>NC_052544.1:11940429-17905061 GCF_016699485.2 Gallus gallus
CTCGGACATATGAAACGTAGGGGTGGATCCCCAGCTAGTGGCAGTCACCACTGTTTTTCCTGAAACCCTGTAGAAGGGCCATGCTCTCCAAAGGAGAACCTGGTCATCCTACTTCATCTGATTTAGAGCTCTGGATTCCCTCCCTTAAGTGTGTTCTAGAGCTCCTAGTGTCTCAGGGACTTGAGAATGCTTTATGCTTTGACTTTATGCTTTGAGAAGTTGATCCCTCCACTTCAGAAAATTCTGGTCAGCTATGAATGGCCTTGCATGCCCTGTGATAACATTGGCATGTCACCAAAAGGTAATGGGATGGTTGCAGCACCATTAAAATGTATACACCTGAGCAAACCTAGGACTTCTGGATGGCTGCAATGTTTTATACATGCACTTCAGCCACTGTGGAAAACATTGCAAGAGTCTGGATGCTGAGCAGACTCTGCTATTTAGAAAGAAGACCAAAGATCTGGATAGCCTGCAAATCCCAAACTGTGCTGCAATCTGCATTCAGATGTATTCACATGGGTCTCATTGATTTCACATCTGAGAGTGCAGCTTAACTTGGGGGGTGCAGCAGTGGGTTAACCAGACTCTGCATGTGAGCACAGTTTGTTTCTGGAGGCTGGCTATCAGGTGCAATGCTGGTGGAGACATTGCATTAAAAAAAATAAAAAAAAATTAAAAAAAAAAGGAAAAATGCTAAACACAGTGAGACACAAATTTGAGAGGACTTTAAAAAGCATGGAAAAGATGGAGGGCTGAACCGTCCACCAGCAAACCTTGAATAACAAAAAAACAGACCCTAAAAAAGGACAAGGATTCTGCAGTTCCCATCTTGGACAGCTCATACATGTAGCACTCTGTACCGCACTGAGAAATCCTCACCAAGGAGTCTGTTTTTCATATTGCAGCTCTCAAAAAGCCTGTCTGTGAGCAAGAGGGATTTGCTGACCTCCACGAGCCCGCGAGGCTCTGCCTGTTGGGATCCTGTCCGAGCACTGAAGCCCTCACAAGGACTGGGAGCCTTCTTCAGGCAGAATCCAGCCTTCAAAAAGCAAAATCCAGAGGCAGTCAAACTCGCTACCAGTCCAAGAGAAGGCAAAGGTGTAGACTTGAATACTTTTCCCCTTTTTAATGTTACAGTGCCATGGCCAGAGTCTACCTTTGGATGCATTTAAAGCCAATGGAAATGTGTGAGTGTAGCTAGAGAAATAATTTGACACTAAGTAAATCACAATTATTTCTGTCTTCTTAAGCAGAATACAGGTTAATTAGCACTGTGATGTCTGAACCATCTGCAAAAGATTAGTTCACTAATGAGCCAAAATACACTACAGCTTCTGTGTGGGTGCAAGTTGTTAAGAAGGAAATGCATTGCAGTTTTCCTGAACGCAGTATCAGCCATAAGATTTCTGGGGCTGTGGCCTAAGCATAGCATGGTATTGTCCCTGTGGGGATTTTGTATAACTGCCTTTCTCTTCAGCCCATGGGGAGTACATAAATCATGCAGTATTTTATCTTGAGAGTATTGTGATGAAAGACGTAGAGGTCTGGGTGTTTGTTCACAGGCCCTAGAAAAAACAATTCACATTCATGGCATTTCTGGGGAGCTTTGCTGTCAGGCAGGCTGCAAAGCAGAATTTGCTCTCTCCTGTCTCCATCTCTAAAACCTCACTACTCCTTGAGCCCAGACTCAAGTTGGATTTCTTGAGTTTTCTTTCCTCTTTTTTGGAGGACTTGGCTTTTTGCCCTCTTTCTGATCACCTATCCAGCAGGGGAGAAGAGCTCCTGCCAGGCAATTGAATAGATTTCGCAGATGCATGACTATCTCAAGTGAGACAGGATACTGGAAAGTGTCACTTCTGCTCTCCCATCATTGCTCTTCTCAGACATGATTACCACAACTAAACTGTAATGTTTGGAAATCAAAAGATGTTCAAAGCTAGGTTTACCTCAGGGGAAAACACGCTTCTAGCGGCTGAAGAAAACTAACTGATGGCCTAGGAGGGACATTTGCACCCATTACAACTCATGTAATTATTTCTGTTTTTTCAACCTTCTTTTCACACATCAGTGGCAATATACTGGCATTTTGTTCTCAAGTGGGAGTAAGATAGAAAAGAAGATGAGCTCTCATTTAGCATCTCGCTGGGATCCTTCCCTAATCAGCTGCACTAAATCCAGGAAAACCTGCGTATCTACAAAAGTGACAGGTCACAACAAAAGTCAAAATGCAGCCCAATTTCTAAACAACAATCTAAGATAGGCCTGGATCACATGTACCTCCAAACATGGCTCAGAGCTTTTACTCTGTGGATTGATGTGAGTGAAAATGAAGCCTGAGTAAGAGACATGCTGACCGTGCTATACAGATGCCTCGTGAATGTCAGCTTGCTCAGGGCAATCTCTCACGTTCCGGACCCCAGAGGGGAAACAGACACTACATGAAGACCATATGGAACTTACTAAGACTAAAACAGTTAAAACAACAGGAACAAAACAAACATGATGGGACAAAACCTAACAGCAACTCTTCCAAAGAAACACCATAGAATGGAAAATCAAGCATTTCTCCTTTGCCATTAGGCCCATAAGATATTTGTTCTACATGCAGTTGTGATGAAGAAGAGGAAACAAGAAGAAATGTTAGGAATTTTTGGAATCATGCCTAGCAGAGGGATGCTTGGAGCTGCAAAACTGTTATGACTGATGCAATTTTCTTTCCTTTTTTTTTTTTTTTTCTTATTTCTCTTAGAATTATGATAAATGGCTCCTTCACATGCCAACAATTACAAGACAGGTAGGATGTTCTGGTTTGTTTGTTTTTATAATATAAAAATTAGGTTACAAGATTGCTGTTTAAAAATAATGAGATCTGCATCCTAATTTCCATATTTGCAAGACAGAAAACAAACAATGGCAAGAGTGTGTTGGAAAACATCTAAAAACTATGAGAACAGATCCACTTCCTTTGGAGGGCTCCAAGGCACTTCAGAGCCTGAACCACACTGGATGCAAGAATTACCTTCTGGACCACCTGCATTGCATTCATGAACTTTTCTGAAGATGCCTCCTACAATTGCTGATATGGGAAGTGTTGAATTCAATTTGACCTGACTTATTAAATGTAATAGCCCAAATCCTTGGGCTTCACCCACTACCAGTTGACTTGGCTTTCATCTTTTGGGCTGGCCTTGGCTCAGGAACTGTGTGACCAGCCAAATTCATCAGTGAAGTCACAACTAACTGTTGAGATCATTCAAAGATCATGGTTTAAGTGTCTCTACACTGGGTTTCATCACAAGCAAGCATTAGGTCACACATGATTTTGGTCAAAGTATTTTGATCAAAATACATTTAATAAATAACTAAATTAGTTGGACCATTTATGACATGAGGATTTACTGATCCTATGAAACCCTTAAGACTCATATTCTTCATGAATATAACATGAAGAAATTGCATGGCATTGTATTGCTGAAAGGAACCACACCTCCAGTGCAACTCAGATCACCATACATGTTTGCAGATTGTGGTAGTGCTGCTGGGAGCAGGTAAGTTGGCATGATGCACATCGCAGGTGGCCAGCTCACAAGTTTAGGAGCGTGGCTGTGTGCAGTGCCCAAGCTTTGCTATTAACTCAAATCTGGGTGTGTGCTTTTCAAGTGTTTTCCTTTTAAAGGAAAGTCTCGGGATACTCAGCATGACAGTTGGCAAAAGCATGTGAGAGCTTCAGGTCTGGGCTCAGAAATGCAGAATTTATGCTCTTTGGCCTTAAATTTGGTGCTTGCCAAAATCTGGCTCTGGATTACTCAGTAAATGAAAATGTGCACTTTTTTTTTGCAGGAATTCTTAAAACTGGCTTCTCACTCTTCCCAGATAGCAATTCCTCTTAGGAAACACCAAAATATTTTCCCCTCAGAGCTCCCTCTGCAAGCATAGATCCAATCCGGGGTTATACCATTCTCTGCAAAGCTCTGCACTTCACATGGCACAGGATGAGAGCCCCATTCAGATAGTGCTCTGTGAAACCAATGGTTACACTACAGCAGCCCCCCTGCCATCGCCTAATACAGCAGACACATTCATAGCAAGTGGATCAGCCAAGATCCAATTTCTAAATGCAGGGCTTGAATGATTAGGTGCTCCCACTGAGCAGCAGTGGCACTTTATTTCCCTGCACATAACAGTTCTCGTATCCCCTTCCCTCCACCTCCCCCAGCTTGTTGCCCCAAGCTTTCATGATCAACATGGCAATGGAGATCGAACTGTGTGCATACACTGATTTGCTGGGTGGGTTGGCAAAGGAAAGCAAATCCAAGCTACTTACCTCAGTGCAGACCCCTTTGGCGTTGCAATGCCATAGCCTTTGGAGTCCAAGTTACCTCCCACCTTCATGGTGTCACAGGGCTTCCGCTGCTCGATGTACTCATTCATGGTGGACTCCAAGAGGTAGGCATACTTTCCTTTTGACTTCCTCACCCGGATCATCCCCTCTTCTGTCGTCCTCACAAAAACGGAGGGTTCAGCTGACTTCATGTATGTCCACATCTTCTCAAACACTGCTATTTTGGATCGCTGCGTAGGACAGCACAAACCCAACAGAAGTGTTAACAGAGGTTGGGGTGCCAGCTGGGATTTCCAGGTGAGACCGAACACTTACCCACAGAGCAGATGGACCAAGGAAGACAAACAATGTAACAGGATGTTAATGAACCTCCGGCCATTTCCTGCACCCAGGTCAACCCTACCACCTTGCTGCAGGAAGGGCAGGATATCTGTGTCTGGCAAGTGATTTTATTGATCAAACCAAAGGCTAACCAAGCTGGAAGTTAGGAGATGCCTGTAGTGTGGGGAAGCACACAGATATTCCACATTTCTATTTACAGTTGCAGAATATCACAAGTGACACAGTCAGCCATCTGAGAGGCCACAGGAAAAGCAGATTTCTGCCGTTCTAGGGGCAAGGATAGCAGGTGCTAACATGGCAAGGGGAAGCAAGAGAGAAAAACAGACCTGGGCTGAAGATGAGAGAGGACATTCCTGGAAGACTTGCCAACAAGGAGCTAAGCAAAATGTTTGCATTAAAGTTTCCTTTTTACCCTAAAAAACTCTTTAGTGGAGCCAGCTTCCAGGGTCCCATAGGCGATTTCCGTCTGCTTGGCCAAGTCCTCTGCACTCTCGATGGGAGAAACCATCCTTTCCACTGTGAGGAAGGCAGCCAGGTTAGCTGTGTAGGAGGATATGATGATCAAAGTGAAGAACCACCAGACACCACCGACTATGCGGCCGGAGAGAGACCTGCACACAAAGGGGAGAGGCAGACAGGAGACGTGTGAAGGTCCAGAAGGTGCGGCTTGTTCTTGCAGGCCTGTCATTTACCCAGGTGTTATGTCATGTTCTCCAGCTACTTCCACAGAAGCCAAGGCTCTGACTCAGTTCTCTATCTACTGAAGATAGAACCACATATACAGACCAGTGTGGCTCACCAGGTCAGTTCCTCCATCAAAACTCCACATTTCTAAAAGAGATGCTGAATCTCAGAGAGGAGCTACAGCCTTAACAAATAATCTGCCCACCAACATCTTCTGGTTAGTTCTCAGCAGCGGGCTAGACAAGATGTTCCTAATAATGCTTTAAATTCTAAGCATCTTGCACTTGCTTCTATCAAATATCCAATTATCTGTAACCATTGGATAGCTATAGAGATAAACCAAGAAAGGATTAATTTATATTAAAATCTTTTCAAATCATATTTAGGAGTAAAAGTTATTTCTTAGAGCCATGCCATAATTCATGCATTCTGCCTAAATTATTTATACACTCCTTCTCTACATGCAGAGCATCATCCCCAGTGGAGGATAACTTACAGTGCTGTTTTATAAAGCCAGACAGTCTGACAAGGGAGGTCCTGTCCATGAGAAACACTTTGTTTCTCAGTGGGAAACCATGTCTTAGTGTTGCTTTTCTGCTGACCTGAGTCAATCCCCAGAAATATGGTATATCAGATGGTAATGGAGATTTCTCATTCCTGCTCGGGGCACTGGACCGGATCATGACAGCACGTGTCATGCTGTGCTGGGTCCGTGCAAAGCTGCTGTGACTTACTGAGGGTTAGCACAACCTGACAGACAAACCTACGTGCTCTGTTGCTCCAATGAGAAAAGATTCCCCTACTGCTAATCACTGAAATTAGAGCTGGAGAGAGACTAAGCCCCCACAGCCCACCAGCTGCAGAACTTATAGAGATCACACTCTTCTAGTTTGTCCAGTCTGGTTTGAAGTGCTGCTGATGCACTGGGAGCTGCTCCTTCAGACATCAGGTAATCCCCTCACTTAAAACAACCCACCCCAAAAGCTCTTCAGTCCAAAATTTGAGATCACTGCCTAGCAGAAAGCATGCACCAGCTCCCACACCTGCATTCACAGCATGTGGGGCAAAGTGGTGAGCTCTCATTTTTCAGGTCTGCAGCCCACAGGCCTGCTTCCAGCTATAAGACCAGTGCTGCATACCCTGTACTGCAAACCTGCATGCAAACCTGCTCCTTCGCTGGCAACCACAGCAACATGGCTGAGCAGACTGACAGTCCCTAATTCCAGATTAATTTATTGCTATTCCTCCCCATTGCTGCCAGACAGAGGCATTGGAGGTTTGTTGTGGGAGTGCTGGGTGCTGTGGAAAGGCAGAAAGCTGAGTGCTGTTCTTCCACTCTATCTTCAACTCTCCAAGAGAGATGTCACCAAACAACCCGTGGAGATGAACAGGGACCCCCAGACATGATTCACCCCATCTATCCCAGGTGGAAGGTGGTCCTCTGGAGACCTCTGTTTCTATTGAGTTTTGACAGATCCAGAATCACATGGTTGGACCAGACAGCAAATCTTCAAGGAGCTGAAGTTAGGTGAAGTAAATGTCACCATCTGTGGAGAATACCCAGAGCGGAGGGCTGACAGCACAAACATATTTACCTCGAGTTTCGTATTTGGAGAGGGATCGGAGAGGGAGGCAGCTATGGATTCAGCTCACATGTCTTCGGATTGATGGGGAAGAGGAAAAAAATACCTGTCTCTAATTAGTCTGGATGATGTGTGCTTAGGGAAGGAAGCGCTCAGAAAAGGCGCAGAGGCATTAAACAAAAGTAACCGGATAATGTCAGATACAACAATCTCTGCTGATGAAGGCCACTTTGAGCTGGCAAAATCCATTTGCATGGCAAATAATCACATTCATCTCCAGCTGCAAATTATACAGCCTTTCCTTCCTGACGAAGCTGGGATATTTCTGTGGCTTGTTTCAATCCCTTCAGCGGCAGGCAGCCGGATTCCTGCCTCTAGACCCTCCGCATCCGAGCAGTATTCATTACTGGCTTATCCCACGGGGGCTGCCTGCTGTCAGCTGCAGATGGCTTATGCTTCCCAGCCCCGCACCTGGCATTGACAGCATGAAAAAGTAACTATAGGGTATTCAGACAGGGAGCAACAAGAATGGCCGAGGAAGCAGGGAGTGGAGGTAGGTGATTCTTTCCCATGGGAGCAAGTCAGGAAAGGATGTGTGGCCCCATCGTGCACTGTTGCATTTGCGCTCTGTCTACTGCTAGTGCTGGTCAGTTTTCCTCATTAAATGAGATGCTGTGAGTAGGTGAGTGCTCAACCTCATAGACCGTGGAGGAAAGAAGAGGAGATAAACAGCTTGCTGTGACTGCCAGCATGGCTGAGGCTTCATGTGCATAATTCTGTATTGCATACACTGCTAATGGGCAATGTTTGCCCTCGTTGCTAGACTGACTTCAAGCTAGAAGCTGTGAATTTAAACTGCTGTAAACATACAGCAGAGAAATCATTTAGTATACAGGTTCTTAAGGACACTGTCCTTTCACTCCATGGCTGTGCAGCATCTAACACAAGGGAGCTCTGTCTGCTGGAATCTCTTGGAGGCTACTGCAATACAAGAGGAAATGTTAGAATAGTCATGATGAAACACTGAACAAGGAGATGTGATCCCATGCAACATCTCCATAGCTCAATAGCAGTGGACACAGGTTAAACAGGACAAACTGGATTTCTCTGAATAACCATGTTCCTATTCAGATTTTAAGCCAATGCTCATGACTGCTTATCAAAAGTAAGCGGCTGGAAAGACATCCATTGCAATCTTGTTTTGTTAGCCCTGCAGATCAAGTGAGAGAGCAGCAGCACTCCCATCCTGGGATGCATTTGCAAAAGTGCAATTGTAATTTAAGAGATGATGTTCCATTTCTAGAATTGACTTTTGCACTTGGGAGCTAAAATCTGATAGAAAGCTGGTGGGACTTCGTGGTATGTTTATGCTCTACTAACAGTGGTCACAGAGGAATAGCTATACCTTGTAACTTTTAAGTCACTTTTAAGGTTTGAACATCTCACTCCACAACTAGGAAACAGAAAATGACCTAGAAAAGTTCATTTCTCTTCACTAATGGGCAGTATGGGGTTTAAATCCCTGTACATTGGGAATTTACATATCCATGTACCCATCCAAGGGTAACATGGAAGCAATCAGCTCTCTGCCACGTGGGAATGAGTTTGTGCCTCAGTCCTCTGCAGAGCTAAGGTGAGATGGAACATACTGGTTAGTACTTTAAAGATATCCCATAGCTATAATGTTTAAATTTGTCTATTTGACATTTGGGTTTATTCCCATTCATCACCGTAGTAATACCAGAGAAAAGCACCATCTAAAAGAATCAGACTAAAACAGGAAAGGATAACAGTGAAAAGAGGCTCTAATAACTGGCTAATTTTGGGGTGTGGAAAGCCATGAAACTGTTAGATGGGCTAGACTGTACATTTTTCAATCTATATAATTCCTTCTGCACCCATACTGTTCTTTCTTACACAGCCCAAATTAAGACCTCTTGGTTTCTTCTTTTAGCCCTGCCTATACTTGTTAAATCACCTCTCATCCTCTCCCAGATTTAATTGGGGTTCTGCCTGCCCCTTACAATAGCAAGAATGGGGCACTGTTTTCCAACAGCACTCTTGCAGAAACAGGTAGTAAACACTCTGCCCTCATTATCCGTGGTGTACAATCTACTTAAAATTATAGGTGGTTGGGAACCAGAAATTCAGTACAGTGGAAAATTCTGAAATGGTAAATTAAACCTTAATATTCTCAATTAGAATGAAAAGATAATGGTCGCAAATGCCCTCTAAAAGTAGCATTCTGAAAATGGTCGGTTCGAGTCCATCCAAGCTTTGCATGTTTCTATGACTTAATGTTTCTTTTCTGAAAGGCGTAATTTTGACATAGTAAACAATTCTGTTTCTCCTTTCTCATTACTCACACTCTTCTTTCTTCTTTTATAATACATTGAACTCTTACCTACCACATGTATCATTTAGAAGGTAGTTCTGGAATGCATTATTTTATATCTGTATAATGGAAAAACTGGAAATGACCAAGATGAAGTTAATCATTTCCATTTCTCACTTAGGCAAAATGTTTTGTTTTTTTTTTTTTCACTTCTCCTCGCAAAAGCAACATCATTTTGCCAGTAGAAAACAGAAAAGAATTGTAAGCTCCCTTTGTTCTTGAGCAGTGATTTTTATCATGTTCTAGCCTTAGCATTGATGGATTCTTCACAGAAAAAAAGGGAGTCATGCAGCTATAATTTCTTATTTCTTAAACAAAATACAATCCTTGATCAAACAATTTGCTCTTTGATCTTATCCCTTGCAGAAGGTTGGAACAAATAACAGGCGTTTGCCTCTGCATTGCAACCTTATTTGAAGCAGCATCATGCACTTCTCAAAAAAACATTAAGGATGTAATCAGAAAAATACAAAGTAAACATCAGTGGAAAAGTGCTCAAGCAGCGCCTCAGTCCTCTTCCACTTCTCCCTTCCCCCTTGCCAAATGCATTTCATATGGAGAATTACACCTAAACTGACAGCATTTTAATTAGAAACGCAAATCTGGAATTCTAAAGCCATAGTTGCTTTGGGAGGATTTCCCAGATTTGCTGTTACATTCTATTCTAATAACGGCTCACTTAGTCAACTGACATATTTGTCACTGAATGAATTAATGCAGAACTGTGGAAAGAAAAGCTCTCGTACGCCTGTTCTGCTGACTGTGGGTCAAATCCACTTCTGGTCTTCTGCCCACACAGATCCTCTGATCTCTGACACTGTTTGCTAATTTGATACTGACTGTAGATAATTTCACGGGTCTGTCTGAGGGCTGACTTGGTAGTGGATTAGTTACAAATGTTTTGCTCCCGTTTGGCTCTTAGCAAATTTTCAGCATTAAGCTTCATCAGCCCAAATGAGCTTAGCTTCTTCCGTGTGTCACAGACCGTCCAGAACGATTGGTCTCACCATTTTATCTCTGACCCTGACACAAACCCTGGATTTACTTGGAACATCCTTGACTAGCCATGGCCACAGGAACAAACCGATGTGGGGACTGAAGCTGGGAACAGCTCTGGGTATACCCATCACCCACGTCTGCAAAGCTCTTACTCTCTGCCATGCTATCAAGTTTTGAATGAGCTACCATTTGTCACCACATCAGATCATAACGCACATAGAAGCATAGAATTACTCAGGTTGGAAAAGACCTTAGAGATCATCAAGTCCAACTGCAAGCTAACCATACTACCCTACCTCTAACAATCCTCTGCTAAATCATGTCCCTGAGCACCACATCCAAATGGTTTTTAAACACTACCTTGTCTGTGCTGTATCATTAATTACCTCACCCTTGTTAGTTTGCATTTACTCATTACCGAATCCTACCTCCTGGTGCACGAGTCTGGAGTCCTGAGTACAACGTTGCCTTTAACACCCAGTGCCCAGAGAGACCTTACACAGACAGAGGTGGGAATGTTTTCCATTGGCATTCTCATTTACCTCTCCCAACGGTACAAATCAACTCTTCCTTCCATATCTCACCTCACAACTGATCTGCAGAGGTAAGAGTTGAGAAATTGAGTTCTCTGTGGGTAAGATTAACCAGTGAGTGAGGGTAAGAGAGCTGAGGGTACACAGGTACTGGGAGTCCCATGCTGTTACCAAAAACAAAAAAGAAGGAAAAATCTGACCTCCCAAAAGCCATGATGCTGGAAGAAGGCAATGGGGAATACATAATCTCAGCAGCAGCCAGTTCTCAAAGGAGCCTTAGGGTAACTTGCTGAAGTAAATATCGCAATGACTGAACATATTGTCGGCAAATGCTCAGAATACTCCATATTCAAACAGGAGCACACATTTCTAGAAGGCTTTAATTATGTCACTGTTTATTTACTGTTTCTTTCCATCTAAGCTAATGGCTTTGGACATCAGTGTATTCCCCCTCCCTCACAGTTTCATCTCTTCGTTTGCATAATATGCTGGATTTCTTTTTTCAATTTCACTTCAACAGGCAAAACTTCCTTCTAAATTTAGTATTCCTGCTTAGCCAGTAATGAATCTTGTCACTTGTAGTTCTCCTGCCATTGGAGCTAGGATAGCTGTGGTGTTAAGTACCAGCATGACTACATGGAGCAACTACATGCTGTTTTCAAGGCATTCACTTAGCATTTTGACAGGTAAGAGGTACCTAATGGCCTAAGCAGAGGACTAGCAGCCAAGTGCTCTTCTTTAGTTCCTTGGGAAGCCCTGCCACTTTATGGGATCCTGGGTAGCTTGCCTCATGCCTCTAACTCACTTCCCAGCTGCAGGACAAGAGGATGAATCACATTTATAAATTTCACCTGCATGGGTGGCACAAGCCATTGGTCACCAGGTGGAATTTGGCTCCGATGTTCTTCTGTGCACATTTCCCCCCCGAAACACTCAATCAGCATCAAGTGGACCCAAGTGGGTAATTTACAAGCTCAATAACTATCTGCAGAGTGTGTTCTCCTGTGGTCCTCAATGGCTGTGCAATGCAGCCTGCTGTCACACAACCAACAACTCGCCTGTTCAACTAGCCAAGTGTGGTGTTGGAAGCATTTAATACCATGCAAGCATGGACTAAAATGGCAACCAGCCCCTCTAGACTTCTGCAGAATCCATGTACCATCCTTGCTATAAAAATACAATCCCTGAGCAGAACTGGTCTATGTCCTTCACTTGAGGGAGATACCATCCCTGAGCAGTCAGAACTGACTGCTGACATATTTATTCCTAAAATTGCAGGATAATACATACAACCCTCCCAGAGAGCTGCTAAAAAAACACAGAAAAGAAAAGGTGACAATAGAGAGGTGATGTGAAATACTGAGAAAAAAATAAGAGCTTGGTTGAAAGGCAGAACAAATAGACCCAAAGAAGTACACTGAAATCCTCTTCAATGTAGGCACAGTGTGCTTCTCAGTGCTGCAATCCGAGGAAGTCTGAGGGGTGAATGTTTGGGCAGAGGCTTGCAGAGAAATGCAGTCACTTCAGGCTGCTCGGCAGCTCCAGTGAAAGGCAAAGTCATCCCTGTTTTGCAGTTTCACCAGATATTGCTACAAGGAGAAGCAACTCTCGTCGTGCCTTTAAGCAAAAATTTCACTGCAAAAAAGGCTCTTCATGTATTTTTCTCACTTTGGTGACATTTGTTAGCTTTGCTGAGAAACATTCACAAGGTGACAAACATAAAATTTTGTCAGAAGCACTCGTTGGAGTGCCCCAGGAGATTCATTACTAAGGAACTTCCTCAACCTCAGGTAGCCCTGAATTTAGCAGCACTCATCCTTCTTTTTAAACAATGGCCAATTATGCCCACGTCCTTCGCTGTGATATCATATGCTCTCTCTCTTCTTCTTCTGCAAAGTCTTCTTGATAGAAGGCTGTTTTCTTTTTTCCCAAATATATAACATATTCCAGGTTATATTTTACCAGTTCTTCATTTTTTTTCCCAAGATCTTTCTTTAGCCATCTACATGTGCTCAGAGTTTAGAGCTCTATTCCTGACATTTCTGGTCAATGTCATAGTAACTTAGTTCAGACCTTTCCAAGGATGTCCTTGCCTGGGTTCTTGAATTTATTCTTTGATCTATTTTAATCTAACTTCTGCTCTGATTTCCCAATTTGAGAAGAGAGACCCTTTCCATAAGGATAGCATTTTCCACAGTGGAAGGTTTCAATATTATCAATATTCCCAAATTTTCACTTCCTTTTCTCTACATATTTGATTTATAATGGGATACCTGACCAAGATGGCAGGTGAGAAATTTTCTCAATTTTCAACTTTGAGGTTTTCTTTTTTCCAGAAGAGCACAGCATTTTCCTTGCAGGAGTGGTAGGGAACGAGTCTGGACTCTTCCCAGCCAGTGCCTTTTAGAAGAACCCTGTGTGCACAGAAAGGTCTCTCTCTTCATGTTTAAACTCCAAAACGGTGAAGAGAAAACATGCTCAGTGTTTCTGCTGGCCCTATTTTACCTTCTAACACCCATTTGATGATTTTTTTTTTGAAGGCTTTGGAAACACCGTTGAGATGAAAAGCTGCTCCCTGCCTCTGTCTGCCTCTCTGCAGCCAGAGATCTTATTGAGAGCTGTAAGGAATAAGGAGAAAATTCCACCCAGGGGAGAGCATCCTGTGTGCTGGACTCCTTCAGCTGGGCCATTGTGGACTTTGTGGCTCCCACATACACTCCCACATACACATATACATATACTGTGCATGTACCTACTTCTGCTTTTCCCTTTCACCATATGAGGACACCTCCCTTCTTCCTCTCTGTTCACACATTTGCCTTCTATTACTTCTCATCAGACTGCACTGGGAGAATTCATTAGTGTATATAATATGCTTTGAGGTTGTCTGAATAATGGTGCTGTTACACTTTTTCACTTCTATAGGCTCTTTTATCTGAAGATCAAAGTAGTTAGTTATCATTACCATGACTGGATTATTGCTGCTTAGCCTTTGGATCTAAGGGTAAGAAGCAGCTCTTCTGGGTAAGTGTTAATGAGAATTACGGGATGGTTTTGTTAAATTGATTGAAAGCCTTAAAGTGTGTTAATGCTGTAGAAAGGGGTGCATCCATGAGCTGTATGCCCTTTCCTACCACCTGATGGTTTGAGCTGTGTGACCCATGCTGGCCCCTCAGATGAGTCCTGTGAGCAGTCCCTCTGAGATATTTAGTGCTTTGTCCTTCTGAACCATGCGATCTCATCTCAAGATCTTGCTCTATCTCAGTGCATTCATTGATCCCTAGAGAAGACAAAGCAATTTAGGCTTCTCCCAAGCATGACAGTCATAAAAATATGCGCTGCACCAAAACAAACTCAGAATGCCCTGGTGAGACATTTGCTTGGCTGAAGCTTTTGAATGAAACAGAGGAAATGACAGAATGAGGGAAGGTACAGGGACAAGGTGGGGGGAGACTGTGTAACCTTGTTTGCACTGCACAGCCCAGACCTTAGCACCAAAAACATGACCTTCTGAGAAGAAACTTCACTGTTGAAGAGCAAAGTAACAGCTCTCTCCATCTTTACAACTCATATTCATAGAATCATAGAATCACAAGGTTGGAAAGGACCTACAGGATCATCTAGTCCAACCATCCCCCCTTTACCATTGCTACCACAGCAATGCTACCATATTCATCCTAGCATGCAGCACACCCAGCAGGGAACTCCACCAAAACTCCCTTTGTCCTGAGAAAATGGAACAAAAAGTATTTCAAAGAGTGACTGTCCACGTCAGCTCCACGTGGCTTTAATCAGTCCTTAATTCTCCTTCCTACTTCTGTCTCTTTGTTTTTCCTCTATAAATTGTTTTTTTTCCAGTTAACTCAGCTTCTGCAAATCCTTCCCAATGAACAAAACAGCACCTCTTTTGGACTTCTATAAATTTGTCTTTGCTTGCTCACTGAGATGAAATCTGGGTTCTGTAAAGCAGAACAGGGATAAAAATCCCAAACTTCAGTGGAAGAAAGTGACTACTCTGAGCTTCTCAGACAAAGGCTATGAGGTTTTGGTGAGCTCTGGGGAATCAAACCAACAAAGAGCAGCTGTAGGTGCTCTGTGTGTTGTGAGCCAGAATGATTTCAATTGAGGAGCTCAATGCTCATTCAACTGTGTATCCAGACAGTGTGCAGATGATATCTTAGTACTGATAAAAGTGATGTACAGCATACGGATGACTTATTTAAACAGGGCTTCCCTCTGAAAACACACTCAGGGTTTCCCATCTTAGCCACAGTATTTTTCTGCAGTGCCAGCATTAGAGCAGTGTGTGTCAGGCAGCCTTGCACAGGGCACGACTTCAGGGAGATGGAGGTCACTGAGCTCCTCACAGCCATTATTCTTTGACAAAAACACTTGGAAATCTACCTAGCTATTAGGAGGATGCAACCATGTGCATTCCTGGCTGCGGCTCGGGGAACGTCAGGCCTCAGCTGAGCCGACTGCTCAGGGATAACAGGTTATGAAGACAGAAGAAAATGAAAAGAGAAAATGTGTTTCTTTCACTGATTGAAAAGCAGCAAGTTGGAGCAAAGCTTAATAAGGAGTCCTTGGAGCCTCCGAGAGGCTCCTGCTGGAGTCACCAAGAAGGAATTCAACCTCACGTACCCACATAAATCACAGCATTTGACACACAAACAGCACGTGCCATTTCCATATCCCAAATGTCCTAATAAAATTTCCCAGTTGATGAAAAATATCGCCAAGACATTTTTAGTCTCCACTTTTTTTGACTTTGTTTTCAATAAAAAATATCAGAAACATTTATGCATTCCTAAAAAAAAAAAAAAAGAAGTTGCAAAAATATTTTTAGCTTAATAAATATGTGTTTTGAGTCAAGTGCTCCAGTTCTCATTTTAAATACAGATGGTAAAAAGATTAGTGCAACTATCACTCAGTGAGGCAACTTTCAGCACATTCCTTGCTATCCTCCAGCAACCCCAGTGCTGAAGGCCTGCAGTCAGAGTTGTGCAGGAGCCTCTAGATGTGCCTGATAGCAAAACTACTCCATGGAACTGGATAGCAAATTATTCACTTCCTGTGCCACATTTAGAACTTCTCAGATGGAAGAGCATGGAAATCCAAGAGATTCATTTTTCCCTTTAGAGATGAAATTGCATTTTACCAACAACGTTCTCTCTGTTACTTAAGCATTTCCTTCTTCTGAGACCCCTGTATCCTTCAGCATTTCACTAAATGAAAAAGAGGACAGCAAGGATGACTATTCTAAGAGAATTTCCATTTTCCCCAGGCTGCTGCATTTTGGTTGCCATGGCAGTGCACAGGCTCTGAAGGGCCCTGCTCAGTTGGATATTGTGCAATTCGTCAAGCTGCTCCTCTGGTGAGTCACTTTCCCTGGTTAAGTTTGTTTCAGAAATAAGTGTAGTCATCAGTTCTGGTGGTTTGCAAATGCTGCGCTTACCCTGTGACCTGAATTCCCTCTCCCTGGACATAATTAACTCTGCCAGGTAGAGATAATTGCAAGATCCTTTGGTACATTTTTGAAAGGAAAGAAGACTTCTCCAGAAGTTCAAATACTATATATATATATTTACTTTTATTCTTTAAGACCAACATGAGCTCATCTGTTCAAGCAAAATGCCAAAAATAAAAAGTCCTGAGCTTTGTCCCCATAGACAAGCTTCCAGGTCTTCCAGATTCACCCAACACCAGGCAGTGATGGGCGGATGCCAAACCAACCCTGTCCCATGGGCAGCCCCAGCATCAGCTGCAGGTTGCTTGTGCTCCCCATGGAAGTGACAAACTGCTTTGTCCTTCACTGCAAAAGTATACCCTTCGCTTTGAGTACTCATACTGCAAAGATGGCACCAGAACTGTGCATCAGGCCAAAAAGATGGGCAGATGCTTGGGGTGTCAGGGGAGATGCCCACTGAAAACAAGAAGAGTTGCCTGGCCTTCACTGCAGGAAGGATTTTAAATCCTCTGATTGCTAAATGCATTTGGTTCTAATTTCCCTAATCTCTGTTTTTAACAAAATCAGTGCCCTGCAAAAGCGAGTTACCAAAGAACAGAACAGAAATAATTCCCTTGGTACTACTCAAATCAATCCTCACACACACGCACACACACACACAAAAGATTTTTTGTCCTAACCAATTTCTGATGTAGATCTTGTCTAGAACTGAATAAAATCTTTCAGTGCTCGGAACATTCTGAAGAAATTTGAAAGTGCAGCTATTTTTCAGAATCTCTGGAGGCTAGTTTAGAAAAAAGCATCAACAACCTGTAGTGCAATTTTACTGTTATTTCCACCAGCGCTGTGGCTGAAATCTCCTGTGGTTTTGTTCAATTGATCTAAAAAGGAATGTAAATAAAGAGGAAAAATGGCAGAGGAAAGTACTCAGCATTAATTACAGGTACATAATAAATACTGCATTTGCTCTTCCACAGATGTAGCACAACAGAGCGCCTGCAGAAGAGGCTGCAGTGAAATATAAGCCTGGCTGCGTGCTGCCATAGATCAGCTGGAGTGCACTGTTTCCATGTTACTAGAAACAAATAACAATGTCCACAAGATAGATGTAAATAATAGACCGTACCTATTGACTGGGTAGCCGCCAGCATTTGTATCTCCCCTTCATACCTCTATGTGTGTTCACTCACTGCCCATAGCAGCTCGGTCCCTCCTGGTCAGCAGCTCAGAGCGTGGCTGCAGCTCTACACTGTGCCAATGAGTTGGGTCTCACTTCACTCTTTGTCTCAAGGCAGTCAATGGGTGGATCACATCTTGCTTTGGGCATGCTGCTATGCTCCCCACCATTTCCCAGCTGTGCTCCCTTCTGGCAGCTCGCACAGCTCAGCCAACACAGAAACTCTTCTGTTCCTGCGTCCCCACCGATGCTCTCAAGAAGTCCCTTCTCAAATCTGGCTCTCTCCCAGCCCCAAGCTGTGATGGAGGCTTCATTTTTCATTTCCTTTCCAACTGATCAGGGCATCTCCAGCTCTGTTCTCAATATAATGAGCAGTTACTATGAACAATTTCATACCTACATACAACCTGTCATGTCATGACAGGACTGCAAATTTCCCTTATACTCATGGCATACTGTGATCTGAACCTAAAATAAACACGTTTCATTCCCACAGCACAGTATATAGGATGCTCCCATGAAGCCCTGTTTAGTTTTGGAAATGCCTGTTTAATCTGCCACTAACATGGCACAAATGATGGCTTTATTGACTGGGTGATGTAGTGTGATATTCATCTCCCTGCCAAGCTCCAGTGGGGACAAGGCTCCTCTGGTCACTGAGCCAAGAGAAATTGTGTATATTCTATCTCATGGTATCTTCAAAGGAAGAATATATTCTGGGAGATATATCTTAATGGAATGTATTTCACTTTAGTCAAACGTAAGTTTTCTGAGTCAGAGAAAGGGTAACTGGATTCAATTTGATAGTCTCTAATACATAGGAGGTCTCTTTTGGGCTCAAACTATATGAAGAAACGCATTTGGAGATAAAAAATAGAAGACCAAGCTGGGAAGCTGACAGCAAAAATGTACTTTTTGTTCCCTGCGTTTTTATCATTTTCACCGCAATCAAACCATTTACTTCAGAGAAAATGATGGGGCAGATGAAAAATCCAGATGCCTCATTCTGCTGCAGAGGAGGTCTGGAAGCCCAGATGCCGGCTTGGACTCATCAATGGCCTCGGCTCTGTCTGAGCAAGCAATGGCAGCAGGGTACTGGATGGTAGAGAGGTCCCACTCTCCACAGCTGCTACACATGGGGGTTTTATTTTAAGCTCTGAACACAATTTATCAAATAACATTTCTGAAGAATGGTACAATATGAGTCATATTTACTTCACATTTCTCTTGCTGCAGGCTCTCACTATTGGCTGTGAGTTATTTATTACCTCTGAAGCTTGCTCTGTGAATCTCTGTGAATCTCCTTTCTGGGTCTGTATTTCACATTTAATGAGTGCTTTAGCAATTTCATGACTGTTTTCTGAAGTTGAGATGGCACTTCATGCAGCCTTATGGTTTAGGGTCCATTTCAGACTTCACTGATTTCTGTCCATTACTATGTACATGAAACAACTCACAACCCAAAAATATTGCTTCCCTCCTATTCTGCTGTGTTTCAGACACTACTTTGAAAACACAGATTTCATGGGCAAAGACAGGATTCATCTCACCTCCACAGGACAATTTACTCCACGTGGCAGTGACTGAACCATATCACGAGTCAGTGACGGTGCAGATGGGGGATCCCTGGAGGTGCTCAAGGCCAGGTTGGATGGGGCCCTGGGCACTCTGACATGGTGGGGGGCAGCCAGCCTATGGCAGTGGGTTGAAAATGGATTGGCTTGAAGGTCTCTTCCAACCAAAGACATTCCATGATTCTATGATAGCAGACTCCAGAGCTCACAGTCTCCTTTGATCAAAACTATGCATGTACACTTGGGTAATTTAATTTATGACTTAGGAGGGCTGGATTCCTTGCCCATGCTCATGTTGCAGCCTCCAAAGGCATAACACAGTGCCATCAGCTATGCTGAGGCTTTCCATGACTGGTTTCTATACGGGCTTTGTCACCTTGTTCAGGCTACACTTAGACAAGAAAGCTTCAGAGCTTAAGGAACACCAGTTGACCTTATCCTTGGAAGCTTCACTCCTCAGGAGAAGAGGCTGTGAGCACATAGCCCATACGTATGCTCTGTCTCAAGTATCTACAGGTCATTAAATTCACAGTGTTTCTTCAAAGCGTTGGGTAGTTTGTGAGCAGCATACTTAAAAACCTGATTAAAGTTCTGGCTAGTAAGTCTGTCCTTTAAAAGGACACAACTTTCCTTCAAAAGCAAATTTTGGTCTCTGTGGGGGATTGAAGTTCCCCGGGGATTGGTCTGAGACCAAGGAACATACTTTTACAAGAGCAAGGAGTTGCTGCAAACCTCACTCCCCACTGTGCTGAGTGATGTGTCTGCAGTTTTGATCTTACTATTTTTTTGGGTGATAGATACATAGTGGCATATGCACTTGAAAACAACATGCTTTGCAAAAAAAAACCCAAACCTCCAGACAAATTTCCTCTACTCCTTCCCAAAACAAAACTGAAATAAACAAACCAAAACCTCTACAGAAACAAAATACACCCCTGCACTTGCTCCTTTCTGCTGGGGAGAGAATGACGGAACAGATGTATAACAGAAGCTATTTATGTTGATTAATACATTACTGGGGAGATGCTGAGAGATTGCAGTGATAAGTTTAGAAGCAACCGTATAGCAAATGTATTGGAATAGAGCAGATCCCCACCTGCCCACCATGTCGTTATACCGAGTATTCATTTCTAAGTGATGTGTCACAGGAATCCTGCACCAGGTTCGTGTGAATAATACATGTGAAATACGGAGCGCATGCAAAGCCTTTCTGTACAACAGCATCCTACGGAAATTCTCACCCTTCTACTTCCTTCTTGCTTTCACATTTCACAGAAATATTCCACTCCACCTGCATCCACCACAAGGATCCATCACAGAGTGCTGGGACTTACAGTAATTCCCATACCTTCACATTCTCTGTTCTTGAAAATATTTGTCATCAGAAAGTGCTCTTTTTCTCAATGGGAAAACACAGATTCCAACAAAATTGTAACTTTCATTATGAAGATGATCAAAATAACATGAACATAATAATGATACAATCGTTTTCATTTCCCATTTCAAAGCAAAATAAAACAATGCTTTGAAATGGTGATTCTAAGTGTGTTGTTTAACGAGATAAAATCTTGCTACTTGGATCAAAACCACTGAAAACCATACTCAACAAAACCCACAAAACCCAACACTTTTGAAAGTGTTTCAGAATTTTCTATTCCACTAAGTCTGAGCTTTTCACCAGTCTGCACTCCTCATTGGACCTGCAGCTAGCTGTAGAAATGTCCCCAGAGGAAGGCATTCTCTTCCCTAAGAATAATGATGACATAAATAGCAATGAGAATGAAAATGGCCATAACCTGATCCTAACACATGGGGCTGTGTTACAAGACACAGTTGAATAATAAAGTTGAATGAATGAAGTTGAATTTCCCACAGCAGGGAGGACTTCCTGAATGCCCCGTCTGGACTCCCCCTAATAAATGATCAGATGATAAAATATATTCATAAAAGCTGTCACTACCAAATTGCCTCACAAGTTCTCATCTCCCTGCTACCTCACGCTTATTAATATTTGGACAAATTGACATCCAGTGGCCAACAAGCCGGTGCTTGGCCTTCCCCTGCCATCCCACGGGAGCAGTGCTGAGCTGCACGGTATTATCTTTGCTCTCCAATGGAGATGTGCCTCCTTCTCGTCCCCTGATTTCTGATATCATCCCAGCATCTGGGAAATTAACTCCTATCGCCTGCATTCACCCAAAGCACGGTGCTATCCCAGGCTTACCCCTGGTCCTGCCTTATAGGAAGGTAAATATGACACAAGAAAGATCCCTCAGACATTACAGATATTACTTACTGGATATACAACCTATGCAAATAAATAACAAAATCTATTATAACAACTCTCGCAGCTATTACGTTCCTATGTTTTGAATTCTTTTTCTTTTCTTCTTGCTTTTGTATAACAAGACATGAAGGCTGTGTGTATCTTGAGCTCCTTAATGGGCAAATACTGTACCATAAAACTTTCAAAAAGGAAGCAGTTATTTCCAGGCCTAATTTACAAATACAGCTCTGTTTGTATCTCTATCACAGATTCACACCTTCTGTATTTCATGCAGTTTTTCAGACACTTTTTATTGTGCCTGCTTTTCCATGAAAAATTATCTAGGAGTAATTGTAACAGTGAATACAGAGAATAAATGATTCCCATCAGAAGTCCCTTTAGGAACTCTTTGGACCTTGCATGCTGTGGACTATTCAAGCAGCAGAACTACCGACTGAAATGGGAACCAAAAGGAAAACTCTGTACTTCTCTGACCTTTCCAATGGTCAACAATACTTAAAGCCACACAGTTCTCTCCATAATTGTTTGGCAATAGTTTGGCACAGACTATATAACCTTTTACTGGGCATCTACTATATTATTTCTCCCTACTTTACCGGAATTTTATAGTTTCCCAAAAATGCCAGAATGACCTTTTTCTAATAGTGACAAAGTAATGACTGACAAAAACTGATTGCAAATGGGTGGCTTTAGAAAATTGTTTGCATTTCCGTAAATTTTCCCAAAAGATCTCAGTAGCATAAATTTAGAATGGTATTTTCTATGGTCCCAAGTTTAAGGCCCAAGTGCACAGTTGAGAGACCTGTGAACCCTTAATTCCCTTCTGAATTACAAACTGATTCAGAAAACTACACTACGGTTGAGGGTGGTCAAAGAACCTGTTCAGCTTCAAAGCATACAGAAAGATTAAATTAAACTGAAAGAAGGAAGGCGACCTACCTTGGAGAAATATCACATCCTTGCTGCATAAAAGCTCCCAGGGAGAACCAGAGGCTGTTGAATATCCCAAACTCATTCGTCTGATCGTTGGCTGGCTGGTCCCGTCCTTCCTCAAACTCCTCGGTGTGCCACTCATAAGGGCTGAAGCGACTCACCAAGAAGAGGACAACACTCACTCCAATGTAGGCAAAAACAATACACATCCATATTTCATAAGCCAAAGGGTCCAGAAAAGAGAACACTCCTGGTTTGGACTTCTGAGGTTTTTTTATCATGATAGAGATACCTAAGCTCATAAAAGGTTTGGAAAAGTCTATAACTTCTTCTCGAACCAGAGTGATGGTTAATGGTGCCACAGCCACATCAGCCCTCTGAAAAGAAGAGAAAAATGAGTTGTATTCTGGGAATAAAACATATCTACTAACTCCAGCTTATTTTCCTTTGATCTCTGTTTAACATTAATATCTGAAAAGTAATCAGAAAAAACCAATTGCAAGAGAAATGTTAAAAAGAAGCAGCCCATAACATTGGTGGATTATTTCCATTTTATCATTACTGATCACCGGTTCTATTTTGAAATCCCAGCATTTCCTTTTCCAGCCACCCAGCTCCTGTGTGATTTATCCACTGATGTCACATTCTGATGTAGAAGACTTCTGCTAAAAGAGCCTTATCATCCAGACATCAAAAGAGGCAAGGAAAGGCCAATCGCCTGAAAAAGGACACCAGGATGTTTACTTCCATCAGGAACTGCTTTCTGGTGGCGTAACTGATGCAGAAGAAGAAAAATTTCCAGTGACACTGATGTGCACTTTCCATTTATTTTATAATCAGTCTTGAAAATGGAAAGGGAAATGCGCTGAAATGGTTGTCAGCATATCCCATTGAGATCTCAGCAGGACAAAGATCATCCATTTCTCCAGCATGGCAACAGACAAACTTGGGCACTGATGCTCCCTACACTATGAAGGGTAAATTGCACCCCTCTGAAGAATGACTTGAAACACTACAGATGGGGAATTATCAGAACAAATCAGATTTAGAAGTGTAGGGTGAAGGAATAGATTTGAGCAGATGGAAATGAGTGATTAGACCAAAAATGTCAGGTTCACCAGACATTCAAGGTCAGGCTGGATGGGGATCTAAGCACCCTGATGGAGCTGTAGGTGTCCCTGTTTTTTTTGCAGGGGAGTTGGACCAATTGACCTTTGAAGGTCCCTTCCTACTCAAACAATTCTATGATTCTACAAATCTATACTGAGTTTTTGAAACCTTACCTTTCATTTGTCCTGCCATTATCAAGTGAATATAAAATATAATAAAATTTGGAGATTCTACTCATGAGAAAGTTTAACCTTTCAATACTTGTTCTTCCAAAAATGGAAAGAAAAAAATATTCCTGTAGCTGTTGAAAGAAAACATTTTGACATTTCCATGGGCAGAAAATATGCTGTCCCATCCTGAATTAAAATGTTTTCTTTGGGCTGATTATTTACATTATCATAGCTACAATCCCCAAGACAGCACAGGCTGACAGAAGATGGGGATCCTTTTCACTCTATTGTTCTCAGGACAAGACCTAAAGACAACGGACAAGGGGGAAACTCACCCCATAAACAAGTTCTCCCACCATGCCGTTCCATGTTTTGGTATCGGGGTCCCGGGCTCCATACTTCCCATCTCTGACAATCTCCAGCCTGTAGTGGTAGCCAACATGCTTTGCAATCTCAGCAGCAAGCTCCACACAGTAGCCTTCATACCTCTCATTGCCTTCAAACTGGTTGGCGTTCTTCTTGAGCATCACATATGGGTCTTCCTGGCACAGAGGAGACCAATATTGAGCTACATTCCACCTTCCCAGTCCTTTAGAGACTCAACATCTTTGCTTATGGTCTGCTTGAAAAGCCCTAACTTTGTGTTCATGTACCAAAGGGAACCATTAACAAACAGTGGGGTTAATTTAGGAAGTATGAAGGATAAGTTTTTAATTTTGATGTTTTCTATTCATTTATGCAAAAACTGTGTGCAGCCTCTGCATTGACAGACCTCAGGGCAATGGATATGCTTGGGGGGATTTGGGTGACAAATCTTTCACTGTGGCTCTGTAAGGGTTATTTAGTACATTTCAGCTATGAATTTTTAAAGGAATGTCTGCCTGTGTGGGCACAGACAGAGACAAATCTACTGGGCATGAGAGAGCCCTGAAGATGTTTAATTCAGTTTGGGTATTGTGTCTTCTTTGTAGGTTTACAGCAAGCATTCAACAAACAAGTTAGTAAAATTTCATCTCTTTCTGCAGGGTGATTGTATACAATGACACACTACATGATACCATACATTATGGGGTACTTATTGTTCCTTCATGATTATAGTGGGGATTTGTTTTTAAAGCTATGATTCAGTCTCTCTGCACAATACAGCTTATCCTTCCAAAAATTACAGCCCACATTCTGTGGGCTAAACACAAAGCACAGATATAATGTTCCTAATTTACCTATGCTGATGCCTCTACTATCTTGTCATAATCTTTTGTATTTTCTATACTTAAGCATGAGAGCTCTTTAATACCTACTTAATTAGCCGCAGCAATTTTCAGATACCTTTATGGACCCGACAGGAAACGGTAAGTGCTGTTATTATTATTGTTATTATTGTTATCACTATTATAAAAATGATACAGCACAAAGCAAGGTGTGCAAAGGGGAAGAGGCAGTCAGCACATCAGGGAGATGAGGGAGAATGAGAGCCAGGCTGGAAGTCCCAGCACTTACTAGGATCGTTGTGACTATGTACGTCCTGTTCTGGAGGCTCGTGGACTCGTTGCCTGTTTGAGTATCTATGGCTACTGGAACTAATTTCTCGTCTTCATTCCAGTAACCAATCTGTCAAATACAAATTGAGGACAACTTATTGATAACTCCTTTTAATATTAACCAAGATATGTTAACAGGGTCATTCAAAAACGGTCAGATCTCTCTGAAAGTTTGTACTCAGCCCAATATCTCCCGTCCTAGTCCTTGATGTCTTCTGTGGGGAGAATCAGGATCTCTCCTGTCCCACCATGCCTCTAGCCTGAGAATAATGTGCATGGTTTACTGCAGTCTCTCTTGTAAACACATAAAAACAACAGCACACAGCAGAAGATTATTGCAATTCTCTGTCCTATCCCTACTTCAAGAGGTCACACTTTCCCTGTGTGACTTCTTTCTACATTTCTAACATGTCTGCTGCCTGTCCAGATGTGACAGGGCAACAAAATGCTGTTCTACAGCTGGAAGCCTCTGTAAACATAGAACTGACTCTTAGGATACCTTAAGACAACAGAAGAAAAAAATCAAGGGAGAAAAGAAATAAAAACAAACAAACAAACAAAAAAAAACCCCAAAGGTTTGAGGTTATGAATAAAAGTCGGCAGAAGAATTTGTATGTTAAAATGTGCCTATTAATTAGGGTTTAGGCTGATCTGTCACTACTTGCAGGTAAAGCAGTGTGCCAACGAGTATCAACAGGAAGATCATTACTGAGGTTATCCTCTTCTAGCTTGATTTGATGAGGGGTATTCCATCACCTCATATACATATGGAATTGCCTGAGCTTTGGTCAAGAGAAAGGAATTTATTATTACAGTAAATGGGAAAGGATATTAACACAGGGCATGACCAGGAGTTGCTGACGGCAGATTACAGACCATAACAATAGAGGAAGAAAAAAAACTCTACACAGGCGTCTCATCTGTCTTCATTGCACAGAGAAAAAGAGAAGAGAGTGAGGAAAAAGCTTCCAAAACTCTGCCCTGGGGCAACATAAATGGAGATGTATGGGTTTTTTTTGCACTTTTATCCTGGTGGATCTAAGATAAAGCATGCATCCTGTCAGTTACGTGCCTTTTAAACAAATATTTCTGTCAGTAAATACACAGCAAAATAGAGACATTTAGCTGTTCTGCTGCTTCTCCTCTGGATTCCCTCTGTACTGCCATCAACTTTCCTGAAGTTCAGAGCCCCAAACTGGACATAACATTACATTTATCCTCTTATGAATGTTAAATAGAGGAGGAAGATCACTTTGAATGTCTTTACATTGATAATTCTTTTATTTCTCAGTGAGGAATTGGAATTTTTTTTGGATGACACTGCTGATTCCTGCTTGGATGTGGTGGGCTTTGGTCTGATACTGGCTGCTTGAGTATGGAGGATGGGAGCTGTACATGTGGGACTATCACTGTTTGCAGTTTTCTTGGTTTCAAACAAGTATACACTTCAGGGGGTGAGGGGATGCAGAGGGGTTGCAGTGAATGCTCCATTCCAAATTATTTTGCAGATTTCCTTTATCCATGGAATAACTCTTTGTTCTTCAAATAGGTAATATCTAAAGTGGGACATAAGTGTATGGAGTCAGACTGGCAGATGGATCAGTATTTCAAGGGCTCAATGCACCTGAAAATTCAGATTTTTCACAGTGCCTGGGATACAGAAAGGTATAAAGACCTCAGAACAGTAGCAATACCTCCATAACAATCAGGACATAGTGGGTAAAAAGCTTGTTGCTTCAAGGAGAGCACAATTAAATCAAAACAAAGGGTTCCCTGGCACTGCCTAGAGCAGACAGGTTCCTCCTGGCTCTGTCTTGGCTCATTTCTTAGAAATGAAAACCAGGAGAGCAAAAACAGACAGTTGTGTAGCTGGACTTGAGCCAAAGTGTCCTGCCAATAGCAAGACTGAGTGGGCCAAGCTTTCCTTTCCTGGAAATACCTACTCCACAGCTAAGACACCCTTCTTACTCTTGATAACCCCTTCCATATGTTGCATTTTTTAGTAATACACCATGAATTCTCTGTTATGCTTGGCTTTGCTCATGCAGAGACCTAACTACACCATAACAAGAACAGAGAGTTGATGCCAGATGCAGGAGCTTTAGTCACTTTCTCCATTACCTTTCTGATCCCGTCGTGTTTCATCTCAATCACATGGAGGGTGTAGTTGGTCCTCCGCCCCTTCTCATTAAACTGAACGTTGCCAGACAATCCTTCAAAACGGACCTTAGAGACATAAATATCAGTGAGAAGAGCAAATTGATCAGCATCCCAAACTCTTAGCAAACCACTTCTCTTGAAACTCAGTGGTCCATCACTGAGATCAGTGGTGCATTAGAGCCATATTACATGTGGGAGCCCATCATCTCTTGGGATGCAACAGGCAGCTAAGTCAGCTCTGAACGCCTCAAGCTCTGTTTGTGTTGTCTAAATCTAAGTAGGGATCAAGACTTGGTAAAGAACTTGTCGGGCCAAATTAGGAACTGCATTTGCAGGAAATATGAAGCTGTGGCCACAGAACCCAGCTGTCACCTTTCAATAGAGAGGAGTCTACCAGTTAATTTACCTGCTTTAATTTAATTACCTGCTGCACCAGCCTATTTAAACCTGACTATTCCACACTGTAAATGAGATTTACATAGGAAATTTTGAATCATAAGTCTCTGCTGATAACACTGCCATGCTGAAGTGCACTGCTCAGGCACCACATACTATTTCCTTAGTTTTTCGTCTCAATGTGACTTGTTGCATAAGACCAGGAACCTGGGAAAAGGAGTACTCACATCCCTGGACTGGGGAAGAAAGGTTATTTTGGACAAATCTGTACTCTCTGCAATGGAAGGCTTCCCACATGCAAAATGAGAACAAGCACTTAATTGCCTTTTAAAGTGCCCCGAGAATTTTAGAATGAAGACTGTTTGTGAAGAAATGAGGATATACTATGGATGACATCAGCTGCTAATCTGCTTAAACAGTGTTTGTTTTCCAGGTATTATCACAAAGGTTTTTCATGAAAATGAACATCTGCCATCGTTTTCTGAAGCTGCTTCAAGTCAAGAAGTTATATTTGGTGAAATTTGGAGAAAAGCACTTTTCCCTCCTCACAGAGAACAGCATGCCCATAAAAGATAGCTCTGCTGGAAATGCACCGTTATCTTAAACACTCCATGCTTCCTTTGTTCCATGACCCCTTTTACCTTTTCTGACTGACTCTGAAGCTCAGTTACAGGTGCTCATGCTTCGTAGTTATATATGCACTAAAAGCCAGGTGTACTAAAGGCAATTCTTTCTGTCTGCAGGAAAAAAATCTTAATCCTATGATAGCCACATAGCATTGACATAGCAAAAGAAGTCTCTCCCAGCACAGCTTCTCTGTCATTTACCATCTTGAGACCCCCCTCAGTATTCCTTTTTTATTGTTTCATTGACCAAAACGATTCTGTCTTTAACTCTTTGTCACTGATCCATTTTTTTTTCTCTTTTTCTTGAAAGAAAATACCCCACCATCTGGATCATAATAAAATACAGTGGGGAATGATTTCAGCAGTGCTCAGTACAAGTAATATAACTGGTGACATGGACAACTTAAACACATTTGTATGTGAGATGTGGGCACGTGGCGATCTGCTAGAAGAGGAGGATGCTTTTGTGGCTATCCGGTCCGCAGTGTTACTCAGCAGTTCAGGACC
The DNA here is from genome assembly GCF_016699485.2 of Gallus gallus. Lineage (NCBI taxonomy): Eukaryota > Metazoa > Chordata > Aves > Galliformes > Phasianidae > Gallus > Gallus gallus. The sequence continues at coordinate 11,969,259 of NC_052544.1, forward strand.
AGATACCTGCTTGCTAAGGTTGGTTACTAAATAATATTAACAAAAAATACCTGTCAAAAATTATAATGATCTTCCTGAAGCACTGAGAGCTCAATGTACTAGTTTAAAGCAATGCGTTGTGAGAATTTCCATGGAAAAAATACTTCTTACTTCCCTTTAATAAAAGCATACATTTTGTGAAAATGTGTTAGATTTCTGTTTTTAAAAAACTGCAGACTGTTTCAAATTGTTTTTCTTTTTTTGGTCCTGCTATCCTTGACTGCTTCCTACACTAAACAGAAATGAGGCAATTCAGGAGCTTATTCAAGACATTTCAGTTGAAATAAGTGGAGAAACTTTTTTTAACAGCTCTTAAGGTTTCAGGCATTAGAAAATGGGAGGTGAAGAGAGAGAACACTGTGAATATCTGTAACAATTGCTGTAATTGTGAGTCTTCATAGAAAGGATAACTCAAGCCTTCAATCTAATCTTAAGTTCTTTCCATTTCCATTTTCCTCTTTCTAAAATGGAGTTATTGCTAAAATACTAAATGCAAGAGGACTATTAAATTCGTAGTTAAAATCTCCTTCGAGGATTCCTTCCTTCACTGCATATTTCAGAACCTTTTATTTTGACCATCACAACTGAACTGGCCAAACATTGAAAATTACAATTTTTTAAAGGCTAAGAAACAATTCTGGCAAACAAGTCCACGTGTTCTTCGACCCAAATCACTGCAGTTGAAAAGAGTTTTGAAATCGATTTAATGAAGAGATGAGAAAAAATCAGAGGTGATTATCAAGCACACACATAGAATTACCAAGACTAATTTTGATACCCTACTCTCATAAATTCAATAAAGAAAAACACTGGAGAGCCCCTTGCTCACCATATATCTTCCAAGTATTTAATGTTTATTAGGTAACTGATCTCCCTAATGCATCAATAAGGCAGATTTTATTACAGGAGCTTGGAGAATTTGTGATTTGTGAAACCAGTGATTTGCCCAAGGTCATACAGAAAGTCAATGACGGGCTTGGGAACATGTAAAATATAAGGAATAAAATCAATCTGAATGTAAGATTTAGTTTTAGAGGTATTTTTGTTTGCCACCAAATCAAAATATGTGTAAAAATTTACGTAAGATGAAAATTAGCCAAAATAATTTTGTTCTTCTTGCCTTAAGGAAAGAGGAGGGGATGAGCTATATTTGGATAACACTGAACTAGCAGTATTTGCAAGCAAGGAATCCATCTATTTTTGAAACAAATGTAGCACAAACTATGAGTAAGAAAGTAGAGAATGTGTCTGAAAAAAGAAAAAAATGTTAGAAATGAATGTCAGTTCTTAAATTTAAGTAAGTATTGTAATGTTCTACCTTTCTAAGTCTTTGAGAAGAGTGTATTATTCTTCTCCCTTGCTGTAAGTTCAATATAGTTTTTTTGTTGTTGTTGATTTTTATTTAAAAATCTAAAATTCTATGCAGGATGAAAAAGCAGGATTTTCAGACTGTTAAGGAATAATCGTTCTCAATAGTTGTTATTAAGGCTTTTCCCAATCCTCACAGTGTGAACCAAGCTCTAATGTAGTCTTTAGGAACATTCTGATGCCAACCAACACATATGGCAAAATCCATTCAATTTCAAATGCCATTAGAAATCTGGAACAAAAGCTGAGTTCACAGAGAATTGAAGGAGCTTCAGAAAATGTGATCTAAGCTGGTCTGTCTCTTGGAAAGATAAAAATAGGGACCCAAGACTTTATGGGATAATATTTTGGCTTTTCCATCCCAGAACTCCAAAAGATCATGCTGGATGTCAACAGGAAAAGAAATGTACTGGGTTCAAGCCTGAACTCTTTACGAGATCTGGCTCTCATCTGGAAGAATCAGTTTCTAAACCTAAGCAAGTTATTTGGGTGTTTCTGCTGCTAGCCGTCCCTCTTCCCCTACCCATGGGCTATGTATGGCCACCCCCACAGCGCGCGCGCATTGGTTGGGTTTTGAACCTGCTGCAGTGCTCTCTGGATGTCAATGCCTTGTCCCCAGGGCACGGCCGGGTTGGCAAGGCAGTCCCCAGCATTGCCACGTCGGGAGATGTCAATCCGCTGCCTCCGCAGGTTCTGAAACGCCTCGGCCATCACTCGGACTCCATCATACGTAAGGGCCGAAGTGTACTAGAAGGAGAAGACATTTGCCCATTAGCCTGAGTTGACCTCAAGTGTACTACAATGTTTTGATAACTTTTCAGATTTGTTGTTTTGTTATCACCCTTCCATCTTTGGAGGATCCTTTGTGTGATCCCTGATGTCTTGGTTACCTGTGGAAGTTGGTGCTTTCTCTTCCAGAGGAAAAGAGTGAGGCAGAAGTTCTTGATTCGCCTTCTGCTGCCTTCAGATTGCACTCAGCCTTCAAAGCTACTCACTTGTTACTCAAATCTTTCAGTTTAATTAGAATCATTGACCTGAACTTTCAAGGAATGCATTATACAGTGTGAATGTGAGACTGAAAGATATGCTAAACCAAGTAACGAGTCACTCTTTCTGGTCACAGATGGAGTCCAGAAAACTCTGCTGCAACATGCAAAAAATCTGCAAAAGGATGAGTTTATTCAAGCTCAAACTTGTGTAGAAAAGAGGTAAAACTCTGGTGTGAACAGCAACTGCTGGCTTTAATTCCTTCTCTTGTGATTACCTATAGATTTATCTGTATGAAACGTTTTTAAAACTAATACTTCCAAGGTTGACATTTCTATTGCTGAGTGTTTGCCAAAAGTGTATTTGTTTTAAAATGGCAGATAGAAAAATAAAACCACCTTTTCCCTCTGCTCTTGACACTTTCAGAGTCTTCTGCTCTGAGTTAGGAATTAATTAAAATGTATTTGTCCTTTATTGTACCCACTGATTTGAAATGTTCAGAAACAACATCTGGAACAGCTTTATTATCACTGTGTGGGAGTGACTTGAAGCGGACCAGAAGGACCCTAAATTAAATGGTTTTCTATATCACTTGCCTTTGGCCTCTTCCAGTCCACACGAGGAAGCTCTCTGGCATCATTATTCCTCCACTGCTGCATGATCCTGGCGGGGACAGTATCCGTGTAATTCACCAACTGGAAGCCGGTGACGTTGGCTCCGCTCTCCCTGAATTTCGTCAGATCAATATCCATAAATCCCTGGTACAGGAGAGAAACAGGAGACACTCATCAGATGAACACGTCTCTGGGTGGATAACAGGAAACCTGCTTAGCTATGGATTTGACAGTCAGCACAGGAGAAAACTCTTCCCTCTGCAAAGTAAGGCCCGATGGTGAGAGGATCCACTCCCTGAACACAGGGTGAAATTGTCTTATAGGCAACAGACGGGCTTTGAGATAGGTGTTGGAAATACAATGCAAGCAGTGGAGAGAAGAGGACATTGTTTGGTGTCCCAACTTTGATATCCTCTCTTTAGCAGTACTGCTATACAAAATTATCTGCAGTGTGCTCTTCCCCAAAGCAGATGTTTAAGCAGAGCTTCTGTATCCATTTGCTCTCAAATATACGATGTCAGTGTGAGTTAAAAAAGCCAGGGCCATCCCTCCCACGAGACCCTGGTCAGGTTCCCAAAATGGTGCTCACTCTGCACAGGCTGGGGGAGCTAATTAGCTCATTAATTTCCAAGGTCAGAATCAAGCCGTCAGATGGAAACCTGTTGTGAGAAAAAACAGCTTGCAAGGAAAAGACTAAATTGCCCTCTTACATCAGTGTCAGACCAAGAGAGTCATAAGTGACTCAAAAATGTCTTTAAAGACTTTCACAGCTTTTCTTCCGGCTTTTTGTAAGCAATTTAGCATCCACTTACAGGCTGAGAATTGGATGGAGATGTACAGATGCTCTAAATAGATGATTTGTTTAGTTTCAAAGTGCAGTGATTTAGGTAAAAAAGAGAGAAAGGAAAAAAAAAAACAGTGATACTTCGTGAGTATGTATTTCTCAGAATGCTGGTTTAACCCACATCAATCTTGTATGTAATTGCCAGCGTAGGGGTTTCAGAAAGCCAGAGCTGTGATTAATGAATAGGAAATGCAGCACAGTAATTGTCTCTGACATCTTAATGCATTTCAGGCCAAGTGATTTTTGACACGCGGAGCTCCTAAGGTTCAGTAAGAGGGACCTCACAGGTTGCCAACTGGTTATTCATGGCTAGGACCAAATTGCACTGACACTTTGCTCCTGGCAGGTACTCAGGGGAAAAAGATCTGTCAAAAGAAACTACCACACAGCAACTTGAAGTGTGTGCCACCAGCTCCTCCTTGGAAGGCCCACAAAGGCATGAAGGAAGGTCCAAGTTCACGACAGAACGTAGGATGTCTGGTGTCCTTAACCCCTTCAACAAGCAGAAAATTCAGGAAGGACTGTGACACCAACTACAATGACAGCAGTGGTTGGAAACATCGCCTTTCACTGTTTTCCTCAAGCCTAACCATTCTAAGGCTGAGAGCGCGGAGACCTCTAAAGATTTTCCAGTTGTTAAAGGCAGTTGGGGCTGTAGGGAACATCATTAACCTTGGATATGCCTTTGCATTTTGAATGCTATTAACTGCTGAAAAAAAGCTGTTTTTACCTGTTATCCCTCCTCCATGTGCTCCGGTACAAGGTCAGTACAGGACCTTGTACTAATTACAAAGGAATTTTGATTACTGCACCACTGAAATCTGCTCAGAGCAGTTCTGAGTGACATGAGAGCAAATGAACTGGGGAATACCAGAGGTCAGGTATTTTAGAAAGCAGTTCCTAGAGGAAGACAGTTCTTGCTGGCTAACATATAAACAAGAATATATTGAATTTCATACAGGCTGTCACTTGGAAATGTTTCTATTGGCAACGCAGCATCAGGAATTAAATATGCTTATCTGTCTTTCTGGAAGATCAGTCCGTGCTTGTAAGAACGATTAGAGCAGATGAATCACAATATTTGCAAGCAAAGAAGTCATCAATCACCTGATATCTTGTACTACCTACACTGACACGTTACAAAAATGGGACCTTTTGTATAGTTTTCAATTGACCATGCTTGGAAAATTGAAAATAAAGAAATGAGATTGTCCAGGCTAACCCTCAGTGCACAGGAGAAAGGGATCTGAGGCAAACAGAGCAGCTGTGGGATATAATCATCTAACCCAGTGTGATAAGTCATCACCCATTGCCTAACTGCCAGTGGACTTTGCAGAGCACAATGGCACTACCTAAGCAATAAACACAACATAACATCACTAATATTAATGCATGGTTCAGCTCCATGAGGACATCAGGGAGAGACTTCTGGGGAACCTGAGGGCTGCAGCAGCCCCACTGTGTCACCCACGTGCCTGCCTGTGCCTGCACACCATGCATGTGCTCATATTGCATCCAGCCCTGGCCAGGGCAGCACAAATATTAATTATGGAAAGTCTCACTGCCAGGAAGTTCTAAGGGAAAGAAGATATAAAGTGAATCACTCTTCCTTTACTGAGAAAGTCTGTCTGACATCAGAAAGTGACTAAGGAGAGACTGCAGCCCACTGCTGTGGGGCAGCAGACGTGCTTGCAGCAGTGTGGTTGGTATCGACCCATTTGGAAAAGAATCAGCACAGAAATGCTTCCCTTTGCCATCAAATCAAATACAGCAAGAAGTGAAGAGGGCTGGAATGAGGTTCTGTATGGGATGTTCTCAGCCAAAACCTTTCCAAAAAATACTGTCAAAAGCTGTCTTTGCAGCCATATCTGGAGCACTGGGCTGTGCAGAGAAACAAGCTACAGCCCAGAATTCACAGAAATGTGATTTTCTTTGGGATCTTTAGACATGGACCACTCGTGATGTATCTGTGGGACAAGCAGGTATGTGGCCTCTCCCTCTTAGCACTGCTGGTGCCCTGGAAAGGAAAAGGAACAGCAGAATCACAGGTAGAGCAATGCAGCAGCTCATGCCCAGCCATGTGCTGTGCCCACAGCTGGGGCGGGTGGGCAGAGCAGCACCCAGGGGAACACAGAGCTCCCCGGGATCCCCATGGGCACACAAGGGAAGCAACACTCCTGCAAGCACAGTTCTCTTTGGGACCATCAAAACTACACTGGAAGGGATGCAGCAGCAGCAGCAAGCTCACCCCTGCCCTCCAGCAGCCTTAGCTGTCCCTTTTATTTAAATTCACTTTGCAAAGTCATCTCTGTAAATCAAAGTGTGGCCTTCTGCCTTGTGTGCGCTGGGAAAATGCCCAGCTTTCTCTGCACGCCATCAAATCAGGAGTCTGACAATAAATCACAAGGATCTGGACCCGTCCACACTGACGGCTGCCCTCCTCCATGCCTGCCCTGATTCACAGCATCTGCAGCACGGCTCCCACAGCAGCCAGGCTCGGTTCAGTGCAGGGAAGTTGCTCTTTAGTCCATGCTATGGACTGTTCTCTCTGCATTAATGAACCTCACAAAGCGATTGCATGGAGGAGCCCTGCTGTTAGTAAATAACATAGGCAGCTGCTAAAGACCTTCAAGTCTTCAAATAGAAAACAGAGCAGTGCTGGGAAGCATTCTTTCCTCGTATTGTTTTCTTTGCTTCGTCTGTTCTTTATGCCATGCTTAAACTGAAACCATTTTTCAGCCAAAGGTTGTTTTACTGTCCCATTCACTGCCTTGCTTCCTGGGAGAGATGTCAGCAAGTCACACATTTATATTCCTCTCCACTGTGTGTGAGCTCAGTCATCAAAGGAAATGCATAATGCAGGAAGACTGATGACTTGAAATGTGTCTCATGAATCCATCTTGATTAACTGGTCCAGGAAAGATCTGCCTTGAAAAGAAAGTCCCCAGAAATTAGCCAGCTCCTTATTTATACCCCGAGCATCACCAGGAGCCAGGGCAGTGAGTGGGCAGCGCAGATTGCTGTCAGACGGTGGAAGAAAGTCTCCCACCTGCATGACGGCCCTCAGACCTGTCAGCACCATCCAGTTCTCTGCATATCATCTTTCTCTTCTCTTTGCTTTTTCTCTTCTCTTTTTTTTTTTTTCCTTTCACACTTGAATCCTATACTGAATTATCCCTTCTTAAGCAAAAACTGTTCAAACAGTTCACCCAAACTCACCCAGAAATGTGTGGCAGCAATGAAAAACCGGTCCAGTTCTCTTTAGATGCAATCCCTGCATGGTCTACAATGCCAGACTGCCTTCTGCTACCAGACTTTATGATTCTAAGGAACATTTGCAAAAAGAAAACAACTGCTTCTGAATGACTGTGGATCAGTCAAGTGAATGCGAAGTGACCCCCGTCATTCCAAGGTATGCTGGTGTCATTCTGCAGGGAGCAGGAAGTCAAGCATTTCCAGATGGAGCATCTCTAATATACCAAATTATCTTCAAGCTTGACTTGTCCAGTAAAGTATCATTCCTCACTCCCATCACTTTGTATTAATAAGGAGAGTACATCAAAAAAGAGCCCATCTGCTTCAGTTTCGTTCCAGTGTGCCTTCAACAGGAGAGAACTTCTCTTCTGCAGAATTATGAATATGTCAAATTTCATTGTAGCAGTAAAACATGAGAATCCTCACTATAACATGGAGGCAAAGAAGAAAGGGAAAATAATGACGGGAGGATGGGGCAGTGCCAGACAGGGTTTCAGACCTGAAGCCTGGTATCCACTTTGTGGGTACAAGTGATTGTGCAGATCTTTCTGGAAGGCTCAGTGCAGCCACTTTAGGCAAACATTTGCTCTTTAGAGACCTTTCAGAGCAGCAACTGATTTAAAAGCTTGGGAGACATGCTGCATAGTGACAGATTCCAGGACTTCAATCACAGATATGATTAAGGGTTGACCCGATCACAGTTTACAAGGACCAAAACTTCAGTAATGGAATATCTAGTCCAACAAACAAAAGCATAAATCTGATGGAGGAAGGCAAAGCTAGGCAAGTTCAGACCAGAAATAAGCATCGATGAAGTCACCAAGAGGAAGCTGTTATGGATTTACATGTCACCCCTTGCCAGCTGAGCTGGGTAATGGATTAGACGACAGCAAATGGCTGAGAAACCTCTTAGTTTAACAACTTTTCTCTTCTATGATTTAAGCAAACACATCCTTATTTCCAACAGCTGTGATATATCCGTTCATTACTCACCTGAAGCTCAGTGATTTTTTTAAGCTGCTGTAAGTCACTCGTGCTTTTGAGCCCTCATTAGCTGCTGCAAAAATCCTTCCAAAGGCTGCAGCTCATATTGTCCTCTGTGGGCAATTTTTATATCAAAACTAGACAATTTTCTGTTACATGAGACAGTCTAATTCAAACAAAAATTAATTCAGGGTGCTCCTGTGACTTCCTCTATCAATAGCTCCGATGAGATAATGTTACTGGAGTTTCTTCTGTTTAGTAATCTCGAATTGGAACAGAAAAATCTGATTGGAAGTGAAGCCGGAAAACCAAGACTTCTGGTGAGTCTACCTGCAGCAGGGTCTAACTGGTATAATTTTAGAGACTTACAAATAACTTAGGACACCTCTTTCCAACATTAGAATAGCAGTTTTGCATGCCCAGGCATCCTGAGATCCTACCAGCACAAAATGCTGGTGCTGTACACATCCTTCCGATTCCCACAAAACACTTTCAGATCTGTTACAGATGCAAACCTGAGCACTGCTGACCTCAGTTGCACCTTCAGCCACTTTCTGGAGGTAAAAAAAATTGATGTGAAGAGGCACACTGAAAACAGAGGGGACACAAAGCAAACCAGCAGGCTTTGCCTGGCTCCCACAAGGGGCTCTCTGTTGTCGAAGCTGCTGTGTTGGTGCCCTTCAAATCCATCTCTGCTATTTGCAAAGTGAAACACTGTTCATGGCTGGACTCAGCACTCACATATATAAATACAAAATGGCACAGGAAAAAGTGCTTACCTCTACTAATCACCTCTGTTCCTATCTTTACTCTTCTTTGCTACCCCTCACATCAGCAATCTCATGCACTTATCTATTCAACTTCAAAGAAGAGCATTTGCTAAAAGAAAAAAACTGGACTAATGTGCCAAGAAAAGGAAAGGCTCAAGCACTGTGTGGCAGCTGTCCTTAATTCTTCTCTTTTAAAGACAGGTCACACAGAGGTCACTTATTTTAAGACAAAAATTTTCCTCTGCCCAAGGGAGCCGATGTTCTCCCACTATGGGCAGTAGTCAGCCCACCTCCCTGGCACAGGATAAACAGAGACATGAAGGCAAGGTTATGGTGAAAGAGTCTGTAACATCAAAAGAAAGAAACCCCAGAAGTTTCTAAGCTTGCAGCTCTGACAGTATTGACTGTATTCTTTTTCTTTGTGGTTGTTAGACGGTGCTTTCAAAAGCTGAGAACAAAGCTTAGGAAAATACGACCCATGAAAACAAACACTTCTTTAAGTTGCCAAACCCCTTTGACTTGTAAAAAGAAGAAATAAAAAGAGGAAAAAAGAGAGAGAGACGAATGCAACCAGCCTGTGCTGATACACCTGACAAATAACCAGCTGGTGAATGCTACCTGAGGTATCTCATTGGCACTGGGTGAGTAACTCTGGTTTTCGTGAGTCTGCAAAAAGCACAGATAGAGACAGATCTGCCCCATGGAGAGGCAGGAATGTTCACATGAATGTTCCCTTAGCAGCATCGGAGGCAGACCTTCATGGGATGGGCAGAGCTGAGCAGGCTGGCTGTGTCTTTGACAGGCAGAGCAGACATGGAGAAGGATGTTTGCCCATGGCCTGAGGTGCAGAATGGTTTCATTTTGTTTGTGAACATAGAAATATTATTGTCTCACCTCGGCAACAGCAATTTCACTGAAAAAAAAAAGGAAGCTGCTCCTGCTGGGAAATGCTAGCTTTCATTTGCTGCTACTTGTCAAATTCTGCTTGGTCTTTACTACAGCTTACTCGACAGCAACCGCTGGGCAAACGAGCAGTGATTAATGCAAGCCAGTTCCTCTTTGTTCATGAATTGTCTGTGACCAGAGAGGGAATCTCTTCATCTTCAAATACGCCCATGAATGATTTTTTGCATTTCCTTACAAACTCACTTGCTTAGTGCTCCTGAAGCAACACCAATTTGGAGTGGCAGTAACGGGACAGTAGTGTGCTGCTGCTGTTTGTCTGGTTTCATATAGTTCTGAATGAGAATATTGACAACAGTAACTTCCCTGGTCATCTCTGCATGGGGAGGGCTGCTGCTCTGCCTCAGCACCACAACAGTCTCAGAGGATCATCGCAGCTGTTCTGCCACCCTCCTCGCAGACCTGAGTGGTGAGCAGCTCTGTGCTGGCTGCAGCACATCGCAGGCACTGACTCGGCTCTAGTGCCTGAACATGCCCCTGTGCAGAACCACAAAGCTTCTTCTGTCCTTGAAAGGGTCTTTTCCATCTCGAGAAGCACAGTCAATAGCAGCACCTTCTGGGGCCCTGTCAGACCTTGTCACCACAGAGACCCAGAGCAGTCCCCGCAGAGCTGTGTCTGGAAGGCAGCCTCCTTGTGAAGGGCCTGGACATATGAACAGCCTTTTGCTCTGAGTTAATAATGTATAACCTATGCTGGCTGAGTATGCAGCCCTCTTCTAGCGAGCTCTGTCCTCTCAGCATTTGTGCAAGGGCTAAGGAAACAAATTAAAGATTGGACAAGTCTGCTTTCTCAGGCTGAAAGTGGGAGACAGCAGTACTCTAAGTCAGAGGGAAGTGCCCTTCCTGACTCCATTGCCTGAGTATCAGACCACCTCATGCTTTTAACGTATTTATCCCTATGAGACAAGGCAGAGAGAAGAGGTGACATCATTCTCATTACCCTTCTGCATGGGTATGCACAAAAGCCCACAGCAGCTACTTTGGAGAGCTTCCCTGCTTAACTCTAATGAAAGGACTTTCATAACCATCTGAGTGCCAGGACGGGGGTTACAGAAAATAGTATATTTTTTAAATTAGCCCCTGGAGTTACAGGCAGCTCTCTGGTTTGCATGTCTCCCCTGCACAATGCAACATTTTTAACTTTGTAATTACATGGTAGGCAACCAGCTCAGAAGTGCAGGGTCAGTATAAGGGCATTGCAGGGTAATTATGTGTCCATTTTTGTCTTGTAAATTACAGAGTTATCTTGGGACAAAGAGAAGGAGAACTGCAGCAACTGCTTGGCTAATTGGTAGTTAAAAGTTTAATTATCCCAGCCCTGATGTGGAGCCTCTCAGATGCAGCTGCAGGAGAGAACAGCTCTAGACTGCATGTGGACATTGTGCCCTGCAGACGTGGCACAGGTGGGACCAGGCCTGGGGAGAGAAGACCCCTCAGATCCCCGGCTCTTGGAGAGCAGGACCAGCGCCTGAGTGTCCTCCTGGATGGAAAGGGCAGGAGCTGGGCTACAGAAGTCCTCCAACTGCTCTATGGACTGTGGCTATTCCTCTTATTTCTTTCCAACCCTCCATAAGCAATTTCCAGCCTCCTAGGAAAAGACAGCACACTGCTCCAGAGTTATGGCTCTGCTGCACAGCACAGCTCTGCTTTCAGGCAATACCTCAGCAGTAAAGGAACAACCCATTCCTTAAAGGAATCCTTAAATCCCATGGTTTCCTCAGAACCACGACAGTCAGATTTGATTTAGCACAAAGCTGCGGAACAGTCACTGTAATGGACCAACAAAGAACACGGGATGTGACAGTCACATATTTTCTGCTTACTGGAAGGTCAGAGGGATCTTGGTACATCATCATTAACAAGCATGGGGCTCTCAGAGTGGCTGTGAAACACTTCACCTGGGGTATATCAAAATGATGTTGAAAGCAGCTAGAAAACCGAACTTGTTACCAATACTGAACAGCTTCTTGGTGACCCAACTGAAACAAGCTAGAAGAGCAATGCCAGAAGCTCAGGTGCTCACACCATGCAAAAAAAGTCATTATCACAACAGGCACTCATTGACAGTTGGCTTAATTGGCTTTGAGAAGGCATAGATCGAATCTGGAGGCCAAAAATGCCTAGCAACACTGGAGATGCCCCAGAAATAGTCTTGCTGGCTTAAGACCAAAAGCACCACAAGCAGCATACCACAAAAGGGCTCTGATAATTCTTCTACCCAAAAGGTGAGTTAAAATGGCTTCCAACTCAGCAAATACTATGCTTTGCAATATATGAGATAACAATGAAAACATCAAGGAGGGGAAGTAAAATAAGCAGTACTCAACTCACCATGTTTGCCAAAATGTAGTGGTACCCATTCCCATTTTTTTCAAGCTTGATGATCTGCAAGAGAGAAACCAAGGATGTTTAGCAGAGGCCAACAAAGGAAGTAGAGCTCCATTTATCTCCCTTTTCTACCACTTTTCAATTTCCAATGGTACCATTCAAAGATGAACAGGAAGACAACGCAAAATTCACAGCCTTGTTAAAGGAAGGACAGGTCTTGAGAAACAAGTCTGAAATTAAGACTGTATAAGATTTCCAAGTAGATTCTAAAGGCAATGAGAGTAAATTATCTGAACCAACATGTTTTCCACAGGCTCACAGAAAAGAAAAAAGAAAAAAAAAAAAAAAACAGTGCTATTTTTTACAAAAAGATTAAACAATGTATTTCAAAAGCTGGAGGAACAAAGTGGAATGCTGGAGCCCATTTGTCCTGTGAGCACAGCTGAAGCACGGAGCAAAACTAGAAGAGCTATTTTGCACATTCGTCGGCCTGTAGTCCCTGCTGCAGACACGTAGCTGGGCGAGATGTCAGGGGGTTTAAGCTATATTAGAGCAGCTGCTCTCCTTTAGTGCGCTGGGGCAGCTTCAAACCGCATCTCCAGAACAAAGCTGCCTGAGCAAGTTGCTCAGCAGAGGATTCCCCCTGCATGTTCATTGGGATTATTTATAACTTCATATCCACGGTGTTGCAACATATGCTCTTTGCCACACTTCATTCTCCCTGATGCCAACAGTTATATATATATATATATTTTCTCTTTTATCCACACAACTGCTTACAGATCTGTAATGCTTGAAAGTTTCTATGGTAGCTGGGAATGTTTTCATGTTGAGGTGGAAAGGCAACATCCGTACGAGGTCGCCTGTGATTATGGGGCAGGGAGTCACAGATCAGACAGCCCCCAGATAACATTCTGTGTTTCCATTGGAATTGCTCTCTGCTGATTTCCAGCTGCACTTTTAAATTCTTACCTGTTCATTAGAACCAGGTATCATCTGTTCTTATCCAATCCGTGTCCTCAAAACTCATACAGATGTTAGAACAACAGCAACACCTAAGAATTACCAGTTTCTGATGGAACTTCGCTGTTTCCATAATGTTTCTTTGCTGGCAACACTATCCCTTTATTTCTATTGCCACATAAATTGATTCTGAACTACTGCCTGCACTGCCAGTGCTGAGGCAGTCTGCAGGAATGGTAGAGCTGAGGCCAAAAAGATCCTTATTGCCAGAGCAGTGACTGAAGGCCTGTCATGCTGGACTGAACCAGAGATCAGTCTGCAGGATTCCTCCCTGATACCAGGCTGGTAGCAGGTGTTTGGGAAGCACTAAAGACAAGGACATGCATGTGTGAAGTGATCCTTCCCATGGGACTGCATTCCAAGCTTACTGTCAACAAGAATTAAGGGATCTCTGAATGATGTAAGCTGACACATACTCTGTGCAACTGGATCATCTGCCTTAGTCTTTCTCTGATGAAGTGCTCTTGTATGTGCATTAAAACTCTGGTTCCCAGTGTTAATGTGCAGTGTTAATGTAATTGCAATTAACTCCAATGAAGACTTCCTTTAGCATCTAACATGACTAATCTCAGCTCCACCAGCTTCACTGTCCTGTGGTTCTCCCCATAGGCTGTCTCAGAATGGCTACTATATATATATACTACTATATATATATATATATAGTATATAATACATACATATAATACATACATATACATGTATATAATAAATACATACATGTATATATATTATATACAATATATATACTGTATATATAAACTTCTACTGGAGAAGTTTGGAGCACTCAGAAAAAAACCCCAAACCCTCTTTATACCCAAGGCTACAAGATATGTGCTTCTGCTATTGGTAGTTTTCCATTGGAGCATGTTCCACTGCCAAATCTGAGAAGCAAAAGCAGGCCCGACTTGTCCTCTCCATTTATCAACTGTGACTGAACTCGTGGGAGAAAAGAGCTTCTCTGGGGTACTGGGATGCCTAAGAATTATGATCCAATTCCCTGTTTCTCCAGTGTCAACAATAGATGCCATTGGCTCCTTCTGCCCAAACTCTCTCTTTGTTATTTCATTAGGTGTCAGAGTCGATGAACCCAAGAGGACTGCCGACCAGCCTTTGCCGAGCTGTTAATCTTGCAGCCCATCCACCTGAATTATGAGGCTTGCTTCCTGTGCTTTACACAGTTATTTGTGATCTTAATTTATTTTAAAATGCTTGCTCAGTCCTAATGTGTCTGGACGGTGGTAGCAAGCTGAGGTTATAATAGCATTTATCACTTAGGCTGAATGTGGTGAGAGGCTGTGCCGGGCTGCATGCTGATAGCTCACTTGGGCCACCTAGGTTTCATTACCCACTTCTCAATGGGCCAGTTTGACATCTATTAGAGAGAAATCCTCTCAGAGTGAAACAGTAGCAAAGGAGAAGCTCCAGTTATTCATTTTAATGAGTGACAGGGAAGAAACAATATAGTGCTTTGATGTAATGCAACCCACCGCTTATTTATCCTATTAAGGCTACACGGTGCAGCCCTGTGATATCCCGCCCAGAACTGAAGCCTGGCTCATGAACGACAGCTACCTCAGCAAAGATAAACCATGCCCATGAGACCTGGGCACGGAGGAGAATGAAATCAGGTCATTTTCCATGAATGTTGTGACTATTGCCTCCTTCTGTAGCTGTAATCTCAAGGCACGAGGAACACCATGCCAGAGTCAGTGGTGGCTCTTTGTGTTTTGTGCATGTGATGTGGAAAAGAAACGAAATGTGTGTGCGTATGTCAGGGACTGAACAGGCAGCCTCAGCTTTTCTGCTCACTGGGGAGTGCAAATCCACAGCCAGAGAAAGACAGAGACAGGCATGTCAGGGAGAAAGATAAATGCATCAAACCATCCCTGAGAGGCTGAGACAGCTCTCTGAGCACCTCAGAAGCTCCGAGAGGCAGAGCAAACAGACCAGGGACTGCCACACAGACATGCTGGTGCACTGAGCTAGGAGAGCAGAACACAAACTCTGTCCCTCTTTGGTCATCTGTGTGTTGTGAAAGACCTGGCACCCCCTGCTTACACTGCTGTGGCTACCTCTGCTCCAGAAATCCCTGTGGACTCAGCACAAGAAGTCTAACAAGGATATAAATGAATCACACAGGTTAAAAACAACTTACAGCAGCCCTGTCCCTAGCAGAGAGCTACCCCTGGGCACAGCACTGTTGGAATTGCTCTGTCTTTCACTTACGAAGGCATAACATCATCTAATTTACCTGGAAATACATACTTTTAATGTCATTACAATTTTTTTTTGCTTTTTTTTTTTTTTTTTTTTTAGTGTTCTTGCAAATAACTTGAGTTAGATGTAGGTTTATCTCCTGCTCCTGTTATGTGAAGAAGTTTGCAATACAGACTTCTTTTCCCATTCACATTAGGTAAACTAGATGATGTCTGTCTGCAGGACTTAGCTTTCTATTGGACAAACCAGATTTAAAGAGGCAACAGAGGCAACATCATTAACCCTAGAAATCTGATACACCCTACAGAAAAGCTTGCAAAAAAATAAAAATAAAAAAAAAGCAAATTCACTGCCTAGATCCTGTGATCAACTGCACCTGCTCCATGGTCAGGGGGAATACTTTGCCCCCAAGAATCACCCGGTCCCTCTCCGGTGTGACCTTTACTTCGAGGTTAAAACCTGCTACCTGCTTTGTTATGATTTATCACTTAGTAGCTCTTGGAGACACCCAACAAGGATGGATTGTGGTCGTTGCTGAGCTGAGCAGCTGATGACATGGCAGTCCCTGCCCCAGACAGCGAGCAGCTGAAGTGTGAGACAAGAGATGACAGGTAGCTTAGACAGACCGACGTGTGAAGCACGAGGGGAGTGAGCTGGTTATAAGAGGTATGACAGACAGCAGGAGACATGGCATGCCGGCTGCTTGGCACTGCTGAGCCCTTCCTAAACCGTGCAGAATGGGATTTGCAGCAGTGGGAAGGCCTTGGCTGTAGCTGAGGCAAGGCACATAATCAGAGCTGCTGAGTCCTCTGTTACATATCCTGCCTAAGAGTGTTTGGACAACATACTCAGACACAGGGTTGGAATATTGGCTGGTCCTGTATGAAGCCAGGGGTTGGACTCCATGATCCCTGTGGGTCCCTTCCAACTCAGGATAATCTATGATTCTACCACGATGGGATCTGGGAATGCCTGATCCTGCACACCCGGAGTCTGGCAGTGCAGGTTCACACTTCCACTCCAATTCATAGGGATTGGGAAAACCTGAGAAAACTCAGCAGGGTAACGAAGTGCCACGTCCTGTGTGCACTGCTTGGAGCAGCTAGCACAAAACAAACTTCTCACTGGGGAAGTAAGGGGGTTACAGTGCTCAGAATGTGAACCAGACAAGTAGGGGACATGGAGACACAGAGCTCACGCAGCACAAATACACAGGAGCTCACAGTACTTTTATGGCTTTACGCTTTCCTAAGCAACACAAAGGAGAAATGCCTGCAGTGCACACACACCAAATCCATGACGAACTGTGATGAGACACGGATCGCATCAGAATGGGAAGAAAAACAACTCCGAGAAAAACAACCCTCCCCATTCTGCATGCAGGCCCCTCCCAGGAGACCCACGCTGACACGACCTTGCTAAGGATGATGTTCAGCCGCTCGGATTCGCAGTCCACCACCACCAGCCTCTCCTTCTTCTTCTGCAGCTCCTGGAACAGCACGCGGTAGCCCTCTTCTGTTGTCGTCAGGATGTTGACAGCTGTCACCTGCCAGTTCTTCTCGGCTGCAGTGTCCAGCACTTTCTGTAGGACTGACAGCCCTGTGATGGGAAGAGAGCAGGACAATAGAGGGAGAGCCAGGACGTAGCTGTGCATTTTTTTCTGTGCTGACAGCCTGTGTAACTGTCCCAAGCTGGGCTGGATACAACAGTGCAAGAGCCCAGAAGAACCCCAGCATCCAGATAATAAGCTAGTATTTTGGTCACACACAGCTGGGCTAGAATTAATGATTTCTGCCTTTTCTGCACAGGAAGACAAGATGATTCTGGGCCTAGTTTTTCTTTGTAATCAGTAGATCAGTCCCATTGGTCAGATCCTGCTGTGGGATTCAGATAATAGCTCTAATCCTATCTTCTTCTCTGTTACTACCCAAATCTCTTCATTTCTCTGGGCTGTAGTTCTTTTCTCACCTTCGATCTGTTTAGGCTCTATGCTCCTAGGGTTAGGGACACCCTCAGCAGTCACAATACGTCACCATATTTAGTATCCCTATATCTCCCTGAGGCACCTGATCAGAAAATTTCATTATTTTTTAAAGGATCTTGCCTAAGTTACATGCACAGCCTTCCAGAAGAGGCACACACAGTCAGCACTGCTCTGGAGCCTGCTAGATGGCCCTGTCTATGCCGGTCTGTTGCCTGCCCATCTCTGGACCCAACAGAAAGCTGGATGGGATGTTTTTACATCATCTTGTCTCTTAAAGTCATCCTGTCCCTGCAAGAGCTTATGATAACTTCCTAGGCAGAGCCATGAATGACCTTACCTCTGTCCTGTCCTCTATGAGTCTGCTTTGCTCTCAGCCTTCAATCCCGGAGCTTCAGAGGCATGTGAGAGCTTCAGAAACTGAATCACAAAGCAATGACTCACTTGCCTTGCTCACGATTTAGAAAGCTAGACGATATTTTCCAAGAACCTAACAAAGGCTTGGTTATTTTGAGCAGGCAGCTAATACTAACATGGGGAGCTTGTAGTTATCCAAACTACAACTGCAAACAACACACGTATGATCACAGGTTGTGGGTTCATTTGACCTTAGCAGCTATTGGATCGCATTCACAAATGTGAGGCTTTGTGGCCTTGAGCTGGACAGACTTGAAAATGGGTCCTCATAAATACAATTTCCCCACTTGAAACCCACGCTCTTAAAGTGAAATATTTTGCTTGTGTGACTCTGTGAACCCAGAGTTCAGACTAATGCTTCATCTAGATGAATGTCCCACCTTCAGCAATGGCCAGTAATGGATATTTAGGAAACGAATAGAAAATGGGGAAGGCATGGGTAGTCTCTTCTGTGAGCTACCCTCTTCATCTCCTGAAACCTGCATTGAAGTATTCTTAAACCAAAGACTCTATCTACACTACTGCATTTAACTGCCTGCTAACTCTCCTGGGATACTCATGACTTACCCCGGTCAGCATCGTAAATGTACACAAACTTCTGCCAGCTATAGTGTTCGATGACACTGATGAGGGCATCCTGGAGCTCTGGGCGAAGCTGGAGAACAAACTGGTTGGATGTTTCGACGGGAAAGCTGGGTGTTATGAAACAGACGTGGAGAGCCCCACAGAAAGACGTGAGCATGTTGACGGTCCTCCTCTCGTAAAATCCAAAGATGGCATAGACACCCTTGGAGAACTGTGAGCAGACTGGAGGAACAGAGAGAAAGGGTATGAGAGCAGAAAGACCGGAAGGTTTGTCAGAGACACCATTAAAATTCACCTTTTCCCTGAAATAAGCTGCAGCCTATCTGGACTAAGGCACTTTTCTTGAGACCTGTGGGTTGGTGAACGCAGCCTGTGTCGTGTGAAAAACAGGGCTTGAGGCCATGAGATGCTTTTCCTTGAGCTCCACAGACCTGCTTTATCTCTGATAGGCAGAAGGTACATTGGAGTGCAAATACACTGACCCCAGGGCTCTGCTGAAAGTTTGGGAAGAAGTGTAGGATTTGAACAAGGGATCGTGTGAGAAGAAAAGGGTTCACCAACCCCAGGCACAGCAGATGTCTGGCACTTAGAGCTGCTTTACTACATATATAAAGCTTGAGCATCCTATCACAGCCCCATACGCATTCATAGAGCAGGAAGCAAATATTTGCATGGCAGCACAGTGCTCTGTGACCAATGACTCCAGCAGGAAACCGAGGTTTGGCCTAACAAACCAAGACCACCCTGAGAGGGCATCTCAGTAAAGGTTCACCTGTGTTCAGTACTGTCGTATGACAGCTACAGCGAAGTTTATCTCTGTGCATACCAGGGTTGAGCTGGTACCTGGGGACACCTCTGTGGCAGTTTCTGGTTTCCTCCAAAGCTGTGGTGGAGCAGGCTGTGACCCAGTGAGGTGATGGAAGTGGCTGAGGAGGTCTCCACAACTAAGCTCTGATGGTATACACCAGGTTCTCCAGTGGATATTTGCACCTGATCTCAGCAGTCAGCAGCATGCTGTGCAAGGAGGGCTCCCTCGAGTCACAGCCCTCCTCCAGAGAGCACTTAATGAGGTGGAGGGAGCTGCTAGAAAGATGCCTCAGGATCTCAGTGAAGGAGACAAAGCTCATACTTCGGGTTGTAAAACTTAGTCCCTGAGACAGTCAGACTCGCTTAGTATCGCCCCTGTTTATGGCACATCACAATTTAATGTCAATAAATCTCCAAGCTGGAGGTGGTGGCACTGACAGCGTTTTCTTCGTGTCAGACCTCCTGGCATAGTGTCTCCTCCTGTTGTTGCTATGACTCTTGAAGACTTTGGCTGTGACATTTGTACTGACTCAACACTTCACACCCCACTCCCCTGTTCCCCCAACAGAGCTCAGGGTGAGAAGTTGGATGTGACATTTTGGGGTCCCCTGACAAGCACTCTGTGCTGCTTGGGAATCCCTTGACCTGCTTTCTGCCGGTAGTCCTGACTGCTCTGCACGTGTGGCTGGAGACAGGCTCCTGAATACAAGCTTCATCCCCAGCTGGGCTCTGAGCTGAGAATCGTATCTCATGACATGGTGAGCATTTCTCCTTCCTCTTAGAAGAAGCACAGGTCTGGTGCAGTCCGGCAGGGTTACCCATCTGCTTTCCACTGCTCAGTGCCCATGATTTCAAATACCTCAGCACTCTCCTCCCCCAAAGGAATTGTTATTCCTGCATGGCAGGGACTTTTTGTGAAGCTTGAGCCATGACAGAAATAAAACCCTATTCTCTTTATTTTCACAGCAGTGTCTCTCTTTGCAATCAGCAATTGTGTCTGTGTCAGCTGGAGTCACTGTCCTCATCATGGGACTGACACATTCAGGAAGAAAAGTAGCAGATACGGATAGAAATAGTCTGAACGTCGTTTCCATGTGACTGGACCAGCGGGTCTAATGAACGCTGCAATATACCATATGTGAGAGATCAGAATATGATCTCTAGAGACCCGGGCTTCAGATTCATCGGATGATTAAAGTGACATTCTCAGGACAGCTAAAAAATCCAGCACAATTAATAATCCAGACAACAAACTTGGTTGGCTCGGTTTTTGTTTTAGGCCAGCCATAGCTTCCTTGAATTTTTATATTCCATTTGAAAATTAATCTAATAGTTTATATATATATATATATATTAACTTGGTGGCTCAGTCACGCTCAGGCAGCCCTCCTACACTGTTCTGAGACACTCATCAATCCCAGCATTTGAAACAGATTGCACCAAAGACGACTGGGAGCACGAACATTCTTTGTCATTAGTATGTTTGGAAAGAACCCCAGCTCACTTTGTATTTTCAGACTAAGAGGATAATTTGGAAAAAAAGGGCTTGCGGGGGGCTGTCACCCAAGGAACAACAAAGAAACTGTTGTGTCAGTTACTCTGGAAAACCGAAAAGGGAGAGAACTGCAGCCACCTTTCTGAGATGGAACTTAGCATAATGTAAAAGCAGCGGCTGCAAAATGCTTTAAATCTCAGGACTACTTTAAATTACAGACGTGCCAAATGCATTTGCCCAGCAAAACAAAAAAAAAAAAAGTTACTGCTACTTATTTAGTGCACAAAGAGGTAGTTGGTATTTCTTTACATTTCTTTTGTTTTATTAAGAAAATGCATTAATAATTATGTACTCATTTGATTCGAATCAACAAGGTTGGAAAAGACCCACAGGATCACCCAGTCCAACTGTCCACCAATCACCAATAGTTCTCACTAAGTCATGTCCCTCAACACAATGTCTAAATGTACCTTGAACACCTCCAGGGTTGGTGACTCCGCCACCTCCCTTGGCAGTCCAATACTCCTAAGAATTATAAAACATAGAATCACAGAATGGTTGGGTTGAAGGGAGTCTTACAGACCATCCAGTCTCAACCCTCCACTGTGGGCTGATTCAGGCTGCCCAAGGCCCCATCCATGGCCTTGGGCACCTCCAGGGATGGGGCACCCACAGCTCTGGGCAGCAGTGCCAGCATCTCACCATGCTCTGAATAAAGAATTTCTTCCTAATGTTTCAATCTCATGTCTCCTTCTAACCCGAATAACCCCTTTTAGTTCAAAGCCATTCCCCCTTGCCCTACCACTATTAGACCATGTAAAAAGTTGGTCCCCTTTCTGCTTGCAAACTCCCCTCAAGACATAACTAGAGGAAGCAGATATTGTAAATTACTCTTCATTCTCCCAGAGGGGAAGAAGCTTATCAGTTCCTCAGCATTCACAACAAGTCTCTGGCCAATACCTGTCCAAAAACATTAAGAAAAGTAATAGGGATAAAGTTCATACTGGGATAGAAAGTCTAAGAAAATGAGCTTCTCTGGTCAACTGGCTAGTGATAACACTATGCCTTACAAACCTCATAGTAACCACCTGTTAACAGCGAGACAGCCAGAGGCTGGCTCTTCTCACAGAGCAGAGTTGCACTCAGTCTGGTACCAAACTCTCGCAGTTGAATTTGGACAGTTCAGCTCATTCCTGTTGGCAGAAAACTGGAAGCATTCAACAGCAAAATTGTATAACAAAGGATGTGAGCATGAGCGCAGAGCATTTACTTGGATGTCAGTGTAGACGTTTTTGGCCGTTTGCATGTGCTGTTCTTGGCCTCTGGGTTGCACAAATGGAAAGAAGGACAGATAATATTTGTTCTGGGCTGCAGCTGTGCTATCACCTTACAGCAAATTTGTAGTTAATTACAGAAAGATTTCCCCTGAACAAACCCTCAGACTGTATAGTTCATAATGATTGATAACCATGGCAGCTACTCTTCATCCTGACCAGCCTTGTGTGATTGATCTGGTTGGATCTCCTGCTGGGAAGTTCCCAGCATGTGCTGCACTGAGCATCACTGCTGTCCTAGATCCCTCATGCTCCAGGTATGGGATCTCTGAGGCATTCTGGGAGAGCTCCCTAGCTTTTCTTCCGGAGTCCCATTCCACAGACAAAATTTGGTAAATCAGATGCATTAGCCCGTCACCTGGTTATGCTGGAAGCCAGCAACAACTCCATAGTGCCTATTGCAAGCAGGTGAGATGGAGCTCCTGATACTGTTCCAAAATCACTGCTATTTACACTAGAAACCAAAATAACATCATTAGATTCCCAGTACCTACTTAAAGAGTGATTGACATGGTAGAGTGAGAAGGAGGAGGCCTCCCTGACCCCTCCAGGGATTGGCAGCCATTGGTGTGCCCTTGAATTCTGACAGGGAGAAACACGCATGCTTCCACTGGGCTTGAAATCTTCAAGCTCCAGGATTCCTAGTCCTACGATTTCTCTCTGGTTTTTCCTTTCATATGGAAATATTCAAGGTAAAGCTTTTAAATTCAAGAGAAGATCACTGATTTTATTGAAAGCGGGATGGGACACCTGCCTAGCAGCTGAAGACAGGCAGCGCTGGCGACCTTTGCAAATGCTTTTAAGGAAAAAGAAAATACACGGCCAATACTTCAAATTGCACATTTTCTCTGCAGAAGAGGAAAGCAGAAGAGATGTTTTGAGTCTGTACAAATTTTGAGGAGACTTTATTTAGCTAGAGCTCTCAAGCAGGAAAAGAGGAGGTGCACAAGACTGATTTCTACATTCAGGAGGGATGGGGATGTTTTGGAACTGAATGTTTGATCTGAGTCCCTTGAGAAGCTGATGACAGATACAATGGAACTTTCATTTGGGTTTGGATAAAAGCAGAAAGGAAGCCAAAAAGTTTCTTTCAGAAATGGTTACCACAAAGAGGGGCTGCACAGAAGGATGGAAATTAGGATTTGGTTTCCAAGAGTGAGAATGGTGCAATTCTGCTGAGGATCTGCAAACAGGAGTGCCAAATGAGAGCTGCTCCCCGTGGGCACAGCTGGAGAAGCCTGGTAGGAGATCTGGTGACTGCTCATCTGCCATTTCCTCTGGAAGCAGAATTTTCACCATTTCACTGGGTTTAAGGCTAGGAGGGGACATTAGATCACTCCTACTGACTTTTTACGTCTCACAGACCATTAAGTTTCACCAAGTTACCCCTGAAGGGAGCCAATAATGTTGCTTAGTTGAAGGCATTTAAGCTCTCAGGGGACTCAACTGCTGTGTGCCTCTGTCAGAGAACAGGAATAGCAGAGGCAGTGTTAACTCCCAAAGCAACAACGGCAGTAAAAAAAGCCGATAAGTTGAAATATCCCCAGATGTTCCCCACAAACAATTCATGCTTTCTGTTGCAGAAGGGGACAAAAATCCCAGCTGGTCCTCGCCCAACCTCAGAGCTCTTCCCAAGCCTAGGGGATGTCACATCAGATGAACCTCTAGGAAGGAAAACTGAACCCTCTCTCCAAGGCCTAAGTGAGCAGGTAAAGAGAAGGGCAGTTTGGAAATCTAGAGCCTAAGAGCCCTTTTTGAAACCACCCCATCCAACACACATAAGTCCTTGCACTTGCCCCAGAAACCTAATTAACAAATATTTTTTAAACATCTGAAGACAAGTGTGGGCAGACTTTGAGTAAAATAAAATAGTCATCTCAGTCCTCTGTGAATTACTAAATACTAGCCCTCCAACATCCACAGCCCCAGCATCAGCATGGCATGTCCCCTCATTTGCCCAAACTCCAGAGACACAGAATCAAAACCCTCACTCCTCCAGAACTGCACTTGCAGCAAAATGAACTAATTGACAGCAGTGGTGCCAAGGAGCAGTTCCCACATGCTTTTCTTTGCTCGCTTGTAGTATTTGAGTTCGTGTGTGGGATAGAGGAGGGGATGTACATGTGTGATTTATTTTTAGTGTGCCCTGCCTGGAGGCGACCCTCACACGGTGATGGAGAACCTGACATCAGGTTGGCGAAGCCGGTGGAATTTCAATGAAAGAGCACCAGTGTCTGCTTCAATTAGGATCAGCTCAGCTTTCCTCCCAAATGTTTGTCCTCACAGTTCTCCAGCATGGCGTAGGTGCCAGAGTGCATCTCTTCAGCACATCCCAGCGACAGCATGTTCCCACAGATTTTTCGAGCAGGGGAAAGCCAAACAGATTCTACACAACTCCATCGCTCCACGCATGGATTTAGCTGGCAGTGGATATGTCCCACATCTTCAAGCAACTGGAAATCAGGCTGATGTGATATCACAAGAAATATACGTTTCTCTTTCAAATACATAAAAGACACAGAGGTGTGGTCCCTCCCATCATTTTCCCTCACTGCTACTCTGACCACGTTGGAGGCTGCAAAGCACTGACAGTGTCTACATCAAGATTTGCCTTCCTTCCTTCACATTTGAACAATAGTCTGACTGAAGAGCTGTTCATCACTGTTTATGCTTAGAGTTTAACATTTTTTTAGTTAAGTTTATTGGGCTGACAAATAAGTCAGTTTGCTTGGCTACAAATGATGCCTTCCTTGAGATCAAAATGGATTTGGGACACTTCTTTCTTGTATGTTGCCAAGTTTAAGGGAATAGAAATGTCACGGTGCTTTTGTTAACAAAAAGTTAACAACACGACAACAAATCTTTCCCAAGGACTCTCAATCATTTAGTACATTTTTGAAATAGGGTCACGGTGGAAGGTGAGGCCCAGACATTCTGAGGTTGACTTTAATCTCTGTATTTAAGGGACTAACTGAAAATCATTGCTCTTCCCCTCCTGAACTTCACATTTTGAAATTTCTTTTACTTTTTCTACTAGAGCCTTGTTCTTACCCAACATGACTACAAAACAGAAGATAAAATCCAAATATCAAAGGTCTAAACCAAGTCAGCAAACTTGTATTTATCAATACTTTCCCTGTTTTCTTTGTTGTTTTTAAACATCATTTTACTGAATCATAGAAAACTAAGCATTAAATATACTGAAGAGTTCCCAGACAATATTCAATCAATTTTCAAACAACGGCGGCACTTTTAATGTGAATGAAGATCACATATTAGGTGCAAATCTCCTATGTGAAACGCTGATATCAGATTGGTCCTTTAAAAGGCCCTCAAAAACATTAAAAAGGAGGTACAGGTATATAACTCCTGAGACCTGAGACTTCTGGAGCCACAGAGTTGGGTATTTCAGGCAGCTAGCTTGCTCTCACCTGACCTCCTATAACGAAAAAGAAATCCCAACATTCATCCTCATCGAAATCTCCGTGTCTGAAGCACAATCATAAATATTAAAGCAAGATTACTACAGATGGAAAAATGGAAAAAAACCAACAGCTATTATAAAAGGAGGTGAAGGATGAGGACTGAACTAATTTTGCTTCTGCTGTTTCATTAGATGTTCTGTCTGCAAGTAGGGCAATAATAGGAAAACCAGTGACAGTACCGGGGTGTAGCTTTCTGCTGGGGAATGCAAAAAACAGGGAAAGAACAAAGCACCAAACCCTTTTCTTTCCCCAATGCATTGTATTTGCTCAGGGCAGTTTTTCTAGACATTAGCCTTGTGAGTGCCTTCAGTGCTAACCTCAAGTTGCAATGAAAATGTTGTAAGTGCTTGCCTTCAAAGTGGCAACAGGTTGCAACATGAAAGCCAAGCTATGGACATTGCCTGGAAATGTGGTTCCAACATTAATGTTTGACTCCACTGTGGAAAGAGGGTGTTAACATCCACCTAACCCACTCCTTTCTTAACCTTCATCCCATTAATGAATGTTTTGCTCCCATGCCCCCTCCTTCTTAAAATACGTGCGCAGGTACTCCCAGATTTTCTCTGGCCTGTGTTTTTGCAGATGTGCCCATCAAACTGATCTCTCAGTTTCTGTGGCATTCCTGAGACTCCTGTTGTTACCTCCAGTTGAGAAAACGGTATCTGGACAGATTTTCTTGGCTGTAGTGTTCTCTTTTTTTTTTTTTTTTTTTTTTTTTTTTTAGGATTACTTCCTGCTCATAATGATTTTTCCCTTAGCCTTTTCAGTCTGCTCCAGGCATAGAGTTCAATTATGACACATACACTTGTTCAGGTTTGTACTGAGATAGTAATGGAGACCATCTTTGGCTGCAGCTCTGTGTCAGCCTCTCTGCCTGGCCCATCAGCTCAATACCTTTTAATTTTCCATTAAAATCTCCTTTGTTCATTTTTAATCAATATGATTAATGCTTTTTTTTTTTTTTTTTGGGTCACTGTAAAATGTATCACTCATGATCTGACAGGTGACTGAAGAGCTGAGTAACTTTTGGAACGGTTATTTCAGGGCAGAGATGTGAAAATGCATTTGTCAGCAACACAGGCGAATGGGGCAGCTGCATGTGGACAGAAGCCTGAGTGGGAAGGTCTCCTGTGATCAGTGACAGCAGGTGACCAGGTGGCCATGCAGACCTCCTCCAGCCCTGGGTCTACATGCAGGGCTTTCAGTGTCTGCTTTGGGATCTCAGCCAACATTTGGAAGTGCTGAACTATGATCTACATCCAAAGCTCTCTTTTCTGCTTCTCATAGCTCTCCTTGTGGCTTTCAGCCCTTCCCCTCCCAGACACTGTGCTTTCACTAGCAAGATGCAGGATACGTGCTGACAGCATATACCTGCTGGAGAATGACAAGCTGCACAGCAGTTTGATTACAGAACTAGACAACGGCAAAAAAATATCTTCATGGCAGTGATCATAGAATCACAGAATCATTAAGGTTGGAAAAGACCCTTAAGATCCCCAAGTCCAACCCAACCCCACCCCCACCATTCCCACTGACCACGTCCCTCAGTGCCACATTTCTACAGTTCTCAAACACCTCCAGGGACGGTGACCCCCTCACCTCCCTGGGCAGCTGTGCCACTGCATCACCACTTTCTGAGAACAAATTTGTCCTAATAACCAACCTGGCTCTCCCCTGTGGTCTCAAATCCTGAGCCTGTTTTTCCTCATACAGCCAGAAGCGAGCACTTTTAATCCCTTCTCATTTCTCTCTGCCTCTAGTTTTTCCACTCTTGTTTCTGAATTTCCAATTTTTAATTGTTTTGTGCTGCAGTGCATAAAAGCTTATCCTTGCATGCTGCTGAACTAACACAACTAATTTTAAGACTTTCTCAATAACAGACTGGAACTTAACAACTTCATTTATTAACACTCCACCTTCCTCTTTTCAAAGCAGCCAAAGAACATGACAGAACACACACGCATGTATGCACATCTGCAATGAGCCCTCCGTGCTCCCAAATGCACCCTTAGCAGCTTATTACTCAGATACAAGCACTGGATTTCTTGATTGCAGAGTCAGACCCCACATGCTGTAGCCAGGCAAAGCCAGTGTTGACCCTGAGTGGTTTCAATGAGCATGGCCCTGGTGTGCCCAGCTTTTAATCCCTGCTTTGGATGCAAATGAAAAGAGACCAGTGTATTTCCTTAAATACTGACTCCTTTTCATGGTGGTGATGTCTTTAATTGATTTTCTAGATGAGACCCCTTTTAAATTCACAGGGACTGCTTCCTTCAAAGAAGCAGAATGGATATGCCATATCTCGTATGCTTCCATAGGAAGCATGGACACTGCTATTAATTCTAATTGGCTCAGAATTAGCCTTACCCTGTATGCCTTGCACACAGGTACTGCTGCAGATGCAACTGTTGCTCTGCATGTTTGTAGGATGCCTGGAACAATGCCATGAGGCCTCTGTGAGGTACTGCAATATATACATGTTAAATAACAATAAAGAAAGCCACTGAGTAGCCTCCTCGGAGTAGAGAATCACCTTCCCAGCAGAGAGGAGAGAAATTATGCAGCTGGCTAAGAACAGAAGATAAAGCAGAGGGTAAAGAGGGACCTAAATGGAGAGCTGGGGGAATTTTCCCTAACCTGACTGATCTTTTCAGTAGTGATGCCTTGCATGTGCTCTACCTTAAAATACCTCCCAGTCTAGGAGGGAGGCTGGCTGTGCAGGCTGTCAGAGGGCACCCAGGCTGCCTTCCTCTTGCAGTGAGCTATCGTTGGCCTTTCTGACACGATTTGACTCCCTGCTCATTTGAAAATAAAAGGCAGCAGATAAAAAGCGCAGGGTTCATTGTGTGCAGGAAAGCATTGCCAGGCTCACTTCTCCAGGGAATGGCCTCACTGGTCCCAGCAGAGGAGGTGTTTATTCAGGACAAAGCATTCTTCGAAGCAAATGCACCCTCTGACGTACCCGCCAGAGCATCTTGTCCCTGGGGCCTGAATGGGGAAGTAGTTCCTAAGCCCACCAGCTGCTTGATGTGTTATATATAAACATTCACATTTTCTATAAATTTTCAAGGCACATTACAGGTATCTGCTGAGCATATGCTCCAAAACCTACATGTGCTAACGCTGCTCCAAAACTGCCATCTTTTCTGCAATAACCGGAGCCATTAGATTCTTCTAAAATGAGGAGCAACAAAAGCACAAACCCGGTGAGCTACACTCATTGATAAGGGTGAAGTCTCCAGAGCATAACCCTTTTGTATTACCCAGTGGTACATGCACTCACCTATTGCCAAAGCACAAATGGCTCTGAAACCCCATTTAACACCTCAGCAAGGGCTGAGTTAGGTGCAGAATGACAAGATCCTCTGACACATGGGAGAGCCGGCTTTTGTGGGCTGAAGTGCCTCCCTCGGTGGCTCTTCGCTATAGTCATTTGTTGTGGGGTTTTTATTTTTCCTTTTCACATTAATGTTCCGTTCCATTGTGCTCGCAGCTTTCTTCAGGCCTGCTTAATGTCAGGGGGAATATTGCAATTTCTTCCCTGTCATTAGAACAGCTTTAATCCTGTCTGCATTGTGAGGGCAATCAATGATAATAGCAACCAGATTTTTATTTCTGCAGTGCCTCGGAGCACCAGCTTTCTCAAAAAATCCCAAACAAACAAGTTCAAGCTCTGGATCTTTTAATCCTGGTGGGAGACTGTGTTGTCTGGGGAGCAGAAATGCAGAGCTATGACAGATGGCGAGAGCTGGACCTATGGATTGTGAGTTTATGGTCTCTGGTGGAACTTCTGTGCAAATAGTTTGTTGTGGCTGGGGGAACAAGCAGATTATATGAAGTGCAGCTAGCGAACCTGCCCAGATGGAGCTTCTGCAGAGAGGGGATACTCGTTAAACTGGGACTGCCACCAGCTGCAGAGGGCAGCTCCCCTCCGGTGGGAGGTGCAGGCATCCATCCCACTGAACAGAGCACACTGGAATGGGGCAGCTGGGGGAACCCCACCGACTGCTAGAGGAATCCTGAAAAATCTTCTGTGCCATTTCACCAGCACATCAGACGGGGCTTCCACTGCTACATCCTTCTCCTGAACCTGCACCTGATCCCATAACAAGGTGGGCTACTGCAGAAACAAATGTCTCAGTGCCAAAGCAGTTGCTGCACGCATCACCCATCACATAAAACTACCTTGGATGCACATTCTTTGATTAAAAAACCCTTGGACAACCATTCCTCATTGATGTTAATGGCAGGAAGCATCAAATTCCCAGGCACAAAGCATTCTTACAGCATATCCTAGAGAGGTGATCACTTTGGGAAAGGTGTGTTTACTAGATGTTCCACGTGTAGAGCAAACTGATCTTGAAGGTCTTTTCCAACCTGAGCAATTCTATGATTCTATGACTCATGGCAACCTGATCTAGTGCCTGACCATGGTCAGGGGGGTTGAAACTAGATAATTTTTGAGGTCCCTCCCAACCCAAGCCATTCTACTATTCTGTGTGTTCACAAAGATTTCAGCTAGTAAAAGAATAATACTAAGTCATCTTTTCTACATCAAGGCCAGTGAAGATACAAGGAGTACCTCAAGTCTCCTCGACATCCTATTCTGCCAATGGAACTGAGAAAATAGTCTAAAAAATAGGACCTGAGTCTTGGGCAGAAGAATGGGTGAGCATCCCTAGCATTAAGAAAACTTTAGAATCTCTCGCCAGCATGTCTAGTTATATACAAACAGCACCTTTACTCCTCTACTGATTCCTATTCTGGGAGAGTTTTTAAGCTCCTGAAGCAAGAGGCTCTCTAGTGAGCTGCAGAGAGCAAGAAAGATCATGTAAAACATTTTGCATAAATGCAAATTTTGAGGAGGCCAGCCAGAGCACAGTAAGGAAAACTGTTATAAACTTCAGGTCATTCATCATTTGGGAGCAGTGACATTGCACATACAGATGCTGCTCCTGTCTCATGCAGTTAATCAGTGTAAACCAAAGGGTATGACATGAGTTGGGCAGCTGCTGAGAAAATCTCACTACCTCTCAGCAGAAAGTTTGCCTGTAAAACATTTTTTAGACAGGAAAAGCAGCAGGAAGCTGATGGATGCTAATATGTACCACTTTTCACAAGCAGCACAGAAACTCTTTCACTATTCCCCAGATGTTGTACAAGCACTTGGTGATGTTTCAGGGCGATAAAATACATTTGTCTGTGAAATTTGAGTCACTGATCACACTGGGTTGGGCAGGCTTTGGACAGACAGACACCAGGAGCACCGCCTTTACAAGGAGTTGAAACAGTCCTTGAATTTAACAGATCTCATACAAGACAGCTCAGCCATGGAAAGCTTCACACATCAGGTATTAGATTTGCCTCCCAAAAGGAAAACTGGGGAAAGTATACTGTGTAATGAACTCTAACAGTATATGCAAAGTGGGCACATGGATGGCTAAAGATATAATTAACCTAATTAAGGCACCATTTATTCCAGAAGCTGCCAAGGGTAAAGATAGTTGGAACCACCACCTATGAGAGAAGGTTGCAAAGACGGAGGCTGCTGCCATCAGGGCTTAAAACCATAAAGACTTGATCTGGAAGGAACAAGGCAAAAAGAGACATCCCTGGGGCAGATCCCTCTGTCTCTAGGCATGGACACCAAGGGGTGTAACTTAACATCTGTGATTTACACCTTTGGGGTGGTTTTCTTCCTTCTGTACTACAACTCTATTTAGGTGCTGAACATGGCAGGCTGAATGCTTGTATCCTTTGAGTTCCTGGCCCTCCTGTTAGAGAAAAGATTAATTTCCCTGTGAGAGAAATTATTTTGGGCTGCCTATATTTAACATGGCAGCGAACATCTGCAGTCATATTTCCTAAGCGTGTGGTGTGATCATCCCTTTGCTCTGCTGGTCCTGATAGCAGAGTAGTGTCAAGAGCAGAGCCTCAGTAGCATTTCTGAAAGGTGCTTAAATGGCTTCCACATTTTTTAAAGAAATGCTGGGATGATCCTAAGGTGATTTGGGATCAGGACACAGAAGGAAGCCATATGGCGCGTGCCACCTTTGAAAATCAGGCCTTAACTCACATACATTGTTATACAGGCTGACTGCTGTGACAGCTTTTATCAGTGCACTCAGAGGTTGGATGCTTTGGTGGTATTGCCTCTGAAGCAGGTCTAGGCTGGAAGAATTGGGGTGCACTGAGGGGCAGTTTTGGTTGACAGAAGTCTTCTGTGCGTGTGAGCTTTAGAAGTCCAATGGCTGAGCACTGTGAGGCTGTAACACACTTGCATTATCCTGTGAGCTTCATTCTTAAATCTCCCGTGCAGGGAGTAATGACAAAATAATCCACTTTCTGTCTACTTATAAACAACAGTCTACGCAGAAGCAAAACAAGACAACTAAGAAATTTCTTTTCAGTGTAGAAAAGTTGTCTACTTTACAGTCCCTCTGGTGACTACACTGAGGACAACAGAATTACAATGGGCTTAAACATGGTGTACTTTTGCCATCTGGGAAATACAACATGTTTGCTGAATGAGGCTGCAGGGATACTGGACCTGATTTGTGAGTGCAGTTGGCTGCGACTCGCTTGTAAAATTTACTTGCTTCACGACTGCTTGAGTGTAGGTCATGAAGGTCCTCCTCAGAAGCATCCTTAGGCATGAGTCCAGAAGAAATTTGTGATAAAAGACCCGTAAAAGACATCTCCTAACATCCTGACTGGAAAATCCTTGAAAAGGAATGTATGGGAAATAACAGGAGGAGATGTGAGTGCTGGGAAGAAGAGGAACGGGAAATTTTCTTCAGTGCTGAAACACTCTTAATTTCTGGTTGGAAGTCTCCTACCTTAGTTTTTAGCCATGAGATATTCTTATATTTGTACAGCATCTAGCACCAAGGGGAACCTACAGCTCCTTGGGTTTTAGCCTTCTTCCTTATAAAATAACCAGATGATATCTGAGGTCCCTTCCCAACCCTAGCGATTCTTTGATTCTATATTATTGAAAGCTTCAACACAGCTGGCAAGGCTTTGGATGATTTTTCATTAAACAGAAAGCAAACATTCAAACAGTCTGCTGGACAAGCATAGGGCCAATTTTTTGAAGAAAAGTTACCTTAGATATCCCAACTATTTTGATCCATCTTATCACAAAAGGTTCAGCCTACCTTACTTTTAGCGTCTCTGAGGTGAAACTAATGCCAGTGGAACAGATCCAGTTCAGATATATTGCAAACAGTAAAGCTAGCTGAAAATCTCCAATGCTTTTTTTTCTCTCTGAACGAAAAGTGAGGTTTGATCAAATGTAGGAAGTTGCTGATTCTAACATAACACCCTGGTTTTCCCATGGGAGAACATAAAGGAGAGAAGTTCTAGTGTTAAGTCAGAACATAAAAAGAAATAAGCATTGGGATGCCATCAACCCACCTCCTCTGCCCCGGATCAGGAGCTGCTCCAAGATGGTGCCAGCTCCTTCCCACCTGGAAGAGGCACTGTGTTGGCAGCCAGGTGGAGCAGCAGGGATAAATCTGAGGTGAGCGGGGAACGGTATGGGGTCAATGATTTTACCAGGGCTCACTCTCAGCTGTGGACAGGAAGCCTGGCCACTCCCAGACTGTTTCCCTGTAAAAATTCACTTAGAATGCATGTAGCTCGCATCCAGCATGGCTGAGGCCATGGCACAACCATGCACACCCACAGAGGCAGTCCTCCTGGAGAGCCCAGATCTCTGCTCCCCACCTCCCAAATACTTATCACCATGTTCCACAAGGATGCATGCACACGTGTGCAAACACAAATCCTTCTATTAGCTAAAACCCCACTTCCTTACAGCGGCGCACACCACACTCCTTATCATCCTGTTTGCAGATGCATTGAGCTAATCTCTCTCCATGAGCCACGTGCAGCCACTCGCTTATCTTCCCCCTTAAATACAGGCGCATACTTTTCACACTGAGACTAATCCTTCTCAGTGTCACGTACTTCCAAATCCTTACAACACCCCCTCACATACTGAGTAATCCCTTTCGGAGTCTCGCACACAGCATCCTGCTGACAGAGTCCCTCGGCACGCACGCAGCATCCCGTAGGCACGGGGACCTCTCTGTGTGTCACACACACACAGTTATCCCCTTTCCCAAAGAGTATATTCCACGCCAAGTTTGGCAAATATACACAAACCTGACTTCAGTGTAGTAGAAACATTGGGTTTTTATCCAGACAGACCAATGTACATGTGGTTTGGGGGAGGGTTAAGCCTTGGATACTTGTGTATCCATCCTGGAAAATGGAGAGCTTGTCTCAAGAGGGAAGATTTAAAAGGTCTGGCACGCTTACTGCAGGAAAACAAAGGCTGAGAAGGGATACGGTTGCTCTCTATAAAAACATCAGAGGGGTAAACACTAGAGAAGAGCTATCGATGCTAAAGGACAACATTGGCATGAAAACAACTGACAATAAACTGGCCATGAATAAATGCAGACAGTGAAGCACGGGAAGATTTGTAGCTGTGGAAGGAGAGAAGCTGTGGGATTGCTTTCTGAAGGGAGCACTGGAGCAAAAGCAGTGCTGGTTTGGTGTAGAGCATTGCTCTGGTGAGATCACACAACCTGGTGTCGGAGACTGCACCCCTTCTTCCTGTACACACTGAGCAACGTGGGCTCCAAGTTGCATCCTCCTGCACTAGCACACTGTCCTAAAAAGTCAACAGTGCAATAACGCTCTGTTCCTCGGCTTTATTTCACCATCTGCAGCATGAGGGGAAGAAAGCTGAAACTTTCCCTTTGTGCCCTGTGTCCAGCACTGACCTCACACCTGCAGCTCTCTTCCTCCATTTACAAGAAAAGTGCCCCAGCCTTCTCCTGCACAACTGCAGCATCAATGCCACTGCAGCAGACGAGAAGCAGAAAGGGAGCAGAGAGGAAAATGCAGGCGCAGCACCAGGGGATCTATTTTGATCACTGGGGCATGCACAAAACACTCTCACATTTCCTCAGCACACATTTACATTCTCGGAGTCTCCCGCCTCCACTGCTGGGCTGTCTCCAGAGACACCGAACACCTGACACGTCTGATAGGAATTACATATCTGTAACACAGATACAAAAAAACCACCGGGAAATGAATATTTAGTGGACTGCAAGTGCTGCTGCATGTCATTATCCTGCCAGGAGTGAGCATGCCTGATGCTTTTCTCCCCTGTTCCTGGGTGAGGCAGGTGAAGAGGATACTCACTGAGCAGCATAAGAGAAGAAGAAATAAAGGTCCCTAACACCTGCATAAAGATGAAACAATCTCTTTTAAAAGGGATATAGAAAGCCAAGGCATCCAGATGCATCTATATACCATTCTATCAATCGCAGAGCTCTGCCCCATGGGAATAAGCAACCTCTCCTTAAGCTGAAGTCAATGACTTTTGCAAAACTTGAGTTCTTGTTAAGCAGAGAATGGCATTTCTTAAAGCGTGGGCAAAGGCAGTGAGCAGCCACCGGGCAGAGCAGCTGCAGGCAGAGGAGGAGAATGGAGATGCATGGGGTGAGCAAAGCTCAGATCTGGAGCTCCCTCAAAGTGGACTGAATGGGAAGGGGGCAGTGAGGGTGGGGGAGGTATCCCCCATTCAGACTACGGGAATTATTTATTTCAGAAGTTCTCCTCATTCCCATTTATAGTTAGAAAACTCAGAAGAGAACACAAAAGGAAAATCTGGCAAATAGAGCTAACACCTTTCTCTTTATGCTCATAAGAAGTCATATTAAAAAGAACTTTTTTTTTAATGGAAAATTTGGAAGCAAATGAGACTATCTCATCCTGTGCTGTTTCAAGTTGCCTTAAATTTCCTTTAGGTCAGGAAAATTGATAAACATACTTTCATTTTTATTCCTCTTTTTTTGTGGAGAGAAGATAAAAAAAAGAGAGAGAAATATGAAAATAGGTGGAGATTGGCATCACATGCTGGGTTTTTTTTCTGTTCTCCAACTGGTAGGTGGGAGGTAAGTGGCAAACTGGCAAAAAGTGTGAGCATACATAGAAATCTCCACATTTACCTTGTATTTCAGATTTGCAGTGGCAAGGAGATAGTAAACATTTATTGAAGATACTACTTTCTTGAGGGGGAAAAACCTTTTGTGGCAAAGACCTGTTTTGTCTGGGAACATTTTCTTCAACTTTTCAATCACTTTTAGACAGAATTCTGTAATTATCTGCAATGGGCCGGGGTGTAGCAGTGGGAAAAAAAGAGCTGAGGAGAGCTGGTGCATTGGCTTCGGGTGCAGAGAGCACAAAACTCCTGGGTAGAAGCAAACAGGCCAGATCAGGTTCATGGGCAGAGGAAAACTGGGGAAAGCTCTGAGTATGTTAAACTAAAGCAGTAAAGAAGTTCATTAATAGCACAGGTGATGTTTCCAAAGTGTGGAGCACACGGTATTGTAGGTCAAGTTCTTGAACAGATCTCTTCAGCCCAAGGCTTGGCTAGATGTAAGCACAGTATAACTATTTTCAGCCAATCTGGTAGTCACTACAATGGGCAAATACTACACACCTCACAGGGCTCAGCCACATAAACCACAGCTGAGCCTTTCCTTTTCCATGGCAGCCATGGATCCAGAGCTCTGAGATTAAGAGTGGTTCGAACAATGCTACTGCCCCATACACATGGTGGAGGAGGTACACACAGAACACACTGCAAAGCAAAGAGAGTGAGGGATTCCACATCTCATTTCCCAGCACACAAAGAACATGATGAACCAGCCTTCAGTTGTGGTGATTATAGGTCTCACGTGGATAGGAGAATAAGATTTCAAACTCCCTGGACAGAGAGATTAGAGAAGGGGAACGCCTGGTGTACAGAGCTCTGGAATTGCTGCTGGGTTCTATAAAACAATTGGGATACACCAGAAGACTTTCTGCAGTCAGTCTGCATGGGCAGGGAGCCTCTACTGGCACTTCTTGGCTTTGTGCTACTGGACTCGGGCCCAAGTAGGGGGGTTTTCGGCTTGCTTATTTGTTACAGTGTGAATTAATACGTGCTATACCTGTTTTCTATTCAGAAAAGCCTGTGCTGGGTGTGAAGGAGGGATGATCAGCAGCCAGGTCAACTGACAGTAAGGGCAGTGCAAGCATGAGAAGGGATGAGTGATAAGACTGACAACCTAAAGGCAGTTCTACACTGGCTTTGGGTCGGCCTGTTTCTTTCCTATGAAATGTCCCCTCTCTTCCTCTTTTCTTTGTCCCTTTCACCAATTCATGTTTTTTCACAGTGCTATTCTTTGGTTTATCCTCTCATTCCCATTTGGATTTCAGTCTCTGCTCTACTGTTCTTTCCTTCAACTCCTGCATGAAACAGAGAACAATAATGTTCAACAGAGGGGCTGCTTTAGAGATGGGGGCACTGAAGTAATCTTTTGATGAGAGAGATTCTTCTTCCATTCCAGGGAAGAGATTTTTTTTTACAAAAACTTAGAAACTGCAAATAGAACTAAATGGAGTGGGCTCTGGTATGAAAAGGCTAAGAGAAGAAACACTAACTGAACTAAAACTGCAGTATACTTAAAAACAATAAATATAAATACATGAAAGTAAAAGCTAATCAAGTTGAAAAGGCTGTATATCGGGGACAAAGGAGAACGTTACATGATGAGATGCTTCATCTCGCATAATCCAGAAATATCACCTGTCATGGATAGAGGTCTTTTGGAACTGAAATTGTACTTCATGGCTTCCTTTTTTTTTTTTTTTTTTTTTTTTTTCCTGGAACATGCATGATTTATCTTGGCAAATGGAATTAGGGAGGTTTCATCTTTTCACTTTTAAGAATTCCCTAGGTGACAGATGAGAATGGTGAGGGCACTGAACACAGCTTGGGTCAATGCTTCTAGAGAAGGTGAAAGCTGCAATGAGAGCCGAAGAAGAACAGACGTACAGTAGAAGCCTCAATACTTTGATAAATATTAAACACCTTGTTCTGAATTCTCCTGTCCCAAAACATGACATTGCCTCTTTATGGAATGATTCAAAACACAAACATCCTTCGTAATCCTGTTGTCTCTTTAAAAAAAAAAAAAAATGGCATTTGCTAACGAGGCCATAAATATTGATGTCTTTCTGAGGTCCCCCAGAGCCCTATCATTTCTGCAACTGGCTGATTAATAATAGATTAAACACTTTAGATTTGCTTACTCTGGGCTTCGTAACTCTAAGTGCATCTGCTGTGTTGGTTAACAGAAGGGCCTGGGACTGGTGGGTCTGGCAGATAAAATAGGAAGATGGCAGCAAATACCTTCAAGGGCCAAAACTCAACCAAAATCGGCAGAAGGACATCAGAGGCTCAGACTAATTCAGTGAGGAGCTTCAGAATGTTTACTACAGATAAGATTTTATGTCCTTGGAATATCTGCAGTGTTTACTACGTTACGAGTCCACATGACATTACACAGTAGATGTATAACAAACTTTGCATTCATAACACACCTTTCATTCTGAGAGCTAGGAGGAGCCTTTGGCTGTGTTTTATGTGGACCAGACTGGTCTGGTTTCAGATGTACAGAGCAGTATTTCCCAAAATACAAACTTCACGGGACTTTTTGGATGTCACAAAATAATGAGTCTGTATCAAAGCTGAAAGAACCAGGCATTCCTGGTGTCTAAGCTCGTGTTCAGATCCACTGGGGACTGCTGGCACAGAGGATTTGTTCTAACTCTGCAAGTCACGAAACACTAGGGAAAATACCTGGTGTTACTCCCCTTGTTGATATAATTAATAACCTCATTTATAGTGCTCTATTAAAAGGAACCAGAAGGCTGTATGAAAAGTCACATCTGCTCTTTTCAGATCTGAATTCAGTGAGAGTTTTGCTGCTCATAAGTTGTCATCACAGCAGCATCACACAGGACTGTGTTTAACAACCTTGATCTCTAAATGGGCTCAACGGGGCAATGCATTGCATCCCAAATGCAGCTAGGTCCCCTCCCACACAAAGGTCAAAGATTCTTCATTGCTCTGAAGACTGTCTGCCCATTTTTGGTGTGAAACTGGAAGGAACTGAATGCACGCAGCAGCAGAGGATGCAGGGGAGGATGCCCAAACCGAGCCTACAGGGCCCCACTCACACTCTCCTGTCTGCAGGAGACTGCCTCTGCATGTCTGGATTTTCTTTTTTCTCTTCAAGCCCTTACAAACAATTCTAAAAAAGCCTCAACCAAGCCACAGCAATTATCCATGTGCTTCACAGCAAATCATTGCCATTCAGCCCTCTGCCCACGCACACATGCAGACACAGTATTAGCCATGCCCAACAAAGCAGCTAGAAACATGCTTAATGTTAAACCTAAGTGGAAACTAGCTGGGAGTGCAGTGTTTTCTTCCTGCTCTTTCTCTGTGGAACCTGGGCGCAAAGGGCTCTAAGCCTTGTCCCAAAGCCCAAGGTCATGCTCCACTGCAAGTACAGGTGCAGATGGCAGCTACCTCTCAGTAGCCTCTCAGTTAAGTAAAAATTAGGAAAATGAGTACTCTTTTTGCTGCTCAAACTTGAACAAATTGGATATGAACACTCAGGAGTGGTGGACAATATCTTCCTTAGTGCTGTGAATACAGCCCCTTCACTGCCATTCCACATCACTGCAGATTCACACATATCCTTCACTGAAATGCAGAAATTGCTTCTGCAGGTTTGCCTTTTGAAAAGCATGGATTGCTTCAGATTTCTTTTCTTCCTAACAGGAGCTTCTGTGTTACCACACTTAATTGCAGCTATCACTTCCATGGTGTAAGTGCCCAAAAAACCTCTCTAATTTAGTACGGCCAGGCAGAGTTGCGGTACCTTGGAAGGAAATGTCAATGAGAAGAAGTGCAGAGCTGAGCCTGAGCTGACTTTGTTATGCCGCAGCTAAGTGATTCCCTGCCTGCTTCCAAGGCAGAGGCACAAGCACTTCTCCATGGAGCTAATTGCATTACAGCAAACAGATGGAAGAAAAATTGAACGTTTTCCTCCTCTGATCAGGGCATTTGCAGGAGCTGAGATGGTCACTGCAGGACTGCTCAGCAAGGGAACAGCAAAGCTTCCTACAGAAATGCACAACTGCTTAGAGAAAAGGGACAACCTTTCTTAAACACCTTAAAGCACAACTTTTTCACCTACAAACCTGACTACAAGGAAAGCCAATCTTTAGCCCTACTGATGCAATGCCTTACACAACATAGGAAAGGACGCTCCAGAGAGAAGTGGTATCGAGTGCAGAGGAATCAATTCTCACAAGGAAACACAAGGTAAAAAGGCTTCCTCTTGGTCCTGGGAGTTAGTTACAACTCACAGCTGGTGACTGCAGATCTGCTGCCATTCAGCAGTTGCATCCCAGTCCTTGTCCAGTCTAGCTCAGAAAGGCATTGCAATCACCACTGTGAATTTCCGGCCACCAGCCACCGAAGTTCATTACTGTTTGGGGCACAAAGCTTCCAAGCAGGCTTTGCTCAAGCACCAGTAAGAAAAACGCTTTCAAAAAAGAGGTGGAAGGAGGTTTTGTAGGAAGGGTTCACCACTGTTTGTGTTTATTCATTACCTTGCACACCACTGCTTCTCTACAGCAGCTCTGAGCTTTCCTACATGGTGAACTACAGGCCTGATTTCTTTTTATATCATTCCTCATCTGGCTTTTTTCCCCCCCCTATGAAATTCAGCCAAAGGAAACATGCTGTTGGATTTTCGGTCCCCTACCCTAGGGCCTCATTATCTGTCTCCTACCTTGTTTATTTACATTTCAAGGGAGGGATTGGCAGAGAAGAGAAAACATGAGAGTTTCATTGCAAACTGAGATCAGCCAGTACTGTGCGTGTACAAAATCCCACATTTCACACTGCAAAGACAGGAGACATGGCAGGAAAGAAAACTCAGGGACTGTGGGCAGCATCTCCTTTTACACCATATCTGGACACAGACTTGTACAATTTCTCTTTGAACACAAAAAAGAGAATCACCAACCAGTGCTGTCCAACCTTCACCCTCACTTTGTGTCTCATAGATTTTCTTTCTGTT
Source organism: Gallus gallus (assembly GCF_016699485.2). NCBI lineage: Eukaryota > Metazoa > Chordata > Aves > Galliformes > Phasianidae > Gallus > Gallus gallus. The sequence continues at coordinate 12,009,769 of NC_052544.1, forward strand.
TCTCATCCCTCATTTCCTCTGACCTTGGGGAGGACAGAAGGAGGAACTCCTACTGCTGCTGTTCCTTCACTACCCTCTTATGAACTCTTCCTCCTAAAATTTCTCAACATACAAGCCCTTCTCTGCATTCATTAAATTTTAGGGCTAGTGAGCTGCATAGTGGCCATCTTTGTACCTACTGTGAGAGGTTAAATGGCCCTCGGGACTGGGATATGTTTGTGGAGAAGGGCAAAAGTATGACAGAACTACCACTTCTCTGACTTACCTACCAGCTCTCAACAGCTTCTATCCCTCTCTCACTACATTCATGACATCCATACTTAGCTTCTTAGCAAACCCAAAGAAAACCATAGCAAACTGTTCTCTATCCTGATCCAAACCAGGGGAACTCCTTGCACCTGATGGGGCCATCCATGGAGCACACTTTGCACAGCATTCACTCCTAGAGCCTAATTGCGTCTCCTCCTCACCACATCTGGATGAACACACAGGACCATGATCATAGAATCATTACGGCTGGAGAAGATCGTTAATTCCAACTGTCAGTCCATTGCCACCATGCCCACTAACCATGTTCCCAAGCACCCTGTTCTTGGTGCTTGGAACACATCTCCTCTGTTCTTGAAAACTTCAGATGATGTCCCTTGCACAGCTGCTGTCTGCATTCAGAGCCCCACAGCCATAGGGCAGTCGCTCACGACTGCCCTCCCCACAGTGGTCTCTGTAAGGACAGAAACGAGGTCACAAGCTAGGTCACAGGGACTGAACTGGGCCCTGCCAGCCTCGTATACGACAGCTGAGAGAGTAGGAGGCACTGCCAGTCTGTTGTGTGAACAGGGAAGCAATCTGCTATGCGCAAAAAGGACAACCAAGCACCTTCCTCCTGCTCAGCCCCCAGCGTACATCTGGCTCACCCAGGATGCTGCCAGCCTTCAGCAAAGCATGGCTGAAGTTAGGGTGGCACTACACAGGGCAAGGGGAATGGGTAAGTAGATGACATCTCCTGTGGTTTCAACTGCTGACATTTTTATAAGGTGATTTAGCACAGTTCCAGGCTATTCTCCCTTACCCAGCACTGGGGAAAGGTTTCTGGACGTACCGTGCTGTAACTGCTAATCCACTTGGGGGTTTGTGTGGTTTTTCTTCTTTTTTCTTAATACAATATTCCTCCAACTACCTCCTGGCTGATTTTACTGGGCAATTTTTAAAAATTAAAAGTGCATACATTTTTCAGCAAGAAATTTCAATAATTGAGCTGCACGGAGCTCCTCAGACGTGAGATCTTGATTTTGTAAGTGCCCCGAGGAAACAATTTGGGAAATCCGCACTGCAAAGAACTGGGAAAATAAGTGGACAAGTTACATCAACAGGATGAAATATTAATTAAAAGGAGAGCAACTCGGCAGTAAGGAAGAGAAATGCAGAGTGAACTTGAGAGGAGGCTGCAGCCACTGCCTGTGTATACGAGTGCGGTAATTTTGCAGCCCACTTCAAGACAGAGGTCCCCAAATGGTGTCTGGGATCTTACGGGATGCTGTTACATTTACATGATTCAGCACCCATCAGCTGTTGTCTGAGTGGGATTTGTGCCTAAAGTGCAGTCACAGCAACTGCAGGAGATATAATGGCCATAAAAGTGTTTGCACAGACACAGAGCGTCTCCAATGATTTAGACTCTCCATTTGCCCTTTAAGTGTTGCTCCAAATTCACAGCAGCAAGAACTGAGGGAAAGAGATTTACATAAACCACCTGCAGTGTTACTTAGGGACTTTTCTCTCTGAAAACAAATGCATATGGTTTCACTGCTGAATCAGGGAGGCAGACAGTCCTACTGACTCTGGTAGCTCTTTGCATAGGGCTTGCGAAGGTGAGTGAGATTCACAGGGAGATTCCAATGAGTGAAATCCAGCTCCTGAAATTATTTGACTTTGAGTCAGATGATATTTTGTTGCTTTTTCAGTAAGATACACACCTTCAACTTCAAAAGTTAAAGAAAACTTATCTAGAAATACAAGTTCTCAGTACTAAAGAAAAGGGTGATTAATGAGAAAGAGCTTCAGTTCAAGATACCATTAAATATGCATGACTTGTAAAACAAGCTTATGGTTTTGAAAGCCTGATAATTATTAACTAAATGCCTTCAGGCAGCAACACCAGGCAGCATAGAGAAGAGTTGTAGTTGAGTCCCTATAACTCATCCCATTGCCTGGGTCCTGGATCAGCAGTGAATTGCCGATGGCTTCGAGCATTCCTGCCTGTGCTGTAAGGTCATCACTTGTCATGCCTGTTCTTGGTGTTGTGAGTTAACTACATGCACATCTGGATGCGGAGTGAGATGGGAAGGTTGTGATCCACGTTTTGCCTGCGTCTGCTGGGTGAATTTCTCTCCAATTTATAATTTTTTTCCATACAGAGAACGTAAGGGCTAGCAGATTTCAGTTCTTCACAGCATCTGGCCTAGAGAAATGAAACCCAGCAGGTAAAGAAAAAGTCTTCAGGAACTTCAGAAAACAAACTACGTTGGGCACTCAAGCACGCTCTCTGCATTGGCTATGGGAAGAAGATAAGTCACACTGACTAACAAAGAGACTCAGTTTAGCCACATGCAGGAACACAGTGGTTTATCAAGGCAATTTAGAGTTAGTTATTAAATACCGTAAATATCATTTAAAAGAAGTGAGTCAGGTGGGCAGTGGGGAAAAGATCAAGAGTCTCCAAAGAACTATGAGAGCCTGAAGAAGTGATACAGCTGCACAGAACCCCCGGGGGCTATTATTTGCTGTCTTGAAAAGAAACCATGGATGTTTACGTAATCACTGAACTGTAATATGGCCCCATGAAAGAAATCACTTTGCCTGGAAGATGCTTTCGTAATGCAGACCTTAATGATCCCCACAGCTGCCAAGTCAAGTCCGTTTCCTCCCTGAGCAAAAATTCAGCAGGATTTCTGCTGATGTTGTATGAAACAGCCCTTTCACAAAAAAAAAACAGATTCAAGTGAAGATGTGCCTTGGATACCAGTCACCCACAGACCTGGCTCACCTCTGCCCAACGCATCACTGGCAGTCATCCTTCCAGCCTGTCTGCCAGCCCTATTCACCACCATCATGTTCAATCCACCCCTAAACCATAATGCTGCTGGGCAGAGCTCCAAATGTCCAACCCCAGCTCCCATCACCTATGGAGTTGCTCCTGGATGTCCAGGACACCAAGACTGAATTTCACAGCTCATCTCAGTGTGGGGACCTGACTGCCACACAGTGACATGGTTCCCTTTTGGATGAGGGCTAGGATGCAGTTTTTACCCTGACAGTGGTGCCCTGCAATGTGTGGGAGATGCAGAAAGAGCTGAGCAGTGTGATGATGGCCAGCACGTCTTTTTCTAAATATCACAGCAGATATTGCTGAAAATTAATTGCACTCAGCAGCTTCATTAACAGAGTTGTGTAGTGAGGTTGGATGCTCCCATCTGACCTTCAGGGATCCAAAAACAAAATGGGTTTTCTGGTATTTTGTGCAGGAGATGGAGAGATTGTTCCTGGAAGTACTGCTGGGAACAGGAAGGGGGACTTCGAGGAAACAGTGTCACAGCAAACAGCATCCCCTGGTCACTGCCGTGCTTGCAAACCACTCTCCTGGGATACCTGCTGGGATGTCAGGAGTTGTCTGCCTGGCAGCACAGCCCTGTCTACTGCAGAGCAAAAATAAACCTTTGGCTTCAGATGCAGTCCTTGCTGAGAGCATCACGGTGCCAGCAGACAGCTCCACATCGACAGCACCACAGCAGAGGTTTCTCCAAAGCATCCTCCACTTCAGCAGAGCCATGCAGGCCCTGATGTCACCACTGACATACAGGTCATTCCCTGCAATCTCTTTTGTTTCGGAAGAGACAAGAGCTTTGGAAGCTCTAAGCAGAGTGAGCCATTCAAGGAGAACCTCTGGGTATTCGTGTTCAATTTGCAGACCAACATCTCCAGTCTTGCACAAAGCTCTCCTTAGCAACAGGGCTCCTGCTGCTTTCATCCTCTCCTCTGTCACCAGCAGTGTAGAATCTACATCTCCACCTGCTCAGACCAATGCAAACCTTAACCCTGTGCAGACTGCAGAGCTGCCACAACACCGAAGCAGCAGCTCTTCAGGTAGCAGCGTGCTGAGATTACACCTGGACTTCCTACTTCATTTACTTCCCCCACAGCAACCAGCTTAAGCCACATAGGGATGGAGCATCCATGAGTTCCTGCTCCTGAAGCAATGGGAAACAAATGCAGAGGGACACGGGGAGGATGGGATGGGAGGCACAGACGTGCCCTGCTGCCAGCAGGCTGAAGCACAGCACCAGGCGTCATCGCACGTCGGTGCCAGCATGTGTGTGTGGGGGGGGACTACGTGTTCTGGGAAGCAAGGCAGAGGGACAGCACATCCTAGCACAGCGTTCGCAGTACGCGGGCCATATGTTTCTGGAAATGTCAGAATAGGAATCGTAATAGAAGATGGAAAATTACTTCTTGATCCCTTCTCATTCCTGTAAGAGGGCTTTTTGTCTGCAGTGATGTCTGAATTTGCCTCACTATCAAAGCAGGGACAGGGCTGAGGAAAGATCAGAAGGCAGGCTTGGGATGCTGCCACAGAAAACAAATGGCCTTGTACCCAACGTCCCACGGCCCCAGTACTGAAACGGATGGAACAAAGTTATGAACAAAATTTGGTGCTTAAATATTTGCAAGGTCAGATGTTCCAAATTACTTCTATTTCTATTCACCAGACACTCCCCAAACACTTATTTTTCATACAACTGTCTTGGTTCTATGCTGATGCTACTCATTTAAACACACACAGAAATTATGTACAACAAAGGCATGGAAAAAATAATGCCTTCCTATGAGGGGCATAATTTGCCATTCCAACTATTTTCTAAAGCAATTGCTTACTAGGACAACATGCAATGGGCTGAGGAGATTTATGAAGTCCTCATTCTTGTTACATGCAGGATGAAGTTGGTCTAGGCTATCCAAGTTACACCCCCATGGTATAAAATTCAAAGCAACAACTACTGTGGTCCAAGTTATTTAAACCGACTACCAAATTGCTCCCTTTGGCTTGCAGTTATGGGTGGATGTACTTCTCTACTAACACCCAAGTAAAGTCAGCTCCGCTGCTGATGGCACAAAATGCATACACATGAAAGGGAATACATCTTTGTTCGTCAGAGCCTGTTGGTGCTCCATGTTCTTGTCATGACAGAATAGTTTCTCCTTAAAGACTTCAAAGAGACACACCTCTAGGTTTGCAAAGGAACAAGAAACATGAAAGTGCAAGAGAAGTGAGGAAGGGAGCCTGACGGGCTGTAATCATAAGACAGGAGTTTACAGCGGCCATGAATAATGCAAAAGTTCTGCCCCTGGAGAGCAGAAGCCCTTGGAAAAATGTTTTCTCCAGATCTAATGGCTGAAACAATCCATTACAGGTGCCACAAGAGGCACCTGTCTCCATTTACGTCCCCATTTGAACAGATCCTGCAGCTACAAATTGTGCTCTCCTCAAAGGACCACAAGCAACTCGTAGCAGCCAGCAAACCCTGTGAGCTGTAAGGAGAGTTTCTGACTCACAAAAGGGCAAGAGACTGAATGAAACCCTTGGCCATCTCTCAGATGATATTGTAGAATGTGCAATGGCATCAAAAAAGGTTAAAATAACGTCCTGGGTCATGGATGACTTGAGGCACACAGGCACTAAATAGAGCAGGACTGTACAGTCTGAAGAGGAGATGACTGCCGGGGGCTTGACAGACATCCATAATAACAGGAATGGTTGGGAAAAGGTGAATAAGACACCAATGTACCTTATTTTTCACCAGAAAAAAAAATAGGGGAACACACAGAAGTGGTCAGGCAGTAGGCTTAAGACAGAAGAGGTATTTTTCCATCTGGTACAGCAATAAATCCAGTAACTGTGCCAGATAAGCTCCAGAATAAATGAACTCCAAAAGACATTACGAATGTTCAAGGGGTAGCTCCACTGCTGGCTGTTAAACATGATAATCCAGATGCACACTCCAAGCAGAGGGAAGCCTTACACCCCAGCCTCTATGAAAGGTTTGGTCTCCTCCTTTCACACTCAGTTTAAATGACCCAGCTTTTAATGAGCTGCTACACTTAACTGTCAGGCATTGTTTTTTCTGATCATTATTACATGGATTCTACATATAAATACACTTTCACTGCCTTCTCTCATCCATAAGATGTAATGTTAAGAAGAAATAACTTCTTATGGTAAATATTCACTTGGAACCTTATCTCCTAGTTGCAATTTTTGCATACCTTCTAAAATATGATAAAATAGAGATCTCAAAAATAATCTAGTTATTCTTTTCCAGAGATTTTTCCAATTTGCCCCAATAAAAACACTGTATTCATGATGATTGCCTGTGGTCAGGTCTGGGATCTGTAGGCAGAGGGCCAGTTCTGTTCTTGCTCACCTGGAGCAACACCACCAAAAGCTCTGGGTCTCACTATCAGTTGGTGTAACTGAGGATATCCGGATTCAATACCCATTTTCAAAGAAGCATTCTAATTCATTCTGTGAGAGAACAAGACTTTCAGGGGGGGATTCTGTGCTCTATGGGGCTCTCCACCAGCACTAACACCACTCTTCTGATTTGAGAACTGCTTTTTCTGTCCTCAAATGTTCTCCAACGTGAACTGCAAAATTGTGCATGGACCAAATCCAGATTTAAAACTCATATAGACCTCCACGCCAGGAAGAACCAGAGCCTCAGGGAATGTAACAAACACTGCTCATGAGAACAACCAGATGACAGCATATTAATACACCCTGAACATTATCTACACGCAGAGACACTTGCGTTGCCAACACTTGAAGCTGAAGTGATTCTTAGAGATAAAATCTCCCAATTGTTCCTGGCAATAAGTAGGAGTTAGTTCCAGCACTGTTCCACCATGGGTTAACTGCATTTGGGAGCAATGTGAAAGATCAAGATAGGAGTCAAAAGGAATGAAGAACCTCATCCTCCTTGTGCCAGTAATTAGAAGCCCTTTTACCACCTCCCAAACACAGGAAAATCCCTCATCCTGGGGGAATGGATCTCCTTACTCAGCTGCCTCCTCCCAAACCACCGGGCTGGCGTCAGAACGAGAGTGCAAGATCCAAAGCAGAAAACAGCCTTGAAGCTCATTGATTTAGGTACATTACAAAGGCCTCATCGTTGTCCTCTGAACTCAGTGGGAAACAGCCTATGCATGTCCTCAGAGTGCTTTCCTTCCTCTGACTCAGATCCTGGCCCAGTGTTTCCCTTTGTCCTTTCTGTCCTTTTCTCCATCTCCTTTTCTCTTTTTTTTTGCCCCCTTTAAGACTTCCCAGTCAGCCCTAAGGAGACAGTCCCACTCTTATTTGCTAAAATAACTAGTAGTTAAGTGACTGACATTTAAAGCAATATCTTTGGCTTCAACATTGCTCCACAGGGAGAAGATACAGTGATGAGTGTGTGGGGAGAAGGAGGAATAGGATATGGATCATGCTTTTGAGAGGTTTTTTTTCCCTTCAGGCTGTCTTCAGACTCCAGCAAACATCACTTCTGCTGGAGCTCTTATGGAAAACATGTTTCTAAGTGGGAGACAGACAGAGGGCAATCCAAGTAACATTAAAAAATAAGAAAAATCACTAAAGTACAGATCAAACAGAAGGCCTCCACACTGAAAGCCTCAACAAAGAGAATCTACCCCTTTGGCTACCTGCTTTTCTTCCTCTTTCAGTCAGTACTGCAAGATCATTCCAAACAGCATCAGCATTCACAAAAGCTAGCCAGGCCCTGATTGGCAGCCCATGCTGCTGCACAGGATTGAAGTACGTAAACAGAACCTGGACACCTTTAGGACAAGTACACGTGCATGCTCCATGGACAGGCAGATCTGTGCCATTGAGCTTGCTGTACCCCTGTGATATCATATAGACTTCCAGGGTTTTCCCCTTCCCCGGCAGACTCTGCAAGTACCTCACGTGCAGGGACATCAGTAACTATCAGCATCCCTACCACTGCCAACTTTCCCTTCAGCTTTCCAGCTCAGACAAGCGAACTCAAGGCAAACTTTCATGTAGATCTTCCCTATCTGCTTTCCCCATGGAGCAGAGTGCAACGATGCCTTCAAAAGACCTTCAGCCAAAGCACCTGTCGGTGGTTTGTTCTGTTCTGGCTTGTCTGGAAGAGACAGACATTTGCACTCACATCTGTAAAATCCCCTCACTCATCCAGGTGAGATTTTTCTATCTTTCACCAGCAAAGTTTCTCTTACAAGCAGGGAATGCAGTGAGCCAGCTGCCACCTAATTAACAGATGGGTTATTCATATGGCTTGCCAGTTCCCTTGGGATTTCACAGGATGAACTGTCCCGTGGGAGAGCTTCTCTACCAAGATCTAAACAAAATTTCTGAAAAACAAAAGGAACCAGCTTCTCTGCCCCTAGCCGTGTAAGGTCTCACCATTTAATATCCTCCAGCTTTGTTTCCAGGATTTATAACACGTGGAACAAGGTTGAAAAGTAACAGCAATAATCCTTGTGTATAATTCCGCACAAAGAGTGAGGGCAAGATTCATCACTGTAAAGGGAAACTGCATCCAATACCATTTGGCTGAAATCTCCCAATTAATCAACCCTCTGCCTACGCCTGTTCCTCACTCAGGAGAACCTCTTGCAGCATCTCTGTGCGCTAGTGTATAATACGTATAATGTATAATATGCGTATCTGCCTTTAGTGAGCCTCTTGGAACCTCATGCCATGTCTCTTGTGATAATACTACAGACCAAGATGAAGTAAAAAATGCATCAAAAACACCTCCCCAGCCAATATAGCTCTGTTGTCTTTTCCCAGTCCTCCAAAATGAACAGCCTAGAAGAAAGATTTTGGAACCCGTCCCAGTAAGCAGCTACTAAAGGAATTCTCATTGGGCATGGTAGGCACCTAATGGTACACGCAAAGAAGCACTTTACGGCACACTGCAAGAACTTGCCACTGACAAACCTGTGGCAGTAAGTAGAGACTACGTGCAGTGGTTGGTGTCGGGTGTATTAGTTTGGAAGTAAAGAGACCGTGGGTGTTTATCACTATTACTCAGTGATGACAAGCCAAAAGCAGTTCTGCAAAACCTAATCAGCAGCTGATTCACCTCCATTCTGAGATGCTCTGCTGGGGTATCCACGGGCAAAGCAACGTTACCTGACAATTTGAACGGTTCTGATTTGTAATACGGAAATGATGGGGTTAACAGCGATAACAAACTGCATCGTCTACTTATAGGCTGTCCGGTTTGCAAAGGTTTAGGGTACAGTCTGCTGATGATGCCAAGAGAGCTGGGCTGGAAACCCTTTCTCAAAAGAGAAATCTCCCAGAGCATAACCCAAGCACAGAAATGGGTTGCTAGCAAAAACATCAAATACAGCAAGATTCAATAAAATCACAGAAGCCACTGCTTCTGTGCTGTCTCTGCATAAAAGCCAAGGTTTTAAATAAGAAAGTTTCATAACCAGATAACCTCGTCCATCCTTCCTTCCTTTTGATTTTCCCTACTAAAACCTATGCTCGAATCAAGCGTCTTTAAGATCTCATTCTCTCTGCGTATTTCGATGCAAGGTGGACAGACAATAAGACTCACACTTGTGCCATCTACAGGAAGAAGGCAATGGGAAAAAGAAGGCAAGGGGCCAAATAAATCCATCTTCACCCCCCCCTCTCCAATTCATTTTTATAGTCAGCTCTTAGTTGATTTATACAAGAGAAATAAAAAAGTCTATAGGCAGGACACTTCATCTCTGTGACAGAAAACACACACCCAACCCAACTGCTGCTTGGGGAACTTGAGGGCAGGCTGCTTTTGGATTATTTTGCATGAGGATTTTTCTTGTGCTTTCAATTTCAAGGCTGTTAATCATGCCTTCAGTTTATGTCACGATGAAGTCCCTTGCAGAGAACAGGACCCAGAAGTAGGCTGCTTGACATCCTATATAATGCAGCTTCATTTGCTAAATTGCTTTTCCTGCACTGATGTTATAAGGTGCTCAGCTGGAGCCCGTACACTAAATCTTGCCTCCCCATGGAAATGGGCTGACAGACAGAGACCCAATGACACATTGCAAATGCACTTCTGCTGTGAGCTCTCATAGAGCAAGTTAATACTATTTCTATCCCACATGCAGATTTTCTCTTCTGGAAAAAAAAAATAATAAGTGCAGACACAAAAGAGGCCTCCAGTGCAAGGATCTATGGGGAGAACTGACACAAAGCCTTCAAAGGTGTTGAGAGAATAGGTGCTTTGAATGCATCCCAGGAATCAGGCTGTGAAAGGACGGGGAGAGCTAGGTCATTTACCCTTTCCTATGCAAGCAGCTTGGAAATGTAGTGCAAAGCGCTGCATCCTTAAATATCTTAACCCAGAATTGAGCATTGGCTGTGCTTTTAAAAATGATATATGATGGGGGAGAAAAGGCACCCAAGGGCCACGGAGAAGTGAGCAAGGAAATCTGGAGTAGCAGCCTCTCCAAATGGCACAGAGAATCATAGAATCATTTGAACTGGAAGGGACCCTTAAAGGCCATCTGGTCCAACCCCCCTGCAATGAACAGGGACACCCACAGCTCCATCAGTGCTCAGAGCCCCTCCAACCTCACCTTGAATGTCTCCAAGGACGGGGCTTCCACCACCTCTCTGGGCAACCTGTGCCACTGCCTCACCACCCTTACTGCCTAACCACACGTGGGCAAACACTGACCACCAGGCAACTAAAGTATTGTTTGCATTTGCTTCACCCACAGATGAATTCACCTCCCTGGAAATGGGATCCTGCTGTGTTCACCCATACTTCAGCACCTCAGCTTAATCAAGAGTTGGTTCTCCTTGACAGCCTCTAATCATCATCCAGTCAGTTTACCGAGGGAAAATTTTTATCCTTTCTGCTAGAATTCATTTTTATGACACCTACCATAAGAGATTTTAAAAAATTAGGCATTAAAATGGTTTATAGAGGGTATTTTTATAATCCACTAAGCTGTTTTCCATTTCCACAGATATGACATCTCTCAGCTATAATTTATAAATGCCATCAGTTAACAGGCACAGAATCTTATCCTACAATTTCTCCTCTCATACGCTTTTCCCATTTAAACTTTCTGTTAAATCTTTGCTGTGCTGCTAAATCCAGAGAGATTTGTCCATAGCTGGGAGGGAGGAAAAAAAAAAGTTTAAGTAGCTAATTAGTGTCACTGGATTTGGGGCATCCTATCATGAGAGAATAGAGAGGAAACATGTCCTCAATAAATATTTTGGGTATTTAAACAAGGCCAGTGCCCTCCACACAGCAACATCTAATGCCACTAGAAACCAAGTAGTATGCATTAAGTGGCTGCTTTCCCACATAGAAATGATGAGGCTGTCTTAACAGGCATACAGCTTTTCTCAGTGCATCTGGCTGTCCCCACAGCATCCTGGTAGTGATTGTAACTCAGAAAGGAGCCATTCTGGGAAGTGGGCCGGCACGGAGCTGTAACTGTCATATGGGCTCCCAGGTCTTCTGCTGGAACAAAAGGCACAGACTCAGCAAGTGCTGGCAAAACGCAGCACAATGATGGGGAGCAAGCATGCAGTCTCAGTGTCAGCTGGAAAAGGCCGCCCAACCAGAAAGCAGAACAGGGCTCCTGTGAAGAAGTAATAGGTTTGAAGTTATGATAATTTCTTCTGCAAATCTCTGCATACACTGATAGCACCATGAAAATGCTCAGCAATAATTACAATTCTTGCAGTAGTTAGATGCTTTCTCTTTTTCTCTGCCAAGCTCAGACTGGAAAACTCCAGGCCTTGCCATAATCACTGCTACTAAGTCACAGCAAGCCGAAAAAAAACAACCATACATTTCTCCTCATTTGTAGTCTCCAGCAAATCTGCCTTTCCTCTACTGGGAAACTTGCATTGGACTATATCTAGTCTTCTGGCTATGGAGGGTCCTGCTTTTGGAGGCACAAGCTAAAAGGAATCTTTATCAGATGCTTTAATGGCAGTGTCCTTGCCTCTGATTAGGTTAAGTGTGGTTCATGGACACACTCCTTGAAGGCCTTGGGGGGTTCCAGCTGCACTCAGTTGGGTACTATATTACTTTTGGGTAATGATGGGAGAGAAGTGCCCTCAAACTGACTTCCTTACTCAGAGCAGAGGAAAAGCTTGTAAGACGTGCAGAGGGAGCAAGCTATTCACCTAGTGATTCAGTGAAGACCTAATTCTATTAGGGTGTTAAGCTTGGCTCAAAGAAGAGAACGGACACCCTACGAACCTTCTACTCCCATGGGAGTTTGTTACAGAACAAAGACTTTGCTCATCTGAGAGTTTTTACAATATTTCTTCAGGCCTTGAAGTCCACAAAGGGAAATTGAAGGTACATGGGCAGAGCTGAAGAGAAAATCTTCACCCGCCTTGAATACGCTTGTTGATATGCAAAAGCAAAATCAACAGAATCTGTTCCCCCCCATGCAGGGTTAGTACTTTAGATGCACGTCCGTGAGTTTCTTCCCTGCATGAGATTAAACACTTCCCTGTGGGCAGCAGGAGAGTGGAGGAGTTGGTTCAGTCTTTCCTCTTCCAAAGTGGCTTAATCATGTCAGCATTTATCCCCAGCCTTATGCTTGGCCCAGCTCTGGCAAGGCAGCATGGCACAAAGCAGCCATATGGGCCCAATCCCAGCACCCTGTCTGGGGAGGAAGGCGAAGGCAGAGACGAGCAGGTGAATCATGCTCCAGTCACTTGGGGAGCGGAGATGAATGAGTCTATGCTGCCAATGTAAAGGATATTTTCCGGCTGTCACAACAGTTCTGTAAGAACAGATGGTTGGTAATACGGACTGCGGACACTCAGAATGGCCCCTTGGCACTTTCGCTTTGCTGTGCTGCTCTGAGGCGACGTCTGCCTGGGATAAACTGTTCTAAGTACCCTACACGCAGAGGTAGTTTCTGTTCACCCACTCAACCACTTACATGGCTTTAAACCTATGCTGCTTAGAGCTTCCACAAGAAGCAGAGTAGCTCCCCCATCACCTCCCAGCACACATGGGAGAGTGTAGGTACCAGCCAGATGGCTGTCCCTGCTTTCTGGACATCTATGAGTCCTCCCAACTGGGGTCAGGTTCATTCTGAAGAGCAAGCACTGCAAGCGTGAGCCTAAGCAAAAAGATGAGGCTAATGTGGGACTGTCCCAAAATGTAAAGCTCTGTGCTGTCCTATGGATAATTGACCACTCACTTCTCCCCACTGATTTATGAGCCTGGCAGTCACATCTACCTTTCTGAACACCCGGCCTTTAGAGCTAAATGGAGGAGCTTCAGACATTCCCAACATAGCTTTGCTGGTGCTTCATCAGTGCCAGCTCTTTCCACATCCTCCCTATGTAGGAAAAATTAAAAACAAACAAACAAACAAACAAGCCACTAGAACATCAAGCAGTCCTTAAGAGGCAACTTCTCCCAAGAGAAAAGAAAGTTGTTGACACAGACAAAGTCTCAAAGGAACAAGTAGGTCACCCAGGGCTTCAAGTCCAAGTCTCCATTTATTTCAGGGCATCTGGAAAGTGATTAATCTTTCATTCCTTGAAGAAAAGCCCACTCAGTCCAGCACATCAAGTGCTGCTGTTCAAGGACTCAGACATTGGACATACCCAAGCTGCTGCTTGCACTAATCAGACAGCTCTGTAAGAGTGATCGGGAGCACCATTGGAGGAGGCATTTCACTGCATGCTTTAACAGCTGCAGGTAGGGCCAAACAGCAACAAATGTTGATTTAAAGAACACGTTAGAAGCTGCCTCTAATGCGCTTGCAGCAAGCCTTCAGCTCCCATTTATCATTTGTCCCTGATTCTACAACTTGCCTAAAACTCAATTCTCCTACTATTTTTTTCCCCCTTAAGACATATTATCCAGTACTTTTCTTCCCTTTTTGCCACTGATGTCTCAGTGTACCCCTGCACAAGTTTTTCCTCTCGCATCTTGAGGAAAGAGGTGCCACAACGAAACTGTTAGAGCTTCAGAAAGTGACTCCTCAGTCATTTGATCCTGGCAGGAGATTTCTCTAGCAAACCAGAAACCAGCGTGCGAGACCAAGGAATCAGTATGCATTTAAGTGCCCTTAAAGATATTGATTTTTAGCAATTTTACAGTCCTAAGTCAATAATCAACATCCCAAATCTTCGGCACACATATATAAGGATGAAGCACTGCTTGCAAAACTCCTAATGACAGGGAGATGCAAAAGATCAAGGCAGAAACCACAAGAGAAATTATTATCATGTCTTACGCTTTGGGATTGCAACAGTTACGAGCAGAAGGAGAGGCAGAACAACCATGAGGAAAATCCTACTGCAGGAAAAAGAAGCAGCAGCAAAATTTGGGGTTGAAGGCAGCATCATGGGGTAAAATCCCAAAGAAAGAAAGACAGAAGTGTTGGGATCACAGAGTATAAAAACTGTAAGGTTTTATAGGACCTAACAGATCTTTGGAACAAGTTCAACTTCTATAGGAAAGGGTTGATCTGCAATCCAAACTGACAGTGCTGAACCAAGCACATGTAACTCTATTTCCCTTCACCAGTAAGATTATTATAAACAAAGCAAAATTAATAGGACTGCTATTTTCTCTTGGAATAATTCATGAGAGCAAATTACAGGAAGACAGACTGAAGCACATCAGCCAGCTAACCATGAGAACCAACAAAGCCAGCTGCAGCGTCGCTGTGCCCCTTCACCCCATCCCCAGCTCAGCACACTGCTCACACCAGCACATCTCTCCCTTCCGTGCTCACCCTGACAGTGAATTCCTCTGAAGCACACTGGGAGCTCTGGACTTTAAGCAGCCAGGATGTAACGGCAGCCAAAAACACCGGTGGGAGCTTCTAACTCCTGCAATGAGCACAATTAGCACTGGCTTTCATCACCTCACTGCTCTCTGTAGCAAATTCTCTTAGAGGGTTGGATTGGGAGAGCTAACATCAGACTGCTCAGCATCTGCACAGATGTTGGATGCATCTGGAGAAATAACGGGAAGTGCCCTTTTGTAGAGCTGCCCTGACTGTGGGACGAGCGCGGGTTTCGTGCAGTGGAGCTGGAATAATCCTCCTGGTCCCTCTTCAGTACTTTGCATGCAGACAGAAGCCAAGAGCACTCTTTTCCCTTAGGAAATGTTTAGAGTGAGGATGCTCCCGAACTTTGCAGAGGAAAGAGGGCATCAGGAGCACACCCTGCTCCCTGCCAGCCCTGGGCTGTAGTACCCACAGACTGCTCCCACTGAACCTGGGAAGAAGAAAACCCAGCGAGGAAGGAGATTTCCTTCCAAAGATGGGTTCGTTACCGGCCTTCAGGTGCCAGCAAATGCTTCCAGTCTCACACAGCATCTTTAAGCAATGATAGATTGAGCTGGCTCAGAGGAAACTGTCTGCTCCGCGATAATAAATGAGTTGTTAACAGAGGTAGCAGACTCCCAGATCCATTTGCGATCCAAAGGGCTTACAGCTGCTTCCCATTTTTGCAATGCCAAAACCAAAGAACACGCAGACAGCAAGGGAGAGGAGGCAGCCTATGAGCCTGTCTGCCTGCTGCTCTCCCGTGGCTAAAGAGGGACTGTCAAGTGCGATTTCCTTTTGATGGAACCTTTTTTTAATGTAAATTTGCTGTTGTCGATTGTGAACGATTCCCTGCATTGACTGCAGGCAAGGATAGCCGAGAAAAACACTGCAAATCTCACCCCCACAAACTACACCTCTGCAGCACCTCTTGCAGCTCTGGACATGAACCACCCTACAAATGCCCTTAATCCTGCAACAGCGCACCCACACAGCTCGGATTGTGCAGACAGCACTGAGCACATCTTTGCTAAAGGCCCTACAGTCCCACCAGGGGATGATGCTGCACCTCAGCTATCCTGACCCCAATTGCCTCCACCCTCAGCTACCCTGACACTGCTCCAGATGTCAACCACACTGCCCTGGGATCTAAGGGCATGTTACTAGCTTGGATTCACACTTTCACCTTTCTTCTGGAGATAAGTTTGAATCAGGTCACCCTGCACATTGTTATCAAACTGCTTTGGGATTGCTGTCAGCTGGCCACAAGAATTCCAGACCAGAGAAGGGTGTGATTCAAAGCATCCCTGGGATTTTCAGCCATATTAATCCAGGGGTAAACATCCAACTTGGCTCACATGGTTGCTAAATGAAACTACTAACATAGGCTATGTCACAAATAACCTTTGTTTCTTTTCTTTTTCACGCTTCTTTTTTTCCCAAGAAAGCTCACAAGATTGTCTGTTCCTGCCTAGCCAAAGGGCTGCATGGGGTTTAGCTGTGCTCTTCTTCCCATTAGCACCAGTGGGGATTGCTCAGTGAAATCCCCAGGTGCTATTTGGAGAATGCTGCAGTTAGCATCTGAAGGCACTGCTCTCCTGGTGCTACTGTCTCCAGGATCCCCCTGATCCCATTCCTAGGGAGTGGCAATGGCAGCTAGGAGAGCACGGACAGAAAGAGGAAGAAAAAAGATCTGCTTCAAGACAGCAAAAGCAAACACAAAACAATTTCATTAGAGCACTGCAAACAGTGCTGCAGTGAGCCCACAAAGAGTGAGAAATAAAAGAGGTTCTGAGGATAGGAGCACAACCCAGACAGCAGCAGAACCCTGCCTTTGAAGGACTGCTGCAGTACTGCACTGGAATACAGACGGGGAACCTGAGAAGAGAAGCTTCTATGAACAATGAGCCATGAACAAATGTTTTCTTCAGCTTTTACTGAAACATCAGAACAACACAACCACAAACTGCTTGCTTGTCATGCAGTGCTTTATAGGTTGCTTGCTGGAAAATGTCTGGTAGCACTGAGGCATTACCTGCACTGAGTTCTGAGCACTTACGTGGTAAAGCTGCAGACATTTTGGGTTGGATTCCTCTCACCTACCTCTCAAGGTCTCAGGGTAAGCTGCCTAAGCCAAGCCTGTAATCTTGGCTTCCTGCATCGACAAGGGAGATAAGCACACACCTCTGGAGGGCAAATCCTCCTCTGCTAAGATGGGTGTCTGAAACTGTTCAAAAGGATCACAAGCTGGAGGGCTCTGCTGATTACAGAGGTCGCCTTGTTCAGTAGCTTAGATGAGGGCAACTAATCTTTAGAAAGAAAGTTTAGAGGGGACAGATTCCCTTCTTCAGTCTTTAAGGATGTGGGACCTGCTGCTTAAGGACGCTGCTAAGATATGTGAGCAGAGATGCGGCAGGAGCAGCTGGTCAAGCTTGGGTTCACTCTTCCCTTCTCTTCCTCTGACCCTCCATAGACACTCTTAAAGCAGAACTTCACCTGGTGCTTTGCAGGGGAAAGAAAAGTTAAGCGACAGTTCTTCCTGCATTTTTGCAATGAAGACTCCCAAATTGCCATCCCCACAGCTCAGAGCTGCAGACAGCGGGGTTTGGTTGGCGCAGCCACAACCACCCAAGCAGGCAAGGCCCCAGAACTAGGACATGCCAGAAATTAATTCTGATTAAATCCATGGAATGCACTCAGCTCTGCCTTTGCTCAGGACAGACTGAGGACAGCTGCTGTGCCTGACTGTGTTTCTGGGACAGTGAACTGAAAACGGCATCATTGCACAGGCAGGCTGTGCCGCAGCTCGCCTCACGTCCTTGCTTGCAACAGCAACGGCCCTGCAGCCATATGCAGTTTGGCTTCCTATAACTTCCTTTGGTAGTTCATTAAAAGCATTAATCACCTTCAGCACAAAGGCATTTGTCATGAACTCCCTGCAGGCCAGGCCTTGTTCTCAGCTGCAGCTCCGTGGGCTGATTTGGCCCTTTGCAGCACTGTGCTGGTGGCCCAGATCTGTCTGCACTTCCCTGGCTACCTGGACCCTGCCTCTTTCAATCTGCTCTGCACCACTGGGATGGTTGTCCCCAAGCCTTCCCCTGCCACTTTTGATCTAGCAGTCACTTCACCACAGTCTGCACCTCAGAGTTTGTCCCCTACTTTTCACCCCCCCACCAAACTGCCCTCCTTCCTGTCCATTATGTCCTGTCCTCATCCTGTGCTGCACCAACATATCTGCACCTTCTGTCTCGGGACCAGTGCATGGCCACCACCACACCTTGTGGCGTCATGCAATAAGCCATATGTAAATGGTAAATTCAATAAAGAACACTCTGGGTAAAGGTTGAAAAGAGAGAAGGAAAAACTCAACATGACCGCAGACACTTGCAGAGCCCATCCTCTTTCCCACACGAGCTCTCCAAGCGCTGCTCCTGACCCAGCATTTCTCCATCCCCTGTCCCTGTGTGCTCTGCTGACATCCTTTCACTCACAGTCCCAAACCTGCTGGCATTTTTTTTTTTGGCTTCTGCTTACCTGCCAGAATAGCAACACTGTCCTCTTTCTCACGGACAGTGTTCAGTGGGGTGTTGGTGCTGAGCGGAAGAAAAACCAGCAGGCTCAGACTCTGGGGAATACTGGCAGGCCAGCAGGAGTAAAACCACATCTGAATCAGTGTAGACACTGATGTAATTTGCTCGCCAAAGCTTACTTCTAGCAAAGTGTTTGGGAGGGGAGAAATAGCCCTCCCTTCATGTGAACTCCCTCTGCACTGGATCCCTATCACCTACAGTGGTTCCTGTGCCTTTCCTCAGCCCTCCAAGCTTTCATCTCCCTCCCACTTCCTCTCCATTAGCACACTTACGGGACCTTGCTTATTAAATCAAAGTCAAAACTCTCGAAGCATATGGAGATGCACATATACACTTTACACACCAGAATCCTGCCATCAGTCAAATGCTACATCCTCACTCTCAGATGTCAGTTGTTTTCTTGTGCACTCCTCCATGCTGTCAGAAACAAATAAAATCAAAGAATGAAAAGACCCTCTTGAAGAAGCCAAGATAGAGCAATTTGTAGCTGCGACTCGCTTCTTCATTGCCTCTCACTGCTCCTTCCTTAAGAGATCAATCAGTGCTGCAATGCATAACTACGTCTCCTCATAGAGCTGCAGCTTGGGATGAGGGCTGACAGGGTGAGGTTTGCAGGGAAAACAACTGAGATACATTATTATTATTGTTTTAAAGAATGCCCCAGAGGGAATGAGTGGGTCTGGCTGCTAAGGGGTAGCAGAAGAAAATCAGCTGGAAACTCATTACTGCAGCTAATGAGCGATCAGTTCAGCAGGTGAGCAGGGAACAGCTCCTGCTGGATGGCACGCTGTTATGTTAATCATCCGGCTTTATTTTGCAACATTATTTGCTGGGATGATGGTGGGTTGCTGGCAGTTGGGTTCAGCTCTTCTTCATGTTACAAAGACCTGACTTCCTGAGGAGCCCTTGCAGCCCCCAGAGGACATCCTGTGCTGTACTAAATGGCACTTCTCACTGCGAAAAATGTTAGCCTGTTCCAATCCTCCACAACTAAAAGCAGAGAAGTAAAACTCATCCCTTTTTAAAGGAGCGTAGTTCAAATAGATGCATCTTTGTCTTCAGACCTGTGTTAACACCACACCCTGGAGAATTTGGATCAGCAGAATATTAGAGTCTCGCTGACTTATTGCATCTTTAAGGAGCATGTTGGTTTTGTGTATGCTCAGAGCTCTACGTGCTACTGAAGCTAACTGGGATGGTTTCCATTCCTACTGGCAAAGAGCTATCGCCTTTGGGGCCCTAACCCTATTAAGAGAAATGTAAATGTGTATATCTAAAATTTCCACTGGAGTTCTGAAGGGGAACAGCACACTTCCCCATCCTGCCTTCCTTAAAGCCACACAAAGGTTTCTGCTCTCACCTCTCTAATAAGCCAAAAAATTAAGCCCACGTGTCTGCAGCTTAGCATTGTCCCTATCGCATGAATGCGTTTTATTTTAAAGAAGAAAGGATAAGCTGTGAGAGGAAGCTGTGGCTGTCACTCTGTGAGCAGGTTTGGCCTTTGCTGCTCGCTGCTTCTCAAATCCCTTCTTTGGCTGCTGCTGAGCACAAATTTTCTTTCTTCACTCTTGTTTGCTTGTCAACAATGAATATTTGGATTCTCTACAGATGAGCAGATAGATTTGCAGGTGTGAAATTCCCACTATTCTTCCTAATTATGTGACATCAGCTTTTCTCCCCAAGCACCACTCCTGCAGCTCAGGATAAAAAAAAAAAAAAATACAAAAAAAAGTTGTGCAAAGAATAAGTGTCCCCACTGCCATGGGTGAAAAATGGGCACACCAGACTGGGGGAAACCTGTTCTTGCCATGCCTTGCCAGTCTCTCAGCAGGGCTGCCTTTGCCAAGTGACAGCGGATTGCCATCAGCATCCCTACAGATGATCTCAGCCCACGTTCGCCCAAGTCTCCCCGTGCCCAGCTCCGTGAAGGCAGACAGACAGCCCACCCTGCCCTGGCAGCCAGAGCTGAGGAGATGGCTTAGCGCTCAAGTTTTAAACATTGAGGAGAGCACACGGGATAGCTTCCCACCTTCCTTGGTGGTGGCTGCCACTGCTGAGCACCCAGAGTCCATTGGAGCATGCCCAGGACCCACTCACTCTTTGGCTGCCCCTCTCTGTACCTCAAGGATTTCACACTTGGCAGAGATGCCCATCAGCACCCTCGCTGTGGCTGGATCTTACGGCAGGGCAGGGGCATCTCACCAGACAAACATGCAATTAATGGAAAGCTACAGCCCATCCCTGCCAGCAGCTTAGCACCCTTAACCTCAGTTTGATCTAATGAGAATCGATGCGCTGATTCATCAGCCCACATCAGACCTTTTCCCATAGCAAAATCTAAGGAGATATATTTCTATGTAGTACCTATTTTGTATTAATCAGATTGCGTCTGATCACTAAATCCAGGTTTCTGTTGGCTTTGCTTACTTTAAGTAGTCATGCTGGGATCTACAGGGGGAAAAAATCCCAAAGCATTTACATGAGATTTCTGATATTGCAAAAATAAATACCAACACCACATCAATTACACGCTATTACGGGGCTGGGCTTACTTAGACTGCGGAAGTTTAATTATAAAAATAGCGTTTTAATTGATTACTGCTGGAATAATTACAGCAATACCTTTCCAAGAAATAGCGGCCACCGTATGTTTGTCAACAAAGTAGATTCCTTTAAATTAAACATGCAATAATTGTTTAATTGAGCCAAATTTAGTTCCTCGTTTGAGAACATTCGGATGTTTGCCTATTCCTCCCCATCTCTGAGAGGTAATTTAGGAGATAAAAAGCAATCTCCAGAAATACTGTATCTATATACGTAAGTGCCCAAGAAGAAGAACAAAAATAAATACTTCATTTCATAGCTGATCTGGATCTAAGCTTGCTGCTATTGATAAGAACATTAGAACAGAGCAAGTGATCATTGCAAATCTCTTCGTAATTGCTGCTGGGAGGCTTTCTTTCTTAAAATATGAACAGACTCCCATCCGTTTTCTAATACACAGAATGGATTCAACTGTTGACATGCTAGCAGCACCCAGAGACCCTCTTCAGCATGAAGACCTCACACTGCTTACAGCTATGAACACAAGGAGGGAGAGGGATAATTAATGCAATGGTTGCTTTGCAAGATTTCATGCAGCTGAAAAATCCTACCATGCTTCTTTGCAGATCTCTGTGTTTGGGTGTGCAATTCCTGAACATTGCATCTCAGCAACCCGGCACCCGGTGTGCACAAACACTGATCAGTGCCCCAGCAAAGCTACAGGGCTCACTGCAGAACAGGGGGGTTTAGTAGCTACTCATCCCTTCGAAGTGGCATGAGTGTGCAGGGATGGATTTACCAGGTTAGTGACCCACCTGGAACGAGCATCACTGCCTGTGCTCACCCAAGGGCTGCTGCCAAAGGCTGAAAGCAGAGTTTCTGCACCACAAACTAAATGAAGCCAAGGAGCTGAGGCTGAAACAACTTCTATCCCCCAGGGAGCTGCACTGTGCACAGGATGGGATGTACATTAAACGTGCATGAATGGAGGCTGAGACAAACAATAAGAGAAAACTTCTCAGTGCTGCATGTCTCCACTCAATAGCCCTGTATTCCCTTGTTGCCAAGAGCATATGGTGCTGCTGTCCACCACAGAACTCACAGGAACAAGTATTTACATCTCTGTCCTACACTTCAATCCTGTGTCCATGCAGCTGGCACAGAGCATCCCTCTTCTCTCAGCTCCAACCTGCAGCATCTCCTGCTGCACTTGGGCTGCCCTGAGCACAGCCAGGCTCAGCAAAGCCGAGCAAGACAGTTTGCTGGAGACTGTGCTGAGGTCATAGCACACTTTTCCAAAAACGCTGAAGTCAAAATCTGAGAATGCATCTTTAAAGCTGATCAGAATGATTTTTCCCTGTTACATCGCTGTGCAGACCTTTCAGTCACACCACCCCATCGTTTTCCCCATTAGAGACAGCTGGCATTGCTATGTACTTCTGCCAAAGAAAGGGCTGTAAGTTCACCTTCTTCCTAAGCAATCTTGATAGTCTTCAAAGAAATGACACAACATCTTTGATTAAGGATGCTCAAAGCAGCAGTTGTGCATACTCGTTGCATGTCAGAGACCACTAAGCCACACCACAAGCCGAGTTGCAAACACAGAGCCTGCTCCTTGCCATATATTCTGTGGGATAGAGGTGAATTCAGGAAGATATTTCAGCTATTGAAACGTGCCCATGTCTCAGAGCTAATAACATCAGCATCAACCACATCTGAAATATGAGGTCACCACATGTTGTATCTACTACTTTTCTGTTCTCTTAATATTCACAATTAAAATCATAATTTGCTGATGTGTTGTGCACAGGGACAGCAGAAACCTCAGGCTGACACCACCCTGAGAGGAGGCATTCACAATCCCTGCGTAACAACAAGACGACCACAACTGGAAGCATCAGAGAACCCAAAGTAGTTGGGCTGTCACAGCAATGATACAGCAACAACAGCATCCTCCTGACACCATACAGATATATCGCTTCTGTGGGCATTGCTGTTACCAATTTATGATCATCACTCGCACATTGTTAACGTTTCCCTATTACTGTCACCTGTGCGCAGATGGGAGCATCTCATCCTGTAAATTCCCTCACTGTCACACCAAAGCTCACCCAGCCTAACAAGCAAGCAGATCTGTGTCAGGCAGAGGTAGACAGTGTCACAGTCGATACCGAGATACATTTTGCATATGATCTCCTTAGACAAGGTGCTGTCATTTTGCTGTGGTTCATCCTACCACTTTGTCATTGCCCACAAGCTGCCCAACAAGCCTTTTGCTTCTGCCATCGTCGCCGATTCTTTATCTATTCCCTATTTTGGATGACGCTGCTTCAGGCACTTGCCACAAGGACAGTGTTTAGCACACAGGGATGGCTCCTATGGGAAGGCAGGACATGTCATGGGGCTGGGACCTTACCAGGTGCCCTGCTGGAGCTCCCATAGAGGCAGCACTCTATCTGCATGCAGGGTCCAAACATCAACCAAAACCATCAGGGAAAGAGGTGATTCCAACGGCAGAGAAACGCTGTGTTCTCTATCTCCATGGGAACAAAAACTGGTATTATAACTGGCAGCATGGCCAGCCTTCTCTCAGATGGTAAGGACCTCTGTGTGGGCAGGGTTTTATTCCCTGTAAATAAACAGATCTTCCCGCTGATATCCAGCCTTGGCAACTGGGGAGGGAAATTGCTGGAAGATGAGGAAGGAGATCATTCCTGGCAGAAGTTCTAGCAGAAGAGTATCTCTCAACACGTTCTGCTGTTGTTTTGTTTACCCCAAGAGTACATGGACTAACACCTTTTGTGCTTTCAAAACAAATGCTGCTTTCCATAGTCTTGAAGGACTTGGGAAGTTTTTAATTAAAAAAGAAAAAAAAAAAAAAGAAAGAGAAAAAGGAGGACAAGTGAAGTTGGACTGTGCAGAGAGCTTTGCTGGTCTGATCTAGGACAATGTGCCCTACATAGAGCTCAAATATAACATCCTTTGGGAGGCTGTCTTGCTTCCATTCAGCTTTTGTGAGACCACCCCCACCCCCGTGGTACTAATGACAGACTTTTTAAGCACAACTGGTATCGTGGCCTTGCTATGATTGCTAATGCTGTAAACAAAATCATTTCAGGCAGGCGCAGAGAGGGAGGGACAACTACACACAGATGGAGAATTTATTCTAGTGATATTCTTGCAGTGTCTGCTTTCTTCCTGCTATCAGCACTGAAATAGCTCATCCCCGGCCACAGTCAGCAACTCTACCCCAGGTGGGTGACATTTTCCCTTGATAGATACAGCCTTTTATTCCTCCCTATTTTTTTAGTTTTTCTGCCAAGGAATTGCCATTGGACTGAGCTGATATAGCTGCTCTTTCTTGATGGAAATCTTGTAGATAGCAAATAAAGGGATATTAAGGAGAATAGAAAATCTTTAGATATGTCATTAGATAGCCCAGTGAAAGCAGAGCCAAATTATTGCTCCTCTCTTCTGTGCCTTACCGGCCAAGAAATTCCTACAATCTTGTATTTGTAAACCCTCCGACAAGAAAAAAAAATCAACTTATTTTTCTTTAGAGCCTTATGAATTCTCCTTCTCTACATTCTTGGGTGCTGTCTGTAAAAGAGCAATTTTTCTTTGTGTATTTCTCAGCCCAGACAACAGCTTTTGTCCACATCCATCCCACTCTCCACCAGTGAACTGCAAAGGGGATGTTTCAGTGAATCTAAAGGCTCCTACAGACATGATCCGATATCAATCCAACAGACTCTGCGAAGGGAAGGAATTTCACTGGTGCTTGAAACTGCAACTGTCTTAGCTCTGCCTCTTTGGGCATTCCTCTTATAGTAGATCTGGACTTCACTTGCATCAAGGCGCGGTTTTCCTCTGAATCTTTATTAAATTGCAAGGACAGATGGCTAAACTGGGGCTGGAGAGGAAGTGGTTCACACTAAACAGACCCTGTGAGTGGGAAGGGGTGCTTTCGTTGTACAGCACAGCTATAGGGAAGACGGGAATGAAACCTCAACGAGGAATCAGACAGAGGTTAGAGAAACACAAGGAAAGGAATTGTGGAGGGTTCTGTACTGCTTGGGAAGCACTGAAAGAAAATGCAAGGCACATCGAATCACTGCAGCGCTACCTCAACCCTGTGTCCTAACACACCCCAAAATCACTCAGAAATCCTGTGCATTTGGGGTTTTCTTACTTGGACCCTGAAGGAGAATGGCACATTTTTAGCACGACGCTCCCTGTTTCACATACAAACATGAACAGTCAGGAGTAAATGAAAAAGCAAAGAAAGTGAAAGCGCGGCAAACACCGCTACTTACAGGTGTAGGTCATCTCAAAGCTGTCACTGATGTTCACAATGTCGATCTGGGGAAGGAGCTTAGGGGGTTCCGTGAGCTGAGACAGCGCAAACCTAAAAGCGGCATGTTCCTGGGATTGCTGATTAGGAAATAACCCCCCTGGGGAGAAAAACAAAACAAGAAGAAAGGTCTTAAGCACACCTGTATTGGTAGACCTTCTGGTCTGAAACGTTCCTGCAGAGGGGTCTCCAGGGATGCCACTGCATCCCACCTGACCCAAGGGGGTCCATGCCCGCTGCAGACAGGCTGAGAGCAGAAAAGCTTCCCATTCTGCAGTGCCTGGACCACATGCAGGAGCCCTGATGCACCCTGAGCCCAGCAGCCCCCAGGGTCGGGCTGAAGCTCAGGGTTTGGCTTTCGACCTCCTCACCCCTCCTGAAACTTCAAGAAATAGAAATGGAAGTGCTGCTAGTGCTATGAAAGAGGAATCTGACTATTCTTTCCTCTTGCTCTGCTCACAATGAGGCCCAATTTGAATCTTGCTCTCCAGGCTTGCTCCCTGAGGGGCGCAGAACAGCCCTGCCAAGCCTGGCCCCACACTGGGCACATGGGGACACAGCTGTGTAAGTGCTGGATCGAGCAGGGCTCACGGTACACACCTGCTGCTGCTGGAAGTGTGATGCATAGAAAACCCCTACATTTAACAGGTGACGGCGGCCAAACTCAGACTGGGCAGGAAATCGAAAGCCTTATCCTGAGAAATATCCATCCAAACAGAAGCACAAAAGAGCCCAGAACCACGGGACAACATTAATTAGATGGAAACTGGAACCAGGCTAGACCCAGCTCGGAGCTCATCTCCCCGAACGGACCTGGGATAACCCAGCCCTGGGAAAAGTTTCCCACTGCTCCTTCAGAAGGAAACTCGGCTTGCGGCAGATCCCTTCGCAGCCTCCAGAAGGATGCTGATACATTTGGACCGCCTCGCTATCTACATGCATTTACAGGGAGTACTGCTATTTGCATGATACAGGGAGGGAAACAAAGCACTTGAAAAGCAGACGGAATTAAAATAGAGAAGCAGGGAGCATACATTCCACCCCCCCACCCCCCTCCCCCCCCCCAGGGCAGGTGGCTTTGGGAAGAAGCAAATATGCGGAGATCTGCTTGCTCGCTCGTCTTCTGTATGGAGGGCATCTCCTAGGTGCGTGGAATGGGCTATTTGCGCACGAATATCCCCCACTCCCCCGCATGCCCCCCTTCTCCTGCCTAATCATGGGTGTCAGAGGAATTGGATGCTAGTAGCCCAGTTAGGCTATCATCCGTGTTTGCTGGAAGGGAGAGAATCTGGGATGCTGCGTGTATTTGAGGTATGAGGGAGGCAGGAAGGGAGGGAGGCAGGGATGCAGCATCAACAGCAATAAAAGCAGCGATTGTGCAGGGAGGCTAAAGCAGGAGTTGACTGAACTTGGTGGATTAGCGATTGATTGGCATTGTAAGGGGAAGGGAGGTGCAAAAGGAAACCGGCATGCAAAGGAAGGGAATTTGGGTTACAAATCATCGTCAACAAAGATCAATGGGAGAGTAATAATAAACCTGGGGCTGAGGAGAGAGGAGCGCTGAGAAGTTGCAGGGAGGGAGAAAGGAATCAAACAGGCAGCGCTGGCACACAGGGGAAGCAAGTAGCATGAAATGAAAAGAGACTTCAGCGCAAAATCTTCCTCCAATAGCTCTGCCCTTATTCTTTAGCAACAACAACAGAGAGCGCCTGTTTGTTACCTCTCGTCCCAGTTACCCACAGATGAGAGCATCCTCACAAAAATGTATAATGCAACCGCTGATGTTGCAAACGCAGCAACGCACAATGGCAGCCCAGATATTTCACAAAGCAAGAACGGAATAATCTTTTTTTTCACGCTTCCTCCATTTCAGAGGCACTTTTCTCCCTGTGTGCTGCTGTGTACCGGCATTTATTCTCAATCCTCCCCTCCCCCAAAGAAAAATTGATACATCTCTGCTCTCGCAAAGCTCATATCAACACGAAAATCCAGCGCACGCTGTCCCCCACGTCTCACACACACACGCACATTTTCCCCTTTGCAAACAGACTAACGGGTCAGTGCTCCCCCACCCCCCCCCCCCCCCGGCCCCACTTCACCCCACTTCTTGCCGGGGAACATCGCTCCCAACCGGCCCCGAGCTCCACACTCACCTATCTGGATATTGTTGGGGAAATTGGCCCCTAACACCACCCCTAGGAAACTGGTGCAGAAGAAGGCAAAAATGTGCTGCATATTCCCTTTTGCATTGGCGAAAAAGAAGCCCAGTTCCGAGCATAGATTTGATTTTTCCCCCGCTCTGCTCTCTTTAGCTGCCACTCTCGCCTCCCCTCTGCTGCGCCTTCTGGATTGCGCGTCTCCTTCTCTCGGAATCCAGCGCTGAGACTGCCGCTTACCAGCGCCTGATAGCAGGATTAACTGAGCCCTGTGAGAAAGAAAGAGAGCCCGCTCCTCATCCACATCCCTCCCCCGTCACACACACACACACACGCATGCACACCATGCGCTGCCACCGCGCTCCTTTGCCATCTCCGATGAGTCGGAGCTCAACAGCTGGGCTCCCCCTGAGCCGGCTCTTCCTCAGAGCCCTGGTTGAGGTCTCTAAGGGCAATCCCCACCTACCCCCAAATTCCTGGCTCCCCCCACACGGCCCCTCCATTTCTCCTGGCAGGAGCTAACGGGAACCTGGGAATCAGTAGGTGGCAAACTCCTCTAGAGAAAGGGCTTCTACTCCTCTGCCTTCATCCAGCACTCGCCAGCCTGGGCTTTCACCCCTGGGTCCAGGAGGTGAATGGATCCACCTCTATAGGTTAATAAAAAGGGATACAACCTGCAAACGTGCCTTGGAAGGCAGGATTTCAGAGCAACAACCAGAGATCCTGAAGCAGGAAAAAACAAATCACCCTCCCCACCGCACACCTTCCTGGCTGCACCAGTAACCTGCGCAGCATAACACCCCTTCACTTGCTGTGCTCACCATCATCAGCACGATCAGACTGGGCAGGTTCCTGAAGTTAGGGACTTTTCTAGCCTGAAACATTGCAGGAACTGTTTTGTGGTGGTTCTGGTGAGGCTGGAGCTTATGTGACCATAAACAGCTTTGCTTAAAAGCAAAAAGGAGAAAACAAATCAATAGAAGTAACAACAATAAAGAACAGCCCTCAGGCAGCACTTGGGACTTAGAAAGATTTGAGGTCAAATTGTTGTGAGCAGAGAGCCACAATCTCAGAGAGGACAGAAAATTCATCCATTCTCCTCTGAGTCCCAAAGTCCCAAATCAAACTTGGCGCCTCTTGCCAGAACCCAAATAACCAGGTCTGGACAGAGACATTTTGCCTCTACTCCTTGCATCTTTACTGAACACGAGAAGTAAATGACAAAGAGGAAACACAGAAAAAATATTAAAAAGAGGACTCAGATGTCCCACGTTCTGGTTTGGTGTGGGGTGCCTTGCCCTGATCCCCTCTCCCCACCTCCGCAAGCTGGTGGTCAAACAGGAAAAGCATCAACGAGTGGTGACCAATGTGCTGTATGCACCCACATAAGGAGCTGTTGGGCAGACCAGGACTCTTTGCAAATCAACATTTGAGATCCTTTATCTTTTTCCATACATTTCTATGGATTTCACTGTGACTTCAGGGATGACAAAACTCTTTAACACCCACGTAAATGCCAGAGAAGGTGCAGGGATTGCAGTGCTGCATTTAAAAGCTTGCATCAGAGCAGATTTGTACTGATGCCTACAACTTTGTCGCCTCTTACAAGGACAGTAAGGACAGCTGCACTGCAAACAGACCAGAAGACTGATATTGTCCCTGTGGCAAGCAATAAAACATCCTTTGAGAATGAATTCATTTTTTTCTCCAAGCTTTTCTCAATCAGAACAACTCTCAGTATCAGAGACTTGCAGGTTCATTAGAACGATTGTCAGGGCATCCAGCACTGACTTACAGCAGCCAAAAGATGCTCCTACCTTGTCCCACTGGCTGAGTGACCAACAGCCCATAGTCACATTAAGCAAATCACATCTACATCTGCAGTGGATAAGCAGCACATACATCAGACACCCATCTCATTCCTTGTATAACTTAAGCAATGCTGATCTGAGGCTACGATAACATACTTGTAGGTTTCGTATATTCTTGATTTCCATCCAAAATTGAGCAGAAACAGCTGCACTTGTAATCTGATGAAAGGTACTGCAGGATAACCAATGCAATAGGAAGATGACAGCATGTTTTCAAGACTCCCAAACAGCCCGTCTGGTAATAATAATAGTAGCCATAACAATAAAATATTGTAATTGCCCCCAGAAAGCTTGCACAGTTGCATTAATTAATAATGCTGCTTTTGTCTATAAACCTCTCAGAGTGCAGGTGGCTTAATAAGGAGAACCACACCAGAGTGTAACAAGATAAGTAGTAATAAGACCATTATTTTAAGAATGTATTAATTTCTTTTTTCCCTATAGATAATAGCATTTCATTCAGAGTTTGTTAGCACAGGGATGCTAGGAATTAACTCCAGCTGCTCTGAAGATTATTTAAATCAACATTAAAGCAATATGGCTTCTGAGCTTCCAAAGTTAGTCTTTGGAAACCGATGGACCTCTGAGATGTCACAAGAGTGGTCATAACACAATGACAGACCAATCCATCTGTCAGATAGTGCTGGGCTCTTTGAGAGAAAAACCCAACTGAATCATCAATTGAATGACTTATATTTCTATTAAAAAGAAAAAAAGAAGAAGAACAAATGTTTCTGATTTCAGAAATCAAAGAAAAACATGCAAAATACATGTATATTGCATGGTGCCATCTGGATCAGGAGGCAACTAAAAGTACCAGGGAATGGAATTAGGAAGAACCCTATTTTGTCTTAAAGGATCCATAAGAAGTAGGTGTGACAGGTGGGCATCTGGTGCTTAACAGGGAGCATCTAACAAGGTCTTGAGAGATTAATCCATGCAATTGAGTGTGATGAATTAGCTAAAGACATGTCTAAGACAATAAGCCTTCCAATTTAACATAGGAAATATTGTAATGGAATTTCAAAAGAGTGTAGCTGGTTTGCTTAAGATCTTCGCCAGACGTAAGGACAAGAAAAGGAATACATCACAGCTCCTGTTCTCGCTGTGCTCTGCTGGCAGCTCACCTTGCTGCATGCAGTGAGAACTTTTGCTCTCACCCATTTCTGCTCTGAGGTTTTGCACGCCAGAGAGCTTTGTCTTTAGGGGGGCTGTCTGCCACCTTCCTCTTTGCTCTTCAAGGCACCAAGTTGACCATGGGAGCAGAATGGCCTATGCTATCAGAGCTTTTGTTTCCACGATAGGAAATAAGTGGTTGTTGCAGCAGATATATTTCTGTACCAGAATCCTTGGAAAAACAAAGGACTCATTCACATGCAGAAGCCTCCAGCCTTGAAAAATGAGGGAATCAACAGAACTCGGCATCTGTCCGAGACCTCCCAGAAGAGTTATTTCCTCCAGCGCCCATTGTGTTTTACATGATTCTTCTGAATGTCTTCAAAGAGGCTATTGAAATACTACTATTTCTGAAATTTCTATTATTTTCTAGCTGGACAATCACTATAGGAGGCTTTTGATAAACGTAATTATAGTGATTAATTTAAATAAATTCCAAATACAGACTCTTGTACGGGTTTTGCAGAGTCCTGGCATAACTGAATGCCAAAGGAATGCATGCATTTCTCTTCCTGCCTTGATCACATCTATTTTGTTATTTTGGATAACGTACCTCTCAAGGAACGATCAGAGAGCAGGTGCTGAGCACAGCAGGTGCTGAGCAGACAGACTGGGAATTCAAGATGAGAAAAATTTGGAAATGATAATAATGAAAAAGGAGCTGAAAGAATGGTGAAATAAATGTCACAGGAACCTCTGGAGGAGAGGCTACCTCATGTCCCCCCAGTGCTGTTGTCCCCATAAGCAGTGTTTGCTACAGTAGGCACAGGTAAAGAACACTTGCTTCAATCTTTTAAAACTGGAGGGTATTACTTCTGTCATTGAAAAACTGCATCTACAAACTGTAGTCCTCAAATCATCTCCGGAAGATCTCCCACAACAATAAATCAGGACTCAGACACCAGTGGTCCCTCTCTTCTTCATGCAACAACCAGAGCTGTCAAGTGAAAGGCTTTGACATCCCAGAAGCAACTCAAAAATTAAAGCAAGCATCAGCTTCACTCTTTCCAGTATCCACTAAAGTACAAAAACAAAGAACAGAGGATACGCATTTGTAGGATAGATATCTGTAAGTTGGATATTAGGAAATCTCTGAAAGAGTAGTGATGCATTGGTACAGGCTGCCCGGGGAGGTGGTAGGGTCACTGTCCCTGGAGGTTTTCAGCTACCACCAGATATCTGGTGACAACAGCACAAGACATTGTTTCTTAATTTACTGCTTGCTGATGGGGGAATCATGATGTGTGCTGAAAATGGGGAAAGTTGACTTTTTCTACAAACTGTGTAAGAATATGTTTCTGTTGTGATCCTGATCGGTTTATTACCATATTTATAAGAAATGACTCCTTGCTCACTGTGGGATAATTAAGTAAGTAAATGGACTGGAAGATAAACCCGTCAATCAAACTGGCATTGAAAATACTTTGCATCCTTCAGCTGGAAATTCGCGAGCAGCAGCCGGCAAATGGATGTCGTGCAGCAGCTCAGACTGCCTGTGAGTACCAGCAGTGTGGCAAAGACCAGGGCTCCGTGATCTGGGCTTCGTTGTCACCCTGTGTGGCGGTGAGCACAACAGGGCAGCAGCTTTCCTGCAGCCAAGTGGGGACATAATCAGTGCACTTAGCTCAAGTCAAATCCAAGCATCAAATGCCAAATTTAGACTTGCTACGCCTTTTTTCCCCCCCATGGCTTTTTCCCTGCCATTCAGTTGGCCCATCTACAACGGGTGTGCTTCTGTGAGGTGGGCTCAGCTACAGACTGTTCAAATGGACAACGACACCAACAGCACTGTGCTGGGTGTCTGTCTGCAAGAGCACATCTGGAAATGCTACAGACCTATGCAACAAATCCTGAGTGACCCCTCTACTTAAAGAACATCTGCAACCCCCAAATGCTCTCTTCCTCACACACAGGAGGCTGCTACTACTCGTTATTTTTCTGGTGAATGGCTGGTTTATAACTACTTGCGGAAACGCTCTGTGCCCTAGTCTCATTTTATGTTCTTTGCTGACTCATAAACATAAATCAGAGTTGTGGGTGGGTCCCTGCTTGTTATTAAAACACCTTATGTTTCTCTGAGCCTCGCCAGAGGAAGCAGAAATTACTGGTAATGCGTTAAAGTTACAGTAGGTCTACTGCTTGAGAGCATAATATCCGATTATTGCCATAGATTGCGCTATTGTGGTTTTCTTTTCCAGTTGAAATGAAAAACAAATTAATTAGAACTATTAAAAAGAACATTGAAAATACACACGAAGAGAATCACTTATTGTGAAAAGGCAGACGGATCGGATGCAACCTAAATCTGATGTTCTGATTATCAGCAGTTCAGCAAAGTTCTCATATGCACTAAAAGGTTTCCTTTCACCCAAAGATCCTGAAATGACGTGAATGCTCTGAATGAAGTCAAATAACGATCAAGGTGATTATACAGCTTAATATTGATATATGAATCAACCCTCATTTTTAATCCCTGGCATGAAACCCAAGACATGCAGAAAACAAATGCGAAATGAGGAAAATAAAAGGATGCTGATTTAGGAAGGAGAAAACAACAAAGCAGCAGCAGCAATTGCCGCAATTCAAACAGCCTTGCAAAGATCCCATCATTACCATCTGGCTCAGCGCTTCCCAGGCTGCTTTGCTAACACGCGAGATAAACAAGCGTGTGGGCTGAGCTTCAAGGTGCCTGATCTTGGCCTTTCAGAGGAATCGAAGCTTTAAACTCCAACAATGGAGTGAAGAAAGGAGTGCCCATTGCCAGCCCTTGCAGCACACCCAACTGTAGCAGCCTCCCTGCAACCAGGCAGGAACGGGGAAAGCCATGCACAAAAGAACCTAAAAGATCACTAGAATTATCAGCGCTTTGTTGTTCATTTCTGCAATCAATACAGACATTCACGTCACTTCTTATTCCCTAATTGCTACCCATCCTTCATTTCTGAAGGAAATAGGAATTGCTGTATCAGACCAAATCACGCAATCATGTAGAAGTCCCTCCCTCTCACTGCCCCTATCAGCAGTGCGTGTGAGCTGTTGGGCTGGAGCTCACAAGGGCCAATAAGTGACAGGACATATACGCCCATGAAATCCTACAAGGAGAGGTTTTCTTTATTGTCACATGTGGGATCCTAACAAATAACCCCAACACCCTCCATATGTTGTCAGAAGTCACTATGATGTATGATGCCAGTACATAATTCTGTAAGAAAAGATCTTTTAAAAAAATTCTTAATAACTGTAGATTGAAATTGATTCCAGCTTGAGAGAGAAGCTGAAATTTGCAGTTTCTGAATAAACAGAAAATCCAACATATCCATTTTTGGAGAAAGCCCTGAGAAGAAACAGACAGGCTTCAGGATGGGATACATGAAATCATCAGACTTGGTAAGAAGAGAATGAAAGGAGTGGCAGCACTCAGCTGAAAGAAGAGACGATCAGGGGATGAGAAGCTCCAGGTAGTCTAAGTACTGCCCGGCCTAGAGACACTCAATCTGCTGTCTCTGATCCTCTTCAATAGCTCCAAAAACATTTTTCAAGTTCCATAGAGTAATTTTCTACAGATGTGTGGCAGAGGCCCATAGCAGTGGGATGCCCTGACTTTCAGCTACTCTACTGGAGCATCCCAGTCCTCTGTGAGTCCTTAGTGTCGCTGCGACGTGCCAGAGGGCACTGCTGCCAGCTCTGCAGATGTGCAGTCGGAGGGGAAGAGGACACATTTGGCAGCAGTGGCAGCTCTCCCATGTGCAGGCAAACTGCATTTTATGGACACTCAGTAGCTGAGCTCCCATTGTGAGGCTGATCCATTTGGGCAAAGAGCTGTAAAGCATCGTGGGTGGGTGAGGATTTGAGAGTTATCTATAATTTCTTTGTCATCCTTTAAACATCGCAGAAATGAGAGAGACCTGAGGATAGAATCAGAAACAAATGTCTCCTTTAAAAAAAAACCTTCCCGTTTTCCAGGCTGGAAGGGAGAGATAAGGGAGATAATACAGGCAACGTTTCACTACATTTCTGGAGATGTCCAATATTCAGACTTTCTCTGCTCATCAAGATTTTTGCCTGAGACTTTCTGTACATCATAAGCATAGATCAGTGCTGAAATACAAACAAAGGCGAGACTTCCTCTGTACTCCAACAGACCCAGACAGAAAGAACAGAACACAGAGACCATGTCGCCTTGTGCTCCACTAAGTTTGCAACCCAGTGTAACAATGCTGGCAATCAGAACAAGTGGAAATCAAATGGGAGCAGATGATTGCTGAGCTCCGTGCAGTCCTACAGACAAAGCATTGAGCTGTATACAGTCAGTCACAAAAAAATAGCAAACGACCTTTTGGATATATAAAGATGCAATAATTGCTTTAGAAATCACGTATACATGTGTGTACTTGCTTCAGATAGAGCTTAAGACTATCGGGCAGCTGGAAACTAAAGATCTTGTTACTACATTGAGTCATGTAATTCAAGAAACCTAATGCTTCTACTGATCTCTGCAGAAGCAGCTCTATTCAGGCGCACAGCATCATTCCACCTTGCCCACAGAAAGCTTCCATCATCCAGCTACCAGTGGCCAGTGACATAAAAAAGAGCATTTATCCCATCTGAGACGCTGGCAGAGCAAGCATTGTGTTTAAACTCACAGCACCTGCAGGAGGGCTGAGACTGAAATCCACGGCACAGCTCAGTGCAGAGGGAGCTGAAGGAAAGTCCCTGAACACGAAAGCCATGTGTGCTTGTCACAGTCCTTGTCTCCCCTGCCCACGTCTCGTAGGAAAGCCCCCAAGAGCTGCCATCTGTAGCAGCATGATGGTACACTGCCTAAAACAACACAGGGAACCACAGACACTTTGGAAGCTATTCAGGTGAACGCAGTGCTGCTTTGTAAAAATGAATAATTTTGCTTGGGCATCGCACCACCAGCCCTGGTGATGAAAAGGCAGGTTTTCCTGCCTCCGTCTGTTAGGAGCTTGCTTTCACGCTACAACCCCATGGCAGAGAGAGTGAAGAAAGAGATAACGTGAAGCACAGAGACCTGGTGACCTAATTCATTAACTATACAGGCTACCATCTATTTAATGATGCTTAGCTGGATACATCCTGAGGGCTCTTTTCTACATACATCCCTCTTTTCCTCATTCCAGCCAAGAAACAGAAGAAATTCAGACTTCCTATTTGGTGTGATGATATCATATTTATAAGTGTTCATCCTTGAAGTAAAGGGAAGGAGCTGATCATTGGTATGCATTTCAATTCCTCTCTTAGGGCTTATGCTACAGACACATGAGTTCAGCTGGTCCCTGCTTCTGAGTACTCCGGATGGTGAGCCACAGGTGCTGGGAGAGCTCTCCCTCCCCGGCTGCATCCGCAAAGCCATCCTGCCTCCTCCAGCTTTTGCAATGCAGTGTTTTCCCCCAAGAGTTGTGATTATGAAATGTCACCGTGGAAACAGTTGGAATATAATATGTGCTCACTCGTTCTCCCCTCACCCTCCCTCCCCTCCCATCATCCTCCTCACTTTCCAAAGCTCTGTTTGCTGTACGAGAAAAGCCCTTCTCGCATCCCTCCTCCCCTCAGACCTGCAAAGGGGAGTGTCTGTGCCTCACAGGCACTGTGATGCCTCAAAATACATCCCTATTCATAAACAGCTCAGTGGTACCTGGTAGGAGCACTGAACCTTCCAAACTCAACCGAGTGTTACTGCATTTACCAGGACCTCCTGCCTTCCTCTGCCAAATAATAGCACTTCTGTGAAATGGCTTTATTGAGAGGCTTTGAGGCAGTAGGAACCTGGCCTACCATTGCTTTAACCATCAGTGCAAGAAAGCTTCTAAAAAAAAAAGCCAACACAATTCCTCATCTCATCTCTCTGCCATCCTCTTAGCTACCATGTTCCCATTAGTGTTATAATGAATGTAACATGGATGCACGTCTTAGCTTTCTCTCATATCCCACCACCTAGAGGCAAATTGTCAGATTATGAGCCTCGTGCTCTGCCTGTGTTAATAAAGCGTAGTTTTCCCCTAATCATGATTTCTTCCACGCTTCTCATCAGCATCACAAAAGGTCAGAACTGTCCACCTGAGAGTGGAAAGGTCAGTTCACTTTGGAGATGACACATGGTAGCTCACAGCTCCTGGAATATAATCAGCTCTCCGTGTTTATTTTGTATGACTTCAGCACTATAAGAGATCAGGGCTATTCCAGAGAAATCTTCAGTCTCTTGAAAGGAACGTACAAGGAAACCCAAGGGAAAATTTGAACTCAGGGGAGTGATACTGAACAGACCTCTCTCCTACAGAAAATGCTGGTGTGGTTCTCAAATTCAAGTAGGGAATTGAGATACCAATTGGTATTTGTTAATGTTAATTAATGGCAATTGCATGTAAAAATCCCCCAGGCAGTTTATAAACTGTCAGTTGGGCTCTGAGGGCTGCACGTATGAAACCCTTAAGTGAGACATTTTCCCTGTATACTCATTGTTAGAGGTGATCCAAAGATATTTTCCATTCACATGTGCATGTATGACAAGAAAAGGCCATGGATCAATGAATTTCCAGTTCTGGAGAAGCCTTCAGCTTCCAGTGCATGTGGGCCCCCAGGAGCTGCCCAGACATCCTAGCAGTGGCTGCTAAGTGGTACAGTTAGGAGTAAGGGTGGCAGAAGAGCTATTTCTGTCCTAGGAGAGATGAAAAGCCTGGGGAGAAGATGCCCTTGTTGCAGGTTTGGCTAGGCTTGAAGGAAGGCAAGGGAACATGGACCAGTTGGATTACAAGCTGTTAGCCTTGTTACCTCCAATGAGGCCTCTGAGGTAAGAGATGCTTGTTGGAAGTGCAAGCCCCCAGTAAATCTGTAAAATACTAAAGCCTCAGCATGATGCTTTGCAGTGTGAGGCCCAGCATTTGTTTACACCTTTTTTCCACCCAAGGCAGCTTGTTTGTGAGTAGCACAGAGAAGAGGATGCACTCTGTGACCACAAAGGTGGTGCTGCTTCCTGGACCTTACAGAAGACACAGACATCCCAGAAAGCAGCTTGCAGTTGCCATCATCCTCATTCACAGAGCAGTGGAAGAGAGCATGATATTACTTCAGGATAACAAGATCAGCTCAAGAAGAAAAAAGGTCTTCTGCATGACAAATAGCAGGACTTGCAGCACGAAAGCATTCCTACAGCCACTTTGCTCCTTTAATGACAACCCAGGAGCAGGCGCAGGAACTCCCTGAGACAGGCTAATGGACACCCCTCCCATCTCGGTCTCCA
This sequence comes from Gallus gallus, assembly GCF_016699485.2. Taxonomy (NCBI): domain Eukaryota; kingdom Metazoa; phylum Chordata; class Aves; order Galliformes; family Phasianidae; genus Gallus; species Gallus gallus. The sequence goes on from NC_052544.1 coordinate 12,047,598, forward strand.
AATAAGAAATTCAAATTGGCAGCACCTCTCATCAGAATTGTTAATTCTCTGCCATGCGACAGCTCTTGTAACTCCCAGGCTCACCAAGTAGAGAAGAATCACAGAGACTCTCAATTTAAATACTGTTCCTGTTTCTGACATGTTTTCAATTACCTGCAAAGGCAACCTACTGCTCACATCCCCTCACCTCTTCACTGATCCCTGAGCTGACAACGACCTCTGCAGCAAAGCCCTTTGCCCCCAGGACGGTATACAAAGCTCCTGGAGATGAGCAGAGGATCCAAGATCAGGCTGTGCTGCTGTGGTCATGGCAGGGACAGAGATGGAGCTCCAGCGTCTGTGGCGAGATGCCAGCCTGATGCATGTGGAGCTGAAAACCTAGATGTGCCCAAAGCAGGGCTGAAGCTGTGATAGGAAGAGCTGCAGAACCAAGAGGGGCTCAGCCCTTTCACCTGCCACTACAGGCAGTGTCACCAAAGATTATCAAGTGTGAAAAGCACTTTATAGGCGGTAATGACACATCCTGCATCCCTTAGCATTACCACTGCGAGAGGAAACAGTGCATTTGCTATTGTAACCATAAAGAAATTAGGATTTTTCATGCAAGTGACCATGACAAATTGCTGTCCCCAGTTATTAGACACAATTCTCCTTCGACATTAAAGCAGCGCAGGCGATGAGGGAGTTGAGCCCATTCATAGTTGGGCACCAGCTAATTGCTCAGCCCTCAGACAAGCCGGTAACCTCAGGCGAGGTGAGCTGGGAGTGGGAGGCTGACCTCACTCACTGCTGCCAGCTGGAGATCTTGCAGACATACCTGAGCATGTCCATCAAAACTGGGCACTCTGCTCGTTCCCATCCACTTCCACCCACGGTTTTCCTACAGTGGGCAGCAAATCAAGATACAGCGCTTCTAGATTATGTATTCAGTGTTTCAAACTCCCAGAAAAATATTTGTTTTGTTGATTCACTTATTTTTCCCTGTTCATTCGTGTTTCCTTCCTCTGCCCCCTCCCACTCCAAGATTATCATTAGCATAGAGCATGTTTACAGCTCATACTGCATCCCGGCTTCAGTACAAACATCTGCACCTGAACTACTTGACAACCTATTGAGTAAAAGAGAGAAGATAGCACAGAATCATTTGCACAAGGCCATGCAGCAGTTCAGTTGGAAAAAGCACAGACCTGCTTGTTTCCGACCAACAGCACTGCATTTTGGTCACAGGTGTCCTTATCTATTCCAAAATAAAACAAAGTTTAATATCCTACAAGTCTTCAGTTGCAGTGTTGGAGGGAGGGATGTGCTACAAGACCTAAGATGTGACATTTTTGTGTAGTTGGTAAGAGAATAAAGATGCCTTTGACAGAAAATTGCAACCTTTCATTGAAAAATCCTCTCCGAAAATTGGCATTTTCTGCCTGTCTGCATTTGATAGAAAATAATTTTCTTCCTAGTGCTTCCTTTGTATAGGTTTGGAAAGCTGAAAACCCTCTGGCTAAAAAAAAAAAAAAAAAAACAACAAAAAAAACAAAAATAACAGAAAAGAGAAGCAGTTGTGGTTGTGGTTGGAGGGGGGGGGGGGGGTCAGCTAGAAATATTTGGTTTGCCATTTTTCAGAGGAAAGTAAACAGCACATCTGCCACTTAATCTTGCTGGCAGATAGATTTTCCATGAGATGCACAGACCTGACAAAATGGAGATCAGCACCAGAGCTTTCTCCTTCACACAGCTTTGATTTGTACAACGTTCTGGATTGTGACTTAAAACAAAATCTAAGCAGAAAAATGGCCCTTGTTCTTGGGATCCACAGGAATTAGGTGGTGGGTTTGTTTTTTTTTATTGATACAGTCATACCATTGGGTGAAAAAGTGGTCTAAGCAGAAACATTCCAGGCTGGATATACTTGGAGGGTGAGCAGATCTTACAAGCATTATCCAGTAGACATTTGTAAAATAAACATCACAATTTTCATCCCAACTCCTGGGTCTGAAACCCATCTCTGCTCCAAGTTTGACCCTTCCCAGCCCAGTTCTGATCCCCACTATCTCCAATCCCTCCCCATGCCCACAGGTAGCTGATCCCGCCAGACACTGAGTGCAGCAGCTTTGTGGGGTGCAAGAAGCAGCATCCAAGTAGCTGTGTAACCATGACAACAGTCAGGATCAAGAATACACACATTTTGACTCTTTGTAGTAAAAAGGAAATATCAGTAAAAGATGGAAGCCACTTTCTGCACATTTCCAAACTCCTTATAAGAAAGTCCTTGGGAATATACCAGTTCTACAGAATAAGAAAATTACATAGACAGAGTCCTTTTATCCAGTATTGACTGCTTCAGGGATGGTTGTTTCTCTCCCTTCTCCTAGTTTAAATAACATCTGAATTTATTTAGCTCCTTTTCATTTTAGCATCCAAAGTTGTTTTCCCCTCTTTTTCATTGCAACACCCCACTCCATTTTCCTCTTAAAGTGAAGCACTGTTTGAGGAATGACAGCCATTTTCCTGAGCATCCTGCAACTGTGATTTGAATGTCAGCCCTGTAAGCATGATTAAATACAGGATTAACTTTTCGTATTCCCCACATGCAGAAGAAGTTATACAGTTCTATCAGTCTGCCATGCTAATAAACCCACCAGGTCACTATGGCAACACTAAGGCTAATCAAAGTGGGCTAACAGTGGGGTTGGTCCTTTAGAAGTCCCATAGTGTAGGCTGCCAATGAGGCTGCAGTAAGATGGTTAAGTGGTTGAAGGACTCAAAACTTATTTAAGAGAGAATAGGAATGAGGGCCAAATGGCAGAAAGGGGAGATTACTTTTAGAAGGAAAAGGAAACAGGACCTCAATGCTTTTGGACTTATATCACGCATGCTTTCATTTGCCCTATTTGGAGAACCACATAAATGTGCCTGGAGGGCATTACTCAGAGCTCCTTGGTCCCAAAGCCACAGCAGAGTCAGGGCTCCAAGATGCCCAGAGCCCACCACTATTTGAAAACGTTACAAAGTAGTACTGAATAAAACATCTCCCTTCCTCTGCTTCCACTTCTTGTAACAGCAAGAAGTATCTCACTGCTCTCAAGGGGATGAGAGAGTAATTAGATCAGGGCTCTCCCCATCACTGTCGCCTCTGCATTAGGCAGAATCAGGAGGGTAGACAAGGGTGAAATGGGAAGAGAACCGAGAGCTAATAAATGACTTAAAGGATACCTTTAATGAATTTGTCCTGAATGAGACTAGCACAAAACAATAGGGAAGGACTGATAGAAAAAGGTCCTTGAGTGGCCAATGCCTTTCACAAATCTCTTTCTGCATGGCTTGGCCAGAAGCATCACGGTGCCTCCAGCTCTGTGCAGCATCCTGGTGCAGCCATGGGCAGGACCTGTGCTTGAGTTACCAAGTCACAAAACAGTGAGGTTCTGTATCTGCATTGCATAAGGATGCTGCAGGGATGAGCTCAGCACTGGTGGTAGCTGAAGCTAAATAGAGAGGCTTTACGCCTATTACTCCTGTTCTTGTCAGGATTTTAGACAATATTCAAGTAGTGGTACTGCTGGTTCTGCACTCTTCTGAACAACTACAGAAAGTGCTGAAGTCTGATTTCTCTTTAAAACGCACCTTAAAGAAAGAAATCAGTGAAATTACAGCTCATATTTCCTATAAAGGTGCTGAAACTTCAGGTAAGAAAAAAACTCCATAGTTTTTAAGGGTTGCTGTTAAAAGGCAGAGATTGCAGTTTTATAACATCAAAACTTCTTTCATCAAAAACACAGCTATTACTGTAAATGCCAGTAGAATTTAAGAGTTGTAGGAAATGCATCAAAATACACATTTAAGTGAAACGTCTCTTTTTACTGACCAAAGCAACTGTCAGGACTCCAGCATTTTAAAAAGAAAGGGAAGAATTGGCTATTCTGTTAAGGCAGAAAGGAACAAGCAAATTTCCAATGTAAAATCACAAGCAAATTTTGCATTGCAGCCATTGAATGGCGCTGTGAGTCGAGAGCCCCGCTGATCATAGGCAGGCAAGTGGGCACGTCTCAAGATGCCACCAGCCCTCAGCTAGGTCATGATAGACTTTAACTACTGCGATGTGAAATGAAGTGATTCGTTTACACCACCACTGAAGAAGGGCAGTGAGAAGTGAGCAGACATTTCTTGTGTCAGAGCTGAAGGCAGCTTCTCGAAATGCTATGACCCCAGTGCTTGACAGCACAAGCATCCTCCGAGAGCTCTGCTTTCCCATTATGTTACTAGACTCCCTGGGGTCACTTTTCTCCCTTCCTTTTCCACCCTTGTCTCTGCACAATGGTTTAGGAGTAGTGTCCGTCTCCCACAAAGTGCACTACAAACCCTAGCAACCTGGGGCCTCTAGGTGCTACTGTAATACAAATAATAAATAAAGGACCTGAGTTTCTTGATGACATGAGCTTGAACTTACTCCTTCACCATATCACAGAAAGGAATTACAGTATGGCACTCCTGCTTGCTAAAGCACCTTCTCCAGTGCTGCTTTCTGATATGCTCCCAGACAGCCAGGGAAGCAGTGCAGGCAAGACCTCTCCTACCTGTGAACACTGCAGCAAGATGTGTGCTGCTGCAGCTGTCAGACATCAAGAGAAATGATTAAAAATCCAGTGCCTCAAGCTCTGCCTGCTGCTGTACATCCTTTAGGGCTTATTGTTCCAGCCAGCCAGCCAGCAGTGATGGAATTTCTTGAACATTTGATTCTTGTTGAGGTTTGACAGGCTCTGTAAGAATTGTAATGCTTTCAGCTGCAGCTCAGGACTGGTGATAGCCAATGGCCCTTTCAGTCTGAAACATCTGTTGAAGGTGCATAGGCCATTGTGGAGTGGATATTGTGCTGTGCCTTCAGATTGCTGGGTGCTGCCACGATTCACCCCAAAGGGAGGCTGCAGAGGGACACAACCACTCCTCTCCCTGCATAAGACTAAGTTACATACAGACCCTGCCTCTTGACTGTTTCTAAACAAGGCACAGGTAAAGCTCCCAGCCTCCCCACTAGGACCTAAGACAGCAGGTGACAAATGTAAAGCAGCACTTGCTTATGGAGATCTCCCCCGGCCATGCTGGGACAATTGCAGGTCACAGAGGGAAGAGCCTGCTGCTATCCAGGGCTGTTTTGAATGAGTTCTGTTCCTCTGATCCTCACTCTATGCAGAAAGAAAAACGAAGCAAAGATGAATTGAGAAGTATGGAGAATGATGAGGCTGTTGCTGGTCACAGCCCATTCTCAGGCTCAGGAGAAACTCCAGCATATTTGCAGCTGTTATTTTAGCTTCTTATGACTCAAGGGTTAAGAAAAATTATCAGAATAATCGTGTTTTTAAATATGATTTAAAATAACCCTTCATTTTCTGCTCCTCTCATCAGGCCATTTCATCTCTTTCCTGACAGGAATAGTTTACAGGTGAAATTGAAGGCAGAATTGTATTGTTTTAATTGTTATCCCCAAACTACAGCTCTCTGCCCACATGGGAACAGCATGCTCCTGCCAGGCTGCGCTCCATCAGGGCCTCTTTTATCTAATGTGCCACCTGATGAACGTGAGAGATTAGCATCCTCAGCTCTGAGTGAACACAGGGAACCTCATTTAGAAAACGCAGCGTCTGCTTGTTGCCCTGGCTTGTCTTTTCTCCTTTCGACAAGATATGCTCTAAGGGGAGGGTTGCATATTGTAGCACAAAGGGCTGATCTTGGGGACAAGCAGCAGAAGCTAAAGAACTGCATGATCCTACCTGTTATATCTAAAGGAAACAGGAAGGAAGCATCCCAAGCCATGACTTCACCTTCTGCTGTGCTTTTTTGTAGGCAAGAGATTACCAGCAATGCGAATCTGTTTGTTACATGTCTGTGCTTACATCAGCCATATGGATATTAATATTCAGGCAAATGAGCAGGAACCAACCCTGGCTGTGAAGACAAAAAAAATCAAACGACATCCCCCTCCACCTCAGCACAATTGCGTGGGACATGGAAATAGTAGGGGACTTTTAGGCACACGAGGGCTTGTTTTCAGTAAGCCAGAGCATAAACGACTGAAAAAGACTTTGACACACTGCTTCCTTAATGTGTTTGGTCGGGTGTATTTTAGAAAGTTGTGACTCAGGGCTCTGTCCTTCTCTGCCACTGGAATAATACCACTGGAATGAACAATTACAATTTCTCAGGAGTCTGTTGCTATTAGAGATGAAAAGGCTGATTTTGAAATCTACTGATTTCCCGTGCAGCAGTCCCAGGATTTGCCTGGGCTCCCTGTGCTGGGTTTACTCCCAGTTTCTTGCACTATATAGCACACGATGAGACATGGGGACAGCATGCCATCTCACGGCCATACCATCCCCACTAAGCTTACATTTGGCCCTGCCCTTTCATGCAACTACTCTTTGCACGAAGCCAACATCATTATGTACATTCATAGGCAGCAAATTACCCCTCCTGGAAATCCTTGTGTGCCATCAGCCACCATGCCAAAAGCAGCACTGGGACAGAACTCACAAAACAGTCCACATAGGATTAGAACTTCTTGGTTTGCCACCTGATTCTCTACTTATACTGTCACATTTCCCTCTGGGAAATCCAGTGCAAGAGAGAAGTGTATTAAGATAAGCTGTAACTACCAGGTGTAACGATGGCTTTGACAATTACATTGGTTACCTGTGTGGGTTTTTTTTTTTTTTTTTTTTTGGTGTATTTTACCATAATTCATCCTGGGATATTTATTTTTTTTAATGATCTTCTATTAAACAAACAGAGACAGCCAACGAAAGCTCCTTTCCCCCCTGAAATTCCCTCTTTGCCTGAGAATATGTCCCATCATCAAGGATTTATTTTGCACTTCACACAACAGGGTGAAGTGTAAAGGGTCCACCTGGTACAATGTTGCATTAATTAGCAATCATTTATGCTGACTTGTAACCCATTAGACTCCAAGCAAAACTTCCACTGGGTACAGAACTCAGCCTAAAACAACTCTTCCCAGCTCAGCATGTCAGTCTTTCCCCTTCTCCATGCTATGGAGGGGTGATGCTGACATCAGATAATCTAGAGCTTTTTGGAAATAAGCTTCTCAACACACCCCTGAAATGCACCTCACACATCTGGGAAATCTTCCTTCCTTCACAGAGGAAAGACACGGAACATTCTAAAGTCTTTTGATCTGAGAGTTGCTACAACAAGACATCTGCTATTACTCCAGCCCAAGTGACTGAAAAGAATCACAGGAGCACCTTCAAGACCTGAAATGAGAATTGATTACATTTGTTTTTTTGCTACCACTCCTCCTACCACGTTAGCTGTTTTCACAGCACAGAATACAGCTCCATCTCTAGCAATAACAAACACAAGCAACGTTTCAGGACCACAAACAATCCTGCTGAGTCTAAGCACATTCACGGTTCTGTCTAGGAGCCCATGGGACAAAAACACCTGAAGATATCAAGCCCTGTGCCTTGCAAGAAGCAGCTTGAAAAAGGAAAAACTCAGGCTTTGTAAGTGACAAATATGGAGTGAAGAAGGGAGGATGTCTAAGACTGGCAGTTCCAGGAGTTTAAAGCTAAGAAAAGAGGTTAAGATAAACAAAATACTTATGAATGCTTTAAAAAGTAGTTTACAGTAGTTTTTAATGTGGCTACCTCTCATAAGCTTTGAACTATGAATAAGAAGCTAAAAATACGCAGAGACTTTTCCATATATTTTTTTTAATATAAGTATCTGTGGTTACATAAGTAATTATTTGTACTTGAAGAATGAAAGGCAGTTACACTGTTATCAGGGAAGAGCTGCATTAGATTTTTATCTTCAAACTGAGTTCTGAAAGATCTAGCTAAAAAGAAAAAAGAAAAAGGAAGAGAAAAGCTTTCAAAACAGATGTCTGCCTTGAAATCTCATGGACATCTTCAAATTATCCCACTTCATTGAGGAAATTGCAAAAGATTAGCATGCACTTTGCTGAAGCTAGAAATCTTGCAAGAACTTGTATGATATGGAGAAGCCTTTGCAGGAGGAAAGCACTCACTGTTTGTGTTTTAGAAGGAGTTTGGAAAGTTTGCACCACTTCTTGTGTAGTCAGCACAGGGCACCACCATTGTATTTTGCCAGCAGCATTTCCCACCACTGAGCCCTACATTGAGAACTGCAGAGCCTGCTCTCCTTGAGTCTGCCTTGCAGGCTAACTGCACATCAGGGCACCTGGCACACCAACCAGGGAACATCACATCGGTTGAGAGAGACCACGTGCTTTCAGTCATATTGATTTTACTGAGATTACTCAAGAAAGAAGAGACTCCTCTACATCACCCAAGTGATATAAGTCAACGATACCCCAAAGATATTATCTGTAAGTCACTTTACTACTTGTTTGTCAGAGCATACAACAGGAAAGTGGGTAAGTCTGAATTTCTAAATTAGTGACAGCAACACTACACACATACGGCAATCTTTTAGAAATGATGCTTCATGAAATTTCATTTGGATTTCATAAAGTAGCTACTGTTGATTAAACAGCAATTGATTTTAAAAGCATATTAAATGAGGAGCAACAACAATGTAATTTATGAAAAATTATTATACGGTTGTTATGCCACGCTATTTTTCAATAATAAATTGCCATTTTTTTAAGATGCAATAGCTGAAATTTAAATGAAATATGATAACAGAAAAGCTGATTTCAGAGTCTGTCATTCAAACCAGGATAAAGCTGCTGTTATAAGCTTGGGTTCTCTGCACTGCATGTTGCAGAATTTTTGTTTATTCATTTTTATTGAAAACAAATTACATGTAAGAGAAACTATGTTGGTGTAGGGCTGATTATGAACTGCAGATCCTCTCTCCCATGCTGTGACTCTTAGGAAGTGGGAAACAAACCCACTGCGGTCAGTGGAAAGACTGCTGATTGCACATGCTCATATCAGGCCCTGGACAAAAACAATTCATATTCACATCCATATCTCTTCTTAGATACTCAGGCACTCTATGGTAGATATTCCTTCAACTCACTTTGGCTTTTTCCACATCCAGAGACGCAAGGGAGCTGAATGAGTAGAGGAGGACTAACCTCTTCCACAACTGTTCTGTTATGAAGGTATGAAGAGGGAAGGAATTGGATCTGCAGAGAAGCTGCAGCAAGAAGCTAGATGTGTACCTCTGAGTGGGACTGAAGTCAAAACTGACATACATGAAAGATCTATCACAAAGATTGAACCAAATAGTTAAAGTTTCCCTGCCATGAGAGTGAAGAGATGAGACCAGGAGAATCAATTATTTTGAATGGGAAGTAGAGGTAAAAGATAATACAGATGCACCTCCAAAACTAATTATGAAAATCTTTCCAGAAAAGAGAGGAATTGAATATGGAAGCAGTTGACCTGGGACAGAAGTGCCTCAGCAGTAGATGGGAGGCTTCTTGTGGCAGAAGAGTAATACAACTTCTTTAGAAAAATGACTGGCCTGAAAGCAGGGATGTCTGCTCTGAAAGAGTGATCAGACGCTGGAATGGGCTGCCCAGGGTGGGTATCGAGGTGTTCAAGGAACATTTAAATGTGGTACATTGTTCAGTGGGGAAATATTGGTGGTAGGTGAATGGTTGGACTGGGTGATCTCAGAGGTTTTTTCCAACCTTGGTGATTTTATGATTTAGGAAATCTGTCCAGGGAATGAGAAATACATTGCCCATATATACACAGAAGAGACATGGTCTGCAACCAGCAGCAGTCTCAGTAGTATTCCAGGCTATAGAACAAACTTCAAAAGGAAATAGTACAGTCATTAGTTTAATTGGGAAATGGATGATATTCAACATAGATTTACTGAGAGCATCTCACACCAAACCAACCTGATTGATTTCATTTCCCCAACACCAGATTCTTTTGGATCAGAAAAAGAAGGGTGGTGCACAGCTTCTCCAGACATTTATAAGGAATTTTTTTTTTTTTGACGATGTTTTTGATTCATTTATCTGGCTTTTGTGACCAATAAACCAGACACCTTTACTTGTAAAGGATTTGCCCCCTTCCATCATCCTGCTTTCCTGTTTTTGTACTGTTGGCTTTCTTTTTCTCAGCTCTTCCTGGTGTTTTTCTCAGTTTGCTTTACATGGTGATATATGGCACAGCTAACCTGAACCTTCTGTCTGCCCTTCAGGAGCCCTTTTCAAACCTGGCTGAGAACAGTCCTTCTCCCACTGCAGCAGGGGAAGGCAGCCAGATGGGCTCACCAAGACCTGCAATCTTCCATCAGTGGCTGGTTTCAATTCAAACTTAGAAGAGCACTTCCATACAACAGAAAACAAAAGAACAGCAGCTTTCTATCAACTTCTATCAGCATTATTCCTAATGCACCAGTCATTCCACAGCACCTATCAGGATAGCTGAATTAACATTATGTAAAGGAATCTCATCAACAGATGGATTTGGCTGTAGTTGAATGACCAATTGGAACTGACCACCACTGCAAATTATTTTTCAGGCAATATCACACAGTGGGTTTTCACCTGAAATCACTGTCATTTGGAACAATCATCTGGATCAACCACTGCAAACCCAAGACAGTGTCACATTGGGTTTCTACCTCAAATGGGCCTTTCTTCTTCATGGCTACTGTGTTCCTCTCATCTTAATAAAGCTCTGCTTTCACTTGTATGCCAGGGGTCAAATCTTGCCATGCCTCTGAGAGAGCTTCCCAGTGCTCCTAGAGGAAGATTAAATGCTGAATATCAGACTGAGTTAGCCTACAGCTATTTGCATGATCATATAGCAGTCGATGTAAATTCCTGGAGAGGAACTGTAATGTTTAGCACTAGATTTGGGCTATAACAAGGGCTCTGAACTGAAATCTTCACTTATTCCCTAATCTATTATTGCAGTATTGATAAAGATATAATCGTACTTCCTTCCATCTAAAATAGACTAAGGCTTACTACAAAAACGCGTGCATTAGAGAAACATTATTATTTAAAGTACAAGTAATGGTCATCTAATTTTGGGTATAGCAGCCACTTAATGATACTGAGCAGATTTACATGAGGCTGATGGATATAAGTTGCCACTCTACTTTAAAATACATAATGAATTTCTCATTGAAAGAATGCATAAAGTAGCCCCTCATTTTTAAAATTGGCTACAACAGCCCGTCCAATTTTCTAGGCACAATCAAAGACAAAGGCAGATAATTAGAGGACTGAAGAAGAAATGGAGTGGGAAAAAGATGGGAAAACAGTATCAGAATAAAAGTTGGGATCCCTTTTATCTTGCCTGTTCCTGACGCAGCTGCAGCATAGCATAGACATGGGAGTCAGAACCCTTGCAGAGCACCGTGGTGCTTTTGTTTCCTTCCTGAGAAAACAGACTCGTCAGAAAAAAAAAAAAAAAAAAAAAAAACTTGCAAGAAGCTCTCCAGGTATTTGACATTTGCAGCAAATTGAGCCTAAGCTCAAAGAGCCCCGTGGGCAAGGTGTTCACAGGCTTCCAGGGAGCTGTTTGCAGCACAAACCCCAGCAGTTTCATCACTGGCTCACGTGATGTCCCATCCATTCACTTTCTCCCACGACCCATTATAAAACTAGGAGCATCTCCTACAGATCTCTTAAACGTCATGGCTGGAAAGTCAGAGATCTCCAGGTGTTATCTGCTGAAATGCAACTACACAAAACCTTGTGTGTGATCTGGGAAGATGCAATTTCCTCTTCATCTTTGGAATGAGGAAAAACAAACAGGAAAGAAAACAGCCATGAGAGAAAGTGGCAAATAAATCACTGCCTTGAAAACTGCTCTTTTAGTTTGTTGTTTGGTTGTTTTTGCTAGATTTCATTTTAAAAAAGAAAACATCTTGAAGTTTTTGTGATTTGGGGATTAATTACTTTCTTAATTTACAGAAAAAGATGAGAAAGGACAGGTAATTAAATACCTATTCTTTTCCAATAATTACTTCAACAAAGCATCTCAGCTACAGTCACTCACAATGGGCTCTCATAGACAAAGCCTTACATGAAAGGAGAGGTAGAACAAATTGCAGCAGTAATTCAGGCCTGGAGGAATTTCAAAAAAAGAAAAAAAAAGAAAAAGGAAAAAGAAAAAGGAAAGCTGAGATTTTATGAAAGCAAAATCTCATCTTAAACTCACGCAAAAGCCTAAACTGAAATTACAGACATTACCCCCATTTTGATTAGCTTTTGTTGGGCTCGTTACTTATTAGTCACCAGCCAACAGAATCAGGCTTGATAGGGCCAGCCATGTTTAAAATGGAGTTTGACAGTCAGCAGCAAACATGGCCAGTTCCCCAGGTGTTACAGAAGATCTGTGTGAAACCTTGGCCTTTCCTGCCTGTAAAGGGAATTTAGTTTCTTGCGGATGCCACCCTGCGTCATGTGTTGTAACTAAACCCCACAAAGAAACAGACATTGAAAAGTAATCATTGCAGTTGGTTTCTAGACTCTTTGCTACACAGAAGGAATTAGCGCTAATTATCTACCTAGACGTATGCTGGCTAACCGCACTGAACCTCCTCTGGCCAACTGAACTTCTCTCTTATCAAAATATGATATTTTCCTCAGTTACTTTTCATCAGAACTATGGACCAATGGCACACATTTGAAGTTGTGTTCTCAGTTTACAGAGCTATGCCCATGGATTTGATGTCTTGTTCAGAGCATAAATTGGGTCCCCCCATCTCTTCTTATCAGCTTTTGACATGGCTAAAATGGGTGAGAAGGTATGAATTCAACCACCAACTGTTGCTGACATTCAAAACGTTCTTTAGATTAGACTGAGGCAGTGAACAAGAAGGGCTGTAAGTAACTCCCGAAGTCACTTTTCTACTTTAGTGCAGCCAAACCCTGTAGAATAGCAGTAAATATAAAATGATGAAGCATCACAGGGTGGGAGCTCAGCAAGCTTTGATGCAGCATGCTGTGGCCAGGGGAGAACGTGCTGACAGTTACAGCAGTGCCAAGTCCTGTCCTTACAGATGCTCAAGAGAAAAAGAATGGATTCTTCCATATCCCACAGTGCTGCCCTTGCTTCTGAAAATAATAAGCTGGCATGCAGTAGCAAATGATGTCTACTGCAGCTGCTTGTCCTTTCTTAGGTGGCAGAATGCATTACCTTTGGCTGAGAATGGGTCTGTATTGATGATTAAGCAAAAAAGTCCAGTGAAGTTGGGGAACTTCAAATATACTCATTCGCTCAGTGCAAATAAGAACTGTTGGAAACCAATATTTTCAATCACTGAGAATGGTTGAAGGTCAAAGCTTGTTTCTGAGAATCTCGTTTAGATATTCTGTTACTGGGAGATTTGTAGACATTTTTCTCATTCCATTTACTTTTCTGTTGCACTCCAGATGGAAAGAAGAGAAGTACAGACATATCTCCCTATAGCAAAGCACATTTCGGCACACTAAAATAGACCCAAGAAATCTTTGTTATATTTCTGCAAATGTCCAGTCCCCCGGATTGCCTTGCTTTCCTCCATTCCTCTTGAAGCATTTCTTTCCAAGTTTCCCAGTTCAAACAGCCCAGCGTTCAAACTGATACATTCATCCAGCTTTGCTCAACTGCCCCATCAATGATTTCTCAAAAATAACACTAATCCAGTGAATTTAGATTCTAGTACAACTCTGGGATGTCAGCTACAGAACACCCAAGTTCAGACAAACTTACTGCCATTCTCAGCCCAACTTCTGCTTTAGAGCCCCCAGCTTTGATAGTAATCTCTATTATTCGTCCTCAGTTGCCCATCATTCTCACCACCCCATTTTTATTTTATTTTATTTTCCCCTGGCGAAAGCTTCAGATATTTCCAGGCTGCACCATTACTATCTGATAGCTTTTGGTTTCTCTCTTTATATTTCCATACATATCCTCATCTGATAACATTTTTCTTCTCTGCTGTGTGAATTGCTTCTTAAAGTTATGCATGAATATTACCTGTTTCAGCCTTCCCTGCCACAGCACAACCAGAAACACAAAATTCATGTGAATTAGCAAGGCCTGCAACCAATCTCTGCTATGACAGCAATTCTAACAATTTCCAACCAGTTGTCCAACTCATACATTGGTGAGGAAGACACAGCTAATGCTTAAAACCAGTGAAAGCGTTAGGTGCTTTTTAAATGGATCACTCAGCTCCAGTAGCCATATGACTTTTGGAGAAAATCTCAGGTGTTGACTATGACTAATAAATATCTACCTGCATAGATGAAGTCTAACCTCTGTTAGAGCTTACTGCGATAGAAAGACACTTCGCAACTGTGATGATCATAATAAATGCTATCTGTTTTGAACCAGAGAAGGCAGATGCTGGCAATACTGCTTCCTGAGCTTAGCAGTCCATTTTTCCACTGGTTCAAGCAAACCCAGAGCATGCTTTCTTAGAGAATGCTGTGGGACTCAGTCATTTCAAAACCCTGTGTTTATGCTATACTCTTGGGTTCAGAATCATTTTATGGAGATTTCTGAAGTTTTGGTACACACTAGATGCAAAGGTTATGCAGCTGAAATAGCTGTACATTTTCATTTCACAAAATATCTCCAAGCTTATCTGCCTGGATGTGGATATAAAACACCAAATAGCACTGTGAAGCAGGAGAGACGTCCCTTCACTATCCCTTCTACTCTTCTCCCTCGGCCTGAAATTAGGGCAGTTGCTGTTCTGGGGTGGGCGTAAGAGAAATGCCATCCAAAGAACCTGAGCCAAGTGTTTGGTTTGGATGCTCAGGCAGAATGCATCTCATCTGAGCCGTGTTGCTCTAATTACTAGCTTTGTTCCCCCAACTTACATGCCTTTTGCAGCAAACAAATGATATGTCACTAATTATCAGGGCAGTGACAAGAAACCTGATACAGCTGTGCTCAGGTACTTGGTAGATGACAAATTCTCTGAGGTTTGGTTGATAATATTTCTGGTTTTAGTGAGGACAGGTACAGCTCTGATATTCCATGATGTGGACCCTTCCTTGATTATGACAACTAAAGCAAGCTGCAGATGTCTCCCCCATTAGGACTAATTAAAACTAATAAAATTATTCAAATATAAGCAATAGAGGAGTAGACTAGAGGAGAGAACTGGGACTCATGAGAGCAAAACAACTTGCACGTAAGAATCATTTAATGCTTAAGTTGGAAGGGACCTTAAAGATCATTTAACTTCACTCGCCATGCCACGGACAGAACTGCCAGCCACTCGATCAGGCTGCCTGCAGCCCCATTAAACCCGGCCCTCCAAAGCCTCCAAAGACTGGGCTACCACAACTCCTCTGGGCAACCTGCTCCAGTGCACACTGCTGGCCCACATCAAGCTTTTCATCCACCAGGACCCCCAAGACCTTCTCCAGAGGTCTGTTCTCAATGAGTTCTCCCAGCCTGCACACATCTGGGATTGCAACACCCTGCACTTGACCTTGGTGAACCTCATTAGGTTCCTGTAGGCCACTTTTCAAGCCTGTCCAGGACCCTCTGGATGACACCGCTCTCTTCTATTGTGTCAACTGCACCACTCAGCTAAGTTGCTGAGGGTATATGCATTCTTACTACCTCACTGATACAGATGTTGAAGAGTTCTGGAGTCCCAAGACTGACCCCTGCAGGACATCACTCATGACTGACCCCCAGCCGGACACAGATCCATTTACCACAACCCTGTGGTTGTGACCATCCAATTCTTCATCCACTGAATAGAGTCCAGCCTTCAAATCCACATCTCTCAAATTTAGAGATAAGGATGTGGTGTGGGACCGTGCCAGAGGCCTTTCACAAAGAAGGGCTGGGAAAAGTTGGGGAAAAAAGGCCATTAAGTCATCTTGCTAAGTTTTTGATAAGAACACTTGAGAGGATCGCAGTGTTGTCTGGGCTGCATTTTCCATTGTGCCTACTTCCCACATTCCCTTGCATTCCTCATCACGCATCATTCCTCAGTGATGCTCACTGGGTCCCCCACAATGTGCACAGGTTCCATCTAGCATTGCAATACCACCTCTACGTGTTCACAGTCAGCTTGGGTTTTTCCCCTTGCAACTACACTGAACTGTGTAGATAGATTCATTCTTTACTTTTTTTGCATGTGTGTGTGCAGTTCTGCTGGCAGAAAATGCCTCATCTACATTGTGGAGTCTACACTGTTGTTGTTCACATCCTTCCTGGCAAGAAGTTTCTCCTCTAACATTCATATCAATATTCCTATAGAAAGAAACTGGATGTGCTTTCAGCCTGCTCTCTCTGTGTGGGAGCTCACAGCACTCTTGAAGCTTTCAAACTCAGAGGATCTCCTTTTCTGGACTTTGGGAGAACTCAGAGCACAACCCTTCCCCCATCTCTGAGTGGTCAGCAACCCAAAGCAGCAGCAGTGACTGTTAATACTTATAAATAAGAGATTTGCAGATGATGATTTCAGAGGTGGCAGAGCAGGATTTGACTGTAAAACAACATGGATTCTGGTAGAAGGAATAGCCTTGCAAGAGAAGCCACTTCTTAAAGCAGAGAAGAGTCCTATAACTCACAGGTGCACCTGTCAGAGCTGTGCAACATACAGCTCAGGGCAAACAACCAAGAAAACCTGGGCAGTTTTCAACAGCTTGCTACGTGGTCAGTATCCCATTCTCTAGGGATCATGTCACAAAACATTCATCACCAAAGCCAAAGCCTTCACAGTAACACCATTCACTGCAGCCCTAAGCAAATTATGCATCTTTGTCCAGCCTGTGTTTTAATGAACTGACTACCTGACTGCTTGAGATAAAAATCCCTTGGCCTAATCAAAGAGGTGAGTGCAGTCTGATATGTACACACATCTAAAACCCTTTGCATAGCCTCTCTCCATGTGCAATAAAAAAAAAGAAACTGGCTTTATTCTAAAAAGTTCAGTCATTCACAGCTGCCAGTAATTTGTAAAAAAGCACAAACATTAACTGCACAGTGCTGATAGGGGGAGAGAGACCAGCAGCCTTCAGTTGTGATAGGGAAGGATGCCTTGGGGCAGACTTGTAATTTATTTCCACTTTCTTGTCCTTCCAAAGGACAGTTTGCAAGGCAGTAAATCCTCCTCCCTGAGACCTTGCAGGCTGCAGACAGGCTACTTCCCAGCCTGACGGGAATGCATACTGCTACCTCTGAGCTACTCAGGTGAGACACTGGCTTACCCTCAGCTCCCTCTGTGGGTCATGGAATGTGATAAGCATCTCCAGAGGTTATGCAGGAGATAAAGTAACCACCAGTCCTTGAGAGGGCCCTATCTCCTTCCACTGCCTCCTCAGTTCCTCTTCAGAGTAGATTTTAGGTGGGACAAAGTGGCATGCCTCTTCAGTTTGCTGTGTCCCTGTCTATAGGAATCACCCAGACACAAAGTCTGCAGTTTCCACAAGTCTGCAGTTTCATCTCTTTAGAGTATTTTCTCATGTGCTTCCATCCTTTCTCTGAGATTTGCAGTAAAATTCACTTGGCCTCTGTAATCTGGCAGGGATGTTTCTGCAGAGGAAATGCATGGCTGCATTGCAGAACTGAAATCCATTCACCTCATCTAGTCTGAGCACACTGCAGCTGTATCACCAGGTTGGTTGAGCATCTGCTCTCTTCCTGCCTTTCCTTGTATTGCAAAGGCCTTGGATTTACAAGGTAAGATTTTACCCCCTATCTCAAGCTTGAAGAGGAACAGATTGTTTTCTTGTATGGAGCTGTAGAGGCCTTCATTTCCAGTAGTAACTCCTTCAGAAAGAGCCCAAATCCCACATTGCTGGCTGTACCCCTTACGACTGCCATCTGAAACTGTTTGTGAGGCCATGTGTTCCCCACTCCTGTTCCAGACCAACCCCAGCTCATCTCCTTCACAGCCTTTCCCCGGTCTATCAAAAGTTAGCCAAGCCATTAAATAAAATGATGCATCTAGAAACAGCCCCAGGGTGGGATTCATCACAGTAGCCTATGTAAACAGACACAGACTTCATTTTCTGTCATAAAACAGGATAGAACTATCAGGTTCTTGTCTTCTTCAAGAGTAGCAGCCAGTAAGCCAGCATGGCCAAAGGTGTGTGGTTGTCACAGTGTATAGCCGTACAGGACATGCACAAATTAGCCCCTAACCTGAAGGGCAGGTTTAATTTCTGTGGTAGTGTTATCCCAGTAAACACTAGAAAAAATATTGCAAAGACAACCTCTTCCTGCAAGTTCAGCTCCTTTTGTTTACAGGAGAAAATATATTTCACAGTTGTAATGGTGATTTTGATGGTAATAAGCACATTTGTCAGGACAGTAGCAGGAGGCTTTATGCTCTGCTTGACAAATCTATAGAAAAATAATCACCTTTGATTTCTGGTGTAAACTGCTGCCATCACACATTTAAATGAGGAAAATCAAATACAGCAATAATATGGTAATGGTTGGTTGCTCATGATGGGAAACAAGCTCCTCTGTCACTTTTGCTTCCATTCTGTTCCTTCATGAGCTAAAGGGACCTGCATCTAACGTGCCTCAGTGCATTAGTGTTTTACAGAGCTATTCTATATATAGTAATGACCATGGATATAGTAAGGAAATTGTCCTGCATCACTCACCATTTGTGATCCCTGGACACCCTCTCTAATTTGCCATTACAGTACTTTGGTATAGTATGACACAGTAAAACCCAGCACAGTGATTTCCTGACAGGTTAACTGAGAAAAGTTACCATTCCCCTTCTGTGCCCCAAATACATGAACCCACCCCTGCAGTGACTCAGTTTCACATATGACTTCACTATTCAGTGCTTTCTCTGCTGATTTGCAAAGGACAGTCTGACATCACTCTGGATGGGTTATCAGCTCCTTCCATAGCTGCCAGTACTGGGAAGAAAAGATCTCCACCTCTCCCTTCCACAGCCCTGTGTGAAGACCACTTTCTGTCATCCAGCACGTTCATCCCCATTCTTAGAGCTTTGCTACACAGGTTCTTCTTGGTCAAGAGAAAGAAAACATCTGAGGAATATCCTGTCTCCATTGCATCTCTATGTTTACATGGCCAGATGGGAACAGACATGAGTAACCCTGTCTACCCAATTGTCTCTGCTCCAAAGTTCTTAGCCTGGTGGGCTCTGGGAGCTCAGTGCCTGCAGGACAAAACCAGCACATCTTGTTTTCCTGGACTCTGTGCTTCACCTCTCTATGTGGTCTGACTCCCCAGCTGGGAACCACAGATGTAGCACACTACTTGTAGACAGCAAAATCTGGACCAGATTTTTCAAAGGAATTCCTGGCCAGACATTTGAGTACTTAGCACCCACAAGTGGGCCTGAATTTCAAAAATACCTAAAGCCTGGCAGTTGCTTTCATGAGCTTTCCAAAAACCTGCATGCACCCTTCATGCGCTCCACCACAGCTTCCCTCCGCATGGGATGGGATCTACGGTTCAGAGAGGCACAAATACTGTTTGCTGTATTAGTTAAGAGAAAAATATTGCAAGGGAGAGATGGTACAGAATAAAGGCACCTCCTCCAACACACTCATCAGGATGCAAATATCTAGAACTCTGCACGTGAACCTATGCAAGCTTGAACGCAACATCACATACTAAGTGAAAATGAGAGGAAGAATACAGCAAGTACTACTTCCAAAGGGATAAAATGACTGCTCTGACACAGCAGCACACAGCACAGTTTTGTTCCTGTGCACCTATTCATCCACCCACATGGCTTTTATTCTCATACTGCACTCACCACTGAGTCCTCTGCTTGAACCTTCCTGCTGATAAGCAGCAGAGCACCAGGATGTCACCTGCTCCCATTCAGCAATGCTACAGTCTTTCTGCAGCAGGATGTGCTATTTGTTTCTCCAAACTCCCTACAGCTTTTCAAACTGACTCTGAAAAGAAGCAATGGATCCCCCATGAAAGTGTAACACTGCAAATAAAAAGGGGATCTGGTTTCAAAGGAAGACAGCGATGACTCCCCAAGTTACCTTTTGCATCTAAAGACTAGTAATACAATTTTAACAAAAGCAAGCAAAACTACCTTAACAGAAAAGGCACATTTGGATCAACCAAAGCAATTCATTTATTTCTATTGACTTAAGAAGATTGATTAAGCTAAACAAAAAAAAAGAAATTCATTTTCAAGTATAGTCACAAACAGCTTGAATAAAGCTAATGCCATCTATTCCAGAAGCAAATTGCATCCCAAGGAGTTGCTGTTGACTTCTTTTTTTAATCTCAGTGGGACAAATTACACATACCTGGTACACTCAATGTATGTGTCTAAAAAAAATTACTTTTCGGTCTGGCAGCATACCAAGAAAGCAAACCAACTGTCTTCTGTTATGCTGCTTTTCTGTCAGTTTATGAACAGAATTTTATAGTCTCCCATTTACAGCCCTCCCCCCCCACTGTAAGCATTAGTACTATTTATTTCCCTTGCAGCGCTAAGTGAAAAATATTATCTTTCTTACACAACTGACAAATGCCCATAGCAGACAGAATTGCCTGCAATATTGAAGGAAGTCTAAAGCAGACTCTGAATATCTGGCTCTGAATAGCATAAGCAGTCAGGAATATTGAAAGAGCCAGGCACCACTAGAGTTAATAATTTTGTCCTTCACAGGACAAAGAATTAGGATTTTTCTAGCATTTCTTATACTCAGGGATCTCCTGCTGTATTCAAGATAGAAAAACCACAGATGAAATACCTGCAGTGCAAAGACCACAAAGGCAATTTCAGCAGCCAGTACATGCTATCTCTGTCCAGAGCATCACAACTACTTTCTGCTGAGAGATGAAATACAGGCCAAGGCAGTCAGATTATCTCGCAGAAACTGTCATGCGATTTTTAACTTCTGTTTTCCTACTCAAGAGGAATGATCTGGAGGGAGCGAGATTTTTAACATCTCATCTCAGGAGCACCATGTGTAATAGAGGAGCAGCCTCCTTGACTATTGCACTAGTGACATCCTTGTTGTGTGCTTCAGCCACACTGCTAGATTCGAACTCCTGATATCGCAGTGCAGAGGCAATAGTCCTACCAGTTGAAATGGGCTGTCCTGTCACAGAAATAATGCTTCAGAAAGTCAGGAAAGGGTGCACATCAAGACATCGCTTCCTCTTTGGAAGACAGTGGCTTAAATATAATCTGGTGTACATGATCAAGTAAGGGTTCCTTCCCTGTTATTTCAGAAGGACAATATTCTCTAGAAAAAACAGAAAGATCAAATTCCAGCTCATCAGCAGAAAGATCATACAACACGTCCAATCAATATGGGTCCCCAAGCCAAGCCTACCTGCAAAGAATTATTATGCTGATGTGAAAGCCACAGAGCTGCTATCATCAGCTGCTTGTATTCTTAGGAGAAATCACAGGATGCAAATTTACCTTAACCATATCAAGTGGCCAACACACCACTATAAAGCTGAAATTTGGGATGGAGATTGTCCTTACGCTTGGTTCAGTTCCGTCAGTGTGAATAACTTTCTGTTACTGTGGTTAGGGGAAGAAGAGACCACTGTTTTAGAATGTTCAGCTTGAAGCATACAAGCAAGATCAGGCAAAATGTTTATGCTGGAAGAGAGGAAGGACTGGAGAAAAAAAGCTAAGGAATTGACATGATGATTTGTAAAAAGAACTGCAGCTGTTTCAAGAATAATTTTTTTTTCAGAAGAAACCTACAGGGGATGCACCAAATGTCCTCCTCAGAACATTCCTGGAAGCTGTCCTGCACTGCACCAAGAATAGCTGTTATCTGCAGAAACACCCAGAGGTGAGTAGTGATTGCCCACTTTGTAGCTGCCTACAGCTGTTTCAATTACACCGTTCCTGGCATAACAACAAAAACTCAGTTTCACTACAGATATTTTTAGATATCTGTGACCTGTTTGGCTGGTCAGGCTTTAACATAGGTCGTGATACATGCAAATGGCTCAGAGTGGCACCTTTAAGCCCATGAAAGATCTAAAGGGGATTTAGTCTGGTCAGAAGAACCTGTTCCTATCTGAATGTCAACAGAAAGGCTCACAGTAGGTTTTTTGGAATAGGTCCTAGATGTTTTTCTTGTGTTCTCAATCATATTCAGAGCAGCATCTCTTCCTCCTCACCACCTTCCAACAGCACTGTGGGTTTATTCAGTGAAGCTTAGGACAGTAAATAGCTGTTAGGCCAAATCCCAAATCCTCAAGGAAAAGATGCAAGTTAATGCACTTCTTGCTGCTGAGACATGGCAAGAGAAAAAAGAAATAGAAGATAGGTTTGAGGAGGTCATAAAAGAAAAATTTAGTCCAGAATTGATAGGGAAAGCTTGATGCATGAAGGATCTCAAAAAGCCATAAAAGAATCACTCCCTGATTACAGCAAGAAAAATTGTAAATAAAACAGAACAGATTTTCTGAACAGTAGATGTGCTTCTCAGTGTGGCCACCATTTATAGCACTGATTGTATCATTAGTCACATCTTCTCCGGATGATCAAATATGCATGCGTTTTGAAAGATGGGCTTAAAGAACATCGGTACATAAATCTCTTGGAAATGAAACAGCCAGTGTCCAGGACAAAAAGAAACTCCCTCTCAGCAGTTATTTTCTTTTTTAAGCTCATTATTAGATTCAGAAAGACGATTTTTGGCAAGGCAGCTGGACTCTCCAAATGCTGCATTAATGGAAGACAAGTGCTATACAAATCCTTTTTAACACTCCAAGAAGATAAAGCAATTTGTTTGGTTACTGACAACTTTTATTAATAGATAAATCGGGTTTCAGATAAAGAAGTTTATTAAGAAGAAATGGAAAATTAAGAGGAAATGGAAAAATGAACAGAATGCAGAGTGAAAAGCCTGAAGGATATATAAAGGAAAACAGAAGGACTGGGCGCACAGAGTACAAAGACTTGTACAAGTCAACTAATGTTACAGCTTCCAGACCAAAATATGCCCACCTTTGCTGTACTGCTCTGCTAGGACATATGAAAGTGGCCAAGACAAAAAAGGTCCAAAGTGCAGAATGAAAGACACCTGCTTCATTGATTAATAATTTAGTATTATTTTTCCTTCACATATATTCACATTGCCCTTTATTTTCTCTGATAGCTTTTAACAGAAAAATCTCTGATAACAAAGAACAGACTGTTTTCAAGAGACGTTCTGCCCTTTCTGAAGCTTCTACACCCACTACTGAGACCCACTTATGAGGGTTCAGGAGAGCTGTAAGAGTACAACTATTCAAAACTGAGTAATGAGGGACAAATAGTGCAGTGTAAAAGCTGTCTCCATGGCACCCTAGGGGCAAAGGAACCTCCCAGGTTTATCACTCACAAATGCTAAGGGAATATGCTTTTAACACGGAAGTTTTTTGTTTTTTTTTCCAGCCAAACGCCCAAGAGATTTGCCATCAGCCACCTGCATCTCCTTATTTAATGAGGGTCTTTTTAGCACTTTTAAGAGCTCTAAAAAAGACCAGGCAAAACCCACTGTCCTTGGCGAGGCAAAATTCCCACAAACAAAACAAAAGAGAGCTGTCTCTCCCTTAGAAGTGCAAGAATCTGGACACTTGCTTTTTAATCTTGTCAATTTAACATAAATAAGGAATTGAAGGACAGCTCAGTCCCTGTAGGAGTACCTGGAACTCAAGATATTTAGGGAAAGTTTCTTCACATTAAAAAAAAAAATCCTTGAATTCTGCTTTTCTCTTGCCTTACCGGTATGGATATTTCACTAACAGTATCTTCATCAAGAATCCCTGTGCTCCTGTTTCTTGCCCATCACTGGGAGTTGTAATTCTCTGAATTAATACAGTCTTTAGTCTTACGGTCAGAGGGA
The DNA here is from genome assembly GCF_016699485.2 of Gallus gallus. Taxonomy (NCBI): domain Eukaryota; kingdom Metazoa; phylum Chordata; class Aves; order Galliformes; family Phasianidae; genus Gallus; species Gallus gallus. Next base: position 12,071,362 of record NC_052544.1, read on the forward strand.
ATTATTACAAGCCTAGAATCTGATCTCCTGTGTAATATACTGTAGACAACTCCTCAGCTGCTCAGACAGTCAGAGAAAGGCTGGCTGGAAGTCATCTCTGGAGGTGATCCAACCTCCACAACGCAGGAGCATCACCAGCACTTGATCAAATGTGACTGCATCTAGTCGAGTCTTATAAAACCCCGACAGTCAAAATCTCAGTTTCTCTGTCTAAACTGCTCAAGTGCTGCTACATCTTCTAACAAAATAGTTCTGATACCCACTCTCAGATCAGCACACCATTAGCTTTTTTTTTTCCCATTAATTGAGTTGACTTTCCTCCTTTCTTCCGCTCAGCAGGAGGCATTTTTCTCCGAGCTTTCTTTAGCTCCTAACACACCAGAAAGGCTGAGTTCCAAAGAACAGGATGACTGTGGCTACTCACTCCTTCATAGCATGAAGGCAGGAAAGTCAGAGGATTTTTCCCATTTAACACTGTACTTCTAGGTGTCTAACAGACTAAATTTCCACTACGGTTCCCTTTTTCAGGACAATGCATCTCCTTCCTCATGCGCCAGATGAGTTGCCCTACGGACATGACTACCTGCAGTGGTTATAAAGAGAATTAATGATTCTATGATTAAGAATTTACAGCAACTGGAAAACTTTTATGTGACTACTTTGTCAGGAGGAACCTTTACCATAATCATTCAGTACAATAAATAAAATGCACACAGCTCTGTTTTCAATACTGTACAAATGAAAGTTTCACAGACTGTTTCCTCTTCAGAGTGGCTAAATATCAGAGAGGACAATAATAATAACTGAAGAACAGTTTTGGCTCTGTTCTTGCAGAAACACAGCTTGGATTTGATTTGCTGCTATTCACAAGGGTCATGCTGTGCTCTTTTTTCATGCATGTTTAAGTGGCTGTTAGCTTTTTGCAAAACATTCCCAGAACCTGCAAGTTTCATGAGTTTGTCCTGTAAGTGGCTTATATTATGTTTCTCAACCAACCCAGTAAAAGCCCCAGTGCCAGAGAGCTCTTACCATATGCCATACAGTCTGAGTTCAGAGCTCGTAGATGCAACGAAGCAAAGATGTTCACCATATATTTTTTTTGCAATTAACTCTTGCGGAAAATAGCTAACATTCACATACATTAATTGTTCATCACTTATAACTCTGCTCTGCAAACCCTACAGGGCCTCTTTGTATTTTCAAAAGCTAAGCAACCTGTACACGTTGGATTCTTAAAAATCACTCAGCAAAATATACTTTTAACATGTGGTGGGATTAAAAAAATATATGTGTGAACTGTGCTGTTTTGTTCTGGGGGGAAAAAAGAAAGAACACTCTGGGGACACCTCCAAACTGAGCTCTATGAGACTGCTGAAGGGTACCTGCTTGTAAAGGAGGGTGGGGATACAGCAGTAGGTTATTACCTCCCCCACAGCCAGTAGCAGGCAGGCAGTGGCACTTAAAGGTCTCAGATTTCTGCCTGTCTTATTAGTTGAGGTCCTGCTGAGCTCATTGCCGAGTGAAGAAAATCATCCTGAGAAATGGAAAGAGACCAAGAGTGGGTGAAGGTGGCTCTCTGTTACTGCAGAAGGGAGCAAGCTGGTTGCAGGTCCATGCATGCTCTGATAGCTTACACGGCCTTTTTCCTCTGGAAGCAAGATCTAGGCTAGATAGATGTAAGAGGACAGGATCTTGCATGAAGGGACATACCCAGTGACAAGAGGGAATAGAGAAGGATAGAGAGAACATCTTACAAAATAAGTTCTCAAGAACAAAGCCTTCTCTCTCATGCAGATGCTATCATTTTAATGAAAATTCAGAAATGGAATGCGGGTTTTTTTCTTGTACTGTGGAAGACAATATCTCTAGATGAGTACCCTGACGTTTTGCTCACTACATCCTTTGAGTTTCCAATACAGATGCTTAGGAAAAATAAAGTAGTAATAAAATAATTTGCTAGGAGCCCTCTACTGAACTGGTCCTTCCAATTCTACCTCCTTGTAATAGTGATGTTGCCTTGTATTCGGTATTGATGATAGAAATAGGCAAAACATTGTTGTCTTTTTGTTTGTTTTAAATGCAGATTCCCAAATACACGGGTCAGAAGTAGACTAGCAAGTCTTGCAGCAGCCCAGAAAGTAATGCACCCCTCCCTGTTGGTCCCATCCTACAAGTACTTCCCCATAGAAGTAATGTGAAGGACCAGGATGCAGTTTGTTGGTACCCAGTGAAAAACCCTAGGAAACATCTTGGAGAGGTACTGAAGTACAGCGAGTAGGAGTATTTGGAGACTTGTGAAAGTTAAAAATAAAAGGACAACCTCAACCATAGCAGCTTTGATTGATACATGGTTTTGTTGAAAATGTCTTACTATGTCAAATAACAGCCCTCTATTTACTGGTAAGATTTGAGCACTCTGCACCACTGAGAAATTCCCCTTTCCAGACACCGGGTTCAGTGTGTTCCACATCCCTTACACTAGCATACAGAGCAGCCTCTCCAACCTTAAATCCAGTCCTAGCTCATTAACACGTTTATCACCTTAAATACTACCAACAGCATTACAATCTACTTCTGGGACGCCCAGAGTTTTGCTAGACAAAACTGCAAAGCAGTCAGCCGGGCTGTTTCAATTACTTGAAAATGACAACGTTTAACTGCTTCAGAATGAGGCACAGCCAAAATCTTCCACTGCTGCATTTTTCCCCCCCTCCTCTGACACCTGGTACAGTATCATTCATGATTCATTGCATGGCAATGCAATTTTGTTTTGAGGAGTTTTACTTCTATGGCTCACTAAGAGACCTAATTGGCACTTTGTACAATGGCTCCGTTTTCTTTCCGTCTTTCACTCTATATAGCATAACAAATGCTGCCTTGATTTTTGTGATGACTTTATGGATACTGAGCAGTACAGACAAATCAAGCTTTGAGCCCTATTGCTGTTTTCCTGAGAATACCCAAACAGAGAAGCAGAGCAGAGAGGTTTGTGACATCTGTGGTGGTGTACCAGGAGAGCTGGCTGAGAAGTGACTGCTGAGGTGGGGCAGTTCCACTTGCAAGCACCCCATGGCAGTGCTCTCACAGTACTCCAATGCTCATAAAGGAACATGATCTATTACACTTCAACTGAATTTTGGCAACCTTCAGCTCAGCCACACGTAGAAGAATGACATCTTTACTTTGGAGAGTGGAAAACAGTTGGGTGAGATAGCGCAGCTCGCCTGAGTTTAAGTGGATACTGAGGAAAAAGTACAGGTGCTGTAAGTCTACACTGAGGTATGTGAGCCCCTTTGGCTCCCTCCTTGTTATATTTGTGTAAGGAGTGTGCCAATGTCTTCACTGTTTGGACATTCAGAGATTATCACAGGTTTTCAAATCACTTTGGGGACCCTTGAAGATGATAAACATGAGTTTATCAATTTAAATGGAACCCCAGAGAAACCATGGACAACATTCTGCATGGGTTTGATTGCTGTGCTGACTTTCTACTCCCAAGGCAGGAGACTGCTACAGTCTAGGATATTTTAAACAGCTGATTTTGAGAACTGTTTATTTTTGGGAACACCTTTTACTTTTGGAATGAACAAACCATTCTGCTTTCAATTCTGTTCTTTCTAGCCTCTCCTGGATACAATAACTCATTGTTATCTGTAACATAAACACATTAGTTCATTTTTTTCACCCACGTGACTTCTCTTTAGAACTGAAAAGGAGCAAAAAAATTCATGAAGAATTTTATTTTGAAGCATGTATATATGCACTGCATGCCTACTTACTGCTTATTAACAGCAACTACATCCTGCATTTCTCATTGGAACTGATAAGGTTGAAAGTAGTTTATCAGTGCACGTCGTAGTAGCACTTAAATCCAGTAAGCTGGATCCTAGAAAAGCTGCTGGCATCCAGTAACAGTCAGCAGTGACCAGACAGGCACTGGGCTCTCTCATCCCAATGAGAACCATGGTTACTCTGTCATTGGGTCAATTTCTAAAATCATCTGGTAGAATTATTAGTGCTCTACAACTACATCAGCTGCCCTTGCTAGGAGCACCAACTTGTGCACTTTCACCCAGTGTGCTCAAATTGGAAAAATCTGAGATTTACTGCAATTTCTTTTCTCTGCTGGAACACATCAACTCTGACATCTCTGAGGAAGAGCTGTGAATTCTCCTTGGCTTACACAAGGATTTCAGATGAATGTTGACTAAAGCACGGCAATTTGCATTTCACAATGGCACAAGCCTGCCTTTTGTTTCCAGGCAAATGTGGATTTAACCATAGGCACTGGGCATACAAAAATACATGCATACATTAACACACATGCCTTTTTGTTTCATCACCTTTGCTCATATCATATGATGTGAATCCTTCAGACAGTTGTGCTCAGCAAACAGGATTACTTACTACAGTAACAAAATCTATATAGTGTCCGGCTTAGAAATACAGAGCAAATTAGCAGTGTGTGAATGCATCATTTGTTTCATACATCTTAGGCTGATCTTACCATCAGAGATAAGGCTATACAGTTTGACTCTCTCCTTTTTGTTTTGTATTTAGAGAAGCACAATGCAAACAGAAGGCAGACCTGGCTATTTATATCAGCTCCATCGGAAGTGGTGACAGGTATAATTACAGAGGAGAAATTACAGGGCTTATTTCAGTGGCTTTTCTCCTGCTGTTATAGGCAAGATAAAAGATTGAAAGTGTTCCTGCCGTATCTCCAAAGCAATGATGCTTCAGTGCGCTGTTCAGGTTATTTTCAGGTTGAATAAAAGCTACCTTCTCCAGTCCTCAGCAGGGAATAGGTTGCATGGGGTTTGCCTGTTGGCTTGATCACCTCCAGGACACTGATTCAGGCAAATCCGGATCTCTTTTTGTTAGGGTACTCACTGCTATGTAGATAAACACAGAGTTAAGCTCATCAATGGCTCTGCCAATCTACTCGCTCTAGTCTCTGTCTCTTACTTTGTCTATCCCACACAAGATTTGTGTTCTCCTGAGCAGGACAAGCTCATTTCTAGAAAGCTTTTGCAGAGTTGGCAGCTGTTTCTGAATCACATCTAATCTCAACCAGCTTTCCCAATGCTGAAATGGTATTTTCTAGCATGAGCAGCAGTTCTTGGGATTCACATTAAAAACACAAAGAACTGGGACAAAATACAACACATCATACCATTTCCATTTCAGCAGTACAAGGACAGCAGATAAAGTGACAGCACTGAAGGCAGCAGCAAGTTAAGCATTGCAAGCAGTGGAACTGGATGACACCAGAACTCTCTGGCTCAGGGCTGCTCTGCAGGATTTCAGCATGCAGACAAGCATCACTTGTGAGCACTGAGCTGCACTCAACTGTGCTCCAAAAACCTTTGTCAGAATGGGGAACTATACAAAGATGCCTGCCTGAAATTCAACAAAGCCTTACCTCTCCTCCCAGAAAATCAAATACTAATGTGAAGACATTAAGGATGCTCTTAACAGCAAGCCTAAAAAACAAGGAGCAAGAACAGAACAATAGCTCAGTTGCCTCCCCTTGATTGGATTGTTTGAATAATGTTGGCTTGTTACCTAGCAACATAGAGCTTATTGCTAGGCTAGTTACAACCTAATTCATATTTGTCATAATTTGTGTAATCAGAACCGATCATAAATAAAGACTGAATACAATCAACTGACTTATGTTTGCAATTAGAATCAATCTAAATCAGAGAAGGACATTAACAGCTCAGTCATCGGTTCTGGCTGACTTATTCCCATTCCAATACCTCTACTCGGTCATTTACCATGTTGTCCCTAGCCATAGTCTCCAAGGTAGATCTCTGGAGAAACTCTTTAGAAAGAGGCATGGCTTCAAACACAAATAAGGGGCACCATTATACCCAGCTTCAGTTAGAATTCCTTGGTCAGCTCCATTCACTTCCCCATTCCACGTACTTTCATTATCAGCTCTCCAAGGTAATTCTCTTCTAAAGAAAACATTCAGTACTCCTTCCTAGCACCCGTCATACCTCACCATTAGGAAAAGCCTGCAGTAGCTGTGCAGCTGGTGTCAGGTGTAAAGCTCACAAGTGATGACACTGATTTACCACTGCTGCAGACCTGTTCCACTCTCTGCTATGTAGCACCTTCACTTGCTGTCACAGAAGGCTTTGGTGGCATACAGGTATCAAACTTACACAGCAGCTCTCTCTACAGCTGAGCTGTTATGCTCATACTAGACTCATCTGGCTGCTGAATGAGTGTCTTCTAGAGTAAAAAACACACCTGAGCAGGAAACTTCAAAGACTGGAGACTGCTTAATCAAGAGAAAATTAATGGGAAACAACACTCAGATACATAAAAGGGAGCTGCAAAGAGCTGATCTCTGTGCCACCTCTAGATGAAGAAAAAAATCAGAATTTGCAGACAATGGAGCACTGGTCAGGGCTGTGTAACACAAACTGCACTTGGGGAGACTGAAACCATGGATCTACACAGCAGACCAGCCTGCCCTGTTGCTCTCCCAAATGTTTCATATTTGGTAGATATTTTCTTTATATACAAATCTTCAGAGGTGCCTTCTACTGCTATGTAAATCAATCCCCGGTGTACCGCTGGGGATTAATATATGTATCCTTTTTGGGCTGCCTTGTTCTCCCAGTATGGCCTCCAAGAGTTTTCCCCTATAGCATCTCAACAAATGAACCACCTACTCTTCTTCAGCTTTGAACTGGAATTAACTTGGCAGGCCCAGCCAAAATCTTTTCTATCTGTGCATATCCAAATTAGTATAGATAGATGTCAGAATAACTTGTCTGTAGTGCTTATTCCCCTTTTTGCTAACCTGGAGTAATTTCTCAGGCTGAAGCTATCACAAGTTGCAGATATCTTAACGTGGTGCATCACTGCTTCCAGCTCAGGGGAGCCAGTACTAACACTGCTAAAGGCAAAGAGCTCAAACATCTCTCCCCATCTAAAAAATTTACTCAGCTTAACATAACTGATGATGAGTCTTCATTTCTCTGACTTCAGACATGACCCAGGAGCTAAATTCATGTGCATCGCCAAGGCACTAAGAACAGAACAGACCACTCTCTGAAACTGATGCACATTTGTGGTAGAAGCACAAGTGGTGCTCAGGTCAGGTGTAACGCTGGGGGAGGCTGGTCAGAGAACTCCCCAGTCTTTGGATACACTTTGAAAGCCAGTAGCAAATAGAGCAGCATGGTGTTTTGTAAATGACTGCACACTCTGTCTCCCGCTGGGAAAAATATGGGATGCTGAAGACACAAGCAAAAGCTATCCTTCAACAGAGCACTTTCTAGGATCTGTTCCAAAGGATGCAAGACTCCCCCAGGGCCATCTCCATCCTCCTTGAGGCATAAGGACAACCTCCAACAACATAACTTGCTGAGGAAAGAGACAGGCTTTCCTCCAGGGCACCTACAGTAGGTTTCTGAATTTGTGCTTTGATGTCAGGATGTTAGAGAAAAAGTAAAAGAGGGAGAGATGCCATACATTATCTTGTTGTCGATACATTCCTTAATTAAGTGCTTGTATTCCTGAAATAGCTTCTTTCTGGCCTGCAGTTCTCTTGCCTTAATGTACAGTTGTACAGTCTTAGAAAACCAAAACAAACAACACTTATCGATAGATCAGCAAGGGCCCCAGCAGGATTATCTATCCAACTCTCCAGCTCTCAACCTTAGTAAACAAAGATGACAAACATGGAGACCAGACCAAGAGAGCTGGAGAGCCGATTCTTGTTCTGTTTGTCTGTATGATGCTTGATGTGAGGCATGAGTATTGCAAGTGTCTATTTCCCACACAGCATGCATTGCACTCGTTTCCCAGTATGTATTACAGGCTTAAAAACATTGGACACTGAAATTGGCAAATACAGAACAGTAACAGGGTGACCAAATCTGTACTATACCAGCCTATGATAGCTGAGCTTCTCCTTCAAAAGCTTACGTTACAGGTTCATGCAGAATCCAATTTGCACAATGTTGGCATTTACTCAAACAGAAAGTTAAGGAGGAAGTGACAAAAAATGCAGCCCTACTGAACTTTAGAGCTCTGAAGGCCAAAGATTAAGTATAGTTAATAAACATGCTTAAAGAAATCTCATTATCTCTGGGATTGGAACTCCAGAGCTCTGAACATCTGCTACAGGCAGCACTCTTCTACCATAGGAAGCTGAAGGAAGGTTTGTGCACCTCTGGAGGAGTCCGTAGCCAAAAGGATGCAACTTCTTAACCAATAACCCATTGTACTACCTCAATTACAGGGAATTTCAGTTATTGGACAGAAATAGAAGCCTTAAAAGAAGTTTAAGGATCCTTGGACTGATCCACATGCGCTGAAATTTTAGGAGGGGAAGATAAGTAAAGACTTTAATAAATAAGTTCCTTGTCACTCCTTCTAAGGCACAGGCTGTGAAGGCACAGTAATTAGACAGGGTGACAGCTCTGACTGACAGCTGCTGATGTACACATAATAGACTGCAGGAGCCTCAGCTCTGCACTGGGGTTGCACAGGGGTCAATTGGATCTTCCACGTCTGACTCTGTTGGAGTTTTTTTTTGCCTTTTAGCACTGCAATGCAATTAGAAGGGAGTCGTTCTGGGCGAGTTGGACACGGAAGAACCTCTGTTTCACAACCCATTCCCTCATCACAAATCCTGCAGTGAAAGCATCTGAAGAACCGCAGAGTTTAAATGCTTTGATAAGTGCTTGGGTGAGTGTTTTGAAGGGTAACAAGGGGCTGATAACATTTGTAAACAGGCTTCTTGTGTCACTTCTGACAGTAGGATGGACACATTAAAGCAGATTAGGTAACTTCAAAAATTCACTCTATCAGCTCAGCATGTACCACCTCGCTGCTCTCGCTAATTTTCTTTCAGTGATGCTAATTATCACACCGTTTGTTAAAAAGACACTTGCACAGCCCCTCAATTCCGTGAAATGACAGCAAATAGCTGCAAGCAGGAGTAGTGAAAAGAAAACTGTTCCCCTTTAAAAAAAATCCGTGGTGATCTAAAAGGACAAGGGAAAAAAATCAATTTATTATTCACTAAAGAACATATTTTGTTATCCTGTATAAACACAGCATCAGTTCTCAAAGCCTGTCTGGAGCAGCAGGGAAAGGATCTCACAGGATAACAGGTATTTATGTGCTGCTTTAAAAAAAAATAATCAGGCATAATAATGAGTGCCATGAATCTGAATAGGAAGTTTGAGGGTTTTTTTTTCCTCCAATGTTAAAAACTCTGGATTGCATTTGAATTTGAAGGTCTTGTGCAGTGCTGGTCTGCAGTTCTAGGTCAGAATTATACTGTGACGTTGATTAATTAGGTTACAACCAGCTCCTCTTTTGTTTTACTTTAATGCACCAGCCTGAACACTGCAGTGGCTCCGCTGATTCACAGGGAGGTTGTACATCACTGGGGCACTGACATCTGGTAGGGAAGCGAGGCAGATGGATAAGGGTGGCAACAGTTTTACACATTTAATTTTAATCTGCTGCCACAAGCCTGCAGAGACCCAAAATGACTTATGCGTTGCCTGGCCACAGTGAGATGGGCAAAGGGGTACAACTTCCTTTGTGTGAAAGCAATCATAACAAGATGTGAGTTTATGTTGGTATCGATTGGACGTGGGGCAGGAGCAATCAATTACTCCCAGAAAGATGCTAAAGCAGCACATCCGCTCACCTGGCACAGCTGTGCTATTGAAGAACAGTTATAAAAAGCAAAATAGATGCACTATTCACACACACACACAAAAAACATTTTTCCATGATGTTTGGTAAAGGTATTTTCAGATAGGGGAAAAAAAAAAGAGCTTACTTTTCTTTAAGCAGGGTGGTGACTGAGCCTTTGCAGCTTTGAAAAGCACCATGAGCAATTAGATCCTATACAAAGTGTTACTCAAGTTGATCCAAATAATGCTCATCATTTAAGCTCTAACTCAGTCTTCAAAGTGTTGGGGGTTTTGCTTTTGCTTTCCACTGTTTGTTTACTGTTTTATTCATACATATATTATTATAAAGGTGAGGTTTTTCAGTATACTTGCAGCAGTCAAAATGGAAGTGAGAAGTTCCAGCTGAAGACCCATTTTGTTGTTCTGCAGGTATGATTGATGGATATCTACAGCTACAGGAACTACTGCACATATACAAGTGTAAAAACAGAAAGGAGCTCTGTAGCACTGCAAAAATCTCAGTTGGAGTGGCACTGCATTCCTGACAAGATCACCACATTTAAGCCCTTTATGTGCAACACAAGCTGGCTAAATAAATAAATAGTCTTTTGTACTCTACAGCATAACACCTAAGATATTAGATAAAGACTAAAACACACATCTTTTCTGCTTCTTCTCTCCCAGCACCCATTTGCACACAATTCAGACCTCAAAACTGATGTCTCATGCAGCAGCTTCAACTGTAACACTTTGGCACTGGATCTGATACCTGCATATTGTTTAGCAAATTTGCTGCAAGGAGTATCTGCACCCTGTAAGGATAAGCCTCATGATTTTCATTAGATCCCAGAAAACTGCTTCATTTAGTATACATTTAATTATTTGACAAAACACATCTGTATTTACAGAGGAAGCATTTTTTGTCTTTGGGTACAGCAAACATTGTCAGATACCCAAGAAATAAAAACAGTTCATGAACTTGCATATACACTTGTGCTGTTGTAGAAACTGCTATCACAACCAGAATACATAAACCAAACAAGTGCAATTTTGCAGGTGCTTCTGTATGAAAATAATTTAAATCAGAGCATCCCTCCTGCTAAACCCAATGCATACCAAGCAAAGCCATTCCCTGCCTTCTGCATTTAGCTGTGCTGTCGCTTACACAGATAGCATTTAATAGCCTAAGAAGGAAATGTTTTATTCAGGAAGACACATTTTAATCCATCAACATATTAAGTGAAGCTAATGTGTCATTTTTTTTGCAGTGTGGAGCAAAAAAATTAATTCTTTGATTCATTGAAACTGATATCATTTTTGCCTCGCGTTTGTAAATAATTGATGGCAATAACACTTCAACGCCACTAAACACGAATGGGCTCAGAGCAAGCATTTCAGGTGGGTGCCATTATGGGATGCAAAGCTCCCTAAGCTCAGTGGAACTGCTCCCAGCTCTGGATTCTGTCACAGTATTACAGTGGAAGGGGAAAATCTGCAGCAGTCTCATGCAAATTTAAAATAAGGAGATTTGCTAAACGAAACATGCTTAAAAATCCATCAGTGGCCCAGTTTTATCCCTTCTGATAGTTGATACATTTTATTCAGTGATGTCTTATTTTGTCCTCTGCATACTGAATACTTTGTAATAATAGAAACACTGAAAAAGTATGTTATCATCATAGCCTAAGGATAAGAGAGGCAAAACTTACAGGGAAAAGTTACACATTTTACTGAACTAAGTGTTACAGTTAGACAAAACACACTTGCTCTCACAAAAGACCTTAATCATTGTTACTCCAGAGAAGCAAAGCAAAGCCATTCCAATGCCCTTTCCATTCTATTTCCACTTGCACTCATGGAAGCAAGAATAGGTGTAGAAGCGTAAGTGCTGACACAACTACTGCTAACAGCCTGCACTGAATGAGATCTCTATTCCCCATCACCACCACCTTTCTAGATTTAATCCGGTACAAAACCCCCAAAAAAGATCTTTCTATACAGTAAGTTATTTGCTACCACTCCAGCGATGGAAGCAATGCATTTACATGCAGATGCATGCAGTTAAACGTTACACCTATGCAAATGATTAATTTCACACTGAGACATCTCCTTAATGGGATAGTGCTATACCCATGCAACGCAGCTGTCTGGCCCTCAATATTTCCCTCAGTTCCCCATTTCAGTAAGTTAACAGCACACATCTTAGGAGCGTTGTAAAAATAACTACAGAAAACTACCAGGGAATTCAATAGCCCTGGATCTGTTAGGGGCTTCCTCAGGTCACTGCAGGATCCCTTGCAATACGAAAGCCTTTTCCAGAGGGGTCAATTTCTGTATGCTGCTTGAGCAGTAAAGCATGTGTTCACTAATTAATCTTTGTGATCATCTATTTTTTCACTGACAATATGTGAAATTGCAGACAATAAGGCTATACAGTACCCAGTGCAGGACTGGGAATGAACGTGTTTTATCTATCTGAAATGCAGAGTTGTGCTTGCTGAGGTCGCAGGAGCTGCGGGTGGTTCAGCAGCAGCACGCTGGGCTGTGATTGGTGGTGGTTGAACAGGGAGCTCCCCATATGGCTCCGTGCTCATCCACGATGGTGACACTGGGAACAACAGTGCTATCCCCAGCAGAAGGCGATAGGCAACCATCTGTAGAGGTGAGAGGGGTCATCACAACACATCGCCTATGCTCCAGACATGGGCACACAGGGAAGACAGCAGGAAAAAAAGCAGGTTCTGAAAGAGGCTGTTCTCCTGCACCCTGGTTTTGAAACTTTAGCAGGGATTTGATTATTTTATCCTTGACCACAAGCATGAAATTAGCTTAGATCCTAACACCCTGAACAGCCAACTCCAGAATTTAAGACAGATGTGGAAACCCCATGACATGAACTGGCAAGTGGCCCCACAGTACAAATGACTGTAAACAAGTGCTGGTGTGGAGATGGAAGCAGGTTAGGCCTGGAGAAATTCAGCCCTGAGCATACAGCAAAACTGTACCAGATGCTCTGAGGCAGCTCATCTCCAGTTTACATCTGCAACTTTGGCCTTTGCATCTGTTACGAAATTAGTTCTCAACAGATCTGTCTTTGGAGTTATTTGCTACAATTCATCTCTACGTAAACCTGTATCACCCCATCTTAGCGAACAATTATAAGCTGATTTACTTTCATTAAAGGTTCTTATTTCATGCCTGTGATATTCAGTATTATCATTTGTGACCATGATTAATCACAGACATATGGAACAGCTAGTGGAAGAAAAAGCCACAGTGCTCGGCAAGTAGAATTACAGTAAGTTGTTTTCTCACATGAAATTCTTTCAGATGCATTTTGTGATGTTCTGACCAACAGACCAAACACCACCAGGAAAACTTAATTCCATTAAAGGCAGAACCTTTTCTTATCTTTTTCTTTTTTACATTCAAAACTCTACTTTCAATTATTTCTATTTGCTGACTGGTCCCACAGTGCCCAAACACGAAGGCAGCTACAAAAGCATTCCAGGCTGGAAATGGGTTGGTACACTGAAGCAATAAGCTCAGCTACACTAGGATAACATTTGCTGCCCTGCTGACAAGCTGATTTAGTTTGCAGTGTTTCTTTATACACTCTCCAGATGTTGCCACTTCATTGCTCAGACCCTTTACAGACTGTTGATAAACAGTTTAGAAGTCTCACCACTAAAATCCCCCACTGATCCTAGTATTGATCCCAGTTTCTAATCCACAGCATAAGTTTGCCTCTGACCTCGCATTTGCTTTCTAAGCAGCTGCAGAAGCACTTATTGATGTAGTGTGACACCAAGCTACACGCACCAGGGAAGTGCCCTAAGCAGCTTGGCATATGCTGTGATATTGCTGCCTTTACCCCAAGACCTGGCCTGACGTTGTTCAGTCAACATCTTGCACTTGCCTTAACACCTTAGATCTGTCTATATGAAGTCTTCTGCTGCATTAAGCCAAACCAAGGAGAGTGCAGAGGAAGCCACCCTGCTCATCTGGAGTGAGAAGCCTATACTTCAGCAGTCATGACCTCACATGCTGGAGTCTGCCTTACACTCATGCTTTATTCATGTTTTCCATGTTCTAACACAGACATTTTGACTTCCCAGCCCAGCCGGATAAGTGGGAGGTGTTTTCCCTTTTCTTGTCTAGGTCAAATGTAGAACAGGTGCATCATACCCTGTAACTGGTGAGTCACCAAAGAATACACGAGACCTCGGCCCAGTTTTCACTTGGTTGCACAGCTCAAGATGACATAACATCACTGTTATGCGATGAGATATTTGGAAGCTGTTTCTACAGTGCTCACAGCCATATTTCTGAATATAGAATCTACTTTCCAAGTTTAGAGATGCCGTCACTGTGGATTGCACAGCTATTACATGTGCAAATACAGTGGATAATGAATGCAGTTTCTAGCACGGAAGGTCTAGTGAAAGCCTATACTCTATGCTGAATTCTATCCCACAACATAATTATCAGAGAAGGTTGGACCTGTCAGATGGTAACTTCCATCAGAAGATTTTCTTTTTCCCCCAAATTATTCAGCACCTGCCAGATGCAAATCAGAAATGCTTCTATTGATGTTAATGGGCATTGGAGAGTCTTCTATTACCATCCCAGACATATTTGCTGAGGATTTTCTTCCATCATGTTTGAAAAAATGTCAGCAAATATTTAATCAATAATAATGTGGATTAAGAGGTAAATGGCAATGAACACCTACAGAAAACAAGCCAAAGTATGAGTATGTGATGTGACACAGACATAGCTGGATTCTGAAGCACCAGTGCTAGATTTACAGCTCTTTAGCATCTAAAGAAACAAATTTTTGCAAAAAAGAAAGGGAAGAGGGATAGCTTATTCTTCTTTCCTCCTTCCCTGAGATGGAAATTGCTATTAGATTTCCCTTAGTCACTTCAATAAGCATGTTTTCATTGTTGGATGTAATTGAAACATAAGGAAAGGGAAAGAAATATGATGGAGGAAAATGCAATCCTCTATTAAGAATAAGCAGAAAGTCAAAAGAGGAACAAGTTCTCCTTGCATGCATTTTAGAAGTTAATAAAACGAGTATGCATTCCAAATTTCAGATGACCCTATTCATTGCAGGGGAGTTGGACTAGATGACCTTTAAGGATCTCTTCCAACTCAGGTCTGTGATTCTATGATTCATACAGCAGAAATCTAATGCCACATGGTACTACATAGGGTTAACAGGTATCTTCACATACCTAGCCAAACAGTAATGGTCCTTATTACCTGCATTTACAACAGCCTCAGCTTCCAACACTAGAAAGCTATAAGGAAATCACTTCTGTATTTCTAAAACGTTTGCTCACGCAACTCTTCCAGGAAATAATTCTGTTCTGCTTATTATACATAAGTCTGCTTCCAGAGATAATTGTGAATCACCTTTGATCTCTAGCTGAGATGTTGCCTGCATTTCAGTGACTGGAAAATGGCTGTAAAGTCTTGGAAATATTTATTGTGTAGGTAAAACTGTCAAACCAAGTTCCACCAAGTAGCCTCTATGCAGCATCCTAAGTTAACTAACTTTATGGCTTGGGATTTAGACACCCTTTAGTTTTAACAGGAAAATCTTTGCAGTGGTAACTTTAAAGGATATGAAACCTCTGCCTTGAAGAGGTTTCATTCAGGGAATTTGTTTTTCTTCCTTTCCACCTGTTAAAGGTTATTTTGCTGTCTACTGCATCCTATTAATCTGTAAATGAAGACAAAAAAGACCTATCATTTATGTTGATCCAAGTGTCTTTTTTTTTTTTTTTTTTTAAGTCCATTACTTTCAATTTATCTGCTCAAAAAAGGGAAAGTTCACTTCACCTGGCATGGAGCACACAGATCACTCAGCCTGTAAAACAAAATAAGAAGCTCTGAAACTCAGCTTTTCTTCCATTCTCATTAGCTCTTGAGTGGTTAGAAGGTCATCTGAGACAGAAGCTCATATGTGGATTTTAAACCTCGATTAGAAAATATTGTAGTGTTAAAGTTAAGCAGAAGCTGAGAAGAGTCAGAGAACCAGCTGTGAAACACCTTAGAATATAAATTCCTTGGAGCAGAAACCATTTCTTATTGTATAATGGCACAGCGCTAGCCCAATGGGACTGAACTTTGTTGACCTCTAGACATTATGGTAATACATATGGTTTCTTTAAAGTCTCAAAATCAGGTAGACTAAACTCTGCAGAACAAGAAGTGTGTTGCTGTGTGTTCCAACAGCACTCAGCACATTGGGTTCCCCAGTGTCCTATCCATACAGATGATACAAGGCAAAAAAAAAAACTTCTCTAGAAATGCCAAAACAGTGTCATGAGTCTGCTGCATGCCTCAGGCTATCGTAATTAAGCCAGACCAGGTTACACTGCCAGTGGCAGGAGAGAGCCATGCACTGCATCATTTTTAACCTCCTGTAATTATAAAGAATGGGAAAACAAGCATCACTTGCAGTGGGGCTAGGAGGAGTTTCTGAGCACAGGCTCCAACACTAGATTTGGAAGTAGAAGCTTGACATCTGTGTCACCCTACCATCCCACAATAAGTGATGGGCTAACAGCAACTGACCTTCCACAGCAAAAGGCATTGGAGGACCTTTCAGATGTGTCCAAGCCCTATTATTTAGGAATCTATTAGCTAAAGAG
Organism: Gallus gallus; assembly: GCF_016699485.2. Taxonomy (NCBI): domain Eukaryota; kingdom Metazoa; phylum Chordata; class Aves; order Galliformes; family Phasianidae; genus Gallus; species Gallus gallus. The sequence goes on from NC_052544.1 coordinate 12,087,713, forward strand.
CAAAGACTTTCATTTCCATCTAGCATTACTCAAGTGTGAATGATGAAAGACAGATGAAGATGAATAAACCCAAGTTCTGCTTTAATAAATTGGGAGTCCAGTGGTAGAGTGAGGGATATGCCCTCTTCTCAGCAGTAAAAAGGAATAGCCAAAGGACAGAGGTGCCTTCTTTCTCCTCCTTTAATTCATTTTCAAACATTCAGAGTTTAGCTTCCCCAGCTGCTGATACTGTAAAAATGTTGCTTGGCAACATGGTAACAGGGGGAAAAAAATCTTCAAAAACATTAGGAGTTTTTGTCCTTAGAAATGTACTAGTTCAGCACATCCAACCTCCTACAGATCCATTTTGGAGGAAAAGAGGCAAAAAGATTTCCCCCCCCTCCCCAATGAACTAGTTCCAGCAGCCTTTAAAGCAGAGCATTTAAAATGGGACAGGAGAAGGGGTGCCCTGGGATGCTGGAAGGTCGCAGGCAGATCCCTACATGGGACTGACAGGCAAGGGAATGGAAAAAGGCACTCAGCATTCACCTGGTATCTCACACAAGATGCCTGCAGACAAAGCAATGTTGCAACTGCACACGGAGCCATTACACTTTCAGAGTTCTGCCATCATTTAGGATGCAATCATGCTTATCTGTCTTCCACCCCCAAGAACCAGATGCTCGCTAGCGCTGCCTAGTGGGGACACAACCAATCTGCTTGATCAAGTGGCAACACCCAGGCAGAAAAGCAGCAGATCCAAGAACTTGATGCTGGCCTCTGAACTGTCACACAATGAGGTGGTCACCCTGCTAATTATTGCAGTGAATCCCCGCAGACATCAATGCTTACAGCAGTTTGTACTTTAAAAACTACTCTAAGTGGGTCTTGTAAAGTTCACTGTTTTTCTGCCCCCCTCCCTTGTACTGAAATTCAGTGTCACACTTGACCTCGGCAGAGCTATTTCTGATTTATACTGCTGAATCATGATTACATGCATTTGCTATCCACAAGCCACAATAGAGCCTTACATCCAGATAAGATGTTTTTGTTCATTCAAGGAAGAGTAAGTGATATAAGTTCCTGCAAACAACACAGAACACAAGCACCGGTGTTTTTAAAGCAAAATCCCAATGGGCATCTGCCTTTATCTAGCTAGAGGTAAAAGAATTGGAACACAGAGTTGTTGTAGCGACAGCACAGGCATTGTATGGCATCCTTTGTGTTGATTTTAATGCTGAGATTAGTAATCTAGATGATGGGTCTCAAATAAGATCAGAGTGCAAAAAGGTGTGCCAAATTTGAGTTGTACCTATTGATTCTCACAGTCAAAGCAGAAATACACAAGAAAAAAAAACAAAACAAAAGGAGATTCTAGAGTAAATCCAGTACAGCACAACATATGCCTGTAAGCAAAAAAAAATACAACTAAGGGAAGTAATGCATGCCTTATTAGAGTAACACTGATGGCGAATGAAAAGCCATGGAAAGGCTGAGAAGAGTCAGGCCAAGTCAGTCAAAACTTGGGAAGTCTTTAAGTAATGGGTACAGAAAAACATCTTCCCGAAGAGCTCACTGGAGCTCTGCTCACTCAAACTCTTGCTGCAATGCCAATTTAATTAACATGCTTAACTGCTTGGAGATCCCTAAGATTATTCACTGGATTGGCAGCCCTTCCTCACTGCTAATTGCATTACTTTGCAGTGAAAGGAGATGAATGAGTACAGTAGCCCCATCTTTTCCTGCTAAAGGAGGAGAATCACAGCAAAGTAATTTGACTTTGACATACTGTCTTGCTTTCACAGGTTTCGTTTATATAAATAAGCATGTGTGAGCTACTGAGAGCTAACAAGCTGGATGGCAGCATAACGAAGTCCTCCGGTGGCTGCTCACAGCGCAGTGAGTTGGTAGCACTCAGTGCAGCCATCCAACACAGCAATGCTCAGCTTACCTTCCACAGCACTACACATTCACTCGGCATCATGCATGCTCCATGCCTGGAAGCGGAATCTTGTGTAAACACTTTCCAGAGACTCCTACTAAACAGAAAGTCCCTCTGAATGAATTCCTGCCTTGCACGCTCTTGTTTGACCATTTCTGACAGCAGAAGGGGACAGAAGTAGGATGGCAATATTGCTGGTATGGACAGAGCCTGAGGTTAAAGCACAGTACTTAAGGGATGGCAACGTTATTCCTAAAGGGCCTAGTACTCCCAGATTAGCTCATCCCCTGCTTATATTGAGGCTGGAACAGCCAGAAGGGAGATTATCAGTAGCATAAAAAGGCACTGAATGTTTTGGGTCCTCAGGGTCCTGCATGCTTTGAAAGAAGGCCTCCAGCTATGCCAAGGGACAAGCTTGCAGTTTCTTTGACTGTGGAGAGGGTGAGTTTGGACTGCAGGGCTGCCTCAGGGCTCTTCTGTAAGTACAGTCTAAATATAAACTTGCAACCATGGAGTCACCAGAACTTCCAGTGCTGACTTCAACCTTAACATTTAATCTTGCAATGACATTTAAAGCCAGCAGTGATTGCCGGTGTCTCCTAAAGATGCACACATGTCTGAAGGCATCCAATCCCTTGAACCTAATTGCAGTAGAAAGCAGCTTCTATACTTACGCATACAGAGGTGAAGGAGAACTAAGCAGCAGCCAAGAAGCTGCTGACCCCTTTCTACATCTCACCAACACCCATGCTATACACACAGCTCTCAAAGGCAGGAGGTACACTCTGTGCCCCAGCTGTCTGGTAATTACATACCTGGGACACTCTTTCCACTGCACAAGTTGCCCCATGCCCATGGAAGTCCAGACTCGTACTTAACTAACTGAAACTCAGAACAACTCTGAAAGTGTTTTAATCACACCCATTCCTGACAGCTTCTGCATTTTTATTTAAAATTACCAGTACAGAAGAGCTTGTTTTTTAATTTATCATTTCAGCACAAAATTAACTTAATTTCTTACTAGACTGATATCCTCAGGACTTACCCTGCAAACCCCAAAACTCTCACACAAGCATCACTGTCCTTTTAATCTCGGCTATGAGTTCATAGGCATGGTTTAGAACAGTGTTCCCATTGTCTCCAAGCAAGATCTGACTTGATACTTGCAACCTATATTAGCATTATAGTATTGTTTTATGACAAACAAAAATCCAAGCTGAAAGCATTGAAGGAAGTAGCCTGTATTTCAGTGCTCTGTTAGTCAGCATATAAATCACATTCAAACAAATTCAGTTCCAGAAATGCTCACATTTTCCTCCCTTAATTTCCCTTAGGAATTAGCTTATCAAATTGCTCAGTGGTTTACTCTTAAGTCTGAACAAGAAATTATTCTCTTTAGTTATTCATCCTATTGAACGATAATAATACCTAATATTTCTTATTCTTTTCAGTGTATAAAGCTCAGAACAACTAGCAGAGGGATGTCACCACAAAAACACAACAAACTACTCTGATGTTCCAGATTAGGGAAACAGCCATGCAGAAGCACTGATTCTATGTTACTTCCCATTGGGCTTTTACAGTTTGGATAGATAGAAGGAGACAAAGCCCACCTACCCCTCCAACCAATTACACCCATGCAACACCACTGCTGTAGCATCATGGCTGCCTATAGTAGAGCAGAATTTGCCACTGGGGAGAGCCCAGAAAGCAGTGTGTTCACAACACATCACAATTAACCCTGAAATGCTATCTTCTGCCAAAGTAACAGCCACATTACACTTTTTTAAAGTTAAATTTATAGGTTCCACTATTAAAGATTAATGCTCAGACTAGCACTGAATTAAGTCAGTCCTGCTCCCTTGCCACCCATTGCTCACTTCTGACATTCCTGCATTTGTGTTAATACTACTGAATGAACTGTCATAATGACCTAGATTAGGGAATGGATGCAGAATAAAACAAGCCCATTTTCTCTTAAAACAAAAACAGTTTCAATGCTACTGCACAAAAACACATCACAGTTGAGCACGCAGAAGTGATTTCTGCTTCAGCATTGATACAATAATATGGATGTGTGTAAGTTGATATTGCCTTGAATGCTTTGACCAGGGAGGCAATGGCCCATTACTGGCTTTAGTCCTTGAAGGTGCTATGATTAGATTATACCTTTGCTTCCTACAGGGCTTACACACAGTACGAACAGTAAATAGACTGATCAAGAGACACGACCCAAAAACTACACCACAAAGATCCCACCCTTAATTAAGCTTCATTCTCTTTTCTGATTCATCCACAAACACTATTCCCGCCCAAGGACTCACTCATGCTACCAGTGCAAGATCACTTCTGAGAACTCAGATTACCTGTAGTGTTACCTACCCAGTGCCAGGGAAACATTGTCAACATGTACACAGTCAGACTCATCATTTGCTCACTATTTTTGCTAGAAATCCTTAACCTTAGTACACTTCCCTAACTGCAGTATTTCCTATTTTTCTTGGAATAGAAAAGCTCACACTTCAAATACTTGCATTCAAATGAGGTATGGGTAGAAGGCAAAACTACTTAGACATGCATTTGGAAGTTGCAAGAAATGACCTCTCCACCTCATGATAGCCTGGGCATAACGTGCAAATAGAGCTAAACATTTTCTACAAAGAGATGGAGAAACAACAAATAAAAAGGACTCGAAGCAATCCCAGTTAAATGCAGCTTCTTTTAAAGCACAGTCATCAACAGAATCTCCCATCAATTTCAGACCTACTGATGGATGCTGCTAAGTATTTCATGACAGGATACTTCCAGAATAAATATCTGCAAAAATAGTGGTCTACATTTAAAGGCATACATACTCTGAGCAGGCAAAATATTAAGTAGTGACTAACTTAAATGATTAATGTCACATACCACCCAAACCTTGGGATATTCATTCTTCTGTCCTCGTCTGAATAAATCAAAGATATTTCTGTACTGCCATCTGCTTTGCTTCTTATTTTGTTATTGCTGTTCAAGCACTGCACTAAGGTGGAAGGGATACTCTAGGTATAGCACAGATGTCTTGACGCAGGAAGTACATAAGAAAAATATTCTATGTTGTCAAACAATGCCCAGTGAACCCTGCACCACACCTGCCTTCTACCCAGAGCTATATGCATTACAGAACTGAATACAGAGTGTTTGTTCCTGCTTTGAGTTTTGCTCCTTTTCTTTTGTATAGAGTTAGTGTTCAGTTTCAGAGAATACACGACAGCAATGTAAGGCATGACATTTGTGAACTCTGGCTTCTCTTTTATTGCTGTTGGAGAGACTGGGAAATCCTCTTCAGAAGTCCTTTGTTTGCTGGGGCAGGACTTCACAGCAAACAGGAGAAAAAAAGCCATGGAAACAAAAGAGATCTTGGTAGAGGCCAAGATTGCAAGTCACAGTCAGTCCTCAGCTCAAAAGTTCTGAAGTTCCTTCCATTTACTATCCATAACACAGCACAAGAAGGTTTCTCTGGGAAGCTCCGGGGTTTTATTACACCTATCTACCACTGCAGCACACGCAAAACCCAGCAGAGAGAGAACAGTGCTCTCATCTCCACAGTGGGATACGCAAAGACTTTGCCTAAGTGATAATGCTGGGAGGTGAAAGAAGTGTTTCCAGGAGTTCCAAGAAAGCACTTATGCAAAGCAGAAATAGAGAAACTGTCTGACTGCTAATGCTGCAGTGTCAAGGAACAGATTATAGCTGCAGATAAAACCCTCTTGCCAATTGCTGCTGACAGCAATCAGGGTCAAGTTCAAATAGCCAGGATGATTCCCACAATGAACAATGCCACACCACAGAACTCAGAAGGGAAGATTTTCCCCGAGTACCCTACTTAAGTGACAGGGAAAAAAAGTCAATGTCCAAATTGAGGAACATTTAGGCAGTAAATGAGTAAAGCATCAGCTTGTCACATTTGCATGTCCGATAGGTTGTCACAAGTCTCCCCAGCAACCATTCTGAACATCCACTCCCTGTGCAAAGTCATCATGTCAAGAGGAATCCAGCCTCACCGATCGACCCCCCACCCTCATCCCACAGGCCAAGCACCAGGAACAGTCCTCAGGCAGTTTCTCTACAGTAACTCAAAGGATACCTCAGCAACACTGTTAGTGAAAGCACCTCTCTTCTTGTCATTTTCCTGCAAAGAGTCCTTTTAAGTTGTCAATTCACTGCCATCTGTCAAAGAAGCCACTCTGTGGCATCACCCGGGAAAGCAGCTCAGCATCACAGAAGTCTCACTGGAAGGAGCCCACTCACTCAGAGCTCTGAGAAGCAAGATTTACTCCAAGTTAGATATACCCCTCCACCTCCTCATTTCCAAGCTGGACTTTGCTAATGAAACAGCTTCTCATCTGGGCCTCCACTTCTGATTTATTTTTTTAGTGTCAGCTTGAGGAGTTATTTGGAGGAAAATTTCATGATGAACAGAGAAGTAAGAATAGTCACAGATGTCATGGTAAAAAAGCATTTTGCTAATATTTCTTATTTTAACTAACATACTGGAATAAAGTAGTGACTGCTCTAAGCCATATCCACATGACAGGCAGACCTGGGAACTCTACCAGCTAAGCAGTGGATATGACAAACTGTTCCTAATCAAAACCACATGGTGACATTATCAAGGCATCAAGCTGGTGCTTAGCAAGTCCTGCTAACAAGAATCAGCACCACTGTAATATAGTGCCATGGTTCCAAGCTTGTTCAGCTTGCTCCCTAAGTCAGCATGCACTCCCAGGCTCCCACAGGAGCCTTCACCTGTACAGTGTTGCAGTTTGACAACATCAAAACCTTAAGTGCAAGCATGACCCAGAGAGAGATTGTTTACACACGCCTCTGAGGGAGCTGTGGGTAGGACACAAAGCCCCCCATGGCCAACAAAAAGAGAAAAACAGGCTTGTACTCCAGAGATACAAATCAGCATTGCAGCATGTTTTCACAAGCACAAACAGCATTAAAAACTTAGTTTTAGTTTTGAAAATTTTCCACCCAAATGACAAAGAAAAGAAAAAACAACAGGCTTCGAGCCAAAGAACAAAGCTCTTACCATCAAGCTTTAACAAAGAACAAAGACTATCTATTTCATCTAGAGCATTCTATAGAAAGGAATCTCAGCAGCTATTAACTGACTAGTAACATTATAGTTTGAGAGACACATTATAGTGCTCTACAATTATTGCCAACTCATACTAAATTATTGGCTTCTAAAACAGAGATATAAACAGCACTTAAGAGACAAAGACCTGTCAGCATCAAGTCAATCCTAGGCCAATAACTTCCCTGCCTATGGAATGGTCCACTGAAATCCATGTCCACACCCCAGCAGCAGCCTTTCCAGAACACTACACCATTCAGTCAGCAGTGCGAGGAGTCAGAGGTTTCAGGTGGGTGGGCTGACAGCTGTGGTTTGACAATGCATCATTCAAAGGTGATCTTCAACTATTCCTGAGGAATATTTACATTCACACGCCATCACCAATTGTATTATCACAACTCAGTTGAGGAACAAAAAGTCTTACAAGGACAGGAATGGGCAGTTGAGCAGGGAGCACCACTGCCAGCATGCCAAGAAGTCAAAGCTGCCTTTTAAGCAAGAATCTAGCAGAGCACAGCACTAGGTCATTCTCACCTCAGCTATGAGCTGAACAGCCTGAAGGCTTTCTACAGGGAAACCCAGAGCCCTAAGGAGAACCAGCCTTTACCCCACCTCTCCCCAGGGACCTGCAGAGAAGGAGTCAGAACAAATCATTTGCAGCTTGCCTGGTAGCTACAGAGATTTCAGCCAACAGGAATTCCAGGCTAGTCTGATAAAAGACAATAAAGGAGTTTTTTGCAGCAGTGCCAGAGAACCACAGGATAGCTCATGCCTTATCACTGCAGGAGGCTAAGCAAAATGGAATAAAACAGCCAGGGCAGATGACAAACAAAGCAGCAAAAACAAATCACTGAGAGCACTTCCATGCCACTCTGGGGTCAAAGCAGAAGCCAAATCACTGCACACAAAACCAACACCTCCCCACCTCATGGGAGGGCCCAGCTGCTTGCTCCCCTTGGCACAGCCCACAGAGAGGCCCCACAAACACTAAGGCTCACTTCTTTGCTAAGAACCAGTGAGTAGAGGCACATTTAAGCTTGTAACCACCTCAGGACAACACTGTTCATCAGTAAGACCCTTAGATTTAGTAATAATTGGGTCTTACCTTACAGCCTTCAGCACAGTTGACTTCATCCCACACAGGGTCAGAACCAGTTGGAGCAAGGCTTTGCTGTAGATCAACACCTAACAAGACTCAAGCAAATCCTACACTGCTTAGCCTCTCCTGGGACCTTTTAAAGCTTCCCCAGCACCTCCCACACCTCCAATCAACCTCCCACCACCTGTGCTGGGCTGCAGGAGGAGGGACATTGAGCTTAACCCTGTGACACAGGCAGTGCACGTCCAGGGCAGTGCTTTGCTCTGCCACCTCAGGACAAGCCTTGGTCTTTCTGGTGGCCCAGGGGGCAAAGTCATCTTCAGCCCAGGAAGCTGTGGGCAGAAAATGTAATACATGCAGAAAACACAATGCTCCTTTTTTTTTTTTTTTTTTCCTTGGCACCAGAGCCACAATAACCCCTGTGTAACTCTGTGATTCAGCTCTGTGAACATCTCTTCATTGCAGAGCTCGGCCCTCAGCGCACAGCGAGGCGGCGGCTGTTAATCACAGCTTCCCTCCTCCCCAGCCCAGGAGGGAAGGTTAAATGCCAGCAAGACCTTATCTCGTGCCAAGCAGCCATTTTGGGTCTCCATGAGGGGTGTTAGCAACATAGTGATGGATAAGGGAGTGTTTCTCCTTGGCAAGGCTCTCCATCATGTTAAATGAAAGCTTGACGGGCTTCGCAGCTCGCAGCCTGCTCTGCACAATGCTCTCAGTGATGAGGGAGCAGCAGCTCCACTTCCAGGGTCGTGGTTTCGTGTTGGCAATAGCTAAAACAACAGCACCAGGGCTTAAAGACAGGTGCAAGGTGAGTAGGATCCTTATCAGTGAGATACATACATTTAGTGGTTGGGAAGGCTGTATTTTTGCTGAGTTTCTGAATTCTTTCATGAGTTTAGAGTGGGTAAGACAATGATGGTGAGCTCTGTGATTCAGATATTCTTTTTAATATTCATGACACAAAGCTGTTGAACTAGGAAGTTGATTATTATTCTGTGGGAACAGAGACAGTTTGGACAGCTAGATTGGTACCGTTAGAAACAAAACAAAAACACAGCAAAACAAAAACCCCACCGCTAAGAAACAAAGAGAAGCTTTTGCTAGGTCAGCTCCTGTGCTTCGCTTGGGGAAAACAGAAACCTCTGTTCATTTAGCAGTTTTCATTCCTTGGTTCTTGAGAAGGCATCTGGGAGGAAATTACAGGCACTTTTACTTCGAGGAAGTTTCATTATCAGATTGCTGAACTCATACAGGAAATTTTGCACATCTAGTCTCTCAGGATCTCCTTTTGTTTCTTGTGTGCTGAGGGAGAGTTCAGCAATCAGCTCATCCACATTGTGGAGAGACGATCAAACAAAATAGCTCCTCATACCTTAGGTCATGAGGAGATTCCGTGTTTGGAAGGACGATTTTGGTTCATTGCACTTTGATCATAACCATGTACTGAAGATGATGGCTTTGCATCCAAGAACTGCATAGACTCGGGCAAATTCATCCATTTTGGGGATGCTAAGGACAGGCTGTGCCTCCAGCTGATGTCTGCTCCCCCCTGAGTATTGCTGTTTTAGGAGTAGGCACAACAGAAAGGTAAGGGAGCTGCACTTGTCATGCACTCTCTTTCAGTGCTAAGGCTCCTTGCAAAAGTGTCATCAGACTTCACATCTGAGGGTTTTTTTTTTCCACGGTTATGAAATTAATCAATTTTTCATTGCTACACAGGGGTCAATGTGGAAAAGTGTCAGGAAAGTGTCTAGCAAGACATTTCTCTGAATTCTCCAGAGCATTTGAAGTGCTGTACTTATGCAGACTAACACAGCAGTGCTATGCGTTATATGTGAGAACACTCCCGCTATCCTGGGAATGGAGAGATGCTAACAACGGACCTCAGAGGGTAGAGAGCAGATGGGCATGTGAATGAATAGCTCACAGACCCTCAGCAGTGAGTCTGCTCTTCCCTGCTCCTCCTGCTGGTCTTTGAAATCAGCTCACTTTCCCCACTGATACAGTCCAATATATCCTGGCTGAGTTTTATCAGGCATTGTGAGACGGCAGCATTTCAAGAATGGTGCTCTAATTACCTGGGAATGGTGGCTACAACGTTCTTACCAGCCTCTTACGCAGCCTAACCTGACACAGTCGTCGTTGCTTGTGGTATTAGAACAAAATTTTCAACATATTTTTAGCAGAGCATTTCAAAATGCTCAATGCATCTGTAGAACCATTTCACACAGGTCTTTTCTTTTATACACCCAACAGGTTTAAGGGAAAGGAGAGAGGACGGCACCTGCCAGCTCCTTCTGGAACCGCACTGTACTGGGACACTCCTGAAAGAATCAGAACAGCATATGTTCCTCCCTTTGCTCATTTATCTTCTTTAGTTACTGCTTACATAGAAATTCACAGGTTGCTTGAGAGCAGTATTTCTTGAGGGGGGCTGCCAGTGCAGTAATGAAGTGGATGTCCTGCTCAGCCAACCTTCAGTTATTGTCCTTCTGTCCCCTGTCGTCGCAGCCAATGAGTCTCACAGAAATTGCTTCTCCGGCATGTCTGCTGGTTTTGTCTCTTTATGACCTGGAGCACAGTTGCACAGTCACCAGAGAGTCACAGCAGAGTTTACGCAGCACTGTTTCGGATTAGCAGATTTTCTGCCAAATATATATATATATATATATAATTTTAAAAAACCCAACAGGTGGCTGTAGGAGGCAGAAGGGCAGGTGGACTCTAGCGTTGCAGCTGAGCAGTTTGGGAGGATTTGCCAGCTGCTGTACAGCAGACCAGTGGGACCAGCAGCACCTGCACGCCCAGCTGGCTGCACCACAACTGCAGAACGAATGGAAGCAGAATGTACAAGCTGCAGTGAGGAGCTGAAAAGATAGACAGGGAAAGAGAAAGGAATGTAGCTAGGCAGGAGAACTGTGACACTCTTGTTTTCCCACCTGGGCCATTGTGGTTTGCAGCCTGACGGAGGTTTGTGGTGTGTGTGCTCTGGAGAAGCCATATATATCCAGCACAGAACTGAGCCTCAGCTGTGAGACTCCTTGTAGGATTTTGGGCCTAGGTATGTAGGCTGATGTGGGCACCCAGCTCTTGGGTGGCTCAGAGAATCCAGATCAAGCTCTGGACAAGATAATGAAACATCATGCAGATACAACTTTAATATCAGGGCAGGAGTATGTGATTTAGAGCATGCAGGAGAAAAGCATGCAAAAAGCTATGCATGGGACAGAGCAATGAATAAAGTTTCTGACTGAACCTCAGAAGGCAAAAGCTGCAATAACAATGAGCTCTCCCAACAGGCCATGCTTCTCCAACTCTCTGCAGAAAGGCAGCGGTGTGTTGAGCTCCTTACACAGATGTTGTTCCACCTCATTTTCCTTTCTTTGCACGTTTCTACTTTTCAAGCATAACTTGTACATCACAGAAGCTGAATGTATGCTCAGTTTTACTCTCAGCCACAGCCTGAAGAAAAATTGATGTTACATCAGAATTAATCTGGAGTACCACAGTGAAGAGCGGCCTGCAATTTTCAGGCCTAATCAAAGTATGTTTTTTCTTAAGAGCTTTATTTTTAGTTATTTTGCAAACCTCTGAGCAATCACTGCTTATTCTCAGTGTTAGAGAGTGTTAAAATTGTTCTGGTAAAACATGAAATCTCCTCAAAATTCTACCGTGCCTTGAAAAGATATAAGCTCTGTTAAGTGCTGGAAAAGTTTGTTTCCTTTCCCACAGCTTCTCAATTTTATGCACTTCCCATTTCAAGAGGCCCCATGGGAAAAAGTTATGAAGTCATCATTCCTCAAGGTGCCTTCAGCTAATCTGAAATGGAAATCCTATGGGAGAGGCTGTGCCTAAAGTATGTCCAACTAGGAACGTTGATGGTTGGGGTAAATGATCTTAGAGGTCTTTTCCAACCTTAATGATTCTATGATTCCATTTTAGCTGAACAATGAGACTACTTTAAAGTGCTTATCCAAATTGAATCTGGAAAATTGTAGGTAGTCTTAACATATTCTTGAAGCCTTCCATTACAATGGCATAAACATGACACAGTGCATACTGTTGCCATCTTCCTGTTTGATTGATGATTAAAAGAAGCATCAAAGCTGTGTGACAGTTTTTGAATGTTGATTTTTTGTAGGAAATTTTAGGGAAAACTCAGTGTTTATGGAGAAAAATACACTGAAAGTAGCTATACGTTGTGATGTTCTCTGAAATAATACAGCAATCCATTCTTCCCCCAGCAACCAACAACAGCCACAGTGAGTGCAGTATGTGCAAAGCAGTATTGTGAAGGTGGAGAATTGTTATTTTAGGTGATCTTATAGCAGCTAATTCTCATCTTGCTGCAATCAGCAGCTCTGTTGAAGTTGATTGCCTCAAAAATTAGATTTAAGCCAAATATCTCTGAGAACGTGTGCTCCGTGTCTTAGCTGGGAGAAAGTGGCAAATGGTGGGAGGACATGGAGCAAGCTTTGAGAGAACTGACAGCTCAGTGAGGACATCTGTGAGCTCTGAGACGATGCGGTGGCACAGGGTGAGCAGCTGCTGGATGCCAGTGGGACCCTGAAGGGCTTCTGGTTTGTCCCAGATGCCTGTCAGCCCAAGTAAGCCTTCTGGGCTGGGTGGACAAGGGAGGGGAGAAGTGAGAATGGCTCAGTCCCTGCTGTTTTGTTGTTTCTTGTTTTGTTTTTGTTATTTACTCACGTCATTGCCATGTTCTTTTGTCCTCCACACTAATTTGTTATTCTATTATCTGTGGAGGTGGCTCCACAACACAATTAAGGAAGAGAAATCAACTTTTCCGACTTGCCTGGGTTGTAGTTGTTATGCTAATGGTCTTTTGAGAACTTTTATTTAATTAATATAGAACATTTGGATGCCATTTGGGGAGGTGCAAGTCTGCTCTGCCTCACATCCACTGAACTGTTTATTGCTCTCCCACTTGCCTGCATTTGTGGTACATTTTGATGCTTTATATTTTACATTTGTGTCAAAACCAAAATAATGATGAAATGAAGAGAGGAGGAAAAAGCCTCAGATTCTCTTTTTTTTTTTTTTAGTTCCAAAAATAATTGATACTTTCAAGATGGCATCCCTTTTATTTTTAACAGAAGAGAGGACATTTCCTAGGTACAAATAACAATACAATGATCCTTGAATGCTTCTTTGTCCTCAGGATTAATTTGCTCTGTTTATGGCATTACTATTCTTTACTGGGACATTGCTATCTTTCTTTTTGTTTTCAGATATGTTCTACATTCTTTCTATAAAAATGACAGATTGAACTGATTCTTGCTGCACCAGATAAGTGCCATTCCCATAATCAAGGCATTATTTGTGCTGGAAGACTTGTAGGAAATCACTGAAAACCATACTGAAATCAGTGAGAAGTCATATTGAAATGTGTGAGACTACAAAACCAAGATCCTCAACTAATCCATGAGAACACAAAGACCAAGATTTTCTTTCCTCGTTTTCATAGACAATACAGGGATAGCATTGCAGTACGTTAAAAAAAGTCCCCTTTTGGTGAGGGAATGATAGACCTCCATTTGACAGTACCTCTGGGATTGGTCTCAAACTGTTGGTCCCCCCGTTTCTGGGACAGCTCAGTCTTCCCCACACTCATCCCCTGTAGTGTCATACGTAGAGACCCGGAGCACAATCTTATCGTGAGTGGAGATGTGAGCAAAGACCAGCACAGCTGCAGGTGATGGGTTCTGACCATTGCTGGGTCACCGTGAGGGCAAACTTGTGACCTGAAAGACTCTTAGCTTCTTTCTCAATCACCCCTGAATTTTTAATAGCCATCCTCAAAACAGTTTTCATGGGAAGTCAGGGCATCGAGCCAACACTATTAAGAATGTAAATACAGTAGTGTTTCTTTTCCACTGCTTTCTAATTGCCTTTGCCCTCTGAGAAGACAGCTGATGCAAAGAGGGACCCATTACTACGAAACCAGCTGGGTCTAAATTTAGGCTAATAAACCTTTTCAGAGACCCCATTTCATAACACAATGATGCAAAAAGAAGAGTTCATCCAAGTGTTAGGAGCTTAGCTAATATTTGCCCTTCCTGGAAACAATCGTACTGGGTTACATTCTGTTCCCATATAGGTATTAACTAAGAGTAACAGCATTAGGGGGGAAAATCTACATATTTACTGGTGTAAATCTATACTGGAGGAAGATTCTGATCCCTAGTGAGAGTATTCAGTGGTTAAATATACAGTTGTGGAAACCAGGAGAGCTCTTATAGGAGCTCCACAAAAGTGGGTTTCTTCCTTCTGCTTTGCTGGGCTGGGACACACATGTCCTCAGCTCCTATTGCCAAAGACTGTCTGCTTATTTACTGTATAACAAAACCAACTGGGAAGATGTGTGTCTTGAACACCAATAAGTAAACAAAGACCTTAAATCTGCAAAACTTCATATAGTAAACCAGTAATTTCCAAAAAGAGAAAGTTCCCTGAGCTCAAGTGACATTTATATGCCTCTCTCTGCTCCACCAAGCTCACAGCGTAGGCAATGAAATATCCAGCTTGAGGGGGAGGAAAGTTTCCAATAAACAACTTCAGGGTCATTTCTTTCTCCATAATGTAAGCATTTAAAATGAATAAATATTTAAGTAAATCTCTGCTGCAATATACTGTTACCAGCTATAAAAATAAGTAAACACGCAGGGGCATGGAGGATCTCTGCTCTCTGACATCCTGTCAGTCCTCACTGGTACTTGCTCCTTCACCTTCAGACCTTCTTTTCCTCTTTGGCTTCCTGCTTGATCTTCTCTGCAAACTGTATTTGACATTTTGCATGAAGGATGTATTATGAAAAATACATTTCGTTGTATTAAAATATTCTATAAAGTCCGTTCCAGTTCTTTTTGAATTCATAGGTACTTGCAGCAGTACACTGAGTAAAGGTTCCCTCTAGGTAGGTAAGAGGACCCTTAAAATTCATGAGCTTTTTTCTGAGGCAGGACTCAGGTGCACATCCATCATTATTTCAATATTTTATTGCTTCCCTCCCTATGCTTTCTTTTCATTTTTACTTCTGAGTTGCTGTTTGCTCTTGAAATCTCTGAATCGTCAACCCGATAACTGCTAAACGAGCTGTTCACCTGAATCAAAATTGTTGGCCATCTAGAATCCCGTTTTTATATTACAACAAAAACACACAGTTTGGGTATAGGAATAACAACCCTGATTCCCCAGCCTGGACTACAGTGAGGCAGAAAAAGATGCACTGATGTGTATCAAAGGTTACTGAGAAAGGTTGTTATCTGCATTAGTGATGGGGCTGTGATGACCACTTCCTCCGAGCTGCCTTCCCACCTCCAGTTAGCAGATGCCTTTGTGTATGAATGCAGCAGCCACCGTCTTTGTTTCTTTGAGCAGCTTCCTGGGGCAGGACCCAAATTTCTTCTCTGAAGGAATGGTCAAGCATTGGAACAGGCTGCTCGGTGTCGGAGTCATCATCCCTGGAGGTGTTCAAGGAATGTGGAGGTGTGGCACTTGACTTGGTTAGTGGGCATGGTGGGGGTTGGTTGGCAGCTGGATAACCAGATGATCTTAGCGATCTTTTCCAACCTGAGTGATTCTACACTTCTATGATTCAATGATTCTTCACCCTTTGCCAGTAACTACTCCTCACCAAGCAGAGGCACTGAGTCCACAAGATGATAAGGTTTTACCTTACACTCACTGCTACTAGAATGGAAATTACATAAATCAGTTCTCACCCAAGCAAATCCTTTGCTGAATCCTTTGCTTCTGAAGATTTTCATAATAAACATCCTTCCAAGGCCACTCTGAATTTGCTAAAGCAAAACCTTTCATTAGAGAGCTGAGCAGAAGGTCTGAGATAATAGTAATAATTGGACGCTATTTGCAGCAAAAGAATGAGAAGGAGTGCTGTAGTCTTGTTGTCTCTGGTATGTACTTCACTGCTTACCACCAGAACACAGATGATAGGGGAAAAAATGACATTTTCCTGTAAGACTCCCTTTTGTTCTGCAGTGCAACCAATATATGCATTTTCCTGGTTAAAAAGGATTCTCTTTTTTTTTTTCCTTTAATATTCAGAAACGAAGGGGAAGGAGAACTGCTTTAGAAATGATCTGTAATTACAAGATACTACAACAACCTCATTTTCTTCTAGTCTGACGTTCTTCTAGTCTAGTCCATCCCATCATTTATTTTTGGCCATGTAAAAAGCTACTAGAAATAAAAAAATGAAGCTCAAAGAACCCCAGAACTTGGAGGGCAAAGTTACAGTCCCCAAAGATGCTTGTTTCTCTGCATACATCAACAAAATATTTACATGTGTTCTTAAATGCTTCTTGTATTCATACATATTACGGTTACTTCCTTCAGCACTTCCTAATGAGTCAAGGAGGCACTTGTGTTAGCACTGGAAAGGGCCATCCGTTGCACCAATTATATTGTTTTCAATAAACAATTTCAACCCAGCTCTGGAAAGCTACAGACAACAGCAAGGAGATCCTTATGCAGAAAACAAGTGTAAAAATGGCCTCTTGGATTTCTCCTTCTTACAGAGGTGAAATGTCTCTCTCCGTGCACTGCCTGGTGTGTCTGCACTTGGAAACACACAGCTCTGCCTGTCCAGAATGTCCCTGGAGCCACACTTAAAACATGTCAGAGGCAGTTCCTTGTTAATCTGAGTGTCTGCATCTATAAAAAGGTTGCTGTCTTATTCAGATACACCAATCTGAGTGCTTTGCTTCCTCCTCTTGTTCCCTATTTATTTTTCAGGTAACAAGGTGTGTATGACCTCGGTGCAAAAATTCTTACTTTAACAGAGTCTTCCGAGACAGCTGCTGAAACAGAGCTGAAATATTCGGACTGTATTTCTGGAGCTCTCTTCTCGTTGCTGTAATTTTCTGCACATCTCCTGCACACACCCCGACCCCTGCCCCGATCTCTCACAGTCTGTGCAATGCACTCCAGCTGAGTGCTCTCTTGGCCTATTCTCCTGCCATGCATTACTTGTCTGGAACAAAAGTCAGTCTCCAGCACCAAAGTAATAGAAAAGGGAGGCAGGAGTGAGAGACAGACTCTGAATGCTGCTATGAATCTTCCTCCTACTGTCTACACAAAGCTTGGGCTGTGGCACGTCTTCCTGACTGGTCTGACAGTGGAGTAAGAAACTATACAGTAGTTTATCTTCCTTTGCTCATTCAATTGCGGGGTCAATTATTTCACTTGATCGTGTGAAAGGATGCTTGCCGCTGAACTGCTGCTTTCCCTGCCACCAGGCTGCACAGGCAAAGAGAAAGCAAGACTATGGAGAGGGTAAGGAGCAGCTCTGACCTGTATGTCCATCACTGCGGCAAGCCAGTGCTTAGGGAAAAGGAATGTATGTACCACAGGAAGAGGGCTGTCAGCTGCTCACTTCCAGGCAAGAATGGGAAAATGACACAAAGCCATGCTTTGCTTCCTGCATGTTGGGACGTGCAGGGTGGTCTGATCCTGAGGGAGTGGTGGTAGCACTCAGCTCTGCTGCAGCACCCCAAGCTCCCTTTTCTGAGGGAAAAGAACCTCTTTATTCTACCTTGCAAAATTTCACAGATAGAATTTAAGTTAATTCTCCATTTTCCCTTAGATACTGCCAGAAATGAAGAAGGTGACCTTTCCTCCAGTACAAACCTTCGGAGTGACATTCCCCATCCTATTGCACAGAACAAAGGGCAATGTGCAGTGTTAAGCTTACCTTCAGTCTCTACATTTCCATTATTTCTCCAGAAGAGACAAATTTTGTTCCAAAGAAAAAGCTTCCAGCAGTAGTCAGTGCAAAGGACACTTGACTAAGTGTCAAGCACACTGCATAGGAAGGTCTAAGAATGCATTAATAAAAAAGAACTACAGTGAGACATTATATATATACTTAATGAAAAAAATCAACATACTCAGTGAGATTTGGATGGCTCTATGGCTTTGTCTAATGCAGTCAGATGCAGCTGTAGATGACCTGATGCTACAGAGTTGTGGGAACCAATTTAAGCCTGGGCAGGACAGATCGAAGATGCAGTCACTGTATAGAAAACTGCAGCATCATTCCTTCCCTTCAGTTATTGAATAGTTCATAATGATGAGTAGATGTCAATTGCCAAGGAGTGAAAATATTCAGTTTATGATGCTGTTTCATCTGGAGACAGTTGGCAGTTACTTTTAACTCCAGTTTGTGGGAGCGGGGAGGAAATCTGTGGCCCGATGGAGAAAGAAAGGGGTTTGTTTCAAAACACTCTCTTGTTGAGCTGTGCACCAGAGACATAGAGTATTTCCTTAAGTTCATTCACTTTCACACTGCTTGTGACTACTCTTTCTGGAACATGACAGTGCCATTGCAAATTTCCTTCACTGGAAGGAATCCATTGGAGATCCAAACAGATCTCCATCTATGAGCAGCACATTCCTACTGTTAAACATCCAAGCAGTGCCTTTGGACAAGCAGTCTCAGCTGAGGCTGAACACATGCTAGTTGTCTAGCATGAATTAGTGTCCAAGGTGAGTAACAGAGGTAGGTCCGATATTTGTTCACATGGTTGTATGAGCAGCTCAAGTATAGGTGCAGGTTGTGACTTAGCTGTGTCAGAAAGGCAGGAACAATGCAGTCCTTACAACCTAACAAATGTGCTAACTTTTTTTTTTTTTTTTTTTTTTTTGCATGTAGCAGGCAGTAAGAGCAATGGGAACACATCTGGCATTAAAGACAAGTGTCATTGAACTTGCATCTAATAGTATAGAGAGCACTTGTATGGGGGTGGGGCATTGGATCTCATTACTCTGAAAGGGGAAATACTAGGTGGGAGGCAGCATTCATCACTTGTTTGTCTGCAGATATCTGCCCTTTAGTACAGTCCCCCATGCAGCAGGGATCTGGGACTCTCTGCTACATCTCTGTAGTGAATGCATTTTCTTTTCCCATCTGCTACACTGATTTGTGAAAAAAGAAAATCAAATCTCTAATCCACTGCCACTGTGTGAATAGAATCCCGCTCAGGGCATTAGCTCTGTCTTGTCAAGGAACACAATATGCTGTTAAAACAAAAAGATGCCTCCAGCTTTGGGACAAAGGAGCAATGAAAGCTGAATGTCACCCACTTCTGTCGTATGTGCTCTAAGACAAGGGACAGGCCCAGGGGAGTGGATGTAACAGAAATGTCACCCTCCGGTGTGTGCTGATCTGGGAGTGGATACAGTCATGAGAAAGTTTTGCTTTAAAACCTCCTCTGTTTAAATCCAAACCTTCTTTCTTTCTTTTTTTTTTTTTTCCTCCCTATTTTTTATTTTTGTCTTAAGCACAAGCAGTTCTGTAGTGGCTAAGAAGAAAGAAATTCTAACCTGCCCCTTACTATTAATAGTGAGCCTCCTGTGCACCTCTCTGTGTGCAACGGGGGTGTGTGGTTGTGAGGACACAGAAGTGCCATACCTTCGTGATTATGACCCCTTCCCCTCCAGTTCTGCCAGAGCCAACACCCCAGGAAACTTAAGCTCAGCTGCATAAAACCAGAATTCCCAACTGCTGTGATATTTAAGGGTTTCCCAAAGCCCTGGCTCTCAGACAGCAGTGGAGCAATAAGATTCTTATTGCCTTTCTTTCATGAATTTCCAGCACTGTGACTTTAGTGATCCACGGGGAAGTAAGAGTTGTCCCCGGGAATCAATATAAAGGAAGCTCAGATGTGTTTTTTCCATCTGAGGATTTTCCATCTGCAAGCCCTGAAGCACCTAGTTTCACGATGTGGGAATATTTGGGTGGGAAGAGGTGGAATGATACTTGCACTGAGGAAAAGGTGCACAATATCACAGTTTCCTCCAGTGGCATTCCTTGTTTTCTTCTGAAGGAGCTTTGTTGGTGTTGCAGCTGCTGGATGGCAGATGTGGGTTTATTGGGGCAAAGCTCCCCCTTCCCCTCTCCGTCCATGCAAGCTGGGGCTGTGTGGCTGCACAGATTTCCCTTTAAATACATGGCAAAGGATGCGTCATGGATGATGCCCATTTGTTTGCTGGCAGCCCTGCCTGCAGATGCAGTAATTAATCACTGTGTGACAGGGTGGCAGTGCCCCTCATTGACTTCGGGGTGATTAAGAAGGGCTTGCTTTCTCCCTGCCTGACAAAGAAAAGCAGTGAGCTGAGAAGGGCTGCTTGCTTTGGAAATGCTGCTTTGGAACTGCTGCAAAATCCTGCATTTCCAACGACTTGAATTTCCAATGCCCTTTTCCACGCAGTAGCATCACCAAGTACTTTGCAAACTATCAAGCTAGGAATCAGGGATCCTACATCCTCTGCTTTGATTGTTCAGGGCCAGAAAAATTGCACCTCCCTGAGGTATTAAAAATACAGTTGCCACTGTGGGATTTCGGTACTTCCAAGAGCTAATCTAGTGCTGAAGGCAAAGAGGGACAGGAAACTGGTTTCTGTGGCATGCATTTAAAATCAGTTCCTTGAATGCCTCCATTTGGGCAGATCTCCCACCCAGCTAAATGAGAGAATTTTCTGGATAAGGATGTTGGCATTTGGCTATAAGCTGCTATTAAGAGATAGAGTGGTTTTCACTCATGAATATGCATGTGGCTATACTGAAATGTGCATACTATCGGCATGCAACTTCTGCGGATCCTTTCTGTCGGTTTAATACTGGGGAACCGAGGCAGCTGGTCACCTCCCACCATCAGCACTGACCCAGGAGCTCTGTGAGCCCACCTGTGCCGGCTGCTATTATTCCTGTTCTGTTTCACATGGGAAAGAAACATCTCTCTTTCTAGTGGTCACTTTCTTTTACCTGCTTGAATGGGAAATTTGAATGGCTTTTACATTTTCTGTTCTTTTGAATATCTTAGCATAATTGTTATTAACATTATTATCATTACTAAAATAGGTAAAAAGAGAAGTGATCAGACAGACTGCACTGAGGACTACTAAATATGATAGCAGTGAAGCAACTAACCTGCAGATGAAGTATACCACAGAGGACATCATTCTCTACCTGCCTTCCCAGTAATCACCTGTTGCCAAGGTGGGCCGTTAGTGGTGATCTGCCAGGCTGAGAGATGCACAAGTCC
Source organism: Gallus gallus (assembly GCF_016699485.2). Taxonomy (NCBI): domain Eukaryota; kingdom Metazoa; phylum Chordata; class Aves; order Galliformes; family Phasianidae; genus Gallus; species Gallus gallus. The sequence goes on from NC_052544.1 coordinate 12,108,943, forward strand.
CATGTGCAGAGGAGGCAATGGCTGGAAGCAAGTTGTCAGGAGACATGAACCGCTCCCGTTGGCTCAGCTCTTTGCCAGGCTCTTCTTTTGGCTGTTCCTAAATCAAAAACAAATATCTCCTGAAATGAGCTAAGTACCATACAGACCAATGGAGTGGAAAGAAACTAGAAAGCAAATCAAGTCTCACGGTGTGGCAGACAGGGCTATATATCTAAAGAAGAGCTGTAAGAAAACAGGGGACTGACTCTTTAGCAAGGTCTGTTGTGGTGGGACTAGAACAAGGGGAAATGGTTTCAAACAAAAAGAGAGGAGATTTAGACTGGATATAAGGAAGAAGTGTTTTACAGTAAGGGTGGTGCGGCACTGGCACAGATTGTCCAGAGAGGTGGTGGTGCCCCATCCCTGCAGACAGCCAAGGTCAGGCTGGAGGAGCTCTTAACAGCTGATGGAGCTGTGGGTGTCCCTGCTCAGTGCAGGGGAGTCAGACCAGATGGACTTTATAGGTCCCTTCCAACTCAAACAATTCTATGATTCTGTGGTTATGTACATCAAGCATAAATCCGGGCTTATATCCAACATCAGTGTCACACGCTCACAACATTGGCAGTCACACAACAAGTCTGTTCAAAGCAGCCACATATAAAATACAGATTCAAAGGCCTTCACCTAGGCAGGGGCCATGGGAACAACACACGCTATGCTTGTGTTTTTTTGGAGGACTTGCAAACGGTAGTATTTATTTAGTTCTAACCTCTTTCTGAGCTTAATGCATTTTAGCTTGTTCTTTAACCTTAGTCTATTTTCTCTTTGATTTGTTTCTTAACTCTGATTTCATTTGGTATCCATAACTCTTGGCCTGCCTTTTTTTTTTTTTTTTTCTTTTTTTTAAGGTGTATTTCTTTCCTATTTCTTTCCTGCCTTTGTCCTCATTGCACTACTGCCAATGCATTGCTTAGAACCTGAGCTCAGCCTTGATGAAGACAAAAGAGACCAACACTGCTCATGCCCCAGGGTTCAACAGACATTTACAAAAGCTTCACACTGTTGGCTTTCAGTCCTCTTAGTGTTTAAGAAGATTTCAGGTTGTTCTCCAACGAAAAAAAAAAATAACAAAGACATCAAAATGTCCATGGCAAGAATGAACCTTGAAGAGCAAACTCATTCTGTCACCTAATGAGGACTCCCTGCTCATAGGCATACTTCTGCTCTTACTGCTGGAAAATGCTCCAGAGCTCCAATCCTCTCCCAAAGGCTTTTTTTTTTTTTTTTCCCTCTTTTTTGCTCCATTCATTTCTTGTGAAGGTCCCTATTTCCCACTCTCCTGCCATCTCTGCACAAGAAGAAAGTATCCATGCCTCCTCAGAAAATGAACATCCATTTCCAAATGACTTACCGTCTACCTGCAGTTTAACTGCTTTCTTAATTTAAACCGGTTGATCAGCTCTTCCAAACTCAATAAAAAAGAAGACTTAAAAAAAAAAACAACTCAGAAAAAAAGCTGTTTATGTAACTGATTTCTCTCAGTTCTGATGGAGCACAGAGTATCCCAGGGTGAATTTCTCATGAGATGTTCTCCTGCTGTGAAATGCACACTGCAGGCTGGAGATAGCGGTTCCCAAAGAGGGAGGAATGAGCTCCAGGGACATTAAAACAGTAGCAGGCAACTCTGATGCTGCTTAGAAAAAGTTCTTACATTTATATTCTGAATCAGCAAGTAGTATCTCAGTGAGTACCCCGATGAAGGCAGAGCATCCAGGTGGGATCTGGGGTTGATTTTGTTTGCTTGCTTGCCTGCTTTTTAAAATGAAATTTCAGAGTGAAACACGAAACCTGTAAAAATGAAAAGTGCACATTTCTTCTTCCCCTGCAAGTATTGCGACCTACAAGATGGGGAAATTCCAAATGCTTTTATCCTCACTCTCCTGACAACTTTCATGTGTATTAATATTTATATGATCAATTGGAAGAATTACAGGATGTTTTGTACTCTGGTTCATGCACAGTGTTTGGCTCTGTGGGCTCTGAATTTCATATCCTCATTTTAGCAATGCAAGTTTTAAGCAGGCTGCTTCTATTCCAAGTCTGCTTGATACCATTGCATGTGAGTACGCCTCTCTCGTCTTATTATAACATATTTTGACTCAGCAGTTTTCTTCCCTCATCAAGACATGATGATAACCACAACCCTTTGCACCATCATATGTCTGTTGGTGGGGCACTGGGCCATGCTCCACCACGACCCTTGGAAATTCCTCTTCATTTCTCCTTATGCTTTTCCTAATGTTCTTATTTATTTGCAGAGATTTATTTTTCTCTTTGCTCCTCACAATTTCTTCTTTGTATGCTCACCAGCTTATTTTTCTTCCCCCATTTTTCCTAAAATATTCTTGGTCAAACATGGAAGTGGTACAAAGTCCAAGTACCTCTTCCAGCACCAGGTGTACAACTGTCTGAATGTAGGAAGTTCATTGCCTCCTCATGAGCCTGTCTTTGCCTCAGAGTGATGCTCTGTTTGGTCCCACAAGTTTGCTGTCGCTGCGTATCAAATGAACTTCTCCCCGGGGGCTCTCCCAGTAAATCTGTCACTCCAGATTGCCACCTACTTGAATACACCAGCACAGCACAGCAAGAGCCCCGCTTTCAGGAGAAGGACTACAAATCATGGCAGGCTTTAGATCCCGGACTTGGCTTCGTAAGAATCCAAATTTTTTGCATCCATAATGAGCCTACAGCCACTCCTTGCTGTCCCCAATGACATGTATGCTCCTTTATTAGTGCCCACAAAAGGGAATATAAAACCCTGTAAAACAATCCAGAATAGCACAGGAGGAGCAAGCCAAGAAGAGAGAGCACATGCACCTCCTCACATCTGTTCTATTTCAAAATGCTTTCCTTTTGGAGCTTCCTCTTTTTCCCTCAGATCTACTATTTGCTGTAATAAGGCACTAATCCAATTCTCAGATGCTATGTCCAGGAGCAACTAAACATATTACCTTATAATAGTAAAAGTGAGATTCTGCTGAATGTGGATCAAAATCCTTTCTTAGTAATCATCTGGAGCTGAACACCTCATTTTCAAGTTCTTTTGGTTAGCTCTGTAGGCAGCAAAACTTGACTTTCAATTTTGTCCTTCAGAGATATCTGAAAAAGATTCATGAAAGTATAAACCCGGGTAAACTCTTCTGCTTCCAATTCATCTTAAAAAGCGCTTTTAGCTGATAGAAATTAGACCATCTCCTCAAGCAAAACAACCGAAGTGTATGCCTTTTTCTGAGAGTGGCATAAGGTTTTCCGAAAATGCAAATGCCATCTAAAAAATGACATCCTCCTCCCATGCACTCCTTAACAATGTTTAGTTTTTTTGAAAAGGCATCCAAAAAAATAAAAATAAAAATAAAAAATTGGAAGACCAGGTCTGATCTCGCAGTGTTTTGCATCCTTATCTCATGTAATTGCTCAGATATCGAGTTTTCGGCGACACTTGTGAAAATGTGACCTTTTAATTTTCTGCTGTGATTACTGAATCAATCAGTTGGGGTAACCTTAAACGAGAAGTTGTCGGGGTTTTTTTTAGCAGGGCCCTCCTGCTGATTGGGAGTTATCAGCATCTTCCAACTGCTATGCCATAGTTCTGGAAATGTTCTTTCTTAGGCAATTTCATCTGAACTTTTGGGGCTTTGCTGATGAAAAGATGACTCATTTACAGGCATCTTACAGGATAGCAGCAGTTCTGTTCTTAATCAGCTTTGAGCAAGGAGAGCCAGGGAAATTTTAAATACTGTGTTTTCATTATACTGTTAGGTTTTATTCATGAGATTCTTGTTGACCTTTCCAGCAAGCTGCACAGCTACCATGCCAGAATTTCCAACAAACTGATCAAGTTTTAGTAGAAATTTGATGGTTCTTTCTCCAAACTAAATCCTTTTTGGGTTCAAGTGGGTTTGAAATGAAATGCAAGTGCTCTTTATTCTCTATGTGCACTTGCCTCTGCTAAAACAAAGCAGTATTTAGGTAACATTTCCACTTTCCTTCCTAGGATCTTTCTTCTCTCGGAGTCTGGGACATAGACATATTTCCCTGTTTAACAGACAAACTGGGAAATGCATCTGTTGCATTTATCTAGGCTGACCAAAGACCTCATGGCAGCTAGGCAGATTAAACATTCCTCATCTGCACAGTGGAACGCACCCCAGGTGGTCTGGTCCACACTGTCCACATACTGCTGGTGTATATGGTGCCTTAATTGGATTTAATACCTTCCCAGGGATTCTAGAAGGATCAGCTGCTTCTGACAAATGAACAAAGATATCCAAAGCCAAATATCCCAGACTAACACTCTTCTTGGGCTGACCTTACCAGGCTTTTTATTTTTTTTTCCCTCTCTGTAGGGAAATTGAAAGGATCAGGGTGGCAGTAACAGTCATTGAAAGTGACAATTGATCTCCCGATGATCAGGAAAAGTTCTGCTAATGGTAATTTGTGTCTTGTGTCAGTGGGTACTGTACCAAAGTCATAGACCAGACTGACAACTGCTCACTGGGAGTTTGCTGGAAATATTTCAAATACAAAGGATAGAAAGAGTATGAAAGAATGCATTCTATTTAAATTCAAATTGGTACTTGCATAGCCTTTATGAAATCATCCCCCCTCGAAAAGAAAAAGTGAGACGTTGCCTAATTATTTAAAATAATGCTAACATTAGTAGTGTCTAAGAAGGTTATATTCACAAAACAAAGCATTTATCCATCTGATCCAACTATTTATCTGAAGAAAACTGGAAAAGGCTGCCATGGTGCCTACTTTACGTGTGCATGCATATTGGCAATTCATCTATCAGCCCTGCTTCAGCGGGGAGCACACATTCTGTCCTTGTCTGTTAAAGAACCTCTGCCTCATTATTACATTTGATGTTCCCAAGCTTCTCTAAAAGGGAAGAGCGAATAATCATTCCTTATTCACCTTTTTCTGCCAGCCAGCGTTTTACATAGTTTTATCACACCTTCCTCCAGTCAACTCTTCTCAGAGCAGAAGACTTCCAGTCTATTTAATCTCTCCTAGTAAAGAAATCATCTTCTGTCTTCAACTGCCTTTGTTGCCTTTCTCTGTATCTTCACTAGTACTCCTATTTCACTTTGATACACAGTGACCTGCAATTCATGCAGAATGGAAGAGGGGGACAAGTCTTGGTCTCTTTCAGTGGCACAGCACTGCTTTCCCTGCTGCTCTTGGTTGCTTTAATACCTTACATTCTATTTACCTTTTCAGACTGCTGCAGGGCAATGAACAGATGTTTTTGTTAAGCAATCTGCAGTAACTCTATGATCTCTTTGCAGAGTGATAATGGCTAATTTAGAGCTTATCATTGTATATGTGTATTTAGAGTTGTTTTCCCCGTGTGCATTACTTTGCATTTATCAACATTGAATTTAATCTGCCAGTTTATTGCTCCCTCGGAATCCTAAGATCTGTTTTGCTTTTTACTACCCTGAATAATTTTATATCATCAGCAAAACTCAAGATCCTCCTTAGGGCTAATATTATTTAATATTTTCATTAATATCTGCAAACAAAGTTTCAGTTTGCAAATTTAATTTGCTAACAGCACAAAGTTTAGAAACTTTCTTCACAGAGGAAGATGTTCAGCAAATTAAGAATTACATGACTTTGGGCACTGGCATAACTGAAAAGAAATAAATGTAACAGTGTAAACTGCAGAGTAACTCTTATTTGTCACAACATACGGACGCATTATATGCATTTGAGAGTATCTAACAAGAGTTCCTCTTGTCATGTGTGAGTTCAGAAGAGTTGAAAAACACCCTGAAATGTGAATCAAACTGTAAGTGGACTCTGAGCTACTGACGTTACGCAGCTATAAAAAAATCCAGACCTAATCTTCGGAGATAGCAGAACATGCGTATCCGGCAGAGATAAAGAAGTGTCAGTATTATTGTATGAGGTGCTGGATTCCTACCTCTGCTCACTCACATTCAATGAAGATTCATTCAAGTTGGAGATGTGCAGGTCAGATAACTTGTGGACTGGGAAATTTGTCTACAAGAAGTAATTCAAAGAGGAAAAGTGATTTCCCTTCATGAATGAACTGAGGAAAAGAACCCTGTAAGCCACTGGCACAGGAACAAAGCAGCACAGATTGATCATGAATAGATTTTAACTAGAAATTAATTGGAGCTTCTTAACTATCAAATGGGTGAGAAGCAACTTTAAAATGGAGCTTGGGGTCTTTGTGAAGGAGTTACATTCCATGATTATACTTTAGAGCAGCAGGCTGGCTTTGCTGGTGAGGAAGCCTTGCCACAGCAGGGATGGATTCCTCTCCTCTGGCATCGTGCCAGCAGTATTTCATCTCCTTATCACTACAGGAAGATGATTCAAAGGTGTCTTCTTACTGCTATAAGCTCCACCAACTCCAGCAAGCAGAAGAGGATGTGACCTCCTCTCAAGGAAGAACTGGGTAATGCTGCCATGAAGCTCTTGGTGGTGATGTCAGCAGCTGGCAACTAATTAAGTCAGGATGACTTTCAAGAAGCTATTTCTCATTAGCATTTCTGCATATGGATGTTGACTTAAACAGCAATACTGAGTGCTGTAGTCCTCTAAGACAGCCTGCACACTAAACACGAATAGCTGTCCCTCTTGGCTATTAGAAGGTCTTGAATGGCTTAGAGTATGGTACTATTTCAAGCCCTGTACACATTTTAAACCTCATTTCTGAGCTACATCTTCCCACAGCAGCAGTCAGATTAAGCCAATCACAGAACTAAGGGTTTTATCTTCCGGCCATGTGACAGTCAAGAACAAAAGCCAACTATTTTGAAAACATATATACTCCTCTAACTCTTCTGCCCACACTTGTACTATTCCTTTTGAGACTTACTATTATAGAGAATAAAATCACTGCTGTTTGACCCCACTATTTTCTATTTTATTTTATTTATTTTTAATGCAGTGCTCCTTCACTTGCACTGACAGATTTCTTGCCTTTCCACGTGGCACTCTGCAAAAGCAGAAGAAATACAGAGGATGCTAATATAATGCCAAAAAAATCTGAGAGCTCTGATTATAAAATACTCCAGGGGAAAGCATGCTTGGAAGTAGAGTGGTGGCAATGCAGAGACCATAATATATTCAAATTAAAATCTACTGCACATTTCTTTCTTTTACGTTTTGTTGGTATGAAGGGTTCTACTGCTTTCTACCAGCTGACATGAAGAAGGCAAAGGCTACTTGAAATCAGACTTCCACTAAAAAGATTCTTAGGTCTTCTTACCTTAGATGTGACCGTTAGTGTGATTCTAGTTCAAATAGGCTGTACTGGAAAGTAAAATAGGAAGTAACACAGGTTTTTATTTTCTTTTGGGTTTTTTGTTTTGTTAGGGTATGTTTGTTTGTTTTGCTCTCTCTGTTTCTGTTTCACAGCATGCTGAGCATAGGACCTTCATCAGAGCTTTTGAGCCCCAGGGCTTACTAAGATAACACTACTTTGTTGTCTAGCTATGCATGTAAACCATTCACGTGCTCAGTTCCTATGTTCTGCTGACAGTACAGATAATAATAAGGTAGTGTTATTTCAACAGACTTTATGTACAACCTGAGGCAGAGATTAGAGTAGGGTGTCTTTGTCCTCTTACTTCTAGAGAAAGTTGCTGTCACATTTCGCATTCCATTTATTTTCATAACCGCTCATGGGAGATTACTAAATGAACAATAAATGTTTCAATTAACCACACAGATTGTTATCTAGGTCAATAAATCGCTTTCAAACTTTGGTAATGTCTGCTGGTGATGTAACAAACCTTCAACAAATATTGTATTGGATATACATTACTGTTTATTAACTCTCTATAAACCATTTGTTGATAAATTACTGCTGAAATAAAACGTTCTGAGATTCCTTTCGATTGAAAGTGCCTGATATTGGTAATACCGTTTTGCACTACTGAATGTTGCAAGTAAATCAGAAAGAAAATGGCTGTGGAGTATCTTAGACAAGTAAGACAGTAATAGATATTTGTATTAATCTAACAAACCTTTATGGAGCTAAGGTGGAATACAGAACTTGTTCCATTATCTGCGGAGAGGATAAGCAACAGAAGAGAACAATTCATCACACCTATCTTACCCCAGGATTAATTTTTCTCTGTACTGAATATAAGTTGTCCTGAAAAAAAATAATAATTTCGACAGAACTGGATATGTGCACCATATCTGGCCAGAACATTGGCTGACTGATGGTAAACAATGGGTAGCGATAAATTGTTGAGGTATCAAACTGTCAGTTGTAGCTAAAAAAGATAGCAGAAAAATCTGTCTTAAGCCTGCTCTTATTTAACATCACCTTTAGTGATCGGGTAGAAGGCATGAGAAGCATATTAGTTAAATACGCAGATGGTGCCGCTTTGGAAGTCAATCAAACTTTAGAGATGACAGAAATATTGCAAAAGATCTGCAGAAGTCAGAGAAAGAGCTGAGGGACAAAAACAGAAACATTTTGAATTAATGGAGATTAAAGTATTGAGGGAAAAATATGCCAGAGCACTGACAGCGTAATGGACACACTGATGGAGAAAGAACTGCGACAGCAAGAAGAAATGGCTTCAAAACAGTACAGCTTTCCCAAGCTAATGATGTTGAGGCATCTGTGATCATGAAAAATGTAAGTAATATACTCTGCTATGCACATTTTTCCTGCAAAATATCATTGTCATCGCCACCTTGTAAGCATATTTTGTATTTCTCTCAATCCTAGATGAAGAGTTAAGGCAGTCTGTTGCATTTGCTGCCAAAATGGTCAGTGAGGGCCAGCCTGCAGCCCCACTGCCAGTACTAATTATTGGCACATTTCCACCTCTACCCCTGCTTGGTAAAAGCAAGGAGTGACCTTTGACTCAGATGTCTGTCCATACCCATATAGAGTGCATCTGTCCTTGCTGGTGGGTAAATAAAGCACCCGCCAATACTCATTCTTTATGAGCAGAGATTTAAATGTCCACAGCTGAAGGGAATGCTAATTAATTCTCTCAGCCCTTGCAGCTACAGCCATGGGAGTAGCTGATGGACATCCTGACAATCCCTGCACCTATCATTTTTCTAGTCCTATCAGTCTATTTGTCAGAGTAAGTCATATATACTCTCAGTACACATGCTCTCTTCTTGGCTACTTCTCTGCTTGTGTTTCTGACTCGTTCAATGCACAGATATGAAGCAATGGAAGAAAAAAAGGTGTCACCACACAATGCCCATCCCACAGAACACCATGAAGAAGAAAATGAGTAGGGTCCTTGCTGTGTTCACCTGACGAGGAGGAAACCTTAAAACAGACAGACTCACAGGATGGGAACCCAACACAGATATGTTCAAAAATTACTTTGAGAGTGTTTGTGACACAGATGTTGTTGCCCAGTTAACCACTTACTCAGTTACTTATTTGCAGATAAAGAGGTTTGGTAGTAATGAAGAGACCTTTTAAGTCAGCCCCACGATCTCTGCAGTGAGCAGGGAAGAAGCTTAGCTAGCAAAGTGATGGCAATAGCTATGCAAGGAATGAGTAATAGCTGGATGTAACAGTGGTACAACACTGACAATGGAAAAATACCAAAGACTTCAGAAGTGCTGGAAAATTTCCTGTGTGTTTCCTTAAACATACGTATTTTGCCTGGTTCCAAATCTTTTTATGCCTGGGAACAAATACAGTCATTTTTATAGGAGGCAGCACTAAAAATCACACTCCTATTCCCAACTGAAAAACAAAAGGTTTGAATATTTCCCATTAATAGCATCTACCCAAGAAAAAAAATGAAAGAAAGTTTGTTCATGTGAAGTCTCCCAATGGAGTACCAATTGCATTTAGTTATGGGAAAGCTAAAGAAAACACATAACAAATATAAATAAATACAAATCAAATTCTTAATCAGGGAGTTGATACAGCATTTTCCATCCCCTGCAATCAACTCTGTAATTGCCTCACCTGGAGCTGAAATGTCATCTCTCCAGAGAGGAGGAGGACTGCTGCTTTTTCAGTAGACTATAATGTCTTTGATAACATATGGTTCAGGAAGGCACATTGAATTTTTAATTTTCTTGCAAGGCATGTTAGAGAATTTTCAGGGTGATAAGTGATCCATTGTAACTGGCCTTGAATGCTGAAAAAAAGTTTTAAAAATTGCACGAGAGGTGAATTGAGAGCCAACTACAAATGCATTTCATTATCATGACAAAAGCTATGGTGTTCTCCTGGAACTTGCCTAAACTACCACCTGTCTCACTAAGTCTGGCAACAGAGAATAAACTGTATTGTTACAGACAATCTGTGGTTCTACCAGCTGTGAGAGGAGGAGGAAAGATACTTCCACCATCCAAATACCCTATGAAACCCTATTACACATTACGTACTGTTAGGATATTGCATGCACATCTTTGCAAATGGAAATCCTAGGATATTTTCCATTATCTGTGATGCATACTTCTTTGGTCTGAGTCAAATCCCACTACTTGAATACATATTTATTTTCATTTCACTGCTGTCATCAATGTCCTACATCTGACTCATGTCACGATGATCAGGATGGACAGACTTCTCTAAGATGGTGGTGCAGAGACATTCTCCAGTGACTCTGGCAAGAAAGCAATGAAGCATGATTGGAGAAGTATCTCCAGCACAAAAGAAAGAAGATCATATATGGAAAGACAAAATCCCCGTGCATAGGGACATCAGTCTCTTTATCTTGGCAGAGTAAATAGGTTCTGTACCCTCACTCTACTTCTGACAGCCTCTCAGTGCAGATATAACCTATAATAGCTCTGATTGCAGGATCACTAAGATGGAAAGGTGTGTGTGAGGAAAAGAAACGCACATTTTTTTTGAGATGCAGGGCCAATTTAGTAACTTTCAAGCTGCTTGACTAAATGCAAATAGCATTCTTCATGTCAAATGCAGATCACTAAATACTAATCAATACGGTCATCATTTCCAAGCATGGAAAAATCAAGTTAAACAAATGGTGTGACTACTTGGCAAGCTTTTGCTTGTGGCTCAACATTCAGTAGCAAAACTGTAGTTTTTCCAATTGTTTTTCGTTGATGCTAATTCAAAAAAAAAAGTACAAGCAGACTATATACATATGAATGCACGCTCCTAATTTCATTTGAAGGAAGTCTGTCTCATATCTCGAAAGACTTACTTGAATTCATATGAATAGCACATATGCAAACTACAATTTACAGTGTGCTTCTGCAGAATTATCTCAGGCTGTCTTTTGTGTGGAGCAGAATCCTGGCAGAAGCAAAATGGCAAAATCAAACTGAAACAAACATTTCCTCTGTGAGTCAAACTGCTGTTAGTGGAAGTATATGCATACACAGGTAAAATAGAGAGCAAATAATGACAGATCTTAGATGGGCTCTGCCACTTGCAAGAGAACAGGTAGCAAAAAGATTGAATCTTAAAGCCATTACTGAGGAATACCTCAGGACAGCCTGCCTAGAGGTGTTTAGGATGACAGAAATAAGCAACTGGATATGCACTCTGCTTCCTAATGAGGAATTCAGTGGAGCTACTATATGGTATTATAGAATACTGAAGAAAAAAAAAAAGCAACTCCAAAGTAGGAAGTAGCACTCCTTTTGCACCCAGGGCAAGTAGTAGTGATGGTGAGAGCAACAACCACAATCCCAAATGCACAGGAGGAATCAGTTACCACTGCCCTCACTCACTGCCTGTGCAGGACACATCAATAGGTTGAATGAAGCCCATAGAATTGATGTTTTCTTTCTTTATGCTCCTTGTGACCTTCCATTTTAAGCTAGCTTGTTGTTGTTGTTCACACTCCTCTACCAAACCATCCTGTCAGCAAAGGCAATGCTGCTTTCTTCCAGGCTAGATTATAAGAACTAGATAACCTTTGTGAAGGAATGCAGGAAGCTTGGTTTATTATGGACATGTGTCTTCTAGATTCTCTAACGTCTAAGAAGATGTAAATGCCAAATTAAACTTTTTCTTACATCGCTGTCTCTTGTAGATTGTTTGATGTCTGGTAGGAGTTGAAACGGCAGTTTCACTCTGCTAATAGCATCTCTTCACTGTCACTGACAAGCTACTTTCAAAAGACTTGTAAAAACTTGATATATTTAAGAATTTTCTCAGCTGTCAAATTTGGTTTAAGCTGGACAGCAAGATCAAAAGTCATTAAGGGAAGAGAGGCATAGATATGAATAGACATGCACATACATACACAAACCACCGTGCAGGATAAAATTCATGGAGTCTTTGTTGGAACAAAAACACTTGGACGTGTTACAGATGACTGTAGGTTTGCCGATCTGAACAAGGAGTAAGGAATGGGAACAGATGAATACTACATAAAGATTCAATTCTCATATGTTTATGAAGATCAAAGAATCAGAAAATGAGTACAGTGACATAATTGTCAAAGAATTTAATGATCATGGCGCTGTCTCACAAACAAGAAAATGTACACAGATAAGGCACTAGTCTAAATCTAAATCCTTCTCACACTGTCAGATATCATTTAAAGCTTGTAAAAGACTCCACCTCCTCTATTAATCATTTTGTTTACAGAAAGGCTGCTGTTGATTTTGCCAGTAACATCTTATGAGGACAAGTTATTGGCTGAGAGACAAACCACAAAAATGGACAAGACCTATTTTTTTCTGATTTTCTCTAAATTTAAGAGTACAGACAGACATCAAACCATCCATCAACATAATGCTCAAGATCATTAGCATGTACATATTTCTTTCATTGTATTAGGATGCATCAAAGAGACAAAGAAGACACATAATGAAGGGGACCTTTCTATAATTGGTCACTATATTGTACTCCTACGCTGAATATGATTTCACAAGGTGGAAACAGTTGCAATCTGAAAGTAAGAACAAGATCCAGACCTTTACTTGCCTACAGATAGAAGGCTATTACTAATAATTGCTAATTACAGCTCAGTAAACCTAATGGATAATCAATCATTCTGCTGCAAGATGGAAAAGTACATTGTACATTAATAAAGTAACATAATTTCACCATTCTGCATTTGCCACACAGCTTGCTTTGATCTCTGCTAAATTGGATCATTACCTTGTTAAACTGAAACCAACTAATTTTCCCAACTGTCTTTTACAAACAGAAAGAAATCATCCTGCTGCCATGGAGAACTATGAATGTGTGGCAGGGAGAATCACAGAACAGATCCTCCTGGAAGCTATGCTAAGGCATGTGGAAGAGAGGAATGTCACAGGGCATAGCCAGTACAGCTTCACCAAGAGCAAGTCCTCTCTGGCCAACATGCTGGCCTTCTGTGATGGCATAATTGCATCAATGGACAAGGGAAGAGCTACCTATGCCATCTAACTGGGTTTCAGGAAGGCCTTTAACAATCCTCCACAACATCTCTCTCCAAATTGGAAAGATATTGATTTGATGGGTGGACTGTTCGATGGATGAGTAACTGGCTGCAAGATTGTACCCAGAACATGGTGGTCAATGGCTCAATGTCCAGATGTAGATCAGTGACAAATGGTGCCCCTCCAGGGTCTGTACTGGGACTGATGCACTTTAATATCTTCATCAGTGACATCAACAGTGGGATTGAATGCAACCTCAGCAGGTTTGCAGAGTGTGTGACGTGGTTAAGACACCTGGGGGACAGGTTTGAGCAGCGGGCCCAGGAGAACCTGGTAAGGTTCAACAAATCCTTATTTCATCAGGGAATGGCCTACGCTTGGAATCCTTCAGAATATCTTGCTTCAGGCAGGCTTCCTTGCAGAAAAAACTGAAAGGAAATTTGCCACCTTGCTGAATACCCCCTGGCTCCTGCATCCTTGCAGAGCTGTGGCTTCCATGACCTGAGTTTTGAACAAAAGTGGTACTGAAGCAGCAGCTCTTTTTCCAAGGAAATAAATGGGATCTGGCAGGGTTTTGAAATGGAAAAATTCCTGGTTGTCACAAAGCTAGCTTTCAAACAGCATGTGAGTGGGTCAGAAGGAGACCATCTCCACTAATTTAAGCAGAGAAAAGAAAATCAATTTCTCTTTCTCTATACCCACAGAGCCTGCCCTCTCACCTCTTAAGAACTTGGCTCAGTCTTCACTCCTGGGGGAGGCAGACTTGTTTTACTGTATTTACTCACACCCACGTTGAGCCAACCATTTAGAAACACCATGCCTCATTGCCCGGATATATTCTTCCTTTAGAATAATAAACCTCTGCTGGAAAAAGCTGGGCTGGTGTGATTTATTTCAGATTACTGCAGTTTGTTGGACAGCAGCTTGCTGACTGGTGTTCCCCAGAGTTCGAGGCGTCTCAGAATCTCTGTCTGTTGTACTGGCTGGCCAGGAAACGTTAGATGCTCTGCTAAGTATGACAAGAGTTCTCCACGGAGCTGCTGGGGAGGGGCTGCACAGCTGACAGCAGAACCACTCAGCCCACTTCAGAGGCCTTGCAAACAGCAGGGGAGAGCAGCCCATGTCTTCTGCTCACTGCCTGGAACAGATTAATTCACAAAGCTTTCCCTGGCTTGCACTTTACCTGCATAGCAGCTGCTGTGAACCTAAACCCACAGGATGGCATTCAGCACGTAATGGTGCTCTTCGCAGGGCACTGGGAACCCCAGTGATCAATCCCTCTGGAAGGAGCTTACATCTGGTTCCCCAGGACAGAGCAGGTGAATCCCCAGTTCCTCATTTTAGACTTGTTTTTACCCAAGGAACTGAGCTGCCAGTGTACCAGGTCATTTGCCACCCTAGAGACTCCAGGAGGATGATTTACCTTTGTAACATTGCCAGATCTTTAAACGAGCAGGAAGGAATTGTTTTCCAAGAGCACCCCAGCTGAAGTCATCCTCCATAACTGTATCTTCTCCAAGTAGATGTTTCTGTCCCAGGAGGGAAAGCAGCAAGTCAAGGCTACTCAGGAGGCAAACTGAGCTCTCAGCAATTTTTATGGCCAACAATGCCCTGTGCCTTTTGCTTTTTCTAGTCTCTTCCCTTTTTGAGATGCATGATGACATCTACACTTAATTTTTAATGTGTTAATTGGATCATTCATCAAAAATGATCAAGACAAATTGATGACAAACCAACGGAGCCAAGGAAATATTTGTCCTTCTGCATTCTTGTACTCTCTCCTGTGAGGCTGCTGATGCTGGGTCCCACTGGGCCTTGCTACTGCATCTTCTTTTAATACTTTCCAGGAGCTCTGGGACATTTGCTTGTGTTTACACCGAGTAGTCACGCTGTTAAGATGAAGTCAGAGTCCTCAACATTATCTTCAGCAACCCTGGTTTACAGGAGCCATTTTAGAATGAACAGCAAATACAAAGACTTTTCTTCTGCTGAGAAATGCTCATGCACAGTGCATTTGAAGGCAGCTGTACAGACTATCCAGAGCACTGAGCTAATGACTAAATTTTCCACACAGAGTCATTCTGCTGGACAAAGAGCTTCACCACCTCTGTTTTGGTTCAGTGCATTCAAAGCATATCCTTCCAAGGGGTCTAAGTGGATCCTGTGTATTTACTTTGGATTCAATAAAAGTAACTTAAGCAGCTATCTCCATTGCATTGTGATATACAAGGTAATAAAGAGCTGAAACAATTGATTAAATGCCATAGCAAAGCTATTTATAGAGCACATACTACAAAGAAGGAGAGACATATCCCATTACCAAGAGTGCTCTACAAGTGGCTTCTTTTCAGCACTTTCTCCAAACATAAGATGACAGTCAGGTGAAAGAAACGACCCTCTCTGCTCAGAGGGAAGTCTTTGGAAACCGGTGCTGCTGGAAAGTAATCAGAGGGACACAACAAAGCTTTTGTAAGAATGAAAGAGAAAGCAGCTTCCTCCTGGGGGGCTTTTGAGCTTTGTAAAGCAACTTCTGAATCTCATTGCAGCAGGAGCCTGGCCTGAATGTCGGAGAAGAGGTTTCAGGACAGGGGGAGGAGTGCAGATCCATGGTTGAATTGTGTCTGTAGATATTCATCTCTTTGAAGTCAAAGCCACGAGCACCTGAAGAAAAATGTTGGCTCCCCTGTTTTGTTCATAACCTTTTACTCCTACTATGCCATTGAAACTGCATAAAGAGTTCAGAGGACAAAGCCCTGAAACCAAGGGTGAATTCAGGTAACACCACACTCCAATGACAGATTGGAGACAAGACCTTAAACGAACCATTTAATAAAGTGAATCCACCTTCTCCAGCTTCAAAAAAAAAAAAAACTCATCCAGCTTTCATGCCCTATCATTCTCCTCTTATTAACCGAGTCCAAGGACACATAGTCTATCACGATTTGAATCTGCTATTTGTAGAAAAATCAGATTCTAAGGGGCCATCGCACCAGGAGCGCATAGCCCCATAGCTGCTACAATACCTTATTCGTAGGAGCACATGGCTTATGCTGGTAGTCCTCCAAGGGATAACTACAGCCCCTTCAAACTCAATCTCTACCTTCTCTTTCAGCCTGACTTCAGGAAACTAGTTCTCCTTCCTTACTTCAGCAATTCAACATCGCATAATAATTCCCTTTTCCCATCTCTGTGAATTCAAGTTAGCATTCTGGCTACAGGAGAACAGGGAGCCTATCAGCAGCACAGAGACATGGCAAAGACAGAGATACCGAGCTCTGTTTTTATTAGCAGTAGAGTGGGTGAGTTTGTGGGTGGATAAAAGATTGGGTATAAATGATGGAGAAAGCTGAAAACAAACTCATTTTGACCACTTCTCAGAGTTCTCTGATCTGAAAGGTCAAAGGTTGAAAATTGTTTTGCAGCAGACTAAAAACAATTTTTTTTTCCCCCTTCTACCAGTAGTTCCTTCTATGTATTAATATTATTTTTCATCTGCCCAGTATCCCACCTAAAACCAGTGTGCATTCCTGAGCTCAGCAAGCAAAACAATGAAAAAGCCTCATTGTAATTTAGGAAAAGTTGTTAGTTTTTTCCAAACAACACCACCACATTTTTTTTGTTTTGTTTTTGTTTTTTTTGTTGTTTGTAAAAGTTTTGGAAAGAGGAGAGGATCAAAACAACAAACTTAATTTAAAAAAGAGAAAAACCACAAGGAACTTGTCTTTGGAATTTCCTCCTTTCAGCCTGTTTTACTTAGGCAATAAATAAGAGAGGAGAAATTAAGTGGAAAACAGGGAGAATCTCACACCTCCAAATGTCCATAAAAACATAAATAAAAGCATTAGGCAAACAAAAGCACATTCCTATTTAAAAAAATAAAAAATAAAATAAAAACATGTGAACCAAAACCAAAACCCAGAGCTGCTCCCTTTGGAGACTGGGTAGAATTTCGCTCTTTCCAGGTTCAGCCTGGGGAAAATACTTGATCAGCATATGAAAGATAGAATTAAGATGCAATCCAGTTTTTCTATGAGCTTCCTTGAGGCATGGACAGTCTTTTCATATCTCAGGCCAAAACGATCTGCTGCGTCAATTTCTAAGTACCTATCATGGTATTTCTCCAGAGGTGAAGAGCAATGTGAGAGGACAGTTCCATCTTGTTTTGGTATAAGAGTAATTAAAGCCTTAATTCTGCATGCTGCCAACTGATTTCCTGTTGTGAGCACCCCTTTGGGAAATCAATAGCTACTCCATAGGCTATTTAGTTCATTCTTAGGTGCTTGAATCATACACTGACAAAGTTCTCATATGCTGTACATCTATACTGGAGTATACTCTGTGTAGATTGGTCTGTTAAATATAGGAGATATTGACTTCAAGTCTGCATGCCACTCTGGAATACAGCAGGAACTTCCTTGATAGTGGATCTAAGAGGACAACAGCATTTTCCAGGTCAGTTTTGCCTCATCTGCCTTCTTGAAGGTAGATGAGGGGAAGAATTGAAACTTCTGTCATGGGGAAAGAACTTTCCTTATTTTCTTTGTAAGAGTTTTCTTGTCCAAGTGAAGAGAACAGCAATAACACCTGAAATCAGTAATAGTTTGGCTCAAATGCCAACTTCAAAATAGTAAAGAGTTATTTTCGCCATTTTTGTATTATTTTTTTTTTTTTGAAAGAAGTGAAAGGTATCATTTTGTTGCTTTTTTTTTAAATGAATTTTCTTGTGAATTCCTGCATTTGCAACTGTTACCTCAGCTAATTTTGTTGCTTCCTCCGTCCTCCTGATTTTGTGGGTTGCAAGTGATAGCAAATATTACTCAGCAGTGCTTTGCTTTAGGTGCTGATGCTCAGAGCAGTAGACAACTATGTAAGAACCAAAGAGTAGACATATGACTCCCCCTTGTGAGTTATGGTCTGGAAAAGAGATTGCTTAATAGTCCAGCAAGAGCATATATAAACCTTTCCCTTCAGGAGAAAGGCTAAAGGATGCTAACTGTGTTTTGCTTGTATTTTGTGATCTAATCAGAATCCTATCCATTATCAGATAAAAAGCCTATTCAGTAATGTGTTTACTGGGTTATTTTGAAGTAAAAAGAACAGAATGAATCATCCCATGAGCTTAAAGTCCAAAAGGCAGAGAAACATCACTTCTGCCTTAGGACCAAAACCAGAAAGAAAATGAGGTTAGCCTGGTGGACATTTCTTCCTCCCAGGCTGGTTCTGCTGTTCAATCCTGTGCCAGAGGCAAGCACAGACAACTATGGTGAGAACACTGTTATTCAGGGACCAATGTACCAATCATACACTGTCACCAACAGTTTTGATGCCACAGTCCCTCCAGTGGTTTGAGGCCAAGTGCCACTTTACTTTGGAACAGCACATGCTAACTATCCCCATAAGACCCTGTTTCTCAAGGTTGCCTCACTGTGATGTTAAAATATTCAGGTACGTTAAGTTACCGTTAGCCTCTCTGGCCCAATGAATCCAGAATCCTGCACAAAAGCAAAACCTCACTAGTGAGTGATGCTGAGTGCCTGCAAAGCCGTCTGCTTTTCCCTTTCCCCAACCCGGAAAAAGTCCAATGTACTTCCAAGGGTGCTAGAAAGCATTAGATCAGAAGAAGCAGGCAATTTAACCTAAATTTCCTGCTTTCTGAATGAAGTTTAGCAGAGCAGTCTAATCTACTACGCATTAAAGAGCAGGTCATAACTCCACATTTCAGCTCCAGAGAAGATCAGGATGCAGTACGCCTCCCCTTAACTTCACACAATGCTCCACTCAGCTTCTCTTTCAGAACCTTCCAGACCGTATATCCAGAACATGGGCTTGCCTGAGCAGAGAGACGTTTTCCATGGAGGCACTGAAATCTCTCTAGGCTTTAAGGACTTGGGTGCCAGCTGTTCAGGTGTGGGGTGGGAGGCTGTCTAAGGTCTGAGACAGATAGATGGGTAATCTGTAAGAGCATTTGGAAGTGTTATGTCAGGTGCAGCCCAATAGTGAATTGAACAAGTGGGATTTGGATGAACATAATGAGATGCTTGACAGGTAATTTTTGTTCTGTGTTGTGCTATTTCTGCAGTGGCAACTGTCACTGTGAAAACTACCAAGTTTGTTACCATGACATTTGTAATAATTACATCCCACTCTCTGCAGTGAAATGGGGCAGAAATATCGATTGAAATTCTCAGCTTTCATGGGGCTTGGGCCAGTGACAACTCATTTTTAATTTTCAGAACCTTGGGAGGGTAAAATGCATGAATACCTCAAGTCTCCTTTGTCTCAGCCTCAGCTGAGATCCAGAAAAGAAAAAAAAAAGACCTGGCACAGACAGCACAAAGAAGGATTAGAGCTAATTTAAATAGGTAGAGAACAACTCATTTGTTAACAGCTGCAACATTATAGCTCTCCAGCAGGCAAACGTATAGCCCCACTGATTTCCAACTCCACATGCAACAAGCTGCCATAAGAAAGGTAGAAGAACAAAGGTGCCATGCCAAGCTTCTGTGTTTCCTAACTACCATTAAAATCTGAGATTTTCTCTTCACAACTGCACAGTTTCTAGTTCCCTCCCTCCCCAAGGTCACATTAGCATCTGTGATAACGTAATTGCTGTGCAGGCATTCCTTGGCAGTGGGTAAGCAATTCAAAGGGAATTACAAATACAGTACAAATACACCCTTAATAAAATGAGTTCAGATAATGGGATATGAGATCTCCTTCTCTATGCCTCTTTATTTCTAGTGGAGTTCTCTTCATTTCCAAGATTGCCCATTTGATTCTGTCCTTACAGCCCTAAGTAGTACTAATTGCGTGGGTGAGAAGAAAATTTGTACCTCCACTTGAGAGACACAGGCTCAAACTATGCCTTTAATTATAGAAATCATTAACATGGTGCAAATATAACCAAGAAGAGAACTTGGCCCTATAGGTCCTCGTAATACCGTTAGCATATACCCCCAAAGCATTCAGTGCACATTCCAATTTTGGTATAAAAGCATAGCAAAAATCTGGAAGAATTATTCTGGCTTTATAAATACAGACAACTTATTATTTAAAGCACTGCCTCATACTGTTCATATGCATTCCCCACAGCTGAACCCAGTTTACCCCATACTTTGCTATTATTCACCAGGCTGTCTTGTGCTGTTACTTTCACTACATCACACACTCTTGTTAACACAGATACCTCTGCTTTCTCCATCCAGGAGCGCTTGAGGGAGGGAAGAGTTGGAGGTCAGACAGTGTGGTGTGGAGATTGGCAGGAGGCTGGTGCAGAGTAAGTGTCAATCTTAGAAACCACACACATACACATGAGTGCCAGGACTGTGTAAGTGTACACTATATTATACTTGCAACTCAAAGTGACAAGTAATCTTATATAAGTTCCTTGCTGTCATGCTATAGTTAGGTACTGCATATGGTTAGCAGCTTCTGTTAATACCAGATGTCCTACTATTGTCAGGCTCCAGTAAAACTGTGGGGATATTTCCTGTTGATTATCAACAGCAAAACTGCCGAGATAAGGAATCTTCCTTGCTGTAGGCCAGGTGGAAAGGAAATCCTGCCAATCTGCCACCAGGAGAAAAAAAAATATGCAACTTCCTTTCTTTCAAAACATGGTCCATAAATTCCCTAAGTTCTAGAGATTTCACCTAGCCCAGATACCAAATCAAGTTTTTCCCTAATTCACTGGGAGAAGGTATCCCAAGACAACAGCCTGCAGGAAGAAAGATGTTGACACCAAAAAACAGTGCGGAGGTAAATAGTTGAAAATACCACATGGCATTTCATCGGTCACGACCATCTTACACTGTTATAAACAGACATAACTGAATGATGCTGCTTTTTTACAGCTGAATAAAGCCAGGGTGTTGCTGCCAGTGAACAGCTATTTAAATGACATACTTCAAAGTGACTGCAAGACTTATTCTAGGAGGGAGAAAGCTTTCTGTTCACATTCACTGCGTGACACTCAACAAACCCGCTTACATGACAAGATATTGCAAATATCTCTCCTGTAAACACACTCTTGAAGTCAGTCAATATTTAGAGATACCTCCTTTTAAGAAAACCTGCAGGAAGGAGTCAGCAGATGGGATGGGGAGCGGGGGTCGGGGGGGGTAGGATGAGACAACTCTGGGTGCTTTTGAAGGAGGGGATGCCCTGGCTGCCTTCCCTGCCTGGGAAGCTTCGAAGGCAGCCAGGAAGAGAGCTGTCTCTCTTTAACTTGTAGGCAAGCTGTTGATTTTCAGATGAACTCTCAACAGCAGATATACACACTGACCCCTCAGGTCAAATGGCCTTCTTACAAATGAAAATAATAAAATTAAAAGATTTTTTTTTTAAGGAGATAGAGAGATTTGCTTCATTTCAAAGTAGTTTGGGTCACTACAGCTGATTTGGCCTAGAAACCCAGAGATGAAAGGCTTTGCATATCATTATCAACTCCCCAGACCCATCCATCCCCACCCTTCACCACTCTCTTTTCATTGTAGTAGAATTTCATTAAATCCTGGCTCACAGAAATCACTGCACCCAGAAACTGGGGAGGGAGACAGAAGAAGCAGGTACATAGAGAGACCGAAGCAACAGAGAAGCAGGAAGCTTTGCAGACTGCATGGTCTTTCTTTAAAACAGATTCTGGTATTATTATTGCATTTTGTGCCTGCCTGTTGAAGTAGCAATAGCACTGGGATGGAAAGATCTTGCCTTAGAAAACAACAACAGGATGGAATTCTGCTTAATTACATTTTCTACAGGCCAGTAAGTGCCTATGAAAAGCAGATGTGCAAAGAATTGCTTCTTTCTAACAACATGGAATGAATTATTATAAACTGTACTTGCAGCTGTAGGCTAAAGAGAATGCTACTCTCTAATTGGCCCTGGACAGCGCCCAGAGCATCCAATATCCCTTTTCCTGTATTTTTGTTTGTAAATTGCATGTTATAGTAACAGAAAGGCACTTTGGAGCAGGCACTGCAAAATGATTATTGTCTCTCTCAGGCAGTTAAAAGAACACGGTGCCGAGTCTTATAACAACCCCTGAGGGACTCGCCCACAGACATACAGCCTGTCATGTCCCATTGCACACACAGAGTGTTTGGTAGGGTTCTCCCAAATAGGTGGAGCTGTCAGAATTTGAGCTGAGATGCAAATCAGCACCGATACCACCTTTCAGTAAGAACTGTCAGTCTTGAAATAGGGTGTGTGGTGGTAGCTCATTTCCAAAATTATTATGTCTTACTGCAGCATGGAGTCCTGATGCATCCCTCTTCCCATTTCCAGGAAGCAAATTCTCCATGTCTTTATCCTTTGTCTCTCCATCTCCACTTCTGCTTTGAAACCATACAAGTGGCAGTGAAAGTGTGTGACTGCCTCTGAGTCTGCACTGCATGAGGAATTATGACTGTTTAGAGACAAGAATCAAAGCTGACAGCAGTCTGTTTAAGGCAAAGAAGGAAGTAGATCTCACCTTGAAAGTCATGTAAAGATCACAGAGTCATAGAATTGTAGAACCATTTCAGTTGGAAGGAACCTTTAAAGACCATCTGGTCCAGCTCCCCTGTGTTGAACAGGGACACCTACATCTAACGCAATTTCACTGTGTGAGAGCTATGAAAAAGAGGGAAAAAAAAAAGACTAACCCTGTGTCATCTTCTCCACCTCCTGAAAATTCATCATGCAGCAGCTAGGTGATTCCTGCAAGCCCTGTTTCTTCAGCTGTATTAACAGAGTAACCAACGGCAATAGGCTGCCATCCTCTGTGGCAACCAGTACTGTATGGTGATGATGCATATCTTGCCTTTTTTTTGTGGTTTCTTTGCTGACAGCACATAAATATGTAGAATGTAGCCATTACGTCGGCAGTGGGGATCAGAGTCATTTACTTCTGCTGTATGCATCCAGGACACAACACAACTGAAAGAATAATACTGTATAGCCCCTCCTCCTGCAGCAGAGATGGGACCCTCTTTACCATGCCTAGGCTGTGGCTGACTGAAAACGGAGTGAAGACAGTACAAAGCACTGTTACACACATCTTCCATTCACCACCCATTGGTCACCAAAGGTTTGGGACAGACTGAGCGTAATCAAGGGTGAAACCAAGAAAATTCAGACTAAGAGAGCAAGGATAGATATTTGCCTTAATTTGAGACTGGGAGGAAATGTACTTAAGTGGTTTTTTTGTAATTTTTCATGCATTCTTTTTCTCAATCCACAGAACACTGATTAGAATTTCATACTGACTAGGAATAAAGTGATTTAAGTAAAAGAAACCAAACTGAGGCTGTTTTGCCCACGACACCCTGGGTAAGGGGAACCATCTCAAGTCTTCTTCAGCTGCAAAGAGCACAAGAGATGGGGACAGAAGAGAACCCTTCAGCAAACTCAGTAGTCAAACCCTAGAAATCCTGTTAATTGATTTTTTACCCCAAGGTTCACATTTTCTTATTTTCTGACTTGTTTTAGAAATAATGGTAAGGAAATGATCCTTCCTTCTTTTCTCCTTGCGACATGACAGGTCCCAGCCTTTGAACTTGAAAGCAAATGGGGTTTTTCTAATGATGTACCTTTTTCTTACCTCATTCTCTGACTGAGCTTTATGCCAGTTTAACAGACACTTTTCTAGAAACACCAAATCCCAGCACTTAAAAAGCCTGTTATTCAAATGCTCAAAATTTCTTCAAGTTGTAAATAGCTGAAAGCAGATTTTCTAATAGTGAGTACTGAGCTGCTCTAAGTTGGGATACTGGCTCCAGTGATAATTACTAAATTAAAATTCAGGTTCCTCTGCACATTGCGAAGCTTCTCTGCATCCTAAGGCTTTCCTTATTCAGCCTGGGAGCTGTTTACAAATATTGAAAGTTGTCTGAAGCCTTTGGCTCTGACTCCCATTTTTTGCTAGTACCAGAAATGAGGCCAATGTTCAACCTTCCCAGAGTTCAGCAGCAGCAGTCAAAGCCCATGATAGTTAATTATTGTTGAAACGTAATTCAGAGGCTCATTCACAAGCAGGACAAAACCAGCAATTCAGCTCTGGGTGCATGTACTTGAGTTGTCTGGGGAAACAGCTGCTCAAAAAAAAGATATTTGCCATTAAACCTAAGGCTTACCAGGAGTCATCCTGCAGCTAATAGAGAGCAGACTTCCTATAACACAGCCTATCCACACTGCTATTACCTGCCTCTATTTATCATAGCTCTTCAGGCTAAACATTCCTAAAGCGTGCAGAGCTGTTACAGCCTAAGGGACAAATGGATTCAGATAGAGGTTGGAAGCTTATCTGGGTGTGGAAAATTAATTACCAGTATGGTCTAGCTTTGGTCAGGAGAAAATCTTTCCTTCACCTTGTACAGCTTCTTCCCTGAACAACAGAAAGGAACTTTCATCTGTAGGAGGGGTCCTGCTTGTGATTGCTTGCTCCTAATCCAGATGGGTTAATTAGCTGCAGTGAGATGCATACAAGGCATATAGATAGCTGCAAAAAGATGCATAATAGGCAAAGATGTAATCTTTTGAGCTGGAATGTGGAAGCATCTCTGCACTCTAAGGTCCAGATGATGATCTTAGTATAGATGCTAGGAGATCTGACCCCATAGCAGTCACCTGCTACATGTACCTCAGTGGTCTATTTTGTTTGGGACTTTTTGCACTCCTCTCACAGGAAACTTGCTCAAAGTTTTGGGAAAAGTAGTGTTTTGTAAAGGAAAAAGTGAACTACATATTATACAAGGGCCATTATATCATCTCCCATATTTTGTAGGATTAAATAAAAGCTTATTAAAAGTAGGGGCAAAAGGCTTCTGTAAAATTTTATCTCTGGGAAAGCAGAACAACGTATTGCTCTTTTAGCCAGTCAATATTTCTTAAACATTGTTTCTACATTTGTTACCAAAATACCATTCTCTGTCTCTTGCTGGAGCCTAAGGGAGAGATACAAGATCTGTAGAACTGACAAATACACATTTTCAAGAGACCTCAGCGGTTTGTTATTAATCCTTTCCTTTCACTAAATGCCTTATTTTACCCCATCTGCTGCATCTAAAACACTCCTGACTGACCGACCTACCTTTGAATCCACAATTTTTTTCCAATACGTGCTGCAAGTATCTCACTACGCTACCTAAAATACTCTAGCTGACATGAGGAAGGGTGAACTGGGAAAGGAACACCGAAGAGCAATCATAATTCCCCCCCAGCTTCTTCTGTTCTCCAGGAGAAGATGGCTGCTTTGCATGAGCTGGCAGCTGTAAAACAGCTGCACTACCCTGATATCGCTTAGCAATGGATGTTACTGAGGAAAAAAGGCATTTCTGCCTCAGCAAGAGGAAGAAATCTTGCAGATGGCATTTAATTTTCTTCCAGCTTGGGACAAGCAGTTCTGTGAAAAGAGCTATTGGCACGGAAGCCGCAAGGAATTCAGTGTGGAAAGAGCAGAAACCTTTTCCTTGAATAATTGCAGCACATTCTTAGTTAAAATTGTGATAATGAAACGAGATAGGATGATGATTTTTGCAAATGTATGCTGTCCTCAAACTCAAAACTTTTAATTCATTTTGAAACAACTTGAGTGTCCAGTTAGGGTAATTATCTTTAACTCGGATCTTGGGGAATGAAAAAAAAAAAAGACAACACCTTATCTTTTTCACACCCAAGAAAATAAATGCATCTGATGCTTTGGGAACCCTTGTTTTGTGACTACAAACACAGTGAACATCTCACAGTTCTACCACTTTTTAATTCAGGGAGAAAGAGGGACAGGAGGTAACAGCTCTTTACACATTCCCTCCCCTGACACTCATCTCAGCACTGAGCCCTATTTATTCTGTGACTACATCTCCATAGGAAGGCACATGCTCTATGTCTTTTAATCTATTTTATAGCTACTGCTGATCTTATTTAGCTTTACATCTCTTCATCGCAGCAAGCTTGAAGCATCAAAGAAGGCCAGCATGGTCTACCAGTACAGAAGCAGAAATACTGGAAAACACTGAGATTTCTGGGTGAAACTGGTTAATGCATGTCAGCCAGCAAATTGACTGGAACTGGGGCAGATTCCATTACATATGTAGCTTATAGGTCATACAACATTCACAAGTTCTACTTGGCAGTACCAACTCTCTATAAAAGCCATATAAATACATAACATCTCACCAGTATCCCAAGGAAGCAGATTAAATAAGTGGCTTTAAAATGACATTTTACAGTTTATCTTACTGTTTCTGACCTATTCATCCTGTCACCAGATAGCAAAACAACATGCAAATTACAAAGGAAAAAGAAACAATGCACAGAGCCTTGGGGGCCCTACAATCTGGGTATGTCAGGGTGAATTCTTGCCCACATCATGCCTTCATTTGGGCTGCAGCAGCATGCCTGCCATCCTTAGTTCCTACCTTCTGCATGGGGTACTAAATTGCTGTTCTCCCTCCTTTCACTCTCTTTTTTCTTCTGGGAAAATGGAATTAAATGGGATGCCAAAAAATGTGACTGATGTTTGAAGGTTGAAGGTCCATTCCAGCTCTCCCTTCCGCCACCACAAACAGAAGCCACAGGCTAGTTACATGCACCAGGAGAAGAAAGCAAACCATTTGCTGCTTCCAAACAACCTCTCACAATGAAAACCGCTGGAGTAACATAACTGCCCCATTATCCTCCTGACTACTTGCTTAATGTGCTCTGCCTGGGAAAAGGAGATTTCCTGAGAGAAAGAGATGGGGCATCAGTGAATTCCACCAACCTCAGATGAGATTCACAGAAATAAATTATAGTCATTTCTAGGGAGAAAATGCCAGGCAAATGCATAACATCATCATTCTGGTAGACCAAGCGGTCCACTGGGCACAGCTCCTTAGAATTCTCATGCCTCTGTACTCCACATGATTATCACACTGTACTCTGCACTCCTCACTGTACATTTTCCCCGGTTCCAGAGGCTGCCGCTGTTTGATGTGTTTTATCTCAGACGTATCTTTGATGTATTTTAAAAACAAACAGATGTGGCCAGAGGAGAACCAGGATTGGGCAAACACAGGAATGCTGATATATTTGATATCTACTCACATCACTTTGTTTGAAATAATAAGAAAATAATAAAATGAGGTTTATTCATAGACCTTTCCCCTGTACTTTAAACTAGGATTATTATTATTTTTTTTTTCTCTAAAGAAGATTCCATATTTCTTTTTGTCACTGAAGAAATGTTACCCTAGCTAAAACAAGGGATGTAGGCTGACAGTAAAAGGTGCTTTCCCCATAAAACATAAACTAAGTTTCAATAGAAAGTCTTCCTGCTGATACATTCCCCTTGGGTTTTTCCACTCCCTCTATTTAATTTCTTCCTTTTTTCCTTCCTGTCACCAATTCCCCTTCTTTCACAACCAACGTGCAAACTCTGTAATGAGTACAAGTAAGCTTTCTACTCAAGGATGTTTGGATAGGATTGTGGTTATCTAAAAGGAATTTATCCTTTCCTCTGAGCAGAGGATAGAAGCTGTTTTTCATCACTATCAGGAAAAATACAAGACATGATCATCTCTACAAATAGCTTTTGGAGGGCAGAAATAGAGTAGATGCTGTTTGGGTTGTTTTTTGTGTTTCTTTCTTCTCCCCCTTGTTCTGGATTATAATGTTTACTTTATCTTAGCCTAAGCACAAACCCAACAAAGCAGTTTCAGAGAGTTTCAAGCTCTTTTTTAATTTATCTATGTGGAACATTAGGAGAATACAGTACAGCAAGAAAATTCCTTTTCAAAGAGGGAAACAACTACTGATTGCTCAGACTAGAGAGATTCAGTTTTGGATCCTGAACCTGAAGTTCTTGGGGTCCAGCACACACAGACAGGCTCTCCACCATTTGCCTCCTGAGCTCCCTTTAGTGTCACCCTGGCAGGCAACCCAACCTTCTTTTCCTCCCTATGTCATGAGGCTACAGCGTAATTCCTGTACGAGCACAAGGCAACAGTGGCACAGAACATCTAATGTAGCCATCTAGTGAGTGTTTAAATCATTTTTTGGTACATAGCCTGTGCTACTGTTATGTACCTGTCAGCTGGAGATGGGCAAGAAGTCACCCAGCTTCTAAGCTAGGAGTATCCAAGCCAGAAATTGTGTGTGCAAGGATACAAGCAAACTAAGATGTATTACCTGGAGGTCCAGAGAAAAAGAACCTTAGTTAAACTGAACTAAATTCTGCCAAGATGCTCCTGTTCAAGGCACCTTTTCTGCCTGCTGTAATCAGTCTGGATGATATATTAAGAAGCATTACCACTAATTACTTTGAGAAGTATGTAACCCACAAATCATTAGTCTGAATGTAATTTATTTACTTTAAAGTTTTCATTTATTCCTATTGCTGCTTTGAAACTGAAACTACCTCTGATGTGTAATGTTTCCAAATGATTTCATGGTGCTCCTTCACTTCAGTTATTGAAGCAAAGCTAAGAAGAGAGATGAATATATATAGGTGGGAGCTGTGTTTAGCAGCAGACAGCCAAAGGAGTGACCTGGCCAAAGATAACAGGAAGTACCTGAGTGTAACAGATGACATGTCTACAGAAATTGCTGGACCAGATCTATATATTTGGAATTGCTGTGAGTTTTAGGTGGACTGTTTTCATTTCACTGCTCATCTACCATATGGCAGGAACTGATAACTCTTGCACAAGGCATAGTTGGAAGCAGTCACCGTGCAAATTTTTGTTCATTTTTCCACAAATATATCACAGTTGTGACCAGTACAAGTCCCACAGTCTCCAGTGCGCAGGGCTTGGATATGAGTCTTCTGAATGAGCTGTAACAAATTTCATACGGGAAATTCACCTCCAGGCTGCAAATACTCTTCCCTGCATCCCTGAATTACTCAGAATGGAAAGAAAGAACATGTGGACGTAGAAATCCAAATCAGATCTGAGCCTAAAGAGCCCCAGCACAAAATCAGGCAGAGGCTGCTGGGTGCCTCTTGACTTTTTTCTGTTACCAAGTTACATATGTTTTGCTGAAGGACTTCATGGTATCATAGTAAACAGCCATGAGCACTTTGTCAGTGCAGGCAGACTGTCGGCTGGATGCAGAAGATACCCACTGATGGCTCCTACTGTGTGTAGCACAACCTGCTATACGTTATAAATGAAAGAAAAGAGCTAATGAACATGGATGGAGTTTTGGTGCACCCCAAGTGCACCAGCCCCTTCAGCTTAATGACATTTGGGGACATCAATCTGCTCTCAAAGTCTTCTAAAAGCATCACAAGGAAACAAGCATACCAAACATGACATGGGCCCTTAGATATTCCTATTACCCTCCTGTTTGTCCTCAGAAGTTTCAGAAGGTGCCAAACATACCTTTCACAAAGTCTTTGAAGTCAAACAGGATGAAGAATGGAAAATTTCAGAAACTATTTTCTTGAATATTTAAACAAATACAGTCCACTATAACCATCCTCTCATCTCTGTTAGCTCTCTGCAAACACTCTAGCAATTGAGTTTTACTAGCAGGAATGTTTGTGGAGAGCTAATTTCAAAGTACCAGACATATTTGCAAATACGCAGTGTTAGGTTTACTTATGCATGCATCTGTCACAGAAATATTTACATATTCATCCAAATAAAGAGGTGGGAAAATACTATGCAACTTGTCTGTCCAGACAAAACTAATGAACCCAAGACCCGGTGTTAGTAAGGGATTTTAAAGTAACAGAATTCTGAGATGAATGAGGTTGCACACAATTGGACCGAAGTGTGTTAGGTGTAATGTTGTGTTGGAGTTTGCAGGTAAGGGTCACTCAGTGGTTGGAAAGAACCTCTTTGCCCAGAGGGAACATCTGGAGTAATGAGGACATTTGGTTTGTTGTACTGCAAGCAGTGAGGTTGAACACTGGACAAACTGTTGGTTGCAATTTATTCTCCCTACCACTTGTTATAAATGAACACTCTTAGCAGACCTAAAGGGGAGAAGGCAGGGGAGAAATGGCCAACAAATTGAACAAAATAAATTGTGAATACTTATTTGCATGAGAGATAGAAGAACAAAATTTGTGAAAGTTTCTAACTCTGACATCACTGACAACAGAGAGCTGCAAAACAGAAGTATCCATAAAACTCTATATCTAATGAGCATAAAGTATCTGTCATCTGAACAACTGCCATGAAGAAGAGAGTAGAAGTCAGAGGCTGAACTCCTCTTCCATGCCTCCCAGAATCAAGCTCAGGCCTTGGCACCCAATCAGATATAACAGTGTAGTTTTACCTTATTACTTAATTTTGTGAAACAATCAAGGAACTCAGATGAAAGCAGGAGAGAAATACAGAAAAAAAAAAAAAAGAAAAAAGATGTTCCTTAATAAGTTACAGGGCAAAAAAAAAAAAAAAAAAAAAATAGGAGGGAGCTTAGTAAGATTTCAATAGGCTGAAAAGGATTACACAAATTCACAGAAATCGAATATAAAAATATCTGTTAAACACTACAAGCTGGGTGCCAGATTGAGGAAATTGCTGGTTCTGACAGTTCCCACTGTCAGAAGCAGGGGGATGTGCAAGGCGAAGGCTCCCTATACTCCCTTTTCTTTCATCCTTTTTGTTGTTATTTCCTACTTGCCTTCCAAGAAACAAACCACAGAGCTAGAGGAAACTCCTGTATGTCCTCCTCTGTGTAAAAACAGGATTTAAACAGTGTTCTTAGGCTAAAATAATAGCAGCATTCAACCAACTAAAATGTTTAGTCAATAAAATCAATAATTAAAAGTCACATCTCACCCAGACAATCAATATCAAAACTGTTTGAACATTTCTTCTTTTTGTTTGGAAGAACACATTTCTGTTAGAAGTTTGCATGCAATTATGTTAATAATATTTTCTAGGGGAAGAAATGAAGAATTTAAATATTCTGACAGCATCAAAATATTCCAGTTTGATTTTTCTGTCCTAACATTTTTTGTTTGAATTTTGGGATTGTTTGAAAGGCCATTTTATTTTGCAAATATATAGTTTATTATCAATAAAGAGGCAATTATATCATAAAACAAAACAGTTTGATTCTTATTACAGTAGAGTACTTTGACAGCCCCACCGCAATATTTTTTTCCTCAATTTCAAGGAACTGTCTAATATTGTCTTTTCCCTTAGATTCACCCAACACGTGGCTCACATGGCCACTTACTGATTACACACAGCATCACGTTATCTTCCCTAGCTATATACTTCAATCACTTCCTGAGTTTGGGTGACAGACCCTTTTAAAAATTTTGAGCATAGCATCATTCTTCCCAGGCACAGCATAGAGTCTTTCTGAGGAAACAGCCTTATTCATGCCAGTGCTCTGCTGTGATGGCACAATGCTCTTCAGAAAGATCCAGCTTATCACACTCACGTGGATCAGCTCAGGTACAATACAAGCCAGGATAGCATGGCAGTCAACTATAAGCACAGAGCATCTATGACAAAGATCAACAGCACCAGGTCCTGCAAGAGGCCTCGGGCTTTGAGAGGCTGTAGATACCGTAGTAAGTCCCAGGAAGACACCAAAACTTGACTGAGACCTGCAGAGGTGTAACTCTGAATATTCTAATACAGAAGAAAAGACTGCAGTCACTGGGTTGCCATGAGACTTTGCTTCCCACCCTTTTCCTTGCTGCCTTTGAGATTTTTCCACTAATGTATCACCAGAGCAGAGCAGCCTGTGGATCTCTACAGACCATGCTGGTTTCACAGCAGTGAGTCTGCTGCAACATGCTGTGTCTGAACTCAAACTCCTTAGACTAAATGTATCTCCGATATTGGGTAGCTTCCTGCTTTAAGTAAAGAGATTACTCTAAGAATGAAGCAGTTAGCATATACCATGACGTCATTAAACACATGGTTGTGTTCTTTGCTATTGGGTCATTGCTCTGAGCATTTTGCTGCACAAGAAAAGAAAGTCGTGGCTCAAGAGTTTTTCCTACCTCTATTGATCAGTAAACATTCACATTGCTGTAGAGTTGAGTATGACAGACAATTAAATACATTATTTTATCATTTGAAAAGAAACACAAGATCAAAAGCAGCTTAAGACAAAATGAACTTGCTTTTCAAATGAATTTTGCAAACGATTTGCGGTCTTCGTTAATTCACTACCAGATATGTGTAAATAAGTGAAGGGTACTTATATATACACCTCAACTAGATAATAGAAAAGAAACAACAAAAAACCCCCAATCATCTAGAACCTTTAAGCATTCTGGAAACCCATCCGTAATACTATAACACAGTGGGAAGTGCAGTAAGGGCAGCATAGTAGCAAAGATCTATGCTGCAGCAGGTGAGGATACACTCAATACAGCAGCCACAGAAACAAAGGAAAAAAAGCCACTTACCTTTAGAAGATCTCAGGTATGTAGGGATCTCCAACAAGATCCCCTCACCTCCACTGCCAACCCTTAAATGAGGTCTGGGAAGGGGTGGATCCTGGCTCCACCCCTTCTGGTCACTCAGGTGCATCTCATGCATCTGAGCTCCCCCAGGCTGGCCCTGCCTTCCCACCAGGTGCTCAATCACTGGTTCAAGCTATGACTTAGCATTCTCACTACACTATGGTAACATCTAAATGTGAATGGAGATCCTCAAAAGTATGCCTGGAAGCAGGCTGATTGCAGGAAGCAAAGATGAATTAAGGAAGAACAAAATGGATCCTTTCCAGTTCCCTCTGTCTTATCTGCCTTTAAATACCCTATGTATATTTCCAAAGTCAGAATTTCAGAATAAACAGTGATGTTTTTCAAAGAAACTCTGGAGTTCAAACTGCGTGGGAGCATGTGTCTGTATGTGTGCGCATGTGAGCAGATGACGGAAATTACAAAATTCACCAGATTCAGCAGTCTCTAGTATTAGCCATGTCTAATTGGAAACATTTCATTCATCTTTGATCTTAATAGTTTGAAAGTGGCAGCCCTAGTGCCTACTGTCAGACCATGGGCTTTATAGTCCAGGATTGAGTAGGATAAATCTATGTCTTGGCTGCCTTTGATTTTAAATATCTCTGACTTAATAACAGCAGGCCCATCCACCCACTTTCTTGTTCCTCTCTAGCCCCAATGTCCCTCTTGAATCCCAGCAACTTAAGAAGAATGGAAGTTGAAAAGACAGGGATAGGGAAGGCATATTTTTAATTATATTTAAAAAAAAAATCATAAGCATTTTAAATCTTCATTAAAAAAAAAAAAAAAAAAAAAAAAAAAGCAACATTTAGCCCCAGAGCTATAATTCTAAGATCAGTGTATTCAGGGAAACGCAAAATCTTGAACATTAGGATATTCTCTTCCTATTTTCCCTCTTCTAATAATAGTCAAAGGCACTCAAATCTCCAAGGATGTTCATCTGTAAAAAGAATTATGCAGCCCACCTCCCCCCCATGGAAATTTATTATTTTGAAAATTTGGATTCAGCTGCTCATCTCTTTTCTTAGACTATTACAAGTAGCCCAGCTGGATTTATCACTGTGTTGGAACTGATGGGATGCGCCTGACTGCAGCATCTTCCATCCAAGATGGGGAGTTTAGGTTCAGCTTACCCACCCTTAGAGAGTTTCTTTTTTCTTGCTGAAAGATGCAACAAGAATGACTTGAAAAACACAAAATGGCAACAATAACCTTAAAATCCCTCAGAAATCAGACACTTTGATCCGAGTGCCTAGACTGTTAAGAAGATGATCCTGCAGAACCAAAGGCACAAAAGAAACATTTATGAAATGAAATGTTTGCTTTCCAAAACTGACAAAGGAAGGCAAGGCCGATCTTTCCGCTTCTAGCAAGGACATCCGAACTTCTAAGGTAATACTAATTATTCTAGGGCTTCTGTAACTCCTTACATCATGATGTGTGTACAGAAAGCTTGATTAATAGCTAGCCTACATCCCAGCAAACTTGAGTTTTAACCTATGCTTATTACAAAAACACCATGATTCCAGGTAAGTTCTGATTTTTCAGCATTTCAATGCAGCACCAATACTTTGGCAGAATTTTGCTCATTTGGAACAAACTATACATCTATGTCTAAAAGCTCACGTTCTGCATATTGACATGCCATTCCTCGGTAGGGTTTAATCTGTACACATTTTTCGTCTGGATGACTGATGTGGGGGACTCTAAAATATCCTTATTTCATAGAGTAGAGTACACGTAAGCTATTTGTTTTTCATGTTATCCTGTCAGTAGCTGTGGTTACCACTTTTCATGGGCAGCGTAGCGGTAATCATTCCAAATTATTATGCTGATGTTAAAAAAGAATAACCCTGTTTTGTGAACTTCTTGCAAGAAGACAATATTAGAATTTGTAGCTCACAGTAAAGAAATGTCTTCTGAGAAATAGGAAAATAAAATCTTAGTTTTTCTTCAGGGTAAGAAGATTGATATTTTACAGAGTTTAATATTATTTTGTCCAAGCAGTGGAGTGATGAATGAGGAATGCATCTCTCCAGTCTTCGCCTTTTCATTTCAAACTCTTTATATAGTGCTTTTGACAGGAATAGAGATCGGTACTCTGAAAAGATGTTAGTTGTAGTATCTAATATTCAGTTTTACTACCTAAAATGGACATCTGAGGGCCTGGAGCATGGGAGAAGGAATGCACTTCATGAAACACATAGGTGCCTTAAAACAGGCTAAAAAGAGAAGTTGCTAACAGCAATAGAGAATATAATAGAATTCGGTTTAATATACCACTTTCCCAATTCCAGGTATCCCAAAGAGCCTTGCAAAGTAATATGTTAGGAAAAGCTAAGCAGTGGCATAGCAACTCCATATATAAATACTGTGGTTATGATCTAGTTTAGCAGTATTTCATGCTATTTAGACATTAAGGAATAGATTTAGCCTAGTTTTCCACCAGCTACCTTCTAGGCCCGGGATCTCTCAGGGAAGAAGTTCAAGCCACAGAAGACAGATGCACTCAATAAAGAAACTATATTTTCCAAAATGAATATGGTCCAAGGAGTTACTGGAGGTAGCTGATGAGAGAACGTCCCACGTTTTCAAATTGGAATCAACTCATGGTTATGAGAAACAAATGAGATCTCTGAGGATAATTGGAACTGAAACATTACGTGTGCCTGATGGGCAGGCAGCATCCGCAGAAGCGGTTTCCTCCCTGGTCCTTAATAGACCCCTTATTTCAAGAGGTAATGGAGACATTCTGTTAGCTTTCATCTCCATGAATAATAATTCCAAATTTAATCTTGACTGCATGGAGGCTTGCGGAGTTAATAAATTGCTTGTCAAATCTCTGGTGAAAATGAAAGGCAGATAGAAGGGAGTGAGGACTGTACTTAGTGGGGCCTGCTGCTCAGGCTTTGCTGACACCTGAAGCAGAGTGCAGGGCCCTGCTACGCATTGCCGTCTGCACCATGATGATTTGCTTCATGCAGAGTGTAAGTCCTCCTTCCTGGAAAGGGATGGTTGCAGGCTTTCCTACAAGAACAAGCCATCTGCGGGTCGTCCTTCCTCTCTTGCTACAAGATCAGACATCTGTATATGCTTCCTACTCTTCCGCCACACTGAGGGGATTGCCCCTTCTGCTTCTCCAAGGGTGATCTGCTAACTTAGCAACACATGGTTAAAGCACAACACTGCCAAGTGTGCAGAAAAAAACATACTCCATGAGGCTTTCTCCATGAACAGAAGGAAGCTGCATGGAAGATGCTATTAGACTGGAGGCTTTTGCATCCTTTTAGAGACAAAAATCTAAATAAAGGAGAAAAGCTTAGGCCTAGAGACTTGTGGGTCTAGGCTTAGGCCTAGAGACTTGTGGGTGCACCTCTACATGTGTGTCCCACTCAGACCTGTTTCCAAGCACTCAGCCATGTCCTCAGTGCATCCCTGCCTGGGATGGGAGACCTTCATGGGCTCCAGCAACTTCCACTCTTTTTAGGTTATGTGTAAGGATCATTGTATCTCAATCATTAGAGCCTCAGAACACCTTGTGTTCAGCTCCGCTGTAACATTGCAGTACAACTCCAAGAGACTCATTTCAAAAGTCTGAGGGTTTGAGAAGCATTCAGAAATCCTGACTTTTCCTGAGGCAGCAGAAGACTCTCAGGGCTCCATCACTTATTTCCTCTCTCTAATTAGCACCTCTGTCAGCTTAGCTTCCACAGTATTTCAAGTCCCCTCCACAATCCCAAGATCACTGGAAAGTTAGGAGCAGCGAAGGTGTGTTTGGCCCCTTAATTTATGTAGAACAAAATTGTTGCTTCTCTGCAACATGATAAGGGAGATGAGAGTGAGAGGTTAGAAAGAAATTGAGGGCACCCTCTGCCTTTTCCAG
This sequence comes from Gallus gallus, assembly GCF_016699485.2. Taxonomy (NCBI): domain Eukaryota; kingdom Metazoa; phylum Chordata; class Aves; order Galliformes; family Phasianidae; genus Gallus; species Gallus gallus. The sequence goes on from NC_052544.1 coordinate 12,145,614, forward strand.
TCTGCTGCACTGAGGAGCTGGAACCCATTACCCGGCACACCTAAAATATCTCACAGTCCCACACAGATTAATTTTAGGCTGGTCGGCTCATTGCTTTTACACCTTGTGTGCAGGTGTAAAATTTGATTTCCAGCATTTAAATTTAAACAGTCCGTAGGATTCTGTAGTGGTGCTGGTGGGCACACAGGATTGTCAACAAGCAGTCACATTACTTTTATTTCCAATCCAAACACAGCATCCTTTCTGACTCCCTCCCCTTAATCAATTCAAACAAAAAGCTTCATATGTTACTTTTTTTTTTGCAAATGGCAGGCTGCTAATATTGTGTGGGGATTTGATTTCTATTTCAAACTCCAAAAGGGAACTCCTGAGATGGTAGAGAAGATGATGAATTAAAAGAACAGAGATGTAGGATGGAGTATATCAAGCTGGTTGGAGGACACTGATTGTATTTCATGACAAATCTGGAGGTTTGGTGTAATTGTAAATATTGAAGAGATTTTGAATGTAATAGCCGAACTGAACACTAACAACGGTGGTACTTTTTAACAGGAGGACTTGAGAACATCTGGATAAAGGACGTATCAACCCAGATAATTCTAACCCAGAAGCTGCAACTTCTGTGATCCCAGACCTGAGCCTGAACCACACGGTTGTCTGACTGAAAACTCCTCATTTTCTTTTTCTATATACACTGATGTACAGAAGAGAAACCCCACAACCTTCTGAGACAAGTCCTTTGAAATCAAGCTCTTCTCTTTCAGGGAAGGTGTTAATTGCAAGCTATCATCAACTGTGGCTCCAGGGAAATCACCTGCAGTTGAGGGCTAATGTGTGCCAGGCTTAAAAACCAAGTGCAGTTATTCCTCTCTCCTATACTACTTGGAGGTTCTTCCCCCCTCCCCCCCCCCCCCCCCTCCCCCCCTTTTTCTCTCCTTTGAGTTGAAATCAGCATAAAGACTCAAAGACAACTGTGCTGTGGGCTAGAAAAAACAGTTCCATGTCTTATGTGCTCTGTCCTGCACTTATTTACCTAGACTTCAGCAAGAGCTGTGTTACAACAACTGCAGAAAGTACAGATCTCTGTCCTGTCGTGATGGGACAGGGCATCAATAAAGCAAAAATAGCTGCTTCTTGTACTTTATCCAGCTGCAAAGCAGACTGTGACTTCTGTGCAGGAAAAGTTGCATGGTAGGTCATCTGTCAGCTGCTTGGAACACAAATCACAGCTGTACTTCTGTTTACCTCTTCCTGCAGGACCTGTGGCTTGTACCAAAGTGTGTGGAGAGTCTTCTTGTCTGAGTGTTACAGGATAAGGAGCATGCAGGTCTCCTCACACTGCTGTCACTGCAGTTTACTGCAGTTTTCAGCTGATCTGGGATTTAGTAGAAAAGAGTAATTAAGGCAGGATGAGTTCAGTAGAGTAAATTGTCCCTCTATTGCTGTGGCCTGGTGTTACCCCTACCCGAGGTATTAAAAAACCAGAAACCCCCAGGACTCCTCCAGGATTTGCAGACACCTACAGTAGATCTGTTACTTAAATTTAGGAATGCTTACAATAAAAAAGAACTCCAGCTCTGAACAGAAGCAGCAGGAACACATGCACCATCCCTTCAGGTTGCTGTGCACGAAGGACAGCAACAGACTCTATTTCCTGAGCTTTCCATCATCTGTCCCTCCACGTCCCTACTGCTGTGCCTTGCTAATGCCTATAATCACTAACCGTGAAAACAGCACCCATTTGCCTCCACAGTGCCCAAAGTCTGTTTGGACTCTAGCCAAGGTGAGTAGCAATTCAGTGGACATGCAGCAATGGCTTTAGTGTGCATTGACGAGTGCATGTTAATGCAATTACAAGACCAAATGAAGCTCTTTTCCCCTAAATAAGTTCAGCCCTGAAATCCTAAATCAACAATCCAGTAAATCTGAAAAAACAACGGGTTTACTTAATAGCAAGATGCAGCTTTCTTTCTTCTATTATTCTGTTTCTTCAACTGCGTATGCGATGCTAAATGGCTTTAAACAGCTATTTAGCCACCCACAGAGAGAAACTAGGTTTACAAATTTTCTCATTGCATAGTTTTGCTATGTGTCCTCCCTAGAGTATTGGCATTTTATTTGTTTTCCTGCTTAGAGAAATGGATGGATCCAATTTGCAACCCCAACAAAACTGAATAGCAGTTAATTCTCCCCTGCTCCTCGCCCCCCTGATTTTACAGCCTGGTTTGATGGAGATAAAAAAAAAAATCTATGAGAGCCAGAAGGTGCAACGTACAAAAGACAAATACCATAGGCCTCCTTTTACTGCAATCCTGAAAAAAAAGGATGCATTTCTGGTGAGTCAAGTTAAATAAATGAGAATGACAAGAGAAAGGAAAGGTCTAAGCAACCTGACCCCGAGGAAAGACCAGATGAGCTGGTTTTAGCCTGAAGAAAGGATAAAGGGGTATGTCATAACAGTGGTTTTCCTTTAAAGAAGCAGGGAACAACAGTCCTTTTGCCATACCCACATTAAGCAGGAAGTGATGGGTTTACACTGCTGCAGGACAGATTTGTGGCAGAGATGAGGAAAAAAGGAACTGCAGTGGTGAGGATAATGGTGGCAGAAAACCGGGCTCTACCTGGAGAGCAGAGTCAGTGGGGAAAGCAAACGTCTCCCACAGCAGCCACCCTGAGTGGGAATTCACACATCTGGCAGGCACAGGAGTGATCCTGTTTTGCAATGGGGGAAGCTTCTAAGATTGCCCTCTTGCTTTGGTAGAAATTTCTTACCAAAATTATCTGTTTTTTGTCGTCTTGGGAAGCAGCTGAGAGTCTGTGCATGCTTGGTGGATGCAACTTCACTCTCCTTCACAGATGTCTTGCACGCAATCCCTTTTTTTACTCTCCCTTTGCACTGACACTTTCTGTCTCTGCTGTTCATCATCCAGAGCTAAAAATTCAAGGGTGGTTTGATTATCTTATTACCATGGTGACCGGGATGACTTTTCTGCCCATGTGCGCATGGCAAGATGCTACAAACCTTTAATTCAGTGCAAACCAGGAGAATTGTTATCTGCATTTTTCTCTTCATAACTCAGGGCCATCTCAATGCAGTAGCTGGAACTGCTGCACAATGCAGTTATCTGTTAAACACCAGGTTTTCAGAGAGCACCAGAGAGCTCAGATCTGCATGGATATCTTTTGTTTACCAGATGGAGAGCAAGATTTCAGTCTGAATTAATGTTTCCTAAATGCCAAAACATCAACAATCCCAGGAGTTTAATATATCCCAGTATTTTGGGTCCTGCAAAGAAAAATACATTGTCAAGTAAGGGAATGTGTAAGCTCAAATATGGCAAAGTATTTCGGTGATGTTCAGCAGAAATAGAAACAAATAAATAAATAAATAAAAACATGAAAAAAGAAATGACAGAAACATTAAAGAAACAACCATCAGGACTGGTATAAGAACTGGGAGATTGGTAGGATTTGGGAAACAACCTCTGAGCAGAGCTTAGAACAGAGGGTTTAAGAATCTGACTATCTCCATTTCATTATTGTTAATGGAATCTCCCATGTCCAAATGAAGGACTAATTTAAGTCTTACTTAAATATGCCTTGAGTCATTTTAGTGCATTTAAGCCTTAATTAATCTTCCTAACTCTTTTTGTCACTTCCTTTGAAAGGAAGATGAGTTTAATTAAAGAAACTGTCGACTTTATTTTAGTCTTAAGATTTTTTTTCTCTTAACTTTGAAAGGTCTGGGCTCTCTTGCTGTCTAAGATCTAGTAGATTAAACGTTCCTGTAGCTTAAGGACATGTCAGTCCACCACTTGGATTACTCGCATTATACTTAGCTACAACATTTGGACTGACTTCAAGGCTTTGTTATGATAAGAAATAATAAGGTTTTAATAAAAACTGCATTCAGGAAAGATCTTTAATTCAGCACATTATTTTTTAAAATTATTTTTACTTTTTTTTTTTTTTCCTCCACTTTTTAAATTATTTATTTATTTTTACTCTTCCAAACCCAGCCATGGGGTATAGACACTTACTTCAAATGGATTTGACCTGGATTACGTGTCCTTTCTCCAGATATCAAGGGTAGCTGTTCTTGTTCTCTTGTACATGGAGGTTCACATAGGAGCTCCCTTTTCTTCTGTCATAATACTACAACAACAATAACTCAGTTTTCTGTTGCGTGTATCATAGACAAATTCATCTAACCGAAAACCCGTGAGTATGATCCAGCAGGTAAGAGTCCCCAGCAGGTGCACAATGATCCATCCCTGAACAGAGGCACAGAGCCCAGCAAAGTAATGCAGGACTATGCTGAATCTGCCACTGCCGTTTTGATGCTATGTGAGCTATTGAGTTCTGGACCTTCAACCCCCCCAGCTTCTCACATTAGAAAACTGCTGAATGGCTGTATAGGCTTGAAGTTGTTGTTTCACCAGTGCATTATCTGTTGGTTCTGCTGCAGTGCCTGCAATCTCACCATGTCACTTTGATTGAAAGGGCAAAAGTGCAGTGCTGCACAGGCTGCCCAGTGAGGTGGTGGAGTCACCATCCCTGGAGGTTTTCAAGAAAAGAGGAGATGTCACACTGAATGACATCATGTAGAGTTGTGTTGCAGATGGGATGATGGCTGGACTGGATGACCTTAGTGGTCTTTCCAATCTTAACGATTCCATGATTCTATGAAGAAAAGCAGCTGTAAAGAGAAAACTCCTTTTCACATTAGCAGCTTGTTTCATCCAGCTGAGAGAAATTCATCAAGGGAGAGGAATCTCCCTTGGAAACTCAGGGAGAAAGTCAGGAGATCTGTGCAAAAGGACAGGTGCGAGGTGGTGGATGTTACTGACCACGTGATTGGTAATCTCCTTCCACTGTCTTCAGAGCTTGGGAAGTCCCCTGCACCCACAGTCTTATGTCCCTCAGCTCTTGCTCCTGAAAGAAATTGAGGGGTGAACCCCTGCCCTCAAAGGACTGCTCCTTCCCTGCGTGTGGGATCATTTCTTCCTCCATCGGCTGGATAGATTTGTCACTTCCAGCTCCAGCCAAACAAATTCCATTCCACTCTTGTTTACTTTAGATTGCTTTGTCTTTAATGTAGCATACAAGGATTTTATGTGCTTCTGTTTCATCAATGTAATTCTTTTGTTGCTATGGCAATCAGCTTCAATTTTCTTTCGTTCTGGCAATTGTATTTTTATAGTCTCCTGCTCTCAAAGAGATAAGCTGCCTTGTATATCACACAGACACTAAGTATTGCCTCTATATAGACACAGACAACCTTTGCTTTAAGACTTCATTGCTGTTATTTGCAAGAGTAGTTTACTGTTGCTGATGTCTTTTTTTTTTTTTTTTTTTTTTTTTTTTTTTTTTTGTGGGCTCTGTTTCAAATAGGTCTTTTGCTCAAATTTACTGATCCGTGCTACTGCTGTGGGAATGCAACAGTGTAAGTGCACTCCTTCTGGCATTTGGTGGCTATGGAGGGCACACATTCAAACCCTGGGCTTGAAAATACAGATGAGCACAGTCGATTCAATAGAGTAAAAGCTGCCCAAAATTCTTTGCAGCCTTGTTTTGGCTATAGAGAAAATAACAGCAAAATGTATAGGTGTTGAAGAAAATAAACCCTCAAATTTACCAGCACATCTTAAAGTCAGATTTTCCAAAAGGTGGGAAGTGGGTACTCCATCACTTTGGATCACAGAAAGAAACACTGCATCAGAGGTTCAAGACCACAGCTTGAGATGGGAGGCAAGATGTGAGGGCAGGAGGGCTGCTGGGCAAACATTGCCATGAGAGGACGCCAGGCTCCAGGACAGACATGTCCAGCACCATGGGATGGACACAATGCTCCCCTAACATGTCAGATAATCTGCAGTCACTATCTCTAGATGGCCAAGAAAACATTCATTTGAAACATTATCCTCTGTTTAAGCATACATATACCACGTCTTACTAGGGAGAAAGTACGGAAATCCAAACATGGAGAGATAAAATGGCATGCCAAGGTCAGACAGGGAAAATGTTGCAGTGATAGAAATTAAGCTGAGATTTCCCAAGTTCCAACTGTCCCTAGTCAAATATACAAATGGCTAATCAGCACATTCTTTGCAACCTGCTGACGTGTTTGAAAATCTGTGCATATTTTTTCTCCCCTTAAAAAGCTTGTGCCATTCATTGTTAAGCTCTGGAAACACTCCATACTAAAGTTATCAAGTCTGTCATCTCCTCAACATTGTGAAACCAGCCTCCTCACTATTCTCTCCACCAGGCAGAGAGTGGAATAGGAGACAGAAGTAAGGGAGTCATTCTGCCAATATGCTCAACTACGTATTACATTTGTTAGGCCATATGGCTTTCTGTTCGTCCCTAATGAACATTAGGTAGCACTTAAAATTGGATAACATATTAAGGAGCAGAAACTGAGAAATCACACCCACTTGTCTCTGCAGCTTTCCTGTAGCACATCAAAGCTCTTCCCTGCTGACAGGCATGGTCCTACACACACACAAACCACTGAAGAATTCATGGCATGACAAAGTGGACATAGGAATTAACGTCGTCTGGATTGTTCCCGTTCCCAGCAATTTAGAGTGGCAGGGTTTTATTATTTGATAAGCTGCACTCCTATTATGCAAGAAGATGTTCATTCATTGGAGTGAGGTCCATTGTAAATGACATGGAAGAATTTTTTTTTCCTCTCCAAAAACCTTGCAACCCAAATGCAGGGAATAAATCATGCAGTCCTTGGAGAGATTATTTGCCTCAAACAATCAGGCTCCCTAGGATCGCCAGTCAGAAGCGGTTAGCATATGACGGCCGCTGCTGTGTGCCTGCTCCAGAAGAATACTCCCTGTTGCTTTGGGAGATAAAGGGCTACACCAGATGGCAAATAATAATAAATGGAGTGCTGAAAAGCTGACTGAAGATCTGATGAGTGGATGATATTTTATTTCTTTGAATTATTTTTTTTTTTTTTTTAAATACAGTTTTATGCTTTTCAAAGAAACTGCATTCTTCAATGTCCTTCCTGGGATGGAGATGTAATCCACTTCCCCAGACAGGATCTTTTCAGGAATTTCCTATCCATTGCTAATCAGTGCTAATTTTCTTAACTTAAAATTGGGCAAATGAATGGCCACCATTTCAGTGACGACCATCTTCATTTTACTGACTTAATCACAAGTGAGCTTCCAGCTGTACAAGCCAGATAATGACAGACGTCTGAGATATTATAAACCCTCCCTTCTCCTTTCCCTCAAAATTATTCCTGTAAGTGGCTCAGAGCTTTAGAAGAGGAAACATTTCCTGTCATTTATATTTATTTTCAGCTTAATATAAATTCACGTAAAAAACTAAGACGACACTAAGCTGTACAGTGTGCCTTTCTGTGCTGGGATGAACTATTAAACCGTGGTCTTAAAAACACAGGTAAATCCAATGCACGTTGGGTAACATTTGTGCCTGAGTGTTTGAACCCAGTGGGAACTTAACTTACTAATTCTAAATCTCAACTGAAATATTGATTTCTTTGTGGTTGTTTGTTATTGTTGATGTTGTTTTCTCTTCTCAGATAGTAAGATGTCAGTTTTGGAAAACTTTTTTTCCAGACAGAGAAATTAAGTTAGTGATGAAGAGAATGTCTTCATGAAAGTTCTCATGGAAAGATCAAAAATATCTAAAACCTCCTGATATCTCCCATCCCAAGACTTGGGCTAACATCACCACCATCATTTTGAAAATAAGGCAGCCAAACTTGATGTTTCACTGCTACTGTGCTTGTACTACCCAGAGTTCAGTTTCAAGTGCAAGCACCATCATTTCTATCTTATGATTTGCTACTAAGCAGTTTGCTTTGTCTTCCCCCCCAAAGGTGGTTTAAGAGATTTTACTTATAATGAGACATTACTCAACGCCATGTTAAGCTTTCATCCAATCACATTGGTAATGTTTTAAGCTTGGTTTCTCATCCCAGTTATTGCACTACATTGATCTGTGTGAACCAAGTACACTGCTTTAGTATTGCTCTCTCTCAATTCCCTGCAGAAAAGCTTCACATTTTAAAACCATTTCCTATGGCCTCAGGAAAGTAATGGATTTATAATAGTCTGAGTACGAGTGCACACAATCATTTAATAAGTGTATAACTATAAACACAACTCATGAAGATGGTAGGTTTTGGAGCTACGTGCTGACATGTATGCTACCTGCATAGATAAAGGAAGAAGAGAACTATAATCACATACAGCTCATGCAGCAAAAAACAGCCTTTTCTCTTGCCATGATTGTTGTCAGATGGATACTGGACTTCTCCATAACTCTTAGTTAAATAAAACTGTTCACTCTCCCATTTTTAAAGCAAAACAACTGTCATCCACTGAACTCTACAGTGACAGTATGATACAACCCCGACAGCCCCTGAACTGTGACACAAGGTCCTTTTATTTTCCCTTTCCTTGTCTGGATGCAAATAACTCATCTGAAGCTCTCTACTCTGCCTGTTGCCTCATCTGTCTGCATCCCTCCCAGGCACATCTCTGCAACTACCAAAGGCAGCCACATCAGGAGGTGAGTCAACAAAAACAGCTAAGAGCACTACAGGACACCCCCAGACCATTCTCTGATGTTCTGCTCACCTCATCAACTGCAAAAGGTAGCCTAGAGCAGCTACACTCTTTCCTTGGTTGTCTCAGCAATTCCTTGGAACAAAGTCATGTAGACACAGGGATCTGGGAGCAACAGTTCAATCCAGTTACCATAGTTCACCCCAAACCAATATCCTTAATGAGCTCCAGTCTACAAGAACATTGCTGTCCTGCACATGCTCCAGTACCAGAAACCATGTATTAGTAGTCAGAAAGAGAGTTCTCTGGGAAAAAACAAGCAGATATACACCATTCAAGACAAATGGTTTGCCCACAGTGGCAAAGAGATGTATTTGACAGAGGTTCAGGTCCATTAGAGGATGATCAGAAGAGCACAGCAGAGGAAAAAGGAAAAGAAATCCACAGAGTGGACTACAAATCTATATGTGGCACCAAGGAATCTGGCAGCAGGGTGAAAGATAACTCTCAGGCATGTTGAGCAGCAGATGTTTGGATGTGCTTCAGTTTATGCTAGTGTGGAAATCTCACTCAAGCATTTAGGTCTGGCTTCAATGCTTGAGTCAAAGGAGCTCTATTCCAAATTACTTCTCAACAGAGCCAGAAAAACATGCAACTTCAGCTGCTCTCAGAGATGGCCTGTGAAAACAGCAGCAACAGCATTATGCTTATGGGCATTTCACTACTCCTGACCTTGCCCAAAATTAATCTGAATGTAAGCAAGTCTGTACTTAGGAAAAGAAAAGTGAGAGAGACTGGATGGAAAAGGCACCAACACTCCTTGAGAAAACAGCCTCCTCCCATGAAAAATAAAAAAAAACATTTGAGAAATTCTAGCAGGCAAACCTGCATGGCAAAATGCCAGAAGTTTCTGAGCAATGTCCAGGAGAAATTCTCACAAAGTTGGTGAGCAGTCATTTGTCAAAAAGTCCCAGGGAAAAATTTATAAACTTGACTAAAAATATGGCAATTTTCCTTTGCAGTCTTTTCTGGCTCTTCTTGTTTTCTTCAACCCATTTTTTAACATTTTCCAAGTAGAATAGGCAAACCTCCAAACTGAACGTTTCTTCATTTAAATTTCCCTGAAGCAAAGGAATCATGAGACTCCTTCTTGACAAAAAATCCAGCTTCTTCAGTGGTAACAATTCTTCTGCACATCTTGGTTTGAGATCCAACTGAAATATTTTAAGTGGAATAGCACTGAACTTCAAGGATTTGCTCTCAGTTGGCAATGAGGTATTATGCTCCTTGGTTAATTCATTCATCACATCAGTATGTCTGAAACAGGAACAGAGAGAAGCACAATCACTCATGGCAGTATTTGGTTGACGTGAGATTCATCTGTGCTTTTTCATTCTTCTACAGTGGGTTACACTGTGGCAGAAGAAAGAAGGAAGGAAGTGAAAGAGGAAAAAAAAGGTTTTTTATATATTCTCATTGAAATATTTTCCAAAAGAAAGTAGTCAACACGTTTTTAAGTAGTTCTTGAAAGAGCAGCAGCTGTATCAGATATCCGCTCTCTCAGCACTGACGTCAGTTTGTTGTTGTTTACTCTCTATCTCCTACTGACTTAGAATTTTCCTGTCGTTGCTTTAGCCATCCAGACTTAAACTCTGCCAAGGTTTATATTAAAATCTAGGGGAGGAAGTGTTGCTCGACTCCCTTAGGATTTGATGGGGATTTTGTTTTTGAACCAAACACACTTGGCAAAAAGCTTCAGATTATTTTCTGGTTCCATCATTAGCACTGTGACTCTTCCATCGTAAGCTGAATTTTACCCAGAAGTAGCACTTCCTCCTCTGCTGATGCACTGACATTACAGCACTTTCTTCAAAGCAGTTAAGAAATGATGTGTTCCTGCGTAGGCAACAATAGCACAGGAGTAATTTTTAAATGAAAAAAATGAAGAGCAAGTAATCTGTCATAAATGAAGTTCTCAGTGAATACAAGGAAACATTCATCCTGATTTCTCTCCTGGGTCTACCACTTGCCTTGGGAAAAGAGGAAAATAGGGAGATTTGCTTTAGGGGTCTGGTTTCTATCAAATGAAGTGGGTCAGAAAAGCAAGTCCATGTGCAGCAGTATTTTTCAGTACTGACTTCAATGTTTTTTTCCCCACACAAACAAAATGTAAATCTCTGCTTTGGTGCCTTCTAGACTGACATCTGGCCAGACATTAATACTGGTCCAGCAGCCCAGCACAGCATACCTTGCTTTCATCTCTCTATGCTTATTTCACCATTTACTCTGTCACACTTTCCAACTAAAATGACAAGGATGGTTGAATACTTCCATGCACATAAATGCCTCCCAGTCCACAGATAGTAATAAATACATTGATAACGAAGAACTTGTAAACATACCCACTGTGTTGGTATCCATCTTTAGCATTACAAGCTGTGTGGCTGGACCCTTTCTTTTGTGTGGAGCAATGCCATGGGGCAGCTGAGTTTGAGTTGCAGCCATGGGCCTCATGGGAAAACATTTTTCCAATGAGACATGGCTGGGACCTCCCAAAGCCTCTGCCCAGTTTCGGGGTTTGTGCATGAGCACTTGGCAAATACTACAAAATGTCTCCCAGCACCCAACACTTTCATCTCGCTCAGCATCAGTTAGTAGCTGGAAAGAGAAGATGGAGATTTTGTCATGGTAGCCAGAGCAGAGATGGGATTCTGAGCAGCCAAAAGGGGGGATGTTATCTGTGCGAGTGCTGTGTTTCCTAATCCCTTAGCACTTATTTGCAGCTCCCCGGTATCCAATAATTATTGTCTTGGAACCTATCCAAGAGCACTTTGCTGCGAGTAAAATTCAGCTAGACACATTCTTCATAGCACAGTCTCCCTGTTGGATGAATATCACTCGTTGCATCAGGTCTGTGGCAGAAATTCTGAACTCCAAATTCTTGTTTCTAACAAATTCTCTCCAACTTTGGCTTGAAAATTATCATTCCACCAACTTTCCTGCAGGACAGCTCATTTGCAAGAATAAGGAAGAGAGGGATTTCAGAAAGGATGCATGAAAATCAGACTCACCCCAGCGATGATTTCAAAAAGCACTTAAGCACTGGCTTAGAGTTTTCAGGAGGATTTAAATGTGCCTTCAATGCTCTCCTGAGCTAGAAGCATCTCATTTCAAAAACTGGTTTGTAAAAACTTTACAGTACCCATTCTGCAGCTCCTAATGCTCTTCATAACTGCAAGGAAAAGAATGGGAGGAGGTAAGGAACAGTGGGACATGGAATTTTATAAAGAAAATATAAATAAATTAATTGTCCTGTGAAATTAAAAAACATTATTGCTAAATAATAAATAAATACTAAATAATACATTATTTTTTTAAAAAGGTTAACAGCTGATTTCTGTAGGGAAGCCATGAATTAAACATCATGCAAAACAATTAAACTCCGGGAAATAGGATTTCTGATATAGTGGTCAACAATTAAAAATGAATGCGCTACTTCACTCCAGGGAAAAGCAGTAAGATGTCATGCTTTCACGACATGGGGAGCAAACATACCATGCATCTCCAGCCGGAAAGTTCTGCAAAATAGAAAGTAAATACACAATGAGTGGCAGAGACTTAATCTGAGAAACTGCTACACAAAAGATTCAGGCTGCAGTTGCTATTTCGGAAAGAGAGACACCACTGAGAGACACTCACTTCTCCCAGCAGCAACCTTCAAAATTCTCCACCTGCACTTACTTGCAAATACAATTCTTAACAGCATGGGCATCCTTACAAGAAAATCCTGATTGAGGTCCACCAGCTGTGACAGGTTTGCCTAGAAATTGGTTGCTGGGAGCATAACCAAACCACAGTCTCCACTTGCAGACAATGTCTATGGCTAGAAGACTTCAGCTGTTGCCCAGGAGCAAGTTTAGCTAAACACATGTAAGAGTTCATGCATTTTTTTTCAGATTTCTCTGAGCAAAATGTATTATACACAGCATAAAAAGATGGTCTAATATGAACTTAGAGCTTCTGAATGGAAGCTTACTTGCCTACAGCTATTCTCTTTACTTTTTATTCTGTGTTATGCCTCCCCAGAAAGGTGCGGTTGGGCACCACGCATAGTAAAACAAATAAAACACTATTGTTTAAGCCAAAGCCAAGTATCTTCTGAAATGATCATTAACACTGCCATAACTTAATTCCTGCTGGAAGTATCCAGGGGAGATGTCCTATGCATGAGCTAGTTTTGGTGCCAGCAACTTGAATGCATTGCCCACTACCTGTACCTGAGCCATGTAAAGAGGTGATATCTATTACTGTTTGCCTTCCCATGCCCATTGCTTGGGGAATAGTGTGAATTGTTTACCACAGCCAATGTGTATTCGAACAGATGGTAAATATCTCAGTTCCTGCCAACAAGAGTCAAGAGATGCCACTAAAATCCATTTAGAATAGGGGAAAATAATTAAGAAAGTACCTACCTGAGTATTTACCTAAGTCTGTTGCAGGTGAAATCTGTTGGTGATTAGGTAGTTTCAAAGTGCTTGTACTGAATGGTTCATTAGAAATCTTGTCTCTGCCTCCTGTGCTGATAGGAAGAACCTCAGATGGGCACTTCTTTTCAGTGATAAACAGGTCCTAGTTTTAATCTGAAAAGAATTTTATGTGTTGTAGGTGCAAGGTGAATGGAGATGCTTCATTTTCTATCTGTTATATATCAGTGATGCAAGCTATTATGGAAATTATTTTAGACTTGGCAGAGTTTTCCAGAGAGAAGCAATCAAGACATGAATGCTCACATTGGTTTGGATCACAGAGCCATTTCTTTCAGCTCAGGCAACACCGTTTCTTTTCCCTCTCTGCTCTGTACAGCTGCGTGGTTATTGAATACAAACCAGTGACTGAAAAGTGGGTCATAGCTTTGTAACGCATCCACTGGACATGCCAAGAAACTTTTCCAAGATCTTTCACATAGCCATTGCTTGTGGCTTGATTAGAGTGAGTCACAGGGTTGTACAGAGCTGGCACCCATAAAATGTTAAACTTTCATACGAGGCAGTGTGAATAATATATTCATGCATTTGTTCTCCATAGGTTAGTCTGGAACTCTTTAGCTCTCATCTCCCACCAGCCCTTGCTACTGCATTGTTTTCATCTTGTAAGATGGCTGTGGGGAACATGCCCTGTCCTGTCTCATCATGGTATGATACTTGTCTTTTATTTCCCTAGATGGCAACAGAGGGAGAAAAACATCAATAAAACCTCCTTGTTGAATTCACAGGGAAAGTTTACATTTGTAGGATTACATGGGGAATCTATTTAAAAAAAGAAAAGACTGGAGTGAGTAGAAAAAAGACTGTGAAAGGAACCATCCTCCTGACATTATGTTTCATGACCCTGAAATACAGCTAAGTATTTGGAACAACATCAGTTTAAGCTATGGAGTATGGGCCTGGTAGGGACAAACTGAAACCCAGGAGTTCTGCCCTTCTGTTTCCATTAAAGAACAGATGGATTATCACTACATCCTGGCAATGATGAAGAATACCCTACAGGTCCCGCACATTTTGTCAAGAAATAATTTGCTACAAGGTAGCTATGATGTAGAAATAGGTCTTGTATGGTCTTATCCTTTGATAAATACACAGCAACTTGTTCATTGGCCCAAACCCTCTATCAAGGCTCAGGCAGGATCTAAACTCTCGTCCCAGCCTTCAGTATTGTACTTAACAGTACAGGCCATATTTCTTAACTCGTTATATTACACAAAAGTTATTCATCACTTCACTGAAAAAATGGTTGAGTGGATTTTGAGTAGACTGGTAGATTTTCATGCCCATTTTTAGGACAAGATTTACTGTCTCAAGAGAGAGTAGGTGTAACATTTGTCTAGTCATTCAGTATCCTGTTTTTTCCTGAACTGAATCCAGCATCTTACGTACTCATTCTGTGACTAACAATGAGAGATTGGACAATTTTTCCATCCCTTGTCCAATTCTTCATTCGTATTGCCTTACTGCACAGTGTAGATACGCCTATTGTTACATGAAGTAGAACTGAAGTCTGGGGCAGTCACTGGCGTCATTACTATTTTCAATGACAGCCTTGGTGGGCTAGGGAAAATGAGCTTCCCGTGAGGTCACATCTTGGGCCAACAGCACTTTGCAGTCACATAGAGCTTCCTGGAAATGAGTTCGAGCAACCCACTCTCAAATCTGTGCTTTTAACAAGCTGGACTGCACCAATGCACCTTCAGAACAATCTCCTTTCTACTGTTATTTCAAAACAGGAAATTATTCTGTAATTCAAATGAGGTCAGAAGACTGCTGTCATAGTGTCATGGGAATTCATGATGAGATTCTCTGCTCTGAGCTGCAGAGACTGTGTAACAAGCTCATACAACATAGAGCAGCATGACACCATTCAGATGAGTGTGTGCATGTGTCTGTGTATGCAGGTCAAGATCTTCAGTACACCTCACAAAAATTCAAAAGAAGTGTGACACAAGAAAGTGAAATTTGGTAGGAAGTGAAGTGTGTGTGGTCCTCACATCTATTTCCATTAATGTAAGTGTTTGGAATAGTGTTAAAGTGAGTTCAGCAAATTGCACTTTTCCTAGGAACTGTGTTTAGTGCCCTTTACCAGATGAGCTGTGCTTTTCCCTCTGGCACTTCTGCCAGTGCTCCTTTTGGAGGAGGCACAACTAGCATTCCTTTCCCTACAAAATAGGAACTGCATGCAACAAAAGAATACTTCAACACTATTTTGCAGCCAGCCAAAGGCTCAGAGGAGACCAAAATGTTTTTATGTTTAAGTCTTACTGAAAAGATCTACAACCTTTTCAATCTTTTATCCTATCCCAAGCACTGATGCTGGAAGTCACAGAAGTTCTAATACTAACATCCACCAGCAAGACCAGCAAGGTAATGGGAACCCCATACAAACATTTGAGCTTATAGAGTTGCAAAACCACCTCCTCTGGGTTCACTGGAGCTCAACATACATAAAAGATCTGAAGAGCATTGTTCTCCTCATGTGTTCATGTAGTGAAATCAGATAATCATTTATCCTTTTGTAAACCTCAGGTAATTTTCAAGTCACACAGAGAACAGCTCTTGATGTTGAAGGCAAGGAAATGAACTCCACTCTTAGCTTGATCCACCCTTGCACTGTTATAGCAGGAAATGTGCCATATATCAGCAAGGTTTTAAAACTGGAGACATTGAGTCATCAGCTGAGTCTGCTGGCACAGTTGTTACAAACAAGGCGTTAGTCAGAACACCTGGAAGAGCAGTTCTTTAGCTGGTCATCTGCCTACACAGACCACAGCTGTTGTATCCTCCCCTCCTCACTTACACTCTGTATGCAGTCCTCAGGCATCTCCAACATTCAAGCTACATGACAATGTGCGAATATTTCACCTTACAACTCCAATTAAAGCTGATCACACTAACAGAATAGGCATTTTCTGAGGATGAATGTCTGATGCCCAAGTCTTTATGACCATGCTTTCAAAGTCAAGATGTTCATATGACGATTTTAGCTCTAAATGTCACAATTACACAGCTCTACACAAGTTCCAAACCATTTGCTAAGTGCAGCCAGATTTATTATCTTTGATTACATCCTTCCATTGCTAGGGCACCTTTACAATGAAAAGATAGCAATCTCTTATTTGCAGGTCTTTTCTCCCCATTATTTTAAAAATGACCATGGGTAGCTTATTCCCAAGCTCAGCTGTCCAGATGTCTTAATTTTCTCTCTTTTTTCCGTCTGAAAAAAACTCACATATTTACCTAACTTAGATAAATAAGTTCATATGTAGGTTAATGTGAATATTACTCTAGATATGAATGTGGTGTGAACCCATTTACACTTCTCTATCTTGACTGTATATGAAAGAGCAGGAGATGTGAGACTAAACAGAAGATTAATAGAAGTGGCTAAAAGAGGAGACTGGATGAGAAAGTTGTTTCCTCCTATGTCCTACAGTTTTATGACTGTTTCTCAGCCCACATAGAGAGAGACTCCTTACAGAGGCTGCAAACGCATTTCACTCCAAGTAACAGTGAACCTGCTTTTCTGGATAACTCTTTAATGGAATATTAACAGCAGTATAAATATCACACTACGGGTCTGCAACCAAAGCTCATTTGGAGCCCTATCCTGTCTACTTTTCTTTTGGTATAAGCCTGCTATAGACTTCTACAAGAGCTCTGGTTTGTGCCAAATTAAATAAAAGCTCAATGCAGCAGCCTCATGCAAAGGTACCTGAGAACACCTGGCTAAAACCAGTCCTGCAGTTCCATGCACAGCTTTTTCAATAGTGCCTTGCAGCACTCTTTCTGATAGGGACATAAATAAACAAAGCAAAGAGGCGATGGAGTAGGAAACGCTGGTCACAATGTCAGTCACTCCTCCCCCTGTCTCTGCACTCCCCACAGACTTTAAAGGTCAGGAGGATGTGGAACAATGCCCACGTCCAAAGAAGAATTAGCAAGGGAGGTTAAAAACCTTTTCTTCCCAATGAACTTGAGGAATTTTCTTCCTTTTTCTTCATAGAGCACTGAGCTGTCTGGGTTATGTGGGACTGAGTACTTTGTGGTTAACATTTGCTGTGATTGGTTGAGCCACTGTATAAAATAGAAAGGAAGGTTCACCTTTAAGATATATATTTTTAGTAACTGACCCATATGGTGCAAACTGCTGTCCAAAATACATTTTTGTTGCATTTAAAGGCTTTAAGATAAGTTTTTCTTTGTTAAAAATTCTTCACTAGAAATGATAGGCAACGTTTTCTAAGTGCTGGGCAACACCATTCTTCTTACCTCCCATCAGGAGGAAACCTTAAAATCAGAGAGATGCTCTTTTCCTCCTCCCTTATCACCATACATATTTTCTCTGTATTTTAACATTGATCCCTATTTCTCTATTCATCACTGTGGAAATCTTCTGGCATCTCAAACATATGCATTCAGAAGAGGTTATTGTAATAGAAAACATCGTCAGACAAAAGACATTGACCAAAAGGTTTCCATTGCCACAAATAGGAAAATGGAATCAAACTACTGAAAACTGACTTTCCTTATGCAGATGCATGCAACAACAAAGACAGTGAGGCTCTGAACAGAATTGGGTTTGTACTGTAACCCTAAATAAAGCAATAACAACAGAAAAAGGCATGATGGTCATGGTACACGTGATGCTGCTACTGCTTGGACATAAACCAGAGGGCCAGTGCTGCACACCCCAGTGAACTGAAGTAATGGTATATACACAGGAGATGACAAAGACATCCCACAGGTTTGGTGATAGAGTGGTGCTCACCTATACATACTCCAGGGTCCCATAACCCAATGGCAACCCTTATAGCCCCTGCTGCCTACCTTCCTTCGGCAGAGAAGAAGGTTTCCATGTTGTTTCCATGAGGTTTCCAGTTGCACGATCCTAACATAGAAACATAAGGACAACTTAAAAGGGTCTCCCTTACCACAGCTAAGGGAGAATAGATCTGCCCTAAGTCATCATGAGGTGTTCATGCAACTGTTCTTAGAGCCTCCACAAACATTCCAACCAGTTACTTCCCTTTGAACCTCACTGACAAGGAAAGCTGATTACTGACTTGTCCTCAGAGCAGCTTCACATCACACCTCTCTGTTGCGGAAGCTGTGCTAAAACTGTTCAGAAGCTGCATGTTGCTTAAGAGATGCATTTTGGCTGCCCTTATTCTAGCATTTATATCTCTGTTACCCAGCAGGTGCACTGTACTCAGGTCTGCACAGTCCTCTGTTCTGCCTTCCTACCAAGCTATCAGCCCCAAGCCGCAGCTGTACTACCTGTTTGGACTGAAATTAATCCAAATCTCCTGCACGTCAGTGTGGGGGCAGAATTGCCTTTGCTCAGCAGGCTGCAAATACACTCTTCAGTCATTCAAAGCTCTGCCTACAGCCAGCTCTAATTTTACTCTATTTTGTTTATGCTAGAGTGGCTGGGCTAGTATTTGTTTTCCCTCCTTCCACTTAATCTACCTTTGTCTTTCTAATAACATCTCCTAATAATATCTTCCATCCTCATTTATTTATAGCTACTGCCCTTTTGTTCAGGTGATACTACTGAAAGTGATCTAAAATTGAGTACAATTACCGTGGAGGTGCCAGGGGTAAGTCACTTATTTGTAGGTTAAGTTTTAGACTTGAAATGCTATTGAGATAGATGGATTTTCTGTGTTGTTCCTGCTCCGAGTCACACTGCAGTCTGGATGGGAAGGGAATTCAGGGAGGAGTGTAGTGTGGGTGTGTGCCAGCATTTCTTCGTGAAAGCTTACGATCTCAGAGGAAAAGTGACCGATAGATTATCTTTATTTGCTCGGCAGGTGGTACTTAGCAAAGGGAAATGCATTGGATATGCTTGGTCCTTTCAAGCTCCAACCGAAGGAATCTAACGGTCAACAAAAAGCACAGGGAAAAATCCATTCTGAAGATGCTTTAACGTCCCATCTCAATTTGCAAACAGCACTGGCTTAATTCTTTTCTTTTGAAGCAACAGTTCTCGGCAGTTGCTACAGTGTGACAGAACAAAGAGCATCCTGCAACTTGGCAAGTGGTTCTGCCAGCAGAGGTCAGTGAAGGAGGTGGTTCTGCAACACACTGTAGCAGCTGTGTGCAACACACTGTGGCAGCTGTGTAACCAGACGTGCAGATACTCAGTGTGTCTCCATATCAGACCACCAGCACTGTGAATGAGAGCAAAGAAGAGTCGAATCCTATGGAGGACTGAAGGAAAGCCCTATGTCTACAGCTCTACCAAGGACAGACGCATCTAGAAGCCTCACACTGGTCTCACATCCAGGCTGGAAGTTAGTTTCTCCTTCTCCTGGCATTGTGCTACATGTTTACCTTAGAAGTGTAAAAGAGAGAACATGAGGAATGCCACAAGAACAGCAATTTCTCCTGTCTGAAACACAAACTGTGGTGAAAATGAAATTCAGCATTTGCTTCAGCAGATCTTGAGTACTTCCAGAGGTGTGTACTCAACACAGTCTCCAAGCTCTCAGTCTACCTTCACTGTCCTTCCTGTTGAAATGTTATTATTTTCCTCTCTAATACCAAATTCCTATTACTGGACATTTTCAGATATTACTGCCCATGAAGTCAGCACTTGGTCCTTAAGAGGAACACAGAATCAGCAGCAAAACTGTGTGAAAGAAGTCAATTTGCTTCATCTGTTTAATTTCAGCATGAAATATTTGGAATGAAATTAAGAAATTTCTTTTCTTGCACACTGAATGTACGGTATGTAGGCTACTAAAAAATTGGTTTTCATGTAAAGATAATTATTGCATAGCAGCTTCATGTCTGCCAAGGTCAGTCAGAATAATGCAACATCTTTCTATAGTTTTGGCACTGGATGTAGTAAAAAGAGCCCAGAGTTCCCATCTGGGGAATCTTGGACTTATGTTAACACAAGCATTCTATTTCCTCTCAAAAATCAGTTATCAAAATAGACCTGGCAGTGGGTTACACCAAATTCATTCTGTGTATGTAAAGAGCATATGAAATTAAAACTCAAAACTAAAAATAAATAAATAAAATAAAATAAAATAAAAACCAAAGCAGTAGTGCTATAGATTGCTTGGGAATGCTAAAGAGAAAACAGTATAGGTGAAAAGCCAAGGAGGAACAAGGAACCAGCAAGCTAGCAGCACGAGGGAAGTCTCAGCACCTGGAGAATACAGTGGTGGGTAGAAATTAACAGGAAAAGGGAAAAAAGGAAGGAAAAAAACCCACTCAAAAATTGCAGGAATACATTGGGCTGCCAAACCTGTATTGAGAAGTGGCAATTGAATTCCAACTTTGCTATACAGTTTGGGCCAGGTTAGCAAGGAGACCATCAGGTAATTACTGTGACTGCAGACAGATGTTGTGAGGAAAGAATTAGACACCTCCAGCTTAGCTTTAGGGAAAAAAAGAGCCTCTGTCACTACCATTAGGAAAAGAGCCAAACCAGGGAAGTACTTCTGTATGGATTCCACTACAGCTGGCTGTGAGAAGCAGCAGGAGATACTACCAGGAAATGCTCATCACTGCAATAAGAAACACAGGGCTCAGTTTGTAATGATGCCGGAGATCAGGATCTGCTGCTGGGCTGCTGTGGGTCTTCATGCCTGCTTTTCTGTGCACTCTCAAGGCTCCATTCTGTCCCTGTTCTGAGCCCATCTGTGGCAGAGGATCGCCACCAGCTCCAGCAGTGTAGATCAGAGACAGCTGGAAAAGTCTCCTCAGAGCCCTTCTCACACTGGTGACAGCCACCATGCACCCACCAGGACTTTCCCTTCCCAGCTCATCTCTTCCCCCCTCACTCCAAATTACCACCAGTCACATCTAAGCAAGCGTTTTGTTTTCACTTACAGGATGGATCCCTCCTTTCCCGCATTTCTATGATTTTCCTTATGACAAAATGACATTTCTGACAAGCAAACCTTCCTCTTCCCCCACCTCCCCTCGTTCTGTGGATGTTTTCATCACCAATTAATCTAACAGAATGTACCATTTAGGTTTGAGAGGCTGGCGTGACTCCTGGAGACAGAATGTGCTGCTGGGAACAGAGGGGTGGGGGTGACGGAGAAGATCAGAGAAGGCTCCATACTGCCAGGAATTACTCATCAGGAGGGTGGAAACATGGAAGCCTGGAACATTCACCTCCTTAACAGGCATCTCAGACACATGGCTGTCAGTACTCCATGGAGTCACTGCATCTGGGCGTGTGATGACAAGAGGACAAAGTTCTGCTGAGATTACACAGATATTGTGAATGTGTCTATCAGGCTCTCTGAAGATCCCTGCACATAATTAGCAGGTGGGAACAATGCAAACTACTAGCTGGTGAGGGATTGCTCTTCCTCTTAGAATACACCTCTCTAAAAAGAATAGCCATGTTTTGGAGGTCGAAATAAGCAACTTCAAAGGGGGGAAAAATTCAAGCATTTAAAAACCAAAACAAAACAATACATCCCCCTCCTTCCTGCTGAATCACAGAGGATTAGATGTACAACACACTTTAAACTGCAATCAAATTCCCAAAACAACTATTCTACCTGAGCCCTGAAGTGGTTAGTTTTCTTCGGTTTAATCTGTTGTTGTTGTTGGCTTGTCCGTTTTTCTTTTCTCCCAGATCTTAACTCCATTTATTTATTTCTTGTTGTGAGAAAACACCCTCATCTTTCCCGTAGATCTTACTGGCCTATAATTCTTAGATTTTTAGATTGTATTCCTGGGTTTTGAGTCTTTCAAATTCACCAGGGTTAGAAATGCTCTCCCCCTACCTGATGCGGAATCTACTGCTCCCACATAATTCTGCAGTTCTCCACATTGATTCACCTGGAGAGATATTTGTGATGGAATCACGGGACTCAGCACTGGAAACATGCAGAAAAAGGGTCTCCATTTTCCTCGAGCATCTATTACATCAAAAAGAAAAGCAACAGCAACAACAAAAACCCACCACAAAAGAGCCAACACTGGTTTATCACCAGCTAAGTATTAGGCATAAAAAGAATAATGGAATAATAGCAGTGCTCTCTGGGACATGAGGTTGTTTGATGATAACAACCTGATCCCTTTATGGAAGTTTCTTAGTGAGCAATACTGTTTCCAACCCACTTGGCATCTGCCTGAACATAGCCCTGTCTGTGACAATCTTAGCACTTCTGCTGTAGAGCTTCCCAATGCTCCTCTTTTTTTATTTTTTATTATTTTTTCTAGCTAGCTTACAATGAACTACTGAGTGAAATCCTGAAGGATGTGTAGGACGAAGCTTTTAAAAAGCAAATGTTAGCGTGTTAGAAGACTTCACAGGCTGTACTGCAGCAGCACAAGCCTGTGGGATTGCTACCAGTTCCTAATACCAACCCAGCAAATGTTCTGCTGCTGTCTCCTGTCTGGAAATAACAAAGGATTTTCTAGTTGGAGTGTAAACCTTGAGAGCAATCCATCCAGCACTGAATGCAGTGGGAACACTCTGTCCCTTCACGTCTGTACAGGCAAATGAAGCTGTGAATCTGCTGTGTGCCTCTCCAGAACTGGACTGAAGGATGCTGAGCAGAGATGTGTACAACATTTTAATGGAGGTGATAAAAAGTGAAGTGACATTTTTCTGACAGCCTTGCAAAAGAGGAAGAACTTAATCTTCACTTGTATGGCGTCTGAGAGATTTAGCTTCAGCCCAAGGCAGTTTGTTTCATTAAAAGCAAAGAAAACAATTAACAGCGTTGGCCAAAACACTGCTACAGAATCCAACAGGAGATTTTCCTCTTCTTATCATGAGACATTAAATAAAAGACAGATGCAAAAAATAAAAAAGAGGGAAGGGTTTAAGCCGATTTTTAAATATATGTATGCAGCAGCTTAATTCTTGTACATGACAATGGGAATCTGCTAAGAGAAATGAATGGCCTAGCCCTTGTTCCCAGGTCCCTGAACAATGCTCTGTGAAACTGCAGAAGAGCTCGGGTGGCTCTGGCACTTCCTTCATTACACACTGTGAAGGAAAATAGATGTTGTGTAAACTAGAAGCTCGTGGGCACGAGTGGCAGATTTTCACATGGGACAAACATATGTTTGGTTTGAACAAACGAATTTCCCATTTCACTTGAAAAAAAGAAAAATGTTTTAACTGTAGGAAATTTCATCCCAGAACACTCCAGTAATTACTTGCAAAACTCAATTCTCTGCTCTTGGATGTTCAAGAGGGTGACGAGAAGAAGAGTGCGGAACTCCAGCTTCTTCCTACCTAATATTAATATCAATCTTGAAAATACCTGAAGCACCCAATTTTTCTGCTTTTTGTGTATTAAGATTCAGTGTCAAATCTGAAGATTGCTGAAAAACAAGACGTGACTAAAACTTGAAAAGATGGGTGCTCAGTTGGAGAGCAGGCCAAGGGAAGCCGGGATGTGAATACCGCTTACTTTTGTGCTGGAAGGTAAAACAGAACTCCAAAACCTCAGAAAAATAAAATCTACCCTTTCCCTCCTTCTCTTGTTTCAAACATATCTTGATGTTTAGCCTTCAAACTGCATTACAACAACTCTGTTCCTGTACCAACATTTTGGTTCCTTCACTTTGAGCCAGCCCAAAACTGCACAAATGAAAGAGAGAAAACAGAAAGCAGAAAAAAAAAGGAATGATTTTCTACACTGATTTATTCAGGGTTTGGTTCATTCCAGATAGAAAAGGGTGACAGCTTCTCCCTGTGTGCCTTATACCTGCATCTCTGAGCTATCCTGCAATTAGGGAAAGACTGAAAAGCCTGCAGAACTTGGTGGTTATTTCTGAGAATATAGCATAACTGTTTCTAATTTTCTCATTCTGAGTTTCACCCCGATCTGAGTCCACTCACATGAACAAGGCAGTTCCAAACTCCAAATTGTTGTTTCAGACTCCAAACTCAGGCAGACAACAACATCTAATGGTTTCATACCTTGAGACTCAGTCTGACACAATCCTGCCTCCACAAAGACAACTCGCCAAGATTTAATAAATACTTCATAGCATCTTTTGTCCTAAACTTTACTGATTAACCCACACTGTATACAGCAAAAGCCATTTCATTCTAGTATGCCGCAAAAGCAGGACTTTTCATACAGTAGCATTCAAAGCTTATTTTATATCTGTGAAGTTGGAATCAGTGGAAAACGAGACCCAGTCATAACTAAGGTGAAAACAAAGGTAGACCAGTGGGATTTGCTACTATACCTAAGCAAGCTTTCCTTTCAGGACCGATAGCCTGAAATCCTTGTGCCAGCGTTTTTCCTCTTCATAATTTTTTCTTTCATGTGGTTTCTCACCACGGGAGTTTCGTGACACACAGCAGAAACTTTATGGCTGCCAAATTCAGCATGACACAGACCAGCACCAAACCAAATAGTGACACATCCTTGTGCTCCTTCTCCCTGATTTGACACACCAGCATGCCAAAGAGCATCTCACTTTGGTTGCCTAATTCTTTTCCTGCATTCATCATTTTTGGCATTAATTCCACGCTCAGATTTTTCTCTCTCCATCCATCCTCCCACAGCACACTCCCTTTGTGCCCAGGCAACTTTGGGTTTTGGCTATAAGCCTGTCTCTCCTCCAGTTCTCCCATCTTCGAGCATTAATAAATACAAGGTATCATTAGTTATTGCTCCTTCCCCCCAGAAAAGTCACTTGTAATACCAAGATCTAACGTTGGGGAAAATTACATAGCTTTTAAACCAACAATAACAAAACCTGAAATGCATTTTAAATATCTTTAGAAAACTGTTGAGGTCTGGGAGCAGTGTTCAAGCCTGAGGACAGATAAAAGGCAAAGAAGACTAAGAGGGGAACTGTTTTAATGTTAACAGATCTTACACAAGAAATTACTTGAGTTTAAAAACATTGAAGACCACCAAAAAATAAAAGGACTCCTCCTAGTCAAAATTTTCACAATTTTCTCTTAGGAAGCAGTAACTATTTTTGTCATACTGTTAGCTCATGACACACCTCCAGAGATCTCCTACCATCTTGTCCTTCATGATGGATGGGGCTTTGAGCAACCTGGTCTAGTGGGAGGTGTCCTGCTTATAGCAGCAGGCTTGGAACCAGATGATCTTAGAGGGCCCTTCCAACTCAATATGTTCTATGCTGTACGCTTGGTGGTTAAACAACCCACTGCTCATTTGTCCAGTCCTTCAGTAGTGGGGCCCTTCAGTAGTAGTTGCTAAACCTAGTAGGTCAAAGATGAGAAAAATAGATGTGGAAATGAACTACAAACAGGTAAAAGAATGTTATCATAGCTGAATTGGAAAACAACCATAGAGGACAGCAAGATGAAAATGAAGAAGGTGGGATACTTAATCTGAAGGACAAATTAGGTAGAACTGGCTTTAGTAATGGAACTTTCTAGTTTATGTTAGCCTCACACAGCAGCAGTTGGGTCCTGCATTGTGATTATTGATCTCTTCCTTTCATGCTGCTCAAGGCTGAAATGCCCTGAATACAAATGGGGGCTTTTAATGGATTCCAGCCATTTTAAAGAAAAGTTTTAAATGTGTGATCACTTCTGAGCCACCCACATGATAACCCCACGAGACCAATACCTGCAATACAAAAATAAATAAAAAAATAAATAAATAAAGCCAAAAAAAAACCAAGAAGATTTCTTTGCTTAGCATTTGCTTCTATTCCAATAGCACCATGTTACTGATGGAGGAGAGAACGTCTGAGATTCTGATGAAGGAGCCATCTGGGCAGAGTTTGAACTAAGGCTTGCAAAAGCTACACAAGAAAAGGAAATTTAGATACATTGCACCCCTGCTATTGTCACACACAGAGAATGACTTGCAAGATAAAAGGCAGTGACAGCTCCAGAGATGTTTCTGTAGCAGAATGCAGAAAGTAACCAGTTGGGGAAAATCTGAGTTGAAAAGGATTGAGCCACCAGACTGGCATGAATTCAGCTTCAAGATACTCTTCAGCACAACAGTGTGATTTTGAGCTCCTTATTTATTATTATCATTTTAGATAGATGCTGCAAACAGTTCAAAGACACTGTGTACACTGGGCGCTGCACGGATTCAGAAGGAAGCAAAACTCTTTGTTACATGCAATTTAAGGGAGCTGAAAAGCGAAAGGAATATCAGCATATCAAGCTGAGACTAGTTCACGACAGGTAAAATCCTCAGCCCCACTCACTCACTAAATCCCTAAAAAGCAAACCATCTTCTGAGCTGATTCAAAGGTTCCTCCCCAATCCAACGCTGCTTTGGCTGCGCATTCCCTGAACCTCATACCCTCATCTTTCATTCACTCTCCAGTGATACAGTTACACTGATGCACAGTTGGTATTTTTTTTCCTCTAGAAAGCTTTGACAAAAACAATCATCCTTTATTCTCCATTTCCTTTCTATGAAATGGAGCTAACGCTGCCTGCCCTTCTGACTTCTTTTCTCATATCCATTTTCTTTTCAACTCTTAAGGGCAAAGATTTCCTCCTTTTATGTCTTCTACAGCATGAAACTGAACTAATAGCTACCACTGCCATAAAAATGTGGCTTAAATGAAGAAAACAGTAGTTATCCTCTCTTCTGGAAGGTGTAGTAGTATAGGTTTTGCTATTTCTTTTGATGCTTCAGTAAAAAAGGTTGATCATTGATACAAATTTGCCAGATCTTGAAGTACCAGACACAACCATTACACACACAGCAGACTAGGCTGAGAACACAAAATGTTTTTGCAATCAAAGTTGTCTCTCTCATTCTGTTATTCTTTCCCCTTTCAAAAGCAACATTTGTTGTGTTTGCCAGCCTCATGGAGAAAGCGGTTTGCGACCTTGCTTCTTGGACTGCATTTCTTCCTGCAGAAGTGGCTAAATAGCTCTGAGAACAAATTTTGTTTTTATTCTTTTGGCATGATTTCTACTTGCTTGAGGAGGAAAATGCCTGGACATCACTTCAGCACAGGCACCAAGGGAAATTACAGCTGAGTGAGTGAGCACACTTGTGCTGTAATGTAATGAAGAACTGGCTGCGACAGCATCATTTTTGAGAATTCTATACTGTCAAGGCTTAAAAAAAAAAAAAGCATTATCAGCTCTTAACGAGCTTCCAAACTGGCATTTTCCCTGAATACAGAATGAAAAGAAAAAAACCACCTGAAAATAGGAGCAAAAAATCTGTTTGCAGTAAGATGGGTAGCCTAATAAAATAAACTCACACAAAGAAGTGACGGGAACCGTAAGTCTCAATAGCCTTATTGAAAATAAATCAAAACTGAATCAGACAAAGCAGTTATCACAGGGTGTGATGTCACTGAGTGAACACGAAATGCAAAATTCCTTACAGGAATGCTGATTCTAGTACATATCATTTCCTATGGTTTGAAGTATTTGGAAAACTTTTAGCTCAGCTCACAGTAATAGAGAGAGGAAGAAGAGGATAAATGAGTAGGAAATTGATCATTTTATTTTCTTTTGGATATCAGTTAAGAACCAGAGTGTCGGTCTGAAGGAGCCATATCCCAGCTGAACTGGTACAACTTTCGGTTGTAAAGAATCCAGTGCAACTATGGCACAACAAAATACAAAACACTACCATTCGTTCTTGAATTTCTTCTGTCTATGAATCCACCTGGTTCAAATATAGGCCACTAACTGAACTTTTTGATCCACTAATGGAGTATCTGGTCCTAAAAGTCATGAATTGTGTATATGATCCTTATCCACATCACCAAAAGGACTACGCAACCCCAATTTACACCTTTATTTTCAACTTGAGTGATTTGGGGCAATAAATGTTTTTTTTTTTATATAGTTTGCTGAGTTCCAAACTGAGTGGAAAACTTTATGGTTGAATATTTGGCCACACTGAAGCCTGTAAAACAAGACAGTCTGCTCTTTGGAACTTCCCTAGTTGAGAAGAGAAGCGAGGTCTTCCAAAAGTGATTAAGCACTGGGGCCTTTTTCACTCCAATCCCTCCCATTTGTTCATTATCTTTTGCTGTTGAAAAATTATTTATAGGTATCATGGTACTTATTTTCTTTCCTAGTGCATAAGACATTATCTACCTCTCAATAACTGTTCTGCTATTCACCCGATGAACATCTTCCAACACTTCTCTTTTTTGTTTCCCCGCTGTTTATTTACAAATATAGATTTACTTCTCTCCCCTTCTGAGTAACCTTTGCAGCAAAGCTTTCAGTGAGGAAGGGATAGCCTGAGGTGGCTGAACACAGTCTTTTCTTCTCTGCTGCACAAAGAAAAGACTGAAGATCAGTACTGTTTACAGAGCCTAAGTCTGATACTATTCATCAGCTTCTCTACTGAAGTCACCCCTACCTTTTGGATGGGACTACCAGTAAAATAGCAACACATACGACAAGAATAAGAGAGAGAACTGGGAAAGCAAGAAAGTAAAGATAGCAGGGGAATATAGAATGCAAAAGTTCTAACCAAAGGTATAATTCATGATTTACAAGGCAAAATACTTATCTACCTTGACATAAACAATGGCCACCGTGATGAGCAGATACCAATAAGGATTAAACAAATGTGGCCTCACAACTTACTACATAATCACCTATAGATCACAAATTCTTTTTCAAATGCTATGATGGAGACTGGATAGTATAGAACTATATGTTTCTTTTCTCAGAAATTTTGCAAGCATATCAGAAGTTGGAATGGAAAGTCAAACTGGCGACATGTTGAAGTGGACACACAGTGACTATTACTCTTGTTCCATGTACCAAACCATAGATGAATTAATGTGCAAAAAAATTAGAGCAACTAACAAAAGAAACACCCATAGAGTACAGAAGACATCCTCCTGGCTCATAATGACTCCAAGTTATAAATTTCTGGAAGCTGAGAGAGCACCGCTTGATGCTTGCCCTGCTCTTTCTTGTTGGAATGTGTGCTGCTGTATATGCCTCCAAGAGATTTTTTTTCTCAGTTTTTTGAGCTGGAATCTAACACCAATATGACTTATACATTATTTCTAAAGAGCATGTAGGTAAGCAAAAAAAAAAAACAAAACCTTGCTCTGTGATCCCCTATCGCTGCTGGTGAAAGAACCCTAAATGCATGAAAGAAAGGAGAAAAAACACTTCTGTTGGTGGGTTTTGGATCTGAGCAAATTATTTACAATTCATAGTTTATCTAAATTACATGCTTTCCACTCACTGAAGACTAAAGTCTGTAGTATACATATTTGAATTTCAGACAATTCCACCAAGTGTACACTACCCAAGAGATGTTGGTAGCAGCTCTCCGACAGCAACAGGCTTTGTTGGCTGAGCTCTATATGAGCCTAATGCAACCTCCTAAAGAATGAGAGTATTCCCATCCACTTCCACAAGGGATCTTTTTGAACTAGCAGATAGGATGGGAGCAAGGAAGCATTATGTGTGGCATGGTGTCTGTTCTGACTGGCTGAGTCTTCGAGGTGCTCCCAGCTTGCATAGGTATGCACTTGTATATGTATTCAAGCCCGGTGAATACCAGCTGTGACAGTCTGGGTTACTATTTGCAAATAATCATATTTGACTGAGAAATGATGAGCTATTTTGATCCATCTGCATATTCTGGTGTATTGCCAAGTGAACTGGTGTTGGTCAGAAACATTAAATAAAATGTCTGTGCCAAAGCCCAATATTGGTGTATGTTTTAGATAGTTTAATTAACCAGGTGATTAACTCTAATATCCAGAAGTGATCCAGGAATCCAACTATGAGACAGGAGTTACTCCCATCATCACATCAGTCCTTTCCAGGAAGATGTGGAAAGAGAG
This sequence comes from Gallus gallus, assembly GCF_016699485.2. NCBI lineage: Eukaryota > Metazoa > Chordata > Aves > Galliformes > Phasianidae > Gallus > Gallus gallus. The sequence goes on from NC_052544.1 coordinate 12,175,477, forward strand.
CTCCTGTCCCTGAGTGCAGAACAAGAGAGATGGCGGGGAGCTCCGGGTCACATCAGTGCATCAGGACAGTCTGGCAGCTCCCGCATTCCATGCACACATCGGCTGAGAATTTCCAGCTCCCTGAACAAGGGACGTGCTAAGGGATGGTGACTCAGGCTGCCATGCTCAGTGTGGAGACAGAAGAGAAGACATGATTCACCCATCAAGCCAGTCAGGAAGGGTCAGCTATCTATCCAGAAGGTTAATTTGAGTCTGGCTGATTTCCAGCAGGAAGTCAGATGGAAGGATGCAGGAGATAACATTTCTACAAAAGAGGTTTCAAAGCATGTGAGATGAGAAAGGATATTAGCCAGAAAGACCTATGATTCTGGAGGGGGGACGTGAATTCAGTCTGTCATGTCTGTAATTTCTGCTTCCCCAAATAGACTCTCATTTCATGAATGCCACACTGGACCGATTTATTCTGAGGTTATTCCAGTGATGTCCCTCTTACAGCATGTACAGAAGGCTGAGCCTAGCTCTAGCTCCCTTCTGAAGATGAAAGAAGAGGTCTCACCAGCAACTCTTCTGTTATTATCAAGATGCAGCAGGGAAAAAAAAATGGTGTAACATGACTGTTACCATGACCTAGATATAGGGAAAGGAGCAAACAGGAGAAAATCTGCCACAACCTTGAGAAAGTCATTTACTGTCTGCAACCACATTCCTCATCTACAAAACAGCATTTATTCATTTTATTTATTTTTTCCCTGAATCAAACGAATATGCTGAAGGTGTAGTTCATCCCAAGACTGACTTGAAGAGGAGTGTGTTTTCACCTTGTCAAACATTATAATTTGCCACAAACTATGGGTTTTGGGGCTTTAAAAATCTCACTCACAACACACTGAAAAATCTGATTAAGCATGCAGTGAAGAGTGTCGTGACTTCTGTACAGAGAGTGCTTTCACTGGAACATCAGAACTATTATAGCTGTCTAAATAATGTACAGGCTTGACATACATGGTATCATTAACGATTTACATCTCGAGATAGTAATGACTTGAGAGGACACGCTTTCTGGATTCTCCTGTCAATAACACAGCACCGACAAAAATTACATGATGATCTGTTTATATTCACTAATGAAAATGTTAAAGATCTTGAAGCACTAGCCAAAGTCACTGCATGACATCAAGGCATTCCCTCTTTTATATGCCTTTCTGGAATACTCCAAGTGGCATCAATAGCTCTTCGGTGAAAAAAAATCTCCCTTCAAAAAGATTTATATTTCTTTTAACCCATTGCTTTGGGGCCTTTATCATCTGATAAATGATCACAGTGAAAGTCACAAGTACCACAAAGTGAGTGTAAACCAGTCCTTAGCATCACACAACGTTCTCTGACTGTGACCAGTTGATAAAGTCTGCAATATTTCCTCTTACATCCTTGGCCTGTAACTGGAGCCTGACTGTAGGTGATGGAACAGAAAGAGTTAACTTCTATCTAGGTGTTCAAAACTACTTTTAAATCCCACCCCTAGTTGAGATGCAGTCCAGAAGATGGAAAGTAAACAAGAATTTGACTGATAACCCTTACTTGATATTATCAGTCTCTGACACAAATAGATCACTTCAGAAGACATCTCCATTCATCCCCATTCAGCTTTTGCCTTCCCTGCTATGCTAACTGGTGTAGTAGATGCTACGTTCTCAGCTCTTTGAACCAAGGACTCAAACTGTGCCATTCAGCATCTTGTCACCCTGACAGTACTCAATGCATCTCCTCTGCTCTGGTCCCCTGACCTCCATCCTCACAGAAAGGGGCAGCTGAGCCTCCCAACACCAACTGTGCCACACAGAAGTGCTCTCTCATCTCAAGTCTCTCGCTTCTCTCAGCAGTCCCATGAAAAGTTTTCCTCTGGGACAAAGTGCTTTCAGAGAAGCTCTCATTTCTGATCCTAGCAGCCACCCACGAGCAGGCTGTCCTAACACCCTGCTGCTTGCTCTCACATACAGCCATCGGCTTCTACCTTCTCTAGGGAGCATCACTCAAGAGATTAATCTGTTGTGACATGGACTTTGTTCAATAATCATTGTAAAAGCTAGGCAGGAAGTGGGAGAAAGAAATAATAGCCTGACTTGTAGTCATTTTTTTCTCGTGAAATTAAGAAATTTCACCAAAGGATACATTTTACATCGAGGAATGATTGAGTTTCCACTTTCACCTTCAGGTCTCAAAACAGCTCACAGAGAGCAAGCATTCCCTCTCACTTGCTTCTCCCTCTTCTCACCCTCTTGTCATGGAATTTAAAGGACCTAATTCTGTTACACTGGTACACGATGTGAAGATGCAGATCCTTTCCATGAAAGGAAAAATTTTATCCAATTTTTTCCACGGTTGGAATTTGGAAACTAAATTGAACTGTACCACATAGACTCAAAACCACTTCTCAATTTCAAGCTCCTCAAAATCAGAAAAGCCATAAGGAGGATGAGGTACTGCAACAGAGGTACAACTGAGGACAGAAAATACCTACATCCCATCCCTGTAACAATGAGAGGTTTGCAGTCAGCTGGGCTGCAGCTCCTGCCATGAGGATTGGGTACCTGCTCATCTGCAATACCTTACAGGTCTCAGATGAATTTGGGATGGTCTTTGCCTCCAAAAGAAGGCACTAAACTGACACAAGACAATAAATAAGTTTTGTTGCCGTCCGCTGCAAACAGCGGAGGCTGTTCCATCCCAGAGAGCTCCCCTCACAACAGCACAGGGCACCAAGCCAAGTTGGTTTGCTCTTCTCCACCTCAGTGTGAGCACACAGAGTTCAACCCAAGCTCAGGCTGGATGCCAGCCCTAACCTGCCTCAGACCTCAGCTTTTCCATGACAGACCGCACATAAACAAATAGCTCCACAGATTGTACTCAGCAAAGTTACAGCTGGGTAGCTATTTCTTGTTACTGAGCTGGTAGGAAGGGGTTTGTTTGCTGACTATGATGCTGGGTACTGGGGATTGGCATGCCACTCCTCAGTTGGATGGGTCAGAGGATGAGTGAAATACTCTGGATTAAATCTGACAAAATGTGAACTTGCCATGAAAGCAACTGTCATCTTCCCCTCCATTCCTTCTGATCATGTAAAAAGGAACGGGAACACACGTGACAAGTAGCACTGAATTTAAGCAAATCTGCTATAATGAATCTTTTAGTCCAGTCTGTCGAGGATGCTCAAAGCAGGAGACGGACTGCAGCTCCTTGTCACGGAGCACAGTAATCTCAGCAGCCCCAACAGAATCAGAATTCATTTCTGCCAGTAAACCCAGAATGACTCAGAATAAACATGGCAAGGAAATCTTAAAATAAAGTGCCATCTCTTCTTGCTTCAGGATAGGGAGGAGGGGAAGATTAAATACTTTCATTAAATTAACTCTCATCCAAATGAGGTTTTTGTTTCATTCCTAAAAGAAACCCATTTCTCTGCTGTCATTTTTTCCTGAGTGGTAAATATGATGCAGAATTCCAGAAGCCTCAGTTCTAAGGAAACAAATGTAATCAATTTCACAGAGCACTGAGACAAATCAATATGGTAGGAGTCAGAAAACTAAACAAAAGCAATGGGAGAAAAATATTACCCTTATTTATATGGTCATAATACACAGAAGAAAAAGATCTTTTTAAATTACAGAGCTAATTTCTGAAGCAGTGAACCACACTAGTCAGTAATAAAAAATAACATTCAGCTATTTTGACTGAGAAATACCACAAGTCTACAATGATTGTAACAACCCATGTGATGGCTGTTATCGTCTCTAGTATAGAAACAATCTATTTTGGCTTCTTTTCTTTTTCTTTCATTTGTCATTAACAGAGAGTAAGAGACCAGAAAAGTGTGATTGCTCAATAAAGCCCAGTGATGTCATATAACATTGCAGCTTCACTTTCAGCTTAAAACTAGGGTTTTATACCCTGGTAACTCCCTGAGAAATTAGAATAAGACAATTTTGTTGAAGAGGTGCAATCTCTGACAATGCTCTCATAATCAACATTAAAGTGGCGTCAGCATTGAGAAGCATTTCTCGAAGTTCAACTGGATCACAGGAGAAAAAAATTGCCTATTTTTTCCTTCTCACTTTACAAGACCCCTTCTATCTCCAGTCTGGTAGAATATCTATAAAGCCCAAGCTCAGCAAGCCCACTTAGAGCACAAATGCTTTTTAAGGCACAAATGTTTTTGCTGCTCTCTCTTACCAAGCTCTTACTTCATTCTTTCGCACCTTGAACAGAATTCACAGTGAATTAGGTTTGTCAATTGCAAACCAGAAAGCAATATGTGCAGGGGAAAAAAAAAAAAAAAAAAAAAAAAAGGAGAAAAACAAGAAATAAACACACATGAGAACTGGGAACAGAACTCACTACTTTTGACACACCGTTCAATGAACCTGAATGCAAAGAAAGTTGTACACATCCACTACTGCAAAGGAAGAAAAATTACAGTAGCTACCTACAGTATGTGATTGCTTTTGGTGTAGGAATCTCCCTTCTGAGTCATTGGAAAATAGAAAAAACACTCACTGCCAAAAACAACCTGAAAACTTACACAGCTCCATTTCAGCAAGGAATAGGAGGGCTACAGTTAAATTAAACCTAATGTTAATCAGAGCACCTGCTTCTCCTATTTCAATACAGGTGAGCCAGAAGCACGCACCCAGGAAAAAAAAGTTAATATTTACCTGGAGACATATTAAATAAAAATAATCACAAAGTTAACAAACTTAAGCCTATAGAAAGTTGCATGCACATTTTTATTCTGCCATCAACTCTGCTTTACCTTTGGGCCATTTCATATCTGCTTGAGTTATAACTGGTGGAATAAGCAAGTTCTTAGGCAGCACATTGCTATGCAAATTTACACTGCCAAATTACTATTCTTATTCCAACTCCATCATAGAGGGGAAAAAAAAAAACAGATTGAAGGATTTTTTTTTTTAATCCTTATAATAAAAAAAAATGAGGGTTTCAACAGGCTTGTCGTTTGAAATATTATTTTTTTGCTCACATGGAATCGAAGTCTGTAAAATTTAATGGGAGTAGATCCATAAAGCTTCTAGAGAAATTGCACTAAAGAACCCCGAAAAAGTAATGCAGTCTGAAGTTTTATTCTACTATAAAGCAAGTATAAGAAATGTGGTTCCCGTGATTGATTGCCATTGGCTGATTTTCAAAGGTCATCACTCCTATTCTGTTTTCCCTGTGTACTGAAGGTGCACAAACTGCAGTAGTTGTCCAACAAAACGTTTTCTTTCAGAAAACCCTGACATTCAAATCAAACAGAGGTTCAAGTGAGGTATGTGTTTAACTGCATTTTCAAAGAGTCACAGTGACTTCAAAAGGACTGCGTAGGTGCTTCAAGTTGTACCAGCATGGAAGGGCTTTGCTGGATCAGAGTCCTGGAAAGCTCTGGAGGAGAAGCACAATGCAAGAGCTGAATATGGTAATTGTTTCCTGTGTTTGCACCATTCTTTTACTTTTCAAAAAGGAAGAAAAAAATCCAGTGTATTCTTTTCGCGGTTCATGATAGTATAAAGAAGCATTTGCAACATGTGCAGCCAGTTGGCTCATTGAACTGGCTGAGAAAAACTACCCTTATAATTTCGCCTATCGTAAATGCTGACAGAAATCTCTCCAACACTGTTCCACTGCAGCTGCCTCATTGTTCTGTTTTAACATGATCAGCACAGTGAAGAGGAAGAAAGGAGTGTTAATTTTATATCAAATCAACTTTAATTGAGTCTTTCATACTTTAGTACTCTGTAATAAATGCATATAACGGTCTCTGGAGTTAGCTCTGGTTGGGATAATATGGAGTCTCAAAACTTGTCTTGGGTACGTTATGGTACCACTCAGCTTTGTGCCACTATCCTGCAGCCTAAGCAAGAACAGTTCCTGAGACATCACAGGAGATGTCCCTGAGAAGTATGTGTATAAATATATATACACATGTAAGCACACATACATTTCTCAGAAAAAGTGATTGGGCAGTGGCACAGGCTGCCCAGGGAGGTGGGGGAGCCACCATCCCTGGAGATGTGTAAGAACCATGGAGATGTGGCACTGAGGAATGTGGTCAGCAGGCATAGTGAGGATGGGCTGGGGGTGGACTTCGGGATCTCAGTGGTCTCCTCCAACCTTGATGATTCTATGATCCTATATACACACATATATGCATTCCTGCAAGCGAAAAGGTTCTCAACAGCTCCTCAAAATGCTCAAGGTGGGCATTACCAAACAATACAGATGATCCAGAAGGGAAAATTCATTTGAGATTGGTGTGGGACATCAGAAACACCCCAGGAATGGAAGTGACCCATAGCATGACAGACAAGAGACTTCTCAAAGCCACTGATGAAGCAGCTCATAACACAGAGCAAGTGTCAAGGCACAAGGCATCGCATCTAGACTTGGTGCTGGTACATAAGGAAAGATTCACCAGTGAAGATGTCAGCAGTGTAACAGCCAAAAAAGCCAACTGTCACTATATTTCTTTAAAGATCTGAACAGAAAGAATAATTTTTCTGATTAATTTTATTTTATCAGTTCAGTTAACAGGACTAATTTTCCGCAAACAGTTCTTAACTGTTAGCATATTCCCAAGCACACTGTGGCAAGTATTAATTATTTCCAATTTGATTTGTCTTGCTTGATTACCCAACAAGGTCAGAGCACATTGTGGCTTTGTGAGAGGGCAAAGAACCAGCTTCTCAAAGAAATGCAAGTCTGCAGCACCCGAACATTCCACAATCACCATAACTTTGTTCTTTATAGAAATAAACTGACAGACTTTGCTAGAGTAATTACAGAAAATGCGCAGTGAAAATGAAACAAAGGGAAAATCTTCTCTTGCTTTCCCTCACTCTTGTATTGACTGATCCCATCTCTGCCTTCATCTTCCAAACTAATTCAGGACCGCACAATTCCATGAGCAGGTAATTGGATGGAAAAAAAATTGAAACCCAAGAGTAAAACAGAACAAAGTAAACAGCTGTTGCCAGTCAAGTCTGGAGAAGAGAATCAGAATTAACATGGAACTTGTAAATTTAGCAAAGCTATTCTGAGAATCCGGGATGATGAATCACCCCTCCCAGCCTCTCTAACTTCCAATACGCCTTGAAAGAAAGTTCATTTCCTTTAACCATGACCCTCCATCATCTTTCAAAAGATATCTCACAAGCACTATTTCTCTAAAGGGGAGACACTGTACTACAGGTCTAAATGAATATCATAGGATGTTGTTTTCAGCTTTCAGGATATGTTGTTAGACTATTATTTGAATCATAATGTGACTGCATGCTGTGTATTTCAGGTTACTCATTTTGTCTCTGACCACCCTTGGGCATTTACATTAACAAGCCCCAGAAAATATTTCCCAGAACCACTCATCAGGACTCCTGGTAATACCCAGGGCTAGCCAGTCTGAGCAGCCCAGCACACACAGCCAGTGCTATGGCAAGGGCAGCATCCACCGTAATCCTGCAGCCCAATACAACAAGCAGCCCAGGGAAGTAGAGAGGGATTGAAGATTTCACTTCTAAGAAGTGGTTCAGCTTCTCTACCTATTGTTCATCCCATCGCTTTATCTATCTTGTTTACCCTCTCCCCATATTGATATTTTTTAGTGCAACTCTACCCACATTTTTTTTCTTCCAAGTATTCTTGAAGATGCCCTTTTCTTGCAAGCTCCATTCTCTGTAGTATCTCTCCCTATTCTTTAGGTGCTCTTTTTAACCTTCTCTCTCTTTTTTTTTTATTGTTTCACCTCTCTTAGCACTTCTCTGCCCTGTAACTTGCCACGTGCTGCTCAAAAAGAAAGCCATTAATCAATAGCATGTATTGCGGTAGTGCTGGCTTTTCATTTTATTTAAATTCTGCCCTTCTAGCAATCAATTAAAATCTCCATAAGCTCAGCTGAAAGGGAGAGCAAGTGATCATGAACATTTCCTTCTCATAGAGTTCAAGGACAGTGATACCCTCAGATTTACCACACCCACACACACGTACACCCTGATGGCACTTCAAAATACAGGGGGTGTGCTAAGATTCACTTTGTCATCTCTTCTGATGTTTCAGTCTTCTTTCACTGCCAAGGGAGAAAGAAAGGAAAACAAAGCTTTCGCTGTTTCCATATTGCATTTTATGCTCCTCAGAGAAGCAATTTTTCCCCCGGAACATTGTGTCAGATAACAGAAATTATAATTTGTCATAGAGCAGTATTGATTTACATTATTCCACTTAACTACTAAAAGGTCAGGCTCTGAACGTATTACTCATCTACTCATCAGCAGACAAGTTTGGACACAACAGTGCCACACAGGTTTCATTTTGGCCAGAGAAGGGATGTTCTCCCTGTGCAGACCCCCAGTCTTTCCACAGCCCCTGGTACGAGCTGTGGGGCATACAGGAGATACATTCCAGTCCAAGCAGCAGGATTCTGGCTGTTACATAAACTATAGACTAATCAGCGCTGCATCAACCATCAGTCATAGGCAAAAGCATATGACCCCATAATTTTAGAAAAGCCTCATGCTATTACAATTTCCTATGATAGAAGTCTCAATAATCCTGAAATCCAGGTGTATCTTATGCAGTTATTTAGTACATTAAATCAGTGTCTGGTGCCTAGGTTAAATTCCAGTTGGTCCTTTGATGGTAAATGAGGGGCATAAATCAATGGCAATTGATCATTAATTATACAAAATTACAGCATGCTTTTGTGATGTTCTTTAAAAGAAAGTGTCATTTTGCTACTCTGCCTGACTAATTTTTTGCTCATATTGAATCATTGTATCATGTTTGCAGCTCATTAAAGCCACGCTCACAGATTTCTCACTACTTCTGCTTTTTGGTAATGAAAGGGGGTAGAAATGATGCTTTCTTCAGGCTTTGGCATAGCCCGAGTTGCCTTGAGGCAGCAGGACTTGGTCAGAGCAAAGACAGATCTGCATGTTGAGTTTTGAACAAAACATCTCAGATCTCACCATGGCAGGCAAAGCAAAATCTCTTACTCAACCTGTAGGACTGTCACACTGAAGTAGGTCTTGGGGAAAGGAGCTCAATCAGTGCAAATAGCACAAATAGATTGATTAGCCCCAGTCTTGACTCTTGCAGATCAGCCAGAACTGTGAGGTTTGGAGCTACAGCTCACCAGTTCCAGGTTCAATGGAATAAGTGTTCTTTAGTACATATCTGTGCTTATTTTCATTTTGACAGAATTGATATGGATTAATTTTTTCCAGTTATTTTTTATACTGTTTCACCATCCCAGAAAATTTTACTGGAGAAAGAAAAAAAAGGTAACTAACCCCACCAAATAATGTTATTTTTTTCTGGAATATCAGATAAACACACAAAACAATGAAAGAATGCCTTGCTGTGTAGACATAACATCCACCACGAAACTTTCATGCCAACTCCGAGCATAACTATAAAATATTATCAGTAAAAGTGGGCATTACAGCAGTCATTAAGCAACATTTTCCAATCTTGTAGCCTTGCTCCATTAACACCAGGGTTAGACAGCAGAACAGCAATGTGTCTGAACCATGGTAGCATCACCAGCTGACTTCATGATATGATTCTGCAATGCTAAAATCAGTCAAAAAGCCAACTGGAATTATCTAACATTCTAGATACTTCCAATAACCACAATGATATCAGCCAAGCCCAATACCTTGGGCTACTCCAAGCATTCACTGTCTTTCAGCTGCTGTGATCACACAGTTAACAAAAGAATTTTGGACAAGATCAGCTAACTGCAGTGGAAATAATGGGTGGAAGCAGTTTGTCATTTGTACTTCTACATTCTGACTGTACACATGTTCTCATTTTTCCACTTCTTCCACAATCTATTATTCACGTTCCTTCCATGTTTGAGGACCTGGATCAGAGTGGGACCCTGTGGTACTGGCATCCTGTTGATATTCTGTCCTGTCCAATATCTTTATTGACAACCTGGAAGAGACAATTGAATGCACCCTCTCAGTAAGTTTGCAGATGACACCCCACTGGGAAGAAGTGCCAATCTGCCTGAGGGGTAGGACTGCCCTTCAGAGGGTTCTGAACAGGCTGGACCACTGGGCTGGGGCCAGTGGGATGAAGTTCAACAAGACCAAGTGCCAATGTCCATCACTGTGGCTGCAACAACCCCAGGCAACTCTATAGATTTGGGGCAGAATGTCTGGAAGACCACATGGGAGATGGTCTAACCTCTAACTTTAGACAATTTAACAGCTAACTTGAATGCCCAGTCTAGCATGGATTCCTGCAGAGTTCAATGGAAAAGAGACATATTCCTTCAGATGTCAATTCAGCAAATGCACTCATCCTTTCTGTATTTTTTTCCCCTCCCTTCTGCAGACTTACTTAAACACAGGCTGATAGTCCAAAATTTTCTGCCCAAAGTTTTCTTCTCTGAGACAGTTCACAGGGAATAACAACAGCACTAGAATCACAGAATATCCTGAGTTAGGAGGGACCTATAAGGATCATCAAGTCTAACTCCTAAAGACACGCAGTAAAAATACTCCCGCCGCCCACAATCCTCTGATCTCCAGAGTATGTACCTCTCTACAGATACCTGAAGGGACGTCGGGGTGAGGTGGGGATCATCCTCTTCACCTGGCTAATAACAATAGGCAAAGAGGAAACAGCCTCAAGATGCACCAGAGGAGATTCGGGTTGGATATTAGGAAAACCTCCCAAAGAGCAATGATGCATTGATACAGGCTGAACAGGGAAGTGATGGGGTCACCATCCCTGGAGGCATCCAAGAAGTGTGGAAATTTGTCACTTGGGGACATGGTGGGGATGTGTTGGGGTTGGACTTCATGATCTCAGTGGTCTTTTCCAACCTTAATGATCCTATGATTCTATAAAGCAGTATTTCTGGAGCAGCACCAGGGGTACAGTCCCCAGGACATTCTTCCATTAATAAGAAAATATGATCATAAATTAAAGAAGTGTGCTCCATGGCAACCAGATTGAATAACATCACTTTAAGTGCTGCCAAAATGGCAACATCTCAAATTTAATACTGCAATATGTTATCTGTTAATTACAGAGCAAGGTCTAGTTTCAAATGGTAACTAATAAAGTTTTTAAAATATGCCTGAGATAATACATTCCATGCATAGCTAATTATGTAGGCATCCCTTAAAACAAGCCAGAATTAATTATGTATCAGATCCACCCCCAACATAAGGGAATAATTGAATTTCTTACAAAATTTCAGCACAATAGGGGCATTGTATAGATTGCTCATTCTGTGCCACATTACACACCGTGGTGGAAATTGGCATCCACACTACAGTTCACTCAATGGGAAGGCTGCTGCCAATTAACACTTAATACATGTTAATTTAAGATTTCCTTTTTCCAACTAATTGATATCTGATTAAATTCAGAATAGCTTTTTTTCCATGTTCATTAAATAGCTAAAATTTCTTCACAACTTTTGTGTTTTACATAAGACCACAACCACAAAATATGTAGCTCGTGTAATTTCCAAATCATTGTAGAGTAATTGGACTTATCAGTTACATGCTAATTAAACTTCGACTGAACGTTCTTTCTGCAATCAATTGACATCGGGTAGATGCAACAGTACCCATCTCATTAAGTTTAAATGCAATAGCTAAGGCATTTCAAATACAGCACGGCAGCTAGAGCAGAAAAGTACATCTGTTCTGTTACGTGGACAGTACGTGCAGCTCTTAGAGTGGAAAATCCAGGAAATTACTGAGAGCAAACAGAGCATGGAAAGTGGGTCCCAAAGTCAGGATTAGCAGTGCTATTGCGCCTATGCTGTGTTCTGCTCCTACCATGTTGCTAATAACAAACTCAACTTGGTTTATACCTACTTTATTGTATCCTCAACCTACTAAAGCTCACAGCTTCCCAGAGGCACTATTGATATTCACTGACAGGTCACTCATACATACTAGGACATGAGATCAGTTGGTTTTGGAGACCTACAATGTACACTGATAACCTGCATATTTTTATTACCATGCAATAGTTAAGAACTTGTAATTTCCACTGCGAAGAAAAGCAAAAGAAGAACTACTGATACTTCCCAGGTTCAGATATACTACCTGAAGATGTATTTTGACAGTGTGATGGGACAGGGAGACACTGTGCCATTACGTCATGTGGAAAACAAAGGGGTAGTGGGCCAAAGGTATCTTAAGCCCTGACTTTCAATCAGGAATAGAACAATTTGGCATCGGAATTTTTGGGACACAAGAGGATGGAGAGTAACTGCAAAAGTTCCCAGTAATTAAGAAGTTAGAAAATGAGAAAACATAAGCTCTCATAATGATTTTTTCTTCTATCTCCCCTTCTATGCTCCCCAAGACCATGGATCAGCCATGCCCAGTCCGTGAGCATCACAGAGGAAGCACACTGCACCTGCATCCAGAGCATATTCACTGTTCCTTGCTTTGGAAGCCTGCACAAATTCAGCTGAGAAAGCTGGGGGAAAACACATAGATACTAACCCACAGGGACAAAAACAATGCCCAGAGGGTTGGAACTTGTTTTGTTGTTTCATTTTTAAAAGTAGGCAGACTTCCACAAATAAATACTTTGCAGATCTTGATTTCTCAAGCTCATATTCCTGTAGTGCTAATTTACAAGCATAATATGAGCTCTGATTTGAAAGCCAAGCTTGTCTTATTTTTTTAATGAAAGTCTGAGGATTAGTAGAAAGATCTAGACAAGATGTCAGAGTTCATTACTAATGTGATACTCTTAAAATACAATTAAAGATGAACAATGAGTATTTGCACTCATTGCAAACAAATCATCTTAAAATAGTTAATCTGAGAAAGCTCGTCTATGGCCTGTGTGAATAAAATCCTTTAGAAAAAGTCTTTTCTTTAAAAAAGAAAGAAAAGTAATTCTAAAGCATGCCTGCAGTTATCATCAACTTCCAGCACAAGGAAGATAATTATTTGCCTGAAAGCTATAAGAACTAAGAGCTTTGTGCTTCTTATTAATGCCATCAGACTAATTGTTCAGCCTCACAATGCTCTAACAGTGATTACCCTGCCCCACTTTGGGTGTAAAAAAGTAAAATCTTCGGTTTTCTTGTTTTTAGACCAGCACATCTAAACACAGCACCTGAAGTCAGCAAGGGGCCAGGGGGTGTGGCTTCTCCATGAGAGAAACCTCACAAGTGGGGAAGCTGCTAGTTATTTGGCAACTAGCATGATTTGGGGGCCATTTTGCCTATTGGGGACCAGTGGGTGTTGGTGGCTTTTGGGCAGTCCCAGCTCCTGACCTGGCAGCAGCTGGCAGAAATTCCTCATCTTCAACCAAAAGGAGAAAGCAGGAAATCTGCTCCCATCCCTCTCCTTCCCTCACAGCACCAGATACAGAACTACTGCTATGGAAATTAAGGGAGCCTGAGCTTTAAACTGCATCATGCTGAAATTAACATTCATCTCCCCGACACATACATCACTGCAGTCAGAGCTCCCTTCCATTTGTTTACACGCTTAAATAGAAAACAGGATTAGAGCTGACATACGTATTTTTATATGATTACCTCTGATTTGAGTGGTAAATCTGTGAAGAGCTATGAAAATAAATAGATTCATATTTCATTATTACTGACTTTATTTTTTTTTTTTTCTAAAAGATTTTCTTCGTGGCACACTGATTTTATTTCTGTATTGGATTAGCTTTAATTGTCCCTTGTTTTTATCTTGCAGGAACTACAGCCTTTAAAGTCGTTTTATGTCACTGTGAAGCTCTGAGAACGCCATCTGTTTATAGGTGCCGCACGCAATAAGATGTATTGCTGCTATTATTGCTCTTATTAGGAGCGTATGTTATGCCGTGAATGTCACTTGATGCGTCTTACGGGAACAAGAAAGCAAAACGGAATCAAGTCTCTTCCCTTTCTGGCACTTAAACTTCTCATCGTTTCTTTTCACTAATAATTGTTTTTATTTGGAAGATAGCATCCACAGTAACACTGTCACTTTGGACTGTCTTGTCAAGAGGAGCACAACTTTCTTCCAGCCAGCTGGGACCCTGCTAAGGAAGAAGTGGCAAATAATTTTTGTATAGTACAGCACTTCTTTGCTCTTTTCTGTAGTTGTGGCATAATCCCTCATGTGACACCTCGTACTTTTTATTTGTTTATTATTATTGTGGAATTAAACTCAATAAGCATCCTTACAATTGACGAAGTTAGCAACGTCATGTAAAGATAAGGCTGACAGACATTTCTCCTGATGAAACTTCATTTTTCTGTTGTCAGACAACCATGGGGAGAAATTCTCCGCTACAGTTTATCTTTTGCATGAAGTTTCAGATCAGGCTGTTCACTTTCTGAAGTTACAAGCAGACAGAATGTATTGCTACTGTCATGGTAAAATAAACTTTAGAACCATTTCACTGATTTTTTTCCTTGCTTTTCCCACCCATCCTCCTCCAGACCATTTTCAGGTTTCTGTGAATAATAGGAAGAAATAAAAATCTACATCTTAACTACACCACTAGCCTGTAGAACTGCACGCTGTTTCCTCTGCTTAATAAATTCTTCTTTCCAATATGAACTGCCTTAGATTCTCCTAACAATTTTCACTTGCTGCTGTGCTGCTCAGAAGCCTGGGTTTGGTGGAGTTTTCCCAGAGCTCTTTGTGAATTTTAGGCACATTTAGGTAATTCTGAGTTTTCCAGCTTTTTGAGGCAGCCTAAGTGGCCACAAGCAACAGCACAGATTCTCACCCCAGCACAATAATTTCCCCCTGTTCCCACACAACAGGCTTCCTATGGCAATGACAAGTTACTTCCTTCTCCCTCCCTCCCCACCAAGTATAGTTTTTATTGCTATGTAGCATATAAAACAAAATCCTTACATGATTTAAATTAAGGGTTATTGCCAACGTTTCACCTTCAGATGAGTGTAACTTTTAATAAATTACATGAAGTCTAGGAGAGGGACCAACATGATTCACTCTGGAACATCTTGAGTGCTGAGGTATGCCAACAGAAATAATTAACTTCAACAAGGCTCTCTATTAAGATGCAGCATGCACAATTAAAGGAGTTGTAGCTTTGAACAAATGGTTCAACATGTAGGTGTCAAATGGAACTGTTCTCCCTCCTCCATCGCCTTGGCAGCCGTTGGGCTTCACTGTGAGGAGCAAAACATAAAAGCATGCGGACAGACAGGCACACAACAGCATTAACTACTCCACAACAAGGCAGAGCAACAGCTTGTTTTTTGGATGTTGACAGCACAAAGACTGAAAAAGACCATTCAGAGCCATGAAAATGATTTGGGGTGAGCATTAAAAATAATACATTTAATGAAAATATGAGCAATCCACAGCATAAGCACAGCCTCCAAAAATAAGGGAATTGCCAACATATACCAAGTGATTTGTGTCTGTTGTCTCACAAAAGCCTGTGGGGATGTTTCAAAGGAAATTATGTCTTGAACTAGCAAATCAACAACCCCATTTCCCAGCTTAAAACAAAAAAACAATAATTTGACTATTGATATCTCCTGCTTAAAGAACAATTTGCTGTTCTTAAATACATACTTAGAGGCTTAATTCCCACTGAAATCAAATTACCAAACTTCATCTCAAAGGATAACTTACAGTTTTGGAAGTGCAATACTCTGGAAGTGGATTGACAGACATCTACAGTGCTCAGAAAAAGATGCTTTGTCTGTACAGGAATTTAGCTTGTTTTTCTAAATGAAATCCAGAGGGCTTAGCACTACTGTACTTCAAGAATTCAGCAAGAAGGGACATGGAAGCATTTAGGGTGGGTGTTAGTGATTAAGCCCAGCACTGCACCAACACAGCCTGAAGGATGTGTGATATTCCATAGGACGGGGCGATACAGTGGGAACACAGAGGTGGCTACACAGCCACCTCAAAATCATCCACACCAGAAGGAGTCAAAATATCCACTAGTTATAGCCATCACCACAAGGTATCTGAGGCCTCCACAACGAGCCTAGAAACTGCTATTAGAAAAGCTCATCTCCAATAACTGTTATATATGCCTAAGTCACACCAGGATGTTATAGATGTCAGAATTTTCTCCTGCAAGTCAGCTTGCACAGCCAACTTAGTCATGATGAATAAAGGTACAAAAAAGGAATATGTTCACTACTTTCACTTCAAAGTAACAGCCTCTTGCTGCTGTAAGAAATTTAATAGAAAACTGAGGTAAGGGCAAAACAAACAGCTGTGCCCTGACACACCAACAGTGAAATCATTTTTTTCCCCCCTTTCTTATTTTCCTTCTTGGCTCAGAGACTATCAGACCACCTCTGCCAGGGCCCCAAGCCACACACATCACTCCAATAACTTCACCTTTACTCCTGTGTGAAAGGCTTGGTCAAAGATATTCACAGCTAAATTTGTGCAACTAACAGAACCGGGCAAATATTGACAGAAGTGCTCCTCCTTGCAGCCTATTAAGGTGAGTACAAAACCAGAGCATTTCTGTAAGGTTATTAGGACACTGTAAAGCCAACAGTCAGCAGTTCCTCGGCTGGAATCTTTCCCCATGCGAAGAAAAAAGAAAGCAGGCAATTGGTCACAAAGCTGAAGACCGAAAGGGATACCTTCTGCTGCCCCAGAGTACAGGAATAATAGCACAGTAATAACGTTAAGTGCCATGTTTATCTTCCCATTGTGAAATGAAGCTTGCCCATGAAGAATTGCCTTTCTTTAAATAAAGCACCTTTCCAACGAGTTCATTACAAAACCATCTGAGCACTCCTGACAGTCAAGCTGGTGTGTTAGACAATGTCAAATTACTCATTGTGAATAAATTACCAGATGAATATAGAAAAACAGGAGTCTTTCTTTTTCAGTGTTTTCCTGTTTTGCAACATTTGCTTATGTGCTAAATGCAACTCCAGTGAATGTGTTGATTCTCATTCACTGAGCATCACTCGCAGTCCTGTGAGGAGCCAGGAGTTGGACTCAATCCTTATGGGTCCCATCCAACTTAGAATCACAGAATATCCCAAGTAATCCATGTTTGTTTGTTTTTTCCTCTGATGCGTATTATTGCAGTACTTTGAAGGCAGACTGAGGGCCTCAGCAAAGGACTGCATGAAAGCTATGAGTGGTAACACATCCCCAACCCCACTAAGCCTATAAACTAAATTTCCAAGACAAAAAACATGTTGAGAAGAGAATGGTGAGATGAGTAATGCATTTGGTTGAGTCAGTGGCTGAATCAAAACTAGATTCACATCTTCTGGGCTGAGAGTACAGGCCAGAAGCAAAGTTAGGATGGTAAAAATGAGAAGTGAGGGGAAAAAAACCACATGGATGACTTATGCCAGTGTTTGAGGACTGGCAGTCAATGGAACAGTCAGACTGCAGCTAAATTATTCTCACTGCCTGACTTTAAACCTTCAGATTATTTGCTTACTCCAATAAGATGCTGCTCAAAAGGCATATGAGATCCTCCTTTTGCACTGTAGTTAGCTAAATACTACAAGAGAGAGGTGAAAGAGGATGCAGTCAGTGGATAGCAAAGGAATAGTGGGAGGAATCACGGCTCATACAGCAGCCTTAAGTACTGAGAAATACACAGTAGCAAGAAAAATGAGAACAGCGAAGGGTCACATGCACGCCTCAAAACAGGCTTTCAAGTAATTTTCACTGTATCTTATTCACAGCATTTAGCTTGTTGGCTCTGAGTTTTTCTGTTGCTATTTGTTTTTCTTAAGCAATTAGTCAAGTCGGAGTTAATGAAGCTTGCTTAGTCACCCAAGGTCTGTAAAACTTTGCCAGGAGTCAGCATCTTTGCAACCTCTAAGATTCAGGGAATCTGGCATGACAGACTTTGCTGACTGGCTTCTCCCAGCATCTAAAATCCCATTTATCAGCTCATTTCAGGCATCTTTTGAAATGCAGGAAAGATGAAGAGGAAAGACAGTGTCCTGTCAGAGCAGTTCATATCAGTTCCTTTGCACTGAAGATTGAGAGACTTAATCATCTCCATTTGAGATGACAGTGAAATATCACACTCTTAAATCAATAATGATCAAGGTGGGGGGAGTGGATTAGGAGTTCATCTGAGAAAATGCTGCTGATTTCTATTGCCATATGGCAATTTGGAACTGGGGTTAAGCCCACAGGGAATTACTGCACATCTGGGATAAGAAACTGAAAGAGCTGCTCCAATCAATAGCTGTCTGATAGCCTGAAACTCTTTCAGAGGGGGGGGGGAAAAAAAGCAAAAACCTTTTTCCCTCTTATTAACTCCAACTGTAGAAAGACTGAGCAGAGATTGAGGGGGCATATTTTGAAGCAAAGAGACAAATACGTGGTCCTGCTGAGAACAGCTACTGACTGTTCTACAGAGAAAGGAACATCCCAGGGAAAGAAGCAAAAACTCAACTATTACACTTCACAGACATGCAGCAATCAATTTGTCAGCAAAATTTCATTTTGATGATAGAGTTACAAATGCCTCACAGAAGCATCTTTTGACACACACTTTAAAAGGAAGGCTTCAATGTGACAAAGTGAGCATTAAATATTTTAAGCAATATTTTCATTCCTATTTAAAAAAAAAACTCTTGGAGGAAAATTGAGAAAAGGAGAAGAAAAAAAATCCTCCCAGCTCTGTGTCTGTCTTCTCTCAGATGGCAGCAACATGAAGCTGGCATTTTGCTTGGCAAATGTGACTGAGCAGTCAGTCCCTAGAACTGAACATGTCAACCTCTACAGAGGAATTAAGAACTAATCGCTCAAACTAAAGGCTACACCAGACTATTTTCATGTGTATTCATGGAGATGTACAACCTAGACACGTGGATTATTGGCCTATGTTCACACACCCTCCCTCCTGGGGAGAGAGTCTGAACTAATGTCAGTGTGATGTACCACCTCCTCCTCTCCGTTTTACTTCTCATTCTCTCCATTACTTCATCTGCTCCAAGGCCATATCTTAAATCACCATTCGAAGTGCATTCTTTCCACAAGCTTAACCATACCTTAAGAAATCAATTAGCTCAAGCAAGTTAACCATGGGGCCTCACACCCACCACCTGCATTTACTCCTACTGTCTCCATCTATCTCCTGCCCTTACCTCCGTACAGCCTCTGACCTACCAAAACCAAATTTAGAAATCCTGTCTCACAGGCCAGGGTGATGCAGAACAAAGCTAGGGACTCCAATTTGTCACCCTTCAGCAAAGAAAGCCTTTCTAATTTGCAGACCTAAATGAATTTGAGGCTGGTCCTCAGTATCTAACCAAGCATTTGATGTAAAAAAAAACTCTCCTTGCCTCTTTGTTAACCAGAGACATGGCAGTTACATGTTAATCATAGGCTGCTGAATATACAATCTAAAACTGCAGTAAACAGAAGATGAATGTGCACTTTGCATTTTGAGGGGAAAAAAAAAGTCTGTGTCACTGTGGTAATTCATGGTAGATCTTTTTTCTCTCATTTTACTGAGATTAGAAAGCAAACAAAGACTTTCAGCTTCATATTCAGAACAGTGCATTTTCCATCTCTCTTCTTTAGTAGTATTCTGATGCTAAACATTTAGCAGCTACCAACAGCTTACTTCCCAACAATATACTGTTTTAAATTATTTGGCAAAATCATGGCTAAAACTTGCAGACCTCTCAACAGCCAGAAATGCACTCATTTCCCAGTGCACACTTCTAAAAAGAAACCTAACACAAGCAAAACCACCACAAATATCAGGATCTACTATTCTCACAGCAGATAATTTAATCATTTCATGTCATCCTTATGGGCTATGCAATTCAGGAATACATCTTGGAGCCTAGACTGAATTGAACCTGATTTCTTCCCCGAGGAGATATTTGCTGAAAAGGGATAAAGTCACTAATCCACTGGCTTTAGCTGTACACAGCAAGTAACTCTGCATAGTGCATTTTATTTTTTGCAAGTATTTGCTGAATGAGCCATTCCTAAAAGCCCAGAGCATTTGTTGTAGAAGCTGCTACCTCCACAGTAGCTCTACAGCCAAGGGATGATGAGGTACAATAGTCATCGTAAGAGACCTTTCAGCAAACACAATTCAAGGCTTCCTACAATTACAAGACACGTACAACCATAGAACCCAGGGAATGTTGTGAAATGTTACTGTCAGTGAATGCAAAGTTGGAAGAGTCCTTTCATAAGTCATTTCCTTCAGATACATTGTTTTTTATCTTTATTTCTTTGTTTGTTACCCTGCCACAGCTGGATACAAACCTCACAGTTTAAGCGTCCTCTGAGGCAGCTGTACAAAAGAACAGTTAACTGAGCAAAGCTGCTCTCCAGTGGAGGGGAGATGGATAGTGATGATTTCTGCTCATCTGCTACGAACCCTTCCAGGCTGGGATAACAGCAGCAGGGCTGAACTGGCCACTATTCTCCAGTGGCGGGTGTTTGCAAAGCTTTTGAAAGGTTTGGGAAATGAAATGTGTTTTCTGAGAGCTTACAATGAAACCATACAAAGAAGGGCTTTTATTATACTGTCATCCTATATCACACCAGGTTTGGAAACAGAACATTTCTCTTGTGCCTCCAGAACAACAATATTTTTCTGATGCATCTTACATTCCAAAACGCTCTCCCTAATCATAGCTTCCCATAAGGAGTAAACGTCCAAAATTCATATGTAGTGCAATTTAAAAGTGTCAAGCCAACAGAGACTGACGTTCTGATGTAAGCAGACTGCAGAGCAGGTAATGAACAGCTCTACCCCTCTCAGCAAGCCATAGGAAACATGGTTGTCATACGGGTGAAATGCAGGTAAACACAACTGCTTTCCTCCCTCAAAAATAAATAAATAAATAAAGGGAAGTAAAAGCCAGAGAAAAGGAAACAGAGTAGACTCCCAGCTTCCAAGCAGAGGAGTGAGGAGGGCCAGCAGCAGACCTTGCACGATTGCTCTGCATGGTCTGATCTGAACTATAGGATGAGGCCCCTGTGTTAAAACCTTCTTGCAGCAGCTGGAGGCTTTGCAAAAGAAAACAGTTTACTTTCTCTGGAACCAGGTGCAAGATTACATGGCTTTGTGTGTTCTACCTAAATAAACATCATTGCTGATATAGTATGAAATGCAGATGAGTAGTACAGGTTTGTTCATAATTCCCAATAAGGAAGAGTTACTTTCTGACATTAAGTGCTCTTACACTAAACCATAAAAGCTTTAGCCCCTATTTTCTCTGCATATTACCTTTGATTATCATTTTCACTCCTGAATCAAAAGCATGAAGGAATTACCATCTCATCACAGTGCTGGGCTCTAATCCAGAATCACATTTCTGTTAGCAACAAGAAACAGAAGAGAATGCAAAGTGTCAGTAACAAACAGAGCTCCTTCCTCCAGTCTTCCAGTGAGCCCTCAGAGTTATGAAGGTGTCTGCCTGAAGCTTGACAGTTCCCAATACTGCTTACACACTTATTGTTTTGAATAGTTTAATATCTATATTTTTTATGTCAAAAAAACCCTCAACTTGTTCATGTGTTTTAATGATTTGGGGTAAAGGAATTTGGAAAAAAAAGAAAATCATAGGATCAGATATTCAAAGACTGCTGGTAACCTTAATGAGCCCAGTGAATATCAGGAAGAAAATCAGGGGTTCATACCATCCTATTATTTACTGAGGAAGGAGAAGAGAGGATGAAGGATAACGATGATTTCTTGTTGTCTCAAAGGAATCTCCAGCAACTGCAGGAAAATTGGAAAGTTTGCTACAGCAAACCATTCTCTCCCTTCAAGTAGGGGATCTGGAAATGCTAACATAGAAAATCCATAGCAAAACTTTCAAAAGGCAGAAGGTATGTATGTTGTTGTGAGAAACAAACAGTTTATGATGCTGTTTGAAGGCTCACTGGAAAGCACTCCTGCCTCTGCTGGGTAGATAAAGTTTTAGAAATGGCTGTATTAGCTAGAGCCTCATGTGAAAAACAACATTTCATCACAGCATACCTGCTTCTCTCACAGAGAGGAAGTAAAATTAGAGGGGTAGTAAAGCACAGAAGAGTGCAAGGCAATTAGCGAAGGATGTGCTAATGAGCAAGTGTGCAAGAGCATATCACTGAAGTGATAGGATGCCAGTAACATTCCTTACCTCTAGCTTCTGTAACAGCTAAACGTGCTGCAATCCACTATGTATACATCCTCAACACACCTGGAAACTGCTACTGACAGTTGGCAAATGAGAAACCCAAGGACACAGAGGCTGAGGGTTGGGTTTTTTAAAGGAGAAAAAAAAAAATCACAGCAAGAAACAGAAGACGGTCCCTTGAATTCTGGGCTTATTTATTCTCATGTACCAGTCAGTCATACTGAGCTCTGATTTATTCCTGTTAGAGAAAAAAAAACACACAGCAAAAGAAAGCCCAAACTAAGCATTCATCTTGTATTGATCCAAAGTCTTTCACCTAACTCATAATTTCACTCCTTCAGAGAAAATGTAGTTTTGTCCAGGCTTGAGCTAAAAGGCTCCAAAGCATGTATTCTAAAAGTTGCCATATGCCTCTTCTATTTGAAAGAAAAAAAAAACCAACAACATAATTGAAGAGGAACAGTATTTCAGAAATTTGTATTCTGCTTCTGCACAGCCAAGGGAATTCAACAATTCAGCTAAAATGAGTAGTCAGTTGTTTTTGTTGTTCTTCATTTGCAGATCTCTGGAACATTTGGAGCTTTAATCATACCACTAAAAGGAGACATTCTGTGATTTTACTGGATCATATGGGCATCATCTACATCTTTCACTTGAACAAAGGCTTTTAGTGGCCAAAGCCTCTAATATCATCACCTAGAATATGTGACTTAGGTGCTTTTAGGTTCTCAAGTGAGCACAGCACACTATTGTTGCTGTGATTTTAAGTTAGGATATCAGTTATTACCAAATATCATTTTACTTCCCACATTATGCCATAAAGATTAATAGGTGTTGCAGTACTGGGGGCTGCGCTAATAGATTTAAAGGCTGAGGAGAGGCAGAGCCTCCATCACCTCTAATGGGAATATTTAAAAGCAACCCAACAAGTGTGCAGCTTCACTGCAATAAAGATCAACAATGGAATTTTCCATTTCTTTACTTCAATGACTTTTTGATTTCATGGATAACTCAAATGCATGCACATCAGTTGTATACAGTGACAAGTTCAGTATTCAAAAGTAGATACAGGGGAAAAAGTGAGAACACAACGTTACTAATTCTTAAAAGAAAGAAGATACAAAGAATGGATTATGTCAACTAAATCACAATTCAATGTTTGAATCTGGAAATTTACTTGAAACTGAGCATTCCTTTCTCTAATGGATGAATGGAAATAAACAGAAACTGTGTTTCAGTTAATTTTCTCCTGACCACACAGGTACATTTCCTTCTTTTATTATTTCTTTATTCCTAAAATGAGCACAAGATCTCTGCAAAGTAAAGCAAAACCAGCAGTTCCTTTGAATGACTGCAATGGGAGGGTACAGAATGAGAATATCCTGAGGGTACTGCATTCAATATTCAATCCAAAGTTTACTGGAAGATGATTTCCAGTGCTCCTCACTTACAGGAACTACTCTAAGAAACCAGAAATTAGGGCGAGGGTTGATTTTATTGGAGTCCTTTTCAGAGCATTACCCTGTAATCGAATGCACGTTCATTCACAGAGAATTGCATTTCCTGGGCTCAGTTTCAAAGGGGGTCATGCGTCCAATAATTAAATTGTGTACAGAAGGCAGTCACTTAAATTCCACCCTCTTAATTTTATGCAAAACAGAGCCCTATTGATTTCCTGCACTTTCCCAGTGTTTAGCTGAAGTTACACACACCCCATCAAATATATGAAACAGATTTTTTTCCATTACTGGAAATCTGAAAAATGATGCATAGTATTAGAGCCTATGATAAGTCTATGTATTAAGAGTGGCAAAAAGAACTGGAACGGGGCAGTTTACTGCTGATCTTATGCCCCCAGCCAAGGAGTCTACCTGGTGATCTACTTGGGAATTCACCCAGGCATATTTCTTTTTATACATTCTGTTGCCATCCCCCTGAAGTGCTCAGGGATTCTAACTTGGCCAAGTAAGTCATCTTTCTTTCCTCTTGCATGGAAAATTTAACAACCTCTACAGCCATTTCCTCTAATTCATTTCTTGCAATAATATTATCATCACCACTAGGATGAAGTGCCATTACACAAATGGCCATCTGAAGAATGAGCGAGATGCTATATGACTGGGAGTAATTAAACATCTGTCTCCGAAGTCCTCAGTAGTTTGGAGCCTATTGTGACCTGTGTTTTGGGACTACACCCCATGCTGTGACCTGTCAAGGCAATGTTTTTTACAGGAACTGCAAGGGAAAAAAAAACTAAAATTCCTCATCCTCCCTCTGCAGAGCTCAGCACTGACAGCTCTGAGATGATTAGCACAGAGCTTTTCTGCAAAGTAAAGTCCACTCAAGTCAAGGGAAATATCTCAATTATTTGAAGAGGGTTGCAGATTGGAGTTATAATTGAAGCTTACTTTCTCAGCGTTATCTCGAGGCAGAAGCTGACCACCAAATGCAGCAATCAGCAGCAGTGTCATTATCAACCACAATTGTTTAAAACTATTGAAATGCATTACTCCATGAAAGTAATTTCCTTCATCTTAGACTGAAAGTATTCAGGGTGGGTCTCTGCATTGCAAACATCTGAAATTAGTTCAATATCTCACAATAGTCATCTGACAGTTATGCAAAACGTAAAATGAAAATCTAACTTTGAAATAAGACATATAATCCTCCCCTTCCTCTCTCCAAACACAAATGCATTAAAGGATCCTGAAATAACATTTTTTAAAACATATTTTCGTTCTAAGGAAAGCACAAGGTATTTGTGCCATATACACAGCTTTCATGAGCCGTTACGTATGCTCCACAAGAGGTTACCTCAGTAGACAGAAACGCAATGCAATGCAACAAGTTCGCTAAAACAGATTTCAGACATCTCAGATGGATAGTCTTAAGACACCATTTGATTTGTGTAGTGGTTCAGAAATGATGCTGTGGACAAACCGCCTTTCTAGTGTGCTTGGAACGTGGCCTTTGCCATACAGACACACAGAAATCAGACAGTCTTAAACAACATATTTAGGAATCAAAACAGTTTATACACCACAAAATAACCTCTCAGCTGAGCCGGGCAGGACATGTCATCAGGGTCAAATAAAAGCAATTCTTTAACAAACCTCAACTCAAAACACAGGAGGTAAAGGGTTTTTATTATTATAGTTCATTCTGTAATTAAAGGCGGTTATATAAAAGTCTAGAAGATGTTGTACCCCTTGAATGTCTGCTGATACACCAAGCACTGGATATACAAATCCACATCTGACTCCATCTTTGATAAAAAGTTGTATTTTCTTTCTTGCGGGTTGATCCAAACGATACCATTATACATCCAATCTAATTTGTAGGCTCAGCATCAGCAAAAAGACTGTTTAGCTTATCAAAATCTATTCAGGTTACCCAGAAGTGGCTTGGTTACAACACATAAAATATATTCAGAAGAAGATATCAAGTAGTAAATGATTATCCAATATATCACAAGCACAGAAAGAACCACTGGACAAAAGAAAGCCTGACTCATTCAAATTAAAGCCAGGGTACTAATTATTTAATGACTACAAGTAAAACTGCTGGCATAGGGTAGCTAGGATGTTTGTAAAAATCACTTTTTTAGAGATTTAAATACTGACTGGAGTAACATGCAGCATCAACACTCAGGGAGAACTGTTTCTTCTTTGGAACAGGAAAATGGGTTTGTATTACCTACCTGACAACCCTTCCAGTCCTTCTTTTATGTAATGAAGTCAGCAGAGAAAGCTGTAGGATTCCCAGCAGTAGTAACGGTGAGCTGTATGTAGAAGGTTAGAGCCATATACCTACTCACCTCAAAAGCCACTAAATCTGTGTAACTGGAATAAGATCAACACTCATCTCTTATTTAGGCAACTCTTTCCACTGTTCTGTTCAGAGATACCAAGTTGCTTCCTACTGACTGCAGAAAAAACTAGAAAGTCCAGCAGAAATTCCCCCATTCTACACTAAAGAACTCCTCAGAAGATAAGCTCTCTGAAATTACACTTAGCCTAAAAACTGAACTAATTTCATCTACTCTTAAAACACCGAGAGACCGTCCCATCCACAGTTAAATTAGTGATCCTAAAGTAACATTGGCAAAACACAGCTAAAAGTGCTCCTTCTGCTTCTGGGGTTGCAATTTCTGGGGCACGTTACAAACTCTTAGATAAGCCAAAGTTAGAAATCCCATACTTTGAAAAAACACAAAACAATACTCCAAACTGTAGATAAATACAAATGCAGATACAGATAACCAGTTCTAAGTCACCCAAAAAAATCATGATAACCACAGAGTAGTTTAAAAAAAAAGAAAAGAAAGAAAGTTTTACTTACCCATCCCAAAAATCACAAGTTCACCAAATACTCCAAGACGAGGGATCTACATGTAAAGACCCTTCCCTTCTCCCAGTCAGTCCTTAAATGAGGCTTAGGGAGGGTGGAACCAGGTTCCACCCCTTCTGGTCATGTAGGTGAATTGCTTTCACCTGTGCTACCAGGGCTGATTGTGTCCCTTCACTAGGTGATCAATCATTGGTTCAGGCTGTGACTTAACAATTCCCATACTCAAACATTTCCTGAATAAGAGTAGAATCTCACATGTGCAAAAAGGTTAGTGATATTTGAAATACTGGAATGGCATAGTGTGAATGTGGAATTCTGAGCTCCTTTGAAAATCCAGTCTGTGTTTATCCACATTCACCGGGATCTCATTGTCCGATTAAGGACCTGCATTATTCATTTAAACCTCAGACATTATTATTATCATTTTAATGTAGGAAAACAGTTTCTAATTTGGTCCTCTGTGAACAGATTTATAGCAAGGTAGACAGATTTCAAAGTTTAAGGCAGAAGCAAGAGTTGAAACAAGGTGCAACACAACAGAACTCATGGCCAATCATTAGCCCCAGCTTCACTCGCTTGAGGACCAACAGTTTTTCAGTTCTTCAAAAAATCCAACCTCAGTGGAGAAATGGAATTTCAAGTCCAACCCTGAATTCTGGAAAAATAACTGCAACTGAGATGTGAGGTTACTGAGCAAGTCCCTTCAAGGAAGAGATGAAGAGAAGATACGTCTGGTCAACAACTAGAAATCCAGATTGAAAGCACAAGGTTGTATGTTGACATCTATCTCTATTTTCCCCTTATGTCTACTTTGTGAAGCTGCTTTCTCTTTTCTTGCTATGAAGCCCTTCTTTCTATACTGCAGGGACCTGATTTTGCTCTTCAGTATGTGATCCATAACTGAGTGCAACCTACTCATTTTGTTATGTGGTAGTGGGCAGCTTGTCTAATTAGCACTCAATACACCCAATTTCAACACTCACTCTTCCCCCCTTTGCAGTTTGCAATAGCAAAGATCTCTTTCACGGTGCAGCACTCATCTTATTTTGGATGTTTCACAGCCTTACCCGGCTTCCAGCAACGATACACCACTAGTAATAACGAGACGTGGGTGAAACTCCTTTCTAGTATTATTACTCATGCATAAGAACAAGAACTGTGTGTGTCAGTAAGAACTCCAGTCCAGTCACAGTAATACAGCCAGGAGAGAGCTGCAAAGGGATGCTCAGGTGCAGAACTGTATTCATCATCAAAAAAAAAAAAAAAAAAAAAAAAAAAAAGGCTGAGCAGAAATATTAGGAAATAGTTTTAGGAAGTTGCCCAGATGCTACAAAGGCTGTACTGATTTGTAGTAGAAGTTAGTTTGAAAATAATGAACTGAAATGCCAGCCCTGCCTGAAGTGTTCTTCAAAAGTCCCTTATCCAGTAACTACTTCTGTGCTTTTTAATTCTCTCCTAATAGCAGAAAACATTCTGGATAAAGCCACATAAACAAAATCCATGACTAGCAGAGATTAGGAATTGTCCTAAGCTTTGCAACCCTCCACACCCATTGCAAAGTATACCAAAAAGAAAAAAAAAAAAACAACAACATTCTTTGCAATGACTCTGCTGCTGCTCATGAAAAACATCTTTCCTGATCACTGACATGGCAGATATGCAGCTGACATCTGCTCAGCTGTTTAAGATTGCTTTGCTGACACACAAAATTGAGTTTCACTGTGAAATCAAGATGATATCATTGGCTATTATAGTAAGTTGTTAAAAACCATGGTAATGCTTTTTCATCTCTTACAATCAAGTGGTTATCTTTGTGCTCTCTTCCTTCCCTCCCAGTAAGTAGCTGGAAGTTTGTCTTCTTAACAGAACATCCATAGGAAAAGCATTTTTGTTATGTTTTTAAGCTGCTGCTGTTTTCAATAAAGCTAATTAACATCTTGCAGTACAACAGTTCCCTGAGTCTCCTTAGGTTTCAAATGCAGCTGACCTATGCACAATAGGGTCTTCACTTTAGATTGAACGCACTCATTAGTGTTTCCTAATAAATGAGATTACCATTCTGTTCGTTCAGCCTCCCAGAAGGCCCTGCAAGGAGGGGGGTGAAATTGGGACGAACATTTGATTTGTGTGCCCTATACCTATGCTACTTTCCTCCATTCAGCAACAATTAAAAGCTGAAAGAGGAAAAAGAAGTGAGCTGATTAGACCTTTGGGAATTTTCTGCTTAAAAACTGAACTGAACCACGGATGTAAGAGTGGACAGCGTGGAGCCCCCACTGTATCCGTATCCCAAGCACACTCACGCCTTGGTGAGGCTGTTTTTTACCTTCAATTCTCTAGTGCCATGGGCCAAAATGCTCTCATAAAGAAGGAAAGCAGCTGGGAGGCCTTCTTCCATTACACCTACTCGAGGTTGTGCATAGACCATCTCTGCATTTAAAATGAGATGAAGGGGAACCAATTAAGCTGTCTGTCAGTTAATATAGAATTCAAACCTGTTTGCCTCTCTCAAAATGGAAGAGACATTGATGAGGCAAGATTTCTCATACTTAATTGTTGTTCTGCATAGTCAATACATTCAAACTCCTGAGCAAAGGAAACACCCCCACGCTGTTTCCAAAGGTGCTAATCTTCTGCATCGACAGATAACTCAAGTTAGCTGAGAAATTAATGAGACCATATTAACACCAAAGACAGTCTGTGCATTTTCAGATGAAACGGGAGCACAGAGACCCTTTGTGCTTCAGCAGCAAGGCTTAAGGAATGGGCTTTTACAATGGGAAAGTGATGGTCAGAGCAAGGACACCTAAGCAAGACCAACCATAATCCAACAGCTTACCTTTTCTATAAGGACTTCTGTAGCTCCAGAGAAAACATTTGCAGGTCAAATGCTTAGGAGCTCTTCAGAAGAGAAACAGAAAATGTTCTGAAAATCTTGGAAACCTTAAATAAAATAAAATGAAATGTCAGTAGTGAAATGTTCCACTAACTCAACTGAGCAGCGTCTGTTCATTCTTTGCCAGAGTTTGTGCTACCCCTCTGCTTTGGCTAAAAGCCGTTATTATCTGGATTTCTTATTTCTGCAGGCTGCTTGGTTTAAAAAAGATCGTAACAAAAGATTTCATCTACACACTCTGATCTGATGAAGATGAATATCCATTTTTCTAGCCTAAACAGCACCAGCTTTTTTTTCTCCCAAGAGCTTACCATCCAATCTCTGTACAATTAAACCAGAAAAGTGCTCACTCGTGCCTTTTAGAAGCAGCAGATTACCCATAATCCCCTCCCAAAGAGTTCAAACTCTTTTTTTTCCATTAGAAAAAAGCTCAATTGTGTCATATCTAAAAAGAGACTGCTTGAAGACCTGTCGAGCAGGATCAAAAGTAAATAAAATTAAACATCTTTAACTTCCTCAGTGATGAAAACAAAGCCTGCAACAAGGGGGTACCCAGCTTCTAAACTACATTTCCCAAGTGGCCATTGGTCTCAGATCAAATGTCTGGCCTCATTTCCTTCTATGAAAGGCTTTGTGCTAAAGGAAGTTTTAGGTGATTTTGGAAGGCAGCAATGGCCTTCTGTAGGCTGTTGTAACTGTTTAATAGAGAAAAAAGGCGAATTCTAAGATGTTGTATTATGTTTTTATGGACCCTGATACCTTATCTGTTGTTCTAACTTTCCCAGGAATTGATAAATCAGCTTTTAAAAAGTTATTTTTTATTACTTAGAAGTCTTTATGTTGGCAGGACTAAAATCTGTTGTTCTCTTTAGTAGCAGAGGAATTTAACTGTACTGTAATCCATGGATCTGTTCAGGTATGGAGAAGTGAAAAAGCAGAATTTGTTCGTAACTTGTGGCTTCTCTTGGAATTCAAACTAGTGTTAGTACCTCTCTTGCTTCAGGCTGCTATTGAATTATGGGATGTGCTAGCTAAGGATTCAGCAGCTCATATATTTCTCAGACTCTACTTGTAACATCTGCATTAGAAAATCCCTAGCAGTTTCATTAAATGTTGTAGTAAAAGGAGAAAGAAAGCTGAAGCTAAATAGAAAGGCTTATAATTATTATCTTTTCCATAAGGTATGTGGAAGTAGCTTGTTTATTTTTAATGTTAAACGAACATTTAGATTGTATCTAATACATCTTTTGTATTTTGTACTTCTGTTTGTTTTGGGAGACTTCAGTCTGAATAATGGCTGATTTCATTTGAGTTTGAAAAAGTTGCTATGTGAAGTCTTTGGGGCTCAGCTTATGTTCTTAAAGATACCCTGGCACTCACTGAATCAAATCTTAATATCTTCAGCTTTTAGGCCCTAAAAACTTTTTGCACTGCTTAGCTTTCTAGCTAGAAGTGTGAAAGTCTCTTTTTTTTACCATGGAGATTTACTATTACAATTGATAAAGAAACACAAGCACACAATTAGAGTTAGTTTTCACCAAAGGCTTCATAACAGCAATCTGCCTCCTATGTTCCTTATTGTTTAACAAGGCACCTGCTGAGAGTTTTTATGTGTAGAGGTTAGGTATATTTAGAAGGATGCTCTGATTTAAATACATGTTGTTTTTATGTGCTCTGCTCAATTGTAAATGCAGAAGTGAGATATAAAAACACAGCTCCTTCTAAAGAACTAGTATCTAGGCTTTAATTTACTTATTTAGCATTCCCAAATATACACACTTAATTAAAGCATCAGGGAAGCCTCCTGTAGCCTGCATATAGGGATCTTCTATGTTTCTCCCCAAAATATGCATTCCTGCCTTTGAAATTAGTTTCTCAGCCAAAGAATGGAAGCAGCTTAGTCCCGCTGCTTTTACAGATCCAAGGGGAACTAAC
Source organism: Gallus gallus (assembly GCF_016699485.2). Lineage (NCBI taxonomy): Eukaryota > Metazoa > Chordata > Aves > Galliformes > Phasianidae > Gallus > Gallus gallus. The sequence continues at coordinate 12,206,787 of NC_052544.1, forward strand.
GACCAGCATGTCTTATTCTTCCTCCACGAGGAAGGAGAACGCTGCTGCTTCTCAGCTTGTTGCCCCTACAGCTTTAAAGAAATGGGGGACCAGAGAGGGTCCTCAAGGAGCAGCAGCCACCTCCGCTCCGTGCCTGGAGCAAGTAGAGCAGCAAAGACTGTGAGAGACACTCCCGCGAGCCAGTGCAGTGCATGGGCATATGCTGTCAGAAATGAGTGCTAATTGCCCTGGCAGCGACAGGCCAATAAAGCTGATTGGTTTTTAATTTCTTGGCGCTGAGAGTCCAGCTGCGTGCTGCACAAATGGAGCTATAGTATCCAGGTATCACTCAGGCTGTTTAGCAATGCCAATGGCTCTGCTGCGTGGGGAGGTTTGCACCAGTACTCCCCACTTTCCTCCTTCCCACATCACAGCCTCCCTGGTGATATCCCTGGAGATGGCATTTATTTTCCCTGGGAGCTGGGGTCTTGTGGAGCATAGCAAGTTACTTCTCATTAATATATTTTCTCTCTGTGTTTGGCAATGCTTTGCTCATCTCTTTAGCTCATGACGTTTCAAGCCAAGTGTTTGTGCAGAAATTGGTGGATAAAGGAAATGTTATTTGGGGAACAGAGGGGAGAAAAGCAAGTTTCAGTTAGGGGTGGGGAGCTGCTACTCACCATTCCAGTTATTGTGAGAACAGGGAAATATTCAGGAGACGGAGCTCAGAACACACAGTCGGTAGTAAGTAAGGATGACAAACTGCAGTATTGTCTTTCTGTGAGATAAACAATAACACGGGCAGGTTGTCCTTCCATCTGCCTTCCTCCTAGTTTGTTAAAATACTGCAGGTGGGTAGAACAAAACGTCCTGTCTGAGCAGCACTGTGCCCTGGGTTGGCACAATCCAATTCACTTTCTATAAATTTCCTAGGGAAATATATAGCTGGGTGTCTCCAATCAACACCTACTTGGAGATTAGCTTAATTCTAAGTTATCATAAGCTCTAGCTCAGACTTACAGTGCGAAAAAGAGAAATTGAGTCACTTTAAGGCATTCAAATCTTTTTTCCAGGAATTTGAAAGTCACCTCTCTCTGCTGCACATTGAAACCTGGATGAATGTTGTAGAAAATAAAATATTTATTGTGCGGATTTTCTTTCTTTCCATCCTCTTTCTGTTCCGCCAGCTAAAAAGCTCAACTCATGTACATTATGCAATCAGAGGAACACAAATTATGATGATTTGTACTGTTTGAACAAAGCTTAACATCCAGAATCTATTGTAAGAGAAAGCAGCTGGATGTATGGTTAGCAGAAAGGGCCTGGAGATGGAGTGGCAGGGTAGGAAAGCTAGCCAGGCTGGTCTGGCTTTGCCAGTACTGAGTGTTTTAGTAACCTGCCCAGTTCTGGAACAAGGTTTTTGCCTTTTCTTGACATGCAGCTTTGCTTAGTGAGCTCATCTCTCATAAATTTGTCAGATCTTTGAAATTAGTGATCCTAAGCTTATCCTGATTTAACTTACAGACAGCTAGAAGCTTCATAAAAAGGCACGACCTACCGTTTTGTGACTTCAGCCCACAGTAAATGGGCCACATCAAGACAACAACAGACACGTTCCTCCTGCTATACTGCTTGCATACCCTCAGAACTAGTGCAGGTATTTCAGAGCTGTCAGAATATAGGTAAAACCCATCGTTCTAAATACAGCAGGAGCTGATCCTCTACTCACAGTGCAGAGCTGCAGGGCCATGAGGAGCTGCAGGCTGCCACGAGGCCTCCCCTCAGCCTCCTCTGCTCTGGGCCTGACAAACTAAGGCACATCAGTCACTCCTCATACATCAACAACGATGCCAACAAAGCCTCTGTTTGGAGTTTTGACATTTTGTTGGAAACTTAGAGTAATCACCAGAAAGCAAATTCTGCCAAGGCGATAATCAATGCAAGTTTAGGCCAGGGCAACTGCATGTGTGGTTTTGTGTGTCCTAACAGAAAAGTCAAATGCTCCCGAGGAGGAAAGCGGATTTTCCGGACTGTTGCAGTCTATGTGCACTGCAAGCTGAACTGCTGAACATAACAGGAATATTTGAAATCTTTTGTACAAATAGCAGTAAAAAAGCCAATTCTGCCGCATGGCCACATCCCAAACTTAAGTAACAGAACAACTCATCCATTTCCAAGGTCAGGAAGGGCTGTACTGGTTAGCTTCAGCCTAAACTTTGGGTGTTTAATTTGGCTTTACAGTCCCTAGCAATATAACCAGGCTGAGGGCAGCCAAGGCACTGGCTGGTTATGCAGGAAGGCTGCAGTTTATCTATGGAACCCATTTGCTATGACATACCACAGAGTACCTCTGTCTGATCGTTCTCTGCTGATAACAGACCTGAAGGAAGTTCAGTGAACCTCTTCATCACGAATTTTCGTTTTCTTTTAGTCTTTTTCTCACTACCTTTATCTCAATTCATATTGTACATCTTTTACTATTTTGATGGGATATAACATTGCCACCTTTAAGGTATTATTGTTTTCCCCTTTCCTAGGCTCAGCTCTTTAGCAAAAGAAAGATTGATAAACAAAAGCATTTTCTTTTACCTGGTCATTCATACGATTTGCAAAGGTGGAAAGCTACAGATATCCTTGTTGACTGTGTATGAAACTGCAATCAAGATAATTGCACTCCTATGTTTAATTTTTTTGTTTGTCTTTGCATTCCTTACTCAGAAGATGACAATCATTTGGAATCACTACATATTCAGAGTTAGCTGTTCTGTCATTTTCTCTGCTTCCCCTATTTTTATATTTGGCTTTATCTGAAAATGGCATTCTTCTCACAGATATAACTTCTTCACCTCTCCTGAACTCTCATCCCTATCCATATTTATTTTGGATGCATCCTTATATTCACCAGATACTGTTTATCTATGTCATCACTAACTTTGGTCCATCTGACAAACTTATCTTTGGAGAAGCTGACAAATAAGATTACATGAACTTGATTAATTTGGCAAGTGGGAACAGATTTGCATTTACTTTGCAGTGGTGTGTTGGCTTTCCTTGCTCAGCGGCAGAACCATTTCTTGTGCAAACCTCCCCCTGCTTTCATTCATAGTCTGAGATTAACAGATGTTTGGCAAGATGTTTAGCATCTGAAATGATCAGTCTTCTTGGATCCTTGCTGGTACTTCATGCTGCTTGTTTTTAGTTTGTTTTTGTTGTTGTTTTTATTTTATAGTTACGAAGAGAATAACTTCAGTGTCCCATTGTGAGTTTCTCATTATTCAAGCTGACAGTTTATACATAACAATATGGTTCTGTACAATGGTCCATCAGAGTTACCAAGAGCAGGAAGCAATTTAAGATGTATTGAGTAATGAAGAGCAAATGTACTCTCATCACCACAACTGCATGGAAGTTGCTCTCAAATGTTATGACAAATCTTTCGCAACAGTCCAACTGCTAAAGAAAAATCTTGTAGAAGAGCAGAAATAGAAAGATTTCATTCATCATCAGTGTCTCTTTGATGGTCCTTTTCATTTTTTTTCCAGATTTAGCCAGATAAATGAGTATAGTCCACATGCCGAGGTCAATAGTACACTTTTCCCCTGTAGTAGCTAAACTAGAATCATTATGTTTGTGCAGGTGAGCATCAGTCTCTGTCTCACCAAACCAAGATTTTTTCTTATATCTCTATAGTAGATATACATAACATTTCAGTGACTTATATTTGCAGAGTGAACAAAGTTTTCTGGTTTGAAGATAGTTGAGATATAGAGTAAGACTTTCCTTCTTCATCTTTTGAAGGTATTGGATGCTTGGGCAGATCTGTAATTTATTATAAGTATCATTTACACGCTTGTAAGATTTAAAGCCAGAGAAAAAATACATTGATCTTGTCTGCAGCTAAATCAATGCCATGCAGACTTGAAGAACGGTAGTCTCATTATTCTAATTATGCAGCTAAAGTGATGGGGCATTTAAAAGTGTGATGGATAAGTTAGTAAACTAAGGAGCAGGATCTTTCCAGTTTATAAAAGGACTATTAAAGGGGCAATGGAAATGAGAACATGCGGATTAAGAGAGATCAGATAAAACTGAATAGTCACAATCGGGATTTATGTGCACACCTACTAAATACGGTGTATTTAGAGCAACCATTATTAGCAAATCAGATTAAATGTGCCATGATATCCAAACTCTTGGTTTAACCAAGCACTTCAGATATTTTTCAAAAAGCAAGAATGGATCTCAGTTGAGTAACTACTGCATTCTACCCTAGAATTTTAAAGAAAATACTTCTTTTTTCTTTTCCCCAAGTTTTGGGAGTAGAAGATAGGAAATATCATTCAGAACTTCTGTAAAAGCTCACTCTTAGCGTTTCTTGCTGTCATTTCTATTTGGTTTATGCATTTTAAGTAGTAAAATAAAAAAGTAAATCTCTGGACTTACGCTTTATTGGTATAGCCCAATAAATAAATGAATAGCCCTAAAAACTGAAAGTGCCCCTTGAGATTCTCTGAGCCATTCATAACCGAAGTTAGACAGACAATGATTTATCCAAACCATCTGTAACTTTTATTTGAAAAACAAGGACAATTAAAAATAGGATGAGCCATTTTGGTCGTGAATTATTCTGATCAGGAATGTAACGAGATTTTTATTCCACTGCCTAAGTGAAATATCTCCTTGTATATCCAGTGAGTTTCATTACAGCTTCAGTTTTATTACCTCACTTCAAGAGATTTAATCCTTTTCTTGGAAATGCATTACTCTTCAGAAAGTGCATATAAAAATGAAATACAATAATAATTATTATTTTTTTCTAGAGAGGTGAAAAATAACAGCAAAGAAGGAACCAACTTCTATCTATCTTTAAGATAACTAAACATTTATGTTATTATTTTGTTGAGATGTCCTTCATATTGCAGCAGCCTTTTGGAAAACTCTGCAAGGGTAGGGACTACAGACGCACCTCAGTGTTGTTCTATGATAGTCCCCTTCCCATCTCCTTGTTGGGACTAGCATGGCGGTCACTGCTTTGGTGGGCTCCTCGAAGGTGCAGATGACCAGGCAGAAGTCTAGAAATTTATAAATCCACAATATTTTTTTGCATCAAGGGTGAAGATGAATGCTTCCAGATAGGTTTATCTTTTCAACAGTTCCAACGAAGCTTTAACCACATTACTCACAGTTTAATAAAAAATTGCATCCTAGATCTCATCTGTCTGAAAAGGAATTTGCTCTTTTGAAACGTGGATGGGAATAAAATTTGTGTCACGGAAGGTAAAGGTATATTTTTTAATCTGTTCTATTGCATTTACTTAGGAAAAATGCAGCATGACGCTCAAAGCATAACTGAAAGAAAAGAAGAAGAAAACCCAAACAAACAAAACACCAAACCCCCAGCTACGGAATGAGATGTAAAGATGACAAACCAGAACATTCCTGAAGAATTCCTGCAGTGAAACCTGATGGAAGGATTTAGATGCAAAAGGCATACAATCAGACACTAAAAATTAACGGCACCCACTCACCATGCAGATTTTCTGTTGTATGTCTAACAATTTAGACGGAAAACGACGGGGAAAAGGTGAAATGATCCTTCTGTGCATTGGTAATGCTACTCACAGGACAAAACTCTCTGAGAATGAAAAAAGAGGATTCGTGGTCCTTTTCAACCCAGGCCATTCTATGATTCTATGATATTATTCTAACATGAAGCAACAGAAACACCTTTCTTCTATTAGTACCAATGGAAAGTTATGAGAATTGAGTAATTTACAACAGTGTATGTACTTGTCAAATGTTTGGTTGAAATTGACGTTTCAGTATCAAGGAAGATTTGATTTTCACCTGCTAATCATTTTTATTTAGATAATAGAACACCTAGAGAGGAATATAAAGTCTCAGACTACAGGGTAATTTCCAAGACAGGTAACCTAGTAGTTAAATTCATAGGAAATGAAAATAAGGGATTATAGAATCATAGAATGGATTGGGTTGGAAGGGAATTTGAACATCATCCGGTTCCACCCCTGTGCCCACCAGATCAGGCTGCCCAGGTCCCTGTGCAGTCTGGCCTTGGGCAACTCCAGGGACAGGGTACCCACAGCTCTCTGGGCAGCCTGTGCATGTAAACAGACTTCTCAGGGAGGCAGGTTATCTGAAGCACTGATGATATGTGTTGAAAATGTGATGCCTAGCTCAGGGAGTGGAGTCAGTCAAGCTTCAGCAGCACGAAACCCAGCAGGCAGCTAATTTATCCTGCCTCGTCAGTGGGCTTGGCAGCCTGCTCTAATCACTCCTGCTGCATCTTCACTGCTTCACACCCAAATCCATTGATCTCAGATTTGCCTGAGATATGCAGAAGCCATTCTTCAGAACACCTTGACCTTCACTGCTATGTTTTTAAGTCATTTAAATACTGTGAAAACGTTGCTCTCAGACTCGTCTACAAGAAACCATGCTCAGACAACACAAGGGTATGGTGCTACTCACCAAAGCTCAGGTCAAGACAAACTGAAAGCATCAAGAGATCTTGTTCTGTTTCTTTTCAAAGCCTCATCAAATAAGCTGGATAGCAGCACACCCCAGGGAACTCCTGAAAGGTTTGAGTCAGTCTGGCCATGAGTCAAACTAGTGGGTGCAGATTGAGTAGTGCTTTCAAGCATGATGCCGTCATTAAGCGATCTCTTCTGATTTAAAAGGTTAGCAAGCAAGCAGAAATAAATAAGAGGTTCTCTTTCACCTCCTGAGAACTCACACACCACAGAGTCCCTAACAGAAGTGTATATGTGTATACACACAAGCATGTGCAAAGCATACAGATTTTTTTTAATCACAGCTGAAGAATTAGGCTTAAAACAGATCTTACTATGTTATCATTTTAAGGGATCAAAAACAGTGTTATTCATTGTGACTTTAGTTTTTTGAGCACCTAATTCTTCCAATAAAATAAAATAAATAATATCACTGGAGGTGATGATAGCAAACTGGATATGTGAGAGAGCCTTCCCAAGAGCCAGAAAGCTATGGAAAATATTGTCAGTGAATATTGTCAGTGAATAAGAAATGCAAAGTCTTCCAGTTAGAAAGGAAAAACCTTTCACCTTCATTCGAGAATCATAGAATCACCTGGGTTGAAAAGGATCACAATGATCATCGAGTTTCAACCCCCTGCTATGTGCAGGGTCACCAACCAGCAGACCAGGCTGCCCAGAGCCACATCCAGCCTGGCCTTGAATGCCTGCAGGGATGGGGCATCCACAACCTCCTTGGGCAACCTGTTCAGTGCGTCACCACCCTCTGGGTGAAAAACTTCCTCCTAACATCTAACCTGAACCTCCCCTGCCTCAGTTTAAAACCATTCCCCCTTGTCCTATCACTATCCACCCTCCTAAGCAGCCGTTAAATGAGAATGGGCTGAGAATGAGCAGCTTTGCAGCTATTTTGTTGTTTCTTGCTCTCACAGATACTGTTTGGTGCCTGATCTTATTAATACTGACAGTGGAAATCTTACACATATGTTTCCTGTCTTGGACACCCTTTTCCCTGCGAGGGTGGCAGGTCACCCCAGCAATAAAGCCTTTGATGAAAGCATTGTTTAATACTTTGTGATAAGTACATAAACAGCTTTTTCTTTTCTCGGTACTGAGTGTTAAGTTGCTAACTGATTTTACAGAGTAGTAATAGCTCTCGCAGGGTGAGGCAGATGTCATGCAACATGAAACTTCCACCATGAGAGAAGAGCAAGGTTTTCTGACAGTTGCCATGGAACATTCCATCTCTAGACCACTGCTTGGGAGGTGGTCTGGGAAAACCTTTGCTAAGGCTCTGTTGATTGTGAACCACAGGGCTTGCAACCAGCACTCCAAATCCTCCTTGGAATCAATGCAAGTAGAAGCTGAAAATTGCTGTCTTGAGTTTTACCTTTGGAAGAATATGCCTAAAGAAATTGGCATTACGGACCTTTCATTTTGGAATGATTGTACTTGAATTTCCAAGAAGCGTCACCCAAACAGAGGACTTTTTAGCAGTAACATCACTGAGCTACTTTGTCTTTCACTTTTCTGCACAACTGCCTGGTCTTGGGCATAGCTGCCTCAGCACAGATGGCTTCCTGAAATATTGATCTAAGCCTTTCCCCCATTGCCTTACACAGCTTAACTCCTTTTCTCTCCCAGACAGTTCTCAAGTAGACAATGAATCCTGACCACAGTGTTGTGCTAGCACTGCATTTCACCAGCATAACTGAAGCCAAATGCACCACCCCTGCACATCCTAATTGCAGCTGGGGCCACAGGTATGGCCAGCAGCTGGTACACCATGGGGAGAAAACCTTACAGAGGGCCAGGGCTCAGGATGCAGTCTTCATTTCTATTGAAGTTTTGCTCCTTTCCTCAGGAAGCCCAGACTGATGCCAAGCACAGAGGCCAGTTCAAGAGTGGCCTCAAATCATGCGTCACAGGGGTAAACAAGGTTTGTCAAACTAAAAGCCTAGGAAGTTTTAGGCAATTCCTGGAAGCCAGCAGCTCAGGTTTACGTAGACAAAGCTCAGGATGCCAGCCAGCCCTGCCATCTGCACTGGGATGGTGCATGGCCAGCAGCTGTGTCCACGCTCTGCTGAGAAGCCCTTCTCACAACACCCACCCTGCCTGCAGTCTGGCACTGGTAACACAGCACTGGGAACACACTACTGCCCATCTCCAGAATGGGGGCAGCAATTTCCTTTACGGATGTAGCACAGAAAGCTCTCCTGCAGCTGTGTACTTAAAGTCTGCAGAAAGCTTTGACATGTCAAAAGCTGCTTATGCACCAAGCGTTTGTGGTTTTGTGCTTATGAGGCCAAGTTCTGATAGTCACTTCAGAGATTTCATTCTGTTTTGTAAAGTGCACTTTGTGACAAAATAAGAAATAAAAATAAAAGCTAATAAAAATCCAAAGCCTTAATATAATACCTAATACTGCTACTAAGTAGATTTTGTTGCTGCTGTTAAAAAGAAGGAAGACTTTTATCTGGTTGAAATGCAGAGCACAATCTGCTTCTAATTGTAGAAATAAATAACACATGCATGCACTTTCCCCCCCACATCACTGTCCTTCTTATTTTCCAAATTAATGTATTGTACTTTCTTTAATGCAATCCATTCTGCTGACCTGCTCAGGTACAGGTCTCTGCTGGCAAAGCGAGCCCCACTGACAGCAAAGCTCCTGCCTTCAGAGCCATAAATCATCTCCCGCAAGTGCTTGGGGATTGGTTCAGAAAGCAGGCAGTGAAAAGAAATAATAGCAGAAAAAAACATCTTGAGCGGTTTGAAGGGAAAAAAAATAATAATGCAAAATTATAATGATAAGAAAAATAAACGGGGCCAAAACAAAGATACTGGAAATTAATTCTCTTGTCCCTCACTGCTGCAACATCGGGAATGCATTTTTTGGCTTGGCCATGGAAGTATTTCCCCTATGGAGGAGTCAGTACGGTTCTCTAGAAATTAAGTGGCATTTTCTAAGCGCTGCTAGAATCCACAGCCAAATTCTATCCCTTCTGTAGGATTAGTATTTCTTCTTATTCGTGCAAATTTCTTGCCACGCCAAAGCAAAAGTTGCAATAGCACTTCAAAATGGGACTGGGGGCTTCCGCGCTACTCTCTGCCCTCCCCTCCTTCCGTATGTGCTGTGTGTCCCACCTCCCCATCCAGCTGCGGCAGCACCCCGAGCATTGCTCCGTTCTCCCCGAGGAGCCCGGAGCCGTCCCGTGCGTTCCTGAGCGCCATCTGCTGCCGCTTTCCACGTTACAACGGGGCTGCGATCAGCAGAGGGGGATTCCAGGGGGCACGGGAGCAAAGCTCTGCGTGCAGCAGCAGCAGCACGGAGCCGGCAGGGCTGCACCCCACGGGCTCGCGTTTATGGGCACTTTGTTTTTCCCAGTCGCAGTGCAGAATGCCACAGCCACAGCTCAGGCAGCAAAGAGCCATGCACAGGTATGAAATACCTGCCCCTCCGCACCACACTCCCTGCTGGGAGCTATTTGTGGGAAGCAAATAGAAATGGAAAGGTTTATTTCTTCATATACCTAAATTAAAAATCTTGGAAGCTTAAAGAGGGAACTGCTCACGCAGCTTGAGAAGTGACAAAGCAAATAGATAACATAGAACGTTATTTATATTTGAGGTTCTCAGATAGATAGCTATCCCAAACACCTATCTATTTGCCTGTCTGCTTGTCTATCACCATTATATCCTGGGAATATATAGTCAACAACAGAACAGTTTATCATGCCTTCTTCTCATCTTGTAATAATCTCGGTAATTTACTGGTGCTGTATATTAAAAAGTCTTTCCCTAGCACCATGCATTTGCATACATCCATCAGCCAGCTTGGAAACGTGGGATGGTAAAAGATTTAATACCACCAAAAAGGCTTAAGATAGGGATAAATGTTTTTGTAAGGATTGTTAATACTGTCATGCCAAGGGTAAGGAGGCCAAAGACGTGTCCTAGACATAATGACTGCCTGAAAAAACAGCTAGGAACATCACTGTCTGGGGAAGAGGGATATAATCTTATTTATGAGAGGTTTTAGGAAAACAAATATCTAATCATGCAGAACAGAATTTCGCTCTAATCATTTTTAATCCATATACCAAATCAAGTTTCTTGAGCGATTTTCCCAATGCATACACAGCTTGAATCTCCAATTGGCACAAAGCTGAACATTTCTATGTCTCAACTGCCTGGACACTGGCCCAAATGAGAAATATGCATGCTCTGAAATAGCTGTCGAGCATACAGGATGGGAATAGGGGATATCAGGAATCAGATTAGGAGAGAACATACCCATGGATGGGACAAAAATACACTCAAGAAGCAGGGGAGGTAAAAAACAAGTAGATGAATATTAAATACCGGTAATGATTAAATGATCATTAATAATTGCAAATGATTTGTGAATTACCTTTGTAGATTGGAAGTCTCTTACCTGCAATTTGAATGCCCATTTCTCTTGGTGAGAAATAGCCATACTTAATCAAGCATATTTCTCTTTATAGTAGCCCTAAGGATTCAGGAAACCAATAGAAAGCCAAAATCACACAACAAACCTTACATGTATACCACTCTCCATGATATCCAAAATCCCATCTAATCCTCCTTTTCAAATCACCCCCTCCCAGCCACGCACAAGCTATAAACCCAAATCCAGCTGAACTCAATTACGTTAACTTAATTCAGACTTCCGACATTTTCTGCAGGTCTCTGGGCCAGGAAGCATCTTTTACTCTGTGCCTATGGTGTGTTTATTCTAGGGATGTCTAAAGCTTTGTGAATGTAAACAAGTAACAGTGGTTCTAAATATGTACGTCTGTTGCTCTGTGCCTTACCAAACTCAGAGTTCCAGTTGTTTGTTGGAGAGGGATCTGCAGAACATCCATGTTCTAATGAATTCCATTTTAGAAGACAGAACAGAGAAGTATATACAGTGCTCTACTATGTTCGATGAGAGCCTCCCAGAAGAAATACCTGCTGATTTTACTAAACTGATTCTTATGCTAGCAAGCAACAGAAGGAATTTAAAGGAACCTGAGCCTCCTTATCAATGAATTTAACATTATAAGCAACTATTTTTTCAATAAAATATTTACTTTTCCTACCAAAGCACGGAGAAGGATTTTGAATTACAATAAGAGCCTGGCTGGTACTTCCACCCACTTCTGCGGTTTGGTTTGCAGCACAAGGGATGCGAGCGACTCGCCTGCAGACACACAGAGCTGGGAGCTCAGCAGGAGTGAGAGGGACCCGAATTCTTTGCTCTATCTTTTTGATCACTCAGCTTTCCCCAGGGCATTGCCCGAGCACGTTAAGATTTAATTCCTTGCCAAAGAGGAATCATTCAGATTGTTTCACTCACCAAAAGAAAAAGTGATAACGAAATTCTCGCTGTGGAAGTCGGAGTTTCTGCAGGGTTTAAAGGCACTTGGCTGATTTAGCCCCGAAGATCTAACCCATTGACTCCTGCTGCTGTATTATTTCTGTCACGGAAAATTCCTGCCTCTAGTTGGCTTTGGCTTAGTAGATGGCTGTTGAACTTGAAGCCCTTTTTAACATGTCACTCCTCTCTTCGCTATCTGCAGTCCAATGTGTCTCAATTTCCATTTCAAATAAAGCTCAGATCTGTCTAATCCTTTACTTCTTCAACATTTTCAAGAAACTGTAAATTCCACAATTTAATTAATGGGTCAAAGAGGCTGAGCCTTCTTCATGCAAAATAGAACCTTGCAGTGATTAATTAAAATTGCTATCACTGTTCCAACTTGCTAGATAGATGCAAGCATGGCATATTCTGCTAAGGACATCACAGAATGCAAAACAAAGTGGGTTAAATGCAGAGAAGTAAAGAGAGAAATGTTTATTACAAGAGGCAGAACATCTGTTGCAGTATGCAGAGACCAGCTGTTAAAGGACAGTGTCAAGTATCATCACGTATATAAATATGATCAGCCTTAGCATTCACTCTCTTATGCTGTGCTGGCAGGTGTCTGAATTTCAGATAGCTTTTAAATACACGTCACTTTACCCTTAAAATGGAGGAGGAACAAAAATAATATTTACTTAAACTCTTCAAAGTAACAGTGCTATACGCAGTCTCTGCTAGAGGTTGTAAATGCAGCTAAATAATGAGAACTAATTTACAAAATGACGTCGGCATGCTTTGGCTATGCAGGAGAAAGCAAGCAAATGAAACAGTATTAATATGAGATGCCATCGGATATATTAGGTAGAAATCTTTTAGGGCTTTGAACAGAAGACAATCAATTATTTTATCACTTTCTCTAGACCTTATTTCTAAAACTTTAAGATGTGACACTACTGAAAAGAACAAAATCTTGAAGACAACCTGAAGCACACGTTGGTCTCTCCTAGCTCCTGTGCTGGGGAGGAAAGGCAATAAGTGCTTGGTTCTTTTAATACAAACGTTGGGCTGATTTTTTGGAAGCTTTTGTGGAGATGTAGCTCTGTAATTACCACTATGGATTAGCTAATCTGTGTTTAAATGACTTCAGTTGTTGCCTTGACTCTCTGTACACGTCCTAGCCACAATATCGCAGTGCCTCAAGCAGGATAAATGCATTATCTCTTTTCCTGTCAAGACAAATTATCCATTTTCCTATCAAGGAGATGTTCAGTTTGCAGGCCAAAACCCTCAACGGATGCTTGCACAGAGAAATGAAGCTGGAAGATTGTCCTAACAGTGTTCTCCCATCCAGCGTGTGAGGAGTCAACGTGCTTCTACCCTGTGCAATGCAGTGTTGTGCAGAGACCTTACAGTGCACCATGGATGAGGCAGCTCAAGGTTGGGGGGAGATGGAAATGCAGCAGGTAGGAATGAGAGGAGCCAGCAAAATGGAAGATTGGGAGTTACCCTTGCTTGAATGGATCTGTCATTTACCACGTGATTTAGCCTCTTTCTTTCTAGAAAAGAGACATTTCACTCTAAAAAAAACTTCTCTCAGACTCCCAGTGAGAGGATTTCCCAGGAGAAACAGCAGGTAAAGTTCTGCAGTGAATGAAGGAAGTTGTTTCCCTCTGTGCATTTTAGACATCGCAGCTTTTTCCCTTCTTTCATCCGCATGCACACGTCCTGCTGCTCCAGGTCCGCCCTTCCTTTAAAGTTTAAATGCTGATCCCCAGGAGCTGACACTAATCACCAGGTAAAGGCCACTGACAAACAGTTCTTCCAGTATGGATCCTGCACATACTTTCCCCTTTCCACACCGCATTTAAATCTGAAATTAACCCCCCACGTCCCTCCACCAGCATGAGCTCCACACCGCCCAACAGCCTCCATCTGCTCAATACTGAACAACACACCTCAAGCTTCCAGCTGACCACAGACTTTTGACTCAAGCCCTCTCCAGGCCATGGGCTCCCAGCGCTATATTTATCTCCCTGGATGCCAAGCCCCGGGCAGCAGCGGTGGGTGGCAGCCCTTGGCACAGCACAGACAAAGCGCGGAGGCCGATTCCCTGCAGCAGCCGGCAGCAATTGCCATGACAACCAGCAAGCTGATTACTCAATTACAGCGTTCCTTTTAAAAAGCGACATAAAGCCAAGGGACAACACATCCTCAGCTTCCCATCGTGCTTGGTTTTCAAAGCGCTGGGCTATGTTTAAACTTTTTAATATACCTTGTGATTATGTTTGCCAACCTGGCTCCGGATCTCTTCTTTTTTATTATTATTATTATTATTAATTTATCCCTGTGTTCTTTGAAACGTGGAGAAAGTAAAAAGCCACTTAACAGGCACGTTTTTTTCTTGTTGCAGGAAAACATGCAGGGTAAGATGTTACCAGCATGGGAGGACTGTGACAGATGCACACTTGGGAGAGTGCTGGAGCCGTGACCCATTTAGTGAAACGTGCCAAATCTGCTCCAAGCTCAGCTGAACTCCTCATGCTACCTCCTCTGAAAGTGAGTTGTCTCTTCATGCTGTGCATCATAGAATTGTTTGGGTTGGAAGGGACACTTAAAGCCATCTGGTCCAACTCCCCTGCAATGAACAGGGACATCTACAGCTCTATCAGGAGCTCAGAGCCCTTTTCATATCTAACATGCTCCTATAGGTACCATCATGCTGTTCTCAGAGACAATTTTTTATCCTTTTGCATGAGAGCAGATCACTAGATATTTTTCTTACAAGAGAAGGGAAAAAAAATGAGCGTATGCTTGTAGTTTCGGCTTTCATTATTTTCAACATAGAGTCATGTTAATGAGATCAGTCCAGATCTGTGCATGAACTGAGGAATTCCTTTGTTTTTCATAAGAATGTAAGTGCTGCTGCAGCACCTTGAGTCTGGTCAAGGTGTCAGACATACATCGTGTTAGACATGATAGAGGTGGACAGTGAGAAACATCCTGTATGAAGCAAAATAGATGAGCTAAAACCAGACAGGGAAAAAAGAAGCACAGGAATAGAAGGTAGCTTTCCTGCTGACCTTGCCTGGATTCATAGGATCACAGAATAATTAGGCAGACACAGGATGTCTACAGGTCATTTGGTCAAGCCCTGATTCAAAATTGTATCACATGTCAAAGCCACTAAGTCTTTTCCAGCTGGAAGAATTTAAAAAAAAAAAAAAAAAAAAAGGACAATTCAGGGCCTTTTTCATCCATGTCTGGTGTATTCCCACAGGCAGAAAAGCCCCAGGCTCTCTTGACCCCCATGCAGGTGTAACTGCCCTTACTACTCCCTCATTGGGCACAGGAAAGCTCTGCTGTAGTTCTGCTCTACCACATCACAGGAACATCCATTCATGAATTCTCATGGAGAGTGAAACTGTTCTCCTACCTCCTGCCTCCCAAACTGGGGAGCCAGAGTGAAGCAGTTCTTGGATTCTGAACCAACCAATGTTGGTTACAGCCTTCGTTCATGATTTAGCAAGACATGGGATTTTAAACCCAGAACTTGTAAAGCACTAGGTGCTACTTCTTTTCTGAGATAGTGTCTGGGATTGCTAGAAACGAGGAACGCTTTTACAAGTAGTTGTCACTTGTCTGAAGCTGCCAAGAAGTCCAGACCATAAATAGGCTGTGTGACTCTGCAGACAGATGAGCAGGATTAGTGTCACCATTCCAACAATTTCTTGACAGTATTTTCTTTCTCCCCTCCCCAGTACCTTCTCAGGGTTTGGATCAACTCTCTGACCACCATGAACTAAGGATTCACTTACTAGGTCCTAAGAAGGTTCTATCCTTATCTTCACATTCTCACTATTAACGCTGTAGGAAAAGAAAAGCCTGAAAATATACTGGCTGAACTGTGGTGTTGCATGGCATCCCAAGATGCTCATTTCTTACAATATTCACTCTGTTAATATACTTGATTAAGTTTAAAGGGATTCATCATTCAAAACTGCATCGTTTTCATTACTAAGCAGAGACAAAATTCTCCTTTCAATCAGTCCTTACATTTTCCCTCTTATGTTTCCCTCTTATGGAGGAAGAAGGAGACTACCAAAACTTCAGGCTATGGGTAGCAATTCACTTCTAGGACAGAAGTTTGTCCCCATGCTCTTTTTTCCCCGCACTTTGGTCACTTTGGAGCAAGACCAAGTCTTCTGAGGCTGCTGCTGAAAAAAAGATATATTGTTTAAACCTCAGCCTTCTGAATTTCATAGTGCACTTCAGAGATCTTCTCTGCATTGCTTGTCCTTCAGCAATCTCCACGAGATTCAGCTAAATGTATAGGCATTTGAATTTAGTACTGGTTCCAGACAGACTGATGGGAGGAGTGCAGTGCTGATGACTAGTGAGTCAACTGCTGAGATCTCTCTTAAGAGGCCAAATGGGAAATGCTGAGACAAAAAATTCAGGCTGCTCAAACAAGCAAGGCTTGTTCTCATCTGCCAATGCAATGCTCCAGGGCTGTATGAGCCCTTCTCTCCCTACCCAACTCTGAACACGTACCTTCCCCTAAGCACTTATTGCTGACCAGTGTCAAATATGGGATGAGAATACCCTATTTACTGTGAACACTACTGGGGCAGAGCTGAGGTCTGTAGAAAAATCTGAGAGCTCCTTTAGTCAACCAGAATGGAAAAAGCCCCTCCATCCCTCCCAATGAGCAGAGCTGTAACTCAAGATCCAACCCACTCAGTGAATATTATGAAAGTCAGATGGGTTATGACCCTTTCCAATTCCCCAAGCTCCTCTTAAGATGATTTGTGTAGACTATAAACAGCTAAAAAATGGTGAGGAGAATGGAAAACCAGAATAAATTAACTGTTTCTGTGTATGTATTTATTCATGCCATACACCTTGTCAACATTTTTATGCTAAACTACGGCCCTCCTCATTGAAATGATTGATTAGAAAGTGCCAGATTATTTCAGCATTATTTGCTTTGCAAGTTGCATGTGGTATTTTATTTCAAAACTACAAAAGTATAATTTGATTCTTGAACCCATGGGAAACAGTAGCTAAAGATATGGTTTTCCAATCATCTCATTTCTGTACGTGATAGAGTTGTCAACCTGGCACTGTGCAAACGAGGGAGCTGGCCTGGAAGCCATCTGTGGGAGATGGTGCAAGATGTGACTTGCACAGGTGTTTGTCAGAAGGTGGGGACAAGCTCAGAACAGTAAATTACTGCTTTTTGCTCCTTATTTAATGAGTCAGCTACCCAGCCAAGCACAGAGTAGAAAGCGGAGGTAGAAGGGATCAGCAGGAATCTTATCTGAGCCATATTACAACCTATTTCCTGTGCCCACTCATTACAAGGGAGCAGAGGTGTCCTGTTCACATATGGGGATAAACTACTGAATGAACAGAGGAGGACAGAGGAGTAGGACTGTACCTTGTCCCTTTGCCTTTTCCTTAAAAACTGCTAAGAATCAGAACTTGGAAACTACATCTCACTTACAGTGGACAAATACATATATATATTACAAAAGGCAGCTACATAAATAATGGATATGATCTGCAACATTTGAAATGGACTGTGTATAACAGGGTGCTACCCTGTCTGCTTTCAGAGCCTCAGACACAGACAGGGACATTTTTCAAAGCGGTGGCAGCAAGCTAAGGAGGATTCAGGCAGGGATATCTAAATTTCTGTTTGATATATGTTTACATCTTTATACACCGAAAGCACACTTCCTTTCAATTGGTTAGTAGAACAAGTGCAGCCCTCAGATGTGATTTATCATCTGTGAGGAGAGTAAGTTGTTTCTTCTATCCTGCCCCTGCATTCATTCTTTTCCTTCACCCTCAGTGGTAGTTTCTCCTTGCTGTGTCAAGACACCAAATTAAACAGAACCATTCCTTCTTTTTCCCCTATCCCTATTTACTTTGCAAATGATAATGATACATCACTTGGGGGATCCATTTTGTGTGCAATGGGGCTGTGCATTTCTAAGTTTTCTCAGTGCACCATTATTTTCTCTCACGGTCATAAAGCCACGCTACTGAGGGCATCTCCTGGGGGTGATAAACTGTGATGCTGGATGAGATGAGCAGAGGCCTCAATATTCATTTATTCTCTCCGGATTTTCTTTTATTTATATATTTTTGAGAAACCCAAGTTTAGACAATGTAATAGACTGGAAAAATAATTGAGAGGAAGTTCCAGCTATCCTTCCTGCCTCTAGGGACACGCAAGTCATTTCATTAGAGAAATAGATGGTGAGGAAGTTTGTTCTGTTATCATTATTGCTTTCATTTTGAGATAGCCATTGCAAAGGCTGAATTCAAAGGAGAGAAGTGATATCTGCTTTCACCTGTGATAGCGTTGGAGTGAAATGGGACTTCTATCAGCTAATGCAGACAGGAGTCCCAGAGACTGAGCAGCTCACACAACTGAATAGCTTGACA
This sequence comes from Gallus gallus, assembly GCF_016699485.2. Taxonomy (NCBI): domain Eukaryota; kingdom Metazoa; phylum Chordata; class Aves; order Galliformes; family Phasianidae; genus Gallus; species Gallus gallus. The sequence continues at coordinate 12,225,126 of NC_052544.1, forward strand.
GTGCAACTTGCATCCTCTGAATGTGAGGACAGGCCATGCAGAGGTGATCAGGAGCAAGCAGCAATAACAACAACAGATGGTCCAAGAACATGGGTTGGCAGCCTGAAACATGGCATAGCACGGAGCTTCACCAGCCCTCAAAACAGCTAAGAGACAACTGAACCTTCTACTTGGTTTTACTTTTCCATCCTCCTTCCAAACCTACCTCCCATTTCTTGTTCCCTGAGCTCCAAAGCATCCACAAGCCATTAAAACCTTCCCTTATTCTACAAAAATATACACTTTTCCAGTCATTCTCTACTCCTGTTGATATGCATTACGGATTGGTATCAGGAGTCAGGCTTTCCTCTCCTAGCTTACCAAATGAATCAACCAGCTAGCTCTTGTGTCAGTAGAACTCAGATGCTGAATTTCAATGCAACATCTAGTCTATTGGATGACAAAAGACCAAACTGTTCAGCATTTTTTTTCCAAACTATGATCAAGGAACATTCATACAATCACTGACACTGAGATTTGTCTTTACCATATATTTTATAATCAGTAGAGCCAATGGCTTATTTATTTTACCAAATAAGACTTTAATCTTTCTTTTATATGTATCCATGTTTAATTGTTCCAATATATTTTGATGTTTTGTGCATTTAATAGTTGTTATTTTTATTTTAATTTTAAAAGGGTAAGATTGCTATATAGTACTCTCCAAATTTATATCACTCCCATCCTTAACCAGGTAAAGACAACACAGAATATCTAATCGCAAAATTCCAATAATCTTGGTCTTCCATCATATTTCCACAATTCCAGTGCTATCAGAACAAAGTAGAACCAGATCCCTGAAAGTCAGAAATCAGAAGGTACTGCCCTGCTTATGTTGAATTTATCTTTCTTGCCTCATTACAAACACTACCCTAGATATTAATTTGTGCTGGAGTATTTTATCTGCTCTTGTCAAATCACAATTAGTAGCAAATACCCTCTTTAAACCTGGCACAACAAGCCTGTCAAAGATAGCAGACATTTGCAAATACCCATTTCTGACCTGTGTAATTTTCTGTGGTTCAGATCCCAAAACCATGCAAATCAACAGTCCCTCACAAGCTCTTCATTAGAGCTTCAGTAATTTCTGAAGCAAATGAAGAATCAACAACAGCCACTCCTAATTAGCAGGCTTCAACATCTTTCTCCTAAGATGTCATATGTGTGTAGGGAAAAAAAATAAGAGGAACCATCTTCATCTGTTCTTTAGGAACCACACACATGTATCCGTTATCTTAGGAGACCTACACATGGACCTGCTGCAGTGGCAGGTCCTGCACAACACAGCCTGTTATGGGTAGAGTAACTGAGACCTTAAGAGTACATCAACAGCGATTTACTTAAATTGATACGAACACCTAGAAGTGAATGGATCTACAGCCACCAAAAGAACACCTCACCTCCACTGAGACTGAGAATATTGAAATCAGTCTTGTCTTTCCTGATGTTTTATTCTATTTTTGCAAGAATGCAAATTAAGATGGACAACAGGTGACTGTTCCAGTGAGAACCTCTGTTTTTCCACCCAATACAATATAAAACTGTACTGAATCATTTAATCAAAATGTTTCATCTGTGTCAGCACTTCCGTTGGCTTGAGGTGGCACTGTTAATGTATGGACATCCGTCATGCATTTTTAACAGAAAATACCCCAAGGAATCATCTAGAGATCTTCTCCCGGGGATGTTGTATTATGTAAGGTTTCTAGCTTATTCATCTCAAACTAAGGCTGATCTTTCAGTCGTACACTTTCAGCTTTTGATAGCCTCTTTTTCCCTTACAGAAGTATTTTAGAGAGAACTGGGAAAAGAAGATTTTGAATGAAATAAATATGCAGTGTTTAAATATACTAAGACAACATGTTTTGCATCTATGCCCCCTGCCTTCCACTGTGAATGGGATCATCTGTTAACACAACAGTAGGATACAGAACTTGAGATACGCCTTTGCAAAGCCATGATGAATTAGATTGCTGAAGTCATCACAGATTCTTATTGGTGGCTTCTACAAGGAAAACCAATACTTATCGGTTTGAGAGGAAGAAGAAAAAGATGGTTATACACAAAGGAAGAGGGGAAAATAAGGAAAGAGCTCCTCTTTCTCAATGATAACTCCAATATATCTCCTCATCATACTAATTGCAGGTTTAACTAAAAATTTTCCCATCCTGCAAGCTCTAGAGAGACTGGGAATCTAATAAACAGACTGAATAATACCAAGTGATGGAGACAAAAGGTGAAATTACCACTTGGATATATTTATCCTTCAGCTAAACTGTACAGGATCAAGAGGTCACCCAGCAGAGATAATTGCTAATTAAGCTCAGAGGGGGAGGCAGGCAGTCAGGCAAACATCCTTGTGTTGCATTTGTTGCCGATTGATTACAACTTCAGCCCTTGATTAAACTTCAGAAATGATTAACTCTCTAATTCTTATGCACTTGCCAGAATGGACAAGAAAGAGGGGATAGCAAAGACCACTGCATGCACCTCCAGGTGGTCTTCAAAGCATGAAAACTTTGCAGCTTTGTCACAGTCCCATTTATGGTTATTTCGTTCGCGTCAGTACTGGAGCAGAGTGATCTGAGGTGCTGAAGAGGAATCAAATAATGGGAGTTGTTGGTTCTGAAAAAGATTTGCTCTCACTGGGAAGCACTTAATCTCTCTCTTCCTTCCTTCATCATCAGTAAAGTGACAATGAAAGACTGTTTTCTGCAAATGCCCCTTGGGAGGGTACTTTGCTGCATGTATCCATCCCACATAAGAGATTTGAGCCTCACAAGGACTTCTGAACCTTTAAATTCAGCAGTCAATAACCATGCAACTGCTGCTAAATATATGAAGTCATGGAAATACACTGTATAAGTTTTGATTTATAGATTTTAAGACCTGAGAGTACAATCAAGTTTGAAACTACCTCAAAACATAGACCACAGTTTAACCTTGGCAACAACTGGCTGGTAAGAAAGATGTAATTGCTAAACAATTTATTTAAATCAGAAACATTTCATACTTCTTTCTCTCCTGGTGCTTTTGTACGGATTCCTGGAAACATGAATGCAAGCTAAGTTAGACAATTGCTGAGAACAAATATTCCATCACTTTTCACTTGCTTTTTCTATATAAATGTCATCACAAAATATTTGTTTACTCATGTGAGATTGTTACTAATAACCAGATGAAGTTCTAAGAAACTTTTCAGCTTTTTAAACTATAGAAAGTATGAGCTTCCATCACAATATCTCCCAAAGCCATAGAGAGAGCACCTTTTATCACAAACACACCTATCCCTTGATAGTTCCTTCATCAAAATCAAAAACAAGTACAGAAATACATTATCCAGCTTTCTGAACTTAAGGAATCATTGCTATCTTCCATAAGTTATAGTTTTCCACAACAATAAAGCAAAGTAGTACAGTTTAAATGCTGCTTCCTCAACTGCAAAAGTGTGTTTAGTTCACAATGGGTTAATGTGTGCTTACAGCTAAATACTTAATCAGTCATTAGTATGTTCTGGATAGCTTAATCGTGTTCAAAGAGCATCACTGTGTTCAAAGAGCATCACTGTTATTAAGCAGACAAATGCAGCAGCAGTCCTATGGGGAAAGTATTAAAATGTGACCCCTGATCAAACGGTGACTCACAGGAAAGCCCTGGGGAGAATGTTTGAAGGTGATAAAATCACCAGACAGAGTTTGGGCGTATAACAATGGGGTTGGGACAAGTTAGCGTCCGCCCCAGTGAAAGCTGTATTCATGGTAAAGCTTTGCCTTGTGAACCAGATCCCAGCCTCAAGGCAGCATAAGCTTCTTGGGAGATGGTTAGTCTCAATGACACTGAATGAGGAAAAGCTCTTAGACTCATCTCCCCCATATGGCTTTTATCCTCAACCTCGTAAACTGCGTTACTTACACTGGCCTGTCAGTGAGGTGATTTCAGGACAAGTAGCAAATATCAGCATTTGGATGCAAAATCCCGATTTATAACTTGTCTTTTGATGTACGGTGGGACAACAGGCAGGAATGCCAGAACTTCCCAGGGTGCTGATTAACACTTCTAAGCAACGCAGAGCTCCCCATGTGGGGAGGCACACATCCAAGTGTAGCAGCCATCAGTACCCTTCAGTCCAAGGCTAGGAAAAGGGATTATGCTGCGGAGCGGTTCAGGACCTTCAGATGGCGTGCTTTGGTGTGCACACTGTCTGAAGCTGATACTCTTAATTGTATGGGCTTTATGGTGATGTAGTGCAAAGCTCAGAACTACTGAAATCCCTAGAACATCATCACTTCTAACTCAGTGAGATTTCCAACCACATCCCAAGGGAATGGATTACCTGGTGGTATCTTTAGCTAGACTTATTCTTGGTATATGAGAGAAAAAAAAAAAGTGCTTTTTGGATGCAGAAAGTCCTAAAGGACTCTGAAAACAATCTCTCCCTTCTGAGCAGAACCATAGCTATTCACCTGCTAGAAACCAAAACTGTGAACTTGGAATCAAAGATTTTCTTTCAGGGAGACTGATGTCCTTATTTAAGAAAACTGTGTAGAAAATTAAAGTGAAAGTAATTTTCAACAGAGGATATGAAAGAGTGAGGAATAAATCCAATTTGCTGACGATTGGTTGTTCAGTACCTGAATGAGACCAGAGCAAGTCTGAATGGTATGATTCGCTGGGAAGCTCAGTACCAGTCCAGTATCAACCTCTGTTAATCAGGAATAGTTCTCTTCCCCTAAGAGCAGCATATGAACCTTCTCTTTAAATGTGGGAGTTTGCTCTTGTGACGCGTTGGCTGCTGGGGGCACTTATAGCATTGGGCTCGTGCTTTTGGAAGAATGCAAGGAGCAGAACTCACAGCCATGGAAGGACAAAAGGGCTCTCTGCCCTTAGCATGAAGGCAGAAAAGAGGAAAACACTTCACCATGAGGGCACAGCACAGAGACTCTGAAAGCAGCACAGGCTGCACATCCTTGCTTTTCATTACACAAGTGGGCATGTCTTTGCACTGGTTGGCACGTACACCAACCTCCTCCAACCGGACCTTTATAAAGAGAACAAACAAACCAAAGGTCCTAAAATTCCAATATCCATGTCTAACTGAGGGCATCCTTTAGGTGAGTTTGGAGAAATGCATCTCCATGCTCCCCCAGAGAGGAGCAGTTCAGCCCTCTTGTTTCTTTCCCTCCTAGCGCAGACAAGCACTCAGCAATTTCGTGTGATTTTGTGCCCTAATTACACCTTATTATTCTTTATTATTATCTTTATGAAAAACAGTGCTGCTGCAAGTCTGGAATCAGTATTCCTCCTACACTTCTCCTTCAGCTACTTTCTCTGCAGGCACACTATTTCCCTTTCTCTTGCTCTGTTTTGCTCTCTCTCTGCTTTGTTAGTAGCTTTGTTTTAGAGAGGTATTTTTTGCCTAGCCAATACTGAATGAAACCCTCTGCTTGTCATGTCCTGTACTGAAAAGGAGAAGTCTTCAGCAAAAATAAAAAGCAGTTGATCGTGAGAGGACAGGTGTGAACTCTCCTGACAAGGCCGTTGAATAAAAGTGGGGGGGAAGAGAAGCTTTGCTATTTAACAAAGGATGATGCTCTTTCGAGAAGACTGTGCATGCAAACTATCCCTCCTCTTGTTGACATGAATGTGGGTGTGAAAGAGTATTAGTGTGGGAGAGACAGAGGCAAAGAGAGCTCTGTGCCTGTGTGTATTGATAAGTGTGGGAAAACCTCTCTTCCCTCTACCCATCCAGACCAGGAGATTTCAAACACGCTGCCCATCTCCCACAGTGTTTTCAGTGGGAGTTTCTGGTGCCACTTTTCCATACCTGAACTATCAGGCAAGAATAAAAAAATACCCTCCAGTATCTGGGGCATAGTACTAGAGGCTTCAACTCACTGCAGAGCTCCTATGATCTGCGGGGAGGGGAAAGATAGACCAATAATAACTTCTGCCAACAGGAAAAGCTGAGCTATAAGACAAAAATATGTTCTTTTCTTTTTTTATAAGAGGGATTTGCTTCTACAGCCTGGCTGTCCCTGGTAGTTGAGCTATAAAGCTAATCCACGAAGCTAATTTAGGTACATCTGGATGAGCCGGTCACCAATTGTTCTATCTGCAAAATACCACAGAGCTGCTGTTGTTTTTAAAGGAATGCAGCCAAGAGGTTGGGAAGCTTTGCTGTTTGGTCTGCCAAAATTGTGGCATAACAATAGCCCCGTGCCTTCGCAAAACATACAGGAAGAAAGTTAGCAGCATCGCTTTCACATTTCTCCCTTGCAGTTCCTTTGTTCCCTTTGCTCAACGCAAGTATAACCATCAGAAAATATATAGCCTTTCCTAGAGGGAGATCTGAGTAATTTTAAAGTGCTGTCCCAGAGGGAAGCTGAGTAGCAAATATTGTATTTTTCTTTTTCAGACTTCGAATGCCCATCGACCCTTAGAAAAGTATCTTATTTAGTTCATTATTAATAATCTGGCTGTTAGCTTGAATTGCTAAATGAATCTGCAGAAAAATAATATGCGTACTCCTTCAATGTTTAGATTCATCCAAGCATTTAAGGACTGTCAAATAAAATACACCGTATTCAAGGGAACGTATTCATTGAAAGATCAAATTAGATACTGCAGTAAAGCCCCCCCATCACCGTGGAGAAGCTTTTCAAGCTAACAAATAACTACAGCACTACTATAATGAGACCTGGAGGCATGTGATTTCAACTGAGTGCACATTTCTTCTATCTGTGTGCATATACTTTTATTCCCCCAGACATATGAAAGAGCAAATAGTGGTTCATATGGAACAGAGCTGTTCTGTTGAATATTTTGAAAGATCATGTAGCGTTTCAAAGATTCCATGCCAAGAGGTTTCCCTGACCTCTAACTTTGACTTCCTTTCCATCTCCTTTTCAAGCACTGAGAGGTTGAGGAGGTCTGGGCAGGTACTGGTGTCTCGGTATCCTTTACAGACTAGAGTTCCAAACAGAGCCACTGCCAAAAATCTCCCCTTGCCCTACTCAGAATGTGGGTAGTCACATGGTGATTGAAGTCCCAGCCAATTGCTCATGACAATCCTCTTCGCTCAGTGAGGCCCAGGCAAGCCACAAGGTTGGACACCCATGCCTTAAACCCTTTGAAGCATCGCTGTCCTTAAAAGAATAAGGCCTCCTTTCTTGTCAGTGTATCAGACCATAAACTAAAATCTACCGGAAAGCCAAAAGGAAAACAGGCACAGATTTATGGCCAGCTGTAACTGTGTTGTCCAAGACATGAATATAATACTGTACTCTTCACACTTTCTTAATATCCAATGTTTAATTTCTCCAGGTACAGCTGAGCCTGGCACAATTACCCCTCTATTGATATGTGGGATGTAGAACAAGAAACAGCCTTAAATACTGCTATAGCACAGGGGACCACTGGTAAGAAATCCAGGAGCCAGAACGCAGTACATTCAGCCATTCAGTCATAGAGCATCAGCAAGCAAAGCATTCACATGGAAGTAAAAGCTTTCTGAGGTGGGGTTACATACTTATGCCATCCTACATACGCTACAAACGTCTTTGTGGAAAGTATCAAAGATGCTTTATAGTACAAGATGTTATGAAGATGGTTCTTTACCCAGTTGGATACAGTGTCTTACATGTAAGTGGAGAAGGTTGAATAACACCCACTGAATAATTTATTCAAGGAAACTCTCAACTTTTTTCCTGTAGCCCTTGTTTGATGAATATCTGTGTAAGCACAGGGACTCCCTTGTGCCTGGCTGTTGTGGTGCAGTAAGCAACCTACTAAGGCATTTATTTAGAAACATAATTGCTATTAGTGTCAGGTCATTTAGGTCACTGGACCTGAGGTGAACTAGAATATTTATGGCGATAGAATACAGTGGATTAGACCTTGAAATCTATTTCTTGCTTCAGTTTTCTCTGAATTTGAATTTTTGGGTCTTTCTTGATGTCCCTAAGGGTTCTCTTTCATCCAAAAGAACGTCCTCCTCCAAGGTTTTTTGTGCTGCAGTCTTCCCCTCTTTTAACTGGGAAAAGACTATTGAAATTCACATCCCATTTATTTCAGCAGCCTTTATTATTTTAAGGATGACTCTCCCTCTGGGATGAATGGGGTCATATATGACAAATCAAGGCTCGGGTACCAGGTGAGATTGTAATCACATGATGACTGTTATGCATGGTGCCAAAATGGTACACAAATCATGGCAGAGAAGCAGAGCTGATGCTGTCCCTGACAATGAGGAATGAACAGAACCTGGCCCCTGAGGAGCATGGACCACCAAAGCACACTAAGGCTGTGCTCTGCCATGCATCTGGAAAGAGCAAATGCATTTATCTTTCTGCAGGAGTGGGCATAGCATCACTGGTACAAGACACCCCAATCTGCACCTCCGTCATCTACAGCATCCCCAAAGCCTTTCTGTAATATCAGAACAAAACAAGATGAACCAACCACTGCCTGTAGCCACCTAATTGAAAGTTTCTGAGCCTGGCAAGGTCTGTTATCCCAAATCTCTGGTGGAAAGAGCATATTCCAAGCTTCCCCCAATTATAGCTACCAGCAGCACAAGCAGCAGCTCTTGCACTCGGGCTTGGTCCTCCCACACACCCGTTCCTCTCTGTTTTGTTGCCTCAGGACTGAGTTGCCTGGCAACAGGACTCTGCAGCTTTGGTAGACAAAAGCTATTATTTCTGTCACACAGATGTACTAATGTGATTATTGACTGGGGGTGGAGGGGATAGGTCAGATTCCAGAGACTTGACAATTCCCAGGCAACCAGGTTTTAAGGAAGAAGGGTACAGAACCCAAAAGCAAAGGGATTCAAGGGAGAAGGGAGAAAGCAGGTAGCTGCTGGGTACAGCACAGGGCTGTAAATGAGCCCAGGTATTTTTTCAGAAAAACAATTTTGTCCAAAAAAAATAATGAAAAGACCTGTTCAATGGGCTTTAACCTATGGCATTCTACTAAGTTCCTCCTGAATTCCTGCAGATGGCCTGGACACAGGCTGCTGCACATAGCTGACCCCAGTACTCAGTCATGCCTCGTGGAAAAACTGTGCTGGAATAGAGCCTGTAGCTCTGGAAATGCTGACGATCAAACCACAGGGTGAACAGCAGCTCCCAGGGCCTCACACACACTCTGTGAGTACCAGCTTTCTTGGCTAATCACTCTTATCATGCTGACAAAGGCACTTCACCAGTTTTATGCTAAGTCAAAACAACATCAAATGGCAAAAAAAAAAAAAAAAAGTTGGTGAGGTTTTACTGTTATTTTTGTGCCACCTGTCTTCCAATATTCACATGGATGTTTATGCATTGAGCAAAGAGACACGACCAGGTTACTGAGAGCTTGCAGATTGATACAGACTGGTTTGGATTCCCAGGTGGCTTTCAATTTTTTTATTTTTTTTGCTGGAACCAAAGAAACCTGCCCTTCTTCTGAGTTTCTATGCCAGCTTTTGTAGTGCTTTACTCTGCCCATCCATGGGAAGAGCTTCTCCCTTTCTTCCAGGAAGGAGGAGTGAAGTCCTTGTGCTTGGCTGCAATGTTACACCTCCGCGTTTTACTGAGTAGAGCTTTCTCAATACTGCAGGAGTGTTTGATCACTCTCACAAGTCAAAGGGCATAAAATGGAGGGTTTTAGCTGAATTTCTACATGGATCAGTTTCGTTTTTCAAACTTAAAGCCTTTCAACGAAAATCCATAGGACAAACTAGATGTATTTCCTTGATGTGGAAGTCCCAACCCTGTAGCTGTGTATTCACCCTGACTTTTATGGTCTGTTGACTAGCAAAGACTGTTTTAGGCTCTGTACAACTGAGGCTCACACTGGTCACTACCTGGAGTTTCCTCTCTCATTACTACTTTTTAAACAAACAGATAACAATGATATTAAAATTCCCAAGCAAATACAAATATCTGTGAGAAGGGCTAGCTAAAACCAAAGCCCATTATTAAAACACACGTGCTTGCGCCATTTTTGTGACTGCTTTTCAACAGACTTAGCATCGTTGCAGTGACAGCACCCATTTTGTTGCAGTTTCTTCTGCTTGTTATTTTTCTAGCAGAAGGTGCTCTGCTCAGCGTAATGAGGCATGACAGACGTCAAAGGAAAAGCTCTCTTGGGGAAAAGGATGGCCCAGTAGTATTTTGCTGGCAAAATGGAATTGCAATGACTAGAGCATGAAATGCACTTTTCTGCTCTCTTCGGATGTGAATTAACAGGAGGGAGGTCAAGGTAGTAGTAACAAATGTCCTCTGGTCCATACCTGAAACTTAACTCAGGCCTGGAGCAAAATGTCAACTCAGCGTGGAAAATGGGGAGTGTGTGAGGGAGGGAAATAGTTTTTTATGGAAAAAGCCAAAGGAAACGATTTGAATGTGTAGGAAATAGAGGTAGGTGAAACAATCATTTAGGAGTTGGAGAAGGGGGGGGGTGGGGAAAGGAGATTTCAGTATTTGTCTCTGTTCCAGAACAAAATGAAAACTAGACCTTTAGAAGAGCTTGTGAAGAAATAAATAAGAGGAGCACAACACAGCAGATTGCTGGGGTATTCTTTTTGGCTGGTGTTTTGTTTTGGCTTCCCTTCCAACGCAGAGTGACTTGAAGAGATGAAAACCTTTTCACTTGGTTGTATAGGAAAAAAAAATACCGCACTTTGCCTTGTCTTGAACCAAAATATTTTTCCCCCTGAACTTTCAGGTGAGACATAAAAAGCAAAGTTCAGGTAAAACCTCCTGAGCTGAAGTTTCCATCTGTGTATATATATGATATATACACCTGATGGAGCTGTGGGTGTCTTTGTTCATTGCAGGGGGCAGCTGGACCAGACAGCCTTTAAGGGTCCCTTCCAACTCAAACAGTTCTATGATTCTAAGATATATACACAGGAGTGCAGCAGCTGAATGGAAATTAAGTACCTGTAGGTGTCACATACCATGAAGTATCCTGCATGGATGTCTTCAAACCTTAGTGACAAAGACGACCCCTGCTGTAACTGAACTTCAATCAGGAACAGGATTTAATTTTTGCTTTTCCCAGAGAGCTGTAACTGAGGCTTGAGTGCTCAGTTCTGAAATAACCTCCAGATCGGTTATCGGGGTTTACAGTATTGTTTGTCTCTGGGAGTTGATAGGTGAAGTGGAAAACAATAGAAGAGCTCTTTCAAAAATAAAAAGAGGATGGATTTTGGATAAGTTAGAAATTGAAAGCCAGAGCCCTAAGAGGCAAGTAGGAAACATGCCTGCCCTTAATGAAATATTTAAATAGAAGGATTGAACTCGAGACCTGCTTCTATCCAGCAGCGAAAGAAGCTGAGAATCCCCGCTGAAGGGCTGCATCTGTTATAAAAATCATCTTCCAGCCATGGCTTCAGCTTCTTTTGCAAGAAATCAATTCCTTGGTGAAGCTACTTCTCACTTACAGTGTAAGATACAATAATAGACTGGGGGAAAAAATGCATTTTTGGCACCTTTTGGCTTAACCTACTTGAAAATGAACTTCTCCAGCTTCCAAAATGAGCAAACTTCTCTGCAGGAAGGGTTGCAAGGGGAAGTCAATCTGCTTGTAGAGCAGAGAAGAAGTGTGATACATTCAGATCTCTAAATCTTCAGCGTATTTCATGGTTCCCACTCGGGCAAACTTCTTATTTGCTTTAATAACCATTGTGCTTTGATACGAATCGAGAACAGACTGTAGAATTTTTCCACACAGCCTAACAAATCCAAACAAATATTGATTAAAGCTGAAATGAAACTAACAGGAACAGTAAAAGCTATTGCGAGAGATTTATTACACAACACTGTTTTTCCTCTGGATGGTGCGCATGCAGACTCTGAACACTAGCCCTGAATTAGAGGAATTATTCTATTCAACCACTGAACAAGTTCTGGCTGATGCAAATACTTCTTACCAAAGGAACTGAGTCACAATTTCACAAATAAACCTTTTTCAAGCTTGAATTGCCTAAAAAAGGAACATTTGAGCACGGTCTCTATTAGCGCCATCTGGTGATTCCCCAACCCAATGGCAAAGCCAACCACGTCTCTACAGCGCGTTCCTGTACGTGCTGCCCCAGAACTTTCTGCAAGTATAAAACATGGAGTGATAATTCAAGTTTTAAAGGAATCCACTTACCACAGAGAAATACGAGCAGTTTGGCTTTGTATGTCATTAGTACTCTCTCTGCCTTGCTCATCTCGAGATCTCTGTGCCTTTTCCTAGCATAGAAATACCAGCACATCCTCTATAGAGGGGCTGTTAAAATTCTTGGCAATATAAACTAGAAAGCAGACATGGAGAGGAATAATCCATTCCCATCCATACAACACAGCAGAGCCCAGTTCCCAGTTTTCCAGACCTCTTATCACCAAGGTACGTTTGTTCAGTAATTTAATCTTTCTGCTGTGTTAATTCTGCACTAGCTTCCCTGTTTTGTTAATAAAATCAAATGTCAGCCACACTGTGAGAAGAACGTACTGAGAGATATCCTGCTATACAGCAGCCAGCCATGCTGTAGGTTTTATTTCACAGAGGCACAAGGCAGGGCTGCAACACGTCCTGGATTCATTCCCTCTGCTCTGTGCAGATCATACCCCATAGCACCTCTCAGGGCATGCAGGGAGGCAGAAGGGCAGAAACTGCAGTGACAGGAGAAAGGAGGCTGCCAGGCATGCCCTGCAAGGTCTCAGAAATGAGGGACGTTATGCAATAGGGTGTGCAGAGCTTGCCTCTAGGCACTGCATGCATACAGTGCTTTATATATGAAGACTTCAGCTATGAACATCACTGAAAAAGATGGACTTGTCCAGAGTCCGGGAAAGGTACCTCAAGCAATAACTTAATTGCTCTTTGAAATAAGTAAAATCTTCCTGGATTGGATCAATGTAACATCCCACACTGAAAGAAATGGAAGACACCAATGTGTCTACACTGAAAGTTTCCCTTTCATTTCCCCACTTAGAGGAAATCCCCATCTGACATCTCCACACCAGGACAAGGCTGATAACCCGTTGAAGGACTCAAGGCTCTGGGCTGTTTAGTGTCCTTTCTGCACGCCCTAACTTAACTACAGAAAAGCAAGCTATAGGAAGGCAGTTTCAACAAGCCCATCAGCGTGAAGAGCTGAACTGTCTCGACGCCTACCTAGGATCAGTACAGAGCTCAGGATAAGAAATTCAACAAGAGCTGGGCTTATAATAGAAATGTAGAGTAGCAGAAGTTCTGCGTGGATTTCAAGTGTAATTCAGCATATTTTGCCCTGCTGTGGCAGACACATTTTTTGCAAGCGTGTAACGCATCCTCTCCATTCTTTTGCCATAAGCTTCACTTCCACCAATTTTCTTCTTTTTTGTTCCACTACTCAGCAAAGCAGAGACATAAAGCACTGCCAGGGACGATTTTGCAATTCCAAATCTGATGTTGTGAGATAAGATCACCTTAGCTTCAGGCACTGCCAACATCATATGTATTTATTTATTTTTTAAATGCCCGCATTGAATGCATAGATTATTCTGTCCCTTGCGTGGAAGACTTCAGTAACAATAAATCATTATATGGTTGATGATGGAGATCCAGTAACACCTCACAGCATGCTGCTGGTTGTCAAGATGACTTCATCCCAGCCAGCTTCCCATGCCAAAAGAAGCAGAGCTTGCAAACAACAGTGCACCTAGCTTAGGTCAAGATCTATGTAAATCACAAGTACAAAAACCCTTCTCTCCCTCCCTTGAGATCTCTCATTAAAAGAGAAATTAATTTTTCCTACCCATTATTCTGCTTTCTTATTTTTTCAAGCTCTGAATGTGTCCCAAGAGTGGGGGTTTTTTCCTTCTTAATTTAAATACAAATCTTGAAATTATGTAATGTTAATAGTTCCATTAAGATAACTAGCATTGTTTTTAAAAGAGAATGGCGAGCTCTTTTTAGAGATTCAAAATCAGAGGAAAATTTTCATTTTAGTCCTTTTTATCCTCTATTTTAATTACACGTGGATCATGGTTCTGTTCTAGATACATAGAAATATGTTCCCCAAGTGTTTGATTACGTTTAACAGAGATACGCACATCCTATCCAACGGCTAGAACGCATGCCATAATATACAGCATTAATTGAAGGACTGATATAGAAATAGAAATTAAGATTTCTTTAGTGTTTCTGTTCTGGTTCATTTTTTTTATTATTCATTTAGGTCTACATATACAGTACAGAAAGTTGCTGCTAGATAAGAAACCTCTTTTCTCCTAGACAGAGCAATGTAAATGTTTCAATGCAAGTTACACTGTTGTAATGCTATAATACGAGTGAAAATACAGCAATAATAGTGGGGTGGCACAATCCTAGGCTACAGCGAACAAGAACAAGCCCATAAACAGCATCCATCAACAACAACAACAAAAAACAAAGGAAGAAAAACTACTTACCTTTGGAAGGCCTCAAGTAAGCAGGGATCTCCAGCAAAACATCCTCGCCTCCACTGCCAGCTCTTAAATGAGGTCTGGGAAGGGGTGGATCCTGGCTTCACCCCTTCCAGTCACCCAGGTGCATTACGTTGCATGCACCTGAGTTCCTCTTTGCTGGCCCTGCCTTCCCACCAGGTGCCCAGTCACTGTTTCATGCTATGACTTAGCATTTCCACTACAACTGTGCAGTTAAAGTTTCTCTGCTAAGCACATTCATGAGTTTAGCTTGCAGATCCCTTGTGTGTTTGCACAGTCACGCATAATTAAGCTCTGTGAAACTCTGAGCATTCTCCAGTCTAGATACATTTGCAAAACTGCATGGGGCTAATCATTATCATCATCATCATGAAAAGCACATTGCTGTTCCTAACTCACAAAAATACATTTTTACATATTGGTTTGTTAAACAAGTTCTCCTCAGCTATTCCTTCAGATTCCTTTAGTCCCCCTTCCACAAACTTTCCCACTCTGAGTGTTCTGCTGCTGCTGCTCACGTGTCACTCACTCATTTGTTGGTAGTTCTGCCATCACGAGTCTCCAAACCAGCAGTGACGGTACTGTGTTTTGTTCCACATCAAAATAAATAGCAGTGGCACCACCCCGACATCCATTGCTCAACAGAACTCCTAATTTTCCAACAACCTTCTCTGGGAGATCAGGACGATCCATTCCTGCACAGCTCACCCATTAAGTGGGTGACATGCCTCCCAAGCCTTCCTTTATGGATCAAAAACATCAGAGAACCCTAAGAAGTGATAATGTACATCTTTAATACGCCCCTAATGCAAAATCACTCTGAGGCAAAAGTATTCCTTCAACTGTTAATCCAAGTGTTTTGCCAGAGTGCTGTTGGGGAAGGTTCTCACTGGTGAATTCAATTCCATTTAAGCTCACGACATGCTGTGCTTAAGAATTAAAAAGAAAAAGTCTTTCCTAGTCCAACTGCATTTTGTGGCTTATGCTTGTTTTTAGCTGCTAGTCTCCAAGTGTTAATTCAAGAGAATGGTCCTTCCCAAAAGGGTGTAGGAAGGACATGAATAAATACACACTTGCTGTTTGCAATGCTAAATGGTATTTCCCAAGGAGATGATTTGGTAACAGCACAGGGTCTCAGTTAATTGTCCCTGTCTCCTATAATAAAGCAACTCTTCTAATGTGTAGAGAAGCTCCCAGGTCCACAGGAGTGGCCATTCACATTGGTCATAATTGGGTGGAAGAGCGAGGCCAAAGTAACTGTTCAGCTGTGCCATGTGAGGGCCCCATCCAATTTCACATAATAGCAGCCTGTAGAATCTGAACGACTGAATGTTGGCAAGACTCATTTACATTTTAAATGAACCTGCTGATGCCTTTGGGCAATCTTGATGGTTAATAGCTGTATCAGTAAAACACACCATTCTTTTCTCTCCTCTAAAACAAATAAACAAATGCATCTGAGGCATCAAAGCATCTCTTCTCTAAGTAGAAGTTTATCTCTACTATGAGGTCTGCATTTTAAAGGTGTTTGTAGTGCTTTAAAACACCTTTAATGTCCCTGATATAGACAGTGACACTAGAATTTTTTCTTTACTTGTTATAAAACTAAAGTAAAGCAGCATCATGTAAACAAACAAAAAAATCTTTCACAAAAATCACAGATTCCTTGTCATGATCTCCACGGAGGACAACTGCACACTGACATCCTCTTGCAGAAGAAATACAATTCAATGTCACAGCACTTTCCTTAATACCTCAGTAATCCCCAGAGCTACTTAAAGAAGTAAACTGCACCAGTAAAGGGGGGAGGGGGGAACTGACTATTTAGCAGGTTTCCCTCCATGAAACTGGGTTTCTAAACAGGATCATCGTGAAGGGAATTTGACTACAAACACCCATCAGCCACATTAGTTGAGATGAGCAAGCAAAGCTTTGTGTGATTAAAACTTTCAGAGATGCCTCCGTCAATTCACAGTGATTACCCAGACAGGTCGCTGAAGGCATTTTTGTTTGCTGTTCATCCTCATGCTGCAGTTACCTTTGCAAATTGTACTCATCCATCTTCCGGGTGCCAAATTTCACCATACAGCCTCTCCACCTCCCAGCTCCTGTTTCAAGGGCATGTATTCAAGAGAAGCTGTAGGGCAAACAAGTGTAGTACTGCCTTCTACTTCCTAATGTATTCCACGGTCATGGCCAAGAAGGACTGGAGAACTGCTGGGTGAAGATAACAGAAAGCTTTACGTTTTATTATTAGTCCAATACTGATAGTAAGCTGGAGAAGAATGGTTTTGTGAACGAACTATTATACACATATGGCTTCTTGCAGATATGGATATGGCTACAACTAGGCAGATGATGGAGCTATACATCTTGCAAAATCACCACTGCCTCCAGCTCCCTCAGGAAAGAGGCAGACCTGAGTAACATAAAACAGATCAGTTGCTGGCAGGCTGAATGGTGTCAGAGAATGCAGAGGGAATTAAAGAAATGGTGATGTTTCCTCTGGGATCTACAAGAGCAGCAAAGTAGATCAAAATGAAACCAAGCAAGTGACACGGATCTCCAGACCATTAGGTGCTAAGCAGCAGGATGAGAAAGTGCCATCTTGTCAACCAGAGTAAATGGTTCCTTTGAGGTACTGGAGTCCAGGGTCTTGCCTCTTTCCTTGTGTCAGCTCTGTGGAAACTTGCTGCTGCACATGTCTCCCTTCAAGCACCTGAGGATGAAAGATTCTGAAAGATGTTCCCCTGAATTTCTAGTGTTGCACTCAAATTATTTTTCTAGCATTTAGCACTCCAAAAGGCAAATGTCAGCAGAGCATTGTATCCAACAGTCACTGCAGAAGACTGATTTGACATCCTTTTAAATGTGTCCAAAGACCACATACAAGCGAGGGTTCTGCATTATGGCAGAGACACACCATTGCTGTGTGCTGCTGAGACGAGAGGCTTTGGTCAGGCTGCATGACAGGAAACCAAGTGGGAAAATATTGGCTTCAGTTTCACTTGAGCCTCCCACAGCAGATGGGTTGAACATTTTAATAAGTCTTCTGAGCAGATGAGCTAAATGTTTTAGACCACATAAGTGCTGATTAGAGAGGCCTTGTGTGTGTCCCCATGCTAACATGTCAACTTTGCCAAAGCAAGAAACACAAGGTTGCTGTAGTAACAGAATAAAAATGGTAAGAGAGAAATCAGTGGAGGCAAAAGAAAGGCTTTGAAAGAGGAAAACTCAAGCCCACCTCTTCATTTCCAGTGTTCTGTGGAGATAGGGTGAAAAAGAATGGGAGCTCGGATGCAGGTCTTATAGGCTAAAATTGTTACAGGGACAAAGATATATTGCTAAGAGGCAAAGACTGACAGAAGCAAGGAGGGGGCTTTACAAGAGAACTGGCTCCACACAGTTCGGCAACTTATTTTCCTCAAAAATATATTATTAATTGGAAGTGTCATCATGGGATCCTCACTGGAAGCCCAGAACATACTAGCCTTGGAAACCAGCTGTAACAAGAGAAGGAAGAAACCATCTGTGTTTACACACAGGGCAGCAACACATTGCAGTATTTATGAGAAATGGAGGTAACATGTAAAATGAATACCAGTTTATAAGATGAAGAGTAAATTATTTGCAAAAACACTGTGTGATATTGGTAACTGTAACTGTTGCTCTGTGATTTAAGAGTTCTTTTTTCATCTCTCTACATTGTCTGCAGCATGCTCTCCCCAAGCAGGGACTGACCCAGACAAAACCACAGCTTTGTTTTTTCCAATTATTGCTGATCTGTAGAAGCTCTAGCACGCCCACCCATGGATGTGAGGATGGTACGGCACCGGGAGGCAGGCAGGAGCAGTCGTGGGGGTGGATGATGAGAGGACAGAGAACAAGCTATTACTCACTCACAAACCGGAGTCTTCATGGGGTGTGATACGAGAAAACAAAACCCTTGAGGAAGTGAAGGAATAGTGAAAATAAAGTAAACATTTTTTTCCTTGCCCTTTTTACCCTCATGGGACATAAACCCACGAGGGACAAAAGCCCTCCCTTGAATATTAGTTAAAGCCAGAAGAAATGCATCAGAAAGGAGTGAGACCCAATGGAACGAACTCAACATTCAATGGAAAACTGTAAATTATCAGCAATGTTCACTCCTCGGATTTCTGTGCTCACTGAGGCAAGAAAATGAAGACAGACTTTACAAGACGTTGGGTCAACACATCCACTGGCAAGCAATAGGATTCCGAGGCCAAAATAAGGAGCATTTCTCTGGGTTACTGCACTCAGTTGGAGGGAGGCATCTCATGTCTGCTCCCCCGCAAACCACAGCCTCTACCCCCGAGGTCTGGAAGATCGGTGCCCCTTATCAGAAGGGGTGTTTTCTTCCTCACTTTTTCCTTTCTTTCCCAATTCATTTCTTGATCAGGAAAGTGGTAATTAGAGGACACGTTCATCTCAATGGAGGTGCAGAAATGTTCCTGAGAGTATAGTATCACATGCATTTGTCAGCCTTGCTCTCAACAGCTAAAGCAAAGAGGCTTCCATCACTTTTGCTATAGCAACCACTCCACGTACCTCAGTTAAACTTCATTTAACTTCTTTTCCTCTGATGATATTCAGCAGGATTTGTCCTTCCCATGGTCAAAAAACCTGCAACAGCCATTCTGAATTCTGCCTGCATGAACAGAAATTGAAGGCTAAGCCAGCCAAGCCGCTTTGACAGTACAAACTGCCTAAATTAAAACATCTGCAATGTCTATACCTAGGCAAATAAATCCAAATTAATTCAATCTTACAGAGGAAGGTTTGTTTATTCATTACACAGAGCAAAACTGAGAGTCATTTTGTAAAGACCTGGGCTGATGTTGGCCTTCTGACACTGCAACGTGGAACTGGCAGCCCGTGTTCAGAGCAAGCTAAGAAATTTCACTCTTCCATCTTCTGAACAAACAGAGGAGAAAGGAGGGATCAATTTTGAGCTGTGCCTTTCTTTTTCTTGTGGGATGAGATGAGTCATCAAACAACCTTCTGCAGAGTTCACCTTCTCTACCCTACTGTTGGAGGAACCTCTCTAGATTTCTGAAGACAACAACTGCACTCGGAGCTTGGACATGTATTAACCCCTCATTCCCTGCCTGGGTTAGCCCTGTGGTCTATCTTCTTTGTCAGTCATTCCCAATCAACAGGTGGTCAATGATATCAGCAGGATAGTATGCTCAAATCGTGATGTCTCTGTATTAGGGTGCCTGTCATCCAGATTCTGACTTGATGCTTTGGAGCCATCTTATCTGGGTAAGAGTGTAAAATTTTACCCTGAAGCTGGTGAAAGAGGAAGAAAAATCAGTCTTTATTTTCTTATAGCTATGAGCTTCTGAGTCCTGCTGGCAACTTTCAAGGTACAGACTAAAAGTATTTCTGATCATTCCCTTAGAACCATCTGCATTTGTTTCCTGCTTTGTTGCTAATGAATCTGTTTGTACTATTTATACATTTGAACTATCACAAATCTTAAACTGATCCAAATTACTTCACAACAAATGGGGAGTACCCTGGGGAAACCAGGGTAGTTCAGATGCATATCTAACTCCCCAAATCTTTCTCCCCATTGAAATCTCTCTCCCTTGGAGGGATCCAGTGGGTGCATACTGGCAGCTGGAAATCTAAGTATCGGGCTCTTTGCAGTGCCTAGATTCAGCTGGTTTTAC
The DNA here is from genome assembly GCF_016699485.2 of Gallus gallus. Taxonomy (NCBI): domain Eukaryota; kingdom Metazoa; phylum Chordata; class Aves; order Galliformes; family Phasianidae; genus Gallus; species Gallus gallus. The sequence goes on from NC_052544.1 coordinate 12,245,311, forward strand.
TTTTTTAGCTTGTCAGTGCTACTAGCCCGCTCCTTCACTGGATTTTACCCCTTGGTAAACAGATTTGCCCAAGGCTGCAGATTGCCTTGGAGCCTTTGGCTTCACGATGTTTGTAAAGAGGGACAGATACACCAAGGTGAAACTGGGTATATATACATGTATACACACACAAATCTTTCCTACAACTTTGCTCACACCATGAGTTGCACATGTGTAACCCAAGCTATCGCTGAGATATTGAGATTCAGTGGCTTAAGCAAGCCACTCTGAATGGTATAGAAATCACAGGAGACAGGAATAGTCTGTGCAGGTGCTGGTGCAATTTTCTTCCACATGACTTTTCCAGTGCAGAAGGGCTCCTGGTATTCCAGCTCTGGATTCTGAGCAGACACAGTGTCATCTAGAGGAGAAAGTGCGCCCATGCACATTGAGATATAAAGGGAAAATATTTTTATGGGAATGAATGTCATGAAAGAAACTGGTGCTCATGCTGATACAAATTGCAGTTTTCCCTCCCTCGTTATCTTTCTGGGTTGTGCTGTGTGTATGTGTTCACGGGGCATGACATGAAGGTCTCTTGGGAAACTCCTTTGTGATAAACCATAAAGAACATCTCACTGATCTGGGTCATTTCTGTCTTTCTATTATCTCCTCCTTATTTCCCTTCTCTTGAGCATGACAGGCTAACAATAACTTTTGATACTTCAGTGCCCAGTTTGAAATGCTGTAGAAATAGCTTGGATAGTGAATTATTTCTTTGTAATTGGAGACGAGAGCCAGCAGGAGCCTGAAGGAAGATGATTGGCTTGCATTCAGGTTCTCCTTCTAAAGGCCCTACTATTTCCTTGCTTCTACTGTACAGGAAGGAGACAAGCTGTTATTTCTAGTTGTTGAGCACAATAGGATTTGGAAGAAATGTGTTGAGTTTATATTAACCTCCCGTATTGAAAATCTTGGCATAGTTAACTCAGTTCTATACCTTTTCAAGACGCAATAGATAAACGAAGTATTGAGTAGTTCACTGCATGGGAGGTTTTTCAATACTGCTTTAGAATAAAAGCAGTTTGGCATGTCAAGTAGTGCAGAACCCTGTGCTGGTGTTGGACAAAGTTTCCCCTCATGTGTCCCTGTTGTGCAACCTCTTCTGCTGCTGGGGCGTTGATGTAATTTGTCTCCAGGGACAGAAATGCTTACTGTATAAGGCACCTAGATAACACTCTGGCATTTATACTTCCTAATGAGACGCACTAGGAGAGCATTAAGCATAGTGGTCCTGGGGTTGGCTGCTTGATTGCATGTTAGGATTTCGTGCATGTAGGAGGGGGAAACGAAGAGCAACAATAACACAGCTTTACAATATGCACTTTAGTTAAAGGAATCTAAAAGCAGTTACAAAAAGGCAGGCATGTGGGAGAAGCAGCGACACAAGCCTAGCAGGAAAGGTGATCTGAGTTTGAAGTAAATTCTGCTCTGGTCTTGGAAGATAAGAACCCATGAGCAGGAATAACTTTGCATGAGTGACTTCTTCTAGAAGAAGTGCAGCTGTCAAACTCATTTTGAGAGGCTTTCCTCAGATGCAAACAGCTGCCTCCAGGCTTTGGAAACAGCATGTTATTTTGTCAGTACTCGATGGGAAAAAAAAGGGGTTTTAAAAAGCCTCTGCTGAAAATTAGTTGTGCAAACCAAGCCCAACAACCAAAGTTAAAGTCTTGGGACACAGGGAATCAAAAGAGATATACAAAGATTACAAGAATCTCACTTGGTTTAAGAACAACAATGAAGAATGTGGCACTACCAGTACAAACTAAACCAAAAATAATCTAGGATATCCTTAACACAAACAGTCAGCTTGGGTTACAGCTTCATGAACTCTGTCATGGTCCATGAAAGTCTCAGAGCCTTCTGTATCTGGTACATCCATACATTTTTTTCCATCTAACCATACAGCCTTCTCTATCCTTAACATGAACTAATGACTCGAAAGACTCATCATATGATCTTAATTATGCAGATGATAATTAATATGCATGTGATAATGAATAACTGAACAATTCTGTGCAGTGGGCAACATGAAGCAACTCCAGCAAGCATGGCTGACTTCTACTTCCCAGCACATTCCTATGAGGTTCAGAGAAAAGGGAGAGACCTGGAGAAGAGAGAGGCACATTTGTTCAAATCCCAATACTCAGAGACCTCTGACATGGTAGACATGAGGGTACTTCAGTTGTTATCATGGAGGGGGCAAAATACATATATTTTCTAATCAAGTGTGATAATGTTCTACAGTTGGCCTGTTCCGTTGTTAGTAAGTATAGCAATCCCAAAATGACTTACTAACAGTAAGCTAATCAATAGTAGCTTAGACATTATGGTTAGCATACGGGAAACTTCATGTTTTGGAGAATGGAGAAAAGTAGAGGGAAGTCCCATAAAGTCATGTCCTCCACTAACACCGGACAGACTGCACATCAAATTCTCTGCTTGTGTGCTAATCACCCCCACTTATTAAGCAGTAGGAGTTGATTAAACAAAAGTCACTCAGTCTGATGACAGAAGCTGTGCTAAATTCCAAAGCAGATCAAATTAGATGCCGGATAAGTAGATGCATACATTAACATCAGCCCGACCCTTTCTTTTGTAAAGATCCATGCAACATCTTTTTGGGTGCAGCCCAATCAGCATTTAAATCATGTTTGCACATGGATAGTTCAGCCATGTCTCTGATACTGCAGGTCTGTGTCTACAGAGCAATAAAGGATACCACATTAAAAATAAAAATATGAATAAACATACTGCAGGCAGGCACAAAGCTTGATAAGTAGGTCGTCCCTTCCAAATCAACCTGGTTATAACTACATTTTGTGTTGCTGCCTGACTTAGGAGACATTGGGATCTAAATCTGATGACCTGGAGATTAGATATGTTCCATCTCCTGAGTCACCCAAAATCAGTGTCTGAGTAAGGTAACAGTGTTGCTGTGCTTCAGAGGATGGGGTTATCAAATCTTGCAGTGCCATTTCAGGTCTAAGGGTTAAGAAAACCTTTTGTGCTATTTCAGGTGCTGTTAGGTAACCCATATGCGTAAACCATATTTACCAGTGTTTTCTGTATTATTTCTGACATGCTGAATAATCAGGGAGCCTACTGAAGCCTAAGGAGGCTGCATCTCTTCTGCATCTTTAAAAAGGAAAGGAAATATTTCTGGTGCTTTTTTCATGAATGGGCACATCAGTGTTTGGTGCTCAGTAGGAACACTTAACACGGTCTGATGTGGACTTTCTGATGCAGATTTCTCACAAGAAAATGGATAGAATCATAGAAACACCAAAACTGGAAAAGACCTCCAAGATCATCCAGTCCAACCATCCACCTACCACCACCATTTCCCCACTAAACCACATCCCACAGCACAACACAAAGGAAACACAAAGCAGGAATAGAAAGATTTGCCTTTGCTAAGAGTGTTTTATTATTATTATTAATATTTCTGATAAGAAAATATCTGTGTGCACCTGAGGTCACCCTCCGCTTATGCTGAGTTAGCCAATCTCTACTAACAGGGCAGTATTGTGTAGCACTGAGTCCCTATGCAGAGTAAGAGTTTTTAAAAAAAGCAATACCAAAAAGGAAAAAAAGAAAAGAGACAAGTTATTGGCATGCTCAAGGAACAAAGAAGGGGGGGGAAAAAAGAGAGAGCAATTATAAAGCTTTATCACTTCCTTCCTGCAGAAGAAATTCAAATGCACTCTGCCCTATCAGTCTTAGGCAGACAGATGCCTTCAGACTAGAAAGGCTGAATAATATGGCATTATTATTATTACTTCTTTAGAGAGGATAACATTTCAACTATTAAGATCACTTGCTTTGTCCTGGCTCAGTGTTAACAACCTACTTTATCATCATCAGTAACCCAAGTAGAAAAGCTCTCACTGGATATGGTAATCAAGAAGTGATTTACAGCCGGAGCTGAGCCGGGCTGCCATTATGGGAATCTCTGTTGCCTGGAGATGAGAAGCGACTTCCAAGATGTTCACTCTTTCTCTTTTAAAAGTTGGTTAGGCACAGACCAGCACCACCTCTCCTGAATATGCTTAACTGAATCTCTCTTACTGTAAAATAAGCCTGGGTAATGCTTCCAACATGAAGCTTTACAAAAGTCCAGTCAATGAGTTTTGCTGCCAGACTGCACACAGCTGATGCAGGCAGTGATTCCCAACTGCTACAAAGAGCTGGGAAAACATCCTCCGGGAAGCAAAAAGAATGCATCACTGCCCCAGGTCTAAACACCACAGAGGCTGATTGCTGGCCCCTCACACAACTCAGGTCACTTGGCCATCACGTGCTCACTGTGCAGAGGATGGCAAACTGCATCTGCTTGGTGAAGATACAGCCAAAGTTTGGAGCCCAACCTTTCATATTGTATTTGTGCACTCCCTGTTTCTATTAGAGCCATACTGGGGAAGTGGACTTCAGGGGAAATAAAAAAGGCTGGTGAAAGCATCCTTCCAAATACGTGTTTTGTAGTCAAAAGACATTTGGTCTCTTGACCACAGCATGTGCTTTATTAATCTGTACCAAGAAAATGTGAACTGCGGTAGTGAATTAGACTGAACAGAAGAAAACAAGTTTTCATACACATTTGCAAGAGAGCTCTGAAGACTTCAATTGAAATGAAAAGAAGCATCCAGGAGAGAGAGTTCTACTTCCTGGATTTTGCCAGGCATAATATCTACAGGTGCTCATCCTCTAGCAGAAACACTTCCCTGGACAGTAGGTGTTAGCAGTGTCAGGAAGGAGTAAATCTATCCACGTGGCTGTTGTGTCAGCCACACCTCATCTACATTGCAGCCCTTGGCCAGCCCCAGAATGGTGCCCTTCCCTTGGCAGAGAAAGCCAACACGTACCAAAATACCCCCTGAAGTTGGGTTTTGACCTTGATTTCTGCTGCAACTGGAGCAGAATCTGAGACTGAGGTTCTTGATGTACCTTTCACCAGAATGTGGCCAATCTGTCCACTTGTAGTCTGCATTCCTGAGCCAACTCAGGATTCTACATTCTTCTACATTCACACTATCTGAACATTCAGTTCTGCTCCAGCCATGGGCCTACAGATTTATGCGTACAAGGATCCCTAGAGGTCCTCTAATCCCTTCACCTGCCATGGGATGCTGCCTACTTTCTGTTCTTGGAGCAGAAGTCACACAGCTCTCTGGTATGATGTTCCTGAACACCTCAATGAGGTGAGAATGAGAAATAGATGCTTTCCACAATATTTTAGTATTATTATTCGTGTTCTTCTGAAACGAACAGAGAGTAGCATCAGTAGCCTCTTATATTTATAAAGGTCAGAGAGGGTGTGACAGTGGTTTCCATGGGAAGGGAGTGAAAGAGTTTGGGTTACCTCTTGGCATGAGACGATGACTTGAACCATAACTTAATGCAGCTGAAATTCTTCCCATGCCGCAAATGAAGGAAAAACGTTGCTATCTAGTGGTGACTAATAGACCTCTGAAATGATGTTCCATTAGTCACTGAGACCAGGGCAGGGACAAGCCACAAGAAGCCCTTAGTGAAAAGGCTACAAAAATCATTTCCAGGCAGTTGTTAGAGGGGAACTGTAGTATGAGCTACTCCATTTGTTCCTGCAAGGCTTTATTTCACACTGTGGCTAGACAGACATTTTCCAAAACACTAAACAAAAAGAAAGTCATTGTTCATAATTGCTCATTAGGAGCCGTTACAGCTCTTTGAGTCCAGTCAGCATTCATGAGCCCATCTTTAAACCCTGGCATTAGTAGGTGTATTTATTACATATTAATTAGTGCATGTGCACACTTGTGAGTTTGCTGAGCATCTCCTGCTGAGGATATTTGACTTCTAGAGAAGCTGCTCATCATAGGCACAGACATCCCCCAGTAAGCAGATTCCCACTGGGCAAAGCTCATTAATTAATGAGAAGCTCTGAATTAGCATTTAGAAGCTGGGCATGGAAGTGACCAGCTATGAGCAGCTGAATGAAAATTAAACCAGAGGGTCTCACAGCAGCAGGATAGAGCTGCTTGCTCTCCCTGCTGACTTCTTTACTCCCCTGTGAGGATATTCAGCTTCAGCAGAATCTGTCAGGTGCTCTTTATATTGCTCAAGAAACTTCTTGTATGAACAGCAGAGAGAGGGGAATTTGGCAATTCAAGGAAATGACAGTGTCAGAGGTGGCTGGAAAATGCTGTCAGTCTGAAGGCTGTTAGCCTGGAGACCTCAAGAAGGCGGTAAGCTCCTTAATGGGAGCAGTCTTAAAGAGGGTAATGTCATAGAAGTGCTCACAAGGACGAAAGCTTTCTGCTGCAAGGAACATGTATAGTGTCAATTAAGCTTTTCTAAGGGATAAAATGAAGGCAGAGTTGGCAGTAAAATGGACCTACCGCACAGTATCTGGAGCATTGCTTTAGGAAGATGAATGTCCCATAGCGATCAGTACAGAGTAGTTCTGAGAGCTCCTCAGAGCCACGACTGAGCCTCCTTGCATTGACTATAGTGAAGTTTGCACGTATCCCTGAAGTTATGACACATTCTTATAGGTTGACCGCCTCCTCTAATGACTTTTCAGGAGAAGGCGGCGATCACTTTGTTCTTGTTCGTAGTCTAGCTTTTATAAAGGGAAAATAAGAAATTTCAGGGGGCTTTTCAGGGACTCTTTTCACCTCTCCTCTTAGAATCACAACTTTCATCCACACACACCCAGATATCCGTTTGGGCCCATCAACACACTGAGACCACAATGTTGCATTCAGCAAAAATCACTGCCACTGACTTAAGAGGTGCCCTCTGTATCAGACCCATTGCTTCTGTTGGGGCAGCACACTGCACACACTAACAGCAGCATCATGGCCGTATTTTATCTGAGAGAAAATCCTGTCTCAGACATGTGGGTAATAGCTCAGCCTACAGTTAAGCCTCCCACCAGATTTAGCCATTGCCTAATGAGTTTCCAGTTTAAGCAAACAAGACATAAAGAATAGGAAAGATAACTCTATTCATGCTATCAGACAGAATGAGAGAAAAAACACAGCTCACCTAAAAGCAATCAGATCTAATATTGGATGGAGCGCAAGTAGTGTCAACGTGGCTTTGTGAATGGGCACTTGGAGAGGTCTGGGATGTCCTCTAGTGGCCAGTGGGGTACACTGGGAGCCAGAGGGAGAAAAAAAAAGCAGCTTTTCTGGAAAATAACAGCTTTCCTAAACATCACTTTGGCATCCTACAGGCAGAAGTCTGGAGAATTCCAGGTATTTTTGTCTGTTGTTAAATTCGGCATACAGACGCCATTAGAGGCTCCTCTCAGAGCCTGATCACTCACAGCATGAATCCTTTATCGCCATGCTGAATAAAGCAGAGCTCTTGCTATTCCTGCAGAAGGAGAGAAATAATGCTCCTATTTTACAGTAGAGGCTATAAAGCAGATCTGAGAGTACTTTGGTGCCAGGCCTCGCCGGGTGGTTTGGGCTTAGTAGGTGCAGGGTACAGAGCTCAGATTCTGCAAGAACACTTCGCCAGTTTTGGGATCAGATAGTGATCAAGGAGATAGGAATCAGGCCAGGCCTTTCTCCGTGCAGGGAGGACCTCAGCAACACATGCAAAGGAGAAAGTTTGAGGGAAGCTGGTTGTGAAAGCTGGTCACAGCACTCTGCTTTGCCTGGTTGACTTGGGAGGACAGATTTAGCCTCCATTCATTTCTTAAAATGCTGCATAGACAATTCAAGTTGCCAAGAGTTAAGAAACACTGTAATATTCAGCTGGTGGCTCTGTCTGAGAGGAAAGTGATGAACAACTCTAGTGTTATATTTTGTAATAGCAGAATAAATAGACGCATTCTGAAGGAGCCAAGGCTTATTTTTCACTCAAAGTGCTTAAAAATTAGTTCAACTTGAAGTAAATGTTCCAGTCAATTTGTTTTTCTGCTATCTGACCTGCTTTGTTGGTAATGCAAGAGTAATAGAAAAAAATATATTGACAGAGCTGTATCCACGGAATACAAAGCAAAGCCTGTGCATGGGGAAGACTATTACTGATTGCTGCAAGAATGTTTCTCAGAATGGTTTATAAGGCATCAGCAAGTCTTTAATTTAACTGTGTGCCATTATTACATGCTGAGTGCAGATTATTATTATACTAATAAACCATAAAGACGACTCTATAACTTCATTACCACAGTCAATTGCCATGTACAGTGTTAATTTACCAACAGATCATTAATTGCCAGCACTCACCAAAATGCAGACATAAAGCAAAACTGTTGGGCAGAATTTGCTTTCCAGATTCTGTGCTGCTGGCAGCAGCCAGGCTGAGCACACACAGAAATAGATGGGATTGCCAGCAACAAAGCTTCCCTCTCCACCAACACAACCAAGAATACGACATGATTAAGATAGTTTTCCAAACAAGCTAAATTTATCCTGATCTGAACCCTTAGAAATATGGATTTTTTCCACTACCCAGCAATTCCACAAGTGTAATCGTGTGGGGAACTACTTTTCTTTTTTCTCCTCTGTCAAAGAAAATTCAATGCAAAATATTTTGTGTGGCTGAAGTAGTCTACGTGTGATATTCATAGAATCCTTTGAGTTGGAAGGGACCCATAATGGTCCAGCTGCCCTGCAGTGAACAGGGTCACCCACGGCTCCATCAGGTTGCTATCCCTGTTCCAACATCTCTACTTCTTCAACAAAGTGATAGACTGCATTATGCTGTGGGGGATGCATTTTGTAAAGTTGCTTCAGGGCCTTCTTTGGGCTCTGTAACAGAATGCATTGGGTGTAAATACAAATGTATATCATAGACTCCTCTGCACCAGCAATGTGGTGCTTTGCTCATCAGCAGATATGCAACTTTAGGTGCTCTAGGGAAGGTGTTGCAGTAGGAAAATAGAGTTTTATGCAGACAAAGATATTTACATCAGTCCAATAAACACTGATAAATTAAAATAAGGCATTTAATATTTGTAATGCTGAGAATACCAAAAGACCCATAGAAATCACTGATGATGTGAAAGAGACAGGGTTTTTTTTTTCCTGATTCACAATGAACCTAAACATGAGGATTTTATCTAAAGATGAAATCCCAAATTGCAGCCTGTTGAATCAGCAGATTTGTTTTAGTTTTGGGGTAAAGTGTAATGGCCTTGATTTTACATGTGCTGTACAGCTCGCTCTTAATGATGCCATTACAACTGGGAACGTTTTTTGTGCTTACTGTCCCTGGAGATATGCAACCCCACTCCTTTATGATGGGATAGACTAAGCATAATGGGAGAAGTTCTTTAAATGCTTATCTAAATTGCTGGCACATTAATTTCCTTTTGCAAAGCTTTTTTTGCTTTTTACTACTCAATACGGAAATCTGAAAGGTTTTAAAGTGATAAAAAGAATCCCTGCTGCAGTCAAAATGGGATATTCCTTTAGTTACATGCCCCAGAGGATGAATATGGTGGGAGCTGATACCATAAGACAGACAGGTTAGCAGAATTCTTGGGCTCATACTGTTCAGAGATGGCCTCAATTCTTGATCTGGTGAAAGAGCTGGTGTCTAACTGGGAGTTTTTCTGGTTCTGATGACAAGGTGCTAATTTAACACCATGGTCAGCTGTACCCTGAAGCATGTTTCTAATTAGTATGAAGACAAGGGGAAAATACAAGCAAGGGAGCTCTCGAAAGTTTAAGGGCATTAATTGCCTCCCAGCTGTCAGGGTAGTAATTAAATTCAGCTTGTTGACTTCAGCTTTGTTGCGATTAATGTGAAATTAATCTTCAAACACACCGAAAGCTTCCATTACTGTTCACTTTGTGCTGAAAGCAGCAAATCCCAAACAATACGCAGTGAGGCACTGGCATGCGGCTGGCAGCCATCCAGCAAAACATGTCAGCTTAGAGAAACGGGATGAAACTTCTTTCCCACTTTTGCTTTTGTGCAGTCTGTTCCCTATGCCTGTGTCCCCGACGAGGCCAGAACTACGCCTGTCTCGCTGGGAGAGCAAAAACATGTCTGACAATCTTTTGAAGAGGTCACCGAAGTCCAGCTGAAATCCTTCTTCCCCTCCTTATCTCCAAGTGGATTAAGTACGAATGGTTACTTGGAAATTTCAGCTTTCAAAGAACAAATCCTTCCTGCTTGTTAACTTTTGATTAGCACTGTCAGGCTCTCTGTTCTATGCATCACAACCAATTAAAAGCACTTTCTGCCCCAGAAAGCTGGAGCTCAAACTCCCTGCTTGGTATGCACAAGTCAGGTAGTGCATTTGCATATGTGTCAAAAATATATACATCAATATAGTCAGCGGAAGCTTTGCTATTAACATCGAGTATGCTAAGCACTTTTTATGTAAGTGAAGCATGCATAAATACATAAATGCATTTTAGATCCTTGCTTTCAGAAAGTGTCATTTTTTTTCATGAAAATATAAATTGCACTTATTATAGTAAGTGATGTTCACTCTTTGGAAGTGATGTACCGAGGAATAATTGATTGGGTGGACTCCTACATTTAGGCAGAAATAATATTTACTCTGCTTGCTGCTTTCACTACTGGGTTTTGACTGGGTTCCTAGAATTACATCAAACTGCAGTGTGATTTAGGTTTTTCTGCTAAGTTTTGATGCCATTTGTTCTTTGAGAAGCAGACAGTCTCAGTAATCAAAATTCGCATGAAGTCACCCACTTCCCTGGGTATGAAATGGCCATGTCACTCATGGTGTGCAACACCTACAAGGAGAAAATGAACAATGCATTCTGTATGGCATGAACCAGGAGGAGAAAAAGAGAAGCAGAAGTCACGATTGTTTTCTTTCTCTCCTGAATATGGACTCTCAACTAACTCTGAATTACACCCAGTTACTGAAGGTGAACCAAATTCCATGATCTTCTGGGTACAGCGGCACCCTTAGCTTACCTCATGTGGTTAAGTAAGTGAATTAGCCCCAACCACCATGAGCCAACTCCTGACATTACTAAACTCTGATGTAGCAGTTACAACGCGTGTTGAATTATTGTGCTGAACCAGATCCTTAGTCTTTATTCCAGAATATTTTGTGTTTGGTCCCTGCTGTGGCTCAGCTATAACCAGTGGCTGTCAGCCTGTAGTTGTCTGAGGCCAAGAGTCAAACAGCTAATTTAGTACCAAGCACCAGATCTGTCCCCAGTAGATTGTCTTCTTCCAGTGGATCTGGTAATCAGTGATCCCTTGTACCTGATTTAATGAAGCTGAATTAAGGAGCAGCTCCATGGAGGTTGCCCTTCCTCATACCATTGGAAGCAAGAACTGGTACGAAGTATTTTGTGGTATTGATTTTCCTACATCAATACTCACTGGTGTTTGTGCGGCCACTGCCACATGGCAATGGATGGTGTGGCAATAGAGGAAGCTCAGTGGTCCAAGAGGTGTTGTACTGCACAGAAGAGAGAGGAAAGTGGTGTGTTGTGGAGAGCATTGGGAAGGACTCTGACCCACCTGGCTCTTCTCTTGTCTTCCCAGAACTTTTGCTAAGGCAAATAGCTCCATGGTCAGGCTGACTGAGGTCATAGATGCTACAGAGAGACAGGAGGGCACTATCTGATTCTCTAGCTGGCCAAGAAAAGTAAAACTCAATAATTCCCTTTTCACACTGCATACAATGATTCTATAGGTTTGTCAGTAAATTTTTGACATCATCCTGGAAGAAGGCAAGCCCTACTGGCTCTGCTTTCTTACGAGAGCTACCTGCAGTCCTACTATGTCATGTCACACAACCTCTGTTCTTCACCTCCAACAGAGGATACACTGTAAAAAAAAGATGTTAGTTGACAGAGGGCAGAGTTCAGTTTTTCCCAGCTTGTATTATAAGGAAAAAGTTTGCAACATGCAGCCACATACTGGATGCAAAGCCTGGCTGCTGAAGTGGCCAAAGGGCAGAACTCATAAGTTGTTTTTGAAGTTGTTTGTTTTCCCGGATCTGACAAGATATTGCCTTCTAATCTAAATCTGGAGAAGTCGCAGTACAAACTAAAAAGCACTGGGGTATTTTTACCTTCCTGGCAATCCAGAATTCTTACACTCTAGAAATCAGACACATTGAATTTCAGTGCCTTTGGCTGTATGTCTGGCAGGCATCCATGCAGCCTCAAACCACACGCTTGTGTTATAGCTGAAGGCAGCTCTTGGCCTTGCTGTTTGTCAGCTTCCCCCTCAAGGGAAGAATGATGAGGAATTACTGCCAGTGTGTGTAGTATTGCACAACATGATTCCCCATCAGCAGAAGAAGCTGGGATGGGTATTTCAGATAAATCTTCTGTATTTTATTGACTGCTTCATCCCAAAGTTTTGTTCAGATTTCAAAGGGAGGCATATAACTTGCTCGTATATTTATGAACCAGATTTCTAGCTACCCCTATAGGATTGAGACATAATAAACTGCTGGAGCTTTGAGAAATTCAGTCAAAGCCTCTGCATTACAGAAGTTCAGGTGTGCTCATCTGGGTCATTCAGACCTGAACTGTTCAAAGAAAACTTTAGATGTGTGACAGGGTATCTGAACAGCCTAACTGCTGCACAGCCTCTCTACAGTCACAGAAAGAAAGCCCACATAAGGTATGCTATGAGGATAATTGCAATAAAGATTACAAGGCATTGAGAGGAAGACTGAGAATGCTAGAGGACAACAAGCCACTGTGAAGTTCATTATACTCTGAAGGAAATGCTGGAGTTCCTGGGGCTCGTTGCTACAAACCCTGCTGAGTCCATGATTAGCAGAACCTGCCACAGGCATCTCAGTGGTTTAGGCTCAACTTCAGAGATACTGAAGAAAAGACACCACAAACTCAGGGCAGGACCTAACTTTTATTTTTTGACCAACCCTAATTTACCCTCATTCTCATATGATTTGGCTGTGGTCTGTTGAAAGCCCTCTGATGGGTGTAGACACCACAGAAATTTCCTTGGGTTTCACATCTACAATCTCCTAACTACCCCCACAACAAACCCTTCCATAGAATCACTGAAGTTGGAAAAAGCCTCTAAGACCATCTCACCCAATAGTTGATCCATCTCTGCCATGCTCACTAACCCACATCCCCAAGTGCGACATCCACCCTTTTTCTTGAGATCTTCCAGGGAATCCTCCATTAAGATGCCCTTGGAGCCTTCCAGCCCAGCACAGGAATGCAGCTTAGGGTTTGGGTTCTGCAGAAACCTGGGCTGCCCCACATAGTGGATACACACTTTAAGAAAGCCCCTATTAATGCACAGCACTTCCCTGCTGAAGCTGCAGGTGCTGCACTGCAGGTATATCCCAGGATCTTCAGGTTGCTGTGCTCATTAAATACAACACCCCACCCACAAAGCTTTTCCTGCCTTTCTCATTAGAAAGCAGGAGAATCACTGACCTTAATTTTAACCCTAATCTTAACACCTTAACCCCAATTTCTTTCTCAACTATTTACTTTAGACTCCTCTATTATTATTATTATTGTTTTTTTTGAGCAGCACTGACAGGTGATAGTTCTGGAATAGCGAAATGTGTTGCAACCATGGCAACACAATACACTCTTCAGAAAGTTTACAGATGCTAAAAGAATTAGTTCACCATAGCCATGTACATTAGGTGTCCTGTGAGATTCCTGGGCTCACCATGTTGTTTAAAAGCACAGAACTATTGACTGATTGGGTAACTTTGCAGAGAATCACTCCAACGTACAACACAACAACTGCCCCCAGAGCACACAGCAGGAACAAGCCCAAAGAAAACTACTTTTGAAAACCAACATGGGAGAAAATTTGGATGTTTTGCCATTAAAGGTTTGCTCTATTCTATTGTAGAATTACCTTGCTTCAGATAGAAGCTTTCATTTTACAGCAACCTCTTTTGATTGGTGAGGAGCAGCAAAAGTGAAACTCGTTTGCACAGTAGGGCCAGATTTCTGCTTGCTTAAACCAGCAACAACTCCCCTGTAAATATTACCCACATGTAATGCTATAATGCAATGGAAAATACAGCAGTAATAGAGGGGTAGCACAAACTTAAGCCACAGCAAATGAGGACAAGCCCAAACAGAGCAGCCACAGAAAAAAAAAGGAAGAAAAACCACTTACTTTTGGAAGGCCTCAGATAAGCAGGGATCTCTAACAAGATCCCCTTATTTCCACTGCCAACCCTTAAATGAGGTCTGGGAAGGGATGGATCCTGGCACCACCCCTTCTGGTCATTCAGCTACATTGCGTTCACCTGAGCTCCCCTGGGTTGGTCCTGCCTTCCAGCAGGTGCTCCATCACTGCTTCAGGCCAGGACTTTGCATTTCTGCTACGCCACAGTTTACCTCTCTTTATGTGATTGCTGTCTCCTGAATTTATATCTTATCTTCCTCTTTTTCATCTGTACTATGCCAAATTAAAATCTCCTAAGTGCATGAAAAATGGTAACTGTAATGCATGAACGAAAATTAATAAAGCCAGGAGAGAACACGAAATCAATAATCTAGTGCTGACAGCTTGCTTTGTCTTCGTGGCCAGGCTCTGAGGATGTACTAGTGTTTCCTTCTGTTTAAAATTAATTGAACTATTTTATCATATCAGATAAGAGTGCACTCTTTGTGCTGTTGAAGTGATAATTATGACACGATAATTACAGTCTGTGGCCTGCATGATTCTGTGAATGAGTCAGCAAAGGCAATTAGTTTGCAACAGCAACTTTATGTGGATGTGTCCCTGCAGCAGGGAGCTCCAGGACACAGCCTGGCTGATTGTTATCTCTGTTCCCCAAACTCCCTTACTCACAGGAGGATAGGGGGTTATTGTTGTTAGTAAGGGGGATTTTTGTTGTCATTGCTGTTTTTCAGTCTAGGCAATCTATACACGATGATTGCAGAAATCAGAGACAGGAAAAAGATGGAAGCAGTTCCAGCCTGTAAGGCTGTGGGTTTGGGGCTCTGCCATGAAGCTCTTGGAGGAATTCTGCTTGATGAAGAACTGATGTGGGCACTCTGTGTCTGCTGCACCACTGTGGGACTCCATTAGAACTGATCAGACTCAGAGTTCTCTACATCATTTGTTACTGTAACGTCCTGCTGATGACTCTGTGCTCCTCTAAGCTTTCTGGGAAGCCCCAAGAATGTCCTGGAAGAAGGGATACAAAATACACATTAGCAGAGGGAACTATAAACACCAGGTGTTGCTGTAGGATTGCTTGGTTTTGGCAAGCTGAAAGCAGAATGATGCTTTTTCCCAAGCCATTTACACCCTCAGCAAGGAAACAAGGTATAGATAGAGATGTATGTACAGACAAAGAAATACTGGAATAATATCAGCAGACATGAGGGAGTGCAGTCTCATGGAACGGTACTTACGTTCATAGGTAATTCACTCCTAGAGGGAAGAGAGGGAAGAAGGGGAGGGCTGCTTTATTTCCATGTGTCATTTCCCTGTATGAGCCTAAACGAAAAAAGAATAATACTCATCTCAGGCAAAAATCTGTATTGCATTGCAATAAGTAACACGCAGGACAGCATGTTGAAAAAACAGAGAGGAAACAAAATCTGGAACAGCTGCTTACTAAGTGAACACCATCCATCCTGTGAGCTGATGAGACGGTGGAAGACGTAGTGTGTGATCATGCAATTAAGGATGATACATATCAGTATGATCCAAAAGGGCTCATTTAGGCCCACCTTTCCTAATTTTGTTACATTTAATTTTGCAACCTTATTTTTCTTTAAATGTGTAATTCTATCTCAGATGCATTGTTTGTTTACCACAATGTTATTTCTAAACTGGTTCCAACTTAGGCATGCAAACTTGAACGTCCAAAGGTCAGCTCAGATCCAAAGCTGCTTCAGTGGAGAGGATGCATTTTTGTTCCTTGGATGCCATGGGAAGTTACTGTCTGTGACGTTGCAGAAGAGGTCCATTCCCTCATCCTAGCTCCCTGTAGATGTGATGAGCTACAAGGGGACTGTCAGCAAGAAGGATCTGCATAGGACATGTTGCCTCCTGATAGAAGGAACCAGCACACATCTGCATGACACGATTAGGTCTGGGTTTGGAGTTCAAAAGATGCTCTGCTTATGTCAGCATAGCTCCACTGAACTCTGTACAAACTGAGAATGTGATTCAGAGTTTGCCACAGCCCTGTCCCAGACATGGTGGAGATCTGGGAGCCAGAGCAGTGTCCTGCAACACAGGACAGTTTTATTCATCAGGCTAGTGATTAACCCTTTATGTCTGAAGGGCCAAAACCAAACAGTCTGTCCTGTGGCACCTCTTTGTGTCACACCTTACAGAGTCCTGGACATGTCACCTCTGGTCTAACCCCCAGGCTCAGCCACATAAATAATTCAACGTCACCAATAATATCATTGCCGATCCTTTATTTTCTTCACGTGGATGCAGTACCACTACAGAATTCCTCTTTTCCTCCCACCATCACATAGGAAAAATTCTTGGATGTAACAGCCAGACACGTCTTCAGCATTTTCCTGTTCATGTCCATAGCTGGATATAATGATCACTGCTACCTCTGGCACTGTTTCTTAACAGGTTGTAACCTGCCAAAGAAGCCAAAACACCCTGAGTAAAATCCTAATCACCAAAATTCTCCTTTTCTGCCAAAATATCCACACACACATATAGAGGTGTATGCATATATATACATGTGAGTATACATATACACAAATATATACATTCCTGCCTTCTCCGTTTCTTGCCTTGAACAAAAGAAGTAAACGAACTGATAGAAAAATAGCAGAAGCAGAGAAATGTTGACTGGAAGAGACCTCTGGTGGTCAGTAATCCACCTGCACGTTTGGAGCAGGAATAGTGCCTGTAAAGCCAACAGAGGAAGCACTTATGAAGCACAGGAGCTCCCTACTTGGGTTTTTATATTATGTATGCTCATTTGCTCCATACAGCGAAACAGGTCTCTGTTACTGGGGAAACCACAGCCCAGAAATGGAGTGCAGTGATGTCACAACAGTGCTTAAAGCATGGCAGTACCCAGACATGAAGCAGTATGCCTACAGGCATGTAGTAGAGAAACTAATACCAGTGGAAAATGTGTTTGATTGTTTGTTTCTCGGCGACCTTGGAGGTCTTCTCCAACATTAACGATTCTGTGATTCAACGATACTATGATTTTAAGTACGGTGCCTGAGTTGTTGCCTTAAGTTCATCTTACTGAGAAACCTACCCTACAGCTTTGGTCCAAGCTCCCCAATGTCTCTGACTGTGAGTGAAAGATAATAGCATTTTGGGCCCTAACGATGCCCTGCGTGGGATTGCTGGAGAACTGCTGACATAACTGCAGATTTCTTTGCACTCTCTGAACAGCAATTTTCTAAAAACAATTTATCCTACAATGACATCTGGTGGTTGCTTCTCTTTAACATGAAATTCTTGCAGAGTTATCCTTGCCAAGCATTGCCCCTGAGGTAAATCTTCCCAAGGCAGCAATTTTGCTGCAGTTCCATTTGTGTGCAAATGTTTTAACAAGTTTGAACAACCTTAATGTCAGTAAGCAGCCCCGAGCCCCTCCACGGGGCCAGGTGCAGCAGACAGTTTTCTTACTGAAAGTAATTTGGTGGACAAGTGTCTGGAAGAGGACCCATACACTGCAGCAGGAAGATGTATGCGGTCATACTGCAGAGCAGCCATCCAGAGCTCCTCCTCGACAGCCTCTGACCAACCCTAGAAGATGGAGAAGGTACAAATGACCCTCAGGTGTATTTTCCCTAGAATTGGCTGCACAGGAGAAAACAGGTGGGCCTGTTGCCCTCTCCCAAGTGCAGTGAGAGCAGCTGCTCAGGCTTTGGCATTGCCCTAATTGGAACCAGAGCCTTTCACCCCCTCAGTGCTGCTCAGATCCCCACAACCAGAGTGGACCTGTGGTCCTCAAGTGTTGGTGTGAGTCCTCCTGGCTATCAAGAAAAGCATTTTGGAGCTTATGGCTTTCACGGGCTGCCTCCTGGCCACCAGGTGGAACCCAAGCCATGCTCCTCTCAAACACAGCTGCTCGTAGCAGACCTGCAAGCAAACCAAGACTCCTCTTTAGTGGGCTTTGCTTATCCTTAGGGACTGTTCTTATGGACAGACCACGTGAAGTAATGGCTATGCTGTTCAGCTGGGGCCGATAGCAACGTGGAGGGAGGAACATGAATGAATTTCATAGACTTTAGCTGCTGTTAAAGTAATATGGACAAAGAAAAGGGTGAGCCCTGGCAGCTGCCAGTGCTAACCAAATGTTGTGTTGCTACAAGTGAAAAAGTTCATAAAACAGCATAGAACTGCCGGATTTGGTCTGTAACAGTTCAGTTGTAAAGTCAGGACGTGCCTGTCCTGGGATGGACTTCTGTCCAATTCTCTGTCTTACACCTGATAAAATTGAATATTGGTTTAATCCAACTTCAGAATAAATTCTCCACTGTGATATCTCCCCATTTGGTCCTCCTGGATGTGTGTTTTGGAACTTCACTGGTTAATTCTGGGAAGTGCCAGTTGTCAGTATCGGTGGCTTTTGTTTCCTACAAAACTACTTTTCCCCAGGAAAATTTTATGTGAAATCTGAATGTTTTTCTACAGTGCATTTTCACAAAATCCAAAGCAGAATTGCTGGCTTTGTGCTTTGTTTGTTTTTCACTCTGGCCTATTAAACACATGGTGAAATCTAGGGAAAAAAAAAGGGATAGATATTTTTCAACATTTCTCCTCCAAATAGAAAAAGACCTCCCCCTCACCCAGAGCAGGCTGATGATGCAAACAGCTGTTGCTGTTTATGCTCAAGGGCTCTGCAGGCTCCCCCCAGAGAAGGTACATACACAGCAGCTCATACATTTGGGACTCCTATAGCTCTGCTGTTGGCTACAGCTCTTCTTTCCTTTCCTTCCCTGCTGGGACCAACAATTATGTGCTCTCTTACTTTCCCCCCCAGAAATGAAGCCGAGAGCCTGCCCGTGAGGATGGTACATGGTTCATACTCTATGCCTTGTTGACTCACACATCAAACGAAATTTCTTAATGTTGTGTAACCTACTGTTTCTTCTCATTACTGGCACTGAAAATACATCAGAGATCTGCAATGAAAACTGGCAATTCAGGATGCATTGTGGGTCTGCTGCTTAGGATCAGCAAGATCTTTAAACACTTAAATTTGTAGCTGTCTCTTTGACATTGAAGTATGAGGATCCGCATTCATTTCTTTCATGGTTTCATGTCCTAAACATGTGCAAACATCCTTCTCTGCCATCATACACCAGGTGCTCTAACCACCTCTCCTGGCTGTCTGCTGTTCAGTAAGTGCATGCGTCACTGGCAAACAGCGGTGTTTGCTTCAACTTCAAAAGCAGTGAGTTTTGTTTCCTTGGGAGGTTTTTGTTTGTTTGTTTTCTTTAATTTTCTTCCAAAGTAGAGTTCTCCATCTAAATTTGACACAATTGCAATTAGAGGTTAAACAACTTTGGATATTTAATTTGCAGTCTAGTGAAAATCTTTTGATTGATCTACAGTTCAATTTGATTATGCTCTTCCTCTTCTTGAAGAGGTGTTGGTTTTATCGAGCCTGCCTGTTCTCTTGTGCTCTTGAAGGAAATATATGACTTGAAACCAAGTTCATTGGAAAGCGTGATGCTTGGGTGCTTGTCCGGCTCCCCTCATCTTGTGCAGGTATTTTCTCTGAGAAGTGTTTTACAATAAGGGTGGTGAGGCAGTGGCATGGGTTGCCCCATCCCTGCAGACAGCCAAGGTCAGGCTGGAGGGGCTCTGAGCACCTGGTGGAGCTGTGGGCATCCCTACTCATTGCAGGGGGGTTGGACCAGATGGCCTTTAAGGGTCCCTTCCAACTCAAACGATTCTATGATTCCCATATGTGGCATTTCACTTTCTGAGATGCCATGAGACTGAGGGCAGGATTAGGGCTCTGTCAGCTGAGCCATGTCACCCTACAGCAGCATTCCCAGCTCCAGCTCTTTCCCGCTGCCAGAGAGTACATCTTTCTGGGAGAGAAGGCAGAGCCAGATGTACCACCTGTGCACATGCAGCTCCAACATCCCTTAACACATGCACATTTCTGCAACCCCTCACACCTAGGAGCGGCTACTGACAGTGATGGGGCAGACGTATCTTAAGGATCTTCCCAAATCAGCCCCTCTGGCAGCTGTACACTGTTTATGTCAGTGTTACTGAAACACTTTGTGTTTCAGCTTGTTCTCTCCCACCAGCCAGCAGCACACAGGTATGTGTGACAGACACGAGACAATATAAATAAATACTTTATAAATGCTAGAAGATTCAGGAACCTACAGGAAAAGGGTTTGGATACGGGCTAGAATTAAAGGAATATGCAGGAGTCAAAGGGTAACAGATCATTATATGGAGAGCTGGACTTGATGACCTTTAAAGGTCCCTTCCAACTCAAACAATTCTATGATATTTTATGTAGAAAATCACTTATCTCCACAGCTATGAGTTACTGAGAGCTTCTTGCCTCTCAGTAACTAGCATCGATGTCACCATCTGCTCCCTGGCCTTACCACTGCACAATAGCATTGCTGTTCTCAGCCCTGCAGAAAGTCAATTGCTTGAAATACAATTTTTAAAAGCTATTACTTTTCAAATGATGTCAAAGAAGAAGCGAGTAGGAGTCGAAGGTCTTAGCAGGAACGGTGTGAAGCAATCAGAAAACGCAGATAACACACTACAGTGCTGCAGGAGAAAGAAAAGCCAGAAGCAGCCCCAGCCAATTCAGGGAATTGCTCTCTCCCCTGTAGGCTGAATATATTTACTCTTTTCTGTGCTTATGTTGAACCAAGCTAAGGCGGCTGAACTACCTGTTGTGATATTCACACTCTTTAGCAATCAGCTAAATCACAGTTTGTGGAAGATTTATTTCAGCTGCTCTGTGGATACAATACCTGAACAAAACCTGCACAAAACCCAGGCAGCAGCCTCTGGCCCTTCCTGCACTGCTCTTCCCAGCTGTACTCACAGTCTGAAATTAATCCACCATCCTAGAGGACAGCTAGGAGGTTTGCTGAGAAGTCCTAAACAGCCCCGTGGGTTTGTGCCTTATGAGAACATCAAACAATTTCCATTTCCATTTTTCTAAGAGAAAACACTTCAAGTATTTATCTACCAGAAAATTTGTCACCTTAGGGGAAAACCTTAAAAAGGAGATATTTCTTCAAAGAAAGACAGTTTACCTTGCTGCTAATATAGATGTCAGTGTGTGCTGATATTGCCTCACTGAGAAAGATCCGAGTTGGAAAGCTGTGTTTGAAGTCCAAATGTCCATTTGTTATCAAAAGAATAAGGTAAAAATGACTGCAAATTTCAAGAGCGGGAGAAAATGGCCTGAAGTGGCCTTTGGGCAGGATCAACATGGACCAAAATGTTCAGCTGTGGGAGATGTGAGAAGCGAGAGGAAATAACAGCCTGACTGAGAGCTCTGAAGAAATACCCAAACCCAAAGAGAACGATGAACCTTCTCTATGGGTGTGAGAATGAAGTGGGGAAAGGGCAGAGTATGTGGTTTTAGGCCCATCCCTGAGTGTCTGATGTTACCCAACGCTCGACCTGAGCCGGATCTGCCAAGAAGTCCATCTCTATAATCACAAAAGGTTTTTTTTTTCTCTCTTCTTTCTGGAAATGAAAAGAAGCAATTTGGGGCTCATTTCTGGCAAACTGAGAATCTTATGTCTATTTTTAAAACCTGAAAAAACAT
The DNA here is from genome assembly GCF_016699485.2 of Gallus gallus. Taxonomy (NCBI): domain Eukaryota; kingdom Metazoa; phylum Chordata; class Aves; order Galliformes; family Phasianidae; genus Gallus; species Gallus gallus. Next base: position 12,267,035 of record NC_052544.1, read on the forward strand.
GGGTTGTTCTCCAACTAATTACTTTAAAGAGAATCTTCTTCTTTTTAAGGTGTTTTTGCCTATGCAATCAAAGAAATAAGACATCTGCTCAGCAGGGAGATACTGCCAAGAGCACCTGCTCCTGCTATAAATAGTGCTGCAGTGGTCCATGGAAAGTGGGAGACTTTCAGCAGGTTCGACGGGAAGAGTCTAATTAACAAATATCTCTTGGGCTGCAGGAGCAGGAGGGATTGGGTCAGACTGGCTCAGGAAGATATGGGAATTGAACTGGGCTAAGAGAATGTCCTCTGTGTTGAGCTATTGACTGGATGAAAGGCAGAGCAGCTCCTGCTGACTATAAATGGAGCTGGTGTCAAACCTCTGGTTCTGATCTCTGTTTTTAAACCTGCAAAAGTAGAAAATACAAAAAACCTTCTTGTTGTTGCTGTTCCTAGTGAAAAAGAAATAATATTCGTAAACCTTTTAAAGCAGTGGTCCCTGGATAACTGTTAGCCTGTCGGCTCACATGTCCAGAAATGGTGAGAAGAGTTACTGGATTAACGTAAATACTTTTCTAAAGACATTCTATATGATTTAGCTCTAATGGTGGATATTCATCTTAGTGACAGGAGAATGTTTATTAGCAATACAGGCAATCATCTGCCCCGCATTGCATGGGTAAGTCTGGGGATGTTGTACTCGAGAAAGAAATTATTCACTATATTCCAACTCTGCATCACTATGGCTTCATGAGCTCTTGTTTTACTTCTGCCAGAAATAGCACAGGTTGATCAATAAATTACATAGATTGAAAGCTTTGAATTTTCAATTCATACACACAGTGCCAGAAAAATTTTCTTCAGATCCAGCACTGCAATTTGGCACAAGAGAAATCTATGGGGAGAAGAAAAGTTGCAGATAGAAAAGTTCAAAGATCACAGGAGCAGCCCTGAATGTTTCCTGATACTTCTGCTGCCCTAGAAAGAGACTCGGTGTGCTGTCTGTAGGGCATTGCCTCCCCTGGAAACACCCATCTCACGGGAGTTACACAATTAACAGATATTTTCCCAAATCTCTCTGGAATGTTTCACTACTTTTCCTTTTTTTCCCCCCTCCCAGTGATCTTTCCTTGCTTATAACTGGTCCAATGCCTCTTAAAATTGCAGAGGGTACCCTAAATCCTGTAACGGCCCTTCTGGCATTCCTCCCGGCACCACAAGCATCTCTCTCTTGCTCTTGCTCACCCCGCTGTGTGCCCAGGAGGCCTCAGCTGGTCAGATCTACAGTCTATTTGAAGCAGTGATTCAGGGCACTCTGCTCATTAACACTTAATTTCTCCATTGCTTGCCTGAGGCTTGCCAATGTGGTTTCAAAAATAATGAATTTAGCTACAACTTAAGGCACATTTTATTTTCATCTGAAGACAGCCAGGAAACAATCATCATCTGAAGACAGGTTACAGACATGTATTTTTCTCTGCTGTTCCTCCTGGAGAACTTCTCTGGGGAAGCTTAATAAATGGAAAGGGCAGCAGAGGACAACCAAGCACTGGGATGGCACGGCTCTTGGCAAGGTGTAATGCCGAGTGGTTTTGATAGCAGACCTCTGCAGGAATTGGCCCATTTTCAGCTCTAAATGATTGCTGTTCTCCCCCTGATTTCTACTTTTTCTTCATTTTTAATTCTGTAGTTGGACTGGCTCTTGAGAGCAAATAGGATTTACAAAACAGGCAAAATGTTTGCCAGTGCTTTTACTAGGGCTGCAGGTATCCTGAGGTAATTATTTTACACCTCTGAAGTGCCAGGATGCAGAGAGCAAGATAAACTCTTTGTTCATTTGCATTACACATGGAAAGAGGAAAAAGCCAAACACTCAACAGCATGTCTGCTTTCTGCCTGACGATGAAAGGGAGAGTACACATCCTCCATGCCACCTCCATCCCATGGTCTTCAGGTAGTCTCTGAAAGTGCACAGTATCATCAACTGCACAGTATTCTCTATGTACCTACTGAGCAAGTGACAATTTCCTATGGAGTCCTACACCCTGATCATTGCCATCACAAAAGGTTCTCTCTCCCTGTATTTTCTACTGTAATGAATGGTTATTAATAAAACCCTGGAGATCATTGCCCCTCAGTCATTCTATCTGCTATGACTGTAGAGCTGATCTTTACTCCTCGAGTCTCCCAGCAGCGTTTGAGGAAGAAGCAGAATGGAACCACTGAAGTTAAAATCAGACAAAACTAAATAACAAGACTAACCCTGAGACTTCTGGTTGTTTCTGTTGAGGAGGAGGAGGGAGAGGTTCAGATCACTTGGCTTTGAGTTGCTTTGTGTGCTTACCTACCTCATGAGGTCAATCTCAAGTGAGAGAGAACATAAAGCCCCAAGGTTAGGCATGGCTGCAACTTGATCAGATCAATAAAAAGAACTGTTTTCTTTTTCTTTTTCTTCATGAAGCCAACACTTTTCAGATTTTCCAGCAATCTAGAAACTCCAGTATAAACTTTTTTGCTTGGTAAAATAGTCATCCAGTACAAGTAGATCAAACTTCTGCCTTTCCCAGACCTTTTTTATTACAGTAAGTGTTGCTATTAAGCTCAGAATTCCTTAACCTCTTAACTGTATCACATATCAAATTCATAACATCATTAATATTAAGTTCATTCATAAACCACTGCAAAACTGTGTGACTGAAAATGCAATATTTTCTACTCTGATATTGCTGCCCACAGTTTCTGGAATATTATTAATATTTTAATTGAGAGTGTATATAGCTGCCCTCTATTAATACATCAGGGGGTGATTATCGGGAAGCAATAGGTAAACTGCAATGAGTACAGATGAGCTATTAAATGCTTAAGGCTGCAAAATGAAAAACGGTAAGAGTTTGGGTAGAAACAAGTTGCAATGGAAAGTTGACAGAAATGGATTTGTTTCTTCTACAAAAGGAAAGTAACTGAAAAATCTGATAAGCCTCTGCCTGCTTGAGAGGTTATCTTTGCATGGACAGTGATCTGTCCTTTGGTCACAAGTATGGGGCTTAATTGGAAGCCAAGGAGATTTAAATAAATTATTAAGAAAAGAATTTGACTAAGGAAATTCAGGCTTTAGACACTGTCAAGGGATATTCAGGATTCTTCAGCGCTGGAGGTTTTGAAGAGTAAGTAAATGTTCCAAACACAGTGGTCACGACAGGAGAAGGAATCAATGGAAGAACCATCCCCTCTTCCCCCCCCCCCGAACTGTAATCCTCTACCCCAGCTGTCATGTTAAGGTAATTTCATTGTGCAATCTCTTCAGAATAACCAGTCTCGATAAATAAACCCATAAATAAATCCATAGATATCCCATGAAGTGAATGTGAAATAAATAAAAGGAACAAAAGAACAACTTCTAGTATCCTACTTTAAAACCTCCTTTTCCTCCAGTAATTATTGTGTATCACAAGAAGGTAAAAAGCTCCTTGAATTAAAGATCCACCTCTGCAAATCATTCCAAATTGTCATGTATGCTAGCAGGATCCTTTGTGAAAAGGGCTTACAAAATACAGTAGAACTGCAAATGACCCACCAGGAATTAAGACAACCAAAGTAAGTTTTTATTGCTTAAAACGATTTGGATGATAAACTGTGATGATTCATCTTTAAGTACAGAACTGTGGGATTCATCTTAAATGAATTTGTTTAATGCCATTTGAACATCTCACTAAGCTCTTCAGGAGCATTCAAAACAGATTTTCCCCATAAAAGTTACAATCAACAAACCCAACAAACTGTGCTATTCCATCCAAAAAGGGTAGCTCAGAGGAAAGAGAAACTAACGAAAGTTACACCGTGGTGGATCTGGTTTTTTTTCACCCTTTAATTTTCTATTTGGTTGTTGGTAACCCCTACTCTTCCCATGACTTCTGCCAGGAACAACCTCTGCAGGCTGGTGGCATCCTGGGGCTATGCCTGAGCAGCAGATTGCATGCTTCTGGGCAGCAGTCATAGAATCACAGAACATCCTGAGTTGGAAGGGAAGTGTATCACCAATTCCAACACCTGGCCCCACACAGGACCACTCAGAAATCAGACCAACCAGTTGGTTCTGATTTCATGTAACTCATTAAATGAGCAACTTTAAGTGCTCATGCTGCTTGAGAATCCACCATTGTAAGGAGAGTTTGGTATCAGGAAGAAACATGGAAACAATCTGCTGAATTACATTTTAGTGATGGGAATATTTCCTAATTTACCTGACTGGTTACCACCAGATTCCTTTGGCAAATCCTTCTCTGGACCTGTCATCTTAGATGTTCTAATATCAGTCAATCCTTCCTCCATTACAAGAGTACCATGCCGATGTTTCATAGACAGCAGAGTTGTGTGCTTCTGTCTGCAGTGGGACCAATAACTTGACCGTCTTCAGTCACCTGCAAATTCTTTCAAAAATGAGAGAATAAATACAGGAACAAAACCTTGGCATTGGGAAGATAGTTGGTCTTGGAGAGAGGATGGAGGTTTGTCTCAGTTTGAGCCTGCACTCCTCCTTAATCTGGGTGTGAAAAAGCATTAAACTGAACCTCTTGTTACCCCTTGTTACCCTGCCTCTCCCAGTGCTGTCTTTGCTCTGCATGTGGCAGTGTGCAAAACCCCTGTTCTTAATGCATGAATGCTGGTAGGAGAGGACATGTGGGAACCTCAGAGCCAAGAATTTGCCTGTTCCATTACATGTCCCTTTCAGAGAGCTGTGTGAGGTCAGCCATCATTCCCCACTGTGACTATGGTCCACATGACAAGCTGAATAATTCCCATTTGTACCACCAGCATTGTTCACTGGTAATGCTTACAAATATCCCCCAGGTCTGCCATGGCAGAGACTGGACTACCGCTCTGGCACTGCAGGAGAAGCACAATGGTGGAGGGGAAGGCACAGATGACAGTACAGCTTCCAGGCACTCCATGATTGCCACAGCCTTGTTGGCTTCCCATAAACTAACCCATGGATAATTCAATATCTTTTACCTTGCCGCAATGAAACAGTCGTTTGTTGAGTTTCCCTTGCCGAGAAATGACTTGGAGCCACTAAGCTGTCAAGGAATATTCAACTGAAGAACAGATTTGGGGGATTAGCACTGGCCTGATCAATATTGTCATATTTGAACAGCATCTGAAGTTATTGTTTGATGCCACAGAGAGACAATTTGGGAGAATTATCTGCCTGTTAGACATAATAAAATAAATAAAATGATAAAATGAGACATCTTCGTCTCATTTTATGACATTTCCCCATGGTCTGGCCCCTCTGTGGAAACAAACTGTTTTCTGGGAGATTGTTTATGGCATTTTTCTCACAGCATGAACTCACAAGGCTGAAATTCACTCCCAGGGAGTATATGAATGTTGTGAGAGTTGATTACTCAGACTCACCTAGACAGAGAATTCAAAGAGGGACAAAGCATAACTCATAACCTCATTTCCTCTCTTTTCTGACACCACTTCTAAAGAATTACTCTTCTTCCAGACTGGAGTGTTTATTTTCCTTCTTTTTCCTTTTCCTTTCCTCTATAATGAGGTGCAGCTTTTGATGTTAGGTGATGTTTGTAATGACATCTGGTAGCCATGATATTCTGAGGGAGAGATTTAATATGAAAAACCATTTTATATTGTTGACTAAGCAATTACTTTCAAGGTCATGCCACTTATAGCAATGTACACTGAGCACATCTCTTAGGAATGTATTGAAAAAATGCACCAGTATCCAGAACATCAGTTCTTAACCCACTGCTCCTTGCTTAGTGGGAGAGTTTTATCACCAGCAAAACAGCACTGGAGCAAAACAATTCCACTGCACATGTTGGATCTGTGCATGTACAGCAAAACCTTTACTCTGTGAAACTCTGGCCATGTGTAGATAAATGTTGCTAGCCAAAGGCATCTGAGATGCTGTAACATATGTCACATATGCCTCCAGCATACCTCGCTAGGAAACTACGTGCCTACCTATTGGCCTTCGAGATGGCAAGTTGCTCTGATGCTATGCTGATGAGAGCAGTACTGAGAATTATGGGGATGTTTGAAACGAGCCCCATTTCCTTCTGATTGCACAAATGTGCTATTTCACAAATGCCTCCAGCAAAATAGCTCCATTTTGAAATACTGGATGATGAGCTGTCTGCTAAATGGCTCAAATAGCAGCGATGTATCCTGCCAAGCAATTGACAACTTTGAAACACATCCCACGAACCAAATCAGAGCAGGTGTCTTACTCCATGCAATAGAACATGGCCATGAAGGAGCAACTGTCTTCTTGTGTATCCGAGGTATCTTGTCCACACATTGTCCCTCTGTTCAGTTTAAATTATCACAAGGTGGTAGAATTGAAGTTGTTCCCTAGAACCCAAATAAAATGTCACTTCATTCCAGACAAATACTAAAGAAAACCTGAAAGGAAGAGGAACTTTTGCATTGTTGAGTAGTAGAAAGACATCCTTTTTTTTTTTTTTTTTTTTTTTTTTGCATCAGTTGGGGTGGGAAGGTGAGACCTACACCCCTGGGGATGGTTAGGAAAGTCTCTGCATTATGGAGATCACAGTCTCCTGCTGCATGGCTCATTGAGAGAAACTCACGTCCAAGCAATGGGATTTTCCAAGACCTCATTTTACAGCTACACAAAGATCACCCTCTGTTTATAGCACTCTGTCCACCAGAGGGAGAAATTTACTGAACAGTAATGGTCCTTATTTATAAGACAACGTGAGATTGAGGCACAGTTCCTCAGAGTATTTTCTGCAATAGGAAAGTAATAGATCTTTGTGGCAAAGTGCACACAAACATTTAACTTCCCCAAAGCCCTCATTCTTCCTATAGCATCTACCCATCCAGGGCAAACCTTGGTCCATCTAGGATTTGTATTTATTTGTTTGTTTGTTTGCCCTCCAAAGAGCTAGAAAAGGCTTTCTTTGCAAAAATACACTCAATTACACAGGCTGGGATGGCTTTTACTAACCCTTACATTTGTTTTGCCTCTTCAGAGACAAGCAGTGGTGGGAAAGGAAAGAAACTGACGCTGTCACTGAGTTTAAAGGTGGTAATTACCTCTATTTCTCTACCATGGCAGGAGGTTGTGACCATCGCATAGACAGGGCTGAATTTCTAATAGGTTGTTCCTCTTTGCTGCCTGCTTTCTGCTTGTCTTTAAATAAGGACATCGGTGCCCTTTTTGGAATTGAACCACTCTACCATCAAGTAGCAAACTACTCCTCTGCTCTGGGTGTCTTGATCTGCATTTCCAATGCACTTTAATAATAAATGCTACATATATCCTTCTGTCAAAGCTGTTAAATCATGGAAGAAATCTATGCTAAGACATGCAAATGCACACTCAGAAGCTGAGGAAAAGGGCTCCAAAGTGCTGGAATATTATTATTATTATTATTTTGCAACAATGGATCAGCACCTTCAGTCCTTAGCTCTGCTTTCTGTGGTGTCAGAAGCAATAAATCATTTTGATCCTCTAAGGTCTGTAGCACAATTTGCACACACAAACACGTATGCACATGAGAATGTCAAGCAAGTATGTGAAATAGATACTGATGCTAAAGTGGATGTGTTTAATATATTTTGTGTGGCAGGTGTTATTTGATTTCTAGCAACACCTGAGAAAGTTAAGCTGTACAGATATCAAACAGATATCCAGGGGAAAAAGAGGTTAAATAGGAATGGGTGGCTTCAGAGTTGCCAGGTGCAGATTTCAGCCCCAGGAATGGCAGTAAAGGGCTGTGGCAAAGCATCCAGCCATCTCAGTGTAAATAGTGTAAAAAAAAAAAAGGCTCCTGTGTGTTTTCTCCCTATGTTCTGTTGAGACTCTGCACCTCCTGGCCTGAGGTACAGAAGCATAGACTCAAGTTATGTTGGTAGGATGTTAATAAGATTTCTGCTTTTGTCAGGAGAACGAAAATATATCATTAAAAGGAAATCAAGGAATGGAGAGGACATCGGTGCTCTCAGGGAGACAGATGATGCTGGGGGCGCACAGCATAGGTGCAGAAGGGGGAAGGAAAATGCAATGCTTTTTTTTTTTTAAATAGATGCCAGTATCCATTACAGTTTCCTATATAATTTCTGGCTACCCATGGGTGATTAAATACCCACAGCTCCCTTCCTCTTCATCAGAAAAGCTGGGATGCCTTTCAGCTTAACACTTCATACCACAACCAGCTCCATCCGTAGTGCTTTACAGCAGATACGGTAAAAGTGAGATTTTGAAATTCATGCCTAAGTGCCTCCTCCTCTGCAGTCAGAGCTTTTTGACTCCTGATGCTTTACTTTAGGCAATAACTCAGCCAGGATTAATTTTTCAAAGGATTGCCATCTTCTTCACCATTCATTTTCCTGTCCTTACGCTTTTAGTGGTCCTGAGTGCATCTCTGTCACAGGTCACATATTAACGTTCTGTGCAGCACTCCGTGTTCTCCACACGCCCTGCCTTTCTGCTAACATTTTCAGAACACTGCTAAGTAATCTGTGATTATTCAGAAAGGCAGTCCTGTTTGGTGTTGAGTTTTGCTTTTGCTGGTTTTGCTACCATGAGGAAAATAGATGAACTCAAAGTCACTGAGTTTGGAAAGCAGGAGCAACCAGCTTAAGGGCAAAAACAACTCAGAGTCAGGTCTTCATCACTTTCCTATTGCTGGGATTCTCTTGCATCTCTTCCTGCTAGAACTAAAAAAGAGATCTGATTGTAAAAGAGTCTTAAATATAAGCCCAACTTTGATGTGAGCTTCTTGAAATACATGCCAGTTTATTTGGGCTTTTGTTTCCATGTCATATTCAAGCTCCAACAACACTAAGTGCTTTTAAACATATGAACAGCTGTGCTAAAAAGTATACAGCTATTAGGCATTAATACCTCATTAATCTTTCAATGCTTGAGCTAAAGTTCCAAATAAAATTACTAGGATTTATTCCTAAGTATGCAAAAACATATAGTAACGTTCATAGCAATTTGGTTTGTGTGTAAAGCGGTTCTAAATTAGATGTGGCTGCTTTTTAATTTGCCTTAAGCTGTCTTAAAGTTGTCTTTGCAGAAATGATCACTTTTTCCCCTTTGTAAGCTGCAGCAGTGCCATTACTGAAGGTGCGTTGCTGAACTCTCGCACTCTATCAGCAAAATTAGGAGATAATTTTTATCCACGGCTCAGTTCAAAATTATTCTAAACAATCCAATTTTTGTCATTATATAATCACACATAGTACTTTAAAAGTTCCTCTTTATACTTCAGGGCATTTTTGGCATACCATGGAAACAAATAACACCATCTAGGGAGGCAAAGAGGCAGCTGGGAGCCATAAACATTGTATTCTTATAGTAGTTGAATTACTGACCCGGTTTCCAGCCCCAGGCAAGTCACAGAAGTTTTCACATTTCATTTGTCATTATTAATGGGCTTTGTTTGTCATGAAAGGAGGAAGAAATTGTTTTTTCTTGCTCTGTGGAATAATTTCAAAGCTCTCTCTGCTCCCTGTGCTGGCTCATGCTTGGTGGCCACGCATCCCCCACCAGCAGCTTGCCAAATCTTGGCTACCTTGAGGTGAATCTGGAGAAGAAATGCTTCTGCTATCGTATTAGTACTTTGGGCTCTGTTTTTAGTCAAAACAAAGATGATTTGAATGTTAACTTTGAGAAAACTCAATGTGAGTACCAGCTCATGGGTAGCTGCTCGCTCAGCATGGTCACAAATTCAGGTCAGGCTCAAAGCTCTGCTCTGACAGTTCCAGGTCAGATGTCTCAATCTGTTCACCACAGAAAGAGTTTAAGTGCCAGACTTCTGGCTACTGAGGAATCAATTCAGAAAACATGTAGGAACAGGGTTGGAACATGATCTCCCACATACTTGGGTTAATACCCAAAGCACTGGGCTGCTGGCTGTTCTTGGAAAGGACCAAAGCCTTCCAACATGCTTAGAAACTGACTCTGAAACAGAGCAATCTTTGCTCAATCACTGTTTAAAAAGAGTACTCAAAACCTTCCTTAGGAGCATACAACGACTTGACATTTTCTGATAACTGTTCCCTTTCTATTGAAAAAAATTAAAGACTGAATAAATTAGCCACTTAAGTCTAAAATGCATTCCTTTTCCTTTCCCTTCACCTCACTGCTTCGTGATACAATGATTACTATCCTCAGATATTACCTATACAAGACTGCAAAGCTGTTCCAAAATCTTCAGCCAGGATCCCATTGAGCTGGAAAATTCTATTAGGTGGGAAAGTATTTGTATTTATGTGCCTCCAAGCAACGTGAGAGATTATTGCTTTTCTTTCCCACACTGAATAGGTTTAAGACTGCAATCTCAAGCAGCAGCTACAGTGAGTTCCATGAAAACAGTGCTTCAATTATTATTTCCAAAATCCTCAGCATTGTTTTGTTACATTCAGTCAAATCTAAGCAGGTAAATCCCCAGAAAACTTCATACGTGTCATATCTTGCAAAGGAAGTGCAGGTGCTAAATAAAAGATATAATTTTCCTAAGTATACACTAGTATTGCTTGCAATAGTGGTCAAGTTAACTATATATTTTTTTCATTAAGTCTTAGAACTAGGATAAACCAAGCAAAGGAAAATACATTTCCTATCTACCCTTTATATTGAGGTTATTTCTCAAGGTAGACATGTATTAATGCACATAGATGCATGTCCAGCGTGTCCCCAAGTGATCTTGTTAACAATTTAACAAGTTATCTCCAAATCAGGCCCTGCCTTTCCTGCCCTTTCTTCTGTGTGTGATTGAGGCCTTGCTTCCCAGCTTGTCTGTTTAGCATGAAAATGAAGCGTCTGATGCTGTGCCCCTTCAACACTTGTCTGCTCTGTATGTAAATGCGATCTTGCCAACCTAAAATCTTCAGATCCTATTTGTGAAGGTTACTGTGGAAATTTTCAGCTGTCAGATGCACACGCAATCAATCTGTGTAAAGAAAACTGATGGCCATTAGAGTTTGCCACAACTTTGGGTTCTTTGCAAACACTGATGCTTGGAAATGTTTTCTTTCTGGATTAGGAGGAACAGATGAAACCCTGAACTCCTTAACTCCGTGAAAAAATTCTAAAAACCCATTCGTTTTTGTTAAATATACTTTCCTATATATTACAGTGGTTACTCCAGATTAATCACTGGGCTTCTGACAAAGTCTGTTCCCTGGGTGATACAAGAGTGCTGCTCTCGTCTGCTTGGTCAAACGAGAAAACGCTCTGAAAGATTCTGTGCTAATTTCATCATTCAATCTCTACTCAGTAGTAACTGTACTTAAAATGTATGCTAAAAGGCAAGGGAATACATACATGTCATGCAGTCAGGCTGTATGCCTATAAAATAATATTTGTGACAGGTCTCAAAATAATTTAGAAATATTCAAAACATATCAATGAAAAAAGCACAGTATTAATATACATATACACACATTATATATATGTATATATAAATGTATTAAAACCTTATTTTGACATTTCCAGAGACCACATTTTCCTTTTAGGAGTTTTCTGCAGGGAAGAACTTGCACCTCATGACATTCTGCTGGATGTGGTGCAAAAGCCCTCTGGTTTTCATCACAACATAGTTTCCCAGAAGAAAACTGGCTTAGCCAAAATATATAACAGAAGTTGGTTCCTGTGAAGAATTTCATTATTTTAACTTCTACATCCGTTTGTGGGCTTAAGACAGAGTCGCTGTGGGCCAGCCTATTTCATAATGAATTGTGCGATGAAAGGATTAGGAGCAGAGCTGGCAAGCTGCCATGAGGTTTTGGCAAGAGAACAGTAGAGGAAGACAAAGCTGGCAGATGGAAATGTCTCCGTGCATTGACAAGGATGCAGTACCACCAATGTTTGATCCCACTGTGCTCAGGAGTGGCACAGACATGCAGCAACCCATAGCAACACGCTCCCCAGCAACGTGGACTTGAATTCACTGAGATGTGGGGTTTCCCAACCAAAAAGGGACAGGGATATCCTACAGGGCCCATTACTTCACAGCCTCATCCCACTGAGGCTCAAAATGGAAACAGCACTGATGAGCTGTATCATAGGCCCCACATCCGAGGACTCTCCTCCAGCAAGAATGGGGAGGGGAAAGAGGCTGTGCTCCTTCCTGCTCTTTTGCAGGTCCATTTGGTCAAGCTGTTCGAAGAGACTTGGTTGTTTTCTTTAGCTTGAGCATTCAAGTATAGAGCACATCTGAACTCAATAGCAAATGAAAGTGGAAAAGCAGAAAAAATTGTTTTTCCCTAGCTAGCTGTGTAAGCACCTATTCACAAGCATCAGTGTATGTGCTGTGAGAAAATGTCATGCTTTCTAAAGTTCATTCAGTGGTTGAGTTCTTTGGGTTTGCTTTTTTTCCTTTCCACATTCTGCTCTTGATGGGGTGATTTCACATTTCTACAATATTTAGCCTTTTGTGCCTCAAATTCAGGAACCTTATATTTGAATGCTGCAGCGTGTCTACTTTTCAGAGAAATACAATGTTATTCAAATCACCTTTTTTCCATTAAAGAGCATATTTAATTTTCAGTCTGGGCTTTTGGGCCCACTTTTCCTCATATAGCTGACTTCAGATCACAGAAGTCTAGCCGGAGTACAACTACACATCAGCTTCTTTTCTACAACAGCATAGGTGTGGGTATGGAAATTGCCCATTTCCACTCTTTTCTTCAGCATGAAGCTACAGCAAGAGAACAGCTTCCGTGGCCTGCATTTTAAAAAATGCCAAGAGTGCATTAAAAAAAGCACCCACTTCAGTATAAGTACGAATAAGGCCTGAAGAAAGGACCTTCAAAATTAATGTGCGCAAAATCTGGTAGCAATCTAAAAATATTCAAAATACCACGCAGCAGATTCAGATGGCCTTCGAAGTACTCTGGGGCTCTTGACATTATTGCAGTTGTCGTCAGACAAAGACACGATGGGTCTCAAAGCAGAATCTCCATAACTTTCCCAGACGGATGGAAACTAAGGTAACATTTCTTCCGGAAAGTGTCAAAAAACATCCTATGATCTTCCTCCCATGGGTTAGCTCTGGCTGGTACCCCATTACAGAGAGTAATGCCAAAAGAAGTTTAAATGACTTTTGTTTCTGTAGAACTTTGCACTTTTCCTGTATCTCTCCGGGAAAGGTGGGCAATCTTGTTTTAAAGGTCTGAGCCACTCGTATCTATAAAGCACTTGAAAGTCTTATGGGAAATTTGATAGTGATACAAGGATAGCTGTGCTTTGGAAGATGAGCTTTTTCCCCTCTGAGTACAATCTTTTTAGCATTGCTGAGAGCCACCTGTAGCACGCTGTAGAGTCTTTTTGAAAGGCTCACTAGCAAAATGCATGGGCCTTGATTCTCCCATCTTGAAGACAAAATCAAGGCCTGTACGCTCCATCTCAGCTGCTTGGCACAAGGCCACTCAACTCATCATAGGAATATTTGTGCATAAATGTTTCTCAAAAGGAACCAGAGATGTGCCAGTTACTGCCTAGTGTTCTGGTTTGAACCTTTTTTCCAGCTAACCAGTAAGTGTGGCTCTTCTTTACTCTCTGACTGCTTGGTGTCATTTAAGCATTGTACCTTCACAAATTCGAGCATATTCTCTGGTTTTCCCTTTGCTTGGAGGCACGTACAGTGCTGTCAGCCTGACTGATCACCTTCACTATTCTACAGACCCAATAAAACTATTAGCAAAAATGAGAGATGCACCAAATATTACCTGTATGTCCTCTTTCAGTTCTGTTCTGTGATAAATCACTGCTTGTCAGCTCTGAGACTTCATTTCAAATGGATTTTGCTAAGACCACGTATTTCAAAAGGTGTGACTGTCAAACAAAAGAAAGAACATATAGACCCTTTGGATGACACGAAGGGCTGGATCTTTTGGGAAGTGGAATACATCCCAGAAATCTAGGAGACTTGCTGGCCTAGGATACAATGCAAGAACAACTAACAGGGCTTGGAGCCTGGAAACCTTCACTTCTAACCCTGGAACTTACTTATACCTTGAGCAAAAGTCCTGAATGATTTTTATAGGCCATTTATTAGTGCTAGCAGACTATCCTGGACCAACTCACTGTGCATTATAACCTCCAGAGAAACTGCAAGGTTAATTTAAGTAGGGCATGGGAAAAGTTGTGTTTCTCTTCCGTTATCGGTAATATAAGGCTAGGAACCAAAGTGCTGAACAGACTTTAAGACTCAAAGTCTCCTGAGTACCTGTAATGCTACAGTATGATAGAAAGTATAGCAATAATAGCAGAGTAGCAAAGTCTTTAGCTACAGCAAACAAGAACAAGCCCAAAGGCAGCAGCAACAGATGCAGAAAAGAAAGAAGAAAAAGCTGCTTACCTTTGAAAGGCCTCAGGTACATAGGGAGCTCCAACCAAACACCTTCACCTCCACTGCCAACCCTTAAATGAGTTCTGGGAAGAGGTGGATCCTGGCTCCATCCCTTCCAGTCACTCAGGAGCATTGTATGCACCTGAGTTCCCCTGGGCTGGCCCTGCCTTCTCACCAGGTGCTCAATCACTGCTTCAAGCTGGGACTTAGCGTTTCCACTACAGTAACGGAGAGACCTGGGCTCCCAAACACCACATAAATCTGTGCTGTGGAGACCGTTTCCTTTCTCTTCTGGGATGATTGAATCATTTCAGATGGCAGAAGAGAGAATAATGAATAACAATGCAGGACTAATCGGGGCTTATACACAGTGTTATGTTGGAGATAGCAATGGAAAAAAGCTATTCTTCAAATATTAGCACTAACAGCTTCCACTCAGGGGAATGCTAGGAAAGGCAGACCAGTGCATAATAAAATTAAGCTCTGGGAAGCAACTCTGCTGAAACAGACATGGGGATGCTGGTAGGAAGCAATCTGAGCAACAGCAGCCTAGGCTGTGTTAACAGAAGAACTTATTAGCACTTATCTAGAATACTACATCCAATTCTGTCTCCTCCAGTGCAGGAAAGACGCTGGTAAACTGGTGCAAGGTTAGCAGAAGTCATCAAGATATTTGGGGCTGGAGCGCCTGCCCTATAAAGAGGTGCTGGAAGAACAGGGCTGGTTCTGCCTGGTGAAGAAAAGTCTTCATGGACCTCATAGCAGCAGTACCTAGGAGGAGGTCAGCCCATGGTACAGTTTGTGGTCTGAGTCCACAGCAGACGCTGCTCTGAGCAGCAGGTTGGACTACAACCCTGCAGAGGTTCCTTCCAAGCTGCATTAACCTATGATGCTTTGTTCCTATTTCTCTCCAAATTCTTTGTTGCTTCCTTTCTTTTTATCTCCCATCTTTACACCTTCATGTTTTTCATTTTTTATATTCTGTTCTTTTCCCTGTCCTAAATTCATAGAACCATTTGAGTTGGAAGGGATCTTTAAATGCCACCTGGTCCAACTCCCCTGCACTGAACAGGGACACCCACAGCTCCATCAGTGCTCAGAACTCCTTCAGCCTGACCTTGGGTGTCTGCAGGAATGGGGCACCACCACCTCTCTGCACAACCCATGCCAGTGCCTCCTCATTTTTCATTTATTTGCTCATTTCTAATCCCCAGCATATCATTGTTTCGTTTCCTAAAAAGTTATTGTTTCAAGGTTGTTAGGTCTTATCCTCCTCCATTTTATCTCCCTTCTTCATCCTTTGCTGGATAATGTTTTTCTTTCAAGCAATGTGAGCCATCGATCTTTAAACAAAACTGAAAAATAAAACATCAGGCTTCCTAGTTCTGTTTTCCTTGCTTAATTTCTAATGCCATTTCAGATTTAATAATATTGTCCATTTAAATAAAGCTTGCTGTGTTGAAAGAGCAATAAGTTGACTCATACTTGAGTCATTTCTGTCTGCAGCAGAAATCTGTTTTATTCAAGGTATTGTAGAACGTGTTCAGATGTTCATCAATAAAAAGATATGTTTAGCACTTACTGTAGTCAGAGCAAATCAATAGAATTCTGGGTCAGCTCAGATCCAGTTGTGCATCAGCATTCACAAATGAGCACAGATAACGGAGGTGTCTTGGCCAGGGAAAGCATCTATCAGACTGGATGTTACCCTACTAGATAACTGGACAAAATGAATTTGTGCAGCCTCATACTCATCTTCTGCTTCAGCATTGGAAGCGAGGCTCCCAGCTCATGAAGTGCGCTGAGTCCTGGTAGAACTGACCTAAAAAAACTGCTGAATCCAAAACCACCATGGCACGGAGGGGCTCCAGCCAGCCAGCCCTGCACACAGGAGCTGATCTCATCACATCGCATTCCTGCTCTCCTGCTCCTCAGCTCCAGAGGGCATTGATGTCTTACTTCACCTTATTTTGGAGGTCTGCCTCTCGCTTCTGAGCAGGCTGCAAACCACGAGAACATTTCTGAGATGTACACAGCAATTTGAAACACGCTTTTTAATAAGTTGATTCAGTTTGCTGCGTGTGTCTAAGGCCTGTTAGATTACTTGAAAACTATGGTAAATCATCCCTCTGGCACATATCTTTTTCATCACTGTTGTGTCTAGAGCTTTCTCTCTGTCTCTAACCTTGTAACAGGAGACATTCAAAAGAACAGAGCCATCCCTCGCTGCATTTAGCTGAGCCAAGGTTTGGCTCCTGGGGATAGTATAATGGAGAAACGAGCAGGAAGAGAACATCATCTGCCAGCACATTAATGTTCCAAATTATGCACATCCTTATTCATAGAAATGGTTTCATCAATTCCAAGTCAAATAGTATTGATTCTCAATGTGACACAAAGACAGGTGATCACAATAACCTTAACCTGCCTTGCAAAGGGATCCAAACAGCTGCTGAGGAAGGGAATGGAAACTCTCAACAAGTGTTTTTGACAGTTAGCCTAATGAGCAGAATAGTATCCTAATTACCCTAACAAGTAGAATCATAACTTTTCTGGAGCTAAGAAAATTTCACATGCATAGATAGTTTAAACATGTCCTGTCTATAAACAGACAATAAAAAATGTGGTTTCATTTCCAGTTACTGTAAGTTGCATTATTATCACATAAGCAGCTCCGAGCTCATTGTTTGTTAAGAGCGTAAAGTAACACACCACTGCATTTCAGGAGGGAAATAGAAAGTGTACATAGTTTTCCAATAGGAGTAAAACTTTTAGAACCTCCATACAAAATCTAAAGCAAAGCAAAGTTCAGCTAAGGGATTCTCTTAATATTCATTTATGGTATCCTTTATATATGATAAGTGTTATGTAAGTTCCATGTATCCCATTGACAATATTCATTCAAAGATTCAGTTCTCCTGCAACAAATGCCACACTTTTTACAATCTTCAGTTATACAATGCATCACTGCATTGTACTTCTTTCAACTCTTCTGTCATAGAATCATAGAATTATTAAGGTTGGAAAAGACCCTTAAGACCTCCAAGTCCAACCCCAGCCCACCCCCACTATGCCCCCTGCCCACGTCCCTCAGTGTCACATCTCCCCACCTCCCTGGGCAGCTGTGCCACTGCATCACTGCTCTTTCTGAGAAGAAATGTTTCCTAATACCCAACCTGAACCTCCCCTGCTGCAACTTGAGGCCACTGCCTCTCATCTTAAGAGCACACTGTGTATATGTCTGGTATATACCATGGCTATATAGACTCTATGACATAGGTGGTTTTCAATCCAGTAAAGTCCTTGCCCAAATCCCAAGGTGAGGGAAAAGTTAAATGGATATGAGCTGAAAAATAAAATTCATGAGTCACGTCAGGGAAAAAAAAGAAACTAGTTAAGTGTGCTGTGGGTCAGACAATTAAGTGAGTCAAGCTCTGCAGAGGAACATATAAATCAAAGGAGGAAGGAGCTGCAATGGAGTATCAATACTGTGATTAGATGCAAAGAGCCGGAGACTCTGAATAATCTGATTCCTCCTGCATAAGTCAAAGTCTTGCAGTAGCAGACCCCCCCCAGACTCAAGCAATCTGAGTCATTCTTGGAGTTTCAATACATTTTCTGCTGTGACAATCCTTTCGTCTTCCCCCATATAAATCCGTATCACTTCATCGTGATGGACGCACTCACTATGACAAGATTTTGTGCATCAGTGTTCTTTTTCAGCTCTTGTTGCTGTTCACCTGCCCATCAAGCCTGCACCACATCCGCAGCTGCCACCCACTGCATATTCAAAGCAGGAAGACACACATATACAAACAACAGGCAAAAATGCTGTCTGTAAAGGACATAATTCCCATTAATTTTCATTAACTAACATCACTAACAAAGCAATCCATCGCTGGAAGTCTTCTCAGCAAACACATCCCCTCTGTCAGACAAGAGAGGTTCAGGGGGGCGATTGGGAGCACTGGGCTGCCCTTGCTGCCTCGCTGACCCTGTTTGTGGCTGTCCCAACGCCTCCTCCAAGACAAAGGCTGAACCCAGCTCCCTCCTAAGTCTGGTTCTGCTGGGAAGATGGGTGAGCCTGCACATTCAGGTCTAACTCCATCTTGGCTTTTTACAGTCTTTCTGTTAAACCTTGTTATCCACCTTCCCTCTGCAGACAAGAAGAAAACAACAAGAAGCTTTTCCGTACCTCTTACACACCTTGTTCTCTGGTTTAGGACAAATCCCTTTCTGCATGCTCTCCCCATTACCGACTAAAGTAAAGAACTGAAGAATCAGCATTGACTCATTTGCTGTCTTTAACCTCTAAAATTAGGTAAAATGGGTTCTACTCCTGAAGTGGCCTGAGTCCACAGTGTCCGCAGATTGCCAGGTGTTTCAGGCAGAGAGGTGCTCCTTGATATTTTCCTCTGTAGTCATGAAATCCTCTTCTTCTTTGTGTTGATTGATATCCTAGGGACTTCAGATATCACGCACAGCCATGGAGAAGCTGTCTGCAAAGAGCCTAGATAATTTTGAAATAGCTTACAATAAGGCATAGAAAGACTACTGCAGATACAACTGTTATTACAGTGCAGCTCACTCCTCCAGCCTGGAGGGAGAGAAAACATACCAGATATATCTATGCATTTGGTGGCATGTTGAATGTTATACTGAATACTTAGGAAAACTAAGTGTAGCTACTGCAGTGAACATTCAAAGAAGAAAATAATAAAAAAAGTCAAACCAGTGATTTATAAATTATATAAGGTTCTTGGTATAAGTTCTTAACTTGAACCTGCCATTCACATTGTTCAGTGGCTCCATGTGCAGACCCTGAGCCATGTCCCAAGGCTGTTCAAAGAGGTCAGCTTGGGTCCAGGATGCCAAGCAGATATGTCAGTGTAGTACTGCACCACAGCTAATCAACAGAATTAATTAGTGTCACTCAGCACAGCATTAACACAATGGCATTACTTCCCAGTTTCACAGCCACAGTGTACGAAGATGGATGGGGAACCTCTGCCTCACCACAGAGATGTAAATATATAAAAGAGCTTGTTTAGCATGAGTAGACTTCTATATTCTGAGATGAGTAACTTCAAATTAGGCCATTAAAATGGTCCATATTTCTTCAAAATATATCCCTCTGTAGGCATGACCCATGAAGGATTTCTGCATTTGTTATACTCTTGATTACCTCTACCATTCTCTGTCTCTTTTGATGAATATGTCCAATTTTCCCTGAAATAAAAAATTGCTCATCATTTACTAACCGAATGTATAGCCAGTAATTGGTGCCCTTGCAGAGGCTTTGGGAAACATGGAAGCACTTGAATTTACCTGTTCTTAAATGTGCAATTTGCTGCCATTAATGGAACACAGCAATGTGCAGTAGTGCTATTACATTAGCTAAGGAAAAGACTCCATAACGTAAATGTGGCAAGAGAAATGCCACAAGCAGTGAGGGCATAGTCAGTGCCTGAGGAGACATTGGCACACTCAGAATAGGGCTGGGATATGATCATGCCAAAGAAAACTTGTCTGACTTTTATCCTCCCAAATAGTACACTGCATTCATGTACATTACGTAACACACATCACATTAATGTAAATATTACATTAACTAACTCATTCTTATTTGAAAGTGCACACTTCTACAGCCAGCACACAGCGCAGCATCCTCCTTTAGTGCAGAACAGCAAACATTAATGAAGTGTGCATTCAACTGAAAAATCCCAGATGCTTTAATATTAATTTCAAAAGGAAAAATCTATATTTATTTTCCATCTCAACTGTAAAAATAAAATATTTCCAATCATGCAGAGCAAGAACTAATCTTTGGCTTCTAGATATATCCTCCTATCCTTACTGGGATAGATACGATGAGGAACACTGAATAAAGCTTCAAGAAATGAATTGCAATACATTTTTCACTCTCCTGGCCCTTCTTGTCCTCTCCATCTGCCACTTAATTGTGGTCATCATGACATGGTTGCAGGAGTGGCCTGATAGACCAATAGTCTTGGTTTCCTCCTGAGCTCTTAGACTTACAGCCACTCAGCATCTGTCTCTGGTGGGGGTCAAAAAGTATCCAGGAGAGGAGAACAAGTGGAAGTAGGTGCAGGTGGCACATCCACACTTTCAAGTGCCCTCATGTGCTTCTACAGCCCATAATTTTCCTCTCAAAATCAGCCTGGCTGCCTTGTTGGCATTTTAGTAATAACTCAATCCAATTTTGTTTCCTTATCTGTAAGATTGAGTTCCAGCTGAACAGATCTCAAGTTTCCTTCTCTGTTTCCGTAGAGTGGTTAATGTATGTGGATCAAAACACAGACCAATATGGTGCCTATTTTAGAAGTGTTTACTCACTTCAGTTATGATGGTATAAACCTACAGGGAAAAAAAAATGGAAAAGAAGAAATAAGTGAAATATCAGAGAGAGATGGGATGAGAAAAACCCTGCAACTTAAGCATAAGGTGTTCAATCCTGCAGTGTTTCTCTCCTACAGAACTCTGACACAGTCAATCTCAGCCTCAACCCAACACTCCAGCAATGATTTCCTTTTTTAGTGACAAAAGGAAATCAAGATCAAATTCACGTTATTTTGACATTGTTAAAAAGCAAAGGAATCTTGTTCAGCTGAATCCCCCAGGAAGGCAGAAGCAGGTCAAAGGAGCACACTTGCAGCTCCCCAAGCCAATCATACCCAGCGGTGTGCTGAGCAATATGCCTCTGTGCAACGCTAGAATCAATCAGTAGATTCTTTCTAATGGAGACAGTTTATGTGAGAGACAATTTCAGCAGGTCTGAAAGGTATCACAGGAGAAGTGTTTCTGTCCTTTAGCATAGTTCTTGTGGTATGCTCGATGCCGCTAACAATTTAAATGAATGCACAGTCGTAGGGAAAAAAAATCCTCAGTGCTCCACACGTCAGATGCTGCAGTGGGACTGAACCTTTGTTCCTTACCTAAAGCTGCTATTTTTGGGGGGCAGCTGTGCTCAGTGCAACATTTTTCTTTAACTTCCAAGGTTATTGGACTTCTCCTCATCCAGAAGTTAAAGCAGGAAGGAGTAAATCAGAGAAATTGTTTGAATGTGATAAGACACTTAACTGTGATGCCTTCTGAATCATTAAGGATGGAAAAGACCCCTAAGATCCCCAAGTCCAACCCCAGCCCACCCCCACCATACCCACTGCCCACGTCCCTCAGTGCCACATCTCCATGGTTCTGGAACACCCCCAGGGATGGTGACCCCCCCACCTCCCTGGGCAGCTCTGCCACTGCATCACCACTCCGTCAGAGAGGAAATGTTTCCTATTATCCAATCTGAACCTCCCCGGTGCAACTTGAGGCCATCACTTCAACGAAGGATCAAGAATTAATCATGAGTTAAATACCCTTCTGTGACACGGTCATCATCCTTGTAGATCAGAAAGTACATTTACAGAATAGTTTTCATTCAAGAAGAAGCAATTTATGAGAATTCAAGTAATTTTCATTCTAGAGGGATTAAATACATCTTTGGAGTAATATGATCTTCAGAAAGATCCCTGATCTGGTCCCCCAATGAGATCAAATTCCATCATTCTCTAATCTCTTATTGGCCCTTTTTCTGACCCTCAGTGCAAATTTCATGTGCACTTTGACACAACGCTCCCTTATAAAAGCTGTAAAGATATTGTGATATAAGAAGAGCCATTAAAACCATGTGTCACATTTCAGGAGCAAAAATATATATACTCCTTAAAAAGAGGCTGAAACTGTATAGATATCTATTCTACAGGAATGACTACAGAGACAGGGTGACTTTCTGCCAATCACACTCTGTTTCCAAGTACTTACTGCTGCTGAAAGCAGAGAATAAAAATCAGCAGAGATATGAAAGATAAAATCATGCCAGGTTTTCTTTCTGTGCTTGTGGATAGCAGGATGTAGTATGAACACCATTTTTTTGTGCCTGGTTCCCCACCACCTGACAAATACCAGCGTCTCGCGGCAAGCTTCTCATCCTATATTTCACATTCCCATCTCTCTGAATCCCACATCTCTCACTCTGTAAATGTATCTGCTACAGGAGGTAATAGAAGTAGCCAGCACCTCTTCTCTTACTCTATAATCTAATGCACTTAGTGAGCCAATGAATATGTGTGAAAGGAGGGGCTTTCTGGCTTAGGGACTCCTCACAGGGGAACAGCTGTTACAACAGCAAACCCTCAACCGAAGCCAGGCAAACACTCATCTCTCCGTGGTTTTGTGCATCTGGGTCTGGCAAGACAACTCCTCTCTCCCTCTTCCTGCAAAAAGTGAGTGAACTAGCACAGAGGGACTTAAAGAAGGCTGGATTTCAGCTGTGGGACGTTTCAGCAGGTCCTGTAATGGCCTGGATCGGCAATTCCTCCTGGTTTAATCACCTTGCTCTGCAGGAACATTTCAGGAGGTACTTAAACAGCACTGAGGATTATTTAGCCTTCCTATGTGGGCCCAAACGCAGCCATCTGTTCTTGCCCATGGCTCTGGTGTACTCTGTGATCTTCGTTGTTGGGGTGATCGGTAACTTCCTAGTTTGCCTGGTGATCCTTAAGCACCAGAACATGAAGACCCCAACCAACTACTACCTCTTCAGCCTCGCCGTGTCTGACCTGCTTGTGCTACTTTTTGGGATGCCACTGGAAGTCTATGAGATGTGGAGCAACTACCCCTTCTTGTTCGGTCCCATCGGCTGCTATTTCAAGACAGCTCTCTTTGAGACAGTGTGCTTTGCCTCCATCCTCAGCGTGACCACAGTCAGCATCGAGAGATACTTTGCCATCCTCCATCCCTTCCGTGCCAAGCTGGAAAGCACTCGCAAGCGTGCCCTGAGGACCATCGTGGTGCTCTGGGTCCTCTCTGTCCTCTTTGCCCTCCCCAACACGGGCACCCATGGTATCATGCTGCAGTATTTCCCCAATGGCACCTTGGTCCCTGGCTCTGCCACCTGCACTGTGGTCGCACCCATGTGGATCTACAACTGGATTGTCCAGATTACTTCCTTCCTCTTCTATGTGCTGCCTATGGGGGTCATAAGTGTGCTGTACTATCTGATGGGGTTAAGAGTAAGTCCTGCTCAAGTGCTCAGTGTTTCTGTAACTCATTCTTGTGTGTTTGTGTCTGTGATTTCAACATTTTCTTGCCCATCTGTCTTGCCAAAAATATATATATATATATGTATCCATTTGAAACCCCTGGAAACACCCCTTCTTTGCTGTAATCCTATTCTCAACAGAATACAGCTATGCTTTGGAATAATATACCCCAACCTTTTTTTAAAAAAGAACCTATTGCTTCTCACATTTGAATGTTATTTAAACACCCCATTGTGTAGATCGATGATTCCAGCCTCTCAGAGATTTACACCTCTGTGATAGGGACTAGAAAGAAAGAAAACAGAAGGAAAATGTGAAAAGAATGAGAAGGAGTGGGCTGGTGATAGAATCCTGTGTATGATTTGTTTTCCCTCTTCTTGTGACTGTGGAATTTCTATTACAACGCTTTATTTTTTTCCTTCCCTGGAGAGGATGTTAATATTCAGTTGTTAAAACTCACAAAGCTGTCACAAACTGAAATGCTACCTTGCTGCTGCAGCCAGCAATTTCAGCAGTCTTCTCTTTGGATAACTAGAGCACAATTTCACCACTGATTAAGGCTACCTTAGAGCTCACCTTTGGGATCTCTTCAGAAAGTGAGACTAGTTTTGCCAATTGTCATTATTTAGATAGAAGGAGAAAACAGTCAGCATCACAGCATTATTAACCTGTGTAGCACGGTTTTGCTAATCATAGAGTCTGTGTTCTTTTTCTTCTCTTACGTTACATATGTTTCAGAAATATGAATCCTATCTCACTCCTATCGCACTGAATATAATTTAGAGTTTAAAATGCTGTGTCTCATCACAGAGAAAGAAAGGGATGCAACGTGCTTGTAAAGACTGATCAATTTACCAAATAACGTGCAAGAAATTCAACCAAATCTGTGCTAGTTCATACACCATTTTATTGTTGTGGCTGGTATTTACTGCTCTCTGAAACTATAGAAAAGCAATTTTTCCCTATCTAGGAAAAGCCACAGGGATTATCTACCAGAAATCTATACATGCAGAAGATCTTTGAAGCAACTACAGTTCAGTGGCTGCTGTGGAATCTTTGCATAGTTTCACAGTTCCTAATCCTCATCCTAGAGGAGAAGCCGGGTGCCAAACAAGGGCTGCTACCCAGGGATATCTGTTTATTGACAGATTTGTTCACCTTGTCTTTCCTAAGGGCTGCAATACTTATTGTATATACCTTAGCTTTTCTGCGTATCCAGTTGTTACTTCCAGATTTTAACAACACATGCCCCTGGTTTGTCTGCATTACATTCCAAGTTGTGCTGGGCAAAGGTTTCATTTTTATGTTCAACAGAAATGATAGTGGAATGGTGTGTGTGTAATTTCCAAGAGAAGACTTTTTTTTCTCTACTCACAGCTGATGAAAACCTTGAAGCTTCAGCAACACTACAGAATCTCCTGAGTGCCATGTATTACTCATAGAGAGCAGTGGAAAAGCTCAGAGTTGATCCGAAGATTGAACAACATCTCCAATTCAGCAAACAGCTCCAGTTCAGCAGGCAGAGGCATCACTTCCAGCTGAGTTTGTGGAAAGGGCATCTTCTTGATATAGTTTCTCCTTCAAGCTTTGTCAAAGCTCCAGAGTTTGTGCCTCGGGATAAAACAGAGAAGGAAGCATGTGTGACACATTAGGCAGTTGTGAAAGGGTACCCTGTCATATGGTCAATGATTTAATCCTTAATTTCATTACTCTTAAAAATAAATATATATATATTTGTCTTTCCCACGAGGTAATTCATAGCCAGCAGAGACTTCAGGTTGATTACTTCATCACCGTTACTTTGTGACCAACCTGGATTTAATTTTATGACTTTCTGGTTTAATACTACAGTGTAAGAGCCAATAGATAGTTCCAGTACTTGAGGTAGTTAGGATTTTTGACATTCAAGGAAGAGTGCAGAGTCCAGAGACATGTTTGCCCACCCACCTGAGACACCTACAAAGGGGAAACTGTTAACCAGATGTGACCAGACTGATCACACATAGGCAAAATTCTTCTAGGAGTCCAACACGTCTCTTATGGTCACATTGGGCACATTTTAACTCTCTTTGAGTCAAGGCAACTTATTCTTTCCACTGTGGAGCTTGTCTTCATTTTCTCATCAAAATCTGTTCTGTCCCTCAAACACACTGCTGTTAAAACCAGAACCACTTGTTGATGTTGGCTACCTTTGGCTAATTTGTGCAGAGCTCAGTACAGTTCTGTCTGTACAGGGGGTCTGTCCCCTTTTACATGGAGCTTGTTCTGCGAGCCCTGTACCCACTAGCACGTTTCCCTTTGCAATGAGGTGAGCTAAGAACACACAGGGCAGCAATGGCAGTTCAGCAGCTGGGTCCCAACAGCACCGACAAACCTCTCAGGTTGGCAGGACTGCATCCTCTAGCAGAAGGCATGTACCTTCTAAACCCCGCATTTTTAATCATCTGGAGTGAACATTTGATCATTGTCTGTGTCAGTAACTTGCAGAAAACTTACTCAAAAATGTTGTCCTGCTTTTGCTGAGTGGCCTCATCATGTTTGCCTGGGGATAGGTGAGGCCCTAATTTCACTCTGCCTGGTGACTTCCAACATGAAATGCTGTAGCTGATAAAGATGTCAAAGTGGAAATCAAATTTTCAACTTTTTGCTCCAGACACTTTTAAGTCTCTTGCAATGACTGGGCAACATTCATCTCCAGGCAACTTTATATGGCCTCACACATCCACAGTGATGTAAAAGTAACCACCACCTTGGTAGTACTTCTGTTATACCATTGGCACAAACTCAGGCTTTGCCATGGGCTCATTTCTTTTTTGCTTTCTAATGACTCATTGTTCTACTAAATTGCAACTGCTGAGCTGTTCTTACCAGTTCCACCCCCATGTATTACCACTGGAGGCCAAAGAGAAGCCTTGAAGCATCATCAAAATGACAGGAGGAGGGTGAAAAATAAAGATATGTGTGCCTCTGCATTATTACAGCATCAGAGCACTGTATTCTACCAGGCTTTGGAATATTCCTGGGATAAATTACTGCTGAAGCTGAAAACCACTGAAGGGAAGCTAGGGATTTTAATCAATCTGAACAGACATTTATCACCAGATGTGTTACAAATCACTTGATCCTATTCTTAAGCAACAGCAGATAGGACTTAAAGCGACAAAAGGGAATAATGTAAAACATGGGAAATTATAATTGAATATAATTCAATTTTCATGTGTTTCTCTTTTATTGGTTTTACTAATAAAGTATTGGCAGAAGGTCTCTTTGAGTGGGGTTACAACAACATAACAGATAAATACTGTCAAACAAACACAAGGAGAAAAAAATCACTGTGCAAAATGGATAAGAAAATGGCACAACTCATGTGTTTTCAAGCCCAGACTGATCTTTATCTTGTCCCTCATTCCTGATATTCTTCCCCATGTAATTTAAAGTTGTTTCCAGTTTCTCTCTGTCAAAAAAAGCATTGCTCTGAAGATGTAGTATAATCAGCAGCCCTCTCTGCAAGAAGCTGGGTGCAATTATGCAGTCTCCATAGATGATTCCTTTTATAATCAAAGCAAAAACGTGTTTTCATCCTGATTATCTAGCCGTTGTCTTTTCATCTCCAAAGCATCAGTGCTCTCACCATAACCATATGGGGGGAGAAGCATTTGGGTGGGATAAATTGTTCTTCTTTGTATCTATTTTTTTAGAAAACTGATTAAAAAAAAAAAAAATTAGAAGAAGAAGAAGAAAGAAAGGGGACCAAACAAAACCAAAGAAAACAAAGCAAAAGTATGAATCCTTGTAATTGAGCAGTGGGTGGTTGGATCTGTGCTGGTCACATGCACTGACTGCCTGCTATAGAGCATATATGGATCTTTTTCATCAGATGGATGGAATATCAATTAGTCCAAACACTCAGGGCATGAAATGAACTCCTTTGACTTGTACACAGTTTTTTCCAGTGATTACAGCTGTGTTTCACTAAGACCTCTCTGGGCATTTTTTTGGATCATTGCTTTGTGCTTAATTGTGGGGAACTCTTTCAGGAAAACAAACAAAGAATATTTTGCTAGAAGAGAAAATAATGTTGAAATTGAACAGACTGTGAACCAAATATCGACTCATTGAAAAAGGAGTGGGGAATCGCAATATCAATTTGCTGCTAATACCCATTCTCAGATATACAAAATGTGCACCTTGTTTGGAACCTGGGGCTTCAACCTTCAACATAGGCTAAAACTGAAAGATAAATGCCGATGTCTGTCAAGGAGCCCCGAGTTATCTCGAATTTTGCCCTCTTAAACTACAGCTACAAAATATCAAAAGCAATGTGCTCTGTGGGGCTGTCATCTCCTACCTAACCCTTCTTGTGCCTCCCTTCCTTTTGCCAGCTGAAAGGAGACAGATCTTTGGAAGCAGAGGAAATGTCCGTGAATGTTCAGAGGCCATCCAGAAAATCAGTCACCAAGATGTTGTGTAAGTAGTGGGTCCTTCTGTCTTTTGTTTACCAGGGGCAAATGTGTGCATGTTTACTTCAGACAGCTGAGGAACGTATACACAAAAAACGTTCTGGAGTTTTAGTGAAATACTCAGTGACCAGGTCCTGAAAGGAAAGCTACCAAGCTATAGGCATAAGGTGTGAGACTGGCATGTTATGGTTAATGATCAAAAGACACATAATCAAACTTTCCTCTTTCTCAAAGCAAAAATAAACACTTAGGCCTTCCCAAGGAAAAGGTGAACTCATACACTGGACAGCACTCTGGACAACTGGTGTTTCAGCTACCCTAAAGCACTCTCAATACTTCATTATTAAGGGCTATGTTTAAGGCAAAGTTCACCTTGCTACCGAGATGACGTTTATGCAGGAAACGTAAATCAGCTTCAATATTTCATGGTCCATTATTCTTTTAGGCAGCTTAAGTCACCTTCTAGAACTAGGAGCTTGCACTCCAAAACCAGCTTATTTTTCTGCGCACACAACCGTGCCGACAGATATTCACAGTACCCACCTGGAACAGGTTTGCAAGTATCCTTACTGGAGTCAGCAAAGGCCGAATTCTGCATGGAGAACACATTCTCATTCATCCTGAAGCTTTCATCCAACTTTCTCAGCTAGCTTTGCTCTGCACTGGCAATTGAGCAATGTCCTTGCATAACCAACTTACTTTTCTTCTCCTCTTTCTCCATGGCAGTTGTCCTTGTGATGGTTTTTGCTGTCTGCTGGGCTCCATTCCATATAGATCGCCTCTTCTTCAGCTTTGTTGTGGAATGGACTGAGCCTCTGGCTAATATATTCAATTTAATTCATGTGGTGTCAGGTAAAGCTTTCTTCTTCCATTTGCACAGGTGCTGGCAAAAAAACGCAACGCAGTATTTGTAAGTGTGTAGTCATTTATTGTTACGTGATGTAAGGCATGCATGAAAATCTTCTTGGATTTGGTAGACAGTGATGAGAGTTGTGCCTTAGATAAAAATGGCTGTCAAGTTTCTGCAGCATTCAGGACGTTGTCCAGTACATTTGTCTGAATATTTGCAAAAAAAGAAAAAAAAAGAAAAAGAAAAGAAGAAGGGTATTATGCATCATTACCAGCTGTTTTTCCATCTTGGAAACATTCAGAAATGAATGTTTTTGTCATTCAGCTGCTTCTAATGAGCACACAGCAGCAGGCATCATCCTGCAGGAAACCTTACCGAATGGCAGGACAGCAGACTTACCTCCTGCCCAGAGCTGAGTGATACAACCAAACATTTATGGCCCAACAAGCCATCAAATGAGAGCTTTTTCAAGAAGGATGCTTTTTTTTTTTTTTTTGTATGCCATGGGAAAATACTGAATGTGGCCATTATGCAGCTCAGACAGATTCAATCTCATACAATCATCCTGGGGGTGCTGTGAGAAATTAGCTCCCCTTGTCTGGAAGTTATCTCATGGCAGCTGTGATGGAGCACCAGCTGTGCAGATCCCACTGTGGAGATGAGGGCTGTGCTGCAGGCAGGTCAGGACAGCTCGAGAGAGCTGGTTCTTGAACAGCTGGAGACGGAGAGATCTAAATAATAATATCTGCCACTTTCCTTTCTCCTCTTGCTTAATTCCACCCACAAATGAGGTCTCTCTATCTCCTTTCCCCCTAGGTGTTTTCTTCTACCTGAGCTCTGCTGTGAACCCCATCATCTACAACCTGCTGTCCCAGCGCTTCAGGATGGCGTTCCTCAGCGTCATCTCCCCTGGCTGCAAGCACTGGGCCCCTAAGCACACTACCAGCAAGACTCCTCCCCAGCAGAGCATCTTCATGGTTGAAGACCACAATCTCGTGGACTCTGCAGAAGACACAAGTGTGCCTGGCACCAACAGGACATCTGTCTGCAGTTCTCAGCTCTCCACTGGCCTGTGATTTGCCATGGTGTGGTGCATCCATGGGAAGGAAGCTGAAGAAAATGACTGAGGGAAATAGAAGGGGAAGACAGCCTCCTGGAAGACTGATTTCAGCAAGAAGAGCTCACTGTCTTGCTGAGTGAATGAATGAGGAGGCTGTCATTACTGGGTTATTAATCATAGAAACATAGAATGGTTTGGGTCAGAAGGGACATATTTTATTACCCTCAAGCTGGAGCGCTGGAAATCTCAGCTTCCTGGCTGCAAACTCTGCAGCAAAGACTTACTCTACAAAACTACACACTCCCAATGCTACCAGCACAGGAGAGACACAGCTTATCCAAATCTTACACAATAGCCTTTTTGTGCACCAGCCTGAAGGTCAGCTCTTACTCAGATTAAACTGGGGCAAGTTTCTGGACAAGCATCATCTGCCCTCTTCTGGCTTAAGGAAGCTGCTCTCATTTATCTCCCCTGTAGCCTTGAGATGCAGCCGTTGCAAGGCTCTCTTGACAATATGATCAAGTATATGTGAATGAGCCCTGGGCTGGGCTGATTCAGTATCCAGAAACTGGATACTGTTATCCAGTGATTCAGTATCCAGGCACCAGTATCCAGAAACTGCTATTTCTGGGCCAAAGGAAAGAGGAACCAAAAATTATGTAAAGCAAACTTTTGCTTTCTGAGCTAGGTAAATATTGTGTCTGTGTGTGATTGATTCCTTAAATCACTTTGTCAAAAACTACCCTACCGTGGGTTATTTCTAAAAAGTCTAGAAGTTGCTGCTGTACCTCCTCACACCATGGTTGGCAACAGTCACGCAGTGCTGAAATAGTACATGCATGCCACAGATCTGTCTGCATTACCTGTGAAATGACCACTCCTGGAAGCTGAGGATGTTCCTTTGTCCGAAATGGGGATACTGGGGGGTACCTCAAAGGCCTGCAGCCTTCTCAGGTTAGTTCTGTGCATCAGACAGATTTATTTTTGTCCATCGGACTGAGCTGAGCCTGACCGTGTACAGGTGGGCTATGGTTGGTCCCTGCTTTGCCCCATGCCCTGCATTTTGCAGCAGTTTCTTATCCTTGCTTCTGTTCCTTATGTGTTGTCTCTGCCAGAGAAGCCCTGTGGCTGTGCTTCAGCAAGCCTTACACCTGCCCATGATGGACTGCAAAGGTCAGAGATCTATGAAGGCTCAGCAACCACCAGGGAACAGCCTGAAAAGCACAAGATTAGGGCAAACCTGCAAGGTCATAGAAGTTGATATAAAGGCAATAAAAAAGGAATATTTTGCAGTGATTTTGCATCTACTGAATTCGGTTTTTGCCACAAAGCACAGTATAAGGTCTGGGAAACTCTTCTGCACCCCAATAATGCAAAAAGATCCTGAAGGCAGCACACTTCCATCCAAGTTGATGACTTCATGAGGTCTGCTGGATGTGAGGTGAGGACCCAAAGGAGTTCTAGGGAAGGAGGCCATGGTGAATCCATCAAATGAGAAAGAATTTTGTGAAGTGCTGTGTCTCAAGTTTCAAAGCACATTTGCTGTGTTTCAGAGGAATGCCTCTCTTGTGAATCATGGTACAGGGGTGGGCTTAGCAAGCATGACAGGCTCAGGCTTGGCATGGAAAATCATCCTCTGTGTGCCATCATAGGGCTGGGACTTCCATAAGGAGTCATCACAATGGATAAGGACATCAGCTTCTGAAAGATGGCATACTGTGTGTGTCATCAAAGCTCATTCCAGTCTGGTCACTGGGGATCTAGATGACATTAGACCCATAGGAGGAATGGATTATACCCCTGCTATGGCGAGCTCTTACCTTGCTTCCCCAAAATTCTTTCATTTTGCTTATGCCTGCTGGTAGCAGTGAGACCTGGGGGTCACACTGCAGCTGGTGACTCCCATTTTCCTGCAGCTTGGGGGGAATTTTAGCCCATGTTTCCTAACAGAACCATTTTACCAGCTGCAGTCTTGAGAAACAGCCAAGGGGAAGGTAAAAGACACACACAGGGCCCTGGAGAGAAAAGACAACTCCAGCTCCCTAAAGACACAGCTGAAATACTTTGCCACCCCCAAGTGGACACTCAAGCACTTCCCAGCTGTAGCCAACTTTTCTTTATCATTTTTCCCTCTACCAGCCAATAAATTAAGTCCATTTTCCTACTCCCATTGGGGGGCTGGGATTTCCTCCCTCATCCTACACAGCACCTGTGCACCACCCTAACTGATCCCAATGCATCCACCCGAGCTGCATGCCCCTGAAAGCATGTCTTCTGCACTGTCCTAGACCCCAAACCAGTGAAGAGAGAGTGTAGTTCAATGTACTCACACATCCATCATATGACAGAAACTCCTCTGCAAGATTTTGTGGCTCTTTGAGTGCCTCTCATTCATTTAGGACCAGACAGTGTCTTGAGTTCTCCTCTCTTCACGGAAGATCACAACCTTGGCTACAAAGCTCAAGGATGTCAAATGCATCTCTGTTCTGTGAGCACACAGACCTGCAGGTGAGATGGGAAGCTGTAGGGTGAAAATTTTGTGTGGTCTTACAAGAAGTGACCGCACTTTTGTTCCTAAGGAGGGCAAAAAGCTTTGGGAAGGGGGGGGTGGGGAGCAAGGGGATGGAGGGGAAACTCATAGGGGTAAAGAGTGTGCATGAAGAAGGAGATTTTTGAAAGAGAAGAGCTGAGAATCAAATGGCCAGGAACTCACCTTCAGTTTTGAACAAAGTATCTTCTTTTTGGCCTAAAAGCAGCTTTTATCACATTAAGTTTGGCATCGCTCAGAAGTCATGCTTGTTACCAAAAGTATTGAGCTTTTTTGACCAAAAAAAACAAAAGTAAAGACGAAACCATTTAGCCTTGCGTCAAGCCAAGCATTCTTTGAAGACACCACTGGGGGACATGCTGAAATTCTGCTAAGTTTTGTTAAAAAATAAAATAAATGCAGTGAATAAAACATGGGCTGGTTTCAGGATGAATGCTCCAAATTCTTCTTCTGAGACAGCACAGCTCAGTGCTCAGCTCGATCCCAAGTGAGGGTTCCTAAAGGGAAGTCGATGCATTTTGTCCCTAAGAAGTGTTCAGTGTCCACTGGCAGTTTTCTTCCCAAGAGGTTGGTGTCTGGGTGTTATTTATCACTCTGCTCTGCTATTTACCCTAGCTTGGAAGCTGGTCACAAATGTGAAAATACTGGGAAGATGGATAGACACGTCATGAAAGCCCATGATACTCCTTTATTTGTACGTTTAGCACTTCCATAGCCAAGTGCTGAAAAACGCTGGTAAATGGTTGAGATCAACTCCTGCTGCAAGAAAAAGAGTTACAACTCACTTTCCCCCAAAGTGTGATGAAAATATATTTATTTGAAGTCAAGCGTGACTGCCTAGGCAGAACTACCAATTGATTTATTTCTCTGCCTCTCTTCCCCTCTGGGAAACACGCAAGTGAATGAGCAGAGGAGCGCGGGGCAATGCTGCAGCACTGTGAGCAAAGCATGGGCAGTTTGCAATGTGCTGTAAGGAAGTGCTTAAAGGGGAGAAGAATTGCCCGTGTTGTGAAGTGATACCCAGGTCCAGCGCCAAGTTTAATACTGAAAAAAGCATCTTGACAGCCAATTTAAACTCTACTGAGCTTATATGAAGAGGTTTTGGAAACTACGGTGTTTTCAATGTGTAAGCCATGACTTGTCAGTAAAATTAAACATACATTCACAGCTGCAGAATTGGTTATGTGCATCTGTGTGTAAAATGAAAATAAACTTACTGACATCTCTCTTCTGCTGTCTGGTCCGTCCCCCATTGGTCCTCGTCCCTCTAATTTCACATGAGTGGCAAAAGATGAACACTTCCTGGTGGCTCAGCTAGCACCACACAGGACACTTAGGACATACTACCAATCACAGTAATTCTCAAAGAAAAAATAAATGCAAATGATTTCAGCTGGTTTATATGCATGAAAGTACAGCACAAATCCCAGGGTGGGTTGTTGTATCCAAAGCTCTCTGCTTCTTTGGTGGAGAAGGTTAACAATTAGACAGCATGGTTGTCATAGCCAGGAGAAGGTCCCAGAGTGAAAAGTGCTGCTTCCCAGGCTGTGTCAGGTTTGCTCTCCCTATCTGCTTCTCTACAGTAATTTGCTTCATTTTCTCTACTGCCTATTAAGACACTTGCTGGGTTTTCCTCCACTGAGATTTCTTGTTCCACTAACTGGCAAATGCACAGCAAATTGCTGGGCTGTAGCATTCCCCAGTCAAATGTAAATTCAGTTAGGGAAAATCATGGTGACACAAACATAAGAATAATATGGAGGTTTTCTTTCTGCAGTAAACTAAGGACAAATAATAGGAAAGGACAAGAAATGATACAACCTGTCACTCCTGCTAGGATAAAAATTTGGTTTTAGAATTAATTCCAAGCAGATGCAATGATGGCAAAAGCCCTTCAGAGGGAACTGGGAGATAAAAGAGGTTGGGAAGAGATTCTGCAGAGAATTACCCTGTTTGGGCACTGCAGATTTCACTGGCCAGGAAAGTAAGCGTTTGGGGTTGTTAGGGCTGAACACTCACTGTAAAGGCTTGCATGCAAAAAGGCAGGGATCATTTTATTTCCTTTGAGGTCACATTTTGGCTAGTCAGACGCAGAGAGTTTGGCACATTTGCCACCAGAAGCAGAAGGCTGTTACTGCCTAAAGCACTGGAAAGATGCAGGCTGTGTATTTAAGGGAAATTATCTTAAATCCACTTAATTTTTAAAGACAGGATTTTTCAGGAGTAAGAGAGCTGTTGAAATAATTTGCTTCCCACTGGTATAGCTAATTCATTAATGGAACACTGAAGCCTTTGTTATAAAAGTCCAAATAACTCTATTTTCTCATTCCTCTTCAGTTTATATTATGCTGTGAGATGCAGAAAAGCTCCTTCCCAGAGGAACAGGCTTTTTTGTTTGCTTTTTTTGGCTAGAAATGGGTTTTCTAAAAGAGACTTAATCTCAGAAGTCTACTACACGAAGAGGTCCATCAGAGGAACCCTGAATTCCCCTTACAGCCAAGAAGGAAAAAAACTGTGTTAAAATCAATTCATCTGACCTATTTCAGACACCTGCCTGGTCAGATGCAGGGACAGGCCATATTGGAACGCTGTATGTGCTTTATTTCAGAGCCTGCAGAGCAGGTGTGTTCATTTGTACTGTTTCTTTATAACACAAGAGATTCCCTTAGAAATGACTCACTAAGCACATCGTTATGAGCAAAGCAAATGGCTAACAACAAAGTCATGGCAAAACACTGGGAAGAAGAGAATGGCATCCCTGGGGGCTCACCTACCTCTTCATTCATCCATCAGGGGCTGCTGCCTCTGGGATGGTCTCCTAAGCTAGGGACTTGTGAAGAGCTAGGTCCATCCATCTGCCGCGTTTACCCTCTCTTAAGTGGGAGAGAACCCTATCTGCAGGCTTAGTTCTGCTCTGATGGTATGACTGCAGGGTTTTATGAGCGTCAACAAATAGCCAGTACTCCAGAAGAAACCAGTCCCATTCCCAAGGTAGCACATCCCTTCCCTTGCTTTTATAGTCACTAGGAAGGGTAGGAAGGATATCTGACCTGCCAGCAAACACGCTCAGTAGCTACCCGAACTCCATGGACAGGCTCCAAAGGGAAGGCTTTTCAGCATGCTGTTGACTGCAGTGCAGCTGGGTTGGGCAGTGCTGAGCAACTGCAGCAAAACCTCAGAAGAGCGTCATGGTTTAGGGAAACAGAAGCACTCCACAGCCTTTCTGTGAGGAAGGAAATAAAACACCAACGCAGGCACCTGGAGATACAGTTACTGTTTATTTAAACGCATACAAACTAACAGTTTCTGTTAGTTGGCTTGGTGCTAGGGAAATAATACAGGCAGAGGGAATACAGAATGAGCTTGGCTAATACCACACAACTCAGCTTCCCCAAAGACCTGCAACATTTCCGCCCAGATCAAGTTACCTGTTCCTGCAAAAAAACCAGACCACACGTATAGAAACACAGGTTTACATTACAGCATCAGTGCCAGGATCCTGCACTGCAACGTAGACACACACAACAACACACAGTGGGGAGCTTCACAGTAACCATCTACCTCCCGACTCCTGGACCAAAGTAGTGCAGACCTGACTGTGTCCCTGCATAGAGCAAAGATGAACAAGCAGTTGACGTTGATTCAGTCACATCTTGTTTGTTTATGTACAAAACCCCATGACGAGGGGCTGAGTCGTGCATATAGCAACAGTCCCTAAGTTGGGTCTAACGCAGCCCAACAAATCCCAGTAAAACTGTTACACTGCTCCAAGAGGCAACAATGAGTGCCATCCATGAGCCAGACTTGGCTTGCTCTGTTTTTTTTTTTTTACAGAGTAACTATAAGGAGCGTTCCTAGAAGTGTTAGTTTCCATCTGATCGCTTCAGATCTCACTTCCTCTCCTCCCTTCCCTCCCATGGGGACAGGAATGTTGCAGAACCCTTCCCCCCCCCCATCAAACATGCAACCCCCATCTTTTTGCCGCTAAGAAATTCCATCGAGGATTGACTCTTTTCTGCCAGCTGTAGGGTTTTCACCACCGTATTTGTATTCCAGTCCCGATTTCAATTACCTGGCTAACCTTTTCAATTTTCACAGAGAGTGAGAATCAGAAAACAGCAGGTCCCTTATTACAGCTCACAGTGGCGGGGAACGTTTCACTCCCCTTCCCTCCCCCATGTTTGTAGGAAAGCTCTGTCAAATTCAAACAAACTCATTGATCATAACTTGTCTATTTACTTACGCTTTGCTGACTGTTAAGTATTCTGGTCCCTTCTGCAGTCCTCTTTCCTGTCCTCTTTCTGGCTTGAATGTGCTGTTTTTCATACCATCTCTGAAAGCCAAGGAGAAATAGTTTTAAGTCTTAGCCCTGGAGCTCGACTCCAGTGGGAACTCTCACCAGGGTCAAATAGTGGGGAATGAAAAAGCTTTGTGTTTCAGGAGAGGATGTTAGCTGGTTTTTGATAAGCGAGACATGATGTTATTCAGTCCTTACTTACATGTCTCTGAGCACTTTCCAGTGGAGGCTCAAGGCATCACAAAGGTTCTCCCAGGCCAGGGGCAATTCAGGCACAGGATAACACTGTGCTAATCCCAAAGCCACAGCTCTGCCACTGAACTGCACCAGCCAAAGCTGTCACCTGCAAAGGAAATCATGTTCCTCCTCCTTTTTGCTTTTCTTATTTCTCCAAGTCATGACCCAACTCTTATCTCCTTCAAGAGCAGGTGTAGAGACTTGCACCTGGGGAGGAAGAATCACATGCATCAGTACAGGTTAGGGGATGACCTGCTGGAGAGGAGCTCTGTGGAGAAGGTCCTGGGGGTTCCGGTGGACAACAGGTTGGCAATGAACCAGCAGCGTGCCCTTGTGGCCAAGAAGGCCAATGGGATCCTGAGATGCATTAAAGATAGTGTGGCCAGCAGGTCAAGGGAGGTGATCCTCCCCCTCTACTCTGTCCTGGTGAGGCATTTGGACTACTGTGTCCAGTTCTGGGCTACCCAGTTCAAAAAAGACACAGATCTCCTAGAAAGAGCACAATGGAGGGGCACAAAGATGATTAAGATCCTGGAGTGCCTGCCATATGAAGAAAGGCTGAGTAACCTGGGACTGTTCAGCCTGGGGAAAAGACTGAGAGGGGATCTGATAAATATTTACAAATACATAAAGGGAGGTGGGAGCCAAATGGATGAGGCCAGGCTCTTCTGGGTGGTGTGTAACAATAGGACAGGGAGTAATGGCCTAAAACTTGAACAAAGAACTTCTTTATGGTCAGGGTGACGAAGCACTGGAACATGCTGCTCAGGGAGGTTGTGAAGTCTCCTCCTGTGGAGATATACAAGACCCAGCTGGACGCCTACCTATGCAACCTATTTCAGGGTACCTGCTTTAGCAGGGGGGTTGGACTCAATGAACTCTTGAGATCTCTTCCAACCACTGAGATTCATGATTCTGTGATTGATACAAAAATCATTTCCAGGCGAGAGCCATCTCTCAGCCACTCAGCTCCTCAAAAATGGTTTATTTGATTTTCTTAGGGGATTTAGTGAAATAAATTAGCTTCTTTGCAATCTCTTCCCCTCCTTCTTATTCTTCCTTTGTTATTTTCAGCTCATTATCTTTGCCCATGTGCAACTACAAATTAACTTATTTACCCACAGATTCCATATCTCTAAAAACCAGCAGGGGGCCCTTGTAAGACATTCCTTCAGTTAACAGCAAATGAAGGCCTTAGACTATGCTAAGTAGGCTCTGGGAAAAGCAGCTCAGCTGGGACAATTGTTATCCTGCTCTCTTCAGAGACCTCTCCCAATTGCTCAAGCGAGGCATTCCATCCACCCATTTTGCAGCCAAAGTTCATCACAACCACCGAGCTCCACAACAGTCATCTTTATGAACTGCAATAACAAGGTTTTCTCAGGAAATCGGCAAGAGTCTACAGCAGTGGGTGATATTCCCACTCTGTAGCAGGTAAGGCTGCACCACTGTGGCTTTCTGCTCACCACAGTTCCCCTTTGCTTTTCAGGGAGAAGGGACATACGTCAGGTATTTTCTCCCTGTTTGCAAAGACATCTTTCGGAATTATCTACTGCAGTGCAACTGCAGTTAGAATTATCTACCTCAGTGCAGCTATGGTTCCATTTATCAGCAGGAGACCGCTGCTAAGCTCCATCTTTAGGCCAGAAGGGTCTGAAAAGGGCAAGGAGCAGATATCTGCTCTGACATCTGGACATACAGCCTCTAAAGAGCATCTCAGACACCGTCCCCGGATTTACAGGCCAGCTACTCTGGTAAGAGCCCACTGGAGGTCAGCCTTGTGCTGTAAGAACCTGTGTGGGGAGTGAGGCGATGGGGTGCCCCCTGAGTTCTACCAGCCCAGATCCTAAGCCTGCATGTGGGGTGCACAGTGTGGCTCATGAGAGCAGCTCATGCAGACCCAGGATGCTCCTCAGGTCCAAGCCGACTTGTGTCACGGCACTACAGCTGGCCAGTCAGGCTTAGCACTTATACTCCTCTCATTCTATCCAAGCTGACCTGAAAACTGCACTGTTTCAGGGCTGTTCTCAGTCTTCCTGTTTTGTTTCAAAAGACTGTGGCGTCATAATTACAACCAGGTTGTATGTTGTGGATGAGAGATCAGAATACTGATGCAGGACCAACACAAGTACAGGTCCGGACGTGCTCATTTAAGAGCCACATTACCAGAGTCAACAATTAAGGTTTTTATACTGAAAATCAGTGTCCTAACTTTACAGTCATCTCCTTCCACCCTGTGAGACAATGCAAGAGCTCAAAAAACACTTCATGGAGAACAAACTCCTTCAGATAAACACTTTGAGAAAATGTATTTTTCACCCAAAAGACTCTATGCTTTTACTCCAGAACCCCGTGAGTACCACTGCAAAGTCAGCTTTGTTTCTACCAACTGAAATCAGCTCTTCGTGACTCATAGTTTTACACAAAAGCTGCAGATCAACATGGCCCACACAGAAAATGAACATAGGAGTGCTCAGTTGTGATTTCCCACGGTCGCTATTCCACCAATCTGTCTGCAGCCCAATTTCTCCATGTTTCACCTTCATGGTGACTTACTTTTCCTCTCTGAAACAAGAAGCAGAGCTCTCCTGCCTTGCCTTCAGTCAGCCCACGTCTGGAAGGAAGGATGCACATCATCCATACACACTCACTGCAGCTCACGACTGCAATGACAGCCAGCACTGAACAAACCCTCTGTGGGCTTTGAAAAGAACAATCACAAGAAGTCGTAGGCATTTATTCCTCCTGCTTTGCTGTGAGAGATAAAGAGCCATTCTTTTTCGCTATTTTTCTAGCACAGCCATAGGAATATCGATCCCCACCAGTGTCTTCCTCCTCTCAGAATGATCAGTTATCCTTTGGTGTTAAACAAGCTGCAATTATGCATTCCAAATGCCTGGAGAATCACAGGGGTCAAGGCACTTTCTGATCTCCTGCCTCCTATTCCCATCAGTATTGCCATCTGCATGGCCTTGTACATGCCACATCTTCTCAGTAAGAGAAAGGCAGTCTCAGCCTGTCCATCCTTCACACCTCAAAGAACAGCAAATGACTTTCTAAAGTCTAAAATGCCCTTAAGAGGAATTGGAGTTGATGGGAAAAAAAAATAGAGAGAGAGAGAGACAGAGTGGGTCACTGCAATAACACCGTAATGTTGGCTCTCCATAATTTGGTGATAAATCCAGACTGGAATGATTACTTGGAAGATGCAACCCTAAGCAGCCTGAGACTTTGCAGCCGTGTTATGACACAGTCAGAAGTCAAGCAAGCAATGGGTAGGAACAGAGACATGATTGGTGCCTTGACAGCATCCATTTCCATATCAGATATCTATGAGTCATCCCTTTGGTGTGCCCTCTTGCTGCATACTGGACACTGTGTTAGGAGAGTAGGGTACCCTGTGTTCAACAAGATCTATATGGGCAAGTTACACACCAGTGAGCTTGGGCCAAGGCAAACCTCACATCCCATTTCTCTGTTTCGTTTGGCTTTTTCCCCCTTATCCTTTGTTGCAACATCACTGCTATTTACTAAAGACAGTGAAACATGCCTTCACCTTGCTTTTTGAGTGCTTTGCAACTGATGGTCCATTACCACTTCATTTACCTGTTAACATTTTGTACCTTCACACATAGGACTGGACCGCTTACCTTTACCAACACACCACAGTAGATGAAGTCCTGGTTTGTTACCAGGCCAATCCAATGGTCGAACATGGTGGAAGCAGGACCCAACTTCAGACATCTTGGCTGATTTGCCCCATGCATTTCAGAGTCTAAGTCAATATTTGCTCAGCCTTCCTAGCACTGTCTCGCTCTCTCCCATCATAGCCAGCTGCCCCTGCTCCCACTGCTGCAGGCTGAGTCCTGGCCACGATGCAGTAATGAACTTCTGCTCTGGGCACAACTGGATGAAAATACCCTATAAACAGTGAGGGATACGGGCACATCATTCTTTAGCGCAGCTCAGAGGGAAATAGTGCTTGTTTTAGCGTTTCTAAAACAGAAGGTTTTATGGATATTGGGGTTTTGTTTGTTTGATGCTGGCAGAAGCAGCTTTTCAATCCATTTATCAAGCTGCCTGCAGCTCCCATTTCAAGGCTGATGAAGGTATAATAAACAACAAGGGGAAAAGTGTCCTTTGGAAGGCATAATTCAGAGTGATTTAATAAATAAAATAAGGTTGGGAAAAAGAAGAAAAACAAGCCATGCAAATTTTAGCTTTCTTCTGCTCTTCACTTTGTAGCATAGATTTAAATAAATGCATGAAGCAAGTTGGTTGGACCATTCTTTCAAAGTCATTCTATAAAAAGTCCTGCCTATGAATCCATCTGCCTACGATGGCTCACGTCTCACCAGCCACTCTCCAAATTGCTCTCCAAATTTCCTCTTCAAAATTTAAAAGCACACCGAGACCCCCCCGGAGTTCCTTTGAAAAAAACACACGTATCCCTGACTGATGAAACCTCTTCGCTGAAACACCTGTGCGATAAACCTCAATACTGCAAGCACCTGGGTGCCACGTCGCTCGGGTGACTCAGGCTAGCCATCCCAAATGCAGTATTGCTCCCCCTCCTCTGCCCACAGAGAGAAGAACTTGAAGTCTGCAATAGGCTTTTGTTCTCCATAGAAGAGACATCGCTTGCATTGTCACTATGAACTCTTCTCTATATCTTTGCTGTGTATGTTCTGCCATTTATCTCTAGGGTATGTCAATGAAGTTACTGCATTTGTTTCTAGTGCATCTGGGATATCAAGGGCTGATAGACATTCAGATTGGATGTCTGAGTGTCAGCTTCAGCACTTTTCTTCCAGAAGCTGTCACCAAGTTTAATTAAATCACAGCAACTCTTCTCTGGGTCTGACTCTTTCTGCAGCTTATTTAGGTTAAGGCCCGTGGGCTTCAGCAAATATTAAAACCCTGTTAGCAATAGAGAAAACAAAGAGAAAATTGTAGACAGAAGAAAATGCTGAAAGATGAAAAGAAATGAAAAAGGCACGGAGAAAAAGGAGGAAAAAACAACCCAGAAGAACCAGGACTGAAAAGAAAATAGGAAAAAAAGGAAAAGGAATAAAGAAAGAGAATGAGAGTAAGGATGAAAGAATGGGAGATGAAGAGAAGGGAATGGGAAGGAGGGAAAAGGCACAGAAGTATGCATAAAGGAAAATCCGCATCAGTTTGTGCTAATGCTTCAACAAATGGGAATGTTATCAACAATAACAGAACCCCTGAGCTCCATAACAATAGGTGAAGTGTTCAAACACCACTTCCAGATTAAACAAACAGTGAAGGGTGGTTGATTCCTTTCTCTTTTCCTTTAGCATATATAGAAAATAACCTCACTCACTCGCTCACATTCTGTGGCTCATCATCACAAAAAATATAACTGCAAGAATGAAACCACCCTTCAGTGCAGACAGAAAACAAACCAGAGGTCTCAGTGCTTTCTGGTTGTTGCAGCTGGGGCTTATCTTCTTATTTATTTATTTTAAAATCCCCCTCCCCGCCCCTTGTACTCTAGAGACCATATCCCATAAAACATCAGGTTATCAAGTTAAGTGTGAATAATTCATGAGATCATTATAAAACATTTACACCAGGACATTATTATCTTGCAACTAAAAAAAAAACCAAATACTTAATGCCCTCCAACATTGATGGCAAACCTCTTGTGCCTGCAATGCTCTTTATTGCCAGAATTAAATGAAATTAATCTTCAATACTGCTTTTGTGCCTACTAGCCCTGAATCACACAAGAAACACTCTGAGGTAATATGAGAACACAGAAACACTTATATATATACACATATATATATATATGTGTGTGTGTGTGTGTATATATTCTGACACAGGGACACAGAGGGGATTTCATTTCAGTCTTACCCCCTGAAACACACTCTGAGGCATAAGGGAGTTAAGCTCTTATGCTTAAGTGATAGATTCAGTGCATGCTGATGGGTTATTACCATCCACATCCATACCGGAGCTGTGCATGTGGTGAGGAGTTATTGTGACTCATAGAGACAGATGAGTGCAAACACACAGCCAAACCATACACAGAGGGATTGGGGTAGGATATCAGGTTTTTCTTTCTCATACTGCAAGGATGCATTTTTCCCTTCATCCATAAGTGAACCTTACGTTCGTTTTTGCTCCCATTATTACTGCCTAGAGCTTGCTTTAATTGAAAATAATAATTAATTTCAGCTTTACATTGGTATCACCAAACCAGGATTTGGCCTTGCATATGCATCCAAAATTAACACTGCCCTCTCCGTCTATAAAGGGTTCTAGGAAAGCATCTCTGATAATGCAAACCTGTAGCAGGACAAGCATAACTGGCCGGGGGGACTTCTCTAGCCTTGATAACCATTCCTCTGTCACTTTCCACTGGGGCACAAGTTCTGGGAAAGTGGGAAAATTCCCATGGCCAAACCTTCACTGTGTTCTCTCGGACCTAATCACCACAATACTCCTGAAGGCTTCAATGGAGACATACTAAAGGATCTTAAAACTGGCTAGCTTACAAAAATGTGATCGTTTTTCCTCAGCCTGTTGCTTGACAAATCCTAGTTTTTAATAAATCACTCCCCAACTCCCCATCTCCCTGATGGACATATGTTCATCTGCACAAAAGGAAGGCCAAGGGCTCCTCTTCCTCCCAGCAGCTATTAAAAGGCTATGTTAGGCAGCACAGCTGGTGCACCTGCCCTACAACCCAACCAGGAGCAGCCTTGTCCCTCTGCGAGCGCTGCAAGCACATTGCACATGCCAAGCAGGTGAACATATCCCCCAGAGATTTATGACTAAGCTGATGTTAAACAAAGCCACCCGGAGCCCACGGCATTGCAGTTTGATTAACCGCACACACCTTTGTAGAAGGATTAGGAGGACTCTATCATTGTGATGTTTGAATCTTAATTGAAAACCAGAAATCTGGTCCCAGCACTGTGCTGGGCTGGGATCTGACAGGGGAGCATCTGCTTTAGGGGGACAGGGAGGCTCACAGCTCCAAAGAGCCATGCTTACCTCCTGTCACATGTCAGCCCAGAGAACGCCATGGGATTGTACAAGACCAATGGATGCAGCGGGGATGGGGGGTTGTTTTTCAATCATCTTTGCAGAGCCCATTTACAAATCCATCTGCTATATGCGAGTGTCAACAAACACTCATGAAATTTCATCTCTGAATCAATTTGCAAAATTGGAAAAATGCTTTGTGAACACCAACGTAGTCCTGTGTATACAGCTGCCAACAGATGCCCTCTGGGATGATTCTTGCTATTTGCTATGTTTCTCTCAGCAAGATGTCAGCAATACATGAGCTGAAGATGAACCTATAAGAAGGTGTATTATCCCCGGCCCTGAAACACAAAGGAGTTGTGGTTCAGGTCTTCTCCCTTGGGTACCTAACTCACCAATACTACATGACAATCTGTGATTAAGATAGTGCTAAGCAGTTTGGATTGCCACGCTCACATGCTCCATGCTGTCCATGCAGGGAAGCAGTCCCAGGATCTAACCTGGAGTCCATCAGTTGCTCTCTAAATCCCCAGGAGTCCCATTCCTGAGCATTTTATCTCAGTGCTGATGTTGCAGTGCAGTGCTGGCTTTAGGAAGGCAACAAGACTGCCCATGAATGGTTATTACTGTTAGCTATGTCATCCTGCAGCTGAAGACCACAAATGGTTGTGCTAGATGTTGTTTGTGTCCCCCTCAGATACATAACTATGATTACAAAACTGAGCCCTAACTTGACACCTTAGGACAGAGGCAATAGAACGGGCTGTGTTTCAGTTCATGCATTTGCTTACATTCTTCCTGAACACCTCTTCCTAACATGTGAGTTCTCTTCAGTATGACAGCTGCCAGTGAAAGAGCTGAACACCGCAGCATTTGTTTCTCTGTGGAAGGACAAAGGGAGGATCAAGTCCAAGCAGTTTCTCCTCAAATCACAGATCAATCGAGCACCTCTGATGATGTCACTATTCCTGGCAGCAGGAGCAAATTCAAAATTACTTCAAATTTGAAAGATTGATTTCCACC
Organism: Gallus gallus; assembly: GCF_016699485.2. Classification (NCBI taxonomy): domain Eukaryota; kingdom Metazoa; phylum Chordata; class Aves; order Galliformes; family Phasianidae; genus Gallus; species Gallus gallus. The sequence continues at coordinate 12,311,978 of NC_052544.1, forward strand.
ATCAGCATTTAATGTCTGCTCTACCTCCCTTTTCCCAGAGCAGCACAAATAAAAAGAGAGGGAGAAGGAGACAGTTCAGATTCAAGTGCAATTTAGCATTCATTTGCATTTTTAAATTAGTTAAGCTATGGTCCGTTGCAAAGCAATGACAGAGAATTTTTGTAATAATTAGTCTGCTGGGAGTGTAGAAATGGCTATACAGGCAGGTTGTGCTGAAAGAGGAAGCAATGCTCAAATGCTCGAGCTGGGATTTGCACAGATACACATACTCTCATTCATATGGGGCCAGATTCAGCTCACCGGACACAGATAGCTACAATTCAGACAACTTCATCTGCACTAGACACTGACTACAGTGGAGAGAAAGGGATGTTTCTAGACTATGATTCATCTCATTTGAAAGTAGAAAACTGAATCAGGCCACGTGAGCAGTCGGATTACTCTGACAAGAGTGTAGGTGCCTCACACAGTCAAAGACATCTGTAGTAGCATCACAGCATCATTAAGGTTGGAAAAGACCACTAAGATCCCCAAGTCCCATCACTGACCCACCCCTACCATGCCCACTGACCATGTCCCTCAGTGCCACATCCCCATGGTTCTGGAACACCACTGGGGACGGTGACCCCACCACATCCCTGGGCAGCCTGTTCCTGCCAGACATCACCAGTTTTCAGTTCATTTCAAATCTCTTTCAGTAGTCACCTGAAATGATGTGAGATTAAATTCTGCAGCCTCTTGATGTGTGTCAGTCTTTCCTCAGTGGGTTCCATACTCATTCTTCCTTTCTCCCTTCCTTCTGCAGTTCCTGCCACAAATCTCCCTGTGCCCAACACATACCTCTTTCCTACATCCAGTCCTAATTACTTCAGAGCCACCAAGAAGTAGTGATGGAAGAAGGAAGTGGTGGTCAGAGTGGGAATAAACGAAACAACCTCCAGTTTTGCCAAAGGGGTCTGCCGTCCTTCAGCTTGTATGAGGAGATACAAGCACACAAGCACAGGGCAAGTTGCTGCAAGTTCAGCAATCCGATTTGAACTCACTGCTTTTGCATCTCGTGCATCTCATGTTTGTTATTTGAGAGGGGGGTGAATGTTATAGCACTTTAGTGCCTCCTTCCTCGGATAGCAGAACATGGCAGCACTAACGCTCACTTTGCTCGGTGGTAGGAAGAGACCGCCTGGAACTGAGCGCCATAGAGACACTGTGCACTCAACCATCTTGAAAGCAATTGTCCACCACCCATTAGATTCTCTCACGCATCATTCTGAGTTTGTTGCCAGCTTTTAGAGCAGGGCAAGTGAAGGACATCTGTTTCTCAGTGTGACTGCTACTTTTTGCTTAAGTTTCCCTCTGGGTGAGCTGAAGCACAAGGAACATTGAGTGAATTTCCTGAAGTACAAATTCTTCACCTTATCTGAAACTTCAACACTCAGTATACTTAAATTTCTCCAGTTCTGTCATTGTTTGCCCAGAAATGAATGCATTCTCCTTCAGAGCAATTCAGTCCCAGCAACTCACCATCAGAAATCAGCCAGTCCTATGTATCTGGCACGGTGATGCAATACCCTCAATAAGGACAAAAACTTAAATGATAAGGAGACCAGAGCCCATTGTGGGCTAACCATTACACTGGCTAAAATATTTCTGGTGTTTCATTACAAATAGTATTTGCATCTGTCCATATTCAAGAGATACAATGAAAACTGAAGCCAGAATCACTAAGAACACAGAGCACAAATGCTTGAGTTAATGTCACTAATTATGTACTTATCAGCCCCAAGGGATCGACAATTCAAGGGATCAACAATTCAAAGAATATACACACTGAACTGTTTTCTTAACCTATGCTACAGAAAATTGCATGTTCCATTCAGAGTAATTACAAAGGACTGGGTTTAGGGCTTTGCCATGGAATGGTTTGCTATTCTTCAAGCATAACATGGGATTACAGAGTGCCAGCGTTTTACAGACACTTAGTTTATAATGATGTGTCATCTGCGTATCCAGGAACCAGCCATCTTTGAAAAGTTTCACTTGTAGTCTCCTTCCAAAGTCACCATGACTCAATAATCATTCTACCTGCATCAAATGCATTAACTCCATGACAGCGAAAATTGAGACCTCATTATTCTGACAACAAAGTGAGTGCAACTGGATTTCCCTGAAGGAACCCAAACCTTTATGGTTATATTACCATGTCACTCTGAGTTTTTGTAGGTATTAATCATAAAGTTACATTTGGTTTCAGCATGATTTTAGGTGGCTTGATCTAAGATACCTGTTGAGAAGGGCAAGAACTTAAAAGCTATAATAAATAAATGTGTATACTCACAATAAGGATGCCCAGAACAAAACGTGCACCATTCTACATCCATAGTCACTTGTGCAGCATTCGGGACTGGCACTTCATTTTTCCCTGCAAAGGTTGTGATATGTTAAGTGCTACCAGTTTGCCCCATCACATTGGTGGGTCTCGGCTACAAGAAACAGCACTACCTTAGGAAGTCCAGGATTCTTGCTTGCTCACCCAGCATTCTGCCTCTAGTCCTGTGTCTAAATTGCAGTGCAAGTACTTCGTAGGATCATCTGTGCGTTTTCCCTTAGGATGTCCTTTTGTTCTTCCTCAGGCAGAGAACTGTTGAGGTCATTATGCGTTACAGCTGTGGTGTAAGGTCTGGAAAGGGCTTTTTTAGCTTGCAGCATACAGAGGGATGGGAAACAAACCTTCTTTCAACACTGCTGCACGTTTAGATTAAATGAAATACCCTCAAAATCCAAAACATTTTTGCGGATTTGCCTCAGCACCTGGGAGTGAATTCATTCTAGTTGTCTGTTCCTAAGCTTTCTCACAAAAGCATCACCTTGGAAAGGAGTCCACATTCACACAGAACCAAGCTGATCAAAACTCAGATTATGGGCATATCCAAAAACATCCACAGCCTTATAAACATTTACTCCCAGTTAGTCCTCTGATTACAACACTGTCTTCCCTGTGAGATATAGAGAAGAGATGGAAGGAAGACAGAAAAGGAGTTTCATTGTCGAGCAGTTCCTTGGGACAGATCTGTATTTCCAAAATACTGAATTTTTAGAGGATTTTTTTTTTTCCTGAAATATCTCTAACTATTCAAAGGCTGCCAAAGTAGTTACAGAGCATATTTCCTTGTTAAGCTTTTCTTTTTGTTCTCAATGTGGCAGACAGGCTGGGTGGCAGACAGGCTGGGCGCCACCCTGTCAAAGGGGTCAATTCCAACACCTTCAGACCTACTCCTGTTAAGGAACAATTGTCTATGGCTTTGTTTGCTGTGCATTTCCATAAGTGCAAGCAGATTCAGATAGCCCATAGTTCTGCAAAGTACTGCTCCATAAAAATAAGATCCTGTAAAATCTACACCTCTAGGACATCCCTCCTTTGAGATAGCCTATGTCTCTCTATTTTACAGAATAAAGGCTTGAGAGCTCATTCTCTTGAGTCTAATGCTTCCACTGTGTTATCTGTATTATCTGTGATTGTCTTGAAAACCCAGCTCACCCTGAGGCCAGCTATTAGCATCTTTCAGCATTACAACAGCTTTTATTGTCCCACTATTTCACATGCATCCTGTCAAGACACGCAGATGAATGAGTTACCAGGGGGTAAGCTTGAGTATAAATTTACAAGGCCTCTACTCCATCATAATTGCCTGTATTCATATTCTCATTCTTCATGCTCAACCAGATGTACTTGGAAGTGATTCGTCCTCAGGAAAAGAAAGAAAAAAGAAAAAAAAAAAAAAAAGAGGGAGTTTGTTGCTTTGCTTCTGCTCTGTAGAGACAAAGAAAAGGCTGTCCTGGAGCTCCTTGTGGTGAAGCTGCCATCCAAGGAGGTCACCCACTGACGCTCCCTGCCTAACTTCTTCTTCCCTCTATAGCCTCTTCCCACCGTGCCCATTCCGCACCATTAGAAATGTTTGGGGGGGGGGGGGGAATGAAGTCAGCTATTTAATTTGAAAGACAATTTTGATCCAAGAAGCTGAAGTATTTCAGCTGGAAGGAAACGCATTAACAGGGAGAAAATACTGAATGGGATTGTCTACACTAAAATTATTGACACTGTACGTATGCGAGCAACCATCCATAAAGGACATGCAGTATAAATCAGTAGAAGACTCTTGTCCAAGCCCAGCTGCAATATTCCTCCAGAGACACAACATAAGAACATTTGGCTATCTACATTTTTGCATGTGCCTGAAAACCTTTTGTTAGCATGACTATGATGTCCAGTGGGTATGATTTGCTCGCATTTCCAGCTGACAATCAGGTCAGCAAAATCTCATCTTTTATATTCGGGCTCTGATTCTTTTTATTATTTAATGGATTGATGAAGAAGCCCTTAATGACTCCAATGACTGTTCTGTTTTCAGTGAAGCAGCAAATAACTGAGAACAGTAAATACTCATCATTTCAGATGACAATTACAACTAGTAAATAGCAATAATAGGCAGACAAACATTAGAAAACTTCTCACTGAGTTGGAGGAGGCCACATATAGTAAAGCTTGTTGTCAGAGAAATAAGCCATGAAGGGCATCCATCCTGTAATTTGCCCTTCTGATCTATGGTGCTATTTCACCCAGAAGGAGAGTAAAGCTAAAAAAAAAACTCCAGACTGTACACACTCCTACCTTACCTAGCATTTAACTGTTATGTGAGAATATTGACTTCAGTGATCTTCAGCTCACACCAGCAGGACTCTACTTTATTCTTTCTGACTGCTTATCCGTTCCATCAATGCTGAAAACAGAATTGCTCTATAATCATTTGTGAACACTGTATGATGGTACAATGTCCAAATTAGTGCAGTGCTTGTTGTATTCATAAGTTAGATGAACTGAAATGTGGGGAGATAAGTCACGAGGAGAGTTGCACATTCTGAGGAAAAATCTGGCTTAACGTATGCTTCCTACTACAGCCAACTTTGGGATGTTAAACCACATCCAGGATGTGAAAAAGGCTGAACATCACAATACCAAAACCATTTGCCTGTGGTTTTGCGTCAGTGTGGCTGAAATGTGGGTGGGAATGGATTTCTATTCTCCTTTAACTTCAGCTTCCCTATGGCCAAAGAAAAAAAAAGGGGGGGGGGGGGGGGGGGAGGGGGAGAAGATACAAAGATGATACAAAACTCTTGGGCTGGATTCCCTTTCTGGCTTATACAGACGTAAAAAAAGAAATCCATACAGACATGGATAAGTCCATTAAAAGAGAATTAAAATGTACTAACCAATTTGCATTGATGAAGCAACTGAAGTCTTGAAGGGCATAGTCATAAAACTGGTTTCCCCTGAATTTCCTCTTCTATACTCATTAACCATCTTGGTTAAATTCCTTCCTTGTTCAATTTTCTCCAATAAAAGAAATGATTCAGCTAAAGGCTTTAGAGTAGTAACTACAGTTTTTCTCCAGTGTAGAGGTAAAAGCTAATGTGGCTAATTGCTAGAATTACTGATAGTCAAAGACAGATTGGATAAGCAGCACCAGAGAGACTCAGTGTGGCTTACCGAGAGTCACACGAATCTTCAAAAAATCAGCCTTGAACACTCAGAGAGGGGAGAGCATTATTGATAAAGCATGCTTGCTCCATCCTTGTTCTCTACCAGGTATCTGCTTATGACCTCAGATGGAAACTTGGTACCGTCCTTGGTGGTCTGAATCAGTATTGCTAATCTTATATTCCTAGTATTTACAACTGCTGACTATGTAGAGATACACTTCTTTAGGGACGATTCATAGCTGCTGCCCCTCAGCCCTATGACTGATGCTGTCAAGGGATGCCGGAGGCTCAATGGCTAATTATTTACAGACTTAGCTGCACCACAAACATCATCTGCATAGTCCAAGTCTGACAAGAAAACAGACAGGACAGGAGAAGATTAGGTGGAGAAAGGGGATTTAACAGAAAGAAGATCTCTTCATTCCTGCTGATGTCCTCAGGCACAAATCGGGACAAAACAACATAAAAATTGCCTGCCCCTGGCAGAATGATTCCAGAAGTTTTGCCTCAAACTGGAAGAGTTTTGCAAGAGCGACAGAACCAATCCCAGTATGCCAAGGTTTAACATTTTATGGCAGAATAAGGCTGAGTCCCTACAGGAGTAAAATAACAATTGACCCATAATCTATAAGAGCAACAATAGAGAATAAAATTTCCAGTATAATTGGTTTATAAATCATTCCTGTGATACCAGGACCTGGCAATTTATTCTGAACATTCGAGCATTTATTCTTGGGAAATGCTGTGGTTTAGCTATATTTAAACTCTTTGGCTGGTGCTACCGGGGGAAAGATGACAACTGTGCACAATGATTTATTTCTCCACTTTACTTGGATTGCAAAGGTGTAAAGACACAGCTCTGAAAAAGCACTCTATCCAGTGGGCAGTGTGCACTGTGCAAATGCTGTCCTTCCTGGCCCCAGCATTCTGCTGTGCTAGATTTCCACTCAGAACAGCTGGTGATAGGCAGTCACCTTCATCCTCCAGATTTACTCACGTGTAGATCCTGTTTCTCAGGTCATGAGCGCTCCTTGTGCCGTGCATTCCTATCTCCTGCATTATAGGAATTTTAGCTTGTGATTAGCTGCTCTTGGACAAAGGAAGCCTTCAGGGATGTTTCTCATTGCTGCCAGGTAGGCTGGTTATTCCTTACTGTCCCAGTTTGTGATGTACAGCTTTCATTCCACAGCAAAAGGAGCAGAAACACTTTCTGGATGTGGCTTCTAGAGACAATCCTCAACATTAACAGTCTTCTTGGACAGTGGGGTGAGGTGGGGCCCACACCTGAAATGGGACAATGTCAAGAATCACCACTGAAAGTACATTATGGCAGTTTTATTTAAGCAGTAGCTTAGCAGACAGGGGGAAAAGATCCTGCCTTTCTCCAAGGAAAAAAAAAATGGAGACACTTGCCAAGCCTTTCCCATACTCAGATGGCCAGGACAGGGAGCATGGCTGACAATTTCCTTTTCCTGAGGCTTATTTCCACTTTCATCCCTCCAGGAAGCAGTAGCAGAGCCATCACTCAATCTCTGCAGCTGTTCTGCTCTGTGCCAGAGCAGTGACCTCAGTGACAGCAGATGGGAAGCAATACAGTAATGTCATCCCATGCTATAGATTTAAAAGGACAAACCATCCCGCATGACCAGCTTTTCATTAGCAGAATTTCACAGAAAAATAGCTGAAGTCCAGGAAGTGTCTGTCATATGCATATCCTAAGCAGACAGAGGGACCCAATTACTTTTATCCTAATGAATGATGCTCCTAAAGTAGAATATGGCACTGAAATCTGTTGAAAGGGAGCAGGATGGAAAGGTAAGATTTGGAACCACACTGCTTTTCTAAGTTATCAAACATAATCTGAAAACACTGGGCTCTGGTTACAAATTTATCATGAGAACATGGTTCTTGGGGGAGGAGAAAGAAACCAGAATTTAAGCTACTTTTCCCCTTGCTTTCCAAAAGCACAAAGCAGCTGAGCAAACAGCAATGGTCCTAACCTCAGCAGCAGAGCGTCAGCCCAACCATTTGATCACATGGACTGACAATTAAATACATATGTATTTAATTGTATGTTAATTATATGTACCTTCTCCAGACAGAAGTGCCACTCAAGGGGTTTCCTCACATGCAGAATTCAAGATCAGAGGATATTTGGCATGCAGACACACCAGCATGCATGCTCCTGCCTCACCTATCCTATACCTCTTTCTAGAGATGAAGCTATAAGCATGACAAAGCCTAACATGTTCTTTGTTTAGTTACACACAACATGCAGTTTCTACAACCTCCTATATCTTCACCCAACAAGATGTGTTGCACTGGATCTACAGGTTTCATGATGCAGTAGGTTCTCCCTAAGCCTCCTCTTCCAACGTGGCGAAGCATTTCAGCTGGTCCTTTGCTCAATGGGAAGAGATAGGGGGAGCCAAGCACAGCCATCACTGTGCATTGCACTTGCCTTCTTCAGCTGCAGCCTCTCTGTTGAAGTGTTCTGACAACATGATGGGCTGTTATAAATGCATAATTTGCACAAGCGTAACCAGTCCAGCTATTTGGTAGGTCAGAGCACTGACTTCGCATGCCCTCTCTAACATAATTCTTGCTATCTCTTGGTCAGAAAGACCCTGTTTAAATGCAAAGGCACTCTGCAATTGCAATCTGCAAGACAATGAAAAAAATATGCACAACATGGGTTGCTGACCAAGCAGAACTTCGCCAGAGGAGGATATGGTTTTAAAGTCTTACTCCAAGGGCACCAGCTGTTTTCTCCTGTCATTTAGCAGTACTTTAGAAAATACACTTATACACAGTACAAGGAAAAGCCGAGAATAAAACCTGGAGATATTTTACTTGCAAATAACAGCACGAAAGCTGCAAAATCTGTGAGCATGCAGGCAGGATGCTGATGATGGAGAGATTTCACCATCATATGGGCTACTTTCCTAAGAAGAGGAATACCCTCTTTTCCAGTAGGAGGGGATGAAATAACAATCATTTTATCCTTTACTGATACACAATAACTAAAGAGGCTGATGTTCAGTACTTGCCTTTTCTATCTGTTATTTCCTATGGCGTTTTTTCCTCCTAATATTGCAAAGAGTAACTGCTTTTTGCAACACTGTGAATGATGGTTAATGCTTCGATTAGATGTGAGCTGGGAGGCAGAGAAGGATTAAATGCAGAGATGATACTGTCTTAACAGACTACTGGCCTTTGTCTTAAGTGAGCTATCAAACTTATACCCAACAAAATCCATCAGGAGAACAGCAGTTTTGCCAGCAGCCATTACAAAGGGGATAGGGAATAATTTCACATCAAGGGGAATAAATTCTATTGAGATTAGACAAATTCACAGACAGTAGAAATACCAGATTCTTTGAAAAACAACAGTCCATACACATTCCCCATATCTCTAGCCTGAGACAAAGGGAAGGTAAGTAGAAAGCAAACCATTTCGGCTTGATTCTTTGTTTCTCACATCAGGTAAGCAAGTTATGATATGTCAGCTACAAGAAAAACGTTGGACCCACTCCTGTATTCCACAACCTGCAGCGCTGATGCTGTGAAGCACATCCTAGATCTGAGGCAAGGAGTCAGAAACTCAAAAGACAGGGGAAGAAAGATCCAAACAGCAAGGGAGGCGGAGGACATGACAAGGAAAAGGGAGCAGCAATGACCCAAGTCAAAATCAACAGAGAACCACTTGCCTGAACATACTTTTGGTCCAATATCACCTGTGAGTTCTTCTGATCACATTGGCCAGGTCTGCAGGAGACAGAATTCTCCATACAGCATCACTAAATGAGCCCCTGGGAGAAAACACGGCAGACGAAGCAGGAACAGTCAGCCCAATGATGTACTGAGGATAACAGGGAAAGTAAAACCTGAAAAGCCCTCAATCCTGCAGATGTAAACACAATCCCAAATGACTGACAATCTCTTTTTCTTAATGTGGGGCTGCATCGTGATAAGCACAGGGAATGACAGCGACCCTTACCATGGCTGCATGCAGGTCAGCACGCAGCACAGTGGTCGCCTCCAACACAGAAGTGAATGTAGAGCCAAAGTGGCTCCAGCACAAGGATTAGTTTTTCATTTCCTATCTGCTATGAAGCTTGTGATGGCAGCCACATGGGAAGAGCCAATTACACTTCTGCTGATGGTTGCAGCATGCCCTGCGAAATGTTGCATCCCTTCAGTACTTCATGTCAAGGACTGCAAAAGCTGGGTCGGAGAGGCTGAGCACACTGAGGAAAATCTGCATGCAGCGAGTCACAGGAGCAGACTTCTACCTCTTGGAGCTCTCACAAGCTCTGAACCCCCCCGACACACACACAAAAACACATAACCTACCTTATTCCCTTAATTTGCCCACTTAAGTACAATTCAGGCTGCTGCACTGTGAAGAGAAGCACAAACATGTCAGAAGGACTGCTGCACTGGAACTGAGCACCAGAGCAAGCAGCAGCAGGGACTGATTCAAAATGCCAACTTTGAGACCTGCTGATGCAAGGTATAGCTTTAGGGGTGAACAAGAGAGAAACAACTTCTTGCTGTTGCCTTCTTGTTCCTGATGCAGTGTTACTGCCCACTCAGACTCCCTCCACGTTCTGATGCTCAATATAGTTATTATTCCACTCTCAGCAAGGCTTCCGTGTCCATCTCTGAGAAGAGCAGGGGTTGCTTTGTCTGCTGCAGAGATCTTGCACTGCTCCACAACGCACAGGAATGCATGCTGCCAGACCTCACTGGGCCATATTGCGCAAACCAGAACTCAAAAAGCTTCTGCATTCCCCACCTTAGAACACAGGGAAAGCCTGGAGGGAAGAGAAGCTGCCAGCTGTTCTCTACTCTACACTGATGCTTTTTACACTTCCCAGTCACCCACTCCAAGCCCCATAAATACCTGCAGGGTCAAAGCCCTGTCCTCATGAGTAAGAGCAGTGACCTTGACAAGTGACATAGCCAATACACAGCCATTTCTTTAGAGGGACTTGCCCCCTGGTACAATTCTTTGCTCATTCAGTCTTCCTCCTCCTTTAAGCAAAATCTGCCAGACCTAACTACAGTCAATTCATTTTCCTCTTCCTCTTTTTCCTTATTTTATTTTATTTTTTTGTGTTGTCCCAGCCTCCCCCGCTCTGAGGTGTCTCCCTGGGGAAATTCATGTCCCTTGTACTTTTTACTCTGTGTGCATAATAGAACATTATCTGCATAATTTATCTTTCACTACATGTTGTGTTCCTTCTGGCTAAGTGTTTTTCTAAAATAAATATATATCCTTATTGCATACACCAGGAAAATGAGCCAGCAAACTTGTCCTGTGTGAGAATTCTATGATACTCAAAACCTGAACTACCAAGAATAGATTAGCTCATTCCTTTAGGTCAAACGCAACTGTCAAGCTGATTGCTGTTCATCTCTGAACACACATTTTGTAGTGTTCAATTCTTCCCATAGATCTAATATGAAACACCCCTTCAAGGCTGAATCCAGACAAAATTTGAAATTGAAATGCAACCCAGAAAACAAGGGAATTCCATGAGATAAGGCAAAACAAACAAACAAATCCCTTCCTGAAACACCTCATTACGTCTCTTAATGAAACAACAACACACCTATGGGAAAATCGTAGAATAGAATCACAGAATCATTAAGGCTGGAAAAGACCTCTAAGATCTTCTAGTCCAACCATCAACCCAGAATGAGGAACATAAGCACTGGTCATAGGCTAATTGACATGACCATGACACCCAGACCACGTTGGGCAGCCATGCTACTCCCACTTAGCGAGCTTTCAAGAAGCATAACTGCCAGCTGGTTCGTACTACAACTCACAGAATGCTGACAAAACAGCTGACTCTCTCTTGAAGTTAAATATGCTGGGGCAGTTGTGGTCCAGTCACCACAGTCTTCAGTCAGCTTCTCTCATGGGCTGATGAGCACAAGAACAGCACTGAGCTTTGCTGATGCTGCCTGGGTTTCCAGGTGTTCACAGCTAGAGCAAGAAAATCTGAAAAAAAAAATTAAAAATACAAAAAAAGACCGTAATAAAACATTTTCTTTTCTATTGTGGCCTAAGGTTTCATAGCAAATCGGAATCACAGTACATTAGGGTGAAATTGTGCCCTGGGTAACTAAGGGAGTTAAATATCTTTAATCTTCATTTATTCTTCCATGTGACACATTCACTAAAAGTGAATGTGATGTTTCTGAGGTTCTTTCCATTTTCCTTTACAATTCTGAAAGTGTCCAAGCTTTCTTCTTAGCCCAACAGTCGTGCTCCTTGTTTTGCACCATCTTTCCCACTTGCAGCTGCTCACCAGCAGGTTCAGAGCCCAGGGTTACAAGATACAGGATCCAAGCCATAGTAGGACTGAATTGGCTACTTGTGATGGTCAGCAAATGCAAGAACAACGTCATACAGGTTTGGAGTTTCCTCTCAATCCTTTCATAATTCAGACGTCTACAGATACCTTTGGTAGACCAAGTTGTCCTTGGAGAGTCTAGGTCTCACCATGGGAAGCTTACAGGACCAGTTCAGGTTCCTAGGCACAGGTGTTTGTTTGGGACCTCTTCAAACAACTGATTTCTGAAACTGTTGAGTCTCCAGGAAAGAAGAGACTGAGAAGCAGCCCTTCTACCTAAAAAATGACAACATGGGAGGGGGATCTCAGCAGAATCAATTTGGATTTGACTGACAACACTTTAGAGGTAGGAATGTGGCACCTGATGGAATCAGCTAAAAAGCCCTGAAAATAGGAAAAAACAGTACTTCTGTCTTCTTTGAAAGTATTGCAAAGCTCTGCTGTGCATTTTTATGTTTTAGCAGAAGAGTTGAAACCGGACTTAAAAGCTGTGGGCAAATGATAGGTTTTCGTTACATTTTCTTTGACAGTCTCTGAGACTTTGATGCTCCTACCCAGGGAGACAAGCATGGAGGAGGGCTGTGCATGGCCGCAATGGGAAGAGGAAGAAGGCAGGAAGGTTTAGCTGAAAACAAATACACACATTTTAAAACTCCTCATCTCCTCTAAACAACAGCTGTTCCTTACAAACCTTCCTCTGGAATCAAAGGCAGCAGTCACACCTTGAAGGACTTCTGTGGAGAGAAGAAGTTTCCCCTCCGTCCATGTTTTTCCAGATCCACTCTCCTCTTCTTATAAGTTTCAATCCCATGTGCTCATCAGAGCCAAAAAAAAACCTGTTTGAAACACGATCCACAGATCTGCCCACAGGGCTGCTATCAGGACTCAGTCTGCTCTTCCTCAATACTTCTGTGGGCATTACCAGCTTCCAAATGCAGCCAACACAGGTGTCCTTCAAGCAGGTGAAGTCACACTGCACTTTCTTTCATTTTCTCTGTGTTCGGGCAATTCTCTGTTATCAGTAATGGGAAGAAGTTGTCCCTATGTTTTATCAGCACAGAAGTGAGTTTGCCAGCCTGGCTTTTCCAGCCCTGAGTGGTTCTGGTATCACACCTGGTGCTGGTACCTGTATTGATATTGCATCAGTTCCGGTACTGATTGGAATAATTTGCCCCAGAGGACAAAAACATTAACATTTGGCGAGGGGAAGGAAGCCTGAGAACACACGGGTCATTTCAATCAGCACAGCGTGATCAAACTCTGGGACACATCTGCTCAAAGCATCTGTGGTGTTTAAACATTTGCCCCAGAGCCAAAAGGCCGGGATACAGAGAATACCGACGCGTTATGCACCAGAGAAATCAGAAGTCATGTCCTCAGTGAGCACTGTGAGCTCAGCTTCAAGAAGAAAAGGTAGGAAGAGGACACAGTTTCAGAAAGGAAATGATAACTAAGGGTTTTCTACATATACTCACGTCACAGCATTGGTGGCTACTGAAGAAAAGTCAGACAGGTGATACAGAACAGGTGTGGTCATAAATACACTTCTGCTTTTTCAGAAAGCAGGTTGGGACAATAAGAGTTATTAAAACAGGACTTGTTGAGAAGACCTATTAGAAAAAATAAACAACACATTTTTAAATTAAACATAAATAATTACTGCAATTTGCTGCTGTGCGACACAACAGAAGGAACCAGCGATAACCTTTTGTAGCCTAAGAAGGCCTATTTAGGACAAGCAGCAGGCAGCGTGATTTCTAGCATGAGGGATATCTGAACATTCATATTTCACTTGTTGTGCTTTGGGGATTTTTTGGTTGGGTTTTTTTTTTTTTTTTTCCCCTTCCTCCCTTCATAAAGATGAAGTTTGGTTTGTGAATTTGCATCTGGACAAGAAATCTCTGTAGGAAGCTCTGTTGGAAAAAGCTGAGCTATGTCTCTGCTCTGAGTTTTCCTCCAGAAACAGCTCTCCCACTCAGGACTACAGAGGGAGCCTCTCTCTTGCCATAAAGCAGCTTCCCCAGCTGCATTGGCTGGATAACACCAATAATACGCTCAACAATTACATTGGGCTGCACTCACCTTTTCCTTGGGGGTCACGAATGAGGATGTTTGATGACAAACCTCTGGGGATTCAGGAACATGAAGGAAAAGGCGAGGGAAATCCTTCGGCTCTGAAAAATAAATCTGGTCAGTTTGCTGTAGCAGTTTGTAAGTACTTAAGTGAGCCAAAAATAGTTTAGCAGTTCAACGGAGCAATACAGGCACCATATCCATGCTGGGCCAGACATGTGTGTGTTAGCTGCATCACTGACCATAATAATGTCCTTAGGTGTAAGAATGGGATTCATGTGCTCCTCCAGCTGACATTTTAGTGCAATTCCATGTTAATAAAAGTGCAGCTGAAAAATTGGTACAGAAAACAACTCAGTTTAAAGCACTGAAAATGGAGGAACCCTGTGGAAGTCTCTCTGATTCTGGGGGTTGGAGGTGAACCTGTCCATGAAAGGACTGTCACCCAGCAGCACTGTCCTCCGTGTTACTACAGGCAGTCAAGCCTCGAAATGATGACAAATTGACTTGGAAATGCTCTGATGCACCTGGATGATCTCAGAAAATGAAAGGCCTGGGGGATTCCCTTCTCAGCCTAAAAAGGAAATACATGTTTATGAAAACCAGCCATGCTTCTTTTCTTTTGTTTTCATCACTGCAACAGAAATGAAACACGCACAGTCTTGGGGAGAGCCACTGTCCCACCAGCAGGCAATAACCAGACTCCTCTTCTGATGGCTTCATGGCTTCAGCACAGAACTGCAGCTGGGTTTTATCCTTCCCTTGCCCTCCTTAACTGTGGATGGACCCAACTTTCGCTTAAAGCATTCCCCAGTCTCTTGGACAATCAAATAAGCAGAGGCATGCTGTGGCCTTAAGATGTTACCCTGGGGCTTACTGGGACTAGCAAGTAGAGAGGAAGGAGCACATAGGTACTAAACAGGATGATATTTCCCACACCTCACTCCCAGCCACTATAAGGAAACACACATTTCTTGGCTCTCACAACCACCCTGTCCCTCAAGCAAGTATGTTGTTTTCCTTTCTAATAGAAGCATGAGCTACTTTAGGTAAATGCTGGATCAATACCAGCAGCCCTGGGACTTCTCATACAACATTAACAACATTTGTTAACAACGTTAACAAATGCTTCATGTTCATATTTTCTTCTTTGTTCACACTGGAGACAACTTCACAGACCCTCACTCTTTCATTC
Source organism: Gallus gallus (assembly GCF_016699485.2). Taxonomy (NCBI): domain Eukaryota; kingdom Metazoa; phylum Chordata; class Aves; order Galliformes; family Phasianidae; genus Gallus; species Gallus gallus. Next base: position 12,327,152 of record NC_052544.1, read on the forward strand.
CTCCCATCCCTTAACGAAGTTCATTGAGGAGCTTCAACAAACATCCAAAACACTACAGAATGGGAGCAGAACGAGGTCAGCTGAGTGACTCATGGTCCTTCTGGAGAGCCAGGAGCTACCCAAGTTGCTGAGTGTCCGAGCATTCCAAGGGATGCAGAACAGAAGGATGGCAGTGCGAGGCCACAGGGCTGCCTGCAACCTGCTGAGCCTGGGAGGAGGAAGAGAGTGTTCCCCTGCTACCCTCATGGCTGCCTGCTCCCTGCTGGTGACAAAGCTCTTGTTTGGAGCCCTAGCAAGAAGCACTGTTTTACCTCATTGTTTCACTTCCAGCCTCTGGGCCAGAATATGACCAAACATGAATTACAATTCATCAAGAACAAGCCCCTGGGGCTGATCATCCTTCTAGAGCTCACCTTTATTCTATTACTGGGACAAAATACTTCCACGTAGATGCCTTCACATAACTAATGGAGCTGAACCTCTTCTCTGCTCCTGTAGCATCAAGTTAATAACGGATTGCACTCCCTCAGCAGGCAAAATAATCCCCTCAGAAACTCAGATGTGGAAACTCAAAGGACAAAACCAGATGTATGCAAAACATATGCAGTGCACGCAATTTCAGGCACCCTCAGAGCAGGGGCTCTTCTCACAGCCCCCTCCCTGTCTGCAGCTCCTGCTTGCCAGAGACAACAAGAGGAACCTGTGTTCTGCTGCTCCCTCTGCATGGAGATTAATTCATTGACAAGGCTCCCAGTAATGTGCCAACACATTAATTACTGTAAGAACTGTGTCAGCGAGAAGTAGGCAAGGTGACTGCTGAAAATGGTCAGAGAGAGCTGCCTATTAGCACTTGCTACCCTGTCCATTACGTGCTGAAAAACAAAGCGATAATACCTGACAGACATCTCTTAACTATCAAATATCACAAGCTGACTAAATTACTTACATAAAGCACTACTTTAAACCAGGTTTGGGGAAACAGACTAAGAGAAAACTGGCCCCACAAGCCAGTCAGTCCTGTTCCAAGTCCACGGGCCCCATCCTATGGGCACAGCTGAGTCCTGGGGAATGACAGCACAACATCTGCTTATGCAAACGAGTGCTTGATGCACAACCCTGTGCTGTCTACAGAGGCAGAGAGATGGCCACAGCCCACTTCAGATAGCACAGCTCTGCCCCATCCCTCCCTTGGAGAGTGCAGGTGAGAGCTCAGATGAACCCTGGAGCATCTGTGAGAAAATAAGACAAAGAACCAGATTACAGCTTCTCTCCATGGAGCTGGTGAGTTTACACCCTAGAAAAGAGGTAGAGAGGGAAGCACTAGGTTAATAGTTACGGCAGCATCTTGCCACACTCATGAGCATCCGCCCATAACGCTTCCCAACCACCACACTAAATCCAAGAGGGTGACCTTCCTTCACGCCCCATAACTGCTTTCTTTCCTTCCAGTCTTTTTATTTCACAGATTTCAATTTTATTTTCTCCCTTTTCTTTAGCCAGTCTCACAGCAGGCCATAGGGCAGGAATCCTTACTTATATCATCTGATATATGAAGGATATGATGGACACACGCTATAAAATGCCAAATGTCAAACCATAAGGAATCCCAGAAATAACAGTTTGGATGTCCAAAGGGGAAAGGCAGGGTATGGATGGCTCCCAAGTGAATCTCTAAGTCCACCAGAGCTGCAGAGAGAAATGTGCTTCTTCCCAGCATGGTTGTGCCCAGACTTGTAAGGCTCCTGGGGAAATCCCTATGTGTGTGTTGACAGCAATCCCTGCCAGAGGGAGACAGGCAGTGCTGGCAGCTCTTACCTTTGGAAAAGGTCCTGCAGAGCCTCTGGGTGACAGCGTTAACTGTGTCACACACCTGGAGTGATTGCTTTGGAGAAATCAGTACTTGCCGACGGAACACACAGAATGAGTGACACGGGTTTCCCTAAGGGATGTGTAGTGAGGGCTGGGAGGAAATCAGTAAAGGAAATCTGTGAGGGAACCACCTAGAAGCAACGAGCCAGGACCAGGCTGATGCTGAGCAGCTGAGAGAGGTTTGGGGCAGAGCAACGGGCCCTGGTATGCTGGGGGGGAGAGGAGGAGCTGCCCATAGGGACGGAGGGGAGATGGTGGGCTGGGAGATTAGAGAGATGTGTGGTGGGGGTGAGGAGGTGGAGGGGAAATCAGAAATGAGGGCCAGTGATTCAGATACAAATGGATTAGACTGGGATAAAGGCAGCTGGGAGGGAGTCAAAGGATGTGAGATTAAGAAGCACGCACAAAAAAAAAGCACGCACAAAAAAAGCACAGGAGAGCTGATCAACATTCAAGGGGAATGAGAAAACAGGGTCAGCTCAACGAGTTGAAACAGTGTGAGATGGGGATAGACACAGAGCAGTGCAAGAGGCTCTGGATGCATTTGTAGGTGATAAATCCATCAGCTGCTATTAAATGGAGTACGCACACTGTGCAGGTTTAAAGGAGAGACAGCTCCATCCCAGGGACACACCAGCACTGCTGAAGTGCCCCGGCTGAAGGCTCAGTCCCCAGGAACAGCCAAGCACTGAGATTCCTTGCCCTGACCCCCACGTGCTGAGCTTTATGTGGTCACCACACAGCCTGTGTGAGCTGGGACAAAAAGGTGATCGAGAGGGCTGAATGGTGCAATGAGCAGGTGACAGAAAAACAGTAGAAGTGTTGGCTCCATCCCTCCTCTGGGCTGGGAATCAACGTGCATGCCAGTTGGGTCGGGCAAGAGAGCCCATATTGGTGTGTGCTGCTCCTCCACACGCTTTCCTTTAGCACTTCTTAACAGATTCCTGCACTGCAGCTACTGTGGAATGAGTTGAAACAGATTCTGACTTCAGAAAGCAGCTCTGGGACGTTGCCTTTGCACGGTAGTGAGTGGGGAAAAGCACCTCCAAGTGAGGCAGTGGATAGTCTGACTGCAGCCCGCTTACAAATGCATACCCTAGGTCAGAAAGCAGTGCGATAGCAGAAACAATCAGCAGGAGAGCAGGTAACGCGAAAGTTCTCCTCAGATGCTGAAGAAATACACAGTTAAGTACAGCCTAAACGAGATTAACTGCAGGTCCCCGGCGCTGTGAAGCTGCTGCTTCAGTCTCATTTCACATCCTGGTGCTGCAGCCCCTTTCCTCCCAGCCCTGGAAGCGCACGGTGACCCCCTGCTCAAACACAAGCACAAGAGACTATTTTATTCCCATTATTCCTGACAAACAGAGAGGTTAAAGCTGAGAGGGGGGAAAAAAAAGAAGAAAAAGTGAAGAAGGAATGAACAAGAGGAACCTACTTTGAGCAACTGGGGTTAATCTGACTCAAAGCCTAAATCCATGTTAGCGGTTAATCCAGTTAGTAAGGCTTTCATTGGGAGCTTTGAAAAATCCTTTAACCTCTTGCTGTAAACTAGGAGCAGCTTAGCAGCTCAGTGTTCATGAGAAAAGCCTGTCAATAACGCTGCTAAGCAGGTATTTAGCAGGATTTAAGAAACAAGCATGTGACAACTCTTCTTTAATGAAGCAATTGGGCTTCTCTCCAGGATTCAAATGGTCACTGTTTTGTCGAGCCTTGCCACGATCTGCTTTTCACGTTCCAAAAGGAGATGCAGTTACGGTTTGCCATCTTGGGAAGTATTCCTTCCTGGCAACAGCACGGCAAAAAGCAGATTTCAGTGGTGGTTTTCATAAACCCAATGGATTCTTCACCCCGAGAGATCTTGTATAAAGAAGAACGTGGCGCTCAAGAAATGAAATGAACTTCACTGTAACTTGTTCCCCTTTCAGGGTCCTTTACACCATTGCAAGGAATGCAGATTGACAAATGGCTTTGACGTTTATGACTTTCTACCCCCAGTCTGAGTCTAGCAGGATAAACAGTAAACCAAGCCTTTTTTTTTTTTTTTTTTTTTTACCATCTGTCTGCAAAGTCATTACGCATTCGCTCCACCTGCAGAGATAGCCAAAAACGAGCTAGCTGCACTCCAGAAATCACGCAGCCACGTTAGCAGTGCTGTGCTCTGGTTCCTGAGTAAGGCAGAGTAGGGGGACAGGGACACGAGGCAAAAGCCCTGCCCTGGGGCCTTCTGCTCTGTACCAAGAGGTCTAACCAGGCCAAGGCCCCTCTTGGGTTCCAGTTACCCGTGCATCCCATTGCCGTTCACTTTCACAGATAAAAGGTCATTCTGTATTTTTCCCCCCTCTCAATGTTCCTCCCGAGCAGGAACGTCGCATTACCTTTTGCTATTTGCTGTGCTCAGCCAGAGCCCCACGGAACATTAAGCCGCTTTTACCGTCGCGCCATGCAGGGATGCTCAAAGGGAGGTGGATCATTGCCATTCTGCTGCTGCCTCTAATTCAAGAGAGCCAGGAGAGCGAGCAGGGTCTTTCAGAGAGAAATGCTTCGCAACCAGGCTGAGAAATCCAACGTGTAGGAAGATACGAGAGAAAATAATTCCTCCTTAAGCACCCACTCAGAATGTCAGTAGTGTACAGGTTTTGTGTCACTCGAAAGTATTTCCATTTCCGTCCATTTAGTCTCTGACTTTTTCTGCTGATAAGGGCAAAAATTTTCCAGGCACACACGCAGATATTAAAGCACTTTCACAAGGATTGCCTTTATGGGAGGCCTAACGAGCCCGTGATCCATGATCCCCCATGAATCACTCTGATAGGCATAAGGACAGCACACACACTAATTAACCTATAACTCTGCCATTAAAAAATCACGCCACCAGTTAATAAACTAAGGTAATTATTTTTCCTTTCATAAATCATATTTTCCTATAGCTCATCGAGGTATTTTCAAGCACTGTTCTATCCCCAGTCACTATCCTACGCCATTTCCAAGAAGACTTTTTAAGCAACAAAAGGATTACCTTAAAAATAGACAGTGATGAAAGCAAGTGAGCTTCCACTCAATCCAAATTCCAGCTCAGTCCTTGTTACCTTCAGGTATACCAATAGAAACTGGACTCTCTCTGCATCATGAAGAGTCATCTTCACTGCAAAGCACACGTGGAGCAGGTGCAGTTTTAGCAGATATGTTATTTCTTACTGCAGAACCTGCTGTACCCAGGTTTGCTGGAAATGCTGTTTTTCACGTGCAAGGTAGAACGTTCTGGTTTGTTATGAGCATTAATACAAAATACAAAGTGGATAAGGGCAGCATTTGTTAGATTTTTGCCACAGCTGTGCTGCAGCATCTGGATACAGGGGATAAGGTTCAAGCTGTGGAATTTAACTTTGTAAAAGCTTCAGCAGCAATCACACATAAGCAAAAGAGAAAAAAACATCCAACTCCCAGTTCCACACAGCCTTTGTTGTGCTGCAGTCACTGCCAATCGCCCAACAATGTCCACCCCAAATTTTCACCTCTTATGATTCACCCCCTTCCCAGCACTAAGATATCTAGGCCTTTTCCAGCCCAGTTGGTGCCCTAAGCCAGCCAGTGCCTCTCAGGGGCTACCAGCAGCCTGAGCTGCCAAGGAGGGCAGCACAATGGGCCCAACGGTGCCCACATCCCCCCAGTAGCAGTATGGCCCACACAGCTGGGACGTGCATTGCAGATGGCCCTGTGCTGCCCCAATGGGAGCTGCACTCTGCTCTCAGCCTGGCTGAGTCCCAGCAGCTCGCTGGCTGGCATTGCCCCGGGAGTCACCTCGAGCCATCTGCCCACTGTGCCCATCTGAGCAGACCTTCTGCTACTTCTGCTGCATGAGGAGGAGGTTGGATACTGCCAGGCTTCCTGATGCTCGCCTCTGAAAAAATAAATAACCAGGGAGAAAAGGGAGCCATTGCTCTTTGGTTCAGATGTGGTCTGGCAAGCTGAATACTGGTATGGTGCTGGGAATGAGCCAGGAAAAGGCCAGTCCTGAGGGTCTCTGCAGTCCATGCTCCTGGAGAGGAGGGAGGATGCAGTGGGATAATGTCCCCATGGCAGCACCAGCCTGCAGAAAGCACGAACCCCAGCTATGTGAAAAGCTGGATGAGACTCCAGAGAGAATCTGTTCTTCGGGTGGGTTGTTAAACGCAGGATTATGTTTTCTCAGGTGGGGATGTATCCCGTTGTGGGCCCTTCTAATCCATGTCAGTGGGAGCTGAGCATAAGGAGCAGCTCTGCGAGGAGGGCTGGGACGCAGCATCCACCTCCATCACCAAACAAGGAGACATGGAGCACAGCCCTGCTCCGGAAGAGGGTCAGGAGAAAGAGGAAGGAGGGTGACAAGGAATGAGCAGATGCAGAAAAGTTCTGAGTTCATGTTAGGCTGAAGAAACAGACTGGGTTGTGAGGAGCACAGAGCAGTCTAAGGCTCACTTCAGTTATTAATACAGAGATTTTACAAGCACACAATCTGATGATATTGCTGTGGTACCGGCACAATCACTCCCAGTCTCTGTAAACCTCTCATGGTCTCTCATGCAGTTCTGGGGTCTCTGGTTGCCTTTGAGGCTGGAGCAGTTCTTAAAAACCTCTGCAGACCCTTCTTGGAAACAGGGATCAGGAACCAACCCTCCATCTGCACCTCACAGACAGCATTCCCCACCCCAGGTCCTTCCCATCTTCTTTTCCACCAGAAAATAAGCAGCTTGCAGAGCCTCAGACTGTGACTAACTGCTGAAAATACACTTGCTGAAGAAGTGGGGATCATCTGTCACATAAGGCTGGTAAAACCTGCAGGAGATGGGAACTAAGATGGAAAGTTATGCAGCAAAGCTATGCAAAGGATCAGGCTGAGTCAGAGCCCCTCTACAGTAGCACAGTCACACATTCAGATCAAGCTCCTTGGCCACTGCTAGCACAACTGACCTTCTGTCCCGTTGTCACCTGTTGACTGACAAGTTCATCAGCCACACTGCATGCCAGGGAGATGATGAGGGAATTAATGGCACCCTTCTCCCCAGCAGCTGAGAGCTGTGGCTGTGCGGTCACAGCCTCTCTGCTCTCAGTAATCAGGGCAAATGCAGACTGAATGCACAAAGCAGGAGGTGGCTGGGCAATAGGGGAGGAATGGGAGAACATCAGGTAGTGCCAGGCCGTGGGCAGGAACGGATGGCACAGAGTTCCCCTGCGTCAGGCTTTTGGTCCCAGCAGGTTCGCTACAGCCATACTGACAGATGCAACCACCCAGCTTGGAGGGATTCAAATTAAGGTCAAAAAGGGTAATGCAACGGTGAACGAATGAATGCGTTGTTCCTGGCTCACAGTCATGCCCAGATGCATGTTCCTCTTCATTTGAGGATAATTAAAATGCATCATTTGCTTGTGTACGTGTGCGCACGTACACACACAAGTACACAGTTTACAACCCTGGAGAAGGATAAGAAAGATACAACTATAGGAACCATTTCTCTCACTGCCTCTGGAGCAGCTTTCTGTATTTTAAACTAAAGAAAGGGGAAAGGAAGATGGGAAGGGAAAGATTACCCCTTTTTCTATTTAACCTTGCTGGGAGAGGAGGGGAAGACTGTTCAGAGCCTGTCAGTCCTGAGCAGCGATTTGGCAGAACACTATTCATGCAATTTCACATTTGCAAGGAGCAGGGCTTGTAGTGCTCGTGGCTGGAATCGGGACCAGGAGGGGTGGCTTTGCCCCCCTGTCCCCATCATTCTGCAGATTAATTAGCCATTACTCTTAGTTCCACAATGTAATTTCAACCCAGATCTGCAACGGCAAACTCTGAACCCATCCGAGAGCATGGTGGCAACTGTGCCCAGCTCTTGTCCAACAACCATGAAGGTCCTGCATGCCAAAACTCCCTCTCTCCTGTACAGCATGGCTCAGCTGTGACAGATGCACTTTGCATCCTGCTACGTGCTCCCCATGGAAGCTGGCAGATGACCTTGTGTAAAACCTGACCCCCAGGAAACAAGTTTGTGTTGACAGTGGTACCCAGAAGCTTTGACCGCAACTGGCAGCAGATGAACGCAGCGCTGGACTGAGCTGAGCACGGCCAACAAGGTTGTTTAGGAACTGAGAGACATTCACAGGACCCTATTCTCCAGTTACCCAGCAGAAGCACGCAGCCTGTGTATCTTCTCCTAAGGTATGCACATATTCTGACATTTTGTCCTAGACCCAAGACGTGCCTGCAAGCAGAGTAGGCTGTCTGAGCACCAGTCTGTGCATCAGGCTTGTAAAAGCTGTTTTGGCAAGCCTCTAACACTGTGTTAGTGTCTGTCAGTGGGTACAAAAGCACACGGATGAGATGACAGAACGCTGTTTGATCACTTTAAATTTGTGATGTTTAGGCGGTTGTGTATTCCCAGCTAGAAAATGCTAAGCCCATCAGTTATGTCCTCGCTGTTCTCTTCGTGCCATCTAATCTACACTGGCCTTCCAGCCAGAGCACTGCCCTAAATTGCCACAAAGAGTTAGCTCTCCATTACACAGCTCAGTGGAGTGAGGGGCAGAGACATCTGTGTGCACTGCTCAGCGTTACTCAGCACAGGATCCCCAGGCCTAATGAGCTTGGACACTGCACTGAATCCTGGCTGACTCCTGGTCTCCAGCTCATAAACCTTTCAAGAGTGCCAAGGCACACAGGCAGCCTCCTCCCCAGGCTGGTCCAAGGGCTGCTGCCTCCATCTCAGCCATGCCTGATGTATTACCAGGGCTGCAAAGCCCACGTCCATAGCCCCAGCTGGACCAGGGCTGGCTCCATCCCCTAACCTAACAGCCTGCCTGCACTGCCTGCCTCTGTTCTGAGAAGCTGAGTGAGGGACAAGCCAGCAAAAGTCCCACAGGCCTTAGTAATACAGTGTCTCGTTGCTGATTGTCGTAATTATGGGTTCTGCATTAGGGGCTTTAAGAAGCCTGCGGATCACCATCACTTTGATTTACTTCAGGATTTGGTCCTCACATAATGCTGTTAGCAACTGGCATGGATGTATTCTAAGTCTGTCTATAAAGTCTTGCAGCTGCACAGATCAGGAGCTGGGCACAAACAGCAAGATAAGTCAGTCTGGGCTCTGTGCTGATGTGAGTGGTTCTGCATAGAGCCAGCTTTGTTTTTCCTTCTTCCAGAGACTGATGGAGTCTTTAATTCTGAGAAAGCTGGGGTGGAGTGGGAGGGGGACAGGGACAATCCTGACCTTTGGATCTTCGTATTGCTCAGACATCACTACTGGCCCTGTCTGATGGTGAGACCTGCAGAGGCTGGCCAGAAACTCCCGGAGTTCAAGTGCTCATTAATTTGTCAGCGTTCACACTTGGGATTTCATCAGGCTAAAACTAATGTAGAGAAAAGATCATCTCCAGAGAAACTACAAAACAAAGAGCATGGTGACATTTCCATCCTGCCTCCCCCTATTAGGGACCTTCTGCTAAACACCAGCTCCCAAAAGAGCCTGCCAAACCTCAGCTATTATCAGTCTGCCTTTCCACTACTTGTCCCAGCGACATATTTCTCTCCAGGGGTGGATCAGTGCAGCACCTGATGGCTCGATCTGGACTTGGATCTCCTTCTCCAGCACACTGCCATGCCTTTAGTGCTGTCACCGGGTTGTGCTCGCTCCTCTCTGGTGCAGCAGCGGTGCAACACTTTGACACTGTCTCTGCAGAAGGACAGAGCCCAGGATGCAGATCTCAAAAAGAAAAAGGCAGAGGGCATAGCCTGGGCTGCCACTGCCACATCTACATGGATAGAGAAGCAGCCCTGTATCCCTACCGATGCTCTTGGCTTTCTTCACTCTCCTTGCCTGCTCCAGCACCCCTCTGTTTGCCCGTGAGTGCCCAGAACAGCACCAGGCTCCCCAGCCTCTCCTGCCATCACAGAACATACGACCATACAGCCGAGCCGCGTGAGACCCCATTAGGAACGGGTGCAGATGGACAAGCTGGCTGCAGCAATAAAGTCGGTTTGCAACCATTAAAAAGCAGCGAGAACAAAATGAGGCCCCATGCAGTGCCGCTGCCATTACGAAAGCAACAGCAACAGCAAACAAACACGGGAGTGCATGGAAATTTCTGCCAGGAGGGTCCGGTCAGGAAACGAGGCACATTCACAATGCAGCAGGAACCAGATAAAAAGCCATTCCAACTGCAACTTTACCGTGGGTCTTTAAACCAGCGCCGATGTTTGATCCCACCACTTACGTTAAAAATGCGTAACAAAAGGGGCCATTTCCCCATCCTCACTATAAAAGTGCTGCGGAATCAGGGCCGACTATTATGGGCAACTCTGCTTAAAGACATGGTTAACTGCTGCACTGAAGTAATAATCCTGCCGCTAAATCCAGAATTTAAATGCCCCAAGGGCTTAAGGGCTGTCAGGAGCCAGAATTCATTTCCAGAGGTTTTATTTAGTCGCAGCAGCAATTTTACCTGAGGGCGACAGTAAATTTGAAAAATACAGGACTAATAATTTAACAGAATTGGCTGCGGTATTTTTGTAGAGGCGCACAATCACGCACACAAAGGCTGGATGAAATGAGTTCTGCGCATCGCCCGATCGCAGCCTTCATTTGAATGAAAATGATTAATGGGACCACAAAGAGAAAACACAGCGCAGCAACAAAACAAATCAGCGCTGCCTCCTAAAGGTCAGAGCAAACCTGCCTCCAGATTTGGAAACCATCTCCTAGGACAACAGCAGGCGTCTGCTGCGGCATCCACCTCCTGCCTCTCCCAGCTCATAGGCACTCATTTCCAACACCCCAGGCGAGCAGCCAGAGATGCAGGACATGATTGGAAGCAGTGATTTATACCGCCAGCTCTCTAATTTCAGAAGGCAACCTTTGCCTGTCTGTATATTAAGCGTTATTTGCAACCATAGCATCGTAGAATCGTTTGAGGCGGAAGGGACCTTTGGAAGTCATCTGACCCGACTCCCCTGCACTGAGCAGGGACACCCACAGCTCCACCAGGTGCTCAGAGCCCCTCCAGCCTGACCTTGGCTGTCTGCAGGGATGGGGCATCACCACCTCTCTGAGCAACCCATGCCACTGCCTCACCACCCTTACTGAAAAAACCTCCTTCTTTATATTGAATCTAAATCTCCCCTCTTTTAGTTTGAAACCATTTCCCCTTGTCCTATCACAACAGACTCTGCTAAGGAATCTATCCTTTTCCTTCTTACAGCCCCTTTCGATACTGACAGGCCACTCTTGAGTCTCCCTGGAGCCTTCTCTTCTCCAAGATGAACAGCCCCAGCTCTCTCAGCCTATCTTGTAGGGTTGGTGTTCCATCCCTTGGATCAGTCAAGAAACTAAGAGATCTTTTACTCAGTACCTCAGTTCAGCTTGGAAGATGTTTTCCTTCAGGGTAGAGCTGGGGACCCGGTGCTGCAGGTAGGTAGGATTCCTATCACCTGTAAGAAAGAACAACACCACAGCAGTTCATAGAAGCGCTTGCCTCATTGTCTCTGTTCCAGGCATGAGCAGGGCAAACAGCATCATGTTCCAGCATCATGCCCAGTCACAGCCCTGGGGACACTGCTCTGAGGAAGTCTCCAAACTGCTATTTTGGAGAGAGAAATGAGTGGTGGTGAGACAGGGCCAAAGAACTGAATTAAACTTATTAACTGTGAGGTTGCCTTACAGGAAAACTATAGGATTTAAAGCCATTGATAACTCACCTCCACTACTGTAATTGAGAAATATGTTCTTTTTTTTTTTTTTCTTCATTAATAATTGGGATGGAACAGATGGTGAAGGCTGTGTTTAATGAAATACGTCCATTCAATTAACCCATGCCACTGGGGATTGGGCAATGCAAAAAGCATCACCTCCTGCTGCTGTGCCGGGGTCCTCCTGCCCAAAGCCACACACCTGGGCAAGGACTGGGATGCTGAGGGCAGGGCAGGAGGCACAGGTTGGACCTGCAAAGCCCTGCTCAACTGCTAGTGCTGCTGCCCCAGAAGCTTTGAAAGGAAAGATCTGGTCTATCTGATAATTACAAATGAGAAGATTGTAGGGTTCAGCCAACACGGTGCTGTAGCAAAGGGAATCAGCCACCAGACACTGGGGAGGGGAATCTCCATTCATGCCTTGGTTTCCTCATCTGTAGAGGTGAATATTTTTTAGTGCTCTGTGAACATCGCAGTGTGGGGTTTTCTGACAGCTTGGAAACCATCCATCAATCAACACAGCTTCCTAAGGCAAAGCATGACATTTCATTTCAGATCTTTGTCGGAAACAAAGTTTTGCTATTTGGCTTTTTTAAAGGGGATAAACGACATTTGGAAATAGACAAAACCACAAAAAAAAAAAACGGTGTGGGGGGGGGGGGAACGACAGACGGACGGTTTTGTGTTTGCTCAACTCTACCAATAGTGAATTTACCATGAGAAACAGGCAAAAAGATGCAAAGGCCCAGAATTAGATCAGCCGAGTTTAGAGTAAGTATTTACACGCAGGTAAATAATTGCTCCCTAATCCCATTTTAGCTGTTGCAAGATCAGAGGGTCTTCAAGGCTGTGGCAGCAGTGGCTTCAGCTGAAGAGAATTCATGACATGGCAGCTGGAGTTATTTTAGCAGTTTAAAGGCAAACCATTACTGATGTTTCATTCCCGGATGATGAACCGATGCATTTGTCCAAATGAATCACTTTGGCATCTGATTGCTGTTGTTTTCATTTTTGCTGTTTTTTTTTTTTAAGTAAGATAAACAAAAAGAAAATTAAAAAACCTTTTGAGTTGGGAGATGAAATTTTTGTGTTCTATTTTGGGGAATAAGAAAAAGAGAGAAATGAATGTGGAAGAAAGGGATTTGTTCCATCAGGAAAAGCACTAATTTGTTCAGGATTCATTGAATCACTCCCTTTTTTTGTCCCTTTCCCAGCTCAGGAAGGGGTGCACTCAGATGCTTCCCACGCTCAGTCGCTGTGTGCTATTGATCTCTACAGCACAGCGAGGAAAACAAAATGCTTCTACAAGAAGTATCTATTCTCTTCCATGATGCCTTCTTTTTCCATTTTGCAAAAGAAAAAAGGCACAAACAAACAAATGGATTGGTCCTTGTGGTGGTGGGGAAATACTTACAGCAGTGAGCAATCAGATTTATACAGGCGGAGTACACCTCCTGGCCACCCTGCCAGCCCCAGCTGAAGTGTGGCACACACAGTGACACATAACACAAAGTTCCCCTGGGGAATGTGCCAGTCAACGCAGGCACGCATGAGGGAGCACCCAACACGCCCTCTGCCACTCAGCAGCCCCATGAACCCAGAAGCCTGCAGTGAGCCATACTCTGCTGGAGCTCCCTCGGGTTTGAGCAGCAGCAGACACCTCCCAGGTTCCCCCAGCCCTCTCCCAAAACACATCCTTCAGACATCCCCACTTTCTGACCCAACTATGTCTTCCCTTCCTCCATTACAAAGGAGAGGGATGCCTCTTTTGAGCTGTTTCATGGGGCTCTTCTGCCTCCCAGCCATACCACCCCTGGAACTAATCTCTCCCTGGTGGCATCACAGACATTTTCTGATGTTTGTGACTATTCCAACAATGTCTTGAGCAAACGAGTTTCCAAGTGCAAGGCAAAATGACAAACTCTTGCTAGGCTTTCATAATGAATATTAAGTTGCCAGCTGGTGGAAATTCCCAACTCTCTCAGTTCTCCAAATTTACTGTCAACGTTAATCAGCCAAGACCAGGGAAATCATTCCATTTTCACTGAATATACATTCTTTCTCTTCCTTTTTTAACAATATCAACAAGACGATAAGTGCAAAAATATTATTATACGTGAAACTGTATTTTATCAGCAAAATGTACTAGCACATAACTCATACAGAATACAGATTGCAAAAAACTGACCAGGTTCACTCAGTGATGTTCATGGCAGCAGTTTCAGAGAAGCATCCTAGATCTTGCTGTGATTCATCCTATCCTGAGAGCAACTCAGGATCTGAACTCTCTTTGTGTTTTGGAGACACTCTGATTTATCTTCAAATCTGCTGACCTGGAGGGCACAGCTTTTGTCCTCCAGGATGTTTCAGCAGCAGAATCAAATCATTCCACTCTTTCCTAATGCTCCCAACTGGGATGCCACAGGTTGGCTGTGCTGACATAACTGCTGACTGTGACTACTGCAGGTGGCTAACAATAGGACTCGAGAAAAAAAGGATAATTTTGCATCTGTAAAGTGAAGGCATGCTAGATTAAGAAGTACATAAATAAAGCGCAGCCTTCCCAAAATGCTGGATTCCAGAATCAAATCTCTTCATCCATTTGCCCATGCCAAGTCACAATGGCTGACGGGCAGGTGGAGGTGCCTCTTCACCCAGGGTGCTGGTCTTGGCCAAAGCAAAGGAGCTGGTTCTGCATTTGTATCCTCTCCATAACAGCTCCAAGGAAGGGATGCTTTCTGACAGCTTGACCACCTCTCATGCTCACAAGCTGCCTGCCTCGTCATTGGCAGAGTCCTCAAGCAGATCCAGCTGCCCAGACAGAGCTGGCTCATACTTCAGAACGTGGCAGGCAGCCAGAGTAGCAAAGAGACGTGCTGGCTTTTCCCTGCACAATCCCCTAACAAGGAATCCTGATGTTCACAGGCACAGCTTTCATTCCCTGGGTCCCACATGTCATTGGGCAGTGACTCTGATCATCTCCGAGACTCCCCTTAGCAGAGAAAAACAACCTTTTCCTTACCTCTTGAGATGAATACATCAGCAAACATCACTAAACAGAAGTTCGCCTGGGCTGGAGTAGCAATTCCATGCCACAGGAGGTGAATTCTATCCTTGCTATTTTAACATCTGTCCCTGTCAGGATTTGTGCCTTTGCTTAAACATCCAAACCAGATGCCGCCAGGGGCAATGAGTCATGCTGAAGGTGTTTACCCATTTGGCCACTGGGGACGGAAAACATAATATTTCTATTACATTTCTAGCCATCCTACCTGCTTTGATCCAGGTGTTGAGCACAGGTTGTCTTCAGATGTTAAACTGTGCCCACAGACGTCTCCCACATCCCCTTCTCTTTGGATGCCTGAGTTTTACAAGAGCTGCATATACATAACTGCTTCCAAATCCCTTTCAGACACAACATTTTAACCTAGAAGTCTTTGCTAGCCATCCTCACTTGGAACGGTGTGGACAGAAGCAATCACAGTTTAATGGCACAAGCTACGAAACACTTAACGTGCCACTGGGCAGCAGCCATTACAGCTGGCTGGGAAAGACTCAGGCCTGTAGCCTCCCCAAAATTTCTACCACTTTCTGATCTCTGTACATTCTGGAATAGGATGGAGTTTGGGAAAAAATAAGCAGCAAAGATCAACCAATTTCACAGGCAAAATGGTGCTTGCAGCTTGCCACAGAGAGTCCACAGTATCAAAACACAGTTAAGTAGTTGCACATCAACAAGCTTTCCTAATTGCTGCAAGGAGCAATTCAATTATGTTTTCAACATTGAAATGAGTCATTATCAGTCTATAGGGGGAAATTCTGTTTGTGGGGTCGTGTTTTTTTATAGCATGTGCTATCTTCTTCCCAAAAGTTAGCTATTTTACTGATGGTGATATTCTTTTTGGATGGATTCTTCCCTTAGGAACTAAATGGAGTAGTTTCTAGTTATAGGAACATTGTTCTGCTGTAGATCAGAAAAGCCCAAAGATGCACTCTCCAATCTGGGGTTACAAAAACAGAAATTTAAGGTCCCTTCTGCCTTATGACATTCAGCTGCTTCATAATCAGATGATAGGTAATCATCCTTGCATTGGAACTCTAGTCTAGATAGGACCTAAAGCCTAGTACCTCAGCTCAGCCCACTGACAGCTGCTTTTCAAGAAAGAAGCAACTCCCGTTATGAAAGCAACTGGGATGAAAGGTGACAAAGACATTTTGAAGATGCTCTGAATAACAGATGCCAGAAGAATTAAATACACGTATCCCAGGCATGGAAGCACCAGTTTGCGTCTACTTGTTGGGTGACTGAGAAGAACTGCGAGCTACAAGAACACTTGAACCCTTCCCATGGAGAGAGAGCTCCATTCTTATTATTCCTACGGTGATTTGAAAGCAAGATGGTTGCAGAGGGCTGAGATTCAGAAGCACCAAATAAGTCGTGTTTTGAGAGCTGTGGGTTAAGCAGCACTGATTTAGATGTTTCTGCCTGCACGGTAGTTCAGCAGAGGTAGCAGGTTGCAGTAGCTGCTTGGTAATTGATCTATGGTGATTTAAAACCTTAATTTGTTTTCATGCTTCCTGATTTAAAGCAGCATGTACACTTGAGCATAACTGTCTTAAGAAGGCTGAGCAATAGTTCAGCCTGCATTCCTGAGGAAACAAAGCTTAACAGAGCATACAGACTAAAACCCCTAGTAACTCCTAAATGCATTGGCCATTTTCAGGCAAATTTGATGCAGGGCTCTCAAGGTTTACAGCATTCTCATAGATTTTCTGGAGAGCCACATTCCATTCCTACTTATTTTGAGAGCAGGTGTTGGCTGAGCACTGGGTGCAGCGTTGACTTTGTTGGGCACATCACAAGGAGACAAACTGAGAAGGGTTCTACTGTGGGGCTGAGTCACAGATGAGAAAGACATAGAAATCTTGGTTGCACTGCACTTGTTACTTGTACAAAGTATTGTTATGAAATAGTTGTCTTTTAGCCATGGCTTCTGTGACATTCCCTTTACATACAGCCACTGACAACAATGGGAACAAAAAGCCAATTCTGACCAGAGAGAAGCAGAGGGTGCAGCAGATCCGCCTGTTGCTAGGGCACAAGGTACCTGTGGATGGGGAACAAGGCTTCTTGGGTGATTTGAAGGCTCTGAACAGCAGGTGTGTCACTCAGCTCCCATGAATCTTCCTCAGCCTAAGCCTTTACTGATCTGGTTTACTGAACCTGCCAATAAGTGGGGCGAGCTGCAGACTGGCTGCAAAGTACAAAACTTGGCTATCCCATGTGTCTGCACACCCACCTGCTTTCAGCTCCCAACATTTCATCTTAAATTTCAGGCTTTGGCTGGCTTTCAGTGGCAAAGGGCTGCTGGAAACGAGCTCTGCTGTTTATCTGCACGGGGTCAACATGCAGATGCTCATTTTCACAGACCGCACACTTACTGGATGAGCTAAGTTCCCAAGAGCTAAAAGGCAGGAGGTTGGTCAAGCAAGAACTCCTATAGACTCCTGAAAATATAACGTATTCCTCATTAGATAGTTCATGTCACCACACCAGGGATCAGGAAAAACCCAAGACCACTCCAGAACAATTGCATTTTCGAAACCAGGCTGTGCTGCCTCCAAGCACAAGATCTGGTGAAGCCAGTGCCTGTCCCACTTCATGGTGGCTCGATCCCAGCACGACCAGCAGGACCCAGCTCTGGGCACGGGGCCCAGGGCCAGCAGGGGAAGTGCCACCCGTTAATCAGATGTCTGGAGTTTACAGAAATAGCTTTTTTTCCTCCGGAATAAAACATGACTCTGAATAAATGTTTTATCCCATTGCACATAATGAATGGCAGTGAATGTGATTTGGGGACCTGTCAGAGCGGGGAGCACAGACATAGTACATGCACTGCAGACAGGATTAATGAGATTGTTTAACTGAAACTCAGGGAATTGAGATCACTGTTAATTTTAATCTCCTTTCCTCTTTCTTCTTCTTTTTTTTTTTCTTTGGTTCTTTTATATTCACATTCCTGTGTGGCTGATAAAATTGGGCCATCAAATTGTTTATTAGCAACTCTTGGAGGAGTCAATCCATATGCAGCAGCATGGAATTGTGGAGGCATCCACTGCCTGGTATTTCCAGCAGATTTAGCATCAGGCTCAGCTTGTAGCCCAGCAAACAACACTATTTACTTCCAGAAGGAGTAGTGGGAAAGAAAGAAACAACAAACAGATCTCCAGACCTGCAGCTGCTTGAGTTGGTCTGATCTATGGCAGCACCCCTGTTCTTCATTATTCTCTGTGTAATCCATATTGGATGTCAGCGGTATGGAGAACTGTCACTCCTGTGCAGATCAGAGCAGCTCTCACTGCGTGCTCACTAGGGAACATAGTGCACCTTGTGTACTGGCATGGGGAGGTAAGGGCAGTGCTCAACGTGTTGTCTGCTATCTGGCTGCTAGAGCCATTTTTGGGAGGGGATTGCTCCAGTTTTTATTAACTGCTTCAATAGGCAGCAAGTATTCCTGTTGGCAGGTTGGTTTCCTCCTTCAGAAGGAACGTGCTGCCCTTTGCCAGCTGGACATCCCCTCTGTGAGGCTCAGGGACAGGCTGAGTGAAGCCTCCTGTGTAGTTCCACCTGGTTTGCACAAGCTACAGAGAAGCTTGTCCTGGCCAAGGAGCACTGTGCTATTAAAAGAGCAGAGCAGCAACAGAGCATCATCTCCAGCTAATTGTTTCATCAACTTAGAGAACAACAACTGCTTGCTAAATAAGGCGCTTCTTTTCTGCTTTGCAATTGTGCTCTCCTGCCTGCCAAAGGGAAGCTCTGCCTCTGGAGGCTTCTCTGAGCCTCTGGAAACGGTGTCTTTGGGTTTAGTCCAGAAAGGCAAAAAAGCAAAACCAAGAGCTGCAACCCAGAAGCAGAAACAGAAACTCTGCAGAGGTTTTATCCCCCTCCCACCTAAATGAAAACCACAGAACTGCTAAGCAAGCTCTGACTAGAAGAAAAAGAATTAATGAAACTTATTTGCTGCGTCTGCATCAGAAAATGTTAATGCTCAGCTAAAGAGCAGACACTTGAGAGTTTCCTCAAATAAGTTTATGTTTTCAGTTGCTTTCAGAAAAACAATCAAATTTGCATATTTTTACCAAAATACTGAAAGTGCTTTAGTTTTTCATTTTGCAGGAAACTGAAGCAATCAAGCCGGCCCTGTAGCGGGGTTTGAGAAGAAACCAAAAGCCATTTAGAGCTAATTACTGCTTTCATAATGAACTGAACTGGCAGATGATCTTACTCTTTTCCTGTCCATGAGTTATCCAGGAATCAAACATGAAGTAAGCACCTATTAGTTGAAGTGCTCAGACACGTTGATTTCCCTTGCCTCAGACTCAGCTCACTGCAGTTTTAAGCATCAACAATAAAACATTTCTGCATTCAAAATCCAGACTTTTTCACCAGTAGATCTTTTTCTGAACACACCTCCTTTTAGTGCTGGCGCGCCCATTCGTGTGCTACCTTCACATTTTGTATCAATACAAAGTTTCTATCTATATAGAATCAGTGAATCATACACCATCCGTGTTGGAAAAGGCCTCTAAGATCGTCTCATCCAACTGTCCACCTACCACCAATACTGCCCTCTAAACCACATCCCTCAGTGCCACATCTCCACACTTCTCTAACACCTCCATGGACAGCTCCTCCATCACCTCCCTGGGCAGCAGTTCCAGGGTCAGACTGTTCTTTTGGAGATTTTTTTCCTAATATCCAACATGAAATATCTATCTGCGGCCCATCCTCCTTGGAGGTGACCGGAGAAGGAACAAGGTCAAATGCCAAACATCCCTGGGTGCCAAACTTGGCAACAGTGGCATTGGTCTGTTGTTAAAAGTAAAGGTTCATTAGATTATGTAAATAGCTCCAAATCTGTGATCTGAAATTTCTATAGGAGGTCACTCAGTAAAGCTACGGTTCAAGGTCTCCTTGCAGGATGCAAGAGGGAAGGAGCAGACATTTCTCATTCCTGCAAAAGAGATGGGAAAACACAGTGGGGAGAGAGACCAGGTCTACCCCTGACCATGGCGGCCTCCTCACCCGAAGCTCAGGTGACACTCAAGAGAGATGTCCCCAAACACCAGACACAGCCTGGGCAGTGTGGCTGGTGGTGCCAAGTGAAGCCCAGCTGCCAGATATTCTGTGCACATAGAACAAGGCAGTCATGATGAGAAATTTCTCTCCTTCAGTTATGATTGACAAGAAAAGGAATAAGAAGATAGGAGGTGAAAAGCTGCGTGCAGTAACCTTTCCCTTTGTCAGAAATGTCAAACCAATTCCTAACAGCTCACTATAAAATGCATTTTACGTCGTCTTTTTGACATCTTTCCCACCTCCCCAATGTTGCCAGAAGATACAAATTCACTCTGACAGCCAGAAGGGAAAGGGAAAACAAGAGAGAAAATTAAAAAAAGGAAAACAAATCCCTACTTTTTATAACCATCATTGAGGACAACAAGACTTGGTATAACACGGTTATTGACCAATCAGGCATGAACCACCTTCTCCATGCAAAAAAATAGCACAAATCAGGCAGAAACAAGGTTACTTATCCTAGCAGGACACACATTTTGCTGTCCTATTTCCCTGCTAAATGCTGATAGTGCTTTGTAAAATAACATCTGGTTCATTTTCTTGGATTTGTTTTGCCTTTCTATTGTCACAAACCTCCTCCTTTCCTTTCCTCTGTCATGCTGTACTGCAGAAACCCATATCTTTGCATCAGGAAAGCTATGCGGATGAATGAAGGTGTGCGTCACACAAAGACAAAGAAGAAAAGCAACAACAAAAGCCAAACACCGCACAATAAAGAGAACAGGGAGAGGTTTTTAAAACTCTCACATCTGCATTTTGCAACTTAATAGGTCGACTTGCTTAAAAATTAGATATCCTGCCTCATTAGGCAGCCAGGCTTCCACCATGCTCGGCAAAGAGAGAAAGAGTAAATCAGGAGAATGATTGACCACACCTCCTTTACTAATCTCTTTTGGGATGGACTAAATCATTGTTTGAAGATTGGAGAATTAACACGGACCAGATATCCAACTCATACACAGTTATAGCGCCCAACCTTAATGTCATGGCTCAGGGAAGGATAGGTCCAAAGATTAGCAGCTGGTAATAATTACCAGTGGCAAATTTTTGGTTTCAAACCTGTGTGCAAGGACAGACCCAGAGAGAGAAAACACTTGCTGAAATTTACCGAGAAGGTCAGTTGAACTGCTCAGATCTGTCAGGTGCACTCCAATGTCCTGAATAAAACATGTTCATTTATCATGCAAGGAACGAGTTTTAGGAAATAACAGCTCAGAATCCACATGCAATAAATAAATAAATAGATCAGAAGAAAAGCATGACCTTCCATTGGCGTGTTTAACCACAATTTCGTTTACATGAGCAGAAGTATGGCAGTTCCCCCAAATCCCTGAGAGTATTTGGGGTAGGAAAAAGCAATCCTGTGGATTTTCGATAGCTGCTTGCTTTAACACAAACCCTAAGCATAAGGCCATATCAATGATTGCATTATCTAAGCAAACCTATAAGTCTAACTAGAACTGGGGCATAAACTGTAGGAACAGAAGGACTTTACACTGCACAAAATCAATGCTGGCTCTGGTCTAAGCAATGGGAGATGCTTTGTCATTTGCAGCTGCACTGAAGACAGCAGCCGGTGTTAAAAAATGCCCTTTATGTTGTCAGCGTAGAAAAGCCCTCACAGACCTGAAAAATGTTTTTATCCATATGCCACCACGTCCCTTCGGACTCCCTTTTAACTTCAGCCACTTCCTCAGAGCAAGAAGTACCTGCCAGTCGAGTCAGTGCTTCCCCTCCTCTGAACACTTGGTGAGCACAAACCTCAGCCGCTCTTACTTATTTGCTTGTGTTTACCCAACGGATCACAGCAAAGAGGGAGAGGAGGAAGAAGTTTATAATAGGAAAATAATCAATGGTGACATGCCATGGCTGTCTGCAAGGCGATCATTAGCGGCTCAGGAGGGACCTCAGGGCTCCTGTTTGCTCGGCGTGCGGTTGCCTCCTGCAGAGAGCTGAGGCTGTAGGACAGGCATCAGCAGGTGCCTCTGCTGCTGCTCCTGCTCCAGCCCAGGGAATTCAGTGCGAGTCAGGCAGCTAAATTACACCTCTGGGTTTTATCTGCAGTATTAATTACCATGTTCTCCCTAATTATCCTCTCTTAACACACTCAGTTTGCGGGAACAATGCAAGGTTGGCAAACAGTGGCATTTAAAAACGATTGGGCCAGAGGCTCAGCTGATATAAAGCAGCACAGCAGGTTTATGGAAAGGTCAGCCTGTACCAGAGCTGGAGTTTACCCACCACATTATGAGGCCGTGAGCTGAGTTTCAGAGAGGCTGACATGTCCCGACCAGCTGGCTGGAGTGGAGATGAACTGTTCGGATCCCTCATTCTCTGGTCTACGTTGTAACCACGTGCAAAGTGCTGTTCCCTAACACAGCTGTAACATGACTTTCTGACCTACAATAGAAAAGGCACAACACAATGTCAGCATCTGGAGTCAAAACTTTTCTTTTGTCTCCTGTTCCACCCTGCAGTCAGACTTGGGAAACTCAGGGATACTCTGATATATGTTGGCTATCTGTTCTGTTCTTGAAATAACCAGACTACCGTGGACTGACATTAGGTTCACTGACATACATAATGTCATATTTACAACATTACATGCTTCCTTACCTTTGTATGCACTGTTCCCAGGCTGGCACCCTGCTCAGCTGCAGCATCTGCCTGAGGGACACAGCCCAGCTCCTCAGACTCATCTACCTCTGATATGGTGATCATCTGATTGGTACAGTCTCATTGGAGCCTTAATGCATTCTGGGGACAGACCTACCCCATAGGAAGTTATGCATGCCCCCATCACATAACTCTATTCCTGAAAAAGCATGAATATTCAGATAAGATACCCTAATAATAATAATAATAATAAAATCTACAAACTGAAGCACACCTTCTTGGACTGTGATCTTTCAGGTGATCCATCATCATACACACATCTTCACAGCCTCAGACCAGCTCCTCTAGCTGTGGAATATTTTCTTCCACGTCACTCAGAATGTGTGTATCCCATTTGATAGCTCTGGAAATCACGTCTAACTGAATCTTCTGTCCTGCAGAAGACATGGCATAAAAAAACCAACAGCACCAAATGAGAGAATCATAGAACCAAAAAGGTTGGAAAAGACCTCTAAGATCGCCAAGTCCAACCCCACCAACCCATCCCCACTGACCACGTCCCTCAGTGCCACATCTCCACAGTTCCTGAATACCCCCAGGGATGGTGACCCCCCCCACCTCCCCGGGCAGCAGTGCCACTGCATCACTGCTCTTTTGGAGTGGGAATGCTTCCTAATATTTCTGAAGACAGAGACTGACACTGAAAATGTCACCCAACTTTCTATCGAGAGCTGACTAAAGCTCCATTAGTCCTCGTGACATTACCCATGGGATAGGAAGCACTGCAAATACCAGCAGAGCGCTGCATTCATCTGCCTCCACACTTCACAGTTTAAAAGAGAGGATTCTGAGAATCCCAGAAAATACAGCCCCAAGCAGGCGATGTATATCTTGGAATGTACAGAGAGAGGCAACATAAATCCCATTTTAACAAACTGTCCTCCAGCTCAGAGAGTGAAATCCAGTCTGCTGAAGGTCACTGCTAGCTCTCTGTGTATCATTTAAGTCTCTCTTAGGCCTGCAGCTGTCACAAAGGCCACATGGTGTTGGAATTGTTTATCCTGATAGAAGGTTTGTGTGTTTTTCAAGAATAAATTGTAGTGGCTGCATTTTTAACACAATCCCTACAACACATAATCAGGACAATATGAGTGACACTCATCTTTTTCCATAGGAAAGAGTCAAGGCTCAGTTAGGGCAGCCGTGTTACAGTGCCAGAGAAACAATCTCTGCATGAATTCATTAATGACAAAAAGAAAACTGTTCAACAAAGCAGCAAAAAAAATAAAACAGGAGCGTATATAAAGCTCTCCATCCCCTCTTCATAAACACTTTCAATGGCTCTGAGCTCTCTCCGAAAGTAGCACTGTTGTTTCACCAGCAGTGTTGCATCACAAAGGTGACCTTCTCAGTATTGTTTCAAAATCTTCAGGATACTCAGCACTGGGTCCTGCTTCCTACCTGCCCTGCACTGGCCTCCTTCAGGTAGAACTACCTGAAATGAACAACCCACCACAGTCAAAGGAAATCTCTGCACCAAGCCAGAGTAAGTCTGAGTTCTCAGGGCCTCCCTTTTTGTCCAGAGGAGAGGTGTTTATGCTGATGAATAGATTGGCATAAGAGCAACAAGGTGCAAGAGATCCAAATCCCTGCTGCTGTTAATATACATGAGTCACCACCGCTGCGTGAGCCAAACGTGCTTCCAAACGGAGCTGCAGTTTGTCCTTGGTTGTTTAGCTGGGCAAAGGCAAGTTTGCAAAACTTCATTTTTTCAGTGATTCAATCCCCTGACATAATAGAAATCTCTGTCTCAATCTGCTTACTGGGAAACATCAAACAAAGAGGGCCGGTGTGTGTTTGCACTTTATTAATAGCTTACAACTTGAATTTTTCTTCTCTTTTGTTCCTGCTGAACTCAGAGCAAACTACAAATATACACATATATGTACATATATAGCTGCCAAATAGATTTCTTGGAGGAAAGCAGAAAAGTGTGAATAATGGATTCTGAAGTATGGATAATTAACTGATCAAATACCCCAAGGACTGGGAATTTTTTCATCAACTGCAGATATTCTCCTTTCCTATTTTTTTAAATAAATTATGGGTACCCTCCAGGTACATTTCTTCTCCTAGTTCACATAATAAAAATAGAGGTGTCTATTGTGGGGGCAGGGGAGGTTGCTTATTTGTTTTAATTTAATTTAATGCTTCTGACAGTGAGAGAATGACAGCCCTGGCTGCAGTTAGGAGTCATACGGGCAGCTGCTGCCCAAACCTCCTGATCATAGCATCTCTACTACAGCATCTCTACTCCTACATAAGAACATTGTTCAATTGAGTCTAGCAGTGCCAAACTAGAGAAGTTTGCCTTTGTCAGCAGGATGGTCCGTGGGTGTGAATGGCTGCAGTCCTTTCCTAGGGTTCCAAGTCACATTCCAGCAGGTTTTGAAAAAGATTTCCTTACTTCTCATTTATTTATTCTGCTTCCTGGTATACCCATAGCTAAGGAACACACAAGCC
Organism: Gallus gallus; assembly: GCF_016699485.2. Classification (NCBI taxonomy): domain Eukaryota; kingdom Metazoa; phylum Chordata; class Aves; order Galliformes; family Phasianidae; genus Gallus; species Gallus gallus. Next base: position 12,352,006 of record NC_052544.1, read on the forward strand.
TCCAGTAACATGAAACCCAAGCAATTTGCTTTTTACCCAAAGCGGGACAAGGATAGAACACAGGAAAGGATCCTTTTCTCTCCTCACACAGCTGTTTATCTGCCACTAGAGTCACTCAACACCAATCCACAGCTGATATATGCTCTGAAAGGTATGTGCCACTTTGCCCATACATCTTTGGAAATAAGTGACTATGCAAAAGAATGGCTCCTCACTGCAGTGTTCAGCTGCTGAGTTGTGGAAGCAGCCAGGGGATGAGGCCTTAGAAATGGACAGACTCTGGTGCAACCGAGGAGCTCACAAGAGCAGATTTTTCATAGCAATTCTCCTAACACAAGGTAGAGAGCCAAAGCTCTGCATTGTGATAACATGCAGAAAAACGATGTAACTTACTTATGATAAATAAACATGATAAAGTGTTTCAAAGCTTTTTTTTCCCCTAATGGAACGCTGTCATCCTAGAAGCAAAACAAAAGTCTTCCCTTAGTGACAGCAGTTTAATAGCAGGGACGTTAATTAATTTCATCTCCGCATCAGTGCTCTGTTTTATTTAAACTCCCATTCTGCAGCCACTGGGGTGTTTGGGCATCTGCAAAGCCAGTGAGGGTCCTGGATTGCAGCCAAGGGGAGGTCTGGGGTAGGTGGCAGGTGTCAGAGCAGTGGAGACATGGAGACGGCTGTAAGTTCCTGTGTTGGGGTAGCTGTAATGGTTCACCAAGAGTAGCAGTGTGCTGCACCCAGGAGAAGTGAAGTACACTGCAACCATTCATACTTAGCTTAGGCAATGGGATGACCATAAGCCTTGGCTAGCAAAAATGAAAATATGACTACTATAAGTAGGCTTTAAGGACTCAGATAACCTAAAACAATCTATTCTTCATCTCTGCTGGGGGAAGGTTGCAATACTGATTCATCAGGGACCCAGAATGACGGCTATTATGTGTGTGAATGACAATGGTTTTCCTCCTTAGAAATCTCCTCACTGAACTACAATGATAAACCAAATGAATTCAGCCACAGTGCATGGCACAACCAAATCCCATGCCCAGAACTGCAAAGGCAAGGTCTGATGTGACCCACAGACCTTGCTAAATCCTTACCTACAGCCTACTAAGGCCTGGAAAAAACATAATTCAACGTCAAGGAAAGGTGTCGGTCATAAGCACTGTCAGGGAGATGTCTCCATCAGTAGCCCCAATGAAAATCAAACTGATCCTCAATTATGCTATGCAATTAACCTATGTAAATATGTGCTACTGACCACCTCCTTAGCAATTCAGTTTCTTTGCTCGTCAAGCCACAAAAAGTCATGGGCAAACACTGCTCAGAAGAGCATCTCTTTGGTGAGCAGTCCCCTCCACCCTGGGAGGAACACAGTAGGTAAAGCTACTGATGTGACAGCCATCTTACCTTTCTCTGCAGGCAGACTTTAAAAGGTGATTCTCAGCTCCTTGCTGATGCTGTAAGAAACTTCTCACAGCCATTCTAGCCCCTGCTGTTGTTCTTAACCGTCTTCTCCTTGCTCTGAAGCTGAGGCTGGTGGGCTGCCTGCCCATGCACTGAAATGTTGAAATAAGAACAGAAAAGTGCTTTAGTGGACAAGTCTGTTCTCCCTATTTCTTGCTAAGAAAGCACAGGCAGATGGTGCATGAGGAAGAAGGCAGCAGCAGTGGTGCCTAAAAGGCAGCCCAGAGGATTCCCAGCTGGTGATCCCAGAAATAGGAAGCCACACTGGTTTGCCTTCACTTCTATCACATTGTTGATGTGTTGCTGCTCCTGTTCCTACAGAGGACAGTGACTGCATATCTTAACATCCATACATCCCAGGACATGAACTGCTCTGGGTGTTCTAAAAAGAGGATCAGATTTCAGCTGCACAACACCAGAAGTTCTGGCTCATCAGCCCCTGTCTCAGTAGGCTCAGGTCCTTCGTACATCATCTAGAGCCTCTTCCAGAAATACAAAGAAAGCCAGAAGAGCTCTGATGCAACCAATCAGGGGCTGGTGGGCACCTTATAAAACCCACAGCTAGTCTGAACTCCATATGCAGGAAGAGCTGCATCAGTTTCAGATTCTGAGATTTGTTTTACTTCTAGGACAGGCAAATCGTAAGCCAACAAGAAGAAAAATAATCTTTGCATTATTTCTGCAGCAAAGGAACAAGCGTGGATGCAGCAGAGGCCCACTGAAATGTAATTTCATAAAGAAATAGGACTTAAGTGATAAAGTCTTTTGTGGAGGCATTTGCACGTGTGTGTAGTGGGTCCCAGTGCTCATTGCACTGTTATACTTTGAACTACGGTTATTGTTACCATTTTGCTGTCTGCCTAGAAACAATTCCAGTTCAGAGACAGTGTTTCATATCAGATGAGCTATGTCAGAACTTTCCGATACATCTTACCGACCTACCCTAAGGATATAACCCCAAGGACAAAAGGGACACACAGTTGGGCAGTCCCAAACCTACTGTTGCTTTAGCTTTGTTTTATTTGCTGCTGGCCTGGGCTCTGTGAAGGGTACTGAGCTCTTCAGTGTTACCCTGACCTCACACCTTGTATTTCTAAATCATCTGCCAGATTGGACCCCCTCCCAGCCTTCATGACATCCAACCATGATGCTGAGCTCCATCAGCAGGGATACAGCCATGTCTGTTAAACAGGGTTTCAGTGGAAGGGATTTTCTTGTGTAATTACTTAGGAACCAACAGAGTATGGAAAATGCTAGAAAATGGTTGGGAAGCAAAAGGCAGGAACATATAACAGCAGGGAAACATCCTCAAAAAGAGTGGCAAGAAGTATGCAAAGTCAAGAGCTGCATTAAAATTGTGGAAGAACTGGAGCTGTCACCTCCCCCTGCCTGGTACCCAGCAGTTAAGCAGTGATAGCAGCATCCTCTCCATCCGAGGTGCTGCCGTGGTGGTTAATGCTCACACTTCTGGTGCTGGCTGGGTGCAGCCGCAGCCAAGCAAATCACACCCTCGGGGTCCTTTGCCATTAGAAAGTAAACTTAATTAGATTACTGCATAGATATAAATGGAAAACATAACTTCTGGAGAACTGCAACACCCACGCACACGGACTCTGCAGAACAATCCAGAAATGCTGCATAATTCTGTCCCTACAAACGCACATCACAGAGCACAGTCATGCAGCCAACACCACGAGCCGTAGCATTTTTATGTTTTGTCAATAATTCTCTCCAGCAGCTCACAAGGCTGGCAAAGCCCAAGGCTATAGCCACCGGTTTTTATGAGCATAATAAGCAGAGTTTATTTCCACAGCACAGACATAAACATTTCTAGGATCCCAGCCACGTACAGAGGGCACCTGAGACACCAGCAGCTGTCTCCAGCTCCATTTGACCCCTTGAAAAAGGAGGCATGGAAAATGCTATCCCAGCAGGCATTAATGCAGGTTAATTAAACCTAAACTGCTCAGCAGGGGCACGGTGAATTGAGAAGCGGTGCTTCTCCAGGCCGCCCAGTGCTCCAGTCCCACTGTGGCGTGATCATTAATGGTTCTCATACAAGCCTCAGGGCTCATTTGCTTGACAAGAGCAAAGCAGTAATTTTACTGTTGAACACTTGCAAAAATGATGCCCTGACTGTTATCAAAAGTGACAGGCAAGTTATGTGAGCAGTTAACTGAAGGTTACTTTTTAGGGCCAAACCTCTGAATAGATCAGACATCAATTAGTTCACGCGTGGAGGAAGAGGGGAAAGAAAACAAAGAGAATAAAAGGAAGGAGGAAGGAAACAGAAGAAGGGGAAAGGAAATAGCAGCAAAGAGATGGGCTTAATTGGTGCCCCCCAATCAGTGCTCTGAGGGACAGGAGGAGGAAGACATTAAGCACAGCAGCTGCCCATGCTCACTGGGGAGCTGCGGCCGGGCCGGACAGCAGCAGCTGCTGAAGCTCAGGCAATGCAGCTGGCACTGCAGGAAGGAGCTGAGGCTTCAGCAGACAGAGGAGAAGTGCCCTTCAATCTGTGCCTCCCCCCAGGCTGTGGGGCTTTGGCTTTCCTCCACATCCCTCAAGTGGAAGCCTCTTGAGAAACCTTTCCAAGGTACAAAACTGTTTATGCCATGGACACTTTGAAGAGGACCAAAATTAGCCGTAGATGGAAGGTAGCTGGGTGCCTCCAGTTCAAGGTTTTTAGGAAATAAAACAGAATATTTGAGACTTGGGAAACTGCTGAAGGAAAAGCTTTCAGTTGTGACAAAGTTTCCCAAATTAAAAAACAAACAAAGAAATAACCCAACATTTTTAGCAAAATCAAATATCAGATTTGAGTTGCTTTCAATAAAGTGTTAGTTTCTTTCAACCTTCAAATATAATAGTCTGCAAAAATAAGAGCTAAATGAAGGTACAGTGCAATGCTACAATCAAAATGAAGCCTTCAATTAAAAGTAATGAAGCTCTTGTTTGCTTTTACCCAAACACGACATGGAACCATGACTTTTCTTCCAAAACAAACAAACAAAAAAGATGGAGAGTCTTCTTTGCACTGAAGCATCTCAACTGCTTCACCTGATGGCAAATGTGAGAAAAAAGCAAGAAAAGGGAACTTACAACCTGTGTCCTCACTTATTATTAAGAGCTTGGTGAAGCCTTCCTGGCTCAGAGAGCCATGTCCCCATCACGTTCCAGGGCAAGGAACCAGAGGTGTCCTCCCCAGGCCCTGTCTGTGTGTTCTGAAGGGCTCTGCTGCTAACAGCTTCCTGCGCTGGCTGCTAGCTGGGTAGGCAGCTCTGCTGGGTTTCACTGAGACAGCTCAGAACAAACACGGTGGATCTCTGATCTTTACCGACAATAAGATTAATGGGTGGCAGAAGGATAGAACCATAAAATCATTACAGTTGGAAAAGACCCCTAAGATCCCCAGGTCCAACCATCGACCCACCCCCACCGTGCCCACTGCCCACGTCCCTCAGTGCCACATCTCCACGGTTCTCAAACACCTTCAGGGACGGTGACCCCCCCCCCCCCCCCCCACCTCCCTGGGCAGCTGTGCCACTGCATCACTGCTCTTTCTGAGAAGAAATGTTTCCTAATATCCAATCTGAGCATTCCCTGCCACAACTTAAGGCCATTAACTCTGGTCCTATGGGGAGATGTGGGGGAATGGGGGAAATAAGACTGAGACCCAGAAGAATTAGATCTGTAGACAACAACACAAACTCAAAAGTAGAACAGAACGCAGTCAATGATGATGGTCTTAGAAATATATATATATATATATATATATGATAGCTATTCTCTCTTATGATCAGCAGGAGAGAGAAGAAACAGCCTGCTTGCAACTCTGCCTCTCTCCCACACCAGCTGCCAGCAGCACAGGGCATGTGGTCCTACACAGGTGGGTGACAGCCACTGCCTGTTGCTTTGGGGGCACCCAGGGACACCCAGCCCCAGCCCTGTTTCCACAGCCCAGCAAAGCCCAGGGCCGTGTCCTCCTGGGGAGGCATGGAGATGGTGCACTGAGATTAAAACACACGTTATTTATTGCCAGATAAGTTCAATTCAGGGACTGTCAACCTTGACAGGGCCGTAAATACTCACAGGTCTGGGCTCAAGCTGAATGGGTCCCATGGGTTTTGGATTGGAATACTGCAGCTGGGAGCTTCTTTCTCTGAACATCCACTCTCCCCTCATCCCTCCTCTTCACCCCACCTTTTCTGATCTCCATCTTCCCCAGTAAGGTCAGCATTTTGCTACACTGGTTCTCTCACAGAGCACACCCTAGCCTGACTGATATAAGCAGACTTGATGCAGGCAAGGACTAAACCTTACAGAGAGCACCCGTTGGTTTTCCGATCACATCCGGACTGGCTGTCAGGCTCCAAAGGCAGCAGGATTTATTGCACTGAAACACAGCAGCAGCAGAAGCCCGTGAGGAGCCTACGGAGCTTCATGTACAGGAATAAAAATTTCAGGGCCGCTTGGAGATATGAAATATTTCTTAATTACTTTCTGTTCCAGCACAGCTTGAGGCTTCTTTTTCTTTTTTTTTTTCTTCCTGTTGTTGTTCTTGGGGTTTGTTTGGTGGTTTTTGCCACCTTTTTTATTTTAATGTGGATGATAGTAAAGCAGTATCAATGCCAGCTGCTGTCTCATAAAGGATAGGCAATGGCTTTGCTGGGGGACTGGCTGCTCATGCAGGATGCTGGCACCGAGAAGGTGACAGCCTCTGTCAGCATGGGATCATTTACCTCACACTGAAACACATTAAAAGCTCCTCTCCCGAGACATTTATCCATAACGGCTTTGTGTAGAGGTGTATTATTGTAACATTGGCTTAAAAGCAGCCTGGACAGGCTCCTCACATTGACTCCTTTCTGCCCCTCACCAGACCATGCAGTCATGCTCCTGCTGCTCAGTAGCATTTTTAACATATTCCTAAGGCACAGTTTTCCACATCACCCCTAAAACTTCACCTTGCTTCCTCTCCTCTCCCTCCTGCCCAAGCTCTGCCTCTAAGATAAACGCAATGTAGTCCACTGCCAAGGTCAACACCTCAGACACCAAAGACCCACTGGGTTTCCCTCATACCCCACTGCAGAGTGTACCATAATCCTGACACCCTCAACAGGCCAAAGCTAAGGAGAAAGGCTTCTCATCACCTCCTCACGTCCCATTTTCAACCACTTCACATGTGTTGTACTGAGCTGAGAACAAGGCAGCACTCGCAATAAGTAGCCTTCCCACCCGCGCTGCAGTTGGTGCTCCAGCTTTCAGCCAGGGAAAATCGGTTCTGCATAGCTATAAAACAAAGCACCCTGAGCTCGACCTCAGAACAACAAGCCTCCGAATCAGAGAAGTGGCACGAGCAGCATTTGCTTCCCTGTTAGCAGAGCCACTCACATCTTTGTTCCTGAAAATGACAGGTTTTCTCCCAGCTCACCAAGCTGGAAGGACAGCAGGGCTGGGCAGCTGGATGGAAAAGAGAATGGCAGTTTTGCCAGGACAGCCCAATGACCGTGGTAGGCCGTGTTTTTTAATCTTTTCTAGGTTAAACACGGGCAGTTGTGTCTTGCTACATTACATTATATAATGTGATTTGCTGATATAGTTTGATAGGTTGAATCCAAGAACACAGTGACTCATGTAGGAAATTGGAAGCCTCCTTGTCTCCAGTGTAGTGTCTCCAGAAGTTAGAGTGAATCAAACTGATTGTGTTTATTCCATTTTTGTTGCTTAGTAAATAGCTATTTATTTAGTTATTTTTAAAGCCTGTGAAGGAAACCTCCCCAGTGATGAGTTGAATCGATTCTCTAAAATACAATATTTTTAGGAAACGTCCCAGAAAGGGAACAACAGAAGAAGAGAATGTCATCAGATTCAGGAGTCAGAGCTCCTGGGCTGCAGTCCCTGGCTCCAGCACTGACTTTAGAGAAAGGCAGTTTGCTCTGCAGGGCACTGGGAGCCCACTGCTTTAGGAGCTGACTGCTTTATTTGTTGTTTTTTTTTTGACTAAAAGCCTGAGCTTTCCTGAAACCCTTCCCTCCAACATCTGGCCATCTTGGCTTGCCCAGATATAAGGACCCATTTCACAGAAGCACCGTAAATCTTAATTAAGATCTGTAAACCACAGATGAAAAGGATGGTATGAATACACAACTATCAGTAGCAGGTTCAGCCTCTACGAAGCACAGACTTTCATGCTGTACCACGCACAGCAGCAATGAGAAATGTATGAATGCCACAGCGTTATTGATTTGGTAGCTACTAAAAAGCTCCAGGATCCCTGGCAATAAAAGCATGATAATGAGAAGTAGCCAGGAGAGCACTCTTTCAGCAAATAGTATTTGCATTCACTGGGACAAGAACATAAGCCGTATTTATCAATAGAGAGCTGAGGGATGGTTTGAATACAGGGGATTAGCCAAGTTCATTTTGCAGTTGGTGGCTGTGGTTTACCTTTACGGCACTGCCTGCAATGGTATCATTATAGAAGAGCAACTCATCCAAAAGGGAAAGCTGCAAAGCACCTTTCAGAGAAGAATCTAAATAATCTAACTGCCTTTTTATTCCTTTTTGTTTGTTTGTTTGGTAAAGCCCTTAAATTTTCCACAGCTGGGATACCTTGGTCTACTTATACTCGGAACGTGCAGGAACACAGCTGCCTTACAAGGTGAAGGAAAGGCAAAATGTTAAACTGCCCATATGAGTAGTTACTATTTAATGAAAAAGAAGATAAAGTATTGCTTTATGAAAGCCAGAAGTGTCATAGATTTCTCTTGGGAGGGTGATATAATGTAATTAAGGCCAAGTATCAACATGAAAAGAGCTACCTCGGGGATGTATGTTGTCTGGTACTGCCCCCCGAAACCCTTCTGATCTCGGTGTAAATGAGGACACAGCTCCAACAGGCTGCCTTCTGCAATTTACTATAGCAGGGCATTTCCAAGAGCAGAAAGGAGGATTGCTAGTAAACACCATCCGCTTTCCTACAGAGAGAAAGGGGAAAGATACTGCTGTGCTTTAACAGAGGCTATGTGGAAAAAAAAAAAAAAAAAAAGACTGATTTGTTACTGCAGGTCATTAGCATAGGTACAGCCATAAATTTTGTTGTTCCCTGCTGCTGCCGCGGCAAGACAGCTCTCACTCCTAGAGCAGAAATCCTGCTGAAATCGTCCTCTGAGTGAGCTTACAGTGCTTTGGACAAAAGGCAATGGCACAATGGATGCGATGGATGCCTGGCCTTCCTCCTACATGCCTGGTGACACACAGGCTGCAGTCACATCCTCCACTCATCATCACCCCACATACTCCGCCGTGGGGCCACAAACAGCTCCCAGGCACTGATAGACACGGGGGGCACTTTGCTGCAATTCAGACCTTGGAAAGTCTATTCTTTTTCTTTTCTTTTTTTTTTTTCTTTTTCTTTTTTTTTTTTTTTTTCTCTCATTAAACAACAGATTCTCCCTTCATTTATCTCCTTTCTGGTTGAATATACTCTCATGGCTGCCATATACATCCCACATGACAAGAAATAAAGGGACACTCTTCACCTCCCAAGAATCCCTAATAAGTGCTTAATTAAACAATGATTGCGCTTCCTTTGGTAATGCTGTACAGGCAGAAAACTTGGGAGAAAAAAGTAAAGAAAAAGAAAGGTACAAAGCAAATTCCTCCAATGTTTCTTGTCTTGGAACTGCATTCAACTCCTGCTGGCAGAAAGTTTATAGCCCTCTGCAGAGATCCCAGCTGGGTGATATTTTGCTACCTCTCAGACACAAATACCATGTAAATTCTCTTAATTTACTTGGTAACTAAGAAAGATATGCTCAGCAAACACCCTATCGCTACATAACACAGTAATTACATATTCTGCATCCAGGTAGTAATTCTATTGCCTGTCGATTATTCAGTGATTACACTTTGAAGTAATTACCGTGACACCTACGTACTCCAGGTGATAAAGTAGCAATAATTTGGTATCCATTCTCTGGGGAACTGGATTCCCCATAAACACCTCCACCCTACATATAGTGTAAAAACCAAGTCTGGAGAACTTGTAAGGTCAGTGAGAAAGGCAATGTGTCCTTCCTCCCAGAACACTGGTGGGCTGAGTCTTCCTTCATGGAAGCTGATGATCTCTGAAGACAAGAAACTCCATGCCAAAGGGAGCCCTAAGTCACTAGGGCAAAAAGCACTCTTGTAAGGGCACTGTTTATCTTTATCCCAATATTAAGTAAAAAATTCATACTGTTAGTACAAACTCAGTAAGTAATTTCTTCAAATGTAGAATTTGGCTGGCTCTGCTGAATAAATTATGGGGAGAAGGGAGGGAAAAGGTATTTAAAACAACGAAGTCTACCGCCATCTATGGCTCCTACTTGCCTTTCCCATCACCTCCTGAAGCTCATTTCTGAATATATAAATCATTCAAATTCTCCGTGCATCCCAGAGAGATGACCTTTTTTAATTGCAGGGAGTGTTAGAGACTGAGTTCTGCTAACCTTGTCAGACCAGTCCTGAAAGCTCAGATGCAACCTGGGCAGGATTTTAAGAGCTCGCAGTTCTCACTCTGTCCCTTAACAACGCTTAAGTGGATACTAATAGGTTAACGTGTTAAACATTGCCTCTTTCTTACCTGAACCAAGTGAGAAATATTTCAATTACTGTATTCCCATGGAAGACCCCTACCCGCTCCAAGTTATTACAAGTCACTCCATATTCATCATGTATTTGCTTGCTCTAAGCTAAGACCAGAGCTCTTTGGAGTTCTTGCTTAATGACTGCACCGTGCCTGATCCAGGACAGGGGAACCTCTGGGAGATCACAACACAAATAATAAATAAAGGCTCCAAGATTCTTCTTACCCCATCACCATGCTGAAACGATATTCGGCTCCTAGCCTATGGCACAATCAGAACTCTTCCCTAAGTTACCTATAGCATGTTGAAATTATTTTTCACTGATATCAGCACACATTAGGTCCAGGTCCTAGAGTAATTGCCAGCTAAGTAAAGCATTCAGGGTATTCACCAACAGAGTTTATTAATAAATCTTATGATGAGTTTACTATATATTGCAGAGGGAAAGAAGAGAGAAACTGCATAATGCCTGAAAAAAACATGCACCTCTCTATTAAAAATACCCTTCTTTGTAAAGCATAATAATTATCAACAAAAACCGACCACGTGAGTGCTTCTACAAAGAAACAATCTGCTGTTCTGCAGAAGAAGCCTGTTATTGAGCTCGTACTGCTGCAACTGATCACAGCTCTGGTCATCTGGCATCACCATGACTAAGATACACAGACACATCATAACATACCTCTGTCCAATCTGTGCAATCAACCCCACATCACGGACATATGATTCCTTTACACCACAGTAAGCCAACACTCTGCATGCCTGGCAGCGCAGTGATAGCGCAGTGAAGCTACCAGGGTGTGTTCAGCCCTCCCTGACCTATCTTGCTGCAATGGCAGCATCTTGTCCATACACCTTCTGCATATGTACCTGGTTCTGTGATTTGAGAGAAAGAAGAAGGCTTTGCTTAAGCTGCTTATTACGAGGTGGGTGTATCTCTGTCCTGGTTCTGTCAAACCTGAAAATCCCTGGTCAGCTCCTCTTTAGCAAGCAAAAATGAACTGGAAGGATCCAGACCGTGCTGACGCTAAATGGATGGCAAAGGCTCTGTGCCTAGAACACACAGTTTCACCCTTTGTGTCGAATTCATTTGGCCCTATTAACATTTTATCTGTGTGCCAGAGCAGAAGCAAAAGGCTTGGCAACCAGTCAGGAATAATCTTCCCTGGCACGCAGCACCCTGCTGCTGCAACAGCTCTAATGACTGTAGGGATGGCCAATGGGCACCAGGGAGGAGAGAGAAGATGGAGATGTGGAAGAGGGGATGGGAAGGAGGGAGTCAGCAGGAACAGGATTGGGACCATGGGGTTAGGAGACACGTATGCGAGTGCATATCTAAATTGCTCTGTGCCAGGGCACCCTGAGGTTGTAGTTTCCTTCAGCCATTGGCTTACTAAATTGTTGTCTGCTGTTCCCTTTCACAGAATGGCTTAGGTTGGAGGGAACCATAAAGACATCTAGTTCCAACCCCTTGCTCTGGGCAGGGTCACACCCACCAGAGCAGGCTGCCCATGGTCTTATCCAACCTGCCTTGAATGCCTCCAGAGATGGGGCATCCACAGCTTCTCTGGGCAGCAGTGGCAGTGCCTCACTGTCCTTTCACTAAAAAAATTTCTTCTTAACATCTAATCTAATTCTCCCCTTGTGACTCTGGTCTCTGAAAAAATAAAGTACTAGCTCTTATCTACATGAGAGGCCTCTTCAAGCAAAATGTCACCCGTCCATGAGTACCTCCTGAGAGCCTTAGCTCAGGAGAAAGAGAAAGCAGCGCAGATGAAAGAGTCACCACCATGGTCATGTGCTGATGGAAGGCTCTGTCTTGGCTAAACTCTGATGAGAGGAAGGGATCACTCACACCACCTCATCATGAGACTTAGAATGGACTGATCTGATAGAATCATATGGAAATCACATAGAATCTGATGGAAAAAAATGCCCTATCTCATCTACTTATACCCACAACACTGGATCTTAGGATAATTATTTGGTGCCTCAGATTCAGCATAACAGAAAGTGCAAGTGATGAAATTCAGGAAGCCCTGGCAAGTAGCAAGAATGAAAGTAGGTTACACCCAGTCGGCCGAGGGGCAGAAAAAATCCTCTATGTAGAGGAAGAGCAAGTTAAATGACACACACACACACACAGGCATGTAGACTTTGCTAGGACTCATCTTCAAAGACTTGATCTGGGAACTGATACTTACCCAAATGTGAAGTTAAAATCGAAACATACCATGAGAATTCTTCTGATATATTAAAATACCTTAGCACTAGAATAAGTATGATTTGTTGGTATAACTCATATTCAGATTAATTAATTGGAGCACCCAGAGTTTCAAAAAATAACTCTGCAATTGCACTGCTTAAATAGATTAAGGTATCACCAGCTAAGGCAAAAGGGAAGGGTAAAGATTCTAGTGATTAAAAAGACATATTTTAGTGAGATAGTATTCCAAATCTTACAGAATTCATTAGGGGTGGTAGTGAAGAACACTCCAATTAGGGTAGCAAAAAGACAGTACGGAGTTGAATTGAGGAGAACTATCCGTGCCAGGTAGGCAGACCATAAGCCATGACAGCGGGGTATAGGATGGTACCTGCCACCAGCCATCTGACTCCCTGAATTAATCAGAGTGATCAGTGTCACACCAAGAAATAGCAATACAGCCAAAATGTAAGAGGAGAGTGAAAACAAAACGGAATGAGAGAGAGAATTCTGCTGAGGAGGAGAGAAATTCACAATAAGGATGGGTGAAGCCAAAGTGTATGAGGTCAGCTGCAGGATTTTTCTACTGGAAGTAAGGTTTCTTCTCTTGCCTGGTTTCCTAAGGAAGTAACACTTGGCCCAGTCATGCTGCATGTATATGTGTCTGTTTCTGCCTGTTCATTTCAAACCATCTCTATGTAATGGAACAGCCTAAAAAATAGGAGCATCCTTTTTGTTTTGCAAAAACAGGAAGACAGGGATATTCAGGGGACAGCTGAATTACAGTGGGGCTACTGAGCATGCAGCTCTCATATTCCTCATTAGTCTTGAGAAAAGTCATGTAAGATTATTTGACTCCTGCATTTGGTTTCTTGTGGAACAATATCTTTTCTTTGTTATGATTTATGTAGAGTTACACTGCATCCCTATGGTCTCATGCAGAAGATGAGATTCAGCTGGTCTGCATCTTGGGAATGCCCAACAATAGAAGTCACAGGATGCTGCTGCCAGAGGACTTACTTAGCCATGGAAGTGTCAACGTATGAAGTTGACAAAACTACCAAGTTCTCCCAAACGAGTTCCTTCTGCTGAATTAATAATGTTCCAGCATAAGGACAACACAAAATGTCTTTCTTTAATATCTTTTTCTGCTTTGATTTATTAACTGCATGGAAACATAAGTGTCACCAAACACTACAGTCAATTCCCAAATCCCTTCTGCTGTTATAAGTTGAGAAAAATTATAGCTTTGCTAACCAAGGGAGGAATCAGACTCATCTGCAACATGTGAATGAGAAGCCTGCAGATCCCAACAGCTTCAGAGCAAAGTGCAGTACACTGAAAGTACAGAACCTAAAGCCAGTACACTGAAGACCTCAACTACCTTTGATAGCATGCAAGGGAGGAGATAGACGGAGTCCACCAATCTGAAACCTCCTGTCAACAAACCAAATTCAATCCATACACTACAAATCAAGTCCCTTAGGAAAGTAAATCTAGTTCCTTACCCCAACCCTAAAAATATCGACTAGTGCAGTGAATATATTTATCCTCCTGGGGAAACAAAGGAGAGCCCCTTGCTCGTTGTGCTTATCTCCTGTCCTGCAGAACAGCCAGTTTTTCTTAGCTATGTGCTTTAGTGTGTGGGTGCCATTATCAGCTACGCTTAGGTTGTGAGGCATCTTCAAAACCACACTTCAGCCCAGCCTGCAATAACCTCTCAGCATGCCTTTTGGATACTTCTCCAGACAGCTTTTCCTTGTGTTAATTTATTTGTCCTTGTCAGTTCTGCCAGATGCAACTCTGTCCCACCTAGTCATTTCCCCATCTAGTAGTCTGATTCAGGAAGGAGGCTTGGAACAGCAGCAAGAAAGTTCCTCAAAGGAGGAAGATGATGAGGAGCTGAATTTGGTTGGCCTGAAGCCTTTGTTCACATCCTACCAGCGTGAAATGAATGCACATCTTCCCGCTGCAACCGCAGTCTCATAAAGATCCAGTTCAGTGTTTCTCTTTTATTCATGCTGATAATAATACAACTAATAGTAGTCTTCCCAACCACTGAAAATTGAATGAAGAAGGAAATCTGCATACTGACTGAACATGCTGCCAGGGAGAATAATAAATGAAAATCAAAGGCCCAATTCCCAGATGACTGTATGCAAAGGGATCAGTTTGCATAAGAATTCACACTTTCAAACACCACTGGAAGTCTGCTCTTGATGGCGTTTTTCTGGTGAAAACGATACAAGCATTTGATCTCCCTCAGAAGAAAACGTGTGATGTTCAAAAATGCTCAAAACTATCTCCCTTCTCAAAATGTCCAGGCACCGAGGCCAGGAAGAGCTGAGCCTTGGGTGCATGAATGCCATATGAAGCATCCCTTGACATCAGTCTGAATTATGTGATGACTTACAGAAAAAGAGATAATTATGTAGATTTGGATTATTTATTTACATAGCCCTATCACATTTGGAATGAAACTGGAGCCCCCAATCTACTCAAATTCCCTTGCACAGCTGATGTACATTTCCCTGTCATAACACATACAGCGTGCACCTGTCGTGCTGACTGTCCCTGGAAGTGAAAGGACATTGTTCAGGCATTAATCACTCAAATTAGGGCAGTGTCTGTCCCAGAAGCCTCCCCAGCTTGGAGCCAGGGTCACTGCTGCTGTTGGCCACAACTGCTGTTCTATGGGTAGAGGATTTGGAAGCACTGCTCCCTGCAGTCATCTGCATGGACGTGCTGGAGATGCATTGTGCCAGTCCATGGCAGACTGACAGCAGCCTGGTGTTGGCCTGGGCTTCCAATAGAAAAGCAATATAAAGTGATACCAGAGCTCAGATGTAGGTTTCGCAATAGAACAGCATGAACGATGCTTGCAGCCCACTGCCATGTCCTAAAAGTAATGCAAGCAAATGTCGGTGCTGTTTTTCCCATCTAGATCAGCTTCTGGAGTGTGCCTCTGCATGTTTGGCTAGGGAGGCATGTCTACCCTTTTTGAAAGCCCTTTGGAGCTATCTTCCTCATCTAATGATCTATGTACTGCTGCAGGATGGCTCGGAAATGAGCAAGAGACACTTCAGTATGCAAGGCTATAGGATTTCTCCCATGGGGACAGCTCTAGTAGAGCTCCCAATTCTCCTTCTGAAGAGTTAGGGTTGAGCATTCAGGTGACAGTAGGTGAAGTTCCTGGCACAACAAAATACAACATTTTTAAAAGATATTGTGAACTTGAAAGGTTCTGTACAGTGATACTTGGGTCATCTTTTCTCCCTTTCCATCTGACTATTGTCCCGGGCATGCTGCACAGAGCAGCCACCAGGCCATCGTAAATTGCGCTGCTCAAAACTTTCAACATTCACATTTATTGGACTTCAGACTGGCTTGGGCATTCCCTTCCAGCTTTCTGCTCATTTTTATAAGAAAATATCTCTAACTCTTCAGATCCGCTGCGTCTCCTCCTTGAATCACTGCAGCAGTGCCTAGAGGACGGGAATGAGCCCAAGGTCTGATCATACATATTAAATACAAGCTATATGAGTCAGTAGACCATTTGTAACTAAAGGGGGTCCTTACACCTGTCAGAGAAGAGAGATTAAATGAACAAATACTCAGAGGAATCTGAGTATATTTGGAGGTGCTGGAGTTGTCTCCTCCACTAAAGTATCTCAGCACTACTTCCTTCATTAGCTTCACTTCCCTCCCTTCATCCCTACCATCTAGCGAAGTAAAACAGTGAGAAGAGGAGTTGGGGAAAGACCAAAGCAGTGTTCTCCCAACAGGGAGAAGGTTTGGATCTCACACCCAAGCTGCCTGCACTCAGAAGGGCAACTTCACCTTGGGAGCTGGGCTCCTGCAGCCATTGACCGACATACCCTCTCCTATCCCCGTGGCTGTTTGCTGCCCGTGGGCAGACTTGCAGCCTGTTACTAATTTGGGTTTCTCTCTCCAGTTCACTTCACTCATTTGTCAGGAGGGAAGATTAAAAACAGATGAAAAACAAACCCAGAAAGGAATTTTTTTTTTTCACTTGCTGCAGGATGGAGTTCAATCAAGAGTGGGACATAACCTGAACATATACCTGGAATAAAAGGTCACTTATACTCTTCCTATGCACAAATGTGGGTGTGGAGGGACCATATCCATCTTTTTTCTTATACCCAGAAGCATTATTTTGGCCTCCAGCCCAGCAGCAGGGCTATAATTATGGCCAGGAAACAGCCAGCAATGGTAGCCATCTGTGCAGAACATGCTTCCATCCACCTGGGAGGAAGGTGTCAACCTGGCTGTACTCCTTTTCCGCTGAGGGTTTCCTGTCTCCATCATAAAATTCTCATCATGACAAATTTTGAGCTTTGACAAGATCACTGTGAGCACTGTGCCCAACGATGCACTGGGTTGAGGCTAACCTGGTGCTGCTCAAAGTTCAGGTGTGGGCAGTGCCTGACCCCATTTCACTCCTTTTCTCCCTCTATGGGTGCATCAGCATCTCGTCTGACTGCGGACATGACAACATCAATCCTTTCTTCAATCTCATTTAAGAAATTGTGATACATTTCAATTCAACATTATGTAGAGATTTGTTTTCATGTTGGAACTTAAGCATGGGAATTTAAATCTTAAATTAAGATTAAATGATCTAAAACAAAACGTAGGCTTTCAATTCTGGTGAAATCAAGTGTTCCAGATTGATCAAACTGAATATTTAGGAAAGGGTTTCATTTTTTCCTCCATAAAAAAAAAATAACAACCAAACCCCACCACAAAACCTGTTGTTTTCTCTTCCTACATTACTGTCATAGAACACAATGCTGAGTTGTAAGAGGAATGAATTTGTTGGTAGCCACCAGTCTGGGGGACAAGAAAAGCTTTGAGAAACCATTAGAGGGAAAAGGCTGCAGGAAGGGTTTCTGAGCTGCCACCACCATGGGTTGGTGGAAAAACAGTGAGTATTCAATGGAGAAAGAAAAAAGACAAAAAAAACCCCTAGAATAAAACACAAGAAAAGCCTGTGCAGAGCCTTTAAAAATTCAAAATGTTTCAGCTATATGCTTGGACCCAAGGGGATTTCCTCGGAAGAAATGCATCTGAATGGGACACTCAGAACTACCTCATGAGAGCAATTCTACACCACAGAACGTTTTATGTTCTTTTGCCAGAAAGCTGATTTGCATGTGACCTGTACACAGCAGTCAAACTTCTATGCCACCTTTCATTGTGCATTTTATCCCAAGGCAGAAATGGCTAGCAAGCTTTCATTGTAGGCTCTATCTGCCAGCACTTTTGTTAAAATAATTCCTGGTCTCATGACTATACATCATCACAGTTCCATTAGTTGGAGCCAATTGTAATAAACTAATGTGCAGAATGATTTCCAGGTGCCTGCAGCTAAAGAGAAAATAATAGCAAGTTTCTACTCCTTTCTTCTTTTGCTTTCTTTCTTTCTCTAGGTGACAGACATACAGATGGAGAGACTGATAACCACTCTGGTGACTGGGACATTCCATCCTTCTCTTCCTTTTTTACAATGAGGCACTTCAAAGCTGATTTCACCAGAACCTTTTATTTGGCAGCAGTATCTGGGATGTAATTGTCTGAGCCTTGTGCATACAGGCTCTGATCTGCTCTGATCAAGTGACAACAGAAATCCCTTTGGTTGAGGGCTTTGTCCCTGCCACTGGAACCCCCTCCTAAATGCAGTGCCATGCAAGGCCACTGAGTTTCCATGCAGAGTGCATTGGCTGGTGTTAATGGAGTTCTAGGTGGGTGCCATGAGCTTGTTCTCTAGGAGTGTCTGAGCAATTGGATTATTTTATTTGCAGATTAGACTTGAACTTACCATCGCCACCCTTCATAACCAGGTGCTTCTCTAGTCATAAAGGTCAGAATGATTTGTACCCTAACAAATCTGGGCTGCATCTGCTCTGGGAGTAAAGGATTTTGCACTGGAACACGTAACCTAACAGGCAAACATTCCCTCCCTGTGTCAGTCCCTGGAGACAGCACAAATCCATCTTGGCAGAGCAGAGGCTGATGCAAGTGCAGAGATTAGATGCCATTGCTCAAACGCCAATGGAAGAGCGTGCTGAAGCCAACGTTCCTCAGCTGAGCCAAGTGCAAGAGCAGTGCTGCAGTACCTGGGGTACTGGAGACCTTTGCCCAGTGCCTTGACACAGCAACATGGAAAAAGCCCCGTGCAACACTTCTGGTGTCTGGTTGCCTCTAACTAACACTATCAGTCTCTGAGCATCTTGAGCCAAACAGCTCTTGTCTTGTTCCTTCTGCTGTTTTGCTGCATCCCACCCAATGACACAGAATGCGCCAGTCAAGAATGGAGGAGCATGATGGTTGCCTAGGCAATGCCTTTGCCATGTACAATAAATAAATGACAATGGATTTGGGCTAGCAGAATCTCAGGGGTCTGTATTGCAATCCCTGCTGCAGTAACTCTTTACCAAAAATCCTGCTTCTCCCTCAACACACGTAGACACACACATCAGTGCTGGTGCATTCCTCCTGCCTTTCACCGCGGGAAACTGCCTCCTCCAGCTCATTCACCATATAAAGGAAAAAGTAGAGAAGAAAAAACATCCAAAGACACATTGAATGGAACCTGCTCCCTCCTGCATCTCTGTAAATGACAAACTGTGGGAGAAATCCAAGACCCAAAGACAAAGGATCCTGCGGTATTGCAAGCCACTACAGGGAAACCTCTTATTTAATACAAAAGGAAATAGTCTTATATACACATAATCAAAAGGAAAAGCAAGCCACCAGCCCAGCACCCTGCTCAAAACGGGTTTCTATTGCAGGGAGACACTGCAGACCAGCACTCAGTGTGGGCAGGCAGCCACCGCCTGCCCAAGCATGATGGCGTTGCTCGTTTTTCACTCTGACACCACTGCAGGCTCCACAAGGCTCCTTGACTTGCAAGGTGATCAGAATATTGAGTACGATACTGCGGTAGTGAGCCTGGCACCCAGCACAGCAACAGAGCGACTGCCTTCCTCCCCGCCCCTTTTCTCACCCGCACGCAAGGAAAAAAAGGAAAAAGAAGAAAAAAACCCACAAAGACAGTGAGGTTCCTGGCGTCCAACACCCCCCCGTACGTGTTTGGAGAAGGGACCTTGTCTCCATTGTTAACGATCTTTCAGCTCATTTCACAAATGTCAGAATGCTCCTGTCCCCCCTCACCCCCACGTGCACACACCCTTTAATATGCATGCTTTTGCTATGAAAATGTAACCCTGGAAGTACGTTGTATTGATGGCCGTGCTGCAGGGACCCTGCAGTCCTTGTCTGCCCATAACTATGCAAATAAAGTTCCTGGAGAGAGCAATAAGTCATTATCCACCCCATATAATGGAGCCCATGGCTTGGTTCAGCTGCTAGGGACACATTTTGCACTGGGAGCCAGCCTTTTCTCCAATCTCCATTCACTCACAGAACCTCAAGCCTCAGTGCCAGGTTTCAGCTAGTAACTGTCCCAACTGAAATTAGGACACCATCAATGAGGTGGGAGCTTGAATCTCTAAGAGCACTGATGAATTATTGCTACCCAACGCACCTCAAGGCACACCATCCACAAGCCTGTTGCTTGTCCTTCCCCTTCTCTTCTCACTGTCCTTGGGTCTGTTGGACAACTACTGTCCCAATATACTCATCCACAACTCACATTCCTGACTGTAGCCGGCCTACAGCGAGGGGTGAGTCATCACAAATACCTCAGCAAAACCTCTCTTACACCTGTGGGCTTCTTTACCTCATCCAACTGGGCAGGTGTGCATGTAGAACAAGTTTTTCCTCTTTATGAGGTGCTTACCCTGTATTCAGAATGGGGATGTCAGTGAAATTCTGCCCTACGAGAGCAAAAGGCCCAATCACCTATTTTCATTGTATTTCTGAGATGCAAACATAGCCTGCATGATCAAATACCTCCAGGAAACTTAAACTGTACTCCCTGCTCATCTTAGTTCTTTTTATTTATTTATTTTGACTAAATAAGACGTCTCTGAAAGGCATTTTAATTTACATAAATATTGTGGAGAAGAAGATTTCATGCTGCTACCTGACTAATCAGTTACACGCTACTGCAAAAAAAGCAATAACAGCACAGGAGAGGTGTGATTCTCTCCCCCTCCCGTTGGTGTTGCTTCTGGAGAACTTCGTATCGATTGGCTGAGTGACACAGCAGAAATTTCCATTTCAAATTAAAGAAAAAAATTAATTTGCTGACTCAGTTTCAGATAATGTTTGTAATACATTTCAATGTCAAAAAGGCATCATCTCATTGACCAGTTTTGAGTCAAGAACGTGAAACTAAGGCATTCTGCTGTTATTCCTTTCAATCACAAGTAAACATTATAAAAGCAAAGACTAGAAAAACAGATCATTATTATAAATATCCGATCACAAATATTCTGGAGCAATATATGCTTCACCAATGTGATGCAGGGATTGATGATATAATCACTTCTCTTGCCACTCTACCTCTGGCAAAAGGTGCGCTCATGTGCACTACAGGGCTCCTCCTTCCCCCAGTCCTTCCCACCCTTGGAGTTGCTCAGTAGAGCTCATTGCTGCCTGTGGTGAATCAAAATGTG
The DNA here is from genome assembly GCF_016699485.2 of Gallus gallus. Classification (NCBI taxonomy): domain Eukaryota; kingdom Metazoa; phylum Chordata; class Aves; order Galliformes; family Phasianidae; genus Gallus; species Gallus gallus. Next base: position 12,372,918 of record NC_052544.1, read on the forward strand.
TTATCATCAGGCTCAACATGTTATTGAGTTAATTAAATGCCACAGTTTTGATAACACTAATTAGAAGCATATCACATTCATCTGAACACACACCCTTTGCAAACCCCGAAAAAAAAAATAAGTGGCAATGTTTTCATCTGGATAGATTTTGTTGCTGGAAACACTTAACGCTCCATTCAGAACTAATATTCACTGTATTTTATCAGCCCTAAGACAGCACATTCTTCCTTGTTTTTTTCATTCTGTTCCAGATTGCAGAGAACACATGAAACATTCAGTTGTGTCCCATGTTCAGGAGCTCAGGCTCCCAAGACAGGGTTTTCAGGACTTTCAGGACATGGCTTTTAGTGTGTTACGCTCTGTAAGTCAATGACAACAACTTCAGACTCCAGGTTGCCCAAGACCACTGCAAAGTCATCATGGAGGTTGTTAATGTCCAAGTGTGCATAGCACAAAGATCCACCCCTATTTCTACTTAATGTGAACTTCCACATCATGAATTTGAAACAAGGTAAAAAAAATAAACAAACAAACAATCCAAAGAGGCTGTGGCCAACATGATTTTCCAAGCCAGGTATTATACTACCCATAAACTCCTACACGCAGTGCAGCCCTGTTCTTAGACAATATTGCATCTCCCTTTAGCCCATCAATCCTTCCTCTTTCCTCCTCCCTCTGACAGGTGTGCCCTCACCAACACAGCCACCATCTCCACAGCTTTAGGGGTTCTATTCTGAGAATTAGAACAACACTCATGTCCAAGCTTTCACTTCAGGATACTTCATACTCTCTTGACACTCCCTCACACTGCTATTCTCTTAATACAGATTGAAACAATATTTTGCATCATAGCACAAATCTTTTTCATTGTTTTCTATTGTACAAAGGATATGAAATACCAAATACAGACCCAGGTAGGCAGGAGGGCACTTTAGATGCAAACTGCAGTCTCACTCATGACTTCCCATTACTTACTAATAACTACTGGGCTGCTTCTCTAAGTACTCACTCATGTGTGGGTTTGCTTGTTTTTTGAAACCAGTCTGGCCACAGAATACAAACAAACCATACCTGATTAAACCAAAAGGGAAAAAGGAATAAAGATACCAAAATAAATAGAAACAACCATCATCTCTTCTCCATTTTTGTGCAACCTGACTGAAGCCTGAACTGCAACGTACACTGAAAGGACTCTTTCATGAGATGACCATCTTTTGTTTCGTCTTCATCGTGACGTTATTAGGGTCATGCTGTGGGTTCCCATTGCACATGGCTTTATTGCTTTGTCTTGAAAGTACTGCCTCATATGTCTGATACATGAGATGTCCTAGAGCATCTTTCATTTAGCTTGATCTTTAAAAGACATGGGGGAAATAAGCATCCTGGAAGCTGTGGCTGAGCATGGAGAGTGGTGGACACACACATATGCAGAGACAGAGAAAGGGAAAGAAAGAACAGGGAAGGAGAGACTTGTAGTATCTTCTTTTTATCAGGCAACTATGTAGAACACACCACTTGCTATTAAAATGCTAAACTGGAATAGCTTCCACAGATAAAGGCTATGACAAAATTTTGCTATTAAGTGCTACAGCATTGTTTTTGGCAGTCACACGCTGGAAGCAATGTAGCTGTGATGAGTGAATTTTTGCTGAACTTGCTGAAAACAGGAATAAGAGAGCAGGATAGACAATGATATCACTATTTCAGCTCACACCAAACCGGAGCTGTTGTATTACCCCATGCATGCCAGCCTTCTTGAAACCCCTGAAGGGTCACAGCAATCTAGGAAGGAATAGGGCAGGGGTAGCGATGTGAAGCCAAAGTTTTACCTGGCTAACATAGAAGATTTGTTCAAAACTGGGTTAGCTGGGAAGTACCCAGACCTTTCAGCAAGCTTTGCACAAATAACCCAGTGAGTGAGTCTGCCCTTAGGTCAGGCTTCCACTGCAGGCACTGCCAGTGCTCACATGGTGGGGGCTTATTAGAAGATTAGGCAGTGTTTAACTTACGTGGTATTTAAGTGGCATTAAAACTCACAGTTTAACAAAGGGGGAGACAATTAGAAGAATCAGGAAAAAATAAAAATCACCCTCTGAAGTAACACATATGGATCCCCAGAGACTGTTAAGTGAAGACCCTCAGCCAAACCAGTTCAATCAAGAAACCTGCACATGTTAGCAGTGCTGGTGGTTACCTGGCAGAATGGAAATGCAAGACGAGTGTCAGTGCTGAAATATGAGCCTGATGTGCTCGAGAAATTTCATTTTGACATTGTCCTCCCATCTCTGTCCTGCTACAGCATCTTTTGAGGGTTATTTGCTGCCTCTTTCAAAAAATGGTAGGAAAACAAATATCCAGACTGATATCTGGAGGTAGTGAAAAAGCAGTGAGAGAAATGAATGTTTTCACATCTTTCAGAGCAAATAGTAAGTCAAACTAAGCAAGCTGTCCACAATGCCATTAGCCCATCAAGGCTAGGCTGTGTGCTGGTCAAGCTGGGAGCTCATCTCCCGCACTGACAAACACAAATCTCAGAGTACATTCCTCTGAAATCACCAGCATCATCCACAATAACTTCACAGTCTGGCCTCAGAAGATCAGTTGAAATGGCCCATCTTATCCTTAATGCCTTCTGCAGCCTCTGAAAAGAAATACTTCCTGGGAAATGGGTTTTCAAGAGCACTTCCCATCTACGCAGACACCTACAATCTACTCTGACCTTCACTGAGACATTTCTCTCAGGGAAGGAAAATGATATCTTTTAATTTTTTCTAATGTTCTAGCGTATTGTTTTTTCTCCATCTCATGCAATATAATTAAAATTATGTCCTCCAAGTTGGAGGATACTTAAAATAAACAGCTTCTGTGGAAGCTGAACGACTCAGCTATGGTGCTTAATCAAGTGGAGAAGATGTTTATTGCTGCATATGCTCTGCTGCTGTGAAAACTAGCCCTTAAACGTTCCTTTATAAACACAAGAAAATAAAAATCCAATAAGAACAAGTTAAGGTCCTTGACACACTATAGGAAAGTAAAGACAAGAAAGAAGGATTGTCTCTTGCACAATAGGAGTAGACTTAGGTCAGTTAATACATTATAGAATGAATTACTTGTGACAGATGAACCACAGGACACAGAAAATGATGCTTTTCTTCCAGTAAGTGCCCAGGTACAGATATCCGTAAAACCTGTAAAATTTCACTGTTCCTCAACAATCCCAGTGCTGACAGCTTCAGAGCTCAGATAAAACCCGTGGCCCGAAGATTGCACACATGCCAACATTTTCTCCTTGGTTTATCATGCGCTACTCTCAATAGGAGGTCTAAACAGAGGCATTTCAGTGGATGACGAGTATATTTAAGATACACACAAAGGACAGAATAGCAGATATTAGCAACAGTGAAAAATGATTGGGAAGTATTTTGAGGGCCAAATGTTCCAGAGACCACAGGAACAAAATGAGCCACCCACTGTAGTAACTGACTGAAAACTAAGAAAGTCGAGTCCACATCAGGATGTGCCCAACTTTGGCTCTGGAAATGTAAAGGTTCATACGCCTCTGGACCTCAGGAGGTCCTTCCTTTCATGCACAACTCATCCAGTGTCACTTCCTGATTTATTTATTTTTTGAGTGGACAGGATCACACAGGCAAAGCTCATCTGTGTTACTGGGATGCTCTATTTGCAGATTACGCACATTTCTTTTCAGTGGGACTGAACCAGGCACAATCCTATGACTGCAGGTATGATGACAATTAAAGTGAGCGGGAGGACGGACCTGGAGATCTGTGCCCCATCTGCACGAGCTGTGTGTCCCTCTCCTTGGCATCCCTGAGCCACACAGTGCCTCTGAAGTAGTTCACTTCTGAGCACATCGAGTCAATGCACAGAAGTGCTGCAAGGCCCATCCAAGGCTGCCAATTCAGGAACGCTGCCCTTTGGTGCCTGCACTGGTATGAATCAGCTCAGGAAAAATTAGCCCATTTTTCCTCTCTGTATCTTTCCAGGGAGGAGCTTTTATACCTTCCCTAATACATAATTCTGCTGGAGCCTTTAAGTTGAACAAATTACATTATTAACCGTGCTAATAGTAGCAAAGTGAGCGATTGGTAGGAATTTCATTTGGCATGCTGGAAATTACAGCTGATCAACACAAGCAGAGGACTCTTCTCTGGAGAAAGAGGTAATTTCCCTCCTCAAAATGATTTCTGTCTGCAATGTCCAACCCATTCCCTGGACCTTGTCTATTCCTTCAGCTTCAAATTACACACAGAGGGTTCTTGTACTTTGACTTAGCTTGGCTCTGCTGAGCTACCGCACGCCTCCCTACAGTGCCCCACCATAAAGCCTCAGGAGTAAATTGCTCTAAATTAGAAAAATAGGATACAAAAAGGAAAGCACCAGGGATGAATTAACTCGCGTATGCAACAGAAAATAAGCACCTGCTTACAGACTGTCATAAGGAGCCGAGGTAACCCTGCCACAGGAATCCAAGCACCAATCACTGCACTTCAGCAGCACTGCATTCTTTCAGAAATTGCACCAAAAAAATATATATATATTTTTTTTCATTCCTTTTTTCTTTTAGGATGAGTTGCTGAAAGAAGATGCTGGAGATCAAAATCCAGCACTGATATATAACATGAACAGAAACAGCAGCATCAATCTCTCTTTAGATTCTGTCACTAAGCCAGCTAAAACATGGCAAAAAAAAAAAGTAATTTCATTTTTTTTTTCTAAATTTAATTAATTTCTCTCTGTGTCCCATTGTACTTAAAGGTACTCTAAGTCAAGAAATTTGCAGATGGGCATGTTTTGAGGACAGATACTTTTCAGACAGAGCAGAGAAAGGTTCCAGGCAGCACTTTCTGGACTTGTCCCAGCAGCAGCGCTTTAAGTAGAAATGTTATTTTCAGTTGCACGCATTCAGTTGGGGAGCAGAAGCAGCATAGCGTGAGCAGAGCAATCAGGAGCACAGCCTAATATTTTCAGTACTAAGTATACAGGAGACAGACTCTGGTACAAAAACAGTAAACAGTTTGCAAACCAATTCAAGCACAAATAACCATAAGGATGACGCGACTGTCCACAGACAGATCGTGACTGAATGCTTTCACCTATGGGAAAACACACAGCTCGGCTCTTGCAAAACGCTACCAAAAGAGTCTCGGTGAAACTGCAGAATTAATCCCCCTCCCAACCATCCTCACCCTTCCAACAGAAGTACGTTCCTGGCTGCAACATTTTCTAAACTGGAAATGTCAAAACACCTAAGAAAGAGTTCTCCTTCTCCCCATCCATCAATTCCCATAAGCACGTGCTGATTTTTTAACCCTTTTGGGAGGTCACCTGGGACTGCCAACAGAAGCGTTTGTTACTAGGCCAGAACTGGAGTGCCAGCTCCCTGCAGGGCCACCGCCCTCAGCCTCCGCTCTGTTCATGTTTTGATTCCCATCCCGTTCCCAGTAGATGGAAATACTCCAACAGCCCTGATACCAGCTTTCTGCTGGCTTATTCAGACATCAAACCTCCCTGGCAAATCTGAAGTGCCGCCTTCTCAAACAAAATCACTACCACCACATTATTGTATCGTAATCCCCTGGGATGCCAACCATGAGTAAAAATCCAATTCAGGGATTTTCACTGGGAGATGAAAGGGTTTTCTCAAACTCACTCCATGTTCCTTCACCTCCTGGACAGGCACTGAATTACTCTGAATAGGATTTTGCATGGAATGAAAGGAGAAAAAGATGTAAAGCCCCGGTGGTTCTTGCTGACAAAGGCTCACACAGGGAAATGAAGGACATGAAAACAGGAGGGAAGAGAGACGGAAATTATAAAAGAAAAAGCCTTTATGATCCTAATAACAAAAATTCATAATCCATCCCGTCTTTTGTTCCGACTCAGAAGGACATTTCCCCTGAGGGACAACAGCCAGAAAAAAGAAACAGATGCAGAAACAGAAAGAGATGGGGAAAATTATTGAAAAAGACTGAGAAAAACAAAACATCTCTTTGGCACACAGCTTACAGAAGAACAAGATTCAGCAGCTCCTAACTAATCCTCGTAGTGTCAGGAAGCATTTGGGGAGCACGTTTCACTCAACACAAGACTCTCTTCTGCCAAAACCACTGCAAATCCCACAGGCTCTGTGGGAGATACTGCAGACCTGTCACTATTTGGATAACCCTGCCCAGGGGTTGGTGGATGTCTGAACCTTTTACAGCAACCTAGTGGCATAGCTTCCAGCAAACTGGGGGCAAACCTGCCCAGCTTTCTATCTCTGATGCCATACCTTCTTTAGGCAAATGGATGGCAGTTCTCCAACTGCTGGACTTTCTGGCCTAAGATATGGAAGACTGCAAAGGAAGGTCCTGCACGTCTGGAATGTTCATAAATAACTCGCAGATTTTGTGCGCAACTGCTCTGCTTAACCTTTTGTCTTTCCGTCCTACCCTTCAAAATGCTTTACCTCTTTCCCTCACGTTGCCCTAAATAGGTGCTTTCTCAAGGCTGGCTGTATAATAACAACTGATTTCTCTAAGGATCGTTGCTGTCTGAAAGCATGTCACTCCACTCTGAGCATCCTGCTCCATTCAATTTATAGAGAAGACAGACCACCTAACGTACCAGGCTGCTGGCAGGAACACTGCAAATCAACCCAGCGTGTCCTTCGGACGTACTTGGAAGTGGAAGAGTGCTGCTCAGAAAGCCAATGTTGTTGGCCAGTAGCCACAGCTAGCCAAAGCACATCGGTGTTTCTAGCAATGAGCAAATTTCTGCTTAGCCTCAGGGCCATGGGAAACTGAAGAGGCCAAGGAATTAAATGACCTAAGACAGACACACTTAGACCTTTTAGTCTGTATTGGATTTTTCATATTGACTTTCTGGTGCAGTGGATGGAAAAGTTTGGAAGCAGACACACAAAATTAAAAGTTGTTTGTTTGTTTTTTCTTCAAGGAAAAGCTGGATCTGATGAAGTGGCCAAGAATTGTGAAATTAATTAATTACAACCAGGATTCTTCCTTCTGGTTTCAGGCATAAGCCAGATATCTCAGCACATCTTGCTTCTTTCTCTTAGGTATAGCTGAACATGGATAAGGGCACACACCTGAGTGCTCCTCTGCCCCTCCTAACCCAATGCTAACTGATACAAATGTGGAGGATTTGACTCAAAACCTCACAACCTCAACGTAAAATGCTCTGAAAGAAGAAATTCTAGCATAAATATACTAATCCGTTGTTAAACAAACAGCAGGATAATGCTGCGCACAAGCTCTGATTGCTTCTTAAATTTAATTACATTATGCAGCCTAAAACACAGCCTGGAGGGCAGCGCTGGCACTGCAGCCCCTCTGGGATGGCTCCCACCAGCCTCCCACCAGGGCAGCCCTCGCAGGATGCAGTTATCATGCAGCCATAGGAAACGAGCGCCTGCGGCACTGCTAGCTCTGATCGTTAAGTGCCCAACCAGAAATAAGCGCCTGATGCAATTATAACAACGATGACCAAAACACTGTGAAGATGAGGACGTTCCACATTTGTGATTGCAGCTAAAAATGAGAGAGTATTACGGGCTGTTATGCCTTGTTAATTTTCTCAAGATAGTGCAGAAAGGATGGAGGTAAGGTCAGAATTTTCCAACGATTCTGTCTCCCAGGAAATGAGACCACAACATCCTTAATGCTCCCTGTGACTGCAGTGTGTAATCATAGGCTGCATTCCTGGATCATGAGCCCTAACTGTCCAGCTGCTTTATGTGGTAGCAGCTGACGTCTTCTCCTATTGATGAGGCTCTTTGGTGGTTTTACTTCAATAAACACCATGTGAATTGGCGTAACGATGACAACCAGAATCATCAGACTTATGCTGAGCCCCAAAAGACGTGAACATCTCACTTAACATAATCATCCTATTTCAGCTAACCCATTTCTTCCTAATCTGCCAGCCAAAAGGAGCCCCCATATTTCTAACAACGAGGACTGCATCAGAGCAAGGAGAGAGGAAGATGCCTGCGGCACCGCTTTCTTCTCATCTTTCCCTCCCACAGTGCACCTGCTCAGATCCTCTGGTCCAACTAAATTTAACAAATGCTTCAGTCTACAATGGGTGCCAGGAAAAGCAACCCATCAACTACAAATATTTTTGGGAATTCACACTCCCTGCCTGCTCACTAATGGCACAGCTGGTCCAGTGCGGAGATGTTTCCTTACTGCTTTCACCATGACTCAGAGAGGTGGTAAAGCAGACACCCGATGCTTTTCCAACTAGATTTTGGGTGTGTGGCCCATAGCTTTGAAAGATCCAGTGCAGACCAACAGCCTGCCTGGCTTTGGTATCAGCAGTTGCTTTCATTATGAGAGGACTGGATGTATTTCCTATCTATGGGTCTGTCAATGCAAGTTTCAGGTAACCCTATAGGAACTGGGAATACTCATGAAATCTATACTGAGACTTTATGAAAGACAGCATCATGTTGAGGGGACCAAGAAGTGAACTGAACAGTTTCCCCCTTAGCAAAGCCTCTTAAATTTGAGGAGTTATTTACCCAGAACTTCAGCAGGGTTAGAAAGATCAAAAGAAACTACTGAATGGACCTATGATGAAGAGCAGCTAAGCACAATCACAGTAAATTGCACTAAGCTCCATCTTCACCTTCTCAGAAAGAGTACTTACAGGTAAAAATATACATGAGGATACATATTTTTATGCACAGAGTGAAATAGTTCCATGCAGTCAGCCAGCATAAAACATACATATCATAGAAACCCCACCTGAGCACATACCACCACCACCCAACCACAGGCCTGCAGAGCACAGCTGTTTCATATGCCCTGTTGCTCTGCAGGGAAGGAAGGAGTGGATGGTGGTGAGTGTGTGATGGGGGGCTTCTCACAGCTGTCAGCCTATTGCAGTGCTCCTTCAATGAAGGAGGACAAACTGGTACTAAAACATCTTTCCTAAACCAGAAAGATCATAAAACCTGCCGCAGAGGAAGGCTGCAACAGACGTACAGGAAAAGAAGTTACAGGCTCAGGGTACATTCTGTCTGCTTTAGACCTTTCCAAAAAGGAGAGCAAGACATTAATCCAATTTACTCAGCCAGCTATATGAGGTTTATGCCTCCTTCATATCACCAGTCTGGCATAAAGCAACCAGAAGAGCACAGGTAAATCAATCTCATAATTTCCATTTTAGCTTTAACAAGTTATTTTACTGTTTCTAAGTGCTAAACATGTGTATCTGATGCCTGCAATACGCATTATGCAGCGATGCATCCTGAATAGATATATGAATATTAAAGGTTGCACTGTTCTGACAGCTTGTTCTAGAGTTTGCCTTATGCTGCCTGAGATTTTCAGTTCTTCTTAAATGTAACTTGCATATCAGTGTAAACTCTCTCCCTCCTTTTGACAGGGTGCCCTTGTAGATGGTAATTTCCTGAGTTGAGAAGAAGAGACTCACAATTCATCTTGGGTTGGGTATCCTACAGCAAGACGTCGTTGCAGAACATAAATATGTATCACTAGATAAAAAAAGCTGCTGCCCTATTCCTACAGTAGGTTGTGATAAATGTGAAGGATTATAATGGATGTCACTATGGCTGCAGTAATGTGAAACTGATACAAAAGAGGGCAAAATCAGGTATATGCAGGAGTCCAGTACAAAGAGTTGCTATTCAGAGAGAAAATATGATACAGACGCCTAGATGGTCTGTTACAAATCCCATGATTCTCAGAGTAGGTGTAATGACCACAGCACATATCTTAAGGAAGTATAAAATAACACCAACTTTGCACACAGTTATACTGGGACTCCCCAAATGGTGGACTCTCATCCAGCTCCGGACTGTAAGAGCACTTGACTCAAGCCCATCTTCGGCATTAACTCTCTCCCAGATTCCTGTAGAGCCCCTATCTCTCATTATTCTGCCATTCTCTTGGGGACACACCACACATCCCAGCCCACTACAGGTCTTCTTGGACAACACAGCCTGCAAACCACAGCAATCTTCTGTTCACATACCTCCAAGCAACGTGTTGCTCTTTGATTCAAGATAGACATGCTCCCAGTTTACATGACAGCAACTGTTTACAGGGGAGGAAAACCAGATCACATTGGACGTAGCTGCACATGGGGAGACAGAACTCTGCTCTTACTCTACCACCAAGCCAGAGCACAGATTGATGCCTTTAGCAAATTAATGAACTAGGAAGGCACACAGGCAAGCTCACCTTCTGCCAGCATGCACCTCATCCATCACCTGCAGCTCTTCCTGGGGCTTTCATAGACAAACTGTCCTCAGTGGGGAGGATCCCAGCCAGAGTTACCCTCTCCAGCATTTCCTCCAGCTACCTTGGCTGTTAAATCTTACATTATTCAGAAGGAAAGAACTGAAAACAGATCCAGAGAAGCATGGGCTACTGTGCACCGTGCATTGGAAGGGGAAAGGAAACAACCTGTGACAAAGTAAACCTGACGTGCTATTAGAGCAATATCCAGGCTCCTTGGTTTCGTTAGGAGCCAGCTCACTGTCTGCCCAAGAACTGCTGTGTTCCCAGCATAGAGCACTACTGGCTGAAGCGTTTCTGCCTGCAAGCAGCTGCTGTCAGTTTAAATGTGCAACATTTTCAGAGGTAGCTGAGAGAACGAGGTAGGCAAATCATTCAGGAAAATGGAAAACTCTAAGGTGCAGCTGTCTCATTGCTTGAGGTGCTTTTGAAAATGTCATCCTGCACCTAAAGAGACTTTCTTAATGATTTTAATTTCTCTCCCTTTTTTTTCCCTGAGAAAAATACCCAGCAGAGAGCAGAAAGACAAACAGTCATTGGAAGGCCTTCCAGTGGGGGAGTTTATAGATGTATGGTGAGCAAAAATAGGAAATCTCTGCAAATAACAGCAGTAGAGACTGGAGAGACCTATATAGGAGACAGGTAGCCAAGAGAGGCAGGAAACTTAGTGGAGCCAGGAATGGAGCAAAGGAGGCTGTGAAACAGGAAGAGAACAGCAGAGGGCTAGAGGACAGCTCAGAGACCACAAATCTGCATTTGTTATTTTTTCAGTAGCTGGCTTTAAACTGAGTGGTTTGAGTCACCAAGACCTGTATAGCAGACACTGAGCCTGAGCCAGGCTGAAAAGCTAATTGGGCTTGGTTGGATTCAAACCTGCATTTAGGTGCTGCAGAAAATCAGGCCAGCTGGGGATTAATCTGCAGCCCCTGTGGAACATACCATACAGATGTTGTGCCACTCAGATGTCAGCACAGCCAGCCAGACTGCTGCTGATGGATGAGACACTGGGCAGACAGAGCTGAATCAATGCACGGGTTAAATTTGAGAAGGGAGGAGCAGGCTTCAAAAGGGAAGAACCCACTCCTTGTCTGACTGCAAGTGCTGGAGATTTCCCAATCTCTTAGATTTCTTTTCATCTAGAACAACTCTTTAGAGCACAATTTCCAATGGTTTCTTACCACCAAGCACCACCTGACTCAGTCTGAGTCATGCCAGAGCAGCAGTTTCAAGGTTTCTATTAAAGCCCTAAACCCAGCCTCAGGTTTTGCCTGGGAACCATTCACCAAATACAGCCTGGTCCACAACAGCCACCCCCAACACACAGGAGTATTGCAGGGCTCTGCTGAGAATGCTGATCTGGTCCTCCATTTGGGAGCACCATGCAATATTTCTTCCTCTGTCAGAGCTGCATCAGCCCCTTATTTCCTCCCCTAATTTGACACAAGGGCAGAGATGTCCCCTCTGCTGCCCACAGGACGGGGGCTCTTTGCCATGGTGGAGGGCCACAGGTCCTCCATTCAAGCTGAGCTCCACACTGTAGCCAACACAAGATTTTGGCTCCCATTAGTGCAGAAGTGCAGCTATCTTGCCCGAGCTCCCAGCACTGGCTCTCTAGAAATGAGCATGAATTTCATGAGATGCTACAAGTAAATCCGCTAATTGTTTCAGAAGCTGAAATTAATTAAAAAAATACAGCCCTCAAAAGAAACTTAGCATCTGTACATCTTCTATTTGTTCTGGATGATCTTAAGAGTGAAATAATACACTACAGATTTTCTGTGTAATGAACCTTAATTGAAATCTTTTACACTAGACTGCAATCAAAGAAAATAGGTTGTAATTAAGCCCAGGTTATTAATGATTTTATATCTAATTATTATAATGACATAAGCCAGCATGAGACTCTACCCAGTTTTTCAGGGAGGGTCTGAGACATTGAAGGTAGCCCGGCTCATGCCTTTCCCCTATCTCCAGGTCCCCAGCTGCTCTGCACACTGCAGCTTCCCCTGCATAGCACAGCCATGCCGTTAGCAGCAGGGAGCAGCTCACCACTGCTCCTCACCACTCAGCAGCGGTGTGTGACGACAGGAGAATCTCTGGTTTCCCTCTTCTCTGGAAACACGGTGTTCCCCCTTGTTACTGCAGTTCCAACCCTCCCCATCTCTCCCCCTGAAAGCCTTGAAGGATGACATTAAAGCTACTGAAGCTCCCACCAACGTGCACAAGCTGCCCACAGCACGTCACTTGGTGTTTTCTGCTTCATTTGTTTCTGTTGAGTCACCTTGTTTCGCTAAGATGCCTTTGCTAAGGTTGGCCTCCTGCTTTCGTGCGGTGCTGCGAGGTGAAGGCAGGCCATGGGGCTGCTCCCTGGGGAGTGGAGGGCAGCAAACTTGTGCCAGTTTCTCCTGAAGTAGAGAGTCCCAAATGAGGACAGCTCTGCAGTGGCACTCACAAGGGTGATGAAACCTATGCTTCCCAATGGCTGTGAGGAACAAAGTCTCCGTACGACTTCACTGCAATGAAAGCAAGTGCTAAAACCAAAATTTAACATTCCGAGCATATAAACTCTACAGTGGTGGCAGAATTTGAAAGTCTTTTTCCCTCTTGGGGACTTTTCTTGTTTTAGACTCAGGCGAAAAAAATTTTTGCAAAATCACTTCAGTTTAACAAACATTGGGACAGAGCCTCAAACCTCAGAGCATCTTTCTGATTTTCACTTTCTGTTCTATGAAGACAGTGCCAATGAACTGAGAATCCACATGAAGAATGGGCAGATACTAAAGAGCAAGGACACGTATGTGAGCTGGTGGAACAGGCTGTGGCAGAGGTGCAGAGCTGAGATGCTGCAGCTGCATCCTGGTCCAAGAGCTCACAGCACAGAGGGGAATCCCATGTGATTTGGGGCTTAATTATGGCTACGTCAGACTCTTTGGGTTGGGAGCTGCTTTTGTTTAATGCTTCATAAAACTATCAGCCAATGTTTCTTTTTTTTTTTGATTCTTTAAACTGATCTTTATCAAAGGTTGCAGCTCTGACTGGGACAAAGCCACGTTTCACTGGAATAAAGTCTCCTAATTCCTAACAGTGGAATGTCATTACTTCCCCCCTCCCTCGCTGACCCCTCCACAGTGCTAAACAAAGCACATAGGAGGGGACCAACAAGAAGTCCCTCCAAAGCACAACTCTGAGCTAAGCTAAAACATGAACATAGGAACACCCTGAAAGGACCCTCTCAAGATAAACAGACCTCAGATTTCCAGTGCTGAGGAGCCTGTAGATTGCAAACTGGGATGACCAAAATGCAAAAATCACTTTTCCCTCAGGAAGAAATGTACGCAGGCTTCACTGTGTCTAAGCCGCATTACTACAGACTAAAGCAAACATCCAGTTAACAGCAGCGTACACCAAGCACTGCATTAGCACGTCTCTCTGGATCCTATAAATCTGCCATATGTTTTCACCGTGTCTCAGCAAGCACCTTTGTTAAAGGGATAGGAAAAGTCACACGTCACTGAGGCTGTGCTTTGGTCCTGGCTTATAGAACCTCTTTTCTGCCACAACAGAGCATTGCTTTCCGCAGCAACTCCAGTGCTCAAGGCAGCCTGCAGGATTTTAGGTGCAGACACCATTACACGCTCAGCCATAGAGCACTGTATCAGAGCTCTTTTCTCCCTTGCAAAGAAGCAGCAGCAAAGCTCGTGCCATAGCAGCCATTTGCCTGGCAGTGTGGGGCCATCAAAGCTGCAGGGTGAACCCCAAACCCACTGCAGATAGATTCAGCAGTTACTTCCTAAAGGATCGCATCCAAGGGAATACTGCCAGATGTGTACATCTGCTCAGCACAGGACATTCAGGTCCTGGCCTCACCAGAGCTCCCGCAGTGTCTGGGATGGAGAGGGATGCAGCAAACACGCACAGGCTGCCTCTGCAGATGCTGGTGTTTAAACACACATCTGGCCCTAGATAGAATATATTCAAGCACCCCGTTAGCACTTGGCCTCAGCCCACAGCTGGTGAGCATGCACTTTCAGGCTTTGCTCAGATAATGCCTCATCAAGAGCCCTGAGGTGCACATGAGGTGTGCGTGCTACTGGCAGGAGCCCATATGTAACTTGCTCTGTTCACAGCAGCCCCATTTCCATCAGCACTTCTCCAGTCCATAAACACAGCCTAGCCACAGAGATACAGCTTCCCTCCTCAGGTGCTTTTATCACTCCCAATCCCTTTAAGAAAAAGCAAGATGGATTCTTCAGTTTGCCCATCAATTTGGATTATATTCTCCTTTTATCAGCATCTTCTCTTTAATGGCTTTGGCCACTCAGATATCAGAGAGCTGAGCTTTCCTCATTGAAGGAAACTTCAAAACATTGTTGGGAGGAAGAAATAAGCCTAAGTAAAATCACCAGTCGTGTGTGCTGGACTATTGCAAAGAAGTCATCAATTATGTAGGTTTTGGAATACGTTACTCTGCTCACAGCTGTTTGATAGCCGGGTGATATGATTTACGAGAGCAGCCAAGATTCAATTACTGATTTCCCATAAATTAGCTATACAGTCCTTTCATCCAGCGCCAGGTTGTGAAGGGCTCTGATGAACAGTGGGGATCGAGGAGGGGGTTATCTGACCATGAAATGAACTGAGATTTTCAAAGAGAAATCAAAAGGAGAGAAACAACAAGCAGTGTGACACCGGTGGGAGGTGTCAGACTTTGGATTCGTGAAATTGGACTGTCATTCCCGGGCAGGCGCGAGAACACTTCGTACAGATGCGCTGATGGAGCCAGGCTTCAGACTATCTGTCTCTTCGTCCTTGACTTCTTATCTTGTGGCTTGGGAGAGGCAGATTATGACTAAAAGGAAATGGTACTCTTTGCTGCATTTTATAAACCAGTAAATATTATTGACAGAAAATGCTTAATAAGTGCCTGAAAAATTTGAGGTGCATGCACTGACTTCAGCGAGGATTTTTATCAGCGTAGAGAAAGCAGAACTGCAGCTTTGGAATGATAACACCAATTTAATAGAGGCTACAGTGGCATGCTATCAGAGTAAAAATGACTGTCAGTCTCATTCTAAGGCAAAACTAACCGTGAAATACCAGAACATCTCACCTGTAGGAAGTATGTGGGAGTCCCACTTAGAAAATGTGAATGAAGTGGGAAGGAAGCGATGTAGCAAAACTTGTTTTGACGCCCCTCTGTGCCAACGGCTCTGGCCAAGGCTCTGTCCTGCACAGCCTACCAAGGGCACCACAACACTGCTACTTAGGTTGTTTTCCCTCTGATGTTCCCAGCCAGCCCTGAAAGGCAGTGAGCACACATCTGACAGCACACCACCGCCTTTACCACCACTTTCATTTCAAGGCTGAGATTTTTAATCTGCTCTGTGGCAGCTGAAAACAGAAGACTCTCTAATTAGAAATGAAACATGCCAGCCGGAGGAGAATCAAGCAGTCCCTTGATTATACTTTAAAGGATCGAAGGAAATAAAAAGAGATAGAAACAAAAGTTAAAGAATAAAACTTTGGTAGAGCTGCTCTGTGCATTCAGGGGTTATAAGCAAAAGACTTTTCTTCCCCCTATAGCTAATGGAGAAAGACACCTCTTGAGATCAATACAAGTATGCCTGAAGCCTAGGCTCCTGATGCAGGCAGTTCCTCGAGTTAGAAACTTGAATTCTGCCCTCTTGGTAAATCAGTCAACTTTTCTTCCATCCAAGCAAACTCACACTCATTCTCACCAGGAGTCACAACGTACCTAGCAAACTGTGAAGGTCAGGGGTAAACGTCTCTATGTTCTCTATTCTGTAGATCTTTATTTTTTCCTCCCTTCTTACATCTTCATTTCACTGGCCTGCTACAGGCCATCCCCATGGAGTAGAACAGAGGCACAACCAGCATGTCCTTATAATCCTCTAGACCCAAAAGAACATGACGCCGCATAAAGATACCTCCAAAATTCCAGCCGAAGACTCCATAGCATTACTGAAACCAATCTAAAAAAATATTTCCTGAGGCTATATATAAATAATATGCTCCTCATTATCATCTATGAGTGGGTTCCACAGCTCAACGGCAAAGAGCTCACTCTCCCTTCAAGCCTGTGGATCTCTTCCATATGGGGACATAAAAGTCATCATCAAAACATCAAAACTAAGCAGCTGCCATATGCTGCAAGAAGCTCTGATAGTTCTGATATTTGTTACTGGAAGGCCACTTAAAGCTTAGAGAAGGGAACGAAACAGACTGCTGAGACATCTACAGGGCTTTCAAGGTTTTTAGCTCTTTCTTCTATTTCCTCTGGATTTATTTTTCCTCACACGAGTGGGAGGAGACGGCTGAAGCAAGTAGCTGTTTTTCCGCTTGTTTGAAAATAATAGGGTGAAAATTAATGTGGTTCCTTTTTGTGCATGTGTAGCAAATGCTCCTGCTGGGGCACTGCTGTACCAGAGCAGCTGAGGGAAATGGATTTTATTATCCCGGTTTCTGATCCCTTTACTTAGCTGGTTGGTTATTACATACCTATCCCCTTAATTGTGCAAGCTGCTATATAGACAAATAACAGGTGAGGCCTGTAATGACAGGTTGTTACCATCCAGAGCACTCAACTGGTAAAGCTATTCTCACAGAAAATTGCTTTGCTCACCTCGCCCTGCAAGGTGCCGAGATGCTATGGGAGAGTTTGCCGAGCTGTGCTTTCAGCACATGGGATGCGGCAGCCACACCAGGGATTGCCCTTAGCATTGTGACAGAGGCAGCCAAAACGTAGCTGCAAGCTCAAATGAGCCTCAGGAAATGTTCTGCAAGAACATTTGCAGCCTGAGGAGCTTTTGGCCAGCTCATACCAATGCTTAAGACAGGCCTATGGTTTACTGATTCAGCACTAAATCCCCAGGTCTCTCCCTCACCTTCAGACAAGGGTCAGCATATAATAGCAAGGCTCTTCCTTGAGCTGACCACTCAATAGCCTGCTTGAGCCTCCCTTGTTCTTCAGCCTCTTGTTTTCTTCCTGTAAACGTCTGAATTAAATTAGCGTTTAAATATCCAAGTTACTGTACAGTGCCCAAAATAATAAATGTCTCAGAATTTCAATTACCTTAAATGTAGAAGTGCTGGATCCCTTTTCTGTATCTAATGCGTCACACAGAACCATTACCCTACTATCAATTAATTATAACAAGGTCAGCACATTCCCTTATGTCTCTTCATGACCGCACAATGAACAAGCATTGCCTAGTGCTGTGGGTACAGCCCAGCCATAGATACACAGCCCTGCCACAGGGCAGCCAAGCTTTGGCCACCAAAAATAACCAAGAGGACAGTGCTAGGCTTTGGGGAGAAACGTGTCTGGAAAAGAGAGGAGATGAGACTTAGATGCCTGTTGGTTTTGGAGAGTAAGCAAGAAGCACAAAGACATAATGCTCTAAGGAGGTGCGCTACAGAAGATTAACAAGAATGGCTCCAAGAACAGAATGTGAAAGATCTTTATCCATGAAAGATTAAAAAAAGAAAAAAGAAAAAGAAAATGGAAAAAAAAGGAAAACAAAGAGAAGGAAAAAATGAAAACTGTATAGAACTGTCCATTTTCTCCTTTTCCCCTTTGTTTTCTTACCTTGTCTGCACTTTCCCCACCTGGTTTTCTGGAGAGGCAGTATTTTAATGGAATGTGTTTTATTATGATGATGTACAACACCCTTAAGTGCTTTGGTGAAGGAAGAAAGAAAGGTTGTGCAATAAATAAAATTCTCATCTACGATCAAAGGCACATAAATTTTGGATGCGCGTGGGTGACTGCACACATGTACCTACAGGTAATTCCTCTGTTGGATGGTAGCTGCATTGCGAAGGATTGAGGTCACTGACAGATGAAGACATTTGGCAGTGGATTACCTCCAAAATAAGTTAGTTTTGGGGAGGCTGGCATCACGTGGACTGGAGCCAGAAAGACTGCTTTAGACAAAGACTACACTGCTGCAAGACAAAACGCTGAGACAGATGGTTCTTTAAACTGACCTTAAAGATTTGCAGAGATGATGGCACAACACTGCTGGATGCTGAGCTCTGAGCTGGTCCCACAGTACAAGTTTTCCTGCTAACTACTGTGTTTCTTGCTTCCTTCCATTTCAGTTCATTTCTAATTGTCCCATACCTAGCAGAAATGAGGGATGGTACCTACCCTCCTTGCTGCAACTTCTGTTCATGAGTTTGAAGACTACTGTCATACCTCCCACCCATTTTCTTTTTCAAAGCAAGGGAATCATTTGACTTGTGCTCCTGTACAGAACTTTGTTACTTCTCAGCTGTAAGGATTTGAAAACTTCAAACAATTTCTGTGCCTCTCTGCCAACAAGAAGGAACTTTTGGGGAAGGTGAAGCATAGCTTGATGGTCTCTCGCATAACCATTTGATCTGGTGGCTCTCATGATGAGTCAGCCCAAAAAATATTTCTAACAAAACTTTCTGCATCAAAAGTCAATCATTCGAGGAGTCAACAAGAGAACAGTGAGCACCAACTGCAGACTGCCCACATTACCTTTTGGGTTGTTCTTGTTTGTTTGTTTCCTGTGGACAGGCCTAAAAGTTTCTGCTTCCATGGCATCTACAGTACTTTAATTCATTGGATTAAATAACTCTTGTCACTCATCTAGAGCATCCCCATTGAAACTGGCCAGCACACAGGCTACTGCTGCTAACATGATCCCCCATCTCTCTTAACATATGTAACTCATTTTTTGTTAAAACAGGGTTAATTGTTTAAAGATGTAGGAAAAACTCCTTACACAATGGGGAAAGAGCAAAAAGCTTCCAACTCCTGAATTGATTCTCATTTGTGCCACACTATGAATGAAGGGAGACTGTGGAAGATGATGGCATGGAATCAAAACAAAGCTAATATATATAGTTTTTAAAGCACAGAAGAACAGAGGAGGGGGAGGGCGTCTATCCTGCAGCCTTACAGACAGCATTAGCATCTTGTTGCCTAATGAGCCATAGATGTAACAGACACACCATGAAAATAAAACAGGGAGGGAAAAGCAAGCATCAATAACATGGAAAAACAGCCACAGAGGCTGCTGCTCAGTGAATGTCACCTCCCTCATACCCCGATTCTTCCCAGCCAGCTGCCATCCTCCCTTACCAGATGCTTGATTTCTGGCTCTCTGAGCATTTTATCTCTGCCATAATTTGGTTATCATTATGTCCTTGGGCTTAGAGTTGAACTCAGCCAGGAGGTAAGATTCAAGAACGATACCCAGGGGTTCTTTGCAATTGCAATCATTTTTCCTTCTCATCGTGCGGAGGGACACCACAATCTTGTTAACATTGGGAAGAGAAGGGACACAGCAGTGCTTTCCTCCCAGTAAGTCACACATGGGTTTTTCATACTCAGGAAGAGCAAAAGGCCACTGCTTTGTCTCCTTGTTTGACAAAGGCAGGTTTGGTGAAACATGCCTTCATCTTGAAAGTTCTATGGTTACTGGCAGAAGCAACCCCAAAGCTTCCAGAATAGCACCCACCATCCTTCATAGCTACTTCACTGGCGTAGCTTTTAGGCAAGAAGCCGTGGCAATGGCAGGAGGGACAGCCAGATAGAGACCTGTACCTCATCAGCACCTCATCTTCTTGCCTCCTGTCTTTTTTTGTTTTGTCTGCAGCTCTCACACCTGCATTCAAGGTGTACTCCTTTCCTGTGGGATTATTTGGAGGTTTGTTTGTGCAGGGCAAACAGCATTTCTGTAATAAAGCCTCAGCCACATTCCATTAGTGTCATTTCCATCTACAGAAGTGAAGTGTCAGCTAATAAAAGGTAGCACAGACCCCTTGGGCAAGATAAAATGAGAGAGCAGGGGAGGAAAAAACTCTGCCGTCAAAGATGGAGAAATGATAAATGCTGTTCCAGAAGCAGAAGCACCTGAAATAGGAATAAGGGAGCGCTGGGAGACATGGAAGGGAAAGAAAGAAGGGAGTATATTATCTTTTCTCAGAAAGCTTGCATCTGAAGGTCTCATTAACTCAAAAATCACCTGCTACCCATCTTCTTTCAACACTAAGGACGATATTCAGCCTCTACTGGAGGTGCTAACATGCAGTTATTGCCTGCAAGCTTTGATGGCTGTGAGGGCGCGTTGGGGGGCCAGCAGGGAAAGCAATACAGGCTGAGTCCCACGCAGACCCACTGAGCCTTGCCTGTGTGTGGATGCAAGGAGAGAGGGCACCCCTGACTGTCTCTGAGTTGAGTGAACGAAGGGCATTTCCCAGCTCCCAGAACCAAGCTTGTCTGCCCAACTGGCTCCAGACTCCAAGTCAGAGGTCAAGCAGGTCCTTCCCAGCTACATGATTCAAGGTCAAGCCTCTCGGGGAACCACCCAGAGCATACCTCCTCTGCAGCCCAGAGACACACTCACGACCCACATGGCCCCTGTCTGTTTCCATTGCATAACAGAAAGGAGGTGACTGCAGCACTGCTGAGGCCTCAGTGTTGTCCTGGAGTCCCTGCAGCCATGCAGTGAATTATGCCCATCAGTGGGCTCTGGTCTCTCCACAGTGTCCTTCCCTCTGAACAAGGCCAAGGAGACCCAAAAATCACACAGGAAGAAATCAAGTTCAGTTAGGAACAAAGAACTACTTTATTCCTGCAGCCAGGACTCATCTGCCTATCTCAAATATCTTTCACCTGTACTTGGGATCCAGTTCTGGAGAAGCCTCAGTTCTCTTCTGCCAGTAATAATGACATTGCATCTTCCCAGGGCCAGTTCACCTGGCTTTGCAAACAGTGCCCAGCTCCACTAGAGAAACACAACCATCAAAGAGGATCTCTGATTAGATTTACACCAACACAGCAGCTCCCAGTGCCATAATCCATGTATTTAACATCATGCAAACAGGGCCAAGCGTGCCATACCCCAGGGGCATCAGGTCTCCAGAGAGGCCAGAAGCTATCGACAGCTGGCAGAAAAGACAGCAACCTTCGGGCTCCTTACGCCCCTAGGAGCACAGCCAGCCCAGACTTAAGTCCAAAGGCCACGTTCACAGGGTCTTCCCAAGCAGCTCTGTGCACTCATCCATTCACAGACACTTGTTCTGTGCTCCCCAATGCATTGGACGTGCCTTCCTTTAGCGTTGCTCTCAGAAACAAGGCTGTTGCCCATTTTGTTCTCAAACCAGACTGTAAAATGCTACTGCCAGCTGTGTGGAAAGCAATCAGCACATATAAAACCATCATACAGGTATGTACAGAAAGCTTCTGTGTTTAAAGGCATCAAAAACTCCTCACTGATCATCCAAGAGACTTGGGGACTTTTCTTTTGATTTTAAATGGAAATATTGCCACTTGGAAGACGCTCTCTTCGCTGCTTTGACTACACAAGTATTATTTCCTGCATCTGTATCAAAGCATCATCCCTGGGGACGCAGGCAGGGTTTTTAGTCTGTGACAGATAACCGTGTCCCTCCAATTTCCCAGCTAAGAGCTTCCTAAATTCACCTAGCTCAGCACTCCGGGGAGCCAACTGGATAGCAGTTTGCTTAATAAAAGTTGCCTTTATACAAAGATTTAAATCCTATTTTCTAAGAACTGCCGAGGGATTTCCAGGGTGTAATCCACCTACTGCTGACCCTCCACAGCAAAGCAACTTTTATGTCACTGGGTGGGATTTTTTTTCTTATTCGAGCACAAAATAGGCTTTTTTTGGTGATGTGGGAGGAAGGGGGACATGGGAGTGCCTGAGGACTGCCACGGGCAGGAGAAAGGTTAGGGAGTTGTTTCCACATCTGCTGCTCAGTCAGTTATCAATGATGACAGGAGAGAGAGGGGATTGCCGAAGAGACTGCAGTTCTGAAATGTTGCTTATGGAAACTGCCTATACCCACAGCGAGTGAACAGACAGGTCTCTGAAGGAGCTTGGGAAGCCCTTTCTGCTGCTTCAGAGGCAAGCTGTCCTATGATCCTCTCACTGTGAGAGCACCAACCTTGCTCCCAGACAAGCCCAGGAGGCTGCGAGCTGTGCTGAGGCATTTTGGTCTGATAGGGACATGCCACAATCTCACCCTGCTGGCACAAGCAGCAGTCACTAGGGTAAAAACAAGGCTGGAACAATTAAAGCTGGGCAGAAATATCCATCAATGATTCAAAATATTTGAGCAAGATTTGCTTGTCTCTAAGGCCCACAAACCATATTGTGAGAGGCTCCTTTACCCGAGTAGAAATTCACACTGGGCCTTCAAGTCTCCAAAACATATGCAATAGATTATTAACAAATGTGAGTAGAAGGGTGGCTCAGTTTAATGTCATTCTTGTACACACACAGGCTTCCATCTCTTCTTCACAGAAAGATTATCCTCCCCACAGATAGATGCTGGAAGTCATCCAACAATTTAAGAACATTCTTTCATTCACAGGTGTTTTTGAGCTTACAACAGCAGTGCCAATTCTGGAAGATGATGAGGGAGAGAATTGCCTTGGCCCTTCAATCAGCTTTTGCCCATTTCACATCAAATTTCAATCTGATAATACTCAGTGTAAACTGGAACAATCTAACACAAACAGAGATGGCTCCGCAGCTATTCCAGCAGCCAGATGAAACACTAATGATACAAATTAAATGGAAAAATGCTGAAACACTCAGGGCACGCCACTGACTTCTTAGACAAGTTGGACATGAGCCAGCAATGCGTCCCTATGGCAGAGTGGGCCAACAGCATCCTGGGCTGCAGGAGGGATGGGTGATCCTTCCCGTCTGCTTCAGCACTGGTGAGACACATCCAAAGTGCTCAGCTGGTTCTGGGCTCCCTGGGACAGGAGAGACATGGGCGCACCAGAACAACCCCAATAAAGGGGTATGATGGTTATTAAGGTATTGGTGTATGAGGAGAGGCTGAGAGAGATGTGATTGTTTAGCCTAGAGGACAGAAATGCACTCATCAATGTGCATAAAAACCTCATGGGACAAGTAAAGGAGAGAGAGCAAAACTCATCTCTGTAGTGCTCAGAGTCAGGACAAGAGGCAGAGGGCTCAAACTGAAACACAGGGAAATCCATCCAAACACAAGGTTATTATTTTTTTCATGCTGTAAGATTAACTGAACGCTACAACAGGTTGCCCAAGAGTTTGTGGAGTCCCTTTCCTTGGAGATATTGAAAATCCAAATGGACACAGCCCTGATGTGGCCTTGGCCCTGCTCTGATCTAGGAGGGTAGCCTGGAAGACCTTCAGAGCTCCCTTCTGTTGCAAGCAGTGGAGAGGTCCATGGTCATGGTGTTTGTGTTTAATTCAGTACATAATTCCCACATCCACCTCTTATAAAACCAGTTCCCTGGGACCAGAGATAGGGATGAGAACGTCCGCATTCCCCTTGTTCAGATATCCAGAATTCACCAGCAAAGTGTCAGCAACAACAGACAGGCAGAAACACTCCAGCATGTTTGAAACCACCTTCAGCTGCTAACAGCAGTTGAACAAAGGATCTTTATGAAGACACACAGATGATGTGACAGGGATGCAGCAAGATAGTTCTGGGACTAAGGGACCTTAACTACAACAAAAGGATGGAGAAGTGGAGCTGGAGTCCATAGGACAAAAAAAAGTGATCTGACCAAGCGATATCAGTTCTGGAGGGACCGAGGAGGGAAAAGAAACTGCACAGCTCCTTAAAGATGTATCAAACACACAGAACAAGGGCCATGAACTTAAAGATGGGGAAAGGTTACACCACAAAGGAGCTGAGATGGAAACCAAGAGCATCAAAAATAAAACAGGTGCAGCAGAGAGAGCAATAAGAGTGAGCAGGATAAAAAAAAAGGAGCTGGATCAGAATACTGACAAGTCAAAAATATCGATCCCATGCTTCCTTGGCCAAATAGAACTGGAAGGAGTTGTGCTCTGGGGAGGAGGGAGAAACTTCAGCTGAGCCACCCACTGCTCCCTCTCCACCTGACAAAGGCCAGGGGTCAGTCACACAGCGCTCTCACATTGATGGCTGTTGCTGTGAGGTGTAGAGGTTTGGCAACTTACTGCATGCGGCACAAAAGAGGGAAGAGAGTCACACAGCATCCTGGACAGAGATGTCTCTGCTTCAGAAAAGGTTTCAGACCATTAGTTAGGCACAATGGCAGGACTGCGATGGTAACAGGCAGTCGAAGTGGAGGAGAGAGGGACAGAGAGGGAAAAGCCTCCAATGCAGGTAAAAATGTCCTTTCCAAAGAGCAGTTTCCTTGCATTCTTTCCCTGCCCCCCATCCTTCCTTTGCTATGTAATATTTGTCACCAGCTCCATGCACCCTCCATCAGGAGGCAGGCAGCCAGCCCTGCCCTACACCAGCACATAAATGTGCTGACATGCAAAGTCCATGTTTCCCTGCTCGCTGGAAACATGCTGTGTAATGAAAGAGCCTCCCAGCAGGAGGAACACAACCTGCGTGCCAATTACCTTGGCAGACACCATGGGATCAAATGGGGCAAGAACAAAGCAGTAGATGCAGGAAGGCTGAGCTTCCCTGCCTTCTCTGCACTCAGCTGAACACTGCTTTGTAATGAAGTCATTTTGGCCTGCAAGAGGCACAGGCAGATGGGCTGCCCCTCAGGGACTACTGTCTGCACCGTCCATTCCTTGGGGTTTGAACTCATTAAGGTCAGTGTTTTACAAACACAATCAAGGAAGCAAGCTTGAGAGATGTTCTGATGGCAGTAAAAGCGTGTCCTGCTTCATCAGCACTTCTGAAAAATTAGTTTAAATGTCCTCAGTGGCAAACAGCATTTAGCACTGATCAGCACAGGAGAGGGGAGGGAGAGAAAAGGGGCTACACAGGCTTTTGTTTTTAAATAAGACTCAAAGCAAGTCTGGCACAATGAGTAAATCACAAGCAACTGTCTCCCCACAGCATCCCACTGCATGAAACGCCTTCCCAATATAAATCAGTGCCATATCTAGCCAAACAAGAAAGCTGTGCCAGTTCTTGCTGCATAGTTTACACTGCTCTGAGATATTGGCAGAAGCAGCATCTCTGCTCTCTTTGGACCACTGCAGTATCTCACCTTACGCTGCACCACACAGCTGCAAGGTAGGTTTGTTGCTCATTACCCTATCACAGCCACCCACCAGGCTCTACTGCCTGGTACCATTTTATCAGCATTCCTATGTCTTTTTCCCCCCACATTGTCACGGGGACTTGATAGCATCCCTATAGTAACCCTTAAAAACCTTATTCCCATTATTGAACCTCATTTTCACTCTTTGCAAAATATTTTGTTACCAGGCTGACATTCAAATCTGTACTCAATTTGGAGTTCTTTTCTTTTTTTTCTTCCTTTTAACAAAATTCTATCAGCTGATTTTTACATTTGTGAAAGAGCCTGGGAAAGAGGGAGGGAGGAACTAAACATATTCTTAGAGCTTTTCTTAAAACCAGTCAAAAAGACAAATAAATAATCATAGAATAGTTTGGATTGGAAGGCACCTTAGAGATCATCTAATTCCAACTCCTTGCCATGGACACCAAATAGCATCATTCAGCAAAAAAAATGCCTGAAGGCTTGAAACTCGGCAGCATGACTCCAAACTATTTGATTTTGCTGAGATAAAGGGCAACTGAAGCAAAAAGAGCATAATTCTGCCTCAGACAGTTCTCCAGAGCATCCTTCTACAGCAAGCGATCCAGTTCCCTCTTTGCAGGAGGAGAAATCACACCCTGGTGGTGCTGACCCGGCCACACAACCTCCCTGCCAACCCTTATAAGTTCACGGTCTGCTGTCCCTAGGCTGCTGCTGGGCCAATTTGCATGAGGAAGATTGTAAATGTCACACCAAAACATGCACAGCGGTATTCATCCAAAGCAAATAAAGCTTAGGACCAGTAAGCGGAGAAAACTGTGTCCACAAAGCAGTTGTAAATCAGCCCCGTTCCAGACCCTTTGCAAGTTTTATGGCCTCACAAGTATTTGGCAGATTCAGAGCCTTCCTTTGAACAAAAAATAGAGTGTCTGCTTACTTTGCCTACCATGAATTTGCAGTTTTAATGGTGCAAAGTACACTGTCACCCTCATAACACAGAGCAAAGGACGCCTCTCTCTTGAGACTGAATCTCCCACAGAGGTAGAAATTATCAGGTTCATCTTCCCACCTACAGCAGTAAAAGGCCCGAAAGTCCACATGCTCCACTGAACACTGGCAGTTTAGCTGTGGGACCCAATGCAGTTTCACCCCACAGAACAGTACGTCCGTAACCATGATGCTGAGATGAGACATTAGTAACTGGTCCCCGTGGGTGTTTGCTGTAGGGAAGAGATGTCCCCATTGATTCAGCCAACTGAGGTCTC
The DNA here is from genome assembly GCF_016699485.2 of Gallus gallus. Taxonomy (NCBI): domain Eukaryota; kingdom Metazoa; phylum Chordata; class Aves; order Galliformes; family Phasianidae; genus Gallus; species Gallus gallus. The sequence goes on from NC_052544.1 coordinate 12,399,518, forward strand.
CATTCTGTGCGTTTGTCCTTCACTCTCTGCAGGGTGAAAAGAGGTGGTCTGAAGACTAATATAGCTGCTTCAGGGCCAGAGTTTGGTGGGCTACGTCAGGGGTAAGAGACATCAGCTTCTGAAGCAACGTTTCCAAGGGATTTGGAAGCCCCCCTATCCCTCCCATTTAAAGAATTCACCATTAAAAACTACTGTATTTTACCTCTCTTCAGGGAACTAACCAGAACTTGTCTATGTACAGATCCATTGCTGACAAGATAAAGCAGAGTTGAGCCCAGCAGGCTCCTCACAACTGCATCAGCTCCATAAAGAGAACAAAAAGTGCAAGCAAATTCTTTCCTTTATTTGGCACAAGCCACCTAGCTCACACCACACTAGCAAACTGCAAGACATTTATACCTGTGTATTCCTTATGCTCATGCTTTCCCTTTTCAAAGGCTGAAGCTCCCTCACCACGGCTTAGATAATGGGGAGCAAGATGTGAAGTTGTCTATCAAAGCCTCATGTCCAGACTCTGAATGCTACACAGACTCAGCTGTAAGGAATGATGGTGCTCAGTAAGACCTTGGCAACGGTCAAACCTGCCTTACGGTAAATCATTCCTTCATCTGCTTCCTGAAAGTCATTCTTCCAGCTCAGTGGTGTTCTGGGGGTTTGCTGTGGATGTTTCCCCCCTCCCAGTACATGTTCACCCAGCTCTGGCAGACACATCCTACAATTTCTGTGTTGCAGTCACACAACAGAGGCAGAGCTAATGAGGTGGCTGCACCGTGGCTCTCAGCCTCAAGAACAGGTTATGACTGTGAAAGGATGAAGCTACCCCATCTCTCATACCAGAGGAATGGCCCACTTATTTCAATGCATCTGAGGAAGCTCAGGCTATCAAGTCAGCTTCTCCTTCCCCCCCAGTGAATATCTTCATCAGTCCCTTTCCTCCAAAAACAAACAAACAAACAAACTCTTTAACTCTTACAAGCTTTCCTTACACCATTGTCCCAAGACTCAACGTGCACCTTAGCTAAAAGCCCCTGAGAGCACGTGAAGGCACAGGATTACATTTAAGCTAGCAGTAAAATGGGAATGTGATCAAGGAGCTCCATTTTATGTAACCGTGCTGTGCTGGGGAAGTGATTACTCAAAGCCAGCCCCAAGGTGGACAAATTGCAGCACGCATTATCACAGTGTTGTTCAGGTAATGCTCAACTGTGCTCTGCTTTTCTGTCCATTCATTCCACGGTATTCCAATTCCCAAGCTAAAGATACAACCCTCACCACTGGAAAGTGAATTTCAGGGTAAGTAGGTAGGAGAAGAAATAAAGGGGCAAATATATTGAATATGGAAGAGAGCTGCCTTATATCCTTCCTCTCTCACTCTTACACCTTGGACAAGCAGTAGTTTTGGCCCTGAAGATGTTGCAGTGAGGACGGCATTTAAGTGACACAATATCGATTTTAGCAGCTTGACACCTCTCATGGAAGTGCTGGTAAACATGGCATGTATTTGCTGGGAGAGAAGTCTCGGAGGTGACTGATGTAAAACAGAACTCTAAGAATGGTAAAAAAAGAAATAATAAAACACAACTGCTTAGGGTTGTGTCAAATGTGGGAAGCAGGTGGCATAAACGGAAAAGCTGGAGAAAGGTCAAGCCTTGGAGGAATTGAGTGAGAATCTCTTCTTGCAGAGAAAGCTGATCTGAAGCAGTCTCTTGCCAGAAGCAGCCAGGAAGAAAAATCAAGTAAATAGCTTTGAAGGAACTGGAAGATAGAATTCATATCATCTCATTTTAAGCATTTAAAAATGAAGTCTGTAACCTGGGCTTATCGTCCAGACTTCCCAAGTAAAAAGAGAAAGGCATGATAGAGGGCAATAAGTGTTGGCTATCTGTGAAAGCACCTGAATCCAGGAGCCAGTTCAAACGTGTTCAGAGATGAGGCTGGGTGAGGAAAATCCCAACCTGAATCATCACAGAACTCCTGAGAAGGTGGCAAGCATTTATCAATGTGAATTTAATGAAGTGTTTGCTTGGAGCAGCACCCCACCATCAAGTTGCAAGAGAGACTGCTTGTTGTGGCCCCTTGCCAACTTCAGTTAACCAACATAACCCTCACAAAAAAAAGAAATCAAAAGAAAAAGGTGTTTTTATGATTTCTTTTTCTGAAAAAGAAGTGAAAAAAAACAAGGAAAGATGATGAACGTTAATGCAATAAATGAAGAAAATGCATCAACTCTGAATCCTCTTTGCCTAGGTCTATAATTACCTCAAAAAATGATTGGGTTGTGAAATAAATATCATTTATTCTTGATAAAAGAACAATGGTGCATTTTTGACAAGTATTCTTCAATCTGCCACCTGGGTTGTTCTAGTAACAGACAATAAAAATGAAATATGATAGAATTTCTAAGAAGATGCCAGTGGTTAACAAAGGAAAACAGTGTATTTCTCTTTCTTAAGAGGATCCCAGATTTCTCAGGGATAACAAGAAATTTTTAATCAGTTCCTTTGCAAATTACCTGGGGTAATTTTTGAAAGTACAGTTTCATTCCTGGCTTAGGTGTAGGTGCTACTTGAGAATGAGCAAAGAAAAATCAGAGGCATATAACTGGATGGGGGCCAGCTAGCTCTGCAGTGGGCTATCAGTGGGAACTGATGGTGTAGGGAAACACATCAGGAAGGATAGGATAATATTCTTTGAGAGCACCAAATACTCAGCAGTTTTAAAAGGAAAAAAGCATTACCAACATGATTCAGAGCCCAGAGACTGCAAGAAAAGATATTCACTTTGCCCTTTGCCCCTTCTGTGGTACAGCCCAGTGAAAAAGTATGTTCAGGTTTTCCTTTATCCTGTGAATTCTTCACCTATGGAAACTAGACTTAGTCAACTTTGCTAGGTCTTATTCTGACCCTAGCATTAACATGAAAATGGCATTAGCTTTCCATGTAAGACTGGTCCTGGACCCTCTCTGTTCTGACAGCAGCCTGGTCTTGCGTAACCCAAATTCCCTGTTAGTTCTCCATGGAATTAGATTAGTACAAAGTCCTTTTAAGGATGCCCTGAAAGCTGGCAGTGAAGAACTCACATACTTGAGGAGCTTAATCCAACCATTCCTTCTTTCAACTTTATACACCAAAGCATCTGATATATAGAATGCATCAAATCCGCCATATCTTCTCCAAGATCAGCTTCCACTGGTCTTTATCTTTCGTATTAGTTTCTCCTTGCTTTCCAAACACATTTCCACATCTCTAACAGAGCTCTTCCACACTGACACCGCAGTACAATCCCATTGCAAAGGAGCCCGAAGAAAACCTCCCTCTGCAGTTGGCTGCAGCCAACAGAAAATAAACACGAGAAAGTGGAAGAACTTATACAACAGATAAATCATAAAGAGAATATGTTTGCTCTTCTCTTTGCACAGATCCCATACATCACCATGACTCAGTGCAGTTCCCCCAGTGAAGACGAATTTCAACTTCTAATGCACTTTCCATCTGACTCCTCCAAGATAAAAGATGAGTTGCCGTCCTGAGATATTGCATTTGAATTGTAACACATTAAACACCTCAGTGTTTTAGAACAATTTGGTTTGCAGACCCAGTACTAATTTCATCTCTGTGGTTTGAGCTGTGTATTCTACTGACATTGGGAGAAAACTCGTCTAGTCCAATTGCTATCTCACATCTCTTCTCCTCTAGCTTTTCTGGTCTTCATCAACCAGAAAAGCTGCAATCAATCTTGTAAATTTAATTTAGAGATTAATTTAGAGATATTGTTGGCTTCGAAGCAGACAAGGTTAGCTGTCTGCTTGTTGCCTGCAGTCTGCTAATCTCGTGTAATTCTTCCATGCCCACCTGGCTGGAACAGTTGATGGGAGCTTCGAGTGGGGAGAGCACAACGTCTCTTCTACAAAGCACTTTGGACTTTAGTTGGACACAAGCAGATGGCATCCTGGCTGTCATTCAAACCCCCATAACTTCTGCACAAGGACAAACCCTCACTTTTTTAATAAGCTGGCTGCATTGCAAACATCACCTCAGAAGCACAAAGCTGGAGCTACCATTTCCAAACTCCTTCTAGTCTCCCCCACTGGTTATAAATTTCTCCTGACTGTGACGCTTCAGAAGTGCACTACCTCTTTGTGCACGTATGCCTGTAACCGTTGCTGCCAATGGAGGCCAACATCCTTTCACTAACGCACTAACGGATCTGCAGAGAAGATCCATAGAACAGGAGAATTCCTGTTTTTGCAAGGAGACAATGCATTTTTCTCTAAGGAGGACCTTCGGCCCTAAGCCGAGGGTTACGAACTGACCATATTATTCATGCAAACTTTCCTTTGTCTGTATATTCCCTTTCTAAGGAAAGATGCAACACCAGCAAGGGATAAAAAAAAACCTTTGTTGCATGCTCATCTCAGGTGGCTATCTTTCATTTCCTTTCCTAATATTTCCTTTAGGCTTGGATAATTTTTATTGTTTTTCTCTCTTTGCTCTTTCCCCGCGCTTGAGCAGTTCTTGGATTTGGCAGGCATAGAGCAGCAGTTATATGACATGCATTTTGTATTGTATCAAAACACATTCCTTTGATTCATTTTTTTTTTAAAGCAAACTGTTCACTCAAGGTTAATAACTTCCCCACTCCACCTGGGCATAAGAGATTTCCAGATGTTGCTGAGCATTTTTAAACAACACTTGTATCCTCAGAAATGAGCAGGGCAAAATCTGCATTCCAGCCACCCATCCCAGACCAAGGGGAATCACTGGCCCTGAGGCTTGTTCAATGCTGCCATTTTGACATATTTAATAGAAGTTCTGTGATGTTATGAGAGCTACTTGAGCTCAACAGCAGCTATCCCGACAATTCACATTAGTAACTGAGCATCACGCATAACAGGAAACATGCTGAAACCAAACACTGACCTTGAACAACAAACATGTAACATTCACCTCAGCAATTCTGTATATTTGTACATTCAACACTACAAGATGAAACCGCATTCAGGGAAAAGCCTACGTGTGGCCTTTTGATAGGGATCACATATGCGCTCTTTGCTGGGTGTAACAATCAGAAAGGTCAGAATGGTGGAAGGGTGATACGGGAGTGTAGTAGCAAAGGGACTAGTGTGAATGGAACGGTGTTACAAAGGAAAAGTGCTCACCCATCTCCGAAGATCAAGGCTCACAATGAAAACTCCACAAAAGAGGGGTCTCTAACCAAAGATCCTTTCCCACTGGCAGTCAGCCCTTAAGTGAGGTCTAAGAGAGGTGCAGCCAGGCTCCACCCCTTCTGCTCCCACAGCTGAATAGCCTTCACCTGTGCTCCCAGAGCTGACCGGGTCCTTTCCCCAGGTGCTCAATCAGTGGTTCAGGCTGTGACTCAACGGTTACCACAGACTTGGGTGACCATCTGAGATAGCCCCTATGAAGATGACATAAGGAAGGGAGGGAATTAATGCTTTGATCAGTTTTGACCATCCAGGGCTCCACCAAGATGTGGATCAGGGCAGTGCACGCTGCTGCTTTGCCACATGAGAGGAACCAGGTGATTTGCAAGCAGTTCACATATTCACTTTAATCTTTCATATGAACAGAGTCATGTCACCACTACACTTTAATCAGGCTCTCTAGAGCATATTTGGTGTACAGAAGTCTCAAGCCTTCATAATAATGACATTTTATGCATAGGAAGCATTAACTTCTCTTTCCATTTCTTCAGTATTCCAAATATTACAGTCATCTCTGGCTCAAGCACCTTCCCTCATCCATCAGACCCCACTACTCACATGACTAAAAATCTTCCCTATCTTCAAAACAAACACCACAAAACAAGCAAAGCTTGGCATCAAAATGGGAGGAAGGATGAAGTTCACCTTAAGACCATGCAGCTGAAAGCTGGAATGTTTGCATGAAAAAAAAAAAAAAAAAAAAAAAAGCAACAACCTGTTTGCAAACTAAATATGGTTTGGCCAGTTTCACAAAGGCAATTACCTGGCTGAAGAGCCAGCTGAAGTACCACTGAAATGCAAGAAATACAAGAAAAGGCCCAACAAATGGCAGTCTCTCCCATTTCTTATCCCCACCTAACACACAAAATTAACATATAGCTTCCTCTCACTCTAAATCAATAGAGCAAAACAAAGACAGCATTTCAGAATCTGTTAGGTAACAAAGATCATCTTTTGTTCCGTATGTGTCCATAGCAAAAACACATCTCAACTTGTTTTAAGATTTAATTATTTTTTTCCCTTCAACTTTATGGTAATAACAAGCAAGGGAATATATGCTGATTTACCATTTCCAGCATGGATTTCCCTGGGATCTCTGCATCTACTTTTCACAGGTATTGTATGTTTTTAAGAAGGATTTGAATGTGGAAAGGAGACTTACCAGGTGGTGCTGGAGGAAGCATCTCATAGGCAGGAGAAGGGTTGCAGAGCTGCAATCAGAGACAGCAGACAAGTCAAACTCCGTGCCTTGCTAGAGTGCAGAGGAGCACTTGAGGAACTCTGGTCAATGACATCAGGAAGAGGAAGAGGATGGAGGGCCTAGAAAGGAAGAGCAAGACATGGCTGTTTAAATAACCACACTTTAGATAGAAAGGCACAAGCCAGAGTCTCAGCTGAGCAGTTGAAGTTGTACTTTTATTGTATTTTTAGCCCAGGTTCCCAATGAAACGAGTGGCTGAGCACATGCAGATTAGTAACCCCTCTTGATTTCTTTATCAGGAAGGAAAACAAGAGCGTTGCTAACAGCTTAACCCTTTCAGAGAACTTAATAAAACCATACTATTTTTCCTTGGCTCCTCCCTCAGCTCACCAGCAGATGTTGTCACCTGCATGACAACATGAGCAACAGCTGAAAAGTGGCAGCAAATTGGCTAGGATAGCCACAGCACCCTGCCCAGAAACCTGAAAGCAGTGTTCATCACTGCATGTTATCCAGCCACGCTGAACTGCAATGCATGTTTATGCGGGTAATATAGAGGGAGGGGGAAGAACAGCAGCAGAACAGAAACTACTTGTCTGAAAGGCATTTCGCATGGAAGCACCATCTTGAAATTAACTCCTATTAATTTTTAAAGTGGAATTTTAAAAAGACTCGGAATTTTTTAAAAGTCTGGCACAAATGTGCCTCTTGCCAGTCCAGCATTTAAAAACTTCCACCTATGGAAAAATTCTATTTTCAGCAGCAGAGATGACAGCTCTGAAGCTGAATAAGGAGGGATTTAAATTAGTCGGAAAACCACCAAGTTTAGATGAGAACAACGTCCTCCCATGGAGCAGCATTTAAACTGTCTCCGAGATTTCTGGAGGAAGGACATTGCCCGGTGTTGCTCTTTATACAAAAGTCAATAGCCTGAAGAAAGATGGATTGTTTTTCATAGCATCCGTAAGAGCTTTAATCAGAAAGTATCATATTGTCAGGGCATTTGAGGTTAAGCTCCCAATTTTGGTTTCTTCTCTATTCTATTTCCAGCAGCTGGGAAATCTGGTTGAGGAACAGAGGTAGCAGTGTGGATGTGCAAAAGGTGCAGAACAAAAGGGAGAGAAGCACATCACCCCATGCATGGGAACTACTTGGCCTTACAAAGAAACAGCCGCAGTCAGAAATCTGCACACAGCCGTGAGCTCTGCAGGGAACACAGCCTGCCTTAGGGCAAAGCTCCAAGAAACCAACCACAGCAAGGATGCTGGTTCCACCTCTTCATGCCACTCATCCCAACCTTTTGTTGTCCTCAAAGGAAGCACCAGAGGCTTCATTTTAGCAACACCACGAGCAAACGACTCAAGCAGCACAGCAGCCCCAAGCAGTGCTCCTTGTGAGAGAGCTGGCCCAGCCCAAGGGCAGAATGGTGCGTGGAGCCAGAGTAATGCTGGGCACAGCATGTGGTGTGGTGGATCAGCAATAGCAACAGGGCTACATATGAGAGCTCACATCCTTCATTGTTACATTTTTACACCTAGAGTTACTGAATGTAATTGTTTGTCCTGTTAAAGGAAGACAGGCAGCCCAGCTGATATCTTTCTGGAGAATCCATATTGCTAACAGGGTCAGCTACGTACAGACTTACTGAGACGCTGGTAAAAAATTATCCCCCCAATCTCTTTGTAGACCAAATAAGCAATGATGATTCATAGACCCAAAGAACGGCTCAGGTTAGAAAGGACAATAAAGATCGTCTAGTTCCAACACCCCCCATTGGATGACCCCACACACTATCCAAGCCACAAGAACTTTCGTCATATGAATTAACCCAACTGATATTTCTAATAGTAGATCAAAGCATTTATTTTGTTAGAAACAGTTTTCTCAATTTTTGCCCTCAAAAGATGTGCTTAAGGTGCCTGTATATGTATTTCTGATGGGGAGATGAAGTTGTCATCGGGACGAGGGACAAAAAAAAAATGAGTGTAGAGTGATGAAACCCCCTTGGAGCAGTAATAAATCTTCAAGTGATTAATTAAACATACTCCAAAAAAATTCCATTTCTTCTGCTTCTGCCTTTGCGAACAATCACAAATGGGAGTCCACTGAAGTGCAGCGAAGGAGATATATTCCCTATTGTACAGCGAGGGATGCTGAGGCACAGAGATGCTCATCATCACATCTGGTGCCTGTGTGCTGCCCTCCTATTTGTTCATAGAGAAAGGAGCCAGGAAAGCCCTTATCCCCCTGGGTAAGCACAGAAGCAGCGAGATCATGCTCTGAGCACAGCCTGGAGTCCTGTGGGAGAGCAGAGGACTCCTCCTGACATCTGGGTTGCTGGCAGCAGCTGGGGACAAAGCTCTAGATGTGGTAGCACAAAAAAAAATAAAAATAAAATCAGCACAGGTGTGTTCATTGCCCCGGAACACCCTGGGGATGTGGCATTTCAGGAGAAACAAGGCCTCTGCTTCCAATTTGCATGTTGGCTTTGGGCTGCCAGATAACTCGGGAACAGTTTGCAGATATGGTTATTTGGGACTTGGCCCCTCTGAAAGTCTCCATAGGTGACATCAAAAAAATCTTCATTCAAACATATTGCCTATTTTTAAATATAAAGGAATGATAATTTTTATTTTATTTTATTTTTAATATGCTATCAAAATCCCTAGGTGGAATAGGCTTTTCTTTTAAAAGGAGCAATATCCTCTGCATAGAGATTAATTTTATTCAACGAGAGCAGAAGCAGGCCTCAGTGCAACACTGCCAAAGAATATTGAGTAACTACAGGATAAGAGTAATTCACCTGTAATTCTGGTTAAAGGATTGCTTTTTACAATGTAAACAGTACTAAGGCCATTCAAAACCAACTTCAGTTAGGAACAGTTTCTTCTCTGGAGAAGCGGTGATGCAGTGGCACAGAATGCCCAGAGAGGTGGAGGGGTGTTCCAGAACCGTGGAGATGTGGCACTGATGGAAGTGGTCAGTGGGAATGGTGGGGGTGGGCTGGGGTTGGACTCAGGGATCTCAGAGGTCTTTTCCAACCTTAATGATTCTGTGACTCTATGAAATACCCTCCAAATCCTCGCACCCAGCATATCCTACTGGCAAAACACATCTTCAGTAACTAGTCATGCAACAGGAACTGCCAGTTAAGAGCTAAACCAAATAAATAGATGTTAACATCTGCACCTCGTCAATCCCAGCACTTGGGTTACTCTAAAAAGTCCACCTGTGACTGCTAGCAGTAAATTGCTAAGGCCCATGAAAATAGTCTAAGGAAGACATGAAACAATAAAAGAGTTCAAAAAGAAAAGTCACTGAATAGAAAGTTGCGCATCTCAGTCAACCTCACAACGTTCATTTTCCTCTATTCTAGGAGGAATTTTCTGTGGCCATGCCTCATTTTAGCAACTATTCAGCATCGCTGCGTGCTTATTCTTAAAAAATTCTGAACAAATCATTTGGCTGAAAATGATTTCTCCTGAGGAGGGGAGAAGAGAACAAACACGTGCCAGATGCTTCTGGATGGCAGTCAGACACTGCAAGGCTGAGAACAGCACAGGGACGGAGATGGGGCACAATTACCAGCGCTACATTAGATTGGTTTCCATTCTGTTTTCCTACCAGGCTCATTGCTGCAAAAACAAAAGGGATGAGATCCAATGAAAGCACTTTGCATGGGGAGGGGATGGCAGAACAAGGTTAAAAACACACAGGTTTCAAAGTTTGAGTTCATTTTTGCTCCGTTTCAGAACTTGTGCATACCTGTGGGTTTGCATGATACTTTCTGGCTGTTGAGCAGAAAACACCCATGCTACCTTTTCTATCTGCTCAGTGAGAGTTCAGCAACCTTTCCATCTCAACAGATTGGCTTTGGGAAAACTATTTGCACAAAACAGATTTTTGTGTTTTGGTGATCGTGTGCCAGTTCTAATGAAGAACAGTGGATCTTTTTGGAGTTTGCGCTTTGGATTATTATTGTTGTTTTTAATAATAGTTACTTTGGATCACTGACATCACATTCCAATCCATTCAACCTCCACTCTTCTGTTTTCACATGGACATGTTGTGATATCAAGCCACAGACAGCCCTTCTGTTGAAGATGGACATTTGGGGCAAAACAGGTTGGGTTAAAACGTTGGTTTCCTATATATCAAAATTACAATGAAACAGAATCACATTTGGAAGTACCAACGATTAAAAGGCAAAAACAAAGACGGACCTCTAAAATGTCCAAATTAGCAATCAGAAAATGTTTTGTAAGAATTAGGAGGAAAAAAGACTAAGTTACCAACACCGCCTATGGCAAAAAGGACCTACTGGAATCATCCCCTCACCTGGTGTGTGGCGGTAGAGGTGGGATGCATGGGAGGTAGTGTTGGCTGTGGATTTATGGATTGATTATAGGCCTTTCTGTGCCTCAGTCACCGAAGTTGAGAAACGGTAAGAAAACACACGATGCCACCTTAGTATCACAGTAACTGCATTTAGAGTCCTTGGATATATGCCAGTTCCTTCGAGTCACGCTCACCTGCTCCCGGCAGCAAAATATTTACTGATAATAATTAGGGCTGATATTAGCAGAGGTGTCTGGGGGATTCGGATGCCCATGGGAACATGCAGCACTGAAGCTCTGCACCTATGGATTTTACTCCAACTCTGATTGATTCCCCCCCGCCCTCCCCCCTCCCTTCCAGCGGCATTTCAAGCGTACACGTGCAGAACAGCAAGAACACTTACAGGGGCAGCATCCTCACGTCGGCTATAGGCAGAGAATCCCGTTGTGACAGTAAACGTACCCGTTCCAGAAAGCATTATTTCCATTCTGGTAGGCGCCTTTAAGCAGGGGCACCTTTCCAGATTACCAAATGAACGGATAAATCGAGTGCTGGATCAACAGAAGAGCGGGGAGAGAGGGAAAGAGAGGGCTGGAAGGAGCCGGATCGTTCCCCCCAGCTGCCGGGGAGAACAAAACCCTCCGCTGGTGTGCAGGAGCAATTTGCTTCCACTTCTCGGGCTCTCAGAGGGCAGGAGAGGGATGAGATCCTCTCTCTTTGTTCTTTATTGCTTGGGACATTTGCATAAAAAGAGGCTCTTTGTTATTTAAACACTCATCTGCTCCCAGTGCTTATCCTCATTTTCAAGTTATAATCCTCTATTAGCAATGTGTCAATCACACTGCTGCGGGGATGGCCTGCAGGTTAGTCTGCAAGAGCTGAGCTTCAGGGCTTCCCATGCACGAGGATGCGCAGCCTTGAGAGCTTCTCGTTTTCCAGCGGGTGGGTGTGAAGGCTGGCACTGGTGTTGGTCCAAGACACTGAATTGGGAGCGTGCCATTGCTTCATTGTTCAGCCTGGAAAGAGCCGAGGATCACTACAGGCTGAATCTGAAAGTGTGTCCTCCAGCACAAGCAAGAGATAAACATCGCTCTTCTCCCATGCAAACAGAAAGAGGACCAACTCCTGAAATCAGTGCCATGAAGTCAGTGTACGGCATGATTAGACCAAGTGGTGGTGGAAGGAGCAGAAGTTTCTGAACTAGCTTTTAAAACCTGGTGAATATTTATTCTGTAACTCACGTAGGAACACTGAGCAAATTTGGCTTTCCATATATACCAGAAGCAAACAGAGTACTGCTATAAGGAGATGAAATGGCTTTGTTATCGTATCCAGGATTCCTTTGTTCAAGTAAGGAAAGAATAGGAAGCTCAATTAAATGCTTTAGTAATCACAAGGTAATTAAATGTCAGTTGGTCATTGCAACATGGAGTGCAATAATCGTCTCAATATGACTGTCTGAATTGCATTGCACCCGTTCTGATCCTTAAGGTATTTTCTGTTAAGTTTTTGTGGAAATGTGGCAATTTCCTGCATAACTCTCCAATTTAAAAAAAAAAAAAAAAAATTAGTATTTCAATATCCTTTACCAAACTCACTCTATGATTCATGGTTTTAAATTACTATTATAGTGTTGTCTGGTGCATCTTATTTCTGAAAACAAAAAACCTTCCAAGAAACTTTTGTTTCACTCGAAATTTTGCAGAAATTTTCATCTGAATCAGATTCTGCAGATTCAGAGTTTGAAGTTCTTTGTGAAATTGTTGCCATTCTTTAAAATGTTATTAGCGCTACTTGGTGATAGATGGACAATTAGACCAGATGATCTTAGATGCCTCAGGTACACAGGGATCTCCAGCAAGATCCCCTCACCTCCACTACCAACCCTTAAATGAGGTCTGGGAATGGGTGGATCCTGGCTCCATCCCTTCCAGTCACTCAGGAGCACTGCATACACCTGAGCCCCCCTGGGTTGGCCCTGCCTTCCCACCAGCTGCTCAGTCACTGGTTTAAGCTGGGACTTAGCGTTTCCACTACAGCTGTGATTTTTGATTCCCTATCAGCTGATCTAAACACCATTCACTACCTCTGAAATACCAAGCAAACCATGAAAATAGAACCCTGCCTGTGCCTTACCTTTAGTACAACAAAGAAATCAAAGGGTTCCTACAAAGGCTTAATCCCTTACTGATAAAGGGAAATGGCTCTTTTACAGAAATTCTTCTTGAAGAAAAAAAAAAAAAAAGCTGCATTTGTTATGAAAAAGTTGAATAGCCATCGTGATTTGGCTAAGTATATACTGACTCATAAAAGGTGCAAGGTTGGCATTATTTCTCAAGAAGTTGAACATTTTTCTCTCAGGAAAGAAAAAAAAATCTAAGAACATCTTGATCCAAAGGGTAGTTCTAAAGGATTCTGGAATTTAAGAGTCACACAACTACCCATTTCCAATGGCTAGAAAGTGTCTGAAGGGGAAACTTGAACTGTGGCTGTATTTCCCATCACTTGACCCCAGGCAGCACGGACATAGTCCTTCCTTCTGGCAGCACGGCTCACACACTGCTATCAGCCCTGCCTGTTCCTGTGTTCTCTCTGGCCCAGTAATGGAGAACACATTCCCACTGTCACACAATGTTGCTCCATCCTCCTGCATCTCACTTCACATAGGAGCCCCATCCTGAGTTGCACGGCTATCCAGGGCTGCTCTTTCAGCCTTTCCTGAGTCTCCGCTGTAGGAGCTGATGGGACCCATAAACCTGCTGTGGAAAAGGTTCCAAAACCAGCAGGATCAAGGTGATTTAATTGGAGAGGGAAGGAACTGTCCACCTGGCAAGTCTCCTGCTTGCAACCCAAGGTGTGATTGCAATGCACCTATGGCTGAAAAGCAAAAGCACAGACCCCCTTCCTTCATCATGAGATTAAATCTGAACCAAGCCAAAATACAGTCAACCCCACAGCACCACACTGCTATGGAACAGTGTTTACCTCCAGGAAAAGAACTAATACTGGGACAACTCAGGAAGACTATTTTAGATATGCAATGTTGAAATATTAATATTGTTGGTAGAGACAGTACATGAACCTGCTATTCTGCAAAGTCTGGCCAAATATAATGAAGTCAAACACTGAATAAGTAATTAGAAAATCCAGATCTTTAACTGTTAGTTTGGATGCCTATGGCCAGTCACACAATTTGTTCTGTCCTCCTTCTAGCTGGAGCAGCTATTACAAAAACAACCTGTTAGGCACTTTTTGTAGGGTTGGGAAAATATGTTTTAGAAACTCCACACAGTCTTGTTTCCAACTATAAAGTGATTACTGCTGTGCTGAGAACTGGGGGACACAACTCCTTTCATCAGTGGAAGAGGTTTGACTTTGGGACCTGCAGGATAAAATATAACTGTTCCAAATTAGTGTCTCACAAAGGTACTACCAAAAGAGTTTAAATAGAGACCCTCAAACTAAATTAGTATAATACAGTAGTTCTACACAGCTACCACCACTGGAACCGTTTTCCATTTACATCATCTTGTCTCTATTGCTTGCATTTGAAATCTTGCATGAAGGGATCTCCGCAGAATACCCAATAAATAAGTTGTATTTGTTGCCCAATTCCCACTCTAAATTCCTCTTGAGAAGCAGAATTATCAGCCGCAGAACCACACAAAGTAGCATGTCAAGTTTCATTCTGCAATCAATGAAATATACTTTGATCAATGCAGTGGAGCCTTTGCCACTGCATAGTTAAATACTTCTCAGCATTTCAACAGATGTAAATATAAAATTCCTTGGGCTCATCTTTAAAGTTTATAAACACATGAAGGACAGAAGGACTAACACAATGAGTGACACAGGCCATCAGGTTGTTAGTGATTCAAGCCGTGATTCAAGTCATTAATGACTGCATAAATCAGACAAGAAGGTAATAACATTGTTTTCTTTCATGCCTTAGACTGCTGGCAAACAAAAGGGATTCAGTTCCTTCTTCTAGACAACAGTGTCCAAATCCACATTTCTGAAGAATGCAACCAAACCAGCCAGCTGCTACTTCCTCATGGTTCCTGCTCACCAAACCTGGTGCCCAGCTGCCCAGAACATATGGGTATCCTACACAGGGCAGACATGCTCCTTCCCTTGTTGAATGTTTAAATATTGCTCATGAGCCCTTTCTGCCAGAGGGACACATTGAACATAGATGAAACATAGATAAAAGGCATTTTTTAAGTAATTTCCCATAGCCCTGAAGGTAAATTCTCAAATAAATATGTAATGATCAAAACCACGTTTCAGTACCTTTTTCCCTTACAATGTCAGTGAGTTATAAGGGGTTGTGTTGAAACTGGAATTCTGTAAATCTGCATAGGCCGATAAGAGTACTCAGCTATTTGGCCACAAGGATATGCCAGCGATGATCCATAGAGCATGTGATGCTAAAGCAGGTTTCTGAAGTTCACTGTAGAGATGCTTCACGTGGCACAGAAATGCCATGCAGCTCCCAGAAACCAGGGGTTCAGGAGGGCAGAATTATAATAAATGGGGTAGAAAATGAATTAGACAAATTCATGATGGACAATACATTAAATGGAATCATTTGGATGCAAGTGGTAGCTCCAAGCCTTCATTTCTGATTTCTAGGAGCTGAAAGGACAGAAGAAAGCTGACTGTGTATACAGTTTCATATACTTTTAAAATTGTTTGCTCACTTGCGCTATTGCATCTGCAGCAAATATGAAAGGCTGGGGAGTACCCCAGAATTAAAATTCACTTCATCTGGAACATGGAGTTCATAGACCAAGATCCTACTGCACCACTGGGGTCTGTTTTGCCACTTGCCCTTTCTCAGGGTAGGAGCACACCAAGAGGTGTGGGCAGTTCTAGGGCTCAATAAGCAACACAGAGCAGTCAAGATGTAATTTGAAGATACAGAGAGGATCTGTGGCTGCAGCTGTTTGAATGCAGGCCACCTACATCCCTCATTTTTTCCTGTGACAGAAAGGTAAATGGAGATCCTCCCTCCCTCACACCAGGAAATATAAAGCAGGAGATTACAGTTATTACAACCAGCTCGTTTGAAACAAAGTTCAAAGGCTTGTCTTCTTTAATCAATCTTCCAGCAGACTTGCGGAGCTGTAAATCTCACTTTCATAGAACCAAAGCACCAGGGCTAAATCAGAGTTTTTCCCTCTGTTTCCCTTTTCAAAGCAAAGCACAATGCAAAGGAGCTCAGATGAAAAAGTTAACTGAACTGATGATACAAGCCACAACACTTTCTCCAAGGAAAGCAAAAGGCAAGAGGTAATAAAGCATCTTGGCTCCAATACCATATGCTGGCAAGGCATTTTCAGGAGCAGATATAATGAATATTCAGCAATCTCTGGGTATTGTGGTATAGCAAAGTGCCTCTGTCAGGGGAGTCATTTCTGTGGCTGAGGTGAGAAAATAATAGATCTCCACTTGGCAGAGGTAACCACAGACATGTTAACTCAGAGCACACAGACCTCCCTGGGTAATGTCCGGCTGGAGATTATTAATGAGTCCATTAATGAGCGTTTCCACTGTGATGAAGTGGGAAAGGAGCTTTTACCATATGTGCACCGAGTAAACCTTGGAATTAAAGGTTCAAGAAAAAAATATGTGGAAGAACGACAACATTCAAAAACAGGAATAAAAGCAGAGACTCATCTAAATGCACTGTGCTGTTTAACAGCACCCACAAATGTACAGGAATGCTGTTTTGTTCACAGACAGCAAAGATCTCACAAATGCACAAGGAGGAAGAGTTTCATGCTAGCATTGCTTCTGAAACCATCAAAATGCTTAATTCTGTTCTCCATCTTTGTAATAGCTCAGACATCATTCAGTCTGGGTTTTTTCCAGTCTAGACTCACTAATGATAGCATGGGTTTTATATGGCCCCTCAAACACCATGAAAAATGGAGAGCTGAAAACCAGGTCAAAGGGAACAGCGTGCAAACCGTCTGGGGGTCTGTGTCTGGTTTCAGGGCATATTGTGATGATTTTGCACATCTACAGACAAAAAAGAATAGGATTTACCACTACAAAATGGAATAATTCAATTCATTCTTTAGGCTGCCATGGTTTGATACTACACATCCATTCTGGTTTTACTTTGACTAGGTACACGTGTCCCCCTCAACAAAAAGCGCTTATCTGTAGCTGTAGAATCCACAGAAGTACAAGGCAATGGCTCACAGGAACAAAGATTGAAGAGAATCTGTGTTTATCAGTCTCCAATTTGCTGCTGTAGGAGCTTGATTAGAAAATAACAACAGTCTCACAGTATCTGCCAGAAGATTCTAATTCAGGGTCCTATCTCTGGCAGCCAAAGCAGGCGAGATGCATCAGAACTCAACAACCTTCTTCCCTTCTACATCATCACTATACATTTCGTACCATTATCCTTTCATCTGGTCTGTATAATTCTTTTGCATGGCAGCCATATCAGCACTGCAAACCCCCAGGACACTCCACACCTTCTTGTTTCTGCCTTAAGCTGCAAAATCTGCACTTCCCAGCTGCCCCATAGCTACTGTTCATGTCCTCTGGATGCGTAGCCCAGTAGATATATGATCAAAACCTGCAGCTGTCTGATAGACATTCAGCCAGCAGGCCAACAGGCCAGCAGCCCATTTCTTTCATCCTAGATTGTGCAACCATCACATAACCTGAGGAGTTGAGACTTGTTTGTATTGCACTGTGTTGTACTATTTTTTCTTCTTTTTGTCTTCCTTTCTTTTTGTATAAATCTGCTCTTAGCCCCACTTTTCCCAGAAGGAAACATGAGAAAGCACTGAGTCATGCTCTGCTTTCCTAGAGAAGAGGCTTTCTGCATTGCTCTCCTGTTAATTCTCAAGCATTGCACAGGAACTAGAATGACAAAATCCATCCTTCTATCAGTACAGGCACACTCCAGGGATTGGGATATTTGCAGAGTTAAAGATACCTATTTATCAGTAAGAAACTCATCTCTCTTCATCCTCAGTGGATTTCAGAACACCTCTGGAAATGGCTCAGAGCTGCAGAGAGACATGACTTCAGAGAGCAGACTGATTAACTGGAGGAGTTTTGTGGTAAATCAAGGATGGGGAGAAATGACAGGGAGAAGATGGAGGCAGCTGTAAATGCTCCTGGGATCATGCAGCAGGACACTGGTGCTGGTGCTGCAGCCAGCCCTGCAGTCAGTGCCTTGCAAAGTGCCAAGTGAGATCCACACCAGCAATCCTACAAATCTATGATGCTATGAATCCACTCTGCCCAGCCACCCACCCAGCAGCTCCCTGTGCACAGACATCTCCAAAGGTAAGGAAGCACCCACCCACCACTACGCAAGACTAGATCCCACAAACTCTTCTTCGGGGTAAATGGCTGAAAGGTACAGATAGAAAACATTTCTTTGCTTTTACTATTCTAAGCTACAAAACAGCCTCTAAAAGAGAAGGCCTCAACTTCAGCTCAAGGTGCTGGACAAATGTCAATGTCAACCATATAAGGACAGCAAAGGGACAGTTTCAGGCATGGCCTAGTACCCCAGCAGACTGACAGCACCCGTATACCGATTCATGCTACATAAGATATCATCATTGCTACCACTCCCCTCACAAGCCATGCGAACCCAAGAGAACTTGGATAATGTCTGCAGAGTTTCACTGCACAGCTGTACCTCCCACAGGGCTTGTGCTCTGGCATCAAACGAGTCTGTGCTACAGTCCCATTGCCTGCCAGAGGGCAGAACCACTCAGGCACCAAAACGCCCAAGCTGGCATGCAGCAGACCTGTTAAGGCAGCATCAGACCACTGCCAAGCTGCTGCAAAACAGCTGACAGCTATAAAGATGCAGGCAAGTTAATTTAAAGCTGTCTATGCTGCGGCACAGACATACCCAGAGAAACAGCACCATAGGGAAATGTACACAGCACTGACACTATCAACTAGGACAGTGAAGGGTGAAGTAGCTGTTCCCACCCTGTGCAGGTCTGAGACTCAAAAGAATTCACACATACAGCAAATAATTGAAAGGAGGATAGCAATATACAGGATTACATGTCTTCTTTGGTGTTTCCGAGTCATGAGGTGGATTCTGCACCCTGAAACCCTACCAAGAACAGGCATCCAACAGAGTAAGAGAATGGAATGGGAGATCTCAACTCATTTGCTAAGACTCTTGCTTGAGAAATCAAATGCTGTAGATCCAGTATGATGAGGAATAAAACATGGCACAGGCAGAGTTTCAAATCCTCTAGAAGGTGTCTGGTTGCTCAGATGCCATGAACATACCCTCAAGGAAACATGCCTTCAAACATGGGAGTTTGGCAAAATTCAGCTGACTTCACTAGAAAAAGCAATAAGATTTATGAACTCTGCTGAGAGCCCAGCTACATACCAGCACCTCTGTTGATGCTGACACCTGTCACTATGAGGTTTCTTTATCTGTATGAGGAGCATCCCTCACACAGAGCAAAAGTATCCTTTGGATACCAGGCTGGTTGGAGAGGTTTGAGGTTTCACTCCCAGAGAAGTGAGCTAGTAAACAGTATATCTCCTATAACAAAAACATCCTCCCCATCCCTGGAAAAACAGTGCAAACAAGACAATCTCTGCCAAGTTCTGCTTTAGCTGTGACAGTACCAGCTGCTCTGTTACACACAGGGTGTGGGATCCTCTGGAGCTCCTCTGGAAGATGTGGGTTATGTAGGGGCTGTGTTGGATGCTGCTGTGAGATGTTGCAGAAAGCATTCAGCTGTGACAGCGATGGGAGCTGCACAAGCAGAAGACTGAGCTAATTAAGTAGCCTTATGGATATTTATGTTATCCATAAAGGCCCACGAGGCTCTTAGCAAGGGTGTCATATCAGGTCATCGTGCCAGGGAGAGCAGCACGAGGACTTTGCTCTTTCTCAGACATCTAATATGAGTGACTGAATGAGTGCATACGGGTGTCTGGCATTTCATGGGAAACTGAGCTTTAATGAGTTGGGAGAGAACTCGGTTCATCTTGCTGTACAGAGGCATTCCTTCCCCTCTGTGCAGATCGATGTGACATCTGGACAGAAATTATCCCTTTCCTGACTGCTCCATCAGGGCCAGTTGCTACCATGCAGGCCCTATGCAGCTGAGGCAGCAGCTGCCTCCTGGTCAAGGGGGCCCAAAAAGAGAAGGAAACGTAAGAACAAAATTCCCAGCTACTATGCAGAACACCACAAACACAGGCTCTGGCCAAGCCCCATTTTCCATCCCACTATCTGCAATATCGCTGAGTCTCTGATATACAGAAATGCCTAAGCATCCCAGTGCTCAGAACAGTGGAAATGGGCAGAGGTATAAGAGATCCATAATACTGAGCAACACGAGGGAAATTACAAAGCTTTCAGATCTCCGTACGTTTGGCCTGAGGTTCCATGGAGAAGCACATCTGGTCTCAGTGACAAAAAAGGGGCAGACAAAGGGTCACAGTAGGCTGTCTCAACTCCCCATGCAATCCTTCACTGCAGGTGCCAAAGAGATAGGCTTTGTTCCTTGCAGAACATGCAGGGATGGTCAGCAACTTCCACAGAACAGCATGAGTGGGATGTGCAAGGTGAAGAGTGCAACCACATACCGAAAAGGAGGTAGGAGGAAAGGAATGGTTCCACTTCAGGTTTTTATTACCTCATTTGCTTTAAATACATTTTAAACAGACACTGCTAAGCTCGGGAAGACTCACACTAAATTTAGTCAATTAAACAGCGGATCAATAACTTAAATTTTTAAAAAGTCACTTTTAAAGCCAGCTGTGAGCCTCCACAGAGAGGACTGTACTTTTTCAATGAAAGCAATTTAAACATGCACAGTGGTTCAGAAGTTTGGGCCACATCCTGACACAGGTAAGTCTTAAACACCTCTGATTTTTCCTCTCTTGTCAGGGTGTTTTCAATTCCCCAGCCCTTACAAACACACTGCTCAGTCTCCAAGCAGGCCACCTGCAGCTCAAACACACAGCTCCTGCCACTTGAAAGAAACACACCAAAAAGCCTTTTGCAAAGAAAACCCTCCAGGCAGCTGCGGTTGAAGAAGCAAAGACAAAAGCTTTTGCAACTAGTGCAGGCTTCACAGGCTCTCCTGGGCACGCGACTAAATGCAGTTTTCCTTGGGGAACCTATTTCTTCTTCCTTCCCTACAAGTTTCTACAAAAGACAGCCACGTTGGCAGCCCTGCCAGGACTCCTCTGTGGGTCAAACAGCTCAAACACGCTCCCTGCTATAGGAATTCTGCTCCTACCCTTGCTGTGCTGCACCAGGACAGTGCCCAGAGAGCAGCAAGTGGTGGGTTCAGTCCAACAGAGAAAAGCAACGTGATACCCAACTGCACCCACTGCTGAGGCTCCACGGCACTTCCATGTTAGGCTCTCTCTTTTTCAGTGGAGAAGTCTACCTCTGCCCTTTGCAAGTCTATAAAGGGATCCCAGAGCTGATGTTGCTGCCAGACTCATATGACTCAATGTAGACGTATATGGACCCCACCAGTGTGGGCCCAGGCACAAACTGAGGGTCAGTGTACAAATGCATGCAGGCAACCTTACTTCAACCCTTCTACCTCCTCTCCCCAGCATCCCAGCGTTACTGATCTCCAGAGAGCATGCAAGGATAGCCCAGGCTCTGCAGGTGAGATGAAAGGGTCATCATATTATTTCCTCTTGGTGCAAATGTCACTTCTCCACCTGAGTAATTAGGCTGTGAATAGACCACATTTTCCTCTCTCAGCCCTTACTTATACCACTCCATTCTGTTTAGGCCCTAATTACAGAGGATAATAAATCCAGCTAGATAGTGCTTTTCTGAAGAGCAATTTGGTTTTACTTTTCCCAGCACTAATGAGTTCATTAATAGAGGGATTTTCCCTCTCCCTCCCCTCTCTTAATCTGTGTTTCCTTAAATAGCATCACACACACAGGTAGCTCTCCCATTCCGCAGCAGGTGATGTCTCTCCCCAGCCCATCTCCTGCACTCCCCTGACAGCAAGAGGAGCAAAGCAGTGCACCTCCTGACCTTCTCCTTCTGTCAAAGGAGATGGAAAGCAAGCATGATTAATATCTCTGTTAACTAGCACCAGGAGGATCAGTCAGCATCTCACAGATGTGGCAGACAAACACTGGGCTAGAGCAGCCTGCCACGTCAGACACAGCACAGTTCTGGGAAGGCAGCTGAGTGCTGGGGGAACAGTTTAGCTGGAAGAAAGAGGATGGGAGAAATGCATATTCTTTTCAAGACCGCTTTTTCACTCAAATCAAAGTGAGGAATATACACACAGTAAGAAAAGTTTCCTAACAACAAGGCCTTCATCACTAGGCCTATGTGAAAATTCCACCCCCAATTTTTGTACCCAAGAAATTAAATCAGAATTTCCAAGGAAAGATGTTACAGTTGACAATTATTAATCCAACTCAAAGAGGAATCTCCAACTCTAAGAGGGAAATCACTGCACAGGTAACCTCGTCTGCATTGTCTCTGCAAAGCACACTGCAGACCCTGGAATTCCAGCTTCCATTTTCCATGAAGCATATGAAGTGAAGCATTTGGTATGTTTCAACTTCTAGTTTCAAGTTTCTTTTCCACAAACAATTCCATTAATTCAACTCAGTGTCAGTTGCCCTCACTCAGACTACTCTCAGGGCATTTTCTCTGGATCTGAAGATGTGCCCACTGACCTGAGGAGCAAACACTGCATCCCTAAGTATTTCTCCTCTTGAAAATCTTTTACAGTATAAATCTAAACTGAATCAGCAAGCCTGAGACAAGGAGTGAAGGTCATGGCAGTGATGTTTGGGGTATGGAGAGATGCTGATTATTCTGGAGATTTCAGTTTTGCCTTCACGTTCCAACTTTCCCCTAAGTCCCCTCTTTGACAAAACTATTTTCTCATATCTCTCTGCAGCCCATTTATTATCCTCTCTATTAATAAACCTTCATTCCCTGATGAATGAATGCAATTTATCATTAAATTAGAAGATGAAATGGGTCTATTTTTTTTTTAACAAGGAGATTAACTACTATCAACAGGATGTATCTCCATTATAAAATTCCATCTTCCTCACCAAATGCAGGAGTGGCATTGTTTAAAGCAGCCCTAAAATAAGGCAAGGCAGGAGGGGCAGTCAGAGAGGTGACGTGCTATTATGTAAATAGATAGATCAATCTAAAAGTGACTGGGAAAGAAAACGTGGCATTACAGCCATGATTCCATTTGAATCTTTCTAATACAACTTACTAAAAAAAAAAAAAAAAAAAAAAGAGGAAGAAATTTGAGTTCCCAGGAGCTGACATGACAAAATACAATCTAGATAATAAAAGCCATCTCTCCATGCATACACCATCCATTAATCACATAACAAAAAGTCAGTCAGGAAAAGCCATCAAACTAAATGTGAAGCAGCTTTGTACTGGAAAATGAGGCCATCCTCCTGAATCATCTGTGTGTCACACATGTCCCAGGAGCTGTTCCTCAGGAGAGCAGTTGAAGTTAACACTGGCGCAAGCACAGAACACATTTCCAGCACTGCTGTGGCCAAGCAAGCACGTTTCCTCAAAGCTTCATTCCCTGGTTGCAGTCTCTTTGTGGAAGTAAAATTGCATTCGTTGCAATCTTAGGATCTGATCTACTACAGGAAGGCAGTGGGAAGGCCTCAGTGCTTCCTGGGAGCTGTTTATGCCTCCAGAACTGCCCCTGCACGTCATGCTTCTCTCTCGGAAGCCATATGGCTGCAAGGGCTGTGCTGGCCCATTTGCCTTTCCCCCTGCATTCTTCCATCTTTACTACAGAATTCAGCCTTGGTAGAGCATTAGAGAAGCCAGCCAGTATTGAACACCATGAAAAAAAAAGCACAAGAACAACCCATCCACTATCATTCCATACCAACATCCATACGCCTAGTTACACAGTGTCTATCTCTAGAGCTTAAGATTTGATTTTCTTTCATTCCTGGATGCTAAGATGAGCCACCTTCTGTCCCCGCAGCTCAAGTATAGTGAAGAAAGAACTGGATTTCTGCCCCCCATCACCGCCTGTGATGAGCTTTCTTTTATATGGGACACAGGTAAAAACAGGGCAAGACCGACACTACTAAACATACTCCCTACATTCTAGTGTACCCTTCTGCTCCAGATGCAATCTTTTCTGGGCTATTCACAGGCCTGCAATGAAAGAATCTATTAATTCAAAGTAAGGACTCCTTCTCTAAAGAGCTGCTGATAAAATGGAACAGATAAAACGGAGGTAATTTAAAGGTCAGATGAAATCCAGCTCATGTTCATCCTGCTTTATAATGGAACATCACCAAGATGCTTCATCAGCTAAAGGGCATTTATATGTATTTTTATTTTTTAAGAAAAATTGTTTATCTGTAACAGAGACACTGAATGCCTGATAGGAAACCTTCCCACATTAATCTATCCAACAGCTGGCATCCTGCTGCCTGCCTGGGTGTTCTTTTCTGGAAATTAAATCTCCTATCATCTTTTTATCACACTGTGAAGGAAAGAATACGGAGCCAAATGTAGCATTCACAAAAGAAGCAGAAGAAAGAGCTGAAACTGATAGGGCTGCATTAGTTCAAGCATGCAAGAGATGAGTATGAGTCAAGTTACTGCTATACAGTCACATTCTTCCCATTATGCCCCTTTGTTTGCCATGGGACTCACAAGTCACACAGATTGAATCTTGACCTTGAAACCAAATGACTGTTCTCTTTACACCTTTCCTTTTCTCATCTAAAGACCAGTTAGGTTCCTGATCAGGCTTCTGTCCGAGGCCATAGAAACTGGATGTCACCCATCGACCATAAGCTCCCCCAGGCCAACCAAAGTGATTCATCTCCTCTGGTTGCTTCCATTTCCTTCTGCAGCAAAAGACTGTTGCAATCAGATCTCTCTTTCCCTCCAGTCTATTCTCTGCCTCCATCCTTCACGTTCTCCTCCCTAAATCCCTATAATTAATATTAAATGTTACAGTTTTGTCCTATTAACACAAACTGCCCTTTCCAGAGGCAGATTAAAAGGCTTCCATTGGGGATTTCTCCACTCCCTAACAATTTTGTTTCTGTGATCAGTGCTGACTGTGTCTCTTACTAGCTCCTAGGGGAAAGGAGTGGGAGGGAAAAAGAAGACAAACACTTATTAGCAACTCCTTTAAAGAGCTGGAGCTTATGAATTAAACTGGTGATTAACTTCCATCTTACTATCATGGCAGGTTCTCCTTTTCTTCCTCCTTCTGTTCTTCCTATGGGAATAACAATTGAGTATCACACCAATCACATGCATAGTTTTGCCTAAGTAATTTACTGGGCAGCATAATTCAACACTCTTTTCCTCTCTCTCTCTCCCCATTTCTTTCTTCTTTTGTTGTGGGGGAAAAAAAAAATGCACATAAAATACTTAAGCATATAGGCATGTGAGTGAGGAGGAGCACATGCATCCCCCTTCATGATCCTTCCAGTTTGGTTCTTGGATAGGAAAGAAACATATATTGTCTATAAGGCAGGTCTACTTCCCTTCCCGGCTTGGTCCTTAGTCATATTTTAGCTCTGAATTTTTAAGAGGCATTTAGGGACAGACTTGACTCATCAGAGAGCATCACCTTCGTTCAGCATCACAAGGGCTGGCAGAAAGTACCCATACTTCCAGCACCAGCCCACACCCTGCTAGAACCCATGCATCAGCACAGCCAAATTCTTCCAAGTTACCCCTGGGGCTCCTTCCTACCAGCAGTTTCCAGAGGTACCTCAAGTCCAAAAGAGAAGTAGTGGTCCCCAGTATGAATTTGTGGACTTGTCACCAAAGTCTTTGGCCACCTGCAAATTTGGTGACTAGAGAAACATACCCCACAGCCACATCACTTGTGCTTTACCAGAGATGATGGGAGACAGCTGAGCTTCTCCTTCTTAAAAGCACCAATCCCAGGGGAGACTGACTAGTCAGCGTCACTGAGGGCTTTAGATAGAAAGCAAAACAAGCCTGAATCTTTCAAGCCAAGTGAAGAGGAGCACGCACATTATCTGGTTTATTAGAAGACCATAAATAAATTACTATTTCTAGGGCTGTCATGATAAATGGATAACTGAATTTTGACACTCATAGTATCACCAAGAAAATCTGCCCCATGAGAATTCACTATGACAGCTCATCATACTAATTACAAATCAATATTATCATGAGATTTAACATCTGTGAGGATGCTTGTTTAAAGTGAGTAAGCTATTTATAATCAAGATGCACTTATTTAGTGTACAAATACAAAATCTGAGTTAAATACAGATCTACCTGTACGCACATGGCATTAATTTAAAACGTTTCAGGATGTGGCAGCTCTTTCAAAAAGAACTTAATCAGTCCCTGGAGCTTTCCCTTCTTCTGCTAGGGAAGGAAAGTGCAGCTGTATTGATTTCTAATATACAGTTCTGCCACGTGAGCCATTTTATTGAGCCAACAAACTGTTTAACGGACAAGGTCCCAGAGGTCTCTGATTTTCACAGGAACATAGACACACCCTCTGTAGAAAGCTGATGTAATGTTAACTGGAATTTACAAGACAATACATCATGTTACAAGGCAGAGCCTGTACTTCAGTCTGAAGTCTATTGGAACACCCTGTGTCATTCATTTGCTACTTTGACCACGTCTGCTATTAGTTCCAGCATTTCCTAAACTCCTTTTCTCCTTTCCACCAAAGCACTACAGACTTTTAGAGTAAAATGTGTTAGAGTTTTGGCTCATATTTCCCATACAGAAAAATAAAATTCTCCAGCAATTGAAGGTGTTGATTTTCCTATGGATATATTACCTGGGAAGAGAGGAGCAGGTTTTCTTTCTAGTTAGGAGAAATCTCTCCTAAACCATGATGTATTACATGAAAAGTTAGAAAGCTCTATTTGCAACACCATATGCAAGCAAAAAAGTGCATAGATATGTTGTAGCATCTGCTACATTCAAATAGCAAGCCAAGGGAGAATACAGCATCACAATCTTCTCTGGTTCCCACTGAAAGATGCCCATTGATTTGATTTACTGCCTTTTGTTTCCAGACAACAGCTTCATAGATTCAGTAAGCAAGCAGCAAATGCAAAGTGAGGCCACGTCTGGTCATAGGCATGGAGATTTAATGAGAGGATTGTGATTCCCCATGTCTCAGCCAAGCTGTTTCTCACCCTCAGTGTTCCAAATCTCCCCTGAAACCTAACAAAGCCTTTTCTCTCTGCACAGCCTACATAAATCACTTTTGTCTAATTCAATCGCCTTGGTAGTGAACTATCTACACGGGAAGGGAAAGCTATATAAAAGAAAAATGCTGTCATGTTGCAACATCATGAATGGGCTGCAGTTTTTCTCTCTGATTTGTCCGAAGGAAGTGCATGATAATATTCCAGTTTTCAAAATAAAGAACTATATTGATGGTTGGAAGAAATCAAAGTTAGCATTTCCCCCTTTCTCCCCTCCCCCCCAGGAAATTCACATTGTTTACATCCCGGGTTTTATGCTTACATTCCTCTTAAGAAATAATGGCCACTGATGCTTTGCAGGAATTTGCAGAGATTTTGCAATTTTAGCATTTTACCACATACACAGCAAGTGAAGGCAGCAACAGAATAGTACCACAGCACTTGTACTCAGCAGCATATTAGAGCCTTGACCACAGCCTAACTGCAGACGCTGAAGCTGCCTTCAGAGTTTCTCAAACCCACAGTTATTTAAATACTTTGAAAAAATATGAGAAGATTTGGTGTCTTTCCCCATTGTGTAAATTAATACTATTCACTGTGTAGATAGAAGGTCATTAGCCATTAGTATCTAAGGAATATCATGAAATTCCATTCATTGACAGTGGCAGCCATTTGGAGGAGGGGCCTCATCAACTGCTGTGATCAAATAGGCAATGCACAAGCTGTCATCAAAGAGGAATGTTCCTTCCATTCATATTTTGCAGAGAGCATGTCAGCAGAAATAACTATGCCAAAATCCCTTTGCTAAGCCTAATGAATAGTTCACATTGTCTAGCACCTTTCTCCCAGTGGAGAATTGACTGCATCACACAAAAAGTAGAAAACAGGGAGTACATCAAATAAACTTCACAAACATCTTATGTATGTAAACAGTACATCTCAGCAGAGCAATCAAACCTGGAGGCATCTCAGGTAGCTGAAAAGCTGTTTTTTCTGCTAATGCAATATGAAAACATACCCTATTATCACAGCACTTTCTGGAGCATGGAGATCATTAGAAAGAGCAGTAATACTTCCCTTTAGAGTCAAAGATCTTCATTAGAGTGGATGGAAGATCAGACCATTTTTATTCACTAAAAGAAGAATGATTCTACAGGGTTTCATTTTATCCTTTGCATGTCTGACACACAAATATTTCCATTGTCAAAAGCCTTAAGAAAACAAACAAACAGAAAACAACCACAGCTTGCTTCTTTTGCTCCAGAAGACAGACTATTCTATTTGGTCCTGTGAGCAAATTTGGGCATGTAAGAGGATGCTTCAGCCCCTAAACGCATGGACGCTGAGGGGCCACTTCAGCATTGCAGGCTGTTACCTCCTCATTTGCTTCCTCGACCTACTGCTAGCAGTTGGAATTTTCCTCTGAAGCGTTCTGCCTCTTGGTGTCCCCTCCACACGCACTCCATTGTACTCAGCAGACAAATAAAACAGTGGAGGTAAGTAACATTTATTTCTCTCATTCCATTTTTGTGTATTTATTTTTAAACCCCAGCAAGAGGAACAAAGAGGGTGAGGTGAACAGCTCTTGGTCTGACATGCATGCCTCTGCGTGTCTCTCAAAACCTGGTCCTCCCCCACCTCAAAATAAATGGCTTCTTTCTTTTACAAGCAAGACACAGGGTAGAAAAGTTTTATTTCCTGCAGCACCTGAGGGTTGCTGAGGCAAAACCAGGGAGCTGCACAAAACTAGAGGAGAATATAATATTCTCAACTGCTGCGTGATGTTCAGCATCTGGAAAGAAAAGTTCTGGCAAGACTAGCTCTAGAAGCAACTCTGGTTTATTTCTTATGCACATGATATTGTAATCAAAGATGTTTTATAGGCCAAGACCTTGGAAAGAAATAGTAGTTCTGGGTTCTCAGGGATCGCCTGGTAATTATTTTGTACAGGTCAGTAGAGAATTAACTTCTGACCTTTGGCTCAAACTTCCTATGGAAGGAGCAATGTATTTTCTCTAGGGCTACAAGGCCTATGCTGCATCTTAATAGTTACCATCCTGATTCTACATAAATTATAATAGTGACAAGCCCATGAACTGCAGCAAGACAGCTCACAGCTCAAGTCAGGTGTCATTATATTGAACACAAGACATTGAAAACTATTAATAAATCAACACTGCTGAGGGAAAAACGACCATCCATTCTTTTTCAATTCCTCTTCTTCAGGGATTACTGCCTCACGGGAGACAAATACACTCACAAGACAACCTGAATGCCTCACCCAACAAGCTCTTCACACAGCCTCCTGCACGCATACAATCTGTTGTGCAGTCATCTAACCACGGGCTCTGCACCGCTTCCCAGGACTCCACAATCACAGATGGGCTATGACTAAACTTTCCATGGAGACATTCCTCTGATGATAAACCAACACAGCCCCTAATCCTTTTGTCAATAAATACATTGCCCAGGAGAATGAAGGTCAAGAACGATCTATATAAAAGCAGAGAATGATGTAGGGTAGGGGTCTTCATATTTAAGACATTGAGCTGGAGTTTATATATGACCTTAGAAGAAGGGAAAACATACCTGTATTGGTTGAAACACAACAGTCGTCAGACACTTCGAATGACTGCCTGCACAGCCTGCAGGGCAGGAGGAAGACAATGCAGCCTTTCTGTACAGGCCACTTCTACTTTGAACATTCCTGTCAACCTGAGGTGCAGCTTGCAATAAAGAAACATACAGAAACCAGGAGATAATTTTATAAGGATATACCACACATGATGGAGTACTTCATACCCAATAAGCTTCAGCATAGTGACCAAATACAACTTTATTACTTTTGCTAATAAAAGCTCTGTTTCTATGATCAGACTTCTCATTTTTTAAACAAATAGAAAACATTTTGTCACATCATACAAGGTCTGAACTTCAGCCAAAGATCACTCACTTACCCCACAAATCCGTCACCTCCACACTTAATGGCCTCTAACTTTACTCTGCAATCTTCTATGCAGAGGTGTTCAGTGAATGTTTTCCACCAATCCACTGCATATAAAAACAGACCTTATCAAATGTCTTACCAGCATTCAATTTTAAACATATTTTTGGAACTGTAGATAAGACGGACCTTTAAATTAGTTTGAGTGGATTCTCTTTCATCTGGATATCTTTTCAGCAAAATTCTTGACTAATCACTTTAGAAAATATTGCAGGAACATTCTAGGGTGTTACTTTACCAGTAATTGTGAAAAAAATGCCACAGGCTCTTGAGTTTCTAGGAAATTTTTATTTAGTTGCACTGTCTCACATACAAATAGTTTACAACACACGGAAATTAACAGGATATGAATGTACTTCATAGAATTCTTTGTAAAATCCTTAAATTTCAAATCTGTTTTTCATTTTTCAGCATCAAAAAGGCAAGCATTACTACTGTAGCAATTTGAACCTCTGCCTTGAGAAACACAATGAAAATACTTGGGGCACTGTTTCTTCATTAACTGTTCTCCACAGAACAAACAGACAATAATGGATTTAGTATTCCCAAGATACTCTGAGCGTACTTTACTGTTATGCTAGTCACTTCTTCACTGGAAATTCTGTAACGTATCGGGGGAAAGAAGGCGGCATGTGCATGTTCTGTTTTCAGCTTGAAGGAGCTTACCCTCATATATGGCTTTAGTATCAGAATTTTAACAAAGGAAAGAAAAGGAACTCTAAATGGCACTGCTGTAAAATCCAGAGATGAAAGTCAGTCTGTGAACAGAACCAACTTGCAGTTGTGAATGAGACTTTAGGTGAATTATCCAAATGGGATGTATTTTCATTTAGTCACAGAGTAATTTCCACAGCCTTACTGCTTTTCCCTTTTCTTAAAGTGATAACAGGGGTCAACTATCAAAACCAAAATGAACTCACAGATGTCCAGGAGCACTGAAAGATTCATTTTCTTTGCAGAAGAGGAGAAGAAATTCACTTACATACTTCAGGGGGAAAGAATCAGTGAGTAACCATTTGAAAGAAGAATAGACTCTAAAGGAATCTGGAGGAACAGGTACTCCCTGACTCTCACAGCTAGAGAAAAAAATGAAGAAAGAGGAGACAGTTCGAAAGTGGTTTGTTTCCAGCCACAAAAGGCTTGGACCTACTGACGGATGTATCACCTGAATATATGTACACCCTTTTCTGTAGGTGTGCATGCAGAGTAAAAAGTTTAGCAAGTCAAAAGTGTTCTGAACATTCCCCATAGCATCCTACCAAAAAGACCTGATCTACTCCAATTGCACAAGAGATCGGGAAAAGAGATATTGAAACAGGCTTACAGCTATAACTGCATTTCAGCAACTCCATTCTGGATCAGATTTGGCCTTTCATCTGCAATTAATATATAGCAAATAAAAATGCAGTGATTTTTATTCATTTCAAGCCTCGTTTTTACAAATAAAATTCTGAATGCTTCAGACACAGCAACTGAGCTTTTGGGAGAGAAAATAGTTTGGGAGAGAAAATAGATGTTTTCTTGTACAATTGCCTTACACGATTTACCTAATCCCCCTGACCTAGGCTGATGAAAGGGATGAGTTGAAGTAACAAGAGAAGGCAAAAGAGTTATTTCACAAATTCTTTGCCGTGTTCCTGTTTCTATTTCCCTCAACAGCTGCCATTCATTGCACTGCTAATGATGGCTCAGTCTTGATTACAGTCATATCCTGTTCCTGGTTATCACCATTCATAGAACAGCCAAACATAACACTGAAGATTAATATCTCATATAGGGAACAAACACCAGAAGCCAGTTATCCCTAAACACTAATGAAAACATGAAGAAAAACAGAAAAACCACCAGATGCACTGGATGGACTACAGAGGCCTCAGTCATGAATACTAACTGAAATGTTTGAATCACCAGAAGGAAGGATAGCAATCAAATTCACCTGTAGCGAAGACAGTAACGAGATTGTGATGATAAAACAGTTAAGATCTGGCCCTCTGTTGTAGAACAAGCATCCACAATCCCAACCATGCAACCCCAGCAACTTCCTTTTTATTGAGGTAAACCTAGAATGCGGAGAACAAAGTCCCATCTGTTGATTACTGCAATGGTGACACCCCACTGCCAGCAGCTGCAACATTTAATAGTATCTTATGATGAAAAACATCTGTCAGTCACAGACCAGAAAGATGATGACACAGAAGTTTCCTAGACAACTTTATCCAGAATGAGTTTTACAGGATTGTTATTGGTTTTATTAGCTTGTTTCAAAATGCAACAAAGTGAACACGCAGCAGGTAATTCTGGCTTTGAAAGCCTCACTGAGATTATGATGAGTTAACTTTTATCCTGTTTGAATGAGTTCCACAGGGAAAAGGCATTTCATAAATGCCTTTCAAAACCATTTGGACTCTACCTGAAAAATAAGAGATCTGGCAAGTAAACCCTCCTAAACATCACAAAACTGCAGCAAAATCAAGCAGAGAGCTAAAGCTTATGAACAAGCCAGGGAGAAAAGTCTTGCCAACCAGTAGCATGAGGATCCTCATAGAAGAGTTTCAAGGGGGGGGGGCAGTTGCCTGTTTCTTGAATCAGCTGGGTTAAACCAGAGAATGGGAACTCCAAGGAGCAGGAGCCAGCCCTAACCACATACATAAGTAGCACATATAGGGCACTGTACCAAGATAAGCAAGTAACAATTGCTTTGGCACCAGGAGGACATACAAGAGTATATAATCTGGAGGCAGACATCCTAGTCAAAATAAATAAATAAAAAGATAAAACAAATCCAGAAGATACTCTGGATAACAGCAAAACACGCATTATAGGAAGTGCGGGTACATTTGGAGCCTCCATAAGAAGACATACAAAATTCACATCTCTTAAATTCACATTTTTAATTTTCTTACCTGATCTAAATTGTCTGAGTGCCTAGACATGCTTCAAAACATCTGTAGTAAACTTTTTTTTTTTTGCCTTAGTTTCCCCAAATGCCAGAAAAAGCAAATACTCTTATTTCTCTCCAGTAACAAGAAATAGCAGAAGAGTCCCCAGACCTAAACAAATCTTTCAAGCCTGCCAACTAGCATCACCAGGACAGAGGACTGCAAAGCAGGTAAATTCTTCCCCTGGGGAAAAAAAAAAAAACAAAAACAGTTCTGCAGCCTTCAGCAGGAACAGCTGTGAAGCATTGCTGTGTTATACACACACCGGCATCCGCTTTCTCAATCTTACGCATAGCCACCCTACTCCCTAGCCCAGTGTAGTGCAAGGAGAGCAGGTGGTTGAGAGAAAAGAAGGCAAGTCTGAATTCCTTTGTTATAACGATGAAACTTGCAACCAAGGGAGAAATTCCATGAGCTGGTCATATCTCTTACAGAGCTATTTCTAAGAGAAGCAGAGGGCTGACTATCCTCAAGATTTAAGCCGCCAACATATACTTTTGCCTTCTACCCTTGGTACTGCTTTCCAAATGAAAATACAGGGAAAGACCATTTATTAGCATTCCCAGTTTGGAGCTCCTCCTCTTGACTGTCAAAACAGTGGGGGCTGGAAAAGAACAGTGACAAGAAGCTTGCCATTTGGGGATAAATATCAGTAAAGAAAGTACAGCAAGGAGCCAGCAAGCAGCAAGGAGAATGCCTCTGCACAGAACCACATCCCCAGGAGTAACCATGAACTGAAATCAGAGCCTGTTATTAATCTAGGTAGACACTGAGACCCACTAGCTGGAGTAAATCAGATTGAACTCAAGCGGATTCTTTTCTTCCCCTTTTCTTTTGAATGACAACCCAGGGGACATTTTTGTTTGTTTGGCTAAACAAACATAGTGATTGGAAACA
Source organism: Gallus gallus (assembly GCF_016699485.2). NCBI lineage: Eukaryota > Metazoa > Chordata > Aves > Galliformes > Phasianidae > Gallus > Gallus gallus. Next base: position 12,433,324 of record NC_052544.1, read on the forward strand.
AATTGAAACAGGAGATCAAAAACACCAGGTTAATTTTGGCACTGAATAACATCCTTTGTGGTACAACCAAATGTGAGAAGAAAGACTTGGGTAATTCCTAGCCTGGGGGGCTACAGTACTGGTGAAGCAAGCTGTCTGCTGCACACACCCCCACCCCACCTCGAGGATGGAAAGATTCTTTGAACACACTGGAAAAAAAAAAAAAAAAGAAAGAAAGAAAAGAAAACAGCTAAAAAGGTGTTAAAAGTGACTCTTTCTTTTCCACGAGGAGTTTTACAAAGCACAGGACAAGTAAACAAAGTAGAACTTAAAGAAGAAAAATCCCCTTACAATGGGACAAAACAGAAGGGGAAAAAAAATCCTATGCGATGTAGGAGAGCTACATTTTTATTTAAATATTCAGAAGTTAATGAGAAGCAAAGCAGAGTAGCTGACTTATACTATGGCTACAGAGCCCATTCCTCCCTCCCAAGCAACCACACTCAGCACCCTGAGAGCACAGCAGGAGCCCAGGGTACCGGAGCTTTTATATGAAACTGCTAAACGCTCCTTACCTGCCCCAGCCTTGATGGCTCTGGTGTTTGCCAAACCTCTTTGGAAAACCACATGCGAGAAGGAAAAAAACAGGAAAAATAAAAGAAAGAAGAGAAACAACAGAGATGATCCTTAAAAGCCAACAGCAACACATAGCAACTGCTACTCAAGTAGATCTTCCACGAGATGGAGACTTAAGGCACGTTACGCTTGCCATGTCAAGGGAGATGATTTCAGAGACTTCTTAAAAAGACAGTGATTTGAGTTAAAAAAATGGAAATAAAACAAAACGTATCAGCGCTTTAAAGGTTAACATCCTCTGCTGAACAACATGCGTTTATCCAACCACATCCTAGAGTAGTTTTTTCAACCCTGAGACCAATGAGCACAGCTAAGAGGAGGGCCTTCGGATGGTGGAGAGGCTGAGTTACCCCCTCCTTTCTGCTTTGCCTCTTTTCCACCGCCACCCCCCTCCTTTTTTTTTTTTTTTTTAGTTTAGTAAATTAATGCAGCAAGAAAGTCCCAAGATCTGGCAAGCCCTAGAAGGGGAGAGGGCAGAGGGGAAATGAAATGCATTACGAGGACACTGAGCCACTTCCTTTCTGAACGCAATGGGAGTGCTTCCCAAGAAACTTCCCCTTCACTCCCCTCCACTCTGGCCCTGAGCAATGGGACATCTTCCCTACAGCAGCAATAACTTATTCGGGAGGAAAATAACCCAGGAAGCTGGAATCAACAGCAGCCAAACGACAAGCAGGAAAGCAACACGACCGGGACTGCAGCACGGCTTCACACTGACAAATTCTTGTGGATGTAATTAGGAAGACACCCCGGCTAGCAGCAGAGATTAAAGCCCTGGGTTGTTGAGGGTCGCCCCCCTCCCATCCAACCCCACCACCCCGATGGCAAATCTACATCCCCTGCATCTCTCCCATTCGCCAGCCTGATGTCCGGAGTGGGATCCCGCTGAAGGGAGATCTCAGTGCGGGAAGCCTGGTCCTCCGGCCCCGAGCAGTACTGCAGTGGCGGGGCACAGCGGAGAGGCGGGCCAAGCTAAGCCAAGGCAGCACCGGAGCGGAGAGGAGCGGAGCGGAGCCGCCGACAGATCCGCAGGCGGCCGCGGAGCGCCGATCACCGCCGCTGTCCGGGGTGCTGAGCCGCGCTCCCGCCGAACGCTGTCCTCGGTGCTGAGCGGGGCCGCCCTCTCTGCTGCTGTCCGGGGTGCTGAGGGAGCCGCCCCGGCCTTGCCCCCGGCCCAGCCTGTCTCGGGAGGGGTGGCTCGCTTCCCTCACCAATTCTCCCCAAGTGCCGGGCTACTTTATTGGCCAACCCCACCGGCCCACCCCTCGCGGAGTACAAAATAAACACCACAGTGAGAGCTGGAAAAATGTGCAACGTCAACGCGCTCGGAGTCTACGTGTGGGAGACGATCGTTTTCTTCAGGTAAGGCTCGGCTTTGCGGGAGGAGTGTGTGCACACCGGGCTGGACTTCCGTGCCCATCTCGAGCTTGGGGCACAGACCCCAGCACAGTCTCGGCCTTAAGACAGAAGCGTTACGCCATTCTCGAGCTACCTTTTCCCCTCCTCTCTGTTCCCCGAGATTAGCTATCCTACCTCCTCGGATTCGGGACTTTCTGTAGCTTTGAGAGTTTCTCTGTTTAATTAGCACTGCAATCTCGCTAACCGCAGTGCTGAGAACACCAACCCCGGCTGGTTGCAAAGTGACAACTAGTGGTGGATGGGAATGCTGCACTTGAATTTGCCCGGGTAAATATCCCCACCTCACCCCCTCCCCATCATAAGATTGCGGGTTCAGATGAGTTCCATGGGATGCTTTCTCTCCTCAGCTGTTATCTTGAGATATTGTGGACTTTCCTTTCAAAGAGAGCTCACCCTATTGCCCCAGCTTGCTCTGCCTACAATCACTGAAAGCAAAGAAATAATCTTCTTCCGTCCTCAACTTTGTTTTTCTTTCATGTTGTTTTTGACCACTTTCACCTGTGGAACCTAATCAAAAGCCAGAGGGGTCAGTGGAAGGGTTTTTCTTTGCAACTATATCTACCATTGAGTATCTGTATTTTGACTTTTAGGTGCATTCCATTACACACTTAGGGGGAAAGTAGCAGAAGGAGCTGTTTTACCCTTCAAGAACAGCTTCTACTCCAGCCCTGCCTTACAATGCTTTTATTAACCAGATAAGGGAAAAATATTGTAAGGGAGAAAACTCTTCCCATCTGCATGAATGGTGCAGCCTGCTGTATAGCAAGTGATAAGTGCCAGATACATGGAACTGGAAAAAAAGCAGCTTTCATGATCTGAACTATTTATCAGTCTTAGATTTCATTTCAGTTACATGACTCTTGCTTCTATGTTTCTGACTTTTTTCATAGTCTCATCTTACACTGTTTAAAGGGCAAGAACAGACATTATTTGTATGTATATCACTGGAGTAATACTTCTTATTTTACAAATAACACTAACATTCCTACTGACACTGGACAGAGCTTTCTAGCTAGTGCTCCCTTTCTTTAAGAACACTACAGTGTTTCCACACACAAAAATCAGGATATCTCCTCTTCTCTTGTAATTCCATAGAAAATCAAAGACAGCATGTCTTAACAAAATTTATCTGTTAAACCAAGAAAGAAGTTCTGGGAATAACTGATGGTATATTCACTTATGCCTTCTCATATCACTTATTATTGGGAATATCTGAAAAGCATTGTGCATCACTTAGTATTTCAGAGCCATTCTTTCCTGTGTTATTTAGTCACAAGTGTGTAAGCAGCACTACAGAGCATAGTGGGGTGAAATAGAAAGATGCATATTTATGCACAATATAAACTCTTGATTAACATACAACATTGAAGCAGAGATGAAAAGCAAGGTTAAATAGCACAAGTACTCTGGAATGGTCTCCAGAAAAGCTGGAAAACAAAAGGGGGAGGAAGGGGAGAGAAAATTAAAAAGAGTGCATTTCCAGGCTTGAGTTTCCTATGGCTGTAATATTAAAGCCATATCTTCCTTGAAATGCCTGCACAAGTGAATTGGTACACATTTGTCTTGCCAATCCTGTTCTATGATGCACACTGTTATGCATCACACTACACATGAGTACCTACATGTTCTCAGCTCATCAGTTAAAGTCTCAGACATTCAAAATCTCAGTAAAACAGTACATTCAGGTTCTAATGTAAATGTTTACACTGTTATAAACCATATATATGCATACATATATACTCTACATTTGCTTATGCCATATTACATACAAAAGGTATGCAAGATGAAGCCCTCTTTGAATATCAAAGGTATGCAATATCAAGTCAAGTATTCTTGAAATAACTATTTAAGAAAATTTGAAAGTGTTTAATTGCAGGAAGTCATGAAGCCAAATTGTTCTCTGTACTGCAATCATTTTCCAAACAAGAACCGATTCAACAATTCCTGCTTGAAACTGACTCTAAATAATGCTTTTCTTCCCACCCTCCACCCCCCTTCATGTTATGCCTTGCATTTATTGCAGGCCAAAAATCTACCAGCCTTTCTAGTCTGGGAATAGCTTTGCTATTTCAGCTTCAGTAAGAAAAGTTTATTCATTAAAAGTCATTCATAAACTTAGTGTGCCAATTACTCAAGCACTCAGTCGTGCATAAAGTTAAAACAAAAACAAAAACAACAACAACACACTTACAGGATGATAATCCAATAATCCATAATAGAAGTATACATTGCTTAAAATTACAGAGTGTACCACATTTCATTGCCAGTCTGTTGAAAATATTCTGGAAAGAAAATCCATGCTAGTATATACGCTACAAAAAATAATGAAAGAAAAATCCAAAGTCCCAAAGGAAAATGCAATAGAGCCAATACAAGAAGCAAGACTAGATCTGTAGCTTAACAAAAGTGTCCTTTGCCAGCCTTTTAAAAAAACAAGACCCTGTGGGAAAGAGTAACAGCTGGTGTGTGAACACAAACATTATGGTATTGCCAATGTAATATTTGTTTCTGCTACAGCCAGGGTGTTTTAGAAGGAATTTGCCATAAGCAGTTTATTTCAACATGCCTTTCTTTATGGAGAACGTTTCCCCTTTTGCTACCTTTCTTCCCAGGCTGCAGCCACTTAACTATGACTAAGCCATTTACCAAGAACCTGGGTAGACAGATAGGGATGGAAGCTGGGTTGGAGTGGGAGGAGAAATGGGTCTTTTGACAGTCAGGCAGCTTTATCAATTCTTCCTTACACATCTCTGGAAGACAAAATACTACTTCTTGAAAATAATAATGGATTGGACAATATTTACACAGGTTCCTCCATATGCCTTCCTTCTATCTCGAGATTCTCCCAAAGTCTAACTATGTACACTACATCTTTGTACCCCAGTTCAGTTGGGAATTCCATCGTGTAAAGCAAAACACTGCCCATGCCTTGTGATGATATTGCCTGGACTTTTTGCTCTATGATAGCCTTTTAATGGCTGTAGTGATCCAGAAACACTGCTGCAGAAGCCTGAGGACTGGGAGATAAAAGATATCCTAGAGTTTGCATTTTAACCAGGTGGACACTGTCCTACGAGGCTCTGAAGTGGTTTGTGCCTCATTCTTATCCTAATCACTCTTCTGCATGTCAGGAACCAGAAGCATGACCTTCATCTAACCAAGATGAGTTAGCTCCTTCTGAACAGGGACTTATCAGCTAGCAGGAGTGATTCAAGCCAGCTGCTCTGAGTGATACACAGGCTCAGACACTATTGGATTCCAGTACTAGCCTTTTCCTACTCTCTTTGGTCAGTAACAGAGCTCTTCAATTTCAGCTTTTAAAATAAGAAGATAGTATTTTGATGCTATTCTTAACTTTAGAAGAAAAAAAAAAAAACTTCTGCTTTTCACAAAATAGACTTTCAAGTAAAATAGGTAATTTGCGATCTCCCGATTTCAGGTCCTTGAAAATGCAACAAAATGGAAGGCAGGGGAAGGAAAAGGGCAATATGTATGCTTTTCCAAATCTTCTGCTATACCTCTGCAGTGCTAGATAGCATTGCAGAGATATCTGTGAATGAAACATTAACCAGAGACTGACAGAACTGCAAGCTAAGCAACGTACCAAATATTGTCGGTAGACAGAGTGGTTTACTCACACTAAAATCTAGAAGTTGTGTTTTTGACCTGTTGTATCTCTGCTCTGAGGCTGTTAGCTCCTCCATGAAATAAAAATGATTTAGCAGAGCCTTAGACTAGGCAGCTCTGAGGATACTCTTTAGCTTCTTTGATCTGCAACCTGTGACAGCCCCATTAAAGACCTTACTAAAACAGTTAACTATTCAAGGTTGAAAAACATGATGAGGTAGACAATTCTACCTAGGAGACCTTTTGAATCATTCAACAAAAGAAGATAAATTTGTTGTCATCTCACAATAGGTGCAAAATATTTGGGACTCTGCCTTCTACAGGGATTTTATACACACTTCCATCCATCCATAAAAATTCACTCACAATTTAGGCAAGGCAAATTAAAATATGTAGAATACTATCTAACCTGCAGCCTGATCTTAACTTTTTGGGTTTAAAGAACCCAAGGCCTACTCTCAGTGCAAACGAAAGGTTCCACATGTGAACAGAAACTTTCTGCTTTTACATTGGACGCAATGAGCAGGAGAGCAGTAGATAAGCAAGGCGATTAACAAACATATCACCAAAAAAGCTGCTGTCTCACATGCATTAACAAAATATCCTACAACTCTGGAGCACTGATGCTGTGCAGAATTTAGATATGTGGACTAGCTATCCACTCCTACTCCTGCTGAACATTGCATTACTCTGCAGAGAGTCTCATTGGCAGAACATACATCTATTCTTCAAATACATCATGGGAGCTGCTTCTGGAAAGAGAACTATACGGAAAGGGAATAGTAAACATTGGGGCATTCCATCATACAAACTTTCTACAAATATTTCCTTCAAGAACAAGGCTTTGGGCATGTGACTTTGGCCTTCCTCTTACTCCTCTCATGAAAGAGGTGTTGGAGACACCTTGCTTGTATAGAGCAACTCAGTAAAGAGCCTTTGACACTGTTTTAAGTGTCTCAGGTTTGACAACAGAGACTAAAGGCTAACACCTTCATTCTGCTACCCACCAAGTGAATCAAGGCAGAAAGGAAAGCACTTGTAAGCAGCAGCACACTGCAATTCTCCTGTTCTTGAGCAAACACTTCCATTAGTGAGATGAATTTCATCAACCAACAGACCCTTAGAAGACAACTTGAGCAGAAAAAGATTCCAGCATCTGAGTTAGGATCTTAATCAGTGTCCAGAATTAAACTACTTTATTATCCCAACAGTGACCAACAATCATTCATCTCTAATAGAAAACCAGCAGAGAAGTCTGTTCTCATTTCATTCTAACAATATAGGTTAAAAGGGCTCTTCAAATTTCAGTATTAAGAACAAGATGTCAGACCACCTAATGAATATAACTGCTATTTAGTTATGATGAAAGACAAAGGTTTTAAGAAACAAATCATGCTTTAAAATCACAACATCTAAGTATGCCAAATGACCCAAGTCCACTCACAGAGTTTCACTTGCTCATTTTCTTTTAACTCTTCAGTCTCTCTGAGAATGCTGAAGTGATTGGCATTAAGATAGATAGAAATCAAAAGGCACCACCAGCTTATTTTACTCGTCTGTATCAGCTCTTGATATTGTGGCACATTATAACAGGGCGTCTCTATTTCTAGTAAACTACACTTTTGATTGGCTACTGTCTTGCATACTTTCTATTGACCTTTGCGCCTATCAGCAAAGGCAGAATGATTTCTACTCTTAGGAAGAGTACGGTTACACTTGAACACTCCACACTATCTTTAGAGAAAAATGGTAAATTCTGTTCTGACATAAGACACGCTAACAAAAAGAATAATAGTTTCTGCATATCCTCCCCACCAGGTTTTAATTCACCAGCCTTGACAAAAAACAAGGTCCAAATGCTTTTGAGAACCTCATTTCGGAGGGAGAGGGAAAGCTGCTAATATCAGTGGTCCTGGGATAAATGGAGCAATGAGGAAGCAGTGAAATGTGCTCTGATGCAAGGCACAAGAAGGTTCATTAGCAGCCATGAGCAGAGACACTTCATCACCACACTGTCTGGCTGCTGCCTTCTAGACCTGCTTACACAGCTCAGAAAAGAGCAACTTTTCCATTGCACTCAAATTTAAATCTTGCTAACTCAACAGGTCATTTTTCCTGTAAAGCAGCAAAAAAGAATTCACCTGTCCTCTCTTTCCTCTTCCTTTCCGCATATTATCTAAACAATTTACATTTGCAAAGCCAAATAACAGGGTATTTTCCTGGAGGGGAAAAATTTACATCGGTATCTCTTAGCTATGATGACTGCATGATACAAAATAATACAGTCCCCATAACCTCTTAGGAATCTGCCAATTTGCTCTAGCTGATCTGGTCTTGGAAGTCTGCATGCTTTGATTAGATATACACCTCCCAGCTCCTACTAAACCTCTACAGATACTTCAGGAGACCAATGCTCAAAAAAAATGGAGAGAGGAACGTAGCTTTTGTGCCTCTCAGTAGGGTCAAAGCACAGAAAAATCTCACAGAGAACAGAAATAGATGGAGACAGATGCACCCATCATTTACACGTGCTGAGCACACCCCATTATGCAGACAATTATTTCATCCATATAATGCACCATGGTAAGCTGCTGATTTGGAGACTGCACCACATCTGGCTGCTACATAGACACAGTTGGCATTCTGTAAATACATCTCTGTTGGATTTAAGTACTAACTGAGAAAAACAGGAGAAATCTTAATTTAACAAACCCCATGATTTTGAGAGGGAGGGGGAAAACAAAAGTGTTCTGCACCTGCTTTCCTTTTGATTTCTCCTTTTACCATCTTTCCACTGTGGCTCACAGCTTGCTAGTGGAAAAAAAAAAAAAGGAAAAGAAAACAAATGCCTTAGCAGACAGTCAAGGAACTCTATTGTTTTTATCAGTGTCTCATTGTAGGGTGAGCAGAAAGGGGGGGAAAGCCACTAAGAGGTTGCCAAGACAAGGAGTGTCGCATGCACAGAACAGCAGGGCTTGCAGTGCAATCAATCATCGCATGTGCTGCCTTCAGCTGAACGCCCACAGCAGTTCCCAACATGCCTGCCCTCCGACCACGCAGCCAGAATGCAGATCCTGTCCCCCAGCCCAGGCAGGGCTGAAGCAAACAAACACACAAATCAATGTGTAACAGCTGAGATCAATGGTAGATCGGACCACTATCACACACATCTGTTTCAGCAGCAAAATCAGTGAGCCAGAAATCGGGCAGGAAATCCGATAGAATCCATCACTTATCCTCTTTACTCGATTTCCTTTGGAAGTTTTGTTTGTTTTTTCATTTTGCACGATATGGGTAAAAAGATGCTTTGTGTAAAGCCCCAAGGAGCACAAGCACCTCCTCCCCTCACTTACTGAGGAGGTATAAACATATAAGGGTCAGCTGCTATTAGCAGTATTTAGAACAATTCTTAGCGCTAAATATCCCTGTTGGTACCAAGAATCCCTACACAGAAATAGGTAGAAATCTAGCCATCACAGTAGGATCTGTGCAACACACACATGACTGCAGCTGGGAGCAGGAAAGTGAGATGCTCTGAATTGTAAGGTGAGACAGCTTTCTCTTATCTTGTAAGAACTGCAAAGAAAGAGCGTGGACAAGAAAGTGACTTTTCATGGGTTATCTTTACAATCTTGTCTCTCTGTTGACTCCCACTGCTTTTCCCCTGGAGAAATACTGCTGAGCCAGGTGACTGTTCCTGGCATACCCCCCACAAACACAGCAATCATTTTCCCATAACAGAGCTCCCAACATCTGATGTACAACTCAAAATGCATGTGTCCCACCCTTTTTGTTGCCCCACACAGCTGTGAATCATAAGTGTTCTCCAGCTTCCAGCCCCATCCATCACACCATGACACAGGGCTGTGTTTAGAAATCAGCCACTGACAAAGTACAAACCCCATCAAACATGGCTTGCTCTACTGCTCCAATATGAGCCCTGCAGCATTGCCAGGACTGGAACCATGGGGTTTTCTGGCCAGGAAGCTGAAGAACCGAGTCAGAGAGTGGCCAGGAAGGAAGAAGAGTCCACCTAAACTGGGACTCTTTGTTCCAGAAGTTACATTTCATTATAGATCATTAATAAGCTGATAAATTACACCAGAAATCAAAGACGGCACAGCAGGAAAGTTTATCTCTTGCTGCCCTTACAAGGCAGGGCATTTGCTTTGTGTATGCATCCCCAAAGATACACCAATGAAACCACACTATGCCTACAATGCCTTTGGACACAACAACTATTTGTTCTACCACGGAGAGAAAGAGACAAAATAAGTTCTCTCCCCTTAAGCAGTAAAAGATATGTACATCAGAGAACCCAAGCTGTACTGCAGGGACCACAGTTTTGTAGGTAGGTCGCATGCTAGCTCGGGTTTCATCAGAGAAGGATCTGTAATAAAGTTTCAGAAAATAAAACCCCCAACACTCAGCACTGGATGTTAGATCCTTTTAAAAAGGGTTCTATTCATACCACCTCCAATTCATTATAAATGAAAAAGGCACTTGCAACGTTCTTACTTGCTCATAACAAGCAGCATAAATCCTTAAACTAAAACTAATTTTTAACAAGCTGCCGTAGCAAAGTATTTGAACTGATGAAAGCGCGGCTGATAGCGCAACTGCAGAGCTATAGATAGAAGAGCACCCGCGACTTCTCGTAATTCTCTGACACTTGTCTGGTCTGTGATCTAAAACCTTCTGACGTCAATAGAGGTTCCCACTGCAGCTCCTTGTCCTAACATTAAATCAAGAACATATCAACAAAGAGTGTATTACCACCTAGAAATGTGAAATCTTTTCTTGTAGAGATGTTTCTCTTCTTTATTTACCACATTCAGGAAGGTGGTTTATGCATAGCTTTATACATCTGACTAGTCCCCTTGACTTTAAAGGGAATATTCAGTGTGTATGAGGATAGACACATGCTTTTGTCTTCATAGGGTCTTTTTTCCTTTGTTTTTCTATGAAACTACAATTAAAAGTCTTTTTTTAAAACCCGTCAGTATATGCACATGTAAAATTCAGTGCTGGTGTTTGCTGGATTTATTTCACATTGTTAAAATCTGAGCGTTGATTTGTGATCCTCCACCCTTTACAAGGTATGTTTTCAACCCTGTCTCAATGGTTTGGGTTTATACATTTCCTGAAAGTCAGTACTTATGCCCTAAGAGATGTGCTCTCTTTTGGAGGAGATTTTAGTTGAGAATGTCATCAGAGAGAATGCCTCTGGTTTCAAGATGATGAGTTTAATGTTCTCCTTGAGCAAAAGAGGGAAGGGAGAAGGAAGAAAAAAAGAAGAAAAAACCCCCACCTCCATGAAGCAGTATAAAGAAGAAAACAGGCTTAGTTTGAACTACTAGCCACTGAAAGCTTTATCTGTAACAACTGAATGAAATCAAAGGCTGAACAAACCTTCCCCGATAGCTGCCTGTGGCACATCTGGAAGTCATGAGATAGCAGTGAGAACAGTGCTGCAGAGGTGGAGGGGCAGAGGCTCTGTGACATGCAGAAGGAACTGTGACTGGGCAAGAGACTTAGAACAGCCAGTCCTTGGAAGAGCAGGGATGTTGCATGCAACTGAACATTGTTACCATGCAAACGTTCGTTCTCACTGAGCTCTTTCCATCTCAACTATATACAGCCCAGATTTCTTTTGCCCCCTAGCTGGTTGCGTAGTCATTTATTATTTTTTATTATTATTGCTCTGTCCAGGCAGCGTCAGCAATTGTTCCAAGCGCTAGCGTCTTTCCATAGAGTTAATCAGTGTAATTGGGATGCTTTATAGCTCTAGACAGGATGTTTTGCCATATGGGGTAGAAGCCATGGGCTGCAGGAAAGGAGCAGCGGAATATGGAGACATACGAATGCTGCAGTCTGACAAAGATTCTCTGACTCCACTAAAGTTGTCGCAGATTCCCTTGGATGGGAATGATCAAGGGTTAATTTGCTGAAGGCTGTGGAGAAGCATCTCCCAGCTCCTCTGCTCCTGTACAGCCACAAAGACAAGTGGTAAAATAACGTGTGGGACCTTTAACCCAGAGGATCCCAAAACGCTCACAAAACTTTAACTGATTGCATCCTGCGGCTACTGCAATGCAGCTACTTCTGGTGCAAGAGCTGGAATTGGTTTAAACAGCTCACAGCAACCAAGTACAACCACCCAGGACAGAGACAGCAATATTTCACAAGCTTCCTTTCTCTTTTCTGCCTCTTTCCTCCGTGAAAAATAATATTAAATAAATAATAATAATAACCGAGCAGATCACTGCATAACTTACTGCCCATTTCTTTTCCAGGGTGAAACCTCATATGTTCTCAGATTCCATGTCTCACCAGTCTTACTGTACACTAATATCTTCCTGTCCAAATCTGTTCCATGCTCCTATCGCACAGAGGTTCTCAAATAGTAGTCCCCCTCCTCTCAGAATGCCAAAACATGGTTAAGTCCCAATTCTTTCCCCCCTCAACCCCTGCAGCACACCCCACATCTGTACTGCACAGCCTCTAACCTCCAGCAGCTGAGTATGGCCACATGAATTGCAATTAGCACATCTGTAGTGCTCAGAGCTCCTTCAGCTCTGCACCACATCACACCAAAACCCAGCACCAGGGCTCATTGCTCCCCCCCACCTCCTTTCCTTCCATCCCGTCCACCTCTACTGCTGCAGACCAGAAATTCAGAGGCAACGTGACAGAGAAAAACATGCAGAAAATGAGATTCATCCTTTTTAATTGAATTGTATATCAATATTGATTGTGCTATTCATTTTGATAGTAAATCTAATTATTTTTAAAAAGTCAGCTTGCAGTCTCTGGCAAGCACTCCCAGGCCAGTGTCTGGCAGCATTTCCCTCAAGATAACACATCAGCGTGCAGTCAGAAATAGCAGTCTGGGTGCGGGTTTTAGGGCTGCCCCTTCCACCCCTTGCCGGGAAAGCTCTCATCTATCTGTCTGTCTGTCCTTCCCTCCTCCCTCCAGCTGCTGAGGACAAGACAAGCATCCCCAGAGGCAGGCTGAACGCAGGTTGGGCTGTGCTGGGCTCCAGCTTCTGTGGCCTGAGAAGTCTCAGGGGTGGGGAGACAGCTCAGGAAGCCCAGGGGAGCAGAGTGGGATGGAAAGCGCTGGTGGCCGTGCTGGTGCCTGGTCTCACCGAGTTCCCGCAAAGCCCCTTCCCACGGGAGAGTTGCCATGGGTACGGCAGCTCTCGCTTGTTAATCATGGACAAGGCACTGCATTGCTGTGCCCAACCGCCTGACGTTCTCCTTGCGGCTGTGCCTCTCCGCAGCGCCTGCCGGAGTCAATAAAACCGCTGAGCTCCTGGTCCGTGACGCAGGCAGAAGTTGTTGGCCCCTCTGCAGCACTCGATCCGAGCACCCACTATTTCCAGGTGTCATCGGGACTACCCCAGTTTTCTTTTCAAGACTAAACGCATCCAAACTGCGTCATCAACATCCTTCTGCCCTGCCATCTCTGCCCTGCAGAGTAGTCGGGGGCTGCTCCTCCACCTCACCCCCAGCTTCTTCAACTGCAGTGCTGGGACCACTCAGATTCAGCAGGCAGCATCAACTTAAGCACAGGAGGAAATTACTTGGAATTAAAATCCCAGGAGAACAGTTTCCACCAGGAGCTTAGCTGGCCCAACTCAGCTACTCTGGCTTACAGAGGGGTAACACTGTTTGCATGTAAAGTGGCAAAAAGCAAAAAAGAGAAAGAAACACACCAGCAATAGCACATGGCACGCCAGCAGACAGGTGCTGTGCTTTACCATCACAGTGCACAGTGTAGTTGTTGCTGGTGCAGCCTTCCACTCTTTTTCTTCTTTGATGCCCAGGATAGGAACTGCCTCATTCTCATCATAAATAACCCCCTCATCATTAGGAGAGGAGAAAGGAAAAACAGATATCTCCATCCCGTTGCTCATGATCAAATCAAACAGTCCTCCCAGGGACAAACTGGGATGCTCTCCAGCCTGGAAAGAGGCTCGTGGAGGTTATCAGCACTGCAGGGCCAAACCACAGCCAAACCACGCACGTCCAAGGGAACAGGGCAAAGGCCAAGACCCAAAGCTGTGCAGCTGCAGCAGCAGTGCTGCCATGTCAGAGCTAAAGAGCACAGACAGCAATTTCCTTCTGCTGCATCCCAAACCCCTCCAGTCACAGAAACAGGATGTGCCATGAAACTTGTATTATGAAGCAGATATTTCAGACTGAAATCTAGCTGTACTCAGTTATTTCAGTAGTGCCTAGACTTAAATCTGCAGTAGCTGGAGATATGAGCCTATGAGAGCCACTTTGTCTCTGGTTTAGGACCTTCAGGACACAAGTGCAGGATGTGGGAAACAAGCTGGAGTTTGGGGTAAACAATTGGGTATCTTCCATTCCATCAACCCGCAGAGAGCCCAACCAGAGCGATAAACCCAGTGCTGCTCCCCTGAGCCACAGACATTGCACCGTTTACCCTCACAGGTATCTGATCCTTCCACTCTTTTCAGAGATACATTTCCTCTGCAAACACTTGTTTTGCAATAGTTTGTGTTTTTGCTGCCAGACGGTTGTTTGGTTTTTTTCCCCCCTCAGAATTAAAGATTAACAATTAAATTATTTGACAGGGGAATAGAGGCCCTGTGCTAATTAAATTCCTTGGTCTCTCCTCTTTGCAGAGAGGAAAAAAAAGATAGCTCTCAGTATCAGCATTCAACCAGAACAGGGCAATGTGTGATGTCGGAGTTAATTAGATGGGCGGCCATGGGCATAGTGGGGGAAAAAAAAAAAAAGATTAAAATATTTCACGAGGGACATACAAATGTTGGGGGGGGGAAGAAGGAGACAGCCAACTGGGGAGCTGGGAGCTGAGCAAACTGACATGCCAGACTGCAGCAGGCCCACCTTCTAAGCCAAATATCTGTTTATAAGAATATTTCATCTGTTTAGCTGAAACAATAATGCAGAGAGACAAAGCAAACAGCACTTGCATAAGCTGGGAGAAACCAGTAACAGGTTTCCTGCAGAGCTTGACTGGCTCCATTTTAAGGAATGCAATTCTTCAATGCCCTGAGCAGCTCAGTGGTACAACCACCAGCTTCCACCCTCCTGGGCCTGCTGTTGGGGAGAGCTCCTGGTGCATACACACCAGCACCAATACCACCACCGTTACGCCTGCTTGTTATCCCCATGATGCAATCCTTTCCCTTGTTGTTACTGTGGTGACTGTGTGATGGCACTTTCTCAGCCAGATCCACTAGGGATTGCACCACTGTAAATAAGATTATCTGCTGCCTGGCCGCTGATAAAATGCACCAGGACGCTCAGCTCGGGCAACACTCCTGCAATGATGCAAGATTCTTCCTCTGTGTTTTTGCTCCATTTTGCCTCTTTTTGTTTATGAGGAGTATTTTTTTTCCTCTCTCTGAACACAACAACTCACCCTACAGTTCCAGTTCTCTTTCATCATCAGTAATTTCCTAATCACTGAGTCAGGCCGGGAGATGAGCAGTCCTGGGGGACTTCCAATGGTTGCTTCTGCATGAACTAACAGACAGAGATAATCCCAGAAAGCTCCCAAGGGAGCATCTGGCCAGGACAGATCTGGAGGTGAATAGGAACTGAAGGCTTTTTGGGTGCAGTCTGAGCTGTGCTGTTACAGTAAAGCTGTAAATCCCAACTGTTACACCCAGAGTGAAAGTTTCAGGGTTACGTGAGATACATCTCATCCCTACAAAAGATGGTGGGATGGGCCAGCCTCTGTTTTATATCATTATGGCTGACCTAGAAGGTAGATACACCTGGCTGCTGCTGGAAATGTTTTGTTAGTTCCTCATCCTTTATTTTCTTGCCAAGTCTGAGGGGCAGTTGTCACCCCTAGTTTTAGGAAAACATTAACTAAACAGATACAATCAGGACAAAAGTCAGGACTTACCATTCCTAGGTCACCATGGTACAACACACACAAGCCAACAGAACTCCTAAAACACACCTCAGGAGGCACAAAACCATTCCTGGCAGTTCCAGCACGTCCCCAGCGGTGCTCACAGAAACTGCTCTTGAGGATGGGCACAAAGCTGCAGAAAGCAGTGGGGCTATGAGAGAGTGATCCGCACCCAGGCATCAAATTTATTAGACATCTACTTCCATGCAGTAAATGAGCCTGTGAAATTAATTCTGCTTGCAGAAAGAACCAGAAAATGGCACCCAGGAAGTACCAGCAGACTTGTTCATTGGAAGCAGCGTCAACACATTCAGCATGGGCTCTCACACTGAGTTTACAGAAGAGCTGAACACCCTTTTCTGTGCTCTTCCACCTCATTCTTTAAAAAAATAAAAATAAAAAAATGCCAGGGGAACTGCAGGTTTTAATTATTTTTTTGCACTTAAAGGTTATTTTCTCTTTCTGCTCCCCACCCCCATTTTTTCCACTTCCATCATTCCTCCAGCCTAGAATTAATGAGAAGAAATCAGTGTATTGCACTATCTGGCATCTCCCTGCTGAAGTGGCAGGACTCTTTGGTTACCAAGTCATTTGCTGCTTAATTGAAATCTTTTCTCTGGATTCATTGCCATGCAGGCACTCTATTGGAATGCAGCATTCAAGCCCAGTATCGATCCTCCTCCCACTCCCAGCTTTCCTCCTATATGTTTGCAAATCAATTGCACCAGATTGTTTTCTTTCTTCCAAAAAATTAAATAAATAAAAATAAAAAGTAATCACCCACTCCACAACCCCATTTATCCCTGGAATGCACTACCTGGCCTTTGCATCAGCCCCTAGAGCAGAGATGGGGACAAGAAATGTCACGTGGCGATAGTAAAAGCTAGATCCCCACTTTGTCACACCAACTCCCAGCACAAGTGTGCAGCAAAGTTGAGATAAGGTTCAGTCTGGAACTAAGCTGTGAATACACAAGGGTAAATGATATCCTAGCTTTAGATCCTCACTGGAAATTGTCTGGAATTTATCTCTCCTTTTAGCAGAGAAGAGTGGAAAAGGTAGTGGTCAGAGAACCCTAATGCAGTAGCAGCTTGCAAGAAGTCAGCCTGCATTTGTGGGTTGGCAAGTCATCATCTGCTAATACTGGAAAAAAGAGTCAATGCAACATGTTACTACTGACTCCTGATTTAGAACTTGCTGGTTCAAAATGCTCTTGTCAAGGCTCATCTAGACAACATTTGTGTCCTGAGTCTCAGCTCATTGGCGTTGTACCAACAGGTCTGAGAGCTGAGTCACATTACACAGAAACTATCTCCAAATTCCTCTGGTGGATCTCATGTCAGCACTTAGCACTACACTACCGAGAGGCAGTGGGCCTGGCTTCTGCAGTCTCCTCAGTGTTTTCACCCCAGAAAACACAAAACTTTCCAAAGCAATGCTCTCATGCTGCAAGAGGACTGTAAGATGATGCAGCTGAATACCCTATGCCTGTTGTGAACAGGCTTAGGCCTCTCAGCTGCTCAGCCACAGCAGTTCCCCAACAGCTCTTATACTTAATAACTGGGAACTGAAAAAGGATGAAACAATGAATTGCACTTCCTACAGAGCAGCTCTCTGACTTATTACATATGTGCATTGCAATACCTCCTGTAGGCTTCAGCCAGCAGTAGGCATCTGAACCCACAAGCAGAGACAAATCTTGTCTTAAGCAGCTGGCAAACGGCTTCTTGTTTTTGTTGTTGTTTGGTTAGTTGGAGTTTTATTTGTTTGCTTGATAATCTAGATAATTTTACACCACAGTTTCAGCCTGGGAAGAGATCCGTGTTTGCATAGATGCCATATATCCAGGAATTGAATGGTGCCTATTCCTGTCTTAGAAGTCAAACCTTCTGGCAAGATTGAGGACAGACATCCAGTATCAGGGGTCACTTGTTCCTGCACAGTACCCTTCCTAAGCCAAAATCACCACCTTGCAGGTTCTGCAGACTCCCGTTTAGTCTAAAGACACACAGGCAGCCTTCATCAGGCTTCTAGAGGGGAAGAATTTCACCTTTAAGAGATAAATTACTAACTTCTGCCTTTCTGCTCTAGAGGCCGCATAACTTCCCAAAAGATTTCATTCCCTTCCATTCTCAGCCCAAAATAAGCACAATTTCAAAATCAGATTCCATACAACTCCTGGTCCAGATAATGTGTTTCTGCATCCAAGAGCAAATGCTGACCTGACCAGGAAGCAGGAGGCAAACACACCAATCTCCTCCAGTCCCAAATGCTCTGCAGGAGATATGAAATCATATGGCATCATTTATGCTTCAAATTCCAGATTGCTCCAATCCTACTTGCCTTTAGAAAATTAGACTGGGTAACAAATACGCTCCTTGCTATTTGCAGTGTAATTAAGCAGTAATTGCCGCCTAAGGCTAATCTCAGAGTGTATTTTTCCTGTGGAGCTCAGCGCCAAAGTTCACATTTGTAATTTAGTGGCATGCCAAGGAGCTGTACCTAAACTCACAAAAGGATTTTCTCCACTCATCATCTCTCTCCTACTTTGGTAGCAGCTGGGATTCTATATTCAGAGATGTTTGGGCTGGGCAAACAAATTAGCAGAGACCAGCCTCGTTAGGAGGCCATGTGGGTACCCACCCTGCCTCACTGTGGGAGTAAGATACTCACTGCTCTGTTTCTGGACCCCAAAAACTCCCCAGTATGGGATATGCATTAAAATCTCCTCTTTCTTTCTACTCACACAGCCTGGCAGCTTCCAAAGAAGCTGAAGCAGCAGCACGATCTGCCCCCAAGCCCATGTCTCCTTCTGATTTCTTGGATAAGCTGATGGGGAGGACTTCCGGATATGATGCCAGGATCAGGCCGAATTTCAAAGGTATGCAAAAAAACCAACAACAAAACAACACTTCCTTTGTGGATTTGTTTCATTTTGTGACTGCAGACTGCATGAATACCTCAGTAATTGAATAAGGAACATGATATACCTTTATGTTGTTATGGAATAAGTATGATAATGAGAGATTTGGCACATGGATGCCCTGTGGATGTCTGAAAAGGTATCTCATTTCCACTCAGAATGAAAACAATCTTTTAACAACTTTACATACAGTAGGCATACTTAGATATCAACAGAGAGATGAGGGATCCTGCCAGTCCAAGCAGCGACCAGCAGGGAGCTGAACCTCTTGCAGGTTAGGAGAAGAACTAGCACCTTCTGTGATGCTCCCTTCTTACATCTACTGGAGCCAGAAGGAATCCCTCCCATCAGCTCAGAGGAATTCAGCCAGATTTCAGGGACAGCACTCTGCAATGCTCATTTCTATCATTTTCTTTTCTTTCTTACCACCAAACCTTCCCCCTTCAGAGGAGTCACTGGCCATACTAACACAGGATTACCAGGAACCATTAATCATGGTGACAGCACCTGCCATCCAGCTTCAAACAATAAGCCCTAGCCTGGGCTTTTAAATCCAAAGCAGGATGGGAAGCTCATGCCCTAGTAATCAACCAGGCAACAGAAAGCAACATCTGGAACACAGAGAGTTAAAAATACTTTGAAAACCACCCTATTACTAAAATATGCACGCACAGAAAAGAAATTAAACTTTAATATTTAATGAAATGTGTACATTATCATCTTGCTGAAGGCATCTGTATTGCAATTTTATTTGAGATAATTTAATTTCAGTTTTATTTCTGTGAACTACACCTTCCCCGCAGGGCAGTTTTGCTGGCTTAGCCTCCCACACATAAATCAAGCTCCAATTTATATGGGACGTATAGGAGGTGTTTTACAGAGCTTGGAGTTGCAGCACTCAAAGCACATCATTAAAATTAACCATCAATAACTCATACGGGCATCTTAATGGCTTAGATCTAAATGAAAATAATACCAAAGATCCCTATCAGATTGATTTTTGTGGAGAGGAAGATTAACAAAAAGACTGCATTTTCCTTAAGTGCTGTGAAGGCTGAACTTAGTTCTCAAAATGTGAATCCACAACTAAGGAAAGTACATCCAGGCTTTTTGTTAAGACAGATGATGAAGTCCTAGAGGAGACTCAGGGGAGATCCTGTAGCTCTCTACAACTCCCTGAAAGGAGGTTGTGATGAGGCGAGGTCTGCTTCTTCTCCCATATAACCAGCAATAGGACTACGGGGAATGGCCTCAAGTTGCACCAGAGGAGATGTAGGTTGGATCTCAGGAAAATTTTCTTCACCAAAAGGGTGGTCAGACACTGGAATGGGCTGCCTGGGGAGGCTGGGGAGTCACTGACCCTGCAGGTGTTCCAGAAACATTTAGATGTGGTACTAAGGGACACGGTTTACTGGGGAAACATTGGTGGTAGGCAGACGGTTGAGTGATCTCGGAGATCTTTTCCACCTTGGGTGGAACTCTATGATTCTAAATCCACAACTCAAGCAGTGATAGAGCTGGACCCAGGGGGTGTGGGACAAAGAACAAGGGCTGTAATAGCCTTAACCCCACTGCTGGAAATCTGGATGCCCCCACAACCCTACTCTATAGGGGTTATGTCTCCGTGGCAGGCAGGAAAGCTCCTAGAGCCTAATAAAAACCAGTCTAAAAAAAAAAAATAGTAATAGAAAAAAGAATAGAATAAAAAAAAAAAGACCACTAAGATCTCCAAGTCTGACCCCAACCCATCCCCACTGCCCACATCCCTTAGTGCCACATCTCCACAGTTCTCAAACACCTCCAGGGACGGTGACTCCATTACCTCCCTTGGCAGCCTGTGCATCACTGCTCTTTCTGAGAAGAAATTTTTCCTAATATCCATGCACTGGGCTGAGCTCAGTCCATGCTCATACTGTAGCACACCAGCACAGGATCAGGATAAACAAGGCTGAAATATTCTATGTATATCAGAAGCAGAAGCATATGCATTCATTTAGGACGTTAGCTCAGTGGTTTTCTTATGCTGAGGCTGTTAGGAAGGGAAACCGCATGTATGTTGACTGCCTATAGTTCACCAGCTGGATGCAGAGAAGCATCTTCCTCCTGAGCATTACAGAAGGCATAAGACAAGTACTAAATACTGGTCAGATGTTCACTTTCAGCTGCTGGATAAACTGCCAGCAGAGGAGTTGATTAGCTCCAGACCCCTATTATACAGGCTCATTAAAAGCAGGCCTGCCACAAGCCAGTTGGATAGGAGGGATAGCAAACAGGGGAAGAAGAAACAGGCACCATTTTGTATCTGATATTTTAGCCCATGCTTGTGTTTAATCATCTGGAGAAGGAGCTGAGCAGATTGCACAGCCTGGGAGCTGCTGCTGAGCTGGCAACGGGCTGTCTGGGAGCTGGTTAGACAGAAATGTGCTCGGATTGCTTGGGACTCATACCAAGAAAATCCCAAGCCATGAAAAGCATTGCTGTAACACGGCTGCAGCCTCAGTCCTACAGAGGATGGACACAAAATTTTAAATGAGGCCAAAGCAGGAGATGAGGGAAGGGAAACAGAAGAGCAAACCAAGCTCCAAGCACACCATTCATTTCCACGCAGGAGGAAGTTAGCACTGATTATGGGCACAAGCTTCTTGTTAAAGCTGCTCTCCTGCTCCCCAGAAGTAGTTCATCTGACAGCAGCTGCCAGACATCTGCAGATGTGGCCTCAGAAGACAAGCATCACCCCCTGAGAGCTGCAGAGCCACCAGGCAGTGTTTGAGATGCAGACACCATCCCAGTAAAGGATGGTGGAAGAATCTAAAAATTCCCACTTGCAATTTCCACAGATCTATTTCTTCCCAGAAACAGATCACAGGGACCATGCAAGACTAATTCACCCGGTGTTAAATAGGGACTTTTATTCCTGGGGTGTCCCCTGCTTCCCGTGCATGCACCTTTCCCCGTCATGCACAGGGCAACACCAGCAGCAGCTCCCCAGGCAGAGGTCCCTTTTGCTTCACCCCTCCCCTTGTCAAAGCTCTACAGAAATCCTGCCATGTGGGTAAATCACTGGCGACCCATGCACATGAGGCAAGACATTGCCCTGGTTCCAAAGTACTCTCCAGCTTTTTTGCTCTGTGCTGCATTTACAGCTCTCAGCATGTTCCTAGGACCAAATGCAGTATTTCCACCTCACACTCGCCAGGCAATATTGTTATTCTCCTTCATTAATACCAGTAACAAACAGACTGATATCCCCTAAAACCTTTCTAACCACAGTGTTTTCATCCTTTAAATCCCTTAACTGGCCCCTTAACTTTTCTAACATGAACAGATTAAACAAAGCTTCATTCTAAAAAGCAAAGAAAACTCAAGAGAAGCATGGCCCAAAACCTGGCATTACCTTCATCCAAAACAGGACAGCCAGAAAACTTCTGCTGGCACATCCTGGCAATCTCCCATCTAGCTGTGAGCATCAGCAAATATGAGTTATCACGGGGGATATTAGATCCACTGCCCCACCTTATCCCTAAGGGATACTGCCTAGTGCTGCACCAGGTCTATAAGGATCATAGGGTCATAATCCAGACATTCAGAGGGAAAGACAAAGACAGAGCTCTAAACACCAGAGCCCTTCAGTAGTCTCTTAGCTCTTTCCAATGCCATCACGTCCAAGGTGAGCTTAGCACCCACACAGCAATGTCAAGATATCTGAAAAGCAGTCCCGCCTGGCTGTGATCTATTCATTTTCATCAAAACAGTTTACAGAAGAGGTATATAAACACTCACCCAAACAGTGGAGCAGAGGTGAAGCAAGAGCACTGTCTGACGTCAAACCGGCATCAGACCCAAGGCTAGACTCAGCCAGGTCATCCAGACAGCATTCCCAATCTCACCTCTCAGCCCCACAGTGGTCACAGCAGGCTTCAATATTGCAGAGTGGAAATATTTTGTCTTATAAGCACACAGTGAAGTGCTGTTCCAATCTGTATTTGTCATGCAGGCCCACCAGTGAATGTCAGCTGCAACATTTTCATCAACAGCTTTGGTTCGATTGCAGAAACGACTATGGTAAGTAAAAATCACAGCACAGCTGTTCTGCTACTGGCTCAGCCTCACTGCACTCCCAGCCAACACGGCATCCTCTGCTTTAGCGTGACCAGAGGAAAATGTCTCTGTATTCCCAAGTTTACCTGAGGTTTGAGTAAATTCCTGGTCATCACACTCCTCTCACAGGTTAAGATCACTATTCATTTGCAATTCCACGAAAACATTGCACAAGCAAAGTATAAAGGTCAAAAAAAAGGAACAAATGAAGTCTTTCCTAAAACCTTGACCAAGACTCCAAGCTCAGAGACAGCTGCAGTTGCTTTGTATTAAAGGGCATTTAGATCACAGAACACTGAATCAAATCTCTTAAACGAAAGGAAAACAGCTGAATTCAAATCCAGCCTGCAACAGATTCCGTATTTGCAAAGATTAGGAGAATCACTGGATTTGGATTTTCCGGGAGACATTAGAAAAATCATTGCCTAGCAGAAATTTTCTTCTTCCTTTAAATCAATATTCGCAAGTTAAGGCCAACTTTGGGCAAGATTAGTGAACGTGGCTAAAAGCTTGATTGAATTGGCAAGGCACTAGGAGGAGAGAATCAGGAGAACAGGAGATAATTGCCCCATCTAAAAACTATCATAGATTGGTTGCGACATGATCAGTGAACAGCAAACAGAAGCTCTGGAGGTGCAATACTTTAGCCATGTGCTAATTAAAGACAATCCAGAAATATGGTGTTTAATTACACTTTGGTAATTCTTTATCTAGGAAGGGGTTGAACGAAGAAAGCAAATCCCACTTTCAGGTGTTCTGTGCAGTCTCTTAGGATGTTATAGACCTTACACATGGGTCATATCCCAACTCTACAAGTTACTTGTAACGTACACCACAGACAGAGGACATCAACAGCTCTTTCTCTATATATAGAGTTATGAGTCTCTTCTAATACTACTCTTCATGCTTTTCTTCTGGCAGTGCTTGGGGTGGGAGGTGTTCAGGAGTATAAAATAGCCACGACTCTGTCCAAGCTCAAAGAAATAGGTGGGTTGCAGAACGTCAAAGTTTAAAGATGAGAAGTGCACTCATGGATTCGCATACAAAGTAAGAGAAAGAACTAGAACTGAAATACACCTTTGTTCCCAGTTTACTGTTTTATTGGATACATCCTATGATGTTACAGACAGTTCTTCACAATTCAGCAGGGAAAACCCACTGACTGCAAGAGAGAGCGGCAGGCCCACAAGGGATCCCTGTGCAACATACAGAGCACATTACACAGTGACATGTTTTTTAATATATCTGTCCTACACCTCAAGACGTATTGGAGCAGTCATACAAAGATGCCACAGCATCCCTGTAAGAAGGATGATTCATCAAATTAGCATAAAGTAGCGCAAGAAAGAAATGCAATTCACCTCCAAGACATGCTGCAGGGACTTGCTATCCTCTCCAGATGCCCCCCATTTCATATTCTATCTTCCGTAAAAAGAAATTCCCATGGGAACCCAAGAGCACCCTCTGGGCACATTGCTTTGTCTAGAAATACCCAAGCCAGCTCTGACAAGCTAGCCCAGATGTCAGGCTGACACAACACTGCACACAACCTAATATAATGCACTTCTTTGGGGACTGTGTTTTCTCTTGTAAACGCTGACAAGGACACAAACAACACAGGTACTGAAGCATTTAAAAAATGAGGACCCAGCGAGTAAGCGCAATCTTTAGAATTTGCTAATTTGGGATTTACCCTGCAGAGAAGCCAGGCTCTCTTTGCAGCAGGTCCAACAGACGATGCCAGCTCTCCACCAATGTATTTGGGAAGGGAGGAAGGTCCTGTCGTGGAGCACTTGAATTGGAACAAATGATCAAATTAGGGGAGAAAAAAACGTTTGAGTGCATAAAGAAGGACAAGGTCCATCACTGACTTGCAGGACTGACTACAGTAACGCTTCACCAACTGCTTCAGTGATCACAAGGGAGGGAACAGCTTTGTGGTTTAAAAAAATCACAGCCATTAGGTACCCAAATGGCTACATCCAGGCCCAGGAGTGCTGCATCATCCTATAACTTCACTAGTAGATTCAGGAAGAGACAGACTTTTATAGACACCACAAATGTAATTAGAGAAGCCTTTAAAAATAATCAGTAATGGCACTTCTAGTTCCTACACAAAACACTACTGTTGGTATTTGAGTTTATAGCGACTGAATCTCCCAAATCATGAGGTCACTGAGCAGAGGGTTAGAGAGGCTGGAGGTGAAGGCTCCCTTACAGCTTAAAGCATCATGGAAGATAGAGGAAGAGGAGAAAATTCCAGAATAGAGACTGAAATAAGCATTTGACATGGTCATTGAAGTCTACTAGTGCAACAGCATGTCATCAATAGGGTAAAACTAACCTGTTTCATAACAGTCTAATCTGAGCTCACGTTCCCTATTAGTAGGCAAACAAGCTAACACCTAGGGTCTACAGACCTCAGAAGGGAGACAATGGGTTGCAACTAAGAGAAGGCACAGAGCTCCCAACACGTGCAGAAAGCTGGCCCCTGTTTCGCAGAAGTTCTAAAGGAGTCAGGCAAGAAATGGAGTTCTAGAAACTCTGGCAAGGAGAGGAGAAAATAAACACAACTGAAAAAAAAAATAAGAGACAGTCACCCACCATGTTGAAATCCCCAGAAGAGATCTGAATTAGAGCAAGGGAAGTAAACTCCTTTCAGCATCCCAAAGAGCTGGAGACCAAGCATAAAAGCCTTTAGTGATGCCCATAATTGATGGGACATTTATGCTAGATTGTGGCTCATATACTACACTCATCAACCTTGCTTGCATTCAACTCTAAGGACAAGGGAATATGCAATTGGGAACATCTCCCCAAACCGAGCAAGTGCTTCTATTGGAAAGACATTACCAGATATAGAAGCCAGATGGGTCCAGACAGCCTCCTTCCGTCCCAAAGCATTACTGCAATAGAGCATCCGACAGCAGGGGACTTCAGATGACAAACAGAGGATGCATCCACTTTATCAGCTTACTTTTATTTTAAAAACAAAAACACATTAAAAATAAAGAGCAAAAACAATTTTCTCTCAGCTTTACCAGGGTAGGAAACCTATAGCAAAGCTACCAAAAAAATCATTCAGAAATGAAACAGAAGTCAAACACCCAGGGAACAGAGTCTTGTTCTTCAGCAAATAAACAATTCAGGATTATCTGAACACTCCATCTAACAAATTTCCTGCTATAACAAAAGTCTTGGAATAAAGCAATGCCCTTGATCTCTTTTCCTGTAGAAGCTCAGTTTTACTCATAGATATCTAGCTGGCTTAGGCAGCTGGGAGTATTTTCTCTACAGTGAAGGCAGATAAAGAAGGAGAAATATTCTTGGATATCATCACCTCAAGTTGCCAGGAGCTGGACTGAGTGCTCAAGGCAACTCCTCCCCATCCCATATTTTTAAAAGGGCTCACAAAAGTCTACAAAGCTATCAGCACAGTCTCCCTCACACACAGTACACGTATGCAAATTTATCCTTGCTGCTTTCATGCCATAGTCATCCCATCTAAAAAGAGCAAATCAGACGTAACCTTCCAAACAGCTGCAGCACAGTCACATTTACTCTCCCAGCATCTCCTAAGGACAGGAGAAGCTAAAGGCTGCAACCATCCAAATGCAAAATACTTGTTCAGAGACATCTCTGCACATGAGCCTTCCAATCAGATAACAAACCATTCCTGCAAAACAGGCTGAACAATTCACTCCAGCCTCACAAACCACAGGGCAGCAAACACGACTGATACAATATATGGGTCATGTATTAAATAATGAATCCACCCACCCCAAGGTCAGCCAAAGACATGAGTATCAACACACAAAGCCTGCAACAAAGACTGGTTTTTGAGCTTGGTTTTCTGCTGTCAGTCATTCGTAAAACTGCCAGCCCTGCAGAGATGACAGATATGTAACAAGTCACCCAGTGCAAAATGAAAAGGTTTCCACAGCATCTAACAGCCTGCTGCGGTTTCAGTGTTAGACCAGCAGTGTTTTGAACCCCTCTGTGGTTGGAATTTGTTGTTGCACTGAGCGGACCAGGGAAGGAAAACAAATAAACAAAACGAGACCATGTAACACCTTACATACAGCAATGCATACACAAGCTGAAGAACAAAACTTATTACTAAATCCTTAAGTTTGAAATTCAGGATGGCTACTGCAATGAAAGAAAGGATTTTGCTTTGGAAATCAGCATGATTTTTGCCCAGGAAGGGATGGAGAATTCACAAAGTCTTCCCCATGCACCCAAATAGCAGCTTACTTCCTGACATCCCCCACGCCCTGCAGGCCAGTGGCTCTGCAATTCTGCAGGCACAATACACAGAAACAAAATTTGTGAATGCAGAGCCAATTTGCATACACCCTATTGATAGACTTCCATATTTTATATCCCACATATATTATTTCAAATCATTTTTCACAAGATGCAGTGTTTCTCCAGCTCTTCACTTCAGGTTCCCTTATAGTGACACACTACTGTGGTATACAGCAAAGATTCTGCTAGTAAAGATAAACGTACTAACAAACGAGTAGGTGAACCTATGACAAATGACATTAAAATCTTACATGGCAAACCTCAGACAACCTCAGTTTACAGCCAGAGTAATGGGGCAGCGTGGGGAAAGAAGGAAATATTCTTCTCTTCCCCCTGAAATGGTCACAGAATGTTGCTCTTGCATGCTGGAGAAATAGGAGATGAAAGCTAAGCACCCAAAAGCATGAGATAGACCAGGCAGGGCAAACCAAGGGCTTCCCATTTCCACATAGCATCACACAGCTATTAAAGCATACAGGAAACACTTGGAAAATGGGATTTTGCAGCAGCATGTAAAGCAACCAGAGCTGTAAGAGGTGCAGTGCTAGAAAGCGGCGCAGGGGGAAACAGCTGCATTTTAGGATGGAGAGAACAGTTCGAGGCCTTCACTGGACAGCATTCAGGGCTGAGTTCACCCAAGTGAGTTACACAACACTCAGCTCGCAAGGAAACAGGAGCTGTAAGCCAATGCAGTGCCAGGGCCCTTCCTATTAGGGCCAAGGATCCGGAGGCAGGCTGCCAGGCCCCACAGCAGAGCGCACAGCCCCACTTCCTCATCCCCCCTCCCCGCAGCAGCAGAGGCCCAGTGCAGGCTGCTGCCCGGAGCCTGAAGGGGGAGATGCCCCTGCTTGGTAGAGAAGCCCAGTAAAGTTGCCAGCTCCAAAAAATGCACCTATTAAACATCAAGATGCAATTTCCCCCCCTTCCTGTGCACTTACTTTTCATCGAGCAGCAGTCCCTCCTCAGCAGAGCCTCCTACAGCCACAGAGAAAGTCCCACCACAGGCTTAGAACCAGCTGCAGCTGTGTGGGGCTATCAGGGCCTCATTAACCCAGCCACAGCCTGCACCTGGGGGGGGTCAGTAATTAAAAAGAAAAAAAAAAAAGTATTTGCTCCTATTCTGGAGAATTATCTCCATGAGACCACAGGCCCTGTGCTCTGCCTGCCAGGCGGGACAGTCACCTGAGGGAATTTGGTCTGTGCCTTGTTTCTCCCATCAGCAAAATGCAGAGTCTGAATCAGGGACTGAAAGCTTTTGGGTTCCCTTGCAGCCTCCATCCCCTTGACTCACAGCCCTTCCCCAGCCTGCCACACACTGCTCAGCACGTCCCATGGTTGTGGTACCTTGGGAAGGAACGGTCTCATATAACCTTCCATCTCCTTGGCTCCTTGTGAGGCTGCTACGAAGAATTTCACTTCAGCATTGTCAAACTGAATACCTTGATCACCTCAATTATTTCTTTTTCCTGCCCTCTGGCATTTCCCTCTTGGAAGCAAAAGGCCTTTGTGCCGTACTGCAGAGCTGGATGCTATCACAACCCAGGCTTGCTGCTCCCCAGCCAGCCAGAGGAGCGGGCTGCATGAAGTAATCAATGCCTGGATGTGATCAGCACACAAATGAGAAGCTCAAGTGATAAGGAAATGGAGAAAGGTTTTTTGTTTTATTTTATTTTATTTTGTGCTGAGTTTGCATCCCCAGTTCAATCCTTTTCTGCTTGAAAGTTCACATCCGAAATTGGCTTGCTCTGTCCATCATCTTGCACTGTGCACTTCTTGGCGATGCTAAGTAAGATCTCAAACAATAGCACCCAGGAGAAATGCTGTACAACTCCAGGTAGCCAAAAAATGAGCGTTATTCAGCTTATCACCTCTCAGCTTGACTGCAGTGCCTAGGCACAAGGCTCTGAACACACGGGATCCTTTGGCTGGTACAGCCCATACTTCTGGCTGCATCACAGCCTCAGGCATGGCATATTTGCTCTCCATGCCTTATGGTGGCTCCTCAGGCAGTGTCATGTCCAGTTTGCAAACACAGTGTGTGTTTTCACATTGTGTTTAAATAAGCCTGGATGCAAGAAATCTAAAAGGCTGCTCAACATCTCCACTACTACTGCGCAGTTCAGCTACCTATCATTAGGGAAAACTGTCTATGAGGAGAAAACCATTCCCCATGGCCAGGCCAGGACTGTGGAATAAAACTAATGAGAATAAAGATCTTCATACACACACACACAAGTGAACAGCCTCTGGAAGGACGTGGTGCAGTTATCACATTCACAACATGCCTCTGGAGTGTTTCCATTTAGGATACAACCAGAGGACACACTGCAGATGTTGTCTATGGTCTCATGACTGCTGTAGTGGCAAAGTGAATCACACTGCACCTCTTTTCTCACCCTTTCCCTTTCTTTTGGCAAGTTTTGTAGCTGAAGCAGTGATTTCACTCCAGCAGCAAAGCCTGTCTGCAGTAACGCAGACCACTGTAGAGAGATTGGCTCCTTTCTCCCCTTTCCAACACTCCATCAGGCTGAGAACACTTCTGGGCAGCTCACACTGAAGTTGCTTCCAAACATGAGTTTAATTTGTGTTGTACATGACATAAACTCCCATCTAGAGCTGACCTGCTTGCATCTAGCTTATTTGTAGCTGAATAAGCAAAACAACCTTTTGCTTTCTACCTATTAGGTCAGTGACACTGATTTCCCCTGACTGCGATGGCTGCAGGTCTTTACACACAGAAAAGGGAGAAGTGAAAGTATACAAGTTGTTCGAGGAGCTGCTGCGTGCCGTGGGAAGTGGAGATTCAGGGTTGTTTTCCTCTTTCAGGTTTGCATGATTGCACTAAGATCTTGGTTCCGAGCTGTCTGCAGCTATTCGCATTTTCTCAAGGCACATTATCTGGGGGGGACAGAGCTGAATAATTAAGTCAGAGGGAGCCACTAGGACTCGTGAAGGTGACATTTGGAATGTCAGCAGAAGGAGAGAGTGTTGCAACTCTTTACATGTTCAGAAGTCTGCTCCTTTTAGCATCAAGTCCTTGGTCCATTTGCTGTTGTCACAATCACTAACGTCATTACCAGCTTCTCTGCTCCGAGGATGCAGATGCCACTAAGTGGTCTGAAACAGAGTTCCAGAACACAGGCTATGAGCTACCTTGTCCAAAACAGCAAATCGCCCAATACACAGACCTCTCCCAACCCTCCAGTGTGACAGGATCTGTGAAACTCACATCCTCCCACGCAAGAGGCTGTGGGTTCATGGCTGAGCGAGCACGAGGCTGCAGTATCAGCCAGACTCTCCTCCAAATGAACTCTTCAAATCCAGAGCCTTGCGTTCTACAGATGGAAAGAACAGATCTGATGGCAGCATCCTGCCATCTCCTCACAGATGCCAAGTATTGTCTCACTGAAAGAAAGATCCTAGTGCCTGCAGCAGGTATTAGACACTGGCAAGCACATCAGAGCCCTTCCATTACCCATCCCTTTATAGAAGTCTTCAAAGTACATCAGTATAAGAAAGGCACCAAAGAGACCCTTAATCATGATAGGAACTATTAGTTTGGGATAGGGCAGTGAAATTGGTTTAATATGTGCAGCTTTTTAGTTGTAGCTTGCCTCTATACTTAGAAATGTCAATTAATTTATGGACACGGCCCTTTCATTCCTCTCCTGATAGCTGGCATGTCCTCTCCCCATTTCAATTTGTTGGCTCACTTTCTTTTGTGAAATTCAGCAGAAAAGGGACATACAGTTCACCCCAGGAGAACAGAAACTGAGTTTAATTGTCCACAAGAGCATCCAGGACATCTGAGCCAGACCTCAGCAGCCAGCCTTGGACTGGAGAGCTCAGGGGAGCTGTAAGACAGAAGGCTGTGAGGTAGATATCAGTGTGGTGCTGGGGGACCAGCAACAGCTAAAGATGGCTAGCCCATAAAATCTGCAGCATTCATGGCATTTTAATGTTAGAGAGGGGAAAACAACACTTGTGATTAAGAAAGGAGATGCCATGCACTTCCCTCCCACGTTCATACTCTCATCAAGGGCATCAGCTCCCATCAGTTCAGCTGAGTTACCTTTATATTAGTGTTACCCTTATATTAGTGTACACACAGGGCATCTCTCTTCCACAGACTGCCTGTGTCACTGTGCCTTTTTTTCTTAACAAGACTGAAGGAATCATAGGTAGTCACAATATGGGATGGTTCAAAGCTGAAAGGAAGCTGGCTTCAGTGTCCCCCTCCCTCAGCCCTCTGCAACAGTTACCTTGCTGCTACCAGCCCTTATGACAACTGCAACTGAACATTGCTTCTCCAGCTCTGGGGTTAAGACTAGAGGTCCCGACACTTCACACATAGCTGAGTTCTGTGATGGAGGGATGCAGAGTTAGACAGCTGCTCGTACTATGAGATAGCTGTAAGCTACAGAGCTAAAAATATCAATGGCTTCCTGAGAAATAATACAAAGAAGGCTCGCCATAACTTGGGAATGTAGGTCTAGGTGGGATTTGGCTTTGAGAGCAATTTTAGCACATGCTCCCCATTTCTCAGCATTTTTAATCTGCCCTGAGCACTGATTGTGTTTCTCTGCTCCCTGTTTGCACCGTGCAGGATTATAGGGTGAATATCTTCCTGCGGCAGCAATGGAACGATCCGCGGCTCGCATACAATGAATACCCAGATGACTCCCTGGACCTGGACCCTTCTATGCTAGACTCCATCTGGAAGCCTGACTTGTTTTTCGCAAATGAGAAAGGGGCCCATTTCCATGAGATTACTACAGACAATAAGCTGCTGAGGATCTCCAGAAATGGGAATGTACTCTACAGCATCAGGTGAGCTGACTGAATGGGGAGAGCTCCACAAAAATAAGGGAGGGCAGAGCTACATTCCTGCTGTTTGAGCCTAAAATAGGCAAGCAGACACTTTGAGCGCGCCTTTGGGTAAAGGGAATTAAGCTGTAATATTTCAAGGAGATCATCCATTAACAGTGTCATAGCAATATGGTGAGAAGAGACCACCGGAGGCCTCCCATGAATATGGCTACTTGAAATAGTCAAGGCTCTCAGAAGAAGGTGGGCTTTGCCTCACAGATTCAAAGCTCACTACTGGGTTCACCTAAAAACACTGCTGGGGATTTTGCTCCCTGATCCCTACTCAGAACACACTTGTCCAGCATGTGTGTGCTGCCCATCTTATGACATTGCTGCAGCCACAGTCACTCATTTCATGTCTGGCAGATATTTAATATTAATTCTTCCCAAGGAGCTTGTTTAAAGACATAACTCAAGGCTTATATCTCATTGATCAGGGGTGGATTCCTCTGCCAAAGAGGCAATGAAAAATACAACGTGGGCAAAGGCTAGTGGAGGCTCTTTTCTACACAGATATTGGTTTATATACAGAAAATTCAGTTGTTTTCATAAAAAGAAGTCATGAACAAGTCAATTCCTTCTTCTGTCACAACATCTTTTGTCACATCTCTAAACTCATGAGTTTGGGTTAAGATCTTTCCTCCCTGCTAAGTCTCTCGTACATCTGATAGAAAAATTCAATTCTTATCCTCCAGAAAATTCTGCTATTTCTACATCGAGGCAAAAAGCTGAAAAATCTAAATGCTTTAGGGAACGACATTTTCAGTATTATCAAACCAAATAACACAAGTCCATCTATCTGAATGAAATCATTTAATATCAGCCTGCTGAACTAAGCAAACATTTTGAACATAGATTGAGGTACAGGACAGCATCGCAGCTTGCCATGGGAAATGCAGCCAGCACCTGGTGGAAAGATGAAGCTAGAGGTCTCAAGAGGCACAGTGGGAATTCAGAAAGATACAGCCACACTGACTTGCCAAAGGGCATTTTCCTTGCAGAAAATTACACCCAAATCTCTCATTCCTCCCACAGAGATCTGTGATCTTGACCAAAGTTCTTTGTTTATTCTGATACAGAAAAGTTGTGTTCAGAGATTTCCAAACAGTGTCAGTCTCTAAAAAAATGTATGTTGGGCCCAGAGGATAGGTTTGGGCTCTCTGATAATCCAGACTGTTGTGAGCCCAAGGCAAGAAATGAAGGCAGAGGCAGCAAAACTTTGATGTGGGAGCATTCTCTTCTGCACAGTCCAAGATAGTATTACAGTGAAACAGCACCTGTCGTTTCATCAGTCCCTGCCAGGAATTATTTCACAGACCCAAATTCTTGGCATTTCTGATGGTTTCCAACAGCATGTGTGAAAGCACAGGCAGGAAAGAAGTGAATAATCAGTCATTCCCTCCATCACACCAGACAAGTTACCAGCCTGTATGCAACATTTGGCGTCTGAGAGGGTTCATTCCCTCATCAGTTCCACAAACTGTACATCACTGCCCTGTGCTGTCTTCTCTCCTTAGGATCACGCTGACTCTGGCCTGCCCCATGGACCTGAAAAACTTCCCCATGGATGTACAGACATGCATCATGCAGTTAGAAAGCTGTGAGTCCTGTGCACCTCTCCATTTTCAGGAAGAGACAATGTGTTTCTCCTCTCCCCTTTCCACACCTTCTCCATCCCCGTCTGCAACTCCTTTCCTGTTCAGTCTTCACTGGCTTCTCCCTGGATGGAAGAGAAAGGGGGGTGGGCAGTTGGGACAAGCTTGCTCATTGTGCATGCCTGGGGCTGCTCTTTTTCAGCTTTGTTTCTCTCATTCTTCCCTGCCAGCATCCCCTCCACAAAACCCACACAATCACCTGCATCTACGTCTTCAGCCAATGCCAGCAATAAAGTTTACCATTAGAGATTGGAAACTTACAACAGATGAGAGCACAGCCAATTTAGATGCCACCAATATAAGAATCAACATCTAAACTGCCTCAAGCCAGTGTGTGATTAGAGACCCCTACTCTTGGTTTAGCTGCATTTCATCCCATCCCAATAAGTGTTTGTACAGGATTTTCAATCCATTCAGCATGTAACTTTTCCTAGACAAGCTAAACCTCATAAAGTCCCAAGAGAGGTGCCTGGCTTGCTTGTATTTACATTGGCCTTTCAGTTTGGAGGAGAAGGGTGAAAGTGCTCTCTGCTGCAGATGGGATGTTTTTCTCTCTGGATGAACATTTGCCCCTTGTACATGATGTTTATCCCAGAGGAGGGAAAGATATGAATAACTTCTTTCAGAGAAAGAGGTCAGGTTCGAGGGAAAAAAAGCAGCTCAACAAGCCCTTTTTCAAGTGAAAATATGACTTTCTACAGACAATATATTGAACATCCCCACAGCTCCAGAGCAGGTCATTACCCTAGCTTTTACTGTATACACATGCAGTTCTGCTTCAGCCTAAATCCCACACTTCACAGCATTGCCAAAACACCAGGTTAAGACCCTGCCTCCAAGCTCCCTTCTATAAGCATATCCCTTTCCAGATGAGTGTTTAGTATGCATTTCACATGATATTTGTTCTCTCCTCTCAATAGTTGGCTACACAATGAATGATCTAATATTTGAGTGGCAAGAAAAAGGAGCTGTACAAGTTGCTGACGGGCTGACATTGCCTCAGTTTATCCTAAAAGAAGAAAAAGACTTGAGATACTGCACAAAACACTACAACACAGGTCAGTGCTGTTTAACCTTAGCTCATGGATTCATCAGAGATGAACTCAGGACTGTGCGTTTACCAGAATACCAGACATGAGTTGAGAACAAAAAGCTCACTGTGCCTTACCAATAACTTTCCATGTGTCTCCTGTCCTTATCAGGCAAATTCACCTGTATAGAAGCTCGTTTTCACCTGGAGCGGCAGATGGGTTATTATTTGATCCAGATGTACATCCCCAGCCTCCTCATTGTCATTCTGTCCTGGATCTCCTTCTGGATCAACATGGATGCTGCACCTGCTCGTGTTGGCCTGGGGATCACCACCGTGCTCACTATGACCACTCAGAGCTCCGGTTCCCGAGCATCACTGCCCAAGGTAAGTGGCAAAAATGATTACTTTCTAGGGTAGCACATGTGTAAGCAACAACACAGATCCTCCTGCTCAACACAAGAGGTGTTTTGCTGCCACTGCACTATTCCAGTTTAAGGGCAAGCAGAACAAATTCCAGTCCCCTCCTACACAATTTTTAACTTAGTTTCCATGACAAGGAGTAGAGCTTCCCTAAAGAAAATGCTCATCCTGAGATCCATTTCAGGTCTCAGTAGCCAGGAGCTCTGCACCTTACAACACTTGCAACAAGCAGACAAGGATATGCATGCTGCAATCTGGCTTTAACTCATTTGATCATAGTACTTGCACAATAGCACTGAATTTAACTCTTACGAAGATAGTTTGGGTTACTGTTTTCCCTGCATGTAAACCATCACAGTAAGACATGGCCAAATTGTAAATTGTGAAATTATTACTACTGGATAACACACAAGAACTTTCAGTCACCTGTTAATACATTCATATTAAATGACATAGATTTTAGTATCCAAGAGCAGCCGTCAACCATATCATGGCTTGGCCAAATCCTTCTAAAGACTCTGTGAGCAACTGGAAAGAATGGCAAGTTAAAAGGCTTTTGCATGAACTAGCTATCACATCCCCGTCTCTCCTTCTGACTCGTAGGTGTCTTATGTGAAGGCCATAGACATCTGGATGGCTGTGTGCTTGCTGTTTGTGTTCTCTGCACTTCTAGAGTATGCTGCTGTCAACTTTGTGTCCCGGCAGCACAAAGAGCTTCTCAGGTTCAGAAGGAAGAGGAGGCATCATAAGGTAATACATAAGGCATGAAGGACATGGCTGGAATCTCTCCCAGGAGAGCATCACTTCATGGCCAACTGTCCAGGGACATCTCCTGTATATTGTCAGATAGTAAGGAGGACCATGCAACAAGAAGCAGGGCAAGCTCAATAAATTTCATCTCTTCTAACAGCCTGCTGACCCCAGGAGTCTAGCAAGCTGTTTTCTGATAGCTAGTTGAGCAGTCTAAGCCAAAATTGTTCTCATCAGAAAACAGAAAGATGTCCTGTTCTGAGTCCTCTTCATAAGACACAGCAATAGCTGGGGAGGGAGGCAGGTGGGGAGGTGTAAGGGATGACACAGCATCCCCCCAGCAAGTCAGTCTGCATTAGTCTGGAGGTAAGTGACACCACTTTTGTCTCTATTATCTGCAACTGCAAAAACATCTGCTGCTCAGACCGACTGCAAATTCCTCTTTGAAGAAATACGCATTCTTCACAGCCTTAGCCTTGCTCCATGCTCATTTGCTGTAACTGATGCCAACCCGAGCATGCACATGTCACAGAGACATGCACCCCCTGCAGCCTACAAGCTTTTGGGCTGAGGTAGCACAGCAAAAATCTCATTCCAAAGGATGCACTAGAAGGAAACATAAAGGTGACAGAGATCAATTAAAAACTGCCTTTAATTAACTAGTAGAATCAGGTGGCAGTATCAGTTTTTATCACCAGCCCTAGTCTATCCAGGACCAGGGGTAAGGAGTTGCACAAACACAAGGGAAACGAAGTAACAGGTAGGACCATTGGCAGCCATTAATTTCAGCATCCCAGAGCAAGATCCTGCCATCTCTAATCAGCTGCTTTGGGTCAGAAGATGTAGAACATTTAGTAGAACCAAAGCTAAAACCACTCATCGTGTGTGCCTCATAGTGCTTTTGTATCTTCATCCAGATTCAAGCATCCTCTCCCTCTGAAGCCATGCTATTTCAAGCAGATCACTCCAGACTACTGTTGATAAAACAATGAGGAGGAAAGGATACACCAGTATACAGAAGGATATTTCTCAGAGCTGTTCCACTGAACACAAGGCTGCTATTGCAATCCCTGACTAATCTCACAGCACTTTTAATTGGAACAAAGCATAAACAAAAACACTTGAAAAAGCAAAATGAACAAAGTTTGCAGGCTCATCAGAAATCTGGGAGCTGACTGCCGATATGTAAATGGATTAGTACAGCTGCCAGAGAGCCTAATTGCTCCGTCTCTGCGTCCTGATGTGTCTGGGTAGTTCTGCCTGGGTCAGGCATGGCATGCCAGGCTGAAAACAAATGAGATGCTGCGCTGTTTGTACTGGCTGAGAAAGGATTGCATTTATTATATCTGCCCCAAACGAAACCTATTGGTCACTCTTCACAGCAAAACACCCCAGACCACGTGCCACAGTCTGGCATTAACACAAGTGAATCCAGGCACGTCTCTTTCTTATTTTCCTCAGAATCAGACCCAAAGTACTGCTTCATAAGAATCTTTCTTCCTTTTTTTAAAAAATCAAAATCAAATGACTAAATAGCTGTTGTCAGGTTTCAGTTGGCTCTTTCCACCTCTTATCTCCTTCTCTTAGGATGGAGTGGGTGAACTAGACTAGAAACTGACTAGGCAGCTCTCTCTGAACCCTGAACTATGTCCACATTTACTGGGTGATAGGTCTTGTGGGAGCCACAGTGACTGCAATGGCTAGGGAGATAAAACTGAACTATCTTTGTGTCAGTGCATCTGTGTTTGTGCAACCAGGGAACAGCAGCGGCAAGTTTCACTTTAAACTGCAAAACAGAGATGTGATGGTTAAGAGGAGGTCTATAAGCTCTCAGCAGCTCTCATTATTGCTAGGTACTCAACATCTAGGATCAGCCAACCCCAAGATCGCTCAATCACTAGGATCACTCAGCCCCAAGAGCAGCTGGATGCTGATTTGTAGTGCCTCAGTATTTCCAACCAGGCACTGTAAGGAGGCAAAGACATTTAAGAATTGTCTCAGACACCAATGACCAGATGGAGCACAACCAGAGCAGGGAAGAACTATCCATAGCCTGGACAAATTGTCTCAGCAAGAATTCTGATACAAATAGTCCCACTGGTAGGTCATACAGCTCAACAATCTGCCACCCTGCCAAAAAAAGAAAACAGAAAGAAAGAAAGAAAAGGGGAAAAAAGGCTTGATTTTGTTTGGTTTTGCTCAGATAACACCAGTGTGCTCCTCCCTCTGCTTGCCCACCTCAGTGCCAGCACAATGCCTCCATCCCACGCAGCTATCCGCTCGGTGCAGGGGCCATCCAGAAAAGACACTCTGCAAAGAAAAAGGACAGGGCAGAAAGGTGTGTAGAGATGGCAGATCAAAGAGAAGCAGCCAGGAGGTCAGCACTAGGACACCAGTCTGTGAGGGGGGACATAGCATGCATCAGCCAAAGTGGCAGTTAATTAGAGCCACTGGTCTAGCAATTAGCACTAGTGACCTGTAGTCAAGACACTGGAGTTTCTGACCCTGCCCCTGCACCTGATGGGCAGGTTGTATTATCTTAGCCAAACCTGATTTTCCTTATGGTTACACCTCCATATGCAATAAAATAGGGCTCTGAGGAGCCTACAAGGCATCCACCAAAAAGCAGTAGCTTGCTTTTAGATTGGCAAATAAAGGATGTTTTCTGCTCAATACTTGGAATTAATACAGAGAGCCATGTCTTACCATTGGCACATGGAAAAGGCATGCCTGTTCCTTGCCTGGCAGAAGGCCTGTCAGAGAGGGGCTGGGGGTAAGGGACGTCCTGCAGGCAGGTGGGCCGAGGGCTGGTTGTGTGCTGCCTGCAGAGGTCTTTTCCTGGACAGGTCTTGGTGCCCGCACATCCATGTAACTCTGCAGGAAGCCTCCCTTCAGCTGCATGAGTTACATGGAGCCCACTCCTTCTGGGCATGCTGGTACCCCATGGGCAATGCAAAGAAGGTGCTGATGGCAATGGGGGGAGGGAGGGGCAGAAGCAAACCAGGGGATGCAACTGGAAAAATAAATGCAGTACTTTAAACCATTCAAGTACGTCAAAGATACCAATGGGGTGGAAGCCAGTCCTGTTCTCCACTGGGTGCCTGGATCCCCTGATTTGCATCTGTGCATCGTGCAGCTGGCACCCCTCTATAAGGCTGATCTCCTGGGGAGTTGTACAATAGTGCTGAGGCCGGGGTGTGACAGGGGTGTTTTGCCCTTACAGAGCAGGGAGCAGTCAGCGGAGAGCCTTATAGCGAGGGTGCACTGTCTATATCTCATTTTAAGTAGAGTCCCATGCTGAATCTGTTCCAGGAGGATGAAGCTGGTGAAGGCAGGTTCAACTTCACCGCCTACGGGATGGGGCCAGCTTGCCTACAAGCCAAGGATGGCATCTCCGTCAAGGGTGCCAACAACAACAACACAGCCAACCCGGTCCCCCCGCCGTCCCGCTCCCCCGAGGAGATGCGAAAGCTCTTCATCCAACGAGCCAAGAAGATCGACAAGATCTCGCGTATCGGCTTCCCCATGGCATTCCTCATCTTCAACATTTTCTACTGGATCATCTACAAGATCGTCCGCAGAGAGGATGTGCACAACCAGTGAGGGAAGGAGCGCAGCTGGGAGGGAGAGAGCAATCCTTTATATATGTGCAATAGCAATGCAGCAATGCATGAATTTAAGAATGTGGCAATATCTACTAAAAAAAGGGGGGGGGGAGGGGGGCTGGGAGGGACTTTTAATCACGTGAACCAAGAATAAGAGGCACAGGGAGGAGAAAACAAGCTCTTGAGTCAGGGAGCGCAAGGGTGGGGTTTAGTTTTACAGCATAGGAAGGTTTGGATTGCTCCAGCTGCAATCCAAGCACTGTAATATATTAATATATATTCATGCTTAATTATAACGCAAAAGAAAACAATCAAAAAAAATGATGAAAAAATCCTTTTTTAAAAGCCTATTAACAGCTTAGATTCTCAAGTCACTGGAATGATCCATAATTCCATGTGCAGAAATGACCACATTCACGCTTTATCTGACTTTTGCTATAGAAAGGCCATACCTGTAAAGCACGTGGGGGGGAAAAAAAGCCCTAACAAAAGGGAAAAAAAGGCAAGAAAATCATTCTATGCTTCTCTAGGTTTCACACTTTGAAAACTGGATAGATGGGGAAACTTAAGAAAGAGGCTGTGGCTTGTTGTTTATTTTATATATTTACTTTTTTAGTCACGGGCTTGCTGATCAAAATTTATGACTTACGGATAGAGGAAAGCAAATACATTCTCTCTCTCATCCCCATCAGAGAGCATCCAATGGAAAATCCAAGAAGGACATCAGGGCCTTCATCAGAAGTCACAGGTACCTTCTGTCTTTTTAAATGACCTGGCAAGACTCGAGTCCCAGGCATCAGAAATACCATTCAGATCACTAGAAATGACAAAGGGTTTTTCAAATTGCACTTTCTGTTTTCCAATCCCTGTTCTGCCATGTTTGTTTACAATGTGGGGGATGGAAGCATTGGGTGAGTTAAAGCATAAATTCTATTTAAAATGTGGGCACATTGATGCCTTGTCACAACAGGAATGGGCGAACGGCAATATTCTCAGTGAGGGGTGGGTGGGGGGAAGGTGTGTACAGAGAGAGCAGTTGTTATTTTCAGACATTTCATAGCAGTAATATTAATAGTGAAGTTGGGCCAAAGGACCCGAAACTCTATTTTTGTAACTATTTTGGTGCTGTATTTAGCTTTAATGTGGATGGGAGGATAGTGCAGGCTGCTTTGCCCCTCTCTTCCCTGAGGAGGCTGGCAGGGTGTGCTGGGGATGGGGAAGGAGGGGAGGGAAGGTGGGATAGGGCCCACATAGGGGAACAAAGAGGTCTTCCTTTGGCCAAGTGTTGGCAGAGGCTGGCATCGGCGTTTGGGGTGGGGGGGACATGTTGGGTGTCTCTGGTATGTTATTTGGAAGGCCTGGCTTGGGGGAAGCATGGGTAAGGGTGATTTGGTCTTGTTTGTTTGCACTTTAGCAAGTCAGGTAAAAGGGAATGGGAAGGAAGACAATCAGTCTGCACTGAAGCACTTGGCGTAAGGTCTGGATTAGGCACTAAAAGGCAGAGAGATGAGTGGCACCCAAGGATGCTCCTACTCTCCCTCCATCTCATGCTCAGGACTGCTGGCCTGGGCTGCAGGTCTGATGCCTACACTGGGAGCACAAAGGCTGCTGTTTGCAAAAGCTGCAACCCCATAGCACCTACAGCAGCTCATAGCAAAGTGTCCCCAGGCACTGCCATCCCCAGGTCTGCAGCACCAAAGCATGAGATGGGAGGTGGGGACCTATGTACAGCCACCCATGTCCCAGCCAGTGCAGCAACAGGCAGCTATGGGACAGGGCAGTGAGCACGGGGACCCACCAGCTGTCCCAGCATGGGGTTGGTGCTGAGAGGAGAGAGCAGGAGAGCACCAAGGCTCTCCTAGGCTGGACAAAGGGACACCCATCTCCAATGCTGCCAATTCAGCACCTTTCACCAGCACTAAATACACTTTACTTAAAAAAAAAAAGAAAAAAAGAAAAAAAGAAAAGAAAAAGGAAAAGAAACAAATGAAACAAAAGAGGAAAAAAGCAAAAGAACAAGAAGGGAAAAATAAGAGGAAAAAAGCAACAGTCACTGTGTGGACAAGGGCAAATGGCAATATTTCCTAACATTTTGGCAAAGGTCGCCTATCTTTGTCTCCCTTGGCACCGCCGGGATAGGGATGGTCATGCGATACTAGTGTGAACCAGTACATCAGCTTCTTTTCTCTATTCAAACAACAGAAAAGCTGTGGGATGAGGATTCCTCCTTCCCCTGGCAGGCAGTGCTTTCTCAAAGAGGGAGATCTCAAGCTGTTGAGCAGAGCCGCTATCTGATGCTAGGACAACTTTCTGAGCCTTGGCTGCAGCCCAAGCCTGCTGCTGGCTCTGGTTTTGCTTGCTGAATTATTGAACTCTCTCTGTGTGCACGATGGCTGGGTGTGCCAACTGCAGGTTTAAGCAGCTCATCCTTGTCTGAGACACTGAGCAAAATCAGAGAGTTCCCCCACCTGCCCGACAGCAGAGGAACCACCATCGTTCTGCTCTGGCTTAGAGGTGGGTCAGGAATGCAAAGAGCAACACCAGACTTGCCCTAGACTCGCCAATTGGAGACACAGATAAGCTCATGGTCGCTTCTTGGCAGTGGGTAGGGCCAAAGGAAGGCAAACAAGGGACTGGAAATCATCATCAGGGTACCTGTGTTATCTGTTTGTATAGACGTACTTTGGCTGATAGTGGAGCCCATGGTAGTTTAGGGACAGAAATAAGAATGACATACTTACCTTCTTGCCTCTGCATCCACTGCAGCTCTGCCAACTACTCAGCACTTGATGCTCACCATAAGCAGTATTACTTTCTCTTCATTAAGCAGCCAGTTTCCATTCGGGCCATCTTCCAGCCCCGAGGCTGCATGGTGGAAGGGAAGAGCTCACAGCCGGACATGGAACACGCTGGGGTTTTGGCACAGGTCTGATGCTGCTGATAGCTGTCCCACAGACGTTCTGCCAGATCACTTCACCACATAAACGAGTCCTTAGGACCATCCTAGGAGGACATGGAAAATCTGTGGGATTTTCAAAGTGAAACACGAGAAAGCACAGATGAAGGAAAACGTTTAGTTTCTGTATTGCAGCAGAACTTGCTTTGATAACCTATCTCATCTCCAAAGCAGGCTGCTTCACTAATGCCAACAATTATATTTATTAGTAAAAGGTATAGGATTTTGATATTGCAGGGCAGCTTCCAAGCATATTGATGCAATTTAACGTGTTAGCTTTCTTTAAACACTGGGCTCAGAGGCAAAACCTCTGAATAAAATCAACAGTGATCAGTCTGGCAGTGAGGTCCTAATTCGCTTGGACTCTTTGGAAAAACAAAGCCTTATCCCAGAAAAACATTATTTCCAGATGTTGCTGAAGATGTATCACATCATAAGCAGGGTAAGGTAGGATAGACTTACTATTTTTTGCTTGGGTAGATGGGTTTTCACACTTTAATTCTCAGCAAAAGCAGCTTTCCAGCTTGGATCCCGGTGCCACGGACAGCCAGGATTAGGGCTGAAGAGGGTCCAGGGCAGAGCAGGGAGCGTGGGCAGCTGCAGCTGTGAGGCTCAGCCCTGTCGTTGGCCAACACCAACTTGCCTTCCAACACATGGGCTCACTCCATGGGTCACGCATTGCTGCAGCCCTCCTGTCCCAGACCTTTCTGCAAAGTTTCTGTTCTGTATTTTATTTTATTTCCTCCACTTCTGAAGATCTTTATTTTTAAGTCAAACTCGGGGAACGTGAAGAACTATAGAGGACCATGCTTGGTGCTGGTTGGAAAAGCTTATAAGCATATGTATTTATTTTTCAAGAAAGGAATGTATGACAGAAGAGTATTTTAAATGGCATCATATTTTTCATGAATTTTCTACAGTCCTATTTTTGTACTTTAGTGCCAATCCTTAAAAAAAAAACACAGCTCCTCTCCCTATGCCAAATAACGACAACTTCAACTCTTTCAATGGCCTGGCATCTGGAAGCATCTGAGCCCTGCAAGAAGGCACCTTGCCCTCTCCTGCCTTATCTGGGGGAAATGTGGATGGTACCTTCTGATGTTTCTGCTTCTCAGTGCATCCCCATCATTTCTATAGAGGCAGTAAATGTAAGCAGAAAATGAGTCACTTGACTGCTCTTCAGAGTGCTGAGATGAGCACAAAAGCAGAAGCTAACAGTCATTAATTTAACATCTCTAAAGTTACTTCAGGTTCTTTACATCTTCACAGCCCCTCTCCTTCACCTGAACAAGGTATTTCTTAATGGCAGTTTAACATCTCACTGAACCCAGCCCATGAGTCTCTTACCTCATTCAGAAGTATCACTTTCTGCTGCATTCACCTCCCTTCCTCCTTCCCCTGAGCTCTCATTTCTGGGGGGATACATTCCCCCGCTCAGCAGCCTTTGAAGGACCTGGCATGGGTTGGTATCTTGGGAAATGCAGAAAGAAATAGAAGAACAGCATTCCTGCAAGCAGTCAGGGCAGCAGCTACCAGGAAGGCTCCCCTGCAGCAAAGCGCACATGAAAAGCATGAGGGTGGGTCAGCAGCATCCCTTCTGACTGTGCCCTGTGTGAAAGCAAAGTAGGTTCTCGTCTTCCCAGCATCCTGCCACCAGCATAAGGCAGAAGAAGAAACAGCTTGCTGTGAATTAGGCAGTGTGTGAGGATGTTTTGTGCAGAGCACCAGCTGGCAGCAATGCCAGGCACTGCCTTGAGCTGCTGGGGAGATGCTGGTGCTCACACCAAGTAACCCCCCAGAAGCGCTGGGCTGGGCAGCCCTGGAGGATAGATGATGTCAGTACTGAGAGAGCACTGAAGGACACAGCCTGGACTGGTGATACTGGAGTTTGTTCAGCAGAGAGA
This sequence comes from Gallus gallus, assembly GCF_016699485.2. NCBI lineage: Eukaryota > Metazoa > Chordata > Aves > Galliformes > Phasianidae > Gallus > Gallus gallus. The sequence goes on from NC_052544.1 coordinate 12,477,434, forward strand.
TGCACAGGGTGAGAAATCCTGCCTGGAATCTCTGTCATTTAAGGCAGAAAATGACAACACGTGCCATTGTCAAAGCTGTCAACAGGAATTAGACTATATGGAGCAAATGGTGACCACTGAGAAACAAACCACAGTCACAGCCCTCATGCACTTCAGTGTCAGACTTCTAAACAGAAATGATAACAGTGTCTTGGCATTGTGGTATGGCATCCCCTGGACCTATTGGAGACAGAGCCCTGAAGGCCACTCTGGGACACAGCAGAGTGTCCCATCACTCCTGGCAGTGATGGGGATGGAGAAGCCAGGGCTTGACCCAGCACGCACTGGGAAGAGCCTCAGCATGAGAAGCTGCCCTTTGGGGGAAGTCAGGGATGGCCTCACAGCAGCACAGGGATCCCATCATCCCCCAAAGCAGTGCTGCTGGGATCTGAAGGCTGTTCTTAGCACTGGCACCGCTGCTACCAGTGGCAAGAAACAAAGCACAAGGAAGAGACACCTCAGTCGCTTGCTGGTAGGGCAAGTACTCAGCAAGGGGAAGGGATACAGAATCCCACCACCAGTTCCCAGTCTGAGGTTGAAGGACATTGGCACTGCCACTATAAAACCAGTCATCTTTAACTGGGCATGGAATGATACCACCGAGAGAAAAAAATCATAAGTCTGGCTTGAAAGTAGATTCAGTTTATAGATTTGCCGCTCAAAATGTATAAGCAGCTCATGTCAAACAAGGTCACCTGCAGAAAGAACTTGGCTACACCCACCTGGGGCACAAGGCACTGTCACTGACTATGTGCCTGGCTTCGTGCTGCAAGCCATGCCTTTAGTGCTGCAGGTGAGTGAAGCTTGGCACAGGCAGGGACAGGTAGAGCCAGCCTGGAGCTGCCAGGGCTGAAGGGCACAGAACTGAGCACCTCATGCTGCTGGAGCTTTAGGGAGCGGGGTCACAGACAGTTAGTACTGTAGCATGATGGAATGGCCTTCCCTGGGGGAGGACAGGTCTGGCTTATTTAGGCACCCCAGTACTGGGGCACTGTCAGCTCCAGTGTTTTCACCATGTCACGTGCAAAGCAATGCTTTGTACTGCAGACCAGCTGAGCAAGCTGGCCAGGGTTAACACATGACAGCATTTGGGCACTAAATTATAGCTGCGGGTACAGAGCAGGTAGGAGCCTAATTCACCCTTGCAGTGAGGATGCTCTCATATTAAAGGTAGAGACCTGAGAGCAGCCTTGCTTAAATCAGCATTGCCCTGCCATGGTCCTGCTGAGAACAACAGGCTCTGACTTCCAGTACTGGCAGCAGCAGGGCTTGGGCATTGGGGGTCATTGCTTGATATGCAATCCATAAATAATCCTTGTTGAAGTAAAACTATGCAATGCTAAGCAGATTGGGTCAAGGAGGTAACTCAGCCACGTCTCCTGGATATGCACTTAGACATTTTTAGGACTATCCTCATCACAGTTACCTGTAAAATGGGGAAGAGCCAACACGAGCCCCTGTGGAGCAGAACCAGCTCTGGGGTATGTGACATGCCATAGCTGAACGCAGGTGTCATGACCACAGCTGTTCATGAAAGGCTGCAGTGAGAATTGAGCAGAGGACCCCAAGTTCATCTCACTGCCTAAGAGAGGGGTGAGGGTGGGGATTGAGGGATGCGAGGATGAGCAGAGCAGGGCTCAGGCAATGGACAGGAGCTTCTAGGGCTTACTCTTCATTAAATGCAGCCACGCTTGCAACCTCAGCCCACATAGTCCCTCTGAAGGCTGAGGCTGTAAGACACAGCTGATGGTTTCTCAAGGGTGAGAATTCACAAGGCTTGATGCGTCCCATGGGCAAGAGGTACATTACAGGCAGCATGAGCTCTGAAACCAAACCTCGATTAACCAGCAGCAATGAAAGGAAGCTGAGGAGAAGGGACAACAGCAGTAAGTGTAATTACGTGCCGAAAAACATATCTCCTTGAACAACTGATCCTAAGCTGAGGGACACCACTACATCCTTCACAAGCAGGAGTGAAATGAACATTCCTGGCAAGTCCTCATGTGCAAGGATGCATGCACAAATGTGCAATCAATTTCACTTAAAAACACACTAATGAATTGAACCATCAGTACACACTCATTTGTCACTTTGTCCAAGTAACCAGGGCCAGCACTACAGGGCCACAGTCACTGTCACAGAGCTCAGCCCTACAAGTAATACTCAGCTCCAGGCTGGCCGCACAGCACCTTTGCAGAATGGAGCACAATTTCTTCTCCCTTGTGCTCACCTGGGCTGGGAAACAACCAAACAGTGGCTTTGAGACACTCTCCTCTGCCTACAATGAACTTGCACTGCTTCCTTTCTCTCCTGCTATTCCTAAATCCAAGTATGTTTCCGTCCATAACACTTGTGCTCTTCTGATGCACAGTTCAGGTCAGAGGTCAGCAGGGAAAAGAAGCTCAGAACAGCATAGACCAAGCTGACAAATCCCTGTTAGCCAACTCAAAGCAGAGGACTGCAAGACAGCACCCACACCTCAGGGCAATGCCCCCTCCGCAGTCCTCCTGCGCTGAGCTGCATTACTAAGCAGGGCAGGTGAAAGACACATGTATTTCAAACCCTTGATCAACACATCCCTGCTGATGTAAGGAGGTTAACACAGGGATCTGTCAGCTTCGGAATTCTTTGGAAGGGTCCTTTTTTTTTGAATAAAAAAAAGGATAAAAGTGCAAACAACAACATTCTGTAAGAACCTGAACGGAGGGTCTGAAATCCACCTCCTCCCTGTGGGGGGGAAGAGTGATCCATTGGGCTTGAACTCTGCCTGTGAGCCCATCCTGCTGAGTCAGCGCTCAGTGACTGAGGCATAAGGCAGCAGACAGCCACCTCCAGAGCCACGCGAGGTGACGGACACTGAGGCACAAAGGCCGGCTGACACAGCTCAGCACACACACACGTGGAGTAAGCGAGCCTGAAATGCACTGCTTGGAGCATCTCATCCCTACTGTGAAATGGAATTGTGTTTCCTGAGCCTGGATGGGGTATACTGACAGCAATGATCACAGCTAGAGCTCACCTCCTCTTTCATGGGCTTATTGAGCTGCAGGAAAGAGATGACTTTCTCAAGGGAACTTGGAAGGCCACTGTGCTAAAAGCCATTCACACGTGCGTTTGAGCGGCAGTGAAACTTCAGTGAATTAAGACATTCACTGAGCCATTTAGAGCTGAAGCAGACAATGAGGACTTCACCAAAAAAAAAATGGCCTGACATGCAAAGGTCACAGCGCATTTCATCGCGGTTTACCATCCCTGCAGCATTGGTGAGCGCCATTCTGGAAGCAGCCTTTGAAACCCAAAAGATGCACAAAGCTGGCCCGAGCGGCTGCTTGCAGCCACCCACCTGAGATAACAGCAGCCACAGGCAGGCACTACTGACCGTTGGCAGTGACGCTGTATGGACTGTGTTGTCTCCTCACATTGACCACGATGTACAGCATATCATGCTTATTATATTAGAACTGAGATGAAGAGTAATGAAAAAAATCTATGCGTAAGCGATATAAAGAAGGAGGGGAGGACCCGGGAATTTCTCCTTTCCGACCTTACAAACGCACACCCATTTACATTGTTTTGTAAATGAATTTATCTTTAGCAGAAAAAAAAAATAAAACTACTTAAGATATTTCTGTTCGAGACAACCATTGCACATTTGGTTTTACTTCGGAGGGGAAATACAAACACACAGCAGGAATACTTTCTAATTGAAAACATACAAAATAAACAGAAGTGGGAATGGTTCAGCACAGAGCGTGTTTTCATTGCGGCCCTTATAAACGCATCTCAGTTTCCCAGCAGTATCCACCTCAGCAGCACAGAACCTCCTATCTCTGAAGGATACCTCCCCCAAACTTAAGAACAAAGGAAGCCAATGAAGCAGATGCGTTTTGCCCTATTTTCTGTCTCTCTCCCATCTGTGAGCCATTTGCATGAAGAAAACCTTTGTTTCAAAAGCTTGCTTGACTTACTAAAGCTCATTTGTTCCAAAATAACAACAGAGCCTTGATACTGTTTATACCAGGGACAGCCCAGGGCTCTGACAAATGAGCTGGGCTGGATTTGGCAGCTGCAGTGTAAGAGGTTACCAGCAGCCCCACCCCTGGGCCAGAAGTCACCTTCCGCTCTCTGCTGGAGCTCAGCATGAAAACATGAGGTTTGTCAATAGAGATGGAGAGCAGAGGTGTGGAACGCACCTTCCTGCGAAGGGGCAAGGCAGACACCTGTGGGCTACACCTCCCTTGGCATTCCCACCCATCAGAGCCCGCTGATCAATGCCTTTCGTAGACACTAAATCCAGATTTGAACTCCACTTGCGATGTGTTCAAGCTCAGGATTCAGGTGTTTCTGCCCATCGTGCAGAAAGGATGGGCAGCAAGGCTGGACTCCCCAGTCACACTGAAGCCTCAGCAGCAGCAGCATTAAAACCACCCCGTGTTCATTCACTCCTAAGCACAGGGAAAAAGAGGAGCTGCTGCTGCTAAGAGAACCAAATTCAACTCCCACTAAATAAAGCTCTATAAAACAGAGGGAGAAATAGCTCACATTCACTTGTTTCGGGCTGCTTCCTTACAAGGTGAATGCTAAAACACCATCAGCTCCTCACAAGGGATTGCCAGAAAAGTATTCAGTCGATTAATCACTCTGGAGTTCAGGTGATAGGGAAAAGCAGGCAGATCTGATGTGCTCTCCAAGCACCTCTGCACGATCACTACCAACAGCTTCCAGAAGAGATACTGGAGAAGGCAGTTCTCACATTGCTTTCCCCTCCAAGGGTGGGGAAAACATAGAATCTTAAGACAACAGAATTCTTCCAAAAAGAGCTTAACACAAAGTACTCCTATGTCTTTTCCCTACCCACATTAAAAATAAACCTTCCTTTTCCCTATGAACGCAGTCCATCTGCATGCACGAGGCTGGCAGGCACTGCACTCCATGTAAGGACATTGTGCTACACCTTGCAGAGCACAAAGCAGCTGCTTCCTTATGAGCAGCATTGCAAACACACGCTGCAATGAACCTCCACCTCACACAGCTTGCATGGCCATCCAGATACAGTGGCAGATATTTCTTCTCTGGCTCTTAAGCTTTGGAATAGAAAGCATTTCAGCAATTTCAAGGTGGAACAACAGGAACTTCACTTTCCATGTATACAGTTACTGAAGCATACATCCACACTGATTCCAAATTAAGACTTTTACTAGAATTCTCTCTATAGACATCTAATCAGCTCCCAGCCCGCGCTGCTGGTACAGCTGTGCCAATACAGCATCTGCCTGTGCTAACATAACATGCAACGAAAGCAAGGCAGAAGACCAGTATTGCTGTTAAACCCTTTGTTCTGAACCATCTCCCCTAGCTGTGACCTCCTGAGTTCCACCCCACACAGCAATTCCCTTAAATTGTCACACAAGGTGCAGCAGGTCCTGGCAAGAAACTTAGCTCATGAGGCCAGGAGTTGCATAGAAAAGAGAAGGGGGGGGGGATTTCCCCATGCCATTTTTGCAACTACTGCCCAGCATTCTTTATACATCACCTTAAAATCCTTTGGAAAATGAACCTACCATGGTGCAGACACTCAAAGGGATATCTGGGGATGTGAATAGACCACCACTGACACTGAATCACACTGAATCGAGAGAGACAAGAATAAGTGTTTTCCTTCAACAGCCAGGTGGCTTCATAGTGTCTGAATGCATCAGTGCAGCAGCAGATCCCACCTGACATGGCAAGTGGGATTCTGTGAAGGAACACAGGACAACATTCAGCCCTTCAACTCTGAGAAGGCATCAACAGCTCACAGCCTGTTATCTTTAAGACATGGAGTTTGAAAGTATTTGGATTGCTTTCTGCCTCCCAAGATAAGCTATTAATACCTTGCCACTCACACACCCTTTTTAACCCACCTCCCACACAACATGCAAACAAGATTATCAGGATCTTAAGAGAGTCGTTCTTCCACGTTACCAGCCAAGGGAAGAATGGCACTGCATGGAAATGAAATAACTATGGAGATCATTTGTGCATGCTTTAGCAGGAAGTAATTAGGGAAATTGCCAGTGTGTCATTTGCTCTTAGCCCCAGGCAGCACATGAAGAAAGAACTAAAAATACAGTTCGATCAAAAATAGTCAGATGCAGAAAGAGAAGCTGCTGAGACCAACTCCAAATCTTCATGTTTGAACCGAGAACCATCCACTTCACCAAGGAAAGCAGGCTCCCCTGTGTACAGGATATCCCCGCCACTGCTAAGGAATGCTGTAGTTTCTCCTCCAGATTCATGTCAGAGCCTGCTGGAAGCAGTGTGCGAGCACACAGGCTGTTTCTTACTCCAGTAAAGAAACTTATTTCTACACATCCTACCCTATGCTATACAGATCAGTCAGAAGAGACCAGGGCAGAGATCTTGCCAGGCATACATAAAAGCACTGCACCCTCTCAGATCAGTTAAGGTAAGGGTTGTGAGATGGGCCTATGCACTGTGCATGTTATTGTAGCAGGTGAGAGAGCAGCCTTAATGTAGACTACATAGACTAACCAACTTTCACTACCATTTTCTATTCTGCAGCACACTGGACATCAAGAATAGTTCAAAGAACCCAAGATTCACCATTCAATTAAACCAGAGGTGCTAGCAGGGAACATGGCAGTTCTGCTCACTTGAAATTTCCTTGTGGCATTTTCTGTCCCAGAAGAGCTTCTGGACTTTAAATATCAGACATTACCTTTGCTGTAGGTACTGCAGCCTAAGTGCAGCCAGAGACAACCAAATCACACCTTCACCATTAAAACACGCAATGCATCGAAGACTTCAGACAATAGAGGTTTTAACAGCACAGTCCATGCACAAACCAGAAGGGCACGAGGCTACTGAGCTTTAAACAAAACAGCCAATATGAAGTTTCACAGGTCTTTTCAGCACAGTTGGTTATTTGCTAAGCACAAAACCACAACCACAAAGAAAGACATCCTTAAGCATCACTCCATGTTTTGTTTGAGATGCTTCTGAGAAGTGTTTCTGCACAAGATACCCAAGATAAAGGTTTCTGTAAATATTTTTATTTTACCTGTCATCTTCTCTGACAAGATCACTCTCTGGGTCTTACTGCTTAACAAATTGAGTATGATTAATACAAAACCAAGCATACACTTCACTTTACAGGCTTCAGTTCTTCACTGACATTCCTCAGTTGTTTCTCAGCTTAGATGAAAGTGAGCCGGAACGGTCTGACTCCACCACTACAGAAAAGTTGGGTTTTCATGTTTATGGATGCTTCCACAGATTTTAAGAGCAATAGAAACTTTTATTAATAGTACCTCCACAGTTGGGAAGTGCAACCTGTTACTGCAGTCTTGGATTTAACATCAAGAACACCAGAAACAACATATGAGAATTAAAAAAGAACACAAACAAGGACAGTTCAGTGAAACAGTTGTGTTGCACACCTTCACTCGATGGTCATTCCTAATGAGAAGAGCTGTTTCTTTTTTTCCCCAAAGAAAAAATAAATACCAGTTACCACCACAAGAGGAAGCAGTCTGCATTTCTAGCACTTCTGGCTGTGAGAGGGCACACACACCACAGCTGTTACTGTTGCACTTCAGCTCTCCTCCACTTCATTAAGACATCTGAGAAACATTCATAAGGAGGGAAATGATGCAACACTAAAGATGAAGCCAAAACAGAACAAAACCCAACACTCTACTGACATTCAGTACAACCAGGTTCAACCACTACGTTTGGCAAGTAAGTGACAGTAAGTTACTGCTCTGTAACAGGTAATACCTACCCACTCTTTGTAGTAGGGCAGCTTTGCTCTAGCTTTAGAGCAAACAAAGCAAAGAGGTTATATTAATAAACCAAGGAAACATGGAAACAGTAAACCCTAGCACAGATAAAAAAGCTTACTACGCAGCTCTTATATATAATCAAGAACTCTGAGGTCTGGTGTAAACTCAAGACTGCCGTATCTATCCAGATATTTACACAGAAATATGATGCTGTTTTGTGTAATATGATCTTAAAATCCCCGCAATTGAAATTTTATCAGTTTCAACTTCTTTAGGAGTACTGGAGAGCATTCAATGTAATAATTCCAGGACAGAGAGGCACCTTCTGTGCTTATGCCATCTATCAGGTCTGGCAGAAGCAGGGAATTAATGCCTCAGTGGCAAAACTATCACTTACAGTAGAGAGAAACAAAGAATGTGACAGAAGTACTTCTCCAACATCAGTAATGGAAACTGCCCAGCCTCAAAAGCAAAGCTTTTGAATTCTGCATCCATGAAACACTTGTTTTTGATTATTCAAATGCCATCGAACTGAGGAAGAACAGACAGTATTACAGACTTGAGCTATAACCACCTCTACCTAGCAAACCTAGCAACAGAAGGAAGTACATCTTCCCCTTGGAAGAACTCCAGCGTACTCTTGACTTGATAAAGCAAATCTAGACCTTTTTTATTATTTTTTTAAACAATTTGCCAAGACTGGAATGAGAGATAAATAGAAGGCACAACAATTTTGCTTTTTTTTTATACAAATACAAACTAAACATGAAAAAACCTCCCTATTTCAATAAAAAAATTCCACAAGTTCAGGAAAAGTGTTTTGAGAGTCAAGTTCTAGACATTTAAAACCTATCCCACAATCCAAAATTTCAAAGTGGTAAAACAGCAGTTATAATTCTTTTCCGTGATCATGTATCAAAAGAAAAAAAAGATTCTATGGATACTCATTATTCCACTTTTACAGCGCCACAAAGAGAAAGGTGAACGTCAATTTTTCGGGTGGCAATATCTCCAGATCAGATGATGTTCATACGACCCTCAAGGGATAAATCAAAGTTTTATTTTCCTGCCCTTGAAATACTTGCCAAGTACTACGTTTTCCTATAGGCTCTTGAACGCATGCATGTGAAATATTATTCCACTGACTGAAATGCACCCAAATTCAGTAGAGAGGGGAGGAAAAAAAAAGAAAAAAACGAAAAGACATTCTTCTAGGAAAGACCACTGGTACCAAAAAAATCAAGTCCGTAAGTTTGAGGTGAGCAAGGAAATTCAGTTCTTTTCTTTTTAAAATCCACTTTTCCTAAAGCGTTGTTCCACAAAGCTGGAATCTGGGACAAGGACTAGGAAAAAAAATCACAAAACCATAACACAAACAAAAAGGGGCCAAAATAGTATCAAACGTAGCAGTCTATAACAGGCTAGGGCCACATTCCAAGATACCCAAGGCTGAAATTCACAAATCTGCAGGTAAAAAGGGTAAAAAGGGTTTGCACCACCGTGTCAACATCCACGATGCATTCACTGGCGTTGCCCGATCCCCCTTCCAGCTCCAAATCCTGGCTTCTGGGACATTCCTCCACGTGGAGGCCCTCGAATCCCACCTCCCAGCCCCCCACGAGTGCCTCCAGGTCCACGTGGTCTGTTATCTCTGCGGTCACCCTCCCTGGCAGCTCGTGTTTTCTTCTCCTCCACATTCAAGCGCACCTCTCCCCTGAACATGATGGGCTGGAACAGAAGAGAAAATATTTTCATTAGGAATTCATCCAGAAGCCTCCAAAAGCTGAGCAGATTTCTGCAACCTTCTGTCATCCTCAGCCTCTTCTTTCCATCCAAGGAAAGAAAAGTGTTCATAACTTCTTATTAGCATATAACTGTGGTCAAACTATATGACCAGTCTTGTGCTTGGCTAGAGAAGATGAAAAGTGGCTGGAGATGTGAAGTGACACTTCTGAAAATGTGATATAGAAGATATGATGTTGAGCATTCCAGTACCTCTTACAAAAAAAACTGACCTATTAACAGTAACCTGATCTCATTAATACACACCAATTCAGTCTGTCACCAGAGTCCAGGATGGCTTTATCCTATGGCATGAAGAACAGCAGACCCTCTCTATCACATTGCTACACAGGACAATGAAGTCTTTCACTCTGGTCTACTGTTTCAGGACACATTTTTGCCCAAAGCACTGGTCTCCTTGCAAAGCAGCATAATTTATTGCTCCTCAAGGCAAGGCAGGAGGCACGTAAAATTGCTTTCAAAAGGTTTAAATATGTATTTTTTAAAAAACAAATTTTAGAAAAGCATGTCCATTCATTATAACTTAAGCATTTACATGGGCCTGCATGAACGATACCCTGAATGAACCAACTCTGAAAGCCTATCACACATTCCATGTCTAAGAACTCAGCATCCATTTCGTTCTCTGCTCCAGTTAGAACAAGTACACAAAGGCCACAAGTTCCCCAGCTTAGCATGCCCCTAGTATTGTACACTCCATACAGAAAGCCCAGCACTTGGCCCTTAGCTACCTCTCCTGCTGCAAAAGGACACAGGAGTGGACTTTTCTGGTTTTAATTCAAAAACTTGCATGCTTGTGTTCAAGTCACTACTAAAGGTGATGTCTGCACACCAGCTGTGAATAACAAACATCTTAAGGACTCGCTCCCAAGCCAATTCGAGTTCAGTGGCAGCAAGTAGTTAAAATCACATCAACTCAACCTACTTTTTGAAATGGGTGACTTGAAACCATTGCTAATTTACCCTAGACAACACTGGAACTGCTCTGTCCACAAAAACAGGAGAGCATTTAAGGAAGCAACTCTATCAGCAGTAAGATCTTAAATTACCAGCTCCCTTCAAAAGCTTCTATGATCATATGAAGCCCAACAACACTAGCTAAAATGTTGCTAGAAATGCTGCTGGCACTCTACAGCTAAAGGTGCCTAACCACACAAAATATCCTAATCTCAAAGTGAACCTCAATGAACAAAAGTCTGCCTGGAGAAGTTGTTGAAGCCTGATCCCTGGAGGCATTCAAGGCCAGGCTGAAAGGGACCCTAATTCAGTAGCTGGCAACGCCATCCACAGCAAGGTTGAAACTAAATGATCTTTAAAGTTCCTCCCAATCTAAGCCATTCTGTGATAAGCTACCTTTCAATTTAAGGCCAAAAAAACAGGGGTAATACTGTATACAGTATTGAAGAAAAGAAAGGATGCCACTATCTGCTGAAAAACCAGGTTGTAAGGGAGCATGTGGCACAGTTCAGGTGCATCCAGATTCACTGCCTACCATCATCCTATACACGCTCATGGGATGTACACCTTCCATGAACAATCACTGCTGATAAACTAAGCAGGTACTTTTCCTTTGTTAAAAGGAACTCTTTTCAGCCTGAACACTAGTATAGTTTCTCTCTCAACCCCTTTTGTTGAGAATTGAGTAAGGAAAGATCTTACACTGCCTGTTATTAATGTAGCAACAAGCCCAACTGAAAGTTTGTTTACCCTGTTGCTAAGGATCTTCTGAACTGGGTCAGGATCATCAAACACCACAAACCCAAAATTGGGGAGCTTTCCACCACTGTTGATGCGCAGTTCAACAACATTGCCATAGCCTGCAAGAGAAGAGCCAAGTTCTTGGGTCATACATTAGAATGCTCTGTTGTCACACCAATGGCTGCAACCCCAAACCCTGAGGAGTAGAACTACCAACTTACTTTGGAAAAAGTCTTTTAGTTCACTTTTATCCACGTCATGGGGAAGGTTCCCAACAAAGAGCTGGTGACTGTCCGGGTACCTCACAATCCGCCTTGTTTCCACATCACCTTGTTCACCCTCACGAACTTGGAACATAAGAGTAAAGTTTAAGAAAAGACAGTCCCAGAAACAAACAAGAATAGCATCACAGTTAGAATTAGCATGTAAACTGCCTACCCATTTATACATAGGAAGGTAAGCACCTTACACCAGGAATTTTCTAACTGCTTGCTTTTTGTCATCTGACTGAAAACAAATACTGAATAAAAACCTGGATACTTCAGAGAATGCCAGACTTAGACTTTCAGACCAAAACCATTCAATATCCAGGTAAGTAGAAAAACCTCACTGTTAATAAGACTCACAAAACCTCATCTCACTGATTCCCCAAAACCACCAAATCCAAAAGCAGAAGTTTTACATTCTGTAGCTTTTCTTACTTGGCCTAGGACCCCTCTGTGGTGGGATGCTTGTTCGCTGCTCCCTCACCCTCTGATCCCTCTGAGGTCTCTGTGGTGGGGTCTGAGATTCAGGCTTCGCCTCAGGACGGGGCTGTATAAATTCAAAAGAATTATCATGCAAGAATACAACAAAACAGTAGTGCAATTTAAGAGCTTGCTATCAAGTAATTTATCAGTTCTATTGAAAATTGAGTCAAAAGCCTGAATTCCATTACTTTCACCTGTTAGGCTGTGGCACTCAACATCAAGTCAAAATTTCCAAGTCATTCCATACACAACTGCACAAGAAGTGACCTCCTGAAGTATGGCTATATTACCATACACTCATTTCACGACAAAACCACGTTCATCAATAAGCAGAGGAAAAGTTAGAGAAACTGCTTCTCCTGTTAAGTACATTTGTTTTAGACTACAGATATAATCAGCAGTCGTGACCTCTTTTCTCCACAAGGAATTACTCCTCAGTCCAAAAATCCAAGGAACAACGTTTATGATATCCACCATGGAACACTGAATTAGACAGCCCTCAGAGCCTAAGAATTCAATTCACACTGATTTCACTACTTCTTCCCAATCTCAGCTTCCTGCCAGCCAGTTTAGCAGTGAAACAGCTTTAGATGCTGAATTCCTACCTGTGAGACTGGTACTTTCACAACATGAGGTGGTATCCCTGATACTGGAACAGCTCCACTGGGAGGGAGGTTCTTACTGGTTACTGATGCCCAAGAAAATGTCTAAAGGAAAGAAGATTTAACTCAACTCCATATTCCTGATGTTACCATGTCTGTTATTTGCATCAAAGTTTTAATCTGTGACATTATGGATTCAACCATTAGCAGTTTCCCCACAACCCCCTTCAAATAATCCCAATTCAGAAGACATAGTATTGCAATAACAGAATTCCACTTCTAACCTATTATTGACATCCAAGTAAAATTGAAATATGAGACAGCAACAGCCTAGCACAAAGTACCACAATAAAGTTAAAGTATTGCTCTATGGAATACTCATTTGTCAACTTTTGACTCCTTTGACACCATAGAGTGACAAAAAAACGTCACCAGCTAGGTCACATCTCAACCATTTTCCTGATTCAGCATCTTAGCTATAGTCAGTAAAGAATGTTAGAAACTGTTTATAAACTTAAGCCTCTCACTGTTACCACAGTTTCAACACCCCCAAAGTTTACAAAGCTCTCCTTTAGATCACAGTAATTTAGACAAGTAGTTACTACCTAGAAATTCAAGTATCTACTGTTGCATAAAAGCCAATGAGAAAAAGGCAACTGTTCATGAAAAGAACAATCTGGACTCAGGAAAGCACTATAAAGCATTTGAACACTTGTATCTAAATCCAGATACTTCTCTCACCAGAGAGCAGAATGAAACAAGAGTGTCAAACTTCCTGATGAAACAACATGAAGAATCACACGCGGTTATTTACCCTGGAGTCTTCTTGCACTGCAGGAGCTGGATCAGCAGGAGCTGGAGAAGGACTCTTCTCCACAGTCTCTTCTGGAGCCGATTCCTCCAATACTGGCTCAGATTTTTCCTCCTGTGCCTCTGGCTCAGGTTCCTGTTCAGGTTCTGGCTCTGGCTCAGGCTCTGCCTCTGCAGTTGTCTCTTCCAGGTGTTCTTCAATGTCATTGCTATTAGAACCACAAGAAGAGCAAGCAAGGGTGGTATTTACTGCATCTGATTAGATTACTGGGTAGTAAGGAATGCTACTTGTTCAATATAGAAGCCAACCACACTTCATTAAAAAGGAAGAAGGAAAGGTAATCTAAATAAAACTACATTGTACAAGCATGCAAGCTTCACATTGCTACACTACAGACCACAGCATTACATCTTCTGATAATCTGGAGTCTCTGCACTAAGCATAACAGCATTTAAGTTTCAGTTGTCTTTCAACTGTCAAAAGGGAAAAATCATGTAGCAGCAAGTTCACATAACTTGTTCTATAAGTAGTCAATATTACCATCTAACAAAGGTATTACCTGACAGTCTGCTCATAATAAGCACCGGTATCATCAGGAACAGCCTCAGGTGTTTGTTGTCTTTCCTCAGGTTCCTCCCCTTCTTCCTCAGATTCTAAATGAAGTTAGGAACAAGAAACACCACACACAGCTTTAGTACTCAATTCCAACTCATCTCCCACCAACACACATTTGAAATCTCTGCTGCAGAGCACAAGGAAGCACTATCAAAACATAGCACTACACAGACATTTCCTTACAGTTACGCTTCCACTTGAGTTACTTGCTTTTGTCTGACATCAAATAACATTTTCTAAATACTACAGAAAACAACTGTTGCCTACAAATCTGATTGCTACTGCTCAAAAAAGGTCTTACAGTACTTTCAATAGAAACAGAAGATATCAGAAAAATAACTACAGACAACATAAGGATAAAAGGATAAAACTACAAGCAAGGAGAAGACCCAGAACACCAGAAGGATTAATGCTGTAGAAAGAGGCTTCCTGTAGTCTGAAAACAAAGCATGAAACAGACCCTGGAACAAACATCAACAATATCACACGAAGACTGCTGGTACTCACCTTCAGGAGGCTCAGTGTCAGAGTCACCAAAAACTTCATCTTGGTAGCGGAAGATATCATTGTGGACATAAAATTTGTTTGCAACAGAACCCTAGAAGAAATAAGGGAGGAACTAATTATATCAACTGCAATACCATAAACTAAAGTAACAAAACAAGAAGAGCTGAAGCACATCACCCTTCCCCCACAAATACAAAATAGCAATCCAAACTTGCCCCCTTTAAAAAAAATGCACTATGCAGATAAAAAGATGTATCATGCTAGGAAGTCAAGCACGCATGAATCAACAGGAAGTTTAATGATTTTATTCTTATTGCTGATGAAGCAGTAAGCAGAGCAATCTGTGATTCAAGGTTCTAATTCTTAGCCCTAAGTCAACCTGAAAAAATAGTGTGAATTTGCAATCCTCCCTCTTCTTTCCATTATCATTTTGTTCAAAAGTATATTTTGAAAGCCTCCTCAAATGCCATGTAAGCACTTTACCAAATAAGACAATCTAAATCCTGTCTTCATGGGACAGAAAGCACTTTCTTCTTCCCACTTTTTCCAATACAAGAACAAGTAACAAGGAAGGCAAGCCAAGGACAGAACCACTTTAAAAATGCATAAGAAAAAAAAGTGTTGTAGATACCAAGTCACAAGTCAGGGTATTTATGTCTGTAATTATGATACCCAAGGTTGATTGCTGAACACACAGAAGTAGCACAAATTCCCTAAGAATCTGCAGAGTACTCCTACCCAATTGCATGGTAAACTACCTTCCCAGTGTAACATTGGACATTCTGACATCAAAACAGGCCTCGAATCTTGAAATGATAGTATAAGCACTACAATAATGTTATCGCTCAGTATAGCATACCTCAGGTGCAAGTACAAATGTTTGCATGAACCTGCGCACCGGCTGCATGTTATTGGAGAGCTCTCCCATCACCTGCACTACAACACCATCATTGAGAGTAGCATGGGCATCCACATGACGGATTTTTGTGTGGCAGTCCTTGAAGTTTAATGACAGCACCTTCTTGTGGATGTCCTATGAAGGGCAGAATACAGGTTACACTGTGAGTCATTTCCGCTAAACTAGTGGCTTCCAGTGAAAGAAGAAACAAAACACTTATATTCCCAGACTTCAACAAGAAAGTTTGACAGTAAGCTCTAAGTTTGCTCTGCAAGATATTTTACAATATGAACTTCAATAAAAGGAAGCATATCATGATTACTGCTGTGTAAAATTAGGTTGTTGTTTCTCCCCTTTCACAGAATGGCCTGGGTTGGAAGGGACCTCAAGGATCATGAATCTCCAACCCCCACCCCAGGCAGGGCTTCCCATTTAATACTAGATCAGGCTGCCCACGGTCCCATATAACCTGGCCCTGAACACTTCCAGGGACAGGGCATCCACAACCTCTCTGGGCAGCCTGTTCCAGCACCTCACCACTCTCAAAGTAAAGAACTTCCCTGACATCCAACCTGAATCTCCCATCCTTCAACTTAACAGCAGGACAAGGGGAAATGGTTATCTACCCTTTCAAAGAGTTGACTCCCCTCCCAATTATAGGCTCCCTTTAGGTACCAAAAGGCCACAATTACATCACCCCACAGCCTTCTTTTCTCCAGGCTAAACGAGCTC
This sequence comes from Gallus gallus, assembly GCF_016699485.2. Classification (NCBI taxonomy): domain Eukaryota; kingdom Metazoa; phylum Chordata; class Aves; order Galliformes; family Phasianidae; genus Gallus; species Gallus gallus. Next base: position 12,493,675 of record NC_052544.1, read on the forward strand.
ATCTCTCTCAGCCTGCCTTTGTAGGGGAGGTGCTCCAGCTCTTTGATCATCTTTGCGGCCATCCTCTGGACCCTCTCTAACAGCTCTGTCTTTCTTGTATCTGGGGGGCTCCAGACCTGGACACAGTACTCCAGATAGGGATGCACAAGGGCAGAGCAGAGAGGGGCAATCACCTCCCTGTCCCTGCTGGCCACCCCTCTTCTGATGGAGCCCAGGATACCGCTTGCTTTCTGAGCTGCAAGAGCACACTGCTTGCTCATGTTAAGTTTCTCATCCACCAGGACCCCCACCCAGGTCCTCCTCTGCAGGGCTACTCTTATAGACTGGAAGGAGCAGTCCTTATGTACACCTGAGATTCCTCCGGCCCAAGTGCAAAACCATGCACTTTGCTGTGTTGAACCTCATTAGATTCACCCAGGCCCATCTTTCAGGTCTGCTGAGGTCCCTCTGAATGACATTCCTTCCTTCCACTATGTTTCTCTACAGAAAGCCACTTGACAAAGTGGATGAATCACAGCTGGATATGTGTGTCAACCACAAAGGAGAAAAGAAAGTAGCAAATGACAGTAAGTTTTTTCAAATACTTACAGACTGCCCGTAGACTGCATCAGCAGGTTTTCCATTGGAATCCAAGCCACCATGGACATAGGAAGAGTTCTTTCCATAAAACCTGTTGGAAAGAAAGTGCTCCTGTGTAAGCTGTAGTGTTCAGATATGCCAGGTACCCAAGCAATAACAACCAAGACTGAAGTCTCTCATAAGAACTAGATGGTGGACCCTGTTCTCCTTATCCTGCTATAAAGAAACATAGTACCCTGAACACACAGGACACTGAAGGCATCCTTCAAGCTCTGGCTTAAATTTTGAGGCAAGAAGCAGTGTCTGTCAACATTAATTAAAGCACTGCAGGTAAGTTACCCATTTTATAACTAGGGATTGTAAGCTGAAGCCAAATATCATGGAACTACATTCTGACAGCAGATAAAATCTGGAACTCAAGTTCACAATATGTCCTAAACTTTTCTCTCAGCCAAATAGAGGTCAGCTGTCCATTTAAGTGAAAAAAAAAAGGTCTGAAAAGTCTTTTAACAGTTCCTGAGATTAGAAGGAAGGTTTTAAACTGCTTGAACACCACCTCAAAGCACAATGAAATGAAATGCAACTATCTTCAAAAATGAAGCTAAGACAACAGAATAAGTTTATTTACTGACTTTTAACATACAATTTCAGGAAATCACCCAAAAACTGATCATGAAGTGAAGCAAGAGCTTTACCTGTGCAAATAGTCAGGTGCCTGGTTCAGCAGAGTATAGTACTGCCTCACAAACTCCCGCCCGACCAGCAGGGGACTTGGCTTCTCCATCACCATTTCTTTGGTCAACTGAAAGCTAAAGAAAAGCAAAAGCTCTATCAAACAGAAGCATTTTTGTGTTGCTGTTCTCATACAGACAGCGTAAGCCACATAATCACAGTAGAAAGCACACACCAAAACCTATTAGCAGTTTTTCAGAGTAAGCAGTTTAACCAATGTATTTTCAGAGTCATCAATCTTTGGTGCTGAAGAGAGGCAGAGGACTGCTGGGGAGCAAACCAGTGGTGGGAGAGGCTGAACAGGCAAGGGACATTACCTCATAGCATTCCAGCATTTAGTCCTCCTACGTGCCCTCAGCAAAATGCAGGTAGCAAACAAGCATGGTTCTCCAAGAGGATTTGCTAAGTAGCTAAGTCATTTACAGTTGATCCAAGTTCTACTTACCTCACTTGACTTCACAATCAGAATTAAAAGTCATATGTTTCAAAGTAAAGCCTTTGCTACTGTATTAAGGGCATTTATAAAAGGTCAGAAAAAGTGCAATCTATTTTTGTCAGCGGTGCAGCACTTGCTGCTTGGGAGCAGAGAGCACTGGAAGAATATCAGATTATATCAAAGTTACTGCACTACAAACAAATGCATGCTGCTCTTCCCCTTATTTCCCCTGAACTCAAGTCCACTATAACTTAAATCCAGAAGGTCAGATGAACGGTGCCATTCCCAGACTGAAGAACAAATTGATCTAGGTACCTTCTATCTTATTTCAGTAGACCTAAATTGTAAGAAAGAAGTCTTTGTAGAAAGGTTACAGAGTATGCATCTCTGTTTTCTTCTGTTCAAGTATTTGTACAAACTGTTCAAACTGGTTAAAAAAAGCACCACAGTATTCCTAACACAGCTTCCTAGTATAAGCAGAATTAGGTTTTCTGCTTTGTGTTCTGTTACGTGATACCAAAAGGTAGCAGAATGGATGCTGAGCTGAATCAAGAAGCCTCAAGTGGTAACAGTGCTATCTAGAAATAAGAAGTCAAGCTAAGCTAACAAAGACCAACCCTGATGGAGTCCACAGAACACAAGCCTTGGCAGTTATGCTGGAACAAGCTCTCTTGTCACTGTACAAGACAGCATCCTTTATCCTGGGTAAATAGTTGCCCATAGGTATCATCTGTTCCCTTCTTGCTTCATTTGGACTGCCTTTCCTCTGTATTGCTTTAAGCCTTGCTCCAGTTCATTCCAGTATGTTGTATGATGCTTTCTCATTGTATTTGTTGTACCTCAGACAAGAAGTCTTGGCATTTCATGTAAAGCTGAATCCAATTAAGTCTGGCACCCTTCTTCCATAGTCTAACACCAAACATACAGTAAACAAAAGACAAGGCAATATTGAGGCAGAACATACAAAAAAATTGAGGATGCAATTCCAAACAGCGAGCAACGGTCAACATGAATTGCCTATGCAGTGATACAGTACACCTCCTGAGATAGCAATTGGTACATAGTTTTAAAGGTTTAAAGAAAAGATATTAGAATGCTATTACTAAGCCAACATTTGGTAGTGTTCTTCATTCATTGACATTTATTGCTCTGCTTTTAACACAAAAAGACTAGAATTATTCACACCATCTTTTCACTTTAAGACTACAATAATACATAGACTACTCATTCTATCTTTAAAATGCACTTCTTCCGAATTTAAATACAAGGGAGAAATATCTGACAGACTCCAGAGGACATATGCATACACAAACTCCTACTCTTTCAATAGGAAGCATCAATAGCAGACAAGGAAATACCACCTACAGGACAGTGTGCAGAGCAGGGAAGACCAAGAATTACCCGCAACTGAAGACTTTTCAATATACTAAGAAGCTTTCCATGGTTTCATATATTCACGAGCTAACCATGAAGCAAGTGATATGCCACAGCTGGGTCTGCCCTGCAAGAGATGCTCAGACTCTGCAGATCACTTTCATTTTAGGAAGTTCTCAGTATCTGTGGTTTTAAAGAAACCTTTCAATTGTAAGCACAGTATATTACATACACAGATGTCCAAGACTGAGCACGGACTGAAGCAACTAAACCCTCACATCTATGAAACTGACTGCCTTCAAATGCACATTAAATAAGATCCCTACAAAATATCAGGTGTTACCCCATGGGGAAAGTAAGGGTAAGCTATGAGCACCACAGCTATTTCCTCATGCAGCCATTTCCTGCAAAGCGCTTCCGAAACACTATCACAGCAAGCAGCAGAAGGAGCCTGAAGGAGTGGGAACAAGTGACAGACAGCACCTTCACGTTTAGACTGTTGGTTTAACTGGCAAACCAAAATTGAACTGCTTCACAGAAGTTTAAAACTTTGCCCCTATGCCATGAGTTTACTCTTAAAAAAGCAGTCCTACAACATCCCCTCAGATCACCGAGCACAACAGCTCCATATAAAAGAACATTCATGAACTGCTTGTTTGCTCCTCTTTTCTGGTTGAAGGTGAGGGTATGGACAGTGCATCACTCCTTTACAAAGACCCCTCTGGAATCTAAGCTCATTCCCACTGATGTCCAGAAGACTTCCTACTCAGTTCTGTTAAGTGTTACATCAGGTTCCTCTGCAGATTGTTTTCCCATTTCCTCTTGAATGAATGTACAAAGCTTACCCTCCTCACTTGATGTGGAACCGTTACCTGCAGCACTCAGATCTGAACAGCTCACCTGCACAAACCCACCAACACTTCCATCCCAGTGCTGTTGACTTACTCCAGCACCGCACTGAAGGCATACAGAAGGCAGTGGCTTGTGATTACATCTCATATTTTAAGACAAAAATTTTATATAAAGGATCTCCCTACTGTAAGTGGAGAAAAAGCACAAGAAGCCCTCTCAGAACTGACTCTTGCCACACAAGAAAGAACAGCAGTGTGCCCAGTTCACGTAAAAATCCAAAAAGAAACGGGAAAAGCCTTTGTATGATCTGATCAGAGGACAGCAATCTGTTTTCACTCCTGCTGCACCTGCTGCTATTCTGCCAGCAGCCATCTGTTCCTGATCTCCAGCCAGCACAACCTGAATGATACATGCCAAGCACCTCCAGATAATATCTGCTCCCTACTACTCTAAGCAATTTTTACTGCTCCTCTATTCCTTGACCTACAAATAACAGCAAATATTTGATACTGCACAGAATGTGACAGGACCAAATGTCTGGACTATCACTGCATTACTCCTGATAGAAGCTTACCCACACATTTTTGTCAATTGAGATGAAAGGGTGTTAACAGGAAGAGCTGAAAAATTGGTGATTTAAAGACCATTCAGAAACACACATTCATATTACTCCATATATATATATATATATATAAAGCAGAGAATAACTCAAATTACAGCAAATGTATCCAAACAATTCTGCAGTGATGCCACTTCTTAAGCCAGGAGTCTTAGGGGAAGACAAATACCTCCTTTACAGTGGTTATCACCTGGCTGGTGGAAAATTCCACCATCTGTTACAGTGCTCCTACTTGGCAGAAAATCAATGCTAGGCACTGAATTTCTAAAGTACAGTTATGTAAAGTAGAGCCATTTATGCAAATGGTGTATTAATTTAGATTTAGGTCCACAGAACCCATTAGCATCCACAAGATTAATAAGGTCAAAGAACAGCTAGCAAGTTGGTTACTGTATAGTAATTTGGTGAGAAAACTGAAAAAAAAAATAATCAACTGACCATTGGCTGTCTACATCTAAAAAACCTCAAGTCAAGTCTCCATCTTGTTTCTATAAGACTGCCCATGTATTACAAACAACTCTAACACACACTACAGTGTTCAGGTTCTCAGGACAACCAGGGACTACAGGACCCACTCAATTAATGTGGCAAGCCAGAACACCAGACTTCACTGAAATAAATCTTGCAGGCTAAAATAAAACAAATCTCATTTCCTAAAGCACACTGGGATTTTAATTATCTTCTGTCAATAAAAACGACTGTACTAACAAAGACGAGTACAATTTTTAAGTTAGAGCCCATTCCCAACAGGCCACAGTTTGTTTTTCATATCATCCTCGTGTCTTTGTTCTGTTTTTTACATGTGCATTTTTAACTTCTATTCCAACAGAAGCAGCAGTCCATCCAAAAGCCCACAAAATTACTACAGTGCACCATATTCCACTCAAATGGAACAATTACACAGCAGACACAGGGAACAACCCTACAGCAGTTCCACAAGCTCTTTTGGCTCTTGGTGTGCTACATAAGCAAGAATATCAAATGAGCCTCTCAACAAATTGGTGCATTTTACAGAGCACCAAAACAGTTTCCCCCCTACCACGCTTTTAATTACAGGTTTAACTAACTAAGATACTATCAGAGCTGTTATGCTGCTTTCAATGCTGTAATCAGCTTCTCCTAAGTAGAATTCATATCCTTCATTTCTGCAATTTTACCTTACATAGAAAGGTTACATACATAATATGGTGTAACTGATGTGCTCCCTATACAGAGATTTTTCCCATTTAAACCAGGAATGCCAAACTCCTCCTGCAACACTACTCCTTTATTTTCATATCAATTAATTCCTTCACATAAAAAGAGTTAAGAAACACCTGGATGAGCTCATGTGGAAGAGAGGTGCCTGCATCAAAGCACATCACAGTACAAAGCTGGTAAATGACAGTTTTGCTGGACTTTAAAAGGTTTCATCAACAGTTAATAAGGTTTTGTTAAGTATCATTTTGCATTTCTTAAAATGCTTAGGGGTGAGAGTGTTTAAAGCCACAATCTATATAGAGTGGCCAGCATTAGAAACAGATAGGATTGCTGCTCTGCACAAGAGAAAACAGCTAGAACAAATAATGATGAAAGCACTCCAATATGCTTCCAGCAGGCATGACCTACAGGAGAAATTAATCAACAAAGGGAAAGAACTCCAGTTAATTCCCACTCTCCACCATTTTACATGACCACTATTTGCTACTGCTGCTGATTAAGCAAAAAAGAGCCAGTACCTGTGTGAACTGAGATACAAAACATTAGAGTGAACAATGAAACACAAACAAGCTAAACTTGCATCACTAGGCAAATTCCAGAGCCTGTCTCATCCAGGGATTTAGATCATTGCACCAGCTTTCTCTCAAGTAGGAAGAGTAATGTAAACCTTCCCAAGGAAATGCATATTTAAAAACAAGATATCAGATACACTGAGATGTGAGATGCCCTTCTTATTTTAAAACAGTCTTAACTATTTCAGGGAGAGAAGGAAGAAAGGACTACCTGTTGTTGACCTCAAGACCAAACTATTAATAAGTACTGAAAAAGCAGTTCAAATAAGTAGGCAACAGAACGTTCAAAACTGATATCCTTTAGCAGGTCAGAATCCCATTACTGGTGTCACACAATTCAGAAGTACAGCGTCACAAAGAGCAATACAGCCTGCATTTTATATAGAGGCCATTGCATACCTGCCCACAACTACTCCTATTTTTCTTTTTGATATTTTGATGGAATCAGAGAAAAAGTGTTCTAGTTGAAAAATCACCTTAGGAGGCAGCACTATGTCACAGAGCCAAGACACTGCAGGCAAGTGCTAAGAGTTCAGTGATGGGATAACTTGTCTAAAGAATAATGAAACATTTGAAGAACAAACTTCATGAGATGATCAGCATTCAGGTCTTAGTAATCTCAGAACACCAATTAAAGTCAATGGGAAGTAAGTACTGACTAGGAAATTCTAGAAGCAGGTACTCCTCAAAGAGGAAAAGCAGCATACAGTCCAAAATATATCACAGAGATGAGCCTTCAAGATGCAGATCTGGATCCTTAAACCAAACAGCCATTCCTCCATTTATTATAAAGAATGGCATCTTCTGTACAACCACCATGCTACCTACAAAGAGGGAGTGCTTCTCAGAGTATCTGAGGCATTGAAGAGCTGAAATCTGAAAATCAGTCTGGAACCTGCATGTGCCATTCTCAGGCAGACATATTTCTCTGTGCTTTAACATACTGCAGGAAGGCAGAGCAACATCTGAACCACTTTCTAAAGTCTTTGACACATACCAATGAAGGACACCACAGAAGAGCTAGGCATTGTACCATCTGCAAGACAAATCATTACAAAAAAAACTCCACATCAAAGCTTAACTGCTTCCTATTCAGACTATCCAAACAACCAGAATAAGAAAGTATCCAATGTTACCTGTAAATAAAATGTTTCCATTACAAAACTAGAAAAAGGTTGTTGAGAATTACATTCAACACTGCCCATGCTAGTACTGAAAAGCCCCTGCTCGCCAGGGCAGATGGGAAGCCTCACCCAGGGGCAATGCACAGCCCCTTCAACACTCTAAGAATACAAATACACCATGAATTGCTGCAGAAAAGCTGTCATTCCAGAAGTCAGCCTGTGTTTTTGCTAACAAACTTTAGTATGAGCCACAAGTACAAGGATGTGATGGAGTCTGACAGCTTCCAGTCAACATCCAGTATTTCCCATGATGTTCAGCTCTGCCAAGCAAAAAAAGAGACAAACTTGTGATTTTTACTGCTATTAGTCAGAATCTAAATGAACAGTGACATTTCTGGAGGAATGCAACTTCAAGAACGTTAAGATCAAAAGCAGAGGAACAGAATACAAAGACCACCCAAAGCATAATAATTGAAGCTAACTGAGAGCAGCATCTATACCCATACACTAAGGAATAGTGAACCAGAACAGCAAAGTACATACTACCCTTGTAAGTAGGAGCATCAAGGCCCACTTACAGAGCAAAGATGGACAGCAAGTTAGGTTCTGTTTAAAAGGGAAAGGACACAAAGGGATCAAACTTAGAATCTAAATAGTAACTTACAGGTAAGGGATATCACAAGTGTTTCTCACCAATTTTTTTAGTCCTTACCCACAAAGCACTTTCCTTTTCCTTAATGTACAGTCTACTCCACGAGCTGTATTTTCCCCACTCCTCCTTTTCAAAGCTTTTTCAAGTGGCTTCCAACTTCCTATTTCATATCATACAATCATTCCTTTTACTCAGTAAAAACTGTGAAGTTGCTATACATAGAGGGATAACCCTTCAGCAAAAGCATTGGTGTTCCTGCTTAAAACTACCATCAAGAAAGAGGTTTTATTGTAGAGGTAATGTTTACTACAGCTGCCTCACACCCATAACAGGTCACATCTTACAGCCAACTATTAGAGCAGCTCACTTCACACTGCCACTAGCCTAGTTAGCATTACTTCTTGGGAAGTTCTGCTGTTCTGTACCACTGGGGAATAGTACTCCAAATTAGAAGACAGCCAGCCAAGTTATTTCTTATGTCACCAAGAGATAACAACACTGACTTTCACAGGCATATTCTTTACTTTCGTTTCAGTAACGTGCACTACAGATTTATGATAGGGGAACAAGGAACGTTTTCATCTCTCAGCAAGCTACCAGAAGTTGCACATCACTCCCTGCATAAAGGAGGCACAAAACAGGTAAGGGGGAAGCTCCAGGACGCACACAAATTTAGGTTCCTAATATCTAATACATATTGACTTAAAGAAATACCAAGGCACCAAACTATACATCTTAATCCCTGATCTTTCTAGAGGCCCAAAACGCACGAGAGGTCTGAACTGATAGCTACTATTCTGAATTCCTCCTGAGGGAGGACTCAGCTATTGAGAACAGACTTGTGTACGGTCTCAGAGGCACAAACTGAAGTGCAATAGCTGTAGGGGGAAATCTTCTTGGGAAAGCAGCAAAAGCCAGTTTTTGCCTGCAACAGGTGCCACTATACAGGTCTGTAAATAGCCATTGTTTTTAGAGTACCCCAAGACAATCTGGAGTCCCCCCCAAGATCATCACAACAACCTCCACATACACTAAATCCTTTGAAGTCCTTTGTGCATATTTGGATATACAGTTTTACTACTGAGAAGCTGTAACCAGGGATGCAGTGTTAGGCAAACAGCTCCAATACAAGTGGTGCATGCCTCGTTCCATTTCCTCTTTGTACTAGAATGCTTCTTGGGCTGCTTATACTCTGCTTTACTTCAATGAAGGAAACTCAAATTGTCCTGATACCAAAATAAAACAAGCTAAGGAAGGCTGCTGTATAGCAACTTGATGCAGAAAACTAAGATAATCTGCCTTGAGCACAATTAGTACGCTTCAGATGACCACAAGTTAGCTACACTGCATTAAGCATTATAGCAAACATCCCTTGTGATTTGACAGAAATCCAAAACTAATTCCTCTTGAAAATCTGAGTTCTGTCAAACCTCAAAGTCTAGAAAGTTCACAGAAATATTCCTACACTTTTAATCCAAAAAGTCAGATCCTCCCAAAGAGGCCATTCACCTCAACCAGGGTGAAGGATTTGCATATCTAACTGGACACATTCCAACTTCACTTATTCTGTGAAAAGAAGAATTGGTTTTCCACACATTTTAGCCATGAAAATTTAATCCTTAAGGGATAGCGATAATCTGAGTTGTTAATCAATTATCTCCTTAATGAAAAGTTACAGTCAGCTTTGAGCCCATACTGCTCTCTAAGCTGCTCCTCTATAAAGTAGCGACTTAAACCCTATGATTTTGCCATTAGAACACGTTTTGTTTTGACATCCAAGAGCTGCTGCAACAACCCGACGCAGCTGGCAGCAGGTCCAGTCCTCTTCTCTTAGCTCTGCCATTTTTTCCATTTGGCTCCACTGCAGCTTCTCAACGTAAAAAGGAAAAGTTACTCAGGAGCAGTCAGATGGAGCCGATTAGAACACCTAGCTACACAGATATTACTGTGAAATTCAAGCTCACTCCCATGCGGATTCAAGTCACAAGAATTAAGACTTAACAAAATGCTTTCTACATGCCAAGCAACAGAATCCTTTCAAGAGTCAACTACTGCACTGCTGTCCATTTTGCTACAGAAGACTGTTAATCCTCAGACACGTGTATCAGCCAACTCAGACTGATCCATCCTTAAACGTCATACCTAGTTAAGGCGTTTATTATCAAAACAAAAATCAGCATAACAACCAACCATAAGGTGAAGTAGAAACAGGATGAGGCAATACAGAAGGAAGTGGAAAATGGCCACCAATGCTTCAAAATTCAGTATTTCACATTTGCCTCAGTAAGAAATGTACAAATCTGTGAAGAGCTCCATAGCTGACAGCTCACCATCTCCGAGCTCTCAAAGCAAGTACTCCACCAGCTATGCCTTTCTGGAAGAGATCCAGTCTTAATATAGCAAATCTAGGACTCCACACCACGAGAATATTCACTGCCTGCAAAGTTCTAGGCATTCTCACAGTAGTTGAAGATAAAGGGTTTTGGTCAGTGGATTTCTGTCATTGCTGGGGGCAGCATTTCACTAGTTTTAATTACTCAGTGAGGTGGCTTAAGATCATCAGGACTATTAATTCCCACAAGAGTTTCGTTGCCAGTTGCTTCACATCAATTCTGGATATTTTACATAGGCATCCATAGAAAGGATCCACTCTTCTAGGCAAAACTATCACTTCCCCTGTTTCGTTTATTTCAAATACAGCAGACTACAGCTAACAACAAGTACCACCCAAAGCCCTGCTCTACTTTGATTTCCTCTTTGATTTTTCCTTCGTCACGTTGCTTGGATGGACAAAAAAAGCTCAGGTTTAATATTAAACCACAACAATTGAGGTTTTGTTTTCCAGCAGGCCATTTATGTTAATCTCATGAATGCTCTCTCAAAAGAGACCAACAGAACTATCAATAAGTACATACAGTAACACCAATTTTGTTTTCTTTATTGCATTTTCATTGCAGTATGCTCCTCAGCACACACTGTTATAACCATTTGCAAGGAGAAAAAGGAAACTACTGGTTTTCTATGATCATAGAATGTATGATTCCATGATTCTGAACTAGCTTTCAGATGCACCCTCAGCCACTACAGAAAGTGAACGATAGCCCTATTGAAAACATTATCGTAGTTTGGCTCTTCCTGAACTAATTGTTTCTATGAAGTGTAGATTGCGATACCAAACTCAAACTTCTGCAATACATTCTCAAAAGACTATAGATAAATACTCAGAAATCGGGACTAAAGCAAAGAGCTTCCTGCCAGGTCTTCTCCTTTACTTTAACTGCGTTCTCTAGCTTCAACCAGATTCACACTCAGAAAATACACTAAAAAAAGGTCAGTCTTCTATTTCCAACAACTCAAGAAATAGAAACGATTGTTCACAGCCAGATTTGATGTATACAAGTTTATTTTTAAACTATGATTACCTAGAGATTTTTTTTATCACGAAGATTCTCTGTGACTTCTGAAGCACAAGATCTACATCCCCTAATCAAATAAATGCTAAGAACTAACCTTATATCTTGCTATGAGGTCTACTAAGCCATTTTTTATCTCAAAAATGAGGTACTGAACTTCTCTAAATACACTGACTGATGAAAATATACTGAATGAAGACTTAACTTCACTGAATATATTGACTCAAACACCTCTAGAAGAGGTGAGCCCAGTTCATGGGAAGCACACGCACTGATAAAAGCACCATAAAATTATCATGGCACTGTCTTTTAGTAAAATGATTAGGCTTCCTCTTTACAGAAAGGGAAGTTTTTAATAAAAAGTGAAAACCAGGCCAAAAGGAAGATTTTAGAAACAAACTCAAGTGCAGTTTTTGTCTTTTTGTCAGCTTCTGCACTCCCTCCTCTTTCTGATGCCTGTCCATAGAGCTTTGTTGGCTGAAAACAACTCAACACATAACATTCGATTCAGGGCACCCGAAAGCGTGAGCTTCCAGAGCTCAACAGCACCGTCCACGTTTCTTAAAGCTGTCACTTCATCCTGGGGAGCACAGGCTGGACAAAAATAGCATGCCCTGGAAACATGGCGGCTTGTTGCAAATGCTGCTTCCAGCCAATCGTGGGGAAAAAAAACAAGTCATTGTTTTTGCAATGAATGCTCTCTACGTGTACGAAAGCTTTAACAAAAGAGGCCATCAGGTATCCCCGTTAAAATTAGTAACTCATAAGGTCATCCAGATCAAAAGCAAAGCGCACATGGATGATACCCCAACCTTTCCGCCGTTGTTCCCCCCGCTCTACCAGACGCATTTCGGGCCTTGCAGGAGGCTGAGCAGCCTTCGCACAAGCACTGCTTTAAATCTTGGCTCGACCCCGGCCCAGCCAAGGTCATGCGGGCAGCGGGGGTGTGCCGCGCTCCTCCATCCAGCGCCGGGCACGGCCCCGCAAACACGCAGCACGCGTGTGGCACCGCGCCGCTCGCGGCCCGGAGGGAGCGCTGAGCCCGTCCAGCCCCGAGCCGGGCGCTGGGTTACCTCACAGCGCTCCTCCCTCCTCCCAGAAACAAACAAACCGAAAAATAAAAGGCATTGGATGGAAAAGGAAAAAAAAGAAAAAAAAAGAAAAAAAAAAAAGGAAGGAAGAAAGGAAAGCACGCAGCGCGCAGAGCCGAGAACAAAGCTCACAGCCCGCATCCCGATGCGCATAATCCCGGCCCGCTCCACCCCCCCGCCCCAACGGCCGGTAACCACTCCCGAACGGCGCCCATCAGCCCCGCGCCCTCCTCAGAAGGCCCTGAGGGCGCTGCGTGCCCGCGGCCCCCCGCACGGAGCCCTCACGGAGGAGCCCTCCCCGCCGCGCTGCCCACAAAGCCGCGCCTAGGCCGGGCGGGCCTCACCGCGGGGTGAGGGCCGGGAACGAGCGGGGGCCGCAGCACTATCTCCATCCCCAACCACCCTCCAGGCCTCGGCCTACCCCGGGGGCTGCGGGGGGGGGGGCATGGGGGGGCCGGGACGGAAAGGGGATCGCCCCGGTGCACGCGGCCCTCAGCCGTGCCCGCGATACAGCGGCCCTGCCGCAGGCTCCATCCCACCCACCCCGGGCCCTCCCCCTCACCTGCGGGCGGAGCGGGACGGGAGCGGGAGGCGTCGCTTGACCACAGGCCTGCCCGGCGGACGAGAAGCACCTCACGCAACGGCGTGCTCTGCCGCCGGCTAGATATATCCGGCGCGCAGCCTAGCCCGGCGGGAGTCAGCTCCACCAATCAGAGAGCGCCGCTCTCCCTCACTCGGACGTCGGTTGGCCCAGAGAGGGGAAAAGAGGCGGGCCGGTAACTGAATGGCAGCTCAGTCCATCAACCACGAGGCCTGGCTCCGCGGAGCGGGGAGATTGACCGACACCGTTCCGAACCAATGGGCGACGAAGTTCACCTCGTTGAGGCGGGGCGAGGCCTGACGGATTTTCTTTGTAGCCAATAGGACGACGCTGCCCGCGCAACCAGGCGCGAAAGGCGGGGAAGGCGTGACGCTGTAGTGTGGTTGAGGCGCACAGCAGCGCCCTTGAGAAGGTGCTGGTAAACCCCGTTATAGATAGGGGCGGAACCCCCATGCGGCACGGGGCACAGCGACCAATAGGAGAGCGCGGCGGGCTGTGACGGACAGGCAGGCCCCGGCATCCTTAAAGGGACCGTCAGCCCGCACGAGGGGCGGGCACGAGGCGTCCCGCACCACCCCCTGCTGGAGGAGAGCGGGCGGCGGCGCTGGGCCAGGCCGGGGCCCTCACGTCGAGCAGGCCGCGAGCTCCCCACAGAACCACTGGGCCTCACTAGGCCTCCTCCGGCCCGTGGAGCTCCATCTGAACAACACGTAGCACAGATCCTCGGACGCTGAGGAGAGCAGCATGGAGGAGAAGCAGGCAGGCGGCTGAGCAGGCCCGCTGCCCGCAGGCTGCGCTTCTCTCATATCCCATCCTACCTGTGACGTGAAGCACTCTGAGATATATTTACTTGACTCTCTCAAACCGACTTCCTCCCCACCACCACATCCCTGCCGGCTGCCCAAATCCCTCCCCGTGTGCCCGGCAGATCCTGGCGCTGGGCCGCGCTCTGCCTTCATATCCTTCTCCCCCACCGCCGCTATTTATAGGCAGAGCTGCACTGCAATCTGCCAGCGCATAAATCACGGCGCGGCTGCTGCGGAGCTCAGCGTGAGAGCGATGACCCACAGCAACAGCTAAAATAACTGCTGCTGCCGGGACCACGGCGGCACCCGAGGGATAGGGAGCTGGGGTTGGGATAAAGCAGCACAGCAACCAGGTCCTGTGCACGTCAAAAGGAACGTCTGCATGGAAGCGTGCTGGAAAAGCCATCCACGTCCCTTTCTGCTCGGTCTCCCAGCAGGGCTCAGTCCGGAGGGTATAAACTCAGTGTATGGGGAAGGGTCAGCCAAAGCCTGCTGAAATCCCAGGACGCAGCCCCACTCGGTGCGTGAGCAAATAGCCAGATGCGTTCCTGTTATCCTTCCAGCTACACGTTCAGCTCCTGAGCAGGAGGACCGTGAAGCACAGCACGTGCTCAGGAAGCCTCACACCCACACAGTGCTCCTCAGCCCATCTCAATCCCTGGTGCACCTGAGCTGCAGAAACACGGCTGCTGGGCTCTGCCCGGCTCCTCCACCTTGCTGCAGCGTGTAGGAAAGGAGCCCATCCTCCTTCAAAGGGCCAAACAGCCGGGGAGAAGCCAAACAAAGCAGACAGAGCCATCCTCGGGGACCAGCATCCTCTCACTCGGCATGCTCTGAAGTACAGATGACCCCCGATTCCTCTATCTGCCAATAACCCTACAGCACATCTCAAAACCACTTTCCCTAAGCCTTTTGGCCTCTCAGTTGGCATCAGCCTTGCTCCCACCTGGGGTGAGCAGAGCGAGGGCCTTCAGCCGAAATTCTGCTTCTCTGTGACCCAGAGAGCCGGCTTTCAGCCTCAGCAACTCCAATGCACAGATCAGAATAACGGGAAGAGAAACATAACCAAGGTGCGGTTCTCAGAACAAAAGCAACTGTCCTAAAACTCACATCGTCCCTAAAACGCCATAAAAACCACTCTGCTCAGCCTTAAGAACGCATCGAAGAGCCTCCAAACACCCGCAGCAAAGAGCCGAAGCTGAGAGCCCCGAAGCTCCCGCTGCGGGGACGGGCAGCGCGTACCCGGCAGAGCCTCCCCGGGCTCCGGGGGCGCTGTGCGGAGCTGAGAGCAGCGCCCGCCCCTTCCTCCGCGCCGGGAGCCGGGAGCCGCGCCGCGCCATGCCGGTGGGTGCGGGCCGGGCCGGGCCGGGCGGGCTGCGGGGCGGAGTGGGGGCGGGGGGGGCTGCGAAGGGCCGGGGGCTGCAGCCAGCGCGACGAGCTCCGGCTTGTAGAGCGCAGAGGTCTGGGCACTGCACGGTCCCTCCTTCCTGCTCACCGTGAGCTTGTCAAAACATCAAGGAAATGCCAGCTCCGCTTGGAAAAGGGGGTCAATGGTGATGCTGAGGGCCGTGGTCGTGCTCAGTTCCGGACTGATCCGTGCTGTGACGGTGGTGGGGGGCGAAAGGATAGAGGGGTTGCGGGGAGGAAACAGAAAGCAGCCTTGCTTTTGTTTTTTTAAGGAAATCAGGTGAAGGGGATTAGGGTTTGTCCCATACTGAAGGCTGAGCGCAGTGGGCAGTGTTAGGGCCATGCACACGTGCATTGCCCGGTGCCTCTCGTGAGTACTGCAGGCAGTGCTGGGGAGCAGTCCTCAAACGTACTGTCATGATGTTGTTATGAGTTTTTGATGTTGGGGCCCAGAGGCACAAGAATAGGATGGGCATTGCAGAGCAAAGCAGAGGGCTTTGCTCCTCCTGGACTGTGCGTGGTACGGGGGATGGGTCCAGCAGAACCCCCAGAGAGCTGTGCTGGCCCTGGAGGTGTCCTGCTTCCAGTGCGTGGTTGGAGGTCTCCAGAGGTCCCCTGTGGTTGTTCTGTGAGGGACATCGGGAGGACACCACAGGGAGCAGTACTGAGAGCTCTCAGTTTTGCAGAGGAACCCATCTTGGCACGTTTGGACATTTTGACTGAGGAAGTTTGGGGCTGCCTTCCCTGAGGCCAAAGGAGAGTGTGGAGGATGGTGGTGAATGCTCCTGACCCCTCCCCTGTCTTTTTGCAGAAACACGAGTTCTTCGTGGACATGACCTGCGAAGGCTGCTCCAATGCAGTCACCCGTGTCCTGCACAGACTGGGAGGTGAGTTGAGCTACTGGGTGTGTGATGACATCACAGACATCACTGCCTTGGGGTCCTCTGTTTAGAGAAGGAAGCAGTGTGGGTAACAGCTGGAAGCATCTGGGTGGAAACCTCTGCACCTCATCGCTCTGCTTTGAGCTGCTGGTAGCTGATTGCTGGCAGGGCTGGCGTGACCCCTGGAGAAATAGCATGGGAAGGAGGAGGTGCTGGGGACGGGGGAGGCTTCAGGCATCAGGTGGCTCTGTGCACCACCAGGGCCTCATCCTGAACCTGCCAGGAGCTGCACCCCCCTGCTCAGGATGGCTGGGCAGAAGAGGAGGTGGATCTCCTGCCAGGTGCCATTCCTTTGGAGGCCAGTGGTAGCTGTGCTGCTTCCCTGGATGTGTCATCAGCATCCAAATGCAGAACACTCATGGTGAAGAGCTGCTGTGCAGAGGGTTTGGTGGTTGCTTGCACAGCCTGTTTTTTGTACAACCTGGAAAATTATAACTTGTGTCTCTGGGCTGAGATCAGCAGGAGAGCAGGATCTGACCTGCACTCACCAGTTGGGAGGATTTGTCATCCTGCTTACCCATCCTCACCGAGTGGGAACAGCTCTCAGTCACCAAGCTGAAGGCTGTGAGAATTCTTCAGGACCCCACTGCCAGGCTGTGGTGATTCCAGTTCCTCTGTGTGTGGTTTTCAGCACCTCTGTTCTCCCATCACTCTCTGACATGCTGGTCAAATTCAGCAACACGGGATGGAGCAGCAGAGCTGCCCAAGCTATTACATACTTACAAGTTTTGTGACATTATATGGTTGGGTAGAAGCTTCATTGAGTTCTCACTGGTTTGAGAGTGGCTGACCTTTATTTACCAGTAGGATATCCACATGGAAGGTGTCTCTGTCTTCTTCCTGCTTACAGCTGCTAGCTGGTACTGCCACTGATAAAACGTGCCCCAACCCCATCTTAACTTCTACACCATCTCCTTCATTAGTGCCCATCCATGCCGAACCTCAGCACAGAGTGAGCTGACTGGATATTATAGTGGTTAGTTTAAACTCTGCTTATTCTGGTTAATGCTTGTGATTGTGCTAGCCTAATAAGGCCCCCCAGAAGCTACGGTGCCTAATGCACATCTGTACCTTTGTACCAGTGCTGGTGGGACCCCATTCTGGTTATACTGGCTGGTCACAGAACAGAGGTTTGCTGACAAGAGGCATGTATGATTGACTTGGTGGCTTTGGGAGCACAAATGCATGAAAGTGAGCTTTTCCCTGCTCTCATACCATTTGGTTGCTTCTAACTAAGCAAAATGTTTTTCCTTACCTTCCAGGTGTCCAGTTTGATATTGACCTGCCCAACAAGAAAGTATACATTGAGTCAGAGCACAATGTTGACACCCTATTGGAAACTCTAAAGAAGACTGGAAAGAGCGCATCCTACCTGGGGGAGAAGTCTGTGCAGTAGCCTGCTGTGAGGAGGCTAGGTATATATTAGGTGTATGAAACACTGAAGAGATCTGAGCGTGTTCCAGCTCTCTCAGTAAACCAGACTGTTACCTGGAAAGCACAAAAGAGGAGAGACTTGTAGGTCTAGCTTCAGCAATCCCCTCATATTGGAGAAGCAGTGGGAGCACATGCAGCCAGCACCATTTCCGTATGGGACTCCTTAGCTGCTCTGCAAAGCCCATAGGATCCCAGCTATGGCTGTAGTATCTGTAGCCAAAGGAGAACTATGGCATCTGATAATTTGAGAGGTTTTGACTGATACTTGTATGGTCTAATTGTGTGGAGAGGTAGAACATAGCCTCTGTGCAACTACCAAGTGAACCTAGAGTTTGCCAGAGCTTATCGTGAATGAAAACAGACCCCAATGACATTGGTGAAATGACCAGGGAGAGTGACCAAAAATGCTAGGGGCAGTGATGAGACAGAAGGACAGCTGTGAGTAGGTGCTGCAGGGGGTTGTTTGTTAGCAAAGGAACCTCCAGCTTCTGATCCCGTTGATATTGCAATTACATCCTCCAAGGATAGAAAGGAGAAGCACCCTGCTGCTCTTACGGGCATGCAATGCTGGTTTCCAGATTGGCTCCCAACTCTTTCAGCCCCTGTCCAGTTGGACATCTGTCCCAAATACAACCTGATTGCTGCAGCCTGTGGATTTTCCTAGAGCCCCAGCATGATGCTGACATGCACCCTCCTTACTGTGAAAGGTTTTTGTGGACAGGATTTCAGTGAAAGAGAATGAAGTGAGAGGAGAGGGCTGCCCACTCACTGTATGTGCTGTTCTTTGGTGTCCATGGTTATTATGCAGCATCTCTTAAAAGCCTGGCTCTGTACTGGGGCTTTCTCATGCAATAGCATTGTTTGAAAATGGCCTCATTTGATTTAAAATGGTCCAGCTTGATCTTCACAAATATCCAGCACAGGTGCACCAAAATCAGTTCGTGCTGATTTAATTCCCAATCAGGAAGTTAAAGCGGAGGTTTAAACCAGCAGGAATTAAAATGATTTAAGAAAAAGTTGAACTGATAGTAGTATGTGCATGCAGCCTATCTGCACTGTTTAGTAGACTGATTTAACAGAAGAAAAAATCTGCAATTTGTATCACACGAGCATGCTTATAATACTTCTAGGAAGTTCTGTTTAAATCCTAACCTTAATCAAATAACACTGCTACTTAAAAGAGAGAGAGGGGAGCACGCTCTGAATTGACTGGTGCCTCAAATTGTGCCTCCAGCTCACAGTACTGACTGCAGGAGCCATTACCAATTCGCAGGGAGACCTATGAACTACATCTGAAATACCTACGAAGATCAGCCATTTCCTTTGCCTTTGACTTGTGGCCAGCAGAGGGCATCTTTGCATAACTTTATCTCCTCCGTGCCTCTGCTTTTTTTTTTTTCCCTCCCACTTATTTATTTGTTGCTTTATTTATTTATTCATTGCAGGAACTCAAAGCCTGACCAGCAAATAAGATGGCTTAAGCTGTTTGTGTATCTCCCACCTTGCTCTGCCGTTTGACCTTTGCTACCCTGCCAGATGTCGGAAAGGAGAGGGCTGGCAGGAGGAGACAGCTGCATTTGGGCTTCAAAAGTGGACAAATCTAGAGAAGGAGGTTATACGCTGTTTCTAGTCCCACAGTAAATCGAGGTGCTGCTTCTATCTTTCAGCATGTGTCTGTGTGTCTTGTGTGTCTTTATGTGGTTTTCTGCACAAGTGGCTTTAAAGGATGGGAAACTACCCATCGCATGCAAAGCAGGCCTGAGGAAATCGCACCTATCTTTAAAAGCTGACTGCAAGCTCTGCCTGGGGGATGTGCCTCGGGAGAACTCAGCTGAAGGTCACTCAGATACAGGGAATCTGTGGCGGATGTTTGCTTCCATCATTGAACGCACTAACTTTCCATTCAGAATGGGAAGAAGGAATTTTTGCAGAGTGGGTGCTGTAGGTCAGGGATAACCAAACGTGCTTTTGGGCTGCAGGAGACCACTAGGCAGAAATCACTGGACCCCAGCAACATGATTTAGCTGACAGGCCAACCACGTTGCAGGTAGGTGCAGGCACACAGACTCGGCACTAGTGCAGTGCTTATCAAGTCAATACATTACCATAGGAATGTGAGGAATCATTCTGGATCCTGGGCCCAGCTCAGCACACCTGGATCAATCCCTTCACCTTCTTGCCTCCTTCCATGCCTACTTACAAACAGTTTAACAGCAGCACAAAGCCCTGATGCTGGGCAAGATCCCCAGGTGCGACCGGCATGGTAGGAGAATGCCTATGCTGATGAGAAGTGCAGAAGGGATGGACGGAGCAGGGGGATGTGGGACTCTTTTATGGGCTACACTGTTGCTTAGTCCAGCTTCCGTCCATTTAGTTGAGGTCTCAGCCACTGAAGGGATTGTCCGCTGTCGTTTCACGTCTTCCATGTCTACCAGTTACATGTGGCTTGATCTGCAGACAGGAAAACCAGCGGAAGTTGGAATGAAGTGGTTACTTTATATTTCGGAGATATTTCACACTTGCACGTTGAGGTTACATTTGACACTGTTGCAACTTGATCTTTTCCTGGAGAACTTCAGTACCTCCCAAGTCCTTCTCGACCATTGATCTAAAGCACAACTAACTGCTGCAGATCCACTTTCAGGGGCTGCCGACGTTTCAAGGAACACATTGCAGACCCTTTTTATTACTTTTTTAATATAAGAAAAGCTCAGTGATAAAGGTAACATCGTTGCATCATTTTCTTGCATTTTCTGAGCTGATATTTTTGCCAATATTAGCTAATTACTGCTTTCAGCTTCCTCCCAGACACAGCCAGCCCATTACTGGCAGCTGCATGCCCAGCAGCTCTGCTCTGATGGTCATGTGCAGGGTCAGGGTGTGTGCCATTAGCTTGGTGCAGAGCTGAGTGGCACACTGTGGCACTGCTGAGCCTGGAGACAGCCGTCCTTGTGCACACAGGGGAGTAACTCCCAGTCTGGCTTGCTGGAAACCAGGCTGCTCGTCCTTGATGTCTGGGCTGCAGCTTACTCTGTCCATGCTCCCCTGGCTTATCCTCCCTGCTGTTTTGCTTGAAGCCTGCTTATCTCTGAGCCAGACAAGCAGAGGTTTCTGCCCTCCACCAGCTGGGAGGCTCCTCCAGGATGCCTGCAGCTTCAGCATCCATCTGCAGGACTGCAGCCTCCCAGACCTCCCCGAGGGTATCCTTGCTTTCCTATGGAGACTCTGTGTATGTGTGCCTCATGATGTTTGCTGTCCTTGCTGCACCGATCCTATTCCTAACAGGCACATTAGGGAGAACACCGAACAACAGTGATTCCTATTAGACCAGGGCTGCTTGTTTTCTCCATCACAGCCCAGCAGGATAGCATCTCCTGTGTTACCCCATCAACCTTGCAAGCTTATCAGGGAACAGAGTGTTTCAGCCAGGCTGGGCAGTCTGCAGAATGCTCTCTGCCTTCCTTTGTCTCACTGGGATAAGATAAGGTGTCTGCAGAAAGACTACCTGCTGGTGTCCTACCTCCAGGGAGTGCAGTGTGCATCTCCAAGGCCACAAGCATGCAGCCAGAGATGGGTGATAACACTCTGTGTCACCTCGCTTAGGTATGCAGGGGCCATCTCTAAGCGCAGCACCAGTAAGAGCTGGGTGAACCCACAGGCTGCAGCAGTGCTGTAGTGCTGCTGCGCTCCTGGGAGGCATTTTTCACCCCATGTTACCTTCCTTCCCCTTTTTAAACCAAAATCTGATTTCAGTGGAAACATCTACAGCTTCCAAACTCGGTCCTTTATCCACAGAAGTAGAAACTGCCTTGGTTACCCCAGCACTGCCTTAAGCACCACTGGCTTTTTGGTGCTTTCTAATTACCAGCTGACTGACAGGATATGATTTTAGCCCAAGGAGAGGTTGGACTCAGCTGAACCACCCAGTAAATGAGAGAATCTCCAAAATAACCCCAGAGGCTGCAGAAAGCAGACAAGGGATGGGACATCCCCCTCCGTTCCTTCACACGGTGATCCCTGATGGCTTAGAAGAAAACATCCCTGTCCAAAAAGAGAGGGATTTTCTAAACAACAAGAAAAAAAAATAAAAAACAAGCTTAATTAGGGATTTCAAGAGCAGGAAGCGTGCACATGTGCTAGCCAGAGCACAAATATTTTCTTTCAGTGCTGCTGTCTCAAAGGGTTCAGCAAGGCGATGGAGGCTGCGTTACAGAGCGAGGGTGGCAAACAGTGCCCACCCCTCCGGAAGGCAGCGGGCACAGGGCACTGCTGTTCTGCATCCTTCCCACTGCTCCAGCCTTGGCTTTATCCTCCTGCAGTATATACTGAAGCTATTCACCCATTTGGCTGAAAGCAGATGAGGAGGGAGAGAAAACAAAGTCAAATGAGAGGGAGAAAGGCAGCTTTTGTGCTGCATGTGTTTGCAAAAAAAAAAAAACAGCCCGAGCCCCTTCAGGACTAAGGTATAATTTATCAGGCTCCGGGCAAGTGGAGTTTCCCAGCCCCGCAGCTGTTGCAGGTGGTGGCACTGGGAGCAGTGGCAGGGATCAGGTAGGGAGGCAGCGCATGGGGCACGATGCAAGGTTCCCAGTTTGCTATCCTGCCCTGCTGTTGTCCTCTCCCAACTCCTGAAGGGCTGCTGGCTGCTTCCCAGCTTTGTCCTCGCTGGTCCAGACCAGTCGTGCTGTGTTGAGATGCTGCAGTGCGTCCGAGTTTCCCACGGAACACAGCTGGTAGGGAATTCCCAGGACAGGGCCATCTCTCAGCCCATCAGGGACCAGCTCACCCATTTTCCAACAGATGGATGAGAAAACGTTGAAACAACAAATTCAGCCCATTCCCTGGTGAGTAAAAGGAGACGTTTGAATGCAGCAGGAATGTGTCTGAACACGCTCAGCTGAGTTAAATCCCCCCTCTGAAGCAGCTGCTCGGCCATGGATGGAGTTTGGCCCGCAGAAGCCAGCGTCAGCATGGAGCATAATGCCCAGCAATCATAACAGGGACTGCTGGCTTAATCTCTTGTGCATACCTTTAAATAATAATAATAATAATAGTGCAGTGCTGGCATCAGAAGGCTGCATGGGACAGGGTGCTGCAGGGGGCACTCACTGCAGTGCCCATAGAGGTGGGGCTGGGCACTGATTGCAGGGAGTCTTTTTCTGCCTGGTTGGGCTGAAGCATTGGTCCACTGCTTCTCCCAAGGGATGCTGTGGCCCTGGGGCTGGCGTTTCTGTGCTGAGCACCACGCTGCCTCCCGGGTTCTGTGGATGAGCCCCACTGCAGGGCTGCAGACCCACAGCCATCCCCCAGAGTCCTTGGATTTTGCCTCACTTTGTGTGTTAGCTGAGTTGGTGGGGTTTACTTCTTTAGACTGTCTCCAAAAAGGCATTGGGAAAAGAGCTTGGGGTCTCCCTTAATGGAGAAAACCCCGATAGCATCACTTGCATCCATATTCCCCTTTGTTTTTTCCTCCCCGGTGGTTCTGGACACCGCTCCCCTCCCAGGAGCAGTCAGCAAAGTGGGCAGCTCAGTGGGAAGCATCCAATTTCCAGGGCAACCAGTACAGGACAGAGTCCAGAGCTGTCCTCGGCACACAGTGCCGCTGTTATTCCTCCCTGGTTTCCTCTCCGTTTGCTTTCTTAATTCAGCTTTTCCTCTGCCAGGGGAGAAGCCAAGAAAGCAGAGATGTGGCACATCCAGAGCCCTCCCTGTGGCCTTCCAACCACTGGGGGGATTTTCAGCTTTCCAGTTTCAGAAGCAGCCCTCCGAGCTCGCCCTGCCCTGAGGTTGGTGTATGTCAAAGTAATGATCAGAACACAAAGCTGAGGAAGCCAGGAGGCCAGCTCTGATTCCTTAAGGCTTCTCACCGAGGGCCCATGCATCCCAGATAGGGGTCAGCCAGGGCCACCCCCTCCACGAACCTCCAGGGGACAGCAGGAGCCCTGGGACAGACGCTGGAAGGGCCACGTTCAGACAGAGGGAGCTGGGCAGGAACCAGCACCACTCATCATCGCCCTGCAAAACAATGTGCAACCCAACCCAGGGAGGAGGGTTTCAAAATTCACCCCCACAGGGAGAAGGTGGCAGAAAGCCTCCAACTCTTACTTCAGATTTACAATCGTGGTGGGGGAGCTGTAACATTCTCCATAACATTCCTTGTTTCTAAGTCTGCGGGTGAAGAATAGAGGTGAAATTAAGGGACTGGGGGTGTGGCATCATCAGTGCTCATTTCACCCCTCTGTTGTTTTCTCATTGCTCTTTGCAGACTCTTGATATGATTAACGTTGGTTTGCAGTCACAGCATCACAAAGGAAAGAGCCTATGGACCTCCCCGGGGTTCATACTGCAAGTGAAGACATTTTTCCATGAGTTTTTGGTTTGTTTCCCCTCCCCCCCCCCCCACAAGTGAGACATTTAAAGGGGAATCATCCATATCTAACACATCTATTTTTTTTAAGTGTGCTTTCCACCCCCTCAGACAGCTGCCGATAGAGCAGCGCAGGGCATGGGGCAGCACTGTTAATTTTAGCAGAAGGTCCCAAGAGAAGGAGGCAGCCCCGGGCTGGGCAGGGGATGGAAAGTCACAGCGCTCACCCACAGCCCCGCTGCTATTTTGGGGCTGACCACGTCCCACCTTGCCTGAGCCCGCAGGCACGGAGCAGCCCCGGGTCCTCCCGCAGCCCCACTGCTGCTGCCAAACCCAGCCGAGCTGGGCAGTGGTTTTCGAAGGGAAGTAAACAGGTTTCAGGGCTAAACTGAGCTCCCCAGAACTCGTCACACTGGAGCAGTGATGAGGTATTTTCTGCATATGCCCTCATAAGCAGAACACAGCGTCCTGCTGTGTTTCCAGCTGGTGAAGGACGTTGTGTCCACTCTGGTTTCTTTCATGCTGAAAAGTGAAATCCTTACAAATCAGCTTGGGACAGATGACAGCCCTGCTGTCAGAAAGCACCTCCTCCTGTCTCTCCTATACCATCTTTGCCCGTTTCTGAGCCCACCTGTGACTGTCTTTTCCCTCTGTACAGGATCCTCCCAAATATGTCCTGCCAAAAACAACTCTGTTTTGTCTCCTGCTTAAGCTTTATGGAGCTTCCTGCATCTGGCAGCCCAGCATGATCATCTGGGACACCTCAAGCCAGGGCTTGTCCTGAAGTGAGCTCGGCTCCAGCAGAAAGTGTCAGAGCAACAGATTGAAAGCTGCACCTTCCCGGGGCGTGTGGGTGCACATGGGGTACCCCAACACCCAGCATGTACCCTGCAGAGCCCCATCGGGGTGCCAACATGGAGGCAGCTGATCCCAGAGACCTTCCCGAACCCTTCAAGGGTGGCCTTTGGGGGCTCCATGCTGCATATCCATGCCAAGGAGCTGCTCAGCCGCTTCCTTCCCTCTATGTCCCAGGGGCTGGAAGGTGGATTCCTGTGTACTTCCTCAAGTAGCTCTATTCATAGCTTCAGGAGCTGCCAAGCGGCACCTGTCAGCCCCAGGAGGACTCAAGAGTGCACCTTAGTTAAACGCTTGAAGCAAGGTGGGACTGCCTGCAGCCTCCAGCATTTGCTGCACTATTCCTGCAGAAGCTTTATGGCACATTCTGCACATCGCAGGTACCGAGCCAAGAAGTTGGGCTGAGCCTTCAGCCCACAGCCCAGGCACACAGCACTCCCGTGTTCATGAAGAGATGCAGAACAGCCCCCTGCAGCAAGGAAGTCCTTTTAGGAAAGGCAACGAGGCCCTTTGGATACTGGACTTATTGCAGGGGCACGCTGAGCAAAGGGTGGAAGGCTCCTTCCCATGGAGGAGCCCACGCACACAGCGGGAACACAGAGCTGCTGCCGGGCTGTGACTCACTGCAGAGCCATGCACAGCTGGGCTTCTCCTCCCCTCCCACAGCCCTCCGGCTGGAAACCTGCAGTGACAGCCACTCCTCTCTCTCCATCTGCCTCCAGCAGAGCAGTGCCCGCTCACCTGTGTCAGCCTCTCAAAGAGCCCTCCAGGAACAGGCACTGGAAAAGATGCTGGGAGAAGCAGCGCTCCACACTCACTCATTCACTCCTCTTCCCCTCCCACCCCATCCTTCCCTGCTGCAGCTCACAGCTGTGTGCCCTGAGCTCACTGCACTGTGATCAATGGCAGCTCACCGAGCAACATTCCCACAGAGGTCCCAGGGCACCCTGCCTATCTGTGTGCACTTCGGGTTCGTTGTTTGGCAGTAGCATCCACCAGTGATTAATGCAGGAACACTCCTCTCCAAAAACACCCCTTGGAGAGTTCTTCCCTTCCTACCCTTTGCTCTCCCTCCCAGAACTGAGTAGGGAAGACTGCTCACACCAGCAGGTCTGTGACTGCAGGGTTATGAATCCCTTTGTATCTTCTCCACTCACTTTTCTCTCCTTCCCTTAGAGCAGAATTGTTCACCTCCTGGGGAGCCCCAGGGTTCCCTGCACTGCTCCAGCCCAGATCTGCCCAAGGGGCTTACAGGAGGATGATGAAATTTGGATTTGGAACTGGGGTTATCTTGAGTTCAGCGCTCAGCCCTGCAAACCTCTTTGGCTTTGCTGCAAGCCGAGGTGAAGCCCCACGAGCTCTGCTCCTGTTTGCATTTCCAGTGGAGCGAGCATCAGGGTGCTGTAGGGTGCAGGAAGCACCAAGCAGGACCACAAGCTGGGCAAAGCACCACGAGCACTGTGAAGATGATGAGAACCCTGGGCCACCTCCTGCCTGGCACCTGGGCTTCAGATACATCCGATGACCCTCAAGATGTGTGAGGTCCATGCTTTCTCTTGGCAGCCTGACATCTCCACCTCCTCTCCGACAGCCCTGCTAAGCCTTGTGAATGCAGAGAGGGCTTTTTTTTTTTTGCAAGCCCTCCGTCATTTCTATAGCTCCTTAAAGCCTGAGCTCACAGAGCCAGCCAGCTGCTCCAGCTCTGCCTCCCAATCCCTGCCATCCCCTCAGCCTGGGCAGTGTGCCCCACATAGGAGCTCGCCCCATGTGCACAGCAGATGGGGGTCCCATTCCTCTCCATAGCCAGGAGGACATCAGGACCCCTCATGCCAGCACATGGCATTTCCAGCAGCTGCACTGCTGCACCAGCCTTCTCATTGCATTCTCCCAAACCCAGGGTTTAAGCCGCCACGTATGTAAAGAAATCCCTGATCCCTGTTATAATTATCTTCCTGGCAATGCCATTTGTCTGAGCTATTAGAAGAGAGCTTAGCTTTGGGCTGCAGTAAAGCACACTGAGCAATTGCCACGTTGTCAGTTACAAAGACGTGGTTTCTTTTCTCTTGCTTTTTTTTTTTTCCCTCTCCCTAAAATTCTTTCCAGATGTCTCTCTCTTTTTTTTTTTTTCTTCCTCCACAGAACTACCAACAGCTGTATGACTTCAATGCGAGCCGTGACTAATCCAGCACAGAGAGCATTCAACTCCTCGGGTGTGGATCAGCCAAATGAAACTTGGATCCTTGGGATGTGTGACCTCTGGAGCCACAGAACCTATGAGTGGCACTGAGCTGAGGGGCAGAAGGTGCTCCAGATGTGCTTGCCCCTATTAGAAGGACCCACGTGGCATTAGGCACCATCACCAAGCATCCTCTGTAGGCACAGAGGTGGTCCCTTTTGGGATGTCCATGTGGATGGCAGCAGCATCCACACAGCAGCCAGGGAAGGCTTTTGGGCAGCATGCAGCCACATACAGCAGGCTCCTTGTGATCTTCCTGGTCACCTTCCTAGGATCCTGACTGCAGATAGTCCCCATCTCAATGGGAAGTGGCAATGGTGACGCAGCCCCCTCCACTATCTCTTTTTCCCCTTCTCCTTTTCCTTTTTGTTCTGTTTATTTTTCGCTTCTCTTTGGCCGCACGGATGTTTGTGCTGACATCTGCTCCTTTCACATGCACCAGAAGTGCTGTGAGGGCTGTGCTGACAATGATTTATACATCACAGAGTATCAGGCACTCAGCAGAGACAGGAGCCAGCACCGGGAGCAGAGACACTCTTCAGGGACACCTAAACTCCAGCAACCCAACAGCCCCCCTTCTTGGCTGCTGCTTTTGCTCCGCAGTGCAGCACTATGGCTGTGCTGTCTGCTGCGGTGAAATGCAAGGAGAGGGGTGCTGGGGACTTTATCCTAAGCAGGAAGGACAGAAGTGCAAAGACAGCCCCGAAAGGTTTGGCTGTTTGGCTGCCTCTGGCTGGGCAGCTGCTCAGGCTGAGTAATGGGCTGTAAGGTCAGAATACCAAATGATATTAGACTGAACTGGCCTACAAATTTCCAAGACAGGGCTTTTTCTCCCAGCATATCCAGCTTTTCTCCCAGCTAAGCACTTCTGTGCCCACTGGGAGCATGTCTCAGACATGCCATAACTCTCTGCACTCTGGAAAATGGGGATCACACTTTCCTCCCCCTTCCCACAAGGCATTTCCTTATGGCAGCACAGAACAGAGGAGCAATGTCCCTTCCCCTTTCTTCTGCATCCTCCTGAGCATGGAACGCACCAGCTCGGAGACCAAACTACTGCAAAACAACAGCACCGCATGCTATAATGCATGCCACGGTGCTAGGAGCTGCACAAACCGAGCAAGGACACGGCTTTCCTCCCAGAGAACTGACAAACTCATCTCAGCAGCGTAGGTGGGGGACTCAGGGTCCCCTCCAGCCCCTCTGTCCGGTTGACTTCTCTGGCCTGCCCTGCGCTCAGGGCCGCGCCTCTGCCCGCACTTGGGGCTGGGACAGCCCACCGCGGGGAGAGGGAGAGACCGATTTGGAAAGATAGCGAGGAGGAGGAGGAGGAGGAGGAGGAGAGGAAACCCAGCCCACACTTTGCCTTCCTGCTGCCTCCTTCTAAAACCTGCAGACTCCTCCAGTCCTTCCCAGCGCCTGGAGTTCCCTCAGCCCTGCTCGGGACTACGAGGTACGGCCACAGCCCCGCTCCTTCACTCCTTCCCTCCCCCCCCCCCCCCCCCGCCCCGAGACACTCAGCCCCGACCACCACCGTGCGATGCCTTTGGGGACCCCTCCTGCTCCTTTTCTCGCTTCTCTTCGCAGCATCTCAGCTCTTAAACTGTCGTTCGGTTTCACCTCCAGACCCCCGGCTTCGGTGTCACCTCACCGCACAGCTCAGGCCGCCCCTAATTACCGGACCTTACCCCTTTCTCCCCTCTAGGCTGTGGGTTATTTCCTTACTGAGATGCGCTGGACCGAGGTCCGGCCACATAGGATATCCCGAGTTGGAAGGGGCCCATAAGGATAACCGACCTGCAGCAAATCGGCCCCAGCGTGCGCGGTCCGGGCTGAGGCAGCGATGTTACTCACCGGGATGGCTCGGGGACGAACAAAAGAGCTCTCGGCTTTCTCTCAGTGCGGCCGCTCTCTTTTTCTCCTGCGAAAACAACAAAACGAGACACTCAGCTTTTTGTTCCGAGCAGACTTTGAAACCTTTTCAGGTCCTGCTGGCTGCCCTGCTTTGCTTAGCTCCAGCTGCTCAGCTGTCGGAGGGAGAGGCGGGGGAGGAGGGACAAAGCTCTTTTCTTTTTTGGCTTAGCTTTGATGGCTTGGGATCAGTCAGCCGCTACTCCCGTCCGGGCAGAGGAGCCCAGGACTCGCTTCCTTTAAAGGCAGCAGCCGACCTCTGGGTGCGGTGACGTACGGCCTTAACTCCGCTTTGTGCCCCCGACGGAGCGCACTGTGCGGGACGGGGGCTCAGCTCCCACCGCAGCGACACGCAGCGCTTTCGAGCTGCAGTGAAATCGGGGGCGCCGGGGGAGGTGAGCGGAGCACCGAGCGCTCGGAACGGCCCGAAACGCTCCGCCACCCCCTCCAAGGACAACAATACACGGCTGCAGCCCCGGCAGGGTGGGCCGGATGGGTTTTACGTAGAAATTAAAGGCTGTCGCGCAGTGCGCAGCTGCTGCAGCCCGGCTATTGTCTGCCACATCGGCAGGAGCGGGGATGCGGGCGGTGATAGGAGGGGGAAGAGCAGAAATAAACTTTTCAAGCTTTTTGCAAGCCCCTCCTTCCGCAGCCCTCTGCTCTTCCATGACTCAGCCCCGGAGGAATGTCGGCTCCCATGGAAACTCCTGGGTCCGCTGCTCGGATGGTTGTCGGGGCTGTTATCGCGGCAGCGCGAGCCCAGGGAATGCTTTGAGGACGGTTCGCATTTTTGCAGCGTATTTAGCGGGGGGGGGGGGGGGGGGGGGGAAGGGGGTGTCTTTGCTCTCTGCTTTGTGGAGCTGCACATCAGTGAGAGATCGGCTTTCTGTGCTCCCCGGGAGCCGGAGGGACCCGCTTGCACCTGGCACGGCGCTCTGCAGCAAAAGAAGCTCAGGCAAGACAGCCCAAAGCTGCATTGCTTCCTCTTCCCAAGCGCAGTCCGCAAGGGGCTCATCCCTGCTCTTCTCTTGGTGCTGCTTTAACTGTTTCCCACTCTGGATGTAATTTGCGACCAAGGCAAGCTGTGACAGCTTCAGGCCAGCACACAGCTGCACTGGTGTGAGGGCTCTCACCCCGATAGCTGTGAGCTCTGTAAAGATCTGCTACTCTTATAAGTGCAGTCACAGTGCCTCGATAATGGTTTCCAAGGTTTATGGGTTAATAGTGCAGCGGTGGGTGGCTGTGCCTTTAGTGACTGCATGGGGAGATGTGGTGGGCAGGGTGTGTGCAAGCATGTGCATGGCTGAAGGGAATTTCTCTTGGCCCTGTGAGCCCACAGTGTGTGAGGGGACCCTCTGCAGTAGCCACACTTTGACACCAAGCAAAATGTGGGAGGGTTCTTGTCCTGCCATCACCCACCTCTGCTTGTGGTACTGGGAGGTGGCATTAGGCCTGGGGTCCTTGCCTGTCCTGTGCCTCGGGGAGGAGCTGTCAAAGTGGCCAGGCAGAGGCTCCTCCCCACGCTAACGTGGCATCCCATGGGGCTTATGCAACCCTGGCCACGGCCAGTGCCACATGGACCACGTTCCTCCATCCTCTGTCCACTCCACCCACAGAAGCACTCTGGTGGGATGGGAGGAGACAACCAGGACTGAGCAGATCCATCAGGAGGCATTTATGGGAGCCACAAGACCGCATTTACACAGCAGCAGGGAGATGAAGACCCCACTTAAGATGCAAATGGGGTCAAGTGTTGTCTGGGCTATGGGGACAACGTGCTCTGACCTCCCCCCTTGCTCCCCACATAAAACCCAGTGAGAGCAGAGGGAATATCGATCCACAGTCCCTGCACAAAGCTCTGAGCTCATCATGGTTCCAGCTACCAGAGCAGCCCCACTGCTGTGCCAACCCCACAGCTGTGCCAGCCCTCGCGTGCCATCACTGGCAGAGAATGCTTTCTGCCTAGCATACTCCCTATGCCCAGGAGGTTCTGGCTTCTTAGAAAGCGCTGCCTCCTGTTGGTACCTGTTGGCTGGTAGCATCCTCTTGGATAGCAGGACCATGGCAGGCCCACAGGGAGGGACTCATTGACTTGCACGGCGAGCTGTGCTCTTCTGCCAGAGCAACGTCAAAGGTTCCTGAGCTGTTATTTCAGGAGTTTTGGCCATCAGGCATTCAGGAAAGGCTGTGCCCTTGCAAAACAGTCAGGGTCTCACAAATACTGCAATGTCCTCTGTGTGCAGCCTCTGACTCCAGGAAGATGTTGTTTTTCAAATAAACTTGTTTTCCTATCTCTGGCAGGGGACTGCTCAGCAAGTTGTTTGCTCAGACTCTTTCATGCTCCTTCTTCCTCCAAACACAACACCAGCAGCTCCAGCTGTCTGCTGGCTCCTAGCAAGCACGTAACTCCCTGACCCCAGCTCACTGCATGCCCAGACTTAGAAACTCAGTGCTTTAGGAGCTTGGGGAAATGATCTGAGAGGGCCTTGGTCTGGGGTTGGGTTCTTCTTCCACATGCACATGCCATGGCCTCTCCCCCAGGTTGGGCTCTGGCCACAGAGCTTCACTGAACCTCAGAGCACCTTCCAAGGCAAACAAGCCCCTTGGGAGAAGCCCAGGAGCAGCCCTTACAAGCCAGGGGACAGCAGCAAGGGAGGAAATGGCCACATTCAGTACTTTTCCACCTCTCCTCCCAAAAACCACCTCACCAGGAGGGCAGAGCCAGCCATCTCAGTCAGGTCCCAGCAGAGCTCTCAGCAGCCTCCCCAGCAAATAAAGGCAGAGCTCCCAGCCGCATCCATGCAGATGGAGTAGAGGGAGCCGTGGCACAATGACTGACCTCAGTAGTGGGGGGAGCACCACCCCAGAGGGTAGAATGGAGCAGGTATCCCACCGCAGGGCATGGGATGCTGCTGGCATATCCGGCACCCAGCTGAGGTGCTTCATCCTGCCAAGCAGGAACCAGGAGGGCACACAGGGTGAGCTCACAGCTGCAGCTCTCTTCCCAGATTGCATCACAGCCCTCCAAGCCAGTTTGGGACCCTCAGGCCTGAGCAGGAAAGAGAAAAAGCATAGCAGAAACCACAGCATTTGGGGTGCCAGAGATGGATGCCTGATCCCTGCCACCCCTACAGATGTCTGAGTCCAAGTGGGAAGCACTTTTCTAACACATTTAACCCCCAAGCAGCCTACCCCTCTGTTCCCTCTTTCCTTCCTCCACTTTCTCTCAATGACAAACAAAATCATGGAGACTCTCACTGCTTGTTCCTGGGGCTCTCAGCAGAGGCTTTTAGCACTTTTCTTTTTTGGTCTGAAATAATTCCTGTGAAGGAAATGGGAACAGCCATCTTTGTGCAATTCTTCTAATGCATCCTGGAAAGTGATGGAAACCTAAACCCTCACCTTCTCACTTCGCAAAATAGAAAGAATTTGTCTTGGAAAGAGTAGTTGGCTTAAGGTTTCAGCCCTAAAAGCCAGCATGTGGGGCTGCAGCACTGACCAGACAAGGCAGGAAATGGAGCAAGCACCTTTCTCTGCGTGTCTGACTGCCAGCTATGAGCTCAGCCCAGAGCTGAGAGGCACAGGGAGCTGAGGTGCCCTCTTTGCTCATCCCTCCTCTTCCTCTCCTTTATTCAGGGTTTGCTGCAAGATGAGAACCTGGATTTTCTTCTTCCTCTGCCTGGCAGGCAAAGCCCTGGCAGCTCCGGTGAGTAATGAAACCTCCCTCTCCGCTACACCTAACAGGGATGCATCTGATTCCCAATGTATCCGATGGGGATTTTCTTTTATAATGAATAAGACTGGGACCCCCCCCTCCCCCCCCACCATGGGAAGGGCAGAGCAGCTTCACGCTCTCTTATAGTCCCCAAAGGATGGGGGAAGGTGGAAACCCAAGGGTAAAGGTGACACTGCCACCCATCCCAGGGTGTCACCGCCTTGGGATCATTGCCCCCATGGCCCCCAGCTCATGGTCCTTTTTCCCTGCAGCAAGAGGCTCTGCCTGATGAGACGGAGGTGATTGAAGATCTCACCACAGAGGTAGGTGACTGTGCTGCCCCCCCATCACCCACCCCTCATGGGGCACACTGCCGTGGGAAGAGCAAAGGGCTTGGAAACCTCTCCTTGGGGTGCTCTCCCTTGTGCTATGGAAATTCCCCATGGTGGAAATGAGCGATGTTTCTCAGGTTTCTTCCTCCAGGCATCAATGTTTGCCTGAAAGAAGTTCTTGCATCAGCTCTTCCAAAGCATCTCCAGAGCACGGGGCAGTGGGGCTGTGCACGCCCCATGGACACATTGCCCTCTTTTGCAGGGGCCTGTGGGGGCCAACCCTGTCCAAGTGGAGGTGGGAGAGTTTGAGGAACCTACAGAAGATGTAGAGGAGATCGTCGCAGAGAGTGAGTCACTCTTCCCACGTCCCACAGCTTTTGCCCTCTAACAGGTGGAGATGCCATCTCTTCCAGGGGTAGGAGACACACAGCCACTCCAAAGAAGCCCAGGAAAAGCTTGAGGGATAGGCTCTGTTTCCCTGGGGGGGCACAGGGCAGGTTCTGACATCACTCCCTGGCTTGTTCCAGATCCCTGCCAGAACCATCACTGCAAGCATGGCAAGGTGTGCGAGGTGGATGACAACAACTCACCCATGTGCGTGTGCCAGGACCCCTCCAGCTGCCCGGCCACCTCCGGCGTCTTTGAGAAGGTGAGGGCAGAAGTTGGCTGATGGGTGGGAGCAGGGAGGGACCCCCCTTAAGGGGCACAGCTGGTCCAGAGGTAGCAGGTCCCATTGTCCACCCCAGGGAAGAAGTCACGTGCCTCTTCTGGAGGCTCTCACGCAGCATCTCCCCATCCTGTGCAGGTCTGTGGCACTGACAACAAGACCTATGACTCCTCCTGCCACTTCTTTGCCACCAAGTGCACCTTGGAGGGAACCAAGAAGGGACACAAGCTGCACCTGGATTACATCGGGCCTTGCAAATGTAAGTGGGACCCTTGCCTTACGCAGGCAGATGGGTAACCTGAGCACATCCCCTTAGCCCAGGGGTTAAGGGAGAGCAGAGGTCCAGGTGGGCTCAGGGACAGGAAGGGAGGATGCTGACCACTGTGTATGGTTTCCAGTCATCCCTGCCTGCCTGGACACTGAGCTGACAGAGTTCCCCCTGCGCATGCGGGACTGGCTGAAGAATGTGCTGATCACCCTGTATGAGCGCGATGAGGACAACAACCTACTGACCGAGAAGCAGAAGCTCAAGGTGAGGGCTTGGGGAGGGAACCCAGGAGCTCACCCCACTAACAGAGCCCAGCACGGGGGGGGATTCCACATCCACGTGCACCAAAACCCCAGCATCACTCCCAGACACTAAACCAAACCCTGGGTCCTGCAGCTCTCTCCATGCACCCAGAGAGCTCTCCCTTGAAATGCTGACACCCCACGTGCAGCCCCACTAGAGAAGCCCCTCATGCCTTAATCCCCACTGACGAATGCCCCCATTCTCTCCTATGACAGGTGAAGAAGATCCACGAGAATGAGAAGCGCCTGGAGGCCGGCGACCACACCGTGGAGCTGCTGGCCCGCGACTTTGAGAAGAACTACAACATGTACATCTTCCCCGTGCACTGGCAGTTCGGGCAGCTGGACCAGCACCCCATTGATGGGTGAGTGTCAGCAGAGTGGGATGGGCACCCCACACCTCTCCCTGACCGAGGTGGTTTGGTGGCAGCAGGAGTTGGAGCAAGCTGGAGGTGTGACATGAGCATTATGGAGAGCAAGAACTGCACACATCCAGCAGGGGTGAAGCTGGGCAAGAGGCAGCTTCACCTTCTGGCTGTTGCTCTGCTGCAGAAAGAGCGGCTCCCACCTCCCTTGGGTGAAGTTTCAGCATTCTCAGATCTAGTGCACAGATTGGGTGATAGTCCCCTAAAACACCTTTCAGCTGTTGAAGTTATCCCCGGGGCCTTTGGACGAAGAGCAGTTGCTGGCTTAGCTGTGAGCTGGATGTGTGTCTGGGAGCGACTGCACACACAGCCCCATGGAGGGGGCAGCCAGTGAGCATCTCCATCACAGGCTCGTTAATGACTAGCACAGCTGGCTACATAAGCAGACACACATCTGTGACCTCCACAGTGGTCAATGGTGGATGCTGGGAGGGCACTGGGAAAGCAGCTTGAAAGAGTGAGGGCTGAGGTCCCGCTCTGGCTCCCACGGCTGGCGATGGGATACTGAGTGCATGGGAACCTTGCAGGTACCTGTCCCACACTGAGCTGGCCCCGCTCCGTGCCCCACTCATCCCCATGGAGCACTGCACCACTCGCTTCTTTGAGGCCTGCGACTTAGACAACGACAAGTACATCGCCCTGGAGGAATGGGCCAGCTGCTTTGGCATTAAGGAGCGTAAGTACCTGCCTGCAAACCCCCTCCAAAAGCCCCCATTGGGATGAAGCAATGGTCCCTGGGAGCGGAACGCAGGGGAGAAGTGGGGAAGGGGTGCAGGGCAGCATCACCCTCTAACTTCAACTCTCTCTTTTCCTTTCACAGAGGACATAGACAAGGATCTGGTGATCTAAAGCCTCAGCTTCCTCCTCTGCTGCCAACTTTGTCTTGTTTTAACCTTCCCACTTCCTTCGGTTTTCGAACCGCTTTTGTTTTGTTTTCCCTGGGAACAAGGTGCTAATATAGGTCTAAACGTATGTAGTATCGGTGCTAAGAGAAATAACAGTCCTTCATAGCCTAACCTGTTACCACTAGATTACCCACCGGCCGTTCCTACCCGCTCTCACCAGCCCTCTCTCCCTCTCCAATGCATCTTCACAACTGACCAACCCTGTTCCTGTCCTAAATATCCGCTCTCAGTCCGACTCCTGTTAACTCCTGACTAACAGCACAGACTGCCCGCGTGCAGGGAAGGCAGAGCCAGAGGATGTGGGAAACGGGGCTTTCTGAGCAGAGCAGCTGCAGGTGACATTGTGGCCACCCGGGTCATGGTGTGGGGGATGGGGAGAGCTGAGGAAGGCACAGAAAGGCAGGATGTCGTTTTGCTTTTTGGTCCCTTTCCCTCCCACCCCTATAAGTTTCACTCCCAGGGCTCGAATTTAACAATCACTGGGCACCAAAACAAAGGGCTAAGCCAAGAAACAAGCAGGGAAACACACACACACACACACGAAAAATGAAAATACAAACGAAACGAATACGTCCCATCCTGTAAAACCCCCTCAGAAAATAAAGGTTTGAAAGTGCTACGTGCTTTACCATTACTCACCCGTTGTACTGCAGTTGTGTTCTCTGTGCTGTAAGGGGCGATGCGCTGCGGATGTGGGTGCTGGCGGCCGGCCTGGCTCCTGTGGCTCTGCTGAGCTCTGATAAGGCACTCGGCTGTCCCACATCACGGTGTCCTTGAGCACTTCCCACCTCTGCTTTGGTCGTCCTTACATTCCAGCCCTGTGCTCCCAGGGGAGCTGCATGTGCCACGCACACACTGTGCACTATTTCTTCCCGGTGTGGATTCCTGGGTTGAGGGATGGATGGGAAGGAAGGGAGAAGGTATTTGGATTTTGCTTTATAGAAAGAGTTCTGATGGGAGCAAAGGGGTGGTGAAGTCTCACAGGCTGAGAACTCTTTTTCTTACCTCTGAATGTTCCCTGGGCCTTATATTATTACATTTCTGCCACAGTGTGAGCAACCCAATGAGTCTCTGTAATAAAAAAAATACTGATTTGAAACACTGACGTGGAACGAGCTTGTGGTGTTCCTGTTTCTTCCCACCCCGAATTGGGAGGGGGGCTGCAGATGGATCCTACAGAGACAACGCTTCTGCACATCTCAGGTTTGACTTTGAGACCCCCACAGGTGCTGAATATTCAGGATCTTCATTGAGATAGCAACAGGACAAAAGGGAATGGCCTTAAGCTGTGCTGGGAGAGATTCAGGTTGGATATCAGGAGAAATGTCCTCTCAGAAAGAGTGGTGATGCAGTGGCACAGCTGCCCAGGGAGGTGTTTGAGAACCGTGGAGATGTGGCACTGAGGGACGTGGGCAGTGGGCACAGTGGGATGGGTTGGGGTTGGACTTGGGGATCTTAGGGGTCTTTTCCATCCTTAATGATTCTATGATCTGGAATACCTATGGAGAATGCTCGGCTCCTTCACCCCAACAGTCTCCAAGGTGGCATCAATGTAAAAAATACATTTTGGGAAGGAAGATGGGCTCGGTGCCGTGCTTCATGCCAAGGCTGAGAAGAACTGCACAGACTGTGGCACATGGCTGCACCATCAGGGAGCTGCGCAGAGTGCAACATGAACAGAGGACTTCGGGAGGCGCTAAGCAACTGCCAAACAGTTGTGCTCGGGATAAGCTACACCCCTGCCGGCTGTGCATGCAATGGTGGGAAACCAAAACAGATTCTCCTGGAAACTGACATGCCAGCTGCTGGGAAAAGTGAAAAGGCACAACAGTAGAAAATAAACAGCAGCAATTGCACAGGCTAAAAATATCCACGTGGCGAAGAGTTAGGCCATGACGTCCCTGTGCATCTCATCCCTTAGCACAGCGCATTCAGACAGGCGCTGCAGGGTCGGCGTGCAGGTGGGGATGGCTGCCTGCTCAGCCAGGAGCTCCTCCTGCTCCGCTGAGATGCAGCAGCACTCCTTCCAGCCACAGCTCCCGTGTAACAGAAGGCATCCCAGCCCTCCTCTCCAAAAATCACAGCAAGCTGGGTAAGTCAGCAGCTCCACCAGCAGAACCAGTTATCACAGCTCAAGTAGGAGAAAGGATCCATCTCCAGAGCTGTGTCCCATCTGAGGGGATGGTGCTTGTGTCCCAGCACTTTGGCAGAGCCCAAAGGATCCAACTCAGCACAGCTGTCCCAACTGCAAGGCAGCATCGAAGCCACCACGGGAGGTTGCAGCTGGGCTGCTCTTAACCCTTAGAAGCTCACAGCCTGAAGTATCAGCTTGCTGGGATTTCACTGCCTTGGGGCAAGTGCCATACCTGGGGTTACATCAGGACTTGAGGAATAAACTGGCCTTTTTAAACTTTCAGGCCCAGATGGTGGATGAGAACAGCCATCTCCCTGTTACGGCTGAAATCGAGCCTTTCAGAGCCTGCTCAGCAGTAAAGGAACACGGCTGGACTTTCCATGTGGAAATTCTCCCTGTGGTCAGTGCTGACTGAGGACATGGTTTGCAAACAGGGGAAAAAAGAAAACAGAAAAATAACGTCAAGCTCTGGATCCAAAGGCAGCCTGACACAAGCACCATCTGGCCCAGGTGCTGCAGAGCACTCACAGGCAGAGCTCCTTCACTTCGTGGGTTGGTTACAGTCCTCAGGGCAGTGCCACAGAGCAGTTCACTGAGCATCCTCTGCCTGCACTCATCAGAGAGGATGGGAGGGGAGTGACAGCAGTGCCTCCAGCACAGAGAATGCGTGAGGAAAACCTTTCAGACCTGGAGGGGGAGCAGCTGAACTCTCTCCCTCTCATTTCTGGACCTACTGGTTAGTTATTGCTCGACTCAATGGGGCATTAAAGCTCAAAGACGTTTTGTCCCTCCAAGTTCAGAGCAGACAGAGGGAGGACACAAGTGGGGTCTGACAGGAGCTGGGCTCATGCCGCCTCCCAGATGCTCAGGTGCAAAGCAATGGAACAGCAGGTAATTATTTGTGTAGGGGACTATGGTGTCTGCACTGACCACAGAGAATCACAGAGTCATTAAGGCTGGAAAGAACACCGCATCCAACCACCCACCTGCCACCAGCACTGCCCACTGAGCGCACCCCTCAGTGCCACACCTCCACATTCCTTGAACACATCCAGGCACAGTGACCCATCACCTCCCTGGGCAGCTGTGCCACTGCCCGACCACTCTCTCAGCGAAGCTACACTACTGCATTTCATGGCCTACCACACATCTCATGGCTGTTTTCCAATTAAGCCCTCTTCCCTTCAGCCTTGGTGTTGCACACCCAACAATCACAGAAACCCCAACTCAGTGTTTCTTCAGAAGTGATGTGCCCTGGGTCACATCTTTACATGCATTCCCTACGTTTTTCTTGATTTCATATTCCTTTTGATCACTGCTTCAATTGCATCAGGGCGACTACACAGATCTTATTTCTTGCCTGAACACCTCACTGATCACCTTTGCTGCCCAGGTTCAGGAGCTTTGTTGCTCTGGGGTTTGGGGCCAAAATTCCCCACACGCTATGCCAAGGCTTCCTCAGTGCTCGTGTCCCCACACGAGTAATATTGGCCTGCAAGCACCTGAGCTGGACACCGATGGAGGCTGTGGTAACCTCACTACATTTGCCATGGCCTCTCTTCCTGCAGCACCTGCTGCTGGGTGCAGAGATGGGTCAAGGCAGGCCTCAGTCCTCCAATCATCCTAGATGAATTACACCACAATCATGGATTGGCTGCCTGGGCTTGAACAGAATGTACCCTGTGGGATTCCTCGTTTCCTCTTGGTTACAGTACCCCAATGAAATCCCCGCTGTATCACATCAGGTGGTCCCTCACCACCTGGGCTCCAGCTGCAGGGTGAAGCCTCAGTGCAGATTTCCATGTCCTTCAAAGAGCTGTTCCCTACCCTGAGCACTACCCACATGCAGGTGAGCCTGTGCCCTGTTCCACAGGAACACTTCCTCTTCCTGTACAGCTATTTGGAGCACACACTGGATGCTGGAGCATGTTACCTGCATGCCTTGTTTGCATCCCGCTCCTCAAACCAGCAGCTGATGAGCTACCCGTGGCAGGAAGAAACATGCTGCAATAATCAGAGGGCAAATCTGGAGGGCTCCAGTTCACCCCTCAGAGGCAGAAGCCCACATCCCCCACACATTAACCATAATGCAGGGCCTGTGCATACAAATGCTCCCAAACCAGTGCTGGCAAACTTCTTCCCTGGCTGTGGAAGCTCACTTCCCTGGAGATTCTGGCACACCGTGGGCAAGCTGGAAGGAGCACCAAGATAATATCCCCCTCAGTAGAGCAAAGAATGAGATCTGGGGGAGAAGCCCAAGCACCTCTCCTCAGCTGCCTCTCTACCTAAAAGCTGGCAGGGTGAAAGTGCCCTGCGCATGTTTCACACCTGAAAACCTGGGTACCAAACAGCTCTGCTGCCTCAGTGTCGCTATGCTCAGTTCACAGCACAGTGCCTTGCCCTTCTCCCTGCACCCCAGACCCCATCACCATCACCACGAGCAGCTGCAGTGCCACGGCAAGGAGTCCCTGGCTTGAAAAGACAGATGTGATATGGGAAGCAACTCTTCTGGGGTTCCCACTGTTAGGATAGCCAGGTTCCCTTCCTCATCATTGCTGGGTACGAGCGCTCAGCTCCGGGCTCTGCTAATGGCTCCCTTTTTCCTCTGCACTGGAGTCTTCCTTTCTTTTTGCCTCCAGCTGCACCTTTAACATGTGTGGGCAAACCCAGGCTCCTGAATGCAATTCAGTTCAAGACAAAGGTGTCAGGGCATGTTCTGCTCCAAGAGGAGGAATGGTTGAACTGCTGGGGAATGGCCAGCCTTGGGCTGCCAGGGCTGAGAGAAGCCTGGCTCCCCACTTGGTCCATCTTGGAGGCTCCAGAGCTAACCCAGGGAGGAGAGGGTTGGGACAGGGACAAGACCCCTCCTGCAAAGGGTTCCTTCCACAAGGATGCCGGAGGATCAGAGGGGAGAAAAAGTGAATGAACTCCCCCCACATTGGCTTCCCTTCTGCCGCTGCTTTTTGAAGTGTCTCTTCTTTCCTTCCAGGAGAAAGATCAAAAAAAAAAAATCTTTCCCTTCTGTGCAGACAACAGAAACCACACAGCAGAGCCATACTTAGCACACTTGTGCGCACACACACACGTGGGTTCCTGGTTTACCTGCCAAGTTTCCTCTCCTCCTAAGTTGTTCCGCAGCCTCCCTGGGCTCAGCCCATCCTTGCGCAGTCCCTTTGGTCCCAGTTGCTGTTATTTAGACCATACTAAAGCTGGGTCCAGACAGCTGTGAATCCTCCCACCAGTCTGATGGAGGGCAGCAGCCAGGCTCCTTAACCCAAGCCACAAGCCTGCAGGTTGGCCCTGCTGCCAGCCACAGTTGGTGCCCAGCTCCATGCATCCTTGCCTTGCCTGTTCTGCTCCCCTCCAGCCTGATATAAGCTGATTGCCCAGGGCTGGGGAAGGTAGCTGTCCCTGGACCACGTAGGGCTGCAGCCTCAAGCTCTGCAGGGTTGGACACCCAACTCCCATGCCCATTTCTCTGCATGTCTACTCTGAGCCCACACATCTTCCCAGGAAGTGCTGCAGGGCATTTTTCTGCTTCTTCCTGCTGGAGTTTCCAGGAGCTTGAACAGCTTCCCCCATATCTCCAGATCTGAATCACCAGGGATGGGCCATGGCCAACAGCCATCTGGCACAGCTAGCCCATCTTAGGAGTGACACTAGCCTTCCCCCAGAGCTAAACCAGAGTCTCTACTTCCCACCACTTTGGCACCTTTAGGCCACCTCTTCCCATTGACTTCTGCACTCTTCCAGTTTTGCTCATTTCCAGTGCCTCCCATTGCTCCTGACCCCGGTGAAGAGCCCTTCCAGCACAAACAAGTGTTTGTTGACCAAGATCTACATCCCTTCATTTACTTTCCTACCCACCTAAAAGTAGCCAGACTTCAGCTCTCTGAACAATCAGCCCCTCAGCATTCTTGGAGGCTCATCTACAGCGATAATCAGCACAGATGCCCTCAGCAGGGTTGAACTGTTTGTGGAAGGGAGTGCTGATCTCTTGGTGCGAATCCAGTGAATGATCTCATCCTAGAAAAGAAGCTTGAAGTCACCCTCTCCACTGGCAACGCATGGTGTTCACCGTTGATGGCAAAGAAAAGCCTGTACTCTCTGCAGATGGTCTGTGGTCTCTTTCCACCTCTCACACATGTTCAGCCTGCCAGAGAGATGTATTCCTCATTCTTCATCATGCTTGTGACCTCTTTCCCCCTCTCACCTCTCTGTACCCATCCAGTCCTTCAGATTTCCAGCCCTTCCTTTCAGACTGGGTCCCATATTCTGTTATTCTTTTCCTTTCACCACCTCTTGCCACAGCCACTCATTGCACACATCTCACCTATTCCTTATGCTCCACTTCCCTATTGCTCAGCCACATTCCTCATCAGGATCCACTTCACCTTCCAGTTCCACCTCCAAACACCCTTCTGTCTGCTCCCAGCCACATCCCTGCCCACCTCCACACCAGCTTCTAACAACATCACTGCCAGCCTCACAGGTGGCTTTTGAGGCTCCCTTCCACCCTTCTTATATCCAGGCAGGCACAGAGCCATGCAAAAAAAAAAAAATGTTTTGCCTTTTGAGAAAGATCAGCCTGCCCAAAGTCCCCTTCCCATGGCTGCAAGAGGGGTGAGGTACTGGAAATGGGTGCCTCTCTTGGGTGGGAGGAATTGGGGTCCCTAACAATGGGGATGGAGAGCCCTGGGCACCTCCCGCTCTCTCTGGAGACTCCAGTGCATCCTCTGACCACAGCGCAGCACCCACTCTGTTTCTCTTCCAACCCTTCACAACACCTTTGTTCATTGCAGACTTCAAATTGAAGAAAGATTTATAAAACCACAGCAAATCACAAGACATAACATCCAAACATCCAATGCAAAAAGCATTAAACAGCCATCAAAAAAGAAGGGGGACTGCTGGGCTCTCTGTGGATATAAATCCCCATTGATGTGTTTGGGTACATCCCTTCCCCCCTCTGTATTTGTATGCCAGTGCATGAATTCACCTTTGAAGGCTTTACAAGAATGTGTAATCTCCCTCTTTTATGTGTTTCCATATCTTTTCTCATCTTGATTAGCAGGAATATTCACCCTTAGCCATATAGATGCTATACCATGAAAGGCATTTGTGCACGGCCACAAAGAGCACAAACTGGTGTTTACTAACACCAGATACACTTCCACATAGATGCACTCTGCATAAACTTCTGCTTTAGCACCTTGCACGGGCATTTCAATGCACGTGTGCTCACACACAAGCAAGAGCAAGCTGTGTCCGTGCTGTTACTGTTTCCATGCTCCCTACAGCCACTCTGCCTGCTAGTAAATTCG
The DNA here is from genome assembly GCF_016699485.2 of Gallus gallus. Lineage (NCBI taxonomy): Eukaryota > Metazoa > Chordata > Aves > Galliformes > Phasianidae > Gallus > Gallus gallus. The sequence goes on from NC_052544.1 coordinate 12,536,949, forward strand.
GACAGAAGAACTTGTGAAATTATAAACTACAAGGTAATATAGAAGGCCCTTTCAGTGCTGCTGGCAGTCAGACAAGAGGCTTTCTTTCCCCCCAGCCCTTAACGATCTCAAGCATTCTGAGGACACAGATAAGTCAGAGATATCAGTGCTCATCAGGATCCACGTACTCTCCTGTTCTCCCAGCATACAAAGAGCAGAAGAATTGCAGACCCCGCAACTGAGAAGCAAACCTCCCAGCTCTGATGGATGCCCTCCTTCCCAGGAGGAGAGCCCAGCACAGCCACCAGGTACTGGGTTCACTCCAACGCCACACCTCCATGCCCAGCAGGGGAACACACTCAAGACTATGAACCGCTATTTTCTGGGAAGCCTGCACATTGCTAAAGCCAATGCTACAGCAAGCTGTGCTGCGGACTGCCTGCTTTAGGCACTGCGTGAGCTCTCTGCATTTCCTCTACTACCAGACCAGGGAGTGTTAAGACAACAACCATATCAATCCAGGCCTGACAGGAGATCAGTCAGTGCTGAGCCACATCTGAGCACATCACAGAGCAGATTACCCATTAGCTCCCAGCAGCAGAGCCCAAGTGCATTGGTGCAGTTAGCTGCAGCCACTCCAGGTTCCTCGCGCCCCAGGGCTGTAATCATGGGGTTCTTCAAGCTTAAAACTGGGTCAAAGCATGGCCCCAAGCTTAACCAACAGTGGTTCTGTGTCTGATGTCAGTGTAACAGCCACATCTTCCATGCCTTTACACAGCTCCTAGGTGAAAGAACCGGAGGTGGCTGATGGACAGAGGGATCCTCACATCCACCAGCTGTGCCACTGTGACTGCCAGATGATCCCTTCACATCTGCCTGTAACAGCAGTGACAAAAAGAGGCTCCGAACGAGGTGACATTGAGGATCATCGCATTGCCTGCGTTGCAGCATTGCTCAAGCGAGGCTCTGGGCTGAGCAGAGCCACAGCTGAGGCACTGGGACACCTGAATCACCCTTCCCTCATTGTGAAATGTCTGTGTGATTTGCATAACAGCAAACCATTGCCCAACAGCCATGTTTAGGTTGTTCAGAGTCATCCTACACACATGTACATCAAACTCCCACGTCAGGGTTGGCCACTGAAGAGCAGAAGATCACAGCCATCAGTGTGCAGGTGGTGGGCCAAGGAATGCGATGCTATTTGTCAATTCCCACTCTATTGGTGCTTGGAATTACTCATTTCAATGACTCTGCCCCTCCAATTTGATACCCAGGACATCCAATCTGTCTGCCTGCAGATACACAGCCAATAAAGATGTCATTTAGTTCCTTGCCAAAGATGAGACAGGCTCAGACCCCAGTGGTGAAAAATAACCTCATGCTCCGAGGACGCATGGTACTGATTTGTCACGAGAGCAAACCTCGGTTTTGTCCTCCTTCCCTTTCCAGCTCAGCATGCCCCCAGAATTACTGATTTTGCAATGCAGGTAATCAATAACAAAGGAAACACAGCTGATGGGAGACACTCCTCTGGAACCAAAGAAAATCCCTCTGAGGGGAGAACACTTCCAGGCATCAGCTCTGCCACCCAAAGCAGGGGCATCCCCCAGCAGCCCATGGGCATGCCTTAGGTTAATGCCCTGTGACAAGGCTGCCTGACACCCAGAAGCCTCTCCAGCATCTCAGCAGCAGCTCTCTGCTCTCAGCCAGTCTGGGGTAGGGACTGCACAGCACATCCACATCAGAGGATGCTGTACGGGAAGGCAGTTTATGCCAGTGCACAAGTGACACACACTCCCTAAACCTCTAAACTGTTTTGGAGCCCATGCAGATGCCTCTGTGCTGCTTCTGTGCCCTCTGCAAAGGGTTTTCTGCCACAGGTCTGCTGCCAGCTGCATACCCTCACTCCAATGCACCAAGAGGAGTGATGCAAGCTTTTCAGTGGGACTCTTTTTCCAGGCAAGTCTTCAGACATCTGGGAAACAAAACCCAGAGTGAAGCTCTCACTGGGTGGCACCCACAGGAGATAATTGCTGCTACATAATTGCCTGGGGCTAAGGAGAAGCGCCTGCATCAGCACCATGCAGCAGTCCTCAGGTACCCCACTGCACTGCATCCACCTCCCCACTCATCCTCCTCCAAAAGGCACTGAGCAAAAGCCAGCTGCATCGTGCAGCCACCACAGAGCATCCATGGGGGAGTGAGCTCTGTGTGCCACCTCCATCTTCCCTTAACTGCAGACCCCACAGTATCCCAATGGGATACTGAACCAGACCAAGGGATTTCACCCCATCTATTCCCTACATCTCTGTGGGCCTGCTCTGTGATAACTCATGAACTAAATCATCTCAGATGAGTATTCACAGATGTGTTAACAGCAGTCTGCAGGCAACACCCTACCCACAGCTACAGTGTCACAGCAGCCACTGAGCGTTCACGGGTCAGAAGCAGAGATTTTATCAGGACGTTTGGTTGCAGAAGGAACGCAGAAGCTGTGGGTCTCCTGACTTACTCTAGAGATGCGCACCTGAGATCCATCCCCTATAGCTATCAATGGCATGTAGTTGTATCACCCCGGAGCCCCTGTCTTGCTGAGCCTCAGCACCAGCTGCATGGATGCACATGTATGGCAGCAGTGCCAGCACGAGGGGGCATAAAGGACAGAGACACAGTATGGGGGATGGTTGTGAGCCCTTTTCCCCACCCTAGGAAGCAACAGCCCTCCACCTGGTACCCAACAAAGGATCCCATCTGAGTGTATGCTCATTGGACTCATCCATTCACTCAGCTTTCTGAGTAGCCAGGAGAATCCTCACCCTCAGCTTCCAGCTCTTTTCTGCAGGATGCTTCCTAACTGATAATGGTCCCAATGGTACCGTTGGGATGGGTCAAACAGCAAGACTCACCAAGTGGGTGTCCTTTAGGCCTGCTATCAGTGCCACAGTGCATCTCTTCTGGCAGTCCTTCAATTAGACACCTTAAGCCATTTTCTACAAGCGCCAGCTTACAGAAAACTGAAACCACAGCAAATTAAATCGGCTGAAAGAAAACACAATGGAGGCTCAGTCAAAATGCCACCCACAGCTGCCGGAGGTGGCAGCTGAGCATCACAGCCTCAACCCAGCTTCACCCCATGGAAAACCCCCTGCCTCCAGCTCCAGCCACCAACTGTGGGAACACGCAGGGAGCTCAGTATGACGAAGCAGACGTCCTCTGCACGATGGTGGCCTTGTCCCAGCCTGCCCGAAGCACCCGCAGAGCACCGGTCTGCCAACAATGCCACGTCTTCACTTAACAATACCTCCTCCACACCCCAAACCCAAGCACTGCACTGCACGGCTGCCCCAAACCCAAGGTCTGGAGGAAGGTTTCTGCCCCACTGCATTCCCAGCCACACTTCCCCCTCTCCCCCATTCCTTTCCTGCTGGCAGCAGGCAGGGCGAGCCACTCCTGGGTGATTCAATTCCCAGCAGGCAGAAGTCCTCTCCTGGGTACACACAGCTGGGCATAGCAAGGAGGCACAGGGCCCATGAGCTGAGCTGAATCACTGTGCCCCAAATGAGCTCCGGCGTGCAGGGACACGGCCCTGCGGAGGTCGCAGCAAGGTGAGTGTTGCAACAGCACAATGCATGACTCACCCACAGAGAAAAATGCAGTTTGGGGTATGAATCGGTAAGGCAAGGAGGAGAACAACCCGCTGGGGCACAAACCAGGGGTGCAAGTCACAGAAACACCCAGGGCTGGCTCAGGGTGAAAAGGAAAGCAAATGTGGAGAACAGCAGGGTGACAGCTGCACTCCAGCACCTTGTTATGCTGATGGGGCTGCTGCACCCCAGCTGTGCTCAGACAGAGCTGCACCCAACCACAGTGCTGGAAGCTTCTTCTCCGTTCCGGATATGCTCTGCTCACATAGACCTGCAAACAGGATGGTAACCCACATTTGGGCTGGATGATGCTGGAGCACATCCTGCAGAGCTGTGCCACAAACCCAGGCTCTGGCAAGGTGCTCCCAACACCAGTCAAAGCTATGGCAACCCAACCAGCATCACCTTCTCCTCTCCTCCCCAGTCCCTGGGGCAAGACCTGCACCCATGCCCTGGCAGGAAATCAATGTCCCCAGTGCCTGCATACCTCCACAGGCACAGCTTTGGGTAACACCAGTTGCATGCACTGCACCTACCCTACAGGATAACAGAGTTTTTCCCACAGCCCGTTTTTTTTTCTTGCTTGTCCCTGAAGGCAAGCCAACCTCAGACAACACTTCCATTGAATGTTGCAATAAAACCGGGCTCCCTGAAATCAGCTGTCCCAACAGCTTTGCCAGGGGCAGCAGGAGAAGCAGGCAGAGGCTCCCCATAAGGTAGCAGCGATTGGGAAAGCCTTGCTAGGACTCAGGTGCCCCTCATTGGGGACACAGCCTGGCACACACTTCCAGCAGCCACTGTCTGCAGGAAGCAGGGAGGTCAAGATGACAAGAGCCATGGTGGAAAGCTGGCAGGGCATCTTGCACTCTCTAAGCCAGCTGGATTTCTTCCCAGGGACTGCAGGGGAAAGGGAAAAGGGCGCCCGTGAGTCCCTCACACCCAGTCAAGCAGAAGGGGCTCCCATCTCCCTCTAGCGACTGCAGCCTTCAGAGCTGCCTCCTGCTTTCAGGCTAACTGGACTGCACCATTAACTCGATTGATTTGCAGAGCCCTAGGAATTACTCTGTTGACATTGCATTCCTGGAGGCTCCTCAGAGCACAGGGATGTGCTTTGGGATGACAGCAGCACACCAGAGCCCTGTTGGACAAGGTGTTGTACAAAATGGAGAACAAAAAGAAACACGTATATAAATCAACATCTCCACTGGGAATATCTAAAAGAAAAAAACCCAACAAAACAAAAGTCATCAGCCTTTGGGATGCAAAGCAGCCAGGCCTGGAGAGCAACTAAGCATCGTTATTAAATAAATTAATTAGCCCAGCAGAGCCCGCCAGGTACTGAACACTTTCCACTTCCAAGCAGGTAAATAAGTCCGTGGGAACAGAGGCAGCTCCCCGCTCACCAGGCAGCACAAGCTGCATTTGAATGGAAATGCAATTCCTGCAGCCTTGCAGGCTGAGCATCGCCTCCGCCAGCACCGCGCATCGCCCGCTGCGGCTGCAGGCAGGCAGGGCGCTTTGATCCCCTCCCCAGCCCTATCTCAGCACCTTTAAAACCAACTTTCATCACCCTGGGGTCTGGCAGGAGCTGGCTGAGTAAACTCTCTCCTCCTGCCCTAATTGCAGCCAACAGACGACACTGGTAGGCACAAGCAGGGCTGCTGCCCCGGGTGCGAGTTTGGCTCCCAGCCCTGATTTGGAGGAGGTGGCCCAGGGCCAGGTTGTGGGGCAGAGCTTGGAGAGGAGGCGAAGACGATGGAAAACAGGAGCAGGCGTGCAGCTGTGGAGGAACAGACAGGGTGAGAGGGGGCCCTGCCTTCCCCATCATCCTGCAGGGCAAGTTTAGCTGCAATGGCACTTCCTAGCTCTCTCCCTCCAGATGTTGCGCAGCAAAAGTGCCCAATACTTATGCAGTTTTAGGAAATTCAAGGAGACTTCCAAAAAGAACACCAAAAACACCAGCATGGCTCCAGCCTCCATTCTCAAAGCAAGCATTCACCAGAGAAGCAAAGAGATAGAGCTCTGCCGTAAGAGGAAGTTCACAATTACAGCACAAGTCATTACTGGCAAGCAAAATTCCCTGGCATGTTGCAAATGAAATCCAAATTCCCCAGGCTGGGGTACAAGACAGCCCACAGCATTCATTCCAGGACCCGTTTGAAAGAGAGAAAATGAGACAATATTTATGATGGCGGAGACAGATAAAAGTTGGTAGGGGAAAATCTCCAGGGGGGGCGTTTCAAACAATGAACATTACACCCAAAGCTGCAAGAGCTTCACTTGCAAAAAGAAGTCCCCAGTGAGCGTGCACTGCTGACAGCTCCCAACATTAAATCCCTGCATAATGCCCCTGTAATCTGAGCAGCACCAATGCAGACAGCTCCAAAGAGTAGTCACATTGTCTCTTCCTATGGCCATCCAAACACTGTCCTCCCAGTCTTCTCCAAGGCAACCAACAGCCACAGGAGCTCCCCCACAGGTCACCCACCATAGCAGATACCTCTTGATGTTGTTAAGATGCTGACTGACAGCAGTGGGAAAAATAAGGTTCAACAGGAGCAGGAGATGCTCAGGTCTCCTTGGAGACCAAGCTGTGGCCTCAGGACAACCCTGTTTGCTCAGGACTTATCTGTACTCAGTCACTGCTGAAGGAAGCTGGTTGCAACACCTCTCCCCAGCCCACCCTGATTTGGGAAGGCGATACACTCCATGCAGTATGGGACAACCTCACTGAGGACTATCACACTGCCCTGACCTCCTCGAGCACAGCTTCATCTCCCATGACCAAGCCCTAGCACTAAGCCACAAGGGGCAGCTCAGAATCATAGGACAGAGTTGGAAGGAACCCATAAGGATCACCAAACCAAGCTGCATAAGCCCATCTCCACTTAGCCAGCAAATAAACATCTCCGCTGAGATACACTTACCCTTATGGTTCTCCTTCCCCCACTCCAAAGCCACCACAGCAGCCATAGCCTGAGCCAGACAACAACGCTCTCAGAGAGGCAAACAGGCTGCCTTCACCTAGCCCTTATAACCTTCCAGTCACAGAGCAGCCAGGGCCCACTCCCCTCCCATTTATCAGGTCCCAATTGCCCCCACCTGCACCAGCCACCAGCACTGCTTCCCGTAACCCTTTCTCAACCAGTACATCAGCACAAAGTACGTCAACCTTGCATCCAAACATTGGAAACCCAAATAAAAAATGGGACAGGAGGATAAACCAGCTTCCTGGGTTCATCACTATAGCTCAATCCGTATCAAGACAGAGTCCATTTTGAATAAAATAAATAAATAGACATAAAAATAAATCAATGTTGATTCCTACTGCAGCATAGGGAAGGGAAGGGAAGGGAAGGGAAGGGAAGGGAAGGGAAGGGAAGGGAAGGAAAGGGAAGGGAAGGGAAGGGAAGGGAAGGGAAGGGAAGGGAAGGGAAGGGAAGGGAAGGGAAGGGAGGATTTGTGCTGAGCAGGGTGCTGCCTGTGGCCGTGCTCCTCACACCCACTGCTCCCAGTAGTGCAGGCTGTGGGGCACTGCTGGGAACAGCGTCAGGAACGCCAGGCGGGGGAGTCACGTTTGCATCTGTGCGACATCCAAAACATACATAGATGGGTTGGATGCCAAACCACCCGTCACACTTCACTTTTTTTCCTTGAGCCTTCAACTATAATCCTTTAATGAATTAAGTGTAGCAATTAAAGAAGGTGTTTTTTCTTTTTTTCTTTTTTTCTTTTTTTTTTTTAAAGTGTACGTGCCTTAAAATGGAGATGGTTATTTTGGCTGTTCAAGGCACTTAATATGATAATAAATGCAGAGCCCCTCAGCTTCAGGGATCCTCCACACCTCTCACCCAGCCCTTTTTCTATTTATCTTTCTGGCAGACTGCCTCTCATATTTATCCTATGGAAGGTCGCCCCTTCTTCTTGCTCTACGCAAAACTTCACAAAACAGGGGGAGGTGGTGGGGGTGGAGGCTCAAAGCTGCTTCAGAGCAAAAGCCCCAAACCAGCAACAACAGTACAGAGCCCTGTCATTGCAGAAAATGGAGAAATTCCATTTCTGGGTGAATTTGGAGTGTCACACTCCTTCTCCAACCCTCTGCTTCCCCTCAGCCACATAATCCCTGTTTGGCTTTATAAGCATAGATGAACATCTGCGTGCCTCAGTTTCCCCTCCTATGTAAAGGAGGTCAACCAGTCCTGCCGCATCCTTCAGAGGATGCAGGCACTGGGAGATGCCAAACATCTGGGAGAAGCTGCAGGCTTAGAGGCGTCCCCTAGAGCTTGAAAGTTTCATCTGTACCCCTATGGGCTGGTGGACCTCACGGCCTGTCCCACTGGGCTGGATGGTGTCCCCCAGCACTACGATACGCTCTTAGGTCTGGGGCAATGCCTCTGCAATCTGCATTTCTCTCACTTTTCAATTATTATTATTATTTTTTTAACTTTCTCCTGGTTTGATCCAAACGCAATTCCTGTCACCATGAGGTCTCAGCAAACGTTCTCTGACTCATGGAGTTGGCCCAACAGATTTTCTGCCTCCACAGGAACTGGACCGTCCTGTTTGTGGGCACAACAGCCGCCCTTAGCTGTGTGCTGAGGGCAAAGAAAAACTGTTCCCACCACGAAACACTCCCTGCCAGATGTGGGCAAGCCCTCCCCCACATCTGGACAGCAGTCAGCCATTTTGACTGCCTCTCCGTTGTTGCTTTGCCCCAGAGCGGGGCAAGCCTTGGAGATGATGTTCTTCACGCACTTCTGCAGAGCAGTTTACCAACTTTTTGCCCGTGGGACCACAGTTTTGTAAACTCAGATGGAAGGTAATGACGCCCACAGAGAAACAGCTTCATTGCTGGGAGAGAAATGTCTCCCCTCTTCTTTGATAACCTGTGAGAAATTGGTGGGAGTTTGGATAGTAGGTTTGTTCGCTAATACAAATTTATGGAGATTTGGGCTACTGGTGCCATGCCCATGGGTGGCCATCACCCTTTACAACTTGGCCAAGACCCTACTTTCATCTGTAGCAACACAAGTTGTGGTTGCAAAGCCTACAGTGATTGTGGCCAAAAATAACAGTCAATAAAGCCAGTGACCTTTGCTTGATTGTCCGGTTCAGCCATTGCAAACACTTTTCCCCTCAGGCTCCTGCACAAATTCCTTCAGAAATGAGGGAAATTGCTCCCACAGCGTCCCTGGGAAATCTCAGGGACACACCATCCATCAATACCAGCAAAATATTTTGCAGTGTGAGACAATAGCAACATCTCCTGCTGCACTGGTACAAGCCCAGACACTGTGCTCTGGCTTCCTGTAAACAAGAGCTGTTTAGCTCTAAATTTTTCTTTTGGCTCGGGCTCCCCTGGTTCAGTGAGGATGGTATCAAGATAATCATCACATGGATCGTATTCCTGGTACGAGGCTCCGTTGCACAATGGCACCTCTTCATGATGTCCTTGGAGCAAGGCTTGCTTTCTGCAGGTGTGACTGGGCATCAGGTCTCAGCAGCAGGCTGAAGGAGAAGCGGGACACAGTGGGGATTGAAACAGGAGCAGGGAAGTCTGGGGCTGAGATGTTTCTAACGTTTCTAATGAAGACAGACAGATATGCCGTGGGAGAAGAGGTTCTAGGCAACGGGCTGGAGTAGAACAGACTTTTTCCAATGCTAGACAAAGCAGGAGAGGAATGGTGTTTCCAAAATCAAAGGGTCGGTGGTCCCATATTTTGATGTCCAGACCAAAACAAACAAAAGCTATTTCACTGCATGAAAATTGAACTCTATTTTGAAAGTGTTTTCTGGTTGAGTAATGGAGACCTCAGGGTGAAACGTGAATGGGCAGTGCCCGCTCTGCCCATCCTGGTCTCCCAGTGCCTGTGCAATCCCTGACATACGACCCAATGCACCGGACTGTAGAAGTTAAACACCCAGTCTAAGTTGCTTGTTTAGGGTCAGTGAGGAGAGAGAGGCATCTCCTTGAACAGCCCATTCCCCCTTGATGGACACCTGGACTCATGGACTTGTAGCTTAACCTCTCATCACTTCTTTACCCTCCAGATAATTTTAGTTCTCTGTCCTCTTTCCCCGCTACCCCCTAAAGACCCAATTGTTTCCCATGTTCTCCTCTCCCTTCTCCTTCACTGCTATCCCCACCAAGCTCCTTCTGCACAAACCCCAAACTGCAGCTTGGTTTCTCAGCTAGGATGACAAAGTTCCCTACAGGGCTTTGAGAAAAGACTTGGGCATCCATGTCTTGTCTATAAACCACTATGACTTGCAGGGCATGGTGGGGAGAAGGGTCTCCAGGGTGGGAGGGAGCTTCACAAAGACTTCAGGTGGACAACAGCATGACCAAATGAAGCCCTGTGAAGAACATCAGCTCCTTAACAACAGGTTAGGGATGTGTGATTCTGGAGGCACTGGTTGTGTAGGCACTCTGGGAACATAAGGTCTGTGATACCATCTCAGCAATCAATAGAGATACTACCTGCCAGGCCTTGAAGTTCCTCAGAGACACCTGCAGCAGGATTTCTCATCCCCGGTTTGTTCTGATTAAACCACCCTTTCGGTCCAGTGGCAGATCTGTTGGAGGTGCCTTCCCTGTGCCTTGCAGGGCCATGGCAGACTGACGGCCACCCTGCAGGGACTGCAGGCACACGCCATGCCAGATTCAGTCACTGCCACCGCCGCCAACGATGAGATCAGCCATCCGGCACACGGTGCAGGCCGATTGGCTCGGGATGAGCTAATGCTGCTCTGTGCAGACGGATGGAGTGGGAGGAGGGAGGCACGCTGATCACTAGCTCATCCCATGACGAGAGCCGTGATCTGGCCCATGCCATTCCAGGAAGACAGTGAATGGATATGGGGTTCCATTGGGCCCATAGGATGAAAGTAGGACTGCAACACGCTCTGGTGCTCCCTGCCAGAAGGTCTTCACCGCTTTCTCCTGGGGTCTTGCACAGCATCTCACCCCATCCCATCAGGGTCCCATCTGTTTGCAGAGTGATGACATCCCCTCCACGGGCTGGCATCCCAGCCTTCTGTTGTGCTGAGCTCCTGACTTTGTCATGGTGCCAGATGGCTTCGGAAGCAGATGACTTCATGCCTTTTAAAGGGGCAATGGATCTGTTAGCAGCACCTGTAGGAATCAGTGCGTATCGTCCTTGATGGTGAAGCCAACAATGGGAGCATAGCACAGCAGTGGCCACAACCCCACAGAAGGCTTGAAGAGACCTGAACTCCAGTCCAAGATCAACACCAATCTAATGACCCTCAACACTCCACAGTCTGTTGGGTTTGTATTGTCCCGCATGATGGCTCTGTGCAACCCTACAGAGAACAGGGGACCGACTGCAGCATGAGCTCCATAGCAATGCACTGCTGTGCATGTAATGGCAAGGGCTGACCAGCATTCAGCCTCAAAAATCAAAAATATGTCACCTACACTGGATGTTAAGGAGACCAGGAGTGGTTGATCAACACTGTTCGTGTTTGCATTGCACGAACTTCTATCCCCAAAACAACATGTGGTGGGTTTGACTCCAACCACCCATCAATGGCCTCCTCTCAGACCTCACGTCAGTGTAACCTGGAGATGCTCTAAGAAAATTCCACCTACAATTTGTATCAGCTAAAAAAGCAGAGTCTCAGAGTGAGAACCAGGTTTGCGGCACAGAGCCTCTGAGTATCACTGAGAGGAGCAGCTGCAAAGGGAGCAAAGCATCCACACCATGCCCCATGGAAGGCTTCACCAAGCATGCCTGGAGAGCTTGATTTTGGGACCCAGAGACACCCACCTAAGCAAAACCAGGTCAAGAGAAAAGTGAGTTTTAATCAACTCCCACTCTTTAGTTGACTTATGGTCAGGAAAGTGGACATCTCTGTCCTTTAAATCTTCCCTATGCGATGGACTCCCAGTAAGAAACCTCTGGGTTTGCAGCTGTAAGGGATCTATCCTGGGAGCACCTGGGAGCAGCTCCCTGAGGGTTATGGTCGGTGCTGGTCAGTGAGGTTTCGGCACACACACAAACACAGGCAGCCGATTCCTGTGCAGCTCTGGATCCTCCCCACCCACAAGCTCCCGCTTGTTGGGGAAAAGGCTGCTGTTGTTCCAGGCAGATAATCGCCCCTTCCCTTGCAAGTCCCTGCACGCTCCCCTGCAAACATACCCACAGAGCATTTCAGCGCAGCAGATACTGAGGCTTAAAGGCCAGACCCATAGACTGGATCTCCTTCTGGAAAGGATGTTTGTCCCTGCAGGAAACAGCTCACCTCAGGCCCTCCAATCCTGACACATGGTGAGAGGACACTTGGTGTAGATTTAGAGGTGGCCTGAACAAATCAGACACTGTGGAAGAGCAATGGGAGTGGGTCTATCTAGAAAGCACTTTGCATGATAAAGGGATTTCACCCTCAAGTCTGTTTCTGAGAACATGAGGGTCTGGAGAAGCACATGAGGGTCTGGAGAAGCACTGCAGTGACACATCTCAATGGCACTGCCCTGAATCCCAGGTCTACGGAGACCACACAAAGGACAGCACACACTTAGAAGGTGGCAGGTCTAATTGCTTGGGCACCCAGTAGGCATAGCCATTGGCAGCAAGGACCCTGTGAGTGCTTCTTGCTGGTCCAGAGAGGCCTGTGGTGATTTCCCTTACCCAGCCCCAACATGCTGCTTATCTGCACAACGCCATGCGTGCATCTAACCTGCAGCAGAACGTCTCGGTGTTATCAGCTGAAGATCTTGGGAGGAACCAGGAAACAAAATCTCTTGCTGTGATTAGAGGGAGAGGAGCACCTCGGCAGCGAGGTGGCAGAGCCCAGACATTCCCCATGCCCATGGCACCCAACAGGATGAGCTCCCAACTGAGAGCCATGGCGGGGTGACATGTTGACACCACTCCTGGGGCTTTTGTTGGCTTGCTTGATTTACTGTCTGAGCAGCGTGAAGCAGCCCTCAGGGCAAAGCCAGGCAATGTACATAGCTCCATCTTTCTGCCTTCTTTCCTCATGGCACAAGTCCTTCATCAGGTCAGGATTTGCGTCCCCAAATGGCAATCTATTATTTTTTTTCCAACTATATTTAAATCACATCTTTCGATGTTTCTCCACACTGTAACCAGGGAGCACTCCTCTGAGGAGGGGAACTAAGTTCCCTTCAGCCCTCTGCAGCAAACAAGGCTGCTAACAGGCTCTGCCCCTGCTGTGGAAAGGAAAACCCAGTGCTCCCAGTCTGCTGGCCATGAGGTGGAGCTGTCAGTGGCTTTTGCATTCAGTGGGCATTTGGGGGTATTTTGTAAGGGCCCCATCTCAAAGACACCCTAAGCTTCTTCCCAACAACTCTTCAGGTTCTGCCTGATATGTGGTTCTTCCATAAGCACCAGGATGCTCGATCAACATTACTGCTGTGAAGCACAGCAAAGAAAAGGGGATGAAAGAGGGCTTCTGTCACCACTTGTAAAAGAAAAGAGTGCAAAAAGGAGATCTGTCTTGTGGGTGGCACAATAACCCCCTTCCTCAATGAAAAACAGCACTGCATCCTTGCTAGCCGATAGCTCCCAGCTTGCTTCTTGAGATGAGACCGAGGCCCCCAGCTCTGTGGTCTCTGGAGTGACCTGTGGCCCCAGATGCAGGAGGAAGGAGTGGTGCACATGGTCAGTTGTGAAAGGCTCCAAACGCAGGCAACCCTTGCAGCAGTCAGCTGATGCCCTGAAGCTGAAGGTTTGCTCACTTGTACCTTGGTGTGTCTAAATATAATACATGCATTGTTCTGAGCCCTGTCTCAGCCCCATTGGAATCTACCCACCAATACCTGATTTTCTTGCCTTCCATGGTTGCAAGATGCAGCCACGTGGAGGAACTTTTCCTTTCACTCTTCTGAAATGCACCACCCACCATTGGGTGCCCATTGTCACAAAGAGCTGACTGGCACATTCAAGCTACTATTACATCTGCTCTATCACTTTCATAATCCTCAAAGCTTCTTCAAGGTCCCTGCAAGTCATCTGACTACACCAGCTGGAAAAATTGAGAAGTTGAGTGTGTAAAACCAACAGAATTTGTGCGTCTTCTCATTCAACCCAAACTGTTTCTGGAAGGGCACGATCAGCCTGAAACCCAAATCATTTTCCAAGTGGAGTTAAAATGCAGTAAGGAGAGCACCCAGCACGAGCTTGTATCAGGGAATGAGGAGCAAGAAGCTGACAGATCAGTTCCCAACCAAGGCAACCCCTATCTACGCTTTGGGGAGATATTTCCTCCCTGATTCTTGGTCCTAACTATTCACTAGATTGAAGATTCTGAAGATTTTTGGTAACCTTAAAACTGCATTTTCTGCAATTTCAGCAGATTTTTCTGACTCACCTTCACTGCCAACCCCAAATATCCAAAATCATGGGTCCGCCCTTCCTGTGTTTTAGTATTTGGACCATGAAATCATATGGATTTTCCCATGATTTTTTGTGTCCCATGATTTAATCTACCAGTGTCTTGGTTGAGACAAGTCCCAGTCAAAGCCATGCGTGTGGCTGGAAGGTTCAAGGCCTGCTGACTGGGGACATCTTTTCAAAACCCACTGCAATCTGAAGAGGACAAATCAGTATTTTCTGAGGGTTGATGGGGAGGGAAGGGAAGGGAAGGGAAGGGAAGGGAAGGGAAGGGAAGGGAAGGGAAGGGAAGGGAAGGGAAGGGAAGGGAAGGGAAGGGAAGGGAAGGGAAGGGAAGGGAAGGGAAGGGAAGGGAAGGGAAGGGAAGGGAAGGGAAGGGAAGGGAAGGGAAGGGAAGGGAAGGGAAGGGAAGGGGCAAAGAGGTCTGAAGCTGCCCATGCTCCAATTGACATGCCAGCAAACTGGGCTGGGATGCAACAGCCCCATCTCTGCTTCTGCTCTCCCTGAACTGCCATCTCCCTGCTGCCTCCCTCTCTCTCTGCCTCCTGCCATTTCAGGACAGGGACCACCTTTCCATCCCCGCTGAGCACCCGGGGGCTTTTTGGCGGCACCTGGGCTTTCTGGGGGCTCCCCCAACGCAAACAACAACAACATTCAAAGTGCCTCTCCGCACGCAGCTGCTCCGAGGACAGGTTCAGGTTTCCCCCACCCCCTTCTCCCCATCCCTCCTCGCAACACCCACCTGGCAGCTACTTAAAAACACTCTTTGGGTTTTTCAGGTGTGTTGGAGGGAGTTACCTGACATATTCCCCCCACCCCCCTCACGCTAGGTCCTTGATTTCATGGTGATGGGATAAGCTAAGAGTAGAAAGCTCTGCAATTGTTTGGCTCTAAGGTTTGGGTGCTTGCCCAGATCTGACACACACACACACACACGCACAAGTTCACTCCGCAGTGAGGGCGCGAGCGATGCCTCTCCTCTCCCTCCTCCTCCAGCCCGTCACAGAAGGGCTGGCTCTCCAGCCAGGCAGTTCCACCTCCTCCAACTTTCTCTCTCGCTACTCCCAACCTGCGCTGCCGGAGTTTCAAACAGAAAAATCCCTTCTTCCAAGAATTTCTCCCAGCCCTCTACTCTGGTCTGTGAGCGCCATGGACCCCCGGCAGCCGGCAGGGTGCTGCTGCGGGAGGGGGATTTCGGCAGCAGGGGCAGAGAGGCTGTAAACTTCAGGAGAGGTCTCTCCTGTTGCAACAGGTAAGGCACGCCGGTGTGGGAAGTCGAAATGACTCAGGGATGGAGGAGAGCATGGAGGATGGAGAGATTTAGCTGTGAAACTGCTTTTGCATGTGAGTAACTTTGACTGGAAATTGCTCCATCCTAAGAATCAGGCTTTGGGATGGAAAGGGATTGCTTTTCATCTTGCAGCTGTAGCATGTTGGGTTATGGGCAGAGCCAGGAAATCTTCAGGTGTGTTTGCTCGAGTTTGCACCCGGACTTATGTGGGAGACATGAGCACGCTGCGGGCAGGTGGGCTGTGAGCAGAGAGAGTGAAAACCTCATCACCGAGCAGAGGGTGAAGGAGAGCTGAGCACAGAAGTGCCCAGGTGTGTGCATGGGGCAGGGCTCCTGCAGGAGCAGAGGGATGAGCTCTGCAGAAGCGTGATGGCGCCCGGCTGTGGGCACGGCTCTTGGCTGCACACAACCTCACCTGCTGGGGAGCTCCTCTTGCCCTGTGCTCCCCTCTGAGCCAGCTCATACCAGGAGGATCCTGGAGGATCCCTGCAGGCAGGCACAGTGCTGGTGTTTCCCAGGTCAGCCTTGGTCCCCCACAAGCAGAAGAGCCTGGGAGGTGAAATGAGAGCTTCATGCACTCCAGGCTCTGCCCCAGCCTCACCTGGGAGCGTGCATGCTGGTAGGGGCATTTTGCATCAAGACAACTTTGTTTGCCATAAGTTATGGCAAACTGAGGTGAGCCACCCTGCAAACCCAGTCCCAACTCCAGGCACACAGGAATTATGTACAGTGTATGTATGCAGTGTTGAGAAAAGGGGTGAAAAGGGAGGGAGAGCTGGGAGCTTAGGACAAACCAGGCCCTTCCAAAGGGCACTTATTCGGGAATCACCCCCCTGCAGGAGTTAGAGGTAGACTCGGTGGAGCGCAGCGCTGCAGAGGGGCAAAGATCAGCGGTCACGATATAACTCCAGATAAAACTCTCTTTAAAAAGTTGGAGCCAACCACAAAGTGTGCAGGGGGCAGCAGGGCTGCAGGGCTCAGGGAGTGCCCATGCCAGCAGATCGGCATGCGCTGGATGGAGCCTGCTGCCCCTCCATCCATGCCCATGGGACATGGCAGGAGCTGTTGCAGCACCACGGAGCCGGGAGGTTATCGGAGCCTCCGGGCGGAAAGCAAACAGGCTTTGGGGCTGCTGGGGAAGGCTGGGCTGTCGCGGTATTCAGAGAGGCAAAAAAACACTGGGCTTTGTACGGTGCACCCTTATCTCTTCCTAATGTGCAGCGCACCTCTCCTTATCTGGGTCAGTTCAGGGACATCCGCCTGTCTGATAAGTGCTGGGGTTCCTCAGCTTCTATAACCCAGCCCCAGGCTCAGCCCCTGCCCCAAACACCGCAGGCACGAGCGGGATCTGCCCTCCCTGAGCCCTTTCCCCACTCCAGCCCTACTCCGTGAGCGCGTTTCAAACCTGAACGCTCGCAGGAACCAGCGCGTCTCCCAGCCCTCCAAACAAGCATCGTTCTTAGCAAAGGGAGAGTTCAAAGGAGGCATAACACCTGGAATCAAACATCTGTTAGAAACTAAGGCGTTTTGCATCCTATGCTCCTGCCAACTGCTTCCAGGCAAGTGCTGGAGGATCGTTCCAGCCACCTCCGTGCTGCAGAAATGGCATTCCCTGCTCAGTGCACCTCCCTTTGTTTTTTGCCACGTGTGGAGTATGCAGCTCAACCCGGAGCAGTGGGCTCACTTCTGTGTCATGCACAAGTGTAAGAGGATTAAATACCCTCTGCTATTTTTTTTTTCCACTGGGTTGGCAACACCTGAGCTCCATTGTCTATTAGCGAGGTGATATGCTGAGCAAGCGATTTTTTCCCTCAACCACAGTTTTTCCTTGGTAATGGGGCAGGTACTGGTTTATGAGCAAAGAAACTCCGTTTCCTAAGTCTTGGAAGGGGGAGCTCCAGGGAGGGGCAGGCTGCAAAGGCTGCTAGGAAGGCTTGTAGCTCAGAAGTGAACAAGGATCGAAACAAACCAAGCGATGTAGTTTATTTCTTCCACGTGGAGGGCATAATTAAATCTGGGAACATATTGCCACAGGTACTGCAGAGGCCAAAAGTATAGTTGGCTTCAGACGAGGTTTTTTGATCCATTTGGGGTGATAGAATCATGTATGGGGTGGGTTGGAAGGGACCTCAAAGACCATCAGTTCCAAACCCTCTGCCGTGGGCTGGCTGCCCCCCATCAGATCAGGCTGCCCAGGGCCCATCCAACCTGGCCTTGGGGCAACACCTCCAGGGATGGAACAACACTCCCAGAGATGGGTAGTTCCAGTGTACTCTGTTCAACACAAGAGCCCAAGGACAATGGCTGCTCCAGTGGTGCTCTTACGCTGGTGCTAGAAAGCAGAAAGACAGCATTGCACATGCCTTGTATCTCAGGCTCCTCCACTACATCATCAAAACTGGCGTTGTTTTGGGGGAGAAATTAGAGAGAGGTGGCCAAGCACGGCTGTTTGGCCATTGCTGTGTTACAGGGCTATTTCGGACCTCAGGTTGATGCTGTGACTCAGGCAGCCCACAGTATGCTGGTGTGCTATGAATAGGTGCTTGGGATGGCTCAGGCTACCCAGGACCTGCGCTGTGCAGGTGGCACCAGGTGCCCGTATCACAGTCATATTGTGTCGGTGCAGGGCTCAGCAGAGGTGCTGTGATGATGAGGTCTTTCAGATATGTGTTTCTGACACACAGTCTGGAGCAGTGAGACTGACAAGGACATGCTGTGACAATGAGAGCAGCCTGGGCAAACATGCCTGTCTAGAGGTTAATCTTTCCTCTGCCGAGAGCCCAAGCTGCCTGGGCCAGGAGCAGACTTTGAATGGGTTTTATTGGTTTGGGAGGATCTCGTTGCATTCAGTATATGTCTGCTGCAAGGAAATCCTGTGGCACAGCCATTAGCATCATTTTACAAGCAAAGATCGTGCCCTCATCGGCTCATTCATTCTGTCCTTATGCTGCCTCTGAATGCATGAGAAAGAAGGAGCGGAGCAAGGCAGACAGATGGCAGCGGAGCTGAGGATGCTGCAGGCAGAGCTCAAAGCTGCTCCCCCTGCTCTCCTCCAGGCAACAGAAGGGAAGAAGCAGCAGGGCGCTGGGCAGGGGAAGGAGCAGATCTCTGTATCAGCGTAGGGTTGGTCTGCAAGTGCATGAGAATTGCCTGGGAGGAGAGAAGGAGAAGGAGAAGTGGTGGCCATGGCTGTGCCACAGGGCAGAGCGGAGCAGCCCCACTGAGCGCTGGGCTCCTGACCTGAGCCATGTGGGCCTGTGGTCCTCACCTGGCTCTTGGTGCCAAGATGCTCTGATTCCTTCCCAACACATTTCACTGACCATAGGAGAATGGGGAAGAGTGGAAAGGGCATCAGAGGACTGCTGGCATTCAGGTGACACAGTCTGTGTCATTGGCAGGCTGTGTGAGGTGTCCCAGCATCAAGCAGCTCAGGGCTGGACCTCTCAAACATGGGCTGAGGTGGGAGCTGAGCCCAACCCGGACCCATATCTCCTGTGGGTCAGATTGGAGCTGTGTGCTGGGATCCTAGAAAGGATCTCACAGGCTTTGCAGCACCTAAATAAACAGCTGTTTTGTGAGCAGCAGAATTCATGCAGCTTGGTTGCCTGGGGCACTCACTCTTGTGTGGATTCTCTGATGTCTAATAATGGGGTTGGGCTCACATTAGAGCCTTTTCTTCCAGCTGGGAGTCCTAATTTGGATTTCTCTCCTCTCTCCTGCTGATTTTCACAAGCTTGTGCAAACCCAACTCCTTTCAAATCTTTACCTATCTGTTAACTTTGGCTGAAGCTGGCCAGTGGATCTAGAAAGCGATAGGAATGATGTGGTCTCCCACGGCCGCTTACCTCAGCACTCTGAAGGCAAGGGAATGATTATCAGAGCAAGATCATTTGCATCCCAAGCATGAGGAAAATGTGAAAGGTTCAGTATGGGTTTTGTCAGGAGCAGGCAATCAAAAGCGAGACCAGCATCCTTGGTGGCTCTCAACCTGTGCTGATGGTCACGGCATGTCTGCTGGGGCAACTCATTGGCAGCAAGTGAGATGCATGGTTAACAGCCTCCATGGGAACTGAATCCCTGAGAGCAGCACAGTCCCAGCTCCAGAGGGGTCAGGGCACGCTCACGTGAGTGCCTGGCAGGATGTGGCTGCCTCATGTGCCAACACGCCTGGGCTGTGCTCCCTGCTCAGCAGCTCCGTCCCACCTCTCAGCCACTGCATCACAGCAATGGGCAGCAGTCCCCATCAGAGCCAACAGTGGGATCTGCTGTACCTTCCTCATTGCCTGGCTGTCCCTGGGCAAGGTGTCACCACCCAGCACCTTCCTGGCTGTTCATGCACTGGCAGCTTCTGGGCTGTGGGTAGGGTTTACCCCTGCTGCAAGTATCTGGTGTGGGCAGGGAATCACCAGTGAGCAAGGAGTGTAAAAGAAGGGGATTAGGATTTAAGCATAAGGATGCTTCCTCCCATGCCCGTGGCACAAGCAAGTCAACCTCCTCAGTGCCACACATCCTGCGGGACAGCAGCCAGTAGAAAAGCAAGCCCCTTGGCAAGGGCTGGGTGGTCGAGATGCTGAGCATTAGGACATGCATCAGGGTGTGGGTCAAGGGAGCTCAGCTCCAACCCCAGGGACAGGAATGATTGGGGGCACTGCCTGGGGCTGGAGGATGTTGATAGAGTACAGGGACCATGGGCCAGCTTGGTGAGGGAACAGGAAAGGAGCTGCCTTGGGATGCATGGACTTTTCTTCTGGACCCAGCACCTGGGGTGCCAGCAGCCACAGGGTTGCAGTCAGCTGTGATCCATGACTCCAACCAAGAAACCCATTCAGAAATAAGCACCTCCAGGGTTCCCAGCCAGCTACAGCAGTCCCAGGCAGTGCCTCCACGTGTCCTGTTCTCAGGAGGGTGCGAGGTTCCCTTGTCCCTTAGTCCTCCTCCAGGAATCCCAGACCCTCACTGAGGGCTGTTTGTCTCCAGAGCTGTGTGATTAACTCCTGCTCTGGAACGATGTTGCAATGCCAAGGCAGATAAAGATCAGTGACCCTTATAACTCCGCGGGAAGCTCAAGCCTGTTCAAGTCCTGTACCTAACAGATGAGCTCCTGGAGGCTTACAGCAATGACAGAGAAATCTCAGCTATATGACATGTCAAAGCCAGGCATTACCTGGCTTGGTGCTGACAGTACTACAAAATCAGGCTCTCCCTGGGTTCCTCACAGAGCACTGGCTGAAAAACACACACTGCACATGGAAAAGGGACAGGAGAAAGTCTTTGGCTCCATAGCAAGGTGCTGTCTTGTTCATGGACAGAAGATGGCTTGGAGTTGAAGACACATGGGACCTGAAATGCAGGAGGAAGAGCAGCAGGACACATCCAAAACCATGAGGATGGAGCAGTGGGTGAGATGTTTGAGGTGGAAGGGAACAAGTGGGTGGCTTGAGGAGGCACCATGCAGGAAGAGGTCCGTAGAACCAGCTTGGATCTGAGCATCCCATGAAGGCTGACCAATATTTGGTGTCTGGAGGTCAGGAAGGTGGGATGGGGAAGGAACAGCCCGGCTGCACCCTGGTGAAATCTGAAAGTCCAGGAAAAAGTTCTGCCCACGTGTGCATCGTCCCTGAGCACACTGTTGCAGAACTGTTCTGCCAGTGGCAGCCTTTCCAAAGTCATCCACTGGTGCTGGAAAACCCTGAGATACATTGAGGAAAGGAGTAATACACTGTAACTTCAGGGCCAGTATTCCTCAGTTTTCTGTCCCTCTGTAGTACCTCCAGGATGCACTTCTTCTGCATCACTGCAAAACCAATCTCTGCACAACCAAATCAGGAGACCTAAGGACAGTGCCTGCCACTAGTCCAGGCTCAGCCTCCCACTGAGATAAATGCTGCTGAGAACATGGGAACAGCTCCATGCCACGACTGAGGAAGGGATGGGTTTGTTTTGCAAAGTCCAAGAGAAACAGTCCAAAAAATACCAAGCTCACCCCGGAGTGCAAACCCCACAGATCTGGCTTTGTTAGTGACGTGGGGAAGCTCACCAAAACTGCAAGGCACCGAATGCAGGAGGACCCAATCCCAGCAACACTGCTGCAGTGAGAAAACAACAAGCATTAGCCAAGCACCAGTCAAAGTGCAATGTGTACATGGATTACTTTGATGCTGGGAATCAGAACATCTCATGGACATGGATCACCAGCCGTACAACAAGCAGGTTTTACAACCTGTGACTTTCCAACATAAAAACCCCATTGACTGCTTTCTGATGGACCCTTCTCAGAAGTCAGCCGTAATTCAGACTGCTCTGACCACCGATGAACCCCATCTACTCCATTACCCCCCAGTGCAGGAGAAGACAGTGCCCCAACTCCTAAAATCATAGGACCATGTTGCAAAAGCCTTCTAAGATCATCAAATCCAATGATCCACCTAACACAGGTCCGCTGCCTCTTTTCTTTCCCAAAGCCTCACACCCACCACCCTACAAGACGTGCTTCCTCTGCTCTCCATTTCGATTCCTCTGTGACCACCAAATTCCACACCCAGATCTGGACTGCCCCAGCACTGTCTATTTGAGCAATCTCCCTTCTCCCTCTGCTCCTAGTGTTGGCAGCCTCCAAGGCATTGGCGTGCTCAGGGTTGGTTTTGATGGCTATTTATTCCAGGTGAGAGGTCGATTCTTATCATGAAGAAACAAAGGAAGGAACTGAGAGAAAAAACGTTTTTTTTTCTTTACTATTCTGATCCCAAAACTTTTGGCCAAGCTCTGACTGCAGCCAGCGAGGGGGATGCTGCTCTTTGTGTGTTTGACTTGTTTTGTGTTTGGGGTTTTGCTTGTTTTCAAATGTTCCTCTTGAAGGGGATCAGGAGGTGGGGCTGGGGCCACACCTGCTTGCTGGCAGGCTGCAGCACTGGTCTGCAGCACAGCCAAGCCCCACCGCAGCCCCCAGGGGTCCCCAGGGTCCATTCCCCAGCACCATCCACTCACCCTGACTGGTGG
The DNA here is from genome assembly GCF_016699485.2 of Gallus gallus. Taxonomy (NCBI): domain Eukaryota; kingdom Metazoa; phylum Chordata; class Aves; order Galliformes; family Phasianidae; genus Gallus; species Gallus gallus. The sequence goes on from NC_052544.1 coordinate 12,559,241, forward strand.
GGCCATGCACTGCCCCGAGCCCCCCGCAGCACCCATCCCCCAACCGCCCCCCACACACGCTTTGAACCTCAGCGCCGTGTTTGTTCCTTCGTTTCAAACCAACAGATTTGGGCATGTCTCTGACAGAGACTTACAATTTGGATGTTAAATTTAGACGCGTGCTTAGGCTGCGATCAGAGATACAGCGCGTGTTTACTGGCTCTGTGGGTACTTTGCATCTACAGGGCTGAGGTCGAAGCCCCTCGAGGCTCTCAGATCCTCGCCTGGTGATTAGGAGGAGGCTGAATCACCACCAACGAGGCTCTGCTATCTGCCCCAGTCAGAGCATGCCCTCCCTGCCTGGCTCCATTCCAGTGAGGGGCATTCTCCGGCACCCAGCTCCAGGAGGACGTCTGTGCCCAAGGGAGCTGAGTGAGAGAGAAGCAAGGACCACTCATTCCTGGGCAAGAAGCAAGAGTGGAAATATACAATCCCTTGACATAATGGCTGGGGGCTGAGGAAGGGTATTTCAGCTTGTTTCACCCAGTTTTGATGCCTGCAAAGTCAAATTTGAAGTTTTCTCTTGTAATATCATAGACAAATCAAAAGCAGTTGGTGCAACACTCATGTCAGAGGGCTTTCTAGCAATAGTCCTAAAATCTCAAGAGCTTGGCAGATAAGACCTTTGATGCTGTAGTCCATGGCATAGAAAATAAGTAGTTTTCCATTTTTTCTAATAAATCCCACAGGACCTTTTTCTTCTTTCCTCTTTCCTCCCACCACCAAAATGATCTGTACACCAGCAGCTCACTCTCAGAATTGCTAAGATTGGAAAAGACCACTAATATCATCTAGTCCAACCATCCACCTCCCACCACCATACCTACTAAGTCACGTCCCACAGTGCCACAAAGTTGTGCTTGTAATCTCCAGGTCCAAATGAACACAAAGCTGGTTGAGCTGAAGGTTGATATATGGGAAAGGAGAAGGGAATCTGCAAGATCATCCCCATCTGCTAAGAGGCAGTGGGTATGGAAGAGATGCTGGAGAAACCTTGATTTAATGACCTCATAGCTTTCTGAGCCTAGAAAGAAAGCCTGATGGCTGAGCTTGTATTCCAGGTAGAGCTGGTGAAATGACACATCTCAGAGCACAGGAGGTGTAGACTGGACTTTCTAATGCTGGGGCTTTGGGCATGGGTCCTGCATTGGGGAGAAACTATTAGACATCAAGAGCTGCTAGTGCTGCCTGCTAGAAAATTCTCCCTGAAGTCCGGCTGTGCCTTTCACTTTTTCAGATTATTTCCAGAGGAAACAAAGCTTCTGCCTCACGCCCTGTCTGTGTTGTTGCTCTCCATCCCCCACAATAAGAGCTGAAGCCATTGATTGCCTTCAGCCCAGCTTGTAATTGAGAGCAAAGCTCCCAGAAACATGAGGTCATAACTGGTTTTGCAAAACAATTAACTGGACAGAGGTGTATAACCCTGCTAATGCCCCCACAGAGGAAAAACACCAACACGAGCTGAGACCATCTTAGATGTCAGGAAGTCTACAGGCAACAATCAGGTTCAGGACATTCCAGGAGAGTTTCAGAAGAGTGTTTGCATCTTGTTAAATGCCAGAAAACCCACTCCTTGTTCAAGGTTATCCTCCCATATGGAATTGCTGGTGTTCAAGAAGGCATGTTCTCTAGCTCTGGCTCTTCTTGTGGTTGTGGAGTTCATAACGTCTCTGCTTTGTGGGTTCTCTGATGTCTTATAAGAGATGAGTTCACATTGCCATTTTGGTACAATTGAATTAAAAAGTCAATTAGCCCAGATACAAAACGATTGGCTTCATTAACTCTGTTGTTCATGAAACAACACTGTATTTTTGTTGCTGTTTTATTCTGCTCTCTTATTCTACTGAATTGTATGTGACTTTTCCTGCTTCCCAGTCCTAGCAGACGCACGCGCACGCAGCATGCATACATTTTATTTCCAGGTTCAGCAGTTGAAAATGTTGGAAGGAAGCAGCTCTAGGCAAGTCCCTACATGCTGCCAAACTCTTAGACGCTGCTCAGTAATGAGCAGATTGTTTCAGAACATAGTTTTCAGCTCCTCGGAAGGAACAACGTGCCTTTTTGTACCCTTGTCCTCCATGGTTTTCTTTCATACACTGTGCATTTGTGACTATGGTGTGTTTTCTAGAAGTAAAATGATGCTGCCATAAGAGAGGCTGAATTTTGTCACTTATGGAAAGTCTAAATTGAGTTAACTTTTATGTTTTCACTTCATAGTGACTTGCTGCATTCAGTTTGAGACCATTTCTCTCAGTGACTACAGCAGTGAGATTGCTGGGTGATTGGCACGTGCCTACCAAGGAAAAAGGGGTTCGAATGGAGTATCAAATATACAGCTTTGTGCTTATCAGTAGCTCGTCATCTCAGTGAGAGAATGTGACACACGTTGCTAGTTAGGCTCCAATGATTTATTCCTAACATTCGAATTGACTTATAAACTGAACTAGTTCTGGCTTTTAAAGAGATGAGTCTTGAAAAAGTGTCCGGAAAAACAAGTCTTCCCTGTTGAAATTAGGAATGTGCCAAATGACTGGCAGGTACTTGATATGTAATTTAAATTTAAAAGAGGAAGAAACAGCTCTAGATAAAGATCTTCTGGGATATCTATGGGAAATATATGCACCTATATTTAGCTCATCCCTGGCTTCAACCCCTACATGCACACACAGCAGCACACACCATGCTTTTGAAAAGAGCAGGCCTTGATCCTTTAACGAGCCCTGCAAAGCTGCCTAATAAAGTTACATCCTTGTTAATCATGGGTGCACTCTCCAGTTCCTTCTGTGACATCAAACTCGTGTATTTGATACACATATTCGCAGCGATAAATCGCAACACCACAGCTTTTCACCACTTGTTGGAGAAGGCAGTGGATGGCGGGTGGTCACGGGTGGCAGGAATGCTGAGCCTGGGGCTTTGCCGTGAGAAGGAGGAACCAGGGGAGTTACTCAACCAAGGGCAACGTGGTGAAAGTGTCTTGCTAGAGATCTGTTCTTTCAAACAGCACAAAGAGAAGGATCCCTGATACTCAAGGCCAGGTTGGATGGGATCCTGTGCAGCTTGACCTAGTGGCTGGCAACCCTGCCCACGCCAGGAGGGATTGGAGCTCAATGATCTTTGAGGTCCCCCCCCTGAACCTAAGCCATTCTATGATTCTATGACTTTTCTTCTAGCACACTGGCTTTAACAAAAATGGCCCTCTTCCATACGTGCCAGAATTCATGATGCTCTTCCTTTAATCCCTGCAGGACCTGAGGAGACACCACACCATGGAAATCAATACCAAGAGGAACTTCCTGAGTTTCGCTGTTTTACTGGTGCACTGCATGATCCGTGATGCAAGCTGTGAGAAAGGCAACACTTCCCCTTTGCACTTCACCCACTTCTTCTACAACGCCACCATCTACGAGAACTCAGCTCCCAAGACTTATGTGGAGAGCTATGTCAAAATGGGTGTTTACAAGACTGACCCAGAGTGGGACATCAGGTACAGAATAGCTTCTGGAGACAGCAGTGGTCTCTTTAAAACGGAGGAGCATGTCATTGGGGACTTCTGCTTTTTGAGAATAAGAACTAGGAGCAGCAACACAGCACTTTTAAACCGAGAGGTCAAAGATAGCTATATGTTAATAATCAAGGCCACAGAGAACACCTTTGCCTATGAAGCCTGGGCCAAAGTTTTGATCCACATTCTTGACAGAAATGACTTGAAACCTCTCTTTTCACCCCCTTCCTACAAAGTGTCCATCAGAGAAGACACTCCTCTGAAAACAGTGGTCAGCACACTCAGTGCCACGGATGCTGATGCTGGCCAGAATGCGGAGTTCTACTACGCCCTCAACACAAAGTCGGACCTATTCACCATCCATCCCACCACGGGAGCAGTTGTGACCACTGGTAGGCTGAACAGCACTCATCGAGGCAGGCACCACCTGCAAGTTTTAGCTGTGGACAGAATGAGAAAGATCATGGAGGGGAATGGCTTTGGGAACCTGGCTAGTCTCACGATCCAAGTGGAGCCCTCAGCCAAGAAACCCCCCTCTATCTCCTCAGTGAAAGTGGCACCACCTGACTCGGCTGAAGACCTTCTCTATACAAGCCTGTCTGTAGAAAGTGGTGACTCAGAAACAGGGATAGATTCAGTAGACTTTGTAGACGGAGATCCAGGAAGGCATTTTGCAGTCATCAGATCCTACTTTGGAAGCACAGAGTTCATGATTGTGGCAATAAAAGAGATAGATTGGCTACTTCACCCTTTTGGTTTCAACCTCAGTCTACAAGCCAAGGACAAGAGTAAACCACCACTTTTCTCTCCTGTTAGAGTTATACATATACCTCCTTCCAAGTATGTCTCTGCCAGATTTGAGAAAGAAGTCTACCGAGTTCAGCTCAGTGAATTTTCCCCACCTGGAAGCCAAGTTGCTATGGTGAAGATTACACCAGTCCTCCCGAATCTTAAATATGTTTTGAGACCTACTCCTGACAGCACACATTTTAAAATCAATCCTCACACTGGATTGATTACTACTGTCAGAGCAATGGACTTCCATGAGCAATCTAATTTTCAGCTTGAAGTTGCAACTACTAACAGTCACACATCTGCAACTGTTGTCATTGACATCATTGACTGCAACAATCACGCTCCAAGTTTTAGTCAGTCTTCATACCGTGGGGCCTTTGATGAGAATGCTCCTCCTGGCACCAGTGTCTTAACAGTGAGAGCTACAGACGAAGATGAAGGAGACAATGGCTTTGTAACCTACACCATAGCCAACCAGAAATCAGTTCCCTTTGTCATTGATCCGTATTCTGGCATAATTTCCACCTCCAAGTCACTGGATTATGAGTTGATGCAGAGATGGTATCACCTGCGAGTGTGGGCATCAGATTGGGGCTCACCTTTCCGCCATGAAACGGAGGTGTACGTTTCCCTCATGCTCAGCAATGTCAACGACAACGCTCCTGTGTTTGAGAAGGCAAGCTGCAGTGGAAGCATCCCACGGGACTTTCCTGTTGGGAACCCTGTGGCCACAGTCTCTGCAATCGACAGTGATGAGCTACAGCGTATCAAGTATGAAATCAAGTCTGGCAACGAGTTACGGCATTTTGAACTGAATCCCATCTCTGGAGTAATATCTCTTAGAATATCTCTGAGAGATCTTCCCTCTGAACAGCCACTCTTCTACTCTTTGAAAATAACTGCAACAGATGGGGAGAACTATGCTTTGCCAACGTCTGTAAATATCACTGTGGTCAGCCAAGGTCTCCCTGTTAAAATGCAGTGTGAGGAAACAGGAGTATTGAAACAGCTGACAGAAACTATCATACACTCCATTGAGTCTCAGTCTGAAGGCCAAGGGCAGGATGATGAAACAACCCTAAATTTGCACCTTATAAACCATAACGCCCCGAAATTTGATGACAGCTTTCCACGATCTATTGATATCATAGAGAATGTTCCCATCAACTCAACTATTGCTGACCTTTCAGCTGTTGATCCTGATACTGGTTTTAATGGGAAATTGGTCTATGTGATCTCAGATGGAAATGTTGACAGCTGCTTTACCATTGACCTGGAACTAGGTCTCCTTCAAATCCTTTCTCCTTTAGATCATGAACGAACCAGTTTCTACATTCTTAACATTACTGTGTATGACCTTGGCACACCACAAAAATCATCTTGGAAACTCCTGGCTGTGAATGTGTTGGATACCAATGATAATACTCCTAGATTCCCACAGGGTGCCTACTGGGTGGCAATACCTGAAAATGTAGTAACAGGGACAACAATAGCTCAGCTGAAAGCAGAAGACGCTGATACAGACGATAATGGGAGAGTAAAATATTCTCTCCTAACGCCCACTGACAAGTTTGCCATCAACAGTGTCACGGGAGAAGTGACAGTTATAGGTGCCCTGGACAGAGAATTGTGGCCTTACTATGCGCTGAAAATAAAAGCTAGGGACCAGCCCAAAACAGGCTACCAGCTGTTCTCCGTTACAGATCTCATTGTGACTCTGGAGGACGTAAATGACAATGACCCGCACTGCCTCCCAGCCCTGAACAATGTGAAGGTCCCGGAGGACCTGCCTGTAGGAACCATCCTCCTCTTTTTGGAGGCTTTTGACCCCGATGCTGGCTCTGGGGGAGAGGTGAGGTACAGCCTTGTTAATGACGAGGAGATGATGTTTCACATAGACAAGTTGACTGGAGCACTGCGGTTAGAGAAGGAGCTGGACTATGAGAAGAAGGACTCTTACAATCTAACCGTGCAGGTCAGGGACAGTGGGAAGCCTGTTTCTCGCTCTTCCCTCTGCCACCTGGAAGTGAACGTCCTTGATGTCAATGAGAACTTGTACCCACCGCGCTTTGCCTCCTTTGTCTTCAAAGGCTGGGTGCAGGAGAACAGCCCTGAGGGCACGTCTGTGATGATGGTCACAGCAAAGGATATTGATAAGGGGAAAGATGGAGAGGTGCAGTATTTCCTCCGAGAGGGCACTGGCCTATCCGTCTTCAGCATTGAGAAGGACACAGGTAATTACAGCTTCATTTAAATATTTACCTCAAAGGCTGAATCAACATGCTGTGTTTTGCCTGATTTTTTGACCCAGTGCGTTCAAATCCTCTGTTTTTCTGCAGGGATTTACTATGTGTATCCCTGTATATGGGGAGGAGCAAGCAGGGTTTGTCTCCTTTAAAGAGCATAAAATCCATGTCAACCCTCACCCAAAATGCCCAGGCCTTCCCCTTCACATTTGTACCAAATTACCTCCAAAACAAGCAAGCCCCTGCCTGCCACACAGTGTCACAGCCATGCAAGGCTGGTGCCAATGTTTGTATGTCCATGAAATACAGTAAGCAGACCAGGAATACAGACTGATGTAGCATTGAGGACAAAGTGGTCTGAGTTCCCTAGATCCCTCACAAGCACTCTCTTTCATTGTAGGCACCATCAGGACCATCGGACCACTTGATCGAGAAGGGACGTCTCACTACTGGCTGACAGTGCTAGCTCTAGACCTGGGAACAGTTCCTCTGTCTTCTGCAACTGAAATTTATATTGAAGTCACCGATACCAATGACAACCCACCTCAGATGTCCAGACCTGTTTATTATGCCTCTGTGATGGAGAATTCCCCACCGAACACATCTGTCCTTCAGCTTGATGCCTTAGACCCAGACTCTAGCTCAGAGGGAAAACTGACTTTTCACATCCTAACTGGAAATCCGCAAGGACTCTTCGCCATTAACCTTGTGACAGGTAAGACTGACCCAACTTAACTCTGGTTTTTGAGGCTCTCAAATGCCCAGAAGATGCTATGTGCTCAATAGAAACAGCCCACACAGCTGCACTGTCACACCTTCCTTCTGTAGCAAAAGTCCACCTCCAAATACACTGTGTGGAGGCTGACCATTGAAACCCTCCACCTGGAGGCTGCTATTTGCAGCCAGATGGCTCTTAGAGTGGCATGAATGTGTTGTGTTCAAAGCCTTTCATAGAATCGAGGGGTTTTTTTTTGTTCTTCCCCCTTATAAATAACCGGGCTATTGCACAGACTGAGCCAGGAAACACCGTACTGGAGGTGACTGTTTGCTCCTGAGAGCCAGAAAGGCAGGATTAATAAAAATTAATCCCATCGCCTTTAAAGGTTCCACCCATCCCCTGGTACCACTAGCGCAGTCAGTGCAGCAAGCCTCGGCTGCCATCTTCCTCGACTGTATCTTTCATCTGAGGATTAATTACCAGATCTTTCAGAACCATCAAAAACCAGTCGATGTTTAGTGTAAACAGCATCCTCAAACTATCCCAGAGCACTGACACCGGGCCAGTCTGGCAGGGAAAGCTGCTGCGTGCCCTTCGCTCCATCAGCTCCTGGGAGGAGAGGGAAGGGAGAGCACAAAGCCTGGGTTTGGGAGAGGATTAATTGTATGACTTTGATCTCCTGCAGGTGATAAAAGCAGTTCACCTACTGCAGTAGGAGAGAAGCCTGCTCTCAGATGGGGAAGGAGCAGGATGTACAGGCTGAGGCAGTGACATTAGCTGATGGTTCACTCTGGTGTGAGCGCAGCCCTACAAAGCTGGACTCCAAGGTCACTGTGTTTTATGCTAAAACAAGCAACACTGGCCAAATCCAAACATTTACTAATGAGGTACCTCACCTCTAAGCCGATGCTTTAATTCCCATCTTAGACAAAAAAAAAGCTCTTTCAGGTATGAGTCATCCCCTATCCATCTCTCTATACAGTCAGATAATTTGCATGTGAAGAGTGATATGTTTGTCAGTCCTGTAAGAAGCTCGTGAGATGATCTTATCTCCTGGCCAGTTGCTGGAGGTCTCTTCTTTAAACCCTGAGTGTGAGGTTGCTTGAAGGCCTGCTTCCAAGCCTGATGAGGATTCAGTTCTCCTTTCCTTACATGTGTGTTATCTGAAAGAACAAATGATGACCTGCAAACGTTGGCATAAACTGAGCAGTATATATCCTCATGCTTACAGTATCGGAAGAGAAGTCATCTTCTACTGCTGCCAGGAAAAATATCACAGCTTGTCTGAATCTCTGAGCTGCAGGCAGTTTTTTGGAAACCATGAGATATTTTCATTCATTTAGTTAAGACACGTCTTCTGTTGTTCAAATGCAATGAATGCATGCTTCCCTTATTATCTAGAGGAAATCATCATTAAAAGACCCAATCATGTTTCAGTTCTTGAGGTGCCAGGGATCTATGTGATCCATCTTGCCAGTACTCAGGCACACAGGGGCCAGGGGTCAGCCCAGTGAGCTCCCACGGCCCCTAGGCAGGGCTCTGCTGGTGGGAACCCCCTGGCAGAGGGAGAGGAGGAAACTTGTTCACATTGTGTGCACTAACAGGAATTAGGGACCGCACTGACTCTTACAACAGGCATGTCTACACCTGGAATAACCCTGCAGAATAGCCCTGGACAATTATTGTGGGCATGGTGCCACCCTACCACAAGTAACTTATTTCTGTTCCTAGAGCCAGCTTGTTCTGCATTTGGTTCAGTACCTCAAGACAGGAGTTGGCTGACCAGTGGACACAATCCCAGCAAAGCCCCTTGACTTGTCTTCCTGAGGCCTTAGAAGGAGACAAGAATGGCCACAACAATGATCCCTCAGCAGAGCTTGGCTCCTCCAGCAGCCCTGAACTACCACAGAAGAGCTCTAAGCTCTTCCAGCTCTCAAGAGGGTGGAGAAAAAAAGAGGGAAAATAAATGAAAGGCTAATGAGAAGAGGGAATAAAACTGCACAGTGAGATGAAAGCTTTCTGCCATGGGCAATGGAATCTCTCCAGCCCAAGCTGGCAGCTGGTGCAGAGCAGTATTTATGGGAGACAGATAGAGAGATAGAGAGACGGAGAGAGAGTTGGGTTTGGGGGATTCTTCTGCTGGAAGAGTTTTCAGCTTGTTTTGTGTTGAGTTGAACTCACTGATGTGAAGCAAGTTCCAGTCCAAGCAGGACTGAGAGGAATTAGGAGACTGTGACAGGAAGAGTCAGGACAGAGCCACCCATCCTGCTGGAAGGCTGCCCCCCAGCTTGGCCTATTCATCTCCAGCTCCTACCTATTCTGGTGATTCTCCTGCTGAGTCAGTGCCCACAGGCTTCCCATAGATACCAGTTGTTCCGTGCATCTGTCCACATGGAAGAGCATCCGGACACAGCTCTTTGAGTCTGAGGGACGGTAACACTGCTGCTCCCCGGGCAATGTGCCACAAGATGAGCATGGGGCAGAACAGGAGGGGAGGTGGTAGGAGAGTGGAGAGGGTAGAAAGGAAACAACAGTGGAACAAGAGAAAGAGAACTTCAGGGGAACAGCCTCTTCCCTTCTACAGCTCTTGCGAAAGCTCAATTGCTTGGAAACCTGATTCTGGCTATTTTAACTATTTTAGATTTTCCTCCCTGCAGCCAGGGTGGGGGGCTAGCAACCTCCACCCCAGCCCTGCTCTTGCCAGCAGAAGTTATTACTCTTCTTTATTCCCTGACAACAACGCACTGTTAATTTTGCTGCTCCTGTTCCAACACGACCAGCCTTCCTCTCTCCCCTTTAAAGGCAGCGAGCGGGAGAATCACAGACAAACCTTTCCCATTGCTGTGCATATATAGGCTGCAAGGGCAGGACTTGGGTAAGTGACAGAAGGGATCATTTCTGGACGCTGAGGTGAACACTGAGCTCAGGTAGCTGGCCAAATGCAGTCAGGACTTGCAGCACTTTCATTCAGCCTCTAGAAGAAACCTTCAGGGCCATCTCTATGAGTCATCTCCACTCCAAATCCCGTTGCGTGGTCTGGACGGTGTTTTCCAGAGGTGCAGGAAAGTCACAATAACACACACATGCACATGTACATAAAACACTCTCATTAAAAACTAAATGGGCATTTTCCATTGTATGGGGAAGCAGAAAAAAGGGAGGAGCAGTTTCCTCAAGAGATCAGAGCATCTTCTACAGACATTCAGGACAACCATTAAGTCCCAGCTCATGTGCCATCACTGCAATCCTTCTCTGGTTCTAAGAATCTCAGCTATGAGCTTGTTCTTTTCATTTTTATCATGAGGTCACAGAAGAATTTCAGGGTGTGGCCAGGCAGATCCAAATAATCTCTTTAGAGTGGTTTAAGTTACCTTCCAACAGCTGGCATGCAGCAACCAAGTGCACATAGAGTGTTTGTCTGTTGCAACTGGATTTTGCAACGGGGTAAACTGGAAGTCTCCACAGTGTACTCATGGGTATTGGTTGTCGCTGTTATTAATATCCAGCATGCCCTGTGGACTTGTTAGACCAAAATTATAAATCATTCCATGAAGTTGCTGAGTTTCTGACTTTACTCCATGTCTTCAGCCCATTGATAATGCAGAGCAGAGCATCAGAGATCTCAGCCAACAGCTGCCACGATTCTCTGTTTCGACCCCCACTAAGAGAATATTTCCATGCATGCTGAGCATTTGGCTGCTGTCGGAGCCCTACAGCCTCCTACTAGCAAAGAATTCAAAAGCTCCTCAGCCGGTGTGCTCCCTGGCCACTGCTGAGTCTTCTTCACCTGCTGGGATGTCAATAGGAAGACTAGGGAGGAAAAAAATCCATGACATACATGTAACCAGTCTTCCAAATCATCTTGTCACAATGCATTAAAGAGTGTTGATTTATGATTGTAAAGACATCAAATAAATGTTTAGCACAGTGCCTGGTGCCAAATACATGGAATCCAAGAGAACGAGTGGAAACAGTTAATGACAGCCTTGTTCCAAGCAGCTGCTCTGCACTCCTCCTTCAGCTGCCTGGTGTTTCCTGCAGCCATTGGAAATTTTCTCCTGCCTATCATGCCTGAACAGCAATATACCAAAGAGCCCTAACACAACTGAAAACAATGATATTAATTAAAACTTGTTGGCTTTGGGCCAGAAGAGTACTGTAAAGTAGCTGTGAAAGTGGTCTAGAGTTTCAATTCACCAAAGTTGAGAAATAAAAGCACACGGTAAGGACAATTCCCAAGCAAGACCTGGAAACTCAAATCTCAGCTCCATCCTTATCACACTTGCACCTACTCAGCTGGGCCAAAAAGAGGCACCTATGCTGACTTTGGTTTAAACTATTTGATAAAAGCCATATTTTCCCTTCTGCACCCAGTGTTCCCTGCAATTACACCAATATGTATTCTTTAGAAACCCCTCAAATCTTGCAGGTGCTGAGGGGTTCACCCCGTCTATCAGGCAAGGCTCAAACTATGTGCCAACATTATTATCAACAACGTACCTTATTTTTAGATTCCATTTCTAGTGGTAGAAGAGAGGGTATTTCCCAAGACAGAAGGCAAAGTTTTGTCAAAACACTGTAAATTACAAGCAGCAAGGTTCAGCACGGGGAAAACAGGAGTTGAGACACGTTAAGAGGCCAATCTTCTGCCAGCACATGCAGAATGTTTCTTACTTAGAGGCATAAAAAGGTATTGTTTTCTTGGTTCTGCAGCCTTTCTCACCAAGTGCCTCACCACAAAGTCTCCACAGCCCTCAGCCATTATGGGATCTGGGAGGTGTGGGATCTGGGAGGTGTTGGGATCTGGGAGGTGTCCCCTATCCTCCATGGTCTCTGCACTCGGAGGAGAAGCCACCTCCTCCACCCAATGAGTCGCAGTGGACAGACTGCTCTTTGGGGGATCTGCCTCTGATCACAGCGGGAACCTGAAACAAACCCACTGGACACATGGGGATCTGGTCAGCCCTTGCTTTCTCTGGGCACTGAGTCTTGAAGCTCAAAGGCTCTTTCTTTCTTGGCAGGTCTGATTTCTACGACTTCACGGCAGCTGGATCGAGAATACAAGGCTGAACATATCCTAGAGGTGGGTAATGATGATTGTAATTAGCTTTATTTACTTACAAGTGTATTAAGTCCTCAAAGAACTTTCCTTGCATGTTGGAGCACAGAGAAAGAATCTCATCCCATCAGCTCCCAACTGCTGGGAAACTTAATTAAATGGTGTGCGTTGCCCTAAGAGACAGCTGCAGCAGTACTGCGGGGTCTATTATTTCCTTGCTGAAAACAGGAGTGAAAGGCCTGTTCTGGAAGCTGTGGGAATGTAGGAAGACTGGGATTGTCCTCTAGGTGGTTGGATAATAAATTACCAGAGAAAGAAGCCAGATAAATCCGCCCTCATTTATCTCATTGTACCAAACTTTGTTCTGTAGCTTTGCAATGCCTGCCTCCATCCCTAGCTGCTCTGAGATACGTGTATCTACATTATGGGGACCTGAAAGTGTTTTCTGTCTATCAAGGTGGCTGAGGATAAAAATTCCTCTGCAGTGCAGTGTGCTGGGAGCGTTCACAGGTACAGCAAAGAGAGGGTAGCTGATAACTAGGTCAGTCAAAGGAATACAAGTGTTTTCAGGTGTGCAGCTCCCAATGACCGATGCTTGACCCACTGCCCTGAGCTGCTGCAAGCAGGAGCCCTGCAGGCACATTGCCCTGTCCTTGTGCAAGCACTGGGCAGTGCAAGTTTCAGCCACCAGGTTTGGCTTTCTAGTAAGGAGCAACATCTCTGAAAACTCTGAGATACAAAGATAGATTCACATGGAAACCCTATTATTCTCAGGATAAAGTGTAGTAGGCAATATCCATTGTCCTTCAGGATGAAGGCTGGCTGCTCATGTCCTAGGTCAAAACAAGCAGCTCTGTCCCTTTGCTTGCTGGCAGGTGGCTGTTTCTGACAATGGAGACCCAGCCCTGAAGTCCACCAGCAGAGTGGTGATACAAGTCCTGGATGCCAATGACAACCCTCCTAGTTTTCCCCACAAGCTCTTCATGGTGCAGCTCCCAGAGAGAGAAGCCTCGGAGACACCACTGCCAGTCTACAGGCTTATCGCTTCAGACCGTGATCAGGGTCAGAACAGCCAGGTCACCTACACCATCGAGGAGGAGGAGGAAGGGATCTTCACCATCAACCCCACAACCGGCATGGTGCTCTCCAGGAAGGCTTTTCCTGCCTCCGAATACAACATACTCACGGTGAGAGGAGAGGGAAACAGAGAGTGGGTGTAGAGGGAAGGCTGCTGAGACAGGAAAGATAAGGAAGAGGTGGGTGAAATGCAGCAGTGGGAGAACTTGAATCAGATAAGGGTGGGCTACAGAAACTGGGAGAAAGGGCAGGAGAGGCAATGTGGAAGATAAGAAGCTATTAAAAATGAAGGAGAAATTTAAAATGGACTGTCCAGTGCACCCCCAGTGATGGGTACAGTGATCCACATCTCATCCAGACCTGAACCTGAACAGTCTGTGAGTTTCAGGTTTGCGGCTCGCCCATACCCTGTGGGCCTTCAGAACAAGGGCTGTGACCCATCTCTCTGCTTTGGATCCAAAAGACTTGCTCTGTGCCCAAGAGGAATTTGGGTTGCATGGCTCCACCTACGACACATGGCCTCTTAGGACAAGATTTATCTTGTGGGATTTAGGGTGCACACAGGGCCCGAGGCTCCCAGTGGGTGGGTGGGTGGGTGGGAGAAGGAGCTTTCCACAGGGCTTTGTACACTCTTCCAGCCCCAATTCATCCAGTACATCACTAAAGCACAGAATCATAGAGTTGTTTTGAGTCGGAGGACCCTCACTCTGCATCTCCCGGCAGGTCAAGGCGACGGATGGTGGCAGCCCCCCACTCTCCTCCCACGTGCGGCTCCACATCAGCTGGGTGGTGCGGCCCGGACCCTCCTCGGAACCTCTAGCATTCGATGAGCCCCACTTTAACTTCGCTGTCATGGAAACGGATCCCGTAAACCACATGGTGGGAGTGATCAGCATCGAGATGGGTCCCAGCCAAGTGTGGTTTAATATCACAGGTGAGACGCAGAGAGGAAAGCAGTTCACGGGCGTCTGGAGCGCTGGCTATTTGGCTTCCAACGCTCACATACCTGAGCTACCGAAGTTGTTTGCTTTAGGTGTAGGTGAGCTACAGAAAAAGGTTTCTCAGGCACCGAAAGGGCATCAATAGACCACTGCCTGCCCAAGGGCTCTGCTTCCAAGTACAATTATCTAACACTCTTTTTATAATGACATTCTGAGATTTGCCAGTGTTCCCCTCTGGGACACTGGATGACAGAGCAGAGGGGATGTGGGCTGTCACCCCCAGGTCTCAGGCAGTGGGTGTGCAGAACTTGTCCAGGAACGAGGGCCAATTGTGCTCCTGTAATTTGGTGTTTTGAAGTGTTGCCCCAATCTGCCTTGCACAGCCTCTTCCTGACGCTGCCTGCAGGGCCAGCCCTCGTCAAAGCCTTAATCGGGTGAGTGAATAGCTTTCCTCGTTACAGTGTTAGGGCAGGGATAATGGTGTATAAATACAATTAAGCAACAAGAAATGCAGTGCTACAAGAGGTGGTGTACAACTGCAAGTCTTGCCTGGCATTAGCGGTGTCTGTGTGGGCTCTCAGCATTAACGGTGTCTTCCTCCGAATGTTATCCCACCACGTACCTGCACTTGCCTGCATGCTCAATCTCACACAAAAACTCTGACCAAGCAGCATCTTTCTTGTCTCTCCTTTCCTGGGCTTCCTCTTTCCCTTTGGCACCACGCAGAGGGAGCCCTCTTTTCTTCTGCCAGGGAAAGACATCCCTGGATGTCTCTCTTTTCCTCTTTTCTGCTTCCTTCTGTCTTCTTCCCAGCAGGAAAGTGCTGGTCCAGATGGCTGGCAACCACTGCACTTTTCCTGCAAGGGAAGGTATGTAATTTAACAACCAGCCAAGACTTCCCCAGCTGGTAAGAGCACAAAACAGAATCCAGAGCATCTGATAGCCAAGAACAGAGGATCTGAGAGCTAGGATACAACGGCAGAGCACTCCTTCTCTTTAGCCAAATCCCAGAACAGCGTAGTGGTGCTTCATGCATGACAGAGAAAGACCATCAGCAAGTGAAGCATGAGAAGGGGGCTGCCAGGCCAGGGCTGAGCAGCAACAGCATGAGGGATGGCTTCTGCTGCTTGGGCCTGCGGTTCCAGCACTCCATGGCCATCTGGGATGGCTCTGCTCACCCTGGAAGCACCGTCTGCCTCTCCAACTGTTCAAGAGTTGGGCTGTTGAGGTAGAGCACAGGCTTCTGGCCGTGGCCATAAAGACTGCTGCTGACATGCCCGTGGTGTGACCTTGAGTTGGAGGCCAGCAGGAGCGTGGGTCAGCCCAGCAGGCTGCTGATCCATGCTAAGCTCATGATGGTGCATAGCTGGAGGCCTTGTGCAAATCAATCAGTGCTCAGATGGATCTCTTGCAAATCTAGCCAGGAGATCAAGTGCATCCATGCATCCATTCTCCTCTCTTCCCCCTCATTTTCTGTACATCCCTTTGTTGTTCCTGTCACACTCCTTTGTCATCATGTCCTATTAACTCTTTGCCCAGCTTCTCGATGTGCTCCCTGTCTCCTGTGTCCATCCCTTACATTTAGCATTGACTTTCTAGATTTGGAGGAAGCCTTGCCTCTGGCACTGCCCCCAGATGAGCTGAATGCTAGGGTGAGTGCCTACACATCCCCATTCCAGGTGTATTGCCGGGCATGCCACATTTCTCTGTGGCTGAGTGTGAGCTTGATGTGTGGCTTGTGTGTGCTGTCTAATCCTTCAGATCTCCAGGCAGCTCCTGGAATCTGTTTGCCCCGCAGGTGCTTGCAGCTTGCTCCAGACAAATCTAGCCATAACTGTCCCACCATTTCCCTTTTTTCATTTCTCTTTTATTCCAGGTGGTGATGATGACATGGATTTTGATATTGAGAAGAGTACGGGCAGTATGGTCATTGCAAGAGCCCTTGATGCAAGGAAGAAGTCAAGCTATAACCTGACAGTAGAAGTCACTGATGGGTCCACTACCATCAAAACTCAGGTAATGCTTTATGCTGTAGTAGAAAACCCATACAGAAAACCTATAGAGTCAGGATACGCTAAAGGGAATCTTTCTTCTGCTTTCAAGTGCTTTTCAAGACTTCACTGCTTTCAAGCATATCCCTGAGCACCAGTTCCTGCAGCTGCTGAGATTCACCCATCTTTAGCTACTGTCAGGAGGGGTGTTCAGAGCTTAATCTTTTACCAACCATTTTTCTTCATGTATAAAAGGAGGCCAAAAATCCAGCCTTCTCTACACACAAAGGCCTAGAACACCAGTCACCCATCAGTGATTCTTACTGTGGGAAATTCACTGTGAAGGTTTGTGGAGGATGATGAGTGAGGAACACTATTGTTCCTGTGAATGCAGTGCTAATGGATGGTATCTCAGCTATCTTCAAGCATTTTTCCAAATAAACAAACAAAGCCCTGCCTTCCCTGCTGTGCATTCCCTGCCACCTTGCATCTCACCCCCATGTTTATTTTGGCACTCAAGGCCACTGGCAGATGTCAAGAAACCTGCTTGAGCAAAACACCCATGGCATGTTCAGGTTTGTTAAAGGAAGCAAACTATTACACGTGGTTGGGACTTCCTCAGATGCAGTCAGTGTCAGCATGGTGGCTGGGGACAGTCAAGGTATGAGATCTAGTCGCCATGGATGGATGGCCCAAGTGCTGGAGGAGCTGTGATAGTCACAGGGCTCAGAACCCCAGTCAAGAGGAATTAGGAGCTGAGGTTTTGCACGGCTCCATAAGTCCGATAGCACTCAAGGTTACACTGCCCTTACTGAGCTGTCTTCCCCACAGGCCTTTATCCACGTGATTGACATCAACCAGCACCGTCCCCAGTTCCTGGAGAGCCATTATGAGATGAGGATTCCTGAAGATACCCCCTCGGGGAGGGAGATCCTTCAAGTCAGCGCAACAGACAAGGACAAAGGCAAAGGTCTCATCTACACCATCCATGGCAGCATGGACCCCAGAAGCACAAGACTTTTCCAGTTGGATCCCAGCAGTGGGGTCCTCACAACAGCAGAGGGCTTCAGCTCCCAGCCGATGCCACAGCACAC
Source organism: Gallus gallus (assembly GCF_016699485.2). Classification (NCBI taxonomy): domain Eukaryota; kingdom Metazoa; phylum Chordata; class Aves; order Galliformes; family Phasianidae; genus Gallus; species Gallus gallus. Next base: position 12,576,706 of record NC_052544.1, read on the forward strand.
CCTAACAGTGATGGTGAGTCCTAGCCAAACTGCGACAAATCTGCCAGCTTCACCAGGATGTATTGGTTGCCTAAGAAATTTAGGCTAACTCTAGTCTTTCAAACAGAATTTGCCTAGATTGACAGGGAAGAGGAAAGCAGGGTGTTAACCTTTACCAAATCCTGGATAAATCCAGGTAGCAATGTCTGAGTGCATCACCCGGCTAATTTCATCAGAGAGCTACTGGGTTCTTGTACAGGAACACACAGTGAATGTTTGTTAATTTTTGCATTCTCCTCCAAGGCTGCACTTTGGCTCTATAACTTGCAGGCTCATTCCCATCCAAAGGCTTGATAGCAATGAAACATATCACCCTTTCTAAGAGTCCTGATGAAATGCTGGAAGCCTTATCCTGGAAGGCCTGCCTACTCCTAGAGTGTGACCCTACCTGCCCTTTCTCTGTCACCCAGGTAAGGGACCAGGAGGTCCCCATCAAGAGGAACTTTGTTCGGGTCATCATCCATGTAGAGAACTGCAATCTTCACCCTCCCCAGTTCAGCAGCATCCATTACGAAGCAGAAACACTGGACTCAGCAGCAGTGGGCACAGAGATTGTACAAGTCAGAGCCCTCGATCAGGACCAAGGAGCCAATGCTGAAATCCACTACTCTCTGCAGGCAGGTGAGGGCCATGCAGCAAGGTGGTTTGGCTAGGAGCATGCATGCATTTCCATCCTCCAGCTGGTGATCAAACTGCCATCCAGCTTTTGCTAGTTGTTGCAAAGAGCGGTGAAAAGCTGCCTGTTTCTACACTGTGATTTCCTTCCTATCCAGAGAAAAACTACAGCTAGTAAGAAATTTCCATATTATGAAATGTTAGCATCCTTCCTCAGAAAGACCGTACAATGCTGAGTCACTGTTCTAAGGAAAAATATGAATGGACAAGTTAGAACAACTTAAGATCTGATCTTCCAACCCTCGGGAATGGAGTGACAGATCACTGTCCTTGTTAGACAAAAGTACTGCCTTTGCACAACCACCACCATCCCTTCCACAAGTTCTACCAGGAAATACATCCTTGAGGAAAGGGGAGTACCCTCTCAGCTTTGGTTAGTGGGTCTCTGTGGGTCATACAAAGTTGTTGGGCAAGTATTTTATCATTCACTCTGAAGGTTAAAACCTAAATACCTATGGCTGTGCTATGCTGCCAATTTAGCAGGTAAATTCTTTGCAGGAGATGAACCATCCTTTGCTACATCTTTCTCACTGCAATTGAGATCAAGGACTGAGGAATTTAATTGCTCCTGAAGTATTGGTAATTATAAGCATGACAGGGCTTGAAGCAACTAGTACAGTCTGTGCTACCTTGTTCTGCACACAAGGCAGAAGTTTCAAGCACATACTCTGCCACCACTAAATATGCTTAAATTAGAAGAGTATTCATCTTCTAATTTACATTTTGATTGAGTTAAAAGTTACCCCATAGATCTCAATGGATTCATTGTTCTTAGAATGAAAATTATTTAGAAATTAACAAAGAAGACAGTAGTCTCCTAATTAAAAAAAATATATATGTTAATTAGGTCTGAAATTGGGAGTACTATAGAAAACACATACAGAAAACCAAAAGCAAGAGAGTGTTTGCATTCTTCACTTTGCATTTCTCTTCTTGCAGGTAATGGGGAAGGTTTCTTTAGCATCGATCCACATTCTGGTATTATTACAGTTGCACAGAAACTGGACCCATCCAAGCAAGAGAGATTTACTCTTATTGTAAAGGCAGAAGATCAAGGGTTCCCCCAGCTTAAAGATTCTGCTACAGTACACATCCGCATTAGACCCTCTGATCAGACCCCTCCAAAATTTCCAGAGGCTGAATACATCACAGAGATCAGTGAGTCTGCTGCTGTTGGCTCTCCTCTGATCCAGGTTTCAACCTCAAGCTCATCACCAGTCAGCTACGAAATAAAAGATGGAAATGGAGATGGAGTGTTCTCCATGAACTATCAGTCAGGCCTTATTTCCACTCAGAAGAACTTAGATTTTGAGCAGGTGTCTTTTTACCAGCTGAAAGTTCGTGGCACCAACATGGCTGGAGCATTTATGGACACAATGGTGCTTATCTATGTCATAGATGAGAATGACAATGTGCCTATCTTTGTCAAGCCTGCCTTCATTGGCTGGATCATGGAGAATGCTCCCCCACAAAGCATGGTTCTAGATGAAAGCAATTCTCCCCTGGTGACCCATGCAACAGATGCTGATCAAGACTCCAATGCTTTGCTCGTCTATGAGATTTTGGAACCGGAAGCACTAAAATATTTTACAGTAGATCCCAGCACAGGGACACTTACCAGTCGTGCTGATATAGACTATGAGCTCACCCCAGTTTTCCACTTCAGTGTACATGCACGTGACAGTGGAAATCCCAGTTTGTTTGCATCCAAGCCAGCCAAGGTCACAATCCATGTTAAGGACATGAATGATTCACCTCCAGTCTTTGCCAAAGACACTTATGAGCTTTCTGTCCTGTTACCAGTCCACCCAGGGATGGAGCTTTTGTCAGTGCAGGCAAAAGATGCTGATTCGGAGGTGACCTACAGCATCGTGGAAGGAAACCTTGATAATGCTTTCTACATTCATCCATTCACTGGTCTCGTCTCCATTCTTAATGCCACTGGCTTGGGAAATCATCATGAACTCACGGTCAGAGCTGACGATGGTTTATACAAGAGTACTGCTCTGGTTAAACTAAATTTAACTCAAGCACAAGGCAGTGGCTTAAAATTTGATCAAGATGTATACACAGCAACTGTGATGGAGAACTCTACAGACGAGAAGACTCTCACTGTTCTGGGGGTCAAGGGATATCAGCTAAACGAACCACTCTTCTATTCACTTTTGAATGGGAAGGAAAGATTTAAAATGATCCAGGCATCTGGAGTACTCCAGACCAAGGGTGTGAAATTTGACCGTGAAGCACAAGACGTGCACGAGGTAGCTGTGGAGGTGAAGGACAACAGGAAACCACCAAGAGTGTCCCAAGCCACTGTCAAAGTTTATGTCGAAGATGTGAATGACAACCCACCTCAGTTTGAGAACGTGCCATACTACACCTCAGTGCAGGACGGCATGGAGCCCGGTGATGTACTTTTTCAGGTGTCAGCAACGGATAAAGACATAGGGAATAATGCAGCCATTACCTACTCATTTGCAGAGGACTATAAGTATTTTTGGATTGACCCCTACCTAGGAGACATCTCACTTAAGAAGCCTCTTGATTATCATGCTTTAAACAAATACAGCCTCCAAGTCATTGCTAAGGACAACGGTGAGCCTCCGCTCCTTGCTGAAGAGGAGGTTGTGATCAGTGTGAGGAACAAATCCAACCCTCTGTTCCAAAGCTTGTATTACCGAGTAAAAGTGCCGGAAAATATCCCCCCATACACATCCATCCTCCACATCCAGGCCCGCAGCCCCGAAGGCTTGCGCCTCATCTACAACATAGTGGAAGAAGACTCTCTGAAACTGTTCAGCACTGACTTCAAAACTGGTGTCCTTACTGTCACGGGGCAGCTGGACTATGAGCTACAGACAAAGCACTCGTTCACTGTTAGGGCCACAGACACGGCGCTAGGATCATTTTCAGAAGCCAGGGTGGAGGTGGAGGTAGAAGACATTAATGACAACCCACCCGTATTTTCTGAGATGATCTACACAGCGTCTGTCTCGGAGAGCATGCCAGCACATACCCCTGTTGTCCAGATTATCGCTTCTGATAAAGACTCAGGCAGAAACAAAGTGGTCTCCTATCAGATCTTGGATGATGGTTCAGATGCTACCAAGTTCTTTAATATTGATGCCAGCACAGGGCAAATAACAACAGCTCAAGCACTGGATTATGAAAAAACTCAGCAGTTTCGCATGAAAGTGAGAGCTGCAGACCATGGGACACCTCCACTTAGCAGTGATGCCCTGGTAATTGTAAATGTGACAGACATCAATGACAATCCTCCTGAGTTCAGCCAGCTTCAGTATGAAGCCAAGGTAAGCGAAATGGCGACGTGTGGGCACATTGTGATAAAAGTCCAGGCCCTGGACCCTGACAGCGGAGACACCACCCGACTGGAGTATGTGATTCTCTCAGGTAATGACCACAGGCATTTCACCATCAACAGTACTTCTGGAATAATATCCATGTTCAACCGCTGCAAAAAGGACTTGGAGTCATCTTACAGTCTCCGAGTTTCTGCTTCAGATGGAGTTTTCAAGAGCACTGTGCCTGTGTATATCAACACCACAAATGCCAACAAATACAGTCCTTCTTTTCAGCAAAACACATACGAGGCAGAGCTGGCAGAAAATGCTGAGGTAGGAACCAAAGTGATTGAGCTGCTGGCCATTGACCCAGACGGTGGCCCATATGGCACCATAGACTACACCATCATCAATAAACTTGCCGATGAGAAGTTCTCCATAGATAACAAAGGCCATATTACCACACTGCAAAAATTGGACAGGGAAAATTCCACAGAGAGAGTCATTGCCATTAAGGTCATGGCTAAGGATGGGGGTGGGAAGGTGGCGTTCTGCACTGTCAAAATCATCCTTACAGATGAGAATGACAACCCTCCTCAGTTCAAAGCCTCTGAATACACACTGTCCATCCAGTCCAATGTAAGCAAAGGCTCCCCTGTCATTCAGGTACTGGCTTATGATGCTGATGAAGGTGCAAATGCAGATGTCGTTTACTCCGTTGACTCCGTGGAAGATGTATCAGAAGACATTGTTGAGATCAATGCTGCCACTGGGGTTGTTAAGGTCAAGGAGAGCCTTGTTGGTTTGGAAAACAGAGCCTTTAACTTCAAGGTGAAAGCTGAAGATGGCAGACCTCCTCACTGGAACTCCCTTGTCCCAGTGAGTCTTCAGATTGTCCCCAGGGAAGTGACATTGCCAAGATTTTCTGAGCCCCTTTATACATTCTCAGCATCTGAGGACCTTCCAGAAGGTTCAGAAATAGGGTCAGTCAAAGCTTTTGCAGAGGATCCCATCATATATAGCCTGGTGAAGGGAACCACTACAGAAAGTAACAAGGATGAGGTGTTCACCCTGGATGAACAAACTGGGGCTTTGAAAATCAAAAAGGCAGTAGATCATGAGACCACCAAGTGGTACCAGATCGATGTTATGGCTCACTGCTCACATCAAGAAACTGAGTTGGTCTCCCTAGTCTCTGTGAACATCCAAGTGCAAGACATCAATGACAACAAGCCTGTTTTTGAGGCAGATCCTTACAAAGCTTTTGTCATGGAGAACATGCCATCAGGAACCACAGTCATTCAAGTGACAGCAAATGACCAAGACACAGGAAGTGATGGACAAGTGACCTACAGCTTGGAAGCAGAGTCTGGCAAACTCCGAGGACTCTTCACCATTGATGGAGAGACCGGATGGATCACTACACTGAAGGAGCTGGACTGTGAAACTCAGGAGACCTACCGTTTCTATGTGGTGGCCACTGACCATGGCAGAAAAGTCCAGCTCTCTTCCCAAACCCTGGTGGAAGTCACCGTCTCTGATGAAAACGATAATGCTCCCCAGTTCACCTCAGACTTCTACAAAGGGTCGGTAATTGAGAACGCCGAGCCAGGGCAGGTCATTGTCACACTGAGTACCATTGATGCAGACATCTCTGAGCAGAATCGGCGGGTCACGTGCTACATAACTGGTGAGTTTTCATGACTTTACGTATTTTAAATGGGCAAGAATTACTAGAATATCATGTCAAAGTGAGGCTTTGATATCTTGTCTTGTATATTATTAATATAGAAACAACTTTACCCTGACAGTCCTATTGGAAATAGTAGATGAAGCCTAACTCATTGGTCAACTGAGCCTAGGGTGTGCAAAACACTTTAGAAACTAATTACAGTGACATTCCCAAAACTGGCTGAATGTAATTATCACTAAAACAGCTATCTCCTCCACTGGACCTTCCATATTTCTTGAAATATAAACAAATAAATATGCAGTACTATACAAGTATTTACTTACCTTTTTTTTTAACTAGCTAAATAATTATAACTACATAACTGTAACAGGGGCAGAAGCCAGAAGGAACCGCAGGGGCAGAAGCCAGAAGGAAGGTTTTCTCTCACAGGATTTGAGATCTGTATGTAATTTCTTTGGCCCTGCACTTTTTTCCTGCAAGCAGTGCAGTTTACACATCACACAAATATGTAGCCTATCTGTATGTTTTAATAAGTACATATGTGGACATATCTTTCTGGTATTAAACGTATTTCTTCTGATGCCACTTTGACTCTAACTTATCAAACAATTAGATATGGCTGCAGCTAACCGCTCTGCAGACTGGCGGATATTTGAGACTATCACATCAATCTTTGGGAGAGTTTTGACTAACAGAAAGCACGGAAGATGACTCCACACATCAGCAGTGCCAACTAAAATTAACCACTGCTGTAAACCTACAAAAGTTTAGACTGGAATGTTGTGCATCTGCACAAGTAGCAGCTTGATTTTACGGTACTTTTTGACCCCAAAGGGGTCCTGGAACAGATACTTCAAATTAAAATGTTTGTTCAAACTCAAATGAAGACCCTTCAGGGTCAAAGCATTTAACAAGTTCAGTCGTAGCCTGTTATCTATTGTAGTAACCATTCAAAACAAAGGAGGAATGCTGACACTTTCAGTTGGTGTATGGTATGCCTAGCTATTTGCAAGCCTTTGGGAGACAATAGTCAATCCATTTCAGTATTATTGTTTCTGCCACTTTTGAGGCAGTAGTTTTAAACCTGAGAGAACTGCACACTCATGTTAGTGGTGGATACCTTAAATTCTCGCTGCTTTGTACTTCAAAGCTCAAATCAAACTTTACACATAACTGTATAAATACAAGTGCAGCATAACACCATAGCAAAAGAAATGAGGGGTGAACACAGAGCCAAACTTCCCACTGTTCACACGCACCTTGATTTCAAGCACACAGGACCTAGATCTGAGCAAGGGCTGCAGTGTGGCAGCATCAGAAGGGCCAGTAGATGTCTCATTGAGCCTCCAGATTCACCACCACATCTCCATGGTGCACATGAAAGAAGAGAGGGCAAATTTAATTTACCTGGCTGTGTGAGCCCTTCAGAGCCCAAAGCAAACAAGCCCTGCAGCCAGCTCTCTGCATTGCCTCCCATTACCTAATGTGCTCTCTTCTCTCTCCAATGACTTGGTTTGGGTTCATCAGAGGACATGAGCTCCTTGCCAGAAGAGAGGGATGTGCCAGGGGCAGTTCTGGGCCTTTTAAAATCCACTTTGTATGACAACAGCAGGAGTGACATGAATCTGGTGGACTGGAGAGCCTGTCCAACCTCAATTTACCTGTGTCTTCCATCAACAGGGTCTTACTGAGTGAAAAGCAGCTCCAGATTTAAATGCATTTGAAGGTTGTGTTATAAAGCAACAAAGCCTAACCAATGTCTCCAAGGTATCTGCAACTCTCAGATCCCTTTAGGAACATACAAGAAAGTCTGACACATTTTAGGAGAGTGAGACAACGTGGTTTTCCAGCAATGAATATGCATATCTGCAGAACATTACAAAGACATTTTTGCAATTGTGAATTGTTTCCTCTTTCCACCCCATTCATTTCCCCAGTGTAATATTCAGTGAACAGCAGAAACACACAGGGTATTTCTGAGCTGTGCAGTAGGCCAACCACTCCCCATGGGCCTGGTATGAAACCAGTGTCCTTTCTGTGTCACCAGTGCAAGTCTTTCAGCTCTCCTATGGGACTAGCAGTAGCCATATCTATATCTCCCTTGGAATCATACAACCTTTTGACTTGGAAAGGACCTTTAAAAGCCATCTGGTCCAACTCCCCTGCAACGAACAGGGACACCCACAGCTCCATCAGGTGCTCAGAGCCCCTCCAGCCTGACCTTAGGTGTCCACCACCTCTCTGGACCACCTGTGCCGGTGCTCTCTTACCACTTCAGTAAATGTCTGTTTTCTTCTTGCCCCTTCTAGAAGGAGATGTGCTAGGACAATTCACGGTTGACCAAATTGAGGGAGAATGGACAATTTCTTCCAAGAAGCCTTTGGACAGAGAAGATACAGAGAAATATCTCCTCAAGGTGATGGCTTCTGATGGGAAATTTCAGGCAACAACCGAAGTGGAAATTTTTGTTCTGGATATCAATGACAACAGCCCTGAGTGCGGCCAGGTAAGGTGGCTGTCCTGCTACATCAGGGGGCAAGAGGGGAAGAAAAGGCAGAAAGAGCACATGCTGAGAGGGTTTGGCTTGTCATGTTTCTCACACAATCCTGTTGCTTTGATTATACTTAGCAATTTTAATTAAGGTGCACGTCAAGCGAGAACATTACATTTAGCCTCCAAGCATGTTTGCCAGCAGTAAGTGAACAGCTAAGCATTATGAAGGATAATTTTTGGAGATAAACAATGCCAGGAAGCCTTCTGGGTAGGGGCATGTAAATTACCAAGTTTTATATCCTGCTAAGTTGAAAGATTCCCATCAGGAAAGCTGCAACTGTGGAGAGCTGATCACTGGTATGGATTTTACTCATGGTGAGAAAGAACAGAAGAGGCTGTTTCCCAAAGGAGAGTCAGAGGCTTGGGTGAAATGAGCTCACTGGTCCCAATTCACACCCTGGAACCAGCTGCCCTCCTCTCAAAGGATGATGCAAAGTACTGGCCTCCATGTGTCCCAGCAGAGACCAGCACCGGGTGCTGAAATGCACCCACAGCAGCCTGCATAGCCTGAAGTAAGAGGGAGGATAAAAGAAACTACATCTATTACTTAGCACTTGCTAACAAAGAAATCTGTACTTTAGAAGAAGTTAAAGGTGTCATAGAGAGAACCTGATTGCAAACAAGGTCCATTTTACTGAAACTGCCTAGCCCGTTCTTAGAGGTAGAGATGGAGGTTTGCAGCCACCCTTCATAGTCTGCTCCGGAGCTTCACTACATCATCTGTCAGTCCAAGTGTCAAAATTGACTCATAGAATCCTTCAGGTTGGAAGAGACCTCTAAGATCACCAAGTCCAGCTGTCAGTCTATCCCCACCATGCCCACTAACCACATCCCTCAGTGGCACATCTCCACAATACTTGAACACCTCCAGGGACGGTGACCCCACCACCTCTGTGGACAGCCCATTCCAGTGCCTAACCACTCTTTCTGAGAATAAATGTTTCCTAATATCCAACCCGAACCTCCCCTAACACAACTTAAGGCAATTACCTCTCATCCTGCCATACTGGTAACAGGGCTGCTGCTTTATCCTGTTCAACAGCCTATTATGGATTGTCATAGTCAAACCAATTACTGACGTTTCTTTTTAATGTCATAAAGCTAGATAGCAGTCATCAATTTAATCATGGGTCACATTTTCTGTATCTGCAAGCCTCTCTCCCTGAGGTCTATATCCTTCCCAAGCTGTGATTTTCACTGCTGGCTGCTGTTCCAGCTGGGGCCACAGAAGTGCCAAATGTAACAGGCCTGTCCTCCAGTCTGGGCTGATATACCCTGGTGTTGTGGTCATCTTCCACAGCACCAAGACATAAGGCACCTCGTGTTTTCCTACAAACCATACGTTTTACCCTTTTCTATGAAGCTTCTCCTGTTCCATTCCTCCTCATATGGTGTGAAGGTTTTTTGGAGACAGATCAGATGCCAATGACACCTTCTGTCCTTGCCAGATATTCTACACTGGAAGAGTCTCTGAAGATGCTCAGCCAGGTCATTTCATTTTGAAAATATCAGCAACCGACCCCGACGTTGGCAGCAATGCCCAGATCACATACAGCCTGCACGGCCCCGGCGCAGAGGAGTTCCGCCTGGGCCCCCACACAGGTGAGATCAAGAACTGCAAAGCTTTCCTCCTTTCCACCCTTGGGGCTCGTTACACTGCAGGAGGCTTAATGCAGTAGGGTTTGCAATTGCTGGATACGAGACCGCTTCCCATTCTTTCCCACAGGGGAACTGACCACCTCTGCCCCTCTTGACCGGGAGCAGAAGCCCACCTACCACCTGGTTGCCAAAGCTACCGATGGCGGCGGCCGCTCGTGCCAGGCAGACATAACGCTGACCATAGAGGACACCAATGACAACGCACCCAGATTCTTCCCCAGCCACTGCGCCGTCGCCGTTTTTGACAACACCACCACAAAAACACCCATTGCTGTGGTATCAGCCAGGGACCTTGACGAAGGTGAGTCAGGGTGAGATCTACATTTTAGCAAAGTCCATCCTTCATCCTGAATAGAAACCTTTAAAAGCTAGGGAAGGGCTGCAGCAATGGGCATAGATGAGTGAGTCTTGGCAAGAGCCTGCCTGGATCTCATCACAGATATGCTCTTGACTAGCAGGCTGGCATCGGCACCTTTGTGACGCTGTAGGAAGTGCAATATCTGTAGGAACATGCACAGAATTCAAAGAAAAGCACAGAAACTGTAGCAGTGATACACAGCACTAACTGTGACACACAGCTCCGAACTGGACAGAAATCGTATGAAAGATGGAGACGAAGTAGGCATAATAAGGAATAAAGGAACTGTATGTCTGGAGAGGGTAGGTGATATCACAGAACCATAGAATATCCCAAGTTGGAATGGACCTGTGGGAATCATTGAGTCCAACTTCTGGCTCCACACAGGACCACCCAAAATGGGTGGAGAAGTCCTTGGAAGACCAAAGATTCTCAGATATAGACAAAAGACTCCTAAGAATGGTGTTGGGCAGAGACTGAACTTACATGATATAAAAGCAAGATCTGCTTTGGAAGCAGAGATGAAGGAAAATGACATTTAAAACATGGGGATGTGGGTGGACAGGGGCACATTTGAAGAAGATGTTCATACAATCCCCAGTTTCCCCAGAAATTTTATCTCACTTAGGCATATATCATCCTTCTGGATAAAAGAATTAATGCCAGCAGCATTCCTAACCACAAATTTATACAGCCTGTCCCTTACCCTTCCAGGTCTCAATGCCGAGGTGGTCTATTCCCTCTCTGACTCCGCCAATGGACACTTCTCAATTGAGGAAACCACGGGGGTGATCCGTCTGGAAAAGCCCCTGAAGGACTCGCAGCACTCCGCCTTTGAGCTGACAGTCTGTGCCACCGACCAGGGCACCCCGCAGCCCCTCTCTGCTCTCGGCACTGTCACCGTCTCCGTCGTGGATCTAAATGAATATCTGCCTGTATTCCTGGCCCCTGAATATGTAGCCATGGTGAAAGAAGACGTGGCTGTGGGTACGGAGGTCCTCAACTTGTCAGCCTTGACGAGAGACAATACAGAAAACACAGAGATCAAGTACGAAATTGTGAATGGCAATGACCATGGCAAATTTCAGCTCAACTCAAACACAGGTAAGATGGTCTCATCTTCCAAGCCAGTCCAGGTTGATCCCACATGCTTCATTTTCTAAAACAGATTCCCCTTCTGTTTCCAAGCAGTCAGATCTCTTCTGCTCCTATACAGAGTACAGTATGGGGGCAGAGAATACAGTCTTCACTTCTGCCCTAAATTTTGTCAGCTAAGTCACCTAGATCCAAATCTCTGTGAATGAACTGAAAGATTCCTCTTACATGTCTGGGATCTGAGATGGGTCCGTGAGAAAGAGGAGTAGGTGGAGAAGAGGATGGTAAGAAAAGTTCCACTTCAAAATATGGGAGAAGTTGATTTCCACTTAAAAAGTCTCCCCATCCTGATGTCAGAAGGAACCTGTAGCTCAGACTAACAGTTTTATTAGGGAGCACTCAATGAATGTAGCTACTACAAATCTATTAACCACAGGCAGGTGCTGAGGCAGGATTTCTTGCCAAATAAAGCACTGCTGTATTTGCACAGCATCTGATAAGAGCTGTTATCTCAAGGCCAATGTTAGATCCCTGGAACAAGCATTGGCTGCACCTCAATGGCCTCCTGCTTCTGTCTGTACCATCCTCATTCACACTGTTTTCTTCAGTTTCTCTGTCCTCGAGGCTCAAGCTAATTTTTCACATCAATCTTCCCATCGGCATGCATATCTTAAAAGGCATTTAAAATATCTCATGCCCTTTTCTGTCCATCTGCCCTTGCAGGTGCCTTATACATAAATGGGAGCTTGGACTTTGAAGCGAGTCACGAGTACTACTTATCCATTGAGGGCACAAGGAAGGGCTCAGCTTCTCTCAGCGATGTCACCATGGTGGTTATCAACATTACTGATATCAATGACCATGCACCAGAGTTCATCCAAGACCCTTACTTTGCTGATATCCGGGAGGATGCTGCAGTTGGAGAAATCATCCTCACGGTATGGCTATGAACAAAACCACGTTTTTTACCTCGTTTTCTTACTTGTGCTGTGTATTATTTACTCTCTCTCTGCACTTTTTTCTTCCTTGGGCACAACTGTCCACTGGATTTGTGTCATTTGGCACCTAAGATTGAGGCGTGACTTAAAGAAGGATAATTGCCAGAATTCCTGACAGCCCATAGGCAGGAATGACAACGAATGACACCGATGTAAACCACCTTCCTTCCTCCTCCTCATTTAAAGCAAGCTCAGTCCAATACCCTTAAAAGACAACGAGGTCCTGTTCCTAGGGATTCCTCCATGGCAAGGCCCTTTTGGCCATGAGTCCTATGTGTTTTTCCTTCTAACAGGTGTCAGCTGATGACTTGGATGGAGCAATGAACAATCAGATCACATATTCAATTGTGGAAGGGAACCCGCTGGGACATTTTGCCATCCAACCCAAAAGCGGGCAGATCAGCATTGCCAAGCACCTGGACAGGGAGGAGGTGAGTTCCAGGAAATGGAAATGAGAAAGCAAAACAGTTGTGCTGTTATGCTGGAGGGAGCAGATTATATTCAGCTGCCTGCTGTTTTCCGAATGATCTACTAGTGATACTGTAAGCAAAAGGCAAGTTATTCATTTTCTAGACCCACAGATACTTCTGTAGAAAAGTAGGGCTCTAGAGGAGACAATATAGGCTTCAGTGGTCACAACTCTGTGCTGTGGTCTGCTCTATTGATGCTCTAAGCTGGTCAGGCAAGAGTTGGCCCCAAACTGGAAACCAACACAACTGGTTTATGCTTCTCTGCATCAGAGCAGATAGAAAATGGGCATGAGCAGGAGCTGGCCATCTGGATAATCTCTTTCTTAAAGCAGTAGCAGCTCAAATTGCTGCCGACAGATGTTTGTCCAGCTTGGGTCTCATCCATGTTTGGCAAGTTGTTTCCCTTCTCTGCAGCAGCTGTGAGGCTGATTTTCTCCAGCAAGGTGCTTTAAGATTTATGGATGGAGAGTCCCAGCTGAGGGCAGAAGTTATTGCTACAAGCAATGCATGACCTAAAGTGTTTCGACAAGCTGCAACAGAGTAAAACATGAATGTGAAAAAGTGACCATTCTTCCGCTTCTCCAAGTGATCCCATGCTATAAATCCCCCAGATCTCCAGCTACTCCCTGACAGTTCGAGCCACAGACAACGGCCACCCTGCTCAGTTCAGCGATGTCGCAGTGCGTGTCCATGTGTCTGACGTCAATGACAACCCTCCTCGGTTCTTCCAGCTCAACTACAGTGTGGTGGTGCAGGTAAGCCAGGACGCTGTCTGCTATCCCGGTCTGCGTGAGGGTGCCAAGGTTCTCATGCACGGGCTCCTGCTGGAGCACAAGGGTGAGACAGCAGTGAAGCACGCAGTTGCTTTGTGCTCATGGCCACAAAAAACTGCTGAGATCTGCGGGGGCAGATGTTCTGCCAACAGATGCCATTTTCTCCTACCGATGGCTGCAGGCACCTCCTGCTCTTTCTCCTTTCTCCTTTCACTCTTTCCAAGCCTGACCAGCAGCCCCTTTTTCCACTGTGTTTGTCTGTGTATACACCACAAAATAAAGAACAGACTTAAGCATGTGGTCAAGCATCACCATCTCTGCTGGATGCAGACCAGTTGTTGCTTGGACTCAAAACACCTAGGGGTACTCAAAAAGAAATGTACCCAAAACATGCTTTCATCTGCTCCTGTGCAGACATGACTCAAGGGGAAAACAAGGGCATCAGCAAAACCATCTGCTTTTAGCTGGTTGACTCTACCACATGTGCAATGCCATGAAAGGCACTGTCTGCTATTGCTGGCAAGAGTTCCACACAGCGTGTGAGATTTGGTCCTCTGTTCTTTATCCATAAGGCCCAGTGGCAATATGGGTTCTCCTGGGCCTTTTCTCTTTGCCTGCTGTTCTCCACTGGCATCTTTCTGCATTTCAGGAGAACGCCCCAGTGGGTACCAGCGTCCTGGAGCTGATTATGAGCGACAGAGACTCGCCGGAAAACGGACCACCGTATTCCTTCCAGATCACCCAGGGCAACGACGGGAAGGCATTTGATGTCACCCAAAATGGTCTGCTGGTGACTTCATCCATCCTGAACAGAAGAGTGAAAGAGCAGTACCTATTGCAAGTCCAGGTAAAGCCTGACTTTCTGTCCTGGGATCTGATCTCACAGCTGGGTTTAGGAGTGATAAAATGAGATTAGGATGGCACAGCTGGATGGGAAGTTGCCCGGTACAAACTGGAGAAATCCAACACAGGAAAAAATCCCGTAGCTTGGAGCCAAGTCCAGAGCTTGTTTTTCCACAAAGTCTGCCCACAGGAAGCTGGAAACAAACCTCTGCATTGATGAAATCGGATAATATGATCACAAGAAATGCTGTCAGTGGTTTCCTTAGACAGATGCTTTTCCCAGCATAATTTCAGCAACTTCCAGTTTAAAGTGAGACCTGGCTGTGATCCTGAAATCTTTATCCAAGAATCCCAGAAGTGATTTAATCTCCTTTTATAGGAAGATGTCTATTGTTGCAGGGTAAGCTTATTAATTATCAGTGCTATCAGTAAGGACAGCGAGTTACAAACACCAGCAGGATAATAACAAGCACATCTTCAGTAAAGAAGCTAGGTACTACTATTATTATAAACCTCAACCACTAGCTGTCTGAGAATGGGAGAACCTTATCCTATAACCTGATTATTCACATTTTTCTGCTTTGAGTTTCCTTGGCTCGTGCTAGACAGACATTGTCAGAGATGGAAGTTTGGCTTAAATATTCTGGAATCTGAGCAAACGTGTTGATGTACATGACTGCTTTTATCTTTGTACACCCAGTTACGTGCAGAAACCCTTAGATTGGCAGCATCTCTACTGATAATTGATTCTTAGGAAATCAGAGCCGTTCAGTGCAGGTGCACACAGAGATGAGTGTCCCACCACTGAGAGAAGGTCTCAATCAGTCTCCATGATGGAAGACACGCTGTCATGAAAGCCAGTACATGGCTATAACGAAGCCTTCTCTTTTCTTTGTTAGGTCTCCGACAGTGGTATCCCTCCTTTGTCCTCATCAGCATTCGTAAACATCCAAGTGACTGAGCAGAGCCAGTATGCCCCCTCAGCGCTTCCCCTGGAGATATTCATCACCACAAACGAGGAAGCCTTCCGAGGTGGTGTTCTGGGCAAGATTCATGCCACGGACCGAGACCCCCATGACACGCTGGTGTATACTTTGGTGGCAGAGGTGCCCCAAGAGGGACGCTTCTCCATTGGGGCTGCGGATGGAAAGATCATTGCTGGGAATAAGCTGCCCCATGGCCACTATCTCCTGAACGTGACGGTCAGTGATGGCACGTTCACAGCCACCACCAGCGTCAACATCCACGTGTGGTGCTTCACACAGGAGGCGCTGGACAGAGCAGTGGTGCTGCACTTTCGCCACCTGTCCCCCGAGGAGTTTGTGGGGGACCACTGGCGCAACCTGCAGAGGTTTTTGGGAAACGTCCTCATCACCCGGCGCCAAAACATCCACATGGCCAGCTTACAGCCTGCAGCTACCTCCGATGGAGTAGATCTGCTCTTGGCTGTTGGAGAGCCACATGGCTCCTTGTACGAGCCTCGGGTCCTCGCCAACAAGATCACCGTCTCAGCTGGGGAGATGGACCAGCTCGTTGGACTCCGGATGAAGAAAGCAATTCATGTGCCATGCCACGGGTCAGACTGTGCCCACCGAGTCTGCAAGGAAACCATCCAACTGGACCCAGGCATGATGTCTACTTACAGCACTGCCCGACTCAGTGTCCTCACCCCACGGCACAGCTTGGAGCAAATCTGCTCCTGTAATGGTGAGCAATCCTTTGTAGCATCCCATGATATAAACCTCGTAGAGCTTGAAAATTTCACTTAGTCTTCTATTTATTTATTTAATCAATCTCCTGTAGCAATTAATTAAATAGCATCAATACGAGGATTGGAACTTGGTGATCTCTAAGGTCTCTTTCACCCCAAGCAATTCTACGAATATCTGTCTAATTGGGAAAAGTCATTCATACTTAGCAGCAGAAGCAGCTCAGTGATGAGACTTTTGATCTTTGAGCTCCTGTGTTTTAGGCTCAGCAAAATGCAGACTAACTGATAAACTCCAGGAAAAGCAAGTACAATGAATATACTCTGTTCACTTTATAGTATTTCAGAAACAATCCAAGGCAGCAGGGATAGAGGTTAACATCACTTAGGCAGAGATGGTAAGGAGATACTATAGGCTAAGATAAAGACATATTAAAGGATGAGGAAATCCAAGGGTGTTGTAGACTGTGCTGAGAGCACCTGAGAGGTGCTATGGGACAGGTCTGATCCTGGACAGTTATGGCATCAGGCTGGGAAAGAGGCAAGGCTAGGTACAGTCTCAAAGCATGACAGCTATGAAACCTTTTGTTCATTCTGCTTCCAGGAACAGCTGTGAGGTTTGGGGGCCACAGCTACATCTGGTACCAGAACTCCCAGGTGGGATCCTGGCACATGCACTTCCGCATGAAGACCCACCAGCTGCATGCTGTCGTCTTCTACGCCAACGGCACCGACCACGCCATGTTGGAGGTATGCATTGCAATACACAAAGGTCTCTTTCCAGCAAAGACAGCATATGCCCATATCACAGACCTACATCACAACTTTTTCCCCGGTGGCTTGCTTCTTCATCCCTCTCTTACATTGCATTTATTGGACAAATAATTTATCAGGTGCACAAAACAGGAGTCTTACATGCTGTTTTGCAGCTCCCACTCTTTTCAACCAGATCCTTCAGGTGGTTTCTTTGTCTAAGGAACCAGCAGAGCCACAGACATTTCACTCTGACTGTTTTCTTCCTCATTTGCACGCTGAACCCACCAAGCATTGGTGGACCATCTCCATCTTCCACTTTGCCAGAGGAAGGAAATCAGCACTCCCATGGCTTGTAGATTTGGTAGAGAGGACAGGTTCTACCAAGGGCATGCATAACATCACTCTTCCAATCGCTAAGCTGATCTGCTATTCAGAAATAGGAAGCAGCAAGAGGATGGCAAGTCAGGCACAGTGGGAAGGAGCTGGCAGCCTGTCAGCTCCTTGCTTCAGGGAATCGAGTTCTCAGCTGTCTCCCAGCCCCAGAAATTGATAAGCCCAATCTACAGACCCATCTGAAGTGAGATCATGTTCCTTCGGATGAAGCCAAGTGACAAAGCTCTCTGGTGCACTTGCCAATTGTGCAAAGGGATTTACACACATGTTGCCCTGAGGCCTTATCAGGTGTGTGCCAGCTGCACCTGGTTCTTCCTTCCCTCTGCCATCCTTGTACTCTTTCAGCAGTTGCTGAAAGCTAACCTTCCTCCATATGAGTTTTAAAGAGGAATCTTGGGCCACAGACAGGGATTTCTGATGGCCCAGTTCCATGCTAAGAACACTGGTGTGGTTTGCTTTTAGAAGATGAGCACCTTGATGGTCTTCATCCTACCTGCTGGAGAGCAAGGACTGGATTGCATCTCTGCACCTTGTTCTATGGAAACCTCTCTCACACTGTCAGTGGTTGGAAAGGACCACAGATGAAATAAGGGCAGCATAAATGAGACTGCAGTCTCTTAGGCTTTAGCTGACCCACGCAAAGCTTATGCATGGGTAAAAGAGGATGTTGAAAAGGCAACATCTTGAGATTCATCTTGACTCAAAACACTCAGGCAGGGGCAGAGGAGGTTAAGAATTGCCAAGAACCTCTGTGCTAACCACGGCTTCTGGGACATGTTTTGCAGATGGTTCACGGGGTGCTTCACCTGGGGTACGGCTGCTGGGGAAACTACACCGGGAACCTCTCCTCCTCACGTTTTGTGAGCGATGGGGAGTGGCACTCAGTCTTCCTGGAGGTGAAGAATGCGTCGGTCCGGCTGCTCGTCGACGGCCTGGGAAACACCTCCCTGCAGCTGCCAGGGACCTGCAGCACATCCCAGGGCAGGCGAGACCTGCTTTTCGGGGGCCTTCGGCACCCACTCCAGTCCCAGAGAGTCACACGGGGGTTCAGGGGCTGCCTAGATGTGCTTGCCATCAATGGCAGAGAAGTGGTTCTCCTGCGTGGGAAAGGGCAATCCAAGGAAGTGATGGAGGAGGTGGGGATGAAGCAGTGCTGCTCCCCAACTGGCGCCTGCAGCAGCAATCCGTGCCTGAACAATGGGATGTGCTCTGAAACTCACGGAGGAGGTATGTGAATATCCTACATATAGGGGAGGGGCAAGAGAGAAGGGGTCCCTATGCAAGGAGAAGGAGATGTGCCCCATCCCAGGGGCTCAAGTGGTGGCTGACTCAGTGCAGGAGCAGCTGGGGGCATGAGATCATCATCCTGGCTCTCAGCATCAGACCATGGCCTGCAGGGCAGGAGCATTTCTAAAGAGTGGGCATGACCTAGGAGCGAGCACCTCTGCCAAAAATGCAAGCACAAATAGAAATTCCACCCCCCCCCCCTACATCCTCTTTACTTAAGGAGCCATTAGCAGAGTTGGAATTGGGCAAGATGGGATCATACAGTGATGGTATCTGGGCTGAAACGAGCCAAGATCTTCATCTATTCCCATTGCAGTCAGTGACTCCCTGGGGCTATGGGAAGGTATATGGGAAAACTGTAAGCTCGCATATGAGTGTCACAGGTTAACATGAGGCACGAGTGCTCAGCAGGGGCTTGGCACCAGGCTCCGTCCCACCCTCATGCAGGACATTTCTGCAGGGCAGGGGTTGATGGAAGGCCATAGCAGTGCGGTGAGCCTGGGTGCCTGCTTTCCTGCAGCACTCCTGCAAACCACGGGCACACAGCATGAGTCTGCACACATCTCTGCTCAGGGACCTCAGGCACGGGATTACCCACACACGCACAGACACATCCCTACGAGCTTGCTCAGGTGGGCCAGGGGCCATGTGACAACGCTGAGAGGGTCACAGTCAAACCCAGCACCACATCAACCAGAACCACAGGCACAAAGCTATGTGAACGCGTGTGCTCGCAGCCCCACAGGCAATGTCCAGCATCTACCCTGCAAGTGCCAGCATGTCCCGGCTGCACAGCACTGCACGCATGCGGCAACAGGTCTGCCCCTGCTCGCACTGCTCTAAAGTCGTGCTACGGATGAGCAGTGAAGGCTTTTGCAGAGCGCTGCAGGGTAGAATGCCAGAACATTCCACCATCGCCAGCCGAGGGACTGCGGGAGCTCAGCAGAGCCGGGGCCGTTCCCGTGCTCGGGGCTGCACGAACCAGCGGCCGAAATCCCACCCAGCGGCGGCCCCTCCGCCTCCCCAGCAGTCTCCCGACGGCACCCTCTCACCTCTGCAGGTTACACGTGCATCTGCCCCGGGCTGTTTTCCGGTGAGCGCTGTGAGCTGGGGGACAGCCCCTGCGAGTCCAAGCCCTGCCTGCACGGCGGCACCTGCGTCCTCTCCGGCTCCGGGTACTCCTGCCACTGCCCCGAGTGGTACCTGGGCGACAGGTAAGGGTTGAAAGGGCCAGAGGCTTCGCAGGGAGGGCTGAAAGCGTGACCTCAGCAACGAGCGTTGTGTGCTTCTGGAGCTCATTACATCCACCTGGGAGCAATGCGGTGCGGGGCTGCCTAAGAACAGGTGTAGGACGCCGCCAGCTGTCCTGCCGGTCCCCTGATTGCTGGGCTGCACGGTGTTTGGCTTCGGCCTTGAGCCCTATAGTGAACAGCACGCTGGAGTTTTCACCAGCAATATAATAGCACGGATATACCTCCCCAGCCGATACGTGGGTGAGTGCATGCCAAATGCCCGCAGCTGGGGAAGCAACCACGCCCGGGGGCTGCAAGGAGCTCAGTGTCACCCACTCCGAGCACGGGCAGCATCCCAGCAGCTCCTCCTCCCGGCCGGGTCCTTCAGCCAGGGTGAACATCGGCGAATCAATCTGAATCGATGGCAAGAGAGAAATGGGCCGTGCAGCTGTGGGCGTTAGGTGGCAGTGCGACGATACCCGTCCTGCTAAAGAGTGGGAGAGGGGAATACTTAGAGTGTGTGGGGTGCAGCAGGACAGAGAATGAGAAATTCAGTCTCAGCTCTGTATATATCCCCTAAAACGCCCCCTCCAAAAGGGAGCTGTTCTGCATAACGCGGCCTCCTCCTGAACAGCACCACGGTGATCACCAGGATGCACTGACAGCAGAGGCAGGCGGCACTCTGTGCCAGGACAGAGCATAACGCAGAGCTCAGAGGGGGATGCCGTGGGTTTGGGCCTCCCCCCCAGGCTGATGCCTCTGCCTCCATCCCCCCAGGTGCGAGAAGCTGGCTGAGGAGTGCCAGGACAACCCGTGCCAAAACGCCGGGCGCTGCGTGAGCACCCAGGGCTCCGTCCGCTGCATCTGCCCATCAGACTACCAGGGGGACTACTGCACGCAGCCCATCATCACCCCCGCCATCGTGCCCACGCATTGGGCCGTGGGCCGTGAGGAGATTGCCGAGATCGCGGCTGGCGTGCTGGGGGCAGCCATCCTGGCCGTGGCCTTCGTGTTCATCCGCAAGCGCTACCGGCGCCGGGCCAAGGCCCACAAGCCGGTGGCACGGGAGGACCCTGACCTGCTGTCCAAGAGCGAGTTCTCCAAGAGCGTGGGTGTGGGCACCCAGGCGGTGCCGCCCATCGAGCTCAACATCCTCAGCGACGCGGCCCACAACAACCTGGACCGGGCGGCGCCGGAGCAGCGCAAAGCCAGCGGTACCCCCGAGTTCGTCACCTTCAACTCGGCCAACGGGCCCAAGCACCGCGGCACCATTGTGTGCAGTGTGGCACCCAACCTGCCCCCGGCCCCCCCATCCAACTCTGACAACGAGTCCTTCGTCAAGTGCACCTGGGCCAGGGAGGAGATGGGTCAGTAGCCACAGCTTGCTCTTGCTTTTATCCCTGGGGGGGTTGGATGGAAGCTTTGTGAACGTTGGAGACCAACGGTGTTGGGGAAAGGCAAGGAAAACGTGGGCCAATGACATCCAGGTGCCTTCACTGGCTCTTCCCCCACTCATAAATACCAGTATTCAACTTCAGCTTGTCCAGTTCACTACAAAATCAGCAGGGAATGCATTAATGAATGGCCTGGATTCCCACACACCCAGGCTAAAAAGTCCCTATAACAAACAGTAGTGATGCTTAGAGAGTGGAAATCAAGATGCTAAAATTCAGTGTGAGTTTTAGTGGCATCCCCTGCATCAGCTGCCGGAGGGATCACAACAGAGGGAGACAGCCCCAGGCAGCCAGGTCCCTGCTTGGCCTGGCCCAGAGCTCACCTGGAGCTCAGCAGCATCAAGGACAGCTGCCAGAAGGAAGTGCCCAAGTCAGAGAGCTATAGATAATCCCAAGTTGGAAGGGACCCGTGAGGATCACCAAGTCCAACTTTGGGTCCACGCAGGGCCACCCAAAAATCAGACTATACCAGAGGTAGAGAGAAAGAGAGGTACAGAGGGAGAGCTCCAGTGAGTCGCTTGCTCTGCCCCATCCTGTCACTGCGCCAGCTTCTTGCACCCATGTGGCACGATGAGGGGTGCCTTTTAGGTCCCAGTGGGAGCCCCAAAGCCTCCTCCATTCCCAAGGCAGACATTGCAACTGCCCACTTCCCATCACTCCCCTTTTTGGCTGGCGCATCTCCTGCAGCTCAGGCTCCTACAGCAGGAATTAGCAGGATGGAGAAAGCAGCCTCCACAGCACACAGCTAACGCAGCTCTGTTTCCTTCCAGTGTACCCAGCAGAAACAACCTACTGGCCGCCACGCTACCTGTCCTCCGACGTCCAGGAATACTCCCACTACGAGATCATCCAAGGTCCCCCCGCTGTGCCCTCCTCCCACCCCCCTCTTCCCCCACCCCCCCCTCCACCGGCAGACCCGGAGCCAGTCACTCTCTATGGTGGTTTCCCTTTCCCGCTGGACCAAAGCAACAAGCGGGCGCCCATCCCTCCCCGCTACAGCAACCAGAATCTGGAGGACCTCCTACCGCTGGGCCCCGTGGAGATGGCAGCATCCCAATGCCAGAACGAGTACACAGCCATCAGCTATTACCCAGCCCAGCTGGTGCAGGGTGAAGGTGCCCCATACCCACCCGACCCCGGCTACAAGCGGGTGAGCATGCGGCTGAGCGTGGCCCAACCTTCCTATGCTGACTGTGAGGTGGGGGCCCATCCGCCCGCCCTGCGCACCCAGCCCCCACCACCCCCCAACTATGAGGGCTCCGACATGGTGGAGAGCGACTACGGCAGCTGCGAGGAGGTGATGTTCTAACGGAGGGACTCGTCCTTGGGATGAGATGGGATGCGCCGGAGCTGGCACACGGTACCAGGGGATTTGCGGTTCCCCTGGCCCAGCTTGCAGCATCTCCCCCTGCGTGGCTGGGCTGTAATTTGGCTGGATCCTTGTCCCTGCACTGCAGACAGAGGGGAAATGCTCCAGCCACAGCCGGGATGTGGAGGATGCTCCTGGGATGCCAATGACTAATGCACCTCGTGGGCACCGCACATCTCCCACTCTGCGCTGCCCGGCCATGGGGAGGAGCAGAGCAGCACCACAGGGACAGCAGTGGTGGAGGAGGCCCGGAAGGACCAGCAATGGCCGAGCCCAGGTGGCACGCAGGTCTCCCTGCATCCAGCTCTGGCACTGAGAGTTCGCATCAGGGTGATGGTTTGCCCTGTGGGACGGTGCGGTTGGCGCACAGCCTCTTCTCCATCTGCTCCCCAGGGTGAGAGATAGGAATACGCAGCCAATGCCACCAGCACAGCCTCACTTGGCAAAAAAAAATCCAGGAAAACAAACTTAAATCCATTTCCACAGAAGAACCAAGCACCAAGGAACAGACTGAAACCTACTGCAGGGCACTCAGCCCCAGAGCTATGGGCACAGAGACTGGCACAGCCATGCCCACAGCTCTCATGGTCTCCACCTGGTGACAGCGGTACCCGGCCCTGCCACCCCCTGCATGGGGTCCTGGGTCTGTTGTATCCCAAATGGACCAAACAAACTGCGCCCAGCTGGCACCTCCAGCACAGGACAGGCACCAGGCGCTGCCCCCAGGCTGGCCCATCCGTCCTCATGCTTGGGCTTGTATTGTTTCTTGTAAGAGGTTTACTTTGGTCGGTTGTTCGATGTAATATTTTTTTGTTGTTTCGTTGATTTTTTTTTTCTGGTTTTTTTGCAAAGTATTAAAAGAGTTGGTTTGTTTTTTTTTTTTACTGTTATGATTTCATTGGGTAACTCTGATTCCTTCGCAATTAGGATGTGGCTCCAGCAAAGGGCAGCCCTGAGAACACCTCAGTCTGCACAGCTGCACCCCAGCACTGCACTGGTGCAGCACTTGCAAGCAAGGCCAAGTTCCCCAAAGCCATAGGAAATCACTGGTGCTGACAGCACAATGCTGCCCCAGGCACCCCAATGGGGTCCCCTCACATCTCCCAGCCCTCCTCCTTCTCCGGACGGATGGGGAAGAGAAGCCCCACCTCATCCTGGAGCCCCTCCACGTAAAAAATAACTCTTATTTATTGATTAAAGTGAGATACATGATTCAGGTGCTGCAGCAGTGGGCAGCGACCCACACTGACAATATCCATAGGCACACAACACAGACATTAATCACCTTTGTATATACACAATTCCCCTGGTCACAGAGCAGCTACAACACACAAGCATCCCGTTTTCGCGTACCCCTGGTCCCATACCAGGCCCTCCTGGTATCCCACGTGTTTCCCACCAGCCCACTGTGCTTCAGCCCAATAAAACCAAGAACTCCACCAGACACTGCTCAACATTGCCAGGGTGCCCCGTGAGCGCAAAGTGAGCTCGGTGCTATGCACCACTCCAGCAAACCCACCAACCCCAGTGCTGGGGACACACACATCACACAGCTGTACCCCAAAACAGGGCCGTCCCTCCAGTCGGGACTGCCAGGCATCCCCTGCCAGGGGACAGCAGTGCCAGCACTGGGCACAGATATTGCACCTCTCCCAGCTGCAGGGAGCTCACAGCCCTGCTGGCTGCATGCACACCATTCCATGTGCCCTTCCCCTCCTGAGTGCAGCTGCACCACCAGTAAGAAGTACCCAATGGAGGATTCATGTGCTCTCATCTGCCTTCAAAAATAAAGCAGGAGAAAGGCAAAGTGTGGCAAGGCCAGAGTCTGTGCCACCCACGTGTACCTGCCCCAATACCAGCAGCAGGAGGAGAAGAGGGAGGAGTGCACCTCCTGCTGGGAGCTGCCACCGGGGCCAGGAGGGAAACCAACATGATCAGTGTTCTTTTTGGAGGTGTAACATTCAGTGGGGGGCTGCAGATGCAGCCGGAGCGCAGCAAACAGGCGCTGTGTTTCTGCAGAGCACAAGCTCTGCACACCTGAATTCCTAATGCCAAAAACCACGTGAGGGGTATGTGTGCAAGGAGAAAAGAAAAAGGAACAAATAGAACCTTCCATGCCAGCCCTCTCTGCACGAGAGAGCTGGAAACCGGAGCACAGCAGGACCTGCACCAGCAGTGCTCACACCCAGCGCTGCTCTGCGTCCCCAAGGGCCGAGGTGAGGAGGCAGCTCTGCACCTCCCAACTGAGCTGAGGTTTCTTTGTTGCTGTAAAATAAAGTGCTGAGGGGTGGGGGGGATGGGGAAAAAAAAAAGAATCAAAACAAAAAAAACAACAAACTGGCACGGAGAAGAGCAGTCCCAGAGCGATGGGATGGGGGGAAATATGGGAAGGATTTAAAAAATAATAATAAAATAAAAAAAAATGAAGTCTACATCCCCGGCATCCCCCTCTCCCCAAAGTAACTATGTACAGCAGCGTGGAGGGGATGAGCGCTGTGCCACCCCTCACCCCTCGCAGCCCAAACCCACCGCGTTGTGCAGGAGGAGAAGGCCGAGCACCCAGCCCGTGTGCCACCACCCGATGGGGACTGTCACTGCCCCGAGGTGCTGGTGCCATTGATGACAGCAGCGGGCGAAGCCAGCTCCACCAGCGCCTCGTAGGTGCCCACCACGAAGCCGACGAAGCCGAAGAGGCTGATGAGCACATCCTTGGCGATGAGCAGCGGGTGCATGCCCTCTGTGTAGTAGGTGGCGATCTCCAGCAGCGGGGGGAAGATGAGAGCCAAAGCGCTGCTGCTGACCGAGCCCACCAGCGAGATGACGAGGTCCAGGCGGGGGATAAGGATGGCCAGAGCACCTGGAGGGAGAGGGCAACGCGGGGCGGTCAGGAGCTCATAGAATCACAGAGTTGTTCGAGTTGGAAGGGATCTTTAAATGCCATCTGAACTCCTCTACTCTGAGCAGGGGCACCCACAGCTCCACCGGGTGCTCAGAGACCCTCCAGCCTCACCTTGGCTGCCTGCAGGGATGGGGCATCACCACCTCTCTGGGCAACCCGTGCCACTGCCTCACCACCCTTACCATAAAAATCTCTCTAAAGCCTTCTGTTCTCAGCCTGTCCTCCAGGGGAGGTGTTCCATCCCTCAGATCACTCCGTGGGCCTCCTGTGGAGGAACTCCAACAGATCCACGTCTCTCCTGTACTGAGGACTCCACGTCTGGACACAGTACCCCAAGAGCTGGACCCTGCTCTGAGCTAGGAGCTGTTGAAGCAAAGCTGTCCCACGCCACTGCTTGCACGGTGACCCTGCAACTTTCTCTGAGCTTTGAGCAGAAGGCCGCGTGCTGCCAGCAACGGCTTCCCAAGCAATTAAGGCTTTTCATTGTGCTAATGAAGTTCCCCATGTGCTGCTGCAGAGGTCTGGGCAGTGCCCCAGCAGAAGGGTGCTGCTCACAGAAGCATCCCCAGCCCCATCTCCCCCGCACCCCCCCCAGGTCTCTGCCTCACACCTGGGGAGCTGTAAAACCTCAGAGAGCCCACAAAAAGAGGAGGCGTGGGGAAAAACCCACCCTGAATGAATGTGTGTGGTTGGTAAGCAGTCAGAGCCCCTCTGCCCCCAGAGCACAGCCCGGGGGAGAACATTTGCAGCAAAGGAAAATCCCCCAGGAGCCTCCTTCCAGCTTCCAACGAGTGGCTGCAAACCCCATAGCATTCAAGCTCCAAGAGCACTCACAGCACCGGATTTTGGGCAGCACATCCTCAGCCCACCCCCCAGTGCTCTGTGGGCTCCCAGCAAACATAAAGAACCCCCTCCCCCCCTAAAACAGAGCTGAAGTGCCAGCTGCAGCCCTGCGCCTCCGGGGGAACGGCCGTGCTTTGCTTTCCGCAGGGATCCATTCCAAGGGGGTTTTAAGGGCGCTGGGTTTGAAGTCTGAGCTTGAAAGACACCCATACACCAAATTGCATCCTCTCTTTGCAAGCCAAAGCCACGATGTTCTGTGGCCGCACGCTCACACCATGAATATTCATGCAGCCCCCCTCCCCAATTGCTTTTATCCTTGCCAACCGCAATTTCTTATATGGAAAGATAAGGGGAGGAGGTACAAAGGCACCAGCGCCCTTCCAACACCCTGCTGCTTTTGCACCCCAAAGCAGGGGCCACGAGTGCTGCTGTCAGCCCTGCTCCCCCAGGCTGGTGCACCCCAACTTCTGAGCCTCCCCAGCACCAGAGCCCCATGAGATCTCAGCTCTGTGGGGCAGGAGGGACAGAGCCAAAGATCAAACGTTCCTGAAGCTCTGCCACGTGAGGGTGGGAAATGGCAGAATGGACACTGAGAGGCTTTTCTCCTCTTGTTTTGAGGAAATGAAAGGCAGCAAGATCAAAGCTTCCTCTTCTCACGCGCTGAGCAATAATGGGATGGGGAAGCTACTTTGGCTGCAGAGCAAACACGGACACACAGCTCCTGGCCATGATGCAGCCAAGCCCAAACCAGAGCTGCTGGGACACAGGATCAGGTCTGATGCTCAGCTCTGATGCACTGGCAGCACCACGCCGTGCAGGAACGCTGTGCTTCGGGGGGTGATGCCTGGAAGCCCAGTGAAGCGTCTCAGCTGTGCTGAGAACAGCAAGGATTTAGTTTACAGGAATCAGAGCCAGCCAAAAATCAGACACCCCTGCGCTTCACTGAGCTGATGCCCCTTAAGCTTCCACAAACTTGCTTTTCCCAGCTCAAATCTTTCCCTTTAAGCAGGCAGATAGGCCAAACCTCATTCCCAATTGCTGAGATTGGCCGAACTTCAAACTCATGGGAGCAGCTGCACATAACAAATGACTTCTACAGCAAGCACTAGGCTGTACCTTAGTACAGAACCGGGACAGATCACAGCCCTCCAAGAGGTCTCTGAGCTCCTACACCCACTAAAAACCACCTGAAAAAGCCTTCCAAGCCCTCGCCTCCAAGCTGGAGGAGCAGAGGGCACCCCCAAGTCTTGCCATTCTAGCCAGCACGTGACTTCTGGGTGAGAAGAGATCACTCTTGCCACATCTGCACCCTTCCAAAGCTCCAATGTGGGCTACCCATGCACCAGATCAGCTGCTGGGATGCATCCTACAAAATCTGATGGGACTTGATGGCTCCTCCAAATTCAGTGGGATTCAGACAAGGCTCTGGGATAGGCTGCTTCCTACTCACAGGTGATGCTGACCAGGACCACTCGCAACAGCAGGTTGACCAGCCAGCCCCAGCGCTCTGACACACGGGCGACCAGTGGTGGGATGATGATCTCAGCAGGGACGTAGAACTGCACAGCGTAGGTGAAGAAAATCCCAAAGGAGAAGAGCAGCTTGACAGCTTGGTACAGCCTGCAAATGAGAAGAAGAGAACAGTGAGATGTACTGCTGTGCCAATCCAGGAATTGGACTCGATGGTCCCTACGGAGCGCCTCCAACTTGGGATATTCTATGATTCCAACCCCATAAAGCAGAGCAGGAACACTCTGCCTACAAGGACTTCTGTGTCCCAGCTCTTTTCCCTTCTGGAACATTAAAGGGTAATGCATTCAACACACCAAGACACCTCTTGTGCAAGAGACAGCAAGGAGATAGCACAACATCCAAGCCATTGCAACATGCCCACACCTAATTAGAGGCTCCAGCAGGTCAGCAGTGGGGCCAGCAGCCTCCCAAGTGCTGCTTCCCCTTAGGAAATCTCCTGGGCACAGATGCAAAGGACTGTTCCAAAATAAAAGCAAATTATACAGAGCGGTGTTCTGCTCCTAACTCCTCCCAGGGGCACGGGGATATCCGCTATGTCTCTGGCCTGGGGGCTGGAGCCCAACATGCTCCTTGACATGAGGCACCCATCTGCATTTCTAGACACTCACGTATGCCAGTGCTGCACAAAGCAACGCATCCTGCAGGGTCAGCACTGCTCAGAGGGGTGAGGGCTCTGGCTGCCCGCCCAGGTCAAGGTCTGCAGTGACACAAGGTGACCACACAAGGACAACACCCAGATACCCAAGCGTTAGGAAACACCCCGACCAGAGATGGGCAGCAGCACCGATACTGCCCACAGCCTGCAGTGCCCGCTCTCAGCCCATGACCCAGAATGGAGCTGTGTCCATCACCCACCCCCAGAAGTGCTGATCAGCTTGAGCTTCACTGGGAGAACTCCACTTCTGGGTTGAACAAAGGAAAAAAGCTCCTTTTTTCCTGTTTACAACCAGCTGGATTTTATCTTCTGGGAGGGCACGGAGAAGATAAAGGTAGGCTTTACTCGGGGAAACAGAAACCAGAGAGGCAGCAGAGCTGCATCCAGAAGGCTCAGTCAGCACCAGGACTGGGGCACAGGGAAGCTGGGAGTCTCCATCCTTACTGACACTCAACATTGAAGCGGGTTCTGCTTCGAGCAGGTGGTCAGACCCAACAGTCTCACCATACTCCCTCCAAACCACATTACCCAGCCATCCTGCAGCC
Source organism: Gallus gallus (assembly GCF_016699485.2). Taxonomy (NCBI): domain Eukaryota; kingdom Metazoa; phylum Chordata; class Aves; order Galliformes; family Phasianidae; genus Gallus; species Gallus gallus. The sequence continues at coordinate 12,605,838 of NC_052544.1, forward strand.
AACAAAAGGCAGAGCTATCAGCAGAGTCCAGAGGGCAGCGCTCAGCCAAGCACACTGTGCTCCCAAGCCCAGGTATACAGTAGCCTTGAGCCACCTACCCTATACTCCTCGCTTCCTACTGCTTGATTAAGGGAAGGTCATAAAGCAATTAAGTGCTTGAAGGCAATCTATGTTTAAGAGACGTTATTAAAATAAAATTTAAAAAAAGGCTCAGATTAAGGCTGGGTCTCAGCTGTGCACGGGTCGGGCAAGGACAAAGGGCAGTCAATACCAAGAAGAGGAAGAGCTCAAGAACCAGTTCTGACCAACAGAAAAGCCAAGGCCACGCAGGGCAAGGAGATCCTCCTTTGGGCATCAGTTTGATCACTGCACACCTCCAACGGGCCGCATGCAGCCAGCATCTCCCCCTCCTTCCCTTTCAGGATGGCACCTTTCAGGGTGAAGCAACTCCGGAGGCTGCAAGGAGGGATTTCTGCTGAGCAGAGCGGTATTTCAGGAGGCTGTGGTCAGCCCTGGGCGCTGACACTCCTCACTCGAGGAAGCTGTGGTTATGGAGCAATGAGGCTGGAAAGCCCTGAGTCACCCTCTATCTCAACGATTCCAGCACACATTCGCTAAATGTGCTCCTGGAGACCTCCAGGCAATGGCTGCAGTGAGGGAAGGGTGCAGCATCCCCTGCTCAGACCTCACCTGTCCCCACACGGAGAGATCTTTCAAACCCAAACCCTTCTGACCCTTCTGCAGCTGCTGCCTTGTGCTATTGAATAGAAAACCCGCTGGCAAAGCACTTGTTCCCAAAGCAAACCTTCACCCATCACCTCCTGGGCAACACACGTCTGGGAATAAGTCCTCAAGGCTTCAAGCCGAGTTTCCCAGCCTCTGTCCCGGTTATTCGCCTTTAACAAGACAGATAACGCATTTCCAAGTTCAGTGTTTACAGCCTAGATCAGGTGTTATGCCAGGAGGAAACATGCACTGACACCGAAGCATTCCACGCTCTGAGTCACTGCAGACACAGCACTGATGTCCCGGGCTGCCAAAGGGCCACGCTGCTCTGCCCTGCCTCACAACCCCGCTCTGCCCACCGCCAGCCACAAAGCGGGGATGCTCCTAGAAACACAGATGTGATGCAGGATCTCCCTGTAGCCTGAGTCGCTTTACCCTCTTCTAAATGGAACGTGCTCCTTTGAAGCAGACACAGCTGAGGCTGCCAGCACTATGGGTCAGCAGCTGTGAGTAGAGGCTGGCAGTGTGACCCAGAGCCACACACAGCCCGAGACCCCATCTGGAAGGGCTCCCAACCCCACAGGTTGACCACGTCAGCCTCACAAACTCAAAATCCTGAGTCTTGCCCAACATTTGAATGCTAAGAGCCTCCACGCTTCTGGTCCCAAAGGTAGAGAAGCTGCTTGCATTCCTCCTCCAGGATAAATACAGAGCCCTGCACCACACAACCACGTAACCCCAAGGGAAAAATCCAAAGGGATGTGGGTGACAGCTCCTCCGGGTGGTTCTGTCCCCCTCCAGGCTCACCCGGGCAAGTAAGGACAACGTCCCCAGGCAGCACTCACCAGCAGTTGGGCAGGTTGAGTGTTATGCTGGCCTGGATGGCTGCCCCGAAGCGCAGGTAACCCAGCACACCCAGGCTGATGTACAGGATGGTAACGATCGTCATCCCCACGTAGAGGATCAGAGGGAACTGCCGTGGGTTCTTCATCTTGTTTTCCAGAGGCAGCACCTGTGAGAGGAGCAGGAAGAAGAGGAAGATGGAACAGGGGGTCCCATCCCATTCCTCTGCATTCCCAGCCCTGTGGGGTAACCCCAGGGCTGAGGACTGCCCTCTGCATCCAGGGCCTTGCACAGCACCCAGGGCCACGCAAGGAGTCTGGAGACCCCACCAGCTGCTGCCCCAGAGATGTGAATCCTCTGCTCCCAGCCCAGTGAGACAGTGCCAGTTATTACCCACAGTTATGGGCTGAAAAGGCTGAAACCCTTTTTCCTCTCCCTGCAAGTACGTATGGGCAGATTGCAAACAGGTAAGGCAATAAAAGAAGGGGATAAAAGAAAGAGCAGGGACAACCCCCTGCCTTTATACTACCATTTGCTTCAAGTATTTCAGCAACTATTTCTTTTTTATAGCCGTCCTTGGGTGGTGGGCATTTCAAGGAAAGAGGAAGGGACACAGCTGCTGATGTAGCAGGATCAGAATAGGTTTTATGTGCTGCTCCACCTCTCAGCTCTGCGTGTGTGCACACCGTGCTCCAGCACGAGCCCTCTGTCCTGGGCACAGCACTCTGCAAACGCCCCTCCTGCACGGACCTGGCATGCTGCAGCCCCGTGTTTACACTGCTATCTCATATTACGAGATGAAAACACTTCTTCCTACTTTGAAGGGAGCTCTGGAAACAACCCGCAGCATCTCAGTGGGCCATTATGCTTCCCGCCCACCCCGCCTCCTTCCCAGCTCCTCTGTTTACAGACGTGGCCAACCCGCTCCTTTTATCTTTTTGTTGCCCTCTTTTCTTTTTTATGTTTTAATAAAAATTATAAAGGAATAAAAAGAGCTTTCCTACTTGTATACATTAACCATACGGTGTGTATTTTATGTGCAGCCCAAGACAGCTAGCTCAGTGCGGTGCAGACCAGCCAGAGGTGGGATGCATACATTTACAGCCTCATACACAAGGCACGTGCCAAGCTGGCACTGTGTGGGCTGAGGCTGTGTGGCTGAAGCAAGGTGATGCTAGCAGAGAGGGGAATGGATCACACGTTACTGTGCTATGCTTTTGCCCCCAGGTTCTGGGATCCAGGCTGGTACCAAGAGCCAGGATCTGGCTCTGATCGCTCCCTTCCAGTGGAGCCAAAGGCTCTGTGAAGCTCCTGGACAGCCCAGCTCACGGCTCACGGTGCCCAACCTGAGGTTTGGAGCAGGAGACAGCCTGGAGCCAACAGCATCACCCAGAAGCTGAGGCTACAACCTGAAAAATCCATCTGCAAATACAGCTGCGGTGCAGAGCAGGTGCTGACTGCAAGCCTGAGCGGGGGCTGAGCCACACACTGGGACTTACCACCCCGATGCCTTCAAAAGCAAAGATGGCTGTGCCAAAAAACAGAGGGTAGGTCTTCCAGGCTGCGGCGAGAGGCAGAGCTTTGGGATCCGGGATGTCCTGGAAAACAGCCCGCATGAAGCTCAGAGCACAGCTCATCCCCACAGCTCCCTTCCCCATGGGGCAGAGGGAAAAGGCACTACACACCACCACCGCCCCAACCCCACCACCAAGCTCTGCCACCACACAGGGCATCACAAAAACGAGGGCGGCGCACGTACCCTGACAATGTACTGGTAGATTACAACAAGGCTGATGAGCATGGCCACGTTGGCCAGCATGGAAAAGATGGACAGGACCTTGAGATTCTGGATGAACGACAGCAGCACCACAAAAGGCAGCAGGGAGAGCATGTAGAGCCGGGAGTCCATGGTGGGCATGAGGGTCACCGTCCTGTTGGACTGGCAGTCAGTGGTGGTGCTGTTGGCAGAAGATACAACCTGGGAAAGCACAGGAATGCCCGATGAATCCCATCGGGATGGATGTTGGAAGCCCACCCCAGGCCAGGCAGACTAACTGTGCTTTTCCTGATAGGCTAAGGGAAAGATGAATGACTTCTCTTTCACCCCAAAGGGACTCCAGGCCACGTTCTCAGCTCCACAAAGGGTTTTGGCCAAGGAATTGGGTGGCTGAGCCTCCCCAGAGCACAGGTGTGCTGCCCACCGCTGAGAGCAGTGCACCCAGCTCCATGTAAAGAAGCAAAGGGCAATGCTGTGGTGGGAGGAAGCTGACTGTGGCTGTAGGAGCACACAGGGGGAGCGATGCTCAGCATCATCTGCACAGCACTGAGCCACGCAGGGGCTGTGAGCAGGGAAGGATGCACTGGCGGCTTCCTGCAGCACAGGAGCCAGGCGGGTTCAGGGTTTCTGTTTATTTTCTCCCAATGCTTGGCAGAAGGAAACTCTTCCAACACAACCTGTAATTAAGCTCCAGGGCCACGGGATGAGGCAAAAAAAAACCGGAATGCAAACAAGACCGAGAGCAGCTCGTGCCAGGCCCAGTGCCACTGTGCACTGCTGTCCACACGGAGTATCGATAAGGCAATTAGTGAGCTGGGCAGCACATCAGAAGCACAACGCTTCCTCTGTGACCCCATTCCTGCCTCCCCACCCCAGGAAGGAGCCTCTGCTCCTCTTGGCCAATACAGGTGGCTCCGAGCCATCCTTCCAAAATTGCAAGGCATCTCAGAAATGCTCAGGTATAGGATTTGTGCCTTCCAAAGCAGCACCCACCATAGAAACCAGAGCTTTGTTGAGGGAAGGGCTGGGACACAACGGAAGCCTCACCTGCCTCAGATTATCAGCCAGAAAGACAAAGTACACACAGCAGAAACCCAGCTGAGTAAGGATCAGGAAGAGTCCCACCACACGCCTAGGAAAGGAAAAGGGCACTCATTAAAGGGGCCATTCAGAAATAGGGGCACGCCTGGGTTAGCTCAAACCCAGCAGCAACGCTCCTTTCCTCAAAGGCTGGGATGTGCAGGGTGCTTCTCTTCCGTGCTTGGCAAAATGAACATAACCCCACCCAGCCCCACAGACCTTGGGCTCCCCCATCCCCACTCCCACCCTTCAGGGGGGGCTCAGCAGCAGCCAACGCTGCCACATGCATTATTCCCTCATTTTTTAAATCAGAGATTCACAGAATCATTAAGGATGGGAGAGACCCCTAAGATCCCCAATTCCAACCCCAGCCCACCCCCACTGTGTCCATAACTACATCCTTCAGTGCCACATCTCCATGGTTCTCAAACACCTCCAGAAATGGTGACCCTCCCCTCCCCTCCCTGTGCTGCTGCATCACTGCTCTTTCTGAGAAACGTTTCCTAATCTGCAGCCTGAACCTCCCCTGGCACAACGTGAGGCCATTACCTCTCATCCCACCAACACCGCAGATGCTTCTCCCACCTTTTCGGCACTATACTGAAATAAGGGCACACCCCTTAAGACTCATCTGCCTAAGCGAAAGACCCCAGCGTTACCCTCCTTTTTTCCTGGTGCTGTTTGCCAGCACTGCCCCGACATCAGCTACAGCCAAGCCCTGCCCGGGGGCAGCAGTACCTTCCCCAGACGGCGTGTGTCCGAAGCCAGGAGATGGGTGTTGACTCCAGCCCATACATCACAGCTCCTCCGTAGTCCAAAAACTGCTTCTGGAACCTGTCCAGAGTGGGGAGAGAGAGAAGGAAGGGACGTCAGCTCAGTTCTGTGTTCTATGGTTGCACTCATGGGTAAACAGCTGGTGGTAAAGCCCCTCCTGGCTGAGGCCTCACGTGGACAGCCTGCTGCTGGGAGGCTTCAGGGAAACCCCAGGAGCCGGAGGGAAGGATGGAAGAGCTGTGGGAGGACAGGTGCTGCTCCTTACCTGTAGCAGAAGTGGTGGGCGCATTTCACCAGGATGCTCATGCAGTGCACAGCCACAACACCCATCACCAGCAGGCTCAGGGGACCCAGCTGAGGGGAGAGAGGGGAGAATAACCCCACAGGAAGTCCCAGATATGGGAGGAACGAGCATCCTGTGGCAGTTGGGATGTAGCAAAACACCAATATGAATTGTTTTCCAAAACTATCTTCTGCACTGCTATCATAAAGGTAACAAAGGGAGCATAGGCTGGATGAAAGAAAACTGTTTTCTGCCTCATTTAATCCTTTCTATTTCCCTGCAGAGCACGGCACGGGGAGCACACAGCAACCCCACCGCCACAAGGTGAGGAGCTGCTTACCAGGATGCCGGCGTTCTTCAGAGCCAGGGGCAGCCCCAGCAGCCCGGTGCCGATGTTCCCCTTCAGGAGGTGGATCAGGGTCTGGTACCACCTGAGGGACAGAAGGTGGAGGGATCATAGAACCACAGCCCTCAGCCTGTCCTTGCTGGAAGGGTCGTGGGACCCTTCTCTGCACACGCTCCAACAGGAGCGCATCTCTCCAGCACTGAGAGCTCCACGTCTGGATGCAGCACTCCAGATGAGGCCCCACCAGGACAGAGGGGCAGGAGATCACCTCCCTCACCCTGCTGGCTGCACCGCTTTGGATGCAGCCCCCGGCTCTCCCCCACCCCACACTCACGTGGTCCCGTTGCTCTCCCCGAAGCGCTGGTAGGACTCGGGCCGGGCGAAGCCGTTGATGCCTGCAGGCGGGCTGCCCTCCGGGGTCACGTCGGTGGAGCTGTAGTCATTGTAGTCCTCGCTGCGCAGCCGTCGAGTGGACATGGCCCCTGAGGATGGAGCAGCGTCAGCAGGGACATCCGGCCCTGTGGGGACACGGGGCTCCATGGGGACAGCCGGCTCCGCCGCCCCAGGCTCTCCGACACCGGCCATGGCAGGAGGGACCGACTGCTGGTAGGGCAGCTGGCAGCGCAGCAGGCATTTATAGGGCAGCGCGCCCGCCCCGGCTGCCAGCCACGTGGCCCCAGGTCAAAGGCCACAAGCACTTTGCCCCGGGCTGCTGCCCCCGTTACGGGCACACCCACGGGGTGTCCCTTTGCAGACACCCACGAGGAAGCGGCGCGTGTGCTGCACAGGCACGCTTCCACGGCCCCATTCCTCCCGAGCTTCACCTGCAGAACTTCACCACTCCTTCCGCATCCCTCAGCCCCCACCCGGGTTCCAAAGGACGCTCCGGGGCACGGGGACCCGTCTGTCCCCCCCCCTCGGTGCCACCACCCCGACGGTCCCCGAAGGGCCGCGCGGCGCAGCGCCCACCACGGCCGCAAACCGCACCGCTCCGCAGCGCGGCTCTTCCACGCAGCACCGCCGCTTCACCCGGGGGGCCGGAGCGGCGCGCGGCACGCAGCGCAGGAGCAGCACGCCCAGGCTCGGGGCAACCCAGCAACGCCGTAAATCACAGCGCGGCCGCGTCACGGTGCCCAGGGCCGGCCGGGCGATGCGAGCAGGTGAGGATTGCGGCCGGAGTTTACGCAGGGAGCTGTTCGTCATCGGCCACGGGCACGCGGCGATGCGGGAGGGGCCACCCGCGCCAAACAACCCCTCCCGCGCGCCCCCCGCTCCGCAGACAGCCCGGCTGCTCTCACCGCGGACATCGGGCACCGCTCAGCGGCGCGCCGCTTCCACGCGTGTTTCTGCCCCACGCGCAGCGGAGATCACCGCCTCGCGGCCGGACGCAGCCCACAGATGGCCTCACCCGGAGGCCGCATCCCCACGAGCCGCCGACCACCCCGAGCCCCATAGGCTGCCACCGCACCGCGCCACGCCGCGCCCCACCCGCCGCCGGCCCCGCACCTCGCCGCCGCCCCGGCCGGCCGGCCCCGCTCCTTCGGCCGCGCCGTCACGTGACAGCCCGCTCAGCTGACCGCGTCCGGCCGGCGCATGCGCACGGGGAGAAGTGAAGGCGAAATGGGAGGAGCGGGGCGAGATGGGCGTAATGGCGCCCCTTCGTGGGCGCGCGGTAGAGCGGCAGCCCGGAGCTGCGGGGATGGGCGCGGGGCTTGGAGCGCCCTCTGGCGGGAGCAGAGCGTCACTGCAGCGTGTGCCGCCTGTACGGCCCAGCAGTAGGGCCTGCCGGTAGGGCCTAGCGGTGTGTCCCACCAGTATGTCCCGCCAGAGAGTCCCTCCAACACGTCTCACCGGTGTGTCCCATCAATGTTTTCCCACAGGCACGTCCCGCTAATGTCCCACCAGTACATGTCCCAACACCGCATCCCTCCAGCCTGCTTCCCCCCAGTACCACCCTTGCACAGCAGCTGGCCCCATAGTCAGCCTACAGCACCCAATACCACCGCCCCCGTGCACCACTTCCATTTCATCCCAGCCTCTGCCCTCCCAGCACCACAGGGCAGCGGCTCCACTTTCTGGTAAAAAGATTTATTAAGAACCTGCCTGAAAGGAGGGCGGCAGTGGGGCACGGGCAGTGAGCGGCGAAGCAGCAGGAGCAGGGTGGGAGGGTGAGCTCTCCTCCGAGCAGAATGACCCCATGCTGCAGCAGCAGCAGCAGGGTGAGATGGGGAGAGCTCCGGGCACAGAGCACGGGGAGCACAGCTGCAGGCTGAGTATCTCCCACTGCTCCATGCTGGAATTAAGGCACACACAGCGCTGGGAGGAAGGGCAACCCTATAAGGTGTTGGGCAGGGAGTGATGGAAGCGGTGGTGATGGGTGACCTGCACCTCCAGAGCTGATACAGGCATGGGGGGGTCACAGTGGTATCACTGTGACTGAGGGGTCCCCAGATAGGACCTGGGCTGCTGGTCCTGTGTTGCAGTGCAGTACCCTGCCCCAGCTCGGTCCCAGTGGCAAAATGAGATGAATGGGACCCCCATCTGTGCTTCAGTAGAGGTGGACGGGGACACCTGCACGGCTCACCCTGCACCCCTCCAGCCCCTGCATTCCCCACGTGCTCCCTCCTTTCCACCTTCAAGAAATATTGCTTTTCCCTGGAATGTTTTTCTCTGAAACTCCCTCGATGGGATTAAGACAAGTTAAAAAAAAAGAAAAGAAAAGAAAAGAAAAGAAAAGAAAAGAAAAGAAAAGAAAAGAAAAGAAAAGAAAAGAAAAGAAAAGAAAAGAAAAGAAAAGAAAAGAAAAGAAAAGAAAAGAAAAGAAAAGAAAAGAAAAGAAAAGAAGAAGAGGGGTAAGAGTAAAAAACTGTTACCCCAAAAGGCTGGGGGTAGGCTCCAAAGTCACCCCGTTCCAGGCTGGGGACAGGGGTGGCAGGGTTGGGGACAAAGGGACAGCAAGGGGGGACCTTCTGTGTTAGGTAGGAGAGGGTTCACCGAGTGGGTACACAGGGGGGACCTCCGCCTGGCAGCAGTCTCTGACCCTGCAGGTACGGGGCTGGGCAGAGCTCCTGAGCCCACCCAAAGCTTTCCTCTCCTCCTGCTTCAAGTGTCAGTTTGGGACCACAGGGAGGGACAGGGAGATGTGTGGACAGACAGGGCAGCAGATGCGGGACGGACATGGGATGGGATGGAGAAGGGATGAGGATGGGGTGGGATGGGGTAGGACGGGATGAGATGAATTAAAAAGGCAGCGGGGAGAGGAGGGACGCCCCCAGCCCCTCACTGGGACTGCAGGGAGAAGCCCAGCTTGACACAGGCGAGCTCCTGCCCCTTGTTGCTGACGACCGCCCGCACACGGTAGTTGCCGTTGGTCATCCAGGAGGGCAGCTCGACGTCGGGTAGGGCGAAGTCGCTGGCGGGCAGTGAGTAGGAGCCCTGCAGAGAGAGGGGCTGTGTGAGCCAACACCGACCCCACAGCACCAAGGGCAGCCGGTTGTGGGACGTACCGCCTTGAAGGGGCAGTGGCAGGGGATGCCGTAGGTGAGCAGCGGCTCCGGGCAGGGCATGCCGGGTGGGATGAGGTTGTCGAGGATGTTGCACACATCATCATAGGTGCAGCTGCCCAGCTGGTCGATGCAGGGCAGCTGGATCCAGAGGTCACCCAAGGCCTTCTCCACCACCAGCACCGCCTGTAAGAAAGGACACTGAGCACCCAGCCCTCCCCTCCCGACCTACAGAACCTTGCGGGTGCTCTAATTCTGCTTTCAGTTCCTCCCATCCCATTGGTTCCTCTTCCTCCATCCTGACCCTCTGAGCAAACCCCGGGTCCTTCCCCCTTCTCACTGCCCCATACCATCCGGCCGGGAGAGGGCACCCTGCCCTTGACGTCCCCAAGAGCTGCCCATTCCCATACCCATCCCCGGGCATTTCCAGGCTCCTGGGGGGTTGTGAGGCTTGCTGCCCTCCCTCGTCCCCATACCCACCTTCAGGGGGGAGGTCATGGCCTTGCTGCTGCTCACGGCCGCGCTGATGCGCAGGTTCCCCGGGATGCTGATGGGGTCGGGTGCCACCGAGAGGCTCTGGAGCACGACGGGATCCCTCCCATTACCACAGTCCTCCCAGGAAAAGCCACCAACCTGCAGCACCGGGGACAGGAGAGGCAGATCCTAAACTTTGCCCTGGAATTCTGGGGGGACTCATCACAAACAGAAGACGACCTTCATCCACCCCAAAAAAACCCAGTGACTTTTACCCTCTGTGCTTCTCAAACATCCAACTCTGTGAGCCTCGGGATGTTTCAGGAACTCTCCATCAGCAAGCAATTATAACGACCCCTTTTTTGTGCTCATTTTCTCCAAAACAGCGTTTCCAGGCTGCTGTTTCCACCCCAGCCTGGAAATGCTTTGCATACAAAGAAGGTGAACGTTATTTTTCACGCCAGCTCCAGTTGCAGAGAAGGGGTTGTGAAAGCAAAGGCAAGAGCCGGCGGAGCAGCAGAAGCTGCAGCATGCTCTTGGGGTGCTGGGGTTGGAGCGGCCCCCAGGCAAGCTCTGTCCTGGGAATTGGTTCACACTTAGCACTTCAAATGGGGTTTAATATTCCCATATTCCCCGGTGCTCGGGGGAAGCTGCCGGGCCTGACTCATCCCACTGCTCACTGCTCCTCCAGACACCTCGTGGCTCTGATGCTGAGCCAGTTCAACTCCCTCAGTTGCTGGCTGAGGGAGTCTGGCAAGTCCCGTGGGGTAATGGAAACCCACAGGATGCCACTCGGGTGGAGGACACAGCATGCATGCCCTGCTAAGCAGCTCCGTGGGCTGGGGGCTCAGAATGCAAAGTGTGGACTGAAGCGGTGCACGGTGCCAGCAGTGCCAGCAGCTCCTGCCCCACTGGCTGCACCTCGGGCAGTCCCAGCTTTCAGGACTGGGAGAGCCGGTAGAGCAGAGGAGGGGATACGGAAACCACAGAGGGAAGATCAGTCGGGGCTGAGGTGGGAGGATGCCCGGGCTGTGCACCCCGAGCAAGTTTGGCTGCGGCTGCCCTGGAACTGATGGTGGTTGTATGTCCCGGTGAGGCTGTATGACTTTCTGAGGCCGTGCGTCCTGGTGAGGCCATGTGCCCCACTGCATACCTGCTGCCCCAGCGGCACCGCTGCCCACGCAGTCTGTGTGCAGGGCAAGCCGGGGCATGGGGCAGCAGCGCATCCCCACTTTTGCAAGAGCCCTGAGCCCCCGCTCCTCCCCACCCGCGGGTCTGCAGGCAGAGACGCCCCACGGGAGGGGAACGGCGCAGCGTGGGTGCGTGCGGCTGTGCACAGCCCGTCCTGCTGCTTCTCAGCGCCCCATCCGACCTGCTGACCCTCTCCCCCAAGCGACATCGGCTTCTCGGGAATACCAAAAAGAGATCTTTCCCTCCGCATCACGTGAAAGTCACGCAGAGGTTCCCCAAAGCTGCCTGAATTTCCCACGCACTCCAGGCGGTGCGTGTCGGTTCCGTGCGTGGGAACCAGGGCTGCGCGCCGGGAAGGCGCACAGAGGGGAGGGATAGAGCCGAGCGAAAGGAGGCCGCCGGGTTCCGGCCGAAGGGATGCGGCCACACTGACGTTCCTCTCCGCTGGGAGACGGGCTGAGGCCGAGCCCGAAGCTGCAGCCCTGTCCCCAAGGCGTGGGGGTGTTTGTGGGTTCCCCGCAGCCCCCTCCCTCCCCCCCCACGTCCCCTCTCCCCGCAGCAGCGAGGCAGGGCCGGTCCCTCTCACCTCCCGCAGCATCCTGGGGCCGCTCCTCTCCACCAGCAGCTGCGGCCGCGCGGCGCCGAGCACCGCCGGGCACAGCGACGGCGCGCAGAGCGCCAGGAACAGCCCCGCCAACAGCATCGTCCGGGGGGGTGCGGGGGGCAATGCAGGAGGACAGCGAGAAGGAAAGCAGCGCGGCTGGCAGCGCAGTGCTGGGCTGCACCCTGCTATCTGCTCGCCCGGCCCATCTCCTGATTCCCCTCCCTCCGCCCGTGCGTGCTCACACACCGTCCTGCCCTCTTTTTTTTTTCCTAATTAATTCCTCCCTTGTGTGGGTTGGTTTGGGTCATGCTCGTATTTTGCAAAGAGCAGGACTGGAGCGCAGGGATGCTGGGATGGGAAGCGGTTCCCAGGCAGCACGGGGGGGCATTCAGCTCCCCCAACCCCATAGCCGTGCGCTGGGGCCGCTCCCACCCCGCACCGCGCAGCCCCCATATCCGATGCCGTGCGTGCTGCGGGGGGGGGGGGGGAACGCAGCTGGGGGGTTTGCCACCCACCGCCCCCTGCCCGTTACTTCAACATTGGACCCCCCCGCCCAGTCCCACTCCTCCCCCTCCGGGTGCCGCTCCCCAGCTGTTCTGCCTCCCCCCATTGGCAGCGGGGCCAGGGGTGGGCAGGGGGGACGCGAGTGAGGCCGCTCTCAGCCGTCCCCCTCCCCCCGTACGGAGACACCCGCTGACCTTCCCGCACCGCTCCCAGCCCTGGGCTCATCCCAGTCCCTGCTGGGCTCTATTTTTAGCTTTCCATCCTTATTTAGCAGCGCGGCCAGCCGGCAGCACGCAGGGAGTGTGCCGGGATGGATGGATGCTGCTCCCATCATCAACGACAACTGTCACTGATCCCCCCCTCTGGCTTAAGGGCTGGGAATAAATAGCCCCATTCCTGCCTGCCCTCCTCCTCCTGGGGAGCGGGGGGGTGGGGGAAGTTATCCCCAGGATTGGTTTTCACTGTGGGGCCCCTGAGCACAGCAACAGGGATGGGGATGCATGGGGAGAGGTGCGGGCACAGCTGTGCTTGAGCATCTGCACTGTGTCCCTTAGCTTCCATGGCAGGAAAAGTTTTCGTCCTCCATCCCCATCCTTTCCCCACTGCATTTTTGCACGTGAAAAAGAAAAACAGCACCAACAAAAAGAGAAGAACGAGTTCTAATGGCAGGTTAAGCGCATCCCTCTGGTAGGAAACCGACAGAGGCAGGAATGCTGTGGAATCACTGCTCTTTCCCCAGGGCAGCAGCAGGTGTGACCCACATCCACACAGAAGGAGATGCTTTCAGGGCCCCGTCTCAGACAGAGCTGCAGAGCTCTCCCACCCACTCAGCAGCACTCAGTCACGAGGTCTGCACCGCTGTGGCCAAACATCTTTGATTTGCATAGAAGGGAAGCAGCCGACGGATGGGCAGCGGAGATGGTGACTTCATGGCTTGTTTACAGCAGCGATCCCTGAGCAAAGCATGGGGGCCAAAGGGCGCAACCACGAACCCCCCCAGGGCTCCGTGTGCAAACTCCTATGCTGGCACCCCCTGCACCCACCCCACTGCATCTGGGGCTGGAGGGAGAGCCGGGGCACTTCAGCAGCTTGCGTAAGGACTTCTCTTATCCATCAGCTTTGGCAAACACTTGAAAGCACCATCGGTACAAATTAACTCGGCGCTGGGTCAGCAGGCGCCCTGCTTACGGGAATACAGCTGAGTGTGAGACAAACCCCCCCCCCCCCAAGGTTCACTTTTCCAGGCAAAGCCCTTGAGATGCCTCCAGGTGCTGCCGTTCCTGGGAGCATCCACTCTTAGAACCACAGAACCAATGGAGTCAGAAAGACCCTTAAAGGCCATCTGCAGTCAGCAGGGGGACATCGCGTTGACTCTGCCCTGCCATCACCCAGCACCCAGCTGGAAAGGTGTTCAGTGGTAGAAAGGCATTGAGACCAACTCCAGAGCAAACCCTACAAAGGGAGCAAATCGTGCTTAGGGGCTGAGGGGAGGGGCAGAGGCAGCAGGGCTGGCAGGGAAACCTCCAGCAGAGCTCATCCTGTGCAGCCCACACAGGAAGGACTGGAGAAATGGAGAAATTGCTAAAAATGAAGTTAAAGTCAGAGAGCTTTGGGGTGACCCAGGTACTGAGTGTAGGGTCATACGGGGGCTACAGAAGTGGGGTGCTGGGGCCGGCCCCAACGCATGGGCCCCTTCCCAAGCCCCAGCTCTGCCCCCACACCTCCTGCAATGCTTCCACAGCCAAGAGAAGCCCCGCGTGCAGCCAGGCTCTGCAACACAGGGACACCTCAGCGCATTCCCTCTGCACCCCACAACCACCCCAAGTTCTACAACAGCATGCGTGCGAGGCACGATGCCAGCTGGATGCTCAGCTGCGTGCACAGCTGCTTCTGTCTCAGCAATGCAACTTCGGCCCAAAAATACACACATCCTTTTGTGTTCACCTCCGAGATCTGGACCAGGATTTTTAACTAACCCCGGAGAGGTGGAGACCTCGCAGCCTTTTATCCCAGCAGCGATCTGCTCGGCCTGCCAAATAAGTGCTCTCCATGGGGATGGAGACCTGCCCCGTGCATTGCTGCTGGGAGATAAGAGCAGGGACGCTCCCGGTGGTTCCAACCATAGGGCCGACGCCAGGAAGCAGCTCTGACTCACAAACTTCACCCAGGTGAAGCAGCATCTACCGGGAGAGGATGTGGCATCTGGTCCCACTGGTCTCCACCCTCTGATCCCAGCGACATTTCACAATCCCACTGGGAAGAGAGGTGTTCCCACCACCCCGCGGGGTTACCAGGAACACCGCCTGGCAGCGCAGTGACGGAGCACCTCCAGCACCTCCGTCACCTCCTGAGCTGGGACGGCTCCCAGGGGCTGTTTGGACAATGTCAGAATAGGAACTTGTTGACAAAAACTGGCAGTGTTTCCATACGGACACAGCCTTGTGATCGGGTTGGGATGCTTATTTCAGCAGTGCTGGGTATGAAGTTGGGTTGTTGCTTTTTTTTTTTCTTTTTTTTTTTTTTTTTTCAGATCAGGACTCTTTCTTTTCCTTTTCTTTTTCTTTCTCTTCTTTTTCTTTTTCTTCTTTCTCTTCTTCTTTTTCTTTCTCTTCTTTTTCTTCTTCTTTTTCTTCTTTTTTTCCTCTTCTTTTTCCTCTTCTTTTTCCTCTTCTTTTTCTTTTTCTTTTTCTTCTTCTTTTCCTTTTCCTCTTCTTTTTCTTCTTCCTTTCCTTTCCTTTCCTTTCCTTTCCTTTCCTTTCCTTTCCTTTCCTTTCCTTTCCTTTCCTTTCCTTTCCTTTCCTTTCCTTTCCTTTCCTTTCCTTTCCTTTCCTTTCCTTTCCTTTCCTTTCCTTTCCTTTCCTTTCCTTTCCTTTCCTTTCCTTTCCTTTCCTTTCCTTTCCTTTCCTTTCCTTTCCTTTCCTTTCCTTTCCTTTCCTTTCCTTTCCTTTCCTTTCCTTTCCTTTCCTTTTCCTTTTCTCTTTCCTTTTCTTCTTCTTTTCCTTTTCCTTTCCTTTCCTTTTCCTTTCTTTTTCTTTTCCTTTTCTTTTTCCTTTTCTTCTTTCCCCTTTCCCTTTTTCTTTTCTTTTCTTTTCTTTTCTTTTCTTTTCTTTTCTTTTCTTTTCTTTTCTTTTCTTTTCTTTTCTTTTCTTTTCTTTTCTTTTCTTTTCTTTTCTTTTCTTTTCTTTTCTTTTCTTTTCCTTTTCCTTTTCCTTTTCCTTTTCCTTTTCCTTTTCCTTTTCCTTTTCCTTTTCCTTTTCCTTTTCCTTTTCTTTTCCCTTTCCCACTCCCGTTCCCCTTTCACTTTCCCTTTCCTTTTCCCTCTCCATTTCCTTTCTATTTATTTTAGAGCCTTTTAAAAAATCATCACAACCAACAAGTGCAGAGGAAGCTGCCCTCTTTGGCAGTAGCTGTGAGATAGGACACTACAACCCCTCCTGTTCAGAGCCCATTTCCAAACCACAGGATTTCCTGCTTGAATCACGGCATCCTGCCCCCAGCCCAGGGGGCATTTGGGGGTGCTGAGGAGGGGGTGAGCAGGACACCCCCTACCCCCCCCCAGGCACTGCAGACAACACGGAAAGCACAGCCCCCCCGGAGCAGAACCAAACCGCCCCCAAACCAGCACCTTCCCCCAAGTACCCCACAGTAAGCACTAACCCTAACCCCAACCCATCTCTTCCTCAGTGGTTCCCCCTCATAGCTCCTGCCTCACCCCAGCCCCGCGCAGGGTCCCCACCCACACCGAAGCACCCCGAGAGCATGGGAGAGCGGGGGGGAATTACCGGGGCCGGATCGTCCCCGCTGCGCACTCAGGGACAGCCCCAGAGGCGGGCAAGCAGCTGCGGGGGGGGGAGGGAGGGCTGCCCGCTGCTGGGGGTGCAGAGCACCCTCTCCCGGCGCCGCCTGCGAGCAGCCACGGCGATTCGGGACTTTATTAATTAATTATTTCCCCCCCCCCCCCTTCTGCCTTCCCAGCTGGGGCGGCTCGTCCCGGCCCGACCCGTCCCGTCCCCTCCGGTGTCGCCGCTCCGCGGAAGCCGCCGCCCGCCCGTCGGGGGATGACGGCGCGCCCCGCTCCCCGCGCCTGAGAGCCTCCGGGCTTCCATGGGCGGCTCCGGCAGCGCCCTGCGCTGCTGCCCCGCCGGCGGCAAGGTAGCGGAGCCGGGTCTGCCGGGAGCCGGGCTGGGGGTGCGTGGGGTGAGGGATTGAGGGGGGTGGGAGTTGGCGTAGAGATGCGGTTTGGGCAGGGCTGGGAGTTTGCGTGGAGTTTGGTTCGCGCGGGGTTGGGGTTTGCGTGGAGTTGGGGTTTGCTGTGGGGTTAGGGTGGAGGGGAGCCCCACTTTGAGGGGGGGGTCCCGGAGGTGTGCTGGGGGCCGCGTCCCCCCCTGCCCGGCAGTGGTGGCAGGGAGCTGGGCAGTGGGCACAGCAGGAGGGAGCAGCGAGCAGCCACCTGCCCTGCTGCACCCGCGTCGGGGAGAAGCCCCACAGTACGTGGAAGCTCATAGCGAGGGAGTGCAGCATCCGGGTGATAATGCATGTTGGAAGTGCTCATTCCACATAGGGTTCATCCCCCAGCTTGTTGCTTGCCATCCTCTCATAGCATCCCCCCATGCCCCAAAAGCGGTTCCCCCCCTCCCCACCTTTGTCCCGATGTACCCATCCTGCCCAAAGTTCCACTCTTGCAGGGAAATGCTCTGAGTCCCCCAGTGCACGGGTGAGGTCTTCTGCAAGTTAAACCCCACACATCATCATCCTTTTTTTTTGTTTTTTGCCATGCTCACACTCCTTTACCCCCCACCGCTGGCCTCAGGGCTGCCGGTGAAGTTAGATGTGCTGCGTGCTGCTGTCGATGGGTTGTGGGAGCTGGATGGGGCAGCAAAGAAGTCGGCACAGCCCCGCAGTGCCCCCATGGAGCTGTGCACGGGGCAGTGGGAGCACACGGCCGAAGCGCTGTGGGATGTGTGGGGGGAGCAGCACGGCCCCACAGCCAGCAAGTGTCTTATTTACAGTGCTAGCGAGCTTGGCTGCTTCTCTGTATCATGGAAAAAACTGCTCTTCTCTGTGTCATGAGACCAGATGCTTCTGGGCTGGTTGGTGACGCTGAGAGCTTGTGGGAAGGGGGCACAGAGGAGGGAGAAGCCACAGCCCCACAGCCCCAGGTGCTGAGGCACACATGCACCGAAATGCGGAAATCTCAGTCCGCAGGCACCTCCCTTCCTGTGCCCGCTCTCAAACTCTTCTGTTCATCCGCTCGGCTTGCTGCAGTTTGAACCCCCCACAGCGTCCCCCCTGTTATGACTCAGGTGCATTAATCCCGAAAGCAGCACTGAAAATCCCCTTTATGGCCAAAAGAGGTAAAGGAAAGCACGCAGCGCCGCTACCCATGTCCTGCTGCCCCGGGAACCGCAGCACACAGTGTGAGACCTCCACCCTCCCGCTGCTGATGGATGCACCTTTGAAACACATCCCTCGGGGTGAGGGACCCCAGAAACTCCCAGGACAGAGGGGGTCCCCATGGGGGGACGTGCCCCCGTGGCAGAGGTGACCTTGGGGGGCAGCACTGCCGGGCAGCCACATCCTCCCCAGCAGCAGCGGCCGATAACCCTACAATTCAGTGATTCTGTGATAGGGCAGAATGGGGACAGGTGGGAGCCCAGCCCCGGGGGCCCCTTCTCCTCCATGTGTGCTCGCTGCTTGGTTGGATGCCTTTCAGAGAGATCAGGGCTGAGGCTTGGATGCTTTCCAGGGCTGGGGTGAGTTTGTTTTGGAGATATAGGAACTATATGTAGCAGCGGGAGGCAGGGGAAGGTCAGAATGCAAAACGTGGGGCTGTCGGCGGCGGAACTGACTGTACAGGGCTGAGAATCACCCCGAAACAACCACAGCAGGAGAGCAGCAGGACGCAGGTCCCATGTACCCATGCACCGGGTATCTGCTGGGACCGGGGGAGGTGCTTTAGGGCCATCGGCCAAATCCTGTCCCCCCTCTCCTCAGCCACCGAGCAATACCCAGCAGCTGAGCTGGGATTTGAATGTTCGTTTCCTGCCTCTGTGTGATTTCATTCACTTACCGCAGCGTTGCGTAGTTTCGTTGCTTCGTGTAAAGCAGGAAAAGAGGAAGAAAACACAGCGCATAAAAGCTCTGAGAGCTGAGGCAGAGGCCCACAGCTGCCTGCAGGTGTATGGGTGCACACCTCGAGGTGCTGCAAGCCCAGGGGGGAACTGTTCAGAACTGACCTCCAACAGTTCTGCTCCACACCGTTAGAAGTATTTTGTTGTAAGAATTTGGGTATGTATATAAATACATGTTTTAATGGAGGGTGGTTTTGGCATCAGCCTCTCCAAACCTGACTGCATGCATCTTCACGCTGAAACATCACAGAACCAGAACAGCAGCACCTGCAGGATATTCTGTGTGGTTCTCCCAATGCAAACCCCGCTGCAGCCAGAGCATCTCTGGGGCTGCTGTACACATGCTTAGCTTTCAGCCAATGGGTTTTGGTTTTTGTGGTGAAGAGGAGCACTCAAGAGCTCAGTGAGCTGCAGACACTCTTCCGATTGCTCCCAGAGGTGCCGTCACCTGCAGCCTTAGGGCAGGTATTCAGATCTGGCGAGGCTGACACACTACTCACCCCAGGCAGTGGTTTTGGAGCTGATGCAGTTGCCTGAAATCCAACTTGACGGGTAGCACAGAGGCTCTGAGGCTCCATCCCACTGATTGTGGGCACAGGAGAGAGGGAAAAGTGCCCCAGAGCCATGCTGGGGACATTGTCTGTGCACAGCCGGTCCCTGGGTGTCACCTTCATGATGCTTTGAGCACCCTGGGCTGCCTCCCCCTGGCTGTGCCACGGCTGTGCCCTCACACAGTCTTGCCTTCATCAGGCTTACGTCTGAGACCTACTTCTGGAAGGTGCCCCCAAAGGTCTCCACGGCCATTGCGCAGCCATGCAAAGCACAGAACATGCTGTGGCATTTCCACCTTGCGCCCTTCCCTCAGCTGAGGCTCAATTTGGAACCCTTTGGTAGGCGTGCCCGGCTCTTAAATCCCCATTTCCCATTCTCAATGCCCTGAAGGAGCAGCTCCGGGCTGGAGCTGTGCTGCAGGCAGGGAACAGCCCGACCTCAGCATGCCGTGTTCGCACTGCACACGGACACGGCGAATCCCGGCTGCCTCCATCAGCACCATAGAAGGGCAGATGCAGCCGGGGCTTCCCAGAGGCTCAGCATTCCCAGCTCTCTGGCAGCACGCTTCCCTGCAGCTGCAAAAGGAGGGCAGCCGGGGAGCAGAGCAGCACTGCGCCTGTTTGCTTTGCTTTGCTTTTTTCTCCAGCCAGGCTCCCTAATGCGGTTTGTATTTGGTCACGGTGCATCCCAGGGAAGTAGGGACGGAGGAGGGTGAAAGGGACTGAGCCAAAAGTTTTGCTGTCCCATCCTATTGTGCATATCATGTTTTTCTTGGCCAGAGGCAGCAGAAGGGCCAGCAACAGCAGGGAGCGCCCAGCCAGGAGCTCAGCGCCTGGAGGACAGAAAACGGTGAGAAGGAAATGTCTGTCTCCATCAATGCACTCACTCAGGGCAGTGCTATGAAAGCAGTAAAACAGTCCCCATGAGGAGGGTCGGGGTGATGCCCCAGCTCCAGCACAGGAAGGGACGATGGCATCCCAATGGCATCCCAGTGGCATCCCAATGGTGTCTCAGCGGCATCTTGGGCAGATGGCCCATCCCCAGGGCAGGAGGCACTGGCGTTGCCTCCTCTCACAGCCTGCTAATGCCATCCCAATTAGTGCTAATTTGCACTGAGAGTGCTGGGAGGAGGGGTTTGTCCAGTGGAAGAGCACAGAGGGGATGATACCAGTGGGATGTGCCTGGTTTCAGCCCCGTTTGCTTTGCAGCCAATGGAGCCGGCAAGGAGCTGGCAGTGCTGGGGGAGGAACACGGTGCGGAGGCTGTGAAACTGCTCCAAGGACAGGAGGAGGAGGAGAGGCTGCGAGGAGCCCGGGGGGCAGAGGATGAGGGACAGCGAGGTGTCAGCAGCCAGGTGGGTCAGGAATCAGGGCGCTGTGGGGTGCAGCGCTTGGCTGGCGGGGACAGCCTATGGGACATTCAGTGTCTGTCATCTCCAGGTGGAAGAAGGAAAGGACCTGGAGCTGAAGGAGAAGTTTGATGCCCTGAGGAGAGAGCATGAGGAGGCCCTGCAAGGTGAGATCCCTGGGCAGAGCAATGCTCCTCGCAGCCCCTCCAGCTCATGGGGGGCTGTGGGACGTGGGGATGCCACCGCTGGTGTCCTTGTGCCAGTGACACTCAGCTCATGTTCACCCCACAGAGCTCCGAAGAGTGCATGAGCAGGAGAAGCTGCTGCTGGCAGAGTCCCACCACAGGTCCCAGGAAGCCTTACAGGTACCCATGGGGAAATCCTCAGCCTTAAGAGGACCACCTTGGGGTCCTCAGTGTGCCACGCAGCCCTGGTGTTATCCGGGTGCCCCTGCTGGAGAAAAAATCCCAGCTGCCTTCTGCTTCTTCCCCCGCTGCCCAGGAGACCATCGCCGCACTGAAATCCCAGCTGCAGTCTTTCCAGGACAGGATGAAGAGGGTGGAGGAATCGCTGCTGAGCAGGGACTACAAGAAGCACATCGAGGTGCTGGGATACGCATGGCTGGTGGCCTCTGAAGGACACCCAGGGTGCAAATATCCATGAAATCATAGAGTGACTTGGGTTGGAAGAGGTCTTAAAGCAAATCCAGTTCCAACCCCCTGCTAAGGAAGGGCTTCCAGCCACTGGATCAGGCTGCCCAGGGCCCATATTGGTGTCAGGGAGGTGTCCCGTCCCTGGGAGGTTGGCACAAAGCTTCTCTGATGAACCCCAACAGTGGATGCACAGAGGGCACTGGGACAGCTGAAGGGGTGAAACACCATTCCTGGGAGGTGTGTGGGCTGTTTGGGTCTCTTGAACACAAGCGAAGGGCAAATCTTGGCACACTGAGTGTACAAACCCATCATGGGCATAAAGGACCCCAGCTGCAAGCACCATCCCAGCGGGGTCACACGTGGGCAAATAAGCCAAGGTGGAAGCACCAAGTGCCCACCCCGCTGCAATTCTGACCCCCCACCCCCCGTACCTCCAGGAGCATGGGAGCCCCAGTCCCTTCTGGGAGCAGGAGCTGGAGAGCCTACACTTTGTCATCGAGATGAAGAATGAGCACATCCACGGCCTGGACAAGAAGCTGCTGAACCTGGAGAGTGTGGTGGGTTCAAGGGGGTGTGCAGATGGGTTTTGCTCTTTCTATCTCTTGATATTCACCTGAATGCATCTCTTCTCCCCACCTGAATACTGCCCAGTATCTGGGGCTGAATGGAGCTGGATGGAGCCTGGTTCCTCCCTTAGGGCAGGGAGGTGCCATTGAGATGGCTTCCCACTGAGCGCAGCACTGGGGGACACACGTGGGTGCTCCCCAGCCCCCTCCTCACCCTGGCGTTCCCCTTGCAGGCAGAAAGAAACCTTCTGCTGGAGGAGAAGGTGAAGACCTTGCAGCAAGAGAATGAGGACCTGCAGGTGCGCACCCAGAACCACCTGGTGATGACAAGGTAAGCACACATCCACCAGCTTCATGGCTGAGGGTGGCACCTGAGGGGGCAGAGGGGACAGTGGTGGGGACGTGGATCCCACAGCGTTGCCCTTCGCCCACAGGCAGCTGTCAGAGGAGCTGTTGGCCATCCGCGGGGCACTGGAGAAGGAGTCGAAGCTGCGGGAGCAGGCTCACCATGAGAAGGAGGAGCTGCTGTACCGCGTGCTCAACGGGGGGGATGGCCGCCCCTTCCCCATCGCTGCCAGTGACGTGCCTCTCATTGCCACGTAGCGCACAGCCCGGGGGTGGCACTGCTGTGAGTGCTCCCACTCTCCAGGGCTGGCCCTTGGGGTGGCCCCGTGCAATGGAGCACTTCCCAGGACACCTGCGCCCGCCTTTCCCTGGCCTCTGCTGCAGAGGGGGCTGCACTGTGCCATCCCCGCAGGGGTGAGCTGGGTCAGCTGGAACACACAGACGTGCATGGGGGTTGGATCTGACCTAGCGCTTGACTCTGAGAGTATCCAGCATCAGTGCTGCCTGGAGGTGGGATGTGCTGGTCCCATTCCCTGGGGCAGGAGGGCAGTCAGAGCTCCCCGTTGCCTCCTCCGTCTCCAGCATCAGCTCCCAGGGACCTTTCTCATGGTCCAGGTATGACCCTGCTCACTGCCACGCTACAGCCAAGCCCTGCCTGTCGCTGCTGCAATCAGCCAGCACCACCAGCCCCATCTTCTCTCCCGACACTGGGTAGAGATGCACATCTGGGAGCAGAGCATCCTCCCACAGGATGCCAGCAGGTCACATCCCCCTGCTCCAAGCCAGTGGACCCCAACAGGGCTGTGGGGCCACTGCACACAGATGGACACGGGTATGGGCTGGATGCACACAGCACTTTCCCCTGGGCACACATGAGTGTGGTGGAACAGTCACCAGTGTCATCAGTCACCACTTTGGGGCTGTGTAGCCGAGGTGTGGGTGTCTGTCCGTGTGTCTGTGTGTGTGTATGAGTTGTGCACCGGGCCAACGTGCTACTGGCTGTAACAATGACAAGTCGATGAGAAGCAGCAGCCTTGAGAACCCGGTGTCAGTGTTTTTGGGGACCGGTGGGGTGGCAGAAAAATAACAAAACCAGCAAAAAAGCTTGACTGCTTTATCCTCTCCAAACAAAGCTCCTTTGGCGGGGGCTTGCCCTGAGGGTTGGGGATGCTCAGAGACAGCAGCTCCCTGTGCACAGGGTGGATGGAGCCAGGTGCTGGGGACCAGGCTGTCCCTTTCAGCCCTCCCCAGGCACATAGGCGCTGCATCCCCAGCCCTGTCCTCCTGCAGCTCCTGGGGCTGACGGTTCTCAGCACTGTGCCAGATCCCATAGCCAAAGTAAATGAGAAAACCTGGGAGTGGGCAGAATAGAGTGGGGGGCTCTCTGCCCTCTCCTCCAAACCCTTTGCGCCATGGATCAGAGGACGGGGTGCTCCCATTGCCCTTTCCTAGTAAAGCAGGCATCTCTCCACCACCCACTCCCCACCAACAGAGCAAAGCAAGGCGCAGGGCTTACCAAGGGCCATCCAGAGCAGGTAACGCAGCCATGCAGCCGCACCGAGCTGTGCCATCAGGCAGCTGTTGGTGGTGATGCTGAGCAGTGGCAGGAAGGGCAGGCAGGGAACCTGCAGCCATCAGGTCATGGGGTCACCCTGGACCCATCATGGGAGCTGCAGCCTACCTGGGCTCTTTGTACTGTGGCTATGACAAGGGGAAGCCCAACCCCATCACTGGGATATGGGGCTCAGAGGGGTGCTGTCGCCCAGCCCCTGCTGTGGAGATGGGTGCTCATGGGGTGGTTTGGCCGATGGGTGCTGCACTGGGGCAGGAGGTGCTGCAGGTGCTCCATCCCCCAGATCCCTTTCCCTAGGGAAGGTCCCTGAGGCCGCTTTGCTCACCGTGAAGGATGCTCTCTCCCGGCTCTGGGACTGCCTCCAGACGAGCAGAGTGGCCACCAGGATTCCCAGCAGCGGCAGAACCAGGGCAGCCCCGCAGCCGGCCCCATGGGTTTGCAGGCAGGGCAGCGCGGCACCGCTAAGCCCGCTGACGGCACCGAGCAGCGCGGCTGCGGGAATACGGGTGAGTGCCTTAGGAGCAGCTCCATGCGGTGACAAGGGCCGGGGCCGGGGTGGGAGCTGGCAGCTCGGGGCTGCCTGTGTAGCTTTTAGCACGGAGAGCAGAGAGAGCGAGAGGCTCCAGGAGAGGGCAGGAGGGAGCTCAGCATGCGCTGCAGGGTGTGATCCTGCCCACCCCGCCATGTCCCCACGGGTCCGCCCACACCAGCTCCCCTATAGCCCCCGTGCGTACCGATGGCCAGCAGAGCCCAGGACACCACGGTGTAGGAATGAGGGGTGGGATGGGGGGGTGGCCGCAGCACAGCGTGCCACCAGGGCTGTGCCACCGGGACCTTCCTCGCAGGAACATCCTGTGTGCAGGGCTCAGGGCGGTACCTGAGGGGATGTTCAACATCAGGCAGTGATGCTTTGCGTCCCCATCCTCCCCAGCCCACCCTGCGGCCACACCTGAGCAGAAGCACACAGGCAGCCACCAGTGAGTAGGCCAGCAGTGTGCCGAGGGACATGGTGTCCACCAGCGCCTTCAGGTCGAGGAGGAGAGCCAGGAGAGCTGCGGGGATGAGGAGCACACCATGGGCCACGCTCTCCCTGTGCCACCACTGCAGCAGAGCTCAAGCACCTCGAGCTGGTGGTGCTTCAGCCCCTGGGCACAGCACCAGCTTTCAACACCCCCCTCTGAGTCTCCAAGAGACTGTAGGACTTTCCCAGCTCCTCACTTTAGGATTCCTGGTTCTGCTTGGCATTTTACCCTCAGATGTTGCTTGAGCACCCACAGACAGGCTATAGGGGCCCTACTGAATGCGAACAACCTCGGTGGATAACAGCTAGCCCAGCAGCTTGCCCACCTGCCACTGCTCCAGACACCAGCGTGGCCACCACCGGGCACTGACGGCGGCTGACTTTGGCCAGAGGACTGAAGAGGAGCCCATCTCGAGCCATGGCATACAGGATCCTTGGCATGGGGAACATGGAGCCCAGGAGGCTGCAGAGAGGGGAGGAAAGGGCAGCACTCAGGAGGTGACACCCTGCACCCAGGCGAGCTCCCAGTCTTCTGTACCATCCATGACCTCTTCAAGACCACACTGGCATGGCTGTCACCTCCCTTACCATCAGATGAGGGACAGCATCACAGGTGTGGTGTCCACAGGTCACCTGTGCTCACCAGGACACCCGCTCACCTGGTGATGAGGGCACACAGGGACCCTACAGCCACAGCGTGCTTCGCACTGCCCCAGCCAACATAGTCAAAAGCCACTGGGAAGGGGCTGGTGGTGTCCAGGAGGTGGTAGGGCATCATCAGAGTGAGGGCAGCAGACACTCCAAAGTATGCCAGGAAGCAGATGAGGAGGGAAAGGACGATGCCCATGGGGATGGATCTCTGTGGGTCCCTCACTTCTTCCCCTGGGGAGGACAAGGTGAGGCTGGGGAGTGGATCTGCAGCATCTGCATGGGTGCAGAAGATTCACTACCATAGTGGAATTCACATCTCCATCTCCCCTGGCTCACCTGTGGTAGCAATGCAGTCAAACCCAACAAAAGCATAGAAACAGGTTGCAGCTCCAGCCAGGGTCCCAGTGAAACCATATGGCATGAAGCCTCCCACCCCAAAGACACCAGTTGTGTTGTCAGCCACAGATTGGTTCCTGTGAGGAAGAAGAGGAGGAAGAGTCAGACAGCATAAAGGGGTCCCAGGATGGGATTTCGGCTCTAAGGCACATTGTCAACAGAGCATGGAGAAATAAAGGGGAAAGTGGGATTTCCTAGGAGAGAACATTAGGGGGCCACCCATCTATCCATATACCCCTATGAAGGCAGCACTGGGTAGCAGAGCAGCTCATACCCGGCCCCGTGGGCTGCCCAGGGCAGGTCCTCCTCCCGCAGCTGCCAGTTGCTCAGGTCACCCTTGATGAAGCCACTGGCTGTGATGAAGAGCAGGATGAGCACATTGAGGGCAGTGAAAGCTTTGTTGATCGTGGTGGACTCCTTCACTCCAAAGGAAAGCAGCCCTGGGGAGAAGAGCACAAAGCTGGCTGTGCCCTTGGGGTGACACCACAATGGACATCACTGGAGATGGTGGAAATGAGGGACAGCAATGGGATCCTCCTGCGCAGTAGGGTGGTGTGGGGCAAGGACATTACCTGCCAGCAGCACCACCAGGCACGCAGCAAGGACATCGGGATGCTCCGCCATCCCTGCGGAGTTGATGGGGGCATGGGCATCCAAAAACCTCCCCATCCTCTTCCCAAGGAGCTCATCAAAGGTAGCACTCCAGGCTCGAGCAACGCTAGCGGTACCTGGGGAGTGGTGATGGTGTTGGCTTGGGCACTGCTGGGGATGCTCCCAATGGAGCCAGGCAATCCCACAGCCACCAAGCACTGCAAGGGTCAGAACTGCCCTATACCAATGACATAGGACAGTAGCAGATTCCACCCAGCGATGAACGCCCACAGCTCGCCCACTGTCACATAGCAGTAGAGATAAGCAGAGCCGGCCATGGGCACACGAGCCCCAAATTCGGCGTAGCACAACCCGGATAAGATGGACACAATGGCTGCGATCAGGAAAGAAATAACGATACTGGGGCCGGAGGTGGTCTTGGCCACATCCCCCACCAGCACATAGACACCAGCCCCCAGCGTGCTGCCCACTCCCAGCGCAACCAGGTCGGAGGGGGAGAGGCAGCGGCGGAGGCTGGAGGGCACCGAGCCACCCAGGGTTTGCTTCCTGCGGGAGAGCAGCGTCCAGGTGGAAAGCAGGCAGCCCCAGCGCGGCATCTGCAGGACAGCAAAGCAGCAGTGTGAGGATGTTGCATCAGGGGATGGGCTGAGGGCACCAGGGGGGACCATCGGCTGCCACAGGGATGCTCCCACTGCACCATAACCACACCATGACGCAGCTCAGGCAGGGGACCGTGAGCCTGCACAGTGCTGCCGTGGCTTGCTAATGTCACCAGAAAGGATGTCAGCCCTGCAGCAACCCCACGCTGGTGGACATTGGTGCCCTGGGAGACAAGATGCTGGGATCTGTGTGTGCCTTCCCCTGGCAGCTCCCAGGAGCACAGCGAGGGGCACTGCGTGCCTTCACATTCCTGCAGTGCTGCACTGTGCAGCACGGAGTTTGGTCCCATCATCTGCTCTTCAGGGGGCCAGGAGCTGAGCCGGACACCCAGCAGCACGTGGCTGCCTGCCTTCCCACCCCATCCCCAGCTGCGTTTCCCCATTGCGCACCACCAGTCCCACTCAGACCACTTTTCCCCGATCATTTTGTTTTAATCAGAAGGTTATCAAAATCTAAAACACCTTCATGGTAGGGCCAACTACTCACCCTGGCAATCCTTTAGGAAAACTTCTCCAGCTGCAAAGTGAGCCTCAGGCAGCCCCAGCAGCATCTGTGCTCACCCCTTGGGCTTAAATCCCTTTGGGAACACCCTGACCCTCCCTCTGCCCACCGCCCCTGCCCTCCGCTGACCACCGCTCTGGCAGTACAATGGCAAATCTATGCAGAAATATTTTTCCCATAATGCCTTCCAAACCATACACACGAGCACACAATGCTAATGGGCTCAGAGACATTAGTGAGGGGCTTTCATTGTTTCAGAACTGCTGGGGCAGGTGGAAGGGGGAAGCTCTTCCTTCCCTCTCCCTTTCCATTGTTCCTGCAACAGCAGCACCCATCCAGATTTGGGGGGTCCTTACACCAGCCGAGCCCTGGGGCTGCACTCAGGCAGTGACACCTCCATCAGCAGGGGACGTCAGCAGGGAGGGGATAAAGCAAGGAAGGACACCGTGCACCCAAAGCACAGAGGCACGCTCTAAGCCCCACATCCCCAGTGCACCCCCTGAGCACCTCTGGGGCACTGAGCACAGCGTGGCACCAGGAGGAGAGCGGGGCCATCGTCCTGCAGCACAGCACAGGCTGAACAAAGCCACATTTGTCACCCACGCGGCCTCACATGAGCGAGGTCTCCATCCACCAACGCCTTCCCCAGGGAACATTGTCCTGGGGGGGAACAACAGGGCAGGGGGGAGCAGCATGAGGGGATCCTGACAATAGGGTGCCTGTGGTTCCCTGTGGGACTGCATAATCCCATGCTGTCCATGGGGCACATCACAGCCCACCTGGGGTCAGTGTTAGAGCCTGCGGGATGCCAAGGGTTAGGTGTCAGCACCACGGATCCCAAAGTGTCCCAGTTTTCCTTGTGCTGCTGTCACAGCAGGGACAGCACTGCAGCCCTGTGCTGGTTGGGGAAAGGTGCTGGAGGGGAGCTGGAGCTCACCTCGGTGCAACGGGGGCTGCAGAAAAGGAGCACTGTGTGGGTGCTCAGCCTGCAGCTCCACCCGTGTCTTTGCTGCAAGGTCTTTGCTCTGTGTTTGCAGGAGGACCGAGCAGCTCTCCCTGCAGCACCCAGATCCGGCCTCATGTATGCCTGCAGAATCCAGCTCAGCATCTTGCAGCATGCTCAGCACCTTCCCATTAGCAGAAGGGGGGAAAAGCCTCCCTTGGCTTTGGCAGAGGGCATCAGGGATGCATGCTGCCCGCTCTGTGCAAGAGGGGGCTGAGTGCTGCAGGCGGAGATGCCTGGCAGAAGGAGTGGGCAGTGGGGCACCCCTGGTGTTACCCTGGAGAGTGGCAGCAATGAAATTTCCGCAGCTGAAACACTATCCCAGTGTTCCTCCTGCGACCCCACAGCCTCACACACCATCGGGGTTTCCTACCGCCATCCCCAAGCCCTGGCAGGGACAGGAGGCACCGGGTCACCCCACAGCGCGCCCATCCAAAATCATGGGGTTGGGTTGGGGAGGGTGGGAGCGCAGCTCTGACCCCAAAGCCGCGGCGGGCGGGGATTGGGGCCGGCAGCAGTGACGTTGTTAGGAGGGAAGGAACAGCTGCACAGCAAGGACGGGCACACGGCCACCAGTACGCCCGCAGCACGCCTGGCTGCTCCGCTACCCAACAGGCCTCGGCCGTGCTGGTAAGTGTGCGCTGCCGTGCAAGGGGCGTGCAAAGCAACGGCACCGCGGTGCAGTGCAAGGGGAGAGGGGAGGGAAGGGGAAGCGACGGTGAGGGGTGAGGGATGCAAGCGGAGGGGGGGCTGAGGGGAGGCTGGCAACCTGCCCCTTCTTTTTCTTTTTTCTTTTTCTTTTTCCTTTTTCTTTTTTCTTTTCTTTTTTTCTTTTTCTTTCTACATGATTTGCAAAGTCATTCCTTTCTAACAAGAGCTGGGGCTGCGCTGCTGTGGGGTTTGGAGGGGTTTGGGGGTACTTTTAGGGTACAGACGTTGCCGCGGGGCCAGGGCCCATGGGTGTGTCCGGCAGTGGGGATGTGGCTTTGTGCACACTGTGCTGCGCAGACACCCATCGCCGTGCCCTGGGACACCCACACCTGCCCTCCACGGAGGAAAATCCCATTGATTTGATTAATGGTGAGGTTTGGTGCAGGGAAACGCCCCAAATGCACTTTAGCGCAGGGGACTTTTGACATTAGGGTGGGGCAGGGGACCGCGGGGACCCCACCCCCCTCCCCCTTTTCCTCGATGGGGGGGCACATCTGCGGCATTTCCAACCCCATGGAGCCCTTTTTCCTCCCTGGGGTAGGGGGAGAAGTGCTGGGCGTGCCACGGCCTCTGCTGAGACAGCCCCAAAGCCACGGTGTGGGCCAGGGCAGGATCCGGCCATCCACACCGGGATTTTGGCAAGGGTTTGCAAGGGGCTGAGAGTGGCTGCAAAGCAGGGGTGATGCGGATGGGGCAGATGGGGTGTGTGCATCATTTAGGGCCGCTCGCAGCATTTTTGGCCCGCGGGCACAGAGCTCTCCATCAGGTCGGGTTGGGGACTGCACGGAGCTTCAGTCACTTGGGGAAGAGCTGGGAACGTTGTCTGGGTCCCACAGAAGTGTCAGCCCCACGGTGAGCCCTGCTGTGAAGGACAACAGCCACACTGCAGGCACTGGGTGTGGCAGGGCATCCACTGCTGTGATGAACGGGGCGGACTCAGCCCGGCTGCTGCATGCAGAGCGGGAGGGAGCAGTGCACTGCGGGGCTTCCTCTGTGCCTGGAGGGAATGAAGCCCACATCCCCTGCGACACAGAGGGTCTTGAGAGGCACAGAAAGATGCACGGGCGGGGGGCTGGGATCCATGGCACCCATGTGGCGCGCTGCAGCTCTGCTGCAAGGCTGGGGCTCTCCCGGAGCTGAAAAGAGAAGGCAGAAGCTCAGCTTTTCTGCAAGACTTCCTGCCCTGGCAAGGATGGTTACGGAAACGTTCAGTGCCAGAAGGTGCCCTGCGGCACGGGCAGGGCCTCACCCTGCTCTGCTGTCTGCCCTCACAAAGACGTGGGGAGAAGCTGGGTGAATTTGTGTGCTTTCCCCCTTGCTTGCTGCCTGGTTGGAAGCCCAGAGAGGCCCGGCTGTGCCCTGTGCTTCTGTGCAACGTGTCGCAGAGGGAGGCCGGCACTGGCAGAGCGTGGTGGGGCCGGCGCTGGGGCCGCAGGCTCACATGGTGCTCAGGGACTCCTGCAGGGCCACCCTCCATTTTCCAGCTGTTCCTCTCCCCTCCGACAGCTTTCGCAGAACTGCCTGGGGACTTTCTCTGTGGGGGTGGGGAAAGCTTACAGTGAGACAGACTGCGGCTATAAATGGTGCTGGTTGTTAGAAAACAACCCACTGGTTACCCTAGAAACCCCAGAAACCCATCTGGTTTTCCGGAGCTCCGCTCCGTGTGCTGGGCTGATGGCAGCGCTGATTTGGTGTGAAGAAACCCAGGTGCTGCCCGGTCCCATACAGCAGCAGGGATTCCCCAGGCATCCCTGGAGCCAGGGTGCCTTCAGGGCCACTGGGATGCAGCCCAGCATCATGGGAGCATCACGGGGCATGGCGAGGAGGTGGGATCAGCACTGTAGCGTGCTCCCCAAAGAGGATGCTCGGCCCATTTCCACATATTCAGCACTTTCTTCCCCTCCCGGGTTCTTTTCTGCAGCAGCAGGAAACTGCAGGCACACATCATCCACTGCTCCCATCTTGCTGCCAGGTGCCAAAGGAGCTCAGCTGTGGTCACCCCATGGTCACCCTGCAGTGCCCTGGAGGGGACAGGGAACACCCAGCTGTCTGTTCTGAGAGATGGTTGCAGGGTACCAGGGGATGCTTTGGCTCATATCTGCTTTTCTGCTCCCTCCTGCAGCTCCTCTGTGCCCTCAGCCCTGCGATTCCCATGGCACCCAAAGGAAAGGTATGGTGACTGCGCCCTATGGGATGCTTGGGTGGGATGGGTTCTGGGGGGTCATGGGAGTGTTGCCCCCAGGGCTGGGTGAGCAGCTGCATGGTGTGGGGTCTGTGTGCATTCTGGTCTATCCAGGCAACACCAACAGATGGGGATAATGCTGGTGGGGGGAGCTGGGGCAGCCAGGGGCAAAAATCCCTTTGGGACCACAGTGGGATGAGGGAGAGAAGTGGCTGACTGCCCTGCTGCTCGCCATTCCCTTTAGGAAACACAGTTATTGCCTCAAGTCCAACAAACCATGGTGTCTCACTTGGTGGTTGCCTCCGAGTGGGGAAACTGAGGCACAGCGCGGGTGAACATCGGTGGTCCAGAGCCCAAACAGCAGCTGCGGGTGGGAGCAGAGACACGCTGGGAATTTTGCCTCCGCCCCACCAGCCCCAGCCTGGCTTATTTTTAGCTCTGAGATGAGTCAGAGGCTGGAGGAGGGGAGGTGGGGGGCCCTGAGCTGCTGGAGCAGGGGGACGGAGGGCTTGGAGGTGTGGGAAGGCACAGCGGGATGGATGCCGCTTCCCTCCCCAGCAATGTTCTGCACCTCCTCGAGGCCCTGCGGGGAGCAGGGGGTGATGCACCGACCTCCTGCCTCAGTTTCCCTGATCCCCACCACACAGCACTGCAGCGAGGTGCCGGCCTTGCCTGCCAGCTCTGTGTCACCCACCCATGAGACCCCAGCACCCTTCAGCCACCCTTGTCTCCTCGTGCTGCCTCCGGGCACCTCCCTTTCCCTGCAGCTCCTTGTCAATGCCATGTGTGTGCTGGCAGCAGGAGGGTCTGGAGCTGCCGGGAAGTGGGGCTAAATGCAGCTCTCGGATGAATCAGCTGCAACACGATCTGCACCCATGCCTGCACGCCTCCCTTGAGGACAGCGTCTCCTCTCTGCAAGCCCCGGTCCCCAGTCCCACTCCCTTTCCCCTATAAAACTCCTACAGGATTTCCACTGCTCAGCTCTTCCCACAGCAGGGATGTGTCCAGTTCCTTATACCACAGCCTTGTAACAGTTTCAGATCTGCTTCCACCCCAGACTTGTGCTGACAATGTGTGGATCTGACCCCTGTCTCTGCTGGGATGACTGGCCCTGGGCAAAGTTAACGTGGGGACAGAAACCCCAGCCCCAGCTCTTCCCAGTCCCTGCCTCATTGCTTGGACTCCATGCAGAGCTTGGGTATCCTCAGCATCCTGAGGGTTTCCCTGCTCACAACAGGAGGCAGGGAAAATGACTTTCTTCTGTTTGCTTTGTGTCTGCACTGCTTATTCCCTGAGGCCCTGCTGCCTTGCAGGGGTCCCTGCATTCAGGGGTCTCCTTGGAGCTTCCCCTTTCAGCTGCCCAAACCCTCTGAGCTGCCCCCAGGAGAGCAAACAGGATTGCTGACAAACACCTGGGTCAGGGAGGGCTGCATTCAGCTTAACCTTGGGCAAACAGAGAGCGGTGTCAGCAAAATACAATCAGGAAGGTCGTGGTCTGCAGGGACATGAGACATAAACTTAAGCAGAGTGGAGAGCAAACAGGAAAGGAAACAATTGGAAAGAAGAACAGTGTTTGGGTTTGAGGCTGAGCTCAGCTCTCCCAGCCCCATGCAGGAGCCAGCCTCACCCTGCTGCCCCTCAGCCAACAGTTCCTCTTCCCCCCCACTGCAGCACGGGTCATGGGCTGCCCTCCCCTGGCATCTCCTTGTTTCCTCCCTTCCAGGTTTACAGGGGCTCGGTGAAGGACTTCCCAGGCTTCAATGCCAGCCAGGATGCAGACGCCTTGTACAATGCCATGAAGGGATTTGGTATGGATGCTCCTCGAAGCTGTCACCCCAGGACCACCCTGATGTCCCCATGTCCTTTAGTTGCCAACTGCATGCTGGGCAACTCGCATCGCATCCCTTCCAGCTGCTTGGTTCAGCAGCATGCTAGGATTGCTGCCAGCTCCCTCTGCCCTTCCTCCCCATGGCTCTGCTTCTCCTCCCACCCTGAGCCAGCAGCTTTGGGCATGGTGGGATGGTGATGGTGAGCCCAGAGAGGGGTGGGACCCAGCCATGGGGCCAGACACAACCACCTGACTCTCCCCACAGGCAGTGACAAGGACGCCATCCTCGACCTCATCACATCCCGCAGCAACAAGCAGCGCGTGGAGATCTGCCAAGCCTACAAGTCCCAATATGGGAAGGTAACAGCAGAAATGAGCCCTGATCCGAACCCCAAACGCTGCATCCTGCACCCTCGGGGGATGCTGCGCGGCCAAAGGCATCTCAGCCCCTTCCTCCTTCTCCTTGTCCTCCCCCAGGACCTTATTGCAGACCTCAAGTACGAGCTGACGGGCAAGTTTGAGCGGCTGATTGTAAGCTTGATGCGGCCTCCAGCTTATAGCGATGCCAAGGAGATCAAAGATGCCATCGCGGTAAGGGCTGAGCAGCCTTTGGGACCCCTTTGGGGACGCCCCCGGCTCTCCCCACTGCTCACAGGGCTGTGTGTCTGTGCTCAAAGGGCATCGGCACGGATGAGAAGTGCCTCATTGAGATCCTCGCCTCCCGCACCAACCAGGAGATTCACGACCTGGTGGCTGCCTACAAGGATGGTGAGGGTTGGGGAAGGGCAGGGTTAGAGTTAAGGGGACCTCAGCTCCCCCAGCCCTGAATTTTCCGTCTTCCACTAGCATACGAGAGAGACCTGGAGGCTGACGTTGTTGGGGACACATCGGGCCACTTCAAGAAGATGCTTGTTGTCCTGCTCCAGGTATGTCTGTCTGTCTGTCCAGCCTCAGCCAGCAGTGGGTGCTTCAGCCAGCAGGGCTGAGCCCGTGGCCATCCCACAGGGCGCCAGGGAGGAGGACGATGTGGTGAGCGAGGACTTGGTGGAGCAGGACGCCAAGGTGAGGCTCGTGGGTGGCATCTGAGTAGGGTGGCATCAGGATGAGCCAGACCTGGGGATGCAAAGTGTGCCAGTAGCACTCTGATTCAGGTTCTCTGCCCCTTCCCAATTCCATAAGGACCTGCTGGAAGCTGGTGAGCTGAAGTGGGGCACTGATGAGGCTCAATTCATCTACATCCTGGGCCGGCGGAGCAAGCAGCACCTCCGTATGGGTGAGCACCTACAGGTCTTGGGCACCTCCTGCCAAGGCCACCTGCATGGTCCTATGGGGCACGTCTTCTACTGGAGCATACTGCATGCCCCAGAAAGGACTGGGCTCACCCACAGGAGGGATGGGGATGCCCAAGCCATTGGAACATCCTACCCACAGAGTGGTTTATGCCCTAAAGGGATGCTGCTCCACTCCTGGTAGCCCCAGAAGGGCTCAGCATCCAACACTCTACTCTCATAATGCAGTTTTTGATGAGTACCTGAAGATTTCGGGGAAGCCAATTGAGAGGAGCATCCGGGCAGAGCTCTCCGGTGACTTCGAGAAGCTGATGCTGGCAGTGGGTACGGTGGTGCGGTTGGGTGGTAAAACCATCACTGGCATTGCTGGGGCTGCATGGTGCAGCACAAGCACCAGTGGGGTCAGGGGGGTGGCTGTGCAGGGCAGGCTGCCATTGTCCCCCTCCCCATCACTTTGTCCATCTCCCCTGCAGTGAAGTGCGTCAGAAGCACAGCAGAGTATTTTGCTGAAAGGCTCTACAAGGCCATGAAGGTGGGTGCATCACCCCAGCCCAAGGAAATCTCCCCTCACTGTGTCAGTGAGTGGCTGTGAAGCCAGGATTTGTATCCTGGGATCTCAGCTCTTCCCGACAAAGGACTCACCAGACTTGGGACTGTGGGAAACCCAATATAGGGTCCCAAATCCAAGCATCCTTCCCAGTCTGAGTGGGTTTGCAGTTCCAGAGCTTGACACAAGGGATGATCCATTGCAGGGGCTGGGCACAAGGGACAACACGCTGATCCGCATCATGGTGTCACGCAGCGAGATTGACATGCTGGACATCCGGGAGGTGTTCAGGACCAAGTATGATAAATCTCTCCACAATATGATAAAGGTGAGGGCTGGGGCATCCCGCTCTCCCAGTGCTGCCTCCCTCCCATTGCTGAGCATGGGGCAGCCCAGGTGCCAGGGCTCCAGCTCAAGGGGACAGCCCCGAGAGCCCTTCTCCCTGTGCCATTCCTACGGCACCATCCTGTGACCATAGTGCATCCCTGCCATGCACTGTCATCCATCTCTGCCTATCCTTCTAGGAGGACACCTCTGGAGAGTACAAGAAGGCTCTGCTGAAGCTGTGCGGAGGGGATGATGAGTAAGAACACCTGTAACCCCCTTTTCCATCCATCCTTGTCCCCCTGGGGATGGGTTCAAACCTATGGTTTGGTTCCCTGCGGAGCACCCAGCTGGGTCTGGTGACCCTGTGGTCCCTTAACACTGCCACCAACGATGCTACAGTCCCTTCCACTGGCCCCATGCCCAGCACATGGCGGCCGTGGAACCCTGGGGATGTGTAGGATGGGGTGGCTGCAGGGCAGGGTGCAACTCACTGTCTGCCTGTCCTTGCCATCCCCTTGCAGTGCCGCAGGTGAGTTCTTCCCCGAGGCAGCGCAGGTGGCCTATCGGATGTGGGAGCTTAGCGCGGTGGCCAAAGTGGAGGTCAGCACCCTCAGCCCCCACCCCTAGCCTCCTCTGCTCACCGCCAGCTTGGGAACCGCCTGCTCCCTTCTGTCACGGGGCACAACCCTGTGTCCCCTCTCTACCTCTTGCTGTGTGCCTTCTTTCAACTCTTTTGGCTCTTTGGTTTTGGGCACAAGGTCAGATCAGCATAACCTTGCAGGGCTAGCCAGCCCTGGCCCCACTAACCCATCTTTCAGAAGCCTCTCTCACTGAGGCAGCAGCTCCTGCATGTGTGTGTGATGCAGCCCGCACAGCCCCGGGGCACTCACCCCAAAAGAAGTGTACCCAGGGCACGGTTGGTGGGACCTGCATGTGGCTGGAGGTACCTAGGGCACAGTGCTTTGGGGCGGGCAGAGACATGCCCAGAGGGCTGGGAGCCCCGGTGCTGTGCTGGGAGTTGTGTAAGGACACAGGGCATGATTCCTTTTCGTGCTCCTCTCCTGGCTCTCAGCTGATGAGGTCTGAGTGCTAGGGGATGGCAAAAAGCAGCACACCGAGACACAGGGAGCTGCCTGCCACCTGCTCCCCTCTCTCTGCTGCCTGGCTATGGTTTGCCCTCGGATGGAAGGGGTGATGGTATTGGGGACATCCTCACCCAGCTCCAGGTGCTCGCACTAACCCACCACCTGCTTTGGCATGGGCTTGCTGGGTGGCACCGTCCCTCCCTCCATCCCTCCTTCCTCCCATCCTGCTGCCTGGGGGCGAATTCACACACTCTGTATCTCCACAGCTGCGAGGAACCGTGCAGCCTGCAAGCAACTTCAATGATGATGGTGATGCACAGGTGCTGCGGAAGGCAATGAAGGGCCTGGGTAAGTGCACCCAGCCCCATGCTGACTCCATGGGGAGATGCTCCCCAACAGATCCCAGGGCAGAAAACCCATGCAGGGTTGCAGAATAGCCCAAGGGCAATAAAGCATGAGCTTTGTAGCTATGTAAGCTCCCCCTCCTTGTGCACCAGTTTGCAGGTTGTGACAATGTGCATGGCTCTATTGGACCCCTGGAGCCTCTCACCCGCATCTCTGCTGTCATTGCAGGCACAGATGAAGGGGCCATCATCGAGGTGCTCACACAGAGGAGCAACGCCCAGAGGCAGCAGATTCTGAAGGCCTACAAAGCTCACTATGGCAGGGTACCGCTGGCCTCTCCCACCCTGATCCATTGCTCTGCCCGTGTCCTTCCCTCCTCGATGTCATTCCCTCGCTGCAAGAAATCCTGCTGGGGCCTTCCCAGCTGCCTCCCTCCCACCTCCACATATTTCTCCCTGCTGCTGCATTGGGCTGTCCCTGCAGAAGGAGCTGGCACACCAAACATCCCATTGCTTTTGCAGGACCTGCTGGCAGACCTGAAGTCAGAGCTGTCAGGAAGCCTGGCCAAGCTGATCCTTGGGCTCATGCTGACACCGGCGCAGTACGACGCCAAGCAGCTGAGAAAGGCAGTGGAGGTGGGTGTCAGAGTGATGCCATTGGCTTCCACGTGCACAGACAGCGTGGGTTTTGCTGCACGGACAGGATGAAGGCCTGGCACTGAGGGATGCTCTCTTGCAGGGGGCTGGCACAGATGAGAGCACCCTTATCGAGATCATGGCCACACGGAACAACCAGGAGATAGCAGCGATCAACGAGGCGTACCAGCAGGGTATGGGATGGGAGGCACTGGGGGGGAGTACTGAGGGCCATTCGTTTCTTTCCCTTCCATCCAAGCCCCCTTCTCCTTATGGAACAAGAGCAGCAAGAGCCACGTTAAATCCACAGCCCCTTTCTGTCCCAGAGCCGTCTGGTTTAAAGCAGACAGCTTTGTGGTCCCAGCAGAAAGGCATCAGAGCTGCTGGGCTGGTCCCCACCTCCATGCATGGAGGCATCTGGAGGATAACCACTGCCAACCCCGGGCACAAAGAGACCCCACGGGTGGGTCAAGGGGACAGCGGGTGCTGGTGAGTGGCAGGGCTCAGCTGTCCCCTTGCCCTCAGCCTACCACAAGAGCCTGGAGGACGACCTGAGCTCTGACACATCGGGGCACTTCAAGAGGATCCTTGTCTCCTTGGCTCTGGTACGGACAGCTCTCACGTGGGGCATGGTCCTGCTGGGGGCTGTGGGGATGTGGCGTGGGCTGGGAGTGCCCTGTCTGTCCTCCCCTCACCTGGGACTTCCCCAGGTTTCTTCCCCAAATCCCCATGATTTCTGTATTGACCCACAGGGCAATCGCGATGAGGGACCGGAGAACCTCACACAGGCGCACGAAGATGCCAAGGTGAGAACCTTACAAGCTGTTTGTATAGGATCAAGGGCATTGCATCCTCAGGGCAACACGTGGTGCTGGGGTTGGGTCTCTGCGATCTGCAGGGAGAAATGGCAAGTGAAGGGATGTCAGCTTTCACAACCGATTCCTGCAGCCCTGCCCGATGCCCCAGGTGATGCCTCTCCATGCACACGTAGCAGCCCCAGGGAGTGCCCAGCCAGAGCTGCACTGTTCCTTGTGCACAGGGGCTGCTTTGGGGTTCCACAGCACACAGCAATACTGAAACATGGATCTTCAGCTTCAAAAGCAGCTTTGGGCTGGCCTGCAGGAGGCACTCACCTCTTTGCCTTGTGCACGGGGAAGCACTGAAGCTTATGCTGCTTTGCACCTCACCAGTGCTCAGGATGCCACCCCAAACCATCCCCTGGTCTTCACTGGGTGGTGATGAGTCAAGACCAGATAGGGAGGGCTGAGAGAGCAGAATTGGGGTGCTGGACCCATTGCCTGGCTGAACTCCTGAGGAGGGCCCTGAGCCTTGGGCTGAGCACCCTGGGGTCCTGTTCTTTCAGGTCGAGACTTCTCCAAAGGTGATGGAGAGTTTGGTGGCTGCGTGTCCTGCACTGCAGCTGTATTCTGCTCCCTGGGGCTGCCTGCCCACTCTGCAGCAGGGTGGAGCTGGGCACTTCCCCTCCTTTCTTTCCCTTTGGCTTCGTTTAGCATGTGGTGAAGGATGGGGAGGGGCCCCTTCCTGGGGCAAGCGTCACTCCTGGGGGCCAGGGAGCAAGGGGCCACCTCTCCCCAACCTAGCATCCCTGTTCTGCCCTAGTGCATGCCACGAGCATGGGGACAGCCGAGCTGCTGCCAGCAGAGGGAGCGGCTGCTTCGCTTCTGCATGGGCTGCTGCTGCTGCTTCTGCTGGGGAGAAAGAGAGAGCCAGGGATGACGAGCACGGGGTTTGCAGCTGGACGGCAGCTGTCCCGGTGCCGGGTGGTGTTCTGCTGCAAAGCAGAGGTGGGCAGGCTGGTGTGCGCCAGATCTGGGTTGCTCACATCCAGCCCCAGCCCTGCCCCATTCTCTTAGTCCCCATCAGCCTGGGACCCAACTGGAGGAGGAGATGGGGGGCTCTGTGATCAGCTCAGCCTTGGGGAAGCAGGGGACAGGTCTTCTGTGGGATTTTGATAGACTTCCCTCGCACTGTCAAAGGAAAGCGAAAGGTTGTGCGGCACCTTCTGATCCTGTTGTCTTCCTGTCTCTCTCTTTCTCTCCACCAGGTTGTTGCTGAGACCCTGGTGAGTGCCTGCCCTATTGCTCCTCAGCCTTGTGCATATTTCTGAGAGCCGCAGTCCGTGGGTGCAGGGCTGGGGCTGGGGGCTCCTGAGTCTGGCAGCTCTGAGTTCCCTGTGCACTATTGACCATCCACCTCAAAAGATGGAAAGAATACCCTTAAGACAAGCATTCCATTTTTTTTTTTCCCATAAAAACTGGAGAACGCCACCCTTTCTCAGACATAATGTGTGGTTGTGCAGCTGTGAACCTTCACATCTAGGGAGAGCTGTCTGACATCCCTCCCCCCGCCCCCCTCTCCTCACTCTCTCTTCCTCCCTTAGAAACTTGCTGACGTTGCCAGCAATGACTCCAGTGATTCCCTGGAGACCCGCTTCCTCAGCATCCTCTGCACCCGCAGCTACCCGCACCTCCGCAGAGGTAGGACTGCCCCCCTCCTCCCCGCTGGGGGAGATGTGGCACTGATGGATGTGGTTTAGTGGGCACAGTGGTGATGAGTCAGTGGTTGGACTTGATGACCTTGGTGGTCTTTTCCAACCTTAATGACTCTGTGACTCTATGATTTTGTCATTCTGTGCTGGATCCTGCCTGTGTACAAGTGCTCTGACCGTTGGGTGGCCCTATGTCTCCAACAGGGATGAGGATGAGGCAATGGGAGGAGATAGCACAGCCCCCCATTTGGGGTTGTTGGTTGGGGTGACCCAAGCTTGTGCCATGCTGTCCGGAAACCTTCACATTTGGGGCTTGGCTCTCTTGGGGTTGGGACAAGCGCTTGGTGCTCATCTTTCCTCTCCCCACCCCAAGTGTTCCAGGAGTTCGTCAAAATGACCAACCACGACGTGGAGCACGCCATCAGGAAGCGGATGTCAGGAGATGTGAGGGACGCCTTTGTGGCCATCGGTCAGTGCAGGGCACCAGGCAGAAGCCCCTTTGCCTGCTTCCTCCCTGCTTTAGGGGCAGGGGGGCTCACAGCACGGCGTGGGGCTGGGACATCTACAGGGCATCCTATGGGGTTATGCTTACACTCAGCTTCTCTCCCCTCTCTGTTGCAGTACGGAGCGTGAAGAACAAGCCAGCCTTCTTTGCTGACAAGCTCTACAAGTCCATGAAGGTACAGATGGGCTCTCCTAGGGAACAGGGCTATGGGACCCTCTGGGACTCTGATTTCATCCCATGGTAGCAATGGGGCTTGGCCTTCAGCTATCCCCGAGGGAGCAGGGCTGAGCTCAAACCAATTCTGGATTAGCAGGGACACAGGAAGCTCGTGTCATGCCAGCAGCAAGCCCTGCATACGCCCAAGTGGTGACCTCCAACGTGGGCTGTGCTGGATATGCTGAGAGGCCCCCATACCCCTCTTTCTGGGGTTATTTGTTCAAGTTCCCCCCCACAGGGTGCCGGCACAGATGAGAGGACCCTCACTCGGATCATGATTTCCCGGAGCGAGATCGACCTGCTCAACATCCGGGGCGAGTTTATAGACCTGTTTGACAAATCTCTGTACCATATGATCGAGGTAAAGGGAGATGGGCACCCCACTTGACTCAGCACCTTCTTTGGCCAAGCCATAAGCTGGGGATCTGGGGGCAGAGAGCACTGAGCCAGATGTCCTCTTGCAGAAGGACACCTCCGGTGACTATTGCAAGGCTCTGCTGGCCCTGTGCGGGGGGGACGACTAGGAGGCCACGCCAGCCTCGACGTCGTGTCTGAGCCAGCACGTGCACACCCATCGCCTGGATGTCACCGCAGCTTTGGGGGCTTTGGGGGACGCGGGGGTCCTGCGGAGCACAGCTTGTTTCGCATCAGAGAGCGGCACCGCCTTGCAGGAGGGGGGCACATGGGGAGGGGATTACATGGGGGGGGGGTTACTGTCTGTCTCAGTGCATATGCATACACAAATGTGCCACTAGCCCAGGAATTTATCCATATCAGAAAGATGGTTTTAAGTCTCATGAATAAAACCTTACTGTTGCTGACCTTGGGGTGAGACCTGTCCGTTTGTTCATAGAATCATTTGAGTTGGAAGGGACCCTTAAAAGCCATCTGGTCTGACTCCCCCGCAATGAACAGGGACATCTACAGCTCAGTCAGGAGCTCTGAGCCCCATCCAGCCTGACCTTGGGCGTCTCCAGGGACAGGACATCTACCACCACTCTAAGCAGCTGGCGCCAGTGCCTCACCGCCCTTATCATCAAAGGGGTGTTAACCACTCTGGGGCCGGCAGCAGTGCATGGATGTCACCCAGAGCCTCTGAAAGCTCTCCCCATACCTCTGAAAGCCCCTGGCAGGTTCTGCGCCGTTCCCCTCTGTGCTGCGGTCAGGGCTGGATCTCGTGCAGATGACTCTTTTATGAACCAGAGATACACATCAGGCTCGATGGCACCCAGCCGTCCTTGCACGCAGTTTCCTGTGCTTTCAAGTTGCCAAAACAGCAGTTGAAACGCACATGCCACGCAGGCTACACCCCCAAAGAGTTTATGTTTGCACTTCCCCCAGCTCCCAAGAGGAAAGAACTGGAATTTCCAAAAGTGGGAAATTCCAAGCACTTTCAATTGTTTCCAAGTCAGAACAAAAAGTCTTAAATACCCACGTTTTCCTCAGAACAGCCTGACGAGGAAAGGCTCACCTTCAAAATATCAAAGCAGCGTTAGGAGTAATAACGCAACGTTATTACAGTGTTTCAAACCCAGCTGAGGTCAAGCAGAGGCAACATGTAGAGGCAGACCACGGAAGCTGACATGCCTTGCTTTGGGGTTACTGCACTGAGTGTTCCCTTGATGTGTTCCTGTAAAACACCCCCGGTGACAAACATGCTTTTCCCGAGGGTGAACAGCCCCCCCACTGAACCATTTCACCTTCTGATGGAGATTTCATAGAACAGCCCAAGTTGGGAGGGACCCATAAGGACCGCTGAGTCCAACTCCTCCCTGGGCCTTCCCTTCACATGTGTACGGGTGGGCCCCCACCCCACTGACTGCTGTAAACCTGTGACCAACCACTCCATCACCCACCGGCACAGGACCATGTGTGAGCCTCAGCGCTGCCCCCAGCCCTGCTGAAGCTGTGCCACTGCCAGCACCCCCCCCCCCAGGAAGCCCACCCGACCCCATTTCCCCATGTTAGGAATTTCCCTGGCACCCACTGGCAAAACAGTGAGATACCAGAGTCACACAGTGTTTGGGGACAGGGAGGGATAGCAGGATGGGATTTCCTCCTCAGAGGAACACCCTCTCTTGGAACAGCTCTCTGGGCAGCTCCTGCTGCCAACAAGCCTCTGTCCTGCTTCCTGCACCCAGCGTCACAGCAATCCATCTGCATCATCTGTTGCTACAGCTGGAACAGAATGCAGTCAGCAGCATTTGAATTGCTGGAAATACTTGAGCCTAGTTAATATCCTATTTAAGCATCGAATATTTAAACATTCAGCCTTCACGTTGCTGCGGCCAGCAGCACACCTGGGGCTGCTCAATGTGGGCTGCCCTCTGAAGGAGAGCTGCAAACAGAACTGAGCTCGGAAAATTGCTACCAGTGCCCAAACCGATGGGAACACAGAAGGGAAGGAAGCAGAAGAGCTGTGAGCAGGACACGGTCCAGAGGCAGGACCCCACCA
This sequence comes from Gallus gallus, assembly GCF_016699485.2. Classification (NCBI taxonomy): domain Eukaryota; kingdom Metazoa; phylum Chordata; class Aves; order Galliformes; family Phasianidae; genus Gallus; species Gallus gallus. The sequence goes on from NC_052544.1 coordinate 12,648,589, forward strand.
GCCACCCACACCGCAGGCATTTAGGGCTGCAGCTGCCAGGATCAGGGACTCACCCCAGCACCCATCTGCTCCGCACATTGACCAGCACCACTGGGGGCAAGGGCTCAATTCCAGGCAAACCAGTGCTAGATTTCACAGGTTGCAACATCCAAAAAAGCCCCACGAGCCTGCATTCTGCATGCAGAGGGCCGGACCTCTGCCTCTGAGTCAGCTCTTGCAGCTACCATACAGCCTCCCGGCTACAGGAGTCCACCAGGATCCAGCACATCTGTGCACCACCTACAGATGCTGGTCTCGGTTCTCAGCCCAGCACTTCATGCTGCAATGCCAGCGAGCTACTTCCATCTCCCCTGCAGTGCACCCCATCCTCTGCAGGGAGAAACCCACCCAGGGGTCTGGCTTTCACTCTTCTCAAGCCAAAAGAGGAAGAAGCAGCTCTGCCACATGCATGCTGCTGAATGCTGTTCCCCATGGTGAGAAGAGGCTGGGCAATGGCCGAGCTCTCCACATGCAGCCAGCCTTGTGCTGGCTTCCCAGGACATGCTGACTGTTGACACAACTGCTTCTCCTCAGGCACTGCAACTGGATGACACACGGTCTGGAGAGAGCAGAAGAGGGGAAAATCCCCTTTGTGTTAACTGTTGACCTTGCAAATTGAGATTCTGAATAATTCAAAGCTTAAAGCACACAAGCAAATATTGGGAGCTCTCAGAACATATTTGAGTTTGAACCACAAAAGCAGCTCTGCAGCCATGTGAACCCACAGGTCTTCATTGGGGTTTGTTGAAGTCCACTCGGCATTGCTTAAGTCCAAAAAGCAATCAGCCTTTGAGTTGCAATGCACTCAGTTTGCCTGGAAGCACTTAGAACAGGTGGATTTATCAGACACCTTGGGCTGCCAGCTCAGTGCCACTAGGGATCTGCAAGGCTGGATATGCACATGCTCCCACCTGTGTAGGCACAACCCAAAGGAAAGTAGTCTTGAACTGAAATGAGCAGGAACAGGGGGTAAGAGGAGAGCACAGAAGCAATGACAGTGCCCTCATGTGAATGAACTCAGCTAAAGGTACTGAGCCCGGTCTTCCCCACAAAAAGACCCTGGTATGCAAAAACTCATCTTCATAGCTATGCTTGCATGTTTGTGAACTGCAGCTGCTATCAGGTGTTCGGTGATCAGAGGGCTGGAGCACATCCTCTGTGAGGACAGGCTGAGAGAGCTGGGGCTCTTCAGCCTGGGGAAGAGAAGGCTCTGGGGGTTCCTTACAGTGGCCTTCAGTACCTGAAGGAGCCTACAGGAATGCTGGGGAGGGACTATATGCAGCAGCACAGAGCTGGGGAACACCCCTCTGCTCCCAGGACCACCAGGCAGTCAGTGAGCCAGCTCCTGGCCCAGCAGCACACAGGTACAATGAGGCCACAGGTGAGGAGCTCAGGAACTACATTCAGCTTCTAAAACAGAAACGCAAATCTCCGGCACCAGCCAGCTCCAGACTTGGTTCTGATCATCTCAGTGGATGGCCACCGAGGACTCCCTGCATTTCCATCTTCTCCAGCAGAGACAGCTGTTCCCTGCTCTCCCAAATGGAATTATCCTCCTGTTTCGGCTCCAGAGACTGCCAAAAACAGGACAGAAATGTGCGTGGCACAACAGCAGCATCACGAGATGCAGCAGGCTCCCTGGGGAGAAGTACCCACTGTTTGCAAACCTGCTGAAATCGCTCAGAAATCAAATGATGACAGTGAGGTAATCAGTTTCTTTAGTAGTCTCAAAGTGAATCACAGTCCCCACGACACCCCCCTTTTGCTGACTAATACCTGACACTGCTCAGCGGCCCCTCAGTGTGGAAGGAATGGCGCAGGAGAGCCCTTTAAGTGCTGCCTGGCTGCCTATCAAAACCACCCAGAGGCTGTCTGGGGCCTCCATCATGGGGAATTCCCCTTCTCCATGCCTAAAAGTAAACTCAGCTGAGCCAGCCTTCCTGCAGTCGGGGATCACAGCACCCAGGACCGAGCACCCAGACAGACAGGCTCTCCCTCCCCGAGCCCAACCAGGTGAGTAGCAGGATGCTTTTCTCGGGAAGGAGTGGAAGGCAGGCAGCTCTCAGTTGTCAGCTTGGAGCTGTGCCACCTCCTCTGCTTTCAGAGAAATAGAGGAGGGTTTGGCTATTTGTTACAGGCTGGGACACTGTTTTATCAACAAGATGCTTTCTGGGTCTGTGGGATTACGCTTAGTGCAGAAGCCAGGTTTTCTGAGGGTTCACAGAACAGTTCTGCGTCTCTGGAGGAAAACAAGGAATGTGATGGAGAAAAAGGGAAACGTCGCTTGCTCGGCTCTTCACCCCATCCCCTGATGAGACCTTGGACACGGCACACCCACACAGCACACCAGCATAACCATAACCCAGCCAGGCTTCAAGGGCAATGTCCTGCTCAGAGAGGAAAACAAGCAGGGCATTGAATTGGGTGGGAACAGAATTTGTTTTCTTTTACTTTTTATAACCCAGGCAGTGCCCCAAAACCTCAAATTGCCAGGAAACAATGGAACGGCATAGAGCCTAGGAAGCCAGGATTGGGACAGCTGGAAAACAGCTCCAAGTGAAAGCCACCCCAGGAGCACAGCAGGCCCCTCCAGAAGGAGGACGCCTGCTTACAGCAGCTCCTTTGTTTATTGAATACCTAACACCTCCCTCACGACAAAACCAGGACAGAGAACCTGGTGGCGACTTGGCAAGTCCCAGAGAACTGCTGAAGCCAAGAGGCGTTCCCTGCGGTTCCTGCTCCTCCGGCTGATGTTGCTGTTAGCAAGCAGGCGACACACAAAGCAGCAGCACGGAGACGGCGCTGCTGGTAATCGCTGCTGCAGCCGGAGGGCTGTAATCACTCCTCTGTAATTAGACTCAGTGGGGAATTCTCCCTGGCCTGGCTGAGGAAGGACAGGGTGGGCCTCACGCTGAGGGGAAGGCCCGGCTCTGCGGCAGAGCCCCTTCCCCAGCTCCTCCCCGGCCCGCAGCAGAGGCCTGCACCAGCCTTCAGGAAGGCAGCGAGAAGCCATTTTGTCTCTCTGCAAGACAGCTGAAGGGCCGAGAGCCTCGGGCCTGCCTCTCCTCTCACAGAGAACCCTCTCAGATGGAGGAAGGCCGGGACCCAGCACCCCTCGGAGCCCCCAAGAGCGATGACGAGCAGCGCACGCAGCCCACACCACGCGCACCCCCCAACGTCCGCCATTACACCCAGCCGTCCCACCCGTCCTCATTATAACCCGCACCGCCCGCTCCGATTGGCTGCGGCTCCTGTCCGTCATGCTGGGAATTTCCCGGGGGCGGGCCCAGCGCTGCTGCGCCGTTTCTTCCTCCCGTATTGGCGGCGGAGCGCAGCGGAGCGGTGCCGGGAGCCCCGCGGCTGCAGGTGGGCTCATAGCGGCTCGGGGAGGAGCGGGGGGGTGTTGGGTTGGACGGGGAGGCGATCCCGGAGGGGCACGGCTGTCCTCTGCCGGGACGCTGAACCGACTTCCTCCGAAACGGGGCCGCCGTCGCTGCGTGCGGCGCTGACATCGCCGGGGCTGTCGCGCTGCTCGCCGTCGGGGTGAACGTCTTACAGCGCGTCTGTCGCGCGGTGACGCCGTGCCTCGGTTTCCCCTCGGGGCGGAGCGGTGCTGTGCTGCTCCTCGGCGCTCCGCGTTCCCGAGAGTGTCCGTTCAGGACGTTGCCGTTGCTGACAGCCCGGCGGGCCGTGGGCTCCGGGCTCGGCGTGGCTGCGTGCCGCGCGTTGCCCCATCGCGGAGCGCACCCCGCCCCGCCGCTCGGTTGCACAACGCCGGGGTTTCCCACACCCCACGGCTCTGCTCGCTGATGTGGGCCTTTGGGGGCTGGGCCGTGAGCAGGTGCCGTGCTGCGCTGGGGTGCTGTGCCGTGCCGTGCGTACCCCCATTCCGGATTTGTGGTGTGCACACTTTGCACCTCACGGCACAGCAGCCGCAGCTTTGCCCCCCCATAGCTCGCTGCTTCCACTCTCCTGGGCAAAGAGGCAGCGCTGTGCTGCCACGCGCCCTGCCAAAGTGCGTGTTTGTTTACGGACAGCTGAGAGCAGACCTTGAGCACAGGGCACATTCTGGAGGCAGGAAGGTTCCAGCAAGGTGTGCCCTTGGGAGCCGTCTGTGTGGCTCCGCGAGGTGTGCAATCAAAGGAGGGGAGGGTTGGCATCCTTTGCCATCCTTCCTGGCTCTGCGAGATGCCCTTTTGGCCCGATCCGTTTGGCACGGGGCTGTGGGCTGCTGCCTGCCAACAGCTGCTGCAAAACACCGTGGGTGGAGGCAGCCGAACCATCTCTTGTAGCACTGCAGATCTCAGTGCTTTGGGAACAACAATCCCTTCGCTCCGGGTGCCGGGGGGGAACTTTGGTAGCACAGCTTTGCAGCCTTCTGCTGCTGGCGCTGATTGCATAGGAGCAGTGTGCTTTGCCCCAGTGCTGTGCAGAGCAGCGAGGATGGCAGCGCTGAGCCTTGCTGGCTTCCATGCGTGGTGACAGCCGTGATACAGCCGTGTGTGACAGCCTCCAGGCTCCGGGGAGAGGAACAGAGCAGGCAGCACCAAGATGCTGCTGCAGCAAGCCTTGCTTTGCTGCGGGGATGGGGATGCAAGCCAGCATCCTCCTGAGCACTGGGACATCACAGTGGCGGCATGCTTTGTGTCCTCTTCCATTACATGGGGGCCTTGCAGCACCTCAACCAGCCCGTGGCTTCGGTGCTGCCTCACTCCCAAGCTACATAAACACCTGGCAGTCTCCCTGACAACCCACTCTGTCATTCTCTCCTTCTGCTGAGCTGTCACCAAAATTCACCACTCCAAATGCACCCACAGCCTGCCCGCAGGCACCAAAACCACAGTGGTGATCTCAGTGTCTCACAGCCTCTGCCTGCACCTCCTGGCACCTCTGCCAGAGGGCTTTCTGCTTCCCTCCTGGTGAGCATCCCATGGCCAGCAAGGAGTCATGGAAAGACCTCAGTGGTTTGATAAAGAACAAAACATCCAACCTACCCGAAACACAACAGCTTGCTTGGGTTGGCTGTTGACACGTCTATTTTATTCTCTCCCCTCCTCTGTTTTGAGTGAAATGTGGGATCTTCATTGCAAGTCTATACAGCTGTAGTTTTGAGGTAGCCATTGCAGTCTTTGGGATGGCCCTTGGGTAGGGAAATCCATGACAGAATTGTGGGAACTGGGGATGAGCAGAGGCTGGAGGCTTTGGTTTGTGTGCTTGGCCATAGCTGGATTTAGTGCTTGTTGGGATGCTTCGTGTCACATCCCCTTGTGTACAGGGTCAGAGCAGGGGACGGGAGGGAGGGGGACATGGTGTGTGTGCTCAGTGAGGTGCTGGCTGCAGGAGCACGATGCTGGCCGGCTACTCTGAAAGCCCCACGCTTGCACCTGGAGCAGCACATGGTGACCAGACAGCTCCAGGTCCCCAGCCTGTGTGTGCTGCTGTCCCCATCCTGCATGCTGCCCAGGTGAGTGAGGCACCTGCTGTGCCATCTCCCTGCAGGGGACATGCCACGGCTGTCAGATGTGCTGGATGATAATTGCCTCCTGACAAGGTGAGCGCTAATTGCTGCTCCTGCTGTGGATGCTGCCAGGTGGCAGCTGTCACCTGGAATGTCCCCTCTGCATCTGGGCAGTCACCACCCCCTGTGACCTGCCCAGATGGCATGTGATACGGGCACTGTCTGAAGTCAGGGCTTCTTCTTCAAAAATGCCCCCCAGGAGCTTCCATTCCCCCTTGGCTGGGCACAGCTGCTCAGTGCCCTTCTGGCTGCCCTTACCCACAGGGTAAGGGCAACACCTGGGCTGGGAAACTGCTCCCACTGCCACGAATGCAAGGAGTGTGACTGGGACACCCACACAGTACACAGCCTTTCATTTTCAACACGCTTGGGAGCAGAGTGGAAGGATTTGGTTTGGTTTTTTTTTCTCATCTCCCTCTGTTTTGGTGACAGTTGTTTGCGGAAACCTCTGTCTGAGGGGCTTTCCAGTACGATGTTGTCAGGCTCTGTGTGTTGCTTTGGTTCATTGTTTGTTTGCCCTGCTGATAGATGGAAACTGTGACTTCACTGTAAGGCTCCATCACTTCAACCACTTGCAAACCCGGCAGGAAAAAGCTTCCTGCAGGAAAACAAAAGCCCAACCTCCGATGTTTTCCTTGACTAGCAGCACCCTGCTGCATCCATGCAACGCCCCGAGCTGCGGCATCCGCTGGGGCCTCCGTCCCTGCAGCGATGCAGGCGGTTGGGGCCGCGTGGGGACCCCCGTGTCTGCTGAGCTGTGATCCACACGGCACGAGGACCGCCAGCAACGCCACCACGTGTGACAGCTCTCGTGGCCCTGAGTCACCCCGGTGCTGTCACTCGCACAGGGCAGGAGCGAGCGGGGCGTGCAGAGCGCGGTGCCTTCGCCTGGTGCGGTGCTGCAGTGGGGACTGCGGTGGCAGCCGGGGCAGGAAGGTGGACATGCTGTTCCTTGCAGGGATGCCAAGCTGGGAGGTGGGCGGCTGAATGGCGGCCATGGAAGGGAGGGGACCCTACCGCATCTACGACCCCGGCGGGGGCACGGAGGAGAATGGATCCACGGCATTCGAGCGGCTGATAGAGGAGAACGCCCGGCTGAAGGAGAGGATGCAGGGGATCAAATCTATCGGTAATCACTGCACGGTGGATGCCAGACCCGCAGCATGGGGTTTGGTTTCTGGGCAGCCTCAGCTTTGCATCCTGTGCTTCATCCGTGGGCCTTTTTACCATGGGATGTGGAGGGACTGAGGCCTTTCTAAGCTCCTGGGGTGTTTTGCAGTTGCGCCACCCCCTTTTTCCTCTTTGTCCCCCTTCTCCCACCCACCCCATATTTTGTTTTCAGTCCTGTGACCCAGCTTCTGCTTTCGAGCCCTTCTGCTTCAGCAGCTGAATTTCCACCTCCCTCCTGATCCCCGTGACTGCCATGTCCTTGCTTGGGGCTCACGCTGTTTGCTGCCCTGAGGCTTGCAGCCTTGACTGTACATTACCCAGGCTTAAAGTGGGCTCTTGTGTGGGAGGTGTAAAAATGCAGTGCTGCTGTTCCACCTCCTGGAACTAATCCTCCCTGCATCAGTATGAGGAACCTGTGGTTGTGAGCCACAAAGACAGCTTGGCCCCAGGATTTGGTCAGGAGGAGAAGTTGTTGGGTAAAAACGGACCTTGTACCCAAGTAGGGGGATTGGTTCTGATGGCTGGGGCTGCAGCAGTGTGGGCAGTGTGGGTAGGGGGGAGCATCCTTGGGGTAGTGCCCTCGGTGAACATCCTTCTGCTGCCCCCCAGGAGAGCTGCTGGAGGAGTCCCAGGTGGAGGCATCCAAGCTGCGACAGAAGGCGGAGGACCTCGTGAAGGACAACAAGATGCTGATAGCATCGTCCGCATTGGAGGAGCTGGTGGAAACTGGAGGTTGGAGATGGGAGCTCACTGAGCGGGGGGGAACCTGAGCTCGGGGCAAGGCAGAGGGTGTGAAGGAGGTCTGACATGTGCCCATTCTCTCCTCCTTCAGCCGCCGGCCCCGAGCACAGCTCTGCCCTGGCCGCCCCAGGAAGCGCCCAGCCGGACACAGGAACACAGAAATCCCCGAGTGTGAGTGGTGAAAGTGGGGCTGAGCAGAAGGGGGGATGCATCGGAGGCTGTGCTGCTCCCAGCTGGAGCTGGCCACGCTGCTCCCATTGCAGGGCTCCTCGTCAGAGTTCGAGGTGGTGGCTGCGGAAGCACAGGGCTGTCCCCAGGACAGTGGCAGAGCGGTGAGTGCTGGGATGTGGGCAGGAGGAACTGCGTGGCCCAAGGCTTGTGGTGCACAGTGGGCTCAGGGGCAAGGAGAACCTCAGTGTGTCTGAGTGCTGTGACAGTGACAGTGGCAGCCCAATGAGCCAGATGCTCCAGAGCCAGTGGGAAGACCAGCGCTGTGCACCACTGCTGGCAGGGCCTGCCCCAACCCAAGCACAGTGTGTGCTGTTTGCTGAATGTCCCCTTGGCTGGCGCTGTCACCTCCATCTACTGCAGTTCTGTGCTCTGGAAGGGACGAAGGCAGGGACGGTGACTCCAGCATCACAGCCATACCCTGCCTCACCGTGCCATCCCAGGGCCATGCCCTGCAGCACACCCTCCTGGGGCAGTTTCAGGGCACTTATCCCTGAGCACAGGGCACGGGGACAGGCTGTGACAGGAGGGGATGCCCGGGGAGTTCCCGAGGGCAGGGATGAGTCAGTGGGGCTGGGAGTGCTGCAGTGAAGGTGTGCCAACGTGTTCACAGCGCAGAGTCAGCCGGGTCAGGCTGTGTTGTGCCAGCGCTGCCACAGGTCTCCTAGGTGGTGCCACAAAAAAGGAGGACGAGCCCATTGGGGACACCCCCTGTGCGTAGGTGGGGATGTGCCGTGACGCTGCAGGGTGTGCCCAGTGCACGCTCCCCAGGGCAGCATTAAATCCCACGGTGTGCCGGGGACACACAGAGCCACGCGGGAGGATGAGGGGAAGGAGCAGGCACCCCGAGCAGGGGGTGATGCAGAGCTTCGTGCAGGAGCTGGAGCCGCTGCCCCATGAGGATGCCAACCTTCTGCCGCAGCTGCAGCAGCTGGAGAGCACACTGAGCGGCTGCGCCCGCGAGGCCAGCAAGGACCAGGTCTTTGTGCGCATGGGCTACATGGCCTCCGAGCTGAAGCGCCTGGCCTCCAAGGTGCACAAGAACGAGCAGAGGACGTCCTTCCTGCAGGTGGGTGAGGCGTGGATGTTTGTTTTTCCACTTTTTTTCCCTCTTGTTTTTTTATTCTGTGGAGTTGGGCACCCGCCTGCAGATGGGAATGACGGAGGTTTTTGTGCCTGGTGGGCATCCGGGGGGAGTCTAGGGGTGGCAGCCCCAGGAAAAGCTGGGTGCTGGGGGATCCTCACACTGCCGTCGTTCACCTTGCAGACGCTGTGCGAGACGCTGCACACAGAGAACAAGGAGCTGCGAACCAAGCTGGAGAGGGACTTGGAGCAGAGAAACCAAGCGCTGGAGAAGCTCAGGTGAGGGCAACCAGGATGGGGGGGTGGGTGATGGGATGGGGCACCCTGGGGGTTTCTCCCCACTGACCCCAGGGGTCTCTGCCCACAGGTGTGAGAACCAGGAGCTGCGGAGGATGGTGACCCTTAGCAACCAGGAGAGTGCGAAGAGAGAGGCAGCTGAGCAGCAGCAGGTGTGGGGAGAGCATGGACCTCAGGCAGGGCTGGGCAGGGGGCAGACAGATATCCCCATGGCTTCATCTTAGCTCTCTGCAGTTTGTCCCAGTGGGATTGGTGCAACTCCTCAGGGTGTTGAGGGGTGAGGTTGATGATGGAGAGGAAAATGGCTTGCAAAAGCCTTGAGGTCCCTCTGTGTGCACTTGCAGCAGAGCGGGGTGGTGGTGGAGAAGGCAGCGGGCAGAGGAGAGCTGGAGGCCAAGGAGAAGAAGGTGAAGATCCTGGAGCACCAGCGCCGGGAGGTGAGGATGAGAATGAGGCTGAGACTGAGACACAGCCCATAGGAGGAGCAGGATTTGGGCTGTGGGGGCACAGGGTGGGCTCCTGCAAACAGCACTCTGTACCCACAGCTGCTGGAGGTGAACAAGCAGTGGGACCAGCACTTTCGAGCCATGAAGCAGAAGTATGAACAGAAGGTAGGGCTTGGGGGCTGTGCCCAGGTTGCACACATCTGCTGGGCACAGGGGATGCTCAGATGACACCCAATGTAGGGAAGGGGCTTGGGACCATCCCAATATCCCCATTCCCTGCTGGCAGATGACAGACCTACACCAGGAGCTGGCCGAGGCACGGCGGGCACTGACTGAGCTGGAGTCAGAGAGGGAGCAGAAGCAGAGGGATTTTGACCGCAAGCTGCTGCTGGCCAAATCCCGGATCGAAACAGAAGAGGCGAGTCCCCTGGGGAGAGCAGTGGGCAGCTGCCAAACCCATCGCCCTTCCCTGGCTGACCCCATCCCTGCAGGCGGAGAAGGACCGGCTGGGAATGGAGGTGCGGGACCTGCAGCAGAGGATGCGTTTCCTGCAGGAGCAGCTGGCGCCGGTCACCAGACAGAGGGAGTACCAGGAGAAGGAGATCCAGCGGCTGAACAAGGTAGGAAGCTGCAGAATGGTCCCTGTCACTGTTTTGCTTCAGGGTGACAGCATCGAACGATGCCCACCCCGTTCCCATCGGCTCTCCAAGGATGCAACCCCTGAGATGTCACCCAGTCTGACTCACACTCCTCTCCTTCTCCAGGCACTGGAGGAGGCCCTGAATGTCCAGGCCTCCCCTCCACCCATCTTTGCTGGCACTCTGGAGCCAGCCGGGAAGGTTCCTCCACAAGAACTGCTGACTCAGAATGAGCTGCTCAAGCAGCAGGTAGGGCCAGAGGGGTGGGAGGGAGAGCAGAGCAGAGCGTCCTGTGGTCCACCAGAGGGACTGTGATGGCACAATGTGTGCCCAGGACTTGGCACAGCTGCTGTGGTTGGGGTTCATAACACAGTGACCAAATACACCCAGTGCTCTGTCTTCCACCAGGTGAAAATCTTCGAGGAGGACTTCCAGCGGGAGCGGAGTGACAGGGAGAGGATGAACGAGGAGAAGGAGGAGCTGAAACAGCAGCTGGAGAAGCTGCAGAAGCAGCTGGCCGTGTCCAACAACCAGGTGAGCAGCACTGCACCCTTCATGGATGAGTTGGAGATGCTCGTTACAGCCCTGTCACACACCTCAGAGCAGGGGATGAGGAGGGACAGAGGGGACAGAGCAGTGGTTTTGCTGCTGCTTATCCCTGCCAGAGCCTAATGCAGGGGCTGGAGTTTATTAGGTGGGTGGCACTGCCCTCCCATCCTGCCTGGCACAGAGATCTCCCCAGCCTGGCTGTGCCCATGGGGAGAGGTTTAGGGATCTCCTCTCTGCCCCCTCCATTTTTCCTGTGAGTCTGACTGGGGCACGGCAGCATCCCTTGCCCCATGCTCTGCACTAACCCCTCCTCACCCCCAGCTGCGTGCCTCCAAGGATGACTGCCAGAGAGAGAAGGAGGAGAAGGAGAAGCTGAAGAAGATGCTGAAACAGCACAAACAGGTGGGATGGGGAAAAGCACTTCCTGGTGGAGGGGCTGGCACGGGAGAGGAGCTGGGACTGCCCTGGGCTGTCCCCAGGCTCACAGCATCTCTCCCGACCCCTCACAGGCTTCTGGGGAGAGGCTGCACCCTGACCCAGTGCCAGGACCACTGGGCCCCGCGTGCCCCATGTACCAGTACCAGTACAGCCCCCCCGTGCCTCACCCCATGTACCATGGCTACGACGAATGGCAGCAGATCCGCTACCCACCAGCACTGCAGGGCGAGCACACGCCGGGACAGAACTTCCACCATTATCCCCCAGTGAGCACAACAGGGAGCACAGAGCAGGTCTGGGGCTTGTGATGCACGTGCACAGTCTTTCATCGATCCCATTCCCATCTCTTCCAGCCGGAATACCCCTGGCGCCCTCCCTGTGCTATGACCCGCAGCCAGAATGCCACAGCAGTGCCCGGGGTGAAACCTGTCCCCAAGGACTTGGGTAAGGCTGAGCTCAGCGCCTTGGCAGGGATGGGACAGGTTAGCTGGAGGGGTTCCCTTCAGATCCCATAGGTTTGGGCATCCTGTGCCATAAGGGGGAGTGGGAATGGGTGGTGGAGGCTGGACCTTGATGGTGGCATCCCCCTGCTGTCCTGCACCACATCCCCCTGGGGCCCTGCAGCATGTCCCAGCCTTCTGCCCCCATGTCACACAGCCAGATTGGTGGCTGAGGAGCGGTGCTGACACCACGCTGTGTCTCTTGTGTCCCAGACCAGGCAGGTCCTGCGCTGCCATGATGCCAAGGAGCAGCATCGCTGTGCTGTGATGGGAGCTGATGGCAGAAGAGAAGCAGGATGTGTGTGTGTGCCCGTGTACGTAGAGCTAAGACCTTCCTCCAGCTGATTGCCCACTGTGCCTGCACACGGTGGATGCACGCCTGGGGCCGGAGAGGCCGCAGTGGTGGCAGAGGGACTGCGGATGGCATGGCCACCTCCTCCCACCCGAAGGATTGGGATTGGGATCTTGAGCCAGGAAAAGGAGCCGCGCTCCCTCTGTTCCTGGAGCATCTCTGCCAGCAGTCCCCTCCTGGCGCTGGGAGCACCCGTGGCCAGATGGATTCCACACTGAGGGTGCTTGGTGATGTATTTATTTAAGGACTGGAACTGAATCTGTTTTCATTCTAAAAGCGTGTTGTCGCCGGAAGAGCCTCGGTGCAGGACTCGAGGTGGGAGCTGTCTCAGACTGTTTGCCCAGATTTATTCAGATGTAGCCACGTGTCCAGAGCAAAACATGAACCCACTCGCTGCGCAAGCGGTCAACATTCATTTATCTGAGCCCTGCCCAGCCCTGGGCTCAGCCCCACGCATTCCCCGCTCCCTGGAGCCAATCCTGCTCCAGGAAAACAAAGCTGGAGGGGAAAAAATACAACCGTCGGTGTCATGTGCACGCCAGCAGCAGCTGTGCTTGTTTCTAGGTGCTGCTCGGCAGCGCTCCTCCTGCCTGGCTGCTGCTTGTTATTTTTCCCTTCTGTGCTCTGGACTGAAACCCGAGCGCTCGCCCTGCTCAGTGACCCAGCGTGAGGGCGGCCAGGAGGAGGCTGGGCTCAGCCTGCAGCACTCAGAGCCATAGTGATAAATGTGTGTGTGCTGTAATTAATAAACACACAGAGATTTCCAGCTGGAGACACTCCACTCTGGCTGGGGGGGGGGGGGGGGGGGAGGGGGGGCTGTTGTCATCCCCTTGAGAAGCGCTGACCCCATCCCATAAAGCATCCCACCCCCTGGAGGTGACAAGCGCCAAGCAGAGCAGCGCGGTTGCAGAGCCTTTATTTGGCATTGCTGTGGGGTTGGAGCACTGGGGGTCGGCCCCCGGGGCTGGGAGAGGAGCACATCCCTGCGCAGCGCGGGCAGCCTGAATGCACCAAAGGGCTGCACCGCGCCTGGGCGGGATCGGGCCGAGCCCACCCCATGGTGGGGGCTTTCAGGCCAGGCCTTCATGGAGATGTCATCCTCTGCTCCCCAGGGCCGGGTCGGGGGTTGCAGGGGGGGTGAGCTGGGGGGCTACTGGCCCCGCTGCTGCCGCATGTAGGCAATGATGTCGTTCTTGACAGTGGCGATGTTGGCGCGGTGGTACCAACGCATGACGGGCACCCCGTCAGTGCCCACCAGGAACTTCTCAAAGTTCCATTTGATGTCGTGGTTCCTCAGCGGCTCCCAGAAGAGGTTCTTGGGGTTGCCGAACTCCTCTGCCACCGGAGGGCAGGAGTTCTGCAAAGAGGAAGGGACGCGTCAGTGCTGCGTGGCCCCCAAAATCGGGGTGCTGCTCCCCACCCTTGGCACAGCACCCACCTTCAGGAAGCTGTAGACCTTCTGCTCCTTGGCCCCGTTCACATCCCCTTTCTGGAAGAGCTGGAAGTTGGGGACGAAGCCACCTCCTGGCCGCACGTACCTGTGGGGGACAAGGGGACAGCAGACGGAGATGTGACACGCGGGAACCCCAGACTTCATCCCCAGGATGGACAGGGGACACTAAAATCTCATCTCCAAGTTGGGCAGAGGACCCCAAAACCTCATCCCCCAGCGGGGGATGGACCCTCCCACGTTGCCACAGCCGTTCCGTGCCCCACCTTTCTCATCCCCAGTACTCACTTCAGTGCAGGGAGGATCTCGGAGTTCTGGCCAGGCTCCTGCTTCCCAAATTGGTTGGAGGGGAAGCCCAGGACGACAAGTCCATAGGGCCCCAGCTCATTTTGTAGTGCATTCAGTTCTGCAGGCAAAGAGCCAAGGATAGGTTAGGGGAACCCGGGCCCTTTGCATCGGCGTCACCCCATCCCCAGGGCAGGACAGGTATGGGGACCTTACCGAGGTACTGCAGGGTGAGCCCTCAGTACGTGGCCACGTTGACAAAGAGCACCATCTTCCCCGCGTACTTTCTGAAGGGGATGTACTCGTCCCCATCGATGGTCAGCGCCCCGTAGTCGTAGATGGTGCCCCGCACGGAGTCGTAGCATTTCACCTATGGGGAGTGGGCTGTGGGGCCGGCTGGGGGCTGTCACTGTGCCACGGCAGCGTTGGCCACCACGTAGGACACGGGGGACGCGTCACGGCAGCAGGGTGGGCGCCGTACGGAGGTGCGCGCACACGTGCGGATGCGTACAGACCCATCCGACGGGAGCGGCTGCTGCAGCGGCGGGGATGTTTACCCCCTCTGCAGAGCCTCGGGAAGGCGAGAGGGCAGCCAACAGCCGGGCGTGCCACAGCGGGGACGAGAACGCCCCCCCCGGGGACGCGGCGCCGCGGGACGGACGCGTCGCGGTGACCGAAGGACGGCCGCGATCGGAGCCGCGCGGTGCGGGGGTTAACGGGGGGAGCGGGCGGCCGTGCCCACCGCGGTGCCCGGCACCGTAGGGGGCTATTTTGGGAGCTGGCAGGGGACGGTCAAGGGGAGCTCCGCCGCCCAGGGGCCGTATCCTGCCGCCCTTCGCGCACCCAGCGCTGGGAACACCGCCCAGCCCGGCCAGCACAGTGGGGGCACAACGCTCTGCATCCCGCCCCCCCCTCCTCGGCACTGCCCCACGCACCCCCCCACGGCCCCCCACCCCTTACCTTCTCCCTCTCCTGGCCCTGCCCCAGCGGGACGAGCCCGGCCAGCAGCACGGCCAGCACGCAGGCGGCTCGGCACCCCATATCGGGGGCGAGCGGGGGGTGCGGGGACCCCCGGGACGGCGGCACGGAGCGGTTCGGGCTCACCGACTTCTGCTCGCACCCGGCCCGGCGCCGGGGAAATAGCGGCGGGGCCGCGGGGCCGGGCCAAGCTCCGGCGGGGGGGGGCGCGGGGGGCCGTGTCGTTAACCGTATGTGCGCCCTGGGGCGGGCACTGCGCAGCCGGCGGGGCTCCGAGGTTTTTCGGGTTTTTTTTTTTTTTCTTCCCTTTATTTTGATTTATTGTGTTTTGGTTTATTGGGAGGTGTTAGTGTTTGTTTTCTTATTTCTTTCTTTTATTTTTTCATGTTGGGGTGGGGGGGGTGCTGGGGACTCTTGGCAGTGCCACCTCTACTTGGCAGCCGTGTGTGGCCCGCAGGCTGCAATATGAGCACCTGGGGATTAAAATCCTGGTTAATTCAATGGGATTTAAAAGCCCCACCCTGGCAAGGAGCACCTGGGCAAGGTGACACCCTGCTGCCATCCCTGGGTAGGGACGGGGGAGTGCAGGGACCAAAGCACTCCATCAGCATCCTTCAGGAGTTTGGTTGGGCTCTATGGGGTGACCCCACAGTGCCCCCGCTGTGATGCTGCAGTCACCAGCTGAGGGAAGGACCCTGCGGTCCCTTATCCCCTTATCCTCAGGGACAGGAATTTCCAGGGTCCTTCTTGCATGCTCAGGGAATGCAAACATTTACCCTGGGCTGGCTCCAAGGGAAATATCTGTGATGAGGTGTAAATTCCCTTAAATCCCTCCAAATGGCCTGATGAACCGGTCTGGGGAAGCTGGGGGGAGGCTGTGGTCAGGGGTTCACTGACCTGGGACAAAGTGTGGCAGCGGGTCAGCCCTGGGACACAGTGAGTATCTGCTCACCGGCACCAATGCTGGAGTTTAACTTTGCTACAGAGCAGCGCTGGCAGAGCAGGGCTTCCTCCCAAACCCAGAGCAGCAAAAGGGAAGGGCAGCGGTGCTGTGGGCTCAGGGGAGCAATCCCCATCCCATGGCAGGGACACGATGTCCTGGGATGGTGCTGCAGGCTCTGAAAGGGCGCCAGGGTGTGCTTGGGGTCAGTGACAGGAAGGTGCCACAGACTGATGGAACACAGCTGGGATTACTTAACTGGGGAAACAGGGTTCAGAGCAGTGAACCTCTGGTCCTAGGAACAGAGCAGATAGGTCACGCCTGCAGCAGGGGACAGCTGGCTCAGGGTCTGCCCCCTGCACAATGGAATGGAGGAGACTCCACAGCCTGGCCATGGGGCAGTGTCCCCACAGGTCCCTCTGTGGGGATTGATTCCTCAATCACAGTGTTCCCCAAAGCTCTAAGCATGTGGAGAGGTGGCTTAGCCCTTCTCTAGTCCCCCGTGGCAGGGGACGCTCTGGATACAGCAGCGGGGCTGCTGGAGGTGCACTCCCTCCCTCCTATTTCCCATCATCCTTGTATTTATCCCCTAATTGCTGCTGTGGGGCTCTGGTGGGTTTCCAGCTGTGCACAAGGACTTGGTTGGGGCTGTGCGGCAGCAGAGGACGCGTCCCTTCCACACGTCCCTAAATCGCCTCCGCACGCGGGGAAGGGCTGACCTGCTCCTGAACCACCTTCTTTTTTCCTAAACCAAAACAAAAATAAATTGTTCCTTGGCTCCTGACACCAGGCCAGCCTCCCCAGGGAGAGCGCCGAAGCACAGGGAAGGATTCAACAAGCTGAGGTCGATGGATCCCCACGGCTGAGTTTGGTGGGACCCTGCATGTCACCCCAATCCGTGCCAAGGTTGGAGCAGCATCCCCCATCCCAACAAGGGGAGTGTGGGACGGGCTGACCGCCCATCAGCCTCCCTCCTCGGGTGTTTTTCTGCCGGCGTCAGCCCCGCCTGCTGCAGATGTTTGGCAGGGGTTGGGGACAGGCGGCCAGCAGTGCTTCCAGCCCCATCCCTGCAACCACCACCTCCGGTGCTGCAGTGGGACAGCAGCATCCTGCCCTGTGTGGCTTTGGGTTGGCACCAGGCCATCCACACCCATCGCCTCCAGATCCTTCTCCTCCAGTAGCGCTCATCCCTTCTGCACATCAGAGGCTGTAGAGGCCACAGCAAGGGACAGGGACCCCGTGCACCTCTGCTGCACCCTGGGAGTCAGCACATGGCCGTGGCAAAACGTCAGCCTCAGCACAACCTCTGAACTTTTGTTCCAGGTGTGCAATCCCCCCTTATCACGCTCTGGAAGTGCCCCCCGCTCTCCCCCCCAGCTCTCCCCTCTGCTGCCATTTTGCTTCACGTGGCTCTGAGTTGTCGCTGCTCACAGAGCCTTCTTTGCAGAGCTCCTTTCCACAATGCCTTTCCTGGAAATGTTTGCAATAGGGATTCAGTCTTCCCAGAAACCTCCACCGCCGCAAAAGGAAATCCCTCGTGCACCCCTGACCCAGGAGAAAAGTGCTCGGGGAGGTGGGAACGGCTGTGTTTTTTTGCTCTCTCACCTCAAGCCAGGCTTCCTCCTCAAGCCACTGACACAGCTGTGGCTCCGTCCCTACCCACCTCCTGCAGTACTGCTCTGCTCCACACACCGCGGCCGCCCTGCGCATGTCCCAGGCAGCAGCTGCTGGCAGTGGGGTGGGATGGGGGGACAGCAGCAAGGCGGGGGCCGCTCTGAGCGGCAGCACCGTGACCACCACCAGCTGCACACTGTGACTGCCAGCGAGCGAGGGAGAGAGGAGGAACAAAGGAGAAAGAAATCTGCTTCTTTGCTCCAGTTCAGCGACTTGAGAGGGGAGCGCAATAAGGCAGCTTGAAAGGAGAACGTCTCCTTGCTCCCTGGGGTCTGTGCTTTCCCCTGACCCCAAAGCAAACCCTGCCCAACCCCAGAGGATGTACCTCCGCAGCGGTGAACACAGCGTTTAAGCAACCATTCCCACATCCCAGCCTGATTCAGCTCGCTGCTTACGTACTTTCTCGTGTTGAGTCATGCCAGGATGCTGGTCTGGCCGCAGGCTCCTGTCCCACACATGGCAGCCCTGGCCCTACATTGCACCCAGCACAGGGGCTGCACTGCAGCATGGGGCTGTGCCAATGGGCTCAGGGACGGGCAAGGGTTTGGGAAGCTGTGGCAAAGCGCTGTGCCCTGAAACCAACCACGTGGACAGAGCTGCATGACACATATATAGACATAAACGTATAGAATAAAGTCAATTTATTTTCTACGAGCTTATTTGGTCTGGCAGTGCCTGTGAGGGAACCCTCTGCTGCCTGTTGGATAGGAAGGCACAGGGGAAGGAATGCAGCCCCGACACCACGCAGGCAGGAGCTGCCCACACTCCTCTGTCCCTTTGGACCCATAGGAACTGAACCCCATAGAGTTTCCTGGAATTCCAGTCGATATCTGACACATGGAACCACTGGTGCCAGCTGCATTCCTGCTGGGATGGGCTCCTGCAGTAATGCTTTCAGCAGTGTGGATCTGAAGCCACATCCGTCATCTGGCTTTGACTCTTCCAACCAGCCCAGCAGCTGGAGAAATAACTATGCCAGGCATTTACGGTCCTTGCTGCCTTGCTGCTGGTGCTGGGAGAGTCCCGATGGGATAATGTGGCTGCAAGACGGCAGAGGGAAGCTATCTTACAGGAACAAGTCACTTCCAGCTGGGCATCACCTCCATGTCCTCAATGCCACACAACCAGATCCCCTTGTGCTCCCCAGCAGCCTGTTGGCTTCACTCCCACTCCGGCCCCATCCTCTCCCCACTCGTGGGGTACCCCGTGGTGGGAGTCCCGCTGTCCCCCCTCACACGACGCCATTGCGTGTGGGGTGAGTCCGTACCCGGTATATGATGACAGCCGTGGCCGGGCAGAGCACCAGGACTGTCATGACGAGGATGGTGGCCAGGATGATAAGAATGATGACCCAGATGTCCAAGATGTGCTTGGGGAGGGCAGTGGGACCAATAGGGCCGGGGACGTCCATCCTAAAAGGGAGACACAGAGCAGTGATGGGGCTATAGAGCCCAAAGCCTCCGCAGGGAGACCACGTCCAGTCTCGGCCATGTGCTCCTCGCAGAGCAAACAGGTTTTGGCCAAAGCTCCTTCCAGACGCCGTGGGATTTCCAGCGTGCTTTGATGCAGCTGGATGGGAGCCCGGGGAAAAAAATGTTCCCTGTTAATTGCTGCTGCAATTAAAGGAGTTGATGGAGCAAAGCTGCCAGCAGGCATCCCACCGATTACCCGCTCGCTTTGGGGTCTGCTGGCAGTGCAGAGCGATGCTGCAGTGAGGTGCTGGGGGCAGCCGGTGGGTGCCCAGCCCCAAAGCAGCTCCGTGGGGAAGCAGAGCGCTGGAACGCGTGGTCCCACGCAGCCCGTGCTCACAGCTCCCCGTAACCCCCCCCCCACCTCCCGCTGAGTCACGCAATTAACGGCTCAATTAGCAGCGCTGCTTCGGCACCGCACGGTGGGCATCACCACCGCGGTGCCTCCCCCCCTTCCTCAGCAACTCGAGCGCGCTGAAAACACGCGTGGGATGCGCTCCCAGCGCCTCCTCGACGGGACGGGGGTCCCACGGGTGGACTCCGGAGCTGCCCCGCATCCGGTTGGTGCGCTCCGAGCTCCTCGGGACCAAGCGCGGTGCCCACGGCCACGCGTGGCTCGGGGCGGGGAGCAGCACCGCGAGGCACGAAGCGAATCCCACGCCGGTACTCACAGCCGGTCCCGGGGCCGGTCCCCTACCTGCGGCGATGAGCGGAGGCAGCGTCCCGCCGAGAACGGCCCCGGCACGGAGCGTGGAACCGGGGCGGCCGTCGGGGGAGGGACGGGGCGGGGAGGGGGAGGGAGCGGGGAGAGGGAGAGGGGGAGGAGGCCCGGAGGGGAGAGAAGTGGGGAGAGAGGGCTGGGAGCGCTCCAGAGTGAAGTCCGAGTCCCCGCAGCCCGCTGTGTGCGGGAGCGCGGAGGGGATGGGGTAACGCGGCCACTGCTGCGGGGTGTGGGGATGGATGTGGGATGGACGCGCCGTGGGATCAGAAACACGACTCAAGGGAGCGGCGTGGTGCTGCGTCAGGGGGGGGTCAGGAAAAGGTTTTTCACCAGAGGGCGGTGGGCATGGAACGGCTCCCCATGGCGGGGGTACGACCCGGAGCTACAGGAGCTCAGGAAACGTTTGGACACCACTCTCAGACATAGGGTTTGTGTGTTGCTATATGGAGCCACGGTTGGACTCGGTGATCCCCGTGGGTCCCTCCCAGGTCAGGACACTCTCTCATTGTATTCTATTGACATTTCACGGCTGAGCACCGTCACAGATCTCTTCCTCCAGCCCAGCAGCCCCATGCTCAGAGCCGGGCAGGAGCCCACAGCAGCTCAGCCCTCATCAGCCTCCAGCGCAGCCTGGGATAAAGCCACGCAGGGTCCTATCACCATGCAGAGGAAGCAACACAGCCGTGGGTTTCCTCCGCAGCCGCACAGGAAGGGCAGGCGGTGGCTGGAGCTGCACGACGCTGCAGGGTTCACACAGAGGAGCCTCAGTGTCATGCCCAGGAGCTGACTTCATGCACGCTGCCTGCAGAGCACAGCGAAGCACAGCACCCTGACACGCATCTGCAGATCTCTGGGTTGTTCTGTGCTGCTCGCTTCTCAGTAAAGAGCGGCTGTGACTGAGCCCTGCACGGGGACACCCAGGAGCTGCAGGCACAGCTGGAGCACTGCTGCTCTCCTCCTCCCCACAGCCAGCGCACTGCTTAGGAGGCAGCCGAATGCAACACCACAACACTGCAGGAAGCACCTGTGCAACGCACAGGCAATGCAACGCTGCAAGAAGCACCCAGGCCATGAACGGCCACTGCAGCACTGCGAGTACCCATGCAACAGTCAGTGCTGCACTGCAAGAGGCCACGCGCATCCATAGGAGCGCTGCGGTGCTTGCACTCAGACCAAGGACGACCGCTGCACGCGACACAGGCTGTAGCACAGACGCTTGCGCTCTGCAGGCCGTACGCGAGCTCTGCACGCAATACGGACCATGCACAGGCCGTGGCACACCGCACGAAGCCCCGCAAGCAGCGCGGGCCCTCAGCGCGCCACCCCGTCCCGCCCGGCGCCGCAGGGGTTAAAGTGGCGGGTCACGTGGTCTCCGTCGGACACGGGGGCGGCGCCGCGCGGTGACGTAATCGCGGCGCGGCGCGTGGCGGCCGTTCCCTCCCAAGATGGCGTCGTTGCTGCAGTCGGAGCGGGTGCTGTACTTGGTGCGCGGCGAGAAGGAGATGCGGGCTCCGCTGTCGCAGCTCTACTTCTGCCGCTACTGCAGCGAGCTCCGCTCCCTGGAGTGCGTCTCGCACGAGGTAACGGCCGCCCGGCCGCGCCGGCATACGGAACGGGGCGCTGCCCTCCGCGCGCTTATTGGCTGTTTCGCCTGCCGCTTACTCGCGACTTGCCTCGTCATTGGCTGGCGGCGGCCGCTGGGGGTGGGCACAGCGGTGCTCTTGGTTAACGATGCGATTGGCTGTCCATGACAGAAGGGGCGGTGCCTCGCGGTGGATTGGCTCAGTGATCCTGTCCATCTGCGGAGCTTGGGCTGTGATTGGCGAGATCGCACGGGGCAGGGGTGGGACTGCGTGTAGAGGGCCGAGCTCCTGCCGGGGCGGTGCGGCCTTGTCCTGGCCCCGAGCTCTGGTGGTCGCTCGGGCTCCCCAAAACCAATTGCCCGGTTATACTGTGAAATAAGAAAGCATCAGTGGCAAAAAAAGCATTACGAAAAGCATTCGATTCCTTGAAGAGGCGTCCCTGCAAACTGTAAAGCCTCCCAGGGACAGAAAATAGATGTGTCACCGCCTGCCTCCATCGCGGTGCTCCCGGGGAGGCCTCAGGCCTGGCCCTTCCCGACTGTGCGGCTGTTTCCTTCTCCGGGAAGGGTCTCCTTCCTGTTACCATCGTGCTAATTGACAACGTTAGTTTGTAAGAGCAAAATGTTTCCTGAAACGTATGGCTTTGTGCCCGGTGTAGGTACAAAGCAGAATAAATGTGGATAGAAGTGGCAAATAGTGCATTACAGCCTGCTGTCCGGGCTCAGAAGTGACACTGTGGGATCTGCAGTCATCCAACCCTTGCCGTGCCTTTGCCATGTGGTGTCTTAAGAAACCTCCCAACATTATTAAACATCAGTGCTTGGCTGAGATGGCCTGAGGTTTCAGATACCAAAAGAACACTGAAAGAACACTGTCCTCACTGGCTTAACCCAGCTGTCTGCAGGCAAAGCCTCGTGAGTAGTGCAGCAGTTTCCAGCTGCAGTCTGTGTGCTACAGCATGGCAGGACAGTGACATGTCTGTGCTGTCCCTCAGGTGGACTCCCACTACTGCCCCAGCTGCCTGGAAAACATGCCGTCAGCCGAGGCCAAGCTGAAGAAGAATCGGTAAGGTTCATTTGTCATCAAGGGCCACCATTCAGAGCAGCTTTGTCCTTATATTATGAGCACCCAACCGCACATACCTGAAGCTCCCTTCAAAAATTACATCACTCGTTACCTTTTGGTTTGTCTTGGGGAAAAAGTCAACATCATTTTCCCATGATGTTGATTTAATTTGCTCATTGAGTGTGTGTTCCTGCTCCTATGGACTGCGTTAGGAGCACTGTGGTGGGCTGACAATTGGACTGGATGATCTTGGAAGGCTTTTCCAGCCTTAATGATTCCACAATTCTAAGGCCTTTCTCTCTCCAGGTGTGCTAACTGTTTTGACTGCCCCTGCTGCATGCACACCCTTTCCACCCGGGCCACTAGCATTCCTGCTCCACTCCCTGATGACCCAGCCAAGACTACCATGAAGAAAGCATATTACTTGGCCTGTGGGTTTTGCCGCTGGACTTCCAGGGATGTGGGCATGGCAGACAAGTCTGTCGGTAAGTGACGTGCAAAAATACAAGGCAAATAGCAGTCCACCATGTCTAGTGAAGGTAGAATACAATCAGCCTAGATCCTGGCTGTATGATAAGCATAAAGTTTGTCTAGAGTTTGAGTTGCAGTTGGGAAATGGACAAGAAAATGCTTTTTTGGTGAAAGCTCATCTGAAGAGCTTAGTGTACATCTGACCCACTTCCATGCTCGTGTTCCCTGACTTGTCAGAGAGCTGTCAGATGTGGATCTTACTTAGTAGGTGTGCTCTTCCCTGGCTGAGAGCTTGCTTCAGTCCTTGAAGTTGCTCAGTCTAACAGCACAGAAATCAAACTCATTTCCTGTCACTTCTGTTTGTTTAGGCTTATTTCAGAGGTATTAGTCAGTGCGTGCACCTGTTTTTTCTCTTCGTGACAGAAATGGAACAAAGCTTTTGTCTATTTCTCAGTTCATAAGACATGCAGAAAATATGTATCAGGCTCCAGGAATGAGACTGAGTAGAACAGGCAGGTTCTCTTTGACTCTTATTGTTCATATGACTGAAGACCTGGAGATGAAGGTGCAGAGACACGGGCAGCTGTTAGTAAGAAAATGTAGTTGTAAACTGATGTGCGTACTGCTGTAGTCACCCCTGGGTGCTGTTCTGAGTATTCCTCAAGCAGTAGTTGTTTAAAAACGCAGTGTAAAACTGGGCAAGTCACTTCAATCCAAACCTGCCCATGAAAAGCTCAGAGAGGTATGTGTTTATGCAGGTATGAACCTGAAGAACTGTGATGGTAAGGGTGGTGAGTTGAGTATAGGGAAAGCCATATTTCACAGCTAGGACTGAAACAGGTGGGTGTAAGGTGTGATTTCTGTGTGGAGTCTGGAAATCTCCTCAGGACTTTGTTTTATTCTCTTGCAGCTAGTGGTGGCTGGCAGGAACCAGAGAATCCTCACACGCAGAGGGTGAGTGAAGGGGAAGGCCACCCTTAGGCTGAGATGGCATCAGCTAAAAAGAGCCATTAGAGGTTCCAGACCCTCTCGATCTTCTTTTCTGCACCTACACAATTCTTCATGTGCCAGGTCCAGTTCATAATCTCTGCCTTGACTGAGTTCAGTGGAAGGAAGTCCTCTCAGAGGCATACCCATGTATGTCATAGTATGAAATTGCTTGTTTGGGAGGATCTCCACTACAAACATAGTAACAAGTGGCACTGTTAAAATTGCACTAATGAACATGCTGTCTATGTGTGTCTGAGGAAGCTTGCTATCTAATGAGTAGTGTTCTTAACCTTTGACAGAGCACATCCAATTTTACCTTACTGGTCTCCCTTTAAAACTCTTAACTTTCAAAGCATGCTTTGGAAAAACTAAAGGATGAATCTAAACAGGGACAGTTACTAACTGGGAAATCAGAACAGGATGCTGTTTTCTGGTAGGTCTCATTCCCAGAGGAACATCAGTTCGTCACCCACGATGTGCATAAATAAATTTTAAGACACAGCAGCTTCTTTAATGCGTATCCTGTGATACACTGGTACTGGGACAGAATGAAACAAGTAGCAGGAACCCCAGCTTGTTCACATTGAAATACTGCAGCTGGTGTGATGTTTGTTCTTCTTTCACTGGGTATCTGTACTTCTTCTTCCCTCCAGATTAACAAGCTGGTTGAGTACTACCAGCAGTTGGCTCAGAAAGAGAAGATCGAGCGGGACCGGAAGAAGCTGGTGCGACGCCGAAACTACATGCCTCTGGCCTTCTCGGTGAGCTGGGAGTACTGTGCCTTCAGAGCAGGCAAAGTGATGCACAGCAGCCTCAGCTTGGAAAATGATTGGGTAGAGGGGTAGCATGATAGGGCTACTCCGCTTTCTTTTTTTTTTTTACTTGAGAATAACATGAAGAAAGTGCGCCAGGATTTCTTTAGGGATGAGTAGTTTTGCACCCTTTAATTTGTACTATGCTGCATTTTTTTGGTAATAATCCTCTCTGATAGTGCCAGAAGGTTTCGTACTTGCCAGGCAAAGGAGTACCTATCCAGCAGTGAAGTGCATTACAGCTGTAGTTACGATACAGTGGTAGCCTTTTCAGGACAGTTGCATACTGCTGCTCAGTACCAAGTGAGGATTGTCCTGCACTTTGCTGCATGAAGTCTCAACTGAAATTAATGTTAAGACTTGGTTGTGGCCTGAATTACTTGTTCATTGTAACTGTCAGGTAAATGCTTACTTCGTTCAGCTGGATGACTCCGCATATGCTTGCTACTTCTCAATTAACTGTGCCTGCTCTGTGCCCTTGCTTGTGTCTTATGGCTGCATTTTTTGTCTCCGTTGCTACCTGCTGCTATTTTGGGGGCTCTCCACAGCAACACACTATACATGTAGTGGTAAGTCTTTTCACCGTTTCTGCTGGTGTTAAAGCTCTCACGGTACCAACTGAAGGGTAGTAACATATTCTGCTCTGCACATTTCCTCAGGGCCTCTGACTTGAATGTGCGTAGAGCAAAAGCACCTGAAGGCTAACTAGTTAGAGGGTAATGTGTTTAAAAAAACATGGTTTTTGCTAGTTTGGAAACAGGGCGTTGCCTTTGGGTAGGTAACTCACATTTGAAAGGCAGTTCTTCACAAATCTCAGCCAAGAGGTGTCCGTCTACCTACCTGAGGGAAATGGTACTAATATCAGTCTTCTGATCCTTGAGGAACCACCAGGGTAGTTCTGATGCTCAGATTTCTCATTTGGAAAGAATTAAATTTTCAGTTCTGCCCAGAAGGAAGATCTCTGCTCCCAGACATCGTGTACAGTTCAGCTGCAGAAAGCAGAGGAGTAGCTCAGCTGTTCCTGCCGAGTGGTTGTGCTTGGTGAGAGAGACAGACCTTTAGGTAACGAAGCACATAGGAAATGGAACCTTTCAGTGTCTGTAGCAGTGCTGCAGGGAGAGCGTTTCGCATGGACACACAGCCATGTCTACCTAGTTCTTATGCAGTTGAACTCTCATTCTACATGACTTGACAAGCAGTTGAAGGGACAGTATGTTAGTACTGCAGGTTGATGGTTTAAAAACAAGAGGTTTTATGAGCAGTATCCACAAACATTTGTCTCTTCCAGCCTGCAGTGCGGTGGTAATTATTTTCTCTTTGCTCACAGTCTGAGCGGAAAAAAAAACCTTGAGAGGCCTTGAATACCTTTCCCTTTTTGCTTTAATTTGCTTGTTTCCCTATG
This sequence comes from Gallus gallus, assembly GCF_016699485.2. Lineage (NCBI taxonomy): Eukaryota > Metazoa > Chordata > Aves > Galliformes > Phasianidae > Gallus > Gallus gallus. Next base: position 12,674,428 of record NC_052544.1, read on the forward strand.
CTTATCATGCAGCTCAAAGAATGAGTTTGCAGTAGGTCTTGTTGCCCTGGGAGGAAGCAGACCTCAGGCTGACAATGGCTTTTTTCCTATAGGACAAATACGGCCTGGGAACCAGGCTTCAGCGCCAGAGGCCCGGCGCTCCCATCAGCGCTCTCGCAGGACTCTCGTGAGTGTCACCTCATAGAAACAAGTACATTTCCTTCTCCTTGTGCACTTACTGTTGTCTTGCACTCCCAGCACCTCCTGCTTTCTGTGCTATAATGCAGTGCTATCCTCGCTGTCTGTCAGAGCACCTGTGCTGTGTTTTATGACTAAGTTTCCTGGTATTTTGCTCCAGTCTGAAAGAAGGAGAGGACCAAAAGGAGATCAAGATTGAGCCAGCTGATGCAGTGGAGGAAGTAGAGCCCCTTCCCGAGGATTACTACACAAGACCAATCAATCTGACTGAAGGTAATACCTTAATATTTTGTCCCTTTTGCCATTCATTTTATAACACGGACAGCGTTTGGAAACTTGTCAATGGGTTCCTAGTGGTTCAAGGCTTTAGCATGTTGGGGTTGAAATGGTGTGGAAAACAGACTTCTTTACTGTTGTTTCATTTTTTTCACTGTTTGTAATTTTTCTGCATGTGACATTTGGGTGAAGGAAAGACATGACATCCTTTTTCAAATAATAGCAGATAATAAGGAAGTAGTTGTGCTGCTGGGGAGTTGGCACCTTAACTGACCTGTTAAGTAACAACTGTGCATTATTTTGACATCAGGTTGGAACAGCTTACTTGTGCTGGTGAGATACTTGGTTGACTCATGATTTAATCAGCACATATTGTAGATTGGTCCAAGAAACGTAGGAGTAAATGGAATAAAACAACAGGTACAGGAAGCAATGTGAATTTTGTGCTGAGGTGGTTCTAAGCAGGACAGATATCCTCAGTTCTGCAGGCCCACAAAGTCCACACATGTTAAATAATTCATAAAAGCTTTTTGGGAAGGCATGGATGGTCTTTGTCTCCTTTCCTCATGAGACTCTGTCAGTGTTGAGAAAATGGGATGCTGGTGAAGGAGACAACTGCATTGAGGGAGGGCTGCCAGGTGGCTTGCTGCCTGCTAGACTGTGGTGAGGAGCCTTTTTTATGGAAGAATACCGTGGGGAGTTTGGCTGCTGGAGTTCCTTGCCTGTGTAACTGTAGTCACTAATTCTTTGTGTGAGTCTGAATTACGCTAACTCCTTGCTGCATAACTCTGTATTCTCCTCAAGCAGCACCCAGCTGTAAACAGTAACAAGCTATGAAAACTGATTTGCCTGCCCTTGGCACACATGCTGTTAGGCCAGTGTGTATGTACAGTCTGGCTTGAGTTTCAGTGCGTGGATGAGTTGTACATTTGGTTTTCTTTGTGTCACGCAGTGACGACACTGCATCAGCGCTTGTTGCAGCCTGACTTCCAGCCGATCTGTGCTTCCCAGCTCTACCCACGTCATAAGCACCTCCTGATCAAACGTTCGCTGCGCTGTCGGGTGAGTAATGACTGCAAAACATCACTTGCAGGCTCGCAGGACTTGGACTATGGGAAATGAGCTCTGCATTTCTTTTTAAAAGAAATCGCTCGAATGCTTCTGGTGGTTGAAACTCTTCAGCCAAATATTGGAAGCAGCATGAAGAGATGAGGGAGGCTGTCACATCTCTGGTGTGATGACAATGCAGCTACCCCTCCACATTATTCAAAGACATGTAAATACACAAATGTGGATTTGCAGAAGAGTCTGTGTGTTCTGCCACACAGAAAGAGAAGAAAAGCGGGGAGCTGGAAAGTGAAGACAGGCAAGAATTAAACCCAGTTTCAGAATGTTTTCTGGGAAACAATTTGTGTCAGGCAGGGCCTGTATTTAAAGAGTAGCCCATGAGGAGGTCAGTCTTGGATTCCAGCTATTTGTACCTTCTTCCTGCTGCAGCCAATGCCTGAGTATTTTTAAGCTTGGTTTCAAGTTGTATTTCTGAGATTGCACTTACAGAACTGTTAAGATACTTTCAAAGTATCAATAACTTGCCACCACTGTGGCTACATGCACCCCAAGGTAGCTTTATGTGCACTGTGCTACAGGTTGATAATGCTGTGGTTAGTGGCCCTGTCCCTGCAGCTCTGGTTCATCTGTTTGTGAGCACACGCTATCTTTTGATGCTAACAAAAATATCTTTGCGTCTAGAAATGTGAACATAATCTCAGCAAACCAGAATTCAACCCAACATCCATCAAATTCAAGATCCAGATGGTTGCTGTGTAAGTAAGATGGGGGGGGTGGGGACAGCAACTGCCTACCAAAACTTAGAGCCTTGTATTTTCATTTCTTCCGTGCTCTTGATTTGACCTTGTGTATAATTGTGTAATCTGTTAAAATGACATAATCAGTTAATTTATGTATTTGAGTAATTTGTAGTAAGTTTGCTCCCTGGTGTACTGAAAGCTTGCTGAGGACCTCAGCAGTCTGAAAAAGGCAGTGCATGCTGTTCCAGCCCCATGTAGTAGCAGGAGTTGTAGGATTAGCCTTATATAGCAAAAAGCCTCTTCATTTATTTGCTTGATGTAAGCTAAGCTCTACTAGCATTGAACATGCTAGCCAGATGCCTGTGAATACGTACTTCACCAGGTAGGTTACAGACAGCAGTGCAGTCTATCACGGTCATTTGCTCTGTTGTTGTTTTAGTAACTACATCCCTGAAGTGAGAATCATGTCTATTCCCAACCTGCGCTACATGAAGGTCAGTGTCTTTTTCCAGAAACATTTTAGAGTAAGACATTACTGAGGTGTGGATGTGGGATTGTTTCCTGAGGGCTCTGCTTGCTTTGTTTAGAGAGAGTGCAGGGCTTAAGGGAGTGGTCAGAATAACACTGCCTGCACTTGTCACACTGTGTGAGTAGATTACAGTGCAGTCTGATATCTAGCATAGCAAGTACATGCTAGCGTCTGAAGAATAAAAGGTGTGGAGTGCTGCATGATGTTGCCAGCATTCTGAAGGAACTGGGCTGTTTGCTGTCCATCCTTTGGATAAGCAGTGTGATTTTTGAAGGTGTCAATCAGTCACAGAGTATGGGGGTACTAACAATAGCAATGACTTTTAGCATAATTACTTCTTGACTTGCAATTCTTGAATCTTTCCAGGAAAGCCAAGTTCTTCTGACTCTGACCAATCCAGTGGAAAATATCACACATGTCACGCTGCTGGAGTGCGAGGAAGGAGACCCTGACAACATTAACAGCAGTGCCAAGGTATTGTACCTGCTGTGCAAGCCAGGCCTCTTCCAAGGCTTTCTGTTCCCATTTATCTTTCCTCAGGTCACACCTTTAGTCCATACTGACTGTGTTTCCTTTTCTTCCTGGGAGGTTTAAATTACCACCATCAATGTAAACATCAGCTCTTAAAGTATTTTAAAGTTCTGTCTGATCACTGAGATCTGGAGCCCAAGGGAGAAATACATGACTTCACAAATAAGAGTTGTAAATAGACAGTGCCAGAGGAGGGAGAAGCCAAGGGTGAATCATTTTTTCTGTTAAGCTGTAGGAGAGCAGCCCTCAGAAGGGAATTGCTTTGTCCTCTTTGCAGTGTAGATGGTGGTCAGTACTGAAAGGTGTCTTCTCTCTTTTGTTTCAGGTGGTAGTTCCTCCCAAGGAGCTTATTCTGGCTGGCAAAGATGCTGCAGCAGAATATGATGAGCTGGCAGAGCCTCAAGATTTCCAGGATGACCCTGAGTGAGTGCTGTTTGTCCTGTAAGGATCCTGGCCCTTAAGTACTTGTCATTTTAACCAAGTAGCTTGCTATATACTCTCTCTCTTCAGCATGTTGTGGGGTTTTTTTTGTTTGTTTGTTTTTTAACTGTTAATTTTTTTAGTTTTGTGATCAGAGAAGAGTAGTGCAAATTTTTCTCTTCTGTTTGTGGTTTGGACTGTTGAGACATTTCATCCCTTCAAAGCAAGTATGGTGTTAGAGCAGTTGAGTTATAGGTGGTGGTACTGTTTCTCTCCATGAATACTCTATGTAATCCTCTCCTTTGCAAGCAGAGGGTTCAAAGAAGTGATGGGAACCACACAGCAGGGTGTACAAAAGAGGTGCCTCCAGCTTTCAATTTGAAATACACTCTACAACCTCTTACAGAGCAGCTTGAACTATATATTATGACCTTTCTCTGTTGCATAACTAGGTACATAACTTCCATGGCCAAAGCAGGCATGTTCTATTGATGGATTTGCCAGCAGCTGCCAGCTTAGAGGAGGGTACTGCATTCTGATCTTGAGGCAGGAGGGGCTGTGTATCCTCTGGCAAAAGAGCAACAGCCACCAACCAGAACAATTGTTCTAGTGAGGCATGCTCAGCCCGTGGGCTGTAAACTGAGCATCCCTCTTACTTCGTGTCAGAATAAATCTCTCAGAACAATAGATTGAGAACTCAGCTGACCCAGTTCTTTTGTTTTCTGTTTTGCAGTGTTATTGCCTTCAGAAAAGCTAATAAGGTAGGAGTTTTCATCAAGGTTACCCCACAGAAAGAGGAGGGCGAAGTGACCGTGAGCTTTAAGATGAAGCATGAGTTTAAAAACCTTGCTGCTCCAATCCGGCCCAGCGAGGAATGCGATCAGGTCTCGGAGGTCATCTGGCTTACCCACCACGTTGAGCTCAGCCTCGGCCCAGTGCTCCCCTAAAAGCTCCCAGCGCTCGTGTCCCCATGGCTGGCCGCAGGATGGACTGTCAGTGAAAGAATGCACCCTGGTGAAACCTTCTGTGAAAGCTCCTGTGTGATGTGTGGGTGTGTGCCACAGGCTGCAGCCAGGCCATCAGGAGGAGGCTGCGTGGGTGAGGGTGCAGTGGTTTGGGATGATTTGTTCTCTCTTCTTATCGTAGTGCCCACTAACTAAAGCTCTGCTTCCCCACACTGCCACAGGCTAGTTTAACTCGCAGCACGTGTTTCAGCACACAGATAGAGCTAGCTTTCTCCAGATCTGCATTACTCCTGGCTGAATTTGGCTTTATCAACAAAAAAGAAACACTGTTGTTTTTCTTCTTCTTTCATGTCAGCCCACGAACCTGATGTTACATACACAAAAGTGAACTTTTTCCCCACACAGAGCTATGCCCTTCTCAAACAAACATTTTAGGAGGTGGCAGTGTCTGCTGCATTACTGACAGGTCTGTTGCTGCAGCATGATGCTTTCTTTCTTTTGTTTTCTGCTTCCTGTTAGGATACCTCAAATAACTGTGGGGCACTCAGATGTACAACCCTTTATGTTCTTGTGGAAAAACACTCTGGCATATGTAGTTTCCTTAGCCAAAGTGGTAAATCTTTTCACAAAGGAAATGATCGCTTTGTCTTTAGTCCCAAAACATGATAGACTGCAGTGTTCATGGATCTGACTGGCGACCAACCGCACTGTAGGCTCGTTGTGTTGCAAGGTGGATGTGGTAGTGTGAATTGTTAGAAGCTGGGAAGTCCTATTGTGCTACATTTCTTTCCTGAGGTGAGAGTGGTCCTGAGAGGCTGCCCGTCAGTCTTTGTATTAATAAATGTGTGTTAATAGGGATAGCAATCAGTACTAAACTTGGAGAATTGAGATTAGCTCTAGCATACAAAAAACTACAGAGGCTGTCCAAGTTTATACTGTCTTTTCCAGCTGTGGGAGTGGGGGTATAAAGGAGGAAAGGCTGTTATACTGTAACTAGCATACACTGTACCACTGTTTAAATATATATATATTTATCTGGGGTGTAATTTGGCCGTAGTCCAAACTAAGACTTTAATCACAAAGAGTGTATGCAGGATACCGAATGCCAGTTCACTGCAGTACACTGCAAGTGGGTGACTGCTCGTCCTTGGGAGACTTCAGTTTCCTTCCCAGTTCAATGTTTACTTTCATTACCCGTTTCTGATGGGCTTTGATATGCTGGCTTTGGGAGAAGTTTGTGTATCAAGCCAAGGACAGCTTTGTTGCTCACGATGCTTGTGCTTGTGGTTCTGCCAGCCCAGAGCTGCAAATCCCTGCGTGGGAGGGAGGGATAAGGCCACATCTCGTGCAAACCCAGCAGCCTGCCTTAGCGTGCCCAGAGGGGTGGTTTCCCCATGCCTAGAAGGGAAGCACGCGCCTTACAGCCCTGCTCCTGCAGCGCCTCCCAGAGCAGCAAGGCAGCACGTTTACAATGCCTACGTTACACACAGGTGTACAGCATGAGTCTAAGAAGTGTAGTCCGTATTTATTGATGTATAGCGCTAGTGTCTGCTGCTGTTTTACCTTCCAGATAACAAAACACTTAAGCCTCGGCCATGAGTTCTCTCCTTAGCCAAACTAGCCGCAACACTACTACCTACGGCAGCAGCTTTTGGGGTGCTGCTGGCTGATGGAGCCCTCTGGCTGCAGCTCCCGGTCCCGGCGCCGCCGCAGGCATTGCGATGGGTTTGGGCTGCGCTCTGTGCTACGGGAGAATGAGGCGCTGCTGGGCTCCGTGCATCGCTGACAGCTGCTGGGTGCGCCGGTCGGCGGCTGTCCGAGCAGTCCGACGCGCTGGGTGAGACGTTCGTCCCCTTTAGGTGCTTGTAGGTGATAGGAATGCCGTGAGCTGTGTCTGTCCGTCCGTCTGTCCTTGCTCCCCGGGCGCAGGAGTTCTTGCCCGTCGGTGTTACACGTTAATGACAGGCGACTGTTGCCTTACTGCTTAACTTCATGTAGTAATCTTCAATAAAGCGACCTTGGCTCTCAGGCTCTGCGCTGTTATTTACACCGCCGCTGATGGGGAAATAGTAATAATTAAAGCATAAAAAGCTGAGCACCCCCGCGCTCCCAATGGGTTCGTCCCCGTTCCCGTTCGCTCACGCTGGTTCCGCCGAGCTGGCTCAGCTCTATGGTTGGCAGAGGCTAGAGCGCCCCACCGCTCCTCCCGCGCCTGCAGGTCGCTAGAGGAAGTGACGTCACTTCCGACTCCGCCGCCTGCCGGGATCGAGGCGGAGCGGCGCGGGGCCGCCATGTCGACGTCTCTGGGCTCCAACACTTACAACCGGCAGAACTGGGAGGATGCGGTGAGCCCGGGGGGATCCGGCCGGCGGTGGGGGGCCATGCTTTGGGACTGGGGGCTGCGTGGGGGCGGAGCCGGGGCGGCGCGATGGGGCCTCTAGGGCTGGGGGTGGCTTCTGCTGCAGAGCTGAGGAGCACGGGCCTCGGGAACGTCCTTTGGTTTGGGTGTGTGTGGGGTGCGTTGTGAGAACAGGAGTGGCTCGTGTGCTGCGATCCTTTAGTGATAAGGGTGTGGGTCGCAGCTTCTCAGATGGCCTCCTGCGAGTGGGCCCTGTTAGCACCTTGATAAGTCAGGCTGGGTTCGCTCTGCACGGTGAGCACAGAAGGTGATTCTACTGCTGTTGTGATGATCTGATTGCTCGGTGCACATTTTCTTTCTTTCTTCCTCCGCTCAGGACTTCCCTATTCTGTGCCAGACATGTCTTGGAGAAAACCCATACATTCGCATGGTATGTGCTGGTTGGACAGTGTGGCCCTTTGTGACCCTGTGTTTGTTGGGTGCTGATTAGAACTGTTTGGTTTTGAGGGTTCAAGCAAGCTTGGGTCCAGGAGGGAATGCTGAGGACGTGCACTCCTGGCTGCTTGGCCGTGCACTGCAAGGTTTAGTTTATGCCTTTGTTAGTGCATCACATGGTGGTGGTTGTGCAGGATTTAACACTAACTCAGTCAAAAGCTGGGCAGGATGTCACAGTCTGGAGTGCAGGAAATACCAATAAAGGTTTGGTACCAGTAAGTCATGTGACGTGGGAAGCAATGAGCTGCTGAAATATTAAATAGATGAGCACAGTCTCTAAAACGTGCATAACATGAAAATGGGCTGGAACTGTCTTACAAAGGCTGCTGACAGTAATTTAAATCCTGTTTTGTTGACCTTGGTTTCATCTGTCCAGGATGAGTCAGGCCATTCCATGCTGCTTTTCTCAGTGCTGAATCCAGTTAGATAGGGCAAACCTTTAGGTTATCTTTGCCTCACAAAGGTTTCCTTTCCCCAAGTTTGCTGAGAGCTGTTATATTTTTATGGAATGTGACTTTATTGTCCCTATAGGTATTTAAAAATGGTTTGTTTTGGTGTATTTGTTTTATGCAGTTACATCATCTTTGCTTAAAAATAGCTATTAATAATCTGTTTCATGATCATTTCTCTTTGGTACGTGAAGTGGGGCTCATAATACTTAGTTTTAATGAGTGTCTCTAAAACAAAAATAGATTGAGAGTTTCTTAGGTATTTTTTTTGGTCCTGTTTGCCAGGCAAGGGAGATTCTGCTTAAGCACCAGAAGTAGAGGTGAGCAAGTCTAAATGCAGTATAATAAGAACAGGAACACTGTGCTATAAGTTCAATGGTATGTTTCATCATTCACTAATGCTATTTTGATATTTCATATTTTTCTTTTCTTTTTATTTATTTGTTATATTTCAGACCAAAGAGAAATATGGAAAAGAATGCAAGGTATGTTCGTTGTCTTTTGAAGAATGAGCTTCTAAATTGGTGCACATCTGGGAGTAATGTGGTTTTTGTTTTTGTAAAAACCTGCTGGCTTCAGGAAAGTGTTTCTCTTGGCTCAGAACTTAGCATGTACATAACAGCATGAAACTGTGGGTATCTCATCTTCTCTTTTTGTTCGTTATTCGTGAATGGTAAGATTACTGAAGGCTGTTCTAACAGAGTTAAGATTTGCTCACGTTCATGAAAATTATTAGATTTTGCTAAAGTATTCCATATTTTCTCTAGCAAATTTGCTTTTACTGCTAAGCGATGCGTAAGTAACTGGAGTTTAGGTTTTGCTGTGAACCTGTTATTTTTTGCCAGCTAATAATTTGTGTTAGCTGTTGTACGAAATAAGGCAGGTTTGTACCTGAGAGAGCAAGAATTATTGAGTGTTTTCTTGGCTTGAGTTGTCCCTCTGCCCCCTTTGGCAGTTGTCAGCTGAGGTAGGGACAAGGTAATGTGTTGAGATCTTGCTTCTGTTCCTCAAATATACGTGCAGCAGAAGCAGATGCATCTTTCCAACACGTAACATAGAGGGCTGTACTTTTTTTGTCAGCAAGCTCTCACTGGGCTTACTGCTGTTTCAGTGACCTCTCAATTTACAAATAATTGGTAATTTGTCTCTAATAGCTCCGTGCTGACATCATCTGGAATGAAAAAAATGAATTCTTTCCTTTGAGTAGATCTGCTTTCAGCATTTAGGTTACTTTAGTAACTCCAAGCCTTTCCCAAACCTTCCCAAAGCTTCCTGCTGTCACAGTAAGGCAGCAGATAGGAATCAGTATTATCCTGAGCTCTTGAACTTTTTTGCCTAGAACTTTGCTCTAAGATTTAAAGGAGGCTGAGCATGTTTGAGTGTTATGTTTCCATTCAGGAACTCAAATGATATCTTGGCTGTGGTGTGATAGCAGTTCTGTTGTCTACTTCCTGTCTTTCAGATTTGTGCCAGGCCTTTCACAGTGTTTCGCTGGTGTCCTGGCGTTCGTATGCGTTTCAAGAAAACAGAAGTATGCCAGACCTGCAGCAAGTTGAAGAACGTCTGTCAAACCTGCCTGCTTGACCTGGAATATGGTGTGTACCCAAAAGGGTAAACTAAGAGAAGCAGAAGTTCTTCTTGTTTCTGAAGTGAAAGCTTCTTTAAATGTGTGCATGGAATTGGTGTAGTTGTTTCCGGACAGACGGAGGGTCTTTGTGATCAAATCTCTTCTGAGATTCAGGGGCAGCTTGGTGTGCTTGAGCAGAAGACAAGTTATCTCTGCTTAATGTGAGCTGTAGTAACTGGCTTTTTTTTTTTGCTCTTTCAGCTTGTGCTTCATGGGGGTTTTTTGTTTGTTTTTTTTTTTTTAATTCTAGGTTTGCCTATTCAAGTCCGGGATGCAGGGCTGTCCCTTAAGGATGAAATGCCTAAATCTGATGTCAATAAAGAGTACTACACCCAGAACATGGAACGAGAGGTAAAAAAGTGTTGTTAGGATCTCTGTGTATGGATGTGTACAAGGGAGGGAGGGGGTCTAACACACTTTCCCTGAAAAAGAATGACCCACATCATCTTAAAATCATGTGTTTGTTCATTCTGCATTACTTGTGAGTATTGATATACATATATATATTGTAATAATTTACCTGCCTTTTAACTGCTGTGTAGATAGCCAACTCTGATGGCACTAGACCAGTTGGCGCACTAGGAAAAGCTACTTCTACCAGTGACATGCTGCTGAAGCTGGCTCGGACCACTCCTTACTATAAACGTAATCGTCCTCACATCTGTTCCTTCTGGGTAAAAGGGGAATGCAAGAGAGGAGAAGAATGTCCTTACAGGTACACACACATCTTCAATGGTTTCTATTCACTGCGGTCTGATACGCCTCCCCTTAGGGACTGAAGAACAGGAAATGCTGCAGTGGGCAGGAGGTGGAACACTGTGATTGGAGTTAGTGTGAAATTTGCAGTAAGGTGGCGTGCAGCATCCGTGAATAAATCTTTGTTGTGACAGGCTCATTTGTGAGGAATTTGCTGCGTAGGTTCATAGTGTTTTGCCAAAGCAGTGACTGCAGCTCTTCTCTTGCATAGTTCATTTCTTCCCATCGTGGCGTCAGTCCCCACAATCAGAGGTCTTTGTATTTGAACAAGAGGCCATTTGAAATCCTGCTCTTAGGTTTTGTAGTATTGAATGCTTGGCTGTCAGAAGTGCCATTCATTCCAAGCTCCAGGCAGTTCTGCCAATAGCATGTTGATAGCCCCAGTCTGACTTCTTCGGGCTTTTTGTTCCATTCTGACATCTTTCTGTGAGCAGGGTTAAGCATATAAGCAACCAGATGGTGTTTAGAGGGGAAAGTAGTGGATGAAGTCATATAAGCTGCAGCTGTGACTGGTATTAAGAAACACTTTGTTTGCTGAACTTCAGGCATGAGAAACCTACAGATCCAGATGATCCTCTGGCTGATCAGAATATCAAAGATCGTTACTATGGAATTAACGATCCTGTAGCTGATAAGCTTCTGAAACGAGCATCAACCATGCCTCGACTGGACCCTCCTGATGATAAGACTATTACTACGCTGTATGTTGGAGGGCTTGGAGATACTATCACTGAATCAGATCTCAGGTGTGTTGGTGCATTTGCGTGTATATTTTATGCTTTGGGTACTTCTCATCTTCAAGGGAGGAAATCTGTCTTTCAAGTGGGGAAAAAACCTGGCTTTCAGTTTTCCTTAATGGGGAACTTGTTCGTGGGCAAGTGCAGAGGAGTACCAGCTTGTTGGAGAACAAATAAACAAGCACATTTCAAGAGCTTTGATTAAGAGAGAAATCTTAAAGATGAGTCATCTTTCTGAGCTCTTGGGGGTAATGTGTTACACTTTTTACAGCAAATTCGGTATCTTCTCTCTAGTTTGTTGCTGAGAAAAGCCACTGTGTTTATAATTACATGGAGAAGCAAGTGGCTTGGTTTGTAATCACTGCTTTGAACTGGTGATGGAGAAAGGAAGGAATCCAAACGTACCTATCTTATCACATTTAACCGCTTGTATTCTGTGGCTAAAAGGAATGGGGTTTCATACTCTCTTATCCTCCATGCAGAAATCACTTCTACCAGTTTGGGGAGATTCGGACAATAACAGTAGTGCAGAGGCAACAGTGTGCTTTCATCCAGTTTGCTACCCGACAAGCTGCAGAAGTGGCTGCTGAGAAATCCTTCAACAAACTCATCGTCAATGGTCGCAGGCTCAATGTCAAATGGGGAAGGTGAGTACTGGGAGTGACATGGAGACACATTATCACTTTCTCATTTGCCATGTGTATGCTGTCCTCAGGGGCTTGATTCTCAAATAGAGTATGTGGATCTTTATTTAGTCTATGTAACCCTGAGAGCTGGATTGGCTGTTAAGCTGAAGTAGGTAACAAGCTGATATATAGCTGGGGTTCTCTTACAGTCTGTTTTTTTTGTTTGTTTTTTTCCAGCAATAGGATCTGGGTTCAAGATAACACAAATTGTGTAGGGAGTTTGCTGGTTGAAGGTCACAGATGAGTTTCTATGGCTGTGCTTCCTCTCTACATCTCATAAACAGTATTTGCACACTTAGTACCAGCCACCTCTGAGTGTAGTTTTTTGTTTATTTTTGCCCTGCAGCAGTGGATCTAGATGATGAAATGTGGAACTATTGCAGTTTATCTCCTTATACTGCCTTTTCTCATCCTTGTCCTCAAACTTTTGTCTGTTTCTTAGGTCCCAGGCAGCAAGAGGTAAAGAGAAGGACAAGGAAGGTACTACAGAATCTGGGATAAAGCTGGAGCCAGTTCCAGGACTTCCCGGAGGTAAGGGAGTAGTTTTCATCTCTGAAGCTGACCTGCTTCCATGGGAAGGGCCGGAGTTAAACCTTTGCATGCAATATCAGCTCAGGACAGTAGAGGCACTGGTGAGCCCAAAGCAGTTACTGACAGTAGGTTTGCAGCTGATCAATCTGGAATGGGAAGTGAGCTTTGTCTAGAAGCAAATTCTTGCTGAGAAGAAGGTTGTCATGTGATGGGTGAATTAAAGTTACTCAGCTCCAAGATACTGGCAACACAGACTGTTCAAGGTTTGGTTCATGTTTTCATAATTTGTTGAGTGTTGTGTGAAGTTAAAAAACAGAGCTGGTTTCTGGTGGATAAAAATGGGGGGTGTTCATCAGTTCTTCCACAAGGGCACACTGATTGTTTCTCCTCCCTGAAGGAAGATGTGCCTGCAGCCCTTGCCTGAGTGTTTGGGATTTCCATAACCATAGTGTATTTGTTTTTTGTTGTTGTTTCCTGCAGCCCTCCCACCTCCTCCAGCTGCAGAAGAGGAGGCTTCTGCAAATTACTTCAATCTACCTCCAAGTGGCCCTCCAGCCGTGGTTAACATCGCCCTGCCGCCGCCTCCTGGCATTGCTCCACCACCACCTCCAGGTACTTAATTCTCCTCTTCAAATGAAGGTGTGTAAATTGGTGTCCCAGCACAGAGGGCTGGAGATGTAGTCCTTGCTCAGCTGGACTGTAACACCGATGCATGCCCTATATTGTTTTTTCTCATCCCTGATCATGCAATCTAAAACAATTGTATAAAATAAGCTGTCAGCACAGTTTGATTAAACTGAGCTGCCTGTTGTGGTATGTATTCACTTTCAAATTTTCAGGCATGTCAGAGATCCCTGTTACTGGTATTCAGATGTACTCAGGGTATTTGCTGACTGCGTACATGGTGCATTAACCTGAACATCAAAGGGTAATTCTGCCTCTGGTTGAATGCCAGACTGTCTTTGGCTGTGTCTGTATCTGTCTGAAGACAGATCTTTTTGTGGAGGATCAGATCTTGTGCATGCAGTTGCTCCACAGCTGAACAGAAAGCAATTTAGATTGGCCTTAGACACACATGCCAGTCCCCCACCAGCATTTATCTGTGACTAGGGATGTGTATTGTGTAAGGATTGCTCCCAGTTTTACTGAAAAGAGAGGAGGGGTTTTGAAGACTTGAGGAACCATGGGACCTCTCTGACGTGCAGCTGTTAGCCAAGTGTTTTCTTTCAAACACTTTCAAACAGCAGTAGATCCACATTAGGTGTTCTGTTGCTTTGTCTGAACGTGACAACTCTTTCTCTGCAGGTTTTGGACCACACATGTTCCACGCCATGGGGCCACCGCCTCCCTTCATGAGAGCCCCAGGCCCCATTCACTACCCATCTCAAGATCCCCAGAGGATGGGTGCCCACGCAGGAAAGCACAGCAGCCCCTAGCATGTTGTGCCACCCTTGTCATTTAAGTAAATGTTATTTTCTAGTTACCATGGTAGTGCCGTATGTTGAGCTGTGGGTGAACTAGAGAAGCCTTATTTCCCTGCTTGCAGACACTGGGCAAGCTGAGCTCTGTGTCACTGTTAGCTACTCAGATCGTTAAGACATCCCAGATCTTTCATTTAGTGCTTAGGGTTGGGGGGGGTGGGGGGGCAGAAAGGACTGTCAGGTGGGTCTGGGGATCAGATGTATCAGAATTACAGTGCTGTTAGTGTATCCCATTTGCACACTTTTGAAATAAACTTCTGGAAAAAACAAACCAAGCCCTTTTCAAGCCCATTTGATATCTTCAGTCTGAACGTTATGGACTATTTAAATGTGATGAGAGACTTCTCTATGTCAGTTAACTAATGACTTGTTATTCTAATTAGGTATTAATCTTGTAGTATTAAGCCAGGACTGAATAAGAGCTGAAAAAGAAGCTTGTCACGTGTGCCAAACTCATGGCTTTGCCTTGCAAGTGCCACAGAATTGCTCTCTCTTTATTACTTTTAACAAAAAGAAGCTTTTGGTGCTTTATTTCTAATCCCACATGTCCTGAGCAAGATAAGCATTACATCATGCGAGCAGCCTGCTGGTAGTGCAGGTGTGACCTGGAGTGACAGGTGAGCAGTTTAACCTGATGAAGGTCCCCAGAGGTTGGGCTTCTGCACCCCATGCAGCTGTCAGCAGCGCTGTGCAGCTGCAAACTTCTCCTGTGTATTTTCAGAGCACGTTTCAGGCTTTCAAGGCCTTTGGGTGCAGTCTTGGACTGTGAGATGGATGCAGTATGTTTCTGATTTGATAAGGCATGAAACCTTTCTCTTTTTTTTTCTCCAACCATAGCATTTGTCTAAGAGCAACCGTGTCTTCCACGGAGCCTGCAGTTGAATAAGATGTATGGGCACGTGGCTAGAGAATTTTAAGATTATATGTATGTCTGCTGCTTTTGTGTAATGGATCTGTGGACATCTTTCTGTAAAGCAAAACATGATGGGACCTGTTCTGAAGCCTCATTTCCTTGTTTAAAAAAAAAAATACATTAAAATACATGAATTTTTCAGTACTTTGCTTTGACCCTGGAGCAGGAGTGCCTGAGGACTTTGATTCTATTTGACTGCCACCAAAGCAGCTACAGTGTGTGCTGTGACAGTGAATACACTTCTAGTTCTCCGTACTGACCTGTAGGACCCAGTGGCACCGGGCACTGATTCTGCTGAAGGTATGTGGTGCTGTCAGTGGCATGGCCCTACGGCCACAGCTGGGGTACAGACTGCCCTTCCCTGGAGAAAGGGCTGAGCTTTGGGCACAGGTCAGGAGTTTGGCTCTCATCAGGTAAGAGGCAGCCCAAGGCAGCACTGGGGGAGGCTGGGGCACACTGGTGGGTTGGGAGGGCTGTGCTGCCTTCTGCTGCTGCTGCTGCTCTGGCCCCAGGGTTCCAGTCAGGGCCCGTGAGCACTGCAGATAGAACTCAGGCAAGCTTTACATGATGGCAATTTATTGATTTTCTAACCAAATCCTCAGAGGTACGCATTTTCTTCAGCTGATGGACAAAGGGAAGAGAGGTGGGGTTAGAACAGGCCACACGTTGTGCGTTGTACATCTATAACGTTACAGGAATAGACCCTTTTTTGTCCCATTTGCTTATCCCCTCGTGCTTCTGTGGGAAGAACAGAAATGCAAGTTTCCTGCCTGTATGGTGTGTTGCTGCAGCAGAACTGTTTGGGATTTCCTCTATGTATCCATCTGTATAGGATCAGAAATATAAGTGAGGCAGCTGTTAGCTGCATTTTACAACAAGATTTACTTGTCTGGTTTAACCACAGTGCTGTAGAAAAAACCCCACTTTTATCCCAATGCTCCTTCTATCACAGGGTTAAATAAAGGTGATGTTAAGAACTTGACAAAAGCAGCTGTAGAAAGCATTAGAGCTTTGTGTTTGCGCTCAGCAGGGCTTTTCAGGTGCTCTGGATGGCTGTGCTGGGTACTGCTCTTAGCTGCATGTCCCGCTGCCTGTCACTGCTAGAAAAGTTCCTGTAGTCAAATCCTCACTGCTGCTACTCACGTTATGGAGAGGCCCGGGGTTGCTGTAGGGGCACAGCTGTGCTGCTGTTCTTTCCCATGGATGCTGGAGCTGCTCAGATACCCTGGCAGTAGCATTCAGATCTGTGACCCATGCAGCTCCGCAGTGCGTCTGGTCCAGCAGGGCCCGATCCTTACTGACCAGCTCTATGGAGCCAAGCTGACATAAGTTGATCAAAGGGCTTAAGTTGATCTTACGGCATGCAGAGAGGTGGAAGGAGGAGAAAATAACAGCTGTAGCTAGCCAGTAGCTTAAGGAAAAGGCACAAATTTCCAACTCTTGACCTTTTTCTCCCTTGTCTCCAGGCTGTGCTGTACGTGTGTTGGTAAACAAGCGGTCACCAGTTCGTCGTTTGCTTTTGCTGTCCACATAGCTGCATTTAACACGCCAGTGCCTCTGGTGACTCATTCTGCTGCTGTTTGTCAGCGCCCACCTCCTCCCGCTGTCCTGAGCAGGACGGCAGATGGAGAGTTGTCCTTCAGATGGGATTTCTCTGCGATGACACCACCTGTCAGAGCAGCTCTTGTGTGTCAGCAAGCGGTGAGGCTGCTCGGTGCGTTGCAGCTGGTGGTCCTGCCATTTTCCACGAGCCGGGGGAGAGGACAGCCTGTTCGGGATTTGTGTTTGCTGACGGTGATGGGAGCTTACAGGCATCTCCTTGCATTAGCGATGAGAACTGCTCAGCTTAGCACTAAACCTCCTTGTGACAGTGACTGGCATGGGGAGAATTCAAACTGGTCCCAGCCCTGAGCTCGTTTGGATCCTATAGGAAAGGATGACAACACGAGACCGCTAGGTTGACTTTCACCAAGTGCCAGGCAGGAATACTTCATCCCCTCTCCCCTGCTGTGCGAAGTACGGTTCACTCTAGCGAGAAAAGCATCCGTGGCGATGGGGAGGGGAGCGTGGGTGCTACAGCTCATCACTCTCAGGCAGAACCCGTGCCCAGCCTTGCGGGACTCTGTTGAAGTTGGGTCTGCGGGAGATGACCTCCAGAACGCTGAGGTCCAGCTCGGCAGGAGGCACGTAGAACAGGTCGCTGAGCTGGGCTTTGTCAAACGGGGTGGGAGTCCTGTGGCACAAGAGAGGGTGAACTTAACACAGCGCGTAGATGGGGAGTGCGTTTTGAAAGGGTTGGATAAAGCGGGTCTGGAATTCAACGAGGCCACCAGCAATGCCCCGGGATGCCCTCACACTCTGCCTGCTCAGCAGCGTGCTTCTGTCCAGAGTGAGGCTCCATTCAGGTTTGGGCAGGCCGGGGTAGTGCTTCTTGGTGTGAGTGCTCATGGCTGTACTGGGAGGGAGGAAGCCTGCTGGTGCATTTACTGCAGTGTGTTTTCACGAGACGTGAACGGGGTTAGATTAAGAGAGCAGGTGATGGTGACAAACCCTCTGCTCTACAGACAGCAGCTTGTTTGCAGCTAATGTGTTCTGCAGGGGCTGAGGCTCCCCGTGCCGCCTCCTGATTGCTCTCGCACATGTTCAGGCAAATGGCTTTCTCCTGGCCCTCGCTCCAGCCCGCCTTTTGGGACAGCTCTTGAACTATGACTAACAGGAGGAGCAGTGCGGGGGCAAAGGGCTGTCATCCCTTCCTGGAGAAATGTCGAAAGGGAGCGGGGGGAGCAGTGCCAGCCCCCAGCAAGCCAAGAATGTCGGGTTTGGAACACCACGTTGGGGCTCATCTGTCAATAAGGCAGAGCTGGGAGTGTTTGCTTTGGGTAGCGCCGCGTGAGCAACGTGGCACTGTTTTGCAACAGCATCCCAGGGAGAAATAAGAGGGGAAAGGTAAATGAGAGGCTCGTTCGGAAGCTGTCTCTGCCCCCATTAAAAGAGTCATTTTCAGAGCTTTGTTTTCGCTCTCTCTTAAGGTAGCAAACCTCAGCAAGCTGGCTGAAGGTCTGTGCTGCACAGCCTGAAAGCTGAGAAGAAATCAGTCTGCTTTAAAGCAGTCGCTGTTGAGATGAACTTTCCTTTGCCCCGTGACACATGCGAGCTGTGCTGGGATTCACCTAGCTCTAGGCAAGGCTGCTGGCTTCTCTCTGGCTGCTCTGTTCCAAAAAGCATGTTTTTTTTTTTCTGCAGTTTGGTATTTGATGAACTGAGAAGTGATTTAAAAGCCAACAGCTTGGAAGATCATGACAAGCCCAAGTTGAAAGCAGATTGGCTCTCTGAATCTTCACGCCTCGGTGAAGAATTAGAGGAGGTGGCGAGAGGCTGGGTGTTAAATTAGCATCCATCTGTATTAAATAACAGTTCAAGGCTTTAAATAGAAGGGCGGCGTGTGAGAGGGGAGAAATGGTGCAGGGCAAAGCATCATTCAGAAACATGCCCTTGCTCGAGTCTCTGTCCGTAAATAAATACTGAGGCAGGAAGATGGGTCAATGCTGAAAGGAAAGAGCTGAGTGTTTACAGCAGCTCCTCGCTCTCCATCTACAGCAGCTCCGTGTGTTACTGCAGCACAGCACTGGAGGTGAATAGCTGGGAAGCCGTGGGCTGCTCCTACCACCAGATCTCCTGAATGGCCACCAAATGCCTTTCCTGATAGTTTTGCCTCGGCAGTGCCCATTCCAGGTGCTAACCTTGCCCTGGTGTAACCGGGAGGCATGCAGGGGGCACAGCAGCTGAGCTTTGCTGGAAGCAGCTAGAGAGCACAGAGCTTGCCAGGCTGAACCACCAGCAGCACGCCTGGAGCCTTCTGTCCCAAACAGGTGTTTGGAAAGGAGCTGGCGACCTCTTAGCACCTTGGGAGGAGATTAACCTTTGCACCCCTTGTGCTTCCAGCAGCTGTTTGGTTACCTTAAGGAAATGAGGAGGGAGATTTGGTGCTGCCTGTCCCACTGCTCCACCCAGCCCAGAGCTGAGTCTGACAGAGAACATCGGTGAACCCTTCTCCAGGAATGATAACAAGTCCTCTCAAGCTTCAGCACGTGTTCCTGAGGGTACCCAGTGGGATGGGTGGATGGAAAGATGGACGGATGGAAGGACGGATGGATGGGGGTGCTCCAAGCTGGGGTTGCCCATACCTCGGTCAGCCTTACCTGTTGAAGTTTACGAAGTCCCCATGTGGGAGTTTCATGGGCAGCCGGTTCTCGCTGCCCACAGCCTTGTCCTCGTCACCCATGTGCCCGTGCCACGGGGAGCGGTAGCCCTTGGGAATGGCGGTGATGTTGAACTTCTCCGGGGGCACTTCTTTGAGAGGGGTTGAGTACCCTGTGGGGAAGGGATTACATACGTATAAAAACACTGCTATATTTCTATATCCATAAATCCAAGGGGCTGTGTGGCAACACTGGCTTTCCTCTTGCTGCTGCGGCCTCCAGGGCACATGCAGAGCTTGTGGCATCTGTGGGACAAGGAGGGGCCTCCTGTTTGGGGGCTGTCCCCCATGGGCAGGGAGGGAGGGCAGGGAAAGCACAGCACTCAAACCATGTCCTCTGAGGGACAGATCGGGGTGCACTGCCCATCTACCCTATAGCACTGCACAGAGATCACGACAGGGTCAGATTTGGGATGCAAGCTTACCTGGTGCCAGAGAATCAGGATTGAGGACTTTGATCATGTGCAAGACTTTTTCTGTCTTCTTGGGCACCTCGGGAGGCCCACCGTGGGGTGACACTGCCACGTGCAGCTCGGAGTGAAAGCTCTGCTGGCCCTCAGCATTCCCAGCCTGTGGGTAGAAGGGTTGGAGGCTCAGCCTGCCCAGCTGCCCAAAATGGGGGAGTGAGGGATGCAAGCGGGAACACTTTGATGCTATCTTTGATGCTGTCTACTCACTGTCCACTCGTTGGCTGCTCCTTCTCCTCTCTCGGTGCCATGTGAGCCAGCTGGCCCTGGGACCTGCAAGAAGGGGAGGACGGGGCTCAGGGCTGCGCTGCCATCCCCTTGCTGTGAGTGGGATGTTGGAGCACGCTGCACAGCCAGCCCACAGAGCCATCCCCTGCAAAGGCTGCAAGAGGTGGGGACACCACCCCGCGTGGAGCCGGGCACACACCTTCCTGTAACCACTGGGGTGCTCAAAGACAAAGCGCTGCATCCGCTTCTGCCGCTGCTGGAAGAGCTGGGAGCCACGGTTGGTACTCAGGGAGAGCTCCTCCAGCATCACGTCCTGCGGTGTGCTCACCTTCTTGCCCAGGTCCAGCTGGGGCGCTGAGGACGTGAGGGGAGAGCATGGATGAGGACCTTGGTGTGAGGATGGGGGTTGCTATCGGGGCCTGGCGGTGCGTGCGTCCTCTGCTTACCATCTCCAGGATCCGGTTTCATGATGGTCATCGCCTGCTGCCGCACTCCTGGGGCAGAGCTGTGAGATGAGGACGACTGCAAGAGAAAGGTGGACGTGGGTGATGGCTGGGCATGGGGAGTTTCTGCCCACAGCAGCACTGGGGGTGCTCAGAGCTCTGGGGATGCCCTACATGTGAGTAGAGCTGCGTTTTTGTGTGCCCACCCCAGTCTTTGCATCTGTCACCCCTCCCTCTCACCCCTACCAGACCCCCCCCATGGGAAGCCTGGAGTCATCCTGTGTCTCATTTCCTTTTTGTCTTCCTTTAGGGCCAAACTATGCCCGGGCACTGCCTGCAGCAAGGCGTCCTTACCCCTGGGCCCCACTGGGAGCAGCACTGCGGGCCCTGGCTGCTTCCACCCTCCACCTCAGCAGAGCTATTTTCAGCTGCTGGTCGTTGAAGCTGCAACCCCGACCCCTCAGGGCGAGGAGCTGAGGAGCCCAGCCTGTGGGGTGAGTGGGGATTCAGGCTGCCACCTTCCCCTAGGAGCCCTGGGCAGCTCCGGGTCCCCCCAGGCTGTGGCTGCATGGTGCATGGCACGCGCTTCTTTGCCAGCTGTGGCTCCGACGTTGCCCATCCTCAGCTGGCAGCAGCACGGAGGGACAGGGAACAGCTCATTCCTCTGCAAACCTTTTCCTGGCCCTGTCTGCTGCGTACCATTAGGGGACCACACCGGGGCCCCAAGGCTGGGCTTTCCCCAAGCCCTGTGCACCCACCCATCCCTTGGCTCGAGCGCAGCACCTGATTCCCTACCTGGGTGGGGGATTCCTTGTGGTAGCAGGGGCTGAGGATGTCCTGTGGTTGTGCTGTGTACAAAGACACAGAGTGGCTTCAGCCAGCAGCGTTGGGTGGCACCCTGAGCTTCTGCTGCTTGCCCCGACCCGTGCTGGGCTCTGGCCGGGATGCCAAAGTCTGGCTGCAGAGCAACGGTTATTTCTGGCTGAGAAAGGGGCGGAGCGGGGCTGACCCTTGGGGCAGGGATGGTGCCACCCCAGCACTGAGCAGGGCTGACCCTTGGGGGCAGACCCCCCAGGCAGGGGTGGCGGCTGTGAGTAGGAGGTGACTGCACGCACCCAGGCACCTGGGGACGGTCGGAAGCAGGCAGGCAGGCAGGTGGGATAGCGGCAGTTTATTTCTGAGCTGGGAATACATGTGCATGGCGCAGGCGGGGTGCGGCGGCTGCAGAACCCGGGGGACGAGGATGCTTGCTACCACACTGTGTGCCAGGGGAAGGGAGAGGGGGACAGGGGCTCCCCTAAGAGGCACCGTGCCCTGGTAACACCCCCGTTTCCTTTGCTGCTCTCGCTGGCACCAGGGCTGCACCCTCCCCGTTCCCTGAAGTTGCTGCCTTAGCTCTCCCAGCATCGCTCCCCGGGCTCTGCCCTATAACTGTGCCCGCTCCATTGCCCCCTCTCCCCATAGCCCCCCATCACTTACCATTGCTGCTGTGCTCCAGGGAGCTCGGCCCCTTGCAGGGAGCTCCCATGTAGACACCGACCTGTCCCCAAACCCTCACACCTGCATCCAGACCTCCTCCCAGCCCTCTGCAACCTGCACTGCTGCCTTCTGCATGCCCCCATCTCCCCCTGTTGCACTGCCCTCCATCTCTGCCCTGTCCCTCCATGGGAACAGGGATGAGGACAGTGACAGGGGTTGGCGCTGGCCCTCTCTGCCCGGGCAGAGGGAAGCGACGTGTCCACGGTCCCCTTGGCATGGCAATAAATAACTCCGGATATCTTCGTTATCACTCTAGGGAAGAATTTAGGAGACGTTCCTTCTGGAGGGGTCAAAAGTAAAAAAGAAAAAAAAAAAACCATAAAAGCGAGGAAGATTTGGAGGCAGGGAGGATAAAATATTCACTTCTCCTCCCCCCAAATCTGGTTTCAATTGAAAGCAGCCGGGCTGCCAAGCAGGGCTGGGCAGGGTGCCCCAACCGTGCTGTGCCACCCCCAGAAAGCTGAGCCGTGGGGTGCCGGGCTGTGCCCCCCCAGCACTGGGCACAGGGATGGTCCCTCTGCCAGCTGCCCTGCGCTCAGTGCTGAGCACGCAGTCCTGCCCCGAAAGGTTAGGGTGCCAAAAATAGCTCTGGGCCACGGGGCTGTGGGCGGGCGGGAGGTGGCTGACCCCGGTGATGCCTTGATAGGGACGGGGCCACCCCGTGCACCCCCAGCCCGGAGCCTCTCCCTGCCTGGGGACCCGAACCGAGAGCGATGTCACCCATCCTACGGGTGGCACCGCGGGGGCCGCCCCGTCCCCAAGCGGTGTGCGCGGCTGGGGCTGCCCTAAGAGGTGCAATGGGCCCCCGACGGCAGCCCCCCCGCCTTCAGCCTCAGGCTCCCGCTCCAGCCCCGCGGACACAGGTTGAAGCTGTGGATGCCCGGGCTCTTGGTTCCCGAGTCTTCGGAGTCGATGGAGACGTCCGAGTCCGTCGGGGACCGGGAGCTGTAGCGCTTGGCCGGGGAGCGCGCGCCCACCACCGGCGACGGCAAAGGGCTCTTTGGAGTGGGGGACGGCCCGGCCGGGCTGGGTGGCAGCAGGAGCCGGCGGCCCTCCGCCCAGGTGGCTCGGGACACCCCTGGGGAGGCGCAGGGCCCCTCTGTTAGGGGCGATCTGTGCGATGGTGAGGGGCTGCCCGGCGCAGCCGGCACGCTGCGGGCACGCTGCGGGGCCGCGGCTTTGCACCCCTGCGGCAAACCGGGGGGACCCACGGCAGGGGGGGTGAAGGGCCGGGAGCCATCCGGCCCCGGGGGTTTGGGAGAGGAGCTCTTCCTGCGGGCTGCGTTGATGATGTTCCTGGCGAGCCGCGCTTGCATCTGGCGGCTGGCGCGGGGCTCGGCGTCCTGCCGCTGCGGGGACAGAGAGCGCTCGCTCCACGGCGGGGACCGGGGCGGCCCCTGCTCCAGCTCGGGCACCGAGACGGGGCTGGCCCAGCCGTCCTGGGCGCCCTGGTGCCGCGCCAGCCGTGGGGTCCAGGTGGGCGAGGCGGGGAGGGACGGCCGCCTTTCCTGCGGGGACAGAGAGCGCGTTAGTGTGCCCCACGGCACTGCTTGGAGACCTAGCGGTGGTGATGGGGAAAAGGGGCGAGAGGGGAGCAACTCTAATGTTCCCTCCCAAGGGGCCTTTTTTTGGAGACAGAAGCGAAGTTCCACTGGTGTGGGCACATGGGGGCATCTCTGCCCTGCGGTGCTGCCACTGCCCGTGTAGATGGGGCCATTACTGACCCACGGAGGGAGGCCAAGCCGCAATCCATCGCTCTTACCCAAATACAGAATCACAGAATGGCTTGGGTTGGAAGGGACCTTAAAGACCATCCGGTTCTGTGCATAATCCAGGGTCTCGCTATGTGCTGATGCACTAGAGCCCCTGGTGCCGAGCTTTGCCGCCCCGCAGCTCCTCCTGAGCCAGCAGGAAAGAGAAGAGACAGGACTGATAGTGCACGTGAGTGTATTGAGAAAGAGGAAGGGGGAAAAATGCAGAAGAAATAAAAGCACAGTTGAAAGGCAACTTGTTAATGCAGAGAGTAGCAAGAGCCCGTGGTACTCCCTGTCCCCACCAGACACCTCCCTGCCCCAACCCCTTCCCCTTGCTGTGCAGGATGGGTCTGGCGTGTGCCCACTGGATGTGAGGAAGCCAGCGTCTGGGCAACGGGCACATCTGTTGGTGCATCCCACCATCAGACCTTGAGCTGTCAGGCCCTGGAGATGCCTCCAAAGCTCCAGGACTGAGCCCTGCCCGAGCGATCCCTTGTCTCCTGGCTGTGCCAGCTCCGCTAGCAGCCCACTCCAGTACTGAGCTGCCCAGCTGCTGCAGCATTTGTCAGCTGGCTTCTGCCAGGCTGGATCGGGCAGAGCAACTGAGAGCTTGGCACAGCACAGTAGCATCAGTCTAAGCAACACATCACCTCCATGGAGCAGGAGGGAGACAAGGGAGCATCAGGAGGTACAGGGACCACAGTGTGACCCCAGTGCCACCCCCATGGTGGGAGGAGGCTTCTCTCTGTGATGTGGGAGCAAATAGAGACAGATCCCAAAGGAGCAGCAGAAGAGACAGGAGCAGGCACAGTGCGGTGGGAGGGCGGAATGTCCCCTTGGCCACGCTTTGGTACGGAGAGCTGGAAGTGCAGAAGGCGAGAAAAGGACCGAGGCAGAGCCAGAGTGCTCCATAAAGTTTCCAGGCAAGAGAAGAGAGAAAGCAGCGGAGGTGCTGTGGGTTGGTGGTGCTCCTGTCCATGTACTTTGCTTTGCAGACTCGGCCCCATTCGGCACAGACACACAGCTCCCATTGCCCCAGTGGGGCTCAGCACCGTGTCCTCACCCCATAGCACTGCCCCAGGGTTGGGCTCTGGGAGCCACTGCGCTACTTCATTTTGTCTTTCATTTTTTCATCCCCCTTTTACAGGTCGGTTTGGCTTTTTGCACGCCCCCCTGAGCAGTGCTCGAGGGTTTAACCAGCTGGAGGGGAGCCCAACATCTGCCCGCGTTCACTCTCTACTTGTAGTAAAAAGAAGGCTTCCACACCTGTGGCTCGATCCCCGCGTTCCTGGTGGAGTAGGAGGGTCGAGGTGCCTGGAAGCCGCCCTTGGCTCGAGGGGAGCGCCCGTGGCACGGCGATGCCAGCAGCAGCTCTGCACCACCGCCTCCGGCACTGTGAGTCATGGGCAGAGCCCCAGTGGCACTGAGGAAAGGGCTGGAAGCGGCCCCGTGTGTGGTGGGAGGTTGCCAAATGGGGGACGGAGGCAGCGGGGAGGTGGGGCAGGAGGTTTGCTGTGGGTAGGAGTAAGTGCTGGGAGGTGAGGGTCTGGGTGGTGGCATGGACCTCGCCGGAGCTTTGGATGGGGAGAGGATGAAGAGCGAAGGCTGGAGCTGGTAGGGCTGGTGCTTGGAGAGCTCCGCCTCGTTCTCCGTCGGGTTGTTGCCGTAGAGAGAGGCAGGGGGGGTTTTGGAGGGCTGGGATGGGCTCCTGGTGGGGTGTCTGGAGACCATGGGCGACAGGCAAGCATTGGCATCATACTTCCAGGAGGGAGGCAGCGACATGGTGGGCGATGGGGAGCGCAGCAACTCGGGCTGGGAGGGAGCCTCGATGATGAACTTCTCCATGCGGGACTGCCGGCGGGCGAAGAGCTCAGCCCCCTTCCCTCTGGCCTCGCTCAGGTTGTGGCTGGGCTGCGGCTTCGGCTTCGGCTTCACCATGGGAGACTTGAGGCAGGAGGACCACGCCGGGGCATCGTCGGGCACCGGGAGGGGCTGCGCAGCCCTGGATGCGCTGGCGGGGACAAAGTTGGCGGCTTCGGCCCCTAAAGCGAAGGGCTCATCCTCGGCACCGGGATCCCCATGCTCCTTCTGCTTCTTCCTGATATCCGCGCTCTGCACCAAATCCAGCAGGTCAGGGTTGGGGCCCAACTTGGGCTTCTCAACAAAGGTGAACATGGACTTCTTGTGGCCCCTACGTGCCGCCGACTCCTCCAGGATGCCCGTTTTGGGCAAGGGGACCACTGCCGCCAGCCCATAACTGGGGCCTGACGGTGCCTTCTGCTCCCCGGGGGGGTACAGGGCCGAGTAGGTGGGGGGCGAGCGAACCCTGCTGAGTGGGGGTGGGCTACCCAGCGTCTCTGCATAGGTGGGTGGCGGGGGCTCAGTGCCGGGGGCTCGCTCCGGGGGCTGGCTCAGCCCGGGGGGTGTTTGGGTGCCGAACGGCCGCGCCGTGCGGTTCTTCACTGGTTTGGGTTTGGCCAGGGTGAGGTGCACCTCGTAGTACTGCCTGCTCTGAGCCCTGCTCTGTGCCTGCGTGGCTGGGGGAGCCGTCCCTGGGGGTGTGCTGGCCGTCACTGTGGGTATGTTGGATGTCACCACGGGTGCGTTGGATGTCACCGTGGGAGGACTTGCTGTCCCCATGGGCGCATTGGCCGTTCCCATGGCTGCATCGGCCATCCCCATCGGTATGTTGGCTGCCACTGTGTGCGAGCTGGCTGTCCCCATTGGCACACTGGTTGTCACTATATGTGTGCTGGCCGTCCCTACGGGCATGCTGGCTGCCCCAGTGGGCACACTGGCTGTCACCATGGGTGCGCTGGGTGTCCCTGTGGTTATGTTGGCTGACACCATGGGCTCACTGGCTGTCCCCATGGCTGTGTTGGCCATTGCCACACCAGCAGGTATGCTGGCTGTCACCACGGGTGCACTGGCTGTCACCACAGGTGTACCAGCCATCCCTATGGGCGTGCCAGCTCTCCTCACGGTCATGTTGGCTGTCACCACGGGCATGGTGACTGTCCCCATGGATACACTGTCTGTCCCCAGAGGTGTGCCAGCTGTCCCCATGGTCATGCTGGCTGTCCCTGTGGGCATGCTGACCGTCCCTAAGGATGTGCTGGCTGTCCCCACGGGTGTGTTGGCTGTCACCACGGGCACACTGGGCACCTCACCATTCTTCTGCTTAGGAACGCATGCACTCTCTGGTGGGGCAGGAGTGGCCACTCTTGTCCCCAAGCTGTCCCCTGTCCCCTGGACCCCTCCCACTTCGCTCTCCACCTTCTCCTTGTGCACACCATTGGCAGCAGCCAGTGCCATGTTCTCCTTCAGGTAGATACTCAATGGGACTTGCTGAGCCTCAGTAGGGGACTCCTGGCGAGATGCCACGTCCTCCTGCTCCCCCAGCGTCCCCCGGCTGCTGTGCCCCTCGCCCGTCTCCATGTCTCCTGGCTGTGCCCCCAGGCTCAGGGGCAGCCCCGTGCCATGCCCCGTGCCAGTCCCAGTGAGCCCGTCGACGCGCTGCCTGCGGCGGTGGAAGAGCAGCACGCCCTTGGAGCTGGGGCCGGGTGCCGTGGTGAGCTGTGCCACGATCCTGCGGCTCCGCGCCTTCGCCTCTTTCAGCTCCTTCTCAGAGAGGCTGGAGCTGCGGGAGAGACCTGGGTGAGGAGAGAAGTGGAGGGTTAGCGGGGCTCAGCCCCTTCTCAGAGCGCCCCCAGCACCCTGAACCCAGGGACGCCTCCCCTCCAGCCCAGCCTTGTTGCAGCTGGGTGCGCTGCTCAATGCTGCATGGACATCTTCCTGCGGGGAGTAACCCCTGAAGCCCAGAAGACAGCCACCGTGGGGCAGATGTGACCATTCTTCCCACCCAGCAGAGCAGAGGGGAGCGTCCCCGCGTCTCACTCCCCGGGACAGTTTATCTCCCCCGGCTCTGCGCGCTGATCCCAGTGACCGTATTGGAAAGGAATTTCTCAAAAGGCTTCAGGAGGTTTCAGGTTGCAGCTCACAGGATTTCAGCCCGTGGCTCAAACACACGTGGGGCAGGGAAGGCGTCCCCCCAGCCCTCTCCCCACATCATGATGCACAGCCCCACAGATGCACGAGAGCGAACCTGGCCATAGGACCGGCGTGTATGTACCCGGCACGTATGTGAGCGGCAACACGAGATGGCAGCAGCCGACAGGAGCTGGGCAGGATCCCGACCCGACGCACAGCCCGCAGCAACGCGCCAGCCCCATTCCTTCGGAGCCTATAAAAGCGCTAAAAGCGGCCGGCTGCGCGTCTGCTAACTGCGCTGAAAGCCCTCCGAGCGCCGCCGGGCTCCTCCAGCTCTGCTCAGCCAAAAGGTCAGGGCCAAAGCCCTTCCCAAACACTGAGAGGATGTGGAGCTGCCGGGAACACATTTTCTCGGGGTGAGCCACTTCCTATGAGCGTGCCCTGAAACGCCCATGGCCACTGGGAAGGGCAGTGCCACCCAACAGCCCCCGGTGCCCTTCCTCACTACGGGGTCCACGCGTCGTGCCCAGGAGCGCTGCCATGAGGGCCCCATCCACACCCGGACAGAGGTGGGTGGCCGATCCCAGCTCCTCCGGGCGCAGGCAGCGTCCACTCCCCTTCCCTTCATGTGTTTTTCATTTTCTTGCCTTCTGTGCTGCTTGGGAGCCTTCCAGGATATTTTAAGCGGTGGTGGTTCAGCCTACCAGCGAAGGAAGGGATGAATGACTAAGCCAAATCCTTCCAGAGAGCTCGCGGTGGGGCGAGAAAGCTGCTGTGAGCCGGGCATCCCCTCCCCATCACCCTCCGTCCCATCCGCCCATCTCCTGCAGTCACATCTGTAGGACGTTTGCAGCCCTTTCAGCCGCTCATCCCTCGGCCGGCACGGAGGAACCAACCGGAGGGGAGGAGGGCGGATGGACGGACTGAGCTTTAGGACTGTGCCGAGAGGAGAAAAAGGCAGAAATACCATCGCAAACCCTCCTGGAAGCGATGAGCCCATCCACAGCGGGCGTTCCAGCTCTCCCCGTCCGCAGCCGGCATTGTTGAATACGACATTTCTATTTGCTTTGGCGGCGGCACAGAGCGGGGAAGCGGCTTCCTGTGGCCAAGGCTGCCTGGAGGGCTGCCAGCCCCGCGGCTCCCGCTCCGCCACTCGCCCTCACCGTAGAGAAGTGGGGAAACGGGGCCGGGGAGCTGTTGGGAAACAAGCCTCAGGCTCCAGATGTCTGCGCGTTTCACGCTCCGACCCAAGCATCCTTGGAGGCCGGGGCCGCCTATGAAGCAGAGCTCTCAGCAAAGCCGTTCTGGAGCCTCTCGCTCTCGCTACTGCCTTTTGATAGCCAACCAGGGGCTGTGGGGGTGTCCTCAGAGCTGGAGGGATGACTCAGCCTTTGGCCAGGGATGTCCCGGCTCGGGCTAGCTGCCGGCCGAGCCCCGCACCCAACGCTGGGACCCCATAGACAGTGGTCCTGCACACAACCGGCTTCTGGCCACCGATGGAGCCCCGGCCAAAGCTCAGCTCCAAGGGCTGAGTGGCTCTTCCTTCCTTCCCACGCTGCTCGCCATCGGGCTGCTGTTTGGGAAGGAAACGTCTCCTGTCCCTGAGTGTCCCAGCCTCTTCCAAGAGCAATGAACCAGCCCCGCCAGCACTCTGACTCCACAGTGGGGACGTCCCCGAGCCCTGTGGTCCTGGGATGCTGCAGAAGGAGGTGCAGCATCACTGGGATCCTGTGTGCAACCAGCCACATGGGCACCTTGAGCATCATTTCATTGCAGTGCACTTTACCTTGGCCAGAGCAGCCTGTAGCTCTCTACCTATAGATACAGACCTATATCTATGTACACCTACTGACCTATATAGGCCCTTGCTCCTTGTATTTCCAGCAACAGCTCAGGGTTAAACAGCCTCTTCCCAATCTGTCAGCCCTCCCTCTGCTCTCTCCTCCAGAGTGAGGGTGATGAAAGGCATTTCTGTTGTCCTCCTTTCCTGGCCAGATGGGAAAAGCCCTCCTTCCAGCTCAGCTCTCCATGCCAACGCTGGGTCTCCTCGCACAGGGATGAAGGGTGAAACACATCCGTGGTATTACACAGCAATGATGGAAGACATACAGAGAGCTGGGAGCTGTACCTCACAGGTCTGGGTGTGACACTGAGATGTCTGGGCACAGATGGGGGAATTGCATCCCAGCCCCACTCCCGGCTCACACAGAATGCTCAGGGTGCATCACAGAGGATGTCACCCCATGCCCAGCACCAGTCCTACAGAGCTGAGGGACATCCAAGGCCAAGAAGAGAAAAACGACAAACCTCAACTCCACTACCTTTGTACGGACCCACAGCCGCCCCTGGGCAGTGCTGGGGATGGGGAACCCACTGTTTGCACCCAAATGCTGAGGGCTTTGGACACGGAGCAGGTTTGGGGCAGGGAAGCCAGCTGGCCCTCTGCCTGAACTACAGCTGTGCGGGGCTTTTTGCAGCGCGCACACAAACGCACACATTTCAGTCTGCTCTTCCCTCCAGCTCTCAGTTATCCCAAATAATCTGCTGCCAGGAAAACAAGAAGGGTAGCGCAGGCAGGCAGTCTGGCTGGCTAGGAACAATTAACATGCAGAGATAAAAACGCGACAATTTTCTGCCTCATTCCCAGCTTCCAGCGCTTCTGGTAGAAAAACCCCATGAAGTTTCCATCGGTGCTGGCCCTACAGACCCCAAAATCCCCGACTTGAGTGGTGGAGCAGCTCTGTGCTGCCAGGCAGGATCAGAGCACGGGGCCTCTCCTCTGCCAGCAACAAAATCTGGCACAGCGAGAAAATTCGATTCGCTTGCAAGTTCTCCCTGCGCTCCGTTCATGAGGGCTTTGCTGGATTTGGAGCTGGTTGCTCCCTGCTGCCCCGTGCTGCTCCTGGCTCCCGGCCGTGCTTCGGCTGTGCCCGGCCCTCAGCACCTGAACTTGCCCCACTTCTGCCTAAAATCACCCCACAAGCGTGGGGCAGCGAGTGGTGGGGCCGCCATCTCCCAGTGGAGGGAAAGAGGAGAAGGGGTTGGGTATGAGACCACTGGGAATGTCATCGGGTACCGCTTGTGCCCAGGACAGAGCAGGGAGGGGACCGGGGCGAAGCGGTGGCCCTGGTGTGTCCCATGGAGAGGACAGTGCATGGAAGGAGCGATGCAGAGCTGAGAGATGCGATCCCCACCACCCCGCAGCCGCCCCAACCCACGGACACAGGCACGGGCACGCGTGGGACTCATTTCTATAGAGACAAATGCAGCGCAACGCTCCCCAGGCGGCTCCGCAGCAGGGGGACACCCCCGGCACCACGCAGCGCCGGGCACCCCCAGCTCCCCACAGCCCCGGCTCCTCGCATCCCGCTCAAACACCCCCCGATCCCCGCAGCCTCATCACCCCGCTCCCTGGCCCAGCCCCCAGCCGACCTCCCCGCCGCCCCCCGCTCTCCCCCCGCTTCCCGGCTCCCTCTCCCCGGGGCCTCCCGAGCCCCTCTCCTACCCGCGGTGCCGGTGCCGGTGCCGCCGCCGCTCGACTGCACCAGGGGAGGAGGCGGCGGGCAGGAAAGTTGCAGCGGCTCCGCCCTCGGAGCGGGCCCGGGGGGGGGGGCGGCGGGCGGGGGCCGGGGGGGCCGGGGCCGCTGGGGGTGCCGCTGCTCGTTCCCGTGCCCGCCCCGGTACGGCGGATCGCACCGCGCCGCGCGGGATGCGACGGGACGGGGCCGCCATCCCGGTGGTGAGGGCAGCTCCGACGGCTCTGCCCTCTGCTCGTCCCAGCCTGGCTGCGTCTGCTCTGAGCAACCGCGAGAGCGGCCCGAGCATCCCTTTACTCATCTCTGAGCACCCCCTAACACAGCCCCGAGCACCTCCTTACCTCTCTGCCTTCACGCCAGGAGCACAGTGGGGTCACGCTGATCCTGAGCCCCCCCGGCACGGCGGTGACAGCGCTGGGACCCATCAGCAGCACGCAGAGCCCTCAACGCTGCTGCGCTCCCCCTCCGTCTGCGCCCCCGGATGAGCTCCTGGCCTTATTTTTTGCCTTTCTAATTTCCTTTCTTCCTGCTGCTCTCTGCTTTTCTGTGCTTTTCTGGTTTTTGAGGGAGCCCGGCGCGAGCTCAGCATCCCCCAGGGAGCGAAACCTTCTGTTTATTTGCACACCAGACAGAGAAACCAGTCCTGCCTCCCGCATCTCACTGCCAGTGCCTCTACCCGGGGCTCCCCATGAGGTGCCAACCCGTTGGGGCCGCTGGGCCGGATCGCAGCCAGGAGATGGGGCTGGATGGGGCTGCTGACCTTGCAGGGTGTGTGCACACCGCTCGGCGATGCACTCCCTGTGCCATTCCTGCAGGCATCGGGGTAGGGATGGATGCACCGACATATGAAATCGACAGATAAGGAGAAAAGGAGCGGATCCTCAACACCTCCTGGGGATGCTCTTGCAAATACCCCACTGCAAGGGTAGCCCTAACGCTTGGCTTGCAGCCCAGCTCCAGAGCCAGCCCCGGCACCGCTGACCCATAGCGTTACTGTAGGGCTGTTGCCAGGGCTTGGGACCCTCGGTGACATCCTGCCCTGTGGCTCTGGAAAGTCTGACAGTCACGCAGGCAGTGGATGGCAGTGATCTCACTCAGGGGGAGGAGGAAACGGGGCAGACAAACGCTTTCCAGCAAACCTGTTGAGTTACTTTAAATTCCAGGCTGGCAGCAGAACTGCTGGATCGCGGCTCGGGATAGGAAAATGCTGAGCCCGGACAGAGCTGGGCCTGACCTTTCCCACTGCGGATCCACCATCCCAAACAGAGGGAGAAATGCTCTGAGTCTGTCTGCAGCCGTGAAACACGACGCTGCATGGCTGCACTGAGCCAAGAGCTTGGCTGAGCTTCCCACCTCCAAACTGTCATCCCATCCCGCGGGCTGCTGGTGTGAGGGCGAGCAGTGCCCCGGGATGGATGGGTTTGGGAAAGCCCATTTGGAGTCCCCAGGGCGAAGGGGCTGCTTTGGGAAAACCACTCCACAGCATCACCCGAGGGCTCATTCCCAGCAGGGATGTGGCACACCTGCCCCGGTAGCTGAAATAACAGCTGGTGGGGGGAAATAGAGCGGAGGAAGTAGGGTTTGAAGATGGGTCCCATGGCTGTAGGGAAAGGTGGGGGCCAGCATCTCCCCCTGGGGCTGCTGTAACCCCATTTGGGGTCCCCATGGAAGACAGGCTGTGAAACAGGGCTCCAGAGCAAAGCGGTGTCAGGGAGCATTGCAGGGAGCAACCAGCCTGAAATAAAGTACTTACTTTCTAAATGGGGGCCTGAAATAGAGATGGCCCGAAGCCACATAGCAGGAGCATCCATGCGGACTTGTCTCCCGTACACAGTACAGCTGTGCCATGCTCTGGGTGGGGAGAGATGCCCAAATCCCACAGAGCACCCCAGGGTCTGCCCCTGACCCCGGGGCACCCCTATGCCCCACTCAGCTCTCGGAGACTGTGGGAATCCACCCGCTGCTCCCCTCCCCTCCTCAGGGATGGCACGGATTCCTCTGCTTTTTGAGGGCACTGAGATCATCTGGAGCTAAAAAAGCCCCAGAGCACAGCTGGGACCCGGCACCCACCGCCCTGCATGGGAGGAACCCCAACCACACCGTGTGCTGGGGATGCTGCAGCCCCATGGTGCTGAGGTGCTTTGCGGGGCGATAAGGGGGTCCTTACTTGCTTTCCTGGGCTCAGTGGAGGG
Organism: Gallus gallus; assembly: GCF_016699485.2. Taxonomy (NCBI): domain Eukaryota; kingdom Metazoa; phylum Chordata; class Aves; order Galliformes; family Phasianidae; genus Gallus; species Gallus gallus. The sequence continues at coordinate 12,707,575 of NC_052544.1, forward strand.
AGCGATGAGGACGCGCTTGATCTTCACCAACCTCCACTCCTGGCTGGGGTCATCCATGGGGCTGACTGCTGTTGGGGGCAGCTGAGGGGCAGGGCTGGGGGCACAGCAATCCGGGGGGGCTGCAGGCTCATTGTTCACGTTCCCTGTGGGGAGCTCAGGGTCTGGGATGTCCCCTCTGTCGCTCTCCTGTCGCAGCGGTGCCTTCAGCATCCTGCCGGCTTCCTTTCTCCACCTTCCCTTTCTCCACCTTCGGGGACGATGCTCAGTGACTCCAAAGATCCAACTGGCCGCTCACGGCCCGAGGGCTGGCCCTGCTCTGGGAGTGTCCCCTTCCATCCGAGGAGGAAGCAGGGCACAGTCCTCACTCCTCAGCCCCTCGCTCCGTGTCTTCAGAGCGACGTCACCAAGGAGAGGTCTGCGGGGTTTTCTCTTTTCCAGCCCAACAGAGGACCTGCAAAGGGCAAGGGAACACTGAGCAATCAGTCCACTCGCAGTTCTCCAGGTGAAGGATGGGGCACCTCACCCCTCCACCCCCACCCACGGCACTGGGGGCTGTGTTCGGCTCACTCTGGCGCTTGCTCAAGGCAGGAGCCCCAGCTCCCACCTCCATCCTGCACCCAGCTCACAAAGCCGGGCCGTGTTTAACCATTGCATGACTCACGGCTCTGGGACAAGCACCAACACACTCACTTCCCTCTGTTCTGCTGAGCAGAAATGCTGCTGAGTGATGAGCGCACACAGCACCGCAGCCAAGAGGAAAGGTGCGGGCTGGGAGCAGGGATCAGCGCGTGGGGACAGGATGCTGCTTAGCACAGCGGGGAAATTCCTGCGTGCTGAGCCCAGAAGGGTTCTGCATGACCCAAAGCCCACCCCATCGCCTGGACTTAGGTGATGCTGGCAGAGACGGCTCAGCGCCATCTCTGTTGAGCTCAGGATTGTACCCCGCGCTTTGCTCTTCTGGAATCCCTCCTCCCACCACTATTAAATGTGGATTTGCGGAGGGATCCCAGGTGGGCAGCTCCCACCACCCACACTGAGCCCCACCCGCCCATGGGGGCTGTACTGGGCTCTGCAGGGCACCGTGCGTTACTGCTGCTGTGCTGGAGCAAAGGGTGCCGGGGTGTGATGGGAGCACCCATCTCCCAGCCCTATGGGCACAGAGGCTGCAGGAGGGTGGGCTGCTCGGAGTGCAGTGTGGCTTTGAAGCCCCTCCTGCAGCAAGACCCTGCAAGAGGAGCATCTGCTGCTCCTAATGCATGAACTGCAAGTGGTGCCGGGGGAGGGAGGAGTGAAAAATAGATGGAAATATCCCTACGTTCACCAAATCTGGCGGCAGGAACACCTCTTGCTCCCTCCCCGCCCACTCGATGGGGTCTGACGTGCACCCCCCTCTGCCTTCCTCACAACCTGCCGCCCCTCCCCATCCAAAAAGGAAAACTAAAGTTAACTTTCCACCTCCCACACACAGATTTTTGGCAGGCGCTGCCAGCACTGAGGCTGCCAGCACTGCAGAGAGCCCCTCCTCCCAGCTCTGAGCAACCCAAACCCAACAGGGGGACATGGGGGACACGGGGGACCCATCCTGCCCATATCCCAGCCCAGGTGTGTGGGCAAAAGCAGCATCCCATCGGGGCTCCCCTGCCTTGGGGATGCTGTCCCCGTGTCCCCATCGCCACTCGGTTTCCATCATCTCTCAACAAGCCCAGGGGGGTGGGATTGGGGCTGTGGTGTGAAGGCTCTCGGGTTTCCCCGGGTCACGCAGCGGGTCGCTGTCAGTCAGGCAGGACCCTGCTGCCCAGACTTTCAGTCCCCAGCTCCGGTCACAAGATCGGCGCCTTCCCTTTCCAAAATAGACCGAGTGCAACCCATACATCGGGGGATTTTTGCACCTTCCCTATGCCAGCAGCTGAATGTCCCACGGGGCCAGCTTGGCACAGCATCTCCTCTCCAACACCGCAGTTCCTGGGCAGGGGCTCCTACACCGTTCCTGCACTGTTGGTGTGAACCATGAAGCAGAGAGCCCCCAAACCTGCTGCTTTATGCTGTAATGGGGCATTTCTCAGGGACCCTTTGGCACCATCCCAGTGCAGCAGAAGGCCGGGATGGGATGCGTCCCCAAAGGGCAAACCCCTGCAGGACCCTATTGGACCCTATTTCTTTAAGGGAACACTGCCTCCACAACTGATACGGAGATGTCCCCACGGTGTGGCTGTCACTTGGAGCCGTGCCTGGACCGCCCTGTGCCCGGCTGCTGTCACCTCTGCTGCAACCCAATACCACCCCGGGCTCCCTGCCGTCCCTCGTTGCCAGCCCCATTCCATCCACCCCAGGACCCCACTGCAGCGTCCCCAAACATTGTTGGGGCTGCACGGGGATGTGTGGGCATCGGGGCTGGGGGATGCTCCAGGGAGGGTCCCTCTGCCCTCCGTCCTCCTCAGCAGGGCCACCAGAGCTGCTGGTGCCACTCACAGCACTGTGTCCGTGGCTGTGGGCAGGGCAGGACCTGCTCAGCACAGGGCGGGTGGCAGCCCGTCCTATACATTGCTTCCCTCCGGACCCTGTGAGGGCAGATCCCAGCCTCACTTTGTCCCCCATGCTTCCTGGAGGTGAGGACAGCCCCACGCCAGCTGTCAGGGGGCATTCTCGGGGCAATTTGGGGGCAGAAAGCACCAGGTTTGGTGGAGACTTTGGGTGCCACCAGCAGAGCTGCTGTGCCACCAAGGTGAGACCAAGGTGCCACCGAGGTGAGTGGCAGTGAGCACAGCCGGGAGCGTTTGGGGGTTGGGGCCACGCACGTATGTGAGACATAAAGCAGTGTGTGTGTGTGTGTGTGTGTGTGTGTGTGTGTGTGTGTGTGTGTGTGTTCAGCATCAGCCCTCATCCTGGCAAAACCGCCGTGCAGTGGAAAGGAACCCTGTGAGGACACGTCCCGCAGCAGGGCAGCCCCTGGCCCAGCCCGGCTCTCCCCGTGCTCTGTTTTCTTTCTCTGCATTTCTCTCTTAACCCCTTCAGGATCCTGCGGGATTGGTGCGGTGGGGCCGCACAGCCAAATGCTGCACAGCTCCTGCATAGCCCTGGGGACTGTGGGTGGGGATGGGGACGGGAGTGGGGGCAAGGATGGGGACACTGGGACAGAAATAGGGACAGGGACAGGGATGGGATGGGGACAGAGACAGGGACACCACTGCTGCCGTGGGTGGCTCTGCCGCCTGCAGCAACCCCAGTGCTGCTCTTCCTGCTTCCCCCCACCAGTCTCTCCCACCCTTCGGTACCCCACGGTACCTCCATCCCATGGGGGCAGCCTGGTGACACCCAGGCTCACCACGCTCATCTCTTCCCCGTCCCCACCATCCCCATTCTCCCTCTGAGAAGCAAACCCCCCAGACTCCCCCCTGCAGCCCTATGGCCACCCACTCGGGGGCCGTGGCCGTGCTCCCCCCACTGTGCCCATACCTGTGTCCCCACTGTGGCCATACCCGGTCCCTGCCAGCAGCTCGGCTCGCTTCTCCTCTCCCGCTCTGCTCCAGCCGCCGTGGAGGGCAGGGAGAAAAGGGGGGAGAGGGGCGGGAGGAGGGGAGCGGGGAAATGAAACTTTAATAGCACAGAGCCCCTTTTGTTTCCCGGCATATGGGATATTTCATACATGCTGAAGGCATTAACCACCTATGTGCTTCCAGGGCTGGCGGCAGCGGGGAGCGCGGCACAGCTGGAGGCGGCCCCTGTCCCCCACATCCCTTCCTCCAGGGAGGGGAACCTAACTGCAGCTCCCCATTTTAGAGACACACTGCAAGGAGGGATGAGAACAAGGGGGGGGGGGGGTGGGAGGACCCCCCAGCAGCCCCTCCATTGCCCTCCTGCCTTGGAGGCACAGTGGGGACACCCAATCCTGCGGCGCTGTGACTCATGTGCCCCATCCCACCCCACTCCCCAAGGCACACAACCATCCCCAAGAGCAGCAGGGCTGGAAGACACCCCTGGTGGGTGCCCTTGTGCTGTTTCCCCCTCCATCTCCCTCCGTGGAACCCCACGCCCATGAATTGGGGTGACATCAGCAGAGCCCGGCATGGCGCATCGCTCCCTCTTCCCCTATAGGAGGTGTGAGCCCACGGGACGCCAGCCCACGGTAAATTGGTACTTTGTGCGGTGTTGATCCAGGCTCACTCTAATTTGAAATAAAAAAAAAAAAAACCAACGCAGCCAGTAAAGGGCCTTTATGGCTCTTCAGAGCTCGTAAAGCTGCAGTAAGGGGCCGGCGGGCTGGGGGCAGCTGGGGAAATTTATGGCAGGTTTGGGTGAGTTCGGCACTGTAGCTCTGCAGGGCCGGCGTGCCGGGCAGGAGCCAAACAAGGGGGCTTTCTTGGGGTGGGGATGGGGGGGCTGTGCCTCCCAGGGACCGTATTCACTCCTCGCCAACCCAAATGCCCCAAAGGATTTCCCCAAAGCTCCTTTCAGACTCGTTTTTAGCAGCGGACGGATTTTGCACGGGGATGCTTCCCAAGGCAATGGATGGATCCAGGCTGCACAACCATGGAGCAAAGCTGCGGGGACCTGCGTGGGCCTGACGAGCATCCCCACTGCAATCCCAGCGTAGGGCAGGAAGAGCTGGAAGTGGGGCGGCCGTGAGAGCCACAAGAATTGGGAGAGAATGGGAGGAAGCTGTCGGGTGGGGACCGTGCAGAGGAGGCGGGCAGCGGGGAAAGGCATTTTTCCTTGCCAGCATCTTGGCTGCTTCGGTGTGAACTGCTATAAATTCGCTCCTTATCTCTCAGACCATTTCATGTTTTTCATGAAAAGAAAATAGTCTGCAGGAAAAAAAAATAATAATAACAAAAAAAAAATCGCTCGCTGATAAAATATCCCTTTGGCATTGGGAGGAACGTGAAATGGCTCTAATCAGAGCGGGGCCGGGGCTGGGAAATGGCCGAGACGGGGCCGTGCCCCAGCCGGGATCAGCCCAAGGGCGTCCTGGGTGGGAGCTCCATACGCACAGCACTGCCACGTGCCGCATCCCCCAACAGCGCTGCGCCCCCATCGTGCCCTATCCCGGCACTGCCACCCCTCGGACTGCGCTGTGCTCACGGGAGGTGCTACGCCACCACCCCACGTCCCCTCCAGCCCTGTCCCAAATCTCTGCGTCCCCCTTCCCCTGCAGGGAAATGCAGGCGCAGGCGGCGTGTGGAAATAGGATGTGCGTTTCGGTGCCAAAACATGCACAGACGCACATGCCAGAAACGTCTGTGCCGCCGCACAGAGCCGCCTGTGTTTCCCTGCTTCGCACAAGTGACTTTTGTTGGAAGGGTTTGGCCCTGCTGAGGGGCTGCCAGGCATGGCTGTGGTTGGATGTGTGCCCCCAGCGTCCCCCCGCCCATAGGGCCTCGGGGTTCAGGGTGCCGGTGTCCCCAGTCCTGGCCTGACTGAGCCCCGCAGTGGCTCTGGGGCTGCGGCACAGCCCCATTTCCGGACAGTTCTACCTTTCTCAGAGCTGGAGATGGAAGAAAGCCCCTTTATTCAGCTCTGCAAACAGTGCCCATGCGGCCGGTGGACCCCCCGACCTCAGCACCCCAAAACACGGCCAATGGGGTGCAGGGATGGGGCAGCCCCGCTGTCATCTCCAGGTGCTTGGGGAGACCCATGGGTATGATGTGTACCTATGGGGAGGGACGGACGGCGGGATGGATGATTAATAGCGATGTCCGGGGCCAATAATGGGAAATAATGGGGGGCGAGGGGTTGGTGTCCGAGCCAGGAGGAAGTAGGAGCACAAAGCAGCGATAACCCACCCCAGCACAGCACTGCTCCCGTCGGCCCCGCGGAGTGTTTATGGCAAAGCCTGAGGTGAGTGAGAAATCCATCTCCCGCTTCCTGTTGATCGCTGTGAGCCAAGTGCCTCGCTTGGCCAAGCAGGATGGGAAGGGGATGCGGGGCAGCACGGAGCCCGGCCCTTGAGGGCTGTGTGCACCCTGTGCCATGGGACAGAGCCCAGCTCCAGCAGCACTGGACCCCGCTGGGCTCACGCTGCAGCACCCAGGGCACGCTGAGGGCAGGAGCAGTGCCCAGCTGTGGATGCTGTTTGCTCCCTGAGTCATCGGCCGCAGTCGGCCGGCTCTGAGATCCGTCCTATTTTTCTCAGAATCCTCGCAAAGAGGATGGCAAAAAGGATGGGGGAAGGGGATCGCACTGAGTGGGGCAGGCTGCTTGCATCGCCCACTCTCCTAATGGCCCTATATGGGGAGCAGGGTGAGGGGTCCTACCATGGGGCTTCGGAGCCCCCCCCCCCAGCACTGTGGGGAGACCCCAAGTCCCGGAGTTGTAGGGGCCCCCAACCCGGCCAGGGGTGCTCATGTGGCCGCCAGCTGCTTGGAAAGCCTTCCCTGGCGGCGGGTCAGAAGTACAGATTTTTATAATTATTAGTCCTGGTAATTTACCGTAAGATATTTATTCTGGCTCATTCCAAAGCATTTGAATCGTGTTGGGTCTGAGGGTGGGGGCTGTGCAGGGCTGGGTGCTCTGTCCCCATCCTCTATCAGTGGGATGTGTGTGGCCCCCAGCAGACACCCCCGGCAGCAGCCCAGAGAGGGGCCTGGTTCACTGTCTCACCCCGTGTCCCCCCCCCAGCACCCACAGCCATCCCAAAGGGGTCAACTCACCTGCACCGAGCCGGGACCCCCTCTGGGGGTGGGGGGCTCACAGGGATGGAGGCAGTGAGGGCTCCTGGGTGGTCACCGGGCCGGGCTGTGCCTGGAGATGGGCTGGAGGATGGAGGCTATCTCCCACCCCCCATTAGGATGGGGCCCCGCAGCTCACCGAGCCCCCGCAGTGTATGTATGGGGAAACTGAAGCCAGATGTGCGCTGTCGGGACAGCCTCACATTGCCCTCCTACAGCTGAGATCCGCCTCACAGCCCAGGATCCTGCTGGGTTTTCTCCTCTATTGCTCCACAACGCCCTGCGAAGAGCCATGGGAGCCGGGGGGGTGGGGGTGGGGGTGATGCTCCAACCTCCCCTCTGCATTATTAACCACCCCCATATCAACCCTCATCCTTTTCCATAGAGCTGCAGCTGCCGGGAGCTGTGGGTGCAGCGCTGCAATAGGATCTGAGCAATGCAGTGCCCACTCTGCACCGGGACGGCTGCGCAGCGAACCACGTCGGGACGTCTTATTGCCATTTCCAATTCCACCTTTTAAAGCCCCTTCTATTCCTGCGTGGTTTTCTGGTTCAGCCTGCGACACTGACACGGGCAATTCGTATTTACAGCCCGTAAATACGCGATTCATTTGTGAGCAACTCCTAATGCAAAGCACACGTCTCCCGAGCAAGGCCTGTGCACGCTCACAGGATGAGGGCTTTCCTATAGGTTTTATAATCCGGGGGTGGATGTGCTCGTAACAAAAACACACTGACATTTCTCAGATGCCGGAGTTCGGCTTTATTTTATCAGAAAATGTAAATACGTCACTGCAAATCACGAGACAGCAGAAGAAATATTTTGCATGGCCCTCGTTCAAGGAGAGGCTCTTCTTTAATTACTCTTTGAAAACAAACACGGCTGCAGTGCGGGGCCCCGGGACAGCACACAGAACACATCCCAGCACCGGGCACGGCCGGGTGCGTGCAGGCTTTGGGATGGAGCCGCCCCCAATGCAATGCCCCATCCATGTGAGCCCTATTGCTGTAGGAGCCTCCGCCATCCTGCTACGGTGTGAAATATTTGCATCATCTGGATTTCGCCTGCTGCCATATGGTCCTGGGATGCCTTTCTCCCGGGGTTGCTCTGCGTTCAGAGCTTTCTGTTATTTATGGGGTGCGAGCGAGCCCTGAGCCCGCAGTGCTGAGCCCGTGGTCAAACAGGAGCTGGTCCTGAGCACCGGGATGCTCTGCGTGCCACGGGCACTGTGCAGGACCGGCACCACCGGCGTTACTTCTGGGATGCAGAGTGTCACATAGTGCTCAGGAAGGACACGGGATGTGCTGAGGCTCGGGGGTGTGTTGGGATGTGGAGATGGATGCGCCACGCTCGAGGTGCTCGTGGAGGCACCAAACCCAGGGCCCCCCATGTCCCTGCCAGTGCCTGGCTGGCCGCAGCCGCTCCGGTCCTGGCCCTCACCCAGTCTGGATTTTGCTTTGTTTGCTCATTTTCCACAGACACGGGAGCTGGAAAACACCATCGGTGCCAAGGGTTGGGGCGAGGGGACGGGGCAGTGGGAGCCTTCCTCCCGCCTGCACCGCAGGGCTGTGTGAAGAGCTGAACCCGTAGGCACATCCCTTTAGTCCCTCAGCACAGAGTCCCCGAGTCCCCATCCCACCTGATCCTGTTAATTAAGCAATTAACGCCACGCAGCAGCTGGTACCACCTGTGGCAGCTGACTGGGCTGGGGGGAGGTGCACACCCCTGGGTTGGAGATGGGAACAGAGGCTTCACGTCACCACAGGACTCCCCTTCTCCCCAAAAGCTTCATTTTTGGGTGACACAGGGAAGCAAACCCCAGGGATCAGGCACAACAAGGTGCACGCTTGGGATTCGCTGCAGCACAGCCCACAACAAAACCCGCTGATCCCTGTGGGCAGCTGCACTGAAGGCAGCATCCCCCCCTCCACCCCCAACAGCCCCGCACATCGTTTGTCACTCGGACAGGTTTGAACAGAGCCCGCTGCTGCCCGGCTGGGATTCATTAGGCCTCAGCTTCGTTTCCTCCAGCGCTGTGCAGAGGCCGGGAGGGAGGGGGAAGGCAGCAGCCAGGCGGGTTTTGGGGCCCACGGGGCTGCAGGGGCCATATGCAGCCGCCTTACAGCGTGGTTGGATCCAGCGCTGGATGGCTGCTGCCACCTCGTGCATGGAGCTGAGCTGTGGGGCTGCCACCACGGCACCTCCATCCTCCCCAAACCCACCCCCCAAAGGCTATGAGCCACTGTGCCACGGGGACGGGAGCAGCCAGGGGGATGCTGGCACACGTGGGGGTATGGGACAGCCCTGTTGGGCACACGTGGGTCATGTCCCGACAGTCCTTGCGTGCATATCGTGGCATCCTATGTACACCCATAAGGCACAGGCGACAGCCTCCAAAATGAGACCCCAGAACAGCAGTCCCACATCTCGGGCACAACAGTGCTGCTGTGAGTGGGCGTGTAGAACCCCATGCAGCTGTTCCGGGGAGGAGAGCAGGAAACAAGGAAAAGCACAGCAGTTAAAACCAGCGAACCCCATTTTATTAGCAGTTAGTTCAACAGGACCTTACATTAGTGACCGGGACACGCTCTGAACGCAGCCTCATGAATGGGCTCGGACGGAGCCAAGGGGGGCAGAGGGGAAGGGCAGCCCCCACCCTGCGGCCCTGGGCACGGCTACAAAGGTTCATGCAAAACCCAAAGGCTGGGAAGCACCACCGCCATCCAGAACCTGAAGGAATGGTGGGGCAGAGTCCCTCATGGCTGCCACTCTCCCCTGGCACTGCCCTGGCATTGCTCCATGTCCAGACGCTGCCAGAGCACTGCAGGAGGACAGCCAGGGGGACCCCAGCTCCCCTCCTCCAAGCATAAAACACAAAGGGAGCAAACGTCCCCCGGGTTGGAGAAAGCATTTGTCCTCACCCCACCTGCCCACACGGTACCATCAAGCCACCTTTGCCTGCTCCCCAGCGGTGCTGCGAATGCCTTGGGGGCACAAATGGTAACGGGGTGCCCTTCACAAAGTGCCCCCACCTATCCCTACGTACCACCAGGGCTCTGCCCTTCCCCAGCCTCCAGCATGCACACCAACAGCTCCATCCACAAGGAAATCTGGGCCCTTACCCACATAAAACCATTACAGCTCAGTGTTGGCACTGCTACATACGTGGATGCTCACACACACACACACACACACACACACACACTCGTGCACTCATTGCCAGGGCAGCCAGAGCCAGGGATGGGAGAGCACTTGCAAAGCCCACGTGAGCAGAGGCAGCTCCTGCACATCACCATGACAAGTATAAAGACACATCTCTGGTGGGGAAAACTCCCATTATTTCCCCACTGACCTTTGTCCAACAGCCAAACAGACCACATAAAACCCTCAGGGTTTAGGTACAAATTCTGGCACTGAATCAGAAAATAAAACCAAACAACCCCCCTGCAAAATCAGAACGAAACCAACCCTCCCCCACACCCCGACATTATTAAAATACTTTAGCTTTTAATATTCAAGAGGTTTGAAGTTCTCAGCGTCCTTCCAACTGCCATTAGCCCAAAGTCTGCCTCGTCCCCCGAGGGCCCACGCTCCTGTGAGCTGTGTTGGGTGCGTGTCGGGGGTCTCCAGGCACCTCTGGGCTTTACCACAGGAAACACCACAATTGTAAAACATTGCAGAGCAGGTGAGGGTCTGGGAGCACCCCGTCCCCTTCTCCTACTTGACAGCGGTCCCACCGCATCGCCACGGACCGGGAAGAGGTTCAGATTGAAAACGAATGAAGATGAGCAAAGAAATAGCATCCTTGTCTTTGAACCAAAAAGACACCTCTTTCTTTTCGTTTCTCTTTTCGGGTGTTTTTAGAGCCGGGTTTTGGGGAATCCAGCAAACTCTCACTTCCTGCTGCTGGGCTGGGTGGCAGGACGAGCTCTGGGTCACTTGGTGCACTGGCTCTCCACCAGCTCCTTTCTTCTGTACAGCTCTGTACAGCTGTGTACAAGTCACCTCCAGCGCACCCAAAGCTGCTCCTCCATCACCTGCTGAGGAAGTGCAGAATGGCTCCAACGCTGCTCGCAGCCCAGGGGACTTAAGGTCTGTTTTAGGCAGAGAAAGAGGGAATTTGTGCCAATTCCCCATTTCCTCCATCAAAGCGGGACAGGAAAGGACCTCACCACCAGGTTTGGGAATTCAAGAGATAAAAACAAAACAGAATGGATGCGGGGCAGACGGAGAGGTCACAGCGCTGGGACCACAGAGTCAGGCCAGCACCCAGCAGCCTTCAACACAGCCATCCCACTCGAGGGCTCCAGCATCCCCTCAATGGCTGTGGCTGGATATTGCTTAGGGATGTGATCGGAGGGCGGCAGCTACCTGGTGCTCTGCAGCTCCTCCCGCAGCCAGGTGGGCAGCGTCTGCCCCATTTTGTACAGGAGCTTGGAGAGTTCGATGTTATGGTCCCTGTAATAGTCCCGCAGGAAGGCTCGTGACTGCAATGGGAGAACAGAGATAAGGGTTAACAGGACAGACTGCTTGTAGGAGAAATGCTGAGTCATGGCCTGAAACAGTGATTGAACATCTGGTGGGAAGGCAGGGCCAATCCAGGGGAGCTCAGGTGTATGCAATGCAGCTGAATGACCAGAAGGGATGGAGCCAGGATCCACCCCTTCCCAGACCTCATTTAAGGGTTAGCAGTGGAGGCAAAGGGACCTCTTGTTGGAGATCCCTGCCTTCCTGAGGCCTTCCAAAGGTAAGCAGCTTTTTCCTTTATTTCTGCAACTGCTGCGTTTGGGCTCGTTCTCATTTGCTGTAGCCAAAGATTTTGCCACCCCACTATTATCACAGTACTTTCCATCCCATTATAGCATTACTCTGCTGCATCCAGATCCATCCTCACCACCCAGCCCTCCTTTGCTACAGCCCCACTCTGTGTCTACAATGCTGCGCCTACAAAGCTACTGCCCCACTGAGGCTTTCTGCATACTCACATCTGAATCCATCTCAGGGTACTTCCTCCCTTTGCTCTTCCCCAGGCATTTGGTTTTGCCTCCTTCTAAAAGCTGACACCAGAATCCTTTCTTTGGGTCAAACCTGTAAAGAGACAATTCTGCCTCACCCTGTTTGCCAGGGCACCCTGCCCCAGCCCTGACCAACAGTAATGCCCTACTATGCATAACCCTGGGGTATGCAAGCTGGCTGGCAGATAAGTCCTGCTGCACAGGTGCTGCTCTGGAGCCTATTTTTAATTTGCAGCCCAGCTAACATCTCATTATTGACCAACCTGTACAACAGGTTTACCATACAGGTGTACCCTAAGTAGCCTGACAAAATTCATTTATTACTTTTGCTGCCCTGCTATGAGAAAGCATGGAAGCCTGTGTGGGCTTTTATTATTACCTTCTGTGACACCTTCAGCTTTGAATATTCTCAGGAGCCCCACATCACCTGGGCCCAAATGTAGAGTGGCCGAACACCCAGGCAAGACAGGCACAGAAGTAAACTATTTTTTTAGGAGCTCTGAAGGCTTCTGCTTCCTATGGTGGGCTTTATTGTCTGAAATGCTCCTGTGAAGGTGCCATACAGTAAGAACCAAAAGCAGGTCTCAGGATGCTGCCTTGGACAGCTTTGTGCTCCTGAGCTTCCCCTGAAGTAAAAGGGAGCAACCCCTGCTCTGTGCCCAGTGAATGCAGCAGGTGCTTTCCAGGCTGAGGAGTAAGGAAAGCTCCAGGTGGGACTCACGCCAGGGTTTTGTGGTAATCGATGAAGTTGGTCACACCTAGGAATTTCTGGACTGTTTCCATCACTTTGGCAGGTTCTGTTCGGAGCAGCTTGCCATCCAGGACGAGAATCTGCAAGAAGGAAGGCAGGGCTGTCAGCTCTCACCTCCTGCTGGCTCTCAGCCCTCCTCTCCTGGGGCAAAACAACACCTTCTCTGCATATTTTGCCATCTCAGAGCTAAATTTGCCATGAGCTTGTGGAGGGTTCCCTTTTTAATGCCAGTAGTGAACATGTGTCCAGGTGTTCTCTTACACTAGGTGTTGGAAAACTGAATGCAAATTTAAGTCAGAGCTAGGATCTATCCAGGACATAATCAGAGCTTCAGCTCAGGGCTGTCTAACCCACAGAGAGTCAGGATTATATTACAGCAATTATGCCAGAACCACACAATTAATAGACTTTATAAGGTTGAGTGATGATGGAAAAATCATTCAGCTGAGCAGAATCGCCCCATACAGCCCATACCCTGCCAGCAGCACACTCTCCCTCTCCATGCAGGTCACAGCGAGGCTGAGATCTAACCCCGATTTCCCTTGTGGGCAGCTTGAAGCCAGGGATATCTTGGCCTGCTATTTTTGTCCTGCTCTGGTGCTGTACTGATGCTGTTCAGGAGAGTGAGGTGTCGGGGCTGCCCTCCCTACCTGGTTGGCATGGTAGCTGTTCAGCCAGCGCTCGATGTGGGTGGCATACCAGCCTGGCACCAGGCAGCGGTTCTGCAGGGTCCGCAGCTTCGCAGCAGCCTCAGGTCCAGCTGTGATCACCTCATGGAAGGTGTATTTCAGGGCAACTGGGTCATCGTGGGCTCGCTGATGCTATAAAGCATGAGCAAAACAGGTTTCTGAGACAGCCAAGAATGGACACCAACTGGACCCAAACCCCGGGATGCCTGCAAAGTACTACAGCCTCCCAAGAGATCAAAGGAGCTCCTGACCCAACAGGGAGCTGTGCGAGAGGAGGGTTGGGTGGCTCACCTGATACCAGGAGTAGGCTCGATCTGCAGGGTTGATGAGGATTGTGATGACTTTGGCCTTAGAGAGCAGGGCTGCAGCTCGTCGGGGAGCCACTTCTGAGTCAAAGTAGTTGGCACTCTTTTCAAAATAGAAGTCAGAGGTGGTGTTGGAGGGGATGGGGAAGAACTCCATGTACCTGAGGGAAGGCACAGCGTGAGGCAAGTGGATAGGGATCATGAAATATCCCCAGCAACCCTCTTTGCACGTAGCAGTCTCACAACACTTTGTACCAAGCACTGCAGGTGCTCAGGGAAAAGACAAACTCAGGCCACCAGGCAGAGCTGCTGCTGTCATGAGTGACCTTGCATGGAGCAGACCATGCAGTGGTCCCCAGCTCCTTAGACGTGAGACTAACAGCCTCAAGGCAGCCTTGCTCCTGCTCCCCGAGAAATCGGTGCTCTCAATCTGTCCTCATGGTAGGAAGATGCAGGCTGACCTACCAGTCTATGCCCTTGTGATAGTTGTGTCCATTGAAGAACTGTATCTCCTCGAAGGTCTCTGAGCTGGGGTAGTTGCTGCTCAGGTCTGGGTGCATCCCCAAGAAGAGATAAAGGGCAGTTGTTCCTTCAGACAGAGAAAATGAGAGCTGACAGGACTGATTTCCCTCCCTGCTTTGCATCAGCAGGGCTGAGAGAGGCTCCTTGAGGGTGTGGGAAACGCAGCAAGCATCTTGCCATGCTCACAGCACTGAGGATGAAGGGATGTACCTGTTTTTTGAGGCCCAATGATGAGGAGCTTTGGGAATCGGTCACAGGTCTTTTCTTTGGACCAAATGTCTTTGTGACGCTTGTCTTCACAGGGATCCTGAAATGCAGAGCAGGATGGTTGGAGACAGGGCAGCCTGGGAAGGAAGCTGCATGGCTGCTCAGCTTCCCTGAGCTAGAGCAGATGTGCAGGGTGGCCATGGCAAAGGTCTGGGTTTATTTCCAGGCCCATGAAACAAATTCTGTCCTAGCACTACCCGTGGAACTATAAAGAGGTGAAAAATCACTGCTTTTCCACAGGATCACAGGAAAATTCAGGTTGGAAAGGACCCGAAGAGATCATTCAGTCCAACCCGCTGCTTAGAGCAAGGCCAGCTTTATCCCACTTCCCTCTCCCCAGCACAGACAGAAGACCGGGCTGCTCTCCCCATTCCCTCTGCACAAGGCATAGGGCATACCTGCCACAGGGGGTCCTTCTCCTCGGAGAAGATCTGGAAGTATTTCTGTGCCAGCTGCACAGGCGGCAACGTTTGCAGCTTCAGGTTGGTCCAGGAGTTGAGGAAGCGGACCAGGTGTTTGAAGGTGTACAAACCCAGGCGGTCATTGCCATAATTGGACAAATGGGTCATGAAGATGCTGATCTGAGGTAGAGGATGGAGCAAGGGTTAGCAGGACCTCACCCAGCTGTCATCCTATGCAAACAGCCCTCTGCTCCAGCTGAGTGAGCTGGGGATACTGCCTGCAGCAGCAGCAGGGGACAGCTCTGCAAGAGGTGCTACCCATATGTCCCCAGGCAGCAGTACTCACGGGGTTAAGGAGCACTGTCAGGAACAGTTCGCCTCCATTGATGATCTTGTCCAGCTCACTGGAGCCACCAGGGTATTCGTTGTAGAAGATGGTGTGTGTGAAGAGGCCACAGGTTTGTCGGGGGAGGACCTGGGGAGGGAGAAACATGTGTCTGGAGCAGCAGGAGGAGGAGGAGCCAGGGCAATGAAAAAGCCACACAGCCCCTTCTCCCAGATTCAAAAAAGGGTTCTCAGCCTCTCAGAGGTCAGGATCAGCTCTGCTACCCCTTGACTTGAATTCTCCTACTCTCAAGGGATGCAGATGAACGGATGGAGAGGCCACAAAGTGTCCTTATAGAAAGTTCCACTGTGCAGGACTAGCAAACATGGAGGGAACACAACCCCATCAAATCAACGGTCTCCTCTGGCTGGAGCCAAAATAGCCAAGCCATTCAGACACCACACATCAAAGTTTTGGTGGAGGAGGCAGAGAAGAAAAAGCATCAGAGATAACACCTGGCCACCTACCATGATACCATTGTGGATGAAGCCGCGGCGATAGCGAGCAGGTTTCAGGTGAGGGTATTCTTCTGTGCTTGTGACTTTGATTGACCAAACCTGCTTCCAAGCTTCATACAACTGCACGTGGACAGGGTAGACACCCGAGTGGTGGGGGGCCACTGCATACCCCATGTCAGTGGGGATGCCATGCTCCTAACAAGGAAGAGATTGGGTGACCAGGGAGAACCCAGAACCACCAGCTGCCAGCTCAACACAACCTCCCCCAAGGATTGTCCCTACCCAACCCTGAACAGTCCACCTGTGTCTTGATGAGCAATAAGAGCTGGGCTGTTCTCATGCATCTTCCCCTAACCAAGGCCTGTCTCCAGAAAAAGGAGTTCAATAGAAGATGTGCTGGGTGGACACTCGTTCCTCTTGGAGTCATTTCTGCTTTCACCAAAAAGCCAGCAGCAGCAAAGCTTGTTGGTGAAGATTGTGCAGGGACAACTATACAGAACTGTAAATTGATTTATATCAGTAGTTACAAAGCAACTTGGAAGTTTTCAGCTGGACACCTGCCCATCTCTTCTAGCACAAGCAGAAGTGCTCCAGTCTCACTCTTTAATTAAGCATCTCTAATTAACAGGGAATTAATTCAAGTTGTCTGAGAGATGGTTCTTCATCTTTCCAGATCCAGCTATTACTGCTAGGCCTGGCTTTACTGGATTTGGATTTGAGACAGCTGTGAGCACATCAGTTGATCACAGCATGACTTGGTGTCAATGCTGACTTTATGTAGGCCAGATAAAGGACTTCCCAGGATGGACAATCTCCAACCAAGCCAAAGGTCAGAGCTTGCCCTTACAAAGAAAATGAGTCCCTCGACAACTTGGCCTGCAGAGGGAGTTTCCAGCAGTGAGATCCTTGCAGGCACAGCCGCTCTGACCCCACTTCAGGATGCCACATGGGCCAGCTTCAGTGCAACACCAAACCACAGCGTACTAAACATAAACCTCAGGCTTGGTTAAAATCCAGCACACAAACCCAAGCGATTGCTGCCTTCTGTAGTGCTGTGGGTTTGATCTCTGTGTTCCCATGAATGCTGCCTCAGAGCAGGCAGCAGCACTGGCACAGCTGCAGTCACACAGCTGGAGTGGAACAACACACGGACAGCATTTCCCAGTCAGCAGGCACCGGGGCAGCTCATTGTGACAGAGGCACGTTGGTTGGTGTGGATAAGTACTTTTGCTCCGAGTACTGGTGTATAAATGGATTTAACCGCCAAGTTACAAAGGCAGGGTGCTGAGCTTCAGAAGATGCTCATCCCAAATTTACACCCAGGCAAACAGGAGAGGGGGTTCCTGAGGCTCACTGTCATCGGCTCCCTTCTCCAGCAGATACTGTCACCCTGGGAATCAGAGCTCTATCCAAGGAGATAGGATATCAGTCTAGTGACCACAGGAGGCTAAGGCCATTCTCTTTGATTTCTCAGCCTACAAAGGCCTATCTGTACCCCCTCACCCCATTCTCCCCCCATTACAAGCATCCCCGCCGGCGGCATCTTACTCACGACAGCGAATTTCTTGTTTAAGGTCATCTGCTCGGCAAGAACTGACTGGTTGTGGAAGAGGTGAGGCTGCATGTGGCTCCACATGTGTGGGAACCACCAGAACTCCCTCACGTAAGACAGCAGCAGATCGTCACCTTCATCCTCGGCATCAGTACCTGCAGGGAAAGCACTTGTTGTCACTGCAGAGTATGCAAAGCTGCATAGGGTGTCCCTGGGATGCATGAGCATCCCATATAGAGGGAAGAGGACAGGTACGAGGTCCTGGCATGGGGTGCCTGCTCCAAGGAGCTCTCTTGGGAGAGTGGGAAAGCTCCTGGAAGTGAGCTGCCCCATGGACACCTCACCTGTGCTGGCTAGGCAGACTGCTCTGCAGCATAGCCTGGGTCAGGGAATCCTGCAGCCCTGACATCAGTTATGCACTGATGCATGAGGTGATGGCCTTACTCTCCTTACCTGTGTGGAAGAATTTCCCTGAGTATCCCAGGTTGAAAGTGAAATTTGGGATGTGGGTGCGCAGCTCGTTCTGCGTGTCAAATAGCGCCTGAGGGAGGGAAAGAGAAAGCAAAATGTCCTCAGTCAGCAGCAGCAGGGGACAGCTTCATAACCAGGCCTCCAGCAAAGCCCATACCAAGGCAAGAACCCACGCCTCTAAGCCCTTTGGAGAAGGGACTCCCATAAGGAGAATGCTCTGAGGACAGGGAAGCTCACCCCTGCAGTAAAAAACATCCCATCCCTCACCCAGGTCCCAGATGCCCCCCTGCCCATCCAGCTAGACTGTAACAGCAGCACCTTGACATCTTCCACCTTCATGCGAGTGCCCTCCTTGCCCACAAATATATCATCAATGTCCACCAGGATGTAACGATCGAGGGGCAGGGAGAGCCTCTTCCCTGTCAGGAAGGAGACAGCATCCACGAAGACCAACTTGTGCAGCCAGAAGTTGAGGTTGTTGCCAAAAAGCACCCTCTGGATGCCATCATGGAGGCCCAGATCCTGCATCACTGTGGTGTGCAGCGCCGCATCCACGCTCATATGTGGGATTGACTCGGCTGACTTGGTCTTGGCCAGCAGGACGGGCTCATAGGTGGAGTGGTTGGACTGGAAAACGGTCCAGTCCTCACCGGGGAGCACACCCTTCTCCACCTCACTGGGCCGGGTGATGTACAGGAGGGGCGACTTGGGGTTGATGCTGCAGTCCTTCAGCGCCAGGTTGGAGTGGAGGAAGAGGGGGAAGCCCTTCAGCTGTGCACTCAGCAGGCTGTTTTCATTGGCCTGTGAGGAAAGAAAAGGGTTAAATGAGACAAGACAGCAGCTCTGTTGGGTGGCTGAATAGATGGGGGAGTGGAGCAGCCGACCACCCCTTCACAAACAGCTACAGTGCTCACTCTGCACTCCAGGCATTGGGTCCCTCTCCTATTTGTTGCCCAAACATGGGACACCCTCACCTGCAGCCACCTGCAAATCTGCATTTCCATTCCCTGCTATCCCCCTGCAGCACTCTAACAGGACAAGACAGGCAAGGAGAACCTGCAGGAGGACAGCCCTGGGCCAAACTCCTCCCGACATCAACACCTGTGGCCACACGGGCTCCCCCCAACCTCAGCCCCTGCCATGTGGGCTCAGCTCATCCCACAAACTCCCATACCTTGAAGAAGCCAATGATGCCCACACCGTACTCCACGCAGTACTTGTCCAGCAGCTCCCGATTCCAGGCGTCCAGGTTGACGTACTTGAGGATGTTCTCATAAATGATGAGTGCAAAGCGTCCCCGGTCTTTGTCAGTCAATGTGGGCATGTCCCCCTTTCCTGGGGCGATCTCTGTCCTGTACTTGAAGCGGCTGGACTCCAGAATGGCCACAATCTCCTGGCCCAGCTGGGAGTAGAGGCTCTCCACAAACACCAGCACCAATGGGTCTGTGCGTGAGGAATCGGCCACTTTGAGGGCCTTCAGTGGGAGCAAGCGGGAAGGGGCAACCTTGGGTTCATCGCAGTCCGGCCCTGGCACATCCCCAGAGGGCTCCAAGCCTCTTTTCCATCCATATAAATAATATGCCGAGACAAAAACACTGAGTAGGCAGAATACAAAGAGCAGGAGCAGCACGAGCTGGGGAGATACCTGTCGGATACCCCTCCGGGCCCTTGCCAGCACAGTCATCCTTGCATCCACAGGCAAGTTGGGGTCCCCTCCCCTGCCCTCTCGAGCCCCAGGGGAGGGGAAGAAACAAACACCACCACAAAAAACAAAAAAGGGGAAAATAAACTGGAATAATGCTACTGATAATAAATTAAAATACTAGCAGGGTGCCTGTGCGCACACAGGGTTTCTCCCCTCCAGCAGTCCAGCGTCCCTCGCTGTCCGCTTCATGTCACCATGGCAAACGTGCTGAGAGTCCCCGTCCCCAGCCGAAATCCCATGGCCTCAGTGGGGCGAGGGGGCAGCGGGAGGCCTCGGTGTGGGTCTGGGCAGACATGCAGGCATGGCGGCTCTCCAGGATGCTTTGCTCCAGCAGCAGCACGTGCAGCCCTGTAAAAGAGGGGAGGTGAGCACCGCACGGCCGTGGCTTGGCTTTCTACAACTCTCGGCGAATTGCCGGCATGCGGGGGCCTGTGGCCAGTGTGCCAGGGCAGGATGCACATGTGCTGCATGTCCCTGGGTGCCCAGCTGGGATAGGAGTGTCCCTGGCCCCCCGTGGGCCCCCAGGGCTCTGTGAGCCGGCAGAGCCCTTCCAACAAGCAGCCCCGCTCCTCCCTTCCCTGCTGCAAGCATGTGGCCCACACCCTTTTATTCTGCACGGGCTCCAAGGCTTTCCAAACGTATTCACCACGAGCAGCATCGGGCCAGAGCTCACGCATTCATGCTGTGATGAAGGTCCTTGGGGCACAACGTCCCTGAGCCACATTCCCCTCCGGCACAATGCACTCGTGGGACACGGCCGGTGGCAGGGGAGGGCTGTGGGCAGGCGGCCAGCCAAGGTCAGCGAGACAAAGCCTTCTTCTGAGGGAAAGGCCAAGGCCAGCAGGAGTGTCCACGTGGAGCCAGAAGGACCTTGGGATTGTTTTCCTTCTCTCTGTGAAAGGCCAACTTGAAAAAGGGAGAAAAAAGGGCAGACACCACTTGCTGGTGAGCAGGTCCTCCTGGGGCAGCAGCCCGCTCCTGGCTGGGCAGAGCTCTCTGCACACAGCCCCTGGGTGCTGTGGGAAGGGGTTTGTGCAATCAAAGCATTACAGGGGATTGGGAGAGAGATAAAAATAGAGCTCTGGCATCCCGGCCGCAGTGGCAGACAGAGAAAGGATCTGTCCCTCGCCCCTGCCCTTGGCATGGCTCAACCCTGCCCAGAGACAGCCCGAAAGGGCAGCCCAGCCCCTTGCTTTCACACCTTGCAGGGTGCTGTGGCTGTTCATAGCTCCCTTGGGAGCCCTTCCCCACAGGTCTGGGCTGGGAGCATAGCTGTGCAGGGCTGCACAAGCGGGCAGCAGCCGGACAAATATAATCCAGACAATAACGGGATTAAATGTGGCCATCTGAAGAGTAACATGGATTATAGGCTGCGACTTTGCAGGGTAATCCTGTCATTCCTGCCCTTACCTGCAGCAAGGTCTGCTCCACGCCCGTGCTGTACCCTTCTTTCCAAACCTCCCAGCACAGCAGAATAAAGGAGAAAAGCCAAAAAGCGCTGTGTGTGCGTTAAGGGAAATCCTTGGGGAAAATCCATCCTCCCTGACAAACCAGGGAGAGCTGGGAACGCCTCCGAGCACTGCATCCTGAACACAGCACCCCATTCCCCATCAACCTCTTTCCCCTATCAGGAGGGCAACGCAAGCACCGGTGCTGCCGCGTTCCCATGGCTACCGGCAGGGAAGTGACAGCCGGTGGATGGAGCATCACCACGGCCCGTGACAGCGGCTGGGGCTGAGCATCCATCCGTCATTGCCTGCCAGCAGCCAGGCTGATGCGTTTGGGAGCAGGAGACGGGCAGCTCCCACTGCCACAGGTTTAGGTCTGAGAGCAGAGTCCCAGAGATCGACGATTTCGTTGTATTTCTTCCGAAACAAAAATGCGAATGTGGTAACAAAAAAGAGGAAAAAAAAACTAGCTTTCACAAGAGCTGGCGAAGTGACAACGGGAGTCAAACTTCCTTTTAACCTGATTTTCAGAAGCTGCTCAGGTGCCTCTTAAAACCACAGCGGTTACTTAAAAGGCGCCAGCTGAAAACTACAGCCGGAGCACCACGTGCAGCCCTGAAGCCCCAGAAACACCGTGCTGAGCCGACCAATGCTAAACCGGAGCAGCACAGAAAGGATCCCAGGAGGAAGAGCTGCTACAAATACCCTTTTCTGTTTGATTTTTGCCCAAGCTCATCGCACGGGCTCTCCTGGAAGCCCGTGTTCCTCAAGCAGAGCCTCCATGCTCCCCACTGTGCCCGCAGGCTCAGCAAACCCACCTCTGCTCGCTGTGTGCAGGAAACCTCTCACCTTCCCGGCCTCAAAGCACAGCTTCTGCAGCGCAGCCGAGCTCTGCTCCCACAGTGATAACGCAGCAAGGCATTCAAAGGGTCTATGAAAAAGGAAGGGTGAGGGCGTGGGGCGGAAGACACAAAGCTCCCCACGAGGAGCACCCTGCCGCGGGCTGCCGGCCGGCTTAGGGCCAGCGGTTGTAATCCGGGAGGCTGACAAACAGCATCAGCATCACAGCAGCTTCTCCAGCACGGCCACACACCCGCCTGAGCCACGGCCATGCAGTGCAGGACAAGCACCTCGAAGCTTTGCTCTCCTGCAGCGCATCCCCTGCTGCCGCCTCCCCACAGCAGCACATGCTCCCTGGTGCATCCCTGCCTGCCACAGCTGTTCCTGGTGGGCAGGGAGGTGGGACAGCCCTGCCTGGGCTCATTGGCCACCTGAGATTTGTTTATTCTTCTCTCCCAGATAGAAAAAGGAAGAAATATTGCCAGAAAATGGGGCAGAGGGAAGGGAAGCTTCCCGTCACCAGCTGGTACTGGGATGGAGATCCCATCACCAGGGATGGAGATGCTGGTACTTCCCAGCTGGAAAACCAGAGAGGGATGGGGGGATGAAACCACCTCCATCACCAGCACACAGTGCTCTCTCTTTCACCTCCAGTGGGATTTGCAGGGATGCAATGGGAGGATTAAATATAAGCAAGGAAGTGCAAATAGATCCGGAGGAAAGAGAAAGGCTGAGTGGTCCCAGCAGACACGCACAGCAGTGTTGATTTATCAGCAGTACAACAGGTCCAGCCACAGGTGCAAGCAGCAAAGACCAAGGTGGTTCACAAGCCAAATAAATCATCTATCCCAGCACAGGATGCGAGCTCAAATCATTGATGTGACGTGGCCAAGGGGAGCTGGATGCTGCAATCACCCACTGTCCCGGAAAGCTCAGAGACCTGCAGGGCACATCCCTGAGCAGCAGGGCTGCTGAAGTTATGGGGCGCTGTATAAGTGCTTACCAGCAGGGCTATGTCTACCCTCAATGGGGAGAACCTGAGATGGGGATGTGCCCCCCAGAGCCACAGCCCTACTTGGCAGAGAGCTGCCATGCGTAAGCAAGCCGGCAGGGTTAAGCCCGGATGGAAAAAGGATTTAGAGGAAAGGCATAAGACTGCATTGCTTAGTTCAGCAATTCGCAATCACTTCTGCTTGCTCCATCACTTCCCTTCGCACATCCACGCTTTGGCCAACCCTTCTGAGCTCTCAGACGAGCAAGGCAGATGCTATGCTTTGGCCACCCTGGAATATCCATCCCCAGTGGGATCGCAACGCCATCCTGGCCGTGCCCCATCACTCCTGCATCTCACGCAGCCTTGCCAGCATCCTGAGCGGATGCTGCCCCTGCAGCCCTGGGAATCACGGGCTACCTGCAGAAGATGCACAAAGCCAGCCTAAATGATTATTAATAGGTTTAAATTCCCTCTACAGGGAATTTCCCCTCGCTCTTTTGGTAATATTTAGATCTTAAACCATTGAACTAAGCACATCCTTAGAGAGGAGATTAATGCCATCATATTATTCAAGACACAACCGCGAGCTTAAGACAGGAGAGAGCACATTAGAAATGAAGAAGTAACCAGCGTGAGAAATCTCCCTTTAAACATCCACTTCTGCACCACTGCTTTATCAGCCACTGACTCCTGAAGGCTCTCCCCCAGCCGGGTGGGATGCTGGCTTTGGGAAGCCGCTCCAGCAGCCCCGTGCCACTTTTGGTACAAACAGTCCCATTTTGGCCAACCTGGCCCTGGCTCTTCCTAAGGCGACCTGCAGGGCCGCTCGCTATCAGAGCAGTTTATAATGCTGGATAAGGAATGCCTTAGCCATAGATTACATGGGCTTCTTAAGTGCTTAGCAAACAGTAGTTACAACACGCCAGGGATAAAAACAAAGTGCTTACCGGCAGGGCCACGGCCCCAGCCCAGCTATCCTAAGGACAGCAGCATGGTTTTCCCCATCCCAGAGCCACAATGATATGAAATAAAGAAGGATGAGCGCACCGACGTGCAGCCCCAAGCTTGGGGTGCCAGGGATGCGCTTGGTGTTTGATAGACCGAGCAGCAGCAAAGAAGAAAGCATTGGGAAATGCATCTCAGATCCACGCGGGGTCTGGGCAGCAGGACCATGGGGGTGAACCGCTGTCGCCAAAGCAAGCCCTCCCTCCTGCTCAAGCTGCTAGACGAATGATGCACCCAGTAGAAATGGTCAAAGTTCTTCCCATAAAGAAGTTATTTTTGGCCACAGCATCTGGCTGTGAAAGAGACATTTTCTCACCCAGACAGCCCCGTTAACGCCTGGCTTTTACTGGAATAGATGAAAGTAGCGTTTTGCTCGGGTTTCCTACAAAACCAGTCGTGAAAATGGTTCTCTTCTCAGAAAGGGAAGGGAAAGGCGAGTTTTGGTGCGGTGCTTTTTGCCCTTGAAGCCTCAGGAACACCCTCATTCATGAGGAACTGGGAAGCGGAGCTTGGGGAATTCTCCCGAACCTTAATTGAAAGAGACGCTTAACGAGGAGAGTTTCTTTTGTCTGTTAATTGAAACAGGTTCTTACTGACAAAACCCGCCGTGAATTTTAAGTGGGCTCACAGAGGCGAGAAACAATCCCCTCAATGGATCAGATTTTACCGCTTTGAAATGTGCCATGACAATTCTTGTGGCTCTCCAAGCGTCCCAGAGCCATTCTGGGTAAGCAAGGTCTGAAGTTCAAGCATCGTCAGAAAGAAAAAGGACCGAAGGAAGCGAACCTGGTATGAAGTTTAATACACAGGGGTAGGGAAGGAGCCACAGGTTGCAGTGTCACCTGCCCACTGCATGGGGACACCAACCCAAACACACACCCTTTTGAGAAGGCCCCGGCGCCACCTTTTGCTACTTGCAACACTTCGCTCAACCAGATTTTTGCTGGTCCTGTTGCAAACGGAGGGGGAGGGAGGGCTGTGCTCAGCTGCAGAACGTGGATCGTGCAGCATCCCCCCAAAAACAAGCAACGTCCCCACTCTGCTGCTGCTGCCCAGGCAGCCCCCCGGTACAGAGCAGCTGCTTCCTTTTCTTGACAGCTTCCCATGACGAGGAATTTGACATCTGCAGGAGACCAGCCTCAACCAGTTGCAGAAGAACCACCAGCTGTTCAGAGGACAGCAGGCCTCCCTGCCATACACTGATCTGGCCCCAAAATGTCACTTTTGCAAATGAGCGTCCATAAAACTGCAGTGCAAACTAACTGCAAGCATCCCTGGGAACCACACAGGGCTGTGGTGAAGCCCCCGGTGCCCAGGACTGGAAGCAATGGCTGTGGCACTGTGCGAGCTGCTCCCTCCTTGAAGGGCTCTGGAATTGCTCCTTCTGCTCCCATCCATCCTGCTTCGGCTGAGGGCAGCCCCTGGGTGCTCACAGTGTGTGTGGGATGAGGAGTGCAGTGCCCAATGCCCGCTGTGGGTGCTGGCATGCCCTGGTGTTGGCTCCTGATGGCCAGTGCTTGGGGATGCAGTCTCCAAGGTCAGGGCCAGGCCAGGCAGAGGTCGCATCTTTTCTTAGATCAATGCATGCAGTTGGAAAGCCTGGCACAACCAGGACACTCCTCAGGCCCCAGAGCACATCTGTTTTTTCCTAAAGGTATTAGCTGGGCTAATAAAAGATATTACCTCTCCAGACAAACTTTGCCACCCTTCAAAAGTACCCGAAGCTGTCATGCTCCCCAGCCCTGCAGAAGCAAAGGCAGCAGGTGCAGAGCATGGGAGACGCAAGCTGTGGTGCTCCCTTCCATCGGGGCAAGGCAGGAAGGAGCTGACCCCTATGGGGAGGACATGTCCCAGCTGAGCAGCTCCAGCCCCAGCCTGCAGCCACATGCAGGATTTACAGCTCCGTATTGATTCATCTGCTGCAAGCCCTGCCATTACAGTCGATGGCTTTTGCAGGAAAACAATATGAATCATAAGCTACGGGCTGCCCTCTCCCTACATCCGCGCTGTGTGACTCAGCCGACATTTCCAAGGGTCCTGCAGCAACAGCTGCTCTGCTGCTCCACAGACATGGGTGCACGGTGCTTGGAACACGCTCACTTGGGGACCAAGCGTGCACAGCCCCCCGGCCCCAAAATCTGCAACAGTCCCCAAGGAAGCAGCATCACACATCGCCTCCTCCCAGACCCCATAGGCACATCCTCCTCTCCCCATCTCCTCTCCCCATCTCCTGTTCTAAAGCCATCAGGGCACGTGGGACAGCACACTGTAGAAATACAAAAAGAGACACCTCAGCCAGAAATATCCCATTTCCCAAGCCCAAGGGTCCTGAGCTCCAAAAAGTCCATCTGAACAGGGCTAGAAACACACGTTAGATGGATTGGAAAACATAGCCCTTCATGACCATAAAGCAATTGCAAGATATAGGACCTTAATAACTTGTTTCTCTCTGCTTTGAGTCCTAACATAATTCCAGCAAGACTTAAGTCAACAGTCAAAACTAAAAGAGATGGAAGAAAATAATAAAGTCCACATAGAAGGTAAACTCTCACAACCAAAGCCTTACGACCAACCCCACTCAGTGACCCCAGCCTGCACACAGCCAAAGAGCAGCCACTGGGGAATGGTGGCCCACTGGGCAGCACCTCGTTCTCCAGCTCCCCCTTGTCTCTACTTAATGATGATGAAGAGACAGCTAAAAATGTAATTTTCCCAGAGAAGCAACTCTATGGAGCTGTCACTAACGCAAAGGATTGTGTCTGCCTTGCACAGGGGAAGCCCTGATACCCAGCACAGCCCTCAGCTCACCAGGACAGCATTCCTCTGTCCCCTGCAGGGGTTTGGGCAACCAGAGACGTCCCCAAAATCAGAGAGAAGCAATGTGCAGGCGGAGGGGGCAGGTGCTGCTGGTGACACTGCTGCAGCAGGGACACACTCGGCTGTGCAGTATTTCACCACGACACGCTCCTGAAAAAGATATTAATCATTCTCCAGGCTCCAGCCTAGTTTCTGACTTGCGAGGCATCTTTTTTTTCTTCTGTTTAAATCACCACCGGCAGAGCATTAACATACATCCTGTTTTAAAGTACTGACAGCTCAGCGCAGAAAGAAAAGGGGAAAAAAAAACAACGAAGCAGCTCACAGTCTGCTTAACAGGGACGGGCTTCCCATCCCCACCAAAACAAAAACAAAGCAGCCCCACCAGCTTCCCAAAGTGAATGGGAAAGGCTTTGCATGCCTGAGCTCTCTGGCCCTGGAGATGCACAACAGGGGAATGTTCCATGGCTTTGCAGGCTGCAGCCCACACGTGGGATGGCACAGCCAACAGCAGCGTGGGCACCTGTGGGACGGGAGCCTGGGGGTGAGCTCAGGTGATCCCAGACACACACGGGCATCCAGAGCCACAAGCAGCGCTGCGTCCTTCTTCGTCATTCCCCAGACAAGGTCTGACACAGAGGGAAGATGCTCGGCCACCCCACCAGAGGCCAGCAAGGTTTTTTTCCTGTCTTATCAAGCCACGCACGTTTTTTTCTATTGTTTAATTTCCTTCTTCTCCACCCACGGCAAGTTCACTCTGAAGCAAGGAACTTATTTCCTATTGAATCTGTCCTGGTTGTTTTATTTGGAAAACAACGGCTTCCTCCATCACGGCCCCGTGTGCAGCCGATGGAGTGGGCACAGTGCTCATCTCCTGGTTCACACCTCAGCCCCGGATGAGCCAGCCCAGCCCCAATTAAAAAAAACAACACAAGGCTCTAGAGATTAAAGTAACAAAGATGCTGCTCTGTCGCAGGAAGAGCCGCCGTGAAGGCTGTTGGTGACAACGTGGTGCTGCGAAGCACTGAGCACTGGGAGCAGCAGCCACGCAGCAGCACCAGTGGGAGTGTGGGAAGGGAAAATCCTTGCTTGCAGGAGGCTGCAATGATGGGATCCAGTCCAGGGGGAGCATAAGCCTTCCCGGTGACACTGCTGGAATGCCAGGCAGGGGACAACCTGCCTGCACAAAGGCAAAGGTGGAGTCAAAAAACAAAAGACTGGGGCTGGGGGATGGATAGAGCTATACATTAAAGCTCCAGGAGTTCGCTCATGGCTGAGTAAGTGCAAGGATTTCTTCTAGAGGGGATTATAATGTGCTTTATGGAGACTCAAGACACGCCAAGCAGTGGACCATTACAGCAGTTCCTGGCTGTGCTGCTGGGATCACCTTTAATCCTTTATTATTTTTAATTACTGCCATTTATGATCCTTGTGAGTGGGGACACCCCAACCTATCCCCTCGCCGAGCTCGGCTCTGACTTTCAGAGGCCATCTGCACCCACTGCGTGCAGTACTCAGTGCCATGCAGAGCCTGGGAGCTTTCAGCACACAACACCGGGCAGCTGCACGGCACGTACCGCTTCTCCTCCTCTCCCAGAGCCCCCAGTGTCACTTGCTGGGGGACGGAAAGCTTGAAAGGTATTGAGGGACCTGCGGCTTGATGGACCATGAGGTTGATGGAGATGAGGGTTAGATGGAGCCGTGGAGTCCCACGGTGCTGCTAACACCTCTGGAGAGCAGCTGACTCACTCTGGACATCCTGGGAAGATCCGACAAGACCTCGGAGACGACAGCAAGGCAACAGGAGCATCAACGGGTCGGGCAGCCAGGAGGGCACCTGGCACGGCGTGCCAGCAGCGTGGGAGGGCGGGGAGAGCAGCAGCCGTGCCCGGGGGTGCAGCGCAGCTATCATCTGCAGGTGACCCCGGCGGTCCCCAGGAGAGCGCGGACCCGGGGCGGGGGCACGGCTCCCCCAGCACACAGCAGCGCCCCAAACGAGCGAGACGGAGCCCACCGCCGCCGGCACCTCCCCGGCCCCGGAGCTCCCGCCTCGCCCGGGCTGCAGGTGGCACGGCCCGGCCCGGCCCTCGGCCTCCCGCGGGCAGCCGGGCTCGGCCTCGCCGGCTCCGGGTCCCACCGAGCGGCAGCACCAGGCCGGGGCTCCGCATCCCCCGAGCCGCGCCGCCGCCGCCTCCCGCCCGCAGCCCTTTGTCTGCGGCTCCGCTCCGCCGCCGCCCCGCCTCGCTCAGACCTCCGCTCGGCCCCTACCTGCATGCCCCGCCGAGGGCCCCGCTCCGGCTCCGCTCCGCCCCGCCGCTGCCCGAGCGCCGCGCCGCCAGGCCGCCACCACCGCCGCTCGGCTTGGCCCGGCCCGGCCCGGCACTCCGCCCCGCCAACGGCACCGCCCCCGGGCCCGCCCGGCACTCCGCCCCCCCGGCAGCGGCAGCGGCAGCGGACTCGGCCTCGCACCCAGAGCCCGGCGCCCGGCGGCGGTGAGGTCGGGGTGGGCGCTGCTGCCCCTCGGGGACGGGAAGGAGCGCCCATCCCCATCGCGCCGGGCGGCGAGGCGCTGGCACTGCTGCCCAGACGAGTGCCCCATCCCTGGAGGCGTCCAAGGCCTGGTGGTTGGCAACCCTGCCCACGGCGGGGGGTCGGAGCTGGGTGATCGGCAAGGTCCCCTCCAACCGAAGCCATTCTGTGATTCTGTGTACAGAACCCTGCGGACGGGGTTTCTTTTTTTCTTCAGCTGTGCGATAATCTCCCAACAAAGGGACCCTGACAGTTCGCTGAGCCTGGGATGTGTTTGATGTGCTCAGTGATGTCCCACCAGGTCCTTCCCTCTCCACATGATGGGGTGTCCTGAAGGGTACAGCCCCGGCAGTGCGCTCGGTGTAATTGGCATGTCAGGCTGCTGTCTCCTACAAAGCATCCTTTTATCTCTCTCCTGGTGCGTGTGTCAGATTTTTGAAGCCAATTAAGTCTGAGGTCTCGTCCCCATCCTCCTCCCCAGCTGCAGAACTCAGCCTGGCTGATGAAGTGCTGCTTCATCACAAAGCCCTTCCAGCCTGAATCCAAGACAAGCTCAAGGTACGCGTCTGAGTGAAGGGCTGGCTGCATCCCAGACCTGTGTGCACATACACTGAGTTCCCTTCATTACTCAGAGAGAGGAAGAACAAGCTTCACGCAGCTCAGCTGCTCCTACAGGCAACCTGCTTTAGCAGCGGCGTTAGACTTTATGATCCCAGAGGTGCCTTCCAATGCCTCCTCCCAGGGGAAGGGAGCCCGAGATGACCATCTGTGTGAGATGCCCAGGTCAGGCTCACCAGCACACACTGTGTGACAGCCCTATGGGGCTGCCCGTGTTCCGTGTGCCAGTTTGCAGAGAGCCTGCTTCCAGGTCTGGGTGCATCTCTGAGGGGCAGCTCTGGGGCTGGAGGGGTGATGCAGAAAGGCACAGAGCAACGTGGGCTCCTGTCAGATGAGAGGAAATGAGTGAAGCTGGATGAGCTGTTTCGGAAACGGAGTACTGAGACATAACAGAGGAAGGAACAGCTGGGAGCTCTGCACCCACTCGACCTATCCCCAAAGCTCTGAGATCCCATCCTGGATTTTGACGTGCTTGCAAACGACAGGGGAATGCCTTGCCAAGGCATTTCAAAGCAGCACTGAGAACAACAACACCTTCCCTGAGATCTCCCTACATCCGTTCCAAGGCATGACAAACCCGTGCTGCGCCTGCAGGGCTGTCTCTGCTCTGTGCAGCATTACCAAACCCCAGGGCAGCAGCAGGGCATGAAGATGACCCCAGAAGGCTCAGGTCCAGCCCACGGGGCTGGGATGCAGCAGAAGGTTTGTCTGGAGCTGGGCTTTGGCAGCGCACTCCAGGAGAGCTTCCTACTCGGCAGGAGGCAAGGAAGCAATTCCAATCACATGCAACAAGCAGACAAACAAACAACCAAGCCCTCCTAAAATAAAATTAAAAAAAGGAAATAATAGAGAAGAAGACAAAAAAAAATCTGAGGCAACTATGGCTGCAAACTTTCCAACGCACTCCAAAGCATTCACTGAAGTCAAAGACTTCTTATCCTTAAACATTTCACTTTCCTCACAAGTCCTTTCTCTGCAGATCTTTGAATATCTTCCCCAAGCCAAACTTACTTGAAAGCTCAGAAAGTAAAAAGGGACAAACAGGAAATTTTTCAACTGTGAGCTGCTGTAAATAATGTTAAAGGAATTTTTTCAGCCTTAAATGTTTTGCAAACTCAGCCTGAAAATGGATCCGAGCTAGGAATAGCTTCATGAGGCCAAGCTAACCTCTGTCAGAGTTCTAGAAGAGGCGATTCGTGTACAAATCATCGAGCAAAAAGCCAACGATGAGTAATGAAAGGCATACACCAAACAGGACAATCTCCAGAATCCACAATCTCCAGTGGTAACATTTTCCACTGAATACTGACTTTTGAGAAGGAGGAATTTGTTGAACACTTGCTCAGGCATCTGCTAATATATTTTTTCAGAAGCATGACCTATTCGCTGGGAAATACCATTTTACATGAATATCAGACAGCTTTTTTCTTCTTTTCCTATCTTCCGTTTGCAAACTCAAGGGAAACCCAGTTCCTTCCCTGCATACTTTGACTTAAAGGCTCTTCTTCAGCACATCTGTTAGCAAGAAGTGGAGCAGCTTTCCTCTGCGTTGTCTCCAATTTATTAATCAACACCTCCCGCTTCCTACTGAGTTACAGCCGAATTATGGCCCCCTTGAAGTCCATAGCAGCACTTCCACCGACTTCATTAAGACCAAAACTGGCTCTTGAAGTCTCTGCCAATTCCTTAAGTGCTTTAACTTCAGCGGTGGAGATTTCTTTTTTTCATCTTCTTATGCCTGTTTCTGACACATCGTTTTACATGTGTGCATGCACAAACTGCATTTCTAATACCAAAAAGCCCAACAGCCATAATAGAAAGGAAATACTTTTTTTTCAGTTCATCCAAGAATGGCCGCACTCAGGACCGGAATTTCTCACTGTAAGTGTTATTAGAGGAACGATGCCATTGTGGGGGACGTGGAGCTGCTGCCCACCAGCCCCATATGCAGTCCCTGCTCCATAGGCATGTGGCAAGAGTTCAGCCTCCGGGAAAAGTTTTGGTCTCTCCCATCTGTTTTAAGGGCACCAGTGAGGTCAGCAGTGCAGTGGCAGCACTCAGCAAGTGGTTCATGGGAACAACACATCCTCAGGAACCACGGCCTTCCAGAGCCAAAAATTCCCACTTGTGGAAAGCCCCGAGCCGGGTGCTTCACGGGTCAGGACAAGACTTCTTGCTGTCCTCGTCCCAGTCAGGACTGGTTTATGCCAGGACCTGGGCAGAACGAAGGGTCAAGAGCAGCATTTCTATTTTTGTTGGCTCTTGGGCCCCCATTTTGTTTAGTCACTGGCTGAGTTATGAAATCTGCCTGCAGCATCACGATGTCTGTGGTTTCCCATGGGCTTTTACACAAGGAGCAGCTGGAATTTTAATTACCCATTAAAGAGCTAAATCTTGGGGATTTCTCAAAGCAAATACATATCATCCCTCCCACTGACCCCACTGTGGCCTAAGCATCCTTCCGGCCAGGCTGGAGGACAGTCCTTGCAGCTCATGCTGGGTGCTCCACTTGTGACTCATCCCAGCCTGGGAAGGTCCTCAGTGCTGGTCCTGGAAGCTACAACATGCAGTCCCGGGCAGCATTCGGGGCCTGGAAGTGCTCTGAAAGGCAGGAAGCTCCCTTGCGGACACACCAGGACTCATGCAATGCCTAACGGTGAAGGGAGAATTGAGAATTCATCCCTATGAGTGGATAAACCCCAGCCCACACAGCGCCTTACGGGACTTGATGCAGACTGCCTCCCAGCTGCTTTGGGGCTGTGGGCAGAGCAGCATTTCAAACTGCTGGCTTGTTGGATTTTTTCAGAAGCTCATCTGGAGCCCTGGTTTCAGTTTGTTACCCTGTCAGTGGAGGCTTGCCCATTTCCATGCCTCTGGCTTGCATCTGTTCCGCAAGGACATCTGCGAGCGGGCACAAGCCTCAGGGAAGATCATTGCTGTCTGCCCTGTACACGCATGCAGGGCTGTGCTGGAGAAGCACAGAAAGAGCTAAAAGGGATGGAAAAATCCTCATGGAGGTGAGATGCAAGGGAATAAAGGCAAAAAAGAGGGAAACGGTAATTCATATCAGAGTTGAAATGGGATGCAGAAGACTTCCCGTCCTCAAGACTTGCGTGAGAGCAGAAGGCGGGCCAAGTGCAGTGGTGGCAGGGGGAGATCAGCCTTGTGCAGGCCAACGGCTTCTTCATTCCCCCTTCAGTCAAATCAGTACACAGCCCATGTCACTGGAGCCCCTGTCTGGAATTACAGCAGCCCTGCCAATGTATATTTTAAAAGACTCTCATCCAATATTTAAACAGGAAGATCCCTGATGCAGCGGCAAGCTGCTAAGGAAAAGAGGAGCAGGCAAGGTGGCCCACGGGATCAAGTGGGTGTTATCATGACATCTGTGGGCACAGAAAGCTTTCCTGGGGTAAGCCCAGTGCAGGGAGGTGCAGGGAAGCAGGGAGCACTATGGAACAAACCTATTCTCCCCAGTGGCAGCTGGGAGGGCTGCATCCAGGAGGGACCTTGCTCACTTGGCTAGAGAAGGGAAAAGATACCTGAAAGACACCAGCCTTGCTGTGCACATGGAAACTGCTCCTCTGGGACACCTGGTGCAGCAACAGCATAAGAAATAGAAGGCTGTGCTGTCCAAAGGGGCTTGACAGCAGTTGTTCATTGCACTGACCTCTTTTCATGCCCAAGCAAAAAAGCACCGGGCACTACAGGGGTTCATAGAATCATAGAATCATAGAATAGCCTGGTCTGA
Organism: Gallus gallus; assembly: GCF_016699485.2. Classification (NCBI taxonomy): domain Eukaryota; kingdom Metazoa; phylum Chordata; class Aves; order Galliformes; family Phasianidae; genus Gallus; species Gallus gallus. The sequence continues at coordinate 12,740,763 of NC_052544.1, forward strand.
AAAAGACCACAATGATCACGTAGTTTCAACCCCCCTGTATGTGCAGGGTCACCAACCACTAGACCAGAGCCACATCCAGCCTGGCTTTGAATGCCTCCAGGGATGGGGCATCCACAACCTCCTTGGGCAACCTGTTCCAACGTGTCACCACCCTCTGTGTGAAAAACTTCTTCCTAATATCTAACCTGAACCTTCCCTATCTGAGTTTAAAACCATTCCCCCTTGTCCTATCACTATCCACCCTTGTAAACAGGGTTCAAAAGTTTCCCACCAGACAGCAGCAAGTTCTGTTGTCCAAGCAGAGGTGTTGGACTCTCCCTGCAGAAGCATTTTCAGGCTTTCAGATTGTGCAATCCCTCCAGTGGAACAATTGTATGGAGCCTCCCTCATACCTCATCTGCAACCTGCTGGCTTGTTGGATTTTTGTTTAATTCTGGTTTAATTGAGGAGGCGTTTATGAAAGCAGAGCAGGATCAGGCCCAGAAAGCATATTGCAAGTGAGATTCTGTCAGGTTCGATCTGCCTTTTTTCCAAATGTCTTTGATGTTTCCCATCTCTCTCCTGAGCCCTATTTAAATCAGTAGGAACTGATTTAAATATTCGCTTGCTGGATTGCCTTAATGTAAAACTTTACACATTTACATTCTATTTGCTGTAAAGGTGGAAGAAATTTCCCATGATAATTGTTTTAGGAGGGAGTCCCCGCACCATCATTCACAGCTACAAAGTCTATGTCACTTACATCAGCCTTCCCAACTGAGAATTACGTGCATTTAAATCTCTCCCACTAGTTCTTTAAGAGAAAATGCTCTGAAGACTTCCACATATTAAAATACCTGGGTACATTCCCTTATGGGTAAAATTCCGAAATACCTCCTCATAGTCTTATAAATCTTCAGTGAGAATGACAGAAAATGCTACACGTCCAGCTCTTAGAGGAAATAAGGTACACATTAACAGCATTAGAAACCTACTTGATTTCTGCAGAAATGTCTTAGCACAAAGCAGTGCGTACAGCTGGGTTACATTAGCAGGTAAGCCTCATCCACGAGCCTCCTGGCATCAGACAGCTGAACAAAAATGTCAACAGAGATGTTGATTGTAGAGTCTGTCTGTTTGGTTTTCTTTAATGGGTCAGGCAAGGTCGCTGCACATTAAGCTTGGGGTTTAAGGTCTTAATCAAAAGCCTTCAACAGAGTGGTAGCTGTTCTTCTGGATGAAGACATTAAGCTCAGACCCAGTGCTGTCAATAGCTAGGAGTCACCTGATGGCACAATGGGTTAGGAGCGAAGCAGAATCTCCCATTCTCCATTCAAGCCTCTTCTTGCACAGTGTGAGATTTTGTTGGCTTCAACAGAGGCATACTCGCAGCCTCAGGAGTCTTTGTGGCCACTAAGGTAGTGGCTTAATGAAGTCTTGGTGGAGAAACAATGCTGTCCTGTAGAATTACTCCAGGCTTTCGCAGTGGACCAGAGCAAAGGCTCCTGTCTGAACTTCTGGGAGACCAGTTGGATTTCTATGAGGCACAGAGACACAGTTGTGCTCAGCCATCCGCCAGCAGTGCAAGACGAGCAAGCAGCTGGTGCGCAGCTCTGCTGGGGCTTCCAGGCCTGATGCCAGCCCTGCCCGAGGCCGGGTGTCTGCAGCTGCCAGGCTGGGGCAACCTGGGGCCGTCTGCACCGATCCCCTCCCACTTGTTTGTGAAACCAGCTCAGGCCTGCGTTTATCTAAAGCTCTCCCAGCACAGCTCCGTCAGGAGCACAGATGTGACAAAGCTGAGGAAAGTACTGTGGTAGACGTAGTTATCCTTTATTAAGTGCTTTCTCACAGTCTCATTTTGCTTCGCTGCACTGGAATTGGCAAATGCCAGACTAAGTGTTTTGTACCAGGTTAGAACAGGAGCCACCTGATGGCTTTTTGTCATCAGTAAGACAGAGAACCTGAAGCAGGACTGCTGCTAAAGCAGCGCCAGGGGAGCAGCCCTCACGTGTGGGGCACCTGGTGCAGGCCGCATCCCACAGGGAAAGGACTTACGCCTCACAGACACGGCGTACTGCACCATTAAGCAGTATTTAGAAGGATCCCTTTAGGTACATAGCACAGCCCTTTCGAACAGGAAAGAGAAAAGCTCTCAGGAAAGACTCCCCTCAGGGGATGCGATCGCTTGTAAAGACGGCGCCGCTATCTTGGGGAGGGGACTCTGATGGGTGGCGCCGCCATCTTGGGGAGGGAACACATGAGGGGGGGCGCCGCCATCTTGGGGAGGGGACTCTGATGGGTGGGCGCCGCCATCTTGGGGAGGGGACACATGAGGGGAGGGCGCCGCCATCTTGGGGAGTGGACGCATGAGGGGAGAACGGCCGGTTCTGCTCCATAGCGTTATTTATGGTTTTAGCGGGACCGGGAGGGCTCTACACAGAGAACGGCAAATTGCTGAGCCAGCGATACTAACAACGTCTCTGTGCCGGCGGAAACTGCCCCCTGCCGCCATCACTTCCGGGTGAGCGCTGTAACCCCGCCCCCTGACCCCTACCACTTCCTTTCCAACTGCGGCCGCCGGAGCAGATCCGCAGGTGAGCGCGGTGTTGCGGTGTATCCGCCGCCATCCTCTCTCTTCCGGCTCGCTGCGCCGTCCCTGCCCGCCTCCCGCTTCTCCGGGCTCGGGGCTGCGCGGAGCAGCGCGCTCAGTGCCGGCGGAGCGCTGCCGGCGGAGCGCGGCGTTAGGCCTCGGCCGAGCCGGGAGCTGGCGTAGCGGTGTGCCCGGAAGAGGCCGGCATCCCACGGGGGGTAGGGCGCTGCCGGAGGGAAGCGGGTTCCTCGCTCTGAAGCTCGTACTGGCGTGAGCCCGTGGCTCAGCGGTTGCTTCGATTGGCTAGTGAGGTGAATATGACTGAGTTATAGGGATGGGTGAGCTTCAGGGATAGTAATGGTGGTGGAGCCTTTCACTAAGCGTGTCAGAGAGGGGGTGCAGCTTTGTTGGAGTGGCTCCGTAGGCCCCGATTTAACAATTAGGTTTAAGTGCTGCTCTGTGTATAGAGAGGACCATCAGGCTGAGGCTTTGGGATAAAAGCAGGTCGTGCTTTGAGCTGACTTCCTTAATAGTATCGCTATATTTTCTTTTCTGGCAGAAGGCCTCAGAGCTTCTGTTTGACAGGAAAGTACAATAGGAGTAAATGGTGTAGGCACCTATCCAAACACTTTGGTGTGCTGTGTTTGCCAGCCTCCACATCAGTGAAGGCTTCAGAGGCAGAAGCACCACTTGAGTTAGACCCAGGGATGTGGTTAGGTGCCTACTGACACATAAGAGCCCCTGGTGGTACTCAGAAGCTCTGGAGAGCGAGAGAGCTTTGTGATGGTGTCTTGATCTGTAATAAATGCTCTGTTGGATGTTGTCTTGACTTCCATTAAGTCAAGCAGATGAGTGAGGCGAAGTCCCCAGTGCTGCTGGTCATCGTGGGAAGTGTTTCCTCATGCTCTGCTGCGGTAGAACACGCAGCAAACAGCTGAGATAAAGCACATCTTAGTTCCCTCTGTGAAGTGCAGCCTTGCTAAGCAGTTGTGGGCTGTAGCTTGCCAGCGTACAGAGAAGATGCATGTGTGAAATATTTCTGCTTTTTGTTCAGAAATGGCACCCCGCAAGGGCAAGGAGAAGAAGGAAGAGCAAGTCATCAGCTTGGGACCTCAGGTTGCTGAAGGCGAAAATGTGTTTGGCGTCTGCCATATCTTTGCTTCCTTCAATGACACTTTTGTCCACGTGACTGATCTCTCTGGCAAGTGAGTATTGCACGCTGGTCACCTCGCTGCACACCTGGCTCCTTCACTTTTGAAAAGAGAAATTATATTTGATGAGAATGCCCGTAAAAATCCTTGAGTTTCTACTGAAATAAGTGCCTGCTTCCCTCAGTGCCTTGAGGCTGTTCTGCAGGAAGGAAAGGGGAACTGCTTTTTTTTCTGAACGGGTCCTTTTCCTTTTGCAGGGAAACCATCTGCCGTGTGACTGGTGGCATGAAGGTGAAGGCTGACAGAGATGAGTCTTCTCCCTACGCAGCTATGCTGGCAGCCCAGGATGTTGCCCAGAGGTGCAAGGAGCTGGGCATCACTGCCCTGCACATCAAGCTGCGGGCTACCGGTGGGAATAGGTATGTCAGAGAGTATGCTTGGCTTTGGAACTAGACCAGATTACGTCTGATTGTCCTCTGGTCCTTCAGTTCTTGCACTGCCCAAGTTGGCAGTGTAAATGTGCCCTGGGAGTTTGGCTTTGACACAGGGTGTCTCACACTGTATGGTGACTGGCTGGCGTTGCTTTTTCACTGAGCATCTGGAATCTGTTCTGAAGTGGCGTCTTCTGTTGGTTGGATTTGGGTGTGCTGTTACTTATTTGTGGCAGTGGAAAGGGAGATGCTGTTAAACCTGAGGATGTGTTAGCGTAGAGTGATAATAAAATGTGACTGCATATGAGTAGTTTGGGTCTGGAAGAGGAAGAAAGTGAATTTGATATCTGGATGTTTTGGAGTGGGGAAAGTGATTTTTCTTTATTTATTTTCTTAATTATCAGTTATTTGTTAATTATGTTAAACTTGTGAATCTTTAAGGGATTATTAGTTGTGATTTTTTTTCCTTTAGGACCAAGACTCCGGGCCCTGGTGCCCAGTCAGCTCTGAGAGCTCTGGCCCGATCTGGAATGAAGATTGGCCGCATTGGTGAGTAATGGAGAATGTGATACGTAGGCATGTATGTCTTTGTGTATCAGTGTAGAGCCTTGCTGCTCTGAAAGGGTTTTGAGAGATTGTTAAGTAGAAGGAGCTATGTGGGCATATACGCCACAGGATTCTTGTGCTTGGTGTGACAGGTTGACTTGGGACTGTTCTGCATAGCCTTTGCCTGGTGCTGCTGTGGGCGTAATTTAGTGTAAGCAGATGCATCTTCTTTAAGTGAAGGTTAACCAGAAGGTGGCGTCAGTTGACTCCATATATCAAGCTTTTGGCTGCATAATAAACCTCAGCTGTACACTGGGATGCTGATGGGCCTCTGATGTAACTTATTTTCCCCTGAGCAGCAGTTTAGTTACCTGGAAGTATTGTGCTGGTCCTGGCTTAAGACCATGACTCAGAAATAACTGAGTTCCTTGAACTATTTGAGGGAGATGGCCAAACTTTGTAGGGAAGTTGTAAGGCATAGTAGCATTGGCTGCCCTCAAAATTACATCATGCACAAACTTTCTTTGGAAATGCTGTGGCTTCTTCTTCGTTTAAGTGAATTGGGAGATGGGGATGTTTACATCCTGGGCATTAAAAGCCTTGGGGTTGAACTCCTTTGATGAATTCACAGACGTCTTACCTCCTGCAGACCATTCATTCTGCAGTGACAGGCTGCTCGAGGTGACTGCTTGGGTTGGATGGGTTTGCCCAGTTGGTTTCTTGGAGTACCTCTGTCAGGTAACAGAGGGATTTTTGGTTTTTTTTTCTCCCACAGAGGATGTCACCCCCATCCCCTCTGACAGTACTCGCAGAAAGGGTGGTCGCCGTGGACGTCGTCTGTAAACAGTGCTGCACCTTTTGTCATTAAAGCTCTCTTACAAACTTCGTCTGTGCATTTGCTTACTGAACGATGCTTGGAAGTTGAGCGGCTTTAGTTTGGTCTCATCCACGAATGGCTTATTCTGAATTCCCCTCTGAAGTGGGGCTTCCTGTTGGTGGTGAGGTTGTTAGTCCTGCCCTAATAGAATTGCTGTGTGCATACACACCAGGAAGGCACTGGCATTACTGCTCTCTCAGCTGTGCTGTTTGTGTGTTTATGCTTCCAGATGTGTGTAAGAAAAATGACTCCACTTCGTGGTCCTGCCCTGCTTCCTGCACTGATGTTTACTCTCCACTAAATGTGCTGCCATCATCTGGAATGATTAAATGCCCTTTTCCACCTTTTTAAGAAGTCCTTTCCCTAGCTCTCCAAGCTTTGAAATCAGTTGTTTTTGTCACTTACTTGGCTATAAGATTTTATACCAAGGGAGGACATACTGGCATGTGGTATTTGAGAAGTACAGCTTCAAATAACTGAGTTCCTTTCAGCTTGTAGTGTCAAGCTGACAGTTAAAGTAGATTCTGCCTTTCAAGAGAGCTGAAATGATCAAAATTCCCCCCGAGAAATGTTGACTTCAGCCTTCGTACAGAAGTGCCTGCTTTGACATGGGTCAGCCTTGTGCTGTCATGCAATTGCCAGGCAATGCAGTGTGCAGTAGGTGGTTCAGGTGCTTGTCATCATCTTCTTCCTCTGTTGCAATTCCACACTTCTCAGTGGGACTCTGGCTTGGCAGTGAGCAAGTGAGCTTGTCCAGCACTTGTGAGGTGGTTGTCCAGGAATACTTGTGGTCGGGTTTAAGTGATGGTAGCTGTGGCTTATTTATCAGGATTGATGAGAACTTGGGATTTTAGCACAGCTACATGGCAGATGTGAATCATCGTGGACCTCAAGGTCCCGAGATCTGAGAACTTCACTGCTTTGTCGTAGGCTCTTTCCAACACCTTTGCAACTTAAAATACTTCATGGGATTCCTTTACCTGCCCACCTTTTTCGTTACCAGGAGGGGTGCTGTGACTAACAGCTTTGTTGTGCTCTCAAAGCCAGCTCTGTTCTAGCAAAGCTGCCCAGCCTGAATGAGATCCAGGGTGCGTTGCTCCTGTCAAGCCTCGTCTCCAGCTCGAGCTCTAGCTCCCATGCTGTGAAAGGGGATGTATTTCACAGCAGAGGAAACGAGACCGATGTGAAGCCGTGGTACGTCTTAGTTTTCATAGCCAGAACTACTTGGATGTTTGTGGTTTCTGAGTTAGTCGTGATCTTTTAGAGGTGTCCCTGCTGTGGAAAAGAAAGCCGTGCCTGTGAGCGAGCTAACCAGGGTTGGGTTTTCTGCAAGCTGTTGCTTAATACATGACTTCCCCTTTTTGTGGAAAAAAGTCTCTTTGCCTAGGCTCGTGTTCCTAAGCCAGCATTTCTCTTGGCGCAGCCGTCATGTTTTACTTGTGATTTTATACGTGGCTGTGGAAACCTTTAGAAATAAACTTCCATTTCTGTCTTAAAAGTGCATTATTGCAGCTGTGTAAATAGCTATTTTCCTGTATTTGAAGTGTTCTTTGAACTTTGCATGGAGAAAGTGCTGAAAAACCAAGAGGGGTTGAGCCAGCATGGGGCTGAGCACAGCCTGGTGCTGCGGAGGGAACAGGGCAGAGCCGTGCAGATCAGGGCTCTGTGTTACTGCTAACACAGCTCTATTCACAGTGCATTTTCACAGTTAAACCTTGTTCTGGTGTTACTTTGTCTGAGACAACTTTAATGGGGCCACTTCCCAGGGTGCCTCTTGAGGTGAGACACTATGGGATCTTAAATGGGAGGCAGCTGGGAGTGCTGATCTCTTGGTGCAGGCAGCTTTCTCAGCCAGCTGTGCTGCCCACGAAACGAGGGAGATCTCAGTAGAACGTCAGGCTGAGACATTCCCATGCACTGCTGAAGGTCTCAACAAATTAACAGAAGCTTTCTCTGAAGGCAGAGCTGACATTTTTCTGATTGATTTCAGCTGCTCAGTGGGTCAGTGAGGAGCAGCTGGAAACCATGGCAGAGCACAACCACTGTGTCGCATCTGATTGACCCTTGCAGGCCCAGAAAAGGGAAGGCGTCTACTTCTGTCATGCTTGGAGGGTGCACGACGGGAAGCAGCTCTGTCTGCATGGCTGATCCCTCCCACGCAGAGGCTCGGGGCTGATGGGCAGTGTCCCGTGTAGCATTGTTTTACTCAGAGAGCAAACTGCTGAAGAAGCAGCGTAGCTCTTGTGTCAAACCCAAGGCAGGGTGAGTCCAGGCCTACCACCCCTCTAGGCGTTGCAGTTCCTCCCTGCAGCAAGGTTTGCTCAGGCTCACACAGGTGTTGGAGCTTAGCCGTCTGCAAGAAGGTGATGTGCTTTGCTGGCCCTCAATCCCCAGGAGCAGGAGCTCTGCAGGCTCTGTACCAGCCTGAGCTGCTCCCAGCCCTTCCTGTGCTGCTTGTCACAGCAGCAGTGCTGTGCCGTGGGCAGGGCATTCCTACTGTGCCAAATGCAACACGTGGGTTGGGGGCTGAATGGCAAAATGTGACTCTGTGAAAACTGCTTTTATTTCTCAGCCGGTCTGACGTCTTTGGAACGACTTCGTAGATTGGTGTAAGAACCCCCAGGGAGAAATGGTGAGTGAGGAAGAGAAGGGCACAGCCATGTGGTGGTGGGAGCACACAGGCACTCATCGGGCCTCCTGGAGGGGAAGGCTCGCTTGACTGGCTCAGCTGTGCAGGTACTGCCTCTTCCTGCCTCAGCAGAGCTGCTGCAGCCATGCATGGAGCTGCCAGCCCTGCAAAAGCACCCCAGAGCACGAGCTCTGCATTGCTTTGCAGGGCGACGTGTCCCGCATGCCACCAGGAACGTGCTGCTGTGGCCAACTCCCAGGACAGAGGCTGCAAAACGCAGGCTTTGCCTGGTAACAAGTGACGACAGGCAAATGCCCGCAGGGTTATTTCCTCCTCCGTGCCTGAAATAACTGCTGTGCTCAGGTCAAGCCCTGTGGGTAACGTGCGAGTCTCAACTCAGCCATAAGACTACTCCTTATCCCAGATGTTAAGGGGGCTTGGTTTGCCCTAAAAAGACAGTTGGTTCCCCCTGTGCATAGCAGCATGATGTCCATGGGCAGCTTAAAAGAGAGCAGTGCTGACTCCTACATGGCTAGAGCCTTGGTTGGGAGCAGTGTTGGGCTTGGCTCCTAGGTGCCTGTGAGCAGGACCAGGACACAACTCTGTGTCTGCTCTGCAATTGAGAGGTCCCACAGGGCTGTAGGGCTGGGTGCAGGTGCTGCTGTGGGGCAGAGGAAACAGTGGAGAAAAAGGAAGGCTGAAGGCTGATGTGCAAAGGTCGGTATCTTCCTGGGAAAACCATTGACTTACTGACATAAACTTTAAATGCCACAGCCCTGTGCAAAGATGTCTTTAAAAAAAAACCCCAAAGCATTCTGAAATAGTAGAAAAATTTGCCCAGAGCAGAGCTCGGTGAAATCCGTGCTGCTTTCACTTGCTGAGTTCCCCTTTGCTTTTCTTGGCACCCCTTGGGCCAAAGCTGTCCGGGGGCTCACAGCCCTCTGCCCCTGCGAGGAGCTGAGCATGAGCCAGAGCTGTGCAAACCCCGTGCCCCAACTGCTGGCTGGAAATGGCACAGGGTGGTTTTACGGACTTCTTTGTTTTTAAATGCCAGGGGTGTGTGGCTGGTTTGGAAGATGTGAGATGTTAATGCCTTCAGAACAGAGTGCAGAGGGGTCTCGCGTGGGTCCCTGCCCCATCCTTTGTGGTTGAGTGTCTGTTCCTCAAGCAGGTCTCAGCCAACGAGAGGTCTCTGCTGAGCAATCCATGCAGGTGCAGGAGCTCCAGTGCTGCCCCAAGGAAGAGATTTGCTCATGAAGCCTTCTTGTGCCTGCTCCAGCCTTAAAACTTCATGGAGTGGAGCGGGGCAGTCTGCCCAGTAACCGGTGACAGCAGCAGATGCTTCCCATGTCACAGGCAGCACACTGCAGCACAACAGCAGCGGTGCTCAGGACGGGACTCGGCGTCAACTGTGGACCGGAGACCTTCGGCACTGAGCTCTGCCTGGCAACAGGTGATGCACGGCCAGCAGCCAATGGGGCTTTTTTTTTGTCCCTCTCCCAGGGGGTGGCAGGGCGGGGGGTGCTTAGTTGGGGTATTTCCAGCAGCAGTTTGTGGGGCTCTCATTTCCCCATCGGGCAGCAGTGGTGCAACCATGGCTGAGGAGCAGCGGGACCTCATCTCCTCCGATGGCAGCAGTGGGGTGCTCCCCATTGGGAACAGCGAGAGGTGCCACTGCGGGGGGTGGAGGGGGGGAGCGGGGAGGGCACAGTGTGGCTGTGGGATGGAGGAGTTGTGCTGTGTGGGGCTGAGTGAGAGTGGGTGCTGCGTGTCTGTGGGGCAGAAAGGGCCAGAGCGTGGCTGTGGGGTCGAGGGGGTCAGAGAGCGGCTGTGGGTTGGTTGGGGCATGGCGTGGCTGTGGGGTGGGCAGGTTCATGTCGTGGTTATGGGGTGGATGGGGGCTCACTCAGCATGGCTGTGGGGCGGATATGCTCGTGTTGCGGTTTGGAGTGGGTTGGGGGCACAGCCCATCTGACAGACTGCAAGCTTGGCTGTGTGGAGTGGGTGGGGATGCAGCGTGGCTGCAGGGTCCTGCTGGCACAGTGGGGCACCCCCATGTCCCAGCCACCCTCTGTCCCAAACTCTTCGTGCTGGGGGTGTGGGGTGGTGGTGGGGGGGTCACCTCGAACACTTCCAGCCAATCGAAAATCCCAGGAGCACTGACATCATCAGTCTCTGGGCAGACAGGCTGGCAGCGTGGCCAGGTCCAGACACTGCAGCGCAGCACCCATGGGTGCCCTATTCCATAGTGCAGGGCTGGCTCCGGGGGGCAGGACAGAGCTCAGAGCCACGCCAAGGAGACATTTTCTATTTCATTAGCTTTTCTTTGGCTTCTGCGTGCAGTCGCACCCCTGAGCCCTGCGCACGTGGCTGAGCCCCTCTGCTCACAGCTGTGGTTTCAGTTCCCAGTGTGTGGCAGCCACCCAAGCACTGACGTCACACTCATCCTTTAGAAGAGATTTGTTTTGCTCTGGGTGCGCGCTGCTCAGAGCACTCTGGGTTCAGCGGCACCGTGGGGTTCGGGGACCACAGGGCACCTCCTTTTGGTCTTTGGCAGCTGCAAGGTGCTTGGTGACGCTGTGCTGGCAGCAGCCCCATGAGCGCTCCCTCTCCTGTCCCACAGATCCTCGCTCGGCCGCAGAACTGCGCTGTCAGCACTGTCCATCCTGGTGGCACTGCTGATCGCCGGCCAGGCTGTCACCATCTACTATGTGTACCAGCAGAGCGGGCAGATCAGCAAGCTGACCAAGACCTCGCAGACCCTGAAGCTGGAGTCGCTGCAGAGGAAGATGCCTATCGGTCAGTAGCATCGCCAGGGCTGGGGATGGGTACTGGGTCCTGCTGGGACCACCAAGCCCAGGAGATACCGAGAGCTCGGTGGAAGCCAGAGCTCCCCTGCTTGGCCGTGCCCCTCACACTGCTCTGTCCTTGGCAGGCACCCAGCCGGCAAACAAGATGTCGATGTCCACGATGAACATGCCTATGGCCATGAAGGTGCTGCCTCTTGCTCCCTCTGTTGGTGACATGGTAAGAGGTGCCCCCCCTCAGCAGGGGGTTGGAAAAGGAACAGGATGGTCTGTGAGGTCCCTTCCACCCCAACCATTCTGTGATTTTTCTCTGCAGCCCATGGAGGCCATGAAACCCCGCAGCAACAAGACTGAGGATCAAATCAGGCACCTGCTGCTGGTAAGCTCTCCCACCCACCTCACTGAGCCCCAGAGCTGCCCTCTGCTCTGCAGGAGGTAAAGAGACTGCATGCTTTGAGCTCCCCTGGGCTCTCGGTGCTGGTGGAGCTCTGGTCCCAGCAGTGCTGATAGAAGCAGTGCTCCCTCCTGCCTTATCTCCTTGTTTTTCTTTGCCATCTCTCACTGCAATGCTCGCTCTGCAGAAATCAGACCCCAGGAAGACATTCCCAGACCTGAAGGATGACATGCTGGGCAACCTGAAGCGTCTGAAGAAGACCATGAGTGCTATGGACTGGCAGGTCAGTGCTGGTGCTCTCCTACCCATCCCTTCAGGAGTGAGTCCTGCTGGCACTTGGTGTGCCGGTTGCTCGCTGGGCTCAGGACCTCTCCGTATTCACCCTCTGCTTCCCCCTCCTCAGGATTTTGAGACCTGGATGCACAAGTGGCTGCTCTTTGAAATGGCCAAAGGCCCCAAGATGGAGGAGCAGAATACAATCCCAGCGGAGAAAGGTATGGGGGTAGGGGTGCTGGAGGTCAGGGCTGAGCGTTTGGGAGCAGCGTACCCCCAAGGCAGTGACACTGCTGTCCCCTGCCCTGGCATCTGGCTCCTCAGGGCCTCCTCTTCCTTGAGCCTCCCTTTGGAGGCCTTTGGAAGCAGCCACGTCCCAAAATTCAAAGCACCAGTTCCAACCCTCTTTGTCACTATCACCCTTAAGCGAGATCGTTACCCTTGGCTCTCATTAAGGTAGATGGGTTTCCTTGGGGAAATCCAATGAAGTGACTCTCCTGAGCAAGGCAGCATTTTGCTGCTGGTTTCCCTGATAGGATCTTCCATATGACCTGAGGTCCCGGGTGCTCACGCTGTCCCCTATTTGTTTTTATTGCCCTAGTGCAAACTAAGTGCCAGGCAGAGGCCAGTTTCGGTGGTGTCCATCCGGGTCGCTTCCGCCCTGAGTGCGATGAGAACGGTGACTACCTGCCCAAGCAGTGCTATGCCAGCACGGGCTACTGCTGGTGCTGCTACAAAAATGGCACCAGGATTGAGGGCACTGCCACCCGGGGACAGCTGGACTGCTCGGGTAGGTGGCAGGAGGAGCAGCAGGCAGGGAGAGGAGAGGGGGTCCAGGGCTGGGGCCACTGAGAGCCAAGGAAGGACAAAATTCACTGCTTAAATCCATCCTGGCTGAGGGGTGAGGCCGTGGCACTGAGCTGCTGCTGTCCCTTTGCAGCGCCTGCGCCGACACAGCCCCCCTCGGCAGAGCCCGAGGAGGTGATCTTCTCTGGGGTGGACATGGTGAAAGGTAAGAAGCCCTGGGGCTGATGTGCTGCGGGGGTTGGAGGAGCTCTGCTCTGCCCATTCCTCACAGTGGGGCTGGTGGCAGCATGCTGATACGGGGCCACACGGCTCTCTCAGCCCAGAGCCAGCTGGTGACTCTCTCCTCTCTTCCCTTCAAAACAGCCAAGTAGAAGAAGATGCCTGTGGATGCCCATCCAGCCTTCAGCATCTCGGTCCACCTTTTTTTGCTCCATTTTTCTGCTCTTACCTTGCTTTCCTGAAGACAATTAGAGCACTCCTGCCCTGACCTCAGTTACATCCCTTCCCCTACTGCAGGACAGGACCTGGGGTTGACCATAGTTGACTGGGGTTGCTCCCTCCCCACACAGCAGTGTGACAGCTTTATTTACTGACCTAAGAGGGTAGAGCTGGCATTCCAGCTCTGGCAGCCCCAGTCATTTTTGCTAATGGGATGTGAGCTGCAACACTGGCACAGTGTGAAGGATACCACCTGGTTCCCAGCCTTCTCCTGTCCCCGAAGACACCTCTCCCAGCACCCGCAGCAGCGATGCAGAGACCACCCCTGCTGAAGAACGAGCCATTAATGCTTTCTTTCACTGAACACACATTAAAAGCAGCAAAACAAACTCCCCGAGCTTAACTGACCCCTGTGTAGGTTGAAGCCCTGTTAAGAGTAATAAACCTTCCTTTATCTTTCTTGGGTTGTTTTATTTCTGTTTTTTTTTTAAAGACTGGAGTAGGCATAGATGCTCAACTTCGGGCTGAGGAACAGCCATAGGGAGGGGGCAGAAAGGGGAAGAGGAGCTAACCCTGGAGGCAGAGGGGCTTTGAGTTTTTCTGCACATATCCAATAGTTCCTTTACGAATGAAATCAGAAGCTGATTATTTCAAATAAACTTTTCAATATGAAAGCCTTGTAAGCAACTCAAGCTGTGCAGTAATGCCAACTGGGTTGCAACTATCTTGGGTTAAAAATAAATTGAATTTCAGGGGGAAAAACAAAAAAAAGGGAAGAAAACTGCTGAGCTCTTCAGCTACCTCTTCCTTACTCTGCCCCTAGCCCTAGCCAGAAGGGTCTGGTCACTCTTCTTCCTCACCACTGACACTGCAGAAAGCAATTCAGTTTCTTCAGGGGCTGAAAAGGTGCCCAAGAACCTGGGTTAGATGCTGACTACTCCTCTCCTACCTGCAGCATCCTCTGGAGCCAGCTCCTGCCCCCAACCAGCTCAGCCCCATTGCCCCAACCCAAAGGCCTTCTCACTGCTGTCCCTCAGATGCAGCTGATGCAAAGTCTCACCGTTCCTCTTTTATTCTGTATTCCATAAAAAAAAAAAGAAACAAAAAAATGCAGCCTTGGCTGAGAACAGCTGTGGACACAGCTGTTCAGTGCAACTCCAGGGACACAATAACCATTGCCGTCAGTGTTTGTTAGGATAAAAACTAAACCCAAAGAGCTCTCTTCCATAGGTAGCAAAAGGTCTGACACCACAAATCAGAGAAGGAAAAAAGAGAGTAAAAGTTTCTCTTAAAAATATAGCTCTGTGAAGAGAAAAAAGGTGGCTGGGCGTCAGCTAGGAGGAAAGCAGGTTCTGCACACTTGCTCTTCTCTGGTCAAAGCGTCTCCCTCGGTTCAGTTCTAGTGCAGCACGTGAGCTGTCACAGAGGGCAATAAACACAGCTCTGGGCCCCAGCAGGACAGGAGGCAGAAAGTTACATCACTCTGCTTTAAAAGTCACAGTTAAAAGAAGATATAAATTATTATTTATAAAAGAAAAAGAAGTTGGAATTCTACTGCCGAGCTTCCTTTTCCACTCTTCCGTTTGATCTTCACCCATAAATCCTTAATCACAGGGATGCGGTACCTTTGGGGAGAGGAGTGAAGAGAATTAGGGACAGTGAAGAGAATAACAGCCGTACAGCTGAGCAGAGTGGAGGCAGATTCATCTGGTCCACTTCCAGCTGGCCCGAACTTCACCAGCTCATCCACATGACTTTTCCAAGCTCCCTGTGGTCAGCCAGGACAGACAGACACTGCCAGAGGCCGCTTATCTCTGCTGGTGACAGAGGACAGCAACATCTAGGCTGGGCATCCGGATTTCAGCAGCTAAAGAGTTGAGGTCAAACATCCAGAGAAGCCAGCACACTTCTGTATGACTTTCCTTATTCTGTTCCACTCCCTGGCTCTCTAATATAGGGCCAGGCTGCCTCACACAGTGGATGGTTAGAGGACACAATGTCTTCCCAAGACTGGCTCAGGAGCACTGAATTTGGCCAAGGTTACCGCCGCTCAGAGGTACCAACTGATAGATCCCACAGGCCATGTACCTTCTCACAACAATCCTTCGGGCTCAGCTGTTTTCTTCTTCTAAAAAGGAAAGGGGAAAAAAATCAATCAGTATATCTGTATCACAAACACAGAGCCAAGAGCCACGGATGCTCCTCAGATGCCAAGGACAGATCGATAACAAGGAACACCCTCTGTCTCTCTCTGCCACACTTTCCTAGCCGTTGGCATGGGATGCAACAGCCTGCAGAGCCCTCAGGAGCTGCAGATCCTGCTGACAACAGCTAGATGAACAGACAGAGAAGGAAGAGCGCTTACTCCTCAGGCAAGTTCCCTGAAAACAAAAGGGCCTCAGGCTTTGTTCTTGTTAAGCGAAAGTACCTTCCCTGGGGGATACAGGAAAAAGCCCTTCTTCAATCCACCCCAATCCCAAACAACCAAAGCTCTGGGTTTTTGTATTTGAGGCTCTGTACTGTCAGCAAGGCCAGGACATGGCTCTGTTCCCCTCCAGCCTCACATGCTGCAGGAATGAGTGTCACAAGCGCTCTTCAGAATGGCTGTCCCCATGGCACCCCACCCCAGCTCTCCCACATACCTTCTTCTTCTTCTTGTGGACTTCAGCAGAGCCATCTGCTGTCGACTCCCCTTCTGTGGGCATCTTTTTGTTCTTCTTTTCTTTTCCTGCCTTTTTCTCTGGGAAAGAAAAGTCAACTAAGACCTCTGTGAGGGGACAAAGAGCAGCAGGAGCTCTTGGTTGAGGAGGCATTCCTGGTGAGTTTCTGATCACATCCAACCCATGGCAGTACCTCTGGGTGAGGACAGAGCTGTGCCCACTCCAGTACTCTCAGGCCTGAGTAGTTTGATCCCTGCACATGTGTGGGCAGAATTAGGCAGGATGCCCTTCTTCCCTCTCGCTGCTGCCCAACCACCCTGAGGAACTGTTTCAGTGCTGGAGCAGCTGAGCACATGCCAGAAACCAAAGCGACGGGGGCTACCAACACCAGATGGACACAAGTTTCAGCTGAGCACGACTGTACCAAGAAGCTCCAGTGCATGTCTGTGCAACAGCCCACACAGAGGCTGACAGACAAGGCTGTCTCCTCCAAAATGAAGGGGTGCATCTCTGCAGAACAGAAAGCCCAGCAGATCTGGCCCACCCATTCCATTTTCTTTCTGTCTCATGAAGAAGCCCACAATAGCTATGACTTGCAAATGGATTCTGAACTGCAAAGGATAAAAAAATGCCCTTGTGTTAGCCCAGCACAGATGGGCAGGCATCACAAGGTGCACAAGGAGGCCTCAGGCAGTTCAGCACACTCACCTCAACCCTCTGCCAGCCCTGAGTCAGATACTTCCAGCCCTGGTAAAGGCCAGGGAAGGAGAAAACCATGAGACAGGTCATCCCCTGACATTTGCATCGGGACATCAGCTTGCTCTGCAAGCAGCAAGGAGCAGTGCAAGTGGTTCGTGCTGTGCTGGATGTGGGACAGAGGCAGGAGAGCCCTGCAGTATGACCTGATGCTGAAAATGCAGAAAAAATACTAAAGTGGAGAGTTAAAAAAATCTTGCACTGGCTTTGGGTGGGCCAGAAAGGAATGAAACAAGGCTAAGGGGAAGGTGGTTGCCCTGCAACAGAGGCTGAGCACCCATCAGCTGCAAGAACCTACTGGGAATGCAGCCCCAACGACACCACACGGAAACTTACTTTTACTTGATTTTTTCTTTTCCTTGCTGCCTGGCAGCTTCTCCGGGTCATCAGCTGCTTTCTTTTTCTTCTTCTTGGGCACTTCTTCACTAGTTTGCCCTTTCCGCTTCTTTTCCTTGGGCTGCCCAACAGCTCCATCCTCTCCTGGCCGTTTCCGTTTCTGAGATGCTTTCTGTTTTTTGTTCTCTTTGTCTTTGCCCTTAGATGTTTTCACAGCCTTGTCTGCTGTGGAGGAATGTTTCTTCTTTTCCTTCTTTTCTTTTTTCTCTTTTTTTTTCTTCTTCTTCTCTTCCAACCCTTCTGGTGTTTGCACTGCGGGAACTCCAGCAGCAGTGGTGACCTCACTTTTGCTCCCCAGACTTGACTCCTCTGGCTGTGGGGTTGAAAGCAGTGCGGATGGCAATGGGTTCGCTTGCAGCTCTTTTGCCTCAACATCATTCTCTTTTGCAGCCAGGGCTTTCTTGACTGGCGAAGGCTTGGGGTTGGCATGACTTACATCAATTTTTCCTGCCCCCTTCTCTTTTTTGGATGCTCCTGTGGCGTCCTCGTCCGGAGGGGGTTTGCTTTCTGCAGAAACAGTGACAAGAGAGAGATGACAGCTCTGGGAGCATTCCTTATGCAGACCACAGTTAGCAGAGGAGGGGAATATATACATTTGAAGACAAATACCCAGTTCACCCTCCAAAGCAAAAATCTGCTGGCCATCCCAGCTACAGCAGAGATGGCTGTGTCATGGCCAGGGGAAGCCAGCAGACGGCAGCAGCACTCCATGCAGGGTTTTGCAGCAGAGATACAACGAGAACAGGCCCTGGTCCCAGTGTCACTCTCCAGTGCCAACACAGCTCTGCTCCTGTGCCAGGAAGATTCCCAGCTTTGCCAAAGGACCCACCTGCTTTGTGGTTTGCAGACACCTGCTCGACGTCTGTGTCAGAGTCACTGCTGTCACTGCTGGAGCTGTCAGCTGGGGCTGCTTTCACGGAGGCTTTGGCGAGGGAGCTAGTGGCATTCACAGCTGCTTTCCCTTGCCCTGCATTGCCTACAGGCTGGGGGGGAACAGTCTTTGGTGTCTGAGGTGCTGCTGGGCTCTTGGAGAGGCTCATATAACCTGTGAGGAGGGACTGAAATAGCACAGACACGCTGAGGAGACAGCACAGCAGAGCAGCCTCCCTGGCACCAGGTACATAGATCTCCCTTTGTTGATATTGCCCCCATACCCCAAGCGAAGGGCCCCCACTTTGGCCAACTGCAGAGTGATAATGCATGGTTCAGCCAGCTCTGCAGAGAGGCCATGGCAAGGCAGGGCTGCCAGGAGAGGGAGCTAGCACAGACAGACCCTGAGCTTGCAACAGCAAGAGCTGATGGTGATAGGGTCTCCGCTTTGTTCTCACCCAGTAAAGCAGGCTTGGGGGAGGCTCCTGGCCATTAGCGTGCACCCACGCACAGCTAATGTACTGCAGATGTGCTGCACACCCTGCACATTACTTACAGAGGGAATTTAATGGCTTGGACAGGGGTTAAGTTACAAATAAAAAGGGGGAAGAAAATTCTGCTGCTATTAGAACTACGCAACCAGTTCTCCTGTTTTAACCCTTGCTAGGCACCAGCTCCTCCCATCTGCAGGGAAGGGTATAATGAGCTTTGAACCCAAGGCTTGGCTGCCTGGGGAAGCATTCCAGATTTCAAAGCCTGTGCCTTCCCACACCAGAAAGCCCTGCTCACAGCACTACACGGGGGAGCACTCACTTTCCTGCTAGCAAACCTACCAAAGCTTTACATTTGCTATGGTGGAAAACAACCTTTTCTCTGCTACTTAGGAGTCAGCTGTAAGATGGATCCCACAGCCTGCTCAGGCACAATACCTGTGATACTGCCTCTTCATCCTCACTGGAATCCGATGAGGAGCTGTCATTTGCCTCAGTCCCTCCTGGTTTCTGCAGCATCCCTGTTGGAGAAGCACAGTTCATCCCATTAAACCCACTACTGCTTACTCAGGGCTAGTTCACCTACCCAACACATGAGGATTGCCACCAACAGGCCTTCTCCCTCCAAAGGGGAGCCCTCTGCAGAGCAGGAGTAGAAATCACTCTCCAACCACTAATGTGAAGGAGACACATCTCCCACAGGGGAACGAAAAACTGTCCCATCCTGGCCTGGCCCACAGCACTGAGAGCATCTTCTTGGGAGAACTGACCAGGTTTGGGAGGCTGCTTGGATGTCTCCTCGTCGCTGTCAGAGGAACTGCTGCTGTCCGAGCTCTCCTCTGCTTGGGTGAGCGGTGCAGTCTGGCTCAGCCTGGCATCCTGTGCTGGCTGCTGGCCTGGCTTCTTCGACTTGGCAGTGGGGCTTCTCAGGATGGAAGCAGCATGCGGGGCAGCAGGGCTGGCTGGAGCCTTCCCCATGGGAGCTGTCTGCTTTGGGCAAGGAGGAGGAACAGCCTGAGGAGAGAAAGATGAAATGCATATGGAAGAAGGAATAGTTGTTCATGCCCATGACCGGACAAAGCAGCCTCGAACAGTTGGGCTTGGCAATATCAGTGCAGTAACAGTGGTTCTCTATTTTAATAGAGCAATCTTCCCCCTTCCTGAGCATTCTCCCACAGAAGGGGACAACGCACCAGCCTCAAGCTCCAGCTCACTCACCCCCTCTGCCCACTCTCCCCAGGGAAGCTCCCCACATTCATCTCCTCTGTCTTTACCTCTCCAACCACTGTACTGCTCTCTGAGGAATCACTGTTTGAGCTCTCAGACACTCTGGAAATCGGAGGGATAGGAGGTGCTTTTATTCCCTTCCCTGAAGGTGGTGTGGCATTAGCCTTGGCGGCCCCTGTGCTTGAAACCTTGGTTGGTTTGATGTTCTGCTGGGATAGAGTCTAAAATAGATATGAAAGAAAAATAGGACAGAGCACAACTTGGAGAGAAAACAGACAGAAGCACACACCAATCCACTGCTACCTCCTTCATTTTCAGCACAACTCTAATGCCCTTATTCTGCTTTCCTCACTGGTCAGCTTTGTCTACTGTGAGCTCTGATGCGTGGCCAGCACCCTGCATATGCCTACTGCATTAGCTCAGTGCCCAGAAAGCAACCATGCAGAGGGCTCACAGAGTATGATGTGCTTGCAGACCAGAGACATCTATCCATGGCAGCACTAGCAGGATTGTTACTGCAGACTGTGTTTTGCAGAGCAAGCACCTGGACTCTCTTACATACTGGTATAACACATTCGGGGTTAATTGGCAACAGAGATAAAGCAAGGACACCAAATGCAGGTCAAATCTGCCTTCAGGTCCACAAGCAAGTCACGGATTAAAGAGCAAATTAACAAGAAGCAGTTGTGTTTCCTCACACTTGAAGCCTCCCATCAAACTTCACGTAAGAGAGGTTAAAAATAGAAGAGCCACGGGCATGGAAATCAGACACTGACATCAGGTCCAAGACACAAACACCAGCAGAGGAGGTAGCAGGGGCAGCAAAGGAACTCTCAGCCTTCTGGTTTGTGTAACAAACAAGGCTACGTGAGCAGCCCTCCTTCTCACCATCTCTGACAAGCTGGGTCTTTGTGGGCTGACATTTCTCACACAACATCTGGCTTTCAGAAAAGAAGACAACGCTGCACAATACAGAGAACTGCCAATCTGATGAGAGCTCTCAGCCGTCTTGCACAGAGCTCAAGTTACAGCAACTGCATTATTTTATACAGACTTGGTATTATAAATAAGCTTTAATCAAGGACTGCTCAGGCTGGCTGCTTGCCGACCAGTTGGGGAGAAGACAGCCTTTTCATTGGCCATAGCAATAGCCAACATGGGGAAGGATTTCCTTGAATGCTCGTCATCCCCCTCTCCCAGCAAGGGTGCTGGCCAGAAAGGGGATATGTATGTGTAGAGAAGTAGGACAAGAAGCACACTTGGCCACTCAGCCCCCGGCTCCAGCTCCTTTGCAGCACCCAAGCCCCCATCATGTAGGAATGACAACCACACTCCACAGTCAAAGCTTCCTCACGTGGCATTTTTCTTGGGCTCAAGCTACAGCAGGGGTGCAGAGACACCCAAGATGACTTCATGCAGAGGCAGTTCGAGCCCCCATAGAGCTCAGCTATGGCACTACAGTGCCAGCATGGAGAGACAAAGAGAGATGGCATGAAGAGACTCAGCTGGGAGAGCTGGGATCGGCTTCGTGAACACTCAAGAGTGCCTTTGGCATGGATATGGGGTCATCTCCACTCTATGAAGTAGGGGTCTGACTCTTCCTCTGGCTGAAAGGCAGCAAGTGCACCATGCCTCCCTTCAGCACAGATCTGTCCAGCCTCCTGAGGCGTGGTAAGCAGCAAAAAGCTCTAGCTGCATCCCCCTGCAAGGGGTTTAGGAGGAAACGGGGGTAAATCCAGATATCCAGGTCAGAGAAAAACTTTGCCTGCCAAGGACTTGGCTGCCTTTCCAGTCTGTTTAACTCCCTGGAGTAGGGCAAAAGGAACACAGACCCAGAGGAGCTCTGGGCTCACACATCTAATCATGTTCCTGCCAAAATATTCACACCCTTCACTGCTCTCGCATACACCAAGCTTGCCGAAATGCACACCCAGAGATGGGGTCACTGAGACCCAGGGATGCTGCCAAGAAACCCTGATCCAGCTGAGAAGAGGGCTCTTCTTTGCACCTTCCATCACCCACTCAACTATCTTCTACAGTCCTGAGATATCTCCTCAGCACCCACACTCAGCAGGTCAGCAGCTCTTTACCTGTGTGGGGGGGACTATTTCCTCATCAGAATCCGACTCCTCACTGGAGTCATCACTGCTGTCCATATGCAGAGGAGGGGCTGGGGCTGGTGTGGGAGCCGGTACTTTCTTCACGCTTGTTGGCTGGGGCACAGCATTGCTTTTCGCTGCAGAAAAGGCATGAGATTGTGACTGTGAGGACGAGTTGTCCTTGACAGCCAAGGAAAGCAAGAGTTATCATCAACAGGCTGGGTGGTTCCATTTACAGGGTAGAAAAAGAAACCATGAGGATGAAGGCAAGGGATCCTGGTCACTAACATGAGACTCACCAGCAGGCAGTGCAGGCTGTGTCTGTGACACTGGAGTCTCCTCCTCACTGTCAGACGAGTCACTGCTTCCACTTTCGGAGGTCTCATTCTTCAAGGTGCTTCCCACTGCCTTTTCAGGAGTCATGGCTTTAGCAGCCTGGTTCAGGCTGGGAACGGGCCCAGGCTGTTCTGGTAGCCTCTGAACAAAAAAAGAAACACAGTCCCAGGAACATGGTATTAGTACAACAGAAAGAACCCTGCAACTCAACTGGGATGTGCTCTCACAGCTTGGGCAGAAGGCTGCAGACATCCCTACTGCACACTGCTGAAGGCTAGCAGTGACAGAGAGTGCCTGCTGAGAGATCTGTTAGCTGCACCACCCGCAGATATTCTGCGAGCTCACAGTGCTCTGCACCCACTCAGTTTACTCCGCTCATCGCTCAGCTTCGGGCTGTTCTGCCAAAGAGCAGCATCATGCTTTCCAGGGCAGGCAGCCCCCATCCAACCCGCACGCTGACAGACCGCTTGGTGCCGTCCCTCGGGGTCTGCTGCAAGAGGGTAAGACAGACTCCTGCCCAGCTGCACAGCCCCTGCCATCCCCATTTCCCAGTCCTGCAATGCTGCAAACCCAGCCCTGCCTGCTCTCAGCCCTCCACCAGCCCTGGCCAGCAGCCGAGAGCAGCAGCCCAGCCGCCTCGCGGGAGGATGGATCCTATCGTGCTTCCTGGCACAGCCTCACCGAGGGCTGCCACTGGGGCAGTGTTTATCATCTCCAAGCCAAACACTAAACAGACAACAGCATCTGCATGTTTATCCCATTACAGAACAGCACTCGGAACAAGCCAAGCACATTTTGACTCTGCTTAGAGAAACAGAAACCTCCAAAAGCACTTGGGAGGAGGGGGCAGCAAACCTCACTTGTCTGTTTTGTTTTGATTCCAGTGAGTCACTATCTCCAGGAGAGAGGCCAGATTTGCAGTGCTGAAGAGAGAACTGCTTGAAGCCAGCACTAGAATTCACATGGTCTACTTGAATGCATTAGCTCCATTCCCTTTCCTTCCCAGGCAGCGCTGTGCAAGGCAAAAATCTATCAAGATCAAACCCCAGTTGCTCCCTTTTAAGACCTTCGCAGCACCAGGACTGGCTTACCCCCCTGCTTGGATGCACGGCAGGAGGGCTGCTTTGCTTTCTAACTTCAGAAGAGATTGGAAAAGACCTGTGGAAGAACTAGACGGAGGAATCCTGGCACAGAACAAACATCAGAGCATCCATAGAGAAACCACCGTGAGCCTTTACACAGCCTCGGGATTCCTCAGATATTCCTGGGCAGAGGCCAAGGTCCCTCCATCCACCTGATCCTGGTCACTGCCAGATGGCTGACGGCCACCACGTCCCATGGCATGGCTCCAGACAGAATCAGGCCAGGAGTGTGGCTGAGCAGAGTAACACAGGCGGGAGGTTCTGACAGCTTGGAGTCACAGGTACTGCAGTAACTCAGAGAAGAGGAAAATAACTCAAGAGGAAATCATTTTTCCTGCTCCTTCTTCAGTCCCCAAACCAGGAGCTGCCTGTGGATCAGTACGAGTGATGACTCAGCTCCTGCACAACCCATCTGTCACTCCACTGGGTCCGTTTGCATCATGCAGCGCTGCATGACAAGAGGGGGAAGCAACGCCAAGCCACGTGCAATGAGCAAACTGTAACAATCACATTCCACTGCTGTCTGTTCACCGTAGAAGTGCCACCAGCGTATCAGGACCGAGATCAATAGTTCAGCTGTGTCACGACACAGTGAAGGTAGTACTGCCACCTGCAAGTGAGCATAGGGACAGGATTCGGGGAGGGAGAGGGAAAGACTTTCCATCCCATGGGAGATCTGGCCTCTCTCCACAGGACCTGCAGTCTAAGACATAAACTTGCAGGTACAGCTTCCACCGGCACAGTCTGTGTGGGTTTCTTTGGGATGGTCAGGGATGACACAAGTTCCCAGCCTTGCAGGTTGGAAAGCAGGTTGGGAATGCAGCTCACACCCACTCCTGGTAAGCAGAAACAGGAGCCTGTCCACAGTGGACTTGGGTGCCATCTTTGGCCCACAGTATTAAGAAGAGAGGAAAGCACAGAAGAACTGACATTTCCAAAAGAAAGGGAGCTCATGGGGTCTTAAAGGTCAATCTGTTCTGTCCCCCCACCACCAACCTCCCCTCCAAAAATAAGCAAACACCTTGTCAGCTTCTTTGACTAAATATTCCTGAGTCTTCAGGGGTAAACATACCAATTAAGCAGTTCAATTTAGGCATGATGTTCATTTTAATTGTGCTAATCCACCCCCACAGGGAAAGATGAAGCAGCTTCCAACGCTCTGTATCTGTTTGGATCTTGCACAGAAGCCAGAGGAAGTTGCAGGATACAGCAAGTCAGTGGTTAGCATATGCCCAAGTAGCAGATGGTGAGGATGAGCTAAGAGTTTGACTGGGAGGACAGGACTGTGGACACAGCTAAGCCTAATGGTTTAATCTTCAGGCTTCACTTGAGATCCCTGTCTGCAGGCTACTAGCATAAGAAGAAACAGCCTGTTTGGCAAAAATAGAGCTCCCTCGATGACAAGCTCTTCTTTGCTAACTACATTTAGTGAAGGGTAATTGCCACTTTGCAAGAGGGAAGATGCTGAAGTGGTTAAACAGCCACTGGCAAGACAGCTACTTGCTGCTGCCAGCTTCAAACCAACACAGGGGGAAAATAAATCCACCCCAGTACGTCCTTCAACTGCAACCCTGCTAGAACAGATGAGTCTCAACAGTTTTGCAGTGACTCCCTCAAGGCCCAGCTATCAGGATAGCTGTTCCTGCCACCCAGAGCTGAATCTTTACGTATAATAATGCAAGAAGAGAGCAGCACAGAGACAACTGCTAGAGAAGCATCCCCCTCCACCCACCTCAGCAGACCAAGGCTATAAAGACAAAAATGCAGAGCCTCTCTGGCTCCTGCCTGTCAATACTGAAAGGACGCGTTGACAAAGAGCCTCCTTGCAAGGACACGTGAGGCTCTGCCCCCGGATTCCCTTCCTCCCCAGCAGATAATAACTACCATCTCCAAAACGTTGTTTTCAGGGCACTTTCCAAAAGGCTCTGCAGCTCAGAGTCAATGCAGTGAGAATCTGCACAATGGACTTGAGGATGCTCTCACAAGTGAGAATGCTTTTACAAAGGGATTTGCCTCTTGCCTGAGTGCTCCTGAGAGAGGGCTCTAAACAGCTGCATACAGGGGAGTCAAGCAAGACCAAACCATTGACAACCCCTCACAAGGCCCACTCCAGAGGGGGAAGGCACAAACGTAATGCATCAGTCAGAACCAGACTAGTTCACAGGAGGCACTTGGCATCTATTCCCTACACACAGATGATGCTGCTGCTGGGACACTGTTTCTCAGCTGAGCTTGTTGTGTTTTCCAACAGTTTCTGCAGTGGTGTTCCTCATGGAAGATCCTGAGAATCCTTGGGAATCATACAATCATTTAGGTTGGAAAAGACCTTCAAGATTATCAAGTCTAATCATCAACCTGAACTGATCAGTGATAGCATTTAATGGCTGAACGATTGCTTTGTGCAGCCCATTCCCTGTGAGTGAGCTGAATGCACTATCACCCACCTTCTGGCTCACAGGCACAGGCAGATCCTCTTCACTGCCTGAAGAGTCAGTGCTCTCCGCTGGGTTTGCACTTTCAGCTGGCTTTGCAGGAGCAGCAGTCCTTCCTGGTGTGGCTTTAGCCTGCTTTAGCACCGCCGGTTTCGGCGTTGGCTTCCCTTGGGACAGTGGAAGTGTTTTTGCTGGAGCTGCTTTGCTGGAGATTGAGGCTGCTGGTGTGGTTTTCACTGGGGATAGGATGGCCTGGGAGGTTTTTAAAGATGGCTTTGACTGGACAAGACAAGAAAGGACAGTGTGAAAGAAGGCAAATTCCATGGTTGCATAACTAATTTCCTCAGACTGTAATCAAGGAAAGATTTCAGAGCCCCCTGGGGTAGACAAATGCTGAAGGAAGATCAGCAACTGGAAGAAAAGACCAGGAATCCTTTCACCCAGCTGCCTGGGGACAGTCTCCCAAGATAAGGAGATAAGACCAGACATTATTCATCAGCCTTCTGATATTAGCAGTTACCTCTACCGACGCAAGTTGGAGATCTCTCCACAGGAGGGAAGCTAAGCTGCACTACAGTTTGCCAAATTATATACCATTTATTGTAATTTAGAGCTGAAAGACAAATCCAACCATGGCAATTCTTGGAGAGGCATGCAAGGACAGTGTCAGACAGATGCACCTGGGTTACTGATGGAGGCTCCTCATTTTCACTGTCTGATGAGTCGCTGCTCTCTGAGGTGTCATCAGGCTTTGCAGCCACTGGAACCGTTACTGAGCCATGCTTGGTCTGGTTCAGTGTCACTGCTCTTTTTTTCACTGTGCTCTTCTTGGTGGACACTGAAGTAGCAGGTGCACTTTTCACAGGTGTTGAATTAACCTGTACTGCTTTAACAGCTGGTTTTGCCTGGGAACAGGAGGAAGAACAGGAGAATCTTACACATTTAGGAGAGAAGAAACTGGCTCCATCATAATTGCAGGATCTGTATTAAGCAAGGTCACCATACTGCCTTTGATCAGGAAAGGCTTGTTCAGACTCCAAAGCTGAGCACTTGAAGCAAACCACTTGTCCATAGACAGCCTAGCCAACCTGCCCTCCTTCTGCAAGTCACATCTGTACAGCTGTGTTTAATCACTTCCCACACAACAAAGGATCTCCCCTCCACTTTAGGGACTGGGAGGAATTGCAGTGAAGTGTTTGCTGCTGGCACAGGTTAGTGGAGCTCTCAGCTACACAGCATGTTTCTGTGGCCTCGGATTTGGGGACTTTATGCATCCAGGGATGAAAGGGATGTTCTCAGAGAACTGAGCACTGCAGCATTTTCTCTCCCTTTTGAGTGAAGGGAAGTGATTTCCTGGGGATGAGGACCCTTAGAGGTTACCTGGACTGCTGCGGTCGCAAGCTCCTCCTCAGACGATGTCTCATCACTTGATTCCTCACTGCTGCTCTCAGATTCCCCAGCCGCCTGTTTCAGCTCTGAAACATGAGAAAGGAGAAGACACAGCTGCTGCCTGCTCTCAGCTCCCTGAGCACGATGCTAATGCAGCTTTTGAAGTCAGGAAAACAAAACATGCAGCAGTGAGAGACTAAGGGATTTGCAGGGAAGAGTGCCTAGTCTTTCCAAAAGCATCAGCTGCCTGCTAGGAACTGCTTCTCCAGGCAAACATCTACCCACAAACACAACTCCCCCAAGTACAGGCAGATGAGAAATCCCTTTCTGGCTTTTCTCTGATCATGCAGGGAGCCATCCAGCTACACCCAGCTCCCTGCAGGGGCATCCCAGCCTGGTTGAACCTGCTCTGGAAAAGAGTCAAGAGAAGGACCATGTGAAGAGCTTTTGCAACATATTCCTCACCCCCAACAAACTAAAAGAGATTCTCTTAAAGACAACAAAATACCCTGAAATAATCACTTTGCAATTGCAACCAAAGATGCTGAAGTGCCTGTCTAGAAAGCTGAAAGTGTCTACTGTATTAGTGCTGCATCTTCTTCAGATATGCTACATTCATCTCCAGCCCTGTAAAGCACGATGCTGATAGAGATGCAGACGGACTCCTTAGCACAACATCTGCTACTCAGAATGGAAGCAAGCATGCTGGATTCATCCCACGGAGCTCCAGAGCTGCCTGCTTTGCAGTATTCTTGCAGTCTCCCCAGGAGCAACTGCTTTGAGCTTTGCAGCAACGGAACTGAAAGCAACATGCAGATGGTATGGCTGGGATCTGATCTGCAGTGAAGCCAGAGCATAACACATGCATTCACTCTGTCCTGCAGGCTCCTTACCCACTTTGGGGGCTGGGGCCTTCACAGTCGGTGTCTCCTTTTCCTCCTCACTCTCTGACGAGCTGCTGCTGCTGGAGCTTTCCGGTGCTTTGGTCATTACTGGAGCTTTGCTTTGTCCTGCTTGGCTCACGGCTGCTGCATCTCGTCCAGGTTTCCCAGGACTAGGCAGTTTCTGCCCAGCTTTGGCTGGGGTCACAACTGATGCACTGGGCTGCTGCTTATTTAAGAGCACAGTTCTGTTTGCAGCACAGGGAACCGCTGCTTTACTTCCCGAAGCAGTGGGTTTAACAGGAGAATGCAAGGAGTTGGCAGCTTTGCCACTCGCTACAGCTGGTGTCACCTACAGAAAACAAAAGAAATTAGAAGCCTATAGAAAAATGAGGGGCTAAACTGGACACAGCGTTACCTTAAGCAGCAATTTTGCATCTATCTGGACAAGTCATAACGCTTAGGAGACAGTATCCCCTTACCGTAATTGCACCTTTTCCACTTGGCATTTCCTCTTCTGATGAGGAGTCATCATCTTCACTGCTTTCTACATTCACTGCTGAGTTCGTGACCGGGGTAATGCTGGTTGCTGCACAGAAGAGCCACAGAGAAATTAGACAGACCTTCTCACATCAAAACAGTCCCTGGTCTGCAAAGGCTCCCAGCAGGCAGCGCAGGGCCCCATCTTTACACCTGCCTCAGCACCACAGCTGCTACTCTTGCAACATGTAGGTGCCTTGCTTCTACCCCATCCTCCGCACCACGGCCAAGACACAATCTGCACATTTCCAGAGGATGTACTACAGCAGATAAGATTGAGCTCAAACACCTTAGGCATATGGGCTTTTGTTACGCTGCACAAGCCAATGCCTCCCACATCAACAGTACAAGGGCTGTCCAGACCAAATAAAAAGGTCCTTCCCTCATCTGTGAAAATACCTTTCTTTGCTGGCCAAACAGACAGCTGGGGCTTACTTCCCAAGGCTTCACCCAAGCTACAGTACCCAATCCCTTCCCTTCCCAGTGAATCATAAAAGGTTTTTGTTGGCCTCAGCATATATCTGCACTCCTCAAAAACTCTACATGAGATAAATCTGATAAATTTGATAAATGAGTTGTCCTAAGTGCATGAGGGAATAGCCATCCAGAGTAGGGCCACTAAGATGATCAGAGGGCTGGAGCACCTCTTCTGAGGAAAGGTTGAGGGAACTGGGCTTGTTTAGCTTGGAGAAGAGAAGGCTCTGGGGAGACCTCATTGTGGCCTTCCAATACTTGAAGGGACTGTATAAACAGGAGGGAGAAAGACTGTTTACAAGCATGAATAGTGATAGGACAAGGGGGAATGGTTTTAAAATAAGACAGGGGATATTTAGGTTAGATATTAGGAAGAAGTTTTTCACACAGAGGGTGGTGACGCACTGAACATGTTGCCCAAGGAGGCTGTGGATGCCCCATCTGTGAAGGCATTCAAGGCCAGGCTGGATGTGGCTCTGGGCAGCCTGGTCTGGTGGCTGACGACCCTGCACGTAGCAGGGGGTTGGAACTGGATGATCATTGTGGTCCTTTTCAACCCAGGCCATTCTGTGATTCTATGATTCTCTAGCCAAGCAAACTGAACTGCTCCTACACAACCCCTCACTGTTACTCTGTGAAATTCAGGAAGCTTACAGGCTCTTACCATTTCCAGTTTTCGTCTTCTCTTTCTCATCCTCTTCTTTCTCTGAGCTTTCAGAGCTGCTCACAGGATCAGGAACTCTGATCTTTTCTGGGATGGCTGCCTCCTCATCACTCAGCTTTCTTCTCCTGGCTTTCGAAGGAGTTCTAATGGGAATGGATTTTGTGTCAAAAAAGGGAAATACGAAGAACAAATAGATAGGATTTAACATCATCCACCCTCAGGCCAGGCTTAAGCCTGAGGACAAATAAGTGTCATTCCTCCACAGCTCCCACGGAGGGGAGGAATGCCTGCCCAATTTGTCGGCAGCAGGTAATACAACAGAAATCACTCCAAAAATTTGCCATGTGTGACCAGGCATTCCATACATCACATGCAGGAGAGCAGTGGTGACCTCAGGTGCTCGTCTTGCAGCAGCCTTTGAGGGCTGCATGTGCTCTGAGTGCTCCTTCTGCACCCAGGGCTAAACCTGTCCAGCATTCCCACCACTTCAGCAGCTCTGCAGCCTCCCTCACCCACCCAGCATCCCCCAGTAACAAATACAGTCCAGCAAGGAGGCCGCTCCTAAAAAACTACGAATCCCAACTACTAGGCTCACTTTGAAAGAGTTTCTGGAATACGGCACCAAGGATGGTCTCAGTCAGATGGGAAGGAGCTGCAGCACAGTCTGAGGAAAGGTATTTTCTAGCCTATGAAGTGACAAGACTAGAGGATGACAGCTCACCCAGACAAGTGCATTTCAGCCAAGCAGGACGCTTTCTGGATAAATTAAACCACAAGTCAACACATCCCTCATGTCCTCATGTACCAGACATAGCAAGGGCAGGCAAGGAATAAAGGGCAAACTTGTGGTGTGGAATCACAAGGTAAGGGTGACACCTGAGAACAAGGCATCAGTCAATGTGCGCACCCTGTCATCCCTTAGGTTTAAAAGTAATAGGACAACAGGCACAGAAGAAGGTCGGCATCAACACCCAGGAAAGCAATATATTGTTAGAGGCAGGAACTGCAAAAGCCTGGTTCTTACACTACTCCATTCTTACCTAGATCCAGGCTTTCTCCTGCTCTTGCAGGAACAAGACCAAGGCACCAAGGCATGAGGCATCCT
Organism: Gallus gallus; assembly: GCF_016699485.2. Classification (NCBI taxonomy): domain Eukaryota; kingdom Metazoa; phylum Chordata; class Aves; order Galliformes; family Phasianidae; genus Gallus; species Gallus gallus. The sequence continues at coordinate 12,771,147 of NC_052544.1, forward strand.
ACCAGGAGACACCTCTGCAGCAAACATGTGCTTCCCAGGGCTTGGGCACAGCCAAAGGAATGCTTTCACTCAACAACTTCTCACCACAAGCACCAAGACCCAGCTCCACCGACACTCCGTTTCCCCAGCCCTGCAGCTTCCACCAGGCTCTGCATCAAAGTGTACAGGGTGAGAACAAATAACATCTCACTCCACACAGTCGGAGGCTTTGTGCTGCAGATGTTCACATGGAGCACTCAGTGGGATAACAACGTGGGAAGTCATTGGGGTTAGACAAGTACAGGCATGAGTGCGTTGGCTGGGAGCAGGAAATCCTTTGAACACGTTGCCCAGAGAGGCAGTGGATGTCCCATCCCTGGAGACATTCTCTGTCCGAGTGGATCAAACTCTGAGCAACCTGATGGAGCCGCGGGTATCCCTGTGCACTGCAGGGGAGTTGGATCAGTTGGTCTTTAAGGGTCCCTTCCAACTCAAAAGATTCTAAGATCCCTTCTGCAGGGAGATGTGCTACCTGTGCTTTGCTTAGGGCGCTGTGAGTCTCTGCCCATTCTCCACGTGCAGCTCATGCTGGCTGCAGTCAATATGCACGCGTAAAGCACATGGCTTGATAAGAGAAGTGAAACAGAGACGGGAAAGCAAAGCATGCGTCTGACCCCAGCATCAACGGCACCTCAAAACTAAGCAACAACTTATCCCTAAGCTAAGGAAACGTTAATAAAAAGCGATCGTTACCATGTGAAGCCAGGGCAAGAGGAAGGCTGCCGAGCACAGCCACCACACAAAGGGGAAGCCCCGCACATCACGGCCACACGTGTCCCCCGGCCCCGTCCCCATCCCTCCCCACTCACTTCTCCCAGTGCGTGAAGATCTCCTCCAGCGACGTCGCCAGGGACGGGAGCAGCTTCTGGGGGGCAGAGAACACGCGTCAGCCCCCGGCCTTGCTCCCAGCACCCCACGAGGCTGCACCGGGCCACGGGAACACCGCGCGCAGACCCTGCCCGTGAGCCCGGCCCTACCCGCACGGGCCCCGCACCGCATCGCTCCGCCCCTCAGGCCCACGGCGAGCGCAGCCCAACCGAAGCCGGCCCGGTTCCTTTACCTGTCCGAGCTGCGCCTGTAGCTCGCGGGCGGCTCGCGCGTAGCCGGCGCGCAGGAGGTGCTGGTGGATGAGGGCCAGCAGCTCCCGTCGCCCGCGGCCCTCCGCCGCCATGGCGCGGCCCAGCTCCGCGCTGCCCCGGGCGCCGCGTGCCGCGCTGACTGACGTCACGTCCGCTTCCTGCCGCGCAGCCTCCTGGGAAATGTAGTGCCGGAAGTTGCTGCTGAGGCTGGGTCGCTGTGGGGTTCGAGTTCAGTTACGTTAGGTTTGGGTTGCACTGGTGCTGCGTTTGGATTTAGAGTTGAGGTTGAGGTTGGAGTTGGATTGTGTTGGGGTTGGGGTGTGTTGAGTTTGGGCTGCATTGGGATTGGGTTGCGTTGGTTGCAGTCTTGCCCGGTGTGGCCACTGAGCTGAGCGGGGCAGCCCTGGGGAGCCGTGATGGCGCCCAAAGCAGGCCAGGGAGCACAGATGAGACCTGAAGCCAAACCCAGAAGCGAATTCGGCCGCCTGAGGGGGACCCAAAGCAGGCACCGAGCCTCTCCTGAGGAGCTCCAGCCAGCCCTAGGTTGAGGGAGAGCCTCTGGGGCAAACAGCTGTGCCCAGGAGCCAAACCCAGGCACCATCTGGGCCCGGGGAGCTCAAAAGATATTCGGGATTGTACCGATGCCTCTTACATTACTGCATTCCAGGAGGAGATCAGACACCTCCTGCAACGAGGACAGGCTGATAACCAACGGGGTGTGGGCGGGGCAGTGATTATTTCAGCAACAGCCACTAAATTTCCCTCCTGTGGGGACCTCACTCACAGAGCACCCCAGAGCTCGCTGCTCTGGAGTGATTTACTGTTAGATAGACATGAAGCTGCTGCAAGGAGCTGCTCAGGCATTTTGGGGGTAAAACAAAGCAAACAATGAGAAGAAGGAGCTCCTGACGCAGTGCAGCTGTTGGAGGCAGGCTACATGGCAGAAGGGCTGCCCTGTTACCCCCCTCCCCATGCTGATACTCTCCAGGAAAAATCTGGCTCCTGTCACTTCGGCAGAGGTTTATTTTTAGAAGGTTTAATAATGACCATGGTGTGTCTGTCACTCACTCAAAATACAGAACCTTTATTTGCGTTTATAGCGAAGATTAAATATAAAACTGACTGTGCTCCAGCTGGCTCCTGCACCAAATTTCTTTGACACCAGCAACATCCAAAGCAATAAAGCCACCAGCCAGGTGGCAGGTTTACAGCTCCTGTAAATGAAGCACAGACATGGCTAGGCATTTCAAGGGGTGACCTCCCCAGCACAGGCGGTCATTGAAGCTCACTCTAAATGTGGCTGAGGCATCCCTGCAAGGGTAATGCTGTGGCTGACCAGGACAGCGTCCCCTTGCTCCGGGATGACCTCGCACAAAGGCATGAGGCTTATCAGCCAGCATCTGCTTTGGAGACCCAATTCTCCAGCTAAGGAGGGGAAGAAATAGGTAAGGAAAGCGTGGTGGGGCAGAAAGCCCTGAAGCATGAGTCCCATGGTGGACTGACGAGGACAGAGCATATAGAGCTAATGCAGCCTGGAGCAAATGCCTGGAGAAGATGACTTCAGGGGCCTCTGGAGATGGGAAAACCAACCCAACCCCTTCCACCTCTACCTCTGCATACTCCATGGTACACAAGATTGTACTGATGAAGGAAGGAGTGCCCATGCTTTGGGCAGAAAGAAGAGGAGCTCTCCAAGGCAACAAAGCTCTCCCAACTAATGCCACATGAAAAAGGGGTTGGATTTGGTTTTGGTCAATTCCAGTAGAATGTGGAAAGGAAGAAGATAGAGTTGAACGTAGATGGAGAGAAAACATGTTCAGAAGGTGCTTCTAGAAGAAAGGCAAGTAGAGTATAGGATCGTAGAATCATTAAGTTTGGAAAAGACCTCTGAGGCCATCCAGTCCAACTGTCCACCTACTGCCTGCTAAACTGTGTCCCTAAGTACCACATCTACACGTTTCTTAATGTTAAAGCCTGGAGTGCCCGCGGACAAACGACTTTAAAAACACACTCCATTTGTTCCTCAAGTGTCTGCTACAGTGCAGGGTCACCCAAGTCCAAAGTTTTATACCTTCAAGCCATGAATACCCTTAGGAAACCACGGTGCAGGGCCTGGTAATAACACAAGCCACTTGAATGAACTAATCTGAAAAAAATATATATATACTCTGTACCACAATTACAGGTAGAGAAGGTATTTGAGGCGTTTGGTAAACATGCCAAATAATAAATACAGTTATTCAGTCAGCAAACAGCTGCATGATTATAAATAGGAAAATTGACCTCAGCCCGAAGCCAGCTGAGACCCAACACCGTACGTTTATTAAGGAGTGATTTCTTTTTTCTGCCTTTTTTTTTATTTGGAGGGACGTTGGAAGTATTTTGCCCACTCTTTATTTTAGGAAGGTGAAATGTCCCTGGTGGATTTCAGAAGCTAACCTCTTGGGTATGCGTTTTCCATGCCAAGACACTGAGTCACGAATAGATCGGAGGAAGAAGTGTCAAATCCAGACAGGGGATAACATGGCTGTGATTTAGTAGCCAGCTCAGTCTGCTAATAACCACACAGCCCGCTCCCGTGCCCTCAGCCTCACTGAGAGCTTTGCTTGCTGCCACTTTCACATGCTATTTGCTTATTGCTTGGGGTAAAACTTATCCACACCTATTCCATTCTGAATGACTGTTTGTGCCCTGGCCAAACCCGGGCTTGGGGAGCTGCTAGCAGCTGCACAGCGCCGTCATTCCTTCTCTGTGCCCTATGGAAGCTAACAGTCTCTAAGCACGTCTGCTGGACCCTTGGGCTTGCAGGGACACTTCTCTGCTCTCTGTTCATGAAGCTACAAGTATCGTTTTTTATGTATTTGTCCACTTACAAGTCTGAAGCATTATTGTGATGTAGCCCTGAGGAACATATCCTCTGCCATGCATGGGCATTTTTATCTGGTGCTGCTAAGCTGGGTGCAATTTTCAGGCATGGGGCTGATTCTGCCTATTGCTGCTTTGGGGAATGAAGGCAGCATGAAACAAAGCAAAGAGCCATTGTGATCCTTAGGGATGCTGGCGTAGTATACAGCATCTATGGGGTCTGGATCTGTAGGGATACAGAATCTATGGGGTCAGGATACTGAGTAGTCCCAGTTGTTTGACCGAAGAAGTTTCTGCCTCCAACTGCTCATCCTGCATCTGCCAGATCCAAGGGGTGGGTTGTCTGTCTGGGAACAGGAGCATTGTCACGGCCAGCAGGTGACTCTGGTGGGTCTTAGCATCAGATTGCTGGCCCCAACCATGAATCTGACCCTCATTATAGGCAAGATCATCAGGGTGCTTCACACAGCATCTCTAGGGCAGCTGTTCCATGGCTCTTCTGGTATTCTTCTGCTGGGATGTTCCTGCGGGCAAATGGGGATGGAGCAGGATGAGGGGAGTGTACGAGAGATGGATGGGGGTGGAAGGAGGAGGGCAGGGATCTGCAAAGGGACAGGGGGGAGAGAAGGCGAGAGCACAGGAGTGAAAGGGTGAGAGGGAAGGAGGTGCTGAGAAGGGAGAAGTTGGGATGGGGAAAGAGGTTCTTATTTCCAAGGCAAAATCAGAGAGGGAAGAGAGGAGGCAGTGAGAAGTCAGAAGAGGAGAAGAGGAAATGAGCACAGCGGTGGGCTTGGGGGACTTGCTTTCCTCCTGCCCCCGATTTACCAGCCCTCAGCCAGCATTGCTCAGCTCTGTGTGCACAGTGGGTTGCCAGGTGCTGCACTGCGAGGCTTTGAGTCACCCAGACCATCAGCATCCCTCGCTGTGTGCCCGGGGGAGCAGCGTGGGCTGGAGCTGGGGCAGCGTGGGGCTGAGGGTCTGCAGTGAGTTCCCCTGCCTCAACCCACAGCTTCACGAGGAGCTGCCACAGGAACAGCCTCACTCCAGAATCCCGTTTTTCCCCTCTCTTGTTCAGCCGTTCTCTTCCCCCTCCTCCTTTTCTTTGTCTGCTAATGCACAACAGATGGGAGGAAATGCCATTTTAAATGCCACAGCATCCTGATGAAATGTGATGGGTTATGGCAATCTCAGATGAATCATGGCATTGTTTTGTGTACATGGCTCCGCTGTGGCTCGGCCTCGCTCAAGCAACTCTCTGCCTCCCGCTTCCCAAACACAATTAGGGTCATTTTAGGCATCCACCAGCAGCAGGTGCCCTCCAGGATCTGGCTGTCCAAGTAACATTAGCTAACTAACCAGCCACACTTGTGAAGGCAAAGCTGAGCCCACTGCAACATCTACTCCAGGCTGCCTTTGGTTACAGAGGGATTATACATTACGCCACATTCCCACATTGCATTTATAGGATTTCTACGCAGGGTGCAGGAACTCTGTCCCCAGGAATGGGATCGGCACAGCAGAGCCATCCTCACCAGCTCCAGCTTCACCTGTGGTCCCTTTGGGGATCTGGGCCGTGTCCCCATGCCTGTCCCTTGGCCCCATGGCCGTGCTGCTGGGATGGGAATGCAGAGCCAAACCCAGGGGCTGTGATGTGGTCTCCTGCTGCTGGGGTTTGCTGGGGATGGTCGGGTCGTTCCGCCTAAGCAAGCAGACCGACATCAAATAATATTGACTCAGTCACTGCCAGATGAGAAACAGCAGTTCAGAAGTGAAAAAATAGATCTGTATCTACGCATATCCCAATGGCTCCATTACTGGAACCAATAGACCCAGCCCTGTTAGCTTCAAACTAATTAATTGTGGAAAAAAAAGTCACCTCTAAACCTACAGAATATAAAGCAGCCTTTTAGTCTGTGTAGCTGGAAGAACAGATTTGAGAACTCTAATGAGCAGAAGACGTGGCATTAAAATTTGGTTGCAATATGCTTAATCTTCACAATCTAGATGGGAAATACATCACTGGGTGTATCCAACTGCTTGTGTGCCTACTGGCACGGCAGCAGTAAACCATAGAATTCCTCGTTTCTCTCTCAGATCTATGTCGATGGAGAGAGCAGAAGGGCTGTTAGGATGAACTCCCCCCTCCCAGCCCTGCTCAGGGCCAGCTGTAAGCATAGCCCCGCTGAAAGCCCTGGCAGCCCCGAGGTGAGTGCAGCCAACACCAACACTGGGGGCAGCCCCACTGTGTTTACCCAGATTGCAGCAGCTCTACCTGGAAGGAGTGGGACAGGGGCTGTGTTTGCGTTCCTGAAGCCGGAGCTTTGGGGGATTATTTTTCCCCCGCCAGGCATTCCTCTGCTGCTTTAACTCATGTCAAAAGCCGTGCGGCAGGAAAAGGAGGGGATGGAGGGAGCAGCGTGGGGTGGGGAGCAGCTCCGTTGGGATGTACCCCATGCTGCCTCCATCTGCGTTGTCCAGATGGATTTCTGTGTACCTGAAAAGCTCCAGTTTCGTGCAGGAACAACACATACACACGGGTCGGACAGCCATCTCCAGCCTCTCCTGGGGAACTGCAGAGAGATCCTTGCCTTATCTTGCTCGAGGGTTATTGCAGTAAAGGGATTTATTGTGGCCACTGAGCCAAAAAATGTACACAGAGATTCCACCGAAGCACATATATATGTTTCTCTTGGAAGCGGACAGAACTCCAGTATGCAGAAAAGCCCTGAGCTGTTGTTAATCTCTGGGGTTTTATCCAAGTTTCTTTAGAAACTTGGACATCATCACAATGGCTTTCAGATAGAGCCGAGTGAGCCTCCCTCCGCCTTTGATTTCCTCTCTGAGATCTGAGTGGGTTGGGAATTGGGTGGGACATTTCCAGCCAACATCAGCCCCTGTAGCCACAAGAGGGTGACAGAGTCCCATTGCGCGGTGGTGGCTTTGGACAAAGCAGAGATGTCCCCATCTCAGACAGGACACGGCCCATTGGGGACCGAGCTGCCCTCGGGTGACCAGAGGCTCTTGGAAATCCTTGCTGGAGGCTTCGCTGGCTGGAAATGGGAGCCTGGTGCTGGGAAGCTGAGGAGTTTTTTTCCACCTGGTTTCAGTTAGCATTGGTGCTGGCATCAGCAACGTGTTCCCATTGCCAAAAGAGGGGAGAATTCCCAACCATTGCTGCAGCAGGCAAGGAAAGAAACCTCACCCTTGCTCCCTATTGGTGGTCTAATGCAAATCCCACGTTTCAGAGTAATTCTGGAAAAACAGAGAGCTCAGTAAATGTCCAAAGGCAAAGCAATGCTGCCCTGCTCCTCCTGGCTGCTGGGGCTTGGGGACGCACCCTGCCTTTGGACGAAGGGAAAAGAGGAGAGGGAGGAAGAGAAGGTGCTCAGGGAGGAGGCAATGGCCTTTCTGTTCCCACAGTGCCCACCCGTGCTGCTGACCTGCTGCTGGCTGTGGCCTTGGAGCTGGAAGTTGCTCCATACATCCCTTTCAAGCTCCTGCTGTCCAGGTGCTCATCCCAGGTGCATCCTGCAAAGCCCCTGTGCTTGGGATTCCCATAGTGTTTTGTCCCCATGGGCAGCCCAGGGCAGATCCCAGCCCCTGTGGCCTTCCATGGGGGAAGCAGCAGTTCCATTGCCCACCTCTGTCTCCTCTCCTGACTTCCATCCAAGGCATCCCCAAGTGAGCAACACAGATAGGGGGCTTCTTGCACAGCCATCTCTGCATTTCTGCTTTTACAGCAGCCACCCGAGGCAACATCTGAGACAGAAGATTAAAGTGCTCTGGGTTGCTTCCAAGGCTAAATCTCATCCTCCACCACCCCAGGAGGCCGGGGCAGCGGGTGTGGGCTTGATGACATCTCCGGCGCTGATCTCCAGCCAGCTCCCTCCTAACCCCATCCAATGCTGGGCTGGAAACGCCTGCAGAGCACCAGACAGGAGGGCAGCCCTCATCCTATCTGCTGCTGGGTGGGAGCTCACTGTGTCACTGGGATCAGCTGCTTTCCCACAGTGTGTGGTTGGATCTCACTCTGGTGCGTGCACCGGTGTGTGTACCAGTAGGGTATAGCAGGAGGGAGGGAGATGATCTGCAGCAGTGCATGCACCAGGAGGGTGTAGCAGGAGGGAGAATTGCACCAGTGCATGCACCGATTGAGTACATCAGGAGCATTTGCTCAGATGGAAAAGGGGCCAATCACACCCCTGGGAGCTTTGGGGTGTGCGTGGGGACCAGGCATTGCAGGGACATGGGGTGCAACGCTGTATGGCTGTGATAGGGAAGGAGGACGTGCATTCAGGGGCATGGGCTCTCCTCGAAGCTGCAGTGTATACTCCAAGGAGATTTTTATTTTCTCTTCAAATACTAGAAGTAATTAGATGCTGCTTATGAGTAATCACTTGGACTAAACAGTCTGGTTTCGTTTAAAGTGGTCGGTGTGAAACGCCGCGCGATTTGTTTGGACAAAAAACTAAGAAGGGCTCCTTTGAGCCTCCCTGGAGCCGCGGTGGGGAAGTGGGCAGAGGTGGGGCAGACCCACTCCTTCCCCAACCTGTGCCCTGGATGCACTATAAAGGCTTCCCCAGGGAAGAAAACATCGCCCCGGTCTGCGGGCAGAGCCGTAGGGATGAAAGAGAGGAGCAACGCTCTTCGCAAGGCAGAACCTTGAAAGCCTACAGCCAACCTTAACGACCGAGTTGCGACACGCTGAGTTTTACAGTCCTCGGTGCAAACGGTGACAGTAAATCCTCAGCTGGCTCCAGCCGTGAAGCTGCCCCCGACACCACTAAAATCCCTGCAAAGTTCTTGTTGACTTTGGCCGTGTCAGCGCCGCGCTCCATTGCAGCACACGGTGTTAATGGCAAAGAGATTTTCGAGGCCTCAGCGGCGGCGGGGCTGCCGTTCTGCCCGCTCCAGAACCAACAGAGGGCATCTGCCTGTCCCCTGTGTGCTGTCCTGGGGCAGGATCCCAACCCCAGTCTCAGATCCTGGGCTGAACTGCACCCTCTGCTCTCGTTCCTGGGAGCTGAGTATGGGCTTTACCTTTTTATTTATAGGATTGGGTTTGGCTCCGGGCGGTTTTTATCTCGACTAACGTGTCGCTTTCGAAGCCCTATTATTAGCGATCTTGTATAGCTTCAGGATTACTGCAGATCACAATGAATCACCCTCTGCAGCATTGATATAGGTACTCTCAGCCTCCCGACAACCGCCCTGCACGTGACGGGGAGCAGAAAACCCCCAGTGGCAACGGGTGGGATGGAGATACGGGCACAGCGTTGCAGATCCCGCGCCTACAGCCCAAGAAGGGATTTGTTTCTAGTAGGAATGTTCAGGAAAACATAGCCAAGGGCTAATAATGAGGGTTTTCTGCCTGCAGCAGTGCAGGAGATGATGTATCCCTTCGTCCCCTTAACGGTGGCAGCCCACCACGGTTGGGTTCACTGCCTTCTGCTCGGTCACCGCTGCTCTGTGCTGGACACACGGGTGCTTTCCCTGCTGCCCGCATGGGGTTAAAAACGCCTCCCCCACCCTGCTGCACCAGGGGGCTGCCCCACAGACATCCTTACGGTGCCCAAACCTCCTCCTCTTGCAGGGTTTAGCTGCAAATGAGAAGTGCCGAAGAATCACTCCTCGAGCTTTCCACTCGAGTGAAACGCTCCCTGAGAAACACAGCTGATGGAAACTTGGTTTTCTCCTCATTGTTTTGCTCTGTTTCCCATTCAGGAGGGAGGAATCCAACCTCCAGAATGCGCTCCGGGCTGACAGAGCTCACCGCACAGCGATGAGAGAGGAAGCTCTGCTGGCCTTCGGGCATGGCTAACACCGCAGCACAGCAATCCCTTGGTCAGGGTCCAGAGCTCTGCCAGGTCTCCGGGTTTCAATGAGGACCTTCTGCTCTGACTCATGCCTGGGAATCATCATCCTCAGCAGGGCGGCTGCGTCGCAGTGCCGGGGCGGGGGGAGCTCCATCTCTGCGTACTGTGCCTTCCACCCCAACAGGACGGCCCTGGGCACCCCGTGTCTTCGAAGAAACTTCAAAGCAACAGCATGGCACCTCCTGCTAGCGGGGAGTGCTTGATGAATAATAGAATGGACCCACCCACTCTCACTTTAATCTGTCATGTTCTATGGAAATTAAGCCTTTCTCTTACAAGCAGGCAATTTGCGCTCTTGGCATCTCCAGCGAGAGCGAGCTCTCAGCTCTTCTGCTGGGTTATTGATACCTTTTGTATAGAGCAGTGCAGTGCCTAATTGGGCTCTTTGCCTATTCCAACATGCTTCCAGCAAGCAGAACCTACAGCAGCCCTTAGCAGAAAGCAGCTCATGGTGCTATGGGGAGAAGTAGGGCACGATGAAAACACATCCTGGGCAAACAGGCACCGCTCCCCTCGTGGCTCGCAGGTGCAAGCCCTGCTGGCGCACACAGGTGTGTTTTCCTTGCTCTGATCTGGGCCAGGGCTATAAACAAGCAGGCAATCCCTGAGCAAGAAAGGGCTCCTTGTGCGCTGCAAGCACTTGTGCCAAGCTGGGGGAGTGTGGGGATTTTATGCCCCTCCTTTCCCGTGTGTTAGGAAGGCATCTCGCTGCTGGACCTTGCATCCCTGCCAGCCAGAACGCAGCTCTTTGAAGAGGCTGCACTTGGAGGGAAGGATGGAAAGGGCTGGAGGGAGCTGGGGGTGCCCGCAGCCGTGGGAGGGAGCGTGGCACTGCAGTAGGTGGGGCTGCATCCGTGCCCAGGCGGTGCAGGGAAGAATTGTGCCTTTTCATGGAGCTGGGTGAGGCTGGAGGCGATGCCTGCGCCCTGCATGCTTTGAGGAGTTGGGGGCTGCTGCGTGTCCTGTGAAAATCTGCCTCAGGAATGAGGGTGGGGAGTCCAAAACCAATAGGTGGGGGAAATCGGTGCCAGGGTCACACTGCAGCAGGGCCAGAAAGCAGCTATGTTAAATGCTTAAATCTTTCCTTCTGCCCCTTTGGGTCCTTCTCTGCTTCAAAGGGGTTCGGAGGCCAGGGAACTGCTGTTTGTCATTATTATTGGTGTTATTGTAAATGAAGTTTGACCTTCTGGCAGGATGAAGGTCAAAGCAAAATCCACCCAAGGAACTTTAACCAGGAGAATGGATGGGACAAGGCACAAACCACCTACCCACAGCATCCTCCTTCCCAACCAAAGCTGCCCTATGCAGGTGGGTTCCTTACCCATAACCCATCCCTCCTTCAAAGCCTGCTGCCCTTGCACCATGCGCCCACAGTGATGTGTGGGTGGGACATCTCCAAGTCGTGTCAGTTGGGACATCTCCAGCACCATCATGGGCTACAAGGGAGAGCCTGGCTTGTGCAGGGCTGGATTTGGGGTCTGGAAATCCATGCCTGGGGCAGGAGGGAGAGCAGCCAAGTGGAGTGGAAAGCTTGCTGTAAGGCATGGAAGGAAGGAGCCACACCAAACCCATAGGCTCCTATCCAGCTCATCAGCTCTTCAGTGTGAGCATGCCAGTCATTACAGAGGGGAGGGAAGGAGAAGGCGACGAGCAGCAGTGCACAGAGCTGGGAGAAGGGAGGGATACTGTGAGGGAGTGGGGCCGATGGGTTGGGGTCTGCCGGAGGAAAAGAGATGTGAGCAGGAATGTTTAACTGATTTCAGAAGAGAACCTGCAGTCATTGAGATGTATCACCGGGGCTGAAGAACAGAAGAAGAATTCCTTACCCTGAGACAAGCTGATTCTTATGTAAGGATTTTACTTGTTTTGGTGGTGCCAGGCGGCCGGGAGAGGAGCAAGGGGAGCAGCAGCATTAGGAACAAACCCCGGCCAAGCCCGGCATGCGCTGTGAGAGGCGATGGTTTACATTAGAGAAGGCTCTAATATTGTGCGATGGCCTCTAAGTGCGTTTTTATGATAATGATGATTATTTTCAACTGAGCAACTGGCAGAAGCACGGGCAGGGTATTGGAAAGGGCCATTTGAACAACATCCAGCGGTGCTGCTGAGCTCCTGCCAGAGGGACTGCTGCTGTGCTGCGGGGACTGCGCCCTGCCCCGATAGCACGCTGCTCCCCGCTGCTGTAACCACCCTTGCTGTTCGGGCAACGATGAGGGTTGCATAAGCAGGAGTCAATGTCAATTTGCTGTTTTCTCCTCCCTCGATTCCAGCTTCCAGGGAGCAAAGGATGGTGCGTTCGGAAGCTCTGTTGACGCCCCTCTCCCAGCAGCGGAGCGCCTCTGAGCTTTTCCCTTTGCAGAGCAGCTCACAGGAGAGCGCTGCTTTCAACTCAACTCAGCCCCACACCGCCCTGTGATCCCTTCTCCCCCTCTAGACAAAATAACAAGCTCTCTCCTTTCTCAGGACCGCGTGCTCCTTTTCCAGACTTGCCTCAGCTCTTTCATCACGCCAATAAAGGGGAAAAAAAAGCCAACGCATCACACGTTGGCTGCAGAGAGCGGAAACCCTTAAACATCTGAGAGCCGGGAGTGAGGCGCTGTGATTTGCAAGGCCCCCACTGCCCCCGTCGGGTCAGATGTCTCTTGCTCTGAAGGAAGAGAGAGGGGACTTGTTAAAACCTTTCCTATTTCTCTGTCTGAGGTCCCGTTTTGGCTGTCCGGAGGCTGAGGCGTGAGCCGGGAGTGGGGCTGCCGAGGGGGCAGGGCAACGAGCCCGCGGCGTGCAAACAGATTGTGCAATATTTGCCTTGCACAGAGCTCCCATTGTGCAGCCTGGGAGTTCTGCTTTCAATAATTCCCCTGCTCATAATGCCCCATTGACGGCGAGAGAAAGGCGGTATTGAGGGCTGAGGGGGCTCCAGCTCTGAAAAGGGTTAAAAATTAAAGAAAAGGGGGGGGGGGGGGGGGGAGAAAAAAGGGGGGAAAAAAAAGGAGATTTGAGGCTTAGTTTTAAACTTTGCTGTGTGGCCCTTATGGTAAATCACGGCCGCTGAGAAGTATGCAGAGAGCTGTTTGCATAACCCGGTGTGCAGCAAATGCTCTTGGAGCCCAAACACAAGTGCGGCCGGAGCTGGAGGTGGTGGGGAGAGAAAGCAGGAAGGGCTGTGATTATTTTAATTCTTGCCCCGGGCCACATTAAATTAATAACGAAAAAATTAAAAAAAGAGCTAATATTCAAATATTTGGTTAGAGAAGCAGCTGTGCAAATGTGAGCTGCTGTGCCGGCTGCAGGGGCATCGGTCAGTGCTCACCGCCTTGTGCTGATGGCTGGAGAGCATCCCATGGACTGCTCCGGGCTGGAAAGCACCAAAAGGAGTCCCTGAAACCTTTGTTTGGTCGCTTCACCCATTGCTGCTGTAGAAGTATGGTCTCAACTGGAGAGCGTCCGTAGGCGCATGGAAGCGCTCGGTCCGGTGGGCAGAGCTGGGGGATGCTGTGCATGCTGCGATGCTGCCAGCCCTTCAGCTCTCACCCCGCAGGGTTCCCCGTTGCTGTGGGCTGGCAGAACCACCTGGGCAGATGCAGGACCGAAGCGGCTGAGGGCTTGGACCGAGAATGCCAACATCAGCAGCTGCAGCCAGGCGGGCTGCCAGGGGAATCCTCCCTGTTGTGCAATGCTGGAGCTCTCCAAGGAAGCTCCCAGCCCTTGAGACATCTGGGAGCGAGACCGGGCAAGTGACTGCCGTGAATTCCCAGCAGTGAGAGGGGTGGCTACAGGCCCTGAGCACTTTTTCCATGTGTGGACCTTGTGATGCATTAATCACCCCCAGAGCAGCGTCGCTGCCAGCTGCAATCGTCCCGACCTGAACCTTAGAGCTCTCATTTCTTCCTCTTCCTCCTCCTTCCCAGCTGCTCCCATCTCCTGTCTCCAGCCATCCCAGCAGGACTGCTCTGAGGGCACCATTTATGCACGTTGGGTGTTAAGAAAATCTGACACAGGCTGCCCAGGGAGCCGGGGGGTCACTCTGCCTGGAGGTGTTCAAGGGGTATGGAGATGTGGCACTGAGGGATGCAGTCAGTGGGATGGGTTGGGGTTGGACTCAGGGATCTTAGAGGTGTGTGGGAACACTTCCTTCCTGAGCAGCACCCTTCCATCAAGTCCAGTTGTTTTCTACAAAGAGGGAATTATTTGAAGCTGAGGAATTCAGGGGAGAGCGGAGAGACGTGCGGGAGGAGAGCAGTGCAAAGGGGAGTGGAGAAGGGAGGAGAGGAGCAGCAGAAGGAAAGAAAGATGAACTGATGAACCCCCTGGGATTAATCAAACCTTGCTGAAGGGTTGCAGGGAAAGGCACAGCCAAGTGCCAAACATCCCCACTTCGGTGCCCCAGCATGCCTAATGTGGGGTGGTTGGGAGACGTGGGTTGGGAGGGTTATGGGCACGGGGGAGAGGACAGTGTTTGGGGCAGAGAATGTGGGGACAGCCCAGGGAGGTGATGCGGAGGAGGAGAGCCCAAGGAAAGGGGTATGCAGGGGAGGGGATGTGGAGGGGCCGAGAGAGCCAAGCCCAGGGGAACACAGCAGGGGGAGGCCCAGGGGAGAGGATGCGGGGATGGTGGAGGGACCTGGCAGAGGGAAGCCTGGGGGAGGGAGGAGTGAGTGGGGGGCCCACAGAGGGGAGTGGAAGGGAGGGCATGGGGGGGGGGGGGGCTCAGATGGAAGGGGACAGGACAGGGGGCCCCACAAAGGGGAGCCATCTGGCTCAGCTGCTCCTCAGAGCTAACACTCTGCAGAGCCATCCCAAAGCCCACACTGAGCCTCTGCCACTGCAGCCCTGCAATCCTAAAGTCAGACACGGGGGGTGCATGCGTTGGGGGGACATGCTGGGTTGCACTGTGTGTTGGGAGCCCTCTGTTCCCGTCCACACAGGGGACATAATGGTTCCGAAATGCTCACCTGGATCTGCTGTGTGCTGTGAGCAGTGTGTGCTTCCAAGCCCCCTGTCCTGTGCCAAGTCCTGCCGTAAGGAAGGTTGAGGAGAGAGGTGCGTGCCATGCACAGTGCTGTCCTGATCCCTCATGGATGCAGACCCTGCAAAAGGAATTACACAACAGCGTCTGTCTCAGCTCTCCCAAGACTCCCCCAAAGCCCCGAGGAAACAATGTGACCCCTTGTCCCAGCACCCTATGACCAGATCAGCACTTTTTATATGGGCAGGGACCCCTATTTTACACCAATCCCTGCCCTGGGCTGGCTGCGACCATGGCAGTCACAGTCCCTCTATACCTCAGTTTCCCCACGTACAAAACGGGCGCAGCAGTCCCCATCCCATCATACACATACATACACAATTATCAGCACGCCCTGCAGTGGCCTGCTTAACACTGGAGACGTCCCAACAAGTTTCTGCAGCTCTCCTTCGCCCTCTCGCTACCCGCATGGGGCCGGATGGGTGCTGGGGGCTGCGGGTCGGGGCTGAGCATCGCACCGCAGGGGCCGTGCCGTGGAGAGGCGGGCAGCCCCGCTTAGGACCCCGCACGCTTTGGGTTTTCCCAGCTTTTTCCCGGAGTCGCTGAGCGAACGGGGAGGGGCCGAGCTTGCGGCTCCCCATAAACCTGGACGCTGCGCCCGCGGTCCGGGCAGATGTGTGGACTCACAGCGTCCCTCGGAGGCTGCGTCCCCCTCCCCTCACCCCCTATGCGTCTCTGCGCAGCCCTTCTGCCCTCCCCACAGCGCTGAGTTTCCAGACCGGGAAAGACTTTGGGAAAAGAGAGAAGGAAAGAAAAGAAAAGAAAAGAAAAGAAAAGAAAAGAAAAGAAAAGAAAAGAAAAGAAAAGAAAAGAAAAGAAAAGAAAAGAGAAGAGAAGAGAAGAGAAAAGGAGGGGGAAAAAAAAGCCATGGTGGTGTGGGCTGGTCGAGAAATTCTTCGGGAGAGGACGGTGAGAAAAGGACACAGCGGCTGTTCCCCAAAGGGTGAGGACGGGAGCGCGGCGCCGCTGGGCTTGAACTTTAGCACCCTCTTCTGCGGGAGTGGAAGTAAAAGGATCGGCTCATCCTGAGCCAACACGGCGCTGGGGCGGAGGGGAAGGCGGCCGCTCACAGCGGAGTGGGTTTTCTGTGCTGCTTTGGAAAGAAATAACAGGGAAAGGGGAAAAAAAAAAAGAGAGGCGCGTTGAGGAGCCAAAGAGTGCTCGTAGCACCCGTCGAGTTGCTCCGGGGCTGTTCCTAAGCACCGCGCGAGGCCAGGAAAGCCGTGCGTGTGCGTTTGATTGGAGCGGCGCGATGCTTGTTTTCTTTTGACTGATCGCAACGCAGCCCCGCCGCGCCGGGCTCTTTGTGTGCGTGTGAGTGTGCCTCGATGGGAGCTCGTCCTGCAAGACTCCCACCCGCCGTCCCCTAAGCTGGGGGCCGTCCGAGGAGGGAACACCCCCACGTGTCACTGTGATGCCGGGGCTGTAGGTCGCTCTGTGGGCAGCGCACACCGCTCCGGGATGGCTGTGTACGCCCTCACCGGCTTCTCGCTGGTCAGCCTGCTCAGCTTCGGCTATTTATCCTGGGACTGGATGAAGCCTGGCTTGGTGGCCGACGTGCCCACGGGTCCCATGGAGAAATCACTGCCTCCTGCCTTCGCCCGCCCGCCGCACATCATCTTCATCCTGACTGATGACCAGGGCTACCACGACGTCGGGTACCACGGCTCTGACATCCAGACGCCCACCTTGGACAGGTTGGCAGCTGAGGGTGTGAAGCTGGAGAACTACTACATCCAGCCCATCTGCACGCCGTCCCGCAGCCAGCTGATCACCGGCCGGTAAGCCCCCATAGCTCATTCCTATACGGGACCTCTCCTCTCCTATAGCTCTGCGAGGCTCAAGCCCCGCTCGTCGCAAGGCAGACATCCCAATATATTGGTAGATATCACTGCTGGAGTTGGACTCCTGATGGATCCCTTCCCGCTTGGGTTATTCTGTGATTCTGTGCTGGAGATCCTCTGGAGGAAAGAGTCTTCCTGGCACTGTTGGGTAAAGAGTTGGTTTTTGCGTGGTTTTGTAATAGGACGTGGCAGGTCACCAGCAGTGAAAATGTTCTTGGGCAACCAAAGTCACTGTGGGAAAAGGCAGTCCCTGCCCGTGAGGTCCTCTGGTGGTGGGGTGAGGTGTCTCCGTGTGGATGACACTGCAGACTTTGGGTTGGTTTCTTCTCACATGGGAATTGGCCGCTGGGCTGTCGGGTGGAAGGATGCTCCCCTGCACTGCTAGCTCTCCCTTGGGCCACGCTTTTCCTGCTGCTCACTCAGTACTGCATTGAGCAGGGCAGGGTGGGTGGGAGGCTGCTCCATCCTATTGGGCACACTCTGGTCTCCTGGTCATGGGCTCTTCAGCCTCCTGGGACTTTTGGGGCTTTCCCTGGAATAGAACTGGGATGGTTTCCCTGCCATGGTATGATTTCCCAGCACTTTCCGTAGGAGGCAGATTAATCAGCATCCCTTGTTGAGGTGGTGGCTATGGATGTGGTCACCTACTGCCAGGGGTGGTGGAGCTCAGTGGGGTCCAGGCAAAACCCTCTCTCCTCTCTCCTGGTGGCTCCAGAGGGAGCTCAGGCATCTCTGGGGCATGCAAAAGAGGATGAGGATACATCTGCACTCAGGCCTCAAATTGCACCAGGGGAAGTTCAGGTTGGCTATTAGGAAACATTTCTTCTCAGAAGGAGCAGTGATGCAGTGGCACAGCTGCCCAGGGAGGTGGGGGGTCACCGTCCCTTGAGGTGTTTGAGAACCGTGGAGATGTGGCACTGAGGGATGTGGTTATGGGCACGGTGGGGGTGGTGGGTTGATAGTTGGACTCATCTTTGAGCACTATTCCAACCATAGGGCTCCATGGGGAAAAGCAGAGGAGCACATGGAGCCACCTCCTTCCTGAGCCAGCACCCTTCTGTGATTCTATGATAAGGAGCTCCCTGTATCTGGCACAGAGCTTGCTCCATGGCATTGGGCTGGGTGACACAGAGAGCTGCGCATTACTGGGGTCTCCAGAACACAAACTGCCACCACGTCCCACCCGGGACTCTCATCACCACCGATTTGGCTCTTTCCCACAGGTACCAGATCCACACAGGGCTGCAGCACTCCATCATCCGCCCCCGGCAGCCCAACTGCCTGCCCCTCGACCAGGTCACCCTGCCCCAGAAGCTGCAGGAAGCCGGCTACTCCACGCACATGGTGGGCAAGTGGCACCTCGGCTTCTACAAGAAGGAGTGCCTGCCCACCCGCAGGGGCTTCGACACCTTCCTGGGCTCCCTGACGGGCAACGTGGACTACTACACCTACGATAACTGTGACGGGCCGGGAGTCTGCGGCTATGACCTGCATGAAGGGGAGAACGTGGCGTGGGACCAGAGTGGGAAGTACTCCACCTTCCTCTATGCTCAGCGCGTCAGCAAGATCCTGGCATCCCACAGCCCCAAGGAGCCCATCTTCATCTACGTGGCCTTCCAGGCAGTGCACACTCCGCTGCAGTCGCCCAAGGAGTACATCTACCGCTACCGCTCCATGGGCAACGTCGCTCGCCGCAAATACGCGGCCATGGTGACGTGCATGGATGAGGCGGTGAAGAACATCACCTGGGCCCTCAAGAAGTATGGTTATTATGACAACAGTGTGATTGTCTTCTCCACGGACAATGGTGGGCAGACGTTCTCCGGGGGAAGCAACTGGCCGCTACGGGGCCGCAAAGGGACGTATTGGGAAGGGGGTGTGCGTGGCATCGGTTTTGTCCACAGTCCTTTGATCAAGCGCAAGCGACGGACCAGCTGGGCACTGGTGCACATCACGGACTGGTACCCGACCCTGGTGAGTCTGGCCAGGGGCAACCTGAGCAACGTCCCAGGCCTGGATGGCTACAACGTCTGGCCTGCCATCAGCGAGGGGAAGGAGTCACCGCGAACTGAAATCCTGCATAACATTGACCCCCTCTACAACCACGCCAAGTACGGCTCCTTGGAGGACGGCTTCGGTATCTGGAACACGGCCGTGCAGGCCTCCATTCGCGTCGGGGAGTGGAAGCTCCTCACAGGGGACCCGGGTTACAGCGACTGGATCCCCCCGCAGACGCTGACCAACTTCCCGGGCAGCTGGTGGAACCTGGAGCGGCTGACCGACGGCTTGAGAAAATCCGTGTGGCTCTTCAACATCACTGCCGACCCCTACGAGCGCTACGACCTCTCGGAGCAGCGCCCCGACGTCGTCCGAGCTCTGCTGACCCGCCTGGTGCACTACAACAGGACAGCCATCCCTGTGCGCTACCCCGCCGAGAACCCCCGCGCCCACCCCGACTTCAACGGAGGTGCCTGGGGGCCTTGGGCCAGCGAGGACGAGGTGGAGGAGTGGGAAGGTGGTGGTGGGGACCCCCCCAAGAGTCAGGGCAAGAAGAAGAAGTGCAAGATCTGCAAACTGCGCTCCTTCTTCCGCAAGCTGAACACCAGGCTCATGTCCAACCGCATCTGAGCGGAGCGTCCCCAGCACTGACGCAGCCTGGCCAGGGTGGAGATAGAGATGGCAGCGCTATGGGGTGGGATGGAGGGAGAGGGAGGGATGGACGGGGGCTCACCCCGAACACTTCTGCTCTCGGCTGGACCAGCAGCCACAGAGAGGGCAGACAGACCAGCAGGGATGGGCAATGCAGGCTCATGGCTGTGCACAGCCCCTTCAGAACCAGACACGTTCTTCTTGAGGACCATGCAGGCTGTGAGCGTTGGCCATGGCAGCACGAGGTTGGGGGTGCGGAGCACCTGGCCAGCTTCAGCTGCTCTGGCTGCATTTTTTCCCTTGGTGTCTCTCTGTAGATATGTGTTGCTGACTTGCTACATGCTGCTGAGCAGCTGCTTGGTTTGCTCTTGATCTAGGAACTCGAGGGCTTCCCCAAATCCAAGACAATGGCAGTTGCCCATTATACTTCCCTATAGAAGGATGGCTTCCTGGCTGTGGACTCAGCCTTGGTGTGATGAGGCCCTCACCTTTGGCCATGGCTTTTCCTCTGTGCTGGCTTGGGGCGGCCAGGAGCAGCCCTGGAGCTGTGCCTGTAAGGACACGGTTGGAAGCAGTGCCCTGATGCATGCAGAGGACAAAGGGTTCTGGACAGCCCTATGCATGGGAGGCAGCTTTGCCTCAAAGGTCCCCAGTAGTTCATCCCCAGCTCTGTCTGGTTGGATCCCACGGCTGCACAGCTGGAGGCACCCCTAAGTTCCTCTCTGTTCATCCTACAACCAAGCCCAGGACAGACAGAAGACCTCAGGAAGACCTGCTCCATCACTGCAGGACGTGGAGCCCCGGGGTCACGGGGAGGGGCATCCCTTCACCCTCCCCTTTCCTGCAGGTGGGCAGGAGGTGCCACCACGTCCCCTCGCCACGGACACAGCGCTGTGCCCCCGCGCTCCCCGCGGCCGTGCGCTCTGATGGGAGCTGGCGCGGATGAAAGAGGGTAAATAGCTTTAAAAGCATTTTGGATGCACGGTGCATTTCCATTTACACAATGTGTTTTACATTTCTCCCCACAGGTTTCTCTTGGTGCAGCGCGTGTAGGCGAAGGCCCTGCTGTGAATTTTGAAAATAGTTATTTTTGTCTCTGGAAAATGAGGCCCGTTAGGACTTGTCAGCTCTTGGATGAGCAGTGTGGGCTTTTTTTTTTTTTCCCCTTTCCCCCCCCCCCCCCTCTCTTTCCTTTGCAAAATAACATTCATTTAAAATCTGTCATTGAAAGATGTGACAATTGGCAGCGCGCACACTGAATACCTTTCAATGCGCTTTCAAGCCCTGTGTGTGAGAGGGACGGGGATGGGAAGAGAATGCAATGACACGTTTGTGTTCTTTTTTTTTTTACTCTTAGCTGGATTATTTGGGGGAATTGGGATTTTCTGTAGAAACAAAGAGGAAAAAAAAAGAGCTGACAGCGAGGCATCCTGCAGGAGGGCTTCTTCTTGTAGAGATGGGAAGGAGTTTGCAGTGCTGGGGCTTTGTTGTTGGCACACCTGACCCTGCTGCTCCATCCACCCACCACCACACTGCTGGCCCAAGGGCACGTCCCCTGTGATGCCCTCCAGGACAGGACCCATAGGGCACTCAGCTCCTTCCCATCCCCTAATGCCCCGTCTCCATTCGTGGCTCATCCAGCAAGGTGCTCCGTTGGGGGAACCCAGCTCTTCACCCATCATCTGCCATTTGGCCAAGCCTCTTGGCGAGTGGTTGCCAAATCTAAGGCAGGAGGATGCTGAGAACCACACGATCATTAAGGTTGGAAAAGACCTCTGAGATCATCGCATCCAACCGTCCTGCTGTCACCCTTATTGCCCAGTAAGCCTTGTCCCTCAGTGCCACATCCACACATCGGCACGTGGGCTGAGACCCACCTGAGATCCTGGGGTGGGCAGAAGGAGCGGGGCTGGCCGTGGCAAGGCGTGTGGAGCAGTTTTCATTTCCATATTTATATAAACGCGTCCAAGTTTAGCCCTTCCTTTATTTCTTTTTTTTTTTTTTTTTAATTATTTTTTCAAAAATGGAAATTTCCATGAAAACGTGTTTGATGTTTTCTCCCAACGGTTTCAATAAGATCGCCTTGAAAACGCCCGTCTCGCCTCATCTCCAGCGCTCATCTCTGGGGCCAGTGCTGGTTTTGCACAGTCAGTCTATCCAGAGTTTGGGGTCTGGATTCTCTCTTTAAAAACAAATAAATAAATAAATATAAAGCATTCTGAATTCTAGAAGGAGGAAAAGATTGGGGGGGGAGAAGCGTTGGTTCCTGAAAAGAGGAAGAGTGGGCTGAGATGCCTCTGGGTGTTGGAGAATGCAGAGCCTGTCCCCTGTCCCACCACCGCTCACGAATGGTCCCAGTTGGTCTGGATCCAGCAGTGCAGCTTTGGACCAAGGAGAGACACGCAGCGACGTGCCAAAATCATGTGTTTTCACACCACTCGTCCCCCCTGGGAGAGCTCATGGGCTCCAGGTGGGAGAGGGTTAATGCAGCCGATGAGCGAGATGCTGCTGAAGTGGCTTTCGAGAGCACTTCGCCTTGCCGTGATGCTGCAGCACGGAGATCTGTTTACATAGGGAAGCCAAGAGCTCGCTGTCCCACTCTCGGGAGAGTGCTGTGAGCCCCAGGCTGGGAGATAGGGCACAATACGGCCCTGTGGAGGGCTGGGCAGGGGATGGAGTGGGATACGGCTGAGGATTGGCATAGGGAAGGGGATGGAAATGGGTTTGAGGTTAGGAATGGGGATGAAGATGGTGATGAGAGAGGATGGAGATGGTGTTGGATGGGATAGGATGGAATAGAACAGAGACACGACTGGAGGTTGGAAGGAGATGGAGATGGGATTGGAGATGGGAATGGAGGTGGGAAAGAGATGAGGATGGAGATGGGAACTGGGATGAGGATGGGAAAGGGGATGTGATGGGATGGAGATGGCATTAGAGATGGGATGGAATAGGGATGAGGGTCAAGTTGGGAAGGAGACAGCTATGGAGATGCTGATGGAGATGTGACGGGTCAGGCAAGCAGCAGGAAAGAGGGTGGACATCTCCCAGCAAACTGCCACCTGGGAGGACAGAAGGACACCCTGGGCACCTCATTCTAGGGAGAAGCACAGACGAGGGGCTGCATCTCATCCCAGACCCTGGGATTAGGGAAAAGGTGGCCCTGGGCCCTCCCATCTCACCAAAAGCAGTTTCTGTGTTGCTGCTGGCACAAGTGCTGGGGCCCACAGACCGTTTGCCATTTGCAAACACAACCTTAAATGTAAATCTGCTCGCCTTACCCAGGTATTTATAATCCTCACCTAAAAATAACCGAGAATTCAGCTTCCTGGAGGACAGCAACTGAGCATCCCCCAGACCCCAGCTTGTGTGTGAAACTGTCCCAGTAATTTTGGGATCCCTGCAATATGTAACTCACAGCCGTGCTTGCCATGACTGTGAGACACGGCTGCAGGCTCTGTCAGCCCATACAAGCCCCGTGCTGGCGGGTGGCCGTGCTGCAGCCCTTCTGGGATACACCGGGTCCTCCTGAGCCCCTTGGACAGCTGCCTATCCTATGCATTTGGGGCTTGGTGTGCAATCCTGAGTCAGAGCATCCTTCCTTGGGCAGGAACTGGGGAGCCCGCGCCAGGCTGCAGAAAGGAAATATCTGCATATGGAGCTGAGGGACGTGCATGGAGGCATTTGGGGAAAGGCAGGCGGGTAATGGAGAGAAGGGGATGAAGGTCTCCATCAGGTGGCCAGACCCAAGCACTGCTGGTGGCTGCATCCACCACGAGCTGTGAAGGAGCAGATTTCGGGGTGGGAAAAGAGGTTTCAGATATGGGGACGCAGCACCCATCAGTCAGCTCGGAGACAAAAACTCCCACTGAGGACAGCAGCACCAATGCCAGCACAGAGGCATCGGGGCGAGTGCTGTTCCCACTACCACTGGGGACCCCATGGCCGTGCCCCACCCATGGGTGGGAATTGGGCCCCTGCCCTCACCGCCTGGTGTGGGGATGAAAGCAGGTAATGGTGCAATTAATGGAAAAGCCATTAGGCCTTTCTCTTCCTCCCCCTCCTCTTCCTCACTCCACCACTTGCTGTCCTCCTCCACTTCCACCTCCTTTCTTCTCTCCCTCTCTCCGCTCCTCCTTCTCTCTCTCTCTCTCTCTCCTCTCAAAGATTTCTCCCTATTTTTGTCTGGTTAGAGCCTTTTCTTTTCCTATTAACCCTTCTGTGGCAGCCTGAAAGGGAACTAACCCAACTAAACCTCATCTGCCCAGAGCTATGCCATTCGCTGAGCATCCCTGCTGCTGGGGCACTGGGGGCTCCTTTTCCTCATGCAAAAACAACCAGAAATGGGACAAAAGAGGGTCAGGAGCCCATAGGGTGCAAGGGATGATGCCTGCTGGAGTTGGGGTGTTGGCAGCAAAGTGGCTTTAGAGGGAAACCTTTCCCTTGAGGCCTCTGAGTACCACTTTTGGTGCCCTTTTCCAGCTTCTTTTTTTGTTTGTTTGTTTGTTTGTTCATTATTTTTTAATTTTAGCTGAAAAACCTGATTTTTTTCCAGCACTTTTTACTTTCTTCCCTCTTTGCTCCCCTTCTGGCTTTGTTTTAGGCCAAGCCACCCCCGGGTGCCAGTGATCGGGGCCAGCCCCAACGAGAGAGCCCAGGTGCTGGCAGGGCGCTTCGGGGACCTGGGGAGCTGCCATCATTTTGCTGCTTTTGCTTGACACACTTCTGCTCCATCTGCTGCCACCCGCCCCGCTCTGCAGCAGCCCGTCCCCCACCCCGCAGCCCCCCAGGGACTCTGGTGCAGGGTACCAGCAGGGCCTGCATTTTGGGGGGGGGGGGAGGTGAGGGGGGGGGTAGAAGTGGACCAGTTGCCAGGGCGACAGCATCCTCCTGCAACATAGAAACCACGGTTTCCATGGAAACCTTTTTGCCCCAGTTATTCTGCCACCGCCACATCCTTCAATTTGCCTTTAAGATTCGTATTTTGGAGTTGCCCCCCTCCCTACGTTGTCTGCGAGACCCCCAGGCAGCCCCCAGGGCCGGGTCCCCAGCAGGGCTGCGGTCCCCAGGGCGGGCAATGGGTTTGGGAAGCGGTTGCCCCGGCAACAGAAGCAGGGCGTTTCTGGCAGCGGTGGTCACCATGGGGATGGGGATGCTGACGAAGGCTTGTGAGGCTGAGAAGACAAATTGCCCTCATCATTATCTCCAGGCTTGTCAATCAAAGATATTCCCTTATTTACCTCGGCGAGGAGAGAGCCCCGGGAGCACACGGAGAGGGAGGGAGCGAGAGGAGAGCAGCTTGCCCCAAACTCCGCACCGGGGAGGGAGCATTGCCAGCCCCTTGGGATGGCCACCATCACCTGCAACCGCTTCACCGAGGAGTACCAGCTCTTTGAGGAACTGGGCAAGTAAGTTGGAGAGGGGCTTGGATGTGCCCCCAACAGTCAGAGCAGGAGCGGGGCTGGGAAAGTGCCTCAGCAGGGCTGGAAACAGCGGGTATGGGGAAAGGCGACGGGCACAGAGCGTCGGGGAGCAGTGGGGGGACTGGGATCGGGATGGGGTCTGCTAGTCCCTGTTCCATCTCCTCCTGACTTCAGGTGCATGCCAAGAGGTGCAGACCCAGTGCAGCGCATTTTGGGGTTAGGGAGGGGTTGGCTGCCCCTCTTATGGAAAGAAAACCCCACATTCCTGGAAGAGGATGCTGCCGGCTCCCCCGGTAACTTCCCCCGCTGGGAGGAGGGACGGGACAGCCGAGGGGGAAAGCCCCAGTGGTGGGCGCCCTCCGGTTCCTTTAGGGAATTTCTCTGTGCAGATTCCCCAGCGTTTGACTCATCCCGTGGGATACTCAACCTGCAGGGTAGCCCCTGTGGGAACCCCACACAGAGCCGGGGGGCTGCCCACCCTTTCCCCTGTCCCATCTGCATGTGTGAGTGCCCCATACTGATTCTCAGCCCCTGCTTTGCTGCGGGGAGGGCTCGGTGGGTCCGCGTGGCATTGCCTGCTGCAAATCGGGGTGTGCGTGTGGGTGCAGAGAATAGCAGCTGGGGCAGTTCTGGGGGGGCACTGAGCACCCCAGGGCAGAATGGGGTGCTTGTCCCAGCAACATGCATGTCCTCAGCGCTGGGCAGCGGATGCTCCGTGTCTCAGTGGGGAGAGAGTGGCTGCAAAATGAGTGCACAAGGAAGCAGGCGTGTGCCTCTCTTTGGTTTGGTTTGGTTTGGTTTTGGTGCCTCTTTTCGCTGCTGCCCCAGAGCAGGGTGCCCACGCTGCCCGGCGAGGTGCCCGTTGTCAGATAGGTGCGTGGCTGTGGCAGTCTGTAGGCATGGAAACTTGCTCCAGCCCTGCATCCCTGCATCGCCGGGCAGCCTGCGCTGAAATGTGCACCCACGCGTGCGAGGGCGTGCGGAACGGGGGCGAGAGAGAGAAAAAGGAGAGGACAAAGATGGAGAAATCAAGAGGCTGACACAGGGGAGGACGTTGTGCCGGGCGGGATGCAGCCGGTGCTCCCCGTTCGGATGGGGGAGCGGGTCGCTGCTGCAAGCAAGTGCAGAGCAGAGCGCCGGTCCTGGGGCGTGCTGATGGGCACACACATCTACATGCAGCTGGGGCAGGTGCCGGGGGGATGGTGGGCAGCTGTTGTTGGGGAGCGGTGATGGGGGAGCAGCTCTGCGCTGTGCAGAGAGCCCCAGCTGGTGCTGCAGGCAGCGTGCCCAGGACCTGGGGCATGGTATGGCTTGGGACCTGGTTTTCCAGAGGTTTCCCAGCTTTTCTAGGTTCTGTGGGTTGTCAGGAGAACAGCGGTGCCCGCGAGGGATGCTGCTGGGCCCGGTGCAGTACAGGGAGCACGGTGGGGAGATTTTGGGCTGTGTGTGATGGGGGAGGACTGGGATGGGAGTGAGACTTTGCCAGATGGGGTGAGCACCCAGACCTGGTGAGACAGACAGACAGATGTGTTTCTCCACCTTCACTAATTAATGAGCAAAGCCTGCAGCAGTAGCTTGCACCTCAGCCAGCCTGGAGCACCCAGCATCCCCTGACACACAGGCAGAGCAGCTCAGCCCAGCAGCTCCTGCAGCTCTGTGCATCCCACCACACCTCCCCTTGGTTCGGCAGAGGCAGGTATAGGGCTGAGGAACATTCCCAAGTCAGGGCCCTCGCTGGCCTGTCAATGCGATGTGGTGCTGGTTGGGAATTTTCCACCGGGATGGTTTCCAGTGCATCCCACACTTTTAACAATCAGTGGTTTCCCATGGGGAAATTTCCGCTCTGTGAGCTCAGGAAGGGAAATGAGGACGGAGCGCTGCACGGCTCTCTGCGGCAGTGGCTGCCCATTAACCCAGCGAGGGTGATGGCATTCCCAGTGCACAGCCCCAAGGAGCTGGTGCCATGTGCTGGGGGATCAGTACATCCCCTCCACCCTCCCCAGGCTGCCAGCGTTTCTTTTCTACCTAAAGACGGCCAGTGAAGGGTGCTGGGTGCCAGGCAGCTGTTCCCAACCCCTTTGCTATCCCTTCAGTTTCTAACCAACCCGATACACATCCCACGGGGCTGTCCCAGACACGGGACACGGACCTGGTCCTGCATCCCTGTAGGGGATACCCTTATCTGCAGCATCCCTGCAGGACGCCAAGCTGGCAAGGGGCTGCAGCGCTCCCCCCTGCCCCCCCTGCAGCCTGCAGGAGCCAAGGGATGGGGCGAGGAGCAGGGATAGCACGGGGGCAGCAGGGAGAGGATCCTGCCCACGGCCACCCCAGTAGGACAAACAGCAAGAGCAGCTCCTTGGGTGCCTCCGAATCCACCCCCGCAGCAGGTTCAGGGAGAGGCTGGTGGCAATTAGCGTGCGCTCAGCCCCTCCGCTCCCAGAGCTGCAGGAGAGGGTTTTCATTAAAAAAAAAAAAAAAAAAAAAGAAAGAAAAAGAAAAAAGAAAAAAGATACGGAGGAACAAAAAATCCCCAGCCCACACTCTTCTCTCTAGAAAGGAGATAAAATGCCTCGGAGGAGGAGGAGGTGTTGAAGAGAGGGAGGGCGGCAGCAGCGCAGCCTGGAGCTGGCAGGGAAGGTGTGAAGAAGGGGGAGCGGAGCATCCCTGTGTCAGAGGAGCTGGGGGGGCTGGCAGGGCCTTGGGGACAGGGCATGGGGGTCACACCTGGGCTAGGGGACACTGGCACTGGCTGTGGGGCTGCGAACCAATGGCGGGAGCTGGTAGGGATGAGGTCCAACCTGGGGTGTGCAACCTGTGCCAATGCACTGCATCTGTCCCTAACCCCATAGCTTGGCTGGGCTCAAATGAATGAATGGGTGAGTAGCTCTGAGCGCTTGGACCTTGGTGGCTGAGAATAGGCAGGAGCAATGCAGGAGAACCACAGACCATTGTTCCCCTCTTGCTAACCTGGGGTGGATACATAGCCCAGACCTGTGCCTCCGGTACAGTCCTGGGGTACCCACGTCCCTCCAGCCCTATGTAGGATCATGCAGTGGAGCCCCATAGTGGGTTTGGAGCTGAGCCAAGTAGCTCGGACTTCTCTGCCGTGAGCATCACTGCATTGCTGCAAAGCAAAGGGGGATCTTCAGGAAAAAGGAGCAAAGATGGGTCACAGCGGGGTGGGGGAAGGAGCCTCCAGACCCGGTGCTCGTGGGGCTCCTGGTGGGACAGGATGAGCAGAACTGGGGCCAGCACGGCTCCAGCCTCCCCATCACGGCAGGCTGTATAAGAAGAATTTCTCACCACCTTTCCAATTAAACTCCTCCAGGCTATGGGAATAGGAACAGCTCAGCTATTCCAGAGGCCAGGATCAAACTGCAGCATGAGGAAGCATCAAGCTCCTTCCTCTCCTTCTCCCCAGCTCCTCTCTGACACGTGCTGCAGGTGATGCTGCACAGGCTGGCAGCTCCGCTGGGGCTCCTGCACCCCACTGCTCGCCTGTTCTGCTAAAGATCTCACTCAGCCCCAAATTGCCCATCTCCACCCACCTCCACCACTACAATCAATTATCCACTGCTGCTTGGCAGCGCGCTCGCGAACTGCGGCCTTTTATTCCTCGCCGTGGAGCAGGAGCGGGGGAAGATGGAGCAGGAGGTGGCATTGCTTTTGATAGTTGTTATTTCGGCGATCGGAGGGGTTTGGCAGCAAAGGGAGCCTGGTACAGAGGTTGTGCTCAGCAGGGCAGTGCGTTGCTGCTGCGGTGCGTTTGCAGCCGCGGGGACCTTGCACCGGTCGCCTGCAGCCATGGTGAGTGCTCATAGCTGGTTCTGCAAATTGCTGCAGTGATTGTGAGGTCTGAAGCCAGCAAAGACACTCATACCCATGGAGTGAAGTGGTTGAGTGCTGTGCAACAGCCGTGTCCGTTCCCAGCGTCCCCAAGGAGCTCCCGGTAAATCTCTGCCCTTTCTTTGCCAGTAGTGGATAAAGCAGAGATGGAAGGGAGGAAAGAGCGCTGAGGAGTGAATCCTGCAGCCATCCCCAGGGCTATTTCTGCCTTCCCATATCCCCACGGACTGCAGGGCGAGGGAGCACCCACTCTGCTCCCCCTTCCTCTTTTGATACCCACGCCATGCAATGCCATCCCATCTCACCCCACGCCATTCAATCCCATCCCACCCCATTCCATCCCCACCACTGCCCCCCAGAACATTAGGACTGACCCGTGTCCTTGCCTGTGCTGAGCCCTTCACCTCCCTCTCCTTCTTGTCTTCCCAGGGGTGCTTTCTCCATCGTCCGGAGATGTGTGAAGGTGTTGGCAGGACAAGAGTATGCGGCCAAAATCATCAACACCAAGAAGCTGTCTGCCCGAGGTAGGTGCTGGGGGTGCTCAGGGGGTCGGCAGGGTTTAGTGGCAGGGAAGACCTTTGTCCCACCCCACGCACACTGCGGTGCATCCTGAGCTCCTCGATGAACGGCCATTAAATGCACGGACATTGCTTGTGAGCGCCCTGCTGGGAGGCTGTAATTAACTCACTGCCCCTGCTGCTCTCCCTGACGCCACTGCTCACCTCTGAAAGCAAAAAATGAAGCATAGAAAATGGTGACAAGCTGCTGTCTGACCTCAAATCAAACCACTGCGTGCCAATGCAGTGCAGCGCTGACGCCTAACTGAGGAGCTCGGCTCCAAACCCCATTTGGAGGTGGAAATCCCCCACAGCTTGCTGCTCTCCATCCTCTCCTCAGGTTTGCAATGTCTCTGTGTCCATCTGTCAGCTGGAGAGAACCTCGGGGTTATTTTAGCTGCTCTGCTGGCTGGAAGTTGTGGCTTCTGGTGGTAATAGACCCGTGCTCTCCCCCACTGTGCAGTGCTGCAGCACGGGATTGTCCATTCCCTGGGCTGCAAGCTGTCCCCAGAGGGATGTGTTGGGCTGGTGGCCTGTGGGAACGTGTCCCAAGGGGATGTGTCCTATGGGAATGTGTCCCACAAGGATGTGTCCCATGAGGATATGTCCCATGGGGATGAGTCCCATAGGTATTTATCCCACAGGGATGTGTGCATTGAGATATGCCACCAGCTACGCCACACACGAAGGTCTGGTGGGATGGTGTGCAGGGAGGAGTGGTGCTGCAGGACGCCCTGGGGTGCCTTTGGGCATGCTTCATTGCTGACACAGGGAGCCAGCAGGAGAGAAACTGCAGATTAGGGAGGAGAAATGATCTCTGAGCGCAGACTGCAGTTGGATTTGTGGGGGAGACGGACCTGTGGCTGGGTGCAGATGGGTCCCTACTGCTGTCTCCATCCCCTTTCTGTGACCATTGGTTTCTTCTAAGCAAGCAAGTTTGCCTTGCCAAAAAGCAGCAATGCTGCACTTCCCTTTGGCTGGTTAGTCCCAGTCTCTGCAGATGGGGAAACCCAATGGGAAACCATCTGCAGATGGGGAAACTGAGGCAGAGAGTGGGGAAGGGTGGTTTGCCCAGTGTCACCATGGGGCTGGGGCAGAAAGCAGCTCTCCTGTCTCCTGAGAAGTGCTTACCCCAGTGACGCTGCCCCTCTGCACCTCCATCCTCCACCCACAGTGGACTTTGCCTATGGAAAGAACAGCCTAAGCCACCCACCCCTGTCTCCCCATGCAGACATTGTCTGCGGTGGAGGAAAGGCAAACCCAAGAAGGGTTTGTGAAAGGGGCAGTGTCCCCAGAGCTGGGGCGAGTTAAAGACAGAAGGGGTGGATGTGGAAGGCTGCAGCCCCACATCTCAGTGGCTGCAGATTTGGTTTGATGCAGAGCGAGACAGCAAGGTGTGAACTTGCAAGGTAGCAGCAATGGTGGCGAGAGACAGCAGCCCTAATTATATCCTCACCTCTCCCAACGCTGGGTTCCTGCTATCACCAAATGCCTTCAGACAGAGGTGCAGTGAGGCAGCACCTGCAGAATGCTGGAGGGCACAGCAAGCAGTGCTGGCAGTGAACCAGACCCTAACGTGGGGACGTTACCTCTTTCAGACCACCAGAAGCTGGAGCGAGAGGCTCGGATCTGCCGCCTCCTGAAGCACCCCAACATCGGTAAGCGCACCCTGCGCCGCTGCCTGCCCCATCCCCACCACTCCTAATGCGGGGCTGTGGGGTGGGCACTGGGGCTCCCTCCTCTTCCTCACCAGGAAGAAGCTTCTCCAAAAGGGGTCATGCACAAAAAGGCCCCCACCAAGCGCAGGGCGGGGGGGATCTAAGTAGGTCCCAACTAACCCAGTTGGCTGCACGTCCCTGCGGGAGGAGCGGGGCTGCATGGGGACTATTTTTACTCCTCGGATGCTGTGTTCTTCTGCATGCTCCAAAAAGCGGCTCCAGCTCCGAGCAGCAGCAGAGCGCGGCGTGGGAGAGGCGATGGCGGGGGGGGGAAGCGAAGACTTTCCCACCGGCCGTCCATCTGAGAGTAGCCTCCTTCGGAAAAGCTGTTTCAGGAAAACTCCCGAGCCCCTGCAAAAGACAAAAATAGGCCAGGAGGAGAGAGAGGGGAGGGGGAAAAATTGCAGCAAAAAATCCCAAAGCTTAGCTTCGACAGCGATGCTGATGCAGGCTGCCTGTGCCCAGTGCCGGTATGGGCACCGTCTCCTCGCAGCAGCACAGGATGTGCAGATCCCGTCAGAGCCAGCACGGATGTGGGCATGAGGAAGCCGGAATGCTGTGATCACCGAGGGGCTGTGAGGCTCTCTCTAATCTCCCGCATTGCCTCCCCAGCCCTCCTCTCCCATAGGAACGCCGGGCTGCGCGGATGGGGTTTGCACAGACGTGAGCCTGCAGGGACCAGCTCCTGCTTTGCACCGTGCGTGCATTAGGGGCTGCACTGGGAAGCTGCACCCGCAGCCCTGTGGCACAGCACTGTGCAAGGAACAGCGCAGTTTCACCAGGTTGCATTACCACGGAGGCTTGCTAGAGCAGGACATTTCGGCTACACCCAGTCCTGGAGCTTTATCTCTGAGTGCCCATTGCCCTGTGACTGTGGGGACCAATGCTGTGTCCACAGCTCTTGGCACTGAGCACGGAGCAGTTTGACGCTGCCGCTGTGCTCAGCCTATGGCCAGCAGCAGATGCTCACAGGACTGAGCTATACTTAGAGCAGCTGCTCCTCATTATACCCTTGGCTCCTGGCAGCCACGGGCGCTGGGACTTCCCCAAGCAGGGGATGTATCCGGACCATCTGCTTAGAGTTACACCGCCCCATCCGCACCAAATTTGCTTAATCCCCTTTTGAACGTGGTTGGATTCGGCAAGATCCCAGCACAATACTCCCCAAATCCCTCTCAGATGAGATGAAACGGGAGGAAATGTGGCTTCTTTCAACAGAGGAAGGCAGAAAAGCTGAGATTATGCGTCAGAGAGAAGTGCTGAGCAAACACAGGTGATGGAGCATGGGGGAGTGGAGACCATCATAGGGATGAATAGAGAGGGAATGGGATGAGCATCCTTATGGCAACACCCACAGCCTAAAAGGGATGTTTCCACGCAGGGCACAGCTGATGTAGTGCAGAGAAACGGGCTGAAAGTGGTGTCAGGTGAGCAGTGAGGAGGGCTTAAATACGCACAGCCCCAGTGAAATCAGAGTGAAGTGAGATGTGGGCAGACAATGCCAGACTGTGATCTGCACACCAGACTCTGTCCCACCTATTTCTGCACCTTTGCCGTGTGTCTGACTGCTGAGCTGTGAG
Organism: Gallus gallus; assembly: GCF_016699485.2. Taxonomy (NCBI): domain Eukaryota; kingdom Metazoa; phylum Chordata; class Aves; order Galliformes; family Phasianidae; genus Gallus; species Gallus gallus. The sequence goes on from NC_052544.1 coordinate 12,803,649, forward strand.
AATGGAGCTGAAGGACAACGTGCTCTCACAGGGGCATCCCTCGGAGCAGGGCGAGGAGCCAGGCAGGGGGATGGGACAGAGCGCTCCTGCTTAGGGAATCTCATCCTGTGATGATTCCTGGGCATCCCCAGCAGGAGTGCTCCCAAGGAGAGAAGGAAGGTCATGAAGAGGAGGGAAAAAATAACTACAGAGCCAGGTCAGAGTCAGGGCTGGGTTGGGGTTGGCAGCCTGGCACTCTCCTGACCTGAGCTGGGAGCTCAGCCAACTGCTGGCTGTCCCCAGTTTAGATGTGACTTCTGAGCCATGGCTCGTGGAGGCCCTTGGCTGAGTGGGACTCCTGCCAGTCAGTGGCAATGGGAAGAAGGGCAGGGGGAAGGATGAGCTCCTAGCAGATATCCCTGCTATGCCAATGGGCACCCAGGCAGCCCATAACCCTCTGTCTCTGCTGCAGTGAGGCTCCATGACAGCATCTCTGAAGAGGGCCACCACTACCTGATATTCGACCTGTGAGTGTCATTTAAACTCCTCTCCTACTCTGCTGCATGCTCCCACCAAGGCGATGTGCCCCATAGCCTCCCCCATCTCATCCCTGCCCTTCTGTGGGCTGCCCTGGGGTTCTTCTCTGCACAGAGAGGGAAGAGACAGGCTTTGGGTCCTTAAAGTTGGCAGCTGGACTTGATCTTTGTCAGTTCCTGCCATCCCATATCCCATCACGTCCTATGCTATGTCAGGCAGATGACAGTCCCTCCCTGCCCCACTCCCTCGTGCGTGGCAGCGGTACTTGTGTGGGTTACTAGGGCTGAGCGTGCTGTGAACAGACCCAGCCCTGCTGCGTGCCCGGTGTGAATCCTTTGTTCCGTCCCAGGGTCACTGGTGGGGAGCTGTTTGAGGACATCGTGGCCAGAGAGTACTACAGCGAAGCAGATGCCAGGTGAGCAAGGATCTGGGCAGGGAAGGACAAGAGGTGTCCCATGTCCCCACAGCTTCCCAGGGCTCTACACGCTGTGGTTTCTGCAATTCAAGCTCTTGCTCTGATGTTCGCCCCTTGGAAGCCCAAAGGAGGGTTGGTTGGGGCAGGATGGCTGAGGGTGCAGTTTCCAGGTATCTCTGTGCCTCTTGGCTTTGCCCCATGTACAGGGCATAGTCCATACAAATGCTCAAGGGGTTGTTGAGCTCTGTGCTACCTCTGCCTCCATGGAAATATCCCCTATTTCTAGGCAAAAAGCAATCTTAATTAACGGATTGCTTGCGCCGAATCCGCTTCCAACGCATCCTCTTATTAGTGTCATACAAATAACATAAATGTAAATAAAGACCTGCCTTACAGACAGCTGTTTTGGAACAAAAGTGATCATTGCCTCATTCTTTTTCCCTTCCTTTCTCATGCACGCAACGGGGCTGGAGTTTAATGAACTTGATGTAAAGTGAACTGACACAGTGAGAGCCACCCATGGTTAGACAGGGCTGGGAAAATGGGACTGAAGCATCAGCTGCGTGGCCGAAGGGCACAGCTGCTCTATTCACCTTTAGAGACCAAACTTGGGCTGGCACCATGTGTGCACCGTCGGTCCCCAGCTCCTGGTGCCAGCTCTGTGGGAGCCCATGGGTGCGTGCATAGCCCCAGCTCCCTGCTCACCCCTTGGTGGCCAACAGTTGGGTCACCAACAACAGCTGGGTCACCACTCTCAGGTGACGTGTGGTGGAGAGGGGCACTGTTCTGCAGGGCTGCGGGTGGGATGCGGTGGTGGGAGAAGGGCAGAGGGGTGAGATGCAGCCGTGTGGCTGTGACTAAGGCACTTGTGTGAGATTTCTCCTCTCTTTGCAGCCATTGCATCCAGCAGATCCTGGAAGCTGTCCTGCACTGCCACCAGATGGGGGTGGTCCACCGGGACCTGAAGGTATGAGCTGCAGGGATGGGTCTGTGGGATGGTGTGGGGACCCCATCAGTGATGCAGAACCCTGTGAGGCGATGCCTGGCGTCCTCAGGGGTGGGGAGGAATGCCATGTGGGAGCTCCTGGAAAGCTTCAGCAGCTCTGGGGCAAAACAACACAAGGGAGGGTGGGCAGAGAGACCGTGGTCCTCTATGGTGAATTGGGATACACAGCCCCACAAAGCAGCGGGACCACATCCATCCTTCCCCCAGCTGTGTTTGGAAGTCATAGCAGAGCCCATAGGCTCCCCCTGAGACCCTCTCCTCCTCCTGCAGCCTGAGAACCTGCTGCTGGCCTCCAAGCTGAAGGGGGCTGCTGTCAAGCTGGCTGACTTCGGCCTCGCCATTGAGGTGGAGGGAGACCAGCAAGCCTGGTTCGGTGAGTATGGCAGTGGGTTATCCACTGGGTCCTACTCGGGTTGGGTCAGTGGCATCAGGCCTGGAGGGCTGAGCACCCCCAGGGATGGCTTTGGAGGGCTGAGCACCCCCAGGCCAACTGTATGGGGATACTGGCAGCGTGCAGGGTGTATGACAGGCTCCCTGTTGCAGGTTTTGCTGGCACCCCGGGGTACCTCTCCCCTGAGGTCCTCCGCAAGGATCCCTATGGCAAAGCTGTGGACCTGTGGGCTTGTGGTAAGGGGAGTTAATCTCCAGAATGTTCTCAGTCTCTCTCCCTGGTTTGGGCCGGTCCCTAGCATGGGTCTGCTCACACCTCCCGCAGTGCAGTGCTTCTCACTCACCTGCTGACACCATGTCCCCCTCTGCACAGGCGTCATCCTCTACATCCTGCTGGTTGGGTACCCACCATTCTGGGATGAAGACCAGCACCGCCTCTACCAGCAGATCAAGGCTGGGGCTTACGACGTGAGTGCATTTCTCTTTCTGCCCCCTCCGTTACCACCCCTTCCTCCCGCTGCCCCCTCACTGCAATCTGCTGCTCCAGAAGAGCGACTGGGATGAGTCAGACAGGAGTGAGTTTCCCTCCCCTGCTCTGGTCGCAGAGGGCTGACTGAGATGCTGTGCCCGGGTGCACACACTGGCACCTTTCAGTCCACTCTGCAGAACAGATGGGTCTCATCCTCCCTCCAGCCCTGCTCTCCAACTGGCAGCAATTCCCATTCGCTTCCACAAGTCCCTCTGCCTGCTCCCACCTGGGGCTGGAGGACAACCACCCCAATTGCTGAGGACTGCTGCTCCTCGCCTTGCTCCCTGCCATCCCTCACCCAGTCCCTCTGTTGGCAGTTCCCCTCCCCCGAGTGGGACACCGTCACTCCCGAAGCGAAAGATCTCATCAACAAGATGCTGACTATCAACCCGTCCAAACGCATCACGGCAGCAGAGGCTCTGAAGCACCCCTGGATATCGGTGAGTCGGGTGGCACTCAGCCACAGGGACCCAAGCTCTGTGTGCATAGGGGTTGGCATTGGGATCCCGCATCTGTGTGTCCTGAGCCAAGTCTCTCTCCTCCCAGCACCGTGCCACCGTGGCCTCGTGCATGCATAGGCAGGAGACGGTGGATTGCCTGAAGAAGTTCAACGCCCGGAGGAAGCTAAAGGTAATTTGCACACCATCCTCCCCGTGCTGGTGCAGAATGCTTGGTGGGGGCTGTGGGGGCTGGGAGCTGAGTGGGGAGGGTCAGGATTTGTGTGGATCTGCACCAGGCTGAACGCAGTGTGACACAGAGCAGGGCAGCTGCAGGCTACTAACATGATTATCAAGAAAAGAAACTGGCTATGAACTGTTATTACTTTTCAGGCAGACAAGTAATCAAATTAGTTCAGGCATGCACTTCAAAATGGTAATCCATTACTGCGGGCAATTAGTCCTAAGTAATCTCATTATACGCTGAGCAACTAGTTAGTAGAGTCAGATGGAGAAGGGGCAGCATTTCTCTGGGTGTTATTTTGCAGTGTTGCTGTATGGGTGGCTCCCATGAAAAATCCCCATCTCTTTCATTGCAATCACATCCGTTTCCGCTCCCAGCAGCTCCCCTTGCCACCAGCTGCCCACCCCGGCCAGCAAAGAATGGGACCGAAATGTGCCCCAGGTTATTGAATATCCCTTTAATCTTTGAGGGAAGATTCAGAGCCTGCAACCCAATGCCCTGGCGTTTGGGGATAAGAAGTCGGGTCAGCCTGTGGGCCAGCTTCCTTCCAGCAAAGGGTGTGGGGGACAGGTGACACACAGAGCTGGGAGCATGGGGACCCAGTGGCTCTGCACACACCCTTCCTTTCTGCCTTCTGTGTGTTGCAGGGAGCCATCCTCACCACCATGCTGGCCACCAGGAACTTCTCCGGTAGGTGCTGCCTCCGGGTTCCTCTCCTTTGGGCAGAGCTGGGGGAGCTGGGCTTCACCACACCTTCAGCGGGGCTGAAGCTGCAGCTGGGTGCTCTGGAGAGGTGATGTTTTGGTGCCTTCCCTCCTGGAGATGTTTGTGATGTGGATCCTCCAGGTGCCCCAGCAGCACAGGGTACCCCCACCTCACCCACCTTGGGGTGCTGACCCTGCAGGGATGCTGCTCCCCTCCCACATCCCTGCATTCCCAGGGCTGCACTGAGAGGCAGGGGCAGGGACAGAGCACGGCAGCCTGCAGGCTTCTCAACACAGCAATGGGAATTTTGGAGTGCTTTGCTGAGACACCCCAGGAGCCGGGTTTTGGGGTGGGCAGGGGGAGCTGGGGGCAGCTGGCCCAGTCGTGCAAATGGCCACAGCCAGGATTGGCATTCGCATTTGTCGCAGGGGGGTGGGGAGATCACGCTGACATATTTAGCACTTGTGGGCAGCGTGTGCAGGGCTGGAGGAGTCCAGCAGCTGGCGCGGATCCGGTTACGGAAGGCGCAAAGCATCAAAGGGCAGGAAACCCAAAAGCTTCTCTCCTAGCGCTTCCCGTCCCACGCAGCCCAGGGGCTGCCCGTGCCCCCTGCCCACCCCAGCAGGCAGCAGGATCAGCACAGGACTGCTCCCATGGGCGCCCCAGGATGTGGGGTCCCTGGTGCAACCTGGGGGTCCGGTGCTTGGCCGGCAGTGGGAGGTGGGCACGGGAAAGGCATCTGCTTTTCATCATTGTCAAAATGTGGGCTGCAGCTGTCGGGCCGGCGGGCCGGCAGCACATGATCCCAGCAGCATGGGGCTAAAATTAGAGGGGTGGCAGGCGGGTGGCTCATTCCAGCACTGAGCCGACAGCACCCGTGGCCAGCGGGCTCCCTATGGGGCACCCCACCGCCTCGCCGTGACGTTTGGGGACGCTCATGTCCCTCATGGAGAGCCGCTCCGGTGGGACGGACCGGTGCTGGCGAGGTTATCCCTGAGCTCGCAGGGTTGTGCTGGAGGGGCTGTGAGAGGACGAGAGCTGCCACACGGCTCTGCTGCCCGGCATCATGCTGCTGATCCTCGGCCTCCTGGTTCTGGTGCCCTGCCTGGCTCTGCTCACCTCCTTCCTCCTCTCTCCAGGAGGCAAAAGCGGTGGCAACAAGAAGAATGACGGCGTGAAGGTAAGTCCCCTCCTGCCTGCCTCTCTGCTCCCTGGTGCTGGCAGTGGGGTCCTGGTGCTATGCCAGTGCTCCCTCTGGCACCCTGTGCTTTGAAGGGTAGTTGTTGGCACTGCTTTCCTGGTGTGTCCCCGAGCCACCAGCACGTTCCTGGGCCACTGGAGCAGCTTTTCAGTGTGGCAAGGGAAGGGGTTGGTGCTGCAGCCAGCAGCAAGGGAGCATAGTGGGGTCTTTGCCGCTGCTTTGTTGCCCAAAAAACATGCTCGTTCCATGCCACGGAGTGGGGGAAGAGGGGCCATGGAGGTGGCTTTGCAGCCCAGAGCTGGGGCTTCAGGCTGGTGGTGGGCTCATCACCCCACCCCAGTGCAGTCCTGCTGCTCCAGGGTCCCCTGGCACCATCCTATCCCCATAATGGTCCATGGAGGTGTTTAACCCTCTTGACCCCGTTCCCATCTCCTGTGCTCGCTGTAGACAGAAAAAATGAGCACTCCGATTGGCGATGTGCTGGGAACAAGCTGGTGCTTGGAGGGCTGCAGGAAGAATGGCCCGTGATAAAGTCTTTCTCTTGTCTGTTGGTCACAAACTATGGGTCAACAGTGGAGAACATGCACGATCACATCCTCTGCTCCAGGGCAGGGATGCAAGGTGTGAGGCAGAGCTCTGGGACTCCAGTTGCAGCACAGATTATTTTCTTCTTCTGGTTCTTTTGCAGGGACCCTGCTATTGGGCTGTGAGTGTTGCAGGGTTTGGAAGAGCAGTTCACTCTTCCTTCCTTCCTTTGCCCAAACATTCAGTGCAGCCAGAGGGCTGGGGATGACTTGTTACTCCCACCATACCCAGTGGCTGTGGCATGCTAAGCCTGCAAGGTTTGAGACCACACAAAATCTGCACGCAGCTTCACAAAATCAAACATTCTGGCCACGCAGTATTGTTCCGCAACATGAAGCTTATGGGCTGCATTGCTATGAGAGGAAATTGCCTTGGGCAGTGGAATGTCACATCGCTCCCAAGGCAGGACTGCTGGCTTTGCACAGCCCCACAGGAGTCCCAGCAAGCTGCCTGCCTGCCCTCATCTGCTGCTTCTGCAGCCACCTGAGCAGCAATCCCAGGTAGAGGTGCCAGAGTGTGAGCTGCTGGAGCATAGCTGATTGCAACCAGGAGACGCTTTTTTAATCATTGGTGGCTGGAGATGCTTCATCAGGCACAGCCCTGAATTATGTTTTCCAGCAAAAAGGAATTGCCTTGAATTCACCTCTAGGCGTCGTGATAGAAGACCATTTGCTGGCCCAGCTTCCTAACAGAGACCCCTCTTGGCTTTCCAAGTAGATTGAGTGTGATTGTTAACCTGGGAAGCTGGTTGCTGCAGCCAAAGCTTTGGTGGCCCACCACAGGCACCTGGCATACAGCAGGGCATTGCTGGGAGCTTGTCACTTCCTTCTATCTCGCTGGGAAAGCAAAGCAGGGACCTGGAATCCTGCATGGATGGATGGGCAGGTGGGGAGGGGGCTGAGGGCCCGGTCATGTGTTGGGGTTTGTCGTCGGAAGAGTTGTCTGCACCTGGAGACATCACCTGGGCCAGCCTTCATGAGAGCAGGCAGGTCCCTGCCTGAGGCACCAGCAGGGTGCTAGCCCAGGCTTGGAGAGCTCAAAGCACTCTCCAAGGAGGTTTCCCCCTACAAAAAGCACTCACAGGATTGAAAACTCCTCCCCACCCCTGCTCTGGGGGCTCCAGGAGGTGTTCTGGTCCCAGCAGCCACGGTACCTTCACTGCCCTGTGTAGTGTCCCATCTCGTCACATCGTAAACTAATGAAATCACTGCCCCATGTCGCATCCTGTCCCGTCCAAAATTAATGAGCTCACTGCCCCATGTTGCATCCTGTTACTGTATGTCCCGACTCGATGCGGTCACTGCTTTGTGTTGCATTCTGTTGCGTCTGAAATTTCTGCAGTTTACTGCCCCGTGTCCTGTCCTTGGTTAGCAGAGGCTGGGAGCTGACTCCGGCTGCACGTCCCCCTGAGGTTCCTCCTGAAGCACAGCAGCGTGCCCTGCCCCAGGGATGTCTGCTGTCCCAGGGAAGGAGGGATTAGGAATGACAAAGGACTCAGTGAAGGAGAGGACAGTGTATTGGTGTGGGGGAAACTCAGCGATGATGCTGGTGGGAGCCATTTAGGAAGTGAGAAGAGCAGTGAGGATGGATGGATGTTAGTTTTCCTACTGCAGCCTGTTTATCCACCTGAATGTGTTGCCGCATGGATTTCTCCAAGAGTTTGGCACAGTGCATGCTTCTTTTCTCTCTGTGGGACAGGCAGAAATGGTGCCTTGTTAAATATGCTGGTAAACCGCTGCTTATTTGGCGCTGCAGCTCCTAATTCTTCCATTGGTGCTTCCTGTGACCAGCTGTGATTTGTAGCCTGGGAGCTGGAGGTGGAGAAAGGCCAGCGTGCATGTCCTTGGCGGAGAGGGGAGCACTGCATGGAAAGGAAGGAGCATCCAGAAGTAGTTTGGGATTGCAAGTGGAGATGCAGCAATGGGATCTTCTTACCCAAAGCCTTAAAGCCTAGTGGTAGTGGTCAAGGATGGAGATGAGTATGTGGATGTGTAAGACTGTCTTTTGGGAGGAAATGTGATTCAGGGCAGTAGAGCTGTGTCAGAACAGCTTCCTCTGATGTGTCTGCCTTGCAGGGTTAAGAAGTGATAGCCATGCTGGCTTTAAACTAGTCAACTCTGTCCTGGAGACAAGTCTAGGTCCAAGATGATAATTGGGTGTCTACACACTGGTCATCGGCATGGGTAGAGTCAGTACAACTTCGTTTTGGTGCTCACAACCAAACACAGCGTTGTGCGGGTGGCAAAGCTGCCAGAGCATTTAGGCATCTCGTGTTGCTCCTGTGGGCTTGGTGGCCTGGACACAAAGCCAACAGAGGGGTCACCTACTCCTGCGAGACCTTTGGGCTAGGCAGGTCCTCGGGGTGAGCAACGACAGGGATTGTGGCAGGTCAGGAGAGAAAGGTGACGGCGGAAACGCGGGCGGGAGCTGGCATGGCCCCGCTGTGCGGAGGCACGTCCCTCCAGGAGCACCAGGTTGGCCTCATGCCTTTTGCTTGCCCCTCCATGAGGACCATGAAGGGTGGCTCAGGAGCTGCTGCCTCTCTCGTGCTGCTCTCTGCCTTTCTCACTCTGTGTCTCTTCCTGTTCCATCTCTTCTCCTTGTTTTTCCAGAAAAGAAAGTCCAGTTCCAGCGTTCAGTTAATGGTGAGTGTCCTTCGTCTTCCTCAATGCCGATATTGCTGGGCCTTTCCACACGTTCCAGCCTTCCCCCGTTTTTGGAAGTTACCTCGGGGTAGGGAAGAAGGGCCACCGGGGTTGGAGGGAACATCCTCAAAGCCGTATCACCCACAATCCCCATTCACAGGGTTGGTGCAGGCACTTGCTGGCCACCGGCTGGTGGGAAGCCAGCCCTGGTTCTTGCTGATGGGTTCTCATGCCGTTTCTCCCAGTTCTCCTGACTCAGGTCTGCAGGCTGCATCGGTCCAAGGAGCCTTGGAGAAACACCTTCCATGCCTCTGCGGGGACTGTATGGTCATGGGACACCTTGCCAACCTACATCGGGGTATTATGGGTAATACATCAGCAAGGCTCTGCTGGGAAGAGCTAGCAGAGCCATTGCTCTAGCTCCTCTAGCAGAGTCGCCTTGATGGGGCTCCTGGAGAGAGACGGGGGGGGGTCAGAACCCCCTCCACCCCAAATCTGTCTAGTGCTCAGCTGTTGATGGAAAGAGCTGTGTCTCAGCCTTCGGTGGTCCATGTGGGTCTTGGAAGCACTCTGTTGTATTGTACATTTCTTTCCCTACTCTGCGGTCAGTGTGGTCTCTCTCACTCCTGCACAGTCCCCCTCTTTCTCATCCCAGCTCCTCCTCGCTGTTAATTTGTACATCTCTCTCTATCGTACAGTCAACATGGTGTCTTCCACCCCTGCGCAGCCCCTCCCCTGCCCTCCTAGCACCCCGCCGAGCCGCCCCGGACCTGCCCCACCTCTGTGTCCCTGCAGGCGTCGGTAGGACAGGCAGCGTCGTGCCTGCGAGACCCTCCCGAGCCCAGTCCATGTTCCCTTGGCACACGGCCGGGGGGGCTCGGCCAGCGCTGCTGCGCTCGAGCTGTGGTGGAGGACGGGTTGGACCTGCCGGCGTTTTCCTCGGCTGCCGTCCAGTCGCACAGCTGAGCGCTGTGGGGTCGGACTCGGGGGGCTGTTGGACACACGAGCTCCTCCTGGCATGGGGAGAAGACTGGGCTCACCGTGCTGTCTCCTCTCTGTTCTTTGCTCAGGAATCGTCGGAGAGCACCAACACCACCATCGAGGATGAAGACACCAAAGGTACGCCAACGGGGGCACCCCAGGGCCGTTAGCCTAGCAGCCCCTAATGGGGGTGTTGGCTATGGGAAAGCCCAACGTCAGCACGGTGCCTTGGGGTTCCTTAGGAGTGCACTGCCAGCATAGGTGGCATCACCACTAGGAGTATCTAGGCACTGCTGGTGAGGAGAGGAGGCTCACAAGAATGGAAATGGATGATACCGCCCCCTTCCTGCATTCTTGCTGAGGTCTGGGCTCCTTTGAGACCAACATCCCTCAGAGAAAAGACTCGAGGAGAAATCTCTCCTGCCTGCCCACCAGAATCAGCTTTCTAAGAATAACCCAGGGAATAATTTATCGGTGCTAATTTGTAAAGTCACTTGACTAAGTGATCTCAGCACAACACAGGATGGGCTATAGGCAGATGCATTAGTTGGGTATGTGTCCTCGCAAGGCAGGGCTCCCAGTGATGCTCTGTGCAGGACAGTCTTCCTTTCTATTAGGAATGGCTTTTGTGTGTCTTTTCAATAGTCTTAGCAAAAACAAAAACACAACAGTGCTTTTGAGTCACATTTTTGTTTTTATTCTTCTTTAAACCAACAGTACGGAAGCAAGAGATCATTAAGGTGACAGAGCAGCTGATCGAAGCAATAAGCAACGGCGACTTCGAGTCCTACACGTGAGTGTGCTCAGTTCTGGGCTGGGCTCAGCGTCCCAGGGCGAGTGCCAAAGGGCCTTGCTGCCAAGGGCAGGGTGACGTGGCAGAGGGACGTGGACACCATCCAAGAGACACAGGGGACGTTGGTTTCCCAACCCCATGCTTTCTCACGCTGAGATGACCACATCTCTCTGGTCTCGTTAGCACAGATGTGCCCATTTTCTGGGTTTGCAGAAAGATGAATAACTGCGAGTGTGACTTATGGTGGAAGAAGGAACATTACCTCTGTGGTATCATTACACCCAGACTGCCTCAGGCTGCTGGGAAGCAGAACTGCTCGCTACTTGCTGAGCTGGAGCTCCTCAGACTACACTTCTTCTGTGTCCAAGGCCTATTTAATTAGTGCATCTGAGTGAGTGCAGGTCTGCTTCCCTGCCCCAGAGGACAGCAGCAGGGATATTTTGATACAGAGCAGAGAGAATTCATTTTTCCCTGCTGCTTTTCTCTTATCTCTTATGAAGAAGGCGGCAGTACTTAGGAAGATTTAATGGGAGGTGGTGAGTGATGGAGGGACCTGTGTCATCGGGGTCCCAGCTGAAGCTGTGGGGCTGGGAGCAAAGGGTGTGTTGGCTTCCTGCAGGGCCAGGCCAGGCTTCCGCTTGAAGATAGTCTGTCTTGCTGGAAGCAATGAGATTATTTCTCCCTTCCCTCTCCCTTTCACCTCCCCAGGAAGATGTGTGACCCTGGGATGACTGCTTTTGAGCCTGAGGCTCTGGGGAACCTCGTGGAAGGCCTGGATTTCCACCGATTCTACTTTGAAAACCGTAAGCTGCCCCTTGCCTCCTGAGGAACCCTTCCTACCTCCCACGGCCCGGCTATGTCCCTACCTTTAGCAGCTTGCTGAAGAGAGGAGGAAAAGAGTGGCTTTGGGAGCATTTTGGCTGGGCTGTAAAATCCCGGATGGTGAATGAAGAGCTGCTTGGTTAGAGTCATAGAATCATTAAGGTGGGAAAAGACCTCTAAGATCACCAAATCCAACCCATGCCCACCGTGCCCACTGACCAGTGCCACATCTCCATATTTACTGCACACCTCCAGGGATGGTGACTTCACCACCTCCCTGTGCAGCCTATTCCAATTCATTATCACTCTTTCTAAAAAGAAATTTTCCTAATATCCAACCTGGTGCAACTTAAGGCCGTTACCACTTATCCTAGCTCCCTAGGTGCACCCATCCTGAGCCCATTACATCCTCAGTCTTCTATAACCCCAGGATCTCCCTTTCCACACTGAGAAGCCACCCAAAGTCCTTTCCCTGCCTCAGACCACCCTGGTTATCCCCTTTCCAGTGTGGTCCCGGAACAGCAAGCCTGTGCACACGACGATCCTGAACCCCCATATTCATCTGATGGGAGACGAGTCCGCCTGCATCGCCTACATCCGCATCACGCAGTACGTGGACGCGGGGGGCATCCCCCGCACTGCCCAGTCTGAAGAGACCCGCATCTGGCACCGCCGGGATGGCAAATGGCAGATTGTCCACTTCCACAGATCTGGCGCGCCCTCTGTCCTACCGCAGTAAGCCCTGTGAGCCTCCAGGGACTGCGATCAGGGGGGCAGATGGGGTGGGAGGGTGGGATTCTATCCCAAGGAGCATAGCTGTAGGATTTGAGGTGGGGAGGAGATGGGCGGTGGTCATGAGAGGGCGGTGGGAAAGGGATGCTCTGCTGGAGTGATGGCTGAAGCAACATCCTGCTCTGTTTGTTGGTGTTTTGCAGCTGAAGCATGGTCCGGCCCGTGCTGGGTTTGTCACTGACTGACTGCCAGGGGAGACCCCTCCAACTCTTCACCTACAGGACTTTGGCTGTTGGCTCTGCTGCTTGGTTCCTGCTGGAATAGCCCCTCGCTTCTCACTGCACACATGCAACGGCCTCAGCGGCACCTACAAGCATCCCATCTCCACCCCCCTTTCACCAGGCCCCCTTCCTCTGCATGAAAGAAGAAAAGAAAAACCATGAACCTAAATCTGAGCACTTGATGCCTGCCAGGGCTAAAGCCTTCACCCTGGGCTGCATGGCCCCCCTACAGCCCTGCAGTCCCATACATCCCACAGATTGGGACAGGACTCTTCATCCACCTCCATCCCCACTTCTGCTAGCAGCTCCCCAAAGAAGAGGAGGTTGTGGGGAGCTGCTCTGTGCCACACACCCTCCGCACGCCGGTGGATTTTGCTTTGCTGCTATCAAGGTCCCTGCCCGCTGCCCTGAGCTCACGCATTCTGGCAGCCTTGGCTGGGGAACCTGGGTTTTAAACCATTTGCAAAATTCAGCTTCTGTGCATCTTGGGTGAGGAGGGGAATGCGTGAATGGGTGAGTAAAGGTGTCCTGGTGTGTTCTCTTCCCAGGAGGGTAAGTAGATTTGCGCCTCGGCAAGCTACCAGGATGCTCTCTCTCCTTCCTCCCTTCTCTCCTTGGGAGTGGGGACTGGCAAAGCTGGGAGAAAAGAGGAGAAAGGTGACCTCTATTTATCACCACAGCCCAGAGAGCTCTCCCAGCCCCACCGGTGGGCTCAGGGCAGCAAATCTCTCCCACACCCTGCTCCCATCCCTTTGGATCCTATCCCCCAGCCCCTCGCATGCAGCATCCGCAGCTCCCCATGGCACAAAGGCTGAGGTAGCCGAGCTGGCCACTGATTGGAGACACAGACACCATTGCCCACATGACACCTTCCAGCGAAGATGAGGAATGCAAGCTTTAGTGACAAAACTCTGCAGAATCTGGTTGTGCTTTGAAGAAACAAACAAGCCTTTAGCTATCTTCTACTTTGAGCGCATGCCTTTTTATAGGAAAAAGAAAACAACCTACCGTGTATTTCGTAACTTGATTTTGAGTATTTGCTGAAATGGATCTTTATGTAATAACTAGAAACATTCAACTGTTCGGGGTCGGGGGGTGGGGGGATTTTTGGGGGTTGCTGTTTTTTGTTGCGTTTACATTTGGAGAGGGGTTGCAACGCCACGCCACTCCCACCAGGGCTGCCAGCAGGCAAAGACACCAGGGCACGGTGTCCCCAGGGCAGCCATGTCCCTGGGGCACCAATGTCCCCAGGCTTCTGCACCCAGGGGCCCGCTTGCATGGCAAACCCAGAAGGGGACTCTTCTGAGCCACCAGGGTTTGGTTTTTAGGATGGAAGGCAGGGCCAGGACAGGGAATTTTGGTCTTGCCCCTCTGCCATCAGGTAGAGGTCTGAGGGACGCGAGGGCAGTGGATTTTCCAGCAATGCTTCCGCTTCTTGTTGTCTTTTTCCAATGGAAGCCCTTTGCTTGTTGACATGGGGCTCCTGCAGCGCTGCTGCCCCAAGGACTTTCTAGCTGCACTCTCTTCATCTGCATGGCGTTTAACTTTCTAGACGGTGCGTGTGTTGAAAATCAAATTAACAAAAGAAACACTTGTTTTGGACATTAAAAAAGAAAAAAAGGAAAAAAAAAAAGAAAAAAAAAAAGGAAATGTTTTCTCCATGTAAATTCTGGGTGTGTATTTTGCCTTTTCTGTGGTTTTGAATGCTTTGCTCTTTGTTTAGGCAGGGACGGCTGCCTCGCGAAATGCAGCCATGTCCTTGCAGACTGCAAAAATATTTTCCTACTGGATGGAGGGGCAGGAATCCAAACTGTTGGGGTATTGAGAAGCTGTGAGAAGTTCTTGTTGTGTTGACTGTTGCTGGCAATGTTGTATAGGAGAGACTTTTTTGGGGAAGAAATCTCAATGGTCTTCTTCGGATGCAAGTGTACGTCCCCATGCCTTTGGTGGACCTTTGCTGGTTGACTGTGGAGCTATGTTGGCTTGCAAGAATTGCCCCCAAAGCAGGGACATCTATTCAGGGAGAGAATAAGCTTTGAAGATAGAGTTGGGGTGCTTTCAAAGACCCATTTTTCTTCCTGTAGTTGTGTAGTGCTGATTTTTTTTTTTTTTCATTTTTAAAGGAAGGACTCAGCTCTTTCATAGTTCTCCCTCCTCTCCAGCATTGGCTCTGAAGACAGCCATGGCAAGGATCACATCCACCTCCTGATGTCAGAGCTGTACTGCAGATGGGTGTGAAATTGACAAGAAAGGAGGAGGCTGTGGGGCTCAGCCTAGCTTTGGAGCTGCCAACAGCTCTGGGCTATGATGGCGAAGCTGCTCCAGCAGACACTGCTGGGGAAAGGGCTGGGACAGGGGCTGTGTAGGGTTTGTTGGGTCCGACAGATGGGATGGTGGGATAGATGCAATGTCCCTTTACTAGGAGCCCACTTCGGGCAGTTGCTGGTTGAGGAGAATATCTTGGTTTCCAGAGAGGCTTTGAGTTGTTATTTTGTAGGTGATTTCTCTTCCTTGAGGCTTCCCTACCATCATCTCTCCAGGGACAGGTTCTTTGCAAGGCACCTGGATGTCTTTGCAACACCCAAAATGCTCCCAGTTCTTCAAAGGGAAGTAGAGTCTTGTTTTCAACTCTTTCTAGTCTTCCAGTCAAGCCGAAGCCTGACCAAGGAAGACCCAACTTCCCAACCTGCCCAAGTTGGCAGTGTTAAGCACCTGCACTTTAGAGGTCTGTTCTGCCTGGTTTCTCTCCCCACCTCACCCTGCTTCTCCAGAGCAGGTTTCTGTATCCCCAGAGCATCTCTGAACAAGCACTGAAAAACCAACACCTTTTCTTTTAGTAGCCATGGTGAAAAACCTTGTCTGTCTTCCTTTGCATTCGATTTTTGCCTGAACTTGCAGGAAAACTTACTTTATAAAAAAAATCAACATAATCAACTGTAACAGCCTTTTTTTTTTTGGCTTGCAGAGCAAGGGACGCTGCAGTTACATCTGTACCAGATGTTCTTGCTAGAGAGTGTTTGTGCTGTTGGCACCAACTGTATTGCATGCTATCTGGTATTGCCTCAGCAATACAACCACAGTTCTGTTATCAAGTGATGACAAGGTCCAGGAGATGTTCCCAGTATGCAATATGGATGATGCCACCTTCTTGGGACGGAGTTTACTGCCATGGGCTTCCTGTCCCACTTATCCTCAAGGCTGGAGATCACCTAATATCCCAGTGCAGGTACAGCCTGACTTGTCTGTCCATCCAGGTCAATCTAAACCCAGAAGTCCTTCAAATTGCTCATCTCTTCCATCTCTCAGAGCACTGGAGATAACCGAATCTGAGGACTTGCTGTGGCGTTCTCAGGCTCCCAGACCCACAGGTGGAGTTGGGAGCTACTCCTTTTCCTTTCTGGACTGCCAGGGTCCAGTTTCAGCTGCAACACCTTCATTTCTCAGGTCTTGCTGGTATATCCACTCTGGAAGGAGAAGAGGCCACCCCTGGACCTCTGCTCTTTGCTGGAGGGAGCAAATGCTCTCTTCCTCCCTCTAGGCAGGCACAGCCAGGACAGCTCTTCCCCCTTCCCAGATAAATGCTCCATTTTGCCAGGCACCAAACCCCACAAACCTGCCTCTTCTCCCTCTGCCAATATGAATTTATGACCCCGTGGAGCCACGCAGGATGGAGCTGGCAGCACTTGGAGCTCATGGACGTCTGAGAAACACCAGCAAACAGCAGAGCTGTGTTTCAGAGGGCAGCTACACGTTCCGTGTAGCCCCATGGACCAAGAGCTGTCTGCCAGCAGAAAGTCCCATAACCAAATCCTCTGATCATCCCAGGAGCTGGGCTATAACCCTTCATCTTCCATCACGGGACACTTCTCATGGTCTACAGAACTCTCTTGATGCAAATGACACGCTCCTGATAGCTGGATGAAGACTTTGCCATCGCCCATTTCCAAAAGTACAGATCCCAGCCCTTTCGTTCCAGACAGCGAAACTCAGATTCTGAACGGGCTGTGGGCACATCAAAGTAGGGGACAGTGGCTTCTATGCCATCTGTCCCCCAGAGGCCACCCCCCTCTCAGCAGACAGTCCTTCCTGCCCTTAGGTCCAGAGGAGGGGGTGTGGAGGGGGCTGTATGGAGTGGCTCCTTCCTTCCTTGAGTTGTTGTCCCCTTTTTCTAACTGTTGCACAATTTTAGTGTTTTTGTAACATTTTTTTTTGGACAAGCAGGGAAAATACGTTCACAGTGGTTTAAGAAAAAAAATGAGATCTCTCTCTCATAAAATATATATATATAAATATATATATGCATACAGGAATTCTCTATGGAAATATTTATTTAAGATGACTGCAAAAATATATATATATATAAATTAAGAGTATACCAAGCTTTGTCAAGCAACATAAACCAGGCCCTGGGGAGGGTTGGCTGCCCGTCCCCTGTGTCTATAAGTCCATGTGGTTGCAGCTGAAGCCTTTATCCTTTTGTACGCTCACTCGATCCTTCCAGCGGTGCAACCATGTTGGATTCAGTGGGCGCTCGATACGGTGGGGGGGTGGGGTGGGGGAGGGATTGGTATCGTTTCCTTTTCCTTTGTTTTCAGAACCTGTGGCTGCGAACAGAACGATCACTGCTCAACTCGGATGCGATACGTGGGGAGGGCAGCGGGGGAACGGGCGCGGGGCGGGAGGGCGACTGTCCGTTTTATTCTTGGTGTTCAAGTGCAATAAATAGCTAACAACTTCTGAGCATGGAAACGGGTGATTCTCCGTCACTGCAGTGACTCAGACCGTCTGCATCCCTCCATAGCTGCCCTCGAAAGCAGCGAGGCCTAAAGCAAGCCCCGGCTTCCTGGGATCACTATGGGAGCTTCACGTCACCAACCCCCCCCTCACCCAGCCCTGGCTGTCCCCAGTGGGAACACAGCGCTGTGCTGCTCTGAGGGCAGCTGAAAGCACCCAGGGGTGATGTGGAGCGAAGGGGCGGCCTGGCGGGGCACGGCTCCGGGCCTGCAGTGGTGCTGCGGTCCCACGAGGTGTCAGCAGAAGGCTGTGCTGGGGGAAGCAGGTTGAGGCCCGGCCCGGGGCCATCCTCTGCCCCTTGGCGCTGTTTTCGTCACTCCGTGCCAAAAAGTGTTGCTGCAAGGTCAACGTGGTGGCAGAGCGGGGTGTTCCCCACAGGGTGGAACGCGTGGAGGTGTAGGGATGGATGCAGGGCTGTGTCCCAGCGTGCTGTGCCCGGGGGACGTGACGCTGCACCTCTGAGCGGAGGCAGCCATGCAGCCTGGAGGATTCCAGGGGGAACGTGGGGGCGAGGACCCCATGGAGCCACACAGAGCCCAGCTCAAAAATCCTCCATCTCCACACTACAGTGTGTGGTGGCCAGCAGTGACGCCATGAAGTGCCCGAGCCCACCGCCTGCTCCATCACGTCCTATCCCTCTCCCAACAGGGCCAGGCCGGCCGGGGTCCCCCAGCCCGCACACCGCGGTGGCTGGGCAGCACCGTGACCTCCCGAGGCCTCTCGCTCAGCAAATAGTGTCAAGGTTAGAGCGAGGATTCATTGGGGCCATAAATGTTTATGGCAGGCCCTCCCCGCTCCCCAGCCGCCGCAGCCTGAACTTTCCATCAGCGACACTTTTATGGCTGGCCTCTAATGATTAACCCAGGGGATAGCGGACGGAGGTGCTTTGCGGCACGGTCGCACTGCCACAGCCCCACGGGCCCAGGGAAGGGGTCTGATGAGGAAGAATAAAGGTCAGAGCCAGCTGGGAAGTGAGCTATGGTGTGCTCAGTGCCTCCAGTGTGGGGAAGAAGGCAATAGGAGAAGGACGTGTTTGAGAATATCCCTACAGACCCAGAGGTGCAAAGGCAATAATTAAATCCCTTGCAGTGCTAGAGAAGGGACACTGAGGAGCAGCACAGATGGGTGCTGCTGGAGGGCTGGCTGGTTTCTCCCCAAGGTGGCTACGTGTTGTGCAGAATACTGGAGCCTGGCACACATGGGTGGCGTGATGACATGGCCATGCCAGAAAAGCCTTGTGCCAGGTTTGCCTTGGAGAGTCCAGTACATCAAGGCTACAGGCGTAATCCAGGCATAAGCCCTCATTTTTCTGTTTATTCTTCACTGTGGTTTTTACCTTAGCAGAACAGAGATGCACTGGACAACGCACAAGGTGTCTGTGCCCCATGTGCCTGGAAGCCCCTCTGGATGTGCCCTTATGGATGCTGTGTGAGCTCCTCGTCCTCTCCCCAGGCAGGAGGTACCCTGGGGGCAGCTGCACTTGCGTGCTTTGGTGCTGGGTCCGGTTGAGTCCTGTGCATGAGCTCCTGCATTTATGGGGAACCAGAGACCCAGCCTCCTTCCATTCTTCAGCTTGCCTCACCCCTGCCCCTGTAGGGACCTACAGTCTCAGGATGTCTCAGGCCAATTTATTTATAAAGCACTTTATTTCCCTCTTACTCTTTTTGACTGCTCATTTATTAGGTCAGATTTCAGCAGGATGCTGATGCACCCTGGTTTTGCTGGGGTACCTCTGAGGGCACTGACACACACCTTCCTCAGGGCACGTAGGATATTGAAATCCTTTCTCACGTGTGTTTGTGGGTTGCTGGAGTTAAACACATATTAGCAGAGAATGCACGAACTCAAAGGACTGCCTCCTTCTGCAGCAAGCATCCCTGGGCTGGGGCCAAGGGCTTGGGGCAGCCCAGATGCTTGCACAGACATTGTCACATGAATATATGGACTTGTTGCACACCTAGCCACAGTGAACACAAACACCTTGGGAGTGACAGGACAGGCAGCATCTGTGCCCTGGCAGGGCTGGGGTGGTGGTGAGGGGTCCAGCAGGGCCAACAGCTCCCAAAAGCCTCCCCAGCCCTGAGCCAGCTTGAAGTGCCAAAGTGTAAAGAGGAGGGCTCATCCCCTCACATCATGGACTCCTCTTCTTCCTCCTCAATCTCCTGGTCCACCTCGATGGCCGTGTTCTCATAGCTGGTGATGCCCCCGTATTTCCGCATGTGGACCATCAGTGGTTTGGGGGACTGGCTGCCAGCCAGGCTGGCCACATATGTACCAGTCCGGTTCTCCTCCAGTGAGGGGCCCCAATCCATGGTGGGACGGCTGGCTTGCTGGAAGCGCTGTGAAGGGATGGGTAGAGGGATGTGGGTGCTCACAGTGGCCAAAAGCTTGTCCTGGCAGCACTGTCTCACTGTCCTTCTGTGCTTTGGGGCGGTCTGTTGGTCCACGTGGGATGCTGGGGAAGGACTGTGGGAGCTGGGAGTTAGTGCAGGGCTATGGCCCCGTGGTGTGAGATTAGAGCCCCCTAAGTAGTGGGTTAGCATGCATCAAGCTGGTTCCTGGTCACGTCACCATGCCCAGGACCAGGCTCCTGCTTCCAAAGGCTGCAGCCTGGGGAGGGCAGCAAGCGCTGCAGCTCTGCTCATAGCAGCCAGGGGAGAGCAGCAAGGCAAAACCCAGGCTGGGATGCTGCAAGCAGCTACACAGCCTGCCCCTGGGAAAAGCCTTTCTGCACCACTGCTTCCTTGTTTTGCTTTTCTACTGCAAAATGGCTGTGAAGTCCCACACGTGTGTACCCACTACATAAAAGAGGCAACACTCCGTGCATTTCACAGGCAGCAAATCACCAGTCGGCACAGGATGGGCAGGGGCTCAGAATCAACTGCTCACATTTCTGGGGTGCTTCAGGGCCTCCTACCTCCCACAGCGTCCCTTCCTCTTGCAGCACAGCCATGAGCATGCCTGCAGGAATCATCAGGCAGGAGCAGAGCCCCATGAGGATGCCCAAGGCCTCAGCCCAGGCAGGGAAGCGGTAGCTGCCATACTCAGAGGGCTGGTACTTGATGATGTTGTACACCAGCAGTGCCTGTGGGGTGAGGGGAAAGCCAAGTCAGCTCAAAGCTCCCCAGAGGTCTCAAACAAGGCCCAAGAAAACCTCCCAGCAGAACCAGAGTGGTCCCTTGAGAGGTCAGTAGAGCAACTTGTGACAAGGGGAGGTCACCAGGGATGCTAGCACCATCTAGCCCAGTGGTTACCATCATTGTAGCTGGGGACAGGACCATCCAACAGGCTCTGAAGTAGGGCCCTGGTTGGAAGCCCAGCATCATGTGAATGTCTCTGCAGAACCTCTTCATGCCTAGAGAAGGGATAGGGACAAGGATTCAGCAGCTGCCATCTCCCAGGACCAGAGTGGCAAGAGCAGTGATTTGCATTTCCCTCTAACAGCAAAGAAACATTTCTCCTCCCAGCTGGAAATGCAGGAAGGAGGACCCAGCTGGTCTGAGGGACCAGGCTCAGTCCCGCAGATATCTCCGGGGAGTGAATCCAGTGAAGGAGAAACAAGAAGAGGTGCCTCATGCTCCACTGCGAGGCTGCTGGCTTCTGTCCTGCTCCCTCCAAATACCTCTTTGTCACTCTACCCCACTCTCTTCGTCATACCCGCTCTTCCCCATGACCCCATGGGACAGACCCTCTTACCATAGACACGTGTCACCACCAGGCAGGTTGTAATCACCACCACCATGAGACCAAAGCCAGCGCTGTAGTCATCCAGCAGGACCAGCCAGTACATCCCGCCCTGCAGAGTCCAAGCACAGTGACCAGCATCTCTGGGACAAGCATCCCAATAAAATCCTACCTACATCCTCCCACCTGTGGGGTCATATACCCCTCACCCCATGTTGACAGCCTCAGGAGACTTCACTTCTCTTCTGGGGTTGGTACAAGGACAGTATTGCTGTGTTACTCTCTGTGGGACTTCACATCCCCCGGGAACCCAGTCCCATCAGTCATCTCTCTCCCACCTTTTTAGCTGATGTGAATATCTCTGTCTTCCTAGCATGAACCCCTGGTCAGTCCCCAGTGCATCCATCCCCTCACCTTACCTCTGTTGTGAGGATCAGTCCCATGAGGAAGAGGCCAACGCAGATGACAGCTGAGAAAAAAGCTTTCTTTGGTCGCAGGTAGTAGGGAAATTCATCTGTCACTGCTGTCACAATAGTCTCCATAAAGGCAAACTGCATGGGAAGGAAAAGAGGATCCCCTGATCCCCCTGGGGTGCCTGGCACTGCAGCTGGCCTGGTGGTCTCTGTCCTTACCTGGCTATCCAGGCCCAAGGTTAACAGCATGAAGAAGAAGAGGAAAGACCAGAATGGAGAAAGGGGGAGCATTGTCATGGCCTGGGGGTACACCACAAAAGCCAGGCCAGGACCTAGGAGAGGCAAAGGACAGCAGGGTGAAGAGGGGGTGACAGAGCAGGGCATGGAGGAAAGAAGGCCCCAGCAGCATGACACTGCAGTGGGGACCTGCCCACAGTCCTGCAAGATGGGCAGGAGAAGGTGCTGATGTTCAGAACAAGCCTGTTTCTTGCTCATGCCATTGTTAGGCATCACTTAGTGTTGCTTAAGATTTGCGTGGTAGGAAACAGTGTTCCTCCTTCCCTTTCCTGGCCAACCAAGCCTGCAGCTCCATCCCTCACATTGACACCCTCAGCTGCCTTCCATGCCTATGCCTGAGTGGGGTGGGAGTCTCCCACCATCCCCATCCCAGAGGAAGGTGCTACAGGGAATGAAAGATCTGCCCCACACCTCCCCTTCCCCGCTCCTTGCTGTGCTCTGGCAGAGGGTCTGGGAAAACAGGTCCTTGTTTGACCTCACCTGCTTTGGCCACTTGGTTGACAGGGACCCCGAGCTCCTGGGACATGTATCCCAAAACAGAGAAGATGGCAAACCCCGCCAAAATGCTGGTGATGGCATTGCCCAGGGTGACTATGAAGGTGTCCCTACAGAGGAGAAAGCAAATGCTCTGAACATAGCAGCCCCATGCTGGGGTGGCCTTGCCAGCCCTGGTTTCACCGTAATGCGATTCTCCCAAGGGCCTCCCTCAGTGGGTACTTTCCAGAGGCACAAGGAACCTGTATCTAATGACATTGGTCATGCTGTGGGGTTTCTCCCAGGCTTGCTTTTCCCTGTGGAGGGAATCAGCCCAGCACCCATAGCCCCCTCTCTGCCTATGCCTGCAGTGGGTGCTGGGGAACAGCCGAGGCTTTTGTGGCTTCCCACCGATGATTTTTAGGAGATGGTATCTGGCTCCCACCTGTAGATGTTCTGATGAAAAGTGTTGTACGAGGCAAAGGTGAGGAGGCCCCCAAAGCCTACCCCAAGGGAGTAGAAAATCTGCAGCGCTGCTTCGATCCACACCTGGGGGGGAAACAAAGAGTTTGGAAACCCCCTGAAGACATAGGGGTGGGAAGCACAGCACAGGTAAAATGTGGAGCAGAGACAAGCTGCTGAATGGAAATGCTTTGGGTCTGGTGGAGGAGGGGGAGAACTTTGGGCCAGAAACTGGCCAGAAAAGACTCCCAAGAAGGGGAACTGCCTCTGCTGTGTGCTGGAGATGACAGGAGAGTATTCATTTTTTGTGTCTTGGACAAATTGCTGAAAGCTCTGCTCACCTTGGAAGACAGCAAGTGGTCAAACTGGGGCGTGAGGTAAAAGTAGATTCCCTTCCAGGCCCCCTCCAGTGTCACACCACGGATAAGCAGCATCACCAGGATGAGGTATGGGAAGGTGGCAGTGAAGTACACGACCTGTGGGAGAGCAGAACTGACTGTGGAGCTGGGGCGGTGTACCTGATCCCCTATAGCACATCCTGGGATAGGACACTGGGTCACCCAGCATCACCCTTCAGTGCTGAGGTCCTTGGGATGCAGCATGGCCAGTGGCATTGGTGTCAGGGTGTGCAAGCCACTCCCAAATAGCCCTTGTCTAGCTAATGTTTATGGGTCTCACTTCCCCAGATGCAAGGAGAAATGCAGACACAGGAGGGCATCACTGTAGATCCCTGAAGAGACCATCCAGCCCTTACCTTGCCGGAGGATTTGACTCCCTTTAAGATGCACAGGTACACAATGGTCCAGGAAAGGAGCAGGCACAAACACAGGTTCCAGCGGATCCTGCCAGGATCCCCAATCCCAGAGCTGCCTTGGATGTGCAGAACGTAGCGGCTAGGGCAAAAGGAGAATGGCTGGTGAGCAGTCAGTGGGACTTCTCCACAATGCACTGATGAGCCGTGAGGGAAGCCTGGCTGGTTGTGAGTCCTGGCCAGACCAGCTGTGGGATGCATTTCCTTCTAAAGTATTTCCAGGCCATCAAAGCAACACTAGGAAATGAACACGTCCCACAGCCCAGAGATACAATCCCAATGGCTAAACTGGGATATCACCCAATGCTGACAGTGGGCTCATCGCTGCATCCACAATATGAGCGCCCACCTTCTCCTATCCCTGTGCTCTCCCCGTTCCCCACACCTCTTCACCTCCAGTACTCCTCGCTGGGGCTGACAGTGTTGGAGATGTTGACGGGGAGGGTGGTGTTCCCCGCCTTGATGACGCGGTGGTCCAGGCACAGCTCAGTGTTCCACCAGTTGCCACAGTGCTGCCAGGGCAAGTCGCTTGTGAGGGATGCAAAGAGGTAGAAGAGAACGTAAGCAATGATCATATTGTAGTAAATGGCCACCAGGGAGACGATGAGGATGGTGCCCATGCCAATGCCTGGAGGAAGGAGAGGGTAAAGAAGAAGTGAGCCATCTTTCCGGAGCAGAGTGCATCCATATCCAGGGTCAGACACGGGGGTTCAGCAGTCACACGGTTAACCGGCTCCAAGGCAGAGGTTCACCTGCTGGGGAAACCCCTTTATTGACTTCTGTATGCATGTGAATTGACCATCTATTCCATAGAATCATAGAATCATTAAGGATGGAAAAGACCCCTAAGATCCCCAAGTCCAACCCCAGCCCATCCCACCGTGCCCACTGCCCACGTCCCTCAGTGCCACATCTCCTCGGTTCTCAAACACCTCCCTGGGCAGCTGTGCCACTGCATCACCACTCTGTCTGAGAAGAAATGTTTCCTAATATCCAACCTGAACCTGCTCTGGTGCAGCTCAAGGCCATTTCCTCTTGTTCTGTCACTAGTTAACTGAGAGAAGAGATCAACCCCTACATCACTACAACCTTCTTTTAGGCATCACACAGAGGATTTTGCTCCAGCTCAATGTTGAGAGTGTTCGATGTGACCTTTTTTCGAACACTTTGTTCTTACCTTTTTAACAGCCATTGCTTAGCTTCAGTGCTGTATTTTGTACACTGCCTGACTCAACTTTTCATATAATTTCATATAATTTCTAGAGCTGATGAGGACATGCAGAGACTCTGAAGACAGGTAGCTCATACGTATCTTGCAGCTACCCAAAGGGCTGACCCAGCAGCCTGGCCAGCTCCATTTCCCCCCGGCATTTAACCTTGGAGGATCGTGGGATGAGGCTGCTGCTCCACGGCCCCATCTAGCAGCTCTCGTAGAAGCACTGCAGGGGCTCTGGATTTCACTCACGCACCTTTAAACAGAGGGCTGATCTTCCAGACAGCGAGCGGCCCCAGGCTGGAGAACTGCCCGAGTGACAGCTCCATGAAGAAGATGGGGATCCCGCAGATGGCCAGCATGATGAAGTAAGGAACCAAGAAAGCTCCTATGGGAAGCGAAAAGGAAAACAACTCTGAAATTAATGCAGAGCGAACAACTAAAGCCCACCTAGGAAAAGGAATATATCCTTACCACAACCTCCCACCGCCTTCCCAGGAAGGGGCCAGAATATTAACTCTGCAGAAAGGGGCAGCAGCAGCTCCCCACACTATCGCCCACCCCAGATCCCGGAGGGCACCGTGCCCCTGGTGCAGAGGAAGGGCTGTGATTCGCACCTTGCTTTGCTTTGCCCACACGCACAGAATGTTTTCTCCTCAAATCTTTCACAAACACCGTGATCTTCTCCGGTTCTCACTGCTCCTCAGCCCCGAGATGGGGAAGGGGTGTCTATTCAGGGACCTGCCCAACTCAGTGATAAGGGGACATGGCTGGAAGGATGCACGAGTACCTCCTCCATTGGTGTAAGCCCTGTAGGGGAACCTCCAGACGTTTCCCAGGCCCACGCAGTACCCAATGCAGGAGAGGAGGAAATCCAGACGTCCCGTCCAGTTCCCTCTGTCTTCTGGGCACTGGGAGCCCAGGTCTCCGTCCTGGCTGCTGGGGCTCACCAGGAGCTCTGGTGTCACCGGCTGAGTGAGAGAGGGTGCAGGGATAGGAGAGGGTGGCCAGGGATGAGAGGAAGGGGTAAAGCAGGGGAAGAAGGGAGGGAAGGATCTCTGAGAGGTGTAAATTCATGACCACTAAGTCACAGCGATGATGTTTGGCCCCTTTCTGGTGGTTCTCTGTACACCACCAAGCCTGTGGCTTTAAAGCAAGCTGTCATCCTTTGAAAGGGGATCAAATCCATTCCACATGGCCAGAGACCACTGTGAAAGGTGGTTTCGTCAAGAAATCATCTCAAGGGGCCACAATAAGGTTTTCTCATCTCCAAAACACGGGCATGAGGATGGCACGGGAAGAGCCCTCTCCTTGTGGGGTTCATTGGGTTCAGCTCCAGTGAGGCAGGAGGACAGAGGTGTCCCTGCTGACAGGACAGCAGGACCAGGGCAGGGGGATTCCCAGCTTGGAGCCCCCACTTCTTCTGGAGTCTTAAAAGGGAAAAACAACTATCTCTGTTTCTGAGTTCATAGACCATAGAGAACCAGCCTGTGAGACGTGGATTTGGGGGTATAAGCCCAGAGCTGTGGGTCCTCCTTCCCATTGGGATGCAGAGTGTGCTGTACGAGGTGGCACACTGCCTTCCTCCTCATCCTTCTTCTCCTCCTCTCTGTCCAGACTGGGCTGATCCTGCTGCCAGTTCCCATGGAGACCAGGAGCCATTCTGCGATGGCTGCGTGCTCTCACCCTGCTCCTGCCCACCAGCACCAAGTGAATCCACCCGGTGTGAGATGAGCTGGCAGCTCTTCCCAGAGCCAACCCGAGATGCTCACCTAAGCAAAAGGCCGGCATCAAAACCCAACCCTGACTGCAGCAGCCACCCCTAAAAGCCCATCCCTGTTGCATGCCATAGCCACAGGGCACGGGCTGGAGGAAAAGCTTCAGGCTGCAACATAAAACCATGACCTAAATATAATACCATCACTACAAAACACCCTCCCGTAGCTCCTTAACTGAGCTCTCCGATTTAGCAATTGCTCCAAAACGTGGCCATAGCCACTAATTAACCCAGCGCACATCCATGACCCACAACAAACCATGTTTGCAGACGGTGGACAGGCTGTGCTGCAGCATCCCCACCGAGACACCAGCTGTGCTCCCTGAGGTCTCTGCCAGGTGGGGCAGTGGGAGCACAGGGGCAGGTGAGGCACAGGGGGGACTGCATCACCCAGATCACACGGATCCTCACCCATCACACAAAGCCTGGGCTGATCATCTGAATGAAAACAAATTGCAAAATGCAGTATTTAAGGATTCCAGACCACCTACGTCCCAGACAACAGAGAGCTGCACACCTCACCGATTCAGGTGGATACCTCACGCTGATGCTTGCTTTCAGCCCCTTTTTTAGGACTAATGCCTTCTTTCAGCCTCTCTCATAACAGGGCTTTCCTCTCCCAGCAGAGGCTGACACACAGCTCTGCTCCAGTGCTTTGCACGCAGGGCTGCCATCTTTCAGGCTGGTTTCAGACAGACAGACAGGGACCATCCGCTCCCCTGGCATCACCGTCCTTGAGCACAGCACCACTCTGCGTCATGTGCCAGGAGATGCTCCCAAAGAGGTCAGCAAAGCAGAGGGCACCGAGAAGAAAAAGTCTGAGATTCTGGTAAGAGACGAGCTGGCTTCCACAGTGAAATTATCCTGTGCTAATTACTGTCTCTGCAAACTGCTTTACTTAAACCTCTACAAAACTCAGCAGTCACGGAGCTGGAGCTGCGAGAAGGCAGCCAGCTCCAGGTTGATTTTTCCATCATCTTTTGCCTCAATTCATACTTTTGGCATCGTGGCGTTGTTTTGTCCGTGATTTGTTGAGCATTTTGTGTGTGAACCACAGCGTCTGACTGAGGAAATGCCACCCAAAGGCAGATTTCTGTGCCGTGAGCACAGTGCGTCTGTGCCATGTGAGTCACTCCGGATCAGCCCGTATTGCTTGTTAATCTCTTGCAGAAAAAAAACCCACTGGCTGTGCTGGGTCAGGCTGTGGCACGGCACGAGGAGGCTCTGCACCGCAGCACCTGTTGGCATGGGGACATCCCAGTGCCAGGCTCCCACCCTTGCACCAAATAATCCCCGGAGCATACAAACAATCCCCTATAGGAGAAAAAAGAAATCCACTCGGCTCTTCCAAAAATACTACTATGCAAAAGCAAAAATCCTTAGAGCCTGAGAAAGACCTCTATTAAGGAGGAATTTCCATATGTTTGGTAGAAAGGCTTGAAACTCCCGGCTTGCAGATAGGAAGTGGATGCAGGTGAGGAGGGGCTGCTGGGGCTGTGGGGCTGTGTGAGTGGTTCCAGCAGCTCTGGGAAACCCCAGCTCAGGGTCAGGCATGGCACCCTGCCACATGAGGGGGACACCCCCTCCTGCCCTCCACCCTGGCCTCTGAGTGGTTGGGATAGTGAAGGGCCCCGAGCAGCACCGGAGATGGGGAAATAACTCCGGAGGCATCTGCTTTCCATTCGGACTGATTGCTGTGGGACTAAATGAATTCCTGACTAAATGTTAAACAGGACCGCGAGCAGCAGAGACATTCCTTCGTGTTTCTCAGAAAGGCTTTGAGAGGGACAAGGAGAACTTTGAATGGATCTTGCAGTCGCCGAGTGATCTGAAAAAGCGATCTGTAGGAAATGGGAGAGGACAGAGCTGCCTCCCAGCAGCACAGAGCAAAACATAGGGCTGCCAGAGAGCTGCTGCCTTGTGCCAGGCCAGCACTGGGTTTTTACATCACGTCCCAGCATCCCAGGAATTTCCTGTCATGGACAAAACTCTGAGGGTTTTCATTCCTGCAGCTGGAGGTTGGGCGCGGGCAGTTAGCAGGCAGAGCAAAAAGGTGAAGGGCAGTGCCCAGGGGTGCTCTGGGCAGCACCCACATGCGGGAACAGCAGCATGGGAGCTGGGATTGCCACTCAGGCGCCCTGCAGCACCCAGCCCCATGTGGGAAAGGCACTGGGAAGGGCTCTGTCCCTGGTGCAGGGGCAGACGGAAGACAGGAAGGGCGAGCCTGGGATGGGGAAGTCTGAGAGCTGGGTCTCAAAGGGCTCCCAGCAGGATTCCTAGCTCTGCTGGCTTCCAGAGGGCACAAGGGGGGCTCAGGGTCCAGCACCACATGGGTCCCCTGAGACCCTACAACCCCAGCCTTGGGCAGGGAAGCAGCAGCCCAGCTGTGTCCTGACCCCATGGGGGAACCCGGAGCCCCCAAGCCTTCTACATCAGGGGGCAGCATCCCCATGAGCAGCACTGTGGGACTGAGCACCTGGTGCCCACCCACCCGGGCATCCCTGGCACAAATCACTGCCAGCAGCACCAGCCTGGAGGCAGGGGCTGGGGGCGCATCCCTCCACCAAATCCCTACAGAACGACCCCCACCCATCTCCGAATGCCCCCCCACCCAATTTGCAATGCATGCCTCCAGCCGTGCACCCCACGGGGCGATGGCACGCGATGTCCCCGCGCTCCCACATCGGCTCTCACCTTGCAGAGCTGCTGCTGCCGAATCTTCTTCATCCCAGAATCCTGTTGCTATGCGCTCCCCGATCTGACACTTGTTCTCTCGCTCCGCAGACGGAGGTAGGGAGGGAGAAGGGGGAGCGGAGCAGGCGGGCAGAGAGGGGTGCCGGGGTGGATGGATGCAAGGGGCACGGGGGGGCACAGCTCGGCAGAGGGCTCTGCCTGGAGTTGGGGCTGACTGCACGCTGAGCGGGGAGGGAGGGAGGGGACGGCTCTGGGCAGGCTGCAGGAGGGCTGTCTGTCAAACGTACCCCTGCTGGTGGGGGGGTCTGGGGCTTCGGCCCCCAGCGGGGCAGCGAGGAGGAGAGGATGCTGTTTTACATGTGCCATGAATGTGTAAGGTCTCAGATGTCCTGTTGCTGGGAACACGGGGCTCCCACATGTCCCAAGGGGTGGTGGTAGCAGGGGAAGTGCAGCAGCTCCCAGGGGCTTTCTGGCCAGCCCTGCACCGATTTTCCTTCGGGCAGCATACAGCTGGAGCCCCCAGCACAGGGCAGCCCTCAGTCCCTTTGGGCAGGACCAGTGCCTCTCAGTGCTGGGGGCTGGAGCCATCCTGGGACAGGTCCTAGAGCGTGGGTCATCTCCCCCAATGTGAGTGTTCATGCAGAGTGTTCAGTGGGATCCCACAGACCCAGAGCTCAGGGGATTGGGATTTTTCCCCTTTGTGCTCAGTCAAACCCCAGGTGAGGAGGCAAGAAACTGGTTCCTGGCTCTTTCTCTCCCTTCTGTGGTATGAAATGTCCCCAGCAGGACTGCAGGAGGGGATGATCTCACATGCTCTGGAGCCACCAGGAGAGCTGCTGGCTGCCTCAGGGCAATGCCTCTGTCCTTCTTCTTGTGCTTCACTTTCCCTGTGCTGTGCCCATCAGTGTGTGTGCCCCTTTCCTTTGCAAACACTTTGTGGTGCTCCAGCCTGACCCAAACATGTCCCCATCCACTTTAATGCTGAGCAGATGATGCTGGAGATATACAGAGAGACAGAGCTGGGACTGAAGCCCCAAAACTTCCTGCTATCTAATAGGAGTCATGTTCCTACAGCCCTCCAAACACTGTTGTAAAAATTCCCCCAAAGGAATCAGACTGTGAGCATGAAAATACATTGCTGCAAAACCCAGCCCAGATGAAGTGCCTCCGAGTTTGCACAGTGGGTCTTTCAGAGCTAACATTTACCTGGATTTCCCAGTGGGAAAGGAGGAAGGAGTAAAATACATCATCCAACAAACGTCTCTTTTTTTTACATAGCTTTTGGGAAGCCTCCAGGCTTTTACTTCCCTCTGGGTGATCCATTGCTTCTCCCTCTCCTGGGATGTATGGAGAATGCTGTGCCGAGCTGCCTGATATGGCATGGCACACTGTCCCAGCCTCACCCCTCCCACTGGGGCAGGGATGCTTTGTTTGCCTTTCGTTTTTTCCCTTGGGATCCACCTAGAGAGAAGAGTCTCATGGTGGGAAGCTGCTGGCAGCGTGGTACAGCCCCAGCCCTGTGTCACCAGCACGGACCGAGCCCTACACAAACAGCCCAGCCCTCCACTGGGGCAAGAAGGGAGTTACCCAACAGCAGGATGGGGCCGTGCCCAGCTCTGCTCCATGGGACACAGGGAAGGCAGAAACAGTCACAGCGCTCCGGTTCGTCACTGCTGGGAATTGTGCCATGCCGGAGGCTGCCATGCTGTCGGCCACCTGTTGTGCATGGCCTTATTTTGATGATTATTTCAAGATTTCTCCAAGGAGGGTGCAAGCAGGCGGTGTGAGCACGGGGGAAGTAATGGGCAGAAAGCACAGGGGCTTGAAGGGGACAGCCCCCAGGATCCCCTGTCCGTGCCACCCAGTGTCCCCATATGGTCATGGTGCAATATGGGGCTATGCAACTCAAGGGGTAGGTGCCATAGGTGCTACAAATGAGTGACTGTCGCCTGCCGGGGATGCAAATATGGATATGGCACACCCAGGAAGTGTGGATGCCAAAGCCAGCGGGGACACAGCCCTGCCAGAATGATGGCAGAGAGTCAGGGGAGGACATGGGAGTGGGGACACAGCAGATGCATTTCGTCAGCGGGGCTGAGGGGTGTGTGTGTGTTGGGGGAAGGGGTGCTGGGTGTGTGGGTGCATTTATGGCCTCTTCCCGCCAGCGCCTGCTCCCTGTGCACACACAGGCTGCAGCAACCCAAGGGCACAGCCCACAGCTCGCTGGACTTTTACCCCACTGTGCAAACAGGCAGGCGCCTGATTAGGGTATCGGTTGGAATTTCATGCTGTCAACGGCACCGGGAGCTTCTCCAGGGTGGTGGCAGAGCATCTTCCCTCTGTGTGGCCCTCAGCTTCCCGCAGGCACCAAAGTGCCCAACGGCACACTGCTCTTTGGGCAGGAGACCCATCCACCCCAGTACCTTTCCCCTTATGGCACCAGCTCCGTTCCCATTGCCTCTCCAGCCTGTTTTAGCCACCGATGCCCTGTTGTGCCATGTGCGGGGCTCAGCAGGGTGCAATGCTGGGCACAGCCATTCCTGTAAGGTCACAGAAAAAAACCCATTGCTCTGCCCCTCTCTCTGCCCCATCCCTCCTTTGCTCCTCTATCTCCTCTACCCAGGAGGACTTTACCCTGCACCACATCCACCTGCCCCACCTGCACATCCCTGTGTGTTTTGAGGCTGGAGGAGCTGTTTTGGGCAGGGATTTGATGGCAGCCCCAAATCTGATGTGGCTGGGATGGAGATAGGCAGTGATAAGATGAGGGAGAGGACAGCACGGGCAGTGGGGCCCACCTGTGCCCGCTCCGTCACGACCAGGCACTGATGCCAGCTGTCCCAAGCCCTATCTCACATCCTCATTCTCTGTTTGCTCTTCTTGGACAAGGAGGATATTCAGCCCATCGACAGCCATAAAATGAGATTAGAGGCCAGCAGGCACCAATCAGTGGCAGCCACGTCGGTGGGCAGCTGGCCTTGTTCTTTGGCCTCCAGCACCAGCAAGGCCCAGCCTCACCCTTTCCCCACTTGCCCCTGGGAAACCATCCGTCCCTTGGCCATTCCCACTGTACCCAAGGGACAGGACGTGGCTGCCTCATGCCACACTGCAGCCATGCTGCCCTCAGGAGATGGGCACACAGCACACTGCAACCAGGCTGTGGGGCCAGGCTGCTGCGTCCGGATATCTGTCCATGCCCTCCCTGGTGGCACTGGTCTGATCACGCTTGAAGATATTGATGTGGGCACATGGGGAGAGGCAGCAACAAACCCACAGCTCACAGGGCTCCTGCTCACTTTTATTTTGACCAAAGCCTAGAAAATAAAACGTTCTGCCTTCTGTACACAAGCCCTGAGCTGAAGTCCCAAGCCAACACCGGTGTCTGCCTTTGCTGCAAAGTAGCAGTGGTGGCCCCAGGGAGGTGTCACTGGTCCCCATGGTGGGGGATGCAGACCCTATTAAGGGGCTGTAGGTGCAGTGGGTGTCAAGGAGCTTAAATCCCAGTATTAAACCCCTAACACTGTGAGTTCTGGGCCAGAATGGGCTGGGAATGGGTGAGGGGCTCTGCAGGCAACAGGGACACCTCCACTTCTTGTTCCTGCTGGGGCTCAGCATGATGGTGCTAGGAGAGAACCATCAGAGCCTCTGCACCCTCACCTTGGTCTTGGGAAGCCACAGACCCAAGCAGGAGCCTCAAACCCTCCTGTGTCCCAGCACGCCCTTTGGGGCATCCAAAACTGGGCTGTAAGGTAGCTGGGCCAGTAGAGATCCCAGGAGTCAGCAGGATTAAGGGGAATTTTAACTGTGGATTTCCAGCAGGAAAAAAAAGCCATTGGTTACCAATGGTGCAGCACATGGAGGAGTACAAAGTGGGCAAAACCCAGAGCCTTTTGTGTTTCAGAGAAAACAGCACAAATCCACCCATCCCTCTCTATGGAAGCCAGCTATCCATCATCTTGTGCCAGGACATGTCCCATCACCATGATGGTCCCGGCAGCTGGCAGTGCCTTGGTGCAGCACGGAGCTGTGCAGGTTCTGCAGTGCCATGGGTAGGTGAGCGGCCCCTCTGGGCAACCTAGAGCTGTCCAGTGTCCTAACTGCAAACCTTGTTCTTGTTCCTCCATGCTGGAAGGTGGTCTCAAAACCTCCGCAGGGTGGTCCATCTGTGGGACAGATGTCTGCAGGTCTCGCGATGGCCCTGAGTTGCTGCAGGGATGGAGCTGGGGATGGTGGCTGGGGGACATGGGGGACACTCACTGTCATTGTCTCAGTTTAAGGAGCCCCCTTTCCCCCTCCAGCCCCACTGCTGAGGGTCCTACCCAGCTCCTGTTGTCCAACTCGCTCCAGGTGTGGCAGATCCTGCAGACAATCTCAGCTGAGATTTATTCTGCCTCGAGTCCAGCCAAGACTTTCCCCTAGTTCAGCCTCACTAAAGCTGCTCCAAAGCAGCAGGCAGCTGGATCACCAGGAAGACCGTGCAGGAAGCATCCCACCGGCTCATTCTGATGTGCCACAGAAAGGGTCCTCCAGCACCACTTAAAGACTCATCCCACTGGTTTTGGGCTACCAATACCGGAGACCAGCGCACGTTTCCTACAGGAGAACAGCACTACCTAACGTATGGGCTTTGTGTAGGACAGAGCTCATCAGCCTCTTGGGAAGGCAACAGAGCCACCATGCCCCAGAGGACGTGGTGTCTTTGGGCGCTCAGCAACAAGCTCTGCCGTGTAGTGCTTATCTCTCAGTGTCTATGGCTGGTGGAGGGGGCTAAGGCATGAACTCCTCCTTGATGGTGAGCGGAGATGAGGAGACAAGGCTTGGGGCACTGCCACTGCAGAGGGTCCCCATGGGCCCTGGCGTGCCCACGGCTGGGGGGGTTGGCGTGGTGGTGCTGGTGGGCTGGCTCTGCTGCTGCAGCTTCTTTTTATTCACCTTCCTCTCTTTCGCCCTCCGGTTCTGAAACCAGATTTTCACCTGTGGGAAGACACAGATCGCCATGCAGAGAAGGGGATGTGGACAAGGAAGAGCACCCGAGGGGCACCATGGGGGCTGGAAGCAGAATGGGAAGGGCACTGCCCTCTCTCAAATCCATCCCCAGCACTCACCTGCCGTTCAGTGAGCCCCAGGGCAGCAGCCAGCTCGGCCTTACGGCGGATGGTGATGTAGCGGCTGTAGTGAAATTCCTTCTCCAGCTCCAGGCGTTGGTGGTCCGTGTACACCACCCGGTACTTGTCCTTTGTCCTCGTCTTGCCTGGCAGAGAGAGCAGAGTGAGGGTGAGACAAGAGGGCTGGGGGACAGGAGCATCGCTGATGGCATGGAGGAGCTGCACGAGCACACAGAGAGCTCTGGAGGAACATGGGACCAGAGGATATGAGTCCTTGGCCCCTGTGGGGTTTGATACCCATCCTGGGTAGCAACAGGGTGTTTTTCCATGCTGGAGAGCAGCAGGGGATAGGGCCGTTCGTGGTAGGAAGGGAAGAAGGCACTCAGTAACAACACAAGATAGTGGTCTCCACATCCCATGTGCCATGATCATCACCTCAGGAGGAGCAGAGCTGCAGCCCAGGTGGAGGACACGCTGCCTGGACAAGTCCAGCCCAGAGGGCTGCAGGAAGCCCAGCTTTGTGCCACAGAGCCCAAACCCACAGTGCCATCAATTGAAGGCACACAGATCAGGACAGGAATAGAGGGAAAACCCAGGAGTGACAGCATTTTTCTGCCAAGAGAGGTTTTCATAGTCTCCACGCTGTGTTCACAAAAGAATGGTGTAGCCATTAAAGCTACGACAGGGAGAGCCCACATTAAGCACAAACATTCCCAGTGATGGACTCAATAGCCAGCAATGCTTCAGGCCATAACCAGCCTGAATCTGCCCTTGGGTCTCCTCAACTATGGTCAGAGCTCCATTGAGCCCCACATTTCACCTGAGCAAGAAGATAGCCAACACATGGTGCCGAGAGCACTGATTCCTATTAGAAAAACACAGTGTGCAACAGCACCGGGTAGCAGTGGTCCAGCCCTGCCCGTGCCCCCAGCACAGTGCATATACCATGATGTGATGAGGTGGGGGGACAGCAAGGCTGCACCACAGATAGGGCTGAAAACTGCATCCTCCAGAACCAGGGCTCAAGATATCTTCTTTCACACGTGAATCCCTTTTCTTTCCCTTTTCATTTGGAAGCAATACCCTTTCTGAAGAGATAATGACTGAAAAGTGATCTTATTTGCGATATTGCAATTTAAATGCCACTGCGTGGTGGAAGAAAAAACAGCTGGAACGCAATGGAACTGACAGCTAATGTTAAAAAAAAATTAAAGAGTAAGGAAACAAGGCGGTCTGTGGGTACTGCATCTGCCAGGAATTTTAGCAGGAATTATTATTTCCTGCTGCAGCCGTAAATAGATCCATCACCGCCCGTGCTTTGTTGTTCTCTCCTTGTTGCTCGTCCTTGGCGAACCCCGGTGCAGCCCTGGGTGCCCATTGCAAATATCAGGGAGCAAAGGCTCTGCCCGCTGCCAACCCAGAGATGGAGATTTCCTCGCCTTGGCTAACGGCAGTTTTCAGTGATGTTTGCTGAATTCAGGAATGCATTGTGAGAGATTCACAGGGAGAAGAAAGGGACTTGCAAGAAATGCTATTGACAATGAATAATGCGGCCACCTTGAATATCAATGCTGGGTTACACTTCGCTCGCCCTCGGTGGCCCTTTTATGGCTCTGGGAAAGGAAAGAGGAAATTTGGGATGAGCCGTCATGGCTCCTCGTGGGGACCTGTGGGGAAGACCCCAATGCCTGCAGGGATCTCGAGGAGCAGTGGGATGGGGCAGTCTGGGGTTGGGGCTGTGCCAGCTCTCTGGCACGGCCCACGGCTGTTGGAGGGTCCATGGGTGGGAGCATGAATGGGACAAGGGTCCCCCTGCTGCCAGCACCTTCCAGCCCCAGCACATGTTCAAACTTCCTCCTTCTTGTCCTCCAAAGACAAAAGGAACATCTCAAGCAGCCAAACTGAGCCATCCATGGGGCCAGAAGGAAGGATTCCAGCGTTGGGATCAAGGCAGGGCCCAAAGCTTGGGGAGAGGGCATCGTTACTGCTGTTAATGTATAACCCTAATAGCACTCACCTGAGCCATGATTAGATAAGGGAATAGCTTCAATGTGCTGCACAGGCCCCAAAGGACACACTCCTGAGTATGCGTGCACACACACTCGCAAACACGTTAAGGGAGACCCCCCGCCCTGATCTGTTCCACATGGCAGCCCTGGGGATGGGGATGGGGACAAGGATAGGGAGACAGGAGTTCCCTGCCCTTGACCACAGTACTACAGCATCTCTGAGGTGTCCACGTTGAGGTCATGCAGCCTGAGTGACACAGCATTATTGCTTCCCTCCCTCCAGAACAGAGGCAGAAGAAGGGAAAACCCAAGCCCAGCTCTGTGCGCTCTGTCTCCAGCTCTGCACCCACAGGGCTACTGTCACAAACAGGCATAGGAAGGCACCGTGGGATGATGGAGGCTGTTATGGGGCTGTAATTCACCCTCTCCAGCCCTAACCTGTCTAAAGGATGGCTTTCAACAAGACACAGACCCCCTAAAAGAGATGGGCAGTAGAGTTTTGAGGCTGATGCAGGGCAGCTGTAGCAAATGCTAGGATCAAACCAGGCAAGAGTATAATCCTACGCTGTTCCCCAAAGGTCTCCATTTCACAGGTCAAAGCAGCTCAAAATTACAGTGGCTGCAAGCCCTGGCTCCATTCTGAGCAGCACCGCAGCCATCAGGGCTCCGATCAGATCAGAGCACAGCAAGTGGGGCCGTGGAGCTGGAGAGATGAGAGCCGTGCCGCTGCCAGCTGCAGAGGCCCCCAGGCCCAGGGACACGGGCACATGGCAACACGGGTGCCAGGCACTGTGCAGGGCATTTAGCATGGGAGGTGCTGGTGGGGATGGAGCCGAGGCTCTGCACGCCCTGCTGCCCAGCAGCTCTTTGCATGACCGGCACAGAAAGACTGGGTTGCCCCGAGCAGCCTGGGAGCAGTGCATGGAACACACTGTGGATGAGAGTCCTATTTGCCGTTTCTTCCCAGGAAAATTCTCTATGAAAACTTTCCCCCTATCTCCCCCCCTTGTCCCCCTATGCCCAAGGTAGCCTGGGCAATGCTATGGGTGGGGAAACTGAGGCACAGAAGCAACACCAAATCAGAGTGGAGTCCCGGGGTCAGAGCCACGGGCAGCTCAACTCCCTCTCCACCCTCACAGCTCCCACTGCTTTTGCAGCCAGCAGAGCGATGCTGCACGGTGCAGCCCTGGGACAAGGGCTGGGGTCTGTTCCCAGCACTCAGGACCCTCCTAGCTGGGTCACCATCATCTGGCAGCCAGATGTGCTCCAGCTGTGCCTGCACAGAGAGGTCAATGCTCCCTCTGCTGAGCAGAGGGGACCACAGCCACACCGTGCTGATACTCAGCTCAGACAGCCCAGAACACGTTACTGTTCCCAAACCATCTGGAAATAGCAGCCCCAAAGCCTGAGCACCCTACGCACACTCTGAACACCCCAAGATCTATCTCCATTATGCTCACCCCTCTGTTGGAGTCTAAGCCCCACCGCTCCCCCTGCCTGCTGGGAACCAGAGGGCTTTCACTTCCCCTTCCCATGCAATATTTTCAGCTCTTTCCCATCCACCTCAGGAAGCGTGGTGTGATGGATGGGGCAATCAACGTAGCATGGAGGACTGCAGCCACATGGACCCCCTTATTGTTGTCGACCAGAAGGCATCCCACCTCCATGAGATCCTGCCAAGATCTTTTCCCTTGGATTTAGACAACTGCTGGGTTTCCAAAGCCATGTGAGAGGATCTACCCCAGCCCCTCCTCTGCTCGCACTGCAGAGGGAGGGGATGCTGGCTGAGCCCCCACCCCGTGGCCCTGCCCAGGTTGCCCTAGCTCCTGCTCCAGGTGGCACAAATGGGCACTGCTGAGATGCTGGGCTGCAGGAAGGGCTCACAGTGGCCACCACCCCCAGGCAGCCCTGCAGCCCCCAGGGCAGCTCCTCGCAGGGCTGTCAGCCAACACCAAACCAAGCCAGGGAGATCTTCCTGGTGCCAAAGATCTCAGAGGAAGCAGCAGTGCCACCCCACTGGCAATAAAACCTCATTTGGCTTTGATATGTCACACACTGGGAATGTTTCAGTTACAAAACCGCACCACAGCTCCCAGTGGTTTTATAGTCTTCCGCACGCAGAGGATCAAACTCTGCTCTTCTGGGGTGCAAATCCGAGAAGCATGGACCAGGACAGCAGCACCCAGGGCTGCAGTGATTGAGAAGGAACAGAGCAGGCAGGGAAGAGCCGGGTCCGCAGACCTCACACTGGGGCAGTCTGGCTCTGTTCAGCATCCCCGGCCCAGACCCACTCCCCGGCCAAGGAGCAGCAGCCCCAGGTTGGGTGTTGGGACGAGCGTTTCTCAGCAGAGCAGTGATTCAAGCCTTTATTTTGGCAACCGGTGCGTTCCTGGGGCTGCTCCTTGGTTTTATGAGCACCTCGCCAAGTGCCGCCAGCCGGGCTCCAGCGCTGGGTCAAAGACCGCAATGCAGGGACGTGTGGGCTGCAAGCACGGAGCATCGCCCGCGTGGAGTGGATCCACAGCCAGACCCACGGCACAGAGCTGCCACCCCGTTCCACAGTAAGCCGGTGGCACAGCGGGGGTCCCAGGTGGGCACTGGGATTCCCTGCCCCTTCACAGCCCTATGGGGCTCAGTGCAGGGGAAGGAGCCATCCCATTATCCAGGAGAATCGCAAAGCTAACAGCACTGAGGTGGGCGTCCTTGAAGGGGTCTCCTGCAGGAAGCACCGCCCATTGGCCAGAGCATTAAGTGTCCCTCAGCTAATCCCAGGGTATTAACCAGCAGAGCCCATCACGTAGGTACCCGCAGGGAAGCCCTTTTTGTTCAAGGAAAGTCAATCCTAAGGAAGTTCGAACCACCTGTACCTTGGCCAGCAGGCTAAGCGCTCAGCAAACCCCAGCAGAGGCCAGGAGCAGGAGGCTGTGGGTTAATAATTCAAGGGGACAGGACCAGTAGGGCCCCCGGCGGCATGCAGCACTCCAGGTGACCCAGGGGAGCAGAGGGTTTCTCGGGGAGCAGCAGTGTCCCTAAAACAGGACCAGGTCCTCCAGCCGCCCCCATCGCCCATCTCGAACCTCCCCTGGCCTGGTGTCTCATTCACGGGGATTTCACGTTTCCTGCAGCTTTCCTAGGGCTGAACAAGCAGAGCTGGAAAACTGAGCCAGAAAGAGTGAAAACAGAGCTGAAACAGAGCGGAGAGCTGCACGCTCAGTACATTGCCTTCTGCCCGTGTTTGAGGCATCCACACCCTGGGATGCTCCCACCACGGCTGCTCACCCTGCACTGCCCTATGCACATTCACCTCCCCAGGGATGTCCGGGCACACTTTCCCTTGCGATACAGAGCTCTGCAGCCGGGTCCATTAGTGACCTGGAGGCTGCACACGTCATTTACATAGCTAACGAGCGGGAGGGAGGGGGGGGGGGGGGGGGGGGGGGGGTGAACTTCAAAGTTCAGCGCGCTGCCGTTTCCAGCGCCTTCCTGAGCTTTTTATAGAGCAGGGGTGCCATTCACAAGGAAGTTTGCAAATAATTACGAGTAAGGAGGAAGCGTGAGGGTCTGACACTGTGCTCGTGAAGATTTTATGAGCAGAAAAAGGGCTGATGCTCGGGAAGAAAGGAGGCACGGGGACATCTTGTTCCTCCTGTTTCCCAATTTAGGGCACTTGAGCATCCGTTACCTGGGCTGAGCTTTGCCCTGTGCCGTGGCTGGCTCTGCTGGGTGAGGCACGCACGTTCTTAGCAGCAG
The DNA here is from genome assembly GCF_016699485.2 of Gallus gallus. Taxonomy (NCBI): domain Eukaryota; kingdom Metazoa; phylum Chordata; class Aves; order Galliformes; family Phasianidae; genus Gallus; species Gallus gallus. The sequence continues at coordinate 12,843,414 of NC_052544.1, forward strand.
CTATATCAGCTCATCGCCCCATGAGGTCTGACTCCGCACTGAGTCACTGGGAGATTTCTCATCGATTTCTCCCAGCTCTCCATCACGCCGGCAGAACCCCCCGGCACGCTCCGTCCCTGCCTTGCATTGCCTCTGAGCATGGCAAGGCTCCTTCCGAGCGCCTTCACGCCGCGGCCGATGGCTGTTTATACAAGGGAAGACAGAGGGAACCTTAATTTACAGCCCTCGGATGATTTACAGCGCTCGCAATGGAGCTCTCCGTATTTATAGCCCGCGCATTCATTTCCTACTCCCACAGCGTGGAGAGGGGTATAACCCATCCAGCCTGATTAATGTACAGTTTATTGATTCCAATAAAACATTTCACCCTTATCTGTGTCAAACCCACCTCCTGGTTTATGTAAAGGCAGGCTGGGCAGGCGCCGTGGGTTTGAATTCAGCTGCACGGTCCCATGGGCAGAAACCTCAGGGCTGGGGGGGTTTGTAGAGAGGCGTCCCATATAACCAAGGGGGTTTTGCTCCTGCCAGCCCTCTCTGCCTCCACGTGCAGGGGACAACAGCTGGCTCATTTGTCCCTTTGTGTGCGTTCAATCTAAGAGATACAAACTGCGCAACGGCTGATTTTTCCAGAATTCAATCACTCCATTGCTGTGTGACTCAGGCAGGGGAACCTTCCTGCCCTCGCTATGTCTCACTCCCTTCATCCAGAGGTGTTCTTATGGTTTCCCCCCCTCCTTCATTTTCCCTCCCACCTTTCCCAGAAGAAACCGAACCGTTTGGACCTACAAATCCCACAGAAGCTGTGGGCTCCCATTCAACGCGTATGAGGAGAGGGGGGGCAATTTTCCTAAAGAGTTATATTCAGTGCTTAAAATGGACCAGGAAATACCACCCTGCCTCTCCCTCCTTCTTGCAGAGCAGAGCTCGCTGCTTTCCACCTCCTGGGATGCTCAGCCCCACCGCAACCCCCGCTCCCACCGGGATGACCCCAACCCCAGCATCCAGCACAGTCTCACAGCAATTTCCATGCAATTTCCAGAGCATGGGGCCTGGGGATGGGGCAGAGGAGCAGGGGGTAGGACAGCGAGGATGTGGGCACCGCAGCGCATCGCCGTGCCCAGACCCTTCAGCACCACTCAGTTTCCGTGCAGCTCTTGGCTGTCACATCCCCAGCGCCATGCATGGGGAAAACCCAACGCAGCGATGCCAGGAAACCAGAAGCAAGCCAACAAATGAGGCATTTTACACCATTTTCAAACAGGGAGCCCCGCACAAGGGGGAGACGGAGAGGACGGCGGTCGGGCTGGAAACCCTGGAGGGGAACATGAAAGGGCAAAGGCCCTCCCCAACCTCACCTCAATGCCAAAGGAGCCGGCGGCATCTCCATGACAAAGCGAAGCCCGTGTCAATTTGGGCTGGCCCCAAGGGGGGACTGCCCACCGCCTTTGAAGTGGGCAGTGGGGCGTCCACGGGCGGAGGGCTGCGGGGCACGGACACTTCCACCCACCCACCCCGCCGGGGTCAGGAGTTCAGCAGGGACAAGACCCCGGGGTCGGGGACAGGATACAGGGACAGGGGACGGGGGATAAGGCAGAGGAACAGGGGATGGGACATGGGGACAGGAGATAGGGCACGGGAACAGTATGGCTGCCCAGTGCCAGACACAGGAGCTGTGCATACGCTGTGTGCCATGCAACACCCAGAGCACCCAAACACACCCTGCATGTGGCACCGTCCCCGACACACCGCACCTTGCATGCACCCTGAGCACGCAGTACTGCCCGTATGCACTCACTGATTCTGTACAGTGAGTGCTGTGCACATGCACTGCTTGCAGCACCCTGCACACACAGCACAGCACTGCTCCAACAGGAGCACCCCACCACCATGGCAATGAGCCTGGACTACCCTGGACTGGCCATGACAAGGACTTCCCATACACAGAGCAAAGCTCTCATTCTGACTGCCAGCAGAACGGGGTCACCCGCACACCAATGCTCTCCATGCCCATCCTCAATCCATGCCACCTCGCCAGCCCCACAGCTCTCCCCATTGGGGTAGGTCCCAGAGCAGGATCCGGCCCTGCAGGACTCCAAGCTGAGGGCTCCCAGGTGGAGGAAGGAGCCCAGGTGTAGGGCTGGGGGTTTCCTTACCGCTGCTGCTGGTGCTGGGAATACTGCGCCTCATCCATTCGTACGGGGTGCGCCTCTGTGCATTAGGGGACAGCTGTGGCACCGAGCTGCTGATGGCTGGAGGCAGGAGTCCAGAGCCCGCATGGGGCTGCATGGGGTTAAAATCCGGGGGGCTAAATCCAAACTGCCCCGGGTTGGTGGCGGCGGAGGCGGCAGCGGTGCCGTATGAGTGCCAGTCCTCCTTGGCAGGGGTGTAGGGTGAGCCCCAGGCAGCTGCGGGCTGCCCATGGTGCGGGTCGTTGTTAATCCCTGGCACATGGTGGTAGCTGGCGAAGTCCGAGTACTGGGGTGGCCCCGGCACGTAGTTCTGGGGGTTGAGGTTGAGGCTGGGATGCCGGACGGGACTGGGATACATGTTGGTGTCCTTATCCAAAAGATAGCCTACATACATCTTCTCCACCTGGCTCTGTGCTCATGCTGTGCCGATGCACCGCGCTGCGCCGCTCCGTGCCGAAGCGGCCGGGTGTCACGCAGCGGCCGCCCCTCCTTCACCGCGCTCACCTGGGCGCCTTGGGGAGCTGTGTCCCGGGGCCAGGCACCTCCCTGCCCACAGGCTTTTATTGGGCCCAACCTCTCGCAGCATTTGCATTGAAAGGCAGGGTTGCATTTCAAAGTGCAGGAACCCCGGCCGTGCGGGGCAATCCGAACCTCCCACCGCCCCGTGTTCCCTCTGTGGTCACCAGCACGGGCTGTCCCCATGCCACCGGCCACGGTCCCTTTGTGGCAGCTGGTTTTGGGGACAGTGTGGCACAGCTGGCTTTGTGTTTGAAGATGCCCCAAAGGAGGTCACCCTGTCCCTAAAGCCATTTGTGCGCCAGGAGAAGGGCAGCTTGGGGTGAGAGCTCACATCAAATCCTGGCTGAAGGACTGAATCACCCATGAACTGCCCAATGGAATTGCCCCAGCACTTTTGATGGGGACACCGAACCCCAGCAATGCATCTGCCAGTTTTGGAAATGGGATTGGTGGGAAGAGGTCACTCTGGGTCCCCCTCCATTTATAGCATCTGGGGGCAAACTCATCCCTCGAGCCCCATAGCCAAGTTCAGCCCAGCCACAGAGAGCAGGATGGACAGACAGAGCTGGACACAATTATCCTTATGGGTCCATTCCATTGGGATATTCTATGATTTTGTGGATGTATGCCCCAAAATCACGTCTGTCCCCAAGCAGAGGCCATCCACTCATCACCAGGCAGGCCAGGCACACCTGTGCTCTGGAGGGGATGAGGGACTGAGATCACCTCTGTGCCATTGCAGCACATCGCTGGTCCCTTCTGCAGTCACAGTGTGTGGGGAAGGGAAGGGAAGGGAAGGGAAGGGAAGGGAAGGGAAGGGAAGGGAAGGGAAGGGAAGGGAAGGGAAGGGAAGGGAAGGGAAGGGAAGGGAAGGGAAGGGAAGGGAAGGGAAGGGAAGGGAAGGGAAGGGAAGGGAAGGGAAGGGAAGGGAAGGGAAGGGAAGGGAGAGGATTTAAGATGCAATTGAGAGAAGAGGATAAAACAGCAGACTTTCACCATTTTTTGCAATTGTAGCTATGAATCCGTGAAGAGGTTTGAAGGTGGGATTGCTTTTCAGATTCATGGGGTTAAAAGGAAAATGGTAACAAAGCCAGCAAAGCTGCTGTGTTGTAGGAGCTCAGTGCATGCAACACACAAGAGCTTCCCTGCTGCTACTGGGCATGTCCCAGCCATGGCTGGGCTGGGGGTGCAGGGCTCCATGGGTCCATGAGCACTCTACCTGCACCCTCCTGCAGCAGGTGAAGGGCTCAGCACGGAGCAGCACGGCCAGGTGCCTTCTAGCAGCGTGCCACCAGCTCCAGGGTGGACAGGGGACGATAATTGGGCCATAAAGATCCACCAGTGATAACTTCCCTCTTTTCCTCCTCTTTGGCCTATGTATTGCCAGAGGGGACTGTGGCTGGAAAAGCTTGTGCCACGGAAGGGCCTTTCATGGCTGGGAGTGGAGGGTGGTCCTGCAGAGACCCTGTGACCACTGTCCCCAACACGGGGGACTTTTGGTGCTCAGCTTGGTGGAACATCACCCACACCGGGGTCCCACAGGAGAGCAGGTCAGGGGCTGCAGAGCCCCATATGGACCCTCTGCACCCACCCAGGACCCTCAGCACCCCCCCAGCTGGGGGAGCTCCTTCCAGCCCTCCCCACCTGAGATTCCCAGAGGAAACCAAAATGACGCAGGGGGAAGAGGAGCAGCCAGGATTTCCCCAGGGCTCAGCACTGCTATCCATGATCGAGTGATGCCATCTCCTGGAAGCAGGAGGGCCAGAAAGGGAGGTTCCCAGGGCCAGGCTGTCAGGAATGGAGCTCTGCAGGGCAGAGTACGACCTCTGCTCCAGGGGGGAGGCGTTCCCCACAGGAAGCCAAGCCCAGCATTGCACCTGGCTTGTTTGGGATCTCCACTGTGGTTTCAGCAGGATGGGGAGCTGCCTGAGGAGGCAACATGGTATCCCAGCAGTGGTGGGAGGTGGAGGAACCTCACTCCTTCCTCCTGGTTCAGGCTGTCAGCAGAGGGTTAACGATTCCCACGTTAAGTGGCTGCAGATGTGTGGGAAAGTCTGGAGCGAGTGCACTCACCACTATTAGTATTCACCCCCCAGCCTGCTGCTGCCTCCAGAGCTCTGTGCTGCACATTTAATACACCGTGGGGGTGAGGAAAGTGCGTGGGATGGGGGCAGAAAGGCTGCGAGGAGGGGAAGCAGTGGGGCAGCATCCTCTGCCACCGCCTCCTCACAGTGCCTGAACCGCAGGGAGGTGACAGATAGTGGCTGTAGGAACACAGCGCTGCATCTCCACTACATCAAAGTGAGTCGTAGAATCATAGAATCGTTTGAGTTGGAAGGGGCTTTTAAAGTCTATCTGGTCTGACTCCCCTGCAATGAGAAGGGATGCCCACAGCCCGTGCAGCCTGACACTGGGATGGGACTTGGAGCACTGAAGGAGCTGTGGGTGTCCCTGCTCGTTGCAGGGCAGTTGGACCAGATGGCACTGGAGGTTCCTTCCAACTCAAACGATTCCATGATTCTATCATCTGCTGCTTCTTGCCTACCTGCCTCCCACCTGTGGGCACAGGGGACTCCTTGTTGACTCTGCCAGATGACCTGGCTCAAGTGGCCCTTCCATGCTTTTTTTCTTGTGTTTCCATCTCAATCCGTGATGGAGGTCACAAAGATGCTGTGATCCTGGTGATGCCAGAGCAGTGCAAACGCCCCGGATCATTCCTCTCCCTCATTAGCACTAACACTGCTTATTTGGCCTTGCTGCAGTCTGCGAACCCCCGCAGAGAGCAACTCTGGCAGCCTCCCCTGCAGCTGTCCCAGCCCCGGCGGAACCAGTAAGTCCCGCAAGTGCCATGAACGGAGGTGCAGGAGCCCAAAATAGAGGTGAGCAAAGCAGGGAGAAGAGGCAGGGGTCAGCGAGCCGCTCCCCTCCGCCCACACACGCACAGGCGCGAGTCCCTCTGGCGTTGGGGCTTCCTTTGGGTTGGCCTTTCCCAGGAGCTGCTGTGACCCCAAACCCAGCGCCAGCCCCGGCTGCTGGCTGGGGACGTGCAGCGCTGTGTGCTCGCAGCATCCCAAAGCATCGCTCTTCAACCCTGGCTGATTCCCGGCAACACTGAGTGCCCGCGTTGTTCATGGGGTCATCCATCTGCAGGCAGGAGAAGGGGGATCTGTGCGACCTGTTGTGTTGCACCGTGCCCGGAGCCCATCCCCAGCGCAAGGGACCCAACAGGATTGCACCATCAGGTTTTTCCCTCTTCTGTTCCGAGAATGGGGTTGTTGGGAAATGGCTTTGCTGAGCTATTCCCAGCAGAACAAATGCTCCCATGGAGGGACCCACCCGGCACGTCCTTATCCCTTGAGAAGAGCCTCACAGAGAGCCACGTGCCCATATGAGCCATCTCTTGGGCTCTCCTGCACGGCAAAGTGCCAGCGTTGGCTCTGAGCCCCACCAGAACATGGATCCCCATTGAATGCCAAGAATTGAAGACAGATCCCCATTGAATGCCAACAACCGAGGTGCCACCAGCCAGGATCTCCTTGCCCTCTGCCCAGTGGAAGAGATCTCCAAAGAAAACACTTCCATTTGGTTGTTCATTGGCGAAGAGTGGGCGCTGAGATAAGTGGAGATGAGCAGCAATCTCCCAGGCTGGGCAATCATTAGCTGTGCCCATTGTGCCGCATTGGCCCAGCAGGATGGGCGGGGATGGTGCCTTGCAAACAATCCAACCTCAGATCTCAGCAGCGCTGTCTTTACAGGAAGGGCTTTTCATTCTTGGAAGAGAAAAGAGGAGACAGAAGGGCATCTTCTCAGCAAAACTCGCTCGTGAGAGACGCTGCATTTGCACAGTGTTTTTATACTTGGACCAGAATAAAGCACATCCCCAAGGCAGAAACAAGAACGGGTGGTTCAGAAGGCAGTTTCCACCCAGAAGGTGTCTATACTTTGTCATAAAGGCAAAACAAATTGCTACAAATCCCAGCGCGGACAAACTATAGTTGTGTCCACCGAGAGATTGCCAGAAAATTGATTTGAGCTCACCAAAGTGCGTGGAGGGACCCATGCAGATACATCACCATGCACACCACAGGCATTCAGCACAACGGTGCTGAGGGGATGGGATGGCCAAGGCAGAGGTGGGAGCTGATAGGTACGACAGGGAGATGCCAGGGCGACCGGGCTCCTTCCTGGGGCACAGAGCAGCACAGCTCCTTGCCCCTAAGCACCCAAATGAACCCTGTCCAGCCACCACCACCCCCACGTCCCCAGCATCCCTAAGGTCACACGTTATCCTTTATTCCCCTTTCCAAAAACAACCAACCCAGCACTCCGAGGCCTCCCAGAGGATGCTCCCCCAGGAGCATTGTGGGCATGCATTGGTGGTCCCAAAGCCTGGCTGGGGGCTGTGAGGTCAGGGGGGGCAGTGCCGGCCCGACCAGGGCAGGAGTCCAGAGGGAATACACAGAGTCAGTTCGGCACAGGCCTTCTTTAATAAAAACATGAGTCAGCTGCTGGCGTGGGCAGCAGATTTTCTAAACATCCCCTCATATCCTGAGAAAGGAATAATAATAATAATAAAAATAAAAGAATAAAAGAAAGCGGGAGGGGATTGGGGAGGGAAGGGGGGGGGGAGGGGACGAAAGGGGGGAAAGAAAGAAGAATAGAAAGAAAAGAGGGAGAAAGGCCAGAACTGAAAGCAGGCGCAGGGAGATGGGGAGCAGCACCCTTCCCTCTGCTTGAAGGGCAGAGCCGGGCTGCTCCGGGCTCCTTTTGTTTCCCTTTAGGGGAACCCTGGCGCTCCCTTCCCGCAGCCCGGCTCCCCTCTCTCTGCACCACTTGAGCTTCTCCTCTTTCTTTCTTTCTTTCTTTCTTTTTTTTTTTTTCTATTTCTTTCTTTCTTTCTTTCCTTTAATCCCTCCCCATCGCGCCGCTCCGTTGGACTTTAAGCGAAAGTTTGGCTCGAAGCGGTCCCGCAGAGGGCGGAGGGGAGGAAGTGGCGGCACTCCGCTGCGGGGCAGCCCCGCCGCTCCTCCCCCTCCTCCCGGGCTGCGGTATTTATCCCCGCACACCGCCCCGCTGCGCGTCGGGGGGCTGCGATGCGCTGAGGGCGCAGTACGGTGGTTTGGCTCTGTCCCAGCGTTGGCACAGCGTTCCCATCCCTTTCTGTTTTACTTTGCTCCTTCCCCCCCCCCCCTCCCCCCTCCCTCCCTCATTTTTCTCCTCTATGCGGGGAAGCCTTGCCAGCTGGGGAAGGCTGGGAGGGCAGAGAGCGTCCGCAGGCTGCAGATAAAGAGAGCGGAGGAGGAGGAGAGAAAGGAATTCGGGGCGGCTGTGGACGCGCGGAGCAGCACTCGCCCGCTGGGACCCCACGTGAGGTAAGGCTGGGAGCCGGGGTGGGATGTGGGACCCCACGAGGGGCTTTGCTGATGGGGATAGAGTGGGGTTGGCACCCTGAAATGGCCCACCAGCCCTGGGAGGGTGGGGGTTTGGGGAGTGTGGTGGCATCCTGTGGGTGAAGCTGTGTTGAGTGGACCCCCCCAAGGGATGCTGTGGTTGTGGCAGGACTTGGGGAACCTCTGCTTTTCCCTGGGGAGCCCCAGGTCCTTCCCTGTGCTGTGCTGGGCTGTTGGAGGGCTGCTCTCTGTCTGCAGTGATCCACCACTGTGCTGTCACAGGCAGGGGCTGCGAGCAAGGCTGGGTGCAGGGGATGCCAGCTGCAGGGCCTGACTGCCCAATGCAGGAACCAAGGGGAGTCTGGTGCAGAGCATTGCAGGGAGCAGGAGGGGCTCCCTGCTGACCTCCACGCAACTCTGGGGGGGGTTTGCGAGAGGTCAGCATAGGGATGTGGGTCATTGCTGTGTGCAGCAGTGTTCAGCTTCACCCTGTGCTTGCACCAGACAGAGCAGCAGTAATGCATCCAAACACAGCTGGGGCCACCCCTCTCCAGTCATTGCTCTTAGTGGCCCTCCTGTCCCTGTGGGTCAGGCCGGCATGCAGGGGACATCTGCAAGCCCCACTCAGTGCCTGCACCCATTCAGGGTGGGCCTCTCCAAGGGGCACAGGTGTGGGCAACCACTCAGCTGTCTGTGGGGCCTCCAACCCCATCAGGTGGTGGTAGGTCTGAAGCAAAGCCTGGGGACAGGGGTCTGCATGTCCTGCAGTGCTGTGACAGTCACGCCGGGACTTTTGGGGACACTGTGGGGATGGGGCATCCTGCTTCTGTGCTTATCTGCCAACAGAGAGTGGAGCTGGGGGTGCAAAGGGATATTGTGCTGCTCCATCTCTGCCCTGGAGCACCTGGGGCTTCTACTAAAGCAGCAGGCAAAGAGCTGAAAGCAGTGGGTTTTGGCACTAAGGGCTGCAGTTGGGAAGAAGCCACCAAATGTCCTGGGTGCTTCCAGTGGGGTCCCACAGTTCTTAGTCCTGTGCATCTCCCCATGAGCGCATGGGGAGAGGGGTGGTTGCATCCTCAGGGAGGAGTAGTCTGGGAGCAGCAGCCCACCGTGCTTCAGGAGGAACTATTAAATGTCTGTACACGATCTTGGGAGAGAAGAGCCCAGGCAGCTCGTGCTGTGGGAAAGGATCTGGAGCTATGCTGGACACAAAGCAGATTGCAGCGCAGCATGGGGAAACCAGCAGTGCTTCCTGTGGGACTGGAAGGAGCAGGGCTGGGGGCAGAGCCAGCACAGAGCAGTGCTGAGGGATGGACACAGGGAAAGGCTTGGGGAGAGCACAGAGGGGGCTCGGAGCGTTCAGAAAAGGCAGAGAGGGTTGGGTGCTCACTGGGTGCTGGGGTGGTGGCATGAAGTATTCGTGCATGGGGAGTGCAAAGAAAAAGGTCAGTGTGTAGGTGTGGGTTGGAAGATTAACTTCTGGTGGGCAGGGTGCCTTCAGAACTACAGGTTTTGGGAGGTAAATGCTTGAGGGGACGTGGGTGCTGCAGCAGGGCAGTGATCTCCTTCAGGTTCCAGTTTGGTGGGTTCCCAAGGTATCCAAAACAACAGCGTTACGGAGAGCACAGCATCCCTGGGTCCAGGGCAAGAAGTGTCTGTGAGCACCAGAGATTAGGAGATGCTCTCTGGCAGCAGATGCCAAATTCCAGCAGGAGGGGTGCTGGATGGCCACGCATCTCCCTGTGTGCAGCAGTGAAGGGCAGGGAGCAGAGGAGTGGTGGTGGCCGAACACTGCTGGCTCACAGCCACTGCTGGTGGCATTGGTGCTGCCTTTGGCCCAGAGCTGTGGACTCAGTGGGGAGAGGTGGGCTGGATGCATCCCGTCACTGTGAGGCTGGGGTGCTTTGGTGCAGTCTGTTTGTTTGTGCTTGAACTGAGGGGAAGAAATCCCCTGGAGAGGAGCTGTGAGGGGAGGGTATAGGTCAGGGATTGTTCCCTGGGGGGCTGGAGTGGCTCCAGAAGGCTCCTTCCGCTCTGCCAGGCAGATTGGAAATAATGAGGCTTGTTTTAGGGGTTGCTTAATTAGGCTCCCCTGAGCCAAACGCACCTCTGCCCCGCTCCGCTCTGCAAGGACGGCCCTTCCTGGAAGTGCAGCACTTTCCTGGAGCAGAGCCGGCCGGGACAGGGATGGGGACAGGGATGGCCAGAGAGGCACTGGGACAGGTCAGGGGGGTCCCATGGGTCTGTCCCTTTCCTGGCCTTGTAGCGGCGGATGCTGGCGGTGAACGATGTCCTTGGCCCTTACGCCCTGCCTTCTCCTCATCCCTGGGACACAGGCTATGGAACAACCTTGCCTACGTTTCAACATTCCTCATGAAATCTCCCACAGAAATGATGCTGCCAAGCCAGCAGGAGGTGTGTGGTGCTGCTGCAAAGCAGGGATAGATAGGTGGGAGGTGCCTTCCCTGCTAAGGAAGGGGACTTTTCCATGCGTCCCCTGCGAGCTACAGCAGGGAGCAGGGCCCCATCCTGCTCTCCCTCTGCCTTCCCCCTCCTGGCCCGTCTGCCATGCAAAGGAGGTTGTGACTGAAATCTTAATGCTACCGAGACACAGTAATTGGCACCAATTAAATTGCTACATTCATGTTTGAATTGCTTTAACTGGCGAGACACACTGTCTTATTTATACAAAAAAATATGTTTGCTTGTGGGTTTGTCTGAATCGGGGCCAGCAGAAAATAAACCATTTCAAGCTCTGCTCTCTGAAAGCACATTCTCCACTCGCAGACTGAAAGTCACCTCCGTTCCAGGGTTTGCCGAGCAAATGGCTGCAGAACAGAACCCCTCTCTGCTCGGGGCACTCCTCGAGAGGGTCCTCTCCTCCCCTGCCAAGTTTCTCTCTGCAGTGTGGGAGCAGATGGGGAGAATCTGGTTGGATTCGGGAAGGCAAACTCTGGACTTGGTGATTTTTAAAGCCGGGTCTGGGGAGAGCAGGTGGTGGGTCTGTGGGGTTGAGGAGGTGTTTGTAGAGCGTCAGTGCGGAGAGGAGCTGTGGTTTTTCCTCTGTTGTTCTGTGGAGATGGGGCCTGGCCCCGGCTTGCAGCACAGGGAGCTGGCAGCTCGTCCCTGCTTTGCAGCAAGGAGAGGGGATGTGGCATTGGGTCTGCGGCAGGGGGTGCGGGATCAGCAGGGCTCTGCGTCAGGCCCCATCCCTCACGTGTGCTGCTGCCTTCGGCACACCGGGTCCTGCGCCTCATCCCCGACCGCAGAGCTGTCGCGTGGCTAATCCCAGACACAAGAGCCTAAAACCCCAGAACAAAGCGATTAAGCTCGGGTCCCTCGCAGGCAGCCGAGAAGAGAAGGGCCGATGCAGCCATGGGAATTATTTCCTCCTCCCTGGCAGCACCCGCATCTCACAGACGTTTCCAGGCGAGTATCAGGTTGCTCTCCCTTCGCAGGGACATAGGGCTGGGGATGCAGCAGTGCTGGGAGGCAGAACACGGGGGGATATCTCCATCACCATTGCTCTCCCCTTGATTAGCAGTTAATTAGAGCCATCCAGGACCTTTGGCCCCAGCACAGCGGGGGACTCAGACGTGCAGGGGGCACCTACGTTAGCAAAGCACTTAGCTTTCCTTGCTGAAGGAAGACAGGGAGGAGAGCCATGGGGTGCCCTCATCCCTGCATCCTCCCCTGATCCTCTCCAGCCCTACACAGCTGGAAAAGCATCAGGCAAGCGGGTGGGGACACCCCAAGGTGTCCCAGATGTTACAGCCTGGGGACAGAGGGGACAGATTCTCTCTGAGCAGCCACTACCCCAGGTTTTGCTGCGTGGTTGGAGCCATCTTTTCCTGGAGCTGGCAGTGAAGTGATGCCGGGAGCTGTGTGGGTGCTGCCCTGTGGGCTGGGGGCACTGCACCCGCGCTTGTTACTCACATTGCTCATGGTGTTTGCTCCCTAAGATGTCTTTACTGTCAGGGATGATGGAGGAGTTGGAGGATGACTGTGGGCAGCTCGGTGGAGAGGGGCACCGTGGAAGCGTGAAACGCTCCCAGGAGGCACATTTGTACCCCTGGGGGGGGTCACTGCCTGCAGGGAGTGAACTCTGGGGCTCAGCACATCCTACCGCCCACACGAGCATCTCACATTGTGTGCAATGCCACAGCTTGGTCCAGGTGACCAAAAGGGACGAAGAGCAAGGCCCCCCATCCCTCCTTCCTGACCACAAGTGAGCTCCTTGCTCCCTTCCCAGGGTTTTCCCACAGCCTGCGCCAGGTCTGTTGGCTCCGGGGAGCAGCCCCGTGCCCGGCCTTCTTTCCACCAGCGGAAGCGGGGGGAGCGTGCGCAACCCAAAGGGCCACGAATACCAACACTCAAGGCTGGGGGGATTATTTATAACGCTGGCCCCGCTCCAAACAGATGTTTCATTTTATTTTGAACTCGCGCTAGATGGGTCACTCATTTCCTCTGTCTCCCGTGGGCTTAAACCAGAGGGGGAAAGAGGGGGGGATTAGGGCTGAGCATCCCTTGGCGTCACCGGCACGGGGGTGAAGCGTCAGGACCACGTTTGCATCTGCAAGCTGATGTGCAAAAGGAGGTTTATGCTCCAGGGATGGCCCGTGGGACCCCGAGGGCTTCCCGGTCCCCGCAGTTTCAGATTTCCAACCTCTGTGTTTTATCATTGGCTGTTTACAGGCTGGGGACGACGGGCTCCCCATGTGCGCGCTGCCTAATTCTAGCCATGTGCTGGGAAAAAAAAGGGCTCTGTGATGATAATCTGGCCTGTGAGTAAACGCGGTGTCATGGGAGCCGAGGGACCCCAGAGGAGAGATGTTGCAACTTCAGCCGGTTCCAGCCAAGGGGGAAAAAAAAAAAAAGCAGCTCAGTTTTATTTAGATTAAAGGGTGGGAAAGAAGCAGTCGCAGAGGGGCGGGGGAGGGTGGCAGAGGGAAATGGGACAGGCTGAGGAGTTGCAGCGGCAGATAAGCAAGGCTGGGGTCTCAGCAGCCTTTGCTTGAGGAGCAGTTCCCCTTCTAAATGGGGTGGGACATCTTCCCCCCCCCCCCCCCCCCAGCCCAGGAGGAGCCCCTGCACCACGGCTGTGCCGGGCATCGATTCTGGGATCCACGCGGGGCTTTCTCATTGCGCGCGGGCACCCATGATCTCACTTAATGACTCAGATGAGTTTAGACAAAGAAAAAATAAAGCGTATTTTACTTCCCGCTAATTCACACCAGATGTCCTTGGCCTGCTTGGCGGGGCCGCGGGGCCGACCAGCGCAGCGGGAGCGCCGGGAATCGCAGCCCGGCTGGCAATGGAAAGGCGGAGGAAAAGCGAGGGCAGCTGGCTGTGCTGAGAGGGGTTTTGCGCCCCGACTTCCAGCAAACAGCACGTCTTGCTGGTGGGCTGCGGGGAGCTGAGCTCTGTTCAAGGAGTGGTAGGGCTGCAGGGCGTGCAGAGCCTTCCCCTCCCTGTGCACGGCTTGCCGGGCTGCTTCCCAGCTCCCACTGCGCTGGGGGTGCTTGTAGGACCCCCGCTCTGCTTCTCCGCTTGGTTGTGGGTGAGAGGCAAGAAATGTGGTCTGTTTAGGCAGCGGGCAGCAAATGGCAGGGGTGTTGCTTGGTGCTGATGCCCACCTGTGTTGATCTCCCCTGGTTTGAAGGCTGTTGAAGGGCTGGAAATGGACACAGCGTGGAAACAAAGGGGCTGAGAGGTGGGCAGGGTGTGCTGGGCACTGTCAGGCCGTGTTTCTGCCTTCGTCATAGAATCGTTTGTGTTGGAAGGGGCTCTTACTCTGATCTGACTCCTCCACGGTGAACGGGGACACCACATCAGTGGCTCAGTGCCTGGTGTTTGAGTATCTCCAGGGTCAGGAAATCCACCACCTCTCAGGGCAACCTGTGCCACTGCCTCACCACCCTGATTGTAAAAACCTTTTTGCTTATATCCGGTCTAAATCTCCTCTCTCTTACTTTGAAACCGTCCCCCCTCGTCCTATCAAATACCAAGAAGGTTTCAAGACTGAGCCCACACAGTATGCTTTGGGCATTCTTGTTCAAACAAGACGCAGGTCTGGAACGGAGGAACAGTAATAGATGAACGAGGTTTGGTGAAGCTTGAGGTCCTCAGTAAGGCACTGCTATGGGGAGGAGTGGCAGAGATGGTGATGGAATGGCCCTCCCTACGTAGGGATGGGACCGTCCCCAGCAGAGGTTGGATGTGGCCCTTCTCCACATCCAGCATCCTCGAGGCCACCATGAGGAGCTGTGGGCCACGATGAGGCCACCCCACAGCCTCCTCTGCTCTGGGCTGAGCAAAGCAAGGGCCCTCAGCTGCCCCTCACACCTCTTGCTCTCTAAACACAGCCTGCTGGCCGCCCTCTCCTCTCCCAGCCAAATTCCTCTCTTAGAATAATAAACAACACAGCTCTCAAGAGAAAACGGCCGGCTTGCCCTCGCATCACAGCGCCAGAGAGGGGCAGAGGGAGGTTCTGTGCCAGCACTCAGGGACCGCAGTGGGGAGGAGGGGCTGTGGAGGGTCTCAGCACAGCGATGGGAGCTGGGATGTCACCTCGGTGCCTGCCGGGGCTGTGCTGAGGAGGTGGCATTGCTGCAGGGCAGGGACCTTGCATGCAGGATGTCCCATAGTTAAGGTTGCTCAGCTGCTGGTCCATGGGAAGGGTGTAAGAATCTGAGAGGTCTGTGATCCGTTTTCACCCACAGGGCTGGAAGGAGGCAATCCACGGCATCTGAGCACTGCGTAGGTGACAATGTTTGGGTCCAAGGATGGGATTGCATCTGTGTGCCCGATTCTGGACTGCTGGGGAGGGTCAGCCTCACCTCGGGTCGTTGTCTGGCACTCATAGGGTGCATCTTGGTGCTCTTGCTGAGAACACAGTCTGAGACTGAGGACTGAAACAAATGTCCTCAAGGCTAGCAGAGATCTGGGTGCATTTCCATCCCTTGTGAAATGCCTGTTTGTGCACGTGTGCAAGCACACATTGCTGTGACAAGGAGAGGAGGTCTGTCTATGTGCTGGGCAGACTGCAGAAGGAGCAGAGCTCGGCATTTTCCAAGCATGCCTCTCGCCCCAGCCGGAGCAGACAAACAAGGGAGAGGTCACAGCTATTCGTGAGACGTTGCCACCCTCCCACTCCGCTCAGGAAGCATCTCCAAGAGAAAAGGCTTTCTGCAAAACCAGCGTTTTTATTAAAACCAGCCTTGAATGCTGGGGAGGCAGCCAGAGGCAGCAGGCGGAGGCTGCGGGGCTCTTGGTTCTCGCTGCAGCCTGGATCCAGCAGAGCACTGGTTTGCTTGGCAGGGATCCTGCACAGACCGGGGTGCTGCTGGTGGGACCAGAGCTCTCTGACAGGCAGCTTGTGTCCATTTACAGCCTGAATTTCCCCTCCATCCTTTCATTCCTTCTGCCCCCAGGTCCTCCCTTTAAGTGTTCTCTTCCTCTCCAGCAAATGCAGAAGAGAGGAGTCACCAAGGGGCTTTATGGAGGAGGAGAGCCAAGCTGCTGAGTAAGCTGGAGAGTTTTGCTGGTAGATCAGGCGTTTTTTACTTTTCTTTTCTTTTTAATCTTTGGAGCCAAAGCAAGGGAATAATAAAAACATCTGACAAGTGCACGTCATTTAAGAACCATTTCCTCCCAGCATCAAGCAAAGAGAGACGGCACTTGAGGGCCAAGAGGCAGCAGACCCACTCAGTAAGAGGCAATGCCTGGGGCTGGGCCAGCAAGCTGATTGCCACCAGCTGCAGGTAGAGGGTCCTGGGGGCTTCACCACGGGATCTGCCTTGGGAGCAGCTTCAAGATGGAGGTGTGAGAGCTCTGAGCCTCAGCTTTGGCTCTGGGGTCCCCAAATCTCAGCCCACTCTGTGCCTGTCGCCCTGTTGTGTAGGGGGTGGCTGCGGTGCTGTTGGGGGGCTCTGGCCCTGTCTCTTTTGGGCTATAAGTTTGCATCAGGGAGGGCTGGGCATGCTCTCTGGAAAGGACTTCTTGAGAAATGTTGATAAGAAGGATTTTAAAACAAAACTATTCC
This sequence comes from Gallus gallus, assembly GCF_016699485.2. Taxonomy (NCBI): domain Eukaryota; kingdom Metazoa; phylum Chordata; class Aves; order Galliformes; family Phasianidae; genus Gallus; species Gallus gallus. The sequence continues at coordinate 12,859,556 of NC_052544.1, forward strand.
CTGCAGATGCATATTTTTTTGAAAGTGAAATACAAGAAATTCTCTGGTTTGGGGGTGAATGTTTTTGGATGTGTTTTCTTTTGTTGAAAGAAGCAGAAAATACAAGGGGGGGGGGATGTCTTTTTTTTAGCAAGTTTTATCTCATTGGGACTGAAGAAAGTGAAAACTAATAGGGAAAAAAGGCGGAGAGAGGGAGAAAGGCAGTGCTCGGCTGTTGGGGAGAGGCATTTTGAACTGTGATGACCAAGAGCTGACACAGCTCCTGGAGCCTCCAGCCCAGTCCCTGTTTCCAAGTGAGAAATGCCTTAGATCTGCTCCTTCAGCAGATGCAGCACGAGGGAGAACCAGGTCAGCAGCAGGAGGGAAAGGCTGAAAACCAGAGAGAGGGGAGGTGGAGAGGGGACCCTCAGCCCTGCGGTGCTGCATTAATCCTGCTTTGTTCCTAACAGGATTGGGCCACTGGGCCGTGGAGCCCACCATGCTCTGTCCCTCTCTGAAGGCATCTCTGCAGCTCCTCATCCTCACTGGTGAGTGGTGGCCCAGGGACATGGGAGGAGGACTGGGCCCCTCATAGAGAAGCCATCTGGGGATGCTCCCATCACTGGGGTGATGAGGAGATGGGTAATGGCACGGGGAGGCACAGGGCTGCACTGCTTGCAACCGTCCTTCTTGGGTCTGCTGGCTCTGCTGACCCAGTCCTAACTTTAACCCTTACTTTAACCCTGACAGGTTAGAGGGGACATCATGGAGGGACGTCATTAACAGGGACATCATGGGGGAGCACATGCACTTTCCCAGCCCCGATGGGACACGTGGGTGAAGCATAGAGGCCAGGAGACATGGGAAGCTGTTCAGGAAGACCTTGCCTGCTCTATTGCTTCCATAGGATTTCCTGCAAGGCTTTGCTTTCATTCCTTTTTCACTTTCTTTTAAACTGACATTGTTCCAGCCCAGCCTGTGTCATGTCTAGCACCCTCTCTGTGGAGAGGCAGCCAGCAGAGCAGGGAATAATTCCTCCATCCCCTCCCCTCCCCCTGCCTACCAGGGCATGGCCTTTCTGAGCTTCTGACGGTGCAGCTCAGACCTACCTCTGCTTTATGAGACCAGCTCATTTTTTAGGTCAGCAGTACTATATGCTGTCAGCTCCTTGGGCCCAGTGCATGGGATGCATACAAGCAAACATCTGGGAGATATCTAGGTCGCTCCTGCTTCCAGCCCCGTCCCCACCAAGGATGTCCCTTGCAGTGGTGTAGCAGCATCACAGCAGCCCTGTTTGCACCCTCTGTTTCAGAGGGTGCCTGAATCCCTCCCAGGCCGGCCTCCTACTCCTCACCTCCTGATGGCACTGGGCATTACTGGCCCTTGGATTTCAGAGATGTCCAATGTGGTCTCACCTCTCCCCTGTCCCAGGTCTGCTGGAGGTAACGTCTGGAGGCAGCGGGCTGCACATCGAACCTGAAGATGCTGAGCTCGTCCTTAGGCTCCACAGCACTTTCTCCCTCGTGTGCTATGGGGACGGCACGCTGGTCTGGGAGCGGGATGGTCAGCCTCTCACTGCCGTGCTGGAGCACAGGGACGGGGTCTTCATCAGCAACCTCACCCTCAGGAACGTGACAGGCCGTCACACGGGGGAGTATGCGTGCTTCTACAGCCCTGACCAGGCTCCGGAGCGAGCAGAGAGGAAAGCCCTTTACATCTATGTTCCAGGTAAGGGACAGCACATCCTTACCTCTGCATGGAAAGGCCCACGTGTGGCACACTGGAGCAAGCAGTGGGGGAGGTCACGGTGTGACCAGTGTGCCTCTCTCTCCTATAGATCCCTCCTTAGTTTTTCTCCCCGCAATCACTTCTGAAGAGTTCTTCATCTTCATCACGGGCTACACAGAGGCCACCATCCCATGCCGTGTGACCAACCCAGAGCTGCAGGTGACCCTCTATGAAAAGAAAGTGGAGAATCCCATTCCAGCTACTTATGACCCACAACAGGGCTTCAAAGGCTTCTTTGAGGACAAGACCTACTACTGCCAGGCAATCGTGGATGACCAAGAGGTGGATTCAGACACCTTCTATGTCTACCGGATCCAGGGTGAGCCGCCCTCATCTTGGCATATCTCTGTAGCTGTTGTGGCCATTCCTTCAAAACAACAGGGATGGGACAGAAGAGCTTTTTCCCTCTCCTTAGTGATGTCCCCGATCAATTTAGGGGCTGGATTTAGCCCTGTCTCCATTAAAGAGCAGGTTCTGCCAAAGAACCTCATAGAAGAGATTTCAAGTGAATGAGTCCACCTGAGAGAAATGGACCGGGTGTCCACTCAGCTCTTCCTTTATTAATCATCCCTTTCTTTGACACTTCCCACAGTCTCATCTGTGAACGTCTCCATCAGCGCAGTGCAGACCGTAGTGCGGCAGGGAGAAAATGTTACCCTGATGTGCACTGTCAGTGGCAATGAGCTGGTCAATTTCAACTGGGATTATCCCCGCAAGCAGGTGAGTGCACCAACACCTCTGCCCACGTGTCCCATGGCAATCACTCATCACTACCATAGAAATGTTCAGGAAGCTTCATGCTGTGGCAGAAGTAAGATGCTGCTGCCATTCAAGGAGACTCGATGGGGAGATCCTTGGGTGAAGGCTGTCTATCTCAGGGGCTTTTGATGGAGCATGCTCCCTGTCCCCATTGTAGACAGCCCAAGGTCTTCTGCCTGCGTCTTCTGCCTGCTTCTCCTCCCTCCCCGTGGCTCTGTAGCTCCGTTGGCACAAAATGCTCTTGACTTCACACGCAGTATCTCTTGTTCCCTTTGTGCAGGCAGGGAAGGCTGTGGAGCCAGTGACCGATTTCCTGCCTGGATCCACCCATGACATCCGTTCCATCCTCATCATCCAGAATGCAGAGCTAGAGGACAGTGGGACCTACGTCTGCAATGTCTCTGAGGGCTACCATGAGAAGACAGACCGGAAAGACATCACGGTCCAAGTGATCGGTGCGTCGCTGACCGTGCTCTCAAAGGCAGCAACCCACATGGGTGCTGCTCCAGAATGGCAAACTCCTCTCTCTGCTCAACCTCCAGCTCCCTCCCCTTCTCAGCCCTGCCCTCATTAACCACAGCAAAAAGTCAGCCCACACCCCATGGCATCCATGCCCACTTCTTGGCTTCAACGCATCCAAACTCCTCCATCATAGCTTTTGGGACTCTAATATATTTGAGGGTTTGTGTGAGAGCTCTTTTGCACTGTGCAGTGCCAGTGTGTTCTTAGGTCAACCTCTCACCTATACCTGTGCTCCTTTCAAGTCATTTGAGGGAAGCCACCCATCTCTGAAAGGTGACAGCCCTTTCCTTGCATGTTATCTGGCCTGTGAGCTCACACCCATGCTCTCCTTGGGCACAGATCTGAGACCTTGAGGGATGAACCTGGAGCTGCTCCATCACTTCAGGGTGTTTTATCCCAGATCCATGATAGCCCATAGGGATAGAGAGATGACTGTGTCTCTCCCTGAAGCCTGTATCCTTCTTGCCTCTTCTCAGAGCGTGGCTTTGTACGCTTCCACACCCACCTGGCCAGCACGGTGTATGCTGAGGTCCACAAGAGCCACATCATCCAGGTGGATGTGGAGGCCTACCCACAGCCAAACATTGTGTGGCTGAAGAACAACAAGACATTGACCATGGAGAGCAGCAGCGAGTTCACCATCACCAACAGGAACCTGTCAGAAACCAGGTGAGGGCACATCACTCCTCACCAGAGGACAGGGAGGAGATAATTCACAACGCAGACTGGTTGGGCACGGGATGGTGGCTGAATGCTGACCTTTCTGTGAGTGAATTTTTATATTCCTCAGTTGGGTGGGAGCCAATCCCTTCCACGTAGTGTCAGTCACCACATGCCTTCCTGCATGCACTCCATGGCTGTGTCTTCTCCAGGTATCAGACGTCTCTGGTCCTGGTGCGTGTGAAGCAGGAGGAAGGAGGATATTACACCATCCGAGCTTCCAATGAGGATGATGCACAAGAGCTGTCCTTCCATCTGCAGATAAATGGTGAGGATGTGCAGGCAGACGTGAGGCCAAGGAGTATGGGGGTAGTGCCATGGGATGGCTTCATCCTTTGCTCCAAGATTCTCAGCCTGAAGCCTTTACACCTATGGTTACAGATCTGGGGTGGTTTTGGTCAAAAGAAGAGCATTAAAGCAAGGAAAAAGATCACCTGAAAGATCTCACACTTGGTCTTAGAGCAAGGGGGACAAGGAGGCAGCGTGGGCACCAGCAGCATGCCCTTCAAGTGTTGTCCCAAGGATGCAGATGCAGTTGCATCTACAGATGCAGAGGTGTCCTTCTGTAGCTCTTCTGCTATACAAGCAGAATGGATAGGGGCAGGTCTCTTCCATGACCACCTCAAGCCTTTCTGGTTTTGCTTTTAGTTTCAAATATAAGGCACAATTGCTCTAAGTCATACCTCACTGTCACATCAACCCTGTGCCACAGTGGGGATCCAGGGGAACTTATTTCCCTTCCCCATCTACATTCAAAGCTGAGGATTAATTCCCACCAGAGTCTCTCGGTTTCAGTGCCAGCCAAAGTGGTGGATCTCAAGGAAAACAGCAGTGCCAGCAGCGGGGAGCAGACTGTAACGTGCTCTGCTGAAGGGATGCCCCAGCCAGAGATCAGTTGGTCCACTTGCAGCAACATCAAATGGTAAGCAGAGAGATGGAGCCCATGGGAATGATGGGGCTCATGCATTTTGAGAAACAACAGACTTTTTTTTACTGTGTTCTGCTTGCTCACGTGCTGCCCATAGTGGTGCATGGGTCTGGCTGCCTCTTAGGTGCCTTTTTCCTCCTCCGGTCCAGGTGTGGCAGCCAGGGGCAACCCACCCAGCTGCTGGGGAACAACTCTGCAGAGATTGGCCTGCACACTAATGCTACGTACCATGCAGAGCTGCAGGTGTACCGTGTGAACAGCACCCTGCAGCTGCACAGGGTGGATGAACCCCTGCTTCTGAGATGCACCGTGCAAAACTTCCTGGGCTCCAACTCCCAAGACATCACTCTGGTCCCAAATGGTGAGCGCTGAGGGAGGTGTTGAAGTCGGAGGTGGGGAGATGGACGTTCTTCTTTGTGCCTCCAGCCTGGAGGTGCTGGGAGCCAGCAGTGTCCTCTGATAGCTGCAGTCCCCAGGCAGAAAGCCTGGATATTTCTGCCCAAAATGAAGCCTCCTTGGTGTTGAGCAGGAAAGGCTGTTCTGAGAGCAATCTGTAGCCCTTATGCTCACTGGCCATGACCTTTCTCCTCCCACCCTTGAGCAGGGTTATCCCTCCAGAGACTTAAGAACTGATCAGGTCCCTAGTGTCTTGTTATTAGCCTGAGGGTCACTAGATGGTGCCACAGACCCAAACAACCACACACTTTCCCAAATAACAGAAAGGACAGTCTCAGCTGGGAAGGTCTGACCAGAAGGAGAGGACAGGACTGTCCCCAGGCAGACTGCAGCCCGGAGGGCAGCCTGGGATGGATGTGTGGATCGGATTTAAGGTCCATGATGGATCATCAGTCCATCATCACTCCTCAGGGTTGATGTCTGTTGGGGAGGCACGTAGCTGGAAGGGGACAGTGGCTAGAGGAGGGAGGGAGCCCTCTGTGCTGATAACCCCTTTCCCTGGGTTGCCCAGACTATGCAGGGGTGGGAGTCCGACTGCTGACCCTGTACTTATTGTTGTAGCCTTGCCATTCAAAGTGGTCATCATCTCCGTCATCCTGGCTCTGCTGGTCCTCACCGTCATCTCCCTGATCATCCTGATCATCCTGTGGCAGAAGGTAAAAAAAGGACAGCATTTGCAGGCTGCTGCAGCAATACCCACGTGTCAGGGTGGATGGGGAAAGCAAAGCTGTGAGCTTCTGCCTGATGATGCTCCATCCATGTCAGAGATCATGGGCCTCTGTTGGCCTCCTGCCATCTGTAGGCTAGACTTGGAAGGTGGCAATGTCTCCAGAGGCCAAAGACTGCCTAACAAAACCCATCCACAGTCCCCATGCCCTCCCTGTCCCTCAGCTTCTCAGATCTCCCTTGTCTCTTTGCTCCCCTCTCCAGAAACCTCGCTATGAGATCCGCTGGAAGGTGATCGAGTCAGTGAGCTCCGATGGGCACGAGTACATCTACGTGGATCCCATGCAGCTCCCTTATGACTCCAGCTGGGAGGTGCCCAGGGACAAGCTGGTGTTAGGTAAAGGCTCTGCAGGCCCCTCTGATGAACCCTGTCTGTCTGGGGGCGATGGTTTTGGGTCTGGGATCTCAAGAAGAGAGCAACCCCGGCAGGGTACAGAGATCCCTGGGATATTATGTGATCCTGCAGCAGAGGGACCATCTGGGGCCACTGTGGGAAGTTAGCTGCTCCCTTTGGCATGAGGCACATGGTTATTCCTGACTCTCCTTCCCTGTGGCCGGCAGCTCCTTCCCTTCTCAGCTAGCCACAAACCAGTTTCAATGCCAGACATCTTCACTCTCCACTGCTGCCATTCCCATCAGGATGGCTGGTGCCATTTCAGACAAAAGAGACGTGCCTTTTCCAAGGTCCTCTCCCATTCTTGCCTATCCTCAGTGGTCATACCAACCTCACCTTTCTCTGCAGGACGCACTCTTGGCTCCGGTGCCTTTGGACGCGTGGTGGAGGCAACAGCGCATGGCCTGAGCCATTCACAGTCCACCATGAAAGTGGCAGTCAAGATGCTCAAGTGTAAGTTCCTCACACTGTCCCTTTCTCCCACCCCAACCCCACAAGGCTGGATGTTGCCCAGGTGCTCACTCCTCGCCTTGCCGCTCACATCACCTGTCCCCAACAGCCACTGCACGGAGCAGTGAGAAGCAAGCCCTCATGTCTGAGCTGAAGATCATGAGCCACCTGGGACCTCACCTCAACATCGTCAACTTGCTGGGGGCCTGCACCAAAGGAGGTAACTGAATGCCAGGGTGCCCTGTCTTGTCCCTGCTACCTTGCGTTGTGCTGCAGGGTGAGAATTGTCCTCAGAGAGAATCATTGCTGTTTTCTGGTTCAGAATGGCTCATCCTTCCCCTGGGAAAGCCTCAGGAGGCTCTGAAAGCCTCTCTTTCCAACCGGCTTGAAACTGGCACATTTCTGTTAACCCCCACCTGCCTTCCCAAACCTAATTGCAAATTCCAAAACGCTCAGTCCCAGAAAGACACCTTTTCCCCATGGTCCTGCAATCTGGGTAATGTCCCCAAGGGACAAAAATCACTGTCCTGGGGAGCAAACGGGGCCAGGTAAAGATGACACGAGTGCTCTTTTTCCCCCAGGGCCCATCTATATCATCACCGAGTACTGCCGTTATGGGGACCTGGTGGACTACCTGCACCGCAACAAGCACACCTTCCTGCAGTCCTATGGCGAGAAGGCCCGCCGGGAGGCAGAGCTGTATGGGAATACCATCAAGGAGGACCACGTGCAGAGGTGCCTGGAAAGCAGCCTTCTCCTCCTCCCTGCTGCCTGCACCATCTTAGCCCACACCAATGAGGGAAGCTGGTAGTGCCAGGAAGGATACCTTCATTTCCTCCAGGCCAGTAAAATAAATGCTGGCCTAGCAAGGGAGCGTGGTTGCCCAGTGTTACCTTCAGCCAAACAGCCACCTCCAGACAGCTCCTGGCAGGCAGGGGTTGAGAAGAGGCAAACTGTGTGTCCTGGAGGCTGATGCTAACACGTACCGTGGCTGCTCCACGCCAACTGGGAGTATTCCCTGGCAGCATTCACTTTACCAGCATAACAGTAGCTACTCAGTGAGTACAGAGAGGAGTTTCTCAGCACATCTTAGCCTTTGGGGACCTCAGCTGTGCGTTTTCAGTGCAGGTTGTGTGGCTACTGTGCTTAAGGGAGAAGTGCTAGAAGGAGTGCAGTTGCACAAGAGGTGCTAAGAGGAAAGGGAAACAGTCCTTCATCCAGCTGCCAGCTGTAAGAGGTGCAGACACATCAGTGCAGAGAAACACTCCCATGGGAAAGTAGAAAGCAGCACTTCCTTCCAGCACACAAAAGCAACAGTAAAATAGAGCAGCGTTAGGACATTATCACAGCTGCCCCCTATACTTGAAGGCAGCTGAGATCCTCCTAAGCACAAAGCACAGCCTCACAAGCCCCAGAATATTTTTTCTGGTAGGAGATCCCCAGTGCCATTTGTATGCCACAGAGCTTCTTTCCCTGCTGTGAGACATTTCAGTGCTGGGGGAAAGGGTTCAGGAGCTGCAATTCTTCAGGTCATTTCCCCCACACCTTGCATCTCCTGCCCTCCTCTGGGTCTGAATAGTCTCTTTTTTCCCCTTCCAGTCACCTCTCCTTGTCTGTCGAGAGTGATGGGGGCTACATGGACATGAGCAAGGATGAGTCTCTGGATTACGTGCCCATGTCTGACATGAAGGGTGAAGTCAAGTATGCTGACATCGAGTCTTCTAACTATGGCACCCCATATGAGCTGGACAGCTATTCCCCATCAGGTAACAGCTCAGCTGTAGTGGAAGAGAAAGGAACTTGCATTTGGGGTACAGGATGCCTTTGCTTGCAGAACTGGATGGGTCGTATCGCAGAGGTCGCCTTTGAGACTAATACAGGCTCGTGCTGGGAGCCCCGGCCTCTGTCCTGGTGTTGATGGAGGCAGGGCTGTCCCCACTGAGCTGCTGCAGTCTGCGAGTGTGCCATGTCACAGCAACCTCTGTGTCTGTCTGTCTTCCAGCTCCGGAAAGAACAGACCGGGTGACACTGATAAATGAATCTCCACTCCTCAGCTACATGGACTTGGTGGGCTTCAGCTTCCAGGTGGCCAATGGGATGGAGTTCCTGGCTTCCAAAAATGTATGTATGCAGGCTTGCCCATGGAGGCAAGGAATGCTGTGCTGTGCCTGTGGTCATCTTCATCTCGCTGTCCCTCTGTCCATACTGACCTCCTTGAGGGACAAGTGGCCATGTAATGGAAGGGCTGCCAACCACTTTCCTTTGGAAATACAGCCCTGAGGGTCAGTGTGATTGTACTTGCATGCCAACTAACCCTGACAGAGACCAAGCTTCACACTTCAAATTCCATGACTCTGAGCTCCTTCCAAGCCCTGTGCAGCACAGCTGTGATGCTACGTCATCCTCCTTTACTGGGATGACCGGCTGCAAACAGATAGCCTTGCTGTGCTAAACACAGGGCATTCCAGAGCAAAGCTGCAACTCTCCGTGGACATTCACATTGCCCCATATGCTATAAGCTCCCCAGGCCTCTTAAGAAGTGCTTGTTCAGTGGTAATTAAGCCAATGAGTGGACCAGGCTGTGGGGGCTTCCTAAGATCTGGCTTAGCCTAGGACAGGCAGTAACATAGTCTCTCAGTGAAACATCATGCAGGGCAGGAATAAGAGACAGGGTGGGGATGGTATGAATGATATGCAGAGAGGAACTTCTGGCTCTTTGCCTCCAGCCAGACAGCGTGATCTCCACAAGTGTATATTCAGTGCTATCCCATGGAGCATAGAAGAGGAGCTCCAAATTCCCACAGTCTTACTTTGCAGTGATGTAACATCACTGTTCTAACTGGTAGTGTCTGGCAAACAGGGCCCTTGCCAGTGTCCGTTCCAGTAAGCAGCAAAAATGGGGTAGTCCTTCTAGTGGCTTTGAGCTATATAGGTCCATAAAGGCGAAGGAGATGACTCCTGTCCCTGCAGCAAAAGAAATGGGCTAGTGCTGAAGCTCTGTGCCCTTTGGGGATGCTCCCAATGACAGTGCCCTGCCTCCCTGCAGTGTGTGCATCGTGACCTGGCTGCCAGGAACGTCCTCATCTGCGAGGGGAAGCTGGTGAAGATCTGTGACTTTGGTCTGGCAAGAGACATCATGAGGGATTCCAACTACATCTCCAAAGGCAGTGTGAGTACCAGGAGCCGTGCCATCCCCTTCTCTGTAGGGCTCTGGGCCTGGCACCATGCTCCCTGCAAGCCCCCTCTCTGTTGCTGTGGCCAGGGGTGGTGACATGGCAGCACTCCCAGCTGATGGTGTCAACCATCACCAGCCAACCATCATGCACCTGATGTGCTCTGCATGCTGTGGAGTAGCAGAATTGTACGGCTGTATCTCCGAGCTCTTGCAGAAGAACCCAGGCTGCAACAGCAAAACTGTGGGACTGTGCCTTGTGCAGCCCATCAGTGGCAGCAGAGCTGTGTCCCTTCTCTGCATGGTGCTGAGCCTGGTCCTCAGCTGCAGGCAGGAGGAGTGCAAAGTTAGGCACCTTGACAGTGGTGCAGTGAGTCACTGGCCACTCTGGGAAGAGGTCCACAGACTTCTGCTCTAACCACCAGACCACAGGGTAAGAGGAAGTGCTTTCCTACAAGCAGCTCCTTTCCACAAAGACATCTCCAGTCTTTCGAGGCAAGAGAGGATGGAGCTGTTACTGAGCTTCCCTGAAGCCTTCCCTGTGCTTTCAACAATAGTGTGTCTGCTCCGGCACTGAGCATTTGGGAATGTGCAACCCTAAGCAAAGCAGGACACGTAACTGGTTCCGTTTGGCAGATTGGGAAACTGACTCTGAGGGAGCTGAGAGTGGTGCCAGGCCCCTCAAACCCCAATCTTTATCTACTCAATGAACTACTCAGCTTCCCTCCTGATTCGTCCCATTTGTGTGGCATGGCAGCCAGGTGTTGAGCACCCCTGTGCAGAGAGATTTTGATTTGCCACTCCAGCTTTTGATATAGCTGCTTTTCCTTACGAAACAAGAAATGAAACTGGGCCTCTTTGCAGTTCTTCCTGGAGATTATTTTGGTATCCGTTGTGCAAGCAAATCTCCGGAACAGCACAGCCAGTGCTGCACACACTGATTGAGGGAGGCTCCTTTTAGTGTATCACCATGTGAGTAGGAACAGGAAAAGCTGGAGCTTCAGCTCTTTCCTGGTCATCCCGTAGCCCTCTCCAGCTTAGCCTTAGGTTTCCAAAGTGCAGGTAGTTCTGGAATCCCTGAACTGAGTAAACTGAGCGTCAGACTCTTCTTGAAACAAATGCTGTAGGTGCAGCTGACTCTCTTCTCATTCCAATTTTTTCTCATAGACCTTCTTGCCCCTTAAGTGGATGGCCCCAGAGAGCATCTTCAACAACCTCTACACCACCCTAAGTGATGTGTGGTCCTTTGGGATTCTTCTCTGGGAGATATTCACTCTAGGTAAGTGTCCCAGAGATCACGGTTGTGTCCACAGAAATGGTAGCACTTTAGCAGGATCCTTTCCCAAACCCAGAGGGTAGAAATCCATCCTACTCCCCAAGTCCCAACTCTATCAGCATCAGAGTAGCACTTCACTCAATGTCTCCTTCTTTCCCATGCTGACGTGGCCACTTGGAAGCAAAATGAAACAGGAAAGGTAAATTAAAAAACAAACAGCAAGCAGGAAACCTTGGTGTGAAAAGCATGATGGCATGGGGGTGGCAGGCTCTGCACCAGCCTGATTCCCTCCTCTCCCTTCACACCAGGAGGGACTCCCTACCCTGAACTGCCTATGAACGAACAGTTCTACAATGCCATCAAACGTGGCTATCGGATGTCCAAACCTACCCATGCTTCTGATGAAATGTAAGTGCTGCCTGCACATGTTAACCCTGGGCCTGCTCTGCAGGAATGACAGGAGCAATTCTTCCTCTGTTTTCCTGCTAAGTCACCGACGTGCCGTTCCTTCCATTCTGTTAGCTACGATATCATGCAGAAGTGCTGGGAGGAGAAGTTTGAGATCAGACCGTCCTTCTCACAGCTGGTGGTGCTTATGGGAAACCTCTTGGTGGACTGCTACAGAAAGGTATGTGCAAAGGGTCGGTGCTCTTTGAAGGGATGCCACCTTGGTTTTACTTTTGGCATTTGATGAAGGTTTGGAGACCCTAATTAATGATTATTAGCTGCTGTGCTGGAGGATTTTGCTGTGATTTGGGCTACATTAATTTGAACAGCCAGAGGTGGTGATTTGGGAATCCTGGGGACGTTGTGAGACAGCCGTCCTCACCAGGCAGCTGGTTTCTCAGCAACAGCAGAAATCAGAACTGGCTGAAGATCAGAAGCCTGCTGCTGACTGCTATTTTGGAACCGTGGAATTGTGCTGCTGATCTCTCATACAGGAAACATTCATGATGTGTCTGTGGTGGAGTCAGGGTAGCTGAATGCAGCTAGATGTCAGCCCCTGGGGAAAGAAGCCTGGCAGTCGGGGAAAGCAAACACATCTGTGTGTTTTCTCTGCTCACAAGACCTTCCTGTTTCTCTGGTAACCTGCGAGAGCAGAGGTACCAACAGGTAGATGAAGAGTTCATGAAGAGCGACCACCCCGCTGTTGTTCGCACAAGACCCACCATCCCCGGGCTGAACAACGCCAGGCTCCCTCCCAGCTCCCCCACCCTCTACACGGCTGTGCACCAGAACGGGGGAGAGAACGACTACATCATCCCTCTTCCTGACCCCAAGCCTGATGCAATCTGTGACCTCCCTCAGGAGGCCTCCGTCAGCCGTGCCAGGTAGAAAAGTCATTTCTAAATGCTGTCTCTTCCCAGGATTGCCCAAAACTGAAGGAGGGGGCTTCTGCTGCAAATAGGGATGCTCTGCTCAGGGATGGGTTTACTAGGAGAGAAGGAGGGCAGTGTCACCCCCGTGAGCTCCCAGGGATGGAGGTGAACCAGAGAGCTGTGAGCTAAGTGGTGTCTTGTCTCACCCCCACGCGTCAGCCGGCACAGCTGGGGACAAGAGAGGGCACACCCCAAAGCTGCTAAGGTTGACCAGGAGCTCAGTGTGCTTCTCATTCATTCTCATTCTCATTCATTGGGAATCCCATCTCATCAGGAAACTCAGGATAGGCACTCATATCTTTTCTTTTTGTCTCCCTTCAGCTCTATGCTGAATGAAGCCAACACATCATCTACAATATCCTGTGACAGCCCCCTGGGCCCCCGGCAGGACGAGGAGCCAGAATGTGACCTGCAGCTGGGCTGCCAGGAGCTGGCCCCGGGTCACCACGAGGTGGAGGAGAGCTTTCTGTAGGCAGAGCTGGGCTGAGGGCATCTCCCCATGGCGAGGCCAGGTGTGGGGCTGAGCCAGGCGTCGCAGAGAACCATGCTTTTGTGCTTGTTCACTGGGACATCCCTGCTTGTCCCGGCATTCCTCCCTCTCTCCCATCTGCCAGAGTCAGGCGGGGAATCAGAGACATTTCCCCTGTTGCCATCCCCCTTCCCTCCTCACGAAGAGGTGGCTCAGTGCCAGCATCTTCCAGATCACTGCCACATCCTCCTCGGCGATCAAACCGCTGTGGGAAGGAGACATCTCACAGACCAACGTCTTCTTCTTAAGTGGAAGGCGTGGGTTAAATCTCCACAAGAGACACCACTTTCCACGTTGGTAAGATGCTCCAGCCTCTTCCCCTTCCACGCTCTTTAGATGGCAATGAGTTCCAGCTCCTCGGCACCAGCACTTCCCTGATGGTCTCAGCACCAACCACACCGTGGTTCTGCGAAATGCCACCAGGACAGTTTCCTTGGAACCCATTGCTGGGGGAGTAGAGAAGCTGCAATACCCAACTCCAGCTGTTGGGTGGATTCTTCTCCAAGCACAGCCGGGGCCTGGAAAGACCAGCCAGCGCCCCACAGATACTGAATCACCATTTTCCTATCCTGACTCTCCAGTGGATAGAGCATTGCAAACTCTACAGGTACCCGTGGCTCTGGGGCACAGCTCTGCCCTCCCACCCGGAGCCATCCTGTGCCCAGCCAGGAGTCCCAAGGGCCAGGAACACAAAATGCTCTCACAATGACTGTTGTAGTAGCAAAGAGGGCAGTCCAGTGTTGTTGTTGTCTGCGTGGGCGCTAAGCTAATTATTCTCCGATGATGATTTAAAGGGAACAAATATGTTAATCCACTAGCCAGGGCCAGTATAAGGAAGCGATATAGCTACTCATTAATCTACTGCCATTAAGCCGAGATAATCTGCTGGGAAATCGTATAACCCTATGGCTGCAAAACTCTTATGTCTTATCTTTGGGAAACAAGGGCTCCCTTGTGAAAGACGGTTCACCCAAACACCATCTTTCTCAGGATGGTGGGTCTCACCAGTCCCTCCTGAGTCATAGCAAGACTGGGGAGCAATAAGGATGCCAGAACACCAGCCCAGGGACATCTCAAAAGGCAGAGAGGGGGAGAGGCTGGGAAGCTGTTTGCCATGACACCTTGCACCTGTCTGGGCACTGGGCACAGCCACTCAGCCTGCCAGGGCTAGAAAAGCTACACCCCAAAACTACAGCTCTGACACCACAGAAATTGACAGGGGTTTTTTTTGTTTTTTTTTTTTTTTTTCCCAAAAGGAGAAGTTTTGCCTTGCAGAGCTCTGCAGCATGCCCCCCACTCCCATTAACCCCTGTGCTGCCCTACCCGTGCCCATTTCTCTGTGCATCCCACAGATCCTGCACAGGCAAATTTGAAAATTCAGTCAGCGCCTTTTGGGTTTCAGCCACCCCAAAGGCACTGATTTTTTTTTCTTTTAATCTGATATTTCTGCCATATATATATATATATATATATATATATATATATATATACACACCAATCAGCAAACCAGGTTCTGTCTTACGTTGTGTTATGACTGAGATGCTGCCATTTGTGCAATTAGGAGATAGGAGATTGTGCAATTAGGAGTAGATATTTTCTAGGTTGATGCCCTTGGTAAAATGTGAACCCAAGGAAAAGCATTTTTATTGGCAGCCAGGGGAGGAGTATTTCAGTCCTTGTGGTCAGATTCCCCATCATCTGTGGGAAACACACTGTGAACGACAACTGTTTTCCACACTAGATTCTCCTGACCGTAATGAAGGAGCCATCTTCTGTGGATCATTTCTGGAACCAAACTGTGGAGAAGCGATAATCTCTGAGCTCCTTGGGGTCAGACCACTGTATTTTTCTAACATGCAAGGTGCTTGGTAGGATGCATGTCACTGCAACTTGAGCCCATAGGATGGCACATCTGATCACTCCTGCCCACATCAGCTCTGTTTTTACTTTGTCTTTCTCCGCCAAGTGTGACCAGAAGTATCCAGTACTCCAGGTCGGGTCAAGTCTAGACCTCACACAGGGCATTAATACCTTCTGGTCTGTCCTGGATTTGTCTTGCCTGGTGTAGCTTTGGGTAATGCTGCCCTTTTCCAAGCCACAACATAGCGGTAGTTTGGAGTCATCCCCTAACCGACCTTAACACCTACATCTTTCTACTCTTCCAGCATTTCTAACCAAAATACTCCCTGCTGTTCCAGACGTTCGGTCATCAGCACGTTTCATTAACAAACTGTTATTTTTGGGCTGGATCAACTAATAAAAACATTCAGTACTTCAGGCATCAAGAGCAACCCTAGAGAGCTACTTTTACTACCTCCATCCAGCCCAAAGATTCTCCTATCAATAAAACCCTTCTCACCCTCCCTTTGGCCATTCGCTTTATTTCACAAAACCTGTGCTAAGCCCATCTTGTATAGATGAATTACTCATTTCCCGCTATTAAACACTATTCCACAGTCCTGAAAGAGGACATCTAATTCTTGTCCCTGATGGGGAATCTCAGGTATCCCATCCTATTAGCTGGGCATTAGCTACACTTGGATGCCTATTGCATTTTATCCCATAAGTACATTCATTTTAATTATTCTTAACATCAAAACCCATTCTGGCTGTTTAAGGGATCGGATTTGTCACCAAAACTCATCTCCTTCTTCAGGTACGCCCCAATGGTACCATCCCCTTCTCTAGAGAGGTGTGACCAAATAGTTGCCATTGGCCCTGTGATGCCAAGGGCCAGCTCTCGCAACTGTGGTACTTTCCCATCCTTACTCGACTATTCCCACCACCCTGCCAATGTAGTTTGCAAAGCAAGCCTGCAGCCCAAGCTGGGAAATCTCTCCTCAAAGATGGCTTAGGAAGGGTGAGCTCACCCCACGTGGGGACCTGGCTCCAGCCCCCATTCCCTCTCTCTGCTGCCAACGCTCCAGTCCTGGCGTGACCCAGAGGAACGGGGTCAGCAGAAACGTTGGCTGTTCTGAGCCCAGCAGTTTTGCAGCCATGGTTTCTCCGGTGAGGTTCTGAAGGGAACCGGTCCCTCCGGGTTTTTACTTTTGACCATCAGTCATTTTGTTTGGATGTGTTTTCGTGTTTAGAGGTAGACTCAAACTGGGTGCCCCCCCCGCCCCCCCCCAAAGGGAGACGTGCCACAGCTTGGGCCCATCTCTAGTGCAATATCTTTTATTTGTAGATTATATTTTACTCTGCAGCTGTCAATTGTTATCAGCACCAATATACGCATAATCCTACTGCCAGACACTATTTCATAGGTACCTAAGTGTATCCCAGAAACTAATGCAACACTCCAGAGTCTCTTTCTGTGTTTAAGATGCTTCTCAGACTGACGTGTGCACAGGTTCTAAGCCTTCTGTCCTTCTCGGTTTGAGCGTGTTGTTACTTTTCTAAAGTGAGAGTGTCACGTTTAGTGTTTGTTTGTGTTGTGTTAAGAATCCTAGAGCACAGCGGACTTTAATGTAACTCAGTTGTCTCTGTTCACCTGTCAGTAGGACTGTGGTGGAGCCCCACAGCGTGGGAGGCAGAAGTGCAGTGCAGACGTGCAGCCAGGGGAAGTGGGCCAGAAGGGAGAAATGGCTCTTCCCCTTCTTCCCAGCCAGGGCTCGGGGCCGGGGTGGGCAGCACCACAGGCACAGGGCTCTGGGTTTGGCCTGTAGGAAAGCCTGAAGTCTGCGTGTGTAAAGCTGGGCAGATCTGAAGAAGGGGATTCACGCCGTCACTCCGCAGCATCTCTGAACTGCACAGCACCTGCCTCCACGCCATCTGCCAGAAACCACCCCGGGGCAAGGGGAAAAAACAGAGTTCAGACTAAGGTACCAAAGAGTTAACATTTTCCTAGGTTTACAGACGTATTTGTAGGACTTGTACTATGTCACATCTATAGCCACGAGATATTATTTTTATGCTGTAAACTTTTACAAATACATTTTTAAAGAAAGAGTTTAAAAATAAAGGTGTTTTTCTTTTTGCAGAGTGCCATCTTCTCCTTTTCTTTTTTTTTCCTCCTCCCCAGTTTTGGTCACTGCCCCAGGCTCCCACTAAGGTAGGGTTGGGCATACAGCTTAAGCATGTTTGTGGGTGAAGGCTAAGCATGTTAATACGTTGTGCATGACCTTAGTGCTTAGCAAAAGCCAAGCTGGAAGCCAGGAAGAAAGAAGCAAGGCAACAACCGAGCCCAGAGACGTGGTAAGGAAAAGGGGCTGCAAGCAGGGTAGGATCTACCAGTGTTCCAGCCTGTGGGTCGTGTTGAAATGGTGGGAGGAAAGCAGAGGGAAGGCCACCAGGAGTTCCCACATACATTCCCTGAGGTTCACACGGCAGCCACCAGCAATAGTTCACCGTTCTCCATTGCTGGCACTGTGCTCAGATCAGGGAGGGATGCAGGAGGTGCCAGACTGAACGGTGCTTGCTGGGGGACACCACGGTGCAGGTGATTTTTGCATGTACTTTAATAGACCAATTCCCAGCAAAATTCCCCTTTCCAGCACAGCTTGTCCCAGGCTCCCATCCCGACTCAGTTTGCCAGAGAGGAAGACTGCAGACTCCTGACCAGCTCAGGTCAATGCTCTCCAGATCTGATCTGAGTCACCTGGCACAGCTCAGCCCCGACACCCCGACTGGGCATTTTCCTTCAGAGGCTGAATCAGCAGGGGGAAAAAATCACCTCGTCTGCAGAGAGGTTGCAGTGCAGGCCTGTGGGGGAGCAGGGAGGGGGCAGAGCCCAGCCAGCTCCCACTGCCCTGTCTCTGCCTGGCAGGGCTCTGCAAGAAGCCTCCTCAAACAGAAGAAAGGAGGATAAGAGATTGTTTCCCTTCTCTATATTAAACCTGTCTGGTTGACTACTTATTCACACTGGTGAGTCAGTTCTCTATGAGCTGGCATTTGTTCCTGGAAAAAAAAAAAAAAAAAGAAGAAGAAGAAGGAGGGAAACAAACATCCTTTTAAAAGCCCCTTTGGCTCAGAAGGAGGAAAGAATAATCAGGCAGATGTCTCCTGCAGCTCAACACAGGCCCCCAGCTCCGGGCAGGAGCCCCCCAGCACAGCACAGTGCTCTTTCTGAGCACTTCACGTTCTCTTTCTCCACAGCCTGCCAGGAGAAACCGCTGAGAGGAAGCCTTCCCTGGCCAAACACCGCTGTTTCTTCTCTCCGGGCTCCCTCGTGCTCTCCAGCCATCTCTCTCGCCAAAACCCAAAGCTTTCTCCATGCTCCCATGACTCTTAGTCACTTTCAGCACAGCCATGCTCTCACCTCTTGGCCCCAGCGCTGTGTCCTCCTGGCACCTCTCTGACTGCAGAGACCCCTGAGTCTGTTCTCTAATTTTTGGAGACAGGAGGACCTTCCTATGCTGTGCTACCCCGTGCTGTCAGGTGGTGGCCATCACTTCCCAACCCAACACTGCCACAAGCAGTTGCAAACTTGCAGTGCAGCAAGAGATTATCCAGTGCTAGAACTGAGCAAGGAGCACTGCGGGCCATCCCCCTTGACCAGGGAAAACAGCCTGCTGCCCTAACTGCCCCCCTAGAAAAGTCGCTTTGTTTCAATCCTACTCTCACTTGTTATTTGTTTGGACAGCCTGGGGGAGGGTTAACAAAGTGCCTAATTACCGGACCCAGCTGTCTGCCAGACCATTAATTAGGCAACAGCTTCAAAAAGCCTCCCCAGGAGCAACAACAGAAGGTTGTGGATGAGGAAGGATCCGTGTTTGCCTCTTGGTAAGATAGAGTAGCTGCATCCTCAGTTTGGGGCTGAGTGTGGAGGTGTCAGGTAGAGGGGTTAGCACCAGTCTGCCTGACCCAAAGTGAGGGGAAGGGGCTACTGGGTGGGACCCTAATGCTCCCCTTACTGGGGAGGGCAGTGCATGTGACCCTGCCTCAGCACAGCGCTGCTGTAGGGCTTGGGGAGAGCTCACGTGGCTACAGGAATCACTGCAATGAGGGTTGCAATTTTCCTTAAATTAATCTGTCATCTTTGCAGGTCTTCTCCCACCTGGGAGCTGCCCCCACCCTGAATCCTCTCTGTGGGATGTCTGCCATGTTCCTGTATGGGCACAAAGCTGGCAAGAGCCCCCAGGCCTGAGGTAGTGCTTATCCCGCTGAGGTAAAACAGAGCCTCCTGAGCGCCAGGCAAGAGGTCAAACTGCAGCTGTCCCAGGGGGTGTGGGCAGCCATGATAAGGGTTGTCCCCAAGTCCTGTGCCCTGGGGGTTGTTGTGGGGCTGGGCTCACTCAGCAGCACAGGGCCTGGAGCAGGTGATGGCCCTATGGCGGCGGGCGCTGTGGTACGCGGTGCCCAGCCCCACCTTGGCCGAGCGCGTTCGTCACTGGTGATGTTGCAAATCGTTTTCTTCTTTTCTTCTTCCCCTCCCATTTCAAAAACAAACACACAGACGCGCAGAAAAAAAAAGGAATTTCTTCACTTGTGGTCAACTCAGAAAGGAGAAGCTCCTGCTGAGGGAGTGCTGGGGATGGTGCTGTGAGGAGAGGCACTGCTGCTCACACGGATCCCTCAGACACATCCTCACCCTGCGTGGGGGCACCATGGGCCCCGGGGATGTTGGTCCTGGCCTGCTGCTGCTGCTGCTGACCACACCTGCTGTCTGGCACGGTAGGTCCAACAGCATCCCAAAGCCCTTTGGGGTTTCCATGTCTCTCTGGGGCAGCTTTGGGATGTGGTGAGGGCTTCTTGTGAGTGCTCCATGGCTGAGGTGGGGTGACGGCCACAGCTGGGCTGGGGAGAAGGTTTGGGCTAATGGCTGCTTGGCTCCTGGTTGCTTCTACCAAAAGCCTGTGTTGGGACAGGAAGGTCCCAGCCTCTGGAAGCTGTGGATCTGCATGCAGGCTCAAGGAGCATCAGGGTGGCAGAGAGCAGGCAAAGCAACGCGTCTGCTTCACAGCAAGGCCTTTTATAGCTGGCTGCTGTGCCAGAGAGAGGACAGTGGGACAGAAAGAGTGTGCTGAGTCTGTGACTCTGGAGTCCAGCAGTGCTGAGAGTTTACTCTTGGTTCCCTGCAGCACTGCCAAGGTATGTCCAAGTGGTACGGAGAGCGTAAGCAGAGAAAGAAGAGCATTGGCAGTAGGGAGACGGGAAAGGGAAATTTGCCCTGTTTTGAGTTTTGGAGTGGACTAGGAGGAAGATGAGACTGAGCAGAAAATGTTTTGAGGGAACTCTGAAATAACCCTTCACCCAAACTGAACAAGAGCTGGTGCTTGGTGTGCAGCTGGGAGAGTCAGGAATGTCAGCTATACTGGCACCTTCTATTGAACGCAGAGCTTAATTGAAGATATCTGGGGCTGCTATTGTCTGGTGGTGCTGGCACACATAAAAGGGCTGTAGAGCTGGGTGTTAGGGAAACAGACAACCAGAAGGGGAAGGTGGATGCGGCTGGTTTTTGAGGCCGAGAGGCGATAACCCATCAACCTCAAGAAAGAGTCACTAAACCTGTTCTGAGGTTTGCAGCCAAACACACAAAACTGTGGCTCTTCCTTTGTTTTCCTCTTGAGCTTGCTCCCCTCCTTGTGAGACCCACGTGGGAAAGTGGGCAGTGACCTGGGGGGGAAAGCATTTCTGATTAGAACAGACAAGCAGCGTTTCCCTCTGTGCGTTCATATTTTCAGCCCAGGAACCTTGTATCCCTCTAGCTGTTACACTGCATGGTGTTTCATATCAAGTCATGCAGTGCAGGCTTTTTCCTGGCCTGCTGCTCTGTAAGATGGGTTTTGAAGGCTGCAGAGTTACGTTACGAGTCTGGTTCGGGGAGTCTGGCCCAGGTTACTGAAGTGTTTCTTGCTTCAGACTTTTTCAGTCCCAAATGTAGAGGCAATTAATTTATTATGTGTGGGTTTTTTTGCTTGTTTGATTTTGTTTTTAGGTAATAGGGACTAGGTACTTCTGATGCATGTTGGTGAAAGATCATAACTATCTGTTAGGATGTCTCCAAAGGTTCCTTGAGGCACTGGGCAAAACGTCACCAGCTGTGACACCCTCATCAGGCGCTGTCTGCCACGGCAGTGTGTTAAGACACATTTGTCTGAATGCAATGGCTGTTGGCCATCTGCAGCATGCGAAGACTCTGTTCAAAACAGCAGCTTCAAGCTAGAGCCTGACTTCCTTCTCCTGCCCTTTGAATCACAAGTACATCTTCTGAGTATGTCCAAGGCTGATGTGGTGCAGCCACTGTGATCTGGGTTCTTGTTGGGGATAGGTCATGGGCTTAAATTCCAATTTTTAGGTCAAGTAGAGGAAGAATGTGAAAGCTGAGCAGCTTATATGTGTCGTCTTGGCCATCTGGAGAGATCTTCTTGGGGGTTTCTTTTGCTTTCTTGCTGTGGATAAATCTGAACCTCCTGAAGGAGAAGCCCCAGGCAGAGAGGTGTGTTGAGCATCCCCCCGCCCAGATATTCTAATTGATCCCAGGAAAGGTGTTCTCAGAGGTGAAGCTCTATCCTCCTCACTCCCATCACTAAGGGGAGAGCAAGAGGAGCTCTGGTCTAGCATAGGGCCCTTCCCAGGTCCTCAGACCCTCAGAAGCAGGCCAAAGTCCTGATAACTGGTCTCTGTGGTGGGATTCCTGAGCCTCTAGGTCCTCCACTCCACCTTCCTCATCCTTTCCAAAGCCTCAGCAGAGTAATGTAATGTTTTGGCTGGGGTAGGAGAGGCAAGGATGGAGCCCACAGCTGTAACTGGAGGTCATGGTTACACAACCTGTGGTAAAACCTTTGGCCAGCAGTTACCGACAGTGCTGCGGAAGCTGCTGAGGAGCAGCAGAGACATCCTCGGGCTTAGTGCAAGATTGCACAGTGGTCAGCAGGGAGCAAGCCTCCCCCAGCAGCTTTGCTTCCCCATTCTGGGAAAGGACACACTGATGTGACTTGTTCTCCATTGCACACAAAGGAACAGATGCTCTGGTGGCCTTCACCTGGCAGTGTCCTGCATTGATAGTCTGTCCCACCCATCCTCACTCCACTTTTGTGGCTGTTTGTGCCATTACTGGCTTCTTCACTGCACAGTGCAATGACAGCAAGGAAACTGCATAACCCAACTCTTGCTTTTGTCCTTCTACTGTGGTCCCTCCAAAGACCAGTTGCAATGTGGTCTTTCCCTGAGCCAGTCTAAAGTCAATCTCTGAGTTGCAGAGATTGGCTTCACCACCACACTGTGCTGAAGCCTGGGATGCAGAGAATAGGAGAGACACAAGTGTCCAGCGATGGTAAAAGCAGCAGGAATGTATCAAGCCTGGTGGAAAGCAAAGCTTAGCAAAGAGGGAGGAATGCACCTTAGGTAAGTGGAAAATGTGGCTTTGTAAAGGATTCTGGGATGGCTTTTTTTTCCACTTTAGGGATAAATGAGGCTTTTCCTGTTTCCATAGAAAGATAAAAGCATTGCACAAAAAAAAGGGGAGGAAAAAAAAGTCAAATATTCCATATTCCATGTCCTCTGTTTCTTCCTGCTGGGCCAGCAAGTTTGATTCAGGCCTTGTTTGGGTTTTCTCTGGGCCACTGCTTCATCATCACACAACAGCAAAGGGCTGAGTCCCATGCGATTGCCCCTTCTTTGCATGGAGGAAAGCATCAGCTCAAGACAGCTTAAATAATGCTCTTTGAGTTCTGGTGGATGGGCTTTGGCACTAAAGCCCTGAGCACAGCCGATAGGACACGCATTCATGCCTTGGACATCATCTTCCTCACCAAGGGAAAGCTGTAAGCGTGGGTGTGTGACGATAGGTGTGTACGTTTCTAGCTGTGTTACAGGAGGGTGTCCAAGACAGCACCAGAGAACGGTTGTGCTCATAAGCAGCCATCCCTTGCTCTCCTACATGTTTGGACAGTGAAGGGCCTGCAGTGCCCTCCTCTACCAAGAGCAGCGAACTAATAAACTGGGCAGCTATCTTTGCACTTATTATTTGAACCCTGGTGTGTATCCCTTTAAGATGTGAGGATGGGTTAGCAACTGGAAAGGAAAGCAGAAGTGGGAGAATAGCCCTGGAAAGGGGCCGGAGGGGGGTGAACAGCCCCCCGAGCACAGATAGCCATTTGCAATGTGTTTCCTGTCCTCCCCGAAGGGCTGGTGTGGGGGTGGCAGTACTGCTTCTTCCCCAGCCCTGCGGCACTGATTCATTTCTCACTTCCCCCCACCCTAAATATAGGAGGTGATTCAAAGAACTCGCTGATGTGGCAAAATGGGGAAAAAAAAAAATTCCCTCTGCCGCAAATGGCTGAAATGGGACCCTGGTTCCCCTTTGTTTGGCCAGTGGAGAAGCCATCTTCAAGGCAGTGATGGCATCAGAAATCCTGCTGGGTTGCAATGCCAGTGTCAGCACAGCCTGGCGTGCGTTGTGCATGAGGGCAGCCGCAGGCCTGTGTGAGGAGTTGGCTTTCCTGTCCCTCAGTTTCCCACCACCAAATATGAATTATAATGCTGACTCAGTCTATGATGTTTTGATGGTAGCTGGAAGGAAAATACATTGTTTGACTTCATGATAAGTCATAAGTAGGTGTACTTCAAAATCTACTCCTAAGCAACCAAAAAAATGCATGTGTTAACTGCTGCCCTACAACTTTCCAAGCCTTTCCATCTTATAGCACCAATGCAACACAAAGCCCCATCCATGGAGCTAAACTTCACCAGCTGATGCTATGGGCTAACCACGTTCATATCATAGCTCTAGCTCTGCCACAAAAGGAAAACAGCTACAGAAACAGGCAAAACCCAACAGGAACAATTTCTAGGCCAGCATTTGGCCTAATCTGCTCCAGATGATTGCTATTCCTCTCCCAGTGCTCCAAATGTTCGGTTGTGTGGTTTTCTTCCTTCCCCTGAAGTTTATTCCGTAGAGTACCAGGCCGTGATCTGGTAGGATGCATAATGATGTGAGCCAAAATGCCAGTCTGCATCCCAAGCTCAGCCTCAACACTGTGAACTCCAGCAGAGCATCCTAAAAAGGATCATTTTTTTTCATCCTCATGTTTTCTCTTTCCTTTGCAGGCTCAGCATCCCCTGTGATCAGCCCTGATATCTCTGCTCTGGTTGTCAATGTGAGTGATCCAGTCCTCCTGCGCTGCTCGGGAGAGTCAGAAGTTAAATGGTACCCTGAAAAGTTTGCCAACCATGCCAGCAGCACGCTCAGTATTCCCAGGACCACTCACAGAGACACAGGCACCTATAGGTGTGCTTACATCAACAGCAGCGACAAGGGTATTGCATCTGTGCATCTGTACGTGCGAGGTAACCATTCTTCATTCTTCCCATGTTCGCTGGCAGAATGGCCTCTTTTCAGGGAGCGTGGCCATTAGACAGCTTCTCTCTATATCTGTGGTCGTGTTAGTGTTTGGAGAGCAGTGCAGGCTCCTAGTGGGAGCAGCTGCCCACCCACAACCATATAAAACCCACGTAATATGGGGCCTGTGGCTGAAGCACCGCGGTACAGAGCACCTGTATCTCGTGTACACCTGTGAATGGCCTGGACCTCTTCCTCCTTCTACCTTGGCTTCCCTTAAAAAGCAGTGAGGAAAGCCTGTTTGGTGTTGTAACGCACAGTGAGATTTGGAAATCGGAGAACTGTATGGCTTCTACCTCCAGTGAGGAAGGATCACAGGAATCACCCTTACGGTGTGAGCCAAAGCTCCAATACGCCGTGGTATCTCCACCATTTGACTTCACCCCTTCCTTTGTATGGAGGTACTGTCCTGGATAGGGAAGCTGGAGGTCTAACAAATAAAAATAACACTGTTATGAAAAGTTGAATTAGGGCTAAGCATACTTCTCAGTCTCTCTTGCCTACATACAGTTGTGAGTTGCTTGCTCTGCTCTCCTCAAATGCCTTAGCTGGAATAGGGCTTGTCATGTGAGTTTTTAGAGGCTGAGTCAGGCAGGCGCTGAGCCAGGTTGCCCCAACACTGAACTCCCACTGGGCAGCAGAGCTGGATACTCGCCTTTGCTGGAACATCTCTCTCAGCTCAGTGCCTGCTTTTTCTGATCCTGTTCTCTGGTTTACCTCATCTCCTCCACA
Organism: Gallus gallus; assembly: GCF_016699485.2. Classification (NCBI taxonomy): domain Eukaryota; kingdom Metazoa; phylum Chordata; class Aves; order Galliformes; family Phasianidae; genus Gallus; species Gallus gallus. The sequence goes on from NC_052544.1 coordinate 12,884,650, forward strand.
GATCCCAATAACGTGTGGTACGTCCCATACTTCCGGATCTCTGTGACCAAAGGTGGTAATGCTGAGTTCCCCTGCTTCATCACTGCCCCCGAGTATGGATCCAATGTGACTCTGATAAGGAATGATGGCTCTAAGCTCTCACCTGGAACCAACTATTCTTTCAGCCCTGAGAAGGGAATAACACTTTATCACGTGGAACACGAGCAGAAGGGCCAATACCAATGCCAAACAGTGGTAAATGGAAAAATAGAGAAGTCATCAAGAATAAGACTGATTGTGGTTGAAGGTAAAGGATTGGGGTTGCTGCTGTCCATGGGGGGACAGCAGTAGCTAAGTTAGTCACAGTAGATCATTAAGGAATAGTTCTTAGCCAGCAGCTGGAAAGACTTTCTGAACATGCAGTCTTTTGGAGGTGCATAAAGGAGGTATAATTCCACTGGCTTTTGGAAACTTGTCTCCGTTAGGTTTGCCTCTATGGGGTCTGCAGTGTTCAGCTTATCACAGGTACTGTCACAGAGTTCATTTATGTCTCTGATGTCCTAAAAGACCTCAGGCCCTGATGCTCAGGATGAAACTATGGCACAAGGATCCTTTACTTATAAACCACAGTGATGGCTGCAGCACTCTTCTTGACTTGTACTGCTTCTGGCAGACATGTACAGAAAGTGAGAATCTCAAGGGAAGGAGAAGGGCATGGGTAAAGAGATTGGAGAGAATGGAAAGGAGAAGGTGTCCAGGCCCTGGGGAGGCTCCAAAGTGCATGGTGCCAGTGAGCCAGCTGGTGGTGCATCTTTTCCTGTTTGTCTCTGTGTAGGACAAGAGAAGCCTGTACAGGTGATGGTGGACCCTGCAGACCATGTGCGAATCGTGGGTGAACCTTTCGAAGTCACTTGTGTAGTAACTGCTCCTTCCCATAAGTATGACATCAAATGGGTGACAGCAACAAACAGTGTAAGTTAAAGTGTGCAGCTTCGAGGGGTTATGGGACTTTTCTGGAAAGCAGGAGGCAGAAGGTAACAAGAATGCCTAGACTCAAGACCTTTCTGCAGAAAAGCCTAGAACTGCTTGCCCAAAGTAGCTATTCAAACAAGCCATATGAATCCAAAAATCCTTTCTTTGGGTGATATGGGGTCACACCATGTAAAGACAACTAGCAGCCAGAAGGTTGGACTGGGTGATCCTGTGGGTCTTTTCCAACCCTGGTGATCCTATGATTCTAAGGCTAACGATAGGTGTGGCCCTAACTGCCTCGAACACTTGGGTTTAATATGCCTCTTGGTCTCCATCTAGGAGACTTTTGGTGGTGGGGCACAGTAGCACAGAACGGAGGGTAGCAAGTGTTTTTATTATAAATATCATTCAGTTCCATCCTCTGAGCTTCCAAACAAGTGACTGGTGTTTCTTCCCTGACAGGTTAAGAGTAATGGAAAGCCTGACATATATGACGGGAACTACATCATCAATGACACCCTGTCAATTCCAGCAGTGACCATGGAAGACAGTGGGAAATACACTTGCATAGCTAACAATTCAGCAGGATTCAGGAATGCCTCCACAATGCTTCGGGTAGTAGGTAGGTACTTTCCCAGCAGACCACGAAGGTGTGGACTGAAGCATGCCTGGACTTGAGTAGTTGTTGCTTCTGCCCCAAAACAGGGAAATTTCAGGGCACCCTGTAGGCTTAGGTTTGTTGATGACCCGAAGTCACTGCATACCAGCTCAGGAAAGGGGCTTGTTCTGAGAGATTTCTGGGTGAGAAGCCAGGACTTCAGCTAAGGGGGCTTGTCTTATATAGTTAACGAGATATAGTTTTAGCCTCAGTATTTGTTAGGATAGTGTATAAAGCCCCTTACACAGGTAGAGCTTGATCCAAGCCATCATGACAAAGAAACAACTTCTTAAAAGTACTTCTCTGCCAACATGAGACGTGCAGTCTGTGTAATGCCTTATTCCCTCCTGCAGTCTCACAGCTGGGGCTGCTCCTTCCAATAACGGTCTATTTATAAAGCTGATGTAAGCTTGTTTCGGGTCTCTGTGGATGTGCCTGCTGATGGTCATGCTCTCCTCCATCCTGCAGAAAGAGGGTATGTGATCCTGACCCCAGTGCAAGCCACGAACCAAGAAGTTGCTGAAGGAGACAGTTTGAAACTCCAGGTCCATATTGAGGCATATCCAAAACTTCTACACTGGCACTGGGAGCACACGGACTCATTGAAGAACTCTGGGAGCAACAAACTCAATAGCGAAATGGTCCCTAAAAACAACTGGTATGTGCTGTCCCTCTTCTGTGCTGGCCATGGCATGTTTCCAAAAATGCTTTCAGTGTAAGACAGGTAGATCTCATGCTGCTGGCTGATAGAGAAGTCTGGTTTTAAAGAGGGGAACTGTTTTGCCTTTCTGACTTCTATTTCTGACGTTACTGGCAAACCACAGTGAGAAGGGCTGATCAGGTCAAGGAGGACGCCACCTCTGAGTAATTTGGCAGTTTTCTCTTTAAAAAACCTTTGTAGAAGTCACTGTTACATTTTGCAGTCTTTTTCAAGTTGGCACTCTTCTGCAAGAAGAATTAGGAGGGATGGGGACACAGCACAAACAGATGGATTCCCTCAGTGCTCCTCAGACCTGTTCCGTGCTTCATGGTCTGGAGAATATATATACCAAGAGGTACTATATGTCCCGTGTCAGGAGAAGACAGAAACGTTACTAGGAGGATACAGCCCCATATACAGGAGGACACAGTCATGCTCTTTCAAAGCCTGCAGCCAAACTGAGGAGTTTGGGCAATTCCCTTTTCATTTTCTTGGGATAACTCACTCTCTCGGATGCAGGAGGATCAGTGTCTCCTGGCTCTTCCAGCACAATGATTTAGATGTTAAACTCTTCTGAGAACTCACCCAGCCACAGCCATTCAGTAATACTGCACTTTGTGGCACAGTGCCTCTCATCCACCAAAGACCCTTACAGCAGCCTGGTAGGACCAGCTACTCCCTGCTTCCCCAGAGCAGCAAATAGGGTTAGCAGCACTAAGCTGGGAAGTGTTCACCCAGTCCAGGGCACAGGAAACAGCTGCATCTCGCTGAGCAAAGACCGTATGAGTGCCTGAGTTTCCTCAGCACAGCTTTCTTCATGGTATTTATTCTCTCTGTGGGAGCAGGTATAACAACACGCTCTTCCTGGATCATCTGGAAGGAGAAGAGAGAGGTCTCTATACGTTTTATGCTTTCAACAGTGAGACCAACTCATCAGTTACTTTCAGTGTATCTGTGAAATGTAAGTGCTTGGCGTTGCTCCTTCCTTAATGCTGCTTGCCCAAGGGCTGCTGCCCAACAGGCAGGGTGCAGGGCTGGTGGACCAGGGCACTTCCAGCCCAGTGCCCACAGGACACAGACATGCTGCTCCTGCGACCCAGCTCAAATCTCTGCATAACACGGGGGTTCCTGAAGTTCTGTTGTTCCGTACACGGACAGTAAATCAGATCACCAGGAATGCACTCTTCCTCTGGTCATAGCACTTGCTCTTTCTCTGCTTTCCCCAACAGCTCCTCCAAGGATAGGCGATGTCATGGTGTCGGCCAGTGACTCCAGTAAGCTCCTCTGCACGGCCATCGGCTACCCTGCCCCACACATTGAATGGTACCAGTGCCCCACTCACTCTGACAGGTAAGAACTACCTAGGACTGGGCTCCACAAAGCACCTCTAACTCTTCAGAGTGCACTTGCAGTGTTAGTGCTTGCTGAGCAGCACAATGTGGACTTGCCTACAGGCCATTTAGCCTAATTCCCAGCATCTCCTCTCTCGCCTGAGACAACCACCAACTCACTATGAGCAACTGCACTGCAGAGAAACACTCACTCTGTCCTGCTTTGCATCCCTACAGGTATGAGGACTATATCCTGCTTCTGAATGACTCCAGTCCCCATGTAGTGAACATACTACCTTTCCAAGAGGTGCAGGTGGAGAGCATCATCCCATTCCAAGATCTGGGGACCAATTTTACCTTCTGCTGTGTGGCTGTTAACAGCGAGGGGAGCACCTCTGACATCCTTCACTCAGTCTTTAGTAAGATACCAACTTGCAGCTTGGTGGAATGGGGGAGAATTTGGCTTTTGGTGCCTGTCTGCCTATATGGATTTCCCACAGCCTTGCAAAAAAAGGTGAAATAGATTCCATAGGCCCTCTATCATCACAGAAGCTGGGAGGCTTTGGTGCTTGCTACTCCTACAAGCCATGTGGGAATTGCTGGCTGGGGAGAGCCTGATGTCAAAGGCTGAGCTGTGCCGTGAGCCCCTTGTAACTGCAGGACGTAGGTACAGTGCTCAGCACAGCTAGCTGATTGATGCTCAGTCTCAGGAGCTGCATCTTTTGCTGAGTCTGTTCTTGCTGCTCTTGGTCTGTCTACATACATGCTGACCGGCTCCTGCTCTGCACCTGGTGCTGTGGAAATTGGAACATAGCAACCCTTTTGAGCGTCTCTAAGGCTACTGCTGGGTGGCACTGCATACAGGGGAAGCCTGAATGAACAGTCATTCAAAATACCCAGGGATCAAAACAGAAGTATTTACTTACCCCCATTTATTTCTCCTCCAGGAAGTGTCATGGCTCCCCCAAACCAACTCTTCAGTCCCATTCTCACCACCTGCATGTGCACATCGGTCTTGCTGCTCCTGCTGCTCCTCTTCCTCCTCTACAAGTACAACCAGGTCAGCCTCCCTGTTGCACAGCAAGGGTTGCAAGGCCTGCCCAGCCTCAGAGGCCACACTGCCTCAGTGGCAGCCACAGGCAAAGCCCATGCACCAAAACCAAAATCTGTGTTAGCACCTCTCCCACCTGGTTCCTCAGGCACATAGCCCAGAGTACCTCATGCCAGGCAGATGTGCTCATTCTGTGCTTCAGTTGCAGCTGGTTTTGCTCTGCTCACTCTGAGTATAAAGACCTAACTAGAGAAAAAGAAAAGTGGTTTGTTTGCAATCTGCATCTAAATGTTTCTCCCCCCTGCTTTACAAAAAGCTGCCTTTGTGAGGAAACAGGTTGATGTTAGAAGATGTTTGTCTCCAGGAAGACCAGCTCACTATTTTTATACAAGAACTTGCCCCATTTTCTCTGCAAGATTTATCTCCAGCATTGAATTTCTTCTCATAAACTGCACCAATCAATCGCCACTTCTGCTTCATGGGTGGGTGAAAATCTCCTGGTTTTCAGTTCTCCATTTGGCACTTTGCCTCTGACAGCCCACCAAGGCTGCAGGTTTTGCAGAGCTTTAGTGCTGATTGTCACAAGATCCAGCAGAGCCTCTCACAAACAAGCGCCCACAGTTTCTCAGGCAGAGCTGTCTCTGGGATGTGTAAGTGCAGCCCTGAAGAATAGCTCTTAGGAAGGCCCTGCAAGCCCAAGAGAAGCAGAACGTGTTTGTAAATAATATTATCTCAGATACGGGCCTCTTGAGCCATGGCTGGTTGTTGAGGTGCTAGATGAATTATGGAGCAGAAAGCAACAATGGCCACACTTAAGGTGCACCCCTCTCTGCAGTTATATGGCAGAAGAGGTGAGGAGAAGCACTTCAGCACACACCTCCCTGTAGCTGGGGCATGCCATCATGGTTCACTGTGGTCACGGTCACTCCACCCACACTTGGCTGTGCATGCCTTGATGGGCTTGAGACCACTGCTGCTGTTCAGGCGTGCATCTCCTTGTGTGAGCATAGGCTGCTCACAGTTTTTTATGCTGAGCTCTTTGCTGTGTTTCTGCCTCCAGGCTGAGTCCCCAGACCTCACAACATCCATGACAACACTCAGCACAAGCTGGCCAAAGCTGCTTCCAGCAGGCGCTGGCGCTGTTTCTCCCTGTCCTCATCCAGTTACTTCTGCCATGAGATCTGTGGAGAAGAGAAGAAATTCTTAGTGCAGTTTCCCCATTTTTTTTTTTCTTTCCCTAGAAGGGAAGCAGGGCTGGGCCAGCTCCACTGTTCTGCTGTGCTCAGCTGCCCAGAGTACTGAGGAAGGAGGCACAGTGGGGACAACTGCCTCTGGCACCATCTGGGCACTGTTTAACTACACTCTGGTGGGACGTGGTCCCAGCTTTGCTGTGCCAAGTCATGTCTACAGTGACAGAGGCAAGAAGGCCTCCCTCTGCCATGGGTGAGGACTGGGAGGGACTTTGTTTGGACCAGACTGTCCAAACTGAACATCTCTCACTCGAGGCAAGATATATTTGCTGCAGTTAAGCCCAAGTCTTCTCACTGTGACTACAGAGTGAGAATCAGAGCACTTGCTGAGAGAGGGTAACTCTCAGAACTCTCAGGACTCAAGCAGCAATGGCTAACTGGAGTCTCTTCCCTACAGAAACCTAAGTACCAGGTGCGGTGGAAGATCATTGAGGCCTGTGAGGGGAATAACTACATCTTTATCGATCCCACTCAGCTGCCATACAACGAGAAATGGGAGTTTCCCAGGAATAACCTCCAGTTTGGTAAGAAACCTTCCCTGCTGCTTTCCTGGTGGCATGAAGCTTGCCACAGAGCTGAAATACTCCAAAGAGCAAAGTCAGAGCAAATGGGCAGCATCCGAAGCTGAATCCAGACATGGCAGCAACATCCTCAACCAGGCTTTGCCGCCTTCTTCTACACAGTGTGCAAAACTCTAGAGTGCAACCTCCCTCCAACCCTCTGTCACTGTAAAGAAGATTGAGAGGATCATGTTCCTCCTCAAGCATCTGGGGTCATCCCTTGACACGTACAGCTTGTGAGCCCATGTTTGGTCTTGGCCTCTTTCATAACATCTTTGCTCACTGCAGAGTTCCCCCATAGATGCTCACCACCTTCTGACTAAGAGTTACTCATCTGTCATCTTGTCTGGGCTCAGCAGGAATCCCTACCTGGCTGTGTGCAGGACAAGTGCTCAGTGTCTTTTTAGAAAGCATCTTTCAAGTACATTTCTTTTCCCCCTCCAGGAAAAACTCTTGGAGCTGGAGCCTTTGGAAAGGTGGTAGAAGCCACTGCTTTTGGACTGGGAAAAGAAGATTCAGTCCTCAAAGTGGCTGTGAAGATGCTGAAATGTAAGCCTGGGCCAACCTGCAAAGGCTGAAATCCCCCCTCATTCCTTTGGGCTGGATGTAGTGTGTGTTCACCAGGCTGGGTGTTTAGATGTTCCTGTGCTAAGTGCTAGGTGCTAGACTTGTGCTGGTGCCATTATTTGTGGGCACATGGCCAGAGGCACAGGCAGAGGGCTTGGTTCCTCTCCGCTTGTCTCCTCTTGTTCCATCCATCTATACCCTTGTTATCCCCATCATCTCTTTGTTGTCCTTCCCTGACTCCTTCATATTATCCTCATCTTGCAGCAACGGCAGACACAGACGAGCAGGAGGCTCTCATGTCTGAGCTGAAGATCATGAGTCATTTGGGGCACCACGCGAACATTGTTAACCTGCTGGGAGCGTGTACCTATGGAGGTAGGATCCTATAAACCTGCTTCCCCCAGCAGAACCCTCTCGTGGCCTGCTTCTCCAAGGCTGTTATTGGAGCAATTTGATGATTCAGATGGCTTTTTTTTATGATCCTATCAGTTTGCAAGGATTTGTGGGCTGGCTATTTCCAGCCATGCTCATGTGCTGCTTGGGTTCTGCTGCTCCTCCTCCTTCCATGCCCCAGCTATTTCCAGGGACTGGTTTCCTTTGGACAGGTTACACTAAAATCGCTTAACAAACTCCTGCCTCTCTCCCAGGCCCAATTCTTGTCATCACCGAGTACTGTCGCTATGGAGATCTGCTGAATTTCCTGCGGAAGAAGGCTGAATACATAATTATCCAGGACTCAGCTCTGGACACCTCTTTGGACAGCACTGCTGATTACAAGAACATTGACCTGGAGAAAAAATACATCCGCAGGTGAGAGCAGCACTGTGGTGGCCAGAGGGCTGAGCACCAAAGGGTATGCTGGGGAGAGATGAATGCCAAAGATCAGGAACTTGCAGATGGGTGCAAAAGTAGATATGGATGTGGTTTCTGCACTCAGTGGACATGGAGAAGGGCAGAAGGTGCTGCCAGGAGGCTGCTGACAGCCTGCCTCTCTCTGTTGCTCTCTGACTCAGTGACAGTGGCTTTGCGAGCCAGGGTTTGGAAACTTATGTTGAAATGAGGCCCATATCATCATCATCTTCGGTGTCATCGGATTCTGCGCAATCCAGGGGTGAGTTGAAGGTCCATTCTTGTGTTTGCATCATTTCTTCAGGCTGACCATCTGGTCTGACTTAGTTCTATGGAACTGGGATACAACATGGCTTGCGCTACTTACCATCTTCGCAGCAGTCCTCAAGCTTCTGTTTGAATTTCAGGGAAAAGCTCGGAAGAAGATGAAACCAGAGAGGACCTCCAGCCCCTTAACCTCTCTGACCTGCTCCAGTTCTCCAGCCAGGTGGCACAGGGCATGGCATTCCTTGCATCAAAGAACGTGAGTGCCTAAGAGGACCACTGCACCCCAGCGGGCAGCACCACTCCACCAGCAGCAGCCAGCTGTCCTGTCTGCTCAAGGCTTGGGAGGTTTTCAGATGGGGTAGTCAAACCCAACTGTGCTGCTGGAAGTGGGCCTCTCTCCACCTTCTGGGTTCACACGTGCTGGGCTTCGGTGCCCAGTGTTTCCCTTGGAGCTTGGGATTCAGACAGGCCATCGCAGCAGGACAGTTATGGGGGCACCCAGGGCTGTGCATCATGCTAGTCTGCCTCATTGTTTTCTGCGCAGCTTTTACATGAGGTCAGGAACCTTGATGCAGAGCTTTCTGGCACTGGCAGCTTCCTGCTGCCCCAGGGACAAGGAACTGAAAGTGGCTGTTGAGCTGTCTCAGTAGCAGAGGGCAATTGTATAATGGCTTCACATGGGACACTGTGAGCAGCCCCTGCTCCTGACATTTGCCCCCACGGGGGAGTTGAAGGCTCATCACTAATACAACTGATAATGCCACAGTGTTTTAGCACTGCAATTGGAGCAGTTGAAAGGAGAGAGCCTATACTCCTATGCATGACAGTGCCTTTTCCAAGAGCTTTTCGAGCAGCACATGTTGTACTTTGGGATTCGTTATGGTGACATTCCGAGGCTTTAGGGACATCAGTGGGGTCTCAGTTATGCTCTCTTCTCCCCAGTGCATCCATCGTGACTTAGCAGCCAGGAATGTGCTCGTATCAGATGGACGGGTAGCCAAGATTTGTGACTTCGGCCTGGCCCGTGACATCATGAATGACTCAAACTACGTTGTAAAAGGCAATGTAAGTAATTGGAGTGAGGACTGGGGAAGGTACAAGGCTGAGGTGCAGCCAGAGCACGGACAGGGTGCAGCATAAGCTGCCTGCTTGTCCCAGGCTGCAGGGCTCTCTCCTCTTCCAGGCCCGCCTACCCGTGAAGTGGATGGCCCCAGAGAGCATCTTCGACTGTGTTTATACAGTGCAGAGTGATGTGTGGTCCTACGGCATTCTTCTCTGGGAGATCTTTTCCCTTGGTAAGGAAGAGGGAACCTTGCAACCCTCTCTTGTTTTGCATGGCTTACCAACACTTTAATGTCTGCAGAAAAGGTTCCAAGAAAGGAAGGAGGTGGGAAAAATCTAGTATATATCAGGGCTATAAAACACTGTTTCCTGTGGGACCATTAGAAGTATTGGTACTGGAAGATTTGCTCTAACTCAGAGCTCCAAGTGGCATTGGCTCCAAACTGCCTCTGATCTGAGTGCTCCCATCACAGGTAAAAGTCCCTATCCTGGCATGGCGGTGAACAGCAAGTTCTACAGCATGGTGAAGAGGGGCTACCAGATGGCCAGGCCTGACTTTGCTCCCTTGGAAATGTGAGTGGTGCACTGAGATGCGCAGCAGGTGGAAGGGAAACTGGAGGTGCTTCATGTGGTTTAGGTGATGGAGATGACACAGGGACATCAGTCAAAGGTCTGTGGGCTGCTCCCAGGCAAGCTCTGGGTTGGGCATGTGAGGTTCAGGGTTTCTCCAGGCTCACACAGGAAAGCAGGAACCAGGGCAGTCAACTATGATGCTCTGCCCAGCATCCCCTGCTTCCAGCCAGGAAGGTGGGAGAGCTCACATTATCTGTATGTTCCTAAACGTAGCAGTTTTGTTTTTTTTTTTTCCTTTTTCTGTCAGCTACTTCTAACTCTACAGATGTGAAGAGAAGCCTGAGTAACTTACAGGAAGGAATGAGTTTAAGCTGAAGTACCAAGCATAAAGCCTCTTGCAGATAGATGTGGGGACACAAGATGTTTGCTCTATCTGCTCCTGGGCTCTCATTTCCCTGGGGCACTGCGCTTACACGAGCCACGAGTCTGATAGACAGGAAAATAGAGAGGAGGGGCTGCTCAGGACCTCGGGACTGTGTGCACAAATACAAAGTGAATCACCCTGCTGTGCTGCTGCAAAAAAACAGGGGTGCAGACTCCGCAGCAGCTTCGCAGAAGTACAGCATGACAACTCTGTCCCTCTTTGGCTTTGCAGGTATAGCATCATGCAGGCATGCTGGAGCCTGGAGCCCACACAGAGACCTACCTTTGATCAGATCTGCTGCTTTATTCAGAAAGAACTGGATTTGCATAAGGAACAGGTAAGAACCTTTGGAGAGGAGAAAGCACATCTCCCTCCTCCTTTCTCCCTACATCAGCATAGCTTCTGGGCAGTTTTCCTGGTGCTATCCCCTACCTTTAACTGATGGGAACAGTTCAGTATCTGTAGAATTGGAGAGAGGTATCCAGATGGTGAAGAGCAACAAAAGCAGGCTAGGCACAGAGATATAGTTACTTAGCAGCAACCTCCATGGGCAGCAGCACAAGAGCAAATACTGAGCAGCCTGAAATATGCCTTTTTTTTTCCTTCCTGCTTTTAAGGACTATACAAACCTCCCATCCACTGCTGAGGAAGACAGTGGCTGTGATACCTCTGGCTGCTGTGAGGAGTCCTGTGAACAAGAGGAGAGCGGGCAGCCCCTTCTCAAAGGCAACAACTATCAGTTCTGTTAGCTGGTGCCATTGCCCTGGGGTGGATCCTTGTCCTTCTCTCTCTGCAGAGTGCATGATTCTGCATGGATGCCTTCAGCTTTGGCTCTCCTCTCTGTGCTTTCTGAAGTATGAGAGTATGAACATCACTGACTCCCTCACTGAAAGGACAGTGCTGGAGTGACTCAAAACCAACACTCACCATGGGGGTCCTAAAAGCCTTATCTCCATCTCCACAGGGTGCAGAGGTTCCATCACCTCCTGCTCCTGCCCCCAGCACCCCTAAAGGGGACTGCGAGGTGGTTTTGGTTGTTTTTTAATACTAGTTGCAGCCAAGTAGGATATTTCCAAAAGTCACTCACATGACTGAACCTTGTTTTCTAAGTACCTCTTGAAACGAGTCCTGAAGTGGGAACTGCCCTCCCCTACCCAAAGCAGCCCTCTCCCTTGGTGGTCCTGCTCTCTTCCCTTTGTCAGACTGACTCTGGATGTTGCAGAATGAGTGGTTAGAGATAGATCAAGTCTCCACTAAGCATTAAAGATGCGTTTGCTTCTAGATTTCCTCATGTGATCTACCTCTCTGCAGCTGGTGCTTCTGCAGGGATTGGTGGGTGAAGTGTAGCAAGGAGCCAAGCCCAGGGCTCTGTGAACCTGCACATGCCCCAAGAACAGGAGAGGGGCAGTTATTTCTCAGGCAAGACAAAAGAGGTGAGAAGTGCTCTTCCACACGAGCACTGAACACAATCCCAATCTAGGCAAGAATGGCAGCTTAAACAGACCTGGAAGTACTCAACATAACACATCTTACAAAACTTTTGCATTATTAAACATGTAGCAATTCACTGCCGCCTTCTTGATTACAGGCACTCTCTTGTATATATTTTCTTGAATGTACTTTAATAATACAGCTGAAATAATTTTTTTCCTATAAGCTAGGGCCTAATGCCCTTCAATATTTTTCCTCATCTCATTTTTGTTCAGGGTTACTAATGCCCTAGCCATGTGCTCCTCTGTAGCTATCAGAAGTAGCTAACAAATCTTAGCTTTACCTGAATTGGGTGGTAAAGGATCAGCATTACAGGCACGAGCACTGACATGGCTTAGGGAAATGGCAGCAAGACAAACCTACTGTGTGACAGCCTTCATCAGACCGTTATGTTGTGGGCCACTTCTGATTGTATTAAACCTGTTTTTGTGCTAACACACCAAGTGATTCATTTCTCCTTACTAAATAAAAAGCTAATGTTATTTCCATCTGTCAACATTATGAAGAATAAAGTGTTAAGTAAGTCTTCCCCAGGGCTTTAAGGACTGTTCTTAGGGTGAATGGATCAGAGCATGCGTAAGAAACCCACTGTCCTCTCATACCCTGCAGCTCTGCTTCAGTCCATCACACGCAATTCTCATTATCAGTTCCCAAAACCATTCAGTCTTGTGTAATAAGAGAGGAAAAAAAGCACATGAAAAGCAAGGCCTTAAATTGCTTTACTCTGAATGGCCTGTCTGTTACTCAATAAAATGAAGTCACTGTCACCTACTGCAGAAAGTCATCAGGGAACTGCAGAAGGAGAGCAGGGTGACCAGGGGAGCTGGACATCTCATTCTCATAGACCTGCTATTGCTCCACATCCCTTGTTAATTCCATCTGAACTCTGCTGAGCCTGGAGATGAAACAATAGATTTAGATCATTTTTGCAAACTGAAAATGTAGCTTGGAATGTCTCTCAGGATATCTGGGCCAGAGAAACACTGACAGTACTGAGAAGCCTCTTAAAAATACATATATACACTCACTGAAAACCCTAGGAGTTATACAGGGGCCACAATAATTTCTTGAGCTGTTCTTCTCTTACCACACTGCTTCTGAGAATACCAGGCTTTCTGCCTGTGCAGGCTGGAAGCATGGTTTACACACACACGATGCTCATACCCTTTCCCACTGCTGTCTTCAGGTCTTGTAGGCAAAAACCAACTCACTCAACTGCAGTTTCACCCCCAGAATTGGAGATAATTTATTAAATTTTGTCACTGACTGAAAAAAGTCACTAGCATCTCTTATAATAAGTTAATGTTCTTAACAGAAAAACCCCAAGCCATAATTACTGCATGTGCTCAGACTTGATACATTTACTTTTACAGTACGGTACTCAATAGGTTCCCCTTCACAGAAGGGAATTTTCAACCACACCACAAGCCTCTGAATCTTCCCCCCCTGCTCACTCAGACAAAATAAACTCCCTTCACAGTCCAACACCACCCTCTCCTCTGCAGCACAGCAAACAAAAACCTTCAGCTTTGGTGCCAGCGACAACCAAAGGGACTTGACAGCAAGCAACGCACAGCTTTACAGCCAGAGCCTGAGGTGTTCTTTAGGCGTGCTGTAGGAGCTGAGAAAGCAACCAGGATGGCGAGAGGCTCCTCTAACTCACAAGTGCTGTGGGACACAGGCAGGGTGAATAAGACAGAGGGCTGAGACTGCACATGTGGATGCAGCTCTCCAGTGCTTACTCTGAGGGAGGACCTCATAACTGCTCACTCTGGCAATCCTGCGTTGTTTCTCCTTGATCTCACAGGCGGTCTTTGTGATTCAGTTCTAAGGGCACAGTAACAGAAATTCAAGTCCTTAAACAAAACAACAGAAAGCATTCAAGAGGACAGCATAGAAACGGGAGTGTCCTTCCTATTTTCACAGCTATCATCTCATACAGCCCCCTCATGAACTTGGTTCCCTGGGGCCTGACAGGTAAACTCTTAATGTACAGAACACCTTTTACTTGCTATGTGTTTCAGCTTCTAAATTATTAGTGCTCACGTGAGGGGACAAATAATTCCAGACAGCTTCAGCAGCCAAAGTACTCTCAATCCTGGCTTCAGGATGGCAGCCTCCAGGGAGGCTCTCAGACAGGACACCTTAAAGCTGCACGGCTCCTCCTCTTCATCTAAGGACTCTCTGAAAGGAGCATGTGAGAGCTCTGCAGGATTTCCAAGCAGGAGCCATTGTCCTAACCTAATCTGTCGGGAACATTTTGAAACGAATTCTTAGCTGTCTGCCTTTTGAGCCTATTCCCACATCCTCAAGCCCTGCCACCGGTATGCACAAAGAAGTCAGCAAGCAAGATTCAGAATTAAGAAACCTGTGCACTTGGCCATGCATCACCCCTGCTACCAGAAACGCCATTTGCTTCTCCACTCGCCAACTGCAGGGAGGGCAACACTGCACGCAGCTGAAGAGTGGGTCTGTCGCACACCTCGGAGGGAGCTGCAGCCTTCAGCAAGGAGCGTGGCAGACCCACTCACAGCAGCACTTGTGACACTCTGGAAGCACACAGCTCTTTGGTCATTAACAGCAGTCAAAGCCACCGCTACTACACCTCCAGCCTGTAAAAATAATTTCTTGAGCCAGACGGCTGCCCAAACCCTGCAGAAGCTGGCCCAGCCCACAACCAGAAAGAGAAACCAGCAAGTTGGTTTGTTACTCAGCAATGTCTTTATCATCTTCCTGCTTCTCTTCTTCATCCTCTTCTGTTTCTGTTTTAATCTGTGCCACTCCGAGCCGGTAGAGAGCATCACGAATTACCACCTCCCCAGGCTGGCAGCTCTGTACAATCTCCTGGATCTGCCGATTCACAATTTCCCTGCTGGTGAGGAAGTCCATAAGGCGGTTGTAGAGGTAATAATGTGTGGCATTCTCAAAGGTGATGGGCCTTTGGCGGATGTTGCTCGTTTTGCTGTCACTGATAGCAGCGATGATGGTGCTGTAAGGCTCCAGCTCTCGGCACAGGGAGATGCAGTGGTGCCGAGCTGTTGGATCGTGGTGACTGTTGTGCTCCGAACCGGCGTGAACAATTCGGCGTGCTGTCGACTTGGTGATTGGGTGCTGAACGGAGTGCTCAGCCACAGTCACGTCTACACTGTAGTGCTGGTCCAGCAGTTCAGGGCAGGAGACGTACTGGGAGAGAGACACACACCAGGTAGAACCAGAACAAACCTCCCCACAATTAAGAACAAGATGAAACTACCATTCAGCTGAATTCCGAGCAGATCTGCAACCTGAGTCATGCTTCTGAATGGCACAAACGTACTTGGTTCTGTACACTCCCCTTCCCACTCTAATGCCCCTACAGGTAATCCCAGGGCACTAACGGCCCTCTTCCTAGCCCGTTTCTCAAGTAATAGCAGTAGTTTGAGAGCAGTGAGTCAAAATAAGCTACATGCTCCAAAGTTCACGAGTTGAACTGCTATGGGGCACTTCCCCCGGTCTATATGCACTATATAAATCAGTTCTATTATAGATTTTTGTAGGTGGACATAACTAACCGCTGGAGGATCCATAGGGTCAGAGAAGCAGCCTTGGTTTTTCCCCCACAGCTGGGCAGTCAAGTCAGGACAGTATATGTCTGCACACAGTGCCACCGAAGAGGCCGTGTCAACAACATACACTGGAGGCCAGTGACGTGAGGAAACTAGCAGGTCCACATGATCCCGAGCATTTTCTCCTCTTACTATGTACTTTGAGCCACACACAACCTGGAAAGAAAGGATTAGTCCCAAGCAGTGCAATAAAACTGAAAACCTACTACAACAATAGAAAATGAAGGAAGAATAAATTAAGCTTCTTCTCAGGTATTCCAGACAATATAGAAACCAGACATTGTTTCCTCATCATACATCATCACTTTATGGTGTGCAGAGCTTCACCTCAGCAGCAGCATCTGATAGGTTTCCCATCACTGGTCAGTCTCAAGATCTCCTGCAGGACTGCTCACACTCCAGGCCCCTGAGGCAGCACGTTTCATGCCCAAGGCTCAGAGAGACCCACTAGACTGATTTTACTTAATAAGGGAACTCCACACTGGTAACTCAGGTAAGAAAAGGCTACTGCTAACTCCAGCCTTCCTTACCTGGTGTGGACACACTTTGTAGATCTTTCCTCCTGTGTGATGAGCAGAAGTTTGCCTGATGCTTGTCCCATTCTGTACAAAGTCATAGAGAGCCAGGAGGGAGTAACAGAGCTGGTCCTAGAAAAAACAGGCACCAGAGACAGTCTGTATATGACAACTTAATGGACTCTCCCAAAGACGGAGCAGGCTGCAGACATCTTCCATATCCTCATTTGCACATTGTCCAGTAACTTCCTAATTCCAGTCATCACCATGAGGACACAAAGCAATTACATGATGTGGAATCTGTGACAAGGTAATTACAGGCTTCTTTTTTTCCAGTCTCTGAAGTTAAATTTCTTTTACAACGTGTAAGTAATCCTATAATCTGCAGGCACCCTTCTAACCCACTCCTGCCCCTGGCACAGTCAAATGAGAAGTTTATTATCTAAACTGGCAAGTGCAATTTAGAGAAAGACAGTGACAAATGGCTCCACTAATGCAGACTGGTATGTGGGCAAATGAGTCATTACCTTTGTATCTGAGAGCTCCCAGGGGATGCTGCACTGTGTCAAAAAGCTCCGCAGCTCTTCCACACTGTAAGAGCTTATCAGCTCAAGCCTGAAGGTTTCTTCCTGAAGGAGCCTCACCAAGGCACTCCCATTACCTGCAAAAGCAGGAAACATTTGTTCTCAGGGAGAGAAATCATTACCACATCAAGTTCTTAATAAGCACCTCAGCCATTACCTGGCACTGGCTGCGCATCCAGGTTCTTGTCCTTCTCAGTATTGATGACCACTGCTCCCCTCATCAATGGAGGGAAGAAAGGAGCAACAATAGAAGCATCAAACTTTGTGATGGGGATGCTAGAAGGAAAAGCCACCTGCTCAATCACCTCTGTCTCCATCGTAGACCAGAAGTCTTCCACATTCACTTCACTTGATGACAAGAATTCTGGCCAAGTAAACTAGAAAGAGCAATAGAACAAACCGGTCAAACATAAATAACCACAGCTCATTTGGTAATTGGTACCAGCTAAGGCACAAAGACTACCCACAAGAGTCATCCCAAGTATAGCAGGATGACATCAGGCTCCTTTTCTGTCCTGGAGCTCCCCACAATCACTGTTCTTTGGGTGAAAGTCAGAACCATTTATGTGACATAAAAACAGATGTTCTGTATAGTACTACAAGGGCATTTTTCTCCATTTGGGAAGACAGCAGCTCCAGGAAAAAAAGAGTTTTAAAAAAAAAATTATTTGGTATCACAGGAGGAAGGCAAATTTCATCCAAGGTCCCTGCTGTCAGGCTGCTGGACTAAAGCTGTGGTCCAGGCCCCAAGGATTTTGTTTTCTCCAAACAGCTCTATGAGGAAGTGCAGACATCACCACTCCAGCCACATCCTCTTGCCGAGCATCAGCAGAAAACAGCTCACAAAGGCATCACGTAATTGTTGTGCATTGCAAAGACCAGACTCAGCAAAAGTCTTTATGATCTGCTTTGAACAGGAACAGGATGCAGAGTCTCTGAAAAGCTTACCTCTATGTTTTTCAGTGCCAGGACATTTTCCACGTTCCTCTGGGCTATTTCCACCTTGGGGGTTATGCCACAGATTCCACAGATCATATCATTATAATCCCGGACAGTGAGGCATTCAAAGGCCCAGTAGCCATTGCACAGCAGTTCCTGGAGCTGAAGCTGCTCATCTGGGCTCAGGCTTTTTTCTGAAAGGAGAACACTCCACTGTTACAGCTTTCACTTCCTAAAGTCAGTGGAGAGGTAGTAGAACTCTCCTACGCAGGAGAAAAACAAACCTGTCCTCCAAAAAAGTGCTAAGGAGAACTGGTCACAAAGGTACTGTTGGGTTTAGGAAGTGATTTAACAGAAACCTACCATACCAGAAGAGGTGGGTTTTTCTTTTTTACAACTTAACGGCCTTCAACAGGTCACAGAATTTAGTGTGTTGTGGTAAAAAACAAAGGGGAAGACCCACCAGTTTGCTCCTGAACAGAGTTGAGAATATTGCCAACAGCCACTCTGGGATCCTCTCCAAGTTTGATGTGGTTCCGGATTGCAAACAGAAGATCCAAGCTCACTAGTAACTTGTTACCCACGTTGAAAAGGCCTGCAGTTAAAACAGATGGTTATTGTCTGTACGGTTCCAGATAACCCTCACAATGAAATGCATTCCTTTCTTACTGATATGCAAAATGCTGATACAGGTACAGCTCAAAAATAGATGGATATAGCCGGATAGTGCTTACGAAACTGTTCCCAGCATTTATCACTTACACAGAGGAGATCTACAACAAGGAAGCCTGGCATGGCCTTCCTCAGAGTATTCATTCATACAAATACAGGTTTACTTACAGAAACAGGAGAATAATTCAAGTAATAATAATAATATTTAATACAGTGGGGCATGTAAGAGGCTTTTCTGTGCAGACAATGTGCTGATACAGTCCCAAGGCTTCTGATGGTGTCAGTACTCATGCTGTCACTTTCTGTGCTCATTTTTTTCCTACCTGTGTAAATATCAGTGAAGCTATGGAGAGCTAGACACTGCAGGTTCAAGCACACTTTGACCTGAGCTGTAACCACCTGTAATCTATTAGCTGTCAGCAACCAGCACTCCTGAGGACCAGCAAGGGAACTGTAACAGACAAGCAAAAGACAGGTCAGAGTTAAGCCAACAGGTTTTTCAGTCCAGGACCACAGTAACTTAAGATGTTTGAGTTCAGATTGGTTCGCTTGTATGTCAGTCTCAGCCAGTTCACATAAATCCACAACAGACAGAAAATTCTGGATTTTTAAATAGAGTTCCCTGGCGGAGTCAGGTCACTGTTCACATTCTTTACACAGCACTAGAGCTCCACATATTGAACACATAGGATTTGAGAGATGTAGAAAACATACAAGCCCAGGTGCCCTGAGAGAAATATCAGCCATACTGACGCAGAGCAGCAAACGGTGACTAGGAACAAGCTCTGCCCAAATCTGTTCCTGCACGAGCACAGATTCAGAAAAGCCCATTCCCTTACTACAAGGATCCAAGGGGGAAGTTCAGATAGGAAAATGCCAGTTGCACCCTAGTGGCAGAAATGCAGCTGTCCACCCAAGAAAACAGGAATTAAAATTCAAAGATAGCTCTCCCCTCCACTGGCAGCAGTTTAATTAGAGCCTATGCAGGCAGGGAGGAGATATCCTACTGGCTTTTATGCAGAACTAGGTAAGGCAATCTAGCCTATGCACTGGTAATTGCAGGGTCCTTTAGGTTTTTGGATCGAAGAAAGGCTTCACTCAAGCCCATGCTAGGCTATAAAAAGAATGAAAACATCATAAGCAAAATGATCCACACGGCAAACATTCAGACTGGGAAGAGAAAGAAAAAGGGAAATCACATAACACGCATCTATAATCCCACAGTTTTGCCTGTCAGCCTCAAAACATCAGAATGGAAAACAAAGAGGGGATGAGTAATAAAGACTTCATTCCAAAAAAAAATCACACCTAGACTTAGCAGTTACACTTTGATGAAGCTCTCCTGCTGTATGGTAATAGCAACCATGACAAAGTGAATAGTATAGAAGCAGAAACTGCTTAGAGTTTATCCAGAGAAGCCCCTTCCACAGACACGTAGCTTACTGTCACTTACACCAGCTTCAGAATTGGAGTTAAAGCAAATACTATTTCTTGCATACTTGTAACAGAGAATATCAGCACAGGGTTGAAAGAGTCACAAGTCTAAAACAGAATCTTACTTCTGTCCCCCTTTGAACAGTGGGCTGTTACAGAGGAGGCACTGCGCAGATGGAGACTCATAGTAGTTTGACCAGGAGGTCTGCTCTATGGTGACTGTCTCCTCACTCACGTTGGACAGGATGAGCCGTGAGCTGTTCAGTTCGTGGATGAGTGTGAAGACCTCAGCCAGTTCCGATTCGTTCTCTGGGATCTGCATTACTTTGCGCAGCAGCTGTAGGGTGGATTGCCGCTGGATCTCTTTCTGGGATGGGGTTAGGGGCTCACTGGTGTTCAGCACATCAGGCTGACCTGGACCGACCTCCTAGAAAGCAAACAAAACACATTTTAAACCAGGCAAGTGTGGGGATGAAATATGAAGAAGCCCACAGAAGTCACAAAAGGTAGCAGCAGCACAGTGACCTTTGTTCCCAGAACACTTGACTTCTACTCCACTGCACTCCACTGACCGCAGGTTGTAGTTTCAGGCCTAAGTCACTTCACCCAAAATACTTCATTACAGCATGGCCTTTTGGGGAACTGCTCTTGTATCACTAGTTCATCACGGGCTTATCACTAAACTGGATTACTGCAGGGACTGAGGATCAAGAAGGATCAGGATCAACAGGGCAACAACCCTTCAATACTTCTGTCAAATATCACTGCCTGTCTCCATATGCCATCATCCACATTTTCCTACATACTGTACTCAGACAGCAGTCTGCATACCTCCACGGAAGGCAGAACAGACAAGTGTTACACAGGAACCAAGCCTTGCCACGTGTGGAATACACTGATCAATTCCAATCGATCTGCTACAGTCCTTTCTGTCAGCCACATGTCCCCTACCAAGTCAAATGCACAGCCACAGGATCAAACTCTAGGTGACTCAGAAGAACTGAGACAACATACATGGACCGATCTATTTTAATCACACCAACCTTCCTGCCACATTTCAATCTGTTTTCCTGGCTAGTCTAGCAATGAGATAAACAATCAGTCCAAAAGCACAGAGGTAACACTGAGCCGTGCAACTGAAATGCTGAACACAACTAAAGCAGAAAATTAAGGAAAAAAAAAAAACCAACAAAATAAATGAGGAAGAGACAAGCCACATGCCTCTCAAAATGCAAGCTGAGCTAAGTGTGCTACTGTTCCTTACACATCTGCTTATGTGTGGGTTTCACATGGGCCACTTCAGTTTGTTGGGTGCAGGGGGGTTTATTTTGCTTTTTGTTTGCTTTTCAACAATGCACAAAGCCATTCAAAATAAATTCTGTAAGAAGTGGAAGAGTCAAATTACCACACAGACTAGAATGCTGGCTTTTAAAACAGTAATTCTGTGAGAGAAAAGCTAAACTTTGAAACTTCAAATGCAAAAAAAAACCAAAACCAAACGAAGCCCACGATTCATTATTTACACCCATGGACAACACCAGCAGATACCTTGAACAACATCTTTCCACAACAGAAAAACAAATACTACCTCCAGAAATAAATTCAGGCTGGAAGTGAAGCTGCACTACAAACCCCTAAAAATAGGAAGCTGTAACACAAGATGTACTCAGATGTACAAGATGTACATTTGCCACAACCCGGTCACAAAGGAGACCACGCTTGGGAGTTTTTTGATGAAGTCTGAAGTTCCACTAAGCTGACACGACTGTGACTTTAGGGATGGGTTCCCAAGCACGTACCAACATCCGTAACCATTTTTAAGCTACAGAGACATCCAGTGGTAGAACGGAGTGCTGTCAGTCTCAGTGTGAGCCTGAAGCACCGCTGCTGCAGAAGCTGAACAGAAGAAAACATCGCAGGTATTGCAGTAGTAGGTTGCTCTGTTAGGAACAGACTTACCAAATAGGAAAAAAAAAAATGAACACGTTCTCATGGGAACTTGCAAACTTCCTCATCCACTCCACAACATCCCTTCAAAAGATCAAACCTTACCAGAGATTTTCCTGTTTTCTCAGCTCTGTCTTTGGCAAGATTATAGCCGCATTTTGGGCAGATTCGTGGCTTGTGCCTGTTTGTATACACGTAACTACAAGATGGGTTCTTGCATTTCCCTCTGCCACGCGATGTTGCCAATCCCAAATCCTGGAATGACACAAGAATTCCATTTGTTGACCTTGACTGTAGAAGAGTGTGCTGGAATATCGCATGCTTTTCCCCAACACCTAGTCTGAAGGTTATACAATGGGCCTTGTCACTTTGTACACAGTATTAAGAGTTTGGGGTCAAATCCCAGAGGCCACAGATACTCCACACATTCAACTCAGAAACCACCAAACCTCCCCCTTAACTCTTACAGGGGATGGTGACAATGCAGGTATGAAAATAATCCAGTTCTTAACATGACTGCAACATATCACAGTCAGACTAGATTAGGTCAACTGATGACATACACGGCACACATTTCCTCACATTAAATACAGAACACGTTTCTGTAAGTCAGTAAAACAAAAGGCCTCATCCCAGAGCTAACAACTCCCACAGTGTAACTCAGATCATCTGAAAAATTCTCACCAAAGTTACAGTGCAGCTGTACTTGTAGGAAGGGAAGACGTCCGGTTTGACCTCCACCACTTTAACCTGTGATGCCCTGTTGGTCAAAGCACTGTGGAGCTGTATTGAAAGCAGAAGAAAACACCTGTGAGATACCTACAATGGAATGCTTACATCTTGTAAGCAAATACATATTAACTTTTTTTTTTGTCCTCTCTAGAAATCTAGAAATGTTCATTAATATCCGTGGATTACAGAACACTGTTTTGCACACCAAGGCTTCACAATTCAAACGGAAGTATTCAAGCATATTTGCAAGCTCTGCTTCTTTAGTCAATCATCTTTCACAGACTCCCTCAGTATAAGGTCAGTATTACATTTCAGATTATCAAAATGCTACCAGACCTCGTAACATCTTCTGGAAGCTACTGGGAAGTTCTCAAAGCAACCAACCAAAGGGTTGTCCAACAGCAACAGCAGTTCAGTTCCTAGCCTCAGCCATCTAGAATTCACACTGCTTCACAGCCACCTCATAAAAACCGTCAGCCATAAATTCCATCATCATAAGGCTGCTACACTGCCATATTCTATCTTCCATCCCTCAGGTCAGATCCCTTGCCTAGGGAAAAAAATGCCAAAGAAAAGAATGTGCATTTGAAGAACAAACCACAGGTACCTTGCGCTCCTCAGCACTGGGCTGCAGAACTGACTGGCCCAACTGCTTCAGTGTGCTGGGCTTCAAGCCTGACGTTCTCACAGGAGGATGTTTGTCTTGAAGAAGGAAAAGAGCACAGCAGGTTAGATAATGGGAACATGGTCTTTGGTGAATGACACCACAGTCACATGAGGTATTTTCCTCTGAACTTGAAATGATCCAAGCAGGTGTTTCATGCACCATTTACCTGCCCTTCTGGTTAGAAAGAAAAGGAGGGTATTTTTTACCTAGGATAGCTCACTGTCTCCCTTCAGACATATCTTATTATTTGACAAAGACCACTTCAATATGGTGAGGAAAGACAATCACTCCCAAAGCATACCAGAGACCCAGTATTTTACCAGTATTCGCAAACGCCTGTCTCTTGCTAGCCTGCTCAGTGCTGGCTTCTCTCCCCACGCTGGCTGGTGCGGGCAGAATTGCTCGCATGGGCCTTGCTGCAGCCAGCAAGGAGGGCTTCGGTCTTGGTTTACTCTTTACTTCTTGCCCTTTGTGTGCAGCAGTTGGAGCATCAATTCTAAAAGACAAGAGCTACAATCGGAAAAAAATTCCACGGCTTCCTTCTCACCCTCAATTTTCTTCTCTTTCCTGAACTGTGCTTTATTAGCACAATCATCATAGCTATTGTCACAGAAAGGAAAATAGCGCTCAAGATACATCTGCCCTGAGACTACTCTAGTAATTTAATTGTCACTTAACAGAAAAAAATAGCTTTGATGGACAAAACTATCTCAAAGGAACAATCCTGAACTGGCAGAAAGCAGACGGCACACAGAACGGGTCTCGCGCGAAGCACTGCCAACAGTCTTTGATTTCTTGGATTTGTCCCATCAATACACAACAGACATCACACATTCCCATAACATATGGAAAACTGACTCACACCACAGGCTTTTTTGCAGAGGCATTTGGACTCAGCACCTCGGAAGATGGTGGCATTCCCAGCCCTATGCTATCTTTTTCTGCCTGCTCTGCAGAAGAGTCTCCTCGCAGTTGGCTCTCTTGACCCAGCGCCACTCCAGCAGCACTCCCTCCATCTTCAGCAAGCACATTGTTTGCAAGAATGTGAGCATCGGAGATGATTACTTCCTCCCACTCGGTCTCCTCCATTTGCCCTCCATCAGGCACAGCATTCAGCAGCTGGCTGACCGCTTCAGAGCTTTCCAGGGCAGACTTGGAGGTACTCTCACCGACAGCTGCTGGGTCTGAGAACATTGACTGCTGACCTCTTTTGGTTGCGGGAGTTTTCAGAGAAGTGCTTGAATTAGGCTCAGATTTGCTTTTTGGCTGCTTTTCCTGGAAACAAAGAGATGATCGCGTTTCAGAGGTTTAAGCTTTTGTGGGTAAGCAGGTTCCCTTCACACAGTCTGGTTTGCCCATGCCCTATCCAATGCTGGATCGAAACAGTAATATCAGGAGTGCGTAAGCAATGAATTGCATATGAGAGCAGAAAGATAACATCTTTTACAATGGGAAAGTCCTTGTTAATATTCTATCTAGCCTCGGTGCAGAGGGTGCTATAGAGTGGTGCATTGGAGGGAAGGAAAGCCGTCCAGAGGGACCTGGACAGGCTGGAGAACCCATGAGAACCTAATGAGGTTCAACAAGGCTAAGTGCAGGGTGCTGCACTTGGGTAGGGGCAATCCCAGGTACTTATACAAACTGGGAGAATAGCCCCTTGAGAGCAGCCCTGCGGAGAAGGACGTGGGGGTCCTGGCGGATGAGAAGCTGGACCTGAGCCAGCAGTGTGCGCTTGCAGCCCAGAAGGCCAACTGTGTTCTGGGCTGCATTAAAAAAGGGGTGGCCAGCAGGGTCAGGGAGGTGATTGTGCCCCTCTACTCGGCTCTTGTGAGGCCCCATCTGGAGTACTGTGTCCAGGTCTGGGGCTCCCAGTACAGGAAGGACGTGGAGCTCTTGGAGTGGGTCCAGAGGAGGGCCACTAAGATGATCAGAGGGCTGGAGCACCTCTCCTATGAGGAAAGGTTGAGGGAACTGGGCTTGTTTAGCTTGGAGAAGAGAAGGCTCT
Source organism: Gallus gallus (assembly GCF_016699485.2). Classification (NCBI taxonomy): domain Eukaryota; kingdom Metazoa; phylum Chordata; class Aves; order Galliformes; family Phasianidae; genus Gallus; species Gallus gallus. The sequence continues at coordinate 12,909,484 of NC_052544.1, forward strand.
GGGGAGACCTCGTTGTGGCCTTCCAAGGGACCATATAAACAGGAGGGAGGAAGACCGTTTACAAGCGTGGATAGTGATAGGACAAAGGGGAATGGTTTCAAAATAAGATGGCATATTTAGGTTAGATGTTAGGAGGAAGTTTTTCACACAGAGGGTGGTGACACACAGGAACAGGTTGCCCAAGGAGGCTGTGGATGCCCCATCCGTGAAGGCACTCAAGGCCAGGCTGGATGTGGCTCTGGGCAGCCTGGTCTGGTGGTTGGCGACCCTGCACATAGCAGGGGGTTGGAACTGGATGATCATTGTGGTCCTTTTCAACCCAGGCCATTCTGTGATTCTATGATTCTCTAGTTTTATTTTTAGACACTTTGAAAAAACAGTCATCCTTAAACTCTCTCAAATATCACCATTAGTATCAATACCACAGATTCATCCACGGGCCCACGTGGCACTCTCTCCTTTCCCATCTTCAGCTCTCTGACGCTGCCTGTTCTTCCACACCGCTGGAGAACTAAAGGTCCTTAGACACAGAACGTGCAGCTTTGGGACAGAACTGCAGCGTAGTGCAAAGGGCTGTAGTAGCACTTAGAAAAGCATGCATCTGAGGGAGTCAGGAAATGCAGAATTACATGTGAAGTTTTATCTTTACGTGTGAAAAGTGAAGTTTTATCTTCAAGATTAAAGCTACAGAAGTCATGCGTTGGGGTCAATGAAGATGGAGCACTGAGTGGGTAATCCACAAATGCTATCAGACAAATGGAGTCAAGAGTTTCTAGCATGATAAACATATGGATTCTAAGCTTCCTACAGAGGTCGTACTCAGGAGGATATTCTAGTTTTTTAAAAACAGACATCTTCTAACCTAATCTTTGATCTGAGGAACAGGAAGGTGTGTATATGTTCAGTTTCTGTTTTACTGATGTTATTACCAGTCTAAGAAAAAATTGCTGATGCATATTTTTCTCTAAGACGTGACACCATAAGTGGAACTGTTTACACAAACATGTTCCCAGAAGAGCAAATAAAACTGAAAAAGAGAAGGAAAACTTCCCTCATTTCAGTTCTAATCAGTGTGGGATTAAACAGAGCAGGCATGACAGGTTCAGGCAGAAACATGTTTTTACAGTTACCCACCCATCCACTTCAGCATGTTTACAGCACCAACGATAATAAACCATCATCATCATTTGTTTCCTAGCACATGGGAAGTCCAGTTGTCAGTTCAGACACCACTGAGTTTGTAATCTGTTTGAAGAACTTGCCCCTAAACACTTAATGGATTTAGACACTGTAGCAGAAATGCAAGTCAGGGCTTGAACCAGTGATTGAGCACCTGGTGGCAAGGCAGGGTCAGCCCAGGGGAGCTCAGGTGCATGCAATACACCTGAGTGGAAGGGGTGGAGCCAGGATCCACCCCTTCCCAGACCTCATTTAAGGGTTGGCAGAGGAGGTGAGGGTATTTCACTGAAGATCCCCTGAGTACCTGAGATCTTCTAAAGGTAAGCAGATTTTTTTTTTCTCTTAATTTTTTACTTTCCCTTTGTTTCTGTGCCCATGGCTGTTGCATTTGAACAAGTCCTCACTTGCTGCAGCCTAGGACATTGCTGCTATGTTGTCATTGCTGTGCTTTCTATTGCAATACAAGACACAAAACAAACTAAATTCAGGATTAATTCATGCAAGTTTTTACCCTGACAATATTCTTTAACTTGGGCCCAAAGGGTCTTATTTCAGACAAATGTAATGAACCTGTCTGTTCGGAGCTGAGTAACTAAATTTACATTGCCAAGGTTGAAGGAGCAAGTACTTGAGAGCATGGCTAGTAGAGATGCCAGCAACTTGGATATCACATAGAGAGTGACTTTTCTGTTCAACAACTCTGAGCACAACTTCACCAACACCTAGGAACTTCCTTCCAGCCAAATGTCAGAGCATCATTAATGATTAGACATAGTCATGAGCCAACAATACACAGCAGCATTTCAACTGCCACTAGCCCATCAACTGGCTCTCAAGTGGTCACATACTGACTATATCTCAGATTTGTTCTTTCTTTTGTTGATATAACCATGTTGAAAGATCATAACAAGATCTCAGTTTGAAGACTAACTTCAAATGCAGATTCATTACCATAAAAGAATTATTTCAACCAAATTTCTGAGCTTAGCGAGGGCTGTAGTAGGAAAGACAGTCAATACCTCCTAGTCACAGAACTACAGTGCAGGCAGTGGACCAGAAGAACTTATGTCTCTCAATAAATAAGACAGCATTAACAAACCCAATGCCACCTATGCTACTGATGCCACTATGGGTGGCATCTTTACCCAGAGTGAGGTGATTCTGGTTCAGTCTCACCTTGGCTTAATGCTCTCTGTAGTGGTGGCTTCCTTCAGTTACAAGCATTAGAACACAGATGCAGGGAACAGTTCTGGCATACCTGACCTACTGTGCTAGATCTACAGATCTAGAAATACTAGAGGCATTCACAGAAACAGCATGTTTTATCTGAAATCAAAGAGAATGAAAAGCAAATGTACCTTTGGGATCCATTTCCCTCCAAGGAAGTTTCCACATTTGGGGCATTTTGGTGGCTTATGCCTGGTGACATAAGTGAAGGAACAGCGAGGATTGGTACAGTTCCCGTGTCCCCTGCGAGTATAGGTGGTTGTCTGAAACAAGAGTTGTCAAGAATTTCTCTACAGAGCTGAAAAGACACCAAGCTGTGCACATCACTCCCTTTTTCCTAGAAAGCACTCTACAAATGTTATCTAGCAAATGGCCTGCCCTTAACTATTATTCATGTCACTGAACAGCCAACACTCACTTGTATCAGTGAGTCAGCACCATAATTACACTGAATTCAAGTGTTTTGTCTATACACAAACGTTCAGTGTTAGCAGAACTAGGATTAAATTGCAGAGCAGAGATGAGCAATGCATGTAACCTACAGGTGAAGCAACCTTGCACTTCCAACAATGAATTTGAAAAAGTCATAATACAATGGTACAGAAGTGATTCAAACAGCAGTCCACAGAGAGGCAAGATTTAAATAGTGCATTCATGTTGGAGTGACAGTGTTTGGAGAAAACAAATGCTCATGATGTGGAGGCAGTTCTCATCAGTAAGGTAATTTGTTGTTGTATGCAGTGCTAAAATACTCCCTGGTGCTTTACTGTCACTCACTATAAGCTACTGTAATACCAGCAGCACCACCAGGCACTATTTACAAAGATAAATAAACCAGAGTCTTTCATTTTTGCCAAGAACACTAAATCTACACATGGAGTTTCTGTCAGCACATCTTTTTTTTTTTTTAGGATTCTGTATTGCCACTCCTGAGGGAGCTGTTGTGCTGGCAGTCTGTAACTAGGTCTTTTTCCTAGAAATGCAAGTGCGGCCATTAAGGAAAATAGGCCATTTAAGCTAGGTGCTTCTCAGGAACAAATACCTGAGTTATCTCCACCTTCCCTGAGACACTTGGGCAAACATCACACTAGGCACCTCTACAAGTATCTGCAGTATTCCACCTGCTAGAAGCATGAGGATGCAAGACAACAGGACTTCCCACTACCTTATACAACACAAGAAGCTGCTGTGTTGATTTTTACAGTGAAGTCTCCCAGTGGCTACAAAAATACAGGTGGCTGGAATGACAAGATTATAGAAATAATGCCATTCTTTCTTGTGCAATAATCCAAACAAACTTTTTTTACATGAATTCTCAAAACATTAGGTCACTGTTCATCTGCCATCACATGGCCAAAGTGACAGCCATCCAAGTGACCAGGGAACTCGTGTTCCTGTCACAAGAGCAGACTTTTGCTCTTAAACTGCTGTTGACCAGATGGGTTGCAACACCATTATGTACTCTCTCTGCTTCCAAGAACTTGAGGATGAAGGCAACAGGATTATAAAATACTCTGTGAGGTTGGACACCTCCATTTGCCTGCACAAGGCACAAAGCCTGGGATAAGAAATGCATCAACTGATGCGATGATTTCAAATTGGACCATGATCAAACCTTTCCTACTCTGGCAGAAGGCAACCCTGTGGGAATATATCCATATCTTGAAAGACCAGACTGGGTTTCTTACCAGTTTAATTGATGTTGGGTTCTCCACAACAGAATGAGGTGGCAAAGGTAACATAATGAACTGTGTAGCAGGTGTGGAAGAGCTGCTCTCTTCAGTATCCTAAAATGAAGTCAAAGGGAAATTACATGTAGAAAACAAGGCATGAGCTGGTCTGCATCCCACCCTTTCACAAACACTACAATTGAATATATACCTTGAGGACTTATGAGACCAGAAAGCAGGAAAAAAGACTGACCATTTCAAATGCAACAGCCTTACCCTGTCTACTCTGTGGGTTATCTAACTCTTTACACCTTGAAACTGTTGAAATCAGCAAATGCAAAACTTCACAGAACAATGTTTTCTGTAATAGATCTCTAACACTCTAAATTAAATGGACTCCGTCTCTCTGCAACCAAGAAAACAGCTCTCAAGAGCCCAGAGGTAATGGATTTCTTCACCCCAAAATCTTGAAGTACAACTGTGGAAGCCACCTCGAGTACTGTTAAAATAATGAGTAATTAAAAAAATCAACCTTTGACCAATCATCTCAAGATATGAGTGATGGCAGAGAACCTGCAGGCAGAGATGCAGTAAACACTGAGTTAGAAAAGCTGCTCCTTGACACAGTACTGAGCAATACAGGACCTCCTGCAGCCACCAAAAATCTCAAGTAAAACATGATAAACAGCAGTCAGACAATTCTGGTGAGAACCTGACAGGATTTGGAGCATTACTCGAGTAACTCACCCTCCCAGTCACCACAGTCACCACAGACACACCATCGGAAACCTGAGGACGGGCCACAGCGATGCTCCCGCTGGAGATGTCTGCAGAGCCACTGACCAGAGTCTCTTCAATAACGACCTGAGTTGTCTGATATGGTTGCCCTTCGATTTCCAGAGAAGCCTCATCCAAGAGGACATCTCCAGCCACTTTATCTGTCACAGGCCCAGTGCAGTGAGAGAGAACCTCCGATGCCACCACTTCTTCCACGGCCTCTGACTGACCAAAGGAAGCAGACTCTTCTGACAGTCTTTCAATAGCAATGCACTGCTCAGAAATGCCAACGTGGCTCGAGTCCACAGAAAGGACATTTTGCACAGCATCACGGGAGATGTTTGTGATATTGGTGGAAGCTGTCCCTTCAGGTGCTGCCTGACCCTGTGTCACGTGCAGCTCCAGTGACTGCCTGCTCCTGTCCTCTTGAAGAGTGGTTTTGGGAATAATTATATAATCTGAGCGAGGAAGAATCTTACGGAAACCTGGAATGTCTGGAACCACCGTAGTTCGAGAGGACACCTTGGAGTTCTGTTGGCAGAAACAGAGTATGAAATGAATGAGAGAAAAAGGGGGATTCAGCTCTCAGTCCTGCTTGAGTATTTGAGTGCTGAAAGCTCCAATGGCTCTCTCAAGTATTCTACTAGAGAGTTCTCCATGTGACAGCCTGGAGTCCCTCAGCCCTCATTTTATCATCCACTTCACCATCAATTGCTCTGATGACACAGCACAAAAATAACTACCCTTCTCATCAGTGTGAACTGATGTATGATGTGAATTTCAAAACATTATCCCTTTACTGAAGAGAAGGCAAAAGCAAGAGAAATCCATTGCCTCACACACTGCTTCCATACAGGCAGTCTGAAACAAAAATACAAACTGGAATCTGCAGCTAAACAGTTCTCCCACAGTGCTGTGTAAGCATTTAAGTGCCAAAACAAATACAGTTGTTGGCCTCTCTCTTCACAGGGCAAAGAATGACAGAAAAGGTGACTTACTGGGTCCAGTCCCTCTTTCTCCAGCTTGGCTTTCTCCAAGTAATAGCTTTTTTCAGCCACGCTGAGCAGCCTCCAGCTCTCACTGATCTTCTTGTTGATTTCAGATTGAGGGAGGTGGGGAAGCTCTTGCTGTACTTTCAAGTAAATATCATAATAGTAGAGGAGGTAAGCAGATCTGAAATGCAACGGAGACTGAAACATTAATGTCATTCTACAGCAACTACTTATGAAGAAAAGCACAGGGTTTTACGCTGGTTCAAGGTCAAACTACAAGCACGTGAGATTCATTTCTACTTGTAAATGCATTTTTAAAACCGAATGAAAGTGAAGATTCTGAAGAGAACCTCTGCAATAAGAAGCAAGACTCTGAGTCGGGTGATTCAAACTTGAGAACAACCAATGGTAGCACTCACAAAGGCACATCAGGAGCCCAGAGGCTGCCTTTTCATAAATGTTTTGCACTAAGGTGCTCCAACTGTACTGCAAAGTTCATTGTTATCAACTGACAGGAGGAAAACTGTCCCCACACTCAAGATTGTAAAGAAATGAAGACAGGAAGAATTTACCTGGGTTTTTTGGCTTTTTCTCCATGATCACCAGGACTTTTGTATTTCTTTTTCTTCTTGGAAGGCACTGGTGATGTGTAAGTGTAGGTGTCCTCTATTTCCTCCATGACCACAGTTACTTCAGTGCCATCATATGGAGCCTCCATTGCTGAAGACACACACTGTGTGTTAGGCATTCACTGAGCAATAGAACTTTCCTCCCCACCAAGACTGCTCTTTATGACCCTTGCAAAACGACAGCGTTGCATGCAGGGTTGATATTAATTAATTAAGATAATGACATGTTAGCTTCTGATCAACTTTTAGAAGAGAACACCTATGGCAGCGTTCTGTGCAGCTCAACACAACTGCAGTGTGTGTGCACTGACAGCTGCAGCACCTCAGGAACAACTCTGGCAATGCAGAAGTCCCATCCCCAGCAGACAGGTGCCAGCTGTGTGGCCCCGCGGCAGGAGCGGCGCGGAGCCCTCCCTCTCCCGCGGCCCAGCGACGCAAGGCCTCGGCTCGCCGGCCACTCACCGGGCAGCACCGGGACGCAGCCGCGGTCACATCCCAGCCGGGGTGCAGCGGCGCGGGGCGGGAAGCGGCGGAGCTGGGGGCCGGGATGGGGGCGGAGAGGGCAGGCCGCGCATGCTGTGCCGGCCGCGGGGGCAGCAGCACGGCTCCGGACCCGTGGCTCCGCGGCCGCCCGGCGCCGCCGGAAGTGTTCACAGGAACTGCTTCCGGGTCGTGGCGGGGCGGAGCCGCGGGGGTCTATAGATGGTGCCCGGAGGGGGTTTTCTATCGGTTCTTCTTGTGGAGGTGTCTGCTGAGATGGGTAGTGGTGGCACTGAGGAAGGAAAGGGGCTGGGGCGCCCAAAGCTGGCATCAAACCTCATCGTAGCTCGGCTCTGCCTGGTGTCCCTCGGTCACGCCCGGCGGGGAGCCCCGGCTGGGGGTGTGTGAGGGTCTGAGCGGGGCCAGGCGAGGAAGAGCTGGGGGAAGAAGATCGTGCTAGGCGAAATGACAACAGGGCAGAGTGTGAGAGCCACGGGAGCCCCATCTCATAGCAGCTTTCCTGTCACAAAACGCAGTGTCACTCTGGGGGCAGCCACCCCTCCAACTGCCTGTGGGATCTGTGGGTCCCAGCATTTCTTTACCAGTGTTTCTCCTTCAGATCTGAAGTGGAGGCATTGCTGTGCACAGCAAAGTAATCGTCTCCTTGCTTTGCATGAGCGCTGAAAGATAAGCATCTGGCTCCCCAGGGAACAAATAGCCTTATAGGGCTATAAGCACTCACCCTCTTCTTCCAACCATTGGGAAAGCGAGATATTATGGGATACCTCAATCCAGCTCCTGGCTCCACAGCTATCACGGAGCTATTGTTCTAACACATTTGTTAAATTATGCATTCTGTGTTTTCTTTTTTTCTGTGCGTGTCTATTTCTGTGTTTTACATCATGCGTTCTAACTTTAGAGAAATGTAAACCACATCTATCTTCTGTCTCAGATCTCGGAGAATAAGGGCTCCTCTTGTCTACTAAGTCATTAGTAGAGCCCACAAAGTAGTGATACGACAGCCAGAATTAAATCTGCAACTGGTTATTTATCTTCCTGATGTTCTGCAACCATTTATGTGGTCTGCTCGTGTTTATGTGTGATAATTGGTGGCAAACGGTCTGTTCTGTGTCAAACATTGGGCAGCTTAATCCAAACCGGTTCTTTCCCGAAGCTCTGTACTTTTATCCAGATCAATAAGCGGCCGGTAGAGCTTTGTTGGAATTATTACCTAGCCAAATATTTGAAAGAAAAGGCCGCCCGGCTTCACAAGACTAATGAACTGAAAAAAAAAAACCAAGAGGAAAAGTGTGAAGGAAAGCAGCCATGCTTCCCTTGTTTTTCGCAGAGGAGCTTCTCACTGTGTGTGTGTGTTGTCAGTTGTGTTAGAAACTCAAACTGTTTCCTAACTTGGGCATTTTGATTCTTCCATAGACTCACGGCTTTATCTCAGAAAAGTGATATTGTCAGCATGTACATTGTTTTAACTGTGCTGCAATAGTACTGTGAGGAAGAGGAAGCTGCTCTGCAGCCACATCTGTTGTGAGCATGAGGAGAGTTCCAAAGGAATGCCCCCTGCCATAGGGAGAAATGGCATTCTGCCACCAGGGCGCCCTGTGCACCATTACCTTGAGAAATTAAAGGCTGGAGATTAAACTCCCTATTTGTTTCACTGATAAAGTACAAGGGCCACTCTGAAGGAGTTCAAAAGATAACAAGGCACGCTGAACTACAGCAGGTACCAGCACTGGGTTCTGAGTTGACTTCAGAGTCTGTTTAAACAAATGAGATATTGTAGCAGATTATTACTGTTATTACTTTCATCCATCTGGACCTCTCCCGTCTGTGAAGCCTTACAAAGCTCAATCCCACGTCCTGCTCAACCAACATCACGTCATGCGGTTGGGGCTGAGGTGCCTTTTCTCAGCGAGTGACGTGCAATTGGACATCATCTCCACATCCAGCCCTCAAGCAGCGCTGCTTTCCAAGATGCTCTCATGAAGCCCACCTCTGACTACAGCTATTGGCACTTGGCACAGCAGCGAGGACAAAAACCTTCCAAGAGCTCCAAGAATTCAGTTCCACAGTGGAGAGCTCAAATCACCACCAAGAGCAGCGCTACCCACATCCATGTGGGTGTGTTACCTGCTCTGGTCACCAGGGACAGTTTTCTAAGCCAGTTTAAACCTCCCTGAGGTGCAGAAGGATGCTAGACTGGTGAGCATGGGGTTGTGCTGACATCTGAGAGCAGACAAACACCCACTGAGCTCCACTGTGGCTCTGCACACATCTGCTGCAGCTCCCAACCCACCACACTGCTCGGCCTCTGCGCTGATGGTAACTGCGACAACGTGGCAGAGCAGCAGTTGGAGGAACAGAGGCCAAGAAGGAAGGAGCATCTGGCTGCCTGCATAAGGGTAAAGGAGCCCCTGTTCCATCAGAAATGTTGCCATTAAGATGTTACTATTTTTAAAATGGCACCAGTGGAAAAGCAAAAAGGGATTTGTTATATTTCTGATGAATTCTGGTATGTTCGCGAGGACAAACATCAGGGATCTCAGAAATGTTAACGTCTGCAAAGTTGCTATTTATACACACAAGTTTCTGGCTCTGGAACACGGTCGCCTTTGTCTTTTTGAACAGGTAACTCATGGCACAAAATCATCAAACCAGAGAAGGGACCAAAAGTGATAGGCTTCATTCAAATTAGGTAGCAGAAAGTATCTTCTTGTTTTACCCGAATCAAAGTAACTGTTAAACTGAGAGAGTTGCTGTACCATCCTCCCATCGAATCTTCCAGGGTCGTAAAAATCTCATTTTCTCAGCCAGGCTGCTGTAGCCTCACATCATGCTTGGGGTTTCTGTATTCATAAAGCAGAATCTGCTTCTCTTCTTTGAAACTGCATTGGTTTCCGTGCCGCCGTTTAGCCAAATCTATTCAACAGCAGTCAAACTAGCACGAAGTAAATGCATTTCTTTCAAAGAGGTTACATAAAGCATTTTCGTGACGTTCACTTAAATTTTCCTAAACAATAAAATGGGAACAATGATTCACATTACTTCTCTATTCCAGTTATTTCAGTAAAATTGTTACCAAGGCTTAGAGGTGCCCTTCACATTTTGAAGTAAAATTCAATCTCTACCCAATTTTCTACAAAAATGAGGTGTAACAGTATTATATGTTAGGTGATGAAAATAACAAGAGACACAGTTAAAAGGACTAATACTGTCTAGAGAGTTTATGAAGAAGAGAAACCAAGCTGAGGATGAGCTCGTGTAATGGCAAACTGCATAGGAACGGCTGGTTTCCCATTGCTTCTTTAACAGAGTCGTTATCTTCAGGGCAGTAGATGAGAGGTTGAGACAGAGCCAGCACAAGGCCTGACAGCTCACCCCCCAGAAGGCATATGAATCCTGTCCTTCTGGCAGTTAGCAGCTGGAAAGTGTTATTATTTTCCAGTATTCATGCTGTGCTGCTCTCTCTGACGGAACGTATTGCTTTATTTCTTTACAATTGAGTTAAGTAGCATGTAACGCTCTTCTGACATAAGTCAAGATAAGTGCCTCCATTCTTTGTTGAACGTGGTAATGAGTTTGATCCGTGTTGTGTTTTTTTGTCTGCTGTTCCCTGAGCAATGCGTTTGCCCAGATCCTTTCACAGCTGGTGAAGTACAGAAATGTGTTTCAATGAGTGGTAAATGCGTTCGTTAGGAAGGAGCTGCCACTTACAGCGTCATCACCTTGGGAAATTCGGTGTCCTTTGTGCCCAGCCTGTTAAGTGTGATAAGCTTGACTTTATCTATGTGGTCCTCGAAGGAAAAGCTACTTGAAGACTTGGCATTTGGGGCTGCAGCTCTAATATGACGCTCGAGCAGCAACAGTAGAGAAATTTACTCTATGACAGTAATTAAATACGGTGTCTGAGGCAGGTAAACAGTGCTTCTCACTTCCCATTTTAATGATGATTAAATGAAACACGAGGAGATGAAAAAGAATTCCTGAAGGTCAATACTTCATGATCCTACTGAACTCGCTCGTTGTTGGACACGGAGCATTGATTCTAACCATATCTGTGTTTGGGAAGGGAGTGGGGTGAAGGAGTGGTGCCAGGTTAACAACCATGCGGTAATGGAATTTGTAATGACTTTCTCTATGTCCTACAGCTTTCAGTGTACTTGCATCCCTGAGAGCTCAGGGCAGTGTTGTGTAGTATTTAAGGTGCCGTAAAAAGAGAGGCTCTCTGGGAGGGCTCTTGCACTGTCCCCACAGGAAGCAAGATTACAACAGAGGGGACCTTTGCTTTGACCCAGACTGGCTGTCCCTGAGTTCTTGTTTGCACCCATCACAAGCAAAATATCATCCAAGACATAAGGCACAGCCAAGCTTTTCTAGTCTCATCCCTACCAACATAACAAATGGATTGATACCGTGGATCAGTGGTTGGACCGTGGGTTGATGGTTGGACTCGATGATCATAGTGATCTTTTCCAAGCTTAATAATTCTCTGATTCTATAATGATTCTGTGATTCTCAGCTCAAGACCAGTGAACTGGATTCAGACAGACATCTGTTCTATCCCAGTGGAACTGTAGCATACAGCGTCACTACCCATAGCCACAGCAGTCACCAGAGCAGCAGGAATCCAGGGTGGCCCTGCACAGATTCCGTCTCAGGAACACTCAGCCAACAAGGAAAGGGAATTTTCAAATTCCACTTGAGGTCTTAGTCCATATCTTCTGGCTGAAGATATCTAGTCTCTATCTGCAGTGCAGATAAAGCACACACAAGGCTGTAAGTGATTTGGTGCAGGAAGACGTTTGGTGCCTGCATAGCTGCCAAAACTCAGGACCAAGCCCCACTGTATCACAGCAGTGCTGGCCCTCACCCTGCTGGATTAAAGCTGACGTGGGAAGGCTGACAGGAGGTATGGCCACATGTCTCACTGCAGTATGGATGTGCAGTAAAAGGCTGCTCAGCCACAACATCTCTCCTGGCATGGCACTGCTTGTTGCCTGCAGCAAAGGGTAGGACTTGTCTGGATAGGAGACAGCAGATGCTTCTCAAGAGCTGAGCTGAGATTGCAGACTGAGCTCTCTCGGGGTCTGGGAGCCATGACAAACTAATTTCAAAGAACTCAGATACCAGTGCAGTGCATCTGGGACATACAGATCAAATGTGAATCCCTCCAGAGTCGAGGTCATTCTCCCTCTGCAGCGTGTAGGAAAACAGCAAGGATCTGGTGTGTTCTCTGATGTCACGTTTGCAGTAAGTCTGGATGCTGACAGTGTGCACTGCTGCTGGACCTTGAGCAGCACGAGCAGGACAGCAATCTGCCCGCTTCCCATCAGCAGTACCTGCTGGCTTATTGCCACACCGGTGATCTGCAGCACGGGCTGATGTGCCACACAGCCTCGTGGAGGGCCACGGTTTTCCTGCGTACAAAAAGCAGCTCCAGCTGTCAGGTACTGAAGGTGCAATTCTGGTCTCTGTGATGTTAATTTAGTTTCAAACAGAGCAACAGAGGGAGGAATCAAGTACCACGGTGGCTCACATTTTTACAGTGACTTTCAGACCAGCTGCATCTCCTGGTGTTTCCAACAGCACAACGCCACGTCTCCATGCGGTACTGTTAATCTTCTCTCCACTCTTTCCACTGAAGAGAACATCAAAGCTCTCACACCTGCACCTCCTACCTGGGATCTGCATGCTCTCTCTTTCCCCTCTCCTTGGCGGTTCTCTGCTCCATCTTGAGCTCCAGCCCTCCCTTATCACATCCAGCAGTTGTCTGTTGATTACAAGAATCAAAAGAACATTGAGCCGTGCACAACGGAGCGTTTCTAAATGCCTGCAAGTCCCTGGCAAGCAGAACTTGGTGCCGGGGCCTCTTTTCACAGAGTTCCTCACAGTGATTTGGCACATTCATCACTCTGAAGGGTTCCTGAGCAGCGCACACGGAGACACAGCCAGGCTGCCTCCAGCCCTCAGCCCAGTGCCTTCCAGCAGTTCTGTGAGCTACAGGGTGGGATGGGATCCAGGAACACAGTCACACCCCTAAGCTTGTTTGAACAAGTGCTTATACAGTCCGTTCTGAAAATATACCACTGCCAGGTGCCAGCCAAAGTCGCCGCTGTGTCACACTGGAGGGGCTGCACCTGTTTGTTAGTGCCAAAAGGCATCTGTCTCACACTGATTAGCAAAGGCGCGTGGGAATAAAAGGAATAACCTCTCCCTGGCATGGTGCTAACTGTAAAACTCGACAACTCCTGGCTATTACCAAAGAGCTACAAATATCCCAGAGAGTTTATTAATACCAAGTTGTTCTAGCCTATTGCCAGCAGTTCTGTAGAGAGAGAACATTTCAAATCAAAATGGATTGATTAAAAGTGCAAGCATCGGATAGGCATGGAGTTATAAATGGAGTTATAAATACTAAACAACAAAAGTATATGACTTTTTGTTTAGGAACCATATTTTTACTTGCTTATATAAACCAGCAGTCATCTGGGTGCATAACGGGGGAATTTTGCTGCAGAGCTGGCATTCTGGTTTTTGAGCTGGCCCAGAGAGAAGTGTGCACGTAAGGAAGGAGTCAATTCATTTATTTCTCCCAGGACAGTGCAGTGTATCAGAAGTAGGGGGGTATGACCAGACAAGATAAGACTAACAAAGGGAAACTATAAGCCGAGAAACAAAACCTGCCTTCCCAGAGCAGGATCCACTCATCTGTGCAGCAGCCCGATAAGAAGCCAGGGGGAACACATGGTTTGGGCTCTGGGAAACAGAGCTCAAAGAGACAAAGCGTTAATGAGCACGTTGGAGAGAAGGAGGAGGTTCTGCTCCAGCTCTGCCATTTGACAGGGCTCTCACGCAGCTGGAGCCATGCCCATTAGTGCTCGTTAATGAGAAGTGAGACAGAGCTCAGACTTGTGATTTGTCTTTAGTAGTGGAGAAGTAGGTTAAAAATTCCAGGGGGGACAGGAGCACCTAAGGAAAAAGAAAGGGGTGGGCTGCTAGCCCTCATGTAACAGCCAACACCTTTTGGGGTGTCCTCTGGGGAAGGGTGACTTTAAGATACAGTTCTATGGAAAGCCAATATACCCCAACACTCCACACGGCCCAAATTCAAGAAGTGCCCGTGGGACAGAAAAACAGTAAAGAATAGGGAAAAATAAATGTCTCCACCGGTAATTGATGGATGCAGCATGGACCACAGGTCAGTGAAACATGACCCAATCACAAAAGCCAGCACAGTGGGCTGCTCTCTAGCTCCTAATCTGGCTGTGATAGATGCTCTGTCTCAGCAGGTCACCTCCACGCTGTCCCAAAGTTTTGTTTTCTGATTGCTGGAGTATGCACGTGATGTTGTAAATCTGCCCTGTGGCCAGGCTGCCCCACACTTCTCTCCTGGCTGCTCACTGATGCACTTCCAAAGTGGCTTCAGCAGAGGAAACCCCTTCTTCCAATTGCGTCTCTTAGCAGCTGAAGGGAAGGGAAGGGAAGGGAAGGGAAGGGAAGGGAAGGGAAGGGAAGGGAAGGGAAGGGAAGGGAAGGGAAGGGAAGGGAAGGCAGTGTAAGATAGTGATACAAATTGGCTAAGAAATGTGCTTTTTTAATTGCCCTCCTTGGAATGTAAAATAACAAGGATGGTGTTTCTTTGGAATCATTCTTGTCCAAACCACTCAGAAATACTTGTGAGCAGTGCAATGGAGAGTGTGATCCTCCTTAAGCAGCATCCGCGCTCTGTATTGAAAGCAGCAGATGCTGCTGGAAAGTTCCAGGCACTGTGGTCATTAATATCCTTCCCACACCTGAATGCACAGATCATTGATTTTTTAGAGAATCTGGAATAAGTATTTACCCCTGAGAATTCAAAATTTGCTTTTTTCTGAGTATTTAACAGCACTTTCCTAGGAAGATCTGCCTTCTTAGTACACGACTGATGGAAACATAATTATTAAGTGTACAATTACAGTGCTTTTTCCTGCAGTAGCACTATTCAGTGAGCAGATATGACATGTTTCATGAGCCTCCGAGTGCTATCGTTGCTTTGTTCCACAGAAGAGGAGAGCCAGGATCAGCAGCTCATGGTCAGTTCATATGGGATTTGATAAAGCTGGGAGAGAGAACCAGTTGCATTAACTTTCTGTCCGCAATACAAGGAAATGCAATATGACACAGTACAGGAAAGTAGAATGCAAGAGCTTTGGGGCAAGAAAGCAATTAGAGGTCCCCTGAATGGGAGATGCCTGGGACAACGGGGGGTGCCAGGAGTGGGGAGTGCAGATGGACACGGGGAGCACAAGAAATAGTCCTCAGTTTGACTCAGATTGAGGCCCATCTACGGGGCACACAGTGCCTTGGGAAAGGCCATCTGCGGTCCCATCATTTGTGTCACTGTGTCCTGGAGCCACATGTGTGGTGATGCTGTGGACATCAGGCATGGGATGCAAGCATGGGGCAACCCTCCCAAGGGACAGAACTGTACAGGACGGATGCAGCTTGTAGGGTAATGTTTGCCTTGTGGTTGTTTTCACCTCGGAGGGTCAGAATAGCGTTGCAGAGTGCAGCTGCCTTCACTCGTGTAAAAACAGCCATTAATGAGTCAGAACATGGGAACAGCTCTGCTGTCAGCCAAACAAAGACCCTGGGCTCCTGCCCTCGCTGTGTTTGGACAAGAGTGATTCCCAGTTATGCATTCCAGTACACGTGATTGCTCCGAGAGCCAAACGTTTCTGCAGAACTCATGATAATACCCTTTAAATTATGTAAAGGTGTTGTATGGAAGGTAACAGAGACTTGGGTGGTGCTGTGTAGAGCCAGGAGCTGAACCCAGTAATCCTTGTGTGTCCTTTCCAACTTGGGATATTCTATGATTCTATGGTCAGGGGACAAGCAGTGATAGATCTCATTGAAGGAGGTCTATTGGTTAGACATTAGGAAGGGCTCAGAGCAGTGTGTGCAAGGAGTGTGTCACATCACAGGAGGGCCAGGGGAGGTGAGGCACCCTGCGATCAAGAACAGGTTAGGCAGAGGAGTTCAGGTCCCTTCCATTTATTTCCTGTGATCTGTTCTCATACAGTATGTACCTGGTTAAAATACCACAGAACGTTTCCCCGCTGCCTGGGGAATCATGAGAAGTACTTTCATAGCTGCATTTCAGAGTCCTTTCCAGCTGTTCTAGCTGCTTGGGCTGCACAGATTAGCTCATAAGCTTTTAATAACATAATTGCAAAGATCAGGACTTCCAAACAAACCGCTGGGTATTACAGACCCAGCTCCCGCTGAGTTTGCATGAAACCAATTGGAATCACACACAGTGAAGGCCTGCAGTGCCACGCAGACTTGATGTAGGCCAACGAGCCTTGTGCTTTAGGAAGACATCTTTGTGGCCGTCTCATGTGATTGCACTCCTTCAAGCAGCAGACAGTTCCAATCAGTTCTTGCCATGCCAGTTTTGCAACGTCAGCTTTGCTGAATCGGGCCCTCCAGGGTTGTGTTGGAGAGCTGAGATCTGCACTTTGATACTGATGCAGACAGTCACGTTGGGGAGACAAGCTGAGGAGCATGCAGACATAAAGTGCCTTTCACTTCCAGGAGCCCCAAGAGATCTTCCCAGCTCGAAGTTCTGGGGATCTGCTGCCAGTTCTCTTCCTCCTCAGCTAAGCTGGTTGATTTCTCCAAGGTGCAGGATGTTCTCAAATTCTTCCAAAATACGTGGGAGTGACAGTTGCCGAGTAACAAAACCTCATCACTCTTCTCCTGGAGTGCTCAATCCCTCACGTTTCTGTTTTGCAGGGCGGGCAGATGAAGCTGTGAGTTGGGCACCAGTCTCGGATCAGGATTGCTCGGATCTCAGCCTTGCCCCTGGGTAAATCTATTGGGTCAGAGTTCAAAGAAAGGAAGGGATCTGACTGCCTGTGTCCTCTGGACTTCATAAACAACGTCAGGGATGCATTTCGTGATTCACTGAACTGACGCAGTGACCAATGTAAGGAGATCATGGCAGGGATGCTGCAGCCATGGAGAGGCTGCCTAGCATTTCTTCAAGCTGTGCTCTTCCCCAGCACATACCTTAAAGCCCTTGTCCAGCTGATGTCAAGCAAAGTTGGAACATCAGGTACCAAGCAGAGTCATTTAAAGCTGATAGATCCCACCCCTTCACAGGAATTGGGAGGAAAATTCAGCCCTTCTGATACCTGCGGGACTGGGCAAAAAGAGCAAATAAGGTGATTAGGAATGGAGAAGCTGCCATAGGAGGAGATGTGCCGAGCTGGACAAGGAGAAGGATGATGGCACCAAGATTTACATTATGAAGAATGCAGTGGATAGGGTAAATGTTATCTGCTGGCCAGCAAATGCCACACTGCTGGAATGAGAGGGCGTTTGCTGAAACTTGTAGGGCATTCGTTCTAACACACAAACAAAAGTGCTTCTGTACAATGTGGGGAGTGAGCTTCTGGAACTGGAGGCTGTGGGAACAGCCAGAATGGTCAGGGAGGGTGTATGGGAACTGCTGAGTCCTGGTCTGAACCACTGATGGAGCACCTGGGGAAAGGACCCGGTCAGCCCTGGGAGCACAGGTGAAGGCAATTCAGCTCTGCTATCAGAAGGGGTGGAGCCTGGCTGCATCTCTCTTAGACCTCATTCAGGACTGCCACTGGGGAAGGATCTGTGGTTGGAGATCCCTCCTTTGTGGAGTCTTTCCTGCGAGCCTGGATCTTCAGAGGTGGGTGAGCACCTTTACTTTTGCTTTGAAATAGCGACCTATCCACATTGGTCCCTTTGCTGTTACACTCTTATGCTGTCCTTCCACTGTGTTAATCTTTCTGGTTGTAACAGAGGGCTAAGAGCAATTAGTGAATGAAAAGCCTAGAAATGGATGCCCAGTGGTCCAGACAGACTTTCCTCTAAGATCTCTAATACAACCATTGTGGCTGCTAGGAGTACGAGCCACCAAAGTGGCAAAGCTGGTACGTGTTCCCTAAACATCTGCCACTGCATTGCTCTGTGACAGAGCAGTGGGTAGGATGGATTCAGATTTGCTGTTCTCTTTTGTCTGTCTTAATAGAAGTCCTGCTCTTCCTGCGGCATGGCAGAGCTCAGTCCCCTTCTGACACTACTCGTCCTGGTCCCAGCTGAGCCAGTAATCTGCCCCATGTCTAATAGGGAAAGACATATTAACCTTCAAATTCTATCCAGGGGCACATACTCTTCTTAATGTCTTGAAATCTCATTCTTTGACCTGTTGGCCCTCTTCCTCCCATGCAGCAGCAAGGAGAAGCACCTTGGATGCACATCCTGGATGCAAACAGTAGCAGAGTTCATGGCACATTAGCAGAGCGACTGACACAGCAGAATGACACGGGGGCAACTCCATGTTTGTGCACTTCAATAAGCTGATTATCAACAGAAGGTTTCCTCCTCTAATGTTCCCAGTCTTTGCTGCCACGCTGGAGAGGACTGAGCTAATGAAGACCTCCTCCTGTGAGCAACATGAGGAACTGTTCCTTCTGTATCACACCGAGAAGAACATAGACCAGAAAAAGCATTCTTTGCTGGCAATAGATGAGTGACGCTGAGGTACTGCTATTAGCAGCAGAAAGATGCTTTTCTCCCTCAGCCTTCCTCAGCCTTATGTTCCCATAGCACTTCAGCAAAGGGTGCTGGGGTGTCTGGATAGTAAATGAGACAGGGGTTGTGCTGTCTGAAGATAAATTGGTACCTCCACTAGTGTGTGTGAGTGACTTTGTCTTCTTTGGGTTTGTCTTCTAACTTACCAAACAGAGACCAGAGATAACGATGACCTTACAAACCTGCCCTGCTTCCCCTCCCAGGCCCTCCTGAACAATCCCTTGATCCCTTCCCCTGCAATGAGCTCAACACGAAGATAAATGTTCTGGCAGTGATGCGCAGTATTATTTTTGGCATTTGAAGGGTCTCAAGCTAGATAAGGGAAGACTGAAAGGAAGACAGAGCTGTTTTGTTATGTTTTGCTTTCTTTTCCAAATGCAAAAGACCAAATTCCGATCACACATTTGAACACGCAGCCCTTTCCTTTTCTGGATTAGCGATTTCTGATTTTCACCACATTGGCTGATTCTGAGGCTTTATTTCAAGCCCGGCACATTCAGAGCCCGGATGAAATCGCACAATAACGGAGCTGAGAGACAAAGGCATGCAAAGGCAGCGCCAACTCTATGGCTCCTGCCCAAACAAAGGGCTAATTTGGTTTCAGACACCGTTTGCTGCAGGAATGATAAGATTAACACCTGATATCAAGGGAAACGCTGAGCTGTCTGTGATCTCCTTCAGCAGAATGGCGCTCCAGCCGCTCTTTTATTAGCATACGTTAGAGGAGCTGCTCCTTCACACAGACCCTGCAGAGCCTTTGTGGAAAGCTTGGAGCAATGCTTCTGCTGGTGCATCTGGGGGCATGCTGAATAAAACATGTGCCATTTGACATTGTTCGCTGGGGCTCCGTGGGTAATGGGAGAGGGCACATGTTCCTGCATGGCAGAGAGCCACAAGGATGGAGCTGGCCTTTACAATAGCAGGATGAAGCATGGGGGCACACGGGGTTGGCTTTTGATTGCAGCAGAGCCTTGAGCAAAGAACCCCGCTCGCCCTGCACTGATCTAAATGCCTGCTGCATGTATTGCCTCCAGACAAGGGAAAATAAAAGCCCCGAACCTTTGCTCCGTGTGTGAGCGTGAGCTTGTTATAGACATATCTACCTGGGAAATCAAATGGGAAGGAATTGTCAGAGCAAAATATGCGTTGCAGAGGTGGAATTTCCAGTGCTCGGAGAGCCTCAAGCACAGCCTGTGTTCCGCTTTGTCAAGCCTGCAATTTGATATGAGGTTCTGGGACTTCTGAGAGCTCCTGGAGCAGTCTGAAAGGAGGAACAGCAGGTACCTGCACTGCTCTTTTAAATGAAGATGTTGCCATGGCCCAGCCCTATAGCATATTATTTATTTACCTAAAACAGCCTTTGCAAAGAAGCCTTGCTCCCTTGGTCTCTGCCTCCTGTTCTGTTTGGATGGGGACACAGGGCTGCTTCCCATCACCAGGGGCACTGCAGCTTTCCACAGGGATGTGTACACAGCTGAGAGTTATTTCCCTGCCTGGATGTGGAAGGATGTAACTTTTCCAAATAGCAGGGAAGAAACATCAAGCTCATAGGCAGAAATCCATTACTAAAGCTGCATGAGTGCATTAAATAAAGCAAACGGAACTTCGCTGTTCCACTCAAGTAAATAGTTTCTCCTCCTTGGTTTTCTCCCTCTGCTCTCTAAATGCCATCAGCAGTATTTATTTGAGAAGAGCTGGGATCTATTTACTTATTTATCCGTATTTAGTTTAAAAGCCCGGGCTCCAAATTAAACAGCCATTCATAATGTCATTATCTGCCCTGCTCTGTGGTCAGGTGCTGTGTGCGGGGTCACAGGACGAAACCTTTGGCAGAGCCCTGCAGGAGCAGCTCAGCTCCTCATCCATCTCATCTGGCAGTGTGATGGGCTTCCAGGCTTGCACTGCTGTGTTGTTTTACTCCGACATCTATCATGGCATGGTAAATCACCTTCTGAAGTGTTTATTGGTAATAGTTGAATTCTTTCCACCCATTTAAGCTGCTTTTGAAAAATAAACATTCCCTTGTGTCTTGGAGTTTGATGGAAACGCAGGGAGAGTTCCTTGGGTTGGGAGGTAGGGATGGAATTTACCAGTGCTGCGGAGGAGAATATCCTCCTCTTCCTGCCAGGATGGTGTCTCCCTGGAAGGAAGCAGGGGCCGCTTTCTTGTACCTATTTGGGAAAGCGGAGGAGGAGATCAGAGGACAGGAATAGCAGAGAGATTAAATTCACCAGCATGACAGCCAGGAGCCAACGTGGAGAGCAAGGGCTGGGGGGGGGTCGGCCTGGGGGGAGGCAGAGGGGGGGGTTTGCAGGCGAACCCATTGGGGGTTACCTCTTGAGGACTCCAACGTGACGGCCCCGCAGCTGACCCGGGCTGGCGCATTCAATGCTCTTACCACTGATCCTTGCTCCTCTGAAGGCCTAAAATCAAAGTTTTTCGTTTCTTTTTATCTTTAATGAGGAAGTCTGTTGAGTCCCTCTCCTGCATCTGGGAGTTACTTTCCAATCTGATGAACGCTGACTTTGGAGACGGCACCAATGACAAGCTGCTGAGATCACAGCAGCAATCAAGCTTCCTTTGATGGCAGAGCTAAAAATACGTTACCAGCTGACAGAGCCTCGGGGAGAAGAACATAAAGTTTGGTTTGGAAGAATACTTCTTCCTTTGTGCCCATGCACAGAGGACATCCCCTCTGTAACAAACGTGCAGGTGGGTCACATCCGAACGGAAGCACCCAAAGCACCCGTGTACAGACCTGTACTGCCTCCAACCCCGCTGTGAGAAAAGCTTTAAAGCCCTCAGCACTTTGGAGGATGGTGTCACTGGCAGTTTTAACTCTCTGGTCATTCCAGCACTCATCAATATTGCATGGCAGGAGCTACATCTCAGGGCCTGGAGGAAAGAGCCTTGGCCAGTACCCCAGCTCAGTTTCACTTTGCTAAATCCAAGGCGTTGGCTTGCAAGCTCCCTGGCTAACGAAAGGCAGCTTCTGTGTCACAAATTGCCACACCAGAGGTGTCCCTGGAGCCCTGCTTCGGTATTTGTAAAAGGAGCTGTGATGAGCAGTGTCACTGCCACCTCCTGGGCCTCCTGGGGATGGGAGCTCCTCCTCTGAGCTGTGAATGCAGATTCACACCAGCACTGTGCGAGGATAATGGAGTGAGTGGCTTCAAGAGACCTGCCCCTCTGCCACGGCCCATGGAGCAATAGCACCGACTGGCCGTGCTCCCAGGTCTGCTTCCCCTTGCAGGCATTAGCTGCAGGTGGATCCATCGTGCTTTTGGTAGGGGCCGTGCAGACAAACAAGCACACACAGTATTGGTTCTCTGTTGATGTGTTGTGTGTTGGGAGGTAAAAGATTGAACAACCCAATTTGGCACATGGAAATGCCTGAAAGGGCATATTTAGCTGGCTGAGTGGGAGCCCCCTCCATGATTTTTGGTGATTCTGCATGCATCACTTAAACGTGGAGAAAGGAGAAATTCACTTGTGTGGTCAGAGAGAAATACACCAGATTTATTGTACTGAGAGATACAAGAGGTATTTCTATGCGGCTGCAGTAGCTACATCATGTTTCCCAAAAAAAAAAGGCGTTCATCAAGAATGTCTCTGCTCAGTCCTGGAGGCGGACATCCCGTCCCTAAACCTCGGTGGGTCCGTTGCCAGCAGCGTGCTTGATGCTCCCATTCAGGGTGCTGGCCCTGAAGATGTACGACCTCCCTCTTACTGAGCCTTCGGCGTGGATGCTTTCCGGCTTGTTCTGGCAGCGGAAGAACATGAGGAAGCCGTTCCGATAGTTCTTGTTCATCCAGCCGTAGAGCAGGGGGTTGACAAACGTAGAGCACATGGCCCCCACGTGGAAGACGGTGTACAGCAGTTTGTATTCATGGAAGATAAGAACCAGATCAAGATCGATGGCAAGCTGGAATATGTGGAAGGGTAGCCAACAGACTGCAAAGACCACGACTACCATCACCAGCATTTTGGTGGTCTTCCTCCTCCTGCACTGGTTTTCGTTCCGAGATGTGGGACTGACGTGGTTTTTCAGCTTGAACCAGATCCTGGTATAAGCATAACAAATAACTGCAAGAGGGAAAACGTACTGCAGGAGGAGCATGGACAGGCTGTAGATAGTGGCATCTCTGTTATTACCAGAAGGCCATTTTTCGGAGCAGACAGCCATTTTGAGGTTGATAGATGGGATTTCCTCATAGCGGAACTCTCTGAAGATGGCCAGAGGACCTGCTAGGATGGCTGCAGCCAGCCACATGATGGCTATGATGGTGAAGCTGAGCCTCCTGGAGATCCTGCTGTCCAGGTGGAACACAATACATCGATACCTATCCAGGGCAATCACAGTCAGGGTGAGAGTGGACACGTGGACGCTCAGAGCTTGAGCGTAAGGGACCAGATGGCAAAGAACAGCTCCAAATTTCCACTCATCCAGCAGCGTGTACACGAGGGTGAAAGGCAGGCAGAGGGTGTCCACCATCAGATCTGCCAGGGCCAGGTTAGCTATGAAGAGGTTGGTCACAGTCCTCATGGTTTTGTACTTCACTATGATGTAGATGACCAAAGAGTTGCCAATGAAGCCCAGGAGGATGATGAGGGAGTAGGCAGCAATCAGAACCACCTGGACCCCTGGGATCTTGGTGCTGTCCATCATAACGCTGTGGGACCCAGAGAGATCCAGGCTGGGAGTGACAGAGTCCTCGGTGTGCCAGCCCTGTGGCAGCTTCTCATCTACTGCCAGCTTCTCCATGGTGAGGGTGCTGTTGGCTCCCTCCAGCAGTCCCATGCCTGGCCTGGCACCCTCAGATGGGAGGAGAAGGTCTGGAACACAGACACAGCAGAAGTGAGAGCATGGGACACAACAGAGCATCTGCAACAGCTGAGACGTAATGGATGTGTCCTACACGGCATTCTGGGCAGCGACACCCTCCTTTCTTCCCATTGACCTCATTAGTTGGAGCTTATGATCAGATGAATGCCAGTTCCCCATGGAAATCAGGGCTCATGCTGCTTTTCATGAGTTTCTGGGGCTCTTTTTCAGTTGTACAAGGCAGAAAGTCAACCAGGAGCAGACTGTAGGAACTGAGAAGATCTGCTCGTAGAGCCCTTCTGCACGCTGCCTCGCTGCTCCTTCAGGCTGGGCTTTGCACAACTGGGAGCTGATTTAAACAAAGCAAAAACGTGGGACCTCTTGGTCATCTTTGGATGGCAATATCTGTCCCCCTCTCTCCTCAGGAGCATCCCATGCTGCTCCCACCACGGGTGCCACCACCTGAGCATCCCCAGGCAGTGCATTGCAGAGCTCCTGCTGGGGAGCGCAGGTGCCGCGGAGCCATGCACAGGCAAACAGCCGGAGCTGTGAACAAGCATCCCGCAGAGCTGAGAGCCAAAGCCCCGGTGTCAGCGAGCCTCTCACCATGCCATGCACAAATGCCTGTGAGAATCTGGCTCTAGGAGTGAGGACCCTGGCCAGTGAGCCAGAAGTGACTCAGCCTGGAACCTGCAGTTGGCATTTGGTGCCGTCGGAACGGCTGAGCGTTGGCACAGAGATACTTCTGTGTGGTCCAAACGCAGTGGGAGGAAAGCCAGCCCTGTCACCAGCTCCTTCCCAGCGCCTGTGTCTCTGAAGTGCTGCTGGTGTGTGAGGGGAGGGGTGTCGTGGCCCCCAACACCTTTACCTTCCCTTATTTCCACCAGGGGAGCAAAAGTCATCGCGCTGCCCAAAGGGGCTGTTTGCAGAGCACTGTGCTTTCCGTGACCTGGCGACAGAGGGGGACAATGCTCTGCCACGGAGGGAGGGAGACGTGGGGTTTAAACGAAGGTGGGAATTTGGGCAGCCCTCTGCTCACCTCAACCCCCTGAGCAGTGAGCTGCTCTGATTTCATCCCCAGTGTGATGGGTGCTACGGGCCGGGTGCTGGAGGGCTGCTCCTGGAAGCTGCCCTGCCTGCACACCGGCTTTCTTCTGCCCTCTCCACACCCTTTGGCTTGGCTATCGATCTCCAAAGCTGGCTGCTTTATGCCAACCATTCCTCCAAATGAACCTGCTGGCTCAGCTACGGCGGTAATGGAGAACACAAAGCTGCCGCGCAGCGGGCAGGAGGGCAGTGAGGGGCCACAGGGCTGGTGGGGGAACAGCAGTGCTGGGCACATTGCTGGGGGCTGCGCTTTCCCTGCTGGGTTTGTACACCTCCCAGGCTGTCTAATCTCACTTTATCACTGCCATTTGTTACTTTTTTTTTTTTTTCCCCTGTCCCGTTTACCTTCAGTGCCCACATCCTGCCATGACACCAACACACACTCCCTTCCCTCCTTCCCATCTCACCCCCAGCACACTGCTGCATCCTGTGACCGCATCTGGGGCTGCTTCCTTTTGCTGCAGACTGGCAGCCACCCCCCATCAGCGAGGAGCCGGGAACATCGTGGCTATTGGAGCTGCTTCGCCTCCTAACAAAACAGCCTTAATGGAGCTATTATTTGATTTGCTTTGCTTTGTGTTTTGTGATATGTTTTTTTTCTGAAGGGGAGCTATTAAAAATCAATTAAGGCATTTTAATTAAGAGGCAAAATGGTAATAATAAGTGTTCCTCCTCCAGGGGCTGCCTGGAGGTCGCAGGGATGCTGCTGGAGTGGACTGAGGTCTGTTCTAGTGAGTAATGGAAGTGCTGGCATATGTGTATGCTGCTGCCCGTGCCCAGCAGGCCTGCCAGGCAAGATGGAAAAATCCTTGGAGCTGAGGGCCAACTGCTTTGGGGAGAGGAAAACAGCAAAGCAAGGCCAGAAGGAGGCAGAAATACCACCTAAGCCAGAGTTGGATGACAGAAATGGCTTTTTCTCTCCCCAGCAGCAGGACTGGGTCACCAGCAGGCATGCTGCGAGGGAACAAAGGGCACAGAAAAGAGGGAGGTAGGGACAAAAAATGGCTCAGAGCACAGCCAGGAATCATGATCCTGTCATGGCTGTCCTTGACTGGGAAGGGGGGAGCGGAGGCACTCGGGCATCCCCCGCTTTCTGCTCCCAACCTGGCTGATGACAGCCACGATCTCTTTCTACAGCAGCACTGGAGCGTGAGGGCTGAGGCTGATGGATGTTTTATGGCTTGGCACACGGATTTGTTCCACGCTGTGTCCTTTCTCCAAAGCAGCTCAGCTCCATCAAACCCCTTCATCTCCAGCAGCCTGCTTTGGAGCACTCATCCCGTCCCCATCTCAGCAGCAGGCAGGTGAAACCCCCTTCTGCCTGCATTCCAGCACAGCACATACGGGAAGAAAACACAATAAAATGGGATACAGAGGTTAACCAGACTGCCTGAGGCCACACAGAAAGTCCACGTCAGGCTGGGAACAGAGCCCAGGTTCCCTCACTCCGGTCTCCTGCACTCACCACCAGAGAGGAGGCAGCATATCTTGGGATAACTAGAGTGGCCAAAATGAGATGGGAGGAGTTGCATGAAAATACAGTGTGTGAGGGATGGAGGGGAGGGGGCTTCGCCCTCCGTGTGTGATATGCTGGTTTGAGGGCAAGAAACAGCTCTAGAATTCTATCTTGGAGCTGAAGAGCAAGTAGAAATCATCCTGGGCCCCTCCATCTCCAATGAAGGGGTAATTGCCCCACTACAGCATTATGGCAGAAGGGGACGCAGTGCTGCAGGACGCACTGTGGGAACAGAGCGATGCTGTCCTGAGACAGCACAGTGTGACACCACGATGGGGCTGTGCACCTCGTGAGGGCTGCAGAGGGAAGAGACAGCCCTGCAGAAGGAAGCTGACTGCCCTGGGGGGGTTCTGCTGCCTCGGGGAAGTTCAGGAGTCTGGGATAGATGAGACAACGGGAGGGGAGGGAGACAGCAACCCCACTAACAGAATAGGCAGGGAGCAAACCCTCTGTCCTGCTTTGGGACAGACCAGAAACTCAGCTTTCTGGTGAAACACATGGCACAACAGGACCAGGAGAAGCTCTGTTCCACAACCAATGTGCAAGCAGAGCATCAAGCAAGCAAGCAAGCAAGCACCAACTTCCCTCCTGCAGCCTTCTGTCTCCTGGTGCCCCTCTGTCCCCGAGGGCAGCGCTGAGCACCAGCAGCGTGTGCAGCCCCAGCAGCAGCACTGGGAAGCTGGCAGAGCCTTGCAGATAGCCACGAGGAGCTGAGTGCAGGAGAGAGGGGGGCTTCTCAGCATCGCAGCAGCACTGGGTAGCTGTTCCTGCCTGGTTTCTGCAGCCCCCTGCTCCGCTCTCACTCAGCATCCCACTTCCCAGGCTCCCTGCTTCTGCTCGGGGACTGTTCAAAACTCACCTGGCAGTATTTCTGATTTACTTTCTCTCTCTTCCAGCTCTCAGGATCCCTGGATTCGCCCTCGCAGGGATGCTGGGATGCTCGAACCGTGCAGCACGGCTGAGACCCGGCCCCAACTCCCCCCTCCCCGACCCACCTGTGTCCTTCTGGTTTGGAATCGCTCGCCTCGCGCTACGGCCTCATCATGGGCTGCGACCCGTCCTGTCTTCTCTCCTGGAGTCAACCTGTGGCCAGAGGGTGGAAAGCACTTTTCTGCGACTGGCTTCGGAACAGCGAGGAGGTCAGGTGAGGATCGGGGCTGCTGCGGGGTGCTCCATCAGCCGGGGAAGCCTCGGTGCCCCGCTGCCTCTGCGGGGTGACTGACAGCCCCCGTCTCACAAAGCTGGGTGCCGTGTTAGCTCCTGAATGAGAGAAAGGCAGGGAGCGTGTGTTTAACAAACAGAAATGGAAAGGGGGAGGGAGCCTTCTGCTGCTGTTTATACAGTGCTCAGCCACTGAGGGGCTTCTTGCATCGAGGAGACAGGAGCTTTTCCTCCACATCCAGCTCCCTCTCCAGGGACAGCTTTGGGATCGGGCTGCGCCACCGGCTGGGCGAGCATCCGTCCCCCCCACCACACAGCTCCCCGGCAGTGGGGCTGGGATCGGGCTCAGGGCTGGGGTCACAGCCAGGGTGGGCAAGCAGGGGGTCTGCAGGTCCCACATCCCAGGGGAGCCTTCATCATCCACCCCACAGCCACCTCTGCTCTGCGCTCACACAGCACCCACAGGAGCACTAAGGGCAAGCCCTTCTGTACTTTGTCACACCGGTAAAAGGTGATGGTGAGATGTTTTAGTCACTTGGCAATGTCTGTCTCTGTTCCAGAGTCAGATTCCAGAGCTCGGAACCGGAGTGAGCTTTCATTTTAGGGTGCTCAGCACTGCCCACACACTTGCAGGGAGGGAGGCCCCAAAGCAGCAGCACATCCCAATCTGCAGACTCCAAGCTTGGAGGAGCCCAGGAAAGCACCGTGCAGCCAGCACGGGGAAGCAGAAGGAACAAGGCTCCCTAACTTGTCAACTTTCTCCTTTGAAGAGTAGAAGTCAGGTTTGTCTCCAGTGCAGGATTTCCAACTTGGACAATGTGTTTGAGTCACTTCACCTGGCCAAGGAGATGTGCCCAGAGGGTGGGGGGGAGAACAGCCCCCTCAGCTCCCAATAACAACAGAAGGGCATCGGGGGAGTTTTGCTTCTTGCGCACACACTGGGATTTGTTCTCCTTTTCTTTATGAGAACACAAACCAGGAGGGATTTCAACTGCCTTCTCATGTCACAAAAGTTGTGGGGCGGTAGGAAAAAGTTTGAGTGGCTCAGCAGAAAAAGGAGACTGAGAGCAGTCCTGCAATAAGTCCCTCTGCAAGCAGCTCTTCGACCCAAGGCTCAAACAAGGGTCCCTGCGAGTCCCCTCCTTCCTCTTCCTCACCCATCTCCCCCAGGCAAACACTGCTGTGCTGCCCTGAGCAGTCCTTGCATGGGAGTTCTGTGCCTTCTCCTCCAAGGAGTTTTGGCTGAGCTGCTCTGGACGCTGTGTTCCTGGTGGATGGATTCTCCTCATCTCCGGGGTTTGCAGCAGCATGAGGCCGATTTCTGCATCAGTGAGAGACTTTCTCCTCCCTTCTCTTGTGGTGAAGGATTTCTCTGGTCCGTTCCCCAGAGTCCTTTGCTACAGCTCCCTGCTCTTCCTTTCCCTGGGATGCAGTGAAGTGAGAAGCGCTGATGGACAGCAGAGAAACTGCTCAGCCTGGAGCTGTGAACCCTCGTCAGGACCATGGGGTGCATTCCAGTCATTTTTGGCACGTGGTTGTCGCTGCATGTCAGCAAAGACAAGCTCTTAAATCACAGATAAGTGCAAGTCCCCAGCCCTGTCCTCTCCCACAGTCTCAGCAGAGGGCTTAGCACCAAACCCCACCATGCAGCCAAGCATCAGCTCTCCAACCACGCAGACAACTTTGTCAGCAGTAGTGCTTGGTGGGCCAGAGCGTGGGCAGGGAGTGCTGCTGGTGACCCACAGAGGATACTCCCCTGCATGGCCCTGAGGTTCCATCACCCCGAGCAGAGGTGCTGGGACTGCCGCCTGCACTGCTCCAGCCTCGTGCCCTGGGGGTTTGTACACACGGGTGTCCCAGGAGCCTCGTGTCCTTTTGAGCACACCAAGACTGCTCAAACCATCTCTGCAGCCCCAAAGCCTTTCCCAGCAGCTACAGGCTTTGATTAGGCAAAAGCCAGTCCGCTCACACACTCGTTTGAGAATTCAACAACGAACGCTGTGCTCCGGGGAGTGAAAATGATGTCAAAAAGCCGAGAAATGGGGCAGAGGAGACGGATGCTTTTCAGCGGCCCACGATGTGCAGCGCCTCTGTGAGCAGGCAGGTCCTCACCCTGCACACCTTGCAGCCAGCTGCACTCTGTAGCTCCTCTGCTGTCGTGAAAGGCACATTATCTGATCGCTCCTGGGGAGAAATTGCTGAGAAATCTGTTACCAAGGCTTCCAGATGCTCCAGTTCAACCCGCTTCATCTGGAGCTGCAACGCTGACTTAAAAAAGCAGCTTTTCATTTTTCACGCATCTGTTTAATCCCACCTGCACGTAACCAAAACATTTCCACTGCTCCTTCCTGTGGTGTCAAGCCTGTGTTTGCCGAGCAGCCTCAGAAGCGGCAGCATGTTGTGGTTACACAAAATCCACTTTTCCATTTGAGCCCCCGAGTTCACGGCTGCAGTGGATTTGGGAATCTGCGATGCATTTGGGAACAAAATTAGCCACAGAGCTGCTCAGAGGTGGGAGGGAGGATAGAAAGCTGGCTGCTCTCTCTCTGAATTTAAAAGCAGGTTCTCGTTTTGCTTTTTGTCCCCGTCTGAACATCTCTGGAATTAGTGGAGGAGCAGCAATGGGGATAAGGTTTTGCTGAAGTACCGGAGCAACCTGCTGCAGGGGTGCACCACTCTGCCCTGCTCTGGGGCAGGAAGGGATGGGGACACTGCAGGCATCATCAGGACGAGGGCCAGGGAGCCAGGGAAGAGGAGAACACATGGAAGGCAATCGGTGGGGGTCGTGTCCTAAGGAAGAAGCCGTGCTTCGGCTCCTGGGAGCAGACAGACAGGGCTCACGGGGCTGACACCGAGGAGGGTCTGCACAGGCACCCCTTCCCAGCCCACGTGCAGGCAGAAAAGGGGGGTACTGAGCAGCCCCGCTGTGCCTTCAGCTGCTGTTTCTGCAAGTCACTGCGCACAGAGCTCGCCTCATTTATTAGAGGGATGTTGCTTGTTGTTTGTGTACCGAGCCAGCTAGAAAACAGCTTCTGCAGAAGAGGATAATTGCAGTCAGATAAGCTCTTCAGAGCCGGGATTGCAAAAATATGATACATGGTACACAAGCCGTCGTCCAGATAAACCAGAAATCTGGCTGAGTTCTGGGGTGGGAGTGTGATTCCTGCCCCGCAGCGGACTGCTTGCCTGACTTTGGGCAATCACTGCCTGACTGTCAGCTCCCTGCTGAGACCAGAGGTGACAGCAGTGGGTGACGTGCACCAGGGAGCGGGGTGTCTGCGGGAGCAGCAGGGCCAGCCCTGCCGGGACAGCCCTGAAGTGCTCCTTCTGTCGGTGGGATTTCTTTCCTAGTGGTCCATGTCACTCCATGTCACGTATGCTGCTGCCAGGGACTTGCCCTCCCAGGCTGGATGCTGCTCCTTCTATGGGGCCACAATGAAGTCACAGGTTTACAGCCAGCCTGTCGCTCCCAAATGACAAACCATGCCATGCATACCGGACGGGCTGGTGGCAAGACTGAAGGCTTTGGACCTTGTGTGCATCTCTCCTGCTCCTTTGGGGACCCCACTGCAGTGAGAATGGGACCCTGGCATGCAGTGCAGATCCAACCCCAGAGTTTGGCCGGGAGTCCTCTTGGCTCCGTGTCCCCCAGAAACGTGACTCACAAGTCTGGCCCCGCAGGATGGGGCTGTCACTGAGCCCCCCCCCGGGCGACATCGATGTCCCCAGGGCACGAGCCGAGCACGCACAGGCTGTGCTAGAGTGCACGAAACCATATAAAGGCAGAGCTCTGCTTTTGTCCTCCTTTCAGCTCTTCCAGGCGATGAAAAGGACAGCTCACAGCCCTAATTAGCTGGGACACGCTAATACCGCTGAGCTCCCCTGGCCAGCACACTTGGCACGAGCAGCGTGGGACGCCTTCCAAACAGCCGCTCAGGGGAGCGCGTGCCTGCAATTCATTATGCGCTGAGCAGCGTTTCCTCCGCCTCCACCGAGGAGTTCAGAGCAGACACGAGAGGTCTGGAGCCTGCAAATCTGTTTGGAAACCCATCTGGGGGTGGGGAGAGAGGAGGTGTGTTTCTCCCTGGGCTTTAGAGGTACTTCAGGTGCATGGGGACGTCGGGCTTTGCGCTTCCAACCGCTGCAGCCTGCGGCACTCGGCTTCCCGTGGGGAAAACATTGCTCCTTCGGGGTGACATTTGCTCTGGGCAAGAGACATACAGCCCCCAGGGACGTGTGGGGTGACATCATTTGTGACACCATCTGCAGGGCCAGCCCTGGTGGTGGGAAAGAAGGGAGAGCTGTGCAGGGTGCACAAGGCGGGGCGCTGGCTTTATTCCTCTGGGAGAGGAACCTGCACTGCTCCTGTTGTGCGTACATCAGTTGGTGAACTTTGAGTGGGCTCTGAAATAGACCAATTCCTCCCCATGGTAACATCATGGTGGGAGCATCCCAAAGGTGAAAGCCTGCCCTGGGCTTGGTTTCAGCCAGGCTGCCTCGGTGGCACCTGCATCTTTCTGGGATAGCAAAGCCAAGGGGAACACTCATGTCCAAACACTCATGCTTTGCATGTGATGCTGCACTGAGAGGTCTTCTTGTGCAGCCTTCTACTGAAAAATCCCTTGGATTATGAGTATTGCATGACAGTAAATGAATTCCCTCCATCTCCACTGAATGGTATGAAGATTTTCATATGTGACACCTGGGGATGCTGTGTAGACCTGGGCTCTGTGGTCCTCTTGAATGCAAGCAATGACAGAGCAAACAGCCTGGAACCAGCCAGGGAAAGGCCGTGTGGGGCTGTGCTGTGACTGCAGGGCTGATCTCACAGCTGCTGTGTGCTGGCCGTGGAATATGGATGATAACCCACAGAGCACTCGAGCACCTTGAGCAGCCGAGCCTGTCCAGCCAATTTTGCAAGGTGAGCTCAGGATGACCTTACCCTCATCCCTGAGATCAGAAACACAAAAAACAGCAGGGGAATGTGGCAGAGCATCACCTGAGGGCCAGGCATGGGGCTGGCTGAAGGGCTCAGGCACAACCCATGGCAGGGAGGGAAAGCTGCATTGTGCTGTGTGGGGGACATCAGAGGGCTTTCATGCACAGCTCAGAACAAACAGGCAAACAAGCAGGAGCCAGAAATGTTAATATTTGCAGAAATCTCCTGGTGGATGGCGCCTAGGTGAGGGGAGCTGCAGGGCGGGGGTGGAATGCAGGCATGGGGAATGTCACATCGTGGTGTGGCAGCGCGCCTGGCAGCCCAGCGGGATGGTTTACATGAGGCTCGGCTGGAGAGTTCAGCAGCCACGTGGATCCGCCCTTAGAACTGAGTCCTTTGAGCATCCCTGGGGAAAGCATCACGAGGCAGCACTCATCCTCCCGTGCCTGCCGCAGGACCTGCTTCCCACATGCCATCACCAGTGGGCTGTGTGCTCAGCTCTCCCAGAGCCCAGCAGCTCAGAAGAAGCCCAATTCCACAGTGCAGAGTACATAGCGTGGGATGGATTGGTCCATGCCCACCCCAAGCCTTCTCCATGAGGTCCTGGACACAGGCAGGACAAAATGACACTGACATTTCTTCCATGCCATGATTGGGATGGTTTGAGCCTGTTCAGCGCCTCTCAGCACCTCCATGTGGTGCTCACCAGGACCACGGTGTGGGTTCACCCACTGCTTGGGGCCAGTGGAGCACCTGCATTGCACGCAGCTCTGCTCTTGATATCATTTGGGTGGTGGATAGTCATGTGATGGTGGATGCCCCATCCCTGGAGACATTCAGCGTCAGGCTGGACCGAGCTCTGAGCACCCGATGGAGCTGTGGGCGACTCTGTTCATTGCAGGGGGGTTGGATGGACAGCCTTTAAGGGTCCCTTCCAACTCAACTATTCTGTGATTTGGGTCCGGGAAGAAAAAATACTGGCAAATAACGGCCCACCCCTTGGGCACCCTTCTCCTCCAGCTATTTATCCAAAGATATCTTATCTCTGAGCATTGTTTCATTTCCTGCTTGCTTTTCCAACCAAGCCCTTTAAATCATGTCCCCATGGCTGAGGTCACAGAGGGATGCATCGTGTTCATTATGGGGATGCGGCTGTTACCTCACTTCACCTCCTCTCTCCCCCTTTCTCTTTCCCCTTCCTGCTGGCTGCTCTCTGCCCCGTGTCTTTTCCCATGGGCTGGGGTCAACCCAACCTCTTAGGGCCGCCCCACAGCCACCATCAGTGCCAAAGCAAAGCAAAATGGGGAAATACAAACACTGGGAACCTCAGCCCTTCCCCTCCCTCCATCCGTTGGGCCCCATCCTTAGCAGTGCTGCTGACGGCGGTCCCTGGGGGGCTGAGCTCCACAAAAACACACTCTGCCACGACTGCAAAGGCTTTGGGGCCCAACGCAGGGCCTTTGGGCCGGGCTGCTCAGAGGTGCCAGCTGAGGGAAGCGCTGACAGGAGGGAGGTGCCAGGACAGCTGGAACAAGAGCTGGAGATCGGGGACGCTTGGCAGCGTGTTTTCAATCGGCAGATGGGAGCTGTGAGCATTTGGCTGGTGGGTTGGGTCCAAAGGGTTACAGTAAGTGAGGTTCCATCGGGCTGGCAGCCACTTGCTGGTGGGGTCCTGGCTGCACTCTGCCAGCACTGGGACCAGGGGAGCTGGGCCAGCTCCAAGCTGCAAACCTGGACTGAGGGAAACCAGGGAAAGGGAAGCACGCTGAGCAAAAGGGGTGGATTCCCCCAGTGCTTGTTTCCACATCCTCACTGCTCAGTGCAGCAGCAGGTCCATGCAGAGCAATGCAGTGCAGTCATGTGTCAGCGCTGCATCTGTGCAGCGTAGTGCAGTGAAGGAACATCAGTGGTGTGAGTGTGCAGTGCCACGCATAGTGCAGGGCCATGCAATGCCACGCAATGCAATTCAGTGCAGTGGTGTGTCTGTGCACAGCGGAGCTCAGCAGAAGAGTGCAGTGCAAGGCAATGCCACGCAGCAGTGTTACAGTGCAGTGCAATGCCACACAGCGATGTGACAACGCAATGCAACGCCGTGCAGGAATGTCACAGCGCAATGCAATGCCATGCAGCAATGTGACAGTGCAATGCAACGCCGTGCAGCACTGTGACAATGCAATGCAACGCTGTGCAGCACTGTGACAGTGCAACGCAACGCCACGCAGCACTGTGACAGTGCAACGCAACGCCACGCAGCACCCCACGAAGCGCCGCCGCCGTCCCGGCCCGCTCACACGTGACCACATCACATGCCGGAGCCCAACCCCATTCCCGGGCTCAGCTCCCGACCAATGAATGGAGGGGCGGGCGGAGCGTTCGCGCGGCGATTGGTCGGAGCGGACGTCGATCCGCGCGGGGCCGAGGACTCAAAGTTGGGAGGCGGCGGGCTGCGGGTCGGGCGGCTTTGCGGGGTTCGGAGGTGCCCCCCCGGGGCTCCCAGCTCGCTTCGCCCGGCCGGGAGGTCCCGAAGGAAGAGAGGGGCCCCGGTGGGCGGCATCGGGCTTGCGGCGATGGCAACGGGCGGCCCGGAGCACAGCCTGCGGGAGGAGCTGACGTGTGCCATCTGCTGCGAGCTGTTCAGCCAGCCCGTCATGCTGGACTGCATGCACCACTACTGCAAGGCCTGCATCCAGCGCTACTGGGCCAGCGGCCCCCGCGTCGCCTCGTGCCCGCAGTGCCGTCGGCAGTTCCCCAGGCCGACCTTCCGCACGCACCACCTGCTGGCCGGGCTGGTGGAGAAGGTGCGGCTCTGCGGCTCCCAGGAGCACCGGCACCAGGTGCAGGTGAGCCCCAAAGGAAGGGGGGAGAGGGGGGATGTGCTGCACGGGGAGCTGGGATGGTGTGCTGTGCGGGGAGCTGGGCCCTGCAGCGGGCAGTTCCCTGCAGGCCGGCCTCAAACCTTTAGCAAACAGATATCCCAGCTGCAGTGCGGAGGTCTCAGTCGTTTGTAGAATCACAGAATCGTTTGAGTTGGAAGGGACCATTAAAGGCCATCTGGTCCAACCCCCCTGCACTGAGCAGGGACACCCACAGCTCCACCGGGTGCTCAGAGACCCTCCAGCCTCACCTCGGCTGTGTGCAGGGATGGGGCACCACCACCTCTCTGGGCAACCCATGCCAGCACCTCACCACCCTTATCATAAGAGAATTTCCATATATCCGGTCTACATCACCCATTTGATACCATTTCCTCGTGTCCTGTCTCAACAGCCACTGCTGAGAACTCTGTCCCCTCCCTTGATGCTTTTTTTTTTGGGAAGTCCGGTGGTGCCCTCCCTCCAGTGCTGGCCTTCAGTTGCCTTTGCTCTTGAGTTGCAGCAAAAAAAAAGTGAAATGGGATTACCTTCTCTTCCTTGTTCCCGCAGAAGCGCCTGGAAGAAGCTCTACAAGCCCATCAGAAGGAGATGGAGAAGTTCTTGCAGCAGAAGCGTGCGGTGCAGGGAGATATCTGCAGCCTGACGGTAACTGCCTGAGCCAACGCTCCTCCTGTGCCCTGCTGGGTGGTGGTGGGTGCTTCCCTGAGGGAAGCCTGCAGGGTTGCCATAGCGGTTGCACACATATGTGATCGGTGGCCGAGATGCCTTTCCAGAAGGGAAAGTGGCCATCTGTAATGCCAGTACTGATGAAGACAGAGTAAGCAAGGAGCAAAGCCCACGGATGCTTCTTGAACCTCATTGCCTTTTTTTAATCTGTTCTGCTGTCCTGTGCTTGAGCCAGCCTGGCTGCAAGTTGTGGAGTAAAGTTTGAGGCTGGATGGGCAGCCCTGCTCTGTCGTAAGTCCCTGGGTTCACATTCACACAGGAGCTGCGTGTCCGTGTGTTGCTGCTCGAGCAACCACTCTCCATCCAGCAGGCTGATTCTTTGAAAAGGGTTCATTCTTGGAAGCTGTAGAAACCTCTTATGTGCCTGCAGGGCAGGCAGCAAAGCTGAAGAGGCTGGATCAGCAGCGCCGGTGATGCTGCAGAGAGCAGTGGCCTTGCTACAAGGACTGTTTAGATTTACTGTGCAGCTCTGAGAGGATGTGATATGCCCAAGTGTTCCTCTAGTGCTGCTCTCCACGCTTGAGTAGTACCGGTCTGCCTGCTTGTCACTGATCTCCGAGACAAGAACAGCTACAGGCTGACTAAGCTTCCTTGTTGAGTGGCACAGAAGTACTAAAAGCCAAGAAAGGAGGGTTTAAGGAAAGGAGGAGTAGTTCAGAGGTACAATTAAAGCGATGGTAGAGGGTCTTCAGACTCAAGTCTGATCTGGTGTGTCAGCACAAGCATCTGCTAAAACAAGAAGAGGCTGGGGTGCCATGGCTGGCTGATGAAGGCATGCTCTGAGTGAGATCAGTATCATGATGGTAGAGGGGGATGTGCGTTTTGGCAAACTCAGCTAGAAGATAATGAGGACTGCAATTGCTCTTAGAGATTAAAAGCTTAAGGAGGCAAGAAGAAGTCACTGGCTGCCTTGTAAAGGAAGGAAGTGAGAGCACCACAAGGTTGACTGGCCAATCCCCACCTTAGAGTGGGGAAACGCTCTCTCAGGAGATTGTAACAGGATTTTATCAGCCTTAACTGCAGAGATTATTTGGCACAGCTTTCTCTAGTACAAACAAGGGCTCTCTGAAACTCAGGTCTTTGGAGGAAAAGAGCAGCAAGCAACCCGTGTCGGGCACCTCTGTTTGGTGTCTGGCACGATGTGAAATAAATCCTAACCTGAACCGTGAAGTCAGCAGCTCCAGGAAAAACAAAAGAGCTCCAGTATAAAATGTAAGCAAATTCCTGATGATGTGGGAGAGGGCTGTGAGCTCCCACCAGTGCAAGGATTTTTAGTTAAAGCAACAAAACTATCAGTAGAGCTGGGCTTTCCCTACGGCTGTATGCAGCCTCAGAAGTTGTCCACGTCTCATTCTTCTTCCAAAAAGTTGTGGGTATGCCTGAAACTGATTTCTAGGACTCCATGAGCAGAGAAATGTGCTCAGCCATCTCACACGTCTGTGTGTTTTATCTGCCAGACTCATTACTGTTGTCTTCTGCTCAGAAAGCATCTGGGGAGCTGAACTTCAAGATCCGGGCAGAGTTCACTCGCCTGCATCAGATCCTGGAGGAAGAGGAGAGAGCTGTGCTGGCAGAGCTAGGCAAAGAGGAGGAGCAGGCGCTGGCACGGCTGCATGGGGATGTCCACCAGCTGGAGGAAGGAATGGCGGCGCTGCGGAGAGACATGGAGCGCTTAGAGCAGACCCTGAGCAACATGGAAGAGGTGTCACTGTTGGAGGTAAGCGTGCTTGGCTGGCTGTGGCAGGAGGCAGAGGATCGTTTCCAGACGTTCTTCCAGGATGAAGAGAGTCCTAAATGACGCACCAGGCTGCAGCTGGAAGCTGCTCTTGCTGCCATCCCTCTGGCTTGTCTGCCTGACTCCTTTGAGTCTGGAGGCCTTAGCTACCAAGGGACACAGCGATCCCTTGGACGTGGTGGGTCTCAGAGCCCTTCCTCCTTCTGCCACCCCTTTGAAATCTCCCAGGCCTCAGTGCCCAGCCACTTTTCCCCAGGGTGGAGGGGGTCCTGGTGGCTTGCTTTCCTCTGCTACGTGACAGCAGAAGTCAGGACAGGGAGTTTATTTGTGCAGCTGCATGAATTACAGACAATGACTGCTAATTCTCTCTGGTCCTCACTGCAGGTGGAGAGCCTGGATATCAGGTACGTGTCTGGCATGAAAGAAGCTGATTTCTCTGCTTATCTCTGTCTCTGGCTGGGACCATACGAGGGAGGGCTCTTATCTTGACTTTTGAAAGCATAGCAAGCTGCTCAGCAGACAACTGGTGCTGTGCCAGGTGGGGGCTGGTCCCCAGCACGCACTAGATGCTCTCCCTGGGGAACATGAGTGCTGAGACAGCCCGACTGGAGGGGAGTGTGCAGGAGATGTGCTTCTTGCTATGAGTGGAAGAGCCATGCACGCTACAAATGGGAGCAGGGCAGCACTGTGGACTTGATTTGGGTGCTTTGACTTCTCTGTGCTCTCTCCCAGCTTCTCATGGCTTGAGGGTCTGCAAATCTGACACTGAAGGGCAGGTTTGTCTGAGCAATGAGAGTAGCTGAGGGTAGCACTTCTTAGACCAGTGCTGCTATAGAGAAGCACATCCCAATCTGTCCTCTGCCAGGGGAAGCAGCCTGGTCTGGGCACAGGTGTGGGTGCGCTGGGTGCTAGCTGTTGTGGGTCAGTGCTGTGCAAGCAGCATTGCTGGTTCCAGCTCCGTCCACTCAGTCTGTCACAATTCTACCCCTGAGCTGTGTGCTGTGGTAGCTCTGTGCCAGGGGGAGCAAGTCACTGGTACAGAGATTTGTGTTCAGCGTTGTTCTTGTGCGCTTTGCCAGCAGCTCAGCGTTAGGACTGACCACCTCTCTCTCTGCCCAGGCCCTCAGTGAGCGTCAAGCCCTCGCCTGCCTTTGACCTGCAGCACTACCGGGACAGCCGTGGTGGCCCTTTGCAGTACATCTTCTGGAGGCAGATGCTGCAGTCCATCTGCCCTGGTGAGCGGATGGGTGCGAGGGATGGATGCGCTGAGGCAGTGGGGTGCGGCAGAGGGGCTGGAGATGCTCTGCAGGGGAAACGTGTAACCCATAAGCGCTGTCCTTGGCTTCTCCACAGTTCCAGCCTCACTCACCTTTGACCCTGAGTCAGCCCACCCCAACCTGGTCTTCTCCAGAGACCTGACAGCGGTGACGGAGCGGGAGCGAGCCCAGCCTGTCCCCAGGAGCCCCCGGCGCTTCCAGCAGTGTGTCAACGTCATGGCTTCGCGCACCTTTGACTGCGGCCAGCATTACTGGGAGGTGTGGGTGGGCAGCAAAACCAAGTGGGACCTGGGGGTGGCTGCTGAGGCTGTGAACCGAGCAGCGAAGGTGAAGCTGTGCCCTGAGAACGGCTACTGGACGCTTCGCCTGAGGAACAAGACGGAGTACTGGGCCACTGCCACCCCCTGGGTCCGCCTGTTTCCCCAGCAGCCCCCCCGCAAAGTGGGGGTCTTTCTAGACTGCCAGGAGGGCACCGTGGCCTTCTTCGACGCCAAGGACATGTCCCATCTCTTCACCTTCCACGAGGTCTCAGCGGAGAGGTACTGCCCCTTCTTCAGCACCTGCTTCAGCGATGGCAGGGACAACGTGGAGCCCATGCGCATCTGCCACCTGGCTCTGTGAGCGCTGGAGGGAGTTGGGGTGCTGTGCCCCTGCGGCACCCCCAGAAACTCCCCTCGGTGTGGGACCGGGGCTGCCTGCCCTTCCCTGCCTTCGCTCCCCCGTTTCCTTGCCCACTGCTCAGTTGAAAGCGTTGGCAGAGCTGTGTAAGAGCTGTTAACCAGGTGCTGTCTGCCGGCAGCAGAGGGAGCTCTGTGCACGGCGCAGGGCCGGCAGCAGCCCGGAGGTAGCGGCGCAGCTCCCCTCTGCTTGGCCGACGTTAAAGCTTGTTAGAAAGGCTCCTGTGTCTGTACCTGCTCCTGGGTTGGAGGCTGTGGGGTTCAGCCAGACTGGAGTGCAGCACGGCCTGGGGCGTGGGCAGCCTTGGGCTTCCAGAGGGGGATGCCCAGCAGGTCGGGCTGCTGTGATTTTAGGCCTGGGATGTGTGCAATTGTGTGTATCCCTCTGGAGGGTCAAAGCAGAGGCTAAGTGCAGCTGGCTGGAGCCTGTGAATTCCTCCTCGGTGTGGTACAGCTTTCTGTGCCCATGCAGAACAGAACCCCAGGTGCTTGCAGCACATGCTGCTGAAATCTGTCACCTCTCCGAACTGCCTAAAACCACAGGTGAAGTGGCAGCTGTCCCTGAGGTGTGGTGACAGCAGAGCTGGCAGGCAATGAGCGCAGCGGGGAGGGGGAGGCAGCCAGCTCTGCTGCTGCCCGTGCTTCACGTGGGTAGCTGTGGCTGCACGAGCTGTGAGCAGCTCACTGCAGTATGTGCCGTAGCTGCCACCTCCTACACCTTCCTATTGCCAAAAGAAGAGCTGGTGAGCAGTAGAACCTGCTTGTCCCAGCTGCCTGTGCTGAGCAGGTTCCAGAGGTAGCACACACTCCTCCCCATGCTGTGCTGCCTGCGGGAACCACAGCGTGCTGCTCACTGGCAGAACTGTGTTTTGGGATGTAATGTCCGTGCCTGGTCCTGCAGGGAGGGGAGAGCCTCTGCCCTCCCCAGAACATGGGTGGTGTGCTCTTATGTGCAGGGAAACTGCTGCTCCAAGCTGCTCTATGTGCAGCCTCAACCCTGCATCTAAATACTGTCTGCCTCTAAACACTATCTCAGAAATGCATTTTGCTAATAAACCATAGCACTGTGGAGCAAAAACACCAGACTCTGTATGAGACCTTTTCGACCTGGCCCTGTGTTTGGGCATGAGGAGCTGGGGAGGGGGACAGCCCTATGCAAGCTGGCGAGAAGCACCCATCTCTGGTCCAGCAACCAGCTGCCTTGTCCTTGGGGGTTACCTTGTTCTGTCCCCGGGGTGTCTCAGAGGCACTTTGGTGTGGTGTTTGCATGGCTGTGCCTTGGGCTGATCTGAGTCTGGCCGCTTTTGCTGTGTCTTTATCCCCTTGCTCTGGGGAAGGTTTTGCTCCTTGGGCGTCCATCCCCGCGTGCGGGAGGGAGGCAAGCTGTTAAAATAGGATCCTTTTGTTTCCCAGGGCGGCAACCATGGAAAGGTCCCACCGGTCGCGCAGCCACCGTATGTTTGCGATGGAAAATTCCCCGTTGCGGCGGGGCGAACCCTCCCCGTGTCCCGCCGTTAGGCGGCAGTGCGGATGGGCCGGTCCGTGCAGTGCCGTGTCCGGGCTGCGGGGATGGAGGTGCGGGAGCCAAACTCAGTTCCCTTTGGGGTAGCGGAGGATTCCGTGGAGCCCACATCGCACCCTCTGCTCTTCCTTCTCCGAAAGGGCAGTGCTGCACTGGCACAGACTGCCCAGGGAGGTGGGGGTTCGCTGCCCCCGGAGGTCTGCAGGAACCGTGGAGATGTGGCGCTGAGGGATACGGTCGGTGGGGATGGGTTGGGGCTGGACCTGGGGGTCTTGGAGGCATTCCCAGCCTTAATGATGTGGTGATTCCATGATCCAGCTCTCCCAGGGTTAAAGACTCCCTCACCAGGCCGGGGGCGCTGGGATAAAATAACGGCTGCGCTTGGATTCCCTCTGACAGCTCCGGGGAAGGGACAGGGTGATTTCTTCCCCAGGTTTGGCAGCGAGGGCAGCTGAGAACACAAGACGTTTTCATGCCTTTTAGAAGCCACGAGCACATGGTTCTTATTCAAGCTCTTTTTCTCTATTTGGTGTCTGCAGGCGTGCGTAACTAACAGCCCAGCGGGGCGCAGCGTGGGGCTGTGTTTATTTATCCATTTGGAGCTCGGTGGGCGCGTGAGCAGGAGGCCGGGGCTGCAGTGTGCTCCTGGAGCTCCAGCATCATCACCTCCACGTCCACAGCCGTGTCATCCCGCTGTCAGCACCCTGCTGCCATCCCGCTGCTGCTGCCATCCACTCGCTGTGCCCCAGGGTGTGAAAGATGGGTTTGGGAAAAGGAGCAAAAGGAGTGGAGTGTGTGGGATGCACGGGGGTTTGGGTGCACGGCCAGCGGTAGGGTTTGTTGTACGTGTTTATGGGTGCGTGTGGGTGCTGAGAGCAGCACAGCTGCTGCCGGTGCGTGTGGATGGCCTGCAGGAGGGTGGTCCGTAATCCCTAAAGGAACAGCTGTGCGTGTGTGCACACAGGTGTGTCCTCGGGGGGTGCAGGACCGCACGTGCGCAGGTGTGAGCTTCCAGGGAGCGCACAGACAGGCAGGGAGATAGGAGCCGTGCGCGTCCACGCGCAAGGTGTGCACCCCCGTGGCTGGGAGACACACGCGGGGCGATGCGCTGGAGCGGGTGGGACGTGAGCTCGTGGAGATGCCTACAGCCGCCATCCCCCGCCTCTGCCCGGAGCCGCAGGTGCAGCCCCCCCCTCCGCCCCGCCGCCCGCCCCGTACCGCCCCGCCCCGCCCCGTACCCGCCCGACGCCCCGCGGGGTTCGGCGGAGGGCGGCGGGCGGCCCGAGGAAAAGGAAGCGGTCCCGGTGCTCCCTCCCCGCCCGCCGCCGCGCGTCGCCGCAGCTGGGGAGCGCCGGGAGCACAGCTCGGGCGCGGGGCGCTCCGCACCGCACCGAACCGCCCGCAGCCCCGGAGATGAAGAGAGTTTGCACGCTGCCCCTCTGGCTGTGGCTCGGCATTGTCTCGGAGGCAGGTGAGCGCTGCGGGGCGCGTTGCGGGGCTGCCCCGGGCACCTGCGGCGATGCGGGGGGTGCGGCTGCCCCGACGGGGCCGTTCCGAGGGCGTCCCGCGGAGATACAGGGAGGGCGCTGCTTGTAGGGCTGTCCCGCGCCGCGCAGTCCCGCCGCCTTTCCCAGCCCCGATGGGGCGCACCGCGGCTGTCTCCGACGGCTGTGACGCCGCGCCGGGGCTGCGGGTGTGCGCGGTGCGAGAGGGAGAAACGTCCTCGGAGCGTTAGGATGGGGATTCCTTTGCTGCTGCAGGGAGACCCGCACTCTGCTCCTTTATTGTTCGTAGGCAGAGGCATCGCTCCGAGCGTCGGGAGCTGTGCTGGGAGTAGGGCGGGAGGAGGAGGGGGTCCGTGAGCCGCTCTGCCGACTGCCCACCCTCCTCGTGGTGGTCACTGTGGCCCACTTTGGACTCCCCCAGGGCGGGGGGTTGGCGAGAGGCTGAGGGCAGCGGGCTGAGCCCCGCGGCTGCGGCGTTGGGCAGGTGGATGCGGCTCCTTACTGACCGTGGGGTGCGGACCGGGGGGCACCGCCAGGAATGGGGCACCAGAGCCCTGGGAAGCTGGTGTGAGTCGACTGCTACAGATGGAAGCGAGATCAATGGGAAGTTGGTAATGTGGGAGGAATGCAGGGAAACGAATTCGGGGGCTCAAATAGAGTTTTTGTAGCCTTCAGCTCAGTGACTCACTGTCAGCGGCAGCATTGGCTCACGGGGAGGGCTGTAGGTCTGGGTGTGGTGGTGCAGAGTGGGCTATGGGTAGCACTGCTGCGGTTGGCGCTGCCAGCATACCGTGCCCTCAGTGATATGGATGCTCCAGTTCCACAAAGGGCCCCTGCTGTGGGTGGCACAGCTGCTCACAGCTCTCTCGTTAGTGGTCTGCAAAGCGGTGCGTGGCTGTGCCGCATCCCTCCATCTCCCCGAGGTGTGGGGCTCTGTGTGGGTCTCACTCAGGGCTGCACACTGCTCCGGAGTTCTGCTGTGCTGCCTGATGAGTGCAGCACAGAAGGGAGATGTGGAGCTCAAGCAGGGGACCATAGCCCCTCTGTTAGAGTCATAGAACGGCATGGGTTGGAAGGGACCTTAAAGATCATCTTCTGTCTCTGCCTTCTGTCCTGCTATACCTAAGACCAATTTTTCAGTGCTCCCAACTGCGTGCCAGTATTTGCTCCCCTCAGAAACAGGGGTGTGAGTGCAAGATTGCTCCATGGTGGGGATAGTGGAATAGTTTGGTATGGGACCGTGGAGAGCCTGTCCTGGCACTGCACCCCGTTGACCTGCTCAGTGGGAGGAGGTGAGCTCTCGCTGCGCCCCAGCTGCACAGTGACCCCAGGATGGAGCATCCCAAGGTCAGCCTCCATGCACAGCAGTGGGATTGCTCACACCCTGCCCCACTCCTGCAGTGTGACCCCATGGTGCAAAGGAAGGGCCCATGCTTGTGTAGGACATGAGCCGATGGCGCTGGCGGCTGCTGCTGCCCTCCTCGGAGCACGCAGACCTCCCAGCTGGGTGCACGGCCAGCCCCTGCCAGCAGCAACGTTTATGCTTGCAGATGGGATTTGGAGCACTTGCTTTATGGCAAGCAATAAACATGGGCCATTTCAGCAACACCCTTTCATGCAAAAACCTGGGAGTGTGCAGCAAGCCCTGCTCTGGTCCCCAGCCCAGTCACTTGGTGGTGAAGCAGAGCCAGGGCTGGGACAGCAGTGCTGGGGAGGGGGCACCCGTGGCCTCACCGTTTGCTGAAGGAAAACCTGAAGGGAATGGGGTGCTCTCCCTGCCTGGGGTTTGGCTTTGGCATGCTGGCCTGCAGCTTGCTGCCTGTGTGTACTGCTGCAGGGAGATTGGTGGCTGAGCTCAGCTTGATGTTTGGCTGGGGGGGGGGGGGTGTCACACCTCTGGCACCACAATGACCCCGACCAGGAGGGACCCACCCAGCCTCCATGCTGCCCCTCGGTTCCATGCAAGATCCCCATTCCCAGGGGGATCTCAGCCCCACAGCATTTTCCAGGGCAGGCATGGGAAGGGCAGGTGCTCCAGGAGGGAACAGGCTGTTCTCGGGGCAGTTCCTGGGGAGGGAAAGGAGAGCGGGATCCCACGGGAACAGCAGCAGGGCC
Organism: Gallus gallus; assembly: GCF_016699485.2. Taxonomy (NCBI): domain Eukaryota; kingdom Metazoa; phylum Chordata; class Aves; order Galliformes; family Phasianidae; genus Gallus; species Gallus gallus. Next base: position 12,954,047 of record NC_052544.1, read on the forward strand.
GTGGCCAGGCAGCCACTTCTCCAACGCTGTGTGAGGCACCTGTGATGCTCAGGGTGCCACTGTACCAAAGAAGCAGGGGGTCCTATGTGGGTGCTCAGCCCTTGGTGGCTTTGGGGAGCAGCATGAGCCCCACGGGGTGCACCCACAGAGTGAGCATCACCTGCATCTTTGCATTCAGGCTGCTGGATTAAACAGCACCAAGCAGCGGGGGCAAAGGTTTGGGTGCCTTAGTTTTGGGAGGCTGCGTATTTATTCCATGCTCATCCCACCCAAGGCTGCACTGTGCTGGGTGCTGCAGGCATGGGGAGAAGCTAAGAGCTCCTTGCCAGCCAGATCTCACTGCCCAGGGAGTGGTTGTGGTGGTTTCCTTGTGAGAAACAACTCAACACCGCAGAGCTCTTCCGCTGGGCAGGACGGGCAAAATCACAGCACAGTGGTTCCCTGTGGGTGGCTGTGGTGGGGGGATGAGGAGCGCAGTGTCACCTGGGGCTGAGGCACACGGTGACATCTCTGCTTCTGCATGTCCCCACCCAGACAAGGGGGCGCTGCCCCAGGGGGGTGCAGTGGAGGAGCCCAGGACCGTGCCCTGCACCAGAGCTGAGCTTATCCCGAGACCTTCATCAGCAAAAGAAATGCTGCCGCAGCTGCATTGGCATCTAGTGACTGGTTAAATTAATTCCAGGGTTTTATTGCCTTTGGCTATCCCAGACCTTTGTTTCTCGTTTCATGTTGTTACAAGGGAGGGTTCACCGGGCCCCAGGGGGCCTTTTTCTCTCTGGTTGGAATAGTTGTGATGTTTTCGGCACAAAGTGTTATTGCCCATCTGCGGTGCTCATTGTTAGCGCGGAGATGGCCTGCGCTCAACTGGGCAAGGAGGCTCCTGGTGAAAGTCCCCCTGGTTTTAAAGGCAGCGATCTGTCCTGGAGCCGTTTCTACGCTGAGGGATCAGAAACAGGTCTGAGGCAGTGACTCGTGTTTCACCTTACAGCTTCTTCCACGTGCTAATTGTTTTTCTTGCTGTGGTTCTGCCCCCGCCTCCCAGCGTGAGCATCGTTTGGGCCAAGCGTGGAGGTGCTGTGGGACGGACGTCATGTGCTAATGGGGAGGATCAGTGCAGGGGGTCCTGGAAAGGCTCCAAGCGATGGGACAGGGCTGTGGGGAATGGCGTGAGACATCCGAGCGCGTTCTCTTCCATCTGGTCACGGGGTGACCATACAAAACCTTCTGTGCAGGGAAAGGCAGCAAGAAATCAGGGGTATCCCCAGACAGGGCGTGAAAAGGGCTGCAGACCCTCCTGGTCTCCATCCTCCATCACCAATGGACAGAGCTGTGTAGCGAGCAGAGATGAAGGGGAAAGGTGGGACTTGACCTGCCTGTGTGAGCAAGGAGGGACCCAGAGCAGTGCGGTGATGCTCTTGAGATCCTTTGATGCATCCAAAACCCCGTGCACAGTAGTTCTCTGCCCACAGCGGGGTGAACGTGGTGCTGTGATGGTGACAGTACTCAGTATAGCACAGGGTAGGGTTAAGCACAACGGCACGGTGCCGGTGCCAGGCTCAGTGTCCAGGTTCTCCCTGGTGGAGGTCAGCAGTGGTTCATGGGAAAGGAAAAATTGGCAGCTGGGCCGGATGTCCCTGCATTTCCCCTCTTCCTGCAGCCGCCTGAACGATGTTCCTTATTTAGCTTTCCTGACGGACAGGAGGAATCTGATGGCGGAAACTGTCACTGCCTGATAACAGCGTGGGGAGCGCTGCGCTGGGCGGCACAGTGGGGAGCGGGGCAGTTCTGGCCCTGCGTTGGGATGGCCATGAGCAGGGAGGGCACCCACAGCCCTTTCCTGGGTGCTGCTTGGTGCGAAGGCAAGGTTTCCTGCTTGCTAGCAAGGGGGGTGTGAGCAGCACCAGGAGCTGTGGCCAAGCACAGACATCAGCACTGGGACTGCCATCCATGCAGGACTGTGCCAACTGAGCACAGATGTCACTGCACGTTGCATCCTGCTTTCTCTCCATAGGAGATGGCATCCTGCTAGCTTCTCGTGTGTGTGCCCACAGTGACCAGCCCCAAAACCGCAAAAGGTCCCGAAATGCAGCCTGGATTTCAATGTATTCATTGATTTTTATCTTGCATCTGTGGAGGCCACCAGGCTGCTCCCATACCAATAAGAGCATTGTTTCCATGGCAATTAATGTATTTTAAAAGGGCAGAATGTACAGAGAGACTGTATTTTTTAAAGAGCAAGCCCTAAGTAGAGCAGCCCTTACCCCCCATGTGGATGTTGGACTCTCAGTTCAACTGCACAGCGCACAGATTGACATCACTGTGCGTGGGGTGCACAGGGCTCATGAGGAGGAATCACTGCTCCTTTGCTGTCTGGAGAGTGTTGTGTTCCGTGGGGCACTGGGAGCTCCAAGATATGTGCGTGGCCAATTCTGTTTTAGCTGAGCAATATTTAAAATATTACAATTCTGTACCCTCTGAGCATCGCCCTCTCTGACCCCATTATCCACCACAGGCAGTGCCACAGATGCGCACAGGCCTGGTGGATGGGGAAGGCAGCAGGAGCCCCTGCCTTCTGCCCCCAGACCGGGGCTCAGCTCGATCCCCACAGGGATAACAGGGCTTTGGCATCCTCCCTGGCTGTTCCGGGGCAGAAAAAGCAGCAGAGTGCACAGCGTAAGTTGTTTGTTTGAAGTTACACACGCTGCTCCTGGCGTCACTTCCCTGCGTGGTGCACGCTCACATTGCAGCAGTGTGAGCTGACTCCCATGAGCTAACTTCCCACAGCACCTTCCTGCCACAGCCGTCATCTCACCCAGACGTAGTCACGGCAAAGCTGAGGATACTGCTTACCCCATGGCCTGCAGCCAGAGGGGGAGAAAGGCATCTTTTGGACACACTCCGTGCCATCCTCCAAGCGGTGTTGAAGGGCTTTTGTTGGGGAGCTGCCCGGGGATCGGCAGCACCCCGAACCCAGCGTGGTTTCCCCATGTAGGAAGGGTGTGTGGCATCCGTGTTGGTTGGGGAAGCATGTGTGTGTCCATGCAGACGTGTGTGTGCTGTGGGCTGGCTCCAGGGCTCTGTCCTCTGCCTGCGACTTGTTTTCCCTCGTTCTGACATACGGCCGTCTGCTGAGATGGATGGTGGATGTGGTGACCTAAAAAAATAAATACTGACAAAAGTAAGGGTAAAGTCAATAGTTTCCTTGGACAGCAGTAAATCTTGATATCTACCAAGGCAGAAGGTTGGGCACAAATTGTGGTTTGTATTTGGATTTGGAAACTGCCAGCTCAGAGTGATGACAGCAAACAAAACAGCATTCAGCAGAGGTGACGGCACTGAGTGCCCACAGAAATCCATCACTTCACCGTGGGCTGTCCCAGGCTGAGCTGTCCCCGCTGTGATCTGCTCTGAGTGGCCGTCATCCCATCATGGTGCTGCAGCACTTGGCTGTCGGGAAGCAAAGAGCAGAGGTTCAATGGTGGGGAAAGTCTACAGGGTGAGGTGTCCTATGAGAGATGCTCATATGCGTGCCATGGGTGTCCCTGAGCTGATGGATGGGCAGTACAGGGCCATTGTGCTGGGATGGAATGAGGGGGAGGCGATGCTGTGCTGCAATTGGAGTCACCCAGTAATGCTTTGTGGGACGTCTGGCCTGAGGACTCCACATTGGGGTGGGATCTGGGCATACACTGTCTGTCCCCTCTTCCCCCTGGGATGTCCCGGTGTGCAGAACAGAGGAGCTACTTGGTCAGGGCACTAGCAAGGCCTAGAATGTGTCTCAAAGAGCGTATGGGGCAGGGGAGAGCACCAGGCTCTCCTTTTATATGACAGTAGGAACACAAGGCTGCCTTCGTCACAGATAAGTGTTGGCCATGGGGTTATGGTGGTGATGGAAGGCAGCAGGAGACTCCGTGCGGTGTTGGCCCTGCAGTCACCTTTTCCAAAAGAAAAACACTTCTTAGTACAATAGTAGGTTAAAAAAAGAAAAAAAGAAAGAAAAATAAACAGAGCCCCATGTGAACTTAGGAAAGTTGTGCAAGTGAGGAGAGGTGCCTACGGTGAAACGGTGGAGGGGCTCTGGTCCCCCTGCCCACGTCTCTACTCAGCCCCTTGGTCCAATGCCTTGGCAAAATGGTCCTAAGCCAACGCCTTCCCATCACGCCATGAGGCCGTGGGCACCTGGCAGTGACCAGGCAGCAACAGCTGAGGAAGTGGCGTGTGGTCTCCTTAGCACCATTCCCCCTGTTGGTACTCTGCTCCTCCAGTGGAAGTCATTCACATGTGTCAACGCTTCCTTCCCATCGAGCTGCTTGCGTGCTCTGCCCGCTGGGCTGCGTGGAAGGGAAGCACCTTTGAATGGGAAAACAACTGTCAGGCTCTGGGTATGAGCTTTGTAATCAGGTCGTTATGGAGCTTGGTAACCCCCTTGGAAGCTATTTTTAAAAGCAGCATAAGGTGGTGTAGCCTGCTGGCCTTCAAATAGCACCGCAACCCAATGCTGCCATTTGGACTGGGTGTTCCATCGTAGGAGTCCTGCTGCGATCTACAGAGTGTGACATTTCAAACTCAGCCTCTCTTGGAAGGGACTTGGATGAATTTCATATCTGCATGAGGGGTGTTAGGAGGAGGTGGGGAGAGAGAGCTGTGCAGATGTTTACCAGCCAGCTAATCTTGAGTGATGCGGATACCCCGATGCACTTTGGCTCTCAGAGCCGATGATTATCATCTCCCACTGCAGCGGGTCCTGGCTCGTGGGTGCAGCTGTGTGCCAAGAGAAACCCAGAGCGTGTCCACAACACACCCCGGGCACCCCACAGTGCTGGCAGGGAGAAGGCAGGACATTCTGGCTCACTGGGGTGAGGAGCAGCCCGGCAGAGCCCTGCGTTCAGGCAGAGCATCACTTCGCTCCTTTCCAATTCTGTTCCTCTCGGGGATCCCACAGAGAGCAGTCAGATATTTATTAACCGTGTCAGGAAAGACTTTGGGTTGGGCCAGCTCCGGCTGCCTTCAGGGGTGGCAGAAAGCCCCCTGTGCTGCAGTGTTTTTCAGGCTGAAATTCCTTATCTCCCCGCTCGTGGATGCTGGGGGGGCTCTTGGGTCTGCAGCGATCACTCGGCTCTTTCCGCAGCGCTCCCCGCTCACACGTCTGACCTCGTACCTGAGGTTTCCTTCCTCCGCCGCTGCCCCCGGTGACAAACGCTTCTTTGAAGCAGATCCCTGCTATCTTCCTGCCTCCCCCCGTGCCCACCCCAGTGGTGGAGGCAGAAGGGGCCGTGCGGATGCACCGTGCACACGTGCGGGTGTGCACATGGAGACTGCACGTGGAGGGCTCCGTGCTCCGGCTCCCCAGGCAGCAGCGTGCTCTCATGCCCGTGACCACTCTTCCCTTTGCTTTTTCATTATGATTATTTTTAGGTTATACTTGTTGCTTGAAAACCTGGCTTTGATGATCAGGAAGTTAATGTTCCTCCTGCCCTTTGCTTGTGGTTCCTACTTTCTGGACCCGTCTTCATCTAAAGGAGCTTTTTAATGTCACATTGACTCTGGGATGAATCTATTTTCTTTGTTCCATGTTATCTTTCGTTAGGAGCTGTAAGGATTCCTCCTTTCTTCCTTGAGTATTTCTTTTTTTCCCCAAGCTAAAGCAGCCCAGTTCCTGCTGCTCTGCCTTCTTCAGAGGTAGGGCTGGAGGTGCATAGAGGCTGCATTACAGGGAGCCTGGAGCAGATGGAGAATTGAATCCACGTTTTCCAGGGCCGAGATAATCACCTAATTGCAAAACTGTTTTTTCCCCCTCTCACCCTGCTCATCAGCTTGTCCTACACTCAGCAGCTGGAGAGCAGCTCGAGGACAGGTTGTGTTGTGGAGCAGCATGGGCATTGCCAGCTCTGGGGCAGCTGCATGGTTGGAGGGCTCTGTGCTGATTTCTGCTGGCAGCCAAGTAGCAAACATCTGGATGCAAACCCCAGGGTGGGGAGGTGGAGCAGCAGGGCTTCTCCTTTTGGCACGGTGCCTCCCAGTCCAGCTGTGAGCCTTGCAGGTGCCCGGAGAAGGCCACCCTGATGCTGTCTGGGTACTGCTTTGCTGACCTGCTCAGCCCATCCACAAGTTGACAGTCTTGGGAAAAGCCAAACTCCAAAGGCCAGCAATTAAACCCACGCACATCAAGCAAAAAGCAAACATTCAACTTGATTTATTTTCTTTCCAAATGCCACTGCCCTTTTCTCTCTGCATTTAGTGGCAGCCCTGGGAATCCCTCTGACTTCCCAGTTAGATGCATCTCCCATCGAGAGGTGGATGCCACCTCACTGAGCTCTGCCCTTCCACCAGCCCAGCTCCGGCTCTCTTCACAGAGTGCTTCACTTGAGCATGGTTTAGGGATCAGCTGGTGGCAGGGATGTGGTTAATGGTAGCAAAGCCAAGTGTGCACAGAAACCTTGGGCCCATCAGCACCGCTTCCCAGGCTTCCCCTTCCTTGTGCAGTGGGACCTTGCTCATCTGCCTTGCAACTTGTGCTGGTCGTGGTGGTCCACCAGGTACTGAGTCTGGTCCCACACTTGTGGTCCATCCATTGCATCCTTTCAGGTAAGAGGTGCAACAGATGGTGCTGGTTCTATCTCTGGTCCCCTAAAGCTGTCCGATCCCTCTGCTCTTTTTGTGCCACGTTAGTCACGTCCTGCGGGGGCAGAGAACATGAGCAGGGTGAGATTTGGAAAGAAGTAAATTAAAGTAGGAAGAGAAGCAACCTGACAGTCCTTAGGATGTGGGAGGGTAGTTTTAATTGAGTTCTGCAAGGGTTTAGCCATGCAGTTAATAGGGGCCGCTGGAAGAGGGGTGGCCGTGTATGCTAAGCAGGGCTGTGTGGAGGCGGTGGCAGGGTGGGAGCTGCCCATTCTGGCACGTTTGGGGCTTTCTGGCCCTTGGGGAGTGAATCCTTTGGGCAGAATGGGGCTGTTCCTGTCTGCAGGCACTGTGCGTCCCACTGTGCCGGAGCTGCCCTCTGAAATGTCAGGGAGAGGAAGCAATCCTCGGCTTGTTAGTTTCTACAAGGAAATAAAACACACAGATGGCTGGAGCATCCTCTATCTCAAAAGCAGGAAAAAGATTCTCCGGGTGGGAGCAGGCGGCCAACAAACCTGGAGCAATCCAGGGAGCAAACAACGCGGTGTCTGGCCATCAGCGGAGGGCGGGCTGGTGGGGAAACTGGCTGTGATGTGCGGGAGCATCCCTGGCCCAGCGAGAGCAGCAAACAGCCGCTCCCCCGGGGCACGGGGAGGCTGCTGACAGCAGAGATCCTGGAGGAGGTCTGCAGGGTGGCCCCGGCTGACCCGCTGCCCCGGGCCGGACGCGGGGTACCTGACAGAGGCTAACTTTGGCTCAGGACGCAGCCTCTTGGGGAGGATGGAGTGGGGAACGAGCACCGGGGGGAGGGAGAGGAAAGACGGCAGGAGACAGAAATGCAAACATGGCCTGAGAGCTATGGGGCAGGGGGAGGGGGGGAGGAAAAAGCAGGGTAAACCTGGCAGGATGGAGCAGGAAACCGGGCTGGAGCGAGCAGGGCGATGGTGAGATAGTGCTTCCTGCGGGGGGAGAGGAGAGAGGCAGACAGATAAACACTCTGAGTGATGGGGATGCTGCAGGACACAGCGTGGCGGCTGCTCCTGGCACGTGGGTGGCTGTGCCCATGCTGGGTGCCTGAAGCAGTGGCACATAGTGGTTTGGGTGCTTCCATGTTGCACCCTTTGTTGAACTCCTCTGTTTCTGTCTCCTGATGGGGCCACTGGCTTGCAAGTCTAAAAGCTGGAGGAACCCAAAGGGCTCATAGCTTTATTTCATTCCCCATCAGTGGAGGGATTATAGGATTGTGCGCCTTGGCAATAAAAAATAACCAGTTACTTAAAGCCTACGAGCTGTAAGAGGTGAAGCAGGCCCTGGGGTGCTAGCACTTGAGGCCGTGGCAGCTGTTTGGGTTGCAGCCACAGGGCTGTTGTGCTGTAGTGTTGGACATGAAGGCTCCAGCACCCACTAATGATAATCAACCCAATACTCTGTGAGCGTTGATTGAATTCCTGTAATTATTAATCTCCTGTCTCCCTTGCAGGAGATTCCTGCAGGAATCCCTTCATGTCTTTGCTCCCTGTTTGGAGCAAAGGAGCACCTGATGCTTTGTGAATATCCACAGAGTGGTGAGGGCACAGTTCTGCCACGTTTGTGTTTGATGGCATTTCAGGAGGTGAGGTCTATGGATGTAAATCGCCATGGCCAAGGGAGCAGCACCCCGCTTGCAGTCCTGGGGCAGAGGCTGCTTTGTTTCAGTGCCCGTTCTCATTGTGCTTTAGAGCTCTCCCTGCCCGCTGTCAGGTTGGAGAGAAAACACCCGGTGCTTCATCCCCACAGCCATTCATTTCTCATCCGTATGTGGTATCACACCTATCTGCAAAACAAGAGGAGGAGATGCCAGCCATGCATCCATCCTCCCTTTGTTGCCCTGCCAGCTCCCCACTCCTCGTGTGCATGACATTTGTGCTTTGCTGCTCCAGCCCACGGCTGGATGCCTGCCCTGGGTGTGGGCAGGAGCTGCTCCACGTGGAGCTTCAGCCCTGCAGTGGGACACTGCACGTGGGCATTTTGTACGTGGGCAAAGGTCCCCTGTCCACAGACAGTTGTGTGAGGAGGGGGTGACTGGAGCAGAGTGTGGGGGGGTTGCACCTGTGTCTGCCAGGGTTAGGTTCTGCAGGGCAAGGGGAAACAGTGCACATGCAGTTCTGAAGGCAAATGCTGCTAATTCTGATGAGCCCAGCCTGGAAAGCCAGAGAAAAGATTTGCCCCTCTTCTCCAGTGCTAGTGTTTGACTCTCTTCTGCATCAGTCTGTTTCCACAGCTGCCAGTGAGGTACTGGTATTTTGTCACTGACTTGCCAGGAGCAGGTATTTGCTGACACAGACGTGTCATGCACCATAGCTGCTAAGTGAGTGCCTTGCCCTACTTGTGCAGGGAGAGCCTCCCTGGTGGGTCTGAGCTTTGGGCAGCCAAGTGTTCGGGCTGGGGGTGAGACCCAAGAGAAATAGGAGATGCTGTGCAACATGAGACTCATCAGGCTATCCGCTAGCTCCAGGCCCAGAGCGAAGATGGAGCAGTAGCAGGATCAGGGTGGCTTGGCTTGAGCAAAGGGGGAAGAGGAATTGAGCAAGAAGAGAGGGCTGGAGGGATCAGGGCCAAAAGCACATAGAGAGTGTGTCCAGGGGAGCTTTGCTGCATTCATGTTGTCCAGCTCTGATCACGAAACCTCCAGGCACTGAGTTTGGTGGCAGGAGCACAAGATGGGTTGGTTTAGCTGGGGACTTGTCATGGCTACAGCAAGAGCAATCCAGCCTAGCACTGGGGAAGGAAGTCAGAGAGAAGGACAGAGTGTGAACAAAACTCCTCTCCGGAAAGGCGCCCCGTTAATCAGTCAGCGGGGCCGACTCAGCAGAGAGGGAGGGAAGGGGAAGCACAGAGGGGCTGCAGGGTGTGCGGGGGCTCAGAGGCAGGATCCGACACGGGACTTCCTGCAGGCTGCTCAGTCTCTGTGGGGTGCTCTAGGGTGGATAACTCTTCCTGGGGGAGCGTGGCTTCCCAGCCAGGCCCCAGGGTGCAGGACATGGCTTCACGCCATATGTGCAGCCCTGCTGTTGCGCTGAGAACTGTGGTGGTTGCAGGTTGTGGGAAGAGGGGTGGAAAGGGCTGGGGAAAGTGATGGAGCCGTCAGTGATAAGGGAAAGATTCAGCACTGCCCCTTTCGGAGCCATGTACTGAGGGATCAAGGCTAGAGAAACTGCTGTAAAGTGCACTTCTCTGAAATTAGACAAGGTGTGAGCGGCTGTGGGATCCTGCTTCCTCTCTCCGCATCCCATCAATCCCCCTTCTGTTTATTTTAATATCCCACTGCCAACTTGCTTGGAAACCATCTTGAAAAAACAAAGCCTGCCGGGTCTGCCGCATGCCTTTTTAATTACATTAATGCTCTCCCCGCGCAAGGGCACAATTCAGTGTGCACCCGCAGGCCCAGGAGATAAAGCATCGCTGGGGCTGGAGGTGGGGAAGGAGGGAATGGGAGAAGAGGAGACTCTCAGTGCTCTGGAGACATCTCCCTCGCACCCTGGGATTTGCCAGAGACACAAACCATCTGTGTGCCGGTCAGAGGAGATTTAATGGCCGAGATCAGCACTTGTGGGGCACCCCCTCCCACGGGGAGGGATGGGGCAGCAGGGGCCGGATCCAGCTAGTGAGCACAAAGAGGGATGAGGGGTGATTTGGGGGAAAGTTTGTGGCCCGGCAGATGCTTTTGCAGATAGATAACTCCGTGCATCCCTTGCCTGTGCTGGGTGCCACAGGTGGCTGCGGCCACCCGCACAGGGAGTCCCCAAGGCTGCCATCAGCCAGAGGACAAGGAGGGGTCTGGCTGGCCACAGAGAATAGTGGGGGGGGGCTGGGTTGTCACAGGGCCCAGCCCAGCGCTGGCCACAGGAGCATCCCCAACCCCACAGTGCGGTGCTTTCAGAGGGAGCCATGGTTCCTTTTCCTGTTGTACTTGTGGAGTGCCGCAGACAGGATGCATCTGCAGGAATCCCACAGCCTCAACCTGCACAGATCCTTTCCCCTCCACCCCCTGGCGCTGGTTGCAGCAGGTCACCCCGTGGCACGTGAAGGCGTGCAGGGGTTACTTCTCTGTGCATCAGCCATAAGGCTCCCACCACCCCTCGTCATGGGTTTAGGGCTTTGCGCGGTGCCAAGGTTTTGGGATGAGCTTTCAGGGAACCAGCAGCCCCATGGCGAGCCTGGGTCTGTCGCCTTCTTGCTGATGTGGGGCATTGACAGGCTGTGGCCATCTGGAGAGCAGTGTTTGCAGGGGGATAAGTGTGTCCGGTATTCATAGGAAGTGCAGCTTAGTGGTCAGATTCCTCCCCGCCTTTTTTAATAAACCTCGTTACATTTTGAAGGGATTTGACCAAAAATGCGCTTGTTTATTTTCACAGCCCACGGGGCGCATTTCTGTGTGGGACATCCCCAGTCCCCTGCGCTGGGGAAGGGGAGGTGGAGGCAGAGCGTCCTCCACGACACCGACCCCATGGACTGGTTGAACACCAAGCAACGGCTGGTGTGGTGGCTGGCTCACTGCTGACACTGATGGCTGTCTGTGGGACCAGCCATGGCGAGCGGGGCTCCGTGCGGGCGGAGGAGGGCCGAGGCGAGGGAGATGGCGGGCGGCAATGGCCTGCGTCCTGCCGTTGCCATGGGGGCAGCCACGGGGATGGCTGCTGCGGAGCCACGCGCGGGCGGGAAGGAAGTGGAGAACAATTGGGCAGAAGAAGGCCGGCAGGCTCAGCCCGGCGGTGCTGCTCGGCACGTCCCTCTGCAGCCCCCACAGCGGCCATGGCTTCCCTGCGGCCTAGCTCTAAGCGCTGCCCCTCCAAAGCCTGGTGCTGCCGGGGGACTGGCGGCCATTTGATGCCCCTGGTTGCTGAGGGCAGGTTTGAGGCTGTCCCGCAGAGCGTGGCGGGGCTCTCCTGCTAGGAAGTTTGCATCTGCAGGCTGTGGTTTTGGAGGAGAGGCCTCACGTGGCGTTGCTGCTGCTCTGCCAGGTTTCTCTGTGATTGATAAATGGGCTTAAATGGTATGAAGGAAGGAGACAGACCCAAGAAGACTGCAATTGCACAAACCTCACGCGTCTGTAAAGATCAAGCTAGCAGCATATTTATTGCATTCCTTTCCTCCTTAGCATTTTGCATCTACCTGAGTCACGTTTTCACATTTCACAACTCTATTTTTTTCCCCTCTCTTTCTGGTTAGTTTGCTCACTCGTCTTGCAGTCATCAAAGCTTTTCTTCTGCATTATCTTGTATCCCCAGAAGCTGGAGTTTTAAGATAAAGATCATGAAGCAATGACAGTTAGAAGCACCGTGCTAATGGAAAACAGCTCTGAGAGTAACCGGTACTTCGAGATGTTTGTCCATGAGCAGCTCGCACGGTGCGTGTCCTGCACTGCGTGCCGGAGATGTGAGCCCATCAGGAGTGGGACTCTCCCAGACAAAAGCTGGGAGAAGTGTGTGATAACGTGTTTATCTGCATCTCCTGTGAGCCTGGATAGTTTCACTCCTGGAATTCTTGTTCCCTGTGGCGCTGCTGTCATCCCCAGAGGGTCAGTCCTCTTCGGGTTACTGTCTGTACCCAAAGGCAGAAGGGCCTGCTGGCCCCTCTGAGCCTCTGTGCAAATCCAAGAGTGCTTGGTACAAATACAGGAGTGCTTGTGGTACCCGTGCAGGTGGATTTTTGTATCCCTGATTACATTGGTACATAAAATTGGCAAGACTGTGGTTAGATATATCATTTATCAATGCTGCAGGTGAGCTCAGCCTGAGTCATCTGGCAAGGAACACCTCGATGCCCCAATTTCTGATCTTCCATTCTTTTTCTGGCACTGGAGTGGCACTGAGGGACGTGGTTGTGGTCACAGTGATGGTTGGACTAGATGATTTTAGATGTCTTTTCTGACTTTAATGATGATTCTATGAGATGTTTGCTTCAAGGGGCGTTGCTCTAGTCCAGGCTCGTGATACCCAGCTGCTGCCCACATCAGTGGGTCTGCACTAGCAGATGTCTGCATCACACCCTATCTCCTCTCTCTCCACAGATCTGGTAAGCAGCTATTCTATGACCCCTCCTACTCTTAGCATCACCGAGGAAGAACACGTCATCAACGCCAAGGACACGCTGACCATCACCTGCAGGTACGGTGCAGGCAAGCACAACTCTGCTTATAGACCACTCGTAGCTGGTAAGGACCCAGCAAGGAGAGCCTGTCAGGGGGATTTTAACTGCAGTATACCTGCAGATAAGCATGTCTGGTTAGAAATCTGCTACACGAACCGAGTGTGAGGTAATCTAATCAATTAATTGAAAAAGAAGCTGGAGGCATCTCAAAGGAGATGGTGATAACCTCTACTGGAGTCTTGCAGGCAGAAGGAAGAGAAACACTTGTGCAATCTGATGGCTTCCTTGTAAGCTCTTTAGGGGAACTGGCTTCATAACTCCCCTGGTCTTGTCTCTGATGTTTGTTCTCACCTCATCACACTGCTGGAGTTGTAGTTCTGGTTTCCAGATTTGGCAGATTATTTGGGGGGCATGGAGAAATGTCCATGGGAGAAGGCAGGGCTGCGCTCGGTGGTGGTTATGAGAGGCTGACAGCTTTTCTATAAAGCTGGGATTTCATTCTCTGCTTTGTGCATTTGAGGGTGAAGGAAGAGAAGCCCGAGCCAGGCTTGGTCAATAACTCCTAAAGAGGAGCTGGTCATTTTGGAGTCTGGCTCTGAGAAGGTGTTGTGTCTGAACTGATTTGTCCCATGCTGGGGCATTTGGCTGTACATATTCTCATCACTACTCCTTATCTTGGAAAGCACATCAGAGAGGAAAAAAAAAGCAGAGCTGGAGTTTCCCTCCAGCAGCTGAAAGCAGATCCATGCCTGGGATCTGAGCGCTAGGGCTCAATAGGGGTATAAATTCAGCATGGGCCTCAAAAGGGTATTTCTCAGTGTTATATATAACCACTAAGCAATTACTACAAACACTTGGCTTGTATTGCGTTCACGTCTTGTCACAAACATATTTAACTTTCTCTGGAACAGATGGCATTACTCTTACTTTGTGAATCAGTTCTCTGCCTGGGAATAGAGACAGAAGAAAGGCTGTTTGATGCTCACACTGAGCTGATTCCACATGGGCTGGGAAGCCAAGTGTTTGTGGGCTTGTTCATAGAGTGACCTGAGGAGCCGTGGTGTGTGCTAGGCTGTAGGAAATGCATGACTGGGCTGTGGTCAGCCACAAGCTGCCATGGAGAGTGTGGAGAGGGAGCTTGGAGATTCTGGCTCCTGCTGTGCTGACTCTCTGCAGACCCAGCAAGGCTTTCCCAGGTCAGCCTGGACACATTTGGCCACAGCCTCCCACCACACTTTGGCTGTGAGTACCACACACAGTGAAGCAGACCTGTGTTCTTGCTGTAACTTCAGGCAGGGAAGCCGATGGGAGACTGGGACCTGCAGAGACAGCCCTGTGTTGCCTGCAGATTGATCCAAGGCTAAAGGACATTCTGAAGTTGGAGGTGTGGTTAAAGACAGCGTCTTTTGCGGTCAAGCATGAACATACCTATTTAGCACCATGAAGCGGAAAGCCTTTCTTTTCCTGGATGGGAAAGATGAGATTGCCCTTTCCTTGTGCACTTGCTAGTTGTCAGTTAGTATGAAGGAAAATCACAGTGGGGAAAAAATGTGGCCCTCTGGGGTCGTGCAGTGTCCTTCGCACCACCCGCAGGTGACAAGTCTCAGCATGGCTCCGAGGTTCCCCTTCTCCCTGTGAGATCTCAAGCCCATGTTTGCCCCACGCCTTGAGAAGATGGTTTTGCCTGTGGGATGCTATTACTTCGTTTGAATGAAAAGCAAATCTTTCCTGGTCCCTGATCTCTAATTACACCCAGCTGCTACTCCAACCTCTTCTCTGGACTATGGCCCACCCTGGGAAGACCTGGCATGTGTTAATGGGAGCTGAAGGGAAAAACACGCAGACCACCAAGGGAACAGGCAAAGGAGAGGGTGATGGGGCAGGGTAGGGCAGAAACAAGTACAAAATCAAATCCAGGATCCAGAGATTCTTCACTGAGCATCATGTTGGAGGTGGCTTTGGTTTGACCCTGGTTCTTCCCTTGAGAACAATGTCCTCTGGCTGCTCTTTGAGCTGCCCCGGAGCCAGGAGCACAGGCCTGCTTGAAGCAGCACTGCAGCAGAAAACTGAGCCCAAATCCCCCCACATAAGGCTCCCTGCAGACCTTTCCAGCTTCACCCACTGAGCGTGAGAGTCCCGCAGCTGGCTGTGCTCTCAGGCTCCCTCACAGCTCAGCCTGGATCTCTCCCACTTGCAGCTCAGTAGCCCCCCTCCTGCTCCTTCTTGCCCCAGAAGTGACAAGAGTACGTGCCAGGCCACAGGATGTCTCTGGAGCTGAGCATGCTTCACGGGGGCCTGAAGACACAGCACACCCACAAGGAGTCACTAGGTGCTGAGGCTCTGCAGTTTTCCCCCATCGCCCAACACAGTGTGCTCGTCCACGCAGAACAGGGGACCTGTGTAGGAGCATTCCTCCAGATACAGATCATGCCAGGGCTGGCTGGAAGCCACAGCGATGTTTTGATCAAGGCATGTGGCACAGCAGGGTGAAGGGACTGGTGGACAGTATGTCTTTTATTAGCTCCCATCCCGAGAAGGAAGGAAAAAAACATTGTGAACCTCCCCAGCGCAGGCTGACAAGAGCATGAATGCAGAGAAGCAGAGCTTGTTGTGCCCTTCCAACTCATGAATGTTGGAGCAGAGCCTGCAGGAGCCAGCTGCACGACAGCCTTATGGAGGGATCGAGCTGATCCTGGCCGTGCCAGCCCCATCCCATCCCACCCCACAGGTGCTGAGTACCTGAGAAGAGAGTGAGCATCACTCAGTTGTGGTGTTCAGAGAGGGAAGAGCAAGGGTATCCTTTGCTGCCCAGTGACTTGTTCATAGAGCTGACTCACAGATGTTTGCGAATGCATAAAGCCTACTCTGGCAGAAAGGAAGTATTTGACCCTGGAGCCCTCTTGGCTCCTGCAGAGGAAATGAGTGCTGTGACGGGGATGGAGGAGCCTGAGGACCAGGCAGTGCCCTGCCACATGGCTCCGCAGTGGCGTCCGGGCACATACCACACCTGCTGGCGTCCGGGCACATACCACACCTGCTGCTCCTTCCTACATGTGTGCGACTGCTGTGAGCATCCTCTGTGCTGCTGAGGGGGGGGGGATCTGCCTTATCCCACCAAAGCCCATAGCCACAGCCAGCTTTGCCCGTCATACCGCGTGTGGGAGCTTCAAAGAGGATTGAAGAGAAGCAGTGCCAATTGCAAAGACTCCCTTGAAGAGCATCTGTCCTGAAAAGATTTAGGAAAACAGCTGCAGAGAAGCCTGCAGTGCATCTGTTTCCAGCTGGCATCAGCAGGCTCCGTTGCCCAGAGACACGTTATCACAGAGCTGAAAGAAAACAACTTGGGAACACATCTTCAAAGATGACAGATAGGTGGGAGGGAGCAGTCCCAAAGTGCTGCCTGGACCTTTTCCCAGACGCACAGGGCAGCCTCAGAGAGAAATCCAGGTGAGCCTGGCCTCGTTCCTGCCTTCATCTGGTCCTCTTAACACACCGGAGACACCAACTTGGACTGGCATTAATGCCTTTACATTCTGTGTCCCCACTGGGTCTGGTCAAGCAGCAAATGATGCAAGGAATGTTTTAGTTCAGCCCACAGGCTGGTTGTCAGGGCTGTTTGCACTGGCCCATCCGTGTTTATATAAATACGTGTCACTCAGCTACTGCTGGCCTTGATGGTTAATAAAACAAGTGGGTCTGATAATGCGTGAAAATCCCAGCGGGTAAACAAACAGAAAGCGGAAACGCTGGAGACTTGTGCAGTTACCCTGCTGCACACTGAGTGCCAAAAATGCCTGAGCAAACGCAAAGGGCTTCGGGGCTCCTTTGCTCAGTTGGGGATTGGAGCTCTCAGCTCTTCCTGGGGCTGGGGCCAGGTACTGCTGTGTGCCTGGTGCAGTGGGTGTATGGGCGCAGCAGCAAAGGCCACGCTGTCCCTTGCAGTCAGGATCCCGCTGTGGTGACACTTGTGGTCTGGCTGTGCTCAGAAGCATCTGCCCCAGCCCTGCTCCAAGGCTCCCCTGGCTGAGGAGCTGCCTGTGTCCATGTGCCTATTCCCAAATGGCATAAGAGGTGACTCCAGTTTCCCCTAATAGCACAAACAGTGCTGACAAAAAGCCATTTTTTCCCCCCAGCTCTCTTGAGATGTCTTCTTTTTTTTCTCCTCATCTCTTTTTTGCCCATTTTTCAGTGACTTTCAGCTACGCTGGCAAACATTCAAGTGTGGACTGCGCTATGCTCTGAAAGGGGCTCTGGTTTCACGGAAGGAAACTTCCAGCATGGCATAAAAGCTTGGTTTGTTAGTAGTAAACAAGAGTAGTGAGAGCAAGCTGTGGTAGGGTGCCTGTGTGTGTGTGTGCATACGCCTCCCATGCTGGGCATCCTTGGCTATATATAAATACACACATGCATTCTTGAGCTGGAGGTTTCTTCTCTATCCCTGACTCCTTCCTGCTTTTCTCTTGCTTTCTCTCCAATCTGCTCTCCTTCTCCTTCCCACTCCATTCATCACGCAGGTCCCAGCCAGCAGCTGTGCTGAGCCAGGGGGAACTCATCATGTCTGTGTGCGTTCTTAATAGCTCTGAACCCTTTTAATAACGAGGGGGAATAGAGAACAAATGGATTCTTTCCCTCAGGGCCCTGTATGACTCCCTGTCCTGGCATCAACAGCAGTAGGACAAAGTCACGGGAGGGACTGCTATCTGTCAGCCTGGCATGCCCGGGAGGTGACCTGGGGTATGGGACCGGCCTCTGCTTGCCGGGTGATTAGGGAAGCTGCTTACCCTCTCCTTGCACCTGTTTCCCTCTGCGGAAGAGGGCTGTTCCTCCATGCCCCAGCCTGAGAGCTGAGGCTATTTGGGACACGTGCAGGGCTGTGCGTGCATGTGGGAGGGGAGCAGTGGGTTGTAAAACCCCCACCGTGTTCACTCTAATTGCCCCAAAGCTAATTCTCCTTTTTGCCCATTTCCAGAGGCCAGCATCCCTTAGAGTGGTCGTGGCCTGGAGGCAAAGTGGACCCCCGTGGGAAGGAGAAGGAGATGGAATTCATGGCCTCAGCAGCACCCAGTGGGGGCCGGGCGATCCAGGAAGAGGACTGCGAGGGGACGGGCACGAAGCCCTACTGCAAAGTGCTGGTGCTGACGGAGAGCCAGGCCAATGACACGGGTTACTACCGCTGCTATTACAAGTACATCGATGCCAAAATCGAGGGCACCACAGCGGTCAGCGCCTATGTCTTTGTGAGAGGTAAGAGCCATATGGTGGGGTGGGTGGGGGGCTTGGGGCCGACCTACGTGTACCAGCACAAAGTCAGACAGATTAAAGAACCCAACATGCCCCCCCCCACCTCCTCCCAGGGCTGTAGGCTTCGGGAAAGGACCAAGGGCTGCTCCTCATGCAGGAAGCAATATCCGTCCATTTCTGGGGGACGGCAGCAGCACCTGGGATTCAATTATGTCCCAGCCTGGGGGCATTGCTCCAGCAGGGCTGGAATGTAGGAATTTAAGGAGCGAGAGCCGAGCCTCAGAGATGCTCTGACGCTATAAAAAGCACAGGATTTAGCTTCTGGGCAGCTGGGGGGGGGGGGTGCTCTCAGAGATGCTAGAGGTAGAACAGGGCAAGGGATGATAATGCTCCATCAAGCAGAGAAGAGGAGTGGCACAGACCCGCTGTGCGCAGCCTCCTTGGAGCCACAGCCCCACATGCGGTCTGCACAGGGGCTGCCATGCAGGCAGCATTATGAGGTGTGTTTGGGAGGGGAAGGGCTGTCTGCCAAGCTTGGAGCTGCGACCTCAGCACAGCAAGGAGCTGCAGGGGCCCATTCTCAGCTTTCCCTGTTCCCCAGGGGTCCCCCTGTGCTGTCCCCCCACCGCCTACAGCAGGATCCAGCAAGATAAACGAGCGCTGTCCCCTGGAAGCAGTTGGCTGAGCTATTTCTCTTTCCGCCCCCATTTCTTAGAGTTGGTGCAGTTGTCAGCAGCCAGG
This sequence comes from Gallus gallus, assembly GCF_016699485.2. Lineage (NCBI taxonomy): Eukaryota > Metazoa > Chordata > Aves > Galliformes > Phasianidae > Gallus > Gallus gallus. The sequence goes on from NC_052544.1 coordinate 12,972,779, forward strand.
CAGGTCATGACATACAAGATGCATTTTTTCAGAAGTCCCAGGGCAAAGCCAAATTTACCTCTGCAACTGTGCAGAGAAAAATGTAGAGGCAAATCAGAAAAAGCTGGGCAGCTGCTGGACAGGAATTGGGGTCTGTCTGGGCAATTGCCTCCTCTTCACGTGGGCGCTGCTGCCCATCCTAGAGAAAAACAGAGCTTCTCTGGGTCTCAGGAATGTTGGGAGGAGGCGTCTGTGAGTTGGGCGGGGGTATTCAGTTGCTCTTGAGCCTTGTATCAGGAAGAAGGCAGAGAGCTCCTTAGGCATGCAGCTGAAAGTACAGCCTAACAGGCTTACATGCAGGTTGTGCTTCTGCAAGAGCCTGGTTTGTCTGTGGATGTGGATGTCCCTCTGTAAAATTTTGGATTTCAAACCTCCTGGAACAGACAAGCGTGGATGTGAGATCCAGCAAGTGCCACTTTGTCCCCTTGTTCACCTCTTCTCACCTTTGGCCTCACCTACAGCTCAGTAATGGTTCTATTTAGCAGAGAGCAGCAGTGTGCATGTGTGATGGAGCTTAGGGGCAATAAATCCCATGCTGTCAGGGTGCATGGGACTCACAGCGCCTGCGTACAGCATGTGTGCAACAAATCCAGACAACACCTTGTAGCATTGCTTTGCACGCAGCTACACAGGATGTGTTCATACTCATTGCAATCAGGCTGTGCCCTCTTATGGCTATCAAACAGCCAGGAAAACTCAGGATCCTCTTGGAGAGACTTTCCAGGCAAGAGAAGGGGCATGCTGAGGAAAACCCAGGAACACAGTAACTGTGATGACTGCAGAACATCCAGATAAAACCCTGCCTGTTCCTGCTGAACTGGGCTGCAAAGTGAAACTGTCCCTGGAGAGTTTGGAAGGGCTGATGTAAGTGTCAGGGATGTTTGGAGACAGCGTGGTCAGACCACAGATTTATCCATCAGCCTCGTTTGTCATGTTAAGAGCTTGGTGGAATTGCCAGAAACAAAATATCTGTACTTGGCTGGGAATGTTGGTTCTTCTGTATTTTCTACCTGCAGCTCAGTTCTCAAATGAACTCTTCACACGTCTCATTTCTCACATGTGTGGTTTGGTGTGTGTTTTGTTACCTCTACAGATAGCGCTGTAAACATACAGAATGCCTCATCAGAGTGAAATAGGATATGGGCAGCCGCCATCTCATCAGGCTTAGCATATATTAATGAAGGAGATACTAAATTATTCCCATCTGACCCATTAAGACAGCCTTATAGAAAGTATGTGATGGGATCAGAGAGGGGAGTTAATGCATGAATCACGAGCATGTTGGCAGCTGGGGCTGCCCAGTAAATCAGCGCATTCTTGGCTGCCCTCTGAGCTTGGAGGGGACCTCATAGTCTCTCACCTCTGCCAGTTGTGTGTCTCCTCCCTCTCATGTGCCCAGGGCTTGGGAAAGGAATGAGGAACATGTTCACACTTTGAAACAAACCTGTGATTTAGGAAGGCAACAATCCTGTGCCAGGACTCCAGGAAAGAAGGATCCTCTGGGCATCCATCTTTTCATGAAGAACTCACCGTTACATTTCCCATGCATGGCTTCTTTCCCCTGAGCTGTAGAAGAAAAGACTTCACCTAGAGTAGGTCTTTGCAGCGTGACTATGACCAAAGCAACAGCTTTCTAGATTAAAATAAATGTCCTTATGAGCCTAACAGTGTGAGCACTGAGTTGGAATGGGTTGAGGCCAATGTGATTGGAGCAGCAGGATCCCCAAATGGGGATCATTACTACTCACATCTTGGGCTTACCATTTTAGATGGGTGGCGTTAGGGATTGTCTAGCAGGGGAAAAGAATCCCTTGCAACCCAAGCCAGTCTGTGATTCTACGATCAGTTTGGTGCCCGGCACAGCGGCTCAGGGCCATGATAGATCTCTGCATGCTGCCACTGAATCCCCTCCACAATGGACCCCAATGGGTTTTGTCAGGTTTGACACATGCAATGTGCTGAGCAGGATGGGACAGCCCCTCCTGCCAGCACTTCATCGTGGTGCTGGCCCCACGTGGAGGAGCACGGCGTACCACCCCTGGCCTCACTAAGTCATTTCAGGGTGGTTTTGCTCTTCCTGTCAATATTTGTGCTCGCAGCAGTTGGGAGGCAGTGGAGTGGCAGTCCTGGAAATCTCAATTCATCTGTTTATCTGCCGGCAGGGCCGGCTGCAGGATGACATCTGCATACCATTGCACTGCAGCTCACTTCCTCGCCCTGGAAGGTCGCTCTGCCTGCCGCTGCTCCAGCGCTGGCACCAGCTGGGCAGGCGTGGAGCCCAGCATGAGACCCAGTGGTTTCACAAAGGGTCAAACCCAGGCAGAAACCTTGAAGGGGCCAGGAAAGGGGAGGTCATTTCCAGCACTGCCCAAACGTTGCAGGAGCTGGCTGACCCGGTATGCACCCTTTGCATTCAGGGTGTGTTTGCTGCTGTGGCACATCACAGATGGGGCTGATCAGCCCAGCACCACTCCCTCTGGCAAGCTCACAGTGTGTTAAAGAAAGCCAGAAAGCCCTCTTGCTCCTGTTTAGTTGTCCTTCTGTTTGTATCCCTTCCTTAGATTTTGAACAGCCATTTATCAACAAGCCAGAGACGCTCCTCATCAGCAAGAAGGAGAACACGTGGGTGCCGTGCCTTGTGTCCATCCCAGACCTCAACGTCACGCTCATCTCGGTGAGAGCTCCGCCGGTGGGGCGCTGAAGACCAACACGCATTGCATTTGTTGTGCGTTTGTAATTGCCTGAGTGGGAGATGTACAGGCACTGCCAGGAATGGAAAATGCATGAGATACATTTTCCATGGAAAGTACAAGCCATCGGCTTCCTTGTTTTATTTGCTGGTTGAGGCTGTGTTGTCCAGTTCCCTTGGGCAGACCCCGCAGGTTTCCTGCCAGCTTTGCACCTCTTCTCTGGCTCTCTGAAACCAAACAAGACTTTGATTTGGTCCCATAGCATCCCCTGCTTGCTCTGATCTCTGTGAGCTGAAAACCCCTAGGTGGTAAGCAACCCCTCGGGGAAGGAGGCTGCAGCTCTGGGGCTGAGGACTAAATACAACTCAAAACAACTCTATGATCAGCTTGCTTATGCCTTTTTTTTTTTTTTTTTTTTTACAATGCAAATACATCCTTCCAGGATGAGTGTTACTATTGTACAAAGCCCTCCAGGGACATTCCGGGGGCCAGGGGCCTTTCCCTTGCCCGGGAAGGACACTACCCAAGGTCAGACCCCATCCCGGTGGGGCTGATGTTTGGGACATCGGCATCAGTTTCCTCAGCTATCACTATCATTTTCCATTCCTGGAAGTCTCTGGCCTGCTCTGCAGATGGGGAGGCTTGCAGTGCAGGATACAGCCGCTTGGGGTATAGCGGGGGCTGCGATTCCTAGATGACAAACCCTTGGGGGAGAGAGCAGGAGGCCAGCATAACATAATGCTGCATCGTTTCTTCCCGTAAAACAGGGTTGTTAGCCAGCGTGAAGGGTGGGAATGTCGTCATCCTCTCATTTCACTTGGGAAAATGTTGTTTTTTTCCAGCAAAATTCCCTCATCCACCCTGACAGGAAAGCCATCTTCTGGGACAACAAGAAGGGGATGCAGGTACCCACGCAGCTGATCAGAGACTCCTTGTTCGTCCAGTGTGAGACTGTCATCGACAAGAAGGTCTTCAAATCCAATTTCTTCATCATCCACATAGCAGGTGAAAGTCTGGGGAAGTGCAAGGGGACAGTTTGCAGTGCTCTGGTGTAGTTCATGCGGTTGTTATGGCCCTGTCCTCCAGCTGTGTGCCCTGCTGAGATACCCTTAGCAGCAGCAGTTCATACCCAAACCTCCTGTAACCACACAGTCGGAGGTGCAGATTCCATGTTTTTCTGCTTTTCTGAGACCCACACCCCAGCTTCAAATAATTAATAGATCAGAAATGTCTTTTCCTTGTCTCCATCAGGGATTGAACTGTACGACATCCAGCTATACCCTAAGAAAGCCATGGAGCTGCTAGTGGGAGAGAAGCTGGTCTTGAACTGCACAGTGTGGGCCGAGTTCAACTCTGGTGTCCGCTTCCAGTGGACATACCCTGGCAAACAGGTACTGCTGCCCTCTGTGCCATCCCATCCTTCCCGTTCACTGTTCTGCTTGGCAGCATTGGCAGGGCTCTGCTTCAGGATCCTAGCCATGTTGTGCTCTGACCATCTCATCTCCACTTTTCTCTCCTGCAGCAGGAAGCAGGCAGGGGGAAGACTCCTTCTACTGGTAGAAAGCATCTTCTTTTCTTAGGCATTATTTCTCTGAGGAACTTCTGGGCAAACACTGGCTTCACTTCCACCAGTACAAATACAGACCAGACATCCTCAGTTTGAAAGGAACTGTTCCAGCCTCACAGCTTGAGTTACCAAGAGCCTGCAAGGGGATCCCTTCCCTCTGTTTTTTCCCTCTGTGGTAGAGTCTGGCTCTTGGCAAACAATGAAACATTGGAGTTCCCCGAAGGCATTATGGTGTTTGCATACCTACAGGGCTCCTATCTAGTGACTGGACCACAGATCAAAGCAAACCACTGCTGAACTCTTAGCCCAGCTTTGGTCGGTCATCACGCAAGGCTCCTTGCCTTCACTGTCAGTCGTGGAGATGCCTTTCTGGAAGGAGGCAGCAAGAAATGCAGATACGAGGAGCCCATCTGCACAACCCCATCCCTCTGATGCCTTTCATGCCCTGTTCTGTGCCACCAGATGCAGCGAGCTGTGATAGAATCTGAGCGCCGGTCCCTGCAGACGCACACAGAGCTCTCCAGCATCCTGACCCTGCACAATGTCAGCCAGCAGGACCTGGGCAGGTACACGTGCACTGCCACCAACGGCGCCCAGATGCTGGAGGAGAGCACCGATGTCATCGTGCATGGTAAGACACCTTCTTCTCCCTCGTGGAACCGCAGCCTGACTCCTTGCGCTCCCCTCCACGCTCACCTCTTCTCTTGCAGAAAAGCCCTTCATCAACGTGGAGTGGCGGAAGGGGCCGGTGATAGAAGCCACTGCTGGAGATGAAGCTGTGAAGCTGCCGGTGAAAGTCGTGGCTTACCCCCCACCAGATTTCCAGTGGTAACGCACCTTTCTTGGCCCAAGCCACCCTCTCTTCTCCTCCCTCCCCTGGCCAAGGAGGAAGACCAGTCTGGCCTCCTTGCTGGGTCCCTCTGTGGCCAAAATTGTCCCAGATGTCACCTTCTCCCATCCATGGAAGGGCTGCCCATGTCCCTGGGTGTTCCCCCATGGCTCAGCAGCAGGGGAGGGAAGGAGGGGAAGTCTGTGGTTAGGGTCAGGTTGTATACTGCATCGTGCTGTACTCCCACCAGAGCTAGCTGGGAGCTTTGCACAAAAACCGTGTTCAGGGCAAAGCCATGACACCCCCAATCTCACATCCTCACAGCAGTGTGCAGGCCTGTAACTCAGGTCTGGGGAAAGCCCAGGGGTCCCTGCAGAGAGGACCGTGCTTTGGTGAGACACTTCCTCCCCATGGCTGCATCTTCTCTCTGCCTCCTCGCAGGTACAAGGATGGGAAGCTAATTCCCAAGCAATCTCAATCTTCAATGCAGATCAAGGATGTGGCAGAGCATCATGCTGGGACGTACACGCTGGTTCTGAGGAACAGGCTGGTGGGGCTGGAGAAGCACATCAGCCTCCAGTTAATTGTCAATGGTAAGGGAGGGGCTGGGGCCAGGGGGAGAGCACTGAGCCCACAGCCTCAGTCTTTGGGCTGCTCTGAGACCGAGTTCCTGGTGCTTTCCTAAAGCGGTTGGTACCTACATCACCTCCTTCAGTCTAATGCTGAGGGGTGCTCTGGTTACAGCAGGGATAGTTGTTTGTGGTGTGGGCAGTGTGCCATGAAAGTGGAACTCAGGACACTGAAGCTTTGTTCCTGGCTCCACTGCTCTGAGCAGAACACACTCCTGCTCAGGGACTGTTTCCCAACTGCTGTTGAGGATGCGCTGAGAGTGATCCTAACTGATGGAGACTCGTGAGCAGTGTGCCTGCAGCACACATGGAGCCTGGGGCTGGAGCAGTTCTCTGGGTGCCCCATGGCTTTCCCCTGACAGAAACTGGTCGTTGTCATGGAGAAGTCAGGTGCCAGCGCAAGGAGCAGTAGAAGGACACTGCTGCTTGGGGATTTGTCTCCAGCAGACTCTGTGACCTTGTGCTGGGGGCTGCAGCATCCAGACAGCCATACCCAGCAGAGGAAGGAGAAATGTCATCACCTGAATCTGCCTAAGTATAACCTGCCTTGCCCTGTGGGCCTGAGCTCCCCAGGAGCTGCCCTGGGAGCCGCAGCACTGTAGTGCCCAGTCTCTATAGACAGCCTGGGGAGGGCTGTGCCTGGCCTAGGGATGCAGCAGCTAAGCCCAGGGCCACTCACAGTGTCATTCTGATGCTTGCAGTTCCTCCACGCATCCATGAGAAGGAAACTTCTTCCCCGAGCATCTACTCCCGGAGGAGCCCCCAGGCCCTCACCTGCACAGTCTATGGTATCCCAGCACCAGAGGTGATCCAGTGGCAGTGGAGGCCGTGGATGCCCTGTCGGATGTTCTCTCGACGCAGCCTGTAAGTGCCATCTCTCCCAGTGCCCACATCCTGCTAGGCCACCAGTGTGGGACTGAAGTCTCCTTATGACCATGGCTGCATCCCAGATCCCATCTCAGTTTTGAGTGCCCCTTGGTGAGACTCTGAGACAGCAGCTGGGACTCACCCCACTCCTGCCCGGAGGTCCCTGTGCTTTTTTGGTACTGCGTCTTCTGGTGGGTGATGATGGAAGCAAAAGTGCTGGTAGGGAGGGGAGCAGAGCTGCTGCATGTGGGGTAGAGCTGCTGAATGCAGGGAAAGCTCCAGCTGCCTGCCAGCTGCTGGGGCGGTTTGCCAGGAGGGTGTTTGTGCAGGCAGGATGGATGGGCAGGAAGGGTGCGTGCCTGCTGCCTGTGCCCTGGGAAGTGGGGGCAGCAGCAGGCAGGGCTGCAGTGGCATTTTTTAGCCGTGGTCTTGCAGGAAGAGGGAAAAGGGATGCTGGGGAGTCATAGGCAGAGTAGTCGGGGCGGAGGACATCAGGGTGCCTGGAGGAAGCCAGGTCCTGCAGCCCTGTGTAGGCTGTTGCCAAGCCTGGGACACCAAAGTGATCTCCATTGCATGCGAGTGCACCACGGCCCTGTCAGGAAGCAGAGAGACCCATGAATTATGGTCACTGTCTCCCAAGGCCGCTGTGTTTCTGCCTAGCAGAGCTCCAGAGGATGCAGGAGGCTTCTTTCTGGCTTCCTGTTGTTTACATAGCTCACCAGTGTGCTCGCCCCGCCAAGCGCTCTGCCGGCACTGCCAGCGCATGTCCTTACCCCTGAGCTAGGTGTTCAGCTTCCCCCTGCCTCTGCCACCCTGGATTTTGGGCTCTCCCTTCTCCCTGCTCCACCTGCATTTCGGCAGCATCCTGCAAGCTGCAACATCTCAGGTCTTTGGCGGATCTGGGCTCTTTTGCTCTGTTGCCATCATTAGCCCCGAAGAGGTGCAACCAAGTTCTTTGGGGATGCCACGCACAAACAGTTTTCACTCCGTCTTTTCTCCATCTTTAGCAGTGAATGAAAACACAGGCCTGGGGGTGAAGGCACTGCCTGGGACACCAGTACCTGTTTCCTGCTTCAGTTTTCACATCTATACTTCTATATTTGCCTCACTGGTGATTGCAGACCACCCTTCTAAAGCACATTAGTACTACATAACCCAGAGTCCCAAGAATTTTTGCAGTCTGAGGCCAGGAGCATCCGTTCTCAGACACAGAGCCAGTTTTGTTGCTTTCTTCCCAACTGACCCTCTCTCCATCTCTCTCCTCTTGCTGGCTTAGCAATAGTAGGCACCGGGCAGCAAGGCGCCATCAGCGAGATCGCATGCCCGAGTGCAAGGACTGGAAAGACGTGTCACAGCAGGACGCGGTGAACCCCATCGAGAGCATTGACACCTGGGTGGAGTTTGTGGAGGGACGGAACAAGGTGAGGCCATAGCCCCAAACCTGTCTTGAAGCAGGGAGAGGGAAACAGGGATCCCATCTGGGATCAACCAGCAAATCTGGCCTGGCGCTGATCATGCAGGAGAGCTGATACCAATGGCGCTGCAAGGAGCATCTCTCTCTTGTTGCAGTGCACGACCTGCAGGCAGCTGGGCGGTGCTCTTTGCCCGTTTCTTTCTGGTAGCTGCAAGGTCTGCGCCCTGCGCTGCACTGCGGTTCCTGTTCCTGCTGGTGCTGGGCACCGGCTGTTTGCAGAGGGATGCAGAACAAACAAATGGGCCCCCGCTTCCGAAAGTCACTTCCTGTTTTCCTACACACCTCCAAAGGCACTTCCCGTTCCCCGGCACCGCCAGCAGTTCGTCACTCTGCCAAGGGGGTGGCAGGGGCAGATGCTGCTCCTTCGCGAGCAGCCAAAAGGAGAGGCAGGGATCTGCTTTCTCTCCCTTTCCTCCTTTCCAGCTGTCTTCTCTTATCGTCTCCCTCTGGTTTTTATTCTGTCCGTGGAGGCCAGATTGAGCCACCGTGTGTACAGTGCAGGATGATGTCAAACAGAAATCCCAGCACAAGTGTGACAGAGCAGATCGGAGGGAAAATCCCCAAGAAGGCAGGAAGGCAGCACACAGAAACACCACCAGTAGGGTCACTTCAGCTGTATTGAATATCCCCAAGAAACAGGAAAGGCAGCATTCAAAACTGCTGGTAATTAGGTCACTTCAGCTGTAATGAATATGCACTGAATGAATGACTGTTCCTTCTGATTAACACGAGCTAATGTATTGCCACTTAGAATTGAAATGTATCCCAAAGTGTATGGGATGAATAGTAAAGACAAAGTCGTTTCCCTGTAGGGGTTCGATTTTTTTTTTCTTTGCATTTTTAAACATTGCCTCATTAGAGGGATCTTTGCATGTAATTACCTTGCCATTTAACTGGGAGGGAGGAGAAGAAACATGTGCTTCAAGCTGCAGATCTCCTCTAAGGCGAGTGCTTGGAACACCCTTGGCAGCTCATGTGTGTGCAGCGTGAGCTGGGAGGAGGGCAGCCTTGCTCCCCAGCTGCCTTTCCTGGCTCCTTTGGAGGCAGCATCTCCTGAAGCCGTGCTCCCAGGGCAGCAGCCAGGCTGCGTGCCCAGTCTTAGACAAATCTTGCTGGAAGGAGAGATGAGAAAGCTTTTAGGATCGTGTCTATATTCACTTGGAATTTAAAGGGAGAAGATAATAGGGTGAAGTAGTGAAAGCCGGGATGGTTTCACGAGTCTGATTTCCACGTATGGATAAAAGGAGTGCTAGCAGGTCATCTGAGCCCATGGAGCAGTCATCTCACTGCACAGGGCCGTCTGCCAGAGAGCAGCACCAAACCTGCTTTTCTCTCTCGCCCTTCCTAACTTCTGCCGCTCTCTTCTCCCACCAGACAGTCAGCAAGCTGGCCATCCAGGAGGCCAACGTCTCAGCCATGTACAAGTGTATTGCCTCTAACAAAGTGGGTCGAGATGAGCGGCTGATCTACTTCTACGTGACAAGTGAGTACTGGGGACATCCCCTCTGCCGGTGTCACCTGGGCTCTTTGCCTGAAACAGGCAGCCCTTACATCTGCCAGGTGCCATCATTCACACATAGCGCCTTAAACAGTGACCGGGGAGCCATCAGGAAAGCAGGGCTGCCCTATGTTTCTGCTGAGTGACAAAAGCTTGGAGTTCTGGCGGCAAATGGTGCAGACAGACCTGGAGATAAGCTGGTGTGTCTGTGAAAGGTCCTGCTGGCCCAGGCAGCATGCTGGGCTGGGGACGTGCCTGGTCCAAGAGCATCCTCTAGTGGCACTGCCATCCCCGCTCCCAGGCAGGGTCCTTCTGGCCCCAGCCCTTGGCATGGCCCCTGCTGGATTTTGGTGGTGGGAGAAAGCCAGGTTTGTAGAAGCCAGAGCCCAGCAGAGTGAGCTGAGAACAGCCACATTCAGACCTCCTGGACTTGTTTCACTTGTGACCCATCTTAATTTGACTCTGAGGCTTCAGCACAACCTTTAGCGCCGGCTCAGCTGCAGCTGTCGGTTGCTCGCAGCTTGCATGTTACAGGCTCTAGGGTGGTTTCCATTTACCCTGGCTGAGGACAGTGGGTTCTCAGAATGCTGAGCCGAAGAAGGCAATTTAATTGTATCTAGCAGCTGAGCCAAGAAAACTCATCTACGTGTTCATTTCCTTCCCAAAAGCCATTCCAGATGGATTTGAGATCGAATCCCAGCCCTCAGAAGAGCCCATAGAGGGTCAGGACCTACAGCTGAGCTGCAATGCGGACAACTACACCTACGAGAACCTGCAGTGGTATCGGCTGAACCTCTCCAAGCTCCACGATGAGGAGGGCAACCCCCTGGTGCTGGACTGCAAGAACGTCCACCACTACGCAACCAAGATGCAGGGCGAGCTGCGCTTTCAGCCCGACTCCAATGATGCCACCTTGCTGCTCACCATCCCCAACATCTCCCTGGGCGAGGAGGGAGACTACGTGTGTGAGGTGCAGAACAGGAAGACCCGGGAGAAGCACTGCCACAAGAAATACATCTCTGTGCAGGGTGAGGGTCAGCAGGGCAGGTGGGAGTGACTTGCTGCTGGTACTCTTGCTGCAGTCAGCTTCCCAGTCCATCCCTGGGTGAAGCCATGCAAGCTAAACTCAAGGTGGCAAAGGCACCTGGGTCCCAAGACACCCTCCAGCAAGGGTTAGAGACCCAAAGTCCCCCACGAATGCAGATATTCTTTTGATCAATCCATTTTGTGCTGCTCCTCCAGCCCTGGAGATCCCCCGCCTCAAGCAGAACCTGACAGACATTTGGGTGAACGTCAGCGATTCCATAGAGATGCGCTGTAAGGTGGATGGCAACCACGTTCCTGACATCAGCTGGTATAAAGATGAGAAACTGGTGGAAGAAGTGTCAGGTACAATGGGCTGGGGATGGAACAAAGGCAAGGCACCATGTCTGGTGAACAGAGAGCTGAATGCTGCTGGGTGCTGGGAGTTGCTGTGCCTGGGCGAAGGTGCCCATTCTCTGAATTGCCTGAATTCTGGTTTTAATCATGTCCTACCCTGGTCTGATGTGCTCTCACGGGATAAGTCTGTGCCCAAGGGTCTGGATCAACATTGTGTGCACATGTACATTCAGGTGGACAGCAAGGGGAGCTGCATCCTTTTTCTTCCTGCACTCAGCTCAGTGCTGGGCATCTCTGCTAATGCTGGAACTGACCCAGATCCCATGGAAGGAATATGGGAAGGATCTAGGCACATGGCAGAGGGAAAGGAGCAGGTCCTGGAGGCGAGGCAGAGCTTGATACACCAACTGCCCAGGCACTGTTCCCGGTCCAGCCTTGTCTGTGGGGTTTTGTTCCTTCCATACACTGCCTGAGGAAGGCCCTTCCAGGGTAGTGCTGGAGCCATAAGCCACAGAGGAGAGCTGGTGCAGTTTAATTCTGACATCTAAAATGAACTGGCCAAAAAATAGGAGCCTTATTTTTTGCCTGAATGAGTTCAATCCCCTTTCCTTATGAGTGACCACCGTAACCTTCCTTGCCTTACAGGAATCGATCTGGCAGACTTCAACCAGAGGCTGAGCATTCAGAGAGTGAGGGAGGAGGATGCTGGTCTCTACCTCTGCAGCGTCTGCAACGCTAAGGGCTGTGTGAACTCCTCGGCTAGCGTCTCTGTAGAAGGTACCAGCAGACACAACATACCTTAGGGGTGAAAGCATCCAAGTAGGAGCGTGTCTGAAGTTGCATGCCTCTTCCCTGTGATGCCAGGCTGCAGGGTGGCAGGGAAAGGCCTGAAAGCATCTGTAGTCCAGAGCACATTTTGTTTGGAGAATGTCAACCCACAGCATCTTGGTCTCCCCACATCATGAAGCAGGTCCCAAGAAACAGCCAAGCCTTTTCTCAAACTGCAATTTCCCTCCCATCCCACAGGCTCTGATGACAAGACCAACGTGGAGATTGTCATCCTGATTGGGACTGGGGTCATCGCTGTTTTCTTCTGGATCCTCCTTATCCTTATCTTCTGTAACATCAAAAGGGTATGTGATTGTCTCTGTTCTGGGACAGAGGAGGGGGCTCAGAGGGGCTTGGGGCAGCCCTATTGCCGTGATGTGGGGCTGTGTGACAGCATCTGCTGAAAGCAGGTCACTGAGTAGTGCTCCAAGCACTCTGACTGTCAACCAAGGATGGGGCACGTAAGGGCTGTAGTAAAGACGGGGATGTGGAACAGCGTTTGCCAGGGGAAAGCATGCTGAGGCAGGCAAAGGAGGCATCTCACCCGCTGTGTTGGGTGATTCCTGCAGCCTGCCCATGCAGACATCAAGACTGGCTACCTCTCCATCATCATGGACCCTGGCGAGGTGCCCTTGGAGGAGCAGTGCGAGTACCTGCCCTATGATTCCAGCAAGTGGGAATTCCCGCGAGACCGCCTGCGCCTGGGTGAGCTGAGCCCCATCCCTGCCACCACGTGCTGCACGCAGGGCATCCCTCCAGCCCTTGGAATTCACCCTCCAGATTTCTTACACAATCAGGGCAAAACAGCCCAATTCAGATGAGATGCCCTGAGTTCAGGACCAGGATGCCCTCATGCTGTGACACCCACCTGCAATCTCTTCCCTCTGTCTGGGAAGGTTATAAGGGCTGCAGGCTGCCCCTGAGGCACAGAGCAGTGACATTAGCCCTGTCTGTTCTGCTGCAAGGTGTCTTATTTACCTTTCCCACTTGTTCTGTTTGAGGGCAACAAACAGCCCCCTCACCACAGTAGGGCCATTTCCTTCCTCCACTTTGTCCATGCCAGCTCTGCCTCAGTTCCTCCCTTCATCCTTTCTCTTATTCTCACCACCAAAGCAAGCAGCCACCTGGGAAGGGCACATACTGCACTCCTTCCTTTTCCTCTATGGCTCTTTTTCTTTCTTCTTCCCATGGTTTCCTGTAAGGTTTTTTGGTGGTTTTTTTTTTTTTTGCCCCATTCTCCATGCTGCACCTGCATTCCTTTACAGTGCCTTTCTCTTTGCTCATAGGTAAAGTCCTGGGTCATGGTGCCTTTGGGAAGGTGGTGGAAGCTTCAGCGTTTGGGATCAATAAAAGTAACAGCTGTGAGACCGTAGCAGTCAAAATGCTGAAAGGTATGTGGACAGCCTAGTAGAATACGCAGTTCATGTGGATGCAAAGGATGCCAAGGAAAGCCTACCTTGTAAACAATTGTCCTTTTGCATAAAATATTTTCCAGAGCCTTAGCAAATGCCTTATCTCCCACGAGCACTCCTGGGTGCTTCTGCCTGAGCCACCACTAAGCAAGGGGAGAGGGGCTCGTGCCAGTCTTTTAATCTGTGGCTTCTCGGCCTCAACACAGATGATCCTCGTGGCTTTCCCTCAGGGATGCTTTAGCCTCACTGGGCTGCACTGGGAGGCAAGTGATAGAGCAGGGACATGGGGAACTCAGCTTTCAAGGGGATTTAGCTGTCTGCAAAGGCAAAGAGTGAGATCTGTCTCAGTGGATGAACAAGAATCCAGAGACCCTCTCTGGTAATCCACTAGAGGAAGTGTTGCTCCTAATAGCCTTCTTCCAAATGTTTGTGTGTTTTATGTTTATGGGCAAGGTTCAGCTGGGTAGGGAAGCATGCTGCAGCTCTGCTCAGCCCAGAGTGAGATTTTAAACATAGCCCTGCTTTTGAACAGGCATTGAACAGAATATTAGTATCCTGTAATTCCATAACCAAGAAAACATCAAGGCAGTTCATGGTCAGCAGTGGCCTGTATGTAGAAACTGAATCATGGTGTGGCTCAGCAGCACTTACACTGCAGGTGTACAGGTGACCTGCAGAGCAGTAGCAGAGGGAAGCCTGGCCATACAAGGTTGTTTTACAGCCCTTTGAGGCATGACTCTTTCCTGGCCCTTCAGCTGCAGCTCAGGAAGATGCTTCTCTCTTTGTCAGGCTAAATTTGCAAACTCCCAGGTGAAGTAAAATGTATATGGGAAGGTATGAAAAATGCACATAAAACCAGAGAGTGCACCTTGAGGGTAAAACAGAGGAGCAAGAATTGGTGTGAATTAGGCACCTCAGAGAGAAAATGCAGTAGAGAGCTGGCAGGAGCACAACCCTGTGCTTGCTATTGGAAAGAAATTATAAAAAGGCCTTCTGGGTTTGAGCTGAGGCAGTCCTGCCTTCAGTCACAATCAAAAGAGTCAAATGCCTTTTTTGTTTCTAATTTTCTTTCAAACGGTTTTACAGCTCGTTATCCATGCTTGGAGGCTAAAAGGGCAGAGATTCAAACGTGTGCATCTCTATGTAAGCCTCAAGTGATCTTTTTCCCTGCACAGCTATCAGAAGGAAAAATGTGTTGGATGCAGGTTGTGTTCTTGCTTTGAATCCCTGCTCCTGCATTACAGACAAGGCTCTGCCATTTAATTTGGAAATAAGCAGTAACAAAATGTACCAAGGCTTTGGGACTGCAGTCTCCAGCAAGACTCACATTATCACTGTGCTAAGAGAGGGTGGCAGGGGGGAGAGAAAAAGCTGTGAGGAGGCATCACCATGACTTGGTTTGTTTGTTTCCAGAGGGAGCTACTGCAAGTGAGCACAAGGCACTGATGTCAGAGCTGAAAATCCTCATTCACATTGGAAACCACCTCAACGTGGTGAATCTGCTGGGTGCCTGTACCAAACCCAATGGTAAATATCACAGGGCAACAGGCTGAGCCTGCTCCCAGGCATCACTGCTCATCCTGTGCCATTTCTTCTGGCCGTGTGTGACTGTGGGGACATGTGGGGATGTGTGTGCCCAGCCCTGGTGCCACCAGCTCAGCATGCTGATATAATGTGAATCAGGGCAAATTCTGACTCTTCCAAATCCTTATCTCTTCCCCTGGCCTTTGGTTTCATTTCATTAGGTCCACTCATGGTTATCGTTGAGTTCTGCAAGTATGGCAACCTCTCCAATTACCTGCGGACCAAGCGAGAAGGATTCAGTCCTTACAGGGTAAGTAACCTCCCTTATCCCTAGGAAGTGCCCCATGGCTTGGGAGGGAAGACATGTATTCAGAAACATGATCGAACAATGAGGCAAAGCAGTGTCTAGCAGTGTGTCAGGTTTGCACAGTGATGCTGGTTCACGTGCGACATCAGGGAATGAATTTCTTTCTGCAGAGGAGGAGAGATGCTTCCAGGCCAGAATTACAGTCTAAGAGCAGGACAAGACTGTGCAGCTCATGGGTGCGGGGGCTGCAGTGTGTGTTGCCTGCTGAGGTTTTTGTTTTGGTCTTCGTCCCAGGAGAAGTCACCCAGGCTGCGTATTCAGGTCCAGTCCATTGTGGAGGCAGTGAGAGCGGACAGAAGGAGTCGGTCTGGGACTAGTGACAGTGCTATCTTCAACCGCTTTCTGATGCACAAGAGCCAGACAGCACAGCCAATCCAGGAAGGTAATACCTCACCTGGCTCGCCAAGAAAATGCCAGACTTGCTGAAGTTGGGAAATGGGCTAGAGCACAGCAGCGGGCAGCAGGGACCCATCCACAGTGCTCATCTTCCCACTGTTGTGTGGCCATTCCCTCAGCAGGGCCATTGTATTCATCCCTTGTAATGGACTTTAGAAACCCTAAAGGAATGATTAAGTTTATTTAGATTTTTTTTTTTTTTAGCTTAAAGACAGATGAACTGAAGGGATTTCTCAGTGGGTCCTCCCTAGCACAGGAATGATGATCTGACCTTCAGAGTCCCTTCTAGCCCCACAGGACTATCTAGCTGTATCTCACCCAGGGGCTGTTTGTATCTGCAGTTCTAAAGAGAGGCAAGGAGGACACAAGACAACTCAATGTCTAACCATATTTTTGTACTCCCGGACAGTGGATGACTTGTGGCAAAGTCCCTTGACAATGGAAGACCTGATCTGCTACAGCTTCCAGGTAGCACGTGGCATGGAGTTTCTGGCATCCCGAAAGGTGAGCGCACGCTTTCCTATCCTCTATTCTTTTGTGCGTGCCTGACTGGAGATGGCCTGGTGTGGTCTGTTGTTGTAATCACAGAGCCACAGAGCATTTGTGTGTGTATGTGTACAGGCTCCCATGGATAACCAGCCTCTTTGACTGGCTGTTTCCAGCTCCACGTATCAATTTGTGAGCTCATTTTGTGATTTATTACTACAAAACCCTGCACATAGTTGGGTTACAGACATACAAAGGTGGGAAGTTGGCTGTATTGCATTCTGTCATCTCCTTATTTATCCCCTTTAAAAATCCTTATTTTTAGTTCCTCCTCACCTCCCCAGTTTCTCCATTACAGCTCAGGTTAGCAAGGGAAGAATAGGGGAAGGGAATGCTCTGCACTTTATGATGGCAGTTCCTGTCCCTCTGATTTTGCCTCTTCCTCTTCATGTGCCTTCAGTGCATCCACAGAGATCTAGCAGCTCGCAACATCCTGCTGTCAGAGAACAACGTGGTAAAGATCTGTGACTTTGGCTTGGCCCGAGACATCTACAAGGACCCTGACTATGTCAGGAAAGGCAGTGTGAGTACCATCTTGGGGATGGACTAAACTAAGGAAAATAGAGAAAGGCAGGAGTGGAATCATATGTGTGGCTGGGACCAGGGGCCATTGGCCTGATGATGGAGGTGCAGTCCTCCACCACCACCAGAGTTGTCCCCTTCCTTCTGCTGCTCAGCCCATCAGCACTCCTCTATCCTTATACTCTTCCAGTGTCTTCATTTCTCCTTCTGGCCTCACCAAACCTCCACTCCTCCATGGAGGGAGGATCAGGGCTATTGTCTTTGGTTCTTGAATGAATAGGTTCGCCTTACCTCTCCCTCCTGCAGGCCCGTCTCCCACTGAAGTGGATGGCTCCAGAGAGCATCTTTGACAAGGTCTACACTACCCAGAGCGACGTCTGGTCCTTTGGAGTCCTCCTCTGGGAAATCTTCTCACTGGGTGAGTGCTAATGAGGGGCACGTGCTGCTGAGGCAGGAGGGGGCTTTTGTCCCACCTAGCAGCTCAGTGGATGAATCTGTGCATGAGGCCCTTGTCTCTGCAGCATGTCTGAGGAGTGATGGGAAAGACGTCAGTGTGGGCAAAAGAAATACAGAGGCCATATCCACCAAGGAACAGGGTGATGGGAGGCACCTTCCTCCTTACTGAGGCAGAAGGACCTGTCTTGGACAGCATCGATGTGGGCTGTGCATCAGAAGTGACCACACATCCCATGCGTTTTAGGAGGAAGACCTTGTCTCAGGACAGGGATTGTTTTCTGATGGCACTCTTCATAATCCCACCTCCTCACCCTTCTTCAAACCTCTTTTAGGGGCATCTCCATACCCTGGAGTCCAGATCAACGAGGAGTTCTGCCAGAGGCTCAAAGACGGTACCAGGATGAGAGCTCCAGAGTATGCTACTGCAGAAATGTGAGTGAGAAACCTCATGGATTTCATCCAACATCAGGAAGAGACAACCTCTCCTCTCCTGGTGGATGCCTGGAGGGTAATCCAGATGGGTTCAAATGCAGGACAGAGCTATCTAGGAACACCAAATTCCTTGCATAACCACATTGGGATGTCTTTGTAAATGGGTTGTATGCTTTCCCACTCTCGAGGGTATCTGAGGTGTCTAAATTGGCTCTCTCTGAGCTTGCAGTTGTATTCAGTACACAATGAACCTCCTTCTAGTAGGTCCACAGGGCCCATGTCCAGAGTGCTGGGTACCAACCTTTTCTTCGCAGTGGAGGTACACTCTGTTCCAGCAGAAACCACATGAGTTGAAGCTGCAGAGTGAGGTAGAAGGGGATTTCTGTGACTTAAAGCCATCATCTCTTCTTGGCAGTTACCGTATAATGCTGAGCTGCTGGCATGGTGATCCCAAGGAGAGGCCAACTTTCTCGGACCTGGTGGAGATACTGGGGAACCTTCTTCAGGAAAACGTCCAACAGGTGAAAACCTCTCTGTGTCCCTGCTCAGTTCTGGACAGCTAGCTCCCACACTGCATCCTCCTCTGACTCCCTAGCCAGTGCAAAGCCTTTGTGAAGGCCAGGGGTTAACACAGTGTCTCCAGGTCTGTCATTCAGGGATGCTGGAGATAACGATTCTGCAGTAGCCTTCTTGCTGCATCCTAATATATTTCCAGTCCTTGCAGAGCAACTGTCCTCTCAGTCATCATTCTGGTATTTCCATCCTAATCTCCAGATGATGATTTGAAATGTTTCAGCTGACTCAAGGCCCTGGCACTCCTGCCTCCCACATGGCTGCATAATGAAAACCAGGACTTCACCAGGGCTTCTGAAACTCTATCGTCAGATCTAAATGTCAGGGTCATACGAAGCAAATAACTGTTCCATTACAGAAATCAGACACACATAATTCTCAGAAACTCTTACTAATCACCACCGTGCGGCAGCTCACCAGCACCGTTAGCTGTGATGAGTGTGCAGCTCTGCTTTTAGTTTTTTCCTGGATGTTCCATTTCAGAAGATTACTAAATGCTTAAAAATGAGTACTGCCCCATCCTGTCCCTCTGATGTTAACCCTTCAGCACTGTGTCCCAGCAGAGACAAAATTAAACCAGTTGTTTGTTCCCACAGAGCACAGTGCTCTGTCTGTGTTGGCTGGAGAACTATAGGTACTGTTGGACTGAGTTGTTTTCGTGCTCACACACACCTCCGTGCAACTGCAGCACTTGCAGCCCCATAACTCAGAGGGCACAGAAATCTTTAGACAAGTATTTTGCCCGAGCAAAACGAGACATAATAGGAATGTTCCTGCCCAGCTCTGTCAGCTTCTGTTTGTAAAGCTCTTTTTTGCAGAAAAGGCCTCCCCTTCTTGTAAAGCCACTCACTGTTCTTCCTACCAGGAAGGGAAGGATTACATCCCACTGAATGACTCTCACAGCTCAGAAGATGATGGTTTCTCCCAGGTGCCTTCCTCTGCCCAGCAAAATTCAGATGAAGAGGACTTTGACATGAGGATACGTTGCCACAGCCTAGCAGCAAGGTGAATCCCCTCTGAAAAGGGCTGAAGGAACCCAGCAGCAGCCAGTGGCCTGAGCTCTACGGGAGCCTGAGGGATATGGGGAGAACCCAGTAGCAAGAAGTTGGAAAAATCCCAGTTGATAAGGTGTGATCCAAGCACTTAGGCCATAGCATCTTGCTTACAAAAGCAAAATTACTTTCCTGTACTGGTGCACAGCAGCCCCTGATGTCTGAGCATATGATATTCCTCCTCCTGCTTCCAGCTACACTGTCAGAGAAACGCATCCCACCAAAGTCATCATGGCCATCAGCCAGTCTGGGTGCTCCCCACTGCAGGAGTAAGGGGACACGAGGCCTAAGCTGACACCACCCTCCTCCCCGCAGCCACCGCTTGGGTCACCTGCCTCCCTGCACGCTGTGGTTGCAGGGACAGGAAGCTGAGTTCAGCTCCTGTTTGTTCAGGACATTGGCTCTGTTGGTTTTACTCAATACCGTGTGCTTCTGTCAGTAGATATTACAACTGCGTCTCGTTCCCTGGTTGTTTGACGGGAGGAAATCAGATCAGGTGTTCATCCAGGATAAAGACATTCGAAGAGTTTCCCATGACACACACAATGTACAAGGCACACCCGGTGAGTGGCATCTGAGTGGGGTTGAGCAGGGGGCAAAGAAATGTTCGGCTGTTTCCTGACACCTTTGCTGTTAAGGTCGTGGGAGGAAGGTCACTTCTAATGTCAGCCTGTCTGTACCATTCCTGTTCAGTCCGTCCAGTCCTACGTACATTCATTTCCCCACCTGGCACGTATAAGTTTCTCTACAGCACAGCTTGTCTGGCTGTGAAATAGGGAGGTTTAGACCTGCGAGCCAGGTCTGTAAGGGATCTCAGGGAAGAGTCTGCTTTTCACCCTTCTCAAATCTGTAAACGTAGCCTGGTTAAGCATACTGAAATCCAGCTATGACTGGATAAATCCAGAGTGCATGTCCTGGAGCTCCTCTGTGCTGTCACACCACAGCATGCAGCAGGAGCCCTCCTGACCTGTGTGGACTGCTCTGGTTCTTACATCCCCTGTGGTGGCAGAACTTAAGTCACTACCAGTTGTCTCAGGGGAAAATCTCACCTCTCACACATTTCATTGTAGTGCATCTTCCAGACAGGGAGCACTCCGTGTTTCCCAAAAGGAACGCTGAGCTGCACACGCAAATCCTACCTTTGAATGTGCTGCTTTTAAACAGGCACCTAAGAATGTCACCAGCATGCTTCATGCATGTCCAGCTTCTTGCTGGAAGTAAAATGCCCATACTCCTATTTTTTCTTATCACAGGTAGACACGATCTCATCTCCTGAATGATTCCTCCTCCCTTCCCTGTCTGATCGGTCGACGGGGATGTTACTGATAACTCCTGTTGCTTCCTTGCAGGACAATCAGACAGACAGTGGGATGGTTCTGGCATCTGAGGAATTTGAGAGGATAGAAAACCGACACAGAAAAGAAGGTGGATTCAGGTACTCCTTAAGTCCAGCCACTCAGATCGCTCTGCTGCCAAACACAGCAAGACAAGGAGGAAGCTCTTTCCTCCCTGTAGGGTTTGCCTCTCAGGGCTCTCAGCAGCAGCAGGGCTGTGGGCTCTGAGCCAGAGAAATCCCTGCACACACATTAATGAGAGGCAAAACGCATAAAGAACAGACCTGCAGCCTGCTTAGGTTTTAAAAATATAAACTATGCCCATTCAACGGACAAACACGTTACGTAAGGCCTGAAAATGTGTCCACCAAGATAACAAGGTGTAGTGGAATGATGGCATTAAAAGGGCTTTCATTGTTTATTGACGTTTTCTGGTGAAGTGTATCTCAGTGGCACAGGGGCAGACTGAAGCCTTGTGGCTGCCACCTCCGTGGGGTTCTCCCCAGCCCGGCCAGGTTTCCTTCAGCCCCGATTCATGTGCTGCAGGGCCCTGATGTGACACGGCAGGCAAGGTCCAGGCCTTAGGACTTCCTGCATGGTTTCTTTTTCCCCCATCCTGGCTGTTGGTTTATCCTGTTACTCCTGCCAGGTCTAGGAGAAATAGAGGTGATGTCTCTCATCTCTACCTGCTCGCTGGGGTCCCAACCCTTTCCTGGGCATTCCAGAGCTATCTAGAGGAGGTGATATAACTCTGTGGCTGGGTTATGTAGAGAGCTTTCACAATGCATAAGGGCTGTGCTTAGGTTTAGAGCAAGATCGTTTACTGTGCTTTGAACCAGAGGTGCAGGTCCATTCCTGACCCCGCCACTGCTCCGTGCATTAGCCGATGATGTTTCCTGAAGCCGGGTTTTCTCTAAGCGGGATGGAGGTTTCCAGGAGGGCTCAGACTGACCTTCCGTGTCTCTCCCTCACAGCAGTAAAGGGCCCAACCGGACTGCGGAGCTGTCGGCGGAACAGTCAGACCTGCGGGGCAGATGTCGGCCGTCGTACGGATCCCAGGTCGGAGGCCAGACTTTTTACAACAGTGAATACGGGGAGCTGTCAGAACACTCTGAGGACGGCAGCTGCACCCCACCTGGGGAGGGGGCCAGTCCCACCGCTCTCCACACTTCCTTCTTCTCCGAGCAGTACTAATGGCACCAGGCCCTGGAGGCAGCCTGCCGAGGCGTCCCCTCTCTCACTCTCTGGCACATCATCAGGGTCGCTCAGAGCTTCCCCTTCAACCTACGCCCAACCCCGGCAGCGAACCCACCCCAAACAGGTGGGGGGAACACCAATGTCCTCGGAACCACAGCACGATGGCCCACGCAGCACCTCCAGCTGCCACTTCTCTGTGCTGGGACTGGAGAAGAGTGCCTTGCTGATTCCTTGGGTTTCTTTTATTTCTGTGGCTCAGATTGATTCTGCTGGCAATTGTGTGCCTGTGTTCAACACTACAGCACCTTCTGCCTAGCATCCAGCCTCCGCTCAGATCAGCTTCCCATTCAGAAAGCCCATTTCAGGTCAGATATAAATAGATCTGTCTTAGTCTCAAGTTTCTTCCTGGTGAGCAGACTGAATGTTTTTCCTTGGATCGCTTCCTCCTTCTCTCCTCATGATGTCAGCTGCTGAATCGCAGAGCAGAATCAAAGGCAAGAAATCCCTGGTGGTATTAGCAGCAAGAGCAGGACATTCTGAAGAGGTGTACGGAGAGACCCCAAGGGATCTCTGTAAAGGTTCGTGCACGCTTCATTCTGGGTAGGTGCCAGCGTACACCCAGCCTCTCCATCTCCTCTGCAAGCAACACCCACACCCCTCTCATCTCTGCTGGAGGGGGTCCTGCCACTCTGCCTTACCACGGGGATTTTTTAGCCATTTCAGCACAGCCATCAGAGCGTCTGCTGATGGCTGCAGCCTTCCCAGTGAGATGAACAGCAACTCTTTTTGCAGGCCCCGTGTGAAGCAGGGCCTCATATTCTTTGTGCTGGGAGCTTTGTGCTCGCAGGTCTGCTGCTCTCACCTTCCGCTTCTCCCAGAGCAGCACTGAGATCATCTGTTGTTCGAATGAGAAATTAAAGCAAAGCTGTGTTAATTTCAGCTGGCTTCTAAACATAGAGTGAAAATGTGCTGTTTGCTGAGAGGAAAAGGATATAAGTGTCAGGGAGCGAAGTGTTTATTTTCAAGCTGCTGTGAGGGCTTTGGAAACAACGGAAGGAACAAAGCTCCAGCAATGAGGTGCCCTGGGCTGCATCCCCTGGTGTGCTGGTGTCGCTGAGCACACACAGGGCAGCACCTGGCTGGAGCACAAGCCCTAATTCTCCTGGATGGACCACTCTGCACCATGGCCTTTCCTGTTGCCCTGGCTCACAGGAGGCGCTCTCTGCCCCATAGGCTCTTCTCCAGCTTCTGTTGCAGAGCTGCCAGCGCAACGCTGCTGTCTCTGGGGGACTGAAAACATTTATTTGCTGAGGAGCCATCTCATCACTGGGGCCCTTTGTTTCTGAAAGATACCACACGAATTCAGGCTCTGGGGAACCTCCACAGCCCCTCTCAACAGATTTCTGCGCTGCTGCCTCGCTGCTTTCCACCTACTTCTTTCCATCCTGTTCATAATCCAAGAGCTCAGCCACAGAGCCGTTACATCACCACCAGAGGAGTCTGGGTGCAGAGGCTGTCTGAACAGCTTGTCATCTTCTCCCACACGCCGGTGGCTGGCAGAGCTCCTTGCACAGGGGCATCTCAGCACTGGGGAGTTTCTGCATGCAGGCCACACCTCTGCAATAGAGGCAAGAGTTTGGACTTTGAAAATTGTTTTCTATCAGATGTACCGTTTTCCAGAGCTGTGTTTCTCTTACGGAAGGTATTACATGTTTCCTGACGTGAGTCGTTAACGGGTGACTTTCCCAAATCTTCATTACAGTTGTGTGCACAAGTGTAACGGGGGAGATTGATTTAGCTCGTGGGAAAAGCATGGCTGTCACTCAGATTCCCTCAGTCTGCAGAGCACCCAGTGTTCCCCTCCCATCCCATGTCAGCAGGAGGACGTGGCTGTGATTTCCATGGCTATTAGAGGCACAGAAGTGGACCAGCTGGAGCCAAGCTGGCTCAGGATGTGGAATTTGAAACTGCGTGTGACAATTGATTCCCCGACTCCTACTGATGTCCCCCAAAGTTGCCAGGAATTTAAGCATCTTTAAGTAATTGTTATGACTCAGTAAGAATGCTTCTGGCAGGAGATGCGGGAGAGGCAGGCCAGGGAAGCAGGACAGCCAGCAGGGTGCGGGCCAGGCCAAATCCTTCTGCCCTGGTCTTGCCCTGCTTCTTCCATCGGTGGTTCCCTTGGCACAAGGAGGGCTGTGCCCTGAGCTGGGGATTCACACGGGTGGAAGGTGACAGACTGCAGAGCCAAGTTCAGGCTGCTCTCTTGGTGACGTGCAGCCACAGAACCCCCATTCTCTCGTTTCCAGCACTTCATAAACAGCTCTCTGCCTGGAAACGCTGCCCCAGCTGACAGGAGGCGCAAGAAATGCCTGTGAATTAACAACTGGAAAGCAGAATTCCAAAGTAGCTGCAGAAATGCACTGGCAGGGTTCTGCAGCAGAGATGAGACGGAGGCATCCGTGCACCCCAGTGCTCAGCACTCCCGATCTGTCAGCACTCCCAGCCCGCTGGGACAGCTGCTGTGGGGTTTGGGTTCCATGCATATTGCTCGTGAGCATCACTGTGGAGAAGCATTACTTCATTAGAGCCATTGTTAAAGATCCCCTGCTTCGTGCCGGGGGAAGCGCTGAGGTGACATCTGATTCTAAACATTCAAATCATTCAGCCCCACAGGAGCTCGCTGTCTGTGTTTTACGCCTTCTTGAGGTGTGTGGGGGGAAGAATCAGATCCTATTGTATCAGTGTCAACAGCCTTGCACGAACAACGCAGCTTAGCACAGCACGTGCCGGCTCTTCAGATGCTCCAGTGAAGAACAACCGCAGTGTCAGATACTGAAGAGCTGTTGAACAGTTGTACTTTTGATCTCCTAAAACAAGACTGAAATGGGAGCGTACAAACCTGACACCCTTCCCCACACTCTCGCATTATTTCTGGCATCTTTTGACGGCCTTCGGATTGGCGTGAGCACAAAAAGAGGCGGGTTGGTTCTGGTTTGGGATGAGGCAGTGGTGCTGTGGAAGGACAGACAGCAAGGAGAAAATATCTCACCTTCTAAAACCCAGGTTTGATGTCTGTGCCTGCTCAGTGCTCAGTGCACGGTTTGGTTTTGTTTGGGCCTTTGACTGGAACTGCCAGCTGAAGCTATCGATCCTCTTCCAAAATGACCATCCTGGGTCTGCACTACAAAGCGTTGGTATTGAGAGGGCGTTCCTCCTTCATGAAAACAAAGCATCTCATTCCCTACTGACACATATGTCCCCGGAGAGAAACCTGTGTATCGAGTACCACTTCGTGTGTATCGCAGTATTTTAGCCTGGTACCTGTTGTTGCTGCAGCAGCGTTGGGTGTTTCTGTGGGCTGCCCTCCGAGCAAGTAGCTTACAGCATGGGTTGTGTGTGAGTACAGCAGTGTGGTTTGTGTGTGTGTTGTGGGTGAGTGTTTGGGTGTTGCATGTGTTGAGTTGCTCCTACCGGTGAGCGGATGTGAGTTCTCATAGCCCCCCGTTGAGTCCTGTGTCTGGAAGCTGACGGTTATATATCAAACCAGTTAGAACACTGCTTTCTTTCCTCTCCTCCTATCGTACTCGTTATCCTTTGTCATTAAGAGTTTTGTTGTAATATCTAAATGTGAACATGAATAAAGTCGTAACTGGCGCCGCGCTCTGCTTTGTGGAGGCCGCTGCCCGCGGGTGCTGCTGGGCCTGGCTGCAGCCAGCCAGCTCCGTGCAGTTCACTTCGTTTGGGCATTAGTATTTTCGCTTTTGCATCCCTTTGCATGCGCCACATCCTTGAGGAAACAGCTGGGCTTTGTAGCATTTCCATCCAGGCTGAAACTCAGCCTTTCCTCATGATGAAGCTGGACACGCCTTGGTTAAGCTGCTGACAGGACCGGGTCCTTGGCCCTGCTGCCGTTTCTCCCAGCCCTGCTGAGCACCCCGGGGCACTGCACCTTGCCCTCTTGTGGGGTAGGAAGATCGTGGCATGGCTGAAGGCTCCTGGAGCAGCCATGGGAGCAAAGCTATGGGGCGCATGGGGACTGGGTCTGAGGGAAGTGCTCTGCACCCAGTCCTAGGGGAGGAGCACTGGATGCCATGCAGATGGCCGTGTGGCTGCTGCATGCTGAACCTCAGCATGAGAACAGGGACGTTGTGTCCCTGCGGCAGCCATCAGCAGGCACCAGGATGGAGCATGGTTGGACAAGGGAACTGGGGAGGCTGGGGCTGCATGGCCGTTCTGCCCACTTTGCTGTTTGAGTCTATCATCACACATGTCGTTAGGTAACGTGCTGGGAACCTGGCCAGCAAAGGCCTTGTTCCTCAGTGCTTGGAGGTCCTTCTGAGGATGTTGAAGCAGTAAAAGCAAGGAATCTGAGGCTCCTAGTGCTCTTATTACCTCTGTGCAGGGGGCAAGGATCATGGAAACACAGAACATCAGACCAGGTTGCTCAGAGCTTCGTGCTAAACCTGGCTTCGGATCCCTTCAGCCCTTGGATCCCTGCACAGCTCCTCTGGGCACTGCATGCCAGTATTCATGGGCTGACAGGGGGATGCCGGGGGAAAGGGAGGTGGCTGCAGGAGGTGTCCCCACGCCAGCTGCTGCCCCCTGTGCCAGGTTGCTCCTGTAGCCGGGGGGAAAGCTTTGCTGCAGCGTTGCGGGGCTGTTGTGACTGCGGCTCATTGCCCAACATTTACCAACAACGGCAAAATTAGAAATAAAAATAAGCAGCAGCAGAACATTCAGCTGCTGCTTCAGAAACACTCCCCGGATTGCACTGACATTTCTACAGAGCTTTTCTTAAGTGGATCTCGGAGGACTTCGCAGCACCACAGGTCTGTAGCACAGCCCACAGCTCAGCCCGGCGAGCCGTCCTGCCTTCCTTGGCACTGACCCGGGGCTCTCCTTGTGCAGGCTCAGCCCTGCTGCTCGCAGCCAGGTGAGGGAAACACGGTGAGCTTTTAGGGCGTTATCTTACACGCTGAGTGCATCGCAAAGGGAGGTGCCACAACAGCTCCGAAGGGCACAGCACAGCGAGGTGCTGAGCGCTTATGGGAGCAGCGGGGGGTCCGTATCTCACAAGAACAGCAGCAGGGCTATTTGTTCAGAAACGCAGCACGTATCCCAGCCCAGCCCCGCAGCCTGCATCTTTTTGCCATAAATAATTTGCAGATAATTGGCCTTTCAAAACGCACAAAGGCTGTTTGTGTTCTTCTGCTGCTTTCCTAGTCACAGAGAAGCTCAAGCCGTTTGTAAGAGCGATGCTGAAGCGCCGCACGTCGCATCCTGCTTCGCAGCATCTCAGAGGATTTCTATGTATTAACATCTCGGTGTTGGTAAGGTTTCCCATTTTAGCTCGCTGAAAAGAAGTAACTCTAAATGAGGCAGCGGCGGCCACATGGTGAC
The DNA here is from genome assembly GCF_016699485.2 of Gallus gallus. Taxonomy (NCBI): domain Eukaryota; kingdom Metazoa; phylum Chordata; class Aves; order Galliformes; family Phasianidae; genus Gallus; species Gallus gallus. The sequence continues at coordinate 12,999,794 of NC_052544.1, forward strand.
GCAGGAGCCGTGCTGCTGGGCTGGCCCTTTAGCACCGTGGCCAGCCCAAACCCAGCCCCACACGCCGCACCATTCACACGTGCTTTTAAACCACGTTGCGTGTGGATGGCAGACGCTGTTGACCTGGCATCTGTGCCGAGGAGCTGTGGGGTGCGCTGTCTGTCCCTAGCGCTGGCTGCCAGCACTCCCCGTGGCACCATCGAGCAGACCAGCACCGCTCCGGAGCTCCTTCGGGTCAGCCCCGAACCGGAATGGACCCCACGCGGCGGTCGCCCACCCGCGCCCTGCCGCGCCCGGAGTGACGTCATCCGCCTAGGCCACGCCCCCGCCGATTATCCCACCTTACGGGGGCGTGGCTTCTCTCAGCCCCGCCTCTCGCCCTCGTGGCGCCGGGTGGGGCGTAGCGCGCCTGCGCAGTGCGGGCCGCGCTGGGCTGCAGTCGAGGCGCCGGGAGCGGAGCGCGGTGCGGCTGCTTCAGAAGCGAGGCGGGCATGGAGCGGCAGCCCTCGGCAGGGGCGGGCAGCGGGGCGCGCGGTGTGGCGGCGCCCGTGTGCTGAGGGGGCGGCGGCGTCTCGGAGCCGTGCGCAGCGAAGGGGCCGCCGCCTCTTCCTCCTCCCCCCGGCCGGCGCGGGCTGCGGGCTGCGAGCGGCATGAGCGCGGGGCCCTGAGCGGCCGCCGGAGCGCCCCGAGCTCCCGCAGATCCCCCCGGGCCGGGCCGTGCCGTGCCGCCGCTTCCCTGGCTCCTCCCATGGCATGAGCCCGGGCTCTCCTCCTCCCCTCGCCGCCCGCTCGCGGTCTCTCTCCTTTCCTGGGCTGTCAGATGGGATAACGCGCGCCCGCCGGGAGGTGAAGATGGGCCCTCGCTGGGCTCGGCGGCGGCGGAGCGGCGGCGGCTCCGCGCTGCTGCTGCTGCTGGGGCACTGCTGGCTGTGGGCGGCCGGCGCCGACGACAACGGCAGCCAGCTGTCGTATTACACGGCCCTCATCAACGTGACGGTGCTGAGCCCCGAGCGGGGCGGCCCCACGCTGCTCCGGATCGACCGCGGCCGCTACGGGCAGGATTCGCCCAAGGTGGAGGTGAAGGGCCTGCTGGTGACCCCGGTGCCCATCAACGGAGGTAACGGCCCCCGCGCCGCGCCGCGTGGGTGCCCGGGGGGGGGGCGGGAGCGGCGGGGGCGGAACGTGCCCGAGGGGGAGCGGCAGAGCCGTGCGCCGGGACGGGGCTGCGGCTGTGCGGTGTGTGTGTGTGTGTGTGTCGGGGTTGCCTTCCGAGCTGTCCGTCCGAGCCGTTGCCTGCGGCCGTGGGGCCGTTGTTGGCGTGTCCGCCCCTACGCGCGGCCCGCTCCGTGCTGCTGAGCGCCGGGCGGCGCTTCCACGCGAGTTGTGCCGGTGCGGAGTGCGGCTGATGCCCGTCGGTTGCTTTCTGACAAACGTCGGCCTTTGCGATGCGTGAACTCAAACGGGGGTGAGGGCGGCGTCTCGATTCCGCTCCGCAATGAGAGCAGCGGGCGCTTCAGTCACAGCGGTGCGCTTTAATCACATCTTATTCGGAGAACCCTCCGTGACGCCGTGCCCGGAGCGCTGTCCTCCAGAAATGGCCCCGGATGGATCTCGGCGCTCTCAGCCTCTCTCTGAGCAGCAGCCTCTGAATAATGCATTCCGTGAGGCAATGCAATCAATTAAAACCAGTCTGCGAGCGGTGAATATTAAGAGGGTTTTTGCTTGGTTTTGTTTTGCCGTGTTTTCCTGAAGAGCCCTGCTGTGTTACTGAAACCCCGTGAGGGTTTAACAAATCAAGGTCAGGACGGTATGTTGATGCTCTTTGAGCATCTCGCAGCCTCCTGCCTGCTCCTGCTGCACTCGAGGCGGCCGTGCTGCACACACGCTTGCAGGTTTCATTGAAGCCCTGTTCTGTTTGCTTTACGGAGTGTTAATTAGAGCACGTTACCATAGCATGCTTGTGGGGAAGGCTGGAGAAACAAAGCTCGGAGCAAGTTGACTGCTGGAGGATCTTGCTTTGTATCTTAAATCCTGCCCTTCGCAGTGGTTTCAGCCCCCAGATGCGCTCAGCCTTTCGTTTTCTCTGCTCCCTGATGTTCCTCACTTAACCACACGTTGCTGTGTGAACCCAGCAGGCTGTCCTGGAAGCTCTGGGCACGTCACGGTTATCCTAAGGGCTGTTTGGGGGCAGGGTCAGCCCTGCTGCCTGTCCTCGGGCAGGGTGTCAAACCATTTGATTCCTTCAGCAGCTGCTTTATTAGCCAAAAAACAAACTTCTGGCATTAATTACTTTTTAATTTTCCCCCTATAGCTTCTTCCGGTCTCTTCCATCACGTAGGTGTGATTAAAGGCACTGAGGGAGGCTGAGAACATTCTCAGCAGAAGCAGTGAGAGCAGAGCTGAGCGCAGAGCTCTGTGCGCTCTGAGGAGCATTTCCTTCCTTGCTGCTGAAGTGTAACGTGGTGAACAGTGTGAGTGGGAAAGCACAGCGGGGATCACGGGGCTGCAGACCTGAACTGTGTGGGTTCGACGTGCTGCAGTCATCCACACTTTGCCCTGGGTTGCTGGGAGGTTCTCCTTCCGTGTGTCAACAGAAGGCACTGAAAGCAAATGCCGCGGCTGTGGCCTTCCTGCAAAGCTGTTCTGAATTGTTTTGCACAGACAGCCATGCAGTGGGCATTCTGTTTGAGTTCTGCCGAGATGCTTCACGTGCTCTAAAAACCCTGTGTTTAGTGGGGAAGAGACCCGAGTATGTTATGCTTTTAGTTAAGGTGCTCCTGAGGATTTGAGAGCCTCGAGATTGCGCTCTGCTTTATTATATCTGGCTCTGCTAGCAGAGCAGTGCTGCTGTCTGCCACTGCTGTAATGCCTTTTTATCAGCCGGTTTGTATTGCTGGAGCACTTGTTTGCAATGTATTTGTTGTAAGAGCACTTCACACGAGCAGCTAGCGCCAGCCTCTGCTGCTGGAGCAGTAATGCTCTGCCCGGTGCCCGGCCTTCACATGTCCCAGTGGCTGCAGCTGCCTGGTGATGCCATGGCTTAGTGTTGGTGTCAGGCATTGACCCACCGTGGGCCATTGCTTGGGATTTCTGTGCATGCAGGTGGTCTGTTGGCACCCGGCTGTTACAACTGAAGTGTCTTAAGTGCCCCCATTCTGCGTGCTGTGTTCCCGTCCTTCACCTTCGGGCTGAGACATGAGTACCAGCTCGGGGCTTAGGGCCGGGCTCAGCAGCTGTGTGTGTGATGGGGTGTGGAGTGCTGTGCTCCATGGTGCCGGTCAGCCCACGTTCTTGAATATGCCTGTTGCTGTATGTTTAACTTTTGATCTTTGATAACCCATCCTTTGAATGTCAGTACACAATAAATTCAGTCACCTGTTCCTTTATCAGGATCTCTTACACTGAATTCACCGTGGTTAGGCTAAGACACGTAGCAGAGCTTTCCCTGTGCTTCTTATAGACCCTCGGATGAAATGGAAAGGTGGAGGTAGGGAACAGATGCTCAAGGTGACAAATGGAGGTGCAGCTCGTGCACAGCACTGTAGGGTTTTGTAAGTGTGTGATGCAAGCGGGGTTTAGCTGTGGGGGGTTTGAAATGGCAGTTTTAATTGCAGAGCTTTGGGTAATGTTTGGGCAGGATTTGGTGTTCCTGTCTGAGCTTTGGGACAATGCAACAAAGAAATGCATCAAGAAGTACGGCTTCGTGGAGGGACAGTGTTGTGCCATGCAGCCATCCTTTGCCCCTCCTCTCAGTGTCCAGCTTCATTCGTAGTCATTGGGTGATAACAAAGCTGGTGTTTTCTGAGCGTGTAGCTGTAATTGTGGCACACTTATTGAGCTAACAAGATTAAATCTTAACTATTACAGCACTGCCTGCTTGCCTGATTTTCTTTTGTTTAGCTGAACCGAGATTACCCTGGCTCAAAGAGTTCCTCCTGGTGCTAAAGCCAAGTGCAGCCAGAGCAATGAGGTGGCGTGGCTCTCAGCAGTGAGCTGTTGCCCCGTGTCACTCCTTGGTGCAACTCTGAAACAGCAGGAATTGCAGCTGGCGTGGGTGAGGACCCGAATGGTAATAACAGAAGTACCGATATGTTGAATGAGAGTACTGTTTAACGTGCGCAATTGGATAGAAAACCGTCCTTGGAACCGGGATGGATCGGTGCTGCTGTGCTGCTTTTGTAAGTTTGCCAGCTGAATTCCTTTCCTGGGAGCTCCAGCTCTGCTGCACGGAAAGGGATGTGGTGCGCTCAGGTGTGCTGTGCCCGGGTGTGCCATGCAGGCAGGGCTGTGGCTGTGTGCTGCTCCATCCTTTGTGCTGCTGCCTCCGCCGGGTGTGGTGCAGCCCTGAAGGTCAGAGAGGGAGAGGATTTCTGAGAGCAGCTCTGGTGACTGCTGCTGGTCTGAGGGAATGGAGCGTTAGCTGAGAGGCGATCGATCGATCGGGGGATCTGACCTGAAAAAGGGAGGGGGCGGGGAAAAGCCTAATGCAGTGCAGTCAGTGGGCTGTGGGGATGCTGGCGCTGCTCTTTTTGTGTGGGAAGGAGGCAAAGCCTCGCTCACAGGACGTGCTGTGGCTTCAGTGCCCTGCTTGCATCAGGGGGTGTGCAGCGTAAGTGTGGGGCAAAGAGAGCAGCCTGCAGCCAGCCTGGTGCATGCAGAGCGCTGATCGAGCCTTTGCTGGTCTAGAGCTGAGCTACTTGCTTCAGTTTTTGCCACCACAAAATGGTTCTCCCTCTTATAGGGGAAAGCTAAAGGGCCTGGTGAGCAATTGGAAGGGATGGGGGGGGACCACAGAGGGTGGTGATGCACTGAACAGGTTGCCCAAGGAGGCTGTGGATGCCCCATCCCTGCAGGCGTTTAAAGCCGGGCTGGATGTGGCTCTGGGCAGCCTGGTCTGGTGGTTGGTGACCCTGCACATGGCAGGGGGGTTGGAACTGGATGAGCATTGTGGTCCTTTTCAACCCGGGCCGTTCTATGACCAGCAGACTGCCACTTCAGTGTAAAGACAGTTTTTTGCCACCGTGTGCGTGGTGCAGAGACACAAAGAAAGGGATGATGGAGTCGGTCCCTTGTATTTCAGGTTGGTAGGACAGTAGCACAGCTGTAGGGAAGCAGCTTTCAGTGCATTTATATTTTCTGCTGTTGTGAAATGGAGTGATTTCTGATCGTATCTTTTTACATACAAGTGTGTTCTTTTAGAACAGCTCTGATGTAACCTGAAGTCTCTTCATTCCGGCACGGCCACCATCCAGGGTTTGAAAGTCTGAGTCCACAACATCCTGATTACTCCTCAGGCATTGGAGTGTGGGTGATACAGAGCTGGGGAGCTATTGCTGGTGGCTCCTAACGACAGCATTTGTTCATCCATCCCTTATGGGGCCAATAGAGGTACTGCTGTACTCCCTGCCAGTGCTGGGCGTGGGGCAGAGGTGCTGCTGTGGCAGCCAGCAGTGCTGGGCGCTGTTGGAAGGCCGGAGCAGGAAGAACTTTCTGCAGTTGTTCCTGAGTTTTGTTTAGTTAAAAGCAAAAGGATTACTTAACGTTTGCACGGGGTGAGTAGGGTGCTGACCTGAAGGGGAGCACGTTGTGTCTCTGTATTAAATCTCCAGCAACCTGCAGGCTCGTCAAACCCAACCAGATTTTCCTTCATGGTTTTGTGTTCCTTACACAGGGCTAAAGCAACGCTGTCGGGACGCACTGAACTGAATCACCCCACCAGAAGTAACGCTGTGTGTTGCTGTGCGGCTGGAAGCTCACGTATCAGCACATCTCAGCTCCTAATCCTGTTGGTCCAACAGCATTTTGTAGCTCTGCCCGCTGCTGAGAGAGGCTTTCATCTCTACTGTAGTGGAAAATCCGTGCTACTTTTCCCACAGAGGCTGTTTGCTGTCTCATGCCACTTTCTCTGTCAGGGTTTAAATGTGTACGGCTCAAACTTGGGAGTTGATAGTGCCTTCGCAGGGCTTTGTGGAGCTGGGTTGCATGGTGGGCTTTTCAGAAGCTTCCTCTCCCATTCTGGTGAACAACCCATTATCTGGGTTACTTGGTGTGCCTTGAACACGACTGCACTGAAGCAAATTTTGCCATCCATAGGCGTACAGCTCTTCGTCCTTCCATGCAGGATCTCCTGGCTGTAGCATCCACTCTGAGTTGGTGCTGAAGAACTGGATGGACAGTGATAGGGCAAGGGGGAATGGTTTTAAACTGAGGCAGGGGAGGTTCAGGTTAGATGTTAGGAGGAAGTTTTTCACCCAGGGGGTGGTGACACACAGGAACAGGTTGCCCAAGGAGGCTGTGGATGCCCCATCCCTGAAGGCATTCAAGGCCAGGCTGGATGTGGCTCTGGGCAGTCTGGTCTGGTGGTTGGTGACCCTGCACATAGCAAGGGGTTGGAACTGGATGAGCATTGTGGTCCTTTTCAACCCGGGCCATTCTATGATTCTATGAAATCTCTTCTTAGAAAGGAAAACTGTGGGACGCTTCTTCTGAATCGCTCTTGGGAACTGTAGCAGTTTTCAGAGCTATTGCTCAGATGAATTGTTTGTCTGAGGTCTCACTATTTGTCCCCTCCATCTTCAGAAGCCAAAGGTGCTTTTACTCGTGGCATTTGGAAGGGTAAATACATGTGCTTTGCAAGTTGCTGCTGGCTCCGACTTACTAGAAGACCATCCTCCACGTTACACTCTGTGCCTTTTGTACGTAGATCTGTGTGGCCTTCAGCTGCTCCAGGATACATTACAGCATCAAAAAGGACCAAAAGGAAGGTCTTTGTATGCTGTTGGGCTCAGATACGGCATTTGCCAAGCCTGTTACTTCTCCTTCATAGTGCCCATACCCACTTAGCAACAGGGGCACATTGTGTTTGCCTGCAAAGCTTGCAGTGTGAAAGCTGGCATTGGCTGCTGCTCTCATCCTTGCAGCAGCATGCACACAGCAGATAACTGCTCGGAAACCTTCTCGTTTAGCTACTCTTCTTACTGCAGGGATGTGTGTGATTGCATTAGAAAGGAAAAGAGTGTTGTGCTGCCCAGAATGACTGATAAACAGCTGCTGGGTAGGTGCCCGCAGCACACGAACCATAGCCCTGTGTTCCTCAGCCTGCAGGCAGGTATTGATTCACGTGGAAATTCATTGTTCTGGCTGCACCGGGCTTAAAAATAGTGTCTGTTGGTGAGCCTAATTCCTGGGCTTACAGTTACAGCTTCGGCCGTGAGACTGAGCTTTATAAAGGAGACTTTTTCTCTTTTAACCTGAAGAATGCAGTTAGCATTGGGCTGTATTAACCCGAGGGCAGCAGCTTCCTAACGCACAACCGTTCATTCAGCGCCGCTTCCTTCTCTCCTGCCTGTTTGAGAGCGCTGCCATTTGTCTGACCGCACATCCAACTCCTCCAGTTGCAGATCGCCTGGGCTGTGACCCTCGGACACGTTTCCAAGTCCCTCCCAACACCAAGCAGTGGATCGCACTGCTGCAGAGAGGAAACTGCACCTTCCGAGAGAAGATCCTGCGGGCGGCTTCACACAACGCCACCGCCGTGGTCATCTACAACAATATATCCAGCGAGGAGCCCGTCACGATGACTCACCAAGGTAAGTAAATGCGGGTAAATCCGCTGTCTGTTTGGCCACGTGAACTGTCGCTGAGGCGCTCCTGGCAGCGCACGGGTGATGCTGTGAGAAGTAAGGCAGTAAGTGTGGAAGAGGTGATTTTGCTTTGGTGTACGTTCTGTCCAATGAGGGGTGCTTCTGCAGAGGGGAGATGGGTGTCGGGGCGTAAGGAAACCGCTGTGGGACCTCAGCGCTTCTAACCTTGCTGAGATGGAGAGCGGATGTGATACAACACCAGGCCTGGCATTCCACCGAGCAGGGCTGGAGGGCTCCTGCAGCAGTGTTTCTCTGTCTGGCTGCCCACAGTGTGGACTTCCAAACATTAGGTCCGAACCTGAGCTCACACACTTTGTGCTCACAGAGTTCTTTTCCTGCAGTGCCCCTTTGTTGATTCCTGTATGGTGCTCAAAGCTGATGATGCACAGCGCAGTTGTGCAGTGCTAAGCACTCTAGGATCAGACCATTGCTGATCTAGAACACTGGGTCTGGTTTTCTGCTGGCTTCTACTTATTTTTAAGTCTATTCATGTAAAAAATGGTGCCACTACCACTGAATTGGTGTAGCAGGGTGGGTCTTTCATGGTTAAACTAAATCTATGATTATAAATGATTGCTCAGGGTTCTAATAATGCCGTTCTTGGTTTTCCCAGGTTTTCTCACTTCACAATTACTCAGCCCAATCACAAAGGGAGATTTCTGTGTTTGCTGACTGCTGATGTGGTGGTTTCGTGTATTGTTTGTTTTCCCAGAGGTTTTCAGTTTTCTTTCTGTGAGTGCAGGGTGTTGCTTGGAGGCTGGAATTCGAGTGATGCTCTCTATATTGTCACACAGCTAGAATTCTTCTGTGTGAAGAGGTGCTATGGTTGCACATCTCCCTCCCTCCCTCCACCCAGGCATCATAGATGGAAAATGTCTCGTGGGTTCTCTTAGTTCTGTCCACCACAGGAGTTTTCTAGGGAGATTTTGACCTCTGTGTGGCAATCCTAAGGCTGTTGACATACTACTTCTAACTTATGTATCCTCCATAGACCCTTCTGCAGGTACTTTGCAGGCAAAAAGCCCCACCTCCAAAGCCTTCAGCTCCAGTCTTTCTTTGAAGTACCTGTATGAGGGTCTGCAGTCTCTCGTTAGCAATTTGTGCCTTCTCCTGTGTCTTGGAGTGTTGTATCATGATGGAGTTCATTCCAAGTATTTGCTCATGACAAGCTTCCTGTTTGCCCAGTGAACTGCAGGCATGTGTCACTGTGCAATGCAGACTGGTCCTTTGGTGTTAGCTTCAGCACAGTGGAGGTTTGGAATTTGGTGTTCCATTAACTCTCTGATTGTTGTTCAAGTGAAGTATTGATTCATGAACCTATGCTTGAATGATGAGGTCTGTTACGTGAGTCTCAGGTTGGATATTAGGAGCGATTTCTTCTCCAAAAGAGCAGTGATGTAGTGGCACAGCTGCCCAGGGAGGTGGAAGGGCCACTGTTCCTGGAGGTGTGGAGATGTGGCACTGAGGGATGTGGTTATGGGCACGGTGGGGGTGGGCTGGGTTTGGGTTTGGTGACCTCAGAGGTCTTTTCCATCCTTAACAGTTCTGTGATCCTATGTTTGAGCCAATGTTGTGCGTACAGTGCCGACACGCAGTCAAGGCCTCCTTTAAAAAATGCATTCCTCACAACATAATTGTGCAACTGTCTTATGATGTCTGGGTTCATGGCTGTCTATTTTCTTCCCACAAACAGATAAAAATAGGCCTTACATCACTTTGTATCTCTGTACCATAGTCCTTACACTGTTAAGTGCAGAGCCTTAGGAGTATTCTGTCTTTGTGGTCGAGCAGAGAGGAACACAGCAGGTGCTGATAGCACACCCAGCGAGCTGCTTGCTTCCCCACTTTGATCTTTGCATAATTTCCAATTGTCAGCTTTGGCAATGTTTGTGCTAAAAATAATGAAAATATGATATAGATTTACATACGCTGCCCATCTTGAACCTGCGGGGAGGTGATTCCCTATGAAAACAGCTCAGCAAACAGTTCTCAGCAACGGGATTAATATTTTATCCAAGTTATTTTATGCTTGAACACACATTTAAAAATTTTAATCTTGTGGAAATTTGTTCTTGCTCAACATATGGCTGAACAGAACACCAATTCCTTCTGGTGGCCAGATAGCAGCTGTCACTCTTAGATCAGCCTTTCATCACCATATTAATTGAACAGTTTCTTTTGCTAGCGTCAAAATTGGGTTTTCTCGTGTGACAGTCCACTGAGTGTCTGTCCCTGCAAGCTGAGCTTCAAAGGAGGTATTGACCTGAAGGCGTTGGTAAAGCTTCCAGTATATGCTTCTGCTGATCAGTTTGCAACGTTTTCTTTCTCTGTATCCCTTGTCTGTGTTACTGTTCACTTCTAAAATAAACCAACTTGACTTCTTCTTGCAGATGTCCTTCACTTAAGCTGACAGAGGACACCTTTTCCCAGCACAGGTTGTGCAGGGCTGTGATATCACTGGCAGGAAGGCAGTTTTATGAGTGGTTTTGCCTGCGACTTCTATTAGAAGTTAGAACAAATATTGTCTAGTGTAGAAAGAGCTGATGTGGTGGAGAAAATATTTAGTAGCTGACTCCTTGATAATCAATGATGGGAATAGGAAGGAAATGCATGTAAAACAGCTTTTTAATTCTGTCTGATTTCTTTATGCGATGGAGACAACCCTATTAAAGCACAGAACAGTTATCGTGAGCTCTATTAAAATCCAGATTTTTACCTGGATTTATAGAAAAGAATACAAGCTACAGAAGCCTCTAAAATTACAATGTCATACTCAGAATTTACGTAACAGATAGAAACAGAGAAAAGATCAACGGACAGAAAAGAAAGCATCGCAGTAAGGTTGCTGGATCCCAAAAGGTGGAGTTGATCCGTGCTGGAGGAATTTCTTGGCACTACTTGAACAACTCCTGCTAGGATGCCTTGCTGAGAGAGCTTACCTGGCACTGCTCCATCTTTCACAGTCTGTAGCACAGAGTTGCAGACATCTCATCAGATAAATCTTTATTGCGCTGCTGGACTTTTGATCCACAGCTCAGCATTCATTTCATTGTGTTACAGTTTTCTTCTTGCTCTCAATTCTTCCCTGAAATATCAGTATTAAAAAGAAAAAAAAGCAGGAAAAACAACTCGTTGTATTTGGAGATTTAAAAGAAAGGATAAGTAATCTTCAATAGCCTCACTGTCGTTGTGCATCTTCGATCATTTTATATTGTTAATTGTTCATATATGCTAATTGAAAGCTTTGGAACGTCTGTCCACCGCAGCGTAGTTGATCTGTTTCCTGGAGGTGTATCAGGAAAGTCTGCCATGCAGTAGATGGAGTTGCCTGCCACTTGGCAGGATGTTGGGAGCACACACCGTACCACGGGGAAACAACCCTTTCCTCAAGGTGAGGCAGGGAGATCTCTGCACAGAGCTCAGTGCTTTGCAGAGCTTCCTCCTCCCCGTGTTCCTGCATGTTGCACACCTCATCCACGGCTGGAATGACACAAGTTGGGCTCATTTTTCCTTATCCAGCTGAAAGGGTAATTAGTTCTGTGACTGCGAAATGGCCCATGGGACCATTAGTGACTGTAAGTAATTACCTTTTTTTTCTTAGCCAAAGACTGCGCTCGAGCAGCAGAGTAATTCTTGAAGTCCATGGATTCTGTGGAATCACATTTGTTACATAAACCTATGGACACACTGTTTGCTGAGTTCTAGAGACTCTTTGTAGCATCCTGTTCTGTCACCACACGTCCTGTGGGATTGCTGGGCTTGTTTGGAAACACTGTCCAGATGGATGGATCTGCACTGAGGCTGTCTGCAGACAGAAGAAAATACCAGACCCTGACAGGCTGCTCTTATTAGAAATCCATGGGTTTTCTAGTTCCAGCATGCATTAGTGGGAATAGAGAATGCTATCCAGGAATAGCAAAATGGAGGACGCCTACAGCTACCTGCTTGTGTTGCAAAATGCAAGAGCATAGAGAGTTTTAGATATCAAAATCCAGGTGTATCTTAAATTGATGGATAGGCCTGCAAGGTCTACGTTATGGTAATATTTTTTCATTAATCAAATATAGGACACTGTAATCAGTGTTCAGGTGTTAAATCCAGGTCTGAGGTAGCAGTTTCTGGATGTTGATCCAGAAGCATAGGTGAAGGCAGTCAGTTTTCAATTAAACATTAAGTGTCTTCAGAAGGTCTCTTCCGGGTGCATCTTGGGCTTAATAGGAGGATCTTAATTCTTTTAATTGTTGTATGACTTCAGGTATGTGAAAAGGTGCTATCTGGGTGAGGGTGAGAGAGGAAATGATAGAATCATAGAACCATTAAGGTTGGAAAAGACCACTAAGATCATCCAGCCCTACTGTCAGCCCACCCCCACCATGGCCACCATCCATGTCCCTCAGTGCCACATCTGCCCTTTACTTGACAAAGGACCCATGGTGAGGCCCAAGTGCAGAGCCTTTCTTCACCAACCAATGCTGTGTTGACTCTTGGGGAGATGGTGGGTGTCCCTTGGCTCTGCTGGCGTGCTCTGGGTTGTGGCAGAGAGGTAGGTGGAGTTAAAACATGGCTTAGCTTGAGGAAATGCAGCAGGGGGTAGCTCTACCGTCTCATGTCAGTGGGGTTTGGACTTGGGAATAAAACAGGATGATTTAGCAATGATGGTTTGGATTTTATGCAGATTTATCCCTAGGAAGCCTCTCTGAGTGTCAGAACAGAGCAACCGGGTTATGGAATCACGTGTCAGCAGCTGAATTGTGAATGCAGCCCAACAGCTTCGTCAGTGGGTCCTGCCGTGTCGCTCTCCTTGATGACCTGCAGGACATCCTGCAGGACATAGCAGATTGTAGGGCTGATCTCCAAGTATGACAGCAACGTTGTACCGAAGCACAGTTTGTTGTTCGGTGCAGCAGGATGAGCTCAGGGAGACTTGTTCCCACTTCTAAGATTGTTATTTATCACCTATGGATTTGTTTTTTAGCACGTAACGAGTTAGCACAACAAGAACCTGGTTGGGCTCTGTTTGTTTGGAAGTTAATTCTGTCACACCCATCTTTGGAAAGCTGCTCTTGCCCTTCCTGGTTTTCTGGTTACATGCCTCAATCATACGCTGCTCTGGAAGGAGCAGAGCTCAGAACATCCACATTGCTGTTAGCAGTGCCTTTTGCAGTCTTTCTGTGCCTTGGGCCATGGTTAGGTGATGTAGTCCAGTGTCCTCTCTTACCATGGCAGAATCAATCTACTGAAGTTCCTTTTGCTGCAGTCAGAGTTGTCTGTTCTGCAGGCATAACTTCACTGCATTTCTGTTGCAATTCTTTGAAGCCTTGTCCTTGCTGGGCTTGGATACCTGCTGCTTTGTTCTCCCAAGGAGGCAGTCAGAATTCAAGTCTTGGCCTCAGAAACGGTCGTTTGTCAGGTTGTTCTGCAGAAGTTTGTGTAGCAAAGAGACTTGTGGAAATAGCTGCTCAGTGTTGGGGTAGGTGGTAGTTCTGCGGGTTGTGTTTAGCCAACGCACCCCATGAAAATGTGGCTTTTAGCTCACAGTTTCCTATACAGCTGTCATTTACTATTTTCTCACGGTAGCGTTGGAACATCTGTTCTGTCAGTCAGATATCCTACAGTAAGTGTTTACATATAGTCGAGAATTCAATGCTTACAATGTTATAAAGACAACAGGAAGAAAAATGCTTTGAAATGCTGTTGAATCTCCATTTAAAATGGGTGCCCGTTGGCGTTAAGTTCTTGCCTTGCTTAGGACCGAGAGCTGACAAATGCTGTGGTTTTGTTTCTGCTTTCAGAAGTATTTGATTTGGGGCATCTCAGACAACACGTTACCATTGCAGTGGTGCTGCCAGCCTGGATGTGCTTTTCCTTTCTGATTAGATCAAGATAAAAACCTGTGCAGCCTAGACCTGTTTTAATCACTCTGACCAATGCCAAGACTCTTCTTTTTACTGTCTGCTTTTACAAAGTCTGTTTTAGAATGAGACTTCATTCTTATGATGAATTTCTGGTTTGTATCAGGCTAAAATTCTAAAATATCTGAAGAATATTCCCCATTGTTGGTAAGTACTGTGGAACTGATGTGCATTCTCAGAGCCCACCTTTTCTAGCAGTGCAGTTGTAGAGTTATTTTCATTATCACAAGGTGGATTTTCTAACACAGATATAAACCTGAGCTTGGAAGTATCATCCTTAAATGAGCAGTGAGACCTTTCTGTGACTATCAGCATATCCCTTCATGTCAACTTTGCCATTACTTTCTGGTTTTCTTTAATTGCTTTTCCTCTGACTTCTAGTTGGATTCCTTGTTCCTGCTTTCCATTTATTTCCGATGGTGTGTTCATTTATTTCTGTGTGGTGGCTGGGGACCACCCTTTCCATGAGCCCTTTGCTGTCTTCAGTGCAGCATCCTCTCCTTCCCTCTTCTCCATCTCAGTGCAGATACCTTCTGAGGCATTCACAAAACTCCCACTCAGTCTCTCAAAACTTCATTTATAACAACAGTGCTTGTTTTGTGTTTCCTGTTTTCTTCTTTGATGTTCTGTGGGCCCCCCAAATTCTATTACTGTTGGCCAACGAGTTCTCAGAGTTGTGTTAATTTCCACAATCGTCATCTTTCTTGCAGACGGGGCTTTTTAGATAACCTTCTGTGACAGTCGTATTCCGTTCCTTAGGGATGGAAGAGGAATGAGCCTCCTTCAAGTCAAAAGACTACTTTGAGGTTTTCTCCTGGGGGATGGGGAGGGGGGGGAAGCAGTTATATTCTTCCTTTGTTTATAAGTTTCTGGTTTTGTGCTTGCCTCTGCAAGGTCGTTTCGCAGGAGCCCTGGAACTAACTGTTCATTAACTCAGTGCTCATAATAGCCAAAAGCCAGACCATGGTGGTAGTGTTTTCTGTGTGGATCAGTGGACTTCTTGAGTATGATCAGTCTTTATTGTGGTGCAAGTATGTCTTAAAATATCACCGAGTGTGGCTTGGAAGGGATACTGGAGGTCTGGAATCACTTGATCAGGTGTGCTCCACCAGACCTAATGGGTAACTGCTATTTGTGGTGGTCTCTTTGTTAATCCAAGAAATCTGGCACTGATTGATCCCTTTCCTGTGCACTGAACGGTGTGCGTGTGTTTATTTCTGACGGATGCTCAGAAATGCCTTAAAAAGTTGCTGAATTTTAATGGTTTGTGAAAATGGGCATTTCCCAATTACGTGATCGTTATGATGTGTCTCCATCGTTGTGATTTGTCTTTCGGTGTCTGAATCATGCCCTGAATCCAACCAGCAAGCAACTTGCTGCGCTGTTCTTTACTTTTATTAGAAAGCTGGGGGTTTTGCAGGCCTTTACAACTGACATCTGCAAAATGAGTCAGATAAATGTGTGTTAAGTTTGGGTTTTTTGGAATAGAGTGAAACGCTTCAGTTACAATTAAATGTTGTTTGCTACTTAAGGAGGGAACAACATTCTTTTGCAAGGGTGAGCTGAGTGCAGTCTGTGCCTCATGCTGTGTCTGAAGCATGCATCTGCAAGTGCAGTCAGAGGCTAAGGAAGTTGCAAGGACCTTAGCTGAAAACAGCAGCCCTCAGAAAAGTGCTCACCTCTGGTGCAAGTGTGTTAATTCTTAGTTTGCTGTAGATCGTTTTTTATCCCATCAGAACCACTCACTGCCTCTTACAGGTGGTCCTGCACGTGCCATTCTTGAGCTGGGATTTTAAGTTTGCTCTCCCTGTCTGCATGGAGGTTCTTTGCAGTACTGCAGTGCTGGCAGCAGCTCAGGAGTTGTCACCATCTCTTCTTCCACAGCATTGACCAAGCAGCTGCTTGGGCCACTTGGGAACCCAGGAGAAAAGCAAATATCTGCTGCTCGGCAGTTGTTCTGTCTGCCCGCCGTTCCCAGGGGCGATGGGTGGTTGGAAGGTGTCTGAAGTCCACTCTTTGAACCATGCCTGTCTTCAGCTTGGTGTCCTTCCCACAGCTGTCTGTATTTGGAGCTTCAGAGAAGTGTCTGGCAGTCAAGAATCAACATAAAGAGAAATTGGCAAGGACAACTGTTTGCTGGTGGTGAGACTGGGAATCTTCCTTTGAGATGACTTTCAGTTGACTTTCTAAATGTGCTAGGAGATATGGTGAGCCAGCAAAGTAATCTCTATAGAGCTCTACAGGAAACTTCCCACTGCATTGTTCTTAGTGTCTTCTCACCTGCTACATACATCCTTCTCTCACGTCCTGTCTTGATGTCGTATTCCACAGGCTTAATGATTAATTGCAACTTCCTTTCCATGCATACGGTTGTGTAGCTATCCCAATCAGTATGCACATAGTACAATTGCAAGGTAGGGCTGTTTGGGATTGGATGATGACAACTGATTTATATTTGCAGGTGTCGACATTTATCTTGGGTGTGCTGTCTGTCTGAGCTGCTCCCTGGTTGGGTGTGTAGTTCATCCACTGTAGCGTTCCAGCTCCTTTTTGTTGGATGCTGTTCTTTGCTCAGGAGAGCATTGCTTTTCAGGAGACTTACACAGAGACTATACTCTAGCTTCTATAAGCACTGTCACTCTGTCTGTATTCACCTGAGGATTTTTTTTTCTGCTTGGGTTTCAGAAATGCGAGATTTCAAGGTGCTGAGAATAAATAAGTCAGTGCCTCCTCCTGCCCCCAATTCTTCTCAGGCAGGGAGCTCTTGCTATAATTATTTAGGGTGATGCCCCTGACAAAAATATGGATGAACCAAGTCCCAGTTTCCACCGAGCTTCAGGATGTTAAGCAGGCACAATTTATCTTTCTTCTCTGCTGTTCTCCTTGGCTCTCGCAGGGTCAGAAGCAGCAGCAGCACTTGGGCTGTTCCCAGTTGAGTCGTTTGGAATGCAAATAGCTTTGCGGTGATGCCAGAGGTTCCCTTTGCACTGGGCCTTATAGAAAAAAAGTGTGGCTGATTGTCAGCTTTGTCACATTCTCCGGGCAGCTGGGAATAGGTGGAGGCTTCAGCTTTTAATTCAGGCAGAACTGGACTGGTATCAGAAAATCTTAGTCAGCTTTGCTTCACGGGTAGCTGTATAAATCGCGTCAGGATGCTGTGCTGAGAGCTTCTGACTGATACTTGGATAGGAACGTAGTGCCGTGGGCCAAATAATACCTCCTGGGGAAGCATAGTGCAACATATGCTCTGGGGAAGCATAGTGCAACATATGCTCTGGGGAAAACAATCCCTCTGCCCGTCTGCACTATCTGAAGGAGATGTGAGGAAATGAAGTGACGCCTGGGGAGAGCATCGGGCACTATTACATTATTGGCTCAGGTTGATCTTGCATCATCTGAGCTGCAGGAGTGTGTGCTGCATCTACATCTACAATTGCAGGAAAGGAAGACTTTTGTGCTGTTATCAAGTGCAAAGGCTTCCCAGCTGGACAAGTCAGGAGTGTTCTGGCAGCTCTAATGCAAATACTAGGAAGCACTCTCTGAAAACTGAGGACAGTGGCTGTAACAGTCACTGTTTGGCTTTGTGAATGGGAAGAGCAGCAAAGTGACACTCATGCAACACACAATAACTTATGCAGCTCTAGCAAAGCCCCCTTTTGGAAAATGAGTGGTTTTGGACTTGTCACCCTGACTTACCGTGCCCTCAGTTTCAAAGATTCTATTCTTTAGTCTTCGTATTCTGGGTGCAGAAGCTTCTTAAAAATAGGGTTCTGATTAAAGGACACGAAGAAACCCCCTGTGCTAACACAGGATCTCGTGTTTTCTGTTCGCTGTCACGCCGAGCTCTCCGGCTCAAATCTGCTCCAAAGCACCGCAGTGCTGCAGTCACCCACGTTCTACTGTTCCTCTTTTAGGGAATGCGAATTGGTGCAAACAGATGGAGGGAGCAGCTGAGCAGGCTTCGCCAGCATCTCGAAAATAGATCTTGAGAAGGGGTTTCAGTACAGGTCTGGATGAAGAAGAGCGGCACGCCAGTTTTTTTTGTCTTAGGAGCTCTTTGCTGCTTTATATTAAGCACGTTTTTGGTTGGGTGATAAAATCAGCGCTCATATTTCTGCTCAGTTCTTAATTTCTGTTCCACTTTCCAGCCAGACTTGTTGGCTTTACTTGCGCTTCTATGGGAAGTGGTAGGGGTAGAAGTTCTGGCTTGGTTGCTTCTTTGGAATTGTGATTTGTAGGTCCTTGGCGGTCTCTGTACGTGTGATATCCTCATAACCACACTGGGGGTCTTTCTGAGCTCCCCCGGCCCAGCTCTGTGTATACTGACACCACTCATCTTCCAAACGTGCTTTTTCTCTGAGTTGCCTATTCAAGTCATCACTGCTTCCAGTCTGGACCAAATACACGATTTAAGATCTGTTCAGACTGTGCACAGTAGCTGTAATGTGGGGAGCTGTAATGTTACCTGGTAGGATGTGTGCAGCTGCAGACTGTTGGCATGTCGATACCCTACCTGGAAAGCTTGGGTTGGAAGGATGAGGCTGGGCTGGGCTGAGCACCCAGTATGCCATACATGATGTGGACAAAATTAGGTATCAAATGGTTTTGCGTATGGAAAATCTTACTGGCATCATGCTCTGTGGATTTTAAATGTTAATTAATTTTTGTTCTCTTTATAGGAACTGGAGACATTGTTGCTGTCATGATTACAGAATCAAAAGTGAAGGAGATCCTGAATTATTTGGAAAAGAACATCTCTGTCCTGATGGCCATAGCAGTGGGCTCCCGTGTTCCTCTAAAGAACTTCAGTCGGGGCTCCCTAGTCTTTGTGTCAATATCTTTCATTGTTTTGATGATAATTTCTTCAGCGTGGTTAATATTTTACTTCATCCAGAAGATCAGGTACACAAGTGCACGTGATAGGAATCAGGTAAGGGCACTTTGTTTTTTCCTCTCTGTGTTCTGGAGGTTGTATTGCTCTATACAGTATTCTGTGGAGAATTCCTTTCTTGGAAAGGACATTAGGAATGGGGAGTGAAGTTAAATTGTGCTTATGCTTATGTGGTGTGGTGGAGCTCAGAGGTAGTGTTATTAATTCCATCTGTTATTAAGGATAGCTTTAGTAATAAGTAAGGTAGTTCGGTTGTTCCCAAACTGTCAATTAATGAATGTTAGAGTAAGAAAACTGAGATACAGAGCTGCTTAGTGATCTGCACTGACTTTATTTAAGGTGATACTTGATAAGGACTGCCTAATTCTCCTGGTCATATATACTAAGGAATATTTTGTCCAGCATGACTTTCTGATTGTCTTTTTCTCTGTTATTGTAAGAACTTAAATCTGAATTAAAGGCACCCGTGCTCAGAGGTCTTGAATAAATGAAGTCATCAATGTAAATACAGCTTAAACTTTAGAAGTAAATGTTTTACTAACATGGACTCGATGTCCTGCTGTCTCAGTAGTGTGTCCTGGCTTTTATTGCAAAGGAGGAGGAAAATGACTGCTCTCTTTGGCTCTGTGCATCTCTATCGAGGGTGCCTTACAAAGCTGCTGACCTCTAGCCGCTGTCCCTCTTCCTCTGATTTAGGACTGACCTTTAAGGGCAAGCTGTAGGGCAGCACTATTGGCTCTCGACAGCGCTTTGTCAGACCTGAAACAAACATAGACTTACAAAGCCTCAACTGCGACAAAGGATTTCCTTTCTAGTCTCTGGAAATAGCATCTGATGCTGCCGGTCCCATTAGATTTTCCTAAGGATGTCATTCTGAAGTGACCGGTCTATGCCTGATACTTAGTGTGGTCCCTTGGGGTGGTGTAAGTTTAAATATAACTGTTACTCAGCGAGTGTCTGTGGGGTACTGAATTGTGCCTGCTGCATCCCCTGCGTGGTCCGAGGCTGCTCCCAAACATATCAAAGCAGCTGCTTCGTGGGGTGGGGGCTTTTGTGACCTTTCTTCTTTCTTTAGGTCTTCACAAAGGTCAAAAGAAACTCGATGAAAATTTGATGTGGTTTAAAAAGCTGAGCTTATTAAACTTGAATGAGGAGGTGGCGACAGCTCCAGCGTGTTTTTGAAGAGCTTTGAAAGCGCTCTCAGAGAGAAGGCTGTGCTGTTAGCAGGGAAATAACTTGTTTTAACCGAAAAACAAGATCATAGCTTGGGGCTAGAGGCACCTGTTTAAAAAAAATGATTAAGAAACATCAAAAACATGCTTTGTTTTATAGATAGTGCAAGTAGATATGGGTATTTCACATGGTTAGTCTTGTGCGTTTCCACCAGAGGTATGAAACTCCTTTGCATGTACTGGTGCCCTTTTTCCATTGAGGTGGGTGTGGGTTTAAAAGCAAGCATATGCTGCATGCCCATGCCCTAACTTAACCAAATAGCAAATCCTCAGCGTCCCCAGGGTTAGCATTTCAAAACACTTGTTAAAATTAGAAGGTGGAAAAGGTGGATCTCTTAAATGGAGATGAAAGTTGCCATTTAGCAGATTTCCTTCCATGTGAGAACATGTATGTGTTTTGGAAGAGTTTTGCCGAGATTAATCCTTGCTCAGTTGGAGCGTATTTACTAAGACTTCCCACAGTACAAACACAGGCAGTATAGCTAATTATATGTGCTACCCCCAGTGACTTTGGGTAGCGTTGGTCACGTAAAGCCCCCGCCATGCCTTCTCAGCACTGTTCCTCTCCTGGCAATCACACTTTGGCTGTGCGATGGTAATCGCTCCAGCAGTGTTCTGGTGTTGTGTCATTCAGTGTTGGAGCCAGTATGCTTGTTCCAGGATGCACAGCTTAGATTTGCTTATTCTGACTGGTTTCTCATGTGTTGAAGTTGGGATGAGATTTCTTCCTTTAGGAGGCGTAGAGTTTCCCAGTCCCACCTCCATTCCGGATGGTACTCTGCAGTGGTTGACACCCAACATGCGTTGTTTCAAATCAGTGTCCTAAAAAACCCCATAAAATGAAGGAGCTGTTTTTCTGTGGAGACCATAACAAAAACTGAATCATGTAATTCCAGAACAGTGTTGGTGCAGTTGGCGGCCTTGATTCAATACACACAGCTGTAGCGGCCTTCAGAGGCCTCTGTGCTTCTGAAATAAAAACAGCCTCAGCTCATATGGAAAGAAAGGAAGTGTATGATATGGGGCGGGGTGGCTGAAGAACTTGGCTTTTCAAGAGTATAGGAGGTAGGTAGGCACAAGAAAAGCACGCTTGTTCCAAGCTGCATGGGGGATTTTGGTATGTGCATTTCATGTTCTTAGAATCGGTCTCTAAAAGGGGGTGAAGGATGAAACACAGGAACTTCCCTTCTTCCAGTAAATGTAAACCCAGTCTCAAGCTCCTGATAAGGGAAGGTGTGAGTGTTGTGCTGCTCGGTGCCTGGGGCCTATGAGCCCACAGGCCAGCAGCCGGGCGATGGTCACACAGGAAGGCAACGTGCACCCAGCGGTGGTCATTGTGTAAACAGCAAAAAATAGCTTGGCCTTCGCTGTGAGAGTGAGGTTAATATTGAAACCAGCATTCAGTTCAGCTTTATTCAAGTCTGAATCGGATCTTTCAGATTTCATGACCTACAAACTCTTGCTTTGTGTGGTAGCGATGGTTTCAGGTAAGGGCAGGAGAAACTGGGTTACGCTGAGGATCTGTTGTGTCTCAGAACAAGATCAGCCTGCGCTCGGGGAGGGGAAAAAATTCAAGCCTAAGAGAACAGAGCATGTTCCAGCATGCTGAATAAAAAGCAATAGGAGAAGAAGATGACAGAAATCACCAGGGGGCACGTTGCTTCAGCTCCTGTACTGCAGGCTGGGTTTGGTTTGCTTGTCACACGTGTTGGGCCACTTCTGTGCAGCCCTGTGCAGTCTGTGAGCTTTATGCCCACGCGTTGAGTGCATTCCTGTGCTCTGCTGTTGGACTGTTTTTGTTTCCTGACAAATCTCTAACTGTGGGCTTTGCTGTTTACGCTGTTAATCGCAGTGTTGGCCCGCTGTCAGTGTGTATTGCAGTGGCAGCATTAAGCCCAAATAAGTCATTATAACGGGCAGTAATGAAGCTTGATTATCAGAGCTAATTTGTGTTCTCTTCTTTGTCACTTCATTAGCGTCGCCTTGGAGATGCTGCCAAGAAAGCCGTTGGTAAATTGACAACCAGGACAGTAAAGAAGGGAGATAAGGTATAATGATATTTCAACATGATAAACGTGGGCACTGTGTTTCGTTTTTGTCAGAAGAAACAGTTTATTTCTCAGCTTTTCCTGTCTCTTCTGGTATTCCGATCTTCCCCTCCTTGTTGGAGACTGCTTGTCGTATGGCACGGCGTTTTGTGTAACTCGTGGTATTGCTGTGTGATGGAAGTCTGTACATTTCAAAGGAGTTTTCTCACTTAAGTACTTCTTGCGCTCCATCTGGCAGCTGTGACTGAGTGGTTTTGGGTGCTAGCTGGCATGCAGAATTCCCAAAAAGCTTATCCTCAAGGAAAAAAAAACCCAACCCTTTTCTTTCTACCTCAAAGCTGAGGTGATGCCTGTAGGGAAATCCCTACTATATATATAGTGCATGTATGTGTGTGTGTATGTGTGTATATATCTATCTATATATAAAAACAAGAATTCAACTGGATATCATAAATATCTTAAGCCTTAGCTGACGTTTCATATGGTCAGTCATCAGCTCCACGTGAAGGGGAATGGTTTTGTATGCATGAGATGCTTCTCTTCTCTGCGCCATGTTGGAATGTAACCACCCTGCCATCGTTTCTGTACCTCCTTGGTAATATCTGCTCTGACACAACGTGGTTCTCGTACTGATTACAATTACTTTTACCTTTGTCACAGCCTAAGCTCTTGACTTGGATTTTCATTCTGTTCGTTTTAGGAGACAGACCCAGACTTTGATCACTGTGCTGTCTGCATTGAGAGTTACAAACAGAACGATGTTGTTCGCATTTTACCATGCAAGTAAGCTAGTAGAGTTGCTTTGTTTGGAAACTGCTTTTTTTTCCCCTCCTGCTCCTTTGCTTCATTTCGTGTTAAATGTGCACTGTAATTTCTAGAGATGTATATTAGATATTTCCTGTCCTAATAACAGCCATTTTATTTTAGACTGTACAAAACCAGGTCTGAAGATGAGTGGTTCAGGCGTGAGCAGCAGAGCTGTTTGTATGTGAAGGTTGGGGCAGGTTTAAGGGCTGAACGGCAGGCAGACAAACAGAAATGTGATGAACAAGGTGCAGCAGCAGCATTGTGTGCAGTGTCTGTGCACTGCTGCTATGGCTTTCTGTAATGGTGCTGGAGACAGATGCAGTCTTTCCAACCTTTGTACCTCGTTTGACACCAGTCTACCACTGTGCTGTCTGTCTTTGGTCTCTCCAGTGCAATGGATTCTTGGCCTGAAGACTACTGCTTGCTGCATGCTCTGTGCTGGTGCTTGAAACCCAGCAATTTCGTTTTTGCCCTTCTTTTGACATCTACAGGTTTTCCGTTTGTTTCCATTCTTGAGTTACGGGATATTTGCTCTTTGAGAGATGCTTTTAAGTGCTTATCTTCGTGGTTATTGGTTTCAGTGAATGGGGGATTTTTGGAAGCCGTAAGCATTACCAAGGTCATTTTTTTCTTTCCATTCTGATATCCAGAGCTTTCTCCTGATCTCCCAATGCAAAAAAAAAAGAAAAAAAAAAGAAAAAGAAAAAAAAGAGACGTGTTATGTTGCATATATACAGTCAAGATCCAGTAACGTGGTGTGTGCAGGATGTGCTGGCAGCATCTCAGTCATGGTGTTGGAGTTGACCTTCGGTCACACAGCAGCAGTTTGTAGCAGCTCATTATCAGTCTTCTCAATCTTCCTGCGGGCTGCTCCGAGTAGCTGGATATCTTTAATTCTAATTCATAATGAGTTTCTATTATGATAAAAGGAAAACAATATTTTCTATCTTAGCAAATCAAAGTATGTGTGTATTCTAATTCTGAAACCAAGTTTAATTAGTTTTTTACTTTTTTCTATTCTTTACTTCTTGGACTGCAGGAAAACAGTGAACTGCTTTACGTTCTCAGCAGTGTTGTGTTTAGTTTATGTACCCTACAGATGTTTGTTTAGAAACTACCATTAAAATATTTGGAAGTACAGGAGGGTTTGGGAGGCTTGGGCTTTGCAGATGGACGTCCGTTTCTTCCTACAGTTGAGTCATTCTTACTCATTCAAAGCTGACATCCTCCTGCCCATTAAAATATACTCCCAGCTGTTGAGTTCTCAGACACTTCTGTCATATATTGTGAAGTGTGCATGTGTGAGTTATGCCCTAGTCCTTCATTTATGAGGAAGATTTGGAAATCAGAGGAGAAACTTCTGGAAACTGTTCACCAGCTCTGACCCACAAGGCTGATGGATGGAGCTCAGGTTAGCACCATTAGACTCGAGTGTGCACTGGGAGCTCACAAATCCCACTCCTCAGTCTTTGATGCTGAAGAGAGGTCAGTGAGGGGTCCTTGCCAATGGAGAGCACGCAGCTGATGAGGAACCATCTCCTACCACTGAGCAGAGAGCAAAATGGAGAATGAAGGCCACTTCACTAGATAAGTACCCAGCACTGCCCATGCAGCAGATATCTTGCTAGTATCAGCAGATATGATACAGACCTCTTGACCAGGATGATTGTGTATTTATTTTACAAGTCCGTTTCCTTCAGGTGCCCGCTGCAAGCCATGGTGCTGCAGGCAGAGCCCCCTGGTCACAGCTGCTGCCAGGAGCTGGAGGGCTGCACCTGGCTGCTGCTTATGCACAGCTTCCCTCACCACAATGCCCCACTGAGCCTTTTCCACAGATCCTTTTCTGTTCTGTTTTTCAAAAGAATATAAGGTCAGGGAAGGCTCCAGCTGCATTCCTGCTGAAGGCTGCACGGTGGCTTTCATGTTCACTTTCTAGTTCTCTTTTTGAAATCTCACTTTTCATCTGCCTCGGTTCAGCTTTGAGCTAAGCACAAACCTGTCTTGGTTAGATGGAACATTGAGATGGATACTTTCTAAAAGATGCTTTTTATACTTGTAGAATGAGCAAAGGGGCAACCAGTGCCTGCAGAGATGAGCCAGATGAATTTCAGATTGCGTGTAGAACTTCTCAGTCTACTGAGGTGCTTCTCCTCAAGTCTTGTTTTAGAGATTTAACCCCTTTCTACTTCCTGACATTTTGACCTCTCCTTTTTGCTGCAAAATGCGAAGTTAGTATTTAAAAACAAAAACAAAAAAAACTATAGGAGAATCTCAAAGATGGATGAGAAAATAAATTTCTCATGGAGAAAAGGGCTTAACCAAGGGGAAGCAAATGAAGGGCTAGCAGTCCTCCTTACTGTGCGTTTTGAGGAAGCTATAATCATTAGACAGTAGGAATCACTGACATATTGATTGAAAGGTGGTGTTTCCCTTTGATACAGGAATTGTTCTCTCCAGTTAAGTATGGTCTGTCACACTGCCTCTACAGAGAGGTGTTTGGTTTGGACAGACATACAGCTGATGAAAATGATAGAAACTCAACTGCAGTATTTGCAGTCATTCACGTTGTTCTTCAGAAAGAAATATGCGCAGTACAAGCAGCTTGTAGACACAGAACATCCTAAATTTGGAAGGGACCTGTAAGGATCATTAAGTCTATACCTACAGCTTTTCCTGTACAGGGATAAGGCAGCCCTCTTCCCTGGGCTTACAGACCTGAAGAACAGTTCTGTCGTCTGTGAATGTCAATATGTGAGTTAAACTAAGCAGTGTATGTGAACATTGGAAGGAATGGAGTTGAAGTCAAGCCTCCTGGATAGCGTTCTTCCATCAGATTGTCCCACTTCAGCATCACACAGCATCTGGGAGATGAAGGGGCACCAGGTGAAGAGTGAGCAGGAAACAGGTAGTGTGAAGGAAGGATGGCAGTGAGAGATAGAGGGAGGGGGACAACAAAGTGATGAACTGGAGAAAAGCACAGAGAAGGACATTGGAAAGGAGAAAAGATGGTCTGGGAAGGAGGATTGTAGTGCAGAAAGAGAATTAAGGAAATCACAAACATCTTAAAAAGAGCAGCAAGCTGGAAGGACAAGGCTGAATGTTAAAATAAAGAAGATTTAAGCCAAATTCTTACTGTTTCCTGCCCTGGGCAAAACGGGGGCAGCAAGTGGCAGAAGTGACTAAGCCAGATTCACATGTGTCTTGAGTCTGTGTTGCTGAAAGAGCAAAGTGACACTCCCTGCTGTCCTTCCAGCAGCGTTTCTGCTACCCATGGCAATGGCTGTCCCTCTGCCCCTTGCAGTCCCAAGCGTTTGTGAGGCTGTGCGGCACAATGGAGAGGTTATAATGTTTCCTGGGTATGCTGACAGAGTGGAAAAATACCTGCAGCTCACCTGTTTGGAGCCCTGCCTGCACAGGAGGCTCTTGCAGCACTGCCAGCCACGCTGCTGGCTGGTGTTGCAGCCCCAAGGATGCAGCTGTGTCACACTCTGCTCCTGGACACATGGCTCCCACAGGAGCATCATCCACAGCCATGACCCAGGGCAGCTCGCTGGGAGCTGGGCAGATTTATGGTCTTGAATAGCTCGCTATTGACCAAGTGACAGGGATGAAGATGGAGAAGGTTTATGATGGCAGGGAATGCAAAGGCTCACTTTGTCAGACTAATTGAAAAACTAATCCATGTGTTTATTATCTTAGTTGCTGTGTAACTGCTTTAACTCTTGTAAGAGAAAGCCAGACAGAGCCCGAGCCATGATGATGGTATCAGCAGGCTGCTTAAGCAATACACAGCATAAGTAGTAGGCAGAGCCATGCTGATCTAAATCAATAAATAACCTTGGGGGCACTGCTCTTTTTTGAAACACATTTATTAATGTCCTTGAAGGTTTAGGAGCTAAAAGCAAAGAACAAAGAGGTTGCTAGAAGAGTTGAACTGTCGTGGTGCATTTGAACTCTGTCAAACTGCTAATGACTTGAAAAGAACTTGTAAGGTTTAGTGGATGGTGCTGGCATCCATATGGGTATCCTGCTTCACTTGATCTGAGTGCTTCTGCAGCACTGATTAGCTGATAACGATATATTAAAGCTGTTTTCCTGCTTGGTGGAGTCCCAGTGTCTGCTGTTCTGGGTTTTATCCTGCTCTCAGAAACAGCCTTTGAGAATTTTAAAGGGAAACATAAGCAACTAAAAGCCACGGTGTGCCCAATGCAGAAAAATGGCATTATTGTGTGTTTCAGAAGACTTCAAACCATTTTCTGTCACCCAGGACTTCTAAACGCAGTTTGAAGTTCTGTGAGTAATAAAGAGAATGTGCTAAGGACTAATAATGGGAGAAATTTGTATTCTGTGCAAGTGTTTGAACTGTAGGAAGCATACCTCTCCTGTTCATGATTGCTGTGTTGCTAAAGGTTGCATTGCTAAATGTGCTTGACAGAGCAGTCCAACGTGTTCCTCAGTGTGTGTTCTTATCATAGGCAGCTATTCAGCCTGGGTGGCTATGAGCATTTTCTAAACCGTGTCAAAAGTCCAGCAATAAACTATTCCTGAGTATGTGCTGAAAGGTTCTGTGCATCTTGAAAAGCCAGCAGGACGATTGGTAGAAGTTCCTAAGCTTAGATATGTTGTAGTCTGCATAGTCCTTCTGTATTCTATTGGTCTATACCCATCCCAGAGTAGTTGTGTCTATATTGTGGATGGGACTCAGGTGGTGTAAACCAATTCAGAGCTCCCTGCTGTGCAAGCAGAAGCTCCTTTTGCCATTTCTATTTCTGGAAGATTTTGGTTTCCTGTGACCATTTTATGATGGGCATGTTTTCCTTACTAATTTCCTTATAGATATCAAGCAATGCTAATTGTAGGCAAAAAGCCTTTCAAAACCTTGTTCTTTTCACTTAGACGTGCTAATTATAAAGCACTTACAACATCAAACCTAAGTACGTTTGTGTTGGCTTTTAAATGAAACTGATTTCTGGTGGGTCTGCAGTCCTCCCTGATGCAGCACCAGGTTGTGCCTGGGAGTGGAGATTGTAACTGGTGGCATGAGCTTCAGGTTTTTCTTTCTTCTGACTCATAGAAACAATCTAGCAGTGCATTAAAGTAGTTCTCGTGATGTAGTACAATGGTTTGCAAGTTATCTATGTGCCTTGTCTGTTCTCCTAGGCATGTTTTCCACAAAGCCTGTGTGGACCCGTGGCTTAGTGAGCACTGTACGTGTCCAATGTGTAAACTGAACATTTTGAAGGCCCTGGGAATTGTGGTAAGTTGGACTGGACAGGCTCTTTTCCCTTCCATCTCTGAGACTCAGAGCAGGAGGAGTGACTCCAGGGCAGGAAAGATGAAGGGTGTTCCAATGCTCTTGGAATGGTGTGAGGCTGTGTTGTCATTTGTTACCGGGTTTTTTTGTGCTGCTGATAAAGCTCATTTTTGGTGGTTGCTTCTTTCCCTAGATGATTTATTAAGAATATTCTATTATGTTCCTATTTATAACGTTATTCTCAATCTATTGTAAGTCTGCTGCGTTCTCTATAGTCTTGCCTTTTCTCAAATTCTTTCAGCCTTCCTTTGTTTCCTCTCTAAGCTCTTGTTCTTACTGTGATCTCCTGTAGGTGCTCTCAGATCTGTTGGCACGTTAAATCCATGCCCAGAGCTGCAGAGTGCCCTGGCTGAGGCCAGCAGCCTTTTTGGTTGTGCATTAACCAGCCCTTGGCGCATAGAATCTCAGAGGACTGCCTTTGTTGACTGATTTGCAAGGGGATAGACTTAAAGGAGCTCAAAGAGGATTGTTCACGTTTTTCCCATAGAAGTAAAAAGCTGTCGGGTAGGAGCAGTGTTTTTTCAAGGGAAGAAGTAAAGGAGAAAGGGAAGAGCACACTAATTCACATTTCCATTCACATTTCTACCCTGTGATCCAAAGGTAGCTGAGCCGCAGCAGCAGAACGGAGTGTTTGTGTGGTTATCCTCAATATACGGGCGTGTTCCATGTAGAGCATTCCACCCTGTAACGTGGGATCGCTGTGTTTTCCAGCCAAACGTGCCGTGCACAGAGAACGTGGCCTTTGACATGGAGAGGCTCAGCAGAAGCCAGCCTGCCAGCAGGCGCTCAGCGCTTGGTGACTTCGCCAACGACAGCTCCCTGAGCCTGGAGCCCCTGCGCACCTCCGGCATGTCACAGCTTCCCCAGGATGGGGAGCTCACTCCGAGGTCAGGAGAGATCAACATTGCTGTGACAAGTAAGTTTTCTTTGGCTTCCGTTGCAGTTCTATGGCTTTCCTGGGACAGGGCTCTTGCTTTGCTCTCGTCTGTGCTGCGGGGCTGTGATAAAAGGTCTTCCTGCAGAGACAGAGGCGACCTCGGTGTCTCTGCGCGCTCCGTATCGAAACCAAAAACTGCCTGCAGCAGTGCCAGCACTTCCATTATTAATCGTGGATCCATTTAGAGAGGCGTGCAGAGAACAATGGGTGAACTAAAATGGCAACAGAACGGCCCTTCTGAATTCGGTGACCAGAGTAAGCTGGACTGCCATAACCATTTCCAAAATGCTTTACATCCAATAATTTATATGTACATAAACACTTTAGCCAATTACCACTTCTGCAGTCATTTTTTTTTCCCCTCTTGACAGCATTACTGCTGGAATTGTGGTGTCCCTTAGCAGATGGCTTTTCTCACAAAGTTTTTGTATTAAAAAAAGCCCTGTATTTGATATACCAACATTTCAGTGTTGTCCAAGTGTCATAGGACCTCAGGAGACTGTTCCTGCAGTACTTGTTCCTATGGACAAGGGCTTACAGCATGGAAAATAAGCACTGACTGGATTTTACCTGGAGTTTTTATTGTATATTATGGCTCTGTAACAAATACACTGTGTGGAATTATATCATTTTTCTGTATGCCATGGAATCTTGATGCACGAATGGTTGCTTTTCTGTCTGAACTGCAAAAATAGAATTCATTCAGTCTGATTTTCTCCTTGTATTTCCCTTACGTGCATCTAAAATCTGGATTTGCAGCCAGTGCCATTGCTGCTAATGAAAGCAGTGTAACTGATGCAGTCCATTACAGAGTGTCTCTTCAGACACTTGAGCAAAGTAAATGTTGCTCAGAGAGCCTCATCTCACAGAACACAGAGCCCCCGTCCAGAAATGTCTTGGTCTGAGAAGGGAAAATCCAAACATGAAATCTAGATTCTCTGCCAAACCAATACACCACTACGGCCGGCAGTGTTCAACTTCTCATTCGTCATGTTTTCAGTTGTGTTGAACAGACACCAGGTCTGCTTATGTGCTCTTTTCATTGTCATGGGTGGGAAAGCTCTGTAGTTTAACTGCAATTTCAACTGCTTGGTGTTACAGAAGGTGCGTTTACTCTCTGTTCCCAACCATTGCACTCACCTTGACAGATGGGATGCCAGGGAAACACGAGAAATATCAGCAAGAGCTCACACTGACAATGTTTATCAAATAAGGCTGTAGAAAAGCCTGTTGAGATGTTCAGGCTTTGTGGATGACACATGCACTTCTCGATGCGTATGAGTTAAACCAAAAGCCATATTCAGCAAAGGTGTTTGTATTCCACTCCATTACTGTGTGTGCTAAATTGATCTCCAGGAAAGGGAACTTTGAACATTCTTTAATGTCTATACTTATATACTAACACTGAAATTATATTTCCTGTTGTCTTTCTGTCTATTATGTGGAAAATTCTAGTTGTTTTACTGTCAAATAAGTGATCTTATCTTATTTTAAAAGTAACGTGGCATTTATTGAGGTGGGAGGGGGGATGAAGACACAAGTGAAGTGTGAAAGTAAATGGGGTATGCTTATGTGAAGAGATGCATCTCAGCAAACCCCAACCAACCATAACAGTCATCCTCCTGACCTGGGGGTGGACTGAGATTTCATTACATTTTCCCTCGTTCCCACATTTCCCTTCACACTGTAAAGTAATCTTTCTTTATCGCTAATCCTGGGGCTCAGCCAGGAGATGTTGTTGTGCCATGCTTGTTTTCCACACCTCTCTCCACTTCTTCTTTGCTAGCCTTCTCCCGTCAGTAGCTCTGTGGCTAACCTCCTTCTGCTTCGCTTCCTGGTGCCACTCATGGCTTAGAAGCCCTTTGCCTTCCGCCAGTGGTGTTTGAGGGGAATGTTGGCATCGCTTTGACATAAGTCTTCTCCCACGAGTGATTTCCTCCCTTTCCTTTGTCAACAGAAGAATGGTTTATTATTGCCAGTTTTGGCCTCCTCAGTGCCCTTACACTCTGCTACATGATCATCAAAGCCACAGCTAGCTTGAATGCTAATGAGTAAGTAAACATTTGGCTGTTTCTATGTGTTTCTGATGGGTGCGTGTTACAGGCAATGTTGGGAAGAGATACCATGAGAACAGAGCAAGGAATTAAAAAAATATATATGCACTTCTCAAAAATGACAAATGCCTTTTCTGCCTTTCTCAAATGTAAGCCTTCAGCAGTAGGTTCCAGGGCAACATCTGAGCTCCTCCTTAAAGTACAGTTAGCTGAATGGTCCGAGGGAATCTTACAAGGTGCAGATGAGGGAGGGTGAAAAGACAGAATGTGTAGATCTGTTTTGTTTAATCAGTGGTCTGGGTAAGTGTTGGGTTTGTCATTAAATCCCTGTGTTCAAAATTCACCCAGCAGAACCAGGAATTGCTGCCATCCGTCTCCTCTGACAGTTCCCACCTCAATTTCTGAGTCATTTCATCTTTCAAAAAGAAATAAATGAGATAAATCTTTTTTTCCCCTCAGTGAGCTCACTTCCAGCTTAGAAAAAAAAAAGATATCTAGATGATTTTAGAACTTTTTCTATTAGGAAAGAGGGAGATGTAAGCAATGATTCGCAACCATTTCTTGCATCTTGTGTGGGCAGAGCTGACCTGTCGTCTGACCTCTCATTTTAAATGCTTAAGAACTGCACTCATTGGAGTGCTTAAAGACACCCATTCACTCTTAGTCTTTATGGACTCATTGCTGCTTCCCTTTGGACAGGCTGGGCCAGAAAAGATTATCATGTGATTTCCAATCTTTCTCCATAGTTCTGTGTGTGGGCAAGTATAAATCTGTTCTGTAGATATAGGTAGATAAGTAGAGCTGGCTGTTCTTGTTTGAGGTGTACAGAGCATCTGGACTTGTGATACATAGATATATTGGAAGGCAAGCTCCCCTGGGCAGCGTGGAAGTATAGCTTTGTAAATGTCATTTCAGTTTCTTGGTTTTGAGATGAGAGGAAAAAATACACAGATAAATACAAATACTTTCCAGAGAGCCACAAAATGTTAAGGTTCCCTCCTCAGCAGCAAAAAAAGCTTAACGGGGAAGTGTTTTAGATCTTCAAATAGCCTATTCAAATATTCTGGCTGTTTTTTTATTCACATGTCAAATTCTTGAGGTTGCAACCAACTATGTGTAAACTGACTCTGTAGCTGTAGCTGAACATTGCCAGTCTGCACCCCAGGATAGCTTGGGAAAGTATCGAGGAAGATGAGCTGTGTGCATGTGAAACAGGAATATCTGTGTTCCTGGGTGTTCCACATCATTAGGAAGAAGTCAAAGGAATTGTAGCCTGTAGTATCCACCAGATGTGGGTACTCACGGGAGTTGCACTTCTACTTTCTTTTGCAACTCCTTTTGTTGCCTACTGCTTGATTGGTCTTTCTATGGGAAGGGCAAGCTTTGCAAGGTGTAGGAGTAAGCCTCTTTAAATGCTCCAGCCCTGTGTAATTGGCCATTGCTCGCTAACTTCCTCTTGCAGGGTTTTATTTTTTGAGTATTGACAGTGCTAACTGTAACATAAACATTCTGTACCTTTTTTTGTGCCCCACAGAGCAGAATGGTATTGAAGAAGTGCTTTCCGGATGATTGCCTTGGGGAGAGACACCTATTTTTATGCTTCATTTATCGATCGTGCAGCACAAGCGTTTATTTCCTACATCCTATTTTTTCATAAAATTTGCTGATGCCAAAGCTTTGTATTAAGGAAAAAAAGTGAAGAAATAAATGAACTTTAATTACGACATCTTACTCTGTGAGTTTTATTTGTCACGGCCATTGTGTTGGCGTTGTTTGACAGACTCCGGCATATTCTGTTTTGTTTCTTTTTAATCATTTCATCTCTACAGATCTGTTATCTCCTTTCCTTTCGGGCCACCCAGGAAGTCTCATGTGGAAATCTCATGCAGTGCCATCCTTACGATGCCGCCCAGCAATGGAATGACCAACTGGTATGGCTGGCAGTTGCTCAGCGCCAGCTTGGTAGTGGGAAAGAGGCATCCTGGTGTGCTGGGCTCACCTTGACTTCAGCTGAAACTTGATATGAAACAATGCATTCCTCTGGAATCTTTCCTGTGCCACACTGGGAGGATTGCAGTACCATTTCTGTCTTCAGTTGCTGCTGAGGGTTGGCAACGGAGTTTTCCTGACAACCACATCATAAACCTTTTCTGTCTGCTACTTCCACCCCACCCTTTTACTGCTAAAAGTGAAGCTAATCTAAACCACTTCTTCCTTCCTAATACCAAGTGAAAAAGTGACGTTTCCTCCCCTGATGTCTTTGAAGCCTTCTTTCATGCTAC
Source organism: Gallus gallus (assembly GCF_016699485.2). Classification (NCBI taxonomy): domain Eukaryota; kingdom Metazoa; phylum Chordata; class Aves; order Galliformes; family Phasianidae; genus Gallus; species Gallus gallus. Next base: position 13,032,914 of record NC_052544.1, read on the forward strand.
TGCGGGGTTAACTGCTGATCAGTTCAGGGCATTGAAGCATTGATAATGGTCTTTGCTGTAAGATGGAAGCTCTGCAAACCTGTCACTTCTTGCCATGTCTTCTAACTAGTGGGGAAAACATCTCTCGTCTGCTGTCCTCATTCAGGCTGTTTCACACAAGTTCACTTGTGCAAGTGGTGTGTGAGTAATCTCCCAACAGTCAGTTGAAGCACACAGGTCTGCAGCTTAGCCACATGCTGGTGCTGGGATTAATGGGATGGGGGGAAGGTAAGAGGTTGGTGAGGAAAACATCACTGACAAAGTTCAAACCTGACCTGAGCTTTGTTTGTTTTTCTGGTATAAGGATGCAGACTTATGAAACACGGTACTTTCTAATTTGATTAAATCACGGAGAGAACCAATTTTACTCTAAAATTTAATTTTTTTATGCACTGAGAAACAGAGAATTTAATTGTATCTTTACGTATAGGCGCTTTTAGGATTTAGGAATGCAGCCAGAGCATACATTAAACTAGTTGCTTAATTCTTGTTTGTCCAGCAGGTTTCAGCTGAGAACGCAGCTTTTATAATTGAAAATGAAGTATGTGATAGCTTCAGTACATTTAATAGCATTGTTTTTCATTGTGTCCTTGTGAAAGTTCGGAAGAAACGTGGAGGCAATAGAGCAATAAGTGTCTTTTGAAAGACTGGAAAACCCCATTGTAGTCACGGATGAATGGAGAAACCTCAGCCATGCAGTGTCTGAAGTCTGTCTCCTTGAAACATGCAGCGTTCTGCCACCTGAGCTTGTTGCCAAAGCATGGAGGAACGAGGACAGAGCATGATAGAGGGTACAGGCTGTGAAATAAGAGTTGTATTTTTTCACCCACTTCTTGACAACAGCAGCGTGATTGGTGAGTTTGTCCTTAACCAGGAGAGTCTTGGACTGTTTGGGATGGAGCTCTCTGGTCATATTTCTGCATGAGGAAGTTGTGCCAGGGCTGCGGAGGGACCGCAGATAATGGTGGTGGGTGGCCCTGATTATCCATCCTGAGGGTGTCTGAGCATCTCAGGACAGAAAGGTGACAGCAGCTGATGCTTCCTACTAATGCACCTATAGTGCTGTCTGTGATTCTTGGCCTTTGAGCTGAGCCTGCTTCTGTAGCATCTTAGGAGAGGGATAAATTCTGGGCTAGTGGGCTTGTTTTCAAACTTCAGATACCTGAAAAGTTCATCCAAACTAGATAATGAGGAATATTGGCAGAGAACTCTGAGGAGTTCATTTTCAGTACATTAAAACTGATCACAAACTTCCTGTTTTTCTCCATACCCAAGGGATAAATCTTAATCTGTCTCATAAGTGCACAATGGGAGAGCAGATTCAGAAGCTGAATTTTGGAGCTGTGGCTTTTCTTACCTGACCTTAAAATACATTTGTCCAATAAACCTACCTAGACTAATGCCATGTCTTTGAACACTGGGCAGGGTGCCAGTGGCTCCTTGAAGCATGTCCCAGCTAGCAAACGGGCTGGCCTGAGCTGCTGGGCTCTTCCAGGCAGGCAGCAAAGAGGGACGGCAATGCTGGCAGTACACATTGCACCCTGAGCCTTCTCTGCCTTCTGTCTTTGGTTGCAAGAAGAGCATCGTCGGGTCGCTTTGCACTGCTGACTCTGCTTCCCTCTCAGTAAAATGTGGGTGATGATACCAATCTGGTTATTTAGAGCACAGATCTGTGTGTTGAAAAGCACTGAACCGCAGCTGGAATTTGAGCACAGGGCAGGCTGATGGTAGCCGTGATGTGCTCTGGTGTCCTGACTGTGCTGCCCTCCTTGTGGAGGTCAAGATATGGGATCACAGCCCTGTGCGGAGTGGGTTGGCCACGTGTTGCTGGTGAGCTTTCTGGAGGAGCTGGTCACAATCTGAATTAAGCAGTAAGAAAAATAGTTCTGATTTAGCAAACCGAGCAAAGCGATGTTCTGTTTCAATGTCTTCCATCTACAGGTAGGTAGATTACATGCTTTCTTTTTTCTTCAAACGGTTGTAGAGGTGTGGTCAAGCACGCCCATAATCCTGGTGAAAGGAGTAATGGTGAAAAAATTACATGGAACAAAACTCATTTGGAGAAAGGCTGAATGATGTGTCCCATATGTGGTATGAAAGCAAAGCAGTCTGGGTCTGTGTGCGGCCTCCTGGAAGTGGGGGGTTACAATTCTGTTGCCAAGAAGCAAGAAAACATCACAGTAAAGAATATCAGAGGTGTTGGACGTAGAGTGCCCCTTTTCAGATGAACATTCAGTTGTTGTTGTCAGATGACCAGCCTGCCTGTTGGTGAAACCTCTCCCTTGAAGCAGTTGGAGTGGAAGTGTCCCCGTGCAGAGGAAATGACTGCGCGGCTGCCTGCTTCCTAATCCGTTGTTTGATTTCTGCACAGTGGAAACAAAAGCAGCGCCGAGCTTTCAGAACCCCTTTTGTTTTGTTTCAGCACTGGCTGTTCAGTGTGTAAGGTTTCAGAGGGTGGAGAGAAGGGATGAAACAAGCAATACTTGGGGTTTATTTCAACAGCAAGCCGAGACTCGGCCATCACAAATCAGATGATCCTCACCTGTGACACAGAGCCGAAGAATCTCAAAATCAGTTTTATCTGCTGCAATTGCACAGTAGGTTTGTTGGTTGGTTGTTTGTTGTGAAGAGACCGAACCATCTGGAGGTCCATATTTTAAAAAAGCAAAAACAAAGGTGGGTTTTGGTGATATCCCAATGTGCGTTTCTGCAAAGTATGAGCCAATGTAGTACTCTTCTTCCAAACACCTGCACATGTGCTCTTATGCAATGCAACCGCTCATTCCAGTAACCTGTGTGATCAAAAATGAATTCATTTACTTCTGAGAACTTTCGATTCTCAGCGAGAATGGTGGAGTAATGACTGTGGCTTTTCTGAGCCTCTTCACATTGAATGGGAAAGAAGGAAGAGCTGTTGAGAACAGTAGTATCTGAATTCTTCGTACCTTCTGTAAACTTCTTATTGTAGAATGGTATGGGCTGGACCCAGAACTTGGCAGAGAAAGGAGTTAAGCACCTGAATTCTGCCAGGGTGGAAACTGCAATCCCCTAAGCTTCTTGCTTCACTGATGCCTGAAGGTGGAGGCACCTCAGTTTGCTGAGTGCCTCCTTGATGAACTTGGAAGCTCTTCAGTTGCCTTGAGTTTGGCTCACGTGGGTGCTCGGTGTATTGTAATCTAAGCAGCCTTGCTCCCAGCTAATCCCTGCTGGGATCAAGAAACCAAGTCGTTTCATATCTTGGCCGAGGGCCTGATCTGATAGATATTTCCAGAGGGAACCTTGTGTATGCCAGCAGGGCTGGCTCCTCGCAAAACACATCTGTGGACTTGAAGAGCCAGCTTCTGTCAGCAGCAACGTGTGCTCACTTCGAGTATTGCTGCTATCGCCAGCATTTGGAGAAGAGTGCTGGGTCTTCATGGTTCTTTGTAAGAAAATGTGTTGGTGCCTCTTTCCAGAAGATGGCTGCCATGCATGGTGCAGGGCACAGGGCACCTAGCAAAGTTCTCTGGTTCTGTGAGGCTGTAAACCAAAAGCAAGGCACAGTGCGAACCTCAGGCTTGCCCCAGCCTTGCTCAGACTTGACCTGTGTTATCTGGGAGCACAGCTGGCAGCAGGGCTGCTCATGCATGTGAAAAGCAGTGCTTGGAAGCAGCACATGGATGGAAGCAAAGCCCTGTAGCACCTCCAGATGGGTTGGGGGGGGGCGGATCTGAAATGTCAACTTCATGTTGCAAAGACACTGGGGCAGAGGTGAGGTGCGCCTCAGCACCAGGCCCAGCGGCCTTGCAGGACCTCCAGCCCCATGGCCAGGCCTTCAGCATGGCACAGCAGATGGAACACGCTTAATCTGTGGAATAAGGCAACGTGTCCAGGCCTTTGGCAGCCGGTTTCTGTCACTCTGAGCAGGGATGTGACAGGAGGCAGCAGTAGGCCTGGCCTTGCCAGCAGAGCCCGGTGCACCTCAGTGGCTGGTGGTACCAATGTAAATGCTGATTTTCCTGCGTGGTGAGGGCCTGCAGGCTGCGATCTCTCCTTTGCCATCTGCCCCACACAGCTGTTGTTGGTTTGTGTTAAGAAGGCTCTGTGTTGTCCACGCGTTCCGAGTTTGCAGTCAGAACTCACACACAAGGATGCTTTGCTTGGTTCTTATGTGTGTCCCTAACCAGGTTTTGTTCTCCCTCTTGCAGGCAGTCACTTCTTTCATCGCAATTCTCTGTCCCCTCGAAGTCTGGTCTACGAGAGCGAATTCTCCACCATCGAGCCCGCTTTGGACATGTATGACGAGAACAAAACCTGAAAGGAATCCACGTTCCTTCCTGGCCCTCTTTCTGTTGTTTTCATTTCTCATTCCTATTGTTGTGTACTCTTTCCATGGATCTCCTTTGTCTGAAGAAGAGCTGCTTTTTCCAGAACACGAGCCTGCCTTCTAGGTCACGGAGATGAAGACAGCTGTGGTGGTTTCTGCGGGTGGCACCTCCGAGCGCAAGCAAGGTTGTCTGATGGAAGTTGCTGAGTAACAGCATGGGAGCTGTGTGGGCCCAGCCTCGGCGGTGCAGAAGAGGCTTTGCGGTGGTCCTAAGAGTTTGTTTTGTACTGCAAATGCGTCTCCTCAAAGGCGCGTGCTGGTTTTCGTGGTCCAAATTGTTGGGCAGAGTCAGAAAGGGAACTTGTTGCAAAGGAGCTGGCCAGTGACTGGTAAAAGCACTCCATATAGCTTGGTCAACCCATAACCTTACTGTGAAATATCCCCTTCCAAGAGGGACCTTCCAAGTGCGTTGAGTTTCCGATGACCCGCTCACCCCTGGGCGACAGCACGCCGGTCTGGCGCTGTGCAGCAGAGAGGCCCTGCGTTTGCAGAAAGGTTTCAAGGAACTTGATGCTTCTGCTTTTTTTTTCTTCATTTCTACTGAAGCAGGAGAAAAGTGGCCTACGCAGAATACGGTTTTGGTCCTTCCGTGTGCTCCAGTCACGTGAGTCTCTTTCTACAGAGAGGACGTTCACAGAACCAGCACTTGATCTACCTTAAAACCATTAGACTTTTTGAAATATGCAGGAATCTGATTAGCTTTCTTTCTTGCTTTACTTTTCTTTTTGGAGGGGTTTAAAAAAAATCCACCAAATTTTTCACTGAGGTTTTTTAAAAGCCAGCATGTTGGCGTTACACAGAGAAGAAGAGAGGTAAGCTTCTTATCCTGTTCTCACCTTGAGATCTGCAACAGTTAACCAACAAACACGTTCTCCAGGCCATGCCCTTTCCCACTGACATCAATAACGTGAATGCAGAAAGCAGAGGAATAGAGGAAAGCAGCGACTGCTTTGGGACTCAGCAGGAAAAATCCATCTTTATTGGAGCGTGCCAGAAGCAGTGGGGAAATAGAGATTGGTTTCAAGCTTCTGAGTGTGTAACGTGGAGATGGAAAGCTGAGTTCAGCCATCCATAGAGCTCCTCACGTGAGCAGACGTGGAGAGCGAGGGCTCCTGCTCCATTTCCTGGACAATGCAGAGCTGTTTGACGAACGCTAACGTTTTCTCCATTGCAGTCTCAGTTACTGTAGATGTAGAAATGCATTTGTGTCCTTGTAATGTGAAACACGGCTTCAGTCTGTATAGGAAACCTGAGAAATCTGTAAGTCTAAGAGAAAGGTAGGTAAGGCATTTCCTGCCATGCTTTAATTTTGTCAGCTTTTGCTACAAGTGGAGGAACTTCCCCTGCTCGGTATTTTGTTTTTACTGCATAGTGGTCTGCCTGACGTGCATCCTTACCTGAAGCGTGGCTCAGCTACGTCTGTAACACAGACGTTTAGGAGAAAAAGAAAAACCCAGCTCTGCAAAATGAGGAAACGATCCTGTTCGCAGGGCGCCCCTCGACTTGTGTTGCCGTGTGTCAGCTCCATTTAACCTGGCGATTCAAGGAGGGCTGGTGTGAAGCTTAGAGAGGTTTTTCTCATAATACCCACGTTTCCATTTACCACGTGCGCTTTTACTGCGATCCAGCCAACTTTAGCGGTGCGCCCACACCCCAGACTTTTCAAGAGCACAACTTCAGTGCCGCCTTCCCCAACAAGGGGGTGAGGATGTGGAGCCCCTTTGCTGGGCAGAGTGGGTTGGTTGGCTGCAGGCATTGCTTTGCTGCTCCATGCGGCAGCTGTGTGCACGTGGGGATGGGGTGCGGGTTGAGCAACCCCGACTTCATCATCGCATCTGCCAGGCGGTGGGCAGGGCGCTTCCGAACAGAGACATCCGGAAACAAAACACCGTTGCTCCAGGGTGCTTTAGGGCTTGTTTTTGTCAGCGCTGAGTAGTCGGGTTGCAAAAAGCTATGCCCGGGTTTTTGCAGTTAAACAGAGTGAGGCATTGTGGCTCCCAACCGTGCCATGCCCACTGGAGCTGCCAGGGTTGATGGGATGGGATGAGATGGGTTGGGATGGGATGCTCCATGCTCTGAGGAGGACTTCACCGTGGTGCATTTTCCCTATGCAGAAGCACCCAAGAGGTGCCTTGTGCCACACAGCAGGGTGGTCGCAGTCCCAGCATTAACACCAGCTAGGTGCTGCACAGAGTGGGCTGTGGGAGCGCTGCCGGCCGCCCGGGGCATGCTGTGTGCTGGGCAGCCCTGGGCACTGCCCTGCTGCCTGGGCACGGCTCCGCCACCTCCGGTGCTGGAGTTGCATCGGGAAGTTCCCCGCGCTGCTTCCTGTTGTGTTTGGCTTCCCTCAGTGCGGGGCTGGGTTTGTTTTGAACAAAGCAGACAGCTTTGTGGCAGAGTGGAGGAGGACAGCTCAAAAGCAGATAGAAATTAAAATGAGCGTTAGCGGCTACAGAGCCATAAATGGCAAATTAATAAATAATGCCATTTATATTTGATTCAATCTCCCTACTTCTAAACCACCTTTTCAGAGGAGCGGGGAGCAAGGGTTGCCTCCGACGGTGCTGAGTGGGGTCTGACATGGTAAGGAAGAGAAGTCCCATCTTTGGGTTGACCAGAAGATCTTTTCCAGCCTTAGTGGTTCTCTGAGAGGCAGCTGGGGCTGACGGTTGTGTAATGGACATTGTGGGTTTGGAAGGTCTTGCAACACTGGAAACATTAAGTCTGGTTGAAGCAACCGATCCCAAATGTGCGTGCTGGGACGTGCCATGCCAGGCGCTTGTGTACCGTATTGTATTTAGGGTGGGAAAGAGGCAGCACAGCAGCATGGGTGATTTTTCTGGGCTGTGCTGGTAAGTCTGAGATGTTCCTTTTGATATTAATCAGTATGTTTAAAAGCAAAAAGCTTGATGAGCATCGTCGTTCTTGTTCTACTGCAGTAGTGCTGTGTGTGGTCATTTCATAGACGTAAGGTAGATGGCAGCCTACCAAGAGCTGTAGTGTCAGTATCTTGGGAAGTGATTTTCTAAGGCTCAAAAACAAAGTTGTTTTTTATCAGAAAGCATTAATTTTATGACCTCTACATACAAAAAAAAAAACCCTTTTGTGTTTCCCTAAGCGACCTAAACCCACTACTCCACCACCCCTTCCCCTGGTCCACATCTGTTTTTGAAAGTGCTGCATGTTCCCATAAGACATTTGTAAAATGGAGGTTTGTTTGTGTTCTTAGAGGATAACTGCCAGTAAAAAACAGACTGTAAGTGTGCTTTTTACCTATAGTACTAACATTAAATATTACATTTGAAGCATGTTAATATTTACTTAATGCCACTCACAAGTACTCCCTACATAAGCTCACGTGTTGGTGCCTGTTTGTGCTGCCCCATTGCTTCTAGGATGCTTGCCTTGGCATGTGAGGGCGATTTAGGAATAGTCAGATACCCTACATAAGCCAAAGAAAGACAAGTAGTTAAATACACGTGTTTAGTACTCTCCTATGGGACTTCTGCACATCTGTTTTGTTTGGATGCGAAGGATGGGGCAGCAGGGCTGAGCTGACTTACAGGGCTGTGCTTCCTGGGGGGCGCATTGCCTAAACCATTAAAAACACATCTATTTTTTGCTCTGCTAATAATCATCTGGTTTTACACCAAGGGAAGTTGCACGGCACCGCACACACCACGCCACAAAGGTGGGACCGCCGTGCTGCTCCCAGCCCCGAGGTCCCCATCACCCTGAGGTGCTCTGCTCCTTATCACCCCTCGCTGCACATCCCTGTGTGGCTCCATTTTCCAGCCCTGGCCACGCAGAAGAGCGTGTGCCGTGCTCTGACAGCTTGCTTATGTGTTGTTCTATTTACAAATCTCATCGCTCCTTTTCCTTCCTTCTGCTGTAAGGGCAGAGCAGGGGAGGGCTGAGAGATGCTCCAGCTACCTGCACTGGGGGAAAATCAAGAGGAAACAGCTTGGAAATATCTTGGAAATGATCGAGAAAAATGTGGTGCCCCGCTCTTGTTGGATTCACCCCCAAAACAGAGGGGGCAAAGGGGGGGGGCTGTGTGTGTTGGGGGCTGCTGCTCAGGGGGATGTTTGGTACAGCCAGCATGGAGCTGAGTGCTTGTGCTGCACGCTAAGGGCTGCCTGTTTGTTCTTTGTACAGTAATGCCCGCGGTGTTCAGGTGTGGGGGGCCATGGCATAAAGCATTGCCCCCAGATAGCCCCCAAAGCTTAATAACTAAGTGTTAATACTCCCGCAAAGCAAGAAGGGCATAGGGTTTTGTTCGAAGTTAGAGCTGCTTAGAGTGATTTCACTGCAAAGCTGAGGTGTAAGTGGGAGGGGGATCTCGCAGCCCAAAAACACCTCCAAAGGCCCTCCCTGGCAGTACCTGCTCGTGGCCACAGCTCCATCTATGCACTGCATCCACCGGAACGGGGCAGAGAGATCCGGGGCTGCCTTTGGGACTCGGGCATAGCAGCAAATGGGGAACAAAACTCCAAACACCATCGGCGTGTGTGTGCAAAACAACAGCATGCTGGGCTGGTCGCTGCAGGGTGAGCGCTCGGCGCGTCGCTCTGGCCCTCGGGAGGCCCACTTGGAACTCCCTGACCTATTTCGATGTAAGTATAACACTGTATCGTAGTTACGTGGTATATATGCCAATATGTTAATAGTGTATACCTATTAGGGTTTGCTAATGTACTACATTTCAATAAAAAGCAATTTAAAAGAGCACGTTTTGTGAGCTTGGTGTCTTTAACTGCAGGAGGCCGAGAGCTGCCAGTGCTGTGCTCTGAGGGCTCTGTGGCACACTGCTAAAAGGTCCCTTTCCAGAGCTTTATTTTCCTACTGTACAGAAAACGTTGCTTTATTTTGCTGTATCAGTGCCTGGAAGTCTGAGGCTGTTAGGTGTGGTTCAGTGGTCCATTAATATATAGGAAACAACAATGCATGTTCCCAAGGTGCTGGCCTCCTAAAAGATGACGCAGAGCAAGCAGGAGGAAAGGAGACATTTCTCCATCTCTCATGCCCCTGTCCTCTCTTTGTTTCCCTTCTTTCCACCTGCTGCAGCCCACCCAGCGCTCAGAATGAAGCCATGCCACCACGATGAGCGCAGGGCCTTGGCAGCTCGGCCAGCCCGTACCTATTTGTTTCACAGCGGTGCACAAAGGCTCCAACCGGGATTAGAGCGCCGCACCAACACAGGAGATAAATCATCCCAGGGTTGAAGGAGAATCAGAACGCAGCTGCTCCTCGAGAGGGACTCGAACTCGCGATCTCCTCCTTGCAGAGCCGCGGCCCTGCCCGTGGCGCCACAGCGGCAGCACAGCGCCGCCCCGCTGCCATGAGGGGGCCGGGCCGCCAGGGGGCGCTGTTGTCGCCGTGACCCTGCGGCACGGCACGGCCCGGCCCGGCCGCTTCCCCTGCGCCGCCCTCCGCTCTGCGGCTCGGGCCGAGCCGCTGGGGCGGCCCCGGGGCCCGCCGCGATGTGGCTGGGGCCCGAGGAGGTGCTGCTGGCCGGCGCGCTGTGGGTGACGGAGCGGGCCAACCCCTTCTTCCTGCTCCAGCGCCGGCGGGGACACGGCAAAGGGGGCGGCCTGACGGGTGAGCCTTGGCGGGGATGAGGCTGCGGGAGCGCGGCCGGCCCGTTCCCAGGCGCGGAGCGGAGCGGCCCGGGGCGCTGACGGGCGGTCCCGGCGGAGCGCGGCGGGCTGTGGGGCTGCAGGCCCCGCCGAGCGGCGGTGCCGGGCTCCGGCCTGTCCGCGCCCCGCGCCTTCCAGCCGGGCGGCCTCCGCGCCGGGGCCGGCAGCGCTGCGGGGGGAAGCGCGGTGCGGGCGGCTCGGATCACGGAGCGGTTTGATTTCCGTCTCTCCCTCCCCGCAGAGATGCACCAGTAGGTGGGTGCTGGAATTGCCCAGGCTTTATGACAGGGAGGAGCGAGCCCTGCTGCCGCTGGGAAGCAGCCGGAGCTTTCCGCTCGGCTCGGGCTGCTGCGGAGCCCCTCCGTGCCGACGGCCGCCTCTCCCTCAGCGCAGCACGGCCTGGGGAGGGGCTCAGCCCGGCTCACAGCGGGGGGCGTCGCGCTGTGCTCGGGTTCACAAGCCTGGCTTCGTATGTCAGCGTGTGGCACATCACTGTTATAGGAAGTACGCAAAAGGAGCCCTTAATCCTTCTACCTACAACCACGCAGAATAAGCCTGAGATCCAAAACTGAGATCCTACCGAGCTGGATGCGTCCGTATTTGTTTTAAGGATTACCCAACTCCACGTGGACGTTTCCTGGCCGAGCTTGCTGTGTGGGGTGCCTCTCTTCAAGCACTTCCCTCATCTGCTCCTTGTATTTGGGTACCCGGGAGAGACGGAGGGGAGGAGGAAGCCTATTGCACAGCCACGGAGCGGTGTGGGTGGGGCAGAGTGCTCAGGTGTTCCCCAGGCACAGTGGGATGGCGGGGAGCAGCCGGGGCTCCTCAGTAGCAGCGGAGCAGCTGTGCTCCCTTTCCAGGTTCTAAAGCTACATGTTAAATCATGATGGTGTTGCAAAATCAATTTACGCTGAAGGTGCTCATAGTACATTGTCTAGGATAGCAAAGTATCCTCTTAAACGTTTGATCTAACTAATAAACAGGCGATTGAAATAAATGCTTACAAATGCTAGCGGTGGTCAGCATTTTGTTCTGAGAGTGCCTGCTTTTGTTTAGCGTGATGTGAGAAGTCACCAAGTGTGGGTTCTCCTCCTGCTCTCTTTGTTGAACTGAAGTACCGGCAGGAGTGTCACAGCTTCTCCAGAACTGGTTGAGTCCCTTTTGGTTGCGTTATCTTCCATACCGTATGTAGAGGCAGTGCTGAAAGATAACAGCATTGACAGCTCTTGTATTTAGCTTGATCTCTTAAAATCACTGGAAGTAACAGAAGCACGGCAATCCCAGGGACTTCACGTTCTTCTTGCAGTCATTTGGATACAGTGATGAAAGTCCTTAAGAGATGTATGGAGTGTTGTCCGCGTTGGGGACAAAGCTCTGTTCTATGAAATATTTTTCAATGTTAATCTGAAGACATCCCACTTTAACTGCCTCTCTAACATCTCCAGATGCCATGGAGAAAAATACATTTGCTTCTATTATGGAACTCTCCTAGGAAGGCAGGGGATCATAATGAGCTGTAGTGGCCGTTTAATTGCCATCTAAATGTCAGCCATTAACAGTGGGATTGCCTGTAGGTGGTTCAGAGGTAATTTCCTTGCAGTGACTGGATTTATGTCTTGATTTTCTTGACCAAGTACCAGTGCTGATTCTTGTTTATTATGTAATGATAATGCACAGGCTGCATAATAGTACTGGGTTTTTTGTTTGTTTTATTGTAGTAACAGTGCTGAATTTTTGCCTAACTCGATTCTTTGCTTTGATACTACATTACTTTAATTCCTGTATCCCTGCTTTCCAGGTCTTCTTGTGGGAACATTAGACGTAGTTTTGGATTCCAGTGCCAGAGTTGCCCCGTACCGTATCCTGCACCAGACCCAGGACTCTCAGGTGTATTGGGCAGTGGCATGTGGTACGTACTGACAGCCATTTCGTATTGTCCAAGGTCGGTTATGCTTTAAAAACAATGTCAACTGGCTTGAATAGACATCAAGTAAACTTACAGAAGCAATATATATATGTATTTGTTGTTTAATCCATTGACCTGCACACAGAAGCCCAAATTCATAGCCTTGCAGTCCTTTGAGACTTCAGGTCCTGGAGTTATTTTTGCTTATGAAACCACATGTTAGCTGAGGTTGTGTTTTGTGGTTAGGTATTCAACTACAAATAGACAAAGACTGTTTCTTTGCTGAAGCTGCCACTTTAAAAGTCAGGTAGAGCCATAGCTGTAGGGAACTGTTTGTGTTTCCTGCTGTTTGCTTCATTCCATCATTGACCTCGTTGAGGGGCTTAATGTTCTTGCAGAGAATTTGAGTGGTGGGCGACTTGCTGTTAACGCTTTTAGATATCCCACTGCTTTCGTTTGAAACTTCAGAAGATGAACCTGCTGGAATTTAGCAGGCTGCATTTTTGTCTGTCTGTAAAGTAATAGCCATTGACAGAGATGAGGAAATCTTTTAGTAAACGCAAATCTCTGAAACAGTAAAGGGAATGAAACATGCTAATGAAAGCAAATTTTCACAGCAGAGTTCCTTAAATCGCTGATTACACATTGAAACTTATCCTTTGTGAAGCTTGAGGGCTGTATGGTTAAATGCAGCTAATGTTTGATACAGGTTTCACCGAGGCTTTGTTTTTTAAGAAAGCAAAGAACACAGCATCTGACACTGGCATACTTGGGTTGCTTTTTTTGTTCTGTGTGTTCTGTGCTGACAATTGCCCATGCAAAGTGCAGCTCCTTTCTAGGTATAAAAGGTTAGATTGTTCTGAAATTTCAAGTTTCTTCTGCAAGTTTATTAGTTTTCTTTTAGTATATCAGGAATTAAAGAAGTGCTTCTCGTCTGGAGCATAGGAATGCTTTATTCTGGGGGGAATGGAATGATGTCTTGGTGTGCTTATTATCCTCAATGACAATGGAGAGGTTTCGTTAGAAACATAATGTTGGTGTGTATAAAATATCCTTGGTGTGTAGACAATGGGCATGTTTCACATCTGATCACTGGTTGGTATTTATTAGTTTCCTGCTGTAAGCTTGGAGAAAAACAGGAGCTTATTCTCATGGTTTCTTCTTTGTTCTTACCTTCAATTAGGATCATCTCGTAAGGAGATCACGAAGCACTGGGAATGGCTGGAGAATAACTTACTGCAGACTCTGTCCATCTTTGATAATGAAGAAGATATCACCACCTTTGTCAAGGGCAAGATACATGTAAGGAGCATGTTTCCCTGAAGGACTTCAGAAACTGATAAAGAATGGGGAGGTGGTACTGAGGATTGGTTTTACTCTTGGGATGGGGGTAGCAAGAGCTCCATTGCAGAGCTTCTCTCTGCTCCCTCTTCAGACATACACACATTTGGAATTATCATGAAATGCATACAGTGTTATCAGAATGACTTTATGGCCATAACACCACACAAGCATTGTTGGAGGGGCGGAGTGGAGGAGGTTAGGAGCAGTAGATCTCAAGGTACAGCCTGCTTAGGATGGTAACTGAAATCCAGTGTCTCATGACAATCCTTGCAAGTTATGCCTTTGGCACGAGGGTTAAACTGAGGCTGATCTATCAGCAAATCTGGGGGAGAGAATTCTAGTCTGCAAGCAATGTGCTCACACTCCCGTGATGGTGTAGCTGTAAAGGAACTGCACCCTAACTTTGATTTCATATTCAGCCAGGTGTCTCTGCTTGTTGTGCAGATAATACATTTCAGATTCCCAGCCTGTATATTTTCCAGAGTAGAAACTCACACATGCAGGTTTTTTATTGAACAGCAGCAATTTGAGGCTCTTCCAGTACTCCTATCAGATTCTCTGTATTTGCTGTGTGTCTCTGTGAGAGAGATTGTGGTCATTTGTGCTTCCTTCTGGCCAGTCAGGCTCTGACTGCCTGCAGAGTTCTACCCTTCCTGGCAGATGATCTTCCTGTTGAGGAAGCATGCTCACAAGTGAAAATAGACTTCAGTTCTGCTGCGGGGCATTCTAAGTGTTACCTGACCAGCTGTGAGAAATTCAGTCAGATGTTAAACATGAATGTTAGCTGCATGTGTTCAGAAGTAAATCAGCTTATAGGCTCCCAGCAGACTATCTGCTCATTCTACATGTCTTTACTGTTACTCTGACTTGATGGGAGAAATGATAACTGCTGTGTCACATTTCTTCTTTCCGTCTTCTGGATGGCTGCCATCACCTTTTAGTGTATATTATATCTGTCAGCAGGCATTCCCTTTCATTTCTCATCTCTGTGCCTCTCCTCCCATGTCCTTTAGGGAATTATAGCTGAGGAAAACAAGAACCAGCAGCCTCAGAGTGAAGAGGATCCAGGAAAATTCAAAGAGGCTGAACTGAAGATGCGGAAGCAGTTTGGGATGCCAGAGGTGGAGAAGTTGGTCAATTACTATTCTTGCAGCTACTGGAAGGGACGTGTACCCAGGCAGGGCTGGCTGTACCTCACTGTCAATCACCTCTGTTTCTATTCCTTTCTGCTGGGCAAAGAGGGTGAGTTGTAAACTTGTCTTTTTCCACAATTTCCCATGATCTTTTTGATTTGGTTGATCTTTTATGTGGCTTTTTTTCTTTTTACAAACATTTTGAGCTCTGGCTCAACATGTAGATGAGTCCTTTCTCTCATAGGCACTTAGTGAAGTTTAAACTGAATGCCTGAGTCATTTTTCAACACATGCCTTATGTTCTAAGGTTGCTCACCTGGGCTTTTACTTCCACTGAATTAAAGAACCAAGCAATATTTTGACTTTGGTGAGTTTTGCTTGGAACCACCACCTACTATTTACAGAGCTTGATCTCCAGAATCCAGAGTTAACTTGCTGGAAAGAAAGAATGAAAGCATTAGTAATTGTAATTGAAAGCATTTATTGCATGGAGGAGAGTCCTTTTGGAACTGCATTATTTCTAGTCGTTCCCAAAGGTTACTTCCAAGTATTTTTGGAGAAATCAATAAAAGCATGAAGAAAGGAATTGCCTGTGTGTAAGGGGAGAAAAATACCACTCATTAAGAGCACATTTGCTGTTTGAGCTTCATTTTTTGAACTTCATTCATTTTTTTTTAATTGCCTCAAATAGTAATGATAGCTGTTTGTGACTTTTTTCCCCCAGTGACACTGGTGATTCAGTGGGTGGATGTAACCCAGCTAGAAAAAAATGCTACACTGCTGTTCCCTGAGTGCATTAAAGTGAGGACAAGGGACAGTGAGCTTTATTTTTCCATGTTTCTTAACATCAATGAGACCTTCAAGTTGATGGAGCAGCTGGCTAACATCGCTATGCGGCAGCTACTGGATAACGAGAGCTTCCTACAGGACAAGTCCCTCCCAAAGCCCAGGAAGCCTCTGAAGAACATCTCTGCACTGAAAAGGTGTGTGTTTTCAGCAAGGAGAAGACAGAGAAACAGGAATTGTAGTAATAAATCTGCATTACTACATAGCTTCAAGGTGCCCCTGGATTCTTCTCACACTAGGGGCCGCATCACTTATTTCAGTCATTAGCCCTCTAATGACCTAATGTTGTTTTTCCATTCCAAGTTGATACTTAATTCGCATAAGCCCTCCTATCTTTCTCATGAATGAAGATACAGACAAGGGGTTCTAGGAAGGGATTTTCAACTAGAAACTACTGAAAATCCCGTTCTTTACAGTTTCAGAATCCAGTGTAACATTTAAGTTTCTCAGATTTCTGTTCCAAGATACGCTTGCATATTTAATCTTGTATTGCAGGACATACGTTGTCAGTGAAGCGTGTTTGAAGGCTGAAAGAGGAGTCAGATAGGAGCTGGCATCTCAGTTAGAGAAGTGAAGAGTAAGAATTAAAGCACAGGCTGGAATTTGTGATTGGAATGAACACTTACATTGGTGTTGGAGTATTTTTTTTCAAGTAAGAAAAAAGCTCTGAGGACTGCTCTTTACTTTTCCCCAGAGACCTTGATGCTCGAGCCAAAAATGAATGCTACCGTGCCACTTTCCGGCTGCCCAAGGATGAGTGCCTGGATGGACACACAGACTGCACGTTGTGGACACCATTCAACAAGATGCACATTCCTGGTCAGATGTTTGTTTCCAACAATTACATCTGCTTTGCCAGCAAGGCTGAGGAGGCCTGTCATCTCATCATTCCTCTCAGGGAGGTGGGGATTAGCTGTAATTAAGACTACAGGCTTATCTTATCTTTCATATGCTTCTAGTTGTTGTAGTACTTGGCAGATAATGGAGAATCTGCTAGATTGAAATGGCCCTTGTCTTTGTCTTCTAGGTGACAATAGTTGAGAAGGCAGACAGCTCCAGTGTCTTGCCCAGCCCTCTGTCCATCAGCACTAAAAGTAAAATGACCTTCTTCTTTGCCAATCTAAAGGACCGAGATTTCTTGGTGCAGAGAATCTCTGACTTCTTGCAGAGAACACCATCCAAGAAACCAATCAGCAGCGAGAGGGAATGGAAGTGGAATTTGGGTGATCCTGGATGTGAGGTACTCAGGATGTAGCTGGGAGGAGCATTTGTCCATCTTTCAAAGTAATCCTCCTTACAGTGTGTTACAGTGCTCCTAGCAGCAAATCATTTCTCTTTATTGTGCCATGAGCAGAGGAGGAAGGCTGCCTCAGCTCAAATGCTTTGTTGTTCATTTTTCAATTGCTTTGCTGTTTTGCTCTTGAGGTTAATTTACATAATGAGATCACTGCTTAGGTTTACCTACTGTCTCGAGCAGACTGAACGGTATTGAATCATTTTCCCATAGGCTCACTGCTATTAATAGCATAAGTTGTCTTGAAATTGAGTGAGAGGTTGGAATACTGGCATAGTTCTTGATGGATGTTTAAGAAATGTTCTGGAAAAACCAGAACAGTTGCCACCTCTTCTCTATCAGCTCTGTCTCCAGCCTGGCAGATAAGCCATGTATGGCCAGCTTTACAACTGTAGAAATGCATTTTGGTGGTGGTGTTTTGTTTTTTTTAAATCCCAGTAAGTGTTTTTATTTTCCAGGAAGTTCCAGAGTTGCCTTCCAGCAGCCCTCTTGCAGTTAGCCCCACTTCTGCTCTCAACAATCGACCTGTCAACTTCTGTGCTGGTGAAGTGCCAACAGCATCCCAGGGACTGCTCAAACTTTTCAGAAGAAATTCTGAGGAGCTTTTGGGACCCAAAGGGGTAAATGATATTTTAATTTAAAGCAATTAACTGTAAATAATTTGTAGTAGGTAGCAGATTTCCTGTCTTGCTCTGAGACTCTTTAAGTGCATTTCTTCCCTAGCTTCTGTCACCTCTGCAGTATCACTGTCACCATGATAGTGCTGCGTAGATGTAACCTGACCATCAGCTTACTGTATCAGTATAGAGATACATGAGTAGAAGCTGAGCAATTTGTCTTATTGTGCTTCTGGGATGCAGTTGTTATCTGTGAAGAACATTTCTTCATATCAAAGTAGCAGAGAATATCTGATATCTGTGCTTCCTGGGCAGTCATCTTAGACCGTGGTTCTGCTTGCATTTGTGTAAATGTAATGCCACTGCACAGCCCGTGTTACCATTGTAAAGACTTCAAGCAGATTCAGAACAGCATAGATTAGCATGCAGCCTTTTTATCCAGCAGGAAGAATAAAACCTTTAAATGTCACAAGGCATTTATTTTGTGAAGCGTAGGTCTGAGTACCCAGCAATCACCTGTCCTACAAGCATGAAAATGCTTTGATCTCCTAAAATGGCCATATTTGTTCCTGTGAAGGCAAAGGAGAAGATGAAGGAAGAGTCTTGGAACATTCATTTCTTTGAATATGGGAGAGGGATGTGTATGTATCGCACTACCAAGACCAGGGAGCTGGTGCAGAAAGGAATCCCAGAGAATCTTCGTGGAGAACTGTGGCTCCTTTTCTCAGGTAGGAAGTTGTGCAGGATGCTTTGGCAGCTTGCAGAAACAAACTTTTTGCATGTCTCAGAGGAAAAGGTATAAATCACAGCTCAATTCAGAAGAAATAAATCGCAAGCTAACTCCACTTGAATTATACTTTGTGATGTTATTGGACAAAAATGCAGTGATTGCATTCCTGACATGACTTCATGAGTATAGTAGCTCTTTCACTGCCTTTGTGTGGATTTCGGTGTTGGGACCTACACTCCAATGGGTTTATTGCTATACTTTTGTATCTGTTTGTAGTTATTGAGTTGGTGTAATGCTTCCCAGCTGCCTCTTCTTTGAAGCTGTGGGCATAAAGTCTCTATTTTAAAGCTCAAGAAGTGAAGCAGTGTTTGTTTGTCATTGCAGGGGCTTGGAATGAGATGGTCACTCATCCTGGTTACTATGCAGATCTTGTGGAAAAGTCAATGGGAAAGTACAATCTTGCTACAGAAGAAATTGAGAGAGATCTGCACCGTTCTATGCCAGAACATCCTGCCTTCCAGAATGAGCTGGGAATTGCTGCTCTCCGGAGAGTCTTAACAGCTTATGCATTCAGGAATCCAACAATTGGATACTGTCAGGTAAGAAAGAATCCTTAGACTCCTTAGCCCTACATGGTGACCATGACTGTACTGGAGCTTTTCAGCAATTCTTTGTTCAATTTTATGCTTTTCCTTCATGCTGTCCATTTGGAAATAAGCGGTGATGTTGTAAGGATCTCTTATGTACATAGACTTTGCACGTTTCTGTCAGGTGTAGTGACAAATTCTTTTAGCAGTTTTCCTGCTAGAGCTTTCCTAGTTTGAGAAAAGCATCTCCTGGTTTTCCCTGAAATGAACAAATAAATGAAGTAAATGATGAGGCATGTATCGCAGTATATCACAAATGAAACTGGTTGCTGGTTAGTGAAACAACTTGGTAGAAATCAATTTCGTATTGTGTATTGCTCTGCAGTTAGAGGTTCTTATTACATCGCTCTGTTATAACCAAAGCTTTTTCTGCAAACTGTGAAAATCACATTTATCACATCAATTAACAAAAGTGCCTGACAAAGAGTCGTTATATTATCTGCTGCCTCACAAACAGAGGAACTGAAACAGGAAGATAAATTGGCTCAAGGTCACCTGGTGACTCAGATACCAGTAAAAGCTGGAAATAGATCTGACTCTCAGTCCCATGAGACTGCTCTGCTGGAATCATGCTTTCTAAGTTCAGCTGATCTGTAATGACAGAGTTTTCACAAATATCTTCACATTTCTCTCTCTCTGCATATTTAATGCTGCTGGAACATAGGCGATGAACATTGTTACATCAGTGCTGCTGTTATACTGCAATGAGGAAGAGGCTTTCTGGCTCCTAGTGGCTTTATGTGAACGGATGTTGCCAGATTACTACAATACAAGAGTAGTGGGTGAGTCTTTGTCAATTTCATGCTGGAGCTTGGATTTTCAGCTACAGTTCCATCGGCATCTCAGCAATATTTTGTTTCTTCAGAATTATTTAAATGTGCATTTTAAAGATAATGAATGACAAGCTTCTTCCCTTTTAAGTTGTGTATGATGGAAGCATGGGAGGAGATACTGTACGCTACCACCGAACAAAGGAGGTGGAGTCAGGAATAATCTCCATCTGTGTATGTGGTGCTTATTGAGAATAGGGTAACAAATATAATCATTTCTGCTTACTTTAAGAAGCTGAAATTAAAGTAAACTCACACTGTTTTGCTTAGTAATTAATTAGCTCAGTTATAGTACCATGAGACCCAACAGATTTGAGTCCTGCCATTGTTGTTGTTTCTTTTCCCAGGCGCATTGGTGGACCAGGGCATCTTTGAAGAACTTACACGAGAGTATCTTCCACAGCTGTCGGAAAAGATGCAGGAGCTGGGAGTGATTTCCACCATATCCCTTTCTTGGTTTCTCACACTCTTCCTCAGTGTCATGCCCTTTGAAAGTGCTGTTGTCATTGTTGACTGTTTTTTCTATGAGGGCATCAAGTTTATCTTGCAGGTGTCATTGGCCATTCTTGATGCCAACGTAGAGAAGCTGCTGCAGTGCTGTGATGAAGGTGAAGCAATGACTATTCTGGGCAGGTACTATTCTTCTTATTTATAAATGAATGGTGATAGTACCCCTTTTAGTCATCATTCCTTTCTGTCTGATAAGAGGGACTCTTTTGTCGTTCCCCTGAATTCCATTACATAGCAGGTCACAGATACCAGACTAGGATGAAACGTGAGCACTAGAGAGGATTGCTGTTGATTTCTGCGGCAGCTGAAACAAATTTTTGGCTCAAGTATGGAGGAATCCAGAGTTGCTTGCTTTGTGGCATACTGCATTCCTGTTTCTCAGTTTGAATTTGAACTCCATGAGATTACTTACTCAAAATACACAGAAGAATTCTAATCCATTATTAAGAACAAGTCCTGGCAGGAATAGCCTTCTAGTAACATAAAACCTTACCAAGCAGATATTTCCCAATTATAATAAATAAAATATTTTCTTGTTTCGCATGTGAATCTGTCGTATGTTCTGCAAGATCTTCAGGGTACCTCTGGGAGCTTTTAGAAAGAATAGATATCCCAAAAGTAGAATGAAAATCACCTCTACGTGGGAGATGCTGAGGATAGTGTTATAGGTTTGCTGGGATTTTTTTTTTCTACTTGCTTAGATGAATAATACAAAGAAGGAAGGAATTAGGTGTTTAGGATATTACTGTTTTTCCTTCCTTGACATTAATCCAGGAGTCTTGCATCTGTTCTGTGTTGTTTTTCTTTCTCCACAGGTATTTGGACAACGTAGTTAACAGGCAGAGTGTCTCACCTCCTATTCCACACCTGCATGCCTTATTGACGAGTGGGGATGACCCACCGCTTGAAATTGACATCTTTGACCTCATCAAAACATCCTATGAGGTCAGGTTCTGGCTTAGTTTTTACCCAACTGATTTTCTCTCCTAATAATCCCACTTTATATTGATGCAGATGGAATTTGAACTGCATTATTGGCTTGAGGTGCTCAAGGATTGCAGGCTTAAGCCATTCATTCTCCTGTTTTGTATAAGTAGAGTCTAACTCTTTCAGCTATTGTGAATTCTAGAGAGTCTCTCCAGCATCACTAGAGACTGGTGATAATCATGAGGTATGCTGCAGAAATGTGGAAGTATCCCAATTTGTACACACAGCAGTTGTGTGCTGTAGTTCATGCTCTAGTGATGGGAAGGTGACCTAAGAGTGGTACCCATGCTGTTGAAATACCTCAGCATAGTGGACATGCACCTCAAATCTGCCACCTCTGTTCTTTGTTTCTCTTTTAAAAGACTATCACCAGATTCATTTTACTTGGATGACATAATCAGCCAAGTAAAGCTTATTAACTGTGCTGTTTCTAGCTGAATCACGTATGAGTCCTACAGGAAAATGGGGCTGGAAGGAATGACAAGCTGTCTAGCTTCTCTTTGCCACTCTACAGGATCTGTGGTTGTGTCCTGATAGATGCCTTTCCGGCTGTTCTTTAGAAGTCTCTGATGATGGATTTCTCATGAATTCTAAATGACTTCTTTTTGGGGGCAGGGGTTAATAGAAAGATTTTTTTTTTTCACCTTCTCGATGGTGGTAGAAGTATTCTAGGGTTTTTAGATTGTCTTTGAGGTGACAGTACACTTTGTAAAAAACATGTGATTGAACAGGCGTAATTCATTCTTCAGGATGTGATGCTGACCCAGGCTGCTTCTTTTCTCATAGAAATTTAGCAATTTGAAGGTAGATGACATTGAACAAATGCGTTTTAAGCAAAGGCTGAAGGTGATCCAGTCTCTGGAGGATACAGCCAAGAAGAGTGTGGTATGTGATTCCCAGATTAAATGAGCTACAAAATGGCATTTAGAAAGTATGCTAGCATGTTTGGGAGTTTTACAGAAGGGTTCATGCCTAAAAAGGAGTGTGCACATCTACTGCAACTATCTCCCATGTCCCAGGTGGAGAATTTCATCCATTTCTTTCACTGTTGTTCTGTGCATCTGAATCTGAAGATGAAAACAAAAGGAAGGGGCAGCACAGTGTTCTGTGGGCTGCAGAAACAGGAAATTACAACAGTAGTTTTTTACTAACTGCTCAAATGTCAGCAGTTTCTGCTTGACTAGAAGCTGCCTTCCTGACCTGTAATCCATAGCAGTGGGGAGTATTGGAGCAGCTATGTTTTCTCTCCTCTCCTTTGTTATATCTTCTGGGAAATCTTTTCTTAGCTTCTAAGTCCACAGATTTTTCAGTGAGTCATGTTTAATTTGTGTAGCTTTGAAAGAAATTGCTCACTTTGTTTTCCCCCTAACTAGGTCCGGGCTGTGTCTAGTGACATTGGTTTCTCTATTGAAGAACTAGAAGAGCTATATGTGGTGTTCAAGGTAAGAAGCAAATATGGGATTCTGTTATATGTGGTGCCAGTGAGATTGGCTCTATTACTGAGCGATATCTTTTTGGTAAAGATGGTCAGACCTCATTCACAGTGCTTGAATTACACTCATTCAGAGGGAGGGTTCAGACTCAATGGAAAGAAATGACACGTAGTACTTAGAACACGGAGCTAGGATTGACTTGTACCTCAGTTTTTATTTTCAAGTTTGCCGGGAACTTGCTCTGTAATTCTAACACAACTACTTAAGTGCCTTGCCTTTGTTTGTCATTGGAAGTGTTGTTAAATACACCCAAGTGCATTTCCTAAAGTCACTCAAGCTCAATCACACTATGCTTACTTGCATGCAAGCTCAATTGCATGATGCTGTAGACTCAGGGAGGCCTGGTTCTAAAATCTGCATGTTCTCCTTGCATAAAGCCTGAGTTTCATTTTACTCAAACAAAAAACTTTTTTTTTTTGTATTTTTCATTTGTTCTTTGTTTTTTAGTGAAATCTGTGTCTCTTCCTCTGTTTCGTACTCGTTTGTAGTGAAGTAATGCTCATAATAATGGGCAAGATAAACAGAGTGTCCTGAAATGTCCCTTCTCACTTGGTGCTGTTTTTGAGCTATATGAAAGACTCCACTCCCACGGATTGTTATAGTATAACATAACCTGACTTATCAATACTTTCCCTCCGAAGGCAAAGTACCTGATGAGCTGCTACTGGGGAAATAATCGTGCTGCAGCTGCCCGCCGAGATCAGAGCCTGCCCTACCTGGAGCAGTATCGCATAGACATGGAGCAGTTCAAAGAGCTCTTCATCACTTTGACCCCCTGGTCCTGTGGTGCACATACTCCTGTGCTAGCAGGGCGCTTGTTCCGGCTTCTGGATGAGAACAGGGATTCTCTCATTAACTTCAAGGAGTTTGTGACAGGGATGAGTAAGTGGTATTTCTGGAGATGATGTATTACAAAAAATGTTTCTATCATCTTCCAAGCAGAATACTGAAAGGAGATGCTGATGATTGAACTATTATGAAGGGAGGGTGGCAGCCCTACAGGATTTCGTTGTTCAGGCAGAACTAAAGATGCATTTTTGCTGCTAGACAGTCTCTCATTTTGGGACACAGTAGGTGGTAAACCTACAAGATGAAACTTTGCTGTGGGTTCCTTTGTGGCTTCTACAGAGGGCTTTGTACAGTTTAGCAATTCCTCATTGCATGGCAACTTATTTTGTTTTGAGATTGTGTGTAGAGAATGATTCTTAATCCTAAATGCTGTTTTTCTTATCCTTCTGTTTTTGTGTTGTTTTTTTTTCCACTTGCAGGTGGGATGTACCATGGTGACCTCACTGAAAAGCTCAAAGTACTTTACAAACTGCATCTGCCTCCTGGTGAGTGATTGCTTCCATAAGCTACTACTAGTGAGCATGGTGTGTTCTGACACGCAACTGAAAAGAGATGCCTTATAAGTTTTGCTAACAAAATGAGTAATACTATTGTTCAGTTACCGTAGAGATCTTAACATTTCTTTCTCTGTAAGCACAGCTCTGAATCCAGAGGAGACGGAGTCTGCTTTGGAGGCCACAAGTTATTTCACAGAGGATGTTACAACAGAAGGTAATGCAATGCTTGCTCTCCTTACCTCTCAGTTTAGACAGGAATCCCGGCACAAATCTGTGTGCTGTGATTGGTTATTTTTGTAAGGCATGGTCTCATGGTGGCAGTGTTAAGGTTACCAATGTGTTTGAGTTGGCTATCATTATTGCATGATGGGAAAGAAGTTTTGAGCTCAAACTGCTCAGCACCCATGTCATGCAGGACACAGCACGCTCTGAAGCACAACCATATGCTGCTGAAGAAGAGCAGTGTGCTTTTGCCAGTTCCTGTCTTTCACCTCAACTTGGGTTTTTCATGCAAGTCTCATTGTCTCTCTTCTTGTTTTTGTTTCCTTCTCTGTCTGTCTCTGTGTGGCCTTTTCTTCTGTTTTATCTGGGATATTTTCTCCTCAACCCCTCTTACTGCTGCTCCAGTATCTCCTTTTGTCTCAGAGCTGGATTTCTGCCTGCACTGTGAGTCTCAAGGTCAGTCCTTGAATTATGTGGACATA
This sequence comes from Gallus gallus, assembly GCF_016699485.2. Lineage (NCBI taxonomy): Eukaryota > Metazoa > Chordata > Aves > Galliformes > Phasianidae > Gallus > Gallus gallus. The sequence continues at coordinate 13,057,345 of NC_052544.1, forward strand.
CTGAGCATGGTTATAAGGCTGATACTATCTACCAGCACCAACATGCTATTTTAAATACTTAAATTGATGCTTCTCCTCTCTTGTGGCAGTTCAACTATGTTTTTATTATTGTGTTTCAACCTTAGTCAAAATAGGAACTGTCAAATAGGAAATCAAAGTGCATTTTTTGCTTAATGTTTACAAAAATACAGAAATGCTAAAATGAAAAAAAAAAAGAGTAATTGCACTGTTTGATGCTAGGTGGCCATCTGAACACCAAGCTAAGACAAGACTTCCTATTTAGTGTAGCAACAATATAGGGAAGCAGAAGTGAAATCCATAAAGTTAGACTCTGCACATCACTCTCAAAATGTCAGCTCAGTCAATGAGTAATTGCCAGTACAGATAATAGTCACTTATCCTATATGCTCAGTAGCGTTGTTTTTTTCCATTCAATGTCTTGCTTTGAACTTGCTGTGAACTTCTTTGTCTTTAAGCCATGGCATTACATAGCTGTATTTCATGTTTGTTCCACCATTTCTTTTAGAGTTCCACCCTCTACCTCAGCTCTTCACCATTTTTTTGGTGTGGCTTCTCTTTCTCCCGTTTATCCCATCACCTTTTGCTTCTGTCCTGCTCTGTTCACTCCTCCAACCACGAAGTGGGAGTGTGAGATATATTAAACCTATTTGTCCATAATTGTAATTTGGACACGAGTTGCCTTATGTTCTTCATGTGCTGTGTTCCTGAAAGTCAGATATTAATGACTGTTTTTATAATTTCCTTGTTTTTAGAAACCCAAGAAGAGAAAGGAAGGAGAAATGACAGTGGTCAAGAAAAAGGTAATTTCATCATAAATAGACCACGTCCCAGTCTCGCCTCTTTAATATTAGCAAATTCATTATCCTTTGTTGTATCAAGGAGACCTTTCAAAGTGTCCCTCGTGGACACTGGTAAATATACCAAGGTCATAACATTTGAAAATGATATTTGGTGAGTTACTGACTAATGAAATTCATTTATTAGAAGTCAAGCTAATTCAGGAGTGTTAAAATTTTTGCTCTACTGAACTTTATCAGATATACGAGCAGCAAACAATGCAGCCTCCAGCCATCCAAATGCTAGATGCTTTCCTGAACTGTCAATGATAACCTACTTCTAATGTGATCTTTGCTGCCATGGTGCTCACATGAAGTCCGAAACTTTAACCACCAGACTTGGTCATGTTTTGCAGAGGAGAAAGGTACCAGCCCACAGGACTATAGATACTACCTAAGAATGTGGGCCAAGGAAAAAGAGTCCAAGAAGGAAACTATTAAAGATCTCCCCAAAATGAGCCAGGTAAGAAGTGAATCTAAAGGTTTCCAGTTAGATGACTAACAGCTTGTTGAAGAACTGTGAGCGTCATTTTGCTAGTGTGCTGAGTCCATGCAGTAGGTTGCCCTGCTGTTCTGCTGTAGTGAGCTTTAGAAGCTCCTAATTCTACATGCTTGTGTTGAATTCTTCAGTGGACTTGCAGCTGGCTGTCAAACTGCTTTGTTTCCTCTCGTCAAATGTATTTGATTCTATGCTTCTCAGATCATCTTTTCCTGTAAGACCTGCAATCTTTGTTTTCCCTCCAGAGCAGTGTGTTTGAAGTATGCCATCAGTCATAGAAGCTTGCTTGGCTTTTTCATTCTGTTTTTTGCATTGCCTCAACTTGAGGCTGCTTGGTGGAGAGCAAAGAATGTGGTTACAGGAAAGAGAGTCTTATGACTAGTGTGATATTTTCTTTCTCTTAATTTCCTTTATGGGTGCCTTTTATACCACTGTTGAAATATGTAGAAGCTGGCTACAGAAGAGTAGCAGGGCAGAAGTAAAACCTCAGGTTTTCTCAGGAGTGAATGTTAGCATTCTACCCACCTATTAGCAAAAGTACTGTCACTATTAAGTTCCTAGTTATGTCTCAATTTAGCTTCTACAGCAGAGAGTGGAGTTTGCCTAATTTGAGATTGTTCTGAATCAGTAAAATAAGTTGCCACTTCATGGAGAGGAAAATAAAGTAGGAGTCAGTCAACATGGAACCTGTTGTTTCATCTACTGCTGTCAATTTTTGCAGCCTTAAATATGATTTTGATCTTTGTCTTTGAAAGGAGCAATTCATAGAGTTATGCAAGACCCTTTACAACATGTTCAGTGAGGACCCAGTAGAGCAAGAGCTGTACCATGCTATTGCCACTGTCGCCAGCCTCCTCCTGCGAATTGGGGAGGTTGGAAAAAAGTTCTCCAACAGACCCATAAGGAAGTCTGAGGACTGCAAAACAAACAGTAGCCAAGATCCTGTGAGTGAAGAGGAGTCACCTACGTCTGAACAGAGTCAGAACTCAACAGTGGAGCAGCAACCCCGAGCTGACTGCGAGGACAAAACCTGCAGAGATGTTCAGCCTGAAAAAACTGAGCAGGAGAACCAAACTCTAGGAGATGGTTCAGGGGAAGGACAAGGCTCTCCTTTACAGCTGCTATCAGATGATGAAACCAAAGATGATATGTCCATGTCTTCCTACTCCATGGTCAGCACAGGCTCCTTGCAGTGTGAAGACATTGCAGATGACACGGTTCTAGTTGGCTGTGAAGGTGGTAGTTCAGCTGCCAGGTACGGCAGTACCATTGATACTGACTGGTCCATTTCCTTTGAGCAGATCTTGGCCTCCATGCTGACCGAGACAGCTCTTGTAAACTACTTTGAGAAAAAAGTCAACATTCTCCAAAAGATCAAAGATCAGAAGAAGGTAGAGAGGCAGTTCAGTTCATCCAGCGACTATGAGCTTTCTTCTGTGTCAGGGTGAACTCAAAGCAGTCACTGTCTTTGGGAAATAAAACAGGGAGATAATGTGGCAGATGGCAGGATGGTTTGGTATTTTGTGTTCAGGGTTGTTTTTTTGTTTATTCAGAGACCATTAACTACACAATTACAGTAGATTCCATTTGGTAAGGGGCATCAGACAGTGACTGTTCTGTGTAGGTGCTTTTTTTGCTCCTGAGGTTGACAGAATTAGATTTACATTCTCAAGAGCCATTAGAACCTAATAGCCCCTGACATACAGAATTACCACCATAAATTATGCATGTCTGACTTCTGCTATCTTTTATTTTAATGAAGTTTTATTTCAGACAGTAACTGCTCCTTGCCTGCCCTTGTTTGCTGTAGATTCCTGGGTAATTTGCACAGCAGATGCAGCCTGGTGTGAAACCGTGTTCATCTCTGGCTGCCGATCTGAGAACTCACCCAGTGTTCTCAAGTGCTATAGGACCCTGACCTATAAATAGTCTCGTAAGTTCTTCAGTGCTGTTCTGTGACTCAGCAGCTACAATGCAGATGTGTGCCACTGCTCCCAGCACCCTAAGATCTAAACACAGACATTTCTCAGATCTGCAGGTTTCTTTCAGATGAGATTTGCTGTTTTCATAACACAAACACTTTTCTCCATCACTCAGGAGACATTTTTCAGACAAACCTGGTTTTCTAGCTTTTGCAGTTGTTTCTAGTTTCTCTCGGAAGCCACAAGCTCCTTGACTTCAGTGCAGCAGTAATATTAGGCCAGTCAATGGCTTATGATGGTTATAAGAAGGGAGCGTGCTCCTGAACAGTGAATCAGCCTCAGCATTACAGAATAGTGGCACACTGCTCTGCTGGAGTTTCCCTCTTGGTACAGAATCCATTTATTTCCTCGCTAATTCTCTATTTTTGCTAACTAGTGATGGGTCCAATTTTAATAAGACCCCTAAGAACGCTCTGCTCAGTCAGCCCTTGTCGGGTCAGGAAGATGTGTGAGAGTGCTGTGCCACCTGCAGCTTCTCAGTGTGACCTTTCTGAACATCTCTTGTATGCAGCGTCCAGCCACGGACGTGCTCTTAGTACTGTGCATCAGAAGGTATTTACACAAAACAAGGGAGAATTCAAAGCACTGTGCTGCTCTGCCATCAGTCCGTTATGAGAAACCTGAGCAGAGTAGATCTCATTCCAGTTAAAGAGATGAAATAACTGGGACAGCGAGTGACTGCTCAGTGAGAAGAGACTAAGAGTCAGCCTTCTGGTGGCAGAGCATCTGCTCCACGACAAATGAATGCTGTTTGAACAGATAAACTCATCTCAGTGCACAGGCATCTGCCTCACAGGGCCGGAGGGGATGCTGGTGCTCAGCGGGAACGGATCTGGTGCTGAAGGCAAGGAGTGCTGCAGGATCGGGCTGGCATTTGGCACTAAGGGAGGGGAAGGACCCTGCGGTTGGATGTTCCCATTAACACTACTCGGTGTGCTCCTCCGTGTGAATTCCTTTGCAGCATTATGTATTCACAGCTGGTACATATTCCTTGGTTTTTTTTTCTGCCTCCTCTGCCTCGTAGCTGGAGAGCGGCCATTAGTTAAACTGCTTTTACTAATTATTCAGTAATTTATTGTCCTTTTTTTAAAGTACAGCTACTACATGTGATTTTACACTGTCTGTCTGTCTGTCATGTACTCAATAAATGAACCAGAACCACCGGGCTGCCTTTTATTTCTCTGAGCTCAGCAACGATTGCGTGTCCTGTGGCCACAGCAGGTAGCGGCAAGTGCTAGAGTGGTGTGACTTTATTGTTTCTTATTTTTCTTATTTGTTATTAATTATTATTATTTATTATAGTATTTTTATTATTATTACATACGCTTAGTTACCCTTATCTGTAAGCATACACCTTATTAATAAGCAGAGCAATGCAAACTTCTGTTCGGTGGCATGCAGTCAGTCTTCGCTTGTGAAGACAGCTCGGACCAAGCTGAGGGCTTTGGAAGGCGGGACGCTGAGCAGCGCGGCGCCATCACTGCGGCGCACAGCAGCGGGGCGGGGCATAGCGGCTGGGGGCGGGGTTTAGGAGGCGGAGCGGGGGATTGGCTGGGAGTGGAGTCACGTGAGCGGAAGGCGCGAGTTGCCATGGCGAGGGCGGGATGGCGGCGTCTTGTTGGGTGCTGAGGTGCTGCTCGTGCCGCCGCTTCCAGGCGCAGCAGGTGGGGTGCGGGCCGATGGGCCGGGAGCGCGCTGCGGGCCGCAGCTGACCCCCTCTGCCCCTTCTAGGCCAAGCGGAGCGGGAAGTGGAGCTGCAGCGTGTGCGGGCAGCGGCAGGCCCTGCAGAAGGTGAGGGGCCGGAAGGGCCGGGCAGCCTATGGTGGGAGGGGGGGGAGCCGAGTGGTGGCAGGGCGGGGGGCGCTGTGCGCTGGGCAGCCCGGCGTGGCGATTGGTTTGCGCTGAGGGGCGGCCTCACGTTGTGCCGTTTCCCTCTGGGCTCTCCCCGCGTTTGTGTTACTTCTGCAGGTTTACGGGCAGGGCTCAGGCCGGGACTGCAGGCTGCACGTCCAGAAGCTGAACTTGCTGCAGGGTGAGGCGGAGGAGGCCGCTGCCCGCACGGCTCGGTAGGAGCTCGTAGGGCTGTTGGGCTGCTCCAGGCGCTGCTACCCCATCTGAGCGCGGTTCTGCCCTGTGGTAGAGCCCAAATGTGTGCCATTCGTGTTACCTCTCGGTTACACGCTGCTGGATTTAGTGTCCTGGCATGCTGCTTTGAGCGAGGGCTTCTTTCAGATAAGATTATGGGTCATTATTATGTTAGTTAGGCCTTTATCTGTTAAAATATGTGGAACAGAATTTCAATTTGTTTGGATAATCCCTTTTATTGACAGAAGTGCATTAGTGCAAAAGTTTGGGTGTAATTCCTCCTGGGCTGGAAAATCTGAGTAAGGCTTTCCTGTTTATTTCACCCCAGAGTCTGTTTATTAATTGCCTAATTGTGAACTGGGCTTGAACTGGTAGAGCTTCCTCTGCACTCGGGGTTATTTTCAGAGATGAGTCAGAGGCAGTTAGATAACTTCATTGTGTAATGTAGTGCTTCAGGGTTCAGTATGGGGAGGAAAACTCAGTGTTTGTTCCCCTTATTAAAAAAAAAAAGTTGGTATTCCCAAAACATTATGAAATAAATTCCCTGTTTCCTTGCTTACTTAGGGCATAATCAGTGGTTTTAAGCTCTCACCCCAAAAGACACACTGTTCTATCCCTAATTGCAATCAATTAAAAATTGTCAGTTCATGGTTAGTGGCTTTAGATCAGGCTCATTACTCTATTTGTATAGGAGGAAAGCATACTAACCTTCAATACAGTATAAACAGACTACCTTATTTGCACACTGGATGAGGAACTCCAGCTTAAACATCTGTTTTAGGTACATAGAAGAATGTGAAAACGACAACAGAAGTGCAGCAGTCCTCCGTGAGAACAATTTGGTACAGCAGGTAAGATTCCTACAAAGCTGGAGTAAATACCTGTGCGTGCTGACCCAGGCAATCTAAGTGAAACCAGTGGTCCCTTTATATTAATAAGACAGCTGAGATGATAGTGTATATACAAGCTCCAGGAGAGGGGCAGAATGTGATACATACAGAAACTCTCTGCACTACCCGGGTACTGAACCTGGGAACAAGATAGAGGAACATGCACTAAGCTGACTTGTCGCTGGAGGCATTCAGCACAAATGTGACAATGCCAGAATTGAGAACCTTGTATTTTGCTGTTTTCAGTAATTTTCTGATGTTGCAGGGGGGAAGGACAGAAGTCAGTCGCTGGAGTAAGTATCTGGACAAGGGCAGTGAAGATCAAGAAGAGGGGGAAGAGGAAGGAAGTACAGAAAGGCAACAGTTCTGTTCCCAGAGGAAGAATGCTGTGGAAGAGCGAAGGTACAGTGATATGGGCTGGCATTTCGGATGACAACAGAAGGAACTTTTTTTTTGTAATTCCTACCTTTAAGTGATGACCATTTGTTAAAGGGATGTGGGAGGAATTTTATCATCGTAGCTGAACAAAATACGGGCTGCAATGAACAGCGTGGCTTGACTTCTATTGCTAGGAGTTTGCTTTTTATGAGCATTTATGGTGACTTGTTTGTGATAAAAATGACAGTGGAGTTAATCAGACACCTTTCTGTATGGTTCTTTTGATCAGGAAAAAGCAGAAGAGCTTCCTCTACAGTGATGTTCAGGAAAACTCAGAGGAAGATGGCGCTTTCCAGCTAGCCAACCAAGCCAAAAAGGTTAGAACCTCTTGAGTATTTTTAGCTGTAGAAGAGTAAAACAAAACCGTGTTTTCCTGGCTTCTTTTATGTCATTGTAACTTTGAAGTTTTACAAATCTTCCGCTGCTCTTCTATTTGAATGAATGGGGAGGAGCAGCAAATTGTATTGTGAGTTTCTCTCTGAAGGGTTTTAGTCAGGTATAACCAAATGCCATCTGGTGTAAGGTAAAAGTGGTTGAGCCACATTCCTCCATCAGTGCAACTGTTGTCAGTTCTGTTTTTCTATTGTTGAGTAGCAGCACCTTGCATAAGACACAGCTGTTGGGGTTACTGTGATTCTTTGCGCTGCTAATTAAATTGGCTTGAGTCTTCACAGCCCAGGGTTCATAGATGCACTCAGAGCATCAGCCTCGGCTCTGCTTCAGATTGCTGGTGAAAACTTAAGTGTATCTGAAGGACAGGAGTGCTCTCTCTTTGCCTGTTTCTTGGTACACATGCTGCATTTACAACCAACCTCTTTTTCTTGTTACAGCATAAGAAATGTTCAACAGCAGTGCCTGATGAAGATGATGAAGATGCTGTTTCTGCAGACAGTGTAGTGCTGACTGTCTTTGAGTCCATAGTGCCACAGCAGAACAACCAACCCCCAGCTGCATGTACCAAACCCTCCAAGTGGGAGAAGTATCTCTCCTATTCTAACAACTGTAGTGAAAATGCTGTTTTGGCCACCTTGTCACCACAGGATGGCAGTGGAAGGTTAGGACCACACAGCACCACTGCAGTAAGTATGGCCACTACACATTTGGAGCAGGCTCGAAGTGCTCTACCTCTAGCTACAGATTTTGAATGTAAGAAGTGCATTGCTAGCACTGAGCACCTTGCCTTAAAACAGCCTGGCAGCATGCTGCCCAGCATCAGTTGCTCGGGTGAGAAGGATGCATTGGCCAAAGAACCTCAAAGTCAGGTGCTATGGGCTGGAGCTGGTGACTTCAATAGTGGTAGCAGACCTCCTGCACCCACCCATGTGAGGCCCAAGCCTCACACTACTTCCTGTGAACGCCTCTTCTGCACAGGTGATGACTTTGATGATGATTTCTGAGAAACTTAGGTATCTTCACCATTGCTTTTCTGTCTGTTGTGTATTTGGCTTGTATACCGAGTACTGAAGCAAGATTTTGAAGTGAAGGTGGCTTTAAGAGCACTATTAAAGAAGTTGTTTAAAGGCTATCTAGCTGCATCCTGTTGGAAAAGACTGATCCAAGAAGCAAGTGCGAGGTTTGCACAGCGTTGTCTAGCTAGCGTATTAGAAGTAAGAATGGAAGTAGGTCAGCTGGGAGGGAGCAGAGATGCCTCCAAGGCTTTAAGGCTATCTGACCAGTACAATTAAGTTCTGTGATTAATCCCCCCCTATAAACTGCAACTCTTTTCCCTTGTTCTAGCTCTTTGTTTACATCACCCATAGCAACTCTTTCTTTCAAAGCTACCATGCAGGCTTCAGAGCCAAGCATTTAATTTCTCTTCACAAATGAATAGCCCAAGTTATGTGCGAGAAACAGACCGCCACAGTACTCTTACCCTGGGAGCCACCTGACATGGCAATCATGTGCTCTTGGCCTGGACCTTCTCCTATCTTATGATCAAGTTCCAGTTAACAGAGTAGAACAGTTATGATAATTAAACACCCACATACTCATCACCAGTGAAAGAGTGGCAGTATTTATTTTTCCTCCACGCTACAAGCACTTAGGAACATGAAACAGAAACCTTTAACAGAAGATGCATTTGCTAGAGTTAACTGTACCACACTGTTTTCTTTCAGTTAGAAGAAAACTAGTTTTTGTTACGTAGACTACTACAAGCTAGGAGGCTGCTTGGAATACTGGATGGCATCTAGTGCTGCCCCGATGTCACAGTTCTTTGTCTGCAGGAGTCGAGTGAGCCATCCACCCTCATCAGAGAAGCCCATAGAGAGCATCTGGGACAGGGATTCAATCAAGCGAGGGTCTGCTTCTGTTAAGAGAATGATAGTTTGAAGTTAAAACGCTTCACCTTATTAGCAAACCACCCAAGGCTGTGGTATCACGAGGTAGGCTGGCACTAATCCTAGCAGATCTAGCATAGCTGACAAGCGTTGGAAGACACTCTCTGTATCCTATGAGGCAGACATTTTAAGATACAGCATATGTAACCTGCTAAGGAAACAGCTGAGTTAGATCTGTCTGTCCTTGCTGTAAACCTCAGTGCTGGTGGTTTCAGTTAAGTGACCTGGCATACTTTTAACTAGCTCTTGCCAGAAAAGTGTCTTAAGTCACAGGATGTATTGTCTACAGCCTGCATTAAAAGGCTCTCAAAGAGTACACAGCAAGGACACTGTTTAGGAGGCCACCTCTTTCATGCTTCTCAAATGGCATATTAGTACCAGTTTAAGACTTGTTGCCCCCATTCAAGCAGAGAACATGCCTGTTCCTAACAGCATGCAGAGTGCTGCCAGAGCACAAGTTACAATTTAACTTGTCCATATCTGAGCTTGGTTCCTAAGCAGGTTTGCTTATACTGGGCAAGTTGGCAATAATTGAGAGTAACTTTCATTCACGTGAAACCTGCATGCATTCTCGTACCTGGTGGGAGATGTGGATAGAGTGCAGCCTCTCTCAGCCCTGTAGGTCCTGCCTGGGGGGCTTCCTGAGCTACATCTAGGGAGCTGGGATCATCTGTCTCTGGCATTTGTAGAGACTGCAGTTCACCTGTGGAAGGATCCACTTCTTTGGAAGATAAGTGGGTCCAGTCCTCATCACCCCCTGACGAACTGCTTGACTCGCTGTGTTCCTGAAATGGAAAGAAAAGAGGTCCAGGTGCTGCAGCGCTTTCCAGGTAGGATGCGTGCTCTTACTATCAGCTTTTAGTAGAAGAATTACATTCACAACAAGTCCCACCTTTGCTGTAAATCAGTAAAGCAAAGGTGCCATGTATTACGTATCTGCTGACAATTGAATCAATCCCACAACACATACTGAATTAGTTCCTTTTCAGTAAAGCCTCAGCAAACATACTAAATTAATGCAGCCTTTCTTGTACCTGGGACTGGAGGCTGCCATCTTCCATTTGTGTGGGCACAGGATCTATCACCATGTCTTGTATCTGCTCTGCAACAGTGTTTACGACCGTAGCAGACTCTGTGTTACTCCAGTATGGTTTGGTCTGACTGTTCTGGTTAAGAGTACTGCTGCTTGACTCAGCATTGTTATTCTCTTGATTAGGAGAAGCAGGAGTCACTTTGCTTCTCTGTCCTCCGTGTTCCACATCAATATCAACTTCAATACCTAGGAACACATTTGAGACCAAGAAAAAATATTAGGTTTATGAAAGCACAGTTCTAAGAAAAAGCACATATTAATCCTGGACTAAATACTGTAGCATAACTGTAATCCAACAGCTTCCCATATAATATGTATGAATTCAAGTGTGAAGCGTTCTTTTAGTAAGCTTCAATGCACCAATTAGTCAACTTTCACTGAATAGACAGGCCATATGTTTAGAGGGTCAAGGCAGAACTGCCTAAGCAAAATATCACTGTAACATGATTTTAAATCATTGGTGACTTGGGGCTATATAATTAATCCCTTCCTCAGCTCCTTACAAAGGACTCTGAAAAGGTACTGAGTGGATGGCCCATACCCGAGCAATTTTAGTACACAGTAATTTAAGGCTTTGAGGCTTAGTAGCATGAAGTGGTTCTGGTACCAACCACAGCAGCTGGCTGCTGCTCCTGGTGGGAGCAAAGCCAGTCTCAGGGATGGGGATGACACACCGTAAGTCACTTACCCAGGGGGCTCAGAAAAGCTGCCACACTCTCCCCAACATTCTTTAAGAAGGTGACATTGGGGTCCTGGGGCTGGCTGTTAGTAGAAGCTTCTAGAAAAACAATTTGTGTTAGTACACATAGCAGCCCACAGGGAAAGAGCATATCCCCAGGAGTTCTTGGTGCTCGTTTTGTGTCACTCATCTGCACAACACAAAGGCAGCAGAGAGACCAAAACCACCCCGGAACAGAAGACCAGTGGCATTAGCATTGTTAAGGCTCATCAGCCATGCTGAAAGGCACATCTAAGAGCAGAGCAGTGACATGCCAGACCTAATAGCTCTGCTTGGTCTGGTTCCAAATAGTCTCTCTGTAGCCTCATATATTGTGTGGCCACCAGACACGCCATAAGCAAAGTGTCCTGAAAGGGGCTAATGATTTCACACAGATTAGATTAGTTCCCATGTCTCTTTTCCCACCCAGATTCCACACTGTGCTGTGAAGTCCCAGCTTCTCTGGCTCCTCCACCACCGCTCTCCTTTAGCAGACCATCCCCTCTTACCTCCAGCAGCGGGTGGACTGGAGGCAGCAGCATCGGCTTGGGCCTGTTCCGAGTTCTGGCATGGAGCTGCAGGTCCGGGATACCCCCAGCAGTGCATCCAGGGGAAGGGTGGAACACCGTGCCGCATCTTCCGGAGCCAGCGCCCTCTGGGATACCACTGCGAAGGGTAACGTTCATGGGACAGAGTTGAACCTTCAAGCTTACATTTGGGCAGCACCCCATTCCTTGGTATCACCCCCGTAGGTTTTGCTCACCTCAAACGGATTCAGCAGCGGGCTCTGAAACATCACCATGTTGTGCTCCTTGTGGATGCCTTTACCCTCGCAGGTGCTGCACAGGTCGTAGTCTGGGCAGACGGTGCACTTGAAGCGAGCGCCCACCACCGGCCCCTGGCAGCCGTCGCAGATGACGTTGGGGTGCACCATGTCACGGGGAGGCTCCTGGCTGCACTGGGAGCGATGTTCACGCCTGCACTCCTTTTTCTCTATTAAGGAAAGGGAACTTTGCATCAAGAACGAGGGGTACTATTTAAAGGCTGGAAATCGGGCAGAGGAGAAGGAAACACAAACAGCCCTTGTCACAGCAGTATTGACTTACTGGGTCAGTTTATTTTTACACTGGCTGCCCGACACAAGCTGGGGGCACATAAGAACATGGACCAAGTGTGAAGGGGTGTTACAAGGATACCCGCTCCTCAAACAGCATGCCTTATCCCTCGCACTCTGCATGTTTGTTTTAGATTAGTGCTGCACCACCCTGCTCGGCGTGTCGTCCTACCTTGTGAAGTGCTGGGAGAACAGAACGTTTCTTGAGAGAGAGCTCAGCAGTGCCAGGAGACACGGCAGATGAGAACCGAGACAAGAAGGGTGGCTTACATGACTCACTGCATGGACTGCAGATAAAGCTTTGCAGGTGTCCAAGTGAACAGAAGGGACTGGGGAACGGTGTGCTTAGGAATAAGCTGGATTTGGGGCTCCTTAGCACATCATGGCACCCGCTGGCAGTACAGCGAGGGGGTTCCCAGGATCAGCCTGAACACAGCAGCTCTCACTGTGCCAACCGAAGCCCCGGAGCCAGGAGGAAGCCCTGCGCAGGGTGGGTTTGTTCCCTGTCCTTACCTCGCCCTTCATTTAACCTCCCCTCTGAGCCACAGCGTGAGGATGAGGGACAGGACAGGGATTTTCCCGGTCTCGGAGCCCTGCCAGCGGCACGGCGAGCAGAGCACTCGGTGTCACAGGGGCTGCGGGGCGTTACCTTTGATGTACACGCGGAAAACTCCGTCCTGCACGTAAGGCATGGCCAGATCCAGCTCCTCGTCGCTGGAGAACGCGATCAGGTCCCCGTCTTCATCTGGATAGGACAGAGGACGCCGTCAGGCGCTCGGCCCGTACAGCAGAGGGACGCCGCGCCGCCCCCACCTCCCAGCCGAGGAAGGGGCTCCCGGCGGCCCCGACCCACGGGGAGAGCCCCCCGCCCCGCTCACCCTTATAGTGCATGCGGAACGCGGGCGGCGGCCCGGCCCGCAGCAGCCCCTGGAAAAGCTCGGCGACGCGGTCGTGGACGGCCTGGTAGCGGACGGGAGGCATCAGGGAGAAGCGGCGGATCTCGCGGGTCGCATCCTCCTTGCCCAGCAGGTAGGCTTTCACCGTCAGCGCCGCCATGGCTGTGGCGCAGCAGGAATTGCCGGCGGGACGCGGGGCTGCGAGGGGCGGTGCGGTGCGGGCGACGCGATGCGGGCGGGGTACTGCGCGGCGGTGTCTTATAGCGCCGCGCTGCGGGCCGGGCGGAGCGGGGTTGGCCACGCCCCCCTTGTATTCAAGCCACGCCCCCTACGTTCAGGCCACGCCCACCGCGGCCTGCACTGCCCGGGGACAGTAAATACACGCGTTATTCGCCCCGAAAGTAATGCCTCCTATTTATCTCCATGGAGACTACAACGGCTACAAAGAGCACAATGACGCTGTTTGATAGAGCAAGTTCTCAGCTACAAAGCACTATTTTTCAACGTTGTCACCACCATTAGCTACACATTTTCACCAGCGATGAACAAGAGCCCTCATAAAAACCTGCCCCCAAAGCAACTGCTGCTGAAACGCACCGCCGTGCTGCGCTCACATCCACTCATTGGTCTCCGTGAACACCCAGCAGGCATTGGTGAACGTCAGCAAGCACCACTTCTTCAGCCTCTGCTGCCATCCCACCAGCAAATAGGAGGCATTACTTTTGGAGCAGCCCTCGTACCTCAGTTGTGCAGCACTGCTTTCCTGCGGCCCGGGGCCTGGCCGTCCACCTTGGGCTGAGAAGATAAAAACATGCAACCCGTGCTGTGATGCAGCGCCCTTTGCAGCCCAGCGCAGGGTGAGCGTTCCCACTGTGCTGCCATTTGCATATGCCCACACACGGCCTGCCACGGGTCTGTCCTTGGCCCCACGGGTGGCGGTTTTGGGATGGCAGCACTCTTCTGGAAAGCGGCACCCGTGCAGCACGAGGTGACAAGTGAAAGCTTGATGTGAGCCACGGCCTGGGCATCACCACCAGGAATCCCTGCTCTCCTCCACGCGAACTTCAACCCAGTAAACATGGAGAGCGTCCCAACTCTGCACTGCCTGCTGAGTCACGCTGGGCTCCGGGGCCGTGGCATCATTCACTTTCTCAAAACACAAAGAAAACAAGGCCTCGGCCGGGCTGCGGTGAGCTCAGCTCATGGTCACGGGATGGGGTGACTCAGCGTTCCCTCCTCCTCCTTAAGGTGGGGATTTCCTTTTCCCGGCCCTGACTCCGGTGTTTCCCCATGGCTGGGGCCCTGCTGTGCTCCCATGCATTCCCACGGCACTCACAGCATCCTCCCATCCCACAGCTGGACAGACGGACGGATGTCTCCCCACCAAACCCCACCACACACAGCTCTGCAGCCTGAGATTTGGCTCGAGCTCATGTTAACTCGAGCTCTTGTTAACTCATGTTAACTGTATTAACCTGAAGGACCCAGGCTTGGCAGTCATTTGGCAGCACTGAATGTTTTCTTGCCGTTCTTTAGGAACCACATTCCATCAGGACAACCCTTGCTCAAAAAACCACTTGGCAACCCTGGCTTACGAGCAGCTCCCCAGATGGACGGAGCAGAAGGACAGCAAAGCGGATGGGAATAAAACTGCTCCAGTTCCACGATTCCAAGTTGCAGAGGAAGGGCTCAGAAAGGAGCATTCAGCATCCCTGCAGCTCTGCTTCCTCCCCCCGCCCACCTTCTGCTGGAAAGTGTTTAAAAATATTTGCTGAGAGTGCTGCTCCAAAGGCCCGATCGTCAGAAGTGCTCCTTCTGCCCAAGCTCTGCATTGTCGCAGCAAAGCCCTGCTGGGATGCTGCTCCTGTGCCCACAGACCACAACAGAGGCTGCTGGTGGTTCTCCAGAGGGAATCGTTATCCAAATCACCGCCCCACCACCACCCAAGGGGCCGCAGCTGGGTGGGAGGGGAGGGTCTGCCCCTGTGCAGAGCTGCAGAGAGCAGGTGCTGGTGCTTTCCAGAGGCTTCTGGAGAGGGATCCTCTGGATGTGCAAGGTCAGATGCTGGTGACTCACCCCGTCCCGTGACTACTTCCTCCTCCAGCCCTGCAGAAGGGCCGCCCGCCCACCTCCGTGCCTCCTTCAGCCACACCAGGGCTTGGAGTGCTGCATGGGGTCAGGGCTCCCACCCAGCCCTGAGGCAGCCCCTGGCGTCCAGTCGCCATCATAACACCTTGCATGCAGCCTGTTCCCAGGGTGTCACAAAGACACGCTCACACACACATATATATACACACATTAACAGGTATACGTGCAATAATACAGAAATACCTCTCTTTTTTGGTGGTAGGATGACATTCAGGAATGTTGCTTTGGAAAACTGCGTGGGCAGAAGGGGAAGCCCAGCTGGCTTTTTGCTGTCTCATTTTGAGGTTTGGTTTTCCTGGAGCTGAGCTCTGAACCTGGTGGTGTTTACATAGGATCAGCACCATTCATCATGGGTGTAACACAACACTGAGCAAAGAAGGCAGGAAGAAGGTGCAGATGGCACACACACAGTGCAGCACACAGCTGTGCCATGAGAGCACATCAGAGCTCCATGTTTGCACAGGTGAGATGGCACTTTTTCCAACCTACATTCGTTGCTTGGAGTGAGTGCTGTGTTCAGAGTGTGACTTTTGCCCCGAATGAGAGCCTGAAGGCAATAATGTCAGAACGCAGCAGCCCGTGGGCACCTGGCAATGAGGTCACTTCGTTGCTGATGAAATAGCACTGTGCTGATGCAGAGCAGCCGGGCCAGAGTCAAGCTGGGGGTGAAGGGCTCTTCAGAGAACCAGTCAAAATCAGCTATCGATCTGCACTGCATTCTGTATCGTGACCTGATACGCATTTCTCCTAAGTTCTGTCGTGGCCTCACTGCGTGCTGCTGTCTGTGTGCTCACAGCGTGCAGCCCGAGCTCCTGCAGCGTGCTCAGCTCTGCCAGCACCGACGGGACGAAGGTCACCGGGCTCTGTTTGCCGTTTGGGTGTTTGCAGTTCACAATTCCAACTTTCCTAAAACAAAAAGGAGTAACAAAATAAAGGCGAAACTGAGGCGGGGGGGGCCTTTAGGAGTCAATGGGAACTTTGCCACCAATACAAACATCACAAGGGCCGAAAGCTGAGCTCTCAGTTCTCCAATGAGACCTCAAGGTTTTGTCGTGCCGTGGTGTGGGGAAGATCCTTCCTTTCTTCAGCCATTTATGAGAACAAAATACAGCAGCAGCAATCAGGGTAAGCCGTATCCTTCACGAGGAGTCCAATTAATCATCTTGGAGAAATTACTGTTTTTCTTTCCCCCTGCAGGTGCACCGCACACCCCGAGTGGTGGCAGCACTTTGCACATCTGGAAACAGCCCCTCAGCTTCTGATGCAGCAAAACACATCCTGGTGTTGCCCTGAACTCTGCAATGGCCACAGCGCACTGCTCCCACCTGCAGCTCTCTGGAGGGATTCCTCCATTAACTGCAGCTCCCGCAGCACACGTCGAGGTTTCAAAAAGTGATATATTGCCCAAACTGGGGAAGGGGTGCAGGGCTGCCCCGTGCCACCCCATGTGCACGGCTGCTCATCGTGCAGCGGTACTGCAGCTCTGGGAGCCCACGGTGCTCTGCATTTCCAACCCAGCCTCAGTGTGCAGCCCCCAAGGAAACGAAGCTGGGCCCACCAGCAGAAGACAGCACAACCAAAGCAATGTTTATATCTGATTTCTTCTGTCCTGGCCAGCTGGAAGGTGCGCTCTGTGCAGGCTGTCCCTGCAGCGCCACGTGCAGGGTGTTTCTGCACCCACAGTGCTGTGCACAGAGATGTGTGTACCCAATGCACGCCTATTTATATATATAGAGAGAGAGAGATAGGCAGGTGCATGTAGGGATCTGTACCCGGGCACTCACTTTCATATGCATACATCCACACCGACCTGTGCGGGCATCCTTGGGTGTGTGCATTTCTATGTCAGGATTTGTTCGTGCACACACACATACACGTGTGCAACTGCGTGCATAAACTGAGTACAGAGGTATCTACCTTTATACATGCAAACCAAGGGCGTGCACATGAGTGCACAGGTGCACACAGTACGTGAACACACACACACACACACACACACACACACACGTGTGCACACACGCACACTCCACCGCCGCTGCCGTTCCGCATTCCGCCACACGGGGGCGCTCTCCGCCCGCGCCCTTCCCGGCCCCGCCCCTCCACGCCCCGCCCCGCCCGCCCGGCCCGGCGCGGCGCGGTCCCTGCATGCGGGCGGGCGGGCGCCGCGCCCCGCTCCGTGCACTCCGGGGCCGCCGAGGCCGCGCCGCGCTCGGGCCATGCGGCCGCCGCCGGCGGGGAGGAGGTGGCGATGAGGCTCCGCAGCGGCACGGCGCTCACGCTGCTGCTCGGCTGCCTCTGCGCCTTGCTCTCGCTCTCGTGGTACGGAGCCTTCGGCGGGCACAAAGGTAAGGGGCGGCTCCGGACCGCGGGGCGATCCGGTGGGGTCCGCGGAGACGTGCGGGTGGATCCCGGGGACGCGGAGTCCCGGCCGGCGGCATCCTGACGCGCCCCGCCGGGGTCCGGCAGCGCCCGGGGGGGCCGCGCTGGGGGTCCCCGGGGCTGCGCTGCGGGTTGGGGGCTGCGGGCTGGGGGTGACCCGGGGCTGCTGGGCGATGCCCGAGGGAGAGCCCGTGCCGGCTTTAAATCCTACAGGGTTTTAATCCCCATGGAGAAATGGGGGCCCCGTGGCCCCAGGGCGCTGAGGGACCAGAGGGAGGGGGGAGCCGAGACCCCTCTGCAGTGCTGGGGCTTTGTGGGCAGCCCCCTCCCTGTGCTTCTGCACGGTGCTGAGCTGCGTGGTGTGTCCGGGACGGTCCCCTGTGCACAGCCGGGAGCTGCAGCCTCTGCTCGTCCTGCAGCAGAAATGCGGGGTGTGACCCCGGTGGATACCCCTGCGTGTCCTTCTGGTGGGGCTCACAGCCCCGATTCCCTCTGGCACCGGTCGCTGAGGAGCAGCGGTGGTTACAGCAGGTTACAGGTAGCACGGGCTGTGTGCCAGCGGTGTGTTTCCAGCTGGTGTGGCTGTACTGGGACCGCTGGCAGCCCTCAGAGGTCGTACAGTCCACCCCTGCCCCTACGTAGGATCGGGGCATCCATATCCTTCCTGCCTGATGTTCATCCTATTGATTCCTAATAACCTCTGATGACAGAGATAGCCGAGCTCCCTGGACTGCGTTTGACATTTAACAGCCCGACCAGCAGGTTTTTCATACGATCTAAGCAGAAATGTTGCTCTGTTTCCCTTTTTGGGGGTACAGACAGGGAAGTTCCTCCCCTCACTGCAGCTCTTTGGTCTGTGGTCGCTCCGCTGCTCCCCTCGGGGCCGTCGTGCTGAGCTGATGCCCAGCGCAGGGCTGAGGCAGTGCTGTGCTCAGGGAGCAGAGCTCACTGCGGGTCTGATCCTTCTCGCCGTGCACTTTTGTCACTTTGTACTTTTGGCACAGATGTGTTTCATGGTGGTTTTTTTTTTTTTATCCCATCTGCCCTTCAGCCGTGCTTCTCCAGAGCTTTTCCTGCTTTCCGTTCTTTACCTGGTTCGTTGTTCTCACCAGATCCCATGACCTCACGCTTGTCCTGGCTGAACCGCGTCTGGTGTGTGCAGGGGTCGGGATTGATCCGAATCCTGTTCTTGTCCTGGCGGTCCCCTCAGCTGGGGGTGGCCTTTGAACGCTACCAGTGCGTGTGGTGTCCCACCATCCATCTCACGGATGGGATTCCCCATCTGGGCTGGCTTCCTTGGGCCATTCCTCAGCCAGGTCCTCCCACTCCTTGCTCTATGGGCAAACCCCATTCACACCCATTTGTGCCCGCAGTGGGCCCTGCAGTAGCCAGGTCCATCTCCTGCATCCCGGCTCTATTATGGGATGTCATACCCTGCCACAGAAATACGATGCGTTTGCAGTGATTTGGTCTTGACAAAGAAGGGTTTCTCGTGCTCAGGTCCTCATCGTTGCCTAAATACTTCATTGAAGTTAAGCTGATTAATCTGTAATATCCCAGATCCTCCTCCCCGTGCCCTGGCTCCTCAGGGCAGGCCGTGTCCATTACTCACTGCAGCATTGGCCGTCCCCTGCCAGGACCTGGGGACGGCTCTGGTGACACCACTGCACAGGTGGGGAACATGTGGATGTTAAAACAGGGAAAGCATCGAAGAGCCTGCTTGTCTGTGTCACCTGCTCTTTGTTGGGAGAACAGAACAATTAAGTGAAAGACCTTCAAATAGGTCTGACCAGCCCCAGAGGCGCTCTCACACAGCTGATCAGGGTTTGCTTATCCACTGCAGGCAGCACAGGGGTAATGGTGCCCTCCTCGCAGGGTGTGATGTGCTCTCCTTGACCTCAGGGCTGATTACCACGTCATATCGCAGGCTGGCAGCCCCTGGGAGCAGCACCCAGCAGCTCTCCTGCCTGCACATCAGCAGCAGAAGGGATGAGAACAAGTTCCAGGGAGATGCTAGCGGGCTGGTGGGTTTCCTCCTTCAAAACGATGACTGTTTGGCTGTGGCAGGGCTTCCTGCTGCTCTGTCCTTTCTGTTCCCTGCTCCTGCACCCGGAGTTCTGCAGCTCCTGTTGGAGGCGTGGGGCAGCACTTTGCAGGTCGTGTCCCCACTCAGGGCTGGGGCTGTCCCTGTGTGTGACACCCGTGGTGTATGTAACACATATACCAACCTGTGGAGGCTGAGGAGGTGCAGATGGGGGCTCTGCAAAGGAGCTGCAGAGGTTGGAAATCTGTCATTAAAATGCACAACAAATAACAAGGATGTGCAGGAGTGTTTCTGAGAGCCCCTGCTGGGTCTTTGCGGTGCTCACCAGCAGCTGCGACTGATGCACGGAGTGCAGCAGCATGTGCAAGATTATCTTGCTTATGGTTTGACCAAATTCATCCCAGGAATGAGTGGCACCGTGCAATCTGTTGATGTGCATTGATCAAAAGAAATCTTTCCTTGCCCAGAGCCAACTGTATTTCTGCTTGTATCTCTTGGCAATGCATTGTTGGGTTTTCCCGCTGGCCTCTCACTGTGTGTGCCCTTATGGGTGTTAAGGACAGAAGCAGAGCAGGTTGGTGCAGCCCTCTGGTTGTACCGAGCGTGCCCCATGGTTTACTTCTCTTGCAGAACAAAACCATTTCTGCTTTGCTATTCCGTTTGATTCATCTGAAAGGAATCATTGATTTGTGCTTACATCCTGAATGTTCATTGATTATTCACTTAGTGTTTAAGGTAAAGCCCATCTGCAACTTGGTAGTTTAAGTGAAACTGCCACTCATCTCCGGAAACCTTTGAAGCCTGCTGAATTATGAAGAAATTGCATTAGTGATCAATTGGGCAAAGCTGCTCTGCCTGCTCAGCCCCGGTCCTGCTGCGCTGGGCACAGCGCTGGTGTCGATTCTCCCTGCACACAGAAACCCAGAGAGCTATCATTGGTGGAAGCCGTGGAGAAATCCACAAAACACTGCTCGTGCTCATGGGTGGGAAGAGCTGAGGCGAAGGGCAGAGCTGAAGCCCATCTTGGGGCAGGATGGCAGAAAACCTTGGCACGGCTTTGGGGATCACCGAGGTTGGAGAAGACCACGAAGATCACCAAGTCCGACCATTGGCCCATCACCACCGCGTCCCTCAGTGCCACATCTCACCCGTTTCTTGAAAACCTTTGATGGATGTGAACTCACTCCTACCGACCATTGGCCCGCTGTTGGCCCCAGTGAACGCTCACTGAGATTTGCAACGCTTGAATTGCAAGTGCTGGCGAGCAACAAACGCACCCAGGCCCTGGGATGTGCCACGCAGCTCTCTTTGCTTTTCTCTTCCAGACTTTGGGTTTAGGATTCCTGGGGCGTGGGGCTGGGATGCCCACGGGGTGGATGGCACGGAGCATCCCAGCCCACGGGGAAAAGCTTCCCTCCTCACCTGCAGGATCCAACACCACCTTTCCCACGCTGGTTCTGAGGTTGGCCTCTTGTTTTTTCCCAAGTGGAAGCCGGTGAGGTCAGCAGGGCTCAGTGCATGCAGGCAGAAGTCGCTGCCAAATTAAGGGATTATGAAAACTATTAAAATAAAGGAAGGGCTTTAGCTGGGGCTGGAAGGTTCGTGCTGCTAGAAGGAGAGGCTTTTCAGGGATTGCTGATCGAGCATCTGCTTAATAGCTTGCTGGCTCGGGGAGAGGATTGTTGTCTTTGACAGAGGGAAATGTGTTTTCCTGCCTTTCTTATTGTAATTGAGGTGTAGAGACTTTTTATTCAGCGATGACCTTTGTTTTGTTTGTGGTAGAACAGCTCCCGTCAAGCTTCTCTTGCATTGCAAGACAGCCCAAGAAGGGCAGGTCTCTTTTAAACCATCTTTCTCCTTTCACTGCAGCATTGGCTGCTTTTCCACGTGCTTGTGTCCCGCTCCAGTCACATTCTTTTTTTCCTTATGTTAGTTGAGCTGCATTGTCCATTTGCTTTTATCCACACCTGGCACACTCGTGGTTTAGGTTTGCTCTGTTGAATTGATACTAACCCGGGGAAGGTCACTGCGCTGGTACCGGTGCCACTGCCTGCTGCCTCACCTTTTCCTCCATGAGTTTTCAGACCAATTTGTTCTTTATGGTATGGATATGCCCTGTAGGATGTGAGGTAGTTTTTCTTCTCTCCCAGTGATGGTGAGAGCTTTCTCGAGGCAAGAAACGTGCAGCATTCCCATTGCATGTCCCCACGGAAGCAAGAACTTGCCTGCGTTGGGTGCCTGCTGGATGAGTGGGCTTGGGTAGGGTTGGGCTCTCTGGGGATTGACAGCTCCCCTAGAAAAGTGCCCATGGAGTGAATTATTCAGTTAATGCTGGAAAAAGCAGTGTGGTGTCCTCCTCTCCCTCCTGTCATTGCCCTGACTCTGATGTTGTGCTTTTGTTTGATCTTGCCTTTCCTGTTCTAACGATGCCTTTTTGGTGCCATGTCTCATTGCGCTTTCATTGGAGTTGTCTTTGATATCTTTTCCCCCTTTGTCTTCCATTTCCCTCAATTTCCTCTCTTCCTTCTTCCTTTGATTTTGTAGAAAATGACCAGGATGGACTTCTTCTGTGTCTTTTTCTCTCTTAAGCTTGTCTAATTCAACTTATCTACCATTCAAGGACCTTTCCCACGTGCTTACCTAACACCGTGGTTTCATCAACTCCAAGGAGCTGGCTGGTCCCACCGATTCATGGCACCCCAGAACTTTGCCTATTTGGCTGGTTAATGGAGAGTGCTTGCAGGGTTGGGCACAGCAAACTGTAGGCAGAAGAACAGTAAAAGCAGAGGGCATGTTTTAATGCCATGGCTGAGCTGAACCCTCCTGATCTGAGGGAATACTTGGGGCCTTGGGAGACAATGAGGGAACTTGTCTCACACCTGCTAGATGGAGCCCGAGCTTAATCATAGAATCATTAAGGTTGGAAAAGACCCCTAAGATCCCCAAGTCCAACCCCAACCCATCCCACCGTGCCCATAACCACATCCACATCTCCACAGTTCTCAAACACCTCCAGGGATGGTGAACCCCCGCCTCCCTGGGCAGCTCTGCCACTGCAGCACTGCTCTTTCAGAGGAGAAATGTTTCCTACCAACCACCCTGAACAGAGGGGAATGAAGTGTTGTGTTTCAGAGATGGTTCATTTGCTGACATTGGGGATGGAGGGGTATTTAAAAAAAAAAAAAAAAGTAAGAACTGGAAACTCAAATTGAAGCTGCATCCAAATGTCTTGGTTTGATGGCTGAAATCCTTCGCTGTGCCATCGTTCTGGTGAAGACCAATGAGATGTGGCTTTTCCCTGAGCTGGAAGGCCGTGACGAGGGAGGGGATAAGTGACCAGAATGGCATCTGTGCGTAACTGGGACGTGGGCTGTGGGTTGGCTCCATATAGATCAGTTTGTGTTTCATTAACGTCTGGTTCCACCCTGTCTGTCGGTTTTATTAGATTAATTTATTACTTTCTGAAAGTGCCTCTCCAGTGAACTAAAATATCCGTTTACTGGAAGTATTTGGTTACCATGAAAAAGTGCATTTGGCACGTCTTTGGCAAATATTAACTACTCGCTTCTGTTTCTCTTTGCAATTTAATTGTCTATTTATCTTGAGTATTGATTGCCGAAGGCCTCGGTAATTATCTGCTGATTTTGGAAATAATCATTTGAAAGGATTGCATTACATTTGCAATATTAATCATTACTGTGCTGCGCTGCCTCGGAGGATGGGATCTCGGCGGCTCCGATTGCAATGTGAGCGTTTACAGCCTGAGACTGAGCTCTGCTGCCTTAAAATAACAGAATCGTTACTGGGGTTTTGTTCCTGAAACGGAGCAGATATTTGCAGAGGCAGACCTGGCAGCCGCAGTTAGCCTATCAACGTGCTGTTCCTGTTGGCAGGAGGAGCGGTCAGGCTGTAGTCAAATATAAAGATGGTCGGGGTTTATTTACTTTGTGCTGCTCCAGTCTTGGCCAGATAGCACAATGCCACGGCAGTCCCTCCTCCGGCGCGGGTTGGTGGGAAGCAGCTGCCCGGTGCAGCAGCAATGCATCTCGCCTTTGTGCTGCTCTGCAGGGGTGTTGTACTTGCAAGCAAATGTGCCACAAAGCGCATCTTGCTTTGGGGGAAGGTGAGAAATTGGAAAGTCTCTGCTGGGAGCTGAGTAATTGGCACCTGCTATTATTGCGTCCCTCCTCCCTCTTTTAATAACTTGTTTGTAAGGATGACTCTCCTACAGATCTCATTACAAAGCTGTAAAACATGCTTGTTTAAAAAAAAAAACCCAACACATGCATTCTTATTCCTATCAGATCTGCATACGTACCTCCTTCTCTTTCTACCAGAGGGAGGACAGCTTTTGTCTCATGCAGGTCTCTCCTGGCTGCGCTGGGCAGCAGATGCTGCTCCTCTGCCAGCACCAACCCTGGCAGCAGCCAGCACAGCTGGGAGGGCAGTGCTTGTTGCTGTAGGCCTGGAAGCAAGGGTCCTGCAGGCAGTTTGAGTTCCCCTGGCTCTGCCTCCATCTGAGCTGTGCACTGACTTGCATTGCCAGGGGGCCCCGGCATTTAGCACCCACCCCTGGGACCTCTCGTTGCAGCACATCCCACTTCGTTCTGTTGCACACCGCGATTTGGCTAATTGCTTTTAACGGTGTCATCTTCGTTCTTTAATTAGTGAATGGTGCTGCAAAGGGGAGCTGGGAGCAGTTTGGATCCCGTCGTGTGTCATTGGATGACCACGCTGGGCTCAGCTTTGTCCCCGTGCACACGATGGGAGAGGCGAAACGGTGTCGGTGACAATTGTTTTCTGATTCTTTTCATTGCCTCGCAGAGCAAAATGATAATAAGAGCCTCAGAAAAGAGGGCATTGCAGCAAGCCCAGGCAGGGAGGTAATCTCTTTTCTTCGTACCGAGGTATAGAGATAATTCCGATCGGGATTGAAGCAGCGGATGGCAAATAATTCTTGAACAATCCGCTTATGGTGTTCCAGGACGCGAATGAAAACCACTAATGGGATAAAGAAGGATCTAGATAATTATCTCGGCTGCATTAAGCCCTGTCGTTTCAGGAGAGTGCTCTCGTGGACACTCGTTTCATGTGTACAAAATGCTAAAGCTGACCAGACGTTTTCAGAAGCCAGCTCATCCCAAAACAAAGACATCACTGCTTGGTGCTCAGCTGTCTTTTATCTACCTGGCCGGTCCTAATAAATCTCATTTCTGCTCCCTGCTATCCTATTTCCCCTTTTTCCCCTCCCTACGGCAGCTTGAAGCAGTGACACACATTCCATCCAGGGCAGATTTGAAGCGTCCTTTATCCCCTTCCTTTTTTCATTTGTTCTGCTGGTTTGGGGAGAGTTCCTGTTGTCTGGTGGGGTTTTTTTTCCCCTTTTTTTCAGCTGGTAATGCCGTTGTTTTAAATCTAACCGTGGAGCTGCTTACAACATTACAGTATGCAGGACATCCTTAAATTGGATCTATTTTTTCCCCCAGCAAGAGCTCTGCCTTGCAGCGCAGGGACTGCTCTGTGCTCCAAAACAAACCCGGCTGCAGTCAGTTAATGAGGCTCTTGTTGCTGCCTCTTTGCTCCCGTTGTGTCCGAACCTAACGGATGCCCCATGGATGAAGCAGAGGGTGGCAGAAAGAAACAGCTTTATGTTGGCAGCAGCCGTGACATTTGGGTGCGTTTGGACCAGCTGCCGGTGTGCTGGGACGCTGTTCCAGGTTACAGGAAGACCTTCAGTCACTTTCCCATCTTTTTGCATCAGTGTGGCAGTGCAGGGGGGCTCTGGTGGCTTTTGGAAGTGCAGAAGGGCTCGAAGGAACAAGAAGGGTGGTCTCTTCTTGGTGACGTTCTGCTTGAGCAGGAGCTCATCAGCTGAATTGCTCCTCCAGGAGCTTTGGTGCTGAGGTTCCTGCTTGCAGTTGTGGCCCTGTGGCTGCAGGAGGTGGGCTGACTTCTAGCAGCTGTGCCTGGCGCAGGCTGTGCCCCGCACCGCTGGTGTTCTGCAAGAGGAATCTGCCAAGACAAGCTGTGAAGTCAGCTGATGGCAGCGTAAGGCGAGATCCCCATCTTAGCTCTGAGAACACTAACTCTTCTACGTGCCCTTGGATTGCACAGAAGTCTCAGTGGGCATTTTTACCTGGTTCTTACTGCCGCCACAGGCCTGCTCAGTGAACCACTCGCTCACTATCTCATTACTGGCTCATCCGTAAAGGCATCACTGAAGCCTCCCTCAGCCCTGTGCTGATGTTGGAGTCCCACCTGGAGCTGCTCACTGCAGAGCTGTGCAGCAGGAGGGGCAGTTTGGCAGTGTGCCTGCAGAGGGGCTGTCGGGCAGGCGTGGAGCTGCCGTTTGCTGTGCGTGGCACAGAGGTGTGGGTTCCTGTTTGGTTTGGCTTCCAGCAGTCCTTATCGCATCTCTTACTGCCAGCTTCCTCTGGGTTGTCCTTCCTACCCCTGCCCTGCCTACGCTCCGTGCTGCAATTGCAATTATTTTTAGTATTTCTTTCTCCCTTCAACTACTCCACCACACGAGTGCTGTTGAAACAGCTGTCACTCCCGAGCCCATTGCGCTGGGAGGTGCGGTGATGGGCTGCACACAGACAGCTCGTTAAAAGCCTCTCAGGGCTCTTCAGGATGGGCAACCACATAGGTGTGTGATTGTAACCGGATCCTGTGTTATGCACAGTTTTGATTGCAGTGGTGAAATACCGATCCCCTTCTGGCTGCTCAGCAACAGGAGAGATCTGGGTGACGAAAGGGAAGGGGAGCAGTTTGGCAGTGGGACGTGCCCTCTGTGTTTGGTGAAGCATAATAACAAGAGGTGCGTTCTGCTCTCAGTTCCATCCATGTGCATCTGGAGGAACCCCGTTAAAGTAATGCAGTTCCATTTAGAAGCTAACAGAGGGATCCTGGTGACGGGTTGGGATTTGGGTGCTGGGACTGCTTGGCTGTTTGCTGCTCCCTCCTTCCTGCCTCACCAGTACTGAGCTTGGAGCGTAAGCAGAAAGCAGTTGTTTAAATCCCTTCCTTCATCCCTGTTGTGGTCAAAACTGATTTAACTCTCTTGTTAAGTTTGCGCTGTGCGGAACATTGCCACGGTCCCAGTTGTGTTTGAGGTTGGAATTGAGGTGTATGTAACTGCTCAGTGGTGAGCGAGGAACACACAGATGCTGCTCTTTGCAGCAGTTTGTGAGTTGTGATCTGCACACTCCTTTTCCCAGTTCCTGTGTTCTTCCTGGGACGTGGTGCTGGAATATGAGCAGCTTTCCATGTGGTGGCTCCTGAGAGTGGCAAAAGCTTTCTTAGTTGAAGCTGTCCTTTCCCCGTGCATTTATCTTCTATTAGCAGTGTTCCTGAAGTGCTCCGGTAGTTGATGTGTGGATGTGACTGTACTGAAGCTGGGTATCCCAGGGCCATATTTACACACAGCTCTGCTTTCAGCTCCTCTGTCTGATGCGTCGCCGTGAGCTCTTATGGAAGCGCAGACCCTTTGGAGAGCTGTTTGGGATGAAGTCCTTGCAGAGTTTTTGAGTCTGTGGCTGAAAAGAGGTCTTCATAGAACTACAGAATTGTTAAGGTTGGAAAAGAGCGCTGAGATCATTCAGCTGTGACTCTGTGGCCTCTAGGAAATGGATGGGGGGTTTGGCCATGTGCAGTCGGCATCCTCAGCTTCGTGAGGATTCTGCTCTCCGTCTGCGAGGTGTTTTTTCCTGCATTTAAATCAGTGATTTTATGTAACCTTGGAGTAGAGGCAGCCTAACAGTTGCTTTCTCCTTTGTTTTCCGGCCAAGTTTTTCTAAGAGAATAAAGCTTATGTACTTCTTCCTAATCTCCCGTTCTCACTTTAGCCAATTTGGGCAGTGGTTTGGGAGCCTCCAGAGGAGGTGGAAAATCCTTGAATTGGACCAGAAATCCTGTTTTTGGATGTAGCCAAGAGGACAGAAAGGAGAGAGTCTGTTGGTGGCTTTGCTGGAGAAGGGAATCAACTCCTGCATCAGGCTTCAGGAAATCCATGCGGAAGATGTTATCTTCATTAAGCCCCCAGTGCAAGAAATCTGTTAATTGGAGCTTTTGGTTGGACGCTGGGCACCAGCTGCTCCCAGCACAGCAAACAAACAGGACCACGGCTGATTTCTCCTTCTCACCCCTATAGCAATGGGTAGAAGCCACCACAGAAGGAAAGCAGTCTCTTATTGGTATGGGCTCCATCCATTTTCCTGTTCCTAACCTGTACCTAATGCCTCATTCTCTAATTTTCATTGCTCTGACTGCTTTGTTTTCCTTCACTGCAATCAAGAAATGCAGTACAATATTGCACTAAGAACTTCAGCTATTCAATTACCTTTCAGAAGCTGACTTAATTGGCCCTTTAAGTGATGGCTCTCCATTGTATGCAATCAGCACGACTCAAGGAGGGAACAGGAAGAGAATAAGGACTGTGTTTCTAATCAATAAATAAAGGTCTTTGAAGTAATACTACTTGCAATTTGTACTGCTGGTTACATTACACGGCAGATGATAGCCTGTGCGTTCGATGTGGAGCACAGCTCTAACAGAGCAATAAACCTTTGCTCTCAGCAAGCTTGCGGACTGCTTTGCTGTGGGCTTCCAGCAAATCCATTTCTCCCCTCGGATTATTCTTTTCCCCCCCCAAGAATTAGAGGAAAGCAAAGCAAAACTGCTGCGGAGTCCAGCACAGATGGTTTGCAAGAGTCCGATATGTAATGACTAATCGTTTATTTTGCACCTCGTAGAGTATGCAAATGAATGCGATACCTGATGATAAATAATTCAAAATGGAGATGGAAGGCAAGGGGAGATGACAGGCAGGAAGAGCACAGGAGGAACCAGTGGAGCCCTATAGCACACGTGAAGGTATGCAGCATCGTTTCATAAACCGCTGGGCTAAGCGACGTGGCAAAAGAAGGATCGTTTTGGTTATAAATTCACTCTGTGCCTTCCTTTGGGCCGTTGGATGGAGCCCGATGTGTTTTAACATCTGCCTGTGAAGGCTGCAGGATTTATCTTTGAAATGAGATGTGCTTTGCTGCACCACCAGCAGTTTTTTGGCGGAGCTGTTTTTGTGAAATATAACCTGAGAATTTGTATTGGCTTAACACTTAAACTGCAGCCAGGGGAAGATGGAATATTCATCTTTATTGTATTTGTTTCTCCTGTAACGAGGCATTACTGCCTGTCATAAAGGAGACCGTCCCTGAGCCCAGAGAGCATGCCCGGTTATTTGCTGCCTGCTCCATTAGCCCGTGCAGAACTCCCAGTTTTTATGTGCGTGTGCTTTTCTACTTGTGTAAGCCTGCCAAGGGCTCATCTCGATTGAAATCCATTCCTGCGATGCTGTGTATACACACATTTGTTGAAGCTCTTAATGCAGTTAATGGAGGGATGGCTCTGGGATGCCCAGTGAGGCTCTCCCAACTTTCTGCTTCCCGTCAGGCAGCACAGAGCTTGGTACAGCATCACACCTCCGGCACTGAATGCGTGCAGTAAAGAAGAATAAACTTTAAGGAACGACAGGAGTGCCGTAAACATCGCTTGGATTTTGATTTACATCCTCAGAGCACAGCACAAACTGCAGGGCTGGTGTAGCCGATGGAAATATCTCTGGATGGGAGTGCTGCAGAGCAGGATGCCAGTGCTGTTTATTGCCAGTGAAGCCAAATGAAGTCCTCCCAGGGCCCCATGGCAGCTCCCCAGCGTGCTCATCTGCCGTCCTGCCCAGAACGTGGTGTGTGTGCCCGGGTTCCCTCCTGATGTGCCCATCCAGCTGTATTGGAAAGAAAAGGAGCCCGGCCGTCCTGGCACACCAATAGTGGCAGCACTTGGAAACTTCAGCTTCTCTCTTTTCTCATTGCCGATTTCTTCCCAAGGATAGCTGCGGTGCTTTTCTTTTTTAGGATTTTGCCCAAATTATCACATCTCCGAGGATCCGCTGCTCTGTTATCCCACAATGGGATTATGACCTTAAATGGAAAACAGCCACAGCCAACGGTTGGGAAAAACATTATTGTGGGAAAACGCGGTTGTTAGATGTGTTCCATGTTGTGAGGCTGCTCGGTCAGGAAATGCTTGCGAGTGTGCAGAGGAAATGCTTGTGTGTTCTGAATGCTTGTTGCATTCTTCTTTTAATTGCTTGTTAAATAGGAGGGCATACCTCCATCGAAACGCCATCAGATGCGCCCTGCTGTAAGGGGATGGGAGGCATGAAAAAACATCGAGGGAGAGAGGGAGGACAGTCTGGCTTTATGAACCCGTTCATTTGTGCATTGGCTCCTGTTCATCCCTCCGGAAGAAAAAAAAGAGAAAAAAAAACAAGAAGTCTGTTGGCAGATCATTTAGCATGCCATGTTCAGAGCAGACCAAGAGCAGACGAGTTCAGTAGCGCTGGAAATGTGACCCTGTGAAACTGCTCTGAAGTTGCCAGCCTTGCTGCATGGGAGCAGGAAGCTCGGCGGGGCTGGGTTGCTCCCATGCGAACGGATCTCTTTGGTGTCTGTCATAAAATGCAGCCAAAGTGTGGGTTGCAGAGCCGTGCCCGGGGTGATCCCACTGAAGCGCACATCTGGGAGCAGCTGGATGCGCTGTGCAGCCCCATGCGAAGCCCTTTTTGGGGGAAATTCATTATAATCGGGGTAATTTATGGTGATGGTTAATCACTCGCTATTAAAACGTGGGCATTTTGTGTCAGCTCGAGGCCCGGGGAGGGCAAAGGGCTCTGTATTGCCAGCTGTGCGCCCAGGCAGGCTCAGGGATCACTCGGCACACGCTGGAGCACTGTCTCGTTTCCTGGCGATGCCCGTTGCTCTCAGTGGGGAAGTTACAGGCGTTAGCAGCAGAATGAATTTCCCTTCATGTGCGGCAATACGCCCTTATGGCTCCATTCCTCAGCCTCCTGTCTGATGTTAAAGGATGTATTTGTCTTTGCAGGTGTGTGAGGCTGTAGCAGCACGCTGGTGGCTGCTGTGTGCCACCCCCTGAATGCGACAGGGGAAGGCAGGTCCAGGGAGTGAGCTGCAGGCTTGTTCTGTCTCCCTGCAGAAAAGCAAGGCACTCCTTTAGGGGCAGTGATTTATAAGGCTGCCAGAATGGCACCGCTCTAAGCAGGCTTTGGACGTGGCCATCCATCCGTAGCTGTGTACATCCTCGTGCTGTTACAGTTCCTACATTCTGCTTTTTCAAGGCCCTCCAGCTTAGCAGTGAGATCCTTTGGGAAGCTGTCCTGCTGCTGCTGCGGTTGTTCCCAGTGGCCACAGGTTGTTCCTCGCCCTGCAGGGATGGAGCTCCTCTACCTGCTGCCCTGGTGCTGGTCCTGCAGCTCACCAGCATGACTTCCACTGCCCGGTCTCAAGGTTTGAGAAAATTGGATTGGGTTTTTTGCAGCAGCACACTGCAGTCAGCAATGCCGGGTGACAAAGCTGATCTGGGAAGCCGGGCATGAGGGTGAGTCATGAACCTGGGGTGAGTTCTTTATGGACGCCTCCAGAGGATGAAGCATCTGTTGAACATCTCTGTGTGCTCAGCTGACAGCTGGCAGCACCAGGAATGGAGCTGAGGGACCATTGCTGCAGCAGCATCTGGATACACCCGGGGTCCCTAAAGGGTACAAGTGCAGAAATGGCTCCCAGGCATCATAGCAACACTGAACCTCTTTGTGCAGAGGAAACGGGCTTGAGCTGAGCTCCAGATGCTTATGTTCTGCCCACTGCAGCCATAGGGTGCAATGATTTTGTCATGGAAGATTACCTCCATGGGCTCAGACACTGTTTCTTGCAAGGAGATGAGGCTTTCCTCCTCGAGATGGGGTGCCCTTGCACCTGCTGAACGTGTCAAACTGAATCTTTCTGCAGCACAGCTTCCCTCTGAGTGTAAAGTCTGGAAAGCTGAGCCACAGCAGCCCCCACAGCAATTAGTGCTGCATTCTGTGTGCCACCAGTAAAGGTAACTGCGTGTGAAGTGCTGAAAAAACGGATGCATTTAAATAGGTGTTGTAAGGGAATGAGATACTTAAACTGCATCTCCACTCATGGAGAGCGTGAGGTGGCTGCTTACAAAAGCCAGGGCTGAGCAGCACTTCAGGAATAGCTGTGAAATGGAGCATGGATACGATGGTCTTGCAGTCTGGGGCTGCAGGACGTATCCCTGACTTGGGGTGGTTTTCTGCAGGTCACAGCTCCAGGAGGTGGTTACAAAAGGCGTTTTGCACTCTGTTCTGTGGCTTTGTGGGATGAGTGTCAGCATTGCTGGATAACCCCTCCTCGTGTTCTCTTGGATGCCAAATGTGGAAAGGGCGAAGCAGGTCTCCCTTAGCAGTATGTTGTTCTTCCCAGGAATTATCCTTGCGTATGAGATGAAACAGGAGACCTCAGATAGCATTGATGCTTACAGCTGGGCTAAGTGTGCTATTTAATGGCAATGTCTTGTTTCCTCTCCAGAGAGAGGAAAATGCACCCCATTATGTGTTACGAGCCTGCACCCTGGGGGATAAATATTTCAAATATTGATGTTGAATAATTTTTAAGAGGCTCTCTATGAGTTTTATTTGAAGCATTCTGCAAATTATTGAAGAGAGCCGAAACAAAACGCGATGCAGATCAGCTCATCGCGTGATCGGCATGAGAGGCTTTAAAACGTGCTGCTGCCCACAGGCACGGTTGTGATCTGATCAGGTGCTGGTACTATAGGGAAACCGGGAGCCGTTTGTGCACCCGTAGGTAGAGCAGAAGTCGGATGTGTGCAGACAGGCGGTGGTTGAAGGGGATGCTCTCAGTATCCTTTCACTCTGATGCAGTTGCACGCATTGCAAAGGAGTTCCTCCTTTGGAAGAAGCAGTAAAACCTGACGTGCATTGAAGTTCTCTTAGCACAAACAGAGCCAGGGACTCCAGCCAGAACTTCTGTGATTTCCTTGATATCTCTGCGACTCAGTACATCCCTTTAACTTTTCCATATGTGTTCTCTGATTTATAACACAGCAGCGCTTTATTTTGCTGTTGTAAA
Organism: Gallus gallus; assembly: GCF_016699485.2. NCBI lineage: Eukaryota > Metazoa > Chordata > Aves > Galliformes > Phasianidae > Gallus > Gallus gallus. Next base: position 13,089,840 of record NC_052544.1, read on the forward strand.
ATTCTTTCATTCTCTCGGCTGTGCCAGAAGCTTCGTATGTTATTGATTAAACAAACTCCCCGTGCTCCAGCATCTCGGCTGTTCTGAGGCTGCGGCGTGCAGTGATGGCTGCGCTGCTCCTTCCTAGCAGGAGCCGGGGAAGCACGACGTCCCCACTCTTCCTGCTGCTTATCACCACGTTAGCCTCCGGTTTGCAGAAAGGAGCTGCTTTTTCCACCCTCTCCGGCCGTGTCTCACGGGCCCATCAGCTGCTTACGGTTGTTTCAAGGGAGTGATGATGATGTTGGGTTGTAGTGATGTTGGGAGGAGGATTAACAAGAATTTCATCTCGACTCCTTCACAGGCAATTAGCGACAGCTGCTGCTAGAGAAAGGGCACGATGATTAACACAGTGACCTTTGCAAAGATCAGCTTGCCTTCTTGGAGGCATTCCTGTCGGACGGAAGCAGAGCCATTAGCGCTGCGGCACTGAGCGGGCTGCGTGGGTTTTGGTGGAGTGAGGTCTGTGTTTCATTAATAACACAATTAGGTTGTAATAAAACGGGGCTTCCTGTTACACTGTGAGGCATTAGCTGTGCTTCGTGGTTTTGTTTCTTTAAGGCACCTATGGGAACGCGGCCCTGCACGCTTGCACAGCAGCTCTTTGGGGCTGTCTCATGGGATTGCACTCCCTGACTTTGGCCCTGCGGTGAGAACAAGGCAGGAGAGGCAGCAGTGCAGCCCAGAGGTTGCATGCAGCGAGAGCAAAGTGGGTTTCTCCTGCACATGATGTTTGCCATCCCCCATGTGCCAGGGCTTCTGCTGCATGTGGATTTCTGCAGGAGCATTCCCGTGCATGGGAGCAGCGCACTTTGTGCTGCCATTGGGCACATCCCAGGGCATCCTCTGCACCGTGCAGAGGGAATGGCATTCCAGGAACCCTTTGGGTTGCTTTCCGTGCCCAAGTGTGATGTGTCCTCTTAAAAATCCTGCGGAGCTGCAATTATTTGGAGGTTTAATGACCCATGATTTCTGTAATGCCTTATTTTGTTCACTTTCAGCATGTTTTTATTCCCCAGTCAAATAGAGAGTATTAAAAAAGCCAACAAGAACAAAGCCCTCGCTTTCCATTTGAGAGAAAATGCTTGGAAAGCTGTATTTGTGCTACACAGGTAAATAATTAGGTTGCTAATGAATTAGCTTTGCTTTGAAGAAGAAAGCTGCAGTGTTCCTAATTAAGTTGTGGTATGGGAGGAGAGGTGCAGCGATTCGGAGCCATCTCTCCACGCCGTGGGATGCTGAAGGGCACTGCCAGGTCCAGCACTTTGTTTGAATGCCCCCTTTTGGTGCTTTTCTATGGCAGTAAGTTTGGAGATGTAATATACTTTTGTTTTGTTGGTTTTTTTTTTTTTGCACAAAGCGTTTCCTTTTTATCAGCTCGAAATTAACAGCATTTGGATCGAATGGCTGCTTATTCCTGTAGTTTCAGGCACGGAGAACGAAAGTCCGTGTGATATATTTTCATTATATCACTCTATTTTATATGCTTTTCATCATGAGCCCTATTATTATGCCAATTGCAAGATGAATAATCTCATATATTTTTTCTTTCCTTGCAGAGCAGGGTTTTTTCAGCCCTTTGATCATTCTCATCACCTTCTTCTAAAGCCCATTTTAAGTCTGTAATAATACTCTTTTGCAGAGGAGGTGAAAGCTATTCTGGGATTAGGCAGCATCATTTTAATAATGTTATAATCTTCGTGCTCTTATTCCCCATCCCATTCTCTGAGCAGACCAACATCTTCCTTGCCTCCCTCTCCATCCCTTCTCTCTCAGGGTTGCTGCTACCTGCAGAGCAGCACCAAAGATGCTCTGAAGCTCCAGTCTCCCTCTCAGTTAATACTGTTAATTAGGAACTGCCTGAAAAATACCCCGATTCCCTTCTCCTCCCCGATTAATTTGCATCTGTCAGCTTTGGTGTTAATTCTCCATGTTGTTGCCTTTTCTCCCAGTCGTTTGGTTGGCTTGGGGCTTTGAGGAACTTATCTCTGTGTCATTTCTGTATTTTGCTACTTTGCAAATTCATCTCTTTCTCCAGATCCTTACTAAATCTAAGAGACAGGAGGTTTAATACCAAACCTTATGGCCTCCTCTTGAACCTTTTGCTATGATGAAAATTCACTGCCTAATACCATGTCCTTTCTCTTCTGATCAATAGCGCTATTTGCCTCTTTCCTTCTCTTCCTCAGCTGTTTTGCAGCAAAACAAATTGCCAGCTGATGCGTCCATCTCATTAAGTCCCTTGGACAAGTTGATAAAATCCCAGACAAACTGAGGGGCTGGTTTCTTCTGCAGAATCTGATGCTGGCTTATGCCTGCCAGAGATTTCCTCACTTTGCCTTGTGACAAAACCCAGGGGACCCACACCGTGCATGGAGCTTTTTATCTCTTTCAGTCTGGCTCACCCACAGAGCTGTGCAGCGGGGACAGAAGGGCTCTGCAGGTGCCTGAGAGTGGCCTGATGGCTGCCGGTACCCACAGGTGATGTGTGCATCCCAGTGTGGTTCGTTAGTGCTGAACTTCTGCGTCCTCGCCTGCATCCCTCCAGGAATGTGTGCCCCTTTTTGGGAGTGGGATTTCAGTGTTCGCCATCCGGATGTGGATCACTGTCCCCGCAGAGGGGAACCTGCCCTTCCCTGAAGTCTTGCTGCTTAGGACTTTGAAGGCAAAGAATCTTAGTTGTGGACGGAGCTGTTTGTTTTCAGTGCAGGATCAGAAATGCGAGCAGTTCCTCCTCCTCTGCACCTGCAGCTGCTTTCCCAATAATAATAACGAGCTTTCTAGGGGTACTAATGACTTTCTATGGTGCTTTGTGTCTTGGTATTAACCACAAATTGCGGCAGTGCTAATGTGAAATGAACAAAGAAAGTTGAAGTGCATTTTTCTAAGCAGTAGCTGGAAAATGCCCGTTGAGACTGAGTGCCCCAGTGATTCTGTGCAAGTGATGCTGCAAGTGTCACATAACGTTTGCTGCGTGATGCACTTGCATTTGCAATGTGAGGATGCTGGGATGCTTGTTCTTCTTGTCAGGATGGAGCCAGGGGTATTTTGGCTGCTGAACTCTCCTTTCTCTTTCCCTCCCCGCTGCACAAGTCAGTATTTTTGCCATCCTTTCCTGTGGGCTATAACAGCTGTCACCTGCAGCTCCACACAGCCCAGCAGTCTCTTCCCTGTGGCTTCTGGGGTTGCTTTGGGGTTCTGTTGATGGTTTGTTCCTTCCACGGCCAAATGGCAAAATTTAGCTTTCCAGTGTATGAAATGTTTATTGTGGAATTAATGCTGGTCCCTGTGTGCATCTCCAGCCTTTCCCACATCCCAGCAGCTGAACCAAACTCCCCAATACAGCACAGCATCTCCTTATGTCCACGTTAACGGCCTGCTGGCGTTCCCTTAGCAAACACCTCATGAACATTGCGATTCAGTCAAGGCAATCTAGAGTGCAATGCGTGGAGCAGCGCCAGCATTATATAAATCATTAAACATCAAAACATCAAATGGCCCATCATCGTCCAGGGCCGAGGGCGCTCCGACGAGGCCAGGAGCTCGCTGTGCCTGGTGGTTTTTACACGGAGAGTTTGGCTTTCTGCTCTATCTCTGTGTGTGTGTGTGTGTTGTGAGCCCAGGACTGTGCTTTCTTTTGGCTGTTCCGTCCCTGGAAACTCTGACGTGTGTGTTGATCGCAGCACTTGCAGCAGAAGGGTCACAATGTGCCGTTGCGCTCTCGAAGCCAAGATTTCACAGAGATAAACAGATTAGAGGCTGGGAGTTGTTTCTAGTTTTTTAAACAAAGTCTCTCAAAGGTCTTCCTAATGAGAGGAGAATCCAGCTCGCAAAGATTTGAGAGACTAGTGTGGCATTCAGGATTACAGAACTCCTGACTGTGTCTGTGTGCACATGAATGAGTGACCCCGAGAGGTTGCAAAGTGGCGGCTTTACGGCATTGGCCTCATTTTGTGCCCATCTGCTGCTTTAGGCTCAGATTAGGCTTTTTGCTTTGATTCAAAAACTGGAAGTGGATAAGCAGGGTGGACGCGGGCACCTCAGCCCCCCACCTCTGCAGGCAGGCCTGGTTCACCTCCTCATCGCTTCAGTAGGGACAGAGCCACAAAGCAGAGAATTCCTCTGTGGGCAGTGGGCGCCATTTTGGATGGACGGAAGTGGGCGCCATTTTGGATGGACGGTAGCCTTTGGGAAGCCAACAGCATATCAGCTGGGGGCTCTGGATCAAAACGAGACCTCTGGAGGTGCTGCCCCAGATCGAAAACGAACCTAAGAGAGAAAATTGGGCCCAGGGTGCAGCCAATGGCCAGGCACTGCCAGTGGCTGCCCAGAGGCCTGTGTGCTGCCATGCATGCAGCCAGTTGGTGAGTGGCCTGGCAGCCTGTGCCTGAAAACTGCTTTTGAAGGAGCATCGAGTGCAAATCCTGAGTGTGGTGTGGTGTGAAAGGTGTTGTTTGCAGGGCACTGGGTTGACACAGTGTAATCTGCAAGCACTGGAAGTCCTGCTTTGAAAGGGCTGGGTCTGCCTAGTCTGTCCTGCAACAGGGCAAGAGGTGATGACCTTAAGTTGCTCCAGTGGAGGTTCAGGTTCAGTATTAGAAAAGAATGATTCTCCAAAGGGTAGTAATGCATTGTAGCAGGCTGCCCAGGGAGGTGTTGGGATCACCATTCCTGGAGATGTTCAACAGCTGTGGAGGTGTGGCACTGAGGGATATGGTCAGTGGGCAATACTGGTGGTGGGTGGGCGATTGGAGGAGATGATCTTAGAGGTCTGTTCCAACCTTACTGATTTGATGATTCTAAGTGCAAAACGGTGTTACTGGGAATCCGTGGGAAGCTGTGTGCCCACCGCAGGCTTTGTCTCAAGCTGTTACTGTAACTGGTCACAATCGATCAGCTTTTAAATTTCATGAAATTTTAATTAAAGAGTGGAAACTACTAACACATCATGGGACAAGAGCACTGGAAACAAATACAATTTCACTTCCAACCATTAGCCAGAAAAGCAGCAAATGGTTGACTGCACATCACCATTGCAGCCTAATGAAAAGTACAGCTCTTGGCATCAGTGGGCAGGTCATTAGTGCCTGAATAATCAGTGACATTTCCCTTCGCAGTCTGACACAAACCAAGTGCAGCACTCTGGAAAAAGCCATTAAGCACAAAGCCCCACGCTCTGCTCCAGGTAGTGCAGAGGAGACCGGCATCAAGTGAGGAGGGGAAGCAAGGTTTGCTCCTGGTATTAAAAGATCCGAGCATGAAAACCCCTAATCTGGACAACGTGGGTGCTTAGAGGTGTTCTTACAGATCAGAGCTAACATTAGGTTAAGGTCTCACTCACTGTGGAGTGAATTTAGATTCCTGTGGCAGCCCCTCATGCTGGGGGTTACCCTGTTTTTTCTGTAGTACCACGCAGGAAAAAGGAGCAACCGGTGCTGTTTGTGTCGCCTGTGTCAGGCAGAGCAGCAACCAGATGGGATTGCCTTCCTCTCTTCCCTCCCCATCTTCCAGCCACTTTGCAGTAATGCGGAGAGCCCCGGAGGTCAGTGGAGACAGAGCCTTGTGCGGGTGTGCCGCCTGAGGACGGGCAGTGAGTCTGTAAGGATTGTTTGTGGGGAAGAGGCCCCATGGGGGAAGCTTCTCGTAGGCAAAAGCATTAAAGAGAACTTGACTTGGAAGCGTTGTTGTCTTGGAAACCCTGTGCTTTGGAGCTCTGCATGTTTGATCTTCAAAACACCCTTTTTTATTTGCTTGTGGACCCCAGAATAGAAATCCTCAGTGCAGTTGGTGTAACTGTTTTCATTCACTCTGGTTTATGTTTAGCCCCGACTTGGAAGCTCTGTTGTAGTGCTTTTGGTTGTGTTAGCTGTCCTGGCTGGTGTAGTTCTGTAAAATCTAACCTCACAGAAAACGTATGAATGACTAGAGGTGGAAATGTGTGTGTACTGAGCACACATGTTGCATTAGTAATGGGGTAAAAAATGGCCCAGAAAAGTACATTAATAGCTAACCAACTCCGCTGCCAGCTGTTGTATAGTTAGTTATGGATGGAGGCACCCAGTAGTTTTATTGCTTAAAAAGGACAGGCTGGTAAGATGTTGTTTTGAAATAAAAAGCTTTATTACCCTATAAGAAGTTACTCATTTATATATATATTATTTTTTATTATGCTTCCTTAAGGTGTGTATCCAAACACTTGCATTGACATTAGCATCCCAGCCACCACTGCCAGGTGACAGGCTTTGTTCTGCCTCACTTAGGAGCAGAAAGATGACTGTAATTGGTTTTGTCCTTAGGATCCCTTTGGGATTTCACCTCGAGGCAGCCTTGGCGAGCCCCAGCATGGGGCTGGGCAGTGGGCTTCTTGTGTCGGGCCCTGCTCCTCCTATAGATCCCCTTGTCCAGACAAGTTGCAGGACCCAAATTGCTCACCTGCTGGCATCACCGCTGCTCACGCGCACCATGGGAGGGATGCCACAGCTCGAGGCTGGCTGCAGGTGGCATGAAGATGGGGAGGGCTGAGTAAAACCCTGTGGGAGTGGGAGCAGCTGTCTGTTTGCCTGCTCTGTGCTGCGGGCAAAACTTTGTGGTATGCCTGCGCCTACCATTCCCGCAATGACAAGCATCCTGTCCGCAGCCGCTATGGCTGAGCAATGTAAAATCCACTCAATCCAGCCTTGGCAGCTCCTTCTCCCTGGAGATGCTGTGTGCCATCTGGAGAGGGCCCCCGTGGTGCTGCTGCCTTTGCCCCAGTTATTCATGCCAGGCCATCTGCAGCAGCCATGTCTCCAGCACAGCTGGGTGTGCGGTGCCGGTTCCCTCCCTGTGAGCCCAAGATTTGGCTTCTGCTCACCCTGCTGATAGATGGAGCAGTCCTTGTGAGGGAATTTGGGGGTCTTTCCTGGGGTGCCATCTGCTGTAGCATCAGGGCTGGCAATCGAAGGTCCCTGGTTGTGTCTTCTCTTGGAGACCAGCTCTCATCTCAGGCCCAAAGCCTTCACTGTTAAACTCCTGTTTTTCTACAATAAGGCAACCCAAGCAAGGAGCAAGAATTGGAAATATTTGTATTTCTTGGTTTTGTCATTGTTTTACCGAGTCACCTACCCTAATACTTCCAGTTCTTTTTCACTCAACTCCTGGTCCTCGCTGCTCACTCCTGTGGTTGCCAACTGATGCACCCCAACTTCTGGCGCTGCAGAGATGCACGATATTGTCCTTAAAACTAATGCAAGCAGCTGAGTGTAGAGCAAAGAAGAACTAACACGCACCTTATTTTTGCTCCATGCTTTGGTCACACAACATCAGGTCATTGTTCCCTATGACCAGAACCCAAGTTAAAGAGAGAAAGGGAAGCAGCTTTATGTTGTGGTTCTGCAACTGAAAGTTCCCGCAGGCTGTCAGAGCTCTCGTGGCCGACACGGTAGCACAAAGCAGATGTGCATCCCTGTACAGAATGCTGTTTTGTGTATCAGAGACTCTTTCTTTGCATGCATGTATCAACCATGCTTTGTGTATCTCCCAGCTCTCTCCGCCGTAACTGCTCAGTGTGTGATAGACCACAGCTCCATAAATCCAAGTTTGGAGGTAGGGAAGGGGTGACTGCTTTCACTTTTGCATCTCGAAACCCTTCAGAGCACAGAGGAAACACAATGCTCTCTTTGCCATCCGCAGGTGACGTTGTGGACATCTACCAGCGGGAGTTCCTGGCTCTCCGGGACCGACTGCACGCGGCCGAGCAGGAGAGCCTGAAGCGCTCCAAGGAGCTGAACCTGGTCCTGGAGGAGATCAAGAGAGCTGTCTCGGAGAAGCAGGCCCTGCGGGACATCAACCGCACCTGGAGCAGCCTATCTGGTGAATAGCAGGAGCAGAGGAGATGGTTTGGAGGTTGCTAGTGAGGAGGTAGAGAGGTGTGTGCGCAGGTAGGACGGTGCTCTTCTCCCTCCTGGCACCAGCAAACGGTGGAGTTCAGAGGTGTTTGTTGGGTTTTATTGTCATTTGATGCAATAGGCTTGGGAACTCTTAAACTCCTGTTTAACTGCAGGTACATATGCATCACTAAACATTGGGATTGCCTCTGCCAGTGATATTTGCCAACTTGCTTGCTTCTAAGCTTTTTTTCTTGCAAGTCATACGTGCCGTTTCCTATGGCTGTACTGAATGCATATGGAAAGTAGTGGGTATCTGGAGGCAGGGAAGAGGAAGGAGTTAGACTGGCCGAGCACCCCTTGCCAATTTGTTTGTTCATTTGTTTTAAGTTGCTCAGTTGAAGAAAATTGGATCTCTCCAGAAAGATCCGATTTGGCCTTCATTTGATCTTCATTCTCCCCCTTCCTTCCCAAATGTTTTGGAAGTTCTTCAAGGCCCTCATGGCTCCTGCTGAACTTTAATTGGGTTTGTGGTAGCATGTTAAAGGTTGGCCTCATTTTTTATAACCCAGCAGTAGTCTCGGGTGGCCAGGCTGCTCTAAAAAGGCTTTTTGCCTTGCAGTCTCTTCCTACATACCGTTCCTTGCATATTGATTCCCTTTTCCTTTTTAAGACGAAACCAAGTTAAAACTGTGGAATATCACCAACAAGAATGTGCTGCACCTTCCCACCATCTTCCATCATTTGCCACATTTGCTGTCAAAGGAGAACAGTCTGCAGCCAGCCGTGCATGTGGGACAGGGGCGCACTGGAGGTAAATGGGAATTAGTACTGCCTTAGTGCTCTTCCTCTCACCTGGTGCCTGTTCCTGCCTTTTCCTCCGGGCCTGGCTGCACTGCAGGGATGAGCAGGACTGGAGGAACGGCTGCATGTATCATGTGAGCTTCCTTGGTGCTGCAGCACACGGGGTGGGTAAGCCACAGAGCATCTGCGTGCCAGGGTGTCATGGGGATGTTTGTGCTCCTGAAGTGTTCTCAGTGCTTCTCTCAGATGGTTTTTGCTGCTTTCCATCTCCGGAGTGCTCTAGGCTTTGCCTGCAAGGTGGTCAGATGAAAGCACAGTTTGTGGAGACTCTAAACTGTGTTAGGAGACAAATCCCATCCAGAGCAGGACTTGGGTTCTTAAACATTTCCTCCCCTGCTCCCAAACCCCAACCCAAAGCCAAGCAGCTGACTGATTCCTCTTAAACCAAGGTGCTTCTGGCCATGGGAGGGCTTTGGAGAACAAGGGTGTTCTTGAAGTTACCATTCACGTGCCGGAAAGGACCTTGGGCAGGGAGAGTCTGGGGCATTTCCTAAGTCTCTGGGGGAGAAAAGAAAGAGCTTTTAGTTCCTTTCTGCTTTTCGTAAAACAGCACAAAGCCAAGTCTGTTTGCTGATTGAACCTACCCAGCGTTAGGGGCAGCCAGGCTGCCGGTGGCTGTGTCCACCTTGATGCCCCAGATTTTCAAAACTGAGCATCAGCACGGCCTCAGCCCTCAGCTCACCGTCCCCACAGGTGCCCACAGAGTCCAAGCAGTGTGAGGACAGCAGTCCAGCCATTGTCCAGCACCTGACTGCAGTGGGTGCCCTGCCATGGGTGCACCAGGCTGCTACTGGCCCGTACTGGGTGAATCATGGGGTGGTCATGGGAATTGAGAAGAACGCCTTGTCTGGCATAGCCCCTCTCTAAAGACTCTTCTTGGCCCTGGGCAGTGTCTGTCGTGATGGGAATCCCCAGCGTAAAGCGGGAGGTGCATTCCTACCTTACGGACACCCTCAGCTCCCTCATCTCTGAGCTCACGCAGCAGGAGAAGGAGGACTCGGTCATCGTCGTCCTCATCGCCGAGGTAAGGTGGAGCTTGGCCTGTTGGTCCCTCTTGGTGCCAAATAGTACAGCCGCGTGCCTGCAGGCCTGGTCTTCTGACCGGGGCAGATGAGCCCAGCCTTTGCCAGGAACATAAGATGCATCCAGCCCAAAATGAAGTGCTAGGGACGCCGGGATGTGAACACACAAATGTCTCACGTCAGCAGCTGCTGTGTGATGTGTGATTTTTATCGCTGTCTATGTTGTGCTACCTCTGGAAGAGTGCTGGAGTGATTGTTCCCAGACTGAGCTGGAGCAGCCCCATGGCCGCACCTCAGGGGGCTCTCAGCCCCCCTACAGCAGCGTTGTTTCTCAGTTGTTCTTTGAAAAAGGCCCTAACCTCTCTCCAGACCCAAGAGCCCACTTATTTTGATCTGAGACTAATATGCTGCTTTGCACTCGTGTCTGGAGTCCAGAATCAGTTGCTGAATCCAGGGGCTAAAAAGCCTTGATACGTTAATCCACAAGAGCTGCTTTTATCTATGGGTTTAGATGGTTATTTTTCTCCCCGGCTTTCCCCTCAGGATTATTTTTGTGAGCCCCAAATGCATTTGTCTTAATTTCAGAAATCCACTGAGAATGACAAACCTCAGTGGCATGGCAGAGGGAGCAGCTCAAAGATAAATGCCTGGTTTTGATGCCTCTTTCCCCACGGTTTGACCTTTAGAGTAGCGTTTGGCTTTTGGGTCCCTGGCTGCTAGTTCCACAACAGAGCCCTTTTTGGGAATGGGAGCTTTGTTCCCTCGAGAAACCCCCTCCCCTTGTTGCCATTCCAGCACAGCCTCCCTGGTGACACATCCCACATTGTCACCTCCTCCTGGTGCCAAGGCAGCGACCCCAGTGCTGCAGCCACACATCCACCAGCATCCCGGTCCCGTGGTGCGTGTGACTGCCCAGAACAATGCAGGCACCAGGAAACACGCACATTTCTGCTCCTGGGTCTCCTGCCCTTTGCTCCTGGTGGTGTTTTCTTGGTCAAATGTTTTCTGTCCCGTGCCTTTCCCTGCTTAGTACTTATCTCGCTCCCAGATAGAGCCCTGCAGTGCCACTGACCTTTGCCTCCAAACCACCGCAGGTTGAGCTCTGGGAACAAACTGTTGGTTTGGGGAGAAAAGTGTTGAAATGAACTTGAAATGAAACTGCAGGCGCGTAAATAAGGCCGTGCTTTTCACAAGAGGGGTGGAGATCCTTTTCTGCAGAGAGTGTTGTTTGGATGAAAGCCGGCACGTCTGAAACAAGAAGCAGACAGCCTGGCGCTTAACGCTTTGTGCAAAGGCACGGGGTGGGCAGAGTGCAGGCATTGCTGGGAGAGCTGGGAGGGCACAGAGCTCGGCATCCTGCACTGCCTGCTGTGGGCTGGGTGTGATGGTTCGCCTCAGAGGGGGGCTTTGTCACGGTGGGGATTGCGCTGGGTGCGAGATGGGGAGACGTGTGTTAAAGGAGGATGACGTGGAGGTGCTGACAGCGTGCCCAGGGTGTATGCAAGGTGATTTCTAAAACACGGGGCAGCACAGGCTGGGGCCGAGTGATCTAACGCTGTGTAACTTCTGTTTTCAGACGGACACCCAGTACACAGCCGGAGTGGCAGAAAATATCAAAAACTTGTAAGCACTTTGAGTGACCGCATGGGCCTGGGCTGTTCCTGCCACGGGGCAGGGGTAGCATCTTCAAGGAGGAATACGTGTCTTTCTGTGCCCCTTCCTTGTTGTTCTCTGCTTTGTTTGCCGTTCTTCAGTTCTGCATTGTCTTTGCTTTTGCCGCTTTCAGTTCTGGTTCCAAAATGTGTCCCGTATGTAGCTTCCAGTAGTCTGCTGTGTGCTTGCAGTGTTCAACACACGTGGCCACGCTGTTCTGTTTTTGCTCTTTCTGTGCTTTGGCATTGCAAGGAGAGGGATTATTTAGATTTACAGTAATCCTGGCAATTGTTGCTGTACCTGGAGTGGCCCTCTGCCTGCTCTGTGAGTCAGAGCAGCTGGGCAGTGCGGTACGCACATCCTCATGCTATAGTGCCTACCAAATCCATGTTTGGTTTTCCTCCTGCTCCCACCGGTTTGTTTTCCCCATGTCCTAGGTGATAGTTACATTTTCTCTCCCTCGCTGCTATTTACATCCTACAGCCTTAGTGGCTTTTGCAGTGCTATCAGTGCAGGAGCCGGTGGTGGATCATTAACTGCAAGCCAGGCCAGGCAGTAACAGTGCCAGAGCTCAGAGGTGAAGGAAAAGATGGTGAACAAGGAGGCTCTGCCCACAGCCCGGCTCCTGCACTTGCGTGTTTCCAAAGGATGGCAGCAAGCACAAGAAGGAGGCTGTGCAGGGCAGTGTGTCCCCAAGCCAATGATGGACGAGGGGTTGGGACGAGCGCCCGAGCGGAGCCGGAGGGCCGTGTGCCGTCCCTGGGAGCAGAGCTGAAACAGAGCCCTCCATCTTGCTGTGCAGAAGCTGGCAGCGCTCCCTCCTCCTGCCTGCTGGCTGCGGGACGCACGCAGCGGGGATAATGGGCCGATTGTCTGCTGCATCCTGATGGAATCTGCAGCGAGCGCTCCGTGCGGATGGCCTGCAACTTTAATTGGCCTCATGGTTTTCTTTCTGTCCCCACCCCCGTTCACTTCACTTATTTTTCTTCCAAATGGAATGGAGGTGGTGCGGGGACAGGGAGTGCTGAGCTCGTGTTGCAGGAGGTGAAGGCGGTCGCTGCCTCGTTGCAGGTTTTATCAGCTCTGTTTCACTGCTGAAAATAGTTGGAAATCTCACCGATCCCAGGAGGGAACAGAGAAGGGAAAACTAAGTGAGAAGTTTTTGCCATTCTCGCTGCTCCGTCTCCCTCTGCCACATCTCCCACCCTTCAGGCTCCGCACAAACAAAGGAAATCAACCTTGCACCAAATGTTCTCCAAAAGGGCAGTGTAAAAATAACTGGGTTTCCCGCTTATCTCTGGCAGTCTCAGCAGTCTCTGGGTATTGCTTGCAGCACTTCTGTAGGTACATATTTTTCAGATGAGTGAGATTTTTTTCCTTGTTTGGGTTTGACTCTTTAAAGGCTTCTAAACCACATCACAGGAAAAATATATGCCGATTTTATCAGCACGAGGAAACGAGGTGGAACTCCTGCCGGCTGTCCTGACTGCAGCACAGCACGGCGCTGCAAGTAACTTATCAGAAATGCATAGCATAATCTCTGCAAAACGGCTCTTAATTACTGGCACATTTGGAAAATCTCTGAACGCCGGGGATGTCAGCAAGTCCTACCTTTGCTGTGCCGGTCTGCAGGGCCATTGGATCCTGCAGAGCAGTGGTGGGAGAGCACCTTCTGTCTGAAGCTGACCTGTGTGTTTTCTAAGTGCCATAAATAGCGGAGTCCTTTGGTGAGGATGAAGGTGCACGAGGGGAGGGTTCATCTTAGAGGCTGCATTTGCTGTTTGGTTCTGTGGCTTGATGTTTACCCAGTGAGTTGGTCTGTGAGGTGGTATGTCAGGCGTGGAGCATTTATTTACTGCTGCCTTTCTCCCTCAGATTCCCAAAGGAAATCCACTCCGGTCTCCTGGAGGTGATTTCCCCCTCTCCACATTTCTACCCCGATTTCTCCCATCTGCGGGAATCCTTTGGGGACCCCAAGGAAAGAGTCAGGTAAGAATCAGTGAACTTAGAAGCGAGCAAACCCATCATTAGATTGCAGCGTCTCCCCCTCCGACTCCAGCAGGGGGAAAGCTCTTCTGCAGGCCCACACAAGGCCCCAAAACTCACTTTGTCCAGGAGCTGGATGGATGTGGTGTTGAGCCGTGAGCTGTTGACAGCCTTGCAGGGCTCAGCTTGTGTGCAGTATTGCCATCAGCAGAGCGTGGTGGTGGCTTTAACCCAGGTTTGCTCATTCTGAAAGCCCTCCAGTTGTGTAGCAGCTCTGAATGGATGGCTCAGGGACCAAAAGGAGCGACTGTGTGCCAGCTTCCCCAGCAGCAGCCGTGTGCTAGGCAGGATGGGTGCTCTCATTGCCTTTGTCTGTTGCAGGTGGAGGACCAAGCAGAACCTCGACTACTGCTTTTTAATGATGTATGCCCAGTCCAAAGGCATTTATTACGTGCAGGTAGGTTTGGTGCTGGGGGTGGAGAGGAGATGGTAATCTTCCATTTTTCTCATGCATCTCTGTTTCACCCACTCTGGTGCATGCCTTTGCCAACCCCAGAGACTGCTCACTCTGCAGGCGAGCAAAGCCCTGGCCAGTGTGTGGCTGCAAAGGGATGAGTGCCTCCAGAGCCTGCCTCTGTGTGGTGTCACAGCTTGTGGAGGAGCGTCTTGTAACCATCACCGTCACCTCCTCCAGCGATGGGGAAGTGCCAACCCTCCAGCTGATGAGAGTAGAGGCTGCTGGACACTGCTGTGTGTGAAGCATGGCTTGGCAGATGTGGCTGCTAAGTGTGGGGGTGGCCAGGTGGTTTTCTAAGATGCTTCAGACTTGGAGACCTCTTCCCTAGTCAGACCAGGAGCCCTTGCTTTGTTTACCTGTTAGGATCTGCTTGGAACGTTTTCCAGCATAAACTAGATCTGTGCCAAAGATTTCCTCCACTCTACAGTGTGATTGCTCTGCAGGGAGGCTCTTACTGGAACCTGGATGTGTCATTGGCACTGACTGTCCCTTCCTCTTGCAGCTGGAGGACGATATCGTGGCCAAACCAAACTATCTCAGCACAATGAAGAACTTTGCCTTGCAGCAGCCCTCCGAGGAGTGGATGATCCTGGAGTTCTCTCAGCTGGGGTTTATTGGTAAAGTCTCACCCCTGTCCCAACAAGCACAAACACCTGCTGGGTGCTGTAAGGAGGTCAGCTCTTGTCCAACAGTTTGCCTCCATGAGGTGGTCAAAACCTTGGACTCGGTTCCTCCTTATTTTTTGCAACGACCCCCATGTTTGCACAGGAAAAAGGGCTCCTCCAACTCACAGCTGACATTCGCTTTTAATAAAAATAAACCTGGTTGGAGGCTCACCAGACAGTCTGATGGCTCCAACACGACCGGTAGCTTCTAGGCTGGATTGGCTCTGGTGTTGCCTAACAGTGTACAAAAGGAAGTTTACATCAGCACAGAACTATTTTGGGAACAGCAGTACATGGCTGCAGTAGCAGCTTGATCTCTTATTCTGGATACTGGTTTGACTGGCTTAAAACTTCCAGTTTTCAGGGCAGGAAACGATCTGTCCTGCAGCTGGCTGAGTGGTTTTCAACCTTTCTCTCTGCTGAATGGGAGAGTTTTAGACCTTTTGGTACTGCTGTGACCTATAAGACACTAATGCTTTCTAATTCTGCCGTGAATATTAAATCCAGAGCTGTATTAGTGATGCCAGCAGTACTGGTACATAAAACAGAGCTTCACGTTATTTCATTTATGTAGAGAAAGGGACACATCTGACCTCCACAGCTCAGCCTCTCGAGTTTTTTTCTTCCCAGCTCTCATTCTAGACAATGTCCTACAATAGCTGCTCTCTTTTCCCTTTTTTTGTGTTGTAGGAAAAATGTTCAAGTCTCTGGATCTGAGCTTGATTGTGGAGTTCATACTGATGTTCTATAAGGACAAACCCATTGACTGGCTGCTGGATCACATCCTTTGGGTGAAAGTCTGCAACCCTGAGAAGGACGCGGTACGTAAATAACCTGCACTGAAGGGAAAGTTCCTTTTGGGAGGGAGAAGAAACATGGTTGGTCTGTACCTGCAGAGGCTTTGGAGGGTCATTTCTGTGAGCTCTGGTGCTAGCTGACTTAGCACAGCCTTGCTGCTCCTGTGGGCTTCCTTATGCGTAGTGCTGGAGGGGGGAGTTAAGCCCTTTCTGCAGCTGCCAGAAAAGGCATTCTTTCTGCATCTCTCTGAGCACCAGCAGGCTGTTCCTGCAGCCCTGCAGCACAGCAGCCATCCCCACACCGTACCCTGGAATAACCCTTGGCTCAGAGCTCATGTAGCATCCCCGCAGGGAGCCTGCACAGGCTGCCCTCAGCTGACCCTCCCTGCCCTGCTTCCCGGCGGCACGCCGGCATCTCACTGCAGCATCTGGGAGGGTGCAGAGTGCTCACATGGGATCCTGCTTCGAGCTGCCTCATGGAGTCAGCAGCAGAAAGCCCTGCACCTGCGGGCTGTGTTTCAAGTCGTAGCAACAGCGGCAGGGGGCTAAACTGAGTGGGATGGGCGGAGAAGGAGCGAGGGTGGACAGGAGTGAGATGAGCTCACCGCCATCTCCCCACCCTCCTCCCTGAGCATACTGTATTTACTCATGCACTGGTTGTGTTCTCCTGACAGGCAGTGAGCAGCTGAGCCCTGGTGGCCCAGAATAGCTGCATGCTCAGAGCCAGCAGCCTGGGAGGGACCTGGTGGCCGCGAAGACCGGGTGACACGTGCCAGGGCAAGCGGTCACACTGGGGCTAAGATTGTATTTCTCCTTGAGGGTCAGGGCTGGGTGACAGAGCAGCGCCGGGGCCTCTCTGCTGGCCCCCAATGACCTCTCAGCCTCAGGCAGGGTTAGGGCTGTGGGGATGGAGTGGGGAATGGTACTGCCCTCTGTGCCCCCTCCCTACAGCCTCCAGCCTGCGATTTGGTTCAGCACAGATCCCACCATGCAGCCCCATCAGCTCCTGCCTGGCAGAGTCCTCGCGAGGGCTTCCCAGGGGAACCTGCAAACCTCTTTAAATGTGTTGCCTTTTTAAAAATTAACCTACTTTCCGTGTGGATTTCTGGCTTCTTTTCCCTACTGTTTGCATGATTAACTCTGCACCGCTCCCTTTCAAACACGACTCCCACTTGTAAATCCTGCTGTGCGGAACCAAGTCGGTAGCAGTGAGGATTTGTCTTTTTGAGTGAAAGTTTGTTTGACCTGAGCTTTCACTGAGTGCTTTGTCTGCTCTGGATACAGCCTGCTTTTTCCTTTTTAAACTAATTTTAGATTTACCTGGGGCAGAGCTGTGTGAAAGGATGGCCTTGTTACCACCAGCTGAGCCCAGCCCTGGCTTCACTGGGTCGGTGTTGCTGTCAGCAGATGCCTCTTTAGCAGAAGTAGTAAAAGAGAGAAGGAGAAACCAGGAGGTGCCATAGCCCCCTCCTCTCCCCTTCCCCCTTCTCTGCCCACCCAGAGATGAGAGCTGACGGTTGCTCTGCAGGGCTGCCTTTGTTGTCACCAGCAATGAGCGTGGCTGCTTTTAATTTCCTAATGTCATGTGAGCTGATGAGGGGATTATCTGCTGGAGGCACACGGGGTGTGCCCAGGATTTCACAGCTTGGGGACAGTGGCAGTGCTTGGTGTCACCCCCTGCACTGTGCCCATTGGTGGCAGGCAGGTGAGTCAGAGAAAGGGGGAGAAACTTCAGAAAGCCCAGGCGCACTGCTGCCATTCCCCCCGTCCTGGCTCTGCTCTGTGCTCCTGGGGCTGTTAGCCTTTCCCTCCCCGTCGTCTCTCTCCCCATG
Organism: Gallus gallus; assembly: GCF_016699485.2. Classification (NCBI taxonomy): domain Eukaryota; kingdom Metazoa; phylum Chordata; class Aves; order Galliformes; family Phasianidae; genus Gallus; species Gallus gallus. Next base: position 13,107,080 of record NC_052544.1, read on the forward strand.
GGGAGCAGTGGCTGCAGCAGAGCTGCATGTCCAGGTTCATTTACGTGGTGGAATGGGTATGAAGCAGCCAACAGCTTTGGCAGCACCCAACAAAAACTGCCAACAGACTGAAAACTGCCCAGTGATGAGAGACTGTGAGCCTGCGAGCTTAGGCTCTAAATATCCCAGAACTTACTGTCACTTCAGAAATAAGAGATCCTGAGCTCTGAGTCATAGGGAAAGGGCTTTCCAGATAAGCCAAGGACAAAAGAAACTGAATTCTCTGCCTGTCCCTACCTCACAGCGCCCAGAGATTTGCTCATCGTTTGCCAGGATGCGCTTAGCAGTGAGAAACGTGGCAGTGGGCCGTGAGCCCCGGCTGCTCACCAGGCCCCAGTTATGGCCTTTGTGTCCCTGAGTTCGGTCATTCCCTCAGGGGTTCTTCTGTTGATGCTGGAAGCTGACGCATGGGGTGGTGACGTGGGGGATTTTCCCATTTCAGAAACACTGCGACAGGCAGAAGGCAAACCTGAGGATCCGCTTCAAGCCCTCGCTCTTCCAGCACGTGGGAACCCACTCCTCTTTGGCTGGGAAAATCCAGAAGCTGAAGGTGGGTACTGAGCAGTCTCTGACCCCTATAGTGGAGACATCCCCTCTGCTGCTGCAGACAAATTAGATGATATAAGGCCGTTGATAAGCTGCCCCTCACCTGGCAGAGAGCTGCTATGGTGTAGAATTCTGTGACATTTGGAAGTTGTGTTCAAGCTGCTGGCTGAGACACGGGGAGCAGCAGTGCTCCATTCTCCACTGTGCGAATCAAGAGCTTTTAATTTGCACAGCCTCGTTGGAAACCCCATTCCTCATGGCTGAGAGCAGCTTGTGACCATTTTCTGCCTTCTTGCTTTGCCTCCATCAAGGACAAGGACTTTGGCAAGCACGCCCTGCGGAAGGAGCACGTCAACCCTCCTGCGGAGGTGAGCACCAGCCTGAAAACCTACCAGCACTTCACCCTGGAGAAGGCCTACCTGCGAGAGGACTTCTTCTGGGCCTTCACGCCCACTGCTGGAGACTTCATCAGATTCAGATTCTTCAAACCTCTCCGCATTGAAAGGCTGGTGCTTGGGGGCTGCACGGGTGGGGACAGCGGGTGGGCGCAGGGTGTGAGGACATACTTCTCCTGTGTTCTCCTGGCTCTCCCGTTGGGCTGAATTCTTTGCCCATCCCCATTATAGCTCCCTGGGAGGAGGGAGCAATTTGACCTGACCCTTTTTGGTGGGTCCGTGTCTGCTGGGAGCCTTTGCTTTCGTGCACTTAGGAACAACCCCTAGTGTGCCCATCTGGCACAGGTCTCCTTACCAACCAAGTGCTTTCTGGGAAGGCACCTCTTAGGTTGAGATGTTCGATGGCTCACTTGGGTAAATGTCATCATATCCCTGTGCTCAGTGTAGTTTTCTGTGGTTTTGGTCTCTGTCACAGGTTCTTCTTCCGCAGTGGGAACATCGAGCACCCAGAAGACAAACTCTTCAATACCACTGTGGAGGTTTTGCCATTTGATGTGAGTGTTTTAGTGAGAGCTGAGACACGGGTGGAGTGGGAAGAAAAAGAGGATGGAGGAAGGGGAACCACTGAGAACTGTCAGGAGAACCTCAAGTGCCTTTGGGAGGTGCTGGCAGCCTGAGCAGCTCATCCCCTGGTGTGGAATCGCCTTGGGAGCTGGGATGGGGCTGCCTGCAGAGGATGCCCACCCAGGTGGATGGGGTGGCTGCAAAGGAAGGGCTAGGGCAGGATGTGCAGCTCCTTGTGCCGGGCAGGGGAACGAGGTGCCACAGAGTGCTGAGACTTGCAAATGGCCAGGGGTGCTGTGGGGGTGGCTCTGGGGGCTGCTACTATTGCCTGGGGCTTTGGGGTGGCTCTCACTGCTGGTCCGGAGCTGAGAGCTCCTCTCCATCCTGCAGAGCCTGCAGTCGGACAAGGAAACCTTGCAGGAGGGAAGAGGAACAGCTGTCAGATACCACAGGACAGCCGATGGCTACATCCAGATAGGTATGGCAGGGAGGAGACCCTGCATCCATCCCCTGTGCTCATCTTCACATGACTTAAAGCCGTTCTTTGTTTGTTTGGAAAATAGGGCACGAGCTTTGAGGGTGATTTTTTCCTTTTTTTTTGTTTTTTTTTTTTTAAATAATTCCCCAAATGGGACATAATAACAGGCTGAATGCTTGCTAATGCTGTGGAAGGAAGCACTGCCTCCTGTGCCTGACCCTGTCTCTTGTCTATTACAGCACAGTGCTGCATCAGTCTGCCTGCACACTCCCCATTTTGTTCTAACTGATGGTTGCTGTTCCTCTCAGTGCAGCAGAGTGCACTCTGTGCTTCACTCCTGGCTTCACAGTCGGTCTCAGCCCCTCCCTGTTGCCTGGGCCCTGTGTGCACGGTCCCTTTGGTCCCCCTGCTCTGCCAGCCCCGCCTCACCTGTGCTCTCCCACCAGGCTCCTTCTCCAAGGGTGTTGCAGAGGGTGAGGTGGACCCATCCTTCGGGCCGCTGGAAGCCATCCGCCTGTCCATCCAGACCGACTCCCCAGTGTGGATCATCCTGAGCGAGGTGCGCTGCTCTGCCGCCACGACCACCCCAGCCTTATGATCTCCGGCATCCCTCATTGTTCCATGCTATGTAACGTGCTGCACTTACACGTGACTGCTTTCCTCCCTCCTCTCCTTTCAGATTTTTATCAAAAAAGCAGAGTGAAGCAGGAATGATGAAGGATGGACACACGTAGCACCCAGGTCCTTCTACCTCCCCCCACTCTTCCTCGTTCCTGAGCCGGCTGAGACGCGGGGCTGCGATGGCAGCGAGGCGGCACCCGGCTGCTGGGAGGAGCTGCACTCTGACCTGCGGGCGCCGGACAGCCCTCACCACCTTGGCTTTGAGGCCAGCACTGGTGCTGCAGGGCTGGGACAGACCTTCCTCTGGAAGGAGGAAAAGCAAAACCCAAGCTGCCCTGCAAAGGGGTGGCTTTGCTCCTCTAGGCAAGACCCAGGCACTCACCGCTCCTGCGGGTGCATTGTCGGTGTGTGGGGCTGTTCGGTGTTGGGATGGGTTTTAGCAATCATGGAGACTAAAAGCACCTTCAGCCCAAGAAAGGGGAATGGTGGCTGTGTTTGGGGATGGAGAGGGCCAGGTTCAGACAGCTTCATCCTGCCCCTGCTTTGCAGGCTGATGCACGGGTGCAGGATCGCTGAGATGGGAACGGTCGGGGATCAGCGTGTGCATCACTGTGGCACAGGTGCTGATCCTGACCATGGCTGTGGATTCTGTGAGGGTGAGGACTGACCCTCCCGTGGTGGAGGAGGGACAAATCCAAAAGGGGGTTGGAGCTCTGAGTATGGCAGGGAAAAAAAAATAAACACCACACTGTGCCTGCCAGCATTGAACACAGCCCCTTAACTCATGGTGAAGTCTCCAGTGTCTTCATGCCTTGAGATTGAGTGCAGAAAACAGCTTTTTAAATAACTATTACTGGTTGGTGTGAATTTTTTGGAAAAAAATAATGCAGAAGTAGCCCAGTTCAAAAATAGTAGGGATTAGTGTAAATCCCAATGTCTCTTCAGCTATACACTGGAATGCATTATACTACTTTAACGTGCTGTATTTTTTATTATTGGATACATTTGATTTTTCAAGTACATCTCTATATATAAATATATAAAATAATGTGCACTGTAATAATAAAAGCAAAATTTAAACCTTTGGTGCAGCTGTGAGAGGCGCTTGGGGGGGGGGGGGGGGGGCTGGCATTCATGCGGGGCTGTCCCTGCTTTCTGCCCTGGGAGTAAAAAAGCCTTCATCTGCTCTTTGCTCAGCTGGGAGCCAGGAATGCACCCACACCTCCAAAGTGCAATTGTGAAGTGGTTCTTAGGCAATGCGCTGTGACTTTGCAGGAGCTCTGCTCCACAGTGGCTGCAGCAGCAGCTGGGGTTGCAGCAGAGGCTGAGATGTGAATTGTGGAAGGGCAGAGTCCTGTTGAGGGGAGGTCAGGGCTGAGGAACCATGGTGCGGTGATGAGCGGTGATGCAGTGGCACAGCTGCCCAGGAGGTGAGGGGTCACTGTGTATGGAGGTGTTTGAGAACCGTGGAGGTGTGGCACTGAGGGACGTGGTTATGGGCACGGTGGGAGTGGGCTGGGGTTGGACTTGGGGGTTTTTAGGGGTCTGTTCCATCCTTAATGATTTTGTGGCTAAAGGCAGGGACGAGCACAGGCATTGCCATTTGGACGCAGTAAGGCTTACCTGCACCCTCTTCCCCCCTTCAGTTTTGGTAAGGTCTTAGACAAGCTCATACCCACTTTCAAGATCTGATCACAGCAGCTTTTCCCCTGGGACCCGTCATCCTGTGACATTCTCACCTCCGCCCCCAGTCCCCTTTGGCAATGAGAGATGATACCTATTGAGGATAGGCATTTATTTCTTGCATCTCCACCGCGTGACGCTCCAACAGGGATGAGGTGGGCGGCGGGACAGGAGGCTGACAGTCACACCGGGGCAGCCGTGGCCTCACTCAGTGGGCACCGAGCAGCCAGAAGGGCCACACTGGCACCCAGGGGCGGGACGGGGGCAGCAGGAAGTGTGCCAGCAGCCCGGCCACCGCCAGCCCCAGCAGCAGCCACAGCAGCCGGGCGCTGGCATACAGCGGCCCCAACCTGTGAGGAAATCCGTCAGCGGAGGGAAGGAGCGTCCTGCATGTGGGTGGGGAGGGGAGCGCAGCCCTCTGTGTGACCCCTGGGCCTTGTCCCGCTCCAGGCTGCGCTTTGGGCACTCACCGTCCCTGCGCGGCCTGCGTGTAGCCCCGGAAGTAGCGGAAGCGCGCATGGAGGTACAGCACACCACAGGCTGCGGCCACACCTGCAGGGCCAGCGGTGAGCAGGATGGGGTGCGCAGCTCATGGAGAGCCGTGGCGGAGAGGGAACGGCCCTGTGGGTGCTCAGGGAACGCAGACGGGCGCAGCTGCCCCGGTGTGCATTTCATCTTGCTGCCCCTTACCTTGATGGAAGAAGATCCCGGCAACCCAGAGGAGAGAGAGGAAGATGGGGAAGTACTCGGTGCAGTTCGCCCTGTGAGAAGCAGAGGAGCAAAACCCACAGCCAGTGGGCGCCCAGCGGGACATCCCAGAGCTGCACCCGTAGACACAGCGACTGTATGGAGCCCTGAGCAATTTGGTCTTAAGTTTGGCCAAGAAGCCTCAGAAGCTCAGGGAATGCAGCCAGAGCAGGAGCTGGAAACTCTGAGGAAGCGAATGCTGTGGCTACAGCCTGAGCGAGTGAGGCTGCCAGCTTTCCATAGAGATGCATCAATACCTTCCCCCTCTCTCTTAAGACATAAAAACAAATGACCTATTTGCATCCTTTTCCGCAGGGAAAAGAATGAAGGGAGGAAGAAAACACAAGGAGGAAAGCCCTCGGGCAGCCCTGCTCGGAGCTGCAGCAGGAGGGGAGCACAGCACAGCACAGCACAGCACAGCACAGCACAGCGCCAGGCCGTGCAGGTTGGCCCCTCATGGCACCACCCGAGGAGCCGAGCGGGTGTTGTTGCCCCTCTACCACCATCTCCCACCTGCTGGCAGGGAAACACATCGGCTTTGCTCTCAATGTACCACTGCTCAGCTGATTCCCTTTGGCTGCTGATGGAACAGCACAGCCAAGATGAAACACGGACACCGGTGTGTGCTGGAAGACAGAGGGGTTTCCCAGCACTTCTCACTCCATAGGAGCAAAGGAAGGAGGAAGAGCCCTCAACACGTGCCCACAGGTGCTCTCACAGAACCACGAATTCAGGCCTTTCCTGACATTGACATTTAACCCAAGCGATATCTGGGTGCAGTCACCACAAAGACCAAACCTTACTGAGCCCTGAAGATCCGCTCAAACTCGGGGTGACCCATTGTGTCCGGGGGGGAGATCTTGTACTTCCGCCGGGCGTAGATCACCTGCAGTGCAAAGTAGGCTGAAAGAGAACAACAGACAGAGGGTGACTGCCCAGCAGTGTTGCATTCAACCAAGCTTTGTCCAGTCCAGAGCCAAGCACGGGGCTGGAGGGAAATGGCACTGTCAGATTCATGGTCCCTGGGCTGTCACACACAGCCAGGAATAAGCGTGCCATTCATTTCCTGCTCCAAGCAGATTTAACTCCAGATTTGGTTATCCACACAAAGTGAGTGGGCACTGCAGGAAGGCTGCCTCGTGGAAACCTCAGCATCCCCATCACAGAACCGCTCTCCTTTAACCCTTCCCTCTGTCCTTGGGGCGTTTATATGCCCTCAGCCCTACAAGAGCAGTTAATGCTTCCCACTACACGTAGGAGGCCAAGGATGGCATCACACCACACAGCAGCATCCAAACACTGGGATGTCATTAGGTCAATTAGAGATGCTCACAGTGACAGTGCTGTGATGGGGGCAATGATCTCTGACACTTCACTCCCAGAGGGCAGCCCTGTGGCTGGGGCAGCTCGAGGAGGGCGTGAGGAGCTCAGGCCAGGAAAGGTCATTCCACAGTGATGAGGATTTGCACCCTTCCATCTGATGAATGATCATTACTCCCACAGGGGACTGCTGATGACGTTTCAAGTGCTTATTTTTGCTTTTGTTGAAAACAAGGGTGTTCATCCAGGAGAACACGGAACTATGAGACAGGCTGCGGTTGCTGTGGCAGAGCTGTGGTTGGGGTCAGCGAGGAGCCACAGGGCACTGAGAGGCAGACGAGGAGCCCACGAGGACCGCACTGTGACCGCCCTAAGACAGAGGATAAGAGCAGAGCAGCAGGACGGAGAGAGGAGGCAGATGTTGCAAGATTAAAGATGAACGAGAGCCGCGCATGCCTGCAGGAAAGCAATAGAACAGACGTAGAGGGGAAGGGAATTAGAAATGTAAATAATCTGGTGCTATGTGACCTATTACACAACGTTATCCACTTAGATATCCACAGAAATGCACTGAAGATGACGTGCACGTGTGCTAATGCCCCGTGCACAGCCCCACACATGAGTGCGGGGGGGAGGGGACGAAGACCATTACCCCTGTGGGGACAGTTGGACGCTTCCCATGCCAGAGCCCACACGCAGGTTTGGGGCAGTGCCCTGCTGTGGTGCGGCTGGGCCAGCAAGCAGAGATTGGAATGCCCTTCAAAAGCAGTTCTCAGAAGGAGATGCTGAGAAGCTGCACTGCACGAACCTCCTCGGAACGATGAAGAGCTCAGTCTGCTCTGCAGAACCCTCTAGATCAGCTTCCCATATGTTTTGTAACCCTGCGGGTGCTCCAGAAGCATGGAGCTGTGGCACTGAGGGACAGCCCAGCAGGCAGTTGGACGAGATGATCTTAGCAGCCCTTTCCAACCTTACTGATTCCACACCTCCAGGTTAAACTCGAGTGGATGCCTCCATTCCCCATGAGGTCGCACCCCCGGACTCACCCACCATCACCAGGGCTGACAGCTCCACGCATCTGAATGCTCCTGGCAAACCCCTCGGTGGGGACTGGCAAGCTGTGACATTGCACAAGGTGTTTCCTGTGAAGCCACACTAAAAGGGGAAAGGAGAACCAACCCTGGTGGCAGCTTTATGCTCACAGACTGAATGGAACACTGAAGGATCCCATAAAACAAACACATGAGGGTGAAGGTGCTCTTTAGGGATGAGCCAACGAGGTTTCCCAGCGGAAAGGGCTCTGAAACACTTCCTTAATTCACTTCAAGCGTTCATCTTTCTTTCCCTGCACACTGAGCGCTCCTTCCATCCCCACTTATCTTAATAACCAAAAATGCATAGGACAAAACACTCCCCCATTTCTCAGCAAATTGTCTGAGAGAAATGAGTGATCACTCCGGAGTTGTGAACCCCCTTCTCCAAGCAGCACACGGGGGTTTGAGGTGAGACCTGCGCTGAGATGCACCACCTGATGGCTGAAAACAACGCAGAGCCACACGCAGCAGCTGTGAGCAAAGGGCCGACAGCTCCATGGGGATGGGCTCAGCAATAAAGACAAGAGCAGCAAAACCACCTGTCCTGCAGAATGGGACAGAGGGCTGAGCACGAGACATGGACAGAACACAGCTCCTTCCGTACATCTCTGCTGCGTGTTTGAGTTCTCCATCAGCGCCTGCATGCGCCCACCTTTGTTTCAGCCACTTCCAACCATGCCAAGACACATACAACCCACTGAAATTCTATCACAAACCACTCTGCTTCAAAATGTTCAATCACTGATGGCATTCTAAGGTTAGAAGTGAAACTTCAGTCCCGTTTCCCTCTAGGACAGAGGCTTTCAGGCTCACACACCTTTTAGTGCCCTGGTGACGTCCCTGGGCGTAATGCCTCCAACCTGGAGCAGCCACTCACCATCACAGAGGGCAGCAGCTTCCATCCCACATGCACAGCAAACAGAACGGGGGAACCAGCTCCGCATCGTTTGACGCAACGAGGTTAATTAGTAGCTGACACAAAGGCCATTTATTTACCTTGCTCCAGGACTCCCAGAACAGTGACAGCAGCCAGCAAGTCTACCTCGCTCCTCATGTTGCCCTCCATGAACCAACGCCCCAACGAAGCACAGTGAGCAGAGCAGCTCCCCAGCCCTCCTCCCACCACTGCACACCCCACAGCACAGCCCTATTCCCACACACAACACGTGTTTCCTCCGAGGGTTAACTCTCCCCACACTGCTCAGCCTTCCAACACAGGCAGCTGCCCACCGCCAGGAGAGCAGCAGCGCGGGCTGTGTGTGCTCAAAGCGATCCTTGCACATGGACAGCTTTGGCACTCAGGTTGATTTGTATTGAAAGACGATGAGGTCTCTACTGCTCACTTCAATCACTTCTAAAGTACCTATGTTCTATGCGAGGTTGTGCAAATATCAGCGAGTACTCACAAATCAGCGGCGTGATCTGCTGCTCCTATTCCAAGATACAAAATTGGTCACGGGAAGGACTTTGTGGACTTCAGTGGCATCCTTAGTAGAGCACTGGGATGCTTGGCCCACGAGTGTGAGCTTACACAGCACAGCCCTTCTGAGCTCTCTCTGTCACTTCTTGTGGTTTTCTGGTGCTGTCACAGTTATGCAGTACCACCATTTCCTGGCTAAAATGCAAGCCAAAAGCTCTCCCTTCAGAAAGGGTGGCAGCACAGGGGAGAGATGGCTCAGAATTACCACAGTAACATCAGAATTATAAGCATGAAATGTAAAGAGCAGCAGTGCTTCATAGCCCTGAATGACTTCTTTTCCTTAATCACAAAAACCAAATAGACATTGGGTCAACAGGTTACAAACCGGCCTGGAACAACAGGAGAAAAAACAGGAGAAAAAAGAGTACTCTGACTTCAAAGTTTTAAAACCAAATGGGAGAGAGAGAGAGAAAAAAGAAGCAAAGTTTTCACCTAATGTTGATGGAGAGAAGCTGCAGGGAAGGGCTGAGCCATTGCATCTCTCCCCCCCTGTGCAGTGCACACACAGCTTCACGCACAGCACCAACCAGGAATGGACAGACCTGTCGCTCATCCCAAGCAGGACGCTGCAAGTTCTCACTTCTGTTTTCCATCTTCAACTTCTCAAAACCCCACTGCAGCAGTTTCTCGAGCTGACTTCAACATTACTCACATACACAGCTGTGCACCTTTCCTGGCAAAGCACACAAGATGCAGCACAAGTGCTCCCTATCCGCTCAAAACACAACTGGATTTCGGGTCCTGCAGGCTGCTCGCAGCCCGGACTGAAGGTTAATTGCTCTACTTCCATTCACCAGAACCTGTTGGTGACCCACAGCCTCACATTGGGCATCTACCCCAAAATTCAGGCAGGACATCACCTGACTGCTTTTGCTTACACCATTCCAGCAGCCATACAACATTTCGACATCAGCCAAAGAACAAAACCCAAAGTTCAGCATGTGGAGAATTGACCTTCAATGTGTGAAGCTGATTAAAGTTCTGACTACAGCAGAGGGATGCCGGGAATTGCTGTAACGTGAGAGGAACACAGCCTCAGCAAGAAACACAGTTGTCACATTTCGCGATTCTTCTTTATCGCTTCTGCTTCATCTGTGGTTGGGGAGAGAGATGAGAGGTATTAGTTTGGAACTCCAGATTAGATATGATCAGTCAAAAGCTGCACTTAAACAGGAAACAATACATAAATAACCGAATCTGTAGCTTTACTGCAAGCAGCATGATTCGCTGCTAAGAGATCTGCTTCAGAACAGTTGAGCAATCCATCAATAATTGCTTGTTAGCAAGCCCATATTAAAACCCAAACCTATATCCTTGAAAATGACGACTCCCTTGGATGCTGAGGGAGCCACAGATTTTTGCTTTACTTCTGACCATCCTATGTAGTGTTCAGCCAAGAGCTCCATCAGCAGCACCAGATCCACTCTGCCTCTGCTTGCCACCACCTCTTCAACCCAGCAGCTCCAGACGCACGATGACGTGACCACAAACCCAGCGACAGCTTTAACCCAAACTCCTCGTGTAGCTGCTGCCAGCATTTCGGTCGTCATTCAGCAGCACCAGGTCTGAAACTGATTTTGCACATCTTTCTCACTTTCAAATCGGAAATAAAAGTGAAGCAATGCCGAGTGACCAACACCTCCGTGCTCACACTCTCAGCACCCAGAGACAGCGGCTGCAGCTCCTTTCCTGAGTGTTTTCTGCAGCCTTTATGCAGCTCTGGCCAACACTGCCTTTCTGTAGCAGTAAGGACTGGGTAAGATAACAGCAGCAGAATCTGAGCCTGTGCCATCAGGTTGGCCAGAGCCGTGTGCTGGGATGAGGCTACAAACAACACCGCGCTACAAACAACGCTGAACCCTCTGCTGCTCAGCTCACACAAACGTATAACGTCACACCGTGCATGTTTAATACACTAGCAAAATATTTATTTTATAATGATAAAACAGAAGTGAAGGATTTCTTTTTGGTGTGCACCAGTAATTGTAGTAAAAGAATAAGGGGATTAATGGACTCTTTATACATTTCAATGACAAAAAAATTCATAAAGGTTAGCATCAAATTCAACTGTTCTCCATTTACAAGCATAAAACTTACCATAATACCCCCCAAACACATATATAAAGAATTATAGTTTTAAAATCTATAAAAAGTAAAAAATATACAGTCAGAAGATCTAACTCTTATTCAAATCTTTAATATAAAATTGTAAACATTTATTTACACAAAGGAAATGTGTATAACAAAATTTTGAGCACCCTTTTCAATCGAGTCGTGGTTTTTGGAAGGCAGTGGATGTTGCACAGTGACACTCTCACCTTTCCCACCCAACCAAAACCGCAGTTTATAAATAAAGCCATGGGCGGCTGGCTAGGTGCAGTTCAGGGGAGCTACATTTTATTGCTCTGAAGCTGCAGCAAATGGAAAGCCCAAGTGCATATACAGACAGCTACGTGCTAAAGGGCATAAAGGCAAAGCCCAGCCCTACCCATGCACCTACAGACATCTAAACTGTATTTTCGTTGCCATTGAACTGTTTCAGCATTGTTACAGTGATACCGTAACAGTGTGATGTGGACAGGGCCCAAAAGCAGAAGCAAGGGCTGTTTCCTCCTACCAGGTCGAGCGCTGTTGGGATCCCGTTCACACACGAAGACCAACAGGCACTATAAGCCAGGTTGCCTTAAATCACACTTCATTTTAGTTCAACAGTACCATGAGAAGGCCCTGTCACCAAAACTCGATACCTTCCTGAACAAACCCTCTGGTCAAACAGGGCAATATCCACCTTAGCTTCCAGAAACGGTGGAGGAAAGAGCACATCTGCATCTCACTGGACACAACGCTGGATGGCCTTTTTGGTAGCAACAATGCTAACAGCAGATGCTCTTTTCCTCTGATTAAGAAATTAAAACCGGATGGATTTTTTTTTTTTAACTTATTCAGAACAAAGACCGTGTGCAAAATCTACCAGAGAATGTTGCAGATTTCAGCACACCAAACAGGGAAGAAAGAAAAGCTGAATGCTACTACCCTGTTATTTCTCTCAAGTGTTTGTAAGGGGCAAGGGGGGGATGGGGGAGTGGAAAGAGCGACACTGAAGGGTGTCACTTGAAATTATGAGGTCCCAAACACCCCCAGCAGGAAGGGAAGGCACACTGGTGCAAAGTTAACCTTTAAAAACAAAAATACAGCAAACACTTCTTCCCCTGCCATTGCTAGTTTACCTATACGCTAACGACACTTACCTTGGACCAGGTTTTGGTTTAACACTAAACCACTCGCTAGCTCTTTCCTTAGATTGCCAGTACAAGAAAAGTCAGCATCAGTTATTTGCATCTCAACTACTTATTCTAGAAAATATCATAAGTGTCAACAACCAAAGCAACTAACACCTTCGTCTTCTCATCCCAAGACAATCTTAGTTACCTCTTCAAAGCTCTACAAGGGATTAAGTCTGCTTCAGTGAAGTTCTATCCTCTACTCAATGGTGGGATCCACTGATCAACGCACATCTTTCGCCAACGGTTCAATGTGATACAACATCAAATCTGTTCAACAGAGCGCAATTCATCCACACCGGGTGGGCGTGTTGGACAAACCACGTTCCATGCATATTTGGAAAGGGTTGAAGTATTAGTGTTTAAAAAAAAAAAAAAAAAAAAGCAGTTTTTAAAAGTGCAAATTGTCTGACAAAGGAGCTGCAGATCCAGGAACACGTTTTCCTTCTTCCAATCCCATGTTATCCTTCACTTCTCCTCACCCACTGGAAAAAAACCCTCTCACGCATTCTGCAGCATGGAAAACTCCTGAAGAAGACAGTCTGTTGAGGGAAATTGCTTTTAAATCACAACGCTGGGTTTGGTTAAAAAGTTTTAAAAGGAGTTTTCCAAAAGAAGTGGATTGAGAAAGGGAAGAGGTATTTGTGCATTTAAAACAAAAGCTTTCAACTTTATTTTCTTTTTAAAGTAAAGGTTAAGGCAAGGTGGTTTGTTGGTGGATAAGGGATTTTTTTTTTGGTAAAAGTAAGGACTTTGGAACACTGTCTGTTGCCATTGTGGTTTTCGTCCTTTCTGAGAGCAATCCCGACACGGATGAGAGGTCTCCTTGGGCTGAGCTAAAGAACCAGCATCTGCTTCAAGGGATATTAAAGGAATAAACCCACCTGTCTACAGAAAGATTACCAAACTCGTAACCCAGTATTAAAAACAAAAGTATTTAAAGGGGGAGACTTCAATATTGGAGCAACCCTGATGCAAGCATTCTCCCAGGCTGCTTGTGCTACTGCTACTGATAAGGACTTTTCACCTCTCAGCCAAGTTCTTTTTTCCTCATTTTACCCTGAAGTGACAAAGTCTTGTGCTCATTGTGTCACTGCTAGCTTTGGGGGGTGAACCGATCTCAAACGTTAGTTTTACTTTTTACAACAAAGAAAACTAAATGAGCTGTCATGAAGCAAAGCCTTCATTTAAATACAACTACCTTTGGAAATAAGTTATGAAGAAACAGGTGCAAAGGAAATGGCTTTACAATTCATGTTAAACCTACTATAGTTTAAAAGTTCTCCCATAAGAAATTCCCCCTTTAAACACAGTAAGGTATAAGCCAAGAACTGTGCCTCTCTACAACAGAGTGCAAACTGCAGCTTAAAAGACTACAATCTATTAAGAAGACTACCTTGACTAACTGGCCAGGTTTTAATACTTCTTTCATCTATCACCAGCATCTAGAAACACTTACTGTGAAATATCACTTGCTTATTGAGAGTACAGGCACATGCTTCAGCGGTGGAAAAAGTTCACAACATCTTGCAAGCGTACTCGGGTGCATACAGCCTCTTCTCCAACAAAAAGTCAGACATCTGATGACAGTACTATAATAGCACGTCAAGCTACAGACAATGATTGCAAGTAATAGCTGCAGAAAACTAAGCCCTAAATTTCTGCAACTATTTGCTTTCTTTCTGCACTATTTCTGTGAAACGGTTCTATTTTTAAATAATTAAAAATTGTCATTCTAGAACACTGCAAGTGAGATTTCTGACAGGCTGGATGGGACACGCACAGCTTTGTTTGACCTGTTTACACGTGCAGCTCCCCAGAGACGCCAGGACAAAGCGCACTACTCCTGCAGACCTGCTCGGTGCGCCATTACCACGCCTCAGCACTCACTACGCAGCAGCTCCAGTCCCTTTCCCAACCATTTACCTCTAATGCCTGCAAGTCTCCTCAATGCCACAGGTTTTTTGGTCCAAGTGTTGTTTATATTTCATGAAATAATTAAAAAAAAAAAAAAAGTAGAACCCCCCCACCCCAGCCCTGTTTTAATGAGTTCCCAACAACTCATCCAAATCATTCATCCACTCCTCCGAAGTCCTGTTTTTCAGCAAAGAGTCTATCAGATCTGTGTCACCAGTTAAGTTCTGAAGTCCATTATTGCCTGACTGGCTGCTGTAGGCAAAAGGCAGCTCTTGACTGCTTGTCCTCACAGGGTACCCTTGACTACAGTGCATATTACCTCTGTTGGGCATTTGTTGATTTGGATTCTGGTTGAAAGCGTTCAGATCCGGAACAGTCTGGTTGATGCCAGGCAAGACTTGCTGCGAGGGTACCTGCTGTTGTGTAGGTGGGTTTGTCCGCTGCTGCGTGCCTAAAGATGACGACAGCATCTGCCCAGACACGGCAGCATTCATAGAGGTCATGGGCCTGCTGGTGCTGAGGCTTACCTGAGGCATTCCTTGAGCAAACTGTTGGTTGGCCATCTTTAGATGAGTTTGCTGCATGTGGAAAGAGGAGCTGGCAGAAAATGGTCCTAAGCCACTGTTTCCTTGTGTCTGGTTATTAATATTAGGGATACCTTGGTGTTGCCAAGATGGATTTTGAGCCCCCATAGCAGCTGGTACTCTTGCCATCTGTGGCTTAGATAAGGTTGGATTCAGTGCGCCTTTATTGTGCTGTTGAGAAATACTTGAGTTTGCTAAGGTATTCTGCCCATACCCAGCAGGAACAGCAGCACCCTGGCCCAAGCTGCCTTGTCTCTGCATCGGTGGCTGTCCAGTGGCACTCTGAGCTGCATGCTGGGGAACCATACCTGACGGTATGCTGTACAGCCCCCCTCGCTGAATGTTCTGCATGTTGGCATACTGAGTCACCCCCCGGTCCTGCTGGCTGGAGCTGGACTGCAGCGGTGCAACAGAACTGTGTCCAGGTCCCATCTGAATCATGTTCTGGGTCTGAGGAAACATCCGTGGACTACTGGAGCTGGACTGTCCTAAGTTACTGACCCCAGGCATGGCTGAAGATGATCCTGAAATACAAAGAAATAGTTTATACATTAACTACGCAGTTCAACCAGAGCCAATCTAGGCCTGTCAACCCTGTGAACCAAAAATGAGGTACAGCTACATTTGCATAAAAGAATTTAAGCAAGCAGCACACAGACAGCAGTACTGTATCCAGTCTGATCTCAAATACAGATACGCCAATTTCCTCAAAAGTCTGAATGCCACTTCTAAGAGTTCATCATCACCAACGTTAAAAAATTAGGCTTTATTGGGCAGGACTGTGATGTTCCTCTGTGAACAGAAGTATGCACACACATATAACTTGTTAGTCTGTTAAAAAATACCATTTACTGCACACACACATTGTCAGTTATTCTGTGCATACACAGTGAGTCTCTTAGTGCAAGAGCTGTAGGATTTCCATTCCTGTTTCAGGAAAGTCTTTTCTTTTAGGCAACTTTAATAAATATTTCGTTAAACACTGTATGGTAACTGTTGAATCACGGCCTGAACCACTGATTGAACACCTGGGGAAAGGACCCGGACAGCCCTGGGAGCACAGGTGAAGGCAATTCATCTGTGCAACTGGAAGGGGTGGAACCTGGCTGTACCTCTCTCAGACCTCAATGGAGGGCTGACTGTCACTGGGGGAAGATCTCATTCTGGAGATCCCTCATTGGTGGAGCTTTCCCCCGCAAACCTGGAATCTTCTGATACAGGTGAGCAACCTTCTCCCCTTCCTTGATAGCAGCTCTCTATTGTGCCAGTCCTTTTGTCATTACACTTTTGTTGTAGCACCTTTCCCATTGTATTCATCTGTCCAATTACTACAAACACCTTTTGGATTTCCATGGTGAAGTATTCGCTACATTAATATGCAAAGCTGATAACAAAGATGATTTGCAAAAATGCGTATTGTCAGTAAACAACAGGTCTTCTCTTCTAACTCAGTACAGAGGAAAAAAAAGAAAGAAAAAAACACTTCCCTGTAGAAGCACATCCCTGTTGCTTAGAGGAAAAAAAAAAAAAAAAAAAAGAATAGAAAAGCACTGTGAAGTACAGCACATATATCATCCAATTTCTCCCTACATTTAGCCAACCAAGGGAAACCTGCCTACACCAGTACTTCCTCTACTCAAACAAAAAAGCTACAGATTTTTTAAAAGCTAATTCAAGACATATGAGTGCATTTGCACTGGCTCTCCATTGAATTAATAATTAATTAACCAGCATTACAGGGCCAAGTGGGAGGTCTTACTGGAACCATACAGTGAAGAGGTAGTATACATACCAGCATTTAAGATGCAGAAAAATAATTACAGTTATCAAAACAAGGGGAAAATAATACTGATGCTCATATAGCAACACATACTCTACTTCTAACAGAGGTACTGCTATAGTTCTTTAGGAATGTAGCAGGAGACAAGATACTGCATTTCAGTATTTGAAGTCTGTTACTGACCACTGTTAGCACAAACCTCCTGCGCTGGTATCAAGTTATTCAGTGAAGTATCAAAGCCCAGCCCTAGCTCTACTGTATGATCACAAACACTAAGAACGAGGGTGTTACATTTCTACTTGCATCTTTTCCATTTGGCATTTACTTCTGCGGAAATAGAGTAAGGAAACAGAAAGAATATGCACATTTTGCACACTATAGCTTTATTAAAAAAGGCAAGTATCTCCTTAATGCCATGGTAAGTAAGGATTTGTCAGGTAAGGAGACAATCTTTTAACGTTCTCTACTTCTTCCACATTCATGGTGCCATTCCAACCTTATGGCAAAAAAAAACCTTTTATTTATCAGTGTCAGTACAATCAAGACATACCAAGCTCCTATGAAACAAAACCAAATCCCACAAGAACCACATAGGATGCCATTCCCTTCTAAAGGGGAGAATATTAGAGCAGTACCACACACACAAAAGTTAAAGGAGAATTTAACATCTGTGAAAGAAAATGGTAGTATAAAAATGAAATACCTTCGTTATTCTAAAGGCCAAGTTTTATCCATTTCCACAGCAATAGTACAGAATCAGAAGCTTGCACTGTCTTAGATTTTTAGGTCAGAGGAAGCTGTTATTTTTTCAAATGTACCAGAGCCTAGCTCTAGAAGTTTAAAAGCACAGTAACATAGGAAGATGTTGCAATAAATTAATCATAAGCTCTCCAGCCCAGGAACTCCAGCGGCACCTGGTTTTATTCCCAGTACTTCTGCCGTTACTTCACAATGCTCACCTGTGAACTGCCCAACCTGCTGCTGGTACGGGTTCTGCTGCTGGTCCTGGTACTGGGGAGGTGGCCGGGTCAGGTGTCGCTGCAGCTGCTGCTCCTGCTGCTGCCGCTGCTTCTCCTAGGAAAGGTCCAATGCACAGTAATTAGGAAGCAAGTCAAGGTTTCTCCAAGAGTGACTATCCTGGATAAAAATCAGGCTACTCGCATGCTTTTACATGGAGCTGGTAATCATAGGAGCTCCTGTCACCTTAAATTTCAGACCTTTTTTTTCATCTGAAGCCTTTATATAACTGGAAGTCACAGGTATTAGTCTTTTAATCAGTGAAACATTCATACATTTTCAGCAATATCCTAAAGGTACAATACTCCAACAAGTATAAAAAGAGAAAAAGCAAGAACATCTAAAAATCCACAAATACCTTTTACTATTTGCCCCCGGATCAATTTATTTAAAGAATCTAAAGTAAAAGTCATAAATACCAGTGTTGCACAGGAAAGTAGAAACATGTAAATGTTTTCTAAGTTCAGTTTTCAAAAACAAAAACATATACAAACCCAAATTATTGGGTGTCTTGGAAGATGTGAGAAATGACAAAACTAAGGTTACAACAGGAGCTATGCAAGTTTTACAATCACTGTTCTAAACCATTTTCACAATAATTTACTTGCTTATTGCAACAAGCTCTACTTATGGTTTGAAATCAGCTTGCCCCTTTAAAAAGAGCATCCAATCTGTACGTACTTCATGACAAATCCATTAGAAGACTAACAAATTTAAAGGGAATGTAAAGCCATGGAGGGAATGGGAGAAGGTGTATAAGTACATGCACTAAGTGTAATTCTGACAGTATCAACAGCCAAAAAGGCTGCTTTACACCACAAAGCACATCTCAGACAGCATTTCTGGCCCTTCGTCCACAGCTATCTTCAACCAAGTTGAAATTCTGAGAGCATTAAGAAGTGATACCACAGACAACTACTCACTTACGTGAAAACATGCACAGAGCACAGGGAGGGACAGAAATTCCCTTTCAAGAGTCCTGGGACAAAGACACAAGCAGTAAGCCCCTCAAGAAGAGATGAGTGCAATGTGGAAAGCAGGCAGGTACACATTACTACCATTGTTTTGAAGTGTCTGCAACTGAGAAGCTGTTGAGACATGCAGAGGAATGAAGAGGGCAGGCTGTTTCACAGAAGGGACCTGCTGCTTGCAGGACCAGTCAGACCTGAAAGGGGCTGACCACAGAAGCCAGGGAAGTATGCCATAGCAGCACGATGAACCAAGAGCTGCAGAAGGCTGGCTCAGCAAAAAGTAAAAAAGATGCAGAATATCAAATGTAAAAAAAGCTCAGAGTATCAGAGAGGGGAGGTTACCTGAAACTATCACCCAATGATGCATTTAAATGACTTTTTGTTCTGTCTTTTAATTAAGGGGTATATGCAGATCTCAGTTTTTTCTCTCTTTTCCCTCTATTATCCCCAAAGATAACATTTCCTCACCCCCCTCCCCCAATCCATTATCCTGAAAGACAAAACGAAGATCTGAATTCTAAGTTCTCCCTGGACCGAAAACCTTCTCTGAAAATTCATCCTCCCTTCCTCCATACCCAGAGCAGAGATTTGTTCTGTTTGTACAGTGACAATGTGTGGAACATGTCTGCACTGACTACTCAAAAATGCAGAAAAGCACAGATGACAGCAGTAAGGCCCTTCAGACCGATTCCCAGCTGAAAGACTTGCAAAAGGTTTAAAGCTTAGAAAGGTTCACGCAAGGAGCCCATTTCCCTGAGAGAGACTAAAGCAGCTTTCTGCACAGTCTGATGGATAGCAGAGTTAAATTCTTTTGGCAGGCTAAGATGCAAGTTGGATGCAGATGTCTAATTATTTTCCCCAAATAAACAAATGAAAGATGATTTAAAATTTGAAACGTGAACCGTCATGGCACTCACAGAGAGGAAAGGCAGAACTCAACCAGCTTACAGAGTCCCTTGCTTAAAGCTCTCCAAAACATGAAGGGTATCCCAACCTTTTGTTATTTTGCTCTCATTTCCTTTGTGAAAGAAGGAAGGCAAAAAATTATATATCATCACTGGTATATCTTCTCTTCCTGTAGGTATCAGCTTGCATTTCCACACTATTAAATTCTAGCTGTCTTATTCTTTTAATTCACAGCTGTGCCTTGTGTCAGAAAGAACATCTCGGCAACCAAATGTTACATTTTGTTGTTAATTTTATATAAAACAGAACAGCGATTTATACCAAAACATCATCTTGTACTTTACATCCCCTATTTCATACCGTGGTAGTATTTCTATAACATTTCAAACACAGCTTCAAGTCAACCAAAGCATGTCAGTGGAAAGGAAGAAGAAAGACTGCTGGCCCCCCTTACCTGCTCAACTAACAGATGTTGTTGTCTTTGCTCCATTAGGAACTGCTGCTTCTGTTGCTCCATAAGCAAGTGCTTTTGTTGCTGCTCTCTCTGTTTCTGCTGGTCCATCAGCATTTGGTGCTGCTTCATCACTGCTGCTTGCTGCTGATTGCTAAGATACGACTGGTTGCTGTGGTTTCCTGCCATGGTGACGTTGGGAGCCTGGGCACCAACACCAGCACCCGGGACAGAAACAGGAACACGAGGAACATTAGGAGATGCGGTTTGATCCTGCAGAACACAAAAACAAGGATGTGAGTTAAAGAAGGAGCCCTCTAGAACTTAAAGACTTTGTACAGTCAGATAGATGTTTTCATAATGATGATCACAAGCTCTGTCATCTCTTGTAAAGGATACAGAAGTTTTTTAAATAAAGACACAGAATTGAGGAGTTGGAGTTAACGTCAGAAGCTCCAGCAGATTCAGCTACAGAGGCTTTAACTCAAGCCTTGCTTGAAGTACTTCCCAAATTCCAGCTTAGAAAGGGGAACGCAGCTTTGAGCGCTTCTGCTCAGCCAGAGGAATGGTGCCATTACAAACAGCACTTCAAATGCACCAACTTCAGTTACATCTGGTTGCAGCTTTCCAACCGGCCTTGAAATTTCATCATACAGTTATGTCCTGCCTCTCCTGTCAGCACTTAATTCTGAAAGTTTACACCTCTCCTCCTAATGTTGACTTTTTTTCTTTAAGTATCACAGTTTACTATTCACAGGTGAAGGGGAAGAAACATCACTGACCAAAACAAAGAGTCCTAACGTTCAGTCACCAATCTGGCCTTCATCATACTACACAGAAAAAACACTACTATGGGTAACTGGTTGTATTCATTTTGTCCTAAGTCTGATGTTTTCTTTCTGTTTTGGAGATAGAAACTCAGGAAAAGCCATTAAGTCAAAGTACTATGGAAGGATTATCCATCAAGACCTGGCACTGATCTCTTTGTACATGAGAATCCATTTGGAATTTGACATTTGTTATCCGTTTTAAGCACAGTTCAGCCTCATTTCAAATTATGCAAACATATTTATTTTCACATTCAGAATTCAGCCAATGGTCTGGGCTGTTGGTTCTCACTTGCTGCAGTTTTGTAAAAAATCATGAGCCAAATATAGGTAATGCTGTGCTAAGTTGTTCTGTAAGCAAGCTTGTTAGAAATTCTCCAGAAGTATTCATTAGGATTTCTGTTATTTCCACGCAAGCATGGCAGCACAGACGCAAGGTCACCTTCAGGTTTTTCAGCAAGAGATGGATGTGACACACACAACCATCTTCACCCTTCCCCTCCTTCTTCCTTCACCAAAAATATCATTAGATTGTTACTTCCACTAGCTTTTAAAGAGATTAATTTTCCTTGTGCCTCATGAAGCATGTATTATTGATCTCATTTTTATTTTTACATCACTGCGGTCTTTACCACAGACTAATCAGGCCTTTATGCCATGTATTTTGTGTTTTGCTTTACTGAAGGAACACACTACAAGAGCTGGAGCTCCAGCAGCTTTTGCAGGAGTTTTAATCCTTATAACAAAGACCTTTTTTGACAGTAAGTCTTCCAATATGCACACCGTAGGGATTCGGTAGCGCGTGCCTACAAGTCTGTTCTCCTTCACCTGCTGTATACATTTCTACCTGCAGCACATCTGTAGTATCAGCTGTATGTTGTTATCTTTATAGTGCAAATGTATTATATCTCATACAGCAAAGTAGCACAACCTGGAGTTCTCCTTTATAGGAAAAACCTGAAGCACACTGCTTCAAGCAGACAAATATTACCCATTAAAGATACACTCCCATTCCCACAGACTTAACCAGTAACCAATTCTTAGATTTGAAAAACGCCAAGTAACACCCAAGTAACCAAGCATGCTGCCCTCACTCTCATCTCTCTCCAAAAAGCAGCAATTGAAGGCTTATCTGTTTATAGTGAGCCAACTCCTCCAGAAGTCAGGGATGAAGGAGAAAGTAAAGAAAGCAAAGCTTCTGATAGAACACTGTTTAACACTGCATTTCTATGAGCTATTTCGGGCAAAAGTTTACAAAGCATCTATTTATCTTTGTAAGTAGAACCTTCTGTGAAGTGTGACATAATTTGTTGCCCATGAAGTATATTAAGCTGGAAACCACACATTACCAGCGTGACCTAGAATTGCATATTAAAAACCTTCCTCGGTGGAAAACACATTGCTTGACTCTTGCCTCAGCGCACTGTGTACTACCATCTTCTTCTTTAAGAACACGCAGCAGCTGATCTGAAACACCATCAAGTAACCCATACTCCAATCTTACCTATCCAACATCCTCTTGCAAAACCTTAATTCTGTTACTAAACAAAAGTAACACAGCTCAGAACACGTACCTGACTGTGCGGCAGTCGGTAGGTAATGTTTCCAGACTTAGGTTTCAACAGGATCATTCCATTTTGGTCATCACTCACGTGGGACAGTGGCTGCTGCTGGCGCTGCTGTATGTAAGCCAACATGGGAGTCTTGTTCTGACCAGGTACTGCAACGCCCTGTTCACATTCTGCTTTGTAATGTGAAAGAGGTTTGGTGTTCCCATAGTCTAGCATTGAGCCTTGACTATTCACAGGGTTCTGGTTCATGCTGTTTTGCTGATGACCCAATATGTTCACATGGTAATTGCCTCCAGCTCTCGGAGAGCTTTTATTTCCCATATTAGGCATCATGAGCTTCTGATTGTTGAAGTCTGGCTGGTAAACTGAAGGGCTGGTGGGATTTTCCATGGTATATGGAACAGCCAGTGGGCTGTGAGAAGGCCCAGACTGCCAGGTAGACATCTGATTGGTTTGGTGGACTTGGGAAGCCTGCTGCTGGTTCTGCAGCATCTGGTCTCTCTTCTGCTTGGCAGCAATCTGCTGGAGTTGATGAGCAGAGGACATTTCTTTGGCACTTCCTGCCCCCTTCCCAGGTAAAAGCACATTGGGGAGAGGTCTCTGGACGTTCTGAGAGTGGTTTGATGCCTGCATCATGGGCTGATTAGCATTTTCAGTCATTGACTGACTAGAAGGCTGAAACATAGCCTGAGAACTACCGACCACCGGAGAAGTGGCACTTACAGGAACAGAGGCAGCACCAATAAATGCTGAACCTGAAGAAGTAGATCTAACCTGCGGAGATCCCATCTGTTCCTGTTCAAAGGGTGCAGGGGAAAATTCAGTCTTTATGTTAATATCTTGTGGCAACGGAGTTTGTGCAGCTGAATTTGAAGAATCTGCATCTTTTTTCTCTTCAAAGTCTTCATTAAAGAGATCCTTCATGTCTTCATCGGGCACTGACCTATTAAGCTCCTCAATAAGCTCCTTCCATTCTTGCTCGTTAAGATTAAGATCAGGCATCAAGTTGTTCTGAGATATAGAACCCCCTGCTCCAGCAATCATACATGGAAGATCATCTACAGGCTCCTGCTTTAGCTCTTTGTTCAAACTCAGAGGAAATGAATCATCAGCATCACCACCTCCATTCAGTTGCAGGCTGGAATCTGGAAGACACTTCTTGCTGATGCCATCGAGTCCCATCGGATGTTTTCCATTAAGCTGCAAGGTATCTCCACTGCCAGACTTCTTGTCAAGATGATGGAGTGGAGACACAGGGGGCATTCCATTGGAAGAACCACTCACTCCACCAAGACCATCATCACGACGCAGCTTCTTGGAAACGGAAAATACATCACCAAAGCCATTCTGCTGGTCTCCATTCTGAGGGGAAGAAGCACTATCAAGCTTTCTTTTCACAGTCTCATGAAGCTGCTGGAAAAAAAAAGAAAGAAAAAGATTTTAGTTATTTAGTTTCATATCTCAGATTATTTCTAACAAAAACATTGTCCAGCTCCGAATATGAAAAAAATAAAAGGAATAAAACATTTTAGGGGGAAAAGAAGGGCCAGGTCTTTGGTTTTTACAACTCATCACATGAGATGACTTCCTTGCTAAACTCTGGTGAAGTAAACCTTCCCAACGAGGTGCTAAATCAAACAAAGATGAAAACTGACAGATATTTGACAACAATAAGTTGAGAAATGACTTTGAATTGGAACATATTATGATCTTTCCCGTTCAAAATGCAAGAACATGGAAGAACGATAAGATTCAAATTGAGACTAACAACCTGTATTTATTTGGTCTACGTACACGTTGTATAATTCTCCAGCAAGACTGCTTTGTAAAGAAGACTCACATTAAAAGATTTGGGGGGGAAGGCGGGAAGAGGATCATTTCTCCTGTGATTTTAATTACTGGAGGATAAATAGGTATGTAATTTTTGTACACAATCACATTTTTGGCATCAAGCAAAACCAGCTTGTCACCAAGCGACTACAGTTTCATTCATACGTAACTGCAATTAGGAGCTCAGTCAATTCTGCCACACCGAGTAAGTTTACTCCTTTCCTCTTTTCTCCCAAAGCATTTGCCCCCTGCTACTCTCTGCTCTGTGGCCCCCAGAGCACAAACCAGCTCAACAGTTGGCTCGTCTACAGCCAGTGAATATGCACATTCTTTTTCTTGCAGTGCCACCTAGAAGCAACCAGAGGGTACAGCAACACAACCTCGGTTCTACAAAGCAGTGTTGGGACCCTTAGTTCAACTTCTTTCTGGCAGCATTCTTTCAAATATTAACTTCTTTTCAGCGACCTCAAAAATATCAGAAAACAGAAGACATGCACACATCAAAGATGACAATGAATTCTTCCTCCCCTGAAGTAAATTTGCCCAACAGCTGAGCTTTGCTGTACTGGGATCGCTACACCAAGACAGACAAACCTGCAGGGCAGCACCATAGCTCAGAGCAGCGCATCTAAAGAGGGAACCCTTTTCCCCTGACCTGGAAAAGATGCCTTTGTGCGTCCCAGCAGGACACATGAGGAGAATCCCCACGAAAAGCCACTCATCTCAAGTGCAGTTCACTGAACAACAGTTCTCTCAGATGGCAGAAAAGAAGCTCATTAAACAAACCTCAAAACAAGCACGCTTATTTTAATACGCAGTCTCCATAATGCAGTCCACTAACCCTTGGGGAAAAACCGTTTCATCCAAGAACAAACAGGGGAAACTTCAAGATCTCGGCACTGAAGCAAAAGGTTGTGTGTAGAGCCAGCATAAATTATCAAGGATGTTACAGCACTTGCCTGGGCAACAGTGTTCTTTGATTTAAGGATAGAAGGACTGGATCACAGTGGTTGCTTTCTTGCTAATTGTCCACAGCTAGCTGATCTTTGGAAACAAACACTGCTTCATGCTTGCATAGGTTACACCAACATCTCATTTTTACAAGAGGAACAGACTGCAGTTTCCAGGAGACCATCATCTTTTCTCTGTCTCATGGAAACAGCAGCAAAGCAGTGAGATGAGCAGCAGACCTTGTAAGAGGAGGGACACATTTGGAGTGGAGGTTGGAACTTCGCTAAGCCTCAACATCCCGTCTACAGCTTCAGTAGCAGACCTAGAGCAATTTTTTTCAATTACCAACTTAAGAGAATAAAGGAAATCTGATTTTTTGTAAAAACAGAAAACAACAGAAAGTGACGAAGCTTCAGCTCAACCCCAACGTTTGGCTTTCAGCAAGCCTCCTGTTGTTTACTTAACACTCCAACTGGGAAAACTGAAGCTCAAGGTGGATGAGTAACTTGCCCGAGGTCATACAATGAGTCAATCAAAGATTGGGATGGATCCTCCTTAATTCCAAATCATTAAGGAAAAAACACTCCCCAAAAAATAACATACAAGAACTGATTTAATTTTGTACACTAAACGTATTCTTCTTGTGATTGAAGCAAATTTTTGTATTAAAACAGAACCAAGGCCCATTGGAACCAATGCTGTAACCATAACTCCTACGGACAACTCAAGGCAGCTTAGGGCTCAGGTAGGACCATGGCTCTCTGTGGGCTGCAAAACTCACTTAGGTTGATGGAGAAATATTCCAAAAGTTGGTTTGTGCTGAGGTCTTTGCTGCTGTACAACACCACTTGGAATATATGCAAGATTAAATTGTGCTTTGTGCATTTGTGCTTCTAAACTAAACTTACTAGAGTCTAGATGTACACTTAGATCCTTAGTGTCCATCACAGGTTTCTTCCCCCACAAAAACCCGGGGTCTAGCATATCTGCATGGCTTTTAACAGTCATCAAAACACACAGATTCCCAATTTTAACTCCTTGGCATTAGTTGCTCTTACAAAGCCCTTCTTTTAGCTCATACTATATTCCTTTGTTTAAAAAACAAAAAACAACACTGTAAAAATAAAGAACTTCAAAGGAATTTGTTTATGAGGTAAAATTTGGGGGTGTCTGCTTTACCTCATCTAAATGTACTATTAATTGAAAGATATCCTACCTGTACACAACAGCCAGCAGACGCACAGGAAAGAAGAAAATCTGCTTATCTCTTATCTGTACCAGAAAAGACAGCCCAATTCACAACAAGGCTATGTAATCCCTGAAACGTAGAACCTATTTGCCTACTGCACTTGAATCCTAGCTCACTTTTAAGAGGAAAAGAAGCATAAAATGCACCTGGATATTGTGGCACTACACTGAGGTTACACTACCGCAGCTACACAGCCAGCTAACCAGAAGAAAGCCAGCCTCCATGGCCCACCTCCATTCTTCACACAAGAAGGGACAGTGGTACCAAAAGTCACAGGTGCCAGCAGTTACTGCTGCAGTGTCACCACTAACATATCCTGATAGCTTCTACTTACCCACGTTTAACTTCCTAAGCAATAAAACCTGAAATTCTCACACCGTGTTCACACAACTGCTCTGCAAACAACGTAACCTTCTCTTGTGAAATACCATTTCTCATATACTATCTCAGCTCTCAGTTTCCTAACAGAAGGAGAAATATTGAATTTGGTTCTTCTCATTTGTCTGTCTCTATGTAATTAAAGACTTTTTTTGGGGGGAAAAAAGCCCAACACATAGCACACAAGAGATACGAGTTAGACAGCAAGTTATCTGCATATCGAGCTGCCCCAACAGAGCTCTCAAGGCAAGAAAAACCTGTTCTCTTCTGCCAAAACTCCAAAGGAAAAAAAAAATCCACACTGACGAGAATAAAGCATAGCTTGTAACTCACTAAGAAAATCCCTTTAGCATTTCTTTTTTGTCTACTATGATTTTGCAAAGCACGCTCGCTTTCTGGTATGCTGTTCATCGTTTCCTTCGGAGAATCAATCACTTTTATTTAGAACACGAGTCAATTCTTTCCATTGTCACAAGATCAGAAACAGAAATGTATTCCCATTTTCTCAGGCTGCCCAACCTCCCAGCAGCAGAGGAACCTGCAGGCTCTCTGCAATGAGCCTACTTAACTTTGCCTAAGACTCTTACCCCAAAAGCATCTATTCAAAGCATTTAAACCAATACGGTATGTCTGCTTGGCAGGAGTATATGTGCCAGTCAGGCCATAACCATGGCTTCCCCACCTGACCCAGATGAAGAGATAAAGGCCAGGTGCCACCCCTCCCCACAAAGGGGTGTCCATCCCAAACGCTCTCATCACAAAACCTGGGCACGATGTACCACGATGACGCCCAGCCGTACTGCAGCCTCACTGCAAAGGCATGTTGGCAGACTTCATAAAAGCCGGCCACACGCTAACGAGGAAGCACTAACAAGAAGAAATTGGGAACGGACTAACACTTGATCTCCAGCTTTCTGCCAGCAAACTCACAGCAGAGTTCATAGCTTCAGGACTCTTCTGTCACACGGGGAAGAAAGGGGCTTCCAAGATAGTAAATAATTATGTTTATGGTCGGTAAATATTTATAAGTTTATAGTTATAGAAACTGCAAGCAAATCTGTGGGGGTTTTTTGTTTTGTTTTTTTCCTTCCCCAAGAATGCCTTGCAAAAATGGCAGAAATAAAGCTTTAAGGACCTAGCTCGTATGCTGTGCCTTCTGGGCTCCTTAATGACATGTTTCGGATATTAAATTCTTCTTACGGGAGTCAATAGAGCTTTACACCTCATTTCAAGTAAGCCTACAGTTTCAGACTTAAGTTATAACTCCAATGATCTGTCACAGAATAACAGCATAAGAAAATGCTGGCCGTTTTCAAAGAAGAAATCCTGTGTTACTCTACACAAGCAATAAAACTGCAGCTCCAAGATGCCCTCCAGCCAGATGCCAGCACCCTCACCTACAGGGGAACACACCAGTCTGCCTCCAGCAGCAGTGGCAGTACTGCAGCACACACCAGAGCTCCACGGAGCAGCACAGCCTTCTGAGCCGACATTCTCCTTCCCTGCCTGGCTGAGGACAGAGCAGTAATGATGACCACCTCTCGAGCTAGAAGACCAATGCAAACATCAGGAGTTGCAATATATATGAATTTGGAATAAACACCATTTTGGCCCTGCAACATACTTTCTACTTACTGAGCATCTACACACAGCTTCCAAAGCTGCACTCTCCATGCAAGGAAAGCATTTTATTACCAAATGTGTTCCTGCATTCCAGCGCGTTGTCAGAACAAAACTGCTGCACTAACTTTGACTGTTACTTTAATTCCAGAAGTCTTTTGTATTTGGGTGACTGCCTGCTGGAGTGGAGAAGGGCTGTGGATATGCATGGCTATAAATAGCCCAGCCTGCATTAGTCACAAGGGGCAGCTTCTGCTGCAGGAATTGTTCTGCTGAATCAAAAAGCCCTGCAGAGCCTTCGGATCGCCCACCTCGCCTGAACTTCAGCAGCACATCAGTCCCTCCCAGATCCGTACAGCTCAGAAAGCAGCGCTGCATATCTAACCAATCTGAGAGGGGAAGTGTTTCAAACACACAATACCTCACACAGCATTAAAAGGAGACAAAGAAAAACCTGTCGGAGTTGTTGTGCAACAAGCTATCAGACTTGTCAGCAAAACCAAACAATGGTGGCAAGAGTACACTACACTGAAGTTATGTATAAATAATGTGGAAATAATTTCCTATTTTTGTGGTAAAACATAATTTCACAATTTAACACCCATACACCACAGCTTACCCCAAAGTGAGGTCTCCTGAGTTGTCAGCATTCCAGCCTGGGCTCCCTTAGGAGAATGCAACCATGTCTGTCACTACAACCCAGGCAATCTACTCCCTTTAATTTACTACTTTAGCTCCTTTCAATCACAGAACATTTCTTTATTCTTCTTAAACTTTTGTTTAAACTTTTCACTCGGGTGCCTGGTTTCAACCAGCACCTCGTTGTTTTCACTGTAAAAACCTCTACCGCTCCCCAGCAAATGCTGCTCTGCTCCTCAGCTTCACACAGAGCACTCCCAAGGCTGACCAGATCTCTGCCCATTCCAGAAACGCCGCCCAGTCCCAGACAAAGCAAAACATCTACACAACCCCGCTCTCAGGTGGGAAGAGAAGCACCACGCAGCCTCTTCCAAAAGGCCCCACCACAAAGCACGGCGTGGAGATGAACACGCAGACCTCAGCACACTCCTTGTCCATGCTGAGGAAGCTCTTGGTGTCCAGCTCAGGATACACAACATCACAGGCTGACAGAAATACAGGGCATCCTTCCCAGCAGGCAGAATTTAAACGCTATTGAAATGAACTTTCACAAAACAGAAACTGCCAAAGAGGAAAAAAACATGCTCGATGGCAGCTCCTGTCCCTTCCCAACTTCCCTGTTTCTCAAAAATAGAAGATCGACACAGGAGACATTACTCAAGTACTAAGCATCTTCTACTCTGAACAAGTCTTAACATCACCCTAAACAACAGAAGCAAAATACATTTAAACGTTTGAATCTTCCTTTAAATTAGAGCTTTTTTAATAGGAAGCCAGCATTTTCATCTCGTTCCTCAAACGATGGACAAGCCTACTGAGCACACAAATCATCCGTAAGAATTTCTGTACGGATATTGTATCTTAGTTTCTATGCACTCACACGACAGCACTGCTTAGCAAGAAAACAAAGGATGGCACTGCCCCTGCCTTCTGCTCAGCCTCAGCATATACACCAGAAAGAAACTGATGGGAGGGAAATGTAATTTCGGGCTTTGGCCACGTGAACAAGTCATACAGGATGTGACAGGGTGGTGCTCTCTTACCCAGGACTACTCTGCGTCCTCCAAGGGCAGCACCTGGGCACACAGGCACTGTGCTCTGGGCACACGTGTGGCACAGCAGCTGCAGGTCCTGCTTCCAGCTCGCAGATGTGAGATCCCGTGCCCTTTACGCTTACACAAGTTGCTTTTCTCTCAAGGATCAAAACAAACGCTTCATTAACTTTGAATGCAGCTGCTGGTCTCCAAGAGAAGATTCATATGCAGCTTCAAGAAAAGCTCCACACCGTAACAGCAGTTACACCGACGTAATGCATGTTTCACTGACCTAATGGCATTCTTTTGAAAGGAATGTGCTCAGGATATTCTAAAACATCATTTTGGTGTTAATCCAAAGCCTACTGAATATTTTAAACCATAACCATGCGCTTCCCAGGCAGAGCACACGTTTGGTCTCAGTAAGAGCTGCACCTCAGCCATAGGTACAGCCAGAGGTAAAATGTCAACTTAGAGGAAGACCTTCTGTGCCAAAGGAACAAAAGCAGCAGCAGAGGTTTCTCGTTGGTTTCCAGTTTGGGGGAAGGTTTTGGTTTTTTTCTAAAGCGTTAACTAACTTTATACCCTAGTAACGAGATGATGAATCAGCAGCTGCAATTAAAGCTTACAGTCATGTATCCTAGGAAGGAAACAGCAGGCCAGCACGAGGAGGAGTCATTCATACACTAAAACCCTCTTCTGTTGTGTAAATTGGCCACTGGCAGCAGCTTCCTGAACAAGAAGAGCTTCCCCAGATGTGCACTGTATTTCAAAACCACACTGCTGCTGAGAGCCCTCATTATAATGGATGCTAATTAGATCAAATCCACATCCAAAGCGATTTAAAAGAAACAACACCAATGAATCAAGGACATCTTTCTTTTTAAGGATCAATGTGAAGGAGCGTGGTGGCACTTTAAGCAACAGGACTTGACATGCTAAAGAGCTCTGCAGAATGAGCTGCACAAATATGCAACGTTAATGGATAGAGCCCCAGACGCAGAATGCTTCACAGCTCAGACAGGAAACAAACAGAAATCCCACCAAATCTTTGGAAAATAAAACAGGAGTTTGAGACGTTTGTGTTCTGACACCAGGTTACACTCAGGATCAGCCCAGTGAAGAGCAGCACCTGGGAAGTGCTACGGAATCACTGCCAGGAAGGTGGAAAGTTTCCTCTCACCCTCAAAGATTCTTCTTTAACAACCATCTGAAGCGCTCAAACTATCACAAGCATTTTGGTCTCCAGAACAGTCAGTATCCAAGATTCACACACGATAGATCAGCTAGTTAGCTGCACACCATTTTCAGTTCATGCTGCAAAGTCTACAACCAGCTACGTGCTGCCCAGCGCTACACGAAAGCTGACATCTGCGGGCTGTGTCTCACAATTTCACATCATGCACAGTCATACCCAAACACAGTAAGCTCTGTCATGATTCTGTTTTAAAAACTAAGCGAAGCCCAAGGCAGCAGAGAACCACATTCTCCTCTTCTACTATGATCGAGCAAGCAAATCATCTTAAAAACAGCATTTACCTACGTAGTAATGTGAGAAATGCATCAGGTTAACCCACCACCCCCTCCTAAAGAAATTCAAAGCAGTAACGTATCATTTTCACGAAGGTCAACGTTTAGCAATGGGTGCTCTGGAGAGAGATAGGCATTAAGAGGGGCAGCCTGCGCGAGGTCACCCTACTAACCTACATTGCTGACACGCCAGCGCGCAGCAGTGTGTTTAAAGGGTCACTACGTTTAAAGGGTTCAGGGCAAGTTAAGCAGCAGCCTCTCCAGATACACACACAGCCATGGCCGTGTGCACATGCCCTGACAACCAGCAGTGCTAACGAGGCCAGGGAAACACTCGCGTTCTGTGCTCAGCCAGTCTGCGATGGGTGGAGTGGGACTCCCACAGTGCTCACACCCACTGCAGCGAGTGGCAAACAAGCACTGCCTCTCTGCTTCGGCTGAAACTCTTTCCAAGATGCGGCGAAGCCCACACTAGTAGAGTTCCCCCTCAGCGATACACGCGCCCTTATCGAGCAACCCGGTGACACCTTGACAGCCCCAACCGCGGCACGGGCAGCACCTTACCGCGATCAGCGTGCTGCTGCGGCCGTGCTGCTCTCCGCTCGCCGCCTCTCCGTCCAGGCCGTTGGCTCCGCTCCTCTCGGCGCTCCCCGCGACGGCTGCTGCGGGCGGAGGGGGAGCGGGGGGCGGTGGGGCCGGGGGCGGCTGGCGGTGCTTGCCGGCCCGCTTGGCCTTGGCCTGCAGGCAGCGCTGGTGCAGGGCGAAGGTTTGCTGGCGCTCCAGCTCCAGGCGCTCCGGGGACACGGCCTGGTAGCGGGACTCGCAGGCGCTGTGGTGCCGCCGGCAGAGCTCGATGCGCCGACGGAGCCGCTCCATCACCGCGCTGTGCCGCGGCACCACGAACTCCGCCATGGGGCAGGGGGGCAGCACCATGGACCGGAGGGACGAGAGGGGGGCCGCCGCTCACCGGCTCCGCACGCCGGGCCTCGCCATGGCCCTCCTCGAGGCCTCACCGCTCCTCCCCCGCCCGCCGGCCTTACCTGGGCCCCCCGGCCCGGTTCCTCCTCCTGCCCCCGGCCCGGCGCCCGCCTCGCTCCCCCCCTCCCCACTTCCTCCTTCTCTCCCGAGGCCGGTACCGATTCGCTCCCCCGCTCTCCGCTCAGCCCTGCCCGGCGGCCGCTGCCCAGCGCCCCCGGGGCCCGGCCGGAGCCCGCTCCGCTCCCTCCCCGGCGCGGCGCGGCCAGGCAGCCGCAGCTCTTAGGCACGGGCCGGCCCGAAGCCCCGAGTCCCTATTGTTATCCGTGCCGCCGCCATCTTGAAATTGTTTTTCCCCTCAAGAGCCGAGTTGAGAATAAATAGGCGGAGCTTCCTGGGTGGTGGGCAACGTCACAGCGCGTCGCGCGTCACGAGTCGTGAGGGACGGCGCTCTCAGCCAATAGGAAGGCGTGGAGGCGCGAAGGGAAGCGGCCGAGGCGTAGACGGGGAGAGCGCTTGGCAGGGGGCGGGCTGCGGCGCGTTTAAAAGGCACGGGAAGAAAAGAGGCGGGGCAAAGGCGGCGCAGCCAATGGGGACAGCGGAAGGTGGAGCATATGGTGATTGACGGGGGCGGAGCGCCACTGTTCCTCAGGGGGGCTCAGGACAGGCGCGCCAGGCTTTCATTCCAAGGGCTGAAACTTCAGCCAAGTAAGAGGGAAGGCGCCTTGCTACAATTCACCCCACCCCGCTTCTGCAGCATTAAGAACCGTGAGCCCCCGCTGCAGTACCTGGGCTAGCTTGGACTCACCTCAGGCCCCACAGGAACCCAGCACACACGGGCTCACGGAAGGTAAGAGATGACCACCGGCTGAGGCATCCAGAAGCCCATCTTAAAGCAGACGATCCAGACAAGCCAGCACGCACTGCTAGAGCCCCAGCCACAACAACAGCTCACTACTTACGTCTTTATCACCTCTTCTCTGATCAACAGTACTAGGAGAAAAACCATTTTAGCACTTCTGTTCTCTGTCTGCTATAGAACTGCATCCCCCCTAATGAAGCACCTCATGGAACCCCCCTCCCTCAGCCCAGCTTACAAAGTTCAGCTTACACACCTATCTGCTCCTCCCCCGCTTTAAGAGAGCCATGCTGAGGCCGAACACAGCCACCCCAGGCAGAAGGCGGGGTAAGAAGTAACTTCTGCATTTTCTAGCTGGTTCAGAAAGTCTTAATTTATTGTAGTGATTATTTAAGCATACACTATGGTATTAAAAAAAAAAGCCATAGCATGCAGACAGACCTCTTCAGGAGATTTAGCACAGCAAATGTAGACTTACAGTTCGCCTTAGTATTATTTATAAAGCTGACAGCAGATCTCAAGTTCCATTGTGATGCTAAGAAAGAACACGTATGCACATGAATTGTTCAGGAGTTTAAGGCAATTTGCATATTAAGATAAAAACCACTGGATTAGTAGAATTACGGTGTGCTCAAAATGTTAGCTGAATCGAAACCATTTACATATACTTCATCTCAACGGACTGAGTCATAAATAGCAGCTGCTCCTTGGTAGAAGTACAGTCCTGAGAACAAGCTAATAGCAACGCTTAAGCTATGACATCTCCCATGTCAGAGTATAAGCTATTTTGGCAGTCAGGAGCAGTATTTACCAGGTGTTCAACAGGCAAAGGCATTCTAAACATGCAATGGCTCCCAACAGAAGTCTGAAATTACTTCCAGTATCTTGCTTACAATAGTTTATTTGCACACTGCTGAAAAAAAATTATCAAGAAATCCTGCTATGCATTTGTGGTCACTAATATTTCAAACACAACAAACATGGGATACAACGTAAGGACAGGCAGCAAAAGGTATTTGTACAAAAGAAAAGAAAACCAACAAACAAAAAAAAAACCCAAGCCTTTAGTAATTAGTTAGACTGTTTGCAAGGTTTGGAGCACCCACCCCCTCCCCCACAGCCCCTGGGAATTATTCCCCATACAATACCTATGGCCAAACAACACTGGAGTGTTTAAATTCAGTGCAAGAAGTAATTTCAGGACATTTAATTTCACTCTAAACAAACAGAAGCTTATCTGTATAGACATTTGAACCCCGACATATTTGGTACAGTGTAATGAAGTTACATAGATTTCACCCTCAGAGGTATGCTCTTGTAGTGACCACCAGCATTCCACAAGTGTTTGAAACAGTATAATATGGTAGACTCGACGCTTTAAAAAAATTTATTCAGCTGGAATTGAAACTCCCTAACATTCACAATATAATTTAGGATGCATTTGTTACATGAAAAGCAGATGAAAGACTTAACAGTTTCACATACCACTTAAGATATTCCACATGCTTCTTTTCCCCATCTACAAATACTGATATCTTGGGATTTTTTCCTTATTAAATACTCAGTTCAACTTGTCTATCCCACCACTTCTCCCATTCCTATAGGAATACATACAGTGATAACAGTGAGGATATGGGACACTGTCCTATCCAGTGCTTGGACCCTGGAGTAGGCCTAGCCATAAAAATAAAGAGTCTGACAATGAGCTGAACATGAAGCACTTCCAGCAATTGAGGCAAAGCTGCACTCAGAAAAAGCTGTGTAGTCACAGAGAAAGGAAAGTATCAGTGGCTGAAGAGAGGGGAAAAGGGAAAGTAGTCTAACGCTACCCCTCCACCCCCCAAACCACCTGTTCATTTTACAAAGAGTTGAAGAACTAACAAAATGCATTAACTGTAAGGTCTGCAGGATTAAATGCCACATTAAGACAACCCACTCCAAATCCTACATCATTTGTCAACACTTAATTGGGCTTTAGCCGTGCACAGAGTGCATGTTCCATAGACCGACCAACTAACCCCTTCCTCTTCCCTCCCAGCTCCCCCCCAGGAACAAACTTGAACTACTGGTTTCCCCCCCACACACATGATCCCCTCTCCCCCTTTTTTTTCCCTTTGAGGGAAGAGGCATTGTCAAATATATTGACAACTTTTCTTCAAATAGTTACCAAATTTTTAAGGATAGAGAGACACCACATAGGAGTTTGCACATTTGTAAAAAAAAAAAAAAAAAACTAGTCATAAAACTGCATTTTTTTATCATCTAGCATTTAAAGATTCATTGTTATTCTTCACTAATTAACATATTAAATTAAGCCAAGATACGAGACTGGTAAAATTCTACCAATCTACATAAAAACAGAAAAAAATATTTAAAACCAAAAGTGAAAAGGTTAGTCATGTTACATTCCAAAATCCACAGCCCATTATATTAAATGCGTTCTTTCTACAGGAATGATGTTCTTTATAACAGATGGATTGCAAGTATTTTACTGCTAGACACTCCATTACATTGGATAGTGTGACTGGAACCTGTGGATGGTGAAATCTTGAGGTTTGTCCAAGTTTCAATGTAAGGTGTCCAAGGTCCTCTCCCAGAACCATGTTTTGGAAAAAAATTCACACAGATTAAGTTCTTATGACTTTTTTTTTTTTTCAATCTTTTCTTGGCTTTCTGTTTCTGGGTGATCTATTCACAGTTTCCTCCTCCTGCAAGAAAGTGAGGTGTGAAAACATTGAAGAAATCTAAAGTTACTCCTAAAAGCCATTTAAAACAAACCTACAACTTCTGCAATTCTACATTATAATTTGATTTTAGAAGGATCTCTTGCTGCTACTACACCTTCCTTTCCATGGAGGGTAGACAAATCCTTATTTTCACAGTGAATTTGTTATTTACTGAAAGTACTGCTGCAGCTGCACAAATCCCTTTAAGTTCAAGCAACACTCCACCCATTTTTAAGTCACCCATTATGTCAGTGTGGAGCACTTAAAAGGTCACATCCTGACTGCACACAAAGCTGAATGAGCCTTTTGCCTCGAGAAGATGCATTCCACACAATCCTACTCTTCTCACAATGCAGGGTCTATGGCAAGTGCCTTTCGCAAGGTTCCCTGATCTGCTGAGGTTGGCCACAGCAATTCCTATTTTGTGGGGGATTAAATTCTCTGGAGTTCTGACACTGGAAAGGAGCACTGTACAGACCAGGTTAGCTAAGCTTGTGGATTTTTTCTTGGTATAGAAAAAGACTTTCCTCAAAAATGAAGTGTTCTCTTACCTCTGATGCATGTTTCCTGTCCTCCTCTTCCTCTTCTTCCTCCTCTTCCTCTTGACTAGCACTTCCTATGTCAGCATCATTTTTCTGCTTCTCTTCTAAGAAAGGGGGAAAAGAAAGTTCATTCATTTTCTTGTCATTAAGATTTGCACCTTCACTTCACCCTTGGCCTGATACTTTTGACACCCAATCTTGCTCTTTTGTTCTTCTAGATAGAGAACTCCATCTGTCTCATGATTGTCTATTTTGCCTACCTAGCTTCTCCTCATTTGCTTCCTCCTCTTCTTCCTTGTCTCCTTTGTCTTTTTCTTCCTCTCTCTCATCACTCACCACATCAGGCTGAGGAGCATCAGTCTTTTTGTACTCTGCAGCACTTGGCTGCTTCTAAAAAAAGAAAGTGTTACTCATGAAGGCACATTACACCAAATTGCTTCTTAAAGTCTACACTTATTATCAGAGGAAATGCATACCTTCCCAGAGCAGCAGAAAAGGACAACAAGGAACACTGGGAAAGCCACAATGAGGATGTACACTACCCAAAGCCAAGGACGCTCTTCAGCAGCTGCCATCATCTGGCCCACAACACCAGGCTGTAAGATACAGTGAACCATTAAAACCAAGCGAGTCACAGCAGTTAAGTCTGAATCATAGATTTTTTTTTCTGTGGTATCTATAGGCTTTTGGTATCCCCAGACATGGCATTTCATACTTTAAGAAGTTAAAGCTAATCCAAGTACTTTTTCCCCTTAGTTTCTAAGTTAACAATTAGCATACAGTTAACAGAACTGTCAGAGCAAAAACTTTAGAGACTAGTGAACTCTCATTGCCATTAATGGCAACTATTACCATATTATAATTACAAACTAGGTTCTAATTAGGTTTATTAATTCCCAGCCTTGGTACCTAAAGATATATATTGACCAACATCTGGACCAAAATAGCAGCAATGTTGTTTCAGTCAGAAGCACACAATTACACCTTTGTATCTCACCTCTGCAGCACCATCAGCTGCCTTTTTCAGTCCCCATCCATCATTAGCCCAATCATCAGCCACAGCTCTTTCAGTACAGATGATAAAGTTGTCAAAAAAGATATCAGAAGTCATTGACCATAGCTCAAGTCCCACAGCACTGAAGGGAGTCATCTTGAAAGGCTCCAAGTCTTCAAAGAAATCTGGGTTTGGGATCTTCCTGGGTTTCCATATCCCCTAGGAAGGACAAAAGATATTCAAGCCTTACCTACTGGTGTACAGTTTGCATTTTTTAGTTTTCAGTCCATTTCAGCTAGGAAGAACGACTCATTACACTAAATTATATTTATAGGTGTGACTCTACAGGTTTGGGAAATTAAGTTTCATGAGTGTTATGAAAAAGTGAAGCCACGAAAGCAAGCACTTTGAAACAGTCCACTTGAAAACGTGGTGAGACCATGACAGTAATTTTTACTATTAATGACATCTGCTGAATTTAAATCATTCCGACTTTTGGAAAAGAAATGCTGCACTGACCAGAAATTTACACAATGATAAAACCAACCTGATAGTTGACATTATCAATCATAGGTGGTTTCCATTTGCCCTTGTAGTTTGGATTGTCAATCATCGGTCGCTGCCAGGTACCGCAGCCAGGAGCTGATTCACATTTCGGATTTGCAATCTGAGGTGCTTCCCATTCACCATCCATATCCTCATCCCTGAAAGGGAAACCCGGTCTTCAAGTCTGCCCCTTGTCTTTATATAGACTAAAGCTTACAGCAAATGTAATTTCTGGGAAAATCAAAATTCCTACTTCAAAATAGAGATATTGAAACTAAATATAGCATAAGTACAAAGATAATGACACTGCAGAAGGAGTAAGTATTTCAAGAAGTAGCTTGAAAGCACAAAGCTCACTGAAAGCTAGTCCCCGAGTACAGACGCTTACCAACATGGTATAGCTGGAAGATGAACATCCCTGACCTGTTCAGCTTGCAGTCTGAACAGAACAGTTGACGAGTGCACAGATAAATGAGAGAATACAAAATTCCTTAGACTAATTCCATCTTCCACTTTTTAAGCAAGATGCCTGAATTGACAACTTTCTTAGCCAAAAACAATAAACCATTTATTCTTATATTTGTCAAAATCAGCACTGAAACACCTGTCACACTAATAATAGGTAGTAAACATACCAATCTTCAGGCTTCTCAGCATCAGGGTCTGCTACATATTCTGGCTCATCATCCAGCCAGCCCTCTGGTTTCACAGCATTTTCATCTGCTATCTTTGCAGGAGCATCCTCATCCCTTGAAGATGGAATGTAATATATTAACACAATATGCAAAAAGAAAAATTCTCAACCCTAGAGCAAGATTCTGAGGCTTTCAGCAAGCCCACTGATTTATCAGCCAGCTTCATTTCTGACACTCAACATCATGTTTTAACTTGCAGACTGTTACCTGCAGATACCTCACAGTACAGTCAGTAGTTTCAGCTAATACATAGTATTTTTAATACCAATCTAGAAAGGGCACATTACAGCAAATCCCATATCCTAATCGTCACTGGAAACACATATTTGAGCTTGCAATCAAGTCTATGATTCATAGAGCACAGGCACAAGAACAAAAAACATTATCAGCTTCTGCCCTAGACTGTCAGGTATTTCAGTCACTTTTAACGATAAATTACACGAACAACTTATACCTTCATCCTAGCTTTTAAGCAAATCAAAGATGAGCACACTGGCTAACAGATGTTTTCAGTATTCTTTATCTGTGGGCAGCACAAGAACAGTTATTCCTACAGGACATCAATCCTTTCTGCCTTTATTTACTGCACTGCTGCTTGTGTGCCTAAACCAACTTACAACTAAAAGTTTACAAAAGTGTGAGACGCAAGATTCTGTATGTCATTTGAGGAGTTTTGATAGGCTGAAGTTACCAGGCCAAGACCTCTCTTTCTTCCACTCTTCCAACACCTTACCAGTCATCTGGTTTAACAGCATCTGGATCTGGGATTTTGGGTCTCTCATCCCAATCTTCAGGCTTCTGGTCATTTGGGTCCTCAATCTCTCGCGGTGGATTCACAGGAGGAGACATATCATTTAGCAAATTCCCACTGTTGACAACCATTTGATCAACCAGAATTTCAAAACTATTATCAGGATTCAAAACTGGAAAGAAAAAGAAAATACAGCCATTGCACAGACGATACAAAGTGTGCTTCCAAGTATCACTCACTCCTGCTGTACAATTCGAACTTCATTAATCCAAGCTACCACCTACCTAGCAACTATTTTTTAAGAATTAACAACCTTTCCCATGATGTCTAAATATAACCAGTGATAGAAATATTTCTCATACCAAGTTACTCAGAACTACTCTGAAATACAGTTATTCTTTATCTGTTTAGTTCAAGATCTCATGACTTTTTAAGTGAATCAAAACTTCTTGGAAGGAAGAAGCAAGCCTTTATGTACTAAGACTAGTTTTTGCATTCGTAGCTTTCAAGTGGTTTTTAGCTGCATGGTATATTCATACAAAGATCTGTTTGTTCATCTGTTCACTGAGTTTTGATTCAGAAAACACAGAAGTAGTTATTAACATGAATAGCAGCTAGCAGTCAACATACTCAGTGTATAAAGGTGCGTCTTCTTATCAGTGAAGTAGGTCTTCAAGTCTGCATCTGGACGCTTTGCATGCTTCTCCTCATATTTGCCAGTCTTTGGGTTTTTATGCCGGAAGATGAAGTGCAATTTATAGTCCTCTCCACATTTGTCAGGGCCAAACATGATCGTGTATGGAGTTTTGTCATGGAACTGATCCTTTGAAAACAATGCAGAACTTAATGCCATTAATTTGAAATACAACTTCAGCTAATGCCCACCCTAAAAACCCTCAGTGCATTAGAAATTGTTCTGCAACTTTGCGTGAACAGCAGTGAGGTTCCCAGACTAAAACTTACATCACTATTACAAGCTTCTAGAGAGAAGACCAGAATTAGCCTAGCATCCTCATTTTGCACCTTTGGTCTCTACTTTCCAGATGGAAAGCAATTGTTGTACAAGTGTTATTAACAAGGTAAGTAAATCATTACAC
The DNA here is from genome assembly GCF_016699485.2 of Gallus gallus. Classification (NCBI taxonomy): domain Eukaryota; kingdom Metazoa; phylum Chordata; class Aves; order Galliformes; family Phasianidae; genus Gallus; species Gallus gallus. The sequence goes on from NC_052544.1 coordinate 13,147,768, forward strand.
AGTGACAACTATGTATTTTTTAAGCAAATCCCTACACTGCAAAAATGACTGAAAAGTCACTAACGGAAATATCAGATACTATTAGCCAGTCCAGTGACTTTCTTTGTTCTATTTGTTCTGGCTGATGCTATCTTGAGATTCGATGCACACATGAAACTGGCTAGATAGCCAAGTATTCTTCTGGGTGTCTTTTGAAAATTACATTGTATGTAGTCAAGAAGCCAGAAAATTTCAGTATTTCTAATCTGCAACTGAAAATACTGGGAAACCAACAAGCACAAAGTACTTTGAAGATCAGGCCCTGAATATTCCCCACTGCCTTTATCCAAGAGATTCCTCTAGATAGAAAAAGGCTTCATTGCTTTGCCATGGATAACACTCAGCATTAGCAGCACTCACCAGGTTCAATTCAGGTGTTTTTGAAAGCAATTTCACATAGGCCCCACCACACTCTATTCCATTTTGGAAATTTACTTCATACCTTATTTGGACAGAGAAGTGAAAAACACATTATACACAAGCAACATTTACCTTCATAATACATGATCGAATTTATACTTGACAATTGCAGAGTAATACTATTTTGGTTTTGTTTGTTTCAAATCAAGAGTGAATATTAAAAACACATGCTGCCCTCTAGAGACTAAGCAGATGTTCAGTAGGGCCTGAGAAAATAAGAGAATCAAGGATTTAAAAGACTTAACCTGACAGAAAAGATTAAAAGAATTGAGCACTAGTCTAGAAGATTATGACCCAGAAGTAGAGGGAAGAAAATGTTTTTCAAGTATGTAAGAGACTGCAATGGAGACTAAAGGGAACCAATTATTTTCCACACAGCCACTATGGCAGACAGACAACTCAATTTGCAAGATGACTGAAGTGAGCAGTTGGATCCTAGGAGAACTCCCTTTAGGGTTGTAAGCATACAATAGTATATTTAGAGATGCCAAGGAGTCTGAAAAAGGCAAAGCATGTCTGTCAGGAATAGGCTAAGCATGCTCAAACCTCTCTCAATGCCAGCAGCTGAAGTGAGTGACCACTTCAACTTATTTTTAGCCATGCATTTTGAGCCAAAACTAAACAGTAATGCAAAGTAAAGTGACCAATTCAATATCTTGTACAAATATGAACTAGCTCACTGGCTGTTTAAAACTGATAACATAGGTAATATCCCACAATTCAACTGTTGTCATTCAAAAGATTCTTTTCCTGCTTACTAGTCTAACATGCATGCAAGCAGATTCCTCTACATCACTCATGGCTCAGTAGAGCTGGACAAGTTGCTCATCTTCCACAACAGATGCACTAGAACAAAGGAAGGTGGAAACAAGTACACCCTTAACACTCTGCCCACTCCACCTTTGAAAGAGGGGATGCTTCACTGAATAAATAATGACAAACATACAGACAAGCTCTTGTCCAAGTGGACATGGACTTTTACAATTAAAAGTACAGAAATCAGTTGCCTGTTCTGGTGAGTACAAGAAATCCAAGTCCAGAGACTTCTTCTCAGGCTTCAGAGGGGGCCACTCTGTTTCGAACTTCCCACTTGAGGAATCCCAATTGCTATTTTATTCCTACTCAAATTGTATAATGATAGGCTACAGTCTATCTTGTGTCATCTAGACCCCCCCCCCAAGCCAACAAAAGCTCAGTTACAAAATAAACCTCAGCCCGCTATGTCACCCTTGACAGAACACTAAGTTATCTTTTACTTACTGTATAATAAGGGGCTTGGTATCAAATACAAAAGGCTTTGAAAGCTTGGATGAAATCGCATGATGTTTGGCTCGCGTTACCAACACAAGCCCTTTGTCTCCTGGAAGCTTAGTGTCCTTCATGTCTTGGACTTCCCATTTACCTGGAGGAAAATTAACCAAATATTATCAAAGGCCATTTGATACCATCTTGCCTTAGCCCAATCCTAAACAAGAAAGTCATCACTGACTTCATACAGGTCGCCTTCAAGTTACTAGGCTTAACATCTTCACTAAAAATTATTTTAAAACCTCGAAGTGGAAATTTTATCTGAATCAGGATCATGCTTAATATTGTTTAGCATGTACACATCCTCCCATTTTCTTCAGTGAATACAGTTTCAGGGAGCAAGCAGAACAGACTTGTACCTCTTCTTTATATAAGACAAAATGACATCGGAAACATCTATCAGTTAAAATATGGGTAGGACTCACCATCATATTTAGCAATTTCATCATCTGTATCATCTTTCTTGGCTTTGGAAAGGATCCATCTAGAAGACAAGCATCCAACAGTAAGAAACTCATACTTTTTTTTACTATGCACACAAAAAAACCTGTTCTTAAAATAGCCTTTGTCATCCTATGACTACACCCCAAATGTCCCAGTCCCCTCACTTCCATCCCAAGCCTGCAAAGGTCTCATCTTTATGAAGGATCACTCACTGCCTCAGAGTGTCACTCTTGTAAAAATTCCAATATTCAAGTTTAATACCTCATTATGCTTACATTACCTGAAGCAAGTACACAAAAATCAGACAAGAAAGATTAAAGCATACATAAAATATGGACTTCTCTTCCCACTATTACTACTAGTACCTATGCAAAAACTAGTTTATCTCATCACTTCAACAACCAGGACCACATAGTCACTGCTGTAATCCTCCCCACATGTTGCCTGTTGATCTTTAGTAACAGGCACTAGGAATTCCCTTTCACATAATACTTTGATTTCGTCTGTTCAGTCACCCCCTCACATTATACTCACCCATCCAGAGTTCCTTTATCAAAGGACTCTACAAAATACACCTCGCCAGTTGGGACTGGTGCTCTGTAAGTAACCTAGGGGAGAAGAGAGGCATTTATTCACCTTTCAAGGCACATTCTCTAAAGCAGTACAGGTATATACAGCTCAAATCCCACATCTACACAGTACAGCACCTAGAACATTCTGGCAGCATAAATACAGAAATGTAAACACTGCTGCTTATGCTGAGCCACTGTGCTCTCCGCTGCAACAAAAACTGAAGATTTTATCTAGCTGGAAACTTCAGCATTAATTCCTGATAATTACACCTCAGTTCTCAAATATTCATTGAAATCTTTGAGAAGGAAGATGCAGGTGAGATGAGAATAGCAAGGAAGCAGCTAAGCATAATTCCAAACCTTACTCCCTGCTAGTGATCTTTAACAGCATCTCTATACATTAAGCTTCAGCAAAGTAAAAACAACTCTGATCAGACTGCCAGTAGGCAAAACACAAGCAGTAATTACATTTTAAAGAACACCTATGCCAAACCTTTGGAGCTGGAGGAGGAGTGCTGCTTTCAGGATTTGAGTCCTCTATTTCCTCAACGCCATCATCCAAGTCATCCTCAATATCAATGACATCACCATCATCATCACCCACATCATGCTCCTGGGCAGCAAGAGTCCCAAGAGCTAGCAGGGTCACATACAGCAGCCATTTCATCTCCATTATCTGAACAAATAAGAAAGGGAAGTAGGTTAAGCCAGTGCACACACAAGCAGTGCAGTACTTCAGTTGAGAGAACAAGCTTTTCTGGTAACAGGTGAGGTGCCAAGTCACACCGCTGAAAGAGGTACAAACTTACCTTCTCAGCTCTGCTATTTATTGCTTCCGGCTGGTTAAGACAGCTCAGAAAGCAGGAAAGATATACAAGGTGTATTTAATACAAAACAGATGCTAATGCACAGGAGGAATACATGGGTAAGCTCTGCAGATTGTGCTGCAGGAGGGTCAGTATTGTCCCTCTACTGCCACAACCCACAAAAAGAACAGACATACATGTCTGCAACAACTTACACATGTAAAAAATCTCAACAGGAAAATCTACTTCTTGTTTGTGAGGAACTCCGAAGGCAACAGGTTGACACTGGTATTTCTATTCAGCTCACAAATATTAGCTACCTCTTTCAAGCATCTACAAAGCAACCCACCTTCTACCTTGGCTCAGTAATTTTCTTGATTTCATACAGAGGACACCAGTGCCTTCACCCAGTGCCCTTCCCCATGCTTCCTTCTAGACAGACTGCCAGCAGTCACTGATACTATTCAGTAGATGTCTATGAGGAGCTGAATACTGAAGCAGGCCCAGAAGAATTCCCACTGTTCAGTCAGTTAATTTTACCTCTAATTTAACAGGATGATCAAAGAAGAAAAAAATCTAGCACAGAAATCTTACAGAAATAAAACATCACACCGATTAATTCATGGGATGCCCAGCTCAGCATATCACCCTAACTAAAACATAGCAGGCCTTGACAAACTCAAGCTCAAAAGACCTCTGCAAGTAAAATTATAGATAAAAAGAATGACTCAATCACTGCGCCTTTAGGTGGATGTAGAAAGCAAGTCTCCTACCACGCAGCTCAGAATTTTATCTGCACCAAAGACAGACGTGCAATGCTCACAGCAAGCAGGAAATCTGCTCCTTTCAATTACATTCCAAATATTTTTTTTCCACAGAGTTGTAGCTGAGACTAATTCCTTCTAGAACGAGATTATAAAACTAAACATTCTCTCCTTCCCGTACATTCCTGCCTCAGGCTGCAGTCCCACAGACTTACAAACATAACTCAAGGAGAGTTAATAAGGCCTGTAGGGGCATAAGTTTGAGCTAGAAAACAAATTTCCTACTTTCCAAAGCATGTTCAGGCAACTAAAAGCATTTACAGTCTTAGCAGCTTATCAGCACTATCCAGTATATCACAACTCCACTGCATGCCAGGTCTACCATTTTTAGATTATTCTTTAACTTGCTTCTAATGACAGAGGGGATGTTTTATTACTCCAACTAAACTGCAGTTTAGAGACTTGTGTTGAGGTCACGTCCCGTTTGTCACTACAGCAACATGCAGTCACAGCCTGTTCCCTAACAATAGTGATGGCCTCGAGGATTACGGTCTCAATCCATGCCCACAGCCCTCCCCCTCACAGCTCAGGCAACTGCACCAAAACAGCTCCAAGCCAAAAGGAATCGGCTCACAGCTGACACAAACTTTTAAGTGTTCCTATATATAAGCAAAGCCTGTTTTGTTTGGGTTTTTTTTTTCATGCACAAGGTACAGTCAGAATGGAGATGAGTTACAGACTGCACAGAGGCACACAGATCTTACTGCAAACATGGGAACCACAGTACAAAGCCAAAGAACAAAAGCTGTCAAGTAAACATCAGAATCAACAGAAGTTGAAATCCTTCTGCATAGACAGTGTGCTGAGTAGGGCCATGCCCACAGGGACAGAAGAGGAGAAAAAACAAGAGCCTGAAACATCTGTTGAAGAAGCAACTGTTAAAGCTATGGATGTGCCCTGTGTGACTGAAGCAACTCCGGGTGAGGTGGCACAGGGATGCCCTTCCAAGGTAAGGCTGGGTTTTGTCTTGCCTTACCAAACACATTCCATACAGGGCTAGGTTTGGTAGAATTTTACTCCAAGTTTTATAATAGCTTTCAAATTCTATCATGCAGATGGAAAAACCACTGCACTGTTCAGAAGAGTGATGAGAAAATGCTTCTTAAAAATACAGCAAGGTCAAAGGTAAGACAGTGCTTTCCTATTCTGCATGCCTCCTCTCCTCCCAGGCCTGTGCAAAGGATGTCAGCAATACAGCACGTAAGCAATCCCCTGGGTGACCTCACCACCAGTAGTGGAAGTTTTGGTTGAAGATGCAGATGAGCCCTCAAACGTTCATGGCAGTACAGACTCCACATGGAATTATTACCTACTTTATAATCCCACCCTATTTAGAGCCCTTGAGAAATACTTGTCTGTGGCCAATGGACTTTGGTAAAAGCACTTCTTGCTTGGCTAAGTGACAAGGCCACACAGCCTGATACTGCATGCAAGGTTGCTCCAGAAATTCTATCATAGCATTCAGGTAGAACCAGTCAGGTCCACCAATGCCCTGCAAAGCACAGGCAGCAGCTCTTTTGCTCTGCACATCAGTGCTCCTGATGCAACCACAGGGACCCACCCCACAGCTTTCCATTTCCCAGCCAACCCTGGCTGAGTTGGAGGCTTGGGGAAACTCACTGCAGGCTGCAAGTACAATCTACTCAAATTTCCCATAGCTTAATTCTTTTAATTAAAAAAGCTAAAACCTCTAAGAGAAGTCTATAATAATTGGAAAGCAGTTTTCACAGGTTTATATCCCTGTAAGGGGCATCCTAAACAGCTCTCTTCAATGTATGAAATCATTCCCAAGTTCTGCCCAGGATACCACTCACACATACCCAGTACAGACTGGGAGCACCTCCAGCACTGCTACTTGTCCGGCCAAGCTCCTCACTCAGCTCGTCTGCAACAATACACAAACTGCAACAGTATGCAACTTAAACTGTACAGAATTGTCCTGACAACATCCAAAGTGAAGCACACTAAAAAAGCTACATCAGTAACAAACATTGCTACAGGAGAAAGTTTCAACTCCACATAATCCTTGGAGACACAAGGAAGATGATGCTACTGTAGTAAATGAGGCTACTCCTAAACAGAAGGCAATAGAAAAAGAGTCAGTTTTCACAATAGACACTCTTAAAACAAATTGCCAGTGGAGCTTTGAGCTGCCAGCAACTACAGGTGCACAGTCTAACCTTCAGAATCACAGCCACTGACTGCACTGAGATCAGATTCCTCCTCTGCAGAACAGTCAGGTTCCAGCTCCGATGCTCTCCCTGCACTTCTGTTCTTCAGGTTCCACCATGTAGCACTTCCCAATGTTGGTGCACTGATCACGCAGCTGCCCCAAGCATTTAACACAGGAGCCCTTTGTAACAGGTGAGCTCAGGTCTCCCACCAGAGACCAACTCCCATTTCCAGCACACCACCATTCCAAGTCAGAGGTAAGAACTTACTTTCTTAAATAAGGTCTTCAGACACCCCTAGACATCAGTATGCTGTTTGTGTAGAAGGGAAAAGTGCTCCCGTTTGCTATCACAAGACACTAACCAGGAAGAGAGTTCAAGACTGCCAGTGCCCTCACATCACTCATCCTCGGGCAGCTCCCACACCAGAAGGCTCACTGCCACCCCAGCACTGCTCACCAACTCCTGAAGCATTTTCCCCTGAAATTTATGGGAGCACTGAAAACAGACACGTGGAACTGCACTGCAGAGTTACAGTGGTAAAAAAAACTAAACCGAACTGGACAAGAAGAGACAGCGTCAGCTTCCTGCCACAGGAGCAGCACTCTTACAGCACAGGACCAAGTGATTGCTGCCTCTGGATTCCAAGGCCTTCAAGAAATCATGCAGCTTCACAGACCTATTTTTCCTAATTTATTGGGCATAAAGTCTTAATTTTCTTCTTAATTAGTGGCACAACACTGCAAAGACTCGATCAATACATCTGATAGTTATCACCACTACATGCAGCAGGAAGGGCACAGTGGAGAGGGCCCCCAGAGGATGTCCAAGTTCCTTGCTATCATACCTCCAGAATGTACTCTTTGTAAAGTTACTTCCCTGACAGTCTAAGCAGAGCCTGCAAAACCAGTTTAATCATCTCCTTGGTTACACATCCGAGTGGTTCATCGAGCCAGTTCTTAACACTGCATATTGCACCAAGTATAACTACAGCTGAATTGCTGCTAGATATATAGTTTAACAAAGTTCTTTCTATTAAAAAACCCTGTCAGATAAAACAAGTCTTTCAAAATAAGGTACTGCAGAGCTAAGCATTGAAGGAAGTGTCCGTATCACACAAGTTACCATCACCACCCTTCAGAAACTTAACTGGGAGAGCGTTATCAGTTTTTCTTTCAGCAACATCTCAATCAACAGCTGAAAGTGACTTGATCATATATAAACAACAAGATTTACTAGCAAAGCCCTGTGTTCAGTACTGCACTTTGCTACTGTATTTACAGAGGAAGCACAACTGCAAAAATAAGCACAACGCATCTTCATGCAAGACAAGGGCCATGGAAGAAAAATGTACAGTCACAAGTCAATACATTCAAATGAAACTGCCAGGAGACCAAAAGGAAGACAGATACCTGCCCTATCCTCACCCCCACCTCTTTCCTTTCAAACTACACTTCCATTATTTCTGAGCAAGACTTGGCTACTCTACGAGGTAGTCCAATAGTCCCTTCAAGTTCAAACCACAGAAGAGCGGAGGAATCTCTGACATCTCGAGATCCCTTCACCTTCCACATCCTGCCTCCTCTGCTGTGTCACAGCAACTGCCTGATGGTGAGCAGGGCAGGCCACTTAAGATGGCTAAAAACCCTTTTGCCATACTGTTTTAACCTGTCATCAATTCTCCAGTCCAGTACACAAAGGCAGAAGGTGTTGCAGCTGGACAAGTAGCCAAGGATAAAGGAAATTAAGCTGCTAGCAGCAGCATCAGCTTTATGCCATAGTATCAGGTACACTGCAGGCATCCATGCCTGTCAGACAGATCTCTCATTAGGCAGACTTGGGAGATCTACACTCCACAGCAAAGCTAGACAACTTCATTGCCAAACACTGTGATTTCAGCAACCAGTATCTCACCGCTCCTCTGAGAGGGATATAATAAAATTATGTTCGCATATACAGCAGCTCATACCATGCAGACAAAATTTTCCCCTTAAGTGCTTAGTTGTGCAGTCAGACAGACTCCAGTGCTGCCCTGCCTTGCTTTCAACAGGCCGGAGGCTGGAGTTCTGTACGTGGGTGGTTTTGTTGGTTGGGTTTTTTTTCTCCCCCTCAAAAAGGAGGGGGTGGGCAGGATACACTGCTACTTCAGGCCAGAGAAGGGATTAGCCAAACCTGGAGCCCCCACATGCAACAGAAAAAGCCACCCTGGCTGGGCTGCAAGAAGCACAAACCAAGAGATTAGGTGTGAAAGGTGACAGCAAAGCTTGCCTTTAATAAGCACTTCAAATACGCCAGTTTCTAAAAATAATGTACAACATTGCAGAAACAGCAAGGGAGAAAACACCATGTACTGTTTGTCAGCACAGAGATCCCTGCAGAACTGGAAGTCCTTGGAGGACAAAGGCAGAACTGCAAGGCTTCTTGGCCATAAAACAGATGGACTGCAAGGGAAATTAAGGTAGGTGGGGAGAGATCTGGAGGCGCCTCAAGATCTTTGAGATCATGCCTAGAAATCAATTCAGGTCTGCCTTGCTACAGAATTGATTCCAGCAAGAACAGGCTGCCATTTTGTTCACTGCAAGAGGCAGAAAAATGAAAGGCCAGAAAAGGAAAGAAAAGGAAGGACTAAGTACAAGTTACAGGGTGCTCTCAGTAAAGGATTTATTCATTTACTTAGGGGGAAGTGCTGCAACACATCAAATGAAAGGGCAATCCAGCGGAAGCTGCGAGTTTTCTTGCTTTTCTGCATTAGGCTGCTCTTCCAAAGAGGGCAGCCAACACCAGGAAACAGTTAACATCTCATGGCCAGCTTGTCAAGTAGTATGTAGAAGTATTCTCTTCATTATATATACATACATATAGCTCAATAGAATGAAGTAAATGGAAATACTGAGACTTAAATGCTAAGTTTAACTCAAGAAAAAGGGCTAAGCATTCTGAATAAACCCATGTAATGCAACCACACCAACAGCAGGGAGGTTTTCATAGTCACTCTCATGCACCTGAAGTGCTTTTGGAGTAACATATTTTAGCTTCCATTTAGCCTGTATTCTTAATGCTGCTATCTCACACACTATTAGGGTTCTGTTATCTCCTTATAATATACATGGGTTATCTCTACTTACTCAGCAAGTAACATACTGAATTTCAACAAATATCATGTTCCTGGAGCCCAGACCTCAGGCACCTGATGTACCCCAAACAGACTCGGTACATTTACATGATGCTCTGCAGAAACACTGCAGCGTTAATTAACACCACAACCGCTGAAGCCTGGAGCTGTACCGTAACTACAACCACCACCACATGGCAGCTTCCCTTCCAAATTAGATCACCCGCAGCATTTCTCTTTCCACCGCCTAGAAAGTTCTGAAGCGCAGGACGGCACGTGGAAGTTCACTCTTTAAGAACAGAGCAGAGAGGAACGTCAGGGCTGTGCATGCTTTACTTCGGTTTTTAATTGGAAAGCACACGGTTGAGACCCTCAATCCAGCCCTGCGAGCTAAGAGCCCCCCTACGCCTTGTGCTGAAACCAGCCCAGCCCCGCACGTCGGGATCACAGCACCGCGGCTCTGAGCCCCCAGGCCGCACCGCCGGCCCCCCGCTTCCCTCAGGCGTACCCCCCACCTGTTGGGCTCCGCTCTGCCCCGTTCCAGAGCCTTCTCGTTCCCTCACACCGGACTCTCCTCCCGTTCCAGCGGGCTCTCCACTCGGGCCGCGCCATCAGCGCCCCGCGCCCCGTCCGCCCGCCGCCCCCCAGCAGCCCCGGTGCCGCCCGGCCCCGCGCAGGCCGCAGCGCGCCGCCCGCCCTCAGGCCGCAGAACCTACCAGAAGCCTCCGGGCCTACAGGGCGCAGCCGGGCGGCCCTATACCCCTCGGCCGCAAACACCCCACCCTCAGCGGCTCCGGGATTCCCCCTGCTGCCACAAGGCCCACGCTCGAGGCCCGGCACCCCGCCGCCGTGCCCCCCGCCCGCCTCGTGCGGCCGAACCCCGCTGTGCCCGGTGCCCCAACGCCCGACGGCCGCGCGCCGCTCCCCACGGTGGGTGGGGTGGGGAAGGGGCACTCACCGCGCGCCCCCAGCAGCGCCGCAGCCCCCGCCTGCCGCCCCCGGCCCTCACCTCCGTCACGTGTCCAGGCGCCCAGCGCCGCCGTCGCCCGCCTATCTATTGCGCGCCAGCTCCGCCCCCCGGCCCACCTTTCTTGTCTTCTCCCATTGGCAGACGGCGCGCCCGCTCGCCCGCCCCTCCGCCGGTACGGCGTTCCGATTGGTTAACAGCGCCGCCGCTCAGGGGCCCGCCCGCCTCAAAACACGCCCCAACGGCGCTGCCCTTCGTGGAGCGCTTCTATTGGCTGGTGAGGTTGCAGGAAGTGCGTGGTGATTGGCTGGCCGAGGGGAGGCCGTTGAAATGAGGGCGGGGACACAGCGGATTTCTCTGTGGTGGGGGCACGGCTGGGCGCTCCGGCCTGGTTCTGCGGCGGGGTTCGCCGCGCTCTGTCCTGTCCCGGCGGTCACTGGGAGCTGCTTGTACAGATGGGGGCTCAGGCAGAGCCTGCCAGGGCCTGGGCCCCATTATATTAAACAGCCCGTTCACCTTCATTGCCCCGTTGGGTTTCTTTAACCCCTTGGAGAACGTTTCCCGCCCGCTAAGAAAAAAAGCGGTGTATCTGTATCTCTTAGTGACGAGTTGAGGTTCTGGGGAAAGCACGGAGCGCGGCGCGCTGAGGTGCGGGGGATGTGGAGGTGTGCCCGGGCTGCAGGGCCTTGTGTGCTGCGGGGAGCTCTGAGCAGCGCCGCGTTCCTGAAATAAGCAGCGCGGTTGTGTAAGGGGGGAGGACGCGGTGTTTATGCGGCCGAACGAGTCGAGGAGGGCGGGGGGAGGCAGAAGTAACGGGCCCTGCGGTGGTGACGGAAGGAAGGGCAGCCGCTGGGGCCCGGGGTGCCGCTGTGAGCAGAGGCGGCCTCTGCCCTTCTGCAGTGCCGCCGGTGGGAGCGGCCGCGCCGGGAGCCGCAGCGGAACGCCCCCGGTGACAGCTGTGGTTACGCGCTGTGGGCCGCGGCTCCGGCAGCCGAGGGGTGCGGTGCTGCTGTGCGGGAGCACCGCTGGGAGGGAGGGGGGAGAGGGGTTTTCTTTGCAAACACGGATCTGTTTTGAGTCGACGCAGTGAGTCAGCAGCACAAGTCTCCCCACAGAGAAAATTCCACTGCGTTAGGACAATGCTAGCAGGGGCCCGGCGCTCGGAAATAGGGCTCAGCATAAATGAAATGGATCAGAAAATCCCGCTTGTGCTGAAGTTTGGGATCCAATGGTCACAGCTTTCCCCAAAGCCTCGCTGTCAGCTGAGCTATGCCAGCCCAAATGCAGGATGCGGGGAGACAGGCAGGGAAACGGCCCCGGACGACAGGCAGCAGGTGAGATGCCGAGTGTCTTAAATAAGAAACGAATACTCCAAAGGGTAACAAAGCTGTTTAATTTAGCACGCTCTGTCTCCTCTCCGGGCAAGATGCAGTTTTGCTCCAAATACCTTCCGAGTCCCTCTTTTGAAACAGGTTATTACCTCCAACATAACTTGCAGGGTAGCAGAATGCTGTGCTCCAATCACACGAGCTCCTGGAAGCCAATGCACGCACACAGAGCAGTCACACATGCCTTCCCGCTCTCCCCCACCCTCTCCCAAAAAAGCAGGCATTCCTTCCTTTTACAACTGCTGAATCATGGCACAGGCAGGCAGCCCTGAAGCCCATTGCTGCCTGTGCTGCTTTGTCATCTGGGGGGGAAAAAAAGAGTCAGTTTAAAAAAAATGCCAGCTGCTCAAGGCGTATCCTGCTCTGTGATTTTTGAGATGTTTAAACTTAGGTGAAAACAATGCAAAATTCACAGAAGACAGATAGATGGTCCAGGAAAAAAAGAGGCTAAGAGAAAAAAGAGGACTGAAGGGAACAGAAGGGGCATGCACAGAGGTTTAAGTGCTCTGGCAGGCAAGCAGGTGGTATTTTTAGGCCGGGCTATGATGTGCCAGGGCAGGGCAGTGGAAGAAAGAGGGATGGCAGATACCACACTGCAAAGATGACATTGTTGAGATATTCATTGGTTTCCAATGGTTTTCATTTATGTTTGTTCAGGCATTGAAGCAGATCTGCCAGTTTCCACCAATAGGTGCTTGTGGAGCACGCTGTGCTGTTCTCTGATTTTAGAGGTAAATCCTGAAAGGCAGAAAGTGGGCAGTGTGGCGAGGCTGGAAAAGCCTGAGGTCCCCCATCCAGAACAGACAGAACTCAGAGGAAAGAGGAGAATCCTCTGTTTATGGGCAAACCACAGCTTTGGGCAACTTTTCTGCCCTGCTACGAGACAGAGAAACCTGCTGCACTTCCAGCTTTTACCTTCTGTTCTGAATTCCCTCTAACTTTGCTCTCTGAAGAATTCCTGCTTCCTTAATTCCCTCCTTGCATTTCAAGAATTAGCTGGAGGTCTGCTCAGATCTCTTTCTCCCCTGGAAAGCGGTAAGAAGTGAGTGGAAAATCAGGCAGGTCGGGGCTGCGGGACATCAGTGGGGCTGCGCTGGCAGATGACAGGCAGCAAAGGCAGATGACCAGCAGGAGAACACTGACTTTTGCTCTTTCAAACTTTGCACTGCAGGGGGGAAGACAAGCTCACATCTCTATGGGGCAACGTCCACGTGCCCTGGTGTGCTTTGATGGAAACCATTTCTTTACAATGACGTCTCTGGAGACCACTCCTGAGAAAGGGGCAGGGAAAGATGCATTGACTTTGTCAAAATAGAGGGGCCCAAGTGTCTGAAGCTAAAAATAAAGGTCTGCCATTTTCAAAGGTAATAAATGTGAATGTAGGAAATGTTATGAATTAATTATAACAACGGGAGGAGAAGTAGTGAAAGGAAAATGCAGTAGAGAGCCAGAAGCAGAGCTGTAGCAGATGGGTGGGAGGAGATGGGGAGGCACAGAATGAAGTGGAAAAAGATAAACAATCCCTCTGGTAGTGTAAGTGTAGGAGCTGGGAAGTGCCCGTGCAATGGGAACTTCATAGAAAACTCCTGGGACCCAGAAGGTCAGAATTATGCAAGACAAGAAAACAGGGGCAAGTTTGGTCTGTATATAGGTAGCAACCATGGTTCTGAGGGAACTGATGGCTCCCTTGGGTTGTGCACAGGTCTGGGAGCTCCCGTAGGTGCTGCACCTGAGCACGGTTTGGTCCTGGCTGTGCCCTTTTCCACCCCTTCTTTCAGAGAGCAAATTACGTCTGCTCCAAGGTGGCCTTCAGATGTCTGTGCTCTCCCTGAGGGTGTCACACTGGGGGCCTTTCTCTGTGGGCTTGGCTGGGCACGGGCAGCAGAGTTGGACCTCCTGGGGTTTGGCTGTAGGGTGGGCTGTCAGCTCAAGGCTGATGTTTGTTTTATTTAGGAGCGGTTGTTTTGCCAACAAAGCCGTTTGTTTATTGGAGAACAAAAATATTTACCATTCTCAACCTCAAGTTTCCAAACACCTTCAGTTTTGATGGTGATTGAACCCACTTAAAGGAAACCAAAATTCCATCACAGGGAAGAAGAAATCAGTTAAATGTCATTTATTAGTTGGGGAAGTGAGGGGTAGGAAGCCATTTTCTCCCACTCAGCCAGGCCCCATGGCCAGGACAGCACTCAGGACGGCCCTCGGCCTCCAGCTCTGCACAAAGAACTGAGCACTGAGGGCCAGCACTGCCCCACGCAGCCCCTTCAAACCCAGGCAGAGCCAACTCTCCAGCAGCCACATTCCTGGCGTGCCATGCAGGCAGCACAAGGCCACCTCGCACTGCTGGCCTGCCCTAATCCTGCCTCACCGAGGTCAACAAACAGGGAATTAGCAGCACTTAACTCAGTGACCTCCACAAGGCCACGGCTCTCCTGCTCACAGCGCTGCTGGAGCTGCAGGGGAGCATCTCTGTCGTTTCTGCGGGCCTCTGTCCACGTCTGACCAAAAAAACATCACCACCCTCTTTAGAGCAGACAGAAAGGCAGGTGTGGCTCCCACTGGCATCTGAGCTTCATGCTTATACGCTCGACTTCCTTGTTGTTTTCACTTCAGTCTCACATGCGGTTTCATGCTGAGCCCATTTCTCTCTGCGCTCCCACACGCTTCTTCCTCCTGCTGTGTGGATGGAGCAGACACCTGCCCGGCCAAAGGCAAACCCTGCAAAGCCCACGTGGTTTGATTTCAGTGGAATTGGTGTGGTTGCCCTTGACAGGAACACACAGATGGAGGTAAACTTGGAACAACTTGTGACATGGAATCTTTGACGCCTGATTTAATTGCTGATGAAGGTTGGTTTGTGCCAAAGTACTTCTCTATGAATCACAGTGGCTGAGGTGGGATGGACGTTTTGTTCAGCTGCCCTGCTGTGGAGCCAGACCTCCTGGTGCACGGCCTGGGTGGACGGCTGAGCTTGGAACCCTTCAAACCAACACCGGAGCTGCGTAAGTCAGCAGTGTGCAGGAGGGACTGCTGGGAAACGAGGGAACCCCCCCTAGGAGCAGCTCGTCCTCCTGCCGTAGGAAGCAGAGCACGTGCCTGCAGGGATGGCGACAGCACAGCTGCACGTCGACACGGCGGCTGCCGGCAGCCAGTGAGGACTCACGCGCTTACGCACTGCGCGGAGCTTTCCTAACAGCACCGGCCGCGTGCCGCAGAGCAGCGAGGCACGGCGACTTTGCACCTCCCCAAAATAGCGGCGGGCTCCATCACGTTCTCCCGGCTGTGGTTCCAGGACAGCACTCTGAAGACCCATCGCCGCGCTGGTGCGGCTCGAGCTCTGGGACCTGTCCCAGCCTCCGCTCTGATGGTGTCAGCTCCCTCTCCCGTGCCGCTATTACTCGGAAAAGAGCTCAGACGCCAGTTGTGTTTTACCGACGAAAATGACAGCGGGGCTCTCTGCTGCCGCAGCCCTCCGTGCTGCCCCGAGGGCGGAACCGGGCTCCGGACTGCCGGCATCCGCAGCTCCCCGGCGCCGCCTGGCGGTAGGAATGCAGCCGGCGCTCCCTCTGCGACCCGAGCGGCTCCCGGCCCTCCGGCAGCGCTGCGACCTCGCATCTCCGGGGAGCATCGCTGGAATTCCCGGAGTTTTCCTTACAAAAAGGCTTCACTCTGCGCAAGGAAACAGCAGAGCCCTTCCCCCAGGCTTACTGCAGAGGTTGGATCTTGCTGCCACCGCTGTTGAGATGAATGGGCAGCGCAAGGAATTGATGCTCGCTGCTGTTTCCAAAGTGAAGGAGGGTTTTTTAAAGCAGAGCACGTGAGCAAAGATGTAAGCGAGAGCGCAGAGATGGCCCAGGTTCTTCTGGTTTGGGGGAGGAGAGCTGAGCGTGCCCTGCTCTTGCAGGTGGCACTGCCCTGCCTTCAGCAGTGGGAAACTGTTAATAATCCTACAGCTGTTCTAAGAGCATCTCAGGCAATAGGGTGAGTCACAGGCCGGAGAGCAGCACTGCAGCAGCGTGCACTGAAACAAACAGTGCGGTGTTCTGTGTAGGCTTGGAGGACACAGAAGCTTTCTGACGTAGAAACCGGTGCAGGTGTGGAGGCAGAGACCTCAGAGAGCTGGCTGTTCTCAGAGCAAACAGAGCTCGGGGAAGGAGAGGCCTCGTTGGGTGTGTTGGTGATAGGGAAATGATGTGCCGGGGTCAGGGGGTGTCTGCTTGGCGTGGGAGGGAGAGGGACGGGTAAGGTTACACGAGTGAAACGTGACTACCTTTGCTCTCTTTCTCAGGTCAGATAGCCTGCAGTTAGATCTTATCAGCCGAGAGCTGAATTAATCATGGGCTGAGCGTTATAACTGAAGGGAATCGCTCAAACTGTGAGGGCATGCTGCTACTCAGCTCGGTGCGAACTAAAGAACGAGGAGGAATGAAAGGCGACCTCTGATGAAGGCTGTATTCAGCATATTATCAGTGCCTCAGGGGACGGAAGAACCCAACGGATCCTCCTTTAAGAACGAAAAGATGCAGATGTGATGCAAGCTCAGCAAAATCCCCGTGATAAATGGAGCCCCTTCCTAATGGCTTACTTATTTTATCACTGGTTGCTGAACCGGTGCCTGCTTTACAGATCTTCACAGAGTTTTACACACATATATAATGTACATATATCTGGATGATCTGTATTCGTACAGTGAAAATCAATATGTAATCAAAATCTAGTATTCCTGCATACATCTGGTTAAGAGTCCCTGCATTTAGGGTTTAGAGGGTCACGGGAAGATGGAATGGTGATCATGAGAGCACTTTGGGAGGAGTTTGAATTCATTTTCACTGGAGAAAAAGAAGCATTCTGCAGGTAACAGCTGGCAGTGTTAACCTATTGTCAACACTGTCAGAAATGAGAGGAGATTTTTCTGTTTGTTTTAGTAATAACCTATGCACAGGCCCTGATAAGTCCTGGACAACAGACAGCACTGTGTGTTCTTGAGCAGCCACTTCCTTCTTTGGCAGAAGTTAACAATTACAGACCAGTAGTTTCCTAATAAGACTTCAAACGGCACTCGAATTAAAGATAACTCCGTGAGGATGTTTGGTTGACAGCCATGGTGGTATTCATCTCACAGGGGCTGTGAGCACCCAGAAGCCCTCCGGTCGCTCTCAGTGCAGCCCTGCCCTGCGAAGCCTGGCAGCCACCCCAGCAGACAATTACCAGTTTGGGGATGCCAGAGCACTGAAGTCCTGTTTGGCTGCCTCTGCCCAGGCAACATCCTTATGGGACTGGATTGTATCAGCAAATGATGAGCAGGCACATGGATTGGCGTTAATTCTTTTTCAGTGGTACGTAGCTTAGTGAAAGATCTTCAAAATTCAGTGTGAGAAACTCCACTGCTCCTCTTGGGCAACTGTAGGGATGTGGGATTGAGTTCCCTTAAAATCCCTTTTCTGTATAATCTACTTTTCTTTTTATTTTCTAGTGCTGTTCCTCCTGCTGCCAAGAGCTCAATTGTCGCACAGATACTGGAGATCTATTGCCTATTCAGAAGGCAGAGTGAATTATTCTTTGGTATTTGCAGAACTATGGCAACAGCCAAAAATGTAAGAGGTGTATTCGGGATGAGATGACCAAGAGAGTGAACAAAGCAAGCAAGCTGTTACAAGTAATCTCTGAAACTGCGTGGGACATCGCAACGTCTGGGATGTCTGCTGGCACTGCAGAAAAGGACCGGATTGCGATGGGAGCTTCCCAGTACAGAGAGCTGAGCTCCTGTGTGCTGTGTCTGGTCCTGCTTTGCCACGCTGGACCCAGATGAAAGCTGCTCCCATCACACAGCAGATGAATACCAACTTGCGGGCACAGCGAGGACACCACCAGGACAAAGCACAGAGCTCCTGGGCAGCGTCCCAGCTCTGAGCAGTGTGCAGCAGGCAGGTGGCTGCTGAGAAGTGGGATTCCTTAGGTGTGGTGCAGCCGCATCCACGTGCTGGCACTGCCCATCCTGCTTGTTGACATTGCATGCACAAATCACAGGTGTGACATCCGTATGTTTCCTAAACAATGTGTTGAAAGCATGGTGGCTCGGGAAGGATTTGTACAGCAGAGAGCAAGTTCAAATTAAACATCTTTTCCTAGAGTGGCACAGTGATGTTCATTAGCAGAGGGGAAGTGACAGTGGTGGTTCTCAGAATCAGATCTGCCCACCAAATCCACTGTGGGCAGCAGCCTATGGCAGAGAGCAGAGCTGGATGCCCTGCAGTACAGCAGCACTGCCGTGCAGCCTGCGTGTGGCTGAAGGTGAGGATGTGCAGGCAGGTTTGGTACTTTGCACTGTTTCTGGCTGTTCTATTCTGATACACACCCCAAAAACAAACCCAGCTGTTTTTAAAGCAGTTCCTGTCTCAGAGTGTGACTGGCCATTGAGGGGCAGCTCCTCACCTTTTGCAAAAGCTCCTGGTGCCCAAAGGCCCGTTAGCTGCTTCTCAAATGCCTCTGGGAAGGGCACAGTTTCCTAACTCACCCCTCTGTCCCGAAATGCAGCTGCTGTGAGGCAGCGCCCTGAGCTGGAGGGCATGAGGTGGTGTGGGGGACCTGCAGCAGATGCTGGAAGGAGGAGCAGTGCTGGAGCTGGTCCTTGCAGCTCTGCTTTGCAAGACTGGAGTGGGACAGAAAGGCTCAGAAGCCTGCACTGCTGATATTACGGTGGGATGTGGGCTGCCATGGGGACAGCCTGGTGGTGGCACTCAGGGCCTGCCCTGGGCTCGTGGCGTGCACTGCTGCCTGCTGTACTTGGGTCAGCTCGGCCTCAGCCAGGCTTGGCTGAGCAAAGGCAGCTGAACAAAGGAGTCACAACTGCTAACCAGAAACTAATTCCCTCTCGGCTCACACCTCGTCTGACTGCAGCCTGCTCCCCAGGGCCCTTCTAGCAGGCACAGGAGGTGCCACGCTGTCACCTTCAGTGCCTTTCCCTGCAGGAAGCAGCTGTCCATCCTGCTCATGCCACGTTCCATGTCCCAGGTCCCCCACAGCCACCTCCGCTGCCCTCAGGCCCCCTCCGTCCCCTCAGCCCCTCACTGACCCCCCTGACCCACACGTACCAGGCAGTGAGTGCTGTGCTCCCTCGCCCTGTAATTCAGGACAGACAAACCACCCTGCTTACAGCCTTTGAAGTTTTTCCATGTGGCCTGAAGGGAGCCCTGCCATTTCTTTTCCACATCGCTATAGGATAACAATAAGTGTGTGTCCCTCCACTGGAGGAAATCCTTCCCATCCCTGCCTTCTGCAGTATCACTCCCATGATAGGCTCTTGCTCGCACCGCCAGAAGCAGAGCTGCCCTTTTGCTATTGTTCTTTTTTGCTCCAATGCTTTTTCTGCCTTTTGATGCTGAGTAAGGTGAGTAAGGGCAGCACTTTAGCACTGCTTGTGTATGGATATGCCCTCTGGCCAGATCTAATATTCATACAGATGAAGATCACCGAATGTCTTTAGAATAAAGAATTCCTAAAAAATATACTTTCCAAATTATCCCTGATAAAATGAGTATCCCATACTCATTCCTACAGTTTCCCAAAGGCTTTACAGTGAAGCTTCCTCCTATTGCTGATGAAGCACTTTGTCCCTCCTGACATGAAGATCACTGTCATTAGGACTGCTGGGACGTGGTTAAAGCCTCCCCCAGAAGACTGATTTTGCCCTCAAAAGTTGTTGCAAAATGCCCAGGCTGGGTACAGGTCAAAGTGGTATCTGAGCCTCCGGGGAGCCTTGGTGACATTTGCAGAGCAGAAATTGCAGCCATCCCTGCTCCTTAGGATTGGCTGAGCTTGGCCAATGCTGTGTTATCAAGGGACAAAATTATGAATTACTGTCTTCGTGTCATACATTTTCTTCCTGCACTTCCTTTTGCAGCTGCAAACGCCAGGAATTCTGAGGACATCTCAAGAGCTGCTGATCACAGATAGGAGCTGCTGGTTGGTTGCCCCCCTCCCAGCCTGAGGGGCCCTCAGCTGACTGCACCAAGGCCCGGGGACTCATCTTTTGAACCCCAAGGCCTCTTTTTTTCTTTATGGGTAGGGCTTTTGTTTGTTTGCTTGTTTTCCTGTGGGGCTTTGAATACATTTCAACTGAAAACTTTTTTTTTTTTTAAACATGTGGCTTTCAATCCTTTTGAACTAAAATTGCTCTCCACGTGGCTGCTAGAAAGGCACTGATTGTTCCCACATGCAGTTCAACCCTCTCAAGTTTGGATGTACTCAGCAGCTGCAGAAGAAATAGAAAGGAACAGAAAGGAAGCACCAGTGCTAGCTACGTTAGAAAACACTTCTGTGTTCCTGTGATTTTTGGAACGTCAAGGAGCCACTGTGCTCCACAGCTGAAGGGTGAGTTGCTCAGAAGCAAATTGTTTCCTTTTCCGCTAACAGAGCTCTTGGTCTGTCGCAGTTTCATGGAATGCATATCTTGCTGTGTGTGACGTCGCTGGGCTCTGCTGGTTTCTCCTCGCCCCACCGCTGCCAGGGAAAAACAGGTATAGCAAAGCACTCCGCTGCCGCAAGCTGCCCGGGGCTTTCTGTGCTGCTTGTTTTTCCTCCAAGATCGCTTTTAATCCAAATCAGCATCAGGAACCATCCTGCAGCACTGCTCTGAAGTGGTAATCAGGAGGCAGGAGGGATTAATGGCGGCAGGAGGCGGTGGCAGAAGCCCTGGCAGTGTGGGCACAGAGCAATTCGTCCTGCGATGAGTCAGTGGGAGGCGCAGTGATTCTGCATTGTGCCACATTCAAGTGGCACAGCAGTGAGGAGCAGGCAGCGTTCCTTTAGCTCCCAACCCCATAAATCCATGCCCGGCCTGGACCTGCGACTGCAGCACTGTCATCAATTAGGAGGAAATTCGGCCGTGCCAGCCTCGGAGGGTGAGGTTTTGCAATATGCTTCTTCCTGTGTCATTGCATGTGGCTGGTGACAGCGGTGACATCCCACCCCATCCCCTACCTCTCTCATTCCTGGGGATGCGGTGGCTCACTTGGCCACCCTCAGGCACCAAGCCCTTTGCTCGCAGCCTCGTGAGCCTCATGCCCAACCAAGAGCATGGGGTGAGCTGCTATGAGGCTGCAGAGCTGCCGGGTCGGGTGTGAGCACTGAGTGGGATGGTGGTGGAGGCAGGGGGAACCCACCTGCAGGCCCCAGGCTGGACCCGCACATGCGGCTGCCGGTGGCTGCTGTGATCTGTGGCACCGGGGCCAGCCCCCTCAGAGGGCATTTAGTGCCTGCAGGGAGTGCCAGTGCCCACTCCTAACACCGAGTGAGGATGGAAAACATGGAGAGTACTGGTGGTCACAAACAGCAAAGAGAAAAAAGTGGTGGCCAGCGGGAGATAAAGGCAGCTTGAGAAATGGCGGTTACGTGGGAGGAAGGAGGGGAGAGATGCCTGCACTTGTTTATTAATTCATATTTTTACTAACCTTCGTTACATTTAGACCACACCAGATGATATCAGAAGTGTTTTGCAACTAGTGATGATATGGGGAATGGGAGCGCTCTGTATGGTCCTTTGAAACACCTCCTGGCCAGTCTTCCTATGCGCGCTGAGCTCAGGTCGTGCTGCACCACTGAGGTGTGAGTGCAGAGCTTGTTCTGTCATTGTGCTTTGTATTTTCTTTTGCTGGCAGGCTGTAATCAGCCAGGAGCTGAGGGAAAAGGAAACTGCACTGAGCACTGAGACCTCAGCCCTTTCTGAGCCGGCACAGGAAAGTCCTTCATTTCTTTGACAGCTGAGCTTAGAAAACAAACTACCACCTCCCTCACATTTCTAAGCAGTTGGTGAAATGGAAGTGGATCAGCTCTGATATAAAACAGCCTTTATCTCCCAGTGAGGTACAAAGCCAGAGCCTGCCCATTGTTCCTTACGAAGTCCATCAAGGATATCGGATATACAGTGCAATTCCTCTTCCATCCGTCTGATTTTGTTTTCTGTGATGGCGAAGCTTAATCAGCGCTTTGTCATAAACCTCATTCACCTTTCCCTGGGCCAAAAGCAAATTCTGCCAGTGATGGAAAGCAAGGACATGAAGCTGGGGCCCAGGGGCAGCAGTGCCAGCACTGGGCAGGGACCAGCAAGCACTGCTGTGACACACGCATGTGCTGCTCTCAGTCTGTTGTTGCTACATCCTGATGGACTGTGCTGGATTTCACTCCCACAAATCTCTCACTGATGTGTATCGCAGGGGCTGTTCTGGCTGAGGATGGAGAGGGAGGCAGAAGTGCTCAGCTCCCAGCCTTCCCAGCGCACAGAAGAGATTCAAAGCCCTCCATCAGTGTCTGACCATTGTACTGGACTCACCCCATGTCTATGCAAAGCAGATCCATACCTTTTGCACTTGTTCATGCCCTGTCCTACATCTGTAGTAGGTTTTCACGTGGGGCTTTATTTGGTGCCGTACCTGTGCAGCAACTGTGCTCTGTGCCAACGCGTGCACTTGAGCACGGGGTCTGCATGCCCCAAACGTGGTGATTTGTGCCGTGAGCAGTGTGGAGCAGCCAAGCAGGGCTGCAGTTTCTTGCGCTGCATCAAAAGAGGGACGTGCATTGGCCTTTGCTAGACCCATTACTCCAGGGAAAAGCTAGCTAGGCTGCTGAGACCCGTCCCCTCATTCTCCTCTCTTATCTCTCCTGTGAGGTTTCTGCTGGCTTTCCCACTTCCTCATATTGTTTTCCTGGAAAAGGGTGGGAGTGGAATTCTCCATCAGACCTTTATTTGCCACTGTGTGCGAGGCAGTGGGCAAGCTGCAGCCCTACTTTGTAGTGCTGCGTACAGAACTTTGCTGTTCACTTAGGGCAAGCCCGTGTTGCCCGCACCACTTCCAACCAACGCGTCAGCAAGGACTGGACCTGGCCAGAGGAGCTCCTGCTTGGGAAATCAGGTTTTATAGTGTCGCTATGTTGGAGCAGATCCATCTGCTGGCTGCCGTGACGGTTCTTGGGGTCCTGGAGCAAGGTAGGGACCATCATATACCCATGCCCAGATACCGCCTGTGTTGATCCACCGTACCTCCATTATTTCCTTTCACTTCCATGCTGTGTTTCTGCTGCCATGCTGCCACTGTGCTGCTTTCAGTGAGTGATATCTTGTGTGGTTTTCGAACATTAAAACAAAAAAGAGTGCCTGGCACACCAGCCTCCTAAGAGCCCTTCCCCAGAACTAACACACCTCCTTTGTCTAGATATCTCTTGGTTGATCTTCTCTGTAAACCTGCAGAATTTCCTTATTTGAAACATACATTTGCATTAGCTCTTCAAGCTGGTGTTGATCGTAGCATAAAATGTACAGGATGAGGTGGGTTGCTTGGAATCTCCCTCAACCAGGGCTCCACACTGCATGACTATAGACCTCAACATCTGGGTGGCTTATCTGTGGCATCAGCTCCCTCTCTGCTTGGTTATCAGAATTTAGAAGGGGAAAAAAAACAAAGTTCTCAAAAAAATAGAAATGGCAGCAACGACGTGCAGCTGAACTCCTTAGTATTTTGTATAGATGATAGATGATTTGTTGATTGTGGAAGAAAGAAACCAGATATCCACTGGTTGTACGTGACTGCATGCTGCTTTGCTTCACCACTGCACTGGTACATTCCTTTGCCTTGTCTGGATGTGCCTGGATCTCTCTGTGATGTGGGGCTGCGAGCTCAGGAGGAAGTGCAGGACATCCCCCCTTACCCCCTGGCAGCCTCCTGGCCACCAGGCCCATCCCAATGACTGACCCACGCCACCTTTCTCTCCTTTGCTGCAGCCTACTTCTTCCTCCAGGTGATCCACGCCAGGCGCAAGTTTGGCATTTCTCCTCCCAACATCTCAGGCCCACCTGAATTTGAGCGGATCTTTCGAGCACAGTAAGAAACTCCTCTCACGACGTGCTTTGCAGCACTCCTGTCTGGTGGCACTGCCCTTCCCTTGCTTTGCTGTTTGGTTTCTGGGATGCCTTGCAGCACTTTGGCAAGTGCCCACCTCCCCTGGGGTCCTGTTAATGGCTATAAAGGGTCAGCACTGGGACTCCGTGAGCTCAGAGAGCTTTGAGTGGGGCTGAGAGGGGGACTGCCCAAGTTCAGCATCTCTGCTGTCAGTTCTGCGCGATCTTCCTCCTTTCCCTTATTTATAACTCTTCTCTTTCCCTCTAGGGTGAACTCCTCAGAGTATTTTCCCATTTTTGTGGCACTCCTGTGGCAGGCCGGACTCTTCTTCCACCAAGGTGAGAGCAGCCCCGTTCCTGCTTGGGTGCCGGGTCTGCAGTGCTGCCTCTGTCCTCGGGTCCTGCTTACCCTCTGAGCAATGAATTAGGCAGCAATACTGTCTGATAGGAGTTCAGAGCCAGTGGGCACCGCCTCTATTCCTCCCCTTCTGCTCCCCATTTGGGAGCTCTGGAGTGGTCACTGTGATCTCTCTCAACCACAGGTCTGGCTGCAGCCCTGGGCCTGCTCTATCTCTACTCCCGCTACTGCTACTTTATGGGATACAGAGCATCATCTTCGGACAGGTAACACCCCCAGCCGGTGCTGACTGCTGGGTCAGAGTTTGCTCAGCTCCACAAGCTGCTCTGGGGCTGCTGTGTGAACCAGTGCTGGGCACAGCATGGGCATGATCCATGGGAGCCAGGGCTGCCTCTCAGAGCCCTCGGTGGGAGAGGGGCATCCCCAGAGCAGCACAGTGATGCTCGATCTCTCCCCCTCCAGGCTCACCCCCATCTACTTTAGCACCGGTGTTCTCTGGGTGCTCATCGCAGCAGCGACCCTGGGCCTCCTGCATTTCTTCCTCTCTCACTATGTGGGGCTGAATGTCCTCCGGCTGATTGCAGCATGATGCTCCTGGCTGTCACTGGCATCACCACTTTGTATCTGCCCCCCAGCTACAAGCCCACCTCACCGTGCTTCCAATACCTGTGGAACCGGCAGGGCCGCAGGGCCAGCACTCCGTGCCTAGCTGCTCTATATGGCTGATGGCTGAATCTTCTCCAAAGCAAGGAGAATTTTTGGAAAACAGGACGTGGAGAAGTAAGCACTTCTCAGCCCCTGCATCCAGCCCAGGTACTGTGGGGTCAGTCCAGCCTCCCACGGTGCACAGCCAGGAAGGGAATTTCTGAGGAAGCACCCACGGGCCAGGGCAGGGCAGAGGCAAGGGGTGACCCGGAGCAGGTCTCAGCACACTGCTGGCTGTGCTGTGCCAGTGCTGCTGCACACAACACGCACAGGAGCTGCTGCCAATAAAAGGACGCTGAGCTTGCTGAGCTGTGCATGTCCTCGTGGGTCTCCATGTGGCATAGGGCAAAACCTGCGTTTTGGGGTGCGGGGCCGTTCAGTTTCCCTGCGGGGATGGGGACGGTGGTAGTGCAAAGCTGGTTTTCAGCAGTGCAGAGCTCTTTGGGTGGGCTCAGCCCCGCTGACAACAGGGCTGGAAGTGCCAATCCTATGGGCTGGCGGTGCACAGCTCAGGGAACAGCAGAGGTGCTCTGAGCCCTCAGCATGAGGAACCTCTCACCAAATTCAGCAAGAACAGCTGCATCAGCGTGCTGCTAGGTTAACAGGGCTGTAAACCCCACCATGCTCCCCCCTTCCCCAGTGACAGGCATTTCTTACACTGGAAGAACACAAGGGACTTTTTGGGGAAGTTATGAACTTTGCAAATTGCTTAACTTCCTTCCCTGCATTTTAATTGCTTTGTCCAGCAGAGCCCCGGTCTGTTTCCCTTTCAGGCTCTCAGTTCTGTGCAAACACTTCAGAGAAAGGTTCAGTTCCAAACAAAATTAACAGCACTCATCTGTACAAAGTTTCCAGCACAGCTCCATCCTTACAGGGACCCCCTGGATGTGAACCCCCGCCTCAAGCCCGGGCAGGGCTTGCAGCAGGAGGTGAGCTGCTCCCCTCTCCCAGGGATGCTGCCATCGCTCTGCTCCTCCAGCACCAGGACAGCAAAACAAAAAACCAAAAGCACTTCGAGTGCCACCACGGCTCCACGCTCCATGTTTGGGATTTATCAAGTTCAAAATCTGCGGCACGAGTGGGTGCGGGGATTCGCTGCCCATCCGCACCTGCAGCGACGGAGCCTCTGTTCGCCCCACTGGGCGCACCAGGGGGCGCCGGTACCACGCGGCTGCGGGGCCGGGGGGAGCGGGACCGGGAGAGAGGGAATGAGATTGGGGAGGCCGAGGGAATGGGGGGATCAGGGAGGGCCGCTCCCGGCGTGGGCGGTGTCCCGCTGCTCCCCCCACACACACGAGGCCAGGCGGCATGTGCGATAGGCAGGTTATAGATGTCACTGTAAATGCAGTGCAGTACGTGATGGTGCATTAAATGAGGTGGCTTAGCGTTGGGAATCGGTGATCTCGAAGGTCCAGGCTAGATGGTTCTGGGATTCTGTCTTCTGCACAAAGCTTTTTGTGACCCATTTCATCCAGCCCTGGTATTGAGGTTATTGGTGGGAGGGAGTCCTGTAGCCCCGCAGAGATCTTCCTGACATGTCTTAGTAATGACCTGAGAGCCCCTGCAAGTGCCTTACAGGTTCCTGGACCTCCCTGCTCCCCCTCCTGCTGCCAGCAGGAGAGCAGCTCAGCCCGGGGTACCTGGAAGGAAATTTGCTGCTGGATGAATGGGAGCTCAGCGAAGAACAGAGGAAGCATGGAGAAGCAGTGAGAATTCTTCTATACTGAGAAAAGCTCAAAACCAGGCCTCCCTCCTGCAGATCTCACTGCCCTGTGCACAGTGGGGATGTGGAGGCACAGAGCTCTGCCCATGAGCAAAGCCACTGCCACCCCTGCAGGGATGGACATGTGCATGCACACTTGGATTCATGTGCATGTGCAGGAACTGAGGCCCCTGTAGGGCTTTCATGCTCCACTGAAGAAGTTCATAGCATGTTATCTTCAAAACCTCAAGGGTGCACACGCATTGTTTCCTATCAGACGTGTGACAGCTGTGCAGGATACATGCAAAGGGAGGTCTGCTGTACAGGACACAACAGAACCGCATGCAGTCCACAGCACCCAAATGCTGTGCCCAGGGCCAGGGGAGGCAGTGCAGCTGGCACCAGGAAGAACGACTTGTTACCAGGGGGAGTATCTCCTTGGGGTGCTGCACATGCAGTCCTGCTGAGCTGGGAAGGGGAAAGGGTGCAGCAGGTGTCCTGGTGTTGTGGCTGGCATGGCACTCAGGTTCCCATAGTACCAACATCCATAGCATGGGACGAGGGGAGGGAGGGAAGTAGGTCAGAGTGGGTGACAGTACCCAGACAAGGCTCAGGCTGATGAAGGAAAGGGGATGAAGGAGAGGAGAAAAGGAGAGGGGAAGGAGATAGCTGAAGAATGGAAAAAGGGAAACAAAGCTTTCATAGTTCGAACAGCTCATTTCTTTCCGAGACCAAGGCCAGCACCCAACTCCTGCCCATCTGACAACGAGCTGCGACGGAATTCAGATGCTAATTTGGAGCCGAGCTCCTCAATGGGTCTTTATTGCCACAGCTCCGGCTCCCGGCAGGCCGGCCAATGGAGGAAGCTGGGCAGCGGTACGGGGAACCTTCCCTTCCCAGTTCCCTCCCTCCCTTTCTCTCGTTCCCTCCCCCGATGCTGTTATCGGCTCATCTTGGTTGTACTTGTTTACATTCGAGGGCAAGGAAAAGGGAAGGAAGTCACACCGGAGCTGCGCAGCAGGAATAACCACTGTTGCGACCCGTTTTATGAGCAGGCGCTGCAGGGGCCGTAGCAGTGTGCATCAGAGCAAGGAGTGCTTTGCTCCGAGGAAACCGAGGAGTGCACGTGCACCAGCAGAAATCGAGAGGTTGGCACGGTGCTGGTGGAGATGGAGCGAGGGGAGGATGCAGTGTCGGTGCAGGGATGCAGGGAGGGGCTGCAGGGAGGTGTGGATGTTCCTGTGGACTGGGGAGGGCAGGCAAATACTGCCTGCAGCATAAGAACATTCCTAGATTAGATACCGTGGTAAAACCCAAGCAAAACCAAAGCTGTTTGCCACTTTGTGTATTATCAGTCAAGATAAGCGAGGCCAAGAAAATCCACATGTAAAGGTTAAAATTTGCCTAATCTTCACCACTTTTATACATCCCAGTAAGTAACTCTTCTCAGGCAGCACAAAGGATTCATCTTTTCCTGGTTAGGACAGAGCTGTAGCGTACATAAGGCAGGTGGGACCTAATGCAGCCTCTGAAGGAGGGCATGGACACATGCTGCAGTGGATTAGGGAAGATCATGGCTTGCTTCTGCCAGGTCTAAAACCAAGAGTAAAAGGTAGGTAAGAAGAGCAAAAGCAGAGCCAGCACTCAGGAAGATGCAGAGCACTCCTGGTCTGTGCATCAGCTGTATCACTTGGGCACTGCGTCACTCAACAGGAGAAAACAGTGACCCCACGCAGCCAGAGCAGTGTTACTGCATGCGACAGGAGGCGGGGATCACCAGGTCAGCAAACATGAAAACAGTGAACTCTGGTGGTCACTGTTCCTGGGCTAGGACAGGCTTCATCTCGTGACTCCACGTCACGGTCAGATTTATGGCTCATCGACTGCAGTGGGCTCCTCGTGGTTCCCCTGCCTCAGTGCTTGGCAGCCCTCCCTGCCTGTGTTCCTGGAAGCTGCTCCTTGTCTGTCATGATGCTCCCAGGAATAACGAGCTTGGCAAGAGCTGTGTGCTAGAACTGCACTGTTATCTGTCCTGCTACATAGATAATGCAGCAACACTCCCCCAGGAGCAGACTGGGGCACCCCCACTGTAAAGTATTTACAGATTTACAGCTCATTCTGCTTCTGGGAGGGAATAAAGAAATGAAGACAAGGCTAATTGCAGTGGATGCACATGGAGGCTTGCCCACTCCCCTCCTGGCAGGTGCAACGCCAAAGTGCCAAAGAGCTGCAAATGTTCTGCCTGAGCCCAGAAGCAGCCTTCCCAGAGACCAGCCTTTTTAGCTCACCCAGCACGGCCAGATGGCTTCTGGTTCAGAGCTGACTCATGCCCACCACACTCAGTCAGGCAAAGTATGCAGATAGCTGAGGTGTGCTGGGAGAAGACTCCTCTTGCTGCAGATGCATTCCCAGAGGATGTGATCACACAGGCAATTCTTCCACGTTGCCGGAGATGAAGGATGCTCTGAGCATAGGCTGTGAATAGCCTGGTGGTATAAAAGCAAGGGTAATAGTTTCAAACAGGACAGCAGCTACAGAGAAAAGGAAGGACTTGGTATCTGCCTCTATCTTCAGCAAAGTGTAGCAGCTTCTCAAATTGGTTTCTGGACAGACTTGACTCCTCAGTAAACCTGTTAAGGAAAACAGAAACATGAGCTCCTGCCCAGCCTCTGCTGCAGAGCACTGTATTTAGTGTAATGAATAAGGACAGAAGGGGTGAAAAAGGAAGAAAGGAAAGGTGAAGTGTAACCAAAAAGCTTCTGGGTTCGCCCAGAGCAAATGGGAGTTGGAGGCTGGATTAGCAAAGCAGTAAATTGAAAAAAATAGCAGATCATGAATGTGGCCATGTTATCTAATACAGCAGAACACACAGCATGCATATTTAATAGTATTGTTTAGCTTGTATTTATCACGGCTAGAGGCTGCTTCTAGTGCTATGGGTAGGGACAGAAAGGTTATAACTGAACTCTGGGGCTTCTGAGTCTCATGGGGAGAAACTGTTAGTAGTATGGGACTTCCATATATTCCCCATTTTCAGACCTCAAATGATACAGCAAGTCAGCTGTTAGCATTTGGTGAGAGATAATCAGGTTTACAGATTAACTGTTAGATCCTGAATTATACATGCTTATATGCAAACACAAGGAACATGCAACACGTCTAGACGACTGAGCTATGGCTGAGACATGAGGATTAATCTTACAGCAGAACAAATGGAAAACTTCTAGCTAAGAAAGAGGGAAACGTACAGACCGTACAGCAGTTGGATCATGATGAAGTTCTGTTGTCCTTTCAGAGCAGGTATTTTAGACTCTGATTGCTGGTGGTTTTTTTTCCCTTCTCTGAAATGGCAGACAACTGGTAACAGAATTATTGGTGATTACTTTTTGCACTGCAATAGTATCTCCAAACTTCAGTTGGGGATCAGCATCTGCATCGCTTCCAGACATGCAATGTATCTCCATTTGCTTAGATGCCTCTAAAACCCTTGAACCAGAGCTGTAGAGTTCCTCTACCATTTTCCTGCTCAGGAAAGAAACTTTAGAAACCTAATGAACAACAGTGTATGGCTAGTTCCAAGCAGAAATGTCCTGAGCAGGTAGCAAGCTTCAAATAAGAGCTTTACTTTAGGCCTTTGGTCTAACTTAATAGTTAACATTTCTGCCCAGCCTTGTGCATCTCTCTGCAGGTTGGACCAGAGTTCACACAGCCCTGTGTGAGTCTCTGCTCCCATCCCCATTCACCATGAACTTCAGTGGGGATGTCACATAGGGCCGTGTGACTATTGTACAGTTCATTTCTCCACTGGGTTTCTACCCAAGAGGCCCCCTCTTTGCCCATTTTCTACCAGATGGACTACAAGACCCAGCATTCTGATCTCCCTGTGCAGACTTGAACACAGCTTTATTTATCTTCTGTTAATGAAAGTGGGGAAATGAGAACAGCTCTTCTCTCCTGGGCTGCAGGTATACCTTTTGCAGGTATGGGCCAATGAAATTCTGAAGCTGAACAAAGCCGTTTTAGAGGAAAACAATTACCCAAAGCTGCAACTTGAGTTGCTGACAGAGACTGATGGACATGCAACAGCTCAACCATGCCTGCTGGAGGTGTAGGTGTCAGACGGCAAAAAACAAACCAACCAACACAACAAAACAGAGCCAGGTAAACAAGTAAACAGATGATGCTAGAGTCCTCCAAGAGATCATGGAAGCAAAAGCCAGAAGTCTGCACTTTCATTGCTTCAAGAAACCTAATAAAATCCCACATCAAATATTTCTAGCAAGATTTTTGTCCCGTCTCATGCTTTGCAAGTGCTCATATACCATGAGACTCTCCTTACTTGCGAAGGCACTTCTCAGGAGAAAAGGGCTGCTGCTGTTAGCAATACCTTCAGTCGGTAATTGCTTTCATTTTTCAAACACTACATATATGTTGGTTAATTATAACTCTTCTGATAGCTATTTTGATCTTTGCTTGCCTCTCTGCGTGTCTGCCTTTCTGCTGCTCACTGTCACGTTCTTCCTCTGGTAGTGGCTGTGTGTAACACCTTGTTGGATGCGTCAGCCCAGGCAGGCGTTTTGCCTGCACTTAATAGCAGTTACTTATTTACAAAGAAGTCGTATGACCTTTATTGTAACACTAGGAGAGTATGCGTGCAGCAGAACTGCTTCCCAGTGTAAACTCAGGAAGATTTCCATTTCCTAAGTGACCTCTAAAGAGAAAAGTCAGAAAGCGGACTTCAGTACGCATATGATCGAGGCAGCATTTGATAGACCAGGCTTTATTTATCACTGAAAACCAGAGTGCAAGAAACCAGACAGTGCAGCCCACCACAAAGCTATGCACCGCTGTGGATCGTGCTGTGTGCAGCAGAGAGCCAACCCCATTATTCAGATGCTGTAATGGAGACTAAAAAGGCCAGAGCAATAAAAGGATACTTAGTAAATGAAACTCAGTCTAAGTTTATTAATATTCATTAAAGGAGGACAAAAATGGCCGTCAGAAACGAAAACGTTTCGGTAGGGATTAGCACAGGGGCTCCCTGTACGTTGGCCGCTCAGTCAGGAAAGCTGTGAGGAGATGCCACACCTCCGCAGTCCTAAGGTCACCCCTTATCTGTCCCATCCCTTTGGCTCCTTCGCAGCTAGTCAAAGTTGTCCTAGAGACGCATTCTTTGTAACAATACTTTCGCTAAGAGCTCTTTGCAGCAATGCTGTACAGAAGGAACCGATCGGGCTAGGCGCGCTGCCGAGGGACCGCGGGCCCGGAGAAAACGGTCCGTGGCAGCGCAGGGGCGGCTGAAGGAGGGCTCCTCACGGCCTTTCCCGCCTCGCTCTGCCCTCCCCTCAGGGCAGCCCCCGCCTCACAACGCCCGCGGCCCGCAGCCCCTGGAGCGCCGCCCCGCTGCGGCCCGGAGGAGCGCCGTCTCTGCCCGTCTCGCTCCGTCGCTCGGGGGGCGGGGCCGGGCCCGCTGACGGCCGCAGTGCGCCGAGCCGCCACCGCTCCCCGCTCAGCGCCCGGAGCTGCGCGGTCGCATAGCGCCGTGAGTGAGGGCGCGGGGCGGGGTTTGTTGGTGCGAGGCGGGCGGCGGGGACAAAGCGGTCGCCATCTTAGGTCTGCGGTGGACAGCGGCGGCGGAACGGCTGCGCGGGGCTGAGCGCCCCCCGACTCTCCTGCTCTGTAAGCCGAAGCGTGGGACCGGGGTGCGCGTGCCGCCGCAGCCCCCAACCGCCGCGGGGGCCATTAAGAGATTATCCCCTACGCCTCTCTCCCCCTCCCCTCCATCTTCTCCCCCCTAGCGGCGAGCGGCGGGACGTGATTGGTCGGTTTTAATTTGTGGCTCTGCCATTGGCTGCCGGCCGGCGACGGGGTGGGGGCGGGCGGCGCGTGACGTCAGCGCGCAGCGCAGCGCGGCCGGCGGCTATTTATAGGCGCGGAACGGCGCTGCGCAGGAGCAGGCAGGCGGGTCGGGCCTGGGCAGGCCGGCAGTTTCATCGCGCCTCATCCCCGCGGGAATAGGGAAAAAGAGGTCGGAAAGTCGCGATCCGCCTTCGTCGAAGCCTCTTTTTGGCGTTCGCTAAGCTTTTGTCTCCGTCTGTGCAGCGCTCGAGCGCCCCCGTCGAGCTTTTGTCTTCTCTCGGGCCCTGTCTGGAAAGGCGCGGCCAAGATGGACCCCTGTCACACCGAGGAGACCGAGGGCGAGATCCCCGGCTTGGGTAAGGCCGCGCGGCGGCGGGTGGCGGCCGGGGACGGTGTCGCGTGAGGAGAAACCGGTGGGGGTGGGGCGGTGGGTGGGGGAGGGGCGATCCGGGGCCCTGGTGCCGTGCTGCTCCCCCCTCGTGTTGGCGCCTGCGGGCGGCGGGGCACGTACGGCGCTGAGGGCCCGGCCCGGCCGCGTGTGCCGCTCCCCCCTTCCTGCTTCCTCTTTCCCCCCTCCCTCCCCCGCGCCGCGTGCGTCGTGGCGGCCGTTGAGCTCTGGGTGGGGGGTACAGGTTGAGCCGTTCGGCTGGGCGGCTTTGGAACGAGGCGGGGGGGCGGGGGGCGGAGAGAGCATAGTGCCGCGGGCGGGCGGGCTGCTGCGCGTTTGTTGTCCTGCCGACGGCTCCCCCCGCTCCCTGCCGGCCTCGCGGGAAGAGTGGGGGAAGGGGAATTCCGTTCATGGGGGAGTTCGTAAATAAGGCACCCTTAAATGAGAGTTTGTTCCAGGTGTAATCCTTCTGACTGCAGTAATGCCTGACCTTAAGTAGTGTAAATCCCTTGAAAACAGCCATTTAATGATGCAGAAGTTGAAAGGAAAGGCTCTGGACGCCATAACAGTCTCGTCTTAAAATGGTGAACTATGCCAATAATTGCAAAACAACCCTGCCCCAGCGCCTGGTATCTGTATTTACCAGTTGTCAGCTGCTGATAACTGCTTAACTCCTCTGTGGTTGGAGCCAGTTACCAGCCCGTGTTATTTTAAAATCTTTATTAAAGAGTAGAGAATATACACAAAATGAAATACATTATCAAGGCACTCTGTATTTTTCTTTAAAATACACAGTAAAGGCTATCTAAAAAACCACAGCTCAGACAAACAAAAAGCTATTTTTCCGAGGTTTATAAGTTACACTGACAATACATCTAGTTTAGCTAGAATGTCGAAGACCACATGGCTGTTTGGTTTAACTTGAGCTCCAAGCATTTCATGCAAATCTTAATTCTTCTTAAGAAGTCAGGAAAGATTTGATCTGTGAAAACAAAGCATATATTTATCATGTTTTAAAAAGAAATGGCAGGACACCAGAAGTTTCCCCTTTTCTGAAGGAACAAAGGAGTTGTTACTGTATGGTCTCTAGTGCTGTTTTGCCTCTACATATAATTCATGATCTGAAATGCCTTTTACTATAATTAGTACTAGATAGACTTGAGTAACTTAAATAATTAATTAGAAAGATAGGGAAGGTAGCTGTACAGTATACTGTTTCATTAAAGAAAAATGGATAAGCCTTCATTAAGTAGCTCTTCCTTGGGAAGAAAGGGATTGTCTGAAAATTGAGCCAAAGCTCTGCTTTGTTTTCCATAGTGGAAAATGCAAATTCATAGCAAACACCATCATGTTACGTTGACTGAACATTATGCACCCAAGCATAGATTTAGATTTCAGATTTAAACATTAATCTTTAGCATTGATGATCAGAACAAGAGCAGAAAAATAGTTCCTAGGATTTCTTCTGCTGTGGACTGGGTACACAGTAGTTAGCTACAGCAGACTGCTTTAGAGCACTTATTCCCTGATCTTGTCTTTCCACAGAACTAGCAAACATCACTTTGTCTTGTGAACTCAGTGTTTCTTCTGACTGTTGCATTTCTCTTTTCTTACTTAGTGTCACATCATGCACTTAAAGCTGCATGTAATCTTTCTTTACATTTGTCAGACATGTTCTGCTGTCCATGAAGAGCCTTGATACTAGAATTTGAAGGAGCATAAGTAGCTCTGATCTCACTAGGAGTTTTCTAAAGGCATCACGGCTGGTATGAATTGGACGGTACCACTGTGTGAACTATTTAATGAATGGTATGGCAGTGCAGACTTCACAGGGAGCAGTCAGTCTGACTGGTCCAGCTGCTGTGCACTGTTTGTCCTCCACAACTGTCCCTTTTTAAAAATAATAGTTTTTCCCTTGAACTGCTTCAAGTAAGGAATTAAATGGTTTTGTGGAGGAAAACTACATCCATGTGATGAAGGGGGCCAATTGTAGAAGCCCCAGATTACTACTACATAATGCCTGTGTTCTGAATTTTTAAGGTAATATATTAAAATCATAAAATTCCATGACTTACAATTATTACTGTAGAAGAAGACATGTAATACTTACCTCATCAATCAGGTACTCCTGTTTAATTTTATCATTTTTAAAATCTTCATTAACATCCAAAACTAGAATGGGAATCTCTTTAAGGTTCTCAAAATCAACTCTGTTAAAAGATGAACATTGTTTTACAAATTAATTTATGTAAGTTTTACTTGCATAATGTTCTGATTGCTTTCCAAGACATCTCATTACCATGTACACTTGGGATGCTGATGACTTTGGTATAAAGCCCTAGTTCAAGTCTGTCGTTAATCACTCGTCATCAGTGCATCACTGTAGCATACATTTCACAGGTCTGGCCCTTTAGTGTCTCAGTTGTTGGTAGGGAGAGAAAAACATTCTTTATGCTTCTCTACCTCAATCTGTTTGCTGTGGAGACAACTATCAGGAACCCAATTTTTATAAAAGGGAATGAATGTTTCCTTCTGAAGTACCTCTTGCCCTGTGTGTCCCCCACCACCTTTGTAGTTAGCTGCTAATCCATTTACCAAGATGAAGTTTTAAAGCTCCCTTTGGTGGGAACGACATCTGTAACAGGTTATAAGACTGGTGTTGAAAACGGCTAGGAGACAAGCAAGACAGTTTCAGCTACAGGCTGTGCAACTAGATGTCACTTAAATCACTCTTCTTTTAAGAGAACTTGAAAAGTATCTCCAAAATGCAGTAAAGGGTGCTGAACAGCATTCTAACTTGCATTAAAAATACAGGAAATGTTTGCTCATGGGTTTGGAATGAGTACACAATGTAAATGTTATAATTCCACAACACTGTAATACGTTCTTCTCTCCTGAACTCTTGGGTCATCCTGCATGAATTACAGACTTAGTAAAAGCAGATGTGTCTGTTCAGTCTAACATACTTTTCCTGGAATTGTTTTGAATCTGTTAGTACACCATCTGGAAGTAGTTTTGTTTATTTCAGCTGAAAAGTCATGCTTGCCTACCAAGAATATCCTGAATGCTTTTATGATCTTTTTGTTGTTGCAGTGACATAATATGCTGATGTCATTTATTACTGCTGCAGTTAGTAATAAATGTTTAACCTCTTGCTTTGCATTCTGTAGAGTATTTCAGGTTCTTGTAGGAAAAACCTGAAGTTAGCGTTCACATCCAGCTAATTCCTATGTGAGGAAAGCTAGTAAATATATGACTCAGTGAGTCCAGGGGGGAAAAAGACACGCAGAGATAGCTTAGTCACTGGCATGTTTCCTTCATGTAAGAGACTGCCAAAAGCCTTTCTGATAACTGCTTATTTTGAAGCTAGGATTAATATTTAAACCTTGCTGAGACACAGTCATCCTAGTTTAAAGGTAATCAGGACTTTACCTTCCCTTACATTGGAAGTTGCTTAGTAAGGGAATAGCCACTGAGTCCAATTTCAACTGCCATATTCCTGTGTACTTCTAAATTTAAAGAATTGCTGGAGAAAAATCACAACTGCATAGCTTTTCAGTTGAAGATAATGCTTAAGTCATTCCAACTATGCCTGAGTGAAACTAGTTAGGTCTTAGTTCAACAGGTTATTTAAGCAATTTTGCCCACAGTAGTGGTCCAGGGGAAACAGGTTCCTACCTCATAGTTTTTTCATAAAGCCAGGTCTCATGTTTATAGTGGAGGTTTTCCAAATACTCGAGGTCAATTCCTTCCTCCTCTTTTCTTCCCCTCTTCTGTAGTCTTTCCATGCATTTCTGAAAAATTGCAAGCCTGAATGTTAACAATGTATTAAAGGCTAAATCAGCTAAACAGCAGTCATTAAATCAGAGCCATTGATGTGCAACATGAAAAATTATGAAGGTTACAAAAAGCATTAGACATCAGTGAACATTAATTTGAATGCTTGGAAGAGTTGAAAGTCAACAGTTCTTATTGAAAGATTTTCCTTCCCATACACTGTTGAAGTACAACTTCAAAATCAGCTTTGGATGCTTAGTGACTAGGAGATAATAGCAAAAACAGCATTTGCAGGCATCAGAGTAGCAGCTCAGAAAAGATGGTATGTTGAATTTGGTCTCTAAATCAAATCTGAGTTTACTACAGGCTTCTCATTCTTTTTGGAGAAGAAAAGGCTGGTTCAGTGTGTTAGTGTGTGCAGTCACTGCAGTATGTCATGAATACTTCAGTATACCTGAGGTGTGGTCCTTAGGTAGATGATGCCATCCAGTTCTATTTCAGATTGAAACTGATTTAAAAGCCATGAGTGCCAGTCCTGATAGATAGCCCACTCTGTTTCATTGATGTTTCCAGATTCAAACAGGTTAGAAGCAAACACATACCTGCAATGAAAGACACTACTTAAATACTTCCCATCAGAATCAGTACTGAGCATCAATGACATAGTTGTGTATCTGTATTGCCCCCAACATCATTGAACTCATGCCTGTTGGTTAAAACTGCTTCTTGCAGATGTTATTTAAAGTGTTGGAGCTGTTATCCAGCTCAGTGTTGAAACTTACTCTGAACTCTTGTTGCATTGGATCATTACCTGTCACTGTACACAGATCTCTCAAAAAATTGCACTGGATGTTCTGCTTCATGCAGCTTGGCTGAGATGGGTTTTAGCTGTGCCCTTACTCGGCTCAAGCAGGCGTAGGTCTGAAAAGTATAAGCCCATCTTGTAGGTTTATCATACAGCATTTGAAGTAGGTTTCCTCCACTCTTCTGAGATGTTGAAAGTTCCTGGGGAGAAGAGAGAAGACTTTCATAGGGCTTCATAGGGTTTTATTCCTTGCTTAACCTGAAGTCTAGTATGTCTCTTAAGGAAAGCACAGTGGGGATGACTGAATGGTCTTAGGAGGAAACAGCATCTCTACAGACTGAGTATAGGTGATTTTTGGCACAATTTCCTTGGCCAATGACTGCAGTTTTCCTCAGGCCCCCAGGTGCAGCGCACCCACCTTGCACTCATCCTCACTGGTCTGGATGTTGCACCACTTGGCGATGGGCTCAGGGATCACCTCCCACTCATCGCTGTGCTTCTCGAGCAGCCTGACGAGCGTAGACTTTCCAGCTGCTGCAAAAGATTCGTAAAATTCAGAGTGTGAGTGTGGACTGGGCTGTTCTAGCAGATAGGATAGCGGCAGCCGAGGTTTAAGAGGCTGCAGGCTGCGTTTGTGCAGTGCCTGGACATGCGGAGCTGCGTGTGTGTACGGGCCCTGCCTTTGCATCTCGGGAGGTGCTCGGAGCAGGGCCAGGCGCAGGCTGAGGGCCGCCCGCACCGTGCTCGAGTACCTTCTGAGAAAACGGTGCTAATCTGCAGCACCGGGGCTGGGTCCGGGCGATAAGGACGTAGCGGGGCCTTCGCGGGGCGGCCCGCGCCGCCATTTTAGGAGCAGGCAGTGCCGCATTGTTGGCGGGCTGGCGGGGGAGAGCGGGGCTGCTGCGCCTGCGCGGCGCTGGGGCCGGAGAGGGGGTGAGAGAAGGCCGCCGCGCATGCGCGATGCGGACGTCCAGCTGGCGGCGGCCGAACGTCGGTCTGCAGCGCCGCTTGCGGGCGGGTGCCGGGCTGCGGGCGGGAACTCCCGAGCGGAGTGTCAGGCGGGGGATCGCGGCTGCTTCCACGTGGATGCGGCCGCGCCAGGAGGAACCGCGTTCTGCTGCCCGGCGGTCGCCAAGGCGGCACGACTGGGGTGCATAACAGGGATGGGGTGTACCCGTCCCGGACGGGCGGCGGCTGGGGATGGTGGAATGCCGTGCCTCCACCTCTGGTGGTGCCGCCGCTTCCGAATAGTGCAGGGAGGGAGCGGGGCTCACCCGCCGGGGCCGGTGCGTCGCAGCACGGCTCCTTCAGAGCAGTCCGTCTCCTTGCCCCCTTCCCCCCGCCGTTCTGCGCCGTAGGGATGGGCAAAAGGCGCTCCCACCCAAACGTCCCCTCGGCAGCCTCGGCCCGCCCCGCTCACCGATATTGCCCTCGATGGAGATCTTCCTGAGGCGCTTCTGGAAGCTGGAGTCCAGGTCGGCGGCGGGGCCGCGGCAGCGCCTCTTGGCGGGAGCGGACATGGCGGGAGCACGGCGCTGCGGCTGCTGCCCGCTTTAAGGCTCCCGCCGAGCGCTGGGCGGGCACTCCCCGCGCAGCCGCGGCCGCTCCCCTGAGCGCCCCCTCCCCCTTTCTTTTCCCGCTCTGATTTGCATCAGCCTTAGCGAGTTCCCCGCGGCGGTGGTTACATACCAGGTGTTCGCCCCCTCCTCCCCACACCCTCCACCGGTGCCGGCATGCCCGGGGCTTTTCCGCGCGGTTACCCCGGGTTGGGTTCTGCGGGCGCTCGGTCGGAACGCGGCACGTTCGTTCCGTGTGAAGGGTGTGGGTGCTCAGGCAGCGCTGCTGCAGTTAACGCCGGTCACTCTGCTGTCTCCAGCAGTGAGATGCAGGGTGAAACGTAGCTAGGGCCAGTGTGTTTGGAGGAGATGGGAGGGATTAATATTTTCCTTTATATTAATTGTGACCCATGTCTCTTCTTTCCCCATCTCCTACAAACACACCAGGCTTCAGTGACCGAAGCGAGCAGATTGTTTCACGTGGTGTAGCCTCAGCCTTTGAAGCTGGTAAGTGCCAGTTCCCGCACGCCTCCGCTCGGTCAGAGCTCTCCACACGCCGTGTCGGAGCGGGTCGGATGGCGGCGGTGCGGCCCGGCGGGAGGCCGGGGGGAAGCGGCCTGCGGGGCATGCGCAGTGTGGAGAGCGGCGCTCAGAGGCGCGTGCGCGCAGGCCCGGCCCGCGCTGTGCGCGGGAGTGAGCGCCTTGGCTTTGTTCAGCGCAGTAGGCAGGGGACGCATGCGCACACACCGTGGGGGAGGGGGGAAGGGAGGCGGGAGGGGGAGCGTAGATTAGCGAGGACGCATGCGCAACTTGGCGGGAGCGGCGCGGGGAACGTCTGCGTAGGGGGTTTGTGTCCCGGGGCGGCCGAGCGTGGTGGCGCTACAGAGCATGCGCAGGCGGGCCCTGCAGGGGGGGGAGAGAGGCTCCCCGGTTGGCCGCGCGGGGCGCGTGCGCGCCGCCCCAGCCACGCCGAGGTCGCAGTGAGCGGCGCAGCCCGCTGTCGGTGGCCGCACGCCGCCCTCCCGCCGAGCTCCGGGCCCCGAGCCGGAAAAGAGTGCGGTGAGCCTCGGCTGGCGCTGCCGGTCGTCGGGCCCGCCCGGGCGGTGCGTGGGGTCGGGGTTCTTTGTGCGGCGGAAGGCCCGGCCCAGCGGAAGCGGGAGTACCCGCCGCCATTTCCTAGCGCGCTCTCGCCACAGGCTCGCCCGCTTGCTGCCGCCTGACTGGGACTAGGCGCTCTCCGGACAGCGGATCAGGCTCGGAGCCCTAGAACCACCGCGGAGCCCCACCATGTGTGCGTGCGGGGATGGGGGCTGGGCGCGGGCAGGGGGGCGGCTGCGCCGGGCGGGAGCGGCTCTGTGTGTGTGAGGCGGGCAGTGGTCCGAGGTAGAGGAGGCTCGGGTGGGAGGGCCGGGCCGGGGGTCCGCCGGGCGCTCTGAGGGGTGCGGGTGGTGGCCACGCTTGGCGGGGGCTCAAAGGGACTGCTTTGGTCTTCTGCAGCCACCACCGAGACCGAGGCGGAGCCAAATCTGACCTCCAATGTGATGCTGAACACCGAGAGCAGCGAGGGATACGTGGTGAAAGTGAGGGGACTGCCCTGGTCCTGCTCCACCGAGGAGGTGCAGAGGTTTTTCTCTGGTAAGTAGAAGTGAGGGAATAGGGGTTTAGGGGGCTGGGATTCTTCGGGGTTTCTCCTGGAATGCTGCAGCTGGTGGTTGAAG
Source organism: Gallus gallus (assembly GCF_016699485.2). NCBI lineage: Eukaryota > Metazoa > Chordata > Aves > Galliformes > Phasianidae > Gallus > Gallus gallus. Next base: position 13,188,577 of record NC_052544.1, read on the forward strand.
GAAGTTCAGGGTGCTTCAGTAGTCAGCAAAGCTTGTGAAGCAAGTGCCCCAGCTAGGATGCAGTGTAGAAAGCCTCACTTCTCAAGCTGGACAATTGTAGCTAAGGGCTAATTGTAGCTGACACACCTACAACTTTTTTGAGCCACCGGGGCAGAGGATCTTCTGCTTGAATGAAAATTCCTTATTTCAAGCTTAAAGTAGTTCTTGTTACTGTTGTAATTGGCTATTTCAGGAATTCGATGCATTAGATCTGGTCCTGACTTAGTTCATTATGGTCCACTTGATTGTTAGTACTTATCTCAATTTATGCTGACAAGAAAGCCTGTCAGCTGTGATCAAAGGCATATTTAACTTGACTCGAGGCAGCAAAACATTTTTCTAAAAAAAAAAAAAAAGACTATTTCGAATGGATCCATAATGTTTAGTCCTTTAGTCCTGAGCAGAAGGATAAGTTGATTTTAGCTGAGCCCTTAATTAAAAATGGCCTATTTGAACAAGAACGCTATTATCTCTGTCTTATACAATTTCATTTATTTTTTTTCCTTTTAGAGTATCTGAAGCTTTTAAAGCTACCACCTTCCTCTAACAACTAAACTAATGGAGCTTCTTGTATCTGTTTTTCAGACTGCAAAATTCTGAATGGAGCTTTGGGTATCCGTTTCATCTACACGAGGGAGGGCAGACCAAGTGGAGAAGCATTTGCTGAACTTGAATCAGAAGAGGATGTGAAATTGGCATTGAAAAAAGACAGAGAAACAATGGGACACAGATACGTTGAAGGTTTGATTTGGTCTAGTAACTGACTAGATGTATTTGTATTTGGTGGGTTTTGGTAATTTGTTCTGTCTCTAAAATGCATGTGGAAGGACAAATGGACTTCTGTTGTATCATAAGTTGATTAGTTTCAAGGCAGATGGCTTTAAAAAGAGCTGAGCGTTCCTCAATGCATTAATTCTAAGTGCCTTTTACAGTTTTCAAGTCAAACAACGTTGAAATGGATTGGGTTCTGAAGCATACTGGTCCCAACAGCCCTGATACGGCTAATGATGGTTTTGTACGTCTTAGAGGACTCCCATTTGGCTGTAGTAAAGAAGAAATTGTACAGTTTTTTTCAGGTATGTGGGGTAAAAGTACTAGCTGTAGCAGTAATGGTTAATGCTAAAAGGAGGAAAACAACTAACAAAGCCAGCAACCAAAAAAGAAACAACCCCCAAAACAAAAATGCACTCCTGGCTGCCCAGTAATACTTCCAGCAGTATGCTGATCTGTATTAAAAACAAACTAATTATCTGGACTCATGAGAATTTCTTAGGTATTTATTTTACTAAATAACTCATGAATCTTCCAAAAGCTGTCCTAACTCAGGTGTGGTGCACACTGTTCCAAGGAAGGATAGCAGGAAACATTTTGCTTTCTAAATCACAAATGAACAGTTCAAGTGGAAGGATGTTTCCTCAGCCTAAGCTAGTTCACATGGCTAGTTCTGACTTCTGTGAAGGATATAAGAAAGGCAGTGCATCATGTCAGTGATTTCTTAAAAAATTACGGATTTACTACTGAAAAATACCCCAGGTAAAAACAAACAGCACCAAACAGCAAAGCCATCCTGCTGCACTGTGCCGAAGTACACGTTTCCCGTTCCCATCCCACTTCCCCTTGGTGTTGAATAGCTTAATCGTTTTTGATGGAGAGAGAATGTCTTGTTGACTTTAATTCTCACTTTCTTGCAGCTGTTGTGTATATTTTCTTATTTTCTTAGCAATGGGGATGCCGTTGTAAATGCTAAGGATGAAATCTGTTCACCTATTTATGATCAAATGTGTCAGCATTTTTGGAGTAGTAACTATCTAACTGTAAATGTTACAAGTGGCTAGACTGTGTTACTAGCAGCCTTTAGATGACTCACCCTATTGTTTTTTTTTTAAAGTATTCAAAATACTTCTTTGAGTTCAGAAGGCTTTACTGTATTCTGAATTAGTAATGCATTTTGCAAACGAGCAGTTCCAAAGTGTGTACATTTTAACTTGACTTTGCTATGGTTAAATTATTTAATCTTTAAAGACTGTTAAATGTGCTTAGTATATAAAGTGTGCCTCTTCTGTTCTTTAGCTTTGAAATACTTTTGAAATTCATGATTTTTCTTAATTAAGCACTTCTCTAGATATAAAAATACTGAAAGTTTAACATTTGCGTGATTATTTTACTTGACTGAGCTCTAGTAAAAATACTTGTTATGTGAAGTTGTTTACCTTGATGTGTTTGAATCTGTTACATTGAAAAGTTCATCTTATAATCAAATACTTTCACAGAGTTGAAAAGATTTTTGAACTGTAACCTTCTTAATGCACCCTGCCTTAGATGCCTTTTCTGAGGAGTTATCTTTGACACTCAGAACTTGTCTGTGCTCTGCAGGGTGGATTAAGAACATGAACAGAATGGTATGTGATGATACATTTCTTCTGTTTACGTGCTTTTTCCTCTGGTGTTCTAGAATCAACATACCATTCATTTACAAATACTAAACTTCTGGTGTATTTAAAGCTATAAGAAAACTCATGACTGGGCTTGTGATGTTAATATTGCCCCCTACTGGGGTTATTTGTCCTTGGGTTGAAGGGTTGGAAATCGTGCCAAATGGGATAACATTGCCGGTGGACTTCCAGGGGAGGAGTACGGGGGAGGCCTTCGTGCAGTTTGCTTCACAGGAAATAGCTGAAAAGGCTCTAAAGAAACACAAGGAAAGAATAGGGCACAGGTGGGGATGGATGGTTGGTTGGATATGTCGCTTTTCTTATGGTAACCAATTAAATCCATATTCTCTCTTCTGAAAATGTTCATGTCCAAACAAATACAGAATTCTGGTCTCTAACTTGGTCATCAGTTAAAGGCACTAACTTATGTGCAGCATGGCACAGGCTGTCTGCATTGACTGAAAACATAAAATTGGGCTTAGCTTGCGTGCTTTGAAAACGTGCTCATTCTGGAGGTGTGCAAAACCAATAGCTTGAAAGTGGCAAAGTTGAGAGACTATGGCTTTAACTTCTCAAATAGCACCAATTATGCCTTTAGCTCTAAAGTCATGCACAGTACTCTCATTACCATAAGAAAATGTGATAATTTCTAAACTTGTTTTATAAATTGAAATGTAACGAATTTTCTTACTGTATTAATCTTCCATGTGATAAGCATAGCTTTCAAGAAATTGTCACAAAGGGTTTTTATTCTATTTTACTTGTGACTATTTTTCATTGAAGCATGCACTTCTTGCCTATGCTGAATCACTGAAGCATAGGCTGGGTTCATTAGCACATGCAGAGCTTCTTGTAGCATCCTGATGGGTTAAAATCCTGGTGGAGATCAGGTTTTTAACCCTCTGCTTGTATTGCCACATGAGCAAACAGTGCTGAGTTGAGTGGACGTCGGTCCCTCCTATCTTTTCTTGACTAACACTTTAAATTTGGGGGAGGGGGTGGGGATTCAGTCTTGCTCCCCCACCCTTAAGGGTGGGATACTGTGAGGTATGAGGAGCATGTAAACCCTTCAGTAATTGTAATTTCTTGAAAATACACTGATTTAAGAGTAACGTAGGGTATTTTTTTATTTTTAGTAGTATGTCATTGCCTGTATAATGTAAAGAAACCTGGCTTAAAATACGCTGCCAGTTTCAAGGCTCTGACTGAATGTCTTGCTTTATTGTGAAATTGTAAGGTCTTCTGTGGAAGGAATTAGAGACTGACTACCTCCTGTGGAAACAATTTTTAGGTACATTGAGATCTTCAAGAGTAGCCGAGCAGAGGTGCGCACTCACTACGACCCTCCACGCAAGCTGATGGCGATGCAGAGGCCAGGTCCTTACGACAGGCCTGGTCTTACCCGCGGATATAACAGTCTTGGTAGAGGAAGTGGCTTGGAGAGGATGAGGCGCGGTGCTTACGGAGGAGGTGAGTATGTGCAGCCCAGAGCGAGCTGCTCGTCCGGGAAGCAGCAGCGCTTGGAGCTGGCGGTCTGGTTTGTATAACGTGTCTGGCTTTACTTCTTTCGGAAGGAATAGAACTTCCTGGTACTGTTGTGTGCAGCGTGTTTGTGGACGTTGGACATTCCTGCAGTTGAAATGATCATGTTGTCCTATCTACTTACAGGTTATGGAGGTTATGATGACTACAATGGGTATAACGATGGCTATGGTTTTGGTTCTGATAGATTTGGGAGAGGTAAGCTATCTCTAATAGGAATTGTAACTACCCTTCAATACATATAGAACAGAAACTTAAATACATCTGAAAGACCTAGAATGGACTCTCTTCTCTGCAGGAATGTCGGACCACAGATACGGCGACGGGACGTCCACCTTCCAGAGCACGACTGGCCACTGTGTCCACATGAGAGGTCTGCCCTACAGAGCGACAGAGAACGACATCTATAACGTGAGTTCCAGATCTGCTGTTCTCTTAAATACTGAGGGTGCTGCAAGTGGTAACTGTGCTGCTGTTCAGCAAGTGTTCCTACATAGAGAATGACCTGCTGTAAAACCAAGCTGCTATATTGGTGCATTGTAATCTCTATTTTGTATATAGTTCTTCTCACCTTTGAACCCTGTAAGAGTACACATTGAAATCGGACCAGATGGCAGAGTGACTGGAGAGGCAGATGTTGAATTTGCTACTCACGAGGATGCGGTGGCCGCTATGTCCAAAGACAAAGCAAACATGCGTAAGTGTAACTGTTGTGAATACGCAGCTTTAGGAAAGGCATAGCACTGCTCTGTGCTGTATCTGTTTACTTGGAAGTGGGATGCCAGGCATTCTGTTTCAGCCTTTCTTGCAGTGAGACTGTGAATTTGATGTGAAGTGCGCTCTCTTTTCTTTCAGAACACAGATATGTAGAACTCTTCTTGAACTCAACAGCAGGAGGAACTGGTGGTGCCTATGGCAGTCAGATGATGGGAGCAATGGGTATGTGTAAACAGTCTGACTGTCCTTCTTAAATAAGAGGTTAATGTTTGATGAAGCTGACTAATTTTGCTCAGCTTAAAAACTGAAATACAGCATTTTATCTTAATCACACAGTCAAGGAATCTGAAGGGGTGGTTCAAGATTGGAACACTAGCACGTTGGCAGGTATGTAAACCTTCAGAGTATTCCTGTTTAACAATTAATAGGTTGAATGAACTGATGCTAAGTGTAGGTGTGTATGGTGGGATGAGTGGCTCCTAGCAGTGTGGTGGTGTGGAAGTGTAGTGAGATGCCTCTCCTTTTTATGCTACTGCCCCTTCCTTTTTGGAAACGAGAATGTAGGTTGGTGATGAAAGGTGTATCTGTCCTGTGTGCTCTGCCACTCAAGCTTGGTTTTGGTGGCGTGGGAATGTGTTTCAAATTCAGGGCACGTGTTTGAATTGCTCTACTGAACTCCAGCATTGTCTCAAAAACTTAAAATGTGCATTTGTAAGACAAGTCTTCAGTGATACTCTGTTGCTCTAAAGCACATACACCTTTCTTTATGCCTTGCTTGTGTGGTTTCTTAGACCTTAACATAGTGGGTGGTATTTTGGGACTGCTTTGAAGGGGGGAAGCTGGGTATCTGTATGGATACAGTGTTGTGTCTGTAGTGTTTTAATCACAAAAAGCTTAAAAAGTAATGCTGATATCTTAACTGTGGGGAATGTTCTGTATGAGTACATATAGACAAGAAGTAGGTGAAGAGCAGTGTTCAGTAAGCTTAAGGAGAGATCTTCTGTCAGGATTGTAGACAAAAATAACTCCAAGTTCTGTGTCAAGAGTGTCCCCCCAAGGGCAGATGTTACTGACAGCAGGCTGTAAAGTCACTTACACCTCCATTCTCAGGATGTGCATTAGGTAACAGATCTGTCCCACAATATGGAGTGCAATTATGCAGGTGAGGCAACGGAAGCTGCAAGAGTAAACCCTCTCGTTGTGCTTGAAATCAGCAAATACTTGCCATACTTCTTAGAAGTTTCTGTTGCTGCTTGATTATAGGAATACTTGTTCAAACTCAGTTGTTTAAGCTTGATACATTACCTATTTAGGAGGAAGGTGAATGAGCTACTTTCCAGAGTATGGTGGGACTGTTGATAACATGCAGACTTTTAGACAGCTTTGTAATGTTTGTATCCCTCCCCTGAAAGGAAGCCAATCCAGTTATGGTGGCCCAGCTAACCAGCAGCTGAGTGGGGGTTACGGAGGCGGATATGGTGGTCAGAGCAGCATGAGTGGATACGGTAAGGCCGTCTGTTCGCTGCCTTTGTGGGACTGCAGCCAGCTCCAACATGAGGTCCTGCTTGTTGGTGTTGAAGGGCAACTGTATAGAGGGGGCTGCACAATGCCCAGAGTGAGTTAGAACAAGAGGGAGATAAATTGAAAATGGGAATCTATTGCTAGGGAGAAGCTTGCTAAATCATTGTTCTGAAGTGGATAGGGAATGCCAGTCTCCAGAGTTCTCTTGATCACTTCTTAACTTCCACTGTGGGTACTGGAGGCTGGCCTGGTACAAATGCACCAGAATGAATTGGTGGGGAGGGGAGTATGTGGGGGGAATGGGTACTCTCCATAGGAGGGTAACAGAAAATGCTGAGGCCTTTGGAAAGGGGGGAGGGCAATTGTTGGCTCACAGAGCAAGCCAGTCCGATTTTGGATATGGAGCTTTGGCCCGCAGTTCTCAGTATTGGGCAGAGGAGGTGGTGTTACAGTGAGATGCGTGAGAGCTGATGGCTGCAGCTGACATCCGTGTGTTTGGTAATGTGCTGTTTGATTTCCACCCCAGACCCAGGGAGTCAGGGCGCCATGAACAGCAGTTACTACAGCAGCGGGAACCGCGCGTCCATGGGAGTGAACGGCATGGGCGGGATGTCGAACATGTCCAACATGAGTGGTGGCTGGGGAATGTAACCAATGGCTGACTTTTGGTCAAATCTTTTTTAAAAAACAAAAAAACAAAAAACTAAGTTTAACAGTTTTGCAATACAAGCTTGTGATTTATGCTTTACTGTAAGTGAAATCAGGATTGTTATTTTAAACCTTTCAGGTTCAGTATTTTTGAACATACAGAATGAACTTTCATCTAGGATGTAATAACCCAGTTGAGCAAAGACTATAACTGTTAAACAACTCGGAGCGTTTCTCAAGCTAGTTTTGTTGTAGGAGTGTATTTAAGCAGTAAGCGTATTTAGGTTAAAGCTGTTTGAATTATGTTAAATGTTGCTCTTATACCATATTACATCTGACACTGTTTTGAATACATGTTGAAAAAAACATGCTTTTTTGTAAAGAACCAATATAGGAGCTGTGTCTGAAATTCCAAGTGAACATTTGGCATGTTAGTTCTAGTTTATTTCTTTTAATACCCTGTAAGGCACGCTAAAGCTTTTTTTTTTTAAGTTAATGGGGGAAACGTGTTGAGACGCAATACGGCTACTTTAGGATTTCGGTCTTGGTGTTCGTATACAATTCTGAGGCCTTGATTTAATCTTTCATTGTATTGTGATTTCCTTTTTAGGTGTATTGCGCTAAGTGAAACTTGTTAAATAAATCTTCCTTTTAAAAACTGGAACTCATTTCTTCTTGAACTTCTGCATCTAGCTGTAGCACAGAAGTTGAGATGTGACAATGCTTCTTTGTAGTCAATAATCATGCTACGCTGTGTCTGCCACGAGTTACTGTGACTTTCTGGCTGGAGGAGCGTGGAAGCTGTCTGGCCTTGTGGGATGTTAAAGTGACAATTGTCTCTCAGCCGAAAGCAGAGTTAGCAAAGGAAGGTGCTTCCTGTTGGTGTGGGGGTTACAAATGGTGTTAATTCAAAATGCCGCAGGGCTGCAGTGTGACAGAGCCTGATGTTAGCTGCCTAACCTGGTTGTGAAGTTGCAAATGAGGGCTGGGGGATAATTCTGTACGTAGCTACAGGCATCAATGCTTTGGAGCCAAAGTGCTGGATCAATGGACTTTGCAGCTTAGTGCAGCCATATTTCAATAAATTCAATTTGTCAAACACCATGCTTAAAGATGTGCTTTTATAAACAGTTTAAGCCTAGGGACAGCTGAAGCGGTAGGGCAGCTGTTTCTGTGCATTTACCATGGAGAATTTGTCCCTTTCTAATGAAATTTCTTACCTGTAGTTGAAGGGGGAACGGCTGTGGGGTGTCTTTCTACAATAGTAGAAATGCAGCAGTAAATTCAAAAAGATTTAAAGCCAACTTTGTCTCTGTCCTATAGAAAACTGTTTCTGCTGCCACCAGGCTGCTGCTAGAGCCATCCTGCAGTAATGGATCTTTGGTTTTGGGGTTGGATTTGTCCAGTACTGTGTGTGCCCAAACCACACTGCCTCAGCAGCGAGCACAAGCCTTAGACTTCTGGACCTAGGAACCAACTGCTCTCAGCAGAGTGAAGGTGGTCAGTAGTAGCTGAGCTGGTAAGGCAATCACCTGAAGGGCTGCCCTGCTGTCCTGCCCTGCTCCCTTCCTGCAGTATTTGAGTAGTATTGTAGGTATGTTTCAGTTTGTATTTCTAAGCTTTAGACATGCACCATGCTCTAACAACACTCACTGCCAGGATATGGGACTGACAGCCTTAGAAAAATCAGAACTGAGTGATTCTTCTTGCAAAAGACTTTATTGTGCAGCTACCACAGCTACTTTCAGAACAAGTGTTAAGTTGTACTTTTTTACTCTGAATTATATGGAAGGCACATTCATAGACACTCGTAAAGCTCTTTCCATAGACAGCTGGTAAGTGAACATTCCTTTCCTTAGCTCAAATACAGAACTGTACGTTATCCACTGTAACAGGAATGCCTACAGTGAGGATACAGAGGAACTGAAGTTAATGTACAGAAAAAGTAACTTCCAGAGGGATTGAGTAACTAGAAATCCCATATACAAATATTAATACAAATATCTTGTGTATAAAAAACAGAAAATGGATTTGCATTTTAGTTTCAAATAGAACTTGAATGGAACTCAGGTAATACAATTCTAATTATTCCACTTGCATTACCCCTACCATTCTTTCATACTGACCTGTCCTAATGATGGGAAATAGGAGAGCAGACGCTGCTGCAAAGGTGCCTGGAATTCAGAATTAATGATGGCTACTTTTCCACTGCTGCGTTGGTCCCTCTGAGGTTACCAAAGGCTTAGGAGGAATTAGATGAACACCGCTGAAGTAATAAGGTGTGGCAAGTATCACAAACACGGACAGGTTTAGGATACGACGGCAGTGCAAGTTCATTGCTGGAGCATGCGTTGCAGAAGATGTCCCCGCAGTTTCTGCAGTGATGCTACAAGCAGAGAGCTTAAGTAAGAACAACTGCTTACAAATGAAGCATACTGAGGTATGACAAAAGCCTTCGGAGTCCACTACTCATGCTCACGTTCCATAAGCACACCCCTTACAGCACCATTTCCTCCTGTGCAGAGAGCTCAACACAAAGCAGTATGGTCCCTTCCCCAGGTGCCAGGAGCTGCCCCCAGCCCTGCCTCAGCCTGAGCCGGCCCAGCCCTGGGCCAGGGGAACTGCCCTGCTGCCCATCAGCTGCGCTCTGGCACACTTGGCTGCATCACCACACGGTGGTTCCCTGCAGGCACACAGTGCTCTCCAGCTGCAGAGGACAGGGACCTGCTGCACAGCTGGGGACAGTTCTAAGCTTGGCCTGTCAGCATCCAGTCCTCTTCAGTAGGGAACGAGGACAAATCACACCGCAGGAGAACACAACCCACACCAGTCTCCAGCCAAGGAAAGTGCCCAAGCAGATAAGACGACACACTGTTCTTAGAATGGAAATACCAAACTACTTCTCTATTTAGTTACCACACCCACAAGTTCTTAAACAGAGGCAGTGTCAGCAAACACTACAACAGCACAACTTTTCTTTCCTGAGAGAAGAAGAAATCCAGTGGACAGCAGTACCTTTCTTCTTGAGATAGAGAATTCCTTTTCGCACTGCTTGCAGTGTGTTGCTTCGTCATCTTTCAGCCAGGTATGACCCTAAGAAATTGCAACAAAATGCTCACGTTAGAGATAAGTACATCCATAAGGCTCAGAAGCAGTTTACCCACATTGTTTGTAATTCTTTTTCCAAAAGCCATCTTTTTAAAGTAGCGTAAAACGAGTTCACTGTGGGGAACACTTCACTGGTGTTAAGTGAAATGCATGTTTAAGCCAGAACATCCACAAAATAATAGAGTACCTTCAGTGCTTTGTTTACTTCTTTAATGTCTTCCATCTTCAACTTAGATCTGGAGGAAAAAAAGAAGAAATTATTCCCTCTGCGTGTTGTGTTCAGTTTTACCTGCCCTTCCCCTGTGCAGCCACTGAATCTGTTCTTCAGTCTGCTCGCTGTTACCATTCTGAACCACTCAGTATCACCAGGAAATGTTTCCACCTCAGAGTATGCCCTCTTTTTGGTATATTCAGAAGCAATGTGGAAAAAGCAGAGTTCCACTTTATGAACTAAGCATTTACTGTACTGTTTCTTATCCCTGCCCATTCACTCACACAAGGATGGCTGTTCAGCTTCGCCATGTGCTGTAGCTGCCTCCTAAAACTGTCACATCTACTTATTTTACAAGTGGATGCAATTTCAACTTCTTTGTAATTAATTAGAAACCCTGTCCTCCAAGTCATGTCACCCCCAGTTCAACTCCTAGAACTCACTGGCTGAGATGAAGCCCCATTTCTTGCAGAGCTTGCTCCTGTTCCTCACAGACTTTCTCTAGCTGCTGCTTCTCATCTTGCAATTTTCTCAGCTCCTGTAAAAACAAACGCAAAAATCAAGTTTGTGTGCTAAGTGTGATCTGTGACACAGTCTATCCAAAATACCAAAGCAATTCACAAGCATAAAACTTCTTTACAAAGTTGCCTATTTCTAAGGGTTCATTTTTAGCTTTAGGTGGGGGAACCACCCATGGATTCTTGCAGAGTGAGAACAATGAAGTCATTTATCCATATTTACCAGACAAAAAAGGAAGATTCTCAGGCTTTAACCAGCTTTGAGCATAGCCAGAATGCAGCAGTCCTATGGCCACAAACGTGTTAAGAAAAGCCCCTCTATCTCATTTGTTCTCAGTGCTTGCAGGTATGTTTCAAGCCAGCTTTAATTCTGAACACTGGGCATGTCTGCACCATGCGTACCTTTTTCAGTCCTTCCATTTGTTCCAATTCTGTTTTAAGCAGAGAGGTGGCATCCTTCTCTCGGTGTAGTTCTCTTTGCAAAGTTTGTCTCTGTTCCTTTTCAGATTTTAATTCCTTTTCCAGAGTTGAGCTGTTTAAAAAATAATTGATTCAGAAGAACTCTACAGCAGTAAAACATCCTATGGCATTTAAGGATATCAACAATATGAGAAGAAAACTTGTCCTAAAGAGGACAAAACCTACATCAGTATTCTGCCAAAGGAAAGAACAGAGATGTTACAGCAGCAGACAAAAAAAAACAAAAACAAAACATGGTAATATTTAGAGATTACAGAAAACAAGCAGTAAAACTGGTGAATAGCCAGAATCTCCACAAATATGTATTTGACTACTTGTGTTCCAATGGCCATGTCTGAAATGACACTCTACCCTAAAGTGCAAACAGTGAAAGAAACTTTTTATGTATTACAAGCCTAAGAGGATAAGAACACCAATCCCCAGTCCCCCTTCAAGAAATCCCAGTTCCTGTGGATGACAGTCACTGATACACTAAGCCTACACGACTGAGCACTAAAAGCACTTCTTAAACAAATAGTAGAAATGAAGGAAAATAAAAAGAAAGGAAAACTGATGAGATGAAATACCAATGAAGTACCATTTGCTATCCAGCTGGGACATTTGTTGCCGACAAGTGTCAAGTCTGCTGGCGAGCTCTTGCTTCATCTTGTTGCATCTTTCTTCTGCAGCTTGCCTTGCCTTTTCTGCATGCTGCAATCTGCAAAGTAAAGAACACACATATTTGCTGACAACTCACATTTCCCTCATCTATTCACTGCCATTTTGTTCTTCCACATTTTTCACGTACATCTTTACAGAAAGTAGAACTGAAGATATCAGCAGAGAAAAGAGAAGTTCTAGAAAGCTGTTTCTGTAAAACTCAGAAGTCATACCTGCTCTTAAACCAATGTGAACACATCTTTTAAACAGTCTGCCTACATAAGAGCTGTGATTTTCAGATGAGTCAACGATGTGCATATCTGCTTGGGCAAAGGGAACAGATAGGCACGAAGTGTGGTAACGGAGAAAGGGAAAAAGAGCATTATGTGGCATGCATGCCCAAGTACCTTCAGGAGACATTTGAGAGTGCTACACTGAGAAATAGAAAACCATTTTATAATAGTCTCAGTCAGAACCCTTCTACTGACCAATGGTATTGAGCTTCTAATTATTACCTCTCTTCCATTTGTTTCATAGCAGACATCATCTCATTCGTTTTTCCTTCGAAAGAAGATATCGCTTCTGTTTTCTGCTGTAAAGAACACTCTGCATTCTGCAGGAATAAAGCAGGCGGATATTGCAGACAATACACTGTAGTCTTCTGAAGGTCAGTCAGTCACTAGATAAAGGCTGTTCAGTTTGGGACAAAGCGTGCCTAGGTCTAACTGCAGTGTACAAACACAACACTGATAATGGCAGAGCAGACATTCCTCAACTGCGCTGTTAAAAGTTCAGAACAAAAAACTTTATTATGATAACATTTACACAGACATCACCTACAAGCCAAAAGTCTTCTCTTAAGGAGTCTGAAGAAGGGAACTGTCACATTATATTTCAACATTATCAATTACGTTACTATTGTGATTTGAATGCAAAAACTGGACTTAAAGGGCATTGTGTAGCATGGAAATAAAAAACACTGCTAAAAACCACCAACAAAAAAATGTGGCTTTCTATTGGTTTAGGGAAGCTTGCTGGTTTTTTTGGTAAGCAACGTTAAGTGCAGTGCAACCGAGAGGCAAAACAACACAAAGGGAAGAAGCAGCAGGGCACTTCTGGGCTGCAGGAAGCAACTGTGTTTTTTAAAGACTGCTCTTTTGGTGGTTAGAACGAAGACCCTCAAAAATCAGCTTCCCACACTGCCAGAGCTCTGTGTTTCTCCATAACTCACTCAGCACTTCCTGGATGATCCTACAGCACATTGCTCAGCATACTCAAGTCCCTGTTTCTAAAAACACCCAATCTCATATTAATAATAATAAAATATAGCTAAAAAAGAAACCAAACAACTTCTAAAATAGATACTTCTAAGAAAATGGATGCACCAATTACTGCAGATATACACCATGTGCAATACCATCACATCAAGGCCATCACTGCAGCTGCTCTATTCTCCACTATGACATACCTGAGATTTGTGAAACATCTGCAAGTTAATTGCTTTCACTTCTTCTAACTGTTGGCGAAGCGCAACCAAGGTATCTTGTTTCTCATGAGTATCTTTTTCCAGAAGTTTCATGGCTATTTCCATTTCTGTTTTCATTCCAATCTGTAGCTCCAACTCTTTCTCTAGTTCCTTACAAAGAGATTTCCCAATTACTGCTAGGTAATCACACCAGGGAGAAGTACTTCCAAAACCCACATAAAACCAGACAGAAATCCTGCATTACTCTCTTAGGTACAGATCTACAGTTTTACAGAAATGTTAGGTCTCAAATAATACAGTAAGTTAGTAAGAGCAAAAGACTCTTTCAGCTCTCCAGATCATGGCAGCAGATCTGAGCTCTCGCCCTTAAATGTACAGCGTGGTGTGCACCCCAGCTGTCCAATCACCTGCAATATGGAGATGGTTTGACTTTGAAACACAAGCTTCAACAAGCCTTGGCACTCATTTCACCAGTCACTGCCTCGCAGGTAACTGTGAAAGTGACTGCTGGCACTCCATAAAGACAGCTGCCTTTCTCTGTGTTCTTATCTTAAGTCTCTGCTCTAATAATCCTGGTACACTGTTAAACAGGGAAAGGCCCAGATTTCCAGTTCTTTACTGACACTGTAAATGAGCTATGAGCAGCAGCTTCCTTCCAAATCCATCAGGAATTCTGAATACTTTTGAGAAGTGCACAGCATACATCATATGCTCCTAATTCTAGTTCAGGGCAGGCAGTCCTGTACCTACAGAGAGTAAAATGAAAGGTTAGTTTCCTTACCAGCCTAATTTTTTTTTCTTCTTTCAACTGCTTCCAGACATCACTGTACATTTCATCCAGACCCTGCCGGGATTGCCGGTAAGTATCCAGTTCTACTTTTGTATCCTCTTTTGTTACCTAGAGGAAACAATTGCAAAGGCCACATAAGACCACAAACCTACAATTCAGCTGTAACTGAGAAATACTCTTTCACAGAAGGATTTATGTGCGATTTCAAGCAAAATCCTACTGTTTCACAATTTAAAAAGTAGCTGACATAAATAGTCATTTACAACAGTGTGTTAAATTGTGCTCCGTAGCATTCCAGTTCAAAGCTGTTTCAAGGCCTCTAGCTGAACAAGAGAGCTTGCTTATTTTAAGGGCCCTCATCTTCAAATCATGGTCCTACCTCAACACTTTTTTCACTTCGTTCACGAATTAATTCATTTTGTTGTTTTAACTGCTGCTGCTCTTCCTGAAGTGATCCAATTCGGTCAGTTGCTGCTGCAAGCTATGAAAAAAAAACACCCATATCTATATTTTATCACAGCATGAACATGAAACACCAGAAGAAATTCTGAAGTCTGTAGCTCATTTCTCTCTTGGCCCTTTCATTCTTCCCAGAAGCTGCCAGGCCATTTTGCAGCCATACTTACTGTACAGTCTCAAGTAATAAGGCCACCAACATTTATTAATGTGCCCCCTGCTTCACGCCCTCATCACTTATTTTTGAGTACTAGCTGTGCAAAGGGCCAAACACAACCCCAGGTTTGTTATGTGCAGTGTTCCTCCTGGTATGCAATACAAGGCACATGGCAAGCCATGGAACCGCTGGAACTTAATGGCATTTTCAAGTGGAGATTCCCCAAAAGGTACTGGATGATGTATTATATTAGTTCAGACTGTAGGCATGCAGTACATGTAATATGAACAATAAAACAACCATCTCCTGAAAACAAACAAAACAAATACCAATCAAGCAAAAAAATCCCTTCAGCCTTTATCAGGTGTACTGATGGCTTTTATTGTGGTTCCCAACTAGGAAAGATTTACAAACTGAACTGTTATTCTTTTATTTTTATCCGATTTCCATTCTAACTCACACAAGAGATGTGTATAAAAGCGTGTGAGCAGAAAGAGAGACAAATCGTGTTCATTAGTGATATGATTAATTTTGGGTGGAAACATCACTGCAAGAAAAAGACCTTGATTAAGGAAATCTCCATACTTCAATATTATCAGCTCAGCCTAAGCGTGTGGTGAATTCTTTGGGTGTTTTGTCTCTGACAGAAGAAAGCTAAGAAACGCTGAATAGCCAGACACAGACCTCTTCCTGCAGCTTTGAGTTGGTCTTTTCTAAGCAGTCTATTTTGTTCTGAAGATCTGTGACTGTGCAACTGCATCAAGAAAAAAAATAATGCATGAAAACAATACAAGTGCCGATGTTCAACATTTATTCCTGTTTACAATCATATTTTTATCATCTGTTATTTGCTAACAATGAAATATTTCATTATGACAGCTGTTTTGGCTTAGCTTTTAGTCTTAACACCTCTGCAGAAGATAAGTAAAGCCAGCTACTAGCACTGAGCAGCTATATAAGAACACATCACCATCTAAGGGATGAACTTTGAGATGTTTCTTCAAGAGAAAACTGTCACAAATCCATCTCCAAAATCCTCTGTTGACCATTAGCAAGTTTCTGAATAGTCAACTATTAATACAGAACTTATTTTCTGCTAGTATCTGCCATGAGAAGAGTAAGATTACAAAATGAAACTAAGCTTTCGGCAAAGAATCAGAAAAGATAGCTCATCAGTCAAAAGTCTGCAAGAATGACAGCAAAGACATTTAAAGCTGAAAGGAAAAGTGACTGCTTGTGCGTTAGAACAGGAGAAAGTCCTACCTTAGATGCCTGTTCAGTTCTTCTACATAATGCTTCTGATCAAGGACAGCAGTAATGTCTCCATCTCTAATTGTAAAGCAAGAAATTACTGACTGAGAAGAAACTTCTCTTCATTTGAAAGTGATAATTTGTATGAAGGTTTTCAGCATGGACTTGCAAATCTTTTTTTGTTATAGAAATATTTGTGTTTGAGCAAGGTCAGGAAGCAGTAGCATCATCAATTAACACTTACAGTAAAAATACTTCTCCCTAACTGATATCACCCACAGAAACAGCTCCTTAACTGAGCATATTACTGAAACAGTGCTTAGAAATCGAGCAGTGACTTAATGGAAGCACCCTGGCAGATTGTGTCTCCTGAAAATGTCCACACTTTGAGTGTTATTAATTTGGTGCTGGCTCAAGACAGACTCCACACCACGTTGTTAAAGTTGCCATGGGATCAACTAGTGCTGCACTTTTGTTTAGCTAGTAAGTCTATTTAGGATTCTCTTTTTTCAGCTAATAAGAGAGTTTGCTATCTCTAGCACTGATGTGCTCCTACAGGTCGTCTGATGGGCTTCTTCTTAAAAAATAACAACAAAAAACAACAAAACCCAAACAATTTCACTAATTCACAATACATACTGTTTGCCATCACTGTCTTGTGTTTCCTTAAGGTACAAAGAAAAATCAATCACTCCAACCTGAAAAACATATTTAAGAAATTAACATGCTTTCACAACGCAATTCTGAGTAGCAGAAGGCATTTCTTTATATTTGGAAAAAAAGGTAAAAATCTAGAAGTTCAGATTTAGAAAGACAGATAAGGCCTATATCCTTCACAACCAAAGCAAATTTCCAAACCAGTATTTGTCAACATCAAAGCAACCATATTCAGTGCAGCTTCCCTGAAGTTATTATTTTGGACAGCATTTCCATAAACTGCTACTGAAGGAGATGGATACTTTCATACTTGTCAGTGTGGAAACACGACAAGCTGCTATATGGGACATTCCTGCCACTCTCTCCCCCCCAACCTAAGGAAAAACACCACTCATCCTCAAAACAAAAGACCCCATAAGTCCTTAGCAGACTGATTGTGACATTTCATGTATTTTGCTCAGTTCATCTAATGTTTTGTTTCTTATACAAGGAATTCAAATGTCCACTTACAAAAGCAATGACAATCCTATCTACATAACAGATTTAGGAATTCTAGGTTCATCTCTGTAAAGTATTTATTGAAGTGCTTAATTCAACTCAGTTATTTTAAGGACTGATCATATTTAAACTTAATCTTCACCTGGGAATCCAAGTCTTCTCCTTTCAAGCAAAGGTTGGCATCAATAACATTCAGTCCAACTAAGAGACCCACAATGACTGCTCCCTCCTCCTCCATCATCAACGCATCAGGTTCATAAAATTCACTAGAAGAAATAAGATAAGGCAACATTGAACATCATAATCACAACAGTACCTCAATCACTAAAATAATTTAAACAGTAATGTTGTGCTTATGAAGCTCAGCTGATCAGCCTCCCCCTGCTAACATATTGCACGAGGCAGAAGATGCAAAACACTCACAGAAAATTCTCCTGACAATAAGTTCACTGCAAGAACAATGAACAACTTATTCCCTTGCAGATTGCAAGAACAAGCTCAAAGTTAAATGGGTCACTTAATGACCTTTTTCTACAGCAATGCAAGGATTCAGTGAATGCAAGGTATTGGTGTTGTTACCTTAATAGATGTTTATGGTCCAAAAGCACTTTAAGATAATCCGCCAGCTTCTTTTGCATGAGTGCCAGATAAAGCCAAGCCCTTCCTCTTCCTACAGCAGTCCTAAAATGCAACATTATGGTTTTGGTAAAGCCAAAATGTTTAAGTAGATCTGCGCAATTGAAAATTCTCTCTCTACAAAGGGAGATGAAGGCACTTATTTACTAAATTAAATCCCAAAGGAAATAGTTTTGTGGCCAGAGCAAGAGAAGCATTTGATTACATTCTGTTGTTTCAGTGTCAGAAAAGTATATTGTAAAATCTTCCTAAGTCAGAAAGCCCTACATATTTTTAGCTAACACCAGAACCCAACCGTTCATACATTTTGGGAATAAAACTAGTCTCTTCATTATCCTGAGGCTTCAAATGAAATGCACATACACACAAAGTTAGACAAAGCCATAAAAGTGATGGGAACAAGGGGAAAGAACACACCTGTGAAGATCCTACAGTCATTCTGAGCAAGCTTACAGAAATTTTGCAATGCTGTTTTTGAATGTGACTGCACTATGTGAAACAGAAGAGCGGAATATTATGAGACAGTCTCCTTATCTCTGGGAGCACTCAATGCCTCCTACATACTCTGTTTTTCTCTTTGGAATGAGATCTCATTAATGAAGCTAAGAAACCACCCAAAGGATTGTATTTCCCAGCAGAGTAAGTGAAACACACGATTCCCAACAAGGAACTTACTTCAGCTCTGGTAGATTTTTGACACTAGTTGCTATATCTGATGCTTCAGGACACAGCTTTTCCACCAGCTCCAGAGGACCAAAGAATGATTTGTTCTGTCCAATAAAGGTCTTCTTCGCTACAGGGAGCACACAGAGATGTTTGCGATGAGAACTGACAGCCTCCCACTTCCCATTCCACAACCACAAATCTTTATCTGCACCTTAGCAGCCCCTCACACGCTGAGGGACACGGACTGCTAAGGAGGCACACGGTGGCCCAGAGGGCAAACAGCAAAAGGGAACTCAGAACACCACACACAGCTCACACCAACACAGCCAGGCACAACAGACGTCACTGTCCGCCTCCCCTCAGCACACAGCCGCAGCAGAGCCCACCTTTCAGGCCGTGCTTGAGGCAGTGCTCCAGCACCACGAAGAACTGCTGCAGAGGAGGGAAGTCGGAGTCCAGGGTGCGGCCCAGGCTCAGGGCCGACTGGATCAGGGTTTTGATGCTCAGCTTCATCATGTTCATGAGGTTGGCGCGCTCCTCCATGGCGTGGTGCCTCGCAGCTGTGCGGCGGGGAGGACAAAAACAGAAAAGCCGTTTTTAGAAACGCGCTCCCGCCTCCCCCCACAGCCCTATGCCGCTGCCGCCCCCCGCGGCCCGGCCCCAACCGGGGGCGCTTGAGGCCAGGCCCCTCCGCTCCCGCGTTACCACAGCAACAGCAGCCCCCAACTATCCTGAACTCTCGCGAGATTGAGCGTGGCCCGCGAGCGCCGGGCGCCATTTTAGAAATAGTTGGTGCTGCGAGCAGGGCGCCCTGCGCGCGCACAGCGCCTCCTGTGAGGGGCGGGAAGCGCTCCTCCTCGTAACCTTAACGGGGGGCAGCGCAAAAAGAAAATAAAACCCATCTCCAACAAAAACAAACCCCCAACAAACAACCAAAACCAAAAACCCCAGACGGTGAGCTACCGCTTCAGTCAACGCGGGCCCAGGGCCGACTACGTAAGCTTTGAGCAAAGCACGCTGCGTTGAGAAGTCTGCTGCCATCTCTGCTTTGGAAACGGCCGTGCTCCCTGTGGAGATGGAATTTACAGCCAAGTCTAAAAGGTATAAACCCGTGTCAATCACATGGGAGAGGGTTAGGGCTATTAGCAACACCACACAGAAGTCTATTTGAGTAGTAATTTTCATTATTATCTTCTTGTGCACAGAATGGTAACGTAGAACTAAAACCGAGCATAACTTTTCCCTATGAGAAAGTGTAAATGAAGTTATCCAAATCAAAGTGTTTTCAGTAACCACAGCACACAAAGTCCTGTCCTCCCAGCAGCCCAGCTCTGTCAGATCAGTACCAGAGCTGCTCATAATGCCTGAGACTGAGGATTACGAGGGCTGTAGCGTTTTGGATTTTAATGTCAGGTTAGACATTAAGGACAGGGAAAAAAATCTGACTAGAAATAAGAAATCTGTGGCTTTGTTTAGATATTGAGGCATTCAGCAGCAACTGAATATATACTGTTAGGCTGTTTCCTGAACTTTTACTTATCAGGGATATTTCGCTTGTAAGCCTTTTTGAAGAGCTGCATATATACTGTATTATCCACAAGATTTAAAAAAATGAGTACTATGAGTGAAATGTTCTTTATGAACACAAACTACAACTAAGCAGCACCGTTGTAAGGATTTGTATTCAGTTTAAGTAATAACCAATTGCTTAGTGTGTTGGAAATTTACACAGCCACATGCACACCTTTTGCAAAACTACGTACAAGTTGGTACATGCAGAGTAGCCAGGTGTTAGCAAATTATCCAAGTCAACCCTCAAAGACCAGAAACTGAATCACGTAAGTGCAGAAGATCCCAGATGTTATGCTGCAATCTTTAAAAACACGTTATCAGAGTGTCTTTCTCAGTTCAACTGATTTTAACATCACTTTGAAGCTCCATGCTTTGTTTACCATACACTGCTCCGCACACCTTGAAGTGTGTCTCCGCATACCATGAAGAGAAGGTGACAGTTCTCCATCTTTTGGTGTTTAAGACAGTCTTTCTTGATTTGCATTCTTTTAATTTGCATCTCCTGCCTTCCCAGCCAAGCAGAACAGTTTCTTCAATGGCAGAAAATGGGTTTATGATGTGCTTTCCCCTCCTCTGTCCAGCTGACTGCATAGCGTGCAGCGGAATTTATGTGATCATCAGATCTGAAGTAGGGGGAGGTTATATAAAATCTATACAAAAAGATGGCAGCAGCGAACAAGCTGTTACTTTTTCACAAATAGTCTTGCAGACCACAGGTTATTTCTTAAAAACACCACATTTAAATCAAATGGTGCTTGGTCAAAGTTAACAGGAAAGTGCTTTATGCAGGAGGGTAGAACAGGTATGAAATGTGAACAGACACTGGGTCACCCCAGTTAAGAAGTTTAGTGTGAGTCTGTAGATGCAGAAAAAAAGGTAAGAATCGAGGCTGTTTTCTGGACAGGATTAATCTTGAGCTCTGACTACGCAACGCTGAGGAATTTTCACAGAAAAAAAAATGTTCTATCAACAGTAACTTATTTCACTATGCAGTTATGATTCATTCTCAGAGAAATGCAGCCTGAATACATAATATTCAAAACAAAAAGATCAGAACCAGGCTGCATAACTGAGCTCCGCTGCCCCAAAGCCATCAGCCACCAGCTTGGGAGCCTGCAGCCTAATCTGCTCACTTGCTACTCCTGCATTTGAATGGGTTTGTTTCTGTATTCCAAATATTACAGAGACTGAATTTCCATAAGGATCCCACTTAATTCAGTCTTAAGAGAGCTCTTCCATAGATCCCTAGTTACGACACCCATGAACACGGTGCTTAATAAAGCAAGCTGTGACTAAATGAGACTTTTTTTAGCATAGTTAAGGATTAGTTTGTAAGCAGTCTGTTTCTTAGTCCAGCTGCCTGCTGTCTGACACGGGAGCTGTGCAGGAAGCAGTGCCATTCCCTCCCAGGAAGGCACCCTGCCAGCAGGCTGCTGCTTGGGGCAACAGAGCAGAAAGGGAATCCAGAGAAGCCACCCGCACCACAAATACAAACACATCTGGGGGTGCTGACGAGAGCTACGAGAGCTGAGGGTTCTTCTGGTTATATTTCGTTAGCTTCTCCATCCGTGTTGCCTGCATGCTCTTGCTTAAACAAACAAGCGCAGCATTAGACTAAAAACAAAACACTCTCAATTCAAAAGTAATAATAAAGCATCGCACTACTTAACGCCACTTACAGGAGCTAAACTTATTTGTGCCGCATAAAAGCAAGTTTACTGAATAGACATAACCATACTTGTTTTTGCTGTGCTGTCATTGCTGACTGCTTTGGATATGAGTCCTACCGAAGCCGCAGACTTCAGAGCGCTGCCATAGCTCAGCGCCAGGTTTTCGGAGGCTTTCTTTGCCAGCGACAAGATGGGAGCAGACCACTTCGCTTCCTCCTTTTCTTTTTCCACGTTTTTCAGCTCGGCTGTGTCGGGCACCTGCGTTTTGTCAATGATCTCAAAGTCTTCCTTCATCCCCGCGGCGGCGGCAGCACACCGCTCCCCGGCAGCCATCTTCGACGCATCACATGACTGCGCTCCGGCAGCGCTCGGCCCGCCCCGGCCGGCCCACCTCGTCCCGCAGGTTGGGGCTGCGCCGTTGGGCTGCCCTGGGAGTAGAGGCCCGGCTCGGACCGCCTCTAGAGCTGTCAGCAGCCCGCTGGCCGTGCCCAGCTGAAGGCTTATGGGAGAGAGGGGACGGGCATCGAAACCCGAGCGGGACTTCTCTTTTCAAACGAGTTTGAAAATAAGAAAAAACAAAACAACGCACTTTACGTTTCCTTTCCTTGCATTCTGTGTTCCCAATTGTTATTTTCATGTATATATATTTAGTATCATTCAAAATGCCAGATTTTTCTGGTATTCTGCACACTGAAACAGATCTTTATTACTTTTATTACTGTCGTTATGAACTCTATAACTGAAGCCATCCTAGCTTGATTCAAGTGGTGGGTAGGAATGACAACTTGCTCCTGTGGCAAGTGCGTGCCTCTGTCACTGCCATTACAAAGCAGCTGGGCACAATCAGGCTATTCATTAGAGTGTTTGGGCTGTGCTTGGTCGGAGAGATTTATTGCAAAGGGGAGCTGAAATGACAATGACCCCAATATGAGCATTGAGCCTTTAGTGGGTGTTGCAGATATTGATGGTTTATTGTCCAGTTTTTTCCTTCTAGAAGATGTATGTACCGAAGTTGTATCGCTCAATTTGTCGTGAGGCAGACAGAGAAATCACTTAGTCATATGATGTTGCATATTAGCTTTCCTGCTACACAAGTTTCTTTGTTTTCTTCCCCCCTAAGAAAAAAGAGAAGGGGAGAGGAATAGGAAAGTTGGAGATCATCACAGCAAAACAGATCTTTATGTCTGCATCATATTTATCCTCCCACTTTGAGCTAGTTTAAGATTGATTCTGTCCTCTTGGCTTCTCAGATACTGGAAGTTTGACAGCTCCTGTTCCACAAAGCACAAAGAATCTGGTGTATTTCTGTTGAGAATTCAGAGCTCAGCAGCCTCTTCTTCACCCATGACTCATGTGAGCTAAGTATGGGCAGTAAGCTGGTGCAGAGTCCATCTTGTGGACTCCAGCAGTACTTAATTAGTGGATTTATGTGACCACTGTATCCAATAGCTTCACAGGTTCTTACCTTGCTGCTGCTTACAGGAGTATACTTCTGCATGACTTGAGTAAGACCTGATGCTGATTTTCAGCCTCCACTCTCTATGCAATATTAAGACTGAGGACAGTATTGGCAAAACAGAATTGCAAGTTTCAAAATAATTTCATTATTCAATACAGCTAAAGAACGAGATATGGAAGTTTTGTGACTGAAAGTAAAAGCAAACAAAGACCCCTGTCCACCTCTCATCATGTTGATCCAATAATGTAACAATGCATCATACTTCCCTGTACTGCCTTACAATTAACTTCTATGTAAAAACAGTAAACGAAAGATCATCTTTCTGCATATTACTATTAAAAAAAAAATCAATGTACATGGTAGAGAAATAGCCACAGAGGATGCAGTTTACAGAGAATAGAGCTTTAAGCACAGTTAAAAAAATAATTAAGTTGTTCATTATTTTGGTCTTGAAGGAAAGACAGACACTATGCATGACTAACAGTGCAATTTTAGCTCTGAAAGTGGGTTCATTTTTATTTTCCACTTCTGCAGGTGTTGATATTTCACCACTGTTCTTAACAGACCAGTAGTCCTGCTCTTGTTCTACTCTAAACTATCACCTGCTTTTTAGCAAAGTAAAGGAAATAAAAGACCCATAGCAGGCATGCAGTGGACTGCAATCTGGAGTGTCAGAATACAGTTAAGAAGTACACATCAATTTAGCTTTTTGTTACTTAACACATTATTTGTTAGTACTATGAGAACGGGCAGCAAGAAGAGCTTTCCACTAGGTGACGCTACAGCACCGCTGTATTCGTGGAACAGCTTCTAACACACAGCAAGGACACGCTGCGAGCAAATGTGTTGTGAGGCTACCTGGGAAACAGCAAGGTGTCACCTTCCCAGTAGGGCATATAAATACTGGAATTTTTGTGTTGGCCTCAATCTACTGTATGCACAGAGTTTGATAGCGATGGGACAAATGGAACCGTTTTCAGCTGAAAGAGGGGAGATTCAGATCAGATATTAGGAGGAAATTTTTCACCCGGAGGGTGGTGAGGCATTGGAGCAGCCTGTCCAGAGAAGCTGTGGGTGCTCCATCCCCAGAGGTGTTCCAGGTCACCTACAGCAGTGCCTTCTGATCTTTCATGAAGGTCTGCAGGAGTTGGAAGGCAATGTTCCAGGCCAGTCGTTTTATGAAAAGTTGTGTAGATTTGCAAGTTCACTGAAGCAACATGAATGAATAGAAATGTATTTTAATATTACAAAATAGTGGTATGATAAAAATGGGGTGTTGTAGAGGAGGTTACATTTTTGTAAGGTACTGTGCACATCAGACAACAGACTGCTTTGCTGCTTCAGTAAGAATAGGAGGAGAATTTAGACAAAGGATTTTAAGTTACCTAAAATACATTTAAGCAATGTTTATTCTTCCATAGGAATAGTATTTTTTTTTCCTATGTAATATACCAAAGAACATTTAGACACTTGCTTACAATCCTGGTGATGCTGCTCTTGTTTGCCCAAGGGGAGGATGTGGCACAGGCTGCTTATGGTTAAGTCTTCTTCACAAATAATAAAGATCTTATAACTAAGTCACATCTTAGATGCAGTAAACTATTGAAAGAGATTGCAGGAGGCATTGAGAAGTGTGATTTCCTGCCTTTATTTTGCCTTCGATTGTCTCAGTTTTATGCTTGTTTTATGAATGTCACTGCATGTTAATTGGTAAGATACTGGAGAGCTTAAAACAAAAGGGAAGTCAATACATCTTTGGCTAGATTTTTATTTAAAAAACCAACAAAAACAGTCTCTTCTATGTATCTCTTCCTTCTTTTATCCTTGCAGAGTTTCAGCTAGCGTTTTGTTTGCCACAATTAGGGATAACTCCCAATCCCTTTGATTCAATGGGGATTTTTTTTCTGGAGAGACAGAAAAAAATGAAGTGCGTAACAGATGTGCAAAAGCACCTTATTTATTGAAAGAGTCAAAGAGAAACATAAACTATTGGGTAACAAAGGCATGTGACTCTGTTACCTTCTCTGTTTCTCCTCACATTACAAGTTAGGATAATTTCACTGAAGGCCCTTCCCCACTTCAAGATCAAAATGGAAACATCAGTTACTTCTTGATCCTGACAACAACACTGTTCCCTGTCTGACCTCTTGATAAGCCAATCAAAGGTAAAAAATGGCAGGAATTCAGAACTGTAGCTTTATAGCAGCCAAAGGCAATCCAGCTGCTGGCTGAGGTGCTGCTGTCTTTTGCCTCTGATCAAACCCTTTCCCCAAGCCCCTTGGTCACTGGATTGCTGAACCACTTCAGTGCCCTGAGTTGGCAGAAATCTAATAAAACAGAAGTAAATCGTTTCCCTTCTGATTTAATGTACTGAAACATCTCATATTTTCCAGATGGTGTGTCGGAAGAGTTACTCACGATATGCATGTCCTGTTCAACCCCCAGTTTTCTGCCTGACCTGAGCTCTCCGTGGAGACTCCACATGGCAGATTAGCAAAGCAGATGACAGACTTACTAATGGAGTGCTTTACCTTAAACATCCTTCCTCCTATCTTTTGGCAAACACAGAAGCTCCTGGCATCATACCAGCTATAAACGTGTAGGGAGAAAAAGGAGCCATAATTAGAAAGTAGAGTCATTGTCTTAATAAATCCTAAAAGCTTCTAGTAGCCAATATAGTAGGGATTTTGTAATTAGAAACTGCATCTGAAGTAGCCTCTTAGTAAAAGAGAATAAAAGGAAAATATGATCTGTGTATAAGCTGAACCTTGCATGCTGTAGCAGAAATGTTATGTCCCAGCTTAAACCAGTGATTGAGCAGCTGGTGGGAAGGCAGGGCCAACCCAGGGGAGCTCAGGTGTATGCAATGCAATGCACCTGAGTGATTGGAAGGGGTGGAGCCAGGATCCACCCATTCCCAGACCTCATTTAAGGATTGGCAGTGGAGGGAAGGGGATCTTGCTGGAGATCCCTGTGTACCTGAGGCCTTCCAAAGGTAAGCAGCTTCTTTATTTTATTTTTGTGCCCACAGCTGTTGCACTTGTGCAGATGCTTGTTCTTGTTTGCTGCAGCCTAGGACATAGCTACTCTGCTATTCTGTGATTTCTATTGCTTTATTCATGCCTAAAAGTAAGACTTCCCCAAAGACTTTGAGTGAGTATTCTTTAGAATTTATTCTATTTAGAGTCTCTGTCTGTGTGAGTTTCTGTCTCACAGTTTTAATGTTGAGTGCTGAAGATGCTGCTGTGTGAGCATATGCAACTTTCTGGGATTCTGATGGAGCAACCAGGAAAACTGTAACTTTTTCAAGTAGGGAAAAAAAATCAAAGGGTCTAATAATGCAGAATACATTCAGCATGCTACAGGTGGTGTGGACTAGAAATGTATGCCACAGCAAATCTCTTTTGATACCACACCTCATGTAATATACATTTCTTCAAACCACCTCTCAAGGGGGGTTCCTTTTTATAAAGAAGACCTCTGTTTCAGAGGTGTACTTTCAAACATGCAGAGATGAAAGTTGCAGGGTTTGTCAAATGGTGAAGGATCCCTAATTGCTAATAATTAAGGTAGCAGTTAAAAAGTGTACTAATGCCTTTAATTAAATTAAATAGAGATTGTTCATCTTTCTAGGTAAAACCTGTTTGAAATTCTGAGCTGTGTGAAAAGAAAAGAGACCTGTAGCTGGGTTGCTATGTTGTGCAGGTGGGGAGACAAAGACATCTCCAGAAGATGTTAATAGGGAGCAGTAATTGATATTCCACTGTATCCCACGGACACAGTGTCTTGCCATCTTTTCTTTTCTTCTTTGTTCTGTTAATTTGAGAAGGCTTTACACATTGCACTGAATGCTGCAGAACTTTCTTGTCCACCATGTGAATAATTCCCCCCCTCTTAAAAACCAAAACAAACCCACAAATTCTCATCTGAATGTGCCCCTCTTGACTGAAGTGAAGAAGAGAAATGCAAGGCCTTAAAATAGTAATGAATGATGAAGTTGAAGTTTCATTGTTTTAAAAATAAACTCGTTTGGTTTATGTTCATTGGAAAAGTATAATAAGAGTAACAGAACTTCTGTTATTCTGTCAGTTATGGTTTCAAGTTGTGATTTTGGTGGATTTTATAAGCTCCAGACTCCAGTGCTGCCAGAATATGTTGCTATTGATCTCCCTTGAGTTGATGTCTTATAGCAGTTTAGGGTGTAAGGCCTCTTGAGGTGCTGCATTTCACATAATACTGAGGCTCTCCTTTTTTAACAATTTCAGGGTTGGCATAGTCAGTCTGTAAATAGTGAGAGAATAAAAACCTTTTTCCTTCACAGTACCATACTGATGTGTTAGCATTGCTGCCTTGGAACTCCTGAGTAATCTCCAAATATTCCAAAGATGTTAGTTCTTGTCCATCAGGTGTCCATTCTCAGGATCAGTGAATCTCAGTCTGAACAGTAAATTTTTATTATGTTTCTAAGAAATTCATCTTCAGTTTCAGATGAAGGAGAAAATCTGGTTTGCTGGTGGAAAAGATGAGTAAATTGGATATCAAGGCAGCCTTGGGTTGTTGCAGTTTAGTTTTGAATTGAGAAGTCACTAAGTATGTTGTCAGAAGAATAGTTTTACTTTTGGAGAAAATGTTATGTTTGTGTAACCAAAGTAGAACTTGATTTAAAAATGCCACAGTACAGTAGAAAGCCATAGTGCCTCTTACTCATAAGGAGCCTTATGGCTGAGGCTGGAGGGGACTTCAGAGATCCTTGTCTGTTTCCATAGCTGTGATAGCTTATTTGTATCCTAACACCAATTGTTTATGATTATGAATTGCAGCTTTGTATTCTTTCTGTGAAGTAGTCATCATCTTCTATTACTCTTTCTGCTTTGACTGTAGGCTCTTTGGAATGGGGACTTTTTATTTTATCATTGAATGGATATATCATGCCTGGCACAATCTGGGCTAATGTGGTTTGGGCAAGTGTGTATGTATTTAATGCTACCGATGAGAGGAAAAATAATAATAATAATAAAAAAATATATTTATGTATAGTATAATGCTGCTGATAAATTGGAGTGCTTCCAGCTAAGGTTATCCAAACACGATCATAATGAAAATGTTTTGCTATAAGCTTTTGTTAACAGTGGAAAATTACTTACCACAATTCTTCTAACAAGGATTCTAGTTATCTGTTATTCATACAGGCTGAGCTGCATAGTCTGTGGGAGTCTGTGAAATGATGTAGATGTGGTCAGTCCCAGGGTAAGAAAGGACAGCAAAAATCTGTCCTGAACAGAATGGCTCTGATGGTGTGTTGAACATATTCTGGATTTGTGACAGCAGTTATGGAGCAATAGAGCACTGTACAATAGTAGAGAGAAGTTCTAATTTTTTTATTGTATGATTGATTTATGCTTCTCACCATTGTGTATTGATTTGATTGAGGGGAGAGGGGCACTATAGAGACACCTGGATAGACTGGATTGATAGATGTATGAGTTTTGATATTTAATATAACTTAATATTTTCCTTTTAAATTCAGTTTTAGGTCTGAAATTGAGCAGTGAGCTGCTTGATTTCTGGTGTTGCTTCTTATGTAGAGGACAAAAGAATAAACCTCATTTTTCCTCATGGTGATGATAGTAAGAAATATTAGGAAATAGGAACGCCAGAATTTCCAAAACTTTCTGTCTTATAAATGGCAAAACCTATTTTGTACTTCTCAGAAGCATTGTGTTGTGAAATAGCATATAACATACAGGTTTTTACATGTATTTATTTTCCCCGATGCATTTGATTTTTAACCTAATTTTGAAATGCTGTCACCAGGCATGGTGTATCTTGAAAAGATCCAGTTCTGCTGCTAGGTCCATGTTTGCAGTGAAATTTATGAAAGTCAACCTGGGAAACCTGCTTTTAATGTAGTTTTGAGCATAGAGTTCATTACTGTCACTGACACTCTCATATTTAGCTTGACTTAAATGTCAGAAAATATTATTCAGATGTGGAAGACACTGAAGATCACAGCTAACAGATGTATTGAATCATAATTAGCAAGGAGACCACAAAGCCCAGAAGCTTCTATGTACTAAGAACACCATTGTGGCTTTCTGTTTGGCTCTAGGTGTTTGCCTGCTAAGACTTTATTACTAAATAACTGTGAGGGGAGTAGAACCTCAAACAGATACTCAATTTTCTACTATGAGATCTTGAGATTAGGCAACAACATTGCGTGAACCAAAGCTTGTTTTTTCACTGCAGCTCAGTCAGTGTGAAGTGTATTCTATGCACTGGAAGGGTATCCTGGTTTAACAAGCAGCAGGCTTTATGCAGCCCCATTGTGCTTAGAGAATACCACAGCATCATTTTTAACTATGTGGTAAACAAATAGTTGCAAAACAGATTAATGTTTTATCTCTATCTGGAGATAAGAGCACAGTCTATGTCATTGTAAATGGGCTCATATGGCTACTGGGGGAGAAAAAAACCTTCTTCCTGCTTTTCTTTGACATTTGTCCTTGGCAGGGTTATTTCTAATTAGTGTTCCTTTTCCTAATTTGTAGAAGGGATACACACAGGGAACAACTCAACTTTGTAGTTTTTGTCAATAAAATGCAATCTCTTGCTAAAACTGTACCTAAATTTACATTTTTAAGAAGTCCACTGTCACAGCCATTTACATGATTTCCATTTGTTAGATATTATGGGTGTAATCTGTGAATGACTCTACATCAAACTAAGTATTTGCATTTTTATTATGGTGAAGTTTCTGAATTTACAGTATGACCTTGAAAAATACTCAAGGCACCCAGAACTGAGAGAAGTTCAGCTTCTGAGACAGACGTGTTAAATGTTATCACTTGTTGTATTTATTAGCATCGGATCACCTCTGTTATTAAAAAAAAAAAATGGAGTACCAAAATCTTTTTCTTTTAATTGGATGTTTTCAGTACTAATGTAAACCACAGCTGAAATCTGGTACCAGACAGGCTGGAAAATATACTCAAGTTTTTATTTAAAGACAGTCAAAACAACTCTAAGGTCATCTTCTCATTTCTACCTTGAATAAATAAAGAGCATTGCTGGTCTTTCCTAAACAGATAACTAGCCAAATTAATGAACTAGTATACAGGTTCACATGAAGTGCTGCTGGAAGAATGCCTTGGGGGACCTTTGTGAATCTTTACACAATGACACTGTTGGTACGTGTTCTGTTGATGTGTTAGGTTGTGTTAGGACAAACAGGGTTAACATCTGTTGGGTTCTGAAAATGATTCTTGGAGTGGAAGAAATCAGCTTATCTTTGGAGTGTTCTTTGTTTCTTTTTGATTTGTCACTCTGAGGTTTACATTAACTGTAGAAGTGTAAATCTTGGATCATGACCTGCTCAGGTAGGTCTGCTCTGAAATAGAAAGAAAATACATCTCCCTGAACTCATAATAACTTTTTTGTGACAGAGAATGGTCAGTCATATGGTTCCTGTTATAGCTCAGATGGATTTGCAGGTTATCAACTTCTGTCTGAGCTCAGTTGTTTTCAGACAGATTTACAGATAAACTGCCTCCCCCCCATGTATCTCTGAGGTACTGTCCTATGTAGCCATTCTCTAAATTGGATGTCTGTTGTAGCTCTTACGGTTTGAAGAAAGGTGGGGGAGTATGTAGAAATAAGTACTGAGGGTTTACATTTCAGTCATATCCAGGCAAACATTAAATAATCCAATGGCCCCTAGAGAAGTCTAACATAACTACTAATGGCTTACAGAAAGCTTTATTAGTTCTTTTCTGGTTAACTATTTTCAGGAGATTCTGAAAGAAGATAAGAAATCAGTCTTTGTGTTTGGAGACTTCTTCTGGTAGGGGAAGAGGCAAGCAGGGAAGATAGCAAGGGAAGTGAATTAATTCTTTCTCAAAGTGAGATCGTATGGTAAATACTTGTTTTTGCATTTCAGTGTCAGTAATATAGGTCTATACTTTCAGTTGGCAGTGTGCGGACTCTGTTTTCTGTAGGCTATTCTAAGGGCCAACTAAAACAAAAAGCCTCTTTGAGCTATGCTGAAACTTACTCTATTGGAGTCTACACCCCTTGTGTGGAATACTTCCATAAATGAAAAAAAGCTGAAAACCTTCATAATAAACTAATATTGGAGTGTTATTAGTGTGAAGAATGCTGGGAAGAGGGGAGTGTGTATGTGATAACAAGACGAGAAAGGGATACATAAATGGAATGGAAAGCTAAAACTTTCTAGACAAGAAGCTGATAATCCAACTCTGAGAAAAGCCTGGAGGAAGAGTTCATGTGTAGAAAGAGAATGCATAGTAACTCTCCAACCTTGCTCTGTTACAGTGGCTTATGTTAAAAAAATAAAATACAGCCACTGGTAGATACAGCAGGAGCAGGTGACTAAGGGGGCATGGGGAGGATAAGCAACACAAGGAATTCTGATGTATTTTCCAACTCATCATCAGCCAAATAAACAGTCTTCTGAATTTTAGCCTGAAAGTCTCTTAATGTCCTATATGTGATATTCAGTGCCACCAACCAACTGTACCAGCTGTTCAGTTCTCCAGCAGAAAGTTTGGCTCTTAGCACTGTATGGAATTTGATGCTTTTGTCCTTTCTTACTGATGGTTTTCACTATTCTGTAGTGTTTGTTTTTTTTAACCTGGCTTAGGTTTTTCCGCTAGCTGAACAGAATGAACTCACAGAGGAGTTAGAAATATGCCAGTGCCAGTACAATGTGATATTAGAGTAGTTGCAACAAATCAAGTAGTACAATAATTCCTTAACAAACTTTCAAAGACACTTTGAACTATGTAAATTAGAAGTATAAGTGACAGCGGTTATCAAAAGATGTGTATCTGTATTGCTGGCTTCCTTGAGTTATATGGAGAAGGTCTTGCTGCAGTCAGTAGCCATGCATTTCTTAATTGCAGACAGTTGTGAATAACTACTTATTTGGTAGAATTTGTTTAAAAAAAAAATGGGTCCCCAGATGTCTTTTATCATATGAAAATAAGTCTTTCATGAGATGCCAATACTTCTGTAAGAGAATGGATGATTCCCTACTGACTTTGGTAAATAGTAAGATATTTTTGTTTTCAAGTACTCTTCTTGCTGTCAGTTGTAATATTGCTAGAATCACATTTATGCTTTCTGAAGACATCTGTGGTAATGCTGTCTTCATTACTGATACTTGGTAGGACTGGAATAGATTAATTTCTCTGATTTGCACAATGATATGTCGTCAGTGATCCCTGTTCTGCTGCAGGAAGTAAACGGGAGAATGCAACAGAGATGTTTCAGAGGAAGCTAATGCTACAATTATTTCCTCTGAGGAAGAGGAAAATGCAAGGCATTAAAATATGTTACACTTAGAAAACCGTGGAAACATGGCTTTTCATGATGTTTTGTTCATTTTTTTCAGTTTTCTAATTTTTCCTTTTTATTCCGTCACTACTTATGAGGTCACTTACTGTTAGTCTGTGACTGCCAACTCTTCCATTCAAGAGTATGTTGTCCATTTTTTTGCATCTTCAGTGTTATGAATGTTTTTTTGAGCTTGATGTTTGTGAAGAAGCCATTCAAAAATCATTTGAGTAGGACTAGCTAAAGCCTATAAATCACATGTTATTTTAGCTTTTTATCTTATTGATTCAGAAGGTGAAAGTGGCATAGTAATGAAAAGTCAGAAGGGGGAGAAGTTGATCAATATATTGCTAAATTCTTATTGAGATTCTCATGCTTAGAGTGTTCTGGGCAGTTTTATTTCTGCTTAACATTTGCTGAGTAAAAGTCATTGCCCTAGAGATGCAAGATTTATTGACACATAGAGATGAAAATGATTAGCTAAAAGGTTTCTGCATGAAGAGTCAAAATCATCTGAAATGCTACAGGGTGGATCATATACAGTAGACTGAGATATTTCAAATAAGTTATTAATTTCAAAGCTGGAAGATGAGGACTGTGGTATTATATCAACTATTTATTCTTTGAATCCTTCACAGGAACCCTAAAGAAATGAAGAAAAAAGCTTTCATTTATGTATCTGTAGGTTTATGTATTCCATAAGCATACATTTATTAGAGTTGATAAAGGCATTGTTATCTCTTCATAGATTTATTTTTAATTACATATTTATTAATTTGCAGGTTCCAGCTTTTCAAGAACTGACTGTATGGAATGATCCTGCAGCCCTGGCACAGGTAAAGCTTTATGGCAGTATACTGATTCATCAAGAATATGGTCGCTCGTTTTGCGTTTCATGTAATGAATGCTGTGTGCATTGGTACACTGTATTTAGCTTTTCAAACACCTGAAAGAGGTCAGCATGGTTTGACTCACAGTGTATGTGAGCACTACAGAAGTACTCTGTAGAGCTTCTGCATTTTGGCTGGTTGAAGAGTGAGTTGTGTCTTCAGACTTGTTTGCCTTGACTTTGTAAAAGCAGAGGATAGCAAAGTCTGGAAAGCTTAGTTGTTGGAAAGATCAAATTGAAATGCAATGTGACTTGGTGCTCTCCGAAGTCAAATGTAGGGAAACATTCAATCTCTGACTGGGTGTCAAAGGAACTTACCAATTCTTCTATGGTTGCTTACATTTTATGTCAATAGACTTCTAGCGGCAAACTGCAGTAAGCCACATCTTTGCTCCCTTCATGCAGTCACTGAATGGACAGGAAGCATTGCAGATGACCCTGAAGGAGGTCTGTGGAACTCCTGAAGAACACAGTTTGCACTCTATTTTGCCAGCATCAGTGTTCAGTGTGTATGCTTTCTCATTGCAGAGGCTATAATGTTGGTGTTCCATTGGGTTCTGATGGTCTCCAGAATCAAAAAATAGGGTTCAGGAAGGAGACATCTTGCTATTCCTTGCCAGCTTACCTTGACCAAAAAGTAGGGCTTTGTGTCTTCCTGTTCCTCCTTCTTAAATGTGAATGTACTAAGCAAAAAGTACCGAATCAAAGAGTTTAAATACAGCACGTAATTCAGAGAAAATGAGATGAGAGATTACTGTACACCAGACAAAGCTGGTAGTATTGAATAATTATGTATATTGTTGCAGGAAATGTATGAAATTTAATTCTAGGTTTCATGCAAGCTTTAAAGCTCTGAGTAGGTTTTATTTTCAAATAGAAATGATTAAATATAATTTTTCAATACTTTTACATGATTAATGTAACAAGCTGATCTTTCTTTGAGTACATCATAAATACCATCTACACTGGTGTGCTATATATGGAGAGTTTTATTGCTACAGCACTTTATGAAATTATTCTTTGGGAAATTATAGATAGTCAATGAATAATTCAAGGGAACGAATAAAAGAAAATCTAATAAACTCTGCGTATGATTGAACTTTGACATTATTACAGTGATGCGTATACACAAACCTCACTGCTATTCTGGAAAAGAGACTCAAGTAGAGCTTGATTTTTATAAGAAAAGATGTTTTCACTCTTATCCTGTCTGAGAAGAAAAGTGACATGTTTTTTCTAATTGGTAACCTGAACACAATCATACTTTATTTTTTCAAAAAAAAGTGAAGAGCAGAAGATATAACAGAAATTGTCAAGGAAATACTGGATTTTTTTTACCAGGGGTCCCAGTCATTGTAGCAATTTCTGAGAGCCTGAATACACTCTTGTGAATCAGAAAATGAAAGCCCTTGAGAAGAGGTATATCTTACAGGACTATAAATTTATTTGTTTCTATACTAGGCACAAAGTCAGAGCAACAGTCATGGCAGCAAGTACAGACAGGCCCAGCTGGAATGAGAAAAAAGGGGCAGTTTCACTGCTAAAAGCAGCTTTTGCTCTTTGCAATTTTGGCAGAAGTGATGTGGTAGGTGGGCAATGGGAAGAATGGTTTGGTTTTTATTGAGCTGAGAGGACCTGGGTGAAGCAATGTGAGAGTCTGAGGAGGTCTTATATTGTGTTCTCTTATGAGTACAACTGCATCATACAATTTCCTGTCCATATGAAATTACTGCACTATGAAAAACTGTTGTGAACTCTCTAATGTGTTCTTTAGGCTTACAAGTTAAGGTCTCCATTACTCACCCTTAAATCACTACTTTTAGGAAGGCTGGACAACTAGAAAGGGTATGGAAGTATGCACCCTGAAGCTTAGGGGTGGCTTTTGTACACTCTTATGATCTTACAAAAGGAAAGGGAGCAGGGCAAGAGAGCCATCTCTTCCTCCAGAGGGTTAAAGGTGAGTTAGGACCACACTCCTCATCTGAACTACCCTCAGAATTTTGCTTTCTCTCCCTCTTAAATAACTACATGTGTCCTGTAGAGACTGACCTCTTGGCTTAGTACAGAGCTGATATGAATGTGATATGAATGCCTCTAGAATCTTTGTGTTATGCAGGCACTGACTTTGGAGACAGATCTAGACAAAAAGCCTCATCAAGTCAATGATACTTGAGTCTGGGAAAAAGATAGTGTCAAAATCGAACTCTTGCTGCATTTCAAACAGCTACAGCAGTTTTAGTCTGTTTTTTTAAAAAAAGTAATTGGGCTCACCATTAGCAGTTTCCTAGAAATATATCCATTTTTTTAAATTTTATTTGGTATATAACGCAGAAACAACTATTCAATGCATGTAAATCAGAGCATTAGTTTTCCTTACTGTAGAACTCCAACACTTGTATTTGTTCCTAATCTGCAGTAAATGAATAAACTAACTCAAAGTGTTAGGCTATGTTACTGTGATGCTTTTAAAATCCCTACACTGAAGGTAGTTGATGCACTGTGTTAAAATGAATGTAAATGGGAGTAGGATTAAGCCAGCTGTTCTGTTTGTCCACCTATCATAAAAGGAAAAAAGTAAGAAAGTGAATGATGAAGTATCAGCTACACAGTATTCTCACTTGCCTGGAAAAAGTCTTGAGTACTATTCTCGAATTGCTTCCTGGTTTGTTACAGGACTTGAAATTGTTTAAATTTAGTTTATTTTCCTGACTAATCACAACTTCACAGAAATGGAAAGCTGAAAGTGCTTGGGAATTTGTAAGTGTGTGGGAATTGACTTGCACTAAATTTTGTTCATTTTTGTGTTCAGTTTGAGGTTGTAGGTTGATGTTATTTCATTTGAATTAATGCTTATTTCACAAAGCAGAGGGAATTGTTATGATTATTATGCAAAAGCCTGGTATACATATAAATGAAATGCAGTGAAGTAGAAGAAAAGAACTAATTTGCTTTTGTAAGTTGAGGATACATTATTTTGGCCAAAGCTTTTATGTAAATATTTCATATATCAGACTTGCTTCGCTCCTATCTAATGATTCTTGTGCTGTACAACTGGGTAAGGGAACTTGATGAGGAAATCACATTGGTTTAAATATGGTCACCCTATGTGTTACTGGAATACCCTCAGCTACAAGAGGTTTAGCATGAGTCTGCCCTACTTTCAAAGAATCTAGGGAAACAATTGTCCTTGGTGTCAGTGAGTAATGACTGAATATTTTAAGACTCCCCTCTGAAACTAAAAAATTGTATTATTGCCTGGT
Source organism: Gallus gallus (assembly GCF_016699485.2). Lineage (NCBI taxonomy): Eukaryota > Metazoa > Chordata > Aves > Galliformes > Phasianidae > Gallus > Gallus gallus. Next base: position 13,225,233 of record NC_052544.1, read on the forward strand.
CTAGACCTTGATTTTTCTGCATAGATGTGCATAGTCCTTCTTAAACGATCTTCAGTTTTCTCACGGTGCTGGGATAAGTAGCAAGAAACTGAACGGCAAGAATTCATGGGGCAGCGCTGCATCTCAATCTGTCAATGTGAAAGAAAAACTTTGTGGGTTCGTATCAAATTCAGTGGTGCTGATAACAGGTTTGAGTAAAGGTATTAAATGTTTTTCATGAAAAAATGAAGTGTGTGGATCAAGGCCTTGGCTAATTAAGAATACCATGCATAATTTGTTTCCTTCCTAATTTTCCTAACTCATAGATGGGAAACTCAGGCAGAGAAATGATGGGAGTTAGTTTGTAGTGTACCTGCTTATCACAAAGTGATGGATTTTAATTGTCCTTTGTTCAATCATCTAGCCTGTCATATCTCAGTGTAAAAGGCACTTGGATACTGAGAAATAGACAAATGAGGCATCTCTTAGTGTTTAGATGGGCTCTTGCAAGGATGAGAGGTGGCTGGCTGCTGTTGGCTCCAGTGAGCTGTGATCACTCAGATAATGGTTCAGCTGATGATCTGGGTTTTAAAGTGCAACACTTTCTAATTTAACTTTATACTGCTTGCAAGAGCTTTAATTTGATAAACTACTAATAAATGTGGTATTACAGAGACTTCTTTAGTTATAAGGAAGACGGAGCTTTTGTCAAAACAAATAGTTTTTATGTGACTTCCCTTGGTACTTGCAGTGAATACAACACACAGTGGGATCAGTTATCAAAAAGGTGACTCTCTAATGCAAGTTAAAGGCTGGAATGATGAATTCCACATCTGTTAAACAGACCTAATTTCTGGTGACATTATAAACTGAAAAGGGCAACAAGCACCTTTTTCATCACACACAGATTGCTCTGAAGCAGATTAAAACTTAAAATGTGTTCAGAATTGAAGCTAAAACATCCTTTAGTCTCTGCTGAATGATTAGAAGAATGCGGGCTGGCCTGTTAGGTAAATACTTGCTGAATTTTAAGGATATGTTTTCACTCAGGGTATCTGGTAAGATTTTGCTGGACTCATTTAATGGTAATGATGGACTCATGGAGCAGATACCTGGCATCAGTGACTTCCTCTGGTCATATCAATTGTAAGTCCTCTGATGAAACCTGCATGTTTCAGTTATGCCAATCCACTGCATGGCTGAGGAATATGAACATGAGCAACTGCTAATTCAGTTCAGTATTGGAAGACATAGTCAAAATCTGACTCCCTTATCTCGTGACCTGCTGTGAAATGATTGCTTGTGTAAAACGTAATGGAAGCATCAGGAAGTCAGAACCGACTTACTCAAACAAGTGTATAAAGCTATAAGAAATTGAAGATCGTATTTGAAATGCATTCCTTTTTTAAGAAAGTGGCACAACAAAATATCTTGGTTTGATACATTGTGTAACAATTACTTTGAAACATCACTTTTTAGTTTTTCTATGGAAATCTTACTCATCAGTTTAACAAATACTTTTAAAAGTCCATTTCTGTTGAAGGAAGTGATGCTAGGTTTCCTATTTCTGCTTTTTCTGAGGTGTCTGTTATAGAACACATCCAACCTTTCCCCATTCTCTGTTTTTACTTAGTTCATTTTGGAGATATTTCACCTTTGCAGCTAAAATAAATTTGGAAAATATTTGTCTTACTATATGAATTTCTAAACTGTAACCCACGTGCACTAGTTAAAACTCTCTGCCATGGGTAGACTTCCAAGTCGTTGGTTTAGCAATGAATTCAAAGAGATTATGATTACTCAAAAGCTTTCTAGCAAAAATTGTAGTTTTGGGATAGTCTTAGGCCATTTGTTTATCTTGTGGTTTACATAATCTGCAGCAACTCCACTCTACATTTTCAGAGAAGCCTTTCTCATCCAAAAAGAAATGGTTTCTTTTTCATAAGAGCCAGAACTAGACTCTGAACAGCTGGAATTTAGCATGGTAACATCCATGGAAAAACCTCACGTCTTCTGCAGTGCCTTCATCCCCATTGTTGCTATCTCTGACACAGGTCAGGAAACCAATCACAAAGACACCACACAGTTGTCCTTCCAGAACTATGTAGCTAAGAACCATTGCAAGAACTTGTATTAAAGAACATTTATTTTACATTTCTACCAAGTAAATACTTCTCAAAGCCAGGGCCAAGGAAAGGATAGTAAACAGCTCTACTTACAGTATGGACTAATACTTTCCAGCATTGTTACATTTTAGCTTCTCCTACTTCCTCTCAAAAGATTTACTCTGAATTATGACATAACTCCATGTCCTCACAGTTCCTTTAGTAAATATTAGCACTAATCGGCATTCAATGAAGTACAGTTTCCCCTTGATCTGCATAGCTGAGTACTCTGTAAAGGGCCTGGTGCTGTTCTGGTGTAAGGAAGTCTTCCAGCAGCACTGAAAACTGCAGCAATCACATTCAGACACTTGGAAAATGATTCAGCAAAATTCTAACATCACTTAGAGGAACATGCTGAGATCTTTGTGACTACTGAGAGTGAAAATGTAGTAAAAACAAAAAAATGGGGAAATCTGAGCGGTCAGATCCTCACCACAGCATTCCTGTGATCATACATTTTCCCTAGGACTTTTTTTTTTACTTCTAGCTCTTGTTTTATTTTTGCTCCCAAGGATACCACTGGCTTTCACCTTACACTTTTGCTTTATAGATTTTAATTAAAACCCCTTTCCCAGAATGGAAGAGAAATGATGAGTATGAATTTTTAATGAAATGCTTATTTTTATGAAATATTTATACTTTTTCATTCTACTCTACACTTTTTTCCTTGTCATTTTGGGATAGCAGGTTCTTGAAGGGCTTTTGTTTTGTATTTTCAACTAAAGTTTGATGTCATTTGATGTAAATAGCTTCTGACACCCTGAGGGTTTAGCTGGGTCATACCAAAGGTAGTCACCCAGAGAACGGCTTCTCTGAGAAGTGCTGTCAGACTTGTTTTCTCATGCAACCAATTGTTTAATAGGCAATGTAGTATTGCTCTTGTTTAATACATTGAGTTTTACATTGCAAAAACAACAAAGTATTCTTACATTTACTTCTAGGATGTAGAGAAGACTAAAGCAGTTGCTGAATTTTTGTATTGTTGGGACTAGGAGACCAGAAATCAATCAATCATAAGTTTTTGCATTGAGTTTTGAGCAACCTGGTAGAGAGGGAGGTGTCCTTGCCCATAGTATGGGGGTTGGAATTAGATGATCTTAAAGGTCCCTTCCAACTCAAACTTATTCTATGAGTCCAAATGGTTCAGTTTCAACAGCACTCTGACCAGCAGAAGTGTCCATCTCTTTAGGTATGCTTTTTAGAGACTGATGGTTTATTTCTAAGAAAATCTCTCTTCTGTGTTTTCTAACTGAGCTGATAAAATGTCATGCAGTTATGACTTTATAACCCATTTCAAATATCCACTTAATCCTATGTCTAGGGGGAGCAAGAAGAGTTTATGCAGAAGGAAGTGATTTAAAAAGGGTGCATTTCAGAGCAGCTGAAGGAAGAAAGGCCCTGTAGTCAGCCCCACATCCTGAGCTCTGTTCTCAGGGTTTGTATTACCCTTAAATCTCAGGATTTGAGGGTAATACAAATAGCATAATTTGTGCTGTATTAACCCCAAAAGAACATTGTGGTGGGTTCATCCAGAGCAAAAAATAAAATAAAATCACATGACTTATCTTTTAACCCAAAAAAGAACTTGCTGCTCCAGATTGAGAATAAATGAATAGGAGAGGTGGTGTTTTGCAGTCAAAGCAGAGGTGAAACATGTATTGCCTAAGAAACCTCCTCAGAGAACATCAGGTCCTCTCCAGCTCAGGGGAAAACATGGAGGACTATGTTCCTATGCAGCTCTCATGTTAGCAGTACTCATCCAAGTCAGTGCCAGAAGTAAAGTCTTCAGCTCTGAGATGACTCTCAAATTCTCATAAAATCACTGCCTTTTCTCATCATATTGTGTCAGGGCAGTGCAAACATCAATGCCATTTAATGAACTGTGATGCTAACTCATTGGTTCCAGGCAATAACTTTTTACTTAGCTCTACTATACAAAGATTAATATTAGGATGATCACTTCATCTGATTATTATTTTTTAAGCTGTTCCAATTTTATGGATGTTGTATGAATAAATTGTATTTGTTCTTCTTCTTCCCCTTGCAAGCACAATTCCCTAATATTAAATCTTCCAACATCCTGCATCCTTTCTAACAGGGTGTGCTGTTGCTGGGCAACACCAGATTTGCTCTTTAAAATTATCCAGGTTTCTTTAGCCAGCTTTGTGAGTTGGTGCAGCAGGGAAGCAGTAACATCTCAGTGCTTTAAAATATATGCATTTTTTAACTTTAATATTATTTCCTGTATTCTGGCAACTGTGGCCATTCATTTGTGGCTATACATTTAAAAAATACTTTCATATTTTTAAAGTTCTGCTATGTTAATTTTTAATTATGTAACTACTTGTATAGCACACATTAACTCCTTGTACATAGGCACAAGAAGAGAGCAGAATTATAACATAAACTATGTAAGGAAACTTTATCAGAAAGATTTTTTTATTGTTTTTTTCTACTCAAAGCATTAGAATTCAGATGGAAGCAATGTGTTTGAGTGCAGATTCTTTATATTGGAGCTTCTTAACCTTGTGCACCCCCAACTGAGTAGATCTCATAAATGCTGACAAAATATTTCTTCCTGATATTAAAATTGAGAATATAGGAAATATCTTCTGTAGACTGAGTTATTAACTATTTCAGCATGGGGTACAACTTCAAGTGTAGACCACAGGACCATGTAAATCTCGAATGTCTTATTTTCAGTGCCAATTTTTAATGACATCAGCAAAAACTTTCACTTGTAAGATTTTCTTTGAGTAAATAGATCCTGTGAATAATATGGTTGTACTCCAGCAAGGTGTTAAAATCTATGTGTAAGAGTCGCATAAGGTCAATTGGACTTCACTGAGCCTTTGATTCAGTAAAGGTATTTCTGAGCTTTGAGATTCTGAGCTCATGCTGTGGAGGTACCTTGAATGTTTTTGGACTTGAGCATTTCTATAGAATGGAGCATATGCAGGAAAATGAAGCTGCCCTTAACTGGATCTAAGATTTTTACAGTATTTGGCATTGCAGACTTGATGTTGCACCCTAGTGACAGACAGACTTAGAGGAAGTGTTTTCATTGCTGGTAATGGGAGCAAGGTCAAAGACATTTTAATGATGATATTTGCTAATTTTGTAGAGCAAATGATTGATATCGCTTTTAAAGTGACTTTTAGTCAATATGAGATTATGGGTTATCTTTTGGTATTAAATCTTGTGCTCTGATCCTTTGAAAGCAGGATCCTATTGATTTTTTTTTTTTTGAGGGAGCAAACAAGGGTTCTTTCTGGCTATTAGAGGAGATTTCTGTTGTCCACCATTGTTTGCAGTAGCTGGGTTTGCTGTTGATGGGTTACAGCTGGTTGACCACTTGCAGTTTCTCATTTGGGAAAGAGCCATATTTCTTGCAACCAAAGCTAATGGTTTCTGTACCTTTTCTAGGCCATGAAGGTAACAAAAGCAATATAATGCCATTGGAACTGAGTAACCTTTTAAGTACACTTTCTTATGTATCAGCTTTTTGTCACTTGCTTGGGTGGCATACTTAGTATTTTATTTTGTTGGGGAAATAGCAAATAAAAAATGAGAAGTTAATACAGTGTCTTTTTATATTAGTTATCTGAGTCTGTGCCAAACCTATGAAGCTTCACCTTGTGCACAGCAAGGCATGTGGCTTGGCTCTATCCCTGTGCCTCTGTGTTGCTGGTCTTGTAGTCCAGCCACCTCTCTGGTCCTGTGTAGCAGAGTGGACCTGCTCGACCGTATGCAGGTCTTGCATCTGACTAGTGAAGTGAGGTTGAAGCTCAAGCTCTTCAGAACTATGAAAGTTCTACACATCAGCTATAGCACAGGGCTGTGAGTGCCTTTCTTCTTCCTGCATTTGGGAATGCCTTGGGAGAGATGAGTCTTGAGCAGTCTGCCATGTTCACACATTGCTTGGGAGCTGTCTACCAGGAGCTGAGTCTGTTTGAAGAATTTTCCTCCTTATATTTACAAGAAAGTAGTGTAGTGTGAGTCCAAGCTGCTGGTTACAAGAAGCCCAAAGAACACACTAATGGCTGGAAACTTGTTAACGGAACTAACTGCGTTTTCAGACACAGAAAAGAGAAGACTGGGCAGCTTCATACTTGTTTTCAGCCGACTTTCAGCTCGGTGTTGTGAAATAGAGCAGTATCTTCAGCCCCTGCTCTTCAATGTCAGCTGCATATATCCACTGTTCTTCAGTATTAGTGCTTCTGGAGCTATGCAGTGATTTAGATCAGGGAGATAATTTGACTAGAAGTGAATATTCTTTTTCATTTGCTGCAGTAGTTTGGAGTTGTGCTGATTCCCTTGTCAGACTCACTGTGCAATCCTGGGACAGTTACAGCTGGTGTTAGAGAGGCAATGAGAAGGAGCAGTTTCATCGAAAGGGGAATTTAGAAGTACCCCATTTCATCGGCAGACTAGATTTATGCTGGATTAAAGCAGCTGTGTAACCATGGCCACAGATCTCATAGGATAGCTGGAGGGTTTTACAGTTGCCTTCTGTGCTTTTCTGCAGAGCTTGTAAATATCTGCTTTGCAAAGGAAATGCTGCAGGAACCTGGTGTGTGAACTTCTGCAGGTTTACAGGCCTTTTCTGTTGCTCATGTGATAAAAGAAGGGGGAGTTCTGAGGAGATATCTTTGTACAAACCAACTGTATAGCCACTAGCTGAATGCGTAAGTGGAAAAATCTTGCCTATTCTTCATCACTGCTTCCTTACTGACTCTCTTCTTGTGTGCTCAAGGCAATATAAAGATTAGAGATTTTTTGTAAATTAAAAGGAGAGAATATGCAACCCCCAGATGAGGAAAAGAAGGTGAAATACACTGTGCCTGAATGAACTTGCAGAACACAGAAAGCTAGAAGAAATGTCTTGGCATTCATTGCAGAGGAGACAAGGAAGAAGAGCACAGCAAATAATAATCAGAACACGTTGATTACCATTCTTATAAAGCTGTGAGATCCCCTTGAAAATGTTGACCCAAGCAATGATTACACCACAGAGAAACAAAATGTAATTAATTAGAAGCTAATAAATCCAAGCAGCAAGACAAAAAGTGTATCAGGGGAAAGTACTAAAATGATGTGCAAAGGATGAAAGAATATTTTAAGTCCAGATGTTCATTTATGAATTTTATGGAAAATGAGCCTACTTCTGAATAGCACTTTGAAAACTCCCCCAAGGAGAAAAAACATTGTTTTATTCCAATATAGCTAGGAGAAGTCCTTTTATTAATCAGCTCTCAGAAGGATGCCCTCACAATACACTTTCATACTTAAGGATCTAATTTCCAGTGATGTTTGCAAAATAAGTTGGCTGCAATTACATTAGTGTACGTACATCACAGTTTGTGATATAATAGCATCTTTGTCTGTGGTTTTCTTGTATTTACCTGTCTCCTTATCTGTTTGCGTGGAAGGTAACCACTCTGGACAGAGACCACTTCTTGATTCTGTGCTGCTATGCACATTGTATTCCTGGGTCCTAGCCCTTGGCTAAGAATCCTACTTAGTGTTACAACAAAGATAATGCCATTCAAATACCACTAAACTTTGCCATGCTTTGCAGCCTTCTGATCTCTGACCTGTGCCCATTACAGTGAAATCCTGCTGCCATTGCTGGGCTGTGTTTGTCTACTTTGGACTCCTGACCCTCACTGCCTGAACTTATTAAATTGAGTGATAGTAATTCTGCTAAGCTGAACAGCCAGCTGTAGAGGAGAAATAGACTAAAAGGTGAACCATAAAGAATCAAAAAGTAGAAATAAAATGAAATGAACTCAATATTTATCATTGGGGGAAAAAAAAGGCCCTAATGATTTTTAAGTTGATCTCTATATAAGCTATTAAAGATAAACAAAATTTGCATGCTTTTCTAAGTCATGGCAAGGTGAAAGGGGGAAAACAGCATAAATCCATGCAGTGGGCCTAAGAAGTGGGATTGGCTGTCTTGTTAGGACACAATACTCTGAGTTCTAGGAAAGTATTTAGAAGCCCTCCTGTATTTGGTGGTGTTCTTGCAGAAACACTGAATGCACACTTGCATATGGCTGGAATCTCCATGAATTCCTTTCAGTGGTTTATATTTGGACCATATCACCCTACAAAGTCTTAAAGGAAGACCATGGTCAGTTCATCAGCCATTCAGTAACTGGAAGAGTTAACAGGGAATGGAGAAAATGTTTTCTGATAAACGAGACTGTTGTTCTCAGTCATTAAAGGGATTTGGAGCTTTGGTTCTATGGGTATACAACCTTCAGTAGGTCAGGAGAGTAGGTCATTAGTGTACTTCAGCTGTTATGAAACAAGATTGCATCCACTCAGCAAAGTGATCCTGTGCTTAACTTAAACCGTATTGTGAAGTATTCAACAGAATGTTTTGTTCAATTACATGAAGCTGAAGCTAGAAAAGGCTTTAGCAATGTAAGATTTTTTTTTTTAAAAAGATAAGCCACGTATTTCAGAATCTTTAATTTCAGTTTCTGAAAGTCACAAGTAGCTATGAATGCAGAACATCATTATCTAAAACAAACACTTCATGATTTCCCTGAGCGCATCCTGGAAATAATGATCAGTTGCTGCCTACAGAAGATAACAAACAACAAATATTATACTGTAGGAAGAATGGAATTCTGCACTGAAGCTCTTACCCTGTGCCTCTTTTAATTTGCACATTATTCAGATGGCATCTAAAAGAATATTTATTTATACACGAGAAGTTAAACTTGTTAGAAGGCACCACCATGCAGACAACTCGAGATGTATGTTTATTTTCCAAAATCTCATTAAACTCAGGTATTTTTTTCTACATTTCTTCTCATCATTATGAAGCACAGGCAGAGTTTCTTTCTGCTAACACTGAAAAAGGAATTTTTTAAAACAAGACAAACAATTGTTATAGACAAGGAAAGCTGTTAGGATTAATATGTTCTGCCTCCTCTTCTGCATTTTCTTTAGCACTCTGCTAGGACTGCCTTCAGCACCTTGCCTGGTACCCTTCTTCAGATATAGGTATGATTTGCACATGTAAAAGTATACACCTAATGGCACTTGGAAGGAAGCATGAGAAATGATAACAAAAGCTTCTAAGTGTAAGGCTACTGCTTGCATTGGTTTCATCTTAATGTGGAATGTTTGGGGCATTTATCTAATTGAAAATGGCGCTAACTAGGTCACAGGAAGGCAGGTTGAAATCTGTTGGTTGTGGTACTTCCTCAGCAACATCACCATTCCATCACCCACGCCTCCCCCCCGGGGGTGTGTGTGTATTTGTGTGTCCAGTAGACTGTGCTGACAGCACTCCTTCATACTGCAAGTTCTTTGAGTTAGCTTACAGATACTTAGTGCTGGCTGCTTGGAGTTCTGTGCCAGCACCCACTGCTTGTAGTCACATGGGATGGGAGTCCTCAGGGTTACAGCAGTTCAGTTAAGTAGTTGTCCTTCCCTCAAAAAGTCAGAGAGAATTTAAATGATGTCCAAAGAATAAAGCAGTGTATTTGGTTACTGCATGTTCTTTAGTTCTGCTGGAGTAACTGGGAGGCATAGTTCCTAGCACACAGACATGCATGATTTTTAAAACATGTAGAGTATGGCGGTTATATGAAGGGTCTGACTTTTGGCCCACTTCCTTAGTGGCAAAATTCCCTTAGGAGAATTGGACCTCGGATTTCCAAGTCACTTCTAATTCTTAAATACCTCTGAAAAACATACAAATCCAGTAGTGATTTACAAAGATGTATGGTCTTTACATATTTGACTTATCTAAATGCTTTGGCCTATCCTCACAAGGCTCTCATTTTTCAAAGTTGTTTTAAACAGGAATGACATTTTGAATTCCTCCTAGTATGAGTAATAAGGGTAGAGTCTGGCAAGTAGTTGTCTGTTACATTGCAAAAAAGATAAATAAAGGGTGCAACTTCCAAAAGTTTTTTTCTTTTTCTCCTCCTGCAAGATTCTGTAATTTAATACTGAGAACAACATCAAAGAGAAAGAAAATTAAATCTTTTCTCTTTCCTCCCTGTCAGGGACATGGTAATGTGATGGTAATATTTATTCTTTGGCTTCTTGAATTCTCTGCAGAATCACCTTTGCATTCATTTATGATAGTCTTTTGAACAGATGGTCAAAATGGTGATGTCTGATGGAAATGTGTGATTAATACCCAGGTCCACCCAAAAAGTCCTGGAAAAAAAAATCTATTGTCTGTAACTAAGTTCTAGAGCAAGTTTGCCAACTTTTTTATACCTCAGTCTCTGTTACAAGGTGACAGCAGTGGATTAAGTGGTGGGAGTTACAAATATTTATTATAATTATTGTAATAAAACATAAGACTATTACTTAGTAAGTATGCAGGGATGAATTCAGCAGTAGGGCTTGAAGAATAATGAAAACATTAACAATATCATCTTTGTAGAACTGCCATGTCTGTATTCCAAAAGCACTTAAGGCCATTGTGGCCATTTTTAATTCTCTTTTCTGAAAGAAAGGCCCAATAGTTGGCATCAGTTTCTGAAAATTATGGGCAAATAAATGTTATTATGTAACATGAATGTCCTTTATCATAACCACACCAGCGGCTGTGATGAAAGTGCACTACAGAGAGTGAATCAGGTAAGGCATCAGAATATTACCAGATGAATGTGCTTCTATATGGCCAGGGAATGGCTCTTCCTCTCTAGACTTTAATCCCTACTAGAGCGGGTGACGATGGTTTTACTAGGATCATCAGCCTGCAATAAGGACTGAGTGTGCAGGGCCCGTGACCTTTGCTTTAAAAAATGTCACTGAGTTTCTTTCTAGTGATGGAGTATTCACCTCTGAGAAACAGTCCTGAGCATGATGATAAAATATTGCAAATACCTAGCAGAGGAGGTGCATCTCTAAAGGTGGTGTTTTTTACAGCTGAAATATGTTATGCTAAAATACTCCCAGTTGGCCTAATTAAAAGTGGGAATCGCAGTGGATGCCGTCTTTGCTATCTTCGTGCTCTCATTCTCTTAACCTATATGATGTTCATTTATGCTTCAGTAAAGTTCATTAAGGTCCATATAACTCAAAGTTGAGTGGCAGAAATGGTACTCATTGGATTATAAACCCATGATGCTATTTCACAGTAGTTATAATGAATTGCAGAAAACTCCTTTCAGTAACATTGGGCTTAATCCAAAGAGTATTTTAAAACATTAAATGGTTCTTCATGTTAACAAATATTGAGTCTCCTCCATGTTGCTTTACTGTGAGAAGTTGCATACAAACCACAGTAACTACAGAATCCTTTTATCAAGGCTTTAGTGAACAAAAGAAGGAGTTGGTGATCACACATCTTCTTCCATGTGTTTTTCCTGTCCTGATTGCTCTTTGTTCATAAGAGAAGTCAATTCAGGGGTGTGAAAGTGTCTCCTCTGGTGTGTTTCCAGCTTCTTATGACCTGTTTGCAGTGCTAAACCATTTGACTTTGAGTCAAGAAAAAGGATGCTCACTCAACATTTCTCAGGAAATGATGTGTTTTGGAGTGAGGTGCAGTGGAACTGAGCAAACCAGCTCAGTTTGAGACGAAAGAATGAGTTACAGGAAATTCTACGCTGAGGCCTTACCAGAAGTGAAATTTCTTTGTTCCCCATCTCTGGTGCAGATGACCAAACTCTGTAACTAATTCTCTCCTGTTTGGTTTGATATTCTTCCATGTTTCCATTTTCCCATTGGCTTTTACTGTGTGGAGACACAAAATACCAACTGTGATTTTTTGTTCCCTCCCCATTATTTGATTAAGGCATTGCTATCAGCCCGATCAGCCTCGTAACTGTTCTTAGCTCTCCAACAGGCAGTGCATACAGGCTTACTTTCCTGTTTCAGGGGAATCGTGCAATGGGATGATGCAGGATGAAATCATTTGGAGAAACATGAATTCATTGAAGAAAAATGATCATAAGTCAAGAATAAAAATTCAGCATTTTTAAAACAGGGAAGCACATTTAAAATGATACTTCTTTGGTTTAGTTAAGCAGTTTTCTTAAAATTTTAAGACTGTCTACTCAATACCTTATTGAACTCTGGAAAACAGACAATTGTAATATATTTTCCGAAAATATATTTTCTTTATTTTTATTATTATTTAATTTTATACAGGACATACATCAAAAAAAAATTTAAGGTTACTTTACATAATGGCCTCTGTCCTTACCATTTGTTAGCCTTTAAAGTGCCTACCCAATTACATACATCCTCATAGAACGAAATGTAACTAATGGTTATGTCATAAGCAGGACAGTGACCTCTAATGGTAAATAAGCAACTCACATGATGAATTGCTATGACTTTTCTCATTACAACTGTAATGAAGCTGCACTGGCAGCGGGGCCCACACTATGCTCAGGCTGAGCAGCAGTCCCCTTGGGCAGCAAGACAGTGAGGGGCTGGAAGAGTAGCCCTGGCCCATGCAGAGTGCTGCCAAGCCGGCTCTTGCTGCTGCCTGTGGGGAAGGCAGCGTGTACACAATGGGCACTGAAGCTGTGAGAGCAATGCTTTCACCATTCTTTAGGCAAATGCTTTTGTTTACACAAATTCAACTCTGAATTTTATGAGTAGTTCAGAGACAGCTTGGAACTTTCTATGTAATATTCCCCTTTAGTCTACATTGTACTAGGTAATACTGAAGAAGTTATGTATTGCTATGTGAAAGGGGGTGATGCTGTTATGGCAGATCACATACAGTGATACTATGTGTGCGTTTTTCAGCACCAATTACAATCTAGTGCAGAGTATTCTGCCGTGCCAATGTTAGTGCAGTGTCTGGTTTGGGCTTGCTGGGGCATCGTCATCAGGTTAGGAACAAAAACATAACGCGATAAGGTGAAATCAGATCAAAGTAAAACAGTACGTTACATCTCCAGTGTAATCCTTTCTGGGCACCACAATTAGAATTTTTCACTTTTATCTGGGAAGGAAACTGTTTCACCAGGAAATTTCCCAGGACAGCCCAAACAGTGTGGCTTTGTTCTTTGATTTCTTCTCTGAAACATGCAGAGTCTTTCAGGAATTTCTTCTGTTATTATTCTTATTTGCTGCAATTCATAGCTTGATTATTCTTTCAGCTGGTACAGATTTTGAGTATTTCATAGACATGAGATGGAGATTTTGAAGGCAAGTGGGAATTCAAGAATAAGGGTTTTTTTGCACTTAAATCTTACTTTGTTACTGTAATTGTGTGTGTGTGTTTTCATAGTATTAGCACTCGTTTTACTTTAATACAGGGAAAGCAACTGCAGCAAATTGGTGATGGTTAATATCGTAAGAGAGATTTCCAAAGTCAATCCTAAAATCTCGAGTCTGTCATTGAATAACTGATTCATAATTATTTATCAGTTCTGATATGTACTTCTTTGTGAAGGCAAAAGGTAAAATACTTAAAGATCATATGGTGTTAGAGAATAGATTTGAGCTGTACTGAGCACTGGACAGGATGCCAGGAGGGATGAATAGAACCATCCCTTGAGGTATTTTTGTAACTGATGACTGGAGTATTTCTTTTTGTCATCACTGCTGTCAGACCTCATCCCACATCAGGCTAACATTATAACCTGAGCTCAGCTAAGGAGTGTTGCAGCAGCCTCACTTGTATTGGCGCGAGCATATCAAATGAGAGTGATTATCTCTGAGGCTTCTAATCTACAATAACTGGATCATTCTGGATAGAACTAAAGTTATTGGATATAATAATGAAGTCTCACACATCCATTTTCTTCCTAAAAGCTACCGGAAGGCTTAATTTAAATTCTAACAAATAAACACTTTGTGACAGATCCCAAACATTAACAAATCCAATTACTCGTTTATAAAGAATGTAAAAAAATTGCACTGTTTGGTTGTCAGACAATTAACTGGAGTTTCTACTTTAATGTGAGCAATTACACTGAGTGCTCTTACACAACCAGTAAATGAAGGCAGAAATATTTGCTATTGCTCGGCTGTTACAATGCAGTTCCTTGTAATTTTCTGCTCTTATAATTTTTGCCTGCAGCTTTCTGTCCTCCAGTAAAGTATATTTATATGTGAGATATGTATTTATGTATGAGATATATGTAAAATGTAGAAGTAGGGACAATTATATTTGAAAATAATATGTGTGTTTCTTCTATGATTTTTTTTTTTATTTTGTCATTTCCTATTTAATATTCCCTGGGCTACATACAGGGAAACAGTGAGAGTAGTTCTAAGTTTACTAAACAATATAAAGTTTTGGCACTTCTTTCTTCAGGTGTGACAAGAACACCTTACAGGTCTGTGTTCTCACATCTCTGCAAATTAGAAATCATTACACTCTATCAAAACATAGCAAATAATGATACAACAATAATACATTTCACCTTTGTTACGACACGGCAGTCAGTGAGCAATCTGAAGATAAGAGCTTTATAGTATATTTTCAACTTCATGACGAGTTGAGGATTTGTGAAGTGCCCGTGGGCTTCTCTCCATTCCCTTCTGGGGGCACCCATACTCCGGTTGTATAAACCTGAGCCAGCGCTGAAAGATAAGGAGCTGCTACATATTAACCTGTGAAGGATGATATACAGTTTCTTCTCAGACAGACTGTACCCAGACTGTTCTTCCAAATAGGCTTGTAGGATGGTTTGGCCAATCAGTGCCTGATCCCACGGCATCTCTTTTCTCTGCTTGCTGGGCAGACCTCGGTACACCCAGCTGTTCCTTGTGGGATCCTGCATTTATTTCAACGTGGCTGAAAATTGCTTTCCTTCTTACAGTGCTCACTGAGCCACGTATGATCCAGCTGCTTTTTCCGTGTTCCGTGCCAGGATTTTGAGACCAGTATTTCCAGAAGAATCCTTTGAACAGAATTTTTTAGTTTGTCTTTTCTGAGAATCAGAGCCCTGGTGAACATTTCTTGCAGTGTTATCTGATTTTAAGAAAAACCTTGCTGTAAAGAAACTTAGCAGAGGAAACAAAGTCCCCTGCATTAGTTCTATTAATACTAGAAGAACTCCAACAGGTGTCCTTGATTTTGTGATAGATGACGGTCTCCTTTAAAGGCTTTATAACGTAGGACTTGAATTTTCACAGAAGGCACCTTCTAAAAGAAAGCTTTAAAACTCACTAAGAAAAGTGGCTTTAAAAGCGTATTTGTAGCCACTGAGTTATACAACACCAAAAGACACCAAGCAGTGACACAGGATTATTTAGGCAGTGTGAGTTCAGCTTTTACATTTTTGAATGTGAAAGTCTTTGCTAATACAAGCATAGATATGTACCACTTAAAAGACAGAAAATTAATCTGTGCTAAAACCTTTGTGTGGTTTATACCTTGAACCACAGCTTCTGAGCACCACGTATATGTTCTTCTGTGAAAGGAAACGGAGTTCCAATTTAGGACAATAGCCATTGGAGGCTTAAGTGATCTGGATACAGTGAAATCCTGCAACTGTCCTTAAAATCTGCCTCTGTAGGACTGAAGGTTAATCTGTTTTGCTTCTCAATCAACCAGGAGCAAACAACACAGTGCACTGAACAAAAGAGTAGGAGATTTCAACATAGCAAAGAGTTGGATTCTCAGCATATTCGTAACAGCAGTTTTAATCCTGTAATCCCAGTGTGTGACACAAGGCTGAGTCTGTAAGTCACAGCAAATGATCTCCAAGATATTTTTAATCTGTTCAAAATTTGCATCAATTAAATTGGGGAGAAATGTTTTGTTTGAGAAGCACATATCGTTTAGAAACACTTTGGTATGAAGAACAGAAAAGAAATACGATAATAACCGATTATTACAGAGCCACTGAAAATCATTTCTCAAAAGCACTTCAATCCAGACTCTTTTCCATCAGGACATGCTTCACAGTTTCAGTTGCAAATGGAGAAGGAACTTGATTTGCCATCTTATGGAGTAGTTATACCTGCTGCATTGTCCCCACTTCAGCTGTTTCTCAGGAAATTAATGCTGATTCCCAAAGAAGCCAATAACTGTTTTGCTCCCCACTGTGACAGAAATTCTGGGATGGTGACTGGGAACATTTGGAAATGTCTTGTTGTTGTTCCTATTCCATAACTAAACAGTTTGTTTGGTATAAATGTGCACAGAAAGGCTAACAGAACAAAGCTTTTGCTAATGACATCTAGATGCAGTGTGGGATGAAGTTGAGAGTAAAGCACAAAGGATAATGCTGAAGTAGAGGCATTAATATGACTCTGCATGAAGCAAGCAACTGACAGAGACGTTCCAAAGGGTCTCTCTGTGCATTTCTGAAATCAAGCCGTGTTGTTCAGATAAGGCAGCCTGAAGTGCAGTGTTGCAGCTTGAGTATGAATATAATGGCATTCTGTGCGTGGCAAAACTTTTCCCCCAGATGATTCTGGTTTCTCTTGACCAGCTGCATTCACGGGACTATGCCCAGGGTTGGTGAATAAGGCCCAGTAACATAATGAACACAAGCCATCTTGGGAGCTGCAGTTTAGAATATACACAGTGGAAGAACTGCATTTTTATATGCCTTAACATTGAAGTCCTATTGAATGTGGAGGTACCTACTAATGGTGAACAGTTCAGCGTGTAATATGTTGTGTGGCTTTGATGTCAAGTATGAAATTGTAGGTCTTGTGCTGAAAGATAAGATGGGATGAGATGTGACTCTTACTTTGCCTTTCTCTTTGAAACAATCAGTTTTACTTGATATGGGCAAGCTGTTACATACACTCAGGCTTTTTGCGGTAGCTCTCTTCCTACTTTCATACCTAAATGCCATTAACATTAAGTGAAGTTATGCACAGGGAGAGGAAATTAAATGACTTAATTTTCTTGCATCTGGTAGACAGCTGTACTTTAAAACAGGCCATACAGGAGAATGAGTAAAAAGGGTAAAGAATAGCACTTCCTTTTATATGCTGATTCCTGCTGTAATAAATACAGGCTAAGGAACTAAGTATTATAATATCCAACTACAGCTGAGAATTTTACATCTAAACCCCTGGGCAGCACGTTTGACAGAAATAAGAGGTATTGTATCCCCAGACCACTCTTTATTTTGGTTTCAGTATGCAAATTACTCTTCACAACTCACTGTGGGCAAATTCAGATAGTAGCTGGCAGCTTGGGAACATCCCAACCATACAATCAGGCAGAGTTAACCTGAGAAAAGATGTTCTTACTGTACTCTATGCATATTTATGGCTAATCCATGGTGCTCTTTTTTTTCTTTCTTAAAGTGAGACAGCAGAAGAATTTTCCTAAACTACCTCTATAGACAAGAATTTAAAACTGCTTCAGTGTTATTAAGC
This sequence comes from Gallus gallus, assembly GCF_016699485.2. Lineage (NCBI taxonomy): Eukaryota > Metazoa > Chordata > Aves > Galliformes > Phasianidae > Gallus > Gallus gallus. The sequence continues at coordinate 13,242,674 of NC_052544.1, forward strand.
ATTGCCTGTGACAGTATCAGATTGATAGCAGCAGAGATCAAGGCTGCTGATTCAGAGAGAAAAACAGGTAAAATAGTGAGTTGGTGAGACTGTCAATGGATCACTCTGTTCCTGGCTGGTTCAGAAACTGTCTGTATGCACATCCATGCAAACACATTTTATAACCAAACGTGACATAAAACACAGATTAACAGGGTCATCTACACCCCAGCTTTTTACTGAGGATGTGTTTTCACACAGAGGTTTAGGTGACCGAAGATGAATTGCCACTGATCTGACTTACTCTTCAGCCAGCCCAGGGCTGAAGGTGGGACAGCCCTTTTTGGTGACAATGTAGTTTTAGATGGGCTCAAATTGATTATGAAACCATGTCCTTACACAGCAGTGGCAGGATAATAGGGATGTACAAAGTTTTATATGAATGAACAAATTCTTCTATTTAATAAAGTCAGTAGGATGCATCTTTCCGTGCACTGCAATCTACCATTCACCAGTGCATAATTCCAGCAGCAGTCCCAACACCCCAGTCAGTATAGATGCATAGTAAAACTTGACTTTTACCTGAAAGTCTTCAATATTGGATTAGGAGTACATAAGCTTTAACTTCAAGTTATCCTTTCCTACCAGCTCATCACTCAGATTAGTAGGTGTAGTTCCCTCAAGGAATTCCTAATTACTTCTGAATTTTTCCAGGTGTGGATACAGTTTTCTTTCATTTTTATTTGTGGTAGTAAGCTCATTTTGGTATCTGCATGTTCAGTACACCCAAATAATCATCACCATTGCTCAGATCCTGGATGGAGCTGTTACAAGTTGTCAGTCAGACTTTTATTTCAGGCAGTACTCAGTGTGTGCTATCTAGTTGACTGTGATCTTTTCTGCAAATTAATCTAGAAGAAGACTAATATAAAAGGGAAAGCGGGCACTGACAATTCCTTGGAGAGGTATGTGGTTATTTTTGCTTTGGACCCAAATAGGCTGATCCCTAACCACAGGAGCAGATATATCAGCTGAGTTACATAATATATTTGTCGCTTCTAATTCTATCGGGGAAGATTTATAGAATTTGGGGCTTTATGATTTGGGACTCAGTCCGTACATAGCGTTCTCTTTGCACTGAGGGAGGAACAGGAGGTGTTGTTTTATGACTTGGCTGGTTGTCCTGACTGTGATAGTTTTGTCCATTGCGTGTGTTTTACTTCAGTAGCATTATGGATGATAAAAGTGAAACAGAGGAAGCAAACTGCCAAATGGCATCTTGACCATTAAGACCGGAACTGACCACTTAAGAACTGAAGACTATTCCTGTAAGAGAAAAGACTGAGTTTTTCCCACACTTCAGTACCACACAGAGTAGCTCCAGCTAAGCTGCAGTGATTTGGATTAAAAAAATAAATTAGTAAGTTTGCAGAAGCCACTTATAGCATCTTTGGAGCAATTCTCTCTTTTCTTTTTCTGCTTTTCATTGTTTGCACCATCCATCTTCTTGCCCCATCTTATTCTGTGCATAGCCTGAGAATCCCAGCTGACAGATTCCTGCTACAAGCATCGTTTCTTTTCACTGGGTTTCCAGAGGGTGTAGTGCTTGACTGCAGCAGTGAGGGCCTTCCTGAAGAACACAGCACTGCAGAGATGAAGAGCATAACTGCTTGGCAGCTGGGCACCTGAATGTTTCTGCAGGGACTTTGACTGCCTTGGCATAAGGTGGGGTAAAACGTAGGTCATGTTTACAGGATGTTATTATTCCTCTATAATGATGCCAGTATATCTCTGCTTTCCTGTGGGAGTGCTCTGTTCCAGAATAATCCTTTAAATCCTTTATTCTAAAACAATGTCTGCAGAAAGGAGATACATGACAGTACCTGAGGTCTGATACTTGTTCTTTAGTTAGCCATGTCACTATTAACTGTGCAAGCAAAATTCTAAGCAATGTGGAAAAGCCAGAGGATGCTGCTTTAAAGGATACTTTCCTGCATTCTCTCATAACCTTTATTGTTGTCTCTATTTTTTTTTTGGGGTGGGGAATTCTTACCATAAAAAAACAAAGCCACACTGTTACATCTGCCATCTTCTCTCAAATCTTCCAGAGTTCCTTTTCAGCCTTGCTGTATCTTCAGGGGAAATGAGGGCCAGCTGATGAGCTTTGACTGTGCTATTCATTCTTCTTGCCTTTATTCTTATCTCACACTATCTATCACCTATTTCCCCATGCCAACTATTTGTACTACATCCCTAAGAAGGTGGATAAAACCTAACATAATGAGCAGCATACTTCTTACAAATATACTCAAATGTTTCATGCTGTTCATTTGCCCATGTGCTCTCACTGTGTGCCTGCTTCGACACTAAAATCTTTTGGGGTGACTGGGTTTCATTCTGTGTTTGCATAGCACAGGAGTAGTTTTTACTTGTGCTCCAGTTATTGCTATTACATGTATTTTCACAACAGTAACAAAGAAAGTTTCTGATACTCCTGGGGATAAAAGAGGAGGAAAAAAGGTAGTTGAAAGGAAAAGTAGCAGTGATGCACGATTCATGCAGAATGAAAACAGGAAGATGGAAGAATATGCCGGACTTCATAAAACTCCATCGTTGTATAACTTCATATAAATTTCAGAGGAGCATGAATTTATGTCCATATCATTATCAGATCATTCTACTTTATTATTCACTTTTAATTAAAAAAAAAAAAAAAAAAAAAGCTCCAGAAGAGCATGTTTATCCCTGCAGAGATCTTTCAATAAAATAAAAGGAAAGGTAACAGCTATGTCAGTATTCTGTATCTATCAGGGCTACTCTGGTCAGAAAAAGAAAAGGAAAAAAGAGAGTAAAAATCTGTCTGATCTCATTTTCCACTCAGACTTGATTAAGGTTTTACATAAGATGCTAAAAGTCACTGTCACTCTACACAAATATAATAAAATCGAGGACTTCTTATGAGCATAATAAAGAGCCTTTTTAATTTGTATTACAGTCCAATAGCTACTCGCATTAAATACATTTCTCTGGCTGAGATTCATTAATACTAGAGTGAAATCTGAGGTAAGTGAGAAGAAACTAAAATAAAAACAGTGATTATTGCAATGGGATAGGATAAAAGTTATTTTAACAGATGAAATGTGTTATCCAAGATAGCGGTGACTTGCTGTAGCCAGGAACAAACTGGTAATGTTCATCTTTCACCAGACTTCAAGGAAAACATTAGGAGAGCACTGAGCTCAGACAAATCCATCCAAACCCAGATCTCCTTTTTATGCCCTGTGAAGCTGATCTGTGTAAAGTAAGGGTTAAAAAAAATAACCTGATAACGATTAATTCCATAGGAGTTCTGTCACTGCTCGCTAAATTGAGAATTGTCTGCTGAGAATGGTGATGTAGTTTGGGGTAAGGTCCACTGCTATGGTGAAATGACCTGAGACAGTATTTACGCCAACAGATAAAATACAGCACTATGTAAGAGGTATACATTGTACTATGTAATTATTATTGGAAATTGAGGGCATGACACTGAAACTGATTTAGAATTGTTTCTAAATTCAGATGTGCATCTGATGATAATGATGAATACACTTCTAGATATAGTGTTAAGTTTACAATATTGGAGACAAAACTGACTATATAATAGGGAATCATTAAAGCAGGGATCATAGCAGCAATGGATTTGGGATTAAAACAGAAATGAAAGTGAGAATTGCATTGCCAACATGTTAAACTTGGAAAAGAAGAAATATGGCCTGGAAACATGCTATGTTCTATACTGCAGAGCTTTATTAGTGGGAAGTATTTCATTAAGTTAAATCCAGGGCAGAGATATAGTGAAATATGCCAAAGATGACAATATTAGACAATAATACCCAAAGAATTAAGGCAAAACCCTGCTGCATGGAAACCAGTGAACTTTTGCCATTGATTAAATGGCATCAACGTCTTCCATCAGAAGTCAGTGGGAAATATCCAGAAGAGATGTCCAGATTAGATGTGCTGATGAGATTTATATTTGCTCTGAGAGGAGATAGAATCTCCTTAGGAAAAAAAAAAAGATACTAAAACATGGCCAAGTGAATATAAATTAAGGAAGGAACTGCTGTCCATCTGCAGTTGCTAAGTCCCCATCCTGCCAACCTTATTCTGAACTGAAATCAATAGGACTATTCAAAGGGCAAGGTACTGCTCAACATAATGCAGTAGCTTGCTAAACTACTTTAGAAACCATTTCTGGGGGCTTTTTTAACTCATTCAAGGGTTGATGACAAATTTGTGAATAAAGAAATCATTCTGGATTTCAAGCTCCATTCATTATCACAGTTTCTGTGATCCTCTTGGTGTATTTATAAATAAGACTATAGCTGAACTAGTGTAGATACTCTTTCTCAAAGTTTCCATTTCTATATGCTAGGAACAAGTGCAAAATAGGCTAATGTCCAAAATTCATGAAATGTTATGAGGTCATACATACCTGGAGAGATGCCCAGCATATGTATTGCAAGAGTTCAGTATGTTGGAAGTGCTAATACATGTAAAATATATTCCACTGGATTCAGCCAAGACATGCCTATGAGCACAGAATGATGCAAAAAGAGGTGTGTGCCAATTAAAGCTAGTAGCAAGTCACTTCACTGTAGGCACTGTGCCACTTTCTTCCAGGTGAAAACCCAGCTGAATGACATATCCACGAGTCATCTGCTTGTTAGAAAGTACAGCAAGAGCAAATCTGGCTTGTGTCATATTTCTTTGGCAAGGCATCTGCAGAAAGTGAAACAAAGTGGCATAGACAAATATTAATGGAAACCTTCAGAGTTTTCTTATCTTTGGCCTCTGAAACTATGCAGCCCTGAGCTGCAGCATGGGGATCCTATCAGGAGTATCACAGTGCGTGATGTGGTTATGTATAATGCTGTGTACAACCTTTCTAGGCTATCTAGCAGCGCCATCTGAGCAAGTTGTCCTAATGGAAGCTGCAGTGATGGGTTCAGTTCTGTGTCCCTGCACACACATGTGCCTGGCAGATAGAGGATGTGTGGGGTTGGAGAGTGGGAGAGGGGCTGCCGTGCTGCTGCTTGAAGAGTTGCCCTAACTGTGGGAGCATCTCAGTGTAAGGCTTATCCTCCAAGTTAGATTAGCTGGCAGATCTTTGAAACTAGATTTCAAATTTACATAAGCAGACATTTGAATTGCAAATATTTGCACTCTATTTTGGGAATAGAAACAATAGTATATCACTTTACCTGACTGCTTTACTGATAGCTGTTTTCCTTTCAGATGGAGACACCAAATATTTGTGAAGAAACTTCAATTATTTAGCTGTAGAGAATCAGAATATTACCCACAAAACTTATAAATAATGCGTTGGAGAGAATCATAATCTGTTTAGGGAATATTTTTAAGTAGTGGAATGTTTTGTCATAGTGTGTATTCTCTCGTTATTATTATTTTATCAGAGAACTCCACCTAGGATCTTTTGTGGGTAAAATATGAGAAAGGAAGTAGCCCTGAGTACATTTTACAAATGGAAAATGATAGACTAGAGCTCAATGGCTAGATTTCCAAAGTTACTCAGTTAAAATCTACTGCAGACAGATATCCAGATGCCCATTCAAATCTTGCTCTGAGGGACTTGCCTAAGGTCAGAGGGAAAGTCTGTGGCAGAACACAAAGAATACAAAAAAACTCAGGGATACCCTTTAGAATATGACAAAGACATTTAGTCTTATATACAGATACATAAATCTATTACAGATGCATCATTTTAGGATATGAGCTCTATTCACTATCTTTAAATATGCCAGAGCACATGCTGTACTTTAACTGGGACAGGTAATTCAATTAAGTGATTGGTAAGATATTTATTTATAAAAGCTGTTATCCAAACTCTGAAAAATAGAAAGACATGAACACGCAGAACTTTTTTTCGATATTCCTTAAAAGATACGTCTCTGAATGAGCACCCTGCTGTTAAGGGAACGGTATAATTTTCTCTATTTCGACATGGAAGGGGACATTTTCCGCATACTCCTCCATTCTTTAATAGCCTGATTCTAAGCTCATTGTTGTCGGTGGATCAACATCTTTGACTTACTTACTCAGACCATAATTGCAGCCCGTGTACAGGATATGGGTGGAACCCTGTCTGCTTATTGCAGGGCTGTGAAAGGGCAGGGTGCAGGGTTGTCCATCATAATTACACGGGTCTGAAAAGAGCTCCTGACAGGCATTACTCACCCAAAATTCCTGAGCTAACATTTGCTTTTTATAAATCTAAGACTTTATTATGGAGGAAATGGTAGGCAAAATTACAATTGATTAGAAAACTCGTTCAGTAGTTTATATTCCTGTTTGGATTGGTAAAATACAGAAAAAATGACACAAAAATAGCCCTGTTCATATTCTGAATAAAATGGACAGATGAGAATTTTTGGCGAGATATTAGCTCAAGGCACTATTGTGAATTCACTGAAAAGCTGCTTCTCTTTAGAGAGAGCTAATGTGCATGTTTTAAATTGTCTGATTTTCCTCAAAGGTAAGCAAAATCACTGCACTGCCAGGTGGGCTGCTGCCTGATGCAGCCAGTTAGATAAAGTACCCGGTTAGTCCCATGCATAGTGCTCCCTGGAGGGAGCTATCAGTATTATAATTTAATCACACTGGGATCCACCATGGGAAATAATAAGGCATGAGGAGAATAGTTAATTCTGTGTAAAATGTCATGGAAAAATGGAACATCAGGCTCCAGATAAAAGTTGAAAATTCAGAAAGTGAATTAACGTCTGTACTCAGTGTGAATGCTGTCTTCCAAACTTTTAATCCCTGTGCTTCCATTTCAAAATTAAATAGCACTTAGATTCTGAATATCAATACCAACTTGCAGGCAGTTCCATTTTTCAAGCCTCAGTTCTGAAATGTCTCAGTGCTGTACAGATCAGCCACTGGAAAGGAAAAGCGTTCTGGAATCACAGCTTCAAGGAGCTGCCTGGTGGTTCAGTGCTGCCCAAAGAGGAGGCAGTGGGAGGATGCAGAGGCACACCTATGGGCGTGTGCATGCACCAACACCTGGCAGTGCTATTGAGGTAGTGGGGAGGTTTCAGATACCTCATAGCCAGGTAAAATCCATCATTTTGTCTGCAACAGACACTCTGTGTCCCTCTGAAAATGCACTCTTTGTCTTCTGGCAGTTCTGAGCACCAGTTCAGCTATAGCTATTCCTGATCCTTTTTCTTTTCAATGCATAAATTTCCAAAAGTTTGAGCCCCAGCACTGCCTGGAGCCTTCCCAAACACTGTGGCATTGCCTGCCCTGCAGCTGCCCTGCTTTTTAATGGTGCAATCATACTCCAAACTGACAGGTGTTGCAAACTAAGTGAGCGAGGATAAATAATAAAAAGGGATCTAAGGAGCTCAGAAATATGTGCAGGAAACAAAATGTGATTTGAGCTGGAGAAGTGCAAACTAATATATCTGGAGAAAATAATAAATTCAGTTCTGGCCAGCTCAACAGCAGAAATGTAGAATGTGAAGGAAATTAGGAGACAACCAGCAGAAATAATTCAGAGTCAAGACAGGGTAACTTCTGCAGAAGGAGGTATGGAACTGAGAGGGCACTCCTGAAGCCTTTATATAGCCAACGTTAAATGACCGTGGTATTCTAGGATCAGCTTCTAGTTTCAGCCCAGGAAATACAAACAGTAGGGTTCAGGTGAACAGGTAATGATGATAGCTAACCCAAAGGAAAAGAAGGTTGAAAGATAGGAACTAATCAAACTCAAATACAGGAAGCCATGGGAAACACAGTATTTCCAGTGGAACAAGTCTGCATTGCTGTCAGGACAGTCTTGAAAGCAAAACAGAGCATTTTAACTCTAATTTTTTAGTCCATAGATGTTTGGGCTGCTTGTGTGTTTATTTCTTAGGAATGCCTTTGTTTCAAGTGGTTGAAGGATTGCAAGTGTAGATAAAAGAGTGTAAAGGAAGAGTGGGATACTGATACTGATTGCAGAAGATTCTCTTGCAAATGTGATTAAAATGTCATATGTTTGATTGCGATTGTGAGGTACTGCTTGTGTGTGAACTGGTGGAAAGAAGTTACTATGTCGATCTTTGATCTCAGATTAAAAATCCACAAATTAATTCAAATGTCTCACATTGCAGCTAGACTATATTTATAACATGTTTAATAAGAATGAGCGCAATGAACGTTCTCACAATTTTTATATAGACTAATTCCCTATATGATAAAAATACATTTGTACAGTAGAAACTTGTCATGGTTGTTTTCTAGTTCAAGTCAAACACTTGAAAAATGACATTTTCTAAGGACACCTGAGCCTTGCAAGGTATTTCTTTTTTCAATGAAAGTCATTTGCAGCTAGTACTTTCAATGTATTTTCAGAATCAACTGCATTAACATTTAGTTTTGTCCCTTGTCATTGAATATCACTGAATACATCAGCAGTGTTTTCTGTGTTGCAAACTGTCCGAATCTGTTCATTGCCCTGTCCATGCATAATGTTTTAAATACAGGCAGCTAGATGTAAATTATGGATTCCTGGAGGATGATTTTAGGTGACTAGGAAGCTGAACATCTGTTCTGTAGGTGAGCAGAATGGCAGTTAATCTGGTAATGTCAGAAAGGCAGTGTGTCTGTTCACAGACTTCTTGTTTGATGCTTGGCTGTGTCTCAGTGTGGATGAGGCCAAAGACATCTTTTGAGAAGCAAGTGCACATAAGTGTTTGAAACTCGAGCATATCTGTTTTAAAATCTTTCACCACAAGTGTATCATGCCAGCTGCTGGGAAGCGCTCACCAGTAACCAGAATGCTGCAATGAGGATAAGAAACCACTGTATGTCATACATGCTTTAAATTGATCAGGAAAAGCTTGTGGAGTTAAGGTAGATCTCCTCAGGAAAGGTATTATACCACAGTCTGCACACCAGCTGTTAGAGGACATTACTTCTAATAAACATCAGCAACACTACTCTGCAGTAATACTTCTCAGCCTGTGACAGATCAATGGCCAAACAACAAAAAGCCATCACATGCATTTGGAATATAATTCCACATCCCTGCTGGAATGACTTACCCCAGCGAGAACTGGATAGGGCTGTGTTTGCATTATCATGATTTCCTCTTTGCAATTGTTGCTTTAACTGTGATTTATACTTCAGCCATTTGTTAACAATTTGTTTTTTTGTTGGAGGTGTGGCAGTGAATTTGAGTTGTTTTGGAAGAAAACAGTTGGAACAAATTACTTTGATTGCTCTGTAGAATTAGCAGAGATGCCAATGAAAACAAGACTCCAGACCCAGCCTGTGCAGCAGTGGGAGGTGGGAGCAGACTGACTTTGTGGAAGTTTTCTGTGCGGTGCTCTGTAAAGTTGGTAGAACTGTGTCTCATGCTGTTGCTCCGCCAGCCTGCCATGGAACGAGGCACAGGGCTGCTGAACAGTCTGATGGTTAAAAGGAAATGCTGTAGTGCAGAAAAAAGAAACTGCAGATGTGTAATGCACCTAAAAATCTCGAGGATGCATGCATGTTTATAACTAGTTCTTCTGGTTCGTCCTAATATGGAAACATAAATCATCTTCACAGTGAAGTTGTGAAGGCCTTGAGCAGATCCCTGTAGGTGAGAAAACATGAGGAAAGTAAATGCTGCTTTTAATGAGGAACATAGGACTGGGGATTGTAATGTGACCTGTTCTGCATAATAGATGTTATCTAGCAAACTTCATAGTAGAATAATTATAATATCAACAGTTTTCCAACAAGCAGTAAGATCCCATGAACAAATATTTCTGCAAATATCGCAGCATAGCCAATAAAGAGACTTAATGGCTATTTGGTTGAATGCTGTTCAGTGCCATGGCTGTGTGGTGAGTGTGGCTGTTCTCACCTCCCAGCTGTGTGCCTGCTCTCCTTGAGCTAAAGAACAACTTCTTGTTAATTTGCAAAAGCAGATGTACCACTGAGCTGCCCTAAACCTATCTCATGTGTGGCCATGTGCCTGGAAGGGGATCATGCTGTAGAGTGTGAGCTACCTGCAGAGGGCTGGCTGGGTGTGTCATAAGCATCACCTACTAAGGTATGCACAGAAGATGTACAGGTGTCCACGCGAGATGATTTATTTTCTTCACTTGCTACAGTCATTTTATTTGTGTATACTCCAAAGAGAGGTACCAAATTACCTTAAATAGAATTGTGAATACTGATGAGACCTTGTGGCAGATTGTGAAACCTCATATCTACTAATTATCATAAGGGTGAGCGTTCCCTCCTGCAACAACCCTCCTCTGCACTTGGTGCGTTGTAAGCTGGGGCCTTGTTTAATAAGCAGCTCATAGAGCCGCTGAATTTTGTATTTTGCATTCATAGCACTTATTCTTAATTTTGAGGTAATCACCTTACATTTTCAAATGGATCAGGGAGGAAACAATTACTTTCCATGCAATCAAATCCTTTGAATGGGCATTTTTACTTAAATGAGACTGCAAAGCAGTTTGCCATTGCCTTGGAGAAGGCTGAGAGTGTCTGGGTGCTGAGCTCTTCAGAAAATAGGAATGTTCTGCTGAGGCTCTGCAACAGGAGCTGAACTCTGCTGAAGGCCTATCTCCCTTTGTAGATGCTACCCATGCCCAGAAATCAGAGCCAAAAAAGTCTCCAGAATGGAGAGGCGTTCTAATAACGACACACTGAATCCCAACCGTGATAAAAAAACACACTTCAGAACTCTTACATGATATCCCATGCAGCTGATGGCATTTTATTTTGAGGCTTCAGATAAGCAATCACAGAATAATTTAAAATGAGAAGCTAAAAATGCTTGGATAAGGCATATCTCAAAATTTCATTTTAGATAGTTACAGAAGAAATTCCTGCTCCACCCTTCTGAAATGTGATCATTACAATAACATATATTGCAAAAAGAAAGCATCTGTATCAACACCTCCTAACATAAACTGACGGAAACACTGCCTTTCCCTATTATTATTATAAAGGTTGTTAGTACCCCTAATAAAATGTTTCTTGAGCTCCACAGCTAGATGGATTTCCTGTGGAATCGTCTGAACCCTTCCAATGCTAACTGTTTTCAATATTAAGAAAAGTATTTGAAGAACTGTTGCCCCAGAATAAGGCCACCTTTCCCAGGAAATACAGCTCCAGTTACAGTTTCATTGAAAAAAGGCCAAAGCGGCCAGAACAGAGCCCTTATAGGCACATTTCCTCATCATATGTGGAATGCTAAATTCCTGCTGACGTGCAGTGCTTGTGTTTGGAATCGAATTTGCAATGAGGAGCTCACTGCAGCAGGACCAAAATGATGCCAGCAAAAGTGCATGGAGGGACACTCCTACACACTTCTGCCACTTCAAACCTTTCTGCCCCACATATACAGAGCGCTGTATTTGGTCTTGGGTTCCTGTCTCTTTTCCAAAGCCCACAGGCTGCTTTGCCCTTCATCTTCCTGAATTCTTTACCATTTTCTGGCAGCCATCTGCTGTGTCTCAGTCGGAAATGTCTGCTCCTCTGTCTTAATTTAAAAAAAAAACACAACATTTTCCTCCAGTTCCTTTGGAGAGCAGAGCACATCATAGACTGTTGCTCACAGTACGCTGCGCCTTTGTCTCGATAGCTGCAACTGTGTACAGAGAAAAGCCCGGCAGGTGCGAGGTCAGCTTGCAGAGTGAAAAGAGCCTCCAAACAATCTGGTACTCAAAACCAAATCGACTGCTAAACTTGGAGCTCAATTTTAATTTCCCTTGATATCACATTTTAAAATAAATATGCATTTTTTTTTTCATTAGTATCATCCAGCCTCCTATTACTGCTGTTGCCATGATGTTCCCAGCAGCCATGTGGTGCATGTGGGAGAGGTCTCAATAGCTGCAGATTGGCCACAGTGATAATCTCTCTCATCCCTCAGTTTAAACATTTTAAAATGTTGTATCAGGAATGAAAACCAAAGAGAACAGCTAAGAAGAGTTCCCAGGAAGCAGAGTGAAGCTGTAGCTTCAGAAGCCCATTGAATGAAATGGGAGTGGCACTGTAAAATATGGGAGCATTATACATAGAATTGTAATACCAGGATACTCTGAGATAAATATAATACTGAAAGCAAAATAAGTTTCTTTTCACTATGACATAAGTGGCAGTTTATCTAAGCAGTGTTTAACGATTATAGCAGCAGGGACCAACTTTCATAATTAGTCCTATTAGAGTGAAGCCATGCACACGGTTGACCTTGGAACAGGAATCAATATATTATTTGCTTTTCTCAGTGTATAAGTATATAGTATATGAAGTGTACACTTTCCCTTCTTCACTTCTTGCATCGTTAAAATACTGTTTGATCAACATCTAATGTGAAAAGTGTCTAAGAGCACTGAATGTAGGTGTTTAGCACTGGCTGTTCTTTCACTGTCCTGATGGACCAAATTACCAGACCCTTTAATGATGAACAACAGTTTATCGAGCTGTAATGCAGTTTTGTTATGGTGACGATTGGCTATGTTCTGAGGTAACAATTACATGATCCACTGACACTTGGGTTCTATTCTTGATTTTTCAGCTGACCTGCTGTATGATAGAAAGCAAGTTAGATCCTTACTCCCTGTCTGTGCTTTCCTTACCAGGTTTTTCATTTCTCATTTATATAAACAGTAAGACCTTTACAGAACAGCAAGTCATTTACTGTACATAATAGGATTTAGCACGGTATGATCTGTCTTGTTTGAATCTGCGTGGCATTACAGTGATTTTAATAATTACACATAATCATGGCTCTTAATTCACAGCACTCACTAATGGCAGATTCTTTAGGAAATCTGTAAATTAATCCTCTCTTCCATGATTTCCTCATAATGATATTACAGTTGTAATCCCAATCTAGTTATTTTATGGCCTCAGAGTTGGAGAGCTATTTGGCTTAGCCTCCTCAGATCGGAGGAATGAAGATATCAGTTCATGCAGTAGCTGTGGTCACAAATAACTCAGGTGGCACTTCAGTCTGAGGGCTGATATTTTAAGAACTTGGCCGATATTGCCCACTCGTTGGTTGCCACCAGATTTGGACTTGTCTTGGAGGTTATTTTCCTTTTTACCTCCTGCTTGCAATGTCCATCTACAAATAGGAGAATTTCAGCTTTGAGAGAAGCTTCATTCTTATACTGCATCACACCAATGCCTGTCCTAAAATTAGATTTATAAACAAAGCTGGATCGAACATCGTCAGGAAGAATGACAGCTGTAATATTGGAGCAGGGAAATTTCTGAACAAGCTTGGAAAAGAATGAAGCATCTCTTATCTTAGGAAGCTTGGAAAAGATCCTGTTCTGGAAATACTTAATCTGGCGTAAGGAGCATTTGTTCTTCTCTTTTCTGTCATGGAACATGGCTGCTACTAACTGTGATATTATGCCAATTAGCAGAAGAAATATTGTAGATCTCTTGAATATACCAAAAACCAACTGTTTTTCCCATGATCCTCAAGATCAGAATTGCTCCTATTTCCTATCTGTGTATGTCTAGCAACAGATAGACCTTATATAAGTAAAACACAAATGTAATGTTTCAGTGATGACACAGAGTGAAGAGATGACGGAATCATGGAGCTGTTTGAAATTCTCTGGGAAGAGATCCTTTTTCCATATGGGCAAAGTCAGAGTGGTGTATGGTTTGTGCTACAGTTCCATTTCCACTTTGCTTTTGATATAGCATGCTTCATAATCAGGATTATTTATGGTTGAAGTGATTTCTTGTTAAGATAGAAGGTCAGCAGTCTAAAACTATTTGGTGATCACAAATATTATGGCTCTGGGGATAAGGAAAGGGCTGGTACCAGTGGCAGTGCCTGAGTGATCTGTGAGCTTCCTGAACTAAAATAAACTACGGAGAAGATCTGTGGAAGTGTATGCTTCTGTTTAAAATCTGTGAAATAGAATAGAGTTTGGGATTTAACATTACTAGAAAATGGCTACACGCCTGAAAACTAAGATTCTACATACATTTTAGCACTGTATATTTATATAAGAAGTCCCATGATTGCCATCACACTAAATTATTAATTCAACTACTGCCAGTTGACATAGGAAAGGTGACATATCTATAGAAGACTTGTTCTAAGAGAGAAAATTTAGAAGAATATTTGGCTCTTGTTAAAATATTTAACTGGAGTCACTTTTAGAATCAGAGGAGCTGACATCTGTTCCTTATTTTGTGCATCTGTATTTGTGTGCAAACAACCACAGGGAAGGCAGGTTTTACAGAAGAAAAGGACAGAGATTAAAAACTGATTAGTTTTAAGAAACGTCCCCAATATCACACACATCATTACCTGCATACTCCACAGAACGTGTACGCCTTGCTAAACCTGCCAGGCACAGATCGAAATCCCTCTTATGAGGACAGCTGGAGGGTTATGCAACTTCAGGAGGATTATGCAGTTGTGTATATGTTGTGAAGTTGCCTGGTGGATTATGAGCCTGTGTAGGTTTGATTTAAAAGAAAAACAACTTAATTCTCTGTGGTAATGAGCGGAATGTTTCTAGAGAGGGCCAGAAGCCTGGAGTCTACAGAACAGGTAGAGTCGTACTGATGCATCAACCTGCTTCTGTGTCTTCATTCTGACCAGCAGTGGGAAACCAGCCACAGGTAGGCAGGAGGTGTATTATTCTGTACTCCATCCAGTGGAAGTTGCACTGTTGGTCTGTACAGAGCTTGCCCAAAGTTCAGTACAGAGAGATTATTTAGAATTTGGTCCTGTTCAAGGTCTTGTAATATGCCATCTAGTGAAGATGGGTATTTCACATAGTTTTATTAAGCTGTAAAACATTAAGTAAATGTGTTCTATCAAGAATTGCATCAGTTGTATTAAGAGGCACATGTCATTTTACTACTGTTTCATTGGAAGACTTTGAACATTTTTGTACTCAGGCAGTTGCTCTGCTCTGGCAGAACTGTGTGCAACATTCCTCGTCCTTTTGTAAACAGAATGCTAGAAGCAAATATGCCAAGTGAAAGGCGTAGCTATTTCTTGTGGCTGATAGCTCTGTCCACTCAACCAAAACATGCCTTTGAGCTGGAGAAAGCTGCGGGGAGTCCTGCAGGTCTGCTGGGATGTGTTCAGAAAGGCTTTGGAGAAACAGGCCTTGTACTCATAGTGCAGACAGATCAGAAATTAGAGTTGTTCCTGCTCCTATGAAATTTGTCTTGGACATAGACAAGATATATGAGCCATTACTGCTGGAAGAAGACAGAGCCCAAAGATTATTGTGGGTAGAAAAGTTTGTCAGATAATGCGAAACATATTCACTTCTATCATTAATGCAGTATCTCTTACGCAGTACCACATTGTTACTGTGAGTGTGAAAACAGATCAATAAAGTCCTACATTGCAGCTGGTTAATGATTTTGAAACTCAAGCAGTCCCCAAACCCACAAATTACCACACGATGTCTGAGGAAATAAACGGTGGGGTATCACATTTAGGAGACGTACCGCGTGCTTTTCACCTGCTTCAGTGTTTAGGGATTCTTTGCTCTCTGAGTATGAAATACACTTTGAATAATTGTCAAAAACGACATGTTAGAGCCTGGGACACTATTAGCACAGCAGGCTGAAATGATTCAAAAATGCCTTGCCAGTAGGTGGTTCTGATTGTATTAACATCCATTTCACATGAGGGTCACAGCTCTGAGTTCAGTGAATTTGCTCTTGATTTATATGTCTATAAAGGACAAGAACAATCATAAGATACTCCCTGTGATACTCTGAAATCAATACAAAGAACAAGGAGGGCTGCTAACAAGCTTTCAGGTCATGGACGGAGCACTGCAGTCTGCTTGTCTGCCATTGGTTGAAAGTGGAGCAAAAACCAGCTATAAATTTGCTAAACATTAGGTATCTCTTTGAAAGTGATTTTATTACATTTGCAAAATGAAGAAGATCATTAGAAACATCCACATTTTCCCTTTGTTCCCTTGGGGCACTGAAATGCCTAACGCATGATTTGCAATTGCTGCAACAAGCCAGCTTTCTACAGCTTTGAATTTTCAGGTGCAAATTGTTTCTGTGCTTTCTGAACGTGTTTCCTTAAATTTCCATTTCTGTAAATTTGCTGTATTATTTCTAGTAAAGTGGACTTCCTAAGGCTACAAGAATTTCTCGTGCAGCCCAGGTTTTTTAGCTCAGAAGGCAGATGTCCGATGCCACGCGCCTGCCGAATCAGAGCTGTTCACACTGCAGAGTAGACCCCAATGTGTCATTTGGAGAATGAGCCGACAAACAGCCAGAAACATTTGGTTGCTTTACTGCATGCATTTCAATAATAGCCCTGGGCTTACTAGAGATTTTCTGTGCTATTTTCCTTTGATGCTAGTTTGACACAATTTATAGTGCACTCTAAGAGTACCAGCTCACACCCAACTTCTGTTCTGCGGTTATAAAGAAGTCAGGGATGGGATTTAACTTCTGTGCTATGGTACTGAAGACAAATTATTCTAGTCCAAGTCCTTGTCTTGATTTTTTTTTTTCCAGGACAAATGATGCAAGGAAGAGGCTTGCTTTCAAATATTTCTGAAGAAACTCTGCCCTCATTCCTTCATTTGAATGAGTGAAGGGTTAGGGACAGCGTCCATGAGCAATGCCACATAAGTTGGCAGGTTAGGACACTGGAGCTAAAAGAAATGCACAATTCACAAATTCAACAAAAATCTCCTTTTGTATGGTGGATAATGCACATTCCACAAAGTTTTGCATCTCCTGACTGACTGAGAAGTGTTTTCCTTTATCTTTTGAGCACTGTGATTGTGACCTTCCCCGAGTTGGCAGTTCTCACTGAGTCAAATTCCATGAACCTTCTGAGCTTGTTTGACTTGAGGCTGCAGATATTCCGCATTGGACAGGATCCCAGTAATCTGCTGTGCTTTTCTTTCTGTGTTCCTTATATCCTTAAATGGCAGCTACAGAAATGATATCATTTCTGTGACCGGTGAAAAACCTTCTCAAATACAGGATCCTGGATAGTAGTAAATTTCCCTTAACCTGATTTGTAAGGACTTTTCTGATCAAGCTTAGTGCTGGCATATGAACTCACTATCTCTGCCACTGCTGAAAGCTTAAACTCTTCTCTGAAGATGCAATTATTTACGGTTTTCTCTCCTTCAGCTTTATGGCTCCTAGGAAGCCTGATTAAGAGAAGGAAAAAAAAGGCTAAGTTGCAAACGCACCAGATCTCTCGAGGTGGTGGTGTAGGCGGTGAGAATGGAGAAGGGAAATAGCTTGAGACTTCTGTTGTTAAAGGAAATAGTTATTCAGAGAAATTGTTTGTAAATGCAAAGAACGAATGCTGTTTGAAAAGCATGTCAGCAAGTAATAGATAAGGATAGCAGAGGTGAGTTATTGGAAGACTTCAGGATGGAAATCCTTACTTTTGTACTCATTTTACTGAACAGCTGCATTGAACTTTGTACTTAGGCAGGTCACTTTCTTCACTGTCTTCCTAACTCAATAGACCTCAGTCTCCATTGGGCCTTCTAGGCATTCATTCAATATAAATACACAAATAATGATTTTGAGGCTGGAAAATCTCCCATTCTGAATGGGTATTTGTTTTTTGTGAAGATATAAATTACTGAGATGTCCTATTACCAGAGTTGCAGCTGTGAAACAGGCAATTGGAAAGTAGAATTTGTTTTATTTGAAGAGAGATTTGAATCTGAAAATCTTGATAAAGCCTATTAAAAAAAAATTCTTGTGCTTCTTAACTCCTTGATTTTGGGAAAATCCTGCTTTTTGTCTTTACTCAATTAGATTTAGAAATACATATTTAAAAAAAAACCACATTTTTTGTAGTTATAAATAATTACTTCTGACTTGCTTCTTAATATATGCTCCTTATATGCACCTTCACTCAGTAAGACGACGTCTTGGCTCAGCAGCCACTTCATGGCTTTGGGGGTAAATCAGAGAAAATGAATGGTGGTGTTTTCTGGAGAGCAGAGGAATCTGCATGGCAGAAATGCTTCTGAGAAGACTTTATTCTAGCAGAATGAATTGTAAGTGTGGCTGGTTGAAACCCTTTTTTCTCCCCAGAAGTTCTTCTTCTGGAAGATGTTGATCCTTCCCTTTTTACAAAAGTCACTCTACACAGTCAAAATATTTCAGCCAAACTTGCTGAGAGTTCTTCAAGGAAGTCATATATAGCTAGATTTTCATTGGGGAAAAAAAAGGAAAGGCAAACTCTTGGCTGGGGCCCGTCTGCTGTAAGCTTCCTTTGTAGCCAGAGCTGATAGCAAAGGTGATGAAACAGAGGGTGACACAGGGCCATCGAGCTCCCATTACACCTCCAGCATGAAGCCCACATGTGCTGCATAAGTTCGCCCCCAAGATCACAGCCAGTGTTCTTCCTCAGTTCCATGTTCCCGTGGGATTGATGCGAGTCGATGGGCAGGGGAGGGATGCTTTACTGTAACTACCTGTTGCACCTGGTGTTTCTGAGATGCTAGACCTAGGAGAGTTGTTTTGGTATCAGATTGACATGAACTGTACGAGGAAAGCTAGAACAGTATTACAATAGTGAGTGGTTCTTTCAGGAACTCTATTTTCTTCCTTCAGTATAGATCTCATAAACCAGAAAGGAACTGGTTAGTATCAAATGAGAATTCTTCAGGAGGGAAATCAAATGTCCCAGTACTAATTAGTTGAAATTAAGATCATTCAAATATTTATATAGGGAAGGCAAGTATTCTGGGAACATGCTGGGATAAATCACATGGCTGGAATATTAATAGCGAGGCAGTAAATCTGCACAGAAAGAATCAAGGTGAAAACATAGGGGAGGGACTGTACTTATTATCACAGGGCATTTATACCAGCAGTTAAACACAGGCAGTTATTGAAAGAAATGTTAACAATGAAATGTTATGAGTTATGATGATAGAGAGAATGTGAAGGGGAATTAAGATAGAACATGTACTATGGGCCACAATGTCAGGACAGAGCAGCTCAACTGAATGCAGAAGAAACTGCTGGAAGCTGGACCTACCTCCTAGTTCTGCTATGCTCTGCCCCATACCTGAATGCACAGTGGTGTGTGTGTGGTTCAGCTGCGCGGCCATGGTCAGGCAGGAGCTTTGGGCCACGTGCAGAAGAAATCTGCACCCGTGTCATCAATGAGTGTAGGCCTGAGAAGGCATCTGCAGCTTGTCCCAATGTGGCCAGATGTCTGGGGGGTCAGGGAGCTGGCTGGAGGTAAACTTGTGGAGGATTGGGCAGAGGAGATGGCGCCTTTTGTACAGTCAGCCAGCATCTCCTGCTGGAGGCAGGGCTTTGCTGGTTAGCAATACAAGATGTACGTGTTTTTGGTCATGTCAACTCCTTTCTTGCTCCAGAAATCAAAATGTCTAGCATTGGTGTCACTGCTTTAATTATGTTTTTTGTCACTTTATTTTTCTTACAGTATTTCTTTGGTGTCAGAAATAATCTTTTACCTTTCTTTAAAAAAAAGAGTGGAAATGAAATTATCAAAATTTGGTAACTGTATTGTTACATTGGTCTGTTGGGTGTGTGTGTGTGTGTGTGTGATATTTCATTTTATTACTGTGCTCAGGTAAAGTGGAACAAAGACAGGACCACTGCTGTTGTGGTTACTGCTCTGAAGCATCCGCTGCTCCAACACATGCCTTTTTTGTGGGCAGTATATAACTCTGCCATGCAGTGGCAAAAGGGTTCAAACACTGTAGAGCCTGGAAATGCCAAGTGTGGAAGAAATGAACTGGCATGCTATTTTAATGTTTCTTCCTTTTTATTAAGCTTTATGTTATTACATAGCCCAAAGTATGTACATAAGATTAGGGCAAAAGCAATGAGCAATCTGCACTAGAAACAGAAAGCAGGCAATGCACAATCCTTTTGCAGAATGGCATTGTGCTCCCACTAAGGAGGTCAGAAATGAAAACTCCTTTCTGGAGAACCTCTCATATGAGACCTTGGGCTGGTTTGGATCACAGAGGCTGTAGAAGATTCTGGGTTACCTGCTCACATTGAGCCAGTCATCTCCCCTTGCAGCCCAACTAACTGAGGATTCTCCCTTGAAAACAGCAGGAGATGTTAGAAATGCCAGGCATGAGGTATAGTTATACGTATGTGAGACACTTTCGTAGCAGCAGCTGCTGATGTATGCTCAGGATCTTTTCATTTTACCAAGCAAAACTAAATGTGGAGAGAATACCTCCACAGGAAAGGTCTGACTGCAGTTTGTACGCATGTGCCCAGGCTGGAACGGGGACTGATTGCACAAACCCACAGCAGACAGAATCCGTAAATCCAAGTAAATATTCAGGCAGGCAGGCAGTGCTGAACTCTGTATTGTTTGAGTCACAGGGCTGTTCATGGCTCAGCTGGGTTGTTTAAAGCTGCTTTGGGAATGCCAGCATAAGCTGCTAGAAGCCCTTTCCTTCTGACTAGGTATTCATTCAGGACACAGCGCATCATTTTTTCCTTTCTGCATGCCTGTCTCCAGCAAAGGCAAAAGTCTGTGTGATTGTAGTCACGTTTGGCAGCAGCAGATGTGTGCCCTCAGCTCCAACTGTCACAGCGCAGTCTCGGTATCTGGTCCTCTTCCCTTCATTCCAGGAAAATAAATATGATGTGACTCCATTCTCACCAATTAATTGAGAGGTTTGTGAAGGATGAGTAATGCAGCAGTACATACATTTCATGTTGAGTTTGCCTGGTTCATTCTAAAAAAATGTGAAGCATCCTGGCAAGGCCATTGCATGGAAACCCAGGCAGTGACCTCGACTGCCTACGTCAAGGATCCTGAGCAGTAGTGTAGAAAATGGAGAATGAGTTCTGAGGGAGTATTCCCTGAGCTATAGTGGTGTAAGAGCAGGGTGAGGGTTCAAGAACTGCTCTTTTCTTCTGGAATTTCACCCACTCACTCTCTGTGGTTCCTGGCAAGCTTTGGATCTCCTCCTCTGGATCAAACTTGGATACATTTTTTTGTCTGGAATGAAAACGGGCTCATTGCTGTGCCATGTGGTGCATCCACACTTGGTCTGAGTTGGCACTGTGAATCTATTGCATAAAATCCTGACTCCATTGGAGTCAGTGGCAGAAGTCTCACCGACTTCATTGAGGGACCAGGGCTTAGTCCAGTGAGTTCAGTGGAAACACAGTTTTTACTGACTGCAGATCTGGCCCCATCGTTTGACACTTGTTCTCAGTTCAGGATTAAGAGAAAACTATGAAGGAGGTTGTAAAATAGTTCCATCAAACTGCGGAGTTCTTGGTTCTGGGCCACATGCATCAGGATAGTAAGGGATGCACACAGGACTTGGATTCTGTGTAGAAATAAACTACACGGAGGCAGTCACTGATTCTTTTTGTTTATATCATTACTTTGCAGTGCAGCTGTTATCCATATTAAGGCACATTTTCTAATCTCCAATTTTTTCAAGAACTAAAACCCATCTTAATTAGAACTATTGGCTGGGTTGTGGGTTTTTTTCCTGTAATCTACCCCACCTCCTTATTTTTTTTCTGGATGCATCATATAGAAACGGGAACTTTGATTTCAAATATATGGCCAATCCCTCTCCCTTTCAAGTTTATGAGCAGAAGTTATTTCAATTTGAGCAGGATGGGATGGATGGAACACAAAAAAGCCACATCATCAGCTTAAAATACAAGTCCAATAAAAATGAAGTTGGAACACTTCCAGCTGCGTACTGATGAAAGTCTATGAGATTTTAAGTAGGAGAAGCTGCTCAATATGGACTCGCAAACAAAACAAAACAAAAAATGAGCCAACAGACAAACAAACCAAAAGGAAGAACTGGGAGAAGCCCAGCACAGCCAGCCATCCCAAGCAGAGGTCATTTAAAAAGATAAAGGGATGTCTGAAAGTAATGCACAAATTGATCTACTCCATTATTCAGAATAATCTTTCCCTTTTTATCCTTAACCTAAAAACTGAGAAGATCGAACAGGAGCAGCGAACCACGCAGGGAGGATACCGTGTGCTGCCATAGCTGCTCAGACCGGAGCTCCGTAAAACCCAGGCACTGGCACTGAGCAGCACTGGTATTTTTCTCCTGTACCCTTCATTTGTGTTTGGAATATGAGGATTACAAGTATTAATTGGACCTGTAGTCATATAGGAGGAGCAAGAATAGGCAAGGATACCCGGGAAAATTTCTTGGCAGAGTACCAGATCCTGCAGGAAGCCACTGCATGCAAATGTGGAGGGTTTGGGACATGCAGATACTCTGCAAATGCGTGTGCGGTAGGGGAGGCCACGGGCTGGCGAGGACAGCAAGAGCACAGGAAGGGCTTTCGGGATTCTGCAAGGTTAAAGAGTAAAATGATGAAAACAGCATGTGATCCTGATAATGTAACAGCTGAGTAAATATATACATTATCTGAAAGGAATAAGCAGTATGGCATTTATCCTGGCCATATGGAAACAAATATAACTTGTTTTTTTTCCATAAAGGCCACTCTTCTTTATTTAATTATTTTTAAAAATCTTCTTCTATATTGTATTTATAGTATTCCTGAATGCTTCCAGAGTCTCTCTCTCCATTTTGCAGATATTTGAGATAAGATGGTAGGATGGCTTTGCAGCAAGTCATTTTAGCCTTCCGAGCAAACAGTCCAAATAATTTTCCCCGTGAAATTGCTACTTAGGGCAATTTATTCTCCGAGTGAGGACCTGTGATGTGGTTTTTCTGGGCCGCCGGTACTTTTTCCAGCTGTTCCTCGCTTCCGATGGGTCCCCGCGCCTCCGGCTCAACTCCCTCGGGGGTGCCCGAACTTCTCCCGGCTCCGGTTCCCACGTGAATTCACCCAGAGCAGTCCGCACCGGGCGGCACCGCCCCCGCAGCTCCAGCCCCTGCCCGCCGCCCCGGGGCACCCGCGAGCCCCGCACCCCGAGCCCCGAGGCGGGCGGAGCGGAGCGGGGCGGCTCGGAGCCGCGGGGCCGGGCAGGGCGGGCAGTCCCCGCTCCCCTCGGGCCGGCTGCGCCGTGTGGCAGCTCCTCTGTCAATCAGCCTGACTTCACTCCCGCACGCCCTGTGCTTCCAGTATTATACCCCCGCCGCCTCCTGGTGTCTCTGCTTCGCTGCGAGCCGGGAGCGCGGCCGCCACTGCCGCTGCGGCTGCGGCTGGGCGAATGCGCGGGCGGCGGGGCGCGGGGCAGCGCTGAGCGGCGCGGAGAGGAGCGGAGAGGAGCGGAGCGGGACCGCCTCCCGCCCGCCCGCCCCGGCTGCGGGCAGCCCCGGGGCCGCTCCCCGCCTCGGGCCGGGAGCGCCGCGATGGAGCCTCCCGCGGGGTTCGCCTGCGTCCTGCTCTGCTGCGCGCTCTGCCTGCCCGCCGCTGCCCCGCGGCGTCCCGGGCACAGAGGTAGGTGCGCGCCGGGTCCCGCGGCCGTTCGCCGCCTCCGGGCTGCTCGCTTCGCCCTGTCTCCGCCGGAGGGTGCCGGGCAGCCCGCCCGTCTCAAGTCACGGCTGCGAGCCCCGCGGTTTGCTGCTCCTCCCGAACTTCTTCTGCGGGCGCTTTTGCCGGGTTTCCAGTTGCGAGCGGCGGGCGAGGACGGGGACCGGGATAGGGATGGAGATGCGAACGGGGACGCGGAGCGTCGCCGGCGGCACCGCGCCGTGCCCGCCCTGCCGCCCCTGCCCGACCTGCACGGGGCAGGGCTCGGTCCTGGAGTTCCCGGTGCGGGATGAAACACATGGCAGCTCGTCTACCTGCTCCTCCTCTCGCCGCCTCGGCCGCCGCCGCCGTCCCGAAGTCCCCGGGCGGCCGCTGGCACCGCTGCCGGTTGCTGCCCGCGGCGTCCCCGTCCCCAGCCGGCCCATCCCCGCCGCGCCGCGGGGATTTCGAGCGACACGCAGCCTTACAGGCTTGCAGTCCGCACGCCGGGTCCTTCCCCTGACCCTCCGAGCGCTCCCGAAACGGCTCCGCGCCCTCTGAGCATCGCCGCCCTGCCGGGGAGCCCCTCTGCTCCCCGGGGGTTGGGCTATGGGTCCCGGGACTCCGCTGCATGGCCGGGAGCGCGCGGTCCCGCGGGTGGGCGGGCGGGCTCGGGCAGCTGTCCGCTGCTTTGGGGAGCAAAGGCAAGTTTGAATGAACTCTGCACACTTCGTGCTGGCGAACCAAGTGCTTGTACAGGGCAGTGTCCGTTTGCCTTATGTAAGTGTCTGCTGTGCTAATGAATAATGGAATAAAAATCCGGAGGCATCAGAACGTGTTTAGGTCCAGTATCTCTCTCCTCTCGTATCTCTCCCCGCAAAGATCCCATTCTGAGGAATATAGAGGAGTACAGCCTTGTCATCCCCACCAGCACCGACTCAGAGGGCAGGTTCCTATCCCACCTGGTGTCCGGACCACCAAAAGCACGCTTCAGGAGAGCTGCAGACGACTTGCAACACAAAGCAGCAAATGAGCAAATATTTTACAATGTCACTGTTTTTGGAAGAGAGTTTCACTTCAGGTTGCGACCAAACTCCAGGCTCGTTGCCCCTGGAGCAACAGTTGAATGGCAGGAGGACTCGGATGAGACTCACATCGAACCTCTCTATGGGAATTGCCTCTATGTTGGGGATATCACTGATCTGCCAAATGCTTCAGTTGCTATCAGCAATTGCGATGGGTTGGTGAGTTACTTTTGTTATTATATCTAAGATAATTACATTAATTTTCTAAATATAAAATGTGTGGACTGCCATAAACTCACACCTCATATGGTAACTGTGAATGCAAATTAACTAATGTTCCCTTGTGTGGGAATAGCTGCGCTGCACCAGGCACTGCTGTACAGACAGCGGCACTGGAAGTTGGAGCACATGCTCTGCAGTAGCTGCTCGGTAACAGAGCAGCCAAAGCCACGATTTCTGTTGATTTGTGGTAAAGTTACTTGAGGCACCTGACACCTTGGCAACAGGATGAAATGTCATGTTCTGGAAATCCTCTTCCGCTTTTCACTTCCAGTCTGCAAAGGGAAATTTTAGAAGACTCAATCCTGAATAATAGGCTGGACTGCCCTGTAAACAAATTTGATAGGTAAGATATGTTTCTGCCCTGGAAAAGTTCAATTTATTCAGTCTTTTTTCATAGATCGTTTGCTCAGTGAGTTTTATTGCCTAATCAAGTGATTGATGGAAAGTCTCAAAAGAGTGTGAG
The DNA here is from genome assembly GCF_016699485.2 of Gallus gallus. NCBI lineage: Eukaryota > Metazoa > Chordata > Aves > Galliformes > Phasianidae > Gallus > Gallus gallus. The sequence goes on from NC_052544.1 coordinate 13,267,847, forward strand.
TTCCACAAGTGAAGCAGCTCCCTGTGATTCATTCTGCAAGGCTGTGTGTTTTAAAACTTGCTGCAGATTTCTGTTCTGGAGTGCTTGTTTAGCAGTCAGATGATAACTGCTTGTACCTGACATCCTAAACCATTACACTATCACTTGAATGGTAATTACTGCACAGAAATTCATTAACTGAGAAAAAGGCTATATTTTTGGTAATGAACCACTAATCTAGCCAGTATTTTCTTGCCATATCCTTTAGAGTTTGTAATTTTGAGATTACTGTATTTTAATGCATTCAGTTCTCTGCATTAAAAAAAAGCGAGTATGAGTCAGTTGTGTTTCTGTTTATTTAATCATAGAAAGTCGCTCGCTTGCTGTGCCAAGATGATAACATGCATGGGGATAGTATGTTGGCTATCTGAGAATGGAAAGGAGTCAAATGCTTTTGCCTTGACTCTTTCCTTTCCTGCGGTTTCTCCTAGCTGCATGCACTCCTGATTGGAGAAGCAGGTTATAATGTTCTGTTTGCTGTGCACAGCTGTCCAAGGGCAAGAGGAACATCAGTGTTGTGCAAGAAGAGCAATTTAGAAAGCAGAACGTGACCCTGGAGACCTGCTTCTCATAGGAAGCAGAAGTACTTTGGTCTCCCTGTACCTAGCATGCATCACTTTGTCTAGGGCAAATTTTTCTTGCCTGGGGCATTGCGGAACTGGGGTGGAGCCTCGTTCCGCAACTTGCATCCATGACCTGTGTGCCTGATTCCAGTATTCTTGGTTTCGTTGTCCATTAGAAGAATCAGGAGAAGATGTGGTCTGGTGTGGGAGTGCATTTGTTGTTGCCCACGTCGTTGAAGCCATCCTTCAGGAAGCATTACCTCAATATCTTTAAGCATCTGGCTTTAATGATTTCCCTGAGATTGTGCACTAAATCTGCTTGGAACAACACATTGAACTCTGATCCCTTGGGTACTATGTTCCATCTCTAACCATTCCACCCTAATTTTCTCTCTTTCTTTTGAGGGGAGAGTTTAAGACAGATATCATTAGAATTATTGAAACTCCAAGAAATGATACCAGTGATTCCCCAGCACTCACTGGCCCAAGCACTGAAGCTGAGTACACCTAATTCTCTCTGTTTACTTTTTCATTTCTTGTGTTTGCAAAGAATATTAAAGAGTCTCTTGAACAATATGTTGCTGACAAGACATCCTTAAAGACCTCTGGGCTGTATGTTGTTCTTAGATTTATTGGGATTTTGAATGGGAATGAACTCATCAAGAGGGTTATTCTCACTTGGTTTTGTGTGTCCATTTTGCTTCACATCTGGTTTACTTCAGTGAAGAAATTCAACAGACTCGTGCGTTTTCCTTCAGCTGCCCGGTGATATACATCGTGTGGCCAAAGTTCTTAACACACTGCTTCTATTTCCTGCTCCTTTCCAGGGATGGTGCTTTCTGACAACTGAGTTGTCAACTGACAAGTGCTAGAATTGTTTGTTGCAAACTTGTTTCCATTAATGCCTTGAAATGCCTGCTATTGAAGGTGGTTTGACGTCTGCTTGTGCTTTTGGTGGGCTTCCAGCTTTTGCAATTGGATATTATGGTGGAAATAATATTTGAATTAAGTTTCAAAGTTTGATCTTTACATTGCAAAATTTGTTGACTGAATTTAGTTCAAGTAAGTGAATGCATCTGCCATCTTGCCAACTTCTGATGTTATTTCCTCAGAACATCCCCTTTGGTTTGCACTGAACTGCCAAATGTATCTTATTTTCCAATTATTGTCTGAGAAGAGTCTGTCTGGTGTTGCTGGTGTTGCCAAAATGAGAGGCTGTTGGAATGGAGTTATATGTAAATAGTAGATCTGCGAACAGATTTTTGAACTGCACTATAAATGGCAAAGGTTTTTAATCTGCAATCATTTAAAGAAATTAAAAGGTACAGCGAATGCATATGCAGAATTATCTGCTGCTCTGACTGAGGAGATGCACATTTAGTTTGGGGCCTCTTCATTTTCTGTAACAGAAATCAATGACAAAACTATTTCTGTTGACTTAAAAATCAAATCAGAGACAGATGAAAAGAACTTCTGAAGTGTGCAGTCTCAGTGTGTTTTCAGAGTTCAAATGGATCTTTACAAATCACTGAAAGTTAAAGCTAATCGATAGTTTTTTGGATGTGAGTTTTATCATACAAAATTTTTATGACGGCCTTAAGGTATAAATACTCTGAACAACGTGGTGTCACCTCGAGCGGTGTGATAGAACTCAAACTACTCTTCATCTAAGTGGGCAAAACCAACACGGTTGGCTGTCTGTGGCCTGTCAGACATTGCAGCACAGTGCGCTGTGAGGTGGTGTTGGGCCTTGGCCAGGTCCTTACTGGGGACACGTTTGGAGATGAGGGAGCAGGCTGACCTTGGGACCATAAAAATGCCATAAAATAATAAAGGGTCACAGAATTTGGTTGTAAGTTAAGTCCTTCCCTTAACCCCAGCAGGTGAGCCTACTGCTGTGGACAAACTCTTTATGCATCTAAGTTTCTTATTTTAATAAATACCCATGTAATGCTGGAGGCAGACGTGCACTACTTGGTTGTGAAACGTAAGAGGCATAAACTCTCTCCCAATTTCCTCATAACATTCATGGTTTGTGAGGCAGAACGTGCTTAAGCACAGGCAAATGCAGGAGGATCACAGTATGAGCAACATAGTGGTGTGGGTAATGAGCATATAATTGCCTTAAGCCTCATAATCAAATTTATTGTCGAATTTATAGGGGCTTCTAAAAGCCTGAGGATCACAGCTTCGTGTTGGGGAGTCAGTACAATCTCGCACTCTCTGAGGCAATTAGAGGAATATCAGCTCCAATACAGGAATGTGATGTGTTAGCTTTGCTTCATTAGTGTAATTCTAATAATTCTTGTAATTAGTGTAAAATGCAAAAATTAAAATATCAGCTGTTTAAAGACTCAATTTACATTGCCATTAAAATGGGAAGTTATTAGAAATGGACGTATAGAAAGTAGGCTTTTGAGGACATTTATGGTTGTGAGTTTTCTTATGGAACTACAAGCATTACATTTCACGTGTTCTGTTTTGGGGTACCAAGCCATAGCTGACTTACTATTGTAACTGACATAAGTATTTCTTCTTATGGGATGAAATAGGCAGGGTTTGCCTTACAGCATTTCAGTCTCTCCTGGATGCTGTAATAACTGTTTGAGAGAAGCCTGTTAGCTGGCTGCTTGCCCAGATGCTATTTCTTCTAGAAACGCTTGGGAAGCCAGCCGTACTTTTTAAGATTGTTGCCCAAAACTAATTGTAGCTGTAGTACTGAGCTGACCTGGGTGGGTTCCTGGCGATGCATTCCCTTCGCTGAACAGTCATGAATCTCCAGGAACTGGCTGGCTTTTTGGCTGTTGTTAACTTAAGTGCATGTCTGTCAATTGTCCCAAGACATTATCTGCGTTATTAGTGTTTTATTTCCTGTTTTAAAATCAACTGGTTGGAATATATTTGTTTTCTCTCCTCTTTATTTGAAAGGGACTATTCACATGATCTAATTTTAGACATGTAATGTAGGTTATAAATGTAGGAGCCCAAATCCCAGATTCATTCAAACAGCTTTCCCAAGAGCAATTCAGATAACCGATGTGAAATGCCCCTTTTCCGTCCTGGGATAATATTCCCCCCGTCCTTCTTACTGTGTTCCCTGCACTCCTGAAGACATTTGAACACACTGTGAAATCTGCCCTTGTTCAGTATAATCCTGCTTAACTTCGAGCATGTGCTTGGGCTCTTTGAAGTCAGTGAGCTTTAAGGTTGTATTCTTAAACACCTTCCAGATAGAGATGCCTTCCTGAAACTGCCCACAGGGCTGATATTGGGTCGAACTCATCTTATCTAGATCCCATAACTCATCTGGGCAAAAGGGTGAAGGATCTGCTCACAATGAATACAACAGGAAAGACAAACATGCTTATATAACTGTGATTTTTCCATTTAGACATCCATCTCCTGCTTTCATATGGCTTTACAATTTAGTTTTGCTTCTGCTTTATCTGGTTTTTGGATTTCACTGGCTTGTGATGGAGCAAAAAAGCAGAACTCAAGGTAGCACAGTATTGTCTTCAAAGTCTGCTCAGGTCCGGTACGTGATGCCTAAAACAGATGCCTGCTGCAAATAATTCCACTAATTCTTTTTGTACTGTAAGTTCTTAGCATTCGTATTGTGATTGTGTTGCATACATTTTTAGTGGATTGGCATAGATGATCTCTTCATTTGGGAGCTTTCCCTTAAAATTAAGAAAAGAAAATCAAACCAAAGTTGCCATTGTTTTGTGTGCAGTGGCAAACACCTGTGCGCATTTTGCTTTTGCAACAAGTGGGACTCTGATACAGTGGCAGAAGAAATGCAAATAATTCCTGCCTCTAAAGATGATTTGAGTGAGATCTCTATTCACACATATGGTCTTCCAAATTCATTTGGCTTTTCCACTTGCTTAAGCCAAGCATGTATGTCGGTTTGGAGCAGAATGAGAGTCTGCGCATTGCCGTTCATACACACCGTATGAAAGACCTGCATCACCTGATGGAAAGCAGTGGAGCTATTTTAGTCCTTAATACTCAAGAATGTCCAGATATTTTCACAAGACAAAAACTTTAGTTCATAATCCATCCTCTGGGTTCATGTCCCCAGCTAGCACCAGCCTAATTAGTCAGCCCTTTCTGCTTTGTAAATTGCAGAGACTTTTCCTCGTAAGAGTTATAGCCTGAAACACAGAGAATGTAAACACTATGATTCAGCCTCTAACTGGAGTAAATTATCCTCATTTTGCTCTCTTCAGAAGAGAATCTCTCACCAGCAAGTACTATTTTTTTTTCTTTGCATCTTCTGCGCATGGAATGCCTCACCTACATTTATCTGAGAGCAGAGTAATTTCTGACATCACAGAGGCGGACACCATCTGGACAGAAAATCCTTGGGCAGCCTCACCTGTATTTCTGTGGTATGCTGTGGGCCTGTGGATAATACACAGGTATTTCTTTATGTCTGATTTGACCTTGGATTGTCCTCTCTGTGGAAGTATCTCAGCTGAGCTGTTCTCTTTGACAACACAAGAACTAGTTTTCCAATCTGAGCATTAAACTGTGTGCCCCCAACATGTGCCTGATACTTTCCATCCTTCTACTTTCCATCTCGGAAGACCCAAATACAGTAACTAATTTTGACAAGGACATAATTACTTTCTGGCATAAACAGAATGTCTGTTTTGAGAAGTCTGTCCCTGCTCAGCTTTCAGAAGTGTGTCCTTCAAAAAGGCTGTTAGCTCACCGAGTACTGCCCCTGCTTCCTCATGGCATGGAAAGGTGTTCCAGTGAATCTAGTAGTATGGATTTCTTCCAATAGCAAGATGTTCCCACATTTGGAGTGAATTATATATATATAGATACAGATATATACCTTTTGCTATAGAAAGTTGGAAAGTGCATGTTTGGGTCACGCAGAAGTCCAGCGGTTGCATGGAGCAGGACCTCTCCTGCACGGGTCACACGGGTGTTCTATTTGACCCATTTCTGAGTGCTTATTCACAGTGGCTGTTGCTTTGTAAGCAGGTCATGCCATTACTTAATTGCACATTCAGCCAGGACATTTCTCATACCGGGTCTGATTAAAACAGAGAATCAGGGAGCAGTTCTTCGGTCTCCTGTAGGAAGGTGCACAAAATTGCATTCTGTTTTTTTTCCCCTGGGAAGAGCTCTGCTGTGCACGCCCTCTTTTTCAGATCGCTGTCTCCTTTTATTGCTTTCCTTCTTCCAAAGTTTCAATAAGTTCTTTAACACATCACATCTGTTTCTTTAGCCCCTTTATCTGTGTGTGTGCTTTAAATTCATCTTTATTTGCAGACTTTTGACACAGCAGGTTCCAGTTTTAATAGTCTGTGAAGTGAAAGGCCTACATTTCACATGCTATTTTCAGCAGTGTTCCACTAAATGGTAACATTGAAAAGAAGAGCATTCTCCTCAAGTGCTGAAGAGGGTGTTGCTTCCTCGTTCTGAGTCCCTGTCTCCACTATAGATCGTCTGAGTTATTCCCAGATCTCAGAATGTGGGGTACTTTCCTCAGACCTGGAGTTCTTGGAGTCACAGATGTGAATTTCACCTTTATTTTTAAACTTTTTCATCTGAGGGTCTGTTTTCTGTTTAAAACAAGTGCTTTAAGGAAGAGTTTTTCTCAAGGAAAAAACAGGAAAATCAATCGTATTTCTTGAAGTCTCAGAACCCAGCAGGCCACTGAAAATCAGCCCGGGTGTATTCTTAGTGCCCCAGGTATGTCACTGTTGATCAGCATTTGCTTCGCATCTATATTCTATCTTACTGTCTTAGTTTATGTAAAATTTTACAGGTTTTTTTTTCCTTTTGATTTTTTGCTGTGTTTGTCACCTCTTTCTTCAAAATAAATAAATAATAATTCTTCATGTGTACATCTCTCCGTGGACAACTCAAAGGCTGAATCTGCTCAGGGTCAGTGGTACTTTCTGAATCTTACACATTGAAAGTACAGCATTATCATTTGTTCCACTGCTGTGGTGAGCTATGAATAAAGCCACTTTAACCCCATTCCTCCTGTCATTCCCTTTAACTTTTCCTGTAGTTTCAGCTCTGTGTTTGATTTTCATTGCACGGTCAGATCAGTTTTTTCCAGCATTTAACCTATAATATGGTAGACCTCAGGGGGGAGATTACAATCCATTCCTACTGAAATTAAGAATGAAACCTACTAATGCTGTTACGAGAAAGACTCAGTATTGGTATCCTGGTAGACAAGGCATGCCCAGAAGGACAGAGGCTCCAGGGTCAGTGCCCAATTGACACATGAAACTCATAGGAGGAGTTTCTGCTTCACGTGGTGTAGGTGAATATGGGCTTTCTGGCATCATGCAGTGAATACTGTCCTCAGTATGGAATGGAGAAAGTCAAAGTATTATGTCGAATTCAACAGGAAAGGAGAGGCCTGTTTTCTCGTGAGTCCAAGTATTTCAAGAGCTAAACATAACAATAACCCATTGATGTTTTAGTAAAAATACAGAAAAATGACAAAATTTAGAATAGAAGAGAGGAAAGCATTGACTTGAGCCCAAAGCCTTGCTAATCTTGCTACTCTTTCACCCATGTGCATAAAACAGAGCTAACAGCCAGTCCTGCCCCAAGCAAAGGCACGCTGTGTGCCCCGCCAGGGCCACGTGTGTGCACCTCTGCTGCGAGGAGCGGTGTCTGCAGCCTTCATCAGCTGCAGGGGAAACCTGAAGCGGGGCAGAGCCTGGAGCTCTGAAGGAGAAAAAGTCTGAAGAAAAAGCCGAGATTAAGGATAGGTGGCAGCACAGGCTGTGGTTACTGTTTTAATAGTGGTTTTATTTGTTTAAAGCATGATTTTTGGGTAAATCACGATCAACCAACTCATATGCAGAAGAATAAAGTTCTTGATTCTTCAGAGTGTTAAAACTGCTGGGCTTTTCTTTCCCCGAGCAGAGGAGCTGTGGAAGGAATGTGAAAGATGCTGTTTGGAAAGCATTCTGCAAACCAGAATGTATTTAAAAAACAGTCTCTGAGAAATAAATCACTACCTGATGATGAAGACAGCTGAGCTGGGCCAAGAGTCTTTCATGTGCCAACTCTCCCTCACGTGACACGAGTTATACTGGAAGCTGGCAGCCTGTGCTGCTTGCGAGGCTGAAAATGCCGAAATATTTTCTTACACAAAGTAAGTAAGAGGTAGATAAAAATATGGCCTTGAAGCTTTTCAAAATATCTCTCTGTAGTGCATGGTGATCTAACCTAAGTCACAGTCCTGCTGTAAAGTCAAAACATCCCCAAACACCCAGAAGCACACATTTTATGCCCCTTCAGTTCAAACCGAATAAAGCGATTAAGGATGAAGAAATTGTAGGGATGCATTTGGATTGTTTTCAGGTTTATAATAAAGCTTGAACTCAGAGTTTCCTAATAGTGTTAGGTTTCACTGTGAAAATGGCAGATCCAGCATTCATCAGTAAACCGAAGTGCTGAATAACTAAATAAGGACTAGCAGTGGCTGTCAGCACTAAATGTTTGCAAAAGTTAAGGCACATTAAGGCTGCCATAAGCAGTAAGTGTAAAAATGGGATTAATCAAAGAATGATTTACCATTCTGAGAGAGAGATATGAAACTCGGACTGAGTAATTAATGGACAAGCAAAGAAAGAAAAGAGAACTTGTATGATGTTTTGCATTCACTGACACTCCTTTGTAGGATTTATAAATAAACTACACTAAAATTAATAGGTAGTTCACTGCAGTCAGTTAAGGCCAACAATAATTACAAACATCCTGTAAGTCACAGTAGAAGTGCCAGACCTATGAAAATACAGTATAATCTTGCATTTTTCTATGCAGAAAATTGCACAGTAAAAATAGATCCATGTCAATTTTTATGTCATGGTCCATCATCATTTTGCATAAAGGACTGGAAGGTTCCATTGCAAGCGGCTGATATCTGGGCTTGTTCTAAAGCTGCTGAAGTCACTTTGGTTTCACTGGCTTCGTTTGGATCTGCCTGGGCAGATTGATTAGCAAGGGGACATTCATTTTGGGGCAAAATCAGACCATAGCCTTGTCTTTCACTTTGTTCTCTGTCCCCTGGTGTGGTGGTGGCAAGGGAGCTGATGGCAAGGTGCTCAAATGCAGCTCTTCCATTGCTGTTTATATCCCACATGCTGGATGGAATAGGGCAGAACTGTATGCTCCTAAAACTGAAATAACTCTGCTAAAGTTTCTTCCTCTTCTGCCTCACACCACATCCCTGCCACAGGAGAGGTGATGCATTAAGTGAGGCAAAGGGACCAGGTGAAACCCTCCTCTTCCCATGCCAGGAGGATGAGACAGTTCCAGCTGCCTTGAATTTGAAGGCTTATTCTGACAGCTCTTCTGCCTTTTTCTTCTAAGAGGATGGAGCTGGGAACAAGAAAGATTTTCCTGCTTTCTGCATCTGCCCCTCTTTGCTCCCACACAGCTGGAGCTATCCTGGGGGAAGCCACGTGGAGAGGACGTACCATGGGTAGGGCTGAAGGGAAGCACAGAGCTTCCTGTCCCTGCCTGAGGTTAGCTCTGACCTCACTAACACTAGCAGCTCTCATAGAAGACTCCCCAAATACCAAACCCAGCCCTTCAATCCAAAATACCCAAATTATGTGAGAAAACAACATGAGAAAAACTCCAACTGCAAATCTGTTCAACAGGCTGATCTGCTAGCTTGGGAATAGCTGATCGTAAACTTGCATCCAGCCAAACAGGAGTTCGCTTTCTTTGATGCAATCTTCTTCCAGCTCCCAGGTGCCCTCTTTGAGATCCTGATGGTCTTGAGTCCAACAATCTGTCAGTAGGTGTGGAAATCAGACATTGGGTCTATTCAATTATATCGAGCCAGACCTTCGCTAATACATGGCATCGTTTCTCCATGGGCTTCTGGGAGGTCTGTCACTTTGCATTAGCTGAAGACCTGGCCTTATGTAATTAGATGTTTTCACACTCTCTTGGTGACATGCCCTCCTCCGACAGCCTGAATTACAGGCTATCATGGTTTGTAAAGAGATACACTCCTTCCTGAGAAGCAGAAGGATGCACAGAATCAGACTGCATACGCGCTATTAAAATGAGATTTGGTAAAGGAATGTACTTGGGGTTTGCTCATATACTTGGAAATAGCAAAAGTGCACTGGGAGAAGAGAGCAGTGATCCTGAGGGCTCTCAGAGTCCTTGGAAGGGCAGATGGGTTAAAGGCTCAGCTGCAAGTGCTGGGGGTTCTTACACAGATGTTTGGGCTCACTGAAGGCCTAATGGCTTCCTGGCTCTGAATTACCATGCTGCTGTAGTTTTGGTGACGTTTTTATGTTGTTGGGTAAGCCCGTAGAAATCACATCACCACTGGCTGTTGAATAAATGTAGTGTTAATAACGTGAAATTCATCCATGATAAATCTAATTGGGTCTTTGAAGGGTTTAGCTGCTTCTGGCAATGTTGTGTTCCTTTGGAAAGAGGTGTTTGCTTTAACCTGTGGAGTTAAGAAACGTCTGTGCTGAGGTAACCCTTTTATAGTGCATTTGCAGAATGGACTCTGCGTCATCTTTAACCCAAGGATGTAATTTTGAAATATCAAATCACTGCTTGTGAGTTCTATGGTATGTCCTAGCTATCCCACTGTGGGAAACTGTTGGTTATTTGCTCTTGTTTTAAATTTGTTTATATTCAGATCATTTGTCACTAATATTAGAGACCTATCACGTCAAATTTAATCCTCTTTTTATCTCTTCTGCGCCATGAATTCCATTGCTTTGACTTCATATAACACCGACATTTGCAAGGAGTCTTCTAAATCCCAAAGTTTTGATTTTCTGTTAGGACATCACATTCTTAATTAAAAGAGGCAGAATCTCATATATTGAGGATGCTTAGTGAGTTATGGGCTATTGGTGACCAATTGTGAGATGCTTTAAAGCATCCTTGGAAAGAATACTGCCCACAGACTGACCCCAGACCTCCTGCGAGGCAGTTCTAATCTCTCGCAGCTGTCTTATGGAGTTGTTAGCACTCAAGGAGGGCAACATGGATTAGAAAGTGCTGGAACACTTTGTCAAAATGTTCGCTTAGAGAGGCTTTGAGATTGCATTGAGAACCATGGTGGAGCTGCACTTTTGACTATTTTTAATTAGCAGAAGGTGACCTTACAGCTTTGCTGTAATGTTGCAGTGCCCTGAGGGAGCAGAACACAGTGAAGGAAACACACGTGGAGCATCTTGTCATAGCGCAGCCCATTTGGCTCAGCGATGCCTTGCTGGCCTTTTGTCAGGCCTTCTCAGAAGGAACTAAATGAAGTCCTGTTAAACTTCAGGGTCTTTTTGGGAGCCACCCAGTCAGTATCGCCATGGGTGTTCTGTCTTAGCGGTGAGGCAAGCCTCATCATTGCTGGCATTGCTCATAGGAAGGGTGCAGGCTGCCTGAAGTTTGATACAGCCGTGCTGCTGCTCAGTAACTGCTTTCCATCAGTTTCCTTAGCACCTGTGTGAGGAGGCTCTACCTGTGCTTCCCAGCCTCATACAGTGGTGGCAGTGGGGTCAGGGCAGAGAGACAAAAGTGGGCAGGCAGCTCCCTTTGGTTCAGACCCCTCAGGTACTGATTACAGCTCAAATATCACGGGGAACCTGGCTTAGTCCCCAATAAGGAGATTTATTTTTCTGTTCCCATTCCTGCTGCATTTGGCCACGGCTCCAGAGGACAGCTCCACAGAACAATACAGTTCATTCTGGGAATAGACTCACTCCATAAGGGTAATCCAATACACTATTTATAATTTTTGGCACTTCTTGAAACATGAAAGCACAAGGCAGTGCCAGCGGGCAGCACGCTGCAGTGGCTCAACTAGCCCTAATTTTTGTATTTCTCGTGGGTGTGGAAGCAGCCTTTCTCCTTGTGATGAGTTCTCATCCCCTCCATGGAGCCAGGGACCTTCTCAGGATCGTTCCTCTGCAGAGGAATGCGCAGCAAATGGCCACCTTTGAAACTGCAGCCAAGAGATTGTGAATGTGCTCCACCATGGCTAAAAGGTTGGGATTCCAGAGCCGCACAGATTGTCTGAAAGCCTCGCTCCCCACCGACTGTACGGAGCTGGTGCACTGCGCTGCTCGCCCTTTTGTGGCTGGAAATATTTCCTTCAGTGGAGAAAAATGTGGAGGAGTGTGGCACTGAGAACAGCAAGAAGGCCAGGTCCCTGCATGAGCTGCGGTGAGGAGGGCTGGGGAACAACAGAGGGCAAAGGGAGCACAGCCAGAGGCAGCGGGTCAGTGTTAGCAGGGGAGATGCTGAGCCTGGCACTGGAATGCCAAGGTGATAATAGCTCATGAGGAGCCTGTGCTGCAGGAATGGGCAGAAAACAGTGCTATTTTTTGCCTATTTACAACAAAATCCTTGTTCAGTGAATATTCCCCTCCAACAAATCCATCCAGAAGGGAGACCGAAGCAACAAGCCATGGCCTCATTTATCCCAATTGCATCTGCAGGACGAGGCTGGAACAATTACTGCACTCGAGAGCAAACTGAACTTGGTGCGTCTGACCACCAGGTTCATGTGATGGCTCAGGGTGAGTGCAGGGAGGTGAGAGCAGAGCTCTGGAGCCACATGCTGGTGTCAGTGCTGTGCCTGCCGTGCTGCAGGACTGTTCCCTCCAGGACTGCACTGATTGATTCCATGGGAAGGGGTCGTGGCCACAGCTGAGAAGGGACTGCAGCACCACTCATCCTCATCTCTGTTAGCATTCTGCCAACGCTGCTCAGGAAAGTTGTCTCCAGGTCTGTTGTGTTGCCAGCCTGGGCTGGTGTGAAATAACACCCCGCCCAAATCGACAACAGGAATTAGTTTCTTTTATTTGGACTTTGAGGAATGTAAAGAATTATTCTGTGACCCTGCAGCGGAGTCAGCACTAGATTGATATGACTTCTGAATGTGATTTCTGTGGTCAAACTTTGCAAACTGCTTTAATTTTTAATGTGCCAGTCAATTAAAACAGGCTGCTCTGTGAGAAGTGATACAGTGGTGTTGTACGGCTCAGCTGGCATTGCCAAAGTGGACCAAAAGTATCAGAAGGCAGTTTAATGTCCCTGTTTATATAACGTAGTTTTGCCTGTCGTGTGGTTCATTAATTCCTGCAGCAACCAGGCTACGGCCTCAGAGCAGGAAACCTCCTCCCTGCTCTGAGTTATAGCAGTAGCTGGTGCTCTCTCTTGATAATTTGATTGAAGTGGTGATAGAAAATCAACTCTGTTGTATGTAATGGTGACTGTTCCACTGCGTAGAGCATCAGCTGTCTTAATCCCTCTTGGTTGGATTTGGATGTTGCTTGGCTACATAGCCTTCCCGAGTTAATCACATGGGTGATGTTTCCTTTACCCCAGCCCAGCAGATAGCAGTGCTGGCACAATTGAGCTGTACTGAGCTGCAGGGCCAGGGAAATAACAAGTGTCCGGGGGCAGGACCTTCTAAAGGTGGCTGTATTGCCAAATCCATCTTCCAGCGGGGTGGAGGCCTTCCAGACCTGTGCAATGCAGGAACAGCTTCAGGAGGGTGTAACCTCAGGGTCAAGTTTGCTGCCCTCATCATGGGAAGGTTTTTCAAGGGGAAGCAGAGCCTGCATTGAGATTTGTTTTCACACTTTAATCAGGCTGGGAAATGAGGTCTGTCCAGCTGTTTTTATGAGTTGGCCAATAATGAAATTTTCTTTGAAACGAGTAAAAACCTTTGGAAGGAAGGTTTTGAGGTTGTGCTTTAAAGTGAATGCTCAGCGTATCTTTTCCTTAAGGGTGTTTTATTTGATTCTGGTTCTAATTCAGGAATTGGTCCAAAGCCCATTAACATAAATGAAAAGAGTTTTATTGACTTTGATGGGATTTGGATCATGCGGCACTAATTGAATAGTAAAGTGTCCATTAGCAGAGAGGAAAACAGAAGAGAGGAGAGCCAAGAACTGTTGTGATGAACCCCGTGAAGCTGAATGAACTGCAGCCAGAGTCTCCATATCTTCACAGCTGAGCTTTTCCATGTTTCTCTGCCTCAGTTGTTTTGACACAGACAACAGTGTGATAAAAATCCACACATTTTTCCTGCTTGTTTACAGGTTTCAGTAGACACACTTATTCAGTGAAGGTAACAAGGAAAGCATGGGAATTGAGGTATAATAGAAGAAAAAGGTAGGCTTTAGGCAATACCAGAGATAGGTACCAGTAATGCATGCTTCCTTTGCTTGAATATCCTTCTCAGGCTTTTAAGGAATGCACAGAGCTCCAAATTCCAAAGAAAAGTTTCTGAAACGAGTTTTCCAGATCTGGTGCTAGAAGTAAAAGGTGGGAGGAAAAGTTCATATACTGCATATCTGGAGGGTCTGTGCAAAAAGTGGTCTGGATCAATTAAAAAAACAGGGGAAGAAAAAGCAGGTTTGGAACTAGGCACAGAATCGATCTTGTAAAGACCAACTGCAAACACAGTAATGAATGCTGGATTTATATGTGCTGCCGGATGGATGCAAAAATGATCTGACAACAAAAAATGCTGTCTGTCTTTTGCTCCTTTTGCTGCGTTCCATTTTGCCTGCGTAGATTCCGTGGCCTCCAGTGCTGCTGGGACACGGAGGTCAGCGCTGTGCAGAAAGCACTTACGGGGTCTCGTTATGACAGCAGGATGGTCAGAAAAAAAATACTTGGGCCAGTGGGATGTGTTGGAATGCGTGTATAACCACGTAAGCTGAAGTTTCTGCCTGTCTGTGTTTGCATGTCAGCCAGCTGCACCCGCAGCTTTGAAAGCAGCCCTAAATGAGAAGCTTTCTAAAACATCTTCCTGGCATCGTTGGCCTGCTCAAGCATTTACAGTGAGCAGCACTCCAGTGATCCTTTACAGGTCCCTCAGCTTGGGATTTGCTATGGCTCAGAAGGTTTTTCTGTTTCTGATGTTTGTCTTCAGGCTTGCTGGTGTTACTGAGCATCCTCAGCCCCCTTAGTTAGCAAGAAGATTTTCCTCCTGTGCTGCTCAGTGCTGTTCATGATCAGAATTTATGAAAAAATATTGACTTGGTTTTTCTTTTATATTTTTTTACATTTTTATTAAAGTTATTCAGCAAAAATGTCCATCATGACCCCATGATATCGTAACACCATTGTCTATAAGCACATCCTGGCCTCCCATTGGCACAGATCATGAAGGCCTCACGCCTCCAGGTGCAAAGAGGAGGTAATGAAGTTGAATTGTAGGTTTGTAAATTTGCCACTTTTGGGATAGCCAAAAACCTAGAAAAGGTAACATTCCCTGGTAAAATTAAGTCAAATAGGAAAGGATGAAAGATGTGGACTCGTGCCAAACAATTCCAACTTTCTTCTGTGCTTCCAAAATGAAGTGCTTGAAGTAGAGCCCCACCTCCCTTTTCTAAAATAAATCTTGTCTTTCAAACCCAGTAGTTACTTAATAGAAAGTTTCCAGAAAAATCCTTCCAGCTATACATTTTATGTGAGAAAGATTAATTGGAAAGAATTCTTTTCTTTTGAGGAAATAGGAGTGTGTGGGAATTGTGTCTGATGGAGCCCGCAGGGTGAAGCTGCTGTTGGGGAACTTCACACTGTGCTTCTGAGGGGGAAGGAGTGAAGCGGCAGAGATTGTCACTGTGCAGCGATGCCCCTGGGATACCCATCCTCTTGCAGAAGGGGTGGGTTGTAAAAGGGGGCTGGGAGGTTCTTAGCAGCAACCGAGTCCCATTCGACTCTTAGAGGATGGAATTTTGCACATTTCTGACCAATTTTTTTCCTATAGGAGTTCATAGCATATAGAATCATTTGAGTTGGAAGGAACCATTAAAGTCCATCTGGTCCAACTCCCCTGCACTGAGCAGGGACACCCACAGCTCCAACAGGTACTCACAGCCCCTCCAGCCCAACCTTGGCTGTTTGCAGGGATGGAGCACCACCACCTCTCTGGGCAACCTGTGCCACTGCCTCACCACCCTTATTGTAAAAACCTTTTCCCTTATATCCAGTCTAATTCTGCCCACTTGAAACCACTTCCCCTTGTCCCATCACAACAGATGCTGCTAAAGAGGCTGTCCTCTTCTTTCCTGTTGTGTTGGCCAGTGTGGGTGCACAGGTTAAGCAAGGTTACAGAAGAATTACTGGACTAACTCTTCAGAGAACATGACTGGCCATTCAAATAATTTCAATAATTATGAAAGTATAATCAGATGGAGATAGTGGTGTATGAGAATACAGAGATGGACGTGCTGCATATGGACTGCACAATAAAGTCTTTTCATTTATTACTTTTTCTTCTGAGGAGAGAGAAGCAGTGCAAAATAGAATGTAAATACTTTCATCACTTTTAGCTTCATTGTTTCTAAATTAAAATCTGTCTGTCTGAGAACAAATAACAAATTTTCCCTCACCCCAAACCTGATTTGGCGACTATTGATCCAAGTTGCTTTGCCTTTGAATGGAAAACACCTCATGTTCATGCAATACAGCTTGTGTTTCCACAGCAACCTCTTCTGCTCTTGGACCTGCCAGAACCAACAGGTGATATTTAAACTCTGAAGCATTTATGTGCACTGCTGCCTCTTTGGCCATGAGTGAGACTTGCCCAAACCTGTATTCTTGCAGAGAGCTGAAGTTATGGAAGGGTGATGGAGTCGGATTCTATCTGCCATATGAGGGCTGCTCCGAAAGTAATGCTTCCCATTTTATTGTGTTGGCCCACTGCATCAGAGGTGGATGTTGTGCAAGGAATGTTTTGTAGCTGAGACCTGCTCTATCAAAGCGCTCTTGTGGTCTTTGTATCTGCAGTAGTTTTCCATGTAAATAAACAGGAGGTATTACTTTTGGAGCATGCTACTTACATCCTGCTGATTTACAAAGTATGTGGGAAGTCCTGTTTCCCTGACCTCAGAACAAATCCAGCAGCAGGACTGATTCCAGATCTCCCTCTGCTGCTCTGCACTGTTGTGTTGGCTCTTACCTTAAAACCAGGGAGTGGTAAACCCATTTCAGCTTAAGTGAGGTCTCATCCAACTGACAATCAATTTGAAAAGCATTTATAAAATAATAATTAAAAAAAAATGAGGAAGAGGGACGGAAAAGACCAAGTTATCCTGGAGGGACCGGAGGGGAGGTCTTGCATTGAGCACTGAAGTGCAGTTCGTTTGGTTGGCCAGGCTTAACTGTAAAACTTTCTCCTCTAGGTAGGAGGGAGCACTGGTGATTCTGTGTGCCTTTACTGTCTGCCTGTAGTGTGGTTTGGCTGCTGAATTGAGCTCCTAAGATATATATATATTTGCAGTTATAGGCAAGCTGCCAAAAATGTGACTAATAGAGCAATGCCTATTGATCTCTTTTAAAAGTCCGTCTTAACATTGCTCTTTGGAAGATACCAATCAATTCACCCTTACAGTAGTATTTATTCAGACACCTTTGGAGGAGAGCTCTATTTGTTCCAAACAGAGGAGATGTAAGAAAACAATACTTGCTCTCCTATTTTGGCTGCCAGCGTGTATTTGAACTTGTCTTTCATGAGATAGAAGAGGGCTGATTTACCCAGAAGTACTCCTCATGGCCTTCAGCCCTCACTCAAATGCTGTGTCTCCACATTAGAATAAAAACAGGTTAACCGCTTGTTTTGTTTTGATCTGTGACTTTATGGCTTGGAGCAGGAGATGCCTTCCAGGAATGACTGTATGCACTGAGAAAATGTGAGTGTGACTTCTTTCCTCTGTGTTCATTGAAGCCAGCCATTGCAGTGACATGTATCTGCTAGGAGCTGCACTCGGGCACCTGACCCACGTCTCACTCCTCGCAGGGTTCCCTGCACCCACATACACACACGGCCTCAGCAGTACTCCGAGCTCCTGTGCAAGCTGTGCCCCCCGGCCTCCATCAGAGGTCTGGTATTTCTGGGAATGGGACAGACTGTACCCCATAACACCTGAGAAGAGAAGACATAAGAGTTACGAATGCTGGTGACTTGTCATCTGGGGCTGGGCTTGGACTGTGCTCCAAAAGCAGAACAGGACTCTGTGCTGAAGGACTAACGGTGCAACAAAACCAGGTACAAAGCTCACCAGGCAAGTGTATAGATATACATTGCTCAGCCAGCCCTGTCTTTACATTCTTGGGCTGATATCTTTATCAGACGAGATGAGATGTAGATGCTTGAATTTCTCCTGGACTTTCTCAACAAGGAAACTGGTGCCGTATGTTCTGCGCCATGCTTTGATCCAGCTGGGATCCAGCCAGGGTGAGAATAATTTCATGCTTTTACTTTGCTAATCAGGAAATGAGATAGTTCATATAACAAGACTCCGTTAGGAAAAATAAAAGCCTTCTACTCACTTTGCAGACATTGCTTTTCAGATAATTAATTTGTGTTTTGCTTCTGAACCGACCAAACATTTAATATAGATAACACAAAGCTTTTTCCTTCCGGTGTTCCTGAAATCAAATTGCAGACAAGAGGAATGGCTTTTCTTCCTTGCAAAAGACGGCTGGTTCTCTCAAAACCAAGGTGTGTACATATATACATTGCCCTCTTTTGTTGCTTTTCTGCCTCTTTTGCTTACAGCAGTAAAACCCGTTCGTGCTCACATAAAGGAGAATGTGCACCAATTCTGAAAATGAGAATTGTTGGATTGCTTGGGCGGGTATGATGGAAAAATAAGAAATGAAAGTGAATGTAATAATGATGTTTTTATTATCAAGTATCAGGTTCTTGCTTTGGTACTTGTGGCTGCCTTGGCTCACTACTGCTTAATTGCTTTTTTGAGCACGTTACAGAATAATCACACATTAAGAGAGTGTAAAACCTACGACTCAGCCATGCAGTGTATCCCTAAATTGCTGTATTTCCTACTTTCAATAGTTACCTTTCCAAGTATGCACTGCTCTTTTCTCTGGAAAAGAAGTCAAAGATTAAAAAAAAAAGTCCTCATTTCTGGATTAAGATTTATGGAAACTACTTGAAAAAAGAGGTTTCCTGGAGCAGTCTGTGTATACCATTATATTTTACCATACTTGACATGTTATATTATATATTCAGGATATCCCAAATGCCACCTTTTGTAAAAGACAGTTGATCCTTCTTATGGAGCTCGCAGAAACAGAAGACAAATACTGATTAAATGAAATTTGGGTTGGATAGTTTATATTATTGTACATTTTAAGTCTCTAAAATACTTAAAAAATGGAATAAGTTGGCGAGCGGCGCTAATACTTCTCTAGAGCATATGGGAGAAATTGGTAAAATAAGTAAATCTCTCTTACTTTCAGTGCTTACAGGGAGCTTAATATCATTAGGAAAAGAAAATGTAAAACATGTGATAGCAGATGCCAGACTGACCACAACACTCGAGCTCTCACGAAAGCCCCCTTTTAAGCTGTACATCGCTTTGGCCAAAACATTCTTTTAGGACTGACAGGTTTTCATTCCTGGTCTTAGTCCAAAGGTAAATTCTCATGTATGTGGAAACTTCCAACAAAGCCCATTCCATCACTTCTCCTGTTCTCTCTCCCATCAGCACTCCTTCCGTTTCCAGGCGGTGTGTGGGATCCAGCCCTGGCAGAGGGCTGCTGCTCATCGGCCTCTCCCTGTGCCGCTTTGGGCCAGCTGAAGTTGGTTGAAGTTTAAATTGTCAGCAGTGATCATTTTTGCACGCATCCACAAAAATGCTGCTGTGGTCCCTTGCCCTTTATGTGCAGTATCACCAAGAATGTTTATGACCCTGATGTTTGATCCCTTGTATGACACAAACCACAATGCCTCTGCCAGGCTCACCCATACCCAGCCCGGCAAAGTGCTCGAGCTCCACATCAACCTTTCAGAAAAACATGTTGAACCTTTCAGAGATACTGCAGGCCACAGCAGATCTTCTGCACTACTCCGTGTGCATTTGACCTCTCTGTAATCCAGTCCAAAAAGCAAATCTTTGTTCAGTTACATGGGGAACTCAGAAAGGTTTGTGGCACCCGGTGAAAAAGAAATACATATATATAACCTTTGCAATAGCGGTGATGAGCATCAGTATTGTAGCAAACAAGGAGGTGTGGAGCAAGGAGTTGGAAGTGGCCAAAACATCACCATGTGAACTGAACAGGCAACTGAAAAGCAGCCAAATTACTCTTCTAGTGATGTTTAAAGGTAATTTCAGTTTCATTAAGACTTACCAGGTTGGAACATGCTCCCTTGTAATCTTCTTCCCTGAGGTTAGAGACGCTGGAGATCTCAGCTATTCTCATTTGCAGTTCTTTCTTTCTGGGGTTACTTGAAACCTTGGCTTTGTACTTCTGTTGTGTGAGCATTTCCCTGCTTGCTTCTCTGAGACCTTCCCTTGGCAATGAATTGCTCCCACAGTTATGTCTTTTGGTCTTTTTCCTTCTTTGGGCTTTTTTTGGCCAGCTGCTGGCTTGGCACACCTGGGCAAGGTAACCAGCTGAGATCAGTGCGTGCAGGACGGGTCCTTTTGGGTTCCCTGATGGTGCCAAGTGTGTTTGGGGCTGAATCTAAATAGTCAGCTTCTTGCTGTGCCTTCATATAATTTCACAACTGGTGATTTATTTTCCCCTTTGTTGGATTCTTTTTTTGTTCTTTCCTGAATATTTTACAAGATATTCACAATATGTTTTGTCTAATTGACTTAAATTAACACTACCCTTTTTTTGAAATGGAAGAATAACAAACTATGGGATTTCAGATGAAGACTATGGTCACGCTGACATTTTTTCTTCAACTTGCTTACAACAAATAGTACTGGAAAAACTGGTGATAAAAGTACATGGTAAAAAATGCTCTCAGGCTTTTAAGGAAGACCAAACCAAATGGAGTTGGTGGGAGATGAATCTGGCCTCTAAAACCAGTTATATCTCATGGCAAGTCTCTGCTCTAATCCAGATTTCCATTCATTGAATTGATAACAGCCAAAAGTGAATCATCTCCTCTTTCATGTAACATTGTGGGCATTCACATGTTACAGTCACAGAGCCAGACTTCTCAGGCTTTGAAGAACCAAAAGCTTTATTTCAATTTGATGGATATTTCAGAAGTCTTTTTTTTGCTTCTTCTTTTTTTATAAGGAGAACCTTCTAATCTATAGAAGTAAATGCTGTGCTTCTGCTTGTTGAATACACAGAGACAAATTCACTGTTGCTGCTTCTTTGTTTGTTTAGTTTGGGGGATTTTTTTCCTTTGAAGCGCTTGTCTGCTAAGGGCTGCAATTGGCTCTGGAGAAGGCCTTCTACTTGTGTTTCCCAGTCATGGATGTCTGCACTTATCTCATTCTTGGCATCCGCCCATTTCAAAGTAAGACGTGGCAGTAAAGTATTCTGAGGCTGTGCCAAAGAGCAGATTGTTGTAGGAAAAAAAGTGTTTCTTATATGTTATGCTGAACTCTTAAGCTTCTCAGGAATGGGGCTAACCCGTTTCCCCTATAACATTAAAGGAGCAGGCAGATACCACCCAAATAACAAGTTGCTTAGCAGCGCCAGTGTGCTGCAAATATGTAGGTTGCTCCGAAATTAATGCCTCCTATTTATTTCCCTGGAAAGTACAGTAGCTACAAAGAGCATGACAACGCTCCTTGATAGAGCAAATTCTCAACTACAAAATACTACTTTTCCACATAGTCAACACTGTTAACTATGCATTTTTTTGCCAGTGATGAACAAGAGCCTGCATGCTGCAGTGTTTGGTCTCTGTAAACATTTACCAAGTGTCAAAGAATGTCAATAGGTGCGGTTATTTCTGCAGGGAGGAATTCATTTCCACACCTTTGCTGCACACACACTTCCATATCAGATCTCTTCTGTCATACTGCCCCTCTGCTGCCATCTGTCATATGGCAACAAAATGGAGCAGGATATTGGTGGGAAGGTTCAGCCCCTGCTGCCATCCCACCAACATCCACCTTTTATGTCCTGGGCCAACAAAATACTATAGAAGGCACTACTTTCAGAGCAGCCATTGCATATATGAGTGAGTGAAGAAGAACTCAAGGCTGTGCCCAGCAACTGAACAGGTGTATGGCATCCCACATGGCTGCAACACATGGCCAGTGTGAGCCATCCCCCAAAGAGCTGTGCCAGGCAGAGGGCTTTTTCTTTTTTCCTGATTCTTATTTTTAGTTTTGGTGAAGGTATATATATGAGGTAGAAAGAGGAAAGGCTGCTGGTTTTAAACATGTGGTTAGTGCAGATCAGCCTTCCTTAGCAGCAGGATTTTGCAGGAAAAAATGCTCTCCCACAGGATGGATTGAGGTGCTGATTAATGAGTTTGGGAGTGATCATTCCAGTACAGTTACTGCAGCTGAGAATATGGAATGTGGTCACAGAAAAGGAGCACAAAGGGAGGAACTTCTGAACTTCAGTGTCCTGTGCACTGATTCATAAACTCACATGAGTTAGTCTGTGGGAACTGACTCTGGAAATGGAAAGGACTACAGAATATTTTGTTGAAGTGTTAAATCTGGGTTGGAAGAGGAGAAAGTGGAGGAAAGCAGCTGGCAAAAAAGGAGATAGCTTTTGTTCGATGTCACGTGGACTGACAGCAGATCTGGGTGTTGTGTTGGAAGAGGGAAAAGTGGGACCCATCTACTCTGAATTAAACTAGGAGATGAAGGAAGAACAGTATTTTTAATCACATTTCATCTGAGGCGTATGTTCATTGTCTCAAGAGAGATTTTGAGATTATGTCCATATTTGAACTGGAACAGGAAAACAGTTTCTCTGCAGCTTTGGAGCTGACTTGCATCCAGAGCAGATTTGGATGGGTGCCCCACCTGAACTGTTAGGGCCTTGGAAGCAATGCTCTCGTCTTGGCCTATTTCTAGCTACAATACATTCTTCTGCAATAGAGCAAAAGTGTTTTTTGTTTTTTTTTTTAATCTTGGATAGAAGGAGGTTATAATCTTCAGAGACGAGATTAAGAGATGACTTTGTATGCCCTTTAAGCTGACGTGCCTTGGTAGGCAGGTTGGCAAGGCTTGGCCACGGGGCAGGTTTATTTACCCTCACAACAATGCATGGTACTGAGAAAACTCAACATCAGGGCAGGAAACGTTTGAGTATGAGCACAGTGTATGCCTGGTTGACTTAGCAGATCCGACAGTGCGAAATGATTCTCTTTCTGGTCATGTGCTTCTTTTAATTAGGATACTGCTTCTCTTCCATATTTCATTTCTAGAAGTAATTTCTTAATGAGTCAGCTGAAGATTTTTCAAGGCGAGGAGAAGGGAGGAGAAATGTGGTGAACTGGCTAACGTTGTCCTCTGATATCTGTTTTGGTATCAATTATGATTCAGCTTCTGACTAAGCAGGTCAGGGGGTGTTAGGGAGCCTCCAGTTATGGCAAAATACTACACAGAGAGATGGCATAAGACTAGATTCAAGTTTCTCCAAAGTAATTAGGACAGAAAATTATTTAGTTTGCTTTGCTGGAAATAGTCTGACTTACTGCTGAAACGATGCCAGCCTTCCTTGGGTTCTGTCTGTAGTTCCAGGCAGAAGAAAGCCTTTTACAGCAGATTGTAATCTTTAATAAGGTTGCATTATGCAACAGTGTGTAAACCATGATGAGGAGAGACTGGAGCAGAACTCCTTGAAATATCATAGACTTAAAATGCAAAAAAGACAAGCTTGTAATTAAATTCTAATTAAATGTCTAGATAACAAGCAATCCGTTGGACAATAGGATCTGACGTTGAAGAACACTGTTCAGGGAGGTGGTTTCATGCATTAAGAAGAGGTATGTCCTGCACTGTTGGGTTTGTCCACCTTTTGTAGCATAATTTGTAAATATTTCTAACGGCAACCTTAGGCAGTGCTCATTCCTGTGCTGTTGTCTTTCCAGGACAAGTGCAAACAGTATCTTTTAAGTCTCATTAGGTGGTGTTAGTCTGGCCAGGCTGTGTAGGATGTGCTGGGAATGTAGCGATTTGTAGACGAAGGAAGGAATTTTTTTTCTTTTTCAAATAAAGTTACAAAATTTGGCAGCGTTTTTTAACACAAAATGTATGCTGAGTTGGATCTAGAACAAAACCTCTTAATTTGAAGAAATCACTTTGCATTTATCAGAGGGACTTTGTACATCTGATCAGGAGAAATGATCAAAAAACAGTGTCTGAAAAGCAAGAGCATATGGGAATTGTTGAATCATGGCCTGAACCTCTGATTGACCACCTGAGGCGAGCACTGAGCCAGCCCTGGGAGCACAGGTGAAGGCAATTCAGCTGCATGACCAGAAGGGGTGGAGCCTGGCTGCACCTCTCCTAGATCCCATCTAAGGGCTGATTGCCACTAAGGAAGGATCTCCCTCTGTAGATTGTTCCTCTTGGAGTCTTTTTTGTGAGCCCAGGGTATGGGTAAGCTTTCCGTTCATCTCTGATTATCCCTTTCTAATGCGATAACCTTTCTCGTCTAACATCTGTATACTTACTGACCTCGCACAAGAGTGATGCTGTTCAGTTCCAGAAGTCTTTCTTTCTAATTACCTTTGTGATGACCAGGGTTTAGCAGGAGCAGTCATATCCATTATTATTACTCTTAATAGCGTTTGTCTTTGACTCACCTTCCTCCAGTGATGGAGCTTCTGCCCCTCTTCCAATATGAAAAATAGAACTTAAATCTGTGTATCTGAGAGCTTGCTGAGGACAGCATGCCTGCCCTTCTTTCTACTGTGGCTCTTCAGTCCTTGATCAGTGATGCCAAGTGAGGATGCCCACAGGCTTTGGCCCAGCTCCAGATACAAGGCACTGAACGCTGTAGGTGTTTCTATAGAGGTTTCATATATATGAAGAGCTTTCCTATGTATGATGCCTCTTTCTTAGGACACTTTGGAAGCTGCCTTTTAAAACTAGGGCCAAGCATGCCCAATTGTATTCTGCCTTAAAAGCTAAGGAACTATCATCCCCACAGTAAATGACTGGATGCTGTTCTACCAAATGTGCACACTAATTTCTCCTCTTTTGGAGTCTGTGATGAAAAGCTCTGGGCCGCAGCTGCTGCTTGGTGCTCTGAAGTACAGCTGTCGTTCATCACAGCTGGTACTTCTGACCTCAGGACCAAAATCCTGAGTGTGCCCTCTCATTGGTATCAGATTTTGTGCTGTGCTTTGGGTACTAATTTGCTGAACCACTCTTGTGCCTTCCAAAAGCCTTCCTTTTGTAATTAAAAAAAAAAAAAAAAAAGCTTCAGAAGAGTTAGCTATGAGGAGAGCACAGTAAGCAATGGAACCTAAAGGCCTGTGATGTTTTCCTGAGTTAGGGAGGTGTTTTTGAGAAGCTTTGATTTCCAAGGTTGAAATGACAACAGTGTAAGGTAAGATGGAGTTTTATGAAAAATTCAGATAACTCATGAGAACCATGTGTTTAAACCATACTTTGCCCTTACCAAGGGAAACAAGTCCTACAGCTAATGTGACTTGATGCTCTGTGTCCATGTTGTTTTTAATTTTCTTGTTCCAAAGTGATGATGGGTTGGAGCTTTGAGATGTTCTGGGGATCCTCCTTACACGTACTCATGCACAGCGTAGAGAACTGCTTCTGCTTTGCCAAGTGAGATCGGGTGGCATTGTTTTACTCAGGGATGAAGTGCCCAGTGTATTATTAATCTGCTTTTTAATTGTCTTTAATTCCAAGTGCTGCCTCAAAACTGACATCAGGTCTGTAGTGCTCTCGGGGTGACACCAGTAGCTGCAGTAAATCCAATGTCTAAGCCAGCACTGCCATTTCAATTAAATGAAAGCAAGTCGGCTATTCAGGCAGTCTTAAAACCAGGTCATTTTTAAGTGCTTAAATAGGGATTTGAAGAGCCTGCTTACACAATTGAGGGTTTCAGTTTTGCTTTAATTAGGTGGTGTTCTGGTTTTCTCAAAGATCTGAGAGGGTTTCGCATAGCTAAGGGTGAGGCACACCCAGCACAGCAGCATGCCAGCAGGAGCGGGGGGAGCAGAGAGGTGTAAGGGCAACCTGGTGGGCAGGGTGAGAGTCTTTGTGCTTTTCTCTAAGAAGGGACCAGGAGGGCTCATCCTTAAGGCAAACCTTTGCTCAGAAGTAATGTTATACTTCTGTACTAATCTAAATCTTCTATGTCTACCCCTGTGCAGTGTCTTTGCCATTGAATTTTTATGGCCCCCTAAGTAAAAGGGGAAATTAAAAAGCATCTATTTGTTTACTCTAGTCCTGTCATCTGGAATAAATGTTCCAATTTATCTCAGGCCCTGCTTACATGAAGGAAGTTCAGTTCGCTGATGGCAAATGAACCTGGGTCATCATTCATTAATCTCTGTAGCTGGACGAAGCTTTCGCTCTACCTTTTTTTCCCCTTCTTACTTTGATATTTAAATGCTCTTTACTTTGGTCATGATGGGTGTTTTCACTCTGTCTCCTGAGGGCTCTCATGAAAATGAGACGCTGCATCTTAAAATATCCTGTCAAGCAAAACTTGCTGAACAAAACACAGATCCTTATTTCATGACAGTAGCTGACTGTGCAGCGGTGGGGAACATGGGTCCCGTAGGACTCACACACTCCTTTACCTCCTCTTTTGATCGTGATGAAACTGATGAAAACTTCCTTTTATTTTAATTACCCTTCTCTTGCACTGCTGTAGCTGCAGAGTAGGCTTAGAGAGGCTTTAAATAAATGCTATTAAGAGAAACCACAACAATGGGCTGCCAGACCCATGTCCCTGCCTTGCCTGGGGCCTCATGGAGCATCTGTCCATGAGTGCCAGCAGCAGGACAGCCCCGGCTCAGTGCTGCGCATGGGGCTCCAGCAGCAGAGCATCACTGGGGAGCTGTGCTGGAACTTTTTCTCCTCTCTCCTTTTAGTGTGTTTTGCCTTCTGGCTTCCAGAAGCAAGGTTGGCCTTTCTGTGATGGTGGTGCCTCCCACTGCCAAAGCCACAAGCAGATGAGAACCATTTGCGCCTTGAATGTATCTGTGTGCCCTGCAGATAGATGTGAACAAAATGGGAGACCCAGGAGCATCGAAGCAGTATGGGAACTGAAAATCTGTTATGTTAAGAGTCAGATTTATGGCTGGGGCAAGAAGCTGTGGTTGTAAGCTTAGGCAATGGGCTTACTGTCCCAGCTAATGTGTTTGTGCCTACAGCTGCTTGGCCGTGTTCTGTTGCTTTCAGCATGCCTACAAACGCACCATCTTGTCTTCACTGCTCTGTCAGTTTACAGCCGGAGAGAAAGTCTGCCTGAAACTTAGAAGGGGATGATGAAAGAGGGAGGAATTCCTCTCTCCAGTTACCCATTTGTTTCTTGGCTTTGCATGTAGTTTTCTTTTTTCTTTTCCTTTTTTCTTCCCCTCTGCGATTTTCAGGCAGTTTCTCATTCTGGTTCCTCCTCCTTTGATCCTTCTTCAATAGGAAAAAAAAAAAAAGAAATCAAGAAAGCCACGCTTGTAGTCCTATTGTAATAACTGCCCTCCATTTGTGATCCTGACGGATAGAGGAACCACCACGTCCAGCATTACCTGCTAAGCTTTTCTCCTTTTGATATTTTTCCTAGCTTACGAATTCTGAAATTACTGTGATTAGGGCCAAACACTGCATATCTCAGGGCTGACATCCTGCCCATGCAGATCACTTGCACTGCACAGAATGTACTCTCACATCTGGTGACGTCCTTCCGCATGACGCATGCAGCCCAGCTTGCATGGGAAGTTTGCTTGTAAACTGCACAAACTTCTGGGACTGGATTAGCCCCAACTGAAGTTGACCCTTATAGGAAAGCAGCTAAGGACAGTGTTTATCACTTTTTCTAAATTTTAAATGATCTGCATAACTTACTGAGGTGGAACTTTACTGGAAAACTGCTGATGGCTGGAAAGGCTTGGGAATGGCTGCAGAAGGAACTGGCTTTTTTTTTAAATACTTTTTAGTTACAGTTTTTATACGCCTACACTTCCACTGCAGTAGAACACGTAGTTTGTTGGTTTGCTTTGGGCAAGGTGAACCTGCATAAAGTTGAAGTAGTAAGCATGTTAGTTAGATAAGGATATTGTTATTTTAAGGACCTCAAAGAACATTATCTGGATACATTGCTTCTAAGAACAAGGAATGGAAGGAGTCTCTTGGGCTGCTCTATGCCTCCTGCTGCTGGTCACTTTTTGCAATCCCTTTCCTCCCAGGCTGTCCCTCTTTCCATATCCATTTTAAAACTCAACAATCTGTGGCACTGGTATAGATGGGTGCATGGCAAGGCCAGGATAAAACCAGAACTGTGCTGCAGTTACGCTGCTTGTAAGGACAAATACCTTATTCACTAAATGTGGAAATCTCTGTTGTATGCCCATTGGTTTCTATCATTAAATGTCCATTCTGACTGTTGTGGTTACAAATGGATTGGGATTTTATTTTGTCAATAATTTCTCCTAGTGTAAATTTCTTAAGCAAATGGAAAATTTAGCTGAAAATCTTTGTGATGCATTTATTTGTTACAAAGAATTTAAATCTGGAAACATTCTTTAGTACTTTAGGGCGAAGACATTACAAAGTACATCTCCCTGCCATGCAAAAAATAGGCAGTAACTTCTGTAGTTGAAGAAATTGTTACCTGAACATAAAGAGCCTGAGGGCACGTTTTATGATCTCGTGTCTGCTTAGAAAGGTGGTTGAATTCATGGATTGAGTTCTGTCTCATAGACGTGAAGCCACAAGTCATTATGAGCTTCCTGCTCACTCAATAACTGCAGTAACCGACTGAAAGCTGCCACTTCAGCACTGTTGATTTTGCAGATATTTTGCATTGCGAGAGTCCTAAAAGAAAGAAGGTTGAGTAAAAGCGGCTTCCATTCTCCTTACAGGTAAATCAGCATTAAGAAAATAGGAAGGAATGAATATCCAAAGGCAAAGGAGGGGATGACAAACATCATGGAAAGCGGCAGAGAATGAAAATGAACATGCAGTAATAATTACTGGCTGGTGTCCTTTCAAGCCAAGACACTTACTTCCTAATTAGACAGCTGACTCTTAGGCTGGGGGATAATTAACAAATTTTAGTGCAAAAGAAGGGGGAACTAAGAGTAATTTTTCATAGTTCATTTATGCGTTTACAAGAGTTTTTTGGAAACCAGTTGAAAGTTACAGTAAATCTTTGCAAAGCGTTCTGAAAAATGACTTACTAAACAGCTTTCTTTTTGCAGCTCACTTACCAGTATGTATGTGCTCTTGAAACAGCAAGCTGTCAAAATTACTGGTAGAACTTGTGAAGGGTTCTTGCCCCGATTTTGGACTTTGAGTGGATTAATCACCTCTCAACACAGCACTTGAGCATGGAGCAGGCCAGAGGAATTTCCTTTGTCTCCAAATGTCTGAATGTTGATGTTGGACCTGGTTTTAGGAAGTGTGAAGCACTCTGAAATCCCATGGACGTTAATGGAAAAAACATGGGACAAAATTTCTTCTCTTTCTGAAGACCTTGCTCTGTGGGAGTTCTGCGTTGCTGATGGGAAGTAGTGCTGGCAGGCAGGAGGAGTACGTTCCCCAGTGTTTCCATATTAGCAGCAAGATGCCTTTTCAGGTGGCATTGTGACATGATCCTCTTGCTCTCAAAGTATCACAGTTGAAGATGTGGCTCTTGAAGTCCACTTAGATGAGATGGAACTGGTACTGAGGAACGAGAGCATTTTGTCTGGTTAGGAGATAAAAGGTAAATGAAGAAATAAAAGCTCTGAAAGGTGTTTGGCCTATTCTCTGTAGAAGGGCTATGCAGCTAAATTCATAGAGTGGTTGGAAACCATTGTGGTTTCATTTGTCAGTACTAAAGATGATGGAGAAAAAGAGATGGGTTCCATGGCCCTTAAGAAAACAGAAAAAATGTCTTCTGTAAGGCTAATTTAACCCTGTTAAGACAAGTACGCAAGACCACTGTGTGACTAATAGTATGTGGCATTTGGATCCAGTAAGCAGACTGATGTCAGGATGTGACTTCAAATCAAGTACACAGTTTAGAGGTACAGAAGGGCTTATATTCAGGGCTCTGGGCTTATGTAGCCAGCACAGGCTTTAAAGATAACTTTTAGCTATGTTTTCAATGTTCTTCGTTTGGTTTAAGGGTGAGGATGATACCATTGGCCATGCCACCATAAGGAGACAGTTCGTTGGTGGCACATGAACCAGAGATCTTGTCTGTGCGTATCCTGCTCTGAGTCTATGCTGACATACATTCTCTGTCAGCTACAAGAGAGTATGGTGTTCCATGGAAAACACTTCTTTTGAGCTCTTTCCTGTGGTCTGATTTCACTTGCTAATTGTTTTTTATTTTGTATGTCCTTTTGGGATAGAGTCCTTTGGAAATCTTTGTATGTTGGGAATTTCAGAATTCCAGCATAGGGCAGGTCAGCAAAAGCAACACACAAAATGTACTGTGTGATCATTTATTTCAGATCTAAGATGAGAGGGGCAGCCTACCTGAGAAGTATCGGCATCGAGAGGGTAAAAACCATGTATGTGGCTGTATCAGTATAAAGGAGTTTGTGAAGTACATATATCAGAATTATGACACAAGATTATATATAAATGATAAAGCGTATATTATAATAGGGCAAGTGGCATTGTAAATACTAGGGCTAATACAATGAATTGACCCACTGACCTAAATCATTTTCTGTCATAATGCTTTTTTTCTTATTTTTTCAAAGTTTGTCATAAATCTTCCATGTGTTTCACTGAGATTTATTCTCCAATCCCCACACTGACTATTTACCCCTAAAGGTTGAAAGCCTGAATTGAAGGTAAGCTGCTGTAACAAAATGTGTGTTCGACTTCTAGACAAATGTGCTGCTCATAACATTTACCTTCCTTTATAGGGAAGGATGTGGGAGAAATGCTGCTTCACCACTCAGGCTCCATAAAACTTACCTACTTAGTGCTATAAAGAGGATGTTTGATGTCAGTCTCCTCTTACTTTGCTTTGCTGTGCTCCTGCAGGTTATATCTGATGAAGTCCTGTGTTGTAACGCTGTCACCAAACAAGGGTGAAAAATATCCGATCACAACTGAAACAAATGGCTGTTGTGAAATGAGCTCATTGTGCTGTCCTGGTATTATTTCACCTTTAAACGTTCTTTTAAAGTATGTGGTTTCCCTAGGATAACAGAGATCCTAGGCAGGAGCTGATTTCAAGGCCAAGAAATATCCCAGTACTTCAAGCAATGCATAAAGGAAAAAATTACTCCTAAACAGTCATTTGGTTGCAAAACAAATGGAAAGATTAAGATTTCTCTGCTTTTCTGGCACAGTGTGAAATCAGTAATCCATTTGAAGAACTGGAAAAATCTGCCATAGCATTGCATTAAGAACACATTTTACAGATAACATTACAGTTCAGACACTTTGCAGAGAATTTGGGTAAAACCTATTGTAGGAGAGTTCCTGCATGTCAGAGAGCAAACTCTCCTTGGGCCTTCTGGCATCGCTGTAACTTTGATCCAGACACCCTTGGGCTGAGCACCAGGGCTTTCTGCTCGCTTTGGCTGTGCTGAAATCCTGGAAGCTGTGTTGCAGTAAAAGCCAATTTAAAGCTTTCTGACTCAGTATCACCTCCCAATTACAGGGTCATGTGGGGAAAGAAAAGTCATTTTTGAGAATCATTTTTGTTGTTCACGCTCACTTTTTGTGTCTTGGCCCTGAATGTTTGTTTTCTATTTTCAAATTTTTGTTGTCTTACTGTGAGAACCAAAACTTTGCTTCTTTATCTATTATTTCTTAAGAACAGCCCACTGTATAAAGATGATCATATACATATAAAGAAGGACACTAAAACATCATCTTGTGAGACTACAGGTAAAACCAGGAGAAGAAGTGTATAGTTTCTCATAATTAAAAAAAAAAAACAAAACAGATTTCAAGTACTTCAGTAAAGGATTGTAGATTGATTTCAGGTCTGGGAAATAGGTTCCTTCTGTGTTGTATACAGGGCACAGGAGGAGCATGTACTCTGGCCCTCAGTTCCTCTAAGTACTGTTGTTAAGTACTGCTGTAATTTGAATGATCAGTAATGACTATAGATGTTATGTTTAAATACTTAATGAGGGGGAAAAATTTAGCTACTTGTAAAGCAGAACTTTTACATTCAACATAGTGAGCTCAAGGTGAGAATCCAGTCTGACTTGGGGGTTTGATTGCATTCAGGATCTGGGGGTTGGGGAGCTGGGGTTCTGTAGGAAGTGTAAGATCTCCTTGTAAAACTTGGAGTGCTCAGAAATAGCTGTGCATTAAGCACTGAAACCTAAATTAATGATAGGAAAATTGAATGGCTAGATGCATGGTTCTATCGCACAAAGGGGCCCATTTTTTTTTTTAATACTAATAAGCGTTGCCATTATAAAAGCCATTTACAGTAGATAGAAAGGAGCTGCATGGTAATTAAGAGTTAGGCTTTGTCTAGAAAGAATTGTGTGGATTTGTGAATGCATCGAACAAGTCTTTGTGCAGACCATCATCCATTGGGATCTCTGAACTGTTTGGAAGAGGTCTGTGGAAGCACTAGTAAACCTATGGGCAGGAAGCTTATCTCTGTGTCGTCTGACCCTCTATACCCCTGCAAACTTTAGATGCATACATCAGAAATACACTGACAATAGTGTAAAACAAAAATTAATAACCACCTCAGCCTTCACCAAACACTTAAATAAGTATTCTGTGCTTTCTGCAGTCCTTTGCTCACTGGAATTGATTTTCTGCTGGAGCGTGCCTGCTGTGCAGCATTGGAATGAATTCCTGTAGTTTTACAAATTGGCTGGATTAGGAGGTCCAGCTTTACGTGTCAGGAGTTGTCAGCTCCTCCAGATGAATGGGGTACTGCCTGTCTCGTCTTTTTGGCTGATTCTGGAGGCATATTATTATTTTCTTCCAGACTCTTCATGTAAATGAATAGAAACTGTCAGGGATCATAACTCATATCTGACTGCTCTGGACAGATGTCCAGGTTCCTTAGGCTGCAGCTCATGGAACTACTTGAAGCATTTAGCTGACAATATGCTGGCACTTATACCAAAGTGCTAACTAATGGGAATGCTGATGCTTGGGAGCTCCTCTTCCTCCTTGCAGGTACAGAAAGTTGCACCAGTAGATCTTCAGAAAACTGTAAATGTCTTCATCCCTTCCTATCCAGCAACTCCATGAACATTACATTACCCCTCAGAGCAAGGTTGTTGTGGCAAAACTGGAGAACAGACCTGTCTTTCCAGACACCATTTTCCCCTTTGCATCCCATGGAAACAGGTCCACACGAGCTATGGGCTCTGGGAGGAGTTGCAGACAGCAGCTGCAAGATGGCAAGCCTGCCCTTTTCTGCAGGGAGGTACCCAAACAAAATCTGTTGGAGTGAATACTTACTGTATGTGTGTCCTTTTACTCTTCTCAAGAGTTGGTGATAGTCTGAGCTGGAGCATGACATGGCCATGTTGGATGGGGCCCTGGGCAGCCTGATCTGGTGGGTGGCAACCATCCCTGGCAGGGGGTTGGAAATGGATTGAAGGTCCATTCCAACCCCAACCATTGTGTGTTTTGGCGTCAGGCTGTGAGCTTACTTTGTGAGTAACCAAATCCGTACAGTTGGTGGAAATTCCATTTAATGCCAACTCTGACTTGTGGCGTTCGCTTCTCTTCTCACTTGCTTTAATGACACTTTGCTGTTCCTTTCTTTTTCCTTTGTCCTGCATAAATTACAGCCAGCTGCTAACCCAGCCTTGTTTTGACATCCTGCCTTGCAAGTGCATGGCCCTAAAGAAAACCCTATATTCTAAAAATAAAGCAGTCTCCATCACACAGCGGACAGGCTTCACAAAGAGTTGTATTTTTTGTTGTCACTGTTTCATCTTTAAATACTGCCTTATTTTGAGGCTTTTCCTGCTGGTCTGGCCTGCAGATGGGATGGAAGCTTCCTCCAGAAGAGCTGGTGTAGCATCTTGTGGCCCCAGCACGTGAGTCCAGAGTCCAGTCTGCCTGGTCAGTGAGGGACACTGCTATGAGATTTAAAATGAGGCAAAAAAGGTGCCTTTGTTTTTGGTGGCATGTGTGGAAGGTGAAAGCCTAGAGGGAGAACAGGAGCTGGACAGAGCCTTCTTCTGCCAAGCCGCAGCCTACCTAGAGGAGGGAGACGAATAAAATAAACAGTGTGTGAGCGATGTAATGTGATCTAAAAAGCCATCTCATGGCTGGAGTATTTTTGTCAGGCAGCTACCTCGAAACATCTGAGGGAATTTCCCAGTGGTGTTTGTTAATGTGTTTGGACGGGGCTGGAAACTGCTGAGGCCTGACTGCAGCACGGAGGGAAGTGTGTCAGTGTGTGTCAGAGTAAGCAATGGGCTGCAAGTGTGCCGAGTCATAAGCCAAGAACAAATGAGGAGAGATGGGTAAGGTCATCCCAGTGCTGGGTGCAAAATGGAGCTGGTGGATGTGCAGCTGATTTTGCCTATTGCAATCATGGAACGGTTTTATAACAGGGAATGTTTGAAGCTTTTCATGTTCAAACTTTTTTGTCTCTTTTTTTCTGCCACAGTTAAGCTTTATACCAGTAAATATTGCCTGATAAATGCGTGATTCAGTGAGTGTGTGTTTGGCTTCTGTGCAAATGAGTGAATATTGCCATTCCGTATTCTGAAATTGAGAAACTGACTGTGGGAATCTTACTCAGCTTGATCTGTAATTAAGTTTTCAAGACAGAAAATGCTCTTCATGTTTTTCCTGAAATGAAGTGTATGTTTTCAGTGTTGTATATAACCTGTATAAAAGTATAATTCAGAGAAGCTTTGAAAAAAGTTCTGAAACGAGTAAATTAATTCCAATTTCCTAGACCAGCTCTTAGCACTTCTGGACTCCAATCTAATGTAAAGCCTTTAATTATGAAAAAAATTCATATGAAGAAGCTTGAATATATAGATATTGGATACAGACTAAAGCATGAATTCATGTGGATTTACTTTGTAATTTGGTTTGATGTGCAGAGGCACAACAATCAAAAGATGCTTCCACTCTGGAACCACAGAAGACAGTGGAAGGAAGCTGAAAGACGAATTCAATCTGATATCCTCCTGAACTCAATTCAGGTGTATTACCCTCAAGTCAAAGCTCTGATTACATCTTGCCTGGACTCCATGCACTTGCTTTAATTCTGGTGTCAGTATTGCTGACGAGGCAAGAGCTTGATGGATAGGCTGCACCTCCCCAAAATGCAGAGCAAGTATGCTGAGCTTCTCAATGAAATGAATATCCAAGGAATCTATTCTAAACTTGCTCACTCTTAGCCCGCATGAGCTGTAGGCACAACTTTGGGAAGCAGGCACAGTACAGAAGGGGCTTTTTGCAACAAATCCAATTGCTCAGAAAATGAGATTTGGTTAAAAATCCTCATATTTGTTGTTTCTCATCGTGTTTGGGTTTATATCTGCTGCCTTCTATGAACTTCTAAGATTGCACTGAAGTTCAAACATTTCTTTGCAACCACAACAGCTAGAGCTGTTTTGTTTTAAATGCAGGGAGAGAATCCTAGGGAGCCATGCTCTTGCCAGAGTAGGCTTTAAAAGAAACCCCTGCTGTTATCATAACAACAGTGATAAAGTCGTGAAATGAGCTCTTTCCTCTAAGTACAAATTGCTTGATCTTTATAGTGCTAGAAGAAAGACTTCTTTACGGTAGAAGAGACTGTGGCTGTGTAGGGTAAACCACTAACTTTACTGTCTGTCGCTTTTCATCAACTATAGTGTCACGTCACCTTGAAGTAGAGCTTGCAGATCTTACATTCAAACCAGGGCTTAACCTTGAGGTGGGATTAAACAAGTGGAGGGAACCATTGCAGTCTGTTTGGATGGAGGAGGTATGACTCCTAATTGCAAACAATACAAAGAAAGGCTGAAATGTACAATTATTACAGAACTCAGCAATCGGAATGGCTGGTGAGCTGTTAGGTAGTATCCCCACAGCCCTTTTTCTCATCTGAGCCTCTGGAAGGTATGACTTGGTTCAGCGCTATGGGAACTAAATGAAATGGTGTTCTTGGACTGCCTCAGTGGGGCTACCACATACCTGCCTCCTTTGAGGGCAGTTCATGTGAGGAAAAAATGACTGAGGACTGATAAGCACCCAACCACCACCTGCTCTGCAGGAAATCTCGGGATAGCGCTTTGAAGTGGGAAGTATATTCTGGAAAACATCGCTCTTTCTTGTCTTACTCCTATGCAGCTTCTTAAGAAGCAGTTACAGGAAACAGATATTGAGGGTTCTTTTTCTCCGAGTCTCAGTATACTGGAAGTATTTGTCATGTTTTTATGGCTGGGCACCGCTGGAGCTTCACAAGCAATCAGCAGGTTAATGTACACTGCTGCTATGTCTTTCTCTAGCACTTGCATCCCTGCAAACTCCGTGTCTGTCTTTGACCCAGTGAGCATGGGCTTGATTTTACTTATCACATAGCATGAAAAACACAGTGTGTTTCTCCATAGTCTCATTTACACCCCATTATTGCTGTAAGGAGTGTCTCAGATCTTTGTAGTTAATGCCATTCCCAGTAGCTTTCCTGTATTATATTTTCCAAATACCCCATCACTCTCCATGTATTAACCTTTCATAGCTTCTCATTATACTGCTTCTCCTATCTTCTTTTAGTTGGTGATAAAACTTTTCAGACACTGGAGAAAACGTTTTGTAACTCACCATTTGCTTTAGCAGAATGGGTTTGTATTCGTTGTGATATTTTAAAGATATTTTCTTGGCATATTGACTGATTTGCAAGAAGTCAGGAAGACACAAAAAAGCCCAGGATGGGAAATTCAATTTGGTTTAATTTCTTGGCAATGTGCAGAATCATTTCCCAGGTCTCTCTAGTTAACAATGCAAAATACAAGCTTATTCCCAAGCTATCAACATTCCTCAGTTTTCTTGTGGCTGAAAGTCTGTTTCTCACGATCCGTGTCATTGGGACAGGGCAAAAAGTGACCATGTGGGCTGCTCCATCCCATGCTTTTATTTCTGCTCCGAGTAATGGATGTTCATAGACCCCTTGCTAATGGGATGTTTCACTTATTCATAAAATTTAATCAATGCCAATTTCTGAAGAAATTTCTTGGTCTACGTGCAGTGTTGTACCCAGAGACTTGAATTTGGCAGGCCTGATAATAAGTCTGAGGATTGAGGATTGTTATGTCTTCCTCACCAATATGTCTAAATAATGGTTCATAATTAACTCTGGCAATCTCTCTTGTCCAAGCAAAATTCATCATTTTGTAATTCTCTGGGGCTTTTGCCAGCTTTCCTGCAAGGAGTGTTTGGACTGTGTGCGAAGAGGTTGCGAGGCCAACTAACGCAGCCAGCAGAGGATTCCTCCAATTAGTGTTCAGTGAGCGCAATGCCCGTCCTTGCTGGGAGCCTGCCTTTTCCACTCTGGCAGCGGGGCAATCATCAAAGAGTCCCTGTTTATAGTAAATAGTGCTTGGCCTCTGCAAAATGAAGGCATGAGGCCTTTCTAATCAAACTATTTTTCTTGGTATGCGTGAGGCTTGACGTTTCAGCAGACATGGATATGAATATTTTCTTCGAGGAATAAGGACCTTACATACAGTTCTCAACATGCTAAAGAGTCTGCTTCCCGTCTTTCCTACCATCTCACATCTGTAACAAGCATGGACTATTTACCTTTGTTGGAGGAGTCCTCTCACTGTTATTCAATGCCTACACTGGGAATGGAGTGGATGAAACCATTCACCATTCTAGAGGAGTAATCAATGCTATATGGCAAAGTCATTGCCCTCAGACAGCTAGGTGTTGCCTAGGATGGTCCTTAAGAACTGTGTGTTTCCATCTGCATTTTCCCAAGCTTCCTCCTGCAAAACAAAGCTGTCAAGGCAGACCAGTTCCACATGTCTTTAGAAGGGTGGACTGATGAAAAGACTGCAATGGCTTAGAGTTTCTGTTCCCCTGCCCAGAAATCACCATTACAGGACAGTGCTAGACTTAAGTTCTGATCTGGGATGGAAAATCCTGTGTTCTTTGGTCATTTGCAAAAGATTTGTGACTCACATGGAATTTGCACATCACTTACTGAATCCAAACCTTGGAAAAGACAAATCTATTAATTTATGTAAACAGGAAATGCTGTTCAGCCATTCAGTGTTCTTAAGCCACACATTCTACCCTCTTATAATGTCAGTTTTCTGTAGGGAATAGGAAAGTCCTGTCAGCATGCCAGTCCTACTTTATATTCCATACCTGCACGTAGACTTTGCCTGTATGCCTATTCTCCCGCCTTGGTTTGCATTGTTTTATCTTTGGGTTTGAAAACTATGTACATCTGTAAAAACAGAGGGTAATATATGGTAGTGGTATGCTGCTGTATTCATTTGAATTAATGTCCCTTAAAGTGCAGAGGCTGCAGATTCCATGTATTGCAAGATGGTAGAGCATTTAAAGAAAACAGATCCTGTTTTCATAAAGGTCAATTTATAACTGCTCAGGTTCATTGAATTTCGGTGGTGCAAAGAGAGGAAAAGTGGTTCCAAAAACTTAGGTTATCAGTCTGAATTCACAGACTGTACAATCTTGTTTTTGCTGCCTCTCTACCAACAGGAATTCTGCGTACTCACATTCTTGATCCTTCTCCTCTTCCTTGAAGAAACACAGCTGTGGAGCATGAGGCTTTATTGCAGCGCACCGCTGCGGATCGCAGGGAGCCGGGCTGCACTGTATGGAAATGAGGTGGTGCAGTTACTGCGTGTTGGGAATAAGTGCTTGATCATATCAGTTAACATCTGTTCTCCCATTAGTCAGATTTTCTGTCCTGAAAATGGCTGAAGCCAAATGTCCCAGTGATAGGTACATGAAAGTTAATAACAGACATAAAGTAATTCCAGTTTGAAACCCTGAACAGCTGCTTTGTGCCCTGAAATATGCTGATTAATTTACTTGGCAGAGTGACCTTAAGATTTCTTTAACAGTGCTTGAGGGCAGTTTATTTGCAGAACCAAAAAAAAAAAAAAAAAAAAAAAAAAAAAGACCAAAATTTACTAAAATTGTGAAATTACCGAGGCTCAGCTAAAGCATATCAATCCTCTATTGGAATGGCCTTGTCAGGCAGTTAAGTGGGCAGAGCTGCTGAATGTTCATCTTCTGGGTGGGATTCAGTTATGACAAACAAATGCCTGTTCCAGACAAGCACATTCCCCAGGACTTAATGAGCTTTAATTTATATGCATCAACTCTGTGGCACTAGTGAATGCTTTTACCTCTGACTGCTCTTCTCACACATATAGCATTGGCTTGCACTGTCTTCTTGTCTGGTAGGAAGCCTGTTTTTCAACCAGTTGGAGCAGTGCCCAAAGGCTGCAGTAGAGTGGTCCTACTGGTGGCAATGGGGTTGCCCGTGGCTCTGGGACGCAGCAGAACTGAAAGCTTGCACTGAGACAGGCAGGTCTGGGGCTATGACTGGCTGGTGTCCCCAGAGGTATTGGTGACTCTGGTACAGAAGTTCACTGTTAAGATGAGCTGTGCCATCTCTAAGGGTGAACTGTGGCAGTGGAGTGTATTGCCCTGGAGCTATAAGCTACAGGGCAGCTATGTACCGTGAGCTGGAGTATGTGATATACCGATGAGGTCTCGTATGTTATTTCAATTTATATGCTAATTTTCTTGTTTTTATGTATATTTTTCTCTTCTCCTTTTGCTTTCCACCACTATCTTTTATAGTTCTTGGAAGACCATAAACAAACCATTCTGTTTGGAGCCAGCAGCAATACTTCTCTTTCTCTGTTTCTTTTTTTTTTCTGGCAGTCTACTGGTGCTTTGGATTTTGATTTCCTTTACCTACTAGAGATATTTATATATGTAGATATTAAAATAACACAAAATGCATTTTGTCTGTTTCTGATCATCCTTAAAACAATGTGCAGCTGTTGAACTGCATATGAGCTTTGGATTGCTGCAGGCCATTCTTGGTGAGCGTGTTGTATCGAGCACCAGGCAGTGGTGAATATCTCAGAGCACACTGCAGTGAGCTCGGGTCTGTTCCCCTCTCCTTTAGAACACCAGTGGTATTCTCACTCTGTCTCTACTCCTTTAGATTGTTTGTGGTAAAGAAGAAACTCAGAATGAAATTTTTGGCTTTACTCATAAATTTTACTCACTTTATATTTCCTGTGGTATGAGTTTCCCATTCCCATTGGTGGCAGCTGGGTATCAAACCATTTGTGCCATGCCAGCCGAACCCCTGCTCTCCTCTGTGCCTCTCCGGTCTATTCTGCAGGTTCTTTTTGCTTCTTCCTCCAGGTTCTGCTCTCCCATTCCACCTCCCTCATCTCATCTTTTCTTTCCTCCCCTTGTTGCTTAGAGTTATAGACCTTCCCATCCTATTTTCCCTTCCTGTCTATAACAAGTAAAGCATTTATCTTAAGCAGTTTTCAGCTTCAGGTCTACAGAGATGTCATAGAAAATGTTGTCTGAGAAGCAGGGACCAGATCAGCATCCTATGGGGTCAGCTCCCTGTTGCTCCACTGGTTCCCTCTTCTGTACATCCTTGTTTGAGGTGCATAATGCAGTAAGAGCCCTGAGGAAGTGTTGTGTACGTGACACACCATGCTGCCCTGAGAGGTCAGTGTCTAGAACTGTGCATCACCTATGGCTGCCCCAGCACACGAGTCATGTTCCTTGGCTGTGATTGGGGCTGCGTGGGGCTGCTGGTGGTGATGTGGCAGAGAGAACACAGCTGGAGGACAGTCAGTTTTAGCTGGAAGTTCGTGGTCAATTCTCTCTCTGAAAAGAATACTTTTTCTCAAAACAAACCCTAAATTTTCTCAGAAAAATCTGTGCAGAGCTTATATTTTCCTTAAAAAATGATAAACAGCAACTTCATTGAGATTCACAGAGAACTCAGTTATGGAAAGTGTGTTTATTTAACTGATGACAAGAAACATCTATGTATGCTGGCACACTCCTCAGGATGTGGATGGGAACCATCTTGCAGCCTTTGAGGACCACCACCCCAACTCGTGGGGCTGCTGTGTCACATATGGGGTGAAACACAAGTGTAGCACAGTTGCATGTTCTTCCTCTCTGAAGATATACCTCCCTCCTTCCTGGTGGCCTGGGGAGACAGAAGTAGCTCTGTCAGACATCACAAGCTCGAGATTCCTTCCGCGGTTTTCTTGTTTATTCTCAGATGATACAAAGATGCTCAATGTGAGTGCTGCATCATGTTTCTTTTCCTGCTGCCATATACTTCCCCAGGTTTATTTGAAATGTTAGCAAAGCCTTGACAATCTTGCTAAGGCTCTGGGAAAGTATCATAATATCAGAGGTTTGCGTATGGGGTCTATTCCTCATGTCTCACCTGCCCTTTGGGACTCCTGCAACGTCTGGGGCAGCACACGTTGCTGCTGATGCACCACACTGTCCTCAGTGACATCCTGCATTTTGTTCTCAGGGCTGGGACTGCAGCGATGCTCTGCAATGGGCTGATTTGCAATTCCCTGACATATGCTAGTTACAATCATACATTAGGTTTCGGGAAAACAGCCCTCCTAATATGCATGGGAGAGAACACACCAGATGACTGTTACAAGAGAGATCTGAGACATCTTATTTAATTTAATATCAAACCAAATGGAGAAACTTTGCAGAAGTGAGTGCCAGATTATCCTCTGAGGACTACAGCCTGGCTATTTGGCTGCCAATAAACTACATATTTTCTTATTTACTAATAGGAGAGAAGTAAACTCTCCATGGTGAGTAATACAGATAGCAGCAGCTCCAGTTTCTCTTCATTCATCACTATATTGCTTTACCCAAGCAAAGGTCAGTGAGTACTTGGTTTCTTTTCTCTGTTGTGGAGTTTACATTCACGAGTCAGTGGAGGGTCTGCAATTGTATCCTGGCAGTGTGGCCCAAGGGGCTGTTTCTGGGGCCTGTTCACCTTTCCCTGCTCTTGCTGGAGAAAAGACTGAGGTCGTGTTCTGGAGCATGGGCAGGAGCAGGAGGTGGAAGATTTGCTCCCTCGTGGCCTATGACTCACTTTACTTTAGACACCCTCTTCTAGACTGCAAGGGGAAAGGCTTAAGATTGAAGCTGCATCCTGAGATGTATGTCAGCTGGCCACTGGTGGAGGAGAGAGGATGTCTTTCCAGCAGCTTGTGGTTGCTCTGAAGTAGGTTGGTAGGTTGTGCTCAGGTAACTTTAGTGCCTTTTGAAGGATGGCATTCGTAATCCAGGTGTTGGTACGTCTTCTAAACTGCAGGAAAGTTCAAAACCACACCCAGCATTCGTGGGAATTTTGGGTGCAGTGCAGTTGGTTGTAATGACTGTTCCCTGTATGTGTTCTTTCAGGATTCCATTACATTACGTTTATTTTTATGAGGATGGTCTTGAACTTTTCACGGCAGTGTTTGGTGAACAGATTGGAAATTCTGAAAAAGATATTAGAATAGGGTGAATAAGTCATAAAGAGTACTTACTTTATGAATGGCACCTTCTTTTTGTGAATTCATAGCATGAAAGAATCCTTAGTGTTGGAAGAGACCTCTGAAGGCCATGTAGTGCAACTCCCCTGCACTGAACAGGGACACCACAGCTAGGTCAGGTTGCCCGGGGCCTTACCCTGCCTCACCTTGAATTGCCTGGGAATAAGGCATAACTTGTCTGAATTTAGTTGTTGATTGAAATTATGCACCAAATAATTTGTCTGGAATCCTTACTTTGTAGCTCATACAAAAGCAATTTCTTGTGAATAGTTGACAGTCAGAAGCTTAGTTATGATGCTAGACACAGAAATTCCAGGGATTATTTTTCTATTTTGTGATTAGAATATCATAACTTGTCTATTTTTTTTTCATTTGTTGAAAGAATGACTTAAGATTTGAGAGTATCCTAATTCATCAGTCTGTGAGAATATTGCAATATTTGCCAGGATTTCCTGTTCTGGCCAGCTGTTCTGCCAGAGCCATGTTTTGTTAGAAGGCAGACGAAGCAATTTCATTAACAAACATAAACAGCAGCTTTTTCTTTTTTTCCCCTGTATTCCACCTACTCTGAAACTAACTTGTGATTTTCAGACTAACTGAGATACAAAGGCTGTTTCCACCACGGGGGCCTAACTTGTTATTTGCTTCTTTTAGGCCTAAGCTTTTAGAATGAACAAAGAAGAGATCTGACTATTTTTCCATTCCCAATAATGAGTCAGGAACAGCCCGTGCCACATCTGTCGATTATCAGATTTTATCCAAGTAGATTTCTGTTTTGATTTTTGTCGCAGTAGCAAGAATTAACTGCCTCCAGAACTCCTCAGCTAATGAGAACAATGCATCTTCACACTTCTTCAAACCTAGAAGCTCATACCATGCTTCTAAGCACAGTAACATGTAGAAATTGCTTCAATCTTTCTTTTACCTATTATCATGGACTTTATTACTGCACCAGATTGTGAATAGAAAATGAAAGGCATTAGACATGTATACTCCTGCTTATTTGACGGTGTGCTGTGTATTGCCTACGTGAGGTGTGCTGGCTGTAGTAGCTGTGGTTGTGGGCTTACTATCTATGCTGAGGCTGGTGACTCTGGTAAGCTGGGAAGCGATGCTGACCTTATAAGGCAACTTACATCATGTTGCCCCTCTTCCCAGTCTGACTCAGGGATGAAATTATCATTATAAATTTCAAATACATCAAGAACTTCAAGACATCTTTGCCAGTTACCCCAACTACGCCTTAGGTTGCTGGATCAGCAGTGAAAGTGCAGCTTGAGGAAAACACGAACTGGCAGAACGTGTTCCCATGCCAGGTAGACTTCTTGAAATAGCACTGCCCACAGGGATCGTTTGTCACATTTGAAATGATAGCAGGCAATCTGTTGTGGCCTGTGATGCTTTTCCATCATTCTGTGCGTGGCCACGTGCCTCCCATATGGAGCCAGCCCCTGGGGCTCTGTGCCCTGGCTTGTACCCGTGTGACATGCAGCCATTGCGAGGCAGGTGCCTGAGCCGGGCTGTAACAGCAGCTGAGCCATCCTGCTGCATGCACTTGCATGCTTAGACTTTTGTGAGCATAAAGGCTCCAGTTGCTGCTTATTGGCAGACTGTAATTCTTTCTGATAACCTGATGTTTACCATACTTGTGGTTTTTGTATTTAGTCCTTGTACTCAGGTTTGTAGCTTGATTGGGAGCTCTTTGTGGGCTGCATACTTACTTAATACCTAACTGTTTGGTCCTGAGCTCCTTCAACAAAAATAAATGGTAATGCTATTTATTCAATATTTATTCTCTTTTTTGCACTGCAGCAGAGTCAGAGCAATATAATGGGATCTATTTAGCATTTGCTCATTTGCTTTGCAGAGCCCTCTTCCTGCTTTTTCTCCATTTATGTAGGTGTTGAGTATTGCTCTTAAGCATAGATCGCAATATGTAGGTTTTGACAGAGTA
This sequence comes from Gallus gallus, assembly GCF_016699485.2. Taxonomy (NCBI): domain Eukaryota; kingdom Metazoa; phylum Chordata; class Aves; order Galliformes; family Phasianidae; genus Gallus; species Gallus gallus. The sequence continues at coordinate 13,311,837 of NC_052544.1, forward strand.
AACATATTCAAATCTGTACAGAAGATTCTTGGTTAATAATAGAGGAGACTAACCTGTTTTAATTTGATGTTATACATACTTAAATGAGGTGTGTAGGGGATGCACGCTGTGTCTGAAATGCATGCAAAGACAAAAGTATATTTCCTTAATGCATACTTTCTTACAGGTTTGAAAAGCAAGTTTACATGCTTATGCATGCAAATATTTAATTACATTTCAGCTCTTTTGAATGAGGTGTAGCTAGGAGTCCCTACTTGTTAATTTTAACAATCTATAAAAGTAGTGCAAGTACTGAGCACAAATTTACAAATGCCTTGTTTCCCTTGGCAGAGCACAAAAAGGAATTTAAAAATAAATGGGTGTATCAGAAGCTTTTCACCTATGAAACACTTTGCAAAATAGGAAAGCTCCCATTTTGCACACATCCTCCACTTGTGCTGAATGTCTTCGTTGCTGGGGAGTCATACAAGTCGAGATACAAGAATTAGAGAGTCACACAAACCAATTGCTTTACCTTAAGTTTGTATTTCTCAAGGTTTTGCTTTTGTAACTGGCTAATTGCTTGGGCACAGGAGCTGAGCCAGCACTGAGCTCTGGCCACACCGGGTGACTTTGCTTTCTGAAATGAAACATCAGGAGGATTTTTAAGGTGCCATTTAGTTTCCTCCGTAAGACAGAAACAATAAGAAGGATGGTGCAGAAGCTGAAGAAATGTTTGTTTCTTAATTGATTCCTTTCCGAGGAAATTAAAAAGGAAGGAAATGTGAATAGCTGCTGAAAGGAAAGGAAAAATCTGTTGTCTACTCCGTAACCCCTATTTTCCAAGGTTTGGACAGTATTCATGCATCTCTCAGCTGAGCTATATTTTTGGCACCAAAATATTGGTTGTGATTTGCATAATCGCGTGTTACTTCAGTAGGTGCTTGCAAGAAAGCTGAAGTTATGCCTGTTTTTTCAAGTGGAATTAATTTTGAAGTATTGTGCTAATTTTAAAACATCTCTTTAAATCGTGGAAAAAAGCAAAATTTTGTTCACTCCTGAGGTGTACGTTGGGTCTTGGAGAGCACCAAATTAAAAACTGGTTTTCAATTTCTAAGAGATGGAGCTGCAATTACTTTTTCCTTTCCACTGAAAAACTACAACATTTAATAGGAAAAAGAAAAACTGTATGAAAACCTGTAAAAAAGATGTGAATGAAAAGTTTTGATTTCCCCTCTTTTTCTCCTTCTCTTTGCCTAAGGTAACTACAGCTCATAGAGAAACAGTCGTGGGGAGCTCAGTTTCATTATCTATACACCAGTGTTAGAGACAAAGCATGCTTGGAGATGTAGAAGCTACTGAGTGGATGAACAAGTTGCTTCATGCTAAAAGCATTTGGTGCCCATGAGCATAATGATGCATTTATAAGCAAGGATATGTTAGTATGTTTAAAATTTTGTCTGTAGTCATGCTGTCTGTTAAAGCAAAGGCATTCCAGACATGTAGTATGTTGAGGATCACGAACCTCACTGCAGAACCAAAGGCAGTCTGAGCTCTGAGAGCACACAGGTGTTTTTATAATCCCTCTCTTCACAGGCTACTTTCTTCCTTAAGCTAGACCTCAGGGCTAGCTAACCTTCCTTTTCCATCTCTTCCTCCTCTGAAGTTATCCCCATGGGTCAAAGAATGACATTTCCTCATGTTAACTCACAGATTTCTATATGTGTTTTAGGGCTACTTGGAAATTATTTAATGAATCAAAGTGTGTTGAAGTACTTCACTTTGGTCCCTCTGAAATGAGCTGGTGACTCTGTGGAGGAGGAAAGGCTAACACTCCAGAATGGGAGGAAAGCAAGCATCCCATGTGAAGGCTTAAAGGGTTACTATCTACTGTTAAGCTTTTTTAGTAACACCAAGCAGAGTGATTGGAAATGTTCCTGTAGCTTGAAGTTCTTTCAGACATTCATCTGGCTGCTGCTGTGGTCAGCTGGAAATATCAACTCATCGTTTCGCTCTCTCTTGTGAGGCCCTCTGGTCCAGATTTCCTCCAGGCACCTCACTGAGGAACCTCTCCTGGAGATGCCCTGTATGTTTGTGCTTCACGTGTGAGGAGGGTCCTCTATGTAAGATGATGTGGCCTGGTCACACCTAGATTTTCATAGAACAGGACGATTGTTTCATCGGTCACTGGTTAAAACATTCAGAGAATACCCACTGTGTTTGTCTGCCAGCATAGGAGAGCAGCTGGCAGGCCAGGGGTTAATTCTGACTGTGTTGTGCAAGAAGCTGGCTCTGATCAGTCTGCTGTCACAAGACGAAGTGGCCTCTGGCTTTCCAAGATGAAACAGGTTCCTTCAACATACTGTAATTCTGACTGATTGAAGGCTGCTCTAAGTGGTTGAAATACAGCTAAAAATTACAGCAATTGTCCCCAGGCTCTTCTATGTGAGCTTCCACGTGGGCTTTGTGCTCCTCACTCTCCCTACATCCCTGTGGGCTTTTGTGTTTTCCCAAGGTTTGTTTTTCCTGTAGATCTGCACGGAAGCTGGGTGTTCGTGTTTGGTTGCTGTGCTGCCTATGGGGAGATGTTTGTGCTCCTGGAGTGAGGAGAATGCAAGGTCCCACACACCGTGGGTGCCCATGGCTGTGCCTGGGCCACGGCTGCTTGGCTTGCAGGGCAGACATCTCTCCCGAGTGCAGATGCAAGAGGAAGAGAACAAAGCAATTGCATTTGTCCATTTGCTAAAGAAAATCTAAGCATTGTGCCATCTGTTCTGCAGCTACATGAAGCCCGATGAGCTCTTTGGAAAAGGCAGAAAATATGTTAAGAATCTGGGGAAAAGATGGATGTGAAAACAAGTTCCTGAAAATTGTCAGGTGCTTGGATAACACCAGAACAAACCAAAAATAGCAAAACAAAACAAAAAAGTTAAAAACACGAGAAAGAAAACTGCCTTAATGCAGGGAGTCAAATGCAACACTCAAGAGATTCTTCTCTTATGCCATCTCCAGGTCCTTCCATGCGTTTGTTCACTTCTTCACACCGATCCTGCTCAGGAGAGCATTTAATGGCTTAACAGGTGTGGTCTAAGCCTGAGGGGCTGCACCCGGTGGTGGTGGCCCGGTCCCCGCTGACAGAGCCGGGCCATGGGGTGAGGCCTGCCCGCGTCCGGGCCCGGCATAGCCGCCTGCTGCCAAGAGCCCCAGCTGTGAGCCAGTGCACAGCTGGGCGTCGTTTTTCAAAAGCCAGGAAGGAGAACTGCCGACTCTGTGAAAAATGATAAAATCTGGAAAACTTTTTAAAACAACTTTTATAGCTTCGCAAAATTCCTGCTTCCCCAGAGTCCGGATGAGCCCTGTGGAACTCAAATTGCCTTGAGCTCCTCGTCGCCATGCAGCCACCAGCATGGGCTGATGGCGGGGCTGGCGGCGGGCACAGGGGGCTCTGGGGCAGCAGCAGGTTGGAAGGGAATATTATTCATTGCTGCAATCATTGCAGAAAGGGGATAGCAAATGTAAGGATGTATCCCTTCAGGCTCCTGATTTGTAAGCTGAGAATGGCAGTGTGGTCGGAAGTGACTGATGGTGAGAGCTGCTTGGAGCATGAGGTTGTGCTGGTAGGAGAAGGAAGGTATCTCATGATTCCTGCTTTGAAATCTCCTGGTTTGGCCTTTGGGAGATTTGGAGACGACTTCCTATCTCTGCCACAGAGCTCCTGTTTGTCCCCAGGCAAGTCATCTAGTTTTCCTGCACTCCAATTCCCCAGTGAGGGAGCAGGGATTGCTTTCCTCCAGCACGGTGCTGCGAGGCTCTGTAGGATTTGCAGTTACCATAGAGATGAGGAACCTAAATAGAATTTCAGACCTGTTGAAGGAGAGCTATGAAACCTGATGGTGTTACCAAAAGAACAGCTTGGCTCTGGCCGTATTGCGTGGGGCAGCTACAACAGGTTGTAAAACTGTCACAGTAGGTGTAAGCACTGTGAAACCAGGGTCAGTTGGAACACAGACTTGTAAAAACAAAAAACGTACCAATATAAACTCAACCTGTAAATACGAAGTAATATCACTGGTTACAAAAATAAACTAAAAGAGATTTTCTCTTTAGGATCATCTGAGCATTTCAGTTTGACAAAGTCTTTTGGTCTGGCGGGAGTCCAAGACCAAGAAGTCCAGACCTGCTTCTGTTCTTTCTGGGGCACCCTGGGGTTTCTGAGGGTCCTCTCTGTATTAAAGGTCTTTAATTTGCTATGAGATGTCAGCTGGAGAAGGAAAAATATGGACTTATTCTGCAATTCGCTGTAGGCAGAGGGGAGCAGGGGAAATTATGCTTTAATTCAATTGATACTCCTCTCTTATTCTTCATTATGAAACGAAGAGAACTTTCAGGTGCTTCTTACTGCACCGTTGTTTTCCTCTGTGTTTCTCATTCATATTAGGAAAAAAACATTTCATGCCTTTGGTCTGTCTGCTGAAATAAGAGTAGTTTTAGAGGTCCTGATCATTCCCACTCAACTTTTATGGGAACGTTTTGGTTTGGTTGTATTTGCAGGCATCCTGAATCCAGTGTTTTCAATGCAGCTATGCCACTGACTTGTATAACAGAATAACAATGCCATCTGTCTTGTCTTTTTTTATCTCATCTTCAAACATCAACCCCCCCCACCCCCCCCATTTTTTTTCCCTCCAGATGTGCTGGTTTACTTTCTCTGGAGAGGGAGAGGAAATCTTCATTGAACTTGCAGCAATAGTCATCCATTCCTCACGTGAGTTGGCAGGAGATAATTTAAGACTTTATAGGATGTGTGGGTTGGTTAAACACTCCTGCCAAAGCCTTTCAGGTTTTTTTTTGGTCAGTGTTAACTTCCATTTGACAGCTTCCTATGCATTCATTCCATGATCTTCCTGATTTTTGTCTCTTGGGCTCCTGATGGTGCTCTCTCTAACCTGTATCATGTAGTTAGTGGCCAATTGAGTGGGAAACGTCACCATGGGCCTCAGCAGCATTTGGATGCCCTCAGGAAACATAGGGCAGCTATGTTTTGTCCTCTGCTGGGTGTTGTTGCTCTAGGCAGGACTTGGAGGAAGGACTGCAATAACTGACTGGTGGAGATGATGCAGATGGTCTGGTAATGTCTCTTGTAAACTATGTAAACTATTTATTTGTTTGTTTGTTTATTTTGCATTTATAAGGGGAGATAACTGGCTTTTTGGCTTTCCTACTACAGAATTTTCTGTTTCATACTCCTGGTTTTTGTAACTACATTTGGACAGTCAAGATTGAGAAGTTTGTTAGCATGGTTGGCTCAAAAGCTGGAAATGTTTTTTCTCTCTGCATAGTAGCCTAAATGTCCGTTTAATTATAAAGCAATCTCATGAGATTTACAGGCAACTTTAAATAACAAAGCCACAGTGTTTTATAGATGACGCATAATATGGAAAGCACCTCCTTGAGAACTTCCCTAATATTTTTTAGTTGTAATAGTAATGTCCAAACAAACACAGGCCATTTGTAAGCTCATCAGAATGTGTGGTGGCCCTAACCTAACTCTACTGGTGTGAATACATTAGCCCACTGAGATGTGATATACATTTTGATTTCTTGTAGTTCTGAAAGACATTCTGACTGATTTATGCTTTTGTCTTTGCATTTACTTTCCATACTCTTGTTGTTTTCAGGGATTGCAGCCCACCTTCTGATTCCACTCCTGCTGATTTCTCATGTTTCTGCAGTTAGTATCTAGCTGTGATTAGATCCTGTAGGATTTTGTTTGTGCATGTGAGTACTGTACGTTCTGCAGCATGAAGTTTGGTAAAGAGTTTATGGTTACTGGAGCCATAGTTTAAGGAATGGGCAGAGGAGATGCTCTTGATCTTCAATTTTGGCAGTAATTAAATGTTTTATTGGAGGGGGCGGGAGAGGAAAATACCTGGAAATGCACAGGCATCAATAAACCTGAAAAAAATGAGAGGTTGTCAAGGTAAGGGAAAGATCAGATCATATTGATGTCTATACTGCACTGGGCCAGTGTCTGTGCGAGCCCTTATCTTGTCTACAAAACCAGTCAGTGGTGAATGGCTATCTTTGGTTTTTTGGCATTAGTAGCCTTCTGTGGTGCTTGTTTTCGTAGACTTATCCTTTTGCAAGACCCACAACTGAAGTGTGTGTTGCAGAAAGCAGTACCCCACTGTCCATCTTTATTGCTCTTTGTACCCAAGATCGCTCTTGGAGTTTTTCTTAAAAGCTGCCTTTGTATTTCAGCTGCACTCATTCCCCTTGTTCTGAAGCAAGTTTGAGCAAGCTATGACACAGGCGGTAGCTAGCTTGTTTCATCTATAAGTTTTTTCAATATGGAGTCCTATAACCTCTTTATTGTAGATTCTATTTTATAACCTTCTTCAGATCTTTCAGTTTGAAATGAATGTGTCAGCACAAACCTTAGATGGGGAGAGTTCCTACACAGGGACCTCCTTCAGGTTCTCCAAGGTGAGCACTGTTTGAAGAACCTCATTTAATTTGCTGTCTCCGAGTGCTCCTTTACATCTTGATAATCTGCTGGATTTAGATTTCCTGATGAGTTTTCAGCTCCTGATCTATTCAAGGAAGTTTCTAGTATAAGGTTTTTATGCTTTTGCAAGTTATTCCTCAGATCCTTTTTTACCTTATCTTATTGTGTTTTTACATTTAATCTGCCAATTTGACTATTGTGATTTTTCTAATTTGGGCTCAGCTTCAATTTCTACTTCTATGATTGGAAGGATGCCTGTATACTTCAAATAACCATCCCTTGTGTTGTTTAGCAAAGCCAACATTCATTTGCTCTTTCTGAACTCATTTGATGGACAGATGGTATATAATTGCTCTGGGTTGTCAAGACTCTCTCTTTAAATAGTTCAGTGATACCTACAATGAGCTTTTCTTTTAGGTGCCCATTCAATTCTTCTTTAACAAGTTTCTTTACTCTTACATAGTTATCCTTGCTGGATGTGAGAACTGCAGTAGAAATATTGCAGGTTTTGTTGCTCTTGTCTCCTCTCACTGAACACAAGCACCTTGTGGTCTTTTCAACACCAGCAGTAACAGTTCAGCCGCACTGCTCACACAGTCAAAGGCTTGGTCACAGAGCTTCATGAAGCAGTCATTAGCGATACCTAAAGACTCATTCTCAGCAGCACTCCCCAGGATGGAATTTGCCCAATCCCCATGGGGTGCTGGATATCTCCCATTATGGTGCACTTCCTGTTCTCATAGCCCTTTTGCTCTCTCTAACTGTAGCTCTGTTGCTATCCTGATGAACTTGATGGTATCACCCTGTATTGTTGTATTCCTATTTATACCCAGAACTTTAATCCAGAGGGATGCTGTATGCATTTTGTTATGGTTAATTGGAGTTAATTCTAGGCTCTATTCTCCATTGGCAGGCTGGTGTTTCCATGTGCTTCCCATCCTGCTGTTAGTGTCCCCAGGCTGTCCTCTTTTCACTGAGTGTTTGGTATGTTCTTATATCAGCACACATCAACGTTTACCCTTCTGCACCTTCCTCTCCTATTATTTAAAACATTCTTTATTGCCTTTTCAGTATGCAGTACAATGACATGGGAGAAACTGATCTCTGCTGTGCGGGCTTTATCCATTCTGGAGTCTTCCCAATGTCTGATGAATCCAAACTGTTTCCATTCCCCCTGAACCCATACCTCATGTCCTCAGCTGTGCACTGCCTATCTTACCTGTCCTTCCATGGGGATGGGAATGCTTAGAGCAGTGCCGCAACAGATCTCCTGGTTTCAGCTTGTAGTCTGATATCCAGAACATCTGTCCCAGTGCCCACAGTGACCAGGAGCACCAAATCCTCCCACTGTTTTCTAAGAGGCCCTCTAACATTCAGATCTCCATATGGACTCATTGCTCTGTTATATGAGTGTGCAAATAAACCCTACCCCTCCATGGGACTTCCACCTGCAGTTATTTCCCTTGTAGCAGCCAGGAGCTTGCTTCAGGCTGTCTCCGGGTGGTCTGTCTGGCATCTGTTTTTGTGGCTGGTCCATGAACGGAGGTATGGAGAGCCTCCAGCTTCCTTCCAGCCATAGCCAGCTGCCTGAAGCTGCCCTCTGCCTTGCTGGCTGGGGATGAAGCAGAGCCCTGGAAGGAGCTTGGTTCCCTTGGCTCAGAGAAGGAGCTCTCAGAAGAAGTCCAACTCACGTTCATGATTTTGCATTTCCAAGGACACGTACCACCAGCTGCTGCCCAGCTACCTGAGCCCAGTTTGCTCTCAGCTGATGCTCTTCATTTCTTCCTCTGCATTTATATTATTTCCCATCATACAATGCCTAAACCTTAATCCTTAATCTCTAGGTTCTAATACAATGCAAAGAATGAGAAATATTAATTTAAAGGTTCTTACGGACAAGCTATTGAGGTGTTTATTTTTTCTTCTTAAGCTGCATGAGATTGTCTGCAATATTTCAGCCTGAAATTTCTGTTGGAGTTTCTATTTTGTTTCTTTCCTAATATGTCCAAGTTTTCCTTCTATCAGCAATCCTTATTCTCTCTGTGCTTTCAGATGCTGGAGAGTTATCATATGCCTCCTTTCCTCTGTCATACAGGCAAATAGCGCACATTAATTTTTTGATTTAATCCTTCTTAATAAGCATGTTCCTCCAGGGATTAATTATTTTAGTTTCTGTACTGAATCTTGCACTTTGTTGACATCTTGTACTGGAAGCGTAGAACTGAGCCCAGGATAAAATTGAAAGCTCATCTCTCATTAGTTTTCAAGCTCTCATTTGGATAACTGCTTTTCAGGTTCACCTCTTCAGTGTAGGGTAAGAGCAGGGAGGTTAAATGAGCCTGTCTGTGGGATGTGGAAAGGAAAACAAGTCCTTGATATAGTAAACTCTTCAGAGCTTTTGTTTTCCTTCACCCTCATAGGCATCGCTTTAAGAAAAAATCACATTTAGCAGGTGGAGGCTGTCTGATTCCTAAGCCATGAGGAGCTGCACCAGCCACCCCTATGGCCGGATTTGGGCTGTGGGGCACAGCAGAGCCAATAGGGTGTGCAAGCTCTCTCCTCAGTGTAGTTTTACACTTGTGAGGGATCTGGCTTTCATTGCACTGGTTGACATCAAAAGTTGGGGACCAGGGAGCACTGGGTCTGTCAAGGTGTACATCTTCACAGGACATGATGTAGGGGCAGATCTTCCTGACCATGCTCTCTCTGGAGAGAGCAGAGCAGAGGTAGAGGAGGTTGGGGTGGCCCTGCTTCAGCAGGGAGTTGGCATACAGCAGTACTCGTTGGGAATGTGAAATGGTGCTGCAGGGACATCTTCTACAGGGAAGAGTCAGGATATTTATATGCATTAAAGTAATCTTATTTTAAATGCGAAGTTTCTACTCAAATTATATATATAAATTTTGAAGTATATATATACAGATATAGTAAAAACATATTTAAATACAGTAAATCCTTTCCCTCCAGTGTTTGGTCTTTTATCTTGTTTACTTATAGCAAAGACTTAGACTCTGTTTCCCACCCTTTAATGGACCCAATCCAGCCCTGCTGCATTCTGGATGCTGTCTGTTTTTGGGAGGCTGCAGTGAGGCTCTGGTGAAAGTCTTTGGCCTGTCTCGCACAGAAGGTCAGACTAAACTCCTTGAATATTTATGAACCCATTTATGAATCCTGGCCTTGAGATTTATGGATGTGACACCCGTTGGCTTCAGTGCGTGGTGATTTGTGCCTCAAGGAAATATATTTTTGAAAAGAAACTTGTGTAGCAGCCACCCCATTTTGTGAGAATTGGAGTTGAAGAGCTCTCCAGTCGGATTGGTTTTGTTTTCTTGCCGAACAGCAATTCATTTTTATTGCTGAGGGTAGAACTCCACGGCATGTTTTGTCAGAGTGACCTCAGAAACGCTTTATTTCAAATGGTTCCTTGTGTTGAAGTGGAAAAGTTAATCCGTTTGGATGTTGCTGTTAGCAAATTCGTGGACTCAATATTCACGCTTTTCCCCTCTGCAACATTAAAATTGAGAAACTCCGTTGCAGAGAACTGCACTTACTATTCCCTGCTTGCAACAACAGCAATCAAGTTTACAATCCCCTGAGTCAGCAAGATCTGCCACATTTATCATTTTCATCCTTAACAGCTATTTAATAACTCACCTCTTTCTCGTTTGGAATTACATGTACCTGGGGACCTCAGACCTGCAGTCTTTTCCAAAATGCTCTTGCTGGAACATTATTTTAGCTAAAAAACTGCAGGTCTCTGTTTAAAACAACAACAACAACAGCAAAATAGCTCCAGAATTATGTCAGGCTTAGCTCTTTGGAGCTGTTGGTCCTGGAAGCATCAGAAAGGTTGAGCCAAACCTGCGAAGGGAGCAATGCTGTGTCACCGCACAGCTGCAGGACACTCTCTTTGCATAAAGCCATGTTTACCTGTGGTTAAGCTGTTGGAAACACAGCTGTCTTCCCTGGTGCCAGGATTCAGAGGGGAGCAGCGGGCGGTGCAGGGGTACAGGCTGTGGGGCAGAGGCACACGCTGTCCCACTGCTGCGTCTCTTCAAAGACCACAAATCCGCCCCTTTTAAAAACTCAAAATGGGTTGTGGCATTTATATGCAAGGTTTGAGTCTGGATTCTCATCTACTATAAACTAACGCATGTCTGTTAGCATTGGGTTATACTGGCTGCAAATTTGTCTCACTGCTGCTATTAATCACACCTGCAATAGTGCTGGGACTGAGCTGGGCTCCACAGACAAAACTTTATTTTCAGTAGCAGTGGAAGCATACAGACACCTATTTCTGTATTTCTATATTCTATATGCCCCAATGTTTCTCCCTTGAGCTACAAGGACTGTGAGAAAGCAGACTGTCATGAAAGCACTCAGTATAAATGGCTCTTATGCGTGCTGCTTTTCATTAGTAGGTCCCAAATGCATTAAAAATGTGACCTTAACTCCATTCTGCAGAGGATGAATAGGGGCACTAAGAAACATGCAGCTTTCATACAGCTCTGCTTCTCTATCAAGCTATCTATGCAACTCCTCTTTGTATACATAATTATTCTGAGGAGATGTGGAAAATAAAGCAACTTAATCACAAGTTGACTTGGAAATAAAAGCTGAAAAACAGTCCTTCTAGAGTGACAGTAAGAAAAACATGTTCAATTAAATCTTCTTCTCTTTTTGCCTTTCTACGTCCTGCCTGGGACTGAACAAATCGGTGTGCAGGAGAGCAGCAGCACAGCACAGCGAGGGGCACCATCTTCCAAGGGTTTGGTGCAGCTCCTTCAGAACTTCTGTTCACCTCAGAGCAAAGTGGATTAGCTGTGCAATGCTTCAATAAGTCAAGGCATATTCTCAAAGAATCCAATGTAAACATGACATAAGGTTCTTTTTTAATTGCTGTCTACGTGAATGAATCTAAATAGAAACAAAATGCCAAGCATGCCTGCTCCTGAATCAACATACTTCATGATTGAGAATAAATAAATTGCAGAACTGGGAATGTTGAGAAATCCTATATGGGATGGAATGAGTTTGGAAGGTCTATGCTGTGTCTTTGGTTATACCCAGGCTTCCTCAGTGATCTCACTCCAGTCATCTGAGATCTTTATGTATCAGGTCCATTGTAATGCAGTTGAACTAACAACATTGCTGTACTTTGGTGCTGGGAGGATGCATCTGTTACTGTTTGGGAAAAGCACATTCCTGCAGCTCTAAGACCCAGGGAAGGATCATAAATAAAACCAGCACATTCAATTTGCTTTCTGATTCTCTGCTGAAAGTGCCATATTAGTTCCAGTTTTAGTCAAATGGAAAGCAGTGAAGTATATTTAGAGTACAGACACATTGAAATAGAAGTGGAATAAGTCCCTGTCTGATCTGTTGTCCTGCAAATATAAATATTTTCTCTTTTCAGTCATTTACAGAATGTTTTCTGGCAATTGTACAGTGAAATGCAGATCTCCTGTCCCTGCTTCTCTGCGAATCGATTGCTGGGAGGATACCATACTGCGAATTCCCCTCTGGAGGATTCATTGACATCATAGGGAGTGCAGGCTGCTAAGCAAGCGCTCAGCTTAACGGCCAGACAGTCTGAAGCTCCCTTTGGTGTCAAGGAGGATCCTATGATATTCAGGGCTGTATTTAGGATTCGGCTCTGCACAGGTAGAATCAAATTCTGCCTTATGTGGCAGTTACTTTTTTTCAGAGTCAAATACTCCCCCCCAAAAAACCCCAGAACTCTCTATTTACAGAAGTGCATTTTCTAAGAGTCTGTGGAACACTCTCGTTTTGTAGGTTACAGATTTAATTAAATAAGCAGACACTTCAATTTTTAAAAACTTATTATTAATTTCAGGTGTGCTCACATTTAATTTTAGCTTCCTATCTGTATCACGTGCTTGGAGATGGGGAAGTAAATCTGCCTTTATATGGCAATGAGAAACTTTGTAAAGCAGTACTAATGAGGAAGAAAATGAACGTTAATTAAACTTGTGGTTACAGGATGGGCTGAAGCTCTGGAGTCCTGAAGCAGCAGCTAGATGGGTTGCTTCATTACAGCCTAGAACAGGAGCTGTGATAGGAATGGGAATGAGGAGACAATTAAGTTGCTCACTGAGTGCACATTTAATTAGCCACAGGAGGTACAGCTCTAAAATTCGGGGTTTTCTGTAGATCCTAAATATGCCAGGCAGTTTTTCTGTCAAATTAGACTTTTAAAGAATGCCTTTAGAAATGTCAGCAGGGTTGGGCTGTTGAGGAGGTGAGGCCCACTCCAACGTGGAACTGTGTGGGGAGAGCTGCTGGGAGGTCTGGCTGGTGGGGATGTACCCAGCATGGCGATGGGGCAGCAGGTCCCATGGGGAGGTCTGGCCTGATGGTACATGGCCTTGTCCTGTATGGCTAGGTAGGTAGGGAACGGTCCCTGCTGTCCTTACGTTTATGGGTATCCATAGACCCTGTGCTCCTTGAAAGCCTGGCAGGTCTTCATGGGCACAGGAACTCTATTGGTCCCCAAAGAGATTAGTGGAGCCCTAATCCCAGCCCTGTGTGTCGCTACGGGCTCATTTGTGGCTTATCAATATAATCCTTGTCTTAATTACACAGGGCAGTCACTCTCTGCCATCCATATGAGTTTTCTTCCTGAGTGGCTTTCACTTCTAAATAACTGCCTTGCTAACCTTAGCAGAGGTTTTGATTCTTTGAACTGCAGTTTCCTTTTGATTCCTTTTGATTAAGTGTCTTCTGCCTTTGCTGCATATTAATAAGTGCTAAGCAGTGCTTGACTTGAGCAATTTGCTGCTGGATTCGGGGAACCCTTGGATGGGAGGCCTGGGGATGTCCTGCTTTGGGACATAGTGGGATATTATGGGCTTTTTGCTACAGTTCAGTGTGTTCCAAAGACAAATGCATTTTCAATTAATCTGTATTTTTATTAGTCACAGGATACAGTCACAGCTGCCATCGTTATTTTGCAATATTCTCATACTCGCTTTGGTCTGAACTTAGAAGCTCCAGAAGGGGAAGATGTAATGGCTCGCTCAGTGTTTTTCCCAGAACTACAAGGGCTTGGTGGGAGAGACTGGGCTCTGCTCCTGGCTGTGTTACATAGCATGAGTGTGGCTGCAAGGGGACATTGCATGTGTGTTCCTGAGCCCTGCGTGAGCAGCACTGCCAGGATGGGCAATGGGCATTACAGAATGGGGCACTGCTGGTAGCAGTTCCTTGTAAGCTCCTGGGAGCTGCTCTGCCCAGAACCTGGGGAGACTGAGAACTGAAAGGCTTCGTTCTGCCTGCACACTGCCTAAAGTAAATGGAGGATAACCCAAGACTGTTCTCAAGTCTTCTTAGTTTAACCAGTGTTAAAAGAACGGCATAAATTTGCACAAATTGGGTCTTTGTGAATATGTTCTTAGGTAGATGGCTTGAACTTTGGATTGCTGTAGGAACTCTGCCTTGCAGTCTCAATGAATTTTCTTCCTAAACTCTTAAATAAAGCCATATTTTCTTATTTAATTCAACTTCAGACACAAGAATAAGTTGGCTAATTGAAAGACTGTGTAGAATATAGGATCTATATAAGAATATATAATTCTTTTACAATCCAAATACACACTGTTTCCTAATACTCCTGACCAAAAATAATGGATGTGTTTCTCAGGTCTAAAGGAAAATTTCCACTATAAGAGAGAAAATCCAAGATGAAAATGGGAGGGAGAAAAATGTATATATATCCATGTTGGAAAGTTAAATTTCTCCCTTCACTCCAACAGGATTAGAGAGAATATAGTCATGGGGTTATACAGACTTGAGGCGCATCCATCCGAGAAGCAGAGTATGAAGTATGAGCACCTGGTGGGTGGGCAGCTATTTGGCAGCATTCAGTGCTACGTAAACCCCCTGCATACAAATGGCCAGCACCAGCCACAGTCATCGGCACGGAGTGGCAGTGCCTGATTTTATGTCTTGGGAGCCAGCCTTCAGGTTTCTCCTTTGTTGAGTCTTGTAGCCTGTCCTCCCTCTCAGGGGGAAGTCTTCAGTCTGAGCAGAATTGAAGTTATTTTTTCCAAAACACATGGATTCTAAGTTGCAGTTATAAAAGTTGTTCTTCTAAAACCAGCAGTAGATCAGATCTGACAGAAGTTGTCTGCCTGGTAATTTTCTTGGAAGGTTTGAACTCCTCCGACTCATTGGCACATCCCTCTGCATGTCCGTATCCTGCAGGTATGGGCTGCATTTTAAACCGTGCATGAACAATTAAGAACTGGCATTAGCTGCTAAGGTAATAATAGGTTTAAAAAGTCCTGAAATATACATAAACATGTTTGCAACAATGCAGCTTACTTGCTAAAAGCAAAATCCTATTCTTTCATTGGATGTCCATGTGATTCTTCTGGGCGTGTGTATGGCGCGTGCGTTGTATCCTGTGCAGCTGAGCATGTAAACACCTGTTTCTTCTTCATCTTTACTTGTGTATTTCTCATAAAAAGGCTTTAGAATTGCTGAATATAATATCCAATACCAGAAGAAATGTGTGTATATATACAAGCAAAATAACTATTAAAAGGAGAATAAAGGATAATTCAGTTCCGAATTTGTTACGTACTCCTTAAAACACCAGAATATCAGCAGCTGTCTCTCTGGGTTGAGCACTTGTTTGCTTGTTTTAGCTTCCTTGAGCTGCTGAGCCTGTCTCACCTTTTTTGTGCCTGATGTAGAATCTAAATTAGATAAGAAGAAACAGGACAGGATTTCAAATTCAGTTTCCTCTCCATACAGGCAGGATGGCATCGGTTTAAATTGCTTCAATATAATTTTGCTTCTTTAATCCTTCCTCTTCAATCTGTTTCTGTATACATTACATACATGAAATCTGGGACTGGAAATCTTGCCTAATGTGAGTTAAGACATGACAAATGAACCTGACATTTTTCCAAGGAGTGAACCGAAGAACATACTGTATTTATAGTGGTAGAAATGCAGTTTGCTGCTTGTAAAAGGAAAAATATGGGTTGTATGAGAACTTTACTGCTGGGATATGGTAAGGTTGTTTTAGATGATGCTTGTTTCGAGTGAGGGCACTAAGTTTGAGGCAGCCAAACTGCTTCTCCTGGAAGCTTGAGGTCAGGCTTCTCCCAGCAGGGATGGGGGTCCCAGAAGCACAGGTCCTGAGAACTGTCATCACGTCCAGAAGTTCCCGTGTGCCCAGCCCAGAAGTCCTGTGAGTTGGGTGTCCACAGTGGGCAGGGTGGAAAGGAGTGTGATGAGGAGGGAGGTTCTTCTGAAGGCCATTTTGGCTTTCTCTCTATAACAGTTTAAAGTTACTTCCATATTAACAGAAAGACTTTCAATTTACGTGGTAACTTTTTGTCACTTTAAGTTCTCAAACACGTATTTGTGAATACACAGAGAAAAATGGACTCAGGCCAACCAGCTCTGCAGGGAACTACTGCCCACTGCATCCTCAGCCCTCGGGCAGGGCCACATGTGGGAGACACGTGTGGGACAGCCCGGTGCCCAGTTGTTCCACCTGCATGAAAACAATGAAAATACCTCTTAAAACAGTTCAGTCTCTGTGGTAGTTCCCCTGCTGTGCTCAGCGCTGAGGATCGTTTGGATGATGTTCCTCTGCGGTGCTCTGTAGCAGTGAAAATGTCTCAGTTTTTCGTACCAGGTGGCTGTTCCAGGCTGAACAAGCTTTTTTCTCTTTGCAGGCGCTGCCAGCACCTTTCTTAAAATGAGCTGTGGCTAATTCTTGAAAGAGTTCTTTTATTTTTTGTCAGTGCAGCCCTTTGTGTCAAGGGGAAAATAATCTCTGCGCTTATTGGCCTGCATGTAAGCTGTAGCACTTCTGTTCTGCTTCTGAACAGAAAGGCTGACTCTACAGTTTTTGGCTGTGGAACTGCCCATCAGGACCAGCTTATGGCACTGACCTGATCCTCTGTTTAGCAGATAGGAGGCACTGGAGGAGTCTGTGGCTGACAGATAACCAAGGTCGTATTAACTTGCATTGTAGCTGGTTTCTAATTGAGATGGTATTTCCTAGACGGGTTCTCAGACCTGTGCTTCGCTCATCTGGTTTAAGGAGAAATCCCTTTGGTTCAGGGTTTTACCTTTTGTCCTTTCTTGTCAAGCTGGGGAAATGGAACTTCATTTTGCTCTAATAAAGAATTCACCTGGCTTCCTCTCTGCATCCTAATTGCTCTCTAGAGGACACTAATGTGTGCTTAAGCATACTGTAACTGTTTACTCACTGTGTCAGCTGTGTGTGCAGTAACACGAAATGTTCGATCTCTGCCCTGTTCCTCCAGGCTGGCATGATTCGCACGGACAAGGACGAGTTCTTCATTGAACCTCTGGAGAAGGGGACCCGTGAGGAGGAGGAGGAAGGAGGCAGAACACACGTGGTCTATCGCAGAGCAGCCGCCAAGAAGCAGCTTCCTATTGAGGATGCAGATACCCTGTATAAAGGTAAGGCAGGAATGTTAATACTAGCTGACATATAAAGTGTAACTAAAGACACGTAGCCAGCGTGGCTTGCTGACTGTTTTTGCTGTCCTCAAAGTGGTGTTCTTCCTGTGTGGGTAAAAAGTTAGGAAAGGAGTTGAGAACTTTATCTGAGGTAAGCAAGCGCTGTAGCAGCCAAAACTATCTCCAAGATGATGGAGCTCTGTATGCTTTAAGGAGCTTTCTTGGCTTTAGACACAGCATGAAGTCATTGTACCAGCTGAGTCCCTGTGGCAGAGTAGAGGAAGGGGATGGTGGACAGAGCAGCATTGCATGGATGCCCCATCTGCTCAAACAGGTAGCAGTGCTGTCTTTGCAAAGGCTGTGTTGGAAGGCTGCAGCAGGGTCCCAAATCCTGACATGATACATGGACTTCTTGTTGTCAGTGTCTTCACTGGGCTAAATTTATTCCCAATTGTGAAATAATGGCATCTTCTGATATGAACACAAACCTCCTGGATTTATTTATGCTTTTGATTGTGGAATTTAACGTAACATGTATGAAGCAGGCAGTAGTAGTGTAGGAGGAATATTAAGTCATGGCTTGAAGCAGTGATTGAGCACCTGGTGGGAATGCAAGGCCAGCCCAGGTGATTGCATGCACCTGAGTGACCAGAAGGGGAGGAGCCAGGATCCACCCCTTCCCAGACCTCATTTAAGTGTTGGCAGGGGGTGCACATGGGTTTTGTTGGAGGTGCCTG
Organism: Gallus gallus; assembly: GCF_016699485.2. NCBI lineage: Eukaryota > Metazoa > Chordata > Aves > Galliformes > Phasianidae > Gallus > Gallus gallus. The sequence continues at coordinate 13,329,531 of NC_052544.1, forward strand.
TGTACCTGAGGCCTTCTGAAGGTAAGTAGCTTTATTTATTTATTTATTTATTTACTTACTTATTTATTTATGTGCCTTCTGCTATTATATTTAAGCAGACCCTTACTCTACATAGCTTAAGACCTTGCTACACTGCTATTTTGTTGTTCTTTTCATCATGTTACAAGTACAGTAAAAGGATTTAAGTATAAACAACCTTTCTATATGGTATTTTCTATTTCTGTTTGGTTATAGTTCCTTTTTTGCTGAATAAATAATGAATGCAAACATCATAAGTGGATGTTATGACAGCTGGCTTTAATGCTGAGATTAACTGGGTTGTTTGACTGGAAACAAAAACTATCTGTGTTTTCATTCCAAATGTGTGTACCAAACAGCAGAGTTATTTGCTGCTCCACTCTAGCATTATCCTATTGCAGTATGTTTTAGGTATAGTAGATAGTGTTAGATTTTCCTCTGTAGTAATATTGTGGGTGATGCCTCTCTCTTGAATATGTTTTCAAAGATAGATGTTGTAACCTGCTGTAAAACCTCTGCATCACTCTTACATGTATTAATCCACCCAAACCTCATGGAGGAGCAGTGATGGAGATTAGGCAATGAAATTAGAGTCATAGAATCATAGAATTGAGTTGGAGAGGACTCTTAAATCCCAACTGCCCTGCAACAAACAGGGACATTTGCTTTTGGGCCAATAGCGTGAACTTCTCAATATCCTAGTTGATCAGGAGACAAAAAGAGGAAGCAAACAATTGTAGCCATCTGATTTTTTCCCAGTTTGGCCACCAGAATGGCTCATGAACGTTGTGGCCAATGCAGTGCTGTGTTGGGTTCTTCTGACTGCCTTTGTGTTTGATTTGGAGCAGAGCTGGGGGTGGTAGGCCTGAGAGCCACAATCCTAGAATCATATGGTGGAAGTTGCTCTGTTAGCAGGTGGTTATAAAATTATTGCAGTGTTGGAAAATATCAGCCAGTCACCGTATTTCATCTTAAACAAAAGACTCGATGTTATTCACACCTTATGGCAGTATTTTTGTTTTTGGACGGTAAATATTCCTCAGGAGTAGGAGTCTGGTACACAGTGAAGCATAAATTGCAGATCAGCTCCAGTTATTGGCATGCAAGAGGAAGGCTCTTCTGACAACCATGTCTGAAAGCCTCTGCAGATCACAGCTTCTCATGGGGCTGCTGGTGGGGCTGCGCACGGACTGCCAGGTGTGACCGATAGCGAAGCTGTGCTGCAGGGCGGTGTGTGATGCTGGCAGCCTTCTGCTGCTGGGCCTCCTCAGGGCCTCACTGTGCTGTGCACCTGCACAAAGACTGAAGTTGGTGAGCTCTGGTGCAAAGGCACGAAATAATAGTAGCTGTCAGCTGGCACTGTGGAATTACAAAGCAAAAATACGGCTGAACTCCTACAAGCAAAGCTGAGCTGTAGCACTGACCGTGTCTGGAACAGCAGGTGTTTGTGCTAGGTAGGAACTGTTGTGATTTCTCTTATTGTACATTTTAGGATAAGGAAACAAATGCAAAGAGTAATAATCTTCCCTCCACCTGTCCTCTCTTGATTTGTAAAATTGATTAAAGATTAGTTTTTCTTTTTGGAAAAGCAGAATGAAACCACAAATTACTGCACTCTTTTTGCCCCCATGGGATTCTCTCTGCCTTTAACAAAACAAGAAAATGAACAGCTACTCTGAAACTGCTCTTCTCCTGTACTCTTATTAAACCTGACTGTTCACTCCTCGTTTGCTCTGGGCAATAGTCTTAGAAAGGACGTGTTTTTCAGGAAAAAAAGTATTTTTATTTTCTAGTTTGTCTTTCTGCAGAATGCATCTAGTTCTGTTGAACAAGTGTCAGAATACTTAGTATGGGGTATTGGTAAGTGCAGTGTGCTACATGTCTCCATAACACTCAGAATGACTGAATAGGCTTCTTTAAGAAATCACTTTCAGCGTTCTCCTTCTACTTAATAAAGAAATAACAGATAAATAAAAGATGAAAAAAAATAAAAGAACATTTAACCCATTTAGCCAAGAGCTCTCCTGTTCCTCCGTCATCCCTGGAGACACTGCCATAGTTGCCAAGTCCCATAAATTTACATGTGATGAATTGCAATGGTTGGACTATTTTTAAAGTTCAGCCTCCAGGAATCATATAAATATGGGATGAGGCTTTTTTTTTTTTTCCACTGGAGGAGCTTCTGTCTCTTTTAACTGTTGGTAAAAACTTGGTTTTCTACGTAAATATTTTAAAATGAGGAACAACACAGTATATAGCATTCCATAATTTTGAAGAGAACATCCCTCAAATCCCATCATTTGGGGGAGGGTTAAAAGTTATGATTTTTGAATGTTTGGGTTTAGAAAGAGACATATGAGTTTCTTGTATGTTTCAATCTCTCCCACTATTTGTCCCAGAGATGGGACAAGCTGTTCTCACCCCACTGAAACAGGAGGTGAAGGAACCGAAAGCCCCATGGACTTGGAGCTGGGTGGGTCAGTCTGCTCTCTGAGGATGTGGGGTGCACCCTTATTGTTGTGGCAGAGCTGGGGTCTGATTTCAGACAACATAGGATTTGATTTTGTGTTTAAGAAAAACACAATAAAAAAATTGGGAGAAGTAAAAACGTGCTTTGGCAGCCTGAATCCATTGCATTCCGACTGGTGTAGGACTACCTGCAACGTAAAGGGAATAGTGTTTCTACCACAATACAATTTGTGAAAGTATTGGAGAAACCCAAGCCTTGTATTTTAGGGAACTAAAACTATGGAGTTAGACTACAGAAGTCCATGTGAGCTCACTACAGCTGTCTCAGTTGGGCTAATTGTTCTGGAAAGACATATTATCATGTACTGGTCGATGTATGGCAGGTATGGTGGAAATAAACCCAACTTTTTCTAGCAACTATGTTTTTAGTGTTTGCATGCATCTAATAGATTATCTTCCTCTAGACAAAAATAGTCAGCATGCTGAAAATATCTTCGCATTTCCAGTTGAATTCCTTCTTAAATAGGTGAGAAATGTTGCTTGACAGCAGTAAGGTTTCCTACATAATAGAATTAAAATTAAATAGGCAAACTTGAGGATTGTTTTCTTTTGTAGAAGCTGCAGTTTTTTACCTCAAAATGTTCCTTAGGTGTTAAGTGAAGAGAGAAGGAAACAATTAATGGTTATGATGAGGTCTTGATTTTTTTTTCCTCTAAAGATGATCTGAATATCAGCCTTCTAAACCCCATCCCCAGCTAAATCACTGTCTGTTATGTTGATCAACTAAGAGGCAATGATTATATGAAGACTTCCTTAAGGTTTGCATTCTCTATCAAAATCATTGTTTAAATACATTATTTTGAGTTTTATTGTATTGCTTGACTGCTGAGAAACAGAAACTCACTTCAGTTGACGGTTTTATTTACTGTGTACATGAAGGATGACCTTAGCAAAGAGCAGTCTATTACTGAAGATGACAACAAGGTAACTCTCTAGATGTTCCTGAGGCAGGGAGATTGTTCTTTCTTTAACTGCAAATGAAATCCCTTGCAATGGTGAAGCCCAACCTGACAGAAGTCCCATCAAGAATGTACTCTGGGCTGACAGGCTGGGCAGACTTGTGCATCTCCTGGTAGATCACAGCTTCTTCCACAGCAGTGCTTGGGTTTGCCTGAGGTCAGCTCTTCAGGGAGATAGGACTTGGTGCTGAAAGATATGATCTTTTCATATGACCCTGTGGAGTACTTCCTGGGGCAAAAATGCCTTGCTTTTCTCTAAATGTCAACCACTGTTTCCTATTTTAAGTTCAGGGTGGCTAACACCCCCACTGGATGTAAGTGTATGCCAGTCAGGTAAAAGGAAAGAAGTTAGTGCTGTTCTTCAACAGAAGCAACCATCTCCTTTCTGAGCCTATTTCTGTACACTGTCAGAGCAGAGCTTTTCCTCAGCCCTGTTACTGACACCTCCTGCCTCTCCATGACCTAGAAGGGCCAAATAAAGCCTTTCTTCTTTCTCACACTGATGGGACACTGGGGAGTCCAGCAGGAGAGAAACCTCCTGTCAGCGTAAGCTGGAATAACCACACACTAGAAGCTGGGTTGGGGGGGAAGGGAAGATAAAGTTTAAAAAAAAAAAAAACCCCAAAAACCATGGTGCAGTTGTAACAGCTCAGTTGCCAGAGCTTTGAAGGTTTTAAAGATGATGTTTCAGAGGAAGACTCCTCCATCATAGTCCATCAAACTGCCAATGCCATTGATTTACTAATGTATTTAAATTACTCTTTAGAAACCAACGTGAGTCTTGCACATTTCTGCTGGGTTGCCTGAAGCAGCACTCAGATCTGCTGTGGGCTGGCTGGGTGCCATTCTAATTTACAGAAACTTTTCTGGTTACCTTGCACAGGAACTGTTCCTTCAGCAGACCAAAGTTTCTCCAAATTCAATCGATATTTCCTCTCAGTGTACTCCTGCTGATTAATTGCTGTTCCTTATTTTGTAGTCAGTAAGGCACTGATGACAGTTTTTTTTCCTCCTTCCTACATCATCTGTGCATGATAAATACATCTGTCTCTCTTCTGCCGTGGGTTTTCTCTGAATTGCACCCTGCAGATTCATGGGGCTTTTCTGGGAAGAGAAAGATCAAGAATTTAGTTGTGCTTCGGGTCTTGACTAAGTAGCGAGGTTATGCACTTATGGAAAAGCAAATCCCCAGAGGGTTCTTAGGCCATTGGATGTCACCCTTCCCAACCACAGATGTGGCTGATGAGGCAGTTTTTTGCTAGGACAGGCAAGTACGGCACTAACGTGAAACTCTGGGATAAATCTGAAGATTCATTTTTCATAAATGTGCAATAAATCATCTGGGATGATTACTTGAATGCTAATGAGCAATACGTTTTTATATGCTTGGCATGAAATAGAAGGAATAGACTTTTTCTAGAGTTAGAATTTTCTGCCATAGATCCACGGGTTACCCCATAATGGATTGCACCATACCCATCCTGTCATCCCAACCTGTTCTAGGCAGCTGTTCTTTTGGCTGGGAATAAACACGTAATGGGGATCGTTGAACAGAACACTTTTAAAAAATATTTGTTTATTTTCTGAACACTACTCGAATCTTTCTCAGGGAAGAGTGATTTTCATCCCTTTTTCTCTAGGGGCAGAGGGGAAGAGTTTGTGTAATGGAAGATGCATGGTGATGTTGTATGCGTGTCAGGGCCACCACAAAACCATTGGCTACTTTTACAGTGGGCTTTTTTTGAATTTTTGAGTGCTTTGGAAATTGTGTTGTGGCTGCTTGGGGATGCTGCATGCAATGGGGGATGCAGGGGGCTGGAGCAGAGTGCTGCCATGTGTGCTGGCTCCACTGTGGTTTCCTGGCCCCTCTTCAATGCACTCAACAAAACCACAGTCATTCCCTTAATAAACAGCTTCTAAACATGGAATACAGGAACATAATGATACTATATGAAGGACTTCCATTTCTATATTCATCCCTCCCCATCCTAATTAGGTAGTTGGAGACGCATGTGGACTTCAAGGAGGCATTTACCTGTATGCTTAGCTGCAAGCAGGTCCTGAAGTCAAACTGACTTCAGTAGCATTTGTACACATACATCCCTTAGGCCAAATGTTTTCTGATTGGAGGTGGGTTCATCCTTCAGTGATTAACTTGTTGCTGATACTTTCTACTTCTGATCAATGATGCATTAATTAAATGTCATTGACTTGATTGCTTGTACTTATGGAAATATCTGTGATTCACTTGTATTGTTTTCCAATTAAATATTCAGTTCATTCTCAACTGACGAGTTCATTGTAGCTTCTCTGCTAAATTGAAACAACATGAGAAGGCTCTGGGTGACTGCTGTAAACAGCTTACAGCTGGAGCTGAATATTACCAAATGTACAGAGTGTTGCTAAATGTAAGAAAATAACTATAAAGCTGATATTGGTTCATAAAACAAGAGCTCTTCTACAAATGGTTCTAATGGATACTTGTGAGAAGCTGTTGAAAACACGGGGGAAATGCCTTTTTTTTTTTTTTTACATTTTTCTATTAATTCAGCACAAGGGGTGTGTGAAACTAAGCTTGACTAATCACTTGTTTGTATTTATTCTTAGTCAAAACTCATTTGTTTATAGATACGTTCATAGAGACAAAACACTTAACAATGGATTTCATGAGTGTTTGCTTTATTCTGCCTTTTTATACCCATTGATCTCTCAGAACCTAATGACTTTATCATCACAACCTCATGGGAGGAACGAGAGAACAAAACATCGTCCTTTTGGACGAGGGTAACATCAACCTTGCCTTTACTGAAAGCTGATATTGTCTTTTGCTGGTAATAGCCCACTGTCAGAGCGGAGTTCATAGGAGCAGCGGTTCAGAAGTCAAACCTCGCCTTCCCATGCGAGTACTGACGTGTGAGTGAGTGCAGCCGCTCGCAGGCGTGTGTGGAGCTTTTGCTTATGGAAATGTATGTGCACACCCACACGCTTTTGCAGTTTTGCATGGATTGTGAGGTTTTGCACAAAGTGTCATCCTTCTGGGGATTGTTTATTTACCAGCTAGGTTCTTGTTGTCCAACCTGCTGAGGGAGACAGAGCGTGGCAATAATCCAGCGGGTTCTGATGTCTCTGCCAGGCACAAAGGGAGAAACTTGTTCACAGAAAGACCTCAATATTCTGTCCTGACAACTGAATGCGTTCTGCAGGCTGTATCTCTGCTTGGGAAATGGATTCTGAAGCTGAGAATTCAAAAACATGGGTAGCGTGTACCGCTTGGTGTTTTGTATGATGGGATTATTCAAACTCTGTGTTTAATAACAATATGCAAAATAGCATCTGGTGTGCGTCACTGAAGTCAGCTCGAGTAGAAAACGCCGATAAACATTTGCTGTAGACTGAAAGCGGCATAAATCTTGTCTGCTGTCCATGATAATGATGATAAAGTGGTTTGATCAGGCAAAAAGCTCCAGGCATCATCAAATGAAAGCAATGGGCAAGCCCGGAGTTGTGAGGGAGATGGAGATCCTTCAAATGTTGAAATTTCTGTCATCTCTTGCAACAGAAGAGCCACATGTGAGGCCTTATGAAGTGGTCCAAGGATTAAAAAAGTATTCCAGCTGGTTCTGACTGTTCTCAGCTGTGTGAACTCAGCTGCTTGATGGCTGGCCGCTGGAGGGATGCTGGGTGCTGTTGGTGTCTCACCGCCTGCAGAGGGGACACTGGAAGGGTTGCTGTGTTCATAGCACTGCTAGACCCAATGGGAGACATGGAGCGATCGTTTTGGCCTTCTCTGCAGTGATTAAATTACACAGTGGCCACTGTACACTAAGTGTGTCCCCATAAGCAAATGCTTTCTTGCTCCTAAGCTCACTTCCAGTTAAAGGCAGAGTATTTCAATGTGTCAAAGCTGCAGAGGCCGGAGATGCACCTGCAGTGATCCCAGTCAGTGTGGGGTGGATGCCCACTGCACAGAGCTGTGCTGATAGCTGGTGTTGGGTAACAACTTTCTCCAGCCATTTTCTAACTCTTGTTTATTTATTTGTGTCCTCTGTGTTTTGAATTCCGTAAGCAATGCCTGGGGCTGCTTGGGCTTTTTAAGTAAAAATAACTTTCATTTGAAGAATAAACACCAGGAGCGCTAACTTTCATTTTGGCTTGTGCAAGCCTCCTTTCCCCAGTGCTTTCCTGCAATTACAAAAGGCGAAAGGATCTCAGCCCAGGAAGAAGCTGGTAAAGCTTCAGATTCAAAACTTCTGAAATGTGCGTTCTGGCACAGTGGTAAACTTATTGCTTCTTCAAAACGTGTGCTTTTCTATCAAGCACAAGAATCCTATTTTGAAACAATGGAGCAAGTTGAAGGCAGCAGAAACTTAATGCAAACTGTGAGCTCAGACTGATCCCTCTAAATGATAGTATTACAAAGGACCTACAATTAGTTTTCAAAGTATTTGCTCCCCAACAGGGAGTGTGGCATGAAGTCCTATGTGAAAATTTGCAGGTAGTAATACAAATTTTGTTGTCCTGGGTGTTGTGTCCCTTGCATTTCAGGGGGCTCTTGCTAAAAGGGATGCAGCTGGAGGCTATGTGATGGGCAGGCAGCTGAACTGTTTTGTTGCTTACCTCTGCTGGCTGTGGGGATCCTGCCCTCCACTGGCTGCACGTCTCCAGAGGACCTTCCCCTGTCCCATGTGAGGGGTGTACAGTCTCTGCTCTTGGAACCGCAGTGCTTGTTAGTGGGTTAAATACTGTGTGCTCTATTTTCTACGGGTTCTTTGATTAAAAGCCTGGTTTGCATCTTTGCTTTTCCTTTTATCTGTGAGTTTTAGTGCAGTCGCTTGTTCCAGCTCTGTGTGCACAGACCATCTGGCACTGCTTGCCTGCCCGGCAACATGCAGTGCTTTCAAGGGGAAGAATTATTAATCACAATCTGGATGGTGAGGGGGTTAGGGATGGGTTTCATCTCAGCCCCAGAGCTGGCAGTTCTGCAGGTAGAAGGTTTCTCAGCAAACCTCTGTGGTGCTGTATGGTGGGTGTGTGAGGAGAGGAGGGCAGTGGTGCAGGAGGACCCAGCGGTGGGAGGAGGTGTGAGCAGAGGCCCTTGGAGCTCATCCTCATCCCCTGCAGTGCTTCCTGCTTGCAGAGCCTGGTGGGATGCAGGCCACTTGCCCCAGCACTGCTGGGCTTCAGGCAGTTGGCCTTGGAACAAGATGCATTTCCCTGGGCTTTGCTCCATAGGGCAGGGTTTGCCCAGTGCGGGTTGTCAAGTTTAAAATAAACTCTTTTTTTGGAAACTGTAATACTTTAACATTCCTTCAATAATCACAGCTTTGTAAAAATGGAGGTGATTATTTAAAGAATATTTTAGGAAGGATTCTTTTATCTTAAGTATGAGTCACACGTGAGACTTGCTCAGTCCTAACAGCAACCTGAAAAGAAATGCCTCATAGTTGCTTCTATTTACTGCTGCTTTTAAATTTTTAAATTTACCAGATATCCATGCACTTTGTGTCCACATCTGTTTTCCTGTTAAGAGGTTTTTTCCCTGTTGTACATGAAGGGGCACACCAGTTGTTGAAGGTGCTTAAGGTGTCTGCTGTGTCAGTGTGAGACTCAAAGAAATGTGGTATGCCCTGGAGCAGCTCCGCTGGGATACACATCCCGGTACCTCTCCTCCAATATCCCCTTCTTCACAGGGAAATCAGGAGAGAGAGAGAGAAGGTTCACCTGGTGATGGAGATTTTTTTTTAATTTTAAAAGAAATATGAACTATTATCTTCCACTATCTCGTGATCTTGTTTCCTCTGCCTGCTTTCTCTTCCCCCTCCTTTTATCTCTTGAAGAATCTCAATGACGGTGTGCTTTAAAGTGCTGTGGGGTTTTGAACAGGTTTTTGCATGTGGCAAGTGGTGACATCTGGAAAACATCCTTCTGTCATAGGTCAGCACAACCAGGTCGCTTCACATGGCAGCATCTGCTGTAGCTGGTAGCAGTAGCTGAATAGTGACCTGAGAAAGTGCCCTTGAGTCGCTATTAATATGGATGAAGTTAATAGGTGCTGAGAACTGCGTCCTAGGAGCTGTATTTTGTGTTGTGAGCAGGCAGCAATCCTGGTTGTCTAATTGGACGTTACTATATTATGATGTTTCAGAATTCATTCATCCTTGTTTCTTTCTACGGCTCTCATTTTACAGAGGAATGCTGCTGTTACAGCAGTGTTACAGTTGTTTGTCTGCCCGTGCAGTGGGGCAGTGGTTTGGTCCCCATCTCACAGCAGTCCCAGTCCCCTTGTAGCCATGTATCTGCTGTCTGCCTCCTGCTGGGCACTGCTATGGGCCCTTTGCCTGAGGATGGCTGTGCCGAACCTCTCCTGTCTGGAGCCTTAATATACTTGTTAGGTAGATTTTTTTTTTTTTAAAAAGACGCCTTATTTTTTTAACACATTAAAAAATGAATGGTATAAATTGAGGAAGACTGAGGAATCAGTTCTTTTGGAGATGTGAGTTTAAATTGTCTTATTACTGAAGGCCATAGGTTAAATCTGGGTTTGAATCCTTGCTCACAGTCTGGCTGGCCATTCTTCCTGCCGGTTCACCTAGCCATTTCCCAATCCTTGCTGAGGAGGTGCTGATAAAGAGCAGGCTGGAAATCATTTATTTTAACTTTATATTCTTCTTGCAAGCTGAAGTATTTTTTGCTTTGTTTTTCTTTAACCACAATCTCTGGAGACTTGTTAAGCTCTGAGATGGTTAGAAAAGGGCAGCCCAAAGGCTCTAGGGTAGGGAATGACCCAGGCAGCCCTGAAAAACTCCACTGTAAAATACATCAGAAGGGGAAAATCTGTTTGTTTGTTGTTTTTTTCATACACTGTAAGGTGAATAATTTCTAGATTTCCAGGTATCTTTCTTGGATATCACAATTACATGTGTGCAGAGACACTCATCGTATTGACATTTCCATGGCAACCCATTGTAGCGTTTCAGATGTTGACCTGGAGGTCACAAATTGCTGAAGCAGAATATTTTTGGAACATTGCTGAAATCTATCAGTCTACTGCAGAACTTAAGGACAGCAGCACAGCAACAAAATGCAGATGAGGAAACACAGGATAAAGTCTGTTGTGAAATTCAAGGGAGTTTTATAAGCCCCAAAGGGTTAATTTTGGCTTTTTTTTGTTGTTTGTGACTGTGTGATACAGGTAGGATGGTTGTAAAAATGTTGTAGCAACTCCTGTTTCTCTTTCTTTAGAGATGCTGATGGATTTCCAGAGGGTGGTAATGGTGGTGGGATGTGTGGAAGGGTGTACTGACTGAACCCACAGAGCCTTTGGTTTGGTTCATGGTAGCCAATTGATACTGTTCCATTCGGGACCCTCTTATCAGACTGCCTGAAGAGGAATAGATGGTATTTGGTGCTGCTGAAATCCTGCTGCAAAGGACTGGCAAAGAGCAGAGTTCCTTGAAAGAAAATCAGTGCATCTGAACCTTGGACATTTGCGGTGGGTAAGAGTGATTGTGCTGGTAGGATTTACCATCCTCACGGGTCTCAGATCAGGTGACTGGAAAGCCTGATTGTCTGAAGGGATGGTCGGGCACTTCCAAGATTCTCTGGGAGGAAGAATCCCTGAGCTAAAAGGCCACATTTCTTCCTTAAGATTATTATTTTATTTAAGTTTTTAAAGGGGAATTCAACACTTTGCAGTGTGAGGTGGAACTGCATTCCCACCAAATAAATTAGTGTCTCTTTCAAACTCACTATAAGCAATGCTTGTTATTTGATAGCTAACTCTCCCAGATCTTATATCAATGTATTTTCTGGGAGCTGCCTTTGTAATAAATTTTTAGTTGCTCAATGTGTAGCATTCAGCTGAACCATGCACTTGAGCCCATTTGTGCTGATTTTTTTAATGGTGAGTTTTGCAGTGAGTTCACTGAGAGCCGACCCAGTGCAGTGCAGTGGGAAACACGGTGACTAAATATCGAAGCACTGCAAAATGCCTTTGTCTGCTTCAGTCCGTACCTGTGAAGTTTCATAACTTTGAGATTCATTTGCACACAACAGAACTGACGTATAACCTGAAGCTGCATCGATAATTGAGCATCAAACAGAGGACCTGGCTGTGTGCATTCCCAGTGACACCACTGCAAGCAGTTCCTCTTTTGGAGACCCCTTTCATGTCTGTTGGGAGGCAGACACATCATTCATGGCTTACAAAAAAGTTATTGGAGCCCGCTGATAAACACTATTGCTTTCCTTAGCTTTACCATTCTATTCCATACACATTGCGTGCCTTCATATGCTGTTCTGCAGACCTTACAGTCGCAACAGATGTGCTTTCATCACATAGCTCATGGCTTGTGGCTGTCATATGCCTTCATGTCACATGCTTAGCATGCAGCCTTGTTCTGCCTTGCAGTGTGGGCACCATGAGTTGTTTCTTTTCCCTTTGTCAGTACTTCTCCTCATCTCAGGGAACTCAGATAGTTTTAGGAAGTTTGACCACTTTGTCATTCATGAATCTGATAGAAGTTTCCCGATCGTAAGTGACCCAATTACAGTCCTTGGGTTTTCAGTGCCTGCTATTCCTTTTTTCTGTTTAATCAGTGCAGCCTTTCTTCTCATCACCTGGGCAGGTGTGCCTTCCTCCTGTCTTTGGTATGGATGCAATTGGAGCTGGGATGTCACTTTGTTAAGCTTTATCAGTAATAATCATGCCTCCATTCCTTCCTGATGCTTTCTAATGGAATTATTTTCTAAGTTTTCCTTGTCCAGCCATATTTTGAGAGATGAACTTCACTGTCCTTGATCTCATTATTCTGTTCATATTTTGTTTTAATCCAATTTGCAGGACGTACACAGTGCCTTCCTTTCCCACAGTGCTTTCCAAAAATCACTGCTGTGTGTTCAAGTAGCAGCACTTTCATCTCATTCCTCTGCTTCACTTCTCTGAAAAGCCACTCAACTGATTTCAGTAGTTGTATGCTGTATGTTTCCTTAATTGACAAAAACTTCTTTGACTTCTGTAGTGTAACTTAAAGTTGTCCAAAGTTCCTTCTTCTCACCTCTTTTGCTACCATTCTCTGCTTCCTGTTCCTCTTCTCTGCTTTATCCAGCTGATCTCTTTTTAACAACCAAGACTTGGATTTACATCTCCAAGAGATATCCTGAGGACTTCCATCTTTGCCAGAAGATGAAGGTCGTAGAGAGAACTGAGGGATCTCATCCACAGTTCTCATTTGACCAATCATATCTCCTCAATCTTGTGACTGCTGTGTACCAAGTGGTTGTGCTTCATGAGGCCTTTGCTGCTCTCATTTTTCTTTCAATGTATAACAATTTTACAGCAAAATTGCTGTGAGAACATTATTATTTTGTTAACAGGTCTGAGTAGTTCACATCCATGGGCCAATTTGCCTTGAAACACAAAAACAAAAGGCAATCCTTGCTCCACCAACCCTAGAATGTCCATTAAACCCAAGCAAAGAGCATGAGAGTTCTCTTACTGCTGAAAAGAAACATGCTTACTTGTATGCCAATCCCCAAAGCATTGATCTCTCTCTCCCTGTTCTTTCAGGAATCATTGCCATGTGTAAATACTTTTCTCACTTCCTTTACAACAAATGTAAAATGTTCAAGTTTTTCAAAGTGAGCTTCAAGTTCTGGAGATCCCCAGCAGACAGTGATGTTTTCAGTCTCTATGGCTAGGATCTCAGGAAGGTTTCATGGATCCTGAGGGTAGAACCAACAAGGCACTTGCATGCTTGGCAGCTCCCAGGCTGCCCCCTGCATGCCCATAGCCACTGTCCTTTCTTGCTTCTCCCCCTCACTGTTGCCTTAATAACAGTCAGGCGAAGCCTTAATTTCATTTCACTTTTTATTCTTTAAAACCACAAAGAGATTAACAGGATGTTTCTGAAATCTGGCTGAGGGTCCAGGATGAATTTACTCCCAGCACTGAGCTGGGAGTGCCATGCAAACCCACACTGGGATCTGCTCTTCCTTGGCAGAACAGAAGCAAGACACATGACTGCTGCAGGTACTTTCATTGCTAGGTGCTCCACAAAGCCTTTGCCAAGAGAGGATTTTCCTGCTTAGTACAGAGATGCACGATGCCCTGTCCTTGGGGCTGTCATGCTCCATTGGCTCCTATGGGCTGGGTGGCAATGGAGCCCAACCCACCTATGAACTGAGGAAAAGCAGCTTCAGGGCTCAGAGCACACTGATTTCCTGCTGGGGAGGTCTATGGGCAGGGTTGGTATGAAGGAAGCAGAGAGAGGCAGCAAGGAAGGAGTGCCATTTAGTGTCTGCTTGTAGAGAGAACTGCATGCGCGCAATATGTTTTGCCTTCTGCTGGCAGTCCTGGTGTGAAAAGCAGCATAGCTTAATTAAGCAGTGTCAAAAAACTCGATTCTTCCAATCTGCCTTCCAATCTGAAGTGTTGTTCTTTGCTGATTTAGCTATATCTTGTAAGAGGTCCATATCTTTATGGCAAAATGATCAAGTTTCATGAAGATTTTCAGCATCATCTGGGTTTTTATGCATTTTAATGGGACTTGGACAAATCTAGCTGTGGGAGTCGTTCTGTCTGGAATTTTCCAAACAAGGATCTCTGTGTGATTAGACTGGACGGACTCTGCAGCATCCAAGCTGTGTGGGCCATTATGTGCAAGGTGTGTGGAACTGTGTATTGTAGCACTTACCTGCCCTCACGCTGCAAACCCAACATCATCTTACTGAGTGTGCTCAGGAAAGCCTATGGCATGCTCTGCACATGTGAGACAGCACTGAAAGATATCTCAAATTTATTGGGTATGTGCATGGCATCTGCAGGCTTGCTTGTTCCAGTGCACGGCAGCTGCTGTGTATTTATTCTGCTTGGCTATTTCTAGCTGACGACATTATGACCAGTGCTCTTCCATTAAAGAGTGGTCCAAAACACTGTTGGGATGTTGAGACCTCTGGCCATCTAGAAATGCAAAACAAACAGCCAGTATTATCAAGTTCCACCTGGATGGAACTGGAAGATAAAGAACAGAAGCAGGAGGAAGCCTGAATGAACAAGAACTGCCAAAACCGTAGTCTCGAGGATGTACTGTTCTCAAGAGCTTTGTTAGGATTGTGTTTGATAAGAGTCAAGTTTCAGTGTTTTTTTGGATTGTGTTTTGAACAAGATAAATCTTTCTGTTCTAAACTAAAACTGAAGAACACAAAAGGAACTTGTTATTGGGTAAAGAGTTTTTTTTCCTCAGAACCATCTCCTGAAATGTGAAAGATCCTTTCCAAATGCAGAAGTTATGCAAACATGACTGAATATAGACATGTAACTGGAAAGGAGGGTGTTTTTATTTTTTGCTAGTTTTGCAGGAGACCACCCACAAAAGTATATCTTCTTGGCTGCTTCTGCTTTTATTTTTATTTATCTTTTCATCTGGAAAAGTACAATACATTTTGGCTGAAATCAGAGCCTATTCTGACTTTGTAACTATTCTTATCAAAACAGGAGTGAAAGGCAGTTTGAATTTTCCAAATAAAATGATCTACAGTTAACTGAAGGGGGGAAAAAAAAAAAAAAACACCAAAACAATTGAAAATACGATGTTGAAAGCTGGGTGCAAACGCACTGTGGGTGAAGGTGCTGAGTTCCTGATGAGGCAGGCAGGCATACCGGCCTTGCTCTCTGTGAGCAGGGAGGAGCTTTCAGTCAGACGGTTTGGGTGAAGGCATTTTCCTTGCTATGAGTTGGTTTTGGCTGTACTTGTTCCTAGCTTTGAGACAGCGGTTTGCTGAATCAAAACAAGTCCAGTTTTGACTTGGTGTTCCCAGTCTGTTTCATGATGGTTGGTATTCTCAAGTTTTACTCATCTTGAGAGCCTGTGTCTTTCCGTTCTGCAAATTCACTTCTTTTGACCAAAT
The DNA here is from genome assembly GCF_016699485.2 of Gallus gallus. Lineage (NCBI taxonomy): Eukaryota > Metazoa > Chordata > Aves > Galliformes > Phasianidae > Gallus > Gallus gallus. Next base: position 13,344,944 of record NC_052544.1, read on the forward strand.
AGGCAGGAAATGTTCTTAATAATTCCTGCGTAACCAAGAGAAACCCAGGATTCCCTGTAGAGGCATGCTTTGTGATGGTTACAAATGATTCCTCTTTACTCTCTGCCCTGTATTGCACTGCATACCGTCTGAGCTATGATTTCTTTTGTAAGCAAAACCTTACAAATGTGGTTAGAATGTGAGATGTTTATTGTCTCTTACAGTTCAGAAGCCAAATCCTCAGATCTGAGGTCACTGGTTAGCACTGTTAGTATCATTGATCTACTATGTCCCATGTCCTTGAACGTACCCCACGTACCACTGGTTCCTGTTTTACATTGGTCAGGCTTGCATAAAAATTCCAGAGAAAGAAATTCAGCCGTTTGTACTCGGAGCCTACATTGTAGCCTAAATGATCTCACTGCTTAAAAATGTTTTCTTGGGTCTAGGTTTAATAATTTTTCACAATCTATCCTTTGTAGCCCTCCTCCACTTTCTTCTTTTAAAAAAATTCCTTCCCTTCCATGTGCCAATGTTTTCTAGACACATACGCTGTTATCAGATTGTCTTAGCCATCCTTCAATCAAGATGTACTTTTTTGTTCCCGTGGATGATTATTTTTTCCTTCGTCTTCATCTTTATGTAAATACAAAAATCGTACTAATGTAACCTCCTGCAGTTAAAATGATGCAACCTCACTTGTGTGGTTGTGTAACTTAGCTCTATGGGAAGACAAAATCTGTTTAGGAGAAGGCTCCTTTATCCCCATACCCGCACTACTGCCTGTACCGATAGCCATCAATGCAGAAGGTAAGTGATCTGGGGCAAGACACCAGAAGCATGGCTTGTAGTGAACAAACAAGATTTCCACACCCTCAAAAAAAAGAAAAACAAAACAAATGGGTAGGCAGCTTAGCAACATAGTGATCAGCTGAGTAAATGTGTGTCCTTGAGCAGAGTTCATATTCTGTGGTTTGGTGGTGTTTGGAAGGAGGAATGACTCTTATTCATACATTCATATTCCCAAATAACTCTCAGTGATTAAAAAATCCTGTCTAAGCAAGGGTTTTTATTTTTTTTATTAGACTGAGTTAGGATAAAGTAATGTTCAGATATAGGTTACACAGGTAATCCTGGGGTGCTGTCCTTAGCTTTGTTGGTGTAGTTCTTCCTTTTAGTTAAAGGACAGTTTTGCAGAAGTGTTGTGCCTGTTTGTTTTTGGAGTGACATTGCATCCTGACCCTGAATTAAAAAACTTTTCAAATACAGTCAAAAGTAATCACAAATAAAACTTCAATAATGCAGGTGTTTAATTCCAAGTTCTGTGTCATACAGAGGATATTTAAGAGTTCCCGGGTCAATAACTTCTCTCGACTGCACTGATGATGGTCCAAAACTCCAAAGCTGTTGGTTTCCTTGAGATCATTCTAAATGTCTACCAGCACAACTGAGAGCTGACTCTTGTCCCACCTCTTTATTTGACATGTGCTAGCTACGCTCCAAAAAAATGGGGAGAATGTTGTTCTCTGCAAAGAGGAAAATGGATCACTGAATGTCTGTGCTGTGGTATGTACTAACCAAAACATAGAAATGGGTGCCAGAAAATTCCTAGCTAATATATCCAACCTATTTCTTTAAATGGATTGCTCAGCAGTTCCCCACAGTCCTTGCCAGTTAAATCATGAATGTCAGCAGGAACTGGTGGGAATTTAACTCAATAAAAATGTAACTCTGCTGCTTAAGGTAATGAAAAATCCAGAAGTGAGTGACACTTGCTAACATCCACACGTGTTCTCCCTCATCCAGCACTGCAGTGTTGAAGCAGTTTGGCAATGGGGATAAGACTGAATGTATGTGAAGTTCAAAGCGTGAGTGTGATTCACCCAAATGCTTTGGAAATCTGTTTTGCTTAAATCACTTCAAAGTCCAAAATTGGTGATCAAAAGTGCTGCTGTGATTCTATCCAACAGATATTACAGAATTTGGGATGATCAAACCTGAGCAAAATTGTGGCTCCTGCAATCTTTAATTTTCCCTGGGCTCCCATTTGGTATACTGGTATGCATTGTTTTTAGAATGGGAAAACCATGTCTCGTGATTTTTGCTAAGCTTTTCCCTTATGTGCTGCTCTTTGTTGGTACTGAAGTGGTGGTTGCTCTTGATGAGGCACGGGGTACCTGAGAACTGGGGAACTGCCCAACAAAGCTGGGAAGCAAACAGAAGGCATGGAGATGATGCTCACTCTTGGGGCTAAGGGAGTAAGGGCAGACAGTAATGAAGGATTTGTGGATGCTGTACATCACATTGCCAAAATTCTGTCTATTTGTTTCTTTCTGTGATTTGTTGTTAGTAATGCCAAATGTTCTTGAGGTTGGCATGGGATTATTGTGCCCAAAAGATCCAGGTCTGCATCTTAACAACAATTCTGCTATCCTCAGCCACTCCCAGAATAGATTAGCAGGGTCTCCAGAAAGAGAGAAAACAGCAATATGCTTCTAATGACAGGGAATATTGAAAAGTGATCTTGAGTAATAAATCCTTTCTCGTTTCCAAAAATGGCCCAGTAAAAATCTTGGTGCTCAGTACTAATCATCTATTAAGTTTGATATGTTTTGATGTAAGTACCTTCTGTTCCTCTTGGACTACTCGATAAGTTGGCTCTATTGCGCTGACGTTGAGAACCAGCTGTCCATTTGTTTGGTGTCTCTGGCCTCGAGTTGATGTATCTGAGGGTACTTTATAAATAATAATAGCTATCAATAAGAAAAATAGAAATATGAATGTTGTTAAACAGTTCTACATCTGCATTTTTCCCTGTTAACTGTGTGCACCAAGAAGTCCCTGCCCCAGTGCAGCCATTCTGGCCAGAACAGTCTCAGGAGTGCTGACTTGGACAGCTGCCCTCCGTGTAATCATGGAGAGATCTACCCCTATCCCTGAAATCAGGATTTCATGCTCCATGTTTGAGGCTGAGTGTGAAATTTTAATTCGTGCTTGTTAGTCTGAAGTAAGGGAGCAAGGAAAAGCAAAAAACAAAAAGGCATATGATAAATTTCACACTTTGCACTGAACAAAACAACACAGCACTTTCCTTCTGCCTTCTCAATGAATCTCTGTGTGGGCAGCTTGGAGCTGGCAGTTCATCTCTGGAGATGGCTGAATTGGAAGCGGAGTGGGTAGTATCACCTACCATTGAGTTTACATGATGTTTCCTCTGATTAAACTGTTTTTATTTTGCTAAAATTTCCCCAAACTTTACTGCTTTGGGCTGCAGTTCTTTGTGTCAGGTGTCTGCCAGGCCCAGGTTACAGAGGAAACTTAAGTCAGGCTGCTCATCAGGAAGACCATGTCAATAATATTCAGTTCTCATTCAATGAATACAGTAAACAACCCCTCCAATGGAGCATCCGCTCGGTGTTTTGTTTGCTTTTTGCTATCTGGGGTATCCCTTCATGCCTTTGTTCCTGATCCCTGCTCCTGTGGCTGCATTTGTACTGGAGTGTTTCTGTGACACCAAGCACTGCTCTGTCTGAAGATCTCTAGCCATTAATGCATCTATTTTCATAGCCCTCTGCAAGAAAATGTTTTTTTCCGCCTCTAACGGAGAAGGGAGCAGAGTAACCAGTGGTTACAGCTTAAAACTTCCTCCTATTCTGTCTGTCCCACTGGAGGCACCTCTGTTGTTTTTTTTTTCAGTGATTTAAACATTCAGAGCACATCTCTTGTAATGCTGATTTGCTGATAGAAGTGTTTGAGGCTTTTGAAAATCAAAGGCTGATGTTTCAAGCCAGATGGCTACTAAACGAAGAGCACATATTTAGCAATACCTGCAAAGCAATGTCTTTGTGGTGTCTGTGATAGAAGGGAGTTCAGTTCTCCTTTGTATCCCCAAACATTCCTTCCCCTGACACTTCTGAACATACTTTTAATCTTCTGCAACATGTGCTAAAGGAACTTCCATGGTAAATTATTCACTATGTTCTTCTGATTCATCTCTGCACATGCTTTCAGTTTGTATGATCAGGGATTTCATTGCACAAAAAGGTGCAATGAGCATCTCATTAAGATCTGTATGATATTGCATGTACATGGGGGAGTGGGGTTAAGGTTGTGCAGACATTAATTATGGCATTTCCCAGTAAGCAGCTTTCACAGTTGAGACAACCTTTGACACTCGCCTGCTTCAAAAATGCTATTTAAAGGTGAGGTTCTATATGAGAGAGCTGAAGGACAGTCTGTGCTTATTGCTGTTACCTGCTGCACTTGATATGATCCAAAGTATTTTCTGATGGATAATTGGGTGGTGATTGATTCCTGAAGTGCTTCCAATGGGAGTTAATCCAAAGCTTAGGGAAATCATTGGAATTCTTTAGCATCAAACTGCTGGCAAAGGCCTAGTTCATCTATCTTTGTGCTACAGATAAGTGGTATGTATGTAATAAATGCCAGCCTGAGGTTCTTGGATTTTTTTTATTTCAAGAAATGTAATTTTTTTAAAGGTAATATCAAGAGACTATGCAGAAAGATATTTAGTTACTGAGATTTTTCTTTGCTCTGAGAAGTTTCTAGGTATTTTGTTGGCTACCACTGTTGCAGTGCTGGAATATAGCGAGTATTTATATATTTATATTCTGAGACTTTGAAGTATACCAGTTTCTATAAAATTGTGATTTTAACAGAATCCAGAATGTGCCATAAGTCAGCACTTTCTCTCTGTGGCCTCTATTTTGAGTCATGTGGTGAGAATGGACTGAAAAAATACATAGTGTGTGCATGTGCTGGCATGGTGATGTGCCGTTCAGGTAATGACTCCGTGCCACGGCCTGAGCAGTGGTTTTGCAGTGGCTGTAGAAATTTGCTGTAGTTGAGATTACAGAACCACTAAAAGCAGAAATCCAGATCCTGGTTGAAAAGCAGAGATATCTGAATCTCACTCAATATTCTGCTTTTTGAAAATGTTTTGAAATGTTTTGGCTACACTGCACTGCAACCAAAGATGTGAGTTAAGGCATTGCATCAAAATGTGGCCTTGTATGATGCACATCTTTTTCTTTCTTGTTCCTTCTGGCTAAATTCTGCAGTGTTTAATTGGCTAAAACCTCTGTTGACATTGCTAGAAGGTTTACTTGATCGAGGACTGCCAAAATTGGCCCTCAGTCACATTTGTGAATAAAAACAATTGCAAAGTACTAACATCTATCCAGTGAAAGCAAACATGGGCTGGACAGAGATCATCTGTTCCCGTTTATTCCCTTTTGCATCCTGTTTTGTTGTTTATAGAAACTGGGCAACTTTTAGGTACTGGAGCTCTTAGACACAAATTGAGCTTATCCTTTGTTCCTAGAGAAAGCAGGGGCATTAAGTGAGGGAGGGGGTCTGCGAGGAACTTGTCCTGTGCAGGGGCAGCTGCAGGAGCACGTTCTGCACAGAGCTGTGTGTTAGCAGCCAGCAGTGACCCTGGCCTGAGTGAAGCACAGCTCTATGAGTTCTGTTTCACAGCATAATAGTCCTTCCCTTCCTGTTGCTGCCAGAGCTTTAAGTGGAGGTTAATGCCAGGTTTTGGTACTACTGTAGGATGAAAGCACCCAGCGATGACACAACCACCCACACCGTGTCTCCTGTGCAGTCATCAGGCACAGGGAATTTCTGCTGGGAGAGGATTTAGGTTGGTGTCTTTTTTCTGAATCACTGTCTGGAGATGCCTTCTCTATTTATAGGGTGTAAGGTGAGCGGATTCCTAAACAGCTCGCTGCATCAGATGCTATAGTTAGATGGTGACTCACTGCCACGGATAGTGACCTAGTTTGAGCTGTCTGTAGGGGAAGGTGTGCGAGCTGTACGGCGCGTTGTAAGAGTAACAGCAGCAGTGCCTCAGGGAAATTCTACTATGTCTACATAGTATTTTTTTAGGACAGACCTTGTGTGATGGATTCCAGGATGGAAAGCAGTTTATAAAACCTAAGGTTTCACAAACAGTATGCGACCGACTTGATATTCCTACTGGGGGTACTGAGTGCATGATCCCTAAATGTGGATTGTGCAACAAATCTGTGGGTACAGAGATTTTTAAAGGGTTTCCCACTGGGGTGGATGCTTGAGGTTTGTGCAGGGCCGAGGGCTGGAGCTGCTGAGCAAAGACTGTTCATTACTGACAAGAGAGAATTTGAGCAGATATTACGTTCCTTCAGAAAGGAATAGAGGCAAACCACCCCATCTCATTTTCTGAGTTTAAAAAAAACAAACAGCTTCTCTTATTCCATGCAGCTAATATTGCTGAATTATTAAAACTTACATAGCCAACAAGGTGGCTTTCTAAGTGCCTGTCATATTTACCTGTAAAGAGCTATTAAAACACTGACTGCTGAGAGTCTTTTTGTGTATCTCGTAACGCAACGTGCAACCATTAGTTGAAGATGAATGAAGTGAAGAGGCTCCTTAGCCCAGCACCAGGCTGCTTTTAAAGACCTGCTCAAAGCAGAGCTCACCTGCCATGCTGTCCAATTAATTTTACAGCTCTGTTCTCCTGCATGCCTCCTGGTGAAACAGCCAGTTGACAAATGGCAGGAGCCAGCTAAGCCCTTACCTTTCCTTTCATTTTACAAGAAACTCATTTCATTTGCTTTATTTTCCTCTCTACTTGCACTGCAGCTTCCTAAGCAGAAGTTATTTCTGAGGCCATTGGACCTCCAGTTTGGAAAATGGAGGGTATGATTGCAGTGTCCCTATATCTTTCCCTGTGTGCATGAACTCAGTGAGACAATGTATATCCACGTAGGGCTCCAAATGAGCAGATAGTGTTCAGCTTAATTGTTTTGCTTTGAATTCAGTGAAGCTGTTTGATAGTCACATGTGTGGCAAGAAGAGGTGTGGAAGTTGGGAAAGGCAATATAGTTACACTTCCTATGGATGTGTGAAAACAAATTTTGATATTAAACATTTTTTGGTTCATTGCTAGAAATGCTATTTATAATAAAGGTCTCATCTGTATTCCGTTGTATAAATTAGCCCATCTGCTTTCATGGTCTTTTTCCTAAAGTTAGTCTAGTTTTTCATGTAAAACATATTTTTGTCAAGTAAAGAAACGTGTCTATGAAGTGAAAAAGCAGTTGAAATGCCTCTTATTTATCTACAGTTTAATTAGTGAAAATAGTGTATGCTATGTGCAGAGAAAAGAGAGATGTTGGTTTTCATAAGCATTAGTATGCTTCAAGTTTTGACAGCTTGAATGTAGGTTAGAGTTGCAGCTCATTAGTGATACCAAGAAAGTAATTATAGTTTCTGAGAGACAGGTAAAGTCTCCAGTGGCAGAATTTTAGGTTATTGGCATTGGATGGATGAAAGACCCTTCCCTGGACACACGCACAGAATTAAGTGACCCTTTTCAGAGAGAGGTGAATGCACAAATGGACTACCAGAAGAGATAAATGACTACTTTGGCTCCCCTCATTATAGCCATTTGTGGCTGCAAAGTTCTTAGTGTGGTAGCTGCTATTCAAGGACAAAATCTGAACTCTTCTAGTCTTTCCCCACCCTGCTCACTATGAGGACTAATGAGATTTTTTTTTTCCCCTGTTCTGCATTAGAATCTCTTTAGAATGTGTTCGATGGGAATGGAAACTTTCAGGTGTTGAGGAGCTGCAGGATTTCTTGGCTGCGTACACCACTTTCACCTTGCCATCCCACATCTCCTGTGTATAAGACATGAGCCAAGTTGCAAGCATAGCTTCCAGTATGACAGCCAGTGTTTCTTTTGTGTTCTGTGGGAGAGCTGAGAGGACAGTGCTTCTGTATCTTGCTCGGGCTGCCCACACTGGGCTAGACAGCCATGATTTATGAGTTATGTGAACAAGATTCCATTACAGTATTTCTAAGCTTTATCAGTGTATATACTGATTTTGTTTTCTATTTCATCTGCTGCTACAGAATGTCAAGGTGCTTCACTTAACAAACTTCTTACCCCGTCCTTCCACCTTCAACCCCTGAAATAATGCTGAATGCATCTTTATATCCAAATTCAAGCAAAGCAACTTTAAAATGCACCTGGTGCTCTCCCAAAGGTGAGATATCCTGGAAGTTCTTGTGATCGAGTCCCTTTTGACAGTTCTTAGCACACAACCTTTCTCCACACGAACAGCTTCAACTCTGAGCATCTCTTACACCAAACAGTTCACTTTGGCACACTGTGGAGGGTAAATGGTACTGCACGGCCAGTTTGGCTGGCTTGAAGATCTGAGAACAAACATTCTGATTATTTTCCCACTGAATGCAAACAGGTGGCCCAAATGTTTGAAGGTGGCTGCTAAGCTACAATTTTTCATCCTTTCATAAAGGCCTCAATTTTGAAAACTGCTGAGCAATGCTTTTGGCAGAAGCCAGGCTTCCTGCAGCATTTCAGTTGGGCACCAGGATGCAGAGATTGTCTGCAAAGATCCCATCTGCTGAGGCTCTGCTTGCATTTTGAGAGATAAACCTATTTTCACAGACATGGCATAAGACACCAGCAAGGCTATAAATATAATTGTTTTAAGACTGAATTATAGCATCATAATGATTAAGCCAACTGTCCTTCATCACGAGAGGGCGAGTTTTCATTTCAGTTACTAATCACACTTAAATCCGTCTTGGGTCACTGACAGATCATTAGGTTTTCCATTTAGATGTTTCCTAAATGAATTTTATAGTACTGTAACTGTATGCTATTCATAACTCCCTAATTTAAAAGGAGGCATAAATCAGGCTGGAATGGGCAGTAAATACACACTAAAAATAGTCTCGGATGCGTCTGACCTTTTCATGGTGCATGAAAATCTTCCTGGTACAAATTATTTGCTTATCCCAAAGATGCTGGGCTTCCAGCAAAAGATAACATGGTGCTGGTGGGGAATCCTAACAGCATTCAGGCAGTAAGCCTGTCAAACCATTATGTGGCAGGCCATTGCAAAATAAATGGTGACACTTTGAATGATAACATTTTTGATCCTTGAAGGCAATGGCAAGATTTTTGCTTGCTTTCAGTCCATGTTCAGGTACCAAATCTAGGCTGATTCTCTTGCACTGACATTGGGTGATCCCAACCAGCCAGGAGAACCACTCCTCCTACGTGGTGTCTTGTGACAGTTGGCACCTGACACCTTTTGGCCTTTCAATGGTATAAGTATTCTACATTCATGGAAGAACTTTTTTTGGCACATATTTGAAGCCTGACCTCTTTCCCAGTGGAATCAATGAGTTTTCTGCTGGCTTTAGTTGGAACCACACTGAGTTTTAAAACTTAATAAATAAATACACCATTTTCTTAACGGTGTTCCAGTTGAAAAATAGGAGTCATTTCTTTTTCCTGCTTAACATAGTAACAATAGTACTGTTTGTTATTGTTGATGAAATGAGGATGTTGATTGGAATGATGGTGATAACTTACATGAAAATGAGATGAACTGCATATGACGTTTTCCATAACGCCTTGCTGTTCAGAAATTTTATTTACTCATGAATAATCACATCCAAGCCTCTGGCCGTATAAACCTTTATATATAAAAGCATCACAGCAAGTGCTGTGGAACTCCATATGTGCCTGCAGATAAGGAAGTTGGTGAGCCCTGTGTGGTTATAGACCATAATACAGCAAGAAATCCACTTTAGGATTAGTTTTTTCCTTGGTGCAGCAAATTCTGTGCTTCACAGAGCACCATTTTAGGCTTTTTGAGGCCTGTGACAGGGGTTGGTGTAGGTAGTTACCATCAGAAATATAAGTATATAGTGCATCTATGGGCATGAGAGAAAATATTGTGCAGGTATGTGGGATTTCAGCCCTGTTCATAGCCAGTGGAGTACTCTAAAATTATCTTGTGGAAAAAGCTTGCAACTTCAGGTAAGTGTGCTTGTTTAATGAGAACTGATGCTACTAGAATATCTTTTCTTGCAGATCAGCTTTATTTGATCAGATTGAGATTTCTGAAGTAAAGAAGTAAGAATAAAGCTGAGTTCAGTTTGCTGGCAACGTGGCTGCTTGGTGGCTCTGTGTGCCAAAGCTGGGTAAATGTCTTGTGTCTTAGAGTTGACTTCAGAGTAAACAAAATGTTTGTCCCTTCTGGGAAACTTTATTGGCGTAAGGTATGGTTCACCTTATTTCAACTCATGCTCAAAATAATCTTGTGGGCCTGTTGTTTTTCTTGGAAGCTAATAGGGAAGAACATATGCTAAGCATTGGTAATGTCAGTTAAGCCCTTAATTAGTGATGAATGAGCCTTATTTTTTTCCTGTGGTTCATTTCGGATACTGCTCAAAGCTCAGCTATTCTCTAGGTTTTAGCCAAGTTTTCTGAAGCATCTCAAGTTTTGCAAAACAGGATTTGTAACTTTAATAGGGATAAACTTTTCTGGGATTTCTAGATCGAGGCCAAGCTACAAATTCCTCAACCATTCTCTGGCACTGATGGATGGGGATGAGGTATAGAATCGTGAAATCATTAAGGTTGGAAAAGACCTAAGATCCCCATGTCCACCCCAGCCCACCTCACCATGTCTGTAACCACATCCCTCAGTGCCACATCTCCACAGTTCTCAAACACCTCCAGGAATGGTGACCCACCTCCACCTCTCTGGGCATTCTCTGCCACTGCATCACCACTCTTTCTGATAAGAGATGTTTCCTGATGTTCAGTCTGAAGCGAGGTAGAAACAGATGTTTTCAAAGATGCTGAGGAGTACCTGGAGAGGTTTGTACCTGCTTGGTAGTAAAGCAACAATTACAAGATTTCCAATTATAAAGCAGTCTACTAATTGCCTATTTTCTGAGGATGGGAGCGGTGGCCAGCCAGGGCTGTGACAGTCCTTGGGAGTATTTGGAGTTTGGTGAGAACTGCTTCTGGGTGTCTCACCTGTTGAGCAGGAGGAGCAGGGTGCTGGGGGCAAAGCAGGACTTGGTCTTTTGTCCCTCTGTTGTGTCAGCCAATTAAAAGTGATGCAACAAATAGACTTACGGATTGTGGCCCTGGCCTGCCTCCACATCTACAAGAAGAGTGAGAATGTACATCCACAGCAGTGAATATGTCTGAAGAGTTAGAAAACTGCTAAAGCTACAAGATCTTCCAGCTTTGTTTCAGAGATTTTCTGTGCTGTGCTTTTAGCAGAGCACTCCTTAAAGTAGGACAGCCCCTCAGGTTTGCATTGACATAATCATGGCTCCTGACGCATGGTGAGACCCCCGTCCACGTTACCTTGGCTGGCCTTTGGTGCAGCAGCATTCTTTTCACATCCTCTTATAGGCATGGAATTAAAGGTTATTTCTGTTCCTGCTTCTTATCACTTTGATCTTTTTTCAGCTCTCAACATCTCCAGCAGATTTGCTCTGGATCTGTTATTCCCATACCTACCCTCTGCCTGCGACATGCTCTGACATTTCGATTTCTGCACCCCTGAGTTCCTCTCTTTCCATTCTTTTTTTAATTATCTTTTATATATTTTCCTCATTGTATGAAATTATTGATATTCACGTATACAATTGCTACCACATTCTGAAGTCGCATATCATGAATCCCACAGCTGTTGGACTGCTCAGAATGTTTTTGCATTTTCTTGCTTGGCCAGAAGAAAGAAACAACCCCCAACCCTGGCTCTCTTTAATTCCTCCTGCTGTACATCTTCCAGGTGGCTTTCCTCTGTGGTTTAATTGTTTATTAGCTCTGGGATCTTTTCTGAAATCAGAGGTAGTCATACTAAGGGCTGGCGAAGGGTAAAGCTCAGTCATAACGGGATGACCTCCTTCTGTCTTTATCCAGGAAAAGAAAAGGATATGCTCTGGGGGAGGAAAGGGAGGTAAAACAAGTTGCTGCGTGTCTTTTTTTATCTGCTAAATTTATTTTTTTCATGGATTAAACAAAAGCGCATCTAAACCTAATGTAGCATAACAGTGTATCTTTGTCTAATGATCGAGGGCCATGACCAGGAGGTAGCATTCCCACAAAATTAGTTGTACTGTTGTCTCTTCCCTGCGTGTTCTCAGGCCGGGCATTCACAGCATTTATTACTCCTTCCCTGCAATGCATTCTTCACAGTGAACGAGGCCTGATGGATTGTGTTTGAGGAAGGCATCACCCAAAGTGGCACAGTGAACAGATTTTACCCTCTGGTGTATAAAACAGCTTTGTATCCAGGTCTTTGAATCTGTGGAGCCAGTGCAATTAAAAATGGGTGAAGTGAGTTTTACTTTGTTTTCTGTAGGGAAAAACAGACCCTAAACTTTTGATGATGTTGAGTTAATGCTTTCAGACCATACTTGAAATTAATAAGAGCTGGAAGCGCTGCTGTTATTAAAAATGAAGAATAGCTAGTGGAAATGTTTGTTCTCCAAATATTGGAGGGCCATGGAAGATTCAGGTTGGATATTTGGAACAGTTTCTTCTCTGAAGGAGTGGTGATGCAGTGGCACAGCTGCCCAGGGAGGTGGGGGGGTCACCGTCCCCAGAGGTGTTTAAGAAACGTGGAGATGTGGCACTGAGGGACGTGTGGGGGGGAGCTGGGGTTGGAATTGGGGATCTTAGGGGTCTTTTCCAACCTTAATGATTCTGTGGTTCTATATACATGCGGAGGTGGGGATGTGGCACAGAGCTGGGCAGTGTGCTCTCGGTTCAGACCCCTCCCTGCCCCGTGCCTTGCTCGCCTTTGCTGTACTGTTCTGTAATGGTACAAGTTGTTTTTGTGCTTGGAGATCTGTTGTTTGAAAGCATAAAGGTTAGCTGGTGCTTTTTCTTTCACTGCTGCTGCAGATGTACTTGTTAAATCCACCTGAAAGCTCAGGCAGAATGTTACTGACACCTCTAAAAAATGAAAGAGACGCCGCAGCTGTGTGGAGCATCCCTGCCTGAAGTGGGACCAGCTGTCAGACAGCCTGTCCCCGGGGCACTGCCCCAGGTGCTCAGGTTTAATCTTCATGGTGGTGTTTGGGGACTCCTCCTCATCTGAGCCTCGTCTCGCACCCGGCATGACGGCATGGCAGGGACAGCAGAGCTGCAGCTCGGCTGATTTAGGAGTGAGATTTAAGGCTTGCTGTCTAGACATTCTCTGCGGTGGATTTTCAGCTTCAGACTTAACGTGCTCCCTTTTTCCACAGTCATTGAAATCCACTGACCTTCAGGCTTGTAGAAAAACGATCTATCGTATCTAGGAGTTGTACTGATATTTCTTTTGTGTATTTGTAATAAATGACTTTAGCCTTCTCTTCTGTCTTTTTTATTCCTTAGCATAAATTCCAGAGAGTGAATTAAGTTATCTCCTACTGTAAAGACAGCTTCAGGATCTTGTTGTCTATTATGACAAATATAGAGGTCAGTTACTTTGGAGTCCTCTTTCTGGCTAATATATGAGAGTCTGGATCACAGAAGAATGGGATTCACGTAGACTGAATTTATCCCCAGGCAAAATAAAGGAAGGTCTGTGCATGGGCACAGATATCTGTATGTATGGTTTCTCACTCAGGTAGCTTTCTTGGGAAACCATGCAAAGTACAATTTGCTACTGGCCTCTGGGTAAATGCAGGTTCTGTTAATGTGGTCATTAAACAGACGGAGGTCTTCCAGAGCTCTGCTTGCTGACGAGTCAGCCTCGCTGCATGGGTTTGGCAGAACGAACCTGTGGCTTTATGAAACGTGTTTTAATGGAAAGGTCTCATAGAAGAGATTAACAAACTTTAGTGCAGACAGTTTTGCTTTATGGAGATGACTGTGTGCATACCTCTCTCAGGGCTCATTACCCTCTGTGCAAAATACAATCTCTGTTACTCACTGAACTGTAGGCCACTCACTCTAAACAAAACAAAATGCTCATGCTATTACTGAGCCAGCTTTTAGTTAATGTTTGAGGTTGGCACAGCACAGGTTACTATTTAAAAGCAGAATTATGTCTTGTTAGCCATGTAGACAGCATTGTCCTGAGTTTCAGGTTAGATAAATGTAACCTTATTCTTCCCTAACACTAATTTAACTGACTTCTGTTACTTCCAACTCTGGTGCAAATGAATCTGAGTACTTTTTGAATGATAATAACACGTTGACAAAAATATGCACTGGAATTACTAGGAGAAGTAACCTAAACCAATGATATATATTAGGGGAAATACAGTTATTCCTAAATTAGAAGTAACAAAAATGAGGTAAGTCTGATATTGAGATTATGCTCAAAGAAATCCAAGCACATGAAGATACAGGAATGTAAAGGAAACCCAAACCATCCTTTTCCCCTGAAACAGTACTTGAGGAAATGCTGTGCTGTCTCCTGCTATAGCATGCTGGGTGCCAGAGTCCCTCTCCTGTTGCTCCAGGTCAGACAAGCAGAGTCCTTCCAGAAAGAAGGTATCTCCATGCTGGTTCTTGTTCCCAGGTGAGGAGGAGGGCATTCACGGGAAATGCCATAGTGTCCTCTTCCTCATACAGCCATCAGTGTCGTGTCGTGTGGACATGTTTTGGAGAACCAGGCTCCAGAGGGACTCAGAACAGAGTGGGGGCGGACAGGAGGCATGGTGGGCCACTTTGCATCCAGGGCTGTGTCAGGAATTTCCATGCCATAGGGGAACACAGTGTTTCCAAAGGATGTAAGATTGCTGTGGAACTGCCTGTGGCAGCTGTACTGAAAATATCCATAGTGCTGCTAAACAGTGTATGTCAAACTCGTATAGCAGTGTGAGTAGAAGTGTTTATTTCTGTTCTTCTTTGGGGAAACTTTTGTCTTTGAGGAGTAGTAGAAGATGTCAATTCATATTGATTAAACAAAATAATAGAAAATGGTGTATGATGAGTGTTCTGTGTACGTGGGAAACTGAGGAGAACAGTTGCACTGCTTGGTCAGTAAGAGCAGATGTCCAGGGTGATATGCAGTGCCTGAGGGGGTCGGGGGGCCCATGTTCTTGATGAATTTAAAGTTTCAAGTTAAAAAGTCTGTCTTCTACATTCTCAGGGTAGGATGCTGTTATTAGAGATGAAGTTCTGTAACTTTGGGTGTGACATACTACATTGTTATAGGAAGGTGGGCTAGAGCTTTGCACTGAGCACAAGGCTCGGCTCAGCCTAAGCTTTGCCTTCTGTAACATCCCCTAGGCTGTTCAGGTAGGGACCAAGCACAGAAGCCATTAATTCATTCACCCTTTGCCAAGCCCTGGGAGGTTTGTTACTATTTCTTTTTAAATGGGAATATAGCCTCCACGTTAGCTGGCTTTCAGACTTTTTTTCCTGAAAATTCCTTTTAACAGTTAAAGAAGGGAAGATTCTCTCGTGTTTCATTTACTGACTTGAGTTCCAGGGTTCTGAATATCCTCCAGCAATTAAATAGCAGTGCTGGTGTCTGGACAGAGCCACAGGCCCCGGCAGTGCTTTTATGGGCACAAAGTTCTTTCCTACAATGTGCTCTAATAAATAACCATTATGTTGCTCACTCTTTTCCCATTACCAGAAGTTTCACAATAACATTACTCTGCAGTGAGCTGGAATCCAGCTTTGAAATAATCTGCACACAGATAGATTTGAAATGGTATTTAGGAGGTAGTGGGGCTTTGGTTGTGAGCTCTCTGCTTCTTCTAGCAAGGTAGAAGTAAAGATCACAGTTGGAGTTCTTTAGCTGAGACCAATAAGGTATTGTCTGAGCTCATGGTATACCCAAGTGCACTAGCAAATGTTATCTTGGCAGTCTTGAAAAGCCAAGATATGGGATAAAGGCCTCACAGTCCTATTAGTGAGAGGATTATCTTTGGCACAGATGATGCCTGCTTAGTAATGCTTGTGTTCCTAGTTCTGTTATGTTTATTTTGCAAACATTAGGATGAAACTGTGGCTAAATTAATGGGAAAAGCTCTGTTAGTATCAGGAGTTGGACACGTGCTTGTGAAGTTTGCAGCTGAGCAAGTTTTGTTTAAGGATGAGCATCAGACAGGTCTCAAGGCAGGACCTGGGTGAGAGGAAGGAGGAGAAATATAAAGTGCCTTATGGGACCTGGAGAGCACACAAACATCTCTGTAACATTGTCCCAACATACTTCTTACTACAGCAAACGTGTCAGAAATATGGCACTTGTACATAATGAGGCATTGGGCCTTTCTTTTTCTCTCTTGTGCCACTTTATCCTGCGCATCAAACATCGCTCCAGAATTGCAGCCTGTTTAATGTTTGTGATGCTAGATGATAGTTTGGATCTCCACATCAGGAATATGCAGCGGCGCCTGCCTGCAAACAATCAGGTTACATCTTTATTAGCTTGTAAAAGAAAAGGATGGGTAATAGAAATGTGGGTGTTTTCCTCTGACATGTAGTTTCACAGTGCGACTGCAACTCACATTTTATGATGTTTGAGATGGCTTTGCTGTGTTTTTCTGTCTCCTGCTCTGCTGCACATGTACCCGCTTCTCAGAATTATTGACAAGGTTACTTCAATTCACCCACATATTTTGATTAGTTTTTCACCAGTCTCCATGGTAAATAACAGAACTAGGAGCCCTGGAAGAAGGGAGGCTGGAAGAACAACGTGAGAACATCTGTGCTTCTCGCTCATGTTATTTGAAAATTTCTTCTGTCCAGGTATCAAAAGTCTGTGACAGCTGTGAAGGTCCTTCAATTCCTCCAGTGCAGCTAAAAGATGAAAACCCCAATAGGCTGGAATTGCATTTACAGCAATCGCATCCAAGAGAATTTCTGAAGGCGGCTGCTGTGGAAACGTTTAAATACTTTTTATGGTATTTTGTGGAACAGAACTGGAAGGAAATTAGTTAAATCTCCATAGACTGGCACTTTGAAAAATTAAATCTCCCTTGATTGCAATGGGTTGTCATCCCAACACCTGTCTGTCCCTTTAAAGATGCTACTTTAGAAGCTGCTGTGCTGTGGGGAGAGCAGCCAGCAGAGCTGACAAGGGTCACAATCCATAGTGGTGCATGTAGGATATTGTGGTCACCTGGTCAGTTTGTTGGCTTTTGTCTCTATTCCAAAGAGAAGAGGGCAGCTGCTGAACCTGGTGCTTATTATATGCAGAGAGGCCTTTCCTTGCAGGGAGTCATGCTCCCCATTCTGGGGCACTGTGACCCACGTGGGGCTGCAAAACCCTCTTGGCTCTATGGCTCCTTCCTGTGGCAGGCCTCCAGTGGGCGGCTGGGATGGCTTTGGGTTGGAGGTGTCACGGCCAGTGGGCACCAACTTGTTGGAGGCGGTCACCTGAATGCTGCCTTGTATGGTTTCTGTACCTTCTATTGAACATGGAAACCAGGTGAGAAAACAGTGTTTTGAATGACACTGCTTCAGTATGTCACCATCTCTTACCTATTTGTAATAAATTCTGTACAGATATGCTGCAGATGAGAATATACAATGAAACCTGCGTGATGCATAAGTTTCAAGCACAGGGCTCCTCCCAGGCATCACATAAATAGAACAAGGGAGCCTCCCTCCCGGAACCATGCATCCCAGAGGGATTCAGCTCCACGCTTTGCCTCCAGCCTCCTCGTGCTTTGGCCTTACCTATGGCTGCCCCAGAGCTGGGCAAGGCTTGGGGGCACATCCTCCAGTGCCAGGGAAGAGCTGGGAAGGGCCATCCTGCTGCTTGCCCTGCTGTGTCCTCCAGGCCTGAGTTCCTGCTGACCCACACTGGGCAGTTCGGGGCTCAGGGCAGTCCCCTCCTTGCTGCAGCCTGTTGCTCTGAAAGGCCAGCTGATTAATGGGAAATTTGCTGTTATTTGATACACGACGTTTTCTAACAAAGTCAAAAGTTGTGATGGAAGGTTTATATCTAAATGATTATAATGCTGCAGTAGTCAGTGCAGGCAGAAATTAATATATGGGGTGAAAATGTCAAAATAAAAGGTCAAGAAAATGAATTACAAAGAAAGCTGAACATTAGCTAAGAGGCAGTGTTTGCTGGCAGAAGCTCCCTGCAGTATAACAAAGGTTAGGAAGGGGGCTTATGAAGACTGAATATTTCACACACAATTAAAATTCTCTATCTCTTGAAGAGTCGTGTTCCATAGTCAAACTAGGACAATTAGTATAATGAAAAATTCATGTTCATAGCTTCTGGCTTTTGCCCACGGATACCTTATAAGCCGAAAGTGACCTTCCCCTTAGAGGTAATTCTAAGAGCTCGATGTGACACAGGTGGGGCAAGGGAAATCTGCTCAAAGAAAACAATTCTTAAAATAATAGCCACCAACTATAAACATAGCTGAGAAATGCTTCATGATAACCTTCTTCCCAAGAAGCCAAGAGAGCCCTCTTTGTAAGGGAGTCAGGCGCGAAATGTTAAATCATGATTTAGTAGGGCTGATAATGGTGGAATCGCCCTTTTTATTTCAGCAGAAAGCAATAATAATAAATTCTATAGGAGGATGCTGCAAATAAAGTGTTGGAGGAAATGCACAATGATCGATTTTTCAGAATTAAACTGTAGAGACGTATTGAATCAATGAGCTCTTTGTGCCCAGAGCTTCACCTGCTCTGAGTGTTGAAACTGGGAATTTATGTTGTCAAAAAGAATTGTGATAGCGATAAATTGTTACACCGGGGTCTTTTAAACTTACTCCACTTATTTCCAGTATGAAATTGTTTTGTTTTTCTAAGGTTGCCTTGTAGATGGGCTGAGTAGTCTGAATTGCTATTAAAGACTTGCTATTAAAGTTGTTGTCTTACTGTACGGAGGGTTCAAGGATTATTCATTCATTTACTTAACATATTATCCCACATTACTTTTGCAGAGTAATGCAATTTAATGGTGGAATTATTGATCATTTCTGCTTTTGTAAATTTGCTTTAAGAAGGCAGATTAAATGAACCTTAACAAAATTCAAGTTAAATGCTTAAGGGATTTCTGTTTTGGTGAATTTCTGTAGTAAGTGTGCTCCAAAGCTTGCATGATTTGTATGAATGATGACATCTGATGGTGCACTGACTTGGGATTCTGCACAAACAAAGTAATTGTGTATGATATTCTGCTTTTGAATTTTGAAAGTGACTCTCCTCCTCAGGTCCACAGAAACCTTTTGCACGTAGTATTCATTTTTGCCAGTCCTTATTGATGGCTGTACTTTCATTAATTTTTAATGTAGATGCACCGTGTGCAATGTAGGGAAATGATGTCTTCTAGCTAGATGCTCTCAGTAGGTCTCTGGCTACAGTGTGTCTGTATCCTGCCCATGTAATGGAAGTGCTGCCCACAAACCACTCTGTCAGTACTGAGTCCTGTTGGTGGTTTAACACCAGTTGCACATACAAGATCCAAATCCAAAATGGATGTACCCACGCATTTAGTGGTGTAATTCATTTATCTCACGTAGAGTTTCCGGTTCTCTAGACCACTGAGAATGACCATAACTGCCCTTTTAGTAGATGTATTGTTCCATAAAAAAGCATCCCCTGACTTTTTTTTTGGTCTATTCTAAGGAGGCAAACTTTGGCCACATGTAGAAGGCCCTTCTTCCTGCTTTCCCATCATTTGTGTCCTCTTTCCCCAAAACACCCCAACCCTCTGCCCCACGTTGGTGTGCTCGCCAACCAACTACCAGCTGTAGGGATAAGAGCAGATAGTGTCACGTGAGTGGCCTCCTGAATTATTAAACATCAGATTTAATAAAAGGGTATTTTTTCTTTCATAGCCACAGGAATGAGGTAACTATGGTGTGACCTGCTGGACTGTTATTTGCCTAGCATTCCCTGGGTTGGGTTGTAGGGAAGGGATTTTTTGATGGCGTGTTTTGCTTGTGGGTGTGAGAAACTTCTCTTGTGAAAATGACTTTGCAAAGATGACACTGTGGGCTTCCATATGCACTGCTGCAGAATTGCTGCCAGATTTCATTGTGCTGTTACAAATATAGCACTTCTTTGTGTGCTGAGCTGTACAAAGTTGAGCTTGGATCACAACATCAAGTAAAAATCAAGTTGATTTTTCCCTTGCTCATGCTGAGGTGGTGAGGCACTGGCCCAGGGTGCCCAGAGAAGCAGTGGATGCCCCACAGTCAGGGCAACCTGATGTGGAAGGAGATGTCCCTGCCCGCAGCAGGGATTGGTACCAGAGGGGCTTTCAGGTCCCATCCAGCCCAAGCCATTCCATGATTCTATGATATATAACAGTCTTGTACACAGCATTTAAATAACTACCTTGTTCCATCAGTCCAAATACAACTCAGATCATTTTTCTATGGCTATCCTGATCCTGGAGTAAAACTAAACCCCAGTGTTACTTATGAACAGAAATAGGTCAGCTACAAAATACAATGAGAAACAAAAGCAGGACTTAAAATATCTTTTTAAATGAAGGGATAAATGTAAATCCTAAATCTCCTTAAATTATTTTTTGACAGGATTAATAAACCTGTGCCTTCCATTGCCACACTCACCTTGCCTGGATGTTGTGTGCTATGGAGCAGGCTCCTGCTGCTGTTCTGCTCCAGCCTTGGTGATGTGACCATGAGCTGTGCTGGGCTGGAGCCACTGAGGCTGCTGAGATGCTCCTGCCCCACTCAGACTGTTGGGAGATGCAGCATTGATTTATAAGGGGAGAGGCCCAGAGGGAGAAGTGGAGTGAGCTCACAGGGAGTTGTGCTTCTTAAAGCTCTTATGAAGTCTGAAACTCCTGAATCTAAAATTGCAACATAAAAATTGAATTATCAAATAATAATGCCTTCAGTATGAGTTTCTTAGTTGTGAAAGCTGGAAATGATTCCATGTACATGCTCATGATTTCACTAACAGGAACCAAATCAGTGCTTGTGGGTATTCTCCTCTAGCAATTTAGATAATCCCATCATAACCCTGTTCTGAACACAGCTTTGGATTTTACTCAGGTGTTCATCAGCACAATGCATGAAGACCTTCCACTTCCACTCAGCAGCTGTAGGCAGTGCTCAGAGCCTGGGATGCCAATGTGGGGTGGCTGCTCCTGAGAACCCATTTCTGGTTATTTATTTTGTGTGCTATTTTTGTGAAGATACAAAAGCATTCTTGTCTTTTCCAGTTTGCTTATCATTATTGCTGTTTAATGAAAGATGATCCAAGGGAATATACAAAATGAGGAAATCTTGGAAACTTCTCCTCGGGGCGTTGTGGAGAGTGTGGATGGGAATGCACAGTTTAATTAAGACTACCTGGCAGATATTCAGACAAGGGAGGTCATGCTGAAGTAATTTGCTGGAGTTCTTCGAGGATATAACTGCCACAAGAGATAAGGGGAAGTCAGTGAATGTGGTGTATTTAAATTCTGAAGGTTTCTGAATCCAGAAGGAGCGTCCACGCTGCGGTCTGGCAGGAGAAGCACAGGGCCAGGGTAGGGACAGCATGCAGGAGCAGGTCTGCTGGGAGGTGATGTGTGAATAGAAGTGAACCTGGGTATTCTAAGCATAGCAGAACCCCCTGGGGAAGGGCACTGGGCAGTGCCACCCCACCTGGAGCACATGCAGTCGGCCTTCCTAAGGCTCTGCCTGCAGCTGGATGGAGATATGTACTGGGAATTGTCCATACTGTGGCTGGGCACCCTGGTTTATGTCTGTGCCGTGTGTTGGTGACCGTGCTGTGACCTGCTGTGGATAGGTGGCTGTGCAGGGATGTGCAAGGATTCCCCTGCACGGAGCAGCAGTCGCTCCAGCTCAGAGCTGGAGTGGTTAACGCAGATAGACTCAATGGGGGCAGCCGGGAGAATCCCTTCCCACTGCCAGGGAACGGATGAACCAGGCAGAGTATGTAGGTACAATGGTATGTATAAACTTCTTGTCCAGATGCTCGTGTTACATGTACGTGTGTGTATATATATATATAAATATAAGACTTAATCACGCATAGCAGGGAATTGTGTAAGAACTATGCAGCAGGATTAAGTGTGATTTAATAGGAACAATGTATTTTATTGCTTTTAAACAAATTGTCAGACAAGCACTGGCTCCTTAGTCATGGCAGCACTCCATGCTAAGTCTGAGTGACAGAAGGTTTGAGGGCTTTCAACATTAAAACATCAAGAGAGGAGTGTCCTGGACCCAGTTGGCACAATGAGAGACCTCCAACATCCCAAATCTTAGAAGGGCTGCAAAGTTGAGCACAGTGCTCCTCAGCTTTGAGCTTAAACTTCTAAATTCCAAAGGTCTCTTCTGAATCTGAGTACATCAAGCATATGGTGTTACTAGATGAAACTTCTCAGCCATGTCAGGCAGGAAAGATTGAGTATAAATAATGTGCTTGAAAGTTGTATCAAACTACTGTCTGTAAAACAACGTGTTGCTCTGAAATTGCCAATTAGGACTCTATTCATTTTGTGTTGGAAGAAAGACGTGCTCTGACAGCCTCCCTTTCTTCAGATCAGGAAATAGAAAATCCGGGTTGTTTCTCACATTTCTAATTGACATTCTAAAGGGGCACATCCAGTGCAGAGATGTGCATGAGGTAGTGAGTTTTACCGGGCTTTAGTTCTGGCTAATAAAACCCATTTTCTGCACAGTTATTTAATTTGCATCTGTAATTGCTGCAGTTGTACATAAATTAGACATGCGATCGGAAGCTTAATTCAGCTTGTCTGCTCCTTATGCTACATGCATAATTATACATCTCTGTAGCTTTGCATTAGGAAGCAGGCATGTACAAAGTTAGAGAATGCAGCTGTCTCCAGGAGGAAATGAAACGGCTTGTTGTTTCCAGCTGCTTCCATTGCAGAAGGGCAACCAGGCCTGGGAGCGGGGAAGCGCAGGATCCCAGCTGGGGTCTGAGCCCCTGTAGTGTCCATTGCTCCCTGGGAGTACTGAGCACAGGGAGCCTCAGTAAGCCATGGGCTGGTGTCACCATGTGCATGTTATTCCAAGCAGTGTTCTCCAGGAAGGAAGAGATGGACAAAAGTGCCGCACAGTGCTGGTGCCCTTTCCACAAAATAGCCATGGTCTAGAGATAATGCCACACATGAAATTGTTCTCTTTGGCCCTGTTTAACACATATCCTCCCTTTACACTTAAATGCCATTTCCCAGACTGCAGAGATTTCCTAGATGAAAGTTGTGCACCTAACAGAGACAGCTGTTCCACCACCTCCCCGTGGCGTTATCCAGAGCTGGCAAAAGATGCACTGCTCATGCAGGAGAACATGAAATCTCTGGCAGTTGTCAGCCCAACCTCCCTGAGCTGAGTTTTTCTTTGCCATTTGGTTCCTTTTCTCTCATCGGTCCACTTTGCCTCCCAAATACATTTTTCAGACCTCTACACTTCTGTGCCATCAGCACCCCTTTTTTCCTCTTCCCTTGCAGATCTTGGCAGTTGAAAGTGGATGATCTTTAAGGTCCTTTCCAACCTAAGCCATTCCGTGATCTTCACTGGCATTTCTCTCCCTGGCCCAGCACCTGGAAGCACGCAATGTCTCTTCCCACAGCCCTCTGGATCTACCATCTTATTCTAAGCATGCCTGCCAGACAGAGCAGCTCTTCTCCCTAAGCCTACACCACCCTTCTTCTACATCCTGTGCACGCTTTGCCTTGAACTGTTTCCCTGAATTCCGGATCCAGCTGGAATTTGGCCATGGCTTGTCTTTGGGGAGGAGTGTTGGTTTCCTGGAGCTTATTCTGAGTCACAAGGGGAAGGTGCAAACGTGGCTCTGCTGAGTTATGCCGCTGGTGTCAGCAGGGCAGAATGCTGACCACTGCTCCTGGGCACATCTTTGGTTTGGTTGGGAGAGCTCCAGGTGACATTTGGGCTGAGCTGCGTCCAGGCCTGTAGGACTGGGAGGTAAAGGGTGTGGAGCTGTATGTGCAGCAGGATGAGAATATGCATTTGTACCTTCTCTCTGCCTTGACTAACACAGAGGGTTTCTACAATGAGCCTCAGTCTCACTGGCTGAATTCAGGACATTTCTGCAAGGCCCCATGCTGTACTCTATAGGATTTTTTTCCCCAGCCTTTTCACAAGGAAGTTCAATCGGTTGCCTTAGTTTCTCTGCTGTGGGACTTCAAATGGACCTGGAATTTGTGGCGGTTGGAAAAAACTGTGGCAGGTTCATGATTCAGATGTTTTGTTCCTCACTGACTTTCCTCTTACTTTAGATGATCCAAATACTGATGTTCTCTTTTGTCTCCCAGAGCATCACTTGGGTTTCCAGATAAGTTTTTCAACATAATTTTGGAGTAATTATCTGAAATGATTCATCCCATGAACATAAAAAAAAAAATCTAGTTCTTATCAGAGATGTTTTTCTTCACTTGTTTCTGTGTTGGCATGAATTTGTTGTTGCAGGGAGGAAGGTACAAAACGAGGAGACCCTGAATTCATCTCAGGTCTGTTTTTTGAGGAAAAAAGAGGTAGTATTTATCTGAGCCTCAAGCGCTGTCTGGAGCCCTCTGTCTGAAATTCAGATCTTCCCTGTAGGATTGACAGTACCTACATCTCCCTCTTAATAAGGTGCAGCCCTCCTTTGCACTCTGCCCTTTAGCTCTTCCTGTGAATCGACCCTTTAATTCACATTATACTGTAGAGAATGAAGACACAGACTAACTTTGCAACATTTGCAGCCTTACAAGCTAGAGCTGGCTTCTGCCATTTGAAAATTAGCATCTAGGGTCTTGCATGCTTGCATGTCCTCTTCCTGCTGTAGCCTGAGCTGGCGGGGCCCTCCCATTGCTGAAGTGGACATGTGCTGAAATGGAGCCTGAGTCTTTGCTCCACTGTATTTATTTATCTACTTATTACCTCTCAAGAAGTTTGGTTTGAAAACCATTCCAAAGCAATCAAGGCTTGTTTTTGGAGAGCCAGTTATTCAGGAAGACATTGGAGTTGCTCAGCTGCACTGTGGCATTTCAGAGTAAGGCAGCTTGGACCGAAACCAGAATACAAGAAGTCTCTCTGAAGGCTCCAGAAATTTTAGAGAAGATTAGCCTGAAATAGATTGGGAAGAGTGAAAAAGTGATAAATGAAAATTCTCCTGCGTTAAGAGAAATATAGGAAAGGTCAGAAGTAAAACTTTGCACTGAATGTGGCCCAGAGCTGAGATGGAGACACATGGGAGGAGCAGGCAGTGAGATGCCAGCAGCACTTTGCTTTCTTTTGAGGCTCTGTGGGACAGCCGGTGGCAGCTGTTGATATCATTTTTTTTCTAATAAAGGTGAAACCAGTGAGGAAGTGATGGGTATTGATCAGCATCTGCTTCAATGCATGCATGTCCAGCTCCCATGCTGCAGGTCCTGCAGAGTTCTGAAGGTCCACAGTAATTGTTTGGGACTTGCAGGGGCTTCAGGGGCACCAAAGCCAAGCAGTCTTTATTGACTGTGGTACTTCAGTGTCTTTTTGTTGTTGCATAATTCAGTGGAACTATTGTTGGCCAAATAAATGCTGTTTTGTCCAACTTTAAAAAACGTTACTTTTCAGCACTGTTTGTGGTCTCAGATCTGTGTGAACAAATACTGAAGGTGGACTGAAGGAGACAATACTTGTGGCACTCGTTTTGCAAAAGATACAGAGGAAAGTATGCTTAGGGTACAATAATCTGTTGAAGAGACCTTGGTGTCCAAAATGTGCCTTTTTCAGCTACCCCAAGATGTTAGTTTTTCCTCCATGCTTCCTTTAAGATATCTCTTAATCTCTTTAAAGTATATTCTGTTACTGCTTCTGTTTGTTTAGCTGCATAGGCTTCTCTTGCCTTTTGAAATAATGGGAAAGTGTACATTTCTTTCTTGAACAACTGAAGTAATATTTTTTGCTCAGAGAGAACTGACGATACGTTCTGCTCTGACTTAAGGGGGAACACATTACTATTTCTGTTAGCACCGCATGCATTAATAATTTATATTTCCAGTGTTTGTATGATCAGTGCTTTTATTTAAGCATTTGGCCTTCTGAAAGAGTAAAGAAGATGGTTGTACTTGTAAATAGCTTTTTTACCTTTTGGTGCCTGAAATTAAACATAAACGATGGCATTGGGGCTGATGATTTGTGGAAAGTTTCCCTGTTTGCTCCCTTTGATTTGATGTTCATTGTTTAATTGATCACAGACTGTTTTAGCATCAAGTAAACTAAGAGCAGCTTGGTTGGCAACTCCTTTAAGTAGGCAGAAACAGATGACAGGGCTCTGTTAAGTATTAGTATTTGGAGTGTGTGGGTAAACCCCACAGATTGCTGCAGAAACACAGGATTTTGAACGGCTCCATTTTTACCAGTTTCAGACAGAAAGTGTTAATTACTGGGGCTTTTACTGCTTGTGTCAGCAGAGCTGTCAGTTGGTAGTCAAGAAGGTAACAGTTTTCTAAGGTGCTCTGAAATGTGTTGTTTATGTTGTGTTGGCTTCGACAATTCCACTTTGCTGTGCACAAGTAACAGGTTGGGGGCTAAGCCGTTACGTGCTGCTGTAGTTCAGCAGCCAGAACCCATCTGAAACTTCAGAGCAGCTGTGTTATCATCTTCAGCTTCTAGCAATTCTCCAAGAGCCGTTGAGTTGTTTACCTTCTAAACAAAGATACGTTTAAAGATGGCCTAATGAATTTCTGTGAACTGAATATCTCGATTTGCCATTGTTTCTGATAGCTTTCCAATATGTGTGACCCCTATTAAAACAGTTTGAATAGAAACATGAGCAGAAAAGAATTGCCCACCAGCCCTGCCACCACACTGATGCCCTGTGAAAATAGAGTGCTTTCCTTTGAGCTGTTATTGTGTGTGTAAAAGATTTCCCAGCCCTTCTTTTAGGACATCATCCATTTGCTTTCTAAAGCCTGATTCCATTTTCTGCAGTATGAGTAGAATCATCAGTAATGCTAAAGCAATTTTGTAACACTTTGCAAAGTGGATACAAATGCAATTTCTGACCATTCTAAGCCTTGCTTACGCTGGAAAGATGACACTGTCTTTAATGTGGGAGATAAATTGCTTGCTACGTAATTCTTGATAGCCTTTTATATTGAGGTGCAGTGGATCTGATTTGTCCCTATTGGAGAAGTTCTGCAAAGCCTGCCAAGAAGCATTACATTCTACCAGCTACATCTCCTTCGACAAGCACATGTCCTTATTTTGATGGGCTGCAAGCCAATCTGAAGGACAAATCAGACTGCACTGAGTGCAACTGCTTATCAAGAGAAGTTAAATATCCCTGGGAATATACGGAGGTCCTGAAATGAGGATCATTCCTTTTGGAGTGGGGTAATAAATGGTGGGAGGGGACAAATGGGAACCCCCTTTAGGTCTGGTGCTTACAAGAGCTGGGTGATTTTTTTATTGATAAAAGGTGTTGCATTTTCATTGAACTTCATACAGATAGAGAACACAACCCTGAAGTTGTCGATGGATTTCATGGCAGTGAGTTTAAAACAAACCGTTCTCCTCACCTTGAAAGATATTTTTTAACGATTCCCTGAAGCGAGACTTCAAATGAGGCACTTGGTTTTATATCAAATGAGTAAAAATGTGATTTCAGATCAACCAAAATGATTTGTTTCCTTTTCTTCTTAACATTTTCCGTATTCAAGTGCATTTAACTGCAAATGAATTAAAAATAACTTGGAAATGCCAGAAAACCAAACAACAGAATGTTGACCTGGCTCTAATCCCTCCAAAGCCCATAGATATTAATGCTTAATTTATCTCCAAAAGCACTGTTTGAGCCCTGCTCACGCACACCAGGGTGCTGCCTTCTGCCTCCCTTCCTGCAGGAGCTCAGCTCGGGGAACAGGAGGGCAGTGAGCCCTGGTCCAACCCTGCAGCTGGTGGGAAACAGCAGCAGGATGACTGGCCATGGTTTCTTTTCATTTTCCTGTTTTGCAGTGGTGTTATTCCACCTTCTGCCTCTTAATTTGCCTTCTCCCCATGCATACATACATCTTCTTTCCTCCCTTCCTTCACCACACCTGCCTCCATTCCCAATACATCTTCCAGGGAAGGCCTCATTTGAAAGTCTCTCTTCTCAGCTGTTGTCTTTGGGCCCCATCTCACACCCACGCACTGCAATAGGAGGAGGCAGTGTTTAGCAGTTTGCCTTTGGTAGGACCTGACAGATCCAGAGCTCTTTGTACAAATGACAAAAGAAGCCTTTGCCCTTGATTTTGAAACGCCTTGGGAATGAAGCTCTTGTGCTTTCACTAGAACAGAGACCAATTCTGTCTCTCAGGGTTTTTTACTGTCATTTTTAAGCTTAAGAAATGCCTGCTTCCTCCAAGAAAGTTTTGTCTTTCTTACAGTCTTTAATCAATTGCAGCTGGTTTTGTTACTACGGAAAGCCCTGGCAGATTTAGCAACAAGAGTATTTTCAAAACACACGTAAAATTATAACTCCTCCTCACTCTGATTCAAGTCCTGCCAGTGTCAGTGGCCAAGGCACCATACATCCCAGTGCCATTGCTCAAACTGCCCGAGTGATGTTTTCTTCTCATTAAATCAGCTTTTTTCTTTTTTGACTGGCTCATGCTTCCTGGTATAATATCCTCAGAAATAGAAGAAGCTGGTAGAACTTAGGAGCAGTTCAAATTGTTCATGTTTTTCACCCTTGAATTTGGAAAACTTTGTTCTTTTGCTTTTCTCCACAAGGTGAATACAGCAGAACGTTTGCTTTGTCTAATTAAAAGATCATTATGATTATGTAGAAGAACAGGGGCCTGTTTGCATTGCCGTTTGTGTGATTCATTATTTGCACTGATGAGATTTGTACTGTTTGTTATACTTGACATTGAAAACATTTGGTTGGATCACTTACAACTTTGCGAGATTTCATGCCTCGCTCAAGAGCTCCCTTTTGAAAGGATGGTAGAGTCCTACTTGGAGACATTACCAAAAGGCTAAGTTTGTTGGTCAGTGACTAATGCCAAAAGTGTTGGAAAGATGCATATTGACTTCAGGTGCTATGTTTCAATATTCAGTATTTCCAGTAATGTTTGTTTATTATACATATCTCTTCATTTTTTTTCCCCCTTCTTCTCACCCCACCTCCCCACCCATTCCGGGTAGGAATTTGACTTTTAACCTATTTTTTTAGTGTTTGTTAAACAGTAATTAAAACTCAATTTCCCCTTCTTGCAGAACGGTTGGCTTGTGGAAAGACAGCTGCCATCTCCTGTAACCTGTTTTTATTCAAGTCCTTCACCGTGCTTTGGCATTTCTTTCTGTTAAAAATGCAAGTGAGATTGTTAGATGTGTCACCTGCAAAGCCAGAGGTCAGTGAGGCAGCTCATTTAATGTGCTAATTTGCTGTAATTTAGTCATGCCTGGAATAAGGATCGTACATTGAGTATCTTGGTGGCAGGTTGGACTCCAGTAGCCCATAAATGCTGCATTAGTGTTTGGAAGGATGTAAGGAGCCCTTAGCAGTGCAACTCGAACCATGGAAACCCTTCTCATCTATCTGAATTTTGTGTTCTGGCTAATTATGCATTAGCTGCAAATGAGACTGAGAGCTCTCAGCCCCCCTTGTGTAATTCAGTGGGGTTTGTTTAGAGCAAAGACCACTTTGCACATCTGCACGCACTGGGAGGGATGGGGCCGTGTTCCTGGGGTGGGTGTGGGCTGTGCAAACCAGAGGGATGTGCAAAGTCAGTCTCACCACATGCTCTGCAAGTCACAGGCTCTGCAGTGCTGGCCAGTTTGCAATGACTTGCCAAAATTCCTACAAGATAAGCATTTTCCAGGTGCAGTCAAGTCAGTGAAACTTAGAGGTTGGCCCATCAATTAATTTTCTACAGAGTAGCTTTTTTGTCCTTTTTGAGCTTAATTTTAAGCGCTAAGTTATAAACATTTTGCTTATTCATTGCTCGGTGCTGCATTGTGAAACCTCTGCTGTAGTTGGGCTGACAGCTGAAAATGTTCTGAAGGATGAGTTTTACTGCTGGAAAAACTTTATGTTCAGTTCTCAAAATGCTCCACTTCAACAAGGTCACGCTGTTTTGTTTGCCTGGTTGATTTGCAGTTCTTCTCATTTCACCTTCTTGACTATTATGTTGTAATATGAAAGTTGAAATTATAACACAAGATGTTGCACCATTTTGCAAAAAAATATTTTAGGCCACGATATTACATTACCCTGCTTTCATTTAATCTTTTAGCAGAGCAATTATCTCTCCTCTTTGTGTTATTCGTTGTGTGATTGTGGCCCTGATGAGATCAATTTATTTCCAACTTTTCTTTTTAGCATTGTAATACCTTTTCTCTTTGTTGTGACATGCCAAAAAAGTCTCCTTGGCAACAACTCGCTGTGGTTATTCTTAGTGTCTCTCGCCTGGCCGTTTGCCACCATGTCCACCTGGCCATTGTCACTGTGCTAATTGGTTTATCCTTTGCAAAAGACTTTTTCTTTCCCAGTTTAAAAAGTTCTCCTACATTTTGCCACTTTGGTAGGTTTCAACTTTGTTATTCTTTGTAACTCTGATTCAGGCAGACTCTTGAGCGTGTCCCAGATTTAAGTTTCTGCGCTGTTGTATAGGTGACCAGGAAGAAAGAGAACAGCATTTGCAGCCCACCTTTGTGCAATATGCTGTACAACACCGCTAACATGCATTCATTTTGCAAATATGAGCTGGCTGTCCTAACCCAGGAGATACTCAGAAGTGTTTGATGAAGGCCCACGTATGCCGTATTTCAAATAGTTGGAAGTTGGGTTGATTCCCCATGCTGGGAGCAGGTCGGACTTTGGCTGCCTACTGTGCTCCTTGCAGCTGGGACCCACTTTGAGCCCAGCGGGGAGGTTCTCACTGGCGGATGGAGGGTGGAGCAAACTCAGTGCTAAAATGTGGTTCAACCAGAATTGGCATTGCTGTAAATGAAGAGGCAAGGAGCTCCTAATGAGATCATATGGTTAGCAGGGCATGCAGCCTAAAACTTTCCATCTGAATTACTGTTCAGTGTGAATAAGGCAGTACTGGGACTCATAACCTCTGTGAGGATGCCTGGTCTTCATACTACTCGTGTGGTCTTGCTTTACATTTATGTAAAAAAGTGGAAGAGAAGGAATCTGAATATGCAAATTACTCTGCTATGATAACTGCTCCTGGGTAAGGATGTACCAGGTCTCAGCCACGGTGTTAGCCTGTAATTCAAGGAATCCCACAAATCCTCTGAAAATTGAGTTCCAAACTAAAGTTGTGTTGAGACTCTCTTGAGACTTCTCTTCTAAACAGGACCAGCTTTGTGCCTTGTGCCCCGCATGCTGTGCTTGATTCACTTCTTGTTTAGACCGCTTTCAATTTGCTTTCACCTCACAGGAGCTCTCATCCATTTTAATTCACCTTGTTGGATTTACCCTGGGTTTGTATGAATGACAGATAGCAGAAAGGTCCAAATGCAGACCGTAGTATGAAAAAGGGATTTATAAATTATGGAAGGCAAATGTAGCTGAGCAGGATGGCAAGGGAGAGAAGAAAGACAAATAGAGGACATTTGGAAAATAAAGCAAAGGAGAAGATGAGCAGAGCTGTTTAAATAGAGGAAATAAAAAAAGAGAAACTATTGATTAACAGATGAACAAGACACATCACAAATGCATACAGTGGTAAGGAATAGCAAAAATGCATGCTGAGAAACTTAAAAATGGGAGGAAAAAATGCAAGGAATAAAAAGTAAGATTTGTTGGCTGTTCTTTGTTGCCTCTGACCTTTGTGGTTCAGGCCTCAATTTAGCATGGAAGACAAATGAGGATTTTGGTGGAATACTTGAAGGGGCGAAGGGGGGCTTGCTGGAGAGTGAGCTGATCATGGGGGACAGGCATGACAGAAGCCTACAGCATGCGGGTGGCAGGGAGCATTGAAGGGAGATGACTTGTGATTTAATGTGCTATTCCCCAAAGAGCAATTCTTTGTTGAGCTGTCAAGGGGTTTGGTACTTTTCCAGAGGTGCAGATGTATTTGAACAGTAGGAAGCTGAGAGCCAGAGCAAGCCCATCCTGCCTGCTTGTGATTCCCTGCCACGGAGCCTGCTTTGCTTGCACTCAGAGCACCAAGTGATGATGCATTGGCACAGGCTGCCCAGGGAGGTGGTGGAAGTCGCTGTCCCTGGAGGTGTTCAAGCAATGTGGACATGTGGCACTGAGGAACATGGTCAGTGGGCAGTATTGGTGGTAGCTGGATAGTTGGATGAGGTGTGATCCTAGAGGTTTTTTCCTGCCTTAATGATTCTGTGACTGTAGGTGATGGATGGCCTCCTGCCCACAAGGTGAGGGCAAGTCCCA
The DNA here is from genome assembly GCF_016699485.2 of Gallus gallus. Taxonomy (NCBI): domain Eukaryota; kingdom Metazoa; phylum Chordata; class Aves; order Galliformes; family Phasianidae; genus Gallus; species Gallus gallus. Next base: position 13,377,033 of record NC_052544.1, read on the forward strand.
AGCACGGTGTGTTGTCATCGGCTGTAAGTGGCATGAAGCCCAGAGTGGCCCTTGTGGCTCTGCCTACCCCACAGCAGAGTGGACTCCAGCTGGGCTTCAGGCTGAGTCACTGTGGTTAAAGAGAAAGGGAAAAAAAAAAAAAAAGGGAGATGATTTGCAGCAACACACATGAAGGAATGGGAAGCTGGGAGTCCATTCAGTAGTGTGTCTCGGGAATGGAGCTCAGCAGCACATCAGCATGTCAACATCAAGCAGAGGATGTGGTGCTCAGCATTCGGCTCAGGTGTTTGCCTGCGCTGCAGTGACAGATGAAGTGTCCGCAGAGCAAACAAGCTGCATCGGATACAGTGGCTGGCCTGCCTGTATGCCATGCGTTCATATTTAAAGAGAAATTCCAGTGGGCTGCTCTGCAGACAAACCACAGATGATGGCTGTGAACAAGTCATGCAATTCAGTCACCCGGCTGCCTGCCCTGGTCCCTGTACTGGGCTTTCCAGAAAGTCCCCTTCCCTCTGCCAGAAAAAGAAGGTAAAAAGTAAGAAGGTGCGTTACTAGGACAATATTGCTGCTGTGAAACTGAGAAACCCTAAAGCTGATACTGTTTTTAAAGTGCAACAGCTTCATAAGTGACTCGTAAGAGCTGCGGGTACAACTGTATTTCCCTGAGCCTTTTTGAAAGTCATCATGAAAAAACAAAAGAAGATTGCAAGCCAGCAACTGTACTTCTGGTAGACGTCCTAAAGGGAGTGACAGAAACGCAGGGAGAGGCAGTTTCATGGCAGCAGCATGTTCATGCTTCAGTAACTCACAGCATCTGTTAGAGTTTGATCGCTGCGATGGGTAAGGCAGAATCTGAAGATGTCATCTAATTAGGTTTCTGTAAAGCACATGATATCAAAGATTAATGAGCAAGGCAGAAGTTTCCACAAAATAAGTTGTTTTTGGAAATTCTGAATGATCACCGATGAAAAATTCTTGTATGGGACAAACATTGTAGCTCGGGGGCTTCCAGCGTTAAGGCTGCGGTGCTGTGGCTGGCAGGGCTGGTAGTCCTGCAAGGGCCAAAATGATGTTGGTGCTGGTGGGGATTTTGCCTGTCTCAGAGCATGAGGCTGCACACGACTGGGTGCTCAGGCACAGATATCAAGGAATAAATACCAGACTGAAAACTGGAACGGTTTAGAGAAAAGCATGGGGTACTGCACAGTGCTTAGGAAAAGGGAACACCACAGAAGGATCTTGCATGATTTGTAACGCTGTAAGCAGTTTGCATGAGTGCAGTTTAAGGACCTTTCCCCTTTAGGTTTTGATGTGCTCTCTATATATTAATGAACTATCACAGCTGGAGAGGTGGTCTGGTTCTTGACTCAGCAAGCACGTAGGGCTTTGCTGCTTTGGGATAAGCTAGGATTGCTTGCCTGCATTAACTGCAAGCAAAAGTGGAGGGCACCCGAAACACAGCCTTGTGCAGAACCACACTGGGCTGTGCTCATTGCCTTCCCCTTGGCAGGCTCTGCTGCCCATCTCCCAGCTGCCTTCTGCCCCTTGCAGAGCTGCGGGGAAGGCTCTGTCACAGACAGGAGGGCTGCAGGGCTCCCATTCTGTGCTTTTCATAGCTTTTATACTGAACTGGAAGAAGGTCTGCAGCATTAGGAGAAAAAATCACTGAATGATCAATGATTGTTTTGTCGGCTTAAAAAAGAAAAGAGTTTTTTTTGAGGGATTTGTGGGTGAACTGTTAGAGTGGTGCTGTCCTTCGGTTCGGTGTGGATGATTAGCACAAGAGAAAAATACAACCCTGTCTCTCAGCGTTTAATTTTCAGAAATGTGAATTTTTCCTGGTGGGAACACAGAAGGTTTCAACAGAGGCTATTGTTGGCCCTGCAAATGCCAAGTGTCTGCTCTTGGGAGATGGAGAACAAAGTTGGCACCAATAATTAGCAGCTGAAGCACTGATTTGGCGAAAGTTGCTGAAAATGAACAAATGATGGAGAGGTCTTGGGATGACTTAGTAAAATACAATGCAGTTGAGATGACTCTCAGAGCGTTACTGTGCAAAGCTTGGGGGTGGGGGGGGGGGAAGGTAGTGTGGAAAATACGATTGCTCTTCTCATGAGCCAGAAGGACTGCCAGGGCTGCAGCGGGACAGTGATGAGATGAGGGGCAGGGAGGGAGCAGGCAGCCTGCCCTGCAGGATGGTAAGTGCAGGATGCCAGGATCCTGCTGTGCCTCTGGCGCAGTGGGGATGAAGGCACCGCACTGCTGGTTTGCAGTATCACCTCTGATAGCTCTAGCCTTGCTGCTTATTGCTGTGCTTTTTTTTTTGTGAGCAACAGAGAGAGGGCACAACCGGCAGCCCCTGCCAGCTCAGTCTTACTTTCTAGAAAGCTTGTAACAGCTACTGTCAAATTGTACACTAACTCTGATTTGCCTTACAGATTATGAATATGTGATTGCCCCATGATCCTATAGAGAATCTCCTGAGCATAGCTCAGTAATTACTTTGGGCACCAGTGAGTGTTAACACTGAGGCTGTCCCAGTGGAGCAAAACAGGAGATAGGGCTGCCGGTGGGTTTTGAGCCCTGACTGAGCCCAGGAGGAGATCACGGCTCCATGGGGATGGAGGAGCACCGCACGGGGTCTTCTCTATTTGTCTGAGGCTGTGGCCTCATGTCCTCAAAGTTCCAAGGAGAAGTGGTAAAGGACTGTCTGGATATTCCTGTAATGAGCCCAGAGTCTGGTAATCCACTCATTTCATCCCAAGCAGCCAATTTTGATGTAAAAATTTCAGTAAATGAAGATGGAGAATCCATGTTCCTTAGTAACATTTCCAAGAGTTGTTTTGTATTTCATCTTTGAAGGTGATGACTTTAGCCTCCTCCCTCTGCTTCCTATTATGTAGCTCTGAACTGAGCACTGGAAGCCTTTAATCAACCCTCAGTGCTCCCTCTGTCTGTCCGAGTAAGTCTTTTTTCTGACATTTTCTGAAATCAAGAGATTCTTGGGAGGGGACTCCTAAGGGTCTTGAAATACAAATGATAATATTAACACTGATCATTGTTATTCTATAGGGTGACATGTCAGTATTCCATATTTTCATGTTAATTTTTAGGGCATATATGCCATATGAAGTGCATCCCATCCTGCCAAAATAGAAGATTTTCGTATCACAGGCACTGTTTGAAATGGCTCGTAATAACGTTGGCTGCCATTGTGCCTGACAGAGTGGTCTTTGACATGCAATAATGCAAAGTGACATGACAAATTAGGAATGAAAAATGAAAAGCTGTTAAATAATCTTGAATGTAGCTAAAAATGAATTCATCTCATATCTAAGGCGTGTTACTGATTTGTAATGATAAAGAAGATCCATGTCACTACTGCTAAATGATATGAGTGTATTGAGGAAAGGGGCTAATGCATTGAGGGGGGAAGTCGGGTTGTTACTGTGTGCTCAGTATAAACAGGTTTTGTTGGTAACAGCATTTGCCTGGAAATATGACTGTGGACAGTAAGATCAGATCTAAGGCATGGTGTTGGCCTTTACCTGTGGTTCTGAAATCAAGGATGCCCTTGGTAGCACAAGATCCCAGAACGGTGCATTTCTTACATGTGGCACTGTGCGACACATAACCCACTGCAGGGATGGGTTGGGCTGCACGATCTTTGTGGTCTTTTCTAACCTTAATTATTCCATGAATATAAGTGCTTTTAAGCAACAATTATTCTTCTGCAGACAGCCCCATCCTCCTTGTCAAGGCCTTGGTATCTATTCCTTTGGCCTTGTAATTATAACCGAGTATTGCTTTATAGAAAGTATTGTTTCTACCTTGCAAAGCGATCTTTCAGGTCAGATTTCTCTCTCATTTAGGTCACCTTTAACTGACACTGAGGGAAGGTTATGCTATTACATAACATACAGAACATAACAAAAGCTGCTGCTTCAAATTTATCCCAGCTTCGCTGAGACCTGAGCCTGAGCCGCTGTCAGTTGCTAACTCGTTTGTTTGTCTGATTGCAGCGCCTAACCTGACTAACCTGGATGGTCTCGACAGTGCGCTGAGCCTTATTGAAGATGGGGTGCGCAGATCGAGGCAGCGCCACCGGAGGCACGCGACGGATGATGATTACAACATCGAAGTCCTTCTGGGGGTTGATGACTCAGTTGTTCAGTTCCATGGGAAGGAACACGTTCAGAAGTACCTGCTGACCCTGATGAACATTGTGAGTACAGCCCTGCTAGCTGCACGGTGAGATGGCAGTGAGGGGAGGGTGGATGGATGCTGATTTTGCCGTTTAATACATCATAGATTTTTCTCATAGCAGGAGGTGGAATAATTCTAGGAGCAAAATCCAGGCCGCTTGTAGAAAAGGCAAAAGGGGAGAAGGAACAAAAGAAAAAGGGGCCAAGGAAGAAGCTGACAGTGGGACCATTAAAACACTCAAAGTCCTGCTTATGTGCTTTGATGGATGGGGGTGTAGGGTCAGTGCCTCAGGTCCTTGGAAGTCGTTACGTTTTAGATGTATATTCCCTTAACCTAAGCTCCCTGCTGAATAACATGGTTTGGAGAACTGTCTTCAAATAAGGCTGTATTAGGAACTTCGATTGGCTTATACATTTTTAAAACTGCTCAGTTAAACTCTTTGATTCCTCAAGAATCACTTACAGTCCCAGGCCACCCACCTTCTCCTTGTTCACGCTGCAGTAAAATGCTATGCAGTCAATCACTGAACTTTCTTAAATTGATTTAGTAGGTAATCCATAGCTGACACCTTTAGGTTTCCTTCATTAAATATTTAATCCTTCGGACCGTTGTGCAGCAGGCTATATAATGTGGTAGTGAAGAACGCAGAAGCTAGAGAATGTTTGATGGAACTGTCTTTTCTTTCTAAATATCAGAGCAGTAGACACTTCCACAAGCACCTCTAGTACCCCAGCCAATAAGCAAGGCCTCTGTGCTGAGGGGTAAGAATCAAATTCTGAAAACAGTCTCCATTACAGTCAAAATAAGTCTTATTCTTTTGGCACAAAATTGGCATTGAGTGGCGGTCCCCTTCATAGACCATTCATCCTGGGTAGAGTTCCTTCTTGTGCTCACCTGCTTTCAATAGAGATTTCAGGTTCAGCAAATGTGTTCTCTGTGAAATGTTGTTGCATACAAATTGTAGGTCTGCTCTGGTTTTGACAGATAGACTATGATTGCTGAAGCTCACAGTAGCATCAAGAGGATGGAGTGTCTGTAGGTGACTTCTGGGCATTCCAGACTCACAGATATATGGACACAGTCTGTCCTGATAGGTACTTTTGTTTGGGGTACTTTTATCCTAAGATATATTTTTAAATTATGAAGCTTGTTTTCTCATTACTTTATTGCATTCTTTTAACAATGTGTGGAATGTCAGTGTTTTTCATTTTAAATGAGAGGTAGAATGCAATTTAAGAAAATCCCTCGTGCGATGTAAATTCAATTGCAATGCTTATTTTATAGCAGTATTGTAAATAGTTAAAAATCTGTACTGACATTAGAATTATTGGGTGCTTGGTGTATGCTCTGATGGCTGTAAATACGTCTGTTTTAACAGAAATGACATAGTGAATTTCATCTGTTTGTGTGGTTTGTTTTCTCTGAGGCTTAAAACAAAGTCTACAATGAAACAGATGGTTTTATATATCTCTAAATTAACAAGCCAAAGAGGCCAAACCAGGAATGTGGCAAATGGGCTGAAATAGATTAAGCAGGACTCTACTTATCATGTCACTTAAAACTATTTTTAAGAGTTAAAATATACAGTAATGGTAAAGGAGCCATAAACGTTCCAGCTCTGGAATACACTTGTTCCTAATTTTAGCAAACCATCCAACACACAAATTGTAAGAAATAACAACTCTTAAACATGCTGTCTCTGCAAGTGGTTTGGAAAGTGCAGCCTGTGTAACCGTATCCTGGGGCTGTAACAGCTCCTGGCTTCGGCGGCAGCTGTTCTGTTGGGAGGTCTGAGGCAGAAACGTCCTCTGGGGATGAAGGATGTGTCCCTTCCCTTTGTGTCCGGGCTGCAAGGAGCCACTCAAAGAGGTGCTGGGCAGTCTTTGCCAGCCACAGCGTTGTCCTGGTCTTTCCTTCACTAAAACTCAGCCAGTTTCTGTAGTCTGTGTTTTAGATGAGGGATGGGGTGATGGTGACCAGTCCTCTGTTTCTTTCTCTCCAAGACTTGCTCTGCTCTGGAGAGGCAGATACCAGCTGGTAGGGAATGCGTGTTTACAGTCTGGGCCTGGTGAGATACGTAGGCCCAAGGGGAGCTGAAAGAGGAGAGAGATGACTGCAAAAAAAGCCTGCTGGAAGATCCCACTGGAGCCATTGCAGTGTGTGTACCGTGCAGGTTTTATGGGCGCAATCAATTAGCTTTGTACTTTAACAAGGCATTAGGCATAAAATCAATTAGCTTCATACAGTAAGAAGGCATTAAGGATAGAATCAAAGTGTGCATAGAGAGTAAATAAACTAAAATAATAATGCAAGTCTTTACTGGAGATAAAAGGGTGATTGAGAGGGTTGAGTTTCTCTGGTTCCAAACACAAAATAAGTTCCAAGTGCAGTGTCCCTCACGCCCAGACTCCCGGAGGCGGAATCGCTTTCCCAGGAGCAGCGCCCAGCTCGCAGCATGGCTGCTCTCCCCGCTTTGCCTGCTTTTACAGTGAGTGATGGTGTGAGCAGTTGTCCTTAATTAACTTTTCCCAGGGATCTTGGGTGGAGCCCTACCACCAACCCAATCAAAACAATATATTTTTTTCAAGCCCAGCGCGATGACTTATTCAGTCAATCTGTTTTGTGCTGCTTAAGTGATGTGTTACAGTCCACACCTAAAAGCCATAAAGTGAGAAAAAACAGAGACCGTTGTGTCCTGGCCATCTTGAATAGCAGTGCTAATATTTATCCCAACGTTTGGAAATGAAGTCACAGCCCCGAACGAATGGTGAGAGACGCACCAGAGGGTTTTTAACGCTTTGGGCTGCAGCCACGCATCCCCGTCTGTCTGCCAGCAGTGTCAGCCAGGCCTCCTGTCATCCGTCTTTACCCTCCCACCATTCCTCATACAGAAACGTGGGTTTCTCTTGACATCCTTTCCTCTCTGCTCTGCACCATGGGGATGTTCACTCCATCTTCAGAAAGAAATGCCACTGTTTTCACTTTAGAGACCCTCAGCTGCCTCTCACTTGCACCATTTTCTTTTGTGCATCATGGTGTGTTTCTTCCTGGGAAGGACAGCAGCTTGCACAGTCCTCTGCATTTCCAAGTGTAAGCCCACCCATTCCACAAATTATCTTTGTATTTTTAGCATGCAGGACCATTGCAAGAGAAGAGAGAGATTTGGGAGCTAGCTTGCAGCCCTGTCATTTACTCAAGAACGTGGAAGTAATTTAATTTCTGCAAGAAAGCAGCAAAGGAATCAGAGATTTTATCTGCTCCTACAAGTGTATGGGAAATATTAAAAAACACTTGGCCAGAAGTGGCATTGGAGAACTATCTTGTTCATCGGGAAACAAAAGGATTTCACTGCTGGATGCTGTGGGAGGAGGAGCAGGGCACTGAGCTGCAGTGGGTATTGGTGCTAGCCAGCCCGGGGCTAAAATTCTCAGATTGTTTCATAACCCTCTTAAAATAGTTCTCAGTATTAAGCAGGTCTCCTGCTGCAGGAAAGGAGCAGAGCTGGAACTGGCTGTTCACATGGCTGGGCTGGGCGAGTGGTCAGCCCACCAGAACCCTGTTAAGAGTCACATCCAGGGTGAGAATATGGGTAACAAGGCTTCCTAAGAGGCAGAGTTGGGATATATTCACTTAAAATATTTCTGTTTTTTGAAACAGCAAAGTCTTATGAGATAAGCTCACTTCCAGGTAGTACTGAACTTATTGGCTCCATCTGTCTTCAAGTCTTCAACTTTTGTGCCCCTCTTTGCATTATGTTTTTTTCCCAGTAAGGCCCCTGCCTTAACCTTTTCTTCCTTATTTTGTCCTTCTTCCTCTATTCCCATAGCAGTATTTTTGAGCATTATTTCAAGTACTACATTTTTTAATGCTGGCAACTGTCATCCTTATGTATATTCTGGAAGAACTTGCCTAAAAGCTGCTCATTCTTTGAATTCTGGAGTATTTTGGGGGGCAAGAAAATAATCTTTAAATTTCCTTCCTATTTCTTTACTGTAAAAGATGTGACAGTGCAACATTTAGTGGCTAGCCTATGTAGCATCCATGTAATGGATATGTGATCTAAATGTTTGTGTTACTGAAAGGCAGCTCCTCAAAGCTGAAATTTCTGCCATCATTTCAATGGGAGATTGGTTCTAAATAGGATTAATGCCTCACTTATGGCAAGATTTATCTGAATATTTAATTGTTTATATGCCTTTGAAATCAGTGAGAGTCAGTTTTAAAACATAGCCCATAGGATTAAGTCTCTCCCAAACTTCAAGTGAACATTCCACTCCAGAACATATAGATTTAACAAATCTTCATTTGAGTAACTGAAATCAATGGGAGTCCTGCAGCTGGGGGCTTTGGAAAGCCCCAGGAGTCTTTTGCCTGTGTCTTTCAGCACTACACATCTCTGAAATTGTGGCCCTGAGGCACTCCTGAATGCGTTATCCATCCTCTTTAATAGGGTGTCCATGATACTACTGTGATATGTGAGATTTCTGCTCTCGTGTCTTTGGCTGATGAGGGATGAAGATTTCCAGGTACGGAACAGCAAGTCCCTAATGAGAGGAAAGGGCAGAAGTGCTGCTGGTTTCTAACTGGCAGTTGGATGAAACCTGAAAGCGTGTCTAATTCAAGCTGTTAAAAAGAAAGTGATGATTGAATGCTTTGAAATAATGGTGCAATCTGTATTCAGGATCATGCTTTTTAAACTAGAAAGCATATTTTAGACAGGAAGGATATCTTATTGATATAGACTTTACTGGATTTGTAAAAACTAAGCAACTTATAAGCACCAATACTCATTATTTCAAATCAGTTTACTTCAATGTCTAAGCTTCAAATCTGAACTGACTCCTAAGAAATTCCCCAGATGACAAATGAAGGTCCAGACCTATTTATCTGAAGGACTTTGGTTGTCAATAGCTGAATGGCAGCTCTGTTGAAAATTTAAATGTGTGAGAGTTAACTCAGCTTTTGGACTGTTCATTACAAACCAGTAGCTGCGACTTGCAAGGAGGGAAGTTTCTGATGAAACCTCAGATGACTTTTATTCATTCTCTTGATTGCTGCAGTATGGTGGGAGTTGTGCATATGAGTGGGCTCTGGAAGGCCCTGTAGAAAGCAGTCCTTCAGGACCCCCACAGAATCTATTCATTTCCATAAGGGGATTATTTCCATTGTCAATTAGGTGAGCATTTCTTGTCATCATTAACTGCACTATATCTTGCTGTTTTGATGTTCTGTGCTATGTCCAGCTCTCAGATTTTGGTGATATTCTTGCAGTAGAGGATAATTACTGTTCAAAGATAGATTTTCCTTTAGTCCACGTACCTACATGAACTTTGGCCATAAAGGTTGCAGCCAAGGACTTTGGAGATGTGACAGCGTGGTTTGTGTGATGCAGCATGGATAATTAGGATCAGCTTTCAAATGTTGGGTGCTTTCCTTAACTAAACTACTTAAATAGTTCACCACACTTATTGCATTGACACCACACCCTTATGCCTTGTAGCAAAATAGTACATTAATCTGCTTAATTATTTCATGATACTACATTTGGTTTTATTAGAGCGATCTTGAGACAGTAACTCAAACAAATACTGAGTCTTTTGGTGTAAATGCAATTTACAATATTTGGAGAAACTTCCCAGAGCAGTGGTTTGTGGGCAAAAAATGAGGAGTTCCAAGAGCCTGAGGGAGGAACTGAGAAAAATATATTAGTTGTACAGTCAGAAAACAGAGTCTGTGACCTTTCTAAAACCAGTCTTACAGTCAAAGATGAGATAGAGACCCGTAACACAAAGCTACCTTGAGTCTTGCCAACACATCTGCTCTGGGGAATGTTTTTCATTTTGATCAGAGGCAGCAAACTTGGACTTGGTACCATCTCCTGACTCTCACACCAGTGAAGGTAAATCAGGACTCGGACACAGATTCAGATACAAAACAACAGATGCTTATCCCTGTTTCACAGTGCACGTTGCCAGGCACTCCTCAAACTCACTGTTGCCTGCGTTTTTGAGCAGAAATGTTTTTTTCCCAATCTGAGGTCACAGTTTGACCTTTAAGTTGCATATGTGTTGTGCACTTCCAGTATTCCTTTTTCCTTGTGATGCCCAACAGTGATTTGCAGAAAAAAAAAAAAGAGTTCCTCTCTGAAGAAGTGAGGAAATGCCTAAAAAAGGAAACTGAGAGCCCTGGATTTTGCCCGATGATTTCCTGTGTGACCATGGTTTATCCACCAGAGGAGTTGGTGTAATGTTATTCCTGTGGGATTAAGATGAAGCTTTGGGAATGTTAGAAACGTTACTTTGGGAACTTTAAAAGCAAAAAGGAGGTGATGAAAACCGAAGGGGATAGTGGTGTTTGAAGTGAGAACACATAAAAATAAAGCGGGAGGAGAGTGCTTTTGGGAGAGGTCAGATTACAAACATTTGTGCTCAGTATCCACCACGACATTTCTGGTTCCTCGCCTGTAATTCAAACCAGCCATCTCTCACAGAGACAGACAATTGCTGGATGCCCACCAGGCACTGAGGCTTTGCTGCAGATAATTAAGGTCTGATGAATGAGCTGCAACTCGGGCTGGGCTCGAGCGATGGCTTGCCAGGAGCTGTGCTGTCCCACACGCATGGTCCTGCTCTGCCCCGTGGCACGTAGCCATGGGAGATTTCTGCAACAGTGCTCATGCAAGGATGTAAGGGCCATCCAGTGGCTGTCTAATTGGGTTCGATGGGTGAGCTGTGTATGGTAACTGGAAAGCTTGATGAGTGAGCTGCACTTCATATGGTGCCCTCTGCAAATGGCCGGATGTGGCTCTGTTGGCTGCTGTAGCTGGGTCACATCCCTCAGAGGCTGATGGCAGCAAGAGGCTGAAGGTATTTGGTGTCAGTCAGGGCTGAGTGCTCACGAGCTTGAGGCCACAGTGCTCACCCGAGCGAGCGGTGTTGCATGGGGCCACAGGGATGTGCCTGGGGACGAGCTCATCCGAGACGGCTCATGGTTCAGTGGGCCCGAGAGCCCTGATAAACTCTGCAGAGCAGAGAACTCCTTCAAACTGCATGAATGAGCTTGCTGATGACTTGCCAAAATATGCAGATCGTGGTTCTCTTACTGCATGTCGATTTAATTAGAGACTTGGGGAGCCTCTGGGTTTCCCCTACAAACCCTGCCAGCTGCAGGTAACTCGTGCTGCATCAAGACCAGCAGAGCTGCAGCTGTTGGGTACTATTTGCATTACAACGGTTTTAAAATTCCCTTACAGTATTGGGTCCCATTTTGCTGAATAATAAGAACTTGCAGTGCTTCTTTAATGAAGCCTGGTGCATCTCACAAAAGCTTAGCTTTACCCAAGTTGTTGGGTTTTGTGTTTTTTTGTGGTTTTTCTGTTTCAATGTATTCTACTTACTCTGTTGGCTTCAAACTTGGGCAGTAGACATAAAATGAGCAGAGAGGGACAGAAGGAAAAATAATAAATCAAGTGCTTGTTTTCTTAAGCAGTGCCAATCTGTGCCAACCTGGTTTCTAAACAGAAATAGAAATGCATATTTTGCTTTGATTGAGATATCCCACAAAAATAAACCGTGATACAAAGTTATCTCAAAATAGCTTGTGAACTACAATAGTTTTGTGAAAGTCTCTCCACGATGTTTCACTGTGCTTTGAATTCTTTCAGGTTTACCCAACCTTCTGCATCGCCATCTGTAAATGCTGAATCACTGTGGACATCTAACGAGATTTAGTGCAAGAATCTTCTGTGCCTTCTGTCCAGGGGCTGTCATTTTGAGATGAGCTTTGTGCATTCTCCCTTTCCTATGCAGCAGCACAGTTTTAGCCTGTGACCCTTACTGATATAAGTGCAGGAGATCTGTTCTGATTTTTGGTCAATATAAATCAGGATGCCCTGCAGAAATACATAGGAATAGAGCAAAAGCGCTGCAGAAGTATTGTGTAACTATTTTCACACCTGTCTGTGTTTATTACATAGACATCCAAAGCTATTCCATGTCTGTTATCTGAACAAGCACTTCAGTGCCCAGTGCTGCAGCCGCGTTGGACAGGAGCTCGGTGCCTGCAGGGTGCTGGGTTGCTTTGTGCCCCGCATAACAGGCTGTGTTTGCTTCACACTGCTCTCCTGTGGGGTTGGCAGGTGGAAGCCTAGGGAAGCTGAGCGCGGGTTTGTGGAGGCCCCTGTCAGTGCGTGAGAGCACAGCATTCAATCACTTGGATCTCATTTCTTTAATAACTTCCTGAAACAAATAGGTGCAATTCAGGTCATACTGAAAAAAAGGTAAAGCATCTGTTTCAATGTATTATCTGCGTGCAGCGAGACACTGCTGGGAAAGCCACGGTGCAGCTTTGAGAAAGGAGCAGAGGGTTCCATTCAGCTCTGCGTGAGGAGGGGTTGGATTCGTCCTCTTTAATGAAACCAAGACCCGGAGCCTTGAATTGACCCACTGTCCTGCAGAAAATCCACTATCCCGAGAGAACTGGGCAGCTTTTTTACAGTGCTTGTGCTTTTCTGTTCATTCACAGTTTGTTTGTTAGATGTCATTTGCATGAACAGTCAAACAGTGTTTCAATTCTGTTCCATCAACATTTTCATGCCAAGTTTCATTTTGGCACGCAACAGTGATACGGTTGTTCTGTTACTCAGCCATTGTTAGAAGAGGCTTAGGTTAAATTCTGGAAGTTAATGAGAGAGTGGCGTGCAGCAATTTGGATTATGCGTTATGAACTAATTAAATTCTTATTTACATGCCGTGCTTACTGTCTTCTACAGAGGAGTTCTTGTTCAGTACTCATTTCACGTACAGGTAATTTGCAGCATATTTCAGCCTCGCATCACGGATGTGTGCGCCGTGTTCCCCGTACACAAAGGATGGGGCAAATTAATATCCCTGCCTCCCCTGACAACGTGTGAGGGTCTTTTTCCTGGGTGAAAGAATGTTTGTAGTGCAGAATGCATGTTCATATCTCACGTCTTTACAATCTGTGGTCAGTAATGGTTCTCAAAGTAAAAATCTTTTAGGTGCAGGAGTAGAAAGCTAGTCTTCTGAAGTAGTGCTTATATGCACAAATACGTGATGTAATTTCCAGAGCTACTGTCTACAGAGCAGATCAGTCAGGGTGGGCTGCTGCTCACAGCCCCTGCTGTGGGATGCTCAGGATGTGAAACCTGCCCTCTTACCAGGCATAATATCAGGCTCTTATATTAAAAATACTGATAAAGTGAATTTAAATCCACTTCAAAATGTCAGTCGAGATTGCTTAGTAAAATCAATGCTGATGTATGCAGTTTTAATTGTTTTTACAGAGATAAAGGATGAGCCGTTGGAAGTAGAGCTGACTGAAGAAACAGAACATTATTTATTGTTGAGTTCCTAATGAAAGTTACTCTGAATGTTACTTATTAGACTGCAGTAAGGAATCTGTGTTTTAGGAAGAAATGAGGTTTGTTTCCATCCATGGAGCAGACCAGTTTGGTGCAGTCCTTACCAAGAAGGCACTTGCCCTGTAGGGAATATCTCATCTGCCTCTTCTGATTTGTGAAGCCAAACCCCTGCTGGTTGGCAGAGCACATCAGTGCCAACAAACGGCCTGGTCTCATGCATCCATTCATCATGGAGTATCCAGATCGGCCCCTTTAGCAGCTGATATTTCCCTAACTCACTTGTGGCGGTGTTTCTTAAGTCATCTTTATACATCCACGTTTCATTTTGCACTGTAAATATTTACCATTCTCTTTTCAGTGTTTGTAGGGTGATTTGTAGCAGTGTGTGCATTTGGTTACATAGCCCTATTGTTAAAAAAAAAAGAAAAGAAAAGAAAAAGTTTTTTGTTTGCCAGTGTTTTTTAGCTTTCATTTTGCTTGCAAAGTTTAACGTTGATTGGTTGTGACATACAATCCAGTCGGCCCATGTGGCTGACCAGGCTTTTTGGGGGAGGTATATCCTCTTGTCAGAATGCCATTTGATGAGTCCCAGATGGACGAGTTACAGGGTGCAGCTGAACTGATCTAGCACGTCCCTTTTGGGATAGAGGCAGCCCCAGGGTCTGTCCCTCTGCTCCTGAGCTCCTTCCCCATGAGTGATCTCACTCAGAAGGGAGCTCCTCTGGTCTGTGCTTCAGTGTGTGGGCTCGGGGTCAGGGAGGCACACATAGTAGGACAGGGCAAGGACTGGGGGCTCTCCCTCTGAGTCAGGAGCTTTGTCATGGAGTCCACCACGATGCACCTGTGTATAAGTCAGTTTAGGTTGGTATTTAAATTCCCATTAACGTGAAGTCTCTGCTGATGTTATGTTGATTTTAAATTATTTAAAATGAATTATGGCCTAGAAGATAAAAAATTTCCTTCTAGCATCAGTGGAATTTTGCCCTTTTCATGTATGATCACAAATGATCTTTGTCTTAATGACAGCATAGCAAAGGTGCTGCTTTAGCATTTGCTGTCACAGTTCCTTGTTGCCAGCACTGTGGCTGAAGCTCTGACCTCTTTTGCAGGTTAACGAAATTTACCATGATGAATCCCTGGGTGCTCACATCAACGTTGTCCTGGTGAGGATAATCCTGCTGAGCTATGGCAAGGTAAGGAGGGGTTATGTCAAATGGAGGAGGTTGAGATCTCTGAACTTGATTCATCGTGTACGAATGCAAAGAACATTTATCTTTATAGGTGTTTCCTTACAATTTGAACTTCACACTAGGAAAATAACCACAATTTGTTCTGTGTTTTCTTTGTGTCATTTTAACTTGCTACTTAGCTCTGGCAGTCTGTCTTTTTAGGCTTGTTTGTAACGTTCCATAGATCATTTCAAACATCTTGGTTCCTTAGAAAAATGTGAAGTTTTGCAGTAGAGCAGTATATAAGTATCAGTACCAGAACATATGCTGGATCAGTTCTGCAGGATGCTTGTTCCAAGAACTCACTTCAGCTTGTGTTTGACTTGGGTTGAACTACATGTGCTTCGAGGTAAGAGATAGGGGCCACAAGGCAAGAGCTCTGCAGATTGAGTCTGTAGTCAAGAATTCCAAGTGTTTTCTTGCCATTTCTAAGGGAGGGATTGCTCCATGGGCAAAACTCGCTTAAAGAGGAATAAAATGCTACTTGGCTTCCAGAAGTTTTAATCTGCTCAGTACCAATGTCCTGTGTGGGCTAGATCAACATCAGATTCCATGGTAGCTGGAAGAGGGTGTTTGAAGTGTATTGATAAACTTTTTGTTTAAGAACTGCACATCCAGCTGCTCAAAGGAGAGCATTAGAATCTAATGGCTTTTTCTGTGACGGGGTTGCTGGTGTTTGCATGCTCATGTAATAAACCCGGGGGCTGGAAGACTTCATGTATATTCATGCAAGTTGCTGAAAGTCAAATCCAGCTGAGTGTCAGTGGTGAGGCTCCTCTGACAGTCACCACTTACCCTGCTCAACCAAACATGCCAATCCATCTCTGCTCTTCTTTCAGAGACAGACAGCGATGTCAGTGAGTGTTTTGGGTAAACTCACTCAGCTGTGTGTCCTAAAAGCAAAGGCAAAAGAGGTCACATTTTCTGTTTTGTGATCGAAAGTTTGTGGTGTCTGATTACATTAAATTATGAAATAAATGAAATATCCTCATGATTGCTGTAATGACAGCAATTTGAGGGATTGCAAATCGACTAATAATTCTCAAAAATATCTCATTGCAGCAGTGGTAGAAGCCAGTGGAATTACCACATGGACTGGTTGCTTCTTTGCAGTCCTTATTTCATAAGCATTTCATAGTTGCTATGCATGTTCATCTTGAGCTCAATCAATCTGCATTGGTAGCAGTGTGAGTTCAGATAGCTTCTGCTGCATTTTCTGATGGAAGAGGTACTGTAAGCCTCATTTCAGCTTGAGAATCTTTACTTTCTTGAGTAGAATAAAGCATTGTCAATTGATAATTTGAAAGTTATTGATCTCACATTAATCTGCTTCACAGAGTGGAGTTGGTGGAGCGTGGACACCTTCCCTTCCTGGTGGGCGTTTGGCCACATCACTGAATAGCTGCAGGTAGCACTATATGATCTGCTTATGGATTGTCCATTAATGGGTTCTAAACCCATAATCCATAGCAGACAGTGTTTTAGTTGCCCTGCAGGATTCAGCAGAACACAATTCCAAATAAGTTAACCCAAATAACCATGAAGAAAATTTCTCTTGCTCAGAGGGAAAAGTTGGAAAGTTCTTACTTTCTGAACCTGTTCTTGAGTACTTAGAACAAAGCCCTCGATATTTTATTAGCCTGCTAAAACACAAGCATTAACATTTTTCTGAAATATAAATTCAATGTACATAGTAAAAGGAATGGTGTATGGACAAGTTAAGGCGATGCATGCATAAAGCAGCCTGCTTGGCTCTGCAAGATGAAAATATTATCCTAGTCTTGCTTGAATAAGCATTTATTTTCCAAGCATGTAGCAGATATCTTCAGATTCACTCGCTTTATTGAATGCAATTTATATATATTATCAAGGGTGCCATTTAAATAATCATAATAATTACATTATGGTTCTGTAACTGATGAAGTATGTACCATCAGTGTCAGATTTCTGACAGCACTCTGAGCTATTGCCAATTCTCAACCCCTAAGCAGCCTTTTACTGTATTCTGTATTGTGGTTGGGTTTTTGTGTTGGTTTTTTTTTTTTTGAAGATGATTATATTATTTTATACAATGTCATCTTTTGATAAGAATAATGTGGACAATACTTGAGTTGCATAGCAACCAGCTTTTCTGTGGCTCTTGCTAGGAGGTACTCCATTCCTTGAAGCATACTTCTTAATATTTTCGACCAAACAGAGCTGTACATCTGAAAGTTTCAGTCATTTTATTAAGTGCATTAATTGCCTTGGTAAGATGAAAAAATAGGTGTTCCCTGATGACAGCACGTTCAAATTACTCCATGGGCAAGTTCAAAAGATCTGACACCGCTTTACTGAAGTATACTTCTGTGTATGTTATCACTTCTGGACAAAGGCTGAAGCCACGGCAGGTCGAGACCATCGGCATGGAATGACATGCAGAGGCTCTGGGACAGGTTTTGCAGCCTGCTCTGTACCTGTGGTTGATTTGGGAGCTACTTTGCACTTCTCTGCGTTTTCTTTATATTGCTATCCTTAGGTTATGGGATGCTGCAAATCAGTAAACAGGGCACATGCTGTGCATTTTTCTTCAAAAGGGAAAAAGAAGAGCTGGCTTGTTTATTCCTTTTTGACTTCAGTAGTAGGTAGATCACTTCCAAATTTTGGAATATTCAGAATCATGTGAGAAGAGTATTATCCAATGTTTTAGCAAATTCTTCCATTAAGATCTCTTTTGACTGTAACAGTTCTGTAGTCCAGTGAGCTCTACAGCACGCAGGGAAATAGCCAAAGGACCACGATCACTGAGTGCGGAGGAGGTGGCAAGAGATGAGCTGAGAATGGACTTGGAAGCCCCGACTGGCTATTATAAAATTTGTTTTGAAACTTTAAAACCCCGAGCACTGCATAAAATCCTCTCATCACCTCTTTGAGGTGGATGAATAAAGGTTATTTTTCCCACTTTACAGCTAAAATAACAAAGACGCTGAGCGTTATTCTGGAGGCCACACGGAAGGTCACTGGCAGTCTGGGGATAAGAGCTCATAAATTCCTGGCTCCAGCCCCATACTCTGTCCATCCACAATGGTGACTTT
This sequence comes from Gallus gallus, assembly GCF_016699485.2. NCBI lineage: Eukaryota > Metazoa > Chordata > Aves > Galliformes > Phasianidae > Gallus > Gallus gallus. The sequence continues at coordinate 13,394,924 of NC_052544.1, forward strand.
GTGTGCAGATGAACCACCCTTAAACAGCAGCAGAGAATAGCACACATTCGCTGCAAAGGGAGTGCTTAAGCTAGTTATTACTGGAAGAAAATGTCATTAAGACTTTCACAGGAACTGTGTGAATTTCAATAAATGCAGCTACCTGAGGATTTATGAGAGTTATTTCTTGGGAAATCTGAACATGGTTGTGCAGGGCACCTCTGAGCTCTCCTCTGAAGCAGCATGCACAGCTCTGGTCACTGGGATGCATAACTGGCACAGCGTGAGACAGGCTAGGGAGTGCTGCTCTGCGCTTGGCTGGGCTGGAAATCTGGGAGAAGGATTCCCATTAGCCTCAGATCAGTGTTGGCAACAGAACAATGGTTGTTGGCCATGTGAATGTGGTCAAATTGAAGAGGAACCTGACCACCAGGGCAGAGAGACTTGCAGAAAGATGAATGGAGGGAAAAAAACCAAGTGGTTTTAAGATGGTGAGTCAGTAGGAGCATCATATGAGATGGCTTCCTGCAATCTCACAGGGCAGGACTGTTAACTGAAAAGGGTTTTTCAATTGTGTGTCTGAATTATTCAGAGCTCCTACTGCCTTCATCTGGGACAAGAGTTTACCTTTGATCTTTTCACAACAAGGTGTTCTCTTTCTCTACCATCCGATCTTTGCGTGGCTATGCTCAGCGAGAGCAGGCAAGATGCTCTTGGTTCAGCCAGGCTGGAAAGCAGCAGTCCAGCCTGAGCCAGGCTTTTCTCTCTGTTTCCCAGAGGATGGCACAGGTGGTGCAGCTGGGATGGAAGGATAAGCCAGCTCTCTAACTTAACTCAGGTGTTTGACCTCATGATTCTTCAGCTGACCTAGGCTGGAAAGGCTCAGAGCTCCCCTCCTCCCTGCTTGTCCTTGGAAGGGGCGAAGGCTCAGTCTGAGAGCAGTTGTGCCCAGCAAGGCACCAGATTTGTTAGCTGTAGTCACAGAACAGCTGAGCCTGAAGGGGTCCCTCTGGGCTTAGTGTAGTCCAAAACCACTGCTCAGAGCAGGGTCACTTGGAGCAGCGGGCTTGTGTCCTTGTTGGTTGAGTTTTTGATATCTCCAGGAACAGAAAATCCTTAGAAAGAGGATGATGAAGAACTGATGGATGTTTGCTGGTTGAGAATGATAACCCATTTATGTGTGTTTTCTTGTTTGTGAATGGTATTTATTATGTAAATTGTGGAACACCTGGCAGTGTCAACAGGAATCAAGCCTTGATCTTGCAATATGCTCTACAAACGAGGAGGAAGATGGAGTTCTTGTCCCAGTTTCTGGCCATCTCCAGTGACTGAATCTGCACAGGCTTAGTGGCGAGGCAAGAACTTCCATGTTATTTATGAGTTTGGCTGCTGTTCTTATTTTTGCATTGTTTTTATTAGCGTGGGGATGAAGATGAGAGAAAATACTGCCCCTCTTAATTTTATCTGTGGGAATTGATGGATTGCCTTATTTAGATACTAGACACATAGCTTATAATTTCCTAGAGTGATTTGTTGGAACCTTGGAGAGTGTAAAGTTGGCTGATAGCATAAATAGTACTTTGTATTCCTGATCTGCTTCCATTTATTCAGAATTAGAGACTGAAAAATGTTTACAAACTGCTGCCATAAGAAAGCTTTACAAATCCTTTGAATGCAAAATGACAGTTTGCTGAATGAGCTATTTTTGTTAGTTTGGTTACCATGGACACTAGATAATTCTTTTTATTTATTTTTTTGCTTGTCTTGTTCAGGGTAAGAGAAGAATATAAAAGATCTAATCCAATATACAATGAACAATAGAAGTGCCAAGTAGAAGGAATGTAAGTGGTATGTTTTGCAGGGGTGTTAAACGTTCAAGAAGGGAAAGTCATACTTTAAACTGTCTCCCAAGAACGCTCCAACTTTTCTGCCATAGCTTGGAGTCTGACAAGTTCAAGCGTATTTCTGCTCCTTCTGGAGCCGCTGAGGAGCTGCAGAGCCCTCTCCGTTGGTTCTCTTGGAGCACCACCTAATGGATGAGCAGGGGAAGGTGCTCTTCCAGCAAGCTTCTGACCTGTTCTTGTGTCTGTTAGCAAGCACCCACCCATCGACACCACTGCAAAGCTGTACTCAGCTGTTGCAAATGGCAGATAAATAAAGCACTTGGTTAATGAAAGCTGCCATTGTATGGGTGATACCAGTGTGTGTTTTTTACATGTACTGGCAAGCTGAAGGCTCTGCAAAAGTTCGGGTAGAATACAGACTAAATTTGCAGTTTTCAATGAAAACCTTGTTTGAAATTCTTAAAGGATTATTTGATGTCTTTCTCAGTTTCCAAATTCCTTCCAAAAGTATTTGAAGGGCTTTGCAGTACAGATTGACTTGTTCTTTGGTGTCTTAATAACAGAGAGCTGAACATCACACTGATAACTCCCTGAGAGACAAGGCAAATAGCAAAGAAGACCCAAAGACATCTGGATCTGTGTAGCAATGACCTTAGAATAATTTCTTATTGCCCTCCTTTGACTCTTTGTACTAATGGTTGTTGTAACTCATTCCTCTTCTATTTGTGGTTATTTTCTGCCATCTCTCTCTAAAAAGGAAGGGGAGCAGAAAAGATGTGAATCCAGAATCAGAAAAGAAGGCAACTGGAAGGCATCAGCAGATGCTGGGTTTTTGAGAGCAAGGATCCTGGCTGTCTCTTTAGGGCAGGCTGTCCTCACAGCCCCCCATGGTGTCTCCCCACATGGTGCTCCCAGCCAAGGCCTTGCCATTTCTTGGCAAACACATCCATTTCCACCAGCAGCTCTCTGAAATGCCCACAGATCTTTTGCTTTTCTTGCAGTAAGAAGGAAAGTTTCTCTTTCCACTGGCAGCTTTCCTGCTGATCAGCTGAGTAATGCTCTCCACAGGTCCTGCAGTCCTCTTTGGAAAGAGGTCCTTCCTGGCCAGGCCTGCTCCCCAGCCAGCTGTGGGCTCGCGTGTTCCTGGCAGTGCAGGCCCGTTTTGGGCCAACAGTAACACCTCCACCTCCTCTGCACAGCCAGCCTGCTGCCCCCAGACTGTTTGCTGTGAGACAGAGAGGGAATTTTGCTTTAATTGCAATCCTTACTGCTGCACACTTTTCATCTCTTTTGCTCTTTTCCCCTCACTTTGTCCATTTAATAAGGGGTTGGGATTTTCTGTGTTTGATGAAAGCTCCCCACTGACTTCCAAGAGAATGTATTATCAAGTGTTATCTAATATCTCTGCAAGAGTAAATTCTTGGACAACACCCTTCCAAAACATGCTGCATCTGCCCTTGTTAGCTGTGCCTCGTCCTATGGTTTCCTACGCGCCTTTCTTGCAGGACAGCAGCACTTATCTTTGAAGGTAGAGAGACTGAGCAAGAGAATAAAAATTTATTGTGAAACCATGTCTATCTCAGGAAATCTCTGATCCAAAAACCACTGGATAATTGGGGGTTATCTGGGGGAAGTACCAAACTCTGACGGGGTCCTGTAAGTATCCTCCATAGGCATCTTGTTGTCTGCCATCAGGAGAGGGCATGGCTTCCATGGGCCTTAGATCCAAACCAGTGTAATTGCAAAATACAGTGGGGATTAATCAGATCCTAAATCAGTGTTTCCTCACCTATACAATATTTCCTACTCTGGGATCACACCAATTCCAAATGAAACATGACTCAAGATGGAGCTGGGAGATTCAACTACAATGCCATTCCACTTAGCCATTGCCATCAGTTGCTAGTGTTGGTATAAAGAATAGTGAACTGTTGTTTATTTGAGAATTCATGAGCACGGGAAGATCCCAGCAATGTGCCAAGGTTACTGTTAGTACTGCTGGAGCCATTCTCATTTGGAAGTCTTTGAATAATTGCAGAAAGTGGGAATTCAGGTGAAAATTTGCTAGCAACCGAGTGGATTTCTCTTTTTAGGCATCTATATTACAGTGAAGAAAGATGGGAGATTAGTGAAGGAGTGATATTAGTGCGCAGTGGACTTGAATACTTTTTGTACAGCAGGTACGACTGAGTGTCTCCTTTTAGTCTTTGGCAGCCCTCCTACTGATGTAGGACTGAGGCTTGCTGTTCATGTCTGTAGCACATAGACACCTAAAAGAATGAGTTTCCTAATGGATGCCTCATTTCCTATCTCTGTTGTAAGTAGGCACTGAGATGCTCTTGGCCTAAGGCAGTGATTTTGCTCTCCAGAGTGGGCTTCTGTATACAAAGAAAACTGTTGTCAACTCATGCCAAATGCCCAAGCAGCAGGCTGATCTGGTCTCTGGCAGACTGTCTCTATCAGAAGAGGGCTCAAGAAGTCCTGCTGTTAGTTCATACCACAGTTTTGCTTTCGTACTGGGATTCATTGGCAAAGGTTGCAGTTGAGGAGGTAGGGAGGAGATGACTCAAGACAGAAGAAAACTGTAAAGTGGTTATTCAGAAGCTACTGCCTTTTTCATACTCCTCGCTTGTTTGCTGATCACATGGAGATTTCTTTGTAAATACTGAGATAACCCCAAACAAAGCACATGTTGATAATTCACACCTTTTATTTATTTTCTGGTCAGTCTTATAAAATGAAATTACTTTCATTTTGTAGAAGGTATGGAAAGAGATTACTGTGAGACAAGGAATCACAGCTCACTCTGTAAATGATTTTTTCAGTCATACACATGGCTTAAGTTTTTTCAGCTTCACATTACAATATTCTTTGCTTTCTGAATCTCGTAGTAAGGTTTCTCTCTGGACTTCTTAATGGGACAGATTTCTCTTCTGAAGCTTTGCAGAAATGAGATCAAGGTGGAGATGTAGATACGTTTTTTCTTAAACCAGTGATACATGCTACCCAAGACCTCACCGACAGTCACGCTTAGTTTAGCTGAATAGGATTTCTGCTTGAAGAGCCAGGACTTTGCCTTGTGTTAGTCACTCAGAGTTTGTCCATGTCTGTTCTAATAAACATACGAAGATGCAGTAAAGGTGGCATTATTCTCTCATCATTTCAGCGTGGTTATTATTCTGTTTCCAAGGGAATTATGGCTGGAAGCAGCATGATCCAGCCTGGGATTATATTACAACCTTTTCATTCCAAAGTGGTATCAGAATCCAAACTGTACCTCTATTTGGTTTATTAATTTGTTTTTCTGGACATTTGCAGAATTGTGACATCCCATTTTTGCCAAAATCAGACCTCAGTTTGGCAGGATTTTCCTTTATCAACTCCAGTTGTTCTTCCACAACCCTTTGAGGATTTTCTTTTTCATGCAGTCAATACTCTGCGTACTCCTTCATGCACTCAATTAGAGGACATGTCAAACACATTTGTATTTAAACAGGAACTGTGTTACTTCTCTCTTATTTTTGGCCCTGGTTATTTTTGCTGTAAACTATGTATCTGAGAATTAGAAATGCTTACAGTACAGTATAGCGTCTACATTGTAGTGGTTTGTGTTATGATTACAATGTTGTCATGGTAATATAACTTTTGTAAATGAAAAGCCAGGGTTTGCATATGTAGTTCTTACAAGTCCTGGAAGGCCTGGAGGGGGTCAATTAGTCATATATTTTATAACATCCCACATACAATGTGCAGTTAGCTGGAAATTTTTGAGTACTATTGGGGAAAAAAAAAAAAAAAAAAAAAAAAGAAGGTAAATGCAGTAGTTGGATTTTAAAACACCTTTTTCTTTCTCATTTGAGAGATTGTCCTTTGCACCCACCTAACACACGTCAGCTCATTCAAGTCAGCCAAGTCCTGACAACACAACAGTGATGTAATGTGTGGCTTGTAGGCAGAATAAAGGTGTACCAGATTGGGAAGATGGAATCTACTTTCTGAATGATTGTGAAGTACAGAATGGGTTAAAGAAAAAGTGCTCTAAAATATAGTCTTTAGGAACATCTGTTTCTCAAAGTTATGACTCAAGTACAGCTGGACAAAGTACGCTTAGTGTTTACTCTCAGTAGAGCATCCAGTGGTGTTCAGAAGTCTTGGGTGCCTGGCAGAAGTGGCTGATGAGCCAAGGCTGGGTGCTTGCAGTCTGCCCTTGCTACAGCCAGTGGGCTCTGCCCTCCCTGCACTGGGCTGGGCTCTGCTGGCCTGACACCACTGCAGATCCCATAGGGATCCCATAGTGCTAGGTTGGAAACATTATATCTAGGCTTGAAGTGATGGTGTCAGCTGGTGCCATGATGGCATAGAGATTTTAATGTGCATTGCACAATACAATATTGAAAATACCTGTTGTTTTTTTTCCTCTCTTTGTATCTTACCTTATGGATATGTTACAGAAATCATATTCAATCTAACTGTGAATGTTAACTATTTACTTACTCTTTTGTACCAGTAAAATTTTTTTGTAGAGCATAATCATTTCTTCATTAAGAGTTTTAATGGAAGTGGAAAATTTGTTCTAGTGCTTGAACAGGCTGGGAAAGAATCACCCCAGCTCAGTGAATAACTACTGCTGTCTTTTCTTCTGGGCATGCTCAGTCCATGAGTCTGATAGAGATTGGCAACCCTTCTCAAAGTCTGGAGAACGTGTGTCGTTGGGCCTACTTGCAACAGAAGCCAGACACTGGGCATGCAGAATATCACGACCACGCTATCTTCCTCACAAGGCAGGATTTTGGTCCATCTGGCATGCAGGGTAAGACACACGTCTGGTTTTGTTTGATAAATGACAGGACTTCTGAGCAGCATTTTTGTTTATCACTGTGCAGAGCTAATCATGCACTTTGTGTATATTTTGCTTAGTTTTGGTCAATGCTTTCTTTCCCCAAATGCTCTGTATATGGCCATTTTCAGTTGTAACTGTTTCACGTATTGCATCCTTTCTAACTGATGGGATTACTTATTGGGTCGTTTCTTTGCTCTAGCTGAAGCCAAACAAATGAGATCCCTACATAAATAATCCTGAAAATGCCCAAAGATAAGGAATAGATTTTGTGTTTAAAAAGTTGTTGCAGTAAAGATTGCCAAGAAGTGCTGTTACCAAGAGGTCTGGAACAGCAGGACCGAGCGTTGTGCACTTTTTCCTTCCCTTCATGGTTCTGCCTCTTTGTGAGATCAGGTTTGTTCACTGGAGGGGATAAATCTCCTGTTCATTTTGGGTTGGTGAGATCTGCTGTCAGCACAGGGCTGGGGCTTTGCTCATGTGTTCCTGAGGGCTGGAAATGCACTGAGCTCACGAGCTGCAGCACAGCAGTGCACAGTATCCCTTTCCTCTGTTGCCTCATGTACTCGGAGAAGGCAATTGCAGAATGGTCCTAGATGTGATAACAACCTAACAACCTTCTGACTGAGCTAGAAATGTAGTTTTAGTTGGTTAACAGGGTAATCTCTCATCTGTTTCATGGATGAGAGTGCACATTACTAAATGTCTGGGGGCAGAGGTCTCTTCTTATCTGTGAGAGGACAACCTCAACTGCATGTATGTCGCAAAGGGGCAAACAGTGTTTTCCTGGAGCTTCACATCACTTTTCCATACTTGTTCCTTTTCTGAAACGTGGTGTTTCTCACAGGCTACGCTCCAGTCACTGGAATGTGTCATCCTGTTCGAAGCTGCACTCTCAATCATGAAGATGGTTTTTCATCTGCATTCGTGGTGGCTCATGAAACTGGACATGTGTGAGTAGAGCCGTGGGCATCCCGTGTCTCACCTTATGATGTCTTTGATGCTGAGAGATAGCTGTGACATTGGGGAAGATGAAGCTTATGTTAAGAAATCACGTCCAGGATTAGCTCTGGTTTCGGATCTCAGCTCTCTTAAGACTTTATTTATGATCTTGAGTTTTATATTTAGGTATTTTTCAAATGGAAAAAGGAGCTAATACCGAAATACCTCCCAGGACTGCTGTGAAACCAGATTGAATGGTGCTTTATAGTCTCCTGGTGAAAATGTAAAATACTCATTAGGATGAAATATGAATTCTTTAAGTTAATGGAATACATGATTCTGAAGCACAGCCCATATTAGATCAGCATATCTGATACATTACAGCTGGTAAAGGAGAAAATACTGCATAGAAACAAAGTGCTAACCACTGAAACTGCAACTAAATAAAAATATAAAAATGTAATCATGTTACTGATGTGGCTGTGATTTGGTCTCTCCCAGAGTATTTCAGTTTTGCTGTTTGCAGAGGACACCCACTGTCTGCCCATTTTCTCTCTGGGAGAACAGCACTTCCCAGAAGGCTTTTAACAGTCTCAATCTATTATACTTTCCCTAAGAAAGCCTTCAGGTCCCGTTCTGTCTGTTGTGTCAGAAATTATGGAGGGCTTTAAATGAAAAAAATCACCAAAGTTCATTGAATCTCACTGTAAATGTATCTAAATTGGACAGGGACATAGAGTTGATGCCCATCTGGTGTTCCAGAATTTTTGAATTAAGTACACTGAGCTTTAGAAGAGAGATCACTGGTGATTGTTTGTTATCCCTGAAATCACATTCAGCCCTAATCTGCTGATTTAGCTTCGGTTACACACACACAGATAGTGCCCACGTTAATCAAACAGTGTGCACAGAAAAACACAATCCAAGATCCACAATGTGGGACTGCTGGAGTGGGCAGTAGCAGCAGCTGGTACAACTAGCTTGCCGTGTGTTTTTTTTTCTCCCACTTGGCTACAATCACAGTTTAATTCAAATTAAGCAACTTCTAAATGGCTCCAGGTAGGAGTATGTGTAAAGTTCATTTAATACTCCTGGAGAGGAGACCAGATCCTTAATCCAGAAATGGATTCATTTAGCCATAGTTATTCAGAAATGTATAAGTACATGGAAGTCCAAAGGTGGCATTTTCAGTCTATTTCAAAAGCGGCTGTTGGTTAATCCCATGAAAGTACTCTTAAGGGCTGGTACCCGGGCTGTGGGGTATAACAGCGTGACTGTGGTCACCCATTAGCAGCATTTGGGATACAAAAATGTTTGGTCACTTGGAGTTCGTCTTCAATGTGACTGTGCTTGCTCTCTCCTGTGCTGGGGCAGTTTAGGCATGGAGCATGACGGCCAAGGAAACAGATGTGGGGATGAGGTCCGCCTGGGGAGCATCATGGCCCCCCTTGTGCAAGCTGCCTTCCACCGCTTCCACTGGTCCCGCTGCAGCCAGCAGGAGCTGAATCGATACCTCCAGTGAGTAGCTGTTCAGCAGCCTCTCTTCTTTACTTAGGAAACATCTAAGAACAATTTTGCTTGCAGCATTTGTGCTTTATTCTTTTATTAGTTACTTGAATGGGTTGAATAAAAGAAAGAAACCCACCCCCAGCCTACTGGGAACCAGATGGCTCCCATGGATTGCAAATAATAAAGCAAATTGTCAATGAGTTTGATTTCAGTTCATCTTGAGTAGCTCTCAGTTCATTTAGTTTGCATCTATATTCATTTCCAGAATGTTGATAGTGTGTGGGAGACACCAGTACTCACCTCCTTGCTGACTTTCCTGCCTCTGTCACGTACGCTCTTGCTGCAGGAATGCCTGTGTTGTCTATCTTACAGATACCAGATTTGGCTTCAAGAGCTGTTGGTTGCTTATGATAACTGTCAATGATGAGATGGTGCTCTTTAAAAATGAAATTCTGCCCTTTATAAGTTCTTAGAGGTCTTCTGAACCTTAATAGATTTCTAAAGAAAGAACACAATCCTAGAATTAATTTTTCGGTGGTGTCTTTTTGCCTAAATATCCTAAATACAAAAGCTATTTTATGCTCCAGTTCCTTTAACAGCTCCTTCATTTCCCTGGCCTTCTCTTTGGAATGGGTCCTTCCTGCATTAAAGTTGCACCCAGGTTCCCTGACAAACTCTGACATTTATGATCCCATTCTAGCCCTTATAGAACAGATCTCCCCCTTATTGTTATGTGCAAGGTGTATAGGAAAAATGCAGTGAAACTCTAGGATACACAGCAAGAACTGAAAATAAGTAGGAAAGAAGGCAACAAAATTAACAAAATAAACAAAAGTCAGTCTTTTTGTCAGTGTTTTTATTATCTTAGATACCTTAGGTATGGCAATAAGGAAGGGAAGTATTGAGAGAGATGTGTGATTGTTTTAATTAGTGAGATCCTTTACAACATTATCTGTTAAATGAAAATCATCTGGCTTAGACGGCTGCTTTACATTCTCTTAAATACAGCTATTTTAGAATATCTAATAACGAAGCAGAGCTGTGATGTGTTTTGAAGTAAATCTAGCCTCAACATTCTGCTTTCAGCTATTGGTATCTTGAGGGCAACCTGAATGGTTGCCAGAATAGAGTCGGGTATGGTGTCCTCATGTCAGTTAAATAACCTGGAGACAATTCAGAGATACTGCCTATGGCTTGGCTTGTGAATGAGGCAGTCATTGTACAGTTAACCATTCCGTGATATTCTCCTCTGTTTTCCATGCACCTGAGTCAGACGTGATCCTAGTGTGTCCTATGGGAAGATCTCCCATGTTCATCACACAGAAGGGGAATTCTGTGCAGGTTATGGATGGGGCTGAGAGGTATCAGGAGAAACAGAGAAAGAGAACAATCCTGAGCATTTAATGCAGTCTGGTGCTTATAGATGGGTCACTGCTTCTCGGCACAGGGCAGGAGTGTGGCAGGCTCAGCACTGTTCCTGGGTGGTTACCCTGGCTTCTGCTTCCAAAGCTGTGCTCTCTATGCAGTTGCAGGTAGTAAGGAATTCCGCAAATGGAAAAGTTATCTTTGATTCTTGGCCTCGTGTGGATTCTTCCTTTGGTTCCTTTTTCATAGGGAACCTGGGAACCAACAGGAATTTACCTGCAAGCTGTGTGGAGGTTACAGTGGAAGATTTCCAGACCTCCACTCCGCCCCCCAAACAAACAAACAAACAAACCAAACCAAAAAACCAACACAGAATATGTTAGAGGTGGATACAACATGCTAAAGTTTACGTGAGCATAATTGCAATATTAGATGCTCTTCATGACCAGAGTCTGAGAAATAGTAGGCTCTATTTTGTTTGGAGCAAGAAGGCACTGAAACCACAAACACTGTGAGTCTCACAGCCCCATCTGTTACTGTAATTTTTGCCTGTTGCAGTTCCTATGATTGTCTGCGCGATGATCCCTTCGAACATGACTGGCCTTCCCTTCCACAGCTGCCAGGAATTCACTACTCCATGAATGAGCAGTGCCGTTTTGATTTTGGTTTGGGCTACATGATGTGCACAGCTGTGAGTACTTAAGTTCAGCCTCTGCTCTTTCTCATCCAGGAGTGTTGTAAGTGTCTCTGAAATGTCCTATTCAATGGGGACAGCGCAGTGAAGCCCACGAGGAAGGATGGTGTGCCCACTTAGCTGTGAGCAAGAAATAACAACTTAATGTTGACAAAGATGTTATTTTAAGAACCTCTGTACTTTCTTAAAGAAACTGAACTTAGAGAAATGGCTGTGCTGTAGTTTAATGAACAGTTCTAGACTTGAAGCAAGCAAGCTTGCTGTGTTGTGGAGCCTCCTATTGCTGGCAGCTAGTTATTTTGTTACAAAACTCCCACCCCGATGAGAAGGAGATGGATTTGGTGTCACGTCTTGTAGTGCTAACACAGGGCAGTAAGCTTTTATGTTCCAGTTTTGGGGAAAGCATGATGTGTTTTGATGCCTAGCATGTGAAAATAAGCGTGACAGCAAAGAGAAGAACTTGTAAGGACTCCTGATGCTATGGTTGGCCCTGTTGTACTGGGAAAACAAGAGACAAAGCCCAAATTTATATAAGCAAGGCAAGACTGGTGCAATTTGCAGTGCCTCGGCCTCTGCAGTGGGGCTGTGCCTCCCACCTCTGGCTCCTCAAGCTGGACACAAATATTAAATGGAACGACATGTTTTCAGCTGGTGTGGCAGCTGCTAACAGAACATTGCAGCTTTCGTTCCCATCTGCAGGATTATGTGTGCCGAGCAGTGTCTCCAGATAATGGATGAAACCCTTTTAAGCATCAGCTGTAGTTTTGTGTTTTGACACGTTCCCACTGATGCTGCCTTGGAGGAATGTCCCTGCCAAAGAGGGTCTTTCCTCTTAGCTGTTCACTGGAGCCTGGGAGGATTTCTATTCTTTGTTCAGAACAGCCAAGAGCACGTCCAGACATTATAGTCTATTATATTTTGTGGTGGGTGGCTCTCATTCTCTGCATTACAAGCACTTGTAGTGTAGGTGAAATGATGAGTTACTCATTGGGCCTCATTCACCCTCCTGAGAGGAGCAGCTCGCATCCCTCTCCCATGGGTACTTAAGTGTTATTTGTTCTGTTTCTTGAATGAAGAAGCAGTGCCATTTGGAGAAGCTGTAAGAAAAGGCAGTGTGTGCTTAATCAGCCAGGGCAACTGGTTTCCCCCTTGCTCAGTCTGCCTTTGGTCACTGGTATCAAGCTGTTCTTGCCCAGTTTTATTCCATTGACTGCAGGCAGGATCTCACCTCACAATCACTGATGATTTTTGCAAGTTCAGACATGCTTATTCCACAGTGTTCCTCGGGAATTAGCGAGCATAGCTGACACTTGAGAGCTAGACAAGGAACATCCAACCCCATGCTGCAGCTTCGCTTGGAGTTTGAAGCCGGAGCTCCATCAAAGCATCACCCACTCTGTTTTTTTTGTGTTTCAGTTTCGTACGTTTGATCCCTGTAAGCAGCTGTGGTGTAGCCACCCTGAGAACCCCTACTTCTGCAAAACAAAGAAAGGGCCTCCGCTGGACGGGACCATGTGTGCACCAGGAAAGGTGGGAGCGGCCGCTGTGCGTATTGGAGTCTGTGTGTGTGCAGCTGGGGATGTTATCCTTAAAACTAAGCACAGAAATGGAAGATTTTTCTCTTCTTAATTTGTCTTTAGAAATGTAGGGAATGGAGAACTGGAGAATATAATATGGAGGGTGTAAAGAGGAAACCTTGTGACTTTTCTTTGTCCCCTCCATAAAGCTTCGGGGAAGGTCTGAGTGTGAACTGCATTGTAACTCACCTATTCCCAAGTCCGAGTTTGTCCAAAGATGGGGTCGGTTTAACGAAGGGAAAAACTTCTGGGGAGTTGAAGTCAGCTGAGATGTGGGGCAAACTCCTGAATGCAAGTAGGGAGGAAGGGGCCAGGGCTGGTGTGTGCTACGTGATATCTCTCTGTCTATCAAACCCAGTCTTCAGTGGCATGGCAGTATCTGCACATCTGTGAATTGCCCTTGGCTTCTCGACAACTCATTGTAGAGCCAAAAATGGGGAAATTTTCACTTGCCCACGAGTTGTGCATGGTCGAGGTGTTGTGTTTGTGTCAGTGATGTAGCGATGCCGGTTGGCCTCCATGGCTGACAGCTGTGAGGTCCTGGAGACTGCGGCCCCACTAAGGCTGCAGTGCTGGCCCTGAGGGAAGGGGTGGATGTGGGCGTTGAGTGAGAGCTGGAGAGAGCCAGCATGACCATGGAGAGAGATGAGCAGCAGAGAAGGGCAGATCTGCGTAGGTGGATTTGCTTGGTGAGAGTCAAGGGAGGCGTGAAGAGCTTTGAAGGGAAGAAGCGAGGTGCCAAGGGCTCACACAGCTCCTGCCCTGAGAGGCTCTGCCTGCTCCAGCTCTCAGTTACCCCTCTGCAGAGGTCACGCTGTGCTCACAGCGGATCTGAACTCCTTTGAAGTCTGCTAAAAATGCCTGCCTTCGCTGGGCTGTGGGCGCAGGGTCTGAGGGGAAGATGTTGTTGCTACTTGGAAGATGTTTGTAAAACCCAATGGATGACATCAGTTATGTGATAAATGAACCGTATTAGCAACTGCTGCTGTGGTTTGAAATGTCTTTTTTATGAAAGCATAATGTAATGCTAAATTCCTTCCCTAGCAAGCCGTGCTCTAAATAAGTCACACCCTTCTGGTCTTTTTTAGGTTATTTATCTCATAACACCTCTGTTTCATGTTTGAAAATGCATAGATTTTTAAATTACAATACTCAGTCTTGGGCAGTTTCTTTGGATTCACCTGAGACATTTTTCTACATCTTGATTTTATGTTAAATAAACACACGGAAATCCCAGAAAAACACAACTGTATTCCAGCCTGTCACTTCCCTTACTTCCCCGAGCCATTCATTCATCAGTGTTTGGACAGAAACAAGAATGAAAAAAGGAACTTGTAATCACACAGTTAACGATCAGTCCACTGCTTCCATTATAAACAGTTTGTCAGGATATTATGCAACTCAGCTGTAACTTTTTTCTCTGGACTGGGACTTGGGCTCCAAGGCTTCAGCGAGCTGCCCAGACAGCCGGGTTGTAGTTCAGTGGAGATGCAAGAGGGGATGTGTGCATTCCATAGATGATAGGAGTGTAACTGTTTTACTCCCAGAGGAGCTGTCACAGATTTTTGATAAATAAACTTTGTGCAGCCTTCCAGCAGAACCTGGGAAAATGATATAAAATGAAAACCATTTAGTTAGATAAGGCCCTGTAGCCTGAGCGATACCTTATGAGAGTGTTGCAATGAACTTCTTGCTTCTCAGCTCAGTGTTTGACCAGTGTACTTATTAGGAGCTGAGGGTGTTTTAACAGAGGCACATCTTATCAGTCCTTTTCCATTTCTTTCTTTCCTTTTCATGTGTGCCTTTGATTTGGCCTTTCTCTGTTCACTGTCTTCATCAATTTGGATAGGACCAGAGGCTCTTAGCAGAAAGCAACGTGACTAAAACACAGACACTGCCTGCAGTTGGGACTTGGTTGCCATGTGGCAGTCTTCTCCAAGAAGCATCTCCCATGGCGTTTGAGGAAGACAAAAATAACTTGAATCTTGGACCACTATTTAGGGCTAATGCCAGAAAAAAGGAACACAAACATAAGCAATCAGAGATGGTGATTCAAAGAGATCCATTTGACTCCTGCCTTACAGGCGTGCAGTTTTCATGATTTCATACCACTAATTCCCAGTGCCTGTTTTAAGCTGAGGCCAATCAAATCAGTGCTGATGTGTTGAAGAAATATCCCGGCTTTGCAGCAGCTGAGACGTCCCAGTGCCAGAAATAGAAGCAATGTTTGGGAGACTGAAAGGGTGTACGGAGCTCAGGTGTTTGCCCTGAGCCTGCTGTTCAGATGGCCGACAGCTGATGGCTTTGCCAAACTCAGCAGATATTGTTGAGGAGGACAAAGTCCAGCTGCCTCCTTCCTCTCTGACGGCCCAGGGCCAAGAACACCTAGGGCAGATGGGAGATCTGTAGCACACTGTCAGCAGCTACCCTGACAAGGACCGTGTCTCTGTGTGCCCTGCCTGCCTTGGAGAGAGGGATTACAGCTTAGAAGTGGAAGGGAAATTAGACTTCATAGTGCCGGAGTATATGTATGTGTATGCACGCACACACACATATAGATGTGCATTTAATGTATGTAAATATTTGTAAGATTTTCTCTGCATGTGTTCATTTGAAAGAAGTTGCCAAAAGAATGACATTCTGCTATTGAAAAAGAATTTTTAAGTGAATTTCCTTGTACAAATGGAGACATTATGTTAATTGGCAGCAATCTAATAGTTCGGTGGGTTTAGTGATAGAAATGTATAATATTCTCTTTAGGCTTTCCAGCCAGAGGAGAAAACTGCTATTTTAATGAAATTTTAAAGGAAATAGAATGCTTTATGTAGCTCTCAACCCAGTGTTTTTAAGTAGATTGAGAGGGAAAGACAGAAAGGATTTCCTGAGGCTCCAGTGCTGCAGCACCTTGCACTTCTGAGCGGCCACGTTAGCTCCGATGGAACGACTGCTGTGTGTGAAGCACAGCATGAGGGGAGTGGAGTCTGAACGTGGAACCAGAGATGCTCTGTGAATTGCTGTGGTTAAACATACAGACAAGAGGTAATTATGCAAAGCTTAAGTGCACAGCATTTTGCAGTTTAGGAAAATAAAGCACATACGATTTCAGCTGATGATTTATTTACTTGCATACAATTCTGTCAGCTCCATCCGTAGCCCCAGGCTTTGGAAGCTGGGCTGCCTTAAGAAATATATCATCAGTTTTCCTTGTTCAATTTTTTTGAAGCTATTACTCTTCTGGGGAGAGGTGTGTATCAACTGAAGCAGGTGACTGCCCTCCAGAAGGCAGAAATACAGAAGTCGCTCATGCAGGGGATGGCATGCTCGAGTCCATCTGCTCACTGCTGAGAGGAGCACAGAGGGCTGCAGCACCCGCACTCTTGATTTCTTTCTTTGGAGACAGGTGAGCTCCTGGTACCCTCCTGTGCCAACCGAGCTGATGTTCCTGGTTAACTTGGCAGCTGTGCAAGAGCCCGAGCCCAGCTGGTGCTCCTGCCCTCACACTGCATGGATGAGGTTTGCAGTTTTTGCTCTATCAGGAAGAGAAGAGAATGATTATTGAAATAAAAAACTCTTACTTTGAAGAAAAAGGGGTTTCTCAAAACACCAATGTGTGCTCAAAGCAATTGGATGGTTTCCTACCAAGGATGTGGACCCCACAGGAGGCAGATGGGTGAGCACTGTGTCAGCTGCCACAGAAACACCCAGAGGGGCACATTCTGCACCAGGAAGCACCACTGCCCCCGGAACAGCTCTGTGCTACGGCTCCGGGGTTATTCCCTACAATTGATTGATCTCAAACAGATGGAGCACAGCAGACCAGCCCACATGTGATGGGAAGTGGAAATAAAGCAACAGCCCCATCCTGACACGATGGGACTGAGCGGGGGCTACTGACATAGCCGGACTGGGAGGCGGGCAGGACAGGTAGAGAGACTGGAAGAAATGTGCAAGTCTTGTCTTGAAAAATGACCACGCAGCCGTGGGAAGCCCACAGGAGCACAGAGGCTTTTTTTTTTTGGCCCTCACAGCAGTTGTCTCAAAGAAGGGCTGAAAACAGCAGTGGAATGTTTTACTGCGCGAGATTTAAGCTTCCTCTCCTGGAAATTGCACTTGTTTTGGACTGCCCTGTTTGCCAGAAAACCTGGCGAGACCACAAGAAGTCGTCTTCTCTTCCAGTAAGAAAACAATTCGCACTTTCACATTTTTTTTTCCTTATTAAAAAAGAAAGATTGCTTTAATATGCTTCATGCTTTACATGAAAGCTCTGCTTGTGGAGGGAATAGCGGTTGGAATTGGCTGTTCCCACTTCGTCACGCAGTCGTTGCAGTGGGAAGGGGCAGCTCTGCATCCTTTATTGCACTGCAGATGGATCCATTTCTGCTTTCTGCTCCGTGTGCTCCTCTTGCACCGATCTGCAGCACGTAAGACGCCGTTGTGAATCACTTCATTTTATGGAGACTTCTTTCTTTGAGTCCACAGCCCAGACGCAGCCTGGGGGTGACTCACTGCACACAAACTCTCTGCTTCCCAGCAGGCAGAGCAGGACTGACTTCTCTAGCAAAAACCCATCCTGCTCCTTTCTTTACATAGCAAAGTCAATAACACTTTCCATATTTGCTTTCCAGTTCAGGATCGAGTCACAGTGTCAAACAGGTGGTTTGTTGGTGGGTATTGCAAACCACATCCCCTTGCTTCTGGCTAAAAGAGGGGAAGGAGACAGCAAACACAGCATCACATGTCTCTCCTCCTCTCTGCTGAGTGCTGGATCCTGGAGCATCACTACGTGGCTCTTGGAGCAGAGTGATGTAGATCTTACACCTGAGGGATGCAGAACCCTGACAAAAGGATGCTGAAACAAGCAGAGCTCAGGAACCATTGCAGCTCATCTTTCTCCAAGCCCAGCTGCAGTCTGGCCTGCCAGGCAGACGTATTCCCCTGCCTTGCCCCAGTGGTGCCATTCCCACTCAGGGCTGACGGCTCACAGTGTTTGCTCAAACCTCTACAAAGGCAGGAGTACATCATCCCTGAAGGGTACAGCGCCGAACCTCAGAATTGGCGTATTAGCATTTTGTGTTTCTTTTATGCTTTGCTGAATTATCTCTTATTCTGTCAAACAGCTGAGAAAAATCTGCCCATTGCAGCTCCGGAGCAGAATTGTTATAATTGGCTTTGTGGTAACTCATCTTCTTCATGGGTTTTGACTTTGAATGTTTGAAGTCATGAGAAATAACGAGTAGCAGAAACCTAATTTCTGCTCTGTTTTCTATCCTTTGTCCAGCCGAATCAGTAGCAAAATAAATGACATGAATAAAGGGCCAATCATTGAGCGGATTAGCAAATTGGAAACCTGTGTCTTGTCACCGCTTTTCTAATGATTCTCTCTTTAAATTCAGCATTATTAATGATTATCCATCCCTTTTAAATTCATCTTCCAGCTCAGTAATCGCTCCATGCTTACAAATGCTCTCCGGTTATATATCTTCTGGTTTTGTTTTTGCTGGCAGCATGCATTCAGCCATATGCTCAGCTGGTGCCGCCTGCCAAATTCCTGAATTCCAGGGCTCGTTAAGCTGTGTAAAATGTTGTTGTTGACTTGAATGTTAAGAAAAGTAAGTGACCGATTGCACTTGTTGTTGTGGCCATCTGTGTGTGTGTGAGCTGCAGCCCTGTCCCGGCAGCCACCAGCACGGGCAGAACGTGATGGCCTCATGCGAAGTCGTTGGTAGCGCTGGCAGTGTTTTCCATTACTAGACTTTTACGTAAGCAGCAGCAATGGCAGAAGCAGTCCAAATCTGTGATCCTTGAGAGGAATTAATCCTGACTTCAGCTAAGGAAGACTTCCTTCGTTAGGGACTGGTGGAAGGGCAGTGGTAGCTGTCTTTAATGGGATGAGACAGTAGAGAGGGTCATAGAGTACCTCCAGCTGGAAGGGACCCATAAGGATCATTGAGTCCAACTTTGGACTCCATGCAAGACCACCTAAAAATCAGATCGTATGTCTGATTTGGTGTTTGGTGTGTTTGGTGAAGGGTTCCTGGTATTCTGATCAGCTTTATTGAGATCTTCAGTGAGACTGTGAGAGTTCTCTATGTCGTATCAACAGTGTCTACTGTGCGAGGTGACCTTAATTTCGTGCCACTTTGCTGACCGCATTCACTGCAGTGTTACAGCCCCTGTAACTTCTGCTGCAGAAGGAGCTGTTGTCATCACTGCCAGCAATGGCAGCAGCAGTGTTTTACCTTTAACCTTCAGGGTTTGGGGCTCTGCCTCTTCTGTTAGATGGATTTCTACCAGTGATGATGAAATCCCTGCTGCACTGATGGAGGCACGTGATGCTGTGTGCAGATTAACAAACTGGGCAGTCTTCTAATCCTATGAGCATAAATGGGTGTACTGAAAATGTGTAAGGTTGTCAGATGTGAGGGAGCTGGGGATCATGGGCACAGTACAGCAGTGACTCTCTGCCTTTTCCTGGAGAGGTGAAAAAATCCAATATCTGTGCCCAAAATGAAATCTGTTGCACCAATGGTACAACATAGAATCATAGAATCCTTACAGTTGGAACAGACCTCTGAAGGCCATCTAGTCTAACTACCATCTCCTCATTCTGCACCTCTCCAATTCTCTCTCCTAGCACTGCTTTAAAGGCCACTGCATCTGGCTGACACCAGACATCCTGAAACAGGACGGGCACTGGGGGGCATGGAGTAAGTTTGGCTCCTGCTCTCGCACCTGTGGCACGGGGGTGAAGTACAGAACACGGCAGTGTGACAACCCGCAGTAAGTCTGTGACTCCCATGTGCTTACCTAATGTGAAGTGAGAATGGTGAGAACCCTTGCAGAATTACTGCTCCAGTAATACAGTAAAGATTGCTAAGTGGTGCTTCTTAGATCTCACCTATAGCATACATTGCCAGAATTTCTGCTTTGGGTCCTTTAGCAAGACATGAGCCATCTTTATCTGCCAGTTTATCCATCCGCTGAGCTGGTTGTGCCGTTAAAAGGATCTCAAAAGTGCTATTACATTATTGCAAAGGTAATACTTCAGAGCCCCACGTGTGAAATGATGTCAGTAATTTGCTGGATTGTATTAAAAATATTCTTTTTAAATTAATCCACTTTTTTAGTACTTCAAAAGCAGTATTACAGCATGGAATATACTGACATCTTCAAACTGTTTGCATTCCAAGTTGGAGCAAAGCGGCAGAAAGCAGAACCCTCCCCAAAGTTAATCCTAAGAATGTTGTATTGTTGTGCTCCGATGACATACATAAGGTTCATCAAAATAATGTGAAATGGCTTAATTTCAGTAACGCTGAAACGATGATATATTTAACATAGACAGGATGTACAAATGATATTGAATATGTGGTTATTCCTATATCACAAAATATCAGGATCGTGGCAGCAGGAAGTGAAGCAGTGGGCAGAATTACATGATCTCACCAAACAGAATTCTTGAACATGTTTTGACAAGATGAAGGGGTTGAGCCTGACTTTGGTATTGAGAATGATCTTATTGATGATGAAGCCGTGTTTTCTGGTGGAAATTGTTCTGTTAAGAAAAAATTTGTCAGTTCTAATTTCAGCCTTTATTCCATTGGCAACATGAAAGTGACTTTTATGACTGTGGGCTCTGTTTCAGTTGTAAAATCTATCTGCACGTAGGAAAGGCTGGGTTTGCTGCTGGCTTAGGAAGCAATGTGAGTGAGTCGCTTCACCTGCTTGCGCTTTCCTTTCCTGAACCACACCAAGAAAATGACTTTTGTTTTCTACTTCAAGTGCTTGGAGGCTCAACTTGCAGAAACTGCTCTGTGAAAGAGAAATGGTGACAGCGGGTTTTTAAATGATTGCTTCTTTTATCCCAGCTGTAATGACGTATATTGAGAGAAACCTTTCCAGAGGCACCTCCCAACAGAAAGCAAACACCAGAGCGATCATTAAACTAGATGAAGTGCTGATAAAATGCTAGAAGGGAGTACTGGAAATACATCGCTGGCTTCATCAAGTTCCTATTGACATGGATGGGGGCTAGACTGTGTCTCAAAGGGTTTGGTAGACGTTCAGCTCGTGTTAATGACCAAACTAACCATTGCTTTCTGTCCTCTTCAGTCCAGCCAACGGAGGCCGCACGTGCGTAGGGCCGAGCTATGAGTTCCAGCTCTGCAACACTCAGGATTGCCCCAAGGACTTTGAGGATTTCAGAGAGGAGCAGTGCAGGCAGTGGGATCCGTACTTTGAGTACCAGAACACGAAGCACCACTGGCTGCCCTATGAGCATGTTGATGGTGAGCGGTCCCACTTCTTGTCCTCAGTGTGTCTCAGTGTGGGAGTGCTGGACCTGGGGACTTATAGGGTCATGGTGTGGCCACTGACATGGCCAAGTTGGGATTTCTGGCACCAAACTGCACACAGAATGATTGCTCACTGTTTCTCATAACACAAGCCTGAGAACATCAAATAGAATTATCAGGTGGCAGATTTAAAACAAATTTAAAACAAACAAGAGGAAGTACTTTCCTGCACAGCACACATTAAATGGGAATTCATTGCCACAGGGTGTTTCAGATGCCAGAAGTTTTAAGAATGATTTAGGGAACTGTTTGAAAGGTGTATAATCCACCAAAAGCTGCTAAACACCAAGATCCAGCCATGACCCGGGGGATCTCTGAGCTGCAGTTTTCCTTGAAGAATATACACACAAAGAGCATTAGTTTTGTTTTGTTCTTCCATCTTCCTGCAAATGCTGTTGGGCACTGCTGGGGCCGGGCACTGGTTTGGATGGGAGCTGGGTGAGAACCAGCACAATCATCGTGGTGTTACAGCATCTTGGCAGAGATTGCCTCTGAGAACAGAAATGTTAGTTTTACTGCTAACTTTTCTGCTTTAAATGCCAACAGAAGTGCAGCTAATTGGTTTGGGGCATAAAGATTGTTGCCATGCTATTGCCGTGTTGTGCTGAAACCTGGCTTTTAACAAACAAGAAGGCAGATGGCAATGAGAACCCACTTGTTTGACAAGCAGTGCAGACTGCTCACTGTTTTTAAAGCAGGTCAGTTCACATGGAGGACAGGGCTGGCGTGGCAGGGAACAGGTGACACGTCCCATGTCCCTGAGGTGTGCTCAGCCCGGCACAGGTCTCAGTGAGGGGAAGAGTCACCTTAGGTGAATCCTTTCACGTTCCAGAGAGGAGATACTGTCAGAAGTTAATAGCAGGTAGCTTGTCATTAATTTGTCTGACTTATTTCCTAAACGGTTCTCAGGGTCCCCTCATTCTTCTCATGCCATCTTGTGCAATCTGGGATTTTTGGAGCAGCAGATGCAGCCTCGCAGCTCAATTTCATGAAATAGTTTTGCTGGCACAGGGAGAAGGGGAGGAACACCATGGCCCAGAGACCTTTGCTTCTGCTCAGACCTTCGCTTTGCCTCTCGAGCTGTCTGTCACGGAGACTGCTGAAACTAATCAGCTATTTTCTGTTAAATTCAGTGGCTTCTGTGTCAGAAACTGGCTCACTGCTCTGAGCACTGATCACTGGCCACTGCTGGGGTTCCATATATCTGTGTTATAGGGCCTTTTGTGTTTAAATCTGTGTTTAAAACTGCCTTTTATACAGGCAAGGCATAGCAGTGACATACTTGGTGCAGATAACACAGCCCTGACTCAGAAGTCACATAAATCCATGCACTTGACAAGCAGCTCCGCCAGGCACATGTGGTACATTTATCTATGCTGGGGACCGAGGGAAGCATTTAATCCCAATTTATGGCAGCTGCAAAGTTACCATTCTCATGGAGCTGTGGGAATAAAGCCTTGTACAGAGCCAGTGGCATCTGCTCAGACCATTGGGTGTTTTCTTTTTATCTGCTGCAGTGAATGTATGGTATGCATGCGGTGAGGCATGGTGTGTGTGTGTGTACACATCTATGCCTTGTTCATAGTATAATGTTCCTAATATATGCAGATCCATTAGGTCTGACATTATTGTCTTAAACTTAGGACTTCACCATTAAGGATCCACACAAGAAAAATAAATTACCTGTTTTAATAGTCCAGACACCGCATTTTTTGTTGCTTAGCAGTAGCAAAGGTCTCTGATAGACCAATACCCGGTGGCCACGAGGACACCAAGAGCAATAACAAGAACTCTATTTAAAGAGGGCAGAGGCCACAGGACTGTAGAGGAGGAGAATGCAGCGGCCCTGTGAAGGTTTATTTTAATTGAACTGCTATAATTGCCTGATCATTACTGTTCTAAATGGTGGGAAAAGTGTGCTAAGATCTGATCGTGTTGAACCAGCAGGATCTTTATTTGTTCCATCTAATAGAATGCCCATCTGCTCTTCTCTGCCTCAAAAACATAGTGCCACATACTGTCGAGTTCAGCAAATAAACCTTTAGAGCTGCCAGGCATTATTTTCTTTTGCAGCCAAGGAAAGGTGCCACCTGTATTGCGAATCCAAGGAAACGGGGGACGTTGTGTACATGAAGAGGATGGTCCACGATGGGACCCGCTGCTCCTACAAAGACGCTTACAGCATCTGCGTGCGGGGAGAGTGCTTGGTAAGCTTTGATGCCTTGGTTCAGAGCTTAGCATTGTGTGAGCAATTAATGGTGGCTTGAGTTTTTCTCTCCAAGAACGCGTTTAAGTAGATATAATAACACTTTGGGTATTAAGGAGATTTCATTAGGCTTATTGTCACAATATTGTGTGTGATATTCACAGTTGCCATCACACTGCATGTGACTCAATTCCAACAGCGCCTACCTACACAGGGAGTATTTCACACAGTTTTTAAGAAGAACTATTACTATTAGCTTTCAATGAAAGCTTTTCTTGCTCGGGTTTAGTGGGGGCAGAATGCACAACGTACGAACCCTCCATCGCTCCCATGGAAAGCGGTGCTGAGGTACTGCTGATGTGCATTCTCCCCATAATTGATCAGGCTGTTTTTAAAAAATCTATAGCAGTTCCTCCAAGCTGGGCTCTGCCTCAGGTCGTCTTTCAGCACAACTCGAGGCTCTGACTCAGCAAAGTGCTGCTGGAGGGTTCTGCCCTCCCACCAACGCTTTGATTCTCCCAGAATTTAACCTTCTGCTTTAGGATAAGGTGAGGCTGAAGAGCTTTTCCTCCACGGTGCTGCTTTCCTTTGGCATGAGGACCACTTTGAAGCACAGTATCAAAATCTAATCACCTGACTGACAGCTATGTAAGAACTGGAAGTGCTGTATTAACATCTGTTTGGATACTCAACTTCCAGGAAAATACTACAGTTTGTTTTTTTGCTTAAGTCTGGGTTTTGGTATCTGAGGTGAAGACTCATTAGAATTGAAGCTTGGATAAGTAAAAGTGACTGTTTTTCTCCTTTGTGTGCAGAAAGTTGGGTGTGACAGGGTCATAGGATCCACGAAGCAGGAAGATAAGTGCGGTGTTTGCGGAGGAGATAATTCCCACTGCAAAGTGGTGAAAGGAACGTTTTCAAGAGTACCAAAGAAACAAGGTCAGTTCATTCACTGTTTTGTCTTGAGGGATTCAGGGTGTTTTCCTTTGATTTCTCCTGATACCTAAAGTTTCCTGAAAAATACCAAAGCAATCACAAATAATTCTCAGCACGGCTAATTCCAGTCAACTCTCTGTGTTTTACTTTGAGACATATCTAGAGTTTCAAAATAAGACTGTTGTCCAGTAATTATGCAAGTCTGATGATATTAGGGCCTGCACATGCATAGAGGAGGTCTTCACTGGTCCTCATTGGATGGCTATGGGCTCTGCTGATGTCATTGGCTGCCCCATCTGAGTGCTGCAGAAATATGTCATTATTGCTCACTGTCACATGCAAGCCTACACAGTGTCTGTGGGTGTGTATGGCACTCAAAGTGCAATTTAGTCTGAAACAAATGGCACACAAGGCATTTTTCTTTTGACCTCAAGCTCTTTGTCCCTGCTGTACTCCATCACCCAGCACAGAAATAGGAGTGGGAGTGATGCTGGATTAGGTTCAGCTTCTGTGTTGTACCCTGGTTTTAGAAAACAATGTTTATTTAAAACCTAAGCCAGACTCTTCCTGTTTGATGTATACTAATGAGTTATCTTTTTGAATACTACAATAAAGGACACATTAAGATGTTTGAAATTCCTGTTGGGGCAAGGCATTTACTTATACAGGAATCAGACGCCACCAGTCATCATCTCGGTAAGTGTGCAACAAGCGGGACAAATTTTTAGTCAGAACATTTTTTCATCTGTTTATTTTTATCTTTGGAGCTTCACAATATGTTTATGCATTTGTTTACCCACTGTCCTCCCACGCCACATACCTCCTTCAAGTATGTTAAATTAGGAAACTTGTTTGGCAATTCGATTTCCCTGTTCTGTGTTCCCTGGAGTCCTAGCAAGAACATCCCTGCACGTGTGAAAGTTGCTGATAGAGGAGCTGAATTACTTTATCGGCTGCAGTGCATTATCTTCCAATGTGCTTCTCATCCTGTTGTTATTCAGTTCCATCCAGGAGCAAAGAATGCATTCCCTCTTTTTCAGATCCTGCCCCACAGCTAGCAGTATTGACGCAAGGCTGCCCAACCAATCACCCAGCTTAGGAGTTAATTGAAGTCCTCTCCTTGCAGTGCTGTGTAATTGATGAGAAGCAGTGCCTACTAGACTGTTATTAATGGGAAGTAGATTCACAGCAAATAGCCTACTAATTGCATTGCGAGTTGATTGAATTTCTCACCAGTGAATGCTTCCCATCCTGTCCTGTGGGATGTGAGCCATTGCTCGCAGGGACAGACAAGGTTCTTCATAGGATCACAGAATAGTTGGGTTGGAAAGGTTCTTCCAGTTCCATCCCTGCCACAAGCAGGGTTGTCTCTGACCAGCTCAGGGCTGGTCAGGGCTCCAGCCAGCCTGGCCTTGAGCACCTCCAGGGACCCACAACCTCTCTGGACAGCCATCAGGCTGTACCTGAGCAGGAGGAATACAGATTCCAGCCTCCGTCTTTCTTGCAGTGAGGACCACTACGGATTAGCCCAGTAGGCTTTCTCCCATGGAGGAGTAATACCACATGTGAAAGCTGAGAACCATGAGACCCTGAGCTGGCCATCACATTGGCTTGGGTTTGGCCAATGGGATGAGAAGCAGCTGAGAACAGGCAGACACACTGTGCTGGTGCTGGTCTTGCTTCTGGATGGGCAGACTATGAAAAAGAAGGAAATAAAGAACAATTGATGTTCCTGGAGCTGAGCAAGAAAGCACTGGCAGTTCAGTGAAACACCTGAAAAAGTTTTTCCAAACCTGTGAGAGAAGGGAGGGAAACGCACACTGCTGTGCCTGGCCTTTTCTGCTCCTCCCACCGGGACAAGAGCAGAACAAACCCAGAGATGAGAGGCAAACCTCCACTATTCACATATCTTGTGTTGTTTCTAGCAATTAAAAATCGTGAAACAGGAAGATTCATTCTAAGTGAAGACAACTACGTGCCAGACTCTAAAGTATTTATTGACATGGGTGTGGAGTGGGAATATCGGAATGACGATAATAGAGAAACTGTGCAGACCATGGGGCCTCTGCGTAATGGAATAGTTATTCTGGTAAGTCAAATGAAAACCATCTTCCACAGAGCACAGTGTCAGGATTACAGAGTCATAATGTGCTATAATATATTTTAGATTCCTCTTGTGAGTTAAAAGAAGACATCTGCTTCACTTGTAAGACAATAGAAGATGTATTTTAATTCCTTACTTTTAATTCACTGCTGTGTACATGAATTGTTATTACTCAGAGTAATGTATTGGGCAGCCATTTCTCCTGATTATTTCCTGCAGCTAGCCAAGAAAATGGTCACTATGTAAAGGCTCTCCAGCCTACTTAATGTATCTGTCATGGGAGCATTAGTTAAAAATAAAATGGTTCATATCAGTTCATATCCTCCTGTCCATGTTTTGAAAATATATTCTGCAAAGTCCAGTGCAGGATTCTTGTACTTCCAGGCTCCGTTTGTTAAGGCACAGCCAGTTCTGCACTTCCAAAACCCTTGTGACTCTAACTCTTTTTTCATTGCAAAATAGCAAATGACTACCATAAGTAGGAGTAGGCTGATTCAGAATGTCTCTTCAAGCAGCTGTAAAGTGTTAGTCTATACCAGCTGAACACTACAGGAGGAATGAAAATTGTTTTCAAAGGACCACTATTTTATATTTTATTCACATTGAGTTATGTTCTATTACATTGTTTTGATGCAGTGTGATAGCAAGAAACTCTAAATGATTTATACGTCTATCAAGATTAAGTAACAAGCCTTACAGGATTCCCAGAATTATGATAAGAATATTTGTGTTTTATCAGAAGTACAAGCAATTTTCTTCACCTCTTTCAGTTATCGGTGCGTTTGAATTTGCCTTTTCTTTTAGTGGAACTATCCATCATCGTTTTAGTAGAACATTTCCTTCCTTTATGATGGGATATGGAAAAAATTTAGTATTGTGAAGTCAGTCCAGTGCTGGCAAGAAAAATGAGTCTAAATCAACAACAGTCTTTAATATACAGTTTATAAACTCTGTCACAAGGAAAGAGATACTTTTTTATTAGGGAAAAAAAATGTGTTGAGTGCAGCTGGAAGGTTTAAATCCCTCTGGGGATGTTTTTAGATCTGAACCATGATGACTGCTATTTCACATCACCTCATGTAGCTTCTGATATCGGTCTTTAAATCTTTTTTCCTCTACATCTGTTTTGCTTCCTAGGTGATTCCTCATGGTGGTGCCAAGATATCTCTGACTTACAAGTACATGATCCATGAAGATTCCTTGAATGTAGATAACAATAATGTTTTGGAAGAGGACTCAGTATCGTATGAATGGGCTCTGAAGAAGTGGTCCCAGTGTTCAAGACCTTGTGGAGGAGGTAAGAGTATAATAATAAATATTAAATAATTAATTAAAAAAAAATCAACCCAAAGCATTCGAAATTGTTTAAGGGAAAACTGAAATGGCTCTTGGGGAAGATCTGGGATGGCTCATTTCTAACTTAATAAAACTGGAACATTTGTCCAAGTGTGCAAGACTTGGGTGAGGATCTCGGACGCATAGGGGTGCTAAACTTCAAGGTGAGTTGGGGCAGACCTCCAATGAGTCTGCCTCCTGGGATGTACACCTTGCAGTGTGAAGATCCCTGCTTCAGGCATCAGATGTAGGCCCTGACGATGTCCACCAGCATGATGGGTGGTTTTCAGCCCTTTAACATGGCTTGAAACACCAGGTGATTATATGCATTACAGCCTTAGTGAGAAACAAAGGAGTTGAACAATTCTTGCTGCTAAGTCTACATGAATTCAAGTGTTTATTCAGTATGAATGGCAGGTCCTGTGTATGAGCTGCCAGTCCTAAAAGTAAGAGGAGTGTCTTTCTTCAGGCTTCCAGTTCACAAAATATGGCTGCCGAAGGAAGACGGACCACAAGATGGTTCATCGGAGTTACTGCGAGCTGATCCAGAAGCCGAAGCCCATTCGCAGGGTGTGCAACCTCCAGGAGTGCTCACAGCCCATGTAAGCATTGCTTGGTGCCCAGTGGCAGCTGCTAGAGGTGTTGTTCCCAACTGGCTCTTGTCAGCTGAAAGAGGGTGACTTCAGCTTGGTCTCTGTTTTCCAACTTGATGCGTGGCTGCTTTAACGTAAGGGCTCTTACAAACCTCAGCACATCATTACAGAGACCCAGGGCTGTGAGGGTTTATGCTGTATTCTGCAAGTAGAAATACCATTTCTGGGACTGCTGTTTCCTATTACTTCCGAGATAAGTTGGATTAGAATAGTGCAGTTTTGATCCAGACGTTTGTGTTCATGCCATCTTGAGGTAATAAAAAGTGGACATAAATTCAGTTTATACCAGTTGATTTTATGCAGTGAGAGTTAATCATATAAGAACAAATTTATAGAGTGCTACGTAAGAAAACCAATGTCATACATCCCACCACACACAAATCTTCCTTAAGCTGACAGCATATTTTCAGACACATGAATGGGGAAAAGTATTTGACCTGGTTGATTGCTCTGGCTGTCCTCGAACAGCGTGGTACACTTGTACATGACTGGCAGCAGGTTGTCCTGCTGTATGTGGGATTCATATTCCTCTTGTTGCTACTGCAACAAGGAAGGAGTGTGTTGATCTCAGCTTTTACCTCTGGGGACTCAGTCTGGATGCCAGGAAGCACAGCAAATAAGTAGAACATATCACTCAATATTTCCTAACTTCCTTTCAAAATAGATTTAAAGAGGAGAAAAGTCAAGAAACTATAGCCCATAAACTCAGCATGGGTCAGGGTTTAACATTTATTCTTTGGAACTTGAAGTAATGACCTAACGACCGTATCTCAGACACTCTGGAAAGGACTGTACTCTTCTTTCAGCTACAAATATAATTGGACCCAGGAACCACAAAGACTCAATGGGATCCTAAACTGCACTTGGATTCCTGAATGTTTCTGTCACCTGTTTCCACAGAATGGCATTGAAGCATTTCGCACACAGGAGAGGCAATTATTGAAGAGATTTTATGAAGCTCTGCAACACCCAGAACCACACTAATATGCTGCTTTTTCACTGCTAATGGGGAAAAAAAACCCCATCTTTGACTCAGAGATCATCTTAGAATTCATGGTTTGGGCTCACAGCTGTCTCCTTCCTCCACAGCTTGTGAAATTTCAGTTGGTTACAAAGAGAAAGTTCGCTGAAATTGCCACTTCACTTTTTTGCTTAACTTGGGAATTTCATGTATTTCGTTGTGCCCATGGTGTTTTGACTATTTATAAACCTAGGATTTTATGAATTCTTTAGGACAATCTCTTCGAACTCAGGATGTCTCTCCATACTACATATATTTTTAATGAAGTTTATCCCATGGATCCTGTTTACATTGAACTGTATTTCCATCTTGTGGGTATCTGCGTTCTGTAAATATTTACAGAATGCTGTACATCTTCCTGTACTTGATTATAACAAAGCCTTCAGTTTGCTTCCTGAATTTCCTCTAGTCCCTGGCTGTCCTTGCTTTTTCTCTCTAAATTCCTTACAATATGCAGCTGTAATTCTTAAGCCAGTTTTGATGATCAGTGAAGTGTTCATCTATACCACATTATGAACCATAGATGACATTTTCCAGTGTCTGATTTGATTAATGATTATTGAACTCCTTCCCCAAAATTAGACATTTTTGATGCTGGGATTCCCTCCTGTGTGTCCCTATGGGAAGCCAGCAGTGGGGATGGCTGGTGCACAGCTCGTAACTGTGCCAAGAGCCGGGGGTTCAGCACCGTTGGGTTGGCTGCTTCTGACATAAAAATCTAGTCTGATTGGTAACATGCGGTCTTGGAGGGGCCAGCTTAAAATGAAAGTAAATGAAGCAAAGCAAGAGTGATGCTTATCTCAGAGGTAAATGAACAGAGGCTTTGTCTGCGCTGTGGTACTTCAGCAGGGCTTTGATTTTACAGATGCTCACAGGGACCATCTGACATAATTATAGTAGTGACTGAATGCCATGCTGTCACAATTGTAAAGCATCTCACAGTGATAGTACATAAAACTGTATGCAAGAAAAGGAAAGAAGGGGAAAATGATAAGGACTTATTGCTAGAGAGCACTATATAGCCATGTCCAAACCCCGGCCTTACCTATGTATGTTACCTTTGTAACATCAAAACTGAGAAATATTCTACCAGGTGCCCTTAAGGCAAAAAAGCTCTTGTCAAGTTTAATCTAGTTTCAGTGTAAATGTGATATTTTAAAATGGTGACTCAGTCCTACAAAGCTGAAATTTCAGAGTGGGTAAATTCAAAGCCCTGGCTCCTTAGGATTTTATAACGCTTCCTTACTTTTCTTTTCCAAAAACAGGCAGTGCCATTCTCTGTTAGAAACTAAACAGTATTAAATTTGTATTTGGGAAAAAGTATTTTGAATGACTGAAAGGCAAAATACTGTGAAGTTAAGGGTTTCGTAAGTATTCAGCACACATTTCTTTCAGTTCAGACCAACGAAATTAACGCATTTTCAGACTTAGTAAGGGAGGCCATTTATATTCAGTCTGAGACAATTTAGGCTTCCTTTACATTAAAAAAAAAACGTAAATTTCATCTTATATGAGTTTTTTCAAGGTATTTTATGGCTTTATCTGCTGTAGCATCTAATCAAAGGTGATGGAATTCAATTGGTAAATGAAACTGTTACAGTTTTGTGGTAAGCAGCCTTGACTGCAGTATGAAAAAGTTATAGGAGACAGAATTTTACTTATCCTCCTCTCTTTTCCCTCCCCCAGATGGGTTACAGGAGAATGGGAGCCTTGCAGCAAGAGCTGTGGGAAAACAGGATACCAGGTGCGATCTGTGCGATGCATCCAACCCCTGCACGACAACACAAATCGGTCTGTTCACACCAAGTACTGCAACAACGACCGTCCCGAGGGCAGGAGGCCTTGCAACCGGGAGCTCTGTCCAGCACAGTGGAGAATAGGACCCTGGTCACAGGTCAGTCTCTTCTTGGGTGTCTCAAGCAGCTAATTTCTTCTGAAGCAAGGGAGGAAATGGTGGTGAGTTTCTTCTGTGCTTTCTATTCAAGTGTTGTAAGATGATAAATTGATACCTATATAGAGGATCTATGGCTTCCAGTGCTGCTAATGCCACAGAAAGTGAGTTAGAGGGTGGCATGCCACAAAAGTCAGTGACACTCCCTCTTGTGTAGTTACTGAAGGTACTGCCCTGGTTCAAATAATGTACCACGTTGGCTCAAATCAAGTGCAGTGGCTTAAAATTTAAAAAAATAACTTATAATCCATTGTTTTGAAAGGATGAATTGGGGTCTAACTGTTGTATCCTTTCAGTGCTCCGTCAGCTGTGGCAATGGCACGCAGGATCGCCCAGTCCTGTGCCGAACCAGTGACAACGCCATCGGCCTTTGCAAAGAAGCTAAACCAGAGAACGTAAAGATTTGCAGACTACCTCCATGTCCAAGTAAGCACTTGACTTCTCCAGCCTTTCTGCCTTCTCAGCTTTTTCTGCTGTTTGTAAATGACAGTTGTGAGATTGCTTTGCATGCTGTTATTAAGTAATTCGTGTTTTTTCCTTATTCCTGATGTGTTCCTTGAGGTAGCCTTTGATAATTAAGAACCAAGCAGGCAATTATGATCTCCACTATACAGGTTTTAAATAGACAGTGTAACTAGACTAAACGGGATGTATCTTAGGAGATAGTTAATGGTGCTGTGAGAAGTACTGCTGAAATACTGTTCTTCGGGCTGCTCTCAGTGTTCATTGTCAGGTATTAGGCACAAGTTGAGCAAACTGAAAGAACAACCCCCTGTCCCAAACCATACAGCCTGGCCATCATCCTTTAGCTCCTTTGCCACCTGAGCCTAGTTTATCCACCTGTGATAGGTCAGCTTCTTAGTGCTTATATATATTGTGTTGTATCTTTTTTTTCCCTCTGTTCTAGGAAACATTTCTGATCCTTCAAAGAAAACCTACATGATACAATGGCTGTCGAGACCTGATCCAGACTACCCTATCCAGAAAATATCTTCAAGTAAAAGACCCATTTATAACTCTGCCTTTGCCCTTAAATGCATGCCACATCGAATGTGGACTTTGCCTTTTGCTCTCTTCTTCTCTCTATGCGGAAAATTCCCTTGACTTGGCCAAGTTTAAATCTTGGGCTGAATCTTTTTTTCACACCAGGCACTTGGTGCTCGGTGTCTTTCTTCTCTGGAGCTTGTGTAGCACTGGTGGTGGAGGTCTTGAAGTGTTGGATGTGTGAAGTTGGATCTCCAAGGTATGCTGCAGTCCTCTGAAGGGGAGCTGGGATCAGTTTGCTTGTTGCTTGGTGATGGTGAAAAAAGGCTCTTACTGGTTCATGATGTTCAGTTTGATAGCAAAACTGAGAACTTATTGTGAATGTGATCACATCACAATAATGACACCTTGTAGTGCTAAAGTTCTCCTTTGTCTGAAGACCCTAAATCTCATAACTCTGTAGTTTCAGTTTTCTGACAGGGTAGCCTGTTGAATGAAAGAATTTATCCATTCCATTTTCCTTTGTGGTGCCATTGCTTTACTCACCTTTGCTGCTCCTTTTTTATTCCCATCCCCAACATCTGTGTTTGTGACCTGTGGGTGCTGGTCACCGGTACCAGGCGCTTGGTTTCTGCCGGTACCTGAGTGCTGCTATGACACTCTTGCTGACCTCCTGTTGGTGGTTTGACATGTTTTTCCTTGTGGAAAGCTGCATACATTTTTCCATCACACAATTTTTGCTGGCTTTGTTTTACTTACACTTTAGAAACTGAAGTGAAGTGAAACGGGCACGGTCCGTGTTGAAGGTTGCGTGGCGTTGGTTTTGTTTACCTGGGGGAGGCAATAGGATGTTTTCATTGGCTCTGACATCTCCAGCTGCTCAGCAAGGAGCTATTTGTACTCATTACTTCTGTGGTCTTTTTTCACCATGTGCATGTCTGATGTGAGTGGTATGGTTGTGTGTGCGTGCGTGTGTGCTCTATAGACGTGTCAACTGGCAAACATAACAGTGTGAACTACTACAGAATTACCTCAATTTTTATTGCTTTTTTTTGCTTAGAAGAATTTTAGAAAAATGCCTTAATGTTGAGATGTAAATGGCATTAATTTACCAGATCCAGCTTTAAATATAAACAAAAGATCTTGAGTTGATCTTCATATGGAGGGTTTTTACTTGAATGATAAATACTAGAAGGCAGTAAATTTAATCCGAGGTTAATTTGCACAGTGCATATCCATACCTTCATGAAGACAGGACTGTTACCTGACTTATTGAGATTTAAGTGGCATTGTTGCTTCACTGTACGTGTTTGTGTTGAAGATTTGGAATTCAAAAGTCATAATACTGTTTGTGACAGTCAGTAATAATAGTGGAAGCGTATCAACTTTCAATCTGCAGTCGTGGAGCAAATTGCTACCTTATTGCATTGATCATGCTCGTTAGAAAAGTGGCATTTCTGAATCTTTGGATCTTCAACAGTGTAGCACTTCCAACTTGTCATTATCATGTGATCACATACTTAAATTTTGCTGTTAATATGATAATTTCTTGAAACATGTTAAAAATTTACATGACAAGGTGAAAAAGCAAAGACACGTATCTGGCACTGAATACTGTTATGTAAAATAATTTGGTGTTTAACTGTATAAATATATTCATGACTGTTACCTTTAAATAGACAATGTTTAGTGATGTTTCAAGAGATGGATGGCTATACAGAGTGGTGCAATAAGGTATCTGGGCATTGTGCACTATGTCTATATGCACTTTGGTTTATCAGGGATATTTTATTAGTGTTTTGTATGTATTTAACATAATATTAAAGATGTGCCAATTCAGTTTGCTTTTCAATATTTTTTATGAGACTAATGTGTACCAAAGTGACTGTGAAACTGATTTATTTTTTTCTTACTGATGTTTTGGAGATATACTTCCAGTCTGTCATGCATACTGCAAGTAAAAATAAATAAAAGTTCAGCAAATCTAGATACTTTGGTTTGGATAGTGGATGACAATTTCATTCTAACAGTCATAAGATACAAAGTTTATTTACATAACTTAGCAGATGTCACTAAGCATATTACTTAATGCAGTTTCATGCATTTTTTTCATGCATGCTTGCATCAAAGTGGTGTGACACAAGGCAGAACGTTCAAAGGGAACTCTGTCTGGTACCTAAAAAATATGTAAGGCTGTACAGGCACGTGCAGCCCTTTGTGCAGTTACGCCTGCAGATAGAAGCTGTTCTGGTTCTTAAAGGCTGGAAACATGTTTGAAAAGATGTCAACAGGTTTAAAAACATGTCCAAAAACAAAGTACTATTCTTAGGTTCCTAAGGAAGGCGTAGGTTTTTTTTTTTTCTATTCAGTTTAGCATTTGAGAACTATGAATTGATGCATTTGAAAACGGAAATAAGAGGCTTGTTTTTCTTGCAACAAACTCAACAATTGGGGTATAAATACAATGCAAGAAAGGTATTTTCAGCCTTCTCTGTCAGTAGTAGAATTTTAAGGCAGCATCAGTAATTATTAGCTTATTTTAGACTGATATGTTTGCCAATTAAACACCTATAATGCCCTATTTTGTTAAGTGAGAATGAGTGAAGAGGCGACACCTAGACTTTCGGGGTTCACTTGGTATCTCTGCATCTGCTCTGGTTCTCTACTTTGCTGTAGGGTTGCTGGCAGGGTAAGTCAGTACTCCTAGCAGGATGGTAAAATGGCAGCTCCAGAAACGTGCTGAGCGACCACATGCGCTCTGAATAAAGGCAAGTAATTGCAGTTACTCATCTTTTACTGTAAGAGTTGGTAGAGATTCAGTAAGAGCAGGGGGAGAAGCAGAAGTGATTTCATCTGTCTCAGCCCTGTGATCACAGAGAACATACTTGGTTATTGATGATGCCAAGCGTTGGTCTGGCTGGCTTTCTCCTTAGTCCTGTTCTCTCCTATGAGCCCTCTGGTTCCTCTTTCTTTCCACCTGGACTGTGTGCTGGGATTTTCCTTCCCTGCAGTTCCCAGTAGTTCCTGGCTACATCACCTCACCCTTGAGGCACAGGAGATACAGAGCTTGTCTGTAGGACAGAGCACAGGGAGCTTTCTTGATGTGGAGCCTGCTCACCCTTCTCCATCTGTCTGTCCTCTACCAATCTGCGCAGTCCTCATATCCTCTGAGCAGAAATCACATGAGCTTTGAGCCATCTTTGAGTAGAATTTCACTGAGGGTCTTATAGACAGTAAAATAGTATGATAGCTTTCCCTTTAACTCCTTAACCTAGAGCATGCCACCTGCAGTTCAGCAGGAGCAGGATCTGGCATGAAACCTGTATTGTAATGTTGTAATGTAATGATGGTCATAGTAGCTGTTGACAGCTTAGGACCTGATGATTATCATTCTTTCCCTTTTATTATGTTTTATTTTTCACTCAGACACAAAAATCAGAGCTTTTTACCGAGTCTCCCAGTTGCCAATGTACTGGCTTGACTCCATCCCACTGGAGTTTGTTGGCAGCTCCTATCTAGGAAGAGGAGAAAAGCCTTATGCTAAATAGCCCAGTTCTTTTTCAAGCATGGGACATGCTCAGGCAGTGCTGCCATCGGTCTTCAAGGTAGCACGTGCAGAACACAAAGTCAAAAATTAGCACTCGGGTCTGTGTTGTGGATGGGGTCAGTGCACAGAGATCAAATCAGGTTTTGCTTCCCTGCAAGCAAGTTGAGCTTTAGGTTTAGCATAAAGTCTGCTTTTGCTGGTGGAAGGCTCATTTGCCAGTTTCCCACCCCATGCTAAATACCAAACCCTCAGCCCACTGCCAAAGCTTCAGCTGTGTTTCTTTTCCCAATTAACGTGAAAAAGCTCTTTATTTATCTGTTCCCTTTTTCTCTTTCAGAAGATCACTGTCAAGGAGACAAGTCAATGTTTTGCCGCATGGAAGTTCTCTCTCGGTACTGTTCAATTCCTGGTTACAATAAGCTCTGTTGCAAGTCCTGTAATATGTACAACAACGTAACAGAGGAAGGCAATGCAACCGATTCTAACGCAAACAAGAATAATGTCATTGAGGAGGAGCTCTTGACAACCCCCAGCCCTCTCACGGGAGTTCCCACCACACAACCCGCCACCACCAGTCCTCCTCCTGTTTCCAAACCCCCCATGCCTCCTTCCAATGCCACCGATGAGCACCCCGAAATTAACGCGGTGGACGTGCCCTATAAAATTGATGGGCTGGATAACGAAGTGTCACAGCACAACATCATCACACAGAGGAGGGTACCTTACGAAAGGACGAGGAATCAAAGGATCCAGGAGTTGATTGCTGAGAAAAGGAAAAAAGAGACTCTCAGAAGAATAAACTAAAATGGAAATATGGCACAAACAACATTTTTCTCTTATAGAGATGTTACCAACATCGTAGTATTGCCCATGTCGTAGAGACTGAAAATGGGGAAAAATCAAAGTGGTGCTATGGCAGAGATGCCAAAGTCTAAAGCCTACTATAAATGGAAAGGACAGATTGTTTTGCAAGTGCTGATCTGAACACTTTGACGGCTAGGTTTCCAGGGTACAGTAGAGTGTTAATCATGACAGCATTTCACTGGATCCAAACAAACCTTAATACCTAGGCCAGGTTAGCAGGTTTTTTGTTTATGGGCTCCTTTAAGTCTTCTATGGCTGCATGAAACTTCCTGGGAGCAGTAATGCAAGTTACATTTAGGATGGAGGAAAATGGTCCTGAGACATTAAGAACCCCTTTAATCCTGACAAGCAGGTGGTCACAAATCCTGTGATGCTTCCATGCATTGCGTAGAGCCAGGCGCTAACCCAGCCCTGGATCGGGAAGGTGCTTAAGGACGAGCCAGACACACTTAGTTGCCTTCAGCAAAGCTGCAGCTGGGCACGTACTTACGTAGCTTTCCTTACCAGGACTGTGTAAGAAAATATATAAAAAATTCTGTAGCCATATATTTATGTGTAAATTAACAACTGGCAACCAGTAGCTTACATGTTTCCACAAACATTTCAAAGGATTCTCCTAAAAGTTTGAATATACATGCAAGGCATTTTGTATTAGGGCAGGTCCAGCCAACTTGGACTGGTGACAGCCAAGTCTTTGTGTTTACAGGTATCCACTCATATCACGCAACAGCCTCAGTGATCTTTGTTGGTTGGTGCTTTTTGTGTTACCTGACTTTTTTCTACCCACACGGTGTTTAAGTTAACGATGACTGGATTCTTGTTGCCTTTTCTTTGGTGCTTTAGTAGGAAGACATTTTGTTTTTTTTCTCTCCCATAGGACAAGGTTATTTTTGAGGAAATAATTTCTTTTTTTTTATTCTCTTCCTTTCCTTCAGACCGCTTTATTAGCACGGAAGTGAACAATTGTTCCCTGTGTCCTACATCTAGATGTTCATGCACGTGCATGCAGTACCAGGTCTGCTGGAAACGTTGAGATGTGGAACCTGAGAACTCTTTGAGTACTTCTTTTCCCCTCAGGGTCATCATAGTTTTCATCAGTCATTCCAGATTCCTGGTTGGAGATCAGAAGATAAATTCAGATCAGTTTAGTTTTGGGATCACTCTGGGTGATGGGGAGGTCGGTGCGAGCCAGCCTTCAGCATCTAAGATCAGAATTACTTCTGCCATCCCAGCAGTGTAGCAAGGAAGGAAATCGGGCACTGAAGGCTCCATGCAGAGTCTGTGGAGGGCAGAAGTAGGTGCCGGTTATAGCGGGTCCGTGGAAGTAGGTGAGGAAATGGTCCTTTCTCCCCATGCCGGGACTCTCCCGGTAACAGCAGCGTGCACCGCTGCCCTTCCCTCTGCAGGGGGCAGCTTAGCTTTTCTTATGTCCCTTAGCTTGAACTCTTCCCTTCCTTTCCTCTTTGCTGGTCAGCCTCCCGCAGAGCCCCAACTTCCCTCAAATCCTCCTTTTACCACTCCGCCCTGGTTCAGATTTTCCAGTCTGAGAATAAAACCTCACCCTCCAGCTATCCCAGCGGCTGCAGCTGCTCAAGGTTTGAAGCAAAGGCAGCTCTAAGCCTCTACACAGCCACGTGGACATCAGACACATCAGATTTCCAACAGTCTGTAAGCTCTACTGCTGCTGAAGAACTTCAGAAGCATTACACGTGTTGCAACCCTGCCTGGGGCAGCCCTCCTGCATCCAACCACCATGGCCAAATGTGCTGGAAAAGGGTCAAGAAAAAGCAGTTTTTGCAGCGCTGGTTGTCATCAGGAGCCTTGGAAGGCCAAGAGGCTGGTTTAGGAAAGGAGCCTTGTGGAGGGATCTGAAGCAGAGAAGGGAAGTTTTTAGCAGGTGTAGCACTGAGTCTCTTCATATGAGTTGGTGTTGGTGCACTCAGGTGAGTGTTTAAGAGCAGCTCAGGTGGTGCAGAGGTGGGAGTTACACAGAAGGACACAACAGTTGGGAAGCACAGCAGGGCTGATGTGATCCTTCCTGCTGTAGTTGGGCTGACAGCTGGTGGCCATAGTGAGTATTTCTCGCATTTCATATTTCCTTTACTCAGATGCAGTTAAACTCACCTCTTCCCCTTCATGTTGTTATCCTGCTTTTAGGTCCATGAAAAATACAAAACAAAACAACAAACCCAGGCTTTGTCATAGCCTAGAAGCACATCCAAGCATATGATAAACTTTGGAAAAAGCCCCACCAAACCCAAGGATGGAGAAGGGTTGGGACTTAGACTTATGCAGGAGAGAGGGAGGAGTTTGCTCCCTGCTTGGTGCCTGTTTTCCTCTCTGTGACTTTGTGGAGATCCATATGAGGTAATGCACCTCATAACTTCTACTCTTCCTTAGCATCAGGAATAGGTGTAGTCAGCCAGGCAGTGCGAAGAAAGGGCACGTGGGGAAGAACCCACAGCTCAGATGCTGCCTTACAAATAGCCTCCTCCCTCCAAAGGACTTTCCAGTTGCATCCCAGTAGCAAGCAGGGCAGGAATTTACTTGGTGCAATTCAGGTGACCTTTCTGCAAAGGCAGTGAGGAGTCAGAAAGCTGATTCAAATTCAGGAACTTGATTGCTTTACCTTTTCTGTTCTCAGACAAACAGACCAAGGGCAATTTTGCAGATAAGGTGGAGTCTTCAGCTGTGTTTTGGATGGGGAGCAGCCTCCCGGAAAGCTGGTGCAGTGCTGTGCTCCACCTGGTGCTCGCTGGGGACTCCACACAATGCCTGGGCCACCTGCTCTCAGGAAGGTCTTGCTCCTCTTTCAATCTCACCTTTTTATTTCTTGCTATTTTTAATTCTCTTGAATAATTTTCTAGCTGCTATTTGGGGAATGCTGAAGTGACATTTGTAGGAGCAGCTTCAGTCTAGATTGCCCAGACACAGGCTGGCCCATCTCCTGGAGCAGGAGCGCCAGCTGCCTCCTCTTTACAGTCTTGCTGGACAAAGAAAAAAATCTCCATACTGGGAAAGATGCCCTCATTTCAAGCTGGCATGCACATCTCAGAAGATGTTTTTCAGCAGTTCCCTATGATAGTAGTTTCCTAAGAACCTGTACCACACTTGTACTGGAAAGCAGAGCTCAGAGCTCTTTTGAGAAAGAAAAAGCAGCACATGCCAATAGGTTGGGTAAGCTGGTACTTGTTTCTTGTCACACAGTGGAAATTTTGGTCATTTATTGGTTGGTTGAACTTTGACAACTGCATCCTCTTTTCTACAGTGCTGTGACTGGGAAAGAGCATCATCAGCATATGTCGCCTTTCACCATTCTGCTGTTGCCTGAGTATGGCATTTGGACACATAATGAGCAGATTAGTATTTTAATTTAACTAATTCCCCAGAAACTAAAGAGATCAGATGTAAAGTAAACTGATCTATATTCCTGCAGAGACTGTCTCAGAGCTCTGAGAGCTAAAGCAAATGTACTCCCATTAAGCAACGCAATTTCTGATATCCATTTGCCAAACTGTACAGTACACAACTCTTTAAGTTACCATTTTTCTCCTTCTTTCAGCTTAAAATCCAAGTGTTACCTCCTCACACACACACAAAAAAACAATAATCTTAAACCAATTCTGGTTTCTTTGGTTCCAACCTACTGCCGTTTTCCCACCACCATTCCTTTACAGGTTTCTGCAATTCATTATGAACACATCACTTTTTGTATTCATGTATCCATTCAGTATTTAGAATCTCACAACGTCTCCATAGAATGCTTTCAGATATTTTGAGAATTTTATGAATGGTGCTTCTCTGGTGCTCAAAGGGTTTTATGTTTTATTTTAGTACGTAACACATTTAATGTCGTATTTACTCACCTACAATGCAGTATTAGCTATGTTCATCTGAGTATCTATATGCAACTTCCATTCACTTACATATACCTTAACAGAAAATTGCAATAAATAGCCTTTTTTTTGTATATTAAAAATGTATATACAAATTAGAATCTCTAATTTTATAATTTATTAAATCCAAATGTCTGTGTTCTTTTGCAAAGCGTTTGACTTTTCCCTGTGCTTTTTGTTACTGAAGTTACGTCATGCAGAGATGCTGGGGAGGAGGAAACAGCATCCTTAGACCCCAAAGCAATTCAATTTGTAAGACTTTATCTTGATGAATATCATGAAGCCCAAAACTGCATGCAAATCGATCAAACTTACTTACAGCTGCTTGAGGCTCTCATCGTTTGCATTCTGCTGAAATCCATTCTGGTCCGTGTATCACCTCCTTAACTGCAGTTACTCAGACTTCCACGTGGGGCTGAGGAGCCGATTTTGCTTTGTAAGTCCTGTTGATAAAATAATTACTCCATTCCATGAAATGCTTTTGCATACATCTTCCTGCCCTATCCTGCATGCTCATAGCCAGGTTTCTTTTTAAGCATAATTGAATCTCTTC
The DNA here is from genome assembly GCF_016699485.2 of Gallus gallus. Taxonomy (NCBI): domain Eukaryota; kingdom Metazoa; phylum Chordata; class Aves; order Galliformes; family Phasianidae; genus Gallus; species Gallus gallus. The sequence goes on from NC_052544.1 coordinate 13,436,075, forward strand.
CATCTAATTGAACTTTGCTGCTTGAGGATTTGAAAGATCCCCGCTTGCCTTGATTATCCTGTTAGCAGCATGCAGTGCACTGAAGCCCAACATCCATAACCAGGTGACAAACCACCTCAATGTGGAAAAGGCATTTAGTTATTTAAACGTCCTGGTAAAAGAGTGGACCAGACAAAACGCGGATTTCATTTCATGTGACAATTCACATATTACCTAATGTACAGCTGTGGCAAGGTTATATTTAATTGGGTGTCGGTTTGGATGCAGGAACATTGCTCACAGGTAACTGTTAGTTTGAAAAGAGCATGCAAGAATGAGCTTCCACTAGAAGAAGGTAGCCTTCAATTATTTTTATAGCAACCCCAAGGTTTAGAGACCCACAGCCCAAACACAAGAGGCACCCAGTGGGTTCCCTGCACAGCACCCTTCTGCAGTCTTCTTCTCTGTCACCAATGCCCAAAGCTGACAATTACAAGAAGCCTCCTCTTCCCCTCCAGCTGTGTGCCAACTTCTGAGCCCCTCTGTGCCAGTTCTGACACATGAGAAGCACCTGGGGCCCAAACAGGAGCCCAGTGACACCAGCACAGGGCCTGCAGCATTTCCCAACAGCAGCCTTGGAGCTGCTCTGGCCCCTGCAGGTTTCAGAGCCACAGAGCACCGTTCCCCTAAATGTTATCCTAAAAGATGCTGATGGGAGTATTCTCTGTCTTGTTTGCATGAACAATGTTCTTTCAGGATCCTACTCCCACAGCACCCACAAATACCAATGCATTGTCTGTTTCTGAGCACAAAGCCACATCTGGCTGCGCAAATCTGCACAAAGGCAAACCCAGCGTGTGTGATGGGTACAGCAAAAGCAACCTAGAAGCTCTATGGCCAGACTATGCACCACGCTGCAAAAAGGGTCTCAGTATCTGTGCAAACTCTGCCTTCTGTGCCTGATGATGTGCCGAGGGGACACCTCACAGTCCATGCAGGAACTGCTGCCCTGATCTGTTAGCTTTGGGAGAAAGAACTGACAACTTATGGAGATACGTGTCTAAAATTTAAATGAGGTATGGAAAGACACATACATACAAGGGTACAAAGCCACATTATGCAGAACTGGAATGCTATAAGTAAAACCGTATTTATCTTATCAAATACATTTCCTGTGCTGGATTTCCAGGGGAAGTGGGAGTTTGCACTCTCCAAGCCACCACAGCACATTAAAGAGGTCGGTCACTGCACCCAGGTGTGCACAGTGGCACTGAGCTCTGTGCTGGGCAGGTGAAGCACAGCCTGGCATGAGGTTAAAAGTGCTCTGAGAGGGCTCTCCAGAGGCACTTCCCAGTCTGAGCCAAAATCCCAGGGAGGGTGAACTCTGCACTGCTCAGAGCCATTGCAAGGTCTTCCAAAAGGAGCATGCCCACATTTCCAAGCAGACAGATCGCTCACCCTTGCACTAAATGGTGAGGGCTGCAACACTCCATCTGTGCAGCAGCCAGTTCCTTGCTTGCAAAAGAAATACCTGGTAATTTCCAGACAATCTCTGTGCATCAGTGATGGTGTTTGCACAAGCAGCCGCTGCTGGTTCCTGTGTGAGCTGCAGCCAAGGCAACAACTGCGGGTGTGACATCTCTAACCCAGCTCCATCAAGTTAATAGAAAAACAGTCCATTAATGTTTCATGGGACAATCTTTGCTGCCTACCATAGCGACTGCTCACTGCAACACACGGGAGGTGAAGGGGCTGGGGGATATAATTAGAGAGCACAAATCATCAGGCAGCTGGCACAAATCAGGTCGAACTCCTTTTCTTTCTTGAAATTTTAATGATAGAGACACAAAAAAGCAGCAGCTCTCTGTGCCACGGCTTCTGAGTGCTGAGGATTGCTCCTTTCCCGATACTCTGACCCGATTTTAGCAGAGGAGCAGTGTGGCAGCACTACCAGCCATGCCCAAGCCCCCCACCCCATGTTTACCTGCAGCCCATTCCCATAGGCACTGTGGCTGCCTGGCACCCACATGGGCATCACTTGGCAGCAATGGCCTGCAGGGGTCTCTCCTCTCTTACTTTTTCTTAACTCTTTCATTGCTTTAGAAAACAGAGAGTTATGTTTTCTCTCCACCCAAACAAAAGTTTCTTGCCACAGTCCAAGGCAAGATTTTCATCAAAGAGCACTGGAAATGCACAGCCTGCACAGCGCAGCTCAGCCACACAGCACTGCTGGCTCCTGACCCACCCTTTGGCACCCCAAGTACCTCCCTAAGGTAGGAATTGATGTTTTTTATCCGTACAGGGCTCCCTATGATTAATTGCTTTGTTTATCCAAACACAACAAAGTTCAAAGATGCCCAAAAGAATACTGCTTATTACCCTGGCACACCTCCTACTGCTGAACCAGCTTAAGACAGCTTTCCTCCAGACTGGGAACATCTGAAAAAAGCTAACAACAGAAAACCAGAGGAGCATGACCACCACATCATCCTGGCCTCACGCTGTGAGGGCCCCAATTTCTTCCTCTCAGACAGTTTGTTGGAGAAGCCTAAAGAGAAGGAGAAAGCGAAGGTGTGAGTTGTTAGTGGAGAACAACCCAGCTGGGCATTGCTGTTGGCGATTGGTGCAGGAAGGCTGAAGCTCATTTCCTTCAGCTGTGTGGCATCAGAAACAGAGGCAAGCAGCTGAAGCTCACACACCTTTGATAATTAAATGCTAAGTAACGACCAGCTGCAGAGAGCAACTAATCTCTGCTTGGAAGCACAGCCTGGAGGGATGCGAGAGGCTTTGGAGCAGCTTATTTCTCTGCACAAGGGAGAATGAAAGAATCTGACTGATGGGTGCAGACTTGGGTGACCAAAGTGGCTGCCAGAGCAGCTTCCAGCCTGAATGCCAACCACACCAAGAACATTTGTACTAAAACTGAAGCAGCGATTTCGAGCCCAGGATTTCTGCCTTTCTCCCCACCCCATGCAGCTCAGGCCGGGTGATGGAGCAGCTGGGTCAGGGAGCACAGGGATACTGCAGTGCAGCTCTCTCACAGCAGTTACTGAGGACAGCATTTAGAAACAAAAGCAGAGGGAGGACTCTGCTGCAAAATCACAACCCAGATCCCCACCCAGCACACAAGAGGAGAGATGCTGAAGTTAGACATGGAGGCAGAATACAAAGACAAGCCCTCACTGCGGAGCCAGCTGGCCCTGCAGGTCAGGCGTTGCCAGCCCTCCTCACAAAGCGATTTTCTGCAGTGCGTTTGCGTGTGTGCCGTGCAGCAGCACCGTGCAGCGATGCAGCGCGGAGCCGCGTGTGCTCCTGTCGCCCGGCTGCTTTGCTGCTCGGCTGCGTGCATCGCAGCAGGGCTCAGCGGGAAGGGCTCCGGCAGGCTATATTTAGCAGCAACAACAAAACAGGCAGCCGGATCAGCTGACTGGGCGCAGAGAGCACGGGTTAGTTGTAGGCAGCACGTATCCTGCGCGGAAAGCAGGGCGAGAGAGAGGGAGAGAGAGCAGGGCACGGAGCTGGGAGGTACCCCATCACCCGCAGGGGCTGCGGCTCAGGTAAGGGCAGGGTATCAGGTCATGGAGCGTTGTGCCCAGGGTGGCTGGGATGGACACAGGTGGGGAAGGAGCGGGGAGCAGCTGGGAGGTGGTGCTGGGCACTGGGAGGCCATGGGTGGGGGCAGGGGAGATGGGCATTGGTAGGCGATGGCAGGTGCTGAGAGGTGACAGTGGGTGGTTGCAGGTGATGATGGGGAGGTGACCTCTGCATGGTGTGGCAGCAGCAGGGATGGCATCCAGGCTGGAACCATTCTATCCCATTGGAAGCATTGTGCTGTCCATCTATAAGTCACTGTTTACTCCGGGAAGAAGGAGATGGTGGCAGGGCTCTGTTAATGAGTTGTGTGGGGCAGAGCTGATGATGTGCCCATGAGTCACCCTGTGCTGCATGCCCTGGCACTGGGTTGGGGGGGGGGGGGGGGGACAAGCCTTCCTCTTGGTGCTTAGAGAGGTGAAAGGAAAGGAGCGCTGTATGGAATAAAGAAAGGATAATATACAGGCCCCAAGGTTTAAAAGAAGCATCTCCTGCTCTGAGTTCAGCAAATCTCACCTTGGTTGGCATTGCCAGGAGCACCTGAAGGGGAAGCCAGGAGCAGCAGTGCGGGTAGGGCTGGGCACCTGGGTGATCCCTGTGTGTATGTGGGAGCTGCGGCCCTGCAGAGCTTCAGCAAAGCCAGGCTTCCTCCCAGCAGAGACAAGTGAGGCATTCAAACAGCAAGCAGAGCACTTTTGTTCAGTCACACAGCCAGGCTGGATGGTGCTGACAGATTATTCACATATGAATTCCACAGGGGTTGGTGGGGGGGGGGGAGTGGAAAAAAAAGTATATAGTATGCAGGTGATATGGTTATTTCTGCCAAAGCGTGAGCTAAACAAAGCACAGGAAAGTGTGTTTTGATATAAATGAAATAACCCCATAGTAAGCATCCAATGCAAGAGGAAATATTTATAAAAAAGGGCTTTACCTAACCAGTGGGGGTAGTCTGAGGGAAGGCCAGGCCAAAAAGAGTAGAGGACTGCTATATGCATAAAAAGGACGTGAAGCAACATCAGCTGTCAGGTAAGGCTCTAGCAACACATAACTAAATTTATGAACCACTGGTAGAGACAAAACCAAACCTTTGTATGTTACCACCTCTGCCTTGCTGAGGCTTGTAGAGCAAACCAGCTGTGATGCTGTGCCACCCACACAGTGCTCCCCACCTTTTGAGATCTGCTCTTGCAGGACGAGACCAAGTGTGAACCAGAGCCCTGCTGCAGTGAGTGGGCCAGCTGAGGATTGAACAGGGAGAGGAGATGTCCCCTGGGGTTACAGGCTGGACACGAGACAAGCTGGTGCTCAAGCAGAGCACTGCTGTAGCACATAACTGTGCATTAGTTCAGAAGGGAGTGCAGTTGCTTATCCCCATAAATATCTTTAATGAACCTTTTATTTGCTATTGCACTTAACAATATGGCTTCCTTTGTACCTATGGGCTCTTCTGGAAATTATAGATATGAAAATCCTGGCAGTATTACAGAGTGATGCTTCTGTAAACACCACTCTAGGCCATAAGGAAATATTGAGTGGATCCAGTAGCACGGATTTCAGAGCAACAACCCCAGGATTTCCTTACCATGGCTGTTTCCCGTGCTGATCTTACCTTGTCTGTCTTTGCAGCCATGGCTCCCCGGATAAGATTGAGTGTTTCAAAGCCTCTCCCAACCATCTGCGAAACCCACGAGGAAGCAATGGAAGACCTAACCAGCAACCCAAAGCACACTGCAAACACTTCAACCAACCCAGACTTGTACTCTAGCGATGACTACATTCAATCTATCTGCCACCTTGCCAGGCCCACCTTCCCAGGCATTCCGGAAAGCAGCCATAGGGTTCGGAACAGAAGAATCCTGCAGACCCTGGAAGCCATGTCATGGTCCCCATCCCAGAAAGAAATGTCAGCATGTAAATTGACCAATTTCATCTCAAATGTGATGCCACTGGGAAAAGCTACATCTGCTCCTGATGATGCAGAAGCCGACTTCTGGTCTAGAGAGGACCCCCTGGCACAGATCTACAGGCGCACAGGAAACCTCTGCTCCTCCAAGGGTTTGTGGAGCAAAAGCTCCAGCACTGACTCCTCACAGTGCATCTCCTCCAGCCACCTGGACTCCCTTCATCCCCCAGCCATGAAAGAAGAAGCCCCAGGAAAACCACATTTCCCACGGATGTTCAGTTTTCCAAGGTTTCCCTCTCCAAGGCCAATGCAGAAAGAAACGCTCTGCTCAGAGCTGAGGTGTCTCAGAAGGGATGAGGGAGCGGTTGTAGGGAGCAATCACAGTCAAAAGGAAGATGCTCCCAGGTTTATTAACACTGAAGAGCTATTGCTGTGCTCAGGCAGAGGGAAGCTACTAGGAAATCGGCTCTTGCGCTGCTCTGTAAGGAGGCAGAGTTTGTTTGAGGCAGTGGGTGCTGACGAAAAAGAAGGGAGAGAAACTTCTCACTGTGACAAAAACGCAGTGGGTGATGTTCCCAGTAAACAGAGATACTCTGAGTGCTTCCAGGCAGCTAAAAAAGCTGTGATCCATAATTGGATTTCAGAGCATAGATGCATGTGGAAAGAAGCAAAGATAAAGGCTTGTTTGCTCCCAGCCATTGCTGAAGTGTGAAAAAGTATCTGTTCCAAATAATGTTGTTTGCAAGAAATAAACACCCTGTGCTCTAGAAGCTCTCCCTGGAGTCCTTATGTGGAAAACATGGCTTGAATGTGCATGCAAGTCAGAAAACCTTTTGTGATCCATCTTACCCCTCATCAGTGGGCAAATGGACAACTTGGAGTCCAGTCCTCTGAGAAAGCAGCAATTAATTCTCATTTTGGAAAGACAACGGTTCATAAAGCATTGCCCCACACCTATTGCCTTGAACTGCCCTGAGCATGGAGGAAATTGAAGAGCCATCTGTCTTGAAGAAGTAATCTGAAGGAAAAAGAAACAACAACCCACACACCTACTGCCATTTCACAGCAGATGCCAAGCAGCCAGATGTTTCACACGCTTGGGTACAGTTATTCTGAAAGGAACATTCTGAATGGTGCTTGGACAGTACTAAATATGCCCTCACTGACATATGCATTCACTGAGACACACAGCATAGATCACTGCATCAACACCAGAATACCACTGGGTCAGTCATCTGGTAGTGCTTTCATGTAAAGGAATACTTTTAATAGCTGTAAGAAGCCTGTGATGAGGATGTGTTAGAGGACAACATGAAAAATACTGAAACTGCTCTGGGTGGGACTTTTCCCCTTCCTTAGCACTGCAAAAGTTTATGACTTTCATGTCACAATCTAACCTTTTTGGGGATGAGTGCCCTGGGTGAGCATTGCTAACGCTGGTCTGGTGCTGCAAGAAATCAGGGTCCCATCGGTGTCTGCACTGCTGTCTGTGCTGGGTGGGAGCACAGCTGGGAGCTGAGAAAGCTCTGTGCACGTATGGATTGTGTCTGTGTTTCCCTTCATCTGTGTGCTTCTCTAGTTTCCCCCACCTGGCCATGCTAACCACACTGACTTTTCTATGCCTGGTGCTGTGAGACCGAAACATGAAGGAAAAAAAAACATCACAAGAAGTCCCCAGGACAGCCCCTTTGCTGCTCATGCTGTGTGGGATGTCTGCAGGAGGAGCAGTGCTGCTGTGGGATCCAGGTCATCCCCTAACCGCCTCACTGAGACAACTTTGTCTCCTGAAGCCTTCACACACTGTCACAGTCCCACAGTCACAGCGCACAGCACTGCAAGAGGAGCGGGTGAGAGAACTGCTAAGTAATGCCAGTGCAGTTATTGCTGCCACTGCCACAAATCAATCCTTTGGCACGGAGCAGACATGAGGACTGGGCTGTTTGCTCAACTGCAGCCAGGACGGGAAATACCACCGCAAAGCTGCCATTATAGAAGTGCTCACAGGTGGCTTCTGAAACACCCCTGAGTAGATTAAATCAGACTGCAACTTCTGCCCGGTACCAACACAAGTGTAAATATACTCAAGGATCAAAAGGTGAGAGAATCTGAACTGCTCATTCTCACATCTCTTACCTCAAATATTTTTATTCCTGTTGAAACTCATTAATGCTCCGGAGCCAAACTGCTTCTCATCTCCATTTTCAGACTAACCACACAGCAAGAACAAAGGCGAAGGCGGCTGCAGCTTTTTTAGGGTTTACAGAGAGCCTGAGCTGAACAAGGCCACACGGGCTCTGCCTCCCCCTCTTCTGCCCTTCCCTCTTGGGTTTGTATAGGGATGGAGGACATGTTTGCCCTCATTGCTATGCGGACATTTCGGTTTCTGTCCATGTTTAAGACACTAATGCCTAGCAAGTTTTGTGCCAACTGCATGTATCACCGTGTTTGACCAAGAAAGCAAATAAAACCCTTACACCAAGCAGCATTCTCTGTTCTTGCAGGCCCATGAGTGAACCTCCAGGTGCAGGGCAGGCTGTGACCAATGGCTCAGGGCTCACTACACAAACACCTGCTCATTGCACAGCAGGCCCCAAGCACAGGAGCAATGCCTTGTAACGCCATTCTGCCTGCCCAGATCCAGGCCCAGGCATTAGGCCTGCATCAAACTGGTGATGCTGTGCATTCTCAGACCCCCCCCCGACAAGGCTCCTGATGATAACATCCACCCTCACAGCCAGACCAGTGCATGGCACCATGCAGCTGCTTCAGAGTGCCCCCAGCACTGAGATTCCTCCTCGGCTGCCATATATTCCTGTGAATTCTCAAACTTTCCCAACTGAGCTCCCTAGAAACCTAAAACCCTTGGGGGGGGGAGGAAGCTTCGGAGTGCAGCAAAGAGAGGCACAGACAAGCTCAGGTGATGTTGGCATCCAAATCCCACCAGTAGCTTTCAGTCTCAGCCTTCACAACCTGTTCACAGACGATGTGTAGGCTAACATACAACTTCATTCATGTGGTCATGCAGACTTTTACTGCTGCAAGCAATGAATGCACTTGGACACAAAAAACCATGACCAGAAAACCAAAGACAGGCAGAAACAAAGCTGTCCCCTTCTTTTCTCATCAATGCCACAACCAGCCCTAAGAGAATTCAACAGAATTAGCACAAAGAAGCGGCGGAAGAGGAAAAGGAGGGCTGTAAAGGACAACAGTTACCATCAGCTCAGAGCAAGGATGAGGAAGCAACAGCTCTGAGAGCCTGGCTAATGGTATCTGGGTATCAGCACAGTGCAGAACAGCCACAGCACTCCAAGGAGCAAATGCACTGCAGGTAGGGTCTCTCTGCAGATAGAAAGACTGTATTGGTCAGAAACTAAGGCATGAACTGATGTAATGTGTTTAGAAACAGGAAAGGGTCAGGAATGCGCTTGTCCTAAAGAGAGGACACAAAGGCAAGATGGGAAATGGAGAAGGTCTGTGCAGGAGGCCCTTGTGTGAAGTCAGCAAAGCCAGTTTCTGAAAAGTTTAAATGAGAGTACTAGTGTAGTAGTAGTGTAGTACAGTAGTAGTGTAAAAGCAGCTTTTTTTTAAGAAAAAAAAACAAATAAAAATCTTAAAGCTTTGATAGAAAATACAGAGCCTAATTTAGGGGAAACAGATCCAAGCCTGAGGTGAGATATGGGGTCCCTCTACAGAGGTTAGCAGCTGTGTGGATTGTGCATCAAGTTTTCCCCTTGCCCTGGAATGCCACAGTTGGGCCTAATTACTCACTGAGAGTGTTTTTAGCTAACTTTGAGTCTCTACAAATGGAGAGTAATGATAAATGGTGTACAATGAAGTTAAACTGCATTTAGTGACTAAGAAGGAATCTCTTAGCTTCAAAAAAAAAAAAAAAAAAAAAAAAAAAAAGCCTTGTATGTCCCATCAGCAATGTGATTAATGGCCAAGAGTTTTGCATCTGCAGCAATAAACACAGGCATAAAAGAGATCCAAAACAACAGCCAAATGCATTCACAGATGAAAGGAGCAGGGAAGCCTCTCTGTCCTGGTGGCAGTGGGAGGCAGTGCTACATCTGTTGCTGCACAGGGAGCTGCACTGTCAGTGACACATCCTGCAGTACCCAGGCAGAGGCCTCCTGCTCCCATCTCAGATGTACGAGCTCAAAAAGCACAAGCTTGCAGTCTTGTGTTTGACCATCCTTCCGGCTCAGCTGTTTGCCTTGCTCACCACAGCCCCCATTTATTTTTTGTGGCTGGCATCGAAATCACAGCGGATAGCAACAATGAACCCTGTAACACCACATCTTGGTCTCATGGCCTTTCCCCATGCTTTGGGCTTCTCAAGAGTAACTGAATTTGCCTGACACAAGATAGAGCTGATGCAAAATACACATTGTGTAAATTCCCATCCAATGTCCCTGGCAATCACAGCTTTCCTGGAAATAAAGCTCCTGGAGGCAGCACTTCCAGGGACTGTTGCAAAGAGCTGCAGAAAACCCAGGCATTTTTGGAATATCATCTGGTTGCTACATAACATCTGACCAAATGCCATCCAAAACCAAAGGGAGCCTCTAAGTGCTTAGGAATGGGGTCATAATAAGAAAAAAATCCTGCTGCAATTAAAGCACAGATTTCTATTAGCAGCCAATGAGAGAAATGAAATTATTAGTTTATTCACTTGCACACATTAGCATTTTGTCAATCATTTCTTGTCTTTGTTTTTAAGCTGCTCAGGCTGAAAGGCCCTGGGCCCGCTGTGAGCTCGGGGAAGGCTGTGCAGCCTGGCAGTCAGGCAAGGAAGGAGCCAGCAGGGAGGCTGCCCCAGCATGATTGGTGCTGGCCTGTGACTACACAAGTCATTTGAGTTCAGTTGAATGGGTTTTTGTTTTGTTTTTCCTTGGTGACAGGAATGTGGGAGACTGGTTTATACCAGAGGTACTGGGCTACAGTGTCCGTTCCCTGACACCTCACCCAACAGGGCACTGCCTCACAGCTCAGCTTTGAGAAAGGCCTTTAGAATCATAGGATCACAGTAACATTGAGGTTGGAAAAGACCCCACAGATCATCCCATCCAACTGCTCACCTACCGCCATTGTCCTCTGACCACATCCCTCAGCGCCACAGCTCCATGTTTATGGAACTCCTCCGGAGGCGGTGACCCCACCACGTGCTGGGCAGCCCAACCACTCTTTTGGAGAAGTTTTTCCTGTTATCCAAACTTTAACCTCCTCAGATACTGCTGAGAACCAGATGAGAGTGGAGGAGGCCCAGCCCAGCCCAGCAGGCCCCGGCACACACAGCGCCATGAGGCCGCAGGCACGGCCTGCTCCTGAGGTGTGTGGCGGCCCAACATGGCGGCTGCCGCTCAGAGCTGCTTTGTCTGCACACAGCACTGCAGGAAGAGCCAAAGGCGGTTGGTTCCTATGGACAGGCCGTGCCCTGCCCGCTGCTGGTGCAGGGGCTGCTCCTGGAGGCAGTTGCTGAGGGAATGCCAGCGAGACAAAACTCAGCAGGATTCTACAGGATTAGACAGCCCTGTGATCAGGAACATTTGTGCTTTGCTAACTGGGTCAAAGAAATACCGGAGATGTTCAGCACTGTGCTTGCCTGAAGGGCTGAGCTGGTAGTGTCCAGATTTAGAAAAGATTCCTCCCTAGCTACCACCCCCAGCAGCAGGCTCCGTCACAAGGCCTCATCCCTTCCCTTACAAAAACCCAGCACCACACTGCAGTGCAGTGGGAGACACCTCACAGCCCTGCTGCATGGGGTTTGCAGGGAGCACATGAGTACTGCTTCTTGCCTGTATCATAACAGACCAGTCGGCCTGCAAGCTCTCACTGCTCTGCTGCAGTCCCTGGCACCCTGTTCCACAGCAGCCATCGCGACTTGTTTCAGCTCCCTCTCATTTCCACAGAAAACACAGACCTGTATTCCCTATGGATCGGGCAACAGAGCAGGCTGAGCAGGGGAGCGCAGCACAGTCCACTCTGCAGCAGTGACACCCACGACCTTCCACAAGTTGTGCTCTATAGAGCGGGAACAACTCTTAGGGGAAGAAGGAGGATTCGTAAGATCAGCCAGACCTACAAGAAGAAACATTTAGACAGAACAAGATTAGTGGCAGTGGCTGTAATCTTCCAGACAGCAAAGAACTGTGCTGCAGACAGGAGAGCACGTGCTGCTGCCCTGGGCATGTTCTTCCTCGTCATTCATTTGCATAGTTCCTGCAATACACGAGTAACACAAAGATAGATGTTAACAACACGGCAGGCTGGCTGCTGGCAGTTATGTAACCGGATGGGACCACAGTTTGACACCGTCAAATGTGAAAGCTTATTTAAATGGTACTGACATGCCAAAGGCTCAGGACTGGGTCCAACAAGGAGCATAAACACCAGAGCAGCAACTCAGCAGACTCTGAATTCCTGTTCTTGGTGTCACAGTCTCTGCACACACACTTGCCCTATCCGTTGGGTTTTTGTGGGTCCACATGCAGTTTCCAAGCCAAGTACATCTAACTTCCTTTTCTCCCATTGGGCACTGCATGGCACTTTTTGCTGCCAGTAAATAATAGCAGCTATATTCAGCATGTGCCCCCAGTGACCTCTGAGAGCACAATCCTGGCAAGAAGAACATGGGTCTTCACATCCAGACACCACAACCAATGGGTGATGCTCTCCCACACGCCAGCTGAAACCGGAGCACACCACCACAGAGCCCAGAGCATTGCAGACAACGGCTAACCGAGAAAGAAAGGTCTGAGCTTGTCTGGTGTTCAACATGTTTGCAACAACAGCCTGACCACAGGATATCACGTTGCCAGACATGATGTGAAGCAGGATGCTTTCCCTCACCACGCATTCCCTCTGCCTACGAGAAATCTTAAAATATTTTGGGTAAGTTAAGCTGTTTCTCCCATTCCATTGGCTTAAAGTCAGTGGTCAAAGGTCAGAAATGGCAGCACAGACTTTCCCCCAGCTGACCTGCATCTCCGTGCTGTCCTGATGCTGGGCTGAGCAAACCCACTGACCCGGTTGGTTCAGGGGTTGAGGTACAACAGGTCTCAGTGTCCCTGGCCAAAAGGCAGACTATTAACTGGTCTGCTATTTTCTTTAAAGAAGGAAGAAAAGAAATAGAACCAATAAGAGCAGCCTCTGAGGAGCCACCAACACCATCAGCTAGTACAGAGAAACTGCCGTGAACTCACTGCCTCGACCCAGAAGGAGCAGCCTGCACTCTGAATGCTCTTTGTAACTAGAGAGATAGTGAGAAAAAAGGAAGAAGAAACCAGCATCCCATCAAACATTAGCTAGAACTGAAACCTTTGTGGCCATTAGAACCCAATGGTTTTTATTTTAAGTAATGTATGTTTGTTATAATAAACACAAAACATTCCTATAACAAAGGAATGCTGTCTACAGACACACTCTGAAGATTTAACTAGAGCATAGCTTCCATAGCTTTTTAAAACTGGAAATACATGAGAATATTGGGCTTATTTTTGGAAGAAGAAAATATTCAAACACACCAAAGGTCCCCACTGCTTAATTAACTTTACTGCTTTCCATGCAGAGTAAGTGAACGTTCAGAGAGCAAACATTTAGTGCCTGTGGTTAGGAGGGTAAGATGAAAAGTGAGAAAGCAAGCATAAAACTCACCCTTTGAGGATGCCAGGTTTTTCCATATTCTTGTCCTTGGCACTTACCTTGTTCTCAGATTCTTTGCCTTCCCTCACCCAGATCAACTCCAGATGTTTTAAGACACCTCCACCACTCACGGCAGTAGGTAAGAAATGCCCTGCAGTGGTCACCTGCACCATTTTGGAAAGCTCACACCATAAAATAACCCTGTGCCCCCTCCGAAGAGCTGGTGCACATGGGACAGTAACTCAGAGTCCGGCCAGACTGATTCGGCACTCCACCGTTTTAAAATAACTGTAGTTAAAGCCGGTCTTTTTAATTCCCATCAGAGCAGCTGTATTTATAAAACCAGTATTAAATTCACATGGATGTTAACAGACCAACTGAAAAATATTAGTTCCTGGGCCTGAATTTCTGCAAGTACTTTAAAGAATAACTCCACAAGCCCCATTTTCTGGGTGCCACTCTCCAACACACAGCCTCCCTGTGCACATAAAGCCCGTGTTGCACGCACCATCTAGTGGCAAGACAGCAAACGTGTTGGGGAGAATTTTAAAACCAAAGAGAAATCATTGCAGGAATCACTATTGGACTCATGGTTCTGTTAAGGACTTACAGCTGCTTCTCAACACTGAATTCTAAAAATACAAACAGGTCAGCACTGCGGTGTGTGGCACTTATGGAAACACTGAACAAGACCATTTATGTCAAAAGCAGTGCCAGCATACAGAGCACGAGCTCTGAAACAACACAGGAGTGTCTGTGAGAAGTCTTCTGTGTTCCAGGGCTTTACACAGCAAATATGCTCGGATGTTTTGTTTTCTGCAGTTACTGATGGGAATGTCACAGAAAACAAAACACCACTGAAGCCTTTGTGGCCATAAAAGCCTGCATACACTCTGTTGCAGGAGAAAATACTGCAGAAAGCAAGTCATAATAAAATGAATTAAGGACACAAGTTACCTTGAATCTCATTCTGAAAAGAAAGATCAAAGAAATCCTCACTTTGTTCCTCTTCTGCAGTACACTAACGAAAAGAGGAACCTCTGAATTCCTTCCTGTTGCGATCCCAAGTCTGTCTTGGGCCTTCTGGGGTAGGAAGGAGATGGGTCACAGAGCAAACCCATGGCTCCTGCACTGCTACACAACCCACCTTACTGTGAATACCAGAGGATAGCCAGATATGAAGACACAGAGCTGCAGTCTAATTTGATCACAGGCTTCGTATTTTGTTTGGACATGTTTTCCACAAAGTCTGGAGGCATTTTTAACCAGTTCTTGATTTTGCAGTCCAAGCCCAATTGATTCAAAAGTTTTTTTGGTCCTCAGTTCTATGGAGTACAGGAAAGACGTCCTGGGATTATCAGGTTGCTCACTTGCTTCCATTTTACCACTGACATCCTTCATTTACTTTGGCTACACGTGTACCTCGAGAAGAAGCTTTCAGAACTAGGTTAAAATATGAATTAGACTTCAAGAAGGTTTGAAACAGATATTGGATTTATTGGTCAGCTATGAGTAGGAAAATACATTGGTAAGGAAAAAGAAGACCCTGTATATAAATATAATACTAACTAGTTAAAATTTGACCAAGAAGAAAGTTCCACTGAAGAGAACAGTAAAAGCCCTTGTTTACCATCAGACCATATTCAGTTTCCCATTTATCTTATTGAAGAGCTGCCTATAGACAAATGCAACATTCTTTGAGCTTAGTGCAGATAATGTGCTGGTTTTTGTTACATGAATGGTAAACAAGAGTTAGTCCAGTGCATTACACGTTATACAGAAGTACTGTGAATAAAGACTAAGATATTCTATTTTAGACACTACTTAAACATACCAAGACACTTAAGTGTTACAAATTTATGCAACCGAAAGAAAAGAATAGCAGTTAACATACTAAAAAATACTGTGACCGGCTGGATGAGAAAGGCTTGCTACTTATGCAGTTAACTGATTATTACTACTTTTAAAGTTTTACAGTGTAATTAGTTGCCGTTTCCAATGACATTGTAATTATTTTGTCTTTAATACAGGTTTTACCTTGTGGCTGAAAAAGCAAACCATAACCTAAGTCTGCTCAAGAAAACCAAAACCAATCAAACAAAAACACAAAACGCCCAAACTTGAGAGACTTGCTGAAGTTACACCAAAGATGCCTACATACAATGCTCCAAACAAACTCAGTTTTGTCCAAGTGTTGGCCAAATTTATTATTTTTTCTTAAAGCTAAAAGGACAAAATAATTACAAGATGCACTGACACTGACTTATATGCCTTCCCCCTCCACCCCTCCCAACTGACGTCCTTCTAAAGCAGTAGCTCGTAGATTCATCTTGTAATCAATCTTGTAATCAATTCTCTTAGCTAAAGGAATGCTCAATTTAACATTTTGAATCCCAGAATTCTTTGCAAATGTAAATACAAGTAGACAAGATATGGTCGACCGTATTTTAAGTGGAAAATAGCCTGCTCAAACCTCAACGAGTCCCACTGATGTTCTGTGACTTTCGCTGTACGTGCTTTTACAACAAGAACACTGAAGGTACATTATGGCAACACCCAAAACCACCTCCAACAAAATACTGCAAATGACCATTTTAAGTCAAAAACTATGAAGCAAACGTTTTGATTGTGCGAAGACATGGTTTATTGCCTTATTCTATGCTATAGCTGGAAATCGAGACTTTTGAGTTACATTTGTTTGACGTACGAATGTATTTGCTTTAGAAGGTTATCTCAGCTCCGTTTTGGTGCCTTCTGTTCTTTCCCTGTATTTAAAGTATTTCTCATTCCCTCCTCTCTCGAGTGACCACTGTAGTCCAGTTAAAACCCAGTGAAGTCAAAGGAGTGCCTTAAATGTACTCAGTGGGTCTTTAGTCGAGATCTGACAGACAAGTATAAAAGCTGAAGGAAATGGTTACTTAAATGGACCCTTAGACTGCCAGGTGACTGAACAGGGACAGCTGTGTCTCCAAAAGCACAACAGGCCACATTTTAATGATGTAATAAATTCAAATATTTTTAAGACTAAGAAATATAGGAGAACACATACTGGATAAAGCTCAAACCTTTTGAATCTAACAAGTGCACTCAAGCTCCAGCATCTATTAAAGTAAATTATCCCCCCTCTAAGAAATACAAAATGAGTAAGTGCTTCCCTTCCCCTTCTGTAAAGCTTTCTGGACTCAATACACAATCCAGATCCTCAGAAAAGAAAAACAGTTTGCTCAGTTGGACAAGCTGAATTGGCTCGTCGTCACTGGAAATGGTCATGATGTACATTACCAAGACATCATTAAGGAAACATGAGTAAAACACTTTTTATTCACACTTTACAAAAAGAAAAAAAATAATAATAACCAACAAAAAGAAAAAAAAAACAAACAGAAAAAAATAACACTACGCATTAAGTCTACTACAGCAATACTACCAGCATCTCAATGTACTGATTATAAACTGGACGTGTTTGGTGTTTTCACAACTAAAACGAAAACAAAATAACCCCAAGAGATCAGGTCCCAGACAAGGATTCAAGATCAGAATTTCCTCTACTGCAATTTAAAAATGTACATTTCACATATCCGAACTGTTTGTCACGTTCACTTCCAGCTCAAAACAGAACGGTCTGAGCACTCTTACGTGCTTGCTAATTTTTAATAAAATTTTGAATCATTATTACCAATCCACTCTCCCATATATATAAAAATTCTTAATATTTAGAAAGTTCTCTTAATGCTCAGTGTCCTTTTGCTTCCCTGCCCGCAGCTGAAACAAAAGCTGTTTAAGATCAAGCTTTCTATCTCCATTTACTTAATTTTTTACATTGATTATTAATGTTGTATTAGCTTAAGGAGGTGATAACGTCTCTCTTTTAGAATACAAATACACAAGTTAAATTTGTAAGCTTTCATATACTTGGCTTCGTGACACAAATGGCACTGAGGGTACACAATAACTTTAGTCTTGACACTTTAAAAATAAGACTTGGTCACTTTAAAAATGATCTGAAGAATTGTCTTTGGGACCTGTTTTGAAAACGCTTTTATTTTTACACTGCTTCATCAATAGAAAACGTAAGGGTTTTATTTTCTTCATCAAGGAATTGTACTCTGAAACTGAGGAACACACTCAAACTAAGGAGAATTCACATGATAATTCTTAGTGGGAAACAGAGCGCTGTGCAATGACACCGAAAGAAGCAGTGCATGGGTATTAGAAGCTAGAAACTGTGTACCCATAACCTGAACACGTTCAGAGTGTGATACCCAATGCTTCACAAAGGAAAAAAAGAAGATGCCACAGCTTATACAAAAGTATCTTCATAAAATTTTCACAAGTGTTAACGTTATTTAAAAAAATAAAAGAGGATGCACAGGCTCTCTCTGCATGCACAGGCAGTGCTAGTTGAGAACAAATTTAAGCAGGCACAGTGGAGATAGGACAGGTATTAAAACAGAAACGAGGAAGCTATACACAAGTATCCCTACATTTTACTTCAAAAGTTAGAGATGAGAAAAATATCTGAGAGTATACACATCTGCAATAACTTTCAATGCATACAGGTCTACTTATATTCACTGCTTAGCTTATATGTTCCGTGAGAACTCCGTGCTTTTCTCTTTTTAAAAATCAGAGCTCAATAGTATGTATTTAGTCCTCTGTACGATACTGAGATTTTATAGATTTGGATTTTAAAAGCAACGTTCTCAAGTGAACATAAAAAGTAGTACAAAAGGGCTAACAAAACCCTAACAGTGCAAATCGTTAGCAGAGAAAACCTGTGACAACCTCTTTTACAAGCTGGCCTTTATAACACATGAAAGCAGATAAAAATTTAGCCTTAGTTTACAATACAATCATTTTCCAAATCTGATTTTTTTTTTTTTAAAGTACAAAATTTCATAAATCAGGTTTTCTGTTGTTCATATACAATCAATAAAGGCTAAATTCAAATTCTATATTTTACAAACAAGTCTGAAAAAGGAGGGAGTGAAGTATGGAAGAATGTTCTGTGGATGTTCCTACTGGCCTCAAAAAAGTAGTGCTACAGATAACTGTGCAAAGAGAATATACTGTATAACAATTCCCTATTTCAAGGCATGAAAATGTCACGTTGGATAAAAGAAACAGGAAGGTTAACTGCAACGTATTAAAGAAAGGTGCAAATGCACCGATCGCTGTCAACAGTATACAAAGTATAGTGGGCTCAGAATTATGTCTGTTGATAGCACCTGGCTTTTACTATGTCTTTAGCAAATAATTAGATTTAAGATTAAGATTATTAAGAAAAAAATCCCTGTTGGCCATACCTCACTCCTCTATATTCAGATTTTACAATTGTACAAGTTTGATTGAGGTTACCCTCTAAAATGTACTTAACTACCTCCTGCCTGGGAGATGGATTCCATTTACAGGAGGCAGGAAAGGCAGCAAAAGCTCCAGTTGTGCAAAAAGTGAGAAGTGGTCAGAAGGGATGAGTGGATGCGGACAACCACTTATATTGTTCTCTATTAACCAATGATGATCCAAAGGTCCGAGAATGCCAAGTATGTTTAGCTGAGGTTTAGAATAGAAGATGTAGTCAATAATACCCTAAAACAAGAAGGGAAATAGCATTATTAGTACATTATCTTTACCCAAGTTATTTTTTGAAACAGAAGGTGAATTCAGTATTAGGAATAACTGCAATGCTATCATTCCTTCGCTGTAGTTTATTTTCCATCTAGGAGACTTCTATTTCCTGTCCTGTGGGCAGCCCAGTACAGATTAGAGAAACAAGTGAAAATTCCACCCCACATCACTCCTGCTCTCCTTTTGAAGGTTGTAATTTCCATTCTCCTACAAAGCCTTAAAATCAGAGAAATGTAATTTGAAGAAGAACAGAGCCATCTTTCTTTCCCAGTAGTAGCATGGATTATTTCTTTGGAATTGGCAGCTTGACTGCCCAAATTCCACTATGTCATTTAGCTTAGATTATTAGAATACATCATCTCATTTACAGGGAAGGATAACAGTGCCCTTTTTCTTGCAGAACTACTATAATGCTAACATGAGCAAGGAAAACTTGATTTCTAGGAGATGGAAATTTCAGGCATTCTGTGTGCTAAACGTCTTAATTGTTTTAAATGAACTTGGTAAGCTTACTGTTAGCTACCTAAACATTAACTTCTTTGTTAAACAATTAACTAACTGGATTTCCACTAATAAAACTTAAAGACGGAAAATTTTTTCCAAGCAACAGCAAAGTCCTTACCTTGAAGTCAAACGTGTAATTTGTATAAGGCATTAGACCATTCTCATAGGCACTCTTCAACTTGAAACCATGTGTAATTCTTCCATTTGTTGTTCCATTTTTTCCATTACAGCTGAAGTTAGTAAGACTTTCATTGTATCTCAGTTCCTTAAAATCTTTGTGGTTTGTTTCCACTCCACCAGTGCTCAAGTATTCAACAACACCTATCAGGAGAGGCACATACACAATAAGGTATTAACAAGCATTCAGCAAGCGTGCATGGATTACTTTTTGAGCTGTATGTGCAATTTTCTGCGTTATATAAGCACACACAATGTAGTCTGCTGTTGATCTTAAAGAGATATTGTGAGATAGCATCTATGTGTGTCAAGAGCAAATGCCACCTAGGACAAAGACAGATTTATTGATTAGAAAAAAAAAAAAAAGAAAATTAAATAGAACAGACTGTCTTGGGAGGGCTGGGGAAGATAAAAGAGATGGAAGTAAGATTTCATAGGTGCTTGGTAGGCCACTTCTCCTACTCATCTTCACACATAAATCTTGGCTTTCAACACCGCTTGGCTAAAATGACTCCAAAAAGCCAAGAGGCTACAAAGCAGACCAGATTTCTGTCAAAGAAATCTGCACATTTTTAAAGAGCTCTGAAGAATTCTTTTCTCGTAGGAGATGTACTGAGTTTTAGAAGTCCTAAAACATTTGAGCAGCAGAAAACAATTGTATGGTTGCATTTTTAAAGAGAAGAATACGTATTTTCACACTTAAAAGCAACCATAAAAAAGAACCCACAGCCATCAGCAACACAGTAATACTGACAGTTATTCTGGAATTTTCTTCTTTTCCATTCCTGTGTTTTAAGACGACAATCAAAATGATTCTGAAGAACAAAAATAGAGCAGGCAAAAAAGTCACTCATGAAAGAATTGGTTCCATCTTTTTATTTTCTTAGCACTTTCAGAGCTTGTAATATCAAACAATGTATTCCCTGGGTTAAAAATCCCTTTAAAAATTGAGACCTTAGCATTTGGATTGTTACACACTTGGAATAGTCTGAAAAAAGAATGACAACAGGAATAGTACTCTTACCAGAGTCAGGCAGAGAATTGAGATCGGCGCACAGTACAAGTGGAATGGTTCCAAGTTCCCCTGCAACACCAGGCTTGAGACTACGAGAAGCTTTATCAATAATGTTCTTTACCTCAGATAGGAACATCATAGTCTGAACCAGCTTCACATCAGAATAATCTGGGTCCCAATGCATATGTGCATTAGCAACAAGAACGAGCTGCTTTTCCATCCCAAGATGTGGCTTTCCAGCTAAAATTTAAAATTAAGTATTTAGCTTACATAGTCAGAAACAGAAAATACTATCGTCTTTAACTGTGTTCAATTTTAAACACGATGTTTGAGGGAAGGAAAAAAAAATACCAAGTGTTTGAAAAGGATTACTAACATTTAGTTTAAGAGGGCTACACAACTCCTCTTGCAACTAAGTGCTAAGTGTCTTAGTTGATCCTAAGCATTACAAATAATCTAATATCAACTTATTCTCTGACACCTTTATGAATCTTGAAGCAGAATCCCTCAAACTGTAGTATTTTCATTTTCTTTTCAGCACAAAGTTACAGTAAAAAGGAAACTGGGTTTAACAAGTTTAAACACTGAATGCCTAGAGAAATTTATTTCCAAAGAGGATTTGAGGAAAAGACGCATGGTTCAAATGATGATATGGTTGTTTTTTTGTTTACTTTCATTGGTAAAATACAGTGCATTCAAAACTTAAACAGCACTTACATGACATTTCTATCAATTCTTTTCGCAGTTCTAATAGCACAGCAACTCCAATGTTATCTTTTGTCATAACTCTGTTCAGCATCGCTTCTGAGCCTTCTGAGTTTGCCATAGCCAGTTGATTGAACTCAACGGTATGTTTCTGAACCAAAGTAAATCTGGAAGAGGAACATCGTAATTAAAGCTCAAACACATTTATGATGAGAAAGTCTCAGCTCATCCCATAATCTCATAAAAATCATTTGCTGAAATCAGGATACTGTTCTTCTCGTGATTTTTTTTTAAGATATTAAGCTGACTTTAATGAAAACCTTTATTTTTTAAAAAGAAGGGGGAACTACTGAAAGAGTGCTTCATTTTGATTCTGCATAAGATTCTAGTTCAAACTTGCAAGTTTAACAGCAAGTAAATAGCTGCTTGTGGCATTGCTGTGGACACAGAGGAATGGAAGCAGAAGGATGGAAGGAAAACTATGACCATTGCTTGCAGTCTTAATTCAGTGATTTTTGAGATTTATTTTTTTTAAATAAGAATTAACATACAAATGTCTTTAATGCCTAATGGCAGTATTTGAAGCATAATTTAGTGAACTCCTGACTTGTTCATACCAAACAGCTACAAAAAGGGTGAGCAATTCCAGACTGATTTGCTTTTAGAATTACCAGAGAAATTGTGTGAAAAAGAGCAAGGCACAATGGAAGGCTTTACAAATCAAATCACTTACTTTTCTGTTTTGAAAAATATTGCACAACCATCAACATGTTTTCTTTCCTGTTCTGACATTGTCCTAGCTCTAGATTTTGGACTGAAGAATCCATTATAACCACGTTCTTTCAGTTCTACCAGGAAAAAACTGTAGTACTGCTCAGTTTCAACCTCCTATAAAGTCAGAACACAGCACACCATGAATCTGCTATTACCAAAACACACAAGACTGATATTATTTAGACTCTTCAGAAGTGTAAATCAGTTTCAAATTAGATTTACGGAAAAAAACAAAAACATAAGAATTAAGTACACTGAAGAATACAAATTTGAGAGCAATATTCGTATTTTAAGAAGAAAATATAAATGAATTTGTGTAATCCCCAGAGTTACGATTATCCTAACCCTTTTATTTGAAAACATGTCAATTATACCCTCACATGCACACACAAAGACACCCCCACATACATTTCTTTGATCAGCAGCTGCTGGTTCACATTCCAACTGTGTGGGCTGAAAAGCATTCTTTTGATGTCAAGCAGCAAATACTGCTCTGAACACCACTTCTTTTTTTTTCCTTTTGTATTCAGAGGGTTTTGAAAACATACCATTTACGGCAAATAGATTTAATACAGAGAAACCAGCACGTGAGAATTGAAAGGGAAAAAGAAATAACAGTATATCTTTTACCTGAAGGCTTATGATGTCAGCATTGCAGCTCAGGATTTCCTGCATAATGGCTTTTTTTCTGTACTCCCAGTTCAACGCCCAGGATGGACAGTAGCCGTACAACTGCCGGGTAGCGTATTTATCACAAAGTACGTTGTAACACATGACAGAGAACAAGGCTGCAGAACAATAATGTTACTTACATACTGATACGCTAACAACAAAAACCATACAATTATCTTCTTCTGTCTTCTGCGGACTTATGAATCGATGCTCCATTTGCTTCAACCAAAACACAGCACCTGCACCTATACTATAAAAGCATCTTCCAGTCCTTCCAGGAGGATAAATTACCTCCAGGTTGGGATTTCGGGTAGCCATTTACTAACATGTTTTGACTTTTGGTTTCTGCGTACAACTCTCTTATTGGTTAATGCAATATACAGCAGAAAAATGTACATTACATTAACTGGTGCATTACTGGGAAAAGCCTTGAACAAGGAGTTTCAAACAGGTTTTAAATAATCTATTTGAGGACTTTACACACCTTAGGATAGCCAGTGAATTTATCTTAGTTTGTACCACTAACTGTAACAGATAGACATAATTTCACAGATTCACAGTTAGGGCAAGGAACCCTTCCCACAAAATACAAGTATAGATAAAATAAAAACATTTTTATTTCCATCTCAAAATCCTTATAATTTACAAGAAAAGAAAAGAAACATCTACTTCTCAGCATTCATTTGGAATGGGAGGGATATAATGAGACAGCCTGGGGTAAGATTACAGGTATCCCAGCAGCATAATATTTGGTTTTGTTACATAGAAAAAGTTGCATGTTAATAAATAGAAAAGGCTTTATTTTAAGCAATTCATGCAGAAGAAATTAGTAAACAATTAAACATAACCTGAGACCAAACAGCAAGAAAGCGCAGAGTCAGATGACACATAGGGAACTTGAAAGAAAAATCTTTACCTTTCTGAGGAATTATGATCATGGTCTTCCATTTTTTATTCTTCAACAAATGCTCATTTAAGTCTGTTACAATTCAGCTAACTAATTCACGTTGGACAGTAATTTCAGTTTCTGTGAAGAGTATGCTAATTAAAAGGAAATTATAACAGAATCTGAAGCAGAGGTTTCTGCGTGGGATGGGAATACTACAACTGGCTGTCAGCACTGGGCAGATGACTGGTTAATTTAGGCTTCAAAGATTTTAGTAGCAGATAATAGAGATCAACATTTGATATAAAATGAATAAAAATTCCTTGAAGCACTACAGTACCTGTTGGCCTTGTACGGTCTGGTTCCTGTAACATAATCCAAGACCTTGGAGGTGGTTGTTCTGTTGAAACTATGGAAATATTTTAAAGCAGAGACAAAAGTGATAATCACATTTATTTTGCACAGCAGGAATAAATCTTTTAAGAATGATCACTTACTTCTTTTTGCAGTACCTGCCAAATTATCAAGCAAATAGTTCAGTAGCCTTCGCGTCCCATCTGGTTCCTGATAAAGGTTCAGGATGTCCTGCGTGAGTGGATTTCCTGCAAACACATTTACAGAAATGCTGAATGAGGTATACAGAGCCAGTACGAGTTTACTTATCAATGTTAAAAGCCAGCATCGCTGAGAGAAGATACTAAATCTATTATCTAACAAGCTTCATATCTCAGGTATTCAACCCCACAAAACACTGCTAGTGTAGCCTGTTACTGAAACAAGCACCATATCTGATCCCTGTGCAAGCAACAGAAAGCTTCTCGCTCTGCAGAAAAAGAGAGAAGCTTCTTTACACTTGGAGGATTTCCCCCAAGTGACTCTTGTTCCTCTCTTCAACAATTACTAAACAATGTTTATAAAAGCAGAGTAAGCAGCTACATCTGGGATTGCTACTCAGTAACATTCATGAATTAGCAGTCTACAGCCCTTACAAGGCAGGAGAGACATCATTAAACAAAGCACAGATACCAAGAAAAAGTAGTAATACCTTTCAGACCCAAAGTCTGTAACTGGAACAGTTTTCCCAGCTCAAAAGGTAAAACTCGTAACAGGTTGTTATTTAAATGTAGTTCCCTGTAGACAGAGTAACAATCATATAGGACTGAAAACAGACCTCGGTTTGTCTTCAGCAGCCTACAGTACAAGTTACTAAAAGAGAAACAATATACTAACAAACCACAACATAGGAAGAAAAAAATAAACAAACTCGAACACTGAACAGCATTAGGGAGATTCTGCTGTACTCACACACAGACAGAATGGGTATCACACTGAAGTAAGGAGGAAAGCGGGTGATTGGCGAGTTCATCTTAACAAGTCAGAAAGATCATAAACATTAACAATTACTAAAGCATTTAGTAACTACCAGTGATCAAGCAGTAACAGCTCTGACAAACCAGGCCGTGAAACAGCTCAGTTGTGATTAAAGGCCAAATAAAAGAAAATCATATTCCAGAAAACAAGTAAGCAAAAAATCCAGGACTGTGGTCGTACTACTAGAGCTAGGACATTACTGTATTAGTGCAGAGTTACAGTTCTTTTTGGTTAAGGTCTCTTGAGAACACTGGTTTACACTTCATAACAAAAGCAGTGTGCATGCCTCCCAGGTAGTTCATTCTCTCCGTTAAGCTGCTTGCTTTTGTCACACAAGCAAAGTGCACACCGATCTGCTGTGCACGCATGTCCAGGCACACACAAAAAAATTAGCTGTGCCTCTCACCAACACTGTTTGTTTTCATAACACAAAATACACCTTTTTTTGATTTCCAAAATTGCAGAACATACACAAGAGCAGAATTTGTGTCCGGAATTCTGACACTCCAATCAATTGGGCAGAGAAAAATGGATTTCTTAGCAAGCTTTCCAATTTCTTAAAATCATCCCAATCTGAGTTGAAGACTTTGCTCACAATTTACAATATAAATTTGCTTCCTTCAGATTTCTATGAAATTGCATTTGAAAAAGAAAGAAACATCTCTTCTTCCAGCCTTGCAAAGGTCAGCTCTACCTGGTTCTTTCCCAGCAGTGACTTTCAAAGAACTCACCCAGTTTCAGTGCAGATTTAGAAAGGGTGCTAAAAATAGAGGGGTTTGTTTCACCGATACTCTGAGGTGTGGAGCAGTAGAAGATAAAGGAGGAGACTGTTTTTAATCAGCTGGTTATCTAGAAATGGCAAGCCAGTACTGAGCTGACTGCCAGGCTATAACACACCTAGCCACCTGGTCTGTAGGTAATTTTGTGTGTTTTCTTTCTAATATGAAAATCCTACGGATGAAAACATGTATTTCAGCCTAACTCAGAAGCCCACTGTGTCAGTTTGGGGTTTCTCGGTATGAAAAGACACACAGCAGGTTAAAAAAAAAAGAGAAGATATTATGATATTATTTACAGAAAAAAAATCTGAAAACATCAACATTCCCAACAGTTGTCAGAACTTCCATAAACACTTAACGTTTAAATAGGTATTATTTTTAGGGATAACATTCCATGTGACATTACAAGGGTCCTAATTTATTCTTTAGGAAGGCATTTTTTCCTACAACAGCTTTTCAAAGCACTAGTGAAGTCTAAAAAAAAAGTTAGATTATATATGAATTACAAAACAATATAGGTTTTCTACATCTTCTTGTGGAAAATGAGTGAGAAGGAAGAATGGCAGAGTGGTAGGTATCATCACCACTTCTCTCTTGGATGAAATAATTTGTTTCCCTGATGATCTACGTGTGCATGGAACCCCTCCTGTACAGAAGAGATGATCACAGCAAATTCCACTAGTTCTTTCAAGTGTATCAAGAGAATCTGTTTTAGACCTGAGCTTTCCAAGATAGCATGTTATTTTTCCTCTTTCCTCAAAGATCAGACATCTTACTGCTCCCCCTGACACCTCTTCCTTCAAGTACTGCAGTAAAAAGGGAGATGCCACGAGCCTTGGCTGAGCTCTGCCATACAGCCCAAACATAGCTCTCCAGATGTGGGAGTTGCAAGACCTGTTACCAATTCTAAAGTGTGAGAGTGCAAATTATTTCTGTGGCTCAGGATATTAGCAATGCCCCGTGCTGAATTACCGTTAGTTTGAACGACTCCCCAGAATCTATGGGAAGCATCTGCAGTAAGAGCCAGCCTGAAACATAAAACTACAGCACAGCTGAGGCCTGCAGAGCGCTGTCACACAGGATGCACTTACGGATTTTTCTTCACTTTCACCACAGTGAAAAGAAATCATGGATCAGCTGCAATTACTGAGGACAGAGAGAGCGCAGTGGATTAATGCACTAGTTCTTCATGTCTAGAGATCTGGATTTCAACGCTATGTTTTTGTCACAAATAGAACACTAGTTTGATCCTAGGTGTTAGCTACACATTTCACATTCATGAGCTTTATCATTCTCTACTGAAAAGAGGTCTAGGACTAAGAAGAGCTCAAACTCCAGAGAATCAGAATAAATTGGGAAAGCATTGTGAAGATGGCATTGTATCTTTTGACACTACAGATGACTATGCAAAGGTAAGCTAGCTTCAGGTAATGAGTATTAATTTTATAGCAATACTGTAGAAGGAAAGAAGATGACTGATGAAAATAAAAGGACGCTGATGAAGTACAGAGATGAATTTGAGAACGTACCAGTAAATTTAGGATTGCTAGCTTACCATATCTGAGAAGTAGATAAAGGAGAGAAGAAAGCTATCGTAAATTGAGATGTGAACTACTTTGGAATTTGAGCTTTTGGTACCAATTTCCTCAGCTAGTTTAATCCTCCCCAACAGAGTGGTCTTTGCTAAAGTAGAATAAAATGCAATGACTAATATTTCTATGTACAAACTTGCTTGGCCTACAGTTTCATTAAAGCTGTGCTGGTGGTCCATTACTCCTTTTTCTTCTCCTTTACTTCCAATAAAATTCTAGTTACTTTTAGACTCAGGGATCTCTGGTCAACAGAGCTGACCATAAACATCTTCAAAACTAAAAGTAATAAAGTCAGTTGCTGGTTATAAACCTAACAATAAGGCTTTTTTTTTCCTGGTCAAGGGCAGAAGAATATTGCTTGTAGATATTTACCTTTATATGTCATTTATGTGTTTACATAACAGTGTTTTGCAAACAAAATGAAATGTTGCAATCTTAACTATAACACAAATACTCATTACTACTCATGTTTCACTTCCAAAAGGAGATATCATTCCATGAAAACTTCGAGGAGCTAAACATTGTAAAATTCAGTGAAAAAGTTGCAAATGGCAGATATTTTTTTCCTCCTTAATCTCCACAGGAATGTAGTTAAATTATAGCAAAGGTGGGAAGGAGATGATATTAGAAAAGTTGCACTAGTTATTAAACCAAGAGAGTAAGAAGTAATATTATTAGGAATAATGAACAAATAGGAAAAACAGTAGTTAATACAACTGTGAATGTTTAATCGGACTTTTTTCCTACATTGCAATGAATTAAAGGCAATTTTCTGTGTATCAGTATTTCTTAGATAACTCCAAAAAGATCTGTAGAAGAGTTTGGAAAGAGACGCATAGGGGAGGAAACCTGACTTGGAAAGACATAAAATGGGTGACTGCTGTCAAACTTAGCACTTCTAGAGCTTATTATGTATATATGATGTCATACATCAGAACAGAGTATCACAAGAGAACAAGTGAAAAAATCAGGAAGAAGGAATTTATTAATGCTTTTTGTTTTCTTATAACATCACTATTGCACCAAAATAATAGCTGAACAGCTTTAACTCCTGTTCAAACTCACATACCTGAGTGACACCATGTTTCCGAGCTCTGCTGGTAAACTGCGGATTTTATTAGAGGACAGGTCCAGATACACCAGATTATGAAGCTTGGCAATGTCTGAAGGAATACGGGATAAGGAATTGTCACTGAGATGCAAAGCTGTCAAATGGGTCAGTGTCCACAACGATGAACTTAAGCTTCTCACTTTCCCTGCGGAAGGAAGGTAAAGAAAAATGTAAAAAATAAAATCAATTAATCACTGATCTTATAGATTCAAAGAATGAAGCACTACTGTACATGAGACTGGGGAAAAACAATGTAGACTTAAGTTCTGAGCTTTTGTCTTTTCTCAAGTTCCATACAAAACAACAGACCTATTTACTGACCATCCCCTCAACACTTCATAGATGTTCAAGAAACATTTCTTCAATTACTGTTTATATTTGGGATATAAGATGGTTCTTCCCCAAGTTTACCCCATATTTCTGTGTAACATCTTTCAAACCAAAAATCTTTGTTCTGTGGCATCCATCCATCCAGGAACAGATAGGAGTACTATATTTGGGGTGACCAAAATGCTTGGTTGAGAACATGGATTTCCATCTGGCATTCGGCTGAAAGCTGAATACATCACTGCCAGAGGTTTTTTAAAAAGGTATAATTTTTGTATAAACCGAAAGGTGGAAACACGGATTCGTGTTACATCGTCAAGGCTCTCACATTGCAGCACACAAACTATGTGAGATATAATCAGAAGAAGGTCTCAAAACATTTCTTCTCTCCAAGATTTTTTTTCCCAGGAGGAGCTCTTTTTTCATTTACAAGAATCATCTAACTGTGCCAACAGCACTGAAGGAAGAGCACCACCATCAGTTTCTCTAAGGTTAAAAAAGTGTGAAAGCCTTTAAAAACCCCAACGTTAAAAACAACATCGTTAATTAATACACCAATGCATACACATAATAATTCCTTTATTATTTAAGGAAACAACTCACAGTGAGTGCCTGGGGAAAGCTACACTGATACATGTGTATCTGGAAGGCAGTTCCTGGTAACAAAACGTTTAATACAGGTGTAATTGTCAGGGAGCTGCAAGAGAGTGACTAGTACACAAAAGCCTGCAGCGAAGAGCTCTGAGATTTCAATAAAAGCAATTAAAGCATTTGTGGCTTTCTGTAGCAGATGACCAAGTATTTTGCAAGGAAAAGACAGTGTGATCATTAATGGAACAAAGACACTGTCACATTTTACTTTGCAAGGCAAATGCATACAATTCCTTCAAGGATTCATTCTCCTGCAATGCTCATTAAGAATTTTTTTGAAACGTTTTTAAGTACAAATCAGTATTTCTCTGCATTTTTAAAAATTCCATTAACTCCTCCCTCTCTCCTATCCTCTAAATGCAAACAGGTGACTGTGATCAAAGAAACTTTCGAGCTGAAAGGATTTATATATTCTCTTCACCACCACCGTTTCTCTTGGCTGGAATCAGTCTATAGTGAGATCACAAAGCATGAAAGGAAAGAGCTATTACTTAATGCATTTCCTAGGCAGAGGTAGCAGATGTCCAAGTGGATATCCAAGCCTAAATTACAGCTTCTTGAAGCAGCATTTAACCAGGTTTCTGCATCTGTAACCTTTGAGTAAGTACTGCTATTCACATGTAAAG
Source organism: Gallus gallus (assembly GCF_016699485.2). NCBI lineage: Eukaryota > Metazoa > Chordata > Aves > Galliformes > Phasianidae > Gallus > Gallus gallus. The sequence continues at coordinate 13,466,013 of NC_052544.1, forward strand.
GCATGTGGCACTTGAAGCAAGACACAGACTCAGTGATCTGGAAGGGAAGACTCTTTACAGTTAGAAGTCCATTTGCTTTCTATACATTTTTCTACTGAACAGCCATTTAGAAATACCAATCTTTTAAAGAAATTCCTTATTTAATCAAAATTTCAGCTTAAAGCCTCAGTTTGTTATTGCTTCTTCCAGTTTACCACTGAACGTATCACATTGAGCTTAGAACTTCTTTCCTACAGCTGTCTCATACTCCCTGTGTTACTCGTTCAAGCTTGTACTGTGCAGGATGCTCTTAAAATGCACTGAAATCTTAACTGAGGATCATTCTCCGTTTTCTCACCACTTATTTCCAACTCTGCCCAGTGTGATTTCTTTCCATTGGCTGCTTCCTCTGAGGACATAATTGTGTACATCCTCCGTGGATCAGGTGGATCGTACTTTTCCTTGGGCATTCCTGTCGATACAAAACGACAAAGGATTACGACATTTTATACGGAGTATTCTTTAAAAGGTAATTTCCATTTTACAGCTAAGTATTGTACTGGATGACTCCAAGTCTGCAGAACAACAGCGCTGTAATCCAAGCCTTAGCCCACTCTTTTGAGTCTAAAAACCTAATTTCTAATGTAGAGGTTCTGATCAGTTTCTTAAGTTTTACTGTTAAGCATCTAACCGATCTTAACTTCCCTCACTCTCTTCCTCATCGTTCCTGATAAGAAATTCAGAAACGTTTCTGATCAATGCTTCATTATTACCACAGCCCAGCGTGGACAGTGGAAGAGAACTGCCAAAAATTCCTCTAGGCAGAGCCCTCCCTCCAGCATTCCTGTCCAGCAGCAGATCAGTAGCACCTCCATGCACAGAGAAGGAATGAGAAAAAAGCATTGCTGTCTCCTCTCCACCTCGAGAAAAAAATATTTGGAACTCAGTCAGTTGAAAAGGGAAAACAGTTTAAGCATACCTTGATTTGTATGAATACTGTATTAACTTAAACGCTAGTTGCGTGTTTTAAGGTTACAAAGGACTCCCAATATACATCATTTTTACCACAAATAAAAACATGCTATTGCACAGTTCTTTGCATACGTAAGAGCTTTTATGGCAAAATCCCCCATCTTAAATTGAAGCATCCACAGCGAGAAGCACAAGCCATGAACCATACAAGTGATTTATGTGCGATAAGTTCAACATCAGTAGCTCAAAACCTATTTACAAATGCGTTACAAGCAATGCAATGCAATTACTAGAGCAAAACAAGTAAGAGCAATGCAGAGAAGAAGCCGTGCTGCTGACACCCCGATAACAGCCAGTTATCACACCTAGTAAGGCTTTCTACTGAGTCTTTTCTTCAGCCCTGGGCAAACTGCGTACAGCAGAAAAGCACTGCACTGCACTGGAGCGTTAACAACCAATAAGCCTCACAAGGCCATCGACCAGACCTACTTGCCACTTATTTAATGGAAATTATTTAACATGTTAAAAAACAGAAGAAAGCTAATTATGTGACTTCATTAAAACACGGTTATCCAGCTCCAAGTGCATACTGTAATGCAACAGCTCTTCTACTGATTCACACCTCTTCCCTTTCCCACTCCCACTGCCGGTCAGCATCAGCTCCAACCAGGGAAAAGAAATTCCTCTTTAAGAAGTGAATTCTGGGTAAAGCGCTGAGATTATAAACAGTGGCTGGGATGGAGTCCTTATAGAATGGCCATACCTGAGTTCTGAGGATGCTAAAATCATTAAGTGTTACGCTTTCCTCTTTAAGGTAATTAAAGTAGGTAAAACTCAACTGAAAATCAATAGAAAGGTGAAAACGTAACTTTACCTTGTAGTAGCTATCTAACGAGTGCCATCATAGATGGCAAAACAATACACGCAGCATCTCTGAAACTGCTACACTGAGCATGCCTTTCACAAAGGCCGCTCCCAGGCAGAGCGCTGCCGCCGTGCTTTTCCAGGGAGCGTTCCCCTCCCTCCCTCATCTGATGCATTCTCTTCCTGCAGCTCCTGCACTTAATAAACGTGCTCCACTTTCTAAAAACTAAAGCAGGTAGTACTAGAGACAGAAATCTCATTCAGTACGGAAATGCGAATACTCCCCAGAGCACAGTCAATCACATGCACTAATTAACAGACTTGCTGGTACCAGCGCTACATGGCTCCCTGCTACCAAAAGAGGATGACATACTTTTCCAGTGGGTTTTGTTAATGCACGGTAACACGACAGATGAGATTTAACAACTGAAGGTTTTAGCACAGGATATCGGTGAGCCCGTCCTGCTGGTGTCACCATCCGACCCATTCTCAGCATTCCTCTTTGACAGATTTCCCTTTCTCACTGCTGCATTTCAAAGTGCAAAGCCTAAGTGTAGGATGACCCCATAGCAGAAAAAGCAGCAAGCATGGATGGGGCAGCCTTGCTCAAGGAGCACTCCTGGCTGCGAGGAGCAGCACTGATGTGGGAAGGCACCCCACCACATCTCTGTGCACCTTCATCCATTGGGTGGAGCTGAAGATCTCCCAGGCCCTGACAGCCAGACTAAATGTGGGTCATGTTGGCCACCACAGAACACAAATGTGATGCCTTGAACTAAATTTCAGAACTGCTCAGCAGGGAGTAGTTGGATAAATCACTGCTTTCTGCAAATCACCGTCTCCTCTCCTTTCTCCACATCCCCCATTCCAAATTTAGAACCTGCAGAGGTAAACGTCAGATGAAGGGATACGGTTTTGTCAGACTAAAGCAACTTTAAGAGGCATAAAACAGTGCTGGACAGCCTTAAAGCCTTTGATAAGTGTACCTCTAATAATGCAACTTAACACTGTGATCATATACATCTCATTTTCAAAGGAGCTTACACCACCTGTACTTTTCAGTTGCACCAGCACAGGCTGGGGAAAGCAGCACTGAATACTCAGTGTTACACACACCACTTAGGTGGCAAGGGAAACGGTTTATCAACAGAGATGGGACACAGGTAACAGAATGCATTCCCCATGAGCAAAATTCGACGAGAGAGCATGTGATTATGTTTAAATGCAAATTAAACTGTTTACTGTGTTGTACCAGGATGTTAAAACTAAATTTAAAAGCTGAAACACGGAATTGCTTGAGAGTCGATGAGGATGACAGCTGCCCACTCCTACCCCGGTCACTCAATCCCAATACAGAATTAGCACTCCTAACCCCACAGGAGCTGAGCCAAACCAGGCTGGTGATGTCAAGAGCAAAAAGGATCTGACACAGGAAATCAGACTGGGAGTCTTCAACGGACACAATTTTATGCCTTTGTTTGCATGAACGCCTCTGAGAGAAAGAGAGCAAAATAGAAACAAAGGGAGGAAAAATACTGAAGATTGCCAAGTCAAGGGAGGCCAAACTGTTGGAAGAGCTGACAGTGGTGACTAATGCAACAAATGGACGATGGAGCGCTGATGTGGGATTCTCTCAAGATCACCAGAGACAAACCCAATTCCCACAGGGTTGAGTTGCACCTGTGCCAATTGCTGCCTGGCTCTCCAGGTTAAAGCAATGAGTGCAGCCAGGTGATTAAGAGCCAGGCTAGCTGTTCTAGAGAACTGTCCTGGAAAAGAGAAGGTGTGATTACCAGCAGCTGTGTGAGTGGGTGTGCTGCTCCATTAAGCAGGTGCTGCTCTGCTGCTGAAGAGCATTTATAGGCAAAGCACCAGCCTCACTGGGAGTGCAGGCTCAGGGAAAGTTAGTGGCCTAAAAAGGAAGAGCTGCCTGAGGGCCAAGCCATTTCTGCTATGGGGCTCTCCACATAAGGATGAGGGAAGACCACAGCCCAAGAAGCAGCCCGATGTAGTGGTAAGTCTCTTAAGCAAAATTAAAGGTGGAAGTTGGGCTACGGGGCAGCTAATGATCCAAACAACTCTAGAAGGTATTAATAAAAAATATGTCTGAACTAGAGAGGTGATAGTGGGGGGGGGAACTGCTTTGAGTGGCAAAGTAGGATATAGGATGACTTTTTCTTCCTCCTGTCCTTCCCTTTTGCTAGCTTTATGAAATCCAAAAATGGCAGGGAGCAGCACTTATTTTGATTAAGTAAAGCTTTTCTTTTTAAAAGAGAGAACAAAAAGCAACAGATTTACATCTGAAACACCACAGATAAATTAACTTTATTTCAAAGCTAAATGCATTAGGCAACTCCTGCAAGCCAAATCTACTATCCATCCTTCAAGTATTAAGTTCACTATGAGTATTAAGTTCCCCATAACATATTTCCTGGAAGTCTTAACTTCTTCTGTATCATATATTAAACCAGGCAAAGAAAACTTTTATTCTAAAGCTTTATATAAAACACTGAACCAAAGAAAGCAGTGTAAGTTAATATTTAGGTACCATTTTAACTTCCTCTGACTCAATCCATTATCCTGGAAGAGATACTACAACATGTATGAAGGAGCCTCTGCAAAGTCTGCTTACAAATATGTGAGTGCCCTTAGAAATACCAACACACTAGGCTGAAGCAGCAGGAATCTGCCTCTGAAACTCTAACATGTGCTGAGGACTTCTCACTTTTTTTCCCCCATTACTTGAGAACACGAAAACTGATATAGACCAGAAAACTTCTGGAAAGGAGAAGTAAACAAAGTAAAACCACACCTGATTGAGTGTGTAATGAAACTTGTTTATTTTTACATCAAAACTGGGAATAAACTATAAAAATCAAAGTCTGATTAGGCTGGAAGCAACCAGATAACTGAAGTGTGTTTTTCTTATGCTTGTGCAGAAGGCACATGCTGACTGACTGCCAGGTTACTTCTGCTCTATTGAAAGCAGTAGGAGAGGCTGCACTCTGCAGTACTAAAGCTATACTTACTATATAGTGTAACCTAGTCAGTCAATCAAAAATCTAATATTTTAACATGTGAGGGCTTCTTTTTTCCCCCATTCCAAACTCTAATACTGGATGTTCATACCAGATCTGATTCCTCTGTAACTTTGTGCCTCTAACCTTGAAACTTCATGTAATCCAAGACTTTGCTCAAAAATCAGATCCAAAGGTTTTCCCCACACATAAGTGATTCTGGCACTGCCTGATAAGCCTTGAACTCAAAGTTAATTTGGGATTCTCCTCATCCCCAGCTGCTTGCCTAGTGGTTTCATATCATGCTAAGCAGAACTAAGCTGGTCCTGCTGCGGTTCCTCCCTCCCCAAGACTGTTCCCCCTTCACTCTTGCATCAACACTGGTTTTTCTCTGGTAAGGAGATGAGCTGGATAAGAGATGTAAGCTGGCCAAAAGCTAGAGTGGGAGGAAAAAGAAGGAATGCATTTGGGGGAGTCCAATTTTCTGCATTATAGTAGTAATTTAAGTGTGTATTTGCAGCACAGCTCCTTAACAGACTAAAATACAGACAACAATGTGATTGTTTTTCTGGCCATATCCACCTAAAATCTTCCTCTTGCCCAGCAGGAAGCAAAATCTTGCTTCCAACTGCCATCATCTAGGCATTAGTTAAATAGTAACACTGAACAAAGTCTAAAATCCTATGTAAAGTCAAGGTACAGTGCTTTTTAGATAACAAAACTATAGTAGTCCTTATGTATAGTCAAATCAAAAATGTTAGCCTGTATATAAAGGGTTAATATCTCTGCTATTGAGCTTTATTAGGAAGAATAGAAACTACTGCTTTAAACTTTAAAGAGAAGGAACAACAGAAATGCACCTGAAAGATACCCATTCCTCTCTGGGAGGGGGGAAATTAAGCTAATTTTATAATACTGTATTCCTATGTTCACTATAAAAATCAGAATTTACTAAACTTGTTCTTTCAAGTATGCTCATTTTCTGCATTTCCCACGAAGCATTAACTGTTCTTTAAGGAAGTGTTTGCTCAAAGAGAGTTAAGTTTATTGCTTTTGTGTTCCCTTCAGTGTTGACATTTTACTGAGTAAGTGATGATTTCTATGGGAATTGAACTACATTTCAGCCTAAAGTACAGACAAATGAAGCAACAGCCCTATGCACATGGCTGCTGCCCTGGCTGGGATGATGAGGTGCAACACCTGTTTCCCCGCAGAAAACAAGAGAAGCTTGAGCAGGTTTATGGCAGAGCTTCACACCCACTTGAATGGATGAGTTGAGGCAATACCTGCAGGTACTCTCAGTCCATACCATGTATGGACAACAAACTATTTAATGATATTAATCCTGAAAAATAATGGAGAAAGTAGTTATAGGCAAGATATAGCAGTGAGGAAAAGAAGCAAACATACCCAGTGTATCCCAGCTGGACCTCAAGTGCCACATGAGGTAAATTCAATGCACTTTAGCTAAATCCTTATTTAAAATTTGGGACACAAACATACCTGCATGCACTCCCCATAAAACCTGTACAGAGAAAGGCATTTAGTTCTTTAATTCTTGATATACCTACAAATCATTTTAAATTTCATAGCAGTCATTTTTGTTTTATTCAGATACATTATGTTAAAAAAAGCTCTGATGTGGTACACCTCTGGATTACCCAACCACTTGCAGCTTCACACAATAACCCAAAGCCAACTTACACCCTGCTATGTAATACTGCTTCTGGTTCTATCTTGCTACAGTGCATAACTATGCAAACAGATAAACCAAAGTGCAGAAATGTTTCCTCCAATGAGGAGGAAAACAGACTAAAGCCCAGCAGAACACCACAGATAATTTCATGTTGAATGCTCACAAGTTTGAGGAGATGCCTATCTATTGCAATGCAACCTTACATTTAATACTAAGAGTGAATATGACTGCTCTACTGAAATATACATAAAAGAGCTCTGAGAACACTTAATATTTATGTAAGACTTGCATACTGGGAGGAGAAAAGTCTGTGTAAACATGTATTTGTTGAACAGAGTAAGCATTCTTGGCATTTTATAGAAGATTATTTGAGTAGGGTTTTTTAAGCATATAGCATTAAAAATATAAAACTAGGGAAAAAGATCAGATTAGGGAACTTGCTAAACAATAATGAACACTTTTCAGAATACACCCTGGGATTTACATTGTCTTCCCTCTGTAGTGGAGAGGGATGGCATGTTAGCACTGCTTGCACAGGGGAGCAGCATACTGTGAGTCCTGGAACACTCCCCCACCCCCAAGAAGTTATCTCTAATGTGTGGGGAAAATGTCAAAGACTCCTTTAACCCACTGATTGCTTAATGCTGGAATAATTTAAATTAAGAAAAGGGAGGAAAAAGATGTTGAGTAGCCGACACAAAGCCAACTGATTCATTTCAAGTGGTTTTTCACTCAGTAGGATGATGCTTTAGGGGCTGTCAGTGTATTAACATTTAATGGCTCCATCAGGGAAGTAATATTGCCTCATCACATTTTGAAAAGCTCCAAAACCAGAGTTTTACCTGGCTGCCAATACAAAACAATAAGGAACCCTTCCTCTTCTGCAGGCTTACATACTGTGAGGGTATGTGAGTGTGCATCACAACTATGTATAAGGTATTGATTAAGTCCGTATACGCTGGTTGAGTGAGTATCTGTAATACAGGTAATCAGATGAAGTTATTTGGTTTTGCATAAATAAGCTGTACTACAGAAAACTTTGAGGCTGATAAGTGCTTTAGTGTTCTTTCACAAAATCTATAAGGTAATTCTGCAAAGCTCTTACTCTACATGGAGCTGAATGAGAGTCAAACTTCCTGGAATTTTGTTTTTGAAGGGGGGGGGGGGGGGGGGGACACAAAGCACCTTGGTTCCTATCAGCCAAGTCACAAAGTTGCAGGATGTTTGCTATTTTCCAATCCTGAAGGCCTAATCAGTCTGCAGAGCTATAGTACCTAAGTAGTTCAGGCTCTGTTTCATTAAGTCTAAAAATAAGTCAATTCATATTTTTTAAAATGAGCACATTATTAAATTTTAACCTTCAGGTACTTAAAATGTAATAAAGGCTTCTTTGTCCTCCTTCACTCTGCATTTATAGGAACATGAGCTGCTTGGTGCTGAGGTGCATGGCAGGGGCAGCAAGGCTGCCATTCTCCAGCCCCACACTTCCCCTCCCCAGCCCTGCCACCCCTCCACTCCATTGGCAATCATGATTTACCAGCAGACAGGCAACCTGAAGCACTGTATTCTAATGGAATACACGTAACCCTCAGGGTCTAGAGGAGTGACAAAATTTACTATAGGTTCAGTAGTGTGACACAGCAATTCTCACTTCCATGTTCAGTTGCTATAAGATCAGTTTAGGCTCAGAAGAGAACTGTAACAGGGTCAGAGTATGAAAGGCATGTTTCAGCCCAGAGGTCCTTGACTGCTCTATCTTCTAGACAGATCTACTTGATAACACTTCAGATGGATTTTGATCACTCAAATTCCCACTCCTTAGCCTGCAAAACATCTAATGATTAGAAATACTACTTCCAAATGTTCTCAGTGTAGCACAGAGTCCAGACAATTAGCACAGTTCTTAATTATCAGCAATTATTTATAATTATGCCTATAGTAGAAGGCTGCTGTATACAAAACAAACATTAGTGCAAAACTAAATTGCAAAGCAAAGCCTGACCTTGAACTGGTATCCCCAGAAACACTTTGGCTAGCTAATGAATGCAGGCAACATTCCGAATGTTTTATCTTCTATTTTAGTGTATTCTGAAGTGCCAATACATTAAAAGACCAGTTGGGTCTACTAATTACTTTAAGAATTTATTTTAATTGCATATTATATACTGTACAAGTAAGATGGAACATAAGACATCAACTTTAAATGGAAGAGTTCCATCTTGAAGCCTCATTTTAAGTTTAAAAACGCAAATCAGTGCAAAGACCAGGGCTCTGAAGGCTGACCTCACCTGCTTTCTGAAGGTGGTTGGAGAATGGGCTTACCAAGATGTCAACAAATACAAATCCTTATTCCACCCACTGTGTCCAGACAATCCTATCTGACAATCCTCCATCATATGAAAAACTATTTTTGTTTGAAGTATGGCATAATTTATCTTTGTCCATGTTTGTAAGCTATTTCAAATACGGCCCTGTATACTGTAAGGTTCCTTACCGTGTTTTATTTCATACATCTGCAGAATAATTTCCATGTCTCTGCTGCTTTGTGCATGCTGACTTCCTGTTTTCACCCACATTATTCTCTTAGCCTTGCAGTAGAACTTGGAGTCAAAGACAACCTAATTATTTTAAATGAGATTTGGACATTAGCTCATTTCCAGCCTTCCTGCTTTATATCTGAAGGACAACAGATCTCAGTATCAAGTTCCAGAATGTTTTATCTAGGAAGTATTTTTAGGAAGAGATTTAAATGCTTCTAAATATTAGAGCTGCTGAACTCTAGTTCAGCACACTACAAAACTCACTTCTACAGCTCTTCCTCTCCCATCTAGCCACATCCTGATAGAAACAGCCGAGCTATTCACGAATTGTCTTTACTTCAGTTTAGACCAACAAGCCTGCAGATGCTGTTTCACAACCCCTCTGTCATGCAGCAAAACCCACTGTAGATTTCTTTCCTGGCCCCCTTTCTGCCCCCATTCAGCTGTGCTGGAGCAGCTGCAATGGTTTAAACCAGCAGTGGTTTAAAAAACATCCCACTGCATCAGTCATGCCACTGGTTGGTTTCCAGAGCTGTTTCAGAGATGGCTGTACTGATGCAGCCTGCAATGACCAACCAGACCAGTAGTTTTCTCAGTTCTGTCACTGGATAATTGTCTTCAGCTACTTTCTTACTTCCTACTTGAACAGCAGTAGTAGCGGAAGGCACCAGGGCTGCTCCATGTGGGAAAGACCTGTCCTGTGACAGGTTGTTATCCTAAGACCAGCTCTCTCGTCTCCTGACTTGTATCTCTTAAGATGTCCATCAGCAAAAAATTCCTTTTTAGTTTTAATTATTCTTCACAGATCACTCATTCCAATGCTCTTGTCCCTGAGAATACTCATCTATGTACAGATAGGCTGTGATTAAGGCAGCGCTGAAATTCCTCTCCTTGAGTCCACTGTACTTTTGCTTTGTCAGGCAAGGCTCTTCTGCTGGGAGGACAATTGTTAATACTTTTTTAATGTTTTTAAAGAGTCTTAATGGTGGAAGTTCAGCACAAACCATTTCAGTATGTTTCATTATTTAGTCAATTATGGTACAGGCTCATGTCCTGACAAGTGATATGGATCAGGTTGTACAGGTGCAAACCTAGCTTTGCTTTAGTTTAGTTTCAAGCCTTCCTATCTTTGCAGATGTCATTCCAGGGAGTTCCACATAGAAGGATCTGTCTGTGAAGCACAGGCCATTTTCTGATCCCTGACCTGCACATTGATCTAAACAGAGCGATGCTTTTGTGGAGCTCCATTTAACCTGTGTGATCCACGCTACACTCTTATTACACCACAAAATATCTCAAGCAGTAAAGCTACACAGATAATTTGTAATGTGCAGTATATGAAACTATTCCCTCAGTCCCCTAACCACAGTGAGTGGCTGTCCCCTAACAACACAAACATTGCTGTGGCATATCCCAGGCACAGCCCTCAGATGGGCTTAAGGTAGGAAGCTGCTTAACCTGCTGAGTAAAGCTTGCAGATCAGGAACATAACTAAGACACACAAGAGAACCATCAGAACACCACAGCTACAATCATGTCTACCCAGCAGCCACAGTAAAATACCTAATATGTTTCTCAGCTTCAAGAAAAACAAAAAACCCTCTTCCTTCAGAGCTCCAGTACAGCACAAACCAGAATTCTAACAACCATTTTATTTCTCAGATAAACAACTATGTATATGTTCTCTGCTCCTAGGCCCTCCTCCATTTCTTTGCTAAAAAGAGCCCTCTGAGGCATTTAAAAAAGGGATTCCTGTTGCACTCTTACAATAGAGAAAATTGAGTTGTTGCCAACTTTTTTTTTGTTTGTTTAAATAAGCACCATCTTGGAAGTGCAATTAGTAGCTCAAAAGGACATGTTAAGCATTTTAACTGCTTTTTCTGTGGGACCTGCCTAGGCATTTGTATTCTTTAAGGCTCCACCTGCAGAAATCACTCAGTGCAGAAAATGTGAGCACAGGTCCCCAAGCTTATGCCAAGCTTCTCTGTCGAGTGGACTCCCACAACCTAATTTCAACATGGGAACAAAATTATGTGGCTTAATACAACGTTAGTAATCTTGTGTGATACTGCAGAATAATCACACCTCCAAGTGTGAAGCAGCAGCACTGAAGGGGGAATACAAAATGGATAAAGCCCTGCAGTGACTCAGTTGGGGAACTTTATGCGTGAAGCTTTTGTATGCAACAGAGCAAAGGTTAATATATGCATCATGCAACATAGGTGGGATCTGTTGAGATCTTTCTCGTGGGGTTTTAAGGTAGAGGGCATTTTTTCAAGCCTATCATACATCACTATTACCTTTGAATGCTACACGTTTCTCCTAGCAAAAAAAAACCAAAACCCCAAGCCCTGTAATGACATGCCTTGTATATTTCAGTTCTGAAGACTAAATAGCATCTTCATTCATAAAGTTATAGCCTGCATATAACCCTCATTCATAAATATACAGTCTGCATATAACCTTCACTTCATGTGGCCTCGTTTGAGCCAGGGATGGCATGTTACAAGTTCTATGTATACAAACATACACACAACCACATGACAAAACAAGGGGCTAATTTTAGACCTCTGCAGCCTGCTAGCAAACAGAAGCAGGAGGCTGCACCCTCTGCAGCAGGACTGCCTGTTGCAGCAGGTGCTGCACAACTGGAATGAGGAATTCTGGTTCACCACCCAGCCTTCTAGGCACGGTGGCAATCCAAATAACGACACACTGCACTACAAACAAGAATACTGAGCTTTTTAGGGGTAGTTTAACATGATTGCTTTTATTTACACTGCCACGCTTTAAAAAATAGATTCTTTTGTTGGTGAGTTGGGAAAGCATTTTCAGTTTGCTCTATCTTAGGAGTATTCTACCCCATTTTAAAGAGTGTTCCCCATCATCAGTGTTGCACTTGCTTAGAAGAATAAGTCTTCCTACTATCCAGTACTGCCTGATCTTAGTGATTTTTACCTTGATGAATACTATGCTCACTCAATTTGTGGCCTTTTGTGACATGTTTTCAAGACTTCTTATATAAAATTTCAAAAGCATTTACCTGCCCATGCAGTATTATAGTCTTATCTATCTTTATATTTCAGTTCTTCCTCTAAAATTCAAGCAAAGTAAACAGTCTGAACTCATTATGTCTGTATTGAGAGTTCAACTTCAAAATGCAAACAGAAAAGGGATGCATGGTAGTGTCCTTTTTATAAACAGACTGATCCACACGATTCAGATGAAAAGTGAGTAAAGAGTTAATCCAAGTGCGAAGGGCTCCATGTCAGTAATAGCATGAATAAACCCCCACAGAAGGCTTCATGGCTAGCAGCACACTCCACAGAGTCCAGATGAACCAGCAGGAAGAACAGAGGGCGGATAATCCTGTAAAATTACCCCAGTGGAAATGCTGATAAATTCCCAATTACAAGACCTGCTCCAAAATGAAAAAAAATGCAAGATACAATACAATTACCAGTCAACACTTGCACATCTCTGTATTTAAGCCAGACACATACCGCAGGTATTACTTAATCCCTTGAATTTTGAATTTGTTACCCATTGTGGTGAGAGCTGGATTAAGAAAATAAACCCCAGACAACAATCAATCAAACAAACAAACAAAAAATCAAACAAAAAATCCTGGAGATCTGCAACTCTGCTTACAAAGCAAACACCTGCCTGCAGAATTACAGCACGGGTTACTATCAGAGAACTGTCGGGGTTGGAAGGGACCTCTGGAGATCCCCTCCTAATGGGTTCCCTACAGCTGGTTGTATAGGAAAGTGTCCAGACAGGTCCTGAATACATCCAGAGAAGAACACTCCACCACCTCTCTGGGCTGCCTGTTCCAGTGCTCTGTGTCTGTGCACTTGCAGAGTTAGACATTAAAAAAAAAGGGGGTGGGGGGGGGGGGAAGGAAAACAACAAACCTGTTTGACTGTATTTGTTATGGTTATACTTTCATACTACAAAACGCAGAGTAAGGCTGCTAGGAATTTTTGATTTTCATGGAAAAGTTGTTGAGATGCCCTGCGCACACACTTTGCACACTCCACGACAGAGGCAGATGCGCGGACGCAGACTTTCCTAAAGCCCCCTGTGATCCCGGCTTACAGCTCCCCACAAAGCCCTGAGCCACACAGCTCCCTGCAGGCACGCAGGCCCCGCTGACCCACTTCTCCGCGCTCCAGGGGCGCACACGAGCGTGTGTGCTCACACACGTGCCTGCTCACAAGCTCCACAACCCCTCGACTTCCCCACCCCGCACCCGAGGAAGCGCCGTCCCAATTCCCCTCTGTTTACCCCCGCAGGTGTGTGTCCCCCCGCCCCACATGTCAGCGCAAGCCCCGCCCCCCTCCCGCCCCCATTGGCCGCCGCCGCTGCCAATCACGTGCCGAGCGCTCGGGGCGGCTCTCCCCTCGCCCGGCCGCTCGCAGGGCCGCGGGCCGCCCGCTGCCAGCCACAGGCCTCGCCCCGCCGCCCCGGCAGCGCCGTCCCTCGGCGAGCGGAGGGCTCAGGAAGGAAGGGAAGCGAGATGGCTGGAAAATTGCGCTTTGGACCATTATCAGATTGATGTCATTTCCCTCTCTGCCTTTGTTTAATTATTTTTAAACAGTTGGGAAAAATAAATAAATACATATATACGTATATATAAAGAAGTTGGAGCTTCCAGATGCCGTTACGCTAATTCCACTTAATTGCCCTCCGATGCGAACGCAGCCCGATTCTCGGCGAGAAGCTGCCAGCTCGCTCCGGCGGCGGATGGGCGGCAGGACGAGCCCCGGCCCCCGCCCGCAGCCCCGAGCCCGGCCCGGCCGCCTCCGGAGCGCCCCCAGCCCCGCCGCCCGCCCCGAGGGGCCGCCCCCCGCCCCCTGACACCCAACAGAACGGCCCCCCCTCCTCTCACCGAACTCCAAGGGCCCCCGCTCAAAGCGGAGGATCCCCCCCACCCTACGCCGCTCGCCATAACAACACCGCTCCCCTCCCCCCCAGCACCCCCCGCCCCCGTTAACCCCCGCAGCCCCGCTCCCCGCCCTCCCCGTCCCCCTGAGCGCGAGCCCCCCCTCGAGGTGAGGCGCCGCGGGCGCACCCCCCCGAGCCCCTATACCTGTGGCTGCAGCATCCCCGTCCCCCCACCGCCCTCGCTCCGCCGCCTGCCTGGCTCTTTGTTTCCTGCCGCGGGCCGGACGGGAGAGCGGCTCCCCCCCGCCTCCTCCTCACACTCATTGAAAGCAAACAAGCATCATGGCGGCGGCGGTGGTGGCGGCGGCTGCGGGCGGGCCGGCCCTCCTCCTCCTCCTCCTCCCTCCGCCCCGCCCGCCGAGGCCGCCCCCGCTCCGCGGCTGCGCAGGGCCGGACCGCAGGGGGGCGCTGAGGGGAGCGCTGGGGGCGGCCGTGTGGGGGTGGGTGTGTGGCGGGACGGGGGTTTGTCGTGTCCCCCAAACGGAGGCGTGTGGTGGGAGCTCTGGCGGGAAGGTTGGGAGGGGGTGGGCGCGGTGTGACGGAAAAGTGGATAACAGTGACGTGTCCGCGGTGTTTGCTTGAAACGCTGAGCGGTGTGTAGCGGTAAAGCAGTCCCCAGTGTGAGGCCAGGGAGCGTAATTGAAGTCTTCTTTTTAAAGAACTTTAAATTCCACATAAATGCGATTCAGAGCTGCAGTACATGACCTCAGGCAAAGCGTGGATGGCATGTTTAGCAAAAGGGATGTCTTTTCCACGCGTGTATCTGTAATACAGCACATCCTTGCCCGAGATCCTTCACTGTGACATGGCCACCGGCTTCCATCCTCTGGGACTTGCCTTTTTCTTTTCTTTGGTTATTTGAACCAGTTAATGGATATGTACTGAGATACTTGGGAAAGTAAAGGATGTTGTTTTTAAGTGCTGCTAGTGCTGCTGCCGTGCAGCAAGGTCTCATGGTGAGCTGAAGGACGGCCGCCATGTTAGGAGGTGGCAGGAAGGTGCCGTCAGGTAAAATTGTAAATAACTTCAAAATGAAGTGAATTCTCATTAAAATGCCGTTGGAATGTTCGAGCATTGGTGGTGTGGCAGCTGGGTCTGCCCCTCATCAAAAGGAACAGCAGTGAGGCCTTCTCTACTAACAGTGTGAAAGGCACTGAACCAGGCTGTGCTTCTGAGGATCACCAACATCTGAGCAGTAACCAACATGAGCAGGGCTCTGAAAAGTGACCCCAGCATGCCGCGTACCCAGCCTGCTCGTAAAACATCCTCCTCAGAAGGGCTTAGTTAGCCCTTTGGCACTTGGTTTAGGAAATAATCATGCTGCACTTCAGATTTCTGTTCAGCCTTATCCTATCATATATCTGAAATGTTCTCGGATGGCAAACTACCTCTCTCTGGCTGTGTCAGATACCTGAGCTGGCTTGGTCACTGGATGCGGCGTGGGCTCTGCATTCAGTGCCAGCCTGGCTGTGCAGAGTCAACAGCCATTCAGAACTGAGCAAAGCAGCTCTACATGTCATTCTCTGCACTGCATGTGTGTTCTTTCCAATAACCAGCTGTCTCACACATTCTTCAGTTAATACTTCCTAGGTCAGATATGGCCTCAATAGACTGTATCATTTTGCCTAGAGCGAGTTCTCGAAAAGCAGTAGTAAAGTCTTTGAGTGCATTTGCAGGATTTTCCAGGAATTGCTTTTCAGCAAAGGAAAATCAGGACCCCAACACAACAACAACAGAAACCCAGCAATATTTGAAGAGTCCAAAGTTACAGCCTATTGTATCAACTTTTATTTGAATCATCACTTTGCTTGTGTGGTTGGAAACAACAGAATGAAGTAAAAACATGTATGTGGTTTTTTTTAGAAACTGTTATGCTGCACGGAATTTCCTGTGCAGAAGTGCTGGTGCTCATCGGTACGTATGATTAACTTTTGCTCCGTGCAAGTGTTATCAGACCTGTAACCACGCAAACACTGGAGCAGATGGTCTGTGCTGGTGTCGGTGTTTCAGGTCTGGGTGCCTAATGAGATCTGAGAGTGCAACATGAGCCTCTCTTCATTTTGTTTCTCATAGTGGATAGACTTTTTGCAAGTGCTCTTGTTGCTCAAGGTCACAGATTCATCAATCAGATGAGAGCCCTTCCCACTGATCTTTTACCTGCCCATGAGAGTTTCCATACATCTGGTGAGCTGCTGTGTTGCATGGTGTATAGTTGTCCTGAGTTCAGGATGATATTAAAGAGAATCAGAGCAGGAATTAATCACATATTTTGAACACTGTTAAGCTCAGAGTACGGTATGTTTAAATTTTCATTCATTACCCAGAAACAAAACACTTATTTGCACTGTGGAACAAACTTTAGGTGGCCACCTTTGGGCCAAATACAGTTTTTGATATGTACCCAAAAGTGAGCATCCTATAACCCTTTCAAACTGGGGCTAAGAGGATTTGCTGTGAGTAGCTTAATGACTCCCAGCACTGCCATCTCCCTGTCACCTTCCTTCTCCATGTCCAGGGAATAGGGATTGTCTGGGAGGGCTCTGGGAGTGCTGCTCTGTCCATGTTGACAGCACTTGCAGCTGTTTTGAGGACCTGTTGCCTCTGTGCCCTGACAGAAGGATGTAAAGCCTGTGGCAGAGAGTTGCTTTGTGGCAGCGTTATGGTACTTTTTGCTTTGCTTAGATGGCCAAATTTGGTTAAGACTTGTTTGACTTCTAAATACTTTGGGCTAAAATACATATTCTTCATCCTCTGTGGGTCATATGTGATGAGTGAATTAGAGAGACATCACCACATCATGACAGAGAACAAACACAGAGCTGTCTTGGCTTGTGAAAGCTCTGGTGTCTGTGGTTATAGAAGAGGTGAACAAGGAAATTTTCAGTGCTCTCTCCTACTTTCCATGCCCTGGAAATGTGAAGGAACAATATAACTGGAGTATAAGGAGATGAGAAATGAAGCAGAGAAGAGCAGAATTATGGCAAAGCAGGAAAGATAACAAGGAAGAAAGAAAGTAGAAGCAGAGAGGGACCCCAAACAGGAGGGCAGAACTTAGTTACAATCTCCATTTTCAGAATATGCAGGTAGTGAAACAGAGATCTTAAGTGAACAATAGCTTCCATTGCTAGTGAGGTCAGTGGGATCGCTGCTTTGAATATGGAGCACTCCTAAAATGACAAGAACTCTGAAAAACTGACATCTTAGGGTTCTCAGATTGGACATCTAAAATCATTGCATGTTTAATGATTTCAGCCTTCAGTTTTATGGCCTGTTCTCCATCTATGAAGTGAACGTAAGAGTACTACTCTTCCTTACTCTTCCTTTATTATCCTACTGTAACAGTAGGATAATAAAGATAAATCTTTGATGTTTATTGAGCACTGAAACCACAGTGAAAGCCCCCATACAAAAAGCACTGAGGCAATTAATATTCCTGCTTTCCTCCGTGTGGACTGGAGTTACGTAGCTTCTGTAAGTCTTGCATGCAAGAAGGTTATCAAAACCTCACGCATAACCACAGCAGAACTAAACTGAGGAATTTTAATGGTGGGATGGCACAATCTGTAGGTACTTGACTTTGCAGCCTTAAGCATTACATTAATACGCATTATTAAACAAAAATGCTCTAAGTACATTAAAAGAAATTGAATGTGATGAAAGTTTTTGGATACTTCTTTATAGAAATACCTCTGCTTAATATGAAGACTTCTCTAACTTCTTCAGCTTTCAGGTCTATGGAACATTTAGTAACAATTCTTTTTCTAGGTATAGTCCACTGCTAAAATAACAAATCTAAGAATACAATGATTCTTAATTGTCATAATCAAATATTAAACTCTGAGAACTATTAAGAGACTGAATTGGAATTACAAACCATGATATTGTTTTGCTGACTGTAATGTTTTAGATACAGTCTGATTCCTATGAGTTTTTGTCTCTAGGATCACCTCTCCAGCTCTTGGCTACCCTTCTGCAAGAAGATGACCATCTTCTCATATTGAAACTAAGATAATGATGAAAAAAAAAAATTACGACTTGCACACATCATTACACAGGTGGAGTGCCTACTTGCATGAAAAGCGTGGCAATAGAAGCACAGCTCTGCTCTACATTGCATGGTATGACCCTTTATGTATGTGAGTTCAGTGACTGAATAGTGAAAATTGCTTTGCAATATTTCAGCCCCCAGTTATGGAGTCACAACCGAAAGATTCAGTGCCAAATAATGGCGTTACTGATCTAAAAAGGAGGGATTCTCACAAGTGGAAAGCCAGCTGCTCAAACTACCAGTTCATCTTTTTGGTCCTTTCTACCATATCCTCTTCTCTTTGTGCCCATTTTGGTGTTTCTTTTCTTTCTGTCAGCATCTTATTTTTCATCTTTATTCATTGTCACTTTCTATGCTTTTCTCTAGCAGTAGAAACATATTTACTTGCGAGCTGATCCCATCTGTGTGGCTGCATTGTAAAGCTTCCCCCTGCAGTGGCACTGCATGTCTGGTTTAGTTTCATATGACAGAGGCAGTTCCAATGTACAGAAGTGCCAAGATTTCAAACTGCTTATCAGACAGAGAGAGTATTTGCATTTAGGCATAGTTTTAGAAAAAAAAGAGGGTATGCAGTTTTTCTTGTGTAAAACACTGCAACAACGCTACAATATTTTGACTCTTGATAGTTCACTGAAATGGGAGATTTCTGAACTTTTAACTCAGTTTGACCTCTCATGCTTGCATCATTTCCTGCTCATGAACCAGAATATATGGGCGATTGTAACTCAAATATGCACTAAGCTGTCCCTACTGTAATCTTGCACATTTAGTAGGATCAGGACTCAAAGGAGATAAGCAAAGAAACCTTTGTCCTGGAGGAAATTACTGTGAATTAAAAAGTGATGGGTTTTCTCTTAATAAAAATTGAACTAATGCTCCAGAGTGGCACTGTGAAACTCTTCAGCTTATGAAGGTGCTATCTTTGAGGAAATATATATGTTAATCCAGCTGTCGTGCATAAATTCTCATTTGGAGCCTGATCTAATTCCCATTGAGGTAGGGATGGACTCAATCTACTTAAATTTCTCCATACAGTTTCACGGCTTTCGACTATCTTCATCTGTTGTATCACATTACTATGTGTGGGTAGAGTTGCCACATTCCACCCATGACACAACTGTTTCAGAGGCAAGTGAACTGATGTGTGCATATGGTATATGCAGTCCTTACACAAACCATATGCTTTTGGACAGCTATCTTTGCAATCAGGGGATGTTATGGAGGGTTCTTGAATACAAAGTCCAGTTGCTCTTTTATTAGAAGACTTTACAAACTTCATTTATCTTCACCATGACCTTACTTTTGGTATTTGACAGACAGAATGAGTGATATATTGTTTACTTTTTGTAAATTAGTAACTAGTTTTAATTACTCGGAATAACAATGACATGATTGCATAAAGCTTTGATAATTTATTTCTGTAGTTTTCTTGCATCAAACATTAGGCACAAATTATGTAGCAGAAAGTGACTTCACACAATAGTGCAGTTAGGCATAATCTTCTTTTTGCTACCTGTTCGACATCTCCTATATGTTCAGTTTTCCTCATTTCCACATGTTTTACATAGGAGATCATTATTTATCTGGAGAGTTTTGGCTGAGTACCCTCTAATGGGGGGGAAAAACCACTGAATTGATAAAATACACTTTAGTAATGAGGTTATGAGGAACAGTAATAATTTTTTTCATTGGTAGCTACAAAAACTACAAAAAAAAGATGACTAAATAAATGTAACTAGCAGTGAAGTGTGGATACTTGTATATTTCTCCTTCATCTGAATTGACATGATACTCTCCTATGGATACCAAATTTGCAGAGAGTGGGGGGAAAGTATTGTATTGGGTGAAACATGTTTAAAATCACAGCCAGTATAAGTAAATATTCAGATCATATAGTCATAATCATAGAATGACCTGAGTTGAAAAGGACCACAATGATCATCCAGTTTCAACCCCCTGCTATGTGCAGGGTCACCAACCACCAGACCAGGCTGCCCAGAGCCACATCCAGCCTGGATGTGAATTGGATGTCTATTAGGACTAAAAAGCCGCTTCTCATGGAGCTACCCACTGGACTGCTTTCCTGCTGTGAAGGTGGGTCCGTTGGGACACCCAAGGGTACAGTTCACCTAAATGAATGTGGACATATATCGTACGCATATGCAAGCTGGTCACCATAGGCTGCCTTTATAGGCAGTGGAGTCTACAGTACCAGTCGTTGGTGCTGTAATTGCTTTTCAAAAGACTTAAAATGACACAGGAGAGCGGAAAGCATGAAACTGCATGGGATTTGTGTCAAAGTGCTGGGAGACCTCAGCAAGCTGAACAAATGCTCAGTGCTCCCTCTTGCAAATGGGAGATGGTTGACTTAGTTTCCAGAGCCATGCTTTCTAAAGGGCTGTGCAGCTGAGCTGTATTTGCTCAAAAAAAAAGATCAAAATAATTACCTGCTTTTCAGGTGATCACTGCAGGTGGCAGGAAGAAAATTTTCCAATGGTTACAGCTTGTGATTGGTGTGGTGCATTCGGCTTTTCCACTCCTTCCAAAATATCAGGCACTTTGAATAAATGCCTTCAGAGGGCAAAGAACCAGGTTGAATGAGCTACCAGTCTAATCTCTTCTTGTTTCCTTTGTGTCCAGGATTGTTGGATCGCAAGATTTAAAAAAAGGACAAATAGTTGTGTGACAAAAATCCAAACGTTTGAGCCCAATGCAGCAACCTGAAACAACCACTGCGTTTCCAGAAGAGTGTCTTTCAATATAAAGCCTACTCCTGAGTAACTGGCACACGCTCAGCGAGCACAACACGAAGACAACTGGCAGCGTGAGTCATTTTGCATGTGATTGTTGAATGTGACAGATTGAGAATAGCAAGGAGTACGAGTTCATGCTATGAGAAAGAAGTAAAGCAGCATCCACTCGCTAGCTTAAACTACAAGTAGGTGTGGGGTGCTTTGGAAGCAAAATACCATCAGAGTTTTGGAAAAAAATGATTTCAGAACACTATTTTCTTCTGTTGCTCATTTTTATTTCAGCACAGATTGTCTCTTTCTTTTCATAATTGCAAACAGAGAGCAAGAGCGTGTTTGTAAATCCTGTATTGCTAATAGCTTGTTCCCCTTTTTACTTTTCATCTGAGTAGCCTTTTCCTTTCTTCATGTTGATGCTGGGTTGGCCTTTTTATTCCTTGGTTGGCCTTTATTCCGGACTGCTCCAGCACACTGCCCGGGCAGAAACAGTTTCAAATAAACGTGGGGCAAATGCAGTTTTAGAAATGATTACTTTCAGAGCAAAATCTAACAGGCTTGGGAAGAGCAGGGAAGCTACCAATGAAATCTGTGCTTCAACCAAACCCTATGTTTGGTCAAAATATTAAATCTGAGTAATTTATGAATTAAATTTAGCCACACTGTATTTTCGGACATCTTATATATCTCCCAATTTATTGTTAATTAATGTTAAATGTGGTGTTTGCTTGTATATCTGAGCACCTGGGTTGTAACATGTCCTGCACTCAGTGTAAGTTTGCTGCTCAGCTGCATAATGCTGTTATATAATAGCTTTTTTTAAAAAAAGTGTGCTTGAATGAGTAGTTCTAGAAGTGTTTTGTGGATGTTTTCTTTTTCTCCTGCGATATCTTATATGTAGCAATGGATTCTGTATGCACGTGATTCTGTTTGCAACAGTTGGAACCAGGTCTGTTTCTCTCCTTTAATTATTTTCCGGGACTTTTGGTGAATAATGGTTCCTGGGAGTCCTTTTGCTGTACTGAATAGTGAGTGCCTAGGCTGAATTTACTGGCCTTCACTTTATTTTGCAAATAATTATGGGTATTATGTTAGCACAAGAACGGTCCAGACCTTTGCTTCCTGATGTGCCAGGCACACTCTGTTTGCTCACCACAGCAACAGAAAAAGGTTAAGTGCATTCTTTGTATTTGTGAGCTCTGGGCCAAGTTGCCCTTGTCAGCTCTAGGTGATTTATTTCTTCAGATCTGCGTTGCCGGTTTGACGTCGATGACCTCGCGGAGATATGGGGAAGCTAAGTGATCTCTATGGCGATCTATTTATTTAAACTTGTATTTATTCAGAGCCTTTTGCAGTTGTTTGCCTTAATGGCTGTTTGTTTGTTTGTAACAGCAGCTGCCCTTATGAAATACTCCATGACCATAGGAGGGTACCTGATCTGGCCATGTGGAGCTGTTAGCACTTTTCTTCATCTCAGTACCTCCATGGTTCTGATATACGACGAAATTCCTCCAACCCGGACACTTTCTGAGCTTCCTTTTAACCTCATCTTCTTACTCTGTCTTCGGTGTTGCTTTGTCGTGAACGCATTCACAAATTTTACAAAAATCTTTCTCTCTAGTGTGGCATTGCCAGCCCTTTGGCAGTGTCCCTGCACAGACTCAAGCTGCTCTGATGTGTTGAAGCAGGGATGAGGAATCCCTGGTGAATGCCATAATTTTGCTGAGATGCAGCCTGAGGTTGCCTGGTGCCAGGGCCTGCAGGTCCCCGTGACTCGCCAGGACCCGTGCTGCTCTTTCAAATAATGGACAGCAGGTGGTAGCACATGTTCATTCCAATATTTTTTATTTTTTTTAAAGAATTACTCCTTCCAAAGCTTCACCTTTTTTATGAAAAGGGGTCTGGAGGAGAAAATCAAGTGCCAGAGAGGATGTGTATTTAGCCTGCTTCCAGGCTTTTCTTTTTCCCAAGAAAGCTAAAGCCACTCCCTTCACCTCTGACATTTCTAGAGTCATTTTTCCTCAGTGAGCTTCTCTGTTGAGTTACAGAAAGAGCGAGTCTTGGCTTGAATCTGTAACATCATGCAGGATAATTTTGCTGTGGAAGCATGCAGGTAGTGCTGAGTAAGCAGAAGACAGAGGCTGGGAAAAGCATTGCGCTCAAACAGACTGTGCCTTCCTGCATGGGAAAGCTGAATTAACTTGGTTGAATCAGCTAACAGTTCTGCTGAAATGAAAGAAGCTCTCCCAGCCCAAATGGACCGCAAGCAGAAGGCTGCTGAGAGATGGGACAATAGCCAGGGTAGAGTTTCACACAGAAGGGCTCTGGTCACTTGGTTCACTCTACTCTCATGCTGGCATGTAAAACATACAGGGCTCTCTTCCCTGCAAGCTGTAAATCAACAGACACAAAGTAAACTATTCTGAGCAAATATTGCTGTAAGTTTTATTATAATAGGGTGCTTTGTATGGGGCTGGTGAGAACATCTGCATGAACATGGACTAAGACGCATGAGAGGTTTGAAAGCATTCAGCCCAGTGAATTGATATGTCAATAGCACATTCATCCCATGATTTATTTAGTACAGACACTGTTTACTGCTCGCTTTGGAAATATTTCAGTTCCAATAAAGGTGTAAACTTTATTTTTTTTAATAATTAGACTTACATAATTAAAGTTATATGACAGTCTCCTATGGCCTGAGAAATACTGCTTCAATGAGATGTTCTTAAATGAAATTGAGGTGACTTAGCCTCAGATTTCTCCTTTGACTGGGTTTATAATTGCTTTCAGACTGCCCTTAAAGTGCCCACATCTGGGCAGCAGCATCTGCAGTTTGATTGCACAGATAACAGCAAAGATCTTCCCTGGTCAGACATGGACCAGAGCACAGCTGAGCTGAGCCAAGAGGCTTAGCCCATCTCTGTGGGATGTATTTTCAGAGGTAGCTGGTTGTGTCATACATACAAAAATCTATCATACATTTATTTACTCCAGAATGTTATGCTATAGAAAACAGACACTGTCACAAGAATACATGATCCAGCTTGGCTCTGCATAATCTGAACTGTCTAGGTTTCTTCAGAATTAAACCATAAGCCTGCCGTAATTAAATTGTTTTTGAGGTTTTATGTCTTCATATGAACAAGCCAGAACTTTTCTTCTTCAGCAGCAGGCTGGGATCTTGTTCCCACCTTAAATGTAGAACAAGTAATGATTCTGGGAAGAACTGACCCAACTTCCAAATCGTCTCAAAGGTTTGTTTTCACTGCAAGCCTGCCACAGACAGGTTCTTCATAAAATATTCAGCAATGTAGTTGAGTAGTAGTTGAACCAAACCCTAACTTTTCCAAAAGTGGATATTGATTTTGTATCCCAGTCACATGACAAATCTTACGTAGTCAAGTGTTAATAGCAGGGATAGTTCATCAATGAGGTTGCATGTTTCTAAGCTGTTTTTATAAAGAAAAGTTTGCTAGCTAGTAAGCCATACAATGAAAGAGATTTTGAGTGGAGGAGAGGGAGAGTTGCTAGGATGACTACTGTGTAAGTGAATGTAGCAACAGATGTGGAGATACTACTGGTCAAGCTTAGCCAGACTCTGACATATAATTACGACAAGCTGCTTCTGAAGGGTGGTTCTTGCAGAAAAGTCAGTTCTAGCAAGTGATATTCCCTTCAGGACAGGATGATAGGAAAGCTCTGGTGCAAGCTGAAGTGTAGACTGAGTGTCCTGCCAGTAACCTTCACTGCAATGACGTGGGGGAACCACCCGTGGTGGGAGTGCAGATGGCTCATGCTATGGGGGAGCTCTCCCTGACAGGCCAACCCACTCTTTCTTGTTTAACTTCAGTACATCAGGGAGCATGCTATTAATTGTAGGTGGAACCTGGATGTGCAGGACGGTGTCCAGCTATGTAAACAGAAACAGTACCAGAAATCTAATCCTCCCTTCTCCATCTTCTCGTAGCTGGGGCTGATGGCACTGCGGGCTGCACCAGGATCTACTAAAGAAATTCCTTCCCTTGTAGAGGGTCTTTTATAGCTTGCAACAGAAGCATGGAGTTGTGAATAAACAGCAGTGTAAAGCTGGGGCTGGGACGTAAGCTGTATCCTTTAAACAAAGTTGAATTGCTGAGAGGCAAGTCACAGAAATTCATTCAGGAACAGAGGCACTTCTGTCTGAATGTCCAGCTGAGCTCACGTGTGTTTTCCTCTGATTTGGGAAGCTCAGCCATCAGAACCCCAGAGTGCTGCTTCACATGGTGCCATGTTTCACTGTGTCCCCTGACTGCCATCCAGTGTTTTCTAGCCAGAGTGGCAAAGCATGAATATGTAGGAGTAAAGGGGTGCTTCAGTACATTTGGCAAAGCACATGGTGCTTGTGTTACTGGTGGGTGAGCACTTCTGGGGCTCCCTCCTTGGCTGTCTGAGCAGAACTAGATCTCAGCTGTGGCTGCCATGGCTCCAGCTTTTTGCTGCAGGTTCAGTTACAGGCTGACAGCTAAGGCAGCAGATATTTCGCCTACGGTGTCCTGCTATTAGATATGGACGGGGGCTAAGGAGAACATTAGTAATTAGGCCGACTCCACCCTACATGGTAGAGATATGGTATCCTCCTGTGAGATCCCTGTGGAAAACGCCAGTAAACCTGATAAGAATTCACCAGCTGGCCTTTGATGTCTGTAAGTTTCAGCTGCAAAACATTTAACCTAAGGAAACGGTAGATTGCTGTGTTCCCAAATGGGTCTGAATGAGGGCAAGCTGAAAATATATTTGGAACTTTTACTATAGGTTTCCTAAATTAGTCTGTTCCAGCCAGAAGGAAGGGGTTTTCCTCCCCATGAGAGGATTCTGCTACTGGTTGCACTACAGAGGTTGGAGTCTGCACGTCTTGTTTTGTTAGGAAACAGCTTCTCAGATGGAGACGTACCTGAAGAGATTCAGACCGTGTCTATGCTTTCCTTTATTAACGAGTTTTAATTTAAGTGTTCATGGTGTTTCAGTGATGTTTGTGGAGGACAGAATGGTTCAGATGATTTTATGCTGTGCACTTTTCAAGTATATGTCCGCAGAGGCTTGCACAGCTGCTAATGCAACTACCTTGCTGCAAACTATATCCTACTGCTGTAAAAGTGAATGAAGAAAATCATAATATAACGCAGCAGATGAAGTAACATTCTGGCACAACACCATGAACGAATTGGAAGTGAAGGAGGAACATTGCAGGCTGCAGACGTCAGGGAGGAGGGGAGGTAATCAGCGTGCAGGGATACGGAGAGATCTGTTCCAGACCCCAGCAGAAAGAAAGCTAAGGTGGAAAACTACCTTTTCTGACGGGATATTTCAGGAGCACTGCCAGTTCTCACTGTAAACCAGACTGCAGCCCCCATCCTGCTCTCTGAGTTTGAGGAGTGTATGTCCAGATCAAAGGACCTGGTTCGTACTTTGTTGCTCACCTTACCCCTATGAGGTATTTCAGTGCTTATGCAATGAATGAGAGTAATTTCATTTATCTAATTGAAAGTGCCTGCATATTTAAAATTAGATGCTGGAGTGCTTTGTGTGGTTATAAAGGCCTCCAGGAAAGAAAGAAAAAAAAAAAAGTGATTTAATGGAATTATTTGAGTGCTTCTAAAAAAGAAACTCCTCCTCAGTGCTGGAATGACTGAATCCAAACGAAACTTATCAGCTCATCTCTCCAGGCCGGAGAAAAAAGAGGCAGATAATGCAGGATAAAAGAGCGTGTTTTAAAATGACACGACTTCTTTGTGCCTCGGTTCCCATAACTTTGTTAATGACGCAGTGTTGGTGCGTCACAGGGCGTGCTGGGCATGTTACACTATATTAAATGGTGTGCATTTTTTCTTATTTGGCGGGGGAAATGTTTGACAGTCTTTCTAAGGGCTGTAGCTGCCTATAAAAGACCTTTGTTTTCCAACAGCTGTAGTGCTATGCACAGGAAAAGTGTTTCTCTGCATAATCAAGCAGTTAATAAAGAAACACGTCTAGTTTTAGTTTGAACTGATTGCCAGCATAACCAGCTATAAAAGAATCGCTTTTTGTGGCTTTTTTCCCAGAAAGATTAATGATTAAAAGGGCTGCTTAATGTTTGTAAATATACATAAAGATAAAAAGAGGTTCTGTAAGATATGACCTCACGTTTGGATCTTAAAGCCAGGCTCTTCCCACTCCGTAGCATCCAACTTATGCTGTTGCTCATGGAAGTGGCTGGATTGAGGCAGATGTTTTTCTTGCTACAGCACAAGTAACATACAAATCTCAGCCTATGCTAGTCAGAATGTATTGCTTGTCTCTGTAGCTTAGTAATATGTACAAAGTGAATGTGAAAACATTGTGTGAAATTAAGCACCATTTTTGCCTGCTTTGTAACCAAACCACAGAACTCAGCAGCAGCTTTCTGCATCAGCCCATATGCTGCAGCCCAGCCACCACTTACAGGTAGGAATACCTGAGCATCACTGCTTGTAAATGCACACAGAAAACAGGAGGAAAGCTGGGTGCTCCTAGCAGTCACAGGGAACACTGAACAGAGACCCACGCTGAATGCCAGCTCAAAGACATTGCTGGTGTTGCCTTTGCTCATTTAACCCTGCTTCTAATCAATAGCTGCCCTTATAGCATCATTTTAATCGATTGAAATATTGATTGAAGTTGTGATAACTCTGTTACTGGTGGTCCTTGTGCACTTAACAGTATTAGAAAAGGCACTACAATGCGCTGTCTTCCTTTGGCACCATGCCCTGAAATAGCTATAATGAGTTCACAGGACCACTCCTCACTTCCAGGTGTCCATGGGAAGGTACCCGGGATGCTCAGCTCTGGGAGACAGCTGAGCAGCTGAAGCAGAGAATGAGCAATTTAGAAAGAAATTGCATAATGTTGTTTGCACTGCTTGCATTTTAGAAATCAGGCTGAATGTGACTTTTGCAAAGTGTCAGGATGAGTGCCCAATGTGATGTCTCATGCACTATCCTGAGGATACTGTAATCTCATTTCCAATAAGCATCGTCATAAGGAAGAAGGCTGTCACGCCCCTTGGTTCAGCCGTACTCACAGCGGGGCACTGCAGAGCTTCCCATGGCTCAGATGCACCAGCCACCACAAGGAGCATCACACACATCACTGCATTCTTCATGGTCATCCACTAACTTACAAGAAATGGAAAGGGAAAGCAACTCTGTTATTGCTGCAGCCTTTGTAGGGAAACCAGTGTCTCTTATTACCACATTGCAAGCATTTTCTGACTTAGTACTAATTCCTAAATTCCTTCGTGCTTTCTATCTCATTTAAAAGTAAGATGATTTGTGAATAAATACCGACTGTCCTACCAGCAGGCTTTCCTTGGGCTCTTAATGCATATTTGGAAGTGCATGGATTTGTGTATGTGCCTGCCCATCTGGCACCCGTGGCATCGTCCTCTCATGCACCCGTCCTGCACTGGAGGTGGTATGGGGCCCTTCCCATGACATGGCAGCTCCTCCCTCCACGTCTGCCCTGACTGCACTCACAGGACTGGAACTTTGTGCCTTCGGATCCCATCTGGATTTTTACTTTTGCTGCATTGCCACTTAACTGGCTGGCTCATGGCCGTCCAGCAGAAAGACAAAGAAGGAGAGCTGGGTTTATCTGGGGGAAGAAAACCCCAACAGATGCTAGATGCTTTGAAATCACTATGATATTGCAGGCTATCCATCCTCCTGGCTCTCATCATTTATAAATTTAAAGCTTTCCAGAAAAGCACGCTGGGATCCTGATACGATCCTAGCTGTCAGTGCTGGGCCTGAATACGCTGCTAGCAAGCACAGCATTCGTGCAACAGCAGTAAACGTGAGTCTGAAATGAGCACCCAGTGCTGCTGGCAGCTGCCTCCACCCTGCCCCACGTTATGGGGAAAGCCGGGTGGGAATGTGCGGGCCCCCCACTTGCCTGCGTTACAGAGCCGCGTGTCACTGCGCTTAAAGCAACGGCCCAGGCAGGCAAGAGCGCTGCAGGGCCCCAGCAGTGCCACTAGAGGCTGCCACGAAGCTTCTGTCGTGTGGGTGAGGCGCAGCCTGGCGCAGGTCCTGGCGCTAGGTCACAGGTGGGGTCGGGGAATGTCCCGGTCTGGGAACTCCTGCACCGAGAGCATGCGGGGCTGGGCCGGGCTGGGCTGTCCCGGACATCCCCCGGCACCTGGCTGCTCTGTCGCTTCTTGGGAGCCTTGCAGAGCAGCGTGAAAGCAGTGGGATCTCCCACGCGTCTGTGTTATGTGCAAATCACCTGGTGCGCTCCTGCAGTCTCTACCAGAAGGTTACAAGAAAGGCTGAGCTTGTTACAGGAAGGTTTAAACCCCGTGCGTGGAGGAGTTTCTGGGGTAGTCAGGGTATTTCTCTGCTCTAAGAATGCAGTTGAGTGCTGACCTTTGTGCTCCTTTATCCACACACACAGATCTCCCAGCTGAGCGCAGACTGCTGTACATGCCAGCTTACTTGGCTACAGAGCTGCAAAGAGGACCAAAAATGAACATGTGCCTTTCACTGGGGTGCTACCCTGCAGTTAAGGCACAGACTGATTCCTTTTAACCCTTTTTGCCTTGGTAACCCTCTGATTTTTTTTTTTTTTTCTAATGAAAAACAGCCCCTTTTTACAAGTTTTGCATGGTAGCTTGTAGAAGAGAATACGGAGATTTACAGCTGTGTCTTCTAGAGCACTTAGCAATAGTCTGTATAACCTTAACGACTCGTGACCTGATTGAACTTCACTAGAAAACATTACACTGCATGTTGGCAGTCCTCTAAACCCTTCCTGCTCTCCTCCCAGAAGAACTGACAAATTATCTCATAGACTTTTGCAATTCTTCTTCTCCATCGTAACTGAGGGCCCCAGTGAGTGCAATTGGCAATGCCCCCAGATGGGGCTGCCAGAAGGAGAGGTAATGCTATGCAAAACCCGCTGTATCTCACTGCAGTTCCCCCAGTGGAAATTGCAGAGATGGGTCAACGTTTCATATCAGTAGGAGTTCCTGCAAAGTGCAGTTCTGTTCTGATAACATTCATCGTTCGTTCAGCTTTTAATGATTGCTTTCCCAATGTGAAGGTGTAGGAGTTACCTCTCACCACCACGTCCAAGGAGGGAGCACAGCACACAGATATCAGTGCCTGCCATGATCCTGCAGCAAAGTAACTGGAAACACAGACCGACAGAGACCTGAAGTTATTTCTGAAAAGAAATTTTATAGTGAATGATCATACGTTTGATAAGCTTGCAGCCTTCTTCTGCTAATCATGTCATGATCTGTTTTGTGGCTCACAGTGCTGCAGAATTCAGCAGTGCCACTGCTTGTGGAAGAGGCACTAAATGGAGGATGCACAGAAAAGAAAACAGCACCTCCTTGAGAGCCGTCAGTGATGGCCTTCCTTCTGCATCAGGCTGCATTTAAACTACTGAAGTGCAGGGTTTTTCTCCAGCAACTGCCCATTCCCTATGGTTGTATTTGGATCTGCCCGTGGCAGTTAATTGAAAGCCTACTTCAATCATGAAATGTGGGGAATAGCTGGAGGTGAAAAATCAGGCTGGGATCATGAGACTAAAATCATGTTTTATAAAGGAAAACTTTCTGCCTGGCAGTTGTCCTTGTAACACTACAGGAGCTGGAAGTGTGGAATTAATTCCCAGTGCAGCTGAGTTCTAATTATCCAAACAGATCAGGGAGCCAGCAGTATTCTGTCCCCCCCAAATCCCCCAGAGCTGCTTCAAAGCAATCTGCCAGCGATGCCTGCAATGCTTCTGTGTGCAGCCAGCACTGGTGGTACAGACCAGCCCTGGTGGTTCTCTGTCCCTGCAGCCTGGTGCCTCAGTGATGCGCTCAGTGATGCTCGTGTTTGTTGTTTATCAATGAAAACAGGTCATCAACTAATTCAGTTAGTGTGAGTAGCAGGATGTAACTCGTGCTGAGATAATGGGGAGCAGGGTATAAAAGGAAACCAGAAAAATGAATTCTGTAGAGGAGCTTGCAATCACTCATCATTTTTCCATGTGTTTTGAAGGCGCTACATTCCCAAGAGAGCAAATCGTTCACGATCTGAAGGCTAATTTGCTTCTTATTGATAGTGTCTCGTTTTTCCTTCTTTCGCCTGTCTTACTCCTATAAGCAGAAGTCCAGAGCACACCTGGCAGTGGCATTTTCAGGTGGATTGATGTTGGATGGGCTCATGGGTGTCAGGAATGAAGATCCTTGCCAGCAGAGCAGGATGACAGTGCTGAGCGGGTTTGCTGATAGGTGATGAAAAAGGAAAGGGAAACGCCAGGACTGTGGCACATGGGCAGGCGTGGGCTGGAGTTGGTCTTTGATTGCACTTCAGTGCTAGATTTGCAGGGCCTCTGGTAGTCAGCATTATGTTATTGCTAAATAATCAGTGACAGACTTGAAAGATTTAATGCAAGGTAGAGCCCGGAGAATGGTGCACATACCCACACGTTTTGTTCCATTACTGGCTTTCTGCTTGGAAAGCCATCATCATTCCCTTGTTCCTTAAAATGCACCAACTTTTGCTCGGGCTGTCCAAGAAGTGACACAGCCCGGTGGCTCACCCTGGTGTGTCTGCCATGAGCAGTCGCTATCTGACATCCAGGCAGTGATTGCATCCCGCAGAGCAGGCATTGCTTCTGCAGCAAGCGCTGTCATTGCTCAGAGAAAGGCTGTGGCAGCAAGGAGGGCTGCAGGCAGCGTAAGGTTATCACAGGCATTTATGTCTAATAGACTGACCAGGGTGTGGTATTCAGGGCTCTGGGTGGAACCTGGATTTCTGGGTGTTTTCCTGATTTATGATTGGAAATACTTAAAAAGTAATTTCTGTTTTGCAGAAGAATAGCTATGTCATCTTCCTGTGAATAACACAGGGTGTTCACATCTCCATGGCAATTGCATGTGATAAAACAAACAGATGTTCTGTGGTTCTTCTACAAGGAAAGCCCTGTGTTGGTTTGAGATGTAGTGCCCGTGGTGCACTTATATCCCATTGCCTTCACGTTTCCCAACCCGACAAAGTCTGCCATGGGTACGCTACAAATCCTGGGAGAAACCATTACAGGTCTGAAGCTGGAAAGATTCTCTTGAGTTTTGTTTCAGAAATATTGGAGAAGGCTTTAGGAATAAGGCGTTCCAACCCTTCCTTTCCATCTACCTTAATTCCATCTTCAGCACTGATTTCATATCCTAATTCATTTTCTCTTTCAGCAATAGAAGTGTCTGAAATTCCTCCTTCCTCTGCCTCGCTCACTCACTCTCTATAACAAAGCAGCCCCTTGAGGAAGAATACATACACTAAATACCACCTCTGCCCAATGCAAACGTGTTATTTTCCTACATGTGTTTATGGATGTGCCCATACTCATACACATACCCACCCCACAATGTCGGGAAGCCATAGGAGACCACAGAAGTCAAATGAATTTGGGCCTTTTATCGAACAAACGTCAGAATGCATTGGCTTTCCTGGTGCAGCTGCAGCACCTTTCTTCCTGCTGCAGCTCCGGTGGGGGCCAGGGGGAGTTTGGGGGCTGGGAAAGCACTGCGTAGAGTTCAGTTTGCATTGGCTACACTGTGAGTGGCGATGGAGAGGAGGGGAGTGTTGCTGTCTAAGCCAGTTTGTTCCTGTTGATGTTTCACTGTGCCATCTCCGTGTTGCACACAGGCCGGGCTTTGCTGCTCCCCACAAGCTGTGCCCCCCAAGCAGAGGAAGCCCTGTGGGTGATGCAGGGAGCGGCCGGGGGCTGCAGCCAGAGCCCCATTGATGCCTCCAGGCAGCTGCTGGCACTTGGGGTGTCCGTGGGTTTGGGGAGCTGTCAGAATGGCTCTCACAAATTGTAGAGAAGAGAGAATTTTATCCTTGAAGAAACAATAGCGAGAGGTACTGCAAGCACATTCCCTACACTTTCTGTCTTTCCAGTACCCTTTAATTTCAGATGATTTGTTCCAAGTTGTTTTTGCTGAGATAATTATAAGGTATTGGGGTTTATCATTGTCCTGGATGACAACCGTACCAGAAAAGCGATGAATAAGAGCCCCGTTAGCAATTACCCTCGGGCAGGTTCGCCCCTGAGCCCCCATCCCCGAGCCCAGCTGTCTGCACTTGGCAGGCCGTCTTATTTAAAGGCTGCTCACGCACTCAAATATTTCTTTCTCTAGGAATTTGATGAAAGTGAACGCAATTAGTTTCCACGTTTCTAGTGAGCAGTTGAATTATTTTTGCTCTGCATTAGCTAATAAAGCTCTCGAGATGGAAAGCTGTTTTCTTGGCACAGCAGTGATATGTTGCTCTTAAAACAACAGCGTTCATCCGAGGGCCACAAAAGATTTTGCAAAGGTGGATGGGTGTGATGGTTGGTATGTGTGAGTGCACATATGTATGAGGGCCATCTGTCCGTGGCATGTCAGTCACAGCCCGCTGTCTGTGCTGCGCTCACAGCTGGTTCCGGCTGGGCTGAAAGCTGACTCTCACCAAGGAAATACAGTAACTCCCAGACCTCTGCGTTCCTTAGAGCTGCTTTAAAGATTCCGAAGCCGCTCACTCTGTTTTATTTTCCCCACTGCCCCCATAAAAGAGAAAAGAGTGGACATTTTTTGGGTCTGCTTTCCATTACAAAAAAGCCAAGCAAGCAAACAAAGCCCTTCAGCTCCAGTTGGCTGGAGGACTTCTGAGGGAGGTTTGGGAGGGAACTGATTTTCTTGAGTGGTTTCAATTTCATTTCTGAGCTGAAAGAAAATAAATTTTGAAACCTCCATTTTATTCTTTTATTATTTTCATTAAACAGAATACCGTTTTTTAGCCAACCCTAAGTCTACAAAAACAAGCAGAACCCCACGTGATCCGATCTTGGGTGCTAAGGAAAACCCCTTCTGACCCGGGGAGGAGACCAGCATGGCCCAGGCGCCTGCAGGAGCACAGGGAAAGGTCAGTGCTGGGTTGCTGGAGAGGTTTTTCCCCTCCAAAAAAGCCCACTGGGAGACTCACCAGTCCTGGATCTCTTCCCCTTATCCAAGCCATAATTCTGACCCAACTCCCAGAAGTTCCTGCCCCTTCTGCAAGCTCTTTTTGGCTGCTGTCTGGTATGTCACGGGCTGGTTCCTCCTTGCTCTTCTGATTGTGAGCTGCAAAACCTTTTCATGACGGCTTGGGTGATCGGTCTCCTGCATTTCCCCTGGTGCTGCTCTCTGCTCCCCCCCTGTACCATCTGAGCCTGGCTTAGCTGCTTTTTTCCAGCTTCTGAGATGCTCTTTCTGCTCCAGTGCATGAGAAATTTGACCACACACATTGAGAAATCACTTCCCTGACTCCTTCCCTTGCAGGCAGATTGGCTGGGTGCAGTCAATGGCCTCTTTCCACCTTCCTGACCTGCCTGCAGCCAGGAAACATCAGCAGCGAGGTGTGCCAGGCACAGAGCGTGCCCAGAGCCCGGCTGCACTGTGTGTTCTTCTCCCTCCCTGACGCTCACTGTGCCCGTATTGCCTTGCAGCAGCACACACAGCTTGCCACAGCCTGATGGCCACATTCTCTTTATAATAAAGACTTAAAAATGTGTCCTACATGGAACTGCAATGCTGCTTAAGCTCATATTTAATCCTCAGGGCGCGCTGTTTTCATTTGCTGTATGTTGCAAAGGGAAAACTGCGTGGTTCTTCCTGATACAAAACAACAAACTGTAGTGCACTGATGGGAAATCATTTCCAGTTGCTTTCCAGCAAGTGAGATGAATCCAGCGCGGAGCAGCCCCTGTACCTCCACTCACCCATCCCTGAGCAAGTGAGATTGCGTAACGGAGCACTCACACACCCCACAGTGAGGAGATAAGGAAACGTATCGCATTTGGTTACGAAAGCAGCAGTCAGTTCAGAGATTTAGACTTATGAGCAGCTGTGAGTATGGAAATTAAACAGACCTCTTTCAAAATATACCTTAAGATCCTTTGCCAAACATCTATCCTTATTCACCTTCGGCTTTTTTAATTAAAAAGGAGCAAATTCCATCATTACGATCCTTTGACTGTCAGTAGGAGGGGGAACATCTGCCCTGCGTTAACCCAACTCTCAGCAGGATTTTATTTTCCCAAAATGCCTCCTTTTTATAGGCTTTTGCTTTATTAATACTATAAATACAACAAATTGTATCAATTCAAATATCCACCACATTTTATTCCAAATGAGCAGTACACCTGGTTTTTAATAACCGTGGGTGTAAGCCATGGAGGGGAAATCTTTATGAAATGCACTGAAATTTTAATGAAATGCCACGTAGTGACTGGAAGTATTGCCATTAACTTTGCTGGAAATGGCTTTTGCCTTCCAACTGCCATCCCTCTCTCCATGCACAGGACGATGTGTGCCTCCTGCTGACACCTACCCAGCCTGGCCAGGCCATCCCTTCCTTTCCACCCACGTGTTCAGAAGCTGCACCTGCACCCACTCCATCTGCTTTCCTCCCCCTTGCTTTGCTGAATTACAACCCCGAGTATCTCCCAGCCAGCTGCTTGTCTGGGCTGCAACTACATGGCACTCAAGGGAGCTCAAGTCTGAGGCTACACCTGAGTGCAGAGACCAACATAACCATTTTGGTGTCTGAGCTTGATGCTAGCACAACCACTGATGTACTGAGGTGGGCAGGAGGATTTAAAGCCATACCATGCATCAGCTGGTGCAGGATCAATTCCCCCATCCCATCACAGAACTGCGGCCCCCTCTTCCCCTCGCTTCCTTCCCTCTCTCCTTCACTCCTCCTCCTCTCCCATGCAGGCAGCTGGTTCTAGTACAAGAGCCAACTTACCCTATCTATAGTGGATGCTGCATGATGTAAGCTTGACAGATGTTAACTGTCTTTCTTGGAATTAACATAAGAGATTCCAGTTTGCTCAAATTGCATCCACTGAAAAGAGCTCTTTCACCTCCTCAGGAGCTCAACAGTTACCACCTTCCAGGGTGCTTGTTAAAATGCAGAGAGAAAAAAAGATGCACCATCATTAAGAAATAGAGGTTATAAAAGCTGACAGACTTGTAGGACAAATGGTTCCTTTGTGCCCTGCAACAAATCATGATCCAAATGACTTCCATCATCAGCAAAGATGTTCATCATGTGGAGTGTAGGGGAGATTTCAGTATTCCTGTATAACAGCACATGTTGCTACATAAACATAAAATGCTTGGCTTGGCTATTCTGTTTAGCTTGGTGTGTTTTCCAGTTTCCACTTCAGCCCTTGGAACTGACCCGTTTTTCACACCTGAAGCTACAGAAGGTCTGTAGACCAGTGCTGGACATGAAGAAAGGGGTAGGGGAAGGCTGGCAGGGAAAGCAATGTCTCCAGAGTCCAAAGGGTAATTATTTATGTACCAAAATGTCACTGGCTGGAGCAGGCATTGGAACAAACCACA
The DNA here is from genome assembly GCF_016699485.2 of Gallus gallus. Lineage (NCBI taxonomy): Eukaryota > Metazoa > Chordata > Aves > Galliformes > Phasianidae > Gallus > Gallus gallus. The sequence goes on from NC_052544.1 coordinate 13,502,250, forward strand.
GCACTGAGAACTGTTTCATGTTGAGGAATGGGATTTCTCCAACAGGCGCTGTGCTCACGGATGGAATTTCCAAAATAAATGGAGCCACTGGCCTGCCTGTTGTCCTGGGGCTCTGACCCACAGCTGCTGCAGCCAGTGGGAGCCTTTCCATCCATTTAGACACACTTTGGATGGAGTCTGAGGTACAGAAACAGTGGATGTTGTGCGCAGAAAGTTAATTAGAAAAGTTCCGTTGGCTACAGTTGTTACCATCTTGCATGTTTGTGGATTTGTCTGGCTGGACACATGGTTAGAAGAAAGAATTGGAACTACAAACATCCTCCCCTGGAGAATTTACTTCTCTTATTCCCCTCTGACCAAACCACCAGCCCCAACAAACATCTTGACACCAGACTCTTTTCTAACATGTTTGCTAATCTGTGATGGAAATGAGAATAGAAGGGCCGGATTCCATTGTTGCTGGTGAGAAAAGACTGTATAAATCAGAGGCAAAAATCTGTTTGAAGAACCCAAGATAAATCCATCTTGCCCCTAGAAATCTTTCAGCTGGAGATACAATCCGCTGCCTGGGGCCTGGGGGGGGCTTGGATCTTTGCTCCAGTTTGGCCACGGGCCCACCGGGTGATGAAGGCCCTCCACCTCTGGGCTCTGTGTTTCACTGGAGACACTTAAAATGCTTCACCATCAGACATTTCCTGGCAGTCCTGGTGCTTCACACACATTCCTTAACACTCCTGTGCTCTCTGTAGAGAAATCTTGCAACACCACGGGCTCTGGGGCACAGTTGGGTTAGAAGTCAACCCATGTGTGTCCAGGCCTTCCCTCCACACCTTGTGTGTCTGCTGACACATCTTCCACTCGTGCCCAGTTTTACACCCACTTCATCCACGGTCATGCATCTATCACGAGAAATGGTTTTTTACTGCAAAAAATAAAATAAAACGAATAAAATGAATTTATGATGAAATAATGACCGTGCTGGTGAAGCAGCCCTTAGTCAGAGAGCTGAGCCGCGGGTGGCTGTTACTCATGGTGAATACAGCCTTAGCTTTGTCAGTGAGTTTCCTTGCCTAGGAGCAGGCAGAACAAGGATGCAGCCTGTGCACCTTCAGCCGCAGTCATGGAGCTTCACCTGTGAGTGCTGGACTTGGGTTTGCCCCAGTGCACATGGCTGGGAAAGATCCAGTTCTTCTGTTCCTTGGGCTTTGGCAGTGACAGCCTGAGGTATTACTCTGAGATCTCAGCACCGAACCTTTGATCGCCCTGAGCCAATGAGGAGCTGAGGTTAATTTTAATCCTCCGAATGTTCAAATGCAAGTACAGAAATCGGCATTAATATATTTTGCTGGCATGGCCAAAGGATTGTGAAACAGGAAATTAAGAGCACAATAACTTAAAATCTTATGAAGAAATAATAGCAGTGGAGCGGGTAATGAGTCAGAGTGAAGCTGGGCTGCTCAGAGGAGGCTGTGAGAGCTGGGTACCCCTCCAGCGGGATGTGGGGACCTGTTGCCCCTTATGTATCTGGAAAATTCCAGCCTAAAGCAGTTGCTAACATTCTATTGCAACTTGATATCTTCATATTAAAAATCCTCCATGAAATTAGCTTTCCTCTGACCTTCTGCTGAGTCCCAGCTCGAGCCTTTGCCTGGGGGTGTTCCTGGAGTCTATTGACTGCAGCAGAGGATGTGCTTCTGCGCTGCACCGGAGGAATGGAGGCAGTCTCCCCCAAGATGCAGAGTTTGTCTGAGGTTTTTGATCCTCTGTGTTCTACTTGTGCATTGTCAATCGATCACTGATGTCAGTCACTGCATTAAACCTGCCATGAGTACTATTTATGCATGACGGTTACCCTACTAAATTACTTGCAAAGATTTAATAAGTGATAGATGCTATCAAGAGGAACAGGTGTCACGAGTGAATATACTCATATGAGCAATACATAACAAGTCATAAAAGAATAATTCTGTAACAGCAGATTAATCATCATTAGCCCTCTCTGGGATATTTATAATTGGAATCAGGTCATTAATTTCCTGCCTACAGCCAGCAGCAGGTTAACCAGGCACTTCCAGCACTGTGCTGCACCTCCGAGGTCTGTGCTCACGTTGGGCTGACACAGCACTGCTGAGAGCTCTGTGAGACGGGCTCCTCCACCACCACCACCATCAGGGGACGTCATCCTACCTGCACGTGCATAAAAAGACCCAAAGCATTTGCCAGCCTGTGGGCTGGTCAGGCCCATGGGGAACGGGCACTGGAGCTGTAATGTCTGTCTTTCTCGTGGTGTCTGTCTGGGATTATGTCTGAGCCAGTGGAGCTGAGGAAGTTTCTGTGTGTCTGTGTGTGTCTGTGTGTCTGTGTCAGCCACCACCGGAAACTCAGCATCTGGAACCGATTGTGCCACAGTCATCCTGATCTGAGCTGGAAGCCAGAAGAGCTTCAGCCTGCATTGGTGCACTTATTTCCTTCATGCCCGTGGGACTTTTAAAGCACAGAACAAACCAACCCTCCCCAAACCCCAAAGTGAACAGCTCTAATCTTCACAGGTTGACGTCATTCATCAGTTCTAAGGGTCAAATTTTGACCGTTGCCTTGGTGTTGGATTACAGGCATTGCAGGGAAGGCTCACTGCTCCTGCCCTCCCCAAAGGCGCCCATCACTCCCAGAGTCACAGCAGCCCCTCAGCAGGGCTGCCAGAGCGCTGACCATTCCTCCCCATGGCTAAGGATGTGCAGCCACATTTCACCTCCTTCCATTGCTCACAGGGAGGTGGTAAGACCACAGACGAGGCTGCAGACTGCCCCTCCAGAGCCCCGTGTCTATCACCTCCATCATCTCCCTGATGCACATCACCTCTGCAAGGCTTTACAGCACTGTAAATCCTGGAATAAATCATTCATCCTCTGGCACAGCTGCCTCCTGGGTAATGCCCCAATGTGTGGTGCAGCTATTCCAGAACCACGCTGCTCACATGGTTAGAAAGCCTCTTATTCCTGTACCAAAATGATTCTTACCTAGCTCTTCTCTGCCACGGGCACTGTCTTTCCCACATGTTTACAGAAAGTGACCAGCATCCGTTGTCACTGCTGCAGACTGAAGGTGTCAGTTCTCAAAATGCATCTTTGAGGATGGATCAACCCAGTGATGTGGGCAGTCAGTACTCCCCTTTCCCGCTGCTGCTTTGCTATTTCCATTTTCAACACAAACTCCGTGTTTTCTCCTTCTCTAGGGGAAATCATTGAATCAACAATTCCTTGTTAATCCCTATTTCATGTGATCATAGAATATCCCGAGTTGGAAGGGGCCCACAAGGACCATTGTATCCAACTCCTGGAATTCCCTCCAGTTTCTTTGACTCTCCCAGTGATACCAAACCAAAGGCTTTAATGAGGTCCTGGCAGCTGAGATCCTTTAGAAAACTGCATATCAAGGAAAGACTTTGTTACTGTAACCAACGTTACCTTTGATAACTTACAGTAGGTCTTTATTCTGGTTTTCTACATCTGAATATAGAGTGAGATGTCAGGCCCACTTGGGTGCTGTAACGTGCAGTGTGTGAAGTGCAGTGATGCTGAGCTGAATAAAGTTAATGGGTGTTTTGTGGGAAATGTAACAGCCATCTTCCAGAAAATGCATAAAACATCAGGAAACACTGTTTGGAGTAAATAGAAACTGCCTCAGCTTTTTAAATGCAAGAAATCCTCCATTCTATTGCATTTGGAACAACAACAACAAAAAAGAATAGTAATCTGTATTTTTCCTCGTAGTTTTCCTTTAGATGCATGATACCTGGAAGGCTTTGGGTCTTAGCAGGATAAATGAAACCAGAGCTAGTGAAGGAGAACCTCCCCTGAAGCCTGCTGTTTCTGCCTGTCTCATGCTTTCTGCTCACCTTTCCCTACCTTCTCTCAAGTAGCTGCCAAGCTGGGGGGTTTGCTGCCAGCTGGTGGAGAGCAAAGGAGGCTTCTCCAGTGAAAAACGTGAGTGCTCTTATTTCAGAGCACTAAAATAAGAAGCAGGAGGCTCTGTCCATGTATGATCAACCCATGGTGGGACGTGGTCTTCCCATCTCTCATTAGAGCTGCATTGAGCCAAGGAGATTGCCCCAAGGAGATGGGACAGATGCAGCTCCCACACATTGGATGCAGTGTAGGACTCTGAGCTCTCAGCATTGTTTTGCTGCTTTGGATATCCAAGCTCATATTGGATCAGATAATACAGGTTATGTGATACTGTCTCCTGTCTCTCATGCATGCTGCTCTCTGTGTCTGTCGCTCTGGATACACTCCTAAGCAGCAGCAAGGCATCTGGAGGGGAGAGCATTGGCCTGGGGAAGGATGAACTGCACAGGAAAACCAAACACCTCTTTCTCTGTAGGTACAGCCAAGGTTTGCTCACATGTCCTCTCCTACCTTGGTCTTGTGTATACAAGAGCATGTGAGAGCTCGTATCACCTGATAAGTAAAGACCCAAAGGGACTGTCCAGCTCACAGGTCTGAATTTCACTCGTTTTCAGAGATGCGGGAGAAAGCAGCTCTGTCTCCAGCTCTGCTTTTGGCTGGCTGCTCTGTGGCTTTGCCATATGGGTATACCCAAGAACATGGACTTTTCTGGGTAAAGTTGTGCTGCAGTTTACAGGGACGGATCAGCTAAATCTCAACACCGGGAGTGTTGTATGAAACCGAATAGCAGCCCCTCATATTTTTTTACTGTATTGCTATCCAAGGGCACAAGGCGTGGGAACAAAATACCCGTCCGTGACTTTGTGATTCAAATACTTCTCAGCTATCCATCTCCTCGATTCTGCCACCAAATCTGTGCCAGACTGCAGCTCATGAGCGATGAGATAGGGATGTTTAAACTGAGGAAACAAAGAAACCCGGGTGATTTTTGAAGGGGTACAGATTTTCACTGCATATGAATCTTGACAACGTACGTTATGTCTACATTCAGCAACAAATCTGTTATCTCCTGGCCTCAAAAACACGCCACAGATGCGAGTCATAGAAAAACAGCTGCTACAAAAGGAGATGTGTAAGTTGTTACCAGCAAAAAAATCCACAAACCTAAACAAAGTGAACTACTATGATGTCTCACTGCTTACCACAACAGAGAGAGCAAATCTGTTTTAGAAGGCAAATGTTGCAGAGCATCAGTCCCCAAATCAGGAACATCCCAGCAAGACCTCCCACAGCTACAGGGAAATTTAGAGGGACAAAAGGCTGGGGTAGGCAGCATTATGTGTGCTGCATGACCAGGTCTGGAACCCCATCGTGTGACAATGGTTAAACCACTTCCATGCTCACACTGTCCCTAGTCCATCATCACTGCTGCAGGCCGATGACATCAGCAAAGCGAGGTGTCCTAGATATGGTCTGAACTCCTCTATCCCAATTGCTAAATTGCATATCATTGCAGTACAGGAGGAGCTAGGTCTCAATTAAAAACCCCATGGATTGCAACTTGGCCACTGGGAGCATTGCCTGCTGCACACTGAAGCAGGGGTTGGTAGGTCACAAGAACCTCCATGCAAATATCTGGCTAGAAAGAAAGCAGGGCCTCGAGCCTTCTTTCAATTAGAGGATATCTCTTTGAAAAGTCTGATTGACACAGTTGGCTTTTGGCCATAAAGTCATGTCAGTGGAGAACAAGTGCCAGAGAGATCTTCAAAGTGGGACAAGGACTGGACTTCATATACATTCATTATGAAAGCGTTATAGAAGGGACGATGCATTCTGAGTCTTGGTTCTTAAAATCTCCTGGTTGTGTACTGAGGAGCTTTCTGCCTGAGTCTTTGTGGGCACATGAAGTTTACTAGTGGGTAAAAGGAGATGCTGTACAGCACTTTATCCTACCGAAGTATCCACCACATTTGAAGTCAGTAATTGCTCAGCCCTTTGCGCTGTAAAAATAAGAGACCATGAAAATTTGGAGGAAAAGCTTCCCAGCTCCCCAAAGATGCAAAAATGGAAACAACACATTCAAAAGTTCATCCTCAGCAGCCAAACTCTGATCCAGCACAGATGTAGCCGAAAACTGTAGATGGAGATTATCATTTTATATATTGCTTCTCTTGCCTTATCATTCTCTACATTTTTATGGGCTATCCACGTCTTGCTTCATGTATGCACATAAATACATCTACAAATGAATAGTATTGTGCAAAGTCTTTTTATGATATCAATAATGGGATGTTTTCATCCCAGGGTTAGATGTACAGCATACTAAACTGCATGCTTTCAAATTTTGAGTATTATACTATTTCCTAATAATAAAAGTATGTAACCCCAGTTTATTGCTCTTCATTTAACAGAGGAAGTCAGTGTTTATTTTGCATGTCTGAAAAATACAAAATTAATTAAAGAAAGGACCGTTGGAATACGGACTCAGGAGCTTGTACATGAACGTAATCACACACGTGGGCAAAGCCCCCCTGGAAGATCGATTACATTGCCCGTCGAGAATGATGTCCAAATCCATTAACTTCAACACAAACAGGATCTGGCCCAAACTCCAAGTGCTCAGACAGCCTCTCCAGGCTGTGGGTTGGCAAGAAGCTTCCAGCATCTGCTGCAGGGTTCTGTCTTCTTGTTCTGCTTACAGAACTGCTCCTTCCACAACAGCCCACATGCATGAGGACCCCCTGCTGCAAAGGGCAGCCAGCTGGACCCAGGTACCCAGTGCTGCATAGCTTGGATCCTTCAAATAATTCATCCGTTCTTTGGGTATTTATTTTATTGTATTTGTGCCATGGACAAGAGGGGAAAAGGTCACATTTGAAAATGGCATTTTTCTTCCTTGTAGCACAGGAAGACGATGGAAATTCGCGACGTGTTGCTAGGTATTTTCCACTTGCAAACACCGCTCATTTAAAAAGTCCCCGGTGTTGGTTATTAAAAATGTCACTGCCATTTTAACAGGCCTGGTTCTCGTAGTTCTGTGTCTGATTTCTAACATGAAAAATAAAAGTATTTTCTTGGGACCATGGAAAGCAATGACACAATTTAGCAGTTGTGTAATTTTCAGTGCTGCTTAGACACATCCACTCTCACATGAAAAAGACATTAGGTAGCACAGAAAGCCACACTGGACTAACCCAGGAGGATGGCCTGTTCCACTCCCCTACCACAGAAGAGTTACGTAATTCCATGGTAAAACCTTTCAAACTACGTGTCATACTTTGTTTTTCAATTTCATAGACAGTGATGTAACTCCAAAAGCAGTGATTAATGAAATATCATTCATCCCACCCAACTCAAGAAATGTCAAACTGCTCCAACCTCTGCTATTAGACTGAAAACATCTCCACAAGAGCTCCTGCAATGCTCTTTCTGTGAGAAACAAGCCATCGGGTCCAACCTGCCCCGGGAACTTGCACAGAAGATGGTAGGGATGCTCTAGGTACATCTGGAGAGTGACTCAAGCAGCTCCAGTTGGTGAGCGGTTCCTTGCTCAATATCCCGATTCATTACATCTCCGAGTTTTTGAGGTCTTAAAAAAAGAAAGAAGGAAAGAAAGAAAAACAGATTTGTGTTGTCTTACGCAAAGTCAAAGCTGAAAAAAAAATATCAGAAGAGGTAATAAATGGATTTGGGAATGTCCCTTCTTGTGGAAGGGTGACCGTCATGTCTCAGGCATCAGAGACTGTCTCATGACTGCTCTGGGAGGGGTGCATGAACCCCAGCCCAGGAATTCTCATGGAAACCTCAGAAGTTCTCTGCTCAGCTTCATCGTCTCTCATCCTAATAAAGTTGAAGTATCGTATAAAACAGGATGTCACGCAGTACAGCGTCAGTTTTATAACTAGAATTAGAACGGTTCTATTGGAAGGGACCTTCAAAGATCTCTGAGTTCAACCGCCCCACCCGCTGCAGGGCTAACCAAGACTTACAGCCCGTTATTGGGGGCATTGCCAACCACGTCCTGAGCACAGACAGTCACAGAGCACCAACCAGCTCTCGAAGAAGCCTGTTCCAGTCACTGGCCACCCTCACAGTAAAGAATTTCTTCCTAATATCTAGTCTAAATCTCCCCTCTTCCAGCTTAAAGCCACTTCCCCTCATCCTGTCGCTGCATGCCCTTATGAAAGGTCCCTCCCCAGCAAATGTAAAGCAAAGTTGCTATATGAAATGCAGCCACGTTCAGGGCCAAAGAAAAGAATGGTGGCTGTCTTAGACAACCTCTGGGGGCTGTCCTTTGATGTGCTGGAGAGCAAGCTGCCCTGCTGTCCTTTTCTTCTTCTCCCTTTAAGGGAGTAATAGGAGACGTCCTCCATCAGGATGCTAATAGCAATACAGACAGAGTGTCAGCCTGTCAGGTTGATGTGGAGGCAGAAATCCCTCCAAGTGGTGATACAATCCTGGACAAGTCTTAGAGTGATTCTGTGAGACCAAAGTCAGTGCAGAAATGCCAAATTTACACCAAAGTCAGTGCAAAATGCCCCATGGACACCAGGGCCTGCAGCACACAGCCTGGGGGCATTGGGTCATGTCCAGGTGGGAAGTGGGGTGAGCAGACCCTCACACACCACGCTGATCTCTGCTGATGTCACAGCTTTTTTGCAAGAGAGAGAACTACCAAACCTCTTTGCTGAGGAGGCAGCTGGGTCCTCATCCCCCATGGCAGAGCGATTATGACATGAATGCAGTGGGCAAAAATGCCTTGTGCAAGCATCTAAGTCGCTGGGATGAATAATTTTTATCACCAAGAAGTGGCAATTATTTCTTCACCCACGGGATCTTTGTCTGCTCTCCCTCCAGGCAACAGCGTGAACGTTTATGTTCTGGTATTCCTCCCAAGTGCATTGCAGTGACATTACAGAAATGAGAAACACCTTGGATTTCATTAACCCTCATGTACTGAAGGCATGAAAAAATAAACTGAATGTGAAGAGGAATGTCTTCAACACCTTCATCTTTCTAGAAGCAGTTTCTCATTGTCGCTGAGCAGTGCTGTGTGGGCAGCCCATGGTGCTGAGCTGAGAGCAGAAGTGCTTCTCATGGGGTCGCATCACCAGGACACCAAACCCCAAACATCCACTGAAACTGTGAGTGGTGACCGAGGGCAGAGACACACCAAAGGTCCAAAGTGACTCTTGAGGTCCATTGCCAATTAATCCTTACTACCATCACAGTGCTGCGCTATAGGCACAACTAAGTTGCTTGCTCACCCTCCATCATCACATCTTTAAACATATACGGGTCTAAAATCACTGTTTATTCCCTCAGTAAATTTAATAAACTCTTTCCTTAACAGAGACTGATTTTTCTAATTGTTCTGCAGCCTGCATAATGAAAAATGCTGTTGTGAGGCAGAAAATGCTGCGGCAGCTCCTGCTCATAATTAAAAGCACATTGTGGCAGAGCCCTGCGGACTGGCTTTGGGGGTGGAGGCGAGGGGCTCCCTGGCTCTGCTCACAACTATGATCCAAATAAGTCATTTCCAGGGTAAACACATAAATCTGTCCTTCTTGATTGGAATCCAAACAGTCAGAAGTATCCCCCCTTGCTTCATTCAAAACGTCTCTGCTGCTACCGAGGAAAGAAAAGGAGCGGATAAAAACAAACACCCTTTGGTGGAAGCTGAGAAAGAAAATATTCAGTGTACACTTTCAGATGGCCACCGAGTAACTTTGCTCAGAGGCTCAACTTCTGGCTGCTGCTGCTGCTGCTGCTAAGAGCCCTGCCTCACCAGTGGTGTCATGCATGCGCTGCTGTTGTTGCTTGGAGTGTTAGGATTAGATGTTAGAATGGATACTCTGGAGAAAAGGCAAAACAGATGGGAAAGGAGAAAAAAAAAAAGCCAACAATTCTACCCCTGCAGCAAATACGGTTTAACTAATGTGCGAGCCTGGATTTGTACAGAAAGCAGAACTTACTATCGCATCCTGTTTCCATCAGCGTGCCCTCCTGGGAAAGTTTAAGACCGGCTCAGTCAACAGATCAAGAAGAAAGTGCTTTATACGAGGGTCAAAACTGCTGTGTAATCTGCACTATCAGATTGAAGAAACAATTCTGGTTGGTTTTGCATTGCAAATGAAGGCCGCTGACCTGTCCTAACAGCAGCTCTCCCTCCCCACAGTCTGGCTCTGCGTATGGTGGCACTGAAGATGTCGCTGTGTCTGCAGCTCTTGGTGTCTGGAAGGGGGCCTCTCCCTGCCACAAACCTGCTGGCTGTATGAAAAGCTTTCCCAGTGCTCTTCATGCTATCTTGTTCAAAGAGTGTGTTCTCTTTGTTATCTCAAAGACCTTTTCTGCAGAGGGGACGATGATTGTAGAGATTTTCTGGAGTTATAGAAACAGCCCGGACGTGACAGAGGTGTTTTCCTCTGCACAGTGATTCAAGCTGAGCAGCTAAAAATGGCGACCCTTGAAATCACCTCTCTAGGATCCATTTCTAGAATCCATTTCTGCTGCAGAATCCAAAAACTTTTCCTCACTCTCTACTGAGGCGATACAAGATTTTATTTGCTTTTGACTGTCTTCACTGGGAACACCAGGAACAAAACATGACATTGAAGTCAAGTGATGACCTCTCCAAATCGTGACCGTGCAACCAGGCAGCTCATCCTCTCCGTGTCATCAGCTGGATTCTGCCCTGCGGATCTGCAGGCAACTCAGCATCCCCCCTGAAAGTAATATTCAAGTAAATTCACTCGAGTCTGCCTATTTTTGTCATTATTTCATAGGACTTTGATAGTTCCATACTAATCTTTCCAACTGAAAGAACCTATCCATCACTGCCAGCATGCCAACTGTAATGTAAACTGATTAGCTAGTTTGGACTTCATGTGTGTAGTTCTTCTGATATCTGCTGCTGAGCTCTGGAGCTTCTATTTGTTGTAGAAAACTATGAGATTAATTCCCAACCATGCAATATCTGACACTGCAGCTTCAGTGGGTCATTTCCATCTTGAACACAGCCTCTTCCTGCATTAGCTCAACTGTATTTGTCACTAAGACGCACATGATCCCATCACTTGACTGCGTTCTACGCAGAAGGGGAGAGGCACAGTGAGTAGTTAGGAAGGAATTGCATTTTTTTTTTAATCAGTCCTTTCACTGGAGAGAACATTTAGAGACATTACTGGCATAGTCATGTGTAGAGTTTTCCAGAATATGTTTCTGTAAAAGACTTCAAAAAGACTTCAAAACATAATATTTTGTGAGAAACAGATTGATTCAGCCTTGCTTTAAAGCTGGAGTAACTTACGGTAGAGTAAAGCCCACCACATTACATACAGACAGATCTTCATTATCTGAACTCATGCAGCTCATGCAGAATGTGTCAGGGAAATAGTCACTGGTGGAGACCAGAAAAGGGGATCTATTCTCCTACATGGAGAAGGGATCTCAAAGGGCATCCATCCAGGGAAGAGCTGGAGGCATGCAGGGGCACTGCAGGAAGGCATGGGCAGGTGGTGGTTTCAGTTGGGATGGGATGTGGTGATTGGGATGGGATGGGATAGAAACTGCCCCTGCCTTCTGCCAGGCAGACAGGCATGTGGGGCTGCTGTTTTATCATGCAAACATCTTTCACACCGGGTCACTCCTGGGCAGGTTGGTGATTCAGTGGAGTTTATTTCCCAGTTCCCCAAGGACACTCTTCTGTCCTAAAGTACTATTCTCCCATGATAGTCTGAAAGCACAGCTGCTGAGGGCTCAAGTGCAGCTTGAGCTTCTGGAGTCTCAAGACTTACATTCCCAGGTTGTCTGGGCACAAAGCACTGCAGTACTGAGCAAAATGGAACACAGGTATTTTTAATGATCCATATTTAAACGTCTTACCTAAATTTAGATTAAGAAAAAGTAGCAGTGGAACACGAGGCTGAAGTAGGATCTGTTAAGGCTTATGTTCACGTTCAATCCCTGAACCACCTTCCCCTGGTCTCAGTGGTGCTTTAGAAAGGAAAATGCTACAAGCTCAATTTGTGGGTTCACCTTAGTGATGCCTCAGTGTATATTTCATGTCCCTTAAGAGTGATGTTCTGCGTTCACAGCGCTTTGTGCAGGTCAGCAAATCAGCTGCTCAGAGCCTGTTCTTACAGCTTACAGACTGCAGCATCCTGGCTAGTAACTTCTGTGGGACTGTGCTTCAAACGACAAACCGGGGGGGGGCACATTGCAAAATTGGGCTCCCAGTTACATCCACAGATACTTACTGTCTATTATTGAAAATTGCTGTTACATTTCCTTCAAGAGTGGCTGCTGAAACACCGCATCCAGCTGCTAACAGCCGGGGTGCTGGGGAACATAATGCGTGTGCTGAGCCGTTTTCCCAGAAACCTCTGAGATATCCAAATACAGTCTTAGGAGGGGAATGATTTTCGCTCAGGATACCTTCCTTTTGTCAGCTTCCTCTGCCAGTGGTGTTCCTCTGATGTCTCATTTTGTGGAAGGAAGTAGAAAGGCTCGTTGCAAAGAGAGGATGCTGCTTTACCACAAAAGATCTGGCAGAGTGCTCTGGTGGGTTTTGATTCATCGTGAGTAGTGCATGATCAAAGGAGCAGCTTCGTTCTTTTCCTGTATCGAAACAAGGGAAGCTCAGAGGAACCTAACTGCTTCCATACACGCAAGGCAAGAGCTGGATGAATGCAACAAAACCTTATCAAACAGAAGAGATGAACTCCCTCGCTCGCTGTTAGCTTGTGTAGGGCCGTCCATTGGCTGAGCCCTGATTCACAGAGATGTTTGCATTAACTCAAAGCAGTGCACACCATATATCATCAGAAGATTCAGAATGGGAAAAAAGAATACTCTGATTCACCATTTCTGCACTAATACTTCAGTATTTCTTCCAAAGGCGCTGCACAGAATGCTTTGGCCCCAGATATTGCACAGCAAATGGTGGAGATGGACATTTTCAGCAACTCATAGGCTGAATTTTGCCTTAGAATATTGCTAGGCTAACAGTTATTACTCTAACAATCATGTCCACGTAAGACACAACCAGCTGGCAAGGAATACATTGACAGAAGAGGAAAAAATATAATTAATATTGCTGGACTGTTTGTTTTTTATCTTTTTGTCCTAACAGCACCATTAGAGCCTGGTTAGCTTAGGATGGCTAATTTGTTTTTGAAAGAATCTCCATCTGTGGAACATGTTTTGCTAAATCTAAGCCAAATTTGGTAGGAAGGAATTGTATTTTTGCATGCCAGAAAACGATGTATTTCCTGTTAATTTTGCAGACATGGCTTCTAATTTTCTGCCCAGTTAATTGAGCTCAGCTCAGTTAAAAGACAGTCATTACCAAAACCTCCTCTAAGCTGTCACTAAAGGGAGAAACAAGAACTGTTTATTAGAAGTGATTAGATTTTAATAAAAGAGGAAAGAGAAGTGGACGTGGGTTACTTACGATGCTTCTTAGCTTTTTCTTTTGCCGAGAGAAGGGAAGGTTTTACTGCAACTTTGAACCATTCCATAATGCACAGCACAGCACAGGACAGTCCAAAGAAAATGAAGAGGGGGTATTGGACTTTTTGCCTTTAATTTTGTTGGCTGCAATAAAAGCGCTGAGTGTCCTCTTGGGTTCGATTTCTCCAGTGCTGAGCAGTGCAACACTGGAGTAAGAATGGCAAGGTGTGAAGAGTTGGAGTCTTCAGCTGCTAAATTCATAAAGGGCAAGGGCTGCCTTTCTGCTTCATCTGGGAGACCTCTTGCACAGCAAAGCGATGTATTTCATTGTCTTCTGTGTTCAGCTGTAGGCTGAGGAGAGCTTGTGCCTGGGACAGCAATACTGCAGGATGCCATAGAGGTACTTCTGTGCTCAGCATCACAAAGCAGCTGTTGCTTTTGTTGAGGCCTTTGGCAAATCCTTCACCCCATGAGCAGGAATAAGAGTACTCTGTTTATCTCCTCCGCAGATTCTTTGCCTCGTTAAAACTAAATGAAGGTGTTGAGTTGTAGGCGCTATGAATAATCCCTCCTATGTGCATTGCTGCACATTAAACACCACGTACACAGATCTGAGCTCACGGTCCCAAACTGCAAATTGTGCATATTGCCTCCAGCATCACAATTCTGTGCTTGGAGACTTCCAGCAATTTCTGCTTTCTTAGAAACCTTCCTGGCAGGTGAATGGAAGGAAAATGGGCACATGTGTGAACAGACACACATGTTCATGAACCATCAGAGGGAAGGGTCTCCCTGCAGTTAGGCTTGGGTAAAGGAAGGCACTGCCTCTCCAGGTGCTGATATGAAGCAGTAAAACCCAAGGAAACACCCGTGTGAACAAAAAGGGAAGTACATCCCACTGCTTGTGCTGAGCACTTCCATGAGAGATGCTCAGTTCTGAGCTGCCCACAAGAAAGCACAGCTTTCAGCAGAGCCTGATGGATGCAACACTCAGAAACATTGCTTCTGAAAGCTCGGATCTCTTCCTAACTTCTTAAGCCATCTGTATGGAAAATGGAATTGAGGTTCACAAAGCAGCTGTGTGTTGTTGCTTTTTTCCTTGAGAAGCTTGCCTTCTACACCTGTAAATTAACACAGCTGCTCTCAGTTGGTGTGGATGAGCTCTTATTTGGGGGGTGAACCATAGCTATATTTAAGAGCTGCAGCATTTGTACTCTCTAAGCTGCACCTAGATGGTTTTGTCTGTGGAGGAGGAGTTATATTTCTGCCTATATTTCTATAACTTTAAGGGATGAAGTGGAAGCTCAGTGTGGTTTGGTGTTAGCAACCAAATAAGGATCTACCAGGCTTAAGGCAAGGAGTAAGCAGTACTTTGTGCAACAGAGCAACAGAGGAGTGAGAGGGAGAATAGGATTGTGTCTTGGATCTTGTTAGTCTGTAAAATAAATGCGGTGGTATTTATTACTGTTTATGGAAACTTCTCAGAGCTCTGCCATTAGGAGAAAAGGCGTTCTCTGTTCTGAGCTGTTTTTTTCCCAGCCTACCTGGAAAGGATGTATTGGGGTAGGCTGTAACAACTGAAGTGCAACCTGCTGAATGTTTCTTCCTGGAACCATCTGACCAGCTCTGTGTAAGGTGAGTGTTCCTGACTTCTAAGCGTTTATCTCAAGTCCTCCCTTCTCCTGTGCCTTATAAAAAGAAAAGCTAATAGGGAACTTAAGAGGAGCGAGTAGGTCTTCTGCAGTGGCTCCCTTGTTAGTACACTGAAACTTCTATATTAACTTCACTGTTGTTTTTTTTAGCTTGTATTTACTTTATAAGTGCATCTAGGAAGTTGCATTTAAGGATAGAATTTTCCAAGATACAAGAATTAACTTAGGCAATGCATCATGTGCCTCAGGATGGAGTTCTCCAGGACTATGGGCTGTCAGGTGGACGATGAAGGTGAGCTGAATGTGAGGAGCAACTCCTTCAGCTGTGTGTGTCCAAAGGGACAAAAGTTCACTTGCAGAGCCAAGGTAAATGCAGAGGGGCTCAGGCTGGTGCCATAGCTGCTGGGTCTCAGCAGTGATGCCCTTCCCTTGAAACAGCAACCAGGAACCTGGAGCTGGTGTGTGCAGGGATGGCAGGGAGGAGGTCCTGATCCTCTTTAAAGCCCCTGTGAATCCTATACTATTTTTCAAAAAGGGCACGAATGTAGTGTTTGTGCTTTAATTGTGCTCTTTGCCTTAAACGCATGTAATGGGAGGCGATGGTTTCTGCTCTTGTAGAGGCTGCTGCATGGCATCCACACCACCCTCAAGTGAGCAAACCAATGGTGGACGAAAGTATTTGTCCAGTTGTCTGTGGTGTTAATGCAATGATTTGGTTAGAGAGATACCATCAGCTCATGGAGCATCCTTCTGCCTATATGTGCCATCTTCCTGAGAGCCACTGGGCTGCCCAGGTGCAAGGAGAGGCCCTGAGCTATTCAGCATCACTGATGAGCAGCATCCCAGCTCCTGCCTCCCAGGCCAGACAATTAAAGCCCTGGTTGTTGTACGCTTTGCCAGATGCTGTAAGATTTTGAAAAACAAAAACCACAGTAAAGATGGGCCATGTATGTTACCTGTCTGCCCAGTTGCAAAGCTGTTGCAGGAATGAATGCTGCTGTGAAACCTAGCACTGAAACTAATGGGACTTCAATAAACTTGCAAATGTAGGGGTGTAGAAACAAGCAACTGTATAATATTTTGTTGCCCTTCATACAGCTGCGCTCAGTTGTTGACAACATGGCTTGGGAGAAAGCAGATGGTTTTGCTGTCCAGAAGTCTGGAATTCATTAGTGGAAATTTTCAGACTTTTTTTTTAATTCCTTGGCTTTGCTACAAGTGAAAGCAAACAGAGCTGAAAATTCATAGCAAGCGGCATGAAAGAGTTTCTTTGCTCTCTTTCACCAAAAAAGTGACTGGACAGAAAATCAAACACTTGAATTTCTTTTTCCTGGTTTGCTTTATCGGGGTGGGGGAGAGCTTTACAGAGGAGAAGAACTCTTCAGAGCTTCTCTGGATTTCAGGTTTATTTGGAGCACACCAACAAGATACTTGCTAGTAAAGACTGTATTTGTGCTGATGTCTTGAAGGAAAGGGAGGGAGATGGGAGATGTTAATTTCTTCCCCGAGAAGTTTGAACTGTGTAGTTCCTCTAACAAGGATCCTGTTCTACTGAAAACACAAAATCCTGTACAGAAATAAACTGTACAGTGATTGTTGCTCTGTAATACCCTGACTTGGGATGGGAGCAAGGCTCACTGGATGTATTAGGCTCAGGGTTACCATATGTGGGGGGCAGCAGCATCGCTCCATCTCCTGGCAGCTCATTTCTAACCCTTTGCAGCCATTTCCCTTGAAGTCTGTGCCCTAAGAATGCCCCAGGAGCCACCTTTCCTCCCACTGTGTTCTTTTCCAGCAGCCTTCAGATGAGAAATATTCCCGTTCCCTATGACACTTTCCTATCCTCTTACACTCCCCCAGTGCTGCACTGCAGGGGGAGCTGGGCTCTCATCCAGGGCCAACAGCTTTTCTGACAAATAACTTGGAGAGCCTCCTTTTCCATACGTAAGGGGAAGGTGGGGAGAGAGAATGTGCACGTGAAACCTCATCTACTAAAGTCTTTTGGCACACGTGATGTTCCAATATGAACTTCTGAAAGCTGTGTGAGCTCTGAATGTTGAGGTGCTTCAGAGGCATCTGCAGTCTGGGCAACGTTCTGAGCCTTGTGTCAATGCAGGCTAACAAAGCTATGCTACGCCTGGGACTTTCAAAGAGTTGGGTAAACTTCTTTGGAACTGAGAGACTCAGTTGCTTGAAGGAAAAATCGCTGTTTCCTCCTTCTGTCTGCCTGGATTTCCTGGCTGAGTTAGGTTTTCTCCTCCTATGCAGACATGGAGGGAGCAGATCCCATGTGTCATAGCATCCTTGAAGCAGAAGTAATGTCATAAAGGAGCTTTTCCTGATGACTCTCCCCAGTTGGACTGAGGTTAACACCTCGGCTGCCTGCACCTCTGGTCCATAGCATGGAGACGGTGCTGTGCTTCTTCACTAAACATCTGTGCTCCTGGTGCCTTGGCAGCCAGTAAACCATGTGAATCAGAAAATGAAATCAGATCCCCCCTCCCCCCCCCCCTAAACTGGAATGTGTAATTATTGGAGATGATAATCTTCCATTTCTTGGAAGAGGGCAAAGAATCTTAGCTGGGATTTCCTTATTATGACTCAGTTTAATACTCAAGTGACACTTCATGGAAATTAGTGAGAAGCAAAGCAAAGAAGCTGTCTGGTCCTTGGTGCCAGGGTGTCAGTGCTGGTGTCCATGTGAGCAGCCAGCCTTGCCCAGAACGCATCGCTGTTGCTTCCCAGAACTGAAACTCTCAGTCCAGCTCCAGCAGCATGTGATGGACTGAAGCTGCCCTTTCTGACTTCTTTTAGCCCTGCATGCTGTCAGTGAATTCAGAAGACCTGATGTAAGATATAATTATTCCATATTGGAGAATTCCTTGTGACTGTATGGTGTTTTGGTATATCCAAGTTAAAACTGCATTCACTGAAGTTGCTTAGAGGTAACCCATCTCCCACGAACAACTGGGATTTGTAAGTGTGCACATCCTGGTTAAATAATGGCCTCTTTGTTCCTTAAATTCAACACCTCTCTGACTGGGTGAATTTGATTTAATAAGCATTACTATAATTAAATGGCAGAGGCCAAGCTCTGAATCTGAAGTGATGGTACCGCATCCAGGTGCTCCTTTAGGCTGTGCCAATGCTGTGTGTAAGGCTCTACAACCAGCAATACAAACACCGTTATGGCTTGAGGATTTTAGCATGATGTCCCCTGCAGATGTGGGCAGGACTTCCATAGCTTGTGAAGCCAGAAGAGACTTGTGACCTTCCCCTCTCCCTGTAGGAGCCTTGCTCATGACCTGCAGCATGACTATCTGTGGAGGGGGGGTGAGGGGGGGGGGGTGTGGAGGAGAGCCTGGTGCATGCAGCTGTGCAAATATGGGCTGTGGCTGCTTTGGTTTTGTGTGTCACTCATTTTTGGTCAATTGAACTGAGAACTGTTTGCTGACAAGTTGTAGAGCTCAAAAGAAAAAAAAAAAAGCTTTGAATTTGACATGAAATAAAATGTAATGACCAGGGAGAGTATTGAAGAGCAAAACCATTTCCTTTTAAGATATAACTAATGTACAGAATACATACATATCTGCCTCTCTGAGGAGTTTTTGTACATGGTTTCTCTTGAATTCCCCAGTGTGCAATGCAAATGTGCCCAACTCTGATTGTGACAAGGGGTAGATTATGGCAGATCTGGAAACTCTACAACTCTAAAAATAGAGACATAGAGGGGGCAATAAGTGGCAGTCTAAGAAAATGAATGCTTCTGTTTAAACAGAATTCATACCATTTTTGTCTTGTTGAAGAAGGTACAAAAAGAACATCATAAGCTGTTGGGGGAAGAAAAAAAAGCAAAGAAGCTGTAGCTGTGATTTATGTCTTGCATTCAAAATGGAAAACATAGAAACAGAGGCTGCTGTGACTGCAATACTGGTGGGACTGGGATTGATGGTCTCTGTCCAGATCATAAATATCACATCAAATGATTGAGACAAATCTTGGTATGCGTTTGCTCTGATCTCTCCCACCAGCTGCACAGTATGAGCTCAGAAGAGGTTGGTGCTCAGGGTGGAGAGGGTGCAAAGATGTGAGATGTCAGAGAGCACAAAGCTGGCTTACAGGTAAGGAAATACTGCGGATCTTAGCATGCCTTGCATGGCCCTGGTGGGGAGGTGGTAGCGTAGAAGGTCAATGAAAACTACAGCTGCTCTGAGTGTAAGATTCTGAGGTTTGGTGCTTGGGTGAAGGCATCAACCTTTGTGTGCCCAAGCCCTTGTTTTCAGAGGGTTTTTCATTTAATTCTTCGCTTCTAAAGAGCATTTTCTTATGCTGGAATCTGGTGGGAGATGGAAGGATTTCCAGCCTCTGTCCCATCTTTGACTGTAATCAGTATCAGAAGTTTCAGGATGGTGCAAGAAATCTTTAACAGAAGATCTGTGAAATAACCCACATGTGAGATGAGTTTCCTTCCAACATCATCAGCTGTTGGGCAATAGCATCCCATACCCACCACATTAAATGTTAATGTCTTAAAGCTGGGGAACCTCAGGTCACCTGTGGGTATTCAGCAGTGTTTGTGTATGAGGTTCTTTACTTCCAGTCTCTTTTTAAACAAATTGTAACACCATAGCTGCAGTACTAAATACAGCAGTCCCTCACCTTTATTTTAACTGTGAACAGCCTTAAAAAAAAGAAGGGAAATCTTAAGTTCTCAGTAGGTCACCTTCTGATACTTACCTTGAAATAATAAGGGCAGTGGATTTAAATGTGTGAGGAAAAGCCAGATGCATCTTGTTACTGTTTGTAGACAGTTGGATTGCTTTATCTTCATCTGAAACTGCAGATACAAGGAGCTCTGCAGAAGCACCTCGATCCCCTGCTGCTCCTCCCAGCTGGTCCTGCAGCAGTTTCTTACAGGGCAGGAGTGGCAGAAGCCATGTAGAGGGGTGTGAGGGTGGGGGAAGTCAGGTTTTTCTTCAGCCCTCCCCTCTCTTGCTGTGTGGATAGTGCTGGTATGTGTGCTGGAGAACAGCAGGTTTTGATTTGCGAAATCAGAAGCTTCTTGCCAGAGAGCTGTCTAAAGGGCAAACCAGAGGGCAGCCAGCAGCAAAACTATTTTCTAGCTTCAAAGGTGTTCCTTTCAAAGGCCAGTTTAAACCCTTGAAGTATTAAAGCTGAGAAAACAAATCAGGAGAAGAATGGAATGAAATTATTCTTACCAAAATAGCAAGCCAGGTTCATGGGCTTGGAAGCAGGATTTAACCAGAATGGCGCAGGAGTTGCTCTTCCCCATGCTGTGCAGTGTGGGTGCAGGTTGGGAAGCACTGAATTCCTGCTGTTGAGAGCAGCCTGCTCTGCTCCCTTCAACCCCTCATGGTCTGTGAGATCCTGTACATAGGGCAAATACTGAGCGGCTAGGCCTGATAGGCAGAAATAGGGGGTAGAGGGAGGTATACAGATACCCATGGCCCTCAGTCAGCATTTCTCACTCTTGACCTAAGGACCACACAACATGCTGGGAAAACTAATCCTGCACCAAAAGCGAGCTTGCTTGAAAAAGCTACAGAATGCTTCCAAGCACTTTTTTTTTCTCCCTGCCATCTCCCATTATGTTCTTTGCAGCTCCTGCTATGGAGAATTTACATCAAAAACTCAGGAAACTCCTTAATGCTGTTTAAAACCCAGTGCTTTAAATGGGTGATCATTAAATGCACCTTTGTGTTTTTCAAGTATTGCAAATCTAGCTAATTAGCCCACTTATGTTACATATATAGCTCACCATGGCATTTCTGCTGAAAAGCTGTCATAGAATGAAATCCTGATGCTTAATTCTCAGTCATAGGTGTGATGTTGATTCACATATGTGTGTAACTCCTAACATGAATTTCCAGTGTTTCCAAGCCACCTGTTGGACTCATTCTCAAACAGTTTGAAAGCCATTAATCACCACTGTGTACTCTTAAACTGAAGACATGGACTTTGACTTCCTTTTCCTAGACAAGTCCTACATGAACTGCTCATTGACACCTCTACTGAGAGAACCATCAATGCAACAAATATCTTTTCCTCTCCTTTCAACTTCTCAGCAGAAGAATGGTGCTGCTTTCACTTCAAAGCCCTGTACTGATTATCTTCAGGACTGGATGTGGAGCTGGGCTGGATGCAGAGGACCTGGCTGTGTCCTGTCCTGAGCACGCAGGCGCTATGCCATGCACCACTCAGCCTTCTTTGAGCGCCAGCAAGGTCAGCCCCTTACATTTATAGTTTTTTTTTCCTCCATTGGTGGACCTCAGTTAGTTTAAAAGGAATGACTGTGGGTTGACAGCAGTCCTTCTGCCACCAGAGTAAGAAAAAATGAGAGGAAAAAATCAGATTGATCTGGCAGCCCAGATATTTCTGTAGATCTTGCTAGGAATCCATCATACTCCATCCTACATTATTAAAACTGAAGTGATGGCAATGACAGTTTTCAGCTTTTCTCAACATTGTGAATATTCTTCTTGGGAGTATATAAAGATGGCAGAGTATATGAAGCTTGCAGAAGGTGCAGGAGTCTGTCTGAGGAAGGGGGTGGTGACCTGCAATGTACAAAGGCAGCTTTTGGTCTCTCAGTCTTTACATCTTGAAGTAAGAATTGAGGGAATTCTCATTATTGTTCCTTTTCTCCAATTTCTTTTTTCATTGAGTTATTATTAACATGAACTGCTGCTGTTTATTTCAGTATTGAATCTAGCTGCAGGTTATTAGTTCTCAGAACCTGCAGGCACCATTCATTCAGTAGCCTAAAAAGGTGATGAATGAGGAGTTTTATAACCCAGCTCTGATGATAGAAACTGGAAAGAACTTTCTGCATCACATCCAGATCCACTCACTTGTGCTGCCTCGTAGGGCAGTGCTCAAGCTGAGCCCTGTCACCAGTGAAAGGGCCATAAAGCAGTCTGGTCTACTGCCTATCTGCTCCTCCTCAATGTTTCCTAATATTTATCACATTTCTTCCATACTGCAGTTCACGTTCATTATTACTTCATCTGTCACTGTGTACTGATGACAATGTCTTGGTCCTTTTACTCTCTGGGATAACTCTATTTACTGAAACTCCTCAGTAGGAAGCTCAGTCCTTTGGTGTCTAGTGCAGAAAAGAACAAGCTGCACAGATATGTATCTGAATCTCTTGGTTATGCAAATGCAGTTTGAAATGTTTGTCCTTGAACTGCTGCTGAAAGCTTTTCAGGGCAGATAATGAACGCTGTAAGAACTAGTACCAGCTTAGGCTCGGAAGAAACCTAAGCAGAAATCCTTCTTTTCAACCACTGCTGAATGATTTTCATTGCTCCTCACTTTTGCCTAACCATCCCCCAGGCAGCTCCCTTGTTACTTGATGCTAAAGCAGGGACATAATATTCTCCTTACTGTACCCTATTATTTCCTACTTTTATTTTTGCTCACTTGTGCAAAGACAGAAAAAAAAAAGTAGCAGCTGGGCAGAAATTTCTAATCTTTAGAGCGTCGCTTCATATTTGCATTCAGACTTTCATGTGAAATTGCATCACTTGACCTTACTTGCTTCTCAGCTGCCTGTCTCTTAGAGCATAAAAATGATGACTTTTGAATTACAGACTCTGAAAAAAGCACTAATTTTTTAAGCAGTCTCCTGAGAAGAGCATTTCACCAGAGTGTAGCAGAATGGAGATATCCTGCTCCTATTGCTTATGGTTGAGGATACTTTCACATGTTTTGGCTTGTGGACTTAGGTTTTAACAAGAGATGGGATCATTTTGATAATCTCATTTGAGTGCTGCAAAATGTGTTCCTTCAAGCCACAGACCCACCAAAATATAGTATGTGTATTCTTTAATACACTTCCAAGAAATCTTGGAAAAGCCAAATGGCATTAGACAGATAAGTCTGGGAAGTGTTGACTGGTAAGTAATCAAAGCAGCACATTAACCACTAATCAGTGCAATTCAGACTTTCAGTTGAGTCTTTTTTGTCTAGCATTCACCATGGGAATATCACGTGGTGAAGATGAAATTTCTTGCGTGAGTGAAACTTTGGGCTCTGATTTGTGATCTTTGCTAATTGGTGCTGCAATGATGTCTCTAAAAACCCCACGGTGCTGCTTTCCCACTGCCTGTGCCACGTGTTAGCTACCGCCCCAGAACCAGCAGCAGCAGTGAGGTCTGAGCCTTCCCAGGTGCTGACACACCAACCTGTGAACAGCAACAAATTGAGATCAGTGGTAGTTTAAAATAATACACTGGAGGCTGAGGAGCAGATGGGCTGGCTGTGGAGGAGGTAACCTTGAGCACTGGGAGGGAGAACAGCTGAGAGTGGTGAAACTTTGAGCTATTGTACATCTGTATTTGTGTATATTTCTTAGCCCCTGTGCTGGTTTGCTTAGAAGAGGTCATGAGTTTGGTATGATTGCGTAAAAAATAAAACACCATCAAGAGCTAACAAGTTACTAAAACCCACATTGTACAGAGAGCAAAAAAGACCTATTATATTATTTCATGTAAGTAACGATGCCCTTTAATGCACAGGGCTGAGATGAGTAACTTCCCCTTCCATCTGGGCTAGGCCTGGGGAAACACAAGACCGGAGATTGCTTCAGAAGGAGGAGCAAGGTGATCTGAAAACAAGACAAACTGGAATGGTGTCAGAACGACCCACCTGATGGCACAGCAGGGGCTGCAGGGACGGCAAATCAGGGCCTGGTTGGCCCCATTCTGAGGGGTGGAGGGAAGAAAACAGAAGGGGTTGGTATCAAGGATGGTGCCTGCAGCTGTCCTGCACTGGCAGGGAAGATACATGTAGATGTATTCTCAGAAGCTAGTTTAAAGCACAATTTCTGATAGTATACTGTTCTTTCATTTTACGAGTTCAAAATATTTTAAATCTTGTCTCAAAATTGAAGCGTAACTTCCTCTATAAACTGCCGTTCTATGTCAAGGAAGAACCAGGGCAGCAACCAGTAAGTCGAAGTGTTGATGTTCTGATCTTTATTCTTTGTTCGACTTTACCATCAACAGCGAAAGTGATAAAGTTTGGCACAATCTCTCCCTTATGTTAAAGATTTTCTACAAAAAGAGATGTTAGATAAACTAAGCCCTTACTTTTGAGTTTAACTACAGTGCCCTGTGCTTGAATCACGTGTGTTCAAACAGCTGCCTGAGCTACTTTTGCCAGCAGCGTGGCAGTTCCCGTAGCAGCCCGCTGCAAGGCCCTCATGCTCTGCTGTTCCTTTACTCAGAAGAGGCTTCCTGAGATAAAACGCCACAAATTTGGTCAGAAAAGGCAAAGCTGTGTGGGTCACATCTGCATGGCTGGGCATCTTCATGCCCTGTCTGTGTTCAGCCCAAAGGAGCACACAGTGCAGGACTGAAGCATTGGGAGGCTCTGCGGTGCTTTTCTCACAAAGAGAGCAATGGCAGAAGGACCACACAACCCAGCTGGGAGCTCAGGGAGCTGCTGCTGGGAATCCTCAGCCGGAGGCCGATGGCCGTCACCTTTGGCCCTTGTGGCAGTGCTTTTGGCCCTGCTCGGCGGTGATGAAGCGAGCTGCGGAGTGTTTTTAAATGCTTGTGAGCCGGCAGAGCGCGGACAGCTTCCCCTGCCCAGCCGGGCGAGGGGCTGCCCAGCCCGCAGGCACCGCGCTGACGGGGGGCCGCCGAGCCGCACCACGGGGCTCTGCCGCTCCTCCTCAGCCCGACGGCCCCGGGCCGGGCGAGACGCGGGGAGCCGGGCGGGGTCTGGGCGCGAACCGCCGCGGCCCTCCGCCTCCGCCAGAGCTCTGCCCCCGCCGTGCACCCGGATCGGGGCCCGGGCCCGGCCAATGAGCGCGGAGGCAGCGTGGCCGCATTATAAGAGGCTGCCGAGAAGACGGCAAGCCCTCAGCCGGGCCGTCGGGTGGGAGCCGCGCTTCCTGTCAGCGAGAAGGGTTCGCCATGTGCGGTGAGTGAGGGAGCGAGAGACGGCGCCGCGGGCAGCGCCAGCCTGGAGATCCGCGTTCTCTCCGGTGGCTTCGCGAAGGGAGCCGGACGAGGGCTGCTTTGTGTGCGCCCGCGGGACGGTGCGGGGCGGAGAGCCCCTGGGAGGGGGCGTCCATTTTGTGGGCTTCGGGAGAGGGGGCGAACGGCTGTGGGGAACGGCCCCGCGCTCTGACGCCGCGGTGACCGCTGCTGCCCGCAGTGCTTGCCGGGCTGAGGCTGTGCGCCGAGCCCCGGGGAGAGCCTGTGGTTTGCAAACAAAGGAGGTGATGGAGCCTCATTCTTAGCTGGTGAGAGTTTATCCACCTTCCTTATCTCGGGAAGACAGCGAAGATAATATCTGCATCCGGTATAGGATTGCTCAAGGTGTGCTGTGGGTGAGATTAAAAGGGCACAAAGACCGCTAATGCAATACATTCCGGTTATGAGAGAAATGGAAACAGAACTTCACCTGTCCCCTCCCTGAGTTTTCCCCTGAGCCTCACAGGGAGGTTTTGTGTTGAAAGGAGAAAAATCTGCGCCTGTCATTTTTAGCAGTCGCAGACAAAACCTTCTTTGTGAGATGCAGGCTGACAAAAAGCTGGTTTTCTCCCCAGAAGCGTTCTTTCTGAGGTAGATAGCTGTTTTTCTACCTACGTGTTCTCTTTGTAACCTCAAAAAGCGAGTTGCCTTGGAGCCTTTCTCTTGAATGGGGGCAGGAGGTGCCATCTAGCACCTACGTGACGCAGTGGCTGTCCCCAAAGCCTCAGGTGAGAGATTGGCTCAGCGCACACCAAAGGAATGGGCAGCAAGTGAGGCACTCCGTGACGGTGTCAGAAAGTTGTGGTTGGGAAATGAGGGTGTTAACGCTGTTCGATGAGTTTGGTAGATCAGTGAGCTTGGGGTGGAGCGACTGACTCAGTGTGGAATAGCACGAAGCAGTAATTCAGAAAGGCAGTGAGGCCGCAACGTTAGTTTGCTCCATCAGTGTTTGGAGGTCCGCCACCTTCAGCAGTAGCAAAATGGGCAAATATTGCAAAATAGGTGAGAGTAAAAAGTCCTGGGGAATCACCGGTCTGTTCCCCAGACTTTTAAATCTTGGCCCACTGAATGCAGTGGTTGTTAACACAAAAGTTGTGCTGTATCTCCTTCCTACTCTGAGTATACAGAATCACAAAAAATGCATAGGTCCTTAGGCACTGACATACACGTGCTCTTCAGGAAGTGAAGCTGAGATGTTATCATGCTCATGTGTCTAAAGATGGGAGCAGAACTGTACAGACTTAAAAAAAAAAATGAGAAAAATATTCTTAAAACTGATGACCTATTAAAAAAAAAAATCATGTCATCAGAGTATGAGGTTGTGTCTGGGACTGCTTCAGAGCTAAGTTTCTGGCATCAGCGATGTACTTACCTCATTAAAGGCACCCGTTTATTTAAAAAATAGCAATTATTTTTGCTCAAACTTCAAGTACAGGCTGCCCCCTTCTTGATTTTGGCGAAATCTTGCAATTGCAAGGCTTCTTGTGGAATTTTCCCACAAAAAATACTCAGTGAACATTATTTCCTCCCCCTCTTCGTGATGCTCAGTTTGCAGTCCTGAAGGGGGAGACTTTAAAGTCACGGTGTGCATGCAGAGGGACATCCTTGCTTTCTCTGTCTGTAACAACCCTCTGTTTTGAGTGTCTGTTCCTGAAGGTAAGCTGTGTTATTGCTGACGTAGTTTGTGCCTTTATGCAAACTAGGTAATAGTGGAAAGTTGTGAACT
The DNA here is from genome assembly GCF_016699485.2 of Gallus gallus. Lineage (NCBI taxonomy): Eukaryota > Metazoa > Chordata > Aves > Galliformes > Phasianidae > Gallus > Gallus gallus. The sequence goes on from NC_052544.1 coordinate 13,528,996, forward strand.
AGACTCAGCACTGAGGTCAAGAGAGCAATGCCCTGGTAAAATGCTCCTTAAGTCATTTCACTGGGTTATGTGTTTGTTTGTACCACTTAGGAAAGTATTACATTGCTTATGTTGTGCCAGCACTTGATACGTATCGCATCATTATTGCATTAACTTAAGAGAACACTTGGGTCTTTATTGGGGAGAAGCAAGCTCTGGAAATGGCCTCTAACAGCTTGGGGAGGCTGTTACAAAGGGACTTCTAGCATCACAGACCTCTCTTTATGATTCATCAAGGATTCAGTCACACTGATTTGCTTTCAGAAGGAGTTTAGCTATAAGAGCTCTTTATCGAATGTTGCTTCTCTGCGTGTTGAGCAATGTACTTTAAATCTAGTCAACGATCACTGAGTGGGGAAGAAAACATGCGAGTGGGTATATCGTGAAGCAGAGGAGTAGCAGAGAAACGGTGCTGAGAGGAAGATTGATTTCCTTTGAGTCGAAGAGTCTTTAATGTATTTCTTGAGAAGTCAGGCTGCAGTTATTGCTTTCGTTGTAACGGCCCCAGTGACTTCTGAGCCTCCCCTGGTTCACGTGTGTGAGCGCAGCCCCAGCTCCCTGCAAACAAGGATCCCTTTAACAATCGCAGCACACTGGCAGCATTGTGAGGACGGTCCCGAAGGAAGGTTTTTCCTGGAGCTCTGCGTCGTCCAAGATGCCACATGGAACACACAAGCCCGATGCATCTTAAATACATTGTGAAATCTGGCCTAGAAAGTAGAGCTGAGTCTGAAACGAGGTGTGTAGCAATGTTTTGGAATGATGTTGAGAAATTTGTATTGAAGAATGCTGCTCTTGAGGTTCGTGGTTACTGCCAGAGAACGGTAAATGTCTGTCTGGAAAAATGATCAACAAGCTCTCAGTCTAAGGTGGCTTTATATAACTGGAGGCACAGTTTTTCAAAGCATCCCTGAAGAACAGTATTTTGCTGCTCAAATTCCCAAATACCTCTTTAAATGTATCCATTGCCTTTATATCTCCATTAATGTTGGGCTTCTAGAAACAATTAGGCGAAGATCCTCATAAATCTCACTTCTTAAGCAGAAATCTGTGTCCTAGCCTCTAATCCTTCCAAGATAAATGCAGAGACCAATGTAACAGTCCCTTGGTCTCACTGTCAGATCAGCGCATTCGTGGCTTCAGACCGAGGAGTCCCAAATTCCCAACTATATGGATGCAGAAGATTTATTGGGGCATCATTGGAACTGTTTCTTTCTACAGCTCTTTACAGTTCAAAAGCTGTAATTGAAGGGGAAAAGGGTCTTGAATTTCAAACAAAGGCTTTTTCTATTTAAACCACTTGTCTCTAAACTGCTTATCTGTGGAGCTCTTCAAGTCTGGCTTTTGTGAACTTAGGTTCCAGTCCTGACTTGCTGCAAGGAGAAACTATTGAAACAGGGAGATTAGACTTCTCTGTTGTGCTGGGGTGCAGATTTACAAGGGTTAATATCAGGGCATGGTTTACTCTTACAGATACGCAAGTCCCAGGGGAGGTAGTGGGCAGAGGAAATAAATGGTTGTGCTTTCCTTTGCAGGTGATGCTTTTTTGTTAAACCTTTCTTAAAGATAGGATGTCACCCCAACCAACTCAGTTTAAGAGGGAAAAAAAACATTGTGTGTGGGGGGGATGGAACAGCCCAAAGCCTAAAAAAGCTGCTTCTTGGTTGATGAGTGGCCTATTGAAGAGAAGAGAGGTCAGACGTGCAGGCTCCTCCAGGCTCCTTCTGTTTGCCAAGTAGGCAAGGAGGCAGTGCGTGCCTTTCCTGTCTGTAGGAGCTGACCTGAGTGATGTGGGGCAGGCGAAGGGATCCGATGTCTGTGCGGGGTTTGGCAGGCAGCTTTGTGTGAGGCAGCGCCAGGGGTGAGCGCTTGGTTTTTGGGTGAGCCTGTTCTGCATCTTCTGTTTCTTTCCTTTGTTGTCTTATCCTTTTGACTTCTGCCCTTTCTTTATATTGGCCTCTCTGTTCCCTTCCTGCTGAAGTGGCTGTTGTATACTAGATTAAGCTGGAGCCTTTCAAAAATAGTGTTGTGCCTAGTACCTACCCATGGGTATTTAGGGCTGTGCCTTTGATTACAAAAATCGCCTTGTGTTAGGGCTGCTGAATGTGTTCCTTCTTTGAATGTCTAGTTTTAGATTTGGATATGAAATAGATCACAATGTTCCCATTTTCAGCTGTGGTTTTCATGAAAAGTAGAATTTATTATTTTTTTTTTAAGCTCTCTCAACTGTTTAACTCCTGGTGGGTATTATGAGAAGAGTCAATCAGCCAGGAAAGCTTGTGTTTGTGATCACTGTGATACTCCTGATTCATTTACCGTGTTTGAGCTCTTTCAAATTAAAAACCCATTAGCAAGAATTGTAGTAAATGAGAGGTGGTATCCTCCTAGGGCCTCTCTGTAATGCTAATATTAAAGAGTTTTAAGCTGGGTTGGAAGGTATAATGACTAAAAAAAAAAATTTGCTTTTCTTAATCCTCCTTCCCTTTTTCTCTTTAAACAGGAATTTTTGCTTATCTGAACTACAGAGTACCTCGGACTCGGAAGGAAATATTTGAAACCCTGATAAAAGGATTACAGAGGCTAGAATACAGGGGATATGACTCTGCAGGTATCTAAATTAACACATTACTTTTAGCAACCAATAGCTACTTATGTTACCTGTGTGACTTCTTGGGTGCTTTCAGCATCATCAGATTTTTCACTGTTATCTTTCAGATTAAAAGATCAGCACTGTTTGTCTCAATTCTTGGAGCTGTTTCTTTCAGCTTTACTGAGGACTTGAGTTCAGCTGTGGGATCAGATGGTAGTTGAAGTTTAGTACGCCTAAGCAAAGTAAATGAGGTGTGAGGAAGAAGACTTGAGGGTCATTTAATTTGTGCCTCATTGTTGGTACGTGTAAGTTCTAGTGAAAAGATGAGGAAGCTTGAACTTTTAATTTGAGTTTCCTAATTTTACCAGGCAAAATATATCAGTGTATCCTCAAGCAGAATTTGAGATGACCCTTGTACTTTTTTTGTCTGTGCAGTGGTTAGATGTCAACCTGGTTTGATTTTTTTTTTTTTTTTTAAGTGATTTGAAATCAGATAGTTTGATTGCAACATACACAGGTCTAGTGACAGATATCTCCTAGAAGGATAGTTTTCACATAACTGTTGCATCTGTGTGTGCTTGATTGTATCTTCTCAGCTCTTTTCTCATCCGGTGTATTTCATGCTTTCAATAACGTTTGTCTTTTTCCCATATTATAGGAGTGGCAATTGATGGAAATAATAATGAAGATAAGGAAAGGTTCATCAAACTGGTCAAGAAAAGAGGAAAAGTAAAGGCTCTGGAAGAAGAGTTGTACAGTAGGTTCCTTTAAAAATACCCCTTTACTTTGGCTGCCCAGCTGGGTAATGTCTGCATCTCAGCAGAGAGTTGGACCATGAAATTTACTGTTACGATTTTGTAGCAGAAATAACTGCATTATGTAATCTAATGGTGGTTAAATAGTCTGCACGTGAAAAGCAATCCGGCCTCTAGATACCATGCTGTGAAATTATCAGTCTACTTCCCCTCTCGTTTAGTTGCCTCTTTGTTCAGTACTTGGGCTCCCTTGGTGCTTTACTTTGGTGATTTCTGTGCTTGGTAGCTGAAATGTCAGAACGTGGACTCTGACAGAATTTATGAGCATTTAAGCAGCTGGCTGCCATCACAATCTGCTTTATGCTGTGCTTCCATCTGTGAAGTTGTGTTTTAATAAGTTTATATTATTATTTGTAGTAATGTGTTCTGTTGGCCTAGCTGTTAGTATTGGCTGAGAATGCTTCAGTCTCGCCAAGCAAAGTTTTAATCACAGCCGCTTGAACTATCTGAAGTGTAATGTCAAGTAAGCAAATGGTTTAAAAGGAAGCCAGAAGATAACTTTTAGATTTTTGCTGTAAGAATTCTCTTAGAGTTTTATTTACTAATTTTGTGTGAGTGAGAGACAGACTCCAACTTTAAATGTTGAAGAAGATGAATTTCTTGTCTGCAGAACAAGATGGCTTGGATTCCAAAGCAGATTTTGAAACGCATTTTGGAATTGCTCACACTCGCTGGGCGACCCACGGAGTACCAAGTGCAATAAACAGTCACCCTCAGAGGTCAGATAAAGGGAATGGTATGTATCCTCTGCAGCACTTTGAAACTGTAAGAATTTAAAGTCCTTGAATCCACATAGCCTCTTTTCTTACTTTAGGGTATTTGTACTATCTGTGTCATATACTAGGGCTAAGTTTTTGCTGTTCTACTTAGGTTAGACACTTGTACAATAAAATAGCCTCTTTTGAGGCTAAAGTAGCACTGTAAAAAGCTTAAGAGGTCTCTTCTCTGAAAACTGATGCGAGTTAGTCCAAGGAAATCTTCTATTTTAAAAGATAAGAATCCAAAAAGCTAAGTGCGTCAGTGTTGTCAGGGCTGGAAAAAGACTGTTTTAAGGCATGTCTTGGTGCTGTTCTCTTGGATATATAGTTTGGAACAACCTTTGTATGCCTTCAAAATTCCCAAGCTTCATCTTGCTGCTCTGCACGTTATAGTAAACTGTAGGTCTGAAAACAATAGCAGATAGTTTCAAGTGTACTTCTAAACGGTTTTCTCTAGTCTTGTATTCTGAATTAAATATCTTAGTTTTCCATTACTTATGTATGCGTATTTAATTATCTGTTTTTCTTTCTTTTAGAATTTGTTGTTATCCATAATGGAATCATCACAAATTACAAAGACCTGAGAAAATTTCTGGTAAGTCTGTGGCTAAAACTGAAAGTAAATGCCCCACCATCTGCTGTTTGGTCTTTCATGACTGTTAGAATCTTAATTCAAGGTTCTTGATGTCAGCTGTAAAATAGTAGTGTGAGAGAGCCTAAGAAAGATACTCAGGAGCTAGTGAGTTGCAGTATGTTCTTGTAACTCTTCATGCACAGTAATTACCTACAGAGTAGCATTGTGCTCAAGTTGATGGAAAGCATGTGTGGAGTGGGCTCCCTCCTGTCTCGTTGCTTAACAGATGCTAAACAAGTCTTACTGCAGCGTTTCTGAGAGAGTAAGCTATGACAAGACGGGTCTTTATACTTCATAGTGGTGTGTGTGTGTATGTATGCACATATATGTATGAACCAGTCCAATACAGTGCTCTGAGCAGTCTGTTTTACTGTGCAGTATCTGGTGGGAGACAGATGAAGTATTTCTTGCCTAAGGATGTAAACATCTTTTACTTTCCTATATGATGTTTCAGGAAAGCAAAGGCTATGAATTTGAGTCTGAAACAGATACAGAAACAATCCCTAAACTGATCAAATATATGTATGACAACAGAGAGAGTGAAGACACCAGTTTTTCAGCCTTGGTAGAAAGAGTTATTCAACAGTTGGTAAGTGGGAGGTTTGTTTTTTTTCCTCTACCAAGTGTAAGCTATTTATGATGTTCCTTAGGATTCTGCATTTATGCCTCAGGATCCTCTGCAGGATTCCTTAGAAGATTCTGCAAAAAATGCTTTTCGGCCTCTGGAGAATGCTTAACAGACCAAGAAATCAGATTAAAAATTTGGGAACTTCAAAGGCTTTTCAGTGCTAAATTTTAAATTGCATTAGGAGGTGGTGGGTGGCTTTGGGGTGCGTGGGTTTTTTGTTGTTGCTGGTTTTGGGGTTTGTTTTAACTTTTTAGTTTTAAAAAGTTTTAGGTTTTCTTGTTTAGAAAGAGTTTATCACAGTTTTTGAGTGAAGCAACTAAGTTAGAAATAACTGATGGAGCCTCTGGGGTTTGGTATCTCTTACAAAGGACAACGTGCATTCTTAGGATATTCTGACTGTTTAAAACTTACTGCTGTGATTCAAGTTTGTCTGATAAGATGCTTTGGCTCCTAAGTTTGGAAATAGATCTAACAAGCTGTAATGATTCATGGCTTAGCTGGTTCCCAAACTGTGAAGCGGTAATCTACTGTTACTTCACTGTGAATGCTTAAGATCTTTGATAGATGCACTGCAAACTTGGAGAATGCTTGCTTTGTTTCCTACCCCAGTCTCCAAGCACATGGTTTCTCTCCCCTTCCTGCAGTTTCTTACACTCTTTATGAACTCTTCTTCCTCTCTAAAGCGGCTCTGTAGTGTTCTCCCTAGAGCAGGGCTGGAATAGACGTGAAGCAAAGGTCTGTGTGAGTCAGGAGGGAATAGTAGTGCAGTAACCTAGTTGAGAGGAAGGGTAATTTCATCTGTCTGCAAGAACAAGCGCAGAGTAGTCTCAGACTAGAGCATTCTAAGAGGAGTGAGCAGTATCTTCTCTTTGTGGGGTGGGAGAGCTTTTGTTCTTCCCCTTAGAACACTTCTCAATTTTGCAAGCTGCATTAATACTGTGGAGTTGTTGATTGTGTATTCCTGCTTTTGGTGTGGGTTAGGGGATTTGGTGGTTTGTTTGTTTGTTTTGGTAAATGCGTTAATGAGGTTTTGTTGCTTAAACTAGAAGCAACGACTGCAGAATTTTAGTTTAAAATGCATGATAGACAGATATGTGTGCATATTCTTACTAAAACTGAATTTGTAACTCAACTTTTATGTTGATTATCAGAAACTCTCTTGAGAATTCCTTAATTGGAAGATATTGCTTTTATTTATAAAAGGAGGCAAATTATCTTGGCTAAGTGCTTGCTTCCTGATCTTTCAGTTGTTGCACTGTGTGTGTTAGCTTGTTCTGCTTTGTGACCAATTCCTCTTAAAGGTGCAGTCTGCCCTTCAGGAAGAGATTCCTGATAGTACTAAGAGCTTTCCTTTGGACCCTCCTCAGGATGAGGGGCCCCAGTTACATGAGGCACAACTAATTGAGATAAGTTGTTCAGGATTATTTTTTTTTCTCTCTTTGCTGTCTCCATGGTTTCCAGGAAGGTGCTTTTGCATTGGTTTTCAAGAGCATCCATTATCCAGGTGAAGCTGTTGCTACCAGGTTAGTAAAAGCCCATTTTATGTGTAATTCATTTTAGGTTAAGAACATGAAGACTGTGCTAATATTTCTGCTCCCTCAAAAAGGGGAGGGAAGGGGCAAAGTACAAATTTATTTATTTAATTACAATTTATTTTGGATATAAAGACTGTTTTGTAATACAACTAAAAAGCCCGTTGCTTCTGTGGTCTAAAATGAGACTATATTAAAGTAATGAAAAAGTCAGCTGTGCCATCATTCTAACTGAAAAACATCTTCTGAACTGAACTATTCTATATACTGTTTGAGTTTGGGTTTTCAGGACTGAGGGGATTAACAGGAGCTAAACTTGTGATCTGAGGTGTTGAGAAAATGAATTACTTTTTTGTTCCTGTGAGATTTTTAAAACAAGCTCTTTTATATGGCACGTGACCTATGTAATTCAACAGTTATCTTAATATCCTACAGTTTTAGAGATTCAGTCGTGGTGGTCGACAGTATAAAATGCTCAAGGGTGGAATAGTATTTTAATAGTAAAGAACTATTTGCTAGTTCAGTTTGGAGGCAAAGTGAGCTTTATTTAAAAATGGTACTCAAACTGGTGCCTTCATATACATCTCCCTCTACCTGGGTGTAGCTCATCGGGAAGGAATCACCAAAGCATATGGCTCTCAGTCATATAATAAACTTTGGAGAGACTTAAATAAGCCAAGTTTATACAGTTTCTGTCATATAGTGATATTAGGATCAGAGTTGAGGAGGCTCTTCCTATTTAGGTTAAGTGGGATATTGTCTTTCATCTTCATAGTTTTCCTTTAACTTCTCTGCATGCAGCTTTCTCTGTATAAACTTGGATGTTTTCCCTTTGTAGGAGAGGGAGTCCTTTGCTCATTGGAGTTAGAAGCAAGTACAAGCTTTCCACTGAACAGATTCCTGTTTTATATAGAACATGTAAGTTGATAAATATAATTACGTTGTTTTTAAGAGCTAAAATTTTAGTTACTTTTTAATTGGAAACCGGGTTAATTAGTCTTTGTATCATAAAATGGCCAGCCGATGCTCCAAATATCTTCTTACCTGAAGGTGCTCTATTTTTACACTGCTGAATGTGTAGTTCATGTAAAAGTGCTTCCTTCCCCTGAAGAGTATTTGTGCAACTATGATAACTTCAACCTGTATAGTTCTGTAATCTCCATCTTGAATGGGTCTGGTTTTGCATTTTAAAGTGCCTCACTTCTTCAATAGGCAACATTGAGAATATGAAGAACATGTGCAATTCACGAATGAAAAGACTGGACAGCTCTACTTGCCTTCACGCTGTTGGGGATAAGGCAGTAGAATTTTTCTTTGCTTCAGATGCAAGGTAGTAAAGTACTTGAACTTTTCTCAAAGAACTGCTTTTGTTTAGAAGTGATATGGTTCTGGAAATCTTAACGCTGTCTTGTTGCTGCACAGCTCTGTTCTGATAGGATAGCTTCTTATCAGAGTTACTTCATTAAGCCCATGAAATAAGACAATTGAGTAATGTAGAGGCTTGACATCAGCATTTGAACTGTTTACTGAGGCAGCATCTGCAAATTACTTACCTGCTTGCCCTCTATGTAAAATACATCCAATGCAGGAAAGTGGGTACAAATAACCACTGTCAGGCAATTATTTGGGTGGACTGTAATTGGGTATGGGTTTTGGCATTTTAATCCGGCTAGCTGGGATATCAGAGGAAGAAATAGTGGTGAAGTTCCAAACCAAAGAGGAACCTGGGTACTGGGTACACACTTGTCTCAGAAGCAAGATCCTGACCTCAGGGATCTATCCAAGATCGCAAGAGGCAAAATCACATCAGCACAAATTTGCTGAAGTGAGTTGCTGTGCTGGAGCCTCTGCTCCAGTTTCCTGTGAGAGTGCAGGAGGAGCAGCAGATGGAGCCATTTCCTTTGAGATGGCCCTATTTGTAGTTAGGTCCAAAAGGAAGGTAGAAGTGCGGCTAGACATGTAATATGGCTTATTTAATTGCTTTGAGGAGCGCTGCTGCCACCTCTTACTGAAATGTCAGGTTTGTCTTGCTTTTGTTTCTTTTCTGTAGTGCTATCATTGAGCATACCAACAGAGTAATTTTCTTAGAAGATGATGACATTGCAGCAGTAACTGATGGGAAGCTTTCAATTCACCGTCTGGAGCGGTCGGCTAGTGATGATCCTTCCCGGGTCATTCAAACCTTGCAAATGGAATTGCAGCAAATCATGAAGGGTGAGTTGAAACATGTAAATGAGTGCCCAAATTCTCTTTGTAACTGTAACAATTTCCAAATAACAGACCGTATGTATATATAATGCGGTGTTTTGTAATGTCTTGTAATGTTTTTCTTAACAGGTAACTTCAGTGCGTTCATGCAAAAGGAAATTTTTGAACAACCAGAATCAGTTGTCAATACTATGAGAGGCAGGGTGAATTTCGAGAACAGCACAGGTAACTCAGACTAGGCATTCAAGCTGCACTGAGCACATATGACTTTAAGCGTATTAACTGGAAAACACAATACACCACTGATACATGCTTTTTCTTTTGTTTGATTACAGTTCTGCTGGGGGGCCTGAAGGACCATTTAAAAGAAATCAGAAGATGCAGAAGACTGATCATTATTGGCTGTGGGACCAGTTATCATGCTGCAGTAGCTGTACGTTCAGCCTTAGCTGTAATGCATCTATACCTCCTAATTGCTGGGCTTTTAATACAACAGATCTTCATCTGCTTTTCCTTCTGTACCACAGACTTTGCTTTTCATTGAGGGGTTGCAGCATTTGTTTAATCTGCCTTTGTGCCATGTTCTTTATTAAAACTCCAATGCTGTTACCTACCATGCTAGAAAAGTAACTTTTTTTTTCACCTTGGTGAGCTCGAACTGTCAGTTTTTGTAGTAGGAGTCAATTCAGACTCTCTCTCGCTCTTTTAGTGTCTTTATGGTTAGTGATATTAACAGATATCGCATGTTGCTTCATTACAGACTCGACAAGTACTGGAAGAATTAACTGAATTACCTGTGATGGTGGAACTTGCTAGTGACTTCTTGGACAGGAACACCCCTGTGTTCAGAGATGATGTCTGCTTTTTTATAAGTCAGTCAGGTGAGCTGTTTCTACTGTTTGTTTTACTGAGTGCAAACTGAAGAGAAATGGAAAACAGTGTTATTACTTTCTGAATGTTGCAAAGGAGGATGATGGGCTGTGTTTGTCTTGAACGAATGTTTATTTTGGTCTTGATTCAAATACATAGACAACAAGTGAGTGCTGAGAAGTTTGTTTTAAGCATGAATACAGTTATTCAGAACACAGAATAATTTCTTATGTAGTATTTTTCAGGAGTTGTTTCTATATTATGTGAACTTTAAGTCAAGTTCTGAATGCTTTCCAGGTGAAACTGCAGATACACTTATGGCTTTGAGGTATTGTAAAGAACGCCGTGCTCTAACAGTTGGCATCACAAACACAGTTGGAAGCTCAATATCCAGAGAGACTGACTGCGGTGTGCATATCAATGCAGGACCTGAGATAGGTGTGGCAAGCACAAAGGTAATAGCTGTTCGGTGTTTGATTTTCATACTTTACCACTGTGTGATCCAATTATAGTTTTAATTGTAGCACTTCAGATTGAGATCATACTAACTCACTTCATGCTTGCCTGCTGAATGTTCTGTTTTGTCTGCAGGCTTATACCAGCCAGTTTGTGTCTCTTGTAATGTTTGGCCTCATGATGTCTGAAGACAGAATTTCTTTGCAGAAAAGGAGAAGGGAAATCATCAGTGGACTAAAATCATTGCCAGGTATATTGATATTTATTTTGGGTTTGAGGAGATCTTGTTTAATGGATAATACAGAAATATAAAATACTACTCAAAAAATATTTAATAAATATTCAAGTTTCACTCTTCCTTTCTCCCTGAAAGGTAGATAATATAAGAAAAATAGGCTATTAGCCTCTACACTAATTGCCAGTTTTACAAATACACTTCCAAAAAACTTGCCAGGAAGATCAGAATTACAGTAGGATAGCTTTGTTTGAGAATTATTCCTTGATCTACACAGATAATCTAAAATTTGTAATGCCTTTCACTTTAAACCAGTGTAGATGAAACAAAACTAATCCAAGCTGTCTTTAAAACAGATACTCAGAACTTCCTTTAGTGTTTCAAATAGGATGCATAGACTGCTTAAGTTAATAGTCATCTTAAATTTGTTACTGTACATAAGACTGGACAAAGCATGTTTAAAGCACTGTCAAAGTTGCAGAGATGAAAAGTTAACACCTGAATTACGTTAAGTATATTTGTTATAAAAAAATCATTAGAGTATCATACTACAAAAAGCTAGGAAGTACTATTTTTTTTCCAGTTGATGGAGATTTTTATATGTGCTTTTTCTATGATCTAATAGAGATGATTAAAGAAGTCTTGTCCTTGGATGAGAAGATACATGACTTGGCTCTTGAACTGTACAAACAAAGGTCACTGCTGGTTATGGGTCGTGGATATAATTATGCCACTTGTCTGGAAGGAGCTCTGGTAGGAGTCTTTCAAAGTCATTGGATACCACTTGAAATGAGTTTTTGTTTCTGCAGCACTTTTTCTCATATTTATTTACAGTTTAATTCTGCTGTTGTAAAACTGCTGCCATGTATAACTAGAATGTTTAATCCTGATGGACTGAGCACATAAGGTGAATTTGGTGTCATTCTTAAATACGCTTAAGCAGTGCATTTAAAAAAAGAAAATTAAAAAACCCTACAACTTAATACCACTTAAAATGCTGCCTTCTTTGAAAACATCCTCCTAAAACACTGTGTTCAATATGCTGGTGTTCAGGCAAGATGTTCATGCAGGAAACTGCTAAATTAATTACAGATATCCTCATGTAATGGAGCTATATCCATCTCTCATAGAAGTTAGAAATATGGTGGTAGGTGTTAAGCGCTCAAAAATTCCTGTTGATTACTCCATTTCATTATCTGCAAATGCATGTGCATGAGCAAGCTCCATTTCTACCAGCAGCCTGCTGGAAATCCCAGTGTACAGGAATGTCTGTTCTAGCCATTAACTGATTTTTTTGAAAATAGCAACTGCGTTTAATTGACGGATGTTTTGCCTCTTGCAACTTTTATTTCTAATCTAATTTACTTCTAACTTTCTGGTATTTGCATTTGTTTTGTTAGAAAATAAAAGAAATCACCTATATGCACTCCGAAGGTATCCTGGCTGGTGAGCTTAAGCATGGTCCGCTAGCCCTAATAGATAAACAAATGCCTGTTATCATGGTGATAATGAAGGATCCTTGCTTCACCAAGTGCCAGAATGCTCTGCAACAGGTCACAGCTCGACAGGTAAGCTGTAAAGTAGTGCAGTGTTGTAGGGAAAGAAATTGTGCGCACTGGATTGTTGCTGAATACGTTTCAGAGGCAGGATGTGGTGATGGCATCTTTTTCTACTTAAAAAGTTGTAAGTAAGTAAATATCAGCATTGCAGCTTGCAGTTTTATCACCAGTAGTGATAAATGATTGTATGTAGGTGTTTTTTGATCTTGAATCAGAGAATAATGTTAAAACTCTACTGATTGTTGAATGAGACTTGAATGTTTTCAGTGACAGAACCCATTATGCAGGACTAACGTTATCCTGATTAGCTATCTTTGTTATTTTTCAAACATACTACAGATACTCTGTGAACTAATACTTCAAAGCAGCTCTAAGCCAGCTCTTAACTGTAGAACTTTACTTTCAGGGTCGTCCAATCATCCTGTGTTCTAAGGAAGACACAGAAAGCTCGAAATTTGCCTACAAAACCATTGAGCTGCCTCATACAGTTGACTGCCTTCAAGGAATCTTGAGTGTTATTCCTCTCCAGTTGCTTTCATTCCACCTGGCTGTTCTCAGAGGATATGATGTAAGTGCTTTCTATGTATAGCATTCCAGTTAGAGCAGTTTTGCACTTCCTCCTACCAATGTTAAGGGAGAGATAAGGTTATATGGCATTTCTAACAACAGACTATGATAATAGTTGCTGCAACTGATACTTACTGTGGTAGTAGAGGTGGCGTTTCACTGCCAATTCTTCAGCCTTTTCTTGAATTGGTACAGATGATGGTTCTAAAAAATGTAAAGATTGTTTGCTTAGTTTGATTAGTGAAGAATGCAGGTAATTTTATTCAATTATTTATATATTTTTTTTAGAAAACTAAGCATTGAAGTGTGATACTGTACTTTAACAGAGGACAGTTTATTGCTTTGTACAGCTTAGTTTGTTGACTCTGTCTAGGTGTGTCAGTTTGGTAATGGTGACCCCATTGGAAAGGCATCCTGTGCAAAACAATATATTAAGACTTGTTAGGAAGTTTTTGCAAGAAAGGATGAATTCAACAGTGAGTTATCTACAGATCTATAGTCTCTTGTGTGCATTAGTGTGTTCAGAATAAAGCAGAAGTCAGTAGGAATTCTGTACTAAAAAAGCAAAAAAAACCAAACCAAAACAGCACACTAAATGAACTGTCAAATGCGGAATGCCAGTTGTATTCTGTCACACACTGAAAGCCTGTCTTTTCATTCTAGGTGGATTTTCCAAGGAATTTGGCCAAATCAGTTACTGTAGAATAACAGCCAAGAACAGTGGATATTTTTGTCACCAGACCTCTGTGTTATGCTTGTGGAAATGTGTTGTTCTGAACCAATAGGTACATGGTTTTCAAAGGGAATGAGAGTGATAACTGGCAAGTGTCAGAAGGATTTATCTTGCAGCTTTAAAAGCTTCCAACGTGCCTTGTTACCCAAGTGCTTTTGCTCACAGCAAATATTTCTAAGTCCCGAAATTGCCAAAGGATAAGATAAAAATCATTGTTTACACATGGTATACTGAATGAACTTCTCTACTGTGCAATATATATATACAGCTCTCTTCAGAGTAACTGTGAACATTTTTTTAGCCTACACTACTTAACTAGTTTTAAAGATAAAGTATTTATAAGTACAACTGTATAGCTTTTCTTAAGTTATTTTTTTTTAGTATGTTGCTTAACTATAGCATTGGTAATGAGCTGACATGCTCAGTGCTCACGGGGAGTTTGTGTACAGTTTTTTAGATTTTTCTACTACAGCCTCAAACTGGAAATTGGTGTCCTCTTCCTCCCAGCTTCCTGTCCCCCTCCTCCTACAGTTTGCATCTGCTTTGTATTTCACCACCTTTTGCAAAGAGTTCCTGTGGCTGTAAATTCTCAGCTGTGTTTTCAGCTCCTCCTCCTGCTTTCAGCTAATGCTGCGAGAAGTCCTAGCAGCGTTTTGTGTACTGCCCCAGTTCTTATTGCCTGGCTCCTACAGGACAACAAAATAAGGGAACTTCCAAAATAGGGTACCTTCCAAAAGGTACTTCTCGTTGAAGTGTGTACAATGTAATTAATATGCAATTAAAGAAAATATTATACAGATTCTGCTTGTTTTGAGGCTTTTTTTCCCCCTAAGTCACTTGTATGATCTGAAAGCTGCAACAACAGCGCCATGCTGACACCAGAAGGAGGGCTGTTGTGTTCCAACAGTCAAGAACTGAATGTCACCATATAAAAAATGCACACGTGTGGCGCACACACACGTATTGGGTAAAGAGAATTACAGGTGTATTCGAATTAATTATCCTGTTTTGCTGTGGTGGAGAGACGGTCCCGCCCTGCAGTCCCAATTTGGTGCCACTGCTGCCGGTGACGAGCGCTGCTGGGCGGTGACGTCAGAAGTGCGGTGACAAGCTGATGTACGGCGGTGACATCACGCCGGAGGGCGGGTACCGCGCCTCGATTGGTTAAGCGTCCCCTCTCCCACTGCAGTCCTTCCCCGCTGCCCTGCCTTATATAGCGCCAGGTCTGTCCCGCCTCCGGACCGCCATTGGCTGAGTGGCGTGGTATGGGCTCGCGATTGGTCCGAGCGGCCGCCCGTCAACGCGCTCAGGCCTGGCGCGGCCTGCACGGAGCACCGGGAGGCCATTGTGGCTGGGGCGGTCCTGCGCGCCGGAGGAGGTGGAGGCGGCCGCGGAGGTGGCTGCGCGGCTCGCGAGCGCCGCGCCCCGTCCCGCTGGAGCCTGACCGAGTGAGGAGACGGTGAGGGAGGCCGCGAGGAGGGCGTTGCGGGCGGCGGGGCCGGAGCCGGAGCTCCCCGAGCTGAGCAGAGCCCCCCGGCCCTGTGCCGAGAGGAGTCCCCGGCTCTTCCCGCGGGCCCCGCCCGCCGAGGCGCAGCCGGGGCTGGGCTGGGCTTCCCCGCGTGTCGCTGCCCCGGGCCCGGCCCTCCGGAGCGGGGAAGGAGGCGGAGGGGCCGAGCTGGGGGCCCCTTTCTTCATCTCGGCCCTGCCGTGCCCCTCGCCCTTCCCGTGCCGCATTGCTGCCCCTGCCCGGCCGCGCCCGCTGCCTGCCCTCGGCGCCCCGTGCCGGCCCTGGCAGCGCTCGGTGCCCGGCGGGGCGGGCGGGGGACCGCGCTGTGCTCCTCCGCGACAGAAACCGCACGAGTGAAGGAATTCCGTGAGCGCGCTCGCTCGCCTCTACGGCTGCTCCGTCATTTCACAGCGGACTAATCGCACGGCAGATACACGTTTGAACTTTTCCCCTCCGTCTCCCGGCCGAGGTGCAGCCGGTGTTTGCTTTCAGCGTTTGTTTAGCAGCTAAATGACACCGGGGCCGGTGGCTGTCGGTGAGATCTGCTCACTAATAGCTTCGGCTGGTTAAAGACCGAGGTGCTTCTCAGAGAGCTGAGTGGATAAAGCCAGTGTTGGTTAATTTGCAGAGTACGTTTGTAAAGGTGAATATTCTGTGTGGTTTCCCTGCCTTTTCGTGCTGTGTGTGTGTGTGCACCCTGAGTTCTTTCTGTCTGCAGTGCAGTTTAGCCTGAAGTTCAGTTTCTTGATGTTCACTGTGATAACGTTTCTGTATCCAAAGCAGCACAGGGAATGTTCCCAGCTGTTCCAACCTGTTTGCTTCAGAAGCTTTTGACGTGGAAAATATCCAGAGAATGGATCTGGTTAATAATAAGTTACCATTTTAATAGGTGCCTTTTGCAGAGGTGGCTGGTGCAGTATGTACGTACACTGTAGTGCAGTTGCTTTCAACCCCTAAATACTTCCCTACTGCAGTTCTGTATGACAGCTGATACGTTATAGGAGGTAGGTTTGCTGTGTCTGTTTTCCTATGTTTGATTACTTTACTTTGCATGAACTGAGGCTGAAAACCACTTCTGTGAGCACTTGTGATCTCTTTGCATAGAGTAAAATCAGCTTTATGCTTTTTAATTTTTCCAATTGTACGAGCACAGTATTAAAACAAACACAGAAACCTGCACCCCATTTATCTGCATCTCATGCGTGCTCAAAAATAGAAAAATATCGTGAAACACAGCGACTGAGTGCCCTTATCAGTATGCAGAAGTATGTTTGCTGACTGTCCCATGAATGAATGACTTCCACGTTTGGCAGAGCTCCTGTTTGCTGCACTAGGAAGCCATAAATGAAAAGGTGTATTTCTGAAATGGAAGTAATGCCAACTTCCAAAAGTTTCCTGTATGGGAGATGTGTGGGATATGTTGTGTACCTGCTAGGGGGAGTGATGAATCGCACTGTCTCAGGTAGCAAAGTAACAGCTCAGGTTTAAGAAACTTACTTGTCAGATGTACTTTTCCCTCTTGAGTGATGGGCAGTGTTCTTATTCAACAGGTTTAGCCCGAAAATAGACTCTGAGCCTTTAAATTATGTCAATACTTATAGTCTCCTGGCATTTTGCTTTACTCTAGCGTGTATATCTGAAGTAACCTAAGTCGTGCTGCTCCCAAGCAGTGTGCAGCCCAGAGCCTGGGGCTCAGGGGAGGCTGGGTGCTCAGCACAGTGAGCTCCAGAGGATGTCTGAGTACACAGAGCTTGTGTGTTGTGATTCACAAATCCCTCTTTGGGTCTCATCTAAAGATCCTATCCTGGTCTTTAAACTGTTTTCAAGTGATGACTTTGTACAGATGAGATTTCTTAAAGTGAGGGTTCTTTGGTTCAGGATCACTTCCTTTCCCCTCTGCTTCTTTATCACTTACAGAACAGCAGCGATCCTCATTAACCCATGAAGGAGTACCAGCATAGATCTCACATAACTAACGTCTAATTTGATTTCCAGCGTAATCCACATTTACACTTTTTCCCCCCTCTTTAAGCCCTTTTCAGAGAGAGAATCCTGACCTTTTCCTTAGTCTTGTTTTTCCAGCTATGTCTGTCTTCCAGCATTTGGAGATGTACAGAAAATACCAGGGCTGCTCAGGGGTTGTTAATCAAAAAGTGTGGTGCATCAGTGCCTATAGCTCTGGAGTGATAAACGACAGGAAGGAAGAGTGGGTTCATTCCTTACTGTCTAAATAGCTGCTGGAGATGACCAGATTGAGTATTTACTTTGTAAAATGCTGCTTGGATTTTGAGGTACTGGAAATTAAAGAGGACTCTGGACATTTCTTGAGAATGCCTTAAGACTAACCATTACCATTCTGACTTTAGTCTCCGTTAGTATTTGCAGCTTTATGTCTTTTTGTCCTCGTATGTTTCCTGTGTTCCTGTGCCCAGGCTGTGGAGAAGACGCTGATCCATCCTGCTCCCACCTGGGAAGGGATAGGCCCATATTCTAATTCCTGAAGCTACTCGTGTAGCTCTGTGCCCTTCCAGGATGTGCTTCTGGGTTGCTCTCGAGGCTCTTCTGCTTTGCATGGGCTCACCAATGTTCTGTAGGCTGGTGAGGAGGGAGAGAAAGACTGCTCTTTCTTTAGCTACAGCTGATGTGGTACCGCTGGGTGGTTAGACCAGCTGCTTATAGGGAAGGTGATCTGCTTTTATTTCCTGTTTTGGGGAACTCTTGGCTGTGTGATTTAGTCTGGGCTGTAATGGCACTATCTATCTATCTATGATGATGTGTGTGAAGTTAAAAACTGGAGAATTTCTCAGAGACCTCTTTGGTTATCGCTGAGGTAATTGTCATAAGGCATGGAGGCAAGATGGGTGCCCAGGAAAGCAAGCTCTGTGCTCTCACTACTGTAGTGATTTGGAATTGAAGAGTTGTACACTACCTCGATCTCAGGTCTAATTCATTACAGACACATTTTAGTGTAGCACCAACATCCAGCAAGGGAGAGCCCGTAACTTCCTTAGGGAATCTTCTCTAGTACTACACCTCTTTGCAGAATGGGCTTTGTTTCTCCTTCCCTTTCCTTCGTATCTTCTAAAATGCCTAATCAAAATCTTCATAGCTCATTGCTAATCACCACATCCATTGTGTTCATACATTATTTCATTCCTCCTTTCTTTGGTCTTTTGTGCACTTCCTCCTCTTGTCTGTTTCCCATAAGCAATCCAGTTAAGGAGGTGTCTTTTCCTCCTAGGCCTTGCTCCTTGCTGCCCTCTGGACTCAGTCTTTCAGAAAGTCCAGTTGCAGCTTTGAGATGAAGGCAGATGAGAGAGGTGAACTGCAGTGTAACTTCCTGGCTGGAATTGCTTTTTGCCTGTAGTTTGCTTTTGCCTTCATTGAAGGGGATTGTTAACATACAAACAAAACAGTCCTCAAGCACTGTAATGCATGTGGGATAAGACTTACTGTTACAGCATGGCTGGGTCTTTCAAACTTTAGTACCAACTCTCTTAATTCTTGTAGGACTTGAAGTACGCTAACTGATGGCATGGGATGTCAATGTGTATTAAAGGCAGGAGGAAGGAGAGTGGGTGGTGATAGCAGTTACTCAAAGTTACGGAAGTTCTGAGTCCTGGAGTCTCCTACAAGGAGAGAGTTGTTGCCTGGGGGTGGTATTGTTTGTTTTTACAGTTGTTTACTTAGCTGCTTTTTGCTTTAGGGATTGGAATGAAGTGTTTGCTTACAGCTGGGAAAGGTATGATTATTTGTTGTCTCGTCTGCAGGGGTTTTTCATTAGCAGTAGTTGTAAGTGAAGCTGAAATAATGCTTATTTAATAGTGTGCTATTGAAAAATTCATATGTGTTAAAATATGCATAATCTATTTTCCATCTTGTCTGCCTTGAATTACTCAGATTGAACATTTGTTTTCTTTTTTCTTTAAGATCTTGAAGCCTGTACCAGGTCCTTGAGAGAGAAAACTACATGACACTACACCATGAGTGACAGTAAATGCGATAGTCAGTTTTACAGTGTTCAAGTTGCAGATTCAACATTCACTGTACTAAAACGCTACCAGCAATTGAAGCCCATAGGATCAGGGGCACAGGGCATTGTTTGGTGAGTAGTAAAGATTTTATTTAAACATAAAAAGCTCTCTAAATGCATAACAAAATTTGAATGTGTTCCTGATAGGGGTCCCAGGATGTCAAATGTTATCAGAATCGATGAGTGCTTTGTCTCATACTACAGGGTTGTGATGGACTAAATAGTTACTAAAATACCTGCCTGCAGTAGTTCATGTGGGAAACTAGCTTTTGTTTTGATTTTAGGGGAAAAGTAATATTTGGATAACGACATAAATGGAGAGGGTCAACAAATTTCCTTCTCATTAACCACTTTAGTTTTGTTTTGGTTCTCACCTTCCCCATGTAGTTATACTGTTACAGTGTAAGGTATGACAATGAGATGGTGAGAGATTCTGGGTTTTACTCGTTTCTTCATCACGGCCCCCTTTCTTCCCCCCCTTTTATCCCCAATCACTCCTGTCCATTTCTAGGAGCCATCAATGCAGTGCCTTGCCATTAACTGGCAGGACGAGGCAAATCAGTGTCATTGTCACTCCATGGATTAACCAGGAAGGGATGCTGTGAGGGGTTGGGCTGGCCGTCTCTTCCTTGCTGTGTCACCTCAGCTATGTGTCCAGCCTCCACTGGCCCAGGACGTGAGAGTCGTTAGTCTGATCCTGAACCTTAGTCTCTTGTATGGCACCACACCTCTGGGCCAGCTAAAGGTAAACACTTTCAAATGTTTTTTAGACTGCAGCAGTCTATTCTGCACCACTTACTGCCAGCCCTTGTTTTGTTGGGCAAAACTTACTGGGTAACAGCAGCAGTTCTTATCAGTGCGATTTTACAATTCCATACATGAGGGAGCAGGCAGATACACTTAGGAGCTCTGTAGTGTCAGACTTAATCAGAAACACGTGGTGGGTTGTTCGTGCTTTAAATCCAGTCTGCAGTTTCTGTCTGCCTGTAAATTGTGCAGAATAAGTGTGATGACTCATATTGTGAGCAACCCTTTATACAGCACCTGCCCATGACTTTCTGGCTTTTTTTAAACCTTAAAAAATGTTTTATACATAGGAAAGGAGTGTTAACAGATGAAAAAATAAGTAAGATGAGAACACTGCATCTCATTCTTCTTCAGTGGGCTGAGTGAGGAACGGGTAGGCGTGCTAGATATTGGTATTAGTGTTTGGGTAAGCGTTAGTGTAGTGCACACGTGTTCTGGGTATAAATATTCTTAATGATATGCTGGTTATAGATTGCATGCAAGAATTTAGGGTGGTTGTAATTGCTTCTTTCATTGGAAGTAGTGAATTTCTAAATGACATGGCTTAAACTAGGCGTTGCTTCAAAACAGTTGTGGTAGTGCTAAGGTCATCATCTTGGGTGGAGAAAGGGATGATCTGATTTATTGACTTGTTTTGAGAAAACTTGATTTTTGGAACAACAGATGAAAACATTGCATAAATCTTCTTCATGTGAAACATCTGAAAACTATGTCCAAATTGAATGGAGAAGGTGCAAAATCGAAATTTCTCCGTAAAAGTCCCTAGAATACCCAGGGGAAATATGCAAAATGTAAGGGGACGTAATGTAGACACCTCACCATAGGATGAGTGCTATCCTGTCATTTTTGACTAGGAAAGTCTCGGTGTCATTTGCGTGTTGTGTAAATGAAATACAAAATGAGAACTCTAGAAAATGAAAAAGGAACTTGGTTGCTTTATGTAGAGTTTATTTGTGTATTTTCTATACAAAGTGTGTTTCTATACGTGACTTTTCACACTTCTTAAGTTCTAGCATGCTCAAAACCTTAGAATCTATTTACAAATGAGTGACTCCTTGCACAGTGATTTTCTGGAAATAAGTTTTGTTTTAGACTTGATATCAGTTTTTCCTTTCTTGCCCTGGATTTCCAATGTTTAATTAGTCAGTCTGATTTTTTCTGTCCCAACAGATTTATTCTGTCCTTCAAGATAGCAAAACTGTGATCTTACAAACTCGTGTGAATTTGTGTTGTGCATGACTTTTCCTACAGTTGCACTTGAAGAAGCAGTCAGGAGTTTGTTGCTGTCTGCAAACCCATGTTTGTGCAGCAGGGAAAGAGGGAGTGAAGCAGGAATCCACAGCAGGAGCACGTTGCAGTTCAAGGCAAAAGTCCTTTGCCTACAGAACTGAAACATGATTTCTCGCTGTAATTTAGGTCAAGATGTTTTGTTTACAAGCTCCTTGTGCACATGGCGTCTTTACTCCTAATATTAAAAGCTGGCTCAAATGCAAACTTTTAAAAGTACTCTGAAGACCGTAATAGAATTCGCTGTGATCAGATTGATGTCACTTTTGGGTGGGAGGACAGACGTGGAGGTTCTTCAGAGGTACCCAATACAGATTCTTTATGGAGATGCAGTGTCAGTCACTCTCATGTGGATAAGCAAAAAAATAAGGTACAGGTGAAGCTGTTTGTATGTGCTGGGATGGAGTCTTGACACATACCTGGTTTCTCAGATTGCAAAGGGATATCTTCCCTGAAATGGCTGTCCCACTGTTGCAGTGGTCTTGCTGCTCATGACTGGCTTGAGCAGCTGTTTATTGCGGACCCTGTTGGTTAATGGCTGTTTGCTAATACCAGGGTGCTGTTAAAGCCATTAATATACATAAAATTGTACATAAAATGTCTTCTAGATGAAATATTGGAAACACCAGAGCTTTCATCTTTCATATCTGGGAGGAGAACAGTTTCTCACTGGCTCCCTTCCTCCCATTTTGTGTTTTGTTTTGCATAGTTAAATAAAAAAGCTTTCAATATGAGAGCGATCGTATCTCTGAATAATAACTTGCGTGTGTCACAGAACTGAGTCTAAATGAAAACTAGCAAGCCTTTAATGAAAACAGTGCAGTGATTGAAACGTGGGCACTGAACCGCGCCTCCCAGGAAACAGCATCTTGTGGATGAACCCTGCTGAATGGTGGTGGTACCTTCTCCAGTAGGGGAGGCAGTGGTGTGATGTTGGTAAACTTCATATAGTTTGAATATTGCTGCCAGAGATGAGCTGCACTCCTTGTAAGAGTGCTGTAATATGGTGGTCCTTCACATCTGGTGCTGTATGTGCCCTGATGAGGCAGGGAAGGAGCTCACAATGTGGCAGCTTTGGAAAAGATGTGAGTGAGAATTCTTTCCTACCGTATGAAAGTAGCATTGAATGGAAATCATGTGGGAATCCTTATTTAAAGCTAGAGAAGTAATAGATTGGAACTCCTGTGTCGTTCCTGGTATGCATTTGCAGGTATTTTGTTCAATTCCCCGTGTGTTAATAATGAAGAATATTCCAACCTTAGTCTTGTTCTGGATATACACATAATTTAGCCTTAGATTCTCACAGTTTTTAAAGTGTTTGCACCTGTACCTTAAAATACAGAGGGAAAGAACAACTGAAACAAACTACCAAATTAATGGTGCTTTTCATTTTTAAGCTGTTTCATTGCTCCCTACAATGCGTAAATCTTCCATATTGATTTTTGTTTTTGCTGAAACCAGACAATTAATTTTCTGTGAAGCACTAAAATTGCTTTGAGTTGTAAACCATCCACATAGATGAGAGCACTGACGCCTGCAGGACAGATCAGTTGTTGGGACTGTTCTTTAGGGAAGATAAACTAATACTGCAAACGTTAAATGACTGTCAGTCAGCAGCAGTGCCCAGAAAATTCCCAAGAGTACAGACTAAGCTGGAAATACAGGCAGCTGAAATACTACTTAAATGTGCTTAACGTATTTTTAGATCTCTCAATTTTGAGCAGAAGTCTCAAGTCAGCAGATTCTGTCTTATTTGGGGGAGGGGGAAGGGCCCAGAAGGCTTTTCATGAGAATCACAGTGGCTTCTGTTCAGCCTACCTTTGTTTTTTAAGGAATGTTTAGATTCTTTTTTAATGTGTTTTTTTCTAAATGTAAAATGAATGTAGTGTAAGCAGCTTAGTTGGTATTTATTTCCTCAAGTTTTGCTTTCTTTCCACGTTCCCATCTCCCCTCTCCCCTCACCTCTCCCAAAGCAGACTTCAACTTAAGCTGTTTGTCTTTGACAACTTGCAGTGCTGCGTTCGATACAGTCCTTGGGATAAACGTTGCTGTAAAGAAGTTGAGTCGTCCTTTTCAGAATCAAACCCACGCAAAAAGAGCTTACAGAGAGCTTGTTCTTTTAAAATGTGTCAATCACAAAAATGTAAGTCTGCCTTTGTATTTCCCTCTCTCATTCGCTCATATCTCCAAAGCTCAGGATTTACTTTCTTGCAAATCTTTAACCAAAGTAGTGGAAAAAATGAGAAACCAGAAAAAATTGCAGTGGGTTTTTACAGTTGCTCACAATGTGTGGTTCAGCTCTTGGGTGAGCTGTTTGGAGGATGAACAGAGTGCCAAGAACAGGAGGCTCTTACTGCAGTGTCACTATGGGTTTACCATCAGTGTGGACTTTAGAGATGGTTTTGCTGTGGTGCATTTGCCTTTTTACATCCAACTGCAGCAAGGCCTGTTTGGCACTGGGTTTGGTTGTGGGCTTGGCTCTTCTAGCTTCTTTATAGTTATATTTCCTGAGTTTATGCAGGATTTTTATTAAATACAATGTTTGACTGGTGGATTTGGAAGTTATAGTGGTGCAGCTTGAAAACTTACCAATAACACAGCTGAAATGCAGACATACCATGCATGCATACAAGGTCATTGAGCCTTCTAAGATACTAAGCCATAATGTCAGTACTTGAACGTACGAGTACAAGAATATAAGGATCACAGTGTGTTGCATTGTGATGCCAATATGAACTGGAAACAGTGCTGATTGTGAAAGTTTTGTACTCAAGTGTCAAAATTCCTGAAGTCATAATCTTCTAGAGCTGCTGAAATAAGCTTTTGGTGGAGTCCAGAAGTAGCAGAATGAAGGCAAGGTTGTAATTGTGGATGGCAACATAGTAATGGTAGCAGTTCTTTTAGAAATAATGTGTCAGGATGTAAATTGAATGGGATGGCATGGGGCCCCTCTGCTTGTTTGGACAGTCTTAGTTAAAATTTCTTGCCCAGTACACGATTTAAATAAGAGATTATTGTTTATGTGGGGAAAAAGGAATGCATTTAAGGTCCTGAAGAAGGGCATGGGCTCAAATAACTTGGAGAAAAAAAAAAAGTTAGTGCCCTGTCTTAGTCCCTTCAGCACGTGCTGCAGTTTTCAACTGTATTTGAAACAACAGTTCTTCAGTGTGAGTGAGTTAAGTGAAACCAAGTAATATTAAATTGTGTTCAGTGCCAGTATGCGCTTGGCTTTGAGCCATAATTTCTGTAATAACGGGATTATTACTTGAATTAAAGCTGAAGCTTCTTTTTTCTTTATAGATAATTAGTTTATTAAACGTATTTACACCGCAGAAGTCACTAGAAGAATTTCAGGATGTGTAAGTATTAGATTTTTGTTTTAATTTTCCTGACAAATATTCATCTAAGCTGTAGCAGCTTAGCTCCGGTATCTCACAGTCTTTATGCTGAAAGTAGAGGGTAATTAAAGTCTGAGTTTAAGCTTTAGTTCGTCTTTCTTAACCCTTCTGAAATAAATTGAGAAATAAAGTTGTTTCGCTACAAACAAAATGGAAGTGGTTAAGAGTTATTTACCTCTTATCCATTTGTTTGTCTTTCTGTGATACTTTGCTGATTTCATATACATCTGCTTTGTGTGTATTGTCTTTAATAAAGGGGTCACTCCTGGATAATAACTTGATCTGGACAGCCAGATATAATGTGGGTAGTGATTTTTTTTTTGGTTGGTTGTTTTTTTTATCTTTTTTTTTTTTGCATACTAATCACATTTGTACCACGGTGTCTTTGGCCTCAATTTAGAGCTGAATATATCCACATTTTATGCCAGCTAAGTTAATCAAGCTAGATAAGATCCATGGTGATTTAATTCTGGGATATTCACACATGCCAGTGAATGACCCTAATTTTGAAATCATGTTAATGCATGATATTTTCTTAAAATCATAAGCTTTCTTAACGTTCTTACAGTTTATGAATGTTTTCTTATGCTTCAGATATTTGGTTATGGAACTGATGGATGCCAACTTGTGCCAAGTTATTCATATGGAATTGGATCATGAACGAATGTCTTATCTCCTTTACCAGATGCTATGTGGTATCAAACATCTCCACTCAGCTGGTATCATCCACAGAGTAGGTAGTATTAGATCATTACTGATATTCTTTATGAACACAGATGTTCTTATGAACCTGAGGGGTAGGCAGGGAATTGTTTTGTATGTTGGTAGTTCTTTTGTTTGTACTATTACTTAAAACTGGAGATTTTCAGATTTGAAGATGATGACCAATGTATTGTTAACAGATTTTAAAACAGATCAGTTCTGTGGATTTAAGTGATGCTGAACTGATTAACTTATGAAACGTGAGCAACTCTGTACTTTCCAAATTACTAAAGAATGAGTCTTTCAAATTTAATATTTGACATTTACAAGTTGTATTATCAACTGGTTGTTCATAACTTTTAAAGCCCTGAGCGTGCTTCATGCAACTCCAATTCTGGTTTTCTGCAGCTGCTCTTTGTATTTTCCATGACAGTCATGCTTGGGGTTGGTTTTTTTTTTTTGTTCCTTTCTTGTTCTTCTTTTCCCCTATTTCCTGGACATACCTTTTAAATCTCTTCTCCCTGATAGTTGAAAAATTCAGTCAGCTTCTAGTCTAATATGCTTTTTTTCTTCATGTTCAACCCACAAACATAATTGAGAACCTCTGTAAATTGCAACAAATCTTCTTTGCCTTGCTGAAAAAATCTATCTTTGTGTGTAGTTAACATGTAAGAGACTGAAGGGGAGGGCTGGAGCTCCAGCTGAACTCCACCTGACTTGTTGGCTGTGATTTGGAGCTAAAGGGGAGACAAAATGTTTGCTGAGAAATTTGAACCCATTGAAGCTAACAGAGCAGTTGGACAGAACTGGTGTTGGTTGAACATGGAAATGGGCCGTTGGTGAAACCAAACTAACCAAACTGTGAACAGCTAAACAAAGGCAGGAAGTTTATTTAAATAGGGAGGCTGAAGTGGATTGTGTCAGGTTAGTCTGGGACCAAAGCAAAAAGACCTGTCAAGACCTTGAGTGGAAACTCTGGATTAGATGAGAGATTGGATTTTGGAAAGAAGCCAGGCTAGGAAAGGGACAGAACTTGGACAGCTCAAAGGAATATGTCTAGGGATGACTTAAAAGAGTCTGTGACTAAACAGAGCTTGAAATAATGTATGTGACACCAACCTCTGTTATTAATAGATGAATATTGAAATCTGATACGCCTCACATGGCCCAGCATTATAACAAGATGAGATAACAAATTTCACTGCCAACTACTGTAAATAATTATTCAGTTATTTCAAGAGAAAAGTCTGTGCGGGAGATTAGAAACTGCAAGCAAGCTGATTCAATAGCATTCTGCAAAAATGTGTTGCTTTCCTATTTGCATGTCCCTGACTCTCTTAAGTAAAGGAAGTTCTGCACCTGAAAGCATAATTCAGGTGGCTGAATCTACGTCAAATACTTGAACAGAGTCAAAATATACATCTGTAATTCAAATTCTTGTGATTGTAAATGAATGTAAAACTGCTATTGTGAGGTGAACTGGTGGTGTTACTGACTTCAGAGGGGCGGGGGGTGTATTATTCAGTTTGTAGATCCTTCCTTAACTACACTAATTTCTTGTTAGGATTTGAAACCCAGCAACATAGTAGTAAAATCAGATTGTACACTCAAAATCCTTGATTTTGGACTGGCAAGAACAGCGTGTACTAATTTTATGATGACGCCATATGTAGTAACACGATATTACAGAGCGCCAGAGGTTATCCTTGGAATGGGATATAAAGAGAATGGTAAGTTACTGGAGTAATGCTTTAAATTGTTTGTCTAGAGCATATGTGTCTCCAAACATAATAGCCTTAAAAGGCTGGGACGGAGCTAATTTCCCTCTGCTATATCTATTTTTAATGCTAATCATGTTACTGGAGATTATTAAAACATAAAAATAAAATGTGCAATAAGTATTTTGTGGAGAATAAGAGTTTCCTACTGTATCCGTATCTCCATTTAGCATGTACTGTTCCTGCTTCCCTGCTGTCTTACCTTTTCCTCTGTTGTCCTGTTGCCATTTTCTCTATCCTACCAATCTATGAGATTCTATGCTGCATGATGTTTTAGAAAACCAACTAACCGATGATCAGTGTATAAATAATAAACTTTTTATCATTGTGATTTTTACTGTGAAGCATATTCTAAGTCTGTCCCCTCAGTGTCTGTGATGACTTCATTAAAAATCTATTTCAGACTCTCCAATAAACCATGTAGTTTATTTTCCTCAATCTATATAAATAGCACCTAAGAGGCTGGGTGTTGTACTATGTATATAAAGGCTTTAATATATTGAACATTCAGCCAACAAAACTACTCACAAGGAAACTGTCCTTGACCCGCATTACTGTTTTACTTGCTGATATTTACTGGCTGCAAAGTAACATTCTGCCTCCTCTGGTCTTCTAACCTAGTACATCTTCTCAGTTTTTCGCTGGGGCATGGGGGTACCTTGCTGTTTATAAGGTTAGCTGTGTGATACAAGGGACGCACAGAACCTTGCTGAGCCACTGAAAAATTTACATTGATTCACGTGGCACTTGTTCTACTGCAAGTGCTCACGTGGATGAGAACTTCTATGGAGGCAGTTCTGGATGGGACAAAAATACTTATCTGCACGACTATAAATAAACAGTGTGAATTTACAAATAAACAATTGTGATATTTAAAAAACCTCTTTAATCTTTTGTCCTTGTTACACCTAACATATGATAGTGGATATCTGGTCTGTTGGGTGCATTTTGGCAGAAATGGTCCTCCATAAAGTCCTGTTCCCAGGAAGAGATTGTATCCTTCTGCACGGTCGTTTCAGAAGTGTAAATGCTGATTATATTTTACAAAGTGCTGAAAACAAAATTTAGCAGCAGTTTAATTTGTTGGCGTTTAAATGGTTGAAAATTCACGTTAGCAGTTTGGTTTTCCACATTGTTGTGTTTTATTGTAGATGCTAGATGTCTTCATTTTGTTTGTTTGTTTTCCTCACTTTTGTTCATGATACTTCATAATTTGATCATTTCATTTTTACTTTCAGTTGATATCTGGTCAGTTGGTTGCATCATGGGAGAATTGGTGAAAGGTTGTGTGATATTCCAAGGCACTGATCGTATCCTTCCCTAGTCATCCTTGAAACCTATTCCACTTCCAACAGAAACATATTTTGATCTGTATAAAAGCATAAAGCACTGTTTTCAATCATGTTTTAGTAGATCTACCGTAAGCTACGAAATTAGTGTCATTGACCAAATTGTTGAGCTTCCTATTTTATTTTCTTAGCAGACTATATTTGTTGTAATTTGTACTGATTGAATCTGTAGAATTTATATTAAGAGCTTCAGCTTTTCTATCTTTAATAGAATGCTGGTAGGTTAAAGAAAAAAAGCATTACCTGTTTTTTCTTACTGTTGTTATTAGTAGATAAGTGTTAGAAGCAGAAATCTACGAAGTTAGCTTTTACTGTGCATGGGTTTTGCTTCCTATTTGGTTCAACTTATTTTTAATGTACGAGTTTTTTGAGTTTCAACCAGATTTTTTTTTCTCACTCATTAGGATGCTGCTGTCCAGTGAGTGCTGATTGCAAGCACACTGCATGAAATCTCTTTTTCTTACTATTATTATTTAATAGAAAAACAACTTTTTAAATTTTTGTTATCATTTTATGAAAACTTTATTTTGGACTTACTTTTTCTCTAAGATTATCATTCTTTCCCTTTCCCCTCCAGTATTTTTTGACCCAAGTTTGTCTTCACAGAATTGTACTCGGTTATGTGATAGAAATTGTGGGAACCTTTCTGTATTGGAAATAAAAATCTTTATGCCCTCGTGCCCTTAGACTTGGGAAGTCTCAATAACGTATTACTGGGTCAGAGAGAAGCATTTACACTTTGTGAGGTGAATAAAAATGATCATTTAATCAAATACATATTCTTCAAATAATCATATGTGTTTAAAAGTATTTCCTAGGAAAAGAAATGAAAACAGTGGACTCATTATCAAGTTCCAGCTAAAGGAAAACTTGGATTTAAACCCATTCCATCCTTTATGAAAAATAGTCTTGCATAGTAGTAGTGTTCTAGGGCAAGATATTCCAAACCGATCAGTAAGTAAATAGAATGCAGTAGGTACAGTTAAACCACAGTTGCCCCTGAGGGCTGTAAGGCACACGAAACTGAAGGACCTGTGGTCCAAGATTTTGAAATAATACGTTGTATAATAGTTCTGCTTGTCAGGAAGGAGAAGCTAGGTCCACCACTCAGAATACCAGGTATATGTCCCTATAATCTTTTCACAGATACACGTCTCGTAGAGACTATTTTAAAGTTTCATGACACTAATCTTCAGCAGTTGATCGTTTATCAGTTAGTTGCATAAATGATTGTTAAATAAGTCTGTTTTCTACCTTTCTTCCTTTCTATATTGTTTTACCTTTTAAAGCCTTCAGACCAACCTAACACAATTCTTCATATATGTTACGTGTCTTCCACCTGCATGTCAGCATGGGCTATTTTGGTTTGTTCATGAAAAAGGAAGGAAATTTTGTCTGTATTCATCGAATATGCAAGTTACCATTTGTTGTTCGCTGGAAGTTGCTGAAGCTCCACCAGTCCATATTTCAAAGAGTCTGCCCCTCTATCTTATCAAAATGCATGGCTGTGCTTAGGGTTTTTTCCTTCTGAGTCTTTCAGTTCCCTTTAATGTGAGATACTGACAGATAAGTCATGTTGTTGACTTAAGCAGTTATCAGTCTGGAATAATTGCAGTTGTCATTTTCTTCTAGCTGCAGCCACAAGTCTGTTTTGACTACGTGGGCTAAGGGGGATGGATGCTGCTGTGCGTGGCCTTGGGAGTTTCTGGTTTTTAATTAAATTTTGATATGTCCTGGTGTTTTGGTATTTCGATCAGTGTATTGCCTAACGATGTGCCTGTGGCTGTCTTCAGGAGAACCTGCTCTCGGATCCAATAGTTTGTACGTTGCTGTATGGTCAGCAGGGATTTCTTGGAGAGTTGCAGCAGAACCCTGCTTGGGCTGAGATGCTCCACACCATCAAGGTGGAGGATGGGCTGGACCTGCTCCTGGCCATAGCCTGAGCTGAGAGGCTGGCAGTTGCTGTTGCACTAGAGATGAAAAACGTAGAAGAAACACCTAGTGTAGATACTGGAGATGAAGTAATGGAAAGCCTTGAGGCACCAGAGAATGTTTTCAGTGCTCTTCTATGCAGGAGGTGAAGGAAACTGCCTGACTGATGGAAAAAGCATGAGAGCATAACCATGATTTCTTGGGAAAAGTCATGCTTTATTATTAATTGATTATAATAAGGACTCTGTTTTCAACATTTTCTCCCAGAGTCCCACACAGCAGACAGACACTGCTATGGACTGAACGGTTCTGGGTTACTTTTAACCTTGGGGTCATTAGTTGAACAGACAGGGTAATTTTGTCTGCAGACTGCAAGGTTATTAGAGGGACACTGCATGCTTTGCATCAGCATTAAGGTTTTCTCCTGACTGGGTTTCTGTTAATGGGCATAGCTTATTTCATATCCAACCTGTGTTGGGGAAAATATTTTTTCAGTGTTTTCCCCACATTTGTATTACTGGAGTGGAGTAGATCCCCCACCCCCAAACCACCACAGAATGCTATGATATAGATCTGTGCTGCTGCCACTCAAATCATTGACTTTTTCTTGAATCTGGACTGGTGGAGCTCTTGCACAAATTACTTTTCCAACAAAATTTCCTGGCGTGTGTCAAAACTTGCTTTGTGTGTGCTCTGTTTCAGCATGAGAGTTAATAATACTGACTTCTTAATTCTTATTTTAATATTGTTTTTCCATTGGAATGTATTGAATAAGCAGATACTATTTTCAATCTTTGCATCAGAAGTCTAAATCTCTAATGGGAAGCATATTTCTGGATGTATTTTTGGCATGCTAACAAAAGTAAGTGCTTCTTAAACTGCAGTGTTTTTTAACTATAATACAAAGTGCAGTAGTTATGTCTTGTTAAGAAATTGGTGTGAGAATCAGTAGTTTGAAACAAAAGATTCTGAGTTCAGATATGGGTTTGTGGTTAGACTGCTAGAACTGCACATTCCCTTCATCAGGAAAAATGCAAAGTGTTGATCTGAGTAAACTTACTGTATTAGCATTGTTGATGCTGTAGAAGTATGTAGAAGGCATACCACGTATTATGTATTATTTTCTGTATTTTTGCCTACCATCAAAAATCTTCCACGTGGTGCTGTTAGGTGTACGTCAGATGATTCACCAGCAGCCTTTCTTTCATTCACTTCTAGAATGTTGTTGATGTTAGATTGAAGTTCTTGTTTTATTATTAGTTCAGGTTTTCAGCTTTTCAGATTTCTGTAAGTGATATTTTTGTGTAGCGCAGACCTCAAATTCTGCAGCTGATTTTCCTAAAGATATGGTGCAGATATTGATCAATGGAATAAAGTAATTGAACAACTAGGAACGCCCTCAGCAGAATTCATGAAGAAACTACAGCCTACAGTGAGGAATTATGTAGAAAACAGGCCAAAATATCCAGGTATTAAATTTGAAGAGCTCTTCCCAGACTGGATATTTCCATCAGAATCTGACCGTGACAAGTTAAAAAGTAAGACAGATTTTTTTCTTCTTATGAGGTGTTAATTTAAAATGTTTGCAATACATATAATTAAAAAAAACTAACCAACAACTGATATAAAATATCTATATTGCAATGGGTGTTGACATAAGATCTCTACCTGCTGTTTTTTCCATGTATGACATTCTGATTTTTCAATATTAGTTCAGAAATGCAAAGGTTTAATTCACTTCATTCTATTTAGTTCATTTCATTCAAATGTGTTGAATGTTTGTGGCTGAAATGTTTCAGAAAGTAGTACTCATTAAAGTTAGTTATATTTTTCTGGTTCATATGGGAATGTAATTCACATCAGCTATACCTGCACCTTAGGTAAATGACCAAAAAGTTGACAAAATCTATCCTATGGACAGACATAAGGCTTTATACAAAATAAGCAACAGCAAGTTATTTTATGATACTGCATTTGTAGTTCAGACAAAAAAAGAACTGTCAGTCAAATGGCACTGCGACAACGAGTAGCCATTTACTGTGCACTTTAAAATGTGGTTTGTGAGCAGTAGTTGATGACAAACTGTGACCGATGCAGCAACACAACTGTTCAAAATTGAGATTGGTTTATGTCAGCTGCAGGGTTTATGTTTTGGATTACAGTAAAATAACATTGACATTAGAGGATTGTGACCTCCTTTTGAAAGAAATCTGCAGCAGCGTAGGAAAGCTGCCATCTCTGTGCCTGTCCTGGCAGTGCAGCCTAATGCTGCTGGGTATTGAGCAAGACGTGGAGCTTCAGTCCTACAGTGCTGATTTAAAAGTGAGAGTGCTCAGTGAGACCTATTTAACTCTGTGGGATTAGAAGTTACGTATTCACATGTCACCAACAAATGGGACATAAGCATAGAAGCTTAAGAGATCTGTTCTTGTATGCTTTGTCAGATATTTAAAATGTACAGCTCCTTATGCGTATGTTCTTTTTCATTTTTACTTTCTAGCCAGTCAAGCTAGAGATTTATTATCAAAGATGCTCGTAGTAGATCCAGACAAGAGAATTTCCGTAGATGAGGCCTTACGTCATCCCTATATTACGGTCTGGTATGATCCAGCTGAAGCAGAAGCTGTAAGTTTGCATTTAAAATAAATTTTAAGACATTAGTTCAGTAATTTTAAAGAATAACTTTAGTTTGGATCCAAATGCATGCTTTGGACTCGCTTTTTGGTTAGTGAGAGATGCATGTAAGCTCTTAAGTTAATGTTTGAGGTGGAACCACCTGAAGAGCTGTCAGTGAAGCGGAATAGATACAGTTTTGAAAGTGGTTGTTGGTAGCTCCCTTTGTGGAGAGCGTTGCCTGCAGGGTGGTAATCTGCTGTATTTTGGGTAGTGGGCTGCATCTGAGGCCCTGACAGACCTTACAGAAGTTCATCTTTAGTTGATGCTTTTAAACAGCATTTCAGTGGGAGGTAGAACCTAAATTCTGGAGATGTAAAATGAATGTAAATCGGAGATGTAGGGAATAGATTGCCAGAGGAAGGTAACAATTGCCTAAGGAAATGATCATTTTTAGTTTTGCCTGCTATGTAATGGGTAACATGCAGACTTCTCTTTGTAGCCTCCACCTCAAATTTACGATGCACAACTGGAAGAGAGAGAACATGCAATTGAAGAATGGAAAGGTAAAAAGGGAGCATGAGCAATGACGTTCATTGTACTAACTTGTACTGTGAGCTGTGTGTTCTTGTCGTGAGTGTGCTGGGTTGTGTAACTGACTGGAACGTATTCAGAATATGCAGTACTGCTTATGGTAATGTGAAAATAAATTGATAATGGAAAAATGTTCTGTTTGGAATAAATACGTATGCGTGTATGTATGCTCTGCAGTAGTAAATCCTGTCCTCTAGAAGAGTTGAAGGTGAGCCATCCTGTGTGTACCACACCACAGAGAACCAAAACAAAACAATGGATCTTTGTTACGTTTAGAAGTCTGTGATATTTTATTTTGGTGCTGTGTCCTAAATCTAGTTCTGACCCATGTAGTGGTACTTCCAGACTGACCTATAACTATTTAATTGTACCTTTATGCGTTTGTAAATAGTACTTGAATCCCTTGTGATCTTAATTATGTTTTTTCTGTCTCTTCTTTTATCCCTCCTACCTTATAAGAATTAATATACAAAGAAGTAATGGATTGGGAAGAAAGAAGCAAGAATGGTGTGGTAAAAGATCAGCCCTCAGGTTAGTCATCGTTTCAGTAGTTCTTCTATAACGTTATGCTGCATAGAGTGATCTGTTGGACTAAAGGAATGAAAAAAGTCCTACTCGATACAGGTAGGCAAAAGTTCTGTTATTACAGACAAAGATTCTGATCAGCCTTTGGAGATCCGTGGGCAGTAATTCTTCATCGTTATGAAACGAGTTGTATGAAAACAAGTCTTAAGTCCTGGATATCCAATTCACTGAACAGTCTTCTCCCCAGAAGGCTCCCTCATCAGCTGGAATAATGGATGCCATGTTACAACAGCTGTTGTGCAGATGTATTTTATGCTGAATGCTTTTTCTTGGCTTTGAATGAATGTGTACCTTTCATGCACATTCAAACATTTTTAGAGCTTTTTATTTTAAGACAGCTAATAGTATGAAGTATTTTTGCCTGTAGTTGAATTCTTGATGTTTGTTGCTGTTCTTTTGGTTCAGTAATTGGAATGTTGTGCTGCAGGCTTTAAGTGTTAGGAAACTTAATGCTTGCATTTCTACTGTTTAATGATTTGTCTATTGTCTAAGAATTTCTCTGAGGAAAGTGATGTGCTCAGAGCCTAGAAGTGTGGTTATTTGTGCTTGCGATATTGTCTTGCCTCAGATTTTATTATGTTTGGTTTACTTAGCACAGATGCAGCAGTGAATAGCAACACCAGTCCTTCCCAGTCATCATCTATCAATGACATTTCATCCATGTCAACAGAGCAAACATTGGCTTCAGATACAGACAGCAGCCTCGATGCCTTGACAGGACCCCTTGAAGGATGCCGATGATCAGCCAGGATTGCAGACTTAACTTTGGAAAAGAACTCTTGCTTCCATTGGGCCTGAATTGCTTGTAAGTTAATGGAACAAAGTAGAAAAACTCCATGTTCTGCATGTTCTGCTAAAGTAATGCCTGTTTTTATGTTTACTCAGTTGTTATGAAACTGCCTGCTTAATGTTGTAGAATGAAAGCAAATCAATGTCTAAGGAGCAAAAAAAAAAAAAAAAAAGTTTAGACACTATTACAGGCTTTTCTTTGTTTCAGCCTATTTCAGGTGAGCAGTTATAATAGACTTCTAGCCAATAACTTCTCTTGAGTGAGTTCATGCATCTTCAGTCCTAACTGGCAGGCTTTTGTGACATCAATGGTTGTTTACATTTTAGTACAGTATTGCTCATTTGTAGGTTTTTTGAATGTACAGTGTCTATGAAGTTTGTTTTAATGTGTGACTATGGCAGTGTGCATTATTTAACAACTGGAGTGTTGTGTGTAAGTGTTAACTCGCATGTTGAACACTCTCAGTACTGTGTTTAAAGGGCAGTTACTTTTCCATATAGCACTTTTTTGAGCCCTTTCTATCTTCACTTCCCAATGGTTCTATCTTCTTGTAGAAGAGAAAAACACAATGTTCAAAGAGTATAGCCATACCTTCATATTTCATCAGTGGATATCTGACTCTTTTCTAGTTACTTAAACGTGGATGGAAGATACAGTGGCTTAGTTCAATCTTAAGGAAGGATGGGTGACTTTTTGTGAAGCTGTGCCTGTTTAAAGGAGGGCAGAGTGCTAAATTGTTTTGTATTTTTTTAGCTTGTGAAACTGATCCTTTAACTGAAACAGAGAAGGAAATTACACGTGATGCTCTTCATTCAGTGACAGGTGAATTGGAGAGACTGGCAGTCTAAGCGGCCTGAAAAAGAGCTGCATAAATGTTTTCCATTTTTTTAAATGGGTCCATTCTATCTAGTGGGTAATTAAAAAAATAAAAATATAGTAGCTTTGAGTCATTTGTCAATTAATTAGTTACTGAACAGAACTTAGCTGTAGTTCCAAATTAAGAAGTCCTCTCTATTTTTACTGGGAGGGGGAAACATAATATATTTAATAAGTGCATTTTCTAAATACGGTGTCAGAGCAGAGGAGGTTATTTCTGTTTCAGCACGTGCTTCTCAATACAGTTTTCAGGACTGTACAACACCAACACCACCTGCACTATCTGTTACATTCTTAGGAAATGTTTGTGGTAGAGTAGGGCTGCAATTACCAGGTACTGCACACCTGTGCATGTGTGCACATCCCTTCAGAGCAGTACGCCGTGGTGTGGAGTTCTGCTAAAGGATCTCGTGTGTGTGTGTGTGAGTGTTTGAGATCAACCTGTATGACTGTGACAGTAACACAGATGTGCAAGACAAGGTAAAACACCACTTTTGTAAAGGCACTGTATTCAGCTGATGATCCAGATACTGCTGACTTAAATATATAGAGAGAACTTACGAAATGTGCTGACATAGCTAGCTGCTGCATTACAGAGATGTGTGGTACACTCTTGTAGAAGAGAACTGACCCTTGTTCCTGACCTTAAGATTTGAAAGCAGCAGTTTTTTTCTAATGCAAACATTGTTTTCATGTTACAAATTGTACCCATGTGGTTTTAAATAGCTTAATTTGGTGTAGCAAAAATACTGCGATTTTGCTGTCCCAGAAAAGGAAAATGCAACGCAATGCTATTATGTTAACTTCCGAATGTTCATCTGGAATTATGACTTTTTTCTAAAGAAATCTGAGTAGTAGGACACTGAGGGCTTGGGTTTTTAGCTGTTTGGTTTATAACCAGTTTCTTTGGATACTGATGATATATATGGAGTATTTTAGTGCATTTTTGTCACTGACAAAAAAAAAATATCTAAAATAGCTATTACTGTATAGCAATACAGTGCAGGTTGCTGTTCTTTTGTATTTTTTTAATCACTGTTATATGTGTAAGTTAAAATCATTAAAGATACCTATTCAAAATTACCATTAGTGATTTCAGACCAGCTGTGGTTTTGTTCCCTTCCTCTTTAGCCCATCAAAAGCTGCAACCACTATGGAATGAAAGCAAAAACAAGCAAAAAAAAAAACAACCCAAAACAGCAGAGAAACTAATAGTTGTATTTCAGAAGTTAGCTATGCTTTACTGATTGTCTCTAGTAATGTTTTCAGAAGTTACCAGTGACATAATGGTGTTAAGCCAGTAGTTCTTTATAAAGGGGTGGCTTTCCTGACAATACAAGTTTAGCATTCTCTTCAAAAATAGCATCCTCTGAACAATCTCACATTGGTCATCCATAGATTCTGCCTTCCTTTTTTAGAAGGCTGTCTGAAGTCGTTGAAGAGTGGTAGAATACAGCATTTTATACATTTCATGTTACACTTAAAAGCTTTTCTTTGTATGAGTATGAGGGACAGAGATCTCCAGCAGTTTATTAATCTCCTGCTCAAACAACTGCAGAGCAGATCTGTCCCATTTACCTGCCTGGTAACTGACTGTGGCTCTTCCTACTTTACACCAGAGCCCTCTGTAGAAGTCACCGCTGTGCATTTTGATATTCTTGATCCACTATGGCAGTAATCTTCTGGACTTTATTATTCAAGGTTTATTTTTAGCATTTTCAACTGAAGTTGCACCGTACAGCATTCATCATTTTAACCTTTACTGTTCAGAAGGTTTAATGCAACAAAGATTTTTCGTGTCATTTAGATACCAGATGGCCTCCAGGTCTCTTCCAACCCAAATTACTCTGTGATTCAAGGAGTTTTTTAATGTTGTTTTTTGGTTTTGAACACAGAACTGCCCTATCCGCATGGTGTGAACTGATATCTGACCTTCTCCTGGTATATACTGTTATCTCACACGTTGTTTTGAACACAATAAAGCCCTGAGATTGAGCTTCCTTGTGAATCTTATTATAGGAAAAGCTGTTCCATTCCTTATATTCTTAATGGCTTCTCGCTGCCGCATACTTTGAAGCTTCTAAATTCAACCAAAGTATCATTGCCTGTGGAGTATGCATGAGATTAAAAGTCTGTGAGTATTGTGGATTTTGATTTTGGTATAATAGAAAACAAACTGCTCAGAACCCAGTATAGAACCCAGAATAAACATCCAGTTCTCAGAGAAGGCAGATAAGCAGATTATATTCAGCAAAACACATGCAGAATAGATGCATGCTGAAGTTCCCATGCTATTCCAGTGTGCACATAGATACTGTACATACACTGCATGCAGGCTTCACCTGTGGTTGTATTCCTGGCTGCAGGTTAAGTTCGGTGCCACATCTGTGTAATGGTTGTGAATGCTGTGAGATCCCACTGCTGGTGGAAAACAAAATGCACATGTAACTTCACAGGGGTTTGAAAGTATCGAGAGTTTGGTGTGCAATATAATCACTTTTATTCCTAATACTAAAATCATGTATGTAAAGTGATGCAATTGACCATTTGTTTTTGCACTTTGGCATTTATAAATATTTATGTGTATTTAAAGATTAAGAATGTGTGTATACATATGCATATATATAATAGAAACCTGCTCAGTTTTGTAAACACGAATGTTACCTTTCTGTATGAGAGACTTTGTTTAGTGTTAACACTACTGCAGTGAACAATAAGCAATTTATGAAATACAACTAAAAATAAGTGGTGGTCAACATAGATGCGATCTGTAATCTTAACTGCTCACCTGAAGAGAAAAAAAAAAAAGAGAAATCTATGGCTATTAATCAGATTCTTTACCAGAAACCTTGATAGATGTATGAACACTGAGTAGCTGACTGGCATTGCAGAAATGGAGTATGTTTTAAAGGTTTATCTGTGCTCATATCATTTTTCCACCAAAAAAAAAAACCAACAAAAAAAAAGCCCAAAGCCCTTAGAAAGAGAACCCTGGCATTTTGAAACCTGTAAGTGTGCTTTGAGGAAATGGTGTGCTATGATAAATTGCATTTATTTTAATTGAAAATGCCAAAAACACAAATGTGAAAACGAGGGCTTTGTCTGCACAGAGCATACACAACAAGCAAGTCCGACTGGAACTTGCTTGCAAACAGCTTTTGGGGCTTTGTGTTCTTTCCTGAAGGGGTTTGCATTGTCAAAATAATGAAATGAAACCCAACCTCAGCTCGTAATTAATTAATTGGTTGGTAAGTTTCAAAACCTGTTCAGGACCGGAGGGCTTTTGTCTCTAAGTCCTAACAGAGTATGTATATGTTTATTCAAAATTAAGTGGGAGGGGGGGGAAAAAAATGTAATACCGTATGTTTTATTTTTCTGTCCTAAAGGAAGGACCTCAAATGCTAAATTGCAGTGCTGGATTGGTTTCTGTTTGGCTTTAAAATCACAATTTGACAAATGAAGTAAGATTTGGACATTCGGAATAACAGTGAGCTGCTGAGCCTCCCAGAAGGGAATGCTGCTTTGGGCAGCAGCGCGGTCCCCTCGGTCAGTGTGTGCTGGAATTGAGCTGTTGAGGTGCAGACAAATCTTTCCTGAGCACAATGCTGGTTCTGAATACGGGCTCGGTTCTGTGTGGAGCGTTTCATTTGAATTGTGACTCTTGAAACGGCAGTACCGGAGTGCAGGGGTCGCTGCTAAACAGCCTCTGTCTGTGTGTTCTACGTATGTCACGTGGATTCTATCAGGGCTTGATGCTGAACTTAGTGATGCTGTATGCTGGGAGCCAAATTCTTTCCTGGGATGTGTGCTGTGTAATTCCTGCTCAAAACTGGTTTTGCTCCGGGGATATGTGCACCCAGATGCAGAATTTGGACTGAAGTTCCTAGAGGTGAATCCCGTAACCTTGCTTTGCCGCTGTGTCTTCAATTATTTTTTTAACATGTTCAAAGTATGGCAGAAAACAATGTATTCTGGCTCATTCTCTTACATGTATCTTGGATTGTCTATTACATGAGTAGTAGTGGTGTTCTTAGAGCTTATTACACAGCTTACCAAATCACTTTTAATTTCGCCCACTGCATGCTGAAAATGCCCGGAGCTGAACTGATGTTTTACGTAAGCCATCTTTTCTCATTGTAGTGTTGGAGGAAAGTGAAGAGATCATCGTTTCTGTTTGTCTTATAAAGTGACTATTTTTGTAGCTCAAATTTCAGTTGTTGGTTTTCAATCCCACAGCTTTGCTTTGTGGATGGAAATTTACCCAGGTCCGCTATTTCAAAGGATATATGTAGAACAAGTCCAGTATACAATTGAGATAATAAAATAGTCTTCTGCGGTTTGTTACTGAATATATGGCAAATTATTTTGGTCCAAGTATTCAAAAGAAAGTAGAGGATATGCATGTAACTATTTAAGTTTATACTCCCTGATGCTGCTGCTTATTTTTTGAAAAGGTGCTTGCAGTTTTGCACAACAGAAATCCGCTTTGCTAATTGTTGGGTTTGAAGCACTTTAGGGTTCTTCTAAATAAAACCAGTATACGGCGCAAGAAGGAATGACATAAAATATTCGATATATTTGAATTTGGTTGCCATTCTGATAGATTTGATCCACGTTTTCCTCTAAATCTGAACCTTTACATCAGAGATGTAATATTGGAGATTTCTTATGGGCTAAAATTGAACACGTAGTAAGAAATCATTTGAGGAACGCCTCCCTACATAAATACATGCATGTAGGGTGACTTCAACAGCAGCGTGACTACCCAGCATCTGTTGTATAAAGTATGGCAAAGTCTTTATTTCTGGCTTTATAGAAAGCTCAGCCAGCTGTGGGCACTGGGATTTTGTCTTAAAGCAAAAATCTTCTATTACCGTTTGGCTCTTAATCCCAATCCAGATGTGTATACAGTGTGAGGCAGCAACATCTGCTTCCCTTGGGACTCCACTGTAATAGATGCCCTATGGATACCTTAGGAGGAGAGTCCCCACAGCAGCCCTCCAGCAGCCTGATGGAGTGCCTGCTCACGTGTGTGCCCCTGTGTGCATTCCCCAGGCTGTGTATTTACTTCGTAGCTTCTAGGATAACAAAAGCAGAGGAGAAAGCAATCAGGTAAGAGCCACATTTTATGCCCATTACCTGAAACAGCTGTCCTGTTTGTTAGTGATAATGAAGCCGGGTTAATGCCTGTAACACACGCTGTGATTTTGTCTGCTAATGGGGAATAACTTTTTTGAAGAGCCGTGTGTGTCACTAGCTTTTCTATCAATTCAGATGCTTAAATTGGTGCTAATTTTTTAAAAGAAAATGTAACAGATGGTTAGCAATGTCTTTGTCTGTTTTTGATACCTATATTTTTCTTAAACGTTGGCAAACCAAACTTTATAAAATGACTGATGTGCATTTTCAGCTTCATCGGGTTTCCAAATTTTCCTAAAGTCAAATGTTTAAAATCCCATGGTAGATACTGCTTCTTTGGAGCAATTGTTTCAAGTGTTTTGTACACTAATTAAATGAACGTGATTAGAAAAGACAGCAACACATGACTACAACCCTGTTATTTAGGTTCTGGGGCGTACTGGGTCCCACAGGTGGTTCCAGTAGTGTTGTGTCATCCAGAAACCTCAATCAGGGCAAATGAGAGATCCTTGTGTGGGGGTACCCAGTACAGCAAAGCCTTCTTGGGTCCTTAAGATAACTGAGAGAGATTATATGATTTTTTTTTTTTCCCTCATCTATTTTAAAGAGAAATGGAACAAATGGAAATAATGAAGTGTTTTTGTATAAATTCAAATGTTAATTCCAGAGAATGTATTCCGTGGTTTGCTCCAGAACACGTGCAATGAAAGGGAATGGTATTCCTTGAGTGATTTGTTAGGAAATCTGACATTACCAAGGATTTAACCCACCCCCCCATTGGGTTAACTGTTGGAAATGCCTTCATTCTGTACCTTCCCTCGAAACGCTCTGTCCATCCCCTTTGGGCCCTCTTTGCAGCCCCTTTCCCAAACGTCACGAAGTAGCATCAAGCCCTGTCACCTGTCACAGTGTTCTGATTTTATGGCCTTAATATTTGTTAGGACACGGTGTATAATTTCAGAAGAAAGACATACTTTGGAGTCTGGTTATATGAACACGTGGCCTCTTCTGCCTATGACGTTAGGCTTTGATTGTCGTATCTCGTTCTTGACGCTTGTGCAATAGGAACATGTTCCCTTCGGTGCAGTGACTATTCTGTCTGATGCTGGACTTTGTTTTCAGGATGATGGAAGGTATCTTTGTTGGACGGACAGCAATCATGCTTCCTTGGTTGGTGGTTTTTTTTTCTTTTTTGGATTCTTTTTTAAAGGAAACCAGAATTCCACGAGGAAAGCTGCCAATAACTAGTTCTGAAGTGCTAGTTAAAGCCTTGTTCTGAAGCTTTTTTCCTCCAAAAATCTTACCGTAAAACAGTACTAAAGCCACTGTAAAATGACAAATAAATATGTATACTTCAGCAATTTGAGCCGTCTGTTTTATTTACTGTAGCTGTTTTCTTTCTCTTTTTTTTTTTTTTGTGTGTGTTGGAGTGGAGTGTTTTATCTAACCAAGAGAATGTGTTCTTACTTAGCTTAACACAGAATGTTTCGTTTACCACTTTAGTTTTCATTTCACCAGAAGAGTCTGAGTATGAAAAATAAATGAATAACAGCTTTTGGAGGCTGCTGGGAGCTGCTTTCTGCTGATGAACTGAAACGTTTGGGCACACAAACAGCTCTTGGTTTTACTGCCAAGTAAGAAGTGTGTTTTCAAATTTGTTTTTCTAAACTGCAGAACCCTTCTGGGCGATACTGACAGACAGACCTGTATTCACATCCAGACTGTGCCATCATTGGATTTTCAGACTTGGTTGCCAGTTGCAGGTGAACTGCTGGTCACAGGTGGCCATAGGGGCGTGTGTGATTTATCTACGTGTATATAAAAGGACACTGGTAGAAATTTCTTTCCACCTTGTGCTCTAACAGCGTTGTGTTTCCTTTTGTTCTCACCGAGCGAGGCAGATGTACA
The DNA here is from genome assembly GCF_016699485.2 of Gallus gallus. Lineage (NCBI taxonomy): Eukaryota > Metazoa > Chordata > Aves > Galliformes > Phasianidae > Gallus > Gallus gallus. Next base: position 13,571,918 of record NC_052544.1, read on the forward strand.
GCTAAATGGAAAGGGAAAAAAAAACATTCAGTAGTAGCATTGGAGGAGGTAAGCTTGTAAAGATGCTGATATGGTTTCTTGTTTGCTCTGTGAACCATCTGAGGGAGCTGGAGGGAAACTTATCTGCTACTTTGATCTAATTGCTTTTCATGAGGTCATTCTAATACTAAGGGGCTGGGGCTGGGTCTCAGCCAGACTTTGGCTTTGAAAAAGCTTCACCTGTGATAGCATGAATTAATTCTTACAGGAATATTGCTCTTTCTTTTGTGGAGAACTTGTAGTTCTATCTCTTCTCCTCAGGGCTTTGCAATGGACTATCTGGATGGAGGGATGCACAGTAGATCCCACAGCTCCCCTGTATGTGATGATAGAATGTTTTTTGGGTTGCTACAGGGGTAGACCTGATTCTTTCAGCAGAAGAGTACAAAAGCAAAAAAGCAGCACCATGATACGCCCGCAAGGAAGTGCTGCCTCACCCCGCTCACCTCGTGCAGTCGGGTGGATTCAGTCGTATTTGTTCTTAAACTGCTCCCTGCTCTCTGGGGAAGGGGAATCATCTGCTGTTTGCATGTACACGTCATAAGATCTTTCAGTGAGACACGTGGCTATCAGCTGCATGGTCACCGCTGTGATTCCTTCTGGAGAACAAAGTCTGAGCCACGTGTTTCTATCATACAAGGTGTAATTTCACATTCAGCACAGGTTTAAGTGTACAGATGCCACTGCTTGTGTTACAGCTCTGCATCAGGTAAAAGAGCAGAGGTTATTCACTTATGTGACTCCCAGGGCAGGAAAAATGTAAGCAGAACGCAGTAACAAGTTTAATAAGAACGATAAGCCAAAACCTAGCAGAAGTTTGCTTTCTAAGAAGAAAGCGGTCGGTGAAAAAAATAGAAGGGAATAAAGAAACGTAGAAAACTGTAATGGATTTTTTTCTTTACAGTGTTCAAGGCAAAGGATAATGGTAAATTAAACCACTTGCTTCTGTCTGTGGAAGATGCATGTTGAGGTGTATTGTGTTCTAATCAAATGGTCAGCCTGCACGATATACCTGCAAGTTATAGCTGATGATAGCACGCTTAATGGGTTCATTCCTCCTCCTTATGTGATGGAAAAGCACCATTTGGAAATGGCGTCCCTCGTGTACAGCACCTAGAAGCCCACAGCAGTGCTGCCTTGGGTTTGTTACAGCCATGTCATGCGATTCCGGCCTCACGCTCTGCCTTCTGCCCAGCCAGTAGTGCAGTTAGGGGCCAGGGCCTGTGGGACAGCGGCTGTCACTGCTGTCCCCTGGGACACATCCTGTGTTCTGTGCTTCTTGGGCATCCCTGGGGAGCTCACCCTGTCAGGTTTCTCAGAGGATTTCCCTCGAATGTTGCTCAGAGCAGTTGCCTGCCAGAGCTCAGTGCCCTTCTGTTACAGCAGGATGCGTTTTGGTGCCCATCTCGCTCTGCCTTGTCACACCTGTGAGAGCTTCCTCCCTCCCCACAGCTGTGTGGAGCTTTGCAATTTCGAAGCAGTCCACTTTGCTGGAGCCTGAGTCCCTTGCAGGTGCTGGTTTTTGCATGCTGGGGATGGAGTGCTGCGTCTGCTTGCCTGCAGGTCTGGCTCTTGTCCCCAAGATCTGCTCCTTCCTTTGGACATTCTTTGACCAACAGCCCCTTGCAGAACTGCCCTCAGCCATTTCATTTCTGGGCTGGGAGATCTGGGACGCAACCAAAAAGTGACAAGGAAGCGTTTCACTCTGCAGGTGCAGGGCTCCTCCTGCTCCCATTTCATCGGTCAGGAAAGACACAAGGCAGATGATGGAGCAGTGCTGCTAACCTGAAGTTCTCCAGCAGCCAAACCACTCCTGCACTGACAGTGTGGCGCTCTGCAGGAGCTCTGTGCCTATTAATAACGTGACAGATGGCCGCAGTTTCGGATGGATCGGATTCGGTTTCGTGGATGGATGTTTACTCCCATTGAGGAGGGAGGCAGCAGCTGCTGTCCCCTGCTGTGATGGCACCGTGAGTGCTGTGGAGGGGTGACATGGAGACTGCAGTGTAGAGGAGCTCTGGGCAGTGGGGTGAGGCACATCCCTCTGCTTGAGGCCACCGGGACCCTGTGGTGGGGGCTGCAGGTTTCAGTGTGTGGACCTGATGGGTGCTCGGTGCCAGGATAGCTCCTCTGCTTCACCTGTGGGCCCCAGCGCTGCCACAGATACTTCCATTCGCTCCAATGCGTGCAGGAGAATGCTCTACTTCTGCATTTTGCTGATTGCTCACCCTGAAGCCATCCTGGAGCTGAGGTACGGTAAGAAGGTAACGATGGGTGCGGTGAGGCCTACTGCCCACAGTGCCGTGAGGCAGCGCAGCCCGTGGGCACCACAGGGAGCAGCAGGGATGTGGCTTCCCACTGCTCCTGGAGCTCCGTGCTGGCAGTGGGGGTCGTGGGAAGGGAAGAAATGGCTTCTTCAAACTGGACACCATCTTCTGTGCCCAGATCTGAAGACAACCCCACATGAGGGGCTGCTGAGCTCCAGGTGGGGAATGTGGAGCCCTCAGAGCATCAGAGGGGCACAACAGCAGCAGCCCCGTGCTGTCTGTTGCCCACCCAGACTGCTGGCACCACTCCACCTCTGGACTGACTTTTATTTGTGCACCATATTCTCTCACCTTCCCTTGCCTTACATTGCTTTCCTCACCAATGACAGATCAGCAAGGCAAAGCATTGTGGTTTTTTTTTGTCCTGAGACAGCAGAAGAACTCCATTCCAGTCTGCATGGAGTTGGGATGTTTTGCAAAATTCTTTCTTATTTTGGACTGACTCAGGATGGAGCCTGTGCTTCTCTGCCATAACCTCTCCTAGAGCATAGAGTGTGGTCAAAAGCGTGACGTGTTGGAGTGGCTGTGGGATATACCCCCAGGGCCCAGCTGGGCTGTGAGGGAGAGCCTGGTGCAAAGGGATGGCTCCTGGGGCCTCAGCTCTGTGCCTTGAGATAGCACAGTGCCACTGCTTGGGGGCTGCATGACTCCTGCGTGCATTATTCAGACAGAGCTTCCACGGCTGTGTGCTGTAAGGAAAGAAACAGTTCTCGAGGACTGATCCTTTTCCACGTGGGTTTGTCTGGAGCTGTTTGGAAACCAGAACTCGATGAAAAGGCGTGAACTGATTTTTGTAGGAAATGAAACCACCCTCAGTCAGCGTGCTGACTTTTTTGTGTGTGTGTGTGTGTTTTTTCTCCATGCCCCACTCGATCTTTTTAACAGTAAATGATCTATTTGCTGTGCTGAAGATGTTGAACAAATGGGAATGAGCAAAGCTCTGCTCTGCACCTACAGCAAAGCTGCTGTGCCCCTCTTGGCCCGGCTCCTGTTCCTGGCAGCCCCTCTCAGGTGTCTCTCGGTGTTTCCCATCTCTTGGCAGCAGTCCCGTCCTGTTGGATAGCAAGACTTTGGCAAAGAAAAACAAACAGAAAAGCAAACATTCCTAACTCAATGATGGCACAGTGCAGCCCTTCCCTGCAGCTGATGCCCCACTGTATGGGCTCCTGTTGCAGCAGTCCGAAGCGGGCTGGGAGCGCAAAAAGGCTTTTGGAAGTTGTATTTTTTAATCCAAGGAAGGTATTCACCTTTTACCCACTAGGTGTCACGGTTGGGTTTGGGTTGAGGTGGGAGCTCACGGCGTTGCCAAGCTCAGCAGCCTTTTGGGAGCGACGCCTTATGAAAGCAAGCCAGGAATTAATTTTCATGACTTAAAGGCAAAAAGCTGAGTGAGGGGGAGCGGGTGAAAAGTGTAGGCTGCTGGGAGGAGAGCGCTCCATGTGCTGGGCTACATCAAGGGCAGCGTGCGTGGGGTGAGCTTCTGTGGGGGGGAGAGCGTGGCTGCCCCCAGGGAACCCTGAGGGCTGTAAGTGGGGCTGGGCGGCTGCAGCCGGCATGCTCTCAGGGTCTTCCCAAGGCACGTTTCCATCTGGGACTTCTGTCCTTGCATAAGGACAAGGCTTTGGCTTTAAAATAGCAAAAAGGCAGAGAGCTCCCGCAGTCCCTCTGGAAGCTATCAGTGTAACAAATGTCTGCTGCTCCAAGCGAGCTGTCGTGTTTAGCTGCATTTTGGATGGTGTCTATAAAAACAGCAGCTGTCTGCATGCGAACGGGACTTTCCAGCAGTGCATAATATGAAAAAGAATCTTATTACTAGTTTAAAAAAAGAAAAAAAGCAAGAAAGGCTCAATGAGCTCAGATAACACCAGCTTCAGATCAGCTCCAACCACACTCTGGACATCGGTGAGAGCCATCAGATTAATGTGATGTACGCTCCGCATCTGCAGCTCTGCGCTTCTTAAGATCCAGGAGCAGGCAGTGTGGCTCTGCCGGCAGGTATGGCCTGCAGGACTCCCTGTCTCCTCCATCCCTCCCCTCCTCCATCCCATTCCTGTTTCTTTTTCTCCTGTGCTATTCACACTTGGTGACCTCTATCATGAACCACAACTTCAAGCACCCTACGATGACCCTCATTTAATGGCATTAACCTCATTAGCAGCAGCTGTGAGCAAGAGCCTAGCTCTTAGCCTGGCACGTTTGGGGTTGGCCAGAAGAGGGCAAGGAAAACCCGTGCCCAGAAACCTGCAGCTTCCTGCAGAGCACTCACAAGGGGGAATTCTCCTGGGGCAGGAGTATGGATGCTTCGTGCTGGCAGAGCAGCCAGCTGCATTGCAGGGCGATGGCACTGTAAGACATTACAGGAGCTGGCAATGAGCCCAATCCCTCGCTATTTGGCAAGTGCTGTTACTTGTTTCATTTGCACATCCAGGAACCAAGGCGCATTTCGCTCCATCTCTCGTTGTTTGGGGTTGCTCTGCATTCCTGCCCTGAGATGGCTCTCAGACAAGGAACACCACAGCCCCATGGGAAAGGCTGCTCCTGTGCTGTCCTTTGGCCTCTGCGAAAGGGGAAAATGTCAGGAATTTCCCAACATCATCTTCAGCTGTTGGTTCTCCATCTGAACTGTCCAGAGCTGGATGGGATGGACAAGAACCAGCACTTGTTGGTTTGCTGCTCCACCACTTGCTCTGAGGTCATCTTTGACAGGGATTAAAAAAAAAAACACAACAAAAACACATTCAGACAAAATTTACTTTATGCTTTTGTGTTTTTTCTTTTTCTTGTGGTTCCCACTGACACAATTGCATTGGGCAGTGTGTGAGGTTGGTGTGCAAGGGACCATCTGCATGGAGCGGGGTGGGATGTGCTGCAAGTGGGAGGATTGCCCAGCGCAGCACTGCTCTGCTCTGGGGGAAAGCTGCACTGTCCTCCCATCCCAGGAAAGATGCTGAAGAAGAGGGGAGAAAAGAGGTCACTTGCCTTTGCCCCCCACCCCTCTGCAATTATTCTCCATCTGCCCCAACACATGGGCACCATTTGCATTTTGCCACCAATGCTGCGCTTGGAGTCTGCTGCAAATTGGAACTGTTGGTTTTCTGCAACTGCCTCTGAGTTTCCCTCACCATTAACGTGGTGCTGTGTGTCCATCCCCGCGCACTGCTGACTCTTCATGGATTTCTTAAGAAAACTCCATCCCAAGGGGATCTTCCCTCCTGTGCCCCTGTGCCATGTCACCACATGTGTTATTTCATCTGAGTGAACAGGGCTTTGGTACCGGCAAAGCCTGGGGAAGGAATCAATGCATGCCCTGCACTCGGGCACTGTTCTGGGGTGAAAAAAAGTGAAATTGTGCTGAGGCAGAAGGGGAGGGCTCAGCATGGGCACTGAGGGAGCGCAGCACTGAGTTGCTTCTCCCAGACTTGAAGAGTGGTGGTAATGGGGAGTCATTACCATCCGTTTGCATGTACAACAACAAGAAGGGAAAGGATAAAAAATCAATAGAGGAATCAATAGAGAGCATCTTGCTCGAGGACCTGTGCCTGGAGCACATCATCATTAGGCACAGGAAGAGCGGGCACTGCTAATTGAGGGAAGCACTGGGAGTGGAGGGAGCGGCAGCTGGAAAACCCTCCGAGTTTCAAACTGCTGCAGGTGCTGCTCTGTGCACATCACAGCGCTGGTGCTGTCACCCACAGGTCTCCCACTGTCCCCAGCATTTTGGGGATATTCTAATGAACACATTCAGTGTGAGAGCTGTGCCCTGTCCCGCCTGGGCTGCTGGGGCTGACTGCTGGCAGCACCCTCATTTGGATCACTGCAGTTGTGTACTGAGTGAATGAGCGTTTCCTGGGTCCGCATTCAAGGTGCTCATCTGCACCATGATTGAGTGGATCCCATGCAGCCACCATTGGGTTGCTCAGTTTTTTCCTTTTACTCGTGATTACTGCCACGGTACCATTTACAGACCCTGGGGAGGAAGGGGGAAAAAATTCAGTTTTAAAAACAGCAATTATTCTTAGTAAAATACTGTAAATAATTCATTGCTTGCTGGCCGTGGTGTGCTGCTAAATGCCTTTCAGCTGCTGCTTGTACGGCCGCTCAGCACCGCTTCCACACCGAGCTCAGGGCTGCGCACCCTGTGCTCTGCTGGGAGTGTTCCCATGCAAATAATGCAAGCTTCCCAGAAATACACATCTTCCATACAACCCTCTTTCAAAGTGATTGTCCATCATCCCCCAGGAGCCGTGATAACCGCAGGCTGTGCAGGCTCCACACTCACTGCTGGCCAGGAACCAGCAGGCACAACACAGGGACACTTCCCCCAAAGGCCAGCAGGTATTTCCCAAGCTATTTGCTGTGTCTCTTCAGAGGTGGGTAAATAGCACCCGGCTCATTCAGTGTTCAGTGTCGTCCCCAGGGTGACACCCCCAGCACAGCGCCCGCTGCCGTAGCATTTACACAGATCTGAGCTTCACGCACAGCAAATGCCCGGCCATAAAGTGGGAAGGGGAACAAATTTCTCGTCTGCCTGTTCTGAAAGGTGTTTTTCAACTCACAATTGCACTCAGCAGAAATGGGGCTCTCGGAAATGGGGAATGGAACCACCTCCGAAGGAACGGGAGAATGGGGGATCCATTTTTTTGGTTAAGAGGTGCCGTGGGACCCCTCTGGTGCCAGCAGTGTCCCAGCAGCAAGCAGTGCACGCACCAGAGCTTCTGCTGACACCACTGAGCGCTGTTCTCGTTGGGCTAAAAGACTGAAATACCCCCATTTGTGGCAGCATTTCTGCTGAGGCTCCAGCATGGCCTCAGTGCTTACACAGCTGTGGAGAAGTGCCTTCCCTGCAGCTGGCTGTTTGTTGCCAACACCCGATAATGCGAGCACGTTTATTTAAATCAATAGCAATTAATTTTTTCCTCCTTTCTCCTATGATAGGCAATGCAGCGGGATTACAGCAACACGGCGGGTGAGGTTTTTGCTTTATTTAATGACTGGATGCAGCAGTTCCCTCCAGCCTGCGGGCTGCATCACATCAGCTGTCGCAGGAGGAGCAGCTGAAGGAGCCGCTTGTTAGCATGGTTCCTCCCCAGGAAAACAAGGATGGCTTTTAACAAAGCAGTGCTAAGGATGGGGTAAAGGTGCTCTCAGCTGTATGATCATCTCAGGGCCCCTATTCCTCATAGCCCAATTTGCCACGAGGTACCCCCAGGGATGGATGAGCCCCTTACAGCTGGGAGGGAGGTGGAGCCTCTGCACATGGTGGGGTGGGTGATATAAATGAGGGTCGTTACCAGGCTGGGGATGTCTGCTGTGTGATTGTCCTAAAGCTTCCTGGGCTGATGGGAAGCCCTGAGGAGCATCGGGACCTGCAGAGAATCCTCCTCCTGACTGAGGGAGAAACCAGGTGAGATGTGTTTCTTAAAAATCTAACTTGTTAATGTAGTAGGATGTAGAAGGGCTTGGTGTGTCCCCCTCCAGCTGAGTTTGTCCTACCCTTCAGTTTTGCTCCCTTCTCTCTGGATTGTGAGGCAGGAGGTGGCCCATGTTGCTGTGGGAGCTATCACTGTGTGGATGTGTTGTGCCCTACGTGCAGCTCACTGGGGACTTATCAACCTGGTGAAAAGCAGGGGGCACCCCTGCTAGTAAAAGCAACTTCCAGGAAGTTCAGGAGTTCTCCTTTCTGTATATAACATGCAGGGTGGTTGCAAGTGAGAGCAATGGTTGCCAGTGCCCACGAAACACAAAAGTGAGACTTCCCATCAGCCTGCAAAGAAAGCCTCTTGATTTCAGCGTGTTCTAAAGGGCCCTATAAAGCAGTATTAGTAACACAGCCTCTACTTCACAGCTAGAAACGTTGAGGCAGAGAGAAAAGAGATTCCTCCACAGCACAACCTGAGGAGTAAAAGGAGCGTGGAGCATTTAGTGTTTGTTTGCCATCCTGAGCAGAACCCCACCCTGCTTCACTTGTTACTGCAACGTAAGTACTTAGTAAAGCATTAATCTTGCTTGTTGGTAATAGCATGCAAATTAAACACCTGCTCTAGGGACCTGTAGCGCTTTGTTCCATTAGGTGGTGTTGACGTGTCAGATATTTGGATTCTAATGCAGAAAAATGGTGCCATTTTCATTTATCTCGCCTAATAAAGAACGAAGGTGCGCACTGATACAGGGCTGCCCACAGCAAGCGACTAAAAGTGAAAAACAGTGCTTAATCTAGCCACTAAATTACATGTGACACCTCATTTAAAGATAAACAGCCTGAAGGCATATGTCCAAGTGGCACTGATGAAATTTTTAAGCATTTCTTTGAATTCTCATTTAACCTCAATTTGGTAGCGAAGGTGCTTTGTTGGCTATGAAGAATTGCTTCTCCTGCTCGAGAAGCAGCAGGAGAAAGCTATAATGGGAGATGTGGAGATGGATTGACCTCCTCCAGTCCCATAGGACCCAGCAGATATTGGTCGTGAGATGGGTGGAAGGGGCTCTTGTGCTGTGGGATGTTAAAGCACACAGGTCCCCATTTGCAGAGCTGGGCTCTTACAAGAGATGCTAATATGAGTGCTGGGAAGGCGTCTGTGCACCTGAAGGTCATCGTTCATCATTTTGTTTCAGTTCCTGTTCATTCAGCCTTTTTTTCCCACCAGTCCCTGGGCTGTTCTTGTTTTCCTCTGGACCTGCTGAGATGTGATGCACTTCTAGACCAAATAACTCAGCTGAGGCTCTTCCAGTGCAAAACAGAGGGGGTCCACTCTTGTAGGGCTGTGTCCCTGCTTGTGCAATGACAGCACCATTTTTCAGCAGGGCTTCCTGCTGGGATCTCTCTCCTGTGGGCCATCAAGAAGAAACAAATTCCTTGTTTGTGTGTGCAGTTGGGGTGCTTCTGCACCTCATACAGCCTGTTCCTAGAGGCATGACCAGGGGCAAAGCACCTTGTGATAGAAATAGGACTTCCAGAGGGCAGGCACAAAGCGCTGCATTCTCCTGCTTGTGCTTGGTTATCTTTTGCAGTGGCTGCTTGAACTGGTGTCACTAGGAGGCAGTTCTGTTGCTGTTCCTGGATGATAGCCTTTGACTCGCTTTCAACTTCTGTCTTTTGAAGAATGCTCCAGAGATAAGCTCTGATTTATTTTTTGTCCAGCTCTCCAAAATTGTGTACCAGCAATATTGTTTGCCTGCTTGTTTTCCCTTAGAGCATGGCTGGCAGCAGCAGGAGCTCAGGAGAGGCTGTTTTTGCGGCTGGACACTGAACACTCAAATGCTCAGGATGCAGAGCTTCAATTCCTCTGAAAATCCCCATCCCAGCCATGCCAAGAAGGCAGGCAGCAGGCACTGTGAGACCATCATCCCTCTAAATCTTTGATTAGCCCCACTTAACAGGATTTCTTCATATGTTCTCGAGCTGCCCAGCTGTCCTAGCATCTGACCAGGCCTCTCTGTGGCCACCCATTGCCAGCTCCAGCGCTCCCATACATCAACTCCATTTCTCTTTGCTTCCCCTTGAGCAACATCAGCCTCCATCTACAATGTGGTGCTCAGGGTTTCCTGGTGTGCTGTCACTTGGCACTCAGCACTTGAGAAGATCACATACCTCTACTTGTTCGGTCTTGATTTTGATCAAGAGAAGAGCTGATGTCATCTCACATTCCTAAAGCTCCGCTCCCTTCTAGCTTTTTTTTTTTTTTTAGAGCAGTTTGATACAACAGCCTGTGCTTTGTTGATTCTTATTTCTACATATTGAAAAATGTGACAATATCCATAATAAGCACAGCCTGGGGTCGCTTGTGAAGAGTGTTTGCTCTCTTAGAACAGGAAGGGGATCTATTCCGATGACGGTGTTTAGGATTTACCTTATGAAAAATAAGAAAACGGATTTGTTTCCCTTCACGTACAACATGAAGTGCAAGGTGTTTTTTTTCTTTTCAGTTTAATAGACAGTTTGCCCTCCCAGGGCTCTTCACAATCCTTTCTGGTGCCTGGCCATGCGGCTTGCCTCCAACAAAATGCTCTCAGCCCTCATGGCACCTCTGGATGCTGTGCCACTGTCAGCTCTCTATTTGTGGTTGGCACGGGCTTCCCTGCTTGTCTCTGCAGCCACAGGGAATTCACATTTTCAATTCCAGTGCCTCTCTGGTGCTGTGGGTATCTGGTGGCAGAGATAGCAGCCTGAAAAAAGCTGGACCTCCTCTACCAGCTGAGCAGGACCTGGGGATGCACAGAATTATAGACTCATGGGGGTTGGGGGGACTTCTGGAGACCCTCCAGCCCCTGTAGTAGGCTGCAGATGATTCCTCAGACCAGCTCTGCTCATTTACATCCCTGATGTCCCTGGATATGTGGTCTTCAATTTCTTTGCCTTCTCCGCAGCCATGAGAAACAGGGCTTTGGGGATTTGTTGATGTGATCCTGGCCTGATTGGAGCAGGAATTCCTCTTGATTAGCACAGCTAGCAAGAAAATCTATCCCAGAGTGGTTTGTGTGGCAGCAAGTGCTTGGGGAAGCTGCTGAGATGCCAAGGGAGTCATAGAATTATTAGGGTTGGAAAAGCCCACCTAAGAGCATCTAGTCCAACTATGTCTAGTCGGGGCTATGCTGGGTATCCTCCATTACCATGCTTCTGCAATTCTGCATGAGGTGTTGCTGTGAGTCACAGCGATGACTATTGATATTTGGGTGGCCTCCCCTACTTTCACCCAGCAGCATGTAGGTGATTTGGAAATGCTCAGGGATGGGAGCAGTTGTCTCAGAGCAGCCCAGAGAGCATGCAGGGGCAGCTCCTACCAGCCCCAGCCTGCGGGCAGACCTCTGTATGGCACTGCTGCTCACCTCCACTCCCCTCAAGTGCACTCAGCTAGCATAATAAGGTATCCCAAAATCACCATTGCATGGTTATGGGGCTCTTTATGCTTTTGTTCTGCTTTGTGTAACACCCTTGAATGGCAAATCCAGGGCTCTTTTCGACCACATCTTTTTGGCATCCTTTAGTAGGGCCCTTATGGGCAATAGCTGCAGGGTGGGTTGTGATCTCAGCTCACAGTGCGAAGGCAATGGGGTGTCTGAGAACCGCTGTTGTAATGAGATGTGAGTGAACATGGCAGCAGGGAATAGCTCCTTAATTTAAATAACGAGCGCCCCTTGCTGCCTGACAGATGGTCACTTTCTGAGAAATGCAAAGTCTTTTTGGAGGGTCAGGCTGCGTGTATTTACATGGAATAATGAGGGAGAGGCACTGGTCCCAACACATGCTGTGTTTTTCACATTTTTCCAGAGGTATTCCCAGCTGTCTCTGAAAAGAGCAGATTTGATCCTTTGCAAACCTTGTGTGTATCGGACCACGCGTTGGCGCACGAAGAAACCAAACAGCCACAGGAGCGCCTCTGGTATTCAGGCAGCCATTACAATGCCCTTGGAGCATCTTTAGCTCTTAGAAATGAAGCCCAGTGCTGATGCCAGAAAACATCCTGGGCTTGAATGTGCCCTTACTTGTGCAGGGCTGGCAGCAGTCCAGCACACAGCTCTCTGCGCTCCGGTGGTGTCTCCAGGAGTTAACCAGGGGGAAGGCGGATGGATGGCAAAGAATTTGCTCAGGGGTAGGGCATCTTCCTATGCCTTCCCTTCTTGCTGCAGCCACTTTCAATGTAAGAAATAGAGATCATGTGCCTGAAGTCATGCTTTAACCAGTATTTATCCCACCAGTGCTGATGGAGTATGAGCAGTGGAGGTATAACTTGAATGAATGGCTGAAGGAGTTCTTCAACCACCCTGAACCCCTGTGGAGAAACTCTTGGCAATGGGTACCCTTGACACTGTTTCTCTTACTGTACATAAATGACAATTTAGGTTAATGTTTAACCATAGGTAAAGCCCTGAGAGTCCCATTAAGCTTTCTTTGAAATGGAAAGGAGCAGAAACCCTAGCCTTGAACCAAAGAAACTCACTGTACTTGTGTCATCTTTCTCTATTCTTGTATCTGGGTCCCTCATTCTGCACCACTTCACTCAACGCCAGGGAAGTATGAAGTGTAAAAGACTCCTGATTCTAAAAAAAAAAAAGATAGAAATAAACAAAAGTTTGAAAACACCCAAAGGCAGCTGAGAAAGGCTCCCCCAAATTCAGCAGTTTTCTACATCAGTGCCATGTAGCTTTTGATCTGCGGGTAGCGCCGTGTTTGGAAGAAACCAAGTCAATCAACACCCACTTCTCACAGTGAGTCACAACTGGTGTCAGATCCTGGTCTGTGCCTGGTGCCAGAAGGTATTCTCATCTGAATGGGGAGCGTGCCATGCCAAGCTGCAGAATCACTTGTTTCCCAGACGTGGCCCTAAATTATCCACTCTCTGCCAAGTCTAGGAGATGGAAAGCTATGTTGTATCACGATAAGGTTTTTTTTCCTCCCCATTTAGTTAACACCTCTCTGAAGGTGCCTGCTGTTCTTCTGCATTCCCTATGCTCAGGCTAGCAGAGCAACAGGAGATTTGGGTCACGTCAGGTCCTCGACCAGGTTTTTGTTTATCCACTTCCTTTGGCCAACACTACATGCTGCAACCCTGTGCACCAGGGAGGGAGCACCCAGGGGCCTTGGGTTCGGATGAGAGATAAAGGCCTTAAATTGCACTGGGGAGATTCAGGTTGGATATTAGGAGAAATTTCTTCTCTGATAGAGTGCGATGCAGTGGCAGTGCTGCCCAGGAAGGTGGTGGGGTCACTGTCCCTGGAAATGTTTGAGAACTGTGGAGATGTGGCACTCGGGGACATGGACAGTGGAGGTGGGATGGGGTTGGAGTTGGTGATCGTAGTGGTCTTTTCCAGCCTTAAAGATTGCATGATTCTGTTCAGTGGGCAGTGAACTTGTTCTCTGCATGACTCCCTGAAGGCATACAGGGGTGTTGGCTTTGCTCCAACATGCATAAGGTGTTATAGCTTCTAAAAATACTCTTTCTCCTCAGAAATTGTTTCTTTGCTAGCTGAACCAAGCCAGGTGATGGTTATCAGTGCTGTTCATGTGAATGGGAGGTCTTTGCAGGGCTGGGAAGAGGGAAGACTGGAGTGACAAAGCAGCCAGCAGCTTGTAGCATTGACAGGGAGAAAACCTATTGAGTGGTGGCATTCAGAATGACGGGGGAGCTGGGGACAAGGAGTGACTGGCTGGAGCATTATGGGATGCTCCCAAAGAACTATCCGGGTCCGCCATGCTTTGCATGCTGCAGTTATGGAATGCCGGGTGCTTCCTCTGTACTTCCAAATACAGAGGAAGCATTCGTTTATCTACGTTCAGAAAATCAGCATCAAAGAGGACCTCCTGCTGAAAGCATTTGATGCTTTAAAGGATAGAGAGCATCTGAAAAGGCCTTAAAGGGGAGAAATCTGACAGGCGCTCAGCTGCTCCTGGCAGTCCCACCTTGGAGCCTCCAGTTTAGGAGCTGTAAGAGTATAATAATGCACCGGGGCATTCAGAACGTAAGTTGATGTTTTGTCTTTTTTTCTTTTTTTTTTTTTTTTCTTTTTAGGAGGGTTGCACTAAGAATCTGCCCTGCAGCTGTCGGATTAATTAAATGCTGACAGGCTCAGCCTGCTAGAATGGGAGCGGGGGATTTCTCCTGCCCTTTGTGTTGCAGAGCGGAGTACACAGTAACCCTTGGAAATGTGCTTGTTCCATTAGGCAAAATCAATAAGGCACAAATCTCTGAAATTCTTCTATTATATTACAAATAGACTAAACCCCTGTCCCTGGTAAGAGCAATCATTGCTTTTGTGTTCTAGAAAGATGCTCGTGGTTGCGCTCTGGAACAACAGGCACGTTTCAGCTCCTTGACAGTAATCTTTCAATACCAGAATCCTCATTTTTGTATACAAGTTTCGGACAGCTTCTCAGCTGGGCTGAAAATCAATAGGTCCAGCTTATGTCACAGGGAACCATGTTTGTAAAGGCAAAAATTGGGGCATGGACAGCTTTTGGTGGCTCCTGGGGGGCCAGCTCTGCCTCTTGCCCTTGCTTACACACCCTGTCTCCATTGAATGCATTGCACTAATGAGCTGTATATGCAGCACATGCCACAAAGGTTTGTTTTCTTAAGAGACATAACAAGGAGAAAAACTTGCAAAGAAAGCTTCAGCCTTATTAGTGTCATTTTCTCAGAAGATGAGTCTCTTGCTGTCTCTCTATCAGCCTGAAAGACCCAATCCTGCCAAAGTTTATTTGGCATAAACATCTGAATATGTTATACAGAAAAAATTGTGTGTGTGTATATATGTATGTATACATATAGTGGATGGGGCAGGGAAGAGCAGAGTTAAGCTGCAGTGAGCAGGGCAGAATCATGGGGCATAGGAAGTGAGGCTGGGGACAGGGTTGCCTTGAGGAGGTGGATGGGATGGTTGGATGGCAGTTGGACTGGACAATCTTAGTGGTCTTTTTCCAACCTGAATGATTCTACGACAGTCTCTGCCTTGAGAAATGTTGAAGAACAGCCTGGACGGGGAAAATGCTTCTGACAAACCCTTATTGCCAGGGTGAGGACAGGGTTGGGCCACTCCGGGTCCTTCCCAGAGCTGTTTGTCACCAGCACTGACAGCTGTGTTTCTCAGGCCTGCTATGTACCAAAGAACTCCTTTCTCAGAAGTTTCCAGAACCAACATTCCTCTTGGAAAAATGGCTTTTTAGGGAACGTGTTTTGAGGGGCAGAGTTTAATGGCCCTCTCCAGCATCCCTAGCAACCTGCCTTAAAAACCTCTGCTTGGAAATCTTTTAATCTGCTTTGGATGCTTTTTGAATGCTTTCCAGGAATGTTATGCTCTTTCCCACTCACAGCTACTAAATATACGCTCTGTTTGGGCTGCAGACCCTGGTCTATTTTTACATTTATTTCCAGCACGTTTTAACTTCTCTATCCTTGATAGAACAGTTCGATCTGTACTTCAGCTGCTGTCCGACCTCAGCATCACTCAGAAGGAGCTCATTATTCTGGAGGACTTCTGCCTGGATGAGGGCTGTGACAGCTCCTGTCTGGCTGCAGGCAGGCTTACAGCTGGAGGAAAGTGGGCAGGAAGGAAAGGGAGCAGCTGTCCCTGTGTGAAGGAGCAATTAAGCATCTTTGGAGCCTTTGTCTTGTTGGTAAATGGTTAACTGAGTTTGGGATGGAAAATACTGCAACAGAGCGGTGATTTTTCTCTCATTCCACTGAGTTGGAATGGACAACCATTCCCATCTGCAAGGCAGCAAACAAGTGGCTGCTTGCTTCCTCATCCTCCTGTGTGCTGATATTTAGCAGGGCTTTGTTTATTTGGTTAGGTGCACGGGATATGCGCTCACTGTTTACATAAGTAGGACGGGAATGGTGAAAAACAGCTTTTTATCATTGTTACTCTTGTGTTTGTTTGCTGTTCCTGTCCCTGGGGTGTTTTTCTGGATCTGGTGGAGATTTAAAGGAGGGAAAAAGGGGAGGCTGAGGGAATGTTCTGTGCCATGTGGGCAGCAGGGGACCTATTCCGCTTTAGAGCAATGACTTGATTAAGCTTACATATCTCCACTTGACCTCTGTATGGAAATGTGCCCTTTAAATAACGGTTCAAAGTCTCTAGGGTCAAATCCAAGCTTTGTGATGCAAACCACTACAAATGAGAGCACCGTCTCCTGGGCCGCCATCCTGCTGAGCCCAGAGCAGCACCAGGATGTCCCAGCAGGGCAGCTGGCCTGGCTTTGCTTCTTCAGTGCTCTTCCCTCTGTGGGCTGTGCCCTCTGTAGCCACGGACGTTAAGCACACCTCTCCTGACAATTTGGAAATGAGGTGAATGAGAAAGCCTTGGCTCTAAGGACAGAAAGCAGACCCTTAACGCTGCAGGATGGTAGCATGGAAGTGCTGCCCGATGTCTCCAGCATGAAGGAAAGGGTTAAAGAAAGAGCCGGTGCTTGTTCCTCCATGGCATTATCTGTGTGATTGCTTTTCATATCTTGTTTACTGTGGTTAGCAGAGCAGCTATAATATAGAGTGCTGGATGCAATAAATCTTGTTGCAAACAGCACACTTTTCATCAGAGCTCAGGGAACTGCAAGGTAAGCATGAGAGGGAAATCTATAGATTTAATTATATAGAAAGTCTAACCCATGTAGATCTTACTGGAAATTATAACCACGATGATTTCATTATGTTCAGCTTTCTTTGTATTATGTATATTGTCCCATTTTTGGTTGTTTTGAGGACACTGACAACAGCAGTGCGGTGTCTGCTGCGGCTTTGTACCGGCATGGATGGGCTGAGGATGTCAGTAATGTAAGGGATGAGTTTTAAGGGGGGTGGGATGGGCTTTTTTCTTCCCTTAAGCTTTGTGCCAACCACTTGCTCTCATAATCCCAGGTGATGGCTTGCTGCACTCCTCCCTTGTTGGACGGTGAGCATCACCACACTGCAGGGCTTTCCTTTGCCAACACAGAACTCATGAAGGCAGCAGAGGAGCAAGGTAGGCTCATGGAGGCTTGTGCTGACATTGGATTCTTCAGGCAAACACCACAACATGGTCTGTGGCTGGGAGAATCTGTCCTGGCCTTCCCAGCTCTGTAGAAGGGCCGGTGGTTGTTCAGTCTTGGATGTCACCAGAGTTGCACTTGGCTGAGGGGTGGCCGCTGTCAGCAGGCTGCCCAACATGGCCACGGGGTTTGTGGTGCTCAGAACAGGTTTGGATGGCTTTCAGTGTAGCCCTGGGTTTCCCCATGGCAGTGTTCAGAGTCTCCTGGATCTGCAGACAGCTGAAATTTGCAGTGCTTTATTTCTCCACCCTTCATTGCAGGCAGGGATTTTCTACTTCACGCAGATGCTGGGAAGATAGAGGTAATTGGTGACTGTAAGATGCTCTGCTTGAGTGACAAGAGCTGTGCAAATACTAAAAAACACATTTTTCTTCTATTTTGTAGTATGGAGATTGAAATGTAACCTAAAATCTAAGATTCCACAAGAAAGCGAAATCCATGTATCCAATTAACACAAACCCTCTCGTTTCCATCCATCAGCAGCAGATGCTGGGACTCCACTCCAGCCTCAGTAGCAGTAGCCTCTCTCTCTTTGAGCCACCAGAGCTGCATAACACACTGAGCACCCGGCATAGCAGTAACTCAGATCCTGCATAACTAAAATGCTGAACAGGGCAGATTAAAAATAAAAGAAATTTCTGACAACTGTGCCAGTGATTAAACTGAATAATCATCTCAAGCTCTGCTTGCTGGTAGCAGTGCCAAGCGACGGCTCCTCTTCACGCAGGGCATGATGCTGTCCCCAGCACTCGGGGGCAATGGTGACATCCTGCCTGGGTCACAGCATGCGTGGGGAATTTTGGCAACCCAGCTGTCTGCTTCCTTCGCTCTGCTTTAAATTCAGGCCATTAATATGCATTGGAGTAGCAGCGTGATCCCAGAAGCGAGCTCTGCTCCTGCACATGGCACGCCAAGACGTGCGATTTCTTTGTGTTGGCTGGGGAAATCCTGACCCTTGTTTTTAATGAGAGATTCTTTAAAGCTGTTTTTGTGCTGATGGCAACCTGTGATAAGAGCTGGTGCCAGCAGCTGTGTACACACAACTCACTGTGTACTTCTTAATTCAGAGCGTGCCTGTGATCTCATGGAAGAGCCCTTCTTTCTGAGACTGCCCCGTATCCCTGAGGTGCTCAAGAAAAGGGTAGATGTGGCACTGAGGGACATGGCCAGTGGGCACGGTGGGGATGGGTTGGTGGTTGGATTGGATGAACTTAGTGGTCTTTTCCAACCTTAAAGATTCCATGATCCCATCCTGTGCCCACCTCGTATCTCTGCCCCTTGTGCTCCAGAGGGAAAAATAGTGTCTGCAATGACTTCTGCCTATCTTGTGTTTTTTTTTTGCAGCTAAAACCTCTCTCCTCTGCAGCTTTAGTACAGATCTCAGTAGCTCCTCCTGCATGGGACTGATAGCACAGCCAAGTCAGGTAACAAGCTACACGTGGTGCTTGCACAGAACCAAAGTCTTCCAAAGTCTTTGTGAGTCTTTGGAGAAAACCACAGTCCTGATTCACCCAGGCCATGTGTGGGGTGACGTGGAGCTCCCCTATTGTAATTTGCTTGCAGGGGCTGAGGTTCCCATCCTGGTTCAGGGTCCAGCACTCGCCCTGTGTGCTGGATGGGTTGGTGACAAATGGGTGCAGTTGAGGCACGTGTCTGGGTTGCTGCACGCAGACCTGGTTTGTAAATGAAGCGTTTTGCTAACACTAAAGGAAATGGATGGATATTAATTGTTCCTCAGTGGTTTGTCATTTTTCATGTAGCTTATTGATGGAATAATGGTAACAGCAGCAGGGAAACAGGTTGGGAATGACCTGAAATCAGAGGAAAACCCTCATAACAGCTGGAGGGAGAGACGGGCTCTGCTTTAAGCAGAAGGGTTTTGAGTGGATGTGCCAATATCTGAATGTTTGAGGCATTCTTCTTGGCTTCATCAAGCTGCTGGTATAAAAATCTCTTCAAGTCAAAACTTTAACACTTTTTCTGAAAGAGCCACTTTGATTTTTCTTTCAATCTTTCACTCTTCTTTTGGGAAGAAGGGAAAAAAATAACCAAACAGACCTAATTCAACTCCCAGCTGAGAGCACAAAAAGAACTTTTATTCCAAAGCTGCGAGTTGTTTGATTCCTGGAAGCTTTGAATCTTTTCTATCTGTTTCTTTCAGCATGGTGTCGTCTTGCAAATGGATTCTGACGATAATCACAATTATTTTTCCTGCTGGGGACAAACTTCTGCGGTGGCAGTTCATCTATTGATGTTGGACCTAACAGACCCTTGAGCACGGACAGAGCTCGGATGGAGAATACTGTACTTGGTCTGTGCTGAGTACAACCCACCATCCTCATGGCCATCTTGAGCCAGCTCTCAGGAGGGGAATCTTTTATAGTTAAATGTATTTGGCCATGCAGTGTTAGTTACAGCTTCCTTTCAGATGCAGGTATACAGCAGCTTTGGTCTGGGTAAGCATGAAGGGAGAACAGAGTGCACTTAAGTTGCTTTTGTTGTGAGTTTATAGAAAGCTTTGACCTTATAGGGAATAGTACAGCTTTGCTCTGTCTGTTTGCACTCTGTGTTGCTCAGTGATGTTGCTTAGCTCTCAGCATGCTGTTTCATTTATACATGCATTTCTAATAATCCTGTCCCTGTGCTTCAGTCCCTTCCCCATGTTTCCCATGGCTCCAGCCTCTGCACTGCTGGCAGCTGCTCTGGGTCCAAGCACCAACATGCAGAACAACCCCATGCTCTTGCCATCTGCAAACACAAGCAATAGTTTTTCTCAGAGAAAGGTCTTTGCCACTCTGATCCAAGTAGCACTTCATTTCCCCTGTTAGAAATGCCTGAGAGCAAAGCTGGGAAAAACTTTCCCTAAATAACCCCGACGCTGAACAATCATTGAAATGCATATCTCTTATTTCACTGCTTCCCCTCCCCTCACCTGGTAAACAGTGACTTGGCCAACACCTGGTGCCTCTCTGCTCCATCACTGGGGTGGTTGGTGCTGCTCGTGCCCTCTGGATCCCTTAACCTGATTTTTCCACCTGCAGCTGCATGGCTACCAATGGGACCCCCCCCCCCCCCCCCCCCCCCAAAACCCAGCCTGCGTGGAACAAGTGTGTTTCATGGGGCTGGTTTTGGAGAGCCCATTTGAGGTATGGGATCCCCCGAAGTCTGTTGGTTCCAGAAGGCAAAAAGTACCTCGAAGGGGGTGCACTGATGCTTGTCCTCTTGCTGTTCCCTCTGTAGTGACTTCCTCCCCTGCAGTACTGCACAGCTGTAAGGAAGCTGTGATGGCTCTGAGGAAGGAGTTCGGGTTCTGCAGCTGATGTTCCCATCTCCAGCATATGGAGGGGCTTAGTGCTGCTGTAGGAGCTGCTGCTGTGCACTGAGGTCTGTGGATGAACAAAGCTAAGCACAAAAAATGATTTATTACAGCTCTATGATACAACTTTTTCTTTTTTTTGTAGATAGTAAGGAAAGTATGGGATAATGGGGGGAAAAATCAGTTTGGTCTGGGGGAGGTATTTCTTCAAGCTGTTCTTGGGCAGTCACTCGGTGTGCTGTTGGCTTGGGTTGTGGAGTAGGGGCTTCTCACATGGGGCAGAGCTCACCCATTGACAACCCCTCCAGGGCACCGTGAGCCATCCGGTGTCCTTTTCTTACCACAGAGCAGCTGGGGTTGAGCACTTGCCCTGGTATTCCTAGAAACCCTCCAGGAAAGCACTCCCGAAGTAGAGGGACCCCACGTCCCATGGATGTCACCTTAGCAGTGATGGCACGGGAAGGGGAATGTCTGTGCTGGCACCTCTGTGACTTCAAAGGCAGGAGCTGAGAGGCTTCTCAGAGCCTCTGCTTTGTTATTCATCTTCCCCAGCGCTCATAAATTATCAACAAACAATCTCAGCGATCATGCCGGTGAGCAGGACTGGGTAATTATGTTTGTGGTTCAAAATGAGGGTTGTCAATTTTAATTAGGGAAAGCTGAGGGCGTGGGGAATTTTTAATGTTACCACCTGAACTCTCGAGTGCTGCTCAGCAAATAATTGTAAATGAAAAATTAAACAGGACTTGGTAGGCATTGCAAGGGGCATTCCTTTTCCTCCAGTTTTATTTTCCTTTCTTTGAGGCAAATTGGGATCTGGCTATACAATGGCCAACAGGTTTGCTGTCAGGATGAGGAAGGAAAGCTGGGGGTGGGCGTGAGGTGCCTTGCTCCTGCATTGTGCAGTGGGGGCACCAGCGCTCATCCTCCCATGGAGCACTGGTGCCATCAAACCCTCTTGTGCTAAAACCAAGGCAGAGTCGTCCCTGAATGTCACCAGCAGCCAGAGGGGCTGTCTGTGCGACTGCTGCATCTGAGCCAGCAAATGTCAGCTCATCGCAGGGAGTGGGGGTTAAGATTTAATCAGCAGGCCAGCATCCTCTCCTAATTTGTTTTCCTTCATTTAGAGAGGATTTGCTGAGCTGCATGTGATCTTGTGAATATTTATAGTGAGAATTCTTTTCCTGCTGCTCCTGTGGTTAACAAGTTTGGTGCTTCCAAAGGACACTCACAATAGGGTCAGGCCTGGAATGGCCCCATCCCATCCTGGCACTGCCCTTTGAGCACCAGTAGAGCAGTGCAGGCATGACCTTGGCTCATCTGCACTCTGCTAGGAAGGAGTCCTCTTCCAAGTGTGCTTAGCATCAGCAGAGCCTCATCCAAAATATTCTCAAGACAGCAGAAAGTCATTTTAATGGGCTTAGATGAGGCCCAAAGTGAGTCAGCTGGAGCAAATGAACTCTCATTCACTAATGCAGTCTTATAATAGCCAGGCTGCAGAAAAGCATTTGGCAATTGTAGTTGTTAAGTCGTAAAAAATAATGAAAAAAAAAAATGCAATTATTTTTAATGCTATGCACATCTATTATGGTAAGAATATGCTGAATCTCTGGTTGGAAATACTTTGGATGGCTCGGCTGATGGTGGTGGGGGAGAGGAGATGGCTTACAGCAGTCTGTGGCTGGATGGGATCACAGCCCTCTGTAGGGTCTGGTGATGACTGAAATAACCCAGGATCAGCTGCTGAGTGAAGGTCTGGGCTGCCTGTCTGCACTGTGGCACATGGGGTACTTCTCAATGGGTGACTCAACAGGCTGATTCCCAGCTCATAAAGCCAGAGGGTTTGTCTCCATGCACATCTGCAGAACCTCGCTGTGTGGGGCTCCAGGTGACTGCCAACATGGATGGGTGGCTTCCTAAACGGTGGGAAGAAATGCAGGGAACTGTGAGCCCAACGGTGTGGGCACAGATCTCTCTTGGATATTCCCTCTGAGATCCTAAAAAGCAGGAAAGCATTTGTGGTCTGTGGGCACAGCTTTGGCAGGGCAACCCAAACCTCAGCGATGAATCATCTGAAGGCAGACCCCAGAGAAAGCAGCCTCTTTCCTTCTAGAAAACTAAGCATCTCTCATTGCAGTTCCTGATTTGCAGCCATGCCTGAGGAATGGGGGTATTCATACTGAGGAAATATGCCACCAGCCTATGTTGCTGCTCTGAGCTTGCTCCCATACCACGGTTCTTGTGCCAGCTGTTTGGCTGTTTGACACTGCACAGGCTGGAAAGAGCCTTGCACGTGTGAAGCATGCTGCTGGGAGCACCACGTCTGCAGCTGCTGCTGCAAATTGCAGCTGAATGTGCTTTGAGGTATGCCGGGATTTGGGGATAAGAGGTGCGAGTCTGGCAACAGAGCCACTTGACCCTGAGGTTGGGAGGTGGCATTGCAGATCCATCTTGGAGACACGATGATCACCTGGTGCCTTGGCCCCTTTTTCTTCTCTTAGCTCAATACCACCAAGCCAGCTCCTTGTAGTGGACAATCAGCCCTGCAGGTTGTTTGGTGCCTCCAAAGATTCTGCTCCAGAAGCCTCCTTGGTTCAGTGCCTGGCATCACCTGCAGGGCAGAAAGTGCCATCATTCAGCAGACAGCGTGCAAAGTGCCATCTGGTGCAAGTGGGCTGGGGGGGGAATTAAAATGTGCTCTCAGAGGAAGAAGAGGCTGCAGACACGTGTTCATCAGCTCCTGTGTCACTAGCAGGCTGGAGGAATGCTGGAGCACGTTTAAAGCAGCAGCTTAATTAAATGGTGCTGCAGTTCTCACCTTGCCTCTAACTGTCTCTAGCTGTTGGCTTATTGCCTCTAGCCTCATGTTCTGAAAGGGAAGAACAACCATGCACATAGCCAAAAATCTAGGTTGCTGGCCAAAAGCATCCCAGAGCATCTGGCTTGACCTCAGAGGGATCACCCTGCTTCTGCTGCTGACCACTCTCCAGTGCCTCTGATCTCTGCAGCTCCTTGACATTGTCTGTGAGAGGAGAACACACAGCAAAGGCTGGTTTGCAAAGAGAGGCAGCTGCTGTCACCTCCTGCCCTGTCAGTAGCACTGGTGCATCTGCTCCCCACCCCAGAGCAGCTTCTGTGTGAGGATGCTGTGCTGCTTGCAGGGGATATCCAGCTGTGAGCATCCTTGGGGACCAGTGAACAACACCGGGCAGCTATGCTTCAGCACTGTCCTTTGAGGAGTTTTGGTCCTTGCTACAGCACTATTCCCAAAGATGAGCATCGGGAACCACAAGCACCTTTCCCCGTCTTTTTGCATTTGTGGGATCTGACCTACTTTTTGTAATTGCAGCACAACAGCCTCCCTTGTTTTCTGACTTGCAGGAGCAGCAGTGCCTTGTGCTGCAATAAGCTGCACCTTAGCAAATTTGCTCCAAGGAAGGAAGGCAGTTACAGGGGAGGCCGATGGCACTGCTCACGTGGTGACCTCCCACTCCTCCATGGATCCCACAGCCACATGTATCTGTGCACCAATGGCCATAGCTTTCCCCGAGGGTGCATCTGGATTTTGGGATGCAGGGATGAAGCCACTTCTATACCATGGTTTGCAAGGGGGCACAGCTAGGAGCATCCCCATGGAGAAATTTTGCTCTTCTGCTGCCCATGCACTGTCTGATGAGCAGCTGCTGAGAGCCAGGGAGAGGCACCCAGGATGTGCTGTGGGCTTTGGGAGGACCAAGTTCCAACAGCAGGGGAACAGCAATGCACACTCTTTCCCCTTGTAAATATTTCTTCCAAAGACGCTGCAGCTGTCTGGGATGTTCCTACACAACAGCGAGTCGTAAGTGATGGCTTTCTTTGAGTAATATAGACTGGGACTCAGTTAAATGTATCAAATTAACTGTCAGAATAATCTTCCAGGACGCGATGAGCCCAAAGATTAAGCAGCATGTTATTCTTTCTTTGTGCTTTTTTTTTTTTTATCTTAGCAGAAGGGATTTACTTTAGATTCCAAAATCCATATTTGAAATGAATTGCAAACAGTTTCTTGTAGTCTTGGCCCATATGAAAAGGATTATTACCCAAAACAACACTTCTGTCAGGGGGAATGTAGGTTAAAGAGAAATGGGAATGTAAATAAATGTGCAGGCTTTGCAGTGCGTTCTGCAGGGGGCATGTTTATTTTCTCTTTTGATTCCCCAAGCCTGGCTTCCTATGCAATTAAAGGGTCCAGCTCTTCCCTGCAAAACATGCTCTCATTTCTTTTTTGTGTCACCAGTAAATATTTGGGCTGAAACTGTTTAAACATAAGCTTTCAATAATCTTTGTTTTGCTTTTTCTGGTTCTCTGGCTGAGACCTGGTTTGAATTTCCATAGACTAAAAATACATCATTTTGTTTGAAGAGCTTAGATGATCTTGTTCATTTTGCTGTTTATCTATTACCAGGAGAGCCTAATCCTTCTCTGATTGATGTTCAGCGTCACGTAGTTAAGCAGCGATACAGGCTGTGGAGCAGGGAGTTGTTATTCTTAGCTGGGCTTTTCAGGTACCTGAGCCCACTGCTGACATTATGCATCCACCACACATTAAATTGCATTGCCCTAATCAAGCGTGCTGCCATAGGTCAGCAGCAAAAAATGTGAAGAAATAGATGCATGAAGGTGATAAAAGACAGAAATGGCAGAGGATATTAGGAGGCACAGGGCAGAGGGAGATTGGTAGCAGTCAATCCTGATTTTCAAGATAAGGCCGTGACTCTCCGGCGCCATGCCCTGCATTATTCATGTGTGAACGCTGGCGGGGAAGGGCTGTGTGCACCCAACGCTTGGGTTCAGCCTTCACTCTGATATTTATCCATGTGTTTATTTGGGGCTCTGAATTGCAACTTCCCTTCTAGGATGTTCTATGCTAAACAGCTGGTGATTTCTTTATTTAAAGACCTTCAGGGTAAAGAAATGGACAAGGAGAGAAAGCCCAAAGCTTTCAAAGGGTATCTCAGTCTACTGGGTTTCTAGATACTCGTGTCAAAGTTAGAAAGCAATGTTAATTACGGGCATCTAGAAAGAGCCATAATTATCTGTCATTCATGGTGACAAGTTGACATCACCCGTTCGGAAGGTTCGGCATTACCATTCACAATCTTAAGAGCTTAGGCTGCAATGGTAACTACTTCTGACAACCTCAGGAGATGAGCTTGATGTTTTTGATATATGTATGTGCAGGAGGGGTTGTATGGCACACAGGTATATGGCTGGGCCTTCCACGGGCAAAGAGCAACCAGGTATCTTATCATAGAGTCACAGGACTGTTTGAGTTGGACAGAACCTTTAAAGGCCATCTAGTCCAACTCCCCAGCTTTTCATGCTGAGCAACTTTGGTGTTGGAAAAGGAAGGAAATAATCATGGAAAAAAAGGAAGCACCAAAGGTGGGGAGCCCCTCGTGCCCCCTGCATAGCTTGTATTGCAGATTTGCCACCATGTCCTGGGTCACATTCAGCTCAATGCCGTACACCTAACGGTACCGATCTCTTCCCAGTAGCCAACATGGAATGCAATAAAACTGCAGTCACTTCATTGTGCACCTCCCTCTTGTCCCATTCCCGTTTCACCCAGGAGCAGCAGGAGCACAAACCTGCCATCCCATGGAGCAGTGCTGTGGGCTGCTGCTGGGTTGGGAACTGGCCAGAAGTGTGGGAGCTTCATCCTCTGCTCCTCAAAACCTCCTGGTGACTTTTCTTTCTTGCAGGAGAAGCCCCAACTGGAAATCCTGGTTTGATTTTTGCATGCTCTTGTGTGGAGCTAGGAGTTGGGCTCAGTGATCCTTGTGGGTCCTTTCCAGCACAGGGTACTCTGTGATCCTTGCCTAGAAAACTGGTAAAAAACTATCAGCCATTGAGAGCTGCTCTGTATATTCCCCGTATCTATGTTTGCAACTGCCATCGAAATCTTTCTAGGAGTGTCTCAACTGAGTTAATGGGACTGGAGGGGCAGTAATGCCAGACCCAAATAACAGATGCAGCACAAGGAGCTCAGGAGTGAAGAGCACCCATGTGCACACTGTGCAAAGCTGAGCACTGGAACGTCGGATCTTTCTTAGCCGGGTGTTTGTTAGTTCCCTTGTCAGATATCAGTCTCTTAGAGAGTTGGCATCTCTCATCTCCTTCTTGGCTCTGTCTTCTCTGTGTGTCTGCTTAACGGAGATGCAGATGCTCCTGCTCGGCTCAGGGCTGTGCAGGAATCAAGAGACCCAGAGTCTGCCACTTCTGGCCCTGCAGAGCATTCCTGCATGCTCTATTCACCCACGTGCCCTACTCCCCCATGTTCCCCCGTGGCTGATCCCTGAGTTATGGTGCAGGTAGCTGGCCAGCTTGGGGTTGGCCGCATGGCTCAAGAGATAAAGAACACAGAATCCTTCAGCACTCGTGATTAATAATGTGTCATGAGAGGTGAGAGCCATTTGTCTGTGGAATTCGTTAACAGCGTCTAATATTAGTAATAACAGAAACAAATAAAGAAGGAAACTAAAAAGAATCCCCATCCAGACCCAAATCCAAGATAAATAATGTAAGGAGCGTCTCCTGGGATCGTTTCTCTATGGATTAGATCAATAGCAACATCCAAACGAAGCCAGGAGAGTGGCTCTGAGCCCAGTGCTCTGCGGTGCTGGCAGTATCCACAGCCCTTTCATGGTTTATTACACAGACGTTTTCCCTGCACATCACAAAGTTCCCTGGCTGACTAATATACAGCCACTGTCGAAATAAATATTTTGCTAATTTTTTCTTTCTAGAGGAGAGATCAAGCAGTAACTCCTCATTGCTGCCGGGAAAGAGGATGCAAAAAGCTGAGTCTGTAACAGGTCAGGCTTACATTAGAAACTGTGAACGCAGATCGAAAAGGAAATCTGCATTCATTCTGCCCTTTGAGTGGATGTGAGACATAGCGAAGTTTGGTATGTAAAAGTATTTTTGTATGTAAGGAATCACGTTTGTGGTCTGCGCACACGGATGAAGTTGATAAGAATCTCTGCTGGACCTTGACATGGGATTTCTAACTAATGTGATGGATTTCTTTGTTTGCTGTGTTTATTTTTTGTCCTCAGCTCAACCGGTCTTGTAGTGTTTATTGTGCAATTCATTATTTATACCTCAGCATTCAGCTGCCCTCATCGGATCAGCAAATACACAGCAGGAAAGCCTCTTCTCTAAAGAGCTTCAGCCCTTGGTGCTAATGAGAAGACAAAGGTGCCTGCTGCTCTCCTGCACCACGTTCTGCTCACAGTAACAAGCAGCTTGTTTCCCTCTGTGGCCTGGGAGTGGATGGGATTTTGCCTTTCATACCTTTTTGGCTGGAGGGTGCAGGTCTGGGGCTGAAGGTGAAGGATTCACCCATTCTGGGAACAGACAAAGATTTGCGACATCCTCCCCTTCCTGTAAATCTTAACACATCACTGTTTTTCTAAAACCAAAATGAATATTTCATCTATGGAAGCTGTCAGCCGGGTGCCTGCATGTCGAGCAACCAGAGCGACCTTGCAGTTCCCTGCAGGAATGCTGCAGGAGGTGAGGCCAAGGAGCCATCCTCCCAACACGTAGCCTCCACTTGGAGGACTAAAAAGGACTTGAGCTACACCTCAGACTTCTTTCTCTGTCTTACAACTTCCCAGTTTCTCTTCAGGAAGAAGCATAGAAATGGTTTGCCACGTTCCTGATGATTGCAGAAAGGGAGCAAAATATACAGTGATGGTTGAAATGGTTTATCATCTAGAGTGCTCCAAAGGATAAACAACACAGAGAATGAGAGAACTGCTGGAACTCAACCTTTTGACAGCACGTGAAATCCCAATAACAATCTTGGAAATGTGCTGATTGAGGGATTAGCATGAAAGGCATCCAGCTGGGGTGCTCTGCTCTGCTCTGGGTGGCAGCACCGGGAACCTCGAGGAAGGTCAGTAGATCTCTCCAACTCTCGGTCCTTCCTGCTGGAAACAGCATAAGAAGCTCCTTGTGGAGGACCAGATGCTGTATCTGTGCATATTGTGCCAGAGTAAACAGAATAAGAAAACCCTTTTCATTTGTTTGAGCAGCTGCCAATCTCCAGTGCATTTTCCACTTCAGCATTTGCAAAGACAAACTGGCCGTGTAACTGTATTTCTAATGATAGTGTGTAATTTAAATACCTATTTCTATTGCTATTGAAACGTTACGAGCAACCTCTAAAAGTGCGATCAGAAGGGTTACAAGTGCAGTGACATAGAAGAAGCCCGTTGTGCCAGCCAGGCACATTTCTCCTGGCTGCATTACATCTGAGAGCGGGCAGAAAAGCAACATCGTGAAATAAGACCTGGAGGATCTGGCGTGGTTTCTGTTTTAAGGTATGGCTGCTATGTCATCCTCATCTCCATCTCAACTATTTCTGCAACGGTGCTCATTCAAACACAGGCAGACAGATATGGCCAGAAATGCAGACTTGGCACCATATAGGATGCAAAGAATATTATATACCTCCTAGGAAGATAAAGTCATGTCAAGTGAGAAGCACAAAGCTGTCACCTTGCGCTGTAGCCGTGCACAGCCTCATGTGATTGTGTGCATTTGCCTCCAACACGCAAGGCTGCTGCAATCTCTGTTGCTGGCATTTTGAGGACAACTTACGACGTTAATGAAAAGGGTGTGAGCCCGAACCACATCAGCCCTGTGTGTAAGTGGGGGAGAGCACTGAGGTTTGGGGTTATCCCCAGCTGCGCCCCAGGCAATGACCCTTAAGCCCCAAGTGCTGCACAACTGGGGGAGGACAGTGGCGGACTTTAGGTGGTTTGCAGGAACACAATGCTGACTGCAGACTGTACAGCTCCTTAATTAATGACTTGCTGGCTTCATTCTCGAGCCATGGCTCCTCCATTAGACTATTCCAGTCACATACGCTCCTGAAACAGCTTCAGCTCTTTGAGATGCAGTCCAAGAGATGAATAAATAACAATAAGCTCCTGCTGGAATGCATTCAGGAAACATTTGATAGAAACTCATTTATTTTACTTTATTATTTAGCAAGCTAATATATAAACTCACCTAACATAACAGCAGATTAGCTGAGGCACTCACTTTCTATTAGCGCGTGGTTACGTTACTGAAAGCCTCAAGTATATTTTCAGAGAGGGAGTTATGTAAGAAACTTTTTTTTAACAAAAAGTGAAAGATATTCTAAGGGCTTCCTGACATAAAAGCGTACTGAAATAGTTCTGTGTCCTCAAGCCTTTAAAATATTGGTTCCTTAGCTGAGCTTCACCTCAAAAACTTGCATTTCTGGTTGGTTTTAAGATATATCACTGGAAACTGGAATAAAGCTAATGTGAACCCGAAGCACTTTGGCTGCCTGCACACAAGCAGCTCTGCTTGGCACCAGAAGGCAGCCAGGCAGCTCGGGGTAGTAGGGAACCAGAGAGGGCAGAAGAATGCTGCCAACTATTTTGACCAGGCTGTAAATAGTCACTGCTGCAGTGAGCCCTTTGGCTAGAAACTGTGCATTCGTGTTACTAAAAAACAGTTACAATGGTCAGGGTGAAACCTGGAAGGACTGTGATGCACTCGCCAGCTTTGGGAAATGGTCCGGATCCCCAGGGTATCGAGGACAGGAAAGTAAACCTTCAATGATAACCATCCACTGTGGAGAGCTCTTTCATTTTTAGAGGAGTTTTTTGTAGTTGTTGTCTGATTTGTCAGATAAATATCTGCAAATCCTTGGGTCCTGTCCAGGTACTACAAAATATAAATGGAGATCCACCTAACACATACCAGGGGAAAAAGAAAGTTGAGTGAGTTGTGTGCTTGAGCTGTTTTATTTGTGCAGCCATTTGTTTAGCAGTCATCCTGGCAGCCTTTCTGCCCCTTCAGTTCATAGAATGGCCTGGGTTGAAAAAGACCACAACGCTCACTGAGTTTCAACCCCCTGCTGTGTGCAGGGTCACCAACCACCAGACCAGGCTGCCCACTTCTGTGAGACTGTACAAAATGACACAGCTTCTTTGCGTGGTTTTATGGAAATTAAACTTTCTATTACTTAAAAAGGCCAAAGCATTCATGCAATATGTTGGTATGGTTAAAAGCTGGGATGATCGTATATTTAATTGTAGCACATAGAAGATAAATTAAGAAATAGTTTAGTTCATGGTTCAGTTTAAAAAGGATGCGTCTGCAGTGTCAGTAACCTGAGACTGAGGGTTTGGCCAATGGAAGCAGGTACACAATTACTAGGAGAGAAAATAAATGAAGAAGAAACACAAAGCTTGGTGGGAAAAAAAAAAAAAGATACTTATGCTGCTTCTTTTGATGTATTTAAGGAAACATTTAAATGGGTAAAACTGGCCAATGTGTGAAAGAGCGTTCAGATGTAGCAGGTCAGAGCTGAGACAGAGAAGGTCAAGTGACACTGAGCACTAACAATGTCCCCAAGGGCTCAATGGGATAAAGTGAAGAAAGAAGCATCATAAAAAAAAAAAACAAAAAAAAAACCAGAGGATGGAGAGCACCAGGCAGAGCTGCAGCAGTTAATTTCTGGGCTGGATGCTAATGCAGAGCACCATCACATATGCAGTGCTGTTTTGGGAGCGGTGGAGGAGAGTGCATGGCACAGAACGCCAAGCTGTGCTGCTAGGCTGCCGAGTAACCATGGGTACACCCATGTGTTCCATGTCTTTCCCCATGTATCCTATGTCTTCCTCTCCTTGCTATGTATAAATAGAGATATCAGTGAGCTGACACACCCCGCTCAGATTCTAAACCCAGCTTCCCCTTTCTGTGATCCCTCCTTGCGTTCAACCCATCTATTTTCGTCAGTGACCAAAAAAATACTTTGCTGCCATTTGTGAATGCCTTCCTGTGCATGTTAGCCCTGCTCCTTAACCAAAGCACCTCA
The DNA here is from genome assembly GCF_016699485.2 of Gallus gallus. Classification (NCBI taxonomy): domain Eukaryota; kingdom Metazoa; phylum Chordata; class Aves; order Galliformes; family Phasianidae; genus Gallus; species Gallus gallus. Next base: position 13,603,027 of record NC_052544.1, read on the forward strand.
GGCATCCCGCAGCCCCTCCTCGCAGCACAGCCAGCCCAGGCTGTACCAAGGCACTTCTCTCCTACCTGCAGCCCTGTGCTCACCCTTGCCATGCTGACTGCCGCAGGTTTGGCTGCACTCTCAGGAATTGGTTAAATCCCATTCTACCTACAGCCAAGGGGCTCCTGGGGGAGGGGATGCTGTGTGGAGAACAGGCAGCGTGAGACAAATATAGCAGCTGTCAAGGGAGGCTTATTTGAAGCACGTCCCCCCAAACCTACCAGTCTGCTATGCTGGCCATGGATTTGTCCTTCAGTGTTTGTTTTTTCCTTGTTGGAGAGTTTGAAAGGCCCATTTCTACCACTGCGAAGCCTCAGCTGTCATATCGACTTTCCTCTTACTGCAAGCTACGCACTGAAGCACTGTGCCCTTTCATATCAAATACATCATTAACACAGATCCTTTTTCCCCCATCAGAACCAAACGCTGAGTGCAGGGACTCGAGTGCTCCAGCAGCACAGCCATCCCGAGATACCCCCACCATGCTGACTGCTGGCCCTGCCTGCATCTGCATGGGGCTGCCCCACAGGCTGTGACCCAGAGGCACCAAACCCAGCACTCAGAGAGGGGCACTCAGATTATTCAACTCCCATGTCTTTCTGTGATTAAGTAGCATGCTACTATTTATTTAAACCTCTTCGGAACAGTGAACAGAAGAGTCATGTCTATTTTCAGGCATTTCAAATTTGTTATATGTCTGTACTCATAGAGACATAGAGAGATTTATATACCCAGTACAGAAAAACTCACATAGGGATGCAAAACACAAACCCCTAACGTACAAATCAGGAGGAGCCATAAAAGCTGCACTACAGTCTCTTGTCCTCCTCCCAGACACGAATCTCCCAAAGGACTACAGCTCCCAGCATGCTCCAAAGCCAACACATTTCTGTACCAGGTGCTTGTTTGCATCCAGGGTCAATCACCTCACCTTGGCCAAACAGGAGCAAAACGTGGCACAGCTGCTCCATAATCTGTAAAATTTGGTGCAGCTGCCAGCTTGCAAGTGTAGCCAATGAAAAAGTGGGTGCTGGGTGACACGAGCTTCCCCACCTAGAGGTCTATGTGTGTACAGGACAGGCTGCTTTGGAGTGAGACTGTGCCAGCAGCCTTAAGCTGGGTGTTAACACCCCAAAGGGTGCCTGGGTGCCTTCATGGGAAATACCTTTAAAGCACTCCTGTTTCTTTCCCCAGAGTGAACTGGCTGTGTAAGAGGTAAGGGAGCTGGGGCAATAAATCCCGTTTCCTCCTGCATCTAATTTTACAGAATCTTATAAATAGAAGAACTTGTGTTCCCTCTCAGCCCTGTTAGAGCTAAGATTTGGGTGTGTATTTGTACAAGATGTACGTGCATGTCTGCAAAAATCTTCACCTCCTCTTCTTCTCCCCCACACGCATTGGAACAAACTGCAGCACTTGAAATTCTTCAGTCGGGGAAAAAAAAAAGCATACCAAAAACACCCTGGAGGATGATCAAAGGTGAACGAGAAGCTTGGCCACGGAGCAGACCCCAGTGGAGATAGCAGTTCTTTAAGGCTTTCAAGCAGCTGACAAGAAACCATCAGTGAGTATTTGTGGTCAGGGATAAAGAGAAACATCCTTTTGAACATATCCAAGCGTGAAACCTCCGTAGTAGTTACCTTATAATGTTATCGCTCCACATCAAACCATGTCATTTTTTTTATGAAAAAGACTGATTTATATATGACAGCAGCAACTTTTTACAGCCCTAGGGGACTGTAACTTCAATAGCTAAAATCCAAGAGTAGAACTGTAGTCTGTGACCCTGTCATAAATGGCAGTGCGAGGGAGACAAGTGGTGTGTTCTTGCTCCTGTTACCAGACCTTGGTAAGTACTGCCTGCAAGTGCAAGCAATTTGCTTTCAGACCTCAATAAAAATTGGCATTGCAGAGCAGCAGGATTGTTTTTACTTCTTTTTCTTTTTTTTTTTCCTGACTTTCTCATCCTTTAAAATAGAACTCTCCTGAAAGTAAGTTTGCTTTGATGCCTGGGAAACTCTTAAGGATATTTATTTATGGTTTGAGAGCATTCGTGTTATAAAATGAGTGTGTTTGTGTTCCTAGAGTTCTGAGAGCTCCACTCCTATGAAAGTCAACAGTCCTTCAAGAAAGAGGACCCAACTTGCTGGAGTGGCTTATCTGGACCGGAGCCTACTCCTACCCAAGACCTGAAAGACCTCAGGGAAGATGTCAGTGGAGGCAGCCAGAAGACTGGGGAGCCTCAGTGGTCTCAAAAGCAAGCCACAAGAAAACACTGTCACCTGATGTGGGTCATGGTCGGGCAGTAATACCGATGGCCAAAGTCTGGGGGTCACCGTGGGGAGGACTGGTGCTGGAGGAAGAGGTTGAGTCACGTTCTCTGGGGTTAATTATATGGTGGATGCTGATGAACTAGGCAAAGAGCTTAAAATCTATAAGGAATTTGTAATGGGAATTTATCTTCATACCTATACTGCTATTGATCAAAATGGTAGTCAGCAGATGTTCAGACCCTATTGATCAGCTTGGATATATTATCGGTGGCTGTATTCTAAATAGAGTTCAGTGCACTAAGGGAATTTTTTCCTTGTCTTTATTTCTATTTTCCTGTCACCATGACAATGGATATGTAAACATTTCTTATTTAAAAATATCAAATATGAGAGTAGATTTGAAGTATTTTGGAATTTAAGTGCTGGGATCAGAATAACATGTGTGGTGATTTGACATGAGCTGAAAATATACCCAAAGGCTCCTTTCCAGCATGCTGACAAAATATATAAATTAGCCTGGCAAGGGTCTGGCTCTCACCGGAGCACAGTGCAGAGTCCTGATCCAGAGGAGCAGCCACTGCCCCAGATATGCAGTGAATCATCATTTTTCTAGCAGAGATTTTTACCTGTAGACATTGCGATGAGGACTGCAGGGAAGCCAGTGATAAATTAGCACTGCCCTGTGCCTGGCTGCTGCAGTGGCAGCTGAGGAATCCCCACGGTGGCCTTAGTGCTGTTGGTGCAAAGGGAGGGAGCAGTCACCCTCCAGGGAAACAGCAGGGAAGGGCAGTGCACTCTAGGAGCTGGCACTGAGCTCCACAGCTCATATATCCTCGTGCCAGCACTCTCCTCTAAAGGAATCATTCAATGTCCTGGACACAACAGATCTGGGAGAAGACCGTGTGCAAGATAAAGCAGTTTTAATTTTAGAGCTGTGATGGTTAGTGCAAATGAGAAGGTATGGATTATGAAATGTCCTTGAAGTTCTGAAAACAAAAAAGCAAGATTATTTAGCGGTGTCTCTCTTTATGCCTGATGGATAATGTTCACTTTTAAGTGAAAAGATGTAGAATTTAAATAGTCTTCTAAAGAAAGACGTTTTCTTTGGGGACACAACAATAGCTTGGAAAAAAAAAACCCACCACCACAAACAGGTCACTTTTATGGAGGTCCATATTTATTTGGGGGCTGAAGTCTCATTCCTAATTTTAGGCATGAGTTTTTAGCAGCACTGAGAACACTGGCCCTGATAACACCAAAGGCACAGAAGCACCACGAGAAGGAAATGACGAGTGTGATTTCTTTTATAGCATTACAGATCCTGTGATTTACATTTCTAATTCCTACAGATGCTCTGGAAAATCCCACTTCAAATATTTGTCAAGCATGCTAGGGCTGCTGGTGGCAAGCACTGTGCAAATTCAAAGCATTAATATTATTGCTTAGCTGTTGTAGCTGAAATCCAAACGGGCCTCCTTGTCTTGAAATGTCATTTGAAAAAAAACAAATCTTCCCTTAGAGAGATCAGCTTTCTTTTTCCAGGAACTCTCTGCTCCCAGGCAGACCTCCAGTACTGAGGGGAGATTCATTCACGTTCCTGTCTCATCTCTTCTTACAGAGACTGAAGAGAAATATCCCAAAGGAACCTATGTGGCTGCTGTAGGGTTGGGTTTTATTCCTGCTCCTCATTTGTGCTGTCCTGCAGCTCAGGCTAGCATGCTGCTGTTAATGAAATGCCAAAGATCAAGATGGTTTTGGAAATCAGGTCAGCTACTGTGTCTCATTTTTAGCTGTTCTAATTACCCCATAGCACAGCAAGAGACACACAGTGACCCCAGAAGGCTTTCCTTTGGAGCACGACACCCTTCTCTGTGTTGAATGGGGGGGGAGGGGGGGGGGATACGTTTTCCTTCTTTGAGCTATTAATTTTATAAGTCATTCCAAACAGCCTCTCACCTGGGTTGCTCCACCTCCCCCAACAGCAGCTGGTGGTGGAGCACCCTTTTAGCTGATGAGAAGCCCTCAATCACTGCCAGCTGCACGCTGCCCCTGAACTCCATCTTGCAACTCCCACCTTCCCAGAAGATGTTACACAGCCACGCTTTAGTGAGCTATCAATTAAGGGAATGTAGCTATCCTAAGGTGTGTCTGAGGAAGGTTCTGCCCCCACCCCGTTTCCTTAGCACTGTACTACACGTTTTTATGAAGCTTGCAACCTGAATGCTTCTTGAGTTGCAGGTAAGCACAGTCCATGGGCTAATCTGGTGCTGAATGTTTTCACTCATGGTGTTTCTCTCTTACGAACTTTGAAGAGGGGGTGAGGTCACCCTGGTTGTTTTCTCAGTTTGCTCCTGGGCTCTTCCATGTGCCCTGGGACAGTCTGCTGGGAAAAGACACCTGCGTCCCAGCAAAGGAAAGGCAGGTTGAGGCTCTTCTATTCTTTGTGGGTTGCTATAGATAGGAGCCCTGTACTGCTTTTTTTTTATTTATTTTTGTTGTGATTGCTTATCATCTCCTGTAACCACAGTTATTGTTTGTGGGTTGCTTGGCCGTACAAAGTAATTAGGTGATATACGGTCAAGTTAATTTGCTTACTAGTAGAAACTTTTTCTTATGCTTCTGCTGGCTTTCTGCCCACAGTCATTATGCTTGAACTTTGATACGCTGTTTATGAAATGTATGTCTGCCCACTTCCAGAGCAATCAATAAAGCAGCTCCTGGTAGGCAGGCGCCGACTGCTTTGCAGAGAAGTTCAACACCTATTGTACTGAGAGCTCCGAAAATAAAAAGTGTTGAGCAGAGGATGAAAGGTGTTTGATCCTGGAGAATGGAAAGCACTTGACCTGCTGTGTCTGCTGCATCCTCCTGGCACGGCTGTCTCACTGCAGTGGGCCACATGATGCACTTATGAAGGACTGGATTTATGCTTGAAATTAGAAAGGGGAATCTTGGGGCTTCTTTCTCTACAGTCTGCATTTCTAAACCTCCTTTTATTTAGGACAGTTTTCTCTTGGTGGAGTTCACAGGAGTTTGTGGTGGTTTACACCAGTATCAGAACAGGATAACTTACAGGACCAGGGCTTTGGAGGGGAGGGGGGAAAGAAACACTGAGGAGAAGTAGTTAACCTTCACCTAAATTTGTTGTAAATGCTTAAGAATTTGTTAGGTTTTTCTGGGGGGGAGGGAGAGAAGGTAGATGAGGGGCGATGATGACTGGTGTTGAAGTGTTGTTGTGTTGTTTGGTCAATAGTAGCTAGCGTTCTTCAGGTGACCTGAATATTTGCTGCAATTATCCTTCACTAACTGAAGACCTCTGGATGATTGTAGAGCATCTACATGACACAAAACATTCTGTTACTGCACGGAAATGTCTCTCTTCTCTCCTTGTCTCATCTGCAGAGCAGAAAGGCAGACTGCCCCAGGCTCTGTGCCTTACTGAGGTGCTAGCTGTGGGTATTCTTGCAAGGGTAGAAGACTGTCACTTAATTCAATTTAATGAAATGGCATAAGAAAGGGAAAATAATAGTGATCTTTGCTTCTACAACTACAGAAATGGTCCTGATATGAGAAGTTTAGTCAGCTCCTCTGCTTAGGACAACAGACTTTTCTGAAGAACAAAGCAATGTGTTAAACAACAACTGTATTGGCTGAATGACACAATTCATCAGAGTCACTTTGGGAACATCCTGAACTTCAGTTAGAAGTGAGAATGTTAAACTCCATCTGTCCAGCAAGGACTGGGAGGATCCAAACAACGTTCTTTTGAAGCACTTGCTTCAAATCAGCCTGAGCCCTGGGCTTTTCTTTGATCTTGCCATTGCACTGCTTTGCTCCGGTGAAACCGAGAAGATGATCCAACCTTTGTTTCTGATGAGTACTTTCAAAAATGGCCATCAATCAATCTCCAGCAAGACCAATTATGTTTTTCCATATTACATTTCCAGTCATTTCACAATTGCCTTTTGTACCGTATATGAACCATTTAAGCTTGTAGTACGTGGCGATGCTGGTAAAGTAAGCCTTGCTTCAGTGTATTATGGTTGGTTTGCAGAGCTTCTTGCTGTTACTATACCTTTTTGTCATAGGAAATGAGGTGTGTGCTGTATCATTAACTATTGAGCTTTTACACAGTTTTAGCATTATAGTTTCTGCTGACAGCACATGTTACAGTTCAGGATGCAAATGGCTTCCATTATAAAAATCTGACTCAAGGTTCTCATCGTTAGCCTCAGGGTGAGAATTGTCTCCAAGCAGAATGAAAGTGAGAAAAAAATAATTTGGCCTACACCAATGTTTTTATTGTAGAATCTGCTTCAACTCCTCTGTGAAGTTCCAGAAACCTTAGCTTTTAATGAACTTTGGCAACTTGAAAAAACATGCTCTGCAAGCAGCAGAACTAGCATAGAATGACTTCTCAGTAGGGAGCAGAAATTGTTGAGCTGCTTTCAGAGACAGGATGGTGTTGTGAAGCCAACAGTACAGTTGGGTTCCAGTAATGTTTTACCTGTGCTTGTGGAGCTCAGGCAGATCCATGCTGGCTCTATGTGTGGGCCATGGCTGTTCTACAGTCTCATAACATACCCCAAGATCATGGTGCTTTATGACATGCATGTATGGTAGCATCTATCATGTTAAGCATGTGGAAGAATGGCAAAGTCCACATGTGCAAGGTGGATAGAAACAAAACTGTTGCACAGATGAACTTTCTTGTGTGCTGGGCTGCTTGAGTTTCCCTTAAATTGGACTCAGTGTCCTTACTAAAGAGAGAAAAACATTTTCATGAAGGCAAGGAATAGCTTTGCTGCTCAGAACGTGCCTGATCCACAGCAGGCTCAGTTAGCTGACTCAGCTTCAGCAGCACTGAAATGAAATTAGCAGGTGTTAAGCCTGTTTTGAAATGCAGCATCACTGTTACCCGATTAATAAAGGCCTAACTCTTTTAAGCTGCCTCTTTGGCCTCATATAATTTAAATCTTGCCAATACATCATGTCATTCCCTTGGTTTTTCTTATGCCAAAATGAAATTCTCTTTATTGCATTAGCCTCAGTAGCTGGGGGATGCTTGTTATCGTAAGCATTCAGATAGCTATTGTCCTGTTCCTGCGGAGAGCACAGCATGTTCGGTTCCTTATGGAGCTCCACAGGTACCAGCAAGGGCTGGCTCACACCCAAGGATGTACAGAGCTGTGCCTTGTCCATGGCAGCACCTGATGAGTAGTAGAAGTTAGCTTCTCTGGGTGTGTTTGTCTGGAATTTCTCTTCTCCCATTTAAACAAAAACCATGTTTGGAAACTGTATGCTTTTCTTGCCTCTTGTGCTTCCTGGCTGGCAAAATGCTATGGAAGTACAGAGAAGCCCATATACTCTGCTGCTGAGTATTATAGCAAATAGCACTGCATTTTTGTGACCACTTAAGTAGGGTGACAAACCTTTCTTGTAGTGTCATCACAAAGTTGGTGTGATGCAGACTTCCGTCCATTACTTTGCTGCTAGTAAAACTGCTTCTAAGGAAATGACAGGATATAATGCACTTGGAAACCAGTCCCTGCCTCAAAAAGGGCGAATCCTATCACTCTCTGCAATCTCCACATTTCTAGGCTCCCATTTCTCTCCCTCTACTTGTTTATTTACCCTATAAGTTCCTAGAGCAGCAGGTGGATCTCTTCTTCTGTGCTGCATTTGGATTAGGAGAGCTTTGATTCTTTGGTAATACAGTAATAAACCTTTTGGTGAGTTCCCCCATGCTCAAGTACTATGGGTGTGTTAAGTTCCATCCTCAAACATTCAGAAACCCAGTAGTCAAGTATCTCTGTATAACCATGCTTTCAATGTCTAATGTAATAATTTCTTCTGATAATCCGTGTGCTACTTTTGATGCTGAAGGAAATGGTGGTTCTCTGAAGGTGCTGTTCCTTCTTGACTTCTGAGACTAATTCATCACCTGACATCAAGAGAGATGATGTTCATCCCCCTACAGAAGGCCTATGCATCAGCAAACTCTAGGTTTTATGTAGTGACTGGACATCCTCCTATCCATTACTGCCTTCTAACCACGCTACTTCTGAACCTGATGGTCTCTGAAAGCAATTATGGACCTGCTGGATGGTAGAGCTGTTGAAGGGGCATATTTCCCCTTCCCTTCCGAATACAACCAGCCATGACCAAGAAGTGCTTTGCTAGAATAAAACTGGTCTATTCCCATCAAAATCTCCAAGCTGTGCAAGTTATCTCTTTACAGATCTTCAGTCTGAGTTTCTGAGTCAATTTCTGAACATGAGAGGGAAATCAACACGTGAATGCAGAATCCCTGTTACTGGTAGGAAGTTAAAATTTAAAGCTGAAGCTAAAATCACTTGTTATTACAGAGAATATTTGAATTGTCTTAATGAGGAGGTTGTTTTTTCTACATTGATGTGGTATCCTTGGTTCATGCTATTTTCATTCTGATGTGTTTGTTGTATAACTGGTTTTTGCACGTACTGTATTTTGATACAAATTGTCTAGCACTACAACTATCATAAATGGTCATCAACAGTAAACAAAGGCCAGTCACTGTGTGCTGGGTGAAAAGAGCAGATGAGCAATAAGACAGCTGACAGAGGAAGAGACAGTGTGAGACTGCAGCCCTGAAGCGTGTCACTGACTTCAGGCAATGCAGATCAGCAGGAGACAGGACTGCAGCAGATGGTCTGAGTTTGATTAATCAAATGTCCTGAATTAAAGCCTGATTGTATTTATTAAAAAAAATAAAAAATTAAAGGCTGAAAAGTCAAAACAAGCTGAAAATGGAAATGAATGCACTGTCAGTCCCTAACATTAACTTCAGGGCTGAAGGAATAATTGTTTTCCTGACAGATCTCAGAAGAGTGAATATCGGAATGCTCAAATTTATTTCACACATCATGGGGATCGAACAGCTGCATAAGTACAGCAAATTCTGCAGCCTCTGGAAGGACAGAATAGGTTGGGGACCCAAAGAATAACAGTTGTACTAAAGTACCCAGAGCCCCCTAGCCTTAGGAACTGCTCTGGTTGATAAAACAGGCAGGTAAGTTGTCTGTTCAGCCCCAGACATCTGACCCTGTGCTGAATTTCATGTAATTGAGGATTCATGCATTCCAATGTGATTTTACTTCCAGAAAAGTAAACCAGATCTCATTTCTCTATGGCTGGGACTTCACGTTTCCTTTTTTCTTTTTAATCATGTGCATATTTTATTGTAATTAATCATTGTAACGTAAGAAATAGGGGAAAATGACAGAAGTGGTGAAAATCGTATTCAGCTCTATTTTTTTCTTCTTTTTTTTTGTCTCTAAAATAGCACAGGCCGCCCAACACTTCGGGAGTGCAGAATGGAATTAAAACTATAGATTGATTTTTGTGATAAGTCCTCTTGGCGTAAAGCCAGGAGTGGAGCTATTAATTTGACACAAATTAATCTATGCAAATTTGCACACTGATTTAATGAAGAGACAGACATGCAATCATTTCATTACTTCTCAGGTTTTCAATTAGATTGAATTCAGTAGCTGGCCACCATCGTAGTCACTGAGTTTTGCTAAAAGGTTATTTGATGAATATTTATTAATTTGGTACTCTGCTACAGCTAGGCTTAATAGCAAGTATCATACTTTCTGAGTACATGCAAATGATTCTTCAAACATCCTAATGTAGTGATTGATTTACCTTTTTTTTTGTCTTGACTGCTCTATCTTTAATCCCAGTTATTACTCTGGCACTCTGGTCTGAGATAAATTACTTGCCCAGGGGTAAGTGACTGTTCTGTATTATTACAAACACTTTCCTGCTTTGTGCCTATGTAAGTGTGAGAAGTGATGTTCTAAACAGCTGGAAGTAGAGTTCCAGCTTGAGCTAGGGCACTACTTAAATAGGGTTTTTTTCTTTCCGTGTTTCAACATGTTTGTTCAGAGTGTATTGGCATCAGGATGGACAAGACCTCTTCCGGATATAACTGTTAGTTGAAACTAACAGGGCAAAGCTTTGCAGAATACTGGCTGCCCTCGGGTGGCCTTTAAATCCCAATTCATACACAGTGTCAGAAACTTACTGCAGGAAGCAACCTGGTGCCAAATTAAACAAGGGACATCAGCAAAAAGTGATTGCATTATTAGGAGCACCTTGGAACCTCCCATTTTGTATGTCCATTCATGTAGGCTCTTGTAAAACCTCCAATAATGGTGTCAAAGCCTCTTCCTGTAACCACTGAGCAAATTGCTTAGTGCCTGCTAGAGAGAATCATTGTACCTCTGCCTTTGGATTTGCTTTGGATGTTCCTGAAGTCAGCCTGAGGAAATAAGCTGCTGGGGTAGGGGAGTTTCCAATGCTCTTTAGTTCATGAAGAAAGCAATTTCAATGTATGAGGTCAGCTCCTCGCTGTTTATCACAGACAACCTTCAATCTCTGTCTTAGACCTTAACCTTTACCAGTGCAATGTAGGTATGAAGGTGCAGGTAAATGTGAAAGGGAAGTGGCTGTAATTTGTGATCTTTTCAAAATGGGATCTTGAACTGCACAAGGCAACATGGAAATGAGCCCTGTATTTTACCCATTAAGAACCTGAACTGGAAGGAGTTGGCTAGCTGGAGTCAAAGCTTACTTATCTCTTACTAAGCTGTGATGGGGATGATGATTGAAATTTCAGAACCAATCCAAAACTGGTATCACTTGCACCTTTTGCCAGACCCCTTGGTATGCTAGTTAAACCTGTTTTGTTGCCCTTTGATTGACACCCACATATATTGTAATTACTCACACACAACCACGGAAATGGCTCACTCTACCTGAGGTATTCTCTGTATGAAGAGCCAGAAGAGCAGGATATATTTAGAAAGACAAGCAGCAATATAGAAGTGTTGACTGAAATAGACTGCAGCTCCTCTTAGGTTTCATTCTCCACAGGAGCCAAGAAATTAATTTATTCATTCTTACGGTAATATATACCATTTTGTACCTTCCCACTGACCTCTGCCTGGTATCCAGACTATGAATTAAATCTTGTTTGTGATGAAAGAATTTAGCTGGAAAAATGGGAAGTGGTGAACTTGAGAAGGTTAGGAGGCTGGCTGGGCAAGAAAGGCACGTTCCCATGCTGCTGAGAGAAAGAATACCATTCTTTTTAACTGGTAGCAAGACTGGTCACTAGCAAACTAATGACTCCTGAAATGAGGTATAGTCATAAAGCTTTGCAATCTCTTTACTTGACAAGGTCAGAAGGGTTCTGGTTGCATTGCAGCCTGTTTCTTACACTAAATAAACACCTGCAAGTTATGTCAGGCAGGACTTAGCTGCTCTGCAAGGAAATGCTGCAGGATTTCAACACCATGGCCTGGCTTGCCTGGGGAGAAAAGCTAATTCAATATAAGCTTTAGGAAAGTTTCTAACAAATGTCATCTGTAAGGTTTGTCTATATGGTTATGTAAATCAGGGTGTGTGTGGAGGAGGCTTATCAAACTAGCAAAGTAATAATACTACCAGAAAGTGGCCTAAGGCTGAACTATTGCAGGAGGCTGGGCTGTGTGAGGATGGCAGAGCCTGACTCACTCTATTAAGGGGTTTCTGATTTCCACACCAATTTATTTGCATGATGTCTGTGAGACTGAGCATCTAATGATCTCTTGCTTGTTAATATTTTTCCCTGCTCTGGACCGTATCCTCCCTGAGCTCTTTCTTTATCCTCACAAAAGGAGCTTTCATCACTACCTCAAGATGTAACTGTACAACTCCTCTGAGAGGCATTGCTGCTTACAGTGCTATTATATGACACTGTGTGATGTTTCCACACTCACTGGAAAGCTTGTCAAATGCCTCATTGCCTTCCTGAAAACCTCCTTTCTTCTGAGCAGCAGTGACAAACGACCATCACTGGGTCCACGGAGCAGGAGGGGAAACTGCAAAACTTGGTAGAAATTAATTTCCTGAAGTAACAGGCTAAAACCTGTGCTTGTAAGGTTTTAATACATTTCAGCTGCTGGCTATGCTTCTGCCTCCCCTATGGGCTGCAAGCAGCTGAAGTGTTTCCCCTGTGACGACATCAGAGCTGGTGCTCTTTGCTTTTGTGGCTCACTGAACCGGCATGGCACGTCCATCTTGTGCCAAGTGGGACATTCCCTGCGAGCCCTTCCTCCAGGAGTGAGCAAACAGTTCTGTGATCCCCTCTCCCATTAAAAAGCGGGCTGCACAGGAAACAGTTCTGCCCCATCAATGGGACAAGGTGGTGGTTTTGCTCTTGTTCCGGCTGCTTGGGGCTTGCTGGAGTTCCGGATGTCTCTCTGCCCTGCTGACAGCCGTCCTACCAGCATGTGTGGGCTGGTCAGAGAATCATAAAGTTTGGAAAAGACTACTAAGACCATCTAGTCCATCTGTGATGAAGCAGTCCTGAGTAGGCAGGAGAGAGGGAGTTAAGGAGAGTGCTGTGGGTGAAACTCTGAGCAAGGAGCAGACCCCAGAGGGAGGTGATCTCCGTGCCTCCTCACAGTGGAGCATCACCAGCTCTGCCTGAGGTAACTTCCCGCCGCCATGTCTGGGCAGCCTTGTTATGCACTGTTGGAGCAGCTTTCCGAAGGAAAGCACCATGTGCACTCCTAAAAATGGGGTAAGAAACAGAAAAAACTGCTTCCCTGCATAGCAAGGCCTCTCTCACAGCACAGTGCTGAGGTGTTGTCTGTTGGTGTTTACAAAACAGCCGCCCTCACCTGCCCGCCTCAAAATGGCGTCTGCTCACCTGGCGCCCCTCGCTGTGACAGGACTGCTTCAGCACAGAAAGGTGACATGTGCTGCCCTCACTCTCTGCCATATTTCCAGCACTTTCCTGCCACCAAAATTCGGGCAGTGAGCAGGGATGGCCAGGTTGTACTTGTCTTCTTTGCTGCTCCCTGAAAGAGGACATGCCATGGGGCTGGGAACGAGGAGCAGGTGGTGGGCCTGCAGGGACTAGGTGCATGGAGACTTTTACGATGCAAACATAGCAACAAAGAAGAAGAATTATTTAACTAGCTACAACAACAAAATTGTTATTTCTAAGCACTGAATCTACATGTGTTCTCCTGTGCCCAGGCTCTGACTCCTCAGCGGACACAAGGGGTGAGCCCAGCTCCCTGCAGCAGCCCCATGCAGGGTGCTGGGAGACAAGTGGCCACCAAATGGCTCTTGAAGAGCACCTGGAGCTCAAAGCGGTGGGAGATCACCTGTGCTTGCTCTTTGGTGTGTGGATGAGCTTCAGACGTAGCAGGTAAGCTTGGGGTTGCTATGTAGGAGTACTCTTTTTGCAGGTTCTGATCCTCTGCTGTTCTTGGTACTGTCTGTATTCCAGGGGTGCTTCCCTCATTGCTGGGCCCTAGCCATAAGGTGTCATGGTGCCTGCTTGGTTTTCTCCCCATGTTACTGTGTAATTCTGTCCAAACTGCCCCCGAGCTGTGCGATAGCTCAATTTGTTGTCTCTTAATATTAGGTCTTTCAGCCATACTGCAAATAAACCTTGCTGGAAAATCAATATTTCTCACCCTTAGTACATTGATTTACACCACCTTTCCAATGATGACTTCTGTAACAACTGCAGAGTGCTTCTAAATACTTGTCTGAATGCAAATGTCTCCCATTTGCAAATACAGCAGCGTAGTGTGATGAGGAGGAATACATGGTGCTGAGCAAACTTGCAAGGATACAGAGGAGACTCCTGTAGGGCTGTCTTTTGTGCTGCTGCATGCATGTGCACATGGTTTAGAGGTGCAGTCCATAGTCTATGAACAAGCAGGAAAACAGTGGGATGCTGCCTCAGCATGTAGGTTAAAATTGAACTAGGATGTATCATAAATAAATGGCGAAAATGTTTTCAAAAAGCTAGCAACAAGGTTTCAATCTTGGAGCCTTCTGCTTAAAGAGAAGAAGGAAGCTGAATACAATGATGTAGCACACACCATGCTTTTGAGTGGCTTGTATATCAGTGCCAGGCAGCTGGATGCCTGGGCTGCCTGGGTGTATAGCTTCAGTGAGCTGGTTACAGTGCCAAAATATTGGCCTTTTAGCTAAAACGGCTGCAGTGAAAGTCCAAGCTCCTTGCTCTGGGGTCAGACCCAGGCAAGGGAAGAAGCTGCAGAAGTAGCTTGAGTTAAATTTGTCTTCAAGCAATGTGCTTGAAACTTATCCATGCCCCAAAGCACTTCAGCGACCAGAAAGCTCCCCAGGACTGTGACTCTAGAAAGTATAAATTGTAAATTTTATGAGTTGCATTAAATCAAGTAACTGCTGAGTTGCAGTAAATGTTGGTGTAAATGGCTGCTGCTTTGTTTCAGAAAAAATAAGGAGCTAGTTGGTCTCCCTGTTTGCTTTCACCAAAAGCACAATCTGAAGTCACCAGTCATAGGAGTTGTAGGGGCTTCATAAGTTGCTTTTCTGTGAAGGTTTGCATGGCAGAATGGCATCAGATCATATGAGAAAGATAGCAGCCAGGGAAAGCACAGACAGAAAGCACTGGCAGCACAGTTTTGAGAAGATGCTGACTGCAGCTTTTTGCTGGCTAAAAAGAGACTTGGAGATCTCTCCTGCTGTTTCATTCCTGGTGTGTGAAGGGAAACAAGGCTTTGTACATAATTTAAAAGAAAACAGGATTGTGTCAAAGGTATCAGACTCTGCTGGTAATTATTTCTACCGACTGGAATGTCTCATGGGCTTCAGAATTTTAGCCAGCTCCTCTGGGCAGACAGATAATATCGTGACATGTTCTTATCTGATGGAAGTAGTTATCGCTCCCTGGATGTTACACTGCTACACACCAGTGGAGAATCTGACAAAAATAAAATAGCAGCTTCCGTTTGACTTGAAGTTGAGTAGTACATGAACTTAAATAGCTGATTTAAAGTTAGCTACTTGGTGTATTAAGTACATCATTTTCCAGCTCCATTACTTCCACTGCAAAATAGTTGCTGAAGAAGACTGCTAGAGTTTGAAAAAATGCTTTTGAATCATATACAGGTTGACTCAGTCTGAAAGGGTAGATGGGATAGTTCACAGACCTGCAGGGATTTCTGATGCACGTTACAGAGCTGCTTAAAGGTTGTCAGTATTTCAGAGCTGTTGGGCTATACATTAATTCGGTTAATTTATCGTTGTTCCCTTTGAAATCCTCATGCTGGGCCACAGATACAAAACCAGGACGCAGGCCTGGTGTCCCCCCAGGTCTGAGTCTTTGTTGTGTGGTGTGGCCTTCTTGGGTCTCCAGCTGTCATTTGGAGCATCTACTTGGATTCAGCAGCACAGGTTTGGGGTAACTCAGGACCTCTTTCATAGCCAGATGCATCAGTACATTTTTAATGCTTTTGGTTCAGTATGCAGGTTGTTAGAAAGAAAATAAAGTACTAAGAGAGTTTGTAATTACTGCTTGTAATATGGATAAAACTGGCATCTTTCACTTGAATAACCTCCTATGCAAAGATTCTTGCACACGTTGAACAGCACAGCTTCCCATCCGTTCCCAGAAAAGACACTGCTCAGTCAAGGCATGTGAGAACAGAGTTGTAGCAGTAATTCCCACCATCACTTTTCTGGATTTATTATGTACTTCTGATGTTTCAGTTATAGTCTCATTTTCATATTTTAAAGAATGTGAATTTCCCAGCAAGAAGGTTCTGCCTTACCAAAGATCTGCTCTGCAGCTGCCTCTGCTCTCCAGCTCAGCTCTCAGTCCCAGTGAGTGCCCCCAAAAATGTAATACTTAAAATAGAACTGTTGTATGTGCATCAATCCATACTGATTATATTTATAAGCTGCCACTGCTCTAGGCATGTACAAGGACAGACACGGCACTGAAAAGCAAAAGGAAATGCTGCAAAGGCTTTTGTGCTTGCAAATACCTCAACTGAATCTTAGATCAGGGAATTCTGGCACCCAATTGCATGATTTGTCTCTTCTGTATTCATGAAGAGCTCTCTCATTATGGCTACTTCTCACATTTATTTTATTTCTAATTACATTGATTTATGATTGGATTTTAATTAACTTGTCTTGTCTGAAGCCTACCTATATGTTTAATAGGTCCTTACAGTCTAGTCCTAACTTATTCAAACTGGTGGAAATTGGGTGTGCAAATACATTTGTAGCCACAGTCTTCAGTTAATAAAGGATTTGATCCTCTAACAGAGCAATTAGTGAGGAAAGTCTCCCCTTTGTGATACAGAGGAGCTGAATGACTTGTTCAAGGTCTCTATTGAGCCCAGGTTTTCTTACACCAAATCAGTGCTGTGGTCCACAGGCTCTCATCCTCCCATGTCTGCAGATATGTGCTGCTGCCCACGCAGGGTGGTTTGTGGCTGTTATTCTCCACCTTTGTGACACTCAGCACCTTGAGTGAGGCTTCACATCTGTCTTGACTTTGTAGGATGCTGAGATCCTAGAGCAGACAGAGAGTGGAAAATTACTGACAGTGCTGGACTGTTGTTTAAGAGGTGATTCCCTGAGAGGCTGCCATGGATTTCAGCCTGGACTTGCTGATATTGTGTTTGACTTGCACTTCGGTGCTGGCTGCAGAGATATGTATCGGTGTTATAGCTGATTCTGATGTGACATCAAACTTCTAGTTTTGTATGATGGCTCCTCAATTTTCTAATAAATCTAGGTCAGTGCTGGTCTTTTGTGGGATAATTAAGGTTGATCCATACTGTAGGGCAAGCAGGAAGAAAATTCATTACTGTGTGAGGAGGTCAAAAGGGCCAAGGTGGAGAAATAACTGTGTCCCAAGCACTGCTGTTTAGTGCCACATCCTAATTGATCAGTGAACTATGTAAATGCTGAACAGGTCAGGCTTTGCATTTTATAAAGTGTCAGAGCCAATGAAGCTTGCTTTGAAATGTTACCTTGCTGTGCTGCTTGCTGCTGAGAATAGGAAAATGGGGGTTTTAAGTATTGTTCATTTTTAATTCATGGCAAATTCTTTTTATGATCTTTCTGCAGCACTCAGTCTGCTGAGCATAGCGATTGCCTCTGTAAACAAAACACTTGATACACAAATAAGACAACAAACAGTCACCAACCCTTCCTATCACCCCTTGCCCCCCACAGCGCTAGGTGCTGTACAAAGCAATCACAGAGCAGAAGTGAGGGTTTCTTGTGCCTGTGAACAATATAGCAGCTTTGTAATGGGATTTATTAGCTTGAGCTTAGGGTCAGGCGAGTTCAGCTTCTTGTTCTGGACCTGAGGTCATGGGCTGTGGAGGCTAGTCTTTCACACTCCCCTTGATGTGGACTTTCCCTCTGCGGGCTCTAAGGAGAAAACTGATCCACAGCATAGTTAGTTGTCTTCCTTTCGCCAAGGCTCCAGGATTCTGCGTAGAGAATATGAACGTGACTGCTCTGCACAGGAATACAAAATAGGGGCATCTTACAGCTGAGTTGAGTCCCTGTATGGCACTTGCCAAGCTGAGATCCCAGCAACACTGGGAGATGTTTTGCAATAAATACAGGGCTTTGTTTGCAGAGTTTGGGTTTGCAGGATCATGACAGAGTCCCAGAGCTGGAGCTCTGCTCTAGAACAAACTGCTCAGTGACATTTCTGTGTTTTTCATTTTACTATGTTTGGAGAAATGCCAAGATTTTTTTTCATTCACTCATAGCAAAAAAACGTACTGACCTCGGGGCTTTACAAAGCACAATGAGTTAGGATCATCCAAGAATGAGGCCTTCCTATGAAGCAAGCTACATATTCATTTGCACAAGTGATGTGGGGACAAAATTCCTATTTGTGGCATTAATCATTTGTGTGATATGCCCCTCAACACTACTCCCCTTTGACACTAGAACCGGGAAACACTGTTTTGCACAGTGACTGAGGCAAGAATTGGATCTCTAATTATGAATACTATTAAGGAGCAGAAGAAAAGCACATAGGGATTTTTAAGTACTAAACAATGGAAAACATCAGTCAACCTCAGCCAACACATTCATCTTCCTGATTTTAAAACTGTTAATGTAAACACGCTGCGCCTTTTCTTTCTGAAAAGACTGTGCAAATAAAACAAACAAAAAGATCCATTTCAAGGATGCTTAAAATTTTTGGTTTTTCCAGAGATAATTCTTCTGGTGAGCCCTTGGGCCGCCTCTCAGACTCTGGCACTGAAAGAGTGGAGCAACAGGCTGCTATCCAAGGCAGGGAGAGGTGCACTGTGGCTGATTATCTTCCCATGAAGAACAAGAAATCTTTTCTGATGGTAAGACAGGAGGTTGATGCTCCTGGGTCCAGTAGAAACAGCTTGGCTTGTACAACTTTGTGAAATGGAAACTATGGAAGGAATGGGGTTGCTGGCTATAAAAACAAAGGGGAATAGATAGCAGGAAGGAGACCTCTGCATCTGTAAGCTTGCCCAGTGCTTTCCCTTTCTATAAGCTGACCTAATGAAAGATGTTACCTCTCCCTGCAGGATTCCTACAGTCTTAGACAAAAATAGTTATGGCAGTTTTAAGCTCAGCACTAAAACAGTCTGGATGAGTAAAAATTTGGGTATTAAGAGTTTTGTAAGTATGAGAACTACAGGAATTTGGAACAATGTTGCACTAGGTATAAGGTAGGCAAGGCACCTTGAAGTTACTGTAAATTGGCGTTTGATTTATATTTGAAGGATTGCATGACTTGGGAGCATGGTAGCAGAACTGTGGTGTCTTGAGAGATGTTTTGCAGTTCTAAAGGAGTGTAAGCTGAAATAAACAGATGATGTGTAACATCAGTGAAGTGGGAAAAATCTGCATGAGGAACATCAGCAATGGTACCACTATCCAGTGGTTTCTATTTAATTTTTCATAGTAATCCAAGTACTGCTTACTGTATCTTGTACTGTTTTACAGTGTTTTCCTCTGTGTATTGAATGTCTGATTTAGTAAGAAGCTATATGCCTTCGAGTTGTGTAAGAACAATGAATGTATTCATAGGCTTTCTTATGAAGCAGCTGTAAGATCTCGCTGAGGAGGGCTTCTGCAAAGAGTTCAGCTGGGAGATGAAGGGGGATGTAATAGAATTATACATAAGACTGGCACATCCATCTGATGTACTACATAGGATGTGTTGTGAGGTCAGTTGTTTTGTTCTCTCACTTTGTGTGCTTAGAACTTACAGCAAGGATTTCAGAAATTCAGTGCCCATGCCTAGGGTAAGATTTTGGCCCCCATTTAAGCACGGTATGAAGGATCCAGAGTCCTGAATGGGATGCTGTGCTCAGTGCTTTCTCCTTAGATCTGCCACAAAGAAAAGTTGTCCATCATGTTAGCCAAGAAGGTAGGACTTACAGGTACGTGCTGTGGCCTTTCTAGCTCCACAGTGCCTGCAGTGTGAGGGTGATTGGCTGCAGGTATTTCCGTAGTTCCAATACACAGGAAGTGCAGTGTTTTGAATTCTGGAGCAGTCCCTTCAGTAGAGCTGGGTGAGGACTGGCATGACCCAGAAGTTTGGTGTGAAAAATCAGTCTGGGTGAGGTGCCAAAGTTTTCCCCAAGACAAACAACCAGAGGACATAAGAACGTTTCTGTAAGTTAACCTCTGCCACTGGTATCACTGGAAGTACCAGGAAAACCCCTCATCCTTCCTCTGCACTTTGGCATTCAAGCTCTGTAGTGGTAAGAGTGAGATTTCTTCAAGAAAATACTCTAGAGTTTCAATATATATGGCCATTCTGATACAGACTACTTTGTGCAAGTTCATATTATAAAACCACAGATTAACATTCTTCCCTGAAATCTCATCTGTAGCACAAGGCTGCAGTGGAGGGGTTGATGCAATGGGAGCTAACAAAGAGTGGAAGACACCACTGCCTGAGCCTCCCTGGAGCAGGGTACAGACTTGGAACAACAAGTGATCAAAGCCCTTCCCATGCACTGCATAGTCCTGAACTCCTCAGCTCTTTCTGATAGATTGAAGAGACCTCTTCACTCCTGTGAATAGCGTTTTTATCCCAGAAGCACCAGTAGTTACACAGCAATACTCTTGTGAGCTTCTGTTATTGGTAGTAGTGAAGAAGCCATTGCAAACAGGATGCACACAGGATAATGTTTTACACTGTCCTGAGTTATCATTCTTCTCATGTTGTAAATGCATCTGAAAGGCATGATTTCCATTTGGAGTACATTGTAAAACCAGGTCAAACATGAGAAATTCTTTTTTTCCTTTCTTTTTATACCTGCACGGTAACCTGACAGATCATGTAGTTCAGTTCTTGAGAAATTATCGGACTAGACACAGTGCTCTTCAAAATCAGAGAATTAGGGACTATTTAGATGAACAAGCAGACAGATGTATTAAAACAGTGATAAGAATAGCTGCTTACTCGAGCCTTACAGGGAAAATTGAATTGATGGGGAAAGTGTTACTTATTTGACTGTGAATGTGGGAATTATTGCTAATTGCAAGAGTAATTCCTTGATAATGATACTATAATGTTTCTTTCTATTACAAGTGGTAATACTGTCATTACTACATTACTCAAACTCAAATCCACGGGGAAGCTCTGTAGGGTGAGCGGTGATTGAAAGTTCCACATTAAAATAATTACCCTCGATCTTAAATTTAGAATGTGCATGATATATATCTAATGTTCACTGCATTTCTTAAGGCTCCTCTTCCACAATGATATTTGTCTTATCTGCACTGTGCTCTGGTTATTTTGCTCTTCTTACTCTAATTAATTGTTCAGGATGTATTTAAGGATGATATTCAGAAATGAAAGTGTTTTAGCATTGTTAGAATGGTGACAACCAACAAATGAGCAGCTTATTTCTTATCTAGAGTGTTGTGCAGGGAAAAATGTATCATTCCTTATCCAGGGCTTTTCTGTTCCTGCCGCCTTTTTGAGATAGGATTTCAGCATGTCAGCTGAAACATAATGGTAATGTGAGAAATGTGACATAGATAAGTGTCATAAACGTTAATCCAGGTCTTCTTTTGATTCTGAAACCCCTGTTCGTAGAGTAGATGTTAGAGCTATGGAGTTGGACTTCTACAGAGGTTTCCTCTTTGCTTTTGTTGTACCCAGTGGTACTTCGAGAACTTCCTCAGGAGGGTAGGGCAAGCTCCTTTGCTGGGGAACAGTACTAATTTAATTCTCATAGAGGTGAGTTGTCACGTACAGATACGCCTCAGGACAGGAGAGACTGGGGAACATCACTGAAACACAGTGAGAAAATAAGATGCTTCCCATTCCCTACTCTTTTCTCTGCAGTGCTCTTGGTAACAATTGGGAAGAGAACCATTGCTATGCTCTGCTCTTGGATATCTTTCAGTGGAAGGCTGTGCTGACATAAATATTAAATGTGAATGGTCAAGGATTGCTATTAACTTGCAGGAAAAATTCTGTAGCAGTTTTAACCTGGCTTTTCTCCATCAAATGAAGGAGGAAGAAGCCCTCCAAGCCAATTTTGGATAACATAACTAGATATGAATTAGGTTACCATAGAGAAATACAATCTAACTTTATGAAAGAGTAGCAGGAGTCATAGTGTATTCTGCTTTTTAAGTACTTGAATAGTTTCTAAGCTGTTTCTCCATGAAGTCCTGAACAGGGGCTGCTGGCTGGGACCACTGAGAGGGACTTGGGACCCATGCAAGGGTAATGGCTGGCCCAGCTGCAGGGCATAATGTCTTTTCTCCTGATCTGTTGTTGCTCTTAACATCATGGACAGTTTCATCTCCTTCCTGATCTTGTCCCAGTTAACTGAAGTTGGGGTCTTGTCAGGATTCTGACAGTGAGTTTTAGTCTTTGTGTTTCATGCATATTTTGCATGCAAGTGTATAGAATCTTTCGTCTTAAGTATTACTTTGAACATGTTAATGATATTGGCAATTACTCAAGGAAAAACATATAATCAATGCTTGCTAGTTTGTTAGGTGATAAATTTTAAAAATACAGCCGGTGCTATCCTGGAATTTATTGCTTCAGGCAAGGTGATAGCTTCAGCACTGCCATTTCCAAAGACCGTGCTGTGCGTTTATTTTCTCATTAGCATCTAGTTTCTATTGTATATTTCAAACAAAGGTAACCTTGGAGTAGGAACACATTCCTTGCTGTCAGGAAGAACTTGTGATGCTGTTTCAAAGGTGCATGCATGATTGAGCAGCAATACATCACAAGAAGCTCTGCAAAGAAGATAATTCTCCACGGGCTGAAGTAGAAGAAAAGACAAATCCATTTTTTTATAGATTCCCATACTTTGTGTGGGGGAGGGTTAATTTATGTGTGTTGTGACAAGCTCTCTCAGATGGTGAGTAGACTGTTTGTCAACTCATAACTATCATTCTCCAAAATAGCGAAGATTTAACAATTTGCATTTAGAAGGCTTTGATAAAAATGTAGATTCTGTTTTAACTGAGAGAAAAGTCTAAAAACTAAAAATGAAAAATAAAAGAACAACAGACTGATTTTTAATAGTTCAAGAGGAATTGGAAATGGAGACTCAACTTTCCCCTGAAGGATGTGTTGTCTGTTATAACACTCTTGGTATTTTGCTAGCATTTAAAGCACAGAACTGGCGCAGGAGCCCAGTTTCTGAGGATGGGGGAGGAGACATGCTGGGGAAGCAATGAAATCTTGTGACAAGGTACTGAGCTGGCCCTGGAGGAAAAGGAGGTCTATGATGGAGGGATTCACGTAGCCTGATGTGTTCTAATTTGATTCTGTATTGTACATCTTATCTTTTACTTTGCTTTGGGGACTGTTGTTGAGATACCATATCAGAGCAATGGCTTTGCCCACTTCTGTTTTCTTGGGCCCTCGCATACTCAAATTCCAGTGTCACATCTCTCTGCAACATAAACATTAAATGTTTCTTTGTCCATCAATTAATTCCAGTAGGATACCTAGAAATGGCCTCACAGGTGTTTCTGCTTTGAAAGCATCTGCCTCTTGGTAACATCTCAGAAGGTCAGACCCACCTCTGGAAGGTAACCAGGACGTGTCCTGTAGCTTGGAGCAGAGCTGGTAAAATAACCACTACCCAGTAGTTTCCAAGGCACAGGCAAGACCCGTTCATATCCCCATAAACCCCAAGGCATTGCTGGAACAGCACAGAGGAAGAATGCTGGTGGCAGAGCCAGGTATTGACCATGATGCTAATCCCAGTGCTCGCATTCTACAGAACATGAGCCAAGATCTCCTCTGCTTAACCTCAGACCCATCCGCTCCAGCAGGACTGAACCCCTTTGCCTGCAACAGCACGGACTCAGAGGAGCAGCTTCTGCTAAGAACCCACTGCTAGCTCTAAAGCCACTTGTGTCTGCAAAGTTTGTCACTGCAGGGCCCACTGTTGTTCATGCTGTTGGGATTTTGACATGACATGTCATCTCTGCAGCTGAGAAGTGCCATCTGCACTTCTGGGTGCACCCTCAGTGGCCTCCTATAGATTAGCTGCCTCCAGGAAACAAAGAGAAGCACAGATGAACTGTGGAAAGAAAACAGCATTTCTTCAGTTTGCTTTCCTTGGTGGATTTCAATGGCAGCGAAGAAGGCTGTATCCATGCTGAGAACACTGTGTGCTGAGCGTTATGTTTCACACAAACAAGCTGCTCAGGCTCATCCTGCTGCAAAGCAAGAGCGGTACCTGGGGAATTCCAGAGATATTAAAGAGCTGCATCAGCCAAAGCAGTTGAATCGTGGCTTTCAGTGTGAGTGAGCTGCGGTGTTGGCCCTCGCTCCTGTATTTTTATGATGATGGAGATAGAACAGGGAACTGACCCTGAGAAGTTTCTCACTTTCAGGATTTTTCTGTTTGAATCCTCAGCTTTCCTTGGGGACAAGAGTCAGGAGAATTTGCTTCAGTGGAAGATGGGGCTCTCCTGTCCTATGCCAGATTGATTCTAAAACATAAACCTCTGTCAGAAGAATTACTGGTTTAAGAATAAACTTCCAGCATGAGGCACAGTATGATCACAAAACAAGAAGTTGGCTCTTGGCTTGAAGAGCGTTAGCTGTGTAGCCAGCTACAGCTGCTCTAGAAAGGATCAGATTAAATGTTGTCTGCTTCTACTCGTAAAATTTAATGCTTTTTGAACAATACAAGCTTAAATGTGTGTGAAAGTGCCTTAAGTTGGTAATAATGATGAGATGCAAACAATCATCATTTTCTGTTTGCTTCTTCTATGAAAACAGCTTTATTCAGTAGCCAGTGCATGGGATATTCACAATTTTTAGCTGACAACAGAAACCCCCATATGGCTCAGAAAAGTGCTGGCGTGCACTTGTGTGAAGTTTGTTAAAACTGTATGACAGACATCTTATTTTTTAAAAAATCCTCTTCCTTTCAAACAAATTTCTTCTGTGATTCGTGAGCTAAGTTTAAAAAGCTAATTGGACAAGGCCAAGGATATAATTAGATTTATACTTGTGTGGAATCTCTTACAGGACTGTTCTCTAAAAGGACTCTGAGCCTGAGATTGAAGCTGGTATAAATATCATGAATTGGTTTCAAAACCTAAATAAATTCATCAGCTCCAAGTGACAATCCCAGTTGTATGAGGATGTCCTCAGCATCAAAGCCAGAGATGATCTGGCGCCACTGTTTACCATTCACTTTGTCAAGTCTTTTTCCTCTCTCATCTCCTGGGGGTGATACTGATCGCTAGAGCCATCAGATCAGCTGGTGGTGTTTGTTGGATTAGGAAGGTTAAACCAACATTTGGTCACTCACTGAAGACAGATGACCCATGGCTATTAGCAAGTGCATTCAATTGTCATGTTCTTTCTGACCCTCAAATCAATCACATCTTTAGGAGCAGCAGAAGATGATTTATTTAGGACATAAGAATCTTCACCAGCAGCCTAAGTTTGTTGGGTTTTTTTCCATTTTGGGGGGAACTTAAATTCTCTCTTTCCTCTACACAAAAAAGTGACAAAGGAACATCTTCCAGTCTTTGTATTTGTTTCTTTGGGAAGTCAAAATGAACAAAAATTTGCTGAAGGCATCTTGCAGAAGGAAAACAAGTCAAATCAGGCCAAGTTGTTGTTTTTGGCTTTCTCTTAGGTATCTTATGACATCATGCTTTTCTACACAGTAGTTTATTTTTGCCATGTAAACATGTGCAACATGCACAAGCATGACTCCCCTGCATAACCGTACTGTACTGATTTAAGCCCCGTGTGTATCCTAGGATATTTTTTTGTTATGAAACAATAAATCTGAATTGGAGAGCAGAAACTTTGACTGCATTTATTCAATGACTTAAGTTCTGAAAGTCATTGTTTCGTAGACCTGCAAGTATAAAACCTACAAATGTTGCATATTGAGGTGTTGTGGATTTCAAGCACATGTAACCAGGATAGAAAGGTTCCCTTACCCAAAGCTTAGTAGATGTTACTCAAATGGTATCTTGCAGTTCTTGTAAGAGGCTTTTCTTGTCCTGAGCAGGGCTGGTCCTCTGTGTGCATGAAATGTGAAGTGTGCCTGCAGTCCAACCACCTCGTTCTGAGCCCCCGCACCAAGTGCAGATGGATTGGTTCTTTGGCCATTCACCTTACCTCCAAGGTTAGTAACTGACTGCAGGTTTCTGGATCCTATGCTTCTTTTCTTTTTTTGTCTGAACCTTTTCATGACTAAGATATATGTCTGGGCTTTCACAGAAAAGCACAAATGTTATTTCATTCAGCCTACCCTGGACTTGTAACGGCGTTTCCCACTTATGCTATGACTTGTTAGGCCTCCCCTTACGCTTTACCTGCCTCACTGTTATCACACATCAAAGATATGGGCTGAGTACTGACTAAATACAAGGCATGCTCCAGCTTATTTCTCTTTAAAGTGCCAGAGGCCAAGTTCTCCCCTCAGACTCGAAGCATGGCTCCTCTTTGATCTGACAGGAGCTGTGTGCACAGTACCTGGGGGCATGGATCAGCTTACGTGCGGTTTCCCTCCTCTCCCTCCCAATTATTACAGGAAGCAGCAGCTTTTACAGTGTAAATGAGACATTTGAAAGCAGCTGTTGTCAGAAGGTTCCTTCTAATTCCATAATGCTATCTTGCATATTAAAGAAGATGCCCCTTATTAGGCACGTGCTGTTATTTAGCACATGGAGGTATCAACCAATGGCAGATATCCCCTGTTCCTAATACTGATATGTTTGGGTAATTAGAGCTCATCTCTGAACTGAAGAGCTTACAGTTGGAGTTGTCTGCAAGACTAGTAGGGAATTTCTTGAACAGGAATCTTCCACTTGTCAAATCTCAGTGATTGTGTGGAGGTGACTGGAATTCCCCAACTTCTGACAGAGCTTATGCATGTCTGCATGGTCACTATTTTTCACTTACTTAGAAGGTTCCACTCTTTCCAAAATGCCAAATCAAGTTTAATTAATAACGTGAGGTTTCAGTTCCACAAAGGCTGCAGTTTTTGTCCAAAAACCTTTTTATAAATTCTACTCTTTTTCTTGCAACCAAGAACTGATTTCCTATTAAGCTCTATTTTTCTGTCTAACAGAAAATATGGAAGAAATATGCCTTTGAGAGCAAACTGACTAAATGACTTCCCTGGGGTCCCTCAAGTACTCCAGGGCAGAAGCTGAACTGAACTCAGAGCTCCCGAGCATTAGTAGGGCCTTAACCACAGAACGATCTTTGTCTCATTATGTTAACATGATCTCAGTTAAATGCTGCCTGACTTAAGTCTGAAGATAAAAGCAATGCTCTAGCTCAAAAATGGAATAAAATGCTGGAATCACTTCAGTACTAGTGAATTATTAATATTAACCATGTAAAGAAAAAGTTCAGTGTTTCAGAGGAGTAGCTTAAAAAAAAAGGGCTTTTCAAAGGATGAATGTTTATATTGATGCGAGTTTTTTCCTTATCCGTTCAGTAACCAGACTGCAGGGAATAATCTCCATGAAAGCTACTTTGACTCTTTCTCTGAATTTTTTACCTACAATTTGCTAATGAATTTCAGCTCAAGTGCAGTTAAAATGTGAGAGGTTTGACTAGGGAATGGACTGAAAATAATCATTTTCCTTCTTCCTGGTCCCTCTCTAGGCACTTGTTAGGAAATGTTTGAATGCACTGAAGCGTTAAGAGACTGATAGCTTGTTAAAACAGCAGAGGGGCTGCTGTTGGAGGGGAGGCAAAGAAGAAAGTGAGGACAGAATCTGAAGAAACTTCTTTTGCAAGGAAGATTAAAAGAATTTCAAACGGAGGGAAAAAAACTCTGTGTTCAGATCTTCTGGTTGCACACTTGAAAATCAAATGAGCTAGAAAATTTGTTTGGCTGCTTTTATGAGCATTGATCTTTTATGACTGCATCAGGACACTGGACCTGGTATGCATATGTACGTGTCCAGGCAGGTTGTGAAAACCCACCCTTGGTAAATTTACAGCTGTTCCATGCTCAATGCACTCTCTAAAAGATACACTGCAGTTTTTAAGTCAGTCAGTTTAAGGCTACACATTCTGTACGATGACTTTCCAGGCAAGCTGAGGTTTTAGCAATGTGCAGAAATGTCAGCTCTCTCTTAGGTGGTGATGGGGAGATGTGTGGGTAAATTTTGAATGCAGACTTCCGAAGTCCATTTTTTCTAGATACAATCTCTTCCAACCAGCTCTAATTTATTAGAAAGAGGATGTCCTTTAAAATGCATTGATAGCTTCTTTTGGACTGGATCCTGAAACTGACATTCTCTTCCCTACTGCCAGGATGATCTTTGTACCTCTTGTGTTATCTCCTATTCTCTGTGCTCTTAATATTTCTGGTATCTGAAATTTTGTAGTGATAACACCAAGGAGAGTGTAGGACCTTATTCGCTGTAGTGAAGGCTTCCTTGTGAAGACCCACTGCCATGAGGATGTGCTCATGTTCAATCACATTTCTATGTATGCTTGCAAAACAAGTTCCTTAAAACAATCATCAAAATCATTTAAAAATGTCCTGTCACTTGAAAAATTCTAGCCGCTGAAACAGGAGGAAACAACATCCTGACCTTACGCACACTTGACAGAGACCAGCTGAAATTAATGTCATCTTTGCCAAAATTTGATGGATATTTTGGAATAACAGATGCATTAATAGGGACTGAGATTGGCCCAAACCAGGACAATATCTTTAAATATCCAGCTTGCAGTCAGTGTGATCCATCCAATTCTGCTAAGGATATTTTGCATGAAAAAGGTTTTTCTCAATAATTCATAACCTTCTATATTTTTTGCTCAGTACCCATTGCTCAGCTCTGGTTAGCAATCTTCAGTGCTGGTGTCTCCTAGTGCTTCTGCTTTTACATACCATGTATCCCCTGCAGTCTTCAAGTGCTGTAACCTATGGGATCAAATCAACTTTAAATGAGTAGGGCAAAGTCAGCCAGCAGCCAGCTTTGAAGCAAGCGCAGTATCTTTGTTGTGGAGCTTGCTGGCTTGGGCAGAGGGTCAGTTTATGTCATGTCTATCTCTAGGAGCACACAGCTGGGCTCCACAGGGCCCAAGGGTAAAACAGCACAAGAATGAAGCCTGCCGTGGGCATATCACAGTAACTGTAGGGACAAGGACAAACATCAGCCACAAGCTTTCACCGTTGGTCATCTCAGATAAATAGTTTATGTTTGTCTACCATGACTGATTCAAGTGCAAGCGACTGAAGTGTCTGTGCACTTGATAAGACCGGGGCAGGTTCTCCATGGGTCCAACTCACCTGTGGCAAATAGGAAAAAAAGAGGTAGTGCAATTCAAGGGGTGATGAATGTCAGAGCTGAAGTAAGGCAGAGAGGAGGACTGCATTTGGTGCTGACATCCAGTTATGCTATGTAACTCCATTCCTAGCAGTTGTTGCCTGCCACTGGAAGTAGGGTTAAGAAGGAGGATTTAGTTACTGTGAAGTGTCTTAGGTTTTGTATATTTATTGCAGGACAATCTGTAAGAGCAGGGATATGTTAGAATTAAGATAAACCTGACATTATCCTTAAATTGGAAAGTCTGTTCACTGGCAAAAGTCATTAGCTTGTCAGTTTGTTTAATATTCCAAAAGCTAAACTTACATCCCAGGAAGGACAAAGCAAAATGCAGAGTTTTAACAAAGTCATAAGAGAGATGGAAGACTTTATTTCTCTTGCTAATGTATTTGCAGCACTGTTTTGCATCCTTATGACTCTGGGGAATGTAGTCTGCAAAATACATGATTGAGCATTATCACCATGATTTCAGAAGCCATTCTGTTACACCAGACAATAACTCACTCTGCACCACTGTGCACACCAATACTACTGTCTGAGCTATAAGCTAGACTCCGGCACTTGAACAATACAGAGAAAGAGGCTATAAGCAGTGATAACCATTCTGTAGACTCTTTTCCACTCATGACTTTTATACTTAGTAAAGCCAAGTGGGCCCGTAGATTAGAATTACAATCCTGCCATAGGTTTGGTAGTCTGGGTAACATAAGGTTGCTCTGTTGGTACAAGGCATTTTGGTTTATGGTTATACTTTTCTATGGGTTTGTAAGACAATCTTATGTTTCCCTGGAGGCATCATTTTAATTTTGAAGGCAAATTATGACCAATGTTGGATTCATGTGTTTAATGAACTTGCTTTAGGTAGAAGTTGCTCTCTGTTAATTAAGGAATTCATTTGGACTCCAATTTAAAGTACTGTCTGGAAGCAGGGCAGCAGCATCCCCTGGGTGTGGAGACTGAGGTTGGCAGGAGTAGAGCTTTGGATTAGAAAGAGGTTCGTGAACCTTTACTCCTTTCATCCCTGTTTTTTTTCAGTCTTCTGTGTAGCCACTTCATGTGCAATGAAATGATGGCTGTGATGTCAACGGATAGACAAGGAGCTTTCACTGCTCGTAATCCTCAGACATAACTGGAGATTTAGCCCCCTTTTCCCAAACAGGGAGGAATGTTTTCATTACTATGTTAATTCAATCTGTCCTATAATAGTGATACTTTAATTGCTCCTCTGTTTTCCTCAGACATAATCCAATTCCCTTTGGCCTCCTAGTTTATCCACACATTAATTGGGTTATTGCTTTGTAAAAGAGAAGGGCAAATATATCACTTAAATTTTATCACAGACAATTAATAAGCATGACTGAGATTTTTAAAGTACCCTAATGCAATTAGGTTCCAGACTCCCAGGAGTTTCAGTGGTATCTGGGTGCCTTCTTCCATCACACCTACTTGGAAATCCCCATCCCAGGCATATAAGGAAGACTATATTGCTTTATTGTATATTGAGCGCTTCAGAGTTCTCATTTTTAACCTGAATTCCTGATTCTACTGTCTTTAATCTTGTAAATCTGCTTTTGATTTAATCTAGTGAAATTCTTTTTGATTTCCTTGATTAAGGTTTGCAGGGCCAGAGCTTTTGAAGTACAGCTAAAGGCATCAAAGCAAAATAAGGCAACAACAAGAGATCTTGGGGGACTGGTAATGGGACACCCAGCTTTTCATGTTTGGCCTGAAGTCTCTGTTGAAAGTGACTTTGCACTTGCTAAGTCTTGTGGATGTGGGACTGCAGTCCATACCTAGAAATCTAGTGGGACTAATGCATAACAGCCTTGTTCAGCAAATTCAGAAAGCCCTGAAGCTGTTCCATGTGCCCACACCAGCCTGTTACTGATAGGAGCCTATGCTGGCACAGCCATTCTGTGGTTGTCATCCAGCAAGCAGACAACTCCGTGCATGGTGCACTGTGTTCCTCCTGTTCTGTGGGTGCTTTTATACTGGGAATTTTTATTTCCTGTGCTAAGGAATGCTGGGCCGAGCTAGTAGCACTGGAGATTGTCAGAAGAAACAAGTGAACTGTCCTTGAAGCAAGGAAAGCCTTAATTCATTTTTGCTTGAGCAGTGCAGGGAAATACCAGAAGTAGGCATGCTGGAGAGATCAACTTATCCTTTAATTGCTGTTTTAGGTCCCACTCATAGCTGTGGTCAGAAATACCTTTCGTTCATAATTACAGCTGTGCGCCTTACAACTCTTTGAGCTGATGTTTCTTGCACATAATGGGTTGAACCAGAAAGGGAGATGGCTGCTACATTGCCCCGGAAGTTTGTAGTGATGTCACTATTGGGCAACAAGGAACAAATAACAACCATTGCTACAAAGCCTTCATAAAGGAAATGGAATGGGCTGAACTACTCCCTCTTTGTTGGTATTTATGCGGGATGTGAATCAACCAGCATACAAGCCAATAGTGCATGATCAAAGGGTGAGTACTAATGATAATAAGTTATACAATATCTCTTCCAGTGCCAGTAGAAGTATTACATCCATACCCTACCCACATTGTGCCTGTGTGGTGGCATCAAGAATTTTCTTTGATCTAGCAAGGCAGAAATAAGAATTGCCTAAACATCACATGCTTTGTGTTCTCTCTTCCTACAAAATATTCAGTGAGTAAAACTGACAGAGATCTTTTTACTTTAGGTGATTTTCAGATAAATACACTTTTTAACCCAACCTTACATGCTTGAGTTATAATGGCTGGAGAAAATGATGTATTTCATAGACCACTGCAGGAGTTGCTAAAATTGAAGCTTAGAAAGATGGGGACAGATATTCCTCTGGCACAGCTCGGGCAGGGGCTGAATACTCAGTGCTGTGCGGAGGTTCCTGGGTCAATGGGAATGACCCTGGTGAGTGCAAGGCGAAAAGTGTGTAAATGCAGTCCTAGATTCATGTGCCATTTTCCCTTGACCTATATGTAACATGTACATGGTAAACCTTAACGCATCAGGGGAGAAATAAACCTACTAAAGGTTAAGGGACATGCCTGGAAGGAATAGTGCTCTGCATCTGTCTCATGGAGGCTCATGACATCTCATCTCTAAGAGGCTGATTCTGGCTGCCATAGGATACGGTTTTGATTAAACTGTGAAAACACAAACAAGACAGAGAGAGTTTGGGTCCAAAATTATGTTCTTTATCAGACTCTTTCTCATTTCAAGTAATTTATGGGATTCAAATCAGTATCAAATAACTTTTGCTGAGATGTGAATTTGGGCATTTCACTAAGCACTGTGTTCTGGACTTCAGTGAACAGAGGAATAATGAGCTTACTGGTCCACTTGGGTGCTTCATGGAGCTGAGCAAAGTATTTGCTTTGGTCTCTGACTCTTCCATGAGGAAAACCAGCCTATTGCTTCTGGGACTTACACATGTCTGTCAAGCAAAAATAACTTTCTCATTTGGGATGTAAAGATACGCTATTACAGATGGGGTGGTTATTATTATCAAAGTCTCTGATGGAGGTGGATTCTCCATCATATTGATGGAGATACTGAGCTATCCAATATCTCAAAGGTACAGCTCAAACACTGAGAATTTGATGAGAAGCATCTTTGACCTGTTTCAATGCTATTTCCATCCTAAATATCATTTTAAATCTACAGACATACTTTTTGTGTTGTCTGCAGTTCTTCCCTTTCCAGGAAACACCTTTAATTTAAATAGAAAAAGTCTGGGTAATTAAACAAAGCAAAATGCAGTAGTGAGGAATGTGGCACCCAGCTGTGATAGTTCAAAGTATTGATTTTTCCTTTCTCCTCTCAGAAGTTAAAGGAGTCCGCCTAGTTGCAGCTCAGCTGCTACAAGCTGATTTTTACCAATTTCCCATGCTTGAATTTACTAATTTACCAATGTTACTGCTGTACATATTCAACTGTACACTTGTATAGAGAGAAGTTCAGCTGCCTGTGTTGTGTTCCTGGATGACAGCTTGGGAGCACCTGCACTAGCCTGGCCTCAGCACAGTGCCTGGGCAGATGGAGCTGTGCTATGTCTGGGAACTCAGGCTGAGCCTTTCAGAGGCATTGCTGTTCCTGCTGGAGGCTCAACAGCGTTTGTGCTGCCACTCAGCTGTACGCTGAGCCAGCCAGCTTGTAGGACGGAGTGGTGAGTTTTCCCCTGGGGAAACTTTCCTGCCATTTCATTTGGAAAATAATAAAAAGGAAGCGTGGAGCTTCTCTGTAGTGGTGAATTCAGCGAAGAGGGGAATGACTGCAGTGTTCTGTTAAATGCACACTGCCACGAGGGAAAGGATGCTGCTGATGCTAAATTTGGGGTGGATTATAACTCCCTTATAGTATAGGACAGAGTATTCTCATTTGGTGCTTGGAGTCTATCCAAAACAGAAATGCAGAAATACAGATCAAACCATTCCTCTAACAACTGCTAGATCCTGTCTGCTCATCTCCTCTCTCCATACAAAAAAAAAAAAAAAAAAAAAAAAAAGGATGCGAATTTTTGTCTCCAGCCTGACTCTTGTTTCTGCTTTTGGCTGAGTACTCATCTCAGGTAAATGCTGCCAGACAAGCTTGTTCTATTCTTGAAAATGTAGAAGTCCAGGGATATATTTTGTGGGACTTTTTCGTCATTGCAGGCTTCAAAGTTTACACAAAGGCCAGATGTACTTGCTGGCTTTTTTAGCCATGAAAGTATCTTAAATAAATAAGGTCTTTTATAGCCTCATCATCTTTATTTGTTGTTGGGCTTTTAAAATACATTTCAGGATTTATTAGCCATGTATATGGAAAACACCCCAAATCTGATAATCGACGGTTAAATTGATTACACTTTACAAGCCTTTGTGACGTTTTAAGTACTTCATTGAAGCTACAGCTGTAATAAGATTATTACTAGGTTATTGGCATTAAATATAATAATAGCCACAAGGATTTAAGTTGATGCATGGGTTAGGGATGGGATAAAATGTAACATTGATTATGCTGGTATTTACTCCTAGTTCTTTTGGCACTCTGCCCAGCTGAAGTGGGGAAATTCTGATCTTCTTGCTGATAAGAAGCTGAGCTCCCAACCATTGTGCAGCAGCAGAATCAGGCTCATGGGAATAGCCCAAGACAATGAAATCAAAATATCCTTTGGGTACGCAGATAGAACTATAGCATTAATTTCTTCAGACTGTTTCCCAAATGACCAAGTAGCCATGGGGAACTGTCTGTTTTCCTCAGGTGATTTTCCTGACTTGTTGTTTGAAATATGTTAACGTGTCCCCATTCCCCCAGAAGAGCTACCTGGATTGAATGGTCTGAAGCCCCTCAGATCAGCAAGAAGGTAGCGAGCACAAATGGGAAATTGAATCCTGTCACTAACTTTGAACGGGCAGTGTAAGGTGGCTGGGATAAATGAGAAGGCTTAAGGGAAGTGTGGTGCTTGAAGGACTTTAGTACTTACAGTCTGTAATACTGATTTTGATTAATAGCTCTCTAATATTGGAAGCACTGTACCCAGATCAGAGGGAGCTCCACATGCTGCAGCTATGCAAGGCCCCTAGAGCTCAATCTAAGGAGCACAGTGATAAGATAATTCATGTGCATGTTAAAAAAAATTGAATGGCAGACATGGAAAAGAGGGCAAAGGTGTTAAAAATGCCATTATCTGTTCTATCTGTTTCAGTTAGGATCAGCTCTGGCGTGTGCTGTGTTCATAGACCTGTTAGCCCAAGTGCCTCTGAGAGGAGTTGAGTCTGGGGTGTTGAAAATTGCTGGATGTGACGCAGATTGCACCAGTTCTTTGTGTGCCGTGGCATGATTTCCTTCACCCAGAAGGACCATCTGAGGCTGAGAGGTTATCTGGCTGCTTATGCTGTACAGACTGTAGCTTTGCCATCTACACTTGCTCCCTCACTCTGAAAAATCAACCGGTTAGCTGGCATTGGATGCGAATTTCCCATTCATGCCACCTGGTGCAGTGCCCCGGCTGACATCCCAATCTAAATGAGGTCTATGAAGGTGGCTACAGCAACTGAATCTTTGTTGTTTGTTCAGACGTTCAGGTGCACGAAGTGAGGGGCTGCGGCCTCTGTTTATGACCTTGTACTGAAGATGACCACTCTTTTTACAACATCTCGGCAGGACTTTGTGACAATGTTGTTACCCACTTTCAGAGCAGAGGTTGTGGAGGGCTGTGGTCCTGAGGCGTCGCACAAACCGCACCCAGCTCCACTTTCCCTGGATGCAGCCAGCCCTACTACTGTGAGATTAATGAGCCAAATTCTGTTCTCAGTGATATTTGTGGAGTTGTCCCATATTTGTCCTGTATAAATCAGAATCAGTCTTACTCTGCTCAGGAAAGCCAACGAGGTTTTGGTCCGCATTAAGTCAATGGGAATTTTGCCATTGTCTGCAGCAGGCCTGGGTTTCACTTGCAAATAACGACTTTCAATTTAATTTAACTGCTTCCTACTGGAGAAGGCAGTGCAGTCCCAAACCTGAAGTAAACACCTGGTACCATCTAAAACAGGCAGCTCCCATCTAAAGGTGCGTTGTGTTTCCCATAAAGGCTGCGGCAATATTCAGTTGGCCAGGATGTTTTCCTTTCATGCTAAATCAACGGCTCTAATTAAGCATGATGACAAAATATGAGGACTTCTATGTAATTATGGCAACGACACCACCTGCTTCTAATTAAGCTGCCAAAACATTTGGTCTAAAATGGTGCAATGAATAAAGAAAAAAAAATCTGATATTTTGGCAATGCAACAACAGGCTGGCTTTCCTCACGTAATTAGTTTTAACAAAGTATTGTTAATCTGTTTTCTGATTAATAGACTATTTAATCTTATAGCACTGTGACAAGACTCTGAGCTGCCTCTGGTTTAAATTTCCACCAAAAGAGCTAACATTTCTAGCACTTTTAAGGATATACTTATGTGAGAAATGTTATAGTTTCTTATTATTTTCATTATTCTTTATGAGAGCCCCAAAGGTTACATTCTTTGAATTCACTGAACTTTAAAGGCTTTTATTAAACTGGAAGCCACAGGAGAAGCTGATTTTTTTTCCTCTTCCTAGTTCCTTGTATGGAAAAGTCACTGGTATGAGTAACTGGGGGGAGGGATGCCCAGAAACCTTACAAGCTCTGCACATTCTAGAGTGGCTGGTTGGTTGGCATAAAGTGTCAGCTCTATGGGCTGCTGCGATGCCCTGGGGTGTTCAGTGGCTGATGGTGTCCCCTAGAAAATGCTTCTTGGGTTGGAATTAGTGACAATGAGGAGAGGAATATAATGCGTAACAACAGCAAAGCAGCCCAAACGCTTTTTCAGGACTTATGTGGCCGTTTGGGTTTCAGAGCTGTTAATGTAACCTGGCATGTTAAATCAGACATGATCAACACTGTAAAAGAGCCAAGCATACCAACAGTACAGATGGGTGGCAGATAATGAAAGAAGCCGCGACTGAGCAGTGTAGAACTGCTGATCAAACCACGTTGATGTATAGGACTTACATTTCCAAAAATCATCATTTGCATACCAGGATGAAAGCAGGTAGCTGTGTAGTCACTGTAGGTGCTAATTCTTTAAGAACAAGTTGTTAGCCACTTTCTTGTGTCTTGGCCTGGCTGCCTTAGATTTTCTTTGGGCATGAGTTTTCCACTGCCTTGTGCCCTCATGGTGAGTCCGTAAATGGGTGTGAATAGTTTCTGCCAGCCGCGGTGCTTTGTGTCTGTCCTCTTGCTCTGCCAAGGCTCTCTCCCATAGCACTGTCTGGGCTGGATTATATACTCCCACTCCAACTGAAAAGTCTTGTCTAGCTTCAAAACTCAGATGAGTTTCAAGAAAGTCCAAGAAATTGGCAGCACTCAGCTCTTATTAAAGGTGGCTGTTCAATTCAAATAATATATTTCAATTTTCTCAGCCTGAAGTGGTGATAATGGCAGTGCTCTTCTATCTAGTATATTGCTGGGTGGTGGTGAGATTTTGGCATTTGAGAAGTGGCTTCCTGGCACAGCTCCCTGCTGTGGTGGCCCAGATACAACCACACGAATGATGTATCCTGTGCCGGTTAGGCAGCCCTTATATCTGCATGATCACATGCCCTTCAGCATCAGGTGCAGAAGTCCATCTTTTATCTCCAGATTCCCTTTGTGCAAGCAGGAAGTTAGTTGGTTATGGAGTGAAACTTAACAGATTTGCCAAATAAAAACGTTATTGACAAGTTGTACCATGACCTGCTGGGAGGCGTCAGTGTAAGAGCAGTCTCCAAATTCCATCTCCTAGCACCACTTGAGATGTGGAGTCCTAAAGATAACACGTGCTTTCTGTACAGCTGCACTGTAAGAAGAAAAGAGTAGGATCAGAGGTCTTGTTTCGTGCTGGTAGAGTGTGGATCAAAATCCCAGTGCGATGAATGCCCCACACACTGTGCTGAAGCAGCTGGAATAGCTGCTCACTCAGTGCTGCTGGAGCTCCAGCCAACAAGACAAGCTAGGATCCCTACCAGCTCCCACATCTCATTCAAACCCAACCCTGCCACTCCATGACAGCAGCAACAAACCTTTGGTGACCTTACCTTGCTTATACATCTAAGTAGCAGATGAAATGCTTATGACGGTTTTTGCTTCGGTCCCTATCTTATTTATTAAATACGTTTTAATTTGCAGATTTGGGAATACCCTATGTTTGCTTCTAAGTGTGCTTGCTAAGATTTGTTTTCTTAAGAGCTGATCCAGGAATTGAAGAAATGAGCTCCAGAGCCAGTTTGCAGGAGATGGTTAGGGTCAGTTTAATGTTTTCCATGATTAAAGTACACACTGCTGAGTAAATACAGGGAGGAATTATATGTTATTTGACTAGCTGCTAATTACAGTGAGCTCTTCCCAACTGCACTTCCTTTATAAAAGATGAAAGTCAGATCCCTCCAAATTCTCATATTTAGTTCCTTCGGAGAAAATGGTCTGGTAAATAAAACAAGTATTACTGCTCTAGTTTGTATCATGCTTCTTCTGCATGCTAATCTGAAGTTCCCCTGAGATCATTTGACAAGAAGGCCATTAATGCAAATTTAAGCATGACCTAGAAAGGATTTATATTTCATGCACCATAGTGGTTCTTTGCTATTGTTATTTGTTTTAAACTGCCTGGTGTTTTGGGGTTGCCTTTCCTTGTTTTGCTTTCCACATTTTTTTTTAATTTTAATCTCACCACCACAGTAGAGTGAATCATCCCAAAAGAAGTGTGTTGCTTTCAAATAAATGCGAGGGTAAGATATGAAAATGCTGCATTATTTGGCAGACAGAAGGTATCGTTTTGAAAAAACATCTTCATAGGCAATTAAGAAAAGTTTACATCAATTATTTTAATTTATTGGAGGAACTGAGTACAAATTTGCATTTTAGATACCTGAGCTTTCCCTACAGATGTAGTCTCAAAGCCCTCCATTGTCCAACAGTGCAAACCAGCCAGTAGAATAAATGCTAACTAAACCAAAATTATTGCACAATGCAAGATTTAACATTCATTTTTCAATGGGTTAAACTTTGTTTCTTTAATTTGTAGGCAGTATGTAAATTTTTTGATCTGTAGTTGTGACGTTCTTGTGAGTTATGTAGAAACAAACAAGGAACAAAACCAACCTGTTGAGAATCTCAGCACTTCTGGGTTTGCTAATATATTGTGAAGAACAAAAAAATCAGTTGCCTGCCTCTCTTAAGCCTTTCACAGTTCAGTTTAAATCTGTTACTCTTTTGATAATATAATATTTCTATATATACAGGATATTTCCATATATATTAGATATATGGAAATAAAACATGTAACCTTTCCCAAAGGGATCTCAAAGCTCTCTGCCATCTTTTGTCACTAAGCCCTTGAGATGTGCCACTGCTCACAGTCAGGAGAAATAAATCCTAGCTGGCTTCCAGCAACCGTGTGCCCTGCTGGTGTGTGTTAGCAGAAACCTCCGTGTCTGAGCCCATGCATTTTCTTCCCCCTTAGACTGTTAATGGTGAAAGAAAAATGGTTCCTTTCCATTTAGCTTCTGAGTGTGCAGGAGAGGTTATTGCTGATGGTGGCACAGAGAAGCACACAGGTGTGTACCCACGGGCTGCTTCAGGTTTGGTTCATTTTTTTCCCTTGCAGGTGGATATGCCTGTTTTATATTTAGCTGCAGAGAATGCAAAATACTTCCTCAACTGATATATGGTGGGGACAGCAAGCAGGCCTAAGGCAGAGAGAAGTGACTCGTGGTCACAGGTAACTGAACAGTGGAAGAGAAGGCAGATTGGGCTGAGTGCTGCCAGCTCTTCTCCCAGGGAGCAGTGCCAGGAGTGGCCATGCTGACATCCTGCCAGCATCTGTGCTGGGAAACATCTCGTGTCCAGCCCGCTTGACCCCCTGTCGAAGTAACTTGTTTTGCCATTTGTCACTGCCAAATGTTTCTTTCTTCTGCCTCAGTCAGTTGGTTTGCCACTCATTTGACTCACTGCATAATTAACTTTGCCAGCCAATTGACTTGCTGTGTGATTATCTTTGCCAGTCACTTTAGTCCCTGCATATTAATCATGGTGTCTAATGGGCCTCGGGGCAGGCTGCAGCCTGGGGGAGATGCAGCAGGTGCTGGCAGCCCTGGTGCCCGCAGGCATTGCCAGGCATTGGGGGAGAGCCACAATGCCGTGCTGCCACTTGCTGCTTCTCTTCCCTGACCTGAATTTAACTTGGTTTCCCAGCAGTGCCCCCCTCCAGCCCTGCCCCTCCTCATTTCATAGCTCTTGTTTCATATCATGTCCGAATGTCTTTGGCAGCTTCTGTGATAAACCTCCCTGGGTGCTTCCCCGCACTCCTGTGCGGACCAACCACAAATCATCTGCAAGACACCCATGGATTCTTTGTTCAGTTTCAACCAAGGGGCTGCTTTTGCAGGATGCCTTGGAAACATTTTCTGACTTAGAATGACAAGTGTGAAGAGCAGTTGCAGACAGTTTATACATCCTCCTCATGGAAAATAAACCTGTTAGTGTACGCCATATGCTACAAAGAAGTGGCTTGTGGCCACGCAGCTGAAACCGTAGAGCCTTTCCTTGCTTCTTTGTCTGCTCATCTATTTGTCTTCAAAGTGGGAGCCCCTAACAGCTGACACTTCTCCTTCTGTCCTGTTTGCCAAATAGCCATGGACTTTTTAAGTAATGTACACAAAAGCTTTGGATGTTGTCAGGAATAAAAAACATAATGCCTAGATTTATCATTTTATCACAGAATAATGTACTTTGAAAAAAGATTTTCCCTGCCTGCCATTTGAAGAGCTTCGCTTTTCTCCTTTGGAGCACATTTCCTTTAAACTCTTCCTCATCTCTGCTTTGTTCTGCCCATTCTGCCCAAGTTCAGTTCTGGCTCCTTTACTGCTTAATGAAATTTTGTATGACTTCATTCCCTGTTGGATGCACTTCAGCTCTAAAAATACAATCCGGCACCAAGACCAAGCAGACTTCCAATTTAATTTTCCCTGATGGTGTTTTCTAGTTTGACTGGACAGATAGAATCTATTGGTAGGATTCTGGCCTCTCCGTATCCTCTTATACTGACTGGTTATTTCATAGGCGGGTTATTCTTCTTGCTTGGAGGTCCTATAGCAAATTCTTATAAGGAACTATTAACAATCCTCTCCCATTGTGTCGTGTTTTACGTTTGATTGCAACCAACAGCATCTCACAGAGCTTGTTTTTTTCTAAAGTGTCAAGGAAGATAAGTCCCCAAATGAGATACAAAGGCACAAGTCTATCCCATGCAGCCGAGCATGTTGTTATTTCACCTAATTTTGTTGAGGTAGCTCCACGTCAGGAGATCTGCAGTTTCTGCAGGTCGTGTGGCATGAACATGTGCTGCCTTTGCCTGCTGCCCCGAGCAACTGGCACGAGTCTTTTGTTCACACAAAGAGGAAACAAGTATTCCCCCTTCTCTCCAGGTTTTACATTTCCTAACGTGCTCCTCAGACAGCCGGCATTATTATTGTAGTGGCTTTATGTTGCAAGAGTCTGAGTTCTTTGGCTGACGAATGCGTAGACAAATCATCTGTCCTGGCTTGGTCCTCCCATAACTTCCGCATAACAGAAGGAAAAGGAGTGATCCCATCCCAGCTGCCCCACTGTCTGCATTGCAGTCTGGGCCGAGATAAGGGTACTCTGCTGGGAAGAGATCTGAGGTTCACAATCTGGAGTTTTTCTTCTGACATTCAATAACTTCAGAAAAAAAATGAGTTCATGTGTGAAGTATGACTGCTGGTTTGCTTCCCTTCTTTCTTTTTCCTGAAGCGTCCCTGCTCAGCCTCTCCCAACAGTTTTGAGCTGCAATAAACCCACTCAGAATCCCAACAGGAGCTGGTTCTGACTGGTGGGGACAGTGGGGCTGCCAAAATGCAATTTCAGCAGAGGAAGTGACACATCTGGACTGAATTCCTCTGCTTGACATTTAAGAGCAGATATTGGTGGTTTGGCTGGGGTTGTTTTGGACAAGACTTAGGTCTGTGGGGGTGTCCTAACACAGCACAGTGCACTGCCTGCTCTCTTGAGAAGATTCTGGGGAGAAGGCGACTGCTCTGTTTTTTCCCCAGGTCCATCCCTGCCTTTTTGAATACAAAGACTCCATGCGTGGGGAACTCTGGCAGAGAGGAGGAAAGAAAGACAGTCCTTGCAAAGAGCTCTAGCTAAAGATTAACCTTGCTGACTAATTGAATGTTGGCAATGAAAAATGTTAAAACAAATACACCAGAGAAAGAGGCTGTATTTTTTCCCCCCATCTGCTGATGAAGGGCTGCCTTGCCACCTGTCTAGGCCCAGCATCTTTGGATATTAAGTAAACCCAGCCTTCTTCTCTGACACAGTAATAAAGAAGTTAATTCAGCTGCATTAGAGAAATTTACAACCTAAAGGAAGCCAGTTGCAGCTTTGAGAGTGTCCTTCAAGTTATACTTCACACCCACCTAGAACACGGAGATAACAGTGTTTACTATCCCTTTGTAAGTATAACTTTCTGGATGACTAAAGCGGTAAGTAATGAAATGCAGCTATCTGCCATATTTCTGATTTCTCCTGTATTTATCCATCTTTCTGTAAAAGAGCTGTGGGTCTGCGATCCCCCCGTGGGAAAAGCAAGGGAAGATTTCCTGCCAGGGAAAGCCTGGCTTGTGGGTCTGGCTGTCCTGCTGCAGCTGGGGAGATCTTGGGGCATGGACTGCTGCTGCCAGAAGATTTCAGCTTCAGTGACAGACTGGATTGGCTTGGGGAGTCCTGGTTTAACATCTGTACTGTTGTCTCTACCTCTGGATCACCAGTGGTCCCCTGCTGGGGAAATGAAACAGTGGAGAGGCTGTTGTGAGCAGCTCCGGTCTGTTTATTGAGTTGAGTGGGCCAGAGCCAGCTGCAATCAGCATCTTGAGAGCCTACACCAGAGAGCAGCACAGTTATGGAGGTGAGAGATGAGGGTATCGCAGCGAGTGCTCTTGTGGGCAGTATTGATGTGATTTTACCCTTGGGCTGCAGGGTACGTTGCCACTGGAGGTCAAAATGATATCAAACCTTGACACCCCCAAAGTCAGTGCAAGATCTCCCGTTCAGATCTGACTTGCAGTGATGACTGATTCCCAGAAACAAGGGAGAAAAAAGGCAACAGTGGGGGAAGGGGGACAGGGATGCTGTTGGAAACTGTTGGCCTTTTAAGACCTCTTATAAAGTCTCTCTATTATTGCAAAGATGAGCTTGCTATAAACTCCCGAATGGACAGACGGCAGCTGAGATGCAAGAGAATGGGGCCTAAGACAGTTTTCTATTATCTGGGAGATTTCTGTCTTAATAGAAGCTTTCAGAGCCAGCACGAGTGTTGAGCTGTAAAATTATGCCCCTGTAGGAACAGTGTGTTCTGATGGAAAAGGCAAATAAATTGTTTTGTGACTCGATATTGGACACACAGTATTGCTCTGCTGGTTCTGAAGTCAGAAAGACTCCATCAAAGATAGTGAGCCTTAATATCTTCTGTGGCAAAAATAAAAATCACTTTCTGTTCTCACTAAGAAAATACTTTGCCCCTGTGGGGCAATTTCTTGTTGAAGTTGGCTGCTCTGTCCATCTTGCAGAAAGTTTTCTTCTCTGTAGCACAGAGCAGCATCTCCTCTCTACTCCTGTACACACATTTTTTTCTTTAACATTTCTTTTCAAAGTATCTACTCTCTCAACCTGTAACTGTGAAATTAATGTTTACATAATTTGAACCATTTAAAACTAACTAAGGCAAAGTGTCAACTTCCAGTTTGGGCTGAAATGGAGAGCAGTCCATGCACCAGTACACACACGTGTACACCCACCTGCCTGTCACACAGTAGGATTAAATGCCAGCAGCCCATAATTTTAGGTTAGCCAAGGCTTCTCCACCCCAGTGTTCTATGCCCTGCAATTTCAGTCATTGGCCAGGCTTCTCTGCGTGCAGAGAATGGTTGTGTAGGCCTATGGTCAACAAAACAGATCATGTACTTGGTTTTGCCACTACTTTATTTATCTTACTACTTTCTTTACTCACCAGTTCTGGGTGGTGTCCCTTTCTGGGACGCCAGCCACAGCTTCCATTATTGGCTGCACCCTTTATCATAATTCTGCATTACTTCCTTTTCTGCCAATGGCAATCACTTAAGTGCAATGGATTATTTACCTCCTTTCAGTTTAAATATGATCTATATATTTCAGCTCAGCTTAATAGCCCTTACATTAACAGTGCATTTCTGCTTAGGGATTTTAATTGGATGCATGTTCCAATAATTCCCCCAACAATATTTATTTTTTCTGCCAAAAAACTTAATTCAATAAAGAGCCTGCCTTCATAGTTTACAGGTTTCTAAAGAGAAAGAATCTAATGAAGAATTTTTATTGTTAGGCTTTTTTTCCTCTTTCTTTAATCTGCAGTCAAGGAAACGTAATTACTTTTCACCTTGTCTTCTGTTTGCTTTTTGCATTCCACTTCTCCTGCATTTGGGTATGAATCATGCTTTATGTGGAATCACGGAAGAGCAGGCATGGGTGTGC
The DNA here is from genome assembly GCF_016699485.2 of Gallus gallus. Taxonomy (NCBI): domain Eukaryota; kingdom Metazoa; phylum Chordata; class Aves; order Galliformes; family Phasianidae; genus Gallus; species Gallus gallus. The sequence goes on from NC_052544.1 coordinate 13,647,079, forward strand.
TGCTGGTTCTGTGTCTGGTCTATACTTTCAGTAGAGACGCTTAGCTGCTATAAATCAGCAAAGGAGTCAATGAAGCCAACTTGTTTTAGACAAGCGAAGGATGTGACCCCTGGTCTTCTGCAAGAGAGGTCCTTGGCCCTACCCCTTTGAAAATTCTAATTTAAAACAAAACAAAAAAATACGTGGCTGTCAGTCAAACACATACTGTTTCTTCTTTTGGTGAGGGTTTGCTCTTGTGGGTTTTTTTCCTCCTCCTAGGAATGCAGCTGATAGAATTCAGATAAAAACCCAATGCCTAAGAAAGACCCTTCAGCAAAATGTTTGTCCGGCAGTGTTAGAACTTGCCTCTGGATAATGACTTAGATCCACCTTTATCTTTCTCTTGCAACTCTCACACAATTAAGCAGCCAATTCCAGTGTTCACTGAAACTTACTGATGATTATCAGCCTGAATCTGCTCCTACTGACGATAAATTTTACACTGGTGGAACAGAGTGGGCTTTGGCCCGTCTCTTGCAGGTTACCTGCCTATACTCAGTGCTTTTGAAATCTCATGCTCTCTCAGTGAAGCAATAACTGTGTAGGCTCAGCTGAGCTTTCCCTTGAACCTGGTCTCTAATTAACCACTGCTTTAATTTCTTATCAGCAGATTGGCTTGCTGCAGAAACATTCGGCATTTCCATAGCTTGTCAAGTCACATAGGAACGCGGCTTCTGTCATCTTGCTACAACCTTGGTGTTACACAACGTATCAGCTGAAGTCTTAGAAGTTTTCCAGACCTTTTAATCTTCACTTCTCGCTTTCTATTGATCCCTTCAAATAGATGTCATTCCACCCACAGACATTTTGCCCTATGGGGATCTAAAGCAAGCTGGGTTGAGTAAAGACCCATTTCATAGACTGGGGAAAACATAAGAAAGATTAAGGTCTAACTATAAGCCTCTATTTAGGAAGGCAGTAAAGCTTGCACTTAATCCATTCCTGTTGTAATAACTGGTGTTACGAGAGCTATAGAAACCAAAGCCTTATTTGTACTAGATGTTGTACAAATGTATAATGAAGAGGAAGTGTTATATGTCCTGAAAGACTGCCTAGAAATGTAAAAATAAAGTCAACAGGGAGAGCCAAGCAACAGACAGGCGTATGGGAAACATGACAAACCTGCTATCTACAGAGGAATTCACTGGTTGAAACAAATTACCTGATGAATGGTGCTGTGATTTCTGTGGGTATTGTGGCATATCCTCAACCCAGAGCACATGTCTAAGTCTAATTGAAGAAATTAATGCTTAGCATGTGCTTCAGTGCTTTGCTGAATCAGATTCATATAGTACTGCCACCAGCCATGTTAACACTGGATGGAGATGAGCTAATGTGTCTGGTATCAGTGAAATTCCTTAGTGTGTCCCAAATGGAGTACGTTGTGTCCAGCCAGAAGAACTGAAGCCCCTTTCTGTACTGTGATTTTCAACTCTGATTAAACCATTTCAACATCCATTCCTGAGCCCACTGATGTAATTGATTCCTTCCAAAGAAAACACTGCCAGGAAATGGGAGCCCTCACATTTGGATCCAGTGTTTGCTGTAAATATCCTGACTGACGTCTTTTGTGTGGTAGCTTGAGAAGAAGCTTGTTTTGTCACCCTTTTCAACTGCACTATTGTCCAAGTCTGGAAAGAAACCGGGATCTCATCTGAGGAGGAAAAAAAGATCCATCTTAGAAAAAGTGATAAAATACAGTGAGGGCAAAAGCAGCCTGGAAATGAGTTTGCAGTGAGAAAGTACGTTTCCTGGAGGTCTTGTCAAAATAATCTTTATCAACAAAGGACTATTAAGTGCTATGAGATTTGAGCTTTTCTTCACTGTTACTGTAGGTTCAGTGAGTCAATGTTCATTTCCCAAAAGTGATGCTCTCCCTGACCTACGGTTGCAGCATGACCCTCTGCCCCTTGCTTCAAACAAATTCAGCAGCTTTGCAGCACTCTGGAAGCAGCCAGCTCACCTAACTCCGAGGTATTTCCCAGAAGCAGCAAAATTCAAGGGGAGTTTTGCAACTAACCTGAGTGTTTGTGCTAGGCGCTCTACCATAGCCACAGCACAGACTGAAGAGCCCTTCTGCTGGAATCAACAAGCCCCTTGTCTCTGTAAGTACTGCAGATGCGCAAAGCCCCTTCATGAATTAAGAAGCAAAGATGCATTACAAAAAAAGAAAGAAAGAAACCAGTTTGTTGGCATGCTAATAGTATTAAATGTCATTATATTGTTAAGCATCACAGCTACTGAGCTTGGACCAGAGCTCTCACCAGCTGAAACCAGTTAGTGACTGCAGGCTAAAGCATCTGGACAGGCCAGCACCAACTGGAAGTGCACTTACAACCCTTTGCCGCCTTTTTTTCTTCCTATCTGAGAGTTACATCTACATTTCAGATGACAAGGAATGAAAAACCTACCTTCTGCAGCCTGCTGGCAACATAAATGTACCTTTGTTGCCTAGAGAGACAAAAGTGATGGGGATGTGGAACATCTGCAGGATGGAGGACTCTACTCTCTGGATTCCCTCCATGGTATTTTATAGATTGTGCCATGCCCATGGATGGTGTGTCATGGTGTGGCAGAGAAAGATGCTGTCACACAGCTGGGTGAAGCTAAGGGGCTGCCCCTTTGTGTGTTAATATGAAAAAGCCCTTTTGCAGGAAGACAGAAATGAGGAGGGACGGCAAAGCCAATGAAAAATATTGTTTTTCTGTGGGTTTGTTTTGTTTTTATATTCTCCCAGGTGTCTCATTAAAAATGCATTAAAATGAGACAATTAGCTGCTACTGAGAATTTACTATGCTGGTGCATCAAAGTACTTTGGAGTACTTCATAAATACTGAGCTGAGTAATTGTACCTATCTCTACTGTGTGCCACAAAGGCAACGGACAGAGGTGAGGGTCCTAGGAAGATACAGTCTTTAATGAGGTAAGGAAATGAATGTTTAAGTAGACTAATTATAAACAGCATATATGAACTAATGGGATTAGCAGTGGCTTGACTGGCTTTTTTATTATTATTTGCCACTTGCTTCCATTCAGTTTTCTTCTGGTTGGTTGCAGCATAGATACCCTGATGATCAAATAAGAAAAAGCAGAAGCAATATCCATTCCAAAAAACCACGTTCAAAAGCCCTTGTGCTTCTTAAAAAATGGAGAATGTGGACACATGTCAGCCAGAAACCACCACCTGACAGTTGCAGCTTCTTCCATACGTCTCCTCTGGCGTTGTTTCTTCTCTTATTTCTGGAGCAGAACTCAGGTCTCAGCTGCTCTCAGAACCAAAAGTATCGAGACCAGCTTTTCCAGGTCAAACCTACCATGCATGCACAGCCAGTCCCAATGTGTGTTGCACTCACATCATGGATGATGTCCTCCTTCGGCACATGTGTGCTTGATCCGTGCAGGCAGAGCCACCAATGTGGAGTGCAGGCCCTTTGCCTCTCCCTGCTCTGAGTGGTGATTTACCACTGTTGCACATCTGCATCATGCTGCTGCTGCTTCTGCCTCCACAGCTCTCTGCTTCTGGGTGTGGGTTTGCACCCCAGGAAAGGAGAGAGAGAAATAAGAAAAGCAGTACGGCAGGCGAGTGACAGGAGAGGATTTCTGATTAACTTTTTCACAGACTACAGTTTTATTTGAGAACATACTGGTTCCAGTTTTCATAACAATGCATTTTCCCTCGACAAGTGCTGATTTCATTTTATATAGTTGTCTAAATAGTTATCACATCTCTAATGCTGCTAGCCAGAAACGACTCCCCGGTGTGCCAGATCCAGACCTTCCAGTAATTTTTGTATGTAAATTCAGATTATTATCAGGTTCACACATAACAAAATGAAAGAGCATATACAAATTATCTGCATAGAAATCTGCATAAGATATTCACATGTGGAAAATTAATGTTTCTTGTCTGTATAAATGTCTGAACATGTAAGAACTATCAATCAATCTCTCTTGTACCCATACAGCTCAGAAGCATGTGGCAGTGAGTCCTGGCATCATCTTCCAGTAGTTCATAAAACGTGATTGCTGATAGAAGCTGATCAGAATTGAGAACTGTTATGATCAGTTCTTTGCCACTGTGAGTCTAAAATGTCCTTTTATTTATTTATTTATTTATTTTCCTGCTATGAATTTTACTTGTATAACAGTCAACTTAACTGCAGCGATCTGGGAATTAGCAGCCAAGGACTGTTCAGCGCTGCATGATGCTTAATGCAATTAGCAAAGTTAATAAAATGTTGGACAGGTGCCTCATACCAGGGGAAAAAAAAGGTGTTGTTCTCACTCGCTTAGGATCAAACAATTACATTACCTTGTTTCCTTTAAGAAGGCATTCTTAAAATGGAATGAAATGAAGAACAAAATCAGCGAGTGACCCGTTACTGGCTGAATTCAGCTTCCTTGTTTTTTACTTCCAGGATAAGACCCTCAGAAAACAATATGAAAAGGCTTGCAGAGGGGCACACGTGCAAAGGGTATGCCGAAACCGACAAAGCCAGGAGACAGTTACCCTGGAATATCTGAGGAACAAGTTGAAGTCAGCTCTGACCCATCTACCTTTAATAACCAGTGAAGGACAGAAAACGTAACAGAAGTCAGAGAAGAACAAATTCACTGTTCCTCCTCTTTTTGACAAAGCTCGTCTTTGGAAGTCATACACTCAACAGCTTATCATCTGGAAAGATGGTAGAAAATGAGTCAGCGAGAGACAGGTGAAAAATGCTGATGTGTAGGACTGCAGGGGGAAGGCCTTCATACTCCTGCTGGAAGGTCCATGAAGTGTCAGAAAAACAAGGGCCTCAGTAAGGTAAGCATGCTCATCTACTCATATAATTCTGTGAAAGGCATTTTCGGTCCATAGTTGTCATGTTGGTGCTGCTGGTGAATGTAACATGGGAGAGTGACTTATTGAGGGGCTGGGCTGGGAAGCTGGCCTTTGCTCACAGGACTGTAGCCACCCTGGGCTAGGAGAGTTCCCTAATCCTGCTTATCTGAAGTATTTACACTCCTCATAGCACCCAAGTGTCAGCAGGGATGGGGCAGCCACGTTTCAGCTTTGAGTCATCAGGGGAAAGCAGTCAGGTCCAGGGCCTGTAGCGACTGGAAATCGTAACCTGGGGTTGGCTGCGCATGCTCTGCAAGATGATTTGGTGGGCTTGATCCATTTTCCCCACATACACACATAAAACACCCACACATCTGGCTTGTATTAGCGTGCCCTCGCTGGCAATTGCTCTAAAGACAAACTCATCTGGGAAGAACTGGAGTGTCTGAGCCAGCTGCAGCTTACCCAGCCTGTGGAGAGCACAGGTAGATGAGGGAGCAGCAGAGGACCTGCGCTGTCCTGCTCAGCCAGCTCTGGGCATCCTAGGGGCCAACCTGACAAGGTGCTGTGCTTCCAGAGGGTAGCACTTCCCAAGCATTTGCAATAACCTTTTGTTTGTAAATCTAAGATGCTGTGCCCTCTTTTTCTATGTCTAGCCCAGTAATTTTGCTTTTCCAAGGACGTATACTTTAAGAAATAAATAAACAAACACCATCCCTTATTTTCACTATTTGGGAGCCAAAGGCATCCACCAAAGTCACAGCTCTCTAACCATGGGGTCCGGGGGGCCAGACACACAGGGCCTTTCCCACATACTGTGGGTCTGTAGGGAGACAAGGACAGGGTTTGGCTGCGGTCTCTGCCCCGAGGCAAGGAGGGGCTGCACGGAAGGTGCACTGAGGGGATTCTGATCGGCACAACTGCCAAAGTCAATTACCAGGAGGAGGACGCTATAATTGTATCAGGGAACAGCTGTACTTCATTAGGAGCCCTCGCGGGGCGGCTTGATGCCCGGCCACGTTACGCACAGTCGCTTTACGCCTTTCCTCACCCTCCTTCCCTGCTCGAGCTCTGGCGCGGCCCCGGGGCGCTGCAGCTGCCGGAGCTGCGCCGCGTCCCCGGAGCTGCACCTGCCCCGCGGGCCGCGCTCGCTGTCTCGCAGCCGGTCCCGTGCCGGGCGCGGCGGGCAGGCGGCGCTCTGCGGCCGGGCTGCGCTGGGGCTCGGGGCGGTGCGGTGCGGCGCGGCGCGGGCTGCTCTTCCTCCTCCTCCTCCTCGACCGCCGCCGCCTCCTCCTCCTCCTCCTCCGCGGCGGCGGGCAGATGCGGCGGATCGCGGGGCGGCTCTCGCCCGCAGCGGGCTCCCGTCGCCCCACCGCCCCCATGGACGGCAGCGGGGGCAGCAGCCACGCGTAGCTCGGTGAGTAGCCCCGCTCCCCGCCCCCCAACGCCGCGCTGCCGCAGCTCCGCGTCCCCCTTCCGCGCTCCTCCCGCTTTTCCTTCCTCCCTAAAAACCCGGCGGTGCTCCACGCTGGCGGTGCTGCCGGTGGGGACCCGCCCGCCTATGCCACCTGCTCCCGCCCCCCCCCCCGGGCACTGCGGAAGCGATTCCCCGCGGGCTGCTCCCGCGCGGCTCGGGCAGCGCGCCCCGTCCTGCCTCCCCCTGCTCGGAGTCCTGGGCTGGGCTCCCCGGCAGCTGTTCCAGACTGGGACTTCAGCGCTGTCAGTCCGAGAGTTATTTGCTTTCAGCTAAATTTAATTTAAACTGACTCGGCGGTCGTAAGAGAAGCTCAGGGAAAAATGTCAGTTTGTGGATTGTTTTCCTTAGCTCGGATTTAAAGATCTCTCCCTGTGTATCTGGTAAGGATATATTTTCGTAAAATGATTTTGCAGTGTTTTATTTGCTCTTGGAATTTAACAGTCCTCCTAGGCAGCCAGGTTTGGTGGAGGCTGAATTAATCAGCTCCGAGGCGCAGGCAGTGCCCTTGGTCGTAACAGGTGCAGTGTGCATATTCCTATGAACAATGAAACGGTTTCAGCATTCAGGTTTATTTGTATGCAGTGCATTTCTGTGGCTCTGAAGAAATTGTCATGCTATGTTATGTCAAAGATGCGCTTACAGCAGGAGCGTGTCCGTAGCACCTAATTACGAGGGTATGGGAGCAGCTGCACTGCCCGTCAGCGCGGGCTTTGATACCCAGGATACTCCTGGGTGACACAGCAGAGCTCAGGGGATTTGGTGCTTTGTGTGAGGACCCACGCTGGCCCTCTGGGATGCTCTGGTGCGATGTGGAGCACTGAGAGGTTGGGGGGAACAGAGAAGCGTGGAGAAGGAACTGTGCCCAGGTTGTATTCTTTGGACTTGGTGGTCCTTTAAGGCAGTTTCCTGCTCCTGAGATTTCCAGGCAGGAGGGTTGCTGTGCCTCATGTTGTTGCTAAAACCTAAAATACTGACGTGTGTATTGCACAGAAGACATTTCCTGGACAGGTATTTCCTAGTTTAAAAGAATGTATTAGATTAGATGTAATAGAGCATGTATTTCACAAGCTTTATTTGAGAGCACAATCCAGAGTGACACCATGTCAGTAATTGATTTAATGGGAGTCATTCTGGACTTAGATCAGAAGGAAATTAGACTGGAAGTTAATTGCTCTTCCTAAGCCAACAGGTCTATTCCAGCAAGCCTTGCCAGGCTCAGCCCCTGTTGTAGGATAACTGCTCTGTGGTGCAGCCGGGGGCATCTCCTGCTGCTTCTGCACAAAGCGATGCTCCTTGCCTCTGCTTTCCAGGAGTCCATTATCCTTGCTTACTTTGTTATGGATGAGAGGAGTGGACTCCTAGGGATAGAGAAGGGTTGGGTAAAGAGGTGACATAGGGAGTGCATTCATTTTTTGCCCTCAAGTTCTTTCTAGACTGGGAGGAAGACATGGTAGAGTGAAGGATGAGTCAAAATTCTAACCAGAGAAACATTGCTAGCAATGAAGGATCTGTTAGAGTAGCCCTCCTGCTACAGAACAAAGAGAAGGCACTGGAGTCAGAGTGGTCTTAGCTTGTTGTCAGAGATGTTCTGAGACTGCACAGACTTGAAGCTGTGCCTTGCAGCTTACCATCCATCATGAGAAGTGATGCTGCTGCTTTTGGGAGTCATGGAGGTGTCTTCTGGATTCCTCTTCCAGGGATTTCCCCATTGCTGGGCAACAATTGCATTTTTGTGGTGTTCTGTAGTACCTATAAACCTCTGGATAGCAAAGTGTCTTGCAATGGAAGAGAAAATCAGCATTTCTACTGCTGTGCTGACTTCCCTTGGACTTCTTGCAGCCTCACCCAGCGATGTAATTCCATCCCCTGTTGGTTTTGGTTTAGGGCGGGTGAGGGTAGGAGTGTGCTTCTGTCTCCTCCGAAGCACAGCATTTTGTATAGTTCTAATTCAGTCAACCAAGGAAGATAATTACCTTGTTAACCCTTTAGAAATGACTGCTATAGCTCCCCCTGGTTTATTAAGTTAGAAGTGGTGAGTGCTGTTGAAATACAGCACGCCTCACAAAAAGTTGTTAGTTGAAGAGAAAACATTCATTATACCATAAATTCCACTTCACGTAGTGATGCTCAGTTGAAAGCACTTAGTGTTATTTAATCACATTTTGGGGTAATAATTTTCAAAGGATTTCTTTACAAAAAATCTTTTAGATAGTTAAGAGCCTTATTTAGTTAGCATCTTGGGTGCTTTGGGCTGGGCACAGTGGTTTGTGCTTCTCACGTTGCTGGCGAAGCGTGATGCTGCTATGGGGAAGCTGGGTAATGTTTACAGATGTGTTGGAGCAATCAAGCACTGGATAGTCGTCCTTTAATTGCCTGAGGCTTTTCTTGCTATGTGTGCTTGTTGAACAGCGTTTTGAAAATCATCTCTGGAAGCCAGTTATTTGTTTATGCTGCTGACACTGATCTGGAGAGGGATACGTCTGTGCTGTAGTTAGGAACGTAGCTTGAAGCACTTTTTGTTCTCCAGCAGTGTGTGTGTGACCACGTGCAGCTCAGCTCACCTGATGCCGTGAGTACCTTCAGCTGTGCTGGGTTCACCTGCGCCGAAGAGCTGCTGTGTCCTTGCTGGAGTGATTGAGGCACCTGCAGGGAATGAGGAGACCCTTCTGCACCTCCTGGCCAGCCAGTGTAGGAGGTGCGTAGCCCCAGGCCATTAGCTTGGCCAGGAGTTCAGCACGATTTAAAAATGAGTCAGATATTTCAGAGAAATGAGGTGAGAGAGATCAGTGTGTGCTTTAAACAAACAAGGCTTTAAGGGGAGAGAGGGTCAAAAGCTTTTTGCTTAGTGTTTAAGTCCTCTCTGATGTAGAGGGCTGAGGTGATGATGCTGAAGGTGCTGCCCATGCCTGCTGCAAGGCATGCGGTGCTTATGAGCTCCTGCTGGCAATGCCTGTCTGCTGGGAGAACCTGTTCTCTCACAGCATGCAGTAATTAATGGACTTAGTAATAGGAAATTGATTCATAATCATAAGTTTAAATCTGTGCGAAGGGTTTCTTAGCAAACGTCGTTTGTTTGTTGTTCCTCCTTTCCTTGCTCAAGGACATTTCTGCCTGAGCGTACCGTTCAAATGCTCTGGGGGTGCTTCTTTCCAACAGCATCGTGTTGGTGATGTTAGAAAGGGTTTGTCTCAACAAACTCACCCAGACACTTCTCCCACCTGTGTGTTTCTTCAGGGATGCAGACATCCAGCAGGTGCACAGCAGAGGCCTTTCCTCTGCTGGTTGGGTGTTTACTTGTGTCCTAAATATAACTTTGGGCAATTTGTTTTGGAGCTGGGGAGCACTTTTCTCTTTTACTCTCTCTATAAATCCAGAGAATTTAAGCATATGATTAACATTAACCATGCGAATATTCTCCCTGGACTCATTTTTTGGATCAAAGGCAGTGCTCAGCATGTCGAGAGGATGAAGCCCACAACCACTAAATACAGGAAACTGATCTGCTGCTGTACTTGTCTGAAAGCATATATGATGTGAGTGCTTGGATTTATGCCTGTCTGCCTGCCCAAAATCCTTCTGCCAACTGCTGTCTTGATGTTCCTTATCTACAAAGTGCTTGCAAGCATTAGGAAGCCTTTGTGATGCCGCTGGGATGTGTTGTTATTCCCATTTCTCAGACAGATGCTGAGAGAACTTGGTTATCTGCTGAGGCTGCTGTGTGTCACAGAGCTGGGCATGGAATTTGCAGCTTTGCATCCCTGGCCCTGTAGGAGAGGGGCAGCAGCAGAGCTCTATGGCAGCACTTGGTTGAGCACTGCCAGCTCTTATGCTGTAAGCACGCTCCCCAAATTTCCATTCCACAGCCTCTGAAGTTAACACAAGGGTTTGTCATGTCATCTGCTGGATCAGATTCCAATCCAAAATGCAATCTGTCTGCAGGAGCACGCAATGGTCTGTCAAGGAAAAGAACGTCAAGTACAATTTTTCTTTTATCTGCTCTGGCTCTGTCTTGCTGTTAGGAGAGCTGCAGACTGGAGGTTCCTTTAACCTGAGTGGTCACATCTTAGACGGGGGGATTTTTCCATCCTCTATCTTGAAAGTACAGTGGTGGTTGAGTTCTTGCTCGTTTAAAAAATAATCAGAATGCCTCTATGGAGCGGAGAGCCTGAGTCTGAGTCTAGCATGTAAATATAGACGTGCTAGGTCTGTATGCCTATGAGCTGGCAAATGAATCAGTTTACAAATCTCAGGTTTGCTTAGTGTCACTTCTGGCTTTTTCTTTTTCTCCATGGTGTTGTTTTGCTTTGTTTCCTTGAGTTCAAAGAATTTCTCAAAAGCAAATGGGTGAATGTCAGCTGCGGAGGGCTGTGCTTTGTGCTGATGCTGCGTGGCGGTGCAGAGGTGAGGGGCTGGGCACAGCCTCTGTGCTGCTCTGCCCTTGGTCAACAGATCCCTCCTGTGATGGAGAAAGTCAGTGTCCTGGGGAGCTGTGGTGGCTGGCTGGGCAGGTTCACACTGCATTTGATAACCGTGATGAAGGCAAAGCTCTGTTTTGAAGCTTTCCTTTGGGAAATGTGATTCATGCAAATATAATATTATGTGACTGAATTGACCAGAAGTGCCATATAAGCCACGTGACAAAGCTGAAACAGTTCTTCAATCTCCTGCGGGACAGACATCTTGTATACCTGTGCATACACAGAGGTGGGAAGGAGAGATAAGCACTGATAGGGAGATTACTGCCACTCCGTGCTTTGTGAGAGACCCACGGTCATCCTAAGCTTTCCTGTGTCTATAATGGCATCTTTATCCTTCATGGGGAACCTGTGTTCTTCTCAACTAATGCTGTGGAATCCTAAATGACCCAATCAGCCTTCATCGCTGCTCGTTAGATCAGAAACTTCATTAGTTAATAGCAGACCTGTTCTTCCTTTTTGTCCCTACCACCGCTAAGCTCATGGCATTTACGGGCAGACTCGTTAGTCATTAATATTCTTTGTATTCTTCATCTTTGGCTTCAGAAAAGAGAGCCTTTCATCTTTTGCCTGGCTTTGTTTTTCAGAAGGAGCCAATTTTGACTGGAGGAAAAAAAGAAACCAAAAAACATCTCTGTAGCTTTCTTAGAAGCTTCCGAGCAGTCTCCCCTGCTGACTTTGTACTTTCACAGTAGACAAACATTGACTTTGTTTCCTCAGTTTGACACAAAACATAGCTGATTTTTTTTTCTTCATTTAGATTTTTGGTTATGTCTCAGCAGCTTGGCAGGACAGTATTAATTAGCAGCTATGGTGTATTTCCCTGGAATTCTCATTGTTTCCACAATTTTTCCATTAGGCTTATAGTCCATAAAATCCAGTTGGTGTAAAGAGAACATAGGCGTGCGTCTGAACTTAGAGGTACTCCCCTGATGTGGAGCCTAAATGATTATTGTGATTGCTCTGTGGGTTCTTGTTTGTTTCATGAAAAAAAATAAAAAATGCTGATGTATGCCAGGGATGAAATGTGTGTGGACAAGTCCAATAATACAGTGTATTCCTAAGGTAGGGAGTGCTTTCTCTTCATCACTACATGCTCTCCAGTTATAAGGGGTCAATCCTGGAGCCTTTGCTAATCTGCAGAGCTGGCTAAAAGGAAGCGACAGAGGCACAGCAGTTAAGTTCTGATCACGTGGAGTCTTGCAGCTCAGTTCTGACATGCAGGACCAAAAGGAAAAAGCTTCTGGCCTGGGCTGTGTGTTTGTTTTTAGTATAAAAATCACTTGAGGTTTGCTACATGCTTTTTTTGGCTGTGCCAGCAGTTCATATCCATTCTGCTCAGGTTTCCCCACTCCTAGTTCTGATGCAGTGCATGTGAGTGTGATCATTAAGTGTGATTATCGCATTTTTTTGACCTATTTAAAAGTCTCTGGCTGTGAAATTCCGAAGATTCTAATTTAAGCTATAAAAAAAAAAAGATTATTAATGTGCCATCATTTACACATTTCATGGCTCATTTCCTGATTACAGCAACTTTTAATATGTACATACAGTCTGTTCCAATGCATGTGTATAAACATCATACTGCATGTAGGGTCTGGTTGTTGAGGCTTGGATCTCACGTTCCAGAGAATTTATTGTCTACAAATCAGAGCAGATAGCAGAGAAAGCCACGAGTGCAGAAAGCTGCAACTTTCCATACTGGTGCAGGCAAAAGGCAAGTTGCTCTGTGGGCCTGGGAAGAGCAAAGAGAACGGTAGAGGTCTTCTGATATTTCCCATCACTTCATTCAAATCTGTCATTCAGACAGAAGCTCTGCAGATCTTTATCTGGATGCAGAGAAAAGAGTTTGAGATAGCAGTAACATGGATCACTTATGATTTGGTCATTAGGGTGACACAGTATGAAATAATTCACCAGGGTTACAAATGCAGCTACAAACAGTGGATCTCATTGGGTTCAGCAGAACCCATTGGGTTGCAAGTAGGAAGCCTTAGGATGGGTTGCTTGGATGCCTTTTACTTGGGTAATATTTTCCTATTTCCCATCCAGCTGTCTAACAGCAGGAGCTGCCACCATTCCATGAGTAGTTCTGATTGTTGGAGCAGTTTGGGCATTTGACATGACCTTCCCCTTCCACACTGTCACCTGGGTCACGGACACAGTGGGATTCTGTGTGCTTTTTCTCCAAGGTCAAGGATAAGCTACAATACCTATTAGCAGGAAAAAAAGCACAGTGAAAGACAGATGAAGTAGTTAAGTTCTCGTATTGACACTTTTGGGTCATGGCACGTGACCACAACGACCTGATCTGACAGAACCAAGTAGTTCTATGCTGGAGTGTTTTTAGTAATTGCTTCGGTTTTGCATGGGGCATTTGCGTGTGTTTTGTTTTGGAAGTCAGTTTGTCCCCTCAGTAATTTTTGCTGTATCAGAAGTGCCCAATGCAACAAAGACAGGAAGCCAGCAAGGTTTGGAAGATCACAGCTTAGAATGCTCTTCATTTTCCCCTCTTCAAAATACGTCATTATGGTAGTGTTAAGTGTGCTGAACCTGTGACCTTGCAGATGTTTCAGAACTGGCTGAAGAATTTGGGACACGTGAGCAATTTTTCTGAGTCAGGGACAGTCTCTGAGCCTGGGTTTTTGCAAATTAAGGACAAGGGCTGCTGGCTGCCTAGGGAGGGGACTTTCTTACCACCTTGTAGCTCTGGCTCTTTGGTCCTATGTGAGCTGCCGGATACGCATGTCTGCCTCTGTGAGTTGAGCAGTGACTTTGCATGAATTTAGGATGGGTGCTGAAAGCAAGATCTGGAGTAGAGCAAAGTGGGATGTGAGCTGGGGGAGAGTGTTTCGATCCTTACTGCCTCCATGGAGGCTGCCAGCAGCACAAGCCTCCTGTGCATGTCAGGGATGGGATTTGTGCCTTCATTCAGTGCATGTGCATACCTTATATCGGTAACAACCATCTGAAACTCTGTTTCAAATTGCTTTAAAACACCCTTGATAAAACTTCACAAAGGCAGAGTAGCTGCAGTTTGTTGCTCAGGTGCTGGAGGTGACTTAGTTCCTTTGGATCCTTTTGTTTGTCTCTAATGAGAAGCTGTTCAGGAGGTGATAGCAAAGCCCTGGTAGTGTGCATCATTACGTAGTGTACACAGTTGGAAGAGCGTCAGCTTGTCATCTGCAGTCTTATTTCTTAATGTGGTGTAGTAAATAATAAATGTACACAAACTCCTATGGAGCATTTCATTCATAAGCTGCCAGGCTATGGTATGCGTTTTGAAATGCTGTTTTGGGAGTTGTGTTTTCCTGGGTAATTTCATTAACTGATACTAAACATTTCTCCAATCCATACAGATCAGATGAGGAGCATCTATTAGTGATCCTGCTAATAAAGAGCATTTGTGCTTTTTTGTCATTTTGTGGGAGACCTTTTGTGCAACAGCTCCTTTTGTGCTTTATTGCACAGCGATTAGCTGTTATTAATTCATCTCAGGAAGATCATTATTGACAAATTGGTGTGCTGAGTGGCTTGGAAGCAGATGCTACAACATCTCATAGGCTAACAGAAATATTTGAGGCAAATGTGCACGAGGTCCATATGAACAGGGGCGGTTACAGTAAAGCCCTTCTCTTGGCATTACTTGTGCCTTTCTCTTCTGGGCTACAGCAGCGTTAACAGCTGTGCAGTTTGTGTGTTAGAGCAAGTATCTTGCAAAGGGGAACCACAAATGACAGCAGTATTATGATTAAAGGGCAGTCAGTACTGATGGTGAGCCCAGCATAAAATACAAATCTGGCTGTGGTTAGGAGAATGTGCCCAACTAATAAGCAGCTTAACTTGGTGTATTATTGTGAAATAGAAAGAAGCATGAAATATGTGATGTGAATAGTAGGCTGGCTTTCCTTGTCACTTCATATTTATGTTCCTGGAGCTCTCCTGGCTTCACCAGGGTTACTGCTCAATGACACCCGACTGAGTGAGAGCTGGAGTTCTACTTCTCAACACTTTTTTTTAATAGCACAGCAGTATAGCTGGCATTCTCTGTTATAGCTTAGATTTGGAGATTTCATAGCAGACAAAATGCAGTCCGTAAGAACTAGTTGGTCCACAAATGTTTGTTTGTTGTCTTTTTTTCAGATCAGATGCTAACACTGACACTGATGTGGCTCTGCTGAAGTGACCTAACCATTTCTTGGTAATAGGAGATGGATTGGACTGTTAGAGTCTTTCAACCAGATATATTAGCAAATATTAAGACTTGATCCACAGCTCTTTGCTGTCAATAAATGAGCCTTTGCTGTCTACACAAGAGTAGATCTGGTAGGGATTTGAGCTTCTATGAGATTGAGAGTGCTTGTCAGTTAAATTGAGATAAACCCAGAGACTTGTTCTCATCCATTGGAATTGTTCGAAGTTTGTTCTTCATGGAAAACAGACTCTGGCTTCCTATGTTGGCAGGGTGAAATGAGCTTTTCCACATCAGCATTGATTGCCTGACAAATGTTCGTGTTTTATAGATAGATTCGCACAACCACTGAACAAATACTACCAAACTACTTTAAGTCACTTCCTTGTGGTTTCTGTTACAGGTAGACGGGTTTTCCTTTAGACTTCTATGTGCATGGAGTTATTATAAAGTTGTTGTCTTCCTCTCCTTCCCACATGGCATACTTCTTTATGAGCCACATCCCGAGGTCTCAGCAGTATGCTGCGAAAAGAAAAGCCCGTTGTACAAGGCTGTGTGTCTTATGGGTGTTTCTGTAAGCAGCAGGAGAAATCTGAGGTTCTGCCTTGAACACCTTTTATTTTGATGTTTTGACAAGGACCATTTAAAGCTCTTATGGCAAGTGATTTTTATGAGCATGTGTGGAGTGGAATGTGCGGTGCTTGAAATGGTGTGGACTGGGAAGACGCATGACAACTGCTTTGTGTAAGATGATCGGTGTTTGGAGGAACAAATGGTGCATTGAGATGACAAATGGAGCAGTGGAGGTGCAGCTGGGCTGCCCGGGCTGCTCGGCGTGGAAGCGCTGCTGAGCAGTTTCATGGCAGTTTCTGCTGTGCTAAGAATAATAAAAATGCATTTGCCCTCAGCGTATGAAAGGATTTTGAATGCTGGTCAATATAAACTATTTCCTGTTAGATCGGAGTTTTGTTATAAATGAATGCTGTAATTCCAATTGATTTAATTAAACCAGGTTCCAGGTCCCTGATTTGCAGACTTCTCAAGTAGTAATTTTATAATTGCAAGATTTTTAGGCAAATAAATGGCCTCTCTTTTCTTGCCTGCTGGGTGGGGTGTCTGGTGATAATTAGTGCATTTATCAAGGCGTCCTCCCCTGCTAGAGACGGGCTGTTATCCACTTTTGATGGACGGAAACAGCGGGACAGTGAGATTATGGGACCTGTCTAAGGCTGCTGTGTGATGTAGCAGAGAATGAGAGTGAAGTGCTGGCTCCCTGAAGCCATCCAGCTCCCCTGAGTCTTGCATCACACTTCCTTTGGGCTGTCTGGTGCCTTTGCTGTCCCTCAGGAGGGCGGACGAACACCACGCACACCTGGCACTGTGCCCTGCACCAGGCTCCCAAAGGCAGCCATGGGGAGGGGTGTGCTGCTCTGTCCCATCAGCAACCTGGTCTGCTCCCCATCTTTCACTGAGGCTGCTGCAGAAAGTTGTCTTTATTGGAGAGCCTCCTCTGTATGAGAGGAATGAGAGACTCAGCAAATATGGGCATGCAAATGGTCTTCCAGCATCTGAGTAAGGATGGGAACTTGGTGTTTGTTCCCCTCCAGGTGCAGTTCGCAAGCGGCCTGGGGGACCTGGGGAACTTGCACTGGTGTCACTGGGAAAACTGCATCTGGTCTGAAGGCAGGAGCAGCCAACAGCCTCCCACAGGGGTGGGGAGCTGAAAAACTGTAGGGAAAGTAGTGAATACTATTGTTTCAGTAAGCAAGTCTTGTTCTTACTCTGCCTCCAAAGGATAAGGCGTTTGGGAGAGCATTGCTTGGGTCTTTCATGTGGTTTTGGCCAATGTCCCCAAGGTGATTTAGAGCAGAGAAGGGGAATGAGTTTCCCCACTTTCTTTCCCAATTATTTCAGATAATTCCCGGTTTAAAATATCGAAAACTTGAGGGTTTTTTTTCTGGCAGAGCAGAAGAGAGCTGGGTTCAGTACTAGCAATAGAAGAGATGTTTTTGCAAGGATGTGAGCTAATATGAAATATCTGAAGAAATGCCAACAGATTTTTTTTTCTGAAATACTATAACGAAAAGGTAAAATACCAGAAAACATGTAAGAAAAGAAGAGGGGAGGGGGAAGAAAAGTAACCTGATGAAGAAAGAATGAACCTGGCCTTGAATGGGTTTTACTGCTGTCAGTGAGCAATGTGCAAGCATGAAGAATTGAGGTTTTGGTCTCACCTGCTTGGGCTGGGAATGTTGCAGTTATCTCCTGCTGTTGGTGTGCTGGTTTCTTGGCTTTCCTCCTCATGAGATGGTGAATGCTGGTATCACACTGCTCTGTTTAGGTTCAGGTTCTTACACTTGATTTTGAACGTAATAGTTAGAGAAGGAATTAATGTTGTATTCTACCTAATTGTTCATCAACAGCTAAAATCACGACAAAACCACTCTACGTCAATTAGCTACACAGCAATTAACATTTAATTGGACAGTCATCTGAAATGTTACTGCTTCCTCAGCCTGGGAGTGCTTTAGCAGGTCAGCACGTGCAGCTAACCTTGCTTAGTCTCAGCCCTGCACTAATAAGCAAAATCACTCATTTCCTCATTTAGAGATATTTGACCTTTAGCCACAAAAGTATACTGAGGAGGTGACTTAGATCATGGAAATTTGTGTTTAGTCAATATATAGATCTTTATAAGTATCTTTAGCTCATTCATATTACTACTAAATATTGTGTGAAGTAACGAGTTTAGCAAGACCAGCTTGAAAGATGAATGATGGTAAAATCTTTGGAAGAAAAGTTTTTGTTGTAATTCTGACAAGGCCAGAGCAATCTGCACCCCTACGTTAACTTCTAAGCCTTCTGAACCTACCTCAGTTGGCACTTTTTCCTAAAAACAAAGATGCTGTCAGCACAAGTCACTGCTTCACCAAAAGGGTCATTTACCTTTCAGAGAAAATAATAAAGAGCTGCATAAATATTCTTCATAAGTTGCTACTGGATTGTATTAGTGAAATATGTCAGTGTTTGTGGTGTGTGCAGCCCCACGTTTTATGACACCACCTGAAAAATGCAAGACCTTCGTATGAGTTATTTGGAGCGTGGTGACAGGGCTCTGTGACATAGCTGGGTATGAAAGAGCATTTCCAGGCATACAGAGAAGAGAGGAAACGCAAGTCACCAAGCATCACCAGTGCTGGGGGAAAGCAGACATCCGCCTGGGTGGTGTTACAAAGATGTCTGCAGAGTTCTGCAGTTTGGTGGGTTTGTTTTCCAGTACGGCCTGTGCCTCTGGTGGGACTGTTTGCTCATAGAGACTGAGAGATGGTTATGAAAATCTCTGTGTGACTTCTAGAGGCTTGGCAGTAGGATTTTTTTGATTGCTGTGTGGCACTGGGGCTCTGCTATAACTATCTCCCATCTGTGGCTTGGCTGAGCTCTCTGGCATCTGTGTGTTACCAAGACATCATGCTGAGCTGAGCACAGAAATGTAGACGGAGACACATCTAAGAAAGGTTGTCTTTGACCTCTTGAGAAACTTAGACTTCCACCTACTTCCACCTGGCGGTGCCTGCTAGTGAATCTGTGCATCTGATGCCTTGCACACCAGAACACAGCTCACAGAAGAATATAGGTATCAGTGGGCAAGCTGGGCTTGAGTTTGGGTCATGAGAAGCAGCATGCCTTGGGCAGCTGAGGAGGTACCCCAGCATCCCTGCCATCTGAAGCAATCGTGCTGTGCCTTTCCTATCCACCATAACAATGTGGACACTGGAGAGTAAAGAGCCAGGAAGGAGCGGCTCCTGCCTGCATCTCTGTATGATTGCATCAAATCCCTGTGCCTTTGCCGTATTATCTCCTTAAAATCTGTGCGCCTGATGCTTTTGCTTTAGCGCAGTTGAATGCATTACCATCCTGAGTTGCAAAAGAAAAGCAGGCGCTCGCCAGCCTGCTGCAGAGCTACCTGGGAGGATTCAGAGCCAATGTCCCAAGGGACAGCTGCTGGTTTCAGTCCTCTCCTTTCAGGTAGCTCATCTAAAAAAGAGCAAACTATTGTACAGAGGAGTTGCTGTATGCAAATTTGAGATACGACCTTTTGTCTTTCCAGCATTTTCTGTTTGCATTGCTCCAAAAAGCAGTTGCAGTTTCCCAGCTTTGGGCTCTGCCTCTGAAAATGCCCCAGCTGAAGGCTGGGAGTATTGATGCAGTGCGTGGTGTCTGTAGGTACGGCGGTCACAAAACAGCGGGTGACGGGATTGACAAAACCCACAGGCGAATGATTTGTACTGCAGACAGCAGCACAAAGTGGGGGCTCTTTTGGTTAATGAATATTGAACTTCTCCTGTCTAGCAGCAAGTTGTATCCTGCTCTGCAAATGTGCCTCGTTGTGAGAGGCTGGGCTGCAGACGGCGTGCTGCTTGTGAATCCATTAATTCCTGTCTGGTGGACGAGCGTTCTCCCAACAGGGCTCTGCTGGTCACCCAATGGTTGGTATCACACAATGTGATTATTTCTTTTAGTTTCACAGTCTTATTTATTTTTCTCCTGAAAGCTAAGAGTCTTTACTCGGCGCTGGATGCATTTTTGTAGCTGCCCACATGGCATTTTGTACATGACAATATTCTGCTTCGGAAAGAATTGATGTCATAAATTTGTGCACACAGCAGTCCTTAAATTCAGTTCTATTTGTGGCACGGCTTCCAAAGGGCACATATGTCTCAGAAACATTGTGACTGTTGCATGAAATGGTAATTTTAGTGCATGGAAGATCAGCTTCTGATTTATTTTTATTAGTGCAGATGAAAATTACTATGATATTTCAAGTAGAGCGTAAAATAAATATCTCTAATCTCATTCCATGAGGAATGTTAACTTCCAATTTTATATTCCTTTTCTTTCCCAAGCCACTGTAAAATGCTTGGTATGTGACTTGAGTGTCTGTTCTCCCATGTTTATGTAGGAAGGTTTCTGTCTGTCTTTTCATTCTCATGTAGGAAATATATTTTCATTTCTGTAGTGGTTTATGTATGCAACACAACATTTCCAGTTCCTTTGGTCATGGAAGAAGTCTCATTTTTGACCAGAGCACAGAAACATGCATTTATCCCAATGAAATGGCATGTTAGGAAGTGCTGGACATTGCAGGTGATTTCAATTAAAAGAATGCTAAAAGTGAGAAAGCAAAAATACAGGGCCAGCCAGGGCTTATGCAAAGGACTGCTTCTCATCTTCCTTATATCACCCACAACTGATGGCCAGCATGGTCCTGATCAGCATCCAGGTAGCTTCCCAGAAGGCTGACTGTAAACTGGGGCTGTAGGGATCATCTGGGGGCTCTGGCCTCTGCTTTGGTTCCCCGGTTATTTTGGGGTGAGCTGAAGGGAGGATAAACCCTTTGCAGACTTTGGGCTGTGTCTTGTCTGCAGTGGTTTAATCTGCTGCCCTTGTCCGCACCGTGGGGCGGCTGACAGCATGAAGCCTGGCGTGCAAGTGGTGCTTCCACCTGCTGCCATCTCAGGGGTGGCATGTTGTGGGAGATTGGAGTAAGGTGTATCCCAGCTGCTACAACGTGCTTATCTGCTCTCCTGGGGCTGTTCCATCCTTCTCTTAATGTGCCAAATCTGTGTTACCTGATAGTGCTGGCATTGCTGAACAGATCACTGAAGATACAGTGATGATTCTCAGGGTGTGGCTCAGCAGTGCTGCTCTGAACCAAGGAAATAAGTGCGGATAAGAGGATAAGTTGTGTATAAGTCATACTGAGTGTTTCCATCCCTAGATAGTTAGCAAAAAGCGTGGTTATAGCCCAGCCAGGGCTCTGTATCTGCATATGGGGAGATTAATGGTTCTGTGATGTAGTCCTGTCCGACTGTTGTGTAGAGAGAAAAGCTTCTAAGAATGTTGGACAAAGTGATGTTTCAATGGGGTTAATTGGTAACCTAATAGCATTGTGGGTAAATAATAACAGGTTTTGGAAAGAATCTTAAAGGATTCGAGTATCTCTTGGAATATTAATGGAGATGCACGCACGGGTATTTGCTTGCATGTGTGTAATTGTCAACGCAAAGCCTTTAAATTGGAAATCATTCGAACAGAAGCAAAGTTAAGGTTTAGAATGGATTTAGTTCAAGCAGCCATAGGGAAAGTCAGAGTATTAAGGCACTGAAAAGATGTCCTGCAAGGCATTCACTTCTGTATCAATATATTGATTATTCTGAAGATGGAGTGGCCACAGATTTGGGCCTTCTGATAGGAGAAGACAATTTGGGGGAATAGGAAAAAGAACTGTTCGGTAAGAAATCAATAGTAATGCTTCTACTGAAGATCTTGAGAGAGCTCCTGTGAATTTTTCTCTGTCTTCCAGTAGGGTAGGGACCAAGTGTTGCCTAATGGTGAGGAGACCTGTGTGGTCTAAGACACTGCAGGTATAAGAAAAGTAAAGTCACATTTTGGAAATATTTATAATGGCAGGGAATTTACACTGCTGAAGTGACACTTCTGCTGTGAATAATTTACTGTAATGAAAGTCAAGAGCCTGGCATCCTAGTGAGTTGACATTGGCTGTTCATGGTAAGAGAGCACAGAGATGTTCCCGAGGAGGTAAGGTTGTTGGTTATTATTCTAGGGCGTAACTTGAATCGTATTTCTGTGTTGGTAGCCCATAGTCTGCTAAGGGTTATCAGTTGCTGGCCTAAGGAATGTGTGATTAGGACAGTGTCTGTCCCAGAGGCCTTTCCCACCTGGGAGCCCACCATGTGGACTGCCCAGTGAGCATCGCTCCCTCTGGCTGTGACCTGTGCTGGTGTAACGGGTTTGGCTAGTCTTATAGCTTGTCTTCTCTGTCAGTGTTCTTAGTGCCACCTGTGCTGTGTCCCAGAGGGCTAAGGGTGTCAGGCATTGGGGACTGCAAGAAAAACTGCTGTCAGTGTTGGAGTGGGAGCCAGTACATGTTTGTGCTCCCTGCTGCCCTCTTGTCCACATTTATATGATGATAGTGTCCAAATCCAATGGACTTCCTCACAGTGATGAGGATGCTTGTCCCTTCCTGTCTGTACCCTGCAGTGCATCACAGTGCCCAGATGCTTAAGCTAACTCCAGACAGCACACGCTGGAGTTCACTGTTTACTGAGTGTGCTGTGGTCCTGATGAGCTGAGATGGACAGAGAGATGAGCTGTCTGCGTGGTCTGTTGCAGAGTACAGAGCCAGTCCATGCCCCTGTGCTGCAGAGCATGCATGTGCCCCGAGGCTCCTGTGTTCACAAGAGGCAGCTCATCCCTGTCTCATGAGATTTTGTGTAAACCTACAGACACAGCTACAGTGTTTTCTTTGGCTGCTTGGAGCTTCATCTTTGACAGTATGAATTCCTTTAGGAGAAATCAGTGTATTTAAGGATTGCTTGGTCTCCACTCACAAGTACACTGCTTGTATTCCTGGATGAAAGTATTCTTGGAATACTTATTTTAGTGCAGACTCTCCGATTGGCAGTCTTTTATTCCAGAATAATGGGCCGTTCTCCAATTTAACATAATATACTTTGTAAGGTTAAGTCTGTAGTTAGTTGTGCAGGAAATGCACTCATTTACCAAATCTCATTAATTAAATGGAAACTGCCTTCTCTCTTGCAGTGCTTAGAACATCATCCATCATGAAAAGTAGCTCCTTAGTTTTCGGATTGATCTTTGATTTTTATGAGTGATCCCTTCTGGATATTAGAAGTGATTTTTCTGCTGCTTCTTTTTACAGAAAAAGGGACCTCAGCTTTAGGAATTATGGTTTAAGCTGCTAAGAATTGTCTGGCAACTCCGTGCTTGCTGCCAGGAAGCTGTTACTGTGCTCAGGACAGTATGTCTCTGCTGTTTGATGTAATATTCTACGTGATGAAAAAATAAAGTAGCTTTTTTTTTTTCCTCCCATGCGTGGCCCCCCTACTTCTGGGCAGCGCGAGATTAATCTTCTGGCTGCCAATCTACAGAGCTTTTGCCCAAGCCAGAGACACTTAGCAATGCCCGCACTGCACCAACTGTGTCAGACAAAACCCATCGCCTTTGCTTGGCGGGCTTTATCGATATAATCATGCAGACGCTTTTCCTCTGCTGCCTCGTCTTTGCTCCTAGCCTCACTTCACTTTGTCATTTCCAGGTCACTTCCCTTGCCTTTGTCAGCATGTTTAGCATTGCTTCACGTACGCACTGCCCTCCAGAGCACCATCATGCATATTAAACACATGTCTGGGACCATGGCATGAAGTGGCCCGTCCACTTCAGAGCGTAATGAAGCCATCGAGAAGAACAGATGAGCTGCAGACCTTTGGGAGGTTGGTTCTCTGCAGCCCCAAAAGCACCTCCTGCTGACAGGGTGCTCGTGTGGCCCTCACACAGGTGGGCACACCGCCTCTGCCATCCCTCGCTGCCCTGACTTGTCTTTGGTACTGTTAGAGCCAGCCTAGTTTTGTAATGTAATTATTCATGTTGAGCATAATCAATGAGCCACAGAGCAATCAACTGGTGACTCCAATCAGCGGAATTACTCGGATGGATCAGAGCAAGTTCCTTTTTCTGAAAATGATGTTGTCATTCACACAGAAGTGAGTTCAGGGAGACCTCATTCTTTATGCAGCATGTGCTGTGACTCTTGGTACCTGCCACATAAGTCCTTGTCTTGTCATACTGGGAAGATGTAGATCGTGAAGGCCTTTGAGTGCAGAAGTGCCATGGTAATAACCATATGCAGAAAACACTGTAGCTTTCCCTTGCTGCTTCAGTTACCAGTGGGAAGAATGTGAAAGTGTTGCAGTTAGTTTTAGCTGGATGTCTGTAGGACCAGTGGATGCAGCTCAGCCCTCCCCAGAAAGGTGAAAGTTCATGCAGTTGTCCAGCAGTGAGTAGCTGAGGCTGATAGCTGCAAGCCCATGCCGTACCCCCAGTGCAAATGGGCTGTGTACCTTCGACACCTAACAACTATCACCCTTGCACCCTGGGTAGGTGAGTCTTTCTGCCTTTCAAATGTGTCCTTTCTTCCAAATCATACAAATACAGTGTTTCAGGGTGGGAGGAGGGGTTTGGTATGAAAAATGGCACTTGGTGCTTGGCAGGACTTGGGCCAGCCTTACAGCTGTATGGAGCAGAGGCCAAATGTGTGCCCTCCCTTTGCATTTGCCTCAGCACAGCTGTGAGAGTATAATGCAGATTGCCAGCCGTGTGCTGTGATTTTTTTTATGTGCTCATCTCTGCATGTACTGGTTGTGTTATTCTGCAAACCTGCCTCTGTCTGTTGGCTAGCCCCAAAAAGCCATGCATTTGCTTCCTCCCCCACACGTGCTGGATGCCACTTGCTCACCAAGACTGCGGTTTGAAGATTTTACCCTAACTGGGAACTGGTGCCAAAATGGATGGTCTCTCTCCTCTTTTGCAGTTGAGCATCTCTCTTGGCTCAGGTTTCCAGGTTGTGTGGCCAACAGCAGCTGACTCACTGGGCTCGTTTTGTGAGTCATTCAATTTTGATAAGGGGCAAAGGAGTCCTTGGGGAGTTCCTTCCCCCTCTTGGTGTGTTAATTTTCTGCTAGCTCAGCAGACAGAGCAGACTTGTCTCACTTGTCTGCCAATTGCTCCCTTGCAGGGGAAGCAACAGGCAGCGTGGGATGGCTCCTTCATGTTGTGCATGGTCACACCAGATTATGTTTAACATCAAACTGCTGTCTTACCTACTTATTGCTTACCTTGGATGCGTCTGCAAATGGAAACTGCTGAGCTTTTATATGGCTGGTGTCGAGTTCTGAGTTTTAAAATACAGCCACAAATAACTGTTTGGCTTTAAAAAGCTAAAATGTTGTGTGCGTGAACTCATTTATTTATTGTCAGACTCGTGTTGATTGGGGTAAGCAAGGATCTGATGATGACATCTAAATACCTCCGTGTTTTTGGAGAACTCCGTTCCCATGTCTGAGATTGTGTCCACGTGGTGGTGGTGATCCTTCCCAACATGCCTGATCCTCAGGGGGATGACTCTCTGCCTGTCCTTGGACACTGAGCTCAAGTCTCAGAGTTCCACTCCCATCCTTGAACATCTTGTCATGGGCTGTCTTGCAGGGCTAAGGGAAGCCAAGGCTGAAGGTATTTTGAACTGCCAAAGCCGTCTGCATTTTGTATATTTGAAATCCAAATGGGGAGGAGGATTTATTCTACTCTATTTTACTGTTATTTTAAGAGTTTCATGTTTTGAGTTGGAGGGTTTTCTTGCTTTGTTTTTAATCCTCATAATAACTGCTAAGGGAGTATAGCAAACCTAAACTAGGACTCCTGCTGTTCAGAAAAAAAACAAAGATGTTTGAAAACTGTTCAGTTGGGCCCAGTTCTTCAACTTAATTCTAATCCCTGATTTGGAAGCCCAAAATACATGAGAGAAAGCCAAGGTGCACAAGCAACTGTTGTCTTGAAGATACGAGTGTGTCTTGGAGCGTGTCTCCAAGATTGCCTTTGTCTTTATAAGAATAAGCATGGCATTTGTTGGCAAAATATTAACTTCCTTATGGCAGCCTTTCTGCAGACTTCAGGCACTATTTCAGCAAAACAGAACCACGTGAACAACTCCTTCTCTTCTGGATGGGACATTTGTATGTTTACTTAATACTGAGCACATGAATAGCCTGTTGGCTGTTGCATGTTGAAGCACACATTTAAATGATTTGCTGACCTCGGGCCAACATGCAGATGTGAATTTTAAAATGAAAATGTAGGCATCCAACCCAGACTGTGAAGTTGAAATACTTCCTTTTCAAAGCAGTCTTGGGGATTTCAACAAACATTTTCCATTAAGATTAATGAAAGATACATGTCTTAATTCCTGTAGTCTGCTTTGGAAACATCAATCAAGCGTTACGGTATGAAGCCTTTAAATGCTTGATGTCTTGGCACTGCAGTCTGCATTCTCAGCTCTGTGGCCTTACAACATCTCCTGGTCACTGTTTTGTATTGGGATATAACAGTCCTTACAGCACAGTATTTCCAGTCCCTATGATTTTGTCTGTTGTTTCATGATACTTGGAGATGTATCTTAAAATAGCTGCTCCTTGCTCACAACAGTACTGTTGATTTCCATTCTTTCTATTTAGTGTGTGATGTGGGAGGAGATGGACGTTTACAACCTTTCTATTCATGAAAGAAGGACTTGCAGCACTTGACAGCCTTAACCTCAAGTGCTCAGGATCCCAGAGGGAATATAAAATTGATAGGCTTGTGTGTTTTTTGGTGTTCTTCAAGTCTGAAGGTTTTGAAAACAGCCTCCTGATGGGTGGGAAGCCGTTCTGCTGCTGAGGAGCATTCAGTGGCGATGCGGCACTGCAGCCTTATGGCCTCTTGCACACACATGCAGGCAACTGGGCAATGTGTTGGGTGGCAGGTTGGTCCCGCTGTGTGCCAGATGTGCCACGGTCAAACCAATCTCTTCCCTGCCTTTCTGGAAAGTACTTGGAATTGTTGCTTTCTTGCTGTACCCTCTCCTTAGTGGTGCTCCAGGCATCCCAGCAGGGCATAGCAAGTGTAATTTCCACGTGCTATCCATAGAAATGCTTTTTCTTTTGGAGGCAAAAGCCTTGTTTTCCTTCAACTCTGCCTTTTGTGCGTAGGCATCGGTGCTTGAGGCAGAGCATTTCATTAAAGATTTATGTAAAGCAGGGGCTGGTCTCTGAGGCAGGAGGATAAAGTTGTGCTCCAGAATGTTAATGTGGAGTCGGAGTGGTTTTAGCTGTGCATAACGCAGCACTGGCTGGCACAGCGCGAGGATGCATCCAAGGAAGGAACCTCATGCCATCCTTACCTCTGCCACACTGCAACTTCATTCACGTTTCAGGGTACGTGAGGGTGAAGTGAGCTGTGGGCAGGCTGTGCTGAGCACTCTGTGCATGGTGCTGATGGCAGCCTGCAGCCCAGCATGGAGTGGGGCAGTATGCTGAGCTAACTTTGGTGGGTGGGAAAAAGCTGGAACCCTGTGTTGTTTTGTTCCCTCTCTGCCCTGTCGCTCTTCTCCAGCTGGCGTGAGCAGGTGGAGCTCAGCTGGTTTCCTCCTCAGAGATCTCCCTGATACGTTTAAGTCTGCCCCCCCTTCTCCAGTGCTTTCTTGTGGGATTTTTGGTAACCCAAAAAGTCTGTTGGTTGTGGAAACCCACAAGTGACTCCATGAGTGTGAGTGAAGCATTGCTGCACGACTGGCAGTCCCTGCAGTTGTCGTGCTCTGGAAATCTGATGTGCAGAAGAGTGCCAGGGTTCCTGCAGGGCTGTGAGCAGGGTCGGGCCCAGCCCCATCTCCAGCAGCTCACGCAGAGCCCAGGGAGCCCCACTCTGACAGTGCTAAGGAGAAATCTAGCAGCATATGGAGCTCCCCTTGGGCTTTGCAGCTGCACATAGGCACCCATGGTATTTTTTCAAGACTGCATTGTTTACTTTTGGTGACAGGTGTAGCTCCTGTTCTCTGCTTCACAGGCAAAGTTTCTTCTGTAAAGATGCACCCAGAGCTCCCAGGGGTTGCCATCCTTCAGGTGTGCGTTCGAGTATTGCTGAGCTGCTGATTTGAATGTAAAGGCATGACAGGAAATGGGTTTTGTATTAATGGAAATGTAATTACATGTGTTTAGTAAACTAGTAGAAGTAATTCTAGAACACAAAACAAAGCAAGACTTGAATACTTATTAACCAAAAAACAATGGTGGTTGCTGTGCACCTTGCAGTAAACACCTGTGTCCTATGGGACAGGCTGCAGGTGTTGTCATGCTTCCACAGCAGCAGGAGATGACCGTCCTGTGGGCACAGTAGGAGGCTTTGGCCAATGCAGCCTTGAATTCTGTGCTGTACGAAGATCCTGTGAGTTACAGGATGAAGGACTGGACTAAGCCTGTCTGCACAGGCAGTGCTGGCCCGGGTAGTCTCCTGGAGATAGGATCTCTGCTTTCCTTTGAAGTCGTCTGTGGAAAGCCATGATAATGTGGAGATTTCCTGGGCTATTTCCCTCTGCCCACAAGCTCCTGCTGGGGTCAGAGGCCAAAGTGCTACATTGCATGTGTGTGGGAGGAAATACTCCTATAGGACTCTGGGCGTGCATAGGGCAGTGGATGGCAAATGGGGTTGGGACTGATATATCAGCTGCAGCACTGTAACAGTGCGAGTGGGAAACAGCTTTCTGAGTGGGAAAACCTGAAGGCAGGTGTGCATTGTTTTGGTGGTATGGGCTACCAGCTTCCATCAGCTGGAGAAAAGGAGGGTGTAGCATCCCAGAACTGAATTGGTTTTACTACTATCACCGTGCAGCTGAACTAACAGCAACCTGTGACCATCCTGTCTGCAGTGTGCGTCAAGCTAAGGCTGTGTGAGTTGGTGAGTGCGTGTTGCAGTGCTGTTAACATCAGTCATCTGTGCGGAGGAGGCCAACAATACGTGTGTTGTAACAAGCACACACCTGGAGGAGCACCATCAGCTGAATTTTGTTGTGTTTGCCAGAGGCATGTAATGTTAAGCTGATGATTTTTGCAAGACAGAGTTCTGAATGACTTTTGAATTCTTCTGGCTAAGTCAACTTGGTTGCTGGGGGAGTAGAACTGTAAGAAAAGATGGGCCAGTGTTATCCTAAGCAAGGAATATTTCTCTAGTTCTCCCAAACTGTGGAGTATGAACTGCAAAAAATCCAAACCTGTTTCCTCATCTTGTTGTGGCCTCCATTTTTGGCGGGGCAAGGGATGCAGGACACCAAAAGGCCACTCAGCCTGTCTGCTGCCTCTCCAGCCACCAGAGCCAGCAGCTGTCAGCTCCCAGTTGCTTTTAGCAACTCTGCAAGTGAGCTCTGGAAATGGCTTTGCAGATGTGATAATGTATGGTCCAGAACTATCAGGTTGGCAGTGACAAGTTGTTGTTTCCCAGCAGCTTTGGAGGACAGGGTATACTTGAAATAAATCCATCAAGTAGGGTTTCACATTGGCCAGGGCTGTAAGCAACAGTTTACTGAGCTTATTTATGATGTTGCACCCAGGAAATGAAATGGAGAAATGTCAAATGCTTTCAACAAACGCCAGAACAATTTAATGCCCCCTCCACCTTGCTTGGATTTGTGCCTAATGCTTATTATTGCAATAAACCACATTCACATTCTAGGTGGTAAATGGAATTCACCCAATAATTAAAACTACAAATAAAATACATTTTTTTATCACCTTCATTCCCAGCATAGTTTGCATTCTTAGTGCTAGATATGGTACAAAAATGTGCACCTTGGGCATTTTAGCTGTTCGTGGAGTAATGACCAAACCTGTCTGTGAGAGCCTTGGGAACCTTAAGCTGAAGGAAAACCACACAAAAGCTAGAGCTGAGCGGCTCTCTTACAGGATGTTTCCAGTCTCTTCCTCTGTGTTTGGGCCCTGGCCTGGTCGGAAGCACATCTTCTTTTCATACTGCCAATTGTTTCCATTGTACGGAGACAGCCTCGAGTTCCTCAGTTGAGTAACCATCTGTCTGCCTTCCCACGCAGACACCTGAAGATGAGTTAATGTTGAAAAGAAAACAAATCATTT
The DNA here is from genome assembly GCF_016699485.2 of Gallus gallus. Classification (NCBI taxonomy): domain Eukaryota; kingdom Metazoa; phylum Chordata; class Aves; order Galliformes; family Phasianidae; genus Gallus; species Gallus gallus. Next base: position 13,676,636 of record NC_052544.1, read on the forward strand.
AAATGATTCTAAACTCTCAAATGTCTTTCTGCAGTCATGAAAGTGTTGTTGTTTAATAGGATAGCTACGTTCTTAGGAATGAAATTTCCTTACTTATGTTAAAATGACAGCGTTCACTTTGGTAGTGTTATTTTGTATTTGTGCAAAGGGTGTTATGACAGAATCACAGGGGTTGGAAGGGATCATCGAGTCCAACCCCCCACATTCTTGGTGCCTCTGCTATAACACATGCAGTGGACGTGGGTCACTTTGACGCACGCAGATGAGTAGTTGTTGGATTCAGTCCTGAGGGCCTGCAGCCCTTCTGCCAACCTGGGGCACAGACAAGTGACATGGGAGCTGTGGTCTGTTTTGCAAATCACGTCTCTTTGTGCAGTCCTGCTGAATAAAGCCTTTGTAAGCAGTCCCGTAATGAAGTGCAAGTAGCACAATTGAACGCAGCAGTTTCTTTTCAGAGGAGTGCTTCCTAATATTAGGATAAACTTACACAAAATAGAAAAATTGAAGACAACTCTGAAATAAATCCTGAAATGCAGCTAGAGGGATCTTGGATTAAAAACCTCTTGCATGCTGTTTTATGCGCAGACAACTTCATCCATGATAGATTGTGTGCCCCAAGCGTACAAAACAAGGCAATTAAGAGAAAGCACAGTCAATGGAATAATATTGTATTATCTTTTTGTTTCACGTAAGTACTGTATCTCCTTTCCACTGTCAGTTTGCTGTAAATTGCACCTTGTCATTAATAGGATTATCAATAACTCTGCCAAGCAGAGCTTCTGCACAATTTACTGTTTACTGAAATGCCTCTCTTATCATTAAAAAGTGTTACTAATATGCTTTAAATGTAAATCTTTTACAGCACTAATGCTCTAGGTCACACCCAGCAGCAAGTAAAGCTCTATAGGCTGCTGAAGCTGGAAAACAGGGATGTGTGCCTGCTGTGAGCAAGTCTGTAAACTCTTAAAAGTGAATTTGTTCTTCCCCCTAGGCAGATTGAGGGGTGAATTCCCCCCTGGATACATCAGCATGGGCCGCAATCGGATGCCCATCAGCAAACTCATGTTTATGCAGTGAGGGTAGGTAATCAAAAGCTGTTTGTTGCCTGCCAGCAAGGTGGTCAGCAGTGTGAGGCTGGCATGTCGTGTGCTGACCCTCAGCTTGGATCCAGGAGGGATAACTGCAGGATATGGGCATATCTGGGGCTAAAAGAGACTGAACTGAGGCTAGAACGTTTTCAATACTGCTTTCCCCTGAAGTTTGGGTTCAGTTTCTGCCAGCTGCTTCCCGGCCTTTTGCTTTTCCCCCCATGCCATGTGTTATCCTGGTACCTGCAGCATGGTTATGCAGAGTGAGGGGCAAGTAGTGCTCTGTGCCTTCCTTTCCCTTCCTTTCCTTTATGGCTTCTCAAATCCTCCCTGTGCATCCCTTCACGCTGTGGTCCTGGAGAAGCTGAGTGGGATCCCAGAAGGGACTGAGAGTGGAGGTGCCATTCAGACATCCCTCCTGTTTATTTGGTGGAACCATGCTGCAGTGTTATCCTGGACTGCTCTGCTCGTGCCAGGCGTGTGATTGTTGATGGGCCTGAAAGCTGCAGTGCAGCCTAAAGGAGTGAAAACATATGTTTCTTCCATATCTGCCGAGATGCAGAGATCATCCGTCACAGCTTTGTCAGTCCTGCATCCATCCTGAATCCAGATCGGTGCCTAGAGCATCAGCTCTGCTCCGTGTGTGCCCAACCTCTGCGTAATATCCCCTAGTGCTCAGTCCAGTTCAGACTTCAGTAACACGAAGGGATTTAATTGTATCTGGGAGATGTGATTTATTGGTGTTTGATGGAGCCCTGTGGTAGCAGTCTGGAGTTGGATCAAGGCGTGAGCAGCCTCACATCGGTGCCATCCTGACATTCCAGCACAGCAGCTGAATTCAGGCCAACTAAGGACAGTGCAGAGCAATTCTTTGGGATCTCCATTAGCATCGTGGTGATGTGCAGGGTGGCTTTGAAGCCTGGGACCCACGTGGGGTCAGAGCAGTGACCGCTTCACATTCTTGCAGTCCTTTCTCTGCTCATGTAAAGCAGCGATTTGGAACAGCCTGCCCAGTCATTTAGATGATCACTCTCTAAGCAACAGTTTGTCAGACTGTAATTTTAAAATTACACTGTGCTCTGCTAGGACTTGGCAGAACTTTCCCTAGGCCCAAGCTTTTAAAATAGTAGCCCACAAAGGCACGATTAAAAACACCAGGAAGAAGGAAGAGCGATTTGAAGCAGTTTGAGTGTCTTGAAGAGAATGCCCTGTGCTGCCGAGGCCGTATTCCCATGCTGAGTCACATCCAAGGTTCATCCAGAGGAGCCGGGCTGCTGTTTTGGAGATCGATGTTGGTTGACTGCTTTAGAGACCCTTAAAGACATCACCGGTGCACAGCAGCAGCACCTTGCAGAGGAGGGTTAGAGGCAGCATGCCTTAGGAGAAATCAATTTGGAAGGTAGGCACTGCCTCTCTCCTCCTTTAATTTTCCTCCCCATGGTTTCACTGTGCTGCTGTGATTACAGCACGCTGGGCTGGGGTTACCACCTTCCACTGGGTGACAAGGACAAATATTCTTTGCCTTCAGAGCAACTGAAGGTTTCCCTATTGTATGCCTCTGCTGTCTGGGGAGTATGTAACTTCATGTCACCTGTGACAAATACAGCATTAGAAATAAGCCTGCTATGGGTTAAGAGCCTCTGTCTTGAGGTTATGTGGCTGTTATGCTACTAAATGGCATTTTAACTTACAAAGTCTGTCTCCGGCCTTATTGCTCAATGCTTCAGTTTGTGAGTGCCCGGTTTTGTTCCTGCTACCCTCGGAGCACATAACTCAGCGTGAGTAAAGACGCCCATCTGAAATCATAATGTACAACTGCATCAAGCCCCATTAGTTAAGGATTGGCTTGGTTACAAATGAGGGTAAAACGCATGCTCCATTACTGCATCTGTCTCTTCTCTGTGTGTGTTTAATTTTCTGAACAAAGGGTGGGGAATTAAGAGACACCTCTTTGATACATTTGCAGCCGTTTTGAGCCAGTACAGATCTGGGAGAGCAATTGTATTTTAATCAGCTCTGTGAGTCATCACAAAAAACGCCAGCTCAGGTTTGATTGCCGAGTTCGCATTGTTGCTGATGTGCAAGATGTGAAGTAGAAAGAGCACAACTTGGTATTTAGCTGCAAGACTGAGCTCAGGATGCTGACAATCTGAAAAGGCTCGGTTTTGACTTGTGTGCCAAACAAATCTTACTGTCGGAAGAAGTTTGTCACGCCGTGATGTCATTTTCATAGAGGCACATTACAGACAGTGCCCACAGCTCAGCAGAGGGTTTGGGCTGAATACGAAGACTTCTTCGGGATTCTTCTAAGTCTCCTGGCTGGAAGAAAGCCAGCATGAATGTGATAGTGAGATGCGTGCAGAGATAGCAAAACTGCTCACCTGATAAAATACTTGCAAATCAAAAGTGTCATTGAACTGCCTAGAGAAGGTGAAAATTCTCAAAACTTTGCAAATGCAATGGCAAGAAATACTCTAGAGAGGATGGAGACAAGCCCTTTCCTTGTGGGAGGGTCGTCTGGGAACTGCTGTAGGAGTGGGCATTGAATAACGAATGAGTTCCAGAATAACCTTCCAACTCCAGCTTCTCCTGCCTTGTGTGTGTGTCAGTGGAGTGAATTGAAGAACAGTTGTAACGTAAAAAGGGATGTTTTAAAAGTGGAGGATTTGGGAACTTCTGAATTGAGTTCCTGCTGAGAAGTGACTCAGATGGTAAAATGGACCACAGTCCTGTAACGTGGTGGTGAATTGGCACCATATGTACAAGGGAGACTCTTATCCCCCTGGGTAATTATGTGGTAGTCATCTAAATATTCAGTATGTTAATAACAATTATAAACAAGAAAGCAGTCATATATTTGTTCATGATGGGCACATGCATAAAAATGTCCTGGCAATAACGAAGGGAATTGGTCATTTGCACAGTAAAAGAGCCATAATGAGATAAATAACTTAATTTCCCACGCATTTCTGGATTTGGCCAACACGAAAGATTTCAGTGAAATGATCACAAAACAGATTGAGATAATCTTGGCCAATATCCTGCTTTTTGACAAAACAGATTCTAATAATAAAATCCTGTGTTTGAGCACTTAGCCCAATGAAAGGCTGTCAGTAATCCTTCCTTTTCATGCTGTTTAATGGTGTGTAGTGCCACTGCCAACCAGTCCAGAGCAGGAAGAGAAGGGGAGTTTTGTGCTGGGCTTGGCAGGGAGGTCAGGGCACAGAGCTGGCCGACACACGGTGGCACTTATGTAAACCAGCTGGGAATGGAAGGGAATTAGAGCCATGGCATGAAGATGGGGATCTTCAGATAGCTTCACTTAGAAAACAATATTTAATCTGTTAAAACTCACTGGAGAACCGAAACAGCTGAAGCTCTGTCTAAAGCTGAATCCAGTCCTGTTGTAGTATAGCTTGATGTTTGTGAACAATCTCCAAATTCTAGGTTGTTTTGAAGCCCAAGTATTTCATTTTCATGGGTATTTCAAGCATGGATCCTTGAAATCCATTTAAAAAAATTATTAAAAGAGTAAAGAAAACCACCCAGCTTATTTCCCTGAGTCCCAGGTATATCTGCTGAAAGCAGTATAAATTTCATAAGTGGTTTCACTGTGCAGGCTCCCCCAAACAGGCATATTGATGTTATTTAGCTTTAGTTGCCAAGCTAAATGCTAGGACTGTGTCTTCACATGCAAAGAAGCTATCAGCTTTACAGATAGCCATATTTTCATAAGCTGCATTTGGCTGTCACACCTTCTCCTGTAGTCTCTTGATATGCAAACAAGTCTCAGGTTATATATGCTCCTGGCCTATAAGCTAATATCCCTGAAGAGTTCCTGATTATCTTTCCATTAACTTTTACTCTCCCCCACATCCCTCAGGAAGGTTACAAGCAGGCTTTCCTTCACTATGGGTTTCCAGATGGTTACTTCCCTAGTTCCATCCTAAATGGATTCTCTTGGTGTTGCGTGTTACCAAAGAAATACCAACTGCGATTTCAGTGCTGTCTGAAAGTACGTTAGGGAAAGCTGAAATGGGACTTCAAGAATTTGAAGTGTGGGGAAAGCAGCCTGGATCTTAAGGCACCATACCAAGGAACTGAAAAAACACATGCTATGTCTAAAGCATAACCGTAGCATCGCCGAGGTTGGAAGAGACCCCCAAGATCATCTAGTCCAACTGTCAATAATGTCATAGTTCACCATGAGAAGGTGCACTGCTGTTTGTATATGGCATTTCATCTTCTTGGTTGTATTGACAAAAACCTTGCTGAACTTATCTGACTGCCATTCTTACGTTTTCTCATCTAGTTAATGTTGTTTACAAGCCAATGCTCAAAGCCATGTCTTCATGGCATTGAATGCAGCACTTCATTACATCTGTCGTTTCCAGTCTCTCTTCTTTATGGAGTTCAGATTACTTCTTAATCAGACTGTCGTATGCTGTGTCCATCCTGTCTGCACTCAGCAATGAAATCCTCACCTGTCCCATGTCCATCCTTCTGCAAACCGCTGCAACAGCAGATCTTTGTGTGAGTGCAACCGGTGCTGTATTCCCCAATTCTGGGTCCGTGTGGTGCATTCTGCAGGGGAGCAGAGAAGATCCATCCATAGAAGTTGTGGACGCACTGCTGCCATCACTGGTCTGTAGTTATTATTTAAATTCTAAGTAGTACAGAATAGCCTTTGAGACCTGTCTTTCTCTTGTCATGTGTGCCTGTTTGTTTTATGTCCACTTAACAACATGCTGTGTGTTTCTTCTGGTTACTGCCTTAAACTGATCGTAAACCTGTGTTTGCAAATTCCTATCAATATTCATTGTTTGAAACAGGCTGCTGGCTCAGCTCCTTTAGAATTATTCAAATTGAAGTGATTATATAGCTGAATAAACATTTCAAGACAAGCAGCACGCTTCTGGTTTTGGTATTAGCGCTTCTAGAAAATTTACAAACACCAGAAGCTGAATTTTTAAAGGCAACAGCCCACGTTGGCACTGTCAACATTTACATGAGCAATTGGCTTCATTTGGGGAGCGGGGCTGACTGCCCATATCCACAGGCAGCAAAAGCATACTTTTTGAGTGGTCATGCTGATTTGGAGTTCTTGATGCCTTTTGTGACCACTGAGCAGAAATCAGGTGGCTTGATTTTGGCTCCAGCTGTGTGGCAGTGCCTGACCTAATTTGAGCCTGTGATTCATTCAATTCCCCATGCAGGTGTGGGAAGTCAAGGGTTTTTTCAATTGCATGTATAAATCTTGTGCTCAAGAGATTACAGGTGACATTACGCTCTTCCTTTTGCAAATCTTACATATATTTGCATATCTGTATGTGCATAATTTTACCAGAAATTCCCCTACAGTGTTTAAAGTCCTGTTGTGAATGTCTCTGTCTGTGCAGGTCTGGAGTCTTAGAAGATTAAGTAAGGGTGAGACATTTAGCCAAGGGGTAACGACTCCGGTGTTCTTTTAAATGTTTTATCAAGTGGTTTGTCATATTATTAAAATAGCACAATTTCATAACAATTGTGGTTGCTGCTTTAAAAAACATCCTGTTGCTCAAGAGAGATGCCGAGTTAACAAACGAATGCAGGTTTTGATGCCGGATTCTGTCCATGGATGAATGCTGGGGCTTTCCCCGTGTCCCTGTACAGCACGTTTTGGCTCTACTGCTGGGGAGGGGCATTTGCCTGTAAGTACCCATGCAGGTGGTCTATAAGCTAAGCAAGCTGTTATCCCACAGCCTTGGAAAGCGAGGGGGAGAAAAAGCGTGGCGTCTGGGGGCTCCTCAAAGTGCTGGAGTAATGAGTTAAATCAGCCGTGTCCTTCTTCGTGGGTCACATATCTTAGTGAGCTACAGGATTTGCACCCTTGACACAATCTTTAGAGGAGAACTTCCAAAAAGTATGGGATGAATGTAGATTATGTGGGAAATGAGTAGCTGGTGTGCTCACACAGCTCGAGTCAGCAGTCTCCCACTGTTAACTGAGCATGTCCTTTATGGAAATTGGCTTTGTAACCCACATTTCAACTGCTAAGGAGTTATGAGGTCAGTAAGTGCAGTTCAGATTTTAGCTCCTTTTGTGTATGTCTTGGACTGTATTCACCCCTGGGCTTCATACCACCAAAATCAATGAAAGGATGCCAAGAAAAAAATCCATCCCCTTATAAGTCAGCTCCTCTGCACACGTGTATTTCACTGAGCTACCCAGCCTAGCTCTACCAGGGCTTCTGCTTGCTGGCTCCTGCAGGCTGTAATTTCTATATGGGCACTGAGAACAATGAACTGCGGCAAATCTTGGATGGACTTTAAATCCTGTGCCTAAATTCCCCTTCCTGGGGAAGACCTAGTTCTACAAGAGAGCAAACCCTTGTGTCTCAGCCCCCTGCAGCGCTGTTACTCCTTTCATGCGATGTGCCTCATGCTGGCCCATGTGAGAGGTGAGCTGGGATGGGGCAGCTCAGTGCAGGCAGTTCCCTGGTTCCTTCATGAGCAGATCGCCAATCCCAAAGCTGGCGTCACGTAGCTGGGGCTCTGATGGAAACAAAGAACTGATGTCTGCAGTCCCTTTTAATGACAGACTTCTAGCAGAGACCACAGAAGTGTCTTGCAGAGTTAATTTCTGCTAATGAGCAATTAGCCAGCTCAGCGGCTGACTGCTCCTGCCCCCTTGCTTGGGTGGTCGGGGCTGAGCACAGCACTTCCCAAGGCATGGGAGCACCCTCACCTGGGGTGCGTGGGCTGCAGCTGAAATGCCCTTTCTCTGAAGCTGAGGGGTTTATTTTCCAGCTACAGTCTTGCTGCATTACCCTAAATATCAGTGCTGTTTTTTGTTGTTTTTTTTTTTAATACTTAATCCAACCTGAGGAGATCTGTGGGTAGGCTTTTTTGACTGCTGAAATGGAGGCTGAACTTGCGTGGGCTGAGCGTATCTAGTATGAACGTGCTTAGATTTGGGGACAGCTGCAGAGCACATCGCTGCTTCCTCGGGGCTGGCGGGTGCCAGTGTTGGAGCGTGCCTGGCTGCCCTGGTCGTGCCATGGCAGCGGGTGCAGATGGTGCTCCAGAAGGGGATACCTAGAAGCTCACAAGCTCGTTTCTTTTAGGGAGACGCATCCATATGCTGCTCATACAGCACGAGAACCAGCTGATCAGTCTGCAGTTCTCTGGGGCTGCTGGAATGATAAAAGCAAATTCTATAGCTACAAATGGAGCCTGGTGCTGGCTGTGCTGTACAACCCCTGCGCTCTGCATCTCTCCCCAGGTGGTGGGTAAAATCCTGTATCCATGTGTCATCAGAGGTACTGGCAGGCCTTACATGGCTCTTCAGGAGGCACTGATGGTGTCTGTGGAAAAAGTTTAGACCCTCTTCCCTTACATGTTTTAGCAATTTTGGGAGGAAATAAGAAGTCATATGAAGCATAGCCCTACCCAAACTAGAGCAGTGATGGGGAAGGTGCTGGAATTGCTGTAGTTATGTACTGGGGTGGAGTGTGCTTATATAAAAGTGTATGTGCTTTTATATGTGTGTCTATATATACCTGTGTGTGTGTGTGTAATGCCCAAAATGCATCATTATGCATTCATGTATGCATGTGGAGTCTGTCTGAGGAGGTACGTGTATATAAAAAACCATGATTTATAGGTTTTTAAACCTTCCTGACAGGCTCCAGGAGACCAATTTCTGAATGTATGCAAAGATTTTTGACTGGGAGACAGGTAGCAGTAGGTGCTAATAAATGAAAGAACTGCGAGTGAGATGTTGTGACATGCACCTCTCTGAACAACCTGCGGAGCGCTGGCAGAATCATCAAACCGAGCCGAGAGTAATCAGCAGGGACTGATAAAGCTGCTCTTGTAATTATTTGTTTGATATACAGCTTTCCTTCTTCCTTCTGCATAAAGAGCAGAATCGCTTTGCTTAGTGTGGGAGGGTTTTTATTCCTGTCAAGGCCTGTTCTCACCGAGATGTCACGAGAGGAGGACTTAAGTCTGCATTTTTGTTTTATTTACAGGCTTTCTGTTGTAATTCTGACAGTGTGCTGTGGAGACGGTGTTCATTTAGATGGGGAGAGGCATCCTTGCTCGTGCAAAGCTGTCAGTGCTGCAGGAGCCGGACTCACCACGCTGCTTTTTTAAGCCTTTGATTCTTCCAGGTTTGGTCTGGTAGAAGCTGTCCTCGAGAGGAGGTCTGAAGGCCATCCCAATGGTACACCCTGCATGTTTAGGTATTAAAATCCACACAGCTGCTTTCTCATTTCTAAGTGTGAATCTTGACAATGTCACAGCCTGGACTGCCCTACAAAACCATACAGCCCTAAGGCTGACAACCACTGGTTATCCCTAAATAACCTCCTCCCCTTGCCTCCTACTGTCTGAGCAAGGAGATCCACGTGCAGAATGATCTGCAGGCAGTCACAGCGGTGGCCCATCAGCAAGGACTGAAGTGAGCCAGGAGGCTCCTGTTGATGTCAGTGGTTTCTGGGAATGCTGCCTGCGTGGTTTTGTTCCGGGATTCCCCTCTCTGTCCGCGCCTGATTGAGCTCAGACTTCACTCCGGGCAAATTTACCAATTCTGCTTATAACAAAAGGTAGAGTGACTCAGTCCCATGCTGAGTGGTCTCATTTTCCTTACTCCATTTAAGTTCATTATCCTTTTCTCAGTCTTTGTATCTAAGGGTTTTGCCTGGAACTCAGGAGGCACGAGGGGAGAGACAGCAGGTTGGAGCAGAGAATGGATTGCCTTGCCTAAAGAGAGAGACATCCAGACTGTTGCCTTTAGCATACATTTGAATACTCTCAAGGGCATCTGGAATACATTGATGGGGTTCTCCTTTGCTGAGAATCTGATAGTAATGAGGCACAGATATGCCACAGGCCCTGCACTTCACTCATAATACTGGGAAAGTGTCTGAGCTGCGCGGGCGTCCCGAGACATCAGAGCCCACATTGCATCTCATGCCAGGGTTAGTGCCAAGTCGCTCTTACTCAGGAGAAATACTTCAGACTTGAACCAATTTAATGAAAAGAGAAATTGTTCCGAGACTAAGAAAAAAGCTTTACATCAGTGGTTTTATGGGGGGTTGTTCCTGAGTGATTACAGTGCGTGCTTTCAGTGCTTTCTGATTCCAGGCAATGATGGCATTTTAAGATAAATAATGCGTTTGCTGCTTGGCTTGTTATTGAAGGGCTTTTATTATTGCTGATGTTACATGAAAAAGAAAGTTATTAAAAAAATGTGGCACTAACAAATTGAAGCCCCCAGGGAGCTGTTGCCTGAATGAGATTTTGATTGGAGTTCAATTTAATTGGCCATAAATCTTCTCGTTTCTGATTTACATTCTGTTTCAGCCCAGTCTACCAAATTCATGATAATCAGGTTTTCATTTTTCTCTATTGAACAAAATACTCGGACATGAGCATAAGCAGAAACATTCCTTCAGCAAGGTGACCTTGTTCTTGCTTGCGGTGTGCTGGTAATTGATTTAATGTCTCCGCCTTACCTATAAACTGGGCCTCTTTCTGAGCCACGTCTGTCAGATTTTCAGGTAATTGGTTAGCGTGGTTGTTTTTCTGCTGTAGTATTTTGACTGCAAGATGTTGCTTGTAAGCCTCTATTGCAGGAGTCTCTATGATTGTTCGCGGTGACACGATGGAAGAAATGGAGCTGGAAGGTGTGCGTGTGCCTCTCCCGTTGGCTGCACTGAAAGCAGTGATGTGCATATCTCAGAGAATAAAAGCTCTTGTTCCAGCTCGGAGCAAATAAGCAAGATGCAGAGCCCGGTGATTTCTGTGGGATTTGAGCTGTATCTTTTTTCTGTCACATTGCAGTGTCCTTCAGGGAATGAAATTAGGCCCAGCATTAGCAGTGCTGGCAGCGTTTCTGTTTTGGAGGATTGCTGCAGAGGATGGAGCCGGGCTGCTTTCTGTGCCTGCCCCAAGGGCCTTTGCTCCGTGACTTGTCCAGGTGCCAGCAGGGAGACGATGGAGCCCCAAAGGCTTTGTCTATGTGCTCAGATCACTGCTGGGCCACGTGTGCTGGTTTGGAGGTGCTGGGCTGAATGGTGGAATCTTTGGGTCTTTCTGGTTAGAGCACTTTGCTACGGGGAAACTGGAAAGTGTGTATCTGTTTTACAGCAGAGGTCATTTTGGTGTGAGTCTTCCCTTGAAAGCAGGAATAGGAGGGTTTGTGCTTTATGTGCTTCCGTAGTGCCCTATGAGTCAGAGCTGCACCGCACACCTCATCTGTGTGTTGTGTCTCATTAGATACCCAGAAACCAAAGCTCATGAATTCACTTGCTGCTCTTGCAATCTCATTCATGTGAATCTCAGTAAAGTGCTTCAGTGAGGCAAGGAATAAATAGGAAAGGAGAGGAAGCCAACCTGTGCCTAAGTGTAATCATTGCTATTGAGTTTGGAGAATATTGCAGTTAAGTGTTTTTTCCCCACCTTTCCCATCCCACGGTTCTTTCCTTGCTGATTCTTCTGTGTTCATAAGTTGCATGGCTTCATTTTATTGCTCATTTAACCATTTCCAGTGGTATTGGGATTGACAGGTTGAGCTTTCTGCAATCTTACAAATTCATGGGCTGCAAATTGAATGTTTTATGACCTGTTGAGAAGGTTAAGTTATATCTCCTACCAGTTTCCTAATTACATCAGCACCAAGTACATTATGAGTTTGTTAATGCCAGGTACTCTAGCTGAAAAAACATTTGCAACCACGGTCTTGACAACTGGAAGCAATTACTGTGCAATGGTTTTCTTTTTGAAACATCAGGGTTCCCTCTCTTCTTTCCTCTGCTTCCCTCTCCATGCCTTCCCTTACCATCCTCTCCTGTAATTCTAGTGAGGGATCTTCAGAAGCTTGTGCCTTCCATCCCTGAAGTGGGAAGAGCTTTATGTATTTTAGATAATGAATTATTCAATAATAATTTTTTAAAATAATAAAATCCCTAACTTAGGGATATTTGTTCAAGTCTGTGCCTTGCCAGGTTACTCCCGAGCTTGGGTCACCCACACCCTGGGTGAGCTCCTTGCCTGTGCTCACTGAGCAGTGAATCATCCTGAGCTCTTGCAAGGAGGAACCCACCATTATGGTCTGAAGCCTCCGTGATGGCACAGGTGGACACCCCAACTCCACATCTTCCCTTACCGTCTTCTCTGACTCCTGTAATTCTGGTGAGGGATCTGCAGAAGCTCGTGCCTTTCATTCCTGAAGTGGGAAGAGTTGTATTTATTTTGTTAATCTGGAAGTTAAGTGGGTGGGAAGATGCGTCCACAGCCCCACTCTGTCACGTGGCACCAGCTCTTGTTTCCCTTGAGAGAAGCAGAGCAGATGGAAGGCAGAGATGAAATGTAGATCAAAAGTAAACAGTGTGATTAAGTTTTTGATAAAAGGATAAAACACTTATCACATCAAAGCCGCTAAAAAACACATTAAATATTTCCGGGACATTTTGTGTCCACATAAGCATTAACTGTACTTGCTGCAGGGATGGTGTAACAGCAAGCAGAGCAGTGCTGGTGGGATACTTTCATCTCAGCCCCTTTAGCACGTTGGACCACTCTTGCTGCAGCCTACATTTGAGCCTGGAGAAACATCAGTGGGAGAGGAGACAGGCGGTCAGCAGGTTGGAGGGCCCCAAAGCTGTGTGCTTAGCAGCCCTTCCTCTAAGCCGCGTCATCTTCAGTTTTCCAGGTTTGGGCACTGGCTTTCCAGAGACTTAAGGCACTTGCAGATGTAGATGAGTGCAGGGTTTGTGGGTGGCTTCTCTCTCAAACATTGGTGATTGTTTGGTTCTGTGTTTTGGCTCAGTGAATCAAGTCCTTAAAGGTTTTGTAAGATCTGTGGTGAGCAGTGTCTATTAATTATCTGCTTTCATCACTGAGCTGTCCTGGACAGCAAAGGAAAGGTGATAACGCATTCTGTTACCATTATTTCTTTTTTTTTTTCAATCTTAAAGTGTGGAATATATTAATAAGAATGTAAAGAAAAAGCACTTTGTAGTAGCCAGTAAAAGCTAAGGATAATGAATGGCGAGAAAGAACAGCAGAAAAGAGCAGAGGGCAATAAAAATGCAAACGAAGATTCCCTGTTTCAGTTACTACCATGACACCACAGAAGTGCATTTCCTTTGCAGCGGGTAGGATCGCTGCCAGCAAACCCAACTTCTGTTATCAAAAAAAAAAGCCCCAGCTGAACAAGTTGTGCCTGAGCTGCAGCATTTCCTGACCAGAGGCTCCTGGCCAAACACTGCCCCAGCATCAGGGATGGCAGCCAGGATGCTTTGTTGCAAAGTGCCCCAGCAGGCAACGGGGGAACTTGCATGCTTGTTCCTGCTCAGCACTGTCTGCACGGAGCCAGGGTTACACTGTGCCACTGCAGGTGGTCATTGCCTTTGTGGTAAAATAAATGCAAAATCTGTTCTGCCTATTGCATTGCCTTTGTGCAGGGTCCGGCCTGCTTTTTTCCATGTTATAATCTTGTTTTTCTGTAGGCAAGAAAGGAGCTACACATCCTGCCTTCTCCCAGCTGGGGGCTCCTTTAGAATGGAGACTCATCCCAGAAGCAGGTTCCATTCCTTTTTGGGGGGGTATTGTTTGGGTTGTTTTTTTTTTCCCACTAGCTCTTTAAACCACTTTGGAGGTGGTTTCTGCAGCTCCAGGTGTCAGTCTTGTAGAGCGCAGGGTTGGTTGTATGTGTTCTGTACGTGTGCAGCCATCTGTGCCATCAGTCACTTTGCATGGCAGGGCACAGAGGTCTGCCCTTCACTAAGACCCCCCCGCCCAGCAGTGCTCCCTCCAGAGCACCACTTCTCAAACTTGTCCTCCAAGGCACACATAGTATTTCACTGCCATTGTCACTGCTGGTAGAGCCTGTGTGCTGTTAGCAAGGCATCTCTGCTCCTCCCAAACCCACCGGTGAGCAAAATGGCACGAAGTTAAAACCTTCAGGTCTGCAACAAACACGCATCATTGATGGCAGAAGCATCACTCCCTGCAGTGGCAAGTGAGGTGGCAGCCAGGCAGCAGCTCAGATCAAAACAGCTCTGATGCTGGCCTTGCCCGAAAACCGTAGATCAGGTCAGGAACTTCATGGTGAGAAGTCAAACTTAATTTCTTAACAGTACCCCAGAAGGATGCCTCAGCACCATGTGTACAGCTGGTTTTATTCAGTTTGTTTAAAAAAAAATAATAACTTTTTTTAAGAGGTATTACAGTGTATTTCAGCAAGATTTCTCATGTAATGAGATGCAAAAGTTCAGGCAATATCCTGTTTAGACACGTTTTGATTTGATAATACAAAGTGGTGCTGACAGTGAGGGATTGCACAGAATAAATCACTGAGTGTGTCTGTAAGTTCACAGCTGTTCTAACTTTTGGTTTCCCTCATCTAGACAGCAATATGTCCATGAGATTTATTTCCTGATCTATATGGACTCGTAATCTTTGTTGGGATTATTGCCATAGAAACAAGATGTAACAAAGCACGTGTTAGAAGTAACAAATGGGATTTGGCAGTCTTTGCCATTTACTACACAAAGTCTGAGATGTGTACAAAAAGCAGCAATTGCTTATTCTCAAAGCCTTATTTACTGGCACATCTGCATGTTTATTAAAACCAAACACTTTGAGTTCCGTTCTAGCTGGAATGACATTTAGATACTCTGATCTTTAAACTAAAATCCCTGAGATCTATTTTGCCTTTCAGTCGAGGCAGGAATTGGTTGGTTTTGACATTTTGGTTCCTGTTTGCATGGCTGCAATGCCCAGAGGCAGCCCGTGCTGTGCTCCCCGCCTGCGGAAGATGCTCCATAGGGGGATGAAGTCGTGAGTTTTGCCCATACAGCCCAACTTCCCACAGTGCTGTGACAGCTCGCAGTGTCTGTCAGAGTTTCTCACCCTGCTTGGCTTGCAGCCCCTTCTCCTCAGGGCCCCCAGCAAACTGTCAGGCCTTGGAGGCTGTGTGTGTTTGAAGACCCTTGTTCTGGATGATGCGTTTGCTGACCTGGGAGTGCCTGTGCGCTGTCCTTTCCCCAGTCCCTGTCCCATACCCAGCCTCTAGTTGAGAGCAAAGCTGCTTCTTAGGGGGCGTTTCAGAGACAACTGGAGATGCTTTCAAGCCCTCGGGGTGAGATCTGTCCTCCCTCCATGCCACCTCAAAAAACAAACAAACAGACAAAAAACAGCTTTGCTCAACAGAGGAAACACCGAAAGCTGATTGTAAGCCACAGAACTGAGATAGAGCCTAGAATACAAGCTGAGGAACTGAAATATAGCAAGCTTGAAGCGGGCTGCATGCTCAGAGCTTGCCCAGCCTCCCTTCCAAAGGTACTGAGGACTCTGCAGCTCTTGTGAAGTCGGTGAGTGCTCAGGATCTTTCTTTAGCGTCTATTTAGTACCTAAGTATAGATCTAGGACTGACTAACTTCAGGCTCCAAAAGCAGTGTAGGTGTCTGCCTTCTCCCTTTTCCTCATTTCTCTTTCCTTCACCCTTTAATCTCTTGATCAGATCATGTGTTCTCTGCTCCCTCCAACTCTTTCCATTTTTCCATCCTCCTCCACTTGACATCTGCTCCTGCTGCTGCCCCTCACCCACTCTGATGGCTCTCCTGGGGTGGCACCCCTTTTCTCTCCCTCTCTCTCCTTAAATCCTCCCTGCCTCATTTTCAGAGGGGCAGAGGACTGAAGCAGCAGCTCAGCACTGCTCTCCTTGAGAACCTCCCAACTGCCCCATCTCTGCTGTGTGGGGCTGGTTGGGGCTGGTGGCAGAAAGAGGAGTTAGCATAGAGCTCTTGACTGGAGTGGGAGCCCAGAGCTGACACCATCATCTTCTATACCAAAGATATAAACCAAAATGGCTCATTTTCCTCTGTATTTCCCACCACAGGTGTAATCCACTAATGACGACTCTAAAAGAAGATGTAATGAAGGGATAATGTTAATTTTGCAAACAGGAAACTCTCATTAGTGGCTTCTGATTTTCCAGACAACCAGAATACAGCTGTGGCTGTGAATCTGATGGATCTTTGCCTGACGTGAGCTCCTCTGTGTTGCAGGAAGGCATGCCCCAAACGCTGAGTTCTACCAGTATGTTTACCCCATGTAGCTTCAGCCCTCATCTACATTCTTCAAAAGAAGATGAACAAGGAGGACTTATCTTCCAGGATGGAAACCTTACCTCAGCATCTCTGGATGCTCTAATCCAGCATCTCATACCCACCACTGATTACTACCCTGAGGTAAGCAATTCACGGCATGATAAACAGTTTAATTTTGATGAATTGAGATAGTGCTTTATGCGAAAGTGCAGATGTGTGTGATTCTGAATTAAGAGTGGTAATTTAAAAGCTGAGTAAATTAATGCACTGCTTGAAATGCTGTTTCACCATTCTAGATTTGTTTCCTTGAAAAAGTAGATCCTAAAGTTGATGTTACCTTTAAATAGGAGAACAGAGTGGGGGAAAAAAAATCTATGGTGACGATGAAATAGTGATTTGTCAGTGGGAGAACTTGAAAAGTAGCAGTGCATCCCAGGGAGGGTTAGATGAAGGCTGAAGCAAAAACAAATCAAGTCTGAGCTGGCATTCAGTTGAATTTCAGTAGCTGTTCAAGTTGTCCGGGTGTCACAGCAGGTACAAAGCATTTCCTCAGTGACAACAGAAACGCTGCTTCTGATGGCTTTGTAACGTACGTAGGGTTATGCTCATGCTCACTATGACTTTGCAGTCACTGGACAGCAGGACACAGACCCTAATCCTCACTCCATCAGTGAATACTCTGTGTTCCTTCACCACTAATGTGAGGATCTATAGTGGAAGCAGGTTTATGGTCCCGAAAGCCACTGACTTCACTGGATTCTGCACATACTCAGTGGAATTCAGAACAGAGTTTTACTGGAAGACTTTCAAGTGCTGATATGTCTCCATGGAAAGGCTTGTATCTCAAAGCACCGGGGTAGCATTGACTTCTAGGCAGTTTAGAGGTCTACTAAAGTTATCAATGCAGAGCAGACAGCATGTTTTAAATTACCCACAGCTCAATTTCTGATCAGCTAAAAATAAGTAATAAAGAAGCGTGTTAATTATAAGAGAACAGAAAGGCAATAGAATAGGTAATGGGCAGATTAGGCTGTGAGATTTTCATTAAGCAATGTGTGATATGAAATATTACACCCGCTGCTCAGGAGCATGGCCAGGTCTGGGGGAAAGAAGATAATCCAGGCACCGGGAGGGGATGGGAAGAAGATTCATGCATGTATTTTAATTTCACTGCAGGAATACTTTAAATAGTCCAAGGATTTATCCAACAGCCCTGCTCCCCTCAGCTTTCAGATGGAAGGCTGCATGTGGCATAGTTTGACTGATAGAAATGTTGGGGACTAGCAGAATAAATGCAGTGTTCCCTTACAGAGGCAGGATGAGACTCCAGGGCAGAAACAAGGTATGATTAACCCCAGGGTTTCTGAGCACACAACCAAATACAGCAAGGGGATGCCTGAGTCTACACGTTGAGTCTTCACTCTGTGCATTCCTGGTGGTGCTGTCTCCAGTGCCTGGGCCAGATTTGTTACGGAGGCAGGAGATGCCGCTGCTTCCTGCACCCATTGTAACCAGTTCCATTTTAAGGGCCAGGAATCCTTTTGCCTTTTGGACACTCAGCTCTGTCCTATCTGTTCCAGTGGAAATACAACCACAGAATGTATAGTTTATAGTAGATCTGCTTGTTTCTCTCCCACAGAAAGCCTATATCTTTACATTCCTGCTGAGTTCCAGACTCTTCATTGAACCCCACGAGCTTTTGTCCCGAGTTTGTCACAAGTGCATTGAGCAGCAGCGGCTGGACGACCCTGTGCTGGACAAGGTTAGTTCTTCATTTTCAACAGGCAGAGCCTGGTGATCCGGTGTGTGGCTTTGCCTCCTTTTGAATCGAATGAAACTTTCTTATAATGATGGTTGTTGCTGAGATCCTGACATTGAGGCATCTTAGTATCCGCATCCAAGAGCAGCGCTCCAGGCACCAGTCACTTCAGATCTTCTTCTGATTTCCCTTTCCCCCATCTCAGTCTTCCCAGGTGACTTTCCTTCTTAATTTCTTTAAGGCTTTGATGAAGCCTGCGGGTTGCAAGGAGGTAGGACGTAAACCTCACACACTGTCAGCTGCAGATGTCAGCACACCGCTCTCTCCCCCATTTTACTTAATGCCTTTGCCCGTTCTCTTTCTTGCTTCTGGTACAGAACGTAACAGTTCCCCTTGGCCTTACCTGTCACTGTGAACGCCACATAACAGCATGCAGCTTCCCACTAACCCCTCACTGCCAGCACTGACAGATTGTCTGCACGGCCGTGCTGCAGAGCGGCGCTCTCTGGCACACCAGGAACGAGCTGAAGCAGTAGTGAGGCTACGACAAGCTAACAGAATGAGCAAATCCAAGCTGTTAGTGTGTCACAGCTCCTCCTGTTTTGCCCAAGCGACTGTGCAGACTGGTACTGTGTACGATAACAGACGTGCATCCTCTGGCAGTCCTGCAGGCACTGCAGTGCGGATGGATGCCACTGGATCCCATTCAGCGGCAGATTCCACCTGATCTCTCCTCAGTGCATTGATGAAGACCTCTCCAGTGCAATACCTGGAACAGGAGCTGCATCTTGAGTGCAGTGGAAGGGAGAAGAACATGCATCGGTTGCAATTTTCCAAAAATGAACCTAATATTCTGCAATGATTTTAGGATCAGCCTTCCCAGCACTGAAACACGGTGACATCAAAATGCTCCTCTACCAATATCTCAACACATGTGCTTGTTTCACCCAGGGAACTGTTGGCATGAGTAACAGCATCTCTGCCTTCACTACACAGTACAACCAGCCAGACAACGTGGAAGTCTAACATGTAGGCTGCACATACAGTGTGAGTTAGAACTGTCTGTGTGAGGTGCAGCATCCAAGACAATTTGTTTTGAGGTGTGATGGATTCTGTTCTCTGATGCCGCTCCAGGATGCAAGTTTAGGAGAGCGAAAATGTTCCAAAATGTTCCAAAGCTTCGCTGCTCATTTCAAGAGATTAGAAGTATTATGAAGAACTCCCAGCCTGCCTAAAGTGAATCTACATTTTGGACATCCCTGCAGTAATGTGCAGGTGGTGGGACAGCTGATTTTATGTCACTGGGAGTGGGCCTGACCTCGAAACTTTGCACACAAGTGACCTCCCATCCCCTGAGCCATGTCCTTGACTTGCACAATGTCCTCTCCTTCAGTTTAGAATAGCAGTTTGTACAGCTGGAGCAAATGTCTCCCCAGACCTTTGCAGCTTCCAATAAAGCTTTCCCTTTAGCAGCCACCTGCTGGTCTTTGCGAGTGAGCTTAATGCTAGCTGACAGCAGTTATTTTTAGAGATGTGGTTCGATGAAACCTGTTGTTGGTGGAAAGCTGAAATACGCATTTCAACCACCTTGGTTGAAAAGCAGAGACTCAAGAGTATAATTTTCCCCGATTACAGGGTATACTTCAGCTACAGTACGTAGGATGCAGAAGAGGCTGTTTGTTTTGGTCTGTGTTTTCTGTAAATAAAAGTGCAGTTTCTTGTTTAACGCAATTTCCTTTTCCCTTCTTCTTGGATAACAGAGGATGAAAGCTTTGGAAGCAGCTGCACTGGCTGTCTGTTGAGATAATGCTAAGGCACCAGTTGTGCTGTGCCCCACATTTCCCTCCTTGCCCTGTATCATCCTGACTATTCTTGCTGCTGCATCCTCAGATAAAACACACCAAAAGCAAAGCGGGCACCAGCTGTGTGTGATGTGAGTGAGTGCCCTTGTCTTATCACAACCTTAAGCTTGTGTTGGGGACGAGCAGCGTTATCACCAGTTCAGGTAAAGCTGCTGAAGTGCTGGTGTGTCCGTCTGTTCTTCCTCACGTTACATCTGCCTCTGGTCCCTGAGGTGTTCTTTTCATCCGGATAGAAAGAAAAGAAGCAAAAGACTCACCACTTTGTTGGTCAAGAAATAAACTGCAGTCAGGTTTTTTTTCAGGGCGGATGAAAGCATAGGAGGGTTGTGATCAAAAAGGAAGAACACATGGTTCAAATCATCAGAAAAGCCTGTTGTTTTTAAAAAAGGTACAAGGGTTGCACCAACAAAATGTCCAGCCAGCCACAAACAGACCAATCGCATGGGCAGAGTACTTAAATCTGCATGTAAAACAGATAGCTGTGTATGCATCTACGTGCTGGTGTATTTGCATGCCAAAACGTGTCATTTGTGCACTACACTATTTGTTTGCGTGTGTGCAGATGTTGTAGGTGCAACTCTAAGTGCCTTCTTTGAAAATCTGGCCCCAAATTCAGGAAGATGCTGGAACTTCAATGAGCAAACACGTTTCAATCCCTGTGCGTGATTCTGGTTTCCATTTCAGGCACGGATCAGAAAATTTGGACCCAAAATCTTACAGTTGCTGACGGAGTGGACAGAAACATTCCCGTATGACTTTCAGGAAGAGCGGATGATCGGCCATCTGAAAGACATGATTCACAGGATAGCCCCGTGTGATGAGGTGAGGGTGTCTGACATGGGGCATTGCGTGAAAGTGCTGACTTCGGTTTCCCACTTTGGTTCTTCCTTTTCCTCCTGATGTTTTCCACTTCCTCTGGAAAATCAGTTCTCCTCTAATGGTTAAAACCTGTAGTAGCTTCCCTGAAAACCCATGTCTCTCTTGTGGTAGTGACGTGGGGACACATCACAGCGATCGATAGAACTCATCTACTGCACCTTTCTTTCTAAAAGAGCACTATTCCCATCTCAATGATAGAAGATCTGAGACATAGCATAGACTGAAAGTATTGCTAGAATTCATCAGCATTCATAGAATTCATTCAGCAGCAGTGTGCTCTCCACAGTTACCATCTGCAAGAAGAATGAAGTATCATGATTTGAGAGCAACCACGCTGCACAAGCAATGGAGCAATGGCTTAGAGAGCACTCTGGGGTGTTTGATATAGTGTGTGAGGAGAGGAAGAAGCAGCCACTCACCAAGTGATGTTGTGGGGCTAAAAAATACTATTGTTGGCTTGAAGGTACCTGACAAAGGCTTTCTATCTCTAAGAAAATGAGTGGTTGTTAAAGTGGAATCACCACGGGGTGTTCTTCTCCGTTTTGTTACCTTCCACGTCTTCAGTCTGGTAACTTTTGAAACAATCTTTGCATTTTGTCATCTTTTTCATTAGTGAATCAAACGGGTTTGGTTTACACATTCCTGCCCTTTGTGAGAGAGTTCACAGACGCTGTGCTTGAGCTGGTTGATGTTGTAAAGCTGGCACCCAGACAGAAGGCAGACAGACACAGAACGGCAGACTAGTGCCACTGGGATCCCCATCAACGTCCATGTGATCTATGGGCCGAGACAGCTCCTGTTGAACTCAGTCTGTTTTGCTGATACTGTGAGATTGCGAGGGACCATTCTTACCTTTAAAAATATACATATTTATGGACATGTAGCTTCTCTGGGAGCATAGAAGTGGCAGAAGGCAGCAGTGTGTGGCCCTCTGGGCAGAAACTCAGTTTAGATGGTAGGTCTTGTTATTCAAATAAAGGAGCTGTGTGTGTGGCAGAGCAGGACATGGGGAACAGAACATCTGGGAGACCTGCTTGTAAACTCAGGTGGGTGAAACCCATAGATTAATCCAGAAACATTAAAAGTACCACAAAGTCCATGAAAATAACAAGGATAAGAGCAAATAGCATATAGAGAGTCTCTAATTACTTCTGGGTTAACTATGGGAATTCAGTTCCATGGGCTACCCCAAGGCCTGGCTTCAGGACACAGATGTATGCAATTCAGTATAACAAAAAGCACAGCACCCATAGGGTCGAAAAAAGGAATTTAGCAGAGTTGCAATATAATGAAAAGCAAGTTGAACCCTCCTACCCACATGAAACATGAGAGCAATGGAAACAGCTGCTCTTGGGCTGTGCTGGCATCATGGCTGGCAGCTCTGGGTGGCTGTAGGCTGGCATGGCTCTGCTGAATGGCCTGCAGGGATGAAGGATGGGAAGGGGAAGCTGTGTGGTGCTTCACTGGAGGTGGAGGAAACAAAATGGGCTGCTGGAAGAGGCCACAGTGACCTCAGCTTCATTGATTAGAGCAGTTGAAACTCTCCCTGGCAATGAACTTGCTCCAGCCAGCCACCAAAAAAAGGGGCATCAGCATCTGAAGTGCGAGAAACCTGTACAGATGTGCCCAAATCATGTCCACTGAAAACAGGAAAGCAGGCAATAATGCAGTCAGCAGGGGCTTTATGGGCACAGAGAAAACCCTTTTAAAGGCAACTGCTTCATGTTAAGTTGCTGCACTGGAAAAGAGCCATAAGTGGGCAAGATCAGCTTTTTGTATACAAAGCAGGCCTTTATTTGCCTAACTTGGACCAGTGCTGCACACCTTTGCTCTGGGAAGGTGCATAGCTATGCACTGATGTTCGTGGGTGCTCTGGTGGGCCTCTGACTGGACTAGCTTCAAATCATTGTTTTACAAATACTGCTAGGACCCATAATTGCAAGTGATTATGCCTGAGCAAAATCAATAATTAATTTAAGGAACAGCTCATATCCTGCAGATATAAATTTCTTCTCTTTTTTAAAGGAGCAGCACGAAAGAGTGGTCATGCCCATTAGTTGTCTGGAAAAAAAGTTGTTCCCATTCTGGATCATAGAAATTAAAGATTGAAAGATTGGTGAGGTCATCAAGTCCATGTAGGTTAATGCAGGATTTTCCCCTGCAGTGTGTGCTTCTGTCCTTTGTAGAGTCCACTTTCCAAAGGCTCTGTGATGTGCTTATAAATGTGACCATGCTGAGAAGCATTTCTTGGTAAGTGCTGTGATTTGCATTTAGAGTTAGAAATTAAAATTTGAGCTCTTAAGCCACCTGCTGATGCCTGCCATCTTCAGAGAAACTTTCCCAGTTAAGAATGAAACATTTGCTTTTAATATTAAACAGAAGTATGCTTCTTTTGACTGTTAATGTAGCAGTGCGGTGAAACAGATGATAGAGTCCAGCATGCAGCTCCTGTACAACGGGGGGTCACTTTGTGGCGAGGCAATTATCAGCACGCTGAAGGTAATGAACAATATTGTTTTCAATTAGTGAACATAACTTAAAGAAAGCAGGAAATGCTTTTAAAAGGGCAAAAACAGGATTAATTTTTTCTCCCCCAACACACAACAAGGTTTCTAGGTGAGTCTCCTCAAGCACTCAGTTCTGTGAATTATTCCTATTATTCCTACTGTGTCCATTATCTGTCTCTCATTTCATTCTGTTGTCTGGTTGGGTTACTCAGACCTTTGCTTACTGTTGTCTATATCTGTATCTGTCTTTTTGTGCCACGTTCCCTACGAAGCTAGATGGAAGCAGATCTCTTGATGACTGCTTATTGAAAGACTCGCAGTGCCTTTCAAACAATTCCACTTCTTGGCTTTTCACCCAAACAGTGAAGAATTTAATGGGCAAAGATTCTGTGTCTCAACTCATTTTTGAAAGAGAATTGGGTTTTCAGCTGAAAGTTCTTTGGCCAAATGCTTCATATGCCACAGAAAACTTTTACTTTAGTGTCCCCCAATCAATTTCTGTGTTTACAAAATATGTTCACAGAATGCTGAAATATTTCCTTATTTGAGTTTCCACTAAAAATAGCATTCTAATCACAGAACTTGATAAGCTGCGCTGAGTTTTGCAAACACACCTGGATGTGAACTGGAGAAGTATTCAGATGGTACTCAGTGGTTTGGGTCCAGGATGGCCTTTGTAAATCAAAAGTGTGATCGTGTGTTTGGGTGAGGAATTGCATGAAGACCTCCAGTCTGTTTTCCTTGGAGCCAGCGTATATCAGGAACTGAAAGAATTGATTTTCTAAAAAATTATTTCAGTGATTTGTTTATTCATCTTCCTCACTTGATTTTTCACTCATGCTCCATGATTTTGAGACCTGTATGGTTGTTCTCCAAGACAAGTCCCTCCTACCTTCTAGGTCATTGCTTCATTTATGACTATATACTGCTTCTCTGGCCTGTGCTGCAGCCTGGCTCAAAAGAATGTCTTCCTTGGGTGAGCCGAAAGGTACCTCAGTGATGTGAAAACATCTGTTGGAAGAGCTGTACAAATATGGCAAAACATTGCATCAAATGTTGAAGTGCTTGTAATTTTCCAAGGGTTTCCAGCCTCAGACTCGTAATGGGAACAGGGTTGATGGAAGCGTGTTATTCTTCACTACTTCCTGCATGCAGGTGGGATGCTATGTATGCAAGAACACTGACCCCAGCAGCTAAAACTGAAGACTGCCTACCGCCTACAACTGTCTGGAGAAGACACAGGCTGTTTCTAAACCATTCCCAAGTGTGCAATGGGCTGTGACACAGGTGTGTGTTGGCCTTCACGAGATGTCAAACTCCAGCCAGGTCCCTGATGCGATGATAAGAACTGCATAGAGAGTGCCAAGGTGTACATCTGCCGTACAGTACAGATGTAACAGAGGAGGGCTCCGTGCTGGCTCTGGTTTCACACCGGCGTATTACAAACGGCTGTTACTGGCAACGTGATGGTACTGAAATCTGCTTGGATGGAGAGCGAGGAGTTATCCCACTTGTGAGCAGCCAGAGTATCCTTGTGCTGGGATCGGAGCTGATAGTGGGCCAGCCTGGAAGCTGTTTTCCCAAGTGAGTGCTCTCTGAAATTGAGCTGTCGTACCCACGCCTGATGCTTCTTTGGCTGGGAGAGCCCACAAGGCCTTGCTGTCGAGGAACACCTCAGTACGGTACACCTGTGCTCCGTGTGAAGTTTTAGCCCAAGGACTTTTCCAATTAATCCTTGTTTTCAGAGCCCATCTACCAGTTCTCTCCGTTTTATGTCTGCATCTGTCAGTCATGAGGAGTTGAAAGCGTTTTTATCTACCCATCCTCCATGGCCAGCAGCTCTGCTCTTTTCCTGCTAAGAGCTGCTCCATCTCTGAGAGGAACCTGCACAACTTAGTAATGATCATCCTGCTGAGCGTATGGCTGTGCCTGGAATACCTTATGAGCGTCTTTCACTAGCAATTAACATTTTGGATATTAAATACTCAAACCTACTCCAACTGGGTAAAAAGTAACAGTGTGCTTCAGCTGCTCTCAGCAAAAAGGGGTGGAAAGAAAAGCTTTAAAAACACTTCTTATGCTCAATAAGTAAGAGTTGACCAGCAATTATTAATGGGTAGAGTTCTCAGGCAATGTGTCGCTGACATAAAGGATGGGTACCAAATGCTGCTCTGCTCCAGAAAGCTGGAATAACTCATGTTGTTGCATTCCATCTCCTCTGCTCCCTGCAGCACGGGTGTTGGCAGCAATAAGCGAGTATTAGTGCCAGCCCAGCCCACCAGTCCTGCTTGCCTCTTCTCCAGTCTGCAGTCTGTTTCTGTGGTCTGGAGCACAGAACTGTAATTAAGCCAACTGATTGTTCTGAAATAGGCATGTTGAAAATAAAATGATAACCTGTTGCTGGCTTAGGAATACTTTGCAGAAGGTAAAATGCGGCATAAAAAACATACCTTCATGAAGTTCTGTGGGTGGTTTACGTTTCTTTCTCCCTGTCTCTCCAGGCCTACTGGAAAAAGATGAATCAGCTTTTGCAGACCCTGAATCAGAAGCTCGCCACCCTCAGCCACGGGCAAGAAGGGATTGTCAAGATCAATGCTGCTGTCTCTGACAAGCTGGTTGCCTTTAAAAGTAAACCTCCATCAATTCAGAGAGAAATCCTGAGCGTCTGCAGTGACCCTTACACTCTGGCTCAGCAGCTGACACATGTGGAGCTGGTACGTGGGGATGGTTTCCAACTTTCACAGTCGGAGATATTGTTTTAAGCCATCAGCTGCTAAGTATTCCAGACACAACCAAAAAGCGTCCGCACTGCTGCAGCACATCGCACTGCTGTATCAGCACTGCAGTATGAGGCAGGGTCTGAAAGGTTAAGAGATGCCTGGGAAGTGAGAAATTACCAGAGTGTTCCTGTGTGTTTTGGGGCACGGCGCTTTACCTTTTGAGCTTGCTTTGTCATTAAATGTGGGTCTTTGTTCCAGGAAGGTGAACAAGGCTTCTGTAAGGTACTTGCTTTGAGCTATGAAACCTGAGGGTGCTATTGAAATGGCTGATCATTAGCCTGTTTGTTAATTGGGAAGAAATTTTAACTCAAATCCATTCCCACAGATACGTAAAGCATCCGAGCTGCCCCCAGTGTTTCTCTTTCTTCCCCTTGTTGCTCTGAGCACGGGCATACAAGGTTGTGCAAATACCAGGAATGCTCCCCACACCCAAATGAAGTCCTGCCATTTCCTTCCTTGGACTGCAGTCCACTCTGCAACAGACTCTGGGTGGTAAATGCACCAATTGCAGTACCGAGATCTTTGCCAGAGTGTTGTGTTGCACACCTTTCTGCCAGGCTGGGGTCCTCCATGGGTGTTTGCAGAGGAACACAAAACGTTATTGCTGCCATCTGCAGATCGTCTGATATTGTAACTGCTTTCTACTGCCTGTCCTCCTGTGGACAGTGCCCATTCTAGAGGGGAAGGCTGGAAAAATTAACCGTGAAATGGACTGTGGTTTGGAGGGGATATTGTGGAGTTAAATGTAGGGATCCAGAAAGTAGCTCATATTGTATTTGTGAAGCAGTGGAATAGCTCAGAAACCCCTAATTTTGGATCATCTTCTCACCTTGGTTAGTTTTCAGAACATGCAGCTTTGGCTCTCTTAGCTGTATGTAGTTTAAGCCAGAAAGTACAAGTCCTTTTGCCTGGAGTTTTTTCCTTGCTTTTCCTTTCCTCTACAATACAAGTGTTCTCCAAGGATTCCCTATATTCAGATCACACTTTTAATACTGATACAGCCACAGATTTTCATACCACTGTAATCATTGCTCCCTACCTTCTCTTTCACTCACTGCATCTGGTACACCAAATACATTGCACTGAAACTGTCAGATGCTTATTTGTTAGCAAGAAGCATTTCTTTCTTTAATAACAGTTGTTTGTGTTTAAGAGCTCTGCACAGGTACCAGTGGCATGGTGAGAAGACCAGAGGAATACCCCAAGAACAGCCATAACATTTTCACTTACACAAAACTACCACTGATTTTAATGCGACTTGAGTGTCCTACGATTAGGCTGTATAAATTCCAAAGTATTGCTACTGAAATACTTTGTGTGACCTGCAACCTACTGAAAATATTTTTCTAATAAGCATGTTAAAGGGCATGTCAAATAGGAAGGGACATGTTTCCTGTGTCATTAAAAATACTGCCTTTGATATCTTGTAACCTGGGGATCATTTTAATGACTTAGCTTTCATACCAAAGCATTCTGGAGACTGTACAGTAATGGTTTCCTTGGGTATCATGGAAACCAGCCCCCATCTGCTGACTCCTGGGCTGTTGTGCTGTTGTGAGCTGGGCTGCCCATCTCTAGCTCAGTCACTGCTGCTAGATTCTTCCTTTCATAGGCAATGTAAGTGATCTTCTGTCTCGTTTCCATAGAATTGTGCTAATGGGCAGAAGCAGAAGTCAAAGGAAGTTAAGGAACATATTTGAAAACATAGCCCTGAGGGCCTAGTTCATTAAGATGTAGGCTGAATAGGCTCAGTGGCAGCTATTATAATTAATTATGACTGCTGTAAAATATTTTTCTCGGTACCTTTTAGGTTAATCAATACGATAGATACCAAATCTCAGGGAAATGGCTGAGTTCCCACTGACGGTGGTGAAGCTCTGTTAGCAGTCAGCATACACTGCTGTAACACCCAAACACACCTGCCCTGACAGTATATTTCAGAAGCACTGACAGCTGCTTGGCTCCTCCAAGGCTGTCCTTGCCAGCGCTGAATAAACCTTCCACAAAACAATGTCCACTTGTGTCAGCAAGGTGGGCCCTCAGGGGAACCAAAGGCAGCTCCCGTAGAGGCAGGATCATGAGTGACAGCATATTTTTTTACTCCACAGTGCCTACCGTGGTCTTTTAGTCCTAATGCAGAGGGATAAAACCACCCTCCTTCCCAAACAGCGGCTGCTGGTTGTCTGAAATTCCACATTTGTTCAGAATCTGGTGGAGATGGACTGTCCTTTGCTAAGAGAGATCTGGGCGCTTTATTCACTCTTGTTTTGGGTAATTCCTGGGATGCTCTCCAGTGTAAGCAATGACTGTAATATAAGCACACGCATCTCTTGTGCCTTCCCCAGTGGCACACAGCCAGCCCCCCAGGGCATCACCTGAGCTTGGCTGGTAGGGAGGCAGGGTCAGAGCACCGCGTGGCTGACAACGGATTGCTATGGTTACCAGAGCTCAGTATTTCAGCCATTTGAACAGCTGGGAAACGCAGCCATTGAGAAATGCTGGGCAGCAGTAGGTCTGTGGCAGCTCCAAGCACAGAACTGAGGTCTTTCTGACTCCCAGATGAGGCCTCGAGCATCAGCACCTTTCTGTCTGAGCACTGAAGAGAGCTCTTGCTGTGACTTCTCAGTAACAAGACATATGTTTTCTACTTTCTACTGAAATAACTCTAATTGTTATCAGTGTTAACATCTCGTGCTAGTTGGCTGTCTACAAGTTCAACAGCACCATTCAAAGCTTAAAGATAATAGGGATGTTTTACAAAGAGAAACAACAGACATTGTGGAGTGCTTTCTCATTTCTTCCTGTCTCTATTTTGTCCCTCTAATAGGAGAGGCTAAGTCACATTGGACCTGAGGAGTTTGTGCAGGCATTTGTACATAAGGACCCTCTGGATGGCACCAAGGTATGTTCTGTCCACATACAAAATATCTCCTACAATGACTGATGAACTGATGTGATCCATACGAGCAAGCCTGGGACATCACCAGGGCAGGTCAGCTGGCAACGCTGCACTCTCACAGGGAGGATGGACCTGTTGGTGGAGTTCTAGCTGACAGGTCGTTGCCATTCCTTCATGGTGAGAACGTTTCCCAGACAGAGACTGGTTTACACAGTGACAAAGTTCTGGCCTTTGGCTCTTCCTCTTCACCTGTTTTGGCCAGGGCACGTAGCTTGTAGCTGCACAGACCCAGGGAATGTCTGTTGGCCTAATATTAAAGGCATAAGGACTCTGGACATGATGTAATGGCCACAGTGTGTGCCCAGACACCACAGTACTGAGTCAGTGCGTCGTGAATCAACATTCTCTTCTCTCTACATACAGTGCTCCGGGTTAAAAGCTATTGTAGGGAATGAAGTGCCTGATCAGGGTTTCCTCCAGAGTTCTTGGAAGCCGGTTGGAGTCTTTCCGTGGGTTCCAGCGGGGTTTGAACAGCATTTCATTGAGTGCTTCAGTAAGGAAAGAGACTTCCAGCTGGAGAGCAAGAGTCTGGTATTTCATCTGCTGACAAAAAAAGAAAGAGAATGGAAAATTCTTCCCCAGAACCACAAAAGGGCTCCCACTGAGATCATATATCAGTGGCAAAATTGCATCATTAGATAGAGGAAGACTTCTTGCTAAAATGTTTCCCAAAGAGCACCAAAATAACTTGTAATGGTGAAGGGAGGGAGGCGTGGACAGACAAAATGGGCAGCCTCGGGCTTTCTCCTTCTCTTATTGGAGTTGCAGAGATTCTGCAGTTTGTTTCAGAGAGGGAGGAATGGGCAGAGCTGATGTCTCAGGTGCTGTGAACACTGATCACATCCTGTAGGAAAGAACCCCTGTGTGACAAAGGTGTGTCAGAAACGTGCAATATCAGGTCAGCCTGAGCTGAGATCTCAGCAACCTGCTGTGAGCACGAGGGACGAGATTGAAAATGAAGTGTCTCAGGAAGTCATCATCTCTGCTATGAAGTAAAATGAAAGAGATCAAATGGAGGCTCTGAATCTGAGTACGTTTTGGAAGAATAGGAGGGAGGCAGCAGTGAATGAAGTCAAACTGCATAAAGCCATGCAGGGAAAAGGATGCTAAGAAGGAAATGTTCTGTGATAAGCTGAAGCGGGCACAATGGCTGTAGCTTTGCATGGAGTTTGTCTGGAATTTCAAATGTAGTGGCAGAATGGAATCATACCAAGATATGAAGAGAAACGTGAAGAAACATCTGCTAAGGTGGACAGGAAGGGTTTGAGTGGGAGGTGAAGAGCAAATAGCAAAGCAAGGATGCATCACTGCACTGACTTCTAAATTCAAGCATATCTTCCTCCAAATAGGCTCTACTTACTGCAGAAAAAAACGCCTTAACATTTTCACACAAGATATGACACTAAAGAATTAGTGGGCTTCAGGTCAGCAAACTGGTGTAAGCAGGGGTAGCGTGCAACTTGTCAGCAGCCTCCTCCTGGGCTGAGAAGAGGTCCCAGCGATGACTTAGAAGATCCTCCATACCTTGGTGCGTTATAGCTGAGAGATTGTGTGGGACCTGGCAGGGCATTGAGCACAGCAGCACACACCTCGCGTGGAGTGGCAAGTACATACCTGGCCCATGGTAAGCGCCGCGTTAACTCTGGTCTACGTTCCCTCCAGGTGGAGATCATTTTAAACACAATTCTTGCATGAAGGCTTCAAAAGGTTTCATTTATGAATGTTTATCGAGCACTTTGAGAGCTGCTGATGGAAGATGCTAGGGAGGTGCTAAATGTTGTTGCCATTTATAAAGCTTAACCTTTAAAAGGCAATCTGTTTCAGCATTAAATGTGCACGTTTTAACCAAGTTTTGTGGCATTAGCTGTGGTTCTTACGCTGTTGCACAGCAGTGCTGTGATGGAAATACCACATTCAGAACAAAACCAAGGTTTTGTGTACTTTTTCTGCTGTAGCAGGGGATAAAAAATAGCACAGGGTGCAAGAAAAGGAACTGCTATGGGTAGAGTGGGGCTGCGTTGGGATTTCGTTTAGTTTGACATTCACGTGGTGCTTGCCAGTGTTCACTTTTGAGATGCTTTGATATATTCATTTATTTATTGCATAGATAGTCTTCCCATAGCGTGGCTTGGAACGTCAGGCTTCAGATTGGTGGCCTAATACCATCGTACTGTGATTTCTTTTTCTAAATGAGCCTGCATACAGAATTGCAGGGATATGTTTTCTTTGAATTACCATAATTCAGAGAATCTTAATGTAAGGTGTCTTAATGTAACATTAAGACCCAGGTTTTAGGCACCTAACTGACATAATATGGGTAATTCCGTTGACATCCGTGGATCTGTGTTTATGCATTGTGGTTTTCTTCTTAGCAGAGCGTATTTCTGGCAGCTCTGGGAGATGATCATCTGAACAGTACAAACATTTGGTATTCTCTGATACCCTCTAGTGGATGGTACTGAGCGTTCACATAAATCATGTGAGCTCTGGGAGAGTCTCCGAATTTAGGGCTGGAAAAAGGAGTTGAGTTCTTATACTGCCCACCAGGGTCTCCAGGCTGTGTGAAGCACCCTGTCACTCTGCTGAAGTCAAACCGTCCGTGGATATCAAAGTAACTGAAGGAGTTCAGCCAAGTATCTGCTTCCACCAACTCTATCAGCTGTGGGAATTTGTGTGAAGTTTCATATAAGAAGTAAAAAATGTGTTTCTTTGCAGTGACTCTTACTGGTGAGATCTCCCTTGTGTGTAAGCAGCCTGTTCCAGTGCAGCCAGCAAGGCAGAGCTGGGGCACTCAACAGCCTATTATCCTGAATGCTCACGAGAATAAAGGGAAATATTTTTTCCCCATAGGGAAGCAACTAGAACTGTTTTTTCTTTTGCTGTTTTCTTGTGCTAAGGCACAGTCTTCTCTGTATGTGAGAGAGATGTGGCCAAATGATTACCTTTGTGTAATGGGTATTTTGCCATCAGGCAGCTAACTGAACTGCAGTTACATGTCTTTGTGTGTTCTTTTCTCCCCAGCCTTGTTTCAGTGACCAGAAGACCAGTAACCTTGAGGCCTATGTGAAATGGTTCAATAGGCTCTGCTACCTCGTAGCAACAGAAATCTGCATGGTAAGTGGGAAGCATGCAGCTCGTTTTGCACACGCCTGCGGTACCAGTCTGAGGTGGTACACTAATAAGCAAACCTGGGGATTTATTTCTTATGACCCAGCTAAGCATCTGACAGTAAGTTTTAGTAATGCTGCATTCACAGGAGCAAGCTGATAAATGACAAACATATTACAAAACAGGGCTGGCAACACACGGGGGTACACTGTTCTATTGATGCAGTAGGAGCACAGTGTGGAATAATGAACCCTGCAGGGAGAAAAAGAGGAAAAAGTGCCTTGAATTATCCTGTGAGATTTCTGCTGGGAAAGATTCTAGTGGAGCAGTATTTGTTATCTGTCATCCCAAAGCTCTGCTGTGCATGTCAATTCCCATTGCACAGCAATTTGTCCTGCTGCCCATTACTGGAGCTGCGTTTGTTGTGTAGTTAAACCTGGTAGACTTGGGTTTAGTTCAGTTGGCTCCATCAAAATGAAGTGAATGTTTTCTCCTTTGAAGGGAGGAATAGTGATGGGATATCCTACATAGCTTGTGATTGGAAAGCATTGCCATCTGAAGATCTTTGGGAAGGTGGGGTGATTCCAGTCCAGCTAAAATGTGGATTTGGAACACAAGGTGCCACTGGGCCTGGTCTGCCCTCCAGTTCTGTGTA
The DNA here is from genome assembly GCF_016699485.2 of Gallus gallus. Classification (NCBI taxonomy): domain Eukaryota; kingdom Metazoa; phylum Chordata; class Aves; order Galliformes; family Phasianidae; genus Gallus; species Gallus gallus. The sequence continues at coordinate 13,709,336 of NC_052544.1, forward strand.
TGTTCATTACAAACGTTTGTTTTAATTTACAGCCTGCAAAAAAGAAACAACGAGCACAAGTCATTGAATTCTTCATTGATGTTGCCCGAGAGTGCTTTAACATAGGGAATTTTAATTCACTGATGGCTATCATTTGTAAGTACAGCTCCTAACCAGATGTCTCTGTTGGCTGTGGCAAAAGGAAAAGGGGAAGTCTTACTCTCATCTGTGGCTCTTTTTTCCCTTCTTTCTCCCCCATAGCTGGAATGAACATGAGTCCTGTTTCCCGGTTAAAGAAGACTTGGTCAAAAGTAAAAACAGCCAAATTTTTCATTCTTGAAGTAAGTATACAAATAAATAAAGTCATGCTGCTTGAACTGTTCTCTTTTTCTGTATGTTTGTGAATTTCCACAATGTTATCCAGATATGAGATGTTTGCTTGGCTCTGTTCGGGTTTTGGTACAACTAAGGGCAAAACTGTCTCCAGAGGACTCACAGGCTGCTTTCTAACCAATGTGTTGTCTTTTCTATATCTAGCACCAGATGGACCCTACTGGTAACTTCTATAACTACAGAACGGCATTGCGGGGAGCTGCTCACAGGTCCCTCACTGCACACAGCAATAGGGAGAAGGTAGGTGTGACCACATCTCGTGTACCTCCCAAGCAGTGGTGTGCATCTCTACTGAGAGCGTGACTGAAACTCTCAGAGCATTGCTGTCCTCTTTTCCATGGGGCACCAGTGCAAGGCTTGTGCACTGCTAAATGCAACTGGAAATGTGAATCTGCAGCTGAAAGGGGTTTGAAATGGATCAGAGGGCTTCTGTGGACTTGCTGTCAGGAAGTTAGGGCAGGCAGAACATGTAGAATGAATGACTGTGTTGCAGGCATCTCTGTGCCTCTTGAAATTTCGCACTGTTTAGATTGATAAACCACAGGAAAAGTATTCCAGGCTAAAATGACTTTTATTTTGGCATGGAGCATCAGCCTGGCAGGCCCAGGTGGAGCTGTGCTTTGTTGCAGCCATGCCAGGCAGCGTCTCTGTGCAGACAAGCCCTTATTGTACGGCCTGTGATTCGAGATACAGAGCAAAGGGCACAGCGCTCAGAGGTGATGAGGTGGTTCTCCACTTACATCAGAGAAAGATGATTTACTGCAAGTCATGCAAAAAAGTGTGGTCTGAACCCACTGCAGCAAATTTGGGGTGAAAGTCCGTCCTGTTGCCTTTTCATTTCATTTATTGCCATCCTGCTGAGAAAGAATTGAATCACCACTGTGTGTGGCAGATACACAGCGTTCTGATCAGATTCAAGAGATGTTAGCACAGCATCCTACTGTTTTGTGCCTGCATATTTCTTGTTCATTTTCTTATTTCTCCATCCCGTTCCCTTACTTTGTGAAAGAGAGTTTGTTTTTAACATTGCAACTACACATAGTCATAAATGGGTGATCTCTACACAGCGTGGCTAAGGGAGATACTGCATGGACGAGCATAACACAGAATTGAATGTTCTCTCACTAGAGGAGCGAGAACAAATGCTGATCTCACATCCCTGTAAATTTGATGTAAATCTGCTGAAGCTAATGGAATCTCACAGCACTTACAGTGAAATGAGATCAGCAGCTGGTCGCAGGCTGACTCAGCTGCAAAGGGAGTGTGCTGAGTTGTTCTGAAAAGCACTTCTCAAGGAGAGGTGATGGCTTTGGATGTTCTTTAGCAGTGGAGAAGCCCTTTTAACTCTCACACAGCGCAGCAAGGACCTATCAGTCCGAGATCTTTCTGCAGTTTAATTCTTCTGCGGCCATCGTATGTATTGAAGTCAGCAGCTTTGCTGTTTAATTTCCTGTGGGTGTTTGCAGTCTCTGACATATCTCTAGCCCTCGCTGGTTAAGGGAGAGCGGAGAGATTATTAAATTGAAAGGAATCTATTTTACATAGGAAGAAAACTGTATTCTGTTTACCTTAGGAACGTAACATTAGTTCAAGAAAATGCTCAAGCATTTGCCTTGGCAGTTGGCCATGCTGGGCATCTTGTGGGTACAGCAGATCTTGTAATGCATGCTGTAGGAATTAAGGAATTTTGTTGCCTTGCGTAAACCAGATTATTCATTATTTATTTTATTGACTTGGAATAAAATTAAAAAGCACCATCACTTTTTTAATAGAAAATGTTCCCGTTTTGTGGCAAACTTGCAGCAAAGCTCTCTCATTGAAGAAAATATTTTTCTTCATTGAATTCGTTCAAGATTGAATTGTGCTTATAACAGTTAGAGATCCCAGTCCCCTCTTCCCAACAAATGGCCACCACAGGAGCACGTGTGGAAGATGCAGGCCTCACCCATCTGCGTGGGACACAAAGTGCTCTGCGGGGAGTGCAGAAATAAACCTGCCCGAGCACAGGGTGAGAGGACAGACAGTGAAGGAGGGAGGGCGTTTCGTGCAGAATTTGGTATGCTTGTTAGGAACGGTCTGGTTTTATCTGTGCAGTCAGCTGACCTCTGCCAAATCCCAAATTAAGGCATCCCAGTGGGACAGTGCACAGTGTTAATGGCACTGCTCTGATTGGCTTTGAAACGCTGTGAGGATGTACAGCGCAGTGCTGTGTGTCGTTGCCATGTGATACTTTGGAGGAAGAACGTGTCTGAGCTCATTAGCTTTCTTCTTTCCGCAGGAGGCAATTGTCCTTCAGCATGTGGGTGGGTTGGATGGTTTGGGCAGAATCAAAAGGGAGTGAAATTTGAGTTTCTGGCACTAACCCAGATTTTATGCCAGCAAAGAGTCTGGATTGAAGCCAACGCTGAAATGTAACTATATCCACTTTTGTTGCTTTTACTACAGAAACTTGGAAAACAAAGCATGCAGGGCAGCGTATTTTTATTAGGGAAATAAATACCAACCCAAAGACAGAAATCCCCTGGAAATGTGTGGAGAATTGGTATTCTAGGGAACGTCTTTGCTTCCTTTTGGATGCAGATGAGAACAATCTCTGCCCACTCTCTGAGCTGACTGGTGGCTTTGTAGCTGTATTAGCATGGCGTGTAGCCCACATTAATATACCTTCCTTCCCAGCAAGGCTCTTAGTTTATGTTGGGTACCGCTAATGATGGTGACCCGGCCCTCAGGCAGTGCAGAGCAGGGCAGAACAAGCTCGTATCTGCCTGCAAAAAAATACATAGAACCTGGCAGTAATTTCAGCTGGGGATCAGGGCCTGGCTCCAGCTCTCCATGAGTATATTTTGACTTTATGAGACCATTTTCCTCATTCACAGACAGCAGCGGTTCTTTGGTTCTCAGCTGCCTTTAAGTTGCTCGATTTGTGTATGCAACAGCTTTGCTTGTAAGGACCCAACAGGGAAAGGAAGGGTTGTGAGCTTTTTTTTGCTCTTTGCTGTCTGCTGTTGTCATCAGACAATGAAGCTGTGGATGTACTGAGAGTTAATAAACGGAATTATCAGTATTTTCGTGGTCGTGGCTGTCTGCTCAGTGACCCTTGCTTTCAGTTCGTGCTCCTTTCAGCGTCTGTTCTCCTGATGGCTGACGGTGTCCCTTCGTCCTGCTGCCCTTTTGCTTGCCTCTCACTCCCCTGCTTTTTTAAGGGCCCAAAATAGTGAAGAGTAAATACTTATTTTTTTCTCTTCTCTCCTGACTGAGTTCCTCTTTCATGCAGAGAAAATACTGAACTGGAAAGATAATAGTTATGCCATTTCTCTTCACAGATTGTGATCCCCTTCTTCAGCCTATTGATCAAAGACATTTATTTTCTGAATGAAGGATGTGCTAATCGCCTTCCAAACGGACATGTCAACTTTGAAGTAAGATCTGAAAAACGTTTTTATCTCGTTCTGATAGCCCTATCTGAGATTGTTTGCCTGCAATTTCAGTGCAGCCCAACAAAGGCTGAGTATGCCAAAAGGGACAATCTCAAGTGACTGCTTGAAGGTTAAACCAATCTCAGAATGTTTTCTGAAAGACATAATGTATGTGTTTTATATAAACATTGCAAACAGACCGTTCTGACTTGCTTCATGTGGGTTGGCTGCTGGAAATACAGTGTCAGCAATATGCATGATTATATATATGGCTCGGAGGGGAAGATGACTTGAGAAAACAAGGAGAAAGGTATTTTCCTTGCCCTTGTAGACAAATCAGTGTAAAATGCTTTGTAATTCTGCCTTCTAATTAACTTTATTTTTTTAATAAAAAGACTTGGCAAAGTAAGACATAAATTGATTGCAGTCAGTAGATAACAACTGGAATACGGAAGCAGAATTACAGACAGGGCAGAGTCTGCCATGCTGTTGTGTAAGGATTGGAATGTGTTATCTCTTGCTCTAGGTTTTACACAGAAGAATTTCTATCAGCTAAAGCAGAGCACTCTCCCACAGCCCTGGCACTGGGTGGCTACATATCCTGAGTGGTTGCAGTTCTGTGCTGGGGAGGATGGTTTTACATTTGTTTAACTTGTTGCTGGTGGCTGTGTGTATATGTGTGTTTACGCCCTCTGTTCTTACGTATAACCCATAGCTTTGTTCACGGATACGTTTTCACTTAAATACAAACTGAGACTACTTGCAAGAAGGAATGGAGCACATCCTTTCCTCCCTCTTTCCCCAGCAAACAAGCAGTGAAAATCCACCCATCTAAAAGATCCAAGACTCCTTTCTCCTGATGTCCTTGTGGTCAGGGACCCTACATCCTGGTCTGCTGCTTGGCTGTGGTTGTTTAAGTGAGATAATGGAACTGTATCTGAATGGAATGGGTTTATGTTTACAGAAATTCCTGGAACTGGCTAAGCAAGTAGGAGAATTTATAACATGGAAGCAAGTGGAATGTCCCTTTGAACAGGATGCTAACATAATCCACTACCTGCACACTGCTCCCATTTTCACTGAAGATGGTAAGTCTGTACAATCTCTAATCACTGAAAATGTGTCTCTTTATCACTACCAATTAACATCTTGACCCATCTCGGGTGATCTCTCTCACTGACCAGTTCCATTTCCTTCCTAGCTTTCCTGTCACACGGCTTGTTTGTTATCCCCAGACTATCAACGTGCTTTTGCAGATAAAGCCTTCTACCTTGTGAAGCTGCTGTCTGATTACTTTTCTCTACCCCACAGCTTGTCCAAAAGGCACTGCTGTCTAGGAAGTTGTTGTGGTAGCCCTGTTTTTGAAATCAAGAGAAGAGGCCACAGCACCATGTTGTGGGCTGCTCTGAATGTCAGCTGTCCCTTAGCCAAATTCATGCAGTGATTGATGGAGCCAGGACTCATCTCTTCTGCAAACCAACACTGTCATCTATTCAGTGAACATGGCTTGAGGCTGTGGTCGTTCAGCTGACCTCCTTCACTGCAGCAGAAAAATATCTACAGAAGAGATTTTATAAGAAAAATATTTCCTAGTAATTAACTTAAGCTGCAGCTATGAAAAAGCTGTTCTGAAATCATTTTTCTGATTGAACTTTTAGTTCTGTGTGTCTTTTCTTCTTTCAATCTGCTGTCCAGTACAACAGGCCGTGCCATTTCATGCTGTTTCATGTTGGTTGCTTCGTGGTATGTTGTCATGCACAGAAACTGTCTACAGCTGTGTTCCCATAGGCCATACTGGTGTTGGGTTTATTTTTCCTTGATTCTTTAGACAGTTTTCTATACTGATCCAAGGTAATCACACCAGACAGCTTTTCAGAGACTACTACAGAACACTAAATGCTGCCTCAAAAATCCTACCTAAATACTAAGAGAAACAGCTGCCAGGATGGGATAATGAATGTGATTAAAGTAATATGTATTGAAAGGAGACAGCATGGAGGCATTTGTTCTGTATTTAGGCTCCGAAGGGACATGAAGTGAAAGTCAAGTCACAAGTGGTGTTTAAAAGTGCAGATTTCAGGCTGGTGAACCAAGAAAGGGTGACCTCAACCCACTAATTGTTTGCATATTTTCTTTCTCATATCCTCTGCCATATTCATACTGTTTTCACTAGATGCCCTTTGTAGAAGCCAGAGTAGGCCTCCCCTGCTACCCAGGGATAGTGGTGAGCAGAATCACCACTAATTAAAAGACAGGAGAATATATTAGATGCTACAGTGGTATGTGACATACAGCTGTACATCTGTAGGTCCATCACAGCGTGTAGGAGCAGTGGCCCAACAGTTTAATATTAAAATGAGCCTGAATTATAGCACAGACTTCAATACTGAGATGGTTCCAGTATTAGATAATTAAGCGTCACTGAACAGTCAAATGAGGAAATCCACGTGCATGCAAGTTATAGCCCACTTTATGTATTTATTTTTTAAACAGTGAGACATCAACGCACCACCAGCCTGTGTACAGGGAGCTGTACAGCCTGGGTGCATGTTGGTACCTGAAAGTTCACCCTTATGGCAAAGTTTTGCAGAAAAGAAGACCTGTTTATTTTCTTCTGCTGTGTTCTGTCTCTGGTTTCTTTAACTCATTCTTATCTTGAGGCTGTTTTGTATTCATTTAAGATACCATGTCCCCTTAGGACTTAAAGAGATTGAGGAAGATTAAGTTGTGTTAAGTGATGGGAATAGTCTTAAATGTAAAAAGTTTATTTGCTACAGTATCAACTCTCTCATTTTTTAATGGAGATCATTTAACTGTTTGACATTATTATAAGCAGGTCATGCTGTCGTATTTTAACTCTGGGCTCCCGTTCCATCTAAACTAACCTAACAGATTTCCAAAGATAGAAATGTGAACTAAGCAGCATTGTCCTGCTGATTGCCAGCAGTGTGGTGAGCCACGAACTTACAACAAGCTGTCCTTACTTTGTGTTTCAGTATTGGACATACGTGAATGCAGAGACATAGGGATTTACTGCTCCTGTTGAAACAACGTATTTTTACCTTTTCCAGGTTTATATCTGGCTTCTTATGAAAGTGAAAGCCCAGAAAACCAGACAGAAAAAGACAGATGGAAATCATTAAGGTAACCTCTTATTTTATCAGCTCAATTCTGAAGTACTTCCAAAATGCTGCATTGATAGGCAAAGCCTGTAAAGTGCTGGCATTAGAAGTGTGATCTCTGATGGAGGTCTTTTCCATTTATGACTAATTTACAGGGCTGGAGCTGCACTGATAAAAGCTAATCTTAATCTCAAATTATCCACCATTTAAAGGGCATCGTTCTCCACCTGTGCGTCTCAGCAGTGCTGTAGCCATGCAGTAGAGGCGTCTGAGTTTAATGGAATCCTCCTACATTCTGCGTCTCTTAGAAGAGATGTAACATGGTTTGGTGTAAATGAGAATCTGAAGACAGTGATGTGAAAACAGAAGGAAACAAAAAAGCAGCACATTTCATTATTACTACTTATTCATTGTTCTTATGTTTTAAATTTACAGATCCACTATTTTAGGAAAGACTTGAAGATTAGGAGATTACTGCAGTAGGTCAAAGAAAAGAAATCCGCAAACATTTTGCACTACTGATTCCAAAGATGCCTGTTTGGGATTTAGACAAATTCTTTTGTTTGAGTTTTTTGTTGGCCTTTTTTTTCTTCTTTTTTTTTCTTTTTCTTTTCTTTTTTTTCTTTTTTTTTTTCTGACTGCCTATCGTGCTGGATGAACTGGATTCATCCACTGAAATCAACAGAACTGTGCACAAGGACGCTTTTCTAACTCTGAGACAGAGAGGAAGGACAAACATAATTTGTGGCTGTGCCCAAACTGCGTCAGGATCACTGTAACTTTTGCCTCTGAAGGAAAAACAGAAGAAAATCAGGAGCATGGAGAACCATGGTACTGCAGAAGAGAATGGAAAAAGTGTAAAGAAAGACAAAAAATAGACATCACTATTTCAGAAGCAGGTGCTTCAGACAGCAGCTCTTTTAAACCTTCTGAGGATTATAAAATTAAATCAGACACAGCAGCAATCTGGTTAATTGCTGAACGAAGAAAGAACTTAATGTAACATTAGCAGTCCCCCAGCCTTGTTGAACAAAGCACTGACTGCAACAGGTATAAGCTTCCAGTGGATGAGAATGACATCGCTCGCTCATAGATATCCATGTATGTCACATACAGATCACGTCGGCGTGGGAGAGCTGTGCAAACCCCATGAATTTTTACAGAGAACAATCTGAAGTATGACTATTGCTTAGTTACTGTTCCTGCCACTGCTGTTGTTTTTCTTACTGTGAATGCTGGCAGATCTGAGGAGATTGTAGAGTGTATATGGTATTCCTTAAAGACCCCCTGCGCCCAATGTTTAAAGCTGAACTGAAGAAGATGGACTCAGTTTACCTCTGTTCAATGTGTGTAGCCTATTCCCTCATTTGGTTCCTGCTGAGGTGCATCCTTTAGAGGGCTTTATCACGCTTAAAGAAAAAGGATACTGCATTATTATACAGTATTATACAGTACTGTTTATTTTGCAGTTGGATGCTAAGAGGATAGGAAGGAAGCAGTAATTGCTCTATGAGACAAAGGGCAATTTCTTTAAAAAGGGTTTCAGACTAGAATGAATGGACTCAAGTACAAAATCTGTCATTCGTTAGCAGATAACCATTTTCCTCCTCTTTAGTTTTTAGGTTCTAAACAGTATCTACCATTTCCTTACAGGTAATAGCAAGCGGGGACTACATCTTGTTTTTAAACTTGTACAGTGATCATGGTGCTACTTTAACATATATAATAAGTGATAATGAACTACGTGGATGTTGGAGTCAAAAGCCAGAACAGTTTGTGTGTGGAAGGACTGTATGTATGTGGAAGGGCTGTTCCCACTTGCCCCCCAAAACCTCAAAAAGCTTAGCTGAAACCTAAATGTCACGTGATTCTTTGCTTTATTACTGACTTGATGCTGACCTTTCAGGTGTTCCACTCTGTCTATACAGGCAGGACATAAAACTTTCTTTGAAATCATTAACTGCTCTGTTTCAATTTAGAGTGATTCCAAATGGCCGTAGGATTTGGAAAACTGAAGCTGGTCATAAAAGCTGGCTATACTGGCCTGCACGTTTAGACAGAAGGCTGAAACTGCTCCTGCCCATTGCCTCACAAAGGTTGTCCGTGCCTGAGTGAGGTGTTGAAATATGAGGCATTGGTGAGGCAGTATTTGAGGGCAGCCCAGGCAGCTGAGCTGATCTTGAGAACAATGGCCCGAGATGTGCTCTGTGTCACATGCTAAAGCTTGGTACCTCCAGTGCAGTTCTTAGGTTGGGTTTTGGTCTGTGGAAAGCTGTGCAATCTGGATCGTGGCCACGTGGCATCCATCTTGCAGCGGGCTGAGATGAGCAGTCGAGGCGAGCAGGACAGCTTCTTCTAGATGTGCACACATAGGGACGTGATGCAGAGTGCTGACTGCGCTTCGTTTATCTACCAGCACACACAGGTACAAGCAGGGGGAACATACAAATGTCATGTCTGTACTTGGGCTCTGTATGGAAGAAGTAAGTGTGAGGATGGGACGGTCCTTCCAGCCGGGGAGCAGTTACTTCAGTGATACTGTTGATGTACTGTTTGTTAATTCTTGTACATGAGCTGAGAGCTAGACAGGGAAACACACACACATAGCCATTGCTTCCAGCAGAACCATCTCCAAAACAATGCCATTAAAAAATGGTTTAATTCCAACCAAACCCAGAGCAATAACCATAAACATACCCATAAGCAATGGTAGTGCTTACATGTGTTTGCTAAATGGTCTTTTTTATGTAATGTCTGCATCTCTTTAATAGGCACAGCATGACTTCATGGCAGAACAGGTTTTTTAGCTATCTGAAACCCACAGTGGGTGGGTGAGCCCTGCTCTAAAACTGCTTTTTAAGGTGCAAATGATCATTTTCCAGTAGTCAATAGAGGCCGGTACAGCTGAGGTGATAACACCCAAAGATGAACTGAATTTTGCTTTCTCATGATATTTTACATCCTTGGGTACCTTCCATGAATTCAGGCAATTCTGTAAGTATGAGTTCAAATTTGGTCTCACAGCATTTATCACTGCTGCAAACTAAATCACATTCACAGTCCAAAATTTTCAAGCCCCGCTATTTAAAATGGAAGCATTGCAGTTAGATTTAGGGAGGTATTAAGGGCTTAGCGGGACTTTCAGAAGCACCAGATCATCTTTAAGCCTTTATATAATCCCACATTTAAAAGGGTTTTTTTTCAAAGGTGCTAAACATCCTCATCTCTCAGTGGATACTGAAGCAATGAATGCTTCATAGAGGTACATGGCATATTGATGCCAGAACACAGAACGGTTTATGACCTCCAGAAATGCTGCCTGCACCTTGCAAAATAACTGTAAGGCATGTAGTCATGAGACTTGCATGAAGACAAGTTACAGTTAGTTATTCCATGGCTTTCCACCACTGTTTTTTGGTGAATTTGCCTCCCTGCATAACGCTAATGCAGCACAGAGAACAGAGCAAAACTAGAGCTGGAGGTCTTAGTGGGACTTTCAAAGGACCAGATCATCTTAGGGTGTGTTAACACCTTAAGAGATGATACAGTCTTTCAGAAGCATTAGCTTAGCTTCTGCCTATACAGCAATATTTTAAAAGACCTAAATATATTAAATCACTTCTGCACCTCCTCTTGTATAATCAGAGTGGTGGTACTGGACCTATTTTTCATTTTTTGAGAGTGCCATTCTGCACCATAGGGCTCAATCCAAAGCCCATCAAAAAACGAGTTGTGTGCCTTCAGCTTGTGTTGAAGTCAGCAGAGGAACTTGCTCAGTGCCTTCCAAAAGACAGTTAATCATACAGTCTCGCCCTCGATTTCGCATCGGCATCAATCACATCACCTCATTAAAGGTGGATGGGTAATTAAACATAGATCTCCTGGCCATGACTGAATTTGGAAGGTCAAAAACCTGTGGAGTCTCACCCAGAAGAGCCCCACACAGCAGGGTGCACTTGGGTAGCATATTATTATCCCTCTGCTAGGCAGGTGGCAGTCCTACTGTACAGCTGGTGGGAGCTCCCCATGCAGAGAACATGCAGGTCTGGAAGCAAACTGTGATCCCAGCAGTGCTGGGATGAACACAGTACAGACACGGCTACTAAGGCACTTCAAATTAGAATCGGTTCAAGCATAGAGATGTTTTCCTTAGCTTGGAAATACATTATGATGTGGTCAGTATTGATAAGATAATCACCTGCTCACAAATGGAGCCAGTCCGTTACTGATACCTTGGTTAGTTTATCACGTTTTATTGCAATAGTATATGCACCTTTTCTTAAAGCACATGAGCACTGGTTTGCACAATGGTAAATCCAGCTTAGAACTGCATTCAGGTTACTGAATACGTAGTTGGAGTTATCAAAAAGAAAATGTGTTGGTAGAAAAGATGTTGTTATGCATATCAGTCTAAAAATGTTATACTGTTAACAATATCTGGCCTAATAATGACTGTGTTTTATGGGAGAGACCAAACTCAAACTCAGTGATGTGCCAGGGGATAAACTCCAATTGATTCTGATGGGTTTTGGAGCAGTCCTGCAACTGTAACTGCAGCACTGCTCCAGGTTATTCATAGGGATTAAATGACATTGGCAGCTTGAATAGTCCTTGGCCTTTTGTTAGGGCCAGTTGCAACTCTCAGATGGGCAGGTGCACTTAATGGGGTGAAAATCCAGCCTTGGCAAAAGTCTTCTCTGACGTTGCTGAAGTTTCAGAAGCAAATTCAAGGACTGAATTTGATCCAGAGAATTAATTCACATCTGAGAGCAGAATTTGGCCTTCTGGCTTTGAAACCTTTTTTCTTTTTAAAGTGGTAGAAATGTCTCAGGAGTGTATTTTATCAGAAATTGAAACCTCTTTGCTTGTAAACGGAGTATTTCCATTGTTGCACCTGCAGAATAGGATTAGGAAGAGATGAGGAAGCATGGCAAAGCTCTCTTCTCAAAGGCTCAACTGTGAGCCAAAAACTTTCTTCTCTTTTTTGTTAATGCTATCTGTTAAGTGAAATTACCTCAGTATTTGGTGCAGGGAATTACTGAGTTGTGTCTGGGGAACAGCACTGACATATCCGGTATCCGTACGGCAGTGCAAACACTGACGGGGGTGCAGCAGTGATAGATGTTCCAGTACAAACTGCCATGCAAATTCCTGTCCAAGCCCTGAGGTTTGTGAAGCTGGGACACAATGCTTTGGAAAGGTAGGACGTTTCTTGGAAGTTCACCTGAGGCAAAACGTATTTCATCCTCCATCCAACAGAATAATTACAAGGTCTTGGAACTAAAAGATCCTCTGGAGGGCTGGAAACAGTGCAGAGTTTGTTACTTTATTGACAGAGATTTCAAGATCCAAGCAGCGTGGTAAAATAAGTACTAAAAAATTATGAGTTACACCTTGATGGTTGTTAACTTTTGTATTTCACAGCATGGCAGCAGGGTGGAAAAAGATAACTGTGCATGTGCTATTCCTATTAATATTAATGGCAGCTGGGCAGGCCAAGGCAGGAGAGAATACAGTGTCATATAGTGATGCATGCAGCGAGTTGTACCGATACTTTTGTTGTAACTCTGGGTATGTTGGAAAGGAAGCACACTGCCTTGGAGTGTCCCTTTCTCTGCAGTCACCATTAGCTGCTCTGTAGTCCCTGAGCTGAGCAGGGGTGGCAACAAACAAGTTGCCTTTTTTTTCAATGGAACAGATCTGGGGGTGAATCTGTTTTGTATTTATTTCTTTTACAGTTCTTTTTGCATATTTTCAGATATGCAAAAAATATCAGCTGCATTGTCAGTGCGCACAGAAGGCATCACATTCTGCATTTTTATACTATGCAAGATGTATATTAGAAGTTAATAGCTTGTACGGGTGGCATTTCGTACCCTCTGCAGAGGTGCAAGACACTGAAACTCAGGCTATAACCTCGGTTACAGAATAAAGCTAACTATGGATAACTTGTCTTGATCTCTTGCCTTGCACTGTGGCCAAACTCAGACTGTAATGCTGTATGTTCAGAGTGGCTTGGACTGCCATCTCTCCCCTCGATGCCTTTCCCTCCACAGAATTGGCATTTTGCTCTATAAACAGCTCTTGCAGAATGCCATGGGAATATTTTTCTGGTTCTCTGCCGTACGTGGGCTCTGCACTCATATACCAGAGCTGTCACTTCAGGAGTCCCTTCTCCCTTCCTTCCTGGCACCGGCAGTACCAGCCCAGCCTAAAACTGCAGTGCGGCAGTGCTCCCAGGCCTTCCTGAATGCAGAAGACTTCGAGTTCAGCACTCACATGTCCTGTAAGTTCAATACCTGTACAGTAAACTTCATTCTGAAATGTGCACAGCCTATTTAATGGACCTGTGACCAGAAAATCCCAGAACCCAGCTACCTTTTAGAGAAATGCAACTTCCTCAGTGAGCTGTAACTGGTCAGTATTGCATCATTGCTTTCATCATTTAATTAAGCTTCTACGATCCCCATCTCTGGGGGACAATTAAGCGTGTGATTGTTTCCCGATGTTTGGCATATGAGTACACAGAGTCAAGAAAATGGGGGCTACAGTCTAGACAGCTGACATGAGATGTATTTTCATAACAGCCCAAGCTGGGTTACTGCTTATAGCATGTCCTCACCCTGAAGAAGAAGGAATTGCTCAGTAAAATCCTCCTAACTCTTAAAGCTTTGTGAAAGATACAAGCACACAGCCATTAGATGTGTTTCAAGGTATGATTCTTACAAACAGGCAAGTACTTCCCTTAGGAGTCAGCCCGTAAAATGAAATAAACTGCCAGTACGCAACACAGATATGTGTTTGGATATGGATTAAAAGACTGCTAGGTACTGATAGTGTGAAGAAGAGGAATGAGGGGCTGTGTTTTTTCCATGGCTTTTTCTTTAAATTAAGCTATTTCATTTTCAGGCCGAACTGAAATCCCCTTTACCCTCCACCAATACTCAAACCACGTAGATTTGTTGGAAGTCCTCAAAGCAATTAGCAACATTTATCAACTGCGCAGGCAGAAAACAGTAAGGTTACTTGAAAGTGGCTGTTATGATTTCGTGACTGTACATAGATATTGCAAAATGTTAATGGTAAAATGCATACTGTACCCCCATAAACACTGCAAGAATAGCATGGTCATTGTTATGCTTTATAGCTGTTGTGGAAAATGTCTTAACCCGCATTCATGATGATAGTGCCAATCCTACTCCCATGCCTTTTTATACAGTTGTGGTAAGATTGTTATGAAATCCTTTTGTCAGTCATGTTCAAGCTAACTTACCTGTGTATAGAATTTATATATTAAAACCCCCTAATTTATACTGTGTTTTAACAGTTTGCCTGGACTGTCTATGGTTTCTAAATTTTGTAATGTGAGTGTCAATAAGAAGAATAAAAACAACTGGCCCAGCTGTGTGCTTTTTGTTTCCCAGTTTTATTTCAAGTGGAGATTTCAACACCTCTGAATTACAGAATGAGCTGAAAAGAAACGGATTGCTCTGAAACACCAAAAAATACAGAGATACTTCTGACTCAATGCTGTAGGTCATGAATACACATATAGATGTGAAAGTACCTGTGGTGTCTGCTTCTCCTTGCCTCCACTGCACTGCTCTCTTCATACTCAGACACTTGGGAGATTGTACTGCACCGTACACGGCAAGGAAAAGAGACAATCCTATTGTTTCCCACTATAATGTGTTTTCCCAAATAGGAGTCACTGGCTCAAAATACCACAATGAGAGCTGCAGCTTGGCCTGAATGTTTTCAGTCTGATCCTATAAAACTTTGTGGTACAACTGATGTTTAAACGTGTTCTTTTTATTATTGGTATTGCAGCAGTTGGAAAGCTTCTACTGAGGGACCCATTTCAATAAGTATGTACAGTAAGACACATCCATGCTTCAAGCAGCTTAGAATTGTTTTAAAGAAAGAAGCCTAGTGGTGGAGTTTCCTTGATAAAGCACTACGTTGCTTCTGTGGGTTGCTTTTACTCAGCACCGCCTGGTTCTGTCTGGCTGTGTAAGCAGCACCACTGACTGCAAAGCCTGCAGAAGTGAACGGTGCAGCCCCTTGCTCAGCCCAGTGCTCTCACAGTGGCACAGCTCTCGCCAAGAGGAACTAACTCTGGCTGAATTTCCTCTGAACTGGAGCTTGTGCAGGCTTCCCAGTGGCAACTCCTGAACCTTTATTAGGTTAAAGCCTTTCAGTCCTCAGAAGACTCAACTGTGCCACAAGCAGAGAGTGAGAGAAGCTGAAGTTTCAGCAGCGCCTGTGAGCTTCGCCATAAAAGGGAACAGATCAGGTCAGCTCAGTCCAGGGTGACCCCAGCACAGTGTGTTACAGAAGTTAAAACCAGTGTACACACCAGCGAGCAAACATCTTGCCTGAGCAGCAGTCTGCCAGTCACTGAGGGCATTCTGATTGCCCTTAGCAGACTCACACAGTGTATGGATGTGCCATAGGCTGCAGAGGCAGTTCCTGTCGGCCAGCTGTCACAGCCCAAAGGGAGCGTCAAGGGATGGAAGTACCACTGTCACTGGGTTCTCACTGCTGATTCACACTACAGCTCCTGTTATCTCTTGAATTTATGCATGCCACAACAATCTGGGACAGCTCCTCACCTGACCATTACTTAGTGAGTTAGATTTGTGAAATGAACAATGTTTTTCTCTGATACATTTTAGAAACGCTCCTGGTGTTCTTTTTCAATCCCCATCGTTCAGCCTCTTCTAAACAGGCCATGCCGTCATTACTCTGTCCTTGAGCTCCCAAGCAAAGGCACAGCTGGTACCACCCCACCAAAGAGAGCTATGATAGTCTCTGCATCACCATAAAAATTGAACCCTGGAAGTGCAGAAATCCACAAACTCCGGGCAGAACCAATAACCAACCATACTCAGGCACTGACCAGAGAGAAGAAAAACAAAACAAACACATCTTTAATTAAGAGAAAGCAAGCACAATTCTGACAGTACTGAAAGCCAGATGTTGGCTCTGTCACTGAGCCTCCTTCTGAGGCTCTGGGCAAAGCAATCAACCTCTGCTTTAAATTTTGTAACCAAACAATGAGAAAAGCAAATGAGATTCACATCTCCTGAACGGCATCTGTGAGGATGGATCACCTATTGCTGTAAAGTTCTTGAAAAAGGAACCAATACAAGATTGCATTTTGAGGGCAATGTTCTGAATGTAGCTTTTCGTGCACGCGCAGATGGGTCCCACTGGGGTAATTACACTGCAGAGTAATGTCTTCTGTTGTACAGAACAAAGTAAAGTGTGGTTCCATTGTGTGTTACTCTCTCAAGTTGTGCACACATTTGGTGTTGTATGAGCTAATTAAACAAGGATATATCTCATATAAACAAAAGGAAATGCCACACGAATTGGCAACAGAAGGAGCTTTAAATGCACTGAAGAGTGTGTCCTCCCCCCCCATTTTCATCATGATTTAGTTCCTCTAATTTGATTTTTCGTTGTTAGATCTTTACCATTTTAAAAAGGGCCATTTCTTGGAGGGGCTGTCACTCTCTTTGCACTACATCACTGAGTCCTGGCCAGTGAACTGATATCCTTCTCAGGGATATCACCTGAATTCCGGCAGCCTGATGTCTCTCTTCTGCTGGGTCTCCGCTGCCACCTTCTGAACAGGAAGGAAAAAGAACTGCTCCCAATACTGCCTTTCTTTGGAATGTCTATAGAGGTATCTGAACACACTGTCCTCTGTTCAGCACAAAGACAGCAGTATTTGGAAGTCTGCTTTGTAGCATACAGCTACCAAGGCTGCTTTCTGTAAAGCCTGTTGTAAGGCTTTTACTTCAGGGTGAAATTTCATTAATTTACATTACATGTGTCTGATATGGAGAACGTATGACATTTATATACTGCACTTCTCCAACACTATTCAAAACGAAAAGCCAATTATTCTTAACTTCTGACACATTTATTCCTCCTTCAGTTGTCAGCCAAAAACCTCCTATGGAAAACAGTAAATTTTACTATCTCCCATGTGCTGCATTTTCATACTGAATAACAGTTATTTCCGCCCCTTTTTCAGTCTGAAGATCCTTCTTGCTAACAAATGAGAACCAAGATATATCTGAGAATGAAATTCCTCCTGCTTCAAGGTACGGTGGTTTTTTATATTCTCTTTATCTTTTTTTTTCTGTTGCTTGCAGTCTGCCTATTCCTCAGGCGGGGCTGAGGGAAATTGGCTGTTGGGAAAACAAAACACTGCAGACCTTACTGCTATCTTTATAAATAATAAACAACCATTCATGTGCTAAAATAGCAAACTGACAAAGCTATCCTTGGCACTGAGAGATTAGGGATATGCCAAGGACTACGAGGTAACATGGCTTTTCTAAAGATAAATGGCAATACGCAGTGCTCCATAACTCAGTTCCCATTCTTAAAAATTAAACAAATAAATGAAGTGAAACAGGCTTTTCAATCTAGTGAATACCAGCTTTAAATGCTTATCTTAAGCTCACTGGCCAAAAAAAAAAATTTATGGAAACTTTAAAAGCACAAAACCAAACGTATGTCTTCATTTTAGTACCATTTGCTGATAGTTTGGGGACTCATGTTAAGAAGACCCCAGTACTTGTTCAACTGAAGGAGCACTCACGTTAGGCATTGCACTCAGTGTTCCAGTTGCAAAAGCTCCGTGTGTCACAGGGAAAATGTGTTAAAGCCATTCTGGGAAAGAGGGCCTGAGTTCGGGATGTTTCAGTGCACCCCTAACAGGCAGAGATCCGTAATGCTCCCCACTGAGTGGACTCATTAACACCAAGTTAATGAACTTGAAGGTTGTGTATCAGATGCAGCTTCCCCATGTTTGTACGTTCTTTCTTTGTGTAGTACAAATCTGCACTAGAGGAGTTTGCACACTTTTGTCCACTGTATAAAAAATTTGAAAATTTGATCACCACACAGCCTGCATTCAGGGAAGGCTCTTACGGACCCTACTCGTGAGCTGCCTTAAACCTTTAAGTGCCAGCGTGAAGCCAGCTGTAATGGTGGGACCACCAGGCGCCAAACCGCTTCGCTGCAATGTCTGCTGAGGTACAGCAGCTCCATGGTGGGGGGGCACCACTGCGTGAGGTGATGCTGGGGGCTGAGAGCGGCCTGCAGCCCGGTAGTAGCTTTTGAACCTGGGCTCGCTGCTTGAGCCCCAACATGAATTTGAGACCTCAGCCCACACGACCTCAGCTCCTCAGGGCTGCCCTGGAAGGCGAGTGGGAGCGCGGGGACGCACACGCCATTGCCGGCCATCATAGCACCCGCCATTACTGAGGCAGCCAGGGGGCGGAGCGTTCCGTCTTGTCCCCTCCCCCCCCACGGTCCCGCCCTCCGCTGTGCCGTGCGTGTGACGTCAGCACGCAGCGCTTCCGCAGGCGGGGTGGGCAGTGGAGCAGTCTTTGGCCGCCGCCGCCATTTTGTTGGTGCGCGCAGGGCGGACGGGGGGCTCGGTCGCCTTTTTTCTCAGTTGTAAGTGACGGAGGCGGCCCCCTTCTTCGGGTTCTTTTTTTCTTTCTTTTTCCTTTTTTTCTCTCTCTCTTTTCTGTTTCTAGGGGGGCTGAAGCGGAGGAGTTTGGTGGGGGGGCTGCACCACCGCAGGGCCGGGGGAGCGTGGATAGCAGTGTGAGGGGGGCGGTGCGGTGCGGTGGGAGGGGGTGCGCGGGTCCAGCAGCGCTCTTGTGGGGCTTTGTGTATTGCGGAGCGGGGGAATCGGGCTCTGGCTTGGAGCACGGAGGGCGGCGGAGCTGAGCCCGTTCTCCCCGCCCGGATGCGGGGCGGGGGCCGCCTGTGTGGCCCAGAGCTCGGCGCGGCGGACTTCGGCCGTCCCGGCGGAGCGGGGCCGTGACCTCTCCCGGTGCGCGTCCGTGCCAAGTTGGCGGGGGGGGGCGCTGAGAAAGCGCTGCGTGCGCAGAGCCGGCGGGCTGCGGCCTTCACGGCTCCGTGTGGCGGAACGGGGGGTGAGGGCGGCCCGTGGGATGCGTTGGGGCCGCGCGCTGTATAGGAACGCGTATGTTCGTGTCAGCTGTCAGTATTACATAAGGGCTTCGGTGCATAAATTTAGAGAGAGTCCGTAATAGCGCAAAAAAAAAAAAAAAAAGAAAAAAGAAAAATCTTAAGGTGGATCCTGCTGTGTGGAATGGATTGGGCCTTGCATGGGTCGATTCTCCGACGACCTCCAACAATTACTTGCTCGTTATGCGCCCATTAGCATTTACTCGGTTCCCTTAAGGACAGAACACGCAGCTTCTGTCTTTATTAACTCTGAACTGAAGTGCAGTTAATCAGCGGTTTGTCCCCAGCAAAACCTTTTCTCGAGGTTTCTGTGGGAAGTGCCCACCCTCCCTCTGCAGGGCTCTTTCCTGGGGATTTTATTTAACGTTTGTCCCTTTTCTAGAAGCCTTATTGCAGGCTGCCAAATGGGAGGCAGTAAAACCCTCCGTTCACCTGTGAGGGAGTTGGCTGGGGGAACAAAATGCTTTCCACCTCAAAAATAGAATAACTGCAACCTGAGAGTGCCTCGCAGTTTGAGTTACATAGGTTGGAAATAGAGAAAAACGGCTGTAGAACTGGGTAAGAAAGTAAGAGACGAAGCACTGACGGATCTTACTTCTGTCTTGACCCTTCAGGCATGTTTATTGGTAGATTAGTGTTTTTGTTTCTTACTGATGTGAATAAGATTTTTAGGAGACCTGAATCTGATCCAGATGGTTCAGTCACTTATTTTTGCAGTCTTTAAAACATTTCCATAGAGCAAGCAAGCGATTTTTTTAGCTAGCAGCCTGTCAGAAATGCGAAGTGCCTTAGCAGCCTTCTTTTTCAGAAGCAGGTTGCCATGTATGGCTTCTAAAAATTCCCTTCTTCGTGCCTCCAGTTGGTGTAGAGACGACCAGTTTTGTTAGTGACAATTTGCACAATGAAATGCCCTTATTTTTTAATGTTACGGCTATTTCTAACCCGTTCTTGCTGTCGCTAAGCACTGTGAAAATACTTTGTTCCTCCTTCAGAATACACTGAAAGAAGTATGTGAGCTTATTTTTGCTAAAGGAGATGAAATGCGTGCGATCGATCCTGATAGACTCTTAATTCTACAGCTGTGCTTTGCTTTCTTTTTCAGTTGTGCATGTACCTGTTTGAACACCGAATTCCTGCATATAACGTCCAGCAACGGAAGTTGGTGGGTTTTGTCTTTGGCAAGTCAGCTGTATTGTGGAGCACCTGCACTCGTGTGCTGGCAGAGTTCAAAACCTGTGGCTTGGCTCGTGGTACCTCAGTTAGGTTAATTTATCAACGTGAGCTGTGTGATTACTTAAAAAAAAAAAAAAACAGCAGTGATTTGTATACAGGTTTGTGGGATGTATTTGAGGCCAGCTGGACATACATGGCTTTCATGTAGCAACTTATGTACTGATGGTGTGAAGAGCTAAATCTGCAGTTTGTCGGAATATTTGAAGGTTAAGGTCTCTCCAGGAGAAGTCTCTTTAAGGAAATGATTCTCTGTAGTCACTTGAGAGTTTATTTAAAACATGCTCTAATAACATGTTTGAAGCTATTAGGCAAAGATGAGTTGGCCCATTTAGCCTTGATTTGCGTTTCGTAACAGTGTTAGGATGGGAAAACTGTCTGCTCACCTAAATAATGTGAGGGAGAAGCTGAGGAAGAATTGAGGAAATGGTTTTCTAGCTGTGTCATTTGATCAAACTGCAGTAATGGACTCACAGCTACAAATATCAATGTAACACTTTTGTCTTCTGTGTGTTTTTGTTGTGTGTTGTTTGTTTGGTTTGTGTTTTTTGTTTGTTTTTGTTGTGTTTTTCAGGAGCAGATGCGTCACTCAAAACAAAGCCACTGCCCTGAGTGGGATGACAGGAGGAGCTGGGATCAGAGAAAGCACAGCAGCAGCCGGAAACGCAGGAAACGGTCCCACAGCAGTGGACAGGAAAGCAAGCACTATAAACCAAATCATGTTTCTGAAAGGTATAAGACACTGAATTGAGTAGTGCTAATATTTCTTACTGTATCTAAAATAAATACATGTTCAGGATAAGAGTTCGTAGATGTGCAGAGCTGGTAATTCCTTAAGGTTTGACTCAAGACGAGCTTAAGAGGTAGTTTGTATGCAGTATTTAAATCATTACATAGGAATTCTTTAATAAAAGCAGTAAGTGTTATGGGTTGGTCCACTACTGTCAGTTAAGCATTCAGTATTATATTTCAAGTGAAAAGCGTGTCCGTTCGCTTACTTTTAATGTGACCAAAAGAGGGGAAGAGAAGGTTTGTTTAATAAATGGTAAGTATGAGTTAGATTTCACTTACTAACGTGGAGGTGGTTTGCTTTTTCTCCCACACGGCTTTCCCTGGAAGGATGTGTTTTTCTGTTTTTCCTTTGAGAAGAAGATCTCATAGAATTCTTTTAAGAGCTCGTAGTCATGCTTGTAAAATGCTGACAGGGGTATGTGTACAGCAGCGTGGGGCTCCTTGCCTCTGCGGCTCTAAGGCTGTTTGGCTTTTGTTCTTTCTGGGCAGAAGATTCTTGATCCAGATACTTTCTTAAGTACTCAGTGTTGAAGGTAGAGCACTGAGGAACAATGCTGCTTATCCTAGAATCTCCAGGTTCTGTTTTTTCTTTTCAATACTTGGAGCTTTGAAAGAGCAGAAGGGGGTTATTGTTGTAGCAAGAGCATTTTATCCTGCGACTTTGGAGATTGTAACTTGAGTTGTTTGGTGTGTTTTAGAAAGTGTCTCTCCTTTTTGAGGCCAAATTTCTTTCTTAATATGCAAACTGTGAACTGATGATGTATTTACTGTTCTTGTGGATGGCTACTGTGTATTTGAGACTGACAGTGTCATTAGTTCCTAATAAAGTAACCTGAAAAGCTCCACTTCTTTTGAGGAGGGAGTTAATTAGAAAAGTTCTTTGGTGTAAAGACGGATACTGTGTAACTCAGTGCAATCACTTATCTTGTTGGAACCGCAAGTTTTTGAAGTGGAGAACATTCACTTAAAATATATTTTCAGTCATTATTTGGACGATAGAACCATAAATGAAAGAGACCATCATGACCGGAGATATGTTGAGGAGTACAGAAATGACTTCTGTGAAGTATATGACCACAGGCATTATCACAGAGACTATGAAAAGAGTCACCATCATCACTATAGCAAATCCTCTGGTCGGAGCAGGAAAAGTAGTCATAAAAGGAAGCATAAGAGGCATCATTGCTCCAGTCACCAATCACATTCGGTATGAGTAATTTTTAACTTTATTATTAATGAATTAGTGGCAATAGACTTCTTAAGTGACTGCTAGAACTTCAATTCCTGATCACAGTTCTTTGGGGAACTATTTTATTACTGAAGGATTTGTAGTTGAATCCATTTGTGAGGATGTGAGTATGTTCTTAGTTGCAAGTTTTGGATGGGAGTGTTGGGGGGGCCAGCACTAGCTGCATACTGGGTGTGTAGGCAGCAAGTAGCCACAGCACTGGGATTATTTTGAGAAATGTTACCTTGAAAACGAAGGCACATAACTATGCTGCTGTGCAGTGCAGTCATCCCTTTAGTCTTGCAGCATAGTGAACTGTCTGGTTTTCAGGTAGACTGTGAGATGCCATCCATGTTATTATTAAAAGTAATTGAAATAAAATGCCTTTTAAATGTAAACCTAATTGGGAGTATGAAACGTGCATGTCTGGTAAATTGATGAGAAGAAGCTGCACAATTCTGCACCTGATTTCAGGAAACTTTACTAAGTCAGGTGCCTGGCCAGTGGCAGCTAATGTCTCAGTGAAGATATGATAAACTTACTGCTTGTTTTCATTGAAGGCACACTGAATTTCTCATGACGGGCACAATGCCTGCTGGTAAATCTTAGCTCCCAGTATTTTATGCCATGTTCCTGCTATAGAAACAGCAGGTTGTATTGGATTATGCCATGCAGACCAATAGCTTGAAAGTAATTTTTCTTCACTCTTTACCCACGTGGGAAGTAAAATTACTTGACGGCCTTTAATATTTAGATGAGAAGAACTGTGTGTTTTAAAAATAGAGACATTTCATCTGACTGTAAGCTTAGCTGTATGAACAAATATTGCCTTTTGCTTTATGATAGCAAAGTATTAGAAATAGTGACGTTGCATACTTAATCTGTTTTCAATTAAGCCACTGTTTGAGAGTCGAAATTGTGTTGTTTTTTTCTGTTGCCTTATCACTTTAAGTATTTATCTGAAAATCTGTTCCTTGCCATGTTTTTCTTCTGTAACATAAACTGTGCCCTGTGAATTTCTGGGGACTGAATTTGAAATTGCTCCTGCCAACTGTTCGTGGCCTGGTGCGTTACTGAATGCCTGAATATCTCCCCGCTGAATGAATTGCGTATTCTGCCCTGAATTCACTCTGATATATTGATTGGCTGGACGATCTTGGTGCCGTTTCCAGAAGAGTCACCGAAGGAAAAGATCCAGGAGTGTAGAGGATGATGAGGAGGGTCACCTGATCTGTGAAAGTGGAGACGTTCTAAGAGCAAGATGTATAGAACATTTTTCAACACTTTTTTTAAAAACTTTTCAGCAAAAAGTCTGTTTAGAATAGTATGGCAGAGGAGGGGGGCTAAGGAAATCTTCATTACTCTTTTTGTTCTGTTTTTTTTTCGTGCTTTTGTTTTTTTGCATATCTTCTTTTCTGTAGAGTTTAAGTACTGTATTCAAAAAGTTGCAAGTAGTAAATGAACTTGAGTTTTGAGATTAGAGCAAGAGATAGGGTTTTTTTTGGCTAACTGTTTTCATGACGCCTGTCCAATAAAATAACACGTTCTGTTGCTGAGATTTAAAGTAATTATGCTTTTTGTAATGGCACATTTTAAAATCTACATTAGTAATATTCATTCTTACCTAAGTAGTTACATAATTCTGACTTTGGTTTGTTCTTTTTAGATGAAATTGTTGCGACTTTAGGAGAAGGCGCTTTTGGAAAAGTGGTGGAGTGCATAGATCATGATATGTAAGTGGCAGTAAGTGCCCCTCGTGCCACGAGGCGCTGCTCAGCTCGGAACTTAAAGTTTCTTTGTCTCTCCTTTTGCACTGTGACAGCCCTTGCATGGTATTGACTTTATATAAGATGGCATATAAAGAAATACTATCGGTTGCTTTTTCTCTTAGGTTTTGAGAATCTGCCCTTAACAGTAAACTTCATTGCCATGTTCCTCTTGAGAAACATCTGCCCCGAGAGGATTCATTTCAAAAATAATCATTCTGTGTGTGTGTGTGTGTGTTTATATTATATATACACACAATATGTCTGTCTATATATCTATATATATATCTTTAGAAACTGCATTGTACAAATCACTATTTACTGGAGCTTGAGATCATGTTGTAAGGGCAGAAAGTATTCCGAAGTACAGAGACAGTTGAAAATTGTCAGTGAGAAAATAGGATAGATTGGACTTAGTGTAGCTGTGTTCCTTCGAGTAGTATCCTTAGCATTTCAGTGTGCTACTGAGTGCAGATCTGCTTGTACAAGCACAAAATATTCAGGATACAAACCTAATGAAATGAATTACTGCAATGAAATAAATGCACTGATGCCATGAGGAGCACTGTAAAAGAGTGGAACGAGTTATGTAAGCTGCTGAAAAATTGACAGATTCTTGCAGTCGTTCCCTCAGAAGAGATCTTTGCAGGTTTTTGTGTCATCTTTTGGGTGGGTTCCCGATGTTTATTCAAAGTAAATCAGCTGTGTAAGACTGAGAAATAGTTAACGTAGCGTATGCTGTGGGTATATGAGCTTAACCAGAACGGTTTCTACTTAAAAAAAAAAAAAAAAAAACAACAACAAAAAGTAATACCTAACTTTCCTTTGGAATTTGCTTCAGTCACATTTCCCCTAATCCAGCTTGTAGTCATCTGTGACCTTCGATTTTTGTGTTCGTTTTATTGAAGTCAGACTGCTTGGGATATGTAGATGTTTAATAATAACCGGTTTTGTTTGTGGTATTTCTCTGTATTTTGAAGGAGAGGAATGCATGTAGCAGTTAAAATAGTGAAAAATGTTGGTAGATACCGAGAGGCGGCCCGCTCAGAAATACAGGTGTTGGAACACTTGAACACCATGGATCCCAGCAGCACTTTGTAAGTATGGATGTAGAGAAGCATACTGAGAACTCACCAAAAGAATGAGTCGGTGTGTTTATATTCTAATCTTTGGTTTTTTTTTAAGCCGCTGTGTCCAAATGCTGGAATGGTTTGATCATCATGGCCATGTTTGCATTGTTTTTGAGCTGCTTGGACTTAGCACCTATGATTTCATTAAGGAAAACAGCTTTCTGCCATTTCATATTAATGACATTAGAAATATGGCTTATCAAATCTGCCAATCTATAAACTGTAAGTAAACCTGATTACTGTTAGCAAATGTGTTTGTGTTCTCTCTTCACTTTGGTAAATTAACCTGTTAATTATGGAATATTTTTCCTTTGTTTCTTACAGTTTTACATCATAATAAATTAACTCATACTGATTTAAAGCCTGAAAATATTTTGTTTGTGGAGTCTGATTACATAGTGAAGTACAACGCAAAAATGGTAAGTTTGTGCTTTTTCTCTCAGCGTTGCAATTTTGTCTCCATGTGAAGTTTCCTTTTTAGCACAGTTGTGTTAACTGGAATTCTGAAGGTAGTTTAAATTGATAATGTAATATCTTTTGCCTGAGTATGCTTTTAAATATACTAACAAATAGCACTTGGATTCTCTTACAGAAGCGAGATGAACGCACCTTAAAGAACACAGACATAAAGGTGGTTGATTTTGGAAGCGCAACTTTCGATGATGAACATCACAGCACGTTGGTGTCCACGAGACATTACAGGGCTCCTGAGGTCATCTTAGGTCAGTGGAAGCTTTCAAACTTCCCGACAGATAACTGCAGTTCATCCAGGTGTCGTTACTTTGTAACCTGGAGGAGCGGCTCATGGTTCTCACAGTTCAGCCATCTCTTACAGATGGTGACTTTTTGAAAGTCTGAAGTAGAAGAAAAATTTCTTGAAGTTGAGACACATCCCTCCTTCCTACTAACGAGAGTGAGGAGGGGTGTGAATGAGGAAGGCAGGCAGCAGTTAATGCATGAAAACTGTGTATTCTTCATGGATTGTGGATTTTAAGAATATATTAAAAAGCGAAACAAACTTTGCATGTTTTGCAGCACTGGGATGGTCACAACCCTGTGATGTTTGGAGTATTGGCTGTATTCTAATTGAGTATTACCTGGGATTTACTGTGTTTCAGGTATGTACATGAAGTTAAGTGGAACGTTTTTTTGTTACAGATTCCTGACTTTGATATTGTCATGCCATGTACTCAACAGTTAGCTTAAAAGGCATAACCTTACAAGATTTGAGTGTTACAGAGATAAGATCATGCAAAACAATCGGAATCTGAAGATGCTGCAGTGATACTTTGGCAAACATTGCTTCTTTTTTTTTTTAACACAGACACATGACAGTAAAGAACACTTGGCAATGATGGAGAGAATACTGGGGCCTCTGCCAGCTCATATGATCAAGAAATCCAGGTAAGTACATGACAGAAGGAGTAAGTTGCCTAGTGTATTCCTGTTGTAAAAGAAACTTCAAAGCTTTCATTATTAATTGTGAGCTTCTGAAAGTTCAGATAAAAAGACTTGCAGGCTTGTTAGCTGCTAGTCTGTTGTGAGAGATTGTGTCAGTTTTAGCTGAATGTATGCAGTTGAGAACAGTCCTAACAGTGACAGCATCTTTTCCTTGCCACACAGAAAGCACTACTTTCACCATAACCAGTTGGACTGGGATGAGCACAGTTCTGCAGGCCGGTATGTCAGGCGGCGCTGTAAGCCTTTAAAGGTAGGAGAGCAGGTTTTGATTATCCTTTGTCACGGAGTGACAAGAAGCATAAAACCATGATAATCAGTTGGATTCACAAATGTGAAAGAGCTTTTAAATGCTTTGTTGTTTGTTTTTCTAGGAATTCATGCATTGCCAAGACACAGATCATCAAAGTCTGTTTGACCTTGTTCGCAGGATGCTGGAGTATGATCCAGCCAAAAGAATTACTCTCGATGAAGCCTTGCAGCATCCTTTTTTTGACCCATTAAAAAAATAAATGAATTCAAAGATCTTTTATGCTTCTCCAAGGAGATTTCCTAGACTGTGTCAGTCAACAAAGGTTGCATGAAACTTTTGTAAACTTTTAAGTTATTTTGTACAGTTAAGTCTGTAAATACTTTTGTTTTGTAAACTGTCATGTTTATCTTGTTGAGCAGTTGTAGTCTTGATTATGGATATCAAAGTGAAAAATAAAAGTAATTTTCATTTTTGAAAATAGTTTTCTATTTGAAACTTCACCCACTTCAGAAGGTGCAGCTACTTAAGTGTGTCATTTTTTGGCTGAGATGGCCACAGGCCCTGAATTCATTGTGGCATCTTTAGGCCCATCTCCTGCAGTGGTTACAAGATGGTCCTGACGTCTTCAAATACATATTTCTGTGGAGCTCAATCTGTAATGAATGAACAAGTAACCCTGGTAACTGGGAAACAGTTACAGTCTATGACAGCTCAGCCCCTCATAGAGGAAGGATGAGGATGGGTCCTTGGTTGTAACTCCTGAACTCGGCCTCACTGGTGCTGCTTTATTTTCCTGGGTAGTTTTTGCCCTTCCATGTGTAAGTAGCTGTTTCCTTGGTCTAGCTCTCATTCATGGGCGCAGTGTGGAGTGCTTACTGGGCAGGTGGGTAGGGCTCATTGTGGCTGTCTGTCACTCGATGCACTATGCAAGTTTTGGCCATTTATTGCAGGTTTTAGCATGCAAGCCTTATCTTGAGCGAAACAGCAAACTGTTTCAGCTCTACAGGAGCCTGAGCTCAGGTTTTGTGCTTGCTGTGTATGTCCTGAAGCTCAGCAAGATTTGAAACTGATGTCTGTTCCACGGATGTGCGGGGCAGTCTTAATTTGCAAGAGGCTCCAGACGTGCCTATCGGTTATGCTGAAGCTGGGAGGAGGCTTTGAAAGCTTATCTTCTGTAAGCAGTGCCACCTCCTGAGCTGGGTTATGTGCCCTCGTCCAGACCCCCTTCCTGGGCTGCTCACATCATTGTCTCTTCTCTGTGGGACGCAACTGAATGGTTTCATCCCGGGCAGCAGTGTGCGGTGGGACGGAGGAGCACGGTGTGAATCCTCCCACGCTGCTTTCTGTCCCACACATTCCTCAGGTGCAAAGCAGGCTTGGCTGAGCATATCAGCATAAGTAATGCAAATCAAAGGCAGATGAAGAAAAATACATATGCTGCTCTATCTATAAAACTAACTTTGAGACAGCGCTATCAGAAAGCGAAAGGTGGTGTAGCCGTGCTCGCAGTACTTGGAGCTTTTGCTAATTCGTTTGCAGGGTATGAGCTGAGTCTGGCCAAGTGTTATCTGATGATGTTTTATAGATGAGTCAAGATTTGGCGTGATGCAGTGTGTAACGGAGAACGCAGACGTCTAGCCATGTCTGGAGGTGTTCAATGTTTGTATAGGAGCAGAGCTGCTCTTTTTTAAAGGCTCCCCACCAGACAGAATAAAGCACAACGTGCAGGAGGAAGCAGCTGCCCGCGCTCTCGCAGCTCGCGCTCTGTCGCGGTGCCGCCGTCCGCCGCGGGGAGCTCCGCTGGGGGGCGCCATGGCCGCGCGAGGAGCGGGTGGGATCGGAGCGGGGCGGCCCGGCCGTGAGGAGCTCCCGGCGCCCCGCACCGCCCGGCCCGGGCTGGGAGCGCTCCCCGCGGGGGGCCGGCGGCGGGCAGGGCAGGGCAGGGCAGGGCGGCGGGGGTGGGATCTGCTCCGCGTAATCCCCCCGGGGGGGGCGGCGGGCCGCTCTCGGAGCATCCCCCCGTCCCCGGCGCGGGGAGGGGAGAGCCGCCACCCCCCTCTTCCTCCGTTTAAGACCCGGGCCGGCGGGGCGAGAGCGGAGGAGAGCGGCCGCTCCGTAGCTGCCGGCCCCATTTCGGCGGCGGGGCGGGCGCTGGATGAGCCGCCGGCGGGAGGCGGCCGGCAGCCGAGCGGGTCCGATCGCGGCGCGATGAGCGCGGGCGGCAGCGGCTCGGCGGGCACCGCCACCTCCGCGCTGTGCCTGCTCCTCTCGCTCACCGCCGTGGCCGTGTGTCTGCTGCTGGGCGCTAAGACCGCCGAGCTGCAGGGCCGCCTGGCCGCCCTGGAGGAGCGCGGCGCCGCCGGCCCCGGGCCGCTGCTGGACGCGCTGCAGCCCCGCGTGGAGCAGCTCCTGCGCGAGGTGAGTGCGGCGGGGCTCAGCTCGGGGCTCCCCGGCCGCTTTTTCCCTCTCGCCGAACTTTCCCCCCCCCCCTTTTCATCGCCCTTTTGGAAGGGTTTAACGCGCGAGACCCCGCCGCTTTCCCCCTCGTTCTGTTCACCGGCAAAGGCAATCCGAGTGCCGAAGTGCCGTTTATCTCCGGGCGCAATGCGCTGTAATTCCCCCGTCACAAATTCCCGGACGGGATCCGCGCCTCTGCGCTCCGCGTGCTGCGCCGGTGCTGAACTGCGCGGCGGAGCAGCGCCCGACTGCGTCCCCACCTCCCGGCCCCGAGAGGTCCGAAACGGACCGCTAAAGCTTTCAGCGCCGACGCACTCCTCCTATTAACGAGCGGTTCTCCGCCCGCGGTCCCTCTGTGTAAGCGAACCTCCGGGCGAAGCTGAGCCTGGGGGCACCGCTGGGACACCGCCGCTCCCCGGGTCTCCGTGATGGGTCTCGAGCGCGGGGAACGCGAAAAAAAAAGGCGTGCGTGTGTGAAAGCCCCGAATGCCAGAGCGGAGGGGTGCTGGTGAGGCGTAATCACAACATCTAGTTAACGTCTTTTCTGCAGGCAGGAACCAGCCTGCCGGCCGTGGCCGTGGTTCTGTTCCAATTCCGCCAATCAATGTGCTTAGCAATGGGAACGGTTTCTGTGGCACTGCCTAGGATCATGTGCAGCCTCTTGCTGAGATTTAGTTAAGTGTGGAAAGCTTGTTTTGTACTGGGAGCGCTCGAGTGGAGATTGTGCAGGGGAAAATAAAGCAAAACCACATAATTGGGCTTCTAATGCAAGAGCGAGCTTGTTGAAACGTTCAGTACGACCAAACTTTTGTCAATACCGAAATGGGTAACAGATTGAAGGAATGCATGGTAGCCATCGCGCTGGCTATTAATCACCGCTGTAAACGAGCTTACTCATTTATGATAAAGGTCAGGAACACATCTGTGTCGTGGTCACATTCCTCTTCGTTACATAAGGCTCTCGTTGGGCAGCGGCTGTCCTTCTGTGCCTGGGAGTTTCTGGGGAGAGAGGGAATATTTCCATGGCCACAAACATCAGCCGATGCCTGGGGTCAGTTTTTTTGTTAAACTCCGTTCTGGTCCTTCTTTGAAGTTTACCACAGCATTTCAGAAGTGAAACCAAAGCTCCATATGCTCTCTGTGCACGACCCCTCGTACTTTGTTCTCCGGCACTGCGCACACAGCGTTGCTGCCTCTGCTGCTCCTGGGGGCTGCGGTGCAACGTATGGCAGAGCTGTACACGAAGAGCTGCAGGCGCAACGCAAACATGCATTGCTTTGAGCGTCGCTTAAGTGTTTGGCAAGTAAGAGAGGATAGGAAGTAATAAAGGAGGGGTAAGTGTGTAGTTATGGGAATGAAAGCCGATTTAGACAACTGCAGTCAAACTTCTGGCCCCGCCATGGGCATCCATGTAACGGCACAGAGATGGCGGCTTTGGGGTTGCAGGGCCTTTGCTTTCCCTTGTGTGTTCCTTCAGCCCTGCAGGGTCCCGGGCTGATGCCTCTGAAGCCTTCCCAGCAGTGCTGTCTGAGTGTGGTGGCATCTCCACCGCGACCACAGCAACAGCCCGAATTCGGAGCGCGTCACATTTGTGCTGGAGTGAAAAAGTTAACGTGGGGATGAGAGGAGCGTCCAGTCGTCGTAAACAAAGCCGGACCGTTTTGTTCACAAAGGATTCATTGTCTGCAGTAGGCAGAGTGTCCGGATTAATCAGCTTCATGACGAGAACAATTCAATGGCAGAACAGAGGACTCCTTCCAGCATCCAGGACAGGGCAGCTCTCCCCTGGTGTTCCCAGCGGTGCCTCCAGAATGAAAGAATGGCGGAGCTGCTTCTCTTTTCCTCGAGCACCTTCACCATCCAAGTAATTTAAAACATATAAAATGCCAGTGATGCTCTGTTAGGTTCTAAGCAGATGTCATAAAAGTCTCTTTAGATCGCTTCTGTGCTGCTTTCTCTCAAGCAAAGTGTGTGTGCTGCTGTCGTGCTTCCCTTAGCACAGCTTCTCTGTCAGGTGCTGTGAAACCACGTGAATGCTTTCGGGATCTCTGTGCATCACATCCAGGCAGCTCGAAAACGATGCACAGCATTTCAGCAACAGAGAAGACAATTCCCAGAATGAAGGACCAAACCCTAGCCTTCGGGTGGCTGAATTCCCAAATAGTCTGCAGTCATCAGATATTTGAATACAGACTGGGTCCTCAGCTGCATAAAAGTCAAGCCCGAGCACCCCAAACTCAATAAGAACATGAGTGTTCT
The DNA here is from genome assembly GCF_016699485.2 of Gallus gallus. Taxonomy (NCBI): domain Eukaryota; kingdom Metazoa; phylum Chordata; class Aves; order Galliformes; family Phasianidae; genus Gallus; species Gallus gallus. The sequence goes on from NC_052544.1 coordinate 13,740,846, forward strand.
CTCTTGCAAATGTCAGAGCATGGACTCCACTTATCAGATCACTGTTTCTCTCCTGGTGAGAGGATTCCCAAAGGACTCAGAGGGTAATGACTGTGGGTGAAGAGGAATTGCCCCTCCTCTTGCAGGGCTGCCCCATCCACGAGCGCCGTGCCTGAGCTCACATAACTTACCTGTCGTCGGGGCTCATTAACTCCAGCTTGGCGCTGCCCTAAATGCAGGCACGAGCATTTTGGTTGGCTTAGAGAGCAGGCAGAATGTGCTCACATCTGTCTGCAATATGCCACGTGGGCAGATCTTGGGGAAGTTGTACGTGTTTTAGTAGTCCCGCTGATCACTTCTTCGCCTTGTGATGGCGATGTGTTGGTCTTCGGGTGGACCTGGGGGTGTGTGAGCACCACAGTGTCTGCCCATCACTCCCCTCCCCCTCTCCCAAAGAGCACCGTAGTGCTTCGTGTAGTGTGAGTACGAATACATCGGGTGCTGTGTGAGCATCCCCTGCTAGGTGACCTGCACTGCTGGGCTTGGTTGCAGGGCAGCGTTTGCATCACTTGGCCTTTGGCCAATGGAGCAGCACAGGGTTCTCTGCAGCACTGCTTCTGCCAACAAATGCACTGAGAGAGCTCGACAGGGGACTTAATAATATCTAACCTGAGACCGATAACTGTGCCATGCATGTGCACGAATGCAGCCCGTGGGCCTGGCCCAAATGACTTTGGGGTTTGCAGAATGAGGGTCCTTGCTCAAAACAGTGAATGTTTTGTGTGCTGCTCTACGCTTTGTCTTGCACAGCTGAACACAACAGGGTGAAACCATCGCCTCTCCCTCGAAGGAAGTGCGCTGGATGCCTGGGCTGTTGGTATGCACACACAGCATGCTCTGACATAGAACGTGTTCCCTGAATGGCTGTTTTTATTCCTTCTCCAAACAGAAGCTGGGCGAAGGACTCGCGAAGCTGCGGACGGTGAGAGAGGCTCCGTCAGACTGCATGTGCCCACCAGGTAAGTGCAGGGGGATCGGCACAGCCGTACTGCCCTGCCTGGGAGCTGCCGGCACGCTGGGCTGATGCTCAGCTCTGTATTCACCTGTGCCACGTAAAAAACCTTCCTCCAAGAACCCCTGCCTTGTGTTGGGGGCTGTTGATTTCTTTCACCGCCTTGCTATGGCCTGCATACGGATCGAGGAGTTGGAGGTTTGGATCCTCGGCTGTGTGAACAGCAGAGCGAACAGCTTTGCTCGGTTGTGAGCACCGGGTGTTGGGCCAGAACAATTTAGGAGCAGTAACAAAATCACTGCGGCTTAATGCGAGCGTGATAATTAAAAGCTGCAGCCTCTCTCTGCTCTTAGGAGGGAACGACGTCTCCGGCGCTGCTTTGCTGTATGAAAGCTGTCGCTGATTGTTTAGATTTCCTCCCAGAGTTTAATGAACTTCTTAAACTGTCAAAACTTCCTGTTCTGCTGTGGAAGTGCACGCTCCTTGGAAACAATAAACAGCTTAGATTCGTTTGTAAAGGAATCTCATTTATGGCAAGGCTCGGTGAGTGCTGTGCTGTCACACTGATGGCATGAATGGCTCCGGGCTGAGGCACTTCCAACCTTCTCTGTTGTTTTTTTCCCTACAGAAGCGGTGAAAGATGGGTGAAGGATGTGTGGTGCTTCGGTGGTTGGGGTGCAGGGTCTGTTGCAAAGCCCCGTGGGCAGCAGATCGTTCAGCACTGCTTTTAAACAGAGAACCCACCCTGAGTGTTACATGCAGGAGCATCGCAGGCAAATGTCTGACGTAGTTCTGACGTCCTGGATATGAATCACAGCGGGATGCTCAGCGTTTGCCATACTCACCCCCCATAAGGTGACGTGTAATGGCCTCAGAGTGTAATCAGCAATGCTTCTTTGCAGTGTGCTGCTGCAGTGGCACCAGCGGGCTGGCAGGGGGAAGGCTGTGTGCGTCCCGTGTGCTTCGCTGCCTTGGAACCCAACCACATTGGCCACACCAGGGCTGCTTTCAGCTCTCTGGAGGCCGATGGACAAATTGATTTCCTGCCCTCTGAAGCGCAGCCCTTTGGCTCTGTGGGCTGCGGCTTGCTGGGCCCACGCAGAGGGGGCACTGCTGGTGTGATTAAGTGGTCAAGGGGCTTTTCCTTTGCCCTGCAGAAAGCAATTGAGATTTAAGAGCTCCTTTGTTGCCAGGAAGGTCCCAATTCTCTTCTGGGTCACTGGGTTTGCTGGTTGAGAGACGGGGGAAGAGGGGAGGGGGGGAAGGCTTTCCCACGTGCTGCTGAATTGCTCCTTACAGTCATTAGCAACGAATGCCCAGGTAATTTGTGAGCCCAGTGCTCCTCTGCTGGGCTGGGAGTGCTGCGGTGGCCATGGCTGCTCCTGGGCCCCTCCGCTCTGCAGCCGAGCGCTGTGCTGAGGTGGGGATGTGCTGTGGAGCAGTCCTGAAACCTAACAGCTATTTTGGACCGAATCAAAGGAACTTTTACCCATGATGCTTTTTTTCGGTGCCAAAGTGCCAACTATCAGTGCGGCCCCAGCTCTCCTGCCCCACAACAAGGATCCAGCAACCCCACGGCTGGAAGCTGTAGCACCTCAGCCATGGCAGCCGCTGCCTCTTCCGTGATGAGCAGCACTCGCAGACCTGCACAGCTCCCCTCTGCTCTGGGCTTGTTTTGGAGAAGACCCGTTTTGCTTTAAATGGAGTCTGTATGGGGGGTTTTGTTGCTTCTTTCTGGGCTGGATGGGTGCTGAGGTGCTGGGGCTGGCGGCCAGCAGAGGGGGCCCGGCCGTTTCATCACAGCCACAGAGAAATCCCCATCATAAAACATTACAGCAATAGGGAAAGAGCTTAAAAAAGAACTGCTGCCACGTCTCTGATGTTCGGGATGCTCAGAAAGGCCTCTGGGTTTTCTCTCAGCACCTGCGTTTGTGGGACTGGCAGGGATGTGTGGAGATTTGTTCTGATTTATTTATTCACCAAAAGCACTCTGGGATGGGGGGGAGGAACAGTTTGTGTCAGTTTTGCTTCTTCGTTGTTTGGGAATTTATGTGAGGAGGGGGAAGAATACAGAAGAATACTGCAGCAGGCCCTGCTGCAGTGAGGAGGGGGGTGATGATGTTGACCCCACTATGGCGAGCAATGGGATACTGGAGGTGGTGGCCCAGCAATGGTGAGGGTTGGGATGGCGGTGGCGGCCCAGTAGTGGTGTGGGTTGGGGTGGTGGTGGCCCCGCTGTGCTGAGGAGCAGAGCCTTTCAATTTTCAGCTCTTGCAGCTATTTTGGGGTCTGCAGCCATTGCGTGCTGCTTTGCTGGCCAGGCTGAGGACAGGCTGTCCCCACATGTTGGCTCGCAGCACAGCAGCAGCTCGGTCTTTTTATTGTTGTCATGCGCTGAGCCAGGCCTGGGGAGCTGTGCAGACACCCTGTTGTGTTACACTCAGCCTCTCTCCTCCCGGATGGGGTCCTCACATCACCTTCCCCATAAGATACAATCAGCAGGTGCAGGAGCATTTGTTTACATGGCATTTAGGACAGTCTTCAGCTCAGGAGCAAGTGGAGGTGGGCTAAAGGCGAAACTAAGCCTTGGTGCTTGCAGACACCTTGCTCACAGCTGTGTGCCTGCTGCGGCCGCGTGCCTTTTTGTTTAGCTGTACCTCCCGAGGCTTTGTGCTCAGCATTGCTGAGGAGCCCAAACTCTGATTTCCTGGCTGCCGGGAGATGCATATCCCCGTACTCATCTTGAATCCATGATGAGAGGCTATGGTATGCTTTTGAACGTATGTATATATTACAAGGCAGTGTTAAATATTCAGTGTGGTAATCTGATGTTCCAGTTAATATGTGACAAATATTTCCCAATAACAGCTTGGCAACCCGAGGGCTGAGTGCTGCTCCAGCCTGCAGGACGGTGCTCCATTTTGGGCAACTCAAACCACGTGTTTTGAGGGAATGATGGCTTAAGATCCTCCATACCTCTGCATTCTCAGCAATGCCAGAGGCTCTCTCAATGCACTTTTTTTTTTTTTTAATGATTATTTTTATATTTTAAAGCACGTGGATGGGCTTTTCCATCTTGCTGGGAACATCTGCTCTGTGGTTCCCAGCAACTTGAAATATCTGCCTCGTTTTTCCTGGTGTAAATGTTGTCTTTGAGTGTCACTTGCTATCTATCTTCTCCCTGCTTTGTCTCCCCAGGTAATTAGCACAACAGAATTTCCCTAATTGCTGGAGATGAAGGAGGAGAGGGCTGTGTTTGCTCTGCAGCCCTGACAAATGGCAGCTGTTTTCCAGCAGGCCAAATGCAATACGCTGAGCTCCAGCGCGGGTTCTTTGTTTCGCACTGGTGCGTGACAGAAGCTCTCTGCCATTCCTCTTTCTATGCCTGGGTCTGCAATTCTGCATTTGTAAGTCATGGCGGTTCTTTCACGGTGGTTAAATGGATGGAGAAAGCTATCCAATGAAAGTGTTTCTTTCTGAAATTAGCAGTGATCTCTGTGTTTCCGAGTTGCATTGCATCTGCCGAGCTCAAGTGTCTGAAGTACTCATCACTGTAACCTCAGGACATGGTTTCCTACCCACTGAAGCCATTCAGATGAAGTACTTTTCTGTAGTTTCTTTAATTTAGAATGAGAAAAGGTCTTCTGAATGTCTTCAGGGTTTCAGATGTTTCTGAATCCTCCTAACCTCAGTCTCTATGAGAACCTCTTTCCATTCCATGCCATGCCAGCCACTTTCTTTCATCAGGGTTTGGTTCCTCGGTCTGACTTTGCCCACAGGAGGCCAGGATGCTGTAATCACAGTAGGAATATAAACAGGACTTTCTTGCACTAAACAACAATCCGGACTCTTCCCTGCATAGAAAAACCTGTGCCAGGATTTGTAAAAATTACCCAGAAACCACACATGAAAGCACCCACGTGGTCATAACAAATGGCTGCGAGGGGCTTTTGGCAAAACGGGCCATAGAAGTGCAGGCACTCCCTTTCTAATGGGTACGTTGGCAAATCTTAGCCCTTCAGAATAGGATCCCATCGCAAATCTCTGCAGCTCTTGGAAAAATGCTGCTCTGCTCTGCGTCTCTTTGAGCCTAAGAGTTGCTGCCAGCTATGTTCCATCAGCTCCTTCCTGGCCGCCCTTCCCGTCCCTTTTGGGTATTCATGGAAGGCCCGGAGGACATCTGGAGCTGTGTCTGCACACCACGTGTGCGGGGTTTCCATGCTGCCAGGGGCTGCCTGGGCCGGGCACCGCTGCCCTGAGGCTTTGCAAGGCATTGGAGCGCTGAGGCCCAGAGCAGCAGCCCAGGAATTGGGCCTTTCGCAGCATCATTTGTCTTGAGACCTCTTCAGCACAACTTAATTAAAATTGGTGACATCGATGGGAGAAAGCTCTGAAGATTTATTTTTTCTAAGTCTGCCAAAGTTATTTTGAGTGTAATGAAAACTACAAAAATAAACCTGACGACCGTACCCTCTAGGAGAAGCTCTGTGTAACTGTATCTTTGTCTTGACATATGAAGTCATTTATCTACACACGGTATTTTCGCTGCCAGCCCCGTCATTGCTGCCGGTCCGGAGGGAGGCACTGAGGCACCCTGGGTCGGTGCTCATGGACCGACTCACCTGGGAGCTGCCCATCAGCTGCTGCCTGTTTCCTTCTCTGTCTTGGTCAGATAATGGGTGGCTGTCACCCATGTGAGCAGCGATTTGGCTCTGCAGAACGGACTGCTGTAAACAGCCTGGCTTGGCGTGGTATCTGCTCTGTCTTCATGCTGTCTCATTGGGATGGTAGTGCTATTATTTTCTATCCGTCCTCTCTGCAATAGGATGGGAACGTGTTCCAAACGCAGTGTGTTTTGTGTTGACGTTATCCTTCCGGGTTGATTCCCCAAAGGGATAAATCTATCAGTAGATTTTGGGCTATTTTACAGATCTCTGGTCAAGAGAGTCCCTTTCAGTTCTTGTAAGAGTTTCCTTAAAATAAAGTAAACTGAACTCTGAACTCTGGCACCTAAATAGCATGCTATCATGTCAGCAGAGCTGCTCATACCTCATCATGCTTTTATGGGAGGGAGCTCTGTAGCTTGTAAGTGAGACCCAAAGCTGGCTATAGCTGAGTCCTAGGAGGATTTGAAGCAAGTAATTATGTGGCAACAGTTGTTCACACAGAAGTGCCGCTTGCCCGGCCTATGTGGATGTGGGTGTGAATCCAGACCACATCCACACATGGATCACTGCACTTTTCTCTTGCTGCTCTGCTACCATCATGAGCCAAACACTGCTCATGGCAGCTGGGATCATAAAGCTCCAGGTATTAGGTCAGATGTAGAAGCGGAGGGAGATCAGGGAACTTTTGTCTTGCTTTCTCTTGGAAGATGCAAAGAGGCTGAGTGGGAGAACCAGTAAATATGATGGATAAGTTCATTTAATGGTTTAGAGGTGTTGGAGACAAAGAATGAGGGTGGATTTTGGGGGAAAACTGTTTAGATCATGAAACATTTGTATAAAAGAGATGGAAACAGAGCTGTTCCTGTTGGGCTTCTGCTCTGCGATGCTTGGTTCAATGGTTGTGCTTCCCTCCAGTTGCATTTTTGATCGTGCAGAACAGCCAGCTTCCATCCCCATACCACAATGGCAGGTTTCTGTCAAAACACAATCCACCCAGCGCCTCCTGGCATGAGAAACAGACCTTGGGGTCTTGGGGTTGCTTGTCTGCATGGCATCTGGTCAAACCCATTGGAGAGCTCGCTCATTTTACGACTGCCCCATCCTTCTGCTTTCATTCATGAGACTCCTGGGAAGTCAGTTCGAGTTATGCCAGCAGAATGGAGCAACGAGGCAGGATTTTCTTTTGCCGAAGGGCTTCGTAGCTGAAACTGCATTAATTAAAGCGTGTGGGAATTTTACAGCATGAAAATTGTCAGCCTTGAGTAGCTGCTGAGCTCAGTGCATCCCAGCCTCAATCCTGAGGGGTGGCAGGGATGTGGTGGCCGCGGACGGCCAGGGTTGGTGCTGTGCCATGTAGGAACCCACGGCTGCAATGATCACAAGGGGGTCTCTGAGTGATGGGCCCTTGTGGTAGCGCTGCATGGAGAAGCAGCACAAGGGGACAGTCAGGTGCTGGTCTTTTTTTAATTGCACCTGTCTTGCTGTGATAACCTAGACAGTAAAAAGGATGGATTTCTTTCTGCTTTTCTAAATCTGACCCAAGAGGGAACAATTCTCATCATTTCCCAGCTGTGAGCCCAAAGTAATCCCAGAATTTGTACATCCAGCCCTGGGGGAGGTGAATGTCTCTTTCGGCTGTGGTGGGTGCAAGCATTTGTATTAATATAGCTCTGCAGGTCGCAATCACATGGTTTAGTGATCTAATTAAGCCTCCACCTGTTCTGTGTTTATCACCGTCAGTCTTTGTTTTATCACGCGGCAGAAGATGGGCTGGTGCTGAGGTACTGCTGAGCACCAGGACTTGGCAGCCTGTGCAAACAGAGTGCTGCTTTGGTTTCATCCCTGAGGCAGATGGACTGAGCTTCTGTACGAGCAAGCCAAAGTGCTGCTGAAAACTGAGGGGGTGGCACTGCAAGGCCCTGCATCTCCCCCTGCCCACTCAGTATGTGCTGCTGTGCTTCTGTTACAGCGACGTGGTGGGACAAGAAGGATTAGAAAACACACGTGTGAGATGAATTGAGGGCAGACAGGGGACTTGTGGAGGGCACTTAGGAGATCCTGTTGCAATATTGAATGTTAACTTGATGCCAGAAGCCCACCTTTTTCTACAAGTTGAAAGGGGTGTTAGTGAAAGACCTCATGTTCATTGTTTAGGAATTTCTATGGCCATACTGAATCTTGGTTAGGGTAGAGATCCAGAGCTGTGTTGGTTGTATTTATTTCAAGTTTCTGGCACATTTTAAATCTGGACTGTTTATTTATTCAAGACATTAAGAGAGCTTGGCTTCTGCTGAACTGCATCTGACTTTATGGTTCGGTTTTGAAAAACGACTTCAATCATGACCAGACTTGGATGCCAAGAGAAGCTCATCTTTGCCTCGGGACGGCTGTGTAACACAAATTAACTTTTTACTCCCTATGAGAGCCACCCAAGGGCAAAGGGTGGGCATCAGACACAAACCAGCTGCTGCTCCATCGGTCTGTGGTGTGGGAAGCCACCCACACACTTTGCCTTGGGGGAGAATCATTGCAGCAATGAGCCCTGCTGTGGGGAAGCTCAGGTTCACAGCTCCTTTCCTTTAACACCTCCACAAATCCTCAGCTCATCAGGAGGGTCCCATTGGTGCGAGTTGGTTGGGACCATTCATATCAAGACTTGGCTCCAGATCCACATGGGATGTTTCCTGCACACTTCAGAGAAATCCCACGTTTCTCCCTTTGCTTCTGGCCTCTTCATTGCATGACTGTGGTCCTCAGCCATGTAAGCAGCGCATGGTACCCAGCAGCCCTGGGTGGACCTCCTAAGCCCATGCTCTGCACACAGCATGTATTGGACCCCTGGTGCTCCAGGCTCTTAGGCTGTTTCCCAGCAAGCATGACATGGAGAGGGGAGGTATTTACCCAGAAAAATAGGTTCAGCGGAGTTCCCAACCATCTGTACACTTGTGGTCAGACCTCTAAAAAAAATAGTAGTGCAGACGAGGTCTATCAGTACAGTACATCTGGAAATGTTTCTTTCTGGCTTGAGTTTGTCTGGGTTTTCTCCCTGTTTGGTGCTGTCTGAGCAGTCCCTGTTTGTACTACTCCAGCACGAGGCACGCAGTGCAGAAGGGTTGAGTGGGTTTGTGCTGCTTCGGTGCTAAGAGAAATAGAAGTGTTTGGGCGAGATTTTGAACAGGTTTTTCTTTTTCCTTTTTTTATTTCCTTTTCCCCAGCAGGTCAGTCTGGGAGACGAGAACGGTTGGTATTGATATGAACTGCCTCGTATTTTGGAAGCTTTGGCAGTAACCACTACCAAATAATGATGCTTCTGGGTCCCTACTGTGCAAACATTTAAATATTTCAGCCATGTTGTGCAGAGTCCCTGTCCAGAGACTGAAGCACAGCACCAGCGGGACCTGAGGGTGAGACTGATTGCAATAATGAGCCTTGGTAAGGAGTTGTAAGAAAAGTATGTCCAGTTTTTTAAGAGAAAGCCCGGCTCTTGGCTGCTGGCAGCTGGTGTTCGCTTGTCTGAAAGGAACTGTTGGGTTTGTTTTGTTTTGGTTCCTGTTGGAGGAGCACAGATGTGGAACATGCTATTAGAAGTGGGCTGTGTACGGCTGGCTCCTGTGCCATGGGTGCAGGGGCTTCTTGGATTCATTTACTTCTTTAGGGTTTTCTTCCTGAACTTTGCACCCTAAGACACAGCTTTTTCAGCTCAGTCCTGCAGGGCTTGCATCAACATTTGTCCTCAAGATTGGGGTGACTGCAGCCTGGGGGTCTGCCCTGTCCTCCTCTGAGGTTTGGTTTCCTTTGGTTGTAGCGACACTAGGACACATTCAGGCCTTTGATAAAAGCCAGGCTTCTCTGCTTGTATGTAAGGGAAAAAAAAAAGAGTAGAGGAGGGGAGGCTGTGTTTTGTTAAAGGAGGCACCTGGGATCTAGCACAAAGAAACATTTTTTTTGAGTGCATGGGAGAATCTGAAGGCAGAAAGACCTCACCTCCATCTTCCCTGCCCCATCACATCCATGGATGTTTCCACCCCCCACCTCCTGGCAGTGGAGCCCCACGTTTCTCTTCAGCCACATGGTGGTGTTCCTAAAGAAGAAGGCCCTTCACACGTACGCCATCCCTTGTGTAATTCCATATATGTATATGTACACACTCACTACTGCTTGTTAATATTAAGTGTGCAAAACAAAACTCAATGAATGCAGAAGAGCAGGGGAAGGATAAGCACATTCTTTCTCCTTGGTGAAAAAATACCCATCTTCTCTTACAGGGCTTTATTATCTGTTTTTATTTTTCATTTATTTGCTTTTTTGGTTTTTTTTCTGTTATTGCTTAGTTTGTTGTTTCTTGGTTTGTTCTGTAGGTCATATCTCCTCTTTGCTCCAGGTTGGCCCTGATGATGGATGACTTTGTGACAGGAGCCCATCCGTCCCTGGGGAATAACACTGTGGGGAATGGGTGACACTGAGTGGCTCTATCCTGGCTTGGTTTGAGCTGGTAATTGTGTGTGGCTTGAACAGTTTTGCTGATCTGTGTTACTTTAAAATTGATTTGATATCTTATTTTGGAATCCCTAACTGCTTGCTTGGGATTCCCCACAGCTGTGTCACTGCCACACGTCTCCATGCCCTTATTGCCCCTAATTTCAGCTGCTTTACACAACGAGCTCAGTGCCTCTGGCAGAAATCCCACACAGAGTAACCGTATTGAGCTGGCAGTGCCAAGCCTGGCACGGGTTCCCCGAGGACTTTGGCTTTTGCCACCAAACAAAGATGTTTTCTTTTTCCTGGGTGTAAAACTGCACGCAGTCACAGAGGGAAGCACACACTGAAGCTGTGTCATTTGGGACCCTAAACCCCATTTCATAGCACGGTCACATGAAGGAGTGCTTTATCCTTTATCTGCTGCCTCGTTGCCTGATGTGCTGGCAGCCCCAGCGGGGAGCACTGGACCTCTCAGTGCCTCACAGCATCCTTGTCAGGGCTAAATAATAAGAAACACTTGGTAGACTTAAAAACTTGCTTGTGTTGAAGCTTTAAATCTTCAAAACTCCAAAACCACATTTAAAATTGATGAGATCACAACATTTTTTCTCTCAGCTGTACAGCTCACAATCCCTTTCCACAGAGAGAAGAGCAGTGCTGGCCCCAGCGAGGGAAGCAGGGGGGGCCGCAGTGGCCCTGGAGAGGCTGGGACTCATGGCTTGTAATGTTGATCCTGCATTGCTAGGTTGTCCCTTCACATCCCCCTTTGCATCCTCTGTCCCCAGGAGTGACCACCAAGCTACTTTCTTTCCTAAAAAGCCTAGAAAGACATTAAAGGTTTTCTCTTTCCTCTGAATATCTGAGGGAAGGTAGATGGAAAAGCAGTGCAGCTGCTCTCCCTTTTCTTATAACGAGGAGCAAGCTGCTTACCCCTTCTCTGCACACAGGTGGCCACAATGCAGCATTAACAAGTACTGCTCCCACCTGCTTTTGCCAGTAATTGTGCACAGCTGGGGAGCTGCCTTCATCCCAGGTACGTTTGGGGGCTCCTGCTGCCCTTCTGGCAGTCTGCACTTGTGGTCATCCTGGGAGGACTCACAGGTCCTTCTCTCTTCAACCCCGGGGCTTTCACCACTGAACTGAATATGGCTTGAGGTTTCCAGGAGGTCAGGACGTGGCTTTGTGGTGAGTCTTATGGTGTTTATCAGCTTTCAGGAAGGGGTAGCAAAGTGAGAGTTGATGTGCGTTTGTGTTAATGTTATCTGAGGCTGTCTTTCTGCCTGAGGGACTTCTGGCCTGGGCCGGACACCAGGCCCAACTCCAAGGGTGCTTCTGAGGGGTCTCCATTCTTGCAGCTGGGTTTGTTAATGCTCTACTTTTGTGAAGTATTGCCTTCAGACTGAACAAACTGTAGAGCTGGCACGTGTTCCCTCAGCCTTCTGAGCAAGTGTGTTTGCTGGGGGTCCCTGCAAGCTGGGGCTCATCGCCCAACTGCTTTACGTGTGGAGAAGTGGTTGGAACACTTGGGAAACCTCACTGAGCTGGCTGCTCCCTGCAGATGCCATGGGGGAAACCCCATCCATTCCTTCTGCCTGGATTTCTCTGTCGTGGCTGAGAGGAGCAATGGAGCTGTGCTCAGCCATTGGCTGTGGTGAAGCAACAACATGGAATTTGGGGGGGGAAAAATGGCATATGGAGTAGTTGGGCCTTACTGCAAAGGCCACTTCAGGAAGTGGTTTTCTGTGCAGGAGAGCAAGTTGGCAATAAAGCTGGTTGGTTTTTGTCTGTGGCAGCTCTTCCAACTGAGCTACGTGTGCGTGCTGCTGTCTTGGTGCTGTTTTGGTTTCACTGTGTTTGTTTGGCCTTCTTTGTTATTTGTGCATGGAGCCTTTAGAGCGAGGCACCCTTTTGGATGAACGAAGTGTTGCCTGGGATGGGTACTGCAGAATGCAATGGGGAAGGGGAGTAAATCCTGGATATGGAAAGGGGTGTTGCTCTGTGAAGCATGATGACTGCTGACTGCAGTTTGCTGCTGCTTGGTGTTGGTGAAGCTTGAGCTGGTGGCCATTTGTGGGGCTGGAGGCAGGCACAGAGGCGGTGCTGAGCCTGCATGCTGTTGTTGCCAAGCTGCTTTCAGACCCTTATGCTTGGAAGAAGTCTGAAAAGCCTGTCTTGGTGTAAAACGGGACCCTGGGTTTAGGCCATTAATTTCTTCTGCTTGGGTTGTATGCTTGCCAAGGGAAAACGAATGGGGCCAGCTGAAGTACGGTTCTCAGCTGATCAAGGCCATTTCCTGAAGCTGTTCCTATGCAAATTAAGATGAAGTGACAGGGCTGTGGTCGATACAGCCATTAGTACCTGAGACATAAACTAATATCACATACTAAAGGCAATTGGTGTCTTTCCCATAGCTTTAAGTGCAAAAGCTGCAAGCAGCAAGAGAAGGGGACGGAGTGGTTGGGCCCAGCCCAGGGACAGAGGGTTTGAGTCCTGCTGGCTGCCAACGTGCTGAAGGGGAGCCAGGAGTGCTGCGGGCTGTGAACTGTTTTTGTTTCGCTTCGTCAGGTTTGTGCAGCCAAGTCCCAGTCGAGGCTGTCATTTCCAGGGAGGGAAGATATGAAGGCCGTGTGCTGAGCACCTCTGTGTGACTATTGCAAGGACGGGATCCTTCCCCGCAGCTTTAAGGGGTCTGCGTGTTTGTTTGTGTTTTCTTCTAAAGTCAGAGAGGGTTTATATGTATATGCATGTGTATTTAAGCAGCACAAATTGATTTGCTGGCTGGAACCATAAATGGTTCAGCTGAACTGAAGCTTTCCAGTGCCAGGCGTTGCACGCAGCTCCAATCAGCTGCAGAGCTGCAGCCAAAATCTGCTTTTTTTTTCAGCTCATCTAGGTAAAAATACAGCAAAGATGTGCATGTTCTGCTGCCTGGATCTTTATTTAGGGTTTGGTCTGCATGTATAAACATCACTAATGTGTTATCGCTTAAGCCTCTGCTTTCTGTTCACATGCAACTCTTCAGCTCTCATCTATGAATCACAGTGACTAGCAAGCTGAATGCTAATGGAAAAGCATAGAAAGCTTTGTTTGCAGATATTTTGGGTTGGAGAAGCCCTCTTGGTTTGCTTGTCTTCCTTAGCAGTCTATGCATTTTAACATGCCATTTCCTTCATGGTCTTCCCACCCTCTCAAAATGGGTTTGCATATGAATATTCAAAACAAAAGATGACAGATCTTCACCGTCAAGGTCTTTCACGTTGGGTAAGGTGTGACTCTGGGGGGGAGAACTGATGTAGTCTGTAGTCAAACACTGCAGACAAACTGGTCACAAGAGTGGATTTGCCTTGCAACTCACCCCTCTCCATGTCATCATCCCTGCTGAACGCTGCCATACTGCTGGCTCACTCTTGAATCCTTTGCTTTCTACGAAGCTACAATGTCAAACACCTTTTTCCCCTTTCAGAGAAGCAGAAGGGAACCACACTGAGTAAACCATACAGAACAGAAGTATGCGTCTTTGCAGCAAGCTGTCTGAAGACAGGGATTTGGTCAGAAGCCCTTCTTCCTCCAAAGGCCTTCAGAGCAGCTCCTGCTCTTGCTTTACCACTATGCTATTGAATTAAGCTCCTCGTGGGAATGTAACCTTCAGTCCTTGGGTTGTAGTCAGTGCTGGTTCTAGCTTTGGTTGATCAGTTTTGGTTCTGGTTATTGTTCACAGATTTATTTATTCTTTATTAGGGTTGGAAGGCTTTTATTAGGACTTAGGGATGTTTGTTAGGCTGGTGTATGCATCAGTTTGTCCAATTTTTTTCTGATAGCCCCTGCTGAACAGATCACCCAGAAGGATATCGTATTTCCTGCAGGCAGTTTACAGAATATACAGTTAATGTTGTGGTACCACTCTTTAAATAGATTGACCTTTCAGTTCCAGTTCTGCTCTCTTCTGCCAAAATAACTTCCTCTTTGCTCTTGTTCACATTATCAGATGGTGAAGCTGTTCGTTGTAGCTCTCAGTGAGGGTGCTGCTGTCCAAAGCCGTGCTCTGCTTGCACTTAGCAGAGCTGATGTTTGCTTTGCAGCCTGTAAGTACAGGAGAAATCAGATGCAGGACTGAATAGCCCTGTCAGGGAGAAATTGCTTTCTGAGTCCATTCATGGCGATGTGCTGCACCTCTTCTGCAGCACATGTCAGAACCCACAGGGACCCTTTCAGCTGCAGTGTCTGTTCTCTTTAGCTGAACACGTTGTTCTGATGCCACCAGTCTGTTGTAAACATCCCACTGTGAGACTGCAGCCTCCGTTGCAAACCTGCAACAGGTGAATGGGGAAAGTGCTGTGCTGAACTACCGCGTTGTTTGCTGGGCCTACCTCAGATCTGAAACATTCTGATTGCACGAAAAGCTCTTCGTGGTTGAAATATGTACCTGAATAACAGATGTGATCTGCTGTCTGTGTCAGGCCCTAATAAACCAGACTTTCTGCAGCTATTCACCTTCTGAACTGTAGTTGTTAATACAGGAGATCAAATTGTGTGTGCTTGTGGCAGAATTGGTGATGGGATGCTTGAGGCATTGTTATTGGCAGGGTGGTTGGGGAAGGAGAGAGGAATTTGGGGTGAGAAGGGGTCAGAGCAGCAAAGTTGCAAACTGGCTAGATCCTGGTGCTATTCAGTGTATGAAATACTGGCTTATATCGAATGAGGAGATGGTCTTGGCATAATTCAGCAAAGAATGGCTCTTAAGAATGTGTGGCCTTTCTTCAGATTTCTTCTTATTACACTAAATAATCTCTGGCTTTGACATCTTAATTGTAAAGCCCAGATGTGAAGACTTTCCACCAGATCCTGGCAGAAATCCCAGCAAACTGTTTCAAATAGAGAGATTTAAGGGGGGGGGGGAAGTGGGGGGTTTTTTTGCACTTGTAAATCCTATTGTTTCAGAACTTATCAGCTAACATCAAACTCTCCGGGCTTTAAGAGAAGCAGGGTAAGTGTTGCAAGTCTCAGTGATAGCGTGGAGGAGATGCGGTGGAACTGCTTCTTGAATGTGCAGCTGTGTATTGATGGCTGAGGAGTGGGAAGGTTTTGACATGTCTGGCTGCTATATGGTCAGAGAGCCAGGCATCCAGTCATTGGTGTTCAAGACCGAGCTAGATGTAACTGTTACAGCACTGCTGCTTTGAGTCTTATTCACTGGTACCTTCCTGTGGGGTACAGGCTGCTTCCACCTGCCAGTTTAGTGAGCAGTGGATTAGTTCCTTTTGTATCTGCTTTGCTGCCAGGTAAATAGGATAAGAAGTATGCATAACATCTAGCAAAAACACAAAATCACTTATGTAGATTTCTTTTTTTAAGTCCTTTTGAGTCTGTTTGCTCTAATAGATGAGCTCCTTGGAATGCAGCAACCCAGCAGAAGAGCATCTTATGCACATCTGGAGTGTGCCCAGGGAGCCGGAGGGAGCCCTTGTGGCTGTTTGTTCCTAAAACGAAGCACCCTGGCTCTGTGCACATATGACAGGCTCTTTGGTACAAGATACTGCTCTGGGAGATAAAATGGAGTTTGAATGGAATTCATGAATTGTTTTGACCAGTTGTTGTGTTGGATGCTTTTTGGCATGAGGGCTTTGTGGCCATTGGCTCCCTGAGGCCCTTGGGTCGGGGTGGAGGGGTGAGTCCCTGCCTGCATTATGCTTGGTGGCCCACTGTTTGCTTGGTTTTCACAGCTTTGAGGTCAATTGTCAGTAACTTGGTTGTGCTGCTTTGCAAGTCTTGTGTGCAGTCACAGCTCCCGGGTGGCAGGATGGAAAGAATTCCCCACTTTGGAGCCTGCTACAATTCCCAAATTGCACATCATTAATATAGGCTCAATTATCATTACGAAGCGTGGCGATGGCCATTCCTATTTCTCTGTGGGATGCTAATGTTGGGCCAACTAAAGCAAGACTTTTATGCTCAGATTGCCTTGTAGCTCAATGTCTTGAACATGGTGTCAGATCAGTTCATTAGCTCTTGTAGGCAGTATCTGACAGCCTTTGTTGTCTGACCAGCTCCCTTGTCCCAGTGGAAAATCAGCAAGGGAAGATGGAGGGCATAGCAAGTCCTTGTAATCAGTCTGCTAAATCCAAAATGTCCAAACCATGTGTCTTCCCGTTATCCCACGGACTTTGAATTCTTCACTGCTTTGAATCCAGAGAAGACATATGGGTGGCAATAGAGGGCTGTAAATGAAATTCCCACATGAGAACAGGGCTGATGGAATGAAGCAGGAGGGAGGACTGGTCTGCAGGCATGGTCTGAAGCTTGCAGGGGCTGAAGCAAAGAAGCGCTGCTGTGAGTTTAGTGGTGCTGTAGCAGTGGGGAGAGTGAGAGGACTGAAGCTGGCTTGCTGGCCTGCCTGCTGCGGCTCTGCACTGTGATTCTGGCATATGGGAGTTCACTGTGTGGGTATATGGACCAGCGCTGTTATTTAGGAAGATGGAAGCTCTAGCAGTGCTGCTTGGCTTATCTGTTCCATATCATGCATTTTTTCTTTGGTGCCAGTTAAATGGTGACCAAGAGAACTGCTGGGGTTTTTGCACGTTGTTGGCCATGAGTTCCTTAAAGGCTCTTCCACGGAGCTCTGGCATCAGAAATCACAGTGAGGCATCTCTGCTTCTGCTGACATCACAGGTTCCCATTAACTTGGAGCTGTAGTTAACATACTCATTGTATTTCCCCCACACCCTGTTGTTTTTTGTTGTATTCCTTTTTTTGCTTGCAGGAAAACGTATGGTCTTCTGCAAACCCTGTTTCTTATTTAGCTCTGGCTTCACAGAATGCCTGTGAAGATTGGTTTCCATGAGAATCGCTTGCAGATAGCTTTGCTTGCAAACAGAATCCTGTAGTACATACATGTGCAGCTGGGTTGGCTTCTCCTGGGAGCGTTTGTAATGGTTTCTAGATGGGAAGGAAAGTCTGAGATGAAATAGATCATGACATTTTCAAAAACAATAAAACAATAATCATGGTTTAAAATTTGATAAATATGTGGTGGTGTTTTTCTAGCGCAGAATACGGTTCTGCAATAAACCGTAATTAATACAGTCTGTGTTAAACAGATTAATTCCTTTTAAAATCAGAAACTTTCCATGCCCTCAGCTCACACAAACATGCGTTTTAGCAGCCAGTGTCTAACCCGAGGAGTACAAATCCTTTTGCTCCTTTGTTATTTTTTAATGTATGCCTTGAGCAAGGACCGAGTGCAGCTCAGAAGCTGCTCTGGGTGGCATCGGGCTCTGCCCGTGTGCACAAACTCCTCTTGCTGGGAAACGCGTACAGCTTAATATCTGCCTATATGGGATGGAGTGTGTGATTTCCTCACCAGCTGTGGTGGCTGTTGGAAGAGTCACAAACTTCCATGGGAAGTAACGTCTTGAATGAGGAGAGCTGCTGGAGATGGTTTGAGCTGAAGCTTCGCGTTGCCTTCAGCTGGAAAGGTGCACGCTATTTTCTTGCTGCTCAGGAACGTAGTTAGGATCAGCAACCAATCTCATTTCTTTGGTTAACCAGAATGTCAGACTGCAAAAGAGGTTGGATAGCGCAGCGGAGGGGACTGCCTGAGAGACCCGTGTTCCAGCAGCAGGGCTGAAAGAAGCACATCTGAATGCCCAGATCTGCACATCTAAGACTGCATCAACACAAAGCGCTTCACGGGTGACACCTCAAGCTTCTGCTGTATCAAGCTTTTAATTTCTTGAAAGCTGGCCGAGTGCCTTAGTTTTTACATTGCTGAGATGAACTTTGTACTTGCTGCATACACCAAATAGAATCTGCTCTGAAAATGCACCTTTTCACCTCTATCTAGCTGTGGTTTTCCTAATAAGTGTATTTGAAACAGGCCTAACTGCCAAGGAAAACATTAACTCTTCCTCTTGCTGGGAAGAGAGGATTAAATTCTGCTTCCTGATGTGATGGCTGGATTTCACGCAGGTAGTTTGGACCTCATAGAAGTCCATTTTGATGTTTAAAAAGGAGATTTTATATTGGCGCTGACTTGTGGCTTCAGAGAGCGTGTACTTTGGCTGCAGGCACACAGATCTTGTTCCAATGGAGCAGAGATGCCCAACCTCATACCAGCAGTGTAAAAAGCCCCTCTCACAGCTTTTGCTTTGCTGTAAAATTCAACAGCAACATAAGTTGTGAAAATAATCCACTGAGGTGAATAAAGCTGCACAGAAGTAGGTGGTGGATATGTTTATCAAAGCTCAGTGCTGGTACGGTTTGCATTGCGGTTGCTGGAAGCAGTAATGGTGGTTGTATCCCATCTTCCACTCAGCAGCAGTGCCTGAGGTGCGACTTCTGGATAAAGCTGGAGCTGTGTGGCTGGGCACGGTGGGGCCTCCCCAGTGCAGCAGGTCTGCTGGAGCCTGAGGATGCCTGGGTTAAGAGGGGCTGCGTGCCCAGCAGCAGGCGCCTGCATCCCGAGGTCCCAGCAGGCTGACAGCACCTGATTGTTAGTGCAGAAAGCCAAAGGCAGGCTTCCCACTGAGAGCAGTGACTGGAAATAACAATGTAAGCAAATGTTTCTGTAAAACTCAGATTACTCGTGTGTGAACCCATGCTCAGAGCTGGCTGTGGTCTGTGCTTTGCTGTTGTCTCAGGAGCATGGGGTTTGCTGCAGCAGAGCTCCAGGTAGCTGCAAGCTTAAAGTATGAATCATTAAGTGCAAAAATGTCTGTCTTAATTTAGGACTTAAGACTCAAAACCTGATAACACGCTGCTGACCACCTCCTGAATGAATATATCAACAACTTGTTTGTTTACAGAACTAATTGAGTTTCTCATGTCCACAGCGTTTATGACTGTCCCTGGAATTATTCAGGCAGGCACCTTGTGTTTTCACATACCTAGAAATTCAAAATCCAGTTGCTGGTCGAGTTTTTAACCACAAGGAATCGTGCCCATGTGAGTTCTCACACTGATGCTTGTACACATGATAAGCATTTCTGCTGCACGTGCCTTCTGTGCTATGGTACTGCTGAGCCTGGGCTGATCTCCCTGCCTCCAAATAGACTTTTCACCACCCCTTACACGGGAGGTGTGTAGCAATATAAAATAATGTGCTTTTCCTTCTAGAGAGTGATGTTTGAATAATGGGAGAGGAGCTGTTTCTGGATGGGTAAAAAAAAAAGTGTATTTTAACAGTGGCAAAACCTCTGCAAGATCTTGCTTCTCTATTGCTCTCTTCCTTCAAAGCATGTGCAGTACCAAAGAAGAGATGTAATAACTTGTAAATGTGTTGGGCAGACATCCAAGGCTTTTACGTGTTAGTATAAAATAGTCCTGAATGTTTCTGCCTCGCCAGGCAGGCTTCAGTCCAGTTGGGTCTGAAATGGTTTGCTCATAAGGGACCATCCTACGTCTGTTTTAGCAAATGGCATGAATGGCAGCACAGCATCACAGCTAGCTGTGTCTGTCAGGCTCAGAGCACTGCGTGTTGTTCAGGCATGGATGGTGTTCTGTGTACTTCTCTGTATTGATATTTGCAGTCAGAGGGAAAAGACTGAGTGTGCCCAAAGCCCTACCCAGTCAAGGCAGCGGGCTGTCCCAGTGCTGGGCTTTGGGAGGGCACAGCAAGCTGGACAGCCAGGAGGAGACTGCCGTGTTGGCATCTGCGAGTGTGATGGCCAGAAGTGCTGAGGCTGAAGGCAGAGGCAGAAGCCTGCCTTGGTATGTGGACTGCAGCAGAAACGCAGTGAGGCATTCAAGTTTTAAATTAATGTAAGGCAATTATCCCCAGGGAGCAATAGGTAGTGAGAAATGCAGTGAGTCGAATAATTTTCTCTGCTTAGGATGGTTTCCAGTTTTCTTCCTCTGAGTACCAAAAGGCTTTCAGCTAATTCTGACCTCCGAGTTGAACGAATGCTTTAATTAATGTGTGTGTCTATTGCTTAGCCACGAGGAAAATAGCTTAGAAAAAAAGTTTGGCTTGGAAAAATAAATGGCATGGATAATTTTGACCTGAAAATGCATCTCTTTGTACCCTCAGCACTCTGTTTCTTTACAAAGAGAAGGAATATGGCAACCTGTAAGGGAAATGGTTGACAACGCAGGTCCTTCACTCCTCAGGGTAAAACACAGTCCTGGATTCCTGCACTTGTTGGAAGGTACTGGGACTGCATGAGAGCAGCACGCCTGTCTGTCCCACTGTGCTCCTGCAACCAGTGGCAGTGTATGAGGCTGCTCAGGACTTGCAGGTGAGATTGAAAGCCAACATAACACAGCAGAACTGCAGTCATGAAATTAACACCTCTCTCCTGAGACCACATCAGTGGTTTCACATCTCCACCTGCTTTGCAGCTGAGTTCGTTTGAGATGCACAGGAGTGCTGGGAAGGTTTTATTGCAGCAAATGTTCCTTCCTTACTTCCTTCCCCATAGGCCAGTTGCTGCAAATCTGCAAAGCAAGTGATTTATCCAGCCTGCAGCAGAATCCCTCGTAGTGGTGTGATGTAGCCCTGAAGGTATCTCGCAGAAGGTCAGGCTTTCTTTTCCCTTACCTTATCTTTCCCTTCCTATGAGAAAGTAACCATTATTATCCCATGCTGTGGGAGACCTGGTAGCTGCTGGTTTTCCTCTTCTTCCCTTTTGCTCTCCCTCTGGCTTTCACCTTATTTTTCCTCCTGGTTCTGTCCAAGTCACTTCCTCACACAAATACATAGAAGGTTACTCAGATATCTACTAGGCTTTCTGCTGTGATGCTTTGGGCTCTGCTTGGTATGCAGGTGCTGGGGCTGCTGTTGGTATGGCAAGCTGGGGGCCTGCAGCTGCAGGTCAGCCCTAGATGGGAATGGGCTACTTTGGAGCATGAATGCTCATGAAGCTTCATTTCTGCCGAGTCCATGAGTGGCCAGCAGAGGATTGAAGCCAGGCATGTTCGTAAGGGAAAACATTGGGAGAAAGACAAAGAGTTGCATTCTGCTATGAAGAGTGAGTTGAGAAAGACTGAGTGCATTGGCGAGGTGTTTTTTCCACTCATGTATGCCCTGAGCTTTCCCCATCTGAGCTGAAGTCTTGCCAGCTCTAATCAGCGATCCAACCTGATGGACACTGCCGTGATTGTGCTGAGCAGAACGATACCGTTCTCCAACTGCAGTCCTCTTTCTCCTGGCATTCCTGTAATCAGCAACTGAATAATGATGCTGTTATGCATGAGAAGGGACTACTCCTTTTGAACATTTGTTACTGGAGAGAGATTTAAGTAACTGTTTATAGTGATTAGTTATGAGCTTTTGAGTTGAATCAGCAGCAGATGTTCCTTTTCTATGACCTGTATGAGAAGTGTATGTATTTCCATGCTAGACTGACCTCTCAGGGTGCTCCTCAGGTAAATCAGATGCCTTTAAAAACTCCACCTGTGCTGTGCCAGAACACCGTGTGCTTGTGAGATAAGTGACAGACAGCTCTGCTGGCCCAAGCAGCCTGGGATCCACATCAGTGATGTCACAGTCCTGCAGGCAGCAAACATCAGGATGTGGTTCTCATACAGGTTTCATACTGATTGAGTTAGACACGGGTAAACCAACATGAAGAGTAACTTCATTTTCCTGGGCTGACTGGAGGAAGAAACTAACAGTTACCTCCGTGGTTCATTTTAGGACCTGTTGGTTTAGAAAACGGAAAGGCTCATTTGTAACATTACTTCATGTAGTTAATTGTCTGCTAATTAAGTTTTATAGGTGTTTGGTTTTCTGGCACCTCAACGAGCAGGCGCCTGTGAACAGGAAGATGAAATCTTTGTTATGATTAAATGTAAAAAAATATGTATTTGACTCTGATTTATGTGATTGTTCTTTGTGGTTTCTTCTTTTTTGTTCTGGGTGAATGATGCTAATTTGGCAGCTCCAGAATCTGGTATCCTCATTATCCACAGCAGGAATACCAACAGGTAATGCTCAAGTTGGGTTAAACCGCCTTGCAGGTGCGTGTTTGGACATGGATAATCAGGGAGTACTTCTCAGACTTCTGCAGCTGCTCCCACTTGGTGTGTGAATATGTCATGTTTTAGGGACTGGGGCAAGGCCAAGCACTCCAGGAGGCTGTTCTGGTTGCCAGAAACAGTTCTGGGGTCCTAGTTCATAAGTGGCATCTCCTGGTAACATTGCTCTCAAGCAGCAGGTAATGGGGTGCTGGCAAGTTGCAGTGACCTCTGTCACCCGTGGGGTTCTCTCTCAATCTGCTGAGGAATTGGAAGCTTCAGAGCTCACCGTGGTTTCTCTGGACCAGTTCAGAGAAACCAGACTTCCTCACAAGATAGACTTGCACTTTGAAGCAATGCTTAGTTAAGCTCTTTGAATGCCATAAAGATTCCAATTCATATGACTCTATGATGATTTGACTTAAATTCTTGCCTATTTTCTTTGATCTATGTAATATTATGGAATAAAAGTCATTTAGGAACTTGAGCAGGGGAGATGTTTCCTCATCAGTGTTTCTTCCCAGTTGGGAAAATACCTGGATCAACTGCAAAGCATCAGTGAAATCAGAAAGTGTCCATTTCCTCTCAAGTGGCCATCCTTTAGTACTAGAATACTGAATGCACAGTCTGATACCAACTGGATCCAATTTGCTGAGAGCATCTGTGCATGATGCATTTTCAGAGAGAAACTTGCCAGATGGATATTTTTCCTTGGTGGTTTAATAGGGTAATGTGGTGGGAGTGTTTTGTAGCACATGGCTGTTGCCTCTGCAGAGTTTGGAATGCATGGGTGATAGTCCAGCACTGAGTGTGGCACTTATAGAAATGGAATCATATCATAGCATTATGGAATGCGTTAGATTGGAGGGGACCT
The DNA here is from genome assembly GCF_016699485.2 of Gallus gallus. Taxonomy (NCBI): domain Eukaryota; kingdom Metazoa; phylum Chordata; class Aves; order Galliformes; family Phasianidae; genus Gallus; species Gallus gallus. The sequence continues at coordinate 13,763,809 of NC_052544.1, forward strand.
TAAAGCTCATCCAGTTCCACCCCTCTGCTGTTTGTTGGTTCCCCAGGGCTCCATCCAACCTGGCTGTGCATGCCTCCACATGGGGAGGCATCTATGGAGGATGTATGTGGGATGTCTGTGTGTGTGATGTATACATGTATATGGGTGATGTATGGGGCATCTACAGCCTCTCTGGGCAGCAGTGCCCATGAAGTCTTTGTTGATAACCTTCTGGTGTAGGCAAACAAGCTGTGTCAGCCTCTACTTCAATACATTATTTTCTAAGTGATCTTCTAAGATGCTGATTAAAGAAGGTTCCAGAGCTGTCGCTGCCCTTGTGTCAGGCCCGTGTGCCTTCACTTCTTGCCAAAATAAGGCAGATGATGCAGTTGCACAGGAGTTGCTCCCTGCTGCTTGCTGCCAGGGCAGTGGGCTTTCTGATGTCAGAGGGTGACCTGTGTCCTGCAGGTCTGTGCAGGTTTAATTACATATAACCAGTAGGAGTGATTTAGTGCAGGTGCAGGGTGTTGGTGCCTTCTTGCCAGTGCCCCAGTTTGGGCCTTGGGGGGGGGGGGTGTCTTTGACTCAGGGATGCTGCTGCATACTGCTGATGTGGGAGGGAGAGCTGCCAGTGGGGCTGAGCCCCTTCCTCCCTGGGGGTGCTGCTGGGGTAAAAGCAAGGCAGTTAGCTCTGCCTGTTACTGAGCACTTCCTGTGCTTGCTTAAACATAGCATTTCCCTTCTGAGATTCTGTCTAAACATATAGTGTTACCCTAGCATTTGGTTAGCAAGTTTGAAAGGCTGCAAACATTTCATGAATATTAAAATGCAGGGCTGCAGTGAAGTTCTGCTGTGAGAATAGCACCTTCATCTTCCCAAACTATGTGTTTCACATCCTCTGGGGAGGATCTTATTTCTCTTAATGCTGTGGTGTCACTTGGGTAAAGAGGGACATAAAGGGTTTTTATTGATCTCTTTTTTTGGTTCCCATATCCTTAGCAGGGTTTTTTCTTCCTGTGGGAAGGACCTGATTTGTCTTCAGACCTTGGGGTGATGTGGGGGGACAGGAAGCTGGGTTGCTTTATTTCCCTTGATAAGTGTGACTGCAGACTTGAGTCAAGATCCCCAGGCATGTCTTTAGGTTGCTCTTCATGCATCTTACTGAAACTGAAGATTGAGATGCTCTTAAAGCCTTGGTGACATGAACAGCTTGCTTGGTCTGGCTCTAAGCAAGAGAGATACCAGGACAGAATGCAACAGTGTCTGTACCTGTAAGGTCAAAATGTAAAATAAGGTCTCCAAAACGAGAAAGGCAATTAGAGCAGATACTGTAACAGTGGTACCATCTGGAGTCTCCTGCTTGGGCAGAGCAGTGGTCATCTAGCAGTGCTTTGGAGGTGTGATTTTACTGCATTGCCTACAGCTCTGTTGGAGCGGCAGGAAATGCTTCAGAAGTGAGCAATCACTTCATGGCAATAAAATCTGAGCAGGCAGGCCTGTCCCTTGGCATGGCCGTAGGCTGCGTGCCTGCCAAAGTGCGGGTGCCTTTGGGGCAGCCTCCCACCTGCAGCTGTGCCAGCTCTGGCAGAGGGGGATCGTGCTGCTCTCAATCCCCTGCCAGCACAGTGCTGAGGAGTAGTGCAGTTAGATGTTACAAGGCCCATCATCTGCCCGTGGACATTCTTGTGTGCCAGCAGGAGAAAATGATGTCTGTGGTTGGGGTCACGCACATGGCTGTGTGGTGCTCCCTCTTGGAGGGGCTGCTTCCTCTCTGGAATATCACAGACTATCGAAGGTCCCTGGACCCCCCCAGGGCTGCTGGTTTTTGTTTGTTTTTAATATTGTGATGAGTCGCAGCATTTTAATTTCCTTGTGAAAAGCATCATTTAAGTGTGCTTAGACTGAAGGAGCATTTATTACTGTTTGATGTGGCCTGATTGGGAATATCATCTGTTAAACACACACCACGTGCCGTGTGGAAGGTAGGAAGCTTTTTCCTTCAGTCCTACCCCAGCGTGCAGGGCAAAGACTTGGTCTGCCATTTGTCCTGGCTCGGGTGGTTCCCTTCAGGTAGCTGCTCGGATGTTTCCTTCTCACTGGCTTATATTAAAGCCTTCAGGAAACAACTGGTGTTTGAGGAGTTGCTTTGTAGGGCTGCCTGCATAAACCATCACACAAAGCAAATGGGAAGCTGAGCACTTGTTTTCCTAAACTTGGTCTTGAAAGTGGAGCTGGAGTGCTGAATAGAAGTCTGTGTTTCTCAAACTAAATGTTTTGCTGTATCTGCCCATCTTTCTCATAGCACTGGTCTGTGTGCTTGCCCCAAGGAGTAGCGCCTTGTGTAACTTGTACTGGGCAGTGTGTGATGGTAATTGTTTCTGTGTATTACAGAGCATAACATCCAAAAGTGCATTTTTGCAAGAGGAAATATCAAAGGCAGCTCTATGCCGGCTGGTGAGAAGGCAGCACTGGGAGCTAGAAGGGCTGGGATGCGGCCTCAGGGAGAAGCTGGCTGTGGGCTGGTCGCTTAGAGGAAAAAAATCAGATGATTATTTAAGAAGAGATTCCTGCAAAGCATTGGTACATTGCATGGAGGGTCAGTAGGTAATGCAGAGCGCTGGCGGTGCTCGTGGCTGCTGGAGCAGTTGGAACTGTGTACAAACGCTTTGGTTAACACAGTCTCTGTCTGCAGGTAGTGCTGAAGGGGAGGGGGCTCCTGTGGGTGTGAGCTCTGCTGTGTGACCAAAGGATGGGAGCAATGGTGGTTCTCAGGAAGAAGAGCTTTCAGCTTGACTCAGACTCAGTAAACTGCTGTGCTCGGGGTTTATTCTTGCTGAAGTGGTGACACCTGGTTTTAGTTTCTAGAGGAGCCTGTTGCCTGCACCACTCTATCAGTAGTGCGTGACATTTTCCATTACTTTAGGAAAGTTTTAGGAAGTTTGTTTAGCAGATGTACTACTGTGAGGGTTTTTTTTTCCAATTTCTAAAAATACAAACGCTGTTTTCCAGTCTGAAAGAGCGTGTTTCCAGGCACAAACTGATTGCACTTCACATCTTGCCTATAGTACAGCGCTGTGTGTATGTTATATTTTCCAAGGAAAGCCCAGGACTTAATGGTTGGGAATGAGTCAGAGCATACATTGCTGCCCCTCCACTGCACATCTCACCACGCGCACACGCACGGCTCTATGTCTGCTTCTGTAGCAGTGATCTGGTCCCTGAAATCTGCCTTTGCTATCCATTACAGCTAATTGTAATGTGGTTATTTTTTTTTTGCCTGTGAACATCTGATAGACTCTGCACGTGATCCGAGCGCTGAGACTTGATGCTGACAGCCGGAATCAATTATGAAACCTAATATGAGATTAAAAGGTTCCTGAGTATATTTGTAATTGAATTGTAGCAAATGCCTGATTTGTGCACTGGACAGTGCACAGGAGACCGCAAACACAAATGAAGCAAATTATAATTCAATTAGATAAATGCTTCCAGAGCACTTCACATCACAGCTCTGAGCCTGCTTAAAGCAGACACAACGCTCCAGCCGATTTCTTTTAAGGCAGAAAAACAAACTCTTGTCCGCAGGTTGTGCTTTGTATCGCTTCTGGAAGCGAAAGGGAAGAATTAGGATCATTCATAGTGATTTAGAAGAAGAAAGTCCTCTGTAGTCCCAGCTTGCAAGCTCTGCCCAAGTTCTGCTGTTTCCATGAGCTGTGTGAGTTGAGGCCCTCTCATAGATGGCCACCAACTACAGCCTGGTTGATGTAGATGTAATTCAGCCCAACCTGTGCTTAGCTTGGGATCTCTGTGTGTTTCCTTTTCCTGAGAACTGGTCATCTTTTTAACTTTTTAAAAGGAAAATATCGGTGCATCTTGGGGGTTTATCTTAAGTGTTGTAATGCTTAATTCCCCTCCAGCTGTTTCGTTTAGCCGCACGGGAAACTGAGTCCTTATTAGAAACAAGTGTCAAAGCCTTAGATCACGAGGGGGTGGGAAAAACTCATTTTGAGCCCAAAATGAGAACCAAAATGCCAGAAGTGTTTGTGAAAAGTGAAGACTTCAAACCACTTCTGGCTCCCCTCTCCAGAAGGCGGTACTGTAGTCCAGAAGCCCACGTGCGGCAAACAAAGGTACAGCTGTGTCTGTGGGGCAGTGGAGAGTGGTGGATAAGGCATGCAGTGATTTGGGCTGGTGATGTGCAGGAGCACAACAAGCTCAATCAGAATAGGAGTTTTGCCTGACCTAGGCCTGATGCTGATTCTTATTGCTTTCCAGCAGGCTGCCTTAGCAGTAAATAAACCCCTCTTGAATAATTTCTGGTGGCACAGATTAATGTTACGTGGCGTTGTGCTACCGAATAGCCAACAGCAGATATGGGTCTGAATGTTCTGCTGGGCTTTCTTGGACGGACTTCCCAGCTCCCTGAGTACAGCTAACCCCTAAATACCCATTTAAACAAAATAAATTAGGTGCCCCACAGATGTAATTGTTGGGAGGGGTCTAATTTGGGCAGGCTGCAGCCGCACCGTGAATACCACAGGAAATTGCTTAATGAGAGCAGATACAGGAATATCTGTGCCTCTAAAAAAAAAAAAAAAAATGCTTGGCCTGTGTTCTCCCGGATAACGTGAATTAGTCTGTGTGCTTCATGAGGCCCGTAGGGCAGAATTGGCACCACTTTCCTGTCTGCATTAGGAAATAACTGCTGCATAGATAAGGAAGGGCAAGGTTGCCTATTAGTTTTAAGAGTGGTGACTAGGCTTGCTGTTACTTCAGTGTATCCCATGGAATAACCACTGTTCCTCCACCACTGGTAACTTAGCAGCAATCTGTGGGGTGCTCTGCCACATCTCCTGCCCAGAGCAGCTCTGGCTGGGGCTGCTCACAGCACCCTCCTGCTGCAGGGCAATCTCTCCCAGCAGCACTGGGCTGATATGGCGCAGGCCACTGATCTGAGCAGCTCTATTTCTAAGCATCAGATCGCCGTGTAACAGATCAGGCTCAGAAGTAAGCATCACTCTTGAGTGTCTAGCTCAAATCTTCAGTGTTACTTATCAGAGTGATGATAAATACAAGCGCTCGTGTTAACTCATGTGCATGTCTTGCATAGATATGATTTTCCCAACAGGTTTAAATGGCTGTCACCTGCAGTCTATAATTACTTTAATTAAATCACTTCTTCCATATAATTGTGGGGTTCTTAGATGGGATGTGTTCATGACAGCAAGCCAGGCCTGCTCCCCTTGCAAGTCTTAGTGGAGCTGCACCAGAGGTGGGCTGAATGTGGTCCATGGAAGGCGAATATCCATGTGTCTGATGGTTCTGGTGTTTGTGGTAGGCACTTCCCAACGTTAAACATCTTGCTCATTTCAATTTCTTCTTTGAAAAGTCTGAAGCCTGAAAGGCTGTGTGATGAATTGCCAAAGTTCACATTTTAAATTACATTCCTTCTGGGGTATATGAGGAATAAATGAGCATCATGTTTCTTGTGCACTTTATTATGTTCTGGTTTCAAAAGAAATGTGCTTTTTTCCAAAAAAAAAAAAACCAAACAAACACCAAAACCTTGTGAAATTACATGTGCCATTTCACCAAGATAATGCACGTTCAGACTTCCTGAGGAGCGGATGCTCACAGATGAGGTTTGTACACTGTGCAGCTCTGGGTTCCCACTATGACCCTTAGGATGGGCTGAGGGAGGTGCTGCAACCAAAGGACCTTGTGTTCCCCAACTTCAGCTTAAGATGCTGTGTGCGCTGCTTGGAGAGGGAGTCAACACAAATACATATGCTTCTATGATTACCTTTCCTCTTAAATCCTTTCTGGTTGGATTTTATTCCTTCAGCATGAGCAGTCTGTTCAGCAGTGCCTGCAGCACCAGGAGAAATAAGGAAACTATGAATGAGTTAATTTAGGAAATGGCCCTAAAATACCTTTTGGCAAACTGCTCCAGGAATGGGCTGCTTGCCATAATGCATCTTTAGAGTTGCAGGAAGTTTAGAGCTGATCAAATTTGCAAAGCTTTGAGCTTTTAGTGGCTTGGATTTGTGGCATATGGCTGGGTTGAAGCAACCTGTGTCACCTCAGCTCTGTGGGGTTAAAGGGAGGGGGGAGGGAAGGGCGGAATGAACAACTGAGCCAATGCAGAGCTGCTGTGCTGAGCTTTGAGGAGCTGAGGTCGTGCTTGCCCTGATTCACTTCTGCATGCGGGAGTGGGGGTTTCCATTGGGCATATTTCTATATGAAAAATACTGAGTGCCTGAGCAAATACACAGGCCCATAGAAATAAAGGTGATCGTCTATTCTGTGTGTGTTGGCTCTCCTAAACCTTTCCCACTGCTGCTTGTGTCCTTGCAGGGCACCCAGTCCATCACTGTGCCTTTTCTTCAGAGCAAGTGAAAACTCAGGAGAATTACCTGCCTTTTTGGGTGGAAAAGTCTTTTCCCTCTTTTTCTAGGAATAAAAAAGCTGGAAAAGGAGGTGCTGCTGAACACTGATTTTGCTATGGATGTTTCTCAAAAATTATTTTAAATTACAACAAGCAATTTTTTTTGTAAATGAGTGATCATTCTTCCCAAAGCCCTCTTTGCAGCAGGGTGAGAGGATGTGTAAGAGAATGAAGCAAACCAGACCCTGACCTGCTGCTGCTTATCTGGTTGCCGTCAACCCAACTGGTCTTGATTGGTGACTTCTGCGTTCCTGCAGTTTGTTTGCATGAGCGTGGGCCAAATCAAACAGCCGCAGAATCTGCCTTTAATCTCCAATGATAAAGAATACCTTGGAGAGGAAATGGCATTGTAGTGCTGGGAGCAGTGGAGCAACTCAAGGGAAAATGCATGTGAAAGCATTGCTCTGCTCTTATGCTTTTGCCATCGTTTTTCTCACAGTTGTGAAGGGGCTGATGCAAGGGGAAGCGGGGCTGAGGGGAAGGCAGGTTCCTGCTTGTCACTTGGGGAAGGAAATTGCAAATTATTAATTAAGATAATAACTGCTCTTAATTCTGCTCAATTTTTTTTTTTACCTTGGAACATTCATTTCTTTTCTAAATGATGTGGTGTTGACTTTGCTGTGATGTACAGCCTGCTCATTCCCCAAATAATGTTTTTTTAACTTCATTTATACTTGATGCAGCATGTATTATTATCTTGCTGTTTTGTTCTCTCTTTCCTAATATTCCAAGATACGGACCAGTGATGAGTTATTTCGAATTATTCTTGGTTTAAGTGGGGAAATCCTGATGGTAGGTGGATGGTTGGACTTGGATGATCTTGCAAGTCTTTTCCAACCATGGTGGCTCTATGATTCTTTATGGAAGGCATGGATATACCTCAGAATGGGCTGACCTGGGAAGTGGTGGAACCCCCATCCTTGGAAGTGCTGAAGAGATGTGTGGATGCAGCACTTAAAGACTTGGTTGAGTGGTGAACTTGCCAGTGTTGCACTGTGGTTGGGCTTGATCTTAAAGGTCGTTTCCAACCCAAATGGTTCTATGATTCTGTGACTCTCACCTATTTCACTCTGGATCTCGCTCAGATCTCTGAGGAGAGGATCGTGTTTCATTATGTGTGGGCTATCGTAGTCCAGAAGGTTTCCCTCTTACAGCTGGAAATGCTGATGCCCTGCATTCAGAAATGTTCTGCTTCTTAACTAAAAATAATTGTGAATAAATCTTCCTATCCTTCAACCAGTGGGTTGTCCAAAACCTGGTTTGTGTCTTATTTTCTTCTGTTCATAACTCCAGCTCTACATTGCTTAAAGATTTACAAGAAAAACTGCCTTCAGGCTGCATAGAAGACTTTAGTCCTTTGCAAAATTTGTTTAACAAAGTTATGTGCAACTGAAGAACAGGATTAAATTGGAAATGCCACCCAGTCCCAATGCTCCCTGCTGTAACCTATGCCCACACAAGCACAAGGGCTCCTATCTTTACCGTAACCTCTCGCCTTACCAAGCTGCTTATCTCAGCATGGAATTCCTGCTTAAGTATTTTCATTGAGCCTGTTTAAATAAACTGATGGATAATTCTCTCCTATTGCTCCTTAAAGCATTTGGCACTTGTAGGCTTTAGAGTTTTTGGGACACATTAGCTTCATGCTTTAAGCTGGTAACCCAAGAGGAAAGCTGGGATATGCTTTAATTAGAATCAGTTTTAATCAAGCCAATTTTTTTTGTTTGGCTGTGATGGGGATGAGCAGAGGTACTGCAGAGGATGGATGCTGCATTCAAGGTGTCCTTGAGATGTTGCTGAGCTGGCACCAGGGCTTGTGTTTCTGGGGAGGATGGAAGAACAGGAGGTGTCATGCATGGCATTGAGAGCCCTTGCTGCCCTTCAAGGAAGGGTTTCTCAAGGCTATGTGATAGCACCTGTGCATGCTTTGCCTTTCATCAGTCTTGCCTGATGCTAGTGTTGGTGACACAAGTCCCATCTTTAGCTGTTGCACTCTGTAGTTGCTATTTCTAGTATCTTTGTGTTTTTCAGTGGTTTTGGTCTTGATCTTGTACAAGTCAATTGATGTGTTAGTGTGGTCTCTCAAAAACAGCCTAGAAATCTGAGGAAAGTAGGCTGTCCCTAAGGATGATCTTCATATAGTATTACTGCACATGCTCTGAAGCAAAGCTTGCCTTAGAAATGCACTGTAAAGCACAGCTCCAGTGACTGACTTGAGTATGAAGTGGAAACCAGTTTCCTGTATTAAACTGGGGAGCTTATTTTGATGCCTAAGAACAAAACGTGGTATTTTGAACCCAGCCTGCTGATTTTTGCTTCTGATATTCTGCTCTCCTTGGGAGTTTGAGGCATGGAGCCAGAGCTATGTATCGCACTCCCAATCTTCTATAGGGGTCTGAGAGGGAAATGTTATCTTCTGTGTTGCTTTCAAATTACAAAATCCCATAGTGAGTTATGCATTTCATCTCTTCTGACTCTCCAGACAGAGTCTTTAGTGATGTTTTTGTAGCCAAGAAAGGGAAGGAAATACACAGGTTCCATAATTTGTTGTCATTGGTATATTTTTACTGAGTTTTCGTAGGTTTGGAAAAGAATATGCAATTGTCCTCTTTAATCTAGATCTCAAGAAACACAGTGGGTTAAGTACTGTTAATCAAAGCTTAATGTTGCCTGAACATGACAGATTTAGCCATAAGAAATGAATCATCTGGCAATAAAGCCTTGCAGCACGTAAAATGCCCAAGCAATTACATTCACATGCATCACTTGGACTCATATACTTTAAAATATTGCTATTTCTGTGCTCTGTTGGAGATGGAGACGGCAGAAAGGAGAAACTTTGTGCCAAGTGCTTTGCTGTTAACATGGAGAATGTACTAATATTTGAATGAGTATCAAGTCCCCCATGTCTAGATTGGAGTTGTGCATTGGGCTGTTACGGCCTGAAAGTAGAAGTGGCAGTAAGACAAGCACGACTGAACTATTCCCAAGTAAATATTTGACAGCACATATGCCTTGCAAAAAGACAATCTGATCAGTAAGGGCATAAAACAAGGCATATAAGGTGCTTGTGCTTCTGAATGGATTGCTCATCTTGGACTCCTGTATGTGACCAAGAGCTAACCAAAATAACCAGAAATAAAAATTGGGAACACTTTGGTTCCTACAGAATATTGGTTGAAGATGGAGGGCAAAGCTATGTGCAGTGTGTACCCCCTTTTGATGTTCTTGGCATCAATAAGGCCACAACTACTTTGATAGCTCAGAGCAAACAAGGAAGAAGCAGGTGCCACCATTCACCTTTAATCTCTGACCAGGTGCTGTCAGGGAAAGTTCTAGAGTGGCTTTCAATGCAGATGGAGGATTGCAGTCAAAACCTGTGAGTGTACAGAGAGAAAAATCCTGTACATAACCTGAGAAACACAATGCTGGGAGACCTGAGAGTGATGATAAAGTAAATAGCACTGCAGATTGAGTGGTGAATCCAAATGCACCATCAGGCGCTGTCTCTTTCCCCATTGGGAATTACTGTCAAGACTCTCTGCAGACCAGAGGAGTGATCTTAGTGCTGTTTCAATAGTTACACTTCTATACCTGTTAGTGCTTCCAGATGTTCTGTCACCCACCTCAAGATAGGTGATCTGAAATAGGGATGTAATCACTATGTAATCAGATGTTTCTTTTCATAAATCTGTTTCTCCCCTGTTAAGGAAATTAAATTTTGACAGTCCAGGGAAGAGAGCATTGAACTCATGGACAGTGGTGTGTTTTGTCCAACCTGACATGATGTTCCATGATCTGACGAGCACAAGTGCTCCCGAGTTAACACAGGGTCAAAATGACACAGTGATTTTTTTTCTTCTATTTGGGGATTAGTCGTTGTTTTCTTCTGCTTTTAATCAGCCTAATTTATTAAAATGAAGGAGCGCTCATGCTTGTGCTTTTCAATTTATTGGATGTGACTTGCTCTGTAATCAGTGCCATGAAACTGTCCACTCACCTGGATGCTTGCCTTTCAAACACTTTGGTGCATTGTATGTTCTGGGTTATGAGTCAGCAGCAATGCCCTTGGTTTTATCAGCTTAGAGGCTCTGGGTCAATTTGAAGTTGCAAGCAGGGAGTTTGCCTTCATTTACTGTGGCTCTCTGTTTGAGACCGGAGGTGTAAAATCCTTCTGAGTGACCAGAAGAGCTCAGGATCCCAGCAGAGTCTGTGAGCAGGCTCTACCTGGCCAGATTGATCAGCTTGAATGCGTTACTTCATGCTCTTTGTTGGTGAGGCAGCCTAAATACTGCATTCATGAAAGCTAAAGGTGACTGAAGAGAACATCAGATGCCAAACCCGTCCTGGGCTGAGAGCCTTGCCTGCCAAACAGCAAAGGGACTCTGCCAGAAAGGATTAAAAACACGTGGCCAAAACCCACGGGCCTGCATTTAGAGACCACGATGCTGAGCGTCCAGCCGGTGCCCTGGCACAATGCCTGTGTGTCCAGCACTCAGCTTTGCTGGCTGGGTATCTTGTATCTAGAGCAATTTTCTTTTGCAACTTCAGTGTTTGTAGAGTTGAGCTGTTGGTATTTTCTGACATAGTGGCTGTAAAGTGCCATTTCTTTTCCATCAGAGCAGCTCACCAACACATCCCACAGAGCTCCAAGTCAAAGGTGTGAAGCTTGTTGGAAATTCAGCTCTGCTCGCTGTGAGGCTGAAGAAGAGAGCTCGGGTGGGCTCAGGTTAGCTAACAGCTGTCCAGCCGGAGAGCAGCTGTGTTGTTAGTGCTGGAAATACTCCTGACGTGTCACTGAATTGCCAGAAAATGTATCAGGAATGAGCAGGTTTTCCAGGTGATCACTAAAGAGATAATGGATGCTGGGGAGGGGTGATTATGCAATTGAGGGCTATTTCTTCGTTACTCTTTCCAGAAGGTGCAGCAAAGAAGAACATGGGTCTCAAAGTAGTGTTATTCTTTACCTCTGTGCAGTACAGTGATTTGAGCAAGGATAAAACTGCTGCAGTAGTTGATGTGTTTTTAAGCAAAGTATTTCTTGTACCACAAACAATGGAGCATTTGGCTGTTGACTGGGAAGCTCATTTGAGCAACCTCATGAACACCAAAGCAAACAGAGCCGAAATCCTTCAGGATGCCAAGGGAAAAACAGGTTAGCGTGCTTGAGAGGCAGATGTAAACGGGTGAGGCTTCTGAACTTCTTAAGGCAGCATGAGATGGAGAGAGGAGAACAAATGGCTATGGGGGAAGAATAAATTGCAGTTGTTTACAGCTCGTGTCTGAGTCAGCAGCGAGCCGAAAGGTCAGCTCTCCTTGGGGGAAGGCGATGCTCTTTGTTGGCACCCCCTTTCAGGCCTGAGAAGAAGGCAGATGGCTGAAGAGATTGGTTTTTATTACTATTATTTTTAACTGAGTGTAGGTAGATAATGTGAGGCAGTTGGTGGTCCTGGTGCTGCTGCCCTCGTTCAGCACTCGGCTTCCCCAGGGACTGGCTGCATGGCTCAGGACAGCTGCAGGCAGACTTCGTCATTTAGAAGTAAACCATCCAAGAAATTAAAGGAGGATAAATTCGGTGGCACACGATGTTCCCAGGGGATGTAACTTAAGATCTTTCTGAAAAGACTTACTTTTGCTCTGGACCTTGAACAACTAAAGCACGCTCAGAGCATGGGGAGTTCATAAACGTCACAAAAGTGTCTGTGTTTCAGACCTGACCTGGTGTGCACAATCCTGATGAAGCTGGGCGTTGTGCCGCCTGCTTTCTGTGTAATTCCTGACTATCGTCATGCACGTTGGCTTTGTTGTCTAAAATATGATAATTAGAACCATTAAAGGTAGTGAATTCAGAAGTAACGTTCTCTGTCAGTAGGTTAGGAAAAGCATGGGGCTACCGGTCTTGCAGAGGAAGCTGTTTCAGTGTGTCTTTTCTCTCCTGTAGAAAGTGGAAGTGAAGTAGTGCTTAAATAACTTAATATTTTAAGTTACATAAGTTTAAAAAAAGAAATCACCATTTGCAATGGAATCTTGGGTCATCCTAAGATGGTGTCAGTCCCTTTTCTCATGTGTGCTTGGGTTTTTATGCCCTGTAGTGCCTGGAGCACCAGGGAAATCTGGGGCAGGAGTTTGCTGTTCCTGTGTCTTGGAAGAGCAGAAGATGGTTGAAGTTCCTCTCGTGCGCTAAAACAGCAACTAACAAAATACCTCCACGTAATTGGAGTCCTCAAGTTATTCCTTCTTTACCTTGAATATGTTTCCTAGTAAGCGTGGAGGAAGGATTAGCAGATGCGAAGCAGTTAAGCAAGGAGGACAAAGGTGTGCATGTGGATGTTTACTATTTATCTGTTCTTGACAGCTGTTGATTCTTTGGATATATTTATAGCCATGTGAGAGACTTGGTTTGCTAGTGCTTTTAGTTTGTATTCTTCTAAGCTGAGTTGCCTTGCTGAGTTCACAGGGGGATTTCAGAAGTCAGAGCAGTCATCTGTCAGCTTTACTTACATAAACTGGAAATGTCCTGCTCTGAAACTCAAGCTTTCCTGGAAGTTTACAACATTCTGATAAACTTTGCAGGACTCTTCAATGGGAATTTGAGATGGGAAGAGCACACCCTGTTGGTCTCAATGCTGGTTCAAGCTGGAGGTGTACCAGAGCCATCAGCAAATGCTGGGCTGAGCTGTCTGACTGTAGGTTGTGATATGGGGCATCTGGCCTCGCTTTGTCTGCACCAAGACACTGCAGTTCAAAAGAGCTCTCTTTTTAATGCATAGCCAGAGGCTTTACCAATGCTCCAGGTCTTTTTGGAGAGCAAAGACTTAAAGCAGGGCGTCCTGCTCAGATGTTGGTGTGAAAGAATCTTCCAAGAAGACCCCTCCAAGCTGTCTGCCAGACTCAAGCTCTATTTATTTTCCTGCAGATGTTTGTACATGCAGCCGCGCGTACAGCTGTATAGTGCTGTTTGTGAGGGCACCCCTCATCCAGGAGCAGAGCTGGATTAAAGCTGCCTGCAATGGCAGCAATAGGTTAAATAATATGTTGTAATATCCATGGGGGAAAATCTGAAACTACTGCAAGTCCAGGCTCTTGTACCTGGCACTCAGCTCTGTTCCTGATGAGCTGTATGCGGTTTTTGTCCACATCGTTACAGCTGAAGTTGTAAATATTTATAACCTATGGCTTGGGGAAAAAATGTTTTCCAGCACAACGTGCAACTTCAGACTTGATTAATCTGATTGGGATAGTTTAATCCAAAGCGCTGTTACTGGGGGTTTTTCTCCTCTAGTTTGTGTACATTAGCCTAAAGTTCTGGGAAACTGTCCTCTGTGCATGGCAAGCAGGAGGGAATGCTAGAAAATTACTGGTAAGTCACATCTGCTTGTGACCTGGTTCCCTGCCTGTCAAGTTGGTGGAATATCTCCCAATTACTTGTAAAGCTTATCTCCTTAAGTTGCTTTTCCTCTGCTCTTTAAGTTGTTGGGTCTTTGCCAAACGCAGCTGGGGCAAGCATAGGACATGTCTCCCTTCCCACATCTCTGCTACCACTGAAGGATGTTGTCTGTGTTGGGGCTCTGGGAGCTGCTGTGCAGAGCTGGGGACCCCTGCCCTTATGGGTGACCCCAGTGCTAGGCTGCGTGTCCCCCTCTGTCCTATTAAGAAAGTGCTTTCTCACGTCTGCATGAATTCTTCTGCATAATTAGGAGGGTTGGGGTGGGGTTTTTGGTGTTAGGCTATAGCCAGTGCTTGGGGAGGGGGAGCAGCAGGTAAGGTGGGTACTTCCCAACAGCTAGCCAAATGCAGGGACCTGGCTGCCAGGGCTGGGCAGCGGGTCTGGGCTTCAGCCTCCCCTCTGGTGCTCATGCTGGGGACAGTGGCTGTGCTCCACTGCAACACTGCAAGGCGTTGGGTGCACATCTCCCTACAGCTATGGGCAATTCCCCATCTAGCTCTTCATCTGCAATGATCTTTTCTATGTGAATCATACAGAAGGGAACGTGCTGATGGGCTGTGAGACTTCAGAATGGCGCAGTCAGTGCTGAGCACAAGCTGGGCTGTACCTTGCAGACATCAAATGTGATGCTGCTGTGCTAGCACCCTTTGCTTCTGGCTGGAGAGGGCTGCTGTCACCTTGCAGCTCTGTTCTGGATCATCAGGGCTACTCAGGCTTTTCTGGTTTCTGATGTATTTTTGTTGTTGTTGTTTCTTTCTTCACAGTTTTGCATAAAGATCTCCTTTCTTGTTCATATTCCCATGAAAACAAAATTTCTACGTGCCAAATACTCTTTTGGTTACCTCTGGTTCACCTAAGGAAGCCCGTGCTCAAAGTTCTGCAGAGGCAAACAACCGCTTTGTTTTATGCAATCTGCATTTAAAGAGTACGTGTGCCATTTGGTTACCAGCTGAAGTTTGAACACCAAAGGCCTTCTTTGACTTCATACGCCTTCAGCTCGTGTGGCACATACAGAGACAACACAGCAAATTTTCCAGTAATAATAATTTCATTCTAAGGATAAAAATAAGTGCATGAATCACATAGTAGAATTAAACACATGGGAAGAATGTCAGCTTTCTGACTACGTGGGTTATTTGGAAACCGATGGGTGTCTTTTCAAAACATTTATATTCTGCTGGTTATAGAATAGAAAGCTGTTGCCCCATTAATGAAAAAAAAAAAATACCAGATGTCTGCTGTGTTGATCTTGAGATGACTTAATTTTCACTTGGCTACCCTTCCTTTAAAATGTCAGTGAGCACTTTGAGTAAAACTGATGTTCACAGACGGTGGTGGGTTGTCATCAGTGCTCTGAAGGCAAAGGTATGAGGACTTAAAGTAAATGTGGGTTGTATCTGTTAGGCCTGACTCACCTGGATTTGTATTTCTATTTGTCATTACTTGCACATATCAAATTCAACTTGCAATTGCTGCAGAGTACTTCAGAAATCATGGAATGCTGAGGCTGCACTAATGCTGTTGGGTAATGTTTCCATCCTCCTGAAGGGCTGCTGACCTGACACTGTTAATTACAAAGCATTGGGTTTTATATCCTGAAATGCTTCTCATCTGGAACCTGAACTGATGTGTTCTGAGGCAAGCAGCTGGGGCTGTGTGACTTGTGCTACGGCGATGAGAGAGCTGGCCATTAGTGCAGAGTTCTGCTCTGTTTTTCTGGGGTCGGTGGTGTTACTGTTGGTTTATTTTCATTTCCAGGAGAAAATAAACGCTTTCACGCCTGTTAGCTGTCTGCTTTGTCAGCCTCTTAGGGCTCTGTCCCAGCACTCACCATCCTCCCTTCCCTTGTTCAGACAGGAGGAGCCCCTCAGTGTGCCGCGCTGCCCACCTGGATGCCGTGTGTAGGCCCAGCACCTGGGGCTCTGCTTTCTGTTTGCCAGACACCAATACTTGTTGTTTGTTTGAGGGAATCCCTGCCTTCCCATTGATTATTTATTTCTTTTAATGCCAGTTTCTTACGTATTTTTGTCAACTGGGAGACATCAAAGCTGCTTTGCCCGGGCAAAACAAGGGAGATAGTGAATAGCGATCGTTTCAAATTAGATCCTAATGGGGTGCAGATGTTGAGCTGTGCTTGCTAGGAGTTCTTTGAAAGCGCAGATGGTCTGGTAGTTCAGGGGTAAGGAGAGGGCTGGGAGGTTTCTTGGTTTCGTTTTCCCTCCTGTGCCATTTGCATGACATGTTAGATTAGGGTTGGATGTAAATGAAGGGGTAATAACCTTGCCTGGGTCTCTCGTCTTGCAGGAGCAGTGCTTGTGTGGTTCTGTTCCCGGAGCAGTCTGTTGAGTAATTTGGACTTGCGTACAAGGCATCTGTGTTCTCCCTGTGCATTTAATATTGTGTTGGGTTGGAGGTGAATCGTGGGTAGCAGAGGAGCTATGAAGTGTCTGGAGATATCACAACCACCTTGATACACTTTGGACTCTTTTTGCTCAGTAATGTATGGTTGTACTTTAATGGAGCCGGCACAAACTGTCGTATTTAAAACGCACATGAGTTTGCTCTGCTCTGTTAAATTTGGTAAAATGTACAGTCTGCCTTCTCCCACTACTTCATGCATTTTACTGCTCTCTGGGGTGAATCTCAATAAATAACTGGGAACAAGATCAAAGGCCCATCTTTAAAAGACTGACTGTTCTTAAATACTCGTGTTCTCTAGAAGAGATGATTGTGCACATTGCATTCGGGCCAAACCCTGTCCTCCAGTGTGTGTGATGCATGTAGGGACCGCCTTAAAATACATCATGTTTTGCTGGTTGCTTTTCCCATCCCAAAGATGCTGAGCCTCAGAGCACAGCTGAACACAGCAGGGGTTTCAGACCCTTAGCACATTTGCAAACTATGCTATCCACTCTTATCAGGAAGCCTTGAGGAGTGCTTTTAAGTTGCTTTGACACCTTGGTGAGCAGAGGGACGGAGCTGCGGGTGCCCATTCCCTGCCCCACTGGGTGTCCCAGCAGATGTGACTCTGGTCACAGAGCTGAACCCCAGAGCTCCTCTTGCTTGCTGTGAAAAAGGGGATCTCTCTGGGGAAGGGGAGCAGCAGCAGCACTTGGGCCACAACATCCCCTTGCAGCCCTCAGCTGCAGGGTCCATTACCAAGGTGCTATTTACACACTCAGCTTTTAGCCCTCCCCAGTAATGAACCTGAAATGAAGCCCTTACAGTCCCTTTGATGTGGTCTTCTGCCCATCTTCCTCCTTTGTGTAGTGTTAAGCCTTTTTAAATCTGAAGAGAAATACTTTATCTAAGGCTGTAAATGCAGTAGTATAATTAAACTGTAAAGAGGTTACACTGTATCAGCTCAGAGTTTAGGGCTATGCTGCAATAAGGCCAGCAGGTTCCAGCATCTCAAAGCCTTTCTCCTGCTCACTAAGGGTTGAAGGAGATGTAACTCTGTTCCTCTGCTGCCCAGTGCCTCCCTGCGAGGTGAGGAGGGAACTGCAATGGCCACATCTCCGGTAATGGGTCAAAGATGTTGAACCTGCACTGGCCTGGGCACACTGCTTGGGGAAAACATGGCTTTTTGTGATGGTGTAGAGGTGCAGATGCTGCAAATTGTGCCCCATAGGAAGCTGTTCTCAATCTGTGAGGATAAAATACGTAGAAGATCTGCAAAGAGTGGTAAATTATGGGGGAGGAAAAAGTAATTTGGAAATGCACATAATGAAAAAGCATTGGCTCTTTTAATTAATACTGAGCACTTCAAGATTTTTAATGAAACATTAATAAAAAGTGAAGCTTTTATTTTGTGATGACATCAAGTTTAAAGTGCTGTTATGACAGTGGTTTGCATCAAAGTGTCAGCCTGTAGTTAAACGCTTCGTTTCAAATAAGCATTTGGATGAGCAGACTTAGCCCAGTAATTGGAAGAAAGCTTTTAACCAGCTGAGGGGAGTGTCTGCAATGGCCTGCTGGCTTTCAGCTGGTCCACTTGGAGGGGATTTGTCATCCAGGTGCCCACCTGTTGGTGTTGGTGTGGCAGTGACTCTAGGGAAATAAAAGTTGAGGCAGTAAAACATATAATTGGCTTTTAATGCCTTCATCTGGCACTGTTCTTCATGATGCGAAGCTGGTGTGAGCTGAGAATCTTGCACAGCTTATCCACTGAGGAAGAGGAATTGGGGCTAGTATCTGATCTCTGAAAACACGGCAGCATCTTCAAATAAAGGGCAGTGTTTTCTTGGGATGCTGAGCAGTGTATATTGCCCTCAGCTGTTGGATATAAGGACTCCCTGTGTCCACAGAGGGTGCTCAGGGCTGGAGCACCCTTTGGAGCCACCCATGTCTGTGTGCACAACGTGACGCCTGGTGTGGGGGATGTGGCAGCGTGGTTGGCTTCAAGTGGGAATTTGGATGAATTGAGATATTTGGATGCATCTTGGGGAAGAATTCTCATGTTTGTCCCAAACTGCAACTTGCCTCTCCAGAAGGGATTTCTTAGGACTGTTCAGTAGAAGGCCAGCTGGGTTTTGGAAGAAAAAAATGAAAGCTTAAACGCACCTCAGTTTGCGGTGCCCATCTGTAGATCAGTAAGTCAGTAGTTATTAAACTTTATCTTTTTTCCTTTGAGGTAAGTGAGATTTCATGTAGGTTTGTGATTGTGAAGGAGTGGCAGTCGTAACCTCAGCTCTGGGTGGCAGTTTCCTGACACCTCCCACATTATGGATTGGACGTTTAAGGCCAGAAAGAATTATTAGGCTCGTTAAGTCTGTATTTGATACCATGACTGTAGGATTTCTCCCAGAACCCAGATTAAAACTTCTCGTTTTGGAGGAGTATCTAATCTCCTCTGTAAGACTTGAAGCTGTGGCAAGTCGTACATCATAGGCTGCGATGGGCAGGCTGCAGTGGTTTCAGATTTGGGTTTGGTCGCATTCCTGCTCAGAGCTTATCTGGCAAGCCCAGACCACTGGAGCCTGTGGATTGAGCACAGAAGCAGCTCGAGCAGGCTTCTTCCTTATGGGGCTGTGCAGAAGCTGCTTTGCTGTTTTTCATGTCTGTGGTGGGACTGAGTAGAGCAACATACGTGGGCTTTGGGGAGCTCTGGGCTCAAGCGCTGTTGTTTCACTCCAGGCGTCAAAGCTCTGCTTGATTCGTCCCTTTTCCACGGACAAAAGTAACGACATAAGTTCAGCCATGACCAAATGTGCCTGAATGCATCTCTTCCTCCACTTTGGTTTAATCTGTGCTAGAGCTACACGAGTTTAAATGTGCTCGCTTTCTTTGATCTATTTGGCCCTTTGCCCTAACCGGCGCTTCCTGGAAGGGCTGTGTTGGAGGAGCAGCTCCTGCTGGGCTGAGGCAGCATTCGTGTCCCTGCTCTCCTCAGAGCTGCTTTGGGGTTTGGTGAGAGGAAAGCACAGAATAACAGTGACAGTCAGCCTGCCACTGCCAGCAAATGTGGTGGTGCTCATGGGAGAATTATGTCAAGGGAAGAAGACTTCAGATGGAGATGGTGAGGGGGGGAAAAAGCATAAAATCAGGAAACTAGGCTTTGCTTTCTTCACTGGAAGCTTGATCTCTCCTTGGAGAAATGCAGCATTCAGAAGGGAAAGGCTGTGCTGCTTACTGAGGGATAAGCTGCGTCTGCACTCCCTGCTGTTCTCTTAATACAAGGTATTCTTTAGAGGTTTGAAATATATCTGATCATAAATGATAAACTTTGGCCTTCAGTCAGGCATAAGTGACTGTTAATTGAGGACTGGGGGATGCTTAAATAGCCTTGAGTTTTATTTGAAAGGTGGGAATATTGATATATAGGATACATAGGTAGTGCTGTGGGGGAAGTGGCTGGGTCCACTGACAAGGCCCAGCAAGTAAGCTTAAAAATCAGGTGGTGGTAAAATACAACCATTACGTAGACACAAACTGTTAATGAGGTGTTCTGTGACTGGTGAAAGGCTGGAGAGGTTCAGTGACACAGGAATCTCTCTCTGTTCTCTGCACCAAGAGCTCTCTTTCGAGGATTTCCTCTCAAGAGGAGCAGAGTTTAGGTTGGGTTCTTAATTTGTGACTGCTTGTGAATGGATTTATTGATTTACTTGGCTGTTTTAAAGCATGCACTGCAGCAGGCTTGGGAGCTCTTGCTGGCTGCCTTCAGGTTTCTGCTCACTTTGATTCAGATGTGGGCGTTGCTACAGGTTGGTTTGGTTAGCAATAGTAGCAACAGCAATTAGTTTAAGAATCAATGTATCTGTTAAGCAAAAGGAATCCATGAGTGATAGTTCTAAAACTTTCCATTTCAGCTTTAGTGGGTGAACAGTCTTGTTTTCCTCAATAATTTTGCAGTGGGGGCACAATGGAATACTTTAATCTTCTGCACTCGATAGGTGCAAGGGCATCTTCCTCGGATTCCATGTGTATTGTTTTCAAAGTTGCCCACTGTGGCCTAATAAGCAATGGGAATTTTCCAACCTGGGGAGAAGCACCTGAAAGTGAGCCCAAGTGATGAAGGTGATGGTGGAGAATGGGGAAGAAGCAGGTGGGCGCTCGACCACCCTAGGTACTACAGAGCCTGCCCAAAGGGACATTAGCATATGTTAATTAGTCCTTGAAAAAAAATGGATGTGTATGCACGTGTATGTCTTAACTGTTTAAATGCAGAACCTGAGCTCCGGTGATTCTTGTCCTGGGTGTAAGCTCAATGCCAGTGATGGCCAAACCACTTTGCCTTTCATCTTCAGCTTGGCTTCCTTCTAAACTGGGCTGAGTTGAGAAGGCCTGTGGCATTTCCTCTTCTCTTCGGGGTTTGTGGTTAAAAGACAAATAGTCATAACTTTGCAGCCTCCATAAAAATAGCTCGATCTGTTCAGTGTACGCAAGTGCTCGGTTGCTGTTTGTTGGGGGGGGAAATGCCCACTTATATCATAAGCCTTAGCAAAACAATTGTGATTGTTAGTGGTTATCAACATGAGCAGCGTTGTGGCTTTCCCTGGGCTGCACAGCTCTCGGTGGAGGCACCCTGCTGGGCCCTCTCTTGCTGCTCATGCCAGGGTGTGGTGGCCGTGGTGTGACGTTGCAAGGGATGAGCACATAGGATGAGTTTTGCCATGCTTTGTGCTCATGGAAAAGATATTAGCATTCTTCTATGGTATTCCAAGAACTGCCTCTCTGGGGGCTGAGCCCACTGGGATGCATTGTGGCACAGCAAATACCAGTGATAATAGGGATGTGTGTTTTCTTGATCATGGCGTGCTTGTGCCTTGCCCTGTCTGCAGGAGTCCTGCTTTGGAGAACTGGCTCTTGAGTTTATGGGACTTTTTCTTGTGGTAGAGCATGTTAGCTGAGACGGAAGGTATTTCAGCGGTCTCCTAATGAACAGGAGGGGAAAAAATTGTGCAGCTATTCCATGTTCTTTTTTTTTTTTTAAAGGAAGAAGGAGTGGGATAAGGCTTTATGTGGCGCTACCACCCCTCCATTGCTAAGTGGCCTCTCTTTGGGTGGGGGTAATTTTTTCCACTTCCCGCGAAGCTGCTTTGCAGGGAACTGGAGTACACACCAGGGCTTCTCAGCACGGCCGTGGCTTTGGGAATCTCTCTTTATTTTTTCTCCCTCCTGCTGCTTTCTCAAGCCAGCTATCTCTGAAAGCAGGGCAGGAAACAAAGGGGCTGAGAGGTCGGCAGTGCCTGGGGAGTGCTGCAGATGAGCCCTCAGAAAGCACACAGCAGTGCTGGGATTGTGCACAGAACAAGATTTTGCACATCCTTAGAAGGGTTTCTTGTCTGGTTTTGTTCCCAGCCAAGCCAAAAAACCAGACC
The DNA here is from genome assembly GCF_016699485.2 of Gallus gallus. NCBI lineage: Eukaryota > Metazoa > Chordata > Aves > Galliformes > Phasianidae > Gallus > Gallus gallus. Next base: position 13,785,503 of record NC_052544.1, read on the forward strand.
TGCAGCCCTTCCAAATGGGTTTGAATGTAACAGTATGCTGTGCAACATTTTATTTGAGGCTGGGGCATTACAGATGGTGCAGGCAAGAGAATGCATTGCTCTTCAGAAGTTTTGTAGGGGTTGCCTTTGTGGCTGCATCTGTGTTGCTGGCTGAACTTGTTTGCCCATCAGCTGTGACCAAAAGAAAACATAAGTGGCTGTCCTGAGCTTGAGTTTCAAGCTAGAAAGTGTCCAAAAGTGTCATCTTGCAGTTTCCTGGTGATGTTCTGTGTGTAAGAGGATGTTTTTAAACACTTTCCCAGGTTTCTGTGTAAGTTTTCTGGAGTTGAGCAATGCTGCTTGCAGCATCAGTAGAATGGCTTCTGAGCGGCTTCGCACAAGGTTCTTACATCCTTTGGGCTGGCAAAGAAGTGTGAAGGCCTGTGCCTCCTCAGAGGGCTGGCTGCTCATGGTTCGGTTCTGCCCACGTGTGGTTTAAGGGTGGCCCAGAAAGCAGCCTGCTTCCTGCCGTGGGAAAGGACCTCAGGACATCAGCAACGCCAGCTTCACACTCAGAGGAGTGATGCTTAAGGCTTTTCCTTCTTTATTATCGTCAGTTGCAAATAGTGGCTGTTCTGTTGCGCTGCTGCTGTTTTTCTTTTGCACCCCTGTTCCTGAGTCACGGTGCACAGCAGGCGCTGATGGATGGAAACCCTCAGTTCTGCCCTATGAGGATGTTTCCCTGAGTGATGGTGAAGCTTTGCCATCAGTGCTGTGTGAGCTCCTGAGAGCTACCAGCTCTGTGATGGGGAGGGGAACAGCAGCATTCAGAAAGCAAGCTTTCTTTCCTCCTCCAGGTGGTCTCGACATGAGTTTAAGTAAAAATAAAGAAAATTCTTGGGCTTTTTAATATATCTTTTTTTAGTACTCTTTTATGAATAATAGATGTGTTATCTACTGTGCTGCATTCTCTCCTGGTTTAAATTACTTCTCTTACCTCCATCTGTTTTTTTTCTCCTGAAATGTTTCAAGCTCCTTTATTCTACAAGTAGCTGTTCCTTCCTTCTGCTTCCTTCTGTTATGATTTTTTTTGTGAGTGCTCTTTAAAAAAAAAAACAAAAATTGAAGTGTGTTGCACGTGTGCTGTGCAGTTCTGGATATTGCTTGTAAGCGAGCATTTGTGAAACATTAGTTTAAGAATTAGTAACAGCTTGGGCCATCCTATCAAATAGGATGTTCCTTGTTCTTAGGAGATATTCCAAGTCACAAGTGGACCTACTCCAATTGGCTTTTTGGAAGAATGAGATATCTTTCCACTCTATAGCAGTACTCTTGCTGGGTTGAGACTTCTTGACCCTCTAATTATAAGTAGAGGCATCTATAATTGTATGGGATTTTTAGTTGATTAGGAAGGCCTGAAGGAGTGGTTACAAATTCCTGGTATTCTTCCAGTACGATGCCTGAGGACAAATTGTTCTGTGGACTTGAAGGCTTTTAAAAGCGGATTACACATGTAAGCTGTTCTCTGGCCTTAAAAGAGTAGGTGTCCTGTCCATATGGTGACATCTATAGCTTACAAACAAACCAGATGTGTTGCTTTTGACAGTTTCATTTCTTCCTCTGTTTTCTCAGCTCGCTTCCCTCTTCTCACTGCTTCTTGCCCACCAGTTGGTGTTGGGTTTGGCCTCTCTGGAGTTTTGTTGGCCTTCCCCTCCTGCTGCAGTGTCACAGGAGTTGCCCCATGATGGTCGCTCACACTACACACCAAACAGCAAATCTTTTACGGGGGCGGGGGGGACATCTTCATGGGCTTGTGGTGCTTTTTTCCCTTTAGTCATACAGCCCGCTGTGTTTGGAGCTTGGCTGATGCCCACGGGCAGTGTCAGGAGCTTGCCCCACTTGCTGTCCACATTTGCTGGGAGATGAGAGGTGCCCGGTTCTCCTGTTGAGAGCTGCTCTCTTTGTCAGACTGGGCTATGGCCAGCTCTTGCTTGTTTTCTTGCCAAAGTTGTGAATGTGGAGCCTTTTAGTGCTGACATTGCTTTTCTTGTTTGCTTGTTTTCTGTGTTTTTTTTCCTTTTGTGTTCTGCAGGTCTCTCTATCCAGCCAGAACACAGATCCACACATTCAGTTGTAACTGATTTGCAAAAGCTTATTTCTGTTTGTATTTAGCAAGAAATATATACTCCATTCTCAGATGTAGGGTTGTAAAATCATCTCATGGAATAAACATGCGTTCCGCATTACCTCAGTTGGTCAATGTTGCAATCCTTGTAGGAAAACGAGTCATCCTCATCAAAACCCATACAGGGTTGGTGCCAGCTCTTCTGTTTCTCAATTCTCCCCCTTTTCAAAGAAGCACCTTTGTGTCTGGGAGGAGCTGCAGGAGGGACCTGCAAAGCCCACTTTCCTTCCCATCCTCGTTCTTGCTCAGATCTCTCTAGTTAGCAAGATTTGGAGAAGGAAAAAAAAAATGCTTTCTGTGTTGGGACGTTGGGAATGGTGCTGTGCTGAACAGCAGGTTGTGGTCTTTTTGGGGTCATGCTTTTGTTTGGGTTGTTACCTTGAATTGTATGCTTTGGAGCAAGCCATTACATGGTGCTGGCTCTATGCAGTACTTCCATGGTCCTTGGACGTGGCACGACAGAAATGCCAAAAACCATGAGCAGGTACTAGTAAGGGTAAAACTTGATTGGCAGGGCTATAAGCTGCTTGGTTTCAAGGAGGAATTGAATGAATTTCCATTACAGAATGACAGTTATGTGCCCTTATAGAGGGTATTTCTGTGCTCTCTTCCCAAAGCAATTGAATAGCTTTTCTCGGGAACCATGGTTCTGGACTGAAAAATATACCAAAGCTTATCTGTCCTTTCCTCCTCCCTCATTGTTGCTGGGTTTTGCAGGTGGATGACACAAAGCTGAGCTGATGAGAGCACCGTGTGAGGGCTTGGGCTGCTGTTGGGGATGTTAGGCAGGTCTGCCATGTCCCACTGCTGGAGCTGTTTGCTGCAGAGGATGATCATAGCTGAGACTGAGTAGTCCTTCCTGCAGGGTCAGAAAGGAAACTGTCAGCATCCAGTGATGCTTCCTTGCCACTAATTGATCTCTCCGTGCTGCACATCAGAATGACTTTATAAGAAAAGCAGGCAGTTGGGACTGTGGGTTAGAATGTGTGTTTGTAATACAACCTATGTGATTGACAGCGTTGGTAGTAGTTTGCCAGATTACCTAAAAGTCAGTGGAGGGGATGAGTTACAAACAGAGGAGTAGGGAGAATAAGCGCAAGAAATATCTGAAGTTGTAATTAAAATAAGCAAAGTCGTTGTCGTGGGCTCTGGGCTGGGTTTGATGGGCAGCGTGAGGCTTGCAGCTGTCATATCAAGGGCCTGGAGAGTGACAGCTTTGTAACCTGGGAGGTCTTTAAATACAAGTAGCAGATCAAAAGCAAGCGAAGGAATTCAAACTCTTGGCTCCATGCTTGCCTTTTCTGTTGCTGTGATGTTTTTGTTGGCTTTTTTTTTTTGAAGCATCCAGAGGAGCTGTGTGCTGCTGGCACTAGAACTTTGCAACATTCTTCTGCGCTTTGCTATTGTACATGCAACTTCTGGTGCCATCAGTGCAAACGAAAAGGCTCTAGCTTTGATTTACGGCCTGGTACACATGACAATGAAACCCTATCCCCAGTGTGAGCACGCTGGTATGAGTGCCATGCGAGATGCGTCTGCCTGAGGAACAAGTGGTCACGTATCTGGGGGCTCCAGATCTCCTGCATCGTATGTTTTGTATAGCATGAAACTTAGTGTTCAGCTGTTGACGTTCTTTGATGGCTGTGCTCGTTTGCAGAGGAACACTGGCACTGCAAAGGCAGGATAGCACTGCTCCTGCAGCTATTGGCATGTTTCCTTTGTGGTCCAAACAAATTTTACGTTGGTACACATTGTCCTTGTAGCTATTTTTCCTCTGCAGATGACACAGAGAGGAGCCATCCACCTCTCTGCTCTTTATCCTTAGCTTTCTCATGGCCTGTCTTCTAGAAAAGGGTTAATAAATTCTGTTACCAGTGTGCAGCAGAAATGTGACTTGACTGGTGCCAGCAAACACCAAAACATTTCTATTCTGCTGCAAACTTCAAAGAGGGAGAAGCAGAAGAACGAGGCATGAAAGAAGATAAAAACAAACATACTGACTATCCAGGATGCTGTAAAGCCTTTATTGCTTTTGCTTGGGAAGACCTTCATAATTCTACCAGACCTGAACTCGAGGCAATAAAATCTTTAAAGGAATCTGTACCGTCATATGTTCTCTCTATACTTGAATTTCATAAGCAGTGTAAACATGGAATTTTACCAGGCTGTAGTCCCGGAGGGAGGCTCTTACATACACAAATAAGAAGGACGTTATTAGTGCTTTTCCCAATCTTTTTCTCTTGCGTTTTTTGTTTACCACTTGGATTTCATAGACTTGTATATTTTCCTGATTATTATCCAAAGGGAAATCGCAGTAATTAGGGAGGTTTTGGTATACACTGACATCCTAGCACATCTCCATAAAAGAGAAAATGATGATGTGACTTGGGCATTTGGGTTCAGCAGTGCTGTAAATCTCTTCTTGACAGTTACCCCCTTGAAGCTGTGCTCTTCGTGGCTTTACTGAAGTACCACAGGGGGCTGTTAATGCAGTGAAGCTCTCGGATTTGTCTCGGCAATGAATATCAGCAGGAGATCAAGGTGCTGTGAAGTATCTGACTGCTGGGTAGCAAATGGAATTTTTAAAGGCAAACAAGCACACTTCAGTAAGTTTCTACTTTTCTTTAGGATTCTGTTTCCTGATAGGAACACGATTCTGCTGTAAGTCTTAGTCTTCTTCAAGGCTTTAGTTAATTTTTGTAGCTGGGATATCTGAATTGATCTCAAGTGCACGTACTTGTCTACAGTGAGTTGAGGTCTGAGGACTTGCACAAAGCAAGTTTATTTTGTTTTTGGTTTTTTTTGTTATAATATGAAAAATGGATGCTCCAGAGCCATGCTTGGTGTAAGTCACTGTTATCCTAGGCTGTGAAGTGGGGAAATTCTGTGATATGGGTGAAAGATGAATGTGTCTGTCTTGGAAATAAGAAGGGAGAAAAAAGCCTCAAACCTCAGGAGGATTGTATTACTTGGACTTGATCCAGTTGTGGGCTAAGAAAGTCATGCATACAATGAACTTGGTTTACTGTGTTGTAAAATCACTACTCATTACCTAATCTTCTTCAGTTTGAATCATCTCAGTTTCTAATGTGTATAACTGGATGTCTTGATACATGCAGAAGTGATCTGCCTGTAGTAAGGTATAAATTTGTAGGTTTATGCACCTCGGAGTTGACCTCCTAGGTTAGGTAGAGAGAGAACTTCAAGGTACTCTGAAATGCTAATCTCTTATTGGTATAGCTTTTAAAGGGTCCTTCTGAAATGCATGATTCTGGTCAATCTTTCTCTCCTTTGTCTCTTTCTCTCAACCACATTCTCGAATGCATTGGGATGTAGCTGTTGTGGTAGCTGAAAGGTGTGTGGGATGTTGGGCCACATGGTTTCCATAAGATCGGGACAGTGCTGGTGGGGGCCATCTGTTATTAGAGTCCTCCAGGGGGTGTTCCTTGAGGTCAAAGCAGAACATGTGCTGTGAAGAACCTGAGTGTGGTTGAGTTCAGGTTTTGGAGGTTGTTTTCTAATGACAAAAAATTCTTTTTCTTAAAGTTCTGTGTAGTTGGACAAATGGTTGTCTCCTGTGATGCACAGGAATGGCTCTCGTGCCTCTGAAGGTGTATCTGGTCACATCAGAGTAAAGGAAGAGCTCCCAGATGTTAGTCCCAAGTGTGAAATACCTGAAGACATTCAAGAATCTTCAGATCCCTAAAAACTGGGAAAATATATATATGCCTGCAGTCCTTTCAAGCACCACATTAAATTGGCTGGCTAATGTTAGCTAGTTAAGTAGCCTAGGGATGGATGAGCAGACACTGAGCTGAACTGGCCCAAGAGTGTGCACTGTTGAATGGTGAAATGGCCCTCGTTGCCTGGGTCTGAGTCTGCCAGGCAGACCCAGCTGAAGATCTGGGCAGGTTGTTATTGAGAGGTAATGGGCCATGACCATTCCTCTCCTGTCACTATCAGGGTCTGGACCACCAGATCTGAAGGAAACATCTCCCTCAGACACAAAGCAGGTGAGAGAAATCCCACTCTTGAATCCATATCAAACATGCTGGAATCATTCTGCTTTGGTTCTAGGCTTTCCCTCATCACGTAGTGCCAAGAGTAGCGAGCTCACTTCAACTTACTGAACAATTCAGTTGTTAACTTCTTTCAGATTGGAACATGTGAACACGTTTCATAATTTCCTTTACAATAGTATGCATCCATCTATGCAAATCTACAGGTTGTTTGAATTATTTAACGTTGGAGTGCTTTGGAAATGTAACGTGCTGTGTAGATGCAAAGCATCGACAATAGCCCTACGATTAATAAGGCCTTTTATTAAATAAATGCTGATCCTGGCCAAAATTCCAGAGAGACTTGTGGTGGAGCATGTGTACTTAACAGGTCAGAATGTGAAAGTAATAACACACATTGTCAAATAAAAAACACATGTATTTGTTTTCAAACTTAGATATATTATTTTAAATTCTTAATACCCTCACCCTTCTTTGATTAGAGAGCCATAGACTAAGTGGGGTTTTGTAAGAGATTTTCTAACAGATGTTCACCACTGAGAACACTTCAAACTGTAGACAGAACAGATGAAAAACTATAAAGGAAAATATAATATTGATCTTTAAACTTGGAAGACTCTGGGAAATAAAGAGCATAGCTTTCCTTTAGCTCATGCTTCACGCTGGCTGGGAGGCTGCAGAACTTTATGTGCTGCAGTAGCAAGAAAGGAATGAAATGATAAGAAGGAGAAAACTGGTTTTCAGTCTGGTTTAATACTCTGTAGAGTATTTGGTCTGTTTGTGTTTATCTGAATGAATGCTACTGAAGTGAGCAAGTAGGTGAAGTTTATGCAAAGGCTTGGATCAGACCTATCTCAGCTGCATCATCTGGAATGGAAACGCTCAGATTGATGAAGGTCTTGTTATTAACATTATGCTCATTTATTTGTTCCGTTGCAGTTCTTACCTCAACTAGAGGCTACAGGCAACAGTGTTATTGCAGCAAAAATTGAGCTGAAAGGCTCAAGATCTGGTCATGAATAATGTTAATTGCAAAAAAAGAGTGGAATGAACTAATCAACGGAACTGCACGAACATGTGAAAGCTTTGGACTTTGACAAGAGCTTACCTATTTCCTTTGCTATTACCTATAGCAAAGAGATTTGCAATTGAATAACATGTACAGAAGTAAATTACTTTGGTAGTGTGGAATTCTAGCTACAGTCCAAGTCTTGTTCCTCATAGGGATGCTGAGACCAAATGGGAACAGGATGGCACCTCTGGTCTGTGCATCTCCAGCTGCGTGCTCCCCAGAGGCTATTAAGTGCTGTGCTGGAGCAGTGTATTGGCTTGGAAATGCACTGCTGATTGTTTGGGGAACAAATGGATGTCATTGACAAGTCCTGTCCATTCTGATGAATGAGAATGTTTTTTCCTTCATTCTGAACTTGTTCCGTGTTGTGGTGTGGGAGCATGCATGGAGCAGCTGGCAGTGTGCACTGATTTCTGGCTGGTAGGGCACAAGGATGTTGCTGATTTGCAGCAGCTTCTCTCACAGGCTTTGTGAAGCAAGTTCATTTCTCATATTAAACTGCTGAGTAGTTGCTAGAAAAGGTTAGTGCTGAATAGCTCATTCTCACTGTTATGATGCATCTGCTAGTGGTAGTTTCTGCTTATGTTTAAGTGGCTTTTATTCCTCCTTTTGTTTATCAATGGATTTAAATAGTGAGCCAAGCAGGTTAGAACAGTTCAATCTGATCTCTGTCAACCTCTTATAACTTGCCAGTTATCTTTTGCATTAAATTGCATCTTATAGCATATTGCAAATATAAAATGGGTTTCTGCTTCTGGAAAACTTTGGCATATCTTCTAAAAAAAAAAAATCTTTTTGCTCTTGCTCTGCTTATTATCTTGGAGCTGTGATGTGGCTATGTCTAAAGTCTCTTGTTCCTGTTCTTTCTATTTTTAAAACATTATTAGCCAATATTTGGAGGGAGCTTGGCTTTTCTTCTGCACTGAATTTTCTTTTACATTAATGATGTTGGAGCTCTCTGGTGTGCATGTCAAGGACAAGCGCGTGTACCCACTTTGATATGGAGAGAGTCTGGTTTTTGTTTTTGTGCAAGACTTTGTTAAAAGCACGACAACCATCTTTCATTTCATTTGCTGAAGGAGCACGTTTCATTATAAATCAAGCCTGGAAATAAGAGAATGTTGGTTGGGGATAAGGAAATCATCGAGGTTAGGATGGCAAGGAGTTTCTGCTTGGGAGGCAGCGGATGGATGGTGACATCCACCAGTCCATCAAAGGGCAGGGCAGGAAGGTAAACAATGGCTGTAAACAGGGACATCTGGCTCCCATAAATTAATTGGCCATTTACACAGGGAGGGCTGTTTGCATGTAAAAGAAGGCTTTCCTGCTAATTCTGTCATAAGATTTTGATTCTCCTGGTTCATCCGTGAATTAGGTTGGCTTGTTTTAGTCAGCTGGATTTCATTTATTTTACTTTGCCAGTCTTGAAATGAAGAGGAACTGAGTGGTCATGAATCATCTGACACTGACATTTTGTCTTTTGATCCTCTGGAGTCTTGCTTATATTTTCTCTTATAATAAGAAACCCAAGAGTAGGGAACGATGAGCCTGTCTGCACGAATGTGAGCTCAGGCTCCTCTTCCCCTGAGAAATCTCTTCCCCCACTGCCACCAGTGCTGCCGACTGTAATTATTGGTGCCATAGGCTGAGGTGGTTTTCTTCTTGCTGAAAATGCTCTGAGAAGTCCTTAAAAAAGCAAGCAGCTTGGGATGCCTGAACCAACGTTGACCCTCATGGGTTCCTTATGGGATGGGATGAGCTCAGGCCTGAGCTTTCTTCCAGTGCAATACCAGCACTGTTGCTGCCCAGACCTCTGAGCTGTGGGAGTGGATGGAGGCTGCAGGGACACGGCCATTGGGATGGACAGAACTTTGGACCGTGTCCAATGGAATGACTAAAGCAAACTCAATCCAGTGTAAGGCGTGGATTTATGTTCCTGGGCCCGAGGCCAGGATGTGCTGAATGCATCCCAGAAGCGTTGTACTACTTAGTTCACATGCCTCTTGCAGGGTTAAGAGAAGTTTGCCCTTCATGGCTGCTCTCCTTGATTCATCCATTAAGTAGGGTTGCGGGGGGGGGAAGAAGTGCTACTGACATGTTGTTTTAGCTTGCATAAAGTAACCCTGCTGCCATATGCATCACTGAGGATTGTCCTCTGCATTTCGGAGTCTCTTAGATAGAAGCTTCCTCTCTGCTCCACTCAGAGGTGATCATTATCTTCTCTTGTTTTTCTTAGAGCGCAGCTGAGCTGGGATGAGCTTTTATCCCAGACCTGGCAGCAGCTGTGGGGTGGCTGGCTGGGGGCAGAATGTTCCCCACGATGCTGCTTCACCTCCCCAGCATGCCTCATCCTGAGCACTGAGCCCGCTGGGGAGCAGGAGCAGTGCTTGGAGCCTTTCACAAGTTATTCTAAAACCCATGGAAGTCCCTCCAGTATCTGTCTGTTGGTAGCACTTGCTGAATCCCAGTGGTTGCTGCTCAGCAGTTGTTGGGGTTGTGTTGGGCTTGTTCACAATGATAAATGAATGCTGTTGACGCGACGGATAAACTGATGGTTTTGTGAACAGTACCAAAACCTTTCTGAAGCTTTCAAGGAAATGTTAATGAGATCTGGTAAATTATTGATTTGATCCTTCTGGGTGTAATTGCTGGGAAGTATATCAGGGCAGAAAAAAAAATGAAAGCATCCTAAGGAAAAACAACTTAAACCTGAGACTAAACAAGGAGCTTCATATTCTAGTCCACGTTTAATGGCAATTTTCCTTGGCTCCTGACAGCATACCCACACCTGTACCTCCTGCTGCACCTTGGGGCCGTGGGATCTGTGTGTGGCAGCAGGATCTCTCAGCCCGTGGTCTGTGAGCACCTTCCCAAAGTACAGCCATGGAAGGGCAAAGGAATCTTTCATGTCTCTGATACAAGGTTAGTTATGGCTTTGCAGGTTGCAGTGCTGTCCCTGTGAGATAAGTTCCTCTGTCAGCTCTTAGACTTGAGTTGCTGCTTTAATTTTCTGCCCAGCAGAGGAATTTGAGGGGCTGCAAGAATTAGCCCCCCTATGTCAAGGGAATAACTGAATTCCTGCTGGAGGGAAGAAGTGCTGCTGGCATGCCTGAGACAAGATGCTCTGATACCCTGGAACCCTGTGCATTTGGGAACGTGTGTTTTGCTGCTACTTGTTTTCTTTCAAGACAGTGTAAAGAGATGTTTTTCCCCCTGTTTGGCAGTCTCTGCCCCAAGGTATCTGGGTTCTGCTTTGGCGAGGCGCTCTTCAACTTGGAGTTCTGGTTTGGCTGGGTGGTGGACCCTCCACAAGCCTGTGAGCCTGTCTGGGAGATGTGGGTTTGGAGATCTGGACCATCTGGAGTGCAGTGAGAAGAAATGTGCCATTGCATCCAACCAGGGAATCTGGAAAAAGCACTATGGGGTGGGTGGGTTTTTTTTTTTTTTTTGAGCCAGTCTGTAAGACACTTGAGAAAATACTAAGTAAATATGTTCAGTTGGATCAGGCATGCCTTGTAGTAAAGAGGGAATTTATTAGAAAGTATTCAGGGAATAATAAACATCACTGAATTCCTGGATGCTTGCCCACAGATTTATGAGTTCGTGCTTTAGCTGGATAAATCTCTGCCTTAGTTTCCCCCTTCCCCCAGAGGATGGAGTGTCGTCTCAACTCCTTCCACGTTACCTCAAAACTGGGAAAAGCTGCAATCAAAAAACGTTGATTGCTCCTGTAAGCCTTCCATCATGCGTTGCTCCGTGGGCTTCTCTGACTCATGTTGAAAGCTCTGATGATTGCTGAATGGCTGTTACTGTCGGGGCAGAGATTTGGGGAGATCACTGTAGGTCCCAGGGTCTCAGGGAGGTTCCCACATGGTGACTCTTGCTTACTGTTTGGGCACATTTCCTCAGCAGTGAGTCCCAGCTCTCCCTTCCTCGGAAGATGAGGCATTTTTTTCCATCGTGATCACATAAAAATGAATGAGTCTGTAAGCAAATGCGACTTCAGTGTCATCAAAGAGATTAAAGCTGATTCAGCAGCTCTGTGAGTTGCTGTTTTCAATGCTGGTACAGGCACTTTCATTGTACCTTTCATCACTGACTTTTATTGTCATGGAGGTGTGCCCTGGGCGGGGGGGGGGGGGATGGAGCACTGACCTCTGCCCCCCAGCAGCAGTTCAGCCCCACCAAGGGTTCCCTGCAGCAATGTTGGACTGCCAGCCCTTCTATAGCATGCGCCAGCATTGTTTGGAGATGCTCTCTGAGAAGAGGGTGCTCTTGCTTCATGCTGCCCAGACTAAATGGAGCTGAAGAAGAGGCAGTGCTCTGTGCACTTCCTGCACGGTGAGTCTGGGTTGTGGGGACCTGGGAAATGCAAGGGGAAACAAGGCAGACTGCTGTGTGATGGAAGAGAAAGGAAAATGATATAGAGATCAGTGGTGAGTTTGGGTTTTCACCTGGTTTGGGCGAAGTGATCCTTAGCACAAAGTCCCCGGGGCTCTGCCCAGGCAGGTGGGATTCTGGCGCCTCTATGGGGTGTGCCCACCTTTGCTCTCCTGCCCTGCAAGGAAAGTGCCTGGAGAACGACTGGGTTCCTGAGTTATTTGTTTTGCTGAGACCTTTTGTTACCAGGCCTCTGAGATGGTAAACAGAGCAGCGTGTGATCTGGGGACTGGTGTTGAAAGAAGCCTTCCTCTTACTTCCTCCTACCAACTCTGTTGCTCATTTCTGGATTTCCATTTTCCCAAGGGGATCTGTGCTCTGTCCCCTTATCTCCTTTCCTGTGCATAATCGGGAACTTGCTTTTGTGCACCCAAGCCACATCTCCTGAGCTTCGTATGCTTCCCTTCAAATGAAACAGGCTTTTGGGAGCTATGGGGCACTGGTTGCAAAGTGTGAGAACTGTATTTGGGTTTTGATGGTCAAGATACGAGCAGCAGGACTTCCTTTGTGTTTGAGTTACTTCTGAAACTCGGAGCTTTGTGCTCCTGAAAGTTACCTCCAGGAGGAACAACATTGGTCTGTGTGGCAAAAGCACTGATTCCCTTCATGTGTTTCTTCTCCTTCTACAGCAGTAACGGAAAGAAGCTGTAATAAATGCTTTTCTAGTAACGCTCAGCAATGTGTTCTCTTATGAACGAGTTGAAATCCATAAACTTTAAACAGACTTCTTAGTTGGGATTGGCTTCAATATTGGAATCTTTGTCCGGTGCTGTAAAATGTAACAAGCACTCTGGATGTGTAGTCTTTGGGCTTTCTCTGCTTGTGGATGTTTTTGTAGTACCCATAATTTAAATCAAACTGATAGGTACTGCTTGCTTTTCCTAAGCAGGGGGCTGGTTTGGGTGGATGGCATGCTTTGATAGGAAGAGATTAAAGTAGCAAATGCTTGGTTTAATGATGTAGTGAGATACAGTTTGCAGATATTCCTTACAGTTTAGGATTTGATAAGTCTGTATAGGTTTATAGTGCGTTCCTTCGGTCTCGTTTCCCATTATCTTGTCGTGGTATAGGGACTATAGCTCATTAAACGAGGAGCTGGAGTTCAGTTTATTATGGGTAACTCTCTTTAAAATGTACTTTCATGTGCAGATGGTCTGTGGTGCTTCTAAGTGACTGATGGACAGAATGATCTATTTATTTTTCTTACTGCTTGATAGAGAAGAATTTTTCCCCAGGGATGCGGAGCTGCACAACTGACCTATTGCGTTAAGTAAATTCTCTGCTTTCCTTTGGAGCAGGCAAGGCAGTCTATTCCCAGAGCAATTACGGATGCGTGCCCCTTCCCCTTGCTGATTCATACCACATTGGTACAGAGTCTGTAAATAAACAAAGCTGAATTCTTACCTAAGGGTTTTACGTGGGAATGGTGTGCGTTGGGCTGGCTGAGGGCGGTGTGATCCGTGTGAACTGCTGAGGATGTTCCCATTGCTCGGAGCTGCCTTGATGCATCGGTTGCCTGGAAAAGGCCCAGAGATGGGCAGAGGGGTTTGCAGGAGTGATGCAGCCTGAGTGGTCGTGTAGGGATCAAGCGTGACTGCGGCATAATCTGAGTTCTGAGAGCTGTGAGTATGGAACAGCACACGGCAGTTCTGTTGTCTTGAGGATGGATCAGTGCAGCACAGTGTTGTTGCGTTCCCGGTGCTGGCAGCCTGGGGTGCAGAGCAGCATCCTGCAGCACAGGCAGGCACAGGAGCAGTGCAGGGCACCATTTGCTCTGTAGCTGAGATGATTAAAGTGGCTCTAGTACTAATTCTCAGCCCTGTTCCAGATTTCCTCCCTAGATTTTACAAACTGCCATTTGTGGGAGAGCCCAGTTTATCTTGCTATCATCTGAGGGCTTGACATGAGCGCAGATGTTGTCGACAAACTCCCATAGAATTGGCACCAGATCTGCAGCTTTGCCTACTTTGTTGCGCCTCCATTCCCCTAATTAGCAGACATGCTCGAGAGCTGAGAGCAGCAGGCTGTGGCCTTCTATCATAAGCATACCTGCCACATCTGCTGGCTTAGTTCTTCGTGGACGGCTTTCCCCAAACATGACTTTGTTCTCATCACTGGAGTTTCACTTTGTTTTAATCCCCTTTGACTTCCCACCTTCTGATAAGCATTTAAACCAAAGAATTATGCAACAGAGAAATGAACAACCTAAGCTCTGTTCCCAGCATGTTTAATGAGCAACAGAGAATGAGAAGGAAGTACCGCTACTGCCAAACCCTAATGTATGACATAAGTTACAGAAAACATCACAAACTCATGCATGTAGTCTGAGCCCTAACGCTCAGCCTTAGGGTTTTATGAGAAATTCTACCTCTGCAGCATCTTTCTCAATACAAGATGTCAGGCAGTTGTACAAAATGGTCCAGGAATTGTCCCTGTTTTGCTACTGATGTTGACAGTTTTAGTCCTGGAGATCTGAAATCTGTTGCTTTTGATGCACGTATCCAGTGTAGGAACGCTTGCCTCTGGTCTGGGGAACTGCACAGGGAACGACTCCAGAAATCAAGTGATTTCTTCCTCAGGTTTGATTGTGAAAGTGCATTTTAGGTTTGATTTTTCTGTAGCTTCAGGTCTTGATTCTACTGCATAATAACTGTCCTTTGTAACAACTTGAAGCCAAGTCAGCTTTGTATCACTGTTTTGCTTATAAAAGGAGCACTTCAGCCCTAAGTGCTGGCTTTCCTTAGGCTCAGGGATGCTGTTCCTGAGCATACAGTGACTTCTGTCACTCAGTTTTCTGCATGTAGAGCACTTAAAGCAAACCTTCCCTGACCAATACTGCTGTGTCTGTTCTGTGAGGTATGCTGCTCCTTGGTACCAACAGCATCCACTGAAATTATTTTTCCTGTAGATGTGTTTGGTGTCTTTTGAAGGCATCAGGGTGGTATTCCATGGTGATGAAGCTGAAGATTGGTCCAGAGAGCAAAGCAGTGATGCTTTTATTTGGTGGTTCATTGCTGTAGATAAATCTAAAGCCTTCGGTGAAATGCAACACAGGTTCTTCCACCCGCCTTGGGATTTTGGAGTGTCTTATGACCCACTACTAACGTGAGGCTTTTGTGTGTGGTTGGTTGATTTTTGTTCCTGGAAAGCAGGTTCTGAAATGGATACCCCAGTCTGGTTCTGTGATGGATACAAATCCCATCAGATCTCCCTGAGCTGCACTTAGGGCTTCTGGGCTTCCCAGCCCAGTTGCAGTGCCTGGCTTCACAAACAGGAGCACAGAACACTGTGTGGGCTCTAAATGGCAAACAGCTGTCTGTCCGGCCTGCGTGCACTTACTGCTTTCATTGATTTTCAGTATCAAAAGATGGTATTGCAATCAAGTTCATCAGTTCTCCTTATATAGGAACACCAAACCTGCATCTCTGGGGTATTAGAAGGATGCTGGGTTGTTTGTTGTGTTTAGTTTCTAGCTCAGAAAGAATTTAGTTTCAAGACAGCTTGAAAGAAACCTGTGTTCTGTCTGGGGTTAGTCAGATCTTCCTCAGTTACACATACAGCCTCGAGCTCGTGTGTGCTTACTGAAAGCAGCTAGTGGGACGTCTGAGGGGTAAATCAACGCCATCCCTTGTGCCTTAATACTTTCATTATTAGCAGCAGTATTTCATTAAGGACCACAGAGCCAGAGATAGTAACCCAAACTATAGGGAGGTCTGCTTTGTCCTGAATGCGCAAGCAAACAAATGAAAACCTCTTCCAAGAGGTGAAGGCACAAAGAAATGATGTGCTGAAGGTTATGGCCTGTAACCTCAGGCAAGTTGTTACCCAAAGACAGCAGTGACTGAACCCAGACCTCTGGGGCATGGCCAGGTCTTCTCCCCGTGGATCAGGTCATCTCAGCTTTCTGCTCTGCCCCTAAGCTGCCCCAGTATTCCTGCTGGGAGCCACTGCTGGGGTTTTCCATTCACTGCCCCTTTCCAATGGCTTCAGATCTCTGCCAATGTCTCAGTTTTTTCCAGTGAGGTCTGTAGATGGTTTGTGAATGTATTACATCAAAATGGGGCTGTTTGAAATGTCACCTCTTGGATTATGGTGGTTGTACAGCAGGGAAAATCTTATGTTAGTACTTTGTCAATTTAGAGGCCAACAACCAGAAACAATAAGATGTGCTCGCTGTGCAGATAGGCAGGTTGTCCTCTCTGAATTCAAGTGACTTAGCTCATTGTAAAGGTGACATTTTCAGGGAGGGGGAAAAAAGCATTTTTTCTACTTGTTTTCCTTTTCATCCGTAAAGAATACACAGTTTGAGGAATTGCAAGGCTCTTGTTAGAAACTGTGCCAATGAAGGAACCTCGGTGTTATCTGGCAGCCAACCAAGGAATAAATCTGAATTGGTTTTGAAGGTCCTGTTGAAGGTCCTGTCCACAATGTCCAAGCAGACCGAGGTCAGGATTTAAATGACCCAGTAAAGCTGGATAAAAAAACCAGTTTGTATCATAAGCTGCCTGTTTTAGTGTGCTGATCTCACGGTGCGTATTGGCCCCAACACCTGCATGAGTGAGATAGTGCTTGCGTGGGCTCATGGAAAAGGATGTAGCAGAAGTCCTTGATACTGCTTTTAAGGAAGAAAGGGATAGGGCATGTGTATCATTTGGACATTGCTTGGGAACATTAAACATATATATTTGTAATTTGAGTGTCTTAGATAAGGTATTCTGGAATTAAGAGAAATGCTCTGGTTGAAGTCTTAAATCAACAGACAAGCTTGACCAGTGCAAATCCATTGCTCGTTATGTAGCTTGTGGGCATGAAGCCCTGCTGGGAATGTGCTGCTTCTCCCTGCCTAGCAGGAGGAAGGGAGCTGGGCCAGCAGCCTGATCTGCACAGCACCAGCATATCCCGAGGGATGGGGATGGATGACTGGAGGTTTGGTATCATCTCACCCCTCTGGCTGCCCAAAGCCTAGTCCAACAGATAGCAATGGGGAGCGAGGAAGATACTGATGTGGAAGGGAAGGAGCCCTGTAGTGGGCTTTTGGGGCTCACCAGCAAGAGCTCCTGGTGGGACACCAAGCAGGTTTGGAGTCTGTTGCCGCTAAGGGGCAGTGGAAGTGATTTTCCTTTCCTCCCATGAAAGGGAAGGACGGAATAATGCAATCTGTTGTACCGTTGAATTCATGGGTAAAGTGTTGAGTTAGTCAGAGTGGTTCTTGATTCACTCTCACCCCCTTCCTGAGTATAGCGTGAAGTTCTGCAGTTGTAACATCTCTTGCAAAGGTCATGGCGCATCACTGGAGTTTGTCCTGAATATACATGTGATTCTTTGCATGTAAGAGATGCAAGATGTGTGTGTATATATGCAGTTGTAAGCATATATATAGGTGCAGAACGT
Source organism: Gallus gallus (assembly GCF_016699485.2). Taxonomy (NCBI): domain Eukaryota; kingdom Metazoa; phylum Chordata; class Aves; order Galliformes; family Phasianidae; genus Gallus; species Gallus gallus. The sequence goes on from NC_052544.1 coordinate 13,802,589, forward strand.
GGATGATGTGTTTAGTTCCTTTCTGGGAAGTAAAAACACAAACTTCCTGATTTTTGGTGTTAATTAGTATGAAATGGGAGAGGCAGAATGCAGCAGTTGATAGGCAAGTGCCAGCTCTGTGTGCTCCATCATGCAAGGAAATGTCACTGTCCTTGAAAGCCTCGCTGCAGCTGCTGATGCTCTGCACACGTACTGGGTCTGCACTTGCGTGATTGCAGCCCGTGTTTCATGCTTGGGATGACTGTAACTTATGTAATACAACAATTCTTTCTTAAAAAAAAAAAAAAAAACTCTTCCATGGAATATTGTGCTGCTTAAATGCTGAAGTCATTTTGATTTACTACATAATGAAGTTATATGTGGCTTTGAAATATTATGTGCGTAGTTTTACTGAGAGGGCCTTCCAAACTTTTTTTAACCTTACCACAAAGTATCATGACTGTGGAATGGCTTGTATTTGGTCTGTGGTTTTGCAAATCCACTCTGAGCCTGGAGTTTAAAAACCAACGACAACAAAAACCTCAGAGCTCCAAAACATCCCCAGCTCTATTTTAAGATGGAGAGCTACAAAGGAGCTGGAAGAAGTGGGAGCCAAGGTCTGCTCTTGGTTACCCTACTGAAGTGGGGAGTTGTTTCGAGCTGCTGTCCAACCAACCCTTCTTTCAGCAGCAACACTGACATAAGCAGCATCTGCCTCTCTTCATGGTGAAACAGTCTGGAAATTGACTTGGTTACCAAAAATAATGTGGAAATGGGTCTTCTGAGCCCGAGCCAGATCCCGATCTGGAATCACTTGGTACTGCCAGCCAAGGAAATGCTTCTAGTGTTGCACGCTTGGGTAACTGCAGGAAACCTCTTGCAACATGGAGTAACTGAGTCTCCATGTGGCCAACTGCTCATTTCCTAGGCAAAAACCAACTGAAAACCTCAATCCTGTTGCCACAAAAGCAGGAGAGGGGAATGCACTGGAAGGGCCATGAGAAGTGGGGTGGATTCCTGTTGGTAGGGTATAGGTGCTTGGTGTGGCCGTGGTGTTTGGCTGTGCTGTGGTGGCTGAGGGTTTTGCAGTTGATTGACCCAGCAGAGATCAACTGAGGAGCTGCACCTGGGTTTCAGCTTCTACCTGGGTTTCTCAGCTGTGCTGACATGGGCAAAGGAGAGCTTACAGCAATCTGCCGTGGGCCATGTGGTGAATTGGTGGCTTATTTCAGTGATAAAATGGCCAACAGCCCTTCTATGTTGTAGTGCTGGAGCCGAATGGCTTTACTAAAATACACACGTGTTCTTCACTGTAACAAGCCAGTAATTTCCACATTGCTTGGAAATGCAGAGAGACAAATTCAGCTGAACTAAACTGTCGCTGGAGCATTGCATTTGCAATTATTAAACTTCATCAAGGACAGTGTGTTCGTGTTTCACGTGGTATGTTAGATGTCATCTGGACTCGAAACCCAAATAGCTGAGGGGTGAGCTGCTTTGTCCCTGCTGTGCCTGAAGTTATACCTCTCTAATGCCTGCTGAACACAGAGCTGGCTTTTGCCTGAGCAATTGGGTAGCTGCTCACGTTCTGATTGCTGGAAGGTTATTGCCAGCACAGGGACATCTTGTGTGAAGAGCCACTTGTCTGTGGCTTTCCTTTTGGATGTTTGTGTTACGCTGCTGTCCTGTTGAGCCTCTCTGGCTCAGGGAGCACAAAGCTGTGCCGTGGGGTGGCTGGCTTTCCTGACACAGCTATTGATAAACAGTATCCAACACCAATACTTCTGCTTCTGTGTGACACACCAGACAGAGGTGTCTGCTCTCTCCTAGACCGTCTGGGGAAGCAGAGCCATGCTGCAGGTATCCCCAAACCCTCCATAATCCAGATCAGTTGCACATGGGTGCTTAGGTTCCTCTGCAGTTGGTTTATTGCACTCGCATGCTGCTTTCATTATACCTTACAGCCCTCTTTCTTTCTTCATTTTTTTTTTCCTCCAATTTAGGAGAGGGAATAAAGAGGAACAAATCCAAAATTAAAATTAGTTGTCTGAGAATCCCAAGTTTGCTTTCCATTTCTGTGCTGTGAGGATGGCTTTGGGCGAAGGGAAGGGAGGGGGCCGCTTCAGCTGTGGGGCTGAAGCAGTGATGTTACCTCTCCTTCCACGTCCCCTCGGTGCTCATGTGGTCACACCTGTACCAGTGTGGCACCAAGGTCCCCTCTGGGACGGGCTGCAGGCAGCGCCTGCGCTGTGCTGGGAGTGCAGGGAGGCAGCAGGGTGGTGCCCATGCTGTAAGAGCCCTTTGCCACTCCGGTCTCTGTTGGGGGCACAGCAAAAATCAGCGCCTGCTTCCTTCTTTGCAGTCTCATTACGCTGTGATCTTTAGTCTCGTACACGGATCTCTTTATGTGCATTTCCCTTACAGCTTCTCGGATTTCTTCTTCCCTTTTGAAGCAGCTGCTAGGAGTGACCTTACCCTGCAGACACCGTAGCAGAGGGCTCTGCTGCATTAACTTGCATTCTGTTGCTGATAAAAACACACCCTGGTGCATTTTCATGGTGTATCAATTCAGGCATCAGCTACGTCCGTATTTTCTTTTAAATGTTGATAAATCCTCTTGTATAAAATTTAATTTGAAATTTATAAGGAGAGACTTGAAACAGGAAAAACATCTGAGTAGAAACGGGGGGGTGGAAGTACCTATGAATAATGTTATTGAATTTAGTGTCAGTCAAACAGCCATAAAACAACTACAGCAACAGTACACTGAGTGCAGAATTGCTTCCTACCTTTTGTCTTTGTTGATTTGCTCTTCAGTGTGACCGTAACTCCCTAATGCTCAATTTGTACATATTTCTATCATTTTTTTTCTTTAAAACACATGCTGTGGAGCATCTCATGAGATCCTTGGCCATCACTTTCAACCCCTTGGATAGCACTGCTAACGGCGATGTCAGAAGGACAGGCGGTTGCATTTGCTGTCAGTTATTTCTGCCAATGCTTTGCCAAGGCACAGAACACGTCTGGGAGCTGCACGGGTGCCCTTTGGTTGCAAACCAGCTGCGCTCTGCGTTTACAAAAATTGATCATGCCTGGGCAGAGTGAGGAGGGAGAAAATGCACTGCATATCCTCCTTCCTCCCACCCCCTTTTCCTCTTTGGCACCAAATAAAACAATGTCTCATATGGTAGAGTGCGTGGTTCCTGACGAGCTTACTGTATCCGTACCACCCAGGACGGGTCTGGTTCTTATTGTGCGTGCTTGCACACACAGCGTGGAAAGCCAGACCCCTTTGCTGAGAGACAAAGGTTCTGAAGTGCACTTAATTAACAATTATATACCTACTGCACTAAGGGAGAGGCCTGCAGGATGGATGTGATTGTCAAGTGGGAGACCTGTGGCTTGGGATGGGGGAGCTGACATCCTTCTCCTCGGTCTCTCCAAGGCAGTGTCCAGCTCAGGACTCTGGCTCTGTGGGCTCACCTCATCTCTCCTGCTCTCTGTATGTGCTGCTCAGATGTAACCTGTAGATTGAGCTTTGGCTGCTAATGGCTTAATGATGGTAATAAAGAGATGCATAAATGCCAGCAGGGCTGTGTTACCCGCTGGGGAAGGGGGAGATGCTGTGCTGCGGGGCTGGAGGAGCTGAGAGCACCTGGCTCTGATTTCCTCCTTGAGCAGCAAGTTCACACTCCTTGAGTGTGAACAGCAGCAAACAGTCATCACTTTGCCTCCCATCTACAGAGTGTGGAAATGACCTGAAGTCCCCAGGGATTCGCTGTGGCCGTGGTCTGGCTGAGCAGGCCTCCCCAAAAGCAAGGGTAGGAACTTCAGGCTTATGTCTTCGTAAAGTTAGAAAATTAATGGCTTCATCCTTTGCCTTGCTGGTTTCTAGGCAAGTGGCAAAGCAGAGGAGACAAGATCTTCTGGTGAGCTGGAAATTGTATTACTTGAGTGTTTAGTCCAGGCTCAGAAGCCCCATAGTACAGCTCTGCATTGGCTTGGGTTCAGCCTGAGAGCGTCCTCAGCAGCAAGGAGCAAACTGGGGGGGACCTCCCAGCTGCAGCTTGCTTGGAAGAACTCAATTGAAATCACCTCAAGTAAACCCTGTTTCTTAAAATAGTGTTTGTCACCCACTTGTGGATGATAGGTTTATGACTCGAGATGCAGAGTGTGTCTGATGGACTGGGCATACATTTGAATCCAAAATGTTGTAATGCTGGAAGCAAAGCCCACTGTAACCGATTAGGATGAGGGAATAGGTAGAATTTCTTGGAGCTTTTCCTCCCAAGGAAGCTTTAGGTTTTGCCACGTAGCTGATGTAGGAATATGGTTCTGTCACTGCTGATTATTACAACATAAGTGTTGTACAACACTACAACATAAGTGCTGATGAACACTTGGTGGCTTCGGCTGTTCAGCAAGGGGCTTGGTGTTGGTTCCAGCTTTGGGCTGAGCATCAGACCCCCTCCAAAGTGGTGGGAAAGTGTCGCCACGGATCTTGCAACATTCAGATAAAACATGAAGCCCACACGAAGCGGAGTGTTTTTGCAGCAGTGGCATGCTCAGGAAAAACAGGGGAGCACCTCTCCGTGCTGTTTTTGCACTGGGATGCCCCACAGACTGTGCCCTGGGCTCGAGGCAAGCCCTTGCAAAGTGGATAATAGCTGCTCTGTCTGCCCCCGCCGACACGCAGAGCCTGGGCTGGCACCGCTCGCCTGCTAGGGGAGGCACAACTATGCAGAACAAAACAGCTTTCCAGCCCACAAAAATCTTGTAGACGCCAATATACTTCATCAGCCAACGTTTTCATGAGGATTAGGTTGGGTCGTTTGATAAAAGGCATGAGGTAGATACAGGAACCTTTGTGTGTTGATCGTCCGCTATGCCAGGGCGAATTTGCATTAGCAGGGCTGTGTTCTCATGCAATGAAAGGCAGCACAGGGGCTCTTTGGATGGTCAGGAGGCCGATGACAGCCGTGCTCACTCAGGGCCCTGCATTAAAGCCATCCATGAGTTGCAGGGTTCCCTCCGGGCAGCACTGATGGAGGGGCCACAGCCGATGGGAAACCCAATGAGGGCTGCAGCATGGAGCTGGGGAGGGGCTGGCAGTGTGGGCAGAGAGAGTTAGATAAACAGAGATTATGCTTAAGATATTTTTCTTTCATTTTGATTTATGACTGCTGCGCAGCCAAATCTAAATAAATTAATCTTGCCTAATGCAAACACGGAGTCACTTATCCTGCAGGAGCTGGAGGTGCTGGGGGAGGGATGGGGTGGGGACTGCAGCTCATAGCACAGGGATGCCAGGCAGGGGATTTCCTTTGGGTCTGATGAATTTTCTGGGTTTTTGAGGGGTGCATGCTGCACTGGTGGAGATATTTGTGGTGTATGTATTGGTTGTCTGAAGCATGGGAGCAGGGTCCTAGGTATATTGGAGGGAGGAAAGGGGCTGGGTGCATCCCTAGGGGTTTGGAAGCTGTTTGTGTCTGCACAGGGACACCTTCCTCCTGGCTCTAGTTATCACATCCTTGCCAGATACGTGCATTTGTAGGTGTGTCACAGTGGAGGGGGATATCACTCTTTCCTCTTGCAGTTTAAAACAAGAAATAAAGATAAAAGAAATAAAATTTGGAGGTTTGGTCAGAGCAAAACAAAAGCTTTAGCAATGTGTTTTTCTCTTTTCACTTGGAATGCTGAGCAGAGTAAATCCAGGCTGACATCTACAAGCAGTCTCCTCAGCTTCTCCTTGCTCAGCCAGGTGTTCTCAGTGCTGCAGCAATGAGGAGCTGCAGTGTTGGGAAGCTGCTGAGGAATTAACTCTCCAGAGCCGTAAATCTGTAGTGCTGCAGCTCAGAGTACTGGGGGGGGTGGATTTTCACTCTGCTTTGAGGCACTGTTGTTTTGCTGGTGGGGGAATGAAAGCTTAGCAGCTCCCCTCGCCTGTGGTTTGAACTCCAGAAAGAAAAAATAGCCTGTTTTTAAAATTGAGTTTCAGTACTACTCTTAACGTGCCCTTTCCAAGAACAGAAATCTTCCTCCTTTGAAAATGACACTGGGGTATTGCATCTGCTGCACAAACACAGTAATAAATCCCATATTGAAGGCTCCACCATTAAACCCTGGGCGGTTGTGTTCTCTCCATTCCCGTGTTTCAGATGTCTGTGTGCTCCTCCATGGTGTGCCTCGTCCCACTTAAAAGCTGTAATGGTGTCTCTGGGAGATAATGCAGGATGATATGTGGGTTTGGTTTTTGCTTTGTAATGAAGTTTAAACTCGTTGCAGCCAAATGACTTGGTGTTAAATAGCAGAGAGAAAGATAATACTTCTTAATGAATAGCAACCAAAGCTCATGTTGGAGGGGAAAGGGAAGGTGTTACTGGTTAAAAAAGAATCTCTGCAAACAGTTCCTGATGGCACAAAGCCTCAGCACTACTATAACACACCCTGCCATGCCTATCCTCAAACCACAAGGTAGTAGAAGTGGAATGGCAGCTATGTGCTGGGCAGCACGGTGTGTACGATGGGCCCTGTGCTTTGAGAAGCATCCATAGCTCGGGGAAGGCAGATGGGTGAAACCTCACCTCCTGGGATGTGCTGGGCACACACACAGGTCTGTGGCTCTGTGCTGAATCCTGGAGAGTGGTCTCCAGAAGGAAAATACGTGGGGGATGCTCAGCTGGGTTTTAGAGGATTAGTTGCTATGAGAAAAGGAGCAACTTCCCGTTTGCATGGCAGAAGTTTATCGCCAAGTGGAAGTGCTGTGTTGACAGCAAATAAAATTATCTCTTAGGATGACTTTTTATCTGGCTGTCCCAATAATCTCTGTGTTCCTTTTAAAGCAAACAGAGATGCTGCGCGTTCCAAATTATGCTTCTTTTATAGGATCTTTTTTAGTGCTTGGGAAGAGAAATACTGCTTTTCAGGATCTGAACTTTGCACGTCTTTATTCTTTCACACAAAGGCACTGTTAGGTTTGTCACTGTTATGCTCTTGAAATAATTTATTCCCCGCTTCTGATGGCATCTTTTGCATTTGTTTCTAAGCTCATTGCCTGTAGTGGTGTCTGCGCATAGATGTAACTGGAAACAGCAAAAAGAAGGGCAACTTTTGGGTGGTTCCTCTGCTTCTGTCATGTCCCTGCAGGGCTACTGAAAGAGTCCGGTTGAGTCTCTCCTTTGCCATCAGTGTTTTGCTCTGCCTCTTTGCCTTCTGCTTTAGCCTGGGGACAGCCCACTCATTGCCTGTATGGGGCCACTGTTCCTACAGAAGGTATTCCCCGTATTATCACTGTTTGAACAGCAGTAGCTATGTGAATTTGTTGCCCAATTGAGAAGAAAACAGAACCAGTTCTTACTGAGAAACTGTGGGTGTTAGGAGCAATAAAACCAGGCCTGTTGTTTAAGTGCTCGACTTGGTGCAACTGTTATTTATGACTGCTCCGACAACAGGATTGCTTGTTGAGGGTGCTTATTTTAGACTAACATTTTTGTGGGGATAAATTGTTTTTGTCCTTCCTGCCCACGCTCAGATGCTTGCTGATATTGTGCTTTCACTAGCTGGGATGCCACAGCGTGGTCTGCAGCACAAGCAGTGCTGTGAAATTGCAGAGCCATTTGCATGGCTTTGTGTGGTTGCATGCAGAGCACACACATCTGCCTTTCTCGTGGTACCTGTGCTTAGGAACTGCAAACAAGCAACTTGGAGTAAGATTTCTCTAGGGAAAAAGAACGGGATGGGAAGAACAGACCATGCTTGATAATGTCCCATGTTTGCTGGCTGCTGGGCTTTCTTCACGAACAGCACTTAGAGCTGATGGAATTCCTCTTAGAAATCTCCTGACTGCACTCATGCAGCTTTCCAGGAACGGCTCTTCTCTGAGAGCCGTTCACATTCAGCCTAGACCATGCTCCAGGAGGATTGGTTTTCCTTCCCCAAGACCCATGTGAGCAAATTTGGAGTTGGTTTAAAAAATAATAATAATTAAAAAAAAAAAAAAAAACCTATGGTCCTGGAAAGAGGCAGGCTATAAAGTCCTTTGTCAGCCTTCTTGTCTGGGGGTTTTGTGCTTCCCTCCAGCAGTGGCCCTGCAGGATCCAGCCTTTTCCTTCGAAGGATGGTGGGATCACCATATAAACCTGATTGCCTTAACATTTGCTTTCTGCGCTCACGTGAGCATATCCAGACACGGCTGCAGTGCAGCTTAGGTCTGTGTAAGATCACGAAGGCAGTTCTCTGTGTGGCCCGAGGTTGGTGGGTTGCCACGCAGTCTGCTGGAGCATCTGCCATGTGTTGCTTTCTTTGAACTAGAACTTAGTTGCTTTTTGAGGGGTTTTTTGAACTTTGTTCTAAGTTGAAGAATGACTTCAGAGCATGTAATGCTTCAGTGGCTGTATGAGAGAGAAATCAAGTTTTTGGCAAATAAGAAAAAAAGCCTTGTGCACCGTGTGGGTTCTGTTCTATCCTAAGTGGGCCATCTTCAGCCCTTTTGGTGTGATAGGAGTAGTCTCAAGATTGATGGTAAATCTTGCTCCTACAGCGAGTATCGGAAGTAGCTAGAATTTTACATACAGCATAAATAAAAGGATGATCATCAACCATAATTAGGCTTTTATGGGCTTGTGAGCTGACTCATGCCCCCTGGATGTTCTGCACCGCGAGCTAAAGGCATGCCAAGACTTAGAAAAGCATGATTGGTCTTTGGATTGTAAGAAAAAATATCAAGTTTGGGTATACAGCTGTTGTGTGTTCCCTAAGAAGAAGAAGACGACAGTGTTGTAACCTTTACTCATCCCTTCCTCCAGCAAACTTTCCATGGGATTGAGTAAGAGCTTCAGGATGTAGTTTGCGGGCTCTGGCTGTCAACGTTAGACTGGTGAGCCAGCTGCAAAAATAGTCCAATTCTGATGTTCCCATAATTTTGGGGGATGCCAAAGATAGCAGCCTTCTGAGTGGGCCGTGGATCCCAGTCCAAGCTTTGAAGTTCTGAAACAAATCAAGCAGAAGAGATGGCCTTGGCCTCTGAGTCTGAAACTGTGTGGGACCTTGAGCTGAGCAGCCAGCTGCTGTGGGGGGCACTCCTGAAGATGCTGAAGCAGTTATGGCCAAGTTCCCTTTGAAACCCAGCATATGTCTGGCTCCTGAGCACATAGCACAGCTCCGTTTGTGCCCGTAAGTCATTTACGGCTTCTTGCTACTGGTTATTGACACAGAGCACTCTGGAGTAGCCGAGACCTCTTTTGATCTGCACGTCTGTTGGCCTTAATTTCTACTTTAAAAACTGTTCACAGAAAATATTTTCTTGAAGTGCAGCTCTTGCCACAAGAGCTCTCGTGGCTCTTTTGAGATCCCAAGTTTGGTTCTCACACCCCAGGGTCTCCAAGGTGAGTGCTCTGGGTGGGATCTGGGGGCGGTGGTGATGTCCCTTCTCTGCCATGCTGCCCTGCACAGCCTGTGCTCCACTCCATCCCCATCGCTACTGCACGTGTCTGAGCCCTCCTGGAATGACTGTCCCTGCAGCTCTCTGCTCTCGTAGTTTTTTGTTTTTAACATATGGAGACTCTAAAAAGATACTGAGATGGTTTATGTGGAGATGTGTGTCCTGAGCACGTGGTTATATGTAAATATAGCGGAAAAAAAAATAGGCTGCTTTCTCATTGCCCTCTTACAAGGTGCAGGGGCTGCATTACAAAGTCACTACAGCAGCACTGACAAAACGCATCAAGTGGCCAAATGAGGTGGGATAGCAGAGTGTGTTCAGCCTGCAGTCAAACAGCTGCACTGGGACAGGTTCTGCTCATTTCAGGAGGGGGTTTGTTGTACCACCATCTCACAGCATGGTGATGATAAAGTAGCATAAAGCATATCATTTTATTCATCCCTTTTGGTACAGCTATTTACGGACTTAAACTGGGCGAAACACCTGATAAAAAAAGGGTGATCACGGGGAGCCACCCTGTGTCATTTGGGGTGAAAAAAGCGGACAAAGAAAACTGCATAACACTATGTACTTAATGTGGAATTGTGAAAACCCCTAATCAGAAACAGAAGCTTTGAGCAGCTCTGGGTCTGAATTCTCCGTCGCTTACTCGGTGTCCCTCACCCCTGCCCGGTTACTGCTGGGCTGTGCTGAAGGTTGGTAGCTGGATGACAGAGGCTTGTGGCTGTTGGCAAGCGTGCTTTTGACTTCAGGAGTGGCTGCTGTGTTACCTCTGCAGAGATTTTTAACATCTGTTGTGCGTTTGTCTATGGCAAGAGTTACAATCCCCGAAGGAATTGTTGGCTGATGTATAGATGATGCCAGATGAGCAAAAGCACCGTTTGGCGCATTCCAAATGAAGCAGCTCTCTGTGTATGACACTGTCATTTGGAGATGATTTACACAGCCGCTTCTGCCATCAGGATGTCATCTGCCCTCTCTGCTCTGAGGCTTGGATGCAGCCTGACTACTTAAACACACTGCGGTGATTGGAAACACACCGAGGAAAACAAATGCATGCGTTCGCCTTTTGTTGCAGACTGTTTTATTTCAATGGAAAGCAGAAGCCGTGGAGTCATTTTTCCCTGCTCTGATGTTGATGTCAAGATTTCAAGCCTGACTGCCTGAATGACGGGAATAGTGGTATTTCCATAGGACAGAGCTGCTGTCAGGTTTCAATGTGTTCCCATTAATGCAGAGGGAGAGAGCTTTAGCCTCCTTCCCATCTTTGCCAGATGTTTGCATGCATTAGCATTGGTATTTTGCATGTTCTTCCAGCTGCGTTTCGTCCATGGGGGATTACTTTGTTTTCCATGCCTTCCTCTCCATTTTGTACGAAGTGAAAAGTAACTGTGGGCAACTTGTGATGATGAGCACTTCCTCTTAGATAAAGTCTCTTTATTCCACTGGTGCAAGCATAGCTCTGGTGACTTCCACAGGACACCCAAGGCTGCTCTCCTACCAGGTTTTCCCACGTGCTGTTGCAGAGGTGGCTGTCCGCATCCTCTTCCCCCAGCCCAGCTCTGAGCTGTTACCCTGTTTCTGGTAAAAATGAGCCTTGTCATCCCTACAGTAGCAAAAGTGTTGTTTCAGCAGCATTAACGTTAGCAGAAGGTCTCAGACCCTTCCCAGCCTTCCACCCTTTTAGATTAAGAGAAATCTGTCTATCAGTGGAACCATCTCTATTGCAGGAGTCGACTTGGTACTGCTGAAATCTGGCTGTGGACAGTTCCCCACTTACAGCTATATATTCAGTGTGCTAAAAATCTTCTTATGCCCAGAACACAAAGATTTCTTTCTGTAGTTAACTCTAATGGTCTTTATGAGACCACAGAGTTGCTGAATCTGTAATCCTTGCCCACAAGACTGCCTTTCCCCACTACAGGCTTCCAACTGGAGATGGATCCAGTTCGGCAGAGGTCTCAATGGTCGTTTTTCTCGGTGCATGTTTGCTCTTGCTGGCAGTGAGATACTTGCAGGAATAAAGCCTATAGCTCTGCAGGGATGATGGTGGTGACTACTCCCCTACTTATGACAAAGAAGCACAGACAAATGCAAGTCAAGCTTCAAACCACAGCTTTTGTTCTTGCAGCTAGCGTAATAATTGTAAGGTGAATTTAGGACAATTTAGACAATGGTTTTACTTCCTGGTTTTGGTTTGTGGTGGCTAAATTTCATATTTTCAAATGAATAAAAGCCTAAATGACTTTCCATTCTGTTCTTGGCACTGTATCAATAGTGATGGAGTAATGTGAAAGTTTGGAACTGCAAAAGGAATAATCGTCTGCTCTAATCAACGTTTTAGTGGGAAGGCTTATTTAAGTGCTGATACATTATCTTAAACTTTTGAGTACTGCTCCTTCCATTTACAAAAACTTGAACTTTCCATAGCTGCTCCGATAAACTTTTCAACAGGGTTCAAAAAGTAACAAACGATCCCATTACGCCATGTGTTAAAAATCTATTCATCTTATACTAATGAGTTGGTGGACGTGCATAAAATACAAATATCTGCTCTTTTTACGTTGTTTAAATTGCTACTGTCAGGTACTTCAGCTCCAAATGATAATGTGTGTTTAAAAATAATAAATACATTAATGTTTCATAGTATTTTAAAATGCCTGTTTGACTCTATTTGCAAATGATTCATGTTGTGTTTGTGATCCAAGCCTGGAAGTATGCTGAGAGATTTGGAGAGAGGGAATTTGCTTAAGTGTGTGTGTGTGTGTATATGTATATATATAAAATTTCCCATGTATGGAATGCTTGTGGAGTTATCCTTCTGAATTACACATTTGCTTCCATGTGTGGCTTGTTTTCCAGCTCTAATAACCTGGAAAAGTAACTCATGGGCACCCTTCTCAAGCAGTGACACATCTTTGGGTTTGATGTTTGCCTCCAGCATCAACTTATAAACCAGGAAGAGCACTGACCTCTAAGAAATCCTTTGAGGATCCGTGTGCTAAATGGAAAGGGCTGTAGGTACTGGAGGCCCTGTTTGGCTTGATCTGTAGGAGAAGAGAGCAAGTGTGACTCTTAGGGATACCTGGTGAGAAAGTGCTCTTTGAATCAGGTTTCTCCCATACAGCTTCTGCTTCACCCATCTCGTGCTGCTGGGGATGCACTACCAGCATCCTCCTGTTGCGGTAGCACGTGTTGATTATGGTTGCCTTCATTGGCCTGGTGTGAGTGGAGCTGGAGAGCGCATGAAGCGTTAGCATTAAGTGAGATGTCTGATGGATGACAGCTCTGGCTGGACAGGCAGTTCCTGTGCTGAAACTGTAACACGTGTGAAGTGTAATTTCCCAGAGGAGTTGGGGTTACATCATCTTAAAACCACCTCTTTTTCATCCGTGCGCCTATCTGAAAGCTATTCCAGACCTTCTGTGGGTCACAAAACTCTTAATTTTTGACCTCAGTTTTATTCATAGCTGTTTATTATTCTTAAGCCAGCAGTGACCCTATGGTTGAAACAGCTTTATAAAAAGAGAACCGGGTCTATTTCCCTTGTTTTTGTAGATGGGCAAAGCACGACAGCCTCCTTTGGTCCCTTGGCCAGGGTTGGACCTGCAGCGTCCTTCCAATGCACAGCAGTCAAGGGACAGAAGTGGGAGTAGATGCTTCAGCTAAAGGCACCTCTAGAACACCAAGCCATGCTTCTCTCTGGTCTTCAACTCCCTCTGTTTTATTATATTTCCTGATGGCAATTCAAAAACATGTGAGACGTGTGAGAGCTCTGTTATGGATCAGAAGGGCCCTTCCTTGAAGTGGAGTGGTTGTGTTTGCCACGGCCAGGCACTGCTGAAACTGCCAGTGTCGTTTTATTTCCGAGTCCTAAGGTAGTGATTGAGTTGACATAAATTCATAGGGAACAAAAGTATAATCAGATGTGGGTTTGTTAGTTTAGCTCTGCATATTCAGTGTTATCTTATAGTACAGAACTCAGTAATTTCGAATTATTTTTGACTGCTTTTACACTTAGCAAATCCAACAGATGTCATCAAAAGGAGAGAAAACAACTTTTTCCTTTTTCCTTTTGGGAATAATTTGGTTGGGTTCTTGATAGAGGGAGGATGCAGAAATAATTTGAGGCTATCAGTAAGCACACTGTTTCTAGGAAGCACCTAGGAACATCAGAGTGGTAGCGTCATGAAAAGATGTCCTCATGAAAAGATGCGCCTGGATTTGAAATGGGTCCAGCAAAGGAAAGGCACATTTGGCCCATGGTGTGGTTTTACAGAGCTTACCTCTGCCATAGCAGTGGAAACGCTGCTCGTCCACTAAAACTATTTCTTGAGCTGTGTGGCTGAAAAAAACTGATCATAAAAGCACTGTCCTGAAAAACCAGCTGTGTAAATACTTCAGTACATTTTTCCCTCCTGATTTGTTATTCTTTCCCCCCCTCCTTTGCAATAGCAGGTTATTCACTTTCCCGCAGTAAAAGGATCTTAGCAGTTTGAAGTCCCCTGGCTTTCTGCTCTGGGGGGACCATGGCTGTCCCATAGCCCTTTGCAGCAGCGCGTTGAGCCCTCTGTCCCATCAGTCAGGAATGAAAACAAAATGATCCTTGGCATTTCCTCCCTGGACAGCCAGCCGTCACTCGCAATGACGGGAGCTTGGTGGGCAGCTTCCTTGTCTGGCTGCCCAAATCGATGGCCCTATCGTTCTCATTTTTGGAAATGAATGTGGGGATCCCATCAGATCCTACGGATGGAGCTGTCTGAACTTGGGTTTTGCTTTTGTCTCTAATCTGTTTTGTTATTAACAGTATTATCTAGCTTTCGATCTGCTGGGATAATTTGCAGGAAATCAGTTTGATGTTCTCTAAACCAAGATAAGAGGAAGGCTTTTGCTTTCCTGTTTTCACAAGGGCTGTAGCTCTGCAGGTTGAAAAATCCACTGTTTTTCTTTTTTTTAAGCTTGCAGTATGCTCAAGTCAGTAAATATTAATTTCGCTTCAGTTGCCATCTTAATGTGCAGAGAGGAGAGCATCCATCTCTCAGTGCACTCAAGAAGTATGGCTGTCCCAGCAGGACAGGTCGAGGCACTGCAGCATGGTGGATCTGTCCCTGCTGGGCAGACCAACACTTCTGGGGAGTTGCTGTGGGGACAAGCTGGTGCTGTTGGGTGGGCACTGGTTCCTGGCAGCCAGCTTGCATCCTTCTGAGGGCTCACAGCCCTCCTCCCTCTCCAGCACCGAAACTTCTGATCTTATTCTTGCTGTAAACACCAGCTCAGATTTATCCTTAATTGACACGTGATACACATAAGTGTTTGTGGGGTTTTCCTCCTCCTTGTGACTTGCAGCTTTCTTTTGCAATATCGCATCTAGTTTCTGCCCATTGACACCCTTCTGGCTGTGCTAATGATGAACCCTGCGGTCTGTGTGGTTTGCTCTGAATTTCTATTGAACTGTGAACCACAGTGCTTTGTGAGAGCCCGGTGCTGACTCTGGTGATAGCCTTACAGCAGAGCAGTTTTATAGAACTACACCAAGAATGCATAAATCCCCCATCAGTCACAGAACTAGGCTGAACTGGGCTGGAACTGTGACAGTCCCCATCTGAAAGCCTCCCCCTATGCAACACCCTGAGGTGTACATACAGCCTTTCCTGTGTCAGGACGTAGTTCTCATGTGTGCCATAGGGTTACCTGCCCGCTGCCCGTGCTTCTCTTTATTTCACGCTTCTGCAGTATCCTCCCCAGCTCTGGAAGCAGCACAGCCACTGTGCTCCCTGTGGTGCTGCCCCACATCCCTGAGCGCCCTGCTGCGGTGTGTGAGCGGGATGGAAGCAGTTTGTGCGCTACTGAAATGCAGCTTGGGACGTGTTACATCTGTGCTGGTTTAGAACAGAAAACAAACACAAAAGCAGCGTCCAGCTGAGGTTGCAGGGATGTTCAATGGGCTGAAGGAAGACTTTCTGGCCTGTTTGCAGCTGTTCCCGACTGCACTTGCAGGTCTTCCCCATCTGCATCTTGCAGGAGGCGCACCAACCACATATTGCTCGTGAATTCCTTGCTGTACTGAAGACAGCAGGGAGACGAACCTCCTGACTTGCATCTAAAGCCAGGATTTGTGCATGGTACGTGCTGTTCCAGCAGCAACCTGGGATTTGTTTGCTCTTCCCATTGCATGGGAGCTGAGTGGAGCAGCCCAAGCCAGCTCCTCACGCTGTGTTTGCAGAACCTGAGTCACACACACATCTGCGTGCAGGGCACGGATTGCTGTGGGTGCTATGGTAGTCAGCCAAAAGGAGCATTGTTTGGGGCTGGGCTGATATCCTTGAGCCTATAACTTTTTTCATTACTACATGTGCATTTAATGAATCTTTTTCTAGTGGTTGTTAAATGCCTTTGAAGGAAGGCTTTTTGTGGTACAGGTGGTGTACGAAGAGATAGTAGCCAAAAATGTTCTGTATGCTGTCCTGGTTCTGCCGAGGAATGAGGACTGGGGGTGTTAGCACTTATCAAACCCACCCTGGTTTAGAGATGTCAATGCTGCATTTAACCCATCCCTTTGTGTGGCTGTGTCCCTGATTGAGGGACGGAATTCCTTCTGACTTCTTAATAGGTAGAATACAATCTGAGGAACGCTGTGGAAGCTGTTGCCTTTCTGAAAAAAAAAAATCACGAATGAAAAGTCCTGTAACCGCAATTCTCCCAGCATAATTCACAAAAGCTACTTAACATCTACTAAGTAAATATGATCTGAATCAGAAAATGACTCTGAAAGGCTGTTTCAGCTTAGCTAGACCAAATGAATGTCAGCCTGGTTAGTGCTTGATAATAAACACGCTCCTGCGTTCTGAAGTCACTTCTGTGTGATCTGATTACAGCCACTGCAGCTGGCCCGGCTCCAGCCCACGCTCCCCTGGTCGCCCGCTGCCCTGTGAGCCCCACAGCAATGCAGTGTGCTTTGAACTGGGGCTGGGGATGCTCACCTGGATGGCACGTGGAGTGGTGGGCTCAGGGCCCAGCTGAGATGGTGCTGATATTGCTGGGTGGGTGTCACCCAGCAGTGGTTAAGGTTAATGCATCACCCTGCTGTGCTGAAGTTAAAGGTGGATTCTCAAGGCTGGGTGCTGCTCCTGGGGCTGCTGTTACTCTAAAAGCTGTGAGCATGGCTACTGGGTAACCCTTCCCAGATGTGCTGAGGAGGCATGGAGATGTGGCACTAAGGGCTGTGGCTCAGTGGGCACAGTGGGGGTGGGCTGGGGTTGGATGTGATGTTCTCAGAGGTCTTCACTGATCGTAGTGATTCCACGGTGCCGAGGCTGAAGCCCAGCCAGTGCAGCAGGGAAACCTGTGGTCACGGAGTGCTGGACTGCTCTGCGGTCTTACTGGGGTGGGAGTTCTGGCAATTAATGAAGGCTTCCATTTTTATTCTTTTAGAAGTAACTCGGAAAACTTTTTTTGCTCTACTTCTTCCCAGCCCTAAAAAGTAAGCTGGGTACCACAAGGGTGGTGTTCTGGGCAAGTTAAGTACAAAGGTTCATTCCATCCAGATACACACTGTGGTGTTTCTTGGCAGCTGGATTGGTGTTAGTACCTAAACGTCTTCAAAGGCTGTAAAACAGAGTCACGTTACTCGTACATCAGTGACTGTGTCCAAGATGCTGCTCCTCGGACACTGTGTTAATGTGCAGGGTCTGTTTCCTATAATTCCAAGGCTGCTGGCACTAAGGCTGATGTAGGAAATTGGAAATGATGTCTTTAAAAATGAGAGGAGGAAAAAAAGAAAGAAAGAAACTGGAAATAGCTTCATGAAAAGAAAAACCTGGTTAAATCTTTCCATGTTGCCCATAAAATCGGAGAACGGTCTCAATGCTTTTGTGACAGCACGTTCTTCCTCAGCTCATAGCTTCTGCAGTCGTGGAGGGCATCCCTTGGGTTCCTAGGGCTGCTGAATCAGAACAGGGGTGTCTTTGGTACCTGCTGCTCTGTGTCATTCACGTCCCATGCAAAGTGTGAAAGTGGCACCTACTTCAACCTTCGTCACTACTGTGTGTGTGCGGAGGCAAACTCTGTATTAGAAGTTGTAATGCCAGCTAATGGAAAACAGGACTGCTCTGTTTGCTTGATTTGCTTAATTACAGTGGTTACACTAAAATAGACTAAATTTTTACATTCCAGATGAAAAGAATTAGATATAAATGATTGACGTGCAAAATAGGAGAAGATTAGGATGGAAAGGGATACGTTAACTTCTATTTAAAAGAATTGTAGCTCGAAAATTGCATTTAATGCTGTTTAATGGCTTGCTAAGAAAAGCACCTGGAACAAGAAATAATTTCACGTGAACTGCAGATCATTAGTGGGCTCTTAATGATGGAGACAGGATAGGAGCCTGAAAGACTCTCAAGGGAAACAACACAAGTTGTAGATGAGATACAAAACGTGGTACCTCATGGCCTTGTGAGGTTCATCTCAAAGGTTTCCGTATGTTTGGAGTATTTTCTGAAGTGCTTCAGATATCAAAACCAGGGGAGTGCTCTGGTATTCTGATAAGGTGAAGCACAATGAGCCTGGGAGAAGTGTTTAGAGCCTGTATTTGTACAGAGTGCGATCTGCGTTGCTGAGATGAGGATATTTGCCGCAGCATTAAGGGAAATGCTGTTGAGCCATTCTCTGCTTCCCATGAGGCGCAAGCAGAGAGAACACCTTGTGTCCCAGGCACCTTAATTTTCAGAGCAGTATGTTCAGGCTTCCAATCCCTGGTTGTTGAATGGACGAGATGCATAGGCTCTTGCAACAGATGGACTTGCATATGTAGTTTGCATTTACTTCACTTTTTTTGCAGGAAGGCATCTGATGTTGAAGTAAACTTTCTGTAGAATTATATGCTTTGCTCAGAGGAGTAAGGGATGCTCAAAAAGTTTCCGTGCTTCGTTGTCTTTAATTTTTACCTGTTTCCACAAAGGTTTTACAGATGTCTTTTTTTAATCTCAGTCTTTATTGGCACTGTAAATCACAGCGTTTTATTGGGTTTCTTTTTTGTTTTGTTTTCATAAATACATATCATTGCCAACACAGGCAGACAGCTCCAGGATTAATAAAGGTGGAAGAGATGCAGGCTCTTCTACAGCCGCGAATGTTTTCAGTTTATTTGTTGCTATTGAATTTGAACTCACTTTTCAATAAAGCTGGAAAGGAAATGCTATTATTTTCCCACAAAATTGTGCCAGGAAATGAATTTGTTGTGATTCAGTTTCATCTTGGAAGCAGTGGTTGGAGCACTTACTGAACGTCTGCAATTATTACGGCTGTGGTCATCCTCCATGTGGATGGATCCAGACTGGGATCCCTTGGAGGTGGAACTCCATGTCCTAGGGACTGTTGTCCTCAGGTCTCATGTCAGCCTGTTGTGCTCTCCTGCTGGAAGGGGTGCTGAGCTCCTTTCTTGCTCACTGGGTTTTGTGCTATGGATGCCTACAGGAATGGGCAGAAACCTTTTTTTTTTATAGAAGCTGCAACTCCTTTATATCCAGGTGTGATGCATAAAGCTCTATATGTGCAGGTATGTGGGATGGGTCCACATCATCTGAAATTCCTGAGTGTTCTATCAGGACTTGAGTGGCGAGGCTCTGCTCATCATCTAGGCATCATTGTCCCTCTGTTGTAATTACAGTGTGACTAATGGGCTGAAAACACGACTTAAAATGGTTATGTGGGAATTACGTGGCTATATGGGAATTATGTTCCTCGGAACTGAATGGCTGTGGATAAAAAGCCCAACTGGAATCAAAGATGCCGCATCTTGCAACAAAAAAACATTCGTGTGTGGTGTGTTTGGATACGGAGCTTCTCTTTTTAATAAAAGCATGCTCTTTTTTCTGGTTTTCTTTCATTTCCTTCCCAGCACACCACGTCTCTGTAGTGCTCCTTCCTGCAGCTCAGCTGTGCTGGATCAATACAAAAGATGGTGGAGGTCATGTCAGACCATTCTCTATGAAACCAGCACTCGGGGACACACTCGTAGTGCAGATGGTAACACAAGATCTTGTTGCTTTTCTAAAATGCATGCACCAGCTGCAGGGCCAGAGGCTTTCCAGATGGAAGCAGAGGGGGTCCATGCTCAGGAGGTACCAGCAGTTCCCCACTTCCTCCCACTCCTCTGTCGGGGCATCTCCATGCACCTGCAGAAAGCACCATTCCTAAATCCAGCCTGGAATTGATGAAAGCAGCTCCATGGGCTCCTGGTCCTTCCCCATACCTGCCTTTCTTTGGCTTGCCTGCTTTCTCCTGGCTCATTAGCATGATGAAGCTGCAGGTAGAATTTCTCTACTGACTGGGGAGGTATTTCCATACTTGAGTGCTGTGCAAAAGGCAGGTGGTGGGGCAGGAGGAAGGCTGGGCTCCACCCTGGCATGGTGCAGCTCTTACTTTGCAAAGAGATGCTGCAGTGCCTTGAGAAATCACAGCAGTTTGGTGTTATCTATTCTGCTTTCACTTGCCCCTGAGGCTGGGCAGAGGAGACCTCCCTGCTGCAGTTAATCCCCAGGGTGAGACCACCCTTTCTCTTTTGTTTGAAATCCCTGAACTGGTAGATAAGGGCGGTGGCATCTGCAGCTCCTCACTTTCTGGGCAGGCTCCCAGGGGAGGCCCGGCAGATGTTGGGACCTGCAGGAGCTGCATTGAGGAGCACAGCCAAGTGAAACTGCTGGAAAAGCTGTTCCCCACAGCAGGGCTCTCAGGACACTGGCAGTTTCCTGCATAAGTGATCCAGCCTTGCTTGGCCCTATTGAGAATTTGTTTTTCTGTGCCTTTGGAATGCAGCAGGAGTGTGTCAGGGCAGAGGGAGGAGGCTGCTCACCCCTCTTCGCATAGTTTGCATGTGAAAAAATGAGCTGTAAAGACTGTCCTTTTGGGTTCCTACCTGCTGCCCTGAGGCTCAGCGCTGTGGCTGAAGCTCTTAGGATGCACCTATCTAAAAGTCAGTGAATACATGTCCTGTCCCTGTGCACCTGGAGCTGAGAAGTTTTGTAGTCTTGTACCTCTTTCCCACACTGAAGATGACTGGACGTCCCTCTCTGCTCCACACCCAATACCATTCATTAATTGTGTATCAGAACAAAGGGGTTTTCAGTTCTGTTGGTCCAACTGACTGGAGGTTTGCCACCAATATGATTTTTTTTTCTAAGGCAGCTGTTTCTGAAGCAGTTGCTTGGGGGGCTTTGCATGTGTGTTTTTGAACAGCAGAGGATTTGGGGTTCTGTTTTTTAGCATACTCATAAAATTCTACCAGGGTCTTTAACATGGTGTGTACTTCTAGCACTGCTGCTCTGCAGCTGCACAGTTATTGAAATGTTTTATTATTTTGATAACATTTTGAAAGGGATGTTTCCCTCCCAGCTTGAAGGAAGAAAATCGAATCCCCTTTCTGTTGTCTTACAGGCATGAGGCTTTGATAGCAAAGGCTTTGTTTCCTGTGGCTGATGGAGCAGGAGAGGACTAGCCCTGTACCCTGCAGGAGCTGTCCTTTGCAAAGACAGCTCAGCAGCACGTTGGGCTCAGTGTGATGGGTTATGTAATAGAATACTTGTGGTCATAAAGGCTCCCTGCTAAGAAATCCTAAGAGATTTGTGCTGCTCTGTGCTCTGGCAAGGAGCAGCAGGTAACATATACTGCAGAAATCTAAGAGTAGTTTTTCATTGAGATCCTGACAATTATGGAATTGTAAATTAAAGATGAGTTCGCACTTGTTGATGAAAGAAGCATTGGGTTTCTCTGCTCTGTATTGGTGATGTGGGTACACACAATATCCGGTATGAGGCTCTGATGCGGCCCACCTTGCTGTGCCCATCCCAGCACCACGTCCCAGCTGGGACTTTCCAAACTCCCTGCAGCCTCCAGGCATTGGGTTGGGTCGCTGGGGGGACTTTGAGTCATCGGGATGTTTGTTGGGCTCTGCCTGTGTCGTGCAAGGAAGGATTTACTTTGAAGTCACTCCTGGCTTGAGTTCTGTTGAGCAAACGTGGAGCGGGCCCTTGTTTTGTTGCTGTCCTTCTGGGTTATATTAGTTCATTCCTGGCGTGGTGTGTCAGAGCAGCATTTGATGGCTGACATGAAGACCAGGCTTTTCTGTGCGAAGTGTTCCCTGTGGGAATGGGAATTCACAACGTGATGTGGTGAGAAGATCCCTTTTTAGCGTTTTGTCCGTTTTCTCGTCCTTTCTTCTTAAAGGATGAATTTCCACATGTGTGTGAGGAGCTCACGTATTTCAAGGCTGTCTTTTTGGAGAGCAGGGTTGGACATGGCACTGATTGCCTGGAGAGTGAGGAAAAGAACTCCATGCTGAATTTGGGTGCAAGAGTGTTTGGTTTGAAGTGTAAACTAGAAATTAGCTGAAGTACAAAGCCTGAGATAGCAGAGCGAATCTTGATAAGGGGAAATCCTCTGAGTTGCCTACCCCTGCCTGGGTTAGATGCTGGGAGGGAGTGCTGCCTTCACAAGGCTGGGTGGTGTGGTGAGCACATGTGTGCAGTAGTGTCTCACCGTTGCTAATGTGAGCATTTTTATTACTGTTTAATATTAAGCAGTTATCATTTGTGCTACTCTCATGCCTCCAAACTGCAGCTGAGAGCTGGATGTGCTTTTGTCCTTGGTTCAGCAGAGAAGCAGCCAGGGAGCTGGGGCTGCTCCACTCATTGGGTTTCACTGGGGAAAGGCTCCATGTGAAGCCAAGGGCAAGGCGTAGCTTTGGTGGACATCTAAATCTTCATCTGTGCGATTTCTTCCTTCACTCCACCTTCCCCAGCAACACACATGAAAATCAGACGCACAAGGTATGGACCTGGTGATCTCGTGGCTCCTTTTGTTTTGGTCCTGTAGGCAAGCCAAAGGATTAATGAAATAAGTTCCTATAGCCACAGTGAAAAATGACTTGATTGCCAAGAAGCTGTCATCCTAATGAACTTGGATAGTCTGTTTGTTGGAGTCACCAGAAAATGGAAATGGGCTTGCGTTGCTTTATTATATTCAAAAATAGACTTTAACTAGAACATTCTGTATTCTTTCCTGTTTGAGTAAAAACAGGGGCTGATGGAAGTTAAAAGCAGCAGATAAGCTGATGTGGAGACATGTGGCTTGAAGCTAGGGTTCAAAAAGCAGAGAGACCATAATCAATTGAAGGTAAAAAGAAAAATGTCGATAGTAAATACTCCTGTTCTCAAGGCGTTGTTTCTACGTTGGTATGAAGACAAGTTTCGATTAACTCCAGATAAATTCTTTTAGTAATGCGCACCTCGTGCAGCATGGATGTTTGTCACCGTCCATCTTTGTTACTGGGGAGGAAAAATGTGGAAGCATGTTGGTGCTGGAGTGTTCAGGGCTTAATGTGAGAAAGCGATTCAATGTGGTCATCTTATGAATATGCGCTGCACAGCCCATGTGCTGCTCTGGTTTTCAGCTGGAAAGGATCCATTTCCTTCATAATCAATGCTATTAGATTCAGAAAGGTCAGGTTTTTTTTTTCTGAATGCTGTTTTTTTGCAGGGCTGTTGTTTGCACCTGGAAGGTGTTGTTTCAGTAGAGTCACTTAGATTCCCCTCTTGGTGAGAGAGGCAAAAGGACCAACTTTCTGTTGGTAGAAGGTTGGATGGTGGTCACTTACATCTCACATCTCTCTGGGACAGCTGTGAGCTGTTGTTCGCAGGTAGACACCTGAGATGTTGAGGAGTTGTTCTCTATCTGTGAAGTATGAATTGTGATATTGTATAAGTGTTCTTTGAGCCCTTCCAATGAAAAGCCCTATGGGAATTCCAGGAATTCAGTATCAAATGCTGTATTTAGCCTTTGTTGAAAACTGACTGTTATTTACAGGTTTCTTTCCTAGTTAAAGTAGTTGGTGAATTTAATGGTTTTTCTACAGTATGTTCAGAGGCCAATTAAAAACGCCATCGTATAATGACTAATATGTTAATGTGGACTTCGTGAGTGATCTGAGGTGAGCAAATGGCAGGCAGTGCAGGGTCAACCAGAGCCTCGTCCCACATCTCAGTCTGTCCTGTCTCTACTCAAGGCATTGTCAAGGGGGGAGCTCACCAGGTGCAGCATGCAGCTGGGGCTAGCAGGAGCTTCATTCCCACCATTAACTCAAAAATGAAAGCCTCCCAACTCAAGTTATTGGGCTTTTAGAACTACTAAGATAGAGGCATACACTGTGTTTTTGTTGCCCTCTTTTTTCTTGTTAAAACAAAAAATAAAGAAATAAATGTTGTTATATACATTAACTACACTATGTGCCCTCTTCTTCAGTTGAAACAAAAACAAAAGATTGTTCCTTAAATACATATTTTTTTATATGACCCAAGAAAATTTGTTTTCACTCAGTGCAGCCCAGACAAGCCAAAAGGTCGTACTCCCATGACTCAGAGTCTGCATGGCTAGAAAGTGGCAGCTTGATTGATTTCTCTGAATTTTTGGGGATTATGGAGACAAAGCTGTCATGAGGGGAGATTCATACAGATAGTGGGATGCATCAGAGCGATGCACCAAGATAAACTTTGGGCAGACTGAAATGAATTCAGAGATCCTGAGGAGATCCCACAGAGTGACCAGTGGTTTGCTGAAATGCCAGCTTTCTTTTTTCTTTCAATTTCTTCTTCCCCTGACCGATATCTATTGCCTTTGAAGTAGCTCAGCTCAGGCCAAAATCTGTGAATGCTGGGAAATGAGCAGTTCTGAGGAAAGGAAAGCCTTTGTAGTCTGTTCAGACACAGAAATTGAGTGGGCAAAATGTTTTCTTATTCATATTGTATTTCCAAGCCTCCGGCGTTTGGCCCTCAGCTTCTGCCTGGTTGCGCTAAAACCAATGCTGCAATTCTAAGGGGCATCTGAGCTAGGAGCATCCTCAGTGAGGAGAGATGATGGGAGGAGAGCACTTCCCTCTGCTCCTGTGTTGCCCAGAGGTTGTGTTTTGAGGTATCAACTCATGGGCTGAATCCTGATGGCTTTGGACGTGCAAAATGTGGCCTCTCCAGGGTGCTGCATTGGTTAATTGGGCCTGTGACTGGCATCAGGAAAGCAGCTTTGGTTACAGCGTATGCATTTCTTCAGTTGATTGACCTGAAGGTCAGAAATCAAGAGTTGTGCCATTTGTGGCTGGATGTTCCCAGCCTCATGTCCACAACTCTTAGACTAGAAATAATGTTGGAAATGATAGATGCCATTCCTGTTACCATGTTATTTCCAGTCCGTGGCATTGTGAGAAGCATCAAGTCAACAAATGTTGTGACTTATGTTGAAAAATGGGTAAAAACAATATTAAATCCCATACTTAAACTGCTCCGTGAGCTGAATAATGCAAGTCCATATCCTGTAGCGTGAATCTTGCTGTGTCAGCAATGCCCTTGCAGTTGGAAGCTGAAACTGATGCTGTTTCTATCAGGGATTTAGAATTTTAACATTTCCCTGTAACACTGTCTTCCTTTCAATTTATTTCAAAAGAAAACACTACAGAAATTCAAATGCAAAACAGTCTGGATATCATCTGGAAATTATTTGACCTCTTACACTGGCTCTAAGTGTAATCATAAACAAATAAACAAAGCTTCTTTCCTAAGATTAAAAAAAGAAGACATTTCATTTAATAACTGGGTTAAAAAACAATCTGGAACTCAGTGGAGAGTTTTGTATGGCACAAGAATGGCAGGGCACATTTTGTGTTACGGCGAGCAGCAATGCTGCTGTTTGCTCAGCATTAACCCTGTGCCGGGGCTGGGGGGAAATCCCTGTTGTGTGGAACGCCTCATGGTGCACAGCCCTGTGCTTCCTAAAGGTGGGGAGTTTGGGATCTTGGTACTCGGGGCCTTGGGTGTCATGGGGAGGCAGAGGGGAAAAGTTCTGCTATTCTGGAGAGGGTGAGATCTTAATGCTGGTATTTGGAAAGAATCTGAAGAACTTGCATCCAGGACCAGGTTTTTTATTAGGGCCTACATTGTGCGGTTTGAGGCATGGGGCTGTTCTGCTTTCTTTGTGAGGTGTGGTCTCATCTCTCTCCCTGTCTCCCCCAACAACACGAGGCACTGCTATACGTCTTCGGATGAAGCACCTTAGACATAAAATGGGAAAAGTAGAGCTTTGTTTATTGTGCTGCAGAGAGCTGGGTAGGATGCCATGGAGGCCTAATGCAGTAGCTCTGCAGATGGCTTTTTTGAGGAAGCCAAACTGGTTGGAAGGTGTGGAGGGTTTCCATACATCCTGGCATGAAGGTGGTCAGGATCCTTCAGCATCTTTATGGAGATCAGAGGAGGAGGGACAGGGGAGCACTGCTGATGGCTGGTCCAAGTGAGGTCCTGTTCAGCTTCAAACTACCGAAGATTTCTTTGGGGCGAGAACATAGGAGTCTCGGTGGGCCTTAATGTCCAACTGCTCTTGAAAATACATTTCCTTACTTCTAAAAGTGTGTGAACTTCCTAGTGACTTGTGTGAAAAGAATGGACTAGTTTTAGAGCAATAGGTCTTTTTTTTATGCAGGAAAGCTGCAGTGGGTGATTTGTGTTTTTAGCCCAGTTGAAAGAGCTGCTTTGAGAAGTTAGTCTTTAAGTCTCCAATGCACCACAAGCATAGAGGCTCCCTGGGGCTTGGGCAGTTGGGCAGAGCAGATTTCTCTCTGGAGGTGGTGATGTGCATGTGCTCACATTTGATTACTTATGTGTTTCTGTTAAGATAACTCAGCCAACACACCATATAGCCGAGGGTGATAGAAATTGAGGAATGTGGACTTTTTTTCTTGGCAGCTTGAATCTGGCTTGGAAACGTTTCAGGGGGAGGATTAAATCTTGCCACTCCGTGGGTCAGGGTTGGGATCATTGGCAGAAGCAGAGGTTGAGAATGGCTGAACTGGGATCAGTATGGCATGGCGGAGAGTCTGGGACTGCTGTTGGTGAGGGTGGGAATGCATAGGATGAAACGTGCATGAGGCATTTCCAAACTGGCCGGGCTGTTTCCATGAGCTTTGAGCTTTTTGAGTTTGTTTTCCCATGGAGTGGGAAGGGATGGCAGAAAATTATGTGTGCAATACGCATTTCTGCCTGAGGTTGAGTGGGAGCACAAAAGCACCCTGAGCTTGTTCAGTTCTGCTTGGTTTGCTGTTTGGGAGAGTTCAAATACCTGGAGTCCCAGGAGAGAAAACTGACTTTTTGCCCTATTGTTATTTGCTTTGTGAAATTATCCCACTTGTCATTAGTTGGCCTGGTTGTGTGCAATGTGTGCATTGTATGCAAATTATTATGGTTAAAACAATGTCAAACAGGCTTACATTTGAGCAAAGTTAATATTTCTCTTGGCAAGTCTAATGTCCTCTGTTCCCTATGTGCTGAATTAATTTCTTCTGCGAGCTCTTGCTCCTTGTGTATCACGATAGTGTCCAGCTGACCTGCTGAAAGGGCTCTGCTTTCTTGCAAAGGTGGAAATTCCTTTTTGCAGAATGCATATCAGATACACAACCACTTCCAGAATGAGATATCAGACCAAAAAGAAGAAAATTAAGTTAAATGGCTTAGGATACCAAAATAATGAAGCAAAACAAAAGTGGCCTTGAGCATGTGTTTGGGTTTCCCTGGGTTGCTGGGCTGCCTGTGCTGGGAGGCTCAGTGCAGGGGTGTGGGATGGGTCTGTAGTGGGGCTTGGTGCTCCTGTCCCTGCTGCCACGTGCCCCAGTAATGGGACAAAAGGTACATTCAGGATGCTGTTACCCGGCCTCCAAATGCAAACAGCAATCTACCTTTTTTGGATGTGCAGCAAAAAGTGTCGATTTCATCCTCGATCAGTAAGTGCTGAAGATGGGGAAGGTGCAGGTCTGTGTTGTGTGGATTTTCATTGCTCCCTCTAATGTCGGGGCAAGGGATGCTGCTGATGCAAAGCTTCAGTAACAGAGTGGTTTTCACCGTTCCTTTGGTTGCCAGAGCAGTTCTGTTTCAGAATCCATTAAGGTGGTGCAGGTGTGTCAGGTATAAAAGCATCCATCTGGTTTTGCACAAGTTGGCTGAGCATTGCGTGCGTGACCGTGTGGGTGACATCGTGGCCCTTCCAATAGGGGCAGTCATCAGTGCCCTTGGTTCAGCTGCATGGAAACGGCAGAGCAGCACTGATTTTGCAGTTGCTTGAAACTGAGAATTTTGTGAAATGCTTTGATTTCTTTATGCTATCTGTGCAACAAACTTCCTTGAGCTTCCTTTGCTCCTGGGCTCCATCACTGCCTGCCGTAGATACGGGGCAATGAGCACATCCTTTGGATTTCCAGGTTTCTGGTGCTGCAGTGAAGACACCACTGTGTGTCCCAGAGCACACCGCAGTGAATCTGGGGTGAATGCAGGAGCTGGAGGTGGCACTGGGCAACGTGGCTCAGAGGTGCCAGCAGAGCAGGGACAGATCTGTGCTCACAAGAGGGTCTTGTTGCTTGAACCCATCTGTTATTCCTGTGTTTATTTCTCATTCTATCAACCTAAGTCCTGTTTCTGGCAATTGTTTGTTTGCTTTGGGCAGTTATAGTTACATTAGTGTAAATATTTTCTAGTGATTGTCAAGTGGCCAGTTTACTTTAGTTTCTTGCAATTTCCTGCTATAATTAAAGGAAAATAAAATAAAATAATACAAGTTTGGGGATAAAAAACAAAGAGCAACCCTGCAGAAAGCTTTGCTGTCTCAGGCAGAGCTCATACCTCTCAAGTTTAAAGGGGGCTTTTCCAGGAGTTGAGAACTGAACAGTGCCATCCACGCAGCTGCAGGGAGCAATCTTTGGTGGCATGGCAATGGCACCATGAAACCCGTGTGAGTCACTGCGGCTGGAGTTGAGTGACCATGGGAAACTCGTGGTCATACCCTTGTTCTTGTTTATCCTCTTCTTTGTTCCATTTGTTCCCTATTGAAGCTCACTTTTGTTGTTGCATGTGTAGATCAGATAGCGTCTTTGGGCCGGGAGTTTTGTGTGTGTGTAAAGCATGTCGTGCCTTTGTACGCAAAACATGCAACAGTCTGCTGGTTTCTATAACAATAAAGGCATAATATGCCGAGAGCTAGAGCCACACTGGGTGTATGGAAGCTGGGAATTCTCCTTTCTCCATTGCACAGGTCTTCCTAAATGCTTTCTCCAGTTTCCCATTCAGGTCCTGCATGAGGGGGCACAGCTGGCTCTGGGATGCCCGACTTCTGCAAAGTGCGCTGCTCTTGTAGGGAGATGAGTGAGGGCTGGATCTCATTTATTTTACCAAAGCCACTTTTCAATATGAGAGCAATTAATAAATGATTACAGAAAAGAAATGCAGCATTTGTTCCCCAATCCTTATAAATGAGGTAATTGCCTTCTCCAGAGGGAACAGAGCTGGCAGGGGTTTCACAGGGAACCACTGAACTGCAGTGTTTGTTTGACATGTTTCTAATGGTTTACCAAGCAAAATCAGACAAATGGAAACTGACCTGTCAGTCAGCAGCTCACCTCTGCCTGTTCATGGCCCCTGTCTTTCAGAGCTATAGCTGCTCTCCTCTGCGGCCCTGCAGCTGCTGGAGGGGTGGGGGGAGCAGTGATAGTAATGTGGGGGTTGAGACTTTCTGATTTTTATGCATCTGACACACAGGTTGGTTTGGGTTTGGTGTTTTTTGGTTGGTTTTTGTTGGTTTTTTTGGAGGATCTGGTTTACTACATGGATTTAGGCAGAGCGCTTGCAAGATTTACTCTATTTTATGGTATTACAGCAGATGTAAACGTGCATAATTCAGCAGTGCCAGAGGAATATGAAGGTGGAAAATAGCCTTTGTTAGCAATAGGAGGGTTTTAGAACTGTGAGAGGAGAGTAGGATAGCATTATAACTGCTAGCTCTTCTCACGGAGGTAAAACAAACCTTTGTCCCTTTGAGGGGTGCGTGTGCTGCGCTGGGGCTGCAGCCCTGGGAACGGGGAGCCATACAGCTGAGAGCTGTGCAGCCGGTCCTCCACTCAGATGGATCTTGTTTTAGCTCCAACACAAGCAAAAAGATAAGAAACAGAAACATCAGCGCGAGAGTGGTTTGACAGCCAAGTTATGCAGAAACCAGATGGCATTCCTCATGTTTTTCTTTCACCCCAGTAACACGAGTTATTCCACCTATCTACCTCTGGGGAGGAAAACACCTCCCTCTCAAGCAAAGCCTAATGGCACCAAATTCCTGGCTGGTTGCAATGGGTTCCCTGGGTGCAGGTCAGGCAGGTCCAAGCAACCACTGCTCAGTGTGCAGCACTGACTTAGAGATGTGTCCATCCACTTCTGGGAGCTCCTTGTTACGCCTCCAGGTATTCTGTTCTGTGCTGGAGGCAGGGAGGCGCCTTTAAGCCTTTCACCAAATGTACAAGGGGAAATATTTGGGTTTGGGTTTTTCTTTCAGACCATTGCACGGTGCTCCCAGAATACCTCTGGGTTCCATCCTGTAACACAAACTGGCTGTGCTGGGGATGCAGTAAATGCTGGAAGGCCGGTCGTGATTAATGACTAATAATCAAATGACGACAACCCGGTTCTTGGAGGGATGAGTCAGATGTGCTAGAAACTTTTCATCTGCAGGGGGGAGAAATAAGGGCTGAAGCAGTGGTTTGAAAATGTCATGATCCCAGAAAAGACTGCCACCAGCGTGCGGGACTTCTCCAGGATACAGATGCACAGACCTGAAGATATTGCAAATGCAGATAATGAAGGCCAGACCGGCTTCCAGCCATTCATTGTGGCCTCATGGATCAAGGTTTAGGGAGCAGAAGTGGGAGGCTGGAATCTAGATACGTTTTTTTCTGATGTTCAGCACTAATTTCCAGCTATTACAGTCTTATGTGTGGTTAGCTGCTCTTCCAAAGGCTTCATTTATCTCTATTTCAGAATTCAGCAGCAATATATCTGTATTCATGCAGGACTCTCAAGGTTTCTGCTTTAAGTACTTTTAGATCCTCAGGTGAAATTAGATCCAGTACTTCAATCACTTAAAAGCGTATCCTGGAACCCAGAAAACAAAAATTGAAAGCAGGATCCAGCTTATTGTGTTGTGTTAAACTGAAGTCTGATTTCAGTTAAGGTCTTGGCGAGATGTGGTGATAGGCATCGTGTAATAATCAATGAAAGATGAAGGCCAACCCCACTGCCCTGCTCTGGGGAAGGACCAGCCCACTCTGGCTTTCAAGAACCAGGTAGGCTTGGAAAGGCTTCTTCTTTTAATAATGATAATAAAGCCTTTGTGTGATTACAGAAGCGTACGATTGGGAAAATAATGGCTCACAAAATGGTTCAAGCTGGTGTATTTGGGGAGTGAAATCTCATGTGCTGGTTCTGTTTTGCAAACAGAATCCCTTACCACCATCTCACCCCTGGCCCTGGATCAGCAGCTCTGGACATGTGGACCCACTGCTGTGCTTGTCCCTAACACCTAAACCAGAGGTGCTGGGCTCCTTGTGTGATTCCCTGTTTCATTCCTATGAACTTGTTTCCTGCTTCCAATGCATTTTGCACCATTTTTCTCAAACTTGGCCGCTTCAGTGTACGAGTGGAAACCGATGGTCACATCCAAGCTTAGTAACATATTGGATAGCTTTGCTCGCAATAATTGCCTCTTTCCTTTCATCTTATCTCAATGTTTAAAGAACAGCAGTACCTCGTCTCCATAAAACTTTGAACCTCGTTTCTGGATATCTTTGCTGATGCCAACTGGTGATCCACCATTTGTTCAGCTGATCTCTGAGGGATCTGGAGCTAAAAGGTTGCACCTTCAGTATTGTCAGAAATAAGCTAAATTTCCTGTTTGATCCCTGAGATGCTTTTTGCTATTAGGAACTGCATGTTTTGTTCTTCCTAACTGCCTTTCTGTCCTATCAAACCTGCACTTTTTTTTTCCCCACTTCAAAATTGGAAGAGAGAATGCATTGCTTTACAGATGACTGGAAGTTTGGAGCTGAAAACAGTCTAAGTACCCTTGAAAAATGCATTTGGGAATGAATTAAGCATGTAGAAGAAGCAGCTGAACAAAGTTAGTCTCTCCACTCTGGCTTTGAGCTGCTTGCAAGACCAGCGATCCTGAAGCAGCCAAATAAAACAAACGATTCACCAAAAGAGATTCATCAAGTAAGCAAATGAAAGCAGTTAAACAAATACGGCAGTAATTTTGGTCACTGGGAAACTGATGTGCACTTGCAGGGCTCCTCAGAACACCTCTCGTCCTGGAAAGCCGTGCGCTTGGAAGCGGCTTGATGCAATGCTCTGGCCCAGGAGAAGACTTCAGTCTATGATGAAGTTGTTACCGCAGCGTTCCCCAGATGTGTGAGCAATAAATCATCCCATCTTCACACCGAAATAAGAACAACCATTGTCACTGAATCCGGGCCAGAGCAGGCCCCAGGTGTTGGAGAAATGGGCTCTAACAGAGTTGGCCTTAGCAATTTCTGTGAGCGTTGGCTTGTGCTGTGACTTTAATTGCACCTGCTCCCACCTGGTGCCAACCACCAAGGCATGGTGCATGCCAGAGGAATGTCAGCATGTTTTCTGGTATCTCAGCTATGTTTCTGTGCATGCTGACACACCTGTTTTTCTTCTGGCCTTCCTACAGCTGTTTTGTGCTTGTTCTCATTGCTGGCTGCTCAGCACCCATATTCAGCCTGCAGCAAGCCGTCAGCCCCACTGCCATCTCAGCAGTGAGCATTGTGGCTCTACGGCTGCTCACCTTCGTTGCCTTTCTTGCTGATGGCAATCGTAATTAACTGTAATCAATTCTTGAGCTGGAAGTAGCAGCAGGGGCGAGTGCTGCTCTTCAGTTAGTCAGAAATTGCTTTGATAGACCCAAATTCCAGCATGTGGCTGCCGAGACCTCAGCGTGCTCCTGCTGGAAGCTGTGCAGCACAGGTCGGATACAGCAGTAAAAGGGCTCACACTGTTTGATGATTCGCACTTGCTACAGGAAACTCCATTCTTCCCAAGGAGTGAATATGGCTGTAGCACGTGTTGGCTGTGTCTGTATGATGGGAACTGTATTATCCATAAAAGTTCATCTGTTCCTTTGTTGGAAGGACCTCGGGTGGGTGGGAAAGCAGTTTGCACACAGCAAAGCCAGCGCCTGCCCAGGGCCATCAGAGAAGGCGTATTGTACCTTTAATTACATCCTCCAAAGAGGAGAAGCTTGGTGATAAAAATGGAGCGTGGTGAAAACTCGTGGTCTAAGTATTGCATTTCAACAGAACAAATGCAGCATCTCTACAAAGAAATACCTTTTCTCCCCCTTTACATCTCTCTGTAAAAATCTTTTCGTCACTGATTTCATTGCATTATCAGGACTAAAATGAGAAACATTGCTTATGAGCAAATATAGCATTTGAATACGGGCCAGGAATTCCTTTTACAGTATAAGCTTTTGTGTGAAATAAAAGCCAAACAGCTGCTCACAGCTGAAGTCTGAGTAAGTGATCTAATGCTATTGCTCCGGTCTCAAATTTGAGGGTAAATTGTTTCTCTGCCAAAGACCTTGTGCCAGCCTACCTGGTCCCAATTTGTGAGAACAAAGTATGTTGTTTCTGCTGCTCTGGGGGTGAAATCATTTTTATTTGACATTGTTTCCATCATAATTTCAACCCTGATGTAGGAAGACTCCCTGAGGCTGAGACTCTTCTTCTCCCCTCCAGTTCTCCAAGTTATGCTCAAGTAGGATAATGCCTCCATTGCAGGCTAGTCCAGCATGATGGTTGGGTGTATGGTAATATACCTGGAGACTCTTTTTTGGCCATTCATGCAATCGGCTTTTGATGGTTTTTGTTGTTGTTTTCTTAAATCTTCTTTTCTCCAATCTTCTGTCCTTACTTCTTCTCCTGCTTCTTTTGCAGTGCCCTTCCTTACCTGCTCTCCGTGCTTTCCCATGTAATCCTCTTCCCAAGGGCTGACCATGAGACTGCCACGGTCTGAACCAGAGGCTCTCTTTGAGAGCTGAGTGTTGAGCTTGTTGGCATCAAAGCTCTTCCCTAAGGGCAAAACTTAACTGGGGACAAGGTAGAGATTAAGATACCCAAATGGCTTAAGTAAAAGTGTCTGTGAACTTTGAAAGCTCCTTAATAGAGGAGATAACCAGGAGCTAATAGACACAGGGCAGTTGTTTTCCGGTTGTCTAATTCTCCTCCATGCAACCACACCTCTGTGTTACTGGGAGGATGGAGGGGATGTTTAAAATAAGGGTCCTGTGCCTCGGTGCTGCTTAAACTTAAACCAGTGGCTTTACAGGTTCTAGGAAAAAGGTGGAATCATCAAGAAGGGAACTTTCCTATCAGTAGAAGAGTAGGAATATTTTGCTGCATGCCTGTTAGACATGGGTTCTATCTGTCAAATCTACCGCTGTGTGCTTGCCTGCTCACAAAAGGTTTTAATTCCCAAAGAATCTAAAGAAATTGCTTCACGCTCACTGAACTGTGCTGTGGGTGTACTGTTAGGGTGTAAGTTCCTGTAAGGTTTATTGCAAATGTATAGACAAGAAGGAAGGAAAAGCCTCATGGCAAAGACAATTCACATCCTCTCCTGTGATGGCAACTGCCTTAGCTGGTACCTGGTGGTACAGGCAAACCTCAGAGTAACTCCAGACTTATCATAGGGCAGAACAGAAGATTTACTAAAAATGAAAGCCTGTGGTATGTACTGTATTTAGAAGTTTGTGTTATTTATTAAGCATTTTTCTATTAAGAAAAAATGCATCTGTTAGGAGTTCAGATGTGTTGTTGTGGTATGCAGGGTTATAAAAATTAAAGAAAAATAAATCATGGTCAAAGAAAATGGGGTAAAGATCCCTGAGGCCACCTGGTCTGTTTCCTGCATGCATTAAATGATCTGCCCAATTTGCATGGTGCTTTTACCTGCATTTCTGCTGGCTGCCCGTCCATCCCACCAGCTGCTGGGTAAATGTTTTCCTGACAGTGAGCAGCATCATTTTGCATCTGTTGCCACCATCATCAGACAAATCTCCAGCTCTCCAAGGTCACAATAGCGTTAATAATAGCCCTTTCCTGCATGCTGAGTGGCATTTTAATAGCGTTACTCTGAGTACCTCTCCCGGCGTTGTTCCAATGATGCATTTACTGGTAGAGAGAAGTTCCTGACAGCTGAATCATGTTTCCTTTAAATTACATCGTCAAAAAGATTGTTCATCTTGTGTGTTGTGACTGGCACCAGCAGTACATTGGGTAACATGCAGTTGGTTACCACCTCCTGCCCTATTCTGTGCTGCAGCATCACTTATCTGGCAAAATCCTCTCCCAAAACTGTCTGTCGTGGTTTTCTGGCTTCAGAGGTTTGCTGGTGGCAGACTTGAATGTAAAGTTTTTCCAAGGAAATGTAACAGGTGGATTCACCCCAGTGTACTTTTATTTGTAACTGCGTATATTTGTGCCTTGGGATCCGATGCTCTACATTGGACAAAATTATTCTGAAGCAGCCAACATAATGTCCACAGTTGATGGGTTTATTTGTGTAACGCTGCTGCTGTTGTGATAAAATCTGATTAATTTCTTTTCTGCCTAGTGCAGCTTTGGGTTTTTACTTGAATTTCATGAAGGTTTCATCAACACCAGCATGTTACTCATCACCTCGTTGAGTCGTTGGAGACGGCAGGGCTTTTTGGAAGCTAAGCTGATGTAATACAACTAGGTTTTCAAAATCAGTCATTGAAATCAGCCAACGGTGTTTGCTTCTGGCCAAGTTCAGCTTAAAAATAGCAACTCTAAATGGTGCCTGTAGTCACTTCAGAGCTACATTTAAATACTCAGTGGTGCTTTCTTTAGTTTCTCTTGATCTGCAGTGTTTGCTGGAATACATGTGTGGTGGTGGTGTCTTACTTGCCCCGCCACATAGGAGAAGATACTCCTACTTATGGCCACTTCTCCTTGCATTTATTCTGCATGGAAGGATGTGGTTGTGTGGGTTTTGTTTGGTTTTTTCTTCCATTAAGGTGAGCTTTTGCTCTGTCATTTGAAGCACACAACAGCATGGAACCTTGATCCAGAGATAATACAATCAATGAAAATAGGAAGAGCTCCCAGGGATGGCTTACGTTTCTTTGATGGGTTATTCTTGTCATTGTGACTTGTCATAGTGCGGTGCTGGATGAGTTTTGAGCAGGAAAAATTAAATTTTTATGTTAATGTTCATTGGTCACATGGAAGCTAAATCTGTTGGCCTTGTTAGTGTGATTGTTGTAGGGTTGGTCAAGTGATCAGCTTGGCCCAATTGCTTGCTTGCTTTGTGGTTTGCCTATGAAAAATTGCATGCTTGCTTTTAGGAAGCTGAGAAACAAGGGATGGAAAATCCTGTCAAAATGGGGCACTGACCACAGCCTGTATCTTCAGAGGTGCTCACATCCATCTTTTCCAGCCTTGGTGATTCTATGGGAAATGGTTTATTGGGAAATATTGGTGATAGGTGACCGGTTGGACTTGGATAATCTTGAAAGCCTTTTGAAACCTTGGTGATTCTGTTCTATAAGAATAACACTTAAATAGAAGGAACATGATTGTTTGGTTGAAGTCTATATTGTATATATTTCTTTGTATGGTTACGAGGATCTTTGCTAGATATGGGAAACTGTACTCAGCTGTCCTCAAATTCTTGCCTTGCTGTTTTCTTCACTTCTCCTGTAGTTATTGCATGTTGAGTAATATGGGAAATGACAAAGAACGCTTGAGTTTTTGCTGTGCGATCCTGGCTCTGGAACAGCTAATTCCAATTGCAGATAATACTCATTAGCTTTGAGTACTTCCGTGCTCCAAAAATGCAATTCATCAAAACCCAAGTACTTTGTGTCAGATCTGAATGTTGCACTAGAGATTTTGTAATCCAACATGTCAAACTTGTTTAAATGTGAGATTGTAACTGAAAACCAAGGGAAGTAATAAGTGCTTCATTATCTTGCTTACCTTATAGAAGTGTCTTGCAGTTCTTGGGGAAAAAAAGGCAAATAAGTGCTTTACTGCAAGAAATGCACAGCCATTTCCTATGCTGTAGGGGTACTCCCCATGTCTGTATGTTTCTTATTTTTGCAGGCAGGCTGGTACTTTATATGGGCAGATTTACTGATGCAAGCAAAGCAGTACTCCACCTGGTAAATAATTGGGCATCCTGATCACTGAGGACTGCTTGGGTACTGGTGACTTGCCTCTTCCCGGAGGTGGCTTTGTGTTCCCAAGTGTTTTAGCAGAAAAAAGCCAGGTTGCAAACGCTTTCTGAAAAAGCAGACTTTGAGGTTATGTTTGCTCATTTGTTGAAGGTAATGATGCTTTAATTTGCCTGAAGATGCTATGGTAGGGCTGATGAACTTCTGTCAAATTCTATTGGAGGGCTCCAGTGTGACTTTCACTTTGCTCCTCTTCCTTAGCTCTACCAACGAGAGGTTTTCTAGTTTGCATCCATTGCAGAAAAAGGAGTCTGTTCATTTGCTAGATTCGTGTTGATGAAACTCTGCCTGACTTGACTACTTAGCACATACTTAGCCTGATTTGCTCAACTTTTATTGGTGTTCCGAGTGTGTAGGAGCACATGGGCACGATGAAGAGAGATGACCACTGTTCTCATAAAGCAACGCAAAACCCTATGTGTGTGTGAACATTCATGCTTACTCTCAGAAAGCCTTTCAAAGCTACCATCTCTGTCCAGGATTTGCACCAGTGCAGATGTGGGAAGCCGAAATCTGCCGCGTAAACCTTCCTACCTTGCATATGGCAGTCTACACAGCTGCCAAAACATGCATCCTCTTGTTTTACAAATAAAGCAGGGTGTTCTCCATACATCTGCTCCTGCCCCGTGTTTTACTGCAGCTTTGCCAGGGTATTATCAGAAAATGGCCTGAGTAAGCCCAGCCATAACAAAAGGAAAAAATTTCGTGTTTGATGTAAGTGCAATTGTGGCTTTATTCCAGTCACTTCTTAATTTATATCTCAAATTCAGTTTATCTTCATGCCCTGGTGACTAAACAAAAGAGCTGTATGCACTTGACTGTTTGAAGAAGCTGTCTCTGGGTGTGAGGAAAAAGGGAAAAATGATTTAGGGGTGGGGGTGGGTTCAGAATGTTCAGCATATGGCACAATCTCAGTTGCTGTAAATGGAGCACAATCAGCACTTCGATTTGTTTCTGCATT
This sequence comes from Gallus gallus, assembly GCF_016699485.2. Classification (NCBI taxonomy): domain Eukaryota; kingdom Metazoa; phylum Chordata; class Aves; order Galliformes; family Phasianidae; genus Gallus; species Gallus gallus. The sequence continues at coordinate 13,840,151 of NC_052544.1, forward strand.
TATGAGATACATGTGTGTATATATATACATATATATTATTTTACTCTTTGAATGGTCTTGAATATTATTTTTCCCTCTGCAACAAGGATCCACCCATTGGAAGGGAAACCTTTGTTGGCTACAATTAACAAAAAAACACTTAAGACTGAAGGCAAATTTGGGATGTTTAAAGAGCTGTGCCATACCAAACTAAGTGTGCCTTATGTGCTGGCATTGTTGGTGTCCGTTGGTGTTGGTGATTGTTAAATTTGGGATGTAGACTCTCTTCCATATCTTGTTGGAGTGGTTAATCTGTTCCGCCCCCAGCTCCATGCCCCATCCCATCCTCCTCACTGGGACCCCCTTGTTTTAGCTCAGCTGTAGTTAAAGAGGAGTTTGTGGCTGTATATTTCTGGTGCCAAGGTTCTGGACTGCTCTAGGCAAAGCATAACCACTGACGTGCTGCCCAGATGCTCCGCTTTGGTTCCTGGAGCTCTTTTCTTCCCTGTGATTGAGCACAGCTTCCCAGCATGCAGCATCCTTCTCCTTGCATCCTCGTTCAGGAAGGTCTGTGTGGAGGTATGAGAAAGAAAATAATCCTTTTTTCTGTATCAAGCAACTGGCTTGCATATTGAACTGCAAGGAGCTTTTCTCCACTAATAACCAGACATTGCTTTCTGGGTGGCTTTTCTACTAACATAAAGCATAGCCAAGGATTTCAGAGAGTTCTTTGGGGTGCTTGGACCAAATTTAAAATGAACCTGATGGGATTTTTTTTGTTTTGTTTTTATTTGGAAAACTATAGGTGCTGTGTGTTTCTAATCCGTGTCTGGTATTTGCTTTGAGTCTTTGGGTCCGTTGGAATCCGAAGCCAAGAGGGTTCATGCAATGTGTTGTGACCCAAAACTGTTTAATCTCAGTTCTGCGGTCTCAGAGTCTGCAGCCCAACCTGAGTACCTGATGAATATCAGCTGAGCAAGCATCGCAGGGGCTGACTTCTGTCCATGAACCATAAAGCTTTTCCCCAGGGAATAAGAAAGTAAATTGGCCTTTGTGCCGGAACAGCTCGAGTAGGGCTGCAGTCTCCCAGGGCTCTACAGCAGACCCTGCGGTACGCTGCAAAGGTCTCCTGCCTTCTAAGTAGAGCCATATGGGGAAAAATACCAAAAAGAAAAAAGAAAATTGCTTTTCTGAGAGTGGCCGAACCAACCAATTTGTTCAAGCTATTCTTCTGGTTGACTCATTTTCCATGGGGGCTTAGGGGGGAAGTAGTTTCATTGAAGTTTGGGAACTTGAAAACTGCCACAAGGAGAAGAGGGGGAAACAATCTAAATGACTTCAAGCTCATAAAAATTGAACATTTCAAAAGTGCCAAGCGTGTGAGTGGGTGAGCCCTCCAAAATGGTATAAAACTTAATCCCGAGTTAGAACACAATGGGTTGGAGGTGATTGCATCTGGAAAAAGAATCTCTGAATGTACCCTTGGTGCCTCTGGCTGAGATCACAATATCATGCAGCTTTGCTGGGCTGTGATGTTGGGCACTTTTTCTTGCTGGCATTTAAAGCTCACCTTCGTTTTTGTGAACACCAATTTACCTGATGTCCAACAGTGACGTAGGCAGTAATTTGCTCATAAAGTTGAGGTGACTGATAGCTGGTTATCCCCCTACATCTGACAGTGTCCAGTTTGTTTTAATTATGATGACAGGCAACACACGTGGTGCATTTCACATGCTAGACCTGTTTTGCTGGTATTGATAGATTACACTTAGTAGAGCTGCCCAATTTGCATTGGGCAAATGAGTTCAAACAGGATTAATTTACTGTGCTATGGAGAAATATGTGGTTTGGGCTCTTGGTAATACTTCATGTGAATTATAAAACAATATTGACTTGCAGCTTTTCATTTCATTGCCTGCCGTGGATGACACGTGGCCACTGCCCAATGGAACAGCTGAGTCAATGCAGTCTGTTTACCAGGAACTTTGAACCTCCTTTTTGAGCATCTATTCCTTAGGTGCACCTCTCAGCTCTTTCTCATAGTGCTTGCTAATAGTGATGCATTTTGTGCCTCTCCTTTGTGTTACTAAATCTGCCATCTCAGTGGAAAGCTCTCGGTGCTGTCAGGAGTGGCACGCTGTGCTCTGGATTAGGGCTGTTTAGCTTGAACGTGACAAGTTGTTTAAAAGCAGACTGCTTTATGCTTCGGATCCATTCTCCTCTCCAAAACTGTCTCTCGTAAAAATGTAAATAAAGAACTCCCAGTGCTGATACAGAGGAGCTGGTATGGTCAGAAGAAAGGCTCAGCGATTACCCAATTGACGCTAATGCAACATAAATCTTAATTATATTGAACAAGCATCAAACTGCGAGATCTTAGGAGATGGAGTCATTAGGTAACAGCTTACAGCTACCATTTATCTTCAAACAAATTCCCAGGCCTCCTTAACGCCCTTTGTAGTCTCCTGAAGGGGTTTGAAAGGAGATGCTCAGTGTGTTTGCTCTGCCCAGTGCTCTGAGGTTGGTCCTGCAGGATGTGCTCTTCTGTCCCTTGTGCTGAGCAGGAGCTCAGGGCACTTGCTTCAAAACTCAGCCTCTCCCTCCCAGGGCTCTGTAAGGACATCCCCTGCCCCCTCTGTGCTCTCCCTGCTCCCTACCAGTGCATGCAAAGTCAAACTACCAGCGTTTGATTAACTGCATTCAGGAGGAATCGTGGAGCAGCAAGTGCAGGGCACGCTGCTGCTTGTGGGGTTTCTTTTCTCCTTTTCATAATGATAGGGGAAAAAGGAGAAAATGAGTGATTTCCAGCAGCACGGCATCAGCAGTGTGCACTGGGCGGTCTTGGTCTGATCCCATGGCTGGCATGGGAATGGGGATTTCTGCCCCATGGGAAACGGTGAGCGTTTGGGAGTGGAAGAGTTCTTGCAGAAGGGGGAATCATGACCGGAGTGCAGAAACATTTAGTGGTCTTTGTTTATTGGCCTCCATAGCTAAAAGCAGAAAGGAGAGGGAGCGGAGAGGTTTCTCAGGTAAAAAAGTGAGCTCTTGTTTTGGCTGTTAGCACTGCTGGCACCCAACAAGCCAACGCTCCTCTGGAGCTGTCTGACCAACTGCAGAGCGCTGCCACCAGCAGCTCTGTGACCCCCAGCAGTGCTGTGTGTGCCCTGGGGAGCAGAGAGCTGCCAGCTCCCGCTGAGCCCTGGGCTAACAGCACAGAGAGTGCAGTGCTGCAGCTTTGTTGGGTGCTCAGCTTCTGCTGCAACTGCGTTCTGCGTTCCCCTTCATTGCTGAAGTGCCCTTTCCTTGATTAAGGGTGTGCTGTCGCTGTGTTGATCACTGAGCTCTTGCTGCCCCTCTGGTCGGGACAAAAAGCAAAGTTTTATGTCTGAAACCTGGGCCTGAGGCTGTAGTTGTACGATGGGATCGAGGCTGTTCTAGCAGTTGATGTGGGGACTTCTGACTCGGATTAGTAAGAAAAGGTTGCAGTTCCTCACTTGGATCATCGCTGTAATGTGCAGAACTGCAGCAGCCACTTGTGTGGTGCACGGATTGCAGAGCTCACAGTGTGCCCATCACTAACCCTCAGCTCTCTTTCCACAGGCCCTCCGGGGAGGCGAGGGAAGCCTGGACGGCGTGGAGAGCCTGGTAAGTACTGCAGTCACCCCCTGGTACTGATGCTGTTACGTGTCCTGTGGGCTGGCTCCTGCTCAAAACCAGGCCTGCCTGGATGGAAACTTGTACCTTTGCTGTGTTTTGGTTCTGTACCTCTGTTGTTTTGCTGTCTGGTGGATTTTCTTTCGTGTTGTGAACTGGGAAAGCACTGATCTTATGTCAGCAGGAGAGCAGGGCTGTTCACGTTCTGCTTTTAGGTCTGGATGTGATTGGAAAGGGGAGAGATGTAGATCACGTTGCTCTTTCTAAGGAGAGTGGTTGCATCTTGTTAAAGGGAAGTACCCAGAAAGGAATGTCAGAGACCAACAGATGAAGTTTTGCACTCCTTATCTTTTAAGCTATTGAATTTGAATGAATGAATGGAGACCAGGCAGGTTTTTTCTTATCCAGGAGGCTGCTCTGTGCTGCTGTTGGCTGCAGCAGATGCCCCACTGCGTTTTCCAAAAGCATAACTTTCTGGCCAGCCAGAAAGCATCAGGGATTCCTTGCAGCCAGGGCAGAGATACTGCTCTCATGATGACAATGGCAGATCCCAGTCCACTTCACCAAACCCCATTTTCCCAGCAGTCGGGCTGTAGGAACAACCACCAGCTGGCTTTGATTCTTTTCATGTTTGTTTGTTTTTAAACATCAGAGCACTCTTGAAAGCCCTTACTGGGGTACAGCATTCAACCAAGGGCAGCTGGCGAGGACTGCCATGAGTTTGGTACGTTTATACACATTCATGCAAGCTTTTCCAAGGTTCCTTATCAAAATCTAGCAGCACCAAACATGAGTGTGCCCTCATGTTTCATTTGTCTTCACATGAGAGCTTCTGAAGGCTGCTCTGGTTATGCCACAGCACATCTACGAGTGCTATGTGAGCAGATGGGCACAAGGGTGGAGTTCCTGGTCCTGGATGTCCCCGTGCCCTTAGGATGGGTTGTGAGGAGAACTCCTTGATGAACTCCAAGCAAATGTGGAAGGCAGAGTGATGCGTATCATCAGCACTGCTGTTGGGTCGTGGTGTTTCTCAAGGCTTAACGTCATGTTGCAGCTGTCCGTGCATCCCACTGGAGAAGCAGAAAGCTGCTGGTGAATCAACGCAGGACCAACAGGAAAGCACAAGTTATAACATAAAGAAAAACAATAGTTATTAATAACATGCATCTTCTCTCAAGCTTTATGCAACTGTGAAGGAAAATCAAGGAGAGTGGGATGTTAGAGAAGGAAGAGCCACAGGGCACGTGGTGGCAATGGGCCTTGGAGCTGATTTCCTCTGAAGCAGAAGGCTGGCAGCAACAAACACCTGTGTGCACCAACACACACACACACACACACAGACACTCGATGGGGCAAAGCAGTTAAATCTGTGTAATTCAATGCAGCCCCAAGGCCTGCTCTGCTCTGCTGCAGATAGAAACGTGGAGAGCAGACTTCCCCCTGTATATTGCTTTTGGCCGAGCTGCCAGATGTTTGTTTTCATAGATAGCTTGAATATATATTTCCATATTTGAGAACCTGACCACACATAAACCAGGTTCTTGTTCCTTCCATGCAGCTGATAAATGTGAATAAAACACTGTTTGCTTAGCATGATAGCATCCATCCCCAGGGGCCAAATGTGGTTATGGTCTTACAGCCTCCAGACAAATGCTGTTGTGGAGCCAGGAGGAGCAGTGCTGCTTCCAGCCCTGCCAAGGGAGAGCTTTTCCTGCCAGTTCTTAAAATGGTAACGTTGAAAAACCTTTTTCTGATTCATGTTGAAACTCTCAATCTGTATCTCTTATAAACGAGCAGAGAAACGTTTAAGAGATCATCCTGTCCCTTTTCAGTCGCGCTCTCCTGCTGATTTAAACCAAGACCCGAATTTACTTTTTTCTTTGGCTCTGATGGATTCGGATCATAAAGAAAATTAATCTAACAGCTCTACGTTCTCTAAGCTAAGAATTCATCATCTTGCAAGCACACTGAGACAACCACTGTGCCACAGGAAGACACCATAAGAGATGAGTTTTAAGCCAACTCTGAGCGAAACTGGATGTTTGGGGTTTTGAAATGAGGCAGACGTGGTTACACACTTCAAGAAGGACGTGAAAACACTGGGGTAAACCACTGGCAGTGGCTTGAGCATCACGATCCCTTCACCTCCTCACTGACCATAAACGTGAAGCCCAGATATGTGGGGAGCAATCCTGTGGCTGTCAGCCCGGCTAAACAAACCCAGAGTTATGGAGGAGAGCGGTGCTGTCTGACCCGTGGTATTTATGTGAGCGGCCATCTGGCCCTGGAAATCTCCTCTGCAGTTCCCGTGGGGACCGGCTGATGCCACAGGGCACGTGTGCATCTTGGAGCAGCACAACGTGGTCTTGGCTGTCTCTGCTCTGCTCCAGCACGGCCCCAGAGCCATGGAATGGGGCTGATTGCTGCACGCCAGCTGCTGCTCATCCACTGGAAACAAAGCGTGGCATGGAAGGCCTTCATGCATCTGTCCTCAGGAAGCGTTGGTGCATGGAAAGAAAAATGCACTTTAATTTTAATGCAACCTTATGTGCAGTTTGCAGCCTTCTACAAGAAAAATGTGGAAGACTTTGAACCTTTAGCTGCTGTGGTTATTCCTGACAGCAAGATCTTGGATACAGCTTTCTTCCCCTGCTAAAATCACGTTTAATGATGTCTTCATGTGAAGTAAGAGTTGATTCTGGATGTTTTCTGAACACAAACCTCTGATTCTGACAGCAGTAGGGTGGCTGCTTCGGGCGCAGGAATTGCCCATATGGGTATGCCCGGAGTGGGACTGTTATTTGACAGTGTTATTTCACTGGGAAGCATGGGCAAAGCTGCTGTCTCTGGCTGCAAGTTTTGTTTACAGGAATTTCGTGCTTCAAAAACTTATAGGGAAAAGGTTTTGAAATTCTGAAATGAGATAAAACAGCCTTCGCCCCCACCCCTCCCTGTTTCCAACATTATGTTTCACTGCAGTTGTTTCTTGAGCTTGAACTTCTCCCAAAGTTTTGGTTCAAAGTATTTTATTTCTTTTTCATATATTTTGTTACATCCATTCTTTTCACAGAAATATCCCAGTTTGGGATAGGGAAGAATCTAAGGCTCCTCTTAATGAAGAGCAAAGCAATTTCTGCACGGAGAAGCATTCTTCCTCTCCCAACCCTACACATACTTACAGCCCATGGTTTACCCATTAAGGCACTTGCAATGCTCTTGTCCCTGTGGCTGTGCAGCCCTACATGTGCAGTTGTTATTCAGTAAGCGTGTGGATGCGTGAATCATGCAAGGCTTTGGTTTTAGTTGGGAATTTTCAGTGCTCCCTGTGTTTTACCATCATCAGTTTGTGCACACTCTATCATTCTTGAGGGCTATGTTGGCATCTAAGCTTTAGGAGAAGCCTCATCAGTCCTACTTATTTATGCTCCAGGGCTTCTTCCCACTGTAGCTGTTGTCCCTGGTTTGGTTTCTCTGCTGTCATAGCAGGAAGGCCTCCGTGATAAATGATTAAACAGAAATAATTGCTTCTCCCCAAATTCCCAAGCTGCAAAAATATGCGGAAACAATTGTCTGTGACCTGTCACTTCCCTTATGTCTGTGTGCTGCCAGGGATGAGACCCTGCTGGGTCTTAGACTGACATGAATGTTATTTTGTATATCCAGTCAGGAAATGTGGGTCACTTCTCTGTAATAGGCTTCTGTCCCACCTCCCTTGAGCCACAACTGTTGAGCTTCGTAAGCAATCTCATGGTGTATCTGAGTATGTCTGTGCCCTTCTAGACTCGGATACCAGCTGGTCCCAAGTTAATTTGTCATCCAGTTTCAAAGGTACAAAGTCTGTTTCCAGCTCTTTGTTCATTATAAGAATTTCCAGTTCATTCTTCAACGTGCCCACATCTCGGAGGTGGCTGGGGAAGGGGCAGCCCCTCGGCACAGGCTGAGCTCCTGCTTACTGCTGCCTTGCAGGATACTTGACTTGCTTCTACAGGAGACAAGGATCTTGTGGCCAGACTTTTAAATAACGTGTTCTGCAAGCCAGAGCATCCTGCTGTTCTGAGGGAGGAAAAGATGGGTTCTGTAGGTTTAAATTTATGCCTTAATGAAGATTTATTGGCCAAAAGTGCCAATGAAGATTACCTATCTCCGTGGGTGTCAATGGAGAGCATCCTAGGTGGCACATAGAGGAGGCCCCCAGCTTTGATTCTGGTAGTTGAGAGGAACCTTAAAAGAGCACTTCCCTGTGTGTGCTGGGAGGAAACGGTAGCTGGAAAAGGCAACAGATCCCAAGGAGATTGTAATTGGTAGCTGATTGAAATCCCATATTAAAATAATTTCCTGGCTGATTCTTACTCGAGACTTAGATTTTACTTTTCTACGTAAGGCCTTTTGTGGGTAAGTTGGTATATGAGTTAATAAATCAAGTTTACGAATCTCAGTTAATAAATTGGCTTAGATCCACTGACTTCTGTATACAGAAGAAACGAAACCAACACTAATAGCCTGAGTGAATTTTAGCACTAAGAAAAATGGAGTTCTGGGTGGGGGCAAGGTTTGGAGCTGGCACTTGGCAGTGGCTGTGTGTGGGGCTGGCCACGTTCAGCTGACAAGCATAGGTTAATGGGCTGAGTTTTGGCAGCAGACACTTTGGTCTCAGCCCTCATTCTTCAGCTTTTGGGGGGTTTTGTTATTCAACTTTTCAACATAAGATTTTTTTAAACAAACTTTGAGAACCTTGATGATGCATTAGCTTGAAATATGCTTCTCATTGTATTTTATAGAATAATACACAATGAGGAAAGCTAATTATTTTTTTTTCCTCTGTTTTAATTTTCCCCACAATATTATTTTTTTCTTTTTTTAATTGTAATTTGTTTCTGGTTTGGATCAGCCAGGAAATGGAGCATGAAGGAGCCCAAACCAGCAAGCTTTGGGACGCCTTGCAAGTGGCAGTGGACATGGATTGCATTAGAGCAGGGGCTCAGGGTTCACCTCCTGGTACCACTGACCAGGGCAAATGCTGGGAAAGCTGCAGAAATCAGCAGGGCACGTGGCAGAGACCCTGCCCTGCAGGGGTGCGCCGCTCTCTGTGATCATTTATTACTGTTTATTAACTCCTGTTAACCACAGCTTCAGCCAGTGATACTGGTACCCAAAACCTGTTGTAGATTTGTGGGGTTGCTGCATCGCTCCAGCCTTGAAGGCAGCCATATCACTGTCATGCTACTGTGGCAAAGATGGGCTTTTGAAATTTCATCTCCAGCTTTTATTCCATAGTAATGTGGAGCTCCATGGTGAAGATAATCTTTCTACCTGTGGAACTCCAGCTGTATTGAGGGGCTCTGCTGGCTGTGCTCTGTGGTTGCATGGGATGCCCAGGCAGTGAATGTGGGTGATGCCTTGTGCTGTACTTGGGGTCTTGTGCGGAGAGAGGGGATGGAGTCACGCTGGGAACAAAAGTGTAAAAAATGTAATTTTATGCCTGCCACGAATGCTGGCAGGGCAACATCATGCGTGGCATGGGAGAACAAGGACAGCGTCAAGGTAATCTAGGAAGTCATCATGCTGGAATTGAACTGAGAAGTAGTGTAACTTATCTTTTTTTTCCCCCCTTTTCTGTGCTTTTTTAGGTTATGCTTCACCTTCATGATTAAGTGACTCTTTTTCTTTGTTTTTCTTTTGTTTTCCAGGACCTGCAGTAAGTATCGTGGATTTTACAGTTGGATCGACAAAGTTAAGGCTTTCCCCTTCCCCCTCCCCTTCCTTTCTGTGTCATTGCAAAAGCACAGCATTTTTTGGTAGAGGTGTGTCTGGAAGGAAAATTGGTACCAGATGCTGCTGTATTTTTTTCACAATGGTAGACAAATGGTGTGGGGGGAGTTCTGAAATGTTTAACTTGCTGCCCTCGGGGACTTCCAGTAATTTTAAACCCAGCAAATATTCAGAATTAAAAAAAAGGAAAGGTTTCCCTTTAGAGTTTCTTTACTCAGTTTCTATTGGGCCCCAAGAGCGCTGTACTAATATTTTAATGTTTTGATGGGATTTTTAGTTCTAAAGCTCTGCCTTGCTTTTCTTATCTGTTGTGTTTCCATCACTTAATATGGGTTTGGTAGTCTTGCAATGGGGGCTGGAGGGGAAGATGCAGTTTGCTTGCTTCTCTTTGAAGTCCTGGGGAGAATAATGAGCATTCCTCCCAGCGCGACCAGAAAATTTATGGGGAATTTGTTGTTTGAAGGGGTAATAGTTGAAAATGTGTCAACTCCTCCTTCCAAATGTTTGGACATGCCTTTCGCTGTGCCACCACCACTTCCAAATCTGAGGTTCTCCCGCTGCTTTTGGAGCCAGAAAAGAGCATTCCGTTGGGCCCTCCTCGCTGCCGAGGGCTTTTAAAAAAGGATTTATGGGCATTAGGTGCTTCTGTTTTCTTTCTATCTTTCTTCCCCCAGTGCTGGAGGAGAGGCACAGGCTGTTGGCAGCCATGTGTTTCCCTGTCCATGGTTGTGTTAACAGAGACGTTTCTTCACGTTGCTCTTGTCTCATAGGGCCTCCAACCTCATAGGGGTTGGAGAGGGGTCATTTCAGGAAAAATAGCTTGGCTAGCAATTCCTGGGCTAATTAATTTCCAGTTCTGTCCATCTGCCTAAAGGCCGAGAGGTGACGGGGGAGATGCACGTGGAGCATGGGAGCTGTCACAGCGCTGTGGCTTTGGCTCTCCTGGGATGGACCATGCTGCTGGTGACTTTGGTTAATGGCATTCAGCCATTGGACATTTTGCTTCTATTTCAAGTTTGTTTTTTAGCCCGAAGAGGGGATTGAGTGAAGTTATTATTGGGCCACGTTTTGAAGGAGCAAATTAGGAGAATTTAAGGCTTAGTGGCTTTGACTTGGCTGTTCTTGGAGGAGGTCTGAACACGTTGACTCTAAATGTTGTGCCCAGCATTAGCCATAAATCCCGGATACTGGTTGGCTCAAGAAGGGCAAACAAATGAATTTTCCTTGTCAATTTGTTGAGAAGTTTAGTCTGACCATGAAATCGTTTTCCTGTGAATATTCTGTAATTAAAGACCACGACACGGCCTCTCTGCCCACACAACAAAAACGATGCCGTGGCGTTTGGAGATGTTTGCTATGATGGTGTGAATGGGGCAGGCGCCATCCGAAGGGATCAGCAGAGCCCTGCGTGGATGCACGGTGCTCAAGGTGCTGGAGCTGAACTCCACTGAGACGTCTTCGAGGGACTGTTTCCTCTTAATTCAAGTACCTTGGCTTTTAAACGGGTTGGTTTAACCATTTCTGCACCTGCCATCAGCCCACGCGCAGCCGTGTTGTGCTTCCTCACGTGTGCTCTCTGTGCGCCATGCGGCGGAGGCAGCATATGGTGCACTCTGAGTTTTGCTTTGTCCCTCCTTGGTTTCATTTCCTGGTTCCCACGGCACTACTGAATGGCAGGCGGAGCGCAGGGGAGATGGAACACAAACAAGGCGTTTTTCTCTCCCTTTGCCCTTCCAGAGAACTCCTGGTTTAGTTCAATTAAAAAATAATCATCTCCCCATTTTTAGCTCAAGTAGCGTTTTCCAGAGACTTCTTTAAACATTATAATAGAAGTCCTAGAGCCCACAGAACCACAATATTATTTTATTTCAGCAGTACTGCGTTTAGCTCTATTGGTTTCTTCTGTTTCTTGATTTTGGCCATAAGGAATCGATTACGTCTTACATGTACAGCATCGCACTGCTAAGGCTGTATCCTCAGTTCTGTCGCTCCCTGGTAGCAGTTGTTCTGGCATTTCGTTTTTTGGCTGTCACAAGCTAGTTGTGTGTATGAAATTATTAGAATTTGTGGTGCAGGATTTGTGGCTGTTGGATGATTGATCGCCCTGTCTCGTGAGTGAAGGGGATTCTGCTCCGCTGTGCTATAAAACCTCTGTTTCACAGGGTATTAAAATCACATGCTGGGTAGGAAATTTCTGCCATTGAAGGATAGACTTGCCACATACATAATTAAACATTTACAGTCCCAGATATTAGCAGACACTTTGTGTATTAGCATGCTGACTGGGGAGCTCACCAGCAAGCGAGTTTACAAGTGTTTCCTATTTGTGTGTGTGCTCCAGTGCCATACATCTCCATAAAAACCTCACCGTATGCTTCATCCCGAGGCTGCAATTTGTTGAATAGGTGGTTGTGGAAGTCGGTGTTGTTTCTGGATGAACCAATAGTGCTGCAGGAGGCGTCTGGAGCTGCAGAAGCACTTAGCAAGAAGTGAAAACCATTCTAATGGATAGGAATGGGCTGCCAGAGCTGCTCGTGCTGTAAGAAACGTGTGGAGCTCGCTGCATATCTGAGGCATGCTGACATAATCTATGTTTATAGTAGCATATGACACTGCTGTAGCAGACACATGCCTTACTGCCTGCTTGTGTACCAGCTAATGCTTAACAGCTCCTTCCTGGGAATCTGCCTTGTGTCTGGCTTACAGCAGTCCCTCGCTGTGCCACCGGCTCAGCTGGAACTGTAAATGCCTTTGGGAGCCCCCAGAGGGGGAGCAGAAAGGGTGAAGCCCTCTGGGCAAGTTGGGTTTTTCTCTGCTGATCCTACAGGTATTGTTAATGACTTAAGGTCTTTTCTCATAGCATCCTCTGCTTTCCACTTCACTGCAAACAGAATCGAGGTGTAGAAGTGAGCTGGGGGAATCTCAGCCTCAAAGAGAGTAATGGATTTGAAAGGAGAACCCTGCGTAGGATCAGGTGCTGGGTTGGTTCAGTGCTCAGCAATCACCAACAAAACCTCTCCCTGGTTTTGGGATGGGGCCGTGGGTGCATGGCTGGGACCCTACTGATTGCTTCATGGGCAGCAGGGATGGGAGCAAGCTGGCCAAGCCTTCGGTAAGTAGCTCAAGTGAGGCATGAGGTCAAAATCTGGGGAAAATTGGCTGTAGGCGTGACCTTCTGGGGGAAGAAAATTGCCCCGAGAGGTCCCTCTGGAGGAGTTTGGTCCCAGGGCCAGTGGGGGAGCTGACAGCCCCTGCCCTGCCTGCTGCCATGTGCATTGACTGACCTGATATCTCGCTTGTTCCCCACCACAGGGGCAGTCAGGACGCGATGGTTACCCGGTAACTCCGCTATTCCTTTTATTTTAACTCTCTTGTAATCTGCACCCCGTCATCCTTTCTGTCTTTGCCATGACACTTGATCTTCTTTGCGTGTCTTGATCTTTTTTTTTTTCCTATTTTCTGCCCTCTTTGTCAGTGATGGCCTTTTGAGAGATTTGGCCCCAAATCTCAGGAGACTTCACAGTATTCTCCATTGTTTACAGAGCAAAAGGCTTGAAGTCTTTCATGGTATTACAGAACACTCTTGTGGTATTTGCTATTACACTCCTGCCTGTTTACTTTTTTCTCAAGAAGACTTAGGGAAACTTGCTCCTTGTCACTGCCACCTCATGCCCTGTCCTGATTCCCCCTGAGCAGCTGTTAAACCAAACCAACATCTGTTGGATTTTGTGTGTGTGATGGATGGAGAGCTTGAGGGAGGAGGGCTGGAAGGAAAACAAAGCTGATTTCAGTTCCCATTTCCCCTCCCCGAGGAAGACAGGAACCTTTCTCCAGCAGGCCCAGAGGAGGAGAGGTGCACACAGGTGTTAATTCTGCAGAATGAGCAGGTGGACTTTGCAGCGGGATGGGGCACCATTGCTTGGGATGGCTCCATCTCCCCCTGGCAGCCATGCTGGAGGCTTGTCATGTCTGTGGGGCCTCAGCAGAGCAAGGAGGGCACAGAAACACACAAGTAGTGGTTAAGAGCTGAGCTCAAGATGGGAGACTTTGCTCTATAGTTGACCTATGTAATTGTAGTTTTACGGTGGCTTCCTGCTCTTGCAAGGTGTGGCTAACCACTGATGAACAAGCAGTACCCTTGGCTGTGGGCAGGTTTGTCTTCATCTTCTGTTGATGATATTCCGGCAAAGTGTGTGCCTCTGGTTAGCCCTGGAGTCCTGAACGTCGAAAATGTTGATGAAATAGAGATGAAATAGCAGATTTTCCCTAGCACAGAGCATGTCCCCCAGCCTGGCCTGGCAGCCAGCCCCAGCCTTGTGCTGACTCCAGGTCCTGGTGAGGGATTCTGCTGCTGCCACAGGACTAGCAGTGACCTCCAGCTCTGCTGCTACCTCTGCACTGGGAGAGCAGCATTATATCCCTGGAAGGTTTTTGCTCCTGTCTCCTTGCTCCCTGGGAGCTGCTGTTGCTACGCCACTGGTTTTATTCTGGGCCTTGCAAAATGACGAACCCAACCCAGTGAACAGTGAATTGCTGGCCTGTGGCTACACTAAGTAGCTTTATCTAATAAGGAGGTGATAATAATTGCATTTTCAAGGCAATATGTATATGTGGAGGAGAAAACAACATAAAGCAGAATTGAGAGTAATTCAGTAGAAGCATGTGGAGAGACTTTATTACATCCAGTTGCTCGGGCAAACTGATGTAATTATTTAGTTCCCTTCTGGCTGATCAAATTAACTCTGAGCAGGTAAAACTTGAAGGTGGACGTAGTCCTCGCCTGGCTGTGGTTGCTCCTGTGCGATAGTGCAGGGCTGGTGGTGGAGGTGAGCTGTGTCACAGTGGGGGGTGCTCAGGGCTCAGTGGGATGTCCTTGGGGGAGAGCGCCTTGCTGGGGGTACAGCTGGGGATGGGGCTCGTGGGTAGGGCTGGGTACTGGCATGGCCAGAGATGCCTCTAATGTGGGAGACTTCATTTGAGCCCGGTGAGTAGATGCTTTCATAGAATCATGTGGGGATGTTGTGCCATCATCTTGGCACCTTCTGATCATTTCTTAAAGGTTTTTCCCTCTCCCATGCTTTCTGCAGTTCCTTAACAAAATTGCATGTAACTTTAGCTACAGGCAAATGCAGAAGTAGTAATGAGAGGAAATTAAATAGTGTTTGGCACCAGAGATGGATGTGGTAACACTTCCACCTCTTGGATAACGGTGCTTTGATTTTATTTGCAAGCTGCTAGCATTTAAGCAAGGTGCTGAGTGCAACAGGGAGGGCAGATAGGCACTCAGGAGGGCTTGAGCTGGCCTGTCAGTCCAGCTGGGCTTTGAGACTCGTGTTTAACAGTTAAGCATGTGCCAACAACAACGTGTGTTACCCTAAATCCCTTCTGGTTTTGAGTGTTGGAATCAAATGAAGTGGAAATAGAGCACAAGCTCTATGCAGTTGTGGGCTCAAAGCTCAAGTTGTTTCTTCTGGTGAGCTGAGGCGCATTGGCCAGCCACGATCCTGGTCAGGAAAAGCCTTCAACATGCATTAGCGCAACTGTGTGTGGTGTGGGCTGCATGGAGGGCACAGGGGCACAGCACCTTCCAGGGCCCTTTTACCTCTCTGTCTGTGATGCTCAGCTCCCGTTTCACTGTGCCAACAGTTGCCCTGCTCAGGAACGTGCCCAGCAGCCATGGGGACAGCACTGGGGCTCCAGCTGCCCCCACTTTGAGTGTGCGCAAGTGGGTGCTGAGCTCTCCCTGCTGCCCTGGAGGGTGTTGCAGACCACGGCTGTGGGCAGGACAGCCACTCCTGCTGGTCTGCCTGCATTGTTTTGCTCTGGCACTCCCCTCACCAGCTTCTGAAGAGATGACAGCAGCTTTGGATCAGATTGAGGATAATTTGGATGACGCTTTTGGCCAGGAGTGACCACCCCAAACTTACATGCAGCCCCAGAGCTCGATTTTGGGTTTTTACACAGTTGTACTGAAGCAGAGGAAAAGCAGATGTGCACTGTCCCACACTCTGCTCTGTGCCTAAGCAGGGACCCGTGTTTACCTCACCATAGGGTCGGTGCGTTGGCATGGGGGGTCATTCATCCTTGTAAAGCCAAGAAGGGAACAGAGAGGTGGGTTTTGCAGAGGGCCGGAACAGTGGTGCTTCTGGTTGCTTATGCTAGTGGTGCAGACAGCTGTGTTTGGAAAACAGAGACATGAAGACCAGATGGATCATCTACTGCCAGTACAGCTCTTCCAAGTGACCTTCTGGCGCAGGCAGATCTTCCCATCAGGAGATTGTTTAATGGAATCAGATCATCTAAGGAGGAGAGAAGTGATGGCTAGGAGGTGCCTTCAGCAGCCTGCACTCATCCCTTCCTCCTGCCCCACGTGGGAATGGTTTTCTCCTTGCCTTCAAACCACTCAGCTCTCCTCCTACACAATATTTCTCCTCTTTCCCAGTGAGATGTCGTATTTGCTGTTCACCAGAAACCATTTCCTTCCCTCGTCCCATCCGCCAGAGAGCCTTCTGGAGCCCGACTGCTGAAGAGTTTCATCTGCCTCTGCTAACTCATTCCTCCCCAGAGTTGGTCTCCACAACACCACCTAAACGTGACATCCCCAATGGAGAGTTGTCACTTCAAGTGGGAAGAAACCAAAGGAATTAAGTTGATTAATGAGGTGAATTACTTTATGTGCGTGTCTTCATTAATAAAAAGCAGAGCGGGGAATAGGCTTTGCAGAAGAAGTGTGATAGGAAACAGAGTTGTCTCTTACTTTGTACATTTTCCTTGGAATACTAGTGCCTATTTTTAGTGGAGCAGAGTGTTACTCATTTGGTTCTTCCAGTGTATAATGTTTGCCTTTGAATTTTGTAAATCAGTAATGCGTGTTGCCTGAAAGAGCTTTGGCATTGCTCTGCCCATCTCTTGCAGTGGTGGCAGCTCTTCAGGGTTGTGGGGGAGGAGAGGGCTTCCAGTTCTGCCTGCTTAGAAGTTACACAATTGCTTACTCAAATTCGCTATCCAGTAATACCATCCTTTTCTGCTGACAGATAACTGCCCCACCAAGATGAGTTAGCAGAGTTCTGGTAAAGGACAGTGAGTTGTTGGTTGTTTTTAATGATGTGCTTCGCAACGGGGGGCCTTTTGAACCCTCATTGCATCCTGGCACTTTGTGCTGGGTGAACTTTGAGAGTAACGCAGACTTTGCTCTACGCTGATGCACCTTGCAGGGAGTAACTGCTAAGTCAAAACCGAAATATTCTTGCACAGGATATTCTCATCTTGGGCTAAGTTGCAGTTGGAGCTGAGCGGCTCAGCATCTTCTGAAACGCTTTTTTGGGAGCTCTGCATAGTGACCTAAATGCACAGCTGTGGTGCTTAGAGCCAGAAATTAACTTGTAAGGATGACAACCTCTGGTTTTAATTAATTTTCAAGGCAAAAAGTGAAGCCAAATGTTATTTCTGAGCTGAAGTCTGGGAGCGAGGCTGGGGGAGCACTTGCAGAAGGGAAGCTGGCTTTGTAGCTCCCAGGACCTCAGCATGGCAGTGCTCTTGGTGGCAGCCCTAGGCCTTGGCTTCAACCAACTGAGTTTGGGGTTTCCTCCAGCGAGCAATTAGGAGGTTCAATTAATGTAAATAACTCAGCAGGGGAAAGTCCATGTAAGCTGTTTGTGTGCAACCCATAAACATGCTCTGAACACAGGCTGATGTGCGAGAAATGAGGAACACATGCCAAAGCCAACTGCTTGTGGCAGTTGCTCCATCCTGTTGTGGTCCCTTCGAGTTTACCAAAAAGCTCCAGAACGTGGGTTTAGCCAGGTGTGTTTGGGAACAGCACTTGAACACTTCAGGAAGACTGCCAGGAATGGGAGACCACGCTCTGTGGTCAGAGCCCATGGGCTGTAGGGATGAGCGTGTGGATCTCATACTTTTCTTGTGGGTTTTTGTTTTTGTTGTTGTTGTTGTTTGGCTTTCTTTTGTTTTTGCAATAGGCAGATGCTTTCCAGACCCAGAGTGGTAGCTTGTGTACAGACATGGAGTGCCTGTATGTTCTGTGGGTGTTTCGGGTAGTTGTGAATGCCCATATAAAATAAAATCATATTTAATGTCTGTTGTTGGATATCTCCTAGAACTGTGTTGTGTAATTGGTGTCCATCCCCACAATGAAAGTTGTCATTGTCAAGCTGATTTTTTTTGTTTCCTTGGCTAGGTTCATCAAGGTCATAACTGTTGAACTGTAGTCATTATCCTTAATTGCAGGCTTCAGTCCTAGGTTTGTTCTCATTGGGTATCTTTATTCATAAATATTCAAACTTCAGGGATATCTCCTCTGAATTAAGTCGTTTGCACACATACTTCTCCCAGTAAGATCCCAAAAGACAGAAGTAACAGAAAATTCATTTTACAAGGCAAATTTTGTAGTTTGAGTTTCTTGATTCTAGTATCAGTTTTGTGGCCAATTCACGTACTGCCTAGAGGGGGTAACTTTAAGCCAGGAAAGCAGATCCAGTGCATTCTCCTGTTGTGTCCGTTTACTGTCTCTATCTGTGGAGACAATGACTTTGTAAAGAACATCTCTTCAGGGCAACAGTTTGTTTTTCTTTGGATTTAGAGGTAGTTCTTGCACAGGGAAAAATAAAAAGTTGCCTCATCGCATCCAGCAGGGGAATGGCAGATGCATTCGGTTGTCTTCTGGGCTTCCCATTCCTCTTACAGCACTTCTGGCCAAGCAAAGGCACCAACAACTTCAAGGAGAATTTTTCTGCTTGTATGCAGAAGAAAACTGAGGAAAACCAAGGAGTCTGCTCATCAGCCCCAAAGGAGAGGCAATCCCAATAGAGCCATAGAGGTGGAATTGCATTAGCAGGGCAAGAATATAAAGATACTGAGCGGTTGAAGTGTTTGCTTGGAATTCTCCAACACAAGTGCTTACCAACGTCAAAATTTCATTCCCACTGCAGAGCTTGTCTCCTTTCCTAGCTGGATGTTAAACACAAAATGTCCAGAACCCAACTGGGCACCAAATGCTTACTAGGAGGAGTTGCACAGCACACATGGAACCCATTTCAACCTCAGAAATTTGGGGGAAGTCAGGGGACTTTCTTCCATAAAAGCACTTTGTTGTTCTGGAAGCAAACTTGTGCCATGTGATGCACAGATGAGCTCTTGCTCCTGACCTGGTGCTCAGCAGCAGATGACACGATCTCATGCAATTGTGCAAGAGCGTGGAGGAGCAGGAGCTGGCCCACGCATCAGGGCAGGCAGCTTTAGGGCTTCTCTGCTTCCCTGTGTGCTGGGAGGAGCGGGTGAACCCATGGCTCTCTTGGGACATCTATTTGTGATTCATCTAAGCAGGTTCAGGAATTGAAGCAGTGTCTGGTGCCACTCCTGTGCAGTGATTTGTTTCCATCCCTTTGCGCTGCTCAGCATCGAATTTACTTCCAAGCATCTTTGGAAAGATGTCTAGCAAAGCAATGAGGGAGTTCTTTGAAGAGATGGAAGGAGACTTGTGCTGGAGTTCCGTGTTAAAGGCCGATGCTGAAGGGGAAAAGGTCTCTTATCTCCATAATGAACCCCTGATTAACATTGTTGGTGCATCTGGGAAGGGAGCTGGGAGCTAAGTGCTGCAGTGAGCCTGCAATGGTGCTGCCTATAAGGAACTGGATGGTGAGTAGGGTCCAGTACTGCTCCAAAAGACCCTCAGAAGAGTGCCAGGGCTGTTTGTTTTGGTTTTGTTTTTTTTCCTTCTCCCCCTTTTATTTTGTATTGGTGAAGGATTTGAGGAACCCATGCAAGCACCGATATCTGCACTGGGATCCCCTGGCAGAGGACGTTGGGTGGCGGGCAGCTGGCGTGGCACAGCCCAGCCTGCAGGGTGGCAGCTCTCCTGCAGAGCCCCACGCTCTGGTTTGCATTATGGGTGAAGTTCTTAGCACACTGCTGCTCGTTTCTGCTTTGTTTCTGTCAAAGAATGGACATAAGGCTGCCCAGCAATATGAGGACTTTTTTCTTATTGCTTTTTTGGAATAGAACACATTTTTTCTCTGGTTGGTTTGTTAACACACGCCTGGCCCTTATCAGGCTGCTGCTCTGCATCCTCTGTCAGGGATTGGCTGCCTTCAGCTGTGGCTGCAGGACATGGTTCCATCTGAAGCACATTATTAGCAAAGGTGGTTAATTAGCACGTGAACAGATCTCATGGGGAGAATGGCCAAGGGGGATCTGTCTGGACTCAGCTATTGCCTGCAGCAGCGTTGGGGTCGGGGTGTGGGGGGTAACCCTTCCCATGGGCTGGAGGAACTCAGCCATCTCCTCACGTGTATGTAAGTGCTGCAGCTTGGAAGGGCCAATGATTCTTGGAGCAGTGGTGGAGGTGGATGGAGCAGAAAGAAGCTCAGCAGCACTTGGTGATCCCAGGCCCGTGGTGATGGTGCTAAAATATTGCCGTGCCCCTTTGTTCTGACACTTCTCCTTCTCAAATGTAAGATTTTACTATTTTTCTAAACCGCAGAGACAGAGATTGAAGGCAGTCCTTTGAATCTGTGAAAATTTGACTGCAGGGTTCCTTCCGACCCCTGTGCTAATTTTTAGCAGAGCAGGAAACATTAAAAATAACCACGAGAGAAGATTTCCCAACTCGGAAGGGTTGGCCTTTTAGTGATCTCTGGCTTTGTTTTCGCTCAGTATTTTGCCCCTAACTTTCCTGCAGCGTTGCTGAAGCAAACCCATCCCCAGCAGCTTCGGCGATGGAGGAGGATGGCAGGAGGTCAGCCAGGCTGGCACCCAGCCTCCCCCTGAGCAGGGCGAGGGATGTGCAGGGGAAATGTTCATGGTTTAATGCAGGAGCTTTTGCTTTGGAATCAGAGCTCGTAAGCTTGACGTGTTTTCCTGTTTAGCAAATATAAAATTGTTCCTGAGCCTTTGGTGGCTCTCAGCATTGGGTGAATCAGCTGTGACTGCAAAAATGAGGTATTTTGTTGCTGTCTTGACCCTCCTGAGTTTCTACTGTGAAACACGCGAAAAATATCATGTTTTTTAGTACTGCCACTGAGCACTAAAGCTGAAACGTGTGGCCAAATCAAGGCAGACAGTGTGTGAAGCAGTAGCAAACTGCACTCGCGCCCCAGCATCTCACCTGGCGCAGGTCTGTGCTTTCAGCTAGCACATAAATCATGTCTTCGTGTGATGGGTGTTACTGTCTGGGGAGTGCAACTGCAGCACCTCTCACCTCTGCTCCTGCTGACCCATCTCCTCGCCTCCCGCGCTGCAGTGTGGCTCCAGCCAGATGCTGCAGATGTGTTTTCTTTATCAATCTGACAGGAACATTTCCTCCTTTCCCTTCGAATGTCAGTGATGTCCTGCAGAGCTGTGGTGACCTGGTGCTGTATGCAGGTGGTCCTTGCAGGCACCTCACTGGTGCGTGACTGGAAAATGAGATCTGAGTTAGTAACCAGCAATCAGTGGCTCCAGTGTTCACCCAGTGGCTGTGCCAGTGGCCAGCTGGGACCACACCAGTGCTGGCTTGCTCAAATTGCTTGGGGTTGATGGGTTTTGTCCCACTTTGTCACTGCAGCGGTGGTTTTGGTCAGATCCATGCTTTGAGGAAAGCTGATGGCATTTTTTCTCTACTCGGTCTCAAAGTACCAGGTTTGTTCTAGACAAAATGGTTCATCCTCTCCCAACTTTGTAAGCATTGAATTATGTAAAGTGTTGTCACTCTGTGATTAGGAGCAGAAGGCTTGTAGTAGCGCATGGGCAAAGACAGGAGTGAAAGTCATCCCTGGCAAAATCACAGCACAACTCTGCAAGCTTCCTATTGCTTTGGCTCTGTCGTGGGGTGTACGGAACGCTCGCCCTTCTCTTAAGCTCTTTGGTGGTTGTTCAAGTGTGGTTTTTGTCCCCTCTGAAATGAAAACTTCTCTAGAGTTGGTTTTTGATTGGGGAACAGGGAGTTGTTGTTTTTCTGTTCCTTAGTTATCAAATAAACTAAACATTGCTTCATCTTTAATTAAAATGACACGGACCAGAATTCAAGGAAGGGAGAATCACGATCCCAACTCTTGGGCTCTCCTGAATGTTGCAGGCTGTCCGTGGAGCACACCCACATCTCCGGTGTGGTCTCCCCCTTTACCCCAACAGCTCCACGACTGCTCGGGGCCTTTTGCCGTGGGCTGCTGGCCAGGCAGGTTGGGCTCAGCCCATCAGACCTCAGCCTGAACTGATGAACATTTACAAGCCTGACTTACGGCGTTGTCCGCTCAGCGGAGCGGATGGCCCAGAGCCCCTTTGAAAGCCCAACGGATATTGTTTCTCTTGAGCATTAAATGCTTTCCCTCAAACAAACATTCTTTGAATAGGCCATTGTTTTTCCTTCTGGATGTCCCTTTGTGGACTGATACAAGAATAGCTAGAAGCTGATGAATTGCTATTATAAATTTCTTCTATTTTTTAAATCCGTGGGGCTTCTGTTTCGTTGAGAACATGGATGTGCTGTGGGTTCCCTGCTCAGGTCCCACGTTTTTCCTCTGGAGGTCCCCAGTAGCTGCACTGGGAGCTTCAGGTCAATCAGCTCCAGAACTCGTAGCTTCAGGAGGGAAATTCGGCAGACCTGACACCTTTCCCAGTCACTCTGATGTAAAGAAGTGTGGTGAGATAAAGTGCAGAGCGATGTCCGTAAGGGGAAGGAGTAGTTTAGCTGTAGTAATGCGAGCCTCTATCAGTGGACACAGCTCAGTTTGCTCATATCTTTCATCAACACTTTTGTGTGTTGACATTTGTATACTGGTAGCTCCTCATAAATAACGTACAGTACGTAAATGATATAATCAGTGCTTGGTAGCTTCCGAAACCCCATGTGTACAGGGATGCCCATTGTTTTCAGGTGAATATCCTTGGCACTGCTCCCCCCAGCCCTTGGGGTTTGCCTCTCACCCAGCAGAGCCATGCAGACCTGGGGTTTAACACTCCAAGCCTGGCAGTACCGCTGCTGCAGGCTGATTTATTCCTTACTGACAGCTGGAGCTGGGAGATGGACACGTTATTTTTAATGCAGACTTTAGTCTTCTCTCATATCTCTTTTTTTTTTCTGTTTTTTTTTTTTTAATCTCCATTTCAGCATCATAGATTTAAGCTGAACTCAGAAAAGGTTCACCCTAAACAGTTCTCTAAGGAATATGGAAAACTTTGACTCTATGGTTGTGTTATGCGACCATCTAAAGGGCGTTTGCTTTGGTAGGTCCTTTGGGCTGCAAAGCCAAAGATGCTGTGGGGACGGCTGGCACAGCCCTTGGCTCTGCCTGGAGCCCTTGTCAGCCTGGGCTGGGGTATCTGGGGTGCAAGCAGGAGCCTGAGCACTTTGTGGACTTGCAGCCATCATGTCATATCTCTTTGGGAAATGCTTTCGGGTTGAGTTGTCTTTGTGTCTAAGTGAGGAGAGGCTTTATGGGCTTAGGCTGCAGGTAGAGGAGAATGCAGTTCTCCTCGGATTTACCATTAAATGGAAATAGCTGCTTACACTGATCAACCACAAGCTCCTGCAGCAGTGCTAGCAAAGGGAGAGCTGGGGTAGCCCAGAGCTTGGTCCCGCAAATACAGCTGTATTTCTGGCTGCTGCCGTTGGGACAAGCACACAGGTATCTGTGGGACGGATGTGCCCTTCCTTTCCTCCCTGGTGAGACACCTGGCCCCATCCATGAGGCTTCCCATTGTGGTCTGGAGGTGATGGGCGCTCCCCACAGAATAGAGCAGAGCTTTAGCGGATCCTTGGGAGAAGGCAGAACACCCCATCCAGCTACAAGCCTGCAGTGAATCACTCCTGGGACCCCCTCAGTTTAACCAAAGCAGTTCTTAGTCCTTAAAAGCCTGAGGTAGTCCTGAGTGCTGTGCCAGAGCCACGTGCCCCTCTCACTAACCCTGTCGCTTCCTTTCTCACCTCTTTGTGCTCTGCAAGTTATCACCTCTCGCTCAGCTTCTGTGAAACCTTCCTGCTGGATCGCATGCATGAAGGATAAGGTGTATAAGTAACATAGCCAAGGATTGTACAGTATGCAAGTAGAGCCTCTTTCATAGCATGACTGATACTGCTATGTTTGTAAATTGTTGGGGTATTTTATTCTTTAATCATATTGTCTTTTCCATTCCTTTTCAGGGTCCCCTTGGTTTGGATGGCAAACCAGTAAGTAGCACTGCATGCCAAATGTGTCATCTCTTCCTTCACACTGCTCTGCAATGGCTAGGCAGAATCTCAAATACAGCCTAAATCAAGATATTTGCTGCATGTATAACTGTTCACGGGGCAGATTGCATTTAGGATAATGATGCTGTGCAAGTTTAAGCCCTGGGCCTGAGTTTTCTTTCTTGTTTTCTCAGAAGCCCTATGGACACTCAGGTGCTCCACGCTTCTCTTGCTGATTTTTACAGTCACACACCTCCTGGTGGTGTTGGCTGAGCACTGGTCAGTGCTGAGTCCTTTCACTGGAAAACTGCTGCAGGAGCTCATGGCTGCTTCTGGTTTTTGTTTCCCAGTCTCACTTTGTTCCACGTTCACTAGAGGGCACCATCTGAAATCTTTTCAAGCTGTGGTCCTCAACCAAGTGATCTTTTTTTTCCAAAGTTGCTCGGACTTTGTCTGGGATAAATTCTTGGTTGCACTAATTTCTAGCCAGCTAGGGAATGTTTTGTTATAGCTGTATGTTGTATATTTTTTCATAGTTGTGGGTGGGGTTTTTTTTTGCTTTTTTTTTTTTATCTTGTCTTTGAATTAGCACAAAACCATAATTAAAAGAGTGGCGCAAACCTCTGCACTGCACTCCTTAACCAACAGGGATGCAAGTGGCTGAAGGGCAGGAGGGGACCTCTGAATGAGCAGCAGGAGAACCTGAATGAAAAAGCAAACTTACGAATGGCCAAACTCAAACCAGACTGCTCGCAATCCCTTCCACAAGAGTGAGTGGCCAGCAGGTTTGCTCAGAGCCCAAGCTACCAGCAGGAGGGATGCAGCGCGAGGCTGCAGATGCTCCAGCATCACTGCTGACCTCCTGCCTCCTTCCATGCCGTGCCGCACTGCTTCCACGCCGTGTGCTGGCCTGAACAAATGATGCTCGATGGTCTTGTGCTTGAAGGATGCAGAGCAGCACATCAAAGCTCTGCGGCTTCTCTTTAGGGCTGCAGTGTGTCTCTGCCTGTCTGTCTTACAGAAAGCTGTTTAGAAGGAATATGACTTATGTCTTCAGCAAATAGGCCAAAGAAAGCAGCCCATCCTCCTTGTTTATTTCAAACAGATGTATAATTGTTGTAATGATATGCTGAGCATGTGTTTTTCTAGAAGTGATTTAATACTCTGAGAAATGTCTTGTATCTATTCAGCATCATGTGCCCCTGAGCGGCTGTCATGCTGCCCTTCTCCACTCCTGTGCCCCTGCGTGAGCAGGCACGACCTCCTTGCTGCTTCCCAGTGGTGTGCTGTTCATATCCAGCAGCAAACTGCTTAAAGTAATAGTAATGTGCCTCAGGTTTGTGAACTGGTGAAAGCAGTCGGCTTGGTTTTGATGCTGGGGTAAGAGCGTATGCATTGATTCTGCTGTTCCTGAATTGTTGTTGTTCTTATGCTTTTCCAGGGGCCTCCAGGACCAAAAGGGGAAAAGGTAAAGACTGCATTAGCACATAGTTATTCAGAAACCAGCTACGTGTCTTTGTTCTGCTGCGATTCTTCTTGTTCACTTTGCCCATATACACCAAGCATGGCATCGCCACTGTGTTCAGTTCAGCCATAGAGCTGTCAGCACAGGAGCTGAAAGGCTGCGGGCTCCGTTGCCCTGTTTGCATGACATCCTCCCGTGAAGTTCGAGCAGCCAAGGAATGTCATTACTGCACAGAAAGTGATGTTAGTCCGTGCATATGTAGGACATAAGCATTTGCTAGGGGAGCCTTAAAGTTGGAAACAATCCATTATTCTAGATTTATTATGTTTCATCGCCTGCCAGGGCAGAATCATTCCCTATTGTGTTGTCTCCAAGACTTCTCCTCCCTGGTTTTGAATACATTAAGCAATAGGAACGTTCCCACTTCCCCTGTGTGCTGTTCCCTCGTCCAGCTGACCCCGCGCTCGGCTCCTCGTGTTTGAAATCTGACCTCTAATAGCTGACCTTTGCTGTTCTTCCTGACGCACAGGGTGAAGCAGGGGACGTCGGCCCGAGGGTGAGTAGTGACACAGCGTGTTGTTTCACTGCCAACTCTGGTTGGGTTTGGTCCCTGTGCAAAGCATGCAACTCTGTCCATGCAGCGGTCCTGGAAATGCTTTGTTTTGCCATTGGAGCTCTTCACGTTGTTTTTCTGTCTAACCATGAGAATGGGGAAAGGAGCTGAAGATCTTCATGGGCTCCATTAAGAGTTTAACGTGCCTTCCTATCCCTCGTTCTTTCTTCCCATGTCAGAGATGGGCTCTGTTCTCCTCTCAAAGCTGTGCTCCCTGTCCGCTGGCATCAGAGATCCAGCAGATGGTGGAAGTCACAGGTCCCAAGGCAAGGTGCCGTGTTGGGTGGGGTGGAGATTTGTCCTCTCTTGCTGGGAAGGGGGTGATGTGCAGGCCATGCCTAGGCTGCCAGTGGTTGAGAATGAAGGTTATTAAGTAACTAAAAGGTGAGGGGGAAATTGTTCTGTCTGTAGCTCAGATGGAGTTATCTGCACAGGGCAGTGGTTAATGTTGGCTGGAGATGCCTCAGGGCCATTTTTCCTTTTTCCACTCGAGGCTGTTAAGTGCTTTTTGGTGTCATTTCCCAAAGCAGCTCCATGGGTGCATCTGGAAACATCACCCTGGGGCTTCGAGAGCCCCTAATATTCCCCAGCCAGATTTATTCCTGCACAGCTGTGGAGGGGCTCAGTGTCTCAGCCTTGTTCTGAGTGCTTACTCACCCTCAGAAAAGGCTTTGGGAGACGATTCAGCTGCACACGGCTGTGAGTCTTTGCTCCTTGGCTGGGGCTGTAGGTTACTTCTGTGGGAGAGGGTATGTGTGGGGGTCGGTGATTTGCTTGGTGCCGGAGGTGCTCACCAGGCTTTGGAGCTCCAGGTCTTGTGCTGC
The DNA here is from genome assembly GCF_016699485.2 of Gallus gallus. Taxonomy (NCBI): domain Eukaryota; kingdom Metazoa; phylum Chordata; class Aves; order Galliformes; family Phasianidae; genus Gallus; species Gallus gallus. The sequence goes on from NC_052544.1 coordinate 13,866,613, forward strand.
CAGGTCTGTAGGGGGCCTGACTGCTGCCTGCAGCCCCCGTCCTGCTGCACAGCAGTGGGCAGAGGCCTGGACTGGACTTGCAGACATGAGCGCCAGCTTCCACGGCAGTGCTCGTCTCATGTTTTAATCTACCGCTAATTATGTGTTTATTTTCCCATGGGTGATCTTTGTCCAGATTTTATTTTATTCTTGTGTCATCTTGTTTTTATTAATATTATATATATATATATTTTTTTTTTTTTTTCACATCCTTTTACACAAGATTAAGAAAAAGGCTGGACTAAGTAGGTCTACCAACCAACAGTGCCTGGCTGTGAAAATCACTGCCGTTCTATCTCCAGCATTCGGGACTGGATTGGATATGAAACTTATTGATACCATCTGGCCCAGATTATTTTTTATTTCTTAGTTTAATCTATCTTCTTCCTCGAGTTTTGGTGGTAGCTTTGTTGAGATGGTTTTGAAAGATGTCACAGCAAGTCATCACATCAGCGGGAAGATAAATAACTCTGGATGCATCCAGCACTGTGTGCTCACAAATGTGTCTACGGGAGGTGGGGTTGGGACGGTGCGTGTCACTGAACACAAACATGTTATCACCAGGAATGACAGATTAAAAGAAAATAAGTTGGTTTTGGAGGGACTGCATGCGATGGAGCTGAGATGAGGATACTGGGAAACAGCTACTGGATGTGTTGGTGTCTGCTGCTGTATCTGTCCCTAATTAATACCTGCCAGCAGCATGGATATGTGGTTATTACACACATGAGTGTGGCTCATGTGGATGTTGGGGGTTGATTTTTGGAGACCTGAGGCAGCAGTTCCTGTTGGGCTGTCCATGGCAAAACCCAGTGGTAGAACTGAGCATTTGAGGGCCTGCAAAGGGCGCTGCAGGGCTGTACCTACCCAGGCAGGGAACAAACACCCAGCACTGGTGCGATGCCCCTGGGTGCACTGATAGGGAAAAAGTAGGAGCATGTGTCCTCTCTGTTTTGGGGAGGAATGAAGGAGCAAAAGCAGGATGCTGCCAGGGCTGAGACCTCAGTGCCCTGCGTTTCATGCTGGTTTCTCTCTTAAACACTTCCTTACACCTCTAAACAGCTTCATAATCCGGGCCAGCTCCCTGCGGGATGGCCGCTCTGGATTTATTACCCTGGCTTAGCTGATGCTCTTCTCACTGACAATGCAGATGTTTGGACAAATGATGGGATTTGATGAACTTTGCACATCTGGGTTGTGTATGTGGCAGTGGTGCCAGATAGGCTCTCGAGAAGGGGGAGAGGGCCTTCAACACATGCTTGTCCTTGTGTGTCTCAAAGAATCCCAAGTATGACTTCTGGTAGCATGGGCGGCACAGGTGGGAGTCACTGGTGGAGGTTAGGTGAAGGAAGAGGAAGGATTGTGAGCTTTGCCACAATGTCTCAGGCACTTTTCAGATAAGATGTGGCAGCTCAAGGACAACGGCAGTGCAGCATCACCTGGTTTCATCCAGTGTCCAGGTGCCTGGCAAAGGTGACCTGAGGCTGTTGGCTCTCTGGCTTTGTTTCCCAGTGCCTCTGCCTCCTGTTGCAGTGAAAAGCTCCCATGCTCCGTAGCCCATGAGGTGCTCTCCTGCTTAACAGCCAGGGACTGTCCCAGCAGCATCAGCTTCTGAGCTGCTGCAGAGTTAAACCTGAGGCAGCTGTGGGCTGGGGCTCAGCAGGTGAAAAGGGCCTTTTTCCCTTTATGCAAAAAGATGCTTGCTGAGCTCCAGTTGCAGGTAAGAGCTCAGCGTGTGGAGTGTCCTGCAGGGCTCAGCGTGACAGTCATTGTGGAAATGAACAGATCTTTATAGTATTTACTTAGTTTGAATCACGATGTTGAAATAGCTAAATTGCATATTCTGAAGCTGACAAATGTCAGTGTTCCTGGTGTCTTTTCTCTGAGCCCACAGTGCTGCACAGGGTCAGATCCAACAGCCCGAAAGCCTGAGGGCCAGTGCAGTGTGGGGCAGCTCTGGCTTACTGCGTGCTTCCCTGGCACCCACCTCTCTGTAGTCCAGATGTTTGCAGAGCCAGAGATGACATCTCTGCATTTCATAGCCCTGAGGGCGATCACCATCCTTAGCAGGGATCATTTAAAATAAAATGTGTAAGGGCTCTGTGACACCATTGATGTGGATGCGGCTTCATCTTGGTTTTACCCTTTAGGGTTTGGGCATTATGCCTTTCCAGAATGGCTGTAATTGAGTGAGGGCTGAGCTAAAGCCTCTCTCTGCAGAGTGAAAATCCTCTTTCCTGGAGGACGTTCTGTTTGCTCCATTCCTCGGTCTCTCCTCTTGCAGTCTTCTGATGGATGGACCCTGGGCTGGATGGTGGAAAGGGAGCAAGCAAAAACAGCCCAAGAAAGGAAACCTACTGCTTCTCTCTAGATAAGTGGAAAGGCTGAAAGATAATAGCAATGACTACTGACATGGTCTGAATACATTGTTTTTGCATCATATAAATCTGAGAGATTTATCGGTGTTTGCAGGCTGGGGAATACATCAGTATTCATTTTAGCCTCTAAAAAAAAAGATAATATTTGATCTCAGGAGAAAGGCTGGGCTGTATCCCATGTGGCTTTTACTGGAAAATGCTCTGCATTCTGCAGAAGAGTCCTGCAGTGGAGAATCGTCCATACCCAGCAGCCCTGAATGTCCTATTGTGCAGTAAACTCATGAAAGGAGACTTGTTTTGCTGTGCCTACTTAGTGAGCCTCCAGTGCATCCAGAACGTGAAAGCCACCGGTTGTCTATCCAGACCTACTCCTCTTATAGCCATTAATTATTGAAGAGAAGTTGTTATGCATTTGATGGCCTTTCAAACTCGCTCTGTGCTGTGCTTACATCCTAAATTCTTGCTCTTTCCTCTTCCTCCTTCCCCTGCACTGTGCTAGATGGTTTTCCCTCGCCTCAATCATGGATTCTTGGCTAACGATCAGCTTGTCTTTAGCCGCCGTGTGCTCAAGGTAGACGTATCAGATCTGCTGCCTCTGGTTTGCTGTGTTTGTTTGAGCTGCTTTTGTTCCCTCCTTCTGGCTGATGGTGCACTGGTGCTGTTTGAAATGGTCACTGCCATGGGGCACTCAGAGGTGCCTGCAAGGAGCAGCCAGGGGGAGCCCTGTCAGAATTCAGGGGGAGTTTTGGCAAAGCAAAGAGTCATAAAAGTGGTGGGGTTTCAGCATTTGGTCCTTCATGGGAAGCGGGGATCGCGCAGCAAGTCCTATAAATGTTCATAGGGTGTACGCATGGTGTCCATAGTATCATAAGTATCATAGTATCATAAAGTAAAATGCATTAAAATGCAATTGTCTAAATCCCTGTGCTCCAGATGTGACTTTTCAATTAGGCAAAATTTGGTGGGAGGACTCTTGTTGTAATTGGATGCAGCGTTCAGGATTAGCAAATAGGATCTTCAAAAACTATGCAAGTGATTTAGGAGCACGCATCTTGTTGAAAGACAGCGGGGTTTGTGCTGCTGAGTCACTTAAGGACTTCTGAAAATCCCACGCTTGTCCGTGATTTGAGGGTGGACCACATATTAAATACAGCCCTGTTGGAGCCTCGCTGGTAACCCGTCCAGATGTTGCTAGAAGATTGATGGCACAGCCTTTCCATGAGGATTTGCATTGTGTAGCTGCATGTTGGGACCGCGGTGGCTGGCGGCGGGTTGCAGTGCTCCCCTTGCACAGCGTGCACTGAACCTTTGCAATCACAAGGAGAGGCAGTGGCTGCTTTCTTTCCTTGCATCCCAGTAGGATGTCAGCTAAGCTGGATGTTAATATAGGATTTTGGCTGTATTTTAAGTCTACTACTAAGAACTGCTTTCTTTTTTTCTTTTTTTATGGGTTTTTTTTTTTGGTGTGGTCCACTAAGGTCTGGACTTGTGTGCATGCTCCACGCCAGCATGTTGTTGGGTTTCATTTATTTCTGGGTATGTTGAATTGGTGGATTCTATGCAGACAGTTGCTGGGGAAAGGCTTAATGAGATGAAACCCTGTTGGAAAGCGTTGAGCAAAATCCCAGTTGAGGAACCAGACTCAAAGGTCTTGGAGCAGCTCTGAGCTTGCTCCCAGCCTTTCCAGTTGGCTGCTGCAATTAATCCTGCCCAGGATGGTAGTGGTCAAGTTGCCCATGGCCTGGGAATGCAATGCATGTGTTGTGGGCACCCTCTGGCCAATGCCAAGCTGCTGTGCTTGTCCACGCTGCTTCATCTCACTATATCTGTGTGAACCTCTTCCAGGGCGATCAAGGTCGAGATGGAGCCACTGGCCCCCCTGGTCCACCAGGACCCCCAGGTGCCCGGGGGCCTCCTGGTGACACAGGAAAAGATGGCCCAAGAGGACCTCAAGGCCCCCCTGTAAGGACCAGAGCTGTGCAGTGGGCACATACTGTGTGGTCCCCAGCCCTTCGAGGGAGAGGAGAATTAAGGGCATCCCCTTCCCCGTCCCAAATGCTTTGTTCCCAGTGCTGGTGGCCACTTGCGTTGCAGAGTTTTGGGTCTTGGGGTGAGGGAGCAGAGGGAGATTTCCATCTTCTGGAGCAAAGAGCTGGACCTGGAGCGTGTGTTTGTGGCCACCAGTTGTAATGCAGAGAGCCCAAAGGGGATCTCCTCAGTGATTTGTAGGCATCAGAAGACCTGCTACAAGTCTTCAGATCACTGGCAATTCATTTAATAAAGAAATAAGCTGAAACAATGCTGTTGGATGGCCTGATTATCACTGAGTGTTGAGAATGAGGAATGATTGATACTTCCAGGTGGTGTTTCTTTTGCTTTTGTTTTTTTTGTAGGGTCTTAAAGGCGAGCCAGGGGAGGACGGCCTTGTGGTGAGTATTGCACAAAGGTGTTCCTATTGCACTGCCCAGGACATCCCTTGCTCTGCATGTTGCTTGCTCTGCACAGGGTGGTTTCATGTCTTTGCTGATTGATGCCAAAAATGATAATGCATAGAATGCACAAGTAAAAATATATATGTATGTCTATTTACTAGTTGTTGTTGGGAGCATGGTTCTGTTTACAAGGGGGGATGAGAAGCTGGCATCTGCATCGTTTTTTTCATGGGGATGAAAATTTTCCTGGATGTGTCTGTATTCTGTTTTGCTCTATTGTCAAATAAGCACAACCAACTGTTTTTTCATTCCATAGGGTGCCAGGGGACCCCCGGGGCCAAAGGTGGGTGATAAACAAATTCTAACAAGAATTCTTGACATATTTCTGTAGAAGAGGAGTAGAAATGAACATACGTATTTCACGGTGGAGTTGCTCTCGTCCATACTGATCAGATAGTGAATTTCTGAAGTACTGAATCAGCCGTTGACTTGAAGTTGTCCGAATGTGCAACCTACACAGAAAGCACAGCCCCTGCCCCTAATAAAACCTTGAAATGGGGTGGGGTAGGAGCTGCGGGGGTTGGAGGTCAGCATGCTGTTAGAATGTGCTTTCTTCTATTTTGGGGGGATAAAGTTGATCAACACAAGTGAATTATTTGAACTTGACAATGAATTTGGGGTGTTAGCACAGTTGGCCTTATTTTCTTTTTCCCTAATCATCTTTCTTTTCTGTGTTTATTGCTTTTGAAGGGCGAGCCCGGCATGCAAGGGAAGAAGGTAAAACAGTGATTTTGCTTTGCTTTGCTGAGTGCTAGACTAGGGAAACTGCTTCCAGAGGGTGATGGAGAAACTGCAGTCCTGGCTGCATGCAGCAGCCCCAGTGGTGTTCCCTGGGGTCCTTCCCATGTGCTCCACGAAGAGCTGTGATTGCACGACCCTGCAGCACAGATGCTGCCATGTAAAAGCATGGCTTTCATTACAGCAAACAGGCCAGAAGCTGCAATTGCATCTGCCCAGTAGACAAAAAGAATGAAATACTGAATGCCAAACAAAGCAGTAGGTCTGAGTCCTTCTGCTCAGATAATTCGAGCTTGACTGAGAAGCTTTTGGAAGACGTTATCTCCCAGAAGGCCCTGTGGTGGGCTGAGTTTCCTGGGAGAGGCATGGCCACACACAGTCTCGGTGTGGTCAATTCTCATGGGCAGGAGAGGAATTCCCACACTCAGAAGGAGAGATGCTCTGTTTGGGTTGGGTGTCAAAGACTGGGAGATGCACGTGTTTTCTGCTCCTGGCCCAATCAAGGAGTGAATAAATCACTGCCTTCAACCAAAACCAAAGTGCTGACAGGGCCCAGCTGTTCCCTCTTGCTGTTTTGCCCCAAAACAGACATGGTCGTATGCATTTTTCAGATGACAATTTGTGTAAAGATTTGGCAAGTGCCCAGCAAAATTAACCTCTTGAGCACCTACAGGGCAGTATCACATCAGGTGAAGAACAAAGCGTGACACGTGAGCCCCAGAAAGTCTCCTCCTGGTGTGCAGGTGGTCAAAGTGAAGTCCATGACGATGGGTGGTAGTTTGCAGGAGGCCTGTAGGAGATTCACGAGGCTCCCCAAAACCCCTTGTGGGTCAAATACATAACTCTGTTGCCATGCCCCATACCTGTGAGCAGGGGAGGCTGACACAGCTGGATGGGAGCAGAAGACCACACTGCAGGCTTCTCCTGGCTTCCTGTGAACCCGAGTGGCGCTCAGATCTGTGCTATGGTCAATGGGGATGAATGAAGAGTTGAACCCCGATGGCACACGTGTACAGGCTCTTTGTGCTTTGTTTCATCAGGGTGATGATGGCATCCCAGGGGAACCAGGACTTTCAGGCCCTAAGGTGAGTGTCTGTTCTGTGTCTATCTAATGTATGTGCTTGGCAGCACCTGTTGCTCTCTGGCTTTCTCATTGGCACTGTGTTGTGGTTGGGGCATGCTGAGAAATACAATTCTGCCTGAATATGGAAAGAACAAAAAACAGAGAAAGAGATGTGTAACTCATCCCTCTGCCCAGAAAGCCTTGAGTTTGCAACTTGTTGGCTGTTGCAGAGAATTGCCATGGAGAGCCTCTAATTGCAGAAATAATTTGAACAGCATTGCTGGTGATGGCCTGGGCTTTGGGCTCTCAGTTGGGAGCCTTTGGGCTGTGGTTGTGGAGCCAACGTTGCAGATGAACACACAGCCCACAGCCAAACTGCTAAGCCTGAAAGCTCCCCTTAATCTTGAGCGTTCCCCATTTTGCACGTGGGCAATGTGATACGTTTTAGGTTAAAAGCAGTGCTTTCTTCACTTCTGCACATAAAAGTAACAATAAGGCAAGAAAACTACAATCTGGAAAAATCTATTCTCCATCCTACCCATATAGCATTCATCTAAATCATCTTGCTTTCAGGGAGAAAAGGGAAGCACGGGTCTGAAGGGAGAGAATGGCACGGACGGCGCGCCAGGACCCAAGGTGAGTGCCAGCCCGTTGGGGAGGCACTGTGCTGCATGCAGTGTGTTTTGGCTGAGTTGGTGTCGTAAGCCTTTCCTGTCTAAAAGTCTCATAAAGTGCCAAAAGTGAAACAAACGGGAGATTTTGAGAAGTATTATACCTTCTTCTGGCAGCTTAATGAAAGCTGGAGATGGATGTAAGAGTTTCCAAAAATCATCTCCTTTAATGTTTTTCATTGAATTGCCTCTTTTTTCCCCAGATAGTTAAATCTCTGATCACATTTTGATCTTCATGCATCGAATGTTGTGGTATTGCTTCAAAGTGGAGAGCACTTATGTGCCTTACTGTTCTACTTATCTTCAGAACTGCAAAGAGATGTAGTAAGACAGTCTTGATATGTTAAGTGGTGATGATATAACATGGACAGCATTCATAAGCCGCTATTCCCTCCTCAGCTGCTTCTTATTTAGTCTGATCTATCCCTGGTTATGCTTTCTGTATTGAACAGCCATGGCTCCTTGCTAGGCTATGTAGGATGCAGAAACGTGGGCTTGGATGACCCTCTAATGTTCTTTGTTCTAAAAATATGGTAGCAGTGCTTGTTTGTTCCCCCTAGGATCTGCTGAATTGAAATTTTCCTATGAAGACTTCTTGTGTCTGTACATTCATTATTTGTTACTTTGTCAGGGGCTTTAATTTGACTCATGAATAGATTTCCACGGGTAAGGCAGCAGGGGCAGTTCTGAATCCTGAGCTGAACTCCAGGTCACCGCGGTGGGAATATTAAAGCCATTCAAAACTCCCACTTTAAAAAATAATAATAAAAAATAATTGGCACAGGCTTCTTCCTTAAACTCACCCTCAGAAATGGTTTAAACATGTTGGCTGAGACTTTCCACATGCAATATTCAGCCTAAAGCAAACAGAGAAGCTGCAGCACAAGGAGCCAGAGCTTGGCATGGCGGGAGCAGCGGGCAGCGCTTGCACCGTGAGATGGATGTCTTCCTGCTGCCAGCTCCTCCGTGCTCCTCCAGCATCACTCTGTGCAAAACGCATTTCCTCTGAAGTCAGATCTGTTGGGTTTTTTGTTTGCTTTGTTGTGTTTCTGGGGGGTTTTGTTTCGCTGGTTGCAGCGGTTCCTTGTTGGCACCATACTTTGCCTGGAATCTAAAATGCATGCTGGCATCTCATGCCATTTAGCTAGCTGTAGGATAAATAGTGCATGTTTTCCTTGGTGTTTCTGAAACAAAAAATATGGTCTGCGTTTTCAGGGTGAACCCGGTGAGAAGGGAGGAGTCGGCTCCATCGGACCCCGGGTATGGATGTTCCCACTTTCCTTTCAGTGTTTGGTGTTATCTCCATGCCCTGAGCTGTCCTGCACCACCTCCTCCTGTTTAGCGTGTTGTCCAATAGCATAAGGATCGGTTCTGTGTTAGGAAATGCAGATGGTGCATATTAAAACAATACCAAATACTGCCCATGGAGACAGCGCTGGGAAATGCAGTAAAGTCTGATTTTCTTATCAGCGTGACCATCCTGTCATCATTTTTTCTTTGCTGTAAGAAGCTGTGAATAGGGTTGCTCAAGTAATGGTTTTGCTGCACCCCTCAGTTATGTACATTCATAGGCTTTTGAGGTTTGGATGGATGACAGCTGTCTGTCTAGGAACTGATTACATTGGTGCCTGGTCATTCCCCCCAGACACCGGGCTGCTGCGTCCTCGCTGTCACACAGCCTGCTTCTCAGGTGCTGCAGAAACTAAACAGGGTTTGTCCTCGGTTGCAGGGCCCCCCTGGCCCAAAAGGGGAACAGGGTGACACAGTGGTCATCGACTACGACGGCCGCATCCTGGATGCACACAAGGTGAGCTGCTTCCTGGGGGTGGCAGGGGGTGCTGAAGCCCTGGGCTGCTTCTCCTTCCTGAGCTCTTAGCACAGAGCCAGCCCAGATAGAAGGGTTTATTCCACCTTGTGTGTGGTTTTCACTGCAAATTGTCTCTGCTTGGGTGTCCTTGAAGGCAATGGGAGGATGGGGTGCAGTGCCGGGGTGCAGTGCCTGGGCGCTAACCTGCCCCAGTGCCTGCCAGGCCTCTCTCTGCTGCTTGTGTTAGGATAAAAGAAGGCGGACAGAATAAATACTTAATTACAGACACATTTGAGAACCCTCCTAATTGTTTTATAACAGGCTGCGGGGATACCCAAAGTGGTGGTAATTACCGTTTGCCAGATGTCTGCACGGGTTGCTCTGACAGGAGCACGGCATGCAGCTCCGTGAGTGGAGGCTGTGGATGGAGCTCCTCGGAGTGGCCCAGCAGATGCAGCAGAGTCCATCTGTAGGACATCCCTGTGTGTGCATGTGGACGTGGCCGAGAGCACACCACACTGCTCGGCCATAGGCATTCTCCTGCTTGTTGTCTGTTTGCATGCTTACCATATGTGGGAACAGAGCTTGGAGAGTGATTGCTTTACGCAGCTTCCAGTGTGATTAATGTGATAATGTTTGAAGGACAAAAGGTGTGACAGGGGTTGTTTTTCAGCTGGGAGTCCACGAGTTTGCTGTTTGGGCTAACCTGCAAATCTCAATGTAAGGTGTTCTGTGCTCTCTGTACCCAGCAGAGCACAGGAAGAAGGCGTTGCTTAAGTGTGCAAACAATACAGTCCAGTGTGGGGCTGTGCCAACACCCCACAGCACCCTGCCTGCTGCATGGCTCGTGGCCTGTGCCCCCTCAGTGCCAGGGGCTGAGCTCATGGGTGTGTTTGTGCTGGCACTGATGGTGTTGGTGCAAGGCTCCAGCACTGAGCACACCGTGTGCTCTGTGGAAGGTGAAGCAGTTGTGCTCATGCCTTTTCTGTTGGCTGTTTTTTTTAGGGCTCTCCAGGTCCCCCAGGGCCGCCGGGCCCGCAGGGCGCTCCAGGCCCAAAGGTAAGGCTGACCACCGCTGCACAGGCCGTGCTGCTGAGAGAGCTGGGTGTTCGTTAGTGGCTGTTGTATAACAAGGCTGGGCAAATGTCTGCTAAAATAAGGCAGGATGTGGGGCTGTGTGTGGTGAAGGAAATGTTCCTTAATGCTTCCTTCAGCTGAAAAGGCAAGTTTTCATACAACAGCCAAGAGGGGCTCTCCTTTTCTTGGTCCTTGGCCTCCTCCAGAGACTTTTCTTGGGGTGGGAGGGAGAAGATGATGGGGGAAAATGCCTGAGTTGAGTTTGGGAGTGTCAAAGGTTGCAGTGTGAGCCCACCTCCTACACACCGACATGCCAGGGCAGTGCCTGCACTCTGTCACTGTGCTCCTGCAGCTGCCACTGCCCTTGTTCATAACTCATCACCAATAACTTACTGTCAGCTATCGTTTCTTTAAAAGAAAGCTTAATTTGTTGACCGGTGTGTGTCAGCACATGGGACAGGGCAGCATTTTGGTGCTGCCCAACCTCAGCCCAGGTTGTGCTGGGCCGATGAAGCCCATCAGATCTGGGTGTCATCCTCACTGCTGCTCCTCAGCCTCCAATGCTCAACCCATAACCACCATAAATGAGTAACTTCTTTCCTCTCAAAATGTCTTCCTGGGGTTATTTACTGATTTAATTTACTGTTGGCTCTGCTTTCTTTGTGTTGCTTCAGGGAGAGCTGGGCCTGCCAGGTCCACCTGGACTGGATGGAGAAAAGGTACACGGCATGGTTGGACCAGGTGGAATGGTGCAGGAGAGCGCTCAGGGGCTGAGTTAGAGAGAAGTGAACTGCGCGTCTGTGGTGGCTGCCCTTGTGAAAGCCAACATCAGCCTGCCCCTAAAGCCCTCTGCCCTATGGTGCTGCCCCTCCCCGAGTTAAACACTCAGCTCTGGGCACGCAGATGCTGCTCTTGTCCACATCTGCTGAGTTAAATGGGCTACTTTTACAAGTTGTTCATGAGACAGTCTCAAATTCTGACGTAAACCTTCCAAACCCTAAATTGCTGCATTCCTTGCGATGGCCAAGCGAAATTCTGCTGTGTCTGCAAAATCACTATGTGTGAGTTTTAACATTAAAACATGTTTTCACGAGTTGGCACTGCGGTGAAGGGGTGGAAAAAACCAAAACAGCAGAAAGGCAGAAATAGGTTGTTAGTTGGCTGGTTGTTGTTTTGGTTGGTTCTCTTCAACACCCGTGTCTGTTTTCTGTAAAATTCTAGGGTCCCAAAGGAGCTAAGGGTGACCAAGGCAGTGCGGGGATCACAGGACCGAAAGGAGAGACGGGAGAAATGGGCTTATCGGGTCCACCGGTATGTCTGCTGTGCTGCAGCGCATTGGTTCCTGCAAGTCTTGGTGTGTGGTTGGGTTTTGTTGAGCTGGGCAGCGTCTGTCTGTGCTACGCTGCTTCAGCTGGAGGGAGTGGGGACTTGGAGTGCTCCTAACTAATGGTGCTGATAGTGGCTTATTTCAGAATAAATGAAATGCCTGCTCCAGCCTGGAGAAAATCTCCTTTTCTCAAATAGCTCCCCAGCTATTGCTGGAGCAAAGGAGGATGGCGTTTAGGAGAAGACAAATGCATTTTTCTCTTGGTCTTTTTGCAACACTTCAGTGCAAAATCCGTATCTTTTAGGGAGCAGATGGGCCAAAAGGAGAGAAAGGAGACGCCGGATCACCGTGTTTGCAGAACAACCACGTAAGGCGCTGACACCACACAGCCTCTTCCATGAGGCAAGGGCAGGGGAGGTTGGTGGGTGCATCAGTGCAGAGCACAGAACGGCCCTTTTCCACGAGAACTTCGGGATGCCTCTAAGTGGGGTTTGTGTATTAGGGAAGATGGGGGAAATAAGCAGGCATTGCGTAGGGACTTCAGACGTTGCTTTGGTGGTTGAGGATTGCCATTTTGTTTTGCTCTAAAAACATACTGAGCTCTGTACTGTTTTATAGGGCTTCTGCACTGTTTTTTTTTCTTTTTTCACGCCTTGTGCTTAGTATCAATTTATCAACTTTTTTTAGGTGTTTATTAATGACATATGAGCTCTAATTCTGATATTTTTTTTTAACAGAAAGGCTGGTTTCTTTGTGTCCATATGGAAAATGACCTCATTTTCTATTGTATCTATTTTGCAACTAGCAAATGTACTGAGTAGCATGGCCCATGCCTCTCTTTCTGAGGCCCAGCCTGATTTGTGTGCTTACTGAGGTCCATTTACCTACAGATTCTATGGGCACCTCTTTGGTTAGCAGATACCTGGATGGCCTCTATTAAATTAGAGGGCTAAGCTACAGCAGTCCTGGGCTGTGTGAGGTTTTCCTTCCCGAGCTGCCTGCTTTCTCTGTGTCCCCATTCCCAGCCCCATTAATGAGCCATTTAATTCCTTCATGCAGATCATCCCGGAGCCAGGACCGCCCGGATTGCCCGGCCCCATGGTAGGGTGATGGGACATTGGCACATGCAATAGAGCAGGGCTGCGGAGTTATACCATGCAATTAGTGAAAGGAAAATGGGGTGTTTTGTTCTGTTTAACCTGGGCGGCTGTCAATTTGGGTTCCCCACCACCGTGGTGTTGATACTCCCAGAAATTCACCCAGGTCAGTTGGTTTTTTTTTTTGCCATTGATTGCAGCAGGAGAGGATGTGGGCAGTGATATGAATACACACAGTCATTTTCAGTGCAGGTTTCTGAGGTGTTTGCTACCTACAGTATTCCAAAAGGCCGGGGAGCTGCCAAGGGGGTCGGGAAAGCTGAGAGACCTTCACTGGTCTATGGGCACCTCAGGGAGACCACGCGGGGTAATGCTTCACAGCCACACAGCGTTTCTGCGCTGCTGCACAGCTCTCCCTCCAGAGCTGACTCTTCAGCGTTTTATTGTTGTGTGTTACGCAACGCAGCCTTTTACAGTTCCTTCCCACTGATTTGACGTAGGAGAACCAAATAAACTACCACCTGTCTTGACAAAGAAGTATTCAGCCATTGTCAGCCTGTAACTTTAGCAAGGAGCGGTTGGGGAAGCAGACGTAGGGGTTTGTGTTTAAATTCTGCTTTTATAATGCACCATTGTCTTTCCTGTAGGGTCCTCCAGGAATCCAGGGGCCTAAAGTAAGTCAATAAATTAAATGTCACCCACTGTTTCCAGGCTGCCACTGCATTATTTGCAGGACCACAAAGGACTGTCAGCTCTGGGGACTGATTTTTTTTGTCACTGTTTGTGACAACGCATCCCTTGATTGTGTTGGTCAGCAGTTGGTGTTTTTGAAAACAAGCCATTCTTCCTTCCAAATACGTTTTATGATCTTAAATCCGCTATGGAGTCCTGACAGCCTGCAGCACACGCAAGTCTGGGTTTCCAAACCCACATACTGAAACCTTTATTTTCAACTGTTTCTCATATGGTCTGGTCAAGAGGAAAACATTAACAGCAGCAAGGGTGTGAGCTGCTGGGAGGCGTCCTTGTCCTTGGCTGTCCTTGTCCCAGCCGTGTTTGGGGTTGGTGCAGCGGGTCTTACGTTTGCACTGCTGTGCCTGAGAGCACAATCCTGCCTTTTTGCACCAACTTCCCACCTGAGGCTGTTCCCAAGGCCCACGTGCTGCTCGGCTGATGGCAGTGTTTCATTTCTGCAGGGCTTGGATGGTGCAAAGGGAGAAAAAGGTGACAGCGGTGAGAAGGGGGAGCGCGGCGACACAGGCCCAGCTGTGAGTTGTTTCCCCACATCTCGTTTCTGACTGTTGGCAGAGCCCAGCCTTACAGCAACTTTCCTAATGCTTTTTTTCTTTTAACTGTCTTCAAGGGTCTCCCTGGTGCCCCAGGGCTCATTGGCTTACCCGGTACCAAAGGAGAAAAGGTAATCATTGGTGTGGGCCTGCATTAGATCTCCTTCTTCTCCCTGCTGGAGCTCCATAGAAGCCACGTTATTGATGGCCAAAGCTTCTTCCTAGTCTAAATTGCTCATTTTACCAACATTTGTCTCCAGAACCTGAGGTCCAATGAGTTGCTGTTTTCTAGCATCTGTCAGCATTTGATGACAGCACTGGGGTGTAATGGTTGCTCCCTGAACAACCTGGGAGCACATCATGCCCAGATGGGCAATGCTGAGTGCACAGACAGCTGTGAAACCCTCACTGTCTCCACCAAATGTAGTATGTCACCAAATGGGAATATTTGTCTGCTGCACTGAAATCAGTCCAACGTGTCTTGTTTTTGTTTTTACAACTGCAGGGAAAGCCAGGAGAGCCGGGATTAGATGTGAGTATGGAGAAATTTGATGGTGATGTGTAGAAGTGTGAATCACACACATGTAAAGGCCATCAAGGTTGCTTGCTGTTCTCACAGATAGACGTAACTAACACTGCATAGACTGTTCTCCCTTACTTAGGGCACCCATGGAACAGTGTCAGTAGGAAGAGGCTTAACTCAAGGCAGCTGTTGGATGGCTGCTCCCCCTGCACAGCAGTACCGTATCACACCGGGTACCACTGCTCAGCTGAAGGTGCTGTGGGGGCTTTCCCTCCCAACTGGGAATACTTCTATCAGATTCAGGAAAATCAAAATCTCTTATAGATGAAATACTAGTAGGATAGTTAAAGCAGTAGCTTTCCCAATAAATTTATGAGATACAAAGACAAAAGGGGAGAAATGTCGTATTCTTTGCTGGTTGCTTCTGTTAATTTGAGATACTGGGATGTGCACGAAGTAAGCTTACAACCCTTTTCTTTCCCACCAAAAAAAAATCCATAACAGGGTTTCCCAGGTCTCAGAGGAGAAAAGGGAGAGAAGAGTGAAAGAGGGGAGAAGGTGAGTGAGTTACGGCTGTAAGGGTGCTGGTGGGGGACGAGTGAGCTGGGGCAGGACTGGCTGCTGCTCTCATGTCCTGCAGAATGGGCTCCCCTCCAGCTCCAGTGTTTCGCGGTTCGCTGCTGTAAGGCCTTTACTGTGGCAAAGTATTTGTATGGACATTCTATGAATGCCTGCTGGCTTGGAAGGGCTTTCTGCAAGCCTGTCCCTCCTTGGCAGCCTGCAAACACTGGGGGAGCTGGAGCAACCTGGCAGCTCCAGGTTGGGAAGAATTGCTAGTTTTGGTTTATAGACCTTGAAACTGGATCCCAGTCAGGTTTTGTTACAGGGATCCTTAAATAAAAAGGAGCCTGGCTGGTGACTGGTGCCGTGCTGGGAGCTGGTGCTCCAGCAGTGCTGGCAGGGCTGCCCAACACTCCTTGCTGCCAGCTCCCAACCTGGTCTCTAGCAGTAACTGGTGACAGCCACCCGATTAAATTATTGCTATCCTGCTTTAACTGAAGACTTTGTCATTCAGTTGCCCCATTAAGGTTGCACCAGTGCAGACATCCCTACTCTGGCTGAAATGTGGGACTATGCAATAACTGTACAATGTGAAAAACAAGGTGTGTTTCCCCTGCCAGCCACCCCTCTGTTCCTGAGACTATTTTTCTTTTGCAACAACAGGGCGAGAGAGGGATACCAGGGAGAAAAGGAGCCAAAGGGCAGAAGGGGGAACCCGGCCCTCCTGGACTGGACCAACCCTGCCCTGTGGTACGTCTTCTGCTTTGCTCATCTGAAGTGTGTGTTACAGGGACTGAAAGGGAACGCAAGCTTTGCAGCCCGGGAAAGGGAGGGAGGATTTGGTAGATCTTTAGTTTGCAGTAAACCAGAGCAGATGGTTATTGTTTTCTCACTTTTCTTAATGGTTTGTTTTATCTGCACTGCTGGAAGTTCAGTGCTTGCTTTAAGGGCTCCTCACTGGCCAGATGGGAACAAGCCACAGCAGTAAAAATAAAGAATCTTTGTGTAGAGACCTTCTTATTGCAGTCAGGAACAATGGGCTTCAGTAATGCTCTTCAGGAGATAGCGTGCCCTGGTGAAGCTGCCTGCCTAGATTTTGAGTGCATTTGCAATTGGGGAGTAACTCCGTGCAGTGGATGGGAGGCAGTTTGAAAGCCAGGTCAGCTCTTTATCCCATCATCTCCCCAGACTGAGCAGGGACCGTGCTGACTCTAGCTCTCCCGCGTGGGGAAGTGAGTTGGTGTTGATAGCATGTTAATACTGCCAAGGCTGTGTGATGTATGAGCCCCGAGGCTGCCAAAAAGTGCCTCTGGGATCAGAGACCTCCCGTGTTTCTCAGGCTGAGATAGCAGCTAGCAGCTCAGATCCGTCCTTTCTCAGACACGTCCTGGGCCACTGTTGTGCTGCATGTGCACAAACAGCCTTTCCAGAATCCCTGCCTTGATGTCCAGGTCTGAGGAAGGTGGGATTCTCTGGCATTTTTCAAACCTTGGATATGGCTCAGAAAAAAATTCACCCTGGTTATTTGGCCTGGTGAAATGAACCTCCTTTTACTTACTGCTGTTTGTTTAATGGCTGAAAGCAGAGATAGCCATCCCTTAAAATGCTGTGCGGTTTCAGGATGAAAGAATAATTTGTGTCAACTATTGAAACTGCCCAAATGTGGCGTCGTAGTTCAGCTGCACTTAACTAGCAGTGCCAGCCATCCGCTTTAACCCTCCAAAAACACATTTCTCGTCCACACGCGTGGCTTTCTCACCTCTCCAGCACAGCTACAGCAATCAGAGCTGTCGTGGAACTCCACCATACCAGCAAAAATGTCCTTCGTTCGCTGTGCTTTATTTTGCCTGGAGATTGAATGTGAGCTACAAATATTTTGTTTCTGATGGATCACCTTTCCTCTCTCGACATGCTGGATGATTTAACCCTCATCCTTTTCAAATGAGAATCACTGCTTTGAGCACAGAAGATATTTCCCAGATGACAGTCTCTGTGTGTCTGTGAACTCCCCACCATAAAACAACTCTGTTGATTTGCTGTGTCATCAGAAATGGATGCACAGAGTTCTGAGCCCATTCTTTCTCCTTTCTGCTCAGGCACTGATGTCTGTTCAAGTAACTCCCCTGTCCTTTATCACTCTCAACAAGCAGTTATTTTTTCTTAAACAGGGAGATCGTAGTATTACAGGCAGCAATGGGGATCCAGGTCTGCCAGGCCTGGATGGGGTGAGCGTGCCCTGCCCACTGGTACAGTACCTGCTCTTCCCTTTCTTGCATGGCTTGTGTGTGTCCTGCTGTGGCCAGGCCCCTTCCTAAGGTGTGAATCCCACCAAGGAGGGAAAGAAATGCGGAGCAGCAGAGCTGGAACAAGATGCTTCACTTTGGCGCTCAGAGAAGGACACCATTGGGTTGTGCCTTCTTCCCACTGCCATGGGTAGGCCATGGGACATCACACAGGGCTGCTTGACTCTTTTCAACAGTACATCCTAAAAATCAGTTCTTGTTTCTCTGGGTACCTGTGGCCCAGTTCGGTTCCCCTTGTGCACCAGCCGGGTGCTGAGCTGCCCCATTGAACAGCTCTGGGTGCTGTGGCTGGAGGTCACGGCCCCTTCGAGCATTAAAAGGGCATTTGCTGCGTCAGCTCTGCACTGTGGAGCTCAGGTTGAAATCCTCTGATTACGCAGAGAGGTTCAAGCTCTGCTCGCTGATCCAGAGGGTTCTGCACGACTAGCTAAAAGAGGTCATTGTTTTATTTTCATTTTTTTAACCATAGAAAATGCTGCATGTTAGATGATTTGCAGTTGTCTTCAGAGAAACAAAAGGGCAGTAAGCTCTTTGAAAAAAAAAAGTTAAATTGCTTTCATATGTGTCAAAGAAACCAATTATTAGCAGCAGGCCTGCTTCAGCTCTTCGTATTTACTCCCCAGAGATGTTATATTTGCTAAGCATGTCCCATCCTAACTGTACAGAATACACAAAGTCAAGCTATATTGCAGGCACTGTAAGGGCAGAAGAGGATTTCTCCTACAGCTGATTACAGTGACCAGTTAATGCAGCAGATGCACTTTTTCCTGCCTGTGTATGACGGGTTAATTGTGGTTAGTTGTTGTATGCTGTCATTAGCTGTTGCACGCTGCCTGGGAGTGTTGTCCTCCTTCTGCCCCCATTGTACACTTATGGGGGACTGCTGGGTTCTCGGTGGTTGTGTTCAGGTCTGCTCTGTAAGCCTCAGCCGTGACTTGTGAAGCACTTTGTGAGCTGACCGGTCGTTCTGGAGTCATTCAAGTGAAGCACAGTAGAAACACGTGGAGCTCGATGATGGCCAAAATGAGTGTTTTGAGTGCACAGAAGGGGGAAAAGAGCCTGGGGAAATCGGCCCTGTCACCATTGGTGTGTGGGGATGTGCTCTGACACACCAGGTCAGGATGTCTCCCGGTGCCAGAACCGCTCTGCATGTTGTCCCCATCACCCTTCACCCCCTGACCACATCAATAAGTGTCATGGACCAAAACGCTGGCTTGGTGTCAGCAGAGACTGTGTGTGCTTCCAAATACCGTAATGTCATAGGAAGGTCTGAAAATAACTGGACCTGTCACACTAGAAGTAGCTGGAGAGGGTAACCTTACATCACTGCATCTCTTTTATTGGGCATAGGCTATTTTACATATAAAATCAATACAGAATACAAAAAATGCGATGACTGACATTTACAGTAAAAAATGTAAAAATGCCTTTTGACCTCTATTTGCACTAGCAGTTCTCTCTGCTGCCAACACGTCTTCGTGGCTTCCAACCCCTGGTTAACTTGGAGATGGTTCTGAGGGAAGGGTCGGTGCATGTGTGCTCTCTGTAGCTCCACATGCAGCAATTCATGCAATCAGAGATCCAAGAGCCTTAAAAAAATCCAGCATCAGAAAAGGCAGCTGAAGTCAGCTATTTCTGTTAACGTAGCTTGGAAAGTTGATCATAAAAAGTCCATTCCTCTTCTGAGGGCTCCTTCCTTGTCAGTGTTTTCCTCCTGATAAGTAAACTCTTTCAGCTTTCTCATTTCTGCATACTTCTTGCATCTCCATCAGAAAAAGACAAGTCTTTTCACTCCCTTTACACAGCCCACAACCTATCCGATTTCAGTCAGTTCAGCAACTCGAGATTCCTTAAAGAAACTAAGTACTGCGGAATCGAATTGAACACAGAACAGCATTACAGAACATATCAACCCCAACTCTAGATGTGCACGTGAACAGAAGATACATTTCCACATCATGCTTTCCACAGATAGGCCTGATCACAAAACCACTACTTCTTCAAGCAGATTCTGAATTAATTGAGGTTCCACATTTTTATGTGTGTTCACTTTTTTGTTGTAAGGAAGTGCCAGCTTATACCTTTTATCCTGGAGCCTATTTGATCTTGTGTTGTGTTTGACGCACAGATGGCACTGCCTGCCTATTTACTGTTGTGCACACACAGCAGCTTGGTTGTGCATGGTCGTTGTCTTTTACTGTGCTGCTAACGCTTTTATTAAGGACTGAGCTTTGGGTTTTTGGTTCTGACCCCTGGATTGCTGTCAGCAGAAATAAAATCCATCTATTCTGTTTTGCAGGGACCAGACGGACTGCCAGTAGCAGGATGTTGGCACAAGGTACAGTGAGAGTAATGGTAATACCTCCTTGCGTGGGCCCTGAGGAGCTGTGTTAGGTGCTGTGCTCCAGCAGTGGGCTGTGTGCCTGCCCAGCAGTGCTGTGCCTTGTGGGAGCAGTGCCCTGCCTGCCTCCATGCCCTGCTCCCCACAGCACGCACTGCTTTCTGCACGGCTGCTAGGAACGCCATGCCAAAACCTTGCTGAGGCTGAAAAAGCCAATTAATAGCAAGCATAGCAAGCATGTTACTAACTGGTTGCAAACCCTCAGTTAGGATATAAGCATGCCCTTGGCCTGTAAGTTTTTAATTTGGTGCCACATCATTTGGAGGTAGTGTTAATATGAAATCTGACTATCTTGATATTAACAAGATTAGTAATGGAGCATTTCTCTTTGATTAATATGTTTGTCTGTGTGTTCTTTTGCAGTGATCTCTAAGCATGAAGCACAGTGTGTAAATAATGTGATATATTTTGATCTTTTTAATTTTTGTATAAAAAAAGGAAGAAAACAACCCTTCAACAGTAATATATTGACCTTTTTTTATACTGGATTCTGTCATTTATGGACTTGGAAAATACTGTGTAAAGCTCTCAAACCCATAAGATACGCATGATAACATCAAGATTTGATAAAGGTACCAATGACACTTACTGGGAATGACCAGAACTCACTGCTAATGCTGCTGTATGAACTAACAGCACTGAGACAGTGCGTTGCCCTGTGTGCCTTACCGGCTCCCTGTCCTAACCTGGCTCTCAACTCTATTTGCATTGCACGCGTGTGCTCCAAGAGTGAAAAAAACTGGCAGAAAACAAAAAAGAAAAAGAGGATGCAGCCCTAGGGATGGAAGAAGCTGCTGTGTGCCATCTGGTCAACCAAAAGGACTTCAAACCTGCAGAAGAAACAAAGCCAAGCTCCCTTTGTTGCTACCTGCTGTCGTCGTGATGGAAATAGCAAATCTTTGGGAAATGGAACCTGGACTGCCTGTGGATGTTTTGGCCTCTGTCAGATAACCTCTGATCTCAGGAGGAAGCACCTCTGGGTCCTGTTCTGCGGTCTGCAGCTGAAGATGTGCCAGCGCTCTGTTAAAGCAGAACCCAAATTCTTTAAGAAACCTCCACTGCAAAATTTCCAACCAAAAACACGGCAGTGCTTTCAGAACAGACAGTTGTGGGGCAGGGAGTGACTCTGCTGAAGTCTTCCATTAAGCAACAGAGTGTATACTGTTGCTATTGGGGTTCCCAAAACTTGGAGTTTGGAGTATTTGTCTTGGTCTGTAGGATTCGCTTGCATTTGATTTCCTTGTGTTTATGTGGTTTGATTGTGATCTGTGTAGCTCTACATGCTCCTCTTGTCCTCCTCTTTCAATGCTTTTTGGGTCTCTTTCTTTAACTTATCTCAGGCACATCCATGCAGAGCAAGGTAATGAATCAGTGGTTAGGATTTCCATTACATATCGCATTAATGAGAGACATTTAAAAAGAGAAGAATTGCAAACATCTTACGAGTAACATTTCTTGGAAAAACAGGGATTGTGCAGTAAAAAGCTATGAAAAATTATTTTGCAGGGAACACAATTACTTACAGCTGAGTCTGTTCAGCTTACAATGAAGATCAAGAAGCAATCAGATTCCTTTCCAAGGACGAGATACTTTATAGCAATAAGTTCTTAAACTGAACAGAGAAGGATGTACAAAGATGCATCCAATGGCTGAAGTGGAAGCTACGTAAAATCACGTAAAACAAGCCATGGCTTTTTAATGGTGAGTCTGGCTAATCCTAACCAGAGCGGTGATGGAATGAATCCCCATGGCTTTAACGCCTTTCTGATTTCACAGATGGTTTCTGGAGGAAATACCTTAGCCCAATAGAAGTTGCTAGGCTCTGTGTAGGAGGCCGAAGTGAAATTAAGAACCTGATTTTTGTGCTGACAAACCAGTTGATACAAGGAGTCATTTTTGGTGCACTGAGTAGATCTGAACCTGCGAGGAGGCTCCTTTGCATCTCAGGGCAGCTGATGCTGCAGGACCAGTGGGAGGAGATGTGACTGATGGCTCCAGGGGGAACATGCCCTGCACAGCTCCATCCTGGTGTAAGTAATGCTAGCCCCGGTGTTGTGAATAGCAGCAGCAATGTGCTCGGTGCTCTGCACAGACAGGGTGAGGTTTCTGATGTCCGGTGACTGTGTCCTGGTTGTTCTTGAGCTTATCCTTTCAGTCAGCTGGGAGCATTTGTCACCTGCTGTTAAATGCTGAATTGGACATTGGCTTGGTCAGTGTGGACACACAAGATCTACAGACGTAGGCAGTAATGTTCTGTTACCTAGCTTTGTTCACTGCCTGGGGCCTACACCTACACACTGCTTGCTTTGTGGCTATATTTCACATCTCTACCAATTAGTTACTGACCACGTTTTTGGTCACTGTACAGATTAAATCAATTCAGATCAACTAACAAATCAAGAAACAAGAATTATGTAACTCAAACAGCAATGAAAATGCATTTTATTTACTTCCATTTCATGACGTTAGCTACCACTTTTGGTGTGAGGGTTTTTAAAGGCGAAAGGAGCTGCTGAAAGAGCTCCCACTGGCTTTTAATGCTTTTGAAAAACCCCTTTGCTGTCCCAAATTAAAGCTAATTCTTCTCTGGAAGGTCGAAGGCAAATCTCTCATTGATGTCACTGGGAAGAAGATCTGTAATTGTTCCCTTAGCGTACAGTTGCTCTTCCCATCTCCCCCAGTCATCTCCAAACTAAAGCAGTTCACTACTCCAAACCACACCGTGGGCTTCTACACTTGGTATCCTGCAGATGTCCTGTTCATGGAACCTCTATCGATATCAATGAGAGTTCAGTCCCCAGAATGACTGCAGAAAGCACAAGAATCTGCAAGTGTCCACAAACAATCTACAATGCAGATAGAAAAGTCTTGTTTTACATATGCTGGCAAAAACTAAACAGCTTTCTATCTAGCTCCTACTCAAAGAAGTTTGATATCACTGAAGCTACAAGACAAGCTAACCTCCAAAGCTTATGAAATTATATTAAAATTTATATTTTCTCTGAGGAAATACCCCCGAAGTCCTATTATCTTCAGGTAAACAAGTCAGTATTCCGTCTTCAACTTGTGGAATATCCAGTGCTTGTAGGCATCAACTGTGACCACTGCCAGGCCTGCAAAACATTGATACAGAATACCAGAACAGTGCTTTACCTATTGCTCTATCCGCTGTGCATGGTAGCCTTCCCCCTCCCAACACAGAGCCTGGTGCCACAGAACCCACGCCATTCGCTCTCAGCAGAGCAGGAGAGCTCTTTTTAAAGCCACTGAACTTCTTCACTGGGGTTTTTCCTCCCCGTCCCCTCGTAACGTTCCCGTGCCAGCCCAGGAGGAAGGCTGGAACCAGCATCGTAGTGCGGGGCCGTGGCTGATCCGTACCCATCAGTGCTGCCACCTCGGCTGACGGACACTGCAGAGGTAACGTTTGAAAATCCCCAGGTTAAGGCCCTCTGCTGGGTTTGTGCTGCACGCTGGATATGGTGCATCCTGCACGTACAAAGCAGGTCCACCTGTGCGCTAGCAGCAAGTCTGCTGTGCTCGAGACGCATCAGATATACTGTGTGTGTCTAGACTAGCAGCCTGTGCAAAGCAGCTTCTCTGATCTGCTGCTGCTTTCAGTTCCATGGGAAGAGCTGGCAGGGACAGGTCCTGCAGTATGTGGCACCTATCCTCACCAGCTATGAGGAACTAACCAGGAGGGGGTCAGTTATAGGTCTGCTGGTCCCAGGCAGTCCCATCACCAAAGCAGCTGAAACCCATGGCAAGCAGAGCTCCAGGGCACAGGGCATGGTAGAGATCCCCAGGCACAAATACTGCCAGAGACTGCAGTTGTAACCTGCATTCCTCGTCCTTCCTGGTCCTCCACGGGACCACTGTGCTTAGTCTGTGCATTCTGAGCTCAGTGTTTCTTATCCATCATGCAGCACAAACTGAAAAACTATATTAGAGTAACTGTTCACTTTGCACTGACTGCACAGCCTAAGAGGAAATGTGTGTAGGTCCACGTGCTTCCCACGCACACCTATTGAGGGGAGGTTGTTAAACGAAAAGCTGTTGCACAGCAGCCATGATCTCATTGGGAAGGGTTAAAAAAGGAGGATGTGCTTTGCTCAGCAGGTTCATGCCAGATCAGTTGACTATTTTCTTTTCCTGTATGAAAATGGTTACGTAGGTCCTTATAGAACACGGAATATGCAAACAGCTCACGAGGTAAATTTTACTTCTGGGCAGTGTTGGCAGCCTCTGTTCAAACTCAGGAATGACCTCAGCCACTCACAGAGCACAGTGCATTTCTCCCCCAGGGATTCTCCCTTTTTTCTGGCTTGAGAGAACGTAAGGCTGCTTTACAGGAATTCTGAAACGCAGCTAAGTGTTGCCACTAGATGTCAGTAGCAATAAAGATGATTGACGCGATGAAATGTAGGTCACTGTGACTGAGCAATTGATTTATCTCCATCAGTACAGTGGTTGATGTGTGAGCTTCGTGGATTCATCAGTGAACAAATATTTGGGTTAAAACGCTTAAGTTCTTTGTCTTGGGGGAAATTAAGCCAAGCCAAACTCGTGTTTATCCCAGTTTCCTAGTTTGCAGA
Organism: Gallus gallus; assembly: GCF_016699485.2. Taxonomy (NCBI): domain Eukaryota; kingdom Metazoa; phylum Chordata; class Aves; order Galliformes; family Phasianidae; genus Gallus; species Gallus gallus. The sequence goes on from NC_052544.1 coordinate 13,890,968, forward strand.
ACAGCATTCAGTGGTCTGATGTAACAGGCTATAGAAGTGTGATGATTCCCATTAGGCCCAGATAGTGCTGTCTGCGTGCTCCCAGGAACAGGGCAGGCAGCCGTGAGGTCTGTCTGTGCTCCAGGAACGGTGCTGCTGGGAGTGTGGCCATGTGCCCGGGGCTCGGCTGCGTGTCTATTTTGGTGGCCAAAAATGCCCGTGTTTGTAGGTCCGGTCTAGTGCCAGGAGTGTGCTGGCAGCTCCAGAAGGGCCCTTGCCACGGTGTGAGCCTGAGTGGTGGGGACAGGTGAGGTTAATTAGAGTTCTGCAGCTGGCCTAATTGCGGGCTGGGCAGGTTAGTTAATCAGTATTTCTCTGGGCCGTGAAACAGGTGGTAGATAAAATCCAGTCTGACTCCAAACTGAGACTGTTTCCAAGACCCAAAGCACTGGGATTTTAGCTTAAGAAGGAAAAAAAAACAAAAAGCCGTATACTTTGTTTTATTTCCATGGGGAAGACGTGTTGCATACTCTGCTTCTAATCCTTGCTGTATTTATAATGGCACCGAATTTCATTTCATATGTTTTTTTCTCCTGTGTATTTAAAAATAGGAACGTTTCTTGTGATGATAACAGACTTCCCAATGTGTTTTCTTTTTCGGAAGTACTTAACTGAGTTGTTTTTTTTATCTGCTGTCATTTCATACATTCTGCATTTGAAATTGACAAGCCAGCAGAATGTATGTGAGGTGTCAGTGGCTCAAAGCAGCCTGTGCAGTGCTGAGATGTGTTCCATGCACAGTGACACAGGTCGCTAGGCAGGCGTTTCTGACCGTTACACTTACCCAGTGCCCAGCAAGCATGTTTGCTTATGAGCTTTCATGTAGGACAGCCTGTCTGCTTTCATTCTGGCCCCCAGAGCAGAGCTCAGCCAGCTGTAGCACATAGCTTAATTACAGTGCTAAGATGCCAGAAAAATCTCAGACTTACTCTAATGGTAAACAGCTATCCTTGCTCTCGATATATGTGTCCTTGTTAATTCACCATAAAGGCACGTTAGAGCGTGGCTTTCCTGGGCATCGAATGCTGATTTCATGCTGCCCTCTGGAGGCCGTCTTTTTCGAACAGAAACAAATTCGGTGCTATGATGGGAAATCATCCCTACCCCAAAATAACAGCACTGCTCCTTGACTGCATGCATAGGCACAGACAGGTGGGGTTCCAATCAATCACTGCAAAACAGGAGCGCTTAGACAGGAACTTTCATCTGCTGCCCAATTCGGATATTTCCTCTTGGGAAACACAATCGTATTCTTTTTAATCCAATTGCTGCCCAGATCATTAATTAGAAGCATTATGCAAATAAAAGGAGGTTGCCAGCCAAGTTTCCATTCTAAAATTTTAGACTGAAAGCTCTTAATCTTCCTCACAGACAATAGATTTTTATGAATATATGCAAAAATATCAGTAACAACTCATGATTAAAAATAAAGCGTCCCCAGACTGCTTTTCTTGGATTAACGCTGTATGTATGTGGCTGAACCGGGATAGGTTTGGGTCTGACCTACGCCAGCACAGCCAGGCAGAGATTTGGTCCCACCATCCTCAGGGTGTCCTGGGGTGCAGGAAAGGCCCTGTACTGGACTTGGCCTCATTGCAGGCCCTCAGATTGACTCATCGTGTACTCGGTGTGTTTGGTAGTACAGCCAGGCTTAACCAGGTAGACTGTAAAGGTTACTCCTAGTGTTCTCGTGTTCCCGAGCGAACCACAGCAGCCTTCCCATGCTCCATTCATTAGATGGCACACCAGAAGGGTCTGACTGTTGTGTAAGCTGCAGCTAAGGCAAGTGCTGAAAACCTGACACTTGGAAATGAATGGGAGACGGCCTTGATAGACCTTAGGACTCTATACTGCTGTAGAGGGCCTGGGGGAAAACTGCAGGGAAGCTGGGAAACATGAGTTTTCAATGCATAAGAAGTGGCATTATTGACAGCAGAGTAGAATAAGAAATACATTAACATTTGCGGTTTTCCTATGTCTTAGGACAATTAATCCCTGTTTGCTAAGCTGTGGTGGGAGTTCTCATTGCTGTTTCATGGGACACAGTGAACTTGTATGTCTGTGTGTGGCTTCTTATATAACGTGGCTGTTAATGGAGATTAAAATGAAGATGTCCCAAGTATCTGAGATACACTTCTGTGTAAATGACGCTAGAAATGTGTGGGTTTTTATCTTCTTTTAAACACTGAATTGTACGTTTAATTGTTAAAAGTGCATTTTACACGAGTTTATGAAGGGGATGCTTATCAAATCTGCTTTCCTGCTGTGAAATAAAGGTAGGACCTGGTTTTGCAGGTACCCACTGCATTTCCAAATTAGGCCATTTCCAAATGGTAAGTTGCCATTAGTTAGAATGGGGGCTGGAGTGCTGTTGTGTTTGCTGGGCAGTTTCATAGATGGAATGCCACTGTATAGGCAATTTCATAGCAATTCTTGCATTGCTACTTGGGGTTCTACTTTGGTATCTTACTGAAAACAAAAATGCTCAATAGGACAAATGTTCAGCACAAAATACCAGTCAGAACTGAAAGCCACCAGCTCTGCCACCTGAAGTTGCTTTGGGCATGCAGGTCTTTTAACACTGGTCTGTCCTCTAGCATTTAGGTGCCATTTCTGAACTGATGTAATTAGAGAAACTGTAGCTGCTGGTATTGAAACCTAACTGAAGATCTGACTTATTTATAACGCAGTTGAGAGAAATGTATGCAATATGAGTTTTATCTGTACCTGTTTGAAATTATGCTGATAAAGCTTAATCCTCTTCCAAGTTATGCAAGCCTTATTTATGGGAATGGCTGCATTGCTTCAGGGTGGCTGTCAGAGCTGCCAGGGCTGTGTGCACTACACGTGTCCACGCCGGGCACCCTGAGCAGTACTTTGTGTGGCTGTATTTACGTGGTATGGTACACAAAGCTGAGTAAGCCTCTGTAAAATGTACCACTTTTAAAATATATATAAATACATACAAATATTAAGAACTAAAAACAAATGTGCGTAACGTTTCTATTTGCAACATGTTGTGATTTTTAATAGTGTATGCCATGAAGAGTGTTCTATTTACTCACTGCTTTGGGGAACAACTGTTTTAAAAATGAAGGCATTAATGACAGTATTTCGTATCCATTGTTTTAACGTGTTAAAATGCTTATTAATTAGTCCTGCAGTGTATGTATTTGTAGCTTAAAGCTGCACTGGACAGCACGTCAGCTCGAGACCTCCAGAAACACTTCCTTGTGCTTTCTGTAAGAAAAGCCAAGACTTGACGTTTAGACGTGGTCTCTCTGTACAGGTTGCTTTTACAGTCGTGTGAATATGTATAATGAACTCTGCGTTTGTAACCAAGGATCAGCAAACTGTAAATGTTCCGGTTGTTATTATAAATAGCTGCAAAGTATCTTAACCAGACAAGAGTTCAAATAAAGATTAATGGCCATTATTCGTATTTCCTCTACTGTCTTTCAGTTCATTTCAATTGTTCAGAATTGACTTATGCAACAGCTGAGTTTTACCACTGAAGCTCAGTGTAGTTTTAAATGTATGGCAATTTGGTTTGGGATTCCCCACATTAATACAAAACTGAACCTGCTCCTGTGTTTACCAAATAGCTGCAACTGAAAACAACTCTGGTCTGCTGGGTATGCAGTCAAACGGTCTGAGTCCTCCCAGTTGTCAGTTTAAAACAAACGGATACAAACACATAGTGGAAATGAAAGAATAAAAATCTGGTTATCTTTTAGAATGAATGACTGATGGCTCTGCTGGGGATACAGCACCTACAGCAGAGTGCAGACGCACGTCCCTTCCAGTTCTTATCTCTGTGTTTTTCTTTAAGGAATCCCATCCCACCATCACCAGGACTGTCTCCTCTCACCTGACGGCAGCGTTTGGCTTTTATCCCACCCGCTGCCTCTGGGTCAGCTGCAGAGGAGCAGACTCAACGCGGGAGCACAACCATACAAGAGGTTTGTTGTACTTTTGCTTAAGGAGTGCAGTGTGTTAAACACTACAGCTCTAACCCCTAAGCTACCATCACAAATCACTCTGAGCCGCGTGCTGCTGCCAGCACTGTGCCCCAGCCCGTGTGTGCTGGTAGAACCTCCCAGGGCCACGGGACCTGCAGGGTGAAGTCACCACTCCTGATGCCAGAGGAGCCCAGTCCGGCCGGCGGAGGAGAGGCCAAAGCACGGGTGAGTTACGCCGCTCCCCCCGGTGCTGCTGCGGGCGGGCTCGGGAGCGGGCGGGGCCGGGGCTGCAGCGCTGCCCTTCCGGCACGGAGCGCAGTGCCGGCCGGCGGCCCGCAGGGGGAGCGGCGGTGGGGCGGGCGGGCGGGCTGCTGCTCCGGGCCGGCTCCTCCCGCCTGGGCCGGGCCGCGGACACGGCGGCCATGAGGCGAGCGCAGCGCTCTCGCCAGGAGACCCTGACCCTGCGGCGGCAGCTCATCGGGTAAGTGCCGGCAGCGTCCGTACCGAAGTGCCCCGGCGCTGCCGGCCGTGGAGCGGGGCGCGGAGCGGGGCAGGCACCGAGCGGCCGGGGCTATGAGCGCTCCCTGCTCCGGTATTTCAGCTTTGGGATAGAGACGGTGCTGAGAGCGAGCGGAGCCTGGGCTTTACTCATCGAATTAGTGTTTAAGGAAGGTTATGAAACTAAGGCATCGAGATCCCTCACAACACGGATGGCACGGCGTGGCTGTTGGAGCTCAGAACTGCTTACAAAGCCGATCTTTGGCCGCTTGGCTCTAAGCGAGCAAACCACACGGCTGCCGAGCAGCTCCTGGTGCTGCTGACCCAGAATGAGCCCAACTGCCAGAGCGTAGCACTGAAAACCGTCACAATTAACGTACTAGAATGAAGCACGAGACTCATCTGCAGCCTTTCCATTACTCGCTTTGTTCCAAATGATTGTAAAAATTGTTGGTTCTGGAGAATGCTACTGGGAACGGCAGCAAGAGCATTTCTGTTTGACCACAGGAATGTTACATACTTGGAAAGGAAGGCAACCTCTGTCTGTAAAGCCTTGTGCCGGCAGAAGGCAGGCTGGGCTAAATGCTGCAGAGATCTGTGCTAGCTGCACTGAACTCGAGATCCCAGCCTGTGTACTGAATTCTTTTGTAACTCATTTGCTCTGTTTCTGAGGACAGGATCCGGCCCAGCCTCATTACTGCTTTCTTAGCACAGGTTGAACCGTCAGCATGATTTTACTGCCAAACCTGTTCTGTCATCCTACTGCTAATGCATGTGGACAGCGTAGGATTGCTGAAGGGGAGGACAGTGAATTACTGTCTTATTTAACACCAAATTTTTTAATTAGTTGATATTTCTCAATATACAGTGTTATTTCCCTTTTACTTTTCTAAGCAATATTTGCTAAACGAGGTATTCCAGGTTGGCACTGTCCTTCAGCCTCAGTTAAATCCTGCAGCTCTCCTTAGGCAGACACGTTAAATTTAATTTGTCAAATATATGTGAAAAGTGAGACAGCTCACTTAAGCCCAGACTTTTAAATAAGGTTACTCAAGGCTTCTGTTAGTGTTAGTGAAGCTCTGTACAGACGTAGGAATCAGCTGCACTGTGCCTTTAGAAAGAATAGCGAGAGTATAATAAAAGTGATCAGTAAGAACAGGCACAAATCGTTTCAAGAGCAGGGAAAGCAGCCGGCACAGACACCAAGGAACCGTAGTTAAGGTCAGATGACACTTCAGAGCCAGGTCCTGTCTGTGTGCTGTGGTTGGGGACTGCCAGTGACGGATTTTTGTTCGGGAGTGGGTTTTTGTGCCTGCAAGCCTACCAAAACTTGGCTATCGAGTCAGAGCACAAAGACTATTCTTTTCTCCATCCTAAGCTGTGCTTTTAGGGGCCAGGAGGAGGATGGTGGCATGTGCTGCTGCACTGGGGAGTTGTCTTTCTCTTGATTAACTACACTAAGAGTATTACTAGATGACTGGGGGACTTCACTAAGGCTTACTTTGCTTTCTGATGCTTTACACAGCTCTTCTTGCAAGCTGTTTTATCCTAATGATCCACTGAAGATTGTAAAGGCGAGAGGCCAGTACATGTACGATGAGAATGGAAGGCAATACCTTGACTGCATAAACAACGTTGCTCATGGTAAGCTGAAGTTCTATTGTTCAATACCATGTTTTACTAAGCAGAGCGAGGAACAATCAGTACTTTTTACCGCTGTTCCATTGTGCTGCAGGAAATGGTTGCTTAATTGGAAAAGCAGAAGAAACTTTAACTGAGCCTATAGTTTGAGAAACTTCTGCTCATGTTTGGATTTCTGCATGAAACTGATGCTTTCCAGACTTGCTTCCTGTTCTACCTTCACAGAAAAGTACTTATCTAAACTTCACAGAGCTCTGTGTGAGAAAATTCAGGTCGAGCATCTGACTGTAAAATTAACAAAGGACAGTTTGTCGTACTCACAGGTGTCACTAAGGGTACTGCTGAAGGACCACAGCCCAGTGTGGTGCGTTATTTGTGTCCTATGAAGCAGCTGTTTCTTACAGTACTTCAAATTGCTGGCCAGGGCTGACAGTCGTACCATGTATTACTGTCAATATGTAATGACAATATATAATTACTTGATGGTAAAGCTTATCTGCAAATACACCTATTCAAATGTCTACATTCAAAGTACAAAACTAGGCGCTGTTTGTTTCGGTATATCAATTTGCAGTTTAAGTACCAGCCTTGAAATACAGCAACCAACTTAAACCTTCCTGAACAATGGAAGTTTTCCATGAGAGCATTCAAGGCGTACCAATGTTGTCCTATACTGTTAACATTAATGCCTAACTGATCAAATATGAACATCACTGACAGTAGCTCTGTACTATTAAGAGTCAGTATGTGCCTGCTAAAAGACACCATGCATTATATAGAACTCTCAAACCTCTCTCTCCCCTCTCTTGCAGTTGGACATTGTCACCCCGATGTAGTAAAAGCAGCCCACGAGCAAAACCAATTGCTAAATACAAATTCTCGTTATCTTCATGACAATTTGACTGATTATGCAGAGAGACTTTCAGAAAAGCTACCTGAGAAGTTGTGCACCTTTTATTTCTTGAATTCTGGGTAAGTCAGATATATCAGAATCGCTGTTTTTGCCCTGGTTAGATACAGACAGGTACGTCAGCTGCATGCTCTGGAGTGATGACTGTATTTTAAAAAAACAAAAGGAACTGAAGTAGTTTGATTATGAACAAACTGTGGTCATTCAGAATTTCTGCAGCTCTGCAGTTTGTAGTTAACAAACTCTCTGTCAAAAACTGAGCTAGTGCTTTATTTGTATCGCTTTTTATTCTAAGGCCTCAGCCTACATTAACATAAGGGTTTACTGTATTTGTTTCTGGTCTGACATGTTTTCAGAATTCAATGTTACAATGCACATATCTGCTTGCAGGAGGCTCCTGTATTCCCAAGCAACCCCTACACATTAAAATAAAAAGGAAACTGCTTCCATGTTTCCTTTCCATGCACTTTCTGCAATCCAGCTTTTTTTTTTAAGATGGATTCTACTCTGTTAAGCAGTTCTACCTAACGAGTGCAGAGCACTGCTGATTACTCAGGCACCTTTCAGTACCTTGCATGCAGTTCTGTGTTCTCTACAAGTTTCAAACTTCAGGTATCTGCAATTAAACACCATTTTTTTTTAATTATAGATCTGAGGCTAATGATCTTGCCCTAAGAATGGCACGGCAGTTTACAAAGCACGAGGATGTCATAGTTCTAGACCAGTAAGTATGTTGGCAGTTTTATCTACTGTAGGTTACAAGACTCAGTTTATATCTGAGTTCAGAGCGCTTGTTATTGTAGGAAGAATGTAGCTAAGAAGTGGAATTTTTCTCTGCTCAGTATTTGTGAGACCACTCCTAAAGTACTGACTGCATTCAGCTAGGGCTCACCAGCAAAGGACAGGCTTTGCCATGCTGAAACAAGCCAGCACTGGCCTGTCACCATGGGAGGGGAAGCTCTAGATTTGAGGGTTTCAAAAACTTGAGTTTGTTTATTCCTAGGAGAAGGCACAAACAAAACCCACAAAGTCAGGTCTGAAGCTGCACAGTGACAGGAAAAAGAGACAGCAGACAGAAGGAGAAACCTAAAGAATTCTGATGAGACATAGGAAAATGCTTTTCTGCCATAAAGGTGGTCAAATATTAGAGCAAGATGTCCAAAAAAAAAAAACAAAAATTCCATTGTTGGAGGATATTCAGAAGCAGGCCAGGAACAGCAACTCCTGCAGTCTTTTAGTACTATCTGTGACTTACGCTGCTGCAATTCTACTCACTGGCTCCGGAAAACCAGTGACAAGGACTGCTGTTTGCCTGCATCCCTTAGAAATCCTGCAGCTGTTCTCACTAGTGACTGTATTTCTACCAGGTGATGTAACTCATCTACTCTTTTAGATGTCAGTAATGTTAAGCCTGAAGAACTCTTAATGAAGAAATTACTGTTTAGTTCTGCTGATTGTTTTTTAAGTGCTTACCATGGACATCTGACATCCTTGATTGACATAAGCCCATATAAATTCAGAAATCTAGAAGGACAAAAGGAATGGGTCCACGTGGTATGTACTTCAGCCTATAACTACTGATTACTTGTAAATTAAATGAAGACTTATTTATGATTTACTGAACACAGAATGCTGTTCCTTTGCATAGGCTCCTGTTCCAGACACATACAGAGGTCTATACAGAGAGGACCATGAAGATCCAGCAACAGCCTATGCCACCGAAGTGAAAAATATTATTGAGCGAGCACATAAGAAAGGCAGAGAGGTAAGAAGTGATTTCTTTGACCTTTTATCTTGCCTAAGAGATCAGTACAGGTGCCTGTCAATGCTAACTGTTAACACAACTTCCACAAATGTCTGTATTGTGTGTTCAGTCATTACACAGTATGTATATTTCAGATTGCTGCGTTTTTTGCTGAATCTCTGCCAAGCGTCGGTGGTCAGATCATCCCACCAGAAGGCTATTTTCAGAAAGTAGCAGAGTAAGTAGTCAGTCATTCATTATCTTCACTTGTAAAATGTAATATCTGATAGGAGAATTTCTGTCTCCTGTGGCATACAGCTTTACATGCATAGGAAAAGTGAATGCTTTTGCATTGGAGCAAAGGCCTCTTTTTAAACACGTGGTATAGAAGTTTTCCTTCACAAGGTTTGTTTTCAAGTAGTTTGCAAATTAATGCTTTCTGTATGTTGCAAAACAGAAAATAGTTGTGTTCACTCTCTCTCTTCCTAGCATATAATCACTGTTATGTTACAGGCATGTGCACAAGGCAGGAGGTGTGTTTGTTGCTGATGAAATTCAAGTTGGCTTTGGCAGGGTTGGCAAGCACTTTTGGGCATTTCAGCTGCAGGGAGAAGAGTTTATACCTGACATAGTCACTATGGGGAAACCCATAGGTAATGGGCACCCTATTGCCTGTGTAGCAACAACAAAAGAAATTGCAGAAGCATTTGCAGCCACAGGAGTAGAATATTTCAACACAGTAAGTAAAAATTGATCACAGTCTCTTCTTTTCTTTCTTTTTAAAAACAAGAGTCAGTACTAAAATGAGAATCATAGAGTTTGTTTTTAATTAATCTTCGTCACCCACACAGTTACTGCTTGTATTAATTGCATCTTTCTGGAACCAACTTTATAATTACTGGCTATCGGATATAAATCTTAGTGTGCTCGTGTTACCACTGATGCTATGCTTTCATTTACAAGACTGCATGTGTTCCTTTCCTGATCTCAGTTTGGAGGAAACCCTGTTTCGTGTGCCATTGGATTAGCTGTTTTAGATGTGATAGAGAAGGAACAGCTTCAGATTCATGCCACAGAAGTTGGTAACTTCTTGATGAAGCTACTCACGGAGCAAAAAGTCAAGCACCCCATCATTGGTGATGTCAGGTATCAACTCCTTATTTACATTTTTAGCTACATTTTGTTTGCCTTGTCATGACCAAGTTTTAGGAAACTGTTCAGAGCTGTGGCATTAGCAAAAATAAGAAATCAACAGCCTACTAGATTAAACCATACTTGAGCTAATCAAAAGTCTGATAAACCTTGCCACTCTAGGCCAGTTTAGCTTTATTAACTTCTGTGCATGTCTAGGAAATAACACTTCTGATATATTAGTTGCCAAGACAAAAGTTTAAACAAAAAAGTAGTTCAATGCACAGAGAACAATTCATAAGTGGGATGAAAAATACATTTATCATTTATCTACTCAGAATGACAGCACAGGACAAGCCCATACCATACTACCACATTTCTGCAAAATTGCTATACCTTCTTTGTAAACAGCAGCCAACAACCATCCCCAGTTCTCAGACTTCTGCGAGACCAAACCTTAACTGTATCTCTCAATCCTTCAGTTCACTTGCAGTTCCTTCTTGTGACACAGACTGACTATTTACATTTCTTTTAAAGAGGTTCTGGCTTATTCATTGGAGTGGACTTAATTAAAGATCAAGCCAAAAGGACCCCAGCCACAGAAGAAGCAGAGTATTTAATAACAAGGTACATGCGACAATCATGTGGCTTTGCAGTGTGCTAGACAAGCACACAGTTTCAAAGCAACCTGCCACTCAGTAGCTGCTCAAGTATAGCAAATTAGCACCAGTCAGCACTGAAAAGCATTGTCTGGACAGCCACCATAATGATGCTTTTAAAGTTTTCTGAACTATATGCAAAATGTGAACATAATTCTGTTACCGCTCTTTCCAGGCTTAAGGAAGAATATATTCTCCTGAGTACAGATGGGCCAGGAAGAAATGTACTTAAATTCAAGCCCCCAATGTGTTTCACTATGGAGGATGCAAAATTTGTAGTGGACACCATAGACAAGCTTTTAACAGGTAATACAGATTTTAAAAATGCCTTACAGCAGTTACTGTTGGACTGAGCAGCTGAGCCTGCTTTTCAGAAGTCCTGAAACAAAGCCCAAATGGCAGACACTAAACGCATAGGAAAGTCAATCATTGAGAGTTTAGCCTTCACTTCCAAACAATCTAACAGAACCTTTTACTCCAAGGATGCATATACATCTTTAAAAGTTTTGTTCTGGCAGAGGGTAGTGTTCAGTTTACAGCAAATGTCAAAGCTAACTAAGCTGCACTGGCGAGAGCCATCGTCTAGATGCATTTGATGCTTTTTGTACAACTTGTGCACATTCAGTGTTAAAGTTAGTCTAAAACTTTGTGTCAAAGTTTGAATTGTTGCTTATTGTCCTTCCAGATATGGAAAAAGAACATATGAACCAGGAGAAAACATCCACTGGCTCAACCTAAGCAGGTATTTATCTATATTCACTCTTTACATTACTGTTTAGAAGTTGATGTTTCTAAACATGCTTCACAGGCACTGACCCTGGCAGTAGACCAGGACCAAGTTTTCTCAGAGTTGCTTTTACTTGAAATTAGTTCAGAGCTCCTTGGCAATCTAGACCTGGCTGCATCTAGAATTCACTGCAACCTTCTATTAGTCTGATACTTCTAGTGTAACACTTATGAATTTGTTTGTTTTCAAGCTAGGTCTAACACCTCAGAAATGCCTAATGCTGTCACAGCTCTTGTGCCAGCTGCTCACTGGCTATAGCCTCCAGACAGCTTCATACAGGGCCTAGTTACAGTCAGATGGATAACTACTTCCCAGCAAGTCTTCCTATAACTTCCCCTAAGAACATGTGCTCCAACACTGTACATTCTGCATGCCACTATTTGGGAGCCTCCACTTAAACTAGTAGTGAAAGTCCTGTTTATAGCCCTTCATAAAACTACTGCAGCCCATTTTCTTTAAACTGCACAGAATCACTTCAAGCTCATGGCTGTTACTTCATGATTAAGCATCAGCTTAGCCCCATACCCACCAGGTTTGGGGTGTCAGTAAGACAAAGACCTGTTAAGTCTTCCAAACAACAGATACTAATCTGTTGAGGTCCTTCTGTAGCTTGCAGAACATCAAGCTACTTCTCATTTTCCACACATTTACAAGCAGCATACACTCACAGTTAGTTAACACCTTGATAACAACAGTTTGGTACACCTGGTACTTCCTTAAACCAACTCAAACAGAAGACAAATGAATGTGTTTTTAACTAAGTACCCAGAAAAGTTTAGGTACCTGGATATGAATGTAGTCAGTTGGCCTCAAGCACCACACTAGATTCACAGTGCTATGGCCCTATGCTAAGGAAAAGCATGTTTTTAGTTCAGTGCAATAGCAGTATAGCAGGCACAAGAAAAGTGTGTTAATATTTTATTTAGCAAGTTAATAAAAAGACATACAGCTGTTAGTACTATGGATTCTTGGGAACAGAAGGATTACTCACAGTATCAGTTTAACTTAAGACACCTAATAACTTAATATGCTTATCTGCAAATCTAAAGCAAAAAAAATGCTTCTCTACAAAAAACCAAGAATGCAAAAAAGCCTCTCACTAAGTACAGTACAACACTTACATTGCATGTAAGTGAAAATGAGGCAATGAAATAGATTGCTTTTAATGACGCTTTATAGGAAAAACATAACATTATTTTCTTTCCATAGGTTTCAAACATGTTTCAAGACCTACTACTAAGAAAAATTACTCTACTGTGATAACGTACACTTAATCCTCATCTTAGTATGTCTTAGACCAGATAAGTTAACCTTTGATTTTGTTATTTTCAGTTATCTTATTATTAAGTGAAAGCTTTAGGAGAAATAAATGTTCAACTGTGGCAGATGTGGGATTGGCTTTTATTTAACAGAGTATCTAAAACTGGTTTTAAAGCAGTATTTTTCTAGTAGCTACTATAAACTATGTTTTCCAAACTCATGCTCTTTCAGGTTATGCCTGTTTAAAAATTAAGATGAGCCAACTAGCTTTTTGTTGTTGTTGTTATCTCCTGCTACCAGTGGTAACTCTATTCCTGGAAATGCTTTTCCCAGGCTCCTCTGATTAGTTTCAGTAGGCAGTTTAAAGCTAACGTGGTCCTAGTTAGCACTTTAATCAACAAGCTCTCAATGAGCAGATGAAGTAAAGAGCTTTAGCCCCACACTCATGAGGAACAGACAGCTCGAAGTCACAGCTCCCACAGCTGTTCTTAGGAAATACTGTCCTCAAGAAATATCTGAGTACAGTTAGTAAATAAACAGTATGTTACAGCCATTTCAGAAACAACTCTGTGTACAAGCCCTTGCTTTCACCTGACAGTAAGATTTTCTTTGTATCACACACTTCACATGCAAGAAAGGGAAAGCAAGCTCTTCATTTAAGTGCTAGTAACCCATTTCTGCCTGAGGCCACATCACCTGTAAAGAATCATAGAATCATTAAGGTTGGAAAGGACCTCTAAGATCATCTAGTCCAACCACTGAGAAATGAAGCATTACTTGAGGATCTACTTCCAAAGGGAACCAGTAACAGGTTGACAAGCTACTGCTAACAAACTAGACAGAAATACTGCAGCAGTATGGTTCTGGCATAACATTGTCCAAATCCCATTTCAGAGGGCAAACCACCTGCTAGGAAGGTATTCCAACCCTTACTTCAAAAGAAAAACAAAAGATGCAACAGAGTAAAGCACTTCACTTGCCAATCTTCAAGAGTAATCCTTCTAAATATTACCTGTTTCAACTGTCTATATAGTTTTATATTTTTCAAGTTGGGCACTTTGTTACATACTTCAACTGTAAAGCTGATGTGCCCACTACCCAATTAAAGATCTGCTTCATTCTTTTTTATATTCAAAACTATAACTTAATCTCAGACAAAACTTAGAAGCTTTTAACTTTATGGTTTTCAATTTCAAGGACAGCCAGCAGGGAGCAGCATATTATCATTTCTGTAGGAATTGCTGCTTCCCTCATGAAAAAAAAAAAGTAAAAATCAGTATTAACATGTTTTTCTCCTTTCTTAGTTGATTTGGCTCCACTGCTGGTTTGTGTGTTCAAGTTGTACATTAAAAGAAAAATATCAGCTTTTGAAGTAAAAAAAAAGATTATTTCAACAAAGATTAGAAATTTACTTTGTGCAGCAGTACTTGCTGCTTAGAATATTTTTAAATGTAAGACTGGGACTGCTCTGCAACCAGATAAGCAAATCACATAGTAGTTACTACTTAAACTGTGGTAAGCTAATCGATAAAAAGGAAGGAGTATCTCTAGAAAAAGCTGCATTGTTAGATGCACCTTTCTTGTTTTTCCTCCCACAGCTTCAGGTGGAAGTTCTTTACTGTGTTTTTGGTACGCAGTAAGACTGCAAAAATTGAGCTTTTGCATTAGTAATTTAATGTCTGTCTAACCTGTCTTTCAAGACATACATACATATGCTTAAGAACTTTTAGAAACCTCTGACTCAAGAGGCTGAAACACAAAGGAAGTGCAGGTAGCTTCTTGCATACCTCTTGAGCCTCCTCCTGCAAGGCTGTCTAGCCTGCCAAACCCTACCTGAAACCTAAGCCTCTGGCTCCACCCACAAGAGCCTTCCACTGCAGGCATTACTACAGTTAGTACTACAGTTACCTCTATACCTGTCTAGAACATGAGCCACCAGCACAGCCCCAACAGCTGGGGATCTCCACCCAGGCTCTCTTCCATAACCTCGAGGCAGAAGTGACTGCAGTTTTCAGCTGTCACTTAACTGCTAAAGTCAACACAACTACCTACCAACACAGCCCTCTAGTTTCCAGATTAAAAGCAGTAAGCCCAACTCTTCATCTATCAAGGTACTGCCATGACCTAAGTTCTGGGAAAAATTATACTGCCGTTTTACTAGTACATAGCTGAAGAATGGCACAAGACACTAGATTACGCCTTTTTTATTTCAAAAGCTAGGATAGCTTCAATATCCATGTCATGGTGAATCAGAACACATGTAAAATACCTTACAATACATTAGATTCCAAAAAGGTACCAAAAAGTACAGTAAAATTAACACTTCCATTACAGGAAATGTATGACACAAAAACAATACAAAATAAAAAGGTGGAAAGTGACACTGGTTCCCTAAAGATGCATCTCTTTCTGTACAACTGGAGTAATGCAGAGTCCATAGTTAACTCCAAGAGGCAGTCCCTAGATGCAGAGCTGCAGCTTTAAGCAGACCCTCAAAATCAGTTTCAGTTTAACCTATTAATAAAATCATTAATTAATATCTTCAGCAAGGCTGAAATTTACACACCACACTGTCTAAACAACTAGTTATCTGTAAGTATTAAACATGTAAAACATTTCCAAGGAGCTCTTCCAAGTAAGATGCACATTTAACAGGCCATAGAAATTTATTGTAAAGTTAAATTTGGTACAGAACTGAAATACCATCTACAGCATTGTATACAAAACCTATGCAGTCATTTTCCAAAAGAGACCATGCCACTGCATACCTGAATAAGTTTGATCAATATGGCTTGTAGTTATTCTGATGGCCACCACGCCTTGGTGTCTTCCCATAATTTGCACTGCCTTGACCTATGAACAAGAGAACAAATGCATTAAACTGCTAATTAGTTACGCTTGCTTATACCCAATACAGTTCTTTACTTACTGTAATCATAGCCTGGTCCATATCCATAATACCCATATCCTGAATAATCATAGCCTCCATAGCCACCATAACCTTGCTGATAGCCGTATCCTTGATTCCCATAACCCTGGTTCCAGTAATTGCCATAACCTTGATTCCAATTTTGACTTTGAGCTATAGAAGGGAAAACCATCCACAAAATCCCATTTTAGTACACACAGCTTAGTTTGAATGTGTCCATACTAAAGTAGTGTGTGCAATACTTACCACCGCCTCTTCCACCTCTGCCTCTTCCTCCATAGCTACCTCTTCCTCCACCACTACTGAACTGTTGCTGCTGGTATACTTCTTTTGGCTGTGCTACCTTTATCTCGCACTGCAAACAAAGAATAAGGAGGAATGTGTTTATTTCTCTTAAAACAGCACTGCTCAAACCTATCCACTTAGGAAAGCCAGAGGTTATTCTAGAGGCAAAGGTGTTCCTGCTGTGCTCCCTGTCACGCAGCCAATATTACTGCACATCCAGAAGCATCCAATTTATCATGCTGCTCGGGCCAAGGTAAGTCAGTCACTATCTGCCATTCAAGCCAGCTACTGCTATCAGTACTTTATGCCACCCCTTCTCCACCATCAGTTTCCTCAGAGGAAGGTGGGGAAGACACTTCAGCATAGCCACTGCTGCTTCTGGGGTGGCTACAAGGCTGCCCCACATCCTGCAGAACCTCTAGGACTAAGCTGTTGGACTACTTCACCTGAGCTGCACTGACTGAAGAGCTACCAACAAGGCTGAAAAATAAGCCAAATGAATGCTCTTGGCAGCCTTCATGCAGCCTATTCTATGAGTATGTGTTGGACTGTAAAGTACCCTTAACCAACAGTTGAAAACCTAACTTCTCCAATGCTACAAATCATTAAAAATAACTGGAATTAAAATTTCCAAGACTGGCCCCAACCTCCATTTCAAGTTATCAGCTAGCTTCTACTTCCTGAATCTGTGTATGGTTGGAAATGAAGCAGTGAAAGGAACAACGCCCTGCAATGGTACCTCGGGAAACTCTGCTTGGAATTCTTCACACTGGATCTTGCTTTAAGGTAACGTGCTGGTTTTATTATCTTATGACAAAAACAAGCCATAGATGTGAGATATACTGATATGATTTCTTGGTTCTTCTCACACCCAATCCTTTACCTCCTCTGACAAACTTTATGGCTAACTACAGTTTGGCAAACCAAATGAACAGGTAATTACCAAAACTTTACTCTGTGCTGTGTCAAGCGATCTGGTCTTTAACTACATGCAATGCAAGTTACGATGTGGGGCTGTATGAAAAGTTCTGATAGGACTCCGAGGTTACTGTATAGATGGTGAGCACAGAGCAAAAGAAGAGGGACACTTTCCAGCCAGTACACATCATTTGCCTCCAGTCCTCATTAGCTTGACACCTGAACCTGTATTAGCTACTCCCACAGATAAGCACCATCAGCCAACCAGAGCATCCCACACCACTGTTACAGTGGTTCACAAAGACAGCTGATGAGGTTCAAGGGGCCCTTAAGCATTTATTTTATTTTTGGTTCCTCAAGTTAGAACCAGTAAGCTTTGAATTTATGCAATTACTCTATGATGAAAAATAGAGCATGAATCTATTCAGATGGCTTTTATCACCATACTGATATATACACAAGCCGGTTTTTCCCTACATATGTAATGATATTAATTAAATCCTTTACTTATGAAAGGCCAGAGCACTTAACAAATATTAAAGCCGCAAATAGTGGCAAAGAACCTTGGCAGGTTCTGTGGCTGAACATAAAGCAGAAAAAAATACAGTAAATTGCACACCATCCTTATTGTATTTTGGGTACTCTGAAATCCCAGGTTTACAAAATCTTTTTCAGAGTACAGACATAGTGGTATTCTGCTTAACAGTCTGGTCAAAGATTCACGAATTAAGTTCTTACCTTGCTTCCACTGACGTTATGGAATTTCTTCTCCAAAACTTTCTTCACTGGATCTTCTTCCTTGAAAGTGATGAACACAAACCCCCTCCTTTTGTTGGTCTTTGGATCCATTGGAAGTTCAATTGCTTCAATCTGAAGACATGAAATACTGTTTTAGGCTCAAATTTTAGCAGAACACTTAAGTGCATGGCATTTGGTACAGTAACACTGTAAGTTTCAAACCTATACGTATTAAGCAACACTAAAGTTGCAATAATGTTCTTCCCATAGGAAAATTAGCTTTCAAACTAGAGGCTTCAACTAACTTTACAAATCTTAAAAAGAATTTTAACATAGAATAGAATGGTTTGAGTTCAAATGAGGTATCTAACTAGCAACATAAACATTTAGTGCAATGCCTGCCTTGCTTTCAAGATAAGAAACCTCTGAATCAGTAACAAAAGACTTGACATATCTGAAATTACTATAGTTTGCCATTATTAGTAATCTGAATAGCAACTGTTAACTATACTGCGTTTCAGTGTTCAGTTAGATAACATTACACACCTCTCCAAACTCGCCAAAGTATTCCCTGATTTTCTCTTCTGTGGCTTCGGGGTTAAGTCCACCAACAAATATTTTCTTCACTGGATCCTTTTTCATTGCCATGGCCTTCTTGGGGTCAATTAGTCGTCCATCTAGCCTGTGTTCTTTCTGTTCCAGAACCTAAAAGATAATTCAATTAGATTAACTTAAGCTAGAAAGTTTCCCTTTAATTTAAGAATCTGAGAAATTGAGAACAAAACTTCAACTCACCTTTTCAACACTCCCAGGTTCTTTGAAGAGTATAAATCCAAAGCCTCTGGATCTTCCCGTGTTAGGGTCCATCTTTATCGTACAGTCAGTTACCTCACCAAACTTGGTGAAGTAGTCTTTCAAGTCTTTTTTGCTTGTATCCCAACTGAGGCCACCAACAAACATTTTCCTGAAATTTCAAAGAGAGTAGCTATTTAGATTCAGGAAGTACTACAGAAAAGCACATGCAGCAAGATGCTCACAGTAATACACGCCTCAGCAGCATTGTCAGAACAGGTCCAACCGTTGAAGGTTAAACACTTTTGCATCTTGTCAAAAGCTAACATTACAGGGGCACACAAGGGTTTGTTTTCTTCCCCCTTCCTCCTCTCTGAGGGAATTGTAGTACACTCTGAAATTTATGATGTCCTGTAAAAGAACAGGAAAAACTGCTTCAAGTACTCCTCACCAGTAACTTACGTTCTTCTACTGTGAATTTTGTTACTCGCAACAAAGCAGTATTGATTATCAATTACTGCCTTTTCCTTTTTGAAAGGAACTGAGATCATATATACTGCTTTGAAAGTACTCAGGCTAGAAAAGGGCACCAAAATCAAAATACTTAAGTCCTCTCTTAATTTGGACAGATGAACATAAAAATATTAGCCTTAAGAGCAACCTGCAGAATTTACAACATATCTGTGATGGCTAACAACAGTCTCCTACAACAGACCGGACTTTGGACCTCCCTTAACAAGTAGACTGTGCACTTCTTCCTACTTAGTTACTGAATCTAGTTCTGTCTTCATCCGTGTGACAACATTAAGCCAGTCTTTGCTTTCATGGGAGGCCACAATACAGTACTTCCTTACCTGCACTCCCACACAAATTACCTCTAAAGCATCACAAAGAACTATAAACTACTCAAGTGCAATACAGAATTGAAACTAAGCAAAACTAAGATCAGTCAACAAGGCACTTTTCAAATGCCTCACTTAAATAAAGCCATTAATAGCACAACTATTTTCTATTTTCAGAGTTTCCAAGGTAACAAACCGAGCTTTTAAAAAGCATTTGAGCTTTTTTACCTAACTACAGACTAAAGCAGTTTAAGTTGTCACTACTCTGTTCAGAGGTAACCATGATCTGGCAGTAGAAGCTAGGAGCAATTTATAAACTAGCCTACATCTAAATAGAATTGGCCATTGGTGTTAACGTGTAACTTTGACCTGCCAAAACCAGCATCCATTTAGGTTCAAATGGCAACATGAGAAAAAGATCCACAAAGTGATTGATCTGTTTGCTTGACTTTTTTCATTTTACTGGAGGAAACCATATCCTTTACAGGCTAAATCTGTTAATTTTTCAGATTCAGCTGTGCACTCCCAACTAAGTATTGCAGTATGGTATTTAAGGCCTAAGACACCTTATAACCATTAAAATAGAGTTCGTAAAGGAAAAGCCTTCCAGAGTTTACTAAACCTTTCAATAAAGATAAAAGAAAGATAACTTGATGGCTTCATTCTCATTGAAATAGCTTACTGACCAAGCAACAATGCAACATGCCCTGGCATCACTAGTTGTTCTTACAGAACAGATCCAAGAGAAATTCAAAGGCTGGGGGGGATGACAGGAATTTATCTGCAGGCAGCTTAGGCATGCCGTAAGGATGGGACTACACGCAGGTATTGCCACGTGCTAAAATAATCGCTTACCACAGGAGTCAATATCACACTGTGATTTACAACCCTTTGGTTTTTAAGTTGGTATGATCAACACTTACATGTATTTTAACACCACAGAACAGAGCTACTGAAATTAAGACCATTTCTTAGTATTTCACTTCCCCTTCAGCAGCCACGCAAAACTGGACAATTGCACTGCTAATGCACAGTCTCTTTTTTTCCCCTCCTCAGAATACCAACACAAATCAAAGCAATTTTCAGCTACCAACTGTATTTACTGCCTACATCCTGAACAGGTCTTGGGCAGGTCTTGTGCACAGGCTTAAAAATTTTCACTCAATTTGGTCCCTCTGAATAATTATTGTTGGCTTTGTTTCTTTCTCTTTAGAGATTTTAGTCTACAGGTTTGGGGTTGAAATTTGTCACGTGCTACGTGACAAATGGGACAATATCATCCGCTTTGCAGGGAACGCTGCACACTAAGGATGTAAGGAGAAAATTCACACAGCTTACAGAGGTGTACTTCTCAATCCTTCAATGCTATGAAAAAAGGCACATCCGGCCCTAGGTTGCAGGAAGCTCATATAACTCTTAGTCCTTCCCTTATAAACAGAAACCTATTGCACTGCTGCAGCTTCATCTCTGTTCAGCCTCAGGGAAACGACCCTCCGACTCAGGGCCCAGTGACAACAAAGGAAGTTCCAATTAAATATGTGAGTAGCCAGGCTCACAAAGACTCTGCAGGAACAGGCAGGTAGCTCTCAGGCCAAGTGTGTATGTTCAAAAAGATAAGAAAAGGATTGATGGTGATCGTAAATAAGTTGGTCTTTTCATGTACAAATGTTGCTACTAAAACACAGCAAAACTTCCCTGACTCCTCCAGAAAACACTCCTAAGCAATAAGCAGTTTTCTGACAATGCTGCGAAGACGTAAACCAAAATCACTCTTACTTTTTGATCACACCGCACATCACTTCGCTCGTGTTGCTTTTCCCTCCCTTCCTCCAAAAAATACTTAAGACTGCCACCGTTACGTTCCAACCCCCGTTATTTCGCACGCCCTACACAAAGCACGCTCGCGTTCAGCCGACGGGCGGGATTTCTCTACGAAGCCCCCAAAGTTCGCAGCCACTACCCCGGACAGCGAGCGGCTCCTTTCCTCCTCCCCTCTGCTTTAAAGCGGACGGGGCCGAGGCGGGAGGCGCGCCGAGGGAAATCCCTTCCATTTTACAGCGCGAGCCGGCGAGGGCCCGCGGCCGCCCCTCCCCCAGCCACCACATGGCGCCAACAAAAGGCAGCTCCAGAACAAAGGGAGCGCTGCCGCTGCGGGCCGCCTTCCGCCGCCCGCCCGAGCGCTGCGCAGCGGGGCCGCCCGCCGCCCTCCCCCGCGGGGCCCGGGCCCGACGGGGCGCTCCGCCCGCCCGAGGGCCGCGCCGGGGCCTAGCGGCCGCGCTCCGCCGCCGCACATGGCGCCCGAGGCGGGGATGGGGGGGGGTGCGGCCTGCTCCCGCCTTCCGCCCGCCGCTTACCCCGCGTCCTCCTCGTTCTTGCTGGCGTTGATCTGGTCGCCTTCGGCCCCGTTCTGGCTGGCGGCCACCCCCGCCGTCCCCGCCGCAGGGCCGGCTCCCGCCGCCGCCGCCGTTCCCGCTGTCGCTGCCGCCGCTGTCGCCGCGCCCGCCGAAGCCGCCGGGGCCCCGCCGGTGTCGGCCTGCTGCTGCTCCCCGGAGCTCTCAGCCGCTTCGTGTCCATTCTGGGTGGCGCCGGCGGCGGCCGCCAACTGCTGCTCCGCTTCGGACATGCTGCCCCGGCCGCAGAGGCGAGAGGGACGTGAAGCGCCTGCAAGAGACCAGCGGGGCCGGCGGTCAGCGAGGCCGCTCCCCCCGCAGGGCTGGGCCGGTCTGATCCGGTCCGCTGCCGCCCCTCCCCCCGCGTGCCGCCGCCCGCCCCTACTCACTTTAAAAGCCGCTCGCGATAAAATCCGGGCCGGCCGGAATCGGATTAAAATCCCCCACGGTGCTCGGCTGCTCCGCACCGGCCCCGCCGCCACCTCCTCCTCCCCCCGAGACACGTACTCTCCGGCCCGAAGCTTTAACGCGTGGCCGCCTTTATACCGCCGGAGCCTGGGCCACACAGCAACAAGGCGCCTCTTGGTTGGCCGTCGCTCTTTGTCACTCATAGGATTCGGCGGCTCCTATTGGTTCTGCGACTCTGGGCGGGCGGGGCGCGCGGGGTGAGGCGAATGGCGGCCCGCGGGACTGAGTTGTGAGGGAAAGCGCGTGCAGGGGGCTTCGCGCCTCTCACCTCAGCGCCCACGGCTCTGTTCGCCCGCGGCGGAGTGGGCGCGCGGGTGGCTGCCGCGCTGACTTACAACTGCGTTGTTCTCTCGAGGCGCTTCCCGATAACAGACCAAGCGCGAAGCCTAGCCCCGGAGGCGCAACGCTCGCGTGAGGCGATGGCTGTTGCCCGCAGCAGCCTCCTAACGGTACGCCGCCGCCCGCGGAGCGCTCCCGTCCCGCTGAGGCGCGGTTATGGCAGCGCCGCTGCGTTTCCTGGCGCCGCTCCGTGAAGGTGCGGTGCGCGCTGACTCAGTCACTCCAGGGAGAGAGGTTTACTACATGTTTCCAGCTCTGCTGGTTTTGCAACAGAGAAGGCCGGAGTTTGTTGTTCTTGGTGGAAACTTGGAGTCGGTATTACATAACTCGGAGCTGGAGCCCTGAGCGGGCCTGGGCCGTCGTTCCTTTTGCCCAAGGATGTATCAGCTCTGTTGGCAATGCGTGTGTGAGGAGCACAGGAGACAACGCTCCTTGTGTTTGTACTTTAAATTCTTGTGCAGTGTACCATCCCTAATATCTCATTTGTCCACGGCAAAGGCACAGAGCTCAGCTTTTAGATGGAGAGCCAAAGATTGCTGCCACCTCTTTAAAAGGGAATTCAGGCACATGAAGCCCTTTGCTGGTGGTGTGCTGAAAGTAACAGTTTAACTTTTTGTAGTGATAAATGTAAACATAATGGAGTGTTCCACCCTCTGTCAAAAATGTCCTCTGGCCCAACTTACCTGCACCACTGCTACGATTCAGGAAGTGCCCTTGGCATAATGAAGACATGTGGCACTGTTTACCTTTATTCTGCAAGCTCTCAAGCCTGGGATCCAGGCTGTCCTTCAGCAAATCACTTTTAGACCAACTTCTACCCTGTGTGAGATTTGAAGTAGCGCCTTGGTAAAGTCACAGCACACCGTGGGATATTTGGTTTCATAAGCAGTGCAGTGTGTGTAGAATATTAAAGATGGGTGCAAGATAAAATCAATGTAGTACATTCAGATTAAGACGACAATTATTTTTTTAACTTAAAAACAGTTTCAATCTATAAACCAGACTCCTTAAGAGGAACAAAAAATATATATCATACTTACAATACTAAGATCATATGAAAAACCATACCCAGCCACACCCAGGAATTTGAAGCCACTCTTTTTCTTTGCTGCTTGTGGTACTTGACACGAGAACCATGTTCACTGGTCCATTCTGCTTTGATTCCCATGCACAGCAAAACTGCTTCCTATTTCTCACTGGAATTGTAACAGGTTTTCTTACAAATTCTCAGGTTTAAATCCTTGGACATAATGACTATTTGCTTTCATCATTTTTTTCCCCTCATGTTTTGCTGCTCACGAATTGAAAAGTATTAAGACAATCTGAAAATAGGTGATCTAAATGAGCAACTGTGGACAAGTTCCACAACCATCTTTTAATTGTAAATACAGCAGGCTTGAAAATTGTGATTCCATAGAACAGGTTGTGTATCTCTTTTCTGGTATAGATACTTATCTTTACAAGACTTAAAATTTTTTCTAATACTAAATTTTAAGTAGAATTAGAAACAAAAATTTTTGTTGTTTTAAGATATTCTTTTGCTTAACGTGTACCATCTTGAGGAAACTTACCCCACATCCAGCAAGAGATCTTCTGTTGCCTTCTTTTAGGCAGCCTTGGCTCAGATTGTAATCAGATCTGTACCCAAAGCTGCTATCACCTGTATGTGTTAATTTATACAGAGCCATCAGCTTGCTTCAATTGGAAATTATCCTGCATTTGCTTACATCAGTAAGGGGGAAGCTAAGACTGAACTGATATCTGCAGCTGGACTTAAATGGGGTGGATGAAAAGATAAGCACTGCCAAGCTTCACTATTTTTTTTTTCTTGCAGGCTTTTATATTTGTGGCAGCTAAATGCGTAAGTGTGTTCTGGAGTTGAAAGTTTATAGACCAGCAGCAACAGTAGACCAAAGTGGGTGGCAGTTTATGTAAGTCTGTTGTCTAAGCTTAGGCTCAGATGGTAGGTGTAATCAGAGTGGTTTTAATGATAGAGTGTATTAATTTCTCTGCAAAAGTTGTTGCTCTGAATGTCTTCTTTGTATTTTATCAAGCCTTGCTAAGGCTTGCATGATTTACTGTTTGATTTGCAGCTCTCCATAGGTTTCCATTTCCTTTCTATTTTTTTTTTCCATTTCGTTTTCTTGCTTTACTGAACTATCTTCTTTCCTTTAGCTCTTGCATGGATGTACTTAACAGTGCTTTCTTCAGACTTGTACTCTCTTCAAAGTGTTGATTTCTTCTGATCAGGCTCATCTCAATCTCTCAGCTTGGCGATTCCAAACAGCAATTTCCAGTTACTATGTCTGTTTTATGCTACATAGAAATAAGGTAGAGATATATATTTAAGGAAGTAAAGGGTAAATGTCTAGTATCTACATACAGTATCCACATGCTATGCTCATGTACAGATGAGTGGAAGCCTTAGAGAAAACAGTAAGTCTTTGCCAGCCTCTACAGGTATTCAACTTGAATGCATCCTGAGCAAAATTGTGGAATTGAACAGGAGAGTCTTTATTTTAAAATGGCTTAGTAGAATTCAATTGCTTTAGATGATTTACATTGTAGGAGCTATTCTTTGTGGAATGAAAGCTAAATAGAACTTGATCAATATGTGTGTGGGCTTACAAGTGAAAACCAGAAGTTTTGTGTGGAGTAGAAAATACTTTATGTGGAAAGATGTAGAGAACTGACATAAGAAGATGGTCTACAAAATAAAATACTCTTGCAAAAAAAGATCTGAATGGAAGGAAATGATTTATATGTTGTGGTCAGAGAAAAGGATATTAGCAGTAACTGAGATGAGGAGAGCTTGTGCAAGATTCCCAGCCATGTCAGTAACTCACAGAACTCACAGCAGTTTGGACCAATCTGAATCTAAAACTCACATTCCTGGCTCTGAAGTTCCACCTACTCCTTTGCGCAGTTAGCTGTGAAATAACTGAGCTGAAAAGTGGTTGGTTGTCAGCCAGATCATTTATCTAGCACACACTCATTACATGACAGTAAATTGCAATGGAAATACCTTAAGTTTGAAAGGAGACAGTAGTATGAGGTAATCGTATCTGTATTTGTCAATTAGGATAATGAGGTATGAGCTAGGAGAGAAGGGAGGAGAGAAATTATAGCAGAGTTCACTGGTGTTCTTGCAGACATGGGTAAGAAACACAAGGGAAGCTATTGCTGGGCCAGGCTGAAGCAGCAACTGGGGAAACAGCAATAGGTGAGAATAATTGCAAAAGCTAAGGAAAGAGGAAAGCTAGCTATGCTAAAAGTGTCTGGAGACAAAAGAGTTTGGTTTAAGTTGTGTTAAGAAGCTTTTAGATGAGTAGAGGAAGCAAAACTGTGTTTGAAGTGAATTTAGGGTGCAGCCAGACAGGAGATGTGGTTGGAAGACTTACAAACATGAGATGAGAGGAGGCACTTCTAAGGAAGGATCATATTAAATTAATTGATTGATGTACAAGAGGCTGAAGTGCATCTGTGTGGGTGCTGAGGGGTCAGAGCAGAGTGTATGACAACAGCTTGTGAACATATAAAAGAATGGGCTTGGGGGTGATCAGGAAATAAAATGGAAGAAGGTCAGTAGAGCAAGTGATGGAGTTACAGAGGATGTGTAGATAAGAAGTTTGTTATTACTTGGAGTCTTGTGGAAATAATAACATCTTTCAAGAAAATTGTGAGATAGCAAATACATGAAAGCAGAAATGAAGGCTTGAATTGGGTTAGTCAGAAGCAATAAAAAGTTAGCTAGGAATACAGGCATGTAGGCAAGCTGCAGCAGAATTGTTTAGCGGTAAGAAATGGAGGAGGGAGAAGGCTTGCAGGAGCGGAAGTGAGCTTGGTCACAGGATTTCCGTCAAAGACACTTCGCACTGCAAAAGCAAGCACGGATGAAGCAGGTTCTGGAGGTAAGCTGGTACCGTGTGTAGGTATCCCAGCCTTTATCGTGAGAGACAGAAGCAAAAAAAATGGTGTCAGTGGTGGACAGAAGTTGTTTGTGTGGCAAATGAATAACCAGTAAATTATTACTATTTTTTTTTTCTTTTTTTGCATGCTACACATCAAAATGCACGTAAAGCTAAAATGTGCAAGTTTCATTTTTAATCAGTGAAACTAGCTGGTATTACTCTTTAACTTTTCTTTATTATTTTGCATTATCCACTGCAATTTGACATCATTCTTTTTTTCCTCCTTTCTTTTTTTTTTTAATGAACAATCCACAAGTAAATATTTTGTCCACCTTCTTGCAATATTGGAATTCAAAGTTCTAAAACAGTATTTTTTCCTTAAGAAGTTATTTCTTTGTTACTAGAGTACAAATGCATCTGCAATCACGATCTTAGTGTTATTATATGCCATGCCAGCTAAAAATAAGACAACCAAGGCTTGTTAAACCGCTTAACAGATCAGATACAGCAGCAAAGCAATGCCCAGAGAAGTATTCAGAACTGTAATGGTTTGTTGCATTGTAATTAAAATTTCAGGTTTTGTTTGTTTCTTTTCTTAGCTCATAATAACATCCCTGGGTTACAGAAGTTGGAGACCATGCTTCAAACCAGCCTTTGTGTTATTAGAAACAGCTTTTCAAGCGCTACAAAGATAACATGTGTACAATAACAATATCAACACGGGGCTAAAGGGTCGGGTTTGTGGAATCCAAGGATTTGGAAGAAACCTTTGAGATACTCTTACTGTATAAAGCTACATCTTTGTTAGGGAACACACAGTGTTATTTTCTCTTAAGGTGTGGGGCCCCTTTAAATGTGTAACTCTGCATTATTAAACGGTCGTGGGAAGTGTAGCAGGAGGAAACCCCGGGTAATTGGCTGCAGCTTCAGATGCAGCAGCTCGCTCATTGGAGAGCAGAGGATTCTCCGAGTTGCTAAAATTAGATGATCTCCGCCCTCCAGAAATGCTTCTGGAAACAGCAAGGAGGAGAAATTCTGACACAGAAGGATGGGGGAAGGAGCGAAGTGCACAGGACGCTGCTCGTGGGGAAGCTTCAGCAGATAAGGATGCACAGACGGATATTGATATATTTTTTTTTTCCTATCTTGGCTAACTGGGAGCAAAATGCACACACCAAAGAAATTGCAAGAGATTAAAGTCGACAGTATTTTGTGAGGATATTAATTTCAACATTTCTTATGTAATCATCTGAAATATTCACTGGGGCCGAGGAGGCTTTTGAGCTGCCAAACCTAGGCTCAGCATTGTAAGCACTTACTTTGCAAACAGCTCTTGCCAAATTAATCCTGAGCTAAAAGAAAAAGTAGATGAACTCCCAAATTTTTCTAGGAATTCATTTCTCATAAAACACATCTTTCCCTTATCTGTGAGTAGTTGCTGCGTTTACAATACCTTCAAATCAACTGTTGGTTAAGCTGTCTCTGTTAGAGAAGCCAACATCATATGCCTGTATTAGCAAAGTCAGTCTATATCTGAATTGTTCAAGCCTCGAGCATTTTTGTCTCTCGGAGCCTCTGTGTTTTGGGGTATGAGGAAAACAAACAATTTCAACCTTTGATTTGTAAACATGCTTCAAACCGTCAGGAATGAGGCTACTGTGATTTTGTTTCTAATTTCTATTTGTACATTGTTTACATTTCTTATGGAAAGTATGGTTAAGGCAGAGTGGGTCTTTCTTACACAAAAGCCTGCTTTGGCAGGAAACTTCCATTTCTTCTGATGGCCATTACTATGCAACGTTACATCTATTGCTCTCTGAGCGTTTTGCCTTGTGTCCTTTCTCCTTTGCATCAACTTTCAGCCTGTTTTCAATAAAAAGAAATGAAGCCCATATACGTGAGCACTTGTCTCTTTGTCCGTCTCACCCAAGGGTTCGAATGTAACAGGCAATGTAGCAGCCTGGGATCCCATCATTTTTGGCAGACATACAGCAGCGGATGGGGCCCGAATGTGAGGAGTCCATGGGGTGGTGTTATCGCAGCCACCGGGCTGTGCCTGCCCGATAGCAGCTGGCAGGCCTCAGCGGGGCGGCGGACTGCTTGTTTCTGCGTTAAAACTGAGTAACACCGGTGAGAAAATGCCTTTCTATCCAAAGTGCTGAGAAACTGTATTCCAGAGATGGGAATTCAGGCCAGCGGCCGCTGTTGTGAGCTGTGTGCTGCGGGACACACCGCACACCCGACGGGAAACAAACAGGAAGTGCTGTGCGTGCTGCCGCCACACAGCGGCATGTAAATAACCTGCAGAGGGCTTCTGCACCGAGAAGTTTATTTCTGTTCCAAAACACCGGTTCAGCAGCGTACCGTCTGTTTATGAATGCCTGCTGTGAGATCGTGCTTCCAGCGTGGAGTGAAATCGACAGAAAGCTGTGTCACAGAATTAACAACGCAACAGATCCCCAAAACCTGCTGCCCAAACCAATTTACTCCCTTCCTTATTCTCTTATCACACCAAGCGCTCAGAAAAGGGGCAAACGAAGTCCAGAAAGCGCGGCTGCCGCGGGCTGTGAGGCGAGCCGAGGGCGCGGCCTCCCGGCGCTGAGGCAGCGGCGCTCCCGGACCGCCATTTCTGCTCCCCCCCCGCACACGCACGCAGCCGCCCGCCGCGAGGGGCGCGGAGGCCATCTTGTGGCCGCTGTGCCCGCTGCCCGCCCGGCCCTGTCGTCGCTTAGCAACGGGGAGGTGCGCGGCATGGCGGCGGGGCGGGCGCAGCGGGGTCGCTGGCGGCCGTGACTGGGAGCTGTGGTTCCAGGTCGGTATTCGTAGAGAAATGCTGGAGCCTCAGAGCTCTCTGATGGCCTGATGCAGTCAGTGAGGAAACCGGCGCTTTGCCTCGCGTCCGTAAATAAAATACTTAAATAACAATTGAGAAATACCTCGAGGCTTGCAGGTGGATCGGCTCCAAGTAATATCCCACGCAGCGATCTTTGCGGATGGGAATGCAGATGTGGGGTCTGGTGGAACACGAGGTGTTTGTAAGCAGGCTGCAGGAGGGCTGCTGGGAGCGCACCCTGATCTGTTTGCAGCAGCACTGTGCACAGACATGCTTCTCTTTTCCTCATGCGTGGTCTGAGTTAGAGATGTTTTAGAAGATTTTATGTTTCACGACTGGCCAACCATGCTTAATTTTGGCTCGTTTTCTACAAAACATTCCTTTACTGAAAATGGGAGTGTGAATTACAGCATGCTAACTAGTCCAGAGAAAATGTGATGTGGATGGTCTGAAGCGAGGATGGCCTGCTTCCTTCCTGAGGCGTGCGCTGTGTGGCTGCAGGTGACTGTGTGGTGGGCAAATCCCAAATGTCATTAACCGATGTCATTGCAGGACAAAGAAGCACGCGGGTTCTAATTCAGAAGCAAAGATGCAGATGCTAATGCCAGAACCTCAGATTTTTGTAGAAAAAACACTGGCTCTCATCAAACCTGATGTTGTAGCTAAGGAGGAAGAGATAGAGGATCTCATCCTCAGATCTGGATTCATGATTGTTCAGGTAAAAGGCCACGTTCCTGAGATAACAGCTGTGGATTGTGAGTCACATTAACAGTTGTCTTAACTTTCACCAGTCAGTTCAATAATTAAAAGCTTTTGTTGTCCAAAAATCAGTTTATATTTTTCATGTCATCAACCACAACTCCTAGATTCTTTGAGGATACATTCTGTTGGTGCATGACATGGAAGAGAGCTGATCAACAATTTCTCTGACCAGAAGAAATCCCATACCTCCTTAATATACTGGGCTTTAGCAGTTAATGTATGTAACATATGTTGCAGATGTGTGGATGCTCCAAAGTAACTCTTTAGATATGTCCGCTTCTATTAACAACGTCATGTATCCATTTGCCAAGTGGATGCTTCCAGAATTACATGGCAGGCTGTGATCTGAAGTGCTTTTTCTTGCTCCCGGTGTTTTTATCATAAACGAGCTTTAAATGCATTACAAATGTTCCATTTAAATAGGCCTGATTGAGTTTGTCCTATATGATTTTGGACCTAGCAATGTGATTGTGGGGATGCTGCACACTGGTGCAACCCCTCTGCCACCTGGAAAGCCTCCAGGCTATGATTCTTGGTGGAGACTGGGTTAAGATAAAGATTTGCCTTTAGCTAACAAGGACATGCATACTCTAGGCCCTCATTTAGGGAGCTCTTTGTATGCCCTCTAAGAACAGATGGAAAAAAAAATCTATTAAAATAATTCAGAATCACCAGGTCATGTTGAGGTAAGGGATATCTTCAGCAGAAGCCTGTAATCTTACTCTGGCAGGAAGTCTTGGTTTTTTTTAACCTTCCCCTAGAAATGATCACAAGGGAAAAACAAAACAAAACAAAACAAAAAACCCTGTTCCATGTTACCCAGCGGGGTTGGGGCGGTCGCTGGGTGCCGCTGTCGTCCTCTTCGTGTTCTGCCTCCTTCTCTTCCTCCTTCTCCCCCTCCCCCTCGTACTGGGGCAGAAGCGCCCTCGGCCAGGGCACTGAGTGAGCAGCAACCAGGCTTCTAGATACAAGTATTATATGTATGTATTTCCCTAAAAAGGTAATCTTTTATTTTGTAAATGCCTCTCTTCAAACTTGTTCTTTTTTAATTTCTTCCCCTACATTTCTGGTTCTTTTATTCATAGGAAATTCATCAGAAGGTTAGAGGGTTGTTTTGCTTTTTTAATGAGAACTTTACATTCATTAACTTTTGACATTGAGGTTGACAGGAATCTGAATGTTTAGCACACTATATCACATTAGAGCAGTCTCAAAGAAAGCACTTTTTAATAAGTTTATTTCTTTTCAGGCTGCCCCATGCCCTCTGGTGGATAACCTGTTACACTTGTCCCAATTCTGGCTACCTGCAGGCTAGATAGCTGTTGTGAAAATCCTGAAGCACTGAATGAGAGAATGAACAATTGTATAATTAATGCTGTGGGCTGAAACTTTTGTAAAAGTGGAGTGTTCTTCTGCAACAGATGAATAATTAAATACTGCCCTTGTAATGCTTTTCAGTTTTTCTGTACTGTGCTCTGACTGTAATCTAAGTCTCCCAGTAGTTTTAAAATGCTGCAATTTGTGTACACCGAAACTTCATCTTCCTCAAATAATATGGCTACGTAGTTAGCATGGAAACTTCCTGTTCTTTTCCTTTCTGTTTTGTGTGTGTGTGTTGTTTGTTTGTTTGTTTTGTTGTTGTTTCTTTGTATCTCGAGGAGGACCAAATCTGAGGGAATCAGATTGAGTTGGGAAGTTACTCTTCAGCTTGTACTTGAAAATGTGACTGCCCCAAAGAACAGTGTGATGTCTGAGGTAGCAAACTGGCTCAATTTAGTAAGATTTTTCATGTTTTTTTTTTTCATTCTCTTTTCTTTTACACTTTTCTATTTTTAGAAACGGAAGCTCCAGTTAAGCCCAGAGCAATGTAGCATCTTTTATGCAGACCAGTATGGAAAAATGTTTTTTTCCTAATCTAGCAGCCTATATGAGCTCTGGACCTTCAGTTGCCATGATTCTTGCTAGGCATCGTGCAGTCTCATACTGGAAGGAATTGCTTGGACCATCAAACAGCATAAAAGCTAGGATGACTCACCCTCACAGGTAACTGACTGGCTGGTTTTGGTGAAGTCAGAAGGATTTTGTTCTCTTAAACAAGATCAGGATTTCTCCCGCCTTCTCCTGCTCTCCCTTTTTCAGACGAGATAAGGATTCTTAATGTTGTCTCTTTAGATTATGTATAACATAAGTTTTCACCTTTGTATATGTAAAGTTCACCCATTTTACAGAGAACGCTGAATGTGTGAATGCAAATTTTAATCTCCTACTTAATTTGTTTAAAAACAAAACAAATCAAACTGCAGCCTTGTTATTTCACCTATGTGTATTGATTTTATACTATAGAGACTTCAAGGGTATTTGCAGTTGCCCACTGAGCAGTTCTTTCTCTTGGTTTTAGTTTAAGAGCAATCTATGGGACTGATGATCTGAGGAATGGACTTCATGGCAGTCTCAGCACTTCCTCAGCAGAAAGAGAAATTCGATTCATGTTTCCAGAAGGTAAACTGCAAATTACTGCATTTTATGCACTTATTTCATTTTTATGCACAAATGCATCTTAGCTCCAGAAGGTAAGATGCAAAAAATATATTGCAAGCCTTTGGGAGGATAGCATCCTTCTCTCTTATTCATTGTCACTGTTCAGACTCTAGATATAATTTAATTTAGAAGGGCTTGGGCTCGTTTGTTTTGGGCAAATGTGTATTTATTTATGTCGGTATTTTCTCCTGCAAAAAGCATACGAATATGTATTTGAAGAGCCATTACAGTTAGAGTGACTGCTTCTACTTTTCAAACTCCATGGTTTGGGAATTGGAGCAGATAAAAACTGCAAATAAAATGGGGAGCTATTATACTCTAGCATGTTTTTCTGGTGATGATCTGACCAGGAACTCCTGTTGGCTTGAGAAAATTGTCCGTCTTGGGCTCAGGCTGAGCAATGTCTGTTCAACAGCAACTGTTCACTCACATGATAGTGCTACTCCTAAGGTAAATGCTAGAGAAATGGACCGTAATGTCTGGAAAGACTGGGAGATGGTCCCTTGTTTATAAGGTAACATTTGAATTATGATTTTAGTCTTTGACAGAAAGATGCAAGGGGAAATGACTAGAAAAGCTTGTTATATTTCTGATAGGCCTTACCTCATGTAAACCACGACTCTTCACATTTGCCAGCAAAGCTAGACTTAACATGAGATTTTTAGGGTTTTCAGAAACCAGAGCCACACTGCAAGAAGGAAGCAATAAACATGGGGTATATTCTTTCTCTCCTATTTCCTAATGAATCTTCAAAGATACAGATGTTTGTCTGGATGGTCTGAGTTTAATCTCCTTTCATAATTGCATGTAATTAGAAAGATTACCTCAGGGACATTGTAAAGGGGTTTAAATAGTGTCTTTGCAGTTTGTTGTGTGAAAATCTTTATAAATTATTATGTACTATTAACATACATGAGCGTCCATTTACCTTGATGTTATTGTAAACAGCCTATGAAAGAGGGCCTTCTTTGATCACTCTACAAGTTGCTTTCCAACACCTGTGGTTACTCTCTGCAGTGATCTCGGAGCCAATTCCAGCTGGACAAAGAGCTAGAGATTATTTGAATCTTCATGTAAATCCTACATTACTAGCTGGGCTCACGGCACTTTGTAAAGAGAAGCCAGCAGATCCAATGGTATGATATATCAACGTTGTGTTGTATGCTTTTTGATATGTTTGTTTTACACTAATATTCGTGCTCCCTGTATATACATAAGCTACTCTTTTGCAAAAGAGCTCTGCTGTGCTGTTTTAGTTAACCGCTAATGAGGTAGTCAGATAGCATTTATTTGCCTTTCAAGAAGTTGATCTATTTGTTAGCAGATGAGATAAGGGCCAAGGCTATATGAAATCCTCTTTGATGAAATGGTTATTTAGGTGACATCTATAAAACTATAGCCTACACATAGATGTTACAGATGTCTGGAAAAGCAAATAGGTGCTATCATATGATGCCAAGAATAAGATTTTACTTTAATATTTCTGAGGTAAGTTTGAGATGAAATAGCTCTCATAATAGATTCTAGATAAGCTTACTTAGATGCTAATCACACAGGTAGTAGTTACATGCTTGAGTAAAACACTGTAGAGTTCTTAGCAAGGCTGTCTTTACCTCTTTGTTAGGTTTAATTTAATATTAACCTAGTCTTTCTTTAGGATGAACAATTATCTTGACTATATGGTACTGATAACAGTTACATGAGCCACCCACACAGTTCACCAGGGAAACTAATTATGGTTCTTCTGAGTAAAACCCATCTTGAATAAACAAACTGGCCTCTAGAAAATGATGTAATTTCAACCCTTTCTATTTATTAAGTTGATACATCTTGCCCTCCTTAAAGGAGATCTCAAGGATCTCTTTTAACAAAAGATTTCATATGAATTGCAGTTCTTAGTGGGGAAAAAATAAGATTTAATTTATTGGATTTTTTTTTTTTTCAGCACCTAAATAAAATTAGCTTTCATTCATCTGGAAAGAATAGAGTATTTTTTTTTACTTGTAGAATTCTTAAAACTCAAGTAATTCACACTAGTACATATTTAGGAATGCAAAAAATCAGTCAGTGTGATGATCTACTGGGAGTTGTGGTACATTCTACATTATTAGCAATCTTTTAATCCACGTTGTGTTTTCCCATAAGAGACATTGCAGGGGAAACAGAAAAAGACCTTAAGAATATTCGGGTGTTTCTGTGACCTATGTCAGATTAAATGTACTGTAATTGTTCCAGATTTACGTTCTGTTCACTTTGTCTGTATGTCAGGCACTGTTACCACTGAAATCTAAGAAACTGAGATGCAACGTCCCTGAAGCAGTCACTTCATCCATCCCTTTGCCCTAAGGCCAAACCAATTGTACATAACCATTCCTAGCTAACGGTTGTCTGGCCTGTTCTTCAGCACTCCAAATGATGGAGAATCTGTCTCCCAAGGCGATCTACCTCAGTGCTTAATTATATACAGTTGAAAACCTTTCACTAGAAGTTAGCCTAAGTCTCCTGTGCTCCACTTTTAAACCCATGACGTGTTTTGTTTTGTTTCGGTGTCCCCAGAGGACACTGGAGACAGTGTAACATCTCCTTTCTTTTGCAGCAATCTATTGAGTATGTGAAGACTGTCATCATCTCTCTCTCTTTCTCTCTCTCTTTTTTTTTTTTCCCAGTCATTTCTTCACTGTAGTAAAAAAACTATTGTTTCTTTCCTCTATCTTAACTTGTAGGCCACTCTTCCCTAAATCATTTTGTTTCTTTGTTTTCAATTAACTTCGGCACTCTGAGTACATTTTTTTGGCCAGTTATGTAACTAGAAATAGTAACTTAACCTAGACCATTCTCCTCTTCCTTACTTGTGAGAAAGTTATATGCCAATAGAAACATATTAATTCTTTCTTCCATGTTCCTAATGTCTGTGACCTCGTCACAAATGGAAAATAAGCTTGATTTGGCAGTGTTATATTTGAGAAATATATGTTGGCTGTTGCTCTTCAGCTTGATTCTGCTATGTGATTTACAGGGAAAATGGTGGAGCATTGTTTTCTACTATGTTCATATATTTAACTATCTTTCTCCCGTGAACTGAACTTAGGCTAATTGTAATTTTTTGTTTGTTTCTCATGCATTCTTCAGAAATGAAAGAACAATGTCAGTCCACTCATAAATAGTTGCTAGCAGCACTGAGGTTGTCTCAGCCAGTTTCCTGAAGTAACACAGAGTAAATTTCATCAGAGTCAAACAATTAATTTTTTTGTGACTTTCTCAGGCAGTCTTTTTAAGGGCTGTCATGTACATGTGTGTGGGTTGCTTGTTTGTTTGTTATTTTTCTTCTTCATTTGTCCTGAATTCTTACTGCTGCTATTGTTGGCTAATCTGTGAGGACTGTCATAGCACTCCTCCTGTTGTCTCATGTTCTTTAAAACCATTCTCTTTTCTTATATATGGTAATAAGAGGAGAGTGATGTTTATCATACTGATCTACTTTTCTATCAGCTTTTTCACTTCACAGTATGGCTTTAAAGTTCATTTCATTCCAGGAACAAATAATCAACAGTTCTGTGAAATAAAAAAGGGTGTGTTAAATCTTCTCCTTGCAGGTGGAGAAATTGAGGCAAAGAGCTCAATTTGCCTAAGGTCAAGACTTTGGAAGATTAAGTTAGATGTTCCTACCCCTCCTGTTCTCACTTAAGTACAGTTTGCTAGAAAACTTACAGGAGGAATGTCAGAAAGTGACCATGCTGAAATTTTTAATTTTTAGGCATTATAAAGTGATTTCAGTGCAGAAGGCTGTGGCATTTTTAATAAATCATTATTAGATAAATCATATGTAATAACTGCTAGGAGTGCTGTTTCATTAAATGCTTTCACTCATGTAACACATTTTAATTTCAAAACCTGTTCAGATAATTTAAAGTATGGCCAAAATATTCCTATGCACAAAGACAGACACTGCCAGGAAAAAGTCATCTCCTAAACATATTGTGAGTTATTTGAAAGCAATATAAGTGGTGAAGACTCAAAAGAACATCTAGAAAAATCAGGCTTTTTTTTTCTTTTTTCCTGTAAGGACTTCTGTAGCACTGTAGGAGTGTGTGTCAGAGGCTTCAAATAATGCTTTAAATAGCTTTCTTTACACTTTATAGAGAAAACAAACACAAGAAAAAAAAAAGCACAGAAGATGTTGAATTTTTTGTTGTTGTTACACAGACATGGCTTGCTGACTGGCTGATGGAACACAACCCTAACAAACCTAGGTTACAACATCACGTCACTGAAGAAGACCAGGAGTAAGATCTCAGTGGAAATCACCTCAAGTATTCCAAGTTACAGATGGATGTCATCGTTTTCACTGTATCCCTGGGGAATTAGTATTATTTGAAGTAAATGTTATTGTCATAACTACTCTCATGTCTTTATGGAATCCTTATCCTTACTCTTTGCCAGGATTTAACAGCTGTAGTAACTTTTCTATTGACTTAGAGAGTGTAGACTTGCATGATAAATTTACTGTGTCAGGTGATTAGAAAAGGATGAAATTATCTTCAGGTGTTACCTGAACTGCTATTTTCTCTAATTGTCTTGATGTGGCTGCCTGGGGAAAATAAAATCATTAAGACAATCACAGATTCCCAAATGACATTCAGCTGGTCTATACTCTGTTAAGCAGACTTTTTTCTAGCACTTTTTTAGGAGACACAAATTGCATTCTGGGAGAAGGTACCTGAATGTAACTTAGATACAAAGGGCATGTTACCAACCTGAGAAATATGGCTGTTGGCTGTATCACTGAGCTATGGTAACTCCTGAAGTGGTGACTTGAGACTGTTGTATTTTGACAGTATAATTTGAAATTCTGAATTAAAGCCATCTTGAATGTACACTTTCCATCTCAGTGACAAAAGGCACAGTGGTTATAAATCAGTATCTAATTTCTATTAGAAATCACAGCAGGGTGTATTTTAGGGACTAATGCTGATATTAATTCCAATATCTGTTTAAAGAAAGGTGCTTAAATGCAACAGCTCATAGTAGGGGTGGTTTTTTTTGTGCTCATCTGCTCTTAAAAGGTATGCTGATTTCTGTTGTTTCCCTTGTATTGCTTTTTACATTTGAAATTTACTGTGTTTTATTTGACAGTTTCAAGGGGGTGGGTTAGGGGCTGTGCTGTTCAACAGGCAGTGGTTAATCCTGTACTCTATTTCTGAAGTAATTGGACAGGTTTGGGGGAG
Source organism: Gallus gallus (assembly GCF_016699485.2). NCBI lineage: Eukaryota > Metazoa > Chordata > Aves > Galliformes > Phasianidae > Gallus > Gallus gallus. The sequence goes on from NC_052544.1 coordinate 13,928,569, forward strand.
GATAGAGGACTGTTTTTCTTAAAAGTTATATTTGCACTGTTAACTTCGAACTTTGTATCTTGTGGTTTTCGTGGATTGCATGGAGAAAGCATTGGTCTCACAGCTCTGAGCCTTGGGTAGACTCATACTAAAACAAAGTCATAGTTTGCTTTATGACAAACCTTGCTTCTCAAACTTGAATAATTAGCAGCAACTTCAGTCAATTGTCTGTAACATTAAACTTCTAAATTAACTGTGCATCTTCTAAGAGAATAAATCCACACTTGCCACTTCAGATAACCAATCTCTACGAAAACAAAACAAAAAACACAACAGCCTAACACTCAGATATGAAGAAAAAATAACAAGGTCATTAGAAATACAGCAAGCAGATCTCTTCATAACTAATTTCTTTTGCGTGTGATTATTGTTCCCTACACACGTCTGATTGCTGCAATTATAGGACAGCTGTGCTTTGTGGTTTCCTGTTAGCCAAACCAAAACACTTCTATTTTGAACTTGCCAGAAGCTAAAAGCCAATGGATTCACAATGTTTTCTCCTTCATTTTTGGTAGTTACTGTGGCGTTTGCTTGCTTACTTACTTACTTAGATGTGTTATAGTTTGACAATAAATATCTCCTTTATGTTACTGTTGGAGCTCTTGGTTTGTCTTTTGCAACAGGCCTCCGTTCTGTTACACCTATAGAAGATTTGCAGCTACTGCCGTGAGTGGGTGGGTCCTGTGGTATCCTGGATGTGTTCAAGGAAGGGCAAAACTAGCTGAAGTTGCAAATGTCACTTTTCTAACCATGCAGTATACTGTATCAGTCATTCACGTGTGTATCTGTTATAGGTTTTGTTCTCTAGTATTCCATTCATTGTCTCCGTACACCCGGGACGAGCACTGAGCTGGTGAACCTCACAGCTGACATGTCGAGGAAGTTGCATCAGTGAGTGGGATGTGGGCAGAAGGACAGTCCTACCCGGAGGACAGGCAGCGTAATGGCCTGGTCCCCTGGGGGAGCTGTGACACCGTAGGAGAGGCTGTTTGAGGAAGTGCTGCTCACGTTTCAATTGAGCTTTAGGTTTCTGTTTGGCACAGTGTTACAAGCTTGGCCAGCATTGTAATTCCACCTCAGAGAAAGTGTAGTTTTGGGGAAAAAAGCCATGAGTTGAAAGATGTCTTATCATCTGGTGTCTGCAAGGCGAGCTGCTCTTTGATAACCGGTGACCTCTCTTCTCTCTCCGTTGAGTTGAAGTAGTTACCTTGCCTATTGAGTTTTATTGGGTATTTTAACTTTGAGGGAATTCATTTTAGTTGTACTGCTGGAGTGCTGGAGTAGAGCTATGTCCATAAAACCAGCAGCTCAATCTCTTTCTCATAATTCTGTTGTTTGTTTTAACAGACTTCCTCTTGGAACTTTGCTTATCATATGCTCGTTACCACCTGCCTTGAAAGTCATTTGTGAAAATATACAGGCTGAGCTACTGTGAAGTGTATGATTGTTCAGACTTGTTGTCTCAAAAGGGATTTTTTAATGTTAAGAATAGACCAGCTATACTGCCAGGAAACCTGAACATACTTTAAATAATGTACAAGCCTCAGTGAAGGCCAGTTCCACTTTGCCTACGTAAGTCCGAACATTCCAGCATGCCAAGCTTCATAAATGAGTCACTGCTTGGCACTTAGGACTTTCATTCAACAATTTGAGGCAAAACTTGTTACATGGAGACTTGCAAATCCTCATCATTCTTACTTATGAACAAATTCTCTTCTCTTTCTTTGAAGTCTTCAGTGTCTGTTTTTCAAACAACAGTGATCTAAGCAAAATTCATAGATTGGTGATAAATTGACAGGTGTTTCTCCCATGGCACTGTATGAAGGGAAGGAATGACTCAAACTTGCAGTTCTTTTCAGTGCCGTATTAGAAGAGTAGATTCTACTTAGGGCCATAGTATTAATTTGTTAAGCCAGAGCACTCAAATCAAGATAGTTCATGCAATCGTGGGCAGTACATGTTGGTCCTTTTTGTTCTTAGCCAGCAACCATGCACCCTCTGCAAATAACGTAGAGAAAATATCCTTTCTGTGAAATGGAAAGTCCTGGTATCTTTTAGAGGGCCCACTGATAGAGCAGCCACCCATAGCTAGAAAACTTTGTCATCCAGACAAACTCCTCTGGGTGGCAAGGGTGTCAGCAGCATGACTGATATGCTGAGCCTCCTTGGGAGGATGCCTGTCAAATAAATTCTTGTTATGCTGCCTCCTGCCAGGTGATCACGGAGATCTGCCAGAAGCTCAGAGGAGAGCCGGTTGTTGGTCTTCCTAGCCAGAAAGGAGGCATTGTTGTAAGATGAAGCAGCCCGCAGGAGAGGACAGCAGCTTGCAGACAAGTGGGTGAATGATACTTCCTTAATGATAACACAGAGAGATTAAGAATGATCTTTGCTTTATTGCTTGTGAGTGCTTTATGGCTGAGGGAGGTGATGCACTCATATAAAGGGCTTCATGTAGTGCACTGTGTACTTACGTTTGTCTTATATGGCATTAAATTTTCTCCCCTGAGAAAATCAGGCTGACTCTTCAGGTAGTGGTGGATTTTAGGTTAACTCACTCTTGCGTAGTTGCAGTACTGTTCTGAAATCAGGTTACTTAAAAAACAAAATTAATATTAAAAAAGACTATGCTACCAACTTCTTTTTTTTAAAAAGACTTTTAATCTGGGATCTCTGAGTCAGACAGGGTGGGTCTCCTGTATTACTAGAAAGAAAAATTCTTAAAGGCAGTTGAGTGCAGTCTGTCAGCCCCAAATGCCTGGGCAAGAAATTGCGTGTATACTCACCCTTGATTCCAGGGAACTTTTATGTGCAAGATCCTAATTTGGCTCTAACATCGCTTGATTTTGATAAGCAACTCTGCAAACCACCCCTTTTTTTCCTTATAATTTATTTATAGTCAGTGTCTAAGCTCCCATTTCCTTGCAAAGAGGCAGTTGTTATTTGTTATGTTTCTAGAATCTGCACTGATTATCAGGATAGGAAATTCTGCACTTCCAAAAGCAACATCTTACTGCTGTGTTGGCTATCAGGTCTTATCTCTTTTCGGTGTCGTAAATGTTCTTTCCTACTGGGTGGTATTCCTGCTGCAGTGTGAATGACTGCAATGTTTTGTATGCATTTGGTTTTGTGTCATCCTCATTTCTCTATGTGAGAAAATTCCCAGCAGTATTTAGCGTACGCGTGTGGATAAATCTCCTGCATGCCTCATAAAGTAGTTTACTGTGGGCCACTATAAAGCAGTCATTACAGGGTGATGTTTAAACTTCTGAGATTAACACAGCCTCTCAATTGCACTTACTTATTTTTATAGTGTAATTTAGCAACTGAACCGTGAGAAGTTATGGCATAGCAAGGACTCCTTATAAACATGCATCCCAACTGTTCTTTTGGCTCCCTCACGGTGTATTCAGAACAATTCCATTCTTTTCGGGTTTTCGTTTGTTTGTTTGTTGAAAAAAAAGAAGAAAATCAGAAAGCTGCTCAGCTGTTACATGATACACACGTCTGAAATGCAGTCAGATGCTGGCACAGCATGTCCTATGCTCCAACTGAAAGCAAAGTGCTTGAGCCCGATTTTTCTGCAGTGAGACATGGGCAATACTGTTCCCTGTGTGCAGAACAGTTCATTGTAGGACATATTGCAAAGAGAAATTTGCAATGGTGTTTTTGCCCAGATGAGGGAAGTTTGATCAGGCCTCTCTGAAAACCAGATGCTTTTAATGTGGCCACCATAAATGTAGATAGCTGTGAGATCATCCTCTGCTAACTTGCCACTTCCATCAAAACTATGCAATGAGGATATTTCAGAATACTTTATTGTTATCTTTTTCTTCTGAGGTCTTCCATGTAAATAAACTGAATTGACCAACAAAGTTTTGACCATGACTGTCTTTGTTTTGCAAAGTTCTCTTGTAAACAGGCACCATGCTGGGCTTCCCTGAATAGTACCATCAGTGCAATTGAAAGGGAGCAACAAAGGCATAGGAAATGAAATGTCCATTCAATTTCCTATTCATGTAAATGATAGTTTATCATACTGATTACTAGGTTCACGTGGTTAGGATCCGTGATAACTCTTAAGCCTTTTATTGCCTTTTTAATGAACTGCAATACAACACTGCCTCACCTGAACACTGACGTGGCATCGAGGCATTCTCCAAACTCAGTGTTACATTGCCTATTAACTCGTCATTACGTACAGGGAAGAATGTCTCCTACCAAAAAGTGCAGCTGTGATGTGTCTTTGCTAGTTACTCACAGTGTTCTTCCTTTAGACTATGTGGCGTTTCTGGAAAGAAATTTTCTGAGTGATTTATAAATGTATTTTTAATGATGATACCTAATTTCTTGATAACAGTTCTTCTTACCAGATGACAGAATGCTGTACGAAAGAACTAGTGGGGCACAAATAGTACAAGTGTGAAGGTCATGTACAGAGAATTCAAATGGGCCCCCTCAGGTCATCCTTTGAAGCAGCAGCAGAATCAATAAAATCCATCACTCTCTTTTGTTCCAGTTTTGTGTCTTACAAACGAAGCAGTACATTTCTTCAGTGAGAAATGTCCATTGTAGCTAAGGAGATCCAGCACCACGTCCTTCATCTGTAGCCCAATCTAACATCCTCCAAGTTCATGAGGAAAACAGTTCTTCATTGTCTTTTTTTGGAAAAGAATACAAGTCAAAACTAATGGACTTGTAATCTAGGCTCGTCCACCAGACTGCTGTCTGCCTAATGGCTCAATTTTCCCATCTGACTGCAGGCAAATATTCACATATCATCCAATATGCCTGATGGTTTGAGGGGTTGAGCAGTCCGTCTCTTAGAGCATGACTGCTTGTGCACCTATTGCTTGCAGAGCAGAAATATGAGTAAATTACACAAGCAAATGGTTACTGCGTGAACACTGCTGTGATGGGCACGTTTAAGTATCTACTGCTATGTGGAAGCAGGGAGTTTAACACCTGGATTGTCAAAGTTTGCCCATTGTTTGGTGCTGGGATCACTTGGCACATCTTATTTTGAAATGTTTTCTCATAGGCAGTGACCATTACCTGCATATGTGTAGAGAATCTGTGTATGGTAGTGTGTTTTAATGAAGAAAGCAGCTATTGCTGTAGTAATGTCTGAAGATAAATCTGTTAATGAATTCCAATCTTCCTTAGTTAGCCATCAGAAACTAGTGGTGGTTTTCTTCAGTCCAGTCAAAGCTTAGTTTTAAAAAATAACATGTATTACATATAACCTTAAAGAATGAATTCATCTAACGTCTCCTAAGAATACCTGGTGGTGAAGAAAAGGGTGGTATTTTAGCATGTCTTCTTGTTAAGGCAGTGTAGTAACAAATGCATATAAATTCAGTCTAGTGGGAATAATCTGAAACCAAAACAGCACTTCAACTGCAAAGTCATTAAACAAACTTTCATGTAAGACAGCTGTGGGAGAAGGAGGTTTGGTATCTGTAATGGAGACAGGGAAATCGTACTTCAGCTATGGAAGTGAAAATGAGCAGAGGCAGCACAGTTCTGAGTGTCTCTGTTGCACTGGAGGATCTGGAGTGCAACTCCTACACTGCAAACACATCTCCATCAAGATGTGTGAGTCTGCCACAGGGAGTATTGTGTGTTCTCTCACAGATTTACTGCAGCAGATGACGCTGGGCTACATCCTTAAGTATTATAATTTAGTGTGATTCTACTAAGGGTGATATCACATCAATTTGGATATGATCTGAGAAAGTAAAGTTCTGACAGGACAAACTGACAGGTTTGGGTTTTTACTCCCTTGTTGTGATGAGAAATTGGATCTTAATGTACTTACCCAGCTGGAATGAAAAGCAACTATCTCATTGTCACTATCTCATTGTCACATGGCATTAATTTGCTGTTCTGCTACAGGTTTTCTTCGTTATGGTTGAGAAAGTTTGTACATTTAAAAAACAGAAGAAGAAATGCCAATTAATATGCACAACCCCCCCTGCATATGAAAGAGCAGTACCTGGTGCCAGGAGGATTTTCCACAGTTAAGGTGGGTCTCCTATGTGCACGCATGGAACATTTGCTTGGCTGTGCTCAGAGAGGTGGTGGGTTTTGCACGGTGGTCCAGAGATAATAATTTGCTGATGGGAATTTGTTTAATCTGTAGAAGAAAAAGTAGACTTCTGAAAGTTCCTACTTGCTTTGGTAGAGAGTGTAAGGGGAACATGTTGAGGCATGTCTTTTTCTCTTTGCTTTAATCAGAAGTGAGAATCCTTTGCTTAAATACAAAATAAGGGAATTTCCTTTTTCCCCTGGCAAGAGTGTTTTGGTAACTGAAGCACTTTCACACTTGGAGAGATGGGCCTGTTTAGCAAGGGAAAACCAAAACATTCCAGTGCAGCTAATACTGCAGCTTCTCTGGTGCCTTAAGTTCAAGCCACAGCAGGAGGTGCAGACACCTAATGGGGTTGCAGTCACTTTCTGGATCTTTTCTTTGGAAGAAATAATAAGATGAGTCACAATTAACCCATTCTGCTAAATTAGTAAGGCTCTTGGAGATGGGAGAAGGCTAAAGTCTTGCAAGTGGGGTTGCAGTAGAGAGAGGCAGAGCTGCTGCTTCAGAGTATTCCAAAGTCTCTGTGCAATGGGACAGTGGGGCCGTAGCTGTCAGTGCTGCTGTACCGGGCTTTGTGGAAATCAAGTTCTTTTGTCATCAGCCTTGGGTTTCACAGAGCTAACGCTTTCTTGAGTAACTATAAATACAGAGGTAACATACTGAGAAAGTATCTGGAGCCTTACTATGGAGGAAATTCTGGTGGCACATGTGAAAACAGATGTGCCCATATGAATAATAGTGAAAGCTCATGGGATTGTTTATTTCAGGCTTGACTCTCCCTGACGTAATGTGCCAGCTATGTAACTCGGAGTCGTGCTGTTAGCTTACTAACATGGCTCGGGCAATTTTCCTTGGCTGACACACCTGGAAAACTGATTCCATGCCTTTTTGTTGTTGTTGTTGTTGATTATCTTCTTTTTGCTAAATTAATTAGACTTGGTTTATGAAATAAGTGGAGTCATCATGTCCCCATGTTGTAATTCTTGCCATATTACTGGTAGAGCAGAGGAGCAGAGCACCTCACTGCCTTTGATGAGGTGAAGCATTTCCTCTACCTGTGAGCCACTGCATTTTCAGTACTAGAAAGTCTTGTCTGTGGGAAAACTGTTCCCTGGGGTGAGGTCAGGGTCATCTTGTGGTTAGTTTCAGAATGAATGGAAGAGTGCTTAATGCAAGACTGAGCAAATCATGGTGATGTGGAAATTAATTACATCTTCATGGGACAGAGAAAGTACAAGTGTCCCAAAGATCACCATGGGTTTAAAACTCAGTTCAGCTTCCCGTCAGAGGGAACTGATGGGCTTTATCACAGTACTCTTCATGGTCTTCCTCAATACTTCTTTTGCTATAGTTCTTGTTAAATTAGTGCTGACACTGTACAGAGCACTCTATTTCATTTCACACTAAATCTGAAGCCTTTTACACTGAAGCAGAACTGTGGTGAATGCTCAGCCAGAACGGTGCCTTCAGAAGAGGAGATAACCAAAAATGTTCTAAATAAGACCCTAAATAAGCACCTGCTGGGTTAAACCACAGGAAACTGACTGTTGGCCCCTATCTTGCATGACCATTTACACTATCTCCTTATCAGCATACCTGGCCTGGCTCCAAGAGCTTGGATAGTGTTTGGATACAAGAGGTACAATTTAGAGCTCTGGGCTTCTTGAAAGGGACCAGGTGGTGATCTGTGACTCTGGAGATCAGAGAGATAAAGCCCTGTGGCGGGCATGTCCCCTGCCCTGTCACTGATGCTGGCCAGGTTGGGCTCCTGGGCACACCTCAGAGATGAGGACGGAGCACTCCCAATGGGGACTGTCTCAAATCCAGATTCAAGTCCCGTAGCCTGGGTCTGTCTGTAGTAGATGGAGGAATAAATGAATGTGCTGCTGTCAAAAGATGTTTCACAGGGAATGTAAATAGTAGGCTGTAGGATAAAACAGGCTCAGGCTGCTGATCCACAGGATGATATCCCTGGCACCCCCAGAGGGGAGGCTATGGGACAAGAAACAACCATGAGGATAGCTGAAAGATGGGAAGCACAACTCTGCACTGGGATAGGGCTTATTTACTTACGCACATCAAAGTATAAACATAGCTGCTTTGCTTTTGGACTTGAGCTAGCTCAAGCAAAACCATCCCAAGTCCCAGTGCTGTGCTCCCAGCACTCCTGCTCAGTATTAGCTTCTGCTGGTGCAGCACGGGTGTTCCCCAGAACCATGTTTGCAGCCTACCACTCACCAGTGTTACCTGTTTCATAGAGAGTGGCTGCAATGCTGGGAATGCTCAGCACCTCGGGAGGTACTTCGAACTGAGTTAATTTAATTACTCTCTTTCTTATTGCCTTCAAAATCCACTTAGTGATAGGGAGGAGGTGCCTTGTCCCTGTAATGGGTGGTGGCAGCTGGCCAGCAGAACTTCTGCCTGGCAGGAGTGGAGATGCAGAGCTGGCTCAGGAGATTTAACTTCAAGGCACTGGGCAAAAGGGAGAGAAATATGTATTGCTGTCTCTAAAGTTGTCATCTACCCTTGATGGACAAGCAACTGGAAAGGTAGGGCCAGGAGTGTTGTGAGTTAGGAAAGTCTGTGGAATTGAGAAGAGACAGGATGACTGCTCTCACCCTTGTTTATGTCTGGCTGAGCTGTGGGACGAGATCGAAATCTCACAGGAGCCCCATTGCTTTCACAGCCTCATGTGTCAGACCAGGGCACCCATCACAGCATGGGTTTGAGTGCTGGGCACGATGGCCACAGGGCACAGCCGCTGCCCCAAGCGCACAGCTGGCTGAAGCACCCCAGACCATGGGTCTGAGCCCAAGAGGGGTAATGGTTTGTGCCCCATTGTTTTACAGTCTTTCCTCTGACCTCATCATTATCATCTTTTATGGCATTCCATGAGCTATTGAAAGCATTAGAGGAGGAAATTAAGGGCTGTATACTGTCCGGGCTCTGCGGTTGTATGTCCCCCGATGAGCTATTCTCTCCTGTACATGCCCACAAGTGGCTTCAATTCCCGTTGCACAGGATAGTGAAAAAAGATGAGAGAAAAAGAGAAAAGCTAAAATACTATCTAATATTTCCCTCTCTCTTTCCTCTTATTTCTTTCTCCCTGTAAACCTCTACATTCACCTTCCACGATAGACTTGGATTTCTTGTCTTTCATTTTCTGTCCCACTCTGCCCCACACAACTGCTGCTCTTCTCTCCTCTCACCTGCATCTGGTGAGCACTCCCAGCTGCAGCCACCTCTGCTCCCCGCTGTGCTTGGAGTTCTCACTTCACTCTGCATTTTAGAGCCTCTGGAAGAGCTGAAGTGGGGCTTGCACATGATACAGATTTCAGACTGGATCTTTTCTAAGCCTTAAGAAGTCTTTGGTTGAGGTCCTCTTGGGCCAGGAGTGTTCCCATGTGAAGCTGTCCCAGCAGAGACACTGCACCCAAGTAATATTTTTTGCTCCATCCTCTTTCTAGTTCATAAGCTAGGGGCCACCAGGAAAGCATTGCGTGTTTGGGGGAAAGGAGGAAGAAGGAATTAATTCTGAAACTACAGTGCATTTATTTGGTGTTCTCTCAACATCTCTAAGTTGCATTTATTTGATGGTCTCTCTTCCATAATCTCCCATTACAGGGCTCATCTCCTCCGGGCTTGTTTGGAGAGGTGGGATTTACTGCACTCTGTGCCAAAGTGGGGGACATGGGATGTAACCTGGGAGAAAGCAGGGAACTAGAAAAGGGAAAGGGTGGGGTGGAAGCAAGCTCGTAGCTCGCTGCAGAGGTGCACACCTGGGGTAGGTCACCTGCTGCTTCCAGCCACCCGTGGGGACATCTGGAGGGAACAACCTGCCTCATGCACAAGAGGTTCTCATGTATCGCCACGTGCTTGCAGCAGAAGTGAGGAAGGACCAGCAGGCAGGCAGCAAATTCCCACCCTGCCTCACTGTAGGTGTCCTCTCTCCCTGAGTCGTAACCCTGCCCAGCAGACCTGCTGTGCCAGGCCTCCTGCCCAGGAGTGTGGCACACATGCTCCCCAAACCTGGGCTCATCCACTCTGACAGGGAGGGCAGCTGCAGCACCACCCTGCAGATGGGTACTGTAGGTGTTCTCCCCAGCTGACAAGTGTTTGGGAAACACTTATAATGCTTTTTCTCAGGTGTTGCAGAGAGGATTTGTTTTGTAAATAGCAAAGCTGTTAATTACCTTGACTTTAATAAGACCGAGCTGAAAAGCTGTTAACAAGTTTCTGTTGGGTTGTGCTGGCTGCTAGCCACTGCACAAGGCTGTGCAATGAGAAGGTGGGTGAAGTTACTAAGAAAGTACTTCTGCTCAATAGAGAAAAAATTATGAGACCCTGACTAGCCAAAGACCTGGAGTAACGCAAATTTGGTAGGAAGGTTTTGAACTGAATTAGGAGGCAGTTCTTCTCCATCAGATTCAGTTTTGTTCTGGTGATATGGAGTGTCCGGTGCGGGGCTGGAGGGCCATTTCCTCCTTCTGCTCCCTGCAAGGCACTGGTGGAGAGAAGCTCCCGTGCTCCAGGTGGGTGTGTGCGTGCATAGCAGCTCTGAAAACCAGGGGGGAGGTCTGGGGGTCTAACTTTAAGCACTTCACTTATAAAAGTGTTGCTTAGGGTTAGAATTGGTTTAAAGTCACTAACTGGTCACTCTGTATCCTCCAGCAAGCTGACAACCAAATTCCCTGTCTTTCCCCGAAAGCCCGTTTGTTAATAAATCTCACTGAAGGCATCACACGGATGCTTTTACATCCTCCTCTACAGAATGGCATTAGTGGAGGCTAACCAGGGCTTGATTAAGGGCCTTTAACTTTGTCATGCTAAGGGTTGGTTTTGCAAGTCGAAAAGGACCTGCGAGTTGTTTTCTAAGGCTGTAGGGAATTGTTGGCTCCCTGGTTTCGTTGCACCAGATGCAGCATGACAGGGAATCTACGCTGCATATGAAAAGGTCCCTTACCCCGCTGAAGAGAGGAGAATCTAACACTTGTCAGCTTGAGTGATGGAGACTGGCATTGAGAGCCATAATATTCAAGTCAGAGAATTGCCAAGCCCATGCGGAAGCATTCAAGATGGATGGCCTGGGGATGCACTCCTGACACTTTAATACGAGGGGAGGATACAGCGCAAACATCTCGTACAGAATTATAATCCATGAAAGGGCACTGGCAGCATAATTTAAAGCTAATCCACCCAGCAAAGAGTTTAACAGCTGAAGTGAAGCGGGTTTGAATAGAGGGAGGGCTGTAGTGGGGCAATGGGGCTTCTGAGCATCCCACAGCAGGGAGCGAGCACTCAGCCAAAATGTAGCCAGCCTGGAGATGCTTCCCAGAGAGCCATGTGAGCAGTCTGTCGGCATGCAGCCTTCCTGGCTCCATTTCCCTCTCTTGTCATTACTATCTAGTTGAGAATTAAATAGATTTGATGCTCATTTTGCTGGCGGTCACCTTGTTGGCGACATGGGCAGGCAGGGCTCTGAGCAGCAGCCCTCTGGGGGCACTGGGACTGTGGTTTGAGTTCATGCAGCATCTGCTGCACCCACAGCAGATTGTTTTACTTTTTCATTGGAATTGGGATTGTTACGTTTCTTATGGTAAAGCAATCAAGCTCCTCCTCAAGCGTTTCTAAAGCCAAGTCCCCTTCTTCACAACCATGAAGTGATTTACAGGTGATTGGAATCAGTGTCCCAAATTTGAGTTGATTTCAGGTAATCAGGAGTGAATACGTTTAGGTTTAAAGACACCACCAGTCCCTTTGCAGTGTTATGGTTAGAGACTGAGCCTTTGCAACCCGCAGCTGACAAGACTTCACTTTACTGCGTGTCATCAATTATTGTGAAAACTGGTATGTGAGATTTTGCTGTTTTAATAGAATCACGTCTGAAATGGTGAGGTCAGCCTGCCCGGCAGCCTGCAGCTTCATAGCCTCATGCTCACAGTTAGTGTGTGGTTACAGAAAACAAGTGCTTGGGGTGCTCCCTGACAGCACCTGATGGATTGGGACCTGGGATCTCTATTGTTCTGTAGGGAATGTAGTGAGAAGTGATGGTTGTTGTATCCAGGTTGGGGGGGTGGGCTCTGCTCCCCCAGGATTGCAGTGTGTGTGTCAAGGTGTGGCCCTAGGGCACACTGTTGTCTTCTGTCCTTGGTCAGACACAGTGTTCACTCTGCAAGGTGTGAAGAAGTGGAAATTGATCTCGTGGGCTGATACTTAACTTTCTCCCAAGCTCTCCTCACTTTGCATGTGGTCTTTGGCTTTTGCATAAGATCTGGTCACACTGCCTGAGATAGTCTGAATTTCAGAAATGCAAATGGGATAAAAAAGCAAATAGATTTGAGGGAGAATAAACAATCTCCAGCATTCAAATGCAGTGCAGCAGGTCCAGGTGCCAGCTTGGCAAACTGCAGGCTGGGGAGAGCAGGGGGTTGTTTGTGGGGACCTGACCTGGGTGAGATGTTAACTGTGATCCTCCTGTGCAGTGGGACCATCTCTGTGTCTGCTTTGCAGTTGTGCTGGTGGAATAACATCTTCCTGGTTGTTTGCTTGTTTCTATTGTTTCCAGTTCAGCCTAAATTCTGGTGACTTGCAAACAGATGCTGTTGTGGCGACACTTGAAAAAGTGCTAGTGGTTTTTTTAGCTCTGGTGGTGTGGCCTGTTTGCTAGCTGTGGGAGCTTTGGAAACAGCAAAGAATCCCCTAGAACTGATGGTTGATTGCTGTAGCCCTTCCCCCTTTCAGGAAACTCTCCGTTACAAACATAAACTCATGTCAGCCCCGCTCCCAACATGTGTGTTTTGCACCTTGAGCAGCGGCTGCATTGGCTCTGGGAGCATCGTGGCACACAAAGCATCAAAGCATGAGTGCAAGGTGTGCACCGCTGCTCCCCCCAGCGCTGAGACCCCCGGGGCTGCCCAATAGGAGGATCCCACCAGGTCTCCTACTGAGCAGCAGGGGAGCTGAGCCGCAGGCGCATTCACAGCTGGCCCTAGGTTTTATCCCCCCTGCCCTGAGTTCAAAGTGCTCCTCTCGTGCCTGGGAGAATATTGCAGCAGTGCCGACGCTTTCCACATCAAAGCAGGGCTGCCTCTCGCTGTCTGGGGATGCGAGGCTACACACAAACTAAAGAGGCATCGGAGCTTCAAAATGGGCTCTGGCCAATGCGACCCTGAGCAGTCAGCACCCGAGGAAGGTTGGGAGTACTGCAGCACGGGTGTTACTGCACACCCTGTAGGGAGTTATGGCTGTGGCCAAGTTTAACTGAGGTCCAAGAGAAGGCCTCTTGGTGACTTTTTGGATTAGTGATGGGGAATGTGGGAGGTGCTGTGCTTTGGAAATGGGCGGTTTTACCCCTGAAGTGCTGCTGGGAAGTCTGAAAGGAGAAAGCCACTTGTTTTCATTATGGTGTTTATTGCAAAATACAGGCTGACATCTAACTCTTTAGGGATGCCTTCAAAATATACGGAGAAAACAGATTGTGCAAAGCAACAATTCAGCTTCTTAACAAGCAGCATTAGGCATAAAGAGTTCTGAATTCGTATTTGCTACGTTGGTTTTTTAAAAAGTAAAGGAATTGTAAACAAATTAATTTCACCCGGTACAGACACATGAAGCTGTTATCCATTTGGGTAGATGGTCTGGTACCAAACCACAACATTATAAAAGTAAAATCAACCCTGTAAACACAGTCCTTAAAAACCTACTGATGCCCTCAAAAAGCTGCAGCTGTGCTAATACAAACAGCAGCACTCAGAAAACTCTCTCCCATCAGAAAGTGCACAAGTTTCCCCATCAGGAGTGCTTCCAAGCAACGCCTGTGCAGGAATAGGGATGCTGGGGTTGTGGTGCCTGCGCAGAAATGGAGCAGCCCAACAGGACCAGCCCCGGCCATGGTGCCCGTTCCACTCATGCTAACACTGCTTGACCTTGGCTGGCGGTGGTGCAATGCGTGGAACCCACTGAAAAAGTGAAATTCTTCCCTCTGTCTGATATAAAGTGACTTCCCTGGGCAAGGCTCCTTCCCAACCTCAGCCATGGTGAGGGCCGCCACAAGTGAAGAAACCCACAGGTCCGCCTGGCAGGCATGGTTGCCAGCCTCCCCCTATCTCCTGTGGCCTTTGTTCCGCCGCTTGGTGTGGTTGGCAACGGCGGCATCGCGGCGGGCACAGAAGTGCTTGGCCACCAGCTGCCGGCACTGCTCGCACCGCACCGTGCAGCACCAGTGGAACTTGCAGTTGCAGCTGCTGACCACCTCTGTCCTCCTCTCCTCCACTTTGAGGCCGCACTCCGTGCAGAGCCGCCGGCAGCTCCTCCGCTCCCACTGAGAGAGGTTCTTGCCGGTCTGTAGGCACTCGCGGCCCTCGGTGCCGTGGTGGCCCAGGCTGGCGTTCCTCGTGCAGTAGTCGGGGGAGTCCTCCAAAAAGACGAGCTCCGTGGAGTGGACGTGGTGGAAGGTCTCAGCAGTGGCGCCGCGGCTGTCGGCGCTGTTGCCAGCTCTCATCCGCCTCTTGTCCATCTCCAGCTTATGCGCTTGGTCGTATTTCATCTTCAGGTAGTTGCCAATCTCCCGAAAGTCAGCGAGCTGGAGCCAGCATGTCTGGATGCTGCAACTGCCTGACACCCCATGGCACTTGCAGGCTCGCTTCATCGTGGCTTTCACAGCCTAGGAGGAAAAGGGGCAGAAGTTGGAAGCAGCAGATCATTGCCATTCAGATCTCAATATTTGGCACTTCTACTGTGGCAAGGAATGGATCAAACGTGACTTGTGCCACAGGATTTCAGGTCCTTCCAAGACACAAACTGATGCTTTTATCTCAGCTCTAGGCAAACATCTGTCCTCATCACTAATTAAAAGACAGAGATAATGAGCAGGCACAAGCTGTTGCCCCCAGCCCTTCTCTGGCAGGGTCATACCCTCCTGGCACGTCCCAGTCTGCGACTCATCTCACTCATTGGCACATCAGCCCATCACCTCGCACAGACCTCCTTCAGAATGTGTGAAACGCACTGAAGTAACAACAGAGAGCCTCTGTGCATCTCCTCCAGGCCGAGCACTTCACAGCTATTATCTACTCATCTCCCTCAGGTATTTATAAGGTCCCAATCACTGGTATCTATGTGAGATTACGCCTTGACACACCCTATGAGATAGGTATGCTAAGTGCTGCTGTCCTTGTTTTTACAGACAAGGTTTGGCCTGAGCCACTGTGCCTCCATGGGCCGGGTACCGAGCTCATCCTCACAGCCAGCTTCCCTGCTGAGCTGCTTGGAAAAACCCACCGCAGGAATGCGGGCTGGTACTTGTGTTGTGTTATGGATGTGAGCATGAAACCGGTGCATTTCTGAATAAATGGCATTAGTAGTTAACTGCGCTGCACACAGCTGCTGGAGTGGAAATGGATCTTACTGCAGCTCCTGTTCAGGCTTAGGGTCAGATTCTGGCTGTGTTTTTTTTCCCCAGGCAAATATTACCAGGCCTAGATTGTCACAGGCAGTTGGAGAAGGATACTAGAACAGTTTACTGTGCAGTCTGATGTTGTTTCTGACGTGTACATTATTATTATTACTATTCGTATTACTACAATTACTATTATGTTTTTAAATATTTGACTTACAAGTCTCCCGACTTCGTTGTTGTGCAGGTTGATCAGGGCACGGGTATCGTGTCCTGTTTCCAAAGCATCCACAAAGAGCTTGGAAATCCTCTCCCCAAACTCCACGTTGTCGCTGCAGCCTCCCCAGACCCAGCCTCGGCCACCTGCAAGGCAGACACAGACGGTAAGAACAGAACTGCCTCACCGGGCTGAGTTCTGCCCCAGGACATGCACTGCAGTGGGGCTGGGGTGATGGCAGCCCAGCTCACTGCTGGACAGTCACAGCAGGATGCATGTCAGCATCTTACCTACACGCCCGTTCCTGGAGTCATCGCAGCCGCAGCTCTCGAAGTCTCCTAAGCTGCAGTTCCTGGTCAGGGTGTACATAACACCAGCGGAGCTGATGGCGTGCACAAAGGATGTCTCTCTGGTAGCTGGAGAAGAAGGGAGAAAAGCTGTCACGCACAAACATACACTCCAGTCCTTGTTTATTGGAAAGGAAGCTCTCTTGTGAAGCCATCACCATTCTGAAGGCGCAAGAAGGAGATAACAAAACAGTCTATGCAAAAGGTAAGGTGCTATAGAAATTAAATGCTCCTGCCTGGAGTCACTTCAGGCTTCAGCATCAAGAGCCTCAACAGGTTGGCACAATGTTCTGCAAGCGTCCCTGCATGGGACATAGGTTCTCGGCAATAGTAGGATGGTACAGTCAGCAGTCAGGTCTGTACTAACAGCAGTCTGGATCCATGCTTCTGTTTTGTTTCTTGTTAGGCTTTACTAACAGTCAGGGTGCCCTGGGCAGCCTGGTCGAATGGTTGACAGCCCTGCTCGTGGTAGGGGGTTGGAGCTTCATGATCTTTAAGGTCCCTTCCAACCTCATCCATTCCATGATTCTATTAAATAGAATTCCACTCGGTGGAACAATGGCTGGCTGAAGTAGATAGCAGCCAAATATACCCACAACTTTCTCTTGAAGGCAGTTTCCTAGAGCACGTCCTTGGTTTCTCCCTTCCCCTCCCTTCCCCATTGCCAGCTCAGGTGCCCTTAGCAGTGCTCGCTGTGATGCTGCACAGACCAGTGCTGCAGGCAGGGCTGAGCCTTGGCTTTGCGAGGATAGAGACCCAGAAAGAACCTGGGATCACAGGAGAAATGTTAGCACTGTTTCTTAGGAAAATTAATGCAGACAGAGAAAAGCAAGCATAAGTTTCAGGGGTCAGATAACCCTCTTCATCACCAGGCTGCTCATTTCAAGGCACTCACCACTGCGCAGGCGGTTGTGGGTGGAGAGCTGCAGGGCGCTCTCGGGGCAGTTCCAGCGCTCCCATCCGAACTGGAACTTGCATTCCTCCATCCCACTCTGTGCGCCCGCCGCCACGCTGCTGGAGTACGTCAGGTACGCCTGCATGGAGAGCAGCGTCAGGCCTTGTCTCTTAGCATTTATCCGTGACAACAGACAAACACGGGCTGTGGGTCCTTTGCCTCAACAGGACTTGGAGCTGGTATGCTCCGGGAAATCTGGTTCCTTAGAAGAGCAGTATTTCCCATTTGCAAAACAAAATCACTCCGCTTAAATTATTGACAGTGCCCGTGTTAATTACCTTAGGTCCTGTCATCAGAAAGTTATTCACCGACCTGAAACAAAGAAAGGAAAATGAGACGCGCCGTTTAACACAGGCTGAAGAGCATCCCCCCACACACCCCGAATCCTACCATGCTGCTGCATTGAGAATAGCACCGTAGATGCCCATGATGGAGAGGAGGAGGAAGGTGCTGCCCCTCATGGCTGTCAGAGCGTGGAACTTGGCTCCCTTTGCTGATCCCACAGGTCCCTGGCAGGGCTGCCGCACTGCGCCGTATCTCCAGATATTCGGGTCCAGGAAAGCTGCAGGAACCTGCAACCCTGATATTTATAAGGTGAAGTTCTGAATAGTCAAAACCCCCCATTCATTTGCTACCCAATGACTTAATGTGGTAAAAAAGCTCCCGCGCCAATGGGTGACAAGGAAACGCCTAATGTTGCACTTCAAAAGGCAGAGCGGTGTCACTGGGAGCTGTGATGATGTGAGGAGAGCAAACTTCCCTAACAATGGGCCACTTTTAACTCCACTCCACACCAGCTCCATCCCTTTCTCCCTTCCCAAGTGCACTTGCCTGCTCCCTTTCACACCCCGCTCACGAGCAGAGGCCGGGCCCCGAGCTCTGCGATAACAAACCCAAGCATTTCTACAGCGCCCTGCCAGCCTGCTCCCTGCCATGAGAGCTCTGTATCCTATACAGATCCACCAGCGACACACCTCCCGGGTCTTCTTGACTCGAAGAGATTCATTTAATGGTGGTTTTTTTTCCCCTCCTCGCCTCCTTATGATGAGAATTCCCGTATTTCCATCCTGATAATAGCGTGCACGTCGCGGCAGCGTTTGGAAATCTCTCCAATTCACGCGGCTGCAGCTTGGGAACGCTGTGTGAATCACTTATGTGGTTTGCTCCATGCTTCAAGGCTGTAATTAGGGGAACAGTTTTCCGGGGGTTGCGATTTCCCTGCAGCGAGGTCTGCCCTGGCTTCTGGCTGCTCCGTGCACGTGAGCGCTGCCTCGGCCCCTCCGCTTCATCCCCGTGTGCTTGGAAGGGAAAATCCTTATCAGAGGAAAACCAAAAGGCCTCTTCATAGTCATGGTCATTAAGGGCTGCGGGAGCTGTAATGGAGCAGCAGCAAGACTTGTTCATGGAAACTTCTCGGGTGGTTTTCCTGTGGCTGAGCAGCCCCAGTCAGGCTGGCTCACCCTGCGCAGGGCTGTCCTTGTCCTGCTACTCTCATTTCCCCATCGAGGTGCTGACATCTGGGCTCCTGCTGTTGCTGCAAGGTGATGCGCTGGGGGGCTGCAAAGTGGAGGTTTGGGCTGTGCCAGGGGCGGGAGCAGACTGTGCCTCAAACGTGCCCACTGGTCTGCCCATGGTGTGTGTGTGAGCACAGTGAGAGCCCACGTGGAGCTCCTGATCACGGGGAGCCCAGGGACACCCCCACTTCTCTCACTGGGCACTGAGCGAGAGGAACATCCCCATCCAGCCCCAGCTGGAGGGAAACAGGAGTCAGCACCGCAAAGCCACCAACAACCGTTGGCAGTCAGAGGATTAAAAATGCAGATTGGTTCAAAATGCAAAATGCCTTCCAAGTGAGCACCACGCTGGTGTGCTGCTGCCAGCACGGCAAAACCCTCTGTGAGTCAGCACTGTAATCATTACCATCCCAAGCAGATCCTACTTGTTAGATCTGTCAAAGGACAATTACTGGGAATGAAGTGTTTCCCATGTATCAGCGAGGTTCATTGATTAAAGCCTGTGCATATGACTTGGAAATCTGCTGTGCATTTTCAAGATGCACGCATGTCATTTGGGGCTTTGCGTCTGTCTGTCCCTGGGGACATATTGGCGGTTTTTTGGTTGGTTGGTTTTTTTTTTTTGGTATTTTGTCTGGGAGAGCCTGTACAGCTGAACAATTTTGGCGTGTCTGTTATGTCAGCTCACACATGATCCTCCTATCTAATGCCAGAAAAATAACAGCTTCTCTGGGCGTGAAGCGCGGCTGCAAGCACTCATTGCAATTGGCAGCATTGCACAGTTACTTGCTTGGGTTGTTAAAATATATCTTTCCCTATTAAAGCCACAGGGATCTTAAAAGTCACTTGTAATGTTGTCACTTACGCTAGTTGTCAGCAAATGGAGAGCAGTGCATGGATGAGCCTTCCTGCTCTGGGGATTTCTCAGCCTGCTCAGACCCATGGGCGGGGATGGTGGTTTTGCTGGAGGACTTTTCCCACCACCCAGACCTCATGGTAAAGCAGACTTTGCTCTTAGCGTGTTGATAAATTTTGCACTTATAAAGTGCTTTGCTCAATGCCCTTGCAGCAAGAGAGATTAAATGTAGCAGTCTCTGCTTTGTGGCTGGGTAAATTGAGGCACAGAGACTGCTGTGCATCAAATCTCAAAGTAAATGGCAGAGCCGTATGGGCTGTAGTTATTCCAAAGCTGATTTCAGTGCTTTGCTCCCCAGGTTGCAGGGTGGTGCTGGCTCATCCGTCACCCATGGGACAAGCCTGTGCTCACTGAGCCCTACAGCTCATCTGCGGAATGCTGGAGGAGTTTTCCTTTGGCGTTTCCATTCCCTAGAAACTCACAGGAAAAAAAAAAAAATCTGAAAGCAAAATTTCTCCTTAGTTTACCTGGTGGTGCAGAAAGGCCGGCAGTCCTCGCAGCCCTGAGCTGTGGGGTCGGTGGGACCGGCAGAGGCTCCGTGCTGCTGCAAACAGCCGAGCAGGGAATGCTGGTTGGGAATCGGTGTCCTGGATGTCAGCCAGAGCCCCTTGGCTTTACTGATCATCCAGTGATGCTTTGTTTCTTATTTTCTTGCTACGCGACCAAACAGGCAGTGCTTTTTGTGAGATGATGGGAGTCCTGAAATATTTTGGTATCTGCCCCAAGTCAAGAGACTTTAATAGTGTGTATGCAACCCTATATACTCATGAAACCCTATTCACATCAGAATATGGCATTTAAAGGAAGGCAGACGAGGCAAATCAGTTCATACAAACACTGCAAGTAGAAGCCTGTGCAAAGACGGACTGATGGGCCATGTGGGGGGTCATGAGTGCAGGGAGCAGCAAGGGGAGCAAGCACTGCTGGCATGGAGGACAGCAGATAAAGCACAGACAGCTCGTTAAATTGCCCTGGGCAGGTGATACATTCAGACCCCTAGCGTCAAATCCTGCATTGCTGGCTCCATTACAATAAAATCCACCTGGGTAATTAGAGAGACACCCCCTTGTCAGCAGCGCCGGAAGCGGCTGCATTTTATTGTGCTCTCCCCAGGAAGCCACCCAAGCCCCCAAGGTGATGCCATACTCTTGGATTGCACACAGACAGTCTCTGTTTTGCTCCAGAATGATCCATCACCGAGCACCGAATAAATGCCCTGAATGCTCAGCTCTTGTTTTTCAGTCTTCCCGACATCAGGTTTCCCATAGTGGGGAAAATAGGTTCACGTCTGCTTTGTCTGCTGCAGTTCCCAGCTGCAGGAGCAGCCTGCAGGACCCAAGCCCTGGTCCTACCAGTACTGGGGGGAGTTTTGCCTGAATAGCAAATATGTTTTGATTAAGGAATGTTAATAGAAGATTGGGTGAAACTGAAATTAGATTTTGGGCCACACCCATCCTGCAGGCTCAGTCCTCTTGATTGCTGTGTTGGTACATAATTAGAAGTGGGCTCATGTTCGCTGAACAGAGGCTTAAAAGCCCAGCAGTGCAGTTGGAGGGTGCACTTTGTTGTGACCAAATGAGAAGCCTCTCTCTCCTTCCTCCATGCAGCAACTCATCCCTCTTGGTTGTACCAACACAACCAGCTTTTTGTTTTTAATCCTGATTCCCAACACAGCCTCAAGCACTGCACGGTGGGGCAGGCAGTAAACTTCATCAAGGAAGCCCAGAATGAGCAACTCCAAGGTCAGAGGCTCTGCTATTGAAGGAGACACCTCCTGGAATATACTACAGGACCATCAGGATGCTTAAGGGATCACAGGAGGTGTGAGGTTGCACAGTTTGGTCTCCAAAATGGAGACTTCAGCCCAGGAGCAAGCTGGGATGTTGCTTCTGGCAAGAGCAAGGCTCTTTCACTTGCAAGCAGATAAAGGGCATTTATTCCTCATCCTTCTCCCCAGTTTTGCATTGCATGTTTTAAGTCTGTCCTTCCCCGCTACCTTCTTGCCCTAATGACTTCTCCACTCTGTTTCCATGACCTCACCCATTCCCAGACTCCCAAAGGCATCTGCTCTCCCACTCAGCATGGGGGCTATAGGCAGATTCCAGTCTGGGTTAGAGCCCTACTGTGCCACCCCGCATGGGTGCACAGGAATCCCATTCTCCTGGCCCCAAATCTCCCTCCAGCAGAGCAAAGCTGCTCCTCACTCAGCATCCCCCCTGGAAAGAGCTGTTGGGGTCTGTCTGCCCATCCTCCCAGGGCTGGATGGGTTA
The DNA here is from genome assembly GCF_016699485.2 of Gallus gallus. Lineage (NCBI taxonomy): Eukaryota > Metazoa > Chordata > Aves > Galliformes > Phasianidae > Gallus > Gallus gallus. The sequence continues at coordinate 13,950,312 of NC_052544.1, forward strand.
CTAAATCCCCATGGCTACTCTGTGCTTCTTTCTCTGCATCATCCTAAGAGGAGATAAAGATACTCTGGGGCAACCAGCTTAGTCCTGCTGCTGCTTGAGCTGCCATGAAGAGCAGAGCAGGATAAGACACTGAGGTTTCCACCAGCCTTTAGTTTGCCATGCCTCAGTGCTGTGACCCGATGGGCCTCACCTCCTCCGCTCCTCCAGGCGTGTCCTTCAAAGCCCACAGGGCTGTTTACACATCAGCACCATAAAGCAGTGCCAGGAGTTTTGTTTTCCACTCCCTCCTTAGAGGAAGTGTCATGCAAAGCAGCGTTAGTGCAGCAGATAGGTTACTGCCCGGGTATGTGGGTATCTCCTATTCTGGAAATGCAGCACCTCAGCAGATAAACTCCTGCCCAGGAAGAGATCAGGACCCTGATACAAAGGAAAATTATCGCCTCCTTCATCATTGCCATTCAAACTTGAGCTAAGTGAACTGATGAATAGCATTGCTTGTGTGGTGCTCCACAGCTCTCCAGGCTACCAGTCTCTACATGTCCCTTAGCGGCTGTGGCTCTGCCTCCTCTCCTGCCCTCACCCACTCTGTGTCCTGGGAGGCCCTGAGCCCACGTACCACTGGTGTGGAGCTGGAGGTGTGTGGCTGTGCAGGGCGGTGGTTGGCGGCTCTGGCAGCAAAGGGGGGCAGTTTTCAGCATCACAGGAGGGAGCGGTGATTTGAGCCATGAATATTTTCTTAAAGTTTACCTTTATTTTTGTCGCAGCAAAAATACCCACTCTGGGCAGAGGAGTGCACAAAACTGCAAAGCCTTTCTGGGGAAACTGGGATGGAAAGAAACGTGAAGAGCTCTGAGTCTTGCTGGGAAGAGCCCAGTGAGAAGAGACCTTTGTTTCCGGTCCCTCTTTCCCACTTACAGCACGCTCATACAGAGGCTTCAATCAGCCTGCAGACGAAGCTAGTGCCGTGCATTTATCGCTACGGGAGGTGGGAAGAGAAGTTCCCAGCGTCACCTGAGCGAGGCAACGACTCGGGGCAGGCTCTCTGGCCTTACCAAAGCAGCCTTAAGCCTCTACAGATTCGAAGCTGCCCGGAGTTCACAAAGGCTCCTCAGCACCCCCCGGGCACGGAGCCCCGTTAGGGCCCTCTGGGGGCCGAGGTTTCCCCGGGGACGCCCCGTGAGGGCACGCAGCGGCGGGATCGGATCCGTCCGGGCGGTGCCGGGGCTCCCCCTGGGGGCGGCCCGTTGTGCGCAGCCGGCAGGGCGGGCGGCAGCGGGCGCTGAGCTCGGGTCAGCGCGCGGCCTTTCCCACAGGCCCGCCCCGGGGCGCGCTGTGCAGCGCAGCCCGAAGTCACTCACGGGTGTTGCCGCTCCGTGTGCTCACCCCGTGTTACAGACGGCCGCTCTGCTGTCCGAGCGTGGCTCAGGGATTCAGATTTTTCGGCTCATTCTGCACACCGAGGGCTATTTTAGGTTAAGCTCTTTTATTTCCTCCCTGCTCGTGCACCGCTTGACATAAAATGGCGACCGCGGCTTTCCCTGCGTGGGACCGGGCCATCTCCCCCTGGACCGGTGCCACCAAAGCCTTCATTGTTCCTGGGCGTGTGTGCGCACGTGGAAGAATGGCAGCCAGCACCAAAGCTGCTCCACGTGCCCAACACCTGTCCTTACACTGCGGCTCTGCCAGGGGAGGGCTGCGCAGGTGGGAGCTGAGGGCTCGGCTTGCCCGGCTGCTGCTGCGATAAGAGCCTGCACAGGGCTCAGGTACGGCAGTCCGGGCAGGAGGAGCAGAGTGAAGGCGGTGCTGTCACAGAGCTGTGGCAGCACTTGGAACTGAGGTGGGTCTGCCTCCCTGCAGAGGGGTCCCCGGAGCAATGCTGCTGCCCCAGGGCACCCGCGGTGTGTGTGTGTGTGTTCATGTGTACCTGTTTTCTTATTGCTAAACCAAATCCATGATACGGGGCCCATCATGTGTTTCTTTAACTCTTGGAGGTGACCTCTCCAGCGCCAGCTGGGCAGGAGGGCTGGCTGCACAACCTGGGCTGGCTGCACAACCTGGGCTGGCTGCACAACCTGGGCTGGCTCCCAGTCAGGGGCACAGCAACAGAAAAACCCAATTCTTTCCACTGAGGAGGAGAATTGTTTCCAGCACCAGGAGAAAACAAAGCAGACCAAGAGGGATTATTTTCCCCAAACAAAATGCTGTTTGAAAACACCCACTTGGAGTTACACAGCCCTCCCTCCCTCCCTCCCTGCTTGCTGCAACTTTGCCAAATGCAAACATTTTCACAGCATCAGCCTCTGAATTTGTGCGATTGGCTTCAGATGCCTCAGATGGTTTGTTGTGAAATCCTCCTTCATTCTGTTCAGTGCCTGCTGCTGGAGCCCTACAGGGCCCCGTCTGCACGTGCCTCTCTGAGCACAGGGGCTGGGAACGCCCTTTTGCTCCCCCATCCACACATTGGATCGGGTTGGATCAGGAGAGCACACCTGCACATGAACATCTGCTCCTCCATGCCCTGTGCTGGGTGCAGGGTGTGCAGCACACTGTGGGACTGCGGCTGCCCGTGCCTGGCTGAGGAGGAGCTCTGCACTGCCGGGTCAGTGCTTTCTAGGAGCCGTTATTTTCATCCTGTGGTTTTGGGAGGACAATGAGTGAGGTGGACAGAGGCAGGAGAGCTGCCCATGCTGCTTCTGAGTTGGGTTTTGGCCACACCAGGCACCTCCTCGGCTGTGCTTTCAGCTCCCTTCTATCTTTCTTCCCACACAGCTGCAGTTCAGACCCTGCTGACATTGTGTCACTGTGCTCACGCCCTCACACGTCCCCTGCTTTCCTCTCTCCTCTTCCTCCAGTAGTAGGAGAGGTCTCTGTCAGGCCAGGAGCCCAGTGATGGAGCAGAGGCACAAAGGACTATTTTCCCAAAGCTCCTTGAGCCCGTTGTGGGCATTGTGCTGTCAGACACCTCAGCCACCACATGGAAAAATAATGAGGGGGGGGGAAGTGTATTTTGGGATTGGAGTCATCAGGATTCCCCTATGGTTTGTAGCTGAGCTTAAACTGAAAACAGGTTCAGGGTTTGTCCTTCCTGCCTTTCCCTGTTATCAAACACCTGCCTAACGAGCCTTGCTTAATCAAGCATCTTCTGTATAGTAACAACAGGAATGCAGATCTCCTCTGTTCAGCCAGGGCTGGATGTGGCTGTGCAGAACAATTAGCAGTGACTCACAGGGGCAGGGGGACAAGGCTGGCTCTATGGCAGTGCCAGGAATGCTGGTGTTTGTCTGTATATGATTCTTTTTTTTCCTGTGATGGGATTAGCACCAAGGCGTTTTTTCCTTTGGAGGATCCCTAAGGTACTGTCTCATTATGTAAAGCATCCGAACAGCAAAGGCCTGTTGCTCTTTAGCTAATCAGCCCCAAGCCTTAAGTTCCCCACCTGGAGGTGGGTGAGGTGGCCCAGGTGAGCTCCTGCCTGCAGAAAGCTGCAGAAGGTCTGGGCACCAGGAGTGGGTGCTGTCAGTGAGCCTGTCTGTGGATGGGGGGTCTGGAGCAGTTTAAGATGTTTCTTAGGGGCACCTGAGGTGCTCGGTGTGGTTGGCAGGAAACACTTCCCCAGCAGAGTGGCTGGAATGATCAGCATTCACTCTGTCTGGGCCTCAGGTAATTAGCAACTTCCTGGTCTGTGCCCTCAGCCTGCCCTGCAGATAAGGGCTGTAATGCTGTTTGATTGTGGTAACTGAGGGCCAGACCTGGCCCTCCTCTTCTTGAATCTTCATCTCCTGATGCAGTGACTTCACACTGCAGCACGGGAGGACACTCCTCAAACCCGGGGTCTGTGACTGCGTGCCTTCAACTTCAAGCCTCTTTGAGCTGCTGGTGGTGGAAGAAGCAGTCTCCAAACATGCCAGCCTGCAATATCTGTGCTGGGTGAGCTGTGACCTCGATCCTTGCAGAGCTTTTTCTGGCGTGCAGCTGCTGTGAGCTCTGCTGTAACTTGGAGAGCTTTGCAGCCCAGGGCTGGGGAGCTGGGCTGATGCTGTCCTTGGCCCCAAAGCCTTCCTAGATGGGTAAGTCACACAAATAGAAGTGCTAAGACTTTGAGTTTACAGTTCAGGCTGCTAAGTGCAAATAGCTCGGCTGGGAAGAGGTCTCATGGAAGCAGAGTGAGCCTGGGGCAGCAACAGCTGGGACAAACCTGGTGCCTCTGGTGCTGCAGGCTGCTCTGGCCTCTCGCCTCTGTCCTCAGAGCAGCACTGCTAATCCTTGGCTTCTGGGCAAGCAAAGAGGAGAATATCTCTATTGTTTTCTTGCTTTGGCCAGACCTTGTTTCCCTTCCCGCTGCCTGAGAGCACAGCACAGACGTTGGGATCTGGGGGGTGTGGGTGCTTCCCATCGGCTCCGCTGCACGCAGAGTTTTGGGTGATTTATAACTCATTGTGCTGAGCAAGTTGGCAGATGCTCCGAGCTGGCAGGGAACGAGGGAGATTGTCGTGCGGAGCAGAATGCTGTCTCCTGGCACAAGAAAATAAAGCAAGTTTAGTCTTTGGGCTCACATGCTGAGCGTGGTCGTGGTGTGTGCCGGTTGCCAGAACTGTGGCACAGGAAAGCAGTGGTTAATCTGTCTGAATGCTCTTAGCAGTGCGGGCTGCCAGCAGGGGCTGTTCTCTCGGTACCGGCTCTGAATGCTGACTCCGCCTGCAGGCTGCCATCACAACAGGTATTTGGCCAAGGCCAAGCTCCCAGCCCTTGGGTGGAAGCACAGCAGCCCCCTCCCCCCATTTAAGTGAGGTGTGAAGGGAAGGAGGTCCTCGAAGGAGAACAAACTTGCTCAAAATAAGAAAGTAGCAGCAGCAGAGTTGAACTGGTAAGTAGTGACCCAAATTGCAGTGTTAGCCCTTTGGATAACGCTGAAGTGAATGAAGGCCTGAAGTTACCAGCCCTGCACGTAACACACTCCCCTTGGTCTCTTGGTCACCATCTACCCTGCATTGCTAGGGAAAGTTGCCCATTTTGTGGCTCTGCTCTTTTTGTTTAATTACAGATCCTGTGATTTGCTTTCAGTGTCAGCTGTCAAACAGCTCCTGAGTAATAAGAGCCCTCCATGTCAACCATTCGTTCCTGTTCCCTGGAGCCTGTAGGCCAGGTGGGCTTCCCCCAGCTATAAGCACGGCGTCCCTGCTGAGGGGAGGCACACTCGGTTATCCCCTTTCCCTGTGCAGGTGGGACCAGGCTGCAGCCCTGGTGGCAGCAGTGTATCTGCCCAAATCAATCATGTATATCCCTGATGTGACTGCAAACTAATTCCAGAGCTAACATGATAGCACATAACTGAGAGCAGAGTGGGAGCAGAGCAGACTTCTGCTGAGCTCTCCCCAGCCCAGAGAGGGTGTTTCTGCACCACCAGTAATGAAGACTTAAGGATACCTCGTCTGCTCTGAGGGTTTGTTGCATGCCTGTTTGCTGCCCAAGGTGTCTCGTGTCCCACAGAATCGATGCAGTAATCATTTTATAATGAATTTATTTTCTTCACTGCCCCAGAGACCTTTGAGCGTTCTCATATTGCTTGCTATCAGGTGGGCAAAGAGCTGTACTGAGGCTGACTGGATCTTGATGGGCTAACGAGGGCAGAATGCCGATGAGAGAGCTGCAGCCATTCCCACCTGAGCTCCTAATTGGAGTCCTTCCTCAGCCCAGCCATCAGTTTGTCTTGGAGACCTCCAACCTGCTATTGGATAGGACTGAACAGGCTGACAGCTTCCTGTCTTATTCATGCCCTTCTCCACAGGTAAGGGTTGTTAGAATGTAAGCTTTGCTCTTTGGAGCTCCCCTGAAATGCCCTGTTGCATTTGATGTGGTCAGATGAAGGCAGACGCCATCACACCCCTGGCTCAGCACATCCCCTGTGCTGCAGAGCAGAGCTGCTGACCGCAGTCACAGCTACCCTTGTTGGAGGATTTACACAGCAACTCCTATTTGTAAAGTCTCAGACACAGCTGGATGGAAGAAACTTGTTCGTTGTGAGGGTTAGGAAAACATTTTTATGCAGTTGGTGGGTTGTTGGTTTTTTTTTTTTCCAAATGATGGGGGTGGTACAGAACTTAGAATTTCCATTTGAAGAATACAAATTGTCTTCAACAAATACAAAACAAACTTCTTCCTGGGAACATGAAAGGAGGGTTTGCTAAATGAAATGGATAACGAGCACTGAGGGGAAGGTGGAAGGGAGGGGAAACAACAGACCAAAACCCAGCACAGAAGCCCAAACCCCACTGGAGAAGCAGCAGTCACAGCATCTCTCTGACGTTCAGGATGTGCTCTCACTTTGCTTTTCTTGCTCAATAGCTGCCAGAAAAACAGAGAACAAAAGCACTGTCAATAAGCACCCCAAGGGTTGGGGGCAACACAGACATCTGTGGCTGAGGGGTGGTAAACCCCCACTGGATTTGACTGCCCCAAAATGCTGACATATTCCTGTGTCTGCCCGGCTACTGAGGTGCAGTTCATGATGTTGCACCTTCCTCTTGTAGGACAGGCAGACATCAGCAGGGATGACAAACCGGGGCAGAGCGGGTTTCTTGCTGGGGTAATGGTGTGTCCCCATGGCTGCCAGCACTGACACACCCCAAGTAGAAACTGTCCGATAGAATATGAATTTAATGGCTCTCTTTGTGGTTAGTGGTGCTCTTCTGAGAGAGGCTGCTCCCAAAGCCTGGTCCAGGAGCAGGGAAGTGCCATTTTCACACCCAAAACTGAATGGGAACTACAGCCAGCACCTGGATCCTGGTGCAGCACAGGTATGGGGGCAGGAAAAAGCCTGGGACTGCAGCCCTGTGCTCAGGGAGGTTTCCTGGTCAGTGCAGGCAGTGATGGGCTGCTGCTGCTGCTGAATTCCCACAGCTCTGATGTGCCAAACCGGGGCCAGACCCCTCCTGGGACACTGCCTGAGCATCTGTGCAGGTGTGTCCCATTGCCTTTGCTTTTAGCAGGGTCAGTACCATCAGATTACTTTCAAACAAGCAGCACAGTTGGTTTTAGCTGCTCCTACCTTCGGAAAACTCAACATTTAGCACAAGTCTTGGCATTGTCCCCATCTAACTCAGGGATGGGTTTGATCAGCATTCATTTTGCACATTAGCTGCAATACGGGCAGACGTTCTCTCTGCTCTCAGTTCAAACAGCCCCACCAGCACTTACTTTCTTTGGTGGGCAGTGGATTTTTCTCTCTTGTTTCTGTCTTCTTCAGCTTGGTCTTATCAAACGTTTCGATTTCTGCAAAATCAGGTTTGTCAGACATGGTGGGTCCTGACAAAGAAAGGGAAAGCAGACCCGGCTCTGTTAGCTCGTGCTGTGCTATCAGCCATCTGCAAGGCAAATTCTGCTGCAAAAGTGAAGAAATGCAGTAAAAATGTTTATCCCAAACTGAGCACGGATCTCACACCTCAATGTGGGGCTGCTCCCCGCAGCTTGGTGCTCTCGGAGCAGAAGAGGGAAGGCATGAGAAGAATTTAATATACATTTCTTAGCGTCGGTTTCTAAAAGTCACATTTTGAACATAGAAACAGAACTGAATACAGACAGCGCATTCACAAAGAATCACCCACGGTACCTCCTGACCTAAACCGCTGCTTTGAGGAATGCTGATACCCAGAGGTTCTGCAATAAGCCACGAATCCAACATGCACCAATAGTTTCAATAACGGTTTTGTTCTCATTAATAGGCTTTTTCTGTAATTCTGAGTACAGTGCCCTAAGCGGGTCCTTGCAGCAGGGCAGATTAGCTGCTGTGTGCATTGTGCCCGACAATAGGAGGGCTGCTTCGCAGGGTCCTTTGTTTGCTCTCGCACTCAATGCTCGAGTCAGTGCATCCGATTGGACCCCATTGTAGCAGATACCCACAAAGCACACCAGCATTAAGCACACAGGCAAACCGTCCCTCATCCAGTTCCCGTTTCTAATAGGAATTCAAGCTAAAATTCATCCACTGCATTGTTCTGCTGAGCTCAGCAGAGGTTCTACCAAGGATGGATCGGCCTACGGGCTGCTGGCAGGCGTGCACCTTTTCCTTCCTTAAGGCAACCTGCTTCTATCCCTATCCGCTCTGAGACAACAGAAGTAAATATTCACAGGACAAAAAAAGCCATCAAAAGAAGCCAAAGCAAAGCTACTGAAAGCACATGGCATTACCGTCTGGCTGCTTTCTCCTCAGCTGCTCGGTGACCGTCTGAGGCAGCGCGTGTTTAAAAAGGTCACGTTAATCCCTCCTCTCCTCCCACCTCCCCCCCCCATCACCATTAATATTGATTAGTTCTGTGCTGGGATTGCTCAGCATTAAGGGAAAGGACAGATTGCCTCTGCAGAAAATGCACGAGAGGGGGAAATGGGGAAACCAGCAGGGAAAACTGCCAAAATACGGCTTGATTTTTTTTATCTCCTCCTTTTTCAAGATGATGGCGTTTGAGTTTCCTGCCCTTCTTCTGCAACGCTGAGGTTTGCAGTTCACCTAAGGGCTGGTGCTTGGCTGTGGGTGATGAGTTCAGGGGGACATCCAACGCCTGCCGGCTGGAGATGGCTCTGTGCACAGCGGCGGTGGCACTGCTGCCACCCAGGGCTCATCGGTGAGCTGGTGGCCAGGTGGGTGCCCTGGGGGGAGGAACAAAGAATCTCCCCTTTGTTCTCAGGTTTGGCAGCTACAAACCCTCGTGGAGTGCCTCCCACTCCATGCAGTCCCTGGGAAGCACCCACTGTCCTGCTGGGCTTTGTGAGAAGCCGCGTTTGCACGTCCTGCTCACAGAAGGAAATCAAACTCTGGGTGCTGAGTGATGTGGTTTAAAATCCCTTTGTAATGGCTGGGAGCCCTCGGCTGTGTTTAGCTGGGACACTCTGTGGGAAACCGAACAAGGTGGCATCCCCAGCCACGTCCTAGGGCTGCCTTTAGGTGTCCAACCTGGGGTAACATTAATAGTGCGCTGGAATTCTTTGGTTGCTCTACTGACTTTAAGGGAGCTGAGTGGCTCCGACAGCCACTGGGCAGCTGTGAGATCTTTGGACAGACAAATGCAGTTGATGGAGAGATCCTGGAAGGTGATGTGGGACTTTCCAAAGGCTTAAGTAGAGTGCTTTGGGGTCTGATCTGCGTGCACTGAGAACACGATTTAAGGACCTCTTCCTCCAACATGTACTTAAATTAAAATGATGAACGAGGTGAAGGAGAGCAGAGCACCTTCACATGAGAACATCTGCATGGCATGGCTCCGCTTGAACTGCACAGGGATGGTCTGGGTCCTGCTGAGCTCAGCACTGTGCCAACCTGTCTGTGCTGTGTCTGCACCTAAAGGGCTGTGGGCAGCAGTGTGGCCGTGCTCATTATGATCAGAGTTCTGCCAGTGGTGCAGCCTGGCTCAGTCATCTCCACGTCTGCACTGCCCACAGTTCGGGATGCTGCGCTCACCTCTGGCTCAAGAGGCACTGGGGGGATGCCGAGCTGCACGGAGGTGAGGTGGGCAACTGCAGGAAGAGGGGGGTTCTTTCTCTTGGGTGCGACACCAAGAATCAGATTGCATCTATTTCTATGTGAGACCAACAGGGACAAAGCATCCCAACGCGTCGGGGAACAGATGTTGTGCAGATCGGAGTCTGCAGCTGAGCCAATACGCTGACACAGCTGGCTCGACGTAACACACCCACTCAAACAGAACAGTGATTTCATTTTCAAAACGCTGTGGTATTTTTGGTGGTAAAGGTAGGAGATTGATTTTTCTGAGGCTGAAATTGCTGGGCTGGGTTCTGCCAGCACCCCGATTCCTTTTGGAATCAAACACCTTCCAGCAGGGTGGCAGGACGGGGTGTGCTGTAAGCTACACGTAGAGGGTTCTGTCCTTAGAGGAACAGAAAGGAGACTACAGCTTTACTGGAAGGATTTTCTCAGTTCCCTTTGTGCTGCTTGCTCTATCTTGCTGCCAAAAAAAATATCCATGTTTGGGAACGGAGACAGGTTCCCAGGCTAAGAGACAATGAGTCCTGGGGGCGTAGGGAAGGCAGTGATGTCTCCTTGGCAGTGTCTGCTGTAATCCTGCATTGCTGGTGTGTAAACAATTGGTTCTTGTCCTCCAGTGCATGTTTGATTGTTACCGGAGGTGTTTTCCTCCTCTACAACACTGGGCCTTAAGGGTGGCTGCAGATGGGAGGAGAAGACAGGCTCGATGTGGACAGTCCTTCTGCCCTGGCTCTATTTTCCAACCCCATGTGTTCCAACTAGCTCTGGAGTTAGTCTATGCTAGGAGTCTTATCGCAGCAGAAAACAACCCAAAGAGAAAACATAAGCTGGTGGGAGTGGAAATCTCCTCTCCCCCTCTTTTTTTGACTTCCAAACTTCACTATGGGGGTGAATTTTTAAAGGTTTAACCAAATGGAGATCCGTGCAACAGAGCTTTCTGAAAAGCTGACCCAAAACTGTGTCTTCCAGCACTACATATTGGCTTTGGTATTGCCTTCTCTATGCAAAATGCAGTGACAGTGTGCATTATGAAAGGGAAAAGATTAATACAGAATGTCCATGCATGTGATTCTCTCCCAGAGAAAAGGGTGGGGAAAGAAGCATGTGACACATTAGTCACAACAGCATGCCACAGGGCAAATGGTGATGAATGCTGCTCTAGAACTGCTAGGTTAGCATGACTTACACTATTTACTAACATACATGTTTTTAATACATGTCTATTTCTGTCTCTAGACATGAGGAACAGCAGCACCTCTTGTATGCAGAGGGAAAGTGTAGGGCAGAGAAAGAAGTCATGGGTGAGCGCTGGGAGTGTGCTCAGAGGTGGCCCTTCTCAGTGAGGGCATGTCTCAGTTTGACTGCTCTGGAATCCAACAGTCTGTTGCATTCAACCAACCGCTGTTGAAGTCCTCACTCTTTTTACCCTGAACAAAAGGAGAAACACTGTTCTGATTTTCATTTTTATCCAGAGGAAAAACAGGCAGCAGGTGAGCCTGCCATTTCCATCAGTGTTACGCTGTGTGCTGCGGGGATATGAGGGCGCAGTGCCCCCGACTTCAGGGACACTGTGAGGGATGCCTACCACCAGTGCTGCAACATCCTTTCAGTTCCAATAGCCTGGGGCCTCAGAGCTGAAGTATGCATTATGTTTTGTGGAAGAGAAGATGAATTCTCACGTTGTTCAGCTGCCTAAGGAAGGAAGGCTACCGAAGCAGAGCAGCAGACAGCCTGGTATCTCCTCTAGCTAATCTCTACAAGGAATTTCCAGAGTAAAAAGTTGTGTTTCTCTGTGTAGGGGTTCATACATCATCTTTCCCAAGAATCATTCTCCAATCTGATGAGTTTATTTGTAAGCCATACACACAGACAGTACAGTTTGTGCTCAAGGCCGACGAGTACCTAAGAAAGTGGTAACCAATAAGTTCCACATTTGCTATCAGTTGCCTGCTCAAATGAATGCTGTAGCACTGCTTTTCTTCTCTGAGATGTACAGGAAGAATATTAGGCTACTCTCCTTCTGCAGCATCCAAAGCAAATCGCTGTTTTTTTTCAGGATTTGACCAAATTAAAGTGTTTCCAATGGCCACTTTAAGGCTGTTCCTTGCAAGTATATACAAAAGACCAGAAACCATCTTCAGTCTTGTTAAGGATATATCTTCATTACAGGGTTAATCTGAGCTCTGTACACTCAATTTGTCACCTCTGCAGTTGTTGTACTCTGAACGTGAGCGACCACACCATGAAACAACACGGGAGCAGCAGAGACCGATTGTGTTGGCAGCGGGCAGATTGTGCTAACCTGAACTGCAGCTCTTCCATGGCTCCGAGCAGGAGCCCCACAGCTCAAGTGCAGATCCTGGAAGGTTCAAAGCACAGGAATTTAAAGGCGATGGGGACATTGAAGCTTCAATTCAAGCTAACTTTTGAGTGGAAGCTCGCTTTAGGGCATGAGTTTGTCAGCCTGCTGCCCAAACTGGTGAATAAAGAGGAAAGCAAATTGGAACTGAAAAATGAAAATGTGCAATAGTGCATTTTTTCCTTCTCTGCTGCTTACACTGAATGATATTTCCCTTCGGATGAATATACGCTTGCATAAAATTCAAACTCAGCTGTCTACAGATGGGGGTGGGAAGGAGAACAGAAGGAAAGGAATGGAACTGAGAAGACGGAATTAACCTTTCAATGTCTTGAATTTCAAGAAGGGAAGAATTCTCTCCTGCTAAGTCTGCAACCATGCAATTAAAATGCGAACGAGCCTCAGTAGCCACATCTGCCCTATATTCCTACATCTCTGCTTTAAAGACAGATCTTCCAAACACATGGGAAAAAATCAACCCTTATGCTGTAATCACAAAACTCTGGTACAAAACCAAGTAGCAATGTCTGACATCTCTGTAGAGCACGTGCCTTTGATACTGAACCCAGCTTAAAGCAAAACTCCTTATACACGTCTTGTAACGGCAGACAGCCTTCAGAAAGATGAATGTATTTCTCTGTGCTGGAGTTTCTGTTTCCAGAAAATAGATTCCTTCACTTGTTTAGCTGAGTTTTGTGAAGTTTCATTTGAAGTTTCATTTCATCACCCACAGAGCCTTGTGCTGGTGCTGTAAAAGAGAATGTTAGGAAAGCTTTAAATGCTGGAAAAGGGGAACAAAGTAAAGACCCCTTTTTGGGGACATCACTCTGTTTCTGCAAGAAACATACAGGAAAGGAAAGGATTTTGCAGAGCAACCAGCTGGAAGCATTGCTGTTTGCTAATTCTTCTTTGCTGTTCAAAGGACTCTCTTTTGTCAATACTGTGCAAGACGTCAATAGGATCCATTTAAGACCAAACATGTCCAGGAGACTGTATCAAACAATTTGTTTGCAGATAGACAATTAAAACCAAGAGCAAACAGTTTGCTGACGTGGGGGTAATTTTTCCCCAAGTAAAAGCTACTGGCACATGATATGAAGGTATTACAGCAGATGATGTCTGGCTTTGCTACGCGTCAGATTTCCGTGCCCTTCTGCTGAGATAATGGCCCAGTATGAAGGGGAAGAATTGCATGGCAGTGCTATCAAACTTCAAATGATGGGATGGCACTGTGGAATGTATTTGGGTGTTATAGATCAGCTCACACTGAATCTGCACAGCAACGAACACTTCCTTGGGATAAACAAATGCAAGCCTTGGGATAAGGCAAGTTTTCTTTCACTTGCTTCTGATGAGGAGTGACTCCAGGCTGTCACTGGAACCAGGCTTCTGTGCTTGTGAGGGAACACCGAGCTGTAGAAAGGGCTCTCTCCTTGTGGGGAGGCGCTGACCATGGCACTCCAGCTCTTTGGCCTGAGGAGCTGTGCAGCAGCTGGGGAATGGGTCCTTCTCCTCCAAGCCCCACGCTGTGGCCTTGTCATTGGCTCTCTGCAAGGCGGTTCGTTGTCACAGATCCTGGTGTGTAGGTGACATCCTATGTCATGCAATGTGCCTGCAGCCTCGCACCTGCGCTACATCTGCCTCTGTGCCAGCGCGCTAGGAGGGGATAGATGAGCCTGTATGAGCTCCATGCTCCTTGTTGAGACTGCTTGAACAGGGCTGGGTGTTGCAAGCCGTGCTGCAGTCCCTGTTAGGGGGAAAATTACAGAGTGCTACCAGAAAGTACAAGATATGCACTGAGATAGCTCTGAGTGCTAGGGGCAGCTGCCACACTGCTCCAATGCCATCCTGAGCAGTGGTCTGCACAGCTGGTGCTTTCATGGCTGTGCTGGGGCTGCTACCATGTGGCTGCTCCCCACATTGCTGCCTTCCTCCCTCCTGTTTTTGCTGGTTAACATGGCTAAAGCACCACGACTGCCAGTTTGTCCTCAAGCTTTCAGAAAGTGGAAGTGAGAACACAAAATGAGCAGAAGAGACTAAAATGGCAGCCTGGAACTGCATATGTCTGCCCCCTGCAAGGAGCGCTGGGTGTGCTTGATGGGAGGCAGGGTAAGCTGGCATGAAATGGTGCACTCAGAGCCAGGCCAGAGGAGGGAATGCAGTGTCCTGGACCCGAAAGCAGTCAGCGGGTGCTGTGCAGTGCCTGCCTACCTGCCTGCCTCTGCTGTCTGTCTCCTCGCTCTGCGTGTTTTCTGTGTCAGATTTCTTGCAGTTTGACTCCTGCCAGCTGGCCAACAGATCTGCCCAAGAGCCAGCTGGACTCCGCTCGCTCCCACGTTTCATCCACAAGATTGCCAGCTTGTTCTGATTCAGTATCTTCAGTGTAGCTGATGAGGCTAAACGGATCAGAGGGAACACAGCCGTGGGTGCAAAGCACACATTCAGAAGCTTTATCACGACGAGAGGAGTTTTATTCGCTGCTCCAGTGGGGAAGTGCTGTGGGTGCAGACAGACAGCAGCACAGAACCTCGTGGGGCAGCGCTTCCCTCTGCCCTGCGTCCACCGCGTCTGTGCGGCCTTCCCTTCTTCCTTCCCTTTTCCTCTCCTTTCCTTTCCTCTTTCCCTTCTCCTTTCCTCTTTCCTTTTTCCTTCCCTCTCCTTTTCTTTTCCCTTTCCTCTCCTTTCCTTTTCCCCCTCCTCTCCTTTCCCTGTGCTGGGGAACGGTTGGAGCTGTTGCTCCGATGCCGTAATTCGGCAAATTCACCGGAAGCGCTTTGGTGCGGTTGCGGGAGCGGAGCGATGGCACAACGGGCGCCCGGGGCGGAGGCAGCAGCGCTCACACTCCGGGCAGCGCGGACCTGCGCGGGCCACGACAGGAGGAAGTCTGAGTCACTGCAGGGGCAAAAAACGACAAGGCAGCGAATCGCAGCTCGGTCCTCGCTGCGGGAGGCTCCCCACGGCCGCCCTGCCCGCAGCCTCGCGGGCACTAACGTCCAACAGGGCGGCCCGGGCCCCCCCACCGCGTTCTCCGGACAGATCTCACAGCCCGGAGTTGCGGGGCCGTCCCCGCATCGCCCCCCGCCCGGCCCGAAGCCCCGCACCGACGGCCCGCAGCCACCGCCGCCACCGCCCCCAGCGCCGCCCCGCCCCCCCCGCGCCCCCTCCCCGCCCCGCAGCACGTGACCCCGCGGGAGGGGGCGCGCGCTGCACCTGTCAGTCAGCGCGTCACTTCCGGCAGCCGCCGCCGCTACCGTTGGGGACCCCCCGCTGGCGGAGGCGCGTTCGTGCGACGGAGCCGCTGTGGGGACGGACGGCGCTCGGGGCGGCAGCGTGGCGGCCGCGGCGTACGGCGGCGGCAGGAGACCGAGAGAGGAGAAAGGAGAGGCGGAGGAGGCCCGCGAGGAGAGCGGAGCGGCGAGGAGAGGCCCGCGCCGGCCCCCGGGGTAGGAAGAGGCGGAGGAACCTGCCGCTGCCGAGGCCGGCGGGGAGGGCGAGTCACCCGGCAACGGTGAGGGGCCGCGGGGCGCATGCGCGGCGCGGGGGCCGGGGGTCGCGCCTCAGCAGCCGGGCGGGCCCGCCGTTCCGCGGCCGGGGCCGTCCGGGCTTCAGGAACCTTCTGGACAGCGCCCGCGAGGGGCGCGGAGCTCCGTGCTCGCCGAGCTGCGGGAGCCGCCCGCGGGCAGCTGTCAAAGTGCCGCGCCCGCCCCGGGCCGCGCTGCCGCCGGAGAGCGCCCGGGCGGTGCTGGGAGCCGGAGCGCGGTGCTGGCGGGCCGGGCCGGGGAATGCGGAGGGTCCCAGCAGCTGCAGTGCAGCCCCGGCCGCGCTGTGGGTGCGCTCACCGGGGAGCCCGGCTCCCCGCAGGGGTGCGCGTTCCATTGTTCTTGGAAGCTCCGTGGGATCCGTAGGCTCCGTGTGAATGCTTTTCGCTGCCGAAGGGCTGCTTCCCGTGAAGCGCTCCTATGTTGGGGGACTTCTTCCATTCCAGCACTGCAGCTGCAGCTTGGAACCAGACCTGCCTTGCTGTTGAGCTCCTTGGTCTGTCTGCCTCCTTAAATCATAGAATCACAGAATACTTGGGTTGGAGGGCACCTTAAGCCCATCCAGTTGTCCCCTACCAGACCAGACTGCCCCAGGCCCCATTCAGCCTGGCTTTGGGTGCATCCAGAGATGGGGCACCGCACTCTATGGGCATCAGTGCCTGCGCCTCGCTGCCCTCTGAGTAAAGAGTTTCTTCCTAAGACTGTTTCCCCTTCTATCACTGTCAGACCGTGTAAAAGGTCAGTCTTCCTCCTGCTTGTAAGCTCTGTTCAAGCACTGGAAGTCCACAGTGAGGTCTTCCTGGAGCCTTCTGTGCAAGGAACCACTGTCAGGCTCAAGGCAGAGAAAAGAAGGAAGAAAGTCACAACCACCAGATTTCTCATCTCTAGCCTTGCCCCACTTGAAAACAAAAACCGAAACTGATTATATCCAATCCTGTGCTTTTTGAGGGCCTGTATTCCTGAGTGTCTTCAGGGGCAGAATAGTTAGTATGTGACTCTGGAGTAAGTTGATCATTTGGGTTAGCATTTAGGTTAGAAGTTTTTCTTTCTTCTATGCAATGCAGTCTTCTAGCATAGAAGAGGAAGGGAGAAGCCAGTGCCTGCATTACAAAAAGATTGGCTGTTGGCCCCCTTGTGTTGTGTATCCTGGGTTGTTTCTTTTAACTGCTCATTATGAGTAATTTGCTTTACGTGTTCTTTTTTTTTTTTTTTTTCTCCAACATAAATTCAGAGATATTTAGATTGGGATATTTAGAATATTTTGTATGCTACCTCACACCAGAGGTCCCTTCCTGGTCTTTGCAATATTACAGTATTGAAATTAAATACCTCATTGTTCTGATAGCATTTTACTGGACAGTTAAAATGTTACTTATGGAAGATCAGTCAAGTAGGGTGCTCTGTGTTTGTGTTCAAAGAATTTTCCCAAGAAGAAGTCCTGATTATTTATAGTGCTTGCAAATTCTGACACAAACAGTGCCCCCATTTCTGAGTTAGGAAAATGATTGTTTTGGTCCCCAAACTCTTACACAGTTGGAAGTCTTCTGCACATGTTGTTGGTAATGTTGCAGGACCCACTAAGAGCTCATTAAAATAACTGATTTAATATTTGTCCTGTATGGCTCCTGATACGAGAGTTGTGCCAGCAGTAATGCTTCTCTTTGTAACGTACAGAACAGCATGTTGGCAAAGGCAGGTGAGGCTGGAGAAACGTTACGTTCACGAGTTTTGTGAATGCCTCTGCTCTGCTTGGAAGTTTTCTTTGCTCCTTTTTCTAATATTCAACCTTCTGATCTCTGGTCAAACGTTCATAGCTCAGCAGCGATGCACTCCTGTAGGGCTCGTTAGAAAGTCAGTAAAACCTGCCAAGTCTGAGGTGGTGGTTTCTGTTTTCTTTTTTCCTTCTCTGAAAGAAGCAGCAGCTCTAAGGAAGAGGAAGTGAGGCTGGTGAGAGAATGCCTTTAAGTCGTCCTTCAGGTCTGTGCATAACACCATGCTACTTGTGCTGCTGCGTGAGCACACAGCAAAAATCCAGTAGCCACTGGGAGGAGGGTGGGTTACTTTTTGCAAGGCATTCGGCGTTTGGATCTGTGAGGGTGGGAGACTGTAAGGCTTCCAGCTGTTTCTTGTATTGTTACTCAGTTATGTGTTTGCTGGAATAGTTGGAGCAAGAAATAGAGAATTGAAGGAGATATTTCTTCAAATTATCCTCTTTGAAGAATGTGAGATTTGTTACTTGTAACATGTGAGCTTTTCAGCAGAGCGGCCATACATCTCACGTCAGAGCTCTACTCAGGCAGAAGACCGAAGCTTTGCACTGCTCCCTGAGGAGTTAGTCAACTCTCCTGTTTGTGAGTCTCTTGCTGACTGCATTATTTAGCTGTAAGTTTACCTGCAGGAAAACTTTATTTGAGGATAATGACAGCTGTCTGCTTCAGCAAATCTGGGTTTGGCTCTGTAGTTCTGTACTGACTTCCCAGCCAGCTACTGGGATTTGGGAGAGCTCAGTCAGTTTGGATAAAATCAGTGTATTCTGAAGAGTAACATGACTTTTATTGCACCTCCAGGTACGTGTTCTTGTTTTCTTTTTGGAGAACTGTTGTGATTTGAATCCTTAAAAAGCAGAGCTCAGATGGGGAGTGCTGTGCTGAAAACCTGTTGTGTTTGCGACGTGTGGGTGGGGTCATTCAGTGCTGAAATGGATGCTGTTTGAAGCTGGGTGTGAACGCTATTCTGATTATAGTGAAATGAATAGTCCTTTTACAATAATGGCAACTGCTCTTATGGTTTCTCACCTGTGAGTGTGTGGAAACAACCTTTCATTGAATTTATTTGTCCCAGTTTTCTTCTTTTAAGACAACACTGAGCTTAAAAGGAAGATAATGTGTTATGGCTGTGTTCAAACAGCTTGTAACCAAGGCAGTGGCTGAACTCATGTAGAAGAGTGTGTGGCTTTTTTCCCTTTCCCGTGGCAGAAGACGTGCATTCCCACGTGTGCTTGTTGGTTGGGGTGCTGGGCTGGGGCCACCATAGAGCAGAGCGTGGTGGGTTCCAACCCCGTGAGCTGCTCTCCATTTACATCCCTTCTGTTCTGCCTCCCCTGCAGCGCGTTAGAATTTGTGCTGGGCTGTATGGACTGATAACACCTGGACAAAGCTGGAAGAATGAGAGCTAGAATCCTATTCATGTGGTTCTTTCTTCCTCTGTGCTCTCTTTCTGAGTCTGTCTGTTGGAAAATTCTTTTTTTTTTTTTTGTCTCCCTTTGTTGCTGAATTTCACTTTTAATGTCATCAGGTGACTTTATTTAGTTTTGCTCTGCAGTACATCTTCTAACCTTGTGATTTCTGTGATATCTTTGGGATATCTTTAAGTTTGGTCATTGACAAGTTGCAAGAAGCATTGGTTGCCTTATATGAAGCATTATCAGTCCTTTATTCCCCCCTGTAACTCAAACAGTCATTGCTGCAGAATGGAGCTCTTCATTGGAAAGCCTTCCTCCCCCAGCAGGGATACTGAGGCTGTCCTTTATTTTGATGGCACCTGGTTGTGGTTATGACAGAGGCAGTGTTTCTGTAGCAAATGGGCTTTGTATTATGTTTTGTAATGTACTGAGTTCCAAAGTGTGTTTCTGCTTACCTATTCGAGAGGGGAAGCAACAAGCTGATGATTTTAGGTGTAACAGGATAACTTATGTATAATAAATTAGCTGCATTATATATTTATAGTTTGGGGTTTTTTTGGTGTCTCTGTGGTAGTTTGTCTTCTGTCCCAAAGTCTGTCATTACAGCAGTGATAATTGTTCAGCTCCTTCGGTTTTATAATGTGACCTTCTCAAGTTGCATAGTTCTATTGATAACTTCTTCCTGTGTGCTACCTTGCTGTAGTGCTGCTGCACTGAACTTCTGCATTATCTGATGTAAGTATATGTGAGTGGAATAAGTCAGGCTTTGGGGGGAGGTGGGTAGGATGAATATCACGAGCTGTTGCACAAGATACAAAAGCCTTTTATTTATTAACTGCTGTTGTTAAGAATGTGATGGGATCTGTGTGAGCAGGGCGATTCTTTAGAATTCTGCACGTGTGCATTGGCAGCAGCAGCTGAGAGCAAATCTGGCAGTGGGTGTCATGCAGCAAGCAGATAGCTGCTGTCTTCTGGTACCTGATATTCAGGGTTGGTTTTGTGTGTGCAAATATCATTAGAGAACGATCAGGAATTGCTGTTATGCAGCTAAAAAGCCTTTGGGTTTTATCTAGGAAGTGATAGATACTGCTCTATCTGTGTATCAGAACACTCTGGAAAATCAGCAATCGGTGAGCTCTGCTTTCTCTTTCGAAAATGTAAACTCTTTTTGACTGTTGCTTAAATCAGTCACTGCGTGCAGTGCTTTATTGATGCCAACTGCTTCATTTGCAGCTTAAAGTCTGACGTTTCTTAGGTTTTCTTCCTAATCATTGCATTTAGTCCAGCTAATGCTTGTCCCTGTTTGCAGATGCTGGGCTGTGCCTCTCCTGAAGATCCATATTGATGATGGGCTTTTTTAGAGGCGGTGTGGTCCGGTTCTGTCTGCTGAGATTGCAGATTAAAATTGAATGAATTTTAATGCAAATCAGTACATGGCTTCATAACCTGTGAATTTTGTAAATAAACTCCAAAATCCCATTCATTTTATTAGTATCTCCTTTAGAAGAGCTTCCATGAGTTGCCTCCTTGACCCTCTTCCATAGTAAGAACGTGTAGATGGAATCTGAGTGATTCTGATTCGCATGTTGGAGGGGTTGCTCCTGTATTCCCAGGAAACAAGAACTATTTGGCTATTTGGACGGGTTTCCTCCAGCACTCCAAGTTGGATTCTCTAGCTACGCTTGTTTTAAAACCACTGTGCCAATGGGGCTTGGAAACAGTGCTGTGCAAAGACTGTCGTGCTGAGCTGTCTGAGCCCAGTTGTCTGCTTGCTGATTGCATGACTGAAATGCCATTCAAAAGCTGATGTTGCCGATGGTCCAAAAGAGGAGATCTGGTTTTAAGAATCTGTTTTAACCTGATCTGCCTGGTTGTAAAACATTTCTTCAAATAAGTTTTGAGTCCTGAAATACGTTAAGCAGTTAAGAGCGGCTTTAAGAGGGGAAGCTCATTTTATGCAGAGGATATTCTGTATCTATTTATACTCAAGCACTTACACAGCTCTCAACATGCTTTTAACTGTGCTCTTGAGACAAGTGGTGTTTGTCCTTTTCTGTGTCCTGAGCTGGTGGCTGTTCTGTTTGTTTGTCTAAAGCTTGTTTTTCTTTGCTCTCCTCTCTTCCCCAAGCTGTTTCTCCTGCCTCCACCTGCCATCATTTCAGCTCTGACAGAATTAATTCAAACGAGCAAGATTTTCTGTTTGAACTTGTTAGCCAAGCAGCATCTGAGAATCAGTAGAACACCAGCTCTTCTGCCCCCAGACATTTCGTCCTTTGGGAATGCCAACAAATATGAATATATGAATGACATAGAGATCGTCAGTTAGTGTCAGTTGGTGTCATTGTGGCACTAAGGGGAAATGTTATCAGTTTCCTTTGCTCTTGATAAAACCTAAGAGCAAAGGGAAGAGTGCTGGTGCCATGCTCAGCTATAGGGCAGCCTTGTAAAGCAGAGCAGATCTGCAGTTGCTGTTGGCTTCACATCATCTGAAAAACAAAACATGAAGTGCTTGATAAAGAAATAAAGCAGCTAAAGAATGGCTTACGTAGTTGAGATTTGTGGCACAAACTCTAAATGCAGAATAAGTGTTTTCATTCCTGTAGCACAGTTTCAGTTTCTGGCCTTCTTTGTTGTGTGTTTTATTTCTGCTTCTTGTTTTTCATTCCTTTATTTTAAGGAAAGATGGAGGGGCTTTAAGTTGAAATGACACCTGGTCATTTGTATTTCAGCCGGAGATGTAAAAACTGAACCAAACTTAAACCTGAACTTGCATGCATATTGCTCAGATATTGACAGTTAGCCACATAGGCTGTATTTTCCTTAGTGGCATTTTGTGTGTGGGTGTGAATACTTCTTCACTTGCCAAGATAAGTGAATGCTGTTATGATGGCAAAATGAGACTCTTTGTGCTGTTTTCCCAGCAGACTCTATGAAGTGCTTACTTTGTTAAAAATATACATATATTTATTTAACAATATAAAATAGATGATAGCAGTGAAGTATGCAATACTGTATGAAACTGCCTTCTCTCATACTTCAGCTGTTTAAGCTCAGGATGTTGCATGGGAGATGTGCTCTTTTAAACTTCTGGAATAGTATGTGGCAACAAGAAGGGTGTTCTTGGTCTTCTGCAGAGCATTATTGTGAGCTGTGGGTATCCATGTGAACATCTGCAGTACTACTGGGAGGGAGGCTGAGAGCTGCAACCAAAAACTTCTAATCAAGCACAAAGCAGTTGGGTTTTATATATATCTATTTTTTATCCTATTTTTGTATTACTGTTTTTCAGTAGGACTTGTGAAGCATGTAGGTTGTGACCTGGGGGAAAGCACTTATCCTGAAAGCTCTGAGTAACATGTAGAAGTAGAGATATTGGAATGGATCAGCTGCGGGTTGCTGAAATGCTTGGTTGTGGTACTTAAAAGGGAAGGACAAAAGGGCTCAGTACTGCTTGGTATTTGTAGATGCTCCATACAGACTCTAGAAGTACTGAAGGGCAGAAGTCATATCCTGGTTTTCAGACTTATCTTCATGGAGATGTACATCCTGATTCAAAGCATGGATGTGTATTTAATTACTGACAGTTTCTGAGCCTGTCCTTCATTTGTAGAATGGTGGAAATAAAAGGAGAGAGAACTTAATCTGATTTTCATTAACTCTTGCTTTTTAAACATCTCACTTTTTCCAGTGGTAGTGAATGTCAAATATTGCAGCCAAAGCCAAACGTGCTGAAAAGAACGCAGTGCCTGTGGTCTGTTGAGTGAACGTGTGAGAGGATGTGTGCATTGGTGAGGGTGGAAGTCGGGCTCTCCCTGATTCACCTAGGTGATGATGTACATACGTATATACATATACAGCTTGGTTTGAAGTATAAACTTGGCTTGTAAATCTGGATTTGCTCTAGAAAGTGACACATCCAGGCTGTTTGAACTTCACTGTAACGGTTCACTGTTACATTGCCAAGCTGGTTAAAGTCTTTAATTTTTCTGTCTTTTCTGTGTCTCCTGAGTGAAATTACCACTTGGGAAGCCTGTCTGTGTAGCGAAAAATGGCTTATGTTCCTGTGCTAACTATGCACAGTTCTCCTCAGTATGAGAGCTGGAGCTCTGTGCCGTTCGTTTGGTGCTGCGGTATAACAGAGCGGTTTCTTCTAATTTGCTCTTTTTATTAGGTGATGTTGGTTTTGAGGCTTTGTTTGTTTGTTTGTTTTAGCGAGGCAGCCTGAAGCATTGTGGCACATCCATCAAAGGACTTTCCCAGCTGCCATTAGCCCTGCAGCTGGGGTAATCCTGGCTAATAGGAGCCTTCCTGGCTCATTGTGGGCAGACTCACCTGAGGAGGACGTGAGAACAGTGAGTGGTTGCAGCTCCGTATTTGAAAATCACACGATGTCTGGGCATTGATTAAAATCTACTTGGACGCCAAGATTATGCTGACTAACGCTTAGTACACCAAAATAAGAAGAAGAATGACTGGGCAGCGTCTTCAAAAATGTAACAGAGTCATAAATGAAACTCGTTCACTGCTGAAATCTGTCAGATTATAGATTATAGTAGCCAAGAACACCCAGTGACAGATTGGAAGATGATTGGTGAAATAGTAAAGCTTGTTGACTGGAATATCACTCTTCATTTTCTGTTGTCAGCACAGCTGGAGTCTGGATCTCAGGCCAGGATCCATGTATGTAAGGCATATAACAGATTTACAACCTTTGCATAATGTGGGGTGATAGAGATGACAACAGGGGTTAACTTTGGCCAGTACTGCTTGCTTTGATCAGCAAAGATTTCCATACCTGTAGGCCTTACTGCAAAAACTGTTGAGGATGGTGACAAAGCAGTCTTGTATGGCAAACTCCTCCAAAATGTGGGTGTAGTTTGGGAAGCAGGGAAGTGTTAGTGTTACCTACTAAGAGCAGGGAGGAAACTGGATTCCTAATGGTTGGACTTGGCATTTTGGTGCTGAAATGAGAGCATCCAGTTGTACGAACTTTGAAGGTGAAGATGAAATTAATTTGTTCTGATTTGGATTACAAGCAAGAGCCGATGTGTGGGAATAAAGAGAGGGGAGGGTACTTCTAAAAAGTCGGTCAGATGGATTCCTGTATTGATCTCAAAGTCTGAAACAGTAAGGTTTCACTGCATGTGCTTTAAAGGTAGGGAAGGGCATTTTCTTGCTTAGCTTTGGAGATGCGTGTAGTCTTTGTGTGTACCTGTGTATGTCAGTGGCTTTGCTTGGCTGTCCAGTCACATCTTTAGTTACTTGAGTTTGATTAGACCGTGCAATGTGTGAGAAGAAGAGTGAGATGGCCGTTTGATGTTTGAGAATCTCCACTGTTGCTGTGAAGCTACAATCTAAATTTTTAATACCACAGAAAACCAAAAGAGCTGTTACTGTGACCCACAGCCATCTTAAGAACTGAGAATGTGAGCAGCATCCGGGTGCACTGGATTCTGAACGGTGGTGAAAATATGGGTGGCTCTAGGGAATGTGACTTTGGGGAAGTTGCTGCTTGTATTTGAACCTGGCAGTCATCTGAAATTTAAACAGGCAACAAGGGCACATATTGAATTTTATAGAAAAGATCTGTGCTGATGAACACTGGCCTAGGTTTGAAGTCAGTGTGCTAAAGCAGTGCTTAGCTGTTAATGTTTTATTACGGTAAGTACTTTAAAACACACCTGTCTGTGTCTAACCTAATTAGGGAGAAGAATGAATGAGTCTGGAAAAGACAGAATTCCATTTCATAATTGTTACGACCAAGATGTCCCATGCTAACTTTTGCTTTAAAGTTGGTTAACTCCTAAATGAAAAAGGGGAACTTGCTTTTCTGCATGCTATTGCATGACACATGCTAATTGTGATCATTAATTTTTATGTTCAGAGCAAGACTGTTGATTTGATGAGGAGAATTCCTTAGATGTGTTGTTTAGACTTGTAACCGAGTTTAAAACTGTTGAAAACGTTACAGTCTGATGATGATTTCCTTCTTTTCAGATTAACTGCTGAAGTACTGATAGAGTTCTGCTATTCTTCAATGAGGAACTACAGGCTGATCTTTTGCCATAATCTTAAACAACCATAAATGACAAAAGAATGCTTGGTCAGTGAGGGCAGCTGGCGCAGAAAACATTTTTCAAACTCGGCTGTTTAAGTACTCTGAGGTATGCTTCTTCAACTGTTTTACTCAGACCTATTTTTTAAATATGGATCTCAGTTGTTCTAATATGTTAGAGTTTGTCAATCCATTAGCAAAGTGTTTATTTGCCATGCTTTGTCTAACAGCACGTGCTTCATATTCTACCTACCAGCCTTTAAGGAAATGTTCGCTTGTGTTTAAACAAATATGGTGTTCACTTACTTTGGAAGAACACTTTTTTCCTTTGCTATTATTCTTTGTTTTGAGAGGATTACAATTTAACTGAGTAACTTATACTGCCTTTGGTAATGCTTTTATCTATCTATGTTCTGTATCAAGCAGAGACTTGCAAGTAATGCTTGAGCTTCTGCATGATGAGGAGAATGTTATCACTGAGCATCTGGAAACTGTTTTCTGTTCAGTGAAATTTTGAATTTGATACAAGTGTTGAAAATTTTGTTGCGTAGATCAAAAAATGCCAAATCTGCAGGATGCTGATTGCATCTAATTTTGTATCACCAAATATTTACTTCTCATGTCACTTAACCTTGTGGTTTCGGTTTGGAATTATCCACTGTTTTCATTTCCTCTTGAGTGTCTTTTGAGGGTCATTTTCAAAGCCTGACTGATAAATACAGTCAATATACTGAAGAATGTGGCTCTCCAATGGTACGTTAGAAGATCCTCAAGTTATAGCATGGTATTGGAAACCAGATGAATTTCTTTTGCTGCTGTGTTCTTCTGAGTACTCTGCTGAGAACTGATCAGAACACGTCATCAGTTGTGACTCGTCTGGTTATCTGTATTTGGAGTCATTACAGAACTTTTCATTAAATCGGTGCCCAGACTGATTGAAACTACAGTGTATTTGCATTTGGTAATTAAAATGCACCGTGTTACAGATCAATACACTCAACACTGTACAATGAAGTACGACTTCTATTATAATTCTTCTTCTTTGACAGAAAAGACAGCTTTGATTTTTGGCTGCAAAAAGATATGAGGAAGAGCTCCTCCCCTTCCTTGAGTAACTGCAACTCTGTTCTTGCTAACAAAATATTTGGAATTCCACTTGATGAGCTGCAGCAAGAAGGGCAACCAGACAATGAGGTTCCATTCATAGTCCGCCACGTAGTGGACTATATTGAGGAACATGGTATGTATTATCTTACTGTCTTTTAAATAATATACTTATCTGTCATTTCTGCAAAACAGACTGGTTTTTGACTAGCGTTTATTTTTAGTTACTTGTGTTAAATTGGTTGTGGTTCTTTTTGTATGTTTTTCTTTTAGTGATACACCTTTTCAGTAGTATGTTTGATTACCACTGTTTTCTGGAGGATATGAAGGGCAATTACACCAGTAGGGAACTTTAGCAGTACCAAAACTACACCATTTCCAGTAACGTTTACCTTATTGTATTAGATGGACATAAGAATGTGTTTAGGAAAAGTTAGTCCAACTGTGGTCATGACAACCTTTAATTCAGTGTGCAAATTATATGTATCTGATTATCAGTAGTTTCTGATAATTTTATCCATACCAAATCTTAAAATTTATTTTTGCCACTTCCTTCTAACTTAGGGGGTCTGGAACAAGAAGGACTTTTTCAAGTCAATGGGAACGCTGAGACAGTGGAGTGGCTTCGGCAACGATATGATAATGGAGAGGATGTGGACCTGGTTAAAGAAGCAGATGTACCCTCAGCTATTAGCCTTCTTAGATTTTTTCTTCAGGAACTTCCAGAGCCAGTTATCCCAGGCAGTTTGCACATACATTTGATGCAACTTTCTCAAGGTAAAAACTATTTTTGATGGAGGTACTTATTTTTAAGAGTAAAGACCACTATTTAATTCCTATGTGTTTTTATCTGTGTTTATGTGTGCTGAAGTCTGTAACTTGACTAGTAAGAGTGTCTTGTGGCACTTTCCTAATAAAGCAACCTCAAAAGG
Organism: Gallus gallus; assembly: GCF_016699485.2. Lineage (NCBI taxonomy): Eukaryota > Metazoa > Chordata > Aves > Galliformes > Phasianidae > Gallus > Gallus gallus. The sequence goes on from NC_052544.1 coordinate 13,976,975, forward strand.
TAGCTGTGTCAGAGTTCCATGCTCTTTAACATCACAATCCACAGGAGTTCTGTTCATCTCTCATTGTTGGTTAGTACTTCTTTTCAAGTGCTACGCTTTGTTTTGCTTATTAAAAGTCATGTTTTTGGTTTTCTGTTGAGTTTATTCGTGTCAGTATCGTTTCTTCACGGTAGGGTTTATGTTGCATTTAGTAAGTGCTGAACCATGGGATCACGTGCAGCAGTGTGAAGCTGCTTCTACATGATTTTGAAGCTTTGAACACTGGGTGGTTATCTGGATAATCGGTGAGCAGAGGCTGAGTGCTGATGCCTTTCCTATAAGGCAATGAATAGTCTTCTGCAGGAAGCAATATTTGGAAGCTTCTGTCCAGAGAAGCATGTTAAGTTCTGCTTCTGTATTTGTTGTGTGCAGCAGTGAGAAACTGAAGTGGATATCGGTAGATGAAATCTCATTAGTGGCATGTTTGCTATTTCATTTCACATTGCTAAAGTCCTGGTTCACTGGGTAGCTCGTAAACTTGTGTTCCTTCTTGGAAAAGATGATAAATAAAAAGATTTTTAGAAGGGTAATGCAGAAAGCTGCTGGTGCTCTTCTGTCAGCTAATACTGCTATGCACTGTGATTTGCAGTGTTACTTATCAGGACTGGAAATGGGATTGTGGTGTACCTCTTTGATGTGACAATATGATTTCCTTCTGTGACTTGTAAACTACAGTGTGGAACTCATGGTCTCCCCCACCTTTGAATAGATGCCTATGGAAGGATTTGAATGTGGCTTGTTTTGGGAAAAGACTTGTTCCACAGCAGTAATTCCCACAGATTTCCCTTTGGTTAAAATTGCAGAGAAACTCTGTATTTCGATTCAAATGTCAGCTTACTGTCTATACTACTTTTTAGCGTAAAACAAAGCCATTTCAGAAAGCTTAAAAGTGCCTGTTTTGATTTCCTTGATGCAGATGAACCCCTAAATGTTGTTTCCTGATACTATAATTAGAGGTTTGATTTCCTTTTGAGTTTTGCTTTTGATACTTTTACTGTCTGGTAGTCAGACAGTGCAAGCATGTCATAGGCTTGTGTTAGGTAGCTTGTGTTAGCAAGCTCTGTGTTAGGTAGAAGAACTGCTTATAGAAATGCAGAGAGTTTTAGTAATTTTATAATATTCCATAAATAAGATATGGATGTGTCTTTGAAGGATCTGTATTGTTTGGTAAACTAAGATTAACCTAAAAACTTAGGCCACAGCTTGCTGTACAACTGGATACCCTTCAGGGCTTGTTCTGTGCAGGCCTAACAGTGGTTCCTCAAGGACAGGCGAATTACTGATAATGGGCAGAATTTGACCCCAGTACACTAGGCGTGTGTCCCAGAGGTGTGTATCCATGGTTTGCTTTCAGATGAATTCCTTTACAATTCAGTATTTTCACTTTAGGTCTCTGGCTGTTGTTTAGAACCTAAATTTTAGGACAGACTGGTAAAGACAAAACGCCTTTAAGTGCATGTGCTTGTTGGTCTGTCTATTACCACCTGTTTCTTTTGTTCCCTCTGTTGTTTGAAGGTCTACTTTGAGAAAGGTTCATTTTTCTTTGTGACTGTTGTGTGTATATATGTGCTGGTTGTTGTTTTTGTTTTTTAAGATTCTCTCTTCTTGCTCTTACATTTCCTAAAGACATTTCTAGAGCTTACCCAGTATTGTTTGAAGTTCATTTTGCTACCTTGAGGTTTTTGCTGTGCTCGATTGCCCCTGACTTGAGGTGTTGTAGATGTTGGCTGTCTGAGCAACTGGAGTGGTGCCCAGTTACTGTTTGGTGTTATTACTGCACGTACACAGTAGGGTATTTACCTTGTTGCTTTTATTTGATATTTAAGACCAGGGTGTCTGAGTTCCTATGGAGAGAGGCAGAATAACCACTCATCATCTTCAGACAACTTTTTCTGCTAACCTAAGAGTTTTCAAGATTCTGAGAAAGAAGGGGAGGCCTATTCGGATCAGTTATTCTCCCATTTTGCTTTCCTGACATTCATTCCCTTTGTATGGAATTTCCTTGTTATGAATGATTGTAAACTTTTTGAACCTTGATGCCTGTAAGAGTAATAACCTAGCAGAAGAGATTAGTGGGGAGATATAAGTGAGTGAGAATGAGGAAATCCTGGGGTGACCTTTTTTCAGCTCTGAAAGGCACCAGCAAGCTTCAGGCTGAGAACATAGAGATGATTGTGTCAAGATCGCTTGTATCCTTCAGTTGAGTATTGTCGGAGTAGGTAAGTTATTGAGAATGGGATGCTTGTGGAGGAAGAAAGCAAGTGGCTAGTTCATAACTGGCTTCTAAGTTAGCTATAGAGCTGTCAGTGTCTCCAGAGCTCTTCTGCAAAGAAGTTGTAGAAGACAGTGGTGAAAGGAAAGAATGTGAAGGAGCAGACAGTAATCAGATACTGAATGAGCATTAATGGGGAAAAATGTCTGGAAACTACTGACTGGACTTGCAGAGGAGGATACAGCGGAAATGGTTGGTTTAAGTTATCTCTTTTTTTTCAGCTTCAAAGAAATCCTTGGGTTTTGTAGTGTAATTTATTATTAAGGAAAGTGATCTGATGGTACTGTGCTGTGGAATCAAGACTGTAGAGGTCTTGATTTTCAGCTAGGTTCTCCTGCCTCATCCCTATCCCTCGAAAGCTCAGGCATGGTTGTAGAAGAGTGACTGTAGAGGAGCTGGCAGTTATCAACCTCTCCTGCAAAGAACAGGGAAGAAGAGACTAATACAGACTGCAGTGAGAGGATGAGATGCTGGGACAGAAGTACTACCACTATAAATGTCCTTCAGGTACATGGGTTGGACAGTGAAACTTTTGGTTTTGGGGTAGTTCTTTCTCAGACAAATAGAGCACAAAAATCTCAGTGTGGACAAATGTAACTCAATTTCTGACGATTTGATAGACTGTGAACTGACCAAAGGACAGCGGTTACTTCTGGAGTAGAAGCACAAGGTTGATTATCTGCTTTTTCACATTACGTTATCTTAATTTTGTGATATAAATATTTTTATTATGTTTTCCAGATTATAATAATGAAGATGAATTTGGAAGAAAGTTGAGGTTCCTCTTGCAGCAGCTTCCACCTGTTAATTACAGTTTGTTAAAGTTTCTGTGTAAATTTTTAGCCAATGTAGCATCGCATCATGAAGAAATTTGGTCAGCAAGTTCTTTGGCTGCAGTCTTTGGCCCAGATGTTTTTCAGTAAGTGAATTATGAAGGTTTATGCGGTGCTTTTATGTGAATTTGATGGTGGAAATCTGTAATCCAGGGCCTCTACTTGTCCCCAAGTAACTGCAGCAAGTATGCAGTATACTCTTTTCTTCCTGTGCCTCCCCTCTGCCACTTGTTATAATTTTTGTTTGAATCTAAACCATAGTTTTGATTGTCACACAGAGTCACATAATGGCCCAGGTTGGAAGGGACCTCAAGGATCATGAATCTCCAACCCCCCTGCCACAGGCAGGGCCACCAACCTCCCCATTTAATACTAGACCGGGCTGCCCAGGGCCCCATCCAACCTGGCCTTGAACGCCTCCAGGGGTGGGGCATCCACAACCTCTCTGGGCAGCTGTGCCAGCACCTCACCACTCTCATAGTAAAAGAACTTCCCCCTGACAGCCAACGTAAATCTCCCCTCCCTCAACTTAAAACCATTTCCCCTTATCCTGCTGTTATCTACCCTTTCAAAGAATTGACTACCCTCCTGTTTACAGGCTCCCTATACTGAAGGTATTGTCATATTATTGTAATTTCGTTGAGGTTCAGTTTTTTCTCTTTTTATTACTACTTGCAGCAAAAAATAAAAAAATCTGGAAGGAAGCAGTCAAAATACAACTGTATCCCGGTATTTCCTTTCAGTAGGAAAATACTTGAGTTACAATCCTCCCTCATGAACTGTTAATTAACTAATCAGTTGTTTCATCATCACTTTCAGAAATATAAAGTACTATAAAGTTTTATAATGCAGTGGCATGAAGGTACGCTTAAAATGGGGTGCTCAGAATGACATAGGGATACTGCTGTGAAGTGCAGTCCTTTGGTGTAGAAGCCATTTGCAGAAGTTTTGGGGGGCTGTTAGTTGGATTTATATTTTTACTCTAAAACGATATTGAAATGTTTAGCATTTACACAGATGTGGAGGATCTGAAGGAACAAGAAATAGTTAGCAGAATAATGGCGGGACTTCTGGAGAACTACTATGAATTCTTTGAAAATGAAGAGGAAGATTTTTCATCTACTAATGATTTAAGCTCAATAACTGAGCAGGTAGGAATATTTTAAGTGGCAATATGGTATCACTGAAGTATCTGTTATAGCATATATTTATGAAAGATATGTTGAAATATAATACGCCTTTTGGTAGCTCCTTGCAAACTCACAAAACGTGGCAGTTCCTTAAGTGGATTTTCTTAATATGGACATACTTGCAAAATTGTTGCTTGGTACTAAGTATAGCTGTCCACACAGAAAAGTGTCTATGGACTGAACCCACAGTAATACCTTACCCAAGACAAGTAAGGCACGTAAGCTGGTTGCTTCCTCTTTGCTACAGGAGACATCTTGCCTGTTCATCCAGACTAGCAAGCGTGGGCAGCCAGTTCTGGGTCGAGCAGCTTCTGCTCTGCAGCGAAGCGCTGCAGCTTTGCAATGTTTGCTGTCTCTTCAGCTCTTAGCAAGAGTACGTCTAGCACTGAAAGCTGACATCGTCCTGCTGGGTGCAGGAAGCTGCTAAATACAACAGGGCTGTAACTTCTGCATCCTGAGCCAGAGAGCTGTTGCCTGAGGTTGGGAGGAACACTCTTCATAGTTAGTTTCTCTCATGCTTGAGAATTACTGACTTGCTTCTGGTTCGTTATGCATTTTAGCAAAAGCACTTCCCAGGAGGCTCTGTATGTATGGTGTGGTAGCTTTTTGTTGTTGCGTTCTGTGCTGCTGTGGTTTTGTTTGTTTCGTTTTCTCTTGAAGTTTTGAGACTTGGCAGAATGTCCCTTGAATTTCGTGATGTCTCCACCAGATGTCAACAGCACCCTGTGGTTGGGTCCTGTTCCCTCCAGGGCCGGTGCAAGGCTGAGTGGAGCTAGGAAAGCAGGGCCGCACCATGTGCAACTAACTGTGCAGCTGGGGTTACTGCTTAGTTCACTGCTACATTCTCTTGCAATTACAGAAGAAAGTCAGGGGTAAAACCATTACTTTTCATTACGTGGAATGTTTTGTGTAAAAGCAAATATTGGATACCTGGTTTTTTTTCTAAAATTGAGGAATGTTGTCCTTCTATAAGTATTGTTTTTATCTCTCTCGTGCTTCTAATTCCCTGGAGCTCTTAAAAGAAATTTACAAGCCATTAATTGTGAATAAATCTTTGTACAGATAAATGATCTCTTGGAAGAGGAGGAAGATATAAAGCTTGAGCAGTCCGAAGAACTTCCAGAGGATGGCACAGAAAAACCCATTGAGCGGCCAGCTGTGGTGCATCTAGATGTGACAGGGAGTATCTCGGATTCCAGGAGCGTTACAGCATCAACAAGGTAACTTGTTTCTACACTGGAATGTAGTCTGTTGTGGTGTGTGAGGGGGAAACCCTCAGGCCTCTGAGGTATGTTGTGGTGCTGAAAGCGAGGCTTTCAGAGTAGGTGCAGTTCTTGTAGCAGTAAAATGAAGAATAAAATAACTGCTCCCAAATTCAGCAAAGGCCTGTAGAACTCAGATTGGGTTATCTATGATTTGTGCAGAGGAAGAGGGGAAAAAGCATATTTTATTGATGCTATAGAGTGGTATCTTCTCAGTAGCTTTTATATCCTCAGTAATGGCACGCATAAACTTAACCTCTTGGACAGAAGAATGAGTTTGTGCTTGCCTGCAGCATGAAGGTTCATGCTTTATTTGCTTGTAGTAGGCAAGTTTTTTTTTAACTTTGCTTTATTTGTAGTTACAGTTCACAATTTCTGTTTAGTGAATTTTATTTTTTCCCCTCTACAGCATTTGTTTTGGTCTGGGCATTGCAGGAAGCACCTGGAAGGGGGGATGAGGAAAAACCTGTGGTAGAAGTCAATGAAAGCAGCAGAAACACAGGGAAATCCAGGAGGAGGGTTAGTGCCTTAGGCTGACATGTCTCACGACTGCAGGGATTTCAGGTTGAATTCTGTTCAGCTGTTTTGCTGCACATTTTCTTCATGGCAGGAATTTTTCAAATATAAAATAATTAGAAAACAAAATAATTATGTATAAATTATGTTTAATTGTGTCCTTGTGTTCCTCTACCTTACTAGAGGTAATCTAGCTGCTCAGTTTTAGTTTGACTTAGGACTATCAAAAAAACCTTCTAGAAGTTGGAATTCTGCAAGAGTACTCTGTGTTCCAGTGGAGGTTTTTAAGCAATTTGACTCTTCATAGGCATTTAGATGCTTGTGGAATGTGCAAGCGCAGCAGTAGTGATGAGCTAAACAAGTTTAAGAGTTGAAAGTCACTAGCCTGAAGAGAAAATCATTTTACAAGATGTTTAGGGTTAATTAAAAATTAATAAGCGTTAATTATGGTTGGCCTTTTGCATTGTGTGTGGGAAAGCATAAGGAGGAATCCTGTTGAAGAGACAATTTTTATTGTAAAACCAGAATAACTGCAGGAAACATCTGAAGAAAAAGGACTGAATGAGGAAATATGTTTTATTAAACTTGTAACTGCTGTACATATTTTTGGGAACTGAAAAGTGTTCAGAACACACATTTAATGGCCTTTTTGCATTTTACTTTCTTGATTATTATTATTATTTTTTTAAATGTTAATGCAGATTGATTGGGGCGCTTGTCTTGGCATAGGGCATGCAGCAGTCTATAAAGGGAAGAGGAAGGAGAAGTGGGCCTTAAATCTGATTCTTACCATTCCTTAACCTGGAGTTCTTTTCCTCCTTGTTCCTCAGGTTTTGGGAAGCAAGTATTTGTGTAGTTCTGGTCTCCTTATTGAGAAGGAGACTGAGGTTTGCTTGCTCATCATCTCATGTTAAAGATGGATTGTTCCGATTCATCCAGCAGGGCACATGACCTCCCATTTAGCTATTTGAGCTGTAACGTACAACTTGCCTTGCTACCTCTATTTTTTTTTTTACTCATCCCACTTGTTCTTTGTAAAACATGACAGTCATGCATTGCGTGGTGCTGGTTTCTCTGAGAGAGATGAGGTGAGAATATGGAAAATCATTCATGCAGTTTGATTTGGTGACTGGTATTTAAAGTAAACCTGTTGAGTGATCTTTCAGTCTGTTATGCAGTCAGGGAGTGTTTGTGCACGAGCTGACACGGTGTATGTAAAGGAAATGTATTCTCCCTTATCAGAAGCCTTTTCAACGTGGCTCTGTCAGTTTTTGCTGTCCTTACTTCTGTAGAAAAGAATTCCTGACTCAGCATTGCAGCTGACATGAAGATGTGCTGTTGAAATAATCACCCTGGAGTCCTTAGCTGTCAGTATGCTGAATTTTTCCCTACTGCTGTTTGCCAGATAGTGTTTGGTTTACTTTTTGCTGTTCATCTCAAATATCATCAGTCGCAAGCCTCAGGTGAAATCTCCTTGATGTGTTCTCTGTGCTTTTCAAAACGCTGTGTGCAGAGAGGTGAGATGTGACAAGCAGGAAGTTCTGTGAGCAGTTTGCTTTTGTCTGTATTAAATGTAATGGTGAGGGTGAACTCCTCACTACTTCTGTGGTGTTTTATCCAGTTTTATTTCAATTAGCTCAATCAAAGAGAGAAAGGAGTAATGGTAATAAAGGAACAAAATTTATACGTAACGAGGCTATCTAAATGTAACAAATATAACAAGGGCTTGAATTGCTAGAAAATATATTACAGCTTTTAGCTTAGCTCTCTCTTCAAACATCCAAATACTTTTTCCTATTTCTACCCTGGAAAATATGTGAACAACATGTTAGAAAAGCTTTCAAGTCTTGATTGGGCAGCTTATTGTCAGGAGTGACCTCATGTTGCAGTCTATTTCTATTTAGACTGCAGGGTTTAGTGCAGCACTCCAGAAGTGCTTTCTGACAAGCAGCCATTGAAACCGTGGGAGCAGTATGCATAACCTGCAGCCCACAGCACACTTTGCTCTTTTTCAAATGAAGCATTTTTACATGAAGTGTTCGTTTGGGATAGCAAAAATAATCAGGATGGCCTGTAAAGTCCTGCTGCACAGGTAAATGCATGGAATGAAAACATTGCTTTGATGTGAATGCAGATAACACTTTCTAACGTTATGCGAGATGAATGTATTCTGGGGATATTGTGAAATGAAATAATGTCAAAATTGCTTTTATTCTTAATGAGAAATAAGAATCTGTGTGCTGTCAGTATATTAGCAAGTAAAGTTTTGAGATGTTTTATCTCTAGATAATATATTTTTCCATCACAGGATATTTACGAGGGCTCTTAATGGGGAGGGAGAAGGTGCAAAGGGGATTCTCGGGCGTGGGTTAGCTCTGTGAAACAAAAGACGTTTACCTTTGTGTGTCTTGCTGTGTCATGCTGCATTAAGACTGTGTAGCAGTATAAATTACAGCTTTTAAACAAGTATGGTTAAATTGGTGTCTTAGTTCCAAAGTTGTAATGTGTTTTCAGCTAAGAGCCATTGACACGTTTCAAAGTGCTTAATTGCTGAAGTGATTAGGTGAAGACATAGGATAATTCTTTACATAGTAAGAGGATTGTTCAGGCTTTGGAATGCTGCTGAGTTCTGCACATCTTTTGCTGAGTACTTCTAATGCATCTGAAGGTGTTTACGAAAAGCACCCATGAATGATCCTCCACTGTGGGGCTGAAGGTTATGCAGTAAGATGGAAAATTTTGTTGTGAATCATGTCTGAAATCTTTTGGATTCTTTGGAGGTGAGCTTGATTCTCCCCACTCCCGACACAGTTCCTCATTGTCTCAAGTGATAGTGATAGAGCAAAACGATTCCAGGTCATCACAGTTTCCTATAAATAGTTTTTGTACTTGTGCCCTTGACTCAGTTTTTTGTTCTTTTTTACAACTGGTGTTGCAATGCTTTGTGTTCTGATTGCCTCTTTTTCCCCTGACGTTTCCTAGGGAGCAACTATTTAATAAATGGACTTTTAGTGTACGTATATTAGAACTTTCACAAAGTAAGCACACCTTTAGTAATGCACCTCTTACAGATCTTGCTGAAAGTACTCCTATCTGATACTTAAGCACACCCATCTTGTTTTGAAATTGCTTTTTTCCTCTGAAATTTTCTTATTTTTTTCTCTCTTACCTTGTTTATAGGGCTGAACTTATTCACAGCTTTGTCCCTTCATTTTTTATTTCAAATCATGCTGATGCAGAAGTTGTTTATCAGAAGACTTAGGCAGTTTGTCTGAGTAGTAGGGCTATGCAGAACATCTGTGTATGGACAGCAGTAAAAATGTTCACAACTCAAGATAAATGTCTTATCACTTCTAGGTTTGAAGGAAAACGTGTTTGTGTTTAAATATCGAGCTGGCAAGCAAGTCCTGTATGGCTTGCTTAAAAGAAGAGAAAGTAGAAAGTCTGTTTCAGGTGGTCTAATTCTTTCACCTCTCTAGTGGTGGGTATAGAACTACTGGTGAACTTGATAAGATCTGCACAAGATATTCCTTGCTGTATTAAAGCTATTCTTAGTTAAGCAGAGACCATCAAATGATTTTTCAAGTACAAGCGGAGTTAAAATCACCCAGAACCATCTTGCAGAGGTACCTGTTCAGCTCCCAGTGAAGTGGCAGTTTCGCTCTGCTCCCTCATGTGTTCATGAAAATCATTTTTAAAAACCACTGTGGCTGTCAGCAGTGCTGTTACGTGGTAAAAAGTAGATTGTGCTAGGAGATTCCAAAGTGCTTTACAAGTGGCTAACTCATCGCTTAAAACCTCTGGAATGTACCTGCCTTGTACTTGAAGTCTAGCTGTCCTTGGAGAATACTGCAGATCTGTTGAACATTGCGGAGTAAAATTGTGCAACGATCTGACAGGCAGGGAAAAGTCCCTATGAACTGCAACAGTGAAGGAAAGCAAAGTACCTTGGAACTTGCTTGAGGCAACAAGGTTAAAATCTGCATTCTTAAGCAAGGTGTCAGGAAGTCTTTTGAGACTAAGTGATTAATATTTCCTATGGGAAAGACCATACCTCTTACAGCTTCTTAATGTACTGAGTATTGGCTCTTGGGAGACAGAAACCTGCACTGCTGCCTAGACAACTTTGTCTTATGATGGCATTCCACTTTGTCTGGACGGAAGAATCTTACAGGGGTTGTAAATAAATAAGTATTTACTTTGCTTCCTATTTTTTCAATTTTTATTAGCTTCACTGCATGTAGTTTTTTAGTATTTTCAAATTTGCTTTCCACTGTTTTTGAGACTCCTATTGAACATGCTAAGTTTTGCATTTCACTAACTTATTTCTTCTGTATTGCAGTGCCCATATTTCTCCCATAAGCATCTTGCCAGCCTCTGCAGAGTAAGTATAACAGCAATGTATAATTTGTGAATTGTGTTGTTGCTGTAACACGTATCGGTGTATAGTCCTAAAGGAACAAATGCAGTAGGTTTGATGATTAGTTATGAACGAAACATACTGCAGAGAAGCCTAACATGCATCAGTGTTGACTGCAGAAGCATGAGAGCACAGTGTGGTAGAATTTAGATTCCAAACCCCTTTGTTTTTACAATTATATATTTCATGGGTATTTGACTTCATAATTGTTTTCACAATGTGTTTTCAGCACCAACTTTTGTTGTTTATAGTTAGTTCTGAAGAATTGCATGCACAAATGTGGAGGAAAATAAAACACAATTTTATAGCCCTAATTTTTGTTTTGGTTAATCTGGCTAAAAAGTACACTTGGTATACTCTGCTTTTAAAGAATATTCTGTTGCTGACATACCTGTGGGTATACCCTGTGTCCTTCATCAGGGACTGGCTTATTGTCTCCACTATTTGGTGGATCTTGCCTTTTGCAATTACAGTCCTGTTCAGGGGGTGCTACAGCCAACTGTGCTGAAGTGGTACATGCTCCATGGTTGGCTCTGACCTGCTATAGATGCAGGATTTGACTGTTGCATACTTATGTTCAGGTTTTGTATGGTTTGAGGTATAATGTTTTGGGTTTTTTTGTTAACTGTAGTCATGGTGATCTGTTACTTTTAAAATACTTTCTGTTTGGTTATTACTCAATAGAATACAGTGGTTTCAGTACTCCCCATTGCCTAGAATAGTTAACCTGCTTTTTTTTCTTTTCCTTGAAGTACTTGCCATCGAAGATGCATCTGTTGTCTTTACCCTTCTGAGTAGTTGATCAATGGAGAAGAGGATTTTTGATATGGATTCTGTGGCTTTTCTTTTCTTTCTAGCATTTTAGAACGAACAATCAGAGCAGCTGTGGAACAGCACCTTTTCGACCTGCAGAGCAGCTTAGATAATGATCTTAAACAAATACAGCAACACAGACTGGGCTGTAACAATGATGCAAACAATCCCAGCGGGGATGAGGAAGGATCTAACAACCAGTAAGATTTTTTTTTTTGTATCAGTACTGAATTGTAGAGGATTGTATATTTTAGGTCTTCCAAACCAAACTGCCCCAATACCCCTCAACCAGAAGCAGAAGTTTGGACTTCTGTTATTAACTTTAAAATGTCTTTAAAATTTCTATGCTAAGTCAAATCAGCTTTCAACTGACAGAGATAACGAACAGCTCTTAAAGCAGATATTAAGTTGCTCTTATGTAGCTACCAATTGCAAAGTATAACTACTTTACTACTGAATTTTGTGCAAGTAGTGCAAGACCTTATTTACCCCACTCTTTATCTCACTTAATGTGACTCGGTTTTACCATATATAAAGATTTATTGTAGGTGCTATTTCAGTTTCCTTACCATGCTGTTGCACATCAACATAGCTATTATACTTCCACAGCTGGCAGTCAACAAAGCAGCTATCAGCAGATCGAATGAGCACTGTAGATGTATTTGTATAGGATTTCAGTCTCATTTGATCAGTTTTTGTTATAGATCTTAGCATTTATGGGTGTAGCAACTTTCAGGGCAGCACTGAGAAACTGTGACCTGTTGATGTTTTATTAAATATAAATAAATGATCACAATTCCCAACTCCAAAAATGTGTAGTTAAGTTGGGCTTTGCAACATAAGTTCCATAAGGTCAGAGCTTGAAACGGTGTGGAGTGTTCAGAGGGTCAAATGCTATTTTCTATATCTGCTGTTTTTAGAAGTCGTTAGTCCAAATTCTTGTCAGAGATAAGTTAGTAAGGGAACATAAAGGTAATAATCATTGCTCATAATGTTCAGTTGTTGTAAGTTGAATTTCAGGGTTATAGATGTAATTTTTTTGATATAAACTCTAAGTGGGTGAGCACTCCCTCTTTTAGCTGAATCCTGTTAGTTGTGGCATAAGTGTTTTAAGTCTGGCTGGCTTCACAGAACTGGAGGCTAAAAGTACCATCACTGCAGGTTTGAAACCCAATATGCTCTTCTGGCACTGTTTCTAGTTCAGATGCTTCTGCATCGTTCCACTGTGGATTAACTGTAATAGACGATACATGATAGCGTTCTTGAAAGAGGTCATCTAGGTTCTTTAAAGCAGTACAGTCAACAAATTATGCAAAACAAGGCTACATAGCTAAATAAATAACTAAAAACTGCAGTCATCAGGAGTGGGTTTCTTAGAACTAAGAAAATAATTACAGGAATTAAAGAAAACATAACTAAAATGTAAAATTACAGGCTATCCTGTTTAGTATCTAGAAATGTTTTTGAAGTAGTTTGGAGTTATCTGAGGAAGGAGAAGAAAGGCAAAAGTCAATGGCTTACAATGAACTATGGAATCATACTGACAGACATGCTGACATATAAAGAATCTGTGGACAAACAGGCATGGTATAAGTTGGTTTTAATGTGGGTGTACTTTTACAAACCGTAAGTTGAATGCTAGGAATATAAAATGTTAGAAGTGATGGGATTTATCAGTGAAGGGAACATTTTGATACTAACTTAAATTAGCTGACTTCAGTATTGGGAGGATTGCAGTCAAGCAACTTCATCTAGTCAAGGTGGTTTCAGATAAATCCTTCTTTATATATCTACCACGTACTGTTGCAGAAAACCTCAGCAGTGTGTGTAAGCTATATAAAGGCTGATTGAGGGCTGAAGAACAGGTTACTGATGTTTTACTGTTTGTTTCTTTAGGAATGATGTTATTGAAAATAACGACATTGGTAGCAGTGAGAACGTGGAAGACTGCTCTGAAGTATCGGTTAGCACAGATTTAGGCAACGAAGATATGAAACATGATACTGTAACTGAGGAGGAAGAAAGTGTTCAGGTGAGAGGAAGGAAGAACTTCCTGTATATGAAAATTATACACTGCAGTGACTTCAGCGGAGTGTTTGGGGCATCAGAGTCTTCATGGTAGCTCTGTTGCAGCTTTATTGGTTCAGTTGCTTTGCACAGTTAAATTTCATTTTCTGCTCTGCATGCTTTGTAGACATGCAGAGAAATTTTTGTGTACTTTGGTGCAGTTTGTTTGGGCCCTGACTGGGTTATCTCTCTTTTTGCAGGTACTGGCCCTTCCTTCTGCTGAGGTAAGTTAGTGTACCAACAAGCATAGCACTGGTTAGAATAGCATCTATTTTAACAAAGGCTTTGTGAGGAGGAGAGGGCTGTGACAGTAACATAGCCCACCGTATGAACTTCTACTGTATTAAGCAGTGGTAGAATGTTAATACAAGAACTGTAACAGGAAGACAATGTTTTGTAACTGGCTGTTTCTCAGCCTTTTCCCTCTTCCCACAGTTTTTTTTTCTGTGGTAGGGATAGATGTCCTCTTCAGCATATCTTCATTTCTTGTCTTCTTGAAATAAGTTTTTTTTTACTTCTTGATCCTCTCTGCTTAGATGTTTGAATTCTGCTGTGCTGACAGCTTGCCCCCCTCCATCCTGCAGTACACACATAGAGCTCTTGTACTTGTGGTGTTACACAAGAGAAAAAAGAAAATTAAACAGAAAATTAAAAAGAAAATTGTGGCCTCCTGAGAATAAAGGTTCAGTGTTTACCTGTTGTCTTGAAGTATTGGAATGGACCATTTGTATTCCTATACAGAAGAGTCTGTGTAGTCCTGCGTGAACATATATTAGGATATGACGTTTGTAGTACAAATAGAACATTTTATATATTTTTAAAACTGTTTTGCTCAGAAAATGAAATGTTAATGATGCCTGGAGTTGCTGCTAAAGTTCAGAAAGCAACTGTGTTCTTTCATGGATCTCGAATGACTCTTCGAATAACCTAACAAGCTGACTTCCAGCCGCAGCTGTTATCCTTGCATATTGCTTTAGAATCTAGTTCTATAAATCTGCATTCCAGTGCGTTTTATTCTGTATCAGTGGTTTCAGTAAAAGAACAGCTGACAAATGTGAATGATACTTCTTAAGAAGCACATTCACTTCAGGGCTAAAAGAACATTACTGCAGTAAGAATATGAAGGGAGAACATGATGTTTGGGTGTTGCATGGTCATGTACAGATGTGCTTTTGTTGATGGGCGTAGGGGTTGTAGGAGAGCAAAGATGAACTGAATGGGAGCTTTCCTTTAGGTCTGAAGTGGAAAAAGGAGCAACTGATTCTGCACTACAATCATTCTCTAGGGCAGAAAAGCTATTGTGCACTGTAGTAAGAAGTTGGTTTTTTGAATTGGAATTCGGCTTGAGGACTGAAATAATGTTAAGAGAATGATGGAGTTACGTCTGATAAAGGGAAATATATGTAGCCATGTAAAATTGTCAAATGCTATATATGTATATATATATATTTGAGCTCAGAACAACTTAAATGTCTGAAAATAATATTAATAGATCAGCTGGGACTGCTTCCTAAAATCTGAAATAAAATGCAACATATTAAAGAGGGATATATTTTTCAGTTATGTTCTCCCTAAGACAGCACTTCTCAAAGAAAGCAAATACTGGGCTTTGGCTTAAATATTTAAAGCAATTCTCTTGTGCCAACTTCTACAAAATGGTGATGTTAATTAATCTGAACTTGTTCTGTGAGATGGTGCCATAGAAATGCCAGCATTTCTTCATCCCCTTCTAATTCTGCTGCTGTTTTATTTAATAATGGGGATTAGAAGTTCCTTTTAGGAGGTCTGTCAGACGTGTTTCACTTCATACAACACTAAGCCCAAATCTGTATCCCACTCAGTTCTCTCTGAGACTCAGTCATGGCAGTGAGTATTTCCTGTCACCCCAAACTCATGCTCTGACAACTTGCAGTGGCAGTGTTGGTGTCTACCTAAAAAAAAAAAAAAACAAAACAACCAAGCTTTAAATTCTTAATCACGGTGTGTCTGAAGATAGAGGTTTCACTGTTGGTCTTCTAGCGAGTAATGCACTGAATTGTTGACCTCACTTGAAATGTAGAAGTATTGCATTGGTTAAGCAGTGTGAGTTCTACACATGCATAGAAACTTGTGTTTTTCATTCTTGAGGGCTTTTTTTGTGGTCCATGATTACAGAAACATTTTCAATCTTTCTAACTGTGCTTTTTGCCAACAGCCTGCAGATGGATTATTGAAACAATGTGATAAAGATGCAGATGTCGATGGAGAAAATAATAGTGAAAGGTGGGAATTTCTCATTTATCACTTATTTGGCAGAATGTGTAACTTCAGTTTTGAGAACATAAGAGAATCCATTTGGGAAGAGAAACAAACAAAAAAAAGATTTTCTTGAAAGTATTTTGGCATAGTGTATCACTCAGTCATTTGGGAATTAATGCTGGTAACAGTAATTAGCCAGAAAATATTAAGTTCATGTGCAATTGAGTTCAACGCTGATTGAAGTGTTCAGTTTGAGTTCATTTGTTTGAAAGTATTTACTCCTTGTTTGAGCTGTTTCTACTTCCACGCTGTTTGAAGTCCAGTTGCTTGTTTACATGTTTCAGTTGGTAATTGTGAAGAACAGAGGGCCTCACCCCCTGCCACCCGCAAACAACCTGACTTTTGCTCTCCAGAAGTTCTGGTGATCACTTTAAGGAAATCAATTACATAGCTGTTAAAACTGGATACTGGATGTAAGAATGAAATGCATTTAAAATGATAACTCTGTCTGTTTTGTTTTTAGGCAAAATAGTATTTTGGTTGATGGCAATGATAGAATATCTTCAGAAATGTTTCTGGTAAGGTGATAATTTCACCTATATATGTAACAACTTATAAATGTAAATACAGTCATGCAAAAAAATCCCAGTTAATTTAGCTCTTAGCAATCTATGTTGTGTGGTTATGTTTGTGGTTGGGTAGCCACAAAATTTGCAAAATCTGTCAGATCTCATTGTCCAGCTTTTTGGAAATTTTGGACAACACAGCAAGCTTATGCTTGTGCATCTTGTGTAAGAAATACTTTGTTATGCCAATAATTGCCTAATACTGTGGGAGGGAAAAAGAAGCTTGTTTACAGTTCCTTATGAAACATGGGAGCACCTTACTTAAGTAAGGAAATAATTATTTTTTTCAAGAGTTTCCAGAAGTGCTAGGAGTAGCACTAAATAGTTAACTGGTTTTCAGTTGCTAAATAAGAATGAAATTGTTCTGTGCTGTTATTTATATACAGGATTCAAGTACCAAAGCTTGTGATCTCAATGCAAATACTGATTCGGAGGTGTCAGGGGATGGTGATGTTTTTGTTCCTGAGGAAGCTCTGAGTGTCCAAGTACCACGTTTAGATCTGAAGAATGCATCTGATGGTGACAAATGGGAAGGTAACTTTTGCCCTTTAATTCACAATATACTCAGCTAGTTAGGATACATGAAATGATTTATGAAGTAGGAGAAGCAGTCTGGTAACTTATACACTTTCCCTTTAGCTTCATCTGTATAAAACATTCCTATATGACTTGGCCAATTTTACTGCGTATAGCATAGGTCCCATCTTGTTTGAGATCTTTTCTGCAACTTAGAAGGGACTTCAATAATAATAATAATAATAATAATAATAAAAGGTCAAGAAAGCAAAAGAGCCTAAGCTTCATACAAAAAAATGTTGTTTGTGTATTTTTCAAGTGACTTAAGATTCTCTGGACTCTCTCTCACATGAATCCTTACAAATACTTCGTCTGATTTTTATGATACAGTTGATATTCACGTTGAATTTTGTGGTTTTTTTAATTCAATCCAAGTTACTGAAGTTCACATACTAGCTGAATTTGACATAAAATAGCTGAACTACTAAGCATAGCCATTTACATTTGATTTAGTCTGACAAGTCTGTTGGTTGTCTTGTCTTGAGCATCAGAAATGTCTAGTGACAAAGAAACCAATACTGGACAACTTGAAACAGCCTACATTTTCAAGTACAACTTACAATCAATATGATTTCTGGGAAAGCAAGAAGTATGAAATACACATTTATGATCTTAATCTTTATGGCCTTCAGGTGTAGCGAGCCCCTGAAGTTATGACTTGATTGAACTTAGTTGCTCAAATATGTGGAAATGACTGCTTATGCTGTCCTTGTACTTGTATGAAAACATAACTTCTCTGTACTCTAACCACAGCAAAACACTTGTTGATAATCTTTGCAAAGTACTTGTCTTTTTACATGTTCTTTATATGCTGTTCTTCTTCTGTCATGTCGGACCATCTGAATCATCAATCTGCACCTTACAAACGAAGTCCACTTGTTAGTTTGTTTAAAAGATTGTGAACTGTCACCAACAGGAGGATGACCCCCGTTCACTTACTTTCAATGCAAAATGGTAGATTTAATGCAGGTTTACTACCCAGGGATTATGTTTAACTTCCAACAGGTGGTTCCAGTGACAGCTATTTTTTTGAGACGCATTTAAATTGTCATCATTAAGCATCAATAAGGCACTAGTAACAAAGAATGACTGCAGTTACTTCTATCTTGTATTAGAGATATTAAACTTAGTGAAGTAAACTATGTACATTTGAGGTATAGCAGTGCAATGTGAAACTGTAGCATGCCAGCACATAAAGCTCCCAAAGCTCAAATAGTGGTAACTTAAAATAACTGAATTTGTCACCAAAGTTGGCTGTTTTTCAAATGAATTCCCTGCATGAATCCATACTTCATTTTTAACCCTTTAGAAATGATGAGGTTTGTAATTTGACTCACTTACAGTTGTGAAATACTTGCTTTATGTTGTCAATATTTAGTTACACTGCTTACTTGCATGTCATGTTTTGTTACAGTCTCTGTGTTAACCTTTAATATGTGTTTAATACATGTTCTCAGTACACTTGTGGATTCCATTTTCATTATTTCTTTAAATCTGTTCATAAAAGTTACTTTGGTTTTGCTTATCCAAATACATATATATCTTTACTTCAAAGAGAATGTCGGATATCTGTATGAATTTACGTTACGTGATTCTCAGTAGTAAAATCATGGTATTTTGCAAGATATGGTATTTGCATGTGGTGTCTAGTCTTCAGTCCTTTTTAGAATGGCTCTTGGGATCTCAGGCACTGCAAGTCCTTGTAGCATTCTGTTCAACTACATTGGCTTTGCAAAGAAACCTGCTAGTCCAAATCTTTCAAAAGGTTTGGATTATTAAATCCTATGTGATGGCACCTTTAAAGACTTGTAATCATTGGGGTTCTTGAAAATGAGCACGAAATGCTTGCTGCCTTAATAGGGGGAAATGCAGATCGGTTAATCTGTGTTTGAGTGCATTTATTCTGCATTTGTCCTCTTTTCAAAAATTACTGCCATCTCTTATTACAAGCTATGAGCAGAACTATATGTAGAACTTGTCCTTTGTTACTGTGAAGGTGCATGGGACTCTTATTAAATGGCAGTAAGTCTTTACTATTTCTGTGTCAGTTCTGTAAACCTTTTTGGTAAATATGAAGGCCTGAGCATCCTTACCTGCCACTGCAATTGCCTGGGAGTTGAGAGTGTTCAGGGCCTGGCTCAAAATATGGGATTTTTTTTCCCTGGTACTGTATCTTCCTGCTTTACATGTTATGTATGGTTTGTTCTGACTGTGCTGTGTGTTCACTTTAGTATTTTTGCCATTCTTTTTCATTTTATTAGCGCCATGCCCTATCACTTTTCCCCTCATTGATTTCAAAACAATGCATCTGCAGAGAGAAGGGGAGGGTAAGTATGGTTCGCCATACATTCAGTTATCTGCCTTTTGATGGTTTATGGTTTGCTTTCTAACTAACCCTTCACCTGCTGTCCCTTATCTTGGGAATGTTGTGATTTGCAGTATGTTTTCCTCCTTAAGGGCCCCCTTGTATCTTGTACTGCATAAGCAAGCAAGATTCTAGCTTAACAAAAAAATAAAAGAAAGAACAAAAAACTCCCTAAGCAAAACTGCCACAATTCTTAGTGAATGCTCTCTGGAAAGCAGGTACAAGGGTTACCACTTATTTATTTATTTTTCAAAGATTACTTTGTGGGCTTTATTGTTGTTCTGCACACTTCGAACCCAGTTTTCAAGATTTCTGATTTGGAAAATACGAGGCAAACTTCTGAAAGGGAAGGGGGAGATTTGCAACTAAAGTACTTGCAGGGCATTGTCAGCTTTTTGTTAGATGGCAGGACAGCCGTAGGTGAGAATTGTAAGGGATCACAGCAACCAACTTTTTAATAGGGTTATTAAAAAAAAAAAAAAAAAGTAGTAAATTGTTTTGGAATCCCCTGCCTGAAAGAAGTCCCCTTCCACAAACTAAAAAATCTCTTTTTCTCAGTGGTGTCAAGATGGATTTAAACTGTACATATATTAGAGAACAAACAGATAAACAACAGCAGCAACAAACAACCAAACAAAAAGTCACACCAACAACACTCCCTTAAAAAGGCTAAGTAAGTGCTATTGTACCTGAAGACGTATTGTCAGGCTTGCCTTGTTCAAAATCAAGAGGAGAATCTTTCAAAGCTCACATGTAAGGCATGGAACTTAATTTCCATAGCAATACATTGCAACAGGCAGTAAGTGTGTTCTTATAACGTTTCTGATAAGTAAATGAGTAATGCTCTCTTACACTGTTGAACTGTTCAGAAATGCATACTTCTAAGAAACGCTTTGAAAAAGGGATCCTAGTGTGCATACTTCATTTCAGTATGTTTTTCTTTCGATTGTTATATGACAATTTTGTAGCTTTCTGATGTATTACACTGTTTTTATTCACTTTGTGTATGACACCACATCCTTTATAGCATACAAGACTAAGTATCGCTTACACAGTTGTTTCCTTTTGACTCTTCTTCATAGTTCTGTTAACAGACAAGTACCATTTTGTTTCCCTTTTTTTATCTTACAGATCCATTTCCTGCTTTTAAGTCTTGGCAGGAAGACAGTGAATCTGGAGAAGCTCAGCTTTCCCCACAGGCTGGAAGAATGACTAATCATCCCTTGGAGGAGGACTGTCACCCGATATTGTCACATCGTAGTTTGGACTTTGGGCAGAGCCAGCGTTTCTTACATGATCCAGAAACATTAGATTCTTCATCCAAAGCACTTTCTTTTGTTAGGTATGTACTTAAATGCAATTTGGTGGGTGTGGCAGTTACTTCTGGTATGAAAATTCAACTGCTTAAAAACATCGTAAGTTTTTAATGGCATGATAAATAAACTGAAAACCAAGGTCAAATGTATCATCATACCGCCATTGGGCTGTTTTGCATACCTGGGAATTGCCATATGGGGTCAGACCGGAGATTTGTCTGGGATGGCTGTCTCTCAAAGTGGCCACTGGCAGGTGCTTAGGGAAAGAATATAAAAATAGGACAGAGATTTTCCCTGGCATTCAGACTGGGCTTCTGGTAACCTGTTGTAATGACACTTCCTGGTCTGAAGACATTATATCCTTTGTTTACCAGGCTTTACTGGATGCTGTGATATGGTTTTATGTAATTTTTTTCCAATTGCACAAGTATTAATTTTCATGTTACGAGATTTCCTGTTTGTTTCATATATCCACTCCCAGCAAAGAGAGCTGGCTTGCACAAATCCTTGCAACAAAAACATGCAGTAATAAAGTGGGAAGGTTCTTCATTTGGCCTCTGGAAAGCTTTCATTCGGAAGGGTTAAGGGAAAGTATCCTCTGTTACAGGGGAAGAGGTGGAACAGCAGTACAGTGAAGTTATAAGGTCCTTTAATGAAGGTTCTCTCTTGCTGGTGTAGAGGATCAAGCCAGTTTAACCCAGCGTGTAGAAGCTGAGTTGTAATTAAAGAAGCTGCAAGTTATTTGTGTGGTCTTCCAAAGCTGTAGATAACCTGTGGCCTGTACTTCCTAATACTGCTAATATGAAGAGCCATTTGAGGAAAAATCACCATGCTTATTAGAGAACAAATAATCCCATAAAAATGAGAATTTGGAACAGGAAAGACCAACTTCAGAATTTCTAATTTTCTGTCATAAGTTGATTGATACAAAAGGTGCTTTCCCAAATGTTCTCCAGTTAGTGGCGGACTGCAGTTGATGAGTACTGTTAAAATGATGTATATGACTGACCTGTAGAAAAGAACTGATTCTAATAGCTGTTCTCATTCTGAAACTAATAAGGATTTGGACTAGCAGATAATTAGATTAGTATTTCTAATATCTTGAGTTATGTAGACGTCACTAGCTGGACCAAGAGGTGTTTCAGACACCTTGTGTAATATGAATACTAGAGGATTCTTATGGTTGGTCTAGAAATGCAGAGTTTTCATAAGGCACAAATGTTAAGGAACTGAGCAAGTGCAAAAGGTGATTCAAAACTGGAGTTGTATACTGCAGAAATGTATTAGGAAGTCAAACATTAGATGATGGATATTATTATTTTTTTGAGATAAGCATATATTAAGTTATCTAAGACAGATAAGTGGAGCTGCCTAATTACCAAGGATTGTTCAGTGGTAGCTTCTAGACTAGGCTATGTTTTGTGCCAAATGTTTCAAGAGGTACTGATGATCTTGTAATTTAGATAAGCAACTTAGCCACCAGAAAGATCTGAGTTGTTTTGATGAGAATGTAATTGACAGTACTTGAATTTCAATTGGTGTTTTTCACCAAAGAGCTATTTCTGTTAGGGATATTATTGAAGTTAGGGAGGAGAAAATAACATCAGATTTTGAAGGCAGTGGATGGTAGCATTTTGATTAGGTATGTGAGAAGCTCTGACTGAAAGCCTGGAAAGAATATGTTATGAACTGAAGAAGAAAACCAAAACAAGTTAGTCATCTGCTAGTCCAACACACTGTTGTTTGCACTGGCTTAATTATTTGAAATTACATTTTAAAATGTTTTTAATACAGAACACGAAGAGCATCTTTCAGCTCAAAAGATGACAAAAGGGAAGACAAGACACCTTATCAGCTTGTCAAGAAACTACAGAAAAAAATAAAGCAATTTGAGGAACAATTTGAAAAAGAGAGGAACAGTAAGGTAAGTTACTGCTTTTATTCCGGATAAATGGCTGCATGGTAGAGCTAAGTTACTTTCTGTGTTTCATCACTGAAAAACTAACTGTGAGCTCATAGAGTAGTTTTATTATATGCTGCTTTCTGCAAAAGTGAACTGAATGATGACAGTATGCGGAAAACATGCCACAATACCTGATGGACAGATGATGACATTCAGTTAGACTGAAGGGATATTTGATAAAGCCAATGGGAAAACAAAAGCATCTTTACCTCTCTCTGGATCAACTTCTGGTGCTTCATTTCAAGTTTATTTTCACAAATGTCTATTATGTTGGCACTGAGATCTGATCTTGTATTGAGCAGCATTGATGTTACCAGTCACCTTTGCTGCCGTAAATATTGCCACGTATTTTATGAAATGTTAAAGATTATTTATAAACATGTTTATATAAAATTTTATATTACTTTTCAGCCCTCCTACAGTGATATTGCAGCCAATCCAAAAGTTTTAAAATGGATGACCGACCTTACCAAATTAAGAAAGCAAATAAAAGGTAAGGGATGCTGTGCTTCAGGTTGCGTACAAAAACAAATCACACATATGACTAAAATAGAAGTAATAACTCATTCAGCACAATTCCACACGACAGTACAAGTCTTTAATTTCTAGATTCTAATCTATTCCAAAAGCAAAATCAAATTTATTTTTGTAGCTTTGTTTTCAGAAGAGAAACTTTGCCTTTGCAAATGGCTGTGATCCGTGTTTTGCAGTTGAACAAACTGAGCAAATTGGTTCTCTTAAACCTTTGGATTAAGTAGTTTTTTCTGTTTTCAGATGCAAAGCAGAAGAGCTCAGATGGAGAATTCATACCTCAAACACGTCCACGAAGCAACACTCTACCAAAAAGCTTTGGTTCCTCTCTTGACCAAGAAGATGAAGAAAATGGAGATGAGATGCGGATTGTGCAGAAAGAGAAGAAGCCCACCAAGGAAGCTACACTTGAACTGATTTTGAAAAGATTAAAGGAAAAGCGAGTGGAGAGATGTTTGCCAGAAGATATAAAAGTAAGCATAAGATTATGGTGTCTGATGCCAATATTGAACAGCTTTAAATCTATCAAGGTGTGATGTATGGTATTAATTAATGTAGGTTTTTTGTTAAGCTGCATTTATAGCTGATATAGTGGACAAACTGCTGAAGTGACTTTTGTTTGATTAATATGAACAATTCTTCTAACAGAAAATGACGAAGGATCATTTGGTAGAAGAGAAAACATCTCTCCAGAAAAGTCTCCTGTTTTATGAAAGTCAACATGGACGACCGGTAACACTTCTTCTACTTCATCAAACTATGCTAATGTGCACTTAGACAATGGTATTTCTTATGCGGGAGTAATAATAATAAAAATCAGTTGTACGAGATATTTTTTTTTCCAAACAGTGATCTATCTGTTTTCATGTTGCCATCGAATGAAACTACTACATTAACTTCTGAAAATTAGGATTTGTGTATTGATTCATTACATAGGCCCTTTTTCACAGATCAGTGGGTTACTGGAGTTTGCAAATTGATTTGTATAGGTTGGTGCCATACTTGTCTGTGAAGCAGAGTCATCTTCTGTGTTGTTTTTCTTTTTTTAAATAAAAATCACAAACACTATTGAATTTTCTAGGAAAAGATCTGTAAGTTTATTATGGGTTTCACAAGAACAAAAATTGAGACACTTTTTTCTGAAGTATGTGGAGTATATCTTATATAATTGGGGATATAGAAGTTGGAGGAACTAACTGGCAGCTAGTACCTAGAGTTCTGAGTTTTTATTCATGGACAGTGATCCACATTTGCTTGTCCAGTCAGAAGATGCTTCCAGATATTGTTCTATCAGCCTTCTGGACTTTGTGCACCAACTTAGTAATCAGCACTACTATATACGTCTGATCAAGCCTTTCAGTTATAAATGCCCAGGAAGAATAATGGTATTAGTGATGCTGGTACTGACTCTATAAGCCCCTTAGAGGAAAAAGTCAGTAACTGTTGATAATAACCTTCTAGTTTCATTGTTTTTAGTAAACATAGTGGCCAAGAGTTGAGAGTACAATCAGGTATCCGATAAAATCTATCTACAATTTCATCTTTTTTATTCCCTGTCACTTCTGTAGAGTCATGCTCATTGCTAGTTACGCAGTCTTCTCCCACAGCTCTTGGTCCCTTTTTTCCCTATTTTCTAAGGGTCTTTAGGGGGTTTACTTCTACTTAAGCTCATCTAACATTTAAGAAGTCTTAACTTGGTATTTTTCTAAAACAAGTTTAAAGTGGAAAAATAAGAGGGGAAATAAACACCTGCTTATTTCCTTTTCTTTCCATAAACTCCATTGCATACACACAGACTAGATTTATGTTCCTAATTGGAATGTATGTGGCCTGGCATGAGAAGCATAATGCTTTCTGTTTGCTTGCATATTATTCAGTGACTGGTATAATTAATTATGTGGTTTCTCTGCCTTTAGGTTACTAGAGAAGAAAGACATATTGTGAAGCCACTTTATGACAGATACAGACTTGTAAAACAAATGTTAACTAGAGCAAGCATTACTCCTATTCTTGTGAGTAAAACATGCTATTTATATTTTTTCCCCTTTTGAACTGCTAGTGTGGCTTTAGAAGAGCTAGTAATAACACATCTTTCTTTTGGAAGATATAAGATGGTGTTGTAGTTGAGGCATTTGGTTTACTGCTGAGAACAGAGCAGTTCAAGGCTGTCTGTTACCTTGACAGCTGTGAGGAAGTAAATGGTTCCCAGTGGAAGTAAACAAGTTGTTCTAACTTTCCTTGGCTGAGTCATTTGCAAGTCACCGTGCTAGGTACAGATCCACAGCGTGTATTGTATTAGTCTTCCAAAAAAGAGCAACACAAGTTGTAATGAAGCTCACCTCTCCTGTAGTAGATTACTGTTACCAGAGGCAAGAGTGAGAGGATGGCCATTAAAATCACTTCATTCATTTTTGTTTCCTTAGTGAGAAACACGTTATTGACACCTGTCCGCAGCATCTGTATATCATCTGCTCTTTCATGTTTTCACTTCATTTCCTTCTAGCTTGCAGTGCTTTTTCTTCCCTTTCTTTCTCCTCTTGAAGAGATAAGGAAAAAAACTTTCCCTATTGTGCAAAATGATTGAATTAACCTTTCTTATTATGACCTGTAAGGCAGTTGTGGAATGACAACCACCTAGCTGTCTTTCTTCTCTTGCATGCTGACTCAAACTTGGAATTTTGATATTAGCTATTGACCCTTTTAGAAGGAAGGGATTGCACACAGCTAGACAGTTCTCTATCAGATTTAAATAACTGGGCAGTGGCTTACTCAGCAGGAACTTAATCTGCAGTCTGTGTTGACACTCACTGTTCTTAACCAGCTGCTTAAGCCGAAGAACTCTGAGATAAAGAAACCAGTTCAAGATGACTCAAAATCCATACAGAAAAAGGAATAGCCGTTTTTATAGAAAAACATGATTTAAATTGTAGTCCCCTTTAAGCTTAAGGGCAACTTGATGTCAGTATCCATTTCTGAATTCCATAAACACAGAATTTGCTGATGCACCTAAGCATTTCTCCATGACTGCTGAGCCACAGTTTGGCTTTGGTGTCCTTGACTGGTTGGGTTTTATCTTATTTCTCATATCAGAAATCCAACTCTTCAAATGAGATGCATATTGTGTTATCCATAGTCTTATAAATGTGAGTCTTTTTTTATTTAAGCTGTGAAACAAGTGACGGTCAATATTCAGATGAAAGAATTTTATATCTAGTAGAGGGCTTAGTGACAATGTTCCTGTTCTTGCTGTAGGTGATGGGCAAAGTATTTCACAGGCCTTTGCTTTTGAAATGTGTGAGACAGATAAGTGGAACTCTCTAATTACCAGGAATAGTTCAATGGTAGCTTGTAGGTAGGCTATATTTTATGCCAGGTATTTAAATAATTGCTTTTTAAATTACATGACGTTTGCTTCCATGAGATACCTGTTAGGGTATCAGTGGATATTAATCATATACACTGAAGCCTGTATGGAAATCAAGAAGCAGGAAGCTCCTCTCACTAACAGAAGTTCTTTGACAGGTCGTTGTCTACGTGTGTTCATGTTCTACCTTACTCCTGTTCAAAAAGTCTATCAGTTGAAAGTGCTTATCCTGTCCAGCTGTAAAGGATGAGCAGAGCATAATGGCATGTGTATAACAGGCAGCTAACAGCACCTGTACCTCAGAGTGCCGTATGCTTAGGTTGAAATTCAACAGTTATAGATACTGAGCAACAGATTACTTTTACGTAGCATTTGCAGTTATTGGGCTTCAGAGTAGTCTGGAAGGAGAAGCTGGCAGAATTATTCCTACCACATTCATGGCAGAAGATACAAAATGTCTCTGGCCTTACATAGCTTCCTTTTCTGTAATTTAGGAGGAACAAGAGTGAATTTCAGGGATGTCCTTGAGCTTTATGAATTTCGTTCAGAACGTGTTGGGCAATTGCTTTTTATTGAAAGCTCAAAGAAGAGTATTAGAGTTTCAGTTAGATTTACATAAATGATAAGCTGCAACATTTACTTCTGTTTCGGGCAACTGAGTTTTTAGATTTTAAGGCTGTTTGTTTATGCTCTTTAAGTCCGTTTGTAGCCTTTTCTTTTGGGGAAGAAGACAGACTCGTAGGTGACTTGAACAAAATTCTGACTGTGAGCATCATTTAATGCCTACTTGCATATAATTAAACGAGCTTGAAATATTGCAGGGTTCACCATCAACCAAGAGGCGGGGGCAGATGTTACAACCCATCATTGAAGGAGAAACTGCCCACTTCTTTGAAGAAATTAAGGTGCGTACAATACACTATTTAAAAAATGCATCTCCCAACTCTTGTAGGAGGGAACGGGAGTGTTTTATATTTGTTTTGAATTTCTGCTTTCTCTTTCAGGAAGAAGAGGAGGAAAGTGACGGTTTGTCTGCAGACCTGAATGATATCTTAAAATCCGCTGTCCAAACACAGTCTGTTTTAAGCCCGGTTGAGAACTCGGAGTCCGATGTTGAAGATGGTCAAGAGAAACTGACCCGGGACCTTAGGCTGTCAAGCACCCGAGCTGCTTCTATGTATGTATAAATAAGAACTGACCAATTCTGTTGCAGAAGTTGTACTGATTGCACTTAGTCATGATACCAAATATGATGCTGGGTGGAAAGGAATGACATGTTCAGTATTTCTCAGGAGGTGTTTGGCTTAAGTGAGCATTATTTCCTCTGACATTGTCTGACTAAGTTCTTGTATCCAGAGAATTGTTTAGTATCTTCTAGATCTTCTTCAGCTTACAAGAGCTGTGTAGAGAGCAGGAAACGTACACCCTCTTACTAACTACTGGTTTGTTTTCAGTATTTCAGTCAGATTCTGTTTTCCTTACAAGCAGGGTGAATTTAGTATTAGTTCAGCTAGCTCGTTTTTTTTTTTTTTTTTGAGCAAGTTTTGAAGAAACTAAATTTTATTGTATGGCCAATGGTCTTTTTCAGGCCTGAATTATTGGAGCAACTGTGGAAAGCCAGAGCTGAAAAGAAGAAGCTACGCAAGACATTACGAGAATTTGAAGAGGAGTTTTATCAGCAGAATGGAAGGTTTGTTGAGCAGAAAAGCAGATGCTGGACAGCAGCTTCGCTTTTATAGCCAAATGTTTCTTTAGGTTTTTACAACTTTTGCCAAGTGAAATATGATCTAATCTTTACTGTGAGCAATCTCTTGAAGGGGGTAGCACTGTTGTGTGTTTTTAATAGTGGAGGAATCCTACTCTATGATTTTGTTTTGTGTTACAGTCTGGAAAGCAAAATGGTGAAAATGAAAATAGTATCAGAGTTTTTTCAAGGTGTATCACCTCATGATCAAAAATAATGTGTTGAGAAAAGGCAGTTGTTTTCTTGACTCATTTCAATACATTTCTTATTGTTTTCTCATTTAACTAAAAACTCATGGACAATTAGTCATGCAAATTTCAGTAACGTGCCTTTGTCATACGCTTGCTGAATTCGAGACATAACTCCTTTTGACTTTAATGGCCAATGATAGAGTTAATAATGAATGGCTTAAAAATAAATCTTATTAATAGACTAATTTATTTTAAGATCAATTCTATGCCATCGATTTGTGAGTCAGTCTACATAGTGTCAAAATTTGACTTCACTTAAATTGACTTGGGTTTTTGTTTGCTGTATAAACAGAACCTGAAATGAAAGCCTTCATATCCTGTTAATAAAAACTCCAGAACTTAAGAGAATGGCTTTTAAACTGTGCTGGATAAATGCTGCTGGGCAGTCGGGTGTTTTTTTTTTTTTTTTTCAGGTGATGGCAGTCTTAACTACAAGAGCCTTAAGTATGATAGTCTGTTATTGGTGAACTGTTTGGCAGACATTTCTGTCTTAAGATAACTGTGTGTTTCTGCTCTTGTTTTATTTACTGCATCATGGAGGATTTTCCTGAAACTTATGTGTTTTCTTTTACAGGAATGTACAGAAAGAAGATCGGGTTCCAATGCTTGATGAGTACAGGGAGTACAAGAAAATTAAAGCCAAACTTAGGCTGTTAGAAGTCCTTATCAGCAAACAAGATTCTTCAAAATCAATTTAACTTAGGTTCCTCCAAACCATTGAATAACATTTTGCTTATACTACCACTGTACTTACTGAGTGCTTATGTTCATATATCATGCACTGTTGACAGAATACAGTTTGTGCACTTTATTGTGGTGCCACTCTAAGTTGTTTGAAGGGTAAGTAGGTTCTGTCTAGAGAGCAAGTAAGATCTGTAAATTTGAGACTGCGCTATCCAACTTTAGCAAACACAGTTTCCATCAACCTCTTTTGTATTGGATGCATCCACCTTGTTCCAAAACAACCATAGCATTTTGTTCTTTGGCATTCAAGAACTCTGAGACTTCTATTACCAAACTTTTGCATTATAGAAGAAATTATTTATACTGTAATGCTATACTGAAGTACTCTTGTTGCCTATTTTATTGTAGGGGGGGGAAAAAGCAAATTAAAAATACGTCTCCCTTTTCCTGGAGTGTTTAAAAGCCAACCTGTAATCCCTTTCAAAGAACTGCTGTGGAACAACTTTAATTTCTAGTAATCTAAATTGCATCTATAACAGTAATGATTAACATCTATGGATTTTGCTTGTTAGTGGTCACATTTCCACCTAGATAAAGACGACAGTGGACAAACAAGAAAGTGACCTTACTTGGTGTCTTTTAAAACTTGGAAAACTGAAAAGTTATATCACATGCTGCCTACAAGACTTACGTTACTGTCGTAAATCTTCTTGGTTCTTGTTTATCAGCTAGTGGTGGCATAGTGTTTTGTCTGAATTGGATACTGCATCTCCTTTTTCAGTAGATTTGAGGAACTTAACGCACGTTACAGTGTATGAGAAATCTGATGTTGCTCAGACTTGTGTAGCTCCAGCAGAAAAGTGCTGGCTTAGGTCAGTTAAAAATCCACAGTACCTGAAATAAATATGTTATCAAGGGCTAAAATCAGCGTAGTTAATGCACACCACAGGGTGAACTGACGGCTTTGAGTGAAGAAATTACTGCTGTTTATCATGGTTTTGTTTTACAGTTGGAGAATAAAAATATCTAATCTTTATGATATAAGCAAAACAGTTTATGGGCCTTGCATGATTTAGCTTCAGAGTTGAAACTAAATAATGTTTTGAGTATCACATCTGCTGTGCTGGATGATGATTTAGCTAGCTTTATGCTCTGCAGCAGCCATCAGCAGCTCGTTTTGATCTGGCAAAATCTAAGTGTTAATTTTAATTGGTGCTTTCTCAGTTTTTTTTTTTTCAGTGTATCAGTTTGATCGTGGCCATGTTTTGCATGCACCTACTCTCACTGCATGTTTTTATGACTGGCTAATGTCAACCTAGCTATTATTCACACTGCTTTATGAAAGACCAAAAATGAACTTTCTCCAAGTAAAAAGTGGCTAGCATGTAACCTCATAGACTTGCTATTCTGTCATGAAGCATATGAAATAGATTGAAAGTAGCATTTTAGTGCTCAGGTTTCATCTGTGTACTGTAGAATACTTCCTGTTTTGTTTTATTCTGCTTGTTGGCATGTAATTTTGGAATTTGGAAGAAAAGCACTAAAACTATTGAGCACTGGTGGTATGCCTTTTCTTTTTAATGGCAAAATGATGCGGGACCGTAGGGAATTATGAGGTTAAACTAGTCTTGAGACCATTTATCAATTTTATTCAGTTTCATTGTGCAATGTACACTTCAGTTCCTTTTCTATCAGTCTGCAGACACGGGTGTATCCAAACATTGAAACTAATGTGTACTGTATAGCGTTGTACATGAATGTTTGTGTTTTATATACCACATGCAGAATGTCAATATGCACTATTTAAATGTTTTAAATAATATATTCCTCCTTTATAATGCTTAAATCTATATGATTCCAATATTTTTATAAGTGAGTGAGTGATCAGACTGATTCCAATTCAGAATTAACAGCTGCTTTGTGTTTGTTATGCAGTGTTTGGCTGTTTATTCAGTATAGTAGATAAGCATGGCAACAGTTATGCTATGAGTGTGTTTTGTGCCATCCTTGTTGAGCAATAAATAAATGGTAGAATTAGGCATTTTGTGATATAACAGTTTTACTTTGGTAAAAGCAAAACCTATATATCTATATGGATATATAGATATGGAATATATATATAACTAAACCAGATGTAATTGCATTGCTATGTCTGGTGCTCATTGTATAGACTTTTATAATAAAAATACCTTAACCTTTATTGTCATATATCTTTGTTCCCATCATGCTTTTTCCCCCCCTCTACCACCTCTTAAAAACAAGTGCTGAGTCCTTCAGTATTCCTGTTGGTGTTTGTAGTGTCAGGGTGTTGCTCAGGCAGGTCTGAGTCACACAGCCTGCCAGCAGAGCCACTGGCGGTGGCTCTGGTGCTCAGACAGCCCTTAATGAAGCTGCAGCAGCTTACGCCTCATTCTACCTCCTTAGACTGTGCCTCTCAGCAGAGACAGCAGCCAAGTGACCACACTGGCTCCTGACCTAACTTTTGGCATGTTGCAATGGGGGCTGCAGGTCCTGCTAAGTTGCTGGGCTGGGCTGTGATGGTGCAGGGGCAAACTGTGAGCCTTGATCATTCCTGTTCCTGCAGTAACCACTTTAGGAGGAGACTGGGCAGAAAGCTGATGAATTCACTGCCAGTGAATACACCTGCAGCTGATGAGCAGAATTGGTTTGTCTCTCTATCTATTAATGATCTCTAAGGCTCAAAATAAGCATTGTGCTTAGCAGTTACCACGGTGTTTGTGGCTAGTAAACACTGTCATTGCACACTTCTGGACAGGAGGATACTTTTTCTCTTGTCAAATGGCTGATTCATAGCACATTGGTTATGGCATGCTCAGATGGTGGTTGGATGTGTTTTATTCTGTTTTGTTTCTTCCTCTGGCTGAATCTCTCCAAAGAACAAATATTTATAGCTACGTATGAGTGGATTAATGGCTACGTATGGGTAGGTCGTGTCTGGCTAGAAGGTAACACCATGTCTCTAAGGCAGTGGGTACAAATGGAATAAAAAGAGACTTTTTTCTAAGAACTCAGGTTAGAAACACAATGCCCTCTAGCGGTTCCAGCCATTAAGCACAAAACTTTTTTTATTTTCTGAAAGACTAATTTTGCCTTGGAGGTGGTGGTGGTGGTGGAAGCAGTAAGAAGGTGCCTGAAAGAATTGCTGAGAAATAAGCATTGCCATTGGCAGCAGTGTATTAGCTAAAGAAAGTGGTCTTGAGGAGTCAGGGTCAATGAGCCATGTGCTGGACTGTTACTTGGCAACTGAAGATTAGATTGGGCCACATAGCTAGAGGCTGAGAGAGATGTACGAGGCAGGCCCAGGGAGCTTGCTATCAGCTCTCTTGGTTACTAGAGCCTCTAGCTTGTATCGATGGCTCATAGCTGCTCCAAAATGAGGCAGCTGA
Organism: Gallus gallus; assembly: GCF_016699485.2. Lineage (NCBI taxonomy): Eukaryota > Metazoa > Chordata > Aves > Galliformes > Phasianidae > Gallus > Gallus gallus. The sequence continues at coordinate 14,009,452 of NC_052544.1, forward strand.
TTAAGAAATTTGTAGGGATACCTACTCAGAAGTCTGGTGAGAGCAAGGTTGAAGAACTAGCTGAAACTCACAGGCCAGATTGTGAAGTTACATTAGTATACCTTTAATAAGAGTTCTACTTTTCATACACAAATATAAACACACATAAAAAGTGTAAAGGTGCAGGGGAAGAATTGTTCTTTCTTGACTTTGGATTTCAACTGTATGAAGAATAAGGCCATCTCTGTTACCAGATGAGCTCATCCATTTTACTGTGTCGTCTTGCCTGAAGCGTTCTTCAGCTGTTGCATGCTTTTCATAATCCTACTGAGTTTTGCATTAGCACTGTTTAATTCCTTCTCCAACTCAGATGTTTGTCTGAGGAGCCTATGACACACAAATACAGGAACAAATCCTTGTGATGCATTCCCCTTAAACTTATATTTGTAATCTTTGTGTTTGCTCACTTGTATTCTGTCTGCTGCCAAGGGCCTTAAGTCCTGAAATACCCTGCCCCAAGCACAAGGCCTTACAGTCTTTGTCGCCCTCTGGGCAGCCATAAGGAGATGTTCTAGAAGAGAGATAATATTTTAAATTCTCTTCTCACCTCAGTCCTGATTAACACCCTTAACAACTGCTCTACTAAATGTATTTTCTTTGTCCACGTTTTTCCCTCTCCTAGGGTGGCTGTTGGCAGCTGTACAAGAACATTTAAAGTAATGTCTTGAGTTCGTTGCCTTGGTGTTGCTCTCCTGTTAAGCTGTTGCTCTGTAGAGTTTTAGCTAATTGAAGTCAGGGCTGATGCAGGCACCTGGGGATGGGAGAACAGGAACAGGCTCTCTCAAACACTTACCGCTGAAATTCTTCAGGGGAGACAGAGCTCTGAGAAGCAGCGACTGAGTCGGAGCGATGAAGGCTCTCTTTCTGTAACTTCGGTGGCTTTGGATGCCTCTACTCAGCACCAGAGGGAGTGGGGGAGGAAAACAAAACAAACAAAACAAAAAAAAAACCAAGAAAAATCACAGTGGCTTTACTTGGACACTGTCACTCATGCAGGGAGGGAGACGTGCCTGAGCAGGAAAAGGTATATGCAGCCTGGGGGAGAGAAACGTTCCCATAAGGAAGTGGGTTTTTCTTCTGCCTTGAAATGATAGAATGTAAGAATACGCTTATTTTCACAAGTGAGGGACTGCAGCCACTGCGTAGTGTTTATAGCTAGCTATGGGGCTTTTCCTTTCTGTTGTAGAATTGATATCTATAATTTTAAAGATGCTCTGGAAGTGTTTGCACTAGCTCACCCCAGATATGGATCTACCAACGACTGCTGGAAATCTTTTTGTAGAGCAAATGGAAATAGTCATTACTGTGCTGCAAATGCAGCCTATGACCTAACTGACTGTTCTAAAACAGGTTTATTTTCCATAATCCGTTTCAGTTTAACATTTGGGCAGATGCCCACCTCACAACTTCCTACTACTGCTAAGACACGACCACAGCCTACTGCCATCTCTGCTCTTGTATTTCATGGCCTTGTCTGAACAGAGCCCAGACAGGCTTCCATTTAACATTTGGGCCATAATTAGTGATTCTCATTTATTTACAGCTCTATCTTTTGCTATTTCTGTGTTGTTAAAAATAGTATTCTGTGGAGGAAAAAGCCTTTGTAAGTAATAGTGGGCACAACTGTGACTCCTTTGGCATTAGTCAGCTTCTGAAATATAACCAGTTCCAAAGAATATAGGAAAAAAATAAACCTTACCTTTTCATGAGGGCTGCCTCCTTTGGAAGGCTTGGAAGTATCCTTTCTTTTAGTGGATGGAAATTCCTTGCTTCTCATTCACACAAATGAAAAAGACAGAAGTCCTGTGAGAATACGTCTGAATAGGGGCTAACAGAGAATGCTTTAGCTTGGGTTGAGATCTTACCTTTCCAGGTTCTCATCTCCTAGATCTGTCTCTGGTTTCCTCAATTTGAGCTTGACAAGGGCTTTATTGTAGCTCTGGACAAAGAATGTTAATGTTGAGCATGTTAATTGGCTTGTGTTTACCCAGAGATACTTCTTCATAAGGATTTGAGTGCAAGTAACAAACCTGATCGGCATGATGCCTTGGCAGTCGGAAAAAAAAAAAACCCATAAGACTTGGTCCTTACTTGGTTCCCTTGGCTCAGAGAACTCTGCTACATCTTAAACCTGTCATTAAATCCATGAAGGTACTATCCAGCCAAATCCAATAAGGGTTTTGGTCTTCCAGCATATTCATTTTCATCTTTCTGTTGACTAGGATTAGGAGAATAAGCTTGGGTGGGGGAAACTAAACTGTACTTTTCTTTTAGTGATGATATCCCCCCAAGAGAGCCAAGTGTAGGCTTTTGGTGTGGGGCCCCTTTGCTTCAGTTTCACTTAGCAATATCCCTAAGCTCGCGTGCAGAGAAGAAGTTGAGTTTCTCAGCTGGGAAGAATAGCAGAAGTAAGCTTTGAAAAAAGTTGATGTCAGGATATATCACAAACCAGGGTGGTCATAAATACTCTTTTTAAAAGGGTTAAGAAAAGGTAGCTTCCTGCACCCTAGCTCATCCAATTGAGTCAGTAATCATTATTAGGAGCTCCAGTGCATTTAATAGAAGGATGTTATCTGTCAAACATTTATTTAAAGTGAAAAAACAACTGTTGGGTGTTCTGAAATGGTTGTGGCCTGGCTGCTTAAGGCTCTCTGCTGGTGATGTAGCATAGAAATTCCCCTCTAATCTTGATTTCATTGGGATAGTTACAAAAGCATTAACTTACCTGTCTGAAGAGGTCTGCGATGTGGAGTTCTTCATTGGGAATCACTGCAAAGTCTGCTTTGACTTCTGAATAGGTGTCATTTATAATAGCTAGAAACATGTTCTGTACAGGAAGGATGCAGTTAGATATTTTCCTGGAAACTCTGTTTGTTATGCTAGGCTCATTGTTTTGGGGACTGTTCAGTGCTAAGACATGTAACTAATAGACTTGGAACAGCTTTGTTGGGTGCAGATATGCTTCTAATGCATTTAAATTCCCTGAGAATCTCCTGTTTTGGGAGAGGATTTGCTTATTTCCCCTGTGCAGTATTGGCTAAAAGGCCCACCTCCTTGGAGTGACAGATTTCCTGTTATATATTGTGCCTTTTTCAAGTGGTGTTTTGGACCTAAGTAATGAAAACACCAATCCAGCTGGTCTGGAACTACAGAGTCCCACCAAAGTCTTTAAACTTTCCACCTGACAAGGCTGAAACTTCACACTTCTCAAGTGCTTCCAAGTAAGTTTTCAGAAGCTAAAATCTCAAGAAATCAATAGTACAGTAGAGTGAAAGGTGCGATGTGTTTGTTCCATGGTGCAAAAGCTCTTTTTTTTTGGCTCTTTGGAGGAAGGCAGAGCTGTGAAATGCATTGCCAGCTTGTGCCAAAGAATCCAGACTGTCTTTCAGCTTAAGTGTGCTGAAGGGCAGACAGGGCAAGTCAAGCATTACAGGCAAAAGTGTAATCTTGGGGTAGGAAACACTGTCTCAGAGCACTACACAACAGAAGGCAGTCACTTTTCTCTACTGCTTACACAGAAGCATTTTTACCTACCAGCAAGACGAAGAACACAAAGAACACAAATGAGATGTAGTAAATAGGTCCAAGGATGCTGTTTACTTCTAGGCTTTCAAAATTAAAATCTCCCAGCACAATACGAAACTGTGAGAAACTGGCAGAGAGAAAACAACAAAACAACACACAAGACTGAGGTTGACTGGTTTCTTTTAAAGTATTTTAAACGTTATTTAAAAACAAATACAAAACGGTTAGAGGCAGTTGAGACTGATTTCAGTGACTACAATAATGGTGAATCAAGAGAAATCAGCATTACACTGCAATGGTAAAGTGGACATTTAGCACATATTTGAGAATTTAAAAATGCAAGGGATTTGTTAAGTCTTCTAGGGGAAAACACATTTATTCATGTTGAATAAATTGTTTTGCATTTTTATAATTGCTTCCTTTTTGTTCGAGCTCTAGAATCCCTTATCTTCTGTTAGAATAGAATGTAGTAGTACACGTCCCTGTGTCTCCCTAAAGGGGATTTATTTACTAGGTAAGATCCATATTCTGGATGAGGGACATGGTTTAGCGAGAACCATTGGTGATGGGTGAATGGTTGGACTGGATGATCCTGTGGGTCTTTTCCAACCTTAGCGATTCTATGATTCTGTATTGCAGCATCTTAGGACTATCTTGCATCCAAGTGGGTCCAAAATGGCTTTAGAAGTGTCATAGAGCTTTATGTGAAAAAACTGCTTTCAAACAGTCTGGGTATTTTGAAGATGTCTCTCTAAAGTTCTAAGAAATGTATCTGTAGGCTAAAACACAGTGCACACTGTGAGTAACGGATTGTCACAAGGTACAGGAACCATCACAAACAGTTCCAGATAGTATCTGGAACTGATGGATGGTGTTACTACAGTGAATGGCTGAAAAAAAATCAGGAAGAAACAATGGAGTCAGCATTTGGGGCTTGGGCACTCTTGGCTATGCAGGTGAATGTTTTCTTAAGAGCTGTGATTTCTGTTTCTGAACCCACTCAGCTTGTGCTTGGAGCCCCTGGGTCTCTCAAGCAGCTCTTTTGGACATACAGTGGCTTTGATAAGCAGCTTGTAGGGCCAACAGAATTGCTTTTACTTTATGAAATAGACCTAAGAGTTGGAGAACTGTACTCTTAAAATTCTGCTTATTGGAAGCTGTTTGTACCCTCCTCAATTTGGGGTTTTGCATCAAAAAGTTCAGAAAATTGCATACATGCAGTTTTGAAAAGTAGAGAAGTCATCAACTTGCGGCCCGAAGACCAGGTGGCTGAACTGTGCATAGGCAATGAAAATGATGAAGAACATGATGGCAAATCCAATGATGTCCTTGGCACAGCGAGATAAAGTGGATGACAATTGTGTCATGGTTTTGCTAAAGCTTACATACTTAAATATCTGCAAGAGAACAGAACATGTCGTTACTGGGGGGATGGGGTGGGAGGTGGTGTCAGAATGTATTGCATCCTCTTAACAGAACATCTGGAAGGTTATCTAATCCTAATTTACACATTAAGTCTTACCTGGAAGTAAGTTATTTGCCAGATGTTAATGGTCTGTATCTGTAAGGAGTACTGGGATTGGGTGTGTTTTTAGGGAGAAGGAATATTCTGCTGGGCTTCTGTGCTAAAGTTAGGAGCTCACAGACAGGCCTTTGGGTACTGCTATGTGTAATCAGCTCTGGCAGAAGTGGAGCCTTAGGCAAGGAGACCTCAGGACAGGCCACCCCTCCTGCGCCTGAGGATTCCTGTCAGGCAGTGTTGGTGAGGAGCTCTTTTACTTTGCCGGTGAAAACAAGGCTGAACAAAAGTCGTTTCTGATGGCAGTTGTGCTACCAAAGTGACAGTAATCACCTTGTGGGGAAGATGATGCAGGGCAACGTGCAGCTGGGGTGCAGAAAAGATGTAATGAGGAAGACTGTCCACACAACTGGCTAACAGTCAGTGTTCTCAAACAGCTTCTTCATGCAGCCTTGGCCTTGGAGGCAGGGGAAGACAACAAGCTAAAAGCTATGAGAACTATAAATAGCTTCACCTATTACAGCCATGTCATTTGTACAGTTCAGGCTGTGACCTTGATAATACCGAGTCTAGGAAAAAATTGAGTTTAAGGAGGCTGTTTGGCTCGTGGTTTTTTCTCAGCTGTTCAAATGGAGACAGCTGTCCATGTGCAAATTTTTTTTTAGATGGCCTTGGTATTTGTGTGACCCTGTTTATGAGAATGAGATAATTTAAAACTCTTCGGGAATCTCATAAACAAAATTCCCCATTCTAGCCCCACCTTTGCTGTTCACCCATGAAAAAGTGAATGTTTTAACAAGCTTAGAAGCATGGCATTTCTCAAGTACAAAAAAAAAAATATATATATATATATACAGATAGTAAGAGCCAATACCTTTATCCAAGCAAAGAAGACATTGATAGCAATCACGTTATCATAAATAACTTGCCAGAATGCAAGGAAATAGAAGTCTGGATAAACATGAGCATTAGAAAGGAGTTCTTCCATTAGCAGGGACACTTCTATAGTGCGGTAGATATTGAAGCAAATGGCAAGGATGGATACCTGTAGGAAAGCAGAAGCCAGTGAAACTGAGCACCAGATACATCCTTCTCTTCTGACTTGTTATTTTGCATAGGAAAGCCTGTATTGATTTCAACAGGCCTTTGATTAGATTTTAAGGACCTGAGCTTTTTAGATGTTTGGTTATAAACTGCATGTCAGACTTTCCTGGACAAATTATTTCTCCTTGTACTATGATTTGTACTACAACATACTGCATACGTTCTGATTTTACTGTGTTATGTGCTAATACTTCCCTGCTCTGCAACTAAAACAAGGTGGATGAGAAAGACAGTAAAGAGTGGAAGGGTCATGGAGCCACAGACCTCAACAGGAAGGCTAGAAAAGAGTTCAGGGAGGCTAAAGCGTGGTGGGCCTCTCCACTGGAGAACAGTAGGTGAGAGGCTCTAACCAGGAAGAAGGGTTTGGATGGTTCTGGTTTGACTGGTGTCTTGACTGGTGCTAGCCTGGACTGGCAAGCACGAAAGAACTGAGGAGCAGCTCACCGCTATCAGCAGCATATCCAGCCAGTTCCAGGCACTTCTGAAATATTCCATTTTCAGTCTTGTTATTTCTATTGCTTCCTGGATTATGAATGTAAGAATGAAGAGGCAAAAGGCAACTTCACAGGAAGCCAAGAAGTAATCATAATAGGAGACGTATCTGAGGAGCTTCACGGAGTGTATCTGAAAGGAGGTGAGAGCACCCCCAGTGGCAGGGAACTCCACCACCAGTCTGGAAAAGATTGGAGACATGTTAGCTACCATCCCTTTAATTGTCTCAGCCCTTAATAGTCTAACATCAAACATTACCTCATTAATATACCTGACTTGACTCCAGCTGGGACAAATAGGAAAACTTGATGATTCTTGCATCTGCAAGATCTTTTTGTAAGGGTTATGCTTATTCCCCTATGAAGGCATTATCAAATGGAACGGAAGGCTGAGAAGAACAGGAGACCTTGGGATAGCCACGTTACAGTGTTTCATGAAGTCTCTAAAGAAAGTCTCAGAGAGGATGTTGACCCTATCTTAAATCTATCCCCTTCAGTAGCTGACAGCAAGAACTCATAATACAGTCTTTGACCTTGCTATGACATCGATTCCTATGACAGCAGCAATCAGCTGTACAGAGCAAACACTTTGTCTGGAGAAGAAAAAAAGTTCTGGGTCCTCCCTCTGCACTAAATGAATTTCTGTATTTTTTTAATTAATTGCTGTCTTCTCAGTTACTGCCTGAGAAACACAGCTGTGTATGCCCGGGGTGATCAGTTTCTCCTTGTGTCCTTAAGGAAGCATCATGCCTCAGTAAACTGGATTTCAAATGTAGAAAAGGTAAGAACTCACCTGACTATACAGAAGAGGTTTATGTTAGCATTAAATGTTGAGAAGTCGATAAATACAGCCCTGGTACCATGAGTGATCCAACCGTTCTTCCTGAGAGACGCCAGCTTCTCCATGCTCTCCTGTTTCGATCTTGGTAAGGTGACTATAAATCCTCCACTTCTGTAAAAGCCCACTGATCCCCAGTACCATGGGGAGAAAGAGGAGGCAGAAACATACTTCCATCTGTGAGAAAGAGGAAAAGAAGGCAGTGAGCCTATGGGAAGTGTACTGAAGTAAGCTTTAACTTTTATTTTATTCTTGTTAGTTCTTCTGTTCTACTGCATTCACAATGAACGTTTAATCCAGACAGGTAAATAAGCACGAGGCATGTGACCTCAAAATACTCCCATTTCTATATCTATTCAGTACGTTCACAGAACTGCTCATCAGTCTGTATTCTGCCCAATGTGGCCTAGACAGTTTATTACCCTACAGCCTTCATGTATAAAAGGAATCTCTCTGGTTAATGCAGTTCGTTGTTGCTGTGGCACGTTTGCATATTGTTTCATTGACTTCAGTCAATGCTAAATGAAATGTGTGAAGCAGTCCTTCAGCTCTTACACAACGCTTTAGCGTGATTCTGGTTTATTAACATGTGATTTAATTTAAGGCTTCATATAACTGAGCATTTCCCCAGAGGTGTTAATGCTGATAGGCTTATTTTAACGTGTACTTTTGCTGAAATGGGCTCACTGTTTCCAGTTCTTCCTGTCTCTCCATTAGAAATTTCCCCATGCCAAATTCCTGTCTATACTATTGGCATAAAAGCAAATTGATGGTTAAACCCTGGGGAAAACGTAGTTCATTGCATGCACAATTTTTACTCAAGAATACTCAAGAACAACGGTGTTAAGGACTTGGTGAGGCTTTCAGAAACATTACTGGTTCCATCTGAAAATATCTCCATTTTGAAAATGCCTTCTAAAGATCCAAAAGATGCCACAAGAGAATCTGAAGTAGGGCGACTTACTCAGGCTCGTCCTTCAGACCAAAGTCGGACTTGTCTTCAGCTTTGTAACTGTATCGGGAGTAACAGCTCTTTAAGAAAGGCTGGAAATAGGGGTAGATGGAGCAGGTGTTGTTGCGCACCTTCAGCTGGCGGATCTGGGCTACTCCTAGCAGTAAATTCTCATAGAAAATGTAGCTGGCGTTTTTCAGGTCGGTTACCGTTCTGTTGTCGTACCATGTGCTCCAATAGAGCCCATCCAAGAGCGGGCCCTCTGCAAACTGTATACGCAAGTGAGGTTAAAGGCTCAGAAGATGTAAGTACCACAATCACCCTGCTTTTGAACATAAACCAGACAGGGTTCCCAGCTTGCTTACGGCTACGGAGTCTAAGGTAGGATACAAACAATGTTCAACACACTGTCTTCCAGATCTTTACACCTTTTTTCTTTATGAGTCCATTCTATTCCCTATGCAATGAAATTCCCAGAGCCATATAATGAGATTATCCTCAGTAAGACTACAACCTACATCTGTTTGGAGCTTCACTGAAAGATTACATTGAATTTTAAACCAATGTTTAAACACATAACTGTTCTGTGCTGTTTTAACAGGTGTTTGCTACTTTACTCTCTGAAGATCTGTTTTGAGGTATGTATTTCTGCCTAGGTTTTCAGTTATCTCAACCTGAAGGAAGCATTTATTTTTGGAGGTGGGGGAATCCTTTCTGTATCTTTCTTCAATGCAGGTAGAGCATTTCATTTCAGAAGAACTTTATCTAGAGTGCAAAACAGCATGCCCCCATAGTTTGGAACCATCTGAACACACATTACAACTGCTTTTAGTGTATCACCATGCACTGTATAGCGAGGACTCACTATTTTATGTCCTAACAGTAATAGACACGATGATATGAAGGAGTACAGTGCCACCAAATGCACTGATACAGCCTGGCATTTCCTTGGTGGTTGGCCTGTTGCTTTCCTATTCACACTTCATGACTGCTGTTTGCACCCAGCATTTCTACCAGTGCATTTTAAGGTAGTGCTCATCTTTCCTGAGCTGCAGCAATTCTGCAGGGGGGTTTGGGGAGGACCAGGAGCACACGCTGCTCCCAATTTATGCTCGCAGCTTCTTCCCCTGCCTGCTCCCTAGGAAAGCATTCGCACTGGAAGCCTTACTTCCCAGAAATCAGCCTGGCTCTTGATACTCCTGAAATTAATCCCGCTGCTTTCGGAGGAGGTCTGTTCCACAAAGAGATCTTCCATCACTTTATTCAAGTAATACATGTTGGTGCTCACCATGCCGAAGGTCACTGGGAAGGAAGGAGGGACAGGAGGGTGAGCGCAGCTGCGGGCGCTGAGGCTGCAGTCCCCGCAGGGCACAGCTGTGTGCGGACTTACTGAGGCTGAGGGTGACGAGGAACGTGATGTAGATGAGCAGCTCTAGCAGGGTCGTTTTCAGTTCCCTTTCTTTGCTGTAACTTACCCGGGCTGTTGTAGCACCTAGCGGGGAGGAAATAAGGGCGAAGAAAGAAATAACCGGGGGGAAAGAAAAAAAAAAAAGTGTTGCTAAGGTTTTGAAAACGACGGAAGTCAGACCTGAGCGCATCCCTGTCTGTACCTCAGAGCCCCCAGCAGCGCTCGGGTCCCTGAGGGGGCCGCCATGGCCGTGCCCCTCCCCCCACGCGCACGGCCGGGCCGCCCCCTCCTGCAGCTGTGAGGGCGGCGGGGCCGGGGCTGCTCACGCACCTCCGCCGCTCCGCCTCACGGCCACCACGGGCTGCAGCGCTGCCGCGGGCTCCATGGCAGCTCCGGCGCCGCCGCCTTCGAATCGCAACGGGCGAACCGAGCGCAGCCGGGCGGGGCACAGCCCGCTGTATCCCGGCCGGTGGCTGCCTCTGCTCAGAGCTCTGCTCGGGGGAATTCCATTCTGGCCTTCAGGATAGGAAGGAGTGGTGGCCGCGGCCGTTAACGCGCTGTGAGGAGTTGGGGCCGCGGGAAGGAGCAGGAGGCAGCGGCACAGCCCTGGGACGGTGAGAGGGCGGCTGTGTGTGAGGCCAGGCCGCTGGGCAAGAAAGAGGCAAAGTCTGCGTTGGGTGTTTAAAGTTTTATTTGCTTCTACTTAATTCTCATAAAAACACTCTATTTGGTTTTAGTAATCAGACAGTACAGAGTTCTCATCAAGAGCGGTATTAGAGAAGCAGTACAAACCCATCTACCTCAGCATGTAACCCAGCACAGGTGGGGCCGAAACCACCCGCGCTGTGAGCGCTAACCGGCCTGCCTGCTCAGCCTCTGTCGTTAAAATACAATACTCAGAAAATGGTTATATTCACCAACCCATAGAAATATCATCTAACGTGGTAAAATGGGAACAGCAGAATGTGCAAGAGTCACAGTAAAAATACACAGATAGGTATTTGGCTAATTAGAACTATCACCAGTTAACTGCAGCTATGTTGGCGTTGTCTCTCATTGGTACGAGTTTTCCTCTTTGTTTCCAGTTAAAGTTCATCGCTTTCATACAGTCCAGACTGCTCAGCCAAACGCTGAAACTCTCCCTCAGGTGAGAAGGCTTGTTTCACATCCAGCCCTCTGCCATTGAGGGCCAAATACTTGCTGAAAGTTGGTCGGACTCGTAGCTGCTTTGGCGCTGGAACTGGCTTGTTTGTATGTGCTGGAACAGAAAAAAGACCCTTTCAGTGTCTTCCCAGACTCAGGCTATAGCAACTCAATTGCTTTTTATCTGCAACGTAAAACAGCCAGCTCTTAAGAGAATTTAACAGACAGGCTGGAAATGTAGGGGAAGGACTACGTTCCCCCTCCTTGCTATCAGTGACACTGTAGCTTTCAGCAGGATGGATAGACATCCTTCCAGCAGGCCAAGCTTTGTTAGGTGAACCATCAGGGTCTGTTCTGAATGCAGCAGGTGGCAGTTCAGGTTGTGGCTGCAGCACTGTGCTGTGGTACTTACTTGCAACCTCCAGTCTGGCGTGGCACGTGGCCACACCTGCTCCGTTGACTGCAGATACTGTATACCACCCAGCGTCCTTCTTGTTTGCATTATGAATCAGGAGGCAGATCCTTCCAGTATTGTCATGTAACAAGCTGGGGAAAAAAAAGTATTTACATGTAAGTGATTGGAGGAGGAAAATGAGAAGACATTGAAATCAGAGCCAGTTTACATGCTGAGGAGCTGAAAGAGCCCTCAAACAATTCTTGCAGGACACTGTGAACTATGGGAACATCAGTGCTGCAGTTTTTGTTACGAACCAGTGGTAACGCACATCATGGTAGCATTATGGGGGCACCAAGGCCCTTTTGCAGCCCCCACAGCGTCAGAGCTCGACGAACACGCTGCATATCTTAGTCCTATGGCCATGCTTCTGCATGGGCCTTGTAGCTACTGCTGGAATTCAGCAGCATCTTGCTGTGCCCTCAAAACAAGACTCTGAGCATCATTTCTGTCCGGCACATGGGCCTGTTCATCATGTGCAGTGTGCCTGGCCAGCCAGCTGCTGCTTTCATTAACCAGCTCATTGAAATGTGATTTAACAAATAGTGGTTATTGTTTTCTAGTACACTAACAGCCAACTTATTAGTAGGATACCTTATTCGGTCTGTATTATATTGTACCATTTCATTGTTTCTTTTCCAGTAAATCCGAGGAGTTGGGATGGCAGAGATCTGGCATTCGAGTCTGGCTGTATCTCCTTCAAAAACCTTTTTGCTTTGTGGCTTGAAGATGAAAGTTGGAGGCGTGTGATGTTCTTTTGCTAAATTAAAGAGGAAAGATAAGAAGGAGTTACTGTAAGTATTAAACGTTATTATCAAGCTTTAAGATTTCAGAATGCTCAATTCAGGAGGACGCTTTCCCTCCAGCAACTCTTAACCTACAGGCAACTCCCATGTGCATAGGGGTGTAGTAAATACAACCCATTTTAGGAGTCAATCTACATTCTGCTGTCAGTTCTAGAAGATGAGTAAATCCCAAATTCTAGAGATTCTGTTATGTTGAAATTCCCCAGTACAAGTGCTCTGAAGAAATATTTCATCCCAATGCTACGTGTTAAAATAATTTTGGAAAAGATAGACTTCTTGTTACTGTTTGAACTGAAATGTCTGGAGATTTGTGCTTCCTAATTGTTGTAATACCACATACGCAAAGAGGAAGGCATTAGAATACTAAGATTTTCAGAATGTGGCCAAGTAGTTATCAGTTCTCTCTGTCTTACCAATTACTTCCACTTTTACTGCGAAGGATGATTCTCCTGCACGATTGACAGCCACACATTCATATGTTCCTGCATCAGATGATTTGACTGCTTCAAAAATAAATGAGTGGAATCCCTTCTCTGACACTATCATTTTATGAAACTGATCTTGATGAACCATCCTTCCATTCTGATACCACATCACATCTGGGGTTGGCAGCCCACTAACCTGTGAAGGAGAGGAAGGCAGCAGAGAGTTGAACAGCTTTACGATAATACAACCCTTCAGTGCTATAGAGTTTGAAACATTTAGGTGATCAGGTCATGGTCATACTACAAAAAATTAGTCTTGCCTATTTTTGAATGTGTGTGGTGCTGCACAGAGAAGTGCTGTAGAGAGATGAGCGCTATCTACAAGAACAGAGGATGCTGCTGCCACAAACCCCTGTTGTTTCCATCCTGTAAGGTAGCTTTGATTAGGTCAGAGGTACTTATTGTGGTTTTGGAGGGAGGGAATTCACTTATCTAATCTCACACCCAGTACTGTATCAATGTTACCTACACAGTTTTGATAATATAAACTGTGTCTTGCAGACATGCTCTAGGTTGCCCATGACATACAGAAGTTAACCTTTAGCTATTTTGCTGCAAACTGCTTATGTTGAAGTCTGGCAAGACTTTACTTAAGGCAAGGGAGTGGAAGTTGTTGTGGATGTAATTAAGGAAAAACAAGCCAATTCACAGTCAGATCAGCAGACAGTATTTGCAGTATGGTTACATATGTGCAAGCCCTAGGTTTGTTCTTACCCTAGGGCTGGTACAGCTGCCACGTAGTCTCAGCCCAGTCTGCTGTTCTGTTTATCTGTAATTAGTGCATTTTCTTGCCAGATTATCTGCTCCAGCAAGAGAATACTTCGAGCCTTAGGGAGGACTCATTAAAGGCAGGCAGTCCTACACAGGTCTTGCTGAACGCGTTTTCGTGCCAGAATTCAGTGGGAGTTCCAGTGCAGAGCACAGTTGCCTCTCTAAATAGGTTCTTGGAGCAAGGCTTTAACATTTGGTCTTCGCCATGAGCTATAACAGGTTTTCTGTAGTGGTCCATGTTTACCATTATTTAGCTCTAACCATTAGCTCTAATCCCCCTTACATTATCCAAGGGAAAATGTAGAAACATTTACCCATCTTCTGCCTAGGGAGACCCTGGGAAATCTGCTGTTAGTGTTCTGGCTTATTGAGCCACAAAGGCACTGCAGCTCAGAGACCTCTGCTTGTGCTACATACACCACACAGCTAAGGGGACTGAAAGTGAGAGGCTGGTATTACTTTGAAGTCGAGCCTGCAGAATCGTCCCTCCTCAATAATTACATCTTCCGGCACTTGTGTAAATCGTGGTTGGAAAAACTTTTCCTGGATTGAGTCATGTCCACGTTCATCTCCTCTGGAGGATGGTCTGCTCCTAAGAGGAGGACAGTAACAGTTATTCATGTAAATGTACCACAGCGCAGATCCCTTTGAAGCACTGAGTCCCTCAAGAGGCTTAGGAATGCAGCAGTGCAGACCTAGCTTGTTTTTCAGCTGTAAGGCACGAGTTTTGATCAACCACTTATCTTGCTCAAGTTACTCAATTCAACATAGAAACACATGAATTCTTTAAACCTTTAGTGCTGTGCTTAGAATTGACTGGATTAAGACCATAGGCATCAGCCATCATCCACAAATAGCTATGTTTTAGTTGAAAGAAATGAATGAATTTAGTAATAACTACTTTAGAAAAAGTACTTTAGAAACAAAAAGCGAAGCGATACTAGCATTGCCTAGAAATGTTTGAAATAAGTCACAAAGAGTCACGCAGCACTGGCTTTTATGCATTACCTTACGTGTGTTGTAGGAACCTGCAGCCTGACGTTTTCTGCATTCTGGTGCTCAGAAAGAAGAGAAAAATTGAATTAACAAGACAAAGTTTATAAGCTGAATCAGAAGCCATTTTAAGCAGACTGACTACTTGAAAAGTTGCTGGGTTAAGATGTAACAAAACCCACAGCAGAAGATAACATGCCCTTTTTTCACTCTAGACTTTTTGCCATGCCAGAGAGTCCTATTAATAGAGCGGGACAGCTTCTCATCACTCTGTACAGGTGATAGGTGCAGCAGCTTCGTTTAGCACACTGCTCCTTTGGCAAGCCAATAACCTTTGTTACAGGGGAGAGTGGCAGTGTCTAAAATGAGAATTCAGTACGGAGTGTCCTTCCCAATAGCAGGAATAGAAGTGGAATCACTGGCAAGAATTGTATTGTGCCACTTAAATATGGTACCAGTAGCAGTGAACACATGCTGAGCTGGAAAATATTTTTCTTTCTAGATCACAGCGCCAACTAAGCTTACTGACAACTCCACAATCACATGGTACCTCTACTAAAGTACTCCATACTAATTCCTGGTGGGACCTTGGATGTTTGGAAAATACAAGCAGGGCTTACTACCAGTGACTCATTTTAGGTATGGAATCAGATAGAAAAAAGTACTGCACGGAAATTTCTGGAGTGTTTGCCATTACAGTGCTTGGTTCTGCACTCCTTTGCACTCCATTGCTGTGGAACACTTAAGCTTGGGTTTAAACTTCAAACATAGATGCAAAGTTCAGTTCAGGGGAAGTATCACTTGCTGAAAGGGTTAGCTGGACTGAGTTCAACGCCGTGTTCCAAACTGCTTGCATCTGCTCATGTACACAGGTACTGTACAATGGCTGTTTGTCTTGTGAGATGATGCTGTGGTGAGGAAGTTGCTGCTGATAGTTCTGACACTATTATATGGACTGATAACATAGTTACATTCCTCAGGAGTCAGAGGATAAATGAATCAGTGACTGCAGTATGTAAAAATAAGTCAGAACAATGAGAAAAAAATCTCCCCAACATAACCCAGTTTCTCCTTTCTGCTTTTTTATGGAGCATTTCATGCACTTTGAACAATCTCAGCTATTCTGCTTTGACCGAATGTTTCATTATTCCCTGGAAAAAAAAAAAAGAGGTCTCTGATACCCATAATGTTCCCTTCTTGTCAGGTGATTGTTGGGGAGAAATAGCTCAGTGTGCATACCTCTCTTAAGTGATCTTAAGCGTGTCTTGCATTGAGTTTTGCTAACTGCATTTTGAAAGGTAGATGCCAGCCTGCTGGCTGCCTGCATGCCTGCAGCAGGAGGGACGTTTTCTTTGGCAGCCCAGGTGTCCAGTGCCACATCACAGATATTTCCACTGACTTTCATCAGAGAAGTGGTAGAGAGAGCTTTTAGCCTGCCCGTTCTGAATAACCAATGAACGATGCAAGTCACCCGCTAGAATGTTTTTGAACATGCCAGTCATAATAGATTTTTGGCTCTCAGCATGTGGGCTGCTAAAATTACTGCTTTGTCTTCTCTTAATGATTGCAGGCTTCAGGAAGGGATAAAACCCCACCAGTGCCACCTCAGGGTCCCGACCTCTTGTAGTCAATGTCACTTATTCCAAACCGTGACAGGTGTAAATCTTGTTGTGCTGGCCAAGTCTGAACTCAGGCTCCTAGAGTGGGTACCTGGATCCCTCACTGTCCTTCCTGCCTGTCACAGCGCTGGGCAGCAGCTGTTGTAATTCCTCCCTAGAGAGGTCATTCCTACAGATCAGGCCCAGCAAGGGATGGTAGAAGTACTGCCAATATTTAGTGCTTAAACTCCAAACCTCTCCACAATCACCCCCCAAAACCTAAACGATAGTTATGCTGACAAAAGCCTTTCCCTTCCCTCTCCTGTGCTGGTACCAAGAAAACCCTCTCTCTCTTCAAGCACAAGCAGTTCACAGCACAATCAGCAGGAAATTGCCCCTCTCAAGACAGGCCCCCGTTTACCTGTGTGTTCTGCATGTCTTCACTTTGAGCTTCAAGCACAGATGCAGCGTTTTCTGGTCCGAGCAGCCTGCGAGCCATTCTTTCTTCATAAGTTAATCGCTTAGAGCAGAGCATGGAGGAATTCTAGTTATAAGTCCATTTACTATTTCAGTTAATCTTGTAGAGCACACTGATATGCCACAAAGTCAGGGTGTTGTCAATGAAAACAGTGTCTGAATAGAAACACTACGCCTGTTCCAGTGGGTTTGCAGTCCGTGATGCCTACTGAAGTCATCCTCAATATATACAGCAACAAAATGCATAAAAGATTAAACTGCCTGTTCATCAAAGCCTCCCTAATGCCATCTGTGGCCTTCCACGCCTCCTTTCTCTGCTCTGTGATTATTTATGGGTAACTGATGGCATTATCTCAGAAGCCAGAGTCCCAGGGTATCTTTCTGTTAGCGCTGGGAAAACTTTCCAAGTCACTCAGCTGTGGATTTAATTCAGGAGCTAGAGGCTAGGTGCTAGTGTCCCCTGTTCCCAAAAAGAGAGAGGAACACCAGAGCCCTGATAGCACACAGGAGTGTTACGCCAGCAAAGCCGCCACCTTGTGAAATGCTGTGTGCCATTCTGAGAGAAGACCAGACTGTGTTTCAGTCATGTAGCAGTGAGTTCCAACAGTACAAATACAGCACACGAGGATGAAGACAAGTAGAGTTAAATGCAAGGTCTCCCAGTTTGGTTACTTTGGAGGAGATTAAGTATGTTAGTTCTGTGAACACCAAGCACCTGGAACTTGGATTCCCACTTTTTTTTTTCTGTGTACCTCATGTACAGGACATACATGTGATTACTCCTTTGTAGATAAGGATTTGGGAAGGCTTGGGATCTACTCCTTAGAAGAGATAAAGACCTAGGAGAGTATCCCTGAGCTCACTGCTGCATCAGGTGTGGCTGAGGCCGTCAGTTGCTTCAGACGGTGTTGGAGGACAAAGGGAGGAGGACACAGCAGTGATTGCATAAGCCTTATTTTTAGCCTGGCTTCCTATTGGAAGAAATGCTGGCTTGCAATGGCAAACTTTGTTACAGCAGATAGGGTGTTCCTGTTAGGGACATATTAACTCATATTTGACCTAGTATTTTTTCTTCCGTGTTTAAGATTATATATGACATAAATCCATTTCCACTGATAACAATGGCAAAACTCCTTTCTACTTCAGGGGAAAGAGGACAGAGACTATAAGCCCTGGGATTTTACTAGTTTGCCTTCAGCCAGCAGCAAAGTTCCTGCACTACAGACCTGCTGACTCCAACATGCTGCTGTAATGTGCTTCCCTACTGGTAAGCCATTTTTTTTTCTCCTCCCAGGTTTGGATTTCTTGACGAGGGGGATTGTATGTTGTCCCTTCACAGTCTAAATAGCTAAGCACTGAGTCTAAGACTCTCTTGCAGCTCACTGACTTTATGACAAAAGGTCACGTGTTTTATTTGGTTTGTTATCATTCATCTAAAAGAAATCAAAGAGGTTTACCACGTGTGGTGATACTCTCTTGAATAAGCAGGGGTATTTCTCCAACTTTCTAATGATTTGGGGTAGCTTATCAACCCAACATTGGAACTCAAGGTCAGATTGTGCCTGAAGAACTGAGGGGTTCTTCCTGGGTTTCTGTTGTCTGTGGATGTGATATTCAGCAAGATTCTCAGGAGAAAGTTAAAGTTTGTGCCATGGCTCTTAATATGTGCCTTTCTCTCCTGTACATGTACCTTATTTCTGATTCTAGCCTAATTTGATTGCGCAAATTCAAAGATCAATTTAATGGTGTGTGCTGGCCAAGAAGTTGGGATTAGAGGGAAAAGCAACAGCAGCTCTAAGACATCTTTACTACCTCAGATGGCTTTCAGAAGCCAGTGCCTCCCTTACTGTAGTCCAGGCAAAAGCAGGCACTCATTTGCCCCAGTAGCTGCGTACATACATGCTGACAGCTGCTGTCTCTCTTGCTACACCTTCAGGCCAGTTTTCATCAATCCCTAACCATGTGCTGCTGATCTTCCACTTGTTCCTGTGCTTCCTTTTGCTTTCTGATAAGTTTGGAGACTCCAGCCTCTGGGGTCCTAGAGCCAGTCTCTGCATCCCTCCTTGCACTAAATAAGAACTGCAGCAAAGTGATTCTTTAATTAGCAGATTTCCCTTACCTGGTTCCCATTCTGGAGAAGGTTGTCTTTGCATCGGAGTTTCTTTTCCAAGTCCTGGATGAGGGCCTCTTTTGTTCCTCTGATTTCCTGGTCAGATGTCTTCTGCATGGAGTTGATGCTAGCTTGTTTTTTGTACATTGGTTTTGAGTAACTACTCACACACACAGGAAGAGAAAGCAAAGTTACTTCTGTAGGCTTGCTTGTGTCACTGCAGTTTTACAGAATACACGCAGAGATGACAATCTGCTGCATAGGAGCTGTGGTTCAAATGAACCTGTAAAGCATTTGGGAGATAGGCCAGGTGGCATAACTGAGGATGAAAAAGGGAAGCATCATTGTCTAACCATGTCATTCAGTGTCCTCACACACCACTGTCTAAGTAGCTTGCTGCATGTCTCCATTCTGTACTGCTAAATCTTGCGGCAGCTCCCACCCTGGCTGGGGTGTGTGGAGTCAGGCTAGCAGTGTTTTAAGGGCACCACTAATTGCACTGAACTTGGAGAGTCTGTCCAGGAGCAAAAACTGCACTTCTTTACAATTTCATTTGTTAAAAACAAGGCTTTGGGAGCTGCAAATCCACAGCAGGATTACAAACTAGTTCAATTACGTATGAACAAATAGCTTATTAATTATTCTATACTTTGTGGCCCCTGGAAGCATTTGTGTTCAGATGTTCCACAGCCAAGATAACCCCACAGGAGTCCTTAGAAGTCCAAGCTACAATTCCCACAAAGCCTGACCCTGTAACCCATACTCAAGAATCAATCAAGTCTTGGCTATAGTAAGAAGTTAGGCTTGATCCTGAAAAGTTTCCTCTAGAAAGAGAGGAGCATCCCTCAGAACAGACTATGAAGGTCTCTTAGAGGTCACAGTGCTCTGGCAGGACCTAAGCCAGTCGATTAAGTGCAGCAGGACCTCACATGCTGCAGTTGTGTTCTACAGTTGTTTCTATCCAAAATCCTCTCGCTGCTGTTGCTTGGGAGTTTAGTCTGCTGATTACAGTAAGGCAAAACAGTTATAACTCTCCTCTGTGTTTCAGTACTATTTGGGTTTAATAGCTCACACACTTTATAACTTATTAGCTTTCGTAGCCTGCCCAACAGGTTCATAAGTCTCATGTCCGCTCTTGTCCATTTGTATAATGATTAGGAAAATAATTTCTCAACTCACAGGACGTTGCATTTAATTCTTCCGAGCAGCTTACATGAAAGGCATAGCGAGGCAGCAAAGCCCCTTGCTATGAAAAGAAAAATGCTCCACTGTGTACACAAAACTCATCAGTTGCTCCAGATGCATACCTAACCCACAAACACTCCTGCAGTGCTTTTAAAAACTGCTTCTCAGCATCCCAGCTAGCCTGCTTCGTCTTACCTTCCTGCTTCCCTCTGTGCTGTGCTTCAGAAAGACCCAGAAACATTCAGGTTTCCTAAACACAAACTGACACTTAAACCTGAATTCATATCCAAGTCAGCAGGAGCCCTCTACTCCCTTCATTTTTCTAATATCCTCAGTTGAATGTTTCTTGGATATGCTACACTGACTTTCAGTGGACCCCCGGCTAGTACTGGCAGGAAGACAAGTTGGTGAGAAGGCAAGACCCAGCTCCCTTAGAGATCTTACTGAGCTTGGGAGGTATTTGGATTGCAGCCCAAAGGCAAAATGATATAATACATATTCAGGAAAGAATTTAGTCCTTGGTCTTAAGGGGTAAAAATTTAAAGTGGCTGCCTTTCTGCTAGCACGTATGATTAATGAAAGCTATATTATAGATATTGTAGATCCTCATCATGAGCTGGAACCTGAAAACACTGTTGAGACTTACGAGGAATCACAGAATGAACTGACCTCTAAGATCATCCAATCCAACCATCAACCCATCACCACTATTCCCGCTATCCCACATCCCTCAGTGCCACATCAACACATTTCTTGGACACCTCCAGGGATGCTGCCTCCAGCAGCTCCCTGTGGGCAGCCTGTTGCAATGCTTGGCCACTCAGAGAAGAAATTTTTCCTAATATCCAGCGTGAGCCTCCTCTGGTGCAACTTGAGGCCATTAACCTTTCGTCCTGTTGGGAGGTTTTGTCCTTAATGGGAGAAGAGACCAAATCTTAAAGTTATGTAGGAACTACTGTTGCCTTCCTCCCTGTTCATAAGCCCTATATGTCTATCTTCTGTTCTGCATACCGTTAATCAAGTGATTTCCCTCAAATCAAAATAAACTGTTCAAACTAAGCCCAACAAACCTGCAGAGCAGCCCATGACTTGACTGCCATGCAGTTTAACCCTCAGTTATACCCACAGACACCAAGGGCAGGCACTCAGCCTCCTGTCTTGGCTCACTGCGCTCATGCAAAGCCCTGCCTCGCGCATCAGAAGTCAGTGGGAGTTGTCCCATTGGCTTCACCACAGATTTGGGTTCGGGTCTGTTAGTACATAGGAGAGGCCAGGCCAGACAAAAGCAAGGGGAGGTTAGAAGCCTGTGTATACTTACTGAGGTTCCATAGGAGGAGTTTGGCTGTTATAATCAGGCTGCGAGGGTAGCACTGAGCACAGGAATGCTGCGGGGGTTTGGTTAGGCATGGATATAAGCCGTTGCCCAGATGATGAGCTAGCAGGAGACTGCGCAGATGCAGGTGTGACGGGATATGTGGATTCCTTAGGGGCACTACAGGAAGGTGAGGAGAGCGTGATTGAGGAGCTCAGCGATGACGAGGAGGAGAATTTCTGCCCGCTAGGGTTACGAGGCTGGATTAGAATGGAGGACTGTTTGATTTGCCTGCTTGACTCTGTAGATGTTGAGGATCCTGGAGGCTGCTGTTGCCCTTGACACACATTCTTAGACTGGATAAAATGTTTTGGACGTTCGTAGTTAAACATGGTTGGTTGGCACATAGAGGAAACGGATGGGAGATTACGGACACTCATAGGAGAGCTTTCACGACTGTCCTGGGTTTTGGTTGGTGACAACTGGCTTTGGGTGGGTGGCTGGTAAAAACTAGGTGGCAGGCCACAAAAGCTTTCTTGGCTGGGCTCCTGAATAGAATGGAACCCTGGCCTTGCAGGATAGAGGCTTTCTTGGAGTGGATTTTCCCTTAAGGAAGACAATACAGATAAAATAAATGGTACATCACAATTGTAATGGCAGAAATACTGTGTTTTGAGCAGTCGTTAGCAGTCCAAAGAATACGATGTTCAGGCAGTTGATAGTTAAAGCTTAAGCTGATAAACTATACAAACATTTCAGATTACAATAACGAGTCACACACTCTATTAGACCCATCTGTGGAGCTCACCACAGCTATCTTATCTGCAAGAGCCCTCTCAGTTCTGAAAGGAATGACAATACATTTATTGCGATAACCCATCACCAAATTTACAGGCAGCTGGAGATAATATTGCTAAGCAGAGTGATATGCAACGTATCATCTTAACTACAGGTCACTGGATCCTGCAGCTTCATACCCTGACAAAATATTATATATACAATTATATGCAGAATTGGTTATTTGTGCTGAGAAATTCCTTACGCTGTAGGGAAGCACAAAGCAAGTTCCACTTTATTTTCTACCTAAAACTAAACTTTGGAAACCAAGCATCCTGATTTCTTGTCTGGGAGCTTTTGAATTCAGAGCTTTATGTAACAAATGGAGATTTGGGACTTGGAATACTGAGGACCACACTTCTCTGTTGGAAGCCATTCCCTGAGATCTGCTGTTCTGGCTAATAACTCTGGAATGGCATAGCTGCAGGATGAAGTAGGGCACGCCGAGCTGCTTTAGGGGTCCTCCATTTATTTTGGAAGCCATTGGTATCTAAATGTAGGTATCCTATCAATTCACAGCACAGGAACGTTTCATCTGAGTGAACTGAGTAAGTTTGTGAGGACTGACAACTAACTTCAGCTCTGAGATAAACAGATACCAATTCCTCCCCCACCAAATAAATGAAAAGTTACTAATAAAAAATGAGAATGTAAATCCACACAGTTACATGTGCTGGAAAAAATTGTAATCTTGCCCCACTGAGATCAGCTGTTTAGCTGCTATATATACACAGTATATTGTATTCCTCCCATTGGAGAGCCCAAAGAGGTGAGAAATTCCTAGGGGAGGCAATCAACTGAAGACATTGCTCTTGTCTTATATACTTTCAAAGCTTTCATTTCCTAAAGGTAATTACAAACATTAGTTGTAAGTTAACAGTAAGTAAACAGGTTTCATAGTAACAGTTCCCTAATTTTCCCCTGCTTGTGTTCTTGGAATTTGAAGCCGGCTCAGATTTTTTAGAGCGTATCCAAACTATCTTCTCATTCACTGGTGCAGAAAACTGGTCGAATCTTGTTTTTATACTGCTTTGACATCAGTGTACAGATTCATTCTGTTTACGTACAGGCTCTGTACAGACCTTTACTTTCTTTCCTAGAACACTGCAGTTTTCTATAAGGCACTGAGCTGCTGCCCCACAACGCACAGATCCGCTCCTCACAGCGAGGGGTAAGTTATGTTTCCCTCCAATCATTCCACCATGCTCTGGGTGGAAACAAAAATCCAAACAGGTTTGGACTTTACAAAATGCCAACAAGAAGCAGTAAGAGCCACTTTGCTTTTTCAATGTTTTTTTTTCCCCTTCTTTGCCTTCCATATCACATTTGACGCTGCGGTACCTTAAAGGTACATTTCCATTTCTATCTCAGCATTACCCAGCACACTGTAATTTCCCATGCTAACTCACTAACCAGATTTGCAATAAAAAGTGCTGCAAAAAACAAAACAAAAAAAACCTTACCTACAGCCTAGAAGTTGTCACCTGGGCTTTAACCCGTATTTTGGGAAGGGACCGTCATTCACTGACACAGACTGTCATAGTAGCCCTCTGCGTAGCATTATAAGACCAGAGACTTTAATGTGCTGCCAGCAAATGACACTGCTGGACCTGCCTGTCCTCCTGCCTACACCAGTGTCAGAATAAGAGTCTCCAGCCCAGCCCTTGCTGAGAGCACTTTATTTATGGGCCAGAACCTCATTTTTTGGCAGGTGCCTGAAGTCAGCAAATCACACTATGGGCAGTGGTGAGACCTGCCCATGGAGTCCCCCCTAAGTCCTGCTCTGTTGAGTAGCTCAGTGAAATTCCTTCTTTCTTCATTTACCACAACTAGCAGCAGCTAATTGTAGTGATTAAAACTCGGTACTGCTTTCAGAGCCTCGTACACCCTGGAAAAGCCAGCTGTCAGGGCTGGGAAGGAAGCGGTGAGCAGCACACTGCAGCACTGCTCACAGCTGGCAGTGCCCTGAGCTGCAGCACCGCTGCTCACAGCACAGCACACAGTAACACTGCTGGTGGTGGAATAACCACGTGTGTCTGAAGAGTCACTCATAAGCGGAATACTGCCAATTAAGTGGGCTTGGTGGTAAAGCATTATTTGATGATATATTGCTGTTTGGGGCTATTATTATGTATATAAACTTGGATCAGGAGAGCCAGCTAGGCTGCTTTCACCAGATCCTGCTGGCAGATTAGGTGATTTGTGTGCCTTTAATCAAAGGCTGCAGTACTTAATTGCATCTTAAATTAGCATTATAGCATTTAAGTATCTTAATTATAGTTTAGCAACCGTTTCCTAACATGCATGCTATTGTTTAAAAAACCTCCAAGCTGCAGCCAGGCTGTGCAGGCCCAGCCTTGCAAGAGTGAGTCCTCCACCACAGCCATCTCTGAGTTAGCCTGTGAGGGTTTGTATTTAAGCATCAGCTCACCATTTGTGGACAATATCTACAAGCAGGTGTTGATTGAGTGCTAATTTCTTTCATTTCCTTCTGGTGAAAGGCAGAGAGGGAAGGAGCGTGGCCCTGGTTGTTGCTGTCTTAGTTAAAACAAAGTGTGGTTTGTACAGAGAGGGTTGATTACTTTAAAAAATAAACAAAGGAGGATAAGTGTGGCAGAAGGGCTTGTTTTGCAGGAAGCTGGGAGCAGCTGAAGGCCAGCTCTGTGTGCAGATGGGCTTTCTGCCTTCCTGTGGGCTTCAGTGAGGTTGCAGCGTGCTGCTTTCCAAACTGAGGTGGGCTGCAAGGCTTCTGTTGGAGGACAGCTTTGTGCTTAAACAGCTGCACACAACTGGCACGACTTGTGTGAGAGAGAAGGAACAGGAGTGAGAGAGATGCAGAACGTAGGAAAGAAACTTAAAGGAACTAGAAGCTCAAGTGTTGAAGGCAGAGGGGTAAATGTGATCGCTTACGTTGGGGGAACTTAATAGTGCCTGACCAGCTGCTGAGATGAGGTTTTCTGTACTACTTCAGTTTCCTTTTTATTGCTGGTGACACACTGCATCTGAGCAGGTTCTCCTGGTTCCTTGAGTGATGCAGCAACAAATGTATAGGGAAAAAAAAAAACTAGGAATCTTTTGTTTATTTACTGAGGAACTGTAAAAGCTATCTAAAACACCTGAGGCCTCTTCTTTTGCTTTGATTAAGTGGCTTATGTTAACTTAATAATCAGTATGGAGTCTAGCAGGGCTGGTTTTGGTCCCTTTCTTTAAGGCTGTTGGGAAGGATGCTGTGACCTGTAAGTATAAAGGGCTCTAAAGGACTAATGGGAGCTGTGCTCCTCTAGAACTGCATTTCCGGCTTTTATGGAGTGGCTGTTGCTAAGCAAAAAAATTAAGAGGTACAAAGATTTCATTTGTTTTAGAGTTGTTCCCAGTAGTAGCTTTGTTCTATGGGCATGATATTTGTCAGGATTTCTGGTAACAGTTTCAACCACATGCGTTATGTGTTAGTTATATGGTTGAATCTGTCTAATCAGTTATTTTACAGCTAATCATTACGGGTGATTGATTAATTGTTATTAACAGCGACCTGTGCAATGTTGAGTCCCATTCACAATGCTGTTTCAGAGCACCCTGCATTAAGGCTGTGTGTTTCAAAAATATTTAAATGCATATTGATGGATGCTCCTAGAAATTCTTGTTCTGTTTCTCTGTGCCTTGAGGTATATATTCATGCCTTCCAGGATGTGGTTCAGCATTGCTGCCAGCTGCAAGCACTCTGCAGCTTTCTATGCTAGTTAACATCTCCTATAAACAAAATTTTTAAAAGCTATTGCATATCTGATCTTGGTGGTATGTTACATCCCTTGATGCAGGACTTCAGGTGCAAGCAATAAATGCAGCAGTGAGTATCATCAGAAAGAGCCTCCTTGCAGGTTGCTGGTTAGGAGTGCCTGTGAGCAGTCTGCAGGGAGGATGAAAAAGTAAGTCCTGTTCTGAGAGGAGGGCCAGCATCTGTCTCCAGCTGCCCCCGTTCCTCCTAGGAGGTTTGCCGGGGGTTATAGAAAAGCTTTCATTTTTGATTGGTAGACAATTAAGTGTCTGCTCTTGCTGAAGCTAACTGTCAGGTAAAGCTTACAAGCAGTGCAGCTCCTTATTAGACACTCTGAAGCAAATTCACCTTAATCTCTAGGGCTGGACTGGGGTAGTTGAGCATGAACTGACTCAAACTCAGTGCTGTGTTCCTGTGCTTGGCTTGTGATATTTGAAAGTGATGATGGCATATGGACAGCTTCATCACAGGCTGCAAACAACTCTTCTGCAGCTTGGCAGTGCTGCAGTCCCTAAGGTCTGCTGATTACCTTCTTGATTCTGCTGTAGGCTCTTGTAGGGCCCCAGCTGATGTCACTGCAGAAATTCAGCCTGGGAGGGCCATGTGACAACTGAGGGATATCTGCAGGTTACTGAAGCAAACCCTGTTTTTACTCAGTGATGTAGTGAAAAGTTCCTGCACCCAGAGAGATCTATCCTGAAATATGATCTCTCCAGTAGTGAGTTTGGAGGAGGGTGTTCAGGATTGTTAAGATAACTGGTTTAGTTAAAGTGGCTGAGTACATCCAAAAATAATCTATAGCACAGAGAATGCTTCTGGTCACGGACAGCCATTCCCACACGGTGTCACGGGATCGCCGTAGTGCATCGCTGGCATTTGGCAGGGAGAGGAGGCACACATCATGGCTTCCCCTTTGCTAACGGAATGGAGGAAATTGCTTTACAGCGCTGAGCTTGGGCCTCTGAGCCCTTGCTGTTGGAGCTCTATGTTGTGCCAGTAAGCACCTTGAAAACACTGCAAAAATCTAGGATGGAGTTGCCAAGATGGTAAATGGGAACAGGAGGTGATGCCACTTGTTCAAGGCTACAGAGGAACTTGGTGATTACAGAGTGCTCGCTTGAGATTTCCTACATGCTATGGTCTTTGCCTTGTGCACTGTTGTGGAGCCTAAGGCCTTTCAGAGGCTATTGATTTGGGGCCATGCTTTTAAAGCTACAGACAGGCAGTTCTGCAGATATCATTATGCACCTACTCGAGCCTATGGATTGTTCTGTACTTTGCCAATCAAACCTGTGTTGTTCTGTAGCTAAGCTGATGTTGAACACTCCTGTTGTCATTTAGGGAAACAGTTCAGGCTGCTGGAAGTGCATGTTTGACCTGCTAGGGCATGGGGCACGGGACTTTTGCAGTTGTATTGCCATGGTGCCTAGTGTGTTCCTTCCCTATGTAGTATGTATAAATAAAGGGATGTGGTTGTCTCTCTGTCTTACCGCAGAGGTGAATTCTGAGGTGAGTTCTCATAAACTCCATGAAAATCTTCAGCTTCGCTCTTTGAATTTAGCTGGCCAAAGTTTGTGGCTTCTGCTCGACTGCCCAGCCCTGGAGCGTCTGTGCTGTAGGACGGCAGGCTGGGCACATCTCTGTCCTTGGCTGCAACTTGGCTGCTCCTGGCAAAGCTGGGTTTCTTCATGGTGACTTGCACAGCTGGCATGTGGGCAGCACCCGCAAAGCTGTCCAGTTCTTTTGCTCCTAAAGGGAGAATCGTCCACAACTCAGGCAAAAAGCAGTGGAGGTTCATCAGTACAGCATGCTTCAGTAACCTGGAGTGAAATTGGGGTGGGTGTTCTGGTAGATGAGAGATCAACCTGCCTGGGCTCTGCTTAAGCCCAAACTTGCACAGCTGTGTTAACCAAACTGGGGCTGGTGAGCTTTGGTTTACACACAAGGTGTTCTGTTTGGAGATGGCTTTCAGCACAAACCAGACAAAGTGTGTGTTACAGTAATGAAGGTGTAGGTACAGGTGATGTGTTGGGCTAAGCTGGGGTTCCTGAAGGGATGAAGTGCAGGAATGAGACTCCTTGGTGACAGAGCAGCATTCCCACCCTGTCATCTTTACCCTGATCTGTAAGGAAGAAAGGCAAGAGCAAAAATGCAGAACAACTTGCATTCATCTTTGAGAAGCACCCAAGCAAGCTGTATTGGGGCCGTTTCTCTTTGAGTCAGTGGAAGCATTTGGGTCTGGATTTTGTTTGGTACAGGTCTGGGACTGCCTGATGCTGAGCTGCAGCAAATTCTCTCAAGCTCAGTTGCGCAGCTCAGAGGTTCATCTGCTTACCTGGGGAAACTGAGAGGCGTGCGCTGGATGCTGCAGATCCAAATTCGTTTTCAGCAACACATTTAAATATTCCAGAATCCTCTGGAAAAGCTTCTGTAATAACCAGAGTGCAGACTTCCTCTGAAATGACAAATTCAGGCATGCTGCTGTACTGTGAAAGCTGAATGTTTATAGGTAGAAATTAGTCCTTGCAAAAGGACTGTTAATTAGTGATGGGCTTGGCAGCAATAAAATGCAAAAAGGTGATGTTAAAGGGCTACGAAGAGCGCTTCTTCATTGTTGTGGAATAAATCAGGGCCTTTCAGGTGCTTGTGTCAAAACCAAAGCCATTGGCCTGGTACTGCATAATGTCTTCTGGCTACTCTTTGAACACTGTTGTTTCAAATTGTGTTAGGTGGTAAGTAAGCTTAGGGTACTAAAATGGTGTGCTTTCCAACAAAGAAACGTGCAGCGTACTTACCAGGAACTGATGATGAACAGGCCTCTGCTCAAAATAAGAGAGAAAAAAATGGAATGATTATAATGCCAGACTGGAAACAAGTCTTGTTCTTTGTTTTTTTTGTTGTTTTTTTTTTTGTCAAGGTCCCAGTGAAATTACTGTACATCAGACAGGCATAGTAATACCTACTTTTTCGTAGTATTCGGAAGTCTGCAGAATCTATTATCTGATCGTATTCTCTGTACCAGTGTACCTGTAAGGTGGGTGTAGCATGAACACGACATTCAAATACCACTAATTGACCTTTTGTAGCTCTTATGTTTTGCAGACCCTGGGGGAGGAAAAATTGGAGTTAGGTGGCTGACCTCAGCATTTCCTTACTGAAATAATTATTAGGGAGCAGTGCAACCTTCTATGATTGAGATGATCTCATCTCTCTGGCTTTATTGTTTTTGTTATGTTTTTTTTACATACAATAATTGATTTAATTCTAGATGTGTTTGAAGTGGGTGGCGACTGGGGTTTTCCTTTTTACCTGCAGACCAGTGCTTATTAAAAGGCTGATGTGTGCATTTAAATGAAAATAAAAATGCAGGAAAATAAATATCTATTCCAGTGAACACAACATAATGAGGGAGGTTACAGCGAGAGGTTTCCACTTCAGCCTTCTTGGTATGAAATAAATGAGATGAATTCATGTGAGTAGTCTGGATCATTTACCGATTAAGATGCTTGTTTGATGGCACTGCAAATGAAGCATGTTGGCTGTTCTGGAATGTAAGTGAACCAAAGTTCCAGCCTCTCTTCTTGTGGAACAAGACAGCTTGAGTTCTAAAGCTAGCAGCTGAAGTTGCAGTGCAAGCTGGGCTGCTCAATGAGTGCTCGTTACCTTTGTAAACACAGGTGTGATTCCATAGGGAGATCCAGTCAGGCTTCCTGAGGGACTCTGCATCTGTATGTAGTGAAGAAAAGCAATTTTTTTAGTTTGAATTTCTGATCTGCAGAAGCTCGTTTGTGTTGCTGGCACTTTATTTGAAAGATGCCAAAGCGTTTTATCTGTTGTGCATGCACAGACCTAATAAATACCCCGTGGAGAGTTCTCCGTTCGAGCGCTCCATGAGAAAATGACTCATTGGACTGTTACCACAAAATCAGTGGAAAGGGGAGCTGGTAACTGGTAAGTGTTCCTGGTCTTATGTTGTAAGGCAGTTCATTGCCTACACTGTGTAGTCTGCGTAAAGATCAATGTTGCTTTCCAATAGTTGCCCCCTTCTACAGAGATCCCTACCTGGTTTAGTTGATTCCAGGGCATCTCTGGTGTATGTAGTAATTGCAATGTGCAACTGCATTGCTTGAGTTTGTTTTGCTGGGGTGATGGTCTTTATATAGTCTCTGTCTCCTCCAAAGTAACCCAAGTTGTTCTCTTTCTCTTCCAGCCTCAGTTCAGATGTCAGTCTCTCTCTAAATAGTCTGAATTCACCAGCTCTTGCCCTCTGCTCTAAACCAACTGTCTATTCTGAAGTGAATCTGTGAAGGAGGCTGACAAATGGCTAAGCTGTGTGGCAGCCACTCGGTTATTTGCAGTCTTCTCCCCACCCCATCAGTTCTCGTGGCAGTTCTGGCTAGGAAATGTTCCAAGCCAGAAATCACTTTTCGAGGGCTTAGGGTCCAGATCTTGTTATTCCTGATGACCTTTGCCACATCATTTGAATACAACTGTGAGCTGATCCTTACAAAATACTTCTCAGATACCATAAACAACAATTTTAAAAACATGCAGACAACTCTTTGAGTGTGAGTAGATAATGGCTGAATTGAAGCAGTGGACTGAATGGCTACCAGGGACTTCATTGGCTGAGAAACCAATGGTCAGCAAAACACTGGTGGCTTTCCGCTTTTACCTAGAGTGTGGGGAAAAATAAACAGGGCGAGGTGGAGACAAAGGCTTTAGGAGTCTGAATATACTTGACCCAACAGTGTTTGTACTTACTGTCACATTCCCCTGGCCCTGCCAGGATGCTGAGTTTTGCAGGAGGCTGAGTAAATCTTTTGGATTTACGCTGTGAACCTGGAAAGACAAGAATAAACCAGTGTTTTAGAGCTGTCTTGTTTTCGTTGTAGCACTGTAGTAGCATTCTTAATATCTGCAAATAGGCTCAGGTTACCTCCACAGCCTGGGGGTGTTTAACCAAAGCTACTGATACTGATGCAAAGTACAGAATTCACCTGTGAAACCTGGCTCCTTGGTTCCACCAAGGCTTTTCTGTATTTTAACTTGAGTGCCTAAGGAGATGCAGATAAGGGCATGGTGTAGAGATATGGAGGAATCTCAGCAGACTGGGATTTAGTGCCAATAATGGGTTTATTTGCTATGATGTGATCCAAATTGCTTGGATTTGAGATGTGCTTTTTCCCTGCTTTTCGTCAAAACAGATGGTACTGAAGGCTATTTTGCATTTAGTTGGGGTTGACTGGTGTAGCCTTGAGCAGCTGTGGGTGGCCATGTAGGACAATGGGCTGCTTTATGGCATTTGAACACCTCTGACAAGAACAGGTCACTGTGTGTCTCATTCAAACCTGCAATGTGTTGCCCTTGGCCCTGGTCCAGCAAAGCAGTTACACGTGTGTTTAGACTACCCATGGCCTTCATACTTCTGATTGTTGCTCTTAAGTATCTCCCAAGCAGTTCAAGGATGGCTCCTGTCCAAGGTTGTATCATGCACCCTTCAGCAGGGCAGTGCTGTGATGCAAGGACTGCTGCATAATCCTAACCCCTTGGATGTGGGAGAAGAGGAAGGGAAGCCAATGTTATTGAGTTGCCCTGGGCTCCCGCCACAAACCAATCCTGGCAGTTCTCCACCGTGGGTCCCTGTGACACTGCTAGCATTGCCTCCTTGCAGACTGTTAGGTAACAGTCAGTATGGTCACTGTTCAGGACCTGTAAATTGGGCTGATTTCTTCTTCTTTTTTCTTTTTTTCTGCTCTTTAAGAAAAAAAAAAAAAAGTAGTACAAATCAGGCATGTTTGCATTGATGAGGAGTTCCTGGGCTAACATACCTGCATAAAAGGTCTTCACAGATATCTGAAGCAGCATTAACAAAGCTGCATTGTATGGTCTATGCCCCCTTTAATTCTGTAGAGTGAAAAACTTAATTCTCCAGTAGGTGTGCTGTCACTCTTGGTTATTCTGCTCTGTCTCCAAATCTGTGATCAGTGTTGAATTGAGGGAGATGCCTAAGATGAATAACAGCATCAGCTTATGCATTTGTGCTCAAGGCATAGTTTTGTGGCATTAGTTTATGGTGTGATGATGGCAGCGAAGACCTCCTGACACAACAGAGTCCATGGCCGAAGATGATGGCTGTCATTCTTGCAAGTGGAACTGGGCTGATGTCACGCAGTGTGCAAAGCAGTTGGTGTTCCCACGGGCAACACAGGAAGCTGTGCGTGTGGTGTCAGTTACCTGCCCTCGAAGAAGACTAGGCTAAGCTCCTGCCAGAGTGGGATCTTCCCAGTTCAATTAAGGGGAGACCCTGTCATGGGGAGGTCAGTGCCTGGCTGCCCTGGGTGTCCACAGTCAGAAGCAGAAGCCATCCTTGAATTTCCCATTGCTTGCCAGCACCATGGTTTGGAGACAAACTCATCCTGAATGTGCACAGCCCATGTTAGATGTTGTGTTCTTACCCCATGTTGTGTGGTTCTTCCGTTTTACAGTTGTTTCTAATAGGTGTGTTGGATTTTTTCACTGTTAATATTGGACTTGAATAAAGAAGAACTCATGGGAATAGATAAAAGGCTTGTAAGTTTAATCACCTAAACATGCACTATTTTTAGTCTAAAGCTGCCTGATTTTGGTTGAGACTGGATGTTGCTGTGGCTCTTGATATTTGGTAAGTCATGAGACTTTCAAGTGTATTGGATGGTAGGTGCTGCTTCAGAGTGGTTTCACATGATAGAAACAGCAGGCTTCTGTGCAAGTTCAGCTTCTCAGTGAAAATGAGAGGAGGTCGTTCAGCTTCCAAGCAGGTGCTGGTAGGCTGCTCTGAGCAGGTGTTTTCTCTTTGAAATGTGTCCTTTTCTTTCAGGTAGGAGCGATTGCTCCAGGTTGCTTTTAACTCCCTGTTCTCAGTCACCTGGAATCCCATCCCCGAACGCTGCTGAGGCATTGTGCTGACAGAGAGGAGCATTCCCTGAGCTCCATGCATGACGTGCCCTCTGCCCGTGTTTGCCTTGCTGAGCCTTTCTGCAGCAGGTTAGCGAAAACGTTGGCACTGTACAGCTTACGCCCTTGAAAGAATATATAGCCGAGGTTTTACCTTGGTGAGTCATTCCAGCAGCCTTAGTGTCTCTGTAAATGTCAGCCTTTACTTAGTGTAACTCTAGATCTTTGTGAGGAGGACAGAATTAGACTCAGCCAAATGAAGAGTCCGGGGACCTTTGCAACCCAACACCAGAATGATTACAAGGTACATACAGATCATGCTGTCGACATAAACCATAATGATGACATTCTAGCATTACCTGAATAGTTGACATGGCTGCAGAATTATGTGATGTGCAACACTAGGACAAATTTAACACCGGGCTAGGAAAGTATTATAGTTGTACAGAGCTCTTTTGCCAGGTATTTAGGTCATGGAAAACCCATTAAATCTGTTTTAGGAACAAAATGAGCATCTGCTGGATCTGAAATATGCTGTGTTATGAACTGGGGGTAGGGGGAAGGAGTACTTCTCTAAATCTACATTTAGAGGTAAGGCAGGCCTAGGCTACATCATCATATTAATGTACTAGCATGCCTCTCATTTAGAAAACAGGCTCAAATAGAAAGACAGGGAAACAACCTTCAGTTAATTAGGGTGATGCATTCTGCAAGCCATCTGCATGTACCTCAAGGTGTTACTCATTTCTGTAGGTGTTTAAACTTTGGGAATGTACTCTAGGCACTTGGATGTCTTGTGACCCTAAGCTCTGCATATTAACAGTGATTTGAACATAGAACTGCTAAGAATGAGGATTTCCTAAAGGCAGTGGAAAAGTAAAAGCTCTCTCCTGAGCTCCGTGTCTTCTGTGCTATGTGGCTAAATGGGGAAATAGCCCCGCTTCGGTAGTGAACCTTGTAGCTGTGAGTTGGTGACATGA
Source organism: Gallus gallus (assembly GCF_016699485.2). Lineage (NCBI taxonomy): Eukaryota > Metazoa > Chordata > Aves > Galliformes > Phasianidae > Gallus > Gallus gallus. Next base: position 14,043,187 of record NC_052544.1, read on the forward strand.
ATGGAATTGAAGAGGTTAGAATAGCCATTGATGGGGTATTTACAGAAACTACCAAATCCTGTTTGGGTCTGAAGCTTGTCCTGAATTGCAGAAATGCAGCTGAATACAGAGGCAGTTTTTATAGCCTTTTTTCAGAAGATGTGCGCTGCGTCAAAGGCTCGTTTTCTGTGTGTTGGGTTTGTAATGCTTTCCTCCAAGTAGTTCGGATATTAGGATTACATCTGAGAAATTGTACTTGAAAGTCATGTGGGAATTTCCATGCATGTTGTCCAGGAGAGACAAAAAGGTGCTCTGGCTTCTAAGGACAGGCTTGCTGTGGGATTAGCAAAGACTTTCAGGCATGGAGAGCAGCACAACTGCTGACAAGTGTCTGCTGTCTCCATGCTTGAAATTCTATGCTAAAGCTTAAAATGAGTTTGTCCATTGTACAGAACAGAATGTCACAAGAAAATAACACTGGCAGTCTGAATATAACAACGTATATCACAGTAGTCTTCATGTGGGGAAGAAGCACAGCTCAAAGCTTAATTTTGGAATTGATTAAGACTTGTCCTTGATGAGATAGTGAGCATTTTCACTGCACATGGCTCGCGTGGCCATGAAATCAGTGGGATGTTGGTATCCATAGGCAGTGCCAGTATGCACGTTATTGGCGTGTTATTGCTCATGGCACGCATCCCACTCACAGCACGGCATGAAGGGAGGGATCCCCATCATCTCTCCCTTCTCACCGCCTTCTGTTGGCCCTGCAGCTCTCAGGTCCAACTCTTGCAGCAGAGCTCGGAGCTCCTGGTGCGGCTCGAGGGCCGCCTAGCGGGGTGTGTGCCCACAGCTGGGCTCCATCCAGTGGCTTCAGCCCAGGGCTGAGTGAGCTGACTTTGTTCCTCCTGTTACATACCTCTTCTGAGCACAGCTGTTTCTCGGGGCTGGAAAATCCTGTCTTTCCCACCCCTTGTTTGGATAACAGCTGAACTGCCGACAGATATTGGACACTTGAGTCAAACTGGAGTTCCTAGAATCAAGAGACTAAATCCCTTTTTAAGCACCGAAATTAAGATGCCTAGAGCTTATTTTAAGAGATGCTAGGCTTCCACTTGAAATCATGAGGATCTGGAGTTGTTAAAATAAACCTCAGGGGGATGCTCAGCAGGAGGGTTCTGGTGCTGTGGCTGAAGTTTGTACTCTGCCTGTGGGTTCTGCTGCTGTGAGCTGACGCTCATCTGGAAATGGTCCCTGCTGTTGCAGGGGTGGGGGTTTTGCACACAGGATATTTAGGGCTCAGATTGGCAGTGCCATGTAAAACAGATCCTGGTCATTTCCTTCCTTCCTTCTCTGTGGAAAAAAAACCCAAAACCTGTGTACTTCTTTGCATGCCAGGGCTACAGGAATGCAGGTGGATTTTGTGCCCAGAATTTCTGACACGTGAAGGTTGCAAGTGCACGAAGATGCCAGTGCCCATATGGACACGTGGAGTAGATAGTGAAATGGCCTCAATCCTAATGCATATGGCATCCCACAGCCATTTTTTTTTTTCCCTAAGTAGGAATTCTGGCAGTGAGATTCAGGCAGCCCGTTGCCCAGCCACCCTAGAGTGCAGCGATGATTTTCGCGTGAGTCATAATGAGGATTAAATTAATGGAGCCAAGGAAGAGCACAGCCTGGCCAGCTCTGTGCTTCATTGGAGCACACCTTCTGAGGAGGTGGAGATCTCATTCCAGCACGCTTAGGAGATCTGAATTGTGCGCTCAGTGTGTGTAAATGTGCATGACTCATGGTTTTGCTATCCTGTGCTCCACGATGACCTGTTATTTCTGTGTGTATTACTGCTCTACCCAAACTAGACCTCCTGACCTGCTCTGTGTGCCCCTTCCTTCATGCAGACAGAGTTTTTGTGACCAGCACTGTATGAGTTGTGACTCCGTATCATCCAGCATAGCATGGGATGGCAATGCTATATTAGTAATTACCAAAATGGAATGAATGCGAAAAGAGCCTCTTCTGTCCCAGAGCCTATTTACTTTTACCTTGCTGCTTTACATTGCATTGAACAGGAATAAAAGGAAAGCGGAGCCTCAGGTGGGAGCACTTTCAATGGGGATGTCTGCAAATTGGTACCAATAGCTAAACTGCACTCAGAAGCAAACAGAAAGCTGGGGCAGCTTTTGCAGAGCCTGCATCATGTTTTTCAAATGCTTCTGCCCGATAGCCCCTATGTTTTAGAGATGGAAGAGAGAGAGAGATGTACCAGAGCCTCTGAGCCCTGTCTGGCTGCCTGTGTTCTTGCTGTGCATTTCTGGTCTTAATCCTGTCCAGCTTCAGCTCCACCAGCAGTAGTCACATTGGCACACATTCTGTATGTAGAGCCACCAGCATGGGGGACAGGCAGTGCCAGCACTTCACACACAGGGCAAAGTCCCTGTGTGGGATTAAGACTTGCAAATTAAGCATGAAACCTAGGTTTCCCTTTCAAGCACTTGCATTGTGAGGCAAGTGTTATTTAAAGCTCTCTTCTCTCTGCTTTCGCTGCCATTTGGTCATCTTGGCTCTGTGTGACTCCTGTAGGGGCAGAGTGAGGGGCTGGTACCAGCTTGCCCCCTGCCCTGTGCCCAGGCTGGGCCCTGGCTCTGGTCTCTCCGCTGGAGAAGCTGGGGCATCTGCTGGTGTCTGAGAGCCTGAGTCTGTGCCAGCAGCTCTGGCCCACCAGCCGGCTCCTGCTGTAGTCTCCAGAACTGCTGGGACTTGGGGTATGTTGTGGGACCACCTCTGAAAGAGCTGCAGTGGTCAGAAGACTGCCATCCCCAGTGTGTGCACTGCAGTGTCACCACAAAGCACAGAACGTGGGGGTCTGTTGTGCTGTAAAACGTAGCGGTTGGCTTTCTGTGTGTGTGTATATACTATTCCAGCATGTTTTTACACAGCATAAGTCATGTGTAGAAAGTGCAAATAATCAGAGTACTGTTAGGCACTGTATTTAGAGGTATGTTTGTCGAACTGAGGTGTAGGTGATGCAGTTGGAAGTGCCAGTTCCCAAAGCTGTTATTCAAGCAGCCTGAATTAAGCCATTGCTGTACAGTCAAATAAAACTAGGAAATAATTTTCCAAAGCCCAAACCATTTTGTAGAAAATTGAGCTGGCAGAATGTTGCATAAAGGTAAATCACAGACGCACAGATGTTTCTCAAATGAAAAATAAGTGTACACCTGCTCTCGCGGTTATTTCTAACACTAGGAAATGAAGACTTTCAGCTCTCGTGACCAGCTCTAATGACAGTGGCACATGCTGCTCCCTTGTTTCATGGGGAGGAAGAGGTAAGTTCAAGTGATGAGCAATGATGTTTGGTCTTCCACAGAGCTGTGTGTGCCTGGCCCATGCTGAGCTGTGAGCTCTGCCTTTGGGGAGCCCAGGCGAAGGCAGGGCACAGGCAGAGTCCCCTCCAGGAATACGATCAGTCTAATTTTAGTGACATGTGCAGCATTTGATCTGGAAGCAGCTGGTGTCAGACAAATCTGTTGGCCTGTCAAGCAGCCTGAGTGCATTGCTGAGGAATATGTTCATTTCCACCCAAAGGCAAGCTAGAAAGCCAGGACTCTGTTTAGTTGGTGCTTGACTTGAAGTAAATCAGAATGATATCTTTGTAGATGGTGCAGTGCCCAAGATCTCAGATTTTAATGATGTTTCATTAGAAAAGTGAGTCATGGCTTATTTTTGTAGCCCTATATTGCATTTCATCTTTGTACACTACTGAACTGTCCAAATGAAAAGCAAAATCTGGAAGGGATGAGTTGATATCCAGGCAACAGAGAGAACAAAGGTTCTTCCAAGAGGCAGGTGCTGCCCTTGGGTATGCCTTGCTCCCTGCTCTGCCAAGGAAATGCTTTTTCCTCAGCTGCTTTTTGCATTTGGAGTTGGGAGGCTCCAAACTCCCATCCCCACCTGTCCCTTGTTTTCATGACCCCTGTGTTATGCCAAAGATAGCATACAAAAATTTCTTGTGCTGGGGCTGCACTGCTGGGGAATACTCAGGGAAGGTGTCCTCGAGGCACATGATGGTGGCTTTATTGCTGGATTGTGAACTTCTGTGGCTGCAGATGAGGCACTGGTAGAGGGTCAGAGCAGTCTGCTGCTGCTGAAAGGCAGTGATTCCTGCTGCATAAAGTTCCCAGGGCTATGAAAAGACTCACACTGAAAGTAGGAGTTATATTTTTCTGGCCAGCTTATTCCCTGTAGCATCTTTGTCCCTTTTCTTTTTACCTACTGGTGAGCTGTCTTTAGGCTTCCACCCAGTGGTGGATGCTGTGCTTCACGTCTGAGCCTGCATCTGAGCCAAGTGTGAAGCAGCAGCTGAATGCTTTGTGGTCTGTTCACTTCTCCCAGCCCAAGACACTAAATCAAATACTCATGGGTTGGCTGCTTGCAAAATAACTCATTCATGAGGTGAGATGTTTAAGAGGGAGAGCCCATCTTGGAGGTAAGAGATGCTCATGCATGCAGGCATGATGAGGGGCTGGATCTCCTGGTTTGCCAGGATGCCCAAATTCCCACTCTTTGTGATCCCACAGGTAGGAGCAAAACTCAGCATGCTGGAAGGGGAGCACTGTGATCCCTGCCTCTCCTTCCCTCCTCCCAGAAAGCTAGCACGTAACTCGAGAGCACAATCAGTGTGATGGAAGTTAAAGTGTTACTCACCTCTAAGCCATCAGTTTGGTTTTAGGACTCCTGCTGCCAGCAGCCTGAGGCAGTGCTGAGTCTTGAAGTGGAAAGTCTCCTCTCCTCCAGCTCCTCTCAGAGGACTGAGGGCTGCCTGGGGTGGGGGGTTACATTTCTAATGTGCGGATCCCTGCTTGTGAGTGATGGCATGGCGGGAATGTCAGCTGTATGGGGATAAACTGCAGCAATTTATTCTCTTCAGCCTGTTGGAAAGTCAAGAGAGCAGCACCATTAGCTGCAACAAAACAGGTTTGCTGTTGAGATACAGTGGTGGCCAGGTCCATAGCTGCTTGTAACTTATACCTAACATGTTATAACATGTTAGTTCTCCTAGCTGCTGGAAGGATTCTAGTTCAGGTTGATTGTGATTCTTTGCATTGAAAGGCCAGAAAGAGGAGTGAGGCAAGACCTCATTGGAAGCAGGGCATTTCTATGCAAATCTGAAATGTACAGAATTTCCTATGTACTTGGGATATTAAAGAAAGTTTGAGCTGCTTTCCCTCCTCAGATGCTGAGGAATGAATGCAGAGGATAGCTTGGGTTTGGTGAAGTCAGCATCCATCTCTCTGAGTCCAACACTGTCTGCTCCGGACTTGGTAGAAGAGCTGTGTAAAGCCATTGGAGCTGAAGGAACACTGCTGTTACATGCTTAAATCTCAAGCAAGGTGTGTTATTCAGTGATGTTCATGTAGAGGACATGCTGGAGATAGGGCGTTTCTGAAGCATGTTCACCTGAAAGGTCCTGTGCTCTGAAATGCTACCTAACTGTGTGTGCTGGGGAGCTGCTTTGTGTAGATGCTCAGGGGTAGGACTAGACCTCGCCAAGTGGAGCTGGCTGTCACACTGAAAGCATCCGTAGGCGAGTTGGATCTTGTCTTCTGCCCTCTCTCAGCTGTGTTGGGTGCAGTCTTGGCACTGTCAGCCTTCTGCAGCTCCGTCACCCCCCAGAATCACCCAGCTGCTTGGCAAAACCATGCCCAGCCACCTAAGGTGCACTGCCTTAGCCACTTCTGTGGGATCCCAGGGGTCTTCCACATGTTTCCAGTTTGAAAATACTGCAAGTCAGCCTTCCTGCAAGCGCAGGCTCCTTAATTTCTACAGTTACCTGCCTGCTTCATTCAAGTTGCGGTTTAGAAGCTGTGCAAAACAGCATAAATCACTTTTATGTGAGATGCTAAAGGATCACTCCTGGTGCTGTTATTCATGGCTGTGCCATTTTTTGGAGTTGCTGCAAACTGCCCCCAGGCATCTGCACCCAGAGAATTCGGGTGCTCTCAGTCCTTCAGCTCTGCTGCCTTGCAGCCCCACAGCAGGGGAGGTGTGAGGTTGGAGAAGCAGGGATACAAGTTGGTGATTTCTTTTCTTTACCACGATGAGGGGAGGATTTGCTGTATGCAGTAGTCTTCACACATTTTTGCAGCATGTACCGTGTTGGTCCATAGCAGTTGTGTAAAAGAAATGTAAGCTGCCCGGTATGGGATTCTGCACTGATTAAGTCCTTGGGGTCCAGTCAATGGGATCTGCTTGGATCCCCCAGCTAGACAATCTAGCCTAAGGAATTTAAACTATTATTCGCCTCCTGATGGCGTCATTAGCAGGTGAACTTTTGACACTGGCTCTAATGCAGGGCTGGTGGGAAGAGACGGGCTATTCCAGCCATCTTAAACCCTTCTCAAAATGGAAAAGCAGCTGCTGCAAGGACTGCAAATGCTGGGGCCCTTCTTCCTCAAGGGCTCTGTCAGGACCTTTTGAAATGACATTTCCACTGACACCACATCAAATTCTGAGACAGATGAACAGTGATATTCTTTTTCTCAGAGAGGATTTCTGAACATAGGAATGGGGGTAACATCACATCAATTTAACAGAGTTAAATTGATTCTTGTGGCCAATATTTGGATTCAGTGTTCAGGCAGAAACTTGCAGCCTTGGAGGAAATCCAATCCATCTTCCCAATTGTGCTCACAATAGCTGAGCATAAGCAGGTGTTCATGTTGCAAGGAAAATGGGAGCTTGGTGATGCTATGAATTTTGGGAGGGAGAGGAGTATCTGGCAGACACTAGTGGTCTTTCCCAGGGAGTGATTTACTTTGGACAGTCAGAGGCTGGTTGTGAGATGCTGGGAGATGCCGGGAGAGAGGATGCTGAGCAACAGCAACACGAGGACAGGCTTCTGTACCTGCTGAATGTTTGCTGGTTGGTACCCAGTGTTGTTCAGTAAAGTGCAATGAATGGGATTGCAGGTTAAAAGCAAACACCAGTGAACAGAGAGAGACAAACTCAGGGAGGCTGAAGTCGCACAGAGGTGTCACAGATTGCCCATGGAGGGCTTGTGATTGTGTACTGGGGCTCTCCCCATCCTCCTTCCTGTGTTCTCACACTGAGGTCTCCAGTGAGCACTGACAGATTCAGCCTAGTTTTGCTGTGTAAACTTAGTCCAACCTGTCTGAAACTGGACCCACTGGTAGGCTCAGCCGATCTGATTAAACCTAGCCAAACCTGTCTGAGAGCTGCAGTCACTGCTCTGGCTGCCTCCATCCTTGTTTGTGTTCTGGTCCAGACCCACATTTAGGCTGGTGTGGCTCTTCTGGCTTTGTGGGAGTGATGCTGTATTTGGACAACAGGATACATTTGACTTTGCTTCTGCTGTTAGCCACCATCCCATGGATGTGACGTTGTCACGGAGCCAGGCTGGATATTTATCACAGTATATTGGAGTAAATTCTCCACTGATGTCGCCGTTGGGCAGATCTTATAGATTCTGCTGGCGCATGTTTGTAGCCTTCAAGAGGGTTGAGCAAGTGTGGTGGAAAAGGATTGCAAATGAGCGTGAGCAATTTGGAAAGGTGCGTTATGTAATAAAAGTGGCATTGCTGGCAGCCATCCTCAATCATCTTTGGGCAGTAACTTCCGTAAGCAATTTAGCAGAGGTGCTGCTTGCTGAATCCCAGGAGCAGTGTGTGTTAGTGGGCAGTCTGACCAGCCTCAAATTCAAGTTCACTTGGTGTTGCAATGGAGATGATGTATTGTATGATGCCTTAAGGCATCTGCTTAGTGGCTGATCTTAGAGCTACTCCTTTCAGTACCGTTCCCTTGGGTCTAACTTGACGTTTTGACCTATCTAATATATTTTCCACTGTAACTTAAAGCCGTGTCAGTCATAGCTGTACACACATATCTGTAGGTAATTTGAGGAGTGGTGGACGTTGTTGGATACTTGCCAGTCCTGGGTAGGACACTTCTCTTTGATACCTATAGAGACAGTGCACTGCTGTGCCCCCGAGCTGGGTCCTAACAAACCTCTGCAAACTGCACTGTGGCACAGCTCCGTGACGTGTGTTCATTATTTGGGTGAGTTTTCCCACTGGATGTGGGTCTGTCGCCACCTGGGTGCGTGGGCTGCTTGCTGTCAGCTCCGTGCATGTGCTCAGCGTGTCACTCTGCTGGCAGGGATGTCTGAAAAGAGCAGTGCCCGTCCCATGCTGCAAGGTGCACCACCTCAGCTCAGTGCTCAACAACCCCCAGCCCCACGGACCTGGTCTGAGACACAGCTTGTGGCCGGGCAGCAGCCCGAGGGCCTACGGCAGGGCTCAGCTGTCGGTATGAAAGGCTCAGCGATGGCACAGCGTGGGTGATTCTGATGTGAGGCAGCTGGGTTTGCTGCATTATCTGATCTGCCCAGCACGGAGCAGACAGCAGGTGGCACCAGCACCCTGCTTCTCACCGAACAGGTGATGTGCTGCTGGGCATTGAAGCTGTAAGAATAAAGCCAGAGCGGGAGTCCTCAACATGATTGTTGTTTTCACTATTTTAAAGTACTCAGTATCTCGCTGTAGCCCACAAACGCACCTTTGCGTGTCCTGGCCAAGCTGGTGATGTGCAGTGTTCCCCACATTGCAGTGTGTGCTGCAAATACCGTCCTTGTTCTGGGAGGGCATGTTTTCTGTCCAGCGTTTCTTTGTTAAGACTCTATTCTTAAAGGATTTAATATACTGTTATGTTGCATTGCCCACACCGATATATGCGTTGTATTAATAGTCAGTACCACAGTGTGGTAGGACCTTGGCATTGAGATTTTCATTTAATTCTTTTGGATATGAGGGAAAAACATTTTAATTGATGCAAACGTGCATTGTATTTAGTTCCAGCATCTTCAGGCGGGGGCAGACTAATAAGAATGCAGTCCTGGCATATTAATTTTTGAGTATGTAAGTATGGATAAGTAAAATTTCGGAGGCAGTTTTTTGGGGTCCTGGTGCACACCTGCTGCTGTAGGAGTTTGAATGTGCTGATTGCTTTAGCATCCTTTGCCTTGCTAAGTGGTTGCAGAGCTGTGGGTGAGCAGGGACAAGTGCTGTAGAGTAACGTGCAGCTCCATGGCTTGGTGTGGGTAATCGTTCCCTTTAAATAGTTTATTGAGGAAGGGTTCCTGCAACAGCTGCTTGTATAAAACCATCTTTCAACAGCTAATGGAAGCTTAAATTCTTACAACCATTTCTCTTAATTATTGCCAGCAGCTCTGCAATTTGGAGAGCCAAGTCCCATGAAAGCACAATTACTCTAACTCTTGCAAAGATGGCATGTGATAATTTCCTACGGCAGCACTGACAGTTTGGTGTATTTGCTTTCCAGAACGTGGTGCGTGAGCATTAGCTAATGTGTGCAACAGCAGGCAGCCTCTCTCGGCTCTTTTGGGAGCATGAGAAGGTGACCTGCTGCTGCTTTCCTTACACACGTGTATGCATGGCACTGTGGTGCTTGGTGTCCCAGCTGCTGCTGAGAGCATTGGGCTGCCCCGTGCTAAATGCTCCTCGGCTCTTCCCCAGGGAGATATCAGCACTGCCATTGCTTCATGGCAGAGTTTGGGCATTAAATCCAATGTTGAGGAGATTTAGCAAGAAGAGGGGGATGGAAGATGGGAGGAGAGGACAGAAGAAACCACATTCATTAATGGGGTGATGCTGGAATGCACTTTCCCATCTGTCTTCTCGTTACAGGAGAGTGCAGAAGTTCTGAGCAGAGCTCTACTTTGCTATTTGGCAGGTTTGTCTGTATGTAAATACATACTTTTCCTTGTGGGAACTTATGGCTGGTGGCGAGAAGCTTTTAAGTTGTCAGGTCAGATCTGCTAGAGTTATCAGTGAGCAAAGCTGTTGGGGCACAGAGCCTAATGGCCAGGCATTCCATCTTCCTGAGCATCGTCCTCCAAGTTACGGGCACCATCCAGATTTCTGCTTGGCTTCTTTCCCTGTATCTCTTGTTCTGGCCTGTTATTTGCAACCTTCCCTGCTGCTTTGCTCTGGAGCTGTGCTGCAGGGTGAGCTGTGAGCTGCGCTCCTGTGGGCTGCTCCACCAGCACCATCCATCATCCTGGCTGGGCCCACGTGGGGAAGAGAGTGGCTGCAGATTGGTCTGCAGGGGGATTTGAGTGCCCACGTCCATTAGAGTTTCCTGGGAAACAGCAGCTCAAATTCCTGCTGGCATACTTTGGAAGTCTTTTTAAATTAAGTACCAAAAATCAATGCATTGCAAGACTCCCAGCATGTAGTTCTGAACCCATTAGGAGGAGATTTGTGATAACTTCCTATTTTAAAAATACTTTGAATGCATTTGAAAATATTTTGAACTTGTATATCTGTCAGAAGGGGAACAATTAAATCAAAAGGAAGGTTACTTTGTGTTACTTTAATTGAGAATGATTGAATCATTTGCTGAAGGAAGATATCTGCAAAGCATATCTAAGTACAGAAGCGAAAATGAAAATGGGTCTCAGCTGTTCTGCTCCCATTGGCAAATGTGTATTTATGCAATGCATTCCTTCTCATATCTTGACCACACTGTGCACACATGGGGCGTGAGTTAATTCTGCTGGGAACTGCACAGCGGTTATCTGCGAGCCTGCGTAAGCACGGGGATCAGCCTTTACTCTCATGTCCCATATGTATTCAGGTGTCCTTCTGTAGTTCTGTAGCTGTGTGAGGAGGAGGAGAAGCATCCTCAGTTGGATGCAGTGCAGCAATGTCTGGGGTAATTTGGGGTTCAGGAAACTAACTCAAAGTGTGTGTCACAGAGATGGAGTGTGTCCAAGAGGGACCTGTCAGGTGGGTGTGATGGGGCACCTGCCGTGGAGATGGGGCCTGGTGGTAGGAAGCAGCACCTGGAAATGAGCACAGGGAGAGCAGGGCAGAGGAGGTTGTTGCCTACAGGGTCTGTTGCTGGTGCTTGGTTTCACTGTAAGTGGAGAATAGTTTATGTCAATCTGTATGATGTATAGACAGTGCTTTAATTCATGCTTTTGTGGTCAGCAGTTATGATTAACTGTTAATGGCAGGTTCAGTTACAGTGCAGGACTACACTAATTATAAGTCCTTGCATTTCATGGGTGGCAAACTCCCTGTTAGGGGCAGGCTGTGGTTACACAGTGAATGTCTGCAGTGCTCTGTAATGAGAGCACAGAGGGCAGAAGGAGCAGTGCTGCAGCAGTGCTGTGGCTGCCATGCCCTCAGCTCAGAGCTCCCTGCCCTTGCAGGGCTGGCTGCTGCACTGGGGAGCTGGGAGGGGGCAAAGGCATAGAGGCTGACACCCACCAGAAACTCTCATGGAATCAAGCATGAAGAAAAGAAGAACATCAGAGATTCACAGCTCTGCACACGGCTGTGTTCAGCTTCACACACTTCACTCTGGTGCGAACAGTTGCTTCCCTATTGCTCAGAAAGGTACGAAGCCACTGGTAAAAGTTGTACAACTTTCACCTTTATAAAATCAGGCAATGAGTGGTAAACAAGTGGTGTTTTTTTTAATGCTGTCCCTTTTGGGGGTTTAAGCTAAATCTAGTTTGTGTTCTATAGGACAGGTTCTCTCACCTCAGCTTCTGTGAGTTGGGCTTTCCCTGCTGATGCTCCTATCCCAGCTGTATGCGCATGTCACCTCCCGGTACCGGCAGGTAGGGAAGGAGCACAGCACACCTCTAAGCTGTCTGCTGCCACGAGGCTTATCGTCAGCTCCCTTCAGGCTGTATCATCTGTCTCTGAGCTGCTCCACTCCCCATTTCAGCCTGTAAGTCGCTGGCAGCTGTTGGCTCTGTCATTAGAGCTTCTAACTCGAGCATGGGAGTGGCGGTGCTGAGATGCTGCTGAATGGCATTTTGGCCAGCAAGCCATATTTTGTCATGTGAGAATTGTATGTGCAAAGGTACACCGAGGGCTTCTGCTTCTAATTAAAGCCTCACGTGGAACCTGCAGAGCTATTTGGACTACGGAAACAGAGCTGCAAAATATGTTTTTTTTAAGTCTGTGTACTCTGATAATATAGCCAACAGTATTTGAGGCTGTATTGGCTGTCAGCTGTCCCTGTCTGATACTTTCTTGCCTAAGGAAGGTAGTTGTTGGATGAAAATGCATAGGTTTCGAGTTGTGAAATTCATGTTTGCACCATTAATCACTTGAAAAATCTATCTCTGGAGCTTCATTTGTTAGGAGCAGCTGATGAGCTGCCCTCTGTACTTTCTCCCTTTTAATAAAACCCCTGAGTTGAACAACAGAAGGGCTGTAATTAAGGAGCACTTACTTTCCTTTCCCTGCGACATTCTGGCAAACGCTGCCCAGCAGGAGCAGGACAGAAATGCCTCTGTACTGCCTGTACAAGCCTGAGCTGCACCTGAGCAGGGGGTGCAGATGCTTCACCCCTCTCTGCACCAGCACAGACAAACATACTCTGATTGCTGCTCTGGCTTCTGCAACATGCCTTGTCCCTGCTGAGCTGTCCTGGCAGGATGATCATCTTTTGCCTGTTAGCAAACTGCACCATGAAGGTGACAGCCATGGCAGAGCCGGACTCCAGCTTTCCCTGTGCATCTTCCACCATGGCCCCACGTTACTCTTAGATGATGATGATGATGATGAAGGTGACCCAAAGGTCTTTCACTATCTTCTGCTATCCTTCTACCTAGCAGAAGGTAACCCAGAGGTCAGCATTTTGTGCTAAAGGGTTTTTACCCTGGAGAGTTTTGGTTTGAGCAGGAAAGGATAACTCTAAAGGCCATGGAAATTGATGCATTAAAATCCCAAGGATTCATCCTTCTCTGTAGTTCCTTCCCTGCTCGAAAGTATCAAACACAATTTGATGAGCAAGGCCATAGGTAAAGGTTGTTCAGTGAACAAAGTTGAGGGCTTTGTTTTTTTTTTTCCTGTCTGCTCCTTCTGCTTTCTAAATAACCACATACCAGCCATCTGACTTGGAAAACATTTTTAGTATGAAAAATTAATTAGATACAATCTAAGCATTATATGACCTTGATTTTTCTCCAATGCCAAGAATAATTTGTACGCAGGAGCTGCTGGGAAATATGTCAGTAAGGTAATGGCTCCTCTTAAAGTTTGTGTGGAAGTAATCTTTTTCTCTCCCCCCAAAGCACACAGTACTCCTGAGCTGGAAGTGTGCTCTGTGCGGGCAGTGCCTGCATTGCCCAACCAGCCCAGCCCAGCATGTGCTTCAGGTGTCAGCCATACAGCCTGCTGCCTTGGCCAAACAACAGAGGCTAATGGAGGCAGACTGGGGGGTAATAGTTTTACAATGTGGACAAATAATTATTAAGGACTGAAGCAATTCCATCAAGCCCTGAACTTGTGACTGAGCTGAAACTTTAACCCTGGACTCTGGAGATAAAGACAAAATGTCAATACAATTAAAGAGAGAGATGTGGAAAGAGTTTGGGTCATATTTTCTTCCTTCTTTTCAGAACTGAGAAAAGAACAGAAGCGATTTTTTAATGAATCCACACTCTCCAAAAATTTTGCAGTGTTCCAAGAGCAAAATACTTGTAGGAAAATCTTTATATTGCAGTCATTTCCCTAAGAAGGATCAAGAATTTTTTAGCAGTGTATTGCTGTGCCTCTAGCTTAGGACAGTTTTGAGACTAATGCATTTCTATTGTTTTTCCTTTGTTGTTGTTTCCAGATGATCTGAAGGTGTTCAAATGTACCTGGAAGCAGACTGTGTAATGAAGCATGACAAAGCGCTTTAGTGCAGCCCTGCTCTACAGTATCAGATCAGTCGGCCATCTGGCTTGGGAAAGTGGAATCGTCTCGATTACTGAAGTGTGCTGATCCCTTTGGGAGCTGCAGTGGCCGCTGAACGTCTCTGGAGTGCCATGCTCTACTCACATGTCCTTCGCAGCAGCTTGCTGACAAGTCTTGACACAAGACAGACACAAATCAATAGCTTGTTGTTAAATGTTAGTGAGATGGAATTTCAGGGAGCCTTCACATTAATGTCATTTGGCGCTTATGTGGAATGAACAGCAGAGAAGGCAAAGCAGGCTTGAATTTGGCTCCAGGAGTGATATGAAGGCGATCCTGGCATCTCCGTAACTGCCTGAGGTTGGTTGTGTCCCCACTGTGCTCAGTGCTGGGGTACTGCTGCTCCTGGGACTAATTCCTTCCCAATGTCTGACAAATTATAATTTCTAGAGTCCTCACCATGCCAGAAGCATGGGCTATCAAAAACTAAAGTTCTTCATAATGTGCACATGAATGGTTGAGTGCCTTCTGTGCAAGTTGGTTTTGATCTGTCCAGGCTATGAGCCCCAGCTGACCTACTGAGATCGGAGACTTGGGGTGGGAATGCAGCATCTTTTTCACTATAGTTTCATGCCTCTCTATACTAAGTGCAGCTCTTGGTTGTTGTCAAAACTCCAGGCTGACACTGGTTGTTCTCCTGTGTCTCACAGGTGCTCTCTGGAAAGTGGGTGGCTGTGCATGAAGAGTAAACCCGCCATGTTCCAGGGTCATTGGATTTGTTGTGCAGATACAGGTGGGTTTACAGTACATTTGTGGCAAGTCTGAGGCTTCCCAGAAGAGATCTGTGCATTACCAGTGATGAGTGCAGATATATGAGCAGAATCTCCAACTCTACCCAGACAAAAGCTCCAGGGAGATAAAGGATGGGCCTGGTGAAAACTCAGCTGTCTGGTAGCCTGCTACTTTCACTGGTAAAATCACGTGGCTTTCTCAGTGGAGCCAAAGTTTATCCCTTGATTTCCCTCGCTTTGTAGTTGTTGTTATTTTTTAATTAAAAAATGACCTAAGTGAATGGAAATGTTTGACCTAGAGGCTACAGCTGCTGAAAGTCCCTAATTCTCCCTCGCCCTCCTTCACCTCCCCAATCAGAACTTTAATTTGCATTGTCCTGATTAGTAAACTTAAATCAGGAGTTGTTAAATCCTGGTTCTGGGCCATTGCATCATGTCTATGATCTTGCTAAATACTGTGAGAAGCTTCATCTTTGCTCTTTCCCAGTAAGGGAGTGGTGGAGAGGAGGAAGCAGAGAGAAACTGAGGGTCCAGGTAAAGCCAGCAGGGTTCTGAAGGCTGACTGTGCTGCTCCAGCTAGAAATGGGCAACAAGATTTGAGATGGGACTAATCTGTTTCCTGTGTGTGTTTGGGGATCTCAGGCTGGGTAAAACCTTTTTCTGTTCATAATAGCCCCAGATGATGACACGTTTCCTGCCTTTGATCCTACAAGCCAAGTGCTTTATGGTGTATTCAGTTGCGCTGTTGAGTGCAACTTAGGTGAGATTTCTGCCTTACCTACAGCTGTGGAGATTTAAGACAATTTGTTGATATACAAAGCAGATGTTCTCTGCATCTCTATCATCATTCCTGTGAATGTTTAAGCCTTTCAAGGCTTTTTGACGAGGACTGGAAGGTGTTTGTTTTTGCAGGAGGATGGCTGCTGAGAAGTTAAAACCAGGTTGTAGATTAATCTAAATGTTGAACAGTTAAGAGGATGGTTTTTATATAGCCCCAACCATCTGCTTCGAAATGTGTAATCAACCTACCAAAAGTCCTCAGAAGCCTATGAAATTCAGCAATTTATGTAGAAGTTAATGTGTTCGGGTAAGCTGATGTTTTATTTGTAGTGCTGCCTGCAGCTGGTGCTGGTATGTGGGTGACAGGACGTGGAGGAGTTGCCAGCGGTGGGTTTTTCACCAGCTTTGCTGGCTGTCCAGTGTGTGGGACATACCTTTGGGCAGTAAAGAGGCACATGCTGATGGAGAGGGTCAGGGAGAGGACTTAGTGCAACCAACGATGAGAGAAAAGGTAGATAAGCAATAAATCCTGCAGCTGTGGTGCAGCGCCTGGAGGCAATATGAAAACTGCTGTAAATATCAGCTAGGGACTGCTGGGAGGGCTGGGGAGGTCGTGCTTGAGGGCCACATTCTTTGAGCTCCCATTCCAGGCGAGGCTCTTTCGAAGCCATCTGCAGCTTAGGAGCAGCACAGGCACGTCAGTGCAGGTTTCCAGTAAGCAGATACCACCTGTCCTGGGGCTCAGCCTGCAGGAGCAGTAGTGTCCAGATGCATTACCAGGACAGGGCTCCAATGTGTCCTTGACATTTCTGTGCCCAAGAATGAGCCTGCTCACCCAGATGGGAAGTGTGCAGAAACCTCTGCGCTGCCCTTATGCCAGCTCTGTTTACTTGAGTGCTGTCATGCTGGCCCTGTGATGCTGCCTGCAGGACCTGCCTGCTGGCCCTCGCGTGGGGACGTGATGTGCTGACACCGTGCAGAGATGCTCCTTGCTTTGCAGCTCTGCTCCTCCCCATCCCGTCTCAGTGGTGAGCAGGTGTGGTGCAGAGCAGCTGATGGAGCAGGAAGGGGCCCAGTGTGTCTGGGCAGATGTGTGAGGCCAAAAGCAAATTTTGTTCCTGTTGCCACCAGACAGACCTAACGAGAGTGTATGTATATCAGTGCCCATGTGTTTTCCTATCAGCTGCATCAACTGAATTGTAGAATTGTAGTGGATTTGTAGGCCAATGCTACAGTGCATGTTAGAGAGATGGGAAAAAAAGACCAGAAGAGCTTGCTTGGGTGATGAGAATCCAGAGGTTCTGCAATTTACTGGCATCTATGTTTTATATTTAATAATGTCAGGAGGATGGTTGTCAAATCTGATCTTAAGGAATACGTGTCAACCTTTTATACTGACTTTGTTTTACCTTTAAAGCAATCGAGCTGCTCCTTGAGGCAGGTATTACTTGCATGCCACCTTTAGCACAATCAGATTAGCACTGTGTTTACTCTAAAAGCCGAAGCCTGGATGAACGCTCAACACCGAAATGAGATCGCATGCACGGCACACGCAGCCTGACCCTGCTCCCTCGCCCCATCTTGGAGAGGAGCGTGCTCCCCATATGGTGCTCCTGCTATGCCTGTGCTATTTCTGGCTTCAAACACTGGAATTGGATTGGACAGATATAAAAATAAGGCTTTGATCCTGCCAAGATGTCTGCTGCCCACACCATGGATCTCTTTTGCTGGTAGTCCAGCCAGCGCTGTGCCATGCACCCTTAAGGCAATCCCTGCCAGTCCCTCCTAATGCAGGTCCCACGCTGGGCTCTTCTTCCTTTCCCTGTTCCACAGACCTATTTCTAACCGTGTTGCTTTCTCTCCTCCTCTTCTGACAAGCCCATGTGCCTGGATCTGCATACGCTTTGAATCTGATGCTGCTTATCCAGCTGGAAAGAAATCACATCTATAGTCTGGGCAGTGAAGTGGGTCTTCGCTTCTTGAAGTGCCACCTAGAGCCTGGGCATGGAAGCTGGGGGTTTGGTTTGTTCCAGCCCTGCCATGTGCAGCTCTCTGTTCTCCTTATGCTTTTGGCACTTCAGCCACTTTTATGCAAGTGCCTTTGAACGTTTTCTTGGGTGTCAGTGCCAACTGCAGGATGCAGGCACAGGAGTTCTCCCAATTTCCAGCAGTAGCAGCTGATACTTTTCCCAGACTCCCCACTAACTAAGGGCAGATCAAAAATGCGATAAAAGAAACTAAACAAATGGAAAATTATTCTTTTCCTTTGGATGTTAGAGAAAGGGATTGCAGCTCTTTAGCTTTTTTCTTTTGAAGTTTTAATTAGGTAAATTTATGACTATACACTGAGCACAAGGGGTGAGGAGAGATGATCTCAAGAGGTCCCTTCCTGTCCTTGAGGATTCTGTGATCCTACATGTTTTTAAAGCCTCAAACAAACAGTTCAAGTATTTTTTCAGCTTTTCCACGGGTACAAGTAGCTATTATTTCTTAGCAGTAGAGGTACTATAACTCTTCATTATATTGACTGCTCGTAATTTTTCTCTGTTCACAACCTCTTTTGTTCCTAACTTGCTGTTGCTCTTTTCCAGTGCTTTTTGTACAGCTGCTGCAGATCTCCTCTGTGCAAAAACGTACAGAAAGTGGGTTTTTTTCTTTCCTGTTTGTTTGCTTTTTTGTTTCAAACACCAGCCCCACCGAGCCTCCTGTCAGACCTGAGCACCCCTAAACCTTAGCAGGTTGTGTATTTTCATTTTGGAATGAGGCGAGGAGCCAAATGTGTATGAGAAAAAAGCTAATCAACTCTGTAAATGAATTAGTCAGAAAAGTAAATGATAGTAACAACAACAACAAAGACTTTTCCCTTTGAAATATTTGATTTGTCCTCTATGTCAGTGGAAAAAAGGCTTGAAGTTCAGCAGGGTGCTCAGGCTTACGTGATCGTTGGTGTTTTCTTGTATAAAGCCCTCAGTATCTCTATGCTTGGTCTGTTTGCATGATGGGAATAGAAAGAAAGAATCTTTTTGTTATCGTTCATCAAAGGCTTCCAGTGCTGCTTTTTTTTTTCCTTCTTTTAATTTAGTGTCAGAGCCTGGGTTTCCTGGAACATCAAGCAGTAATTATCTCCCTATGTTTGATGACCTTTCAGTCAACTCAGATTTTCCTTTTGGATTCAATGCTAATTCCATGGCCATTTTTTAGGGGTCTCAGCGTGGCCTTTAATTAGAAGCCTCCCACCCTGCATCCCCACTCAGCCCCAAGACTTCAGATACTTCTGCAGCACAGATAGACTATTAAGTGTAATATCTCATGGTTTTGAATGCACACCTAAACATGGGCAGAGTTTTAAGTGGTGTTTTACCTAAAAAAGAGCACTGGAAGATATGGTTAGAGCCTCATATGCCTCATTCTGGGGGCTTTCTGCCTTACAAACGTGAGGTCTGACTCCAGTTGGCAGGAACTTCTGAAAGGCCCAAAGGCTGTGGCTGCCCCCGGAGAATGCAGCCTTAGAATAACGTTTATGGTCACTAAGCCAGATGCCAGCATGGAGAACTGCTGGGGTGTGACATTCTGCGATCTCTCCCCGCCTGACTCTGCAGTGAGCACCACGCTTCTCCTGATAAAGAGCTGGGGATGTGTGGTGCCTGTGGGACTCACCCTGATGGGAGCCAGGCTGGGGAGAAAGCCTGGGCTGTGGTGTTGGGGGTATTTGGTGGTGGTCTAAATGAGTCCCAAGGAGAAGGAGTGCAAGTCTGATTGCCAGCCAGCACAGGAGTGGAATCCAGGTTCACACTGGAATCCATCCAAGAGGCAGCAGGAAGGGGGTGAGGGCTGCAAGGTGCTGTTAAATTCCTGCAGGATCCTTTAAAAGGGAAGGGGATGGCAGCTAAGTAAGTTTGTTGAGGAGAATTTCACAAGAATGGGAGAGACTGTTACAGTTGGCTCTGGAGAGACAAAAGACAGTAGGAGGACTGCTCTGGGATTTCCTTTCTTGTTTGAAATCCACAGCAAACTTCTTGAAAATTGTTCTCGTCTAGACTTACTTCTCATGTGTAACAGAACAGTGGTTGCATTTATATATCAAACAAAAACACAAGAAACTCAAAAACCTCACATTCCAACACAACAATCTAACGTGGTTCAAATGGATTCCATTGACCAACTGCTTGTGATCATGCTGCTGTATTTTCTCAAAAACAGCCGTGGTGAGGTTTTTTACACATGATGATGTTGAGATGGCTTTCAGGTAGAATTTAAATAAGGGGGTCATCTGATAACACTATACCATCCAAACCATTTTATCCTCTAGGTAGTCATTTTGTTGCCTGACAATGGGTAGGTCTGTAGGCCTGGACTGATGAGCAGAGAGAGAGATCTGTAGGTGCTGGGGCAACGTAAGTGGCCCTGCAGATGTCTCTGGTCTGAAACGAGATGGCAAATTTGGGTAAGCAGCTTTCTGTGGGGGGACCCCAAACTTTGTCAGCTTCTTTTGGCTGTGGTATCCATTCTTGGTTGTAAGAACAAATTCATGTTTCCACTGACTGTTACCGCCAAAGCATCTAAATGAACTAGCAAGTTTTCCTCACTAGGTGTGAGGGTGAAATGAATTCTGCACAGAGAATAGCTCCATGAAGGTGCCACTTCCATCACATTATGTAAATAGCCTGTGACTAATAGAGAAGCCTATGAAATGAAATAAAAGACATCAGTCAGTGCATTTGCATGGAAACCAAGCTGTATGCCAAAGGAACCTCGTTTAAAAACGAGCAATCGTAGACAAGATAATTCTAAGGTTGTCACTGCGGAGCATTTTTAAGTGGCTTATTAGCATGGAAGTGAAAGGACAGTGTCATTCTACATCTATGGAGTTTATGAGGTTCCACTGACTACATCTGCAACCTGTCTGACCTTTTGTTGTGAAGTTACTCAGAGCTTCATTTTAGATTAGCTCTACTATGAGAATATTACTCTAAATACTGTTTTAAAATATTCCATGGGCAGCAGGCTGGGTTCACACCTGACTTTAGAAACAGGTGTCCTTCCCCTCTGCAGGATGTGCTGTGTTGAGGTTAATGTCTCCCTGATGCTGTTCTTGTCTGTAATTCCCTATGTTCGATGAAATATTTTGGAACTGAGTCTAATAAGGCCAGGTTGGGTGGGGCCATGGGCAGCCTGGTCTGCTGGGTGGCATCCAGCCCACAGCTGGGGGTTGGAACTGGGTGGTCTGTAAGGTCCCTTCCAGCCCAAGCCATTCTGTGATTCTAATAAGAGGTATTTTACAGCAAATTGAAGTTATACTGAGTCTTGCTGATAACTGCAGCTATTTCTGCTTGTCCTTTCTCTAGGAGAGTTCTTGGGCCACTTCTGAAGTTCTCTGAAGTCTCTGTTGCTCAGTCTTCCCCATACGTGTGCTGACAGGGTGCCCTGTGTTGATCATGCCACTTCTGTCTTGCTCTGAGGTGAGTTTTGCTTTGTTGTGGGGATGTGAATATAGAGGTTTCAAAGGCTTTGATGCATTTACAGCAGTATGGAGACAGTGTGGCAACTTTTCTTGTCATTGCGGCACTCCAGGAGTTTTTATCATTTGTGGAAATAAATAATAATAATGCAGGGAAATGTGGTGTGAAGATTTTGGCTTAAACAAGACAAATCAGAAGACTTTTTTCCAGTTTAGATTTCAGTGAATTAAAGCACAATAGTAGAGGCTACTTCCATAGCAAATATGCACCAGTTGGGCTGCAGTGCAGCACTCGGAAAAGCTCTTGCACTGTTTGTTCTGCAGATAACATTTTCTGAGCTACTTGAAGGGAAACTTCCACTCTGACAAATTGCAAATCCTTGCAAAACATGTAGAAAATCAGTATTCCAAACGTGCTGGTAATATCTGAGCACAGATCGTGAGGTGCCATGGTAAAACTGTGCTTGCCCTTGAGTCATGAATTCCCTTGAAACTCCTTGTTTTATGATCCTGTCCATCTTCACCAGAAGGGACAGCAGTGCCGTGAGCCCTGAGAGAGCTCTTCAGCTGTTTGCATTGGTTTCAGTTAAGCGTTTATAATGCTGAGAGTTCACAGTGTTTTAAATTCCTCTTCCCCTGGAAAAAGCAAATATCTCACTTATCACTGGTCTCTGTTCATCTAATAAGTGAACATATGAAATGCTAAAGCAATTTCCAGAGCTGTTTGCACAAGAACTGTCCTACTAATATTATAAGCAATTATATTTAGCAGCTGGGCAGTGTGACAGTGTTTTACAGGTGATGTTTATTTGTCAGTAAGCAGGAGGAATCAAAGTATTTAAATAACACACAGCAGTGGCACTGCTTTTGTACACATACGTAATTACAATCAATAATCAACCGAGTTCTCAAGCATATCCTGATGCAGTTTTTCATTATTTAATCCCACATCACTGCTGAGAATTTCTTTGTACATCTGGATGGTGTTGGTGAGTTCATGTACCCCCACCCAGCTTCTTGTGTGCTCCCCTGCAGAAGCTCCCCGTGTGACATTAGGTTACATCAAGTAACGATGTTCTGGTGAGCAAAGCTGTTATCTGATTAACTGTTATCTGATTCTATTCCTGTTAAAGTCAGTTCCCTCCTACTGATTTGTCTGGAAATTAAATATTGGGCTGCATACAAAGTCAGTGGATGTAGTGAGAGAATGCATGGCACTGAGGGTGATATCCTCACAGTGATGGTACTCTGTTCAGTTAGCAGTGATTTTTGAAAGCATGGCATTAAGAGATACTTGATGACTGAAGGCTCAGAACTGAAATGGAGTATCAGCACTTGAATCAAATGAAAGTGTAAGGAAGAACAAGAAAGAAATCAAGGCACAAGTGTTATTATTTATGTTGAGGTCTGAAGCAGTCTTACTGCTCAGAGAGCTTCCACCTGGTAATGAAGAACCTCTTATTCCAAGAATCAGACTGAAAAAATTGATTGCTTAACCCTGATCAAGATGGCAGGAGTAGACAACTGATGTCACAAAAAGCAAAAGCAACCTTTTTTTTTTCCTTTAACTGTTTAATGTCAGAAATATGAACTGCCTAAGCACTTAGAGAGGGACAGTCAGGGGAGCAGCCATCAGTCCTGGCCTTATCAAGGACACAGGAGTTCCTGCTGGCCCTCAGAACATGTAATTTAGACTAGTGTTCATTCCATGGCTGTATTTAAACCACTAAAAACACCTCTACTGTGAAACTAAGCACACTTGGGCATGGCTGTGAGGTGGCAATACTGGTATGAGAGACACTTGGGCCAAAGTTGTGCCTCATTCAAACCCTAAATACTATCTGAGATGTGTGCCACAGTAAGAAGAGAGAGCATTCTTATCTCTTGTGTTGAATACTAAAGTGGAGCATATTGTAAATGTCACATGCTTGTGAATCGCTCCAGTCAGCAGTCCTGAAGCTGTACATGGTGTGCTCAGGTCTGGGAAAGACCACGGTAGCGACGTGTTCCAACCTCAGAGAAGGCTGGCTGGTAACCCATCCTCTAGTATCTGTGCTGCTGTAATTTGTTACAGTCCTTTGTCCTATGAATGACCTGAGATGATGAGATGGCATTCTGCATGGGCATTGAGACCTCCACAAGAAGTGAAATTCCTGAATCACATTTGCTCTCAGTTAAGCAAGTGAAACGGAGCTAATTAATCATTTCATTGCCTTGGAATCTCACCCAGCAGAGAACAAATTCTATATCCTCCCTTTGACCAGCTGCAAATACACACCAGCCCCTGCTTCTGCATGGTGTGTTGCAGTGTTGCTGGCTGGGTTACTGCTTTGTGCTTGGTTCGACGCCTGTTGTGCTGGGCAAGCAGATGGTGTGTATCAGCAGTGAAAGGAGCCCAGTGATTGAGCTGACTGAAGGTTGGAATTAATGGGAACCATTAATAGTGAGATACTCTCCACAGTTTCTACTGAGCATTTAGCTCTCTCCTGATTTTCCTTCTGTAATGCAGAAAGCAGATGTGTTTGAACTGTAGTTGTTTATGTGCTCTACTTCGTGTGTGTTGTATTTGTTCTAATTTAAAAAAAGTGCTGTTATGCCAAAACTAATTCATACCTGTCACTCAAATACTTGACGTCCATGTCAATAGTTCTGCCTTTCTTACTATTGCAGCTACCACTGCTCTTATGACTTCAGTGGGATCAGGCCCTAATAGGTTTCAGTGAGATCTTGCTCAGTGGGAGTCAGGAGGCAGTTGTCAACCAAGCATTTTTCTTAGAGCTTGAACAGCAAAAAGTAAGTTGATTTCTAGGACAGTGGGTTGTTGGACTAAAGTGTATCATTTAAACAACTGAATTTTAGCTGATTTTTATGTTGGCACTATCGCATGGGTGAAGAATAGGCTTCATTAATTTCTATGACCACAATGGAGAATGATTTTTATTATGTTTTAATTTGAGAGAAGCTGCGTTCAATATTACATCTTCAGGCTTCCGTACATTGCAGAACAGAAGAAGCTTCCAATCCTTCCAACTCTAAGGATTCTATGATTCTATAAGCTCTTTTCAGACACAGTCAAACAGAAACAACTGCAAATGCCTCAGGTGTGACCTCTTGCTATTGCAGAGATATGGGAAAGATATTTTGGAAATTAAAGCATAAAACTATTTTTCTATTAAAAGAGAAACCCATAATCTGGATAAGTAGCAGAAACAATTTACTTTGAATTCATAGCATGTCTGTTTCATAATGGAGATTCTAAAAGGTCAGTTTTAGAGGCCAGCGATGATGGTAACAGAGAAAGCAATGATCTGTACTGGTGGTTTTGAGGAGAATGCAATGCTTTTAGGAGAAACACTAAATATATATTTTGTCTTGATCATCAGAGGTCTGATGCAAATTTGCAGTACAGCAAATGGAGCTTGTCGTAGTGCTCATTTAAAATACAGGGAAGCAAAAAAAAAAAAAACCAACTCTAACATTTTCTCATGTTAAGGTACAGTTTGTGGAATGAACCGGTATTAAAGCAAAGCAAACTCCATGCTGGGGCTGAAAGGAAGGTGCTAGTGAAGGCTGAGGGTAAGTTGAGGAGCCTTCCTCACAGTATAAACTACTTATAAATTGTTGTGCAAAGTAACCATGTAGTGAAGATGGGAATGGTGCAGGGCTGGAAAAAAGACAAAAATCAGTTTGTAAAAGGCCTGATGAAGTTGGGGAGACCTCAGCATTCACGGTTTACTTGGGTGAAGCCAGGTGTGTAGGAAGGACAGCTGCAGCAATGGAAATACTTTTACAGTGACCTGGAAATTGTGGATTAAAAAATAAGGTGTTAATACTGTTGATATTCATTGTTATTGTTCTTTAAGACTCTTGGAAATGGTTTATTAGCATTAATACCGTTATAAAGTACTTGTTAGCAGTATACCTTTGGGAACATGGTTCGGTTTGTGCTGAATTAAATAGCAAAGACCACCTCTAACTTCAGTTAGGTGAGGTACCACGATGCAGAGTTACAGAAAAAGGTCGTCTGCAGCAAGATACAGAATTGTAGATGATGCTTCTGAGTTATTTTAGACATTCACAGGAGGGTGGTTATTTAATTTCAGAGATCCCTTAGATACATCAGTTTGCAGGTTTGAAAGGGCAATGTTTTCATACTCCTCTTGTGATGCTGAACATCTGCAGTGAAGAACTAGCCCTATCAAATCCTTCTGGAAATTCTTGTTGAGAAATCCATAAAAGATGGGATTGATACATGTTGAGATCATGGCCACGAGGTGGCACAGTGTAAATGCTAGGTTATGATTACAGCTCATCAGTGCCTCGTGGTTCCAGTCAAAAACAACATTGAATATATTGAGAGGCAACCAGCAAGCTGCAAAGGTCACAACAATTGATATCAACATCAGATTAATCCTTTTGTTTTCACTCAACCTGCTCTCGTTCTCTCTCATCCTATCTATTTTACTATGTCTCCGCCGGAGGCAGAGGAATATCTTGAGATAGCAGATAAGAATAAACCCCAGTGGGAAGCAGTACTGGAAAAGCAGCAGACTCGTGGTGAAAATCAGCCGTTCTGTAACGGAAGGCCAGGCCTCGATGCACGCAGCTTTGTTCTTATAGAAATCGCTGTGGAAGGACAGGTGCTTGAATGGTTCATCAGTTAATTGGTGAAATATTAAGAAAGGAATGGATATCATGAGGGAAAAAACCCAAATGAGAACAATTCCCCAGTAAGCATGTGAGGTATTAGGCTTCCAGCCACGAGGATTTACAATTAACTGGTGTCTCTCAATAGCAATCAGTACGAGAGAGAAAACGGAGACTGTGACAGACATACTTTGTATGAAAGAGCTTATTTTACACATAGCTTCCCCAAATATCCAGTAATCCATTAAAGTGTATGCAGCCGTGACAGGAATACACATGATACAGATCAACACATCCGATAAGGAGAGGTTGGCAATCAAAATGTTTGTAACATTTTGAGCTTCTTTCTGTCTCTTTATTATAACAATCAGGCAAAGGTTTCCAAAAAGCCCCACTGTTGTAACTAATATGTAGGCTGTGATAAGCAAGAATACTGCAGGGAAGGAAGGTTGGCATGTATCAAAGTTCAAAAACTGAGAATAGCTGCTGTTTGGGATAGTTTGATTAGATAAAATCTCTGTAGGATGCTGAATGGCTTTATCCATTGTGAAGCATTTCCCAGGCTATGGGCAAAACCTAGCTAGGAAGGTTTTGCATCTGTGAGTATGTCCATCCCTTTAGTACTTAGAAGAAGTTTTTCTTGGAGCTTCACAAGGTGGCAATTGCTGTGATTAAATCTTTGTATTTGGTGTCCTTGAAGTTTAAAGCAAGTCTGATGTAATTACTTACTGCACTGATGAGTTCTGAAAAGAAAAGCAAATGGCCTAGTATTAGTGGTTTTGTACAGAAAGGTGGGTGGAGGCTGATCCTCCTTTTCTAAGGCTCTGTACTGACTGTTAGAGAGCTATGACTGTGATGTTTGAGAAATAGCAGTGACAGCTCTGTTTAACACTGCATGAACATTTTCATACAAATCCTCTTTTACTAACAGTAGATAAATGTTGCTTTTCAAAATTAAATGTTTTAAGATCTATCTCAGCCGAAGATGTAGCAAGGTTTGAGGAATCCCAGTGAGAGTAGTCTGTTGCTTTTTTGCTATCAGAAGAATGAAGGATTGGATCCTGCCATCACATTGCTTGTTTAGACATCATACTTACATTTTCTCTAAAACTACAAAGCAATGTGAGCTAATTCACCAAATCCCTCTGTTTTAATCCAGAATGATGCGCCTTGAGCTTAAGTGGTGTTCAACACCTCTATGAATGACATCTTTAAGGGAGTACCTTGTTTTGCTTATGTTTTAGAGATAGCATGTCCTTTTTCCTCAATCTAATTTGAGAAGAGTGTTAACTATGCAAAGATCACATTGTAGTTACACACCTGATTGTTTCCTGTGTGTAGTTGCCAGAGATTGTTTTTCATTTCCCTACACTGTGCTCATTGTTGTACAAGGCTGTCAAATGATACCCCCATTTTCTGTGATTATATATCACACGTACTCCAGTGGACTCTTTTTTTCAGTCCTAACAGTTGTCAGGCAAAGAATTTGATACAATTCTGTTGTTATGGAACTAATGGTAATGGGAAGAATTAGCTTCAGCAGAAAATCTTGATGGGTCTGAATTTATTACTGAATTAAAAAGTTAATCTGAAACCAAAGGCTCACCAGCTTTCTAGCCAGAAAAGGACTTTGTTTCCAACCTGGAGAAGAAAAAAAGGAGGATGTTGAGAGTTAGTATTGAAATTTAAAGATGGGTTTATATGTGCTATGCATACAACTTTCAAAGCTCAGCCATTAACTCACCATAATTCCTTCTTGATGTGGGAATTATTGGAAAACTTGCTGAAAGGTCAGTTGTCATCCCTAGTAGTAAATACCACAGCTTTGTGAGCCCTGTGGAGAGAATGGGATGGAGAAGCACTGGAATGTTAGAGGATGCACAAAAAGAGGAAGGGATGGCTGGACATTTCATAATTACTAAAAGCAAATTTTATATGTATGAGTTTTATCAACCTTTTTACAGAAATGACGGCTGCTACTTAATCACCAGGGAATAAAAACTATTTGGTGCCTTGTGCAAGATTAAGCACATGTCCAAGAGTAAACTGGAAAATGTGATTTTATAACAGTATCATTTCCTACAACTACCCAAAGAATATTACACGTAAAGTTATATCCAGAACTGCTTTGTTCTCGTACTTCTGCTTGACATTAGGTTGTGTTCTTCAAATTAAGAATTTGAACAAGCCTTTGTAGGATCTGTTATCACTGTCCTTCTGATTAAAATATACCTGAATAGTATATTTTACTGTAGTTGTGCAAGAATGAGAAGTGGCTGTAGATCTATGTGCCTGTATGTAGTTTGACATTCCAAATATGCCTTAATTTGTAGTAGGGGTCTAACGTTAAACCCAGAGTTGTCTTACGTGGGGGCCGGTTGGCCCTGCTTCAGCTATAGTGAGGGAATGGCATAAGAGCTCAGTCAACAAAGCATTAAGAGCCGTTGAAGTGCAGTGACTCAGTTGGACTTTGTAGTCTCACTGGTGTCTGGAGCCCAGTAGATCAGGAAGAGAGTTACGTCCCCTCTTCTGTGTGTACTGACTTGGAAAAACTCCTCTTACTGAGCTCAGGCAAAAGTGAAGGGATTCTGAAGCTAGCACAAAAAGTGATGTGCCTTGGTAACAGCAGTAACATATTTCCTGGAATGCACTGCAAACTGCTTCTCCCTAGAATAGCACTAATTGCCTGGCTGGATTTATCATACAGAAGAACACGTGTGCTGGAAGGACAGGGAGCCTGTTTCCCTGATGAGCTTTGCTGCCACCTCCAGATGTGTAAGGGTCCAAAGCCTGGCTGCTTTGTCCCAGTGGTGATGCTCCTCTTTGAACTACCTACAGTGTTCACCTGGCTAGCCAGAGAGCTGCTGTTTAAGAAAAGATGAGGTGTTAGCAGGGGCTCTGGCTTTGAAAGAAGATACCCTGAAAGACAAGCTCTGCTCTTTCCTGCTATTTATGTCAGCAGGAGAAGCTGCAGGGACTAGGAGGCCATGAGGCTGAGCCAGGCTTGTAATATTTTATGTACCATTTGCTCCTCTCACTTACTTATCCATGATTGCAAAAGACAATTTGGTAGTGAGTGTTGCCTGTCCTCTCCCAGTTATTCATTGTGGACATGGGGACCCCTTTGGCAATGCCTGCCATTAAGGACAAATCCCCGTGCTGGCCTTTCGGGCAGCTCACTCAGTACATGAGCTTTAAGCACACCCATCATCCACACTGTCATTCTTTACTCAGAAAAAAAAAATTAATTTCTTTTCACTGTTTGCTTCGTATTGTGAGTTAAAAAGTGCTCACTTTAGTGCATGTCATTCTGAAAGGCAATTTAAGCATTTCCTTGACAATGAAACAATTATACCTGTCTTGTTTTAACATTTGGAGTATTCGTAGTGTTAGAAAAATAAGTTACAGCTGAACTCACTGCAGCATGTTGAACTGTATTGTAATACATACTGGTATTTTTTTTTAACGGATAAAATATTAGTGGAATAAGCATCCTTGAACTGCAACTACAGCTGATGTCAGAACAGGATTGCAGTGTTTAATAAGAGAACTCGTCTGTCACTTACTTCAATCTCTAATCCATGCATATCAGAAAAGATTCTCTACCATAGAGTTCACTGTAAGAAATGATAATCCACTTAGCCTGATTCTTTCATTCCTCTAGATGCAGAAACATTACTGAAACATGCATAAGGAAAAAGTTAAAGCATAGTATAAACTAAAAGAAGTTTTTAAAAGGCTTTCTAAGTATTTTCTTACCTAAAATGCATAGTTCCATCCCCTCAAACTGACCAGTTAATATCTTGGTTGCAAACATCATCTGTCCATCAAATTCCAAAGTATTGCAATCTGAATGAAACTTTCCGTTCAATTTTAAATATAGGATGTACAGAATACAGTGATCCTTTAGGAGATATATCTAAGTAGCTTTTCACTCAGGTTTATAGATTCTCTGACTTCTTACCTGATGAAAAATTCAAGTCATATCCACACTGTCGTTAACAACATTTCTTTTCCCTCTTTGAGTTGATTACAAAGCCAGCAAACACATCTCCTTTGTGTATAAAAGATTCCAAAGCAGAGCCATCTGCTGCTAAAGCTGTACTTAAATTCTCCTTTCTTCTCTTTCTGAAACAAACCACAGTTTCACAATTTCCAACTGTGATCAAATCCACCAGTCTGCAGAAAGGCTGCTGAGGAATAAAGCACGCTCTGGAATCCAAGAAGAGGCAAACAGCAGTGAGCAGGGAGGAGAAAGGACCAGTAGTCATGGGGATGGCTTTTCCTCCCTGCGTTGCTTCCCTCCGCCCAAACACCTTATCTTGCAATTTCATTCTCAGTTATCTTATTTGTTCTGTACTGTAAATGTTTTCCCTATGCTGGATTTCATACATAAACATTTGCAGATGGTTTCTTGCTTTTTTTACTGAGAGGAGATATCAGTGTCCTATTAAGTGCATTATTTGCTCTATTGCAATTAAATTCATCATATTTTCCACTATAAGGTGCTATTTTAAATTTTACACCAGAGTTCTAACAATCTTCATGAAAAGCAAAGCACAACACATTATACCAGCGTATACTGAAAAGGGGATTTATTATTACTACACTTCTTATTACTACTACTACTTTTCCAATAGAAGTCCACGGTCACTTTATTTTTTAATATATTAGCATTCAGCAGTTGCCAATTAAATATTTAGAGTGGGTATTTATGGGACAGGAAATGAGCTTGTCCTTCTCAGGATGTGGTATTTGGTACACTGCTTTTTGAACTTCTCAGTTCCTACGTGGCTCCCTTTGGCCCCCAGTCCTGGTCTCTCGTTCTGAACTGTCCAATGGCTCTCCAGAATTAGGAACAGCAGAGGCAGTAGAAAATGATCAGGAGTTAGCATGTATTTGTGTGGGGACAGATTCCTGACAACTAGTTGAGGATTCCCTGTTAAATTCTAGAAGTGGAAACTTGCAGACAAAACATTTGAGGATGGCGGAGTCTGTCGTACTGCTTCTCTTTTTGGAGAGTGTTCTGAAAGCAGCAGGATTTGGGGATAAGCAAGGCTGATGCTGTGCTAAGAGTTCAGGTTAGAACTCAGTATCTGAAAATACTGTTAGTTGTCACTCTGCTGTGATTGTAGGAAAGAGAGCTGGAGGGGCCCCTCGGATCAGCCAGATGAATCTTTGGTGTTCCTACTGCATTTGTTTCTATTTGTGATGTATTTGCCTAACCCGTGTTGTGAACATCGGTGGTGATCCTAGGTTATGCATCCATGGCCTTATTTACTGTTAGGAAGATTCACTTAAAACCTTGCCCTGAAATTTCCTTCTCTTCACTTCACCCCATTGCTTTTTATTCAAGAGTGGTTTCTGAATTCTGAAATTTTAGCCAAACTGCTGTGGCTGTGCAATGGGAGTGTACTGTTCTGGAACATTTCTAGCTCCTGCTGATTCTGATTATGTCAAAAACATTGCAAAATAAGCTTTCCCAAAGTGCTTTACAATTTCTGCTTCTGGTTGTGGTATAATCCAGGAAATGAATTAAGACCTAAAAATGAAATGTGCTACATGTGTACCAGAACAAGCCATAAAAATGCATTGTTTGTTTATAAATGAAATAAGCCGGTAAAATTAAAAGATGTTCTGATTCTATTTATAAATTTTAATCAAAGATCAGATTGCTTATCTACATAGGCATCTGTTTCAAATACTGTATGCAGTCCTCCATCTGTGGAAGGGCTGAAGTGTTTAACATGTGATCCCATTTATTAGACAGTCATGTCTATCTGCTACCTTCTGTGGGCTTAATTTGTTGTAACCTGTAGTGAATTAGATATGATTCAACATCAGAGGCTCATGGGTGTAGCTGCTCTTGGTTGCTGATGGTTGACGCCAGAGGTACATACACTGAGCGGAATCTACGGCTGGGTACGAGGGGCCCAAGGGATATTGTTTTCATCCAAATGCTGTTGTGTCTATTTGCAAACAAGGTTAATGGATAGCAGAATTGTATTTACTTTATATAAATGATCATGATATTTCTAAATTGCTCAATAAAAATGACGTGAAAATAGTCATTATCAGTCGACATCGATAGCTAACTGGAAGGCAGGATTGCAGCTAGTGAGTGTTACTTGAGTGAGTGTGTAACTTGATAACCAAGTACTGGAAATGCATTGTGCTTGAGGCTGTGACTGGGTTGGTAAAGACACAGTCAGGTGTAAATTTGATTTCTCTACCTCTGTGTGTTTTCAGTGGTCAAGAATCTGGTAGGATTTTGAGTGTGATTTTATGAGTTTTATTGGGGTTTTCAATAGCAGTTTGCAGAACAAACAAATGAACAAGAAAAACCCTCAAAATAATAGTGTACTGAGTCTCATTATACTGAATGTGAGTCATTACACTGATAACCACCTATCAGAGTTATTTCAATTACATAGAATACATTGGAGTAATAATTCCAATTAGAACATCTTTGCCAAGCTGCTGGTTATACTGTAGCTAGAGGTGTGATCTTGGGTAAATGTTCCTGTGGTAGTTTTAAACCAGGTAGCATTTAACCCTTACAGGCACAGAGCCCAGGACACTGTTGGCTGAACCTGCCAGCCCATAGCTCAGCAGGGGCTCATGTGTATGCAATGTAGTCTCATCTCAGCTAGCGTGAAGGCATGCTATTGCTATGGCATACAGACCACGAGGAGAGTGGAAGATTAGAAGCCATAGTAATTAGTATTTCCACCTCTGAGTTTGTAATAATGTCTGTAGTGTCAGTAACAGCCTGTTGCTGAGGAGTTCTTTAGTATAAGTTTGGCTAAGAGCTGCTTCAGTGACCTGTAATAACTCTGAAAGATGTGGAATATTTCTTCCTAATAAGCATTACTCTTTGTAGCACTTCAAAGGGGCACAGAGAAATAAACATAATGGGAACTCTTCCTCTCTTCTGTTAGTGGCAGATGTGCCAGTTCATGTTGCAAAGAGTAAGACAGTGTGCTGTGATGGAGGAAGAACCCAGTCCTTTCATGGTTTCCTACTTCACGGAGAGATCAAACCCTGAATAGGATCTCCTCAGCAAATAGGTTATGATTTGACAAAAAAGCAACATCTGATAATCAACTAAGAGTGCACTGTAATTTTTTCTCCAAAGCCCTTGAAGATAAAGAAGGATTGATGTATATATATCAGCTGAAACACTGATCCTTAATATGAATTGTTTTTCCTAATTGGAGAAAAATTGTCACAAAAATTTGCTCACACGTGTATATGGCATTTAGGTTTCACTCCCTTTTATTGCATAGTTCTAAAGAATAGCTTAGCAATATCCTTGCTTGCTCGTTCTGGTCCTTACCTCTCAATTAGGTCATTCTTAGAATGAAAAGTCAACCATTTTAAAATCTGCTTTATCTTTAAATGAGTTGCTTATAATAGCACGTTCATTTTAAAAATTGTATCATGCCATGAACTTTCATCTCATTTCTGGACCTTCTTCAGTTGGCGTACGGCGGAGATGGAGGTTGATATGCTCTGGCTGGAAGGTTAGCATCTTTATTGCTTGGGTCGGCCAGGTCACTTTTCTCTTTTCTTACTGAAAAAGAGATAAGAAATATGAGTAATGGAAATAGGAGTGTGATTGCATTAACTTATATTTTATAATAGCTTCCCCTTTCCAAACTCTGATTCAATCCTTTGTAGCTTTTCAGAACTCCTCCAGCTGATGTTTTCTAAGAGTGGTCTCTGCCAAAGCGTGCATTATTGGAACAGCACACACATTTGCTTGTTCCCGTTTTACAATCTTTTTATAACAATGCTGTGAGCACCAAATCCTGCCATTCTCATGCCATGAATGTTTTTACTGCCCGAATTATTAATTAAGAAATACTTAAGTAATCAAAAGAAGCTTTTCTCATCACAGCCTGTTGCTGTTTTCCTCTGTTTTGAGCTGTAACAACAATTTAGATTTTCTGAATTCAAGGTAAGAATTCTAGATTGCTATTTTGGGTCTATAAAGCCCTACTTTTTATACACCTCCTCATTTTAAAATTTCCTCAATAGCATGGATAGATATCTTACAGCTGATTTCAGGCAGGTACATATTGAGCTTCATAGCATAGCTGCCCCTGCTGTTTTCAAACAAAGCTAAATGTCAGCCATGCAAAAGAAAGACAAAAAAGTACCTGGTAAAGGTTCTGTGGAGCATGAAATAGATGTGGCCTAGGAATAGCTCAGGGAAAAAAGAAATGTAGTAAATTTTAACTTAAACATGAAACACATAAAGAAAGGGTTGCGGGTTTAGAAGATCTGAACATGACCAAAATTGCTGTTGGCTCCAGGCTTGGTCTTCCTGATGCAAAACCTATGATTCTTGTCTGTCTTAGTCCAAGATCTAGTGAAAGATCTACCCTTTCACATCTGTCTCAGCATTGCTAGAGACTCTTTGATCCTTGGTGCGTTTTTCTGACTTTTCAGGCTGTATCTCCCTGATGTACTTTCATCCCATCACTCCAAATTATGACCAGCTCTTACATAAACTTTTAGGAAAGAGAAGAAAGGAAATCATCGATTCTGGCAGAAGAGTGGAAAGATGAAAGGGGAGAAGAGAAACTGAGCTTCAGACAGGAGAGGAGAGGGCAGTAGTTAAAGAAAAATAGTAATGTAAGTCCAAAAAAGAGGAAACAAATACCATGGTCTGATGACTTTCCCCTTCACCCTTCACAGAGATGAATTTCTTTCTTTCAGCACAGTTCCCTTACAAAGTGCTCAGGGAAGATTTTGTTCAGGACGGTGAGCTTTTGATAGTGCTTGCTGAATAAACAGTTCTTGTGGGTTATTCTGTACTTACCTTTTTATCTTGTTTTGCCTTAAGTAATTAAAGCAGAGGGGTAAGGTGTTTTATTCCTCATCTGAATCTGCATGGAGCAGAAACTTCTATCCCAAGGAATGTCCTGTTCAAACCTTAGGTAGGCAAAAGACTCTTTAGTTTCCTCTCAGTGCATTTTAATCAGTCTTTTTCCATGGAAACCCCATTGCGACCAGTGGTAATTCATGGCAGTCTCAAAAGAAAGATCACAGTCGTAATGTTTCTGCAGATTAAGGTACAAAGAGCAGAACAGGATGAAAGGCAAATATTTTGTATTAAAAAAAAGAAAAAAGCAGCCAGGCAATAGCTCTCTCAAGGAAGGTTGTGTCTCTTTTATGAAGTTCTTCACACTCGTAGCTTAATCGAAGGGCCAGGATGGGGAAGTTTCTGTTGCTGTTGCATGTTTTATCTAAAATTTCTTCCTGTGAACTGTAAAGCGGCGCTGTGCCTGGAGGGCTGATTTAGTGGGAGAGAAGCTTCTGAAAGTCTTACAGTCTCTCTGACTTCAGTAGTCTAAAAGCCTTGCCTGAATGTGTGTAGATCTCCAGGTGAGCTGGGAAATTACAGTTGAGTCCCCCAAAATGATGTTAATATAGTCTTCAAAGAGCATAGTGTCAGTGCAGAACTCATTGCTCTAACAGTCTGCATGAAGGAATCCTGTGGGTTTCAAGATGTATTCTGTCTGCTGAAAGGTGAAACCAGATCTCTATCTAGAGGACTGCATTACACTCATAAAAACAGGTAAAATGAAGTTCATAAGATATCCTATGGATGTGCTTGAATCGGTTTTAATAAGGAATGAACAACACCTTTTGGTGATGGAAGCCAACATAATAATGACAAAAATTATATTAAAGGGATTGAAACAAATTAAAGGGTATAAGTTTTATTATTTAATGTCTTATATTAAAGCAATGTTATAACTTAACAGGCTTAATATTGTTAAGCTTAATATTGTTAGACTTAATATTGTTCTATTGCCCATGAAGCTCTTTTCCAAAACTTCAGTATTCCTTTTCAGTCTTAGAAATTTGGACCCATCAGACAGAATGGCAGAAATATATTTCTTTAGTGATAAAAGATTCTATAATGGTCTCATTAGGAGTGTGTTTTATATCAGCTCTTGCTGAGCTCATGCAGTAGCATAGGAAGCTCAGTGCTTGAAAGGCGCTCTGCTAATTCCCGTTTTGTGATCTCTTAACCAGGGATGCCCTCTTGTGGATCCTGGTAGTATGCTTACTACTGGGATAACGAATGCCTGAAAACAATGTATTTTTCCTTCTTTCTAACATTCTAATGACTAAAATATCAAAATAAACAAGTTAAAGACACAGAGTTCATACGAACATGTATAGCAAGCAACCTGGTATGCCGATGGAGGAAAGCATGAGTCCTATGGGGATTGGAGAGGTCTGGTTGGTTGCTCTGGAGAACTGGGAGGTATGAAGGGCTGTGTGATGTAAGGGCAGAGTTGGTGTTTGGCTGCCTAGAAATACCTGCATCACCAGAGCCTGGTGGTAAGAGTATGGGCACGTGGATGTGCAGCCCTCTGAGTGCAGGAACTGAACTCTGAAAGGGTTTGAGGTAAAGACATGAGGTGTGTGGAGTCACATTTGTGGTGGTTGGCAGTGGGCAGTGCACAGGAGGACAGCAGGACAAATGAAGTAGGTCTGTCTGTAGTATCAGAGGAGGCACTTCTATCTGCAAGAGATGGATCTGTATATGTTTAAAGGGTTTTCCTCTTTTGTTCTCATGTCATCAATCGATCAGACAGAAGTGCAAAAGAAGAGGAAGCGTTTGGGTTACGTCTGAGTTGGGTCAGCTGTTGATTTTGCCTGCTTTGTTTGCATTTCAAGGCCCTCATCTCCTCCTGCTGAAAGCAGCAGTGACTTCTCTCTGATCTCTCCCTTGGCCTGCTTGTCTGTCTTGTTTTTGGGGAGCAAAGGGAGCCATAACAAAGCGTTGTTTTCCTCATTATCCACCAAGGCCATAATTAGCTCTTTGTAATTTTTCTTCCTTTTCAATACTAATTATTAACGGTCTGTAAGGTTCTCATGGGTGATTTTCTACTTAAGATTTAGCTTGGGAAGGGCTACATCGTTTTTACAATAAGTGATAAGCAAAATACGTTTGTATTTCCTGTAATTGCTGTTTTAATGTCACTCTGAAAAGATTTGGCTATAACAGAAACCCCCAACTTGAGATCTAAATCCTGATCTAAATCAGGGCACGCGGCAGCGCTGCTTCCTCAGCCGTGCCAACACCATCGCGCATCAAACTGCTTCAGAGAGCAGAGGCAGCTAAAACAGAGCAGCCTGAGATCAGCCTGAGATCCAGCGTGAGGATGGTGCCCACGGCCTTGGGTGCTGCGGGGAATGAAACAGCACCACAGGAACTGGGATATAAAGCAGGCATTGTATAGGGAACTTCAGAGGAGGCTTTTGCAAGTTGTACTGTTTATTTTGAGGTCCTGATCCTTAGTGTTTGACACATGCTGCAGCGGTCAGAAATAACGTTCTGAACTTGCTGTGGTATTTAGTAGAGCTAATCGGACCCTTTCACAGAGAACAGCGCCCCAGAAAATGATCCTGGAAAAAGTGTGTGTAATTGTCACGGTAGATGAGGACGGACAGATCTGCTGCTCAGGACTGAGTGCTGGAAGAGAGGATAGAAAACAGGGATGGGAGCATCAGTGCTACATGGGGCTCGTGTGCCACTGAGCAGCTCCTAATGCCTTTCTAGGGTGAAGGTGTAGGAGCGAGGAGGCACTGATAGGGCTGGAGAGAGGGAAGGAGGATGGAAACGAGAGGAGAAAGGTGCTTCAGAGGTGGGGTGGCTGTGAGCGTGCTGTTAAGAACGAACACAAACGAGGGGAGACAGCCAGGGAGCGAGTCAAGGCGCGCGGACGGGAGCCGGACGCCACGAGCGTCCCGGGGCTGCGGGAGCTCTCCTCCCTCAGCGCCCGCTCAGCCTGCAGCCCCTCAGAGCGCTGGGGGTGGGGGGCGGCCCGGCGCGTGCCCCGCAGCCTCCCAACGGTCACGGCGTTTCAAACGCTCCCGCGCGAGCCGACCCCTCCGCCCGCTGCTCCCGCCCGCGGGGGGCGGGGCCGCCGGGGAGAAAGCGCGCGCCGGGCGAGAGGCGCCCATTGGCTCCCGTCCGCGGGGTTGGCGCAGTGGCGCAGCGCGGGCCGGCCCCTCCTCCTCCCCGCTCTCGGCGCGAAGTGGGTGCTCGGCACCAGAGGCCGTCACCGAGCCGCTCCATTGGCTGCCGGCCGCGTCCGTCACCGCCGAGGTCCGGTCCGTTCGCCGCCGGGCGGCGCAGGTCGCTCTTTCTGATTGGTCATCGCGCCCGTCGATCGCGCCCGAGTCTCCGCCCCCACAGATGAGTCGCGGGCGGTTCCAATTGCGCGTTCCTATTGGCTGCGCGGGCGCGGGGGGCGTGCGCGGCGGGCGGGGCTCCCGGCGCCCCCTTTGTGTGGGCACCAGTAGCCGGCCGAGCTCCCGAGAAGCAGCCGCCGCCATTTTGTGCGTGTCTGTGTTTTCCCCCACCCCCGCTCCCCTCTCCGCGGCGGCCGGGACGCCCCGCGCCTTCTGCCGGGCAGGCGAGGCGAAGCCAAGGCCTCGGGCCGGGCCTCGGGAGCCACCGGGGGCCGCGAAGCCGCGCCGCTCGCAGCGAGAGAGGGGGAAAGAAGCAGCAAAACGGAAAAGGGGGGGAACGAGCCTTCGGCGCTGCCCCCCGACGGGAGGAGGAGTCTCAGCGCCAGGCCCAGGCGCGGCACCGGCATGGAGAACTCACAGCTCTGCAAGCTGTTCATCGGCGGCCTCAACGTGCAGACCACGGAGGCCGGGCTGCGGGAGCACTTCGCGGCCTACGGCACGCTGACCGACTGCGTGGTGGTGCTCAACCCGCAGACCAAGCGCTCCCGCTGCTTCGGCTTCGTCACGTACTCGGCGGTGGAGGAGGCGGACGCCGCCATGGCCGCCTCTCCTCACGCCGTGGACGGGAACTCGGTGGAGCTGAAGCGCGCCGTGTCCCGGGAGGACTCGGCCAAACCCGGCGCCCACGCGAAGGTGAAGAAGCTCTTCGTGGGCGGCCTGAAGGGGGACGTGGGCGAAGGGGACCTGGTGCAGCACTTCAGCCAGTTCGGCCCGGTGGAGAAGGCCGAGATCATCGCCGACAAGCAGAGCGGCAAGAAGCGCGGCTTCGGCTTCGTCTACTTCCAGAACCACGACGCGGCCGACAAAGCGGCCGTGGTGAAGTTCCACCCGATCCAGGGCCACCGCGTGGAGGTGAAGAAGGCCGTGCCCAAGGAGGACATCCAGGCGGGCGGGGGCGGCTCCGCGCGGCCCTCGCGGGGCGGCCGGGGAGGAGGACGGGGTCGGGGCGGCGGCGGATCCGGTAACCGGGACCACAACGGGCTGTCCAAGGGCGGCGGCGGCTACAACAGCTACGGCGGCTACGGCGGAGGGGGCGGCGGCGGCTACGGCGGCTACGGCGGCGGCTCCTACGGCGGCGGAGGGGGAGGCGGCGACTACGGCAACGGGTACGGCGGGTTCGGCAGCTACAGCCAGCACCAGTCCTCCTACGGCCCCATGAAGAGCGGCGGAGGAGGGGGCGGAGGGGGCGGCAACTGGGGGGGCCGCAGTAACAGTGGACCGTACAGAGGAGGTTACGGCGGGGGAGGGTACGGGGGCGGCTCGTTCTGAGCCGGAGCGCCCGAACCCATTGGGGGCGGTGCGCGGAGCCCCTCCCTTTGGGCCGGGGCGGCTTCTCGACGGTTTCTCCCTCGCCCGCCGAAGGGCAGCTCCTTTTAAATGCCTCCCCGCTGCGGGAGCAGCTCCTAAATGCCCCCTGGGGGCCGCCTCTGCTGCCTGGGCCACTTCTTTCTCTCTGAAGATGGACCGGGCCCCACACACACATACTTTGTGTTACAGTCATTGATGGACTCTATTTTTTTATTATTACTTGGACCTCGGTCGTTTTTATACTAGCAACGAAAAATGTCTTGTTTTAATTTGCTTTTTTTGGGGGGGTACGGGGTGGGAAGCGTCTTGCCGATCTGGAGTAACAACCGGGGAGGGCTGTGGGGAATTCCTTTGTTGTAAGGACTCGATACCTGGCTACTACGTTTTTTTCTACAAAGCCTACTCGGATCCCATGACTGAAGTTAACGTTTCTGTAAAGGAGGAAAAAAAAAATCGTTTTTACGTTTTTTATTTTTTAAATAAATCATTGTGTTCATTGATCTTTACATGTCTAATTTTTTTTTCCTAGGATCCATTCCGTACGGTTTAAGGCTTTTCTGGGTTTTAAGTGTTGCTCTGCTTTTAAATCTCTGTGTACTTAGAGTCAATATTTTGTTGCCAGTAAAGGTCCTGACTGACTTTTTTGCTCCCCCCCGCTGGATTTATTGGTTTCCAAGCACTCGGTGGAGAAATTGTTGCAGTATCAGCCCGTGGATGTGGTCTGTTTTTAAACACTCGTTCTCACTTGGCAGTCTGTGTGCATCCACCATCTTGTACCGGGCGGTTTGACGTGCTGACATGGTTGGTCAGTTTTTTCCTATAGGACTTTTCCATCAACGTATGTACTGTGTTTTGAAGAAACAGTTTGTGTTAAGCATGTGCTTCATTCATATAAAATGTTCCGAATTTCTGATGGCTTAGTTTCAAGTCCTCTTCTTGGTTTGTCTCTGTACGGTTCCTTCCAGGAAAGGGTCGGCATTTATCCCTTGATTAAATGCACACTGTTCTCATAGTTAACGGACTTCTCACTGAACTATTGTCCTACGTTAAAGTTCCCCGAGATCTCTGGCAGCTCCACCTACCGGAGGATGGCGGTCCGCTGCCTGCAGCACGAGGAACACTTTGCTTGTACCAGACCTGAAAGTTGCTTGATGCCGTTAGATGACTGGTGTAGAGCGCAATGAAACCTGCATGTGAATAAAGATGGGCTCTGTGAGTATTGACTGGGGAAAAAAAACAAACAGAAAGATTGCAATACTTGCCTCAGCACATTTCTTTCCTTTTTTTTTTTTTTTCATAATTGCAATTGCCCATAATATTTCAAAGAGTGATAATCTGTATGGGCAAAGTGCTATGAAAAATGAGCCAGCTAAGTGTACCGGTAACTTAGGTGCCAGTTGTAAAGCAAAAATATTTGTGTAGTCTGCTTGATTAACAAATGTATATTTGTAGCCCTTTCACGCAATAGAATTAAAGTTTGTTGTTTATTAAAAAGCATAATGTTTTAGGGGAAAACTGCCTTCCTGCATAGAAATATAGAATAGCAACGTTTATGGGTTTATGGATATCAAATAAAGAATTGAATTCCTTATATGCTTGAGTGAGAGTATGTATGATACGGGACGTGGATTTATAAGTACAAAGTTATTTTGACCTCAGGCTTCTGAGCACTTAGTCTTTAATGCTGATGCTGCGTGGGTCTGTGTCTTAAAAGCTGATCTTGATTTGCTCCAGATGTGCAAGATAGGTGTGTAAATCCTTGTGCCACTGGGCTGGAAGGTTGTGTGTGAAAATTCAAGGTATAGTCCGTCCTGAACGTCAGCCTAACCTGACTCTGATTTTAGTTGCAACATCTTGTTGCTATTAGAAATAAGTGTCAGCTAAATTAATTACCTGCTTAAGCATAAGTGAATAGGGCAACTTTTTGTATCATTGGGATTTAACTGAAGAGCAGAGTTTCCTCTTGAGTGTGATACTTGTGGTTCTTCAACAGTGAAACTGGTTCTCCTTGGCTTAGGTTCCAAGTAATTTGCTATTTGCATTTCTATTGTGTTCTTTTTTAATCTTAGAAGTTGGTTAGGCTCAGTATTGCTGTTGAAAGTGTGTGACACTTGAGAGAAGTGTTTGTGAAAGGCTGCGGTTGGTGAAGTACGGCTCATCCAGACAGCTTCAGGTGGTTGGTTGTATTTCAGTTCACTGAGCGGGATGGTTCTTGTTTTCTTACTTTGCAGTCTAAGACCACGTTGGACTGTCATTCCTGAGCTTCCCTGGGAGCACAGCTTTCCTTCTAGCAACCAAACTGAAGTGCTGTGTTCTGTGTCTTCTGTGAGTCTGGGCGTGTGAGCTGGGCTCTGAGGATGGACTGCCTTATTAGCCTTACTTGGGGACCACCTGGTTTTGAAAGAAGCAGTTAAATTCACTTCTGTGATGTGGCTTGTTATGTGGTTGGAGGGGTGGAGATTGGCTCATCAAGTGTAACTTTGTGGTATTTTTCATGTTACGTGCCATAAAACAACCTGTTGGTAGTAGGAAAAATATATATATATATTTGAAGCTGCTGCTTTTTGAACTTTGGCAGCTTTGCCAAGCAATAGCTTGACTTTGGGAATGGTGCTGGAGCGTGCTGTTAGGTTATCTGTGTGTAATGCTCCTCTTGGAGGACTGATGTCTTAGCATAAAAAGCAGATCCCAGAAATGGTACCTATGCTAGGGAGTGTGCTACCTCATGTGTATCTCAGAGGGCTGTCGCCTGTGTTAACTTCCAAAGACATCCCATAGGATGTTCTGTGGTGAGCGAGTCGAGGAGCTGGGCCTTGCTCTGCTCTGACCTCATCTCAGGGCAGCGGGGACTTTGTTGTGACAGTGCTGGAACATTGCCGAGGCTCGTGTAAGCAGTGGTTTAATAAGGAGCAGTAGTACTGGGGTGTACCAGGGAATATAAATAGATGTACAGGTCTTTGTGGGATAGCACTGAAGAAACAATGACTTAAAAGGTATATGTTGAGAAAGACTGAGTACTTTCCCCAGTAAATGGAAGACATCTGTTGGTAAATCTTTGCTTATGTATTTGATATTTAGCAGTTATGTGCCCTCTACATGGGCTCCTCTGAACAGAGGTGCGTGGAAAACCTGAAACAAAATGAAGGTATGTAGCTGGCATGCAAAAAAGCTTTAGACTGTTAAGTGACTCTGCAATGCTTTTAGGGAAAAAGAAATCAAGTTACGTTCAGTTTGCTGTTCTTTAGTTTGCAGTTCAGTTCAGGAGTGCAGGTGTCTGAAATTAACTTCATTCCTTCCTGAACTAAAAGGCCGCAGAGGATGGCTGGTTCCACCTCTGACAAACAACGTGAGAGCAGTGTTTACTGTTGAAGCTGAATGAAGTGCAGTAGTTTTAAGAAAACTTGGATGTTGTTTTTAAAGTCGGGGTGAGTAAAAAGGAATCCTCCAAAACAAAGCTCTGCAGGGTCTGCAGTACCGCACCGTGGCTGTGCTGTGATGTGCGTGCAGGTTTCAGTTCTGTATTCATTTCTGCTCGGAAGTACCATCTGTTCTTGATCCTGCATCTGGGATGAGCTGTGAATTTTATACGACTAATAAAATCAGCCTAGCATACGCTTTGTTAAAATGGATGGCCACTGCTTTAAAAAGAAACACGTTGAAGACCTGTATACGTAATGAACTGCCACCTGCACAGATCA
This sequence comes from Gallus gallus, assembly GCF_016699485.2. Taxonomy (NCBI): domain Eukaryota; kingdom Metazoa; phylum Chordata; class Aves; order Galliformes; family Phasianidae; genus Gallus; species Gallus gallus. The sequence continues at coordinate 14,085,878 of NC_052544.1, forward strand.
ATAGAGGTACATCTCTCTGTTCTTAACACTAGCTGGTGGAAAGGTAGTTTGGAATTGAGGCAACAGATGAGAACGCATTGATCTCCATAGATCTCCGTAGGTCACCAACTGTGGTTCAGCTGTCCTGCCCTTCAGGTTTGCATAGAAGACTTCAGTGGCCAATGTTTACTCTCCAGAGCTGAGGCTTTCAGGTCTGTGTGGTGTCCTTAAGTAGCTGCGGTGCTGTAGGCATTGGGCTCCCAGTTCTGTGTACTGGGCTGTCTGGGACCAGCAGGAGTGCTTAGGAGATGCAGTGGAACTGTATCAGATGCTTTGTGCACGTGTCACCTTAAAAATGGATGGGGTTGGAAGTACTGACAGTGGTTAAAAATGTGATTTAAAGTCCTTAAATCCTTTATGGTGTTTTTTTTTCCTCACAAAGTTGGATCCCCACTGTAAAGTGAACTTTGCTGTCACTTAACATTAAAAGTGCATAGTGGAGGTTGGAACACAGGTTTGTTATCCTGCTTTGTCAGCTGATACTGTTGTTGCAATATAATGGCATTCCTATTGCTACTGAGAAGGGTCTGAGTGGTGTCCAGGACCCCAACCTCCCACTCAAGTCTGAAAATAGAGTAGATTCTTTTTCTCTGTATCTCAGAACCCTTCTAAAATGCAGAAGTTCGGTTTAAATTGTTAATCTCAACAACAAACCCTAAATGAAAGGAAATCCAATCCCTTAAGGACAGAGTTGTGCTGTGTGAACGGCAAGCAGAAACGTGGTATGTTTTTGAGAGAGCAGCGTTTTGCTTCTGAAGTCTGAGATAATTGGTTTTCTAATAGAAAGCAAATTTCCAAGTGTGTTAGGAAGGATTGCTTGTCCTGAGGTAGCCATTATGCATTGGAGTTCATCACATAATCAGCAGTTTGTAGCATCTGTGGGATATGCATTTTGTTGAGGACCTCTGCTTCCTAAGCTGTCACACACAAGGAGGCACTTCTTGTATGTCAGCCCTTTGGAGTATGGCTGTGTGTGCGTGTCTATCATACACACACGGACAGCCTGGGTGAAGCTTAGTGGATGGAAAGTGAACCACCTCAGCCAGAGATGCAGTTTGCAGAGCAAACAGTGTTTTTAATCTTTTAAATCGTAACAGCTTCTGACACCTGATGTGTGCATCTCCTGAGGAGGACTTTTCTGCTTGTTGTTATATTTCATTACATGAATAAAACAATTGCACCTCTATTTGCACTTGACAACTCAAGAACATCAGCAGGAGCTCTGAGCCAGCACTGCTTGCTGCTTTTGATGGGCTTTTTTAGGTCTCCTGGTGAAATATTACTACTTTTCTTATTTCTGGTACACGTGTGTATACAGACATGCACAGAACCTCTGCTGCTCACCTTTAATGAGTATTTATTCCTAGTGCAGTATAAGTGCTGCTACTGACCGGTGTAAGGTTATGTCTTGCAACAAAATGAATCGGCTTTTTGCTGTGTATCTTTACTGAGTGTTTTCTGATGTGCTCACGTACACTTTTAAAGGAGCTGACAGCACTGGGTGCTTTCCTCCTTGATGTTCCCCTGACAAATGCTCATCTTCTCTACTTCCAGAACTCTTTCATTTCTGCAGTATGCGAAGCGGAGGAAATACGTATTCATTTTTGAACCAAGACCTCTGTATGGTTCTAAGAGTACTTTAATCATATCTATATTCCCCTTAGGAATGTCTCATCCATCTCATGGGATGGTGTGGAAGAAGTGCAGTGGAAATGCTGTAACGAGGCAGTAGTTTGATATGGATGAGACATTCTTCAGATGCTTTTACTTTCCTAAGTTGTTCTTTCTACTGCGTAGACTGAGCCCAGTTCAGAAGATCAGACACTTCAGGTACATGGTAAAGAAGGAAAAGAAGAGGAATTCAAGGTCTCTGTTCAATCTTTGCCTAAACTAAGCTAAATGTTACAACAGCATTTTCCTGAGTGTTCCCCAGCATAGCTGTTCTTAGCCGAGAGAAAAGTTGTGCTGAAAGCCTGTTAGGTGCTGTTGGCTATTGCTGTTATAGAGCACATTGAGCTCTGAGCACTGGCTAGTCTCAGATTACCAGCTATCCAACTAACCAAAGCTCCTTAACTTTGAAAACGAGATGCCAAGCCCTGTCAGACTAATAATGCCATCTGTCTGCAGCATCTGGATATTAACCCTCTTAGTCTGAGACGTACAGTTTCATTCCTGACTGCTTTCACAAATGGAAAATGCACTTTTGGTAAGGAGCTCCTCTTTAAAATTCAAACTATGGTGTGTTCACCACAGATAACTTTGATACATACTACATTAATTAAACAACTTCAGGTATCTCATGTGCAATGCAGTAATGAATCAAGACCAATTTAGCAAGCTAGCTGCACATGTGGCAAGATGCACGTTTGCTTACTACCATCAGTGTATCACTGATGATCACTGCAGGAAAAACTTCTTATCTGCAGAATAAGCTGAAGCATCTGAACACATTTCTATAGTTAAAATGCTGGCAATTGCATGGTATATGTTAACTTATGTCTCTCAAAGCCCTTGTATGTGCTGGAAATGCACTCTTTTGAATGGGATGGTGTGCAAAGACCTGAGAATAGCCAGTTGCTGTGTAATCCAGTCAGTATAAAAGACAGGTAATGTTTTAGTCACTTTAATTACAGTTTTACCTATGAGAGCTCCTTTCAGTCCTGATGGCAAGTTCAGGGCTTCTCACCTGCAGGGTGGCTGTAGTTACAGTTGCTAATGCCTCTGGCACGGGATATTTTGTAAAGTGCATCCTGCAAGAAAAGTAATGCTAAATTTTCTGTGTTAGAGTATTTTCATAGGTGTGTATCCTCCTGAGAAAGAGAGCTCCCCATGAGCACAAGGGAGGGCTCAAGTCTTCATAGTGAGTGACCTGCAGCAAATCACTCTGTATCTTTCCTTCTAGGCTCATGCATCTGTTATTTTCTTGAGTTTAAGAAAAAAATATCTTTTTCTGTAAATGTTGGGGTTGTTATTGGGAAGTTGTTTCTTCCACTTGCCCAGCACCAGCGAGGATCTGGGCTTGTGCTCTGAGGAATCACGTTCGTTTTCAAACCTCTTGTGGCATGAATCAGCACCACACATGTTTTGGAAGTGTTGGGTTGGGTTTGTGTGCAGCTAATGGCAATGGGAGCTCTTGTTTGCTGTGCACTTGGGAGCTAACTGAGAGAGCTGGGAACCATCATCTTTGGAAGGAAAGTTAAGAAGGAAGAGTTGGCCTAGAGCAGCTCTAGCACTACAACATGCCCCAAAGTGGCAAGGAGCTGGTGGTCTGTGCTATCTACATTCTCTAAGTGTGTGCTCTTTCTTCCCCATAGGGTCCGTGTCTGTTTGGAGAGAGGATGAGAAGATGGAACCCTGAAAAGCACACCATGAATGTTCTGTAAGTGAACAGAAGTCCCAGCTGAACCTTTGATGTACAGTTCCCATCTGGATATGCTATGGAGGTTGAGCAGAAAAAAAGGTAGAATCTCAAGCAGGAGAACTAAGGACAATCCGTTATCTGCCAGGAAGCCATGCTGCATGGGACTGCTTTTTCTGTTCAGGTAAAACAGTGTGCCTGTGGGAAGCAATCCTTCATTCAAATTTTTCATCTGTGTGGTTTACTCATTCTTACCAACATTGCGGCACATTGTGTTAGAATACAGGTGTGATGGGCTGCGTTTCTTGGCTTTGCAAAGAACAAAAAGGGAAATTCTTGAACAAAATTCAGGAAGATGGTGAGGTAATGAGTGTACAAGGAGTAATAACAAACAGACCTTGATTAGCACAGGGAGCTCCTGAATTAGCATGGGCTTATTTGTGCCAGTCTCTGTGTTACAGTGTACAAATATAAATCAAGCTGTGTAGCATCTTTATGAAACACGTGGTTTCCTCTTATTACTGAAGGTAGTCATGAAAGAAGAAAGGGATATATTAAAAAGAATCACATTAAGATGATCTGTTTGCGTGGACCATACCTTAAGTTTTTGCTCAAGTTCACATGACTGCCCTGTAGTGAAAACAGGATGCTTCAGTTGGAACAGAAATGGGAGGCAAAACCAGGGAAGCATTAAGCAGAAAGACTCAGCAGCATTTTGGCCACCTGAATACCAACCTTTACCTTTGTTCAAGTGTCCACAACAGTTTTTACAGCTTTCTTCCTGAATGCTATTTTTTCCTTTTGTGTGCTCTATTCTAAACCATAGAATCTGTGTGAAAATCTTCCAGCAGGTCTCTGATACAGACGTGAGGTGATAAGAGGCAGGAAGCTCGTGCTGCTGGTGTAGCTGGCTGCGGGTGACATCAGTGTTTTATACTACAGGAAAGAACAGGAGGAGGAGCAGGGAGGCTGTTTTTGCTAATTGTTACTGCTGGGCAGGATGAGCAATTCAACAGCTCCTGCTTCAGAAATGACAGCCTGGGGTGAAGGTGGCCAGTTGTTACTATTCTAAAGTTGGCAACATTACAACGAAGCTCTTGGGGTAAGACCACCATTCTTATAGGAATGGTGATTAAAGATTAAAGGAAAACATGTTTCATAAACTGTTATTTTGCTGGCGTGTGGCAGACAGGAGCGTGGAAATGGCACAGCTGCCAGCAGAGGGCTGCAGGAGGAGGCTGGGAGTGGGAACAGCGTTGCAGCACCTGTGCTGGGAGCAGGACGTGGGGCTGGTCCTGGTGTGTGTGCTCTGCTTCTTGCCAACAGCATCCTTCAGGGAACGCTGCTTGGCGGTGACTCTTCCCTCTTAATCTTTCAGAACGCTGGTGATTGCAGCTCAGGGCAGGTCTCTGCCTAGGAGGTCTCCTCAAGCTTCTTTTTGAGCCCTGGGTCCTTCATCCCATTCTATGAAATGTATGTATTTGTCTTTTAAAAAGTGAATAAATGATGTAGGCTGAGAAAACACAGCCCTGAAAAGCTTATGTGAATGCAGTGCTTTATCTACGCCCTTCACAGCTCTTCAGTGCAGAAGCCGTAGTGTTTTAAGGAAGCTGAAAATAATGTGATGGATTACACAACTAAAAAGAAGAGCTTCTGAATATAGGAAATTGGTTTTGGTATGGTACTTTGGAACCTGTGCATTACTATATACCTGGAAACGGGTGCATGCAGGGGAGGGAAGGGTTACTGAATCACTGTGCAGTAAACTGCCCCTGTGGTTCATGGCTCCTGTCCTTTGCCTTGCAGAGCCAGAGGGGATTTGTTTTCCCCAGTCTTGTTGCAGAGAGAAGTGGAATGCTTTCTGCTGGGTTCTGGGCAGCAGAGACCTTTCTGGTTTCTGCTGAAGCTTTCGAGTTTGACAGGGCACTGTTTGTGTGTTGGTGCTAACCAAGAATTAAGTTCTCAGAAACACCATGTGCTTTACTTACATCTCAGGGTTAAACAACTTGCCAGGCTTTGGGCTGGGAGAAAGGTTTGGATCAGATTGGCAGGGACTGTTTCTATTCCCTCTCTTCCTGGCATTCTTACTGAGTAGTTCCTCACTGTTGTGGGGTCCCTGGCAATGCTCTGACCTCTCCTCGTCTATCCCTGTGGCTCATTGGAGTTGTGGGGTTTGGCCATCTCCTGTAGATCCAAAGATTGCCACAGGGATCTGGGAAGGTTTTGGTGAGCCAGGGTGTGTGGCATGGACTGAATGGGTGTCCTATGGACCTTTCAATACTGAGTGTTGGTTATACAGTTGCCTGTGGCTGGGAGTAGATTAAATATCCCAGGTAGCACTGCATTTCTGCTACTAGGAATCCTTGAAAGCACCTGAAAGATTTCCACACATCACATGTAGTTAATCCCTTTTTAAAGGTTTTGGTTTTTTTTTGAAGATACCATTCTTTGCACTTTAAAACAAGCAGGCAGTGGGGTTATCCATCGTAATTATCTTGCAAGGCTGCTATAAAGATAATGTCTGTTTAGTGGAACACACATTTGTCCCATCCCAGTCACGACTGCTCACTGATTGCTCTTTCCAGGTGCCGGGCTTTACCTTGCTCTGGTTGCATTTGTGCAGTACAGCGGTGCATGGTTGGGTAGCACACGTGGGAAGGCACTGCTGGCGTGGTACAATCTGTCTGCCCAGATCCCAGAGCTAGCATGCCTGAAGTATGGATTTTTTTGGTGAAAGCCTAGTATTTAATAACCGTGTTAATAAAAATACGCAGGCACTTGGCAGAAATTTCAGGACACGCTCATGCATTTGAACATTTTACGTTTATCGAAGGACTCACATAGAAAATGAAGGCTAGAACTTGTTTCCATTGAATAACCGCTACTGCTTTTGGTGTACTTTATCCCTGACTTGCAGTCACATCTTGTGCTGTTACATGTTGCATGTTCAAAGTGTGGATGGACACTTGGGAAGTCGTTGAGGATCTGGGTGCGTTAAATGGATTGAATGGGATCCTCAAAGGGAAAACGCTGGAATCATTCCTTTTACCTGAGGAGGTGTGTGAGGTGTGGCTGCACAGCCTTGTCCTTAAGGGAGAACTGCCAAATGGTGTTTAAACAGCAGGGCTCCAACTCTCCATCGCCATGCAGCACTGATAAAAGCCCTTTGGCCTCCGGACGTTCCAAGTTCTCTTATCTGAAGAACGGGAATGAGGATTTCTAACACACTTTTTAACTTCTCCTGTGCAGGGTGCAGTAGAATCTTTGAAATCATCATTGCTGAGAGAATTTAAGATATACGGACCTTCAGTTAGTAAGAAAGATGTGATTTGAGGAGAAATGTGAAAAGGTGAGGTGGCATTTATTGAGAGAGGCAACGGCTTCTTGCAATAGAAATCACTGACACGTCTCCATACCTCTTTCTGCTGCACAAGAACATCTGGTGAATCCTAAGGTAATGAAGCAAACGTTTCCTTGTCTTTACACCCCCAACCTCTATGGCCTCGAGGTAGCAGAATAAGATGCATCGTTGCACCTGGTGGGCTGCGGGCTTTGTGAGAGGACCTCCCGAGCATAAACCATCATCCGGATTATCGGCAGCACAGCTGAAACTGGATTGTGCCGCTCCAGAGCTGTGGAGCCGTTCGTGTTGTAGGAAGGAAGGCAGGAAAGAGCAGTTCTGAGGAGAGGTGTTTGACTTCTGCTGGCGGGCGGGAGAGGAGCGCTGCCACAGGGCAGCCACGCTGCTGCTTTCAGTTACAGGAGAGATCCCACGTACGAGCCTCTGGTTTCCGTAGGCTCTGCGGGAGGCCCTTTCTGATGGGTATCTCCTCCGACTCGTGCCAAACCGCCGTTTACGGCTCGCGAGGCCGCACGGGGCAGCCCCTCCACGCGCACACAGCGCGCTCCCAGCCGCGGCAGCCCCGAGCCCGGCGCCGGGCGGAGCAGCAGGCCGCCCCCGCTGCCGCTGTTGCCCGGAGACGAGCGGCGAGCTCGCGGTGGGAGGAGGCAGTGAGGAGGAGGAGGCTGAGAGGAGGCGGAGGGCGGCGCGGGTTGCGGCGGCAGTCGCTGCGGCGGGGCGCGGCGGGGACGCAACGCTCCGCAGCCGCCCAGAGGAAGCGGCCCCGGGGCGGGGGCGGCCGCTCGCAGCCATGCCGGGCCCGGGGCGCTGAGCCCGCCCCGCTGCCGCACAATGGAGGAGGAGAGGTGGGTGCCGCCGCCGAGCCTTTGTGGCCGTCCGGGCGGCGGGCTCCGGCGGCAGCCCCGGGCCGGCCGAGCCGGGGGGCGCGGGTGTCCGGGCACGAAGGGGCGGGCCGGGGGTCGGGCGGATGCCGCTGACGGGCGGCAGCGCGGGGTCGGAGCCGTGGGCGCGGGGCTGCGCGGTGCGCCGTGGGACCCCGGCAGCCGGCTGGGGTCACATCTGAGCCGTCCCCGTCCCCGCTGCTGGCTGTGCCGCTGGAGGGCTGGCTGGCTTTTGGGAAGCCTTTGAGCTCGGCGTACCTGTGTGTACGTGGGAACCGGCACGGGTGTCGGGCAGGAGCGGATGCTGAGCCGTCCTCGCGCCGCTGCTGGGCCGTGTGTGTTTTATCTCGTGCGAGGTGACGGTGTTGCTCCAGAAGTGCCCTCAGAGCCCTCCCCGTGCCCGCTGGCCGCGTGAGGGGTTCTGCTGGGGGCTCCGAGGTGCTGCAGAGCCGTGCGGTGCTCGCCGTGCTGCGCTCCGCTCCTCCCAACGTCTGGGTGCCTCTCTCACACCACAGCCGCGCTTACACGGCTTCAAACTACACGCGAAGCCGTTTCTTTTGGTGTATTTCGCTTTTAAGCAGGATATGCCGAGCGCCCCTTCTCCAGCCCTGCTGGTGACCTTGCAGGGAGCGTGGGATGGGGAGGGGGCTTGGCCGGCTGGCAGCGCTCATCTCCAGGGCTTGGCACCAGCTGTGTGTAAGTGTGGTACATGGAGAGACTGAAGTGGGGTCAGCCCCACATCGTGGGGATTTCCCTCTCTTGAGGAGCAGCTCTGCAGCCTGTCCAAATTGCTCGCCAAGCTCTGCAGAGCAGCTTGGTACCCTTACCCAGCCCCATAGCTGCAGTGCTTCATGTGTTCAGTGGGCAGCACGCAGCTCTCACCCAGCCTCATCTCTAAATTGCACTGTGGAGCTCCCATTCCATGTAAGGGTGTGAATGGTTGGCTGTGGATATAAATCCAGATATCAGTATCCAGGTGTTAATTGATTTCCAGTGCCTTGCAGTCTTAGATTGTCATATTAACTATTATTAGCCTAGTGTTGGAAGGACTGCAGAATGGTCATCTGGGTGCCCCAGGCTGTGCTCCACGTTTTACCTCTTCCCATGAGACAGCAATGGTCCCGTTTTGCATCGGGGCCTCTGCTGGTGGTTCAGTGGGGAAGAAGTCACCTGGAAGGCAGCTGGCTGCTTTGTCTTACCCTATTTTCCAGACTGTCCTGTTTTAGGGCGTGAAGCATTGATTAGCCCTATCAGCATGCTTTTGGAAGTAAAGAATGATTGCCCAAATTGCCGCTTTTATTTCTGGTTTTTGGGAAAGGGAGGGAAGCCGTGAGGAACACGTGGGCAGTAGCAATGTGGGCTTTGCCTTCTGACAGGGATTGCTGGGGACGCTCTGCAGGACCACTCCAAAGCTGTTCTGTCTGCTCAGAACAAGTCCTGGGAGCTTTAAAAAGCTGTCCTTGCTTGCTGAGTGCCATGGCAGCGAGCGGGCTGCTTCTGCTCCCATTTTTGTACTTTTTGCTTTTCCACTCAAATATGCGTCATGCAGATTAGGTCTTAAATTTTACACACTATGGCTTTCATGACAGCAGAATTCCCCCCCGGTTTTTAATTTTCCATTTTTGTAGCTCACGAGGAACGTGCTATTGGTGCTCGTATCACCTCTGACTCTGGTCCCGAGCCTGCCTGGACTCAAATATCCTGCTAATTCCTACGTCTGGGTTGTGCAGCAGTACCGTGTGCCCACGTCACTGCACGTGGGCAGAAGCAGCCGTGGGCAAGGGGGATTTAACCTGAAGCGTTCACATCTGGCAACAAGTTATCTCGGAATCCTGATTCTCTTTTACTGCGCTGATAAGGGCTTTCATTTGGTGGAGGAATTGCATAATGGTTTCTGATCCGTCAAGGAAGTCTGAATCTAGGTGTGTAAGATGTGTCTGAGTTTGGAAAGGTAACAAAGAAGGGATGTTTTTTTTTTTGTTAGAGAGGTCTCACAACCTGTAATCTGAAATCTCTCTAGAAGGGGTAACCTTTCCATCGAGCTGGAGGCTCTTCATAGTATTTGTCTGTAAAATACCAAGGAAGCAAATAGTGTTCTTGTCATAGTTGAGTCATTTTGCGTTGCTTCCATTACTGTCAGTGAGGAGTTTTCTTCTCAGCAGTCCCTGCAGTCTGCTTTTCCCCCGAGGTCTCTTCTGATACAAATTATTTTTGGAGGGGGTTCCCTTGTATGCCTGTCATGCATTTGTCTAAGTGGACGTGTCCATGTTTGATGCAGGTGCTGAAGAAGTTCAGTTAATAGGATAATAAATGCTATTAAAAGATCTTTTCCATGATGCTCTATCTTACGTGCTGTAACGACAACACGTTCCTCGTGAAATTCCCTCAAAAACCATCCAGGTATTTGGAATCCTTCAGTCACATTTTTTACCGTCTTTGTATCCACCTAAAGAAAAAATCAGGAATTGAGGTCTTATAAATATGTAACTACAGCACAACCTTTCCTTACTGCTTGTCTGCCTCGGGGAATGGCACTGTTGGCCGTCATGCGTTTGCTTTGTGATTTTGAGATTCTAAAGGCTCACTCCAGTTAAACTACTCTTCTCAGGAGCATCTTAATTTTCAGGTCTTCCTTTATCTTTATGGAGGCGTTGTAGCTTTGAAGACCGGTAACTGCTGTTGGGTATCCTTTGGATTTTTAGATCAGAGCTATGTCACACCTGTCAGAAGCTTGAGACTGACACTGCACAGTGATGTTTGTGGTGCAGCCTGGAGAAAACGCTTTGGAAAACATGTAGCTGGCTTGTCACTCATCTTTTAAGACAGAAATACAGGAGGAGGGCAACTTGCTGAGCCCTGGGAAAGCCATGGTGCCAACCCGGGGCTGTGGGGATGTGGCAGCTCCCAGAGCCCCCCCAGCACTCACAGTGAGGACCCAGCAGGTCTCAAAGCTTGGTGTCCCTGAGAAGGCCGGGTGCTGGAGCTGTCCCCCAGGAATGTTAGCAGGACCTCATCCTTTCCTATTCCAAAGGAAAGCTCGTTTGGAAACTGCTCCTCCTTTAGGGTGAACTTTGGCTTTAGTTGAGCCAGGCATTAGAATTGATTTTGGCAGAGGCGTGATTTTTGTTCCTGTGGTTTACTAGCTCTCTACATGGCAATAACCTTGCAAGGGGACAGTTTAGCTCTAAGGAAGGCTTTTATTCTTTTGCACAATCTACAAAGACATCTGTAATTACTGCTGGTAACTAAGGCAACCCAACTTTATGAGTGATGCCTGCATGCGGCGGAGCTGTGGGTTATGGGGTGTAAGTGCTCTCCGCAGGCTGGGACGTGGCCCAGCTCTGTTGGAGGAGCTGCTGAGCCCGAGCTGAGCCTGCTGAGCTTGGAGAGAGGAAATGGCCGTAAACAGCTCTCTGAGCTTCGCTGGCACAGTGCGGGGCTCTGAACGTGGGGTACGTTTGTTCCATTTGGGTTCGGCACCGGAAGGCCACGCAGAGGGATGGCGGCGCGGTTGGCGCGCTCTGAAAGGAAGGACTGCATCACTGGTCTCAGTCCTGCTGTGTCCCTAACGAGGGCGTTCATCTGGCCCAGGGAAATTAAATCACTTGTCCATTCACTCTCTGCACGGCCTCGGGTGGCCCAGGGTGGGACAAATTGCTCCTGGCACCCGGCCTGCTGGATGCTGGATGTCAGCTCCTCGGGCAGCACGGGGATGGGCAGGACCTGCATGGCCTGCTCTGCTCTGAGGACTTCGTTCTCTCCTTGGCTTTGCTCCCTTACTGAAATAACAGAGTAATTCTGAAGCGTAACAGCTCTCCGTGTAGCGGGAGAAGCAGGGTTATATAAATGGGCTCTTCGGTCTCTGCAGCTCCGTTCTTTGTGGCAGGTTGTGTTCGCAGGCAGCGTGAGGATCCTCGCATCCTTAATGTTAGGAACGTGTCGGTGCTATCTGTGGGTTTGTGTGGGGGTGGGAAAGCTTTCTCCTCTGTATTAATGGAGCAAAGTTCTGTGGAAGCTGACTCAGTTTCAGAGATGAGTTAAAGGCAATCGGCCATTAATTTTTTTTTTTAACTTTTCTTTACATTAGTCATTTGGGAAGACCTTTAAATAGCACGTATTGATTTTACTTATTAATTTAAACGAGTTGCTAGCCAGACAAAATGCAGGATTTTCTTATGGCGAGCTCTTTGGTAAAATATGAAATTCACCCCTTCTGGTAAATCTGAGAACGTTCATCAGGATGCTTTAGAAACAGCTGCTCTTCGTGTTTTTTGGGAAGATCTGATTGGCCTTCTTCAAAAAGAACAAGGTTTTTGCTTTTAAAATGCACAGACCAACGTGGTGGAGTGGAGGCCCTATGGACGTGTGTTGTTCTGACCTTCACTTTGGTGTCCAGGGGGTCTTGCTGTGTCCTCTGATCTGCATCTGTTGCCTGCTGGGAGGTTGGAAAATAATGACTGTCTGGATGCTGGCATCGTAGTGCTGACAAATAAATCTTAGTGGCACGCTTCTCTGGGTTAAAGAAGCTCTTCTGTGCACTGCTTGGTTTGGGATCCTGCAGGCTGTCTCTGCCTGTGACTGTAAGCAGCATCCAATGGGCACAGGTGTCTGCTCACCTCTTTCAGTTTCGTTTTCCCTTTCTTTATTTGCTTGCTTCCTGTATGTACTTCTGCTTTGGAGACTGAAAGCTTGGAGAAGCCACTCGCGCTTTCACATCCCTGCTTTGCCCTGCTTGGTGAGGCACAAAGGAAGGCTCGGCTGTTTGAAAAGCAAGGCTGAGATTTTAAAGCTATGGTCAGACTTCACTCAGCCAAAGGTTTCAACAGAGGATTTTGATCGGTGCAGCACGGAGGTGCAGCTGAATGTGGCCGTGTCTCAGTGGTGCTCAGAGGCTCCTTGCTGCAGTGCAGCTGGGTGGGAGCTGAATGCTGGCTGTGCTGTAGGCACGCTGCTTTCCTCGGGGACACAAAACCTGGCTGTGTCATTGCCTGCTGCCAGCCCTGTGAGTGCTGAACGTTTAACAAGGGGTGCCCTCCCTTCTGGCTTTTCATTTGGCCATACTGGGCTGCTGGTATGAAAACCACAAGAATGTCATGTTTGGTAAGGGGAACACATAGCAGGTTGTAAATAGTTAATAATTGTGCTTTGTCAGGGGAAAAGTCACTGTGTATGAAAATACATGCATTAGCAGAGGTCAGTAGACTGTTCTGGGGAATGACCCTACACTCTTCACTGGCTTCGTACCCTTCTTCAGAGGCCATCTGTGGTACAGCCTGGATGTGCAGCTATTGGTTTAACCTGCTTCAGCCTGTTCTGTCCTGAGACAAGCACAGTAAGCGACAAGGAGAAGGGTATTAAACCTGAAGCTGACGGGGACTGTCCTTTGGAAGGAAAACTCTGAGCAGGTCTCCAGGCTGGTGAGTGGTGGTGATGGGGTTACCTCCCAGGGACAGCCATTCACTTGGAGCTGATTTTCGACAAGGATGACCTTGCTCAGCTTGTTTTATTTGCTTCTGCCTGCTGGAAGGTTTGAGGTCTGAGCAGTAGATTTAAATGGAACAGTTATCTCACTCTAAAACGCTGCTTTGTTTTACAGGTGGGAACCTTTAGCTCAGAGTGATTTTGTGCGTTTTGGAATCATAGAGGTGGTGATATTGACCTTATGTCAATTCTGTGCAAAGAGCCAACGCTCGGAACAAAGTAATGAGGACACGTATGTGCCTTAGGCACCTGTTGGCCTGGTTAAACACAGCACAGAACTGGGTGCATCTGGTTTTACATTACCTATACAGCCTGTAGTTCTGCTGGGAAAGCCGAGTTTAGTAATTCTTTCTATACATTTCAGTGGCACTAAATTGACCTATTTCTAGAATGGAAATGGAACGTGACTGCTGCAAAGCTAATGCTTGGAAAATCTGCAGGTAGCTTTAATAGTCCTTTTCTATTTGCCTCTATGGAAGAAGGTATAAGTCATGTATTGTATGCATTGGTTTTTCAGATGAGATGTGAAAAGGTAAACTTCTCTTTCTCTGTATGGGTGTTAAAGTATATCCATGGAACTCCTGCAACTCCCAGTGCTGAAGTCAATTCCTATTCAGTCAGGCAGTTATGTTCTGGCTTGAATTTCAGCTTACGCTGCTTTCCTGGACTGCAGCCTGTAAGACTGGGCTTTGTCCTCGAGTGTTTGGCACTTCTTTTTCTTCCCTGCTGATTGAAATGTGGGTTGTTTGGCTTTCCACATCAGTGCAGAGGTAGCTGCATTTTGTGATGCTCTTCATATGGCAAGCCTGGTTGGACTAACAAACGTGCGAGCAACTCCACGGGTAATGCTCTGTGCCACAGTTTTATGATACCTGTTATTTTTGAGGCGTCACAGGATCAAACTTTGTACTCTTGTTTTGTTCTTCTTTTCAGCATTAAGCAGAGTTCCCGATCCTCTGAGGCAGGCGAAGATGAAAAGGACCAGCGCACAGTGACAGTCAACCCCTCGCACATGAGAAAGGCATTCAGGGTCATGAATGAATTGCGGAGGTACGTTTCTGACTTAATGGGCGTCCTCTCTGGTTTAGCAGAAAGGTGCTGATTGACACACAAAGGCTTCTGGGAGGCTTTGAAATAGAAATATCTAATAGTTGTATGAAGAGTATTGATGAGCAAGTAGAAAGAGGCAGCTACAATACAGCTGTTCCGTGGTGGGGTGCTGTGCCCGTTCTCCCATTCCCTATCTTCCAGTCAGGAGGAAGCCAGCAGCAGCTCAAGAAGTTATTTGAGCGCTATCCTTCATTGCAGAGATGATAATTCATGTAGTGCTTTCCGTTACTTACAGCAAATTTAGCTGTAAACTATGTTCTTAGCTGAGCTAATGGTCTGAAAACCAGTAATAGAATATTACAGACAGAAAGACACCTACACGTAATTACAGAGCAGAGATTATGAATGTACTGTTCTTATTCCGTTGAACTAGTGCTGTTGCTCAATCTGGGCTGAGCACTTCATAGCAGGAAGAAAGCCCCACTGACAACTCAGGTCTCTATGTGGAAATTAAAAAATCCCAATTATTAGTTAAGAGGGAACACCTTGGTGTCTTTAAACAGCTGTGTGGGCATAAGGAGAATGGAGGCTGAGAAAATGTCAGCAAACACAGTCCTTAAGAAGCAGTGCCACCACGTTGCTGATGTGATGGCAGTAGTTAATTAAGCCTGTGCTGTTTTTCAGCTGTTCCCCCATGATCCAGGCAGAAGTTCAGGGAGTGTTTCTCTGGCAAGTTCACCTGAGTTGTTTGCCATTCCAGCAAAGACTTAAGATCTTGTCACAAGTTTTCAAAGAAGTCCTGCGAAAAAATGTGTCGTACACGTGAACGTGTGTGCTCCCTCTCTCCAGATGGCACGATGAAAGCAGATAACACCCTTTACTCTTTCTGCGCGCTCACAGTACTCCAAAGAGGCTGCTATAGCCACCTCTCCTCTGTGGATTTAGTAGTTTCCCAGTATCTGTTTTCTCCAGTGCAGAGAAGAGTTAGAAACGTCTCCTTCTACAGATGTCTCACAGGGATTCTCAGTTGCATAAGGAGCAGAAAATGGAGATGTCCTTCCCTTGTAACAGTTAAATGAAGCAAAGTATTTTTTTTTTTATATTGGCATCCCTCTAGTCCTCTCTTTGTACTGAAAGCAAAAGATCTGAAAATAGAGGTTTGTGTGGCTATATTCAGAAATCTATTGTGCTCCTATTATTCCTTTGTTAATTGAAGCACAGTGGGAATAGCTGGAGACTGACAGTGTTTCTCAGTGCCTGCAGTCAGCTAGGTCTTGTGCAGTGATGAAGGGATAAAACAGAAAATTGAAAGCTGCCCTTAAGAACTTGTTTGATGTTTTCTTTTTCTGGGGACTCCTCAGCCCCTGCTGCTGTTCTGGATTATACAGTTCTCATGTCTATTACACTGATCTTGTGATCCATTAAGCTGTCAATAATCAGTGTTAACAGCTACCTTGAATAATTGTGCCTTGGGTCAAATGCACGGAGAAATCCCAAGTGGAGATGGAGCAGTCCCAAGCAGAGGGTCACGAAGAATCTTGCTAAGCTTTAACCTATTTGCAATATGTTCCTCATTTGGAATTTTTAGCTTTCAAATGTAAATTGAATTAACTTTAATGAGTGGTACTTTAAATAACTATAGTCCAAAGAGGAACTGAATGGGGCATCAGCTGAAGAAAATGGAGAAGCTTCCATTAAGAGCGGATTAAAGAGCTCCCATTACCGCCCTCATCCCTTCCAGAGGAGAGTGGATGTAGAACAGAGATTGTCAGTTCCTACTTTCTTTCTGTTTTCCATCAGTAACCCTCCATTTCACAAATCATTTTGTTTATTTGTTCCAAGATATGGAGGAGGAGGAGGAGTCGTGCCAAGACCATTAGGAGTTTCGTATGTATTTATTTGATATGTAGTTTCCCAGGAAAAAGCACAGCATTTTGATAAGCATTTCTGATGAGAAGGCTACATCTAGATTTGCAGGCACTAAACTTTTTTTCAGGCTTAACATTTCAAAAGCACGCCCTTGTTTTGCATTTGTATGCTCAAACATCTTAAACCAACTTATTGGGAGGCTGAGCACTTCTGGCTGTCTGCATCTCGAAGCCTTGTGCAAACATTAACTAATGAATCCTCAAAGGACATATGTGGGGCTGCTAGGAAAGGTCACTGATTAATGAAGTGGCTTTTCTAAAGCCACACAGTGATTCAGTGGGGAGCATAGAAGTTATTTGGTTTGGTTTGGAACCCGCTGTTGTATTCCTGTGACTCCTAATCCCAGTAAGTCATGGGGTAGGGAAGTTCTCAGGCCCAGGGGTAAGCTGCAGCCCTAACTGCTGTCCCCCAAGGGCTCAGGTACCTTGTTCCTAGCGGTAGGACTTCTGCTTGCTTCTTCAGGCATAAAACATACTTGTGGTTTTTTTTCTTACCAGTTCTGAAACAATCTTTTGTCTTTTTTGGTGTTTTTCCAGCAAGCGACTCCTCTGTGACGTAGTGATTGTGGCAGAAACTGTGGAGATGGAAGCCCACCGCGTGGTCCTGGCAGCCTGCAGCCCTTATTTTTGTGCGATGTTTACAGGTACTCTGCAGCAGACCCTGCACTGGGGCACGGTAAATGGGCCCGGGAGTGGTATAAGGCTATGGGGGAGCATGCAGAATATCGCTCACAGGAAGGTTACTATGGGGCTTGGCTTGCTGTGGGTGGTTTTTTTTCTTCCTCAACAAATGCTTGGGTCATGAAACCACACATTGTTAACATCAGGCACGCGTGCTGTGCCCTGTTGTTCACATCAAAGAAGCTGCTGGCACAAAAGTTGTAGTTTTGAGGCCCAGCCCTGCAGATGCTTATTCGTGGTCACGGATGTTTAATCTCCCATGGCACTTGTTGCTGCTGCCTGAAATAACACTGTGGTTCCCTGGATCCCAGTGTGCATTAGTAGCTCTGTATTTTTATTTTTTGCAGGGTGCATTGTTACAGTCCAGTGTATTTTGGTAATGGCAGATACAACCTCAGTGTGAAGGGAAGGAGGGGACAGAATTCTGGCCCTGATCACCTGATCCCTATAGCCCATGGCTGTCAGTGGGTGGACACAGCAAGAAGAGCTGTGTTGGTCCCAAGGCAGGCATTGGCCAACTTATTTAGGTCCTTCTGGTAACATCAATATGGTCAGGAGCACCTTCGCTTCCTTTCCGTTTCCTTGTCCTCCTTTCTAGGATAGGAACTGACATAACCAAATACAAGGAAAATGTATGCTGCAGAGAATGGTTGCCATGGTCCCAGAGCTTCAGCACACTGGGGGGTTTGCGTGTGCTTTGTATTCCTTGGTCTGTGGCCTTGAAGAGGAGAGAGCCTTTTTCAAAGAGGTCCAAGAGGATCAGCTTGGCATTGTGGGTGCTTCTTGCTTTTACAGACCTTGGGGTTAGGCTTGGTTTTATTTGCTGTACTAGAAGCAAAATGCAGTGTTTCTCAGGAAGAAAGCCTCTCATTTGTGCATCTTTCCTTCCCTCCTGTAATGGAGGGGGGAAGAAGCTTAAGTGTGAACCAGTGTCTGAATGTTAGACATGATGTGAGGTTTGCCATGTGGCCTATCCGTGTGGGAGCAAAGGTAAATGGCACTGCTGCTCTGTAGGGAGCATTGGCACTGGGTGCTTTGGGCAGGGAGCGTTTGTGATGCTGGCTCCTGACAAGAAGGTTTTAAAATAAAATGAAAATCACTGGAGAACCCTCTGATCCTTAGAGGTCACCTGAGCAGGAATGCAGCGGTGCAGAGCAGGGCTGGGGCTGCTCATGTTTCCACACAGGAATTCTCCAGAAGTGTAATCCCTCATGCAGCAAGTTAACCAGTAATCAGGCCCCGCAGTCACGCGGCTGCTCAGTGTGCCCTGGGCTGGGTGGCAGCCGTGGGGCCCCACCACGTCCCTGCAGGCAGTGGATTGGGCAAGGACCAGTTGTCCATTCAGTTCTGGTCCCACATTTCTATGGACTGGATCTTCTTGCAAAGCTGTGTTGGTTCAGTTTCCGAAGGGCAAGTATTTAAAATCTCGGCTATTTGTTGGGATTTATTTTTCAGCTTTGTATTGCACGTCAGCAGTGTGACTTGGCAGCTGCACTGTTGTGTGTGCATACTTGCAGAATGGATGCAGGATGCAGGGGTGAGAGCAGCTCGGGCACAGAGTCCCTGCTGGAGGAAACACTTCTTGGGGAACGGGATGGACCTCTGGGCAGCAGTAGCACACGGTCAGGATAAAGCTTTGAGCAATGGGAACCAAACCAGGATCCACAGCTCAACCCTGTTTGATGTTGTCTGCAGGTGTGTCCCTGTAAGTTGGCCTGGTCTTGGACTCATGGATGGCCTTCTGATGACCTTGAGATTATTCCTTTGCCATCTAGTGACCTCTGGTTAGACACGTCTCTTGATGATAGCCTTGGGAGGTCCTGCAATAAGCGGGCACTTGTTCCACTTGCATCTTCCACTGCTTGAAGGAGAGACAGGACCCAGCACTTACTATTCCTTATTGGTTTTCTAGAGTGTTTCAGATGCCTGGTCCTTGTTGGCACCACGGCTGGGGATGATTGGTGACAACTTCCATCAGTATGGGGAAAAAAAAAACCTAGTAATCATCTCAAGAAGGACAGCAGATACTACAGAGGTGCTGCTGGGGCTGTTACTATGAGAAACGTGGGGGGATTTCAGCATTGCTGTGGGAGGAGGCATCAACACAGCGATCACAGAATGACTTGGGTAGGGAGGGATCTTCAAATTCCTCTAGTTCCAAGAACTTAGGGGGTGAGGTTTTGGGCTTTTCTTATCTTTTTCATTAGGGAATGTCCCAGTCCCGCTGCCTCTGCCCTGGAGCACAGTGTGACTCCCTTTGTGGCTGTGGGATGTCGGAGCAGAGCCAGCGGAGGACGTTAGCATGCAGGGCTAGCAGCTTGCTGGTGGGTGTAGGAGCCCACACAGCCTTTATTTTTGTTGCCTGTGTCACGTGAGCGCACAAAGACAACCCATGTTAGCAGATCAGTCCCTCTGAGCTATTTCTGCATCGATCCTGAAGGAGAGTGTCCCAGCCCCTCCCCTGTCCCCTCGTCCCAATGTGCACTGTCAGTGCAGCTCTGCTTTGCCCCTCACCTGTGGGGTTTTGTCTGGGTGCTTCCAGGCAGCTCCGGCTCCTCTTGGGCTGAGCTGAGCCCTCTCTTCTCTGGAGATTTTTGCAGGGTGGGGAGAAGTTTTAGGGCTGAGAGGTTTATCTCACCAATTAAAAAGCCCAACTTGTATCCCTTTGTATATTTGTATTCATGGGCTTCTCTTAATAAAACCGTTATTAATTTTAAAAATGGAAGTTGGAGCAAATATTATTTCAGCCCGTGTTTCCCTTGGGATGTTGTTGGCCCTTCTTGTGCTTATGGTCTGACCCAGCTCCTCTTACCTGCCTCCTTATTGGTGTAAGTGAAGCCCCAAAGGTTTAATGTGCAGGACCTGGGCTTTGCTCAGGCTCAGACCCCTGTTAGCACCCTGCTCCATGCTGTGTGCTGTGCACTCAGTGTGCCTGGACACGTCTTGTGCTCCGTATGGAGCTGTAGGCTGTAATTACTTCTCACTTAGTCTGCAGAAACAATTTTTCCTCTTAATCCCACAGCAGTACTGAGTCACCAGATTTCTTAGTGTAGTGATTATTCATGCTCTGGTTTAAGAATTAACATTTCTTCAAGCCCTGTTTTGTTTAGGTTTAGTTTTTCATTTATCGTTTCCTTTCTGCTTTGGAGCTTGCTCTTTCTGTTCCGTGCTTCCTGGAGATCCCATTGGGTAAGCCTGGGCTGGGTGATGTCACCCTGTGCATGAAGGCTGGAAGGACCCCAGGAGGTCCCCCTCTCCTTCCTACAGCACACTGTGCACACTGGATGTACACTTGTTTCCTTCAGCAGGTTTCAGGTTGTTCATCAAGAAGGAGGGTAGAACTGCCTTGCCTTTATTTTGTGCAGCATGCCGCAAAGCACCTGAACGTAGCTGTTGCAGCTTACTCGTCTACCTGTGTATATGTATTTATAGTAAAGAGGTGAATAAAGTGAGCTCTGCTAAGGCTTGTCCAAAGTCTCTTTGATCCTGTCTCTGTGGTGAGACACAGCAGAGGGCTGTGTTGCTTTTTCAGTCCCCATACATGTTTAAATGCAGCTGAATTTGGCAGGTTGTTTTCCTGCAAAAAATCAACTTCATTGTTCTTATTGGTGAGTTTTATCTTATATAGTGTCTTCTAATGTTGAGATGCTCTTTAGGTGGCATTAAGAGGCTTCTGAGAATCTCAGTGTTCATCTTTAGATGGTCAGGAATAGTGTCAGGGCAGTCGTTAGGTACCAGCAGGATGTGCTGGAGGTGTGGGGAGCAATGGCCTGAAAAGAGCTCCCGCACAGCAAACTGACTGTCCTTTTAAAATACATTTCAGGAGACATGTCTGAAAGCAAAGCCAAGAAGATCGAGATAAAAGACGTGGATGGGCAGACACTGAGGAAGCTGATTGATTACATCTACACAGCTGAGATAGAGGTCACGGAAGAGAACGTGCAGGTGAGTCTGCTTCAGCCACTCCCCTGGAAACCCAAGTCAGAAGCTGGCACCTCAAAGGCCTTTGGGGATGAGTGATCTCTTCGGGCTGCAGAAAGTAAAAGGTTGAACTTGAAAAGAGCTCTTTCCAGCTTAGTTTAGTCTTGAGGCAGTTTGCTGCTTTGCCTGCGCTTAAGTCTTATTGCATTTAGCTTTTGTATCATGCTCTTGTAATGAGCTTAGGCATTTGCCTTTCAAGAAGATGTGCTGACTTGTGGGTCAGTCTGTCAAAGGTCAAAATACACTCAAACAGGCAGCGAGTCAAATGTGGCTTAAGGTCATGGTAGAGGAATCTGGCTGTTAGTTTTTAAGTTCTTCTGGGGAGTTGGAATAGTTTGGCAGAGCTTTGAGTGGAATATATTGTTAAAATGAGGGCATTCTTCCTTTCTTTGTGTGCATTCTGTCTTGCAGCTCTTTGAGGTAAATATTAGTCTGGAAGTGGAAGGAGTAATTGAAAGGCAGCCTACAGACAAAGCAGGATGCTGAGGAAGAGTGTTTTGTTGTCTGTGTCACATGGCTGTGGCTACTGGTAAAGCTTTTTCTTTGTGCTGGTATTTATGAGAAGAAAAGGGCTGTGCACTTAGCTGCTGATGTCTGGAGGGGATGCTAGGAGCTTGTTGCTTGTTCCTCATTTTTGTTTGCAAGTGACAGTTGGAGCCTGGTGTCTTCCTGCGTGTGATTTGGGCATTGGACGGGGTATCAACAGTTGGTGTCACTGGAGAGAGAGAGGAGAAATGCCATGCTTCTGTTGACCTAATTAAGATAGCAGAGCTAGACTAGTTAGAAACCCATTACTGCTTGAACTCCAGTTATTGCTGTGGATGGGACATGCTTGTCTGCTCCAATCCCTTGTGGATGGCGCAGGCCCTTGCTGTGCTGTAGGACATGGCTCTTCCTGCATGAATCTTCCAGGTGCTGTTACAGCAAAGAAGTTGATGCTCAAACCCATTGCAGATCCCCTCCTTCATTGCAATGTGTAGTTGAGCTTGTAGGGATCTGAGATACCACATAACTTCAGTAATTTATAGTGGGAAAGCATGGTGAAGCTCCTTGGACCTCTGGTGTCCTCCCTTGCTGGAGGAAAAATGGCATTTATGCACCAGCATTCTGGCATCTTCCTGGGGGAAACGTGAAGCCTTGGATCCATGTGTTTCTGAAGCATCTGCTTTCCTTCCATACTGCTGGTTGGTAGGTGGCCCAGCAGCACCCACTCAGCAAATGGAACGGCAGCAGCTCAGGCTGCTGTCTGGTGTGCTGGAGCCATTCAGACTGTGGAATGGAGCTCGCTGGAACTCACCATGCGTGCTCCAGCTTTTCTCCATGAGAGCATCACTGTGCTCGTGTGCAGCTGCATCTGGCACAAGCAGTGTGGCAGCTGGGGCAGGCTGCGGTGCCAGCTCTGTCCTGCTCTGCATTGGCAGGAGAGACCAGCCTCAGAACCCCAGATGTTGCATTTTCTGATCAAACAGAAAACTCAGAATCTTTTTTTCAGTAAAACCAAACAATATCCTGCCTTGCAGTGGCCTGGGGATTACAAGGAGTTGAAGCAAGAGCTGTGCATGTCTTCATATTCTGGCTCACATCTCTTGGACAGTAAGATCAAAAATATGTTTGGTGAATGCTAACCTTTAGGCTTAGAGTTTTTTTCCCCAATCTAATAAAGCAATTTTCTTTCTCTGTGATTTATTTAAATAACCACCTTGTGAGCAACTCTGTAGGCTTGGAGGTAAATTAATTCATGAAGGCTAAGAAATGAAGCTGATCTAGGGCAAGATTAACGGACTAGTCTAAGTTTTATTATGTGTTAAAAATGTCTGTGCTTAAAATGTTTTATGGCACTTAATATCATTTTGTGAAGAAGCCCATCAAGATTTTAAAGAGAAATTCCCATCCTGCCTGTGGGTGTTTTATTGCTGAGCAGAATGCTGTAAGTGGGTTAATGTCCACCTGCAGCCACAGAAGGGTCAGCAGAAAAGAATTTTCTGTTATTCCTTGGCAAGGTTCACAGCAGCGAAGGCAAACTGAGAAGAAGCTGGAAGAAGAGATTCCTGGATAAATGTGCCAGTTAACTTCATTATAGAAATGCCAAGAAAAAAGATTGCTAAATGGCATGAAGTAAGCAGATACAGCCAGTGTACCAAACACATGAATAAATGGAAAGGCCTTGTCAGTGAGCAAAAGAAAACGAGAGCAGAGTTGAAAGGAGAAAAGCCAAGTAGTTGAAGGTATGGTGGGAGCAAGGGCAGGAGTGCTGCCATGTGTGCTGCTCTGGTGCAAAGCAGTGCCCAGGATGTCACAGCAGCACGCCTTCATATCAGTGCTTTGTTGTTTCTTTGCTAATAGAAGCCTGTCTTTTCTTTTGCTCTTGTAGGCCTAAGAGGGTGTCCAGGCAGTGAGGCTGTTTGCCCAAGCGCATGTTTGTGTAGCTGTTCAACATTTTGTTTCACAAAGTTTTGGTGTTTTTGGTGGTTTTTTTTTTTTGTGGCTTTTGTTTTGTTCTTGTACACACATCCTTCCTGGTTTTCCAAGGGGCCAACGCGGTCAGTTCCAGTCATCTCTGTAGTAAATTGCCCCTCAAGGGTCTGTCCAAGTGTGCAGGTGAAGTGCCCGTGTTGTAGCAAGTGTCTTTTTGGAGTATCATAGAATCAAAGAATGGCTTGGGTTGGAAAGAACCTCAAAGATCATCTAGTTCCAGCCCCCTTGTTGTGAGCTGGGTTGCCAACCACTACATCAGACTGCCCAGGAGCCCATCAAGCCTGGCCTTGGACACCTCCAGGGGTGCTGCATCCATGACCTCTCTGGGCAGGTTGTGCTGGTGCCTCACCGCCCTCTGAGTGAAGAATTTCTTCCTAACATCTAACCTAAACCTCCCCTCTTTCAGTTGAAATCACAGGTGAGGGCCAGCCTGACCAGCTCAGTTCTTCTTTATGTATTGGAACCTCTTTTTCAGAGAGATCACGAGGTGATACAGTCAGCAGTGGGATGGCTCAGGGATCACAGACAACAGAAGGGTTTCTGTACTGAGTGTTTTGTCTCGGAACACATCTGGGATTTAAACTCCCGCTTGTTTAGAAGGTGTGGAGCAGAGGAGGAATTTGTCTTCACTGCAGTCGTGCTGTAGTCTGCGGGAAATCCATCCAGGGATTTCTGTTCCTCTTCTGTTGTACCCCACGTCGAGGTTAGATGGAAATACACCTGTATCATATGTATGACACAAAGATCTTGTTCACTTGAATGTGGAGCATGATAAATTTGCTTGGGGAAAAACAGCTGTGCTGTGCAGTTTCTGCAGAAGTGAGGAAAACTGATAGGATGAGTTAGGGAAGTTCACAGATGTTTGCTGAAGCCCTGGTTGGCTTCAGTGGAAGCCACATGGAGATATCCAACAGAGCTGTAGATGGTGAATACCATCCCTCTTTAGCATGTCATGCCCATTCTTACCAGTGACACTTCATTACTTGCAGGCAGCCTGAGAATTACCTTCCCAATTAAGAAAGTCGTTACCATTAGGTTTGTAACGATTCCCTGGGAAAAGTCCTGATGAACCTGATTTCACAATGCAGGTTTTACTGATGAAGCACAGAGTACTGTATGCGTGGTGTGTCCTTGTCTACTACCACTGTCTGAGGTATGGCTCAGATGGAAAGGAAAATGAAGGGATGTCTGGAAATCGGTTTACTGGGGGAAATAGATGTTGAAGCCGTCAGCTTTGCAGACACAGCAATCATAGTAAAAAATGACTTGAGAAAGGAGGAATAAAGCTTTGCTGGAATCAATAGCATTTCCTATTCAGAAGTCTGCTTCTGCACCTCAGGTTTCCCAAAGGACTTAAAGACTTCAAAAGAAAGGAAGGAGAGTGTCTGAGGCAGATGCAGTTTCAATACAGCCGCAGTATAGGGGTGCTAAGTGGGTCATTTCATCTCCCTTCCTACTGCGTGCTTCAAAAGCGACAGTAGGTTCAAGCTGAGGGTAAGGCAGAGAGCCTTTCAGCTCAGCTTTAGGAAATGCAGTGAATGAGGACTGTTTTCTCTCTGCTGCAAATGCTCCGTGCTTGGCATCATCCTCCTGGAGTGCTGCAGTCCTTCGGCTGCAGGCTGAGCTCTGCTGGTCCGGTGTCTTTCCTATGCCTTCAGGAAGTCTTCTAGGTTGGATTGTACGTGTGGCACCAGGGGCTGTGCTGGGAGCCTGGCGGGCGTTCCTCTGCTTCCTTATCTCACTTACCAAGAAACAGCTCAGCTGTTCTGTATGAAGTCAGAGAAGGTAGATCAGGAGGGAAGCTGCAAGCTTCTCCCTGTTCCTTCCTCTTACCTTTATATCCCTTCTTATGCCTGTTCTTGGCGGTTTGTGGCTTCCTGATCCCACACATGTGCTGCTTTGGCTGTTTCACCCAGGTGGAGCATTTCAGCAGGAGCACTGTTGTTTGTGTGTAAAGAGTGGTAAAGGCTCATTGCCTTCCTTACGCTGAAAAGCCACGTGACAGTAATGTCACTTTATCTCCATGTTCCATGTGCAGTGTAGAACTATATGATGAAAACTGAGTGTTTAACCTGCCCTGCAGATGCAAAATCTGCTTGTTTCTCTGCTCATGACTTCCCCTGTGAGCTGTCTCCTTGTTTGGACAGATGTGCAATCCCAGCTGTGGCTCTGGATGTGCTGCTGAGGATTACAGCCAGTACCCTTCCTGGCTTCCAATTTGACTAAATTGTCAAAGCAGCTTAAAAGCTTTAATGTCTCCCTTTCCTTGGGGAAGCGTTCCTCTCCCCGTCTGCAGAGGAGGAATGCTGTGGGTTGCCTCTTGGCTGAGGTTACCTGCAAGCTAACTTCAGGCTCTGAAGTCCAGCACGAATGCCCTGAATGTTGAAAGAACCTTACAGCAATAGGGATCACTTTTGGCTGAAAGATGTTTCTAGTTTAGAGACATCAAAGGTTTATGAAAGTATTTAATGGCACAGACAGTGTTCTGTAAAATGTGAGGCTGGTACAGAGTCTGCAGAGAGCACAGCTGGAGAAATAGATGGTTATTGCTGTTCAGTGCCATACATGAGGTTCTGGACATAATTTATTTAGCAAGGAAATCAGTCTCAGTAGTATAACACATAATTTTGGTACAATTAAAAAAGACAATTGGATTTGGTAAGGAGGTTGAACAGTATTTGCTCTAAATTGTTTGCAGTGGTTGGTGTTCAAATACTAAGAGCTGAATTCAGACCCAAGTGAGTAACTTTGCCTGGGTGTTAATGAGGCTGGAGTTGGGTCCTGCTGCATGATTAGGCAGGGCATTTCCTCCTGTTATTTCTAAAGGAAACAGACATTGTGCTAGCGGATATCCTTTGCTTGCTTTTCTCCCTCCCTGGTAAAAAACAAGTAGAGTGGTGAGAGGTTCATCTGGGAAATAAGAAAGAAAATCCACTCATCTGTTGATAGGCTATTTTTATCCTTCTTTTAAAGGGTTATATGATAATGCTCCTTTTGAAATAACTTCAGTGGTGTGAGGTTCCTTCCCTGCTGCCCAGCCAGCCAGCCTGAAGCTGCAGTAGGAGAACTGGGATGTCCAAAGGGCTCTAGATGTGGGTGTCAGTGATGAGCATCCTCTGTCCTGAAGGCAGTACCCCAAACACCTGAGCTCTGCAGCCCACCTGTATTTGCATACTTAATGGATGTGGTGTGTGTGGAGGTAGTTTTTGTCATGGGTGGTTTGTAGGCAGGTCAGGCACTCACTTTTCTGCTGATAGGAGATGGTTCAGCCAGATAGAAAGTAGCTCACAGCTAGGTTCCAAAACCACAATAGCATTGCTATCTTGATTTAATCAAAACCACAAACTAATCTCCTCCTGGCATCAAGAGGCTTGGGCCAAAATGGGCTCCCAGGTTAATTGTTTTCTTTTTCTATTTACTGTTGCCTGTTGGAGTGGCTGGTGGCAGCACTCAGATAACACAGAGCTGGGCTGGAATGTACCAGGGGCTTAAAAAACACCTGGGGCAAGCTATGAGTGTCCTGCCATGATGGGAAATGGGACTATGGGGGGAGGTGAGCGGGATGGGGGGAGGGCTTCATCCTTTCGCTGGCATTGAGATCCAGGGAGGTGAATGTTGCTGACCTACTTTTTTTGTTGAGCAGCTACTTGATGCAGGGGGTTTTCATGGTGGGGTTTTTTTTTGTTGTTTTTTTTTGGGTTGGAAATAATTTTCCGGAAATCTGTGCTCAGATGGTGTGCACAGATGCCCAATTTGAAGGCCATGTGCAAAGCAGAGCTGCGGAAGAGCTGGGATAAGAAGCGTCCACAGTTGCTGTAAGACGTAGGAAAGGAAGCAGCTGATGTCACGGGCTGGAAGATCCTGACCCGCGTTGTTCTCTACTTCCTATCCTTACTCACTGACCTCCAAGATGGTCTTTCCAGCAGATGTTGCATTCTTGATCCATTTTTGTCTTCTTTTTCTGCCTTTCATTTTTGTAGGTACAAAGCAGTACCTCATTTACAGATGAGCAGTGCCGAAGCATTTTGTGGGGGGTGAGGTAGGGGCCAGGCCATTGATTTGAATGGCTGACCACGTTTTTCCTGAGAGTTCTGCTGTCGCCAAAACCTTCTCAAGCGTGCTGCAATCCCTCTTTCTAATGTGTGGGCACCCTGCAGTGTCCACAGTGATGCGTCTCTGCCTGGAGAAGGGATTTCATCTAACTTCTGCAAGTTGGGTATCAAATTTTCTCTGTTGCTAACTCCAGTTTTCCTTTCTTGTTGTTCCAGGTATTGCTGCCAGCTGCTAGTTTATTGCAGTTGATGGATGTTAGGAAAAACTGCTGTGACTTTCTTCAGTCCCAGCTGCATCCCACGAACTGCCTTGGAATTCGAGCCTTTGCAGATGTGCACGCATGTACTGAGCTGCTGCAGCAGGCAAATGCCTATGCAGGTGAGCAAAAGGTCATTCCTTTGTCGAGTTAAACCTGCTTGCAGGCACACCAACTTGTAGCTTGAGCAAGATGTGCATATTGGTCTCATCGTGCTTCTAGTATCAGACCAGCAAAGGAAATTGTTCATTGTGTTACTGATTTTTTACTTCTTGTCATACTGCAAATCATGAAATGTAGTTTGGTGGCAGGGAAACCAGGAGGTAAAATAAAAACAAAAAAAACCCAACAGATGAAACCCCAAACTCTGTATCCCAGCCCACAGAGTAGTTCCTTAGTATGTTTCTATTTAGCTCTCTGGCTTCCTGCTTAACAGCACAGAGCTGATGTCCCGTTACCCTCTCAAAGGGTATGCTGCCTGTTGAGTGCAGCAAGCTGTGGTTGGAGGATTTGTGCATTCTGTGGAATATTGTTAGCGGGCAAAACTAAATCTTGTGGGTGGGAATGGGAACACTCATCTGAAACAAACTGTTGTGCAACTTGAGCCTCTGGTCTGCGGAGCAATGGCAGCTTACGCCATGGGTAGATGAACTCTTGTTTCTTTAATTCCTTGTTAGTGGGTGTTTGGTTGCAGTAAGTAGGTGCAGGCAGTGGCTTTCAGAGTTCCTCCTCTACATTGTAAATGTGAATTTGTTTCAAGCAGGCACGTGCTCTTAGCTCCCCTGCACTTTCCAGTCTCCTCTGGGAGAGTTGCCCTTGAATTCTGCTTGGGATTTCTGCTCAGTTTGTTTTTCTACTTTTCTGTCTATTTATGTAGGCAAAAATACACCTGCTCTCTCCGAGAGCACCTGCTTTGTCCTGCAATGTTTTTCTTGGTGTGGTTTTTGTCCTTAATTGGGACATAAGTAGGCTCAGTGGAATAAAAACATGCCCACTGAGTCCTCCCCTATTCTCCTGCAAATAAAAGTAAAATCTTTTCAGCTGCTCTGGCTGTATTATCCCCTAGAGGAAAAGGTACCCTGGAAGGAATGGTTAATTGTGTAAAGGCTTGCTTGTAGTATCTCATTATCCTTGCTTCCAGGCCCTGTTTAATCTTTAATTCAACAAGCAGTGCATTCACTGTATATTTATTTGGTTGTTTGGCAATTAGAAAGTCTGCTTTGTTGTTTTATTGGCCTTCATAAGTCCCGGTTAGTACAGTAGCCCATGTAATGTTAATGGAACTCCATTAATAAAAATGCCATTAAAATTCTTTTTGCTATGTTGTTTATGCAACGGCCTTAAACCAAGACAGAAGTCTCCAGGCTCAAGAGTCCATGTATATGTGAACTCAGTTGCTTGGGCAGTGCTTGGTTCTGGCCAAAGGAGAACTTCAGTAGGCAGAGGAGCTGCCTTGATAGAAGCAGGCACAAGTTACTTTATTAAAATCAGTAAATATTTTTACTTGCTTCCAACAAATAACAGAGATCAAATATCTGTCTGCTTCCAGATGCCAATCCAGAATGAGTAGGAGATTGTGTCCAGAAGTCAGGGTGCACACAGATCACTGTGTCGGGAGCATTTCCTGTTCTTCAAGTATTTAAGACCAGGAGAGATCAGTAGATCTTGTATGTGATTTCCAGCATAACGCAGAATATTAAGCTTTATCCAGATACCAATACTTTTAGTCAGAACCTTTGGCTTCGCTGTGAAGTTTTAGTACCCATTGGGTTAAGTGCAGTCTGTGGCTGGGGAAGCCAAACGTCCCCTGCAGCACCAGCATTGGGAAGGCGTTGTTTGGGTGAGTTCTGCAAGGAGATCCCCTCTGGAAGTTGTGCCAGTCCCTGTAGAGCTGCTTTTTGGCAGGCAGAGCTCTTTGCAGAGGTGAAAACAAGAGGCAGATCCTGCTGCAAAGGGAGCTCTTTGGATATGTGAGTGTGAGCTGCTCCAAGCTAAAGATTTGTGTTTCAGTCAAAGGTAAATGGGATGTGCTAAATGACAGGATTAAATTGGTGTAAATTGTAAGAAATTATAGGGAAACTCAAATTGCCTGCAACTGGCTGATGGCCATTTTGACCTAGAAATTCTTTCCTAGAAAATGCCTTTTGGTTAGATGTAAAGCATGACAGATTTGATGATCCCTTTTAGATCTGTACTGCAAACTGAATTCTTCCAGTTTAGCATTACAGACAGAGATGTGAATTGCTGTATTTTAAGTGGCTCCCAGAGTTACAGCATGGACGGATTTGGAGGCATACAGGAAGAAGAAACTTGTACAGTTGCAATCTAAGTGGAAGGAGGCAAAACTGCCCAGGAAGGTGGGTGAAGAGGGTTTGGAGGAGGAAGGTGAAGTTTGTGCATGCCCAGAAAAAAATTAGAAGGTAGAAGCAGAGAAGGAGATCTGATCCCATGTGTGTGCAGGGGACGAGGTTCCACTTCTTGCCCATCTCTCTGCGTGCCCCTTTGCACACACAGATGGAGCTGGATGCTCTGGGTCCCCTCGCTGTTTGCTTCTGACCTGTATCCAGCAAACTGACAGTATTTGGCTGATGCATGTTAAAAGTGGGCTTTGCTTTGAATACCTACACGTGTCAGGGACCCTCGCTGGAGTCTCCCATCCAAGTGTTGGGCAGGTTTGATTCTGTCTAGATTGTTGAAATGGGTAAAAGTTGACTCTCAGGGTAGCTGGGTTTACTTTTCTTAAGGAGGATACTGACACTTATCTCAGTTGCTACCAGTACTCATATTTGCCCCTGGAAAGAACTTTGTGGCTTTGCAGAACATTAAGTTCTGCTTTATGATTTATTGTTATTTATGAAAGAGTCTCGTGGGGCTTGTGTTACTTTAAACAGCATCACATTTCTCAACCTCCTCTGCAACTGTTTTCTTTTCCTTGTTCCACCATTCAGATGCAGTGTGTTGTTTGTCTTGGTTGCTCAGAGTTGTAATAATAGTGGTTCTCTGAATGCTGCAGTCCTTCCATTCACTGAAATCATTATAATTTTCTGTTCCCCTTTTTCATCTGTTGAACAGAGCAGCACTTTCCTGAAGTGATGCTAGGAGAAGAATTTCTTAGCCTTAGTCTGGACCAGGTTTGCAGTTTAATATCAAGTGACAAGCTCACAGTCTCCTCTGAAGAAAAGGTACAGTAAATTGTATAGCAACGTTTGAGAGTGTTGGAATGTTTCTAGATTTTACATTGGAAACTGTTCTCACATTATGCTCTTTAGGGGCCATTTTCCAACAGGGCTCGTGAAAGGAAAATTAAAAATAGTGCGAATCCTTAAACCACATTAAAATGACCTTCACTTGGTTGTTCTTTATTGAAAGTAATGATTCTGTGATCCATATCTCTTCCAAAAGCCCTGGGGGACAGAACTGAATTCCAACCTCCCATCTGCTGTTGATGTAAAGCTCATATTACCTGTTGTAAAACCTCAAAAATAGGTGAATTGCAGTAGGCCGGGGAGGAGTGTTGCCTTCTGTTGCACTTTGGACAGAACAAGGAAAAGAAGCCCACAACCAAAAAGGACGGAACACTTTCCTGGCGTCGTCAGTTGTTTTAATGGAAGAGAGAAATAAACCACTGTTGTGGTTGAAGTTTTGTGGTCGAAATGTTGAACTTGTCTCATGCAGTCTGCAGTGCTGGGTAGGAGCAGAGGGTAGTGGCACCTGCTGAGTTCCATGTGCAGCCCCTTTTCAGCCTGCAGCAAGGCTGTGTGCCCCAGGGACAGAGAGAGGGATGCCTGGAGGGGCTACAGGAGAGCTTGGGAGTTACCTGCCTTGGACCTTCAGGATCTCTGGTGAATGCCTGTTTTGGTGGGGTTGAACCCCAGTGTATTGAGTGCTGCCACTCTGACCTCCAGAGTTGCACACCCATCCACCCCAGCCCATCAGTGCTGCAGATGTGCATGTACTTGGGCCCATGTGAGCCACGAAGCTTGACAGAAAACGTGCAGCACAGGAGGTGTAGATGCACATAGACCTCATTCAGATCCCAGCCAGCACACCAGGAGCACGGAGGCGTTTCGGCAGCATGCTGCTGCTGCTCACGCAGGGCTGGAAGGGGAAAACAAACCACATGAACTCCTGGCAGAATTGCTTAGCATGAGCCAAGCTGTCTGCAAAGAGAAGCGCACGTTTAGTAACCATTTTTTTTCCCAGTCTTTTGCAGCATTGTTAAAAAGCTTTTATTGGCCTTGAGCCCAGAGAAATCAAAGTGCCCACTCCCTCATCTCCACCTTATGTAGTCATAAGCAGTATTTCTTTAGCTGGTTCTAAACACGGAATGTGCAAATTGGTGGAAGGAAATAGAGGCATAGGCTGCATGTTCAAAACAGCATGCTAATAACAGGAGATAAGCAGAGAACAGGATTTGAACATAAATGTGAAATATGTGCTGGAGTCCAGAGAAGTGCTGAAAATTGAGCGCAGATGGGCATGCTGCTGCTTTGGATTAGCTTCAGTATGATGGATGAGCATGTGGACAAGCAGTTTTCCTGACTTTTCTCTTTCCTATCTGCTGATGTAATTGATATATCTGTACCTGTGCATGCATATACTCTTGTGTGTAGGTAGGTAATTATTTTTCAGCAGCAAAATATAGTAAGTACCTCAAATGTTTGAGGGCTAAGTTGTCCCAACCCGACTTCATGAGAGGCCTTCATGCTCCTGTACCTGCTGTGTGCCACACATCTGCCCAAGCATCCCCACCTGTTGGTGTCACAGCTGAGCCCTGGCAGGGCCAGAAGGCAACAAGGGGTAGGGAGAGCATTGCTGTTACAGTGCCTCAGGTCCCTGTATGTGTTCTCTCCTTCCTCTGCCACCCCTCAACTGATACTAATTGGCTTAATACATTGTACTCCTTAACTCTTGGCATCCTCTTGTGCTCTGTAACTCTTGCATCCCTTAGCTATCACGTCTACAGAAAATTATTTGCAGCAGGGTAGTGTTGGTATGTGCCTACCTCTGTATTGTTCACCAGCACTGAGTTGGTTAATTCCTCACACACTCTTTCTGCTTTACCTTCCTTTCAGAATGTTTTGCTGTCATGTTCCTCAGTACCTGGATTAATTGCTCCAGTGCCCTGTTGGGCTGGTGCAGAATAGGTTAATGCCAGCATGTTTGTGGGCTAAACATTGCTTTCTGCTCCTTCCAAGCTCATTTGCAATTAAAAATCTCGTAACAACCTAGTTTCCATTTTAAATGCCTTGTAGCCAAAGTGAAATTGTTTGTTTGTTTGTTTATTTGCATTTGAAAACACTTGAAGCTTCTGCAGTATTTTCCTCTGCTGTTCGCTGGAGTTTGATTACCGGGCTCCCTGTTGCTTGCTGAAATCCTATTGCAGCTTCCTGAATTCCAAGCAGTTCAGCAAGAGCATTTGTTGGCATAGGAAATGAGGCTCCTGCTTTACTGCTTTCTTTGTTTTTTTTAAGCTCATAGTTGAGCAAAGAGGAGGAAACCCCTCTGCGCTGCCTCTCCTCCGTGTGTCTGTCAGTGCCTCCTGCAGATGCACTTGCTGCAACAACTGCGGAGCGAGGTGGTGCCCTCCGTTCCTGTTGTCAAGTTACTGACCTTGGGCCCAAACCAAGTGGTTCCTTGGGGTGGGATGGGAGAAAGAAAAGTCTCTTTGCAGATTGCCCTGACCGTGGGGTGACCTGGACAGGCAGGCACTGGGTGAGGGCAGCTGTGCAGGGGGATGCTCCCAGAACCTCACCAGTAAGCAGAGTGGGATCACAGCTGTAATTTTTCAGTAGGTGCAGGCTGCGTGTCAGACTGTCATTTGGATGCTGGGATGCTCCACTGCAGAGATCAATATTCTGCTGTATTACAGCTGAGGCTGCACTCCTTGCTGTCCTGCCTGCCCGGCGTGCCCTTGTTTCCCTGTGCCTGCCTTATCTGGGTATTTTTAGACCTGTCCTGTGGGTTTCTCACTTTGGGGGATGTGGTGTGTTGATTAAGCAGAGAGGCGAGCACAGCGACTTGCTGTTGGAGCTGGCTCCTCCAGGGGGGGTATTTGTTATCAGTGGTAATCGCTGTGGCTGATTTCATGAATACTGCCCAGTGCAAATGTCAGAAGGCCAATTAAGTTTCCTGGCTGCCTTCCAGGAGCTCTGTGTGAGAAGAGGTGTATGATTGTCCTGGACACATGCTCAGCTCAGGGAGCGATACAGCACAGCGAGATGGGAGGTGCTCATTAACATGCATGCTTAGCTCACCTCTTGGCTACCGAGGTGATCACGGTAGCTACAAGCTGTCCCCACTTCTTCATCTGTTTGTCTGGTAGAGATCTTGCATCTCCTTCAACATTGCAAAATGCAGTGCTTCTGATGTGGGCGAGGTGACTGCAGGCTTGTCTGTTCCCTTCTCTACATTCATTGTGTTTTTATCTGCGTAGGTCTTTGAAGCGGTTATTTCTTGGATAAATTACGAGAAGGAGTCTCGCTTAGAGCACATGGCCAAACTGATGGAGCACGTTCGCCTCCCCCTTTTGCCCAGAGATTACCTTGTACAGGTCAGTCTGCAAATAAGTAATTAATATTGCACTTAAGCTTCTTAATCAGAGGCTTGGCTGTTTGCTTCTGAGATGGCTAATTTGGCGTGAAGTGGAGTCTGTCAACAGGGGAATAAAAGGGAGAAGTGGGTGGACTCTGAAATCTGTGTGTGTTTGTGTTCGTGCGTGCAGAAACCCTGTAAAATGTGACCTGTGCTCTGCCCAGCAGTGCTGGGAGCTGAGTTCCTGCCAGCCTTGGTGGAAGCATTTAGAAGTAAATATCTTGGGATTTTTTGCCCTGAAAACGCTCGGGTGGTGCTTGTGCAAGGCTGCATGGCTTTCTCTGTAGTGTATGCGTGATAATTTTGGCTTAAGAAGAGTCCCGTGCAGGAGCAAGCTCTGTGGAGGTGGGTCTGTGTAGTGGTAGGTGAGATGTGCTCTTAGTCTGACTTAGAGATTGTTCTTGACAGCTTAATTCCTGGGATCTGGGCCTCGATAATGAGATGAGAATCCCCAAAGAAGGGGTTGGTATGTGGGCTTTTAGACTGCTCTGCTTTCATCTTCTGTCTAAAAAGTCAATGCAACAGAAATAAAATTGA
This sequence comes from Gallus gallus, assembly GCF_016699485.2. NCBI lineage: Eukaryota > Metazoa > Chordata > Aves > Galliformes > Phasianidae > Gallus > Gallus gallus. The sequence goes on from NC_052544.1 coordinate 14,120,553, forward strand.
TACACAGAAGATGAATGCCTAATGTCTTTCTTCTTCCTTTTTAACTGTATCCTCTGATGCAGGAACAGATATGGCCTTTTCTTAAAAATTATGACTCAAAAAGAGGAATTACTCATTTTATATGCAGACTCCTGCTGAATTCTCCTCTGCTGAGATATTACGTGTCTGACAGAGGGTGATAAAACAGAGGGAGAGCTGCTGCTCTTTAATGATTCTGGAAGAAAGGGAGCTTTGGATGTGAATGCATTTGTTTCTTTGGAAAGAGCTGGAATTCTCTGTCTGTCTTCTGCATTTTTTGTGTTGGTACTTTGGAAGAGAAATGCTGGTTTCTGTGTGCTCCTTGTGACCTGTGCCACCAAGTGCTTCGCTTTAAATGACCTTTCATGTGTGTGCATGCTCTCAGACAGTTGAAGAAGAAGCTTTAATCAAGAATAACAACACATGTAAAGACTTCCTTATCGAGGCCATGAAGTATCATTTGCTTCCTCTGGATCAAAGGCAATTGATCAAGAACCCCAGAACAAAGCCAAGGACTCCCGTCAGCCTGCCAAAGGTGAGCCAAGTGCCCTTCCAAACACACGAGGGAAGATGTCACTGTGTCACCTCACACAATATTACTGGTGGCATTTTCTGTCTTTGAAAGGAGCTTATGTGGTTTTACAGTACTTCCTAACTCTGAATTGTTTGCATTTCAATTGCTCTGAGCCCATTAGAGAAAGTCCCCTAGCAGGATGCGAGCTGTGCTTCCTCTGTGTTGTGGCCAATCCTCAGTGCTTCTGTTGGGTGAGCAGAGCAGGGGAGGGAGCTGCTTGGGGAATGTGCCATGTCGTCGTATAACTGGTGCTGCTGGAGACCAGGGGTTAGTGCAGGTGAAATGTTATCATCCGATTCTGAGCAGAACTGCAGACACAAGCAGAAATCAGCTGGGGTCAGGTGTCAGTGCAATCAGTGCAGACGTGAGCAGTTTACATCATGTCTGTGAAAGAAGAGCAGAAGTCATTGCTGCAGAAGGAGAGCGTCTGTCACCTGTGTGACAATCACTGTTCACAGTACTTCGAGTTGCTTTACTGCCTCTTCTGGGGTATGCAGTGAAGTTCAGTAAACTGAGACAAACTCTCAAAGGAAGCAGTATGTCTGTTCCAGGGACAATGCTCTGCTCTTAGAGCATTTTCTCAGCCATGAGTGGTCTGGGGGAGTGGCTGTGGCCCCGGAGCTATGGCCTGAGTGTCACTGACCGTGGGCTGCCGGGAGCTCTGCTGGATGTGGCACAGCACTGGAGCCTTGCTGAGGAAGATTGTCTCTGCTGCCTGTTGTTTTTCTGTCTCTGCAATCAGAAGGCAGGAAAGCAGGAAACAGCAGCACCCAGACGTGTGAGCAGGAAGTCTGAAGCAAATTCCGATAAGCTCGGAGCAGCTACTGAATAAATAATCCTTGTTACTCCCTGTGTTTATCCTGAAGGCATGTGATGCTTTCACCTCCACTTTGTTAGTGGGGAGAAGATGCCAACAGAAGCTGTTTGACCCATGCTCCAGAGATAAATGCAGTTGGTCATTGTACTTCTCAACAGAGCTCCTCTGAAGTTGGTAGTGAGGTTTTCAGCGACTGTAAGATGCCAAAAGCACAGTGTGTTATTTTTCTAAGTACAAATCACAGGGAGTCCAGTTTGTGAGTGGGATATGAGATCTGTGCTATTCACATGTTCAGATTCTGGGAGGTCTCAAGAAATGGCAGTTCTGCAGAGCACTTCAGTGCGTTGTCTGTTCTTCCTGCAGGCACTGAAGGGGATGTGGGTGGAAGCTTTGGGGTCACGAAGGGCTGTGTGACCCTTGCTCAAGGATTAAACAAGTTAATGAGCAGTGAGTCAGTGACTTCAGAGATTCTCAGCATCTACTAATAGCATGGCCTATGAGTACCAACCCAGATATCCTGGGGGGCTGTTAACCCTTTTTTTGTTGTTCTTTTTTTTTTAACTGTAAAGAAGTGGGAGAAGGTGCTGATCTCCCAGCAATCCGGTTACTGGGACACTTTCATCTCATCCACTGGTCCTGCTGTGAAATCTCTTAAGTCTATAATCATGTGGGGCTCTGCAGCTCTCCATGAGAGGCTGCTGCACGCTTAGTGGTCAGACTGCTAATTTAGGCTGAATTTACCTCCTAAGGTCACGTTTCCATCCTTCTAGAGCAGTTCACTGTTTTCATGCTCTTGAAATAATTTAGAGCATTGTCTAGCCCTGGACTTCTGTGGCAACTGTGACAGGAGTTGAGCTCATTACCTGTGTGACCTCAAGTGATGTCTCATCCCCTCAGCTGCCCACAGGTGCCTTGCAGAGGCTGATGCCAGTATCATCTTCCCTGTAGCTACGTGTGAAGCCCCCTTATCTCACTCACTGCTCGGCGGCCTTGTAAGAATCAGATTGTCGTAGTGTTTGCTCCTGTGATAAGGGGAACAAATCCTCCCTCTTGATAGCGGTGGAGAGACAGAAGGAAATGTGTTCAGACCAAAGTGCAGGTAGAGCTGTTTGTAAATGCCAGAGGTTCGGATGCTGCCTGTGCACGTGGCTATGGGCTGCCCTCCAGAGCTGAGGGCTGGTGGCAGGCAAGGCAGGTTTGTGAAGGACTGCACTGCATGTGGTCACAGCAGAGCATTTCTCAGGCTCCGGAGATCCACTGTTGATTAGCTTCACATAGATCTTCCCTATCTGTGTGGAGTTTAAGGTTTAATTACTAGATCTGCATCAACACATGTAGCAGCCAGAGGCTTTAATGAAGCTGACAACCTACTTCCTTCAGCAGCCCAGCAGCACTGGGTCTTAAGTTCTGCTTTCCCCGAGTGACATCTTCCCTGCAGGTGGCAATACAGCTGGCAGGTTTAATTTGTTAAGTGGCATTGATTATTTTTAGCACCATCATGGAGATAATGACTGCACAGTGGGCCGGCTGTGGAAATTATGCTGGGATCTTCTTTGCTTACAAATTCTTTGGCAACAGCCTTGCATGCACCCTGCCGCAAACTAATTCTGTGTTTCATGGGGAAATAGGGCAGGTTGCCTGCTTGGGAAACGGTGAGGAAGGGTTAATGGGGGTTGTCACATTTAGTGTGCATTAAAATGGAGATAAAGTTTTTCTTTTGAAGGAGTGACTGGAGTAACTGTCTGCAGAGGCTTCTGGTGGGCTTGTAGCTTTTGGCTGGCAGCTGCTATAGACTGGGGTGGGCTGTTGGGTTCTGTTCAGAGAGCAGCTGCCCAGACTGATGTCTGAGGTGACCCAGCTCTCATTTTCCCTTCCCAGGTGATGATTGTGGTTGGCGGACAAGCGCCCAAAGCCATCCGCAGTGTGGAGTGCTATGACTTTGAGGAGGAGCGGTGGGACCAGGTTGCTGAGCTTCCCTCCCGGAGATGTAGAGCAGGTAATGGGAAAGCTTGCTGCAGCTTTCTTTGTGCCCAGCTCTTCACGGCCAGATGGATGCGTCCTCAGTCATTGCTTCAGTCTTCCTCTGGGCCTCCAGCCTCAAGCAGCTTTCTTTTTGCCATTCCTTCTCCTCTTTCCATACATGTATACCCTTTGTGTTCAGGTGGATGCCCTGCACTCTGCAGGGGTTGCTCACTGCCTGTCTGCCCGTAGTGGTTACTGTCCCCACAAGCATCCAGTTTGCTGTGGTTTCCTAGTGCAAAATCAGAGGAGCTCAGTAAAGCCCTCTTGGTCTGTTAAGGGTCAGTGGAGAGTGGGACTGAAAGCTGGGAGCATTCTCCTGAAGATATGGGATAGATGTGAATGTGGATCACCATTTGGTGTCCTCTGTGACTCCAAAAAATGTTTCATTCAGATATGAATCCATCTGTGCCTTATGTTGCTGTGCATTTATGTGCATTTCACCATCCTTACAACACGTATATGTTATCATACTTGGCTCCACTGCTCTTAACCTGCAGAAAATGCTCAAGACTTGCCCACATTCTGCTCTTCCCTTCTGTCTTATGCACCCTGGCAGCCATCTGATAGTACTTGGCTCTTCAGCTGTTTGTAAAACCTCCATAAAATGTCTCTCCTCCTTTTTCAGGTGTAGTGTTTATGGCTGGCAATGTTTATGCTGTTGGAGGCTTTAATGGATCTTTAAGGGTACGCACCGTTGATGTGTACGATGGCGTGAAGGACCAGTGGACATCCATAGCCAGCATGCAGGAAAGAAGAAGCACTTTAGGTGCAGCTGTGCTCAATGATCTCCTGTATGCAGTGGGCGGTTTTGATGGCAGCACCGGTAGGTGGCTGAACAAAAGCTTGACCCAAAGCAGTGTTTTCAGAGACCCCAGCAGAGATTGCAGAGTTTTAGCGAGGCTCCAGAGCAATTCCTCTCTGATTTTGTAGAGAATGAGCCAGAGTCTGGGTGGGTGCATTGTGTGCAATGCCAAACACATACACCTTCTGACCCTTCAGTAATTGTGGAGTGTCTCACCCCATTTCTTTTTCTTTAGTGATATGGTTCTTTCCATCTTGTTCTCTATATGAACATGCTGATTCTGACTAGAAAGGGATTTTCCCTGATTTTAGTTGGAATTTTGCATAGCAACATGAATGAAGTGTGAACAAGGCATTTTATGGGGTATGCTTGTCTGCGAGTTACGTTGATATAAATGCACGTTTAGCTTCACACCTCTGCTGTAGGGCACCTCCACCTGGTTTAGCTGTTTCAGCTGGTGATGAGTACAGTGCAGAATGTTCTGGGGTAATTTTGAATCCTTTGCATAGACGTTTTATAATGCTTGAAAGAATGTGAACCTTTGGGCTTGGAATCTGGACTCTGCTCCACCTTGGTGCCCCAGGGTAAGGGGCTATGTGGTGATTTTTCCAGCTGCTGGAGAAGTGGCATTGATGTGGTGTGCCCAGCTTGAAAGGAAAGGGACTGGAAAATTGGGTCTCAGGAGTGTGGGGGGAATTACGGGCTTGGGTGGAGGTGGAAGGCAGATGAAAGTGCAACACCAATCTTTTTCTCTTCTCTTTTTTTTTAATTAGAAAACCTGTGTATCCCCTTTTTAACTAGGTCTGGCATCAGTTGAGGCCTATAGCTATAAAACCAATGAGTGGTTTTTTGTGGCTCCCATGAACACAAGAAGAAGCAGTGTTGGAGTTGGAGTTGTGGAGGGTAAGAAAACCATCAGCCATTTCCATCAAGCAAACGTTTCAGTGTCAAACAGAAGCCTGAGTGATTAAGTGCAATAGGAAGTAACTGCAGGACCTGTTCTCTACACTGTCTTCGATTGGTAAAGATTTATTTTATCAGACCTAATTGCTGCAGCTTTTTCTGTTCCCCTTTACATATAAGTGAAAAGTCATGTGCTGCTTTCCAAGAGCCTCAGACCTGTATCAGACCAACCCATGCCTTCTGTGAACGCTGTTACGTGTGTGTGCAGGTTTCTCTGAACCCTTATTCTTCCTGTGCTGCTTCTGATGACAGCAAACAGTGTTATGCAGTGCACTGTTGCCAACAGCAGACAGTGTGTGGATGGAGCACCTATCACAAGAAATCTGCTCAGCTGGAGAATGGGAGCATGGCTCATCCCACAGCCCCAGGCTGGTGGTTTGGCAGGAATACTAAAACCAGGCTTTCAGGCACACGCAGCATAATTTGCTCTGGTTCATAAGTGAACAGGGGCTGATGATTGTGAATGCTGATACTGAGGCAGCTCGGGAGTGGGGCAGGTGAGGTGAACAGAGCAGGTGGTGCAAGGGATCGTGCAGTACCTGTTGGCACAGAGGTGCCAGCGGCCAGCTTGAGTGAACTGGAACCAAGTAGCTTGGTTTGCATCCAGGAGAAAGAGCAACTTAGATAGAAACCTTCAGCAAAATCAGTTCTGAAGCAAGGGAAAGTTCTTGTTTGACCTTCTCTTTAGCATGGTGTAACGGTTTCCAATTGGTTTCCAATTAGTTCCCTGCAGAGCAGCCAGTGGCACAAAGCTTGTTGTGTACTCTGCTTTAAACCTGATTGGTTTGAATGGGAAATGTGTGAAGTGTGTTTGCGAGGAGAAGAGGATGAGGTGAAGTCAGAATGATGCGTGGGGGTTGTGCTAAATCTGCCTAGTTGTTAAAATAAGCATCTCATTCAAAACTGGCCCGTTCACATGCCTGTGGAGTGCAGTGCTGGGCTACTGACAGTGGTTTGTTTTGCTGAAGTGGGTTGGTCATTTGAATTCCAAACAAATACTTACTACATACCTGAGAAATGTGTTTCTATGAACTATTTTCTACTGGACACATATGAAATCCTTTTGCTTTGCTTTGTTTAAAGTGTGAGAAAGTGTTGCATGTGTTGGAGTTCACGATAGTAAGTGAGCGTGTGATGGAGAAGGAAAGCTGATTGTAATAGTGTAGGGAACCAACTGCAGCATGCAATTAACCCCCAGTGCTCATCTGCATATGATAGAGATTGATCCAATGCCTGTGGGTAGTGAAAATACCTAAGAATTGATGCCAACCAGGGAACTTTATCTTATCCTGCTTTGTCTGCACTCTTGCCTTGGTTCATTGAGTAACAACAAGTGGCTTCAAACAGCAGTCCAAACGAGCTCAAGGAGGCTGTTGAGTGAAGCTGTGACCCCAGAGGCAGGACCACATCCTTACCCTTGAAGCCCTGGAATATCAAAGTATCAAGCATAAGACTGTAGGTGATAGCTGCTATTGGGAGTCTTGCATGACAAAGAAGTGCACAGGACAGACATACTGTCCTATGTTCATGATCACTTGGCATGAGTGAACGGAGTGGCCTCAGCTGTACTAGCAGCTTTGGTTTGTCCTAGGATCTTCAAAATTGGGTCTACATTTCCATGGAGGTAGTATATTAAGAGGCTGTTGCAGATTTATTGCTCGTGTGACATTGTAATTAATGTACACTATTTACCTTTGTCAGCTCACCTTGCTATGTGGCACCTGAACAGGAGGAAATGCTGATTGAAAGAACGTGCTTGGTATTAACTCATCTCCTAGGCCAGCAAGTCATTCAGAAAACCCTCAGGGCTTTGGGCTTCTAATGAAGCTGTTGTGTAGAGATGGTTCCCTGTCTTGGCTGACAGCCTTAAAAGCAAACAGGCCCACTGTCTGTGAGCCTGCTTCAGATCCTTTCAGTAGGGTTTGCCCCAGACATGCCAGCAGGCTCAGGCAGCTCTGCTAGGGCCTTCCCAGCCAGGATCTGACCTCAGTGGTTCTGCCAGGCACGGTGGGAGCATCATACATCAGTTGTAGCCGTGATGCTGATGCCAACATGTGTCTCTTGCAGGTAAGCTCTATGCTGTGGGGGGTTACGATGGAGCATCTCGCCAGTGCCTTAGTACTGTAGAGCAGTACAACCCGGCCACCAACGAATGGACCTACGTAGCTGACATGAGCACTCGACGCAGCGGTGCAGGTACTGGCTCTGGGTGTGTTCTTTTAAGAAATCACTGGGCTCTCCTCTCTTTGTGAAAGGAAAGGAAAAGTGTGTTATGGCAAGCGGGCTGGCAAGTGCAGTCTGTTATTTCCACCCCTCCCATGAGGGGAAAAGCCACAACTGCTTGGAAGCTCTCAGCATCTCTCCTGACTTCATCATAATCTTCCAAATTGAAATTAATTTCTGTTTTAATGAAATAGTGTTCATTGTTTCTACGTAGCTTCTCTAACAGATGCATTTCACTTGTATACTGAGAGTTGTCTTTCCAAACTGCCAGCTGCAGGCTCAGTACTGGGAAGTCAAGCTGCACTGCTTTCTTGATCCTGTTGTTAAGGGGGCTGTCAGATGCATTTTCATTTTGGATCCTTCCTGAGTCTCCCTGTGAAGCAGTGGGTTACACATGGACCAAGTCAGGGCAACAGAATCCATCTCAGATGGCCACTGCTAAGCTTTTAGTGTTCCTTTGCTTTTAGTGTTCCTTTGCCTAGAGTTGGTGATCTGGAAGGTCAGAGGAAAGGACATGTTAAAGGAAGTCTTGATGGCTTCTAACTTACATATGGTATTAGGTCAGGTAGACACTTGTCTTCTCTGTGGCTGTTCGTATCCAACAAGGGTAGAAGCTCCTATCCATTGCATTTAAAATAATCTTCAGATGAAGATTTCCTTCTGAGCTGGGTGGTTGCACACAGTCTTTCTTTCCTCACTCTAATGTACTTTCTTTAGCTCTTGCTGAGGCAAATATGGTCACATGCTGTTGATTTTAATTCAGTCGAAGAGGTTTATAATATTGGCTTGATAATAAAACCTATCCCAAACTTACAGGAAAACATTGAAAATCTCACGTTGTTGACAGTATGTCAAAATAGAGCAAAAATGTGCCAAGTAACCTTGCAGCTTGCAATTCCCAAACTGAGCCGAGCCCATCAAGTGGTCGTGACCCAAACACTTGGCATGCATCCCTCCAGCAAGCACCAGCTGCCACATCGAGAGCAGTGCTGCAGCTCTGGTACAGCTTGGGAAGTGAGAACCTGAGCTCCCAGCATTGCTGTGCCCATGCTGACATCTAGTGGAGGTGAGGATGAGCGTCCTCAAATCCCTGCCAAGACCCCAAAGCAGGCAGCAGGGCTGTGTTGGCAGCGTGTTGCTGGAGGAATGGCAGTCCCCTGGGCAGGGACAACTCTTCCTGTGCCCCCCATCTCAACGCATATGGAGGCATTTTAAGTGGAGAAGCTGTAGTGTTCCCAGCCTTTTAACTCTCCTACTTGCTTAAATTAGCTTACTGACTTTTTTATCTTGAAGTATAAATGTGTCGTAACAGCTGAATGTGGTCAAATGGCAGGGTGTTGCAAAGCAAGTTGGATGGGCTCAGACATGGCAGGCTTTCCTTGCCAGCTGGGTGAGTTGCCTCTTCTCCATCAACTGGGATGTGCCTTGAACAGCTCTGGAGTCAGAGCTCTGTGCCTTTCTCTAAATCATCAGCACAACCATCCTTAGGTCCTGGGGGCTGCCCTGCTGGCTAATGCCACGCTCAATGTGATGTAATTCAGATTGGTGTTTCTGTTTTACTCCAGTTTGAGGTAGGAGTGGTGAGGGGAATGGGGGAAACAAACCCAGAGGCAGCCTGAAGAATTAGAGTGAGCCATAGGTTGCTGAAAAGAAGAATGGTGTCGAAGGGATGAAGAGACAAAGGCAGCAGAAAAAAAAACAAAAATAGAGTGCCTGGAAATGAAAATCAGGCTAAATGCTGAGAGACCTGTGGCAGAAAATATCAGGTGGACAGGGACGAAGAGGGGTGAGCTGCAGCACTCTATAGGCTTAGGTGGAGAGCTGACCAAGTTCTGGGTGATGCTGAAGCACATGTAGCCCATGTTCTGGAAATGCCTTGGAGAGATGCAGAATCCAGTAGCAGATCCAGGCATGTGCAGCCTTTGTTGTGTATGTTTGGCAATGCTGGGCTCTGTTTGGCAGGTGTTGGTGTTCTCAGTGGGCTGCTGTATGCGACGGGAGGGCACGATGGTCCCCTGGTCAGGAAGAGTGTGGAAGTCTACGATCCAGGAACAAACACCTGGAAGCAAGTAGCAGACATGAACATGTGCCGAAGAAATGCAGGTAACCACAATGAGCCTGTCTTTGGCACTTGGTTGCATTTGTCTGTGGTTTTTAATGTAGCTATTGTTCTAGTAATATAACTGTGCAGTATTGCAAACAAGTAATAAAATGGAAGATGAGGTGTCTTCTAGGGAATGAATGAAAATGTGGCAGGCAGTGTGTTGTGGGAGAGAAGTTAGCCTGTTTAACTCTGTGCTCTGCTTTGAGGTGTGTGTGCGGTGAATGGTCTCCTGTATGTGGTGGGAGGAGATGATGGCTCCTGCAACTTGGCCTCTGTGGAGTACTACAACCCCATCACGGACAAGTGGACATTGCTGCCAACCAGTATGAGCACAGGGAGGAGTTACGCAGGTAAAGAAAGAAATAGTTAAGTGAGAGAGCTGGGAACAGCTCGGGTCATTCATAAATGTAAGGGCTGTGCCTCCTGATGCTTTAATCTTAAATCTGTATAAGCTTTATTTGGTCTTCAGTAGAGGATCCCTTCATGGAAACAGTAAGCAGCTCTCTGCTAGCCTGCTGCTGGTGTTAGTTCTTGCAGCATGGTCTTAGCTGCAGGGCAACCAGGAGTTGCTCCCGTGATAACAGCGTGTCTGTGCATTCTCAAAACAGGTGTTGCTGTGATTCACAAGCCGTTGTGACACACAGTCAAGCCATTGCAAGGAGCAGAAGTGAAGTGGATCCAGCTAGGTGGTGTTGGGAAGATGACTGACCTCCGACTTGACCCATCTCATTGCTGTTACCATCTTCACGTGACAAGTGATACGTTACAAACATCATCTGCTCTGCGGTGGATCGCGTAGCAAAGCGAACGTCCTTCTGGGGATGTGTTCCCTGCTAGACACGAGGTGTTGCTTGTTATCTGTGGTGCAATCAACTGTTTTTCTCGATGGCAAGTGTCCTGGGATAAATACAGTGCTTGAACTGCAGGCACTGCATTTCTTGTGTGAAACAAAACTGCTACGTTTGGGCATGTGAGTAAAAACGAACACTTCTGGATTTCTTCACTACTGATGCTCCGTACCCACCGTTGGTTGAACTGTTTTCTCACTGTACCCAGAGGGCAGACCTTACTACTGACAGTGGAAACTTCTGAGTACCGACTGAGAAAAGCAGTCAGCAGGAACGGACTGGAACAGGGTGCTCTGGCTTGAGTGTGACACTGTCTCAGTCATACGTTTGTACATGCCACTGGACTACTGTATGTGTCCCTGCAACGCGTGTCGTATGGTGGAAATAAATACCATGTGATTTTTCTACTTGCCATGAATGCTGTTTCCTATACGTGCTGGGCTATGCCTTCCCTGGGGCTGATATCTCAGCAGCTCTAGACACAAAACCTCTCAGCCCCAAAGAAAACATGCTGCTCTGACAGGGTTCATTGCTCCTGTGAAACAAATACTGCTTGAAGAGAAACTATTCCCTACCCATGCATCTCCCCAGTGTTGCCAGCTGTGCTGGAAGCCCCAGTTCTAACTCTGCCCAGCATTTCAATGCCATTTCATAATAGAGTGTTTAGATGTCAAAAGAAGGATCTTATGGTGCCATTAATGTAGGAAGTACCTGCAGTGAGAACCCTCTGTCAGTCAGGCAGTGGTTAATGAGCACGGTAACAAACATGCAGTGTCTTAAAGCTTCCAGAGCGTGGAGATCTCTCTAATCACTGTCATTGTAACTGTTATTTTAATCTTCCCTGTACTGAAAGGGTTCTGCTGTTAGTACAAAGAATTTATATGGTTATTCAAAACAGACAAATCTAGACATAGCTGTGATGCAGTCATCTTGCTTACATCACAGATGCTCAGAGCTTTCTGTTTAAGAGGATGCTTGACTTGCAAATACCTTTGTTTGCCTCCTTGTGAGCTCTGACATACAGCGTGCAGGAATGTAGGCTCCCAGGATATTCTCCTGATGTATTCTTTTTTCCCCTTCCCCACTCCCCTTTTTTATTTCCTTTTGTTTCTTTCCCATCTCACTACCTTTGATTTATGTGGCCTTTTGTGAGGACCTGTCTCACTCCTTTTCCCTGTGGATCAGCTGAGGCTTTCTGCTGGGAGCAGCTGGCCTGCAGGACCGTATCTGCTTGTGTTCCCATTGAGCTCCAGCGCTAAGTGCTGTTCTTTCCTGGTGTCTTTCTCCATAGATCTGTCAAAAGCGCTCCAGGCAAACTTCTGCAGTAGAAAAGAAAAATACCTAAAAATCGATTTCAGAGGCATCTAAGGCTAAATCAGCTTGTGCAGCTTTCCTGGGTGTATACGTTAGTTCTGTAAATGAGCACATTTCAGTGTTCGAGTTGACATGGTCCTTGTACCATGGGCACCTGCTCTCTCTGGGGGAAACAGCGCCTACCCTTGCTGCTTCACCTCCCACGGGGGAGGGCTAACAATAATAAGTCCTTTCTATACTATCCTTTAAGTCTCATGTTGGGTTCTACAATTTGCTGTGAAACGTGCCAAAATAACAGCGTAACATGCTGCTCTTTTTGATGGCTGGTCTTATTGTAAAAGCTGTTGAGGTTGGTGGCAATGTAACCCAGGCTGAATCTGGCTTCATATCAGAGTCCTCAGATACATCTTGACAATGACATAAGCAAGGTGATGCCTTGGCTTGGGGTGACTTTACCCCTCAAGCTGGTTGCCAGATGTGTGCCTTGCATACAGCCTGTGGGAATATGGCATAAATGAGATAGGCAAAGCTTTTCAGTCTGTTATCATCTCTTATTGGATGGAGATCAGTTAACAGGATGGACGTGTATTTGAGCACACCTGTCTCTTGTTAGGTCTCAAATAAACATAGGAAATGTAAAGTTAAAAGCTTTGTTATAGCTGACTATAGCTGCCAAACTGATCTCAATTGTAGCATCGCTGGAGCAAAGGCAAATGTTATCAAGAGATTAAGAGCTTTTTTTAAATCTCTAACCCACAGAAAGTGCTGAAGAGATGCAAGTCTGAAGCTTGCTGGGTTGATGAGATGTCATGAAGGGTGAATATGCTTGAAAGCTGGGTAATTTTTTCCCCAATTTACATTGTTTTATAAACCTTCCTTGCTTATAAGGCAAACAGCTTTTGATGATTCTCTGCTATTGTAAAATGGCATTTATTGATGCTGGTGGCTGAGACCTGCGGCTTGCTGGACAGGGCTGGGGCTTGGCTATTGCCAGTGCTCCTGGCTGCAGCCACAGCTCCTCCACCCCAACCAATTCCCCTTTCCTTCTCAATTGTTGCAGTGTTATGCAAGCCAAGTGACCTCGTTTTCCAGCTATGCAATATGAACAACTGTAACACACGAAGAACCAGCTGTATCCCCTCCCCTTGAAATGCTTTTGGAATTTGTTTGTCTTTGGTGTGTTGTGTTTGTATGATTCATTCTGAGCACCTGAGCCAGCCCCTTTAAAGACTGCCTTTTTCTAGGACTGAAAGCATAGCATTAGTGCTAACAATTTTACTGTACACATCTTTTTATAAGACTTTTAAATAACGTTGGGATTGCTTTTTATGGCCGCTGATGACTCCTGTGTTAAATTCTGGATCTGATTCTTACCCTCCTGTGCAGTTTTTGCTGGCTGTGATGTAGGTGTGAATTTGTATGGATTCTGCACAAGAAATGTAATGTTGTAACCAAGGTCTGGGATAGCTCTTATGTTGGTTCTAACACAGTGGAAGGACAGCATTGGGCTCAACGTTCTGAAACAAAACCCATTACCTCAGTCAGCAGCACGCTCTTAGATTGCTGGCTATTGGAAAACAGTTTCAATGCTCTGATTTAACTTTGTTTGCTTTCTGGTCGTGGTGGATGAGCTGTCTGCCTCGTGGTGTGAGTGCTGCTTGTGGGTGGAGGTGCGATGTGCCCACGGGCTGCCAGAACTGATGGAGTTATTACAGGAGGTTTTGTGAAAGCTTTACAAACTAAACTCAGGCGGCCTCCCCACAATGGTTTGTTGGGAACACGAAAGGCTTTTCTCAGCTCTTTGGGGGTCTCTGTGTGCTGACCCCTATGGGACTGTAGCAGTGGGTTTCCCCAAGGTGACCTTGCACAGAGCTCTCAGCATCCCTGGGCGCAGGCTGGTGAAGGGGCTCACACACTGCTGGCTCTGCAAGCAGCCCGCCATATGTAAAGCAGGATGGATTTGCCTCAAGCAATCTGCTGTTTACACAAGTTTGAATCAAGTCCATCTTTTCCATTTGTGCCTAATAGATAAATTGGGGGTGATTAAAACCAATTTTCGGTTCATTCAGTTTATCCAAATATTTTTTTTTTCGTACAGATGTGTACTGCACTGTAATTACCATAAATTTACTCGGCGGCATTTGCATGACAACACCACGAAAGCTTAATACTGTTCTCTTGTTTGCAGCATTTGGAGACCACAATCCTTGCTATCCAGTGATGTGTGATGCCCGATTCATCCAGCTCAGGTGGTGCTTCAGCAGGTAGCTGCACCTTGTTTCTAACCTGTGGGATTCATCGCTCATAAACCTTAGCATTGGAGCAGTTCCCCCCTGGCTTCATATTGTGCCCATACGTGGGCACACGCACATACCTACAGCCTGATGCTCAAACCACGGGCTTTGGGAGTCTGCTAGATGTTATAGACTGCAGATGAGTGTTTTTTTCCCTCCTGCCTTTCTGGTTTTATAAATTATTTTCCTTTACGGTGACAATAAAGAAGCGTTGAGGGTTTTAATTTGTGTATTTTATGTATTGAAGGAAAAAACCAACAACCAAACCAACAACAACCAAACAGCTTTAAGAATCACAGAAGACTGTGAAGCAGTTTACCTGGGGGTGAAGTTCTTTGCTTGCGTAAAGCAGCCGCTGTTGGTTCCACAGCTGACAGTATCACAGTGAGTGGTGTCATTCGAGCTCATTATTTAATTAAAAGATTCTGAGTGTGTGTGAGTGTGAAGGATGAAAGACTTGCAAATCAGCTCTCCTGATGGCTGCCTTGTCCAGGGTGATGAGCGGTGCAGGGAATGCTCTTCACTGGTGTATTTATGACAAAATCACGTCGTTCTCTGTACTTTATTTGAATAAAAACTGGACTAATGCAACTCCTCCAGGTCTGCTTTGATTTCATCAGCTTCAGGCAGCGAGGAGTGCACTCCTTGCTCTGCTTTGTGGCTTTTTTCCTCTTTAGTTATGTGCAAAGGCCCGGTTCTGTTTTGTGCCCTCTGACGTGGGATGGGTACAGCCCAGCTCCAACTGGAGGCAGACACAGAGAAATGCTGCCCTGAGCTGCATGGGGGCTCCCAGAGCATCCTGCACGTGCTCAGTGATTAACAGCATCGCTTTGTGTAACGTTCTGCTGCACGATAACAAGCACAGAGCCACTTAACTACTTAGTGACATGGAATATTCTAAGAAACGTGCCAGAGTGATTAATACTAATGTTCTCGTTCAGCAAATTGAGTGAGATTTAATTGGCGCAGCTGCTGGAGCCGAGTGCATTTGATTTGGCCCCAATTTACAGGCTGTATTATCACGAGCAATCCGTGTCTCTTTCTCTCACTGCAACCCTCACGGCCTCAGCTCAGCATCCTGCTCAGCCATCACAAGCCCTGTCTGCAGCCAGAAAGCTTCTAAAGTGGCCCTTGAAGGAACGCGTAATGCCTGCCCCCAAAGTTCTGCTCTCTGAAGCATGAGAGATTGCACGGTGGTTTTCTATCTTTGTATTGTTACATTTTCCTCTTTCTGCCACGCGATGTCACCCAGGGGTGGTTTGTCTCACTGGGTGAATGATGAAACGTAATGTGAAATGTAGTTTAAATCATGTATGTGATGTCAGAGTGCAGTGGGACAGGGACGTACCCTAACACTGTATTTGATGCTGAGGATTTTTAAAGCCAAGCCATTTCTGCTGCCTTGCCCCGTGCAGCTGCCAGAGCTGTGCAGGCAGCATCAGAGAAGTCACTCCTGTTGGTAAAACAAGGCTTATTGCATTGCAACCCAACGCCATGCAGTAATGCATAGGGAATGAACATCTCCTTCCACTCTGCTCCTCACTGCTCGGCTTTCCTGAACCTGCCCCCAGAAATCACAGCTCTGTGCTGGAGGAGCAGCACAGTCCACGTGGATGGGCAGCACAGCTGGAAGGTTTTGTTTCCTTCGTGTTTCCTCACACCAAACCTCTCCCTGCCTTCCCGGAACGTTTTGCCCGTGGTTTGTGATGCAGAGCACTGCACAGCTGTGGTGTGTGAAGCTGCCAGCACTGCCAGGCTCCTGCCTTGCAAAGTCACCTTGTCTGCTCCAAGGCAGCACTGCGAGCATCCTGCCAGCTGCGCTCTGCACCACGGCCTAATTAGTGCTCAGCAATTAACGAATGGGGAAACACTGCACGCAGCCCCTCCTTGCCAAGTCGAGGAGGAACAGAAGATCGGCCCGTCCGAGTTACCCTGCTTGCTTTCTTCTTAAAAACTTGTTTGTTTTTCTCTGAGTCAGATGGGAACTACGGCATTCATTGAGCTACAGTGTTCCAAACAGCTCCAGTTCACACCTGGGGAACATTTCATGTTGAAAGCTGAATGAGCAATCAATTGGTGTGTTCTCATCCAAGCTGTAAAGGCACCAATATGTAATGCCATGCATAATCGTGCTTTAACACGTTGCTGCTGCATCCCACGCATGGTGCCACGTGTTGGAACTGCAAAGCTTCGACCCGGCACCCAACGCCTCCCTGGAAGCTGCACAGATCTGAAGTGATAACAGACCTCAGCTCAGCAGTGGAAAAATGCCATTGATAAGATGCAGCTCATTCGTGGATCAGTAACAGCCCGGGACACCGAATTGGTGGTAACCCAGCAAGGTGAACGTGGTTAAATCATTCCAGGACTGTTAGATTTTGGTACATTGACTTTCCAGGTTGAGGTGAGGTTTGGGGGTTTTAATGGCTGAGGCTTCCAGATGTGGGGAGCTCACTCTGTACTTCTGGGGGTGGTGGTGGTAGTTTGATGATCCTTGGGGGTCCCTTCTAACCCAAATCAGAGGGCACAAAACAGCTTCCACGAGGATCACCACCACAAAGCGAGGAGAGCACGGCCTGCAGGTCGTCCCCAATTCCTTTCCAACTGCATTTACTTTGGCAGGGAGCTACCTTAAAAAGAAAACAAAAGAGAACCAGGTGGACGGGAATTATCGCAAATGAGAACACCTGGGGGTGACTTAACCGCGCTGCACTGTTTCCAGCTGTGGGGCTGCGGGGGGTTCGCTCTGAGCCGCTCTCCTGGCGGTCGCCTCGCGCTCACTGCTGCTCCTCGCGCTCCCCTCAGCACGCGGTGAGGGCAGAGCGGCCGCGGAGCTCCGGTAGAGCGGCGCTGAAGGAGATGAGGCGGAGCGGCTCCTGGGCCACGTCGTGCGAGCGCTGAGCTGCGGGAGGAGGGTAAGTGTGGGGGTACGCACTGCGGGGTTACGTTGGGGGGGGGGGGGGTTGCGGCTCTCAGCGTTGGGCTCTATGGCCGTACGCCTCGGTTAGCGGGGCGGGTGCGGCTGCCGAGCGAACGCGTGTGGAGTTCAGCGCGTGGCGGTGGTCTCTTCGTGGGGGGCGGCGTTTGCTTTGGTTCCGAGCGCTCTCCACGCGGTGCTGCTCCTTTACCTCAGTGCCGGAGTGCTTCATAGTGCTACTTTGTTGGTTAGTAAAGAGGTGAGTGGCGGTGTAAGGAGCCCAGACGTGGGGGAGGTGGTCGGGGGGGCTGTCCTCGTGGCGCTGAGCAACAGCACGGTCCTTGGCGGACAAAGCGGAGCGATAGAGCTGTTAATGGTGGTGATGGGACCGTCGTAGGGAAGTAAAGCAGGCCGTAATGTTCGTCTTTGTCTCGGGTCGTTTCCAAGTTGTAAGGAGCGCGCCCAGCGCGAAGGCAAAGCACGGCAGCGCCGTGGCTGCTCACCCCACGCCCAGAGCCGCGTGCGGCCGTACCGGGCCGTTAACACACGGCGGGGCTACGGAGATTGAGGGGGGTCTGAAGGGCGAAGGTGGGTGTGAGGAGCAGATGGGGCTCCTCGGGTTGCTCAGTGCGGAACTGGAGGGCCCTATAGCAGTTCCTCGTGAGGGGTACGGTGATACCAAGTGCCAGAATTGTACGCCACAAAGCATGCGGCTTCCTCCTGCCCCACGGAGCAGGAACGTGGGATCCCTTCTGCTACAGCTGGTTTTCATCCCGCGGCAGTCGGGCTTTGGCTCGGTGCGTGGCTGGAGATGCTGCATACCACCGGGCAGCTTCCCCGCCGGTTGGGTGCGTGCCGTTGCAATGTCTCTGCATCCCCTCCTCCCCCCGAGGCAGTGAACTCCGCAGCCTCCGATGCGCGCAGCGGTTTGAGGGCGCGCTGAATAAATTCACGCTTCGGGTCGGGTTCTGTGGCTGCGGCGGTTCCGTGGTGCAGGAGGAGAGGTGCCGTGCCGGGTGCCGGGCTCTGGGGGTCAGCACAGCCAAATGAATGAGTCCGCCTGGCGAGCAGCGCTCTCAGCACGCCTGTCCTCCCGGGTGCGTTTTTCTCCCCGTGCGGTGCAGCTGCGCGGTGCGGGCGCCTGAACTTTGTTTTGCATATAGATTGGGATCAGATGTGCTGTGATAGAAATCCTTGGTCAGCTGTTTTCCATCTTCTTTGCGTGCCTGAGCCCCTCGTTTGGTGTCGTGCGTTAAAAATACCTTGCAGGAGAGAAGCAGGGATTTCTAAGGGGCATTCCCTAAGCAGGGTGGGGATTGCAGCCTTAATTAAGCCAATACCGATTACCTGTGAACACACGGGGTGTGATTTACTCTATCTCATGGTTTGAGTCCCAAGTATTTGGTAGCTGAAAATTTCGGAGGTCTTAATGCAAGTGCTGTGAGTCCCATCTGTGTTGCTGAGCTCCCTCTGGGGTGAACTGGCACCTCACTGTACCCACAGCTGCTATGGATTCACTACATGGTTGGGCCCAGGATGTGCATAACATCTGATGTGCTAAAAGATCACAGATCCCTTCATTGCTCTGGAGCTGCCCAAATCTGTAACAATCACTGCATGCCGCCTTCCCTCCCAGCAGGGCTGGCAGAAGCTGCTGCGCCATGTGGGGGTAATGGTGGGTCTCACATTGTTCACATCTCCATCCCTCTCCCCCACCACCCAAAGAGGAAGAGGAGAGCTGCTGCTGGTCCTGCTGTCTCAAAGGCCTCTGGGGTGTGATGGTGGGAAGGGATCACGAGGCACAAGAACTGGTGGTAACGGGGCTGGTACTGAGCACGAGGACTGCCTCTGGGGCTGGGAGATGGATTGCTTTGTCCAGGTCTTTGCTGCCCCACAGAGCTCTGTTTAACTGGAGTGGTCCTCGTGCTGTGTCTTTTGGTTGTCTGAGTGTGGGCTTTTTGCTGCAGGACCTTCTCGAGCTCCCTTTTATTGCTGTAGAAACTGCAGCTGACCCCACAGCACTGCCTGAAAGTCGCGTTAGCAGGAAGGTGTGCAGTGCTTGGGATGCCTGTCTCCATTTTTGCACTGAAGGACTCTGTCTTATGGAAGAAGTGAGGGACTTGGAGGTCCCATTCCAGGCGGAGTGTAACGGGTGCCTTCTAACTGCTGCATTCTGGGATTTACATCTCATAGAAACGTTACTTAAAATGAGGTTTCTGTGATGTTACCTCGAAGCCACTCAGATTGGTAAATAACACTCAGAGATGCCTGGAGGTCAAACAATGTGTTTCTGTTGAACGCGTACAGGTGGTTGCGTGGCAAATAATTACTCCAGGCTGAACTCAGAGCCCCTCGTTTGGTTTGATCTATTTTTTCCCTTCTTTAAATTCTGAAATAGAAACTGGAGGGAAGGCTCGAGGGGTTATCAGCACCTTACCTCTGTCGTAGCACAGAAGCAGACGTCGCCCAGGAAGGGACTGATTGCCTGCGCTGTCGCTGCGTGTTGATGAGCTGGAAAACCTTCCATTAGTTTATGGAGATGAGATTTAGGCTTACACAAAAGCTTGACGCCGTGTCATGTTTGTAATTAGTTTTCTGAAAAGATATGTGAGATGAGACATGCATGCGCTGTCAGTTCGTAACGTGGCTGCGAAGGAGAAGGTCTTTGGTTCTGTAATGTGCATCTTCTTGCAGATAACTCATTTTATAATTGCCATTTAAATATACTGGGGCCAGATAGCTCCAGTTTTACTTACCTGGGAAGCACCTCTATTCTTTGGCTGGCCTGTTGCTTTTCATGAGGACCTGTCTAGGTTTGATCATGTAATAACAGGTGGAAATCAATACCTGACACTCTTCTAAGACAAACTTGCTGGAGGATGCATGTCTGTATGGGGTGCTGTTGGGGGTTTGGTATGTCTCAGCAGCTTGCTCCTCCCCACCTTAAGTTAATGTCAGCCCCAACCAGCTGTGAGATCTCCAAGAGGAACTGAGAAGGGCTCCTTTGCAGCCCTACAGATGTCTGAGGTTGGCTTTCTGAAGGGAAAGAGAGGAACGGAGCTGCTGCTGAATTCTCCCTGTGTTGAGAGAACCAATCTTCTGCAGTATCATAGAGCAATGTTAGTTGAGTGATGTTGTCCCTCAAGCAGGTATTTTTGCCTTAAAACAGGCATTGTAAACTTATTAAGTGCACTTTAAGTTCCACTTTCCATGCTGTGTCTGGGCTCCAGCCCTGCAAGACGAAGCAGAAAAGCGCTTCCATGCTCTTCTAATGCAGGTCATGTTTGTGCTATCGAATGAAGCTGTCTGCAGCCTAAAAGTACACACAAGATGTGCAGGACGTAAGCTCTACAAATGTTAGCACTCGAGCCCAAAGGCCCATATTAAATTGGCCCACATATTTGCATGTGTATTTACTTAATTCCTTCCTTTCCAGCTACTAAATCCTGTGTGTCAGGCGGATGTTGCTGTGGTTTGGGTGAGTGCAGGTTGGCTGCACTGTTTCTCACCTGCAGTGGGCATTGCATCAGTCCTACGTTGATGCTGCCAGAAGGGTTGGTTCAGGAAAAAGCTGAAAGGCTGCTTATAACCTCGAGGTCATTCATGTAGCAATCCTGTTGGTGATACCTTCTCTGCACCGGTCACTGAGCCTCGAGCTGCATCGCATCCAGCTGTTTCTCCACACTGTGTGTGTGTGTTTCTTAGTGGCCAAGTGTGCCCTGTAATGATGTGAGCTTGTTTGATGGCCTTGTGATCACACAGGAGCTGTATGAAAGCCTTTATCAGACTGTTCCTTTCTGCATGTCTATTCCTCACAGTTCCTTCAGGGATGCTTTGTGTGCAGAAGGTTTCACCTTGCGTGGGAGGTTGGGCCAATGCTGTCAGAGCCTCACTCTGCAAGCAGCTGTTGAAACGTGTTTTAAAGACGAGTATCACAGCACACCCATTTTCCTCTTCTGTAGCTCTTATGAGTGACAGCTCAACCAGTGTGCCCCCCTTGGAGGGGCTACGCCACGTGTGGTTTGATGGCTTTGCTGTGTCTGTAGGATTGCCTTTGTCACTCAGAGAGTTTCTCTCCAGCTCATAACATCGGTGTCTGCTTTCCACCCCTCACTGCTGCGACTGGGCCACCTCTCAGCCCCCTTCCAATGGGGTTTCTTTCTTTCACTCATTGAGGATTTGAAGGAAAAATGAACTCAGTCCTCTTGTTGCAGTGTTACTTCAGCAGGGACTGGGACACCTCGTCAGGGCTCTGTGTGTTGCTGAGTGTTGTCTTTAACCGTGTGATGTTTTGCACACAGAGGATGAAATTAATGAATCTGATGATAATGAAGGTATAACTGAATGAGATGAGCGTTATGCCTGGAGGCTAATCATCGAGTAATTCAAGTGAGGCTGCAATTATAAGATTAAGATTTGTGTGATAACATTGTTTACCTTTATATAAACCAAAATTCAATCCTTAATAAAGCGACAGCAAATTAAGTTAGAGAGGAAAATACAGGAAGTATAGGGGGAGGGAGGAATCTGTCTAACAAAGCAGGTGGATTTTTAGTTGTGTTTGCTCAGAAAAAGCCAGAAACAAAACTTGCTGGAGGCTGTTAGAGGTGTAGGG
Organism: Gallus gallus; assembly: GCF_016699485.2. Classification (NCBI taxonomy): domain Eukaryota; kingdom Metazoa; phylum Chordata; class Aves; order Galliformes; family Phasianidae; genus Gallus; species Gallus gallus. The sequence goes on from NC_052544.1 coordinate 14,142,064, forward strand.
TCTCATCAGTGCACAATCTTGGAGGGTTGTATCATCCCTTTTGGTGCTGCAGTGGTCGGGATGGGCTCCCAGTCGTTGTCCACGGTGGGTTTAGTGAAGCCGGGAAGGATCTGCTGGTGGTGACTCAACCTCAGCTCATTGGTGTGAAGCACTGCGATGCCCTCCTGTTCTCAGCCTGTATCCAGGGTGGTGGTGACGTGGGACAATGATGTGGGAATGAGGCTGTCTTATCTGCATGTATCTCGTGGTTTGTGTCAATGGGGTGAGGCCAGAACATTGAGAGCAAGGCTGGGAAAACACAGACAGGACACCTGGAGGCACACAGAACATCACCAGGTGACAGAAAGGACACCATAGAGCAGTGTGTGTCTCGTGTTGGATTTCTCTAGGAGGAGCTGAAAGGAAAGCAGGAATGGGGCTGCCTGGGAGCATTGAGTTCACAACAGAGAGAGTCAGCAACAGAGAATAAATGTTATCATTTAGCAGAAGAGATGTTGGTGCTGGGAGTAGGCGGTAGGGTGTGCACCATGGACGGGGGTTCATTACCTTGGCTCTGAAGGAGGAGAAATCTGCACGTGGTCCCTGTTTCTAAAAGCTCCCACTTCAGCTGATTCCACCCTTGTGGGTGAGCAGTGAGGGCGGGTGGAGGTGCGCAGTGCTGAGATGCTCAGGGGTTATTCTGCTTTGCAGAGCCATCAGCAGACGGAGCTCTTCCACCACGAGATGGCATTGATTGTGCAGGGAAGGAAGGTGAGACTGCAAAAGGAGCTCAGCCCAGGGAGCAGAGTGGGTTTAAAATAACCAAATTAATAGCAGGCGGGTATGAAACGAGCGTTTGTCACATGAATGTCTGGTGTGGAATTATGTTATTGAAGAGCTTATTTCTGGTGTGTCAAATGGAATCGCTGCTCATCAGGTGAGCTGCTGCTACTGCTGATGGGGATGTGAGCACAGTTCTGCTTGCAAGCGCTTTTCTGGCGTATGGGTGTGTGAGATCTGAGCGGGTTTCACTTCACTCATAGGTCTCCTAAAGGCTATTGGCTGTTAACTGGGAGCTAACAACAATTTGCCCTTGTCTAACACTCTTCTGGTGTGTTGCCTGAGGTCTTTGCTGTGCTTTGTTGGATGAAAGTCCTCATTTCGATGCTCTGTGCTTTGCACATGTGTAAAAATCTATTTTCACTCTTTTTCAGGGCTTCCTTTGATCTCTTTGTGGCCTTATGAAGTTTATTTAAAGTGCCAAAGCCACCCAAACGCTCATGGTGCCACACAGATCTCTGTCCATCGTCACTGGCTTGACCACACCGTGCTTAACTCAGACCCTTCTGTATTTGTTCCTTCTAGTGATGGCAGAGCATGTTGGTACTCCTTGGTCTTCTCCCTTAGAGGTGTCAGAGGTGTGAATTTACAGGGGGGGGGAGGAGGTGTTTAAAAGCTCTAAAATCCAGTTTGGTGCCCTACATCTGGGGGGTGTTCTCTAAGAAGATTGAGAGGATCTGTGTAATATCACAGTGTGGCCACACTCCTATATGAGGTGTAGGGAAAAACCCCTTCCTAACCTCACCAGCAAACTGAGCGGTACATAAAGCCACACTGAGCCTCCTTCAGCAGTGCCATAACGTGTGCTCAGTTCCTCCTGCAGCTATGGGGTCAGTTCTGAAGCATGGAGTGCCTCTGCCAGTGGTGTTATAGCAGTGACCGTTGTGCTTCATCTTGCATGTACTTCCCACGTGGAAACCCACTGAAGTCAATTGGTGTTGAAGCTGCAGGGCTCCTGAGCCTGGCTTACTATCACTACCTGTGACTGTACTCAGACTCTGTGTTCTGGGTATCAGTGTGCAGGAAATCGTTTGAGAGAAGGTGATGTTCACTTCTGATGCCCACTCCCCTCTTTCCAGCAAGCAGGGAACATTTCTCTTCATTTTTTAAGTACCCCAGGAGGTCACTGTTCTCTTCTGATCTCAGAAACACGTGGCAGCTCGCAGTTGGTGTTGCCTGCCTTTGGTGTGAAATGTGCTGCGCATAGTCCTGTTGTTTTGCCTTCAGTTCTACCTTCCTCTCATAGTCCACTTGAACTTCTTAATCATGTAGATGTAGAGTATTGCTGTATAATTTTCCCTGTTTTTGCCCTTCTTGCTTTGAGGCCTTTTCTTATCAATTTCTTTTAAGCATTTTTTCTTTTTTTTTTTAGGAAAGGCGATAAGGAAATAAGAAGGAAAATGATATAATTGCAAGCTCGGTTCTTTTGGCATCAAAGCTTTTGGTGTCTGTGACAGAAAGCCCTCAGGACTCCAGAGTGTGGTGTCTGACAGCACTGCCTCCAGCAGCTCCGTGCATTTGCATTCATGGCAGTGCAGTACCTGTTTATGTGCAGTTTGGGGGAAGTGTTTGCTTTATTTTTTTGCAGCAGAGCTGCTCTGCTTTTTGGACAGCAGTTGCACGAACCTTATGTCTGTCCCATGGCACAGCGACTCACTTTGGTTTTAGTGTAAGCCTTTACCAGGGGCTCTGGCAAAGGCAGAGGGCGATGTTTGTGTTCCTGTCCCTGTGTGCAGCTGTGTGTCCCTGCTGGATAAGCAGCTGGGGATGAACGGCCTCAAAATGTGCCTCTGTTCTGACAGCATAGAGCCTGCATTGCCACCTGCCCATCCACTGTACCATGACATATATTGTTTGTATCAACTTCAGGCTGTTCCTGTATTTGGATTGAGCGTGGTGTGGAGCAGAAGGTAATTTGGTGTTTTTTTTTTTTCCTTCAACTGTACTTGTACAGCTATACCCTCACACATAATGCGTTCCTAAAAATGTCTTCAGGTTTGAGTTGGCTGAATGTGGTCCCTTGGGTTAGAATCAATGCTACTTACAGCCTCAGAACGCTGTGGGTTCGTCCCTCTGTGCAGGATTTGCAGGGGGGTTTGCAAGTGGATCTCCTCCTGCATTGGAGAAGTGAGTTGGTGCTTGCAGTGCAGCTGGGGAGGGTTTCCTGGGAGTATTTCTGGACTTGAGAGAGAGGAAAGTATTATCAAGCCTGGGTGCTGTGCTCACCTCACATTTTCTGGTCATGTATGGGGGAAAAAAAGAGGATAAAGGAGGATTGGATGCTTGGGGAGAGGGTGTAGAACCCAAATGGGCAGAAGTTGAGCTTTGAAGCTAGTTGTGAGCCTTGCTAGCTGTGAAAAGGAGCTGCAGTCCTTTGAAGGCTCCCAGCCCATGGCTCTGCAGTGTGAGGCTTCCTACCAGGAGCAGCCACACGTGAGCGTGGCACGGGTGGTGAATGGAGCTGGGTCACCACAAAGCTCTGCCAGGGCTGGTTTAGGCTGCAGGGGTTCATTGGGTGCTTTCCCATGGTAGGCATTTCCCCAGGGCTTTTGGTAGTGAAACTCTGCCCTATTTAGGGAGTGAGAATGAATGGGTCCCTCCTCTGCCTGTGCATGGATTTGCAGGGACTGTGCTGCCTTTCTCTGTTGGTGGATGACAAGGAAAGCTTTTCCATCTAATGAGAACGTTTCCTTGCTGATCAGCAAAGGGCTTGATCAATCTCGAATTCCTGGAACTAGCTTTAAAGTGAGAGATAGGCATATGTTGGTGATTACTTTAAGCCAGATTTATCCTATTATGGGTCTGTCGGCAGTAGCAGTTGTTGGGAGTTTTCCCCTCGAGTCAAACAGACTCATCAAATTAAATTCAGCTGTAGGCTGAAGCCCTCTGTTCAATACCTTCCTTTCCTCCTTCCTCTGCCTCTGCTGCAAGTTCCAAAGAACCAGAGCATCCTTTGGCCAGCAGCCCTGCTCTGCAAACTTTTCTCTGTGTGTGAGAACAAAAGCTGTAGCGAGCCTGGAGCAGTCCCCTCAGACAGCCAGCGTGCACACAACAGGCAACAGATGCTGCTGTTTTTTTGCAAACCCAAAACTTCATTATGCTTGAAGCAGTCCCACAGGTGTAGGAAAAAAATAAAACCCAACACAAAACCAGCACCAACAACCTGATTTATGGATTGCAATCATCACGGCTGGATTTTAAAGCTGCAGGGTATGTTTTTGGTGAGGGTCCCTCTCCCTGGCTTTAGGAAGATGTGGGGACAGGTGGGGGGGTGATGGGTGAAGGGGCTGAGCTCCCCATGGAGTGGGGATGGGGCAGCTGCTCCTGGAGTGCTTTATGGAAATCTGTCAGATTGCACTGTCAAATTCCGCTGTGATTGTGCACTGCTTATTATGTTGCTGTTTCTTTGTGGGTATGCCCTGTTTTCACTGCTTAATTCCTATCGCAGCATCTGCCCTGCAACCTGAGTGGCTGGGGAGCCTTGACCTTTCTGTGAGCCAGACTTCCACCAGAGCCAGGAGGAGCCCAAAGTATGAAAATTACCTCTGAAGAAAACACAAATTCTAAAGTTAATAACAATTTCTTGCTGTTGAGATACATTTTGCAATGCCCAAAGCAGGAGGGTACAGATGGAGGAGAAGCACAGCATTTCCCAAGGCCTGTGGGCCTTGCTGAGCTCCTGGTTCAGCTGGACGAGGAGCCCAGGGCAGCTTTTGCACAGCAGCTTCTGTATCTCTGCAAATCTCATTTCAGATGCAGAGGGCTGGGGGTAGGTTTTATATTTTCTGCATATGGAGGCTAAAAGATTTGTGTGCTGTGTGCTCTGCTTATGCATGATGGAGGGGTAACGTTACAGCCTAGAGAAAAGATTACTTGGAACTGTGCTTTGTAGAGCATGCTAGCAGTAATTAGAAAGCAAACCAGTCCCTGGAAGCCACCAGGATCTTCTGGCAGAAACTTCTCCTCCTTCTTTGGGGGCAGTGGAGCTGGAGCCTTGCTGGGAGGCATTGCAGTGTGCACAGGGCTGATGGCTGCCCGGTGTCTGTTCATAGATGCTCCACGCTGATTGTGAATCTGCTTGTTTGCCCTGGGAGGTGCATTAGGTACGGCCTTGGCACAGCTGTAGCAAAGCAAAGGCTGAGACAACAGTTGGACAAAGCTGGATCGGTCTTTTTAGTACCCTGGCATGATTTGTTACAGCTGAGTCCTTCCTGCAAATCCTTAAGGTTTTCAGCAGCTATAAGCTTTTTATAGCAAATCAGATTTTTGCACCCATCTGGTTGACTGGCTATAAACGTACAGCTTGCAAGTTGGCTTGTTAGGGTTTGTCAGAATTAAAAGAAAGAGCCCACCATGTGCAGTGGAGCATTCATCTATAGCTGCCTCTGAATTGTGCCTCTCACAAACGAACACAAGTAACCAAGAGAAGTGGTTTGGTTATGAAATCCTGAAGGCAAAAGCTTCAAACTGTGCAGAGCAGCAGGTTGGTGCATTGAGAACATCCAAGGGAGGTGAATCTGTGTGCTGTGAAGGTGAGGAGGACAAGTTAAGGGTTATGATTAATGGTAGGGTGCTGGGATGCATTCTGTGTTGGAAGCTGGGTATGCTCTGCTTACTGCTCCTTGTACTCAGTTACTGACACTTTTATTGTAGGTATTGTTCAGTGTTGTTGGTATTTTGGATGTATTCGGGGGTCTAAAGCATTTTGCCCATTATGGCTCTAGCAGCTTAGCTGTGGAACAGCCTCAGCAGCTTTAGGAGACCTCAGTGCTGGTTCAGGATGTAGCCCAGGGTGAATTTCCAGCCAAGACTCATGTTCCATAAAACCAAACATTTCTGCAGTTTAAGGTATGGAAAGGGCACATCTGCGTTTCTGTGCAGTGCAAGCAGGAGGGACCTGGGTTGGTGTCCGTGTCTGGGTGATGGCTGGTTCCAACCTCTCCTTGGTTGTGTATACGACTTCAGAGCATTTGAAGCAGTGAGTGAGAGATGCTTCAATACATCTTCCTGTAAGAGCACTATTTCCACCGGGCATCCAGAGGGATGGCTGCTTCAGTGGAAGCCTCTGCCCTCCCCATGCCCACCCCCCCCACGAGGAGGGGATGTGGGGGATTTCACACGCTGGGCTTTGGGGTGAATTCTACGTGGGATGTAAAAGCCAACGAGAGGCTGCTGTGTGAAATCCTTGCAAGGGGAGCGCACTTCATCGGAAGGGTCCTCAGCACCACAGAACTTTTCAGCCTGCTCAGCAGTTACGTGGCTCTTACAGCAAGTCAGTTTCTTCACCCATCTACTGGGGAAAGCGTATCCTTCTGGTGCACTTGTTACATTTCATTACTGTTAAATAAGATAAGAAGTCAATGCACCCTGCCCCACTGGTTTATTCATCTGTGTCCGCTCCTGATGAAGTGCATCTCCTATAACAAAGGTGTGCGGATGCTCTGGATGTGCACATCACCACTTCCAGGCTGCTAATAATGCGTCAGCATCGTTAATGATGAGTACAGAGGTAACACACACACACACACCAACCAGAACAACCTCACCAGGCAGCTTTCCAGGTGTGTGTGTGTGTGTGTGTGTGTGTGTTTAGGGCACGTGATGCAGATGTTGTCTTTCATGAACAGTTGAATTTCCCTTGGTTGCACCCTCCTGAGAAAGAAAAGGAGAAATGGACTCACTGTTATTAAGTCAGCCTTCCTTCTGATTGCTGGAGTGCTTCCACCAGGGAAAGAGTTGGTAAAAAAAAAAATCACTACAGCCATATGAATGATTTCCATTCATATGGATTTTCATATGGTTAGGAGTTTGCCTACACATTCAGTGTACTGAAGGGATCCTGTGCCGTGGCTGCCATCCCTGCTCCCTTTGCACTGCTGGGGACTGGCAGCACACAGCCCTGCTGTGAGGACAGCCTCGGTAACTTGCTCTAATTTTGTCTCATTGTCTGCGAGGCCTGAGAAATTAGAAATGCTGGGCATGTTTTATTGCACTGAATATAAACAGTCAATCCTCGGTGGGGAAGTTAATTAAAATGGCCAATGCATCATATTCCCAATCATCCGAGCAGTGCTTGGTGCTCCCCGTGCTCTGACCCACGTTCCTGGGTGTGCTGCTGGGATGGGGGCTGTGGGGACGCAGCGTGGGGTTGGGATGTGCTGAGGTTCATCACGTGCTACAGTGCAAACGTTGTCTGCTGTAAAGGCCTCAGTGCCTCAGGTCTAATCCAGTGCTGTACTGCAGAGCAACGCTCAGCTAATGAAACTGCCTCAGATTAAATGCTAATCCTTTTTTCTTCCTGTCTTTCTCTTTCACTGTGTCTAATTGTCTCCAAGTTGCCAGGTCCACCTGCTGGATGTTAAAAGGCCTTGATCTTGCTATATTTTTTCCTGTACCTTTCTGTCATCGTAATGCTGCTCCCCCCCCCCCTTTCCCTTTGCAGGCATTTCTTACCTGATTGATGGCTAAAGTGGATTGTTACAAACCAATTTTACGGCTCATACATAGGCATTAATATCCACCGACGCTTGCTTCAAATCTCAGTTTAGATGACCGCTTGGCCTCCTTTCACTTCTTTGTCACTTTATTTGGGAGCAGTGTCTTCCCCACCCCAGGCCTGTTTGCACCTGAGCAGCTGCCACCTTCCCATTAAGCAGTGACAAAGTGCCTTTTGTGTCTTTTAAGCATATTGGGTTCCTTCACGTGAGGTGTAAGCAGAGGTGATGCTGTGTGTGTGAATGTAGGTGATCCCTGATGCTGCTTGCCTTGGAAGGATGAGTCTCAGGGCCCAATCCAGGCGTTGCTGCTTATGGGATGCTGGGTTTTACTGCCAAGCTCTTATCCGAGGCGGAGGGAAATGGTACAAATCCTTAAAACCAGTACTAAAAATCAGTGCTATGCTACGTAAACCTTCCCTCATACACCACCATTTCCCCTTAAATAAGCCTGCCATTATAAAGCAATAACTGAAGGCACGGTCCCTTCATCGGCTGTGGGTGCTGCAGCCCCGTGCCGTGCTGCTCTCTGGCATGGTGCTTCCCTTTCTGCAGGGGGGATCCGCACAAACGGCGACTCCGCTCTATCTGTTTGTTTATAGGATTGAGATTAATGTAGTGTGGATGAGAAACGTGTTTATTTAGAGGGTTGTGACTAATGTAGTGTGTGCACTGTACATCAGTGAGCACTAATGACTCTTCTTCTGCGTGCTGCTGGGGGAGTGCTGGTGCCCGGTTCCCAAAGAGGAAAGTTGGATTCTGGAGCTGCCAATGGGGATTTGGGGGCTGTCACAGAGGTTGGAAGTCAGTGTTCCCACAGTGAGCAATGGCTTGGTGCCCTGCGATGCTTGAGGTTAACCAGGAATGATATTAAACCTGCGGGGTGACCCTGATGGGGTGAGATCTATTTTTCCCACAGTACCCTTCAGATCTCAGGTATTTCTGAGTGTTTGACAAATAAAACACCCTGTGATGCTGGGTGTTTGGGGACCGTGACTGCTTTGATGCCAGCTGTGTTGTGAAAGATCTGACAGGATCCCCATAACCACTGCTGCTACATAACCCTGTCTTGGCTGTGTGTGCCTGAACCACTTGGTGCTGTGTGCAGAGCCCACAGGCTGTCTATGGCAGACTCCAAAAGGCAGCACAGAAATTCATCAAAAGTGAAACAAACACTGAATGGTCTGTGGTGAATAACAACGATAGTGCAGGCAAGGGAAACTCACTGTAATGTGTGTTTGGGCAATAGGCTTTTCCTGCAAGATGCTTTGCTGCCTGAAGACCAAAGGGAGCTGAGGTACCTCTTTGGGTCTCAGTCCTGTTGGTGGGAGAACCTAAAAGAAGTGGAAATAGATGACTTCTCCCTTACGGTCTGCATGAAGCACTGCATCCCTCGTGGGGCTTTTGGTTTTGGTGCATGTGAGCAGAGCGTGACATGCCATAGTACTGCATCTGGTTCTGCCAGCACAACCTTGCTTGGGTTGTAGAGGAAGTGTGGTGCAGACAGTGCAGCACTGAGCATGGTTTGTGAAACGGGTGGGAGAGCTTTCTGCTGCAGCTTCCTTGGCAGCCTGGCAGGATCCAAAGGCACTGGCTGGGGATTGTGCTGCTTGCCAGCCCCAGAAGAGCTGTGTCCTGGGCTTCTGTGCAACGTGTTATTTCCCATTAATATTTTATCAAGCAGAAGAAGCAAGTTTCTCTTTGAAGTTGCACACTACTAAATCAGCTTCTTATTATAGCATTAAAATAGTGGCAGTTTTGCTTGGGGGAAAGGAAGGCAGGCAGCCCAGCTATAAATACTCTATTGGAGCGGTTAATAACTTTAGGAATAAGCAAGTGCTACAAACCAGAAATTTACTTTCTGTGCCCCCGGAGGCCAAACCTGCAGCAGCTCAGCCCCTACCAGTTGGTTCTGTCATCCTTTGGAGATTGGTGTGAGCCCCCAAGGGAGGGCATTGGGACTGGGTGGCACCGCGTCCTCAGGCACCGTGAAAGGAACAGAGGTTTGGGAATGGAGGTGGAAATGTACTGTGCTTAGACCTGCGTTTTTCTATCTGTTGTAATATGGGGAATGTGTGTGTATGTCTTTATCATGCAGTTACATCTCGCCGGGCTGAAAGCTTGCCTGGGAGAAAACCTTTCCTGGCGGACAATGAGGGAGGCACTTTGTCTGGCAAGTGTAATAAAAGCTGACCAGCACACGGAGTCGTAAAGATGAAAAGTGCTGTAAATGTGTCACTACCTGTTATGTGTGTTATATGAGAGATTTGTAGCAATTGAGACAAGCTGCCCATAGGGAGGACACGGGGAATTTGGGGGGGAAAAAAAGGCTTGTACTTTCAAGAGATGAGGTGTGCGGAGCTTCCTGTGCAGCTCTTCTTGGCGATGCCTGTAATTAGTGGCAGGACGAGGCAGCCTAAATGCAGAACCATTTGATGGCTCCTTCCTGGGCCAAAGCAGCCCCAGTGGGATGGGTCGGCTGCAGCCCTTCCTCCTGCATCTGTGTGAGTGTGGTGCTGAGGCTGTGCTGGAGTAGGCAGGAGGGCAATGCTAAAGCTGTTAATGAAGCCCACTTGTCCACGTGGTGCTCTGCAATCCAATCTCTTTTGATGGTTTTAGCTGAAAAGAAAACTTCGTGCTGATCAGCTGATGGCAAGTTTAATTTCATCTTTTTTTTTTTTTCCCCTCGGGATGCCTTGGCTGCCCCATTTCATTATCTCTCCCCAATTTGTTCACTCAGGAAGGGCTTTTTTGTTGTTGCTTTTTTAACAACGCTTGCATTGCTGCTGGCCTGACCTCGGGTGGGTCTGTCATTAATGGCTGTCTCAGAGGCTGCTAATGAAGATGCATCTGGGATGGGCATGGGAAGAGCTCTGGTGTGGGAGCTGGAGCTGCCCTGGCCCCTGGGGAGCTCTGTTCCCCCCAGTGGTCCCAGCACTGCTCCAGGAGCAGATCGTGTCATCGTGCTGGTTTCATGCATGGCTTCAAAGCCCCTCACGCTTAGAGCCAAAAGCTCAGCATCTCTTATCCCTTATTATATCTGCCTAATGTTTTATCCTCCACAAACACGAAGTGAACGAGGTAATTCTGTAAGTTAATGATTTCAAGGCGTCGATCATAATTCTAGATGCCTCGATTTGCTTTCTGCTTTGAAATCCGGCTTAGCAAGCTGGGTACCCCCAGCTCCTCTGCTAGCAGTCGGCCTGAAGACCCCCTTTGAAGTGATGGGGCTCTTTTACGGCTTTTTATCTGTTAATAATATTTATAATCTAATGGGGAACAACTTTCCAAATCTGTTTGAAATATTTCCTAGCTGCTTATCATGATGTAACATTATAATCCAGCACTAATTCGCATTAGCCAGGGGTTGGATTTCAATTAACAGTTGCATTACTTGTTTATTTAGCTCATCCAAAGTGTTTTTTTTCCACCAATACATGAAGGTTTGGTGGTAGCACTGGAGCTATCTGGGAAGCCTGTTCTTCATATGCATGCTTTATCTGACTCCTCTGACCTCTTAGAACACTTGGCCGAAGTATTTATTTTTAACTCTGTATGCAGATCTGCTCTTCCCGATGTTTAGTCTCCTAGTATTCCCAATGTGCTGCTGAGCTTTCTACTCGTGGGTTGGTTGTGTGGGTTGTTCTTTGGGGTTTTCCATATTTGCTTCATTCCCTCCCACGTTAGCACCAGTTTGAAAATCAATAAGCTGGGAGTGAGAACTGTTGGTCGCAGACGGGTGGTTGGACTGGGTGGTCCTGTGGGTCTCTTCCAACGTTGGTGATTCTATGACAGCCTGGCCTACCCCAGCTGATGTGCCATTCTCAAGCTGCCGTGCAGTGCTCATAAAGCCAGCAGAAAGTTGCTACTACTGCTGTAAGTCATGTCCAAAATGGAGATTTCTTTTTTTTTCTGGAATTGAGTAACCCTGAAGAAACCCACAGCCTATAGGGGCTCTACCCCAAAGTTTCCTCTGCTGCTTCCCAGCCCTGAGAGCAGCCGCAGTGTGACGTCTCATCGCAGCGCTCCCTCCGTGGCTGTGCAGGATCAGCAGTGCGGATGGCAGTGCGCCGGTGGGCTGAGTTCAAAGTGGTTCCTTCTGCCATTTCACCCTCTCAATGGAGCAGGACTCACTCGCTCTCCTGCTGTTTCCGTGCGTGCTGCACGAGTGCCCCGCAGTACGAGATACAAATAAACATCAAAGCGGGGGAGATGATTTGACTTCCTCGTCATTTTGGATGCATCACTATTTTTATGTAATTCCTGCAGTTGCCTGTGGCTGGTATTAGAGTGCAAAACCTTTGAAATAAAGTGTCAGGGGTTTATCTTGCTGGAGAAATAAGAACTCTTCTACCGATGTGGTTGGATCCTGAAATCTGGGGGGGGGAGGGTGGGAAGAACGGATTGAGGACTTGGTTCATTGAATCATCATAGATTCACAGAATGGTTGGAAGGGACCTCACAGTCCCCCCCAGCCTCACCCTGCATGTGCTGACTGTCCCTCAGCTCAGGGCCCATCCATGGCCTTGAGCACCTTCAGGGATGGGGCGCCCACCTCTCTGGGCAGCAGTGCCAGTGCCTTTCTGTCCCCTGAGTACAGAATTTCCTCCTAGCAACTTATCCAAATCCCTCTTTTACTTTAAAGCCATTCTCCCTTGTCCCATGGCCATCAGACCATGTAAAAATTTTGGTTCTCTTGCTTATAAGCTCCTCTCAGGCACTGGAAGCCCACATTGAGGTGTCCTTGCAACCAACCCAGCTCCCTCAGCCTGTCTGTGTAGGAAAGGTGTCCAACAGAGAGGGCAGGGATGTGCAGGGCTGGTGTGGTTCTGTGCAGCAGGAGAGGTGCAGAGCACTGGGTACCACGTGCACACCAGCTGCCCAAATGTCAGGAAACTGCTGAGAAAAAGGCATGTTTTGGAAGCTTTCCCTTGGGAGGAGGAACAGCAGGGTTGTTTGTGCCTGTGTAAAACTGGCAGTTGGCTGCTGGGGTTGTTTTGCCTTTGGGTGCCTCCAGTCTGTGTCTGTGCAGGCTCCATATGAATGTACCCTGTGTAATGTGTGAGATGGAGGCTTTTTCTTCATCATGTATTTCACCCTGCTTGCTTCTGTTGAGGATGTGAACGTATGAGAAAGCCCAAGTGACCTCTGGCAAACTGCAGTGTCTGTGTGCGTTGTGCCTGCCCTTATGTACCAGCAATGAGCTCATCTCACCTCTCCCTGTGTGTTCCTGCAGCCTGTGTAGAAACCTTGTGATGTGCAGGGATGCCAGCCCCGAGGTAGGCTAGCACCTGGGTGCAGATGAGATGTGGCACTGTTACCTTATGGTGCCCCCCGGACGCCCCAGGCTGCTTCAGCATCCCGGTGGCTATCGGGTGTGTGTAATGCTCTGAGGTGTGTGTTTTCTCACCTATCACGTTTGATTATCAGCAAAATGACACCTTGAAAGCGTGCAGCCCTTCCACAAGGGCACCTTAAGAAGCTGAGCACCTTGGGGTACCCTGTGCACTGTCACACTCCTTGGAATGCCATTTACACCTGCTGAAGTGCTGCTGGGCTCAGGTTATGTTCTGGCACAGAGTGCAGGCTTGTCTCCAGGCTTTGCATCTCTGCTGGCTCCCTCAATCCATGCACTGTTCCAGAGCAGCAACAGCTCTGATATTTTCTGGCTAGAGCTGCACGGAGCCATCCAACACGAGGTGTTTCATTACACGAATGGCACTGGGGAAACACAGGGCTTAATGGCTTTGTGTCACTTGATCTAATGCTCTCCTGCTGGGTCCTGTAACATGACCTGTAGAAATGGCATTGAATTTGCAGCCTCCTGAAAAGGTTCGTTGTCCTGCTGGGCCCGGCTGCTTCCCATTGCTTGGCAGGTTGCAGGAGGCAGCGTGCTGCTGCTCTTCTTGCTGGAGTTACTGGCTCCATCCTCCAGCACAGAGCAGAACATGGTGTGAATGCTCTCTGTGAGCAGCAGCCCACTCAGTAACATGTAATGTAACAGCTCCAGGAAAGAACAGCTTGGGATGCCCTGCTTTTCAGCTTGGTTTATTTGCTTGTTTGCTCACTAATTTTTTTTATGTTTTTTTTTTTTTTTTTTTTTTTAGCCTCAGCAATTTGTGTTGAAATCTCAGTCATTAGCAGGAATTAGCAGGATTTGGCTGCTTGGCTTTCCTTAGGAAGCTTGTTTGCTTTGTACGGACCGTGTGCAATTATATATGCAAGGTTGGACAGTGTGATACCTGCTGTGTTGGCATCCCAGAGCCAATGTATTTTCAAGTAGATGTGGTGAGACCAGGTCCCAGTTGGAGGAGGTGTTTGGATTCCAGTGTTCCAGCCCAGGTCTTTATGTTAGGAGGACCTTGGTCTCCATTAACATTGCCTCTCCTTTGCTCACTGAGGAGCAGAAGGATTATCATTCTCCTCCAGCACTCCCACCAGCACTGACACCTTCCCCCCACCCCACCTCTTGCCTCATCTCCAAATCTGGAATGATTCAGATAAAATGAAGCAGTTCTGGTGGTGTTATGTGTTTCTCACAGCTCTGTATGCTATTTGCAGCAGCGTAGTTAGTAAGATTAAATACGTTCTTGCAAGATTCAGATCTGAATCTGGAAAAAGCAGTGTCTATGTGCAGCCATGCACTGAATGCTGAGATTGCAGTTGAGTGGGTATTTCTTCTTCTTTGGGGGGGAAGAGGGGAATTCATTTTGTGTTCAGACTGGCTGTGTGTGCTTCAAAGTCCCCGTTTCTCTCACCTTGCAGGTTTTTGGTTTTTTTGTGCCTTAGCCTGAAATGCAGTTTGGTGGCATTAAAGGGTGGGAGGCCCTCGCAGCTCTTTCATGCTGGTCTGGGTAGTTTTAACAGCCAGAAGACCACAAATAGCTCCAGGGATTTTTGTTTGGGTGCGTTCACGAGGTGCTGTGCTCAGAGATTTCATGGCCATTTAGGAGCACCTTTGCTATCAAGAGCCAAAGGGACCGATGCTTCTAAGCCACTTAGAAGTGCAGAAGAACGTTGCCCCGAGTCAGGTGCAGATTTTAAGGCTGTGCCATAAATATAAGTGAAAACCCTGGGATGATCAAAATGGAAAGAGGCTGTGCCAGCATCTGCCGAACAGATCTATGTGGAGGAAAGTCAGCCTCTTTCTTACATCTCCAGCACGAAATTCCTACACGTTGTCTGCTTTATAACAATAAATCTTTTTACCCAAGGGGTTTCTCACAGCCTTGGTCTAGCTTTCAGCTTCAGACTTCGGTGAGGGTCAAATCCAGCACTGGGCTCCTCATCCTAAACAAGCGGAGCGCTGTCAGCCATCACTCAAACCTCTCATTTCTCCCTTGACTCAAAAAAGAGAAGCCAAAAAAGTTTTCTCCTCCGCATTTCTTTCAGCACAGTCCGCACTTTTCCTCTCATTTTTGGGCTCTCTTGAGCTTTCAGAGTATTCTGGGAAATAATATGAGAAAAGATAAAGAGTTGATTTAGTGCTCAGCAAATATTGGAAGGAGATTTGTGCATGTGATTAGAATTCATTTGTTCTCTTCTGCAGCAGAGGAGGGCTGGATGTAATAGCTAAGAACACATGTGGAGGAAGTTGCTGAAGAGGTCTTTTTGGTGTTGACAGACTATGAATTTAAAATTAGCAACTGCAAGTCATAGTTAAAGTTTTTTATAGGCTGGAGAGGGATTCGTCCCTCTGTGTGGATATGGAGATATTTCTTTGGAGTAGATATGGCTCCTGTCAGTAGGCACAAATCCATAGTGTGCAGTTGTGAGGAATTTGAGCTGCGCCGGGAACGTCGCAGGAAATTCAGCAGGGAGGAGGAGAAGAGATTACCCAGCAGTTTTAATAAGTTTTTCTCCTCTTGATTGGCATCGAGCCCTTATTCAGCCCTATTCTGCTTGGACTGAGGAGCAATGAGGGGCTACAGCTTACAAAGCTGAGTTCTGCCCGGGGCCCATCATCTCCAAAGCATCTTCTATACTAGCACAGGCTGCCCAGGGGGGTGGTGGGGTCACCGTCCCTGGAGGTGTTCCAGAACTGTGGAGATGTGGCACTGAGGGATGTGGTTATGGGCATGGTGGGGGTGGGCTGGGGTTGGACTTGGGGATTTTAGGGGTCTTTTCCAACCTCTATGATTGTGTGGTCTATGATTCTGGACTCACGTGGCTGGGAAAGCTGAGCTGCTCTTGTCCTGTTTGTGGTGGTGTGGTAGGTGGCTGGCAGGCTGTGAGGGAAAGGCCTCCTTGCTCTGTGTGGAGAACAGTCCAAAGGCAGGGAAGATGGGAAGGAAGTCTAGGGTTGTGGGAACTGGGAAGAGAATGAGAACAGTGGGCATTTAGAACAGGCAGGATCCCTGTTTGAACATATTCTTGTAAGACTGTGATATAAAAATAAACTTGATTTGCTTCCTCACGTAATATTTCAGTGATGTAAGGGTGGAATCAATCTTGAAACAGCTTATTGGCTTATTGGAGAGCGTATAGAGTAAAGCTTGATCAAATTGTTTGTGTATAAAGAATGGCAGGGCATGTAGGAAATGGAGTTGTACTGAAGAAAAAGTATGTTGGTGTGGGAAAACAGATGTGGTTCCAGCTCAGCAAAGCCTGTAGACAGTGCTTTCATTGCTCACTGCTGAACACGAAGGGGTTTGTAATGAGCCAGCAGAAGGAAGGAGCTGTCAGCCCTTGGGGCTGCTGTAAACTGAGGGATGGCAACAGAGGGACTGAAGGGACCCAAGGGACGTGGCCGTCACTGAATGGCTTCAATGGGGCAAAGCTGTGTGCCAACTCCACTGTATGGGGTTTGCTCCTGGGTGAACACGCAGTGATTCCCAAGGGGAGATGAGAGCAGGTAACATATTGCTGTCCTGGAAGTTAAAGCTGTGACAATGTACCTGAACTGTTTGTCAAAGCAGAACTTCAGAGGCATTTAATAATGTTTTGTTGGTTCTTGTTTTTGATAGCTCTGAGAATAACAGAATTGGAGAAACGAAGGAAACACAGAGACTGGCATTTGAAGTGGGATATTGTTAGCAGAGCAGAGCGTTTTTGGTCAGGATTTATGTATGGGGGGGGGAAAAGGGGGAAGAAAAGAAAAACAAAAGAGAGAATGTAACAAGCCAGATGAACTGTCAGGCCTAGAAATGTAGTCATTCCAGAAGCAGCTGGAAAAAGTCAATAGAAGACAATTGACTTGAGATAGATTGTCAAAAAGATGTCAGCACTTGAGGTTCAGAGAGAGGCCTCTTGACAATGGAAACCTATACTTCTCCTTGGCAAAAGTCTGTTAAGATTATTAGGTAATGCATTGATAGAAAGTTTATAGGGCAGCTTTGAAAATAAATGATGAAAGAAAAATGACGAGGAGCGGCTCTGTCAGAGGTAGGAAAGCTGCTGTTCTGTAGCAAAATGACCTCTGATAGGCAGGGAGAAATGGAAGGTAAGCAGATGAAACACATTTTGCTTGATTCCTACTTTTTTATGATCGCAGAATGCGATGATATGGAATGTAAAAGAAGGATCACATAAGCGTGTAATTCCTAAAATAGAGTAACTGCTATGAAAGCTGAGGTGTACCAATGACTACTTTGGCAACAATAGAGCTTCTACTTCCAGAGAATCATTTTGCGATCTTTGCTTATAATGGGGGCCATTTATTCATGAGAGTTGCCCATTTGCTCTATTCCGTGCACTGTAAAAAGAACGAGAAGAGAAACAGTGCTTTACAATGTTTGCATTCATTAAGCCTGCAGTGCTGCAGCGTGCTGCTGAAGTCGAGGAGCGACACACGGGATTCCTGGGCAGCAGTGAGCTTGGGAGTCTGGATGCACAATAAATCTGAGCCCTTTTTAATCCTTCAGAAGGCAGTTCTGGGAGAATGCCCTTCGAGGAGTTTGCTGCTCCTGCCAAGCTGTGCTGAAGCCAGGATGCTGATGTCATTCAGATACTCAGTGCATTTCTGTGGATGCTGTGAATATCTGGGCTGGGGGAGGGAAGGTTGAGATAAATGGTCTGCGTTGAAAAGGAAGTCAAGGGTTATGGAAGGGATACCAGCGCTCTTATCTCGATGCCTGAGCTTCATCAGCAAATAGGAAGTCTCCTACCTGGCAGGCTGTGCTCAGCAAAAGGTTTCCTGTGTTTCCCTCTGAAATAATAATGCTCCTAGGGTTGGGATGCTGTTCTGAGTGGACTGCCTGTGTCCATAAATGTGCTAATTCCTAGGATCTGTGTTTACCTGGGTTCAAATGCCTTAAAGCTACTTGATTGGGTTGTGGGGCTTCCTCTGCATCCATTTAACGTAGGTCTGTATGTTAAGTAAAATATGAAGGTTGAAGGACTCAATATGATTTATCTAACTTATGAAAAATGTAAAGAGATTGAATTATATTGGGGCCATCTATCACATTGCTGGCTGAAAAATTAAAACGTGTTAATAGAATGTAAGTGACTGCTTTCTCCCTGAATTTGCATTATGATTAGGCTGGCTGTCCCTGCAGTCTGCTCTACCACATAAGGCTTTGGTGAGCATGAATAAGAAAGCACCAGGTATGTTGTTTCAGTGCTTTAGGAGCTCCAGAGAAGCACCAATGTGCACAACGTGGCTGTTGTGGAATCATGTCTCCTCTGTGCTTGGTAGAGTAGCAAGGAGGGGACCATGAGGAATTGCTGTAGGGAGGGGACCGTTTGGGAGACATGGAGGGTTTGGTTCAATATTGATGGGCAGAGGTGTAGTGAATTGCAGGACAAAGGGAAATGCAGTGTGTTCTCTGAAATACTGCAATTGGTCAGTAATGATGGAAGGGCAGACGCAATTCCGGTCATCAGCAAGGGAGGAGGAATTGTTCAGAACCTATCAGGAGTCCTTCCTGTTCGTGTGAAGGTTTTTCACCTATTAAAAACAAGATAGGATAGGCAAAGTAGTCAAATACTGTATTTAAGGCTGCTTTCGAATTACAGTTTTCAATTGCATATATATGTGTGTATATGTATGAATATCCACTTTTTTTTCTGGAGACTTTCACGTTCACAGTTATTGTTCTTTTTGGGCTAAGCCTTCTTAGCCCCTAAAGGCCAATTATTTTAGGCCTACCTAAGAATATTTTTAATAGCTGCTAAACGCATCTTTCTTTTTCAACCAGTATTTTTCTACTCAGACTTTCATGACACGTGCTTCTTAATTCTCAGTTCAAGTCTTCCAAACCAAGCCATATTTGTAACATATTAATAGGGCACTTTATTGGCTGTACAATCCCTACTTTGATCTCTTGGTCAACTCTGGCTGTGATTTCAGGCTGCTGGGTATGGTAGGATGGTGTCTGAACAGCGTGGTTCCCATTGGAGCGTGGCTGGATGGTGCTGGGCTTCCTCTCCCCAGGCACTTCACCCAGTGCTCACTGTGTGCTGGTGCTGAGCAGCATCAAGGCCAGGCTTTAATGGAGTTCTTGAAAACGTCGTGTAAGATGCAACTGCACAAATTACCAATTCAAAGGTTATGGGTAGAAAAGAGCTGTTCAAGGAAAAACTACATCAGGTTTGAAATCTAGACTGACTAAGTGGCTTAAGAGGGCAAAATTTAATTAAATGCCTGGAGCCAGCCTGAACTGTCGGGAATAAATCTAAATTAAATATGATTACAAAGTGATCTAATAGAATGAGATAAGTTATACATAAATTAGACATAGCTTGCACGACAGAAACAAATCAACAGAAAGTCCTTGGGTGTATATCAGTCCCAGTGCATTTTTATGACACAGATCAAAATAGGATGAGAATTCCTGACTGTGCGGCAGAAAAGAACCTATAAACATGATTGACAAATCTGCCAACAAAAGTTGAGTCTGTGCAAAGCACTGTTTCTGTATAACATGCTCTTAGTTGCTGAGAGGTTATAAATTATTACCAAAGGGCTGGGTTGCTGCTCTGGTTCTTTTAATAGGAGGAACGGTGATGTGTTTAAACAGAGATGGCTGGATACAGAAATTAGGCTTAATTCCCAAAGCACACTTAATGGCTTCGCCTCGCTTTCTGCCAGAGAAACATAGCTTTCAACCACAAAGATTACAAAAAAAAAAAAGGGGGGGGGGGAGAAATTGCCTATTAAACTGGTTTACTCTTTGTGATGGAGTCAGGTCACCGTTATTGGAGTGATCCAAGGATTTGATCACTGATAAAAGCACTTCACGGCGTGTTTTTGTGTTACAAAAAGCAAACTGTAATTAATTTGTAGTCATCGCTTGAGAAGAGCCAATAAATAAATGAAGATGAGGTTGGACGCTTAGCAAGTTCTATCGGCAGAAAGGCAAACTGAATCAAAAGGCGCCTCTTGGATGACAAACATCAGTGTTATTGCAGTTGGCGAGAGCTGGCTCTTCCCCAATTAAAATGACTTCAAAGAGAATTCCACGACTTCTGTTATGAGAAAAGTACCCTTAGAAGAAGGAATGTGTACAAACTCGGCAAGTCTTGTTGTGCAGCCCTTTGAATACTTAGCAGCAATACGGGCTGGGTTTGGGGAGAGAATCGAAGAAAAAAGGGCTGGAGAGATCAGAAGTGTGCAATGTTGACTGTGTTAGTGTTTTTCAAAAGGGAAACGTGAACCGAACAAATGGCAGGGCTGCCAGGAGGCAGATGGGACTGCCAGTAGAAATGGGTCTCATGGGGCTGTAGAGGGTTACTGTCTGATTCTGGATGGTGAAAGAGCAGAGCCTGGTGGTATCCGTCTGTTTACTCCTGAACAGATGTCAGGATCAAAAAAATGACTGTTCTTGCTGAAATCCTCCAGGTAGGCTTTGGAGGTTGCCCAGAGGCAGGGCAGCCTGGAGCACCACGTGCTTTGTGAGGGTCCTTTGATGTTAGGAGCTGTGGGCACTTGGGTACCACGTATTGTGTGATGGAAGAAGAGATCTCGTACTCCTTCACCAAGGGAAACAGAATGTCTTAGTATGGATGGTGTAGCACATAACTGCTTCAAAGCTGGAAGAAAAAATCCCCCGTTATCTGGTCTGAAACTGCCCCGGTGCTTGCAGGAATCCATGCCATGGTCCTTGGGTCTGCCATATTCTTACCTTTACAGATATCCACATCTGGGCATTTCTTTCAGCCTGAACAGTACAGCGCAGACAGCAATTCAGTGTGATGGGCTGAAGCAGCGATGAGAACAAGACCTGTTCAGCTCTACATCCCAGTGTAAGAGAGGCCAGATTTCTTGTAAAATCACCATTCTTGCTGCCCACGTTTTGTTAATTGGTCACAGAGCCTAACACAGAGACTGATGATCAGCAAAATAAGACTGTCAAGTCCTTCCCATGCTCTCTCTGGGTAAAAACATTATGCTTCCCTTTTATTTTGTAGCCCTTATCTTGCTTTTTTTTTTTAGTACAGTGTGAACCAGTGCTGGCACAGAAAAACATGACAGTTCCCTGAATCAGCAGTCAGAGCTTTAAGAATGAATAGGGCTTCTGTGGGAAATTTATTAGGCTCAGTAATAGAATTACAGTGTTGGTGGATAAAATACAGTGGGACATAACCTTGTGCAGGGAAAACAAGGCAGTCATCTTCACAGTCCTCCACCTGCTTTTCCAAGTTGACTCCACATAAACTCTAACATCTCTTTCCTGGCCATCCTTCTAACTGTTATTACTCTTATTTAAGACCTTTCTGTTTCACTGTGCCCCCATCTCTCCTACATCCTCAGGGAGCTGGCTTTGCTCGTGGCAGTGTTGCAGGAACACCATTCGTAGCTGTCTTTGGCAGCATTTTTAAACAGAGTTGTAACTCAGTGTCCTCTGCAGGAGGATGGGATCCAGGAGAGCTGGGCGGTCAGCAGATGCCAAGTTGTTTCCATCCCCTCCTTTCTCACAAAGTTCTTTCATTTTAGAAGAAAAATGGCTCTTGGGCAAGGGCACCATAAATCACACCCCTGGTAGATCAACCAGGTTGGAGCCTCTGGTGCTGTATGTGTCCGGCAAGCGTGACATAACTTGTACCTTCCCTGCACAACTGTTCTTACTGCAGTGTTCAGTGCTGGGTGCAATCCCCAGTGGGTCACCCCAGCAGTGGGATGTGCTGCAGATGTATGTATGGCAGCCATGGGGTCAGTGGGCGCTGCTCACTGATGCTTTGGTTTCCTGGCTGCAAATGCTTTTTCAGAAGCAATCCTGTTCCCTCTCAGCTACAGACTCCTGAGCTGAGTGGAGTAAATGCCTTCCAATAGCTCATCCATCTGACAAATGCAGCCTTTTCCTCTGTACAAGTGTCCCCGGGTCAGCTGCAACTGGAGTTTGTGCTGTGGTTGTGATGGGTAACGCTTCTGAAGCTGGAGCTGTGCTTTGGTGTCTGCTGGCAGAAGAGCAGCCTCTGCTCCTCAGCCACACCAGCTCAGCTCTGGGGCTGCTGATCCACAGCCTGTTTTGGGAGCTGGATGTGCGCCTTCTTGGGAATATCTGATTAAATCTGTTACACAAACACCCAAAGACAGAAAGTGCAGAACTGAGACACGTGCAGCCAACATGAACTCATTCAAACATTTGCTGAGCCACCACTGGGGCCTTTTTATTGTTTTTGTATTGGAATCTTCTTTCCTCAGAGCCTTGTTTGTTAGAGGAATATTCATACAAGAGTAAGGCAGTATGAAAGCTGACTGCACGGCTTTGTTTGGGTATGTGGAGGTGGAGGGAGCTGTTCCTGGTCAAAATACAACAAAAATATGCATACAGAAGGTGTAAGAGGAATTTATTTACAGGGTGTTATTCATTCTTACTCTTTCCACTAACTAGTGCCACTGGCCAAGTTAACTGTCCTTAAGCCAGAGAAAAGCCAGGGTAAGTAATGGTTTCTTGTTGACATCTTAATTTTGCAGCTCAATCTATGTGGTTGCTCATCTCATGGATCTCCTAATTACTTTAGTTGATATCCCTACCCTAGCCTGTAATTGTTCTGTAGTTTCATTAAAGAGAAGGAAATCGATGAGCCTCTCCTTTTAATCACAGGACAAGATCTCCTGCAGGGAAAGGGCCTCTGTGACCCTGTGGGGTTGCTGCTTGGCTCAAGAGGGTACAAACTTCCAACTTGTGCTCATTTGTCTCAGATGCTCCCTTTTTTGGGGGTGGGGAAAAAGGGTGAGAGACAAAAAACACATTCTGGTTGTGGCCTGACCCTTCATAAACCTAAGGAGATGGCAGAGGCTGGGGTGCCCTGCTCTTAGCTGGGGAGGATGCTCAGTTATCCCCATTGCTGTGCTGCAGAGGCGATGAGCACATTGCCTGCTCAGGACACTGCTCATTGCTGGCCTGGATGTGACAGTGATGATGGCTTTGGGTGTGATCTCCATTCTTATTGCTGCTGTGCTTAAAACAATAATAAAGAAATTAGTTCTATCTGTGCTCACATTCACATCTCCCTTGTTAGCCACGACCCAGTGTGCCACGTTTTGCTGTTGCAGCACCCCAGTGAAATTGTATTTCTTAATAAGGAAACTGCAGCACGGAGTTTGGGAGGCGCTGCAGAAGGGGAATAATTGCTTGCTCACCTGTCAAAGCAGAAAGTCAGTTTGGTTGTTGCTTCGAGCGCAGTTTTTGCTGCTTCTGTGCCGTGTTCGACTGGGATTTAATATTAAATAAATCAGAATTCATGGAAAAAGCTGCTGCTTTTCATGGCATTAAATGGATTTTGAATACTGCACCGAACTGACAAAGCTGGGACTGAAGGCGGTGATTGCACAGCCTGCAGAGCTTCGGACTGCGTTTGAAAAGCATTCAGATAGATTCCAAACTTGGTTTTCAAATATGTGTATGTTTTCTCAGCCATTCTTCCCTTGCTTTTCCGTTTTGAATATAACTTCAGGTCTCGGAAAAGTCCTGATGTCAATTTCAAACCTGTTTAAAGGCAGATTGTCAAATGTTTTTCTTGAGATAGCTTTTGACATCTCTGTTTACCTCTCTTGCTTGTGCTGTTTGTGGATGTGCACAAGTCTCCTCCTCCTCCTCGACCCACGGCGGCCTTTTTCCATTTATCAAGCATTGATTTCTGTGCGTTTCTAGCTGAGCTTGAAATTAAGAGAGCTGTGCTGATAATTAAAATACAAGTGATCGTTGCGATGGCCTCTTAATATGTAGATCAGTTCATACAAACATCCAGACAGGTCTCTGTAGGTGTCATATAGTGTCACTTGTATTTACACACCAAAGTGGAAGGAATTTGGTCTGATGAAACAATGCTCAAAATAGTGGAGCTGGGGTGACCATCCAACCTCATACCCTGCCTGTGTCATTTCTTCCCAGCAGAAGAACAGTACATCTGGGGATAAGGAGGGAAGGAAAAAGGATATCCGTGGGGGGTGAGTGAGGGCTCTGTGAGCTGTCCTGGTCTGGATGTGCTGAGCACACTGACAGCTGTATGTGAAGGTCAGGGGCTGCACCTGGATAAAGGTTAACGCAGAAGTTCTGTACCGTGTGGAGTCGTATTGATTTCCCAAAGGCAGCTGGGAA
Source organism: Gallus gallus (assembly GCF_016699485.2). Classification (NCBI taxonomy): domain Eukaryota; kingdom Metazoa; phylum Chordata; class Aves; order Galliformes; family Phasianidae; genus Gallus; species Gallus gallus. Next base: position 14,165,864 of record NC_052544.1, read on the forward strand.
TTGCATTGTGGCTGTGCTTTCTGTCCCTGAGATAGTGTCACCTCTCTACTTTAGTTTGGTTTCAAAGGGCTACGACGTTTCTTCAAACCAGCCCGCCTTGGTGGGTAAGCGGTGAGCTTTCTGCTTTTGTGGGAGATTGAAACGAGAATATTATTTTAATGTTCCCCATTGCACCACCCACCAGTTCTCCATCTATAAGATTTCATTAACTTTAACGATACAATAAAACACACTAAGTGTAATAATGCAGTGATGATGGGAAGGGAGGAGCTGGAAGCGAAGTGGAGCACTCCCGTTGTTAATGTGGCTCCGTGTGAGATCATGTCTTTAATCCAGAAAGCCAAATTGTGAGATGGGAGGTTGGATTCATTTTGGTGGAAGGCCAGCACTGTGGGGCTGTGCATGCAGACCTCTATATGCAGATCATTTTGGCGTTCATTTGCTACACTTGTATAAGTGGATGTAATAGCATGGCGTATCAACAAGCAGTGGAGATGGAATGGCTGTGACTGAGCACTTGTACCCAACGCTTGGGTGAATAACTGTCTGTGTGTCTCAAAAGCAGATGAGAGAGGCAGGAGAAGTGTACAGAGTGGTGTAAGGTGGGAGCTGTAAAGCCATGGTTCCTCCAATGTGTAACAGGCAGCAATGCTCCTGGCTCATAACTTCCCCTTAGTGGGGCTCGAGTGCTGACTTATTCTTTTTCAGCACATGGTTTATTCAAACGTCCGAGGCAGCTGTAAAGTTATTCCATGCTCTCGAATAACCCTTGTGATTAAAGTTTTGTCATTACTCAGATTTAACCCTTAATGCAGCCTTGCCCTGAAATTGTCCGACCCTATTGCAAAGCCATCACTGCTGTCCCCATACTGTGGCTGTTCTTTTAGAGATGATGAGTGGTAATTTATTTTTGCAAGAGAATTGCTTGCTTTCTGTGAGTGGGGAGTACAATTCTTGCAAGGCTGATTTAGCTTGTTTTCTTATTTCAAGGACAGATATAATCCTATATTTACAAAGTAATTACGTGGTTCTTCATGTATAGTACTTAGTCTGCCCGTGGAAACTATTCATCATGTAATTAAATGAGTGGTTACCCTTTACAACTTCTTAGAGAGTGCTCCAAACATGTGCGCTACTAAATACAGCTTTACCCAAAGAGTGGATGCTGGTTAAAGTGACCAACAGTTCTGCTGTGTTATAATTACGTATTCTTGCTGTTGCTTTCCTTTGAAATTAATTCAGGTGCATGAGTATTTAGCTAGACTTTGGGCTGTTTTCATTAACTTGCATGCTGAGAAGGGCTCTATCTGAAGCTAAAGATTACAAAATAATAATAGTGCAACCTCCTGAAGTGCCCACATCACTCATATCTCTCCCATAATGTCCAAAGCCTTTGCCAACTGTTTGGAGCATTCGGAGTAATTATAACGATTTTTCATTCATTTAGTAAAAGAGAGGGAGAAAACGGAGGAGAGAAACTGAAGTGACCTTTTGTGGTAAGCAGAAATGTGCCAATATTGAAACACAATTATCTGAAGTGCCTGTGGGTACCAGCTTCCTGGTGATAACCTGTGGTGCTAATTACCTGCAAGAATTCAGGGCTGATGTTTGTGACTTGAATTAATAGGCACACGGGAAAGGCAGGACTTGCAGTGGCGACGGTGAGAAAGGAATATGGAATAGCAACGTGGAAAGGCTTCCAAGATGCTTTTTGGTTCTGGGTTCTGGCAGTCCCATCTCCAGGTGGGGCTGAGCTGCACACCAATTGCCCCATCCAGATATCCCATTTTATCACCACGCTCTTTTAACCTTCCCAGGGATGAGAAATGAGATTCGGCAGCTCTCCCACCTCTGTTTGCCCGTAGCCTTGCAGACCTGGGGGGCACGAGCAAGGTGACCAGTTAATCAAAATACAAAGTACTGAAAAGGTCAACATAGTAGTGCAGACTTAATATATTTTTCTAGGATGGGAGACATTAATATTGTGCGTCTTCATAGAGCACAGCGTAATGTCAAGGACTGCAACATCTGAGCAGAAAGAAGAAAAAAAGGCAGAGTCCCATGACAAAGATTTTAATTAGGATGAATAATGATACGAAGCTAACTGATATTTTATTTATTTTTACGTGTCTAATTTTGGAAGATGTATGAAGTTCTGCTAATTGGCTCTGAGGATATTTTATTTTGCAAAGGAAAACCCAAATGATTTTCATAGTGTGTAATGGTAGTGACTCGCTCTGCTTTTTTTTGGGGGGGGTGGAAATGTGCCCAAATACCCTTTGATTTGAGTGGAAGTCGAACAGTGTTACTTCTCCAGCATCAGGTGCCTATGACAGCTCTGTTCCTAAGCCCCCCTTGTCTGGTCTTATATAGCTGAGCAAAGTTGTGCATATCCTGGTGAAGAGGTACATTTGCTTTGTGTCCTAAAAAAGCTTAGGTGGGATCAGGTTTTTCAAAGAGCCTGGGGGCCCACCAGGGTGTGAAATGGCAGCAAGCTGCAGCGAGAGCTTAAATCCTGCTGCTGCTGAGCCCCTGGCCATGGAGGGCTCTGCAGGCAGAGTTTGCCTTGTTGCCATGTTGCAGCGGTGGTTTGGTTGCTTCCATGTAGCTGCAGTGGCACTGCAGAAGTGCTCTAAGCTTCAGAACCTCTCATCTGCCCCCCATAGGTAGCATCCAAATGCAGCAATAGCAGAACAAAGGGACCTCGTTCATTACCTCCATCTGCTTCCTTAACCTGACCACATCCTGGGTGATGTTCCCAAGGTTCTGCAGCTAGCCAAAGCTTACTCAAAGAAGAGCATTTGGTGTTGTATCCTTCCTGAGGTGTGACTCTTCTAACCTGCTGTGTTTTGGCTGCTGCCTGCCGAGGCAAGAGCCCTCCTCCATCCCTGCAGAGGCAGCTGGTGGGTTGACCTGCTGTCCAGCCCCACTGCAAGGTGCACCTCACTGAGGTCTCAGAACACGTTCTTCCTACTCCTCTCTCCTTTTCAGGATGTCTTTCTATTGATTAACCCAGGCAGGTAAATCTGAAGCTAAAGTAATTACCTCGTCTTTGTTTCGTAAGGTCCCTAGGCCCAATATATTTTAATGACATTCCTCCCCTTTAATGGATATCAAATGACTCCTCATGATGTCCATCGTTTCTCCTCAGTGACGCTGGTGGCTGGTTACAGCTGGTTCAGACAATTCTGGGCAAACAGGCCTTTGAAAAGATAATTAACATTCAAAAAGGTCAGTTTTCCTTGCAGGTCTGCATGCTGATGCTCAGCTGCCGGCATGGGAGTTTAACTGCCCTTTATAACAAACACGGTACTGCAAGCCCTAAGCACAGCCGAGTACGTTTGTGATAATCTTGTGCAGGTATGGCTTTCACTGCACAGCATGTGGATATTGAGGTTTTGATTCTTTTTTTCCATTTCTTCTACCAGCCCTAACGTGTGAATGTATCCCCTGCTTCACCCTGGGCAGCCTCCAAACCCGCTCATGTCCCGAACATTTATCAGCTCTGGCTTGGCTCCTTCCTCTGTGATTTACTGGGGATGTGTACCCAAAGAAAACACATCTGAAGGTCAGATGGGGAGGAGATCCTTTGCAGCCTGTCAGGATAAGCAGTGGTTAATGCCTCAGTTCAGCACGCTGAGTTTCTTGTGTGCATCTATCCGTACTCAGGTATATTTGTACCTAAGGGTGCAGGTGTGGGAGCAAGCACTGGTGCTGCACAACCTGCACGTGTGCTCTCCTGTGCTGGAGCTGCCGGGAGGGAGGGCTGTGTGTGTTCTTGTGATAGGATTTCTTCACCAGAACAGGTTGAAGGAATTGCAAGGGCTGAAGACAGTGATTAGATGGCAGTTTTGCAGATAGCATCCTTCTGTTTTGGCAGAAGAAAATGGCTCGGTCATTTTTATTGCATTTTTAAATGAGGTTGAGACAGACACAGATTTAACCCACATTGCTGAGGTGGAGGAGTCCCAGGGCTGACTCCAGAGACAAAGCAGCTTCCCCAGAGAAACCACTGCTTATACAGTTATACAGCTGACCCAAATACGAGGGCTTCTGTTAGAAGGCGCAGATGGAAAACTTTCTCAACGCGTGTCCTAAAACTGAACCCGAATTGGGATTTCTTTTACCTCGAGGATGCTGTCTGAAAACAAATGCCTTCTTGCTCTTGCTGCAAGTGTAGCTCATTAACGCTGAGGTTCTGCACTCTGTTTTCCAGCGTTGTGTTTATCTGCGATGTGTTTGTGAGAGGCCTCTCTGTGGTTGTGAGGGAAACAAAGGGAAGGTGTAGTTATTAACATGGACCGTGAGTTCTGGCAGCGGTTAAGGATCTCTATGTTTGCATCTTTGTTTTTCTTTCTTTTCAGTATGTGCTTTCTTTAGATGAACGTGCTTAATTTTGGGAACATGCTTTCTATATGCAGCACGGCAAATGGACAGCAGCAGTGGTTTGGCAGAGGAGCGTTGGGGTATATAGCCACAACCCACTTGCTTGCAGTCAGATGGCTGTTTTCTGAGTCTGACCATTGGCGTGTGAACTTGCACACTGCTGTGGAGGGCTCAAGATGTTTCCATTTGAGGCTATCCGGTTGGTCCCACCAAGCGTGAGCGCTGTGGTGAGGGACTGTCGTTTCAGAAACAGATGTGAAAGCTGTTCTATTTGAGCAAGACCAAACAAATAGTTCAAAACGTAAAATCTTGGCCCGTTTCTAAACGCTGCCTTCCTTTAAACTGCTGCGGGAGGCGATCACTCAAAGCTGCTCAAATTGCATTGGTGACTTTGGGAAAGTCACGGTCAGCACCAGCCTGGCTGCTGCCTTACAATATGTTACAGCACGAGGAGGTGTCAGCTCTCCAGCTTTATTACTGCTGATGGCTATTACTGTCTCTTGAAGATCTCCCTCCCACTGGTGGCTAATCAATGAGCTTGGCATCGCTCTGCAGAGTTGGAGGTCAGTGGTAAAACTGCAACTATTAGCAAGTTTGCCTTTTGCGCCAAATATTGCAGCGTATTTTCCCACCTCCTCCCCAAATAGTCTGCTTATTGAATTGTTACTTTTCTGACACTAACAGATGGTTCCTCGTGGCTGGCATCTGCAAAATTTTCAAGCAGATTGATGAAATTGATAATGACCGGTTTCTGCAACAGATGGCTTATAGACAGATTTTGGTGTAAACTGACAATGTTGCCTTTAAAGAGAAGTTTCCAATGAACCCACACGTTACAGCTATGATTACAACATTATTTAGACCCTGAAAAATGGATCTAGGCTTAGCATAAGCATTATGTGGTGTCTCAGACAAAGGTTAAGAAAGATTGATTAGATAATTAGCAGCGCTTTATTAGCTGCTCACCACATCTGCACGATGTTCTTACATAAACATTCCCTGCCTCCAATTGCAATGATGATGTTTTAATATTTATTATGCAGATAGGAGTGAGAGCTCCATTTATTTTATAAAACACGGTTTCCTCAGATTCGCAAACCCCATCCAACCCCAAATTACTCACAGGAAAATCACAGGCTGGCACGTATGAGCCACAAGCCCCACGAGCCAACTGCTGTTGTGTTTTGAGCCTGTTCCTATGGACATGAGCTGAGCAATGTCTCACTCTGCAGTGAAGGTTTTGTGACTTGCATGGCATGAGTCTGGTTTTCCAGCACCTCAACTGCTACGGGCGCCCGAGATGTGGCTCATGGTGTCTGCTGAGCTCTCAGGTGTCTCTGCCTTGCAGTGCCAGGCTGCAGTTGCTCCTGGGTTTGCTGGCATGATGGCATGTGGGAGCAAATGGTCTTGTAGTTGGATGGGTGAAGATTTACTTTAGTCCTGTCCCTGTAGCTGCCTTTCTGGGCCATCACCTGTGTTTTAATGGGCCACAGAATATGGCTTCTGTTGGCTGAGGTCGAGGGGGTGCTGCTGAGCTGTACTCCACGTGCTCAGACTCTCATCTTAACATGAGCAAGTTCATAAGGGCAGCCTCTGCATGTCTTAATGTGAGATACGCGGGAGAATGGCAATGTCCAGAGCACCCTTAATTCTCTCGGTTACGTTTCAATTTCACATCACATTGTTTTACTCTCCCTAAAACTGTTACTGAAGCTTTGCTCTCCTCTGCACAACTTGTTGCCAATCATCATCACACCCCACCAGCGTGCATCAGTCACCTCCTTGATGCATTTTCCCGAGGCGGGGCTGCTGCTTCTCATAGAATCACAGAATCATTATGGTTGGAAGAGACCCCTATGATCCCCAAGTCCAACCCAGGCCCACCTTCCCTTCCATGATCAAGGACCCTTGATGCCTTGAAACAAATTATTCAAAAACTTGTCTGGATGCCTTAATTTGTGTTGAAGCTTTCATAGGTCAACAGTGCTGGAGGGAGTCCATTGAGATGTGTGCAGTGGCAAATCTTCCTTGGCTAGATGGGGAGCTGGGCTGGCTCCCCAAAAGCACCCGCTTTGCGCCTTGACTTGCAAATCCACTCGTTGTTACCCTGGTGGCACTTTTCCTATCGTGCAGAGAAATGAGATTCCATGGATGGAACCCTCGTTGCTGGCAAAATTGGCACAGTGGGATGGTTAGTTAAAAAAAAAAACAAAACAAAAGTTTTCTTCGTAGGTGTTTGTTCCTGTAACTGTGTCTTTCCATCCGAGCACTCTTCCTGTAGGCAATATTGAAATCGTTTAACTAAAAGGGTTGTAAAAAACAAATGAAATTGGAGAAAAATCCCGTAGGGAACAGCAACTTAACCAAAATGATTTCCCCTGATTAAATTGGCCAAAAGAGGTTACCTCCGCTTGAAAAGCAGGGTGCATTAATTTAAGTGGGAAATAGTTAAATCCTACCTTGGGAACACGTGGTCTGTTGGTGTGTTACCCTGCAGAAGGGCAGATAGAGAGAGCTTTTTTCTTTTTGGTGGTGGTTTCTCTCTCTGTGCCCTTCCTCACCTCAAAATGCTGTTTTAAAGAGGTGCAGAGGAGCAGGGAGGGCTCCTGCAGGAGCGTGCTGCCTCCTTCCCTGCTGCCTGCTTCCCAGTGGCAATTGCTCCGAGCTTTTTCTGCGATATCCTCAGCTCTTGTTCAGATGCAGATGCTGTGATTGATGTGCAATTTCCACGGGATTTGAGTAAATCTGAGGATTTGATATCGACCTGAAATGGCAATGGTAAACACAGGATTGAATTTGGCTGCGACTATTTGCTTCTGGTATCAGATAGCAGGGAATAATTGCCCACCAAAGAAAGCGAAGCATTTAAATTCTCTGAGCCCTTTAATCCTTTTTGTTCTGATTTTCTTTCTGTGAGGTTTCTTCGGCGCAGAAAAACAAATAAAAATGTGCAACCATAAATGTATCAAAATGCTGAGGCTAGTTTAATGATAAAAATGTTGCTTTCATTGTCTGCTCTAGATTATTTTCAGTGCAAATCACTGTTCCTTGAATGTGTGCTGCTCATAATGATTCAAAAGCTATTACAGCTTCTGCTCTGAGGGATGATCTACTTCTGTAGCAATGCCCAGAGAAACGTTCTGCTTCCTAATCGTTGCTCAAAGTCAGCTAATTTGCTCTTCTTCTGGCATCAAGAAAAATGAGGCATGCTGCCTTTAGTTTATAGTTATCTGGATTACTTGAGATAGACAGAGTGAGGGAGATTGGAGCTGTCGTTGTGAACAGGAGGAGCTGCAGGTCCATCTTATCTGTGTGCCCTTTCCCCAGTGTGGCCGTGGCCGGGGACATCTGTAGCTCTCCTCTGGAATAAGAAAGCTCATTGGGGGCATTCCTGATCCAGCTCTTCTGAGCACCAGCAGTGTCCCATCCTGGACTCCTTTGGGTTTCTTCTGTAAGTCAGGTTCCTCCATCCTGGTTCCTGCCTAAGTATGGGGCATCACAGCTGGCACTGCACATCTGCCCCCTGCAGTGCTGGGGCTGTGCGTTCCCAGTGCAAAAGATGCATCTTCTCAGTCTGTTGTCTCTTTGAGGCTTAAAGGAAGCCTTGTTTTGTTACAGCTCCCATAGATCTGCATGTCTCCCTGTTATTGATTGACCCACATGAGTGCTGGTGAGGGTTCTGTACGTAATCACAGTGTAATGAGGAGATGTCTCCTGCTGGTGCAGATGAGGCATCTTGTTCTCTGATCTGATTACGATAATAATTCTATATGAGGGTATGTTGGAAACCTTCTGATGTGCTTTTTTTTTTTTTTTCATTTGTAAAAATGGGAGAGGTTACACTGGACTTTACATCATCCACGAACCACTGCTCTATTGTAGGGCATCTTTGTAGGGCAGGACTTAACAGCAGCTATGGTCTTCCTCCTTCTCCTGCTTTAAGTGCCCTATCCTTCCTTCTGCCCGTGTCAATGAGGGCTCCCAGACAGGGCCAGACATGCCCAGAGACCCCGCAGTACTTCAGGAAGAGTGAGCAAACTCCTACCTGAAAAGCACCCCATAGCAGAGGAATAAAGGAAGGATGGGCTTGCTGTATGTGCATGCCCACGTGGCTGTGAGGTTGGAGTCATAGAGCAATGTCAACAGTAAGGTGCATCAGCTCTGCTGCACAAGGATTTGGGACTGCAATAAAGGCTTGAGTCGTGCTGTTGTAACGAATATTGAGCTCTGTTCTGGGCTCCTAATAGGCACTTTAGAAGGGGACGTATTAAAAGGGCTGCCAGTTCCCATTACTTTCAGATGATTTCAGGGAGTGCTTCTTGGCTATTACAATGAATAACAGAAATGAAATATTCATTCTATTTTTCTATTTGCCTTCTGTAACCCACTGGGTCCCCAGAGCACTGCGGAATTGAAGTGTGTCTCTGATTGACAGCAGCAGGGAAGCAACAGAAAGCCCTCTTTAAATTGCTCTAAGTGTGAGATTTATACATTAAAAAAAAAAAAAAAAAAAGGTAAGGAATGTTGTTTCTTGTTGGTGAAGGAATGTTATGGTTTTCTTCATACAGCAGTGGTGAGTAGCAGCCCAGCAAAGCAGAGCAGGTTGCAGAGGGAGCTGTGCCCAGCTTTGGCTGTGGACTGGAAGTGAAGGTGAGAGCAAACGATTCTGGCAATTCCCACTTCTGTTTTCCAGGCCCTGCTGGCACCCAGCTGCTCTAAGGAGCAGGGAAAGGTGCCTTTCCCCTGCAGTGTGTAATCGATAAATGCTATTGGCTGCGCTGCTGGTAGTTCAGCAGAGGGTTTGCTTTAGACCCATGAGAGCAGTGGTACTTAATTAGCAATTGATTATTAAGGGACGTGACCGATGAGTAAAAGCTTTTGAATATGAAAGTACGTAACTTTCTGAATGTATAAGATGGGACTCTCAAGTACTAAAACCTGTTCTAAAAGCTCTCCCTGGAGCATAACACATCTTGCTTCCAGCAGCACCTGTGCCCATTGGGGCTGTGCCCAGCATCCCAGCTGTCCTGGCAGCAGTTCCTGGCTACTGTGCCTGTGGTGGTTCTCTGTAAGGGTCATAGTGACCTTCTGGGTGATGGGCTGGGGGCTCCAAGAGCACTGTCACTCCCACACCTTGTGACAGCTGTAAGCACAGGCATCTGTGGGAAGCGCCCTCGTTCAGCACCCACCCCTTGCCTGAGCCCAGCACTGCTCACCCCCCGCTGCTGCTTCTGCATCCCTTGTGCTATTCTGCTCCATGTGTCCCATTGCAGAGAGCTCTGCTGCTTCCCCCTTGCTTGTCTCACTCTGCTCACATCATGGCTTTATTGACTATATATAGATAAATATATATATATTTTACTATTTCAGCTCCATGATTTTGTCTCTCAGGGCTGTGTTTAATACCGTCTTGCTTCTTTCCTTTTATGTCTCTCACATCCTGAATTGCTCAGTATATCACTGAATATCGTCCTGTCACTCTTTACCATCCCCGTTTGCTGCTGCTCCAAACTGTGTTTCCACCTAAACAACGGGTGGATAAATGACCCCAGGGCTTTGGTGCGGGCATGGGCTGTTTGGGAAGCCACGCATTCCCTGGACATGAAATAACCTTTTCCCACTGTAGACTATGGGATAATAAAGGAGGTGCTTGAAATAGAGCGGGCTCGAGGTGTCAGAAGGCAGCAGTGAATGGCTCACAGTATTGGCCATTATTTATAATTTGTGGCTTCTCTCCTGGGCTGTGGGTGGGAAGGGATGGTTTAGGCTTTCCATTTCTGGGTTATGGAGTAGAGAGGGTCAAAAGCAAGCGTTAATGGGATGATCCTATGACCTGGAGTAACATGGTAAGAGTTTGGGAGCAAAATGCCAAATTATCCTCTAAAACGTTGAGTGGATGTCACTGAGAGTAAATTGGGCACAGAAATTGATTTTGAGGTGTTTGCCTCCCACGTCCAGGCAACGGCCGGAGGAACTCGTTTTGGCTGTCAGTGGTTTGGGGCACTGACTTCTCTCCCCAGGCTGCAAAGCAGCAGCGCTGTCTGCACACACCAGGGAAGTAATACCCAGCGCTGATGACATCCAGCAGCACCGCTACAACAAGGCAGAGTGGGTATTCACCTTCATGTGTACTCACAATTTGCACCAGGAGCCCTGGGTCATCCTCATTTGTTTCGCTGTACTGTAATTCCCTCTGCAGAATTTGATGCTGTGGCGAATCCATCTGGTTAATAGGTTTTCTTAAGCAGATAAAATAGGTCGTATGTTTTTAAATGGTGAAGGGTGTTTTCATTTGTTGAATGGTGCCTCCTGTTTTCTTCCACCTAGGAGGATTTTCACCCCATAAGCTGGATCCTAAAACCACCTCACATTATGAATTTACCTTTGTAATCATAATGCAATCTTCATTATTTGTGTCATTCAACACAGCAGGCTTGAACATCTATTGAGCACAATGAGGATAAATCTGTGCGTGCTGTTCACAAAATAGGTCGAACGTATTAAAAAGTATGCTCTAATGTCACCTAATCATCAAATGTGGGATTTGCTGTATTAAGTATCCAGCCTGCTTTGGGAGAACAACTTCGGAGTGAGGAGTTCTATCAAATATCGTGGTTGTGGCAATGGGGCCTCAGGGGGCACCTGGAGGAAGAAAAGATGGAATAATTTGAGCTGTAACGATTTGCTCTCTGGTGTTTTGCTGGCTGCTGCCTGTCCGGGTGCTGGGCAGAGAGGTGTGGGTTCATCTGCTGAGTGCAGGGCATCAGAAACACCCGTGGCTGCCAGGGCCTGGAGCTGTGCCGGCCGGTGTGATTTATACAGCTGCTTTTTGTCCTTCCAGACATACAGAAGCACTGCTGTCTTCTGGAATTAGATACTGGGGGCAGAAGGAGAGGTGGTGTTGCTCTTGTGGTCGGTGAATGGCTCTTGCCATGTCTCACCCCATTGCTCCAGTGCAGCCAAGAGCTGCTGGTGTCACTGATGCTGCGTGCTTCTGCAGGTGCTTAATGCAGGAAACATCTCATTGACTCTGCATAGAGCAATAGAGTACATCACACTGTTGACTCTCCATCGTGCTATAAAGTACATTGTGGTGTTGGCTCAAACAGGAAGCTTGCTCCTGGCTCTAGAGGGGCATGAAAATTATGGCCAGATGGACTGGCCCTACTGCAGCACTTCCATTTGAATGTGTATGATGTTGTTTCGCTTTGGCTGTAGTGCAGTGGTACTATGAGCATCTATTTGACCTTCTGAAATCCAGTGAAATGCTGGAACAAGTTAGCTGGTTGGCTCTTTTTCTGGTGTTGCTGAGTGTTAAAGTGCTTCAGTCAGAACTTGAGCTTGCAGCTGCAGTGATCCCCCACCAGCAGCTCTCATCTGCTCATCCCATTGCTGCCACAAGGATCAGGTAGTTGGCACTGGGAGTGTGGTGTGCCTCTGCTCCCCAACCCGGGGCATGGGAAGGGGCCTCAGGGGGTTGCCTGGCTGGGGTGAGAGAGCTGGGGCCTGCTGAACAGGAGGGGCTAAAAAATGAAGTCCCTTTCCATCTGTGAAAGCTTTGTTCCATGTGTAAGGCAGAGCAGCACGGCCATTTCGCTTCTCCATGCGTGTGCAGTTTGCAAGAAAGCTTAGAACAAAAGCAAACGGAGCTCATCTCACCAGGTTGGCATTTCTCCCCATGCACAGGTTGTGTGCAATGCGAGGTGCAGGGCAGGTGCCAGGGGCTCATTTAGATAACCAAACGTGCATTTGGCATTTGAGTTTGCAGCAGTGGACGTGCCCAAATGGAACTGATGGAATTTCCTCTGCCTGCTAAGGAAAGCATGAAACAAATTATTTTCTGTCCAAAGTTTGTAGTAGAGCCGTGAGGGACTTCTAATTGGAGAGTTAATGTGTACTTTCCAGTGATTAGGTAAACACATTTTTTTTGTTATTCATAATTGCTTCCATTGCATGGATTCAACTAATTACAAAAGCATCCCTTGTAGAAACCATTTACAATTTTAATTCCAATTATTTTTTGATAATTCAGAAACATTTTTCCTACAATTCATCAGAAAGCAGAAAGTTAATCCATTCATTACCATGCCGAATGGCTGATTTGAAACCAGGCGTGGATTACAAAGTCAGAATGAAGGTGACAAGTGGGGTCTTGCCATGCAGGAGGTTGAGAGGGAAATAGCTGCAAAAAGAACTTACTGCTGAAAGAAACAAATAGTCTGTGGAGCTGTAGAAGAAAGGCAGTGCTACAGCACAGCCGTTGCCATGTTCAGTGAGCTCTTTGGTAATGGCAGGAGGTGGAAATCAGGGAAACGCGTTTGCCCTAAAGATCTTCTCCTGAAATAGCTGTAGGTTCAGGAATGCTGTGTGGTGGGGCATCCCTCAGCTCCCCTGAGTGTCATCTCGGTGTTAGGGTGGACGTGGCACTGAGGGATGTGCTCAGTGGGCACAGTAGGGATAGGCTGCTGGTTGGACTGGGTGTAATCTTAGTGTTCTTTTCCAATGTTAATGATTCCATGTGGGGCTTCAGCTCTGCCCTGGGGAGCAGCCATGGCAGGAGGCAGCCTGGGGCTCATCACTGCTGTGCCCCAAAGGCGCTGTGAACCCGGAGCTGTGCCGGTGATCGCCGGGTGCTTTCTGTTACATGATGGCTTTGCTGTTAAAATTCTGATTTTGGCTCAAAGCATAAAAAGACTGGACGATTCCAAGGACCTTTCTAAGCACTGCTGGATGACAGCGAATCTCCTGTGATTCCTTCTGATCCGAAAATTACAGCTCAGGTCCTCCCTGGTGTGCATCTCTGTAAGTAATGTGCTTTCGGTGGAGCTGTGCTGATTTACAGCCCTGACCGGGGCAAGAATATGTTTCCTTTAACCTAAATGACCTTCATTTAAATGAACCTAATCCAGGAATTAAGCATTCCATCCCATTTCCTATTTGCATGATGTATACGTTATGTTCAGTTCTATTACACAAAGCTGCATCTCTAAGACATATGCAGCTTTTTCCTCTGAAAAGTGCTTACCCTCCTTGATATGCAGACATAAAACAGCCCACAACATTTGCTCCCGGATCCCACATTTGTACACTGACCTCCAGAGCTTTCCACAGCAAATCCTATACATTAGTATTGTGGGGCTCTAAATTTTGATTTCTGTATATGAACACTTTAAGAAATGTGCTTTTACTCTCTTTTACCTTTTCCAACCATTTACTCAAATGCACTTTTCTAAAGGCAGTTTTAACCTTTGGAAATGGATTGCTGCCTTAAATGGTTTCAACGAGCCATGAATGTGGAGTTTAGGTCAAAAAATGGAAATCATTTTGGTTTCAAAACGTTGTCTGTCCTGTGGGGTTTCTCTCCATAGCAGCTCCATGCGTTGTAGTGATGTGGTATGGGAAAACATTCCCAGTCGGGGTTTCTGGGCAGAGCCCATTGGTGGTACATTGGTGGGCTGACAGTTAAATTGGATGATCCTAGTGGTCATTTCCAACCTTAATGGTTTGATGGTTCTCTGTTCTGGGAGCTGTCTGTCCTGAGCCTGGGATGCCAGGGGAAGGGTTTGCTGGGAGTGCGGCAGAGAGAACATCAGGGATGTTTGAGGGGCACTGCATGTGGGTGCTCTGGGACAGATTTGGTCTTTGAGCTCTTTAAGGACATTACCTTCTGGTTTTGTGCAACCACCATCATCAGCAGTGCTCCAAAACTATGTAGGAAGGGAAAAAGAGGAGAAAACAAAGCTAATTCGTTGTGGGCAGCCTTCACCTATTCTGGACTTAAAATATGGTTCAGTGAGCACCTACTGTCTCACCCAGCAACATCCCTGCTGTTTCAGCCAGCTTTTTTTTAACTCAGCCTGCAGAGAGGTGCCACATCTCCCCATTACTGCTATAGCAGTGCCTGGTGTGATACAGCCCGATTTGCTTTTGCTGCTCAGAACGGTTGCTCTGAACCTTGTTCACATAAATCCCCCTCTTGCAGCCTCGCTGGATGGAATAAATCAGATCATGGGAGCAAAATGCTCTGAGGATGCTGTGCTTCAGAAGCACAATCCATGCAGGAAAGCAGCACTGGGCCAGAGTCCCCACTGAGCTGGTGTTTGTGACCCAGCACGCTGCTCGCTTCCTGTAAGGGAGCCTTTGACCTAAAGCATTCTAGGGAACGAATCCTTTCTTGTTCCTTTCCCCATCTCTGCTGGTGGGTCAGGGCTGACACTGGAAAGTGATGGCCTCTGTTGCAGCAAGGAGATGGTAAATTGAGGCTGAGTATTGCAGGGTGTTTCTTGGGGACTGCTGGAACCGTGGGAGGGAGATAGAGTGCCTCATCCCTCACAGATAATGAGCGTGGAGGGGAGGCAGGGCAATCGAAGAACAAAGCTGAGATGTTTTCGACTGTGTCACAGAGATGTATAAAGAAACAGATGTGTTAATTGGCTTCCAAGGGCCAAAAGCAGTGCCCAGCTCTGGACCAGGGATGGAGAACACTAAGAGAGCAGACATTGGCTAACGTGTTCATCAGTGCTTATAGAGCTGCTGCTGGTAGGCCAGGCCAGGCTGGCTGGGTGAATGACTGGAAATCCAGGTTGTGTGCCCCAAAGCAAAGCCTGCTGGATCTCTGCAGGGCAGTGCGGGATTGGTGCCACATGGCAGTCTGTGCAGAGCCAGCCTGGGCAAGGGAGCCTGTAAAGTTCCCAGTGCAACAGCCAGGCACCAGGAGAAACCCCTTAGTGCTGTGATTGAGCCAAGTGACCTGATGGCAGCAGCTGGAGATGCACTCACTGCTCCCAGGGGAGCAGAGGCCACGGCAGGGTGGCTCTTTGCTGGGAAAGCCCCATTTGCTTTCTCCCCAAACCCTGTGGGGTACAGCTCAGCCCACATATGTTTGCCCAGAGCAACGCTTTAGCAATCTCCAGAGGGATCCAGCAGTGCTGGCCATTAGGAGGGCTGCGTGGAGAGAGCTCAGGGCTTCTGAGAGACTCTGAAACCCCCCTGGGATGAGAGAAACAGCACCGAGACCTGAACTGGTGTGGGTTTGATGAGCGCTGCTGTGTGGGAGACCTGAGGGCAGGAGAAGGATTCACAGCACTTTGTTCCCTGCCCCTGAAGTCACTGTCATCTTAAAATTCTCAGCAAACATGAAAACAAATCATGCTGTCAAAAAATCACGCGTTAGAAACAAATTATGCTCTCTAAAAGCATCTTGGCAATGTAATTGATAAACTGTGCGTGTGGGAGATAATTGAAAAAGTGGGGGGGGGGATACGCAGGATAGATGGCTAAAATAGGAAAATAATGAACACGTGTAAATAAGAGCCACAAACAATAAATATAAATTACGGCGTGACAAACTGTAAACAATCAGAGCATTTTGGGCCTGAAATGTGATCTCTCTTCAGCGAAAGCTTGCTTTGGTGAATCTGGAAAAGGCTGGAAGAGGGAAAACAAGAAGAGGTGCGGTTATCAGGGCTCTTGGAGATGGCAGGAAGCGATGGATCATCCCTTGGATTCATTACTTGCACCATTCAGTGGCTCTGTGGAGATGGGGCATGCTGTCAGCCCAGCTCATGCCTTCACCAACCCTACAAACGCCATGGCAGGAGTGATGCCACCAGCACTTCTCACCCCATCATAGAGCAGTGAAGAAAAGAGGGGTGGTGTTTGTCTTCCCTTGTTTAGCCACTTAGAGGGGGTGCTAGCTGTTGTCTCCTTCCTTCCCCAGTATCTTGGAAATTCATGGGATATTCAGAAACAAATGGCCGCTGTCCTTAGCTTCTCCTGCAGATGCACATATTGAAATATCTGTGTAACGTTTTAACTTTGTTTCCAGGGCTGAAATCCTCTCCAGATCCCCGGGATTAAATTCTCAGCAGGACCTCCCTATGCTGTGGTGCTAAGGAGTGCGTTCAGGTGAGGATCAGCTGCTGTGCAGAGGTTGGAAAGCAGCCTGAGATCAGTGCTGAGGTGTGGGAAGAACTTTGGGATGGGTGAGGGCTGACAGTTCAGCTGCATGGACTCCTTCCTGGGTGACTCCTCAAAACCATGGTCCAGCACTTGGACTTTTCTTTGCTGTTTTAAAATATGATCACTTTATTAGGACGCTTTCACTTCATTCATACAATACAATAGAATCCTTGACATTGAAAATGACCAGTAATATTCCAAAGTCCACCCCCACCACGCCCACTGACCATGTCCCCAAATGCCATATCTCTAAGGTTCTGGAACACCTCCGCCCCCCACACATACCTCCTTGGACAGCCTGTGCCCATGCCTGACCACTCTTTCAGAGGAGAAATTTCTCCTGATATCCAGCCTGAACCTCCCCTGGCGCAACTTAAACCACTACCTCTTGTCCCATTGCAGATTACCTGGGAAAGGAGGCCAACCCCCGTCCTGCTTGCAGAAGGGTAGCACTCTTGAATAGAATAAAGCCCTGAGCATTGGGTGAAATCGCTGTGGGTTTGTGCCCACATAATGCAGGTGGGTTTGAGGACGCGTGTTCCTATTGGGAAGATTTGAAGGGATAGTATTTGCTACTCAGGTGATGGAAGGTGGTTTGGGAATCAACCTCAGGAGCAGTGCTAAAGGCAGAGCTCACACTCCCCCACCTTGCTGATGTTATCAGGTGGTAGAGATGCATCATGTTCTGCATTGAGGGGCAAGAACAAGAAAAGAGATGGTATTAAAATGCAAACTACTGCCAGTGCTTATTTCTATAGCTAGTCCCCTTCCATGAAGCTGCATAGAATCCATCACGTTGTGCCTTATTTCAGCTGTGATTGCTCCCAAGGAAAACTGCAGGTCACACCGCATCCAGCAGTGCCTTTGGGAAGAGCTCAGTGTGCAGAGCTGCAGATAAGAGGGGGGAGACTGCTTGGCCGTGGCGGTGTACAGCCGTGCTGACAGTGTGCTCAGCCAGGAGCTGTAGGATGTGCTGCCAGCTGAGTTGGCTGTGAGGCTGAGCGGTGGTAGCTGGTCTGAAACAGTACCGAAGTTGCTGGGGGCATAGCAGAGAGCAGGCAGCAGTTTTGAAACGCAGTGCAGATAACGTAAGGTTCACCTGCCAAATTGTGAGCCTCTACAGCATTCCCAAAGCCCTGGCAAGCTGATAATGCGTTGTGCCCTGCAGAGCCAAAGCGTCCTGGTCTTAATGTAACCCTACAAGCAGCAGTTTGGGACAGAGCCTTGGCCCAGATTAACAGAGGGTTTCATGAGACTCAATTAGCAAGGTTATTAATTAATCAATTATGTAAAACAGATGAGCGATCAGATATCCTGTTCTACAGCGATACAGCTCACTGTTAAAACTTAATTAACTCAAAGGCTTGGGGACAAAATTAAAAAAGGAAACAAAGGAAAGGAAACACCACCTACTGCAGACTGAAGCGAATGATTTCAAATGAGGATAGAAATTGGGCTTGAGAGCAGGCAGGGACCATCGGTGCAATTTTGGGTGGTTTAACAAACAGTGTGATATTCTACCACAGCAGCCAGCTTGCCGAAAGAAATCTATTGCAATCCCTTTTGTGTCACCAGATGTACTCCCCATCCTTCAGTGCTGGCCATGGGGTAAGAGGAGATGGCTGGGGCAGGTTTGTACCCTGCTGCAACAGGAGTGGCGTTGGCAGCCACCAAAAAAGCTGCCAAAAGCAGCGGAAGTATTGATCTTCTGTAACAGCCCTTTGTAACCTGCTGTATTTCAGTAGCCTACATTAATCTGTGAAAGCCTACATCTTGTTACTGACTTGCTTTTATTTAATTTGACTTCAGGCTAGTAGCTATTTAGGTCGATTCCTTGCCCCTTGTGATAAATTGATGTCATCTGTGATGGAGCAAATCTATGTCGATATGTTCCTACTCGTGCCGACTTTTACTTGACCGTATTTGTGTTAATTGAATTTGTGATATTTAGCATAGAAAAGCCAGTATCAAAAACTGCAAGTCTCTCAAAAAATTGCAAATAACATCAGATTAGGTAATTCATTTTCAAAGCAAAAGCCAGTGTGTTCCTGAACCTCTCCTCTAACAGCGTGCTCTGGGGTGGATTTTCCCATGTTCAAGGGCCAGATTACGAACGTATTGGCTGGGAAAGGAAGTGGAGTCATGCTCCAACAATGATTTTTATTGAGTAACTATAGATGAGGAGTGACAGTTAGTACCTGGCACAGGCCCTGCGTGTTAAGTTTTCTTTATGAACTCTCTCTCTCTGTGCCCAACTCTTTAACGTAGAATTGCAGGAATTTATAGTGAGCCCCGAAAGAAGCGGAACGTGAGAGCAGTTGCTGCCAGACACCGTATTTCTTTCTGAATCTGGTGTCAGCAGTGGGGTTTCTTGTAGCAGTGCAGCTGGGAGGGTGCTTCCATAGGCACTTAATGCACACTTTAGAGCTTTTTACGTACCTCTGCCTCAGTACTGGGCTGTTACAGTGCTGGGAAATATCTGAACATGCCACGCTCTTCCCTTCCTCCCAGACTGCTACTGTGTGGTTTTGTTGTTGTGTTTTTAATCCTAGCTTTCAGGGATTCATTTCAAGCACTCCGCATTGCTCGCAGGGGACGGGAGCAAGCTGGCTCACGGCAGAAAGCCGCCTCTGCACTTCGTGGGTTGTGATGGGCTGATCCTGAGCTGCTTAAGTCGGTGGGAATTTGCATTGCCCTGAAGAAAAGTAGGAACTTTTCTGAGAGCTCACCCACATCCAGTGGGGCTGCTCCTCTTCTTCTCACCTACCTAAATCTGGTTGTTTCACCCTTTATTTTTCCTTCTTCTATGGCAAGATAACACCTGCTGTTCTCCCTGCCTCCCCCAGCCCTCCAGAAAGGCAGTGAGGGAGCTCAGGAAGGCAAAGGCTTCTTAACAGCACTCTCCCTCATTTTAATCTAATTGGAGAGCTGTGCTGTGTGCAAAACTGTTTTGACACGATTTTTCTTTTTAATATCTCACCCTTTGACTGTCAGTATTTAAGGAAAAATGAACCTAATCATCAGTGAAGGCGCTAATGCTAATGCTTCATAGCTGGTGTGGCTCTCATCAGAAAGCTTTGTAAGAGAAAAAAAGACTGCGTGTGTGTAAGAATACATCTGGCAAGGGAGGTTTCAGAGAAAAAAGAAGTATGACCATTAGCAAAATGCTATTCTCATGTTACTAATATTATTTCTATGTTGGGAAAAAGGAGGAAAAAAGGCTGTTTCCTTGTAAAGAGTTAATCCTGTAATTTGTCCTGTGTCCCTTTTTCCCAGAGGTACCAACACCCCTCAGTGCCTGGGCTGGCAGATTTTCCTGAGGACGGGAAGTGTGGTGGTTGGTAGAGGATGGACTCTGTTGTCTTCCAGGTAAGAGCCAGCCCTGCTCATCACTTCACCTTAAACTCAGACCAACCTCTTACCACTGCTGAAGCAACAGATGCACTGCAGTACCAATTGGCAAAGACTGTGTCCCTTAGAAGGGAGTTAATGAGAATTGGTTCAGGATTCTACTCCAAAATGGAAGGCAGCATCATGGAATAGCTGGAGATAAAGCAACAAACCTTATCAGGGCACAGCAGGTGGGACGTGATAATCTGCTATGAGTATTTTAGTGTCTGATATCCAGGGACAGATTCACAATGTTTAGCCCAGTACAGGTTGTTAAGAAGAGATTAGCACCGTACGGGTGGTACAGCAGCAGCTCAACCTCATATGAGGTGGGTAAACCATTCCCAGCAGTGGGTATCCCAGAGCAGGGGAGCAATGACAGCAGGGGCTGACACAGGAAGGTGGGGTCCAGGAGGCACTGCTGGGTTTCTGCTCAGGGAGGGCAGTGGTGATGCTGAACATGGGAGCTCCAGTTCCTGCAGTATGCATCTCAAAGTGGTTCAGCACCATCCACTGCTTAACCATTCTCCTCCATTAACATCTCAACAGCTCTGAATTAATTTTTAGCTAACATCTCATGCTCTTAAGCTCAGGAGTTTGTTTGTGCATTTGCCTTTCAGCCCTCAGTGCCACAGTGTCTGACATCTGGCATGGCTCAATCACTTATATGTGAAAGATCAAACACTTCAAAGGGTCTCCCTGGGTTTGGAAATGGAAAGCTCTTCTTATGTCCTCAGACAGGTACAGCAGCATGCTGGACAGCTGTGTGCGTTATCAACAGTAAAAACAAACCAGTGAATAACATCAAACTAACAGAAGTTTTAGGTATGCTCTAGACAGATTCTGCTCTTAGAGGAGACAGCTCAGCCAGTGGTGTAAGGACAGATGAGCTCTAAATCTGTTAGATGAGATCATCACTGCACTCTTCTTTGAAAATGTGTTTCATGCTTTCATGTGGCAATTTAATATTGACAAAAATATTTGAATGTGCAGAGGAAAGGTGATGGAAGAACATTTGTAGTTCCGTAATTAGTACTGTAATGATGTTGGCCATTTAAAGTTAGTTAATAAAATGGAACTACAATTTAATAGCAGTTATAAGTGACAGTGACTCCCTTCCCCCCACTCCAAGTTGCATTCAGTGCATTTTTGTCTTCATTTATGCTGTATGCAATGGTGTGACTGTGTCTGCTCATAAAACTGCCCCAGATTCCTTCAGAAGAGACAAAGACAAGAGGATCTGCAAACTGGGGAGGAAATAACACTGAAAGTTTCCCCCACCCCTTCCTACAGCTCATTTCCTTAAAAAATCTATCTGGATTTAATTTGAAGAGTTCCGGTTTGGGTACAATCATTGCTTTCAGTTCGGTTTCATTTCTGCTTCTAAAATACAGCTTTCTAGAGACCTTACATTAACTTCACAGATTATGGATGACATTGAACAGAGGTAAGAGGTATAAACCAAATATAAAAGACCATCCATTTCCATGCATGATTAAATGCTGACTCAAGGTGCTGCTGTATTTTTGATCCCCAAAGCTTAATAAAATTCGAGACAGGTAATCATGAGTCGCAGACAAATTAAAATTTATTGAGACAGACAAAAATGCAACTATTCCAGACTACAGTTAAGCATTTACAGTTAACCAAAGAAAGATAGCAAAATGTTCACATTCCACTTAACTCCTTATGGAAAAAGCATTCAGAATTTACTATGCAGTTCTACTTACTATGATAGCCTACATCCATCTACAGTAGGGACATCAAACTGAAACACGTAATATTTGGAGCTCTTCTTACAGATCTACACATTGAACAGTAACGGACATCAACAGCATTGAGAAAAGTATAAAAAGACCAAAAACCACCTACTGTAGAAAGGGCTTTTTGATGTATAGTAACTGTACAAAGCTGTCTATGTATTAAAGGAACCTGAATGGCATACAGAAGGGACTGCAATAAAAGCCAACAAATGTAGGAAGCTAAGCTTGGGCGAGCCGGTGGTCTGTATTGAGTGATGACCTCAGATCTATGTCATTTGCTGCTCGGAGGGAAAAATGCTACAAAACTTCTAATATCAAAATATTCCCATGCCAGAAATGTACACTGAGACTAACAGACTAGGCTGGAGAGGCAAGGAGAAGCATTCACTAACAAACAGTGTTGTTTTAAATATAAACTTTACATTTTCAATATAAACTGTAGAATAAATATTAAATAAACAGTCTAACAGTTTAAAATAATAGTATGGAATAGCCTGAAAAAAAGACAAAGAAAAGAAAAGGAGTCTTTGTGTTCACAGCAAAGGCCAGTAATGACCCAAAAAACCCAACTGTGCTGAAATCTGAACTCAAGGAGATTTTGATTTAACCACAGCAGTTAAAAGGACACCTTGAACCATAAAGCAACGCCTAACAGTATTTCATAGTCCCTAATATGAAAAGAAAATGAGATTAAAAATTGGTTTGTGTCTCTAAAAGAATGGGGCAACTCTGATTCCATTTTTCACAATGAGAAAATGTTTGAAAGGTCAATGACTTGATGCAGATGGGAAGTTCTGCTTTGGGAAGGAAAAAAAAGAAAGGAATTAAATTAAGCTGCGAGCAAATTAAATCCTTTGCAAAGCATGAAGAAGAAAAGGGCTTGATCTGACAAAGGATTGGTTATTGGTAGGTTTCTTGGCTGTTTTATTTTAAAGAAATAAAACACCTTCTGAGAGTTATTGTCTCAATATACACGTGTATGTATATATAAACTACAGATCCCCCAAACACTGCACAGTGCTGGTGGATTTCAGCAGGGCTTTGTTAAACAGAGTCGTGCTATTTGAGGCAAAGTGCAGTCTGAGCTGCCTTTCAAAGCACAGAGATCTGCCTGGCGTCTTCCTGGTAAGGCCCTGCCCCATTATTTGATTTTATTGTCTTTAAACTGTTATAGCTGCAGCCTATTGAACTAGTCCATAATAAAAGTGTGTTTTTCCAATGCTGATTTGGAATGGTCAGACGTACATTACAGCTAGGATATGATCAGTGAGGATGAGAATTGGATGCTGGTGGTACCTCTACTCATGTGAACTGAAGGATGTCCACACTGATGCATGTGGCTGGAAGAGCCATTGCAAAAGGCCACAAGAATGCAGAAAAATAGGTAAGCGTGGAGATCGAGACCACTCAGAGGGGTGAGCTGAAGGTAAATTTGTTCCTAAGAGTTTTTCTACAATTAAAATGAAGCCAACAGCACCTACCCCACCAGCAGGCAGTTTGTGTGGTGTGGATGCAGAGTGCTCTCCTCGGCTCTCCCCACTCAGAGGTCCTGAAAACAGCAAAAATAATGAAAGGTCACCGCAGGATGTTCCTGCATCAGAGAACTGCCACGGGAAAGGACACAGCAAATAATTTAATGTCAGTGTGCTGTGATACAATTGTAGAGCTATAAATACACAGCTGATGCTGAGGGGAACACAGATTGCATTTTAATACTATTCTTTTTGTATGTGCGTGTCAGGAGCGTGCAGTTTGTCACGCTGAGCAGGAGTTATGCTTTTGAAGCGCTCCCACATCAAGTTGCTTTTTAAAACAGGCCAAATACATATTAACTATTTAAATTAAAGAAATGACAGCTTATTACTTTTGATGGTGAGTGGCTCTGAAAGCTGTAGAGCCTTGCAGTGAGGGATTGCTTACCAGGCAGCCTAGCGGTGTGTGTGCCTGCATGACGTTAGTGCAACACTGAGTGCCAAAGGGTAAGCCAGGTGCTGGGGAATGGGCATGGAGGTGGTTGTGATGCTGCAAACTGATGGAAATCTCTCTCCTCAAACATCTGGAAAGGTAGATGGATGCTGTTCCCTGCCTGTAGGGCTTGATTTGTGATAGCTGCAGGTTCTCAGCAGCTCTGAAGATGAGGGTCGTGGTACTCAACCCAAAAACAGTGGCAGAGAGCTGAACTTTGCTCTGGTGGGAGTTTGTTCTTCTTTAAGGTTGGACTAAACCTGTCACGTACGTTCTCAAAGAATGTAAGGAAAATACAATCCCACCGATGGGTTTCTTTTTGAATTAAACCCCTGGTTCTGGGGAGCCAGAAATCACTACCAAAGGTATTAAATCAACTGGAGTGCAATAAATAAGGAGTAGAGAAGGAGACACCACCTCTTCCCTTCCTATGAAAGGAAAAGGACCGTTTCTGATACGATCCAGATAGCAATTTATGATACTAATTGTCTGTGATAACATCAGATGGGCTTCTAAGCCTTGTACTGGTTTGCTGAGCCCTTCTGTGATTCTTCTTTCACGAGATATGTGTCATAAGCTGTGCAACTGAGGATTAAGACATGAAATGTTTTTGGAACAAAACTCATTGCCCCTGTGGATAGAACAAAAATCTCCCAAACCAATGGAACAAAAGCTGGATTCCAAACAGTCATTCCTGGGGGGGGGGGAAAAAAAGCTGTCTTCCAAATTAAATAGACTATACAAAATTAAACTCAGTAGGGAGGGAATATTTGTGCCAGGTACTCTCAGATACAATTG
The DNA here is from genome assembly GCF_016699485.2 of Gallus gallus. NCBI lineage: Eukaryota > Metazoa > Chordata > Aves > Galliformes > Phasianidae > Gallus > Gallus gallus. The sequence continues at coordinate 14,190,127 of NC_052544.1, forward strand.
CAGAGATATGGTGTGACTTGCAATATTGTGCAAAACGTGAGTCCTCGGAACAATGGGCACTACCATATATAACCAATTTCATCATCCTTATCATCATCTTCATCTTCATCGTCTTCATTAGCTGCTCTTACATGAATCTTCACTTTCCCTTCTTTGTCTTTTTTTGTTGCTTCAGGTTCCTCTTCCAAATCATCCAGCAACACAACAGATCCACCACTGCCAAAATCCCCTGAGGTTTCTTGCTCCTCTTCTGAAATAGGTAAGTGGGAACAGTCATTTCCTCATGTGACACCAAATCACCTCGTACATCACTACCCTTGTCATTCAAGCCACTGGCATTTGCAGTGTTACTTTTTTAATTAATTGGCTCAGTTGTTCATGAAACAATCTATAAATTTCACTTTTCCTCCTGAACTGGGTTAAATTTATATATTAAATTACTCCAAGAAATTTACTTGCATGAAAAACTGCATCACTCTGCTCCCAGATTCTCAACTGATTTTAAGACCGACTCAGTTCACATGCATGCAGGCCAGAAAATAATTACTTACAAATACTTTTAACTCATTATGATTAAGTAGACCAGGTTAGGCTAGAAATATTCTGTGAATTAATTTTATTTAAGTGCATAAAATATACTTTGCAAATACATCTATTGAGCCTAACACTTACGATGCAGCTCTGGGCATCCTGGACTTTCTAGGTCTCTTTTTTAATTCTGGAATTACAACAGCTGCATCTACAGCCATCACTCAAGCACACCAAAGCAATGCCATGGAAATCCTGTTTGCCTAGGTAAGACAGCTAATTGGTGATTGTATATACCCCCAGCATGTTGTACTGTCAGCAATTTTCTTGGGCTTGATTGCTAATTTACAAGTATTTGTACCTAGCCTCCTTTTCTTGGAAAGAGATGCCTTCCTTTTTCTGGAAAGAGATGGTCTGTGAAGTCGCCATCAATGTGTGGAAAGTACACAGAACAATATATTTAATAACCTTGAATAGCAGTCCTATAGCCTTAATTACAATATCAGTGACAAATCCCACACTGGTAATAACAAAAACATCCTTTTAACACTGGCTACTGTGTGCTCCCTTCTGCTGTAGTCCCTCAGTCTGAAGGACAAATGTGTGTAAGGACCCCATTTGTAATAGGAATTGGGAACCACATGAGCACTTTGAACACAGCTACGTTTTGCTGTTGTCAGTTGTGTTATCGTACTCCGTCTTACAGCAATGGCAAGCCTTACAATGATGTTAATTCCTTTGCTATCTGAGGAGAGCACATCATTACTCACCACAACTAACGGTCCCCTGCTTTCTCGAGCCAGCTATCTCATTGCCATACTTATCAACACACCAGCACTGCCCTGTGCTGCCGTGGCACTGAGTGGCTTTGTAATAACCTTCCTCATTGCACCGTGGGATGAAAGCACCTGAATAAAATACAAGACATAATCGGTAACACAGGTCTCTGTAGGATTAAGCAGGTCTATGATGTATGTGATATGATGAGCTTGTTGTTTATTTACATGAAAAGCTGCACAGTGTTGGCAAGAAAACTCTTGTGATTATCTGGCGCCTAAAAGGGAGCAGAAATTGTACATGATTAACTATCTTGAGCCACCCTGGTCACTACGCAGTGCGTGTCTTTGTGATAGCACGCGGGGGCTGAAGGCATATGCTACTAAAGACTGGGTTCTGTCTGTCTCTGAATGATTAGCATTCCCATGGTCTTGTTCAGATTTAACTCCAGGTTTTAAGCTTTTCTTCCCAACCGGAATATTACCCCAACTTCATTAATTCTGCATTTTCCTTCCACTTGCACTCCTTCACTGTTTATCATATAAGTCTTTCCACAACACTGTAATTATCCCTGGAAGGTATCTGCCATCTGCTTGCTATTCATACTCATCTCAAGTATTTCTGACTCACTGAGAGTTTTCATGCATAAAAGAATTAATGCACAGAGGTTTACAGAGAGGGACAACAGGTACTGAAATCCCTACATCTTCAGATTTGAAGCCTAAGGTTTATCTCGTAATAAAACCAACAGTTCAGACTTGCAGAGCGTGCTTCATTCTGGCTTCCAGACAGGTGAGTTCTTAGGAGAAACCCATTACTGTTCTCCCCATTTGCAGCTAATGGAGGAAATGCTCTTCCATACAAAAGCCCTCTCTTGTCTTTCAAGATTATTCCCAGGGGAGGTCAAGGCTGTCATTCTCCATTCTTTGCCAATAGCTTCAACTTGATACAAGGCAGAAACCCACCCTTGCCCCGAATCTCTCATCTCAAAAGACTGTTGAGAAAGTATTTTCTCCTTTGTCAATACCACCCATGCTTTACTGGTCACACAGGAAGTTTTTAAACTAATTCCATGTGTACAGCATCTCTTCAGACAGTTCATGTGTCAAAGGGGCTATTTCCCCTACATTTCTCACAAAAAAAATGAGATCATGCTGCCAAAATGCAGTGAAATTTCCCATATAAAAGACACAAAAATAGAAGTCAGTCCATCTCATGTTTTTTATATACATCAAATGAATCCTTGAGTTTCCAAGCCTGCTGCACTACAGATCTTTTCTAATGTTTAATTGCCAGTAATGTTGGACTGGAAGATCAGAAGAGAAATCTTTGAGTGTCAGCAGAAATTTGTGTATCTTCAAATTAAAATATTTATGTATTAAAAAAATGTTTATGTACTAAAATGTTCCAAGATGACTGTAAAAGACATAGATTAAAAAAAAAAATAGCCCAGGCTCAATGCCAACATAATTGTGTGGAAAGGATTCATGCTTTGGGTCACGGCATAGAGTAGAAGTCACTTCTCTTTCTGCAGAGGAAACATGTGCCAATTGGGATGTAACACTGGGATGATACCTGTTGAGCATCCTGGTGTCATGCTGTTTGCCAGCCATCAGGGAGAAGCCTGTGCAGGTCATAATCCAGTGAGGACAGAGCATCATTGGGAGCAAGTGGTGCACACAAGGATGATTCATCCTGTAAATCCTACACAAATCAGCCCCTGTGTGCATTGCAAATTAGCTCTGCCTACAGGCTTTGGTTGGAAACTTTCAGTGGTACTGAACTTGATTGGGCACCTGGGAACACCCAAACAATTTGGAAGGAAAAAGGAATTCCTATTTCCTTTCTGTTTCCTCTCCCTTCTCTGTGTTTCTTGCACAGCCATCTCTGTGGCCCTTTGCAGAGGGGGGCTGCCATTTTAGTACCCACCACTTCACCTTAGTTGCTCCCCCCCACCTGCCTCGGGCCAGGGAATCACACTTCCTCTGTCTTTCTCTGTTCCACACCCTACTTAATGATTCCCTGCAAACTGGAACAGCACTTCTGCACCTATATCCTCTTTATGTCTGTTTTTTTGGTTTTTTTTTTTTTTTTTTTTTTTTTTTTGCATTTTTCCTTATCTATATAACACTCCTTGGAGGACATGGGAAGAATAATTATATGCTAAAGATAGTGAAGCACACCGGTAAAAGCTAGACAGAATTAAGTGCCAGCTCCCTGTATTAGCTATTATGCCAGCTGAATTCACAGGGCTGAGATAGAAAAAAAAAAAGTGACGGGAGCAGAAATTTATTACCTTCGTGATGTGGGAGAAACATTATCAGGATGCACAGTTGTATGCTCTAAAAGTACACTCTCTGCAGTTAATTGTACTCTAGATAAATCTGGTAGGAAAAGATGAATAGTGCTGTTTACTTTTTAATTCAGTCCCCTGGGATGCTCGGCTCTATTTGAAAGCCTCCAAATTCAACATATCTAATGGCAATGGCTTTGAAGTACTTTGCTGCGAGTGTCATGTGTGTTGAAAAATACAGAGAGAACAAAATATCAAAAGTCATCATTTTTTATCAATGGATACAAATGAACAGAAATCCTCCTCATGCATGCTGTCCAGACTGTAAATGCTGTGCTCTGTATGTCAGAGACAGAGAAGGAAAGAGAATAACTAAAGACGAGTTTCTCTGAAAACACTCATCTCATTTCAGTCTCTGCTGTTGCTATAAGTGGTGGTTGTTGTCATGTATGTGTCTCACTTTCCCTTTGCATGATTTTTCAGTGAAAAGACATTTTTTTCCCCACTATATAAATAGCCATGAGATCAGATTAGAATCTCACAGACAGGTGTCGTTGTGCAGGCAGTCTCAAGGCAGGTGAGGCACAAAGCTCTTCTCTCTATTATTTTCTAGCTTGTTGAACACTCTGTGCCTGCCACTTGGTTTGTTGAGCTTACCCACTTCTACCCTCTATTTTTTGGATGTGGTTGACTTGAGTTTATTTGTGGTGAAGGGCCATTCTCACTGCTGTAACATAGTCACTTTGCTCTTATTATTGTGATCTGTTTTCCGTGCCGTGCAGTACCACTGCCTGCATGCTGCCTACCTCCAGTACCATCATTATTTATCCCCTGCACTGCAACAACCCCCTTATTTCAGCCTAGATGATGTTTACTGTATTAAGCAAATAACAGCAATGCATAAAATAAATGTGGGACAGTGAAAGTTATCTGTTAGGACCTGGGCTTCTTATTCTTTCAGGTGCCTTGGAAATCATGAGACCCATGAGGCTGACAACACAGTAGTTTCCTCCACAATGGCACACATTTGAATGAAAAAAAGCAAAACATTTATGGAATGTAGCACACACACAACAGAGCGATCAATCCTGCCTTCACTCCCACAGTGATACCCAGCAGGAGCTGTAACTGTGAAACATCTTAATCTTTATGTAAACGTGCTATGAAAAGATGATGGAACAAAACCATAGTCCCTGTGGCCTTTGGGAACATTCTTATTTTAAACCACAGAATCCAAGCTGGAATTGTTCATTGTTCATGTTACCTGAACCTTGAACCCAAAGCACCAGCTTCTAGGAACAGCAGGATTTGGCAAAGATGAGATTGGCTCAGGGTCTGCTAACGGGTAGCTAGAAACATCAGACCACAGTCCAAGAGCAGCCTGAAGTCTGAAATTTGTTTCAGCAGAGCTGCTGTGTGTGCTCTGTGCCACAGCTGGTGAGGCTGGTGAAAAACAGACATGGTACTAAGGGTGGCAGCATGGGTCTGCAGCAAGCCAGGCTCTGTCTCCCAGGATGAAGTTGTTTGTCCTGTAAGCATACAGACTTCAATCCGTGCTGAGATGCCTCACATGGTTTGACTCTATGTGCATGAATGCTATGGGTCAGAAGCTTCACTGAGATCCACCATGTAAACTCTAGGCTGTGTAATAATGTGTTCTAGGAGATGAAGTTGGTTACCTTAAAATTACTCAGTTTGACCATCTGAATGTTTAGTAAGGATTTATTTCATCTAATTTTAAATATCTACCAGAGCAGTGTAAGTCCTGAGATGCATCAGTTCAAGCTCTGTAATGCTATAATGTGATGGAAAGTACAATGATGGTAGCAGGGTGGTAAAGTCTTGCCAGCAGCTAATGATGAAAAGCCCACATGCAGCACCCATAGACACTGAAACAAAGGGAGTGGAGGGGAATGGGGTGGGGTGGGGGGACCAGGGGGAAGCTGCTTACCTTTGGAAGGCCTCACATACACAGGGATCTCCAGGTAGATGCCCTCACCTCCACTGCCAACCCTTAAATGAGAGCTGGGAAGGGGTGGATGCTGGCTCCACCCCTTCCAGTTGCTCAGCTGCATTGCATACACCTGAGTTCCCTAGGCTGGCCCTGCCTTCCCACCAGGTCCTCAGTCACTGGTTCAGGTCATGACTTAGCATTTCCAATACAGGCTCCCAGTAGTTGGCACAGAGGGGGACTGGCACTACCAGGAGCTAGACTCGATGGTCCCTTCCAACTCAGGATATTCTACGATTCTACTACACCAAAGAGCATAGAGCATGCTGGTGGGATGCATTAGATGAGATGATGTAAGTTCCTGTTCTCATAGACTTGGTCTGAGTACCACATACACAGAATATGCTGAAATGCTTTTAAACAAGACTGAGCCCCAAGGTATGCACATACTGTGCCGTGACTGGAGGAAGCCACGAACCCACTGGCTATGAACTGCTGCCCCTTCAGTCAAAGGTGGGAGGATGAGTATCGAGCAGCCTCTGTGCTTAGTGCTGCCCTACCAGCTGATGAAGACAATATTAAGCTCTGCTCAGATGAGGTTTAATATTTCTGGTCCACTGTAAATTAGTTCTGAACCTGTTGCCATGCTGACATCTGTTCTGTATGTTGCTATCTCATGATTTGTTTAATTTCATAGTGTCAGGTCTAAACTCTGTGGTGCATATTCCTGATGCAAAACATTAGTCTCTAATTGAAAAACCATTACTGCATATAAAGTTACAATAATCACAGAAGCTTTAATTAGTTGAGTAAATGAATGGCAAGTAATCGAACTTACCCAGCAGACTCTTCCCTCTACTGAGCTTTTGAATTCTATTCATTTCATTCTGGCAAGGAAGACCTAAAATATAATGTATGAGAATCAGTTTCCAGATGGTACAGGACAGAATCTAATGACTGGATTCACTGCTGACATGAAATGTAGACTATGGTACACCTGGGAATGAAAGAGGCCCATATGCTGGTACTGTACTGCAAAACAAATTTATGTCATTAGCTCTACTAATTAAAAAAAAGTAATTGCAACACACTGTGTTTGAGAAAAGAGTTTGAGGGCCAGTTTCAGTGTTAAATTGTTTTTCCTTTCTTTTCACCAGGCTGACAAACTGCCAGGCCTCTAATTTTTTATCTGCTAATAGACTAATTTCTGCATTAATAAGGGAGTATGTTCTTGAGCTTTCTATTAGCAATAGAGCCTATTTCTAGACTGTTTGCTGGTACTTAGTACTGCTTTGTTTTAATCATCAGGGAATGTTAATATAGTTCATCTGTGACATTAAGCGTTGTTACACAGTGCCCTTTTACACCAGAGCTAGAGACACGAGCTCTGTAATGCAACTGACTACCAATTACCCTACAAAGAGGTCAATCAAAATTTAAACTCTGGGAGACCCAAACAACTTCTCTTTGTACTGCAAACTGTACAACTCACCACCTGGCTTCTGGAAGCAGTAACACCACTCATTGTTGGAAAGCTTTCCGTCTTTGAAGGAGTCACAGGAGTTGAAGAGAGGTTTGACGCATGGCTCGTACTTATCGAGATAAATGGCACTGATCTCTGAGGGATCCAGCAGCAGGTCGTAGTTCATGTCGAGTTTGTTGAACATCCAGCCTAAGGAGTCCTTACAGATTGGAAGGATGCTGGTGTCAAATCCTGTAAGAAGACAGGAAAATATCCCCAGCTGAATCCCAGCATGCTTGCTGCACAGTAATCACTGCTAAGCTGAAGCCATCCCATTTTTTTTTTGTTGGACTCTGAGCATTAACCTGTCTTGGTCAAACCACAACAAAATTCTCGGACCGAACTGCTTTCAGTCTGTCTTCCAGGCTGAGTCCAAATGCAACTTAAATCCTGTTTCCAGGATCTGTTCCTAGTTCCCCGATCAACTTATTTCCTAGCATAATCTCACCTTCCACCTCTCAGCCAAGCTCTTGTCTCTCAGAATCATAGAATGGCCTGTGTGGGAAGGGACCTCAAGGATCATGAATCTCCAACCCTCTTGCACCCTCTGGTGCAACTTGCAGCCGTTTCCTTGGGTCCTGTTTGTTGCCTGGGAGAAGAGGCCAAACTCCTCGTCATCACAACCTCCCTTCAGAAAGTTGTAGAGTGCAACGAGGTCTCCCCTGAGCCTCCTCTTCTCCAGACTGAACAATCCCAGCTCCCTCAGCCGCTCCTCCTAAGACTCATGCTCCAGACCCCTCACCAGTTTCAGTGTCCTTCTCTGGACATGTTCCAGGGCCTCAACATCTTTCCTGTATTGAGATGACCCCTGGGGTATGCCGCTTGTTACCAGCCTCCACCTGGACACAGAACCATTAATCACCACCCTCTGTCTGTGGCCTTTCAACCAATTCTTTACCCGTCAGGTCATCCACCCATCAAATCCACATCCCTCCAATTTGGAGATAAGGATGTGGTGGGGGACCATGTCAAAGGCCTTGCATTAGTCCAGGTAAATGACATCAGTCGCCTTCCCTTTGTCCGCCATGAGCTGTTGTGGGGAGTCGGGGGAAGACGGGAGGAGGCATCTCTTTTGCTTGAACCCCTCTGAAGAATGGCCATGCTTCAGCTGGGAGCTCCACAGAGCTGTATGAGATCTTGTACACCACACCATCACTATTTGTTCTTGCCTACTCCAGGACTGTGCAGCAAAACAGGATTCTGCTCTTCCAGCAATTTAGAAGCCATCGTCATCATTCATTTTAATAGCCCAAAGTCTTAAAAGACTGCAACAGCAGCAGTACCACCGGAAGGCCAAGTCATGCATATGGATACCCACAATGTATATGAGATGCATGTGTCAGTATTTTGCAGTCTCCACAAAACTAGTGGCATTGCTTACTTTCACGACCAAGACAGAGCATTATAAATCCATACCGTCACTGCATTTTTAATGCTTGGTGCAAACATGGATTAATTTCCAAATTATTTATGATTCAATAGAGTACATTTGTTATCTAGCGCTAATAAATCTCAGAATAAGGATCTCAGTTTCAGCAAGGACATGCATACATTGGCTGAGGATTTATGTGCACAGGGGGTACCTGAACCTCCTGCCCAGGCACCATGTGCTCACACTGCACAGCATGTCTGAGCACCATTCATTCTGCTATGGGCCACGTGAAGCAGCCTGATGGGCTTTTTCCTTTTGTTGCATCTTTCATTGAACGAGGTCAAGCTCAGCCTTCCGTGCTGTAAGTGTCAAGTCCCATTTCTAGATGCTGCTTTGTTAATATGAAACCTAAGATGTTGCTGGAATCACGCTGACAGTTTGTCCAGGCTCTGCAGCCTACCTGCTATTTTTAAGCATGAATCCAAAGGAGGGCAATGCTTTGTGCTGGAAGCTGTGTGTTTTGTATGCAACTGCAGCTGAAGGTTGTCAGTGACATGGAGAACAATCAGAAGGGTTAACTAATGGGAAGGTTTATGTCATTTATAATACATGTTTCTCAGAGAAAGGAAGAGGGTGACACCATTTCCTCGGGGCTAGAGGCAGTGCAGGCAGGGAAGAGAGAGATCATGCTGAACATTTCATCACATTTTTGTGCTGTTATCTCCTCTGATGTTATCTAATTGAGTTTGAGCACAGTGAAAAAGAAAAAGGCTGTATGACTAGGGGTAGGGAGGGAGCCTGCTTGCCTTGCTGAAGCAATTAGGGCTGTTCACTTCAATTATTTAATTCATCTGAAGAAGACAAGTAGGATTTGGTCACTGTGCAATCTCTTGTTGAGTGAACTGCCTTCAGAACCCTGACTTGGCCTTAGCAGAGCTCAGAGGCACACAGGGCTGTGTGGAGGCTGATGCCTCGTAGGGGTGCGTACTGCACCCCGCAGGACAGCTTGAAGGCAGTCAGCCAGACGAGGGATGATATTTAGTTGTGTGGAGGAGGTGGGACCGCTGCACGCTTCAGCTGGCCCCATTCAACAGCTTCCAGGGAAGAAATGGATGGGTTCTGCTGGCTGCTTTTCTCCTGCAGATGCCCTCTCTGGTGACAGCCTTTGTGCCACTTTGGTGAGTCGCTACAAGGTCTGTTGTGCAAGCGGCTCAGCAAGGCACATTTTGTCTAGCTCTCTGGCTCTCTGAAGGCCATCTCCTAACTGGCAAGGATCAAGGCAAGAGTAGGAGATGCTGGCATGAACTTGCCCCCTTCAGTGTCTGTGGGTTACTTCTGCTCTCTGCTGGAAGTCTCAACCTGTGTGCACAACATGCACGCAGGGATACCACCACCCTGTGCCCTCAACACTGAGCTGTCGGAGCAGACTACTGGATGGTGAGTGATGTGAATGCAAAGCTGCTCTGTGACATACCATCAGGGCTTGGATGCAAGATACAATCATGAAAGGTCACTTATGAAGACAGTTAATTACATTAGATGAAGAGGTTTTGATTGTAATTTCCTGTAAACAAGGGAGCTTTCACTCCTGCCACCGGAGTTCCAGATGAGGCTTAAGAGGCTGTGCTATTAAACAGTGCTGCATATTAGGCAGCGCGGGTTGGAAGTCTTTAAATATTACAGCAGTAGGTGCAATAGAGAGCCCTCAGCTAGGTGGTTATTATCAGTGAAAAGGCCAATTCTTTAATTGTCCTTCAGCATGTGGCTGAAGGTGAACAGCAGTGTCTACCTCAACTTCATAGTATCTCCTGGTAAAAGATGCTATCCATGAACTGCTGGGTGCAGTGCAGTCCTAACCCAGTAATACGGATGTTCTCCCTTAGCGAGCAGCCCAGGCAGCTTTTGGAAGGTGGTTCTCAGAGCTTCCCTGGGAGAGCACTGTGTCCCATCAGACCAAGTGAGACCAAGTGATGCTGAATGAATTGACTCCTTTTTGGAGTCGTAGAACACACCTCTCAACAAATATGATGCAACAGGTGGGATGAAATAAACCACATAATGCTGTAGTCAGTTGAGCGCTCCGTTAGCAGGCTGGAATTCTACCACAGCAGACCTGACCTATCAGCAGCCTCACTGGGATCTTTTCTGTGCATCAGCTCAGCCTTACACTTCCTGTGGTGGGAAGCAAGAGAATGGAGAAGGCTTCCTATCCCTTCTGCTGGCAGAGGCTGCCAACACAAATGCCAGTTAGTATGAATTGTGGTGGTTGCCCTCATCCAGACACCTGGTCACTGGGACCTGGGCTGAAACCATTGCACTTCCCATTCTGACTGACAGCTATACAACATCCTAACAACCTTCAGTCACTAGAGTTCTGGAAGGAATTCACACTGGTGACCTACATGGTGAAAGTCTCAATGTCCCTGTAATGCCTTACAGCGCTCTACCTTCTCTGCATTAAAATGGAATTAAATAATAATAAAAAAAACTTGAAGGGAAAATCATAATTAAAAATAAACACACCTCATGGCACATAAAATTATTTTCCCTCTTCAAGCGTTGACTTACATGAGCCAGATTTATTTTATTAAAATATACTAGAGTTAAACTAGCAGGGGAATAATTAACCTAATTTCCCCTATCACTTAAAATAAAGGAAGGAGGAGAAGAAACGTTCCCCAGAAAAGATCCTTTATATTGCATAGATCTCTGGTACAAGAAAAACAACTCCCACTCCAACTAAAGAAACTATCTAGATATAACTTGGGAACGTTATGAATTATCAACAGGCTCAGGAGCAATTTGAACCTGATCTTAGTACCTAATTAGTTTTATTATTTCTTGTTTCAAAGCATGTCCCTGAGTTACTGATATTATTTATTGAAGAGATTTCAATTGCACAAAGACTGTGGAAGACAGAGCTCCCTGACTGCAGTGCTTTGTAGGGATCTCACAGATAGCACGTTGAATGGAGGCTGGAGATTTGAAGCACAATGACTCACCCTTATCCCTTTCTTTTCAGCTGAGTAAAAACCAAAAAAGTAACAAAAACAAAAAGCACTTTTTTCTTCACCTAGGGGTGAAATTAATACACTCAAAGAGCTTATTTACACTCGCAGTAACATATTGAAAATGTAATGTAGCACAGAGAAATCTCTGCTGGAACACCTCCTCTAGACAGCTGATGTGTCCGAGGCATCTTCGTCATTGCATCCCACCATCTGTTCTCTTACTGCCACGGGGGCATTCCCAAAATGGATTACTTTGAGGGTGTCTGTATATGCCTTTAACACTCTACAAACTGAACTGAACCAGTCTGTTTAAATGAAGTGATCAGCCTGGTGAGGAAGGGAGGACATGCAGAGCAGTAAAAAAAGAGGTCAGTGTTGTGCGTCAGAGTGTATTTCCAGAGCTGTGTGTGCCCTGTTTGCCATGATTCACATGGATGTATTTTTCAGTTTGGATATACGAGCTCCATTTTGAATTTTGAGCCCTATTTAAGATGCCTTTCAGTCTTACAAATGTTTGAAGCTGATGTTAGAGGAAGGCACATCCTGCTGTCCGTACTCTGTGTCTATTTTCAGGGCTTCCAGAGAGAACCGGAGCAAGTTGGGCACATGTAGACCCATTCAAGAAAGCTGTTGCAATCTCTTAAAGAAAAACAAGCCTAAGTTTTATGGTATTTAGAAATGAGTTGGGCATCTTAACTCAGAAAGTTTGTGGTTTTTTTCTTCCTCCAACTGACACATACAAAATAAGAAAGTGTGCCAAACTAAGCCAACAGTCTGAAAATGGACATTGTTGAAATCAAGTCTTTAAGGTCATTAACACAGCCTTTCATATCAGCACTGCCAGGAATAAAACTGAACTGAAAAGAGATAACAGCTCCTCTGTGAATCACAGCAAACACTGCAGAACTACCAGGAAAGTTTCTGACTGAAATTGCTTCAGTGAAAAACCACCACCTTTAGGGATGGAGCTGATCTTTGGCCTTTGGTAAGCTCCTCCTGAGCAGCTCAGGGGCCATCTGTATGAGAAGCAGCCTTTTGAAAGTCTGATGAAACAAGACTTCATGTGCTTCTGGGCATGAAGGACTCTAGAAGAAGTTTTCCATCTCTGGAGTTTTCTGTTGTTGGGGTCTGAAGGGGATTCACATCTCAAAGCTGTAATTGGCTGCACATCCAGTTGTCTCTGTGCTACAGTTCAGCTTCCTTTACATGATAAGAGCGTTTAAGAGATATGTAGGACACATGCTTTTAAAGACACTGACTTAAAATACTATTTCAAGGAAGGAACTGATGAAAAAGTTTGCATAGATTGTGGCTTATTTTCTCACCTACTTTTAAGATTCAGTTATGTGACATTAATGAGCTTTGCTTATAGTTCTGAGCAGTACAGCCTGGGGTGTATTCTGTCTCTTTAGGAAGAGCAATTTCTTGCTACACTAAAATGCTATGACATGATGAAAAGCACAGCAGAAGTAGCATGGTGACACAATCCTAGGCTGCAGCAAATGAACATAAGCCCCAGAGCAACAGGCATAGACACAGAAACAAAAGAAGAAAATCTGCTTACCTTTGGAAGGTCTCAGATACACAGGAATCTCCAAGGAGATACCCTCACCTCCACTGCCAACTCTTAAATGAGGGCTGGGAAAGGGTGGATCCTGGCTCCACCCCTTCTGGGCACTCAGGTGCACTGCCTGCACCTGTGCTCCCCTGGGCTGGCCCTGCCTTCCCACCAGGTGCTCCATCACTGCTTCAGGGCATGACTTAGCATTTCTGCTACATGCACAACCTCAAAAGTAGCACAAGAGTGGAAGTGCAGACATGGACCAACAGCAGATGCTTATCCCAGTGTGCTAGGTCAGCTCTACTGCACGTTCAGTCTCTCCAGTCCCACACTACTGTGCAACTAAGTGCAAGGGTCAGAAGAAAAGTAAAAGGAGCAGTTGACTGAATCCTTGAAATTATGTGTGTGTGGACCCCAGATTTAAGCAGCTCACCCCAGAGAATGAGGGCAGTTAGCTGAAGGTGAGTCACACAGACAGATAAAACCTGAGCATCCTACTTGGTAACCCAGGGCCCCTGTGATTTGGGACACGCTGTTTAAAAGGATTAATGAGTCCTTACAGAAAATAAATTCACATCTGCTCTCTGATGAAGATGACCTCTTTTGCTGCCGTTATCTGAATCTTTCCTCTCCCTGGTGGGTAAATGACACCAAAATCAGTCATGTTGGCTTAACCCACAGAGACTAAAATGTCCTCTAAAATGTTCATTTTCTCCATTTCTTAAAAAAAGAAAAAAAAATTATCAAAGGAAGCAAAGATGCAGTTATTAAATACCTGGGACACAACAGATTCCAGCTTTCCACATCATTTAGCTATTCCATCTCTGTAGTTACTATCTGGATATTGTTATTGTTCTTTTTCTTACACAAGGCATTAGCAAGAAATTGTAAAATAAAATCTAAAGTGGGCCTTTCTCAGTTTTAGCATCATCTACTGCTTGCTCGTGTGCTGTATTTTTGGCACATGCCCCTGGGCAAAGACCTGGGGACAAGCAGAGACCGTTGTCCATCCCCAAGAAGTGTCTGGGGACAGCCACACTGATTTGGAGGGTCATGGAGTTTTCTGTACAGACACAAACTATATAATGCCAGCTAACCTCAGGGCTTGGGGAAGTCCCCGAGCAGCTTTATTTACCAGTATAGATGTGACCTCGGTAGTCTTTGGACCCAGTTATTTGCCTGGCTAACTTGTACAGGTCTCTCTGTCTCTGACTGCCAATTTTTAGAGTACTTAGGGCCAGAGAGAGAGCACAGAATGACTGCAGCTCCTCCAGACAACAGTGCAGCTATTTATTTGCAGGATCAGCTCCCCTGTGAAACTGCTCGCTTGCTGGCACCTGCCTGACATGACATTGTGGCACCAGCAGCTGTGATCAGCTCTCCCAGGCTGGAAAGCTGCCTGCAACATCAGTGTTAACTGGAAAGGTGTTTTCTTACTGCCTTGTGCTGTCTCCGAGCTTGTTGGCTTGATGACACGGTTGGCGTCCTCATGAAGAGCACCGAACCAGTCTTTGAGTCGCGAAGCGAGACTCCTCAACTCCTTGTCCGTGCAAGCTGGAAAAAGAACACATCAGATCGAGTCAAGAGAAACAGCGGAGAAACTGTCAGCAGATATTCTGATGGAAAAATATTATTTAATCATGGTTGTAAACTCCTTGTAAGAGCCCTGGGGTAAAAGAGAAGGCTGGGGGAAAGGATGCAAGTTAATAAGAAAATGGAAATCGCAATGAATTGAAAGTTTTACTCGAGTTTGTCCTCAGTAGCTGACATGATTTGCAATGGGAGCGGTGACACGAGCTATCTGCAGGTTCTCCATCCATCAGAGCCATGTGACTGTTTAACTTAAATGTTTTCACCTGTTAGGATTTCAGAGAAAAATATCAGCCAGACAGATGGGGAGGAGGGCCGTTCTTGCCCAGACATCCCACTTGAACAAGATGCTCGGAATAATTTATAACCACATTTGACTTAGTATAGTGCTATTATCACAGCTATAGGAAATACGTTTATTTCTTTATATACATATAAAAGAAAGCTGTCACGCTGCTCTAGCTCTACTGCAAATGGGACTTTGCCTCCTCTGAAGGCTGTCAGTTCCATTTTCTTAGCTGGGTAAAACAGCTCGTTTTCTTTTTTTTAACTGAGAAATTTTTTTAATATATTATATAGTATTTTTTATTTCCAGATTTTTTTTGCCAAGAGATTAATGTCCATCCAAAGCAAATATTTTTAAGGAAGTAAGTTGCATTAGTCACCAGTTTCTGTCAGAAAAAATATTCTTGTTTTTTTATCATATGTAGTGTTTAAAATTTACATGCTCAGGCAATTCTGTTATTCCTGCTGTGCAGTACAAAGCACGATTTGATGCCATATAGGCAGATATCCTTCACAGGGCAAGCCACAATATGTCCTCTCCAATTCACTGCACCTCATAATATTCCTCCTTCCACCTTCCTGGGGATCAGCTCAGTCCCACGCTTGTCATCTCACGTGAAACTCACTGCTCCAGTGATGGCCATGAGCATGCCAAAATCTCATGGCTGCGCTGAGTGTTCTCAGTACTTTTGGGGTCAGAAATAACGGGTACCAACACTTCTGTTAATAGGCAGCAGACAATAAATTTCTTTAAAGACTGCAAAAATTTAATGCCAAGTTCAGTTAAGTTTCTTTACAGGTATTTCGTGTCCTCTATCTTACTTTCCTCTGCATATGAAAGTATTATTTCCCATTTCTTTTATTAATTTTAATGCTACCATGCATGGTTGAAAAGATCCTGCCTTTCTACCTCACCACACTATTCTATTCATTGCATTTGCATATTTTCAGAAGTCTCTAATCGTTCCCAGTTTGTTTTGGGACACAAAATTTAAGGCACTTCATTCAGAGGGCATTGGTTTGACATGGTCAGGCCCAGACTCCAGCTGGATATCTACGAATCAGCACTGAAGTATTTATTTCTGGTGGTAAAGCCCTTTGGTTATCAGGCAATGAGGAAGCAGAGCTCTAAGGAGCCCCAGATCTAAGATCCTCCTATATAAATTTGCATCAGCTTGAGTTATAAAGCATTTTTCAGAACGCTCTTCATGAAAAATACAGTATAAAAGTGTACTATTTTACTATTAATAGAAGTTTCAAGTAGCATTTCTCAGATGAGAAGAATAGGGTTGTAGGCGGAATAGATGTGATAATGAGTCCCTTGCTATTTGAAGATCTTTAAGGAGAGAATATGTAGGTTGCAGACAATATGGATATTGGCACGACTTGAGGCACTGATTAAAAAATCTGGGATGAAGAGAAACTCCAAGGGAAGAAGCTCTTCATAGCTCTGCTTCGGCAACTGAAGTCTGTCCAGTCAACTGTCAACACCCATTTTAAAATCCGCTGCTGTGAGGAAGACACAGTGCAAGCATATGCAAATATGCATTGCCACTGCTGTGTGTATTTTCTTTGAGATAAGAGAATTTGGCTTCAATTTCTTCTCTGCACCTTTCGAATGGGAAAAAACACCAGACTTTATCCTTGTTAATGACATCACTGACAGTTCTGCCTTACCAGCCTGCTGCCATCACGTCCTCACGTAGTGCTAATTCTCATCCCTCACTGCTGATGTGCTTTGATGACATCTGTTGCGTAGCCCATGACTTTGACTATGAGGAGCAGCCGGATCTGTCACTTGTCTGAGCGAAGGCAGTGTGAATGCGGGAGGAGGATGCATGTGCTGCTGGATCCAACCAAATCCCTCACATCTGAGTCTGCAGCCACTATGAATCATTCTAAATCATGGAGTGATTTAACAGCAAGCACTGAAAGTGCAGATTTATTCCCCAGGGTGAAGCAATTGTTCCAGTAGTTATTTATTCCTAACAAACTGAAAGCATTGTTGCTAAATACCTATTTTCATCAAGCAGAAAACATTAATGTGACCCGATAGAAAGCCATTAGCATGCTGTAAAGGCTTGGGTTTTTATAGGTACGCTTCCATTATGGACCTTTTCAGCACTGCAGATACTACTCTATACACATTGGTTGTGAAAATTAACAATATAATATTTAATTTCAGTCTTTCAGGGAGGGACTGAAGTGCTGAGTGCCACAAATCAACATTAAAGCTGAACTTACTTGTAGAAGCATAAGATTAAATCAATATGAAATGTTCTCTCACACCCATTTTTACTCCAGCCTAGCAATACAATACAGTAAACTCTCCAGCCATTTACAAAACAAGCCTTATAGTTCATACTGTAGGTAATTCTAAGCAAAACTTGATGGTGAAGAAGTACATTACTGGATTGCTGCCATAATATTCTGGTACTGAATGACAAGCAAGAAGTCTATGATGTGGTTCAGAAAAGAAGTTACAGTGATACATTGCTCTGTGCCTCACAATAAGCAAGCTTTGCAACCAGCCTCACAGAGTGTAACCTGTTTTATATCATTCCATTTCTCTGCTATCAGTCATCTCTCCAGCATGAATCTGTTGCCTTATCATTACCACTGCTACTGTTGTCATCATTCATACAAGTGGTACAATATTTTTACCAATTAAATGAGGACAGACTGGCCATTTGGGTTCATATTATTGTTTTACAATACTAAATAGTCTCATAGGTAAAGACTGAGAAGCAAATTTCCTATTCCCTGGATGCCAACGTGCAGGCTGTCAATATTCCCTGGGAGCTGGGCTACATTCTGTACCGTAGAAGAAAGAAAACTGCAAATGCAGAGAAATTTTCAGCAGAAAGAAAATAAAAGCTTTGTAAAAGGCATATTTAGCTACGGAAGTTATTGCACTTTCTGTGCAAAAGAAAACTGACCTGGTGGCAGAATTCAGCTTAGAGAACATGTCACCAATTCTGAGCCTCTGTCTTTAAAAGATGCAACTTTCCTGATATGGAGCATGTGAATAAGGAATGGGAAATGCTGCAAGAGAACCCACTGTAACCCAAAGTCTGAAATTTCAGACATGGCTTACCCTGGGCAGCAAGAGGGAGTAGATGCATCAACAGAAACTGGCCTTCATTGCTGCTTGGCTCAGAAGCAGAAAAATAGGAGTTGTGTTCATAAGACATATTAGTTGTAACAAGCAGTTCAGTCATTTGTGCTGCAAGCCTGGAGGACAAGTCCATTTAGCTTTGATTAAAATGTGTATTGTGAAATACAACGCAAACCAGCATGACATTGTCCAATGCTGATATTATATTCCTCTGCTTAGAAATAGGACAGACATAGTGTCAATAATTCAAAAGAAAAAGGAAGTCTTGCTTCTGCATTTTTGAAGACTATCTAAAATGACAGTCAGGCACAAAGTAATGTGGTAAAATGCATATAGTTTAAAACACTGTAATAACAGTATTTAAAAAGATTTGATATAGGTGTATAATAGGGCAGAAATTGACAGAAAATAATGGTTATCTTTTGTACTAATTTTTATATTATCTTTGTAAAACAATACAGAAAACATAGCAATTTTAATTATGCTTTCTCTGACATCTCTACATTTTCTCTCTACTATCTAAGTCAACAACTTATTTAATCCATCTGTAATGGTTTCTAAATGTGTTTGGATTACTGGAGCAAGCTTTAAAACCGAAGTAAGAAAAGATTGTGTCAGCTTTCATGCATCAGAGTGGCTGTGTTCCCAGTCATGCAAAATACACAGAGCACAACTGCTGCCGCAGGAGCTGATTTGAAAGCAGACGTTGAGATAAATGCAGTGCTGTGCTAACACTCCACTCCAAGTGTGGTACACACACATGCATGTAACATACTCTCCTGTATGTGACCTGTAGATGACTCCAGGGGTTTTATCTGAGGTGTTCTGGTGAGGCAATTGTGGCAATAATGACCTTCACAACTATTTCACCATTCTTCATTAAGAGGGAATGTTCTCATTTGCTCCTTTCGCTGAGCCCTCCAGGCAACTTCTTCTAATAATAAAAAATGAAGTACTATGACAACGATATTTATAAAGTAGAAGGGAATAGATTATTTACTCTAAGAAACAGCACTGCACTCTGAACGTGCCTTGATGGTTCAAAAAATGAAGGTCTTCCATTTAAAATTTCTCCTACGATCATCAACGCTTCATGATGAAGTTCTATGCGGGTATATTTGTCGTACTGCGTTTTTGGCGTTCTGTGGCTATTCTTCCACAGGGATGACACCTATGCTGATAACCACCTCTGATCCTTCTGTCACTTGCTTTGCCTCATCTTATAAATAAAGCAGCAGATGCCAGGATCCTGCCGTTCTGACTCTGAGATGATTACTGGAGCAGCTGAGTTATTGTGAAGACAAAATAGGCTTTGATCTGAAGCTCCCTTAAAACAGTACATTTAAAATACAAAGCTCAGCTAGAACTGTATAAACAAAGATTGAGAGCTACAAAGCTCGCTCTCTAAAGCTGCAGGCAAAGCGTACATCTGTTTTCATAGTACTTAATGCTAGTTCCTTTTGTGCTTGCATTAATTGTGAAAACCCTGGGAAGTTCATCTTTGTTAGGTGCTTAGGAAGCTTGGAGGTTCATTTTAAATACACCTTAAGTATACCGGTGCTGGGGGTGACTCAGAACTGGTCAGGAAGATGTGTGGGAGCCACCTCCTTCCTGAGGTTTTGGCCATGTCAGCTACTAAGTATCATCACCTGTGTGGTTCTTTGCCTCCCTGGTTCCACCTGATAGCTCATCCTAATGTCCTCATTCAAATTCTGCTATGTCACCTAAAGTTAGGAATCGACAGAATTATATCCACTGAAAAAAAAAACAAAAAAAAAAACAACCCTGTCTACTTGGAATGACTTTTCCAGAAGTTCATGCTGTGCTTTGAGTGATAAAGTCAGTAGGCATCATCTCTCCTTATGCCTCCCTTCCTTCCACCCCATTTTACAGAGACTGCTGTGAACAAATGTCCTTCACATGGAAGACACAGCCATCATGCAGTGCCATGTGTGCATCCAGTGTCTTTGGTGCTGTCTCAGAGAAAGTGCTCCACTTGCATTTAGTTGGGACCTGTCAAACATTGGCCAAGCCAACGTGTGCAAGTGGCTGTCGCTGTTCTTAGAACAACAGCATATTGGTTTCTCTTCAAAGCAGCATTGGTAACCTGCATCTTAGAGCCCATGGGAGGCCGCCATCAGTACCTGACTTTACTGCAGACAGCTTAGCAGGCACTGTGCTTTCAGGTGTTTGAATGACTAAATAAGGAATTATGAGTAGAAACAAACCTGGCTGGGTTTACAGTGAGGTAACTGAATACTCAAATGATCACATTTGAATATTAGATGGAAGGGTTTCTTATGAGCCCTCCAAAGGCACAGCTGAAAGACTTAAAGACAACCTGAAGTTTTACAGATCCAGGGGGTTGTTTTGCTCCACTTTCTAGAGCTGAACAAGAAATTTTAGATTCCGATCTGCGGTAAATTGTTCTGAATTACAATAGTGTGAAATAGCTCGGGCTGCTGATGATAAGGGTAGCTGCTGGTTTCCATCATGAAAATGGCCTTGAGCTCCAAAGTGCAAAACTCAGGTAGTAAAATTAGAAATGTGACAGTATTTGTGCAGAAACAGGCAGATCTGTTTATGTTCAGTCAGAAAAGGAAGGCGACAGCCAGAACAAAAATTAAAAGATTATATATAGAGGAAAAAGTAAAACTACAAGATGGTATCATAGAACATCGATGTTAGAGCTGAGGCACGTGCAGCATTTCTCACAAATGGGCTGAAAACGTGGCTATGCATGAAATTAAATGCCATTTTTACAGTGACTTGTGCAATCACAGAGGAATCTAAATTGGAAACCATAATGACAGTAGGTCATTTTTGTGAAGTGTCATAGTAAACAGGGATATTCATTATTGATACCATTCCTTTAAAATGCATGAATTCTTCAGAGGCTCCTAGGATACAACTGCTTACCTTAGTTCTGTTCTGTTCTCCTTACACTGCTCCATCTCTGTAAATGTCTTCAAATTAAAATTAATGAGCTCCCTGATTTTATTATTGTTTCACAAGAAGAAAACATTTTCACCATTTGTTTCCCTTATTTTTTGCCCTTACTTTCCAGGATTCCTGCAGTGAATACCTAAGTAGTAAAATATGACTCTTTCTGTTAAAGACCTGAAATAATATCTTTAATTGCAACCTGTGTTTTTATGCTGCGTATACAAACAGATTTACTTACAGTGTTTCTCCAACGAACTACTTGCCTTCTCTGCCAACCATTAAAACAACTCAAGTAGCTTCTGTTTCAAGTTCTAGAAGCACTACTGAGAAACTGCAATGTTTTTAAGGGGGAAATGGATGTGTGGCAGTAGTACGTTGTACACCAGCAGGAGCCAGGGCTGACTGAAATGTGAGAACTGCGGAAGAAATGAAAAAGGAGGCAGAAAATGAGGTTTGGGGAAAGGATAAGTAAGTTCAAAAAAAACCCGAGTCCAGAAATCCAGAATTAGATTTCCAAGTATCTTTGCTGTATGATTGTCACACTTAATACGGCCATGCCAGGTGGACATGGGCATTACAGAGCTTCAGCACATGCTACTGAGCAAACAACTGCAAACAAAAGCAAAGAGCAATAGGTTTGATCCTTAGTAGTCCTCAGAACCAGTGGAAAAAAACTATGTTGTATCTCCTCTTCACAAAAGGAGCTGGATTTCAGGATTCATCTCCTTGGCACATCCCTGCCCGCTCTGCCTTCCAGCCTAATCAGTGGAGAGCACATTTCTGTCAGCAAATGCATAGCGATGGAAGAGAAAACCAGTGACAACCTGCATTATGGTTATCATTGGATCTTTTAAATAATTGTTATTTTCATTTGCTTTAATGAGGAAATTTATTATTTTTATGGCTAGCAAGATCTAAATGCCACTGTGTCCTGGTCTGGTCAATGCCTATTGTGGAGGTAAAGCTCAGGCTAGAGAACAGTAAGGTAACAACCACTACTGCTGTCGAAGAAACTACGTACAGAATATTGTACGCAATGTAAAAGCAGCACTCTGTTTTATAGCCTATGTGTATTTTACCACACAGCATTTGCAGCGGGCCAGAGAGCACACTGACTGCTCCTTGTGACCTGGCATTCATCTCACAGCCTGCTGTGCCTTAGGACGCTGCCTAAATCTGCTTGCTGGACCCAGGAATTTATGAGAAAGACATCCTTCTGCCAGGTGTGGCTGGCTGGTATTCCACCATACAAGAGAAAGAGGAAGCAACTAAGGAGATTCACTGCATTCTTGCAGATGCCCACTATCTCTACCAGCTTCCTAAGGGACCTTTGCAAAGTGAAAGATAAATCCAATCTGTCTATGCTTAGGCAGGATGGAGAGAGAGACACTTGTGAGTCAGCGTATGCTGGCAGAAACTATTTTTCCCCCTCATTAACTTTTTTGCACATCAGCTGATTTTTATTTTATGCTGTTTATATCCTTGTACTTATTTTCCACGTTCCCTATTGAATGTTACCACATCTGATACCACCAGGGCTTCATTAATGCAAAATGTTGTCATGTGGTGAATTATTCTCAAATGAGAAAACAGACAGCCCTAGAAGAGCAAATGAGGAGCTGTTGGACAGCATGGGGCTAGAACTATTTGAAGATGTCGCTCGGGAATTCTTCCAGAAAATGGCAGGGAGAGCTGATTGAAATTCAATAAGAAAGTGCAAATGAGACAACACAGCTCCCCAGTGGGTTGCAAAGATCCCCTGGAAGGAAATCAGAGCTATCTCTGCACTACTGCACCTTACCAAGTCAAGAAATGCATACATCCAGCCAGGAAATACATAGCAGTAATGAAGTGTTCAGGGCAATGGGAAACAATAAAGCAAGGGAGTAATTTTAGTACAGAAACATATTTTGAGAATCAAATTTGAATGGATTTTATATCTGAATAGGATATTTTTGGAACCAGTTGTACAGCAGGGAAGTGCCACCAGCTTCCCAGGAGTGAACTGCAATTAATACATCAGCAAACACACTTGTCTGAGTTGGCTGGTCCATCAAATACAACACGTTAACAAATGCACTTAGCAACACGGTTCTCACTGCATGTGATTTTGAAGGTGAATGAAGTGCACTGCAAACAGAGGTTTGGCTGCTGGTTGGTGGCTGCCTCGTGTGTGCGAGCAGCAGGAGACCTCCCCAGGTGCTGGGACCTCTGCTGGGTGTGCAAAGAGGGAGGACATCTCCTCCAGAACTTGGTGTGTCTTAATTGCTAACAAGGTATGTTCAGCTGAGTTGATGCTTCAGCCTTATGGTCTCTTCTCCCGGACTGAAGAGTTGGGGTACTGCTAATGCACAGCCAAACTTCTCTGGGATTAAAAAGAGAACAGCCAAGCTGAGCTGAGTGTCAAGGAGGACTGTAGGTAAAAAAAAAAAAACAACCTTGAAAAACCTACTGTTGTTTATCTACCATGACAGTACCTCCTATAGCCATGTAACTGCTTTTACCAGTATAGGGAATATGAGATGAACATACTGATGAGCACCTGGCCAGTCAGATGCTGTGGGAATCAATAACTTCAAAAAGTGTGGAAAGCAGTTGCAGAAATCCCCAGTAATGTGTATTTTGAAGAATCACTTAAAGGAAAGTCAATTTATGTTCTCGGTCCTTCATATTCATTTGTGTATGCTTAAAGGCTTTTAGAGGGAGGATTGAGTTTTGTGTATTCAAGGATATGATTTATTGAAAACATCTTGATTTAAAAAAAATATTTGCACTATTAAAATATTTAATAACCCCCAGAAACGGCGGTGAGGGAGATCAAAAACCATCCTATGGCATTGTGAGAACTGTAAGCTGAGCAATTCGGAAAGGGATAAAAACGGCTTGTGTGAGAGGAATTTATTCCAAAATAACGTGACAGATTGGGAACTGTGGCTGAGAAAGCTTTGAGAGCGGCCGGGCTGACAGAGTGTATTGTAGGGTGGTTGTAAGCCTTTGTAGAAGCAATTATCATCATCTCCCCAAAGCATAGGCAGGTCTGTGAGCAAAAAAAATACAGCAAAGAAAAGGAGAAAAGGCTGTATGGGAGGAGAACCCTTCCTCAGGCCTGGTTACTTGCTGATGGCTTGAGCAGAACTGGAAACAATCTGAATCTCATTTAAACTTCAGTCGTTCTGTAGAAAATGCAATAGCTGGAACTGTCCCTGCAGAAAGGAGGGAGCAGTGCTCCGGGAGGGGGCTGTGGCACTCGGTGACATGGAGGGCTGATGCACTGCTTCCAGACACACTGCCTGCCAGCCCTCCTTGCTGCTCTTCAGAACAATTATTTAATCAGAGCAGCCATGGAGCAATGCTCTCAAAGTGTTTGCAGTCAACAAATGTTGTAAGAGGCCCAGGCAGGCATCCCATGCAAGTGAGGATTTGGAGCTCCTCATAAAATTCCACCTATCTTATGCAAAACAAACATCAGTGGCCTTCCAACAGCAGTGTCCTAATTGGGAACACTACACGGACACAGAGCCCATGCTTCTGACATGCTTCTCTTACACATACAGACATCTCCAGGAATCCATCCTTTGGCTAACCCAGCATTTTGCCTAGATTTTCTGATTTATCACTATTTGAGTACCTTTAGATCACACTACCCAAATTAGGCCGTGGGCCTGATTCTGCTATCACAAGATTCTGAATTTATTTGGATGCAATCGAAAGCTGAGTTCCACTTTTGCAGGCTCCGAATGTATTATTCAGTCTCCCTTCCAAAGTAGCCTCATGAATTTTAGATTCCACTGTTGTTGTGATGAACCTTAAGGATATCTGTTCACACTCGTGTCCTTTTAATACTTATTTTATTTCATGAGAGAGCCGGAAACTCCTTTTTCCATTTTGCTGCAGGTTTGTGCACATTAACAGCAGGATGTTGGAATACCTGTAGGGTTACAGACAGTGGCACAATGTTTGCTATCCTTGTCATTTTCAGAAAAAGCAGCCGTCACATTAAAGGAGCAAAGTCCCATTAAGTCCCATTGTTTTACTGGAAGCTACAAACTGGCAAAGTGCTTTGTGTTCAAGTTCAAAAGCACTGAACACAGAGAAGATTAAAAATAACTTCCAGCTTCATGCATTATAACTGATTATAGCCGGTATCTGTAAAGCTATATTCACCATAATTCTGCATGGAATGTAGTGCTAGCTAATGTGGTTGCAGGGCAGCTGACAGCAGAACTGGTTGCTGCGTGGCAAATAGAGGAGTGCACTTGGATTGATAAATTTGGTCCCCAAAGGATTCAGCAAGTTTGATAATCAGTGTTCTTCAAAAGTAATCTGTTGAATGGCTTGAAGTACTGGTGTTAAATCTGGATGAGCAAATCCAAATGAGTAAAACTGTGTATGAATAATACTAATTAATGGTATACAGCCTATATGTGAAGCTGGATAAATTTACCTATTAAGCCAATTAGGACTGTTCTGAATAATTTGATTTGAGGAAGCTTTAATGTTTGCCTTGATTATAGTGCTAATCCTTCATCTGGAAAAGAACCACTTCAGCAGGTACACAGCATTTGCAATGGGCATTAACTGAGCAATATGATTTGCAGAGTAATCCGCGGGGGCTGAGCCGCTAACTGGAATAAACATTGTATCTGTGGTGCCAAACTATCCGTTTTGTTTCTGAAAACTGATGAAGTAAAACACAATGATTATGTCCTGAACTAAATAACAGAAATTGCTTTCTTCACCTTTCTTCACTTACCATTTTTTTATAGCTTGTGGAGGCAGTGCTGCCTCACTTGATAGCACTGTGGATGTTATCAAGTCCTTTTTTTTCAGTGTGTATTTACAAATAGCTTGGGTACCAAGAGATGCTTTTTTTCCTAGGGATGTAAAATTCATTCATTCCTCCCTTCTAGTGAAGAGATGATGATCAATAACGAGGATGAAAAAGATTTGCATAAATATGCTTAGGAGCATTAAAATAAATATTTACAATAATGGGATTTGATGGGGCTTATTCTCTGTTTTCCTTTTTGTGGTGTGTGTTTATCTAGAGAAGCATCCATACTGAGATATGAATGTACAAGATAAACATTCTTCTCCAATAAATAGGTGTGCTGCTAAAATGGATGGAGTTGGTGGAGAAGATGTTGACTTGCCAGTGTTGATGGACGTTGGCTCATTCCCATGAGGAAAGAAGTGAAAAGTGATGTCACGTGTTGTAGACTCGTGAAGGAGGTCTTGGGGTGCGTCTCCTGTCCCAGTGCTGTGAACGACAGCCCAATCCATCAGGCCAATAATTACCTACTGCTAGGAAGACCTGTTGTAGGCATTTTCTCTTAGCAGAAATACTGATGTGCATGGTCAAAAACAACACAAGTCAACTGAGGAGCTGAGAAAAAAATCTGCTGATACAATAAATACTGCACATACAACCATCTCAATATCAGAACTGTTAGTAAGTGAAAGTGTTTCCCTTAAGCTTGGCTAAACTATGTATGAATGACCTGCTGGAACATCACAGAGTTTGGAAGTTTAATCACTATCTCAATCAGGATTGTTCTATAAAACAGAGTATTTGTTACTGCACTGCAGAGGTGAAATGCATAGAAAGAATTAGGTTATATGCAGGTTAAATGGACTAGTCAAGGTTTGCTCTCACATAAGGTAGAGGAGTGCAGATTTCAGCTAACCGCTCGGTATTTTCTATAGTTAATTGATTGTAAATTGGATTTAGAAGTCAACGCCATATTTTCCAACTAAGCTTCTGCAGCCAAGACAGGACTGTGCTCTTGGAACAGACAGTTCTTCATCCTGTTTCCACATTATAAGTCTTTTAGTGTAAGAAATGTGAATCTGTGCTTTTTTCAAATTGGAAATTCTCAAATATTTGTTGCAGATGTTATCAGGTTTGTCCATTTGCTATGGCTTTAAAAAACGAAACACACATGAAATTCACTTATAATGTACAGAAAATCGTACAGAAATAACTGGGCCATTTTTCTTCCTGAAACTCTCACTGACAGAGGAAGGACCCGCTGATCAGAAGCCATCAAGAAACAAATGTGCAAGTAAGGAAAACAGATTGGATTTAGCTCTTTAACAGCAGGTGAGGGCCACACATTCACCTGTTCTGTGCATCAGGAAGGTAACACAGAGGTACTTCCCTACAAGTAATAGTGCAGAAGGAGCCTCCTTCAGCGGTTGTAAAGGACGGCAAAGAGAAAAAAATCACCCTTTAATTCACATCTATAAATGTCTACAAAAGGCAATGCTCAAAGCCCAGTTGTTTTGATGGATACTGAGGGGAGACAAAAAAAAAAAAAAAAAAAAAAAAAAAAAAAAAAAAAAAAAAAAGACTTATGTAAATTACAATGAAAAGACTCAAAGTATTTCTGAAGGGAACTCAGGAATTTACAGTAAATAATGCTTTCAAAGGAAATGGTAATCATTCCGCACTGAAAGCTTATGATCTTACCATCTTTACTTCAGATCATATTAGTACTGTGCATCATTACAAGAATGTGTTCTTTGAAGCATGTGTACTCCATCTTCCTTCTCTTCATCATAAATACCCTCTCTGTGAAAGTACAATTTACCACTGTGCACACATATTTCTTTCTTAGATTTAATTCATTTCCTAAGGAAATGTCACAGAGAAATCAATCTTGGCAGTCCAAGTTCACAAGGCCTGATTCATTTAACAAGAGATTTATTGACAACTGCGAGATAGAAAATAATGGAATGTTGCTATTAAGGGCGACGTTACTCATTTCCAAAAGTGCTAGAGAAAACCTCTACGATGTTAATGTTCTTTCATGAACAAGTGATACTCTGTGAGAAGAGAGAACAGAGCTTGGAATGGCTTCCAGTTCCCATTCCAGCTCCTTCTCTGTGCTCACAGCTAATATTATTACATAAATCCTGACCTTTGCTGCTGCTGGCTTCATTGAAAAGCAACAGCTTGTAGAACAATAGATTTTAAAAACCCCACAAAAGTGTCCTGTTACAGAAAATGTAATTTTGATTGGTACCCAAACCAAAAATGTGAAAGTTCAACCAAAACTGAGTACATAACAGCAGATTGCAGCAGAGCGTGCTCAATTAACATCCTGATTGCCAACACAAAACATATTTATCTAAGTGGTGCCATGCATGGATTAAATATCATCTTCTCTCCCTTCTCTCTTTCCTGCCTTCCCTTTTTCACCTGGTGCCAAATAAAGCCACATTTGCAGCTCTCCAGGCTGCATACACTGTGTGTTTTTTCATACCACTTCTTCTACCACATACGATGTAGATCTAGATTTTTTTAGTTGTTAAGTAAGACATCAAGAAAAGAACCAACTGTGCACAATACACATTTATCTACATTCCATTTCCTGTACTGGAAAGTAAGTAAATATCTTAGAATTTTTAAAATATTGCTTTCTATGAATGATCTCAATTTTTATGGTATGAATAACAAGATTATATACTTGAAGACCTAAGTATCAGCGCTGACTTCAGTGATGAGTGATTGTTTTTGCCTTCACAGCTCCCTGAGATCCTGACCAAAGGAAGAAGTTTCAGCTGAATGTCTTTATCTTTTAGTACGTAAGTAAAGATATTACGTTCAATCAATTAGAGGAAAAAATACTTAATCAATAGTCTGGTCAATTAATTGAACCACTCTAAATGGGAGCGGGCAAGCATATTTACAATGTGAATAGCACTATAGGAAAGTTATAAATTCATTTACATTACAATCAATTAATTAAAGATGGCTGATTCCCACTCTGTAATTATGCTCAATCATGGTCAGTCAATACAATTTTCTGTCCATTCTCACTTTGTATCAAGCAAATGAGTTATATAACTTAAGTGATTAAAGACTTAATGGACTGCCATATGAGGTGCAATGTGTAAAGTAATGGGGAAGAAAAAAAGCAGCAAAATATTGGAGATGGAATAAGAGAGTGAAGGCAGCACTGTGCAGTGGTAACAGATCACCAATGATTAAAGCTGTGCTTTTATCACCAGCTCCCTACAGAAAGCACTACGGTTTATGAAGAAACAACTGGAATGAAAAAATTCAAACTCATGATTAGTATGGTGGGATTCTAGGCTATGTCACTGAATTAAAAAGAATGTGCCCTGAGCTGTGTTCTGCTCTCACATCTATCATGACTGGAGTGATAGAATGGGACCTTCAGTGAGGCAAATCCTTCCGTGTCCATAAGTCAGATGTTAAATCATCCAACTTTCAGTCTGATGACTCCTGGAGAAGAGTCCAAGCCCTGATGTCAGATGCTCCCACTGCTCAGAGATGGACCTACATGCACCGAGCAGAGATGCTCTCCTACCCAGAGGCAACTTGGCACAGAAACAGGTTGGAAATCTCACTGGCCCTTGAGCGCTGAATGGCCGGGGGGGGGCCCCTATGTGCTCCAGAGCCACACAGAGAAGCCTCACAGGGAGCTCAGCACACGGGGACTCCTGAAAAAAGGCATTTTAATGGCCACAAAACATCAGTGGAACCTCCCTGGACTGAGTGACAAAGGAAGGAGTTCTGAGAGCAGCTTGCAGTGGTTCCCCACACAACACTTCAATCTACTGCTGAGTGTCTAAATCCCAGCACTGTGCAGTTGTGAGCTTGGTGCCTCAAACAAACCTGATGAGGCCCCTCTGTAAGAAATGCTATATGTGCCGGAAATAACAGCTCATGCATGAAAGTGTTGGGCAGAGTTTCTGTTTGAAAAAATAAAATAAATCCTTCGTCCTTCTTTGTATTCCTGAAGAAATTATCTGAAGAAAAAGAAGGAAATTATTTCTAAAGATTTATAAAGTGCAAAAAGTGAGGGATGCTGAACACGCTGCCTAAAGCAGAGATGAAAACATGTAATATTTGAAAACAGGTAATTGAACAGGATCTGATATTTCCATAGGAATCCATACAAAAAGAAAAAAAAATTAAAATGTTCTCAGTAAGATAATTTAAACCCAGAGCAACGCATCCCCTCCAGGTAATACGTCTGCAGATAGGATGATTTAATGGGGACCCTCAACATCTCCGAAACAGAAAAGCAGGAAAACCTGATGAAATCAATTGCTCTATATTGCTCTGCCAGCATTATAAAGTGAAAATGTTAACTCAACCTACAAGGCCTTTTTACTGTTTAACATCACCTCAGAAGTAATTTCAAAGTCTCTAGCATCCTTATTCCATGAAAACAAGTCCATCTGTTTCCCTCCAACGGAGCTATGCTGGGCTGGAAACCCAGGCAATAGAACTCAGGCACTGGTGTATTTACAGGGAACAGTCACAAGGTAGCAGCACAAAGCATTTGTCTAAAGGACTTCTTAAGGATGCTACAGAGGTGCAGGTGATGCCATCAGTCACCAGGAGACCACTGTGAGTGTGGAAGCAATGTAACTTCCCACAGGTACCTTCCAGTTCAGAATCCCAGCAAAAACACTGGGCTTGCTGGATTTACTGCAGTCGTGAGAGATGTGTTATATGAGCCAACAGCAGGGCACAGTGAGACCATGGAGCAGAATGTCCAGTGGGGTTGTGGAGGGGAGCCTTCTATCTGGCAGCGTGTCAGTGTACAAATTGGCTGCTCAGTTCCTGACCTGCTCCCAAACAAGAAATAATCATTTCCCCACTAACCCCTTCCAGAGCACTGTTTAAAAGAAGTAAAAAGAAGGATGTAGATGGATTTTCCACATATTACACTGTTGGTACAGTATGATGGAACACGTACGCATGTACAGTAATTTGGGATTCTTGAAAGTCGTTCATATTTTAGAAAATAAATGTGATTGGTCAATATGTGAAGAAAGATAACAGAGTAATTCTCGAGCTCTTATGAGCAAAAGGAGAACTCACGGAGACCTTCAGTGTAGTTGCAGCTGAACTTTCAAGGATTTTTCAACTTCAGTTTTTCAATTCAAAGCTGTTCTTTTGGTCTTTATCTGCCAATCACATTTCTTCTAGAGGGATTTCAGTTTCCCAGATCCCAGTGAGCCTGCTTTTCACCTGGCTGCTTCTGTGCGAGTTGTATTTGTTGTACATCCACATCTTATATGATGTCTCAGAATAAAAGATTCAGTAGCTGCAGTTTAGAAAATGATGCCCACTTTTCTCACCCCTTGCTCTCAGCATCAGTTCACTTTCAGAGAGTTTGGTTTAATTTACTCAATTAAAAATAGACTTCTGTTAACTGTCATTGTCTGTGCAAATGCCATAAGTGTTCCCAATTATGTCATCGTCCCCATCATCAGAATACATTTGTAAAAACTGTTGAATTAAATCTCTCTAGTATAGGGATCACACTTTAAGCTCTCTTTCAAAGTGCTTACTTTTTTCTTAATACAATTCAGACAATTTTGCAAAGATAATGCAGCCCAATCCTCATGCTGCCCAAGCCATCCTCTGCTGCCATCACCCTTCCTCCAGCCTTCCAGTCCCCACTGCATCAAGCAAGCTGTGAGTCCTTGTTTCAGGATCCTTTTGGGCTTTCTCCCCATTTTACTTCTATTCATACCTCTGCTAAGTTATTTCACTGACTTCTCTTTGTTAATGATGACAGCTTTTATTACCCAGTTGCTAAATTTTGAAATGAGTATCTTCACCTTTTCTTGTCATACCTGTCAGAAACTCCCTGCAAACTTCTGCAAAGTCGTGTCAGCATCCTCCTTAAAACTCAGCTTTAGCACGATGCCTGCACAGAGCCAGACAGACGCATGGCCATTACGCACTGCGGTATTGACTGTAAGACTGCCCACACTGCTGACCCATATCACCACATTTTAATTAACATTACTACTACTCGCTTTTCTCTTTGCTTTATGTAACTTGCAAAAATCATGTTTTTATAATGCCTGTGTGAAATGGACATAGCAGCAGATGTTTGGTCCCCTTACTATCTTAAGCAAGAAAGTTGTTAAAAGTAAGCTATTCTAAAATACAGACCCGTATAATCCCTTCCAGATGCATAAAATGTATTTTGCAAGGGTAAGAAAATCAATGTACCAAATTGGCACAGCGACAGAAAGAAAATCCACCAGCTGGGAAGGATGATGAAGGAGTAAAGGGAGAAACCAAAATTCAGAGCATCGATTACTTCCCTATAAATTTGGATAAAATCTAGTGGTAACAGTGAAACATTCTTTTTTTTTTTTTTATCAGAAAGGCTGCACAGGATGCATTTTGGCCACCTGTCCTTAGCACAGCCTCTGTGCAACTTGTGCTGTCAAACTTTGGTGACATAACAAGACACACCAACGAACGGTGGATGGCAGTGCATCTGCTGAGGTCTTTGACTCCAATGATCTTTCAACAATCACTTGCAGATACACTTCAAATTAGAACAATCGACTAAATCTTCCTAGGAACTCATTTTAATTACTTTCTTATTCCCACTTTGTGCATGTATTTCTACTCCTCTAAGGGAAAGTCAACCTACTCCCATCAGTCAGAAGCTGCATACAAAAATAAGAAAACATATGGTACTCTAAGCAATAAAACTAACAAAGCTTGCTTTGCTTCAGATTTGTTTCCTATTTCTCTATGGCTTAAGCCCATTAAACTCTCTAATGTCATACAAAGCCATCCCCAAATTCCCTCATAACATTTCCCTTCCTACAAAACTCGTCAATCTCTAAGCAGTGCTGGTGGGACTTCCTGCTGTGTGCGTGATGGCAGCAGGCCAAGCAGCCAGGGAGCTGCTGAGCCCTTCCCTTGAGTCTCTGTTTGCAACTCATCTGTCAATCTTATCACAACACACAGGAATCACAACCCCTGTGGACGCTGGCTTACAGGCTCAATAGGTCTGAAAGGGAGTCTGCCAAACAAGTTGTATTGCTTTTGTTAAAAGTGCTTCCAGTGTCGCTCAACACGAGACAGGAAAGTAGTTCTAGATAAACACAATTCCTTTCTTTGCGTTTGTTCATTTCAAAATTAGGAAGAATCATTTTGAAGTCCTTAAAGTGCAGATGTTCAAGCACTTCCCTGCTCTGTGACCATTGTGAAAAAAACAGCACTTGTCCATCTAAAGACACTGGCATGGCACGTGCATAAGTACTTCCAGTTCTTTGCCATTGGATGTGACCTCCCCTCATTCATTTCCTTGATGCTCAGATGCATTGCTAAGGGCAGCTGCAATTAATTCATATCTGCACATTCAGAAAGCACTGCAGCCAAGAATGAGTGGTCTGATACAAAGCTCTACTAAATGAGAACTATATATGCGCTGCAAAGAGAGCAGTAAAAGCCACTTAGCCACGGATTAATACATAATGAATAAGTGACAATTATTTCAGTATAGTGTTCCTGACCTGCTTCAACACTCCCTTTGTCTCTAATCTGTTTTTTTAAAGAAAGTTTTGCACTTGATTTCTTAACCATGCAGGCACTTAGCCATTTGTATTTTTATTATATTTGGATAATCATTATCACTTCCCCCTGTGATGGAAGCGCAAATGATGGGTTCATTTTTTTTCTGTTTCAAATGACGAGAATGCAAGCTATGTGACTTTGGGCTCAGCAGAGCTCAACACATCTCACGGACCCTTACTCTGATAAGGCTTACTATGAATGAGAGAATTCAGTGGAGTGTGGTAGGTGTAATTAAAATTGTGTTATGCTGCTGATCCACAGGCAGATAAATTCTATAAGCATTAAATTGCATGGGTTTGTTAGAAAAAATTGGCTGTTCGTTTCCTTATAAAAAATGACATCAACTTAGAGATTGTGAAACTATGAATCTGAAAGGAATTACAGCAGTTCATGAGTTCCTCAGGATAAACACAGACCTATGTGCTCTCCTACCAAGAGAATGAACACTTTATGCAGAGCACAGTGAACCAGTTTAATAACAATTACAAGTCAAAGGGATCTGCATGCCCAGATTGCTGACGGTGGTTACGTATTAATCCACTTTTCTTTCATCCAGTATATAAACTTCCTAATGGAAAAACACAGAGGTTTTCTGGGTAGGAAGGTCACAGGTTTGAAGTGAAATGTTATCTATGTCATATTTTATCATTCACTGAAACAAATGAGATTAGGTGAAAATAAGCCTTGCATCAAATGTCATGATGTGGGCAGCTCTTCTGTTTGCTCTGGTTTTAAATAAAATTTCTGGCTATTTTTCTTGTGTATTAATTGCAATATTTCATCATCGTTAATCACAGTATGTTCTGCATGCAATATTATAAATCAAGAACCCCATTTACTTGTCACATGGGCTTGCAAGTTCAAACACACTGGCCTTTTTGGAACAGTTACCCTTTATCACATCTATCCGTCCACAAAAATCAGAGTAAAAAGTCATCTGTTACAATCTTGTCTAACAAAATATTAACACATACTCTTTCACAGACAGCTGCAATTACTCACAGGGCTGTAGAGATAATGGGAAGACACTAATTGAAATGACTTGACACAAGTAAGCAAATTCTTAAATTAAAATCAGATAAAAGTCAGATAAAACGGCACCAGATTTTAAGCTGAAGCCATGCAAAGGGCTTTTATTTAATGGGAATGCCTTCATTCTGAAAAAAACTTGAGCTCGTACTGAGGAGCATCCTTCTCTCATGTACGTAAGAATATTTATGATAAAGTGAATAATATTTATTGCATGACCTTTTCCTGAGGTTATTTATGGTTAGTGTGAGGAATAATATAGAACGAAGATTGTATAAGATTACATAAATTAGGAAAATGAGGCTGAGAGGGCTGAGGAGCTGTAGGAGCTCAGATACGGAAGAGAAGCAGATGGACATTTTCCAGAGGAAATCTGTTTATAAAGTCCTGTGCCCACAAGAAGAGAGTTGGGAACAAACAAATGGATTTGATGAAAGAGCCTGCCTGTACGTGTGGAGGCTGTCTTAATTGAAGTTGTGGTGGCATATGACATTCAGAGTATGGGAAGACATGATATTTCCTAGGAGATCGAGTGACGTATGGCTGGGACAGCAGCACATGAGAAGGGGAGAGAGGACGGAAGAGGACGCTGAGAACAGAAAGGAGACTGAGGGGCAGAAGATGACAGGAGCACAGCTTAGGAAGCAGGGTGCAATGAGAAGGATGGGGAGGCACAGACCTTCCTTCTGTTTTATGGCCTGGCTGCAAATCACTGCATTTTTTTTTTCTTTCACCTTCCAAACAAAATCATCAATTACATCTTTATGTGTAATGTCAACAGTTCTTGAGAGACTCCTAACGCAGTCCTCTATTCCCTCTGTTACTTCAGCTCCTACAGTTTTAGTAGCTAACAATACGGCAAGAAGCACAGAACTTTCCAACTCGGTAATGGAACGCAATTACAATATTTTTCACTTCCAAACAAAGCAATAACTCCTGCAATTTTCTACATCTTTCATGAAAATGAGAACATTAACAGGTACTTAACGTTGAAATCTGAATGCCCACTTTGCCCTTTTTCCAATTGTGAAGTTTTCATAGAAGCACCAAGCCTTGGAGGGAGCCTATCTTCCGTTCCCATTTATTCATCTCCTGGCACTTCCTTAAGTATGTCATTTATTACTGGGCTTTTAGAAATCGTTTCTGTAGATCTGTGTTTTTTATTTTCTCACGTCTTCCCAGGATTCTTGTAGAGCACCATTAAGTGCTTGTTTACATGTGAAGTTATTTATGGATGGGAAAAAAGCATCTGCTTTTTTCAGGAACGATTCTGAGCAGAGATGAACCCAAAGCAATACTATATTCTCAAGGCATTCACAGAAAGTTAGCAAAACAAGTGGTTAGATGCTCTGGGGAAAAGCATCTCGGTCTCTTGTTTGGAATTAGGCTACACTGATAATCATCTTCTCCTTCTTATCTACATACTCAGGTGACATACAGACCCCCAGAGAGCCATCTCTGGAAAATGTTCCAACAGTCTTTTGAAGAAAATACAGAAGGACAAAATCCAGAGCATTAACATTTTCCAGGAGCAGCTCCTTGCTTTGAACTCCACCTGCATCTACCAACTTACTTTTCAAAACTGCTGACCACGGGGTATCACACAAACACCACAAGGCTGCCTGAGAAAATGCTTTTTGTGACCATTCTGAAGGTAATACCATCCAGAGACAGAGGAAGACACGAGGTTATCTCTGCAGCACTCGTCTGATTTGTTCACTTGAAAGCTATTCAATTCTAAAGGGTCTGTGAGTTTCTTTCAGGTTATCCACATTACTGCATATGCTTTATTCTCATCCCCAGAATAACGTAAGGAAGCTGTCAGCATTCAGTCCCTCTTTCCCACAGAAGCAAGCAGAGTCCTGATTAAGTAAAGTGGCCAACTTAGTAAGGCTGTTTTAGTAACGTAATCCTGAATATGAATAGATATGAGCATACATTTATGCTGTATTCAGAAGCATGGTCAAAACTTAGCTCAGCAGGAGCTCCAACTGGAAGACGGTATAGATGCCAACATATCGACCTCATCAACAGGAGAAATGGAAACAAAGAAACAAAAGGTCTCCCAGGGAACCCAATATAGAGAGAAATTTGGTTTCCCTTGGCTTATTCTTCATATTCAAGTCCAAGGAATAGACGTACATCAGGTGACACTGATCAGCCTTAGAGTGAGGAAGCTACTGGTTTGGTTGCCTTAACTTCACAAGTCAAAGTTCTTAATTCCTCCCTGTGTTGAAGGTGTGTCCAAGCCCAAGGTAAGATGAGTGCCAACTTCTGCACAAACAGTGCTCAGCTGTCACCCTGAGCTTGTGTGAGTGCTGGAAATGGGAAGCAGCACAATGCCACAATCATGGACTTAGTGTAAAAAGTAGGATTCAAACAATTCCCACTTTTGCTGCAATCATTAACATAAAATCAATTTATGTTGTGACATTTTCAGTTCCCATTATGATCTCTTGTCACAAGAGGGAGATTTTTAATCCTCTGTGAAGTCTGTAAGAGACAGCAGAATAATATGCACTTAAATGCATTATACATTTTCTAATACAATCTTTTCATGGTTCTTCAGTCTGACTGTCTGGTCACTCCCGTTCTTTGGCTGCCTTCGTAATCTGAGAGGAACAGGTGGAATGGCAAGTAAGCAAAATACTGAATGTTTTAAAGGTTAATTTCACACTGCAAATGATTCTTTTATGGGTTATATACACTGTGTTCATATTCTGCAATCCAGAAAAAAAAACCTAGGAAGAAAAATAAGTGGCAGATTATGGCTGTTCTCATGACAGTAATAAAAATAATGGGGAAGGGCGTAAAAGATGGCTGTGCAATGAGTACAAATTTTATTTTGCCAATAGTTCTTGTGTATTTGTTGTGTTGAACAATTTGTTCTTTATGGAGCTTTATTTGCCCTTCACCCTTAAAAGGTCTGAGAGCCTCAGAAGCAGAATTATTTTGAAGTGAAAAGAGTATTATGACCCAATACGAATCCCCTCCTGCTGTTGTGATGGTTTTTTTTTCTGTATTGAACTGAAAAAGTAATCAAAAGTGAACTTAGAACTGAGTACTTTGTAAAATAATGGCAGGTAATCCTCCTCTCGTCATTGTTTTCAACTGTGGCATTAACTGCAAAGCGACCCAAGGTTATGTGAGAAAAGAGGGGACTGTAAATGCTGAGAAAAGCCAGGAGAAGCCAAATATCCACTCAAAGGAGTACGGAGAGCTGGGAATATGACGTGTGCATTGCATTAAACCAGAGAATCGCCTTTTAGAATTGTAGAGTGGCCTGGGTTGAAAAGGACCACAATGACCAGCTAGTTTCAACCCCCTGCTATGTGCAGGGTCACCAACCAGCAGACCAGGCTGCCCAGAGCCTGGCCTTGAATGCCTGCAGGGATGGGGCACCACAGCCTCCTTGGGCAACCTGTTCAATGCGTCACCACCCTCTGGGTGAAAAACTTCCTGCTAATATCCAACCTAAACCTCCCCTGCCTCAGTTTAAAACCATTTCCCCTTGTCCTATCACTATCCACCCTCATAAACAGACGTACCCTCTCCTGTTTATAAGCTCCCTTCATATGTAGGAAGGCCACAATGAGGTCTCCCTGGAGCCTCTTCTTCTCTAAGCTAAACATTGTCTTTTTGATGGCCGCCCTGCCATTACTTTTCAGTTACCAGGCACAAGAATTCTCACAGGAAATGGGATGGGAGAGAGAATGAGAAAGGAGGACAGCTGCAGGAACAACCTGGGCACCAGGAGCAGAAACATTCTTTTAAGGACTGGACAAAGAGTAACAGAATCACAGAGTGAAGAGGTACCTCCCCAATTAACTCAAAGGTGTACAGAAATAATGGAACAGTGCCATAGGTATCAGAGGTATTTAGCCAAAAATAAGAGCCTGCAAGTGAAAATAGATGGCAAAGAAGCAAAATTGACTACAGAGAGCCTGCGTTATAAGAAAGCTCTTAAGTGTGAGGATGGGAGAAAACTTTTACATGGGAACACAGAAAAAATCCTGCTAAGCAAAGAGCTCTGCTTTCCAAGAGCACCATTCATGTGCATAGGAAGACTTAAAGAAAAAGACAAGCAATGCACAGAGAAGCTACTCTCTGTTCCACACAAAAATGGCAATAATCGGTATTGCTTTGTAGACCCCAAAGCAATAAAGAGCTGCTAAAATTAATTGAACACTGAGGGAAGGCTGAAGTGTTTAATTAATCACCAGTGCTGTTTGCTGCCACTACACCATGCACAGACATCACAGTACAGAAAACCAAATTACAAAGCAAGGTTTTTGTAACTTAAAGGCACCGTTAGTCAATTTTTGGGTATCCCATTTCAGGTATTGAGGACCCACTTCAACATCACATCTGAAATCTGTTCTAAAGCTCACTTCACGCTGACCATTCCCTTCAGTTGCAGGCGCTCAGCACTTCTGCAAATGAGGCCTCGGAGTTTCAGATCAGGTACCTGGAAAATTAAAAGATGCAGCTCGTGGTCCTACATGAAAAATCTTGCTCAGCAAGCTGGGCAAAGTTACGGAGGAAATCAGTGCACCAGAATTCATTTCTCCGGGGCAGCACACATCAGCTGCTCTGCCTATGTGACTTCTTTTTCCCTCCCTACATTTTTTTTTCCTGTTGCAATTTGCTGCCTCTTGTGCCCTACAGCTTTGGAGAAGCACAATATAACTGTGGTCTCCACTACTGTGCAATCTGACATAAGGCCGAAACAGGTATGTTCTATACCAAATAAGAAAAGGATACTGTCAACTAAATGGTAGACAAGGATGCAACTAAAAGCTATATCATGTTGCATGTAGAAAAGTGGTTGAATTAATCCTCTCTCAGCAAATTCTCTCCCTTTCAGGTGTACTTTGAAAATCAAACAATTATCTGAGAATGATTTCAATTATCAAGGGTTTGCAGAACACACTCGGGAAGCTTCAAAAGGTACTTTTCTTGAAAAGTGTGAGAACATGTTCTTGCATAATCCCCAGGCTGGTGACATTCAGGTGTGAGATGAAAAAACAGCAATAGAAATCTTTGAATTCATGCACAAACCTTGAATTTGTTAATAGCATGTTTGCTCTTACCTACCATTATAGCAGTGGTTAACACGTACCTTTAGGGTAGCTAAGGGAACAACCACTGCATTATATACATCATTCTGACTTTCTAAGATGGCTGTTTACA
This sequence comes from Gallus gallus, assembly GCF_016699485.2. NCBI lineage: Eukaryota > Metazoa > Chordata > Aves > Galliformes > Phasianidae > Gallus > Gallus gallus. Next base: position 14,229,679 of record NC_052544.1, read on the forward strand.
GAATCCTAAATATATATGCTAGCAATGGGAAATGTCACACCTCCTGTGATTTGGTGTGAAATGAACTGCTTTCAAATCCTCTTCTCTCAGAGCTGGCTTTATTCCTACTGAAAGGAAGAGGCCATCAGACAGAGTACTCCAGGACAGGGTCTCTGCTGATATAAATCAGTACTGACTTTAATGGAGCTACATGGATTTACAGCAGGCAGAAATCTTCACCTACTGATTGTCCAGAGAGCGTTAAAGCCACTGACAATGCTTTACCATCTGGAGAATTCCAATGAGAATAGGCATTCCCTACAACTTCCACCTGATTCTGGGTACCTACCCATGTAGTGGTACACATCACTAATATTCTGAAATTCAAAGTCTATTTGCAGTAACATAATCACAGAAATACAAAACAAAAACCAAAACAGATTCCTATTAATATTAATTTCCTTTCATAGTGTGGTCAGACATGATTTCTAAGACACAGAAGGGAGAATCATCACTGCAGCTTTTTAGAACTGATTGCCACATACTTCAACAGAGAGCAAGTGCTATTTCAGGAGTAATTTGCATCACATGCGGCCGATGCAGGAGCTGGCTCCGTCTCCTTGCTATGGAAGGACAGACTGTCACAATACTGACAGCACACTGAGCAACTGTGAGCTCTCCTTGGGATATTCCAGTGTAGAAGAAGAGAAACAGAGATCTGCTTTCATGTCCTCTCATTGGAGCTGACTCCTGCTGGCCCTTTTGGCCTGCTAGCAAAGACAGTTGCATGGGCACGATCACCATGGGCAGAAAGGAAAGGAACAACGGGCATCTGAGATTAGGGCAGATAAACCATTGCCTGGGGGAGAGGACATGAAGGAATAAAAGAACAATAGATGGCCATCCCAGGTTGATTAAGTGCAATGCATTGTGCCTGATGATGGATAACAGCTGGTGCCCGGTGCTGTTAGGAGAACATACAGCTGTGCCACTCGAGAACATTCCTTCAACTTCCCATGATTTGTTGCTACTTAAAACAGAGATGAATTAAAAATGTGAACAGGAGGCTGAAATGCAGATGCAATGATGAAGTGTCTCTGAAAGATCCCAGCAATGAGAAGCCTTCAGGAGAAAGCAGAATTACATACAAGCAAAATCACTGCTAACAGAAAATTACCGCTATCGTGGGAAGATGCTGCACTCCCGAGGAGGAGAGGATGACTACTATTATTACTGTTATTATTATTATTTGGCATACAGTTTGTGTGCTGGAAAATGGAGCTTCGAGATGATCAAAGTGATTTACAAATTGAGATCGACAAGCTGAAGCACCGCAATGTTGAAATTAAGCACGTTCTTTTCAGAGTGATGTCTCTGTTTCAAAAACTGTCAGATTTCATTTTTAAAGAGTTTTTTTAAAAGGTCTTTTTGCTTTACCAAGAAGCATTACGTCCTCAAATCCTGACTTTCCAGTGTGGTCAGTAAACTGAAAAATCAATTATTTGCACAGCACTGGTTTGGGGGATAAAGGCCAGAGGAGAAGAGTAGCGTATGCAAAAGTCAGGGGGGAATCAAATGGAGAGTAAAAGCGAATACACAAGGAATTTATCCACAGCACTGCTAGTCTTACAGACAGCTGCCTGCTGCTGCTAATTTGTATTTAGAGACTCCTGGGGAAAGAGAGAAGAAACTTTGCTGAAAGTGGGAAAGCTGGCAAGCATCACAGCCACGTACAGAACCCCAGCACTTGGACTTGGCAGGAGGGCAGATGGTCTCTGCACAGGGCATTAACACTTCTGAGCAGAAGACAGCCATTCAAATTAGTGAGAGAAGGGGAAATGTTGGCCTCCAAAATCTGTACACAGAGCCCCTGAAGCAAGGGAGGTATCGGCACAGAGAAAAGGCCTGAGCAGAAAGCAGTCCCCTGCCAGTTCAACTGAAGCGTCCCTCTGGAGAGGAGAGCAATTATTGTTTTGGAAGGAGGCTGAGTCCAAAAATTAAAGGAAGGGCTTATCTACCAGAGGTTTCCTGAAGTATGTTATACAAGTCATAGAAACGGTGTGCATTTTGTTTACCTGTGCATAAAATTGAATGTGAAATTGAATCCATTAACAGCAGCAAAATACTCAGACAGAGGGGTTTGGATGACACTGTTAAAGTGCCCACAACAGGCATGTTGGTTAGTATTTAATAGCAGCATGAGAAGCTGGAATAAAAACATATTCAAGTACCTACATCAGGCTACTTCTATTAAATTTATACAGGTTATATGAGAACAGAGTACATGAGGGTGCAAGCACTAATGGAATTTGTTAAGGGCTTTTATAACTAGGACAAATGGCATCTTTCCAACCTGATTTCTTTATCCCAAACAAATAATTTTGCAGAGATTTGCATGTTGCTAACACAACCCAAATTATATCTCACTTAGATTTCAGTTATGACTCTGAATTAGCTGGTGAGTGACTATCCTTGTGCCTCACTACCCTGTGTAGGCATTTGTACATTGCTTATCATTGTCTCATCAACACCACTCTTTATCCTTGCTATAATGCCTAAAATATGCACTCAAAACAGTCATCTGTGAAATAAGGCAAGTTAAACTTAACTTTGCATCTGAGTATTCAGAAAGAAGTCATTTGTGGAAGCCCAGGGCGTTCTGTTCTATTAAAATAAAATTTCCTAAAAGTATGTAATATTGTAACAGCTTTGGCCTACAGCATTAAGACCAGCATTTTCAACACAATGTGTACACCTGCGTGGTCCTTTGTAAGCGTCAGTCTAAATTCAAGACTGTTCCTTTATAGCCTGTCTAACAACCCAGTCATAAAACCAGCTGGCTGGCTTTCTTCTGGCTACTTTTTTCTCTTATTCACTGTGACCTCGAGCTAAGGACATTTTTCACACTACAGACCCACAGAAAAGACTCGCATAATCTTGTTAAAGGCTGGCATACTTGACTTGCAATACAAAATCTTGCATTTGTCTCCTCCGGGAAATAAACCCTTTTAAAGAGGCTTTGGATTTCTAAAATGACTTAAACAAATACAATGGCTGCACCAGTAGAAGAGAATCAGTTTTCTACTTCTCACAAAAATGTCTGCACTGAGGAGTTTGAATTTTATGTGCCCTTGTACAAACTCATCCACAGCTTTATTTTTTATTGCTTGCGTGTTCTCAAGGGAAGCCAATTTCTCTTTCAAGTATCAGTGACTTTAGTAAGTTAGAGCATCCAATTTCTAGAGGAGGGTTTACTTTACCTCATCATTGAAACCCTGCTGTGGAATACAATCTGTTTTCAGAAGAGCAAAGAGGTGAAGGACAAAAACAAATGGCAATTACTCTAAAACTGTGAAGAGCTTGGAGATGGTGTTCTCTCACATCCGAATTAGGGCAAGGAAATATACTTGTCAAAATGTTGACAGTGAAAATGCACTACCACTGACCATGCTGAAATTTGTCTTGGCATCAATCTGGAATGTGGAACTGCCTCCGTGGAGGCCTGTCATGAGATCTGTCTTGGGACCAATGCTCTTCAACATCTTTATCAACAACACAGACAGTGGGATCAAGCGCTCCCTCAGCAAGTTTGCTCATGATGCTGAATTTAGTGGTGCAGGTGACACAACAGAAGCAATGGATACCATCCAGAGGGACTGGATATGCTTGAAAAACAGGCCTGCATTTAGCTAATGAGGTTCAACAAAGCCAAGTGCAAGGTGTTACACTTGGGTCAGGGCAATTGGAAATCATCACCCTCTACTCTGCCCTCATGCAACTCCATGTGGAGTACTGCGTCCAGCTCTGCTGCCCCCAGCACAAAAAGATGCAGAGCTGTTGGTTGAAGTACCCCTGCCCACAGCAAGGTCATTTCCAACCTAAGCCATCCTATGATTCTATTACAAAAGGATTATCTACAAAATTAAGATGCAAATATTTACAAATTCAGTCACACCTTGTGACATCTACTGGTAAAAATCATCCCCAAGCAAGCAGCCAAACATGAATGTATTTGAAGGTTGGTAGATCTTCGCCATAAAATAGCCTCTTTATAGGAAATTAAAGGCAGTAGCCACTCTGTGGGCCCTTCTAGAGCACAACACAGAAGAGCAGACTGTCTTAAAATGTAAGACCCTTTAATGTAATCTAGTTTGCCAAGGTCAGGAGGAGGAGCTTGTTTCTGAACCCTTTTTCTTAATAGCTGTATCTTGCAACATGAAATAGCACCACCACGTATCAGCAGGCTCTCAATTTCTGTTGAAATGCAGAGACCTGCCAATGAATCTGCTTCTCAGAAGCTTAATATATTGTTTTCACTTGCATCTTCTTTATTGTCACTCTTTTATGCCTATACCTCAATTGCACACAGCATCTTTCCTTTATTGAGGGCTGCAGTTAATCAGCTGGTCCCATAAAGCACCACATAAATTCTGCTTTATGAATTCCGTGTCACAAGAATGTGGCCAAATGCCTTGTGCCCCACATTCTGCAGTGACACATCACCTTTGTACAGACTTGCTAAACTGCAGAACTCATGGAAATTACAGCAGCCCAAGAACAGAAACTCCGCAATCACCTTCACTCTCGTAGCACTGGTAATGAAAAAATATAATTTAGTGATGGTTGAAAGACAGATCTTAAATACAGTAAGAAAATGAGCCTTGGTATGCAAATGGATTGATGTTTGCAGGGTTGCCTTTGCAACAGAAGAACCTCAGCAATGTGAAATGCTGTCATGAGCTCACATTTTCCAAATGTCATACAAATCTCTTCCCTTTGTCAAATCTGTCACTCATTTACACCCTAAACTATACGACTAAAAAGCATCTATGAAGTTATGTGCAAATACAGATTTTTTGATTTAATGCATACTAGAAGAATTACCTCCAAGCTATCTTTATCCTATCATTTAAATACCTATGCCAGGCGAACGCCTTCTCTAAAATAGGTGCAATGTATCTTTTCAACAGTGCAGTAAAGTTAACTTTGGGGAGATGGGACTTTTTACTTTGTTATTGTACCAAGCACAAAGAAGTCAGTGACAGAAGTGGCTTTGCTCTAGACTGAGGTAGAGAAAATAATAAAAAGCCTTTCCAAAACACAGTGCCAGGTGTTTCAGAACTATCTGTGTGAGGGCACTTTGTGAAATGCATTTTCTGGGAAATCAGTAAGGACAAGATTTGAAAACCTGAAGGATACTCCATCCATATCCATCAGTACAGGGTTGTGGTATGTAAGCACCGGTCAGAAAAGTCACGTTAAATCTGAGTTTCTATATTCACAGTTAAAGCTTTGGTAAAAACATTTCCTGTTAGTCTATAAGAAATGTTATGTTCAGTCTTTTCCGTTCCTGTGCAAGACAAACTATTCCCATCAGTGCTCACTCTGCTATTCCAGCCTGAACTCGACTACGATGAACTTTGCTCACCCAAATCTACAACAGACTCCAGATGAGGCCTTACCAGTGCCCTGTAAAATATTACCAATATTTCTGGAAACACCTCTGCTGACATACCTGAGGATTACACCAGCCTTTTTCACACCTACATGTAAATCTGTAATAACTACACGTAGTCATTCTGTGATCAGCTAGAGCATAAGGTCATTCTTCTCCCTTACGCATTTCTAACCAAAGAGCTCTTAGATTAAAGCAGATGTTCAAATTATTAGACCCCAAGTGTATAATTACACACTTTGTGCTAATGAACTTCTGTTTCTACTGCTCCAGTTCTCAAGGACAAGCAAATGAAAATACAAAAAAGGAACTTTTTAAAAGAAACATGAGACACCACCTAGTATTGCTGCAATCAACTTGACTTCTCTTCATAAAGACGTAAACTGAACAGATAGCACGTCCTCCCACCTGCTTCTTTATTGAAATATCTATTTTAATTATTCATTGCATTTTGGGTAACAGTATTCCCAAACAGTTACTGTATGTGCTCCATATCAGCCACCATATGTCTTCCCTCCTCATCCATTCCAGAAAAATCAAAACACTTAAAAATCATATTTGCTAATAAAAATATACTGTGCCTTAAGAAATTAAAACTTCTTGTTTATGGGGTTTTACTAAATAAAGAAAAGCACTTCATGTTTAACCTTCTGTTCCAACCCTCACCTTGTGCATTTATGGTTGTTAAGTGATGCTCATACACTTAAAGCTTCCGGAATGACAGTGTTAATATGTAAAATTAAAGAGCAGTTCATTGTACACTTCAGAACACTGTTGAGTTTTGTGCTTTTGGAATCTTCCTCAATTTCTCTGCTCCCTATCAGCAATGTAGCTTACAGATGTCTCATCCACAGACACTTTCTCCAACACTTTCCCAGCTCACGGGGCTCAGAAGAAAGGACTGCAGACAAGGGAAGGCTTTGCACTGTTACCAAGGCCCATCTCCCCGCACTTTGTATCTTTGGGTTAATTTTTATGGGTGGGTTCAGCTATAATTATTGCAAACAAAACACAAGGACTGCAGAGCTTCCCCATGACCTCAGTATTATCCAGGCCCTGAGAGCACAGAGCAGGCTGCATGGACACCTGGGCACAGTGACTTCTGGAGAGAAGCTGTTTCTGGCTTTTCTTGGTTTTCAGTTCAGCTCAATGTGCCTTAATCAGAAGTTAATTAAAGGCCTTTGTGAAAACCACAAAACAGAAAAGGCACCTTCAATACAGAACTGCTTTCCTAACCACACTTGAATACCAATCTGTGTCAACAAAATGTGAATTATGCTTGAGTGTTTTTCACAATGAGATACTACAGGTATAAACAACCATCTGCCAAAATTGCTCAGCAAACCAAATTTCAGACAAATACATGTTCTTTTTCCCCTCACTTTACAGTATCAAATGAAGCCTAATTTTTGGCTCAAATATAAGGCTCAGAGAACTTCTGAAAAGATCACATCTCTTCTCCTTTATTTGCATCTCCAATCTTCCAAGAATATTTGTAACCCATTCAAGAACTGAAACCCTAAACCCAAATTTGAAGTGTGAATGATCAACGAGATATCTACAGCATGCAATTCACTGCCTGAAGTGGCTGTGACATTTCATTTTAGCTAAGTTTCATTTTTTCTGCTCAGAGGGATTGCCTGATAAGGGAGTAGGGTCTGTGCTATAGACCATCCCTGCAATTTAGACAATAAGAATCTGCCCATTGTCTGTCTGTTAACTCCTACAACCAGACTGCCGTTGTCAAACAAACTGAGAAACAGGAGGATATGTGAAGTTGCCTTCAGACAAGCAAGATTAAGCTAAGACCATAATTTACTAAATACAAGAATAAAGTGATGTTATTGCATAGAAGTATATTCTTATGAAAGAAATGTCTTTCCATAAATGTACCTTTTTAAACAATCATGACAATGAATTCATCATTCATCATGAATTAGAAACAAACAATCTGGCTCACTTTAGTGGGAACATATTATTATTACCTGGGGAGCTGGACTAGATGACATTTAAAGGTCCCTTCCAACTCAAATGATTCTATATTAGGAAATAGTAATTAACACTCAATAGGAAAATCATCATACGAATTAAGCAGATCTCTCAGACAGATCAGCCACTTTCAATGCTACTGTTAATTAGAAGTATTATAAAGGCATATCTGAACACTTGCAGGGAACCAGGACTTTACAGTTCAGCTCTGCAGACCTGACTGTCCAAGCCATCCCAAGATCTCCAGTTGCGGCACACCAACCGGCGTTATACTGCTATTCGGAGTGTCTGAATTCAGACTGCAGAGTTTGAGCGTGCAACCCAAAAATATGGCATGGATACATGTATGTTTCAACATTTAGAACAGAAAGGTCCCACACCGGTTGCCTGGAAGCTCCTCTAATTCCAACATTTATTTCCTGTGTTGGGGGGTATTTGTGGATGGCACACTCTGCTGTAATGGAGATGAACTTGATCCAAATCATTCAAAACTCAATAACTCACAAATGCAGATCCTGCTTCTCATTTCAGTCCATCCCTAAATGGTTGATTTAGCAGAAAGCAGAAGATATTTTTCTGATTTACACACAGTCCATTAAACTGAATTACAAAAAAATGCAATTCTTCAGAGGAAAAAGAATGGAAAGATTTCCCTTTTGGGACAGTAAAAGCCATAAATACGTAAGCTTATATATTTGGAATGAAGTGATGATATTTCACATATCTCTCTTCTGCACTAGCAAACAAGAATTAGAAACAGAAAAACTCAGAGCTAATTTGACACAACACTGAGAAGTGCATTGCAAGTAATGAATTCTCAGGAGCAATCAACAAGGCTCAGGCCTACGTTTGTTTATACCATGATAGATTCAGAATAACTTTACCAAAGGCAACCAACTCAATAGCACTGACAGAACTTGTCCAAATTTATACTGCTGTAACCAAAGATGGAACATGGTCCTTAAAGTAGCAAAGAGAAAACAGAAGATGATGAAATTTGAAAAGCCTTATTTTCTGTGTTATTGAAAACATTTGTTTTTATTTTATTCGGGAAGTTTTACCTTAAACTTGCAGCGATAAGCACTATATTTTTTTTTGTAGCTGTTGGGTTTCCCAGAGATTTTACAGACTTGAAAATATTCGGGAATATTCCCCAAAATGCAGGAATTAATATTTGTGAGACAAAAAAGAACTACATGGAACCAGTCTGATCTGTGATGAGAGAGGTGTGGATGCTCTACTTATCACACCAGTTCACAAACACCTGCTGTTCCTATACAGTGTTTCTATTAAAAGAGTGATCAACTGCAATAGTTTTCACATTACTTTGTCTGAAAATTGCTACTTGGTGTGCTAAGCATTTGCTATGCTGCCATTTTGTAATCTTTATTGTAAAATTAAAATTATTGATAATAATAACTATTATTATAATTGAAAAATTATTATTGAGAACTATTGGTGATGGGTGGATGGTTGGACTGGGTGATCCTGTGGGTCTCTTCCAACCTTGGTGATTCTATGACTAGCCACTTTAGTATTGTGTTTAATTAGGTGTTCACAAAACTGATTACTCTAAATGTGCTTTTACTGTGATAAGCAGGTTTTGTACCTCCATGGCAAGACTACATGAGGCTTTTTAAAAAATGCTGCTGTTTTTAAGTACAGTTACACCAAGGCACAGTTACTTTTATACAGTTGCTGTCTCCCAGCATTGCTTGGGATCAATCTTAATTCAGCAATGATGAAGAGTTACATCTCGTGTCCTTGTTTAACCTCAAGAAATCATGAAAGGAATTCTGACTCAGCATTACTCTATTGGCATGTGACCTTGTTAAAGAGATGCATTTACTGAAAGTACAAATCCTGCTGACAGTGGTGCTGCTACTACAGCCAACATCTGTTTCAGCAAGTACCTGAAAGCAGCTAAGTGAACAACACGCTGCTTCTCATGTACTGCTTCCTCCTTTCTGCCTCACTCCTAGCTGTTCTGATGTCACTTTTGCTTCTAAAGAGGTTGTCTGTTATATTTTGGAGGTTGCTGTAATTTGATCAAATCCATGGAAGACGATGCTAAGGAAGTGACAGCAAGTCAATGGATGGTACTGTTTCTAACTTGTTACCTGTCTGGGGCCTGGCATGAGCAGCGTTTTCGTGCTGAGTTCCAAAACCTGAGAGCCAGATCAAAATGTAAAACAGCTCCCACAGGGGCAATTCTTTCACCACTTCAAGTTCATGTCAAAGCAAGCTTCATATATACACCTAAGAGATTCCTGTGTATGATGATAGAAAGCATTAAGAGTATTTTAACTTATTCTCTTTGGTGAAGTATTTATCACCTAGCAGGAAAAATAGCATTCAGTTAAAGACCCATATAGCAACCTGGGCTGAAGAAGAGCTTCAAGACCAAATCCAAGTTTATTGTATGTTTGAACCTCAGTTAACTCCTCAAGCCTAACAAAATGCCCGGCACATGTAACTTTGTGGAACACAGCTATGATGAGAAGTGCAGCAGTCTGAAAAAAAATGTATTTCTATATATAAGTTTATATAAGTACCCCACACATATAATTCAAAACAAGCATGTAGAGTGAGCAGCACTTTAAAGCCCAAGAATATTTGCTCCAACTGGAAAGTGACTTCTGATTTTATGTCTGCAAACCTTTAGTGTACTTTCTTTGTAAAGATTTGATCCCTTGAGCTAAACCATTACAACTGGTCATGTCTAGATCCCAAAACACAACACCTAGAAATGTAAATATTACAATTGACAAAACCATTCTACAACTCCCATTGTGTGTAGGCCAATTGTCAATAGAATCACAGAGTTGGGTTGGAAGAAACCTCTAGAGATTGAGTCCAACCCCCTCTGCTAAAGCAAGTTCCCTACAATAGGTGACTCAGCCTGTCTGTTGTTGTTGTGAATAGGAAAAATAGCATGTGAAATCTAAAAATAACTGAAGGCATTATCTTACAGATACTGTTATCTTCAAATTCAGCCAGATGACCTCATTCAAAGACAATGGATCTACTTACTCAAGCAGTAACTCCGGAGTACAAGCGTTTGCAGTGACAAGACTCAATTCACAGCACAAGTTAGCGTTTGAATTAAGTCATTTGTGTTTTATTGAATTTCATATAATGCAAACATCCCAGAAGTGCGTGTTTTCAGCTATCACTACAGGAAGAAGTGCAGTTTATCAGAAATAAATTATTGAGAATAAATTCCTAAGACCCGGAAAAATGCATCGGTTTAAAATGATGCTTTCATTTCTACTTTAAATCTGTGTCTAATATCTTCCTCCCATTTCTCTTTTCCTGGTGTGACTAACATCTTTTTCTTACTGATGGCACTTTTCTTACTGATTACTTTTTTTTTTTTAAACCTTTTCTTCCAATAGCTTAACTACCTTACGAATATAGAAACAAAGCCTTATCTTTACCTCAGAAAAAGGAATTTTAGATCTGCATGAGCAGGAAGTGAAGACCGTTACTTCAAATCTTCACAGTGAATTCCCATGTTAGCTGGCGATCCTTCCTCCCTGAAAATATATATGTACCAGCCAGTTTCAGGGCAGAAGGTGGCAATAATTTGCTTACAGGAGTATATCACACCTTTTCCTCCTCTGCTCTTGTTGTTTTCATAGAAATATTCAAAAGGAAGCCTTACAAAATGAGATGGCTTCTAAGTCAATCTACATGATTTAAGACTCCTCTCTGCCTTCTTCATGGAAGTATCATACTTTTGAGGCGCAAACAGTTGGGCCCAGCCATCTTTCAAGCAAACCTCTTATAAGGGCATCACCAACTTTTTGAGTTACAGTAAGAGGACTTCCATTTAATAGGTTCTGAGTTGTTCTAAGATTAGCTCTGCATACAAATGTTTGCATAGAACACATTCTCCTTTGCACACATAGGAGGAGATCTGCAATATATACCCATCACATAGTAGTAAAATGAAAACATTCACATTCACTTTATTACCTTCCATACAATTTTACCCTGCTTCTCTTTTTTGGCATATTCATTTAACTTTCTGCATATGCACTGTCTAGTAAAACTCTCCTACAAAAATACAAGTTTCCTCATGAAATATGCATACGCAGAACATGCAGTCTTTCCCCCCATAAGCTATTGCTTTTCTCTGGTGCACATAAGAGGTGCATGTGAGATGAAGAAGCAGAACAAAATATCCCAAGCCACCAATGCACTGCTCTTTCTTCTGACCCTGGCAAGAACTTGATTTTGCTGCCTCAGTCTTGAAGCTACTTGGTTTTGCTTCTGATAAGGAGGATGGTAATAGCCATCCATGGAGAGCAAGAATATCAGTTCTTGCCTGCTTTTCCTTGTCTTTTAATCAAATATTAATTGGGTGCAGCCACTTCACTACTCACAGAAAATATCTATTAGAAACAAAAAAAGTTAATCTTCTATACCTCTGGGAGTAGCAAAATAAGGACTAATCTCCTGGTGTGAAAACTCTGAAAATAATAATAATGTCATAATTATTATGTACAGATAGTAGCTAACTCAGTTTTACTTGGGTAAGGTTGTTCCATCCTGCTAACAAGTTAGAAGAATGGATTGCAACATTCATACTGAAAATTTTGAAGCAAAAAAATCACATCCTGCAGAGTTTAGAGCTGATAAACCTGCTCCTCACCAAAGCCCAGGACAGAGGCATGCCAATGTCTGGAATATGCATCACTGTCTCTGTTTCGTACTTTTATCTCTGTTCTGCACTGAAAAGTTACTCTTTGGTTTGAGTAAATATTATTATCCCAGTGTAAAACAGAGAAAAAGAACCTCCTGGAGTTAACAAGATACAGTTTTGAAACTCTGTAGTTTTAAAATGCATTTGTCTTACCATTCCCTGAGTTTGAGACTCAGATAATCCACTTAGATATCTACCTAGAAATCTACTATTGGAAGTCTTGTTTTCCAAGCCACAAAAGGAAACAAATGCCTAGCATTGTGAAATCGAACCCAAGAAACCAACTTAACCACGTTCATGACTCATACTTCACCTTCAGAAACTTTAAAATGATGCATTCTCCAGTCATGAAAACCAAATACAAGAAACTTTAAACTGAAACACTTGCTGCAACTGGATATGTAAGGAAAGACTTAGAACTAAGACTTGAAGTTCTTTTAGTTGTCAGTCATTCATGCACAAGAAGTCATACAACTCATTTGGGAAATAAGACTGATTTCTCTGAATGAACTCCATGCATTGAGTATTCTTTTTAATGGGGAATGGAACATGAGACCTCATCCATCACCCCCAATAGGGCTGTTAAGTAAATGTTAAGATTCAGAACCTAAACTATACCCTAAACAAGGCAGATTCTTGACTGAGCTTGCCAAGTCCTATTTCTGTAATTAAAAGTGTTCTCCTGGCTCCCTTTAGAAATTTAAACAACCGTCAGTGTAATTGAATATGCTTTCTTTTGCCTATTGAACTTAGAATTCCCTCACAAAGATAACAGTGATTCCTTAGAATCTGCCTTGGGCATTTGTGCAAGTAATATACAGACAGAGATAAACCCAGTTTGAATTACTGCTTCCATTCATGCTCTTATAGCTCTGTAACCCAGATAACAACAAATCAAAACTAGTATGTTTGGAAGTATAACACTCAGCATTTTAGAAAACACAGAAAGAGGGCATGGTCAGAAAGAAACCTGAAATGCTGTTGCACCATCACCACCCTGTCTGAGCTACCACACTGCTAGCACTTGTAACAAACAGGAATCACGCACTTGTTCAGGAAGCAGATAGAACCACCATTATTGCAATTAAGAACACTTGCAAAGACACCACCTTGGTGCACAGTGTTGTCTTTTTGATGAATATACTGCAAAAGAGAAAATCTCTTCCCTCGCCAGCAGAGTCTGAACAACTGAAGCTACTTGTTTCTTCTGGGAAGTCCTTTATCAGCAGGAGTTTTAGAAGCTTTAGTTGGTATCAAATGAAGTTGCACTTGATGGGAACTCTAATGCTACAGAACTTTTGAAAGAGGTACCTAAAAACCTCTTTTCAACAGACAAGACTTTGTGTCTTAAATAACTGCTGCCACGAAGGCGCCACTAAGAATTAGTTATCAGTCTTTCTTTTGTTGAAATTACAGCCTCATTCATTTTAAGGCATTAGATAAGAGGACACATCTGCTCTGAAAGGGCAGCTATCCTCAATGCAGGTTACAGCTCAACCTTTGCTGCTGGGTAGCTGAGGTGGAAATCAGTGGCTTGCAAGGAAGCATATTGTAAAGCTGGGACACTGCTGTGAATAATGAAGCATATCAAGTGTTTTGATAAACCAAAGGAAACTAAAGGCATTTCAAAAAGAAAGAGAGGAGACATTAAGGCTTGTCTTATTTTCTGAAATCTTCCATTAGTACCCTCACAGAGACCTGCTCCCTACATCTCAGACAACTGACTTAAAGCTCCATTTGAGAAAAGAAAGAACACAATTCTGCCATCTCTTCAAACATTTGGCTTCATGATGGAAAGCTTATGTTCTTGGTGGGGTTTTTTTTGCCACTAAAGATTACTCAGATGTATTTTCTGCTAGCATTTGTTATTTTATTAATGTCTCTGTAATACCAGTCACCATTATAAAAGAAATTCCACTTTTTTTTTTTTTTTTTAAACACGATTACTAGTCTTGATTTCCATCCTCAGAGCAGAAATAGTTTTGAAGGAGCCTAGGGAGGAGGAAGGAATACAACTCAGACACTGCAGCCAATTGTTACCTCTGAGCACGTACACTTAGTTTGCTTTTCTTTGATGCTGCTGCCAGTTTTATTCACAGGCATACAAAAAAAAAAGGTCATGACATTTAGAATTACAGTATGCTGGAAATTAAATGTTCCTTCACATTTTTAATTTCTGAAAGTAATTTATTATGGAATAATATTTGAATATGATTGAATGAATGTGTGAAGATTAACGTGAACTGCCTTCAAATTGGAAGTTCACAAGCACATATATTTAACCTTGTTGTATAATAGGCATTAAAAAGTTTATGCAGTAGCTCTAAGAGCTGCATTTCCATTTTGCTAGAAGCATTTGCACTGTAATTCTCCTTAGTATTTTTCCACTGACATATCTGTATGGAGCATGAGGTTTAGCTCTCTATCATTTTCTACTTAAGGTTATTCTGTATTTGAATGGATTGAACTAAATAAGGAGTAGAAACAAAGCCCCAATTGTTGACTTTTTTTTTTAAACCAATCTTTATATAAAATTCAGCAGAATGATTTCTTATACAAATTCAGCAATATTGATACAGAGTACTATAAAGGGAAAAGAGAAATTTGGGGTCAAGCCTACAGAAAGCATTACAACACCAAGTGACCTAAATACTACCAGGAGCTGCAGACTGGAGGTTTGAGTAAGGGGACATCACTCCAGTGCTGCTGGGACCAGAGTGGCTGCAGGGGACTGAGATGCTCTGCCATCAATTGCATTCCACCTCTCTCACACCACCTCAGGCACTACTCAGGGCTTGCTTCTCCAAAACCAGGTGACACTACTTGCTGAACAAAATTATACTAAACCCATTTGGTAGACAGCTTTTTCCACTGGCAATCAGAACTCACAATTCTTGTATAAACCAGAGGAAGGCTGGCTGTCACCAGGCTGGAAGGGGCAGACATGCATCACATAAACCCCTCCTTCAGTCCAATCTGCAGCCAGAGCCCCTGCCTGCATCATTGCTCTGTTCCCCCATCTGCATCAGGCTGCTGACGGCCAAATTCCAGCAAAGGTAGGATTTCAGCACCCAGCCCAGGTATACATCCATACACACAGTCACTCCCACACCTGTACAAGTGGCCTTGCATATGACAATATAACCAAACTCACAAGCAGCTCCCTCGCACACACTTGATGCAGGAGATAACTGGTGTATTATTTTGACCATTTCCATACACATCTGACAGGGATTTCCCTTATTTCCCAGGCGACTGTGCTCCTCCAAGCACTCCCTCCATGCCACACTGAAGTGGCAGAAATGAAGCATTTAATATCCTTGGCCCTACTGCTATCACCAGGGCAATAGTATGAGTACTGTTAGCCCAAGAGGGACCTCTTGAAAATGCCTTCAGGAAAGTTGCTCCACAGATCACCCAATCCATTAAATTAATGCTTTGTTGGCCGGAGTTAGAGTTCTTGAGTCAAGCAAAACAAAAGCCTGCGTTTTAGAATACATATACCCTGTCAAATTGCATTTATCAAGATAAGGGTTATTAGAATCTTTTTTCTTTTGTGTGAATGAAATTGTAAGCTTAAAATGTCACTGAAGATTTATTAATCTGATACTCTTTCTGATAAGAGCAACAAAGAGGGCATACAGGGAGAAGAAAAGTATATGTTTTTGACAGACTGCAAGGAGGAGAAAATAAGTATAAGGCAATTTATCAGTGCGTATTCTGTAACCAAAGATTCAAGTCACATAAAGCAGTATTATTTATATATTGATTTCAGAACCTTGCCATCTAAAATACTTCATTTAAGTCTCATAGCTAGGCAAACAAAAGTGTGATTTTCAAGAAATGGAGCAAACCTCAATTTTCAAGATCTAAGCTGCAGAATCACTGCAAATACTCCAAAAACCAACTTCTTTTCCCTTCTAAATTGCCTTTCCCATAATGGGGTGGAACTCTCAGATAGAACCTGGCTGTGGTACTGCTGCTGGACCTGAGCTTTCAGTGCTCCTCCTTTGCAAGAGATGCTACCCTTTGGATGAGGTCACCCCAAGACAGCTTGTGCTGACTTCCCTGGGGAGGTCAATTAGCTCACCGAGCTTACAGACCTAAACACAGAGCTCAATGAAGAGCTGGCAGAGAAAATATTTGTGCTGAGATACCAGCCTTCAGTTTTATGTAACACCATACACAGTGTGCTTGTTGTTGAGGCAACCTAAATGTATCTTACATAAAACCAGATAAACATAGCACGTGGCTTCTAACGATAACATCAACAACAATAGGGCTAATAATGATAATACAGATCCCATGTTATCAACAAGAGTGAACATACACCCATGCAACCTTAAATGACTTTTGGAATAACAATACATGCTACTGATAAATGGATATCTATATTTACTTACATACAAAGCAATAACCATCAAGTAGGTTTGTTTTTTTTTGTCTTCTGTGATTCAGAATTTCATTCAAAATATTTTCACACAATAAATGAAAATGGTGAGCCAGAACTCAGTTTTCCTATGAGACTCTGTCAGGTAGGTGTCAGTTTTGCAGAAGCTGATTGAAAGCATTACACGCTCACAAAAAGGTTCACTGTATTTTTGCTTTTTCTCTAAAAGTGTTCCATATGAAACCTACCAGTTATAAAATACCTATATTATGTTTTTCCTGAGAACATAGCAGGAAACAGCTTAGCTGCTGTCACTTCATCACCAGCTCAACTCACCTGTCTTTTCTGTCTTGTGCTTTGGACTTTCAGGCCCTGGGAGGCAGGGGCAGGGCCCTTCGCATCGAGCTGTGATGGTTTTGCCAGAAGTACATGCATGAAACTCCAACTTGCACTGAAATCATAAAAAAGGAAGAATATGTTTTGAATTAGGACAAGATATAAAAGCAGCAGCTGTGGATTAAATGAGAAATTGCATCTAGCCATAACAGCATTGGACAGATTGCAAAACTTCAATCTCTATTGAAAATGCCATTGTTTTTATTATCACAGATAGCAACAATAATAGCTACTTCCTATGCAATCCTTTGCATGACATTTCTAAATGTGCATCATAAAGTGTTATTATTCCCTATTTAAATGTATGGAATCTGCAGCACAGCAGCTTGAAACAACTCCTTCCAGGTCACTGAGAGATCAGTGGCAAAGATGGGAAAGAAATACAAACCTTCAGAACCCCAGCTGCTTTCTATGCTGCATCACCTTTCTTCAGGAGTGATCTCTTCAAAGGGGTTGTTTCATTTATCACCTGTATATTGCTTGGTACTAATACCAAATTTCTGTCTGGTGTTTCAGGATCTGAGAACACCCAACTTTTGCTGAGAGCAGCGGGCCAGGCCTGGAAGCACCCATGGAAAGACACCAATCCTCACAACAGTGAGAACTGAAAGAAAGCAGCTTGACCTCAAAGAAAATGCTTCATTGAGAGATGCAGACACTTGAGGCTGAGCCTTGGTCCTTCCACGTCTGCTGCTCTCAATGAGAATGAAATTGTAAATGACTCCAACCAATAACTGTAATCAGCATAACTGTTTACAGCACCGCCCCTAGAATTAACTGTTCAGTATGCAATTAATTCCAGAAATACAGGACAACTAAAACCACCAAAGACTGAAAATTAAACCAGATCATAGAGGTTGGAAGAGACCTCCAAGATGATCCAACTGTCAGCCCATTGCCACCACACCCACCCACAGAGGAGTGCAGTACACTTCCCTATCTTTGCGTATTACTGCTGGTTCCTCTCCCTTCCCTAAAACTTCAACAGATGGGATTTACAGCACTGCATCCAGACCATTTAGGACAGCAGGACATGTGCAGTATTGGACAAATGAGATAATTCAGGAGAATTAATATTGCAGAAGCGTGCTAGTTAAAAAGCCCTGATTTATAGCACTCCGGCTATTCACAGCCTTTGCTGTTTGCATTGCGTACGTTTTAGTGCTGACTTTCCTCTAAGAGCTTTGTGCCTGTGTAGCTGTCCTCTTTGCAGTTACTGCCTCAAGGATACTTTCCCCAGCCTGAGCCCAGCAGCATGATCGCTGGAGACCGGACTAATGTACTAATAAAGCAGAGAACAAGAGGACAGCACACAGAAGCAGAAACAGAAACGTGCCAAGCATTCTCTTTGGCTCCATACCTACTGAACTCAATTCAATCCCATTTTCTTTTTTTTTTTTTCCCCCTCCTTCAACTACTGATTTTAACACAACAGAGCCTGAGGGCTTTTAATAGAGGAGGGAGCAGAGCCTGCAGCCCCGAGGCTGCACCACTCCCTGCAGAGACTGCCTCCTGCCAGGGGAAATTGGGAATGCTGGGCTGCAAAATCCTTTGATAAGCCCGAGTTTTATTATAGATTAATTCTTTTCCATTGAAAATTAGATCAGCATGCTCGCACAGTATGACACCGTGTGTTTTGAAATGTAAAGCTTCTTAAAGGGCCGAGGGACACATCCCACAGGACCATGGCATTACTCGATGAGGTTGCAGTGGGCAACCAGAGCTCTTACAGCAAGAGCCACTGAACAGAATCACAGCATCATCTGCTGTTATTTTGGTACAGTGGAAGCCAAGAGAAGAGAACAGGATGTTGTTACAAGATAAATGCCTCCTGCTTAGAAAATACTGCAAATGTCTTGGCTTTGCCTCTGTTTATTTTTGTTAAAAGGGGCTCATCTTTGCCCAGGCTTTAATCTAGCAGCAGGAGCCCATTATCCTCTGCCTACATCCTATTCTGTTGACATTATCTCCCAGCCATTCTGAACTTCAATGCACCCTGGTGGCTGCATGCTCTGTGTGATGTTCTGCCCTTCCAATTTAGGAAGAGCACAGACACATACAAACATGTGCAAGCTTAGCTTGCACTTTACTTACATTCCTAGCAGTTCCTGCAAGAAATAAGTACTTATTTTTCATCTGTCTGCTCCGTAAGCACATTTGCTTAATCTATGCTGTTTGCACAGCACACACACACAACAGAGAGCAGATCAGAAGGAAAAGAGACCAGGAGAAAGGAGAACGCTCTGCACGCGCAGTTCAGAAGATGACAACTTTTTAAGCAGCACATTCTGATAGTCAATGTATTATTGAGAACACAGCCATAAATCTTCCTGCAGCTGGAGTTGATGATTTAATCCCTTACAGAACATCAATTAGTTACATATTTTATTATGCATAATAAATGTAAATTATGTATCTAAGCACTTGCAATTATACTTTAAACACCACCTTTAAGATGCTAAGGCCTATTGCAAGCTCATTAGCATTTGTAGTTAAGAAAAAAGAGCTTTATACTCAGAAACAGCAAGGCAGGTTTTTCCTCATCCCAACAACTGATAAAAATGGCTACCAAAAAACTCAAAGCCAACTTCCAGATATCAACAAACCAAAGAAAAAACCCACCCCACCCTGACTACAAAGGCCAAGCTCCCTGATCTGAACGTGCAGGGTAAGTACCAGACCTGAGCTTGAAGATCATGGATATATTATTTTGCCTGTGTTTAACCACACTACAATTCCACCTTTTTGGAACGTTCATTTGTGTATGTATTGATGGAACTGGTCTGGTAGGCCACTGCTGGGGAAAGAGGATGGGAAGAACTCCATAGTTATAGTATATTAGAATAATAACTGATTACTTCTCAACACAGAATCACCTTATGTAGCTATCTTCTTCCCCAAAGAAAAACATGGAAAAACCATACTTTTCACATCTACTGAAATAACCCATGCCAGAACAGCTCACGTGAATAGCTGCACATTGGATTTGAAGACACTCCCTAAGCCAAAATTAGTGATACTCAGAGGGAGAATGGCCACAGAAAATATCTAATAGAGCATCAATGACGTTTTCAGACTACTCTGGTGCTAGAACAACAGGATAGAAGGAGACGCTCAGCTTTCCTCAAAACACAGAAACTACACTTCTAAAAACAAAATGCCCTCATTCCTTTTGTAACACTCCTCTCCTTCTCGCTTGCTCTCTCTCACACACACACACAGTGCAAGGTATAGGACAGGACACTGACAAGTGACCCAACCTATCATGGACTTTAAAGCCAAATAGACACTATGAGCTTTGCAAACACACACACGGAGCTCCCTGCAATGATCCTACACACGAATCATTAGTGCAGTCCCACAGATTAGGGCTCGTCCCTCTGATTCCAAGGATCCAACCTTACGTGGTATAAATGGATCTGACTTGAATCTCTGCTGAGTGTACCAAGCTTTATGTTTCTCTGCTACCTCCCTGGTGTTTGAACTGCATTTGTTTACTATGAACCCCAAGGCCCACATAAACATCTCTAAGCTATTTTACTGCAAATGGAAAAGCAGCTCTGTTATTTGTTGCTAAACACATATGGATATCAATAAAATATATGAGGGGAGAAACGGTTGAACATATTCATGGAAAATTCATAAATTAATTTATTCAACTAAGATGGGGGAAATTATTGCAGAGAGTGTTTTGGCTAAAGTGTTCCCCTGAGAGCTGACTACTCGTATAATGATTCCCTCTTTATTGTCAGTGAATCTACAGCAATGTGTTTTGCATAAGCATTCACATCTGAGGGAGAAAGAAAATAGCTACATAAAATTTATTCCCAGCTATTTTATTCTTGTCTGTCAGTCTCCATCCTGTGGTCCCCACTGGAGGAGAATCTGGGTATTTCTTTATGATGCAATAAAACAACATATCTGTCTCTTTTTATACTGGCTTTTAAGCTTTGGCAGCCAGGTTTGGATCTAACCTGCACATAAGTGATATTGCCAAATAAGTTTCTGTGGTCTCTTACACAAGGGTGTATATTTGACTAATGAACATCTGCACAGACAGTTTAGTGCAACCATCAGACCACATTAATGCCTTGAAGAGCTTTTCTTCACGACACAAGGAACTCGACTATTTGCTTGAAATACAGCAGAGGGGTGAAGCAGGGGACAGCATCACTGAGGCAGGCGGGCAGCTGCTGGCCATGGGGAGCTGGCATGGAGCAGCACAACAAACCGTGTCTAGTACTGAGCAATGTGGCCCTCCATGCCCTGCTGTGGGGCCAGGATGGAGACTGACAGCTCCCTCTGTAATGACAGAGCTGTGTATTTCATCACCGTGATTTTAATTACAGTGCACTCGGGGTAAACACAGTCAGACTGTAGCTCTGAGGGCACTGTTTAGCAGGAATGTAGATGCAGCTGCAAGTTTCAGGGTCACTCCCTGATATATCTCTATCACTCCAGGATATATTACATGGTCAGGTTGCTGTTGGTTGCAAGAACACAGAACTGAGAAGCAGAGTGCTTTGCTCAGCTCAGCACCCTAAATACCACAGAGGAGGATGAGAGCACACTGCTCAGCAGAGAATCTAAGACTCTGATTTGATCATAACATAAAAAAGTTATAACACAAAACCTACCACTTCCAATTTCTCGTAGTTATGCTTATAAAGGAGAAAATGTTAACTTCCAAACTTATATTGCTTCTGTCGTTAACTGAAGTGTGAATTAAAAAAAGGAGAGAAGAGAGAGAAGCATATTTTCTTTGCTGCAAGCAACCAGCAGACAATATACATAATGGAGATAAACTCCTGCGCCATCTCCTTCTCTGAAGACAGACAAGATGGGAATAGGAGGTTAAATTTTATAGGATACTAATTAAAATGTATGTTAAAACCTGAAATATTACATCTTCTGAGTAGCAGCAGCTTTAAAACCCTGTTGTTGAGCAGTGCTCTGCTTGGGAGGCCCCGCAGCTTCCTACATTTCCACTGAGAATTATCTGCATGCTGTGTTTGTTTTATGGTGCAGCTTTTGTTCACTCACAATACAACTCTTCCAAACTTCACATACAAAAGCTCATTATTTTCTACCTTATCTTTCACCTGCCATCAGCAGAAGCTAAAGCTTCCTGAAATTACAGCATATGTATTTTTTAATCTAGATTTTCTTTATATCTGTAGTTTTTCTTACCTATCTGTCTTAGCAGGTAATTAGAATCCATTGGAATTCAGACACCTATTGAGAGGGGCTGTTTGTTTACATGCTTTAGAGCAGTGTTTGCCATTGCTTCCTTAGGTAGGGCTCTTATCGCTATTTGCTTCATAAGCCTCTGCTTCTCGTTCCCATCATGAAGAAAGAATTACTATATTTGGAGCACCTTAGTCCCAGAGACTTATTTTACTAAGAAAAGAACCAAAACAACTCGGGATAATAACAAGTTCAGTATCTTTTCTTCAACTGCTGAGAGGAGACGCCATACGATACACAGCCATTGCATCCTGCTGAGAGCACATGCAGTTAATGGGAATTCTGCACACTTTTAGGCTCTGTGAAGCCCGGAATCCCCAAACCAGCTGCCTAGCCGGGCAGTGGGAAGGCAGTGAAGTCAGCCACATGCATTCAGGTTTGTAAACTAACACCAGCATCCTCACATACCTCTTCAATCCATGACTTGCATATCACTTCCCCCCCATCTGTTGGAAGAGTAAGCTCGCTGCTGCACATGCTCTGCTCCAGCATGGACCTGACTGGTGTTACTGTCATAAAGGGGAGTATGGAAAAACTCCAATCATTTTCTGTTACAAGATATACCAGGCTAACATACAGCAGTTTGCCTTCACAATAAAAGCCATACAAAGATATCTTAAAAACTTATTTTCATTAAGAGCTCTGTGTACCTTATGAGAACACATAGCTGCTGCTATTAACAGGAGTTAAACACGCATGCTAGTGGTGGAATAAACTCTAACACAAACAACTTATCGTGTAAATAGACACTGAGCCATTTTTAAACATGCACTAGCTGTAAATCTTGAAGGAGTTGTTACAGCTCACTGGCTCAGAAATCCTCATTTCTGCAAGAAATGACATGAAGAACCTCATTGTATCTTAGGTAAACTGCAAATATTTGAGAAGGTTTCTCATTGCACACTTAGCTGACAGTTTGGTGGTTCATAACCTGCTGGTAAAAGAGAACAGGCTCCAGATGTGGGGTCAGGAAGAACAAGGCCAAGGTTCACAGGTACAGACATTGACCAGGCTGAGCAAATTGATGCAGCTGAATGCAGTAAAGCCAAAAGATCACACGAAGCAAAGTTTGGAGGACCACAAAGTGCTCCATGCTCCACAGCTCCATAGCCCTGCAGATCTAAGGAGGGAGAGATGCAGCACTTTGCCCTCAGGGGCAAATTAACCACAGAGAAGAAGGAAAGTGAGACCTGGGCAACCTTTAAATACCACTCTAAGTCAGGAGGTCACATCATTCATACCGCCAACTGCAGGTGCTCTAAGCACAAGGCTCAGTCCCTAAAATCATGCTTGTCAATTTTAAGACTATAAAATGTAACATTTGAAGTCAGCTATAGTTTTTTGTCAAGTTCCAGTCATAGGCGATCAGTAAGTTGCAAGTTTTCACTTCCTACTGTGTTAAGTGTAAGAAACTGACTACCAACTCCCGAGCAACCGGAAAGACAAGAAGGTCATCCTCCAAGAAGAGACATTTTTCCCCAGCTAGGGCTTCAGAAAACAGTTGAGTTGCAAAAGGCAGCTCTCATGTAATTAAATATGGCATTAATTTCATATTTGGTGGTCTCCCACTATAATTAGAAATGGCTTAAACTTGAATCAGCAGAAGAGCAGAAGGCACCTCCTGGTTTTCATCAGTTAAAGTCAAGGATTTGTTTTAGAATGCAATGAGCCTGACTGCCAATGCACACAGGGTCAGTGCAGGGTGAGCTCTGCACCTGAGAGGAGTTTATGCTCTTCCTTGCTTACAAAGCAGTGCACAAGAGATCCTTAAAAGAGACTTGTGACTGCTCAGAGAACCTCCAATGTGAAGGACTCTCATGCAGATGCCATCTGAGCTCTATCCCTGAACTGCTATCAACACGCTTCTAAAGGACAATTTGGCTGACCTCCCATACTTGTAATTGGGCTCACAGTAGCCAAAAGCTTTGCATTTAAATATTATTCTACTGGTTAAAACTGTCCAAGGGAGAAGCTACAGACTTGGACAATGTCTCCCAAGCTGATACATGAAGACTCAGACCTATTTCAGTGTTTGAGTGGCAGGGCTGCAAACCAAGGAAATTGTGTACTACTGCAGAGCGCCCTTACAGACAGAAAGCAATCAGCCAATTTGGAGACTTCTGGACAGACCACAAAGGACAAAATTCTGTTCTGATACAAAACAAATTGCCCTGAGAAACAGCTAGCAAATCAGCTCAATGTGAACTAAGAATGTTAAAAATGCAGTAAATTGCATCAGCTAGATAGGGCGTATAAGGTCACAGCATTGGATAGAGAACATTCAAAAGGACCATTTATTACTATAATGCAACAACAAATGATTGCTATTTTGTGAACAAAATAAAATAGTTCTGCACACCAAAATCTAGCATGTCATTTAGAAGTCAACTTTGTTTTCGGATGGAGTTTAGATGCCAGTTCTGGAATCGTGGAGGTCAAGAAAAGGAAGACTCAGTTGGCTTATGGTCCTGAAAGAACTTCAGGTCCTTTTTGGAGCAGCAGGGGACAAGTAACACTGGGATGGGGAGCAGAAGAGTAAATTCATAAGTGGAAAGATTTGTGCAATGCTGATTTTGACTTTTCCCTCATTAGTTGAAGACATTAGCAGAAGTTATAAGGTAGATGAAGATAAAGCACTTCTGTCACAATGAACAGCCGTGTCAGAAGAAATATACCCATTCTGCCTTATTTCTGAGATTTAACACATATCAGCCTGGGCTAAACCTACAGATTACCCTGCCTCTCCTTTAAGTCTTCCTCCTGGTAGCTATCATGCAATGACAACCGCAGGGTATGCATGCGCTTTCTTTCCTTTCCCTAGGCAAAGCTACCTTCTTAGATTAAAATCCAGATGCTTTTGGTGGCTCTTCAGATCAGTATGGAGTACCAGGGTCGCACCTGCTCTCTGAACACTCTCAGGATCTGAAGTGCTTTGGAGATGTTGCAGACATCCATCCCCAAGAAGCAGCTCTGCACCTGAGCTTCCCTCTGCAGCAGCCCCAGTGGTTCAGATCTCTGCATGATGCTTTGCTGCACACACAGTCATTCTGTACACTTGGTAATTACTGCTATGAACTGTCTTTGGAGATGCTAATTGTTTAGCCA
Organism: Gallus gallus; assembly: GCF_016699485.2. Taxonomy (NCBI): domain Eukaryota; kingdom Metazoa; phylum Chordata; class Aves; order Galliformes; family Phasianidae; genus Gallus; species Gallus gallus. The sequence continues at coordinate 14,254,951 of NC_052544.1, forward strand.
GGAATATGTGCAGGACCAAAACCTAAATGGAAATGTAGGCAGCACTGCTGGCTAATTTTAACAAATGTATCTTACAGTCCATATTCTATATTCACATATAACAGCACTTTGTCTTTTCTTCCTGCAGGATTTCCACGATAACTCACTAATGATGGGCACTTGCTAGCTGTGCACAGCAGTTTTTTGGTTTTTGGCTTTCCAGTATACCAGTCTGTGACATCCTAAAGCATGGACTTCAAACTCACTTTGCTACTGCATTTGTTCTCTTATTTCTCTTTGTATTTTATATTACTATTCTCTCTGTGAAATGATTCTGTGTTCTAACTCTTCATAATTACGAGCTGAGAGTTCACAGCTAACAGTATCATTCAAAGAGGAAAGAAGCTACTTTTTTTTTTTTAATAGACCAAAGCCATCTTAGTTTAAACAAAGAAAATCACAGGAAAACAATTGGAGATTTGGATCGATCGATACTGCTTGAAGTATACTTGCCATGTAATTGAGATGCATTCTCATTCTGTAGCCATTTACTGATCACATGAGAATGATGATTTGTCATTTTTACTTGCTTCAAATTACTAAAGGCAATTTAATTTCTCTTATGGAGACAATGCATCAGATAACACGAACATAATCAAAAGGTAATGATCTGCAGCTCTACACACATACAGATACTCCAGTTCCCAGTTAAACAACTGCCTACATATGGCAGAGGGAGAGCAATGCAAGACATTCAGATGCCACGCACAGGGCTTCCCCACTCAGTGACATTTTAAACAGTTTAGCCACGCAACTCCATCAATCCAGATTTCAGATAATACAACGCTTCATCTACTCAGTCACTCTCATATCCATCTGTCTGTACCTGGGCAGCAGCATCAGGTGGCCAGTGAAGGGTGGACACGTTCCTTAAGGCTCTTACTCCGCATGCTGGCAGTATTTTAGTAACTCTAAAATCTCATAGCCAACTCTCCCCATCAATTAGTTAATGCAATCACATCACTGTCAGCATGCACGTAGCTTAAGCAAGGAGTTAGGTGGTGGCATGAGGTTGGAGTCCTGTAACTGCAAATACATTGTTAAATACTTAAGATATGATGCATTTAATGGCAATATTCTGAATAGTAGGTATGTACGGGCTGATAATAGTTCAGAAGTACATTTCCTACATTTTCACTTTTCCTTTGAAGTACTTCTACAAATAAGTTGAAGAAAAGTTGCTACTGCACCAGGTTTGGCTCCTGAAGCACTGGTGAATCAGTCTCAAGCCTTTACAGCACACATGCTCAGTTACCATGATGTACCATCTTCTTCTAAGCAAACACTGTCTTTGCATGTGAGAAGTGCAGGTCAGTCTGTTTTTTTTTTCTGATCACAGATACATCACTAATAATAAATCCCAACAGACCAAGACTTCTCCAGAGCAGTTACCACACTCCTTTCCAGTTAAATCTATCAGGTTTAGCAGTTAACAGTAGACTTGTGCTGGTTTCAACAACTGTGATATGACCCTTGCAGTGTCCATGCCTTGTACTGGATGTGCAAAAGAGAATTCATGTTGCTTTGTAAATGGAGCAAATCTGGGGCTTAAGTACTAATGCAAAATAAACAGCATTCTGCAGTGCCACTTCTGTCTTCTTTCAGAATAGGAAAAAAATTAAGTCCTAAGAATGACAATCTATTTTTAATTGACTTCTCAGAATTTCTATGTTGTGAAAGAAAAAAACCTGGAAAAACAAAGTAAAAGCCTCAATGGTAAAAAGTGCTGAAACAAAACATTTGGCAGTTACTAGCAAAGAAGCTTAGGGAATATCTCTCTGAGCATAGCAACCAACGAAGAGTAAGCTGGCTTCAGCTTTGAAGTTAGAGCTTTCAGCAATGCTTCCGATTTCTAAAGACAACAATAGAGACAACAAAAAAATTAAAAGAAAGAAAAGCAAACCCCAGGCCTTGTTTGTTGCTCAGTGAATGGTCTCGCTGTGAAAGATGCCCAAAGAAAGCAGAATTAGTTTGTTTGCTCAGAAATCAAGTAACCACAGCTAATCCTTTTGCAGTATTATCCTATTTTGGCCTTTAATAAATCTGCTTTAAATTAAAGATGTACCCAAGCCAAAAAAACCCCACCTCCTTTGATGTTTTAAATGGCTCAAACTGTTTGCTGGTTAAAGCTCAAAACGTGAATTCTGAAACCAGAAAAATTGGTTATTTTCCAGTGCTAAGAGGCAGATACCGCTCCGAAAGTTCACAGGATTTATGATTATAACTTTCAAGCAAGCATTGGCACATCCTCTGCCCCAACAAAGAGGGTAAAGATTCTGGAGTCTAATACCCAGAGCAGTTCTCCAGAAGCAGCTAATCCCTGTCAGCAGCACCTCTCACATCACCTGGGCACTGGAACAAGGAATTGCACATTTTATTTACGTGGAGGTATGGAAAAAAGCTAACTTTATGTAAATAAGATTATTCTTTAAGCTAGTAATTAGCTATAAGTGATAACAAATATTCTCATTCCATCTTCCTGTCAAGAGGACAGCTTTTAACAATTGAACTTTGGCAGATGATTCATAATGTAAATAAGGGACTTTTCCCCCCCATTTCAACTTTGCCTGCAGAAGGAAGGAGTTCAATAATAACAGCCATACACATCGAAAATCCAAACAAAGTGATCAGGCCATCCCTAAGGCACAGGTAACTGCCACCAGAGACACAGGAGTGCAGCTAATTGAGGGCTTTTTAAGCTCCAACCATCATATGCCGATTTGATTTGGCAGCCAGAACTGTGATTCTAATCAAGTTAGAAAAGAAGCCCTGTGATTACCATCATCAAGAATGTCAGCTTTCCCCCAAAGAAAAAAAAACAACAGTATTTGCAATCCTTATTTATTGCTAATTTCTCTTAAAGAGTTCTCTAGCTAAATGCAAAAGAGTTCACTGCATAGGGCAATCAGCTGCATAAAGTTCGAGAACAGAAGATGACTGAAACTCAGTTGTGTTACACTTGGATGTTCCTCCAAGAGGCCTGGGAACACTGGGGAATTTTCCCGCATTTTTTTCTTTCTTCAGATGGAGGTGTCCATAGATGCCATTGTTAAGTGCAAGAATGCCACATGCCTCATTGAGCTTTGGTTCCTCAGGCTGCATAATTCAACTGGCTCAAGAAAGTTAGCAATGGGAGGAAGCCATAAGGCACAGCAGCCACTCACATCAGGATGCGGCCGTGACACTTGCCTTTATTTCCCTTCTCTTTTCTCAGCTATAACACATTGATCCTACAGAGCCCGAATCAGGCAGATCTAAGAATCCTTTTAACTTCAAAGTAAACAGGACAGAAGACCCATCTCAAACATTTCTGGTGACATAATTCAGCCCAATGGGAACCTGTGGCTGGGTCCTACTGCACTATGAATTGATGGACAGTAGTAAATAGGAATAAGGCGAAACTGCTGAAGAGTTTCCATTTTTAATTATATATTCACTGTAGAACAAAACAAATACTTCCATTTCAGACAAGCTGAATAACAACTTACTCTGATTTCTCATAGCTTTCACCTGGAGCAGTACATATTATTTCCTTCCTTGCATTCTTCTGAATTCTCATTAACCTTTCTGTCAAGTTTGCATTAAACATGTCTTGTTAATTCACCATGTTCTTTGAGAAATCTGACATGGAAATGACAAATGCTTATCTGAAAAAACACTTCTGGTTTAATGAAGTGCATAACAAGGAACACAAAATTCTAGTTTACTATGCAGGATGAATTTGAGCTTTATTACTTGAGCAAGTTCAGCACCAAGAACTGCTCAAGCATCTGTCCTTAAGGGAGCAGAAGAAAAGGTCACAGATCCCAGAGACCAGAGGGCTTCAAGGACTTCCCCCAGAGTTGGAGCACTTTTCCTACTCCAACGTGGTACTCTGAACCATGTGCACCTACTAAATAAAAGCCTTTTACAATTAACATACACTGCCCTTACTCTCACACTTCCCATAGGCCAAGGCACTGAATTTCTTAAGAACATCTCTTACCTTGAGGGCATTCCTAGCAAGTAGTCACAACACAAGGTAATGCAATGTATAAACTTTCATATTCAGGTAGGGCTTTTTTTTGTGAGAAACATATCTTGCATAAACACCAGGCAGTTAACAAAGCATTTGTTAGTCCTCAAAAAGATCCTGAAGCAGTTTAATTGACTGGTATTGATGTAGTACAGCTATCCTAATAAACATATTCTGAAAAAAATATTCAGTAAGACAATTACGCAATAAAATTAGCATTTATATGGTTCCTTTCATCTACAAAGAAGTCCAAGTCCCGTGTATTTATAAGAGTATAAATAATACCACTGCTGAAGTGCAGACAGTTCTACAGCAAAAATTTCAAACATTCTGTACCAGCACATGACATGATGTGTTATATGAAGATATTAAAAAAGCAGAGAGATGACAATACCCAATTATCCAGATTAGAGTACTGAACACACACTAATACAGGGGCAGACTTGTTTATTTACCTGCTCAGTTCCCTGCAGCAGGGCTTTAACCCTCCTGATAGTAGGTTTGCTTTTCTTACATACCTTCCTTGGCCAAGCAAAGTAATTCATGGAGAACACACTGGATGCCCAAAGAACACCTGTCAGAAACCACTGCTTGCTTTATAAACAAATCAACCAACAAAGCAGTCCTTCAGGATCTCACTGGATCTGATTACATAAACTGGTACAAAGCAAGTCTCATCCTTGTACCTTCGGAAGCAGGCTTTTTATTGGCTTAACCTTGCACTGAAAAAGACCGAGTAGATTTAGTTCAGAAAAAGAAAACTGGTGCCTTTCCTTAACAGAAAGAACGATTGAAAACAAATTATTTCAAGTTGAAAAAGCCAATGACCAATCTGTTCTGTAAAAACAAAGACAAATCCAACCCCCCCCCCCCAAAGCCAAACAGCAAAGACAGAGCTGTGTGGCCTACACTTGCAATAGTTTAAAAACAGTAAGAGTTGTTATTTCTAACAGCTTATTTCTAACAGCTGAAGGTAATAAGGTACAGCAGCTCGCCAAAACACTACTCAGCTTTTCTCCAACAAGCCAACTTGAAACTAAGTTTGCTCATATGATTTTCTTACTGTAAAACTGCAAAAGCTGTTATACATTCTGGACAGTAATACAGCAGCAGAATTAGAAATTTTATTAATATATTCACTGCCTCCAGAGGGCCACTGTGTGTATAAGGCTTGCGACACAGATATTATTTTCTAAGGTAAATCCATCAAGAATTAGTAAGACTTATTAGTACAACTGAGATGTTATCTCCCAAAGAACTCCCAGACTCCAAAGGTTAGAAGTGTTTTCCTGGAATATGTACAATGACCTCATAAATATTAATAAACCCTTCAAACTGGAAAACACCACCAATTCCAGCTTATGTGCAACACTGCAGGATTGAGCAAAACAGAATACAAAAACATTCCTGCAACCACTTTTGCCCATAGAAGCTAGGATAAAAACGCAGTTTAGAAGTCATGTTCGTATGCTTCAGAAGTCCATAAAGAACGCTTGGGGAACACATTTACACATCCATAACAGATTCAGAATAGTGGGATGAGTTTAATTTTCCTAAAATGTGCCACAGCTCAAGAATCAGAAGATTTATCTAGATAATTAACCAGGTTTTCTTAATTGCATCAAATAACCAATCATATCCCACTGATCTTCAAATTTCTACCAGCAAGAGATTTGTGGTTTTTCTTTTTCCTGTGATTTCCTTTGTAAAAGCTACTTCACAGAAATGCAACAGCAAAGCTTTCATGTCTATGCTGTGCATTTTGTTGACCAGCTGTTTACCCACTCATTGCTACGTGCACTTTCCCATTTGCCACTGATGCAAATGTTGCATTTCTTCCACATGGATGACCTTGGAGCAGCAGTTGGCTGCAGAGCTCCAGACAAAAATCCTTTTCCCATTCACGGATCTGAGGCATGTCCTCAGAAGAAGTACAAATTACCCTTCTAAATAGCAGTACCTCACCCTTCTTGCACACTAGTAACACTGTAAAGCACTGCTGCACTCAGTGATGACTGCAATTTTAGAAACAGCTTATGAAATACTTCAGTATTAAGCCTCGAATCCATTTCTTGCAGTTGAAAAAGCTGTATGAGATTTTACCACAACAGTACCCAGATTGTCCAGAGGATGTCACCTTTGAAATGCAAAGAACCGAGGTACCTTTGCCCAAGCCCTGCCTTTCTGATTGAAGCTCCAGGCACAGCCAGCCACTGCTCTGAGGAGAGGCTGGAAAATTGGGTCCTCCAGGCAGTGTTGGCTGAATAACACAACAGCTCCAGATGGACACTACATCACCTTTTTTTCCCCATCTGGATTTGGGCTACAGATTAGACTGCCCCAATTGCCAGGACAAGACTGCTTGTCTAGTGAAGCCTTCAGCCTATACTTTGGGCTATCACTGTGCCCTAGCCAAGACCTTCAAAATATTCACAATACAAGCTGTCAGGAGTGCTACATTTCCTTGTCACTTTCTAAGTATGACTGATTAGCTAAGATCAAGGCTAAACTCATGATCAGCAGCAAGGGCACCTAACATGAATTATACAGCTGGCTTTCCTTCCTAGTCTCACAGCTACTCTACAGAATATGCTTTCCCTGCATATATTTCTGTTTTTTATATCCACATCATATTCAATTCTATCAGCAGTCTCCCAGAGCTGACTGGAAGGAGGGCAGTGACTGTCAATGTGGAGGAAGTACAAGGCCTAGAGAATGTCAGAATTTGGGAGGTGGCAAGAGTGTCCCCCAGGATGCAGCCCATAGCTGAAGATGTGAATCGAGAGTACCAGAGATGAACAACAAGTGGAAAAATCCAGACAGCACCCTCAGCAGGGAAAAGACAATGCCTCAAACATAGTGAATACAGCAATAAATCCCACAGAGTAATCTGCCACCCTGAAAGCACAGCACATACGAGATCTTAAGAGTTTTTTTGCCCAAGGGAAGGAGATACCGGAGTTTCAGTGTCAGCTCACGTCTCAGGTTCTCTTCTAAAGATATCTTTAAGTTGGTCACTCAATTTACTGGTAAGCTATAAGATTTGATAATACAGTAAAACTGCCCAGTACTTTTCCTCTGAACAAGAGTTAGATGATAACATTTCAGACGCTGATGTACTCTGTATGACTCATGTCAACATAGAGATAATCAGTGATAATGAAGAGAGATTTTTCTCTTATCTGTTTCTACAGAAATATATAAGCTTCACTACAGACAGTTATTTAGAAATTGTCAGGCTTATTCAAAGCTTCCTCATTCTGCGTGGTCTATGTAGACTATGTGGGGTCTCATTCTTCCAGTGGTGACAAAGTTTATGACAGCACATCGGGAAAAAGCATTAAATAAAGTGATTTAGAATTTAATTTTGCCATTATGTCCATTCTCATCAAATTCTAGCACAGATACAAGGAATAAAAAAAGTAACTTTCCATTGAGTGCCTACTAATGGAAGCTTTGTAAGTTAAGCTAATAGAGGAATAGTATGAAGCGTCCCCATCTAGCCCTAGCAATAAGCATCAACATCTATACAATCCCTATCAAACCTGAACAGCATTTACATATGAAGACCCAAAAGGTTGACTGCATCTCCCTTCCTGGAGAACTGCAAGATCTCACTACACCCTCAGGTGCACAGATGAAACCGCAATCCATGCGTGTCTGATAAGAGTAACTGGCTGAAGTTGGCAGAACTAGCCGTACCAGCAGGTAAAACTAACTTCCCCTTGAACGTATGCCGCATGCAAATGGCAAACATTGAGAGATCCCCTGCCACCACACAAAATGGTGCTACCTACAGAACCACAAGCCTTCACACTGTTCTTCCACAACCCTATTCAGCATTAGATAGACCACATTCTTTGCCTCCCAACACCTTCTTCTGGCTAATCTGCTTCGCAGTAGTCAAAAAACTATGTCAGAGAGCCTGCCAGTGACGTAACTCAGCTTGGAAATAAAACATCAGGCATATCAGATAAGCATTCAAACTAAACAGAAGATTTAGACCATGCTTTCAGATTTAAGGAAAAGTGTAGTCTTTAAATTATTGCTCTGGAATTTACTGGTGTAAAATGAAAGACCCTATGGCACCCCATCAAAGAGTTACATAACTCAGAAGTGCTTTCTTTGCTCAGCGTTGCCTGTGCAAGATATATTTAAGTAATAAAACACACTTCCAATACTAACTCTCCAATACAGGCTCTGTGATGACAGATTTCAGTTTTGAAAATAGTGATGTCTCTGTCCTGGCTAGCATTCTTCTTCCATTTTCATTAGAGGTTTTTCTTCCTAGCCGTTTTCTACCATTTATTTGTTCATTTGAACTGAAAGGCCTTTGATGCTAACTTCAGAAGATTCTGGCCATGATGAACATCCTATGATCACTGTGTATCCTGCACAAACACACCATATTCCCAGCTAATGCAGTGCATCAGCTGAAACAGCTTCTCCCTTCAGTCCCCCTGCAATTTAAATTGGCTACATATGACCAGGAAACGTCTTCAATCTTTCAAGCTTCTGACTGTAACTTGCAGCATTTAGCCCCCTGGGCAGCAGGTGCCTCTCACCTCTCTTGAAAATGTTTAACAAGTCTAGAATTGGAATTTCTGGCAAGTAGTTTCCATTTGTGTGAAAGGCAAGATATTCCTGCAATAACTTGAGAATCTGAAGCTAAAAGGGAAAGAGTCCATTAACAGGTCGAAGCCTTGATCTACAAAAAGCTTTTAGTACTTTGTCTACCCTAATTTGTGCTTAATAAAACACATTTTTCCCTCCCGCTCCCCCTCAATCCACAACCCCCAGTAAGAACACCTGCAAATGAAATTAATTATTTTGCAGTTTTCACAGAATTTGGTTTTATAACTTCAGATATTCTGGTTGAAGTTTATTAATTGTCCAAGTGAAGCTTTTTCCTTGCAGTGATGTCATTTCCACAGATAATTAATTCCATTGACTAATTCTATTTGTTACTCTAAGAGAACATTATTTCTGAGGCAGCTAAGAGAAGTAATAACAATTTATGCCATTTTTGTGACCTTTCATTTACAGCTCTATTTTAGTTAGGTCAAAATAAAAAGGTTACTCATAAAAACAGAGAGGCTCTTGATTATAATCTGTGTCAAGATGACTTGAAAGGAGTTATTGATGCATTGAATCTTAATCAAAGGGTGAAGATGAAGTGTGCTTTAAGCCACATCTAAACAGGAGTAAAAATCGTCCAAACCTTTACATTTCCCTTTCATGTCCTGTTTATTTCACTGGAGTCACATCTCATTCCCATGTGCTATTACTAGCTATTAAAGGACCACCTCTATCCTCAGCTTTATCTTTGGGTTTTATCACACCTACACTCTGAATGATACTGAAAGATAAAGTTATGCCAAACATCTGTGAAAACCAGATGTTGCAAATCCATTCACAACCATACAGGCAGTATGTAGAAGCTGCGTGAAGCGTCATGCTGATCCTTTCCTTTGCCTGGTAAAAACTGGTGAAAGTAATGGGGCAAAGACATTGGAAACAGGAATTATGGGAGCCAGTATTTCACATGTGACATTGAGACTGCAGGACAGTTTTCAAGAACTGTGAGTGCGCAGCAACAGACAGACAAGGATAGGACAAAAGTAATTCCCTGCCTCAGTCCCACCAGTGGTTCCAGTCCATCCCCACAGTGCTCAGCTGTGGTTGGATGTGAGCAGTGGAAGGATGGAATCAAACTGAGGACTTGCACAGTGCTGCCATGCACTGCCCCAGGGCATGAGATCCATCAGCAGAGGTCCTGCAGGGCAAGCTCTGGGAGGTAGGCAGAACCCACATTAGAACAGCATCCTACAATGTTTTCTTGTCTTTCCTGTCCTGCACAGAAATTGGATGAGAAAGCTTGCGTAACAGCCAGTGCCATCCCTCCTCTGAAAGCCTCTACTTCTCTATTATTAATTCCTTGCTTTTTAGAACTCACTCATTAATGAAATGCAAATGAACAAAAAGCTGTCTAGACACTGACTGAAGAAAAGCATCTCCATTCAACTTCTGAAGTTTTTAAAAGGCTTTTTACCTTTCCGTGTTACCCAAGGAAACTTTTCTTTAGAAGACCTTTCAGCACTCTCTCTCCCCCTCAAATTGCTCATTTTGAAAAACTCTTTTTTGACCTGAGAATGCAGGTGTCTAAAAATCTTTTCAGATGCCAGCTCTATCAGTCTGCAGAAATTCCTACTGAGGTCACACAACCAGCATTACTGAAATCTAAACTAGGAAGCTTCCCTTTCTCCTTTATTTCCCCACCTGCTCATTATAATCTACAAGAAAAAAGTGAATAACAGCCATCTAGACCTTAAGTGACCCATTTCACATTCTTTTCTCCATTTGAACAAGTAACAACAATGGAAGACAAAAGATTGTATTAACAGGAAAATATCCTCCACTGCCATACATTTGGAACAAAATGCATCTTTTTCCCAAAGCACAGAAAAAAATCAGTACAGAGAATGCTTGGACCAAAGCCTGCTTTTACTGGGATTGCACTGCAACGAAGTAGAGGAATCTTGTATGTTTGACAAGCTGTGATCCTCTCTCCCTACATATTTATTCATAGAAGCAACACATTAAAATGAAAGAAGGAGAAGTAGATATCATTGGGAAACTGTCTAAGTTATACGGAAATAAGAATTAATGGGTATAACTACAAAGATCTTAAACTATTTTCACTGCCTTTGTCTATTAAGTTTGTCACTGATGAACAGCAGGGGGAAGGCAACTAGTCAAGCTCTCCGTTTCTGTTTTATTTCAGGGAAAAACTTCCCAGTGGATCAGAGGAGCCTGCCTGTATCACCTAATTGACAGTGACTGCGTACAGGTCCAGTATGTAGAAATTACTCTGCAAGCAATGGAACTACAGCAGTCTACTTTCTCCTGTGAGTTTGTCCCTTACATCTTCCCATTCGCATTGTAATAGCATCACCACTTTCCTCTCTCCCCCTACAGACTCTAACCCAAGGCCACCTGCTCCCCACCCACCTCCCAAACCCTCTGCAGTTGATGGCTCAATGCTCACAAGGTCATCTCCATACCCCAAACTCTTTCCTGCCATTTCCTGGGGAAAATATCAACACAACTTCTTTTTCACACCAACTACTCTTAGTATGATTTATTTTATGTGTTACTGTTTCGAACCCGGTTAACTTGTACATGTAAACACCACAGAATTCCCAAATACAAGAAATGCATTGACTTGTGTACAATGCACACTGAGTAACGTTAGCCTCAAGATGAACTTTCTGGTCTATACTACAGGGGCACATTTGAAGGCCATGCCGAATATAAAGAAAATACACAAAAATCCCATTATTGTTAATGGAGACTATATGCATTGCACCTCCCACATGCTTTAAAAATGATGCCCCACAGAATCACTTTAAATAACCCATATTCTACACAGCATGAACCTGTTATCTAAAAACTATTCTTTTGCCTGCTCTATTATAAAGGGACAAGAGACAGTTTACAGACAAAAAGCCTCACAGCTTCAGCCTCTCTGACTTACAAGCCTTTTCTTATTTCTTTTGCATACTAAAAAATATAAAGCAGTCTGCATCACTCAAATAATCTAATTTTTCCATCCACCTTCATTAACATTGCTGGCTGAAGCCAATTACAAATGCCTGAAGGCTCCTAGCCTCATAAGCATCGTGTGACAGGTCAGATTTTATTGTTTGCTCCATCCATCACTACTGACACAGTAATTCAAAGTACACAAGACACAGTCTATTTGCTGCTTTCTTCTTTCTCCCTGTGCACCTGCTGCAATTTTAATGTAGAAGCTTATTAAGAAGTACATCGTCTTCTGTCATTCTATGCTGGCTTCAACCACATATTTAAAAAGAAAAAAAGCCCCAAGTTATGCTTTTCCTCTAGCCACATCTAATGCTCTCTCCTTTGGGATTAATGTGCTCAAGCAAGTCATTGCTGGTGATGTGCTTGATCAACAAATGCATTTTATAGTAGTCTAATGTAAAGTGGTAACGAGTATTCAAAAAATGGGAGTTCAGCCACAGAACCACCACCACCAGGAAAGACACTGCTGAAGGATCTTCAGAACAAAGTGAGGTACATTATAGGTGCATTACAGTCCAGCGTCTTCCAGTGTAAAGATGGGCTCCTACCTTCACTATTCGAGATGTTAACGTGATGCAGTCACATTAAAACATGTGCTGAAGTCTAAATTAAAAACATTCAATAAAAGAGTTGCTTTCCCAAGTTTTTGGAATGCTGAACTTCACCATCCAAAGTCACCATTGGGAGTGTTACATATTCATACTTCTAATTATTGGCAGTAGTTACCTGGGTGCTTAAAAAAAAACCACCACTGCTCATTGCTTTCAGCATAGTAGAACCATGGAATCAGCAAGGAGAAACTCAGCAAGATTAACATTAGGTGTTTCAATGACTTGGCCTCCTTTAACATCAGTCTTTGCTGTGTAAATAAAGTAATCTGATTGACAAACAAGAATCTAGATTAAAATCTTAGCCTATTACAAATCTCTAGCTCGTTGGAGGAATAACTCCTAATGTTTCATAATGGCTTGGTAAAGAGCATTTAGAACATGTGTGACTAAAAAAATAATGCAAAACACCTCATATCTGCACACTATGTTATTCTAATCTGGAGTAAGTGAGATGTGAACATGAGCAGCCACATTATCATATGGCAGTTCTAAACACTAAACTCTAGGATTATTTATAGATAAATGAACTTAATACACCCATTCTATAGATACTTTTAAGCGAATCCTATTGATTGAATTGCAATACATTTAAATGAGTTCCACAAAAGCAGCATAGCAAACTCCGCAAACAGTGATTCTTTGGCTTATTTAGAGATTATCCTGTGGGAGCACAGACGAAACTCAAGGCAACAACAACAAAATCCTGCTCTTCTAAAGCACACATAAAAAGAAGAGCTCTTTCAGTTACTTTACAGAGTTATACAAGTGTTATCAGAGCCATTTGGGAAAATGGACTTGTAAAGAATTTAAGGCACTGATGTGAGAGAAGCAGCCTTATGCCATCTGAAGCTTCATCTCTTCCTCTCACTCAGTGATGGCGAATGTTCATTCAGAAATCTGAAGGTTATTCTCTTCTGCACAGGTTCTTTGGCTGCACTTCCCATGCAGCATGGCATTTATACTCCCCTACTGCAGTTACATATGGAGAATGGTCTTTTTATTTTTTTTAAAGAGAATTTAGAAATATTTTCTATAAATTCATTACCGACACGAAAAATTAATTAGTCAGTCTCCATTTGCAGAATTGCATGAAAGCTTCTCCCCAACAACTAAAGGCATAGCAGCAATCACAGCCTCTGAAGGAGCACTGTGCCCTGAGCCACAGCAATTTCTTATTCACTTACAAATCCTCTAACCTTGCAGTATGACCAAATAGTCTTTACCCATAAGAACTGCCCAGAGCTCTTTTCCTCTATTTGTTGATTCAGAAGACTGAAGATTATTTCTGCTGTTCTCACAAGCCATTCTATGCCAGGTGAAAATTTTTGTGAACGTGTGTATATTCTTGGGAGTTAGGTGAAAAGCTGTCTCAGAAGTAGCCACAATGCACAGATCAGCAGTTATGTGAGCCCGGTTGCTCTGAGTTATGATATGAAATTGGCAGAGGATTGTTTGGGATTTTGAATTTACTATCTGACATCACTAAAAGGCAGAAGCCTCTCTACCTCAACATAAAACTAAGCAGGATTTGAAAGGAAACTCGGGAATTTGCTCAGTCACATGGTTATTTGACACAGAAATGCCTTTGATAATAAGCTAACCAATTACCATCACACCAGCTGTGCTACTGAAGAGGCTCTGGAATACATCGAATCCATTTATGAACAAGCGGTTAAAACTGGGGACAGTAGCTCAGCTTAGATCCCAGAGCAGGATTCTGTTTGCTTATTCCTGACAACACATTTGAGTCTACCAGTTTCTAACCTTGAGAGGATAACAGTATTGATAGCAAATAACTACACCAGTGTTATCTTGACAGTACACATCACCAAAAGTCTTTTTAGAAGGACAAGCATCACTGTAGCTTGCCCCCACAAAAACTTGGGAATAGAGCTGTGCAGGAGTGATTTACTGTGGTCTCCCACAAGTGCTCAGCACTCAGGACATGGATTTCCACATCTAATTCGACACCAGGGAAACTCAGACTAAGAGGTGAAGGGATAAATTTTCCAAGTCACAGATGGTGCTTAAATGCCATCTGTGCCTTTCGAAATCCACCCTTGGGTAAGCTGATGAAAGCCATCCCATCCTTCCCCACGTAAGAATTGACATCAACCTCACTCTCAATTCTCTGCTCCTACCTTGAGACCATGCTGAGAAGAAATATGTAATTAAACAACAGGATGTCCTGGGATAGATAGCACTTTATCAAACAACATGGCTCAATTCATGCTTCAGGCTGAATGAACTTCGTAGTTGCTGCAGGTGCAATACAATGCTCCACGTTTTACCTTCCAAAGGACAGGGTTTGGTATCTAGCTCACATCACTTTAAGCTTGAGCCTCACTGCCCCAGGTCTTGGGCAGAGGGAAGGTCTACCTTGGAGTAAGAGTCCAGCTGTGACCTAGACAAGGGAACTCCTCACTCAGCTGATGATCAGATAGATCTTACTGCTTGCCAAGCCTCTGCTGTGTATCTCGTCTTCTATCAGGAACAGCACTAGCTGTGTTCTCAGAAAGGCTGAGTACCCATCACACAAAACACAGGCAGGGTAACCTGTGCAGAAACCACAGCTGAACAGCAGCACCCCATGCTTAAGGGATGGGTAACCCAGCCAACATTTGCATTATGAAAAATCTGACATACTGCACTATATTCTCAACATTCAGACACTACAAATGTTCATTTATTGTTCTTCGGAATGCAGACTCCTCCTACTTAAATGTAGCAGCTCTCACAATGAGCACATTTAACTAATAGCAGTTGCTTATTTTGGCCATTATTTTGTCTCCCGTTTCAAGATAACTGGAGAATTATTTCTCTTGCATATCTCTTAATATCAAATTTGTTACCTGATGTTATGACAACAGGAAGTGATTTTTCCATTTTCAAACAAAGGCACGATCACGGATTTAATTAGTTTGCAATGATTTAATTAAAATTTGCAGAACAACAGTGTACCTAATTAGAAGCATAATAATTATACCAATGTACCTTTCCATCTTTGAAGGCTACATTAGTCACTGAGGTGGTATGTTTTGTAATTTAAGATCATTCTTATTTTCATTTTCTGATTAGTTAAGTGCAGTCACTGTCATGTTCAGGTAATTGCTTTATTAACTAGCTTAATTAAACTTCCTGTAAAACTGACAGCTACACAGTTATTCTTAATGTGTTGCTGACAAAAACATTAACTAATTACACAGTGCTCTTTACAGAGCTTACTTACCTCACACGCTTAATCCATTTGTGCCTTAAAGAGCTTTCAACACCGACTGCAATAGACTATAGGAATGTTTTGTATTGTTGGAGCATTAAACAGAGCTCTTTATACCCTGGAAACAGCAGCCTCTCTTTACAAGTTTGTAAGAGTGGAGAGGGTGCATGTATGTAAAAACACTCAAGCAGGAAGAGGACTCTGAAATTTTAGCCTAACGTAAAGCAGTGGTAGTTCAAAGTTGACATAAAAAGGCTGATAAGAGTTTTCCTAACATTTCCACAAATATAACATCCTGCAGGTCCAAGAGGCACCAAGGCCTATTGGTTCAAACAGTCTATGAGGACTGAGGAGCTACAGACCACATTTTCCATCTGCATTCAGTGTTTGCCATATCCAAACATGCAGATGTCTGACACAACTTAAGAATCACACCTCCCATAAAACACATCTGTTATATGGAAAACAAACCAATAAGAGAAAACACAGACCTTAATGCCCTTCAACTTCAGCACTTTATGAAGCTGATAAAGTAACCCATATCAACAACTGAGGCAAGTTTCAAAATCTTCAGAAACAGAAAATTTTAATACCTATACCATGCAGAGACTTTGAAGCAGTACCACTCTCATATATGAAAATAAACCTGAATAGAATTGGTTTTAATGAGGCTTTTTTTTTTTAATAAATGGATTTTCAAGAAAATCGGCTATGCTGGCGGATGCTTGAACCCATTGCCAATACACGAAGTGAGTGAGGAACGTGATTCCATTTCATGCTTTCCATATCAGTTTCCACTATCAGTGGCTGAGTGTCTCTAGAGATGACCAGCATTAACACCATGTCCCAGGAATGGCGTTCAAAAATATGCCTCTGTTGGGCCTATAACATTTCCCTCGCTGCCATGGGAATGGCTGTCTTTAAAGAATCCTAATCCCTTTAGTCAATGGGGATAGGCACAGATAGTCCCCTGAATCATTTGAGCTGTAATTAACATAAGTAAAATGCTTTCTTCTAAAGCACCATCTCTAGAGAAAGCACTGGAACAGAGTGAGACAGCCTGAGGATTAGCACACAGTGCAAACCAATAGAATGATAACGCCTTTACTATGTCACTATATAGTCTGTACAATCGGAAGATTTTGCTGTTGAGGCAGGAATGACTAACATATCATTTGGAAGAATAACAATTAAAAATGCATTCTAGGTTCCTTTCCTGGAACTGAACTCTTAATGATTTCTTGAATTTTTCATGAAAAATTAAACAAATCAAGCCAGGAGTCCTCCACCTTCCACATGCTTTATGAAAGATCATTCTGGATCAAGTTCTGCAGTCTTAATTTTGCTTTAAAGGTCTGAAATTAAACTTTGAAGAAATAGATCTTATGGCTAAAAAAAAAAGGTCAAAAAAAGACTGAGATAGCAGTGATGAAGGCAAGATGCACAGAAATGACTTAAACAGGATGACCAGGTATGCAGCGAAGGCTATTTACTATAGACTTGTTCATCTTCTATCCTCTAGATTCCAGAGGCAAAAAAGGTGATTTCAAAAAGCTCAACTTTAATCCTTAATGCCTATTCTGCATTACAAAATAAATATCCTCGAGAGTATTAAAGAGTATTTTATTTAACAGGCAACTTAGAATGAGTTAGTGTATATCGTGTGTGCAAGAAAATTTCTGCTGATTTGCTCCTTCGGCTATGCAGATCCTTCAGCCAGAACAGGAGACAGGCTTAAATGAATTAGCTGTGGCAGCATTTTAATATCTGCATCTGTTAATGGATGTAGTCAAGTTGCCCAACTGAGAATGGAGCATAACAGTGCAGGTGACATCGCGCCTGTGTCACAGCAAACAGCTCTCCCCACTTGATCTTTTAGTTTCCTTGGATATTTCAGAGGCTCTGTTTGGATTTTAAAGGGAAGTTTTACTGACTGTCAATTATACCCTGGATGTAGGAAGAGAAGAAAACTTTAGAGGCACTCCCTAAACATGACTTCCAACGCCTGAAGCACTGTTTATGGAACATGCATCTAAGACATGGAAGGGTTTATTTGATAATAAGAGATCTGGACTGCTGAATGACTGTGAAGACAGTTTCTTTTATTGAATCAAGCCCTAAGGTGATCATATTTTTAGTATAACAATGAGCCAATTTATCCCTGCTGGGTTATGGGAATTTTCTTTTTTATGGTACCATACACACCACATCTGGCACACAGGAGCGTTAAAAGAGATGTAAACAAATTGCTATATGTTAACAACACAGTCTGAGAAACAAAACCAAGGAGAGCTGCCCATCACAGAACAATGACACTGCCATGTTGTTTTAACACTTGAGGACCAAATCTAAAAACAAGAAACACCCTGAAACCTTCTTGAGCGAGCAAAACATTTTGGTCAAACAGATTTCTGTTGCATCATCGGCACTGGAAACATTGTACTTCACTGGCAAGAACAAGCTATTTTGAGAAACACCAATCATGACAGCCATAAAAACCTGGTTTGTCATTCCAATCTGATGTTTGTCAGATAAGTAAAAAATGTCAATTTATCAGCACTTTTTGCACAGGAGAGGGCTGAAGCAGACTCTAATTTAATGCTGCCTATTAGCTATAACTATTACATCTTTATATTCCAGCCTGGACAGCCACAGCTAAAAGGCCTGCAAGGCACAAGCAGAACTTACCTTGGTAGTGTATGTATGTCCATCGGAGCCGCAGACAGGGCTGGCGTGCACAGTGGGGCATGGCTTGCATTTCACCATGTTAGCTGGTCCAGCCCAGTGCTTCTGGGCTAAGTTTCCTTTCTTTTGTCGAATGCTGTAAAGCAAGAGACAGCAGGTTTTTTGAACACGCTTGTGTGAAACAGAAGAATGAAAGCTTCTCTGAAGAAAGCGTAGCCTGGTTTTCAACAGAGCATTCATTTAAGGAGAGTAAATTAAATATAGCTCCCAATAATGCTTCTAAAATACAGCATGTTCTTGCAGACAATCTGAAAGTCATAAATTGTTATGCACTATTAGACTAACAGTGCTTGGCAGATTCATTCTGATATCTACAAACAACTTCACTTATGCGTACAGCATTTTGTTAAACCACACCGTGTTCCCTGGGAACCATACAAACACTGCTAAAGCAGGTGGTATTTTCACTGAGTTGCCAAATTCAAGCCTGTAACTTATGGCCAGGCAGCTCCATGGATTCCTCACACTTCTCCTCTTCGGGGAACAGAAAGTTATTCAAAGCATTTATGAAAATAAATTACTGTTAAGGCTGAGTTCAGATTAGAAGCAGGCAGCAGCAATTTGAGAGCAAAATTGTTTCAAAAAAGATTACATTATGGTTATAAAAATTTACAGACAGATAGAAATCAAATAAGTTTGTACATGCAGTAGCATTCTTAATATTCCAACTTCTATACAGCTGCTATGCTGAGATCAATGGCAGTGCCACCAGGAACACCAGAGAGTGACAGAGAGTACCTCCAATCCTACACAAGCATTTGTACCACAGTCTACTTGATTATTACATTAAAAATGAGTATGAAGTGACATCTGCTTCAAAAACTTACTGCAAACCACTTGGAACTGATTCTGATTAATGGCTCATTTTCCTGTATTAATGAACTACTTGGCTCATGCAACGTTTACTAATTATCATCAGCACACTGTTGTAAACTGATTAAAAGTTTGCTTTTATAAACCACAAGCCGAAGTTACAATACAGATACACTTTGGCCACGAGCACTTGTCTCTCACTTGAAAACATTCACAAGGAAAGGGAAAGCATCAACTTTGCTGGAGACTTAAGAAGAATAACTGCCATCTGTTCCCATACTATACTTAAAAAACGATATGATACAAAGATTCAGATAGAAATCTATTTCAATGCACTGCTGAATAACCTTATCACAGTTTTAGAAAAATATATACGGATATTTTAAAGCAATTTCACTACAGCTTGCAATTTGCAACACAATACTGACTGATGTAATGACACATTCAGTTGCTAAAGTAATACAAATTCTATTCTTTCACGTGGGTTCAAGTTTTCTCCTAGTCTAACCCTTGTCACAGAGATGACTAGTTCTGTGAAAAAGATTACATCCACAGAAGGAATCCAATCATGATATCAAACACTGAAAAACAGAAACAAAGTATTAAAGACTCATTTTCCTTGTTATTTTGAAGAAGCTGTCTTGATCCACAGAGCAACATCCCTCTTTCAGCTGCATTCTGCCTTGCTAAGTTACTTGTATGGGGCTGCTTAGCTCTAAAACCAGACAACTCAGCAGATACATTCTGTGGTGCTGGGGCTGTACAAACCACTTCTTTAATTTTTCTATTAGTAATTTTGACTTCTCCATAGTCCCCTTGCCTCCAACAGTGCTCTTTTACTACGAATCAAAACATGTTTGGATGTAGTAAGGGACACTGATGAACAGTCAGTGGAGATAGAGGACACAAAAAGTGCTGCTCTCCCTTTGGAGCCTTTGATTGCCACAATCTCAAAAGAAGAGTCTTGTCTTTCTTTTGAGCACTTTTACATAAAATTTTAGGTCACAGAAAAACAGCTCAGAAATGCTAAACTTGAAACATCTGTGTAATGCTGTAATCATAGAATGGACTAGGTTGAAAAGGACCACAATGATCATCTAATTTCAACCTCCCTGCTATGTGCAGGGTTGCCAAACACCAGACCACATCCAGCCTGGCTTTATGAGGGAGAGTACAGTGATATGGGATGGCACAACCCTAGGCTGCAGCAAATGAACATAAGCCCCAGTGCAGCAGCCACAGAAACAAAAGAAGAAAATGTGCTTGCCTCTGGAAGGCCTCACGTACACAGGGATCTCTTGGGAGATACCCTCATCTCCACTGCCGACCCTTAAATGAGGGCTGGGAAGGGATGGATCCTGGCTCCACCCCTTCCAGTCACTCGGCAGCACTGCATGCACCTGAGCTCCCCTGGGCTGGCCCTGCCTTCCCACCAGGTGCTCCATCCCTGCTTCAGGCCATGACTCAGCATTTCTGCTACAATCTGACAAAGCCACTACCCACAAAACATTCAGGATGAAGATGAGTGACTGAACTAACAAGCACCTCATCATAATTAAATGTAGATTGAGGTTCTTAACTAGACTGATGTCACTCAAAGCCTCAAGATCTTGGGATTTGTTAGACAAGCCTAAAGTACATCACACAGCATTTGTGGACCAAGGTACATCCATTACACCCTACAAAGAAATGCCCGCTCCAGAAACTCAGCCCATCCTGCACAGATGTACAGCCTCCTCTTCGCTTCCCTGCTCCTGCTTTGGCCACTTCAACCTTGGTACTACAAAGCCACTGTTTACTACAAGATTTTTGGAGAGCCAGTCATGTTTTCCACTCTTCCATCCTCACTTAAAATAATAAAGAAAAAGTAATTAAAGGCTGTCCAGTTCGTGTTATTTCAGCAGATAATAAAGTCTGGCCTTTTCCACCATTTTATAGAGAATAAAGAGAACAAACAGCCTTAGGGCTAAGCTCTGCTCCTGTCTTGGAGTCACTGGTGAGCCATGCAAGTGACAGCTAACCCTAATCGCATCCCCTAACTAGAATGGTTTCACCTGGACATGAAGCACTTCATTTACAGACCTGGAAGGGCACAGCACTGCTCCTCCCCATTCCATCATTAGAATCTTCTTTTGATATTAAGGGGAAACTTATTCTCTCAAAACAGAGGAGCACTTAATAACAAGAAGAATTCACAGTGGAGTACATCCCAACGCATTTTGTCCTTTCCAAAGGAAAAATTCCAGTTAGCAAGTTTAGAAACAAGGGATTGCTGCAAGAAATCTGCAATGATTGCTACCACCTGGGTTTGTGATTTAGCTGGCAGTGCAGCCCAGTGGCCATTTTGGTTGCAAGAAACAATTTCGGTTTCAAAAGTAACTTTATTCTTTTAAAGCTACAGTTCTGCCAAAAACATCAGCACAAAACATCACTGTATTTGAAGAAAGCCGCAGATTGTTTTTTTTTTTCACCTTGGCTGAGTAAGCAATAGTTGAAAGTTTTCAGTGGATGCCCAAATCTCCCTCTTTGCCTTCAGTGCCAACAACACAGGTAAGCAGCCACGTCCAAGAAAAGGTCACTTTCTTCCCCCAAAAGTAAACCTGTTTGCATTTTTTTCTGGAGTGCCATTTTGAGAGGCAGGATAAGAGTTCTGGAAGCTGTTCAAGCCTCTAACCCCTTAACAACACATCAAACATCCAAACAAACAAATTAAAACCCAGACAAGAATGTTGGCTGCCACATGCAGACAGCCTGCAAATCCCTTCTCAATGGAAGGGCACATTCACACACTCCGGGAGCATGTTTTGCTATGCTAATCATCTTGTTTTAGAGTAAATATGTCAGGAGCAAGGCAGGCCAAAACAAATTAAACCCTGGTTGCTTGGGTCTTTTTTTTTTTTTCCCGACAACTTAACCAACTTTAATCCTGCTTCACAGCTCAGAGTTGAAAGGAGCCACTACAAATGACTGGAAAGTAACCATCCTGCAGAGAGAACAAACCAGGGGCAAAAGCCCACCACGATTATAAGAACAACCAAAGCAGACGTTTTTCATACTCTAGGAGGTAGATGCGATTGTATTGCCCGAGCTTTAATATGAACAGAAAACCACTGCCTGCCTTCACTTTGCGGGCTGATGAACTGATAAATACAAGATTTAAGGAGCAGTTAAGCTTTACAGAACTTAGTATCTGAAAACTTTACTGCATAAAGGATTTTTAGCATCTGAAAACACTCATGCTTCAGCACGAGGAGAACGTAGACTGACTCAGCTCCATTACTCGCTATACACTATACAGACAGAACACTTACCACGTGCTGTGAAAATATAGGGCAACCACATCTACTTTGCTCACGCAGGAAGATGAGGCATGAAGCAAGATTTCCAGACACCCTCATTCCATCCCAGACGAGCACACTGCTCAACCTTCCCCTAAACCACAGACCCTGCGCTCCAACCCTGATCTTCTAAGCTCAAACTTCCACAGCAGAAAGGACCAGAAGCTCAGGAGAGCTGACTCCACCCAGAGTTTATTGCTTCCAGGTGTGCCTGAGGAGCCAGAAGCCAAACCCCCAATTAGAGCTGAATTGTGCAGCTGGCAGCCCTGCTAATCCCGGAGCCCCGTCACACCTGGCAGGCAGCAGCAGCTCTGCAGCTCTTGCTGCTGGGACAGTCTGCCAGCAGGGTCTGAGCTCTGCCTTCCATTCAGCATTAGTTTGCCTAACTGAATGAAGAAAACACTGCAATTTGGGTTACAGTTTTGAAAATAATAATACAGAAAGCATAATTCCTGACTAATAGTGTTGCTTATGGTTCTCATTTTTGCCTGTAACAGTTCTTAGTGTGTAGATATAGGAAAAGCCCGTGGCCAGGCCATGACCAAAATAGAGGCCGTTGCTCAAAAATGATGTTTTGTGCAAAAACCAGTTTTCCAAGGGAGCGTTTTCAGTCAGGAAACATTTCACATTTTATTGTAATTTAATGTGCATTTATTTACGTTTACTTTTGCACTTTAGACAGGTCCCTCAGCCATGAATAATCTCACATTTGTTTGCCATGAAATATTCAGGGAAAATTTAAACACTTTTTGATGTAAATTTTTTATAGGGAATATTTTGTCTTCTAAGGTCATCCTCAGCCTTGGAAGGGATCAACAGACAGCAGCGTGACTGCAGTATGTTTGAGCAAACGACATAAGAAGGATAAACAGATTTTTACCACATCCT
Organism: Gallus gallus; assembly: GCF_016699485.2. Classification (NCBI taxonomy): domain Eukaryota; kingdom Metazoa; phylum Chordata; class Aves; order Galliformes; family Phasianidae; genus Gallus; species Gallus gallus. Next base: position 14,278,225 of record NC_052544.1, read on the forward strand.
TCAGATTGTTGCACAAAGTTCGTTTTCTTATCATTTACTGAACTAATTGATGGAGTTGGATTCATTTATTTGAGAAGGCAGTGATCTCTTAGCCCCGTTCTGTATCTCATCTCTCCTGCTGATGGACTATAGGTGTGCTGGATATTGCATGGTGTAACTACTCAACATGTAAAGACATGAAGTTAAAGGTAATGCCTTATAGATTTGATACAGAATGTCTCAATTTAGAATATCAGTTTTTAGTTTTGAAACAAAAGCTTTTAAGAGAAAATGAGCATATTGTGTTTTTGTAAGCTGCACATTTGAGCTACATGAGCTAATGACAGTAAGTCAGAAAAAAAGTCAGAAATTTGAAGATGGCAAAGTATATCAATTTTTTTGCTTCAATAAATGTGTCATTTCACTGCCAGCTAAAAACAGCCAAAATATCAACAGATTATACAAGCAAGACCGATTCTGTGCTTTTATGTAATTACATTTGATCTTCCAAGTGCAAATTCAATTCCAGCTGTCAATGAACTTTAATATTAATAAAGAAATAAAATGCACTAGATTTCATGCTTTTCATCCGGTGTGCCCTACACCGTTGTAGCTATACTTCTCTCATATTTTTCATACAAATATGAAGTTTAAAATGGAGCTTATTTACAAAAGCTACAAAATTTACTTTTTTTTCCCCCCCAAAATTTTGCAACATTAAGATTATGTTTCTCCTGTTCAAGAGTGGTTATTCCCAAAGGCACGTACAACATATATGCAGGTAAAGGTGATGATTTTAGTTCACTTATAAATCAGGCTCCTTCGAGCATGGGCTGGCAGGGTTTTATTTTGAAAGCACTGCCAAAGTTTTGGGAGGAAGGAGACAGTAGGTAGGAAGTTCTTCGTTTGGTCTTTAGAATCACAGAATGGCCTGGGTTGAAAAGGACCACAATGACCATCCAGTTTCGACCCCCTATTTATGTGCAGGGTCGCCAACCACCAGACCAGGCTGCCCAGAGCCACATCCAGCCTGATTTTATTGGACAAGAAAAAGACACTTCTTTACACAGAGGAGTTTTTGTTAAATGAATTTTCAAAGGTCAGCTGCAAATAACAGTGTAAAATTTCTCAAGGAAAAATAAACAAGTTACACCATTTCTTCTAACAGAAAGTGTCAGGTAAACAGAATAGAGATTGGTACTGTCTCTACTGATTGTTGAAGTCACTGTTTCAGTGACACTACACAAGCAAAGAATTTGGCTCAATACATGTCCACATTACTCACAGCGCTCACTTCTCTCTGTTTCTGCTTCCTACAATAATACAGCTAATTACTTCTGTTCCTATCTGAATAATATTAAACTGGTCCAGAATTTTTTTTACTAAAAAGGCCTTGATTAGAAAATACCAACTGGACAAAACCCACTTATATCATGGTGATTAACTGGAATTACTGAATGTTCCATGACATTGCCACTGGACGTCTACATGGTGTGCCAAGTTCTCACAAGTGTAATGCATGTGGATGCCCCATCCCTGCAGGCATTCAAGGCCAGGCTGGATGTGGTTCTGGGCAGTCTGGTCTGGTGGTTGGCGACCCTGCACATAGCAGGGGGATTGAACCTAGATGATCATTGTGGTCCTTTTCAACCCAGGCCATTCTATGATTCTGTGATTCTCCACATAACCTTTGTGTAACCAGGAGTTATGGCCATGGAGACGGGTCTCAAAATTTGGATTCACTTTATCTTTCTTTCTTTTCAGACCTTATCTCCCATCAGTGGCATTAATGCCATACAATGATGCCATACATGACATACAACCATATATTGTAATAGAATTAAAAACTCCAGTGCCAAGTATTTGTGCTTTCTGAGAAGCTGCAAGAACCTCTAACAGAGCACACTCACATGGTTTCCTGAAGCTCAAGCAATTCACTGTTGAAAGAGTTTAAAATATACTGCCTGTACCTTCCCTATGCCTTGTGCACAGTTTGTTCTTGTCTCCCTGAAGGAGGTTTATCACAGTAAAGATAAACCCTGTAGCGTCTGGCTATTTCTGCCTTTCCTTTGTATAAGCTGTTTCTCTTGTTCTTGAGGAAAAGAATGACATAGCTGAAATTTGCTAGCTTAAATGGCAGAGCTCTCTTCCCTCTTTGTATCATTTTTCTGTTCTGTTTATTGGAGCTAAGAGTTTGGCCTCATTTCTGCAGCTTTTATGTTTCTGTACAAGATCTGTACATAGCCTGAGCCACAACCAAATTCCCCTTGTATTCAACATATGCAAATAAAGCAAGCTACACACATTACCCTGAAAAAAAATGTCACTAAGCTTTTGAATTAGACGTAATCTCCTTACTTAATACAAACACTGTAAAATGAGAATGGACATATGCATAGAGTCATCTTTCTACTTGGCACTTGCACTTTCATATAGAAATAATTACAGCATATAGGGCTGCCTTGGCTTTTCACTGTCATCCTGTTGGACTCAGAGGCTACTGCTTTCCTTGATTTCATCATTCAAAGAAATAATTTCTATCTGACTGTACTAAGGCTCTTGATTACTTTTTCTTGCTGCCTCTGTATCTCCCAGACATGGGCGTTTCCTTCATAGATGTGTGAAGATTCTTAATGGGTTGGTGGTGACTGAGTGCCTTTTTGGCAAAGCAGAATGAGGTTTATGTGAAACTTTCTCTTGCAGTAAACAGGAGAGGAGAGAACACTGACTCCTCACTTGCTTTCTGTGCTTTCAAACAGTGACAGCAATGAGATTATATCAGGAATTAAGTCTGTCCATTGCTGGAGAGCACCAGAAGCCATAGGACTTTCTCAGACAGCAGGCTGTACTTGGAAGATAGAATTGGAGATGAGAAGTTTAGGGAAAGAGTGAAAAGGAAATCCCATCTGTTGAGCTGAAAGTGTATCTGTAGGTGAAGCATCATTCTGATGAAATGCAAAACAGATATTTCCAGAGGAAGAAGAAGAATCCAAGAAGATATAAGGAAGAGTCAAGCCTTTACTTCTAACCATGAGTTAGAAAGCGGTATACAATTAAGCACAGGGGAAGCAATGCCCTGGGAGGAACATGTCAGCCAGATATAGGGAGGGATGACCGTTTTGTTATAGCAAGACATTTTACAAGAAAAAGTCCTGACATGTTTTGCAGGTGAAAAACCCTGAAGATTTTTTCATGCATCCTTCCAGGTCCTGCGAGCAACCAACTCTCGAAAGAGATCAAAGGGTCTTGCAGCCCAGGGTGCTCAAGGTTATTGGTTCTGCAAGATGAAGGAAATTTTATTTTTGGCAGTTATTAAAGGATCAAAGAATTTGGAAAGGCTGACATAGATTCAGAGGTCCAAAAGGGCCAGAAAAACCACAGCCTGTTAGGCTGGCTGCTGCTGCATGCAGTACTGTCACTGGATCTGCAAGAACCCGCCTGTCTGCGACTGCTCCATCAAGGCCCTTTACACAGCAGCAAGGTCTGTGTCTAGACAGCTTTAATATGGCATTTAAATAGGGACAGTGTTAAAAGGCCAAGACAGCTGGTTCTGCACAGTATCAGGATTGGTCAGTATTTGCATCCTTGTGAGATGTTAGTACATGGCCTTACTTGTTCCTGGACTAAAAATTGTGAGATTAAGTAGTTATTAAGGTCATTAGAGATGTATGTGGATTTCTGCCTTTAAGCACTTTACTACAAAAAATGCTCTTTAAAAAGTCCCCTACCTTCTTGGCTAGCAGATTATTTGGTCTACAGGCAATTTCACTTTTAATCTCAATTTTTAATGATTTGCAGTTTTTTACCTAATCCATATGTTCTACAGCTGCACAGATATGGAAGCTGGCAAGGCACTCAAAAGGAACAGAACCAAGACAAGAAATCCACACAAACATAAAATCCCGGTGTTTTTAAAGTCATTATGGTCTCTGGAATAAATAACACAGCTTCTAAACTCTGCCTCTGTTCTCATGAATTTTCATAAGAGAATTATTTTCCTTTTCATTGTTATTTTTATACTAACATTAAAAGGATTTTCAGACACCAAACTATGTAAAAATAAAATGAAGTGCTTCGAATTCCAGGGGAGGAAGGGACATAGCAGGGAGTTCGTAATTAAAGCTGGAATCTTCTCTACCACTCCTCAGTTAGTAGGAATCTTCAGCAGCCACTTCTGAACCCTGGATTCTGCACGCTGTGTGTAGCCCTGGTACTTTGCACAGTATGCTTAGAGGTGAAGCATGCAGCAGATTTAGTGTCTTTGTTGGCACTGACTTTCTTTCTTTCTTTGACAGCCTATGTGGGTTTTCTTCCCTGCTACTAGAAGAGAACTAAGAGGATGCAGTACCTTTTCTCTGCCCAATATGTGATTATTTTATTGTTATTTATGTGATATTAAAATATTGTATTGATCAAGTCTGCCTCTTCCTGCTGGTGGATCTTGCCAAGATCTCTGAGGCGGCTGAACTGCTGATGGCCTGTGAGATTAATCTGAGCTGTCACATTTGGTTGGGAAGGAAAGCTAATCCTTCCTCACTATGTCATATTTCATTCAATTAGACACCTTCAACACTGTTTTCACCAAATCTGAAGAGCAGTCACTTTCCACCATTTCTCTCCCACTGCTCATATTTCAAGTTACAGTGGTGGGCAAGCAGAAAGGTGCAAGTTACTTAGGAAGGCCAAAATTCATGGCAGGTTTCTTGGCACCATTTGGCTGCTCAATGTCCTGGAGATCCCAGATACACAGGCTTTAACACTGACTTCTTGCTAGGCCAAGTGCAGGCAACCAAGAAGTCTAACATCACCAAACCCCAACGTCTCACGTCTCTGCAGACATTGCTAGTTGGCAGAATGAAACTTTGGGATGAATGAGTGAGCTGAAATAGGTGGCAGACCCACTCCAGGATCTGTATCAGCTCTGTGTCTTTCAGTACAGTTTACGACCTGGCCTTATTTTCTAGCAGTGGTAGTAGTTCAATCACAAGCAACATATACCTACACATCACAGAGTCCTATTGCCCAAAGAGGCTGAGCTGGTGGGTTTCTTTTTCCTTTTCTTTCCTGAATCATTAAGGTTCCAAAATCTTGTCACTTTGCAACTACAGGGGGGGAAATCAATGACATTTCCCCCCCCCTCCCCCCAGCCTCCAATCCAAGCATCCTTAGACAGCTCAGCTGTGTTCTGCTTCATTATGTTGATTTTGCTTTTCCTAAGGCGAATAACATGCAATCCTCACAAAAATTGACATGTTGCTGGTAGGGATGAGAAAGCAAATGCATTTTAAAAATATAGTCATATTCTTTGCCCTGAAGGCACTAAACCAAATGTTTCTTTTTAAAAATGACTGTGTTGTACTTCTGTTGTGTGAATACTTGCTAACAGTGTAACAAACAATCAGTTACAAGCTGTGCTAGCAAAATATTTGCCCCTTCTGACACATTTTATTATGAGAGAGGCTTATTAAATTCACAAGAAGCCTACAGCAGATTAAACTCTTGAGGATTTTTACAATTAGCATACATTACCTAATATTTCATATATGGTTTGTGAATAGAATTGGCCCGTCAAACAACAGCCAATTAGAAAAAAAAAAAATCAATCCCACAGCCACCTCCAGAGTGTAGTCAAAATCCACTATTCAAGGTCGGTTCAGAAAATCATCAGAATGCAGTTTCCTATGTCAGAATGCAATGAATGTTAGTGAAATGTATGCTAACCAAACCAGTTATAAATATTATAAGGAGCTGAGTAATTTTAAAATCCCATCCTTCTTAGCATCTAAATAGGCTAATGCTCCTGTTGCTTATTCAGCACTGCAGATTTGCAGAGCTCTGTACTATGAATGTCTAAACATCCTACTGAATTTCTCAACGTATTCAGTGCTGTCTGTCTGGTTCTTTGATGGTGGAGATTGAGCTCATGATATCTACACCATTCCCAGCTTCTCAAATGAGGCCATCAAGAACATTACCCATCTTATATCAGACTGTTTCTTAATGAAAGGCGACTAGAGCTTCAGGAAAGTCCCAAACCAATAGAAAGAATTTACATAATCATATTAATTTATGATACTAACTGAATGCACATGATCCAGTCTAGGCACAGCACGTGCCAAAACACACCTTTAGGTAAAATTTGAAGATGAACACAATCGACATACTTGAAGCAGCTGCAAGATACACATTTCATGAGCTACTTCCACTGAGTTATTAACACTTCTCTTTACTGCGACCTTAAACCATGAAGCCTATCAACCATGCATTACAACCATCCGTTCTTCCCATGTTCCTCAAATATTTAACTCCAAAGGTTCCTCTACCCATGGAGGTTCAGGCTGCCATTAAGTGGCAATATAGACATATATTTACCCATGAAAGTTTCAGCATTTTATAGCAGATTTCTCAAAAACATACCATATCATCTGAGTCTCAAACAGTGATATAATTAGATATATAGCATTACATTACCTGTACTACTTACATAGGTTTTGTGCAAAAATTTAAGAAGATTTAAATATTTGCTGCTAGTTTATATAGGCGGAGTCAGTTTAGTGCAGATTATGTTGTTGGCTGGAAATGTGCCAACTTACTTTGAATCACTCCTTCCCACCTGAATTTCACTTCAGCATATATTTCCTTTTGATTATCTTGCTGTGATCCAACAGCATCTGTGTCCTTTCCGCTCTGATTTTGGCCCCATCCTTCCTTTGTGACTTAGCTTTGGAGAGACCAATGGACCGAGGAAGGGTCCACATTTCTTCACCTCTATCAGTTCATTTGGTTTAATCCTGAATTGACAGTCTTCATAAGAAATGGCTGCTCTTGAGCACATTTCCTTCTGTACTAAACTCTATTTCTGAGCACCCAGATAGATTTCACAACAGCTTATCTCCACTGTCCTACTAAGTATTGAATCCTTGTACCCTGTTCTTGTTCTTTCTTCCCACCATTTTCTGTGCTGCCGTGGAAGAAAGCTAGGGACTGCACTCATATTTTTTGGTAGTACTTTTTCCCTCAGTGTTCTTGCATTTCCTCATAAAACACTTCCATTCTTTCAACATCTCCTGGCTGTCATTTGCCTTCTGCCTCGTGCACTCTGCCTCTCTCCTCCAGCCCTATTTTCTCAAGATCTGGCTGACTTGTTTAAGGAGAATTTTATAAAATTGGTAACAATTGTAGTGCTCTCTCCTACTCACTCTTTCATTTAACCATTTTTATTCCAGTCCTTCAGCCTAACTGCCCTGCTCTGACCTCCTCCCAGCTGATCTCCTTTTCCTTTCACTTTTCCACTCATAGCTCTGAAACTTCCTTCTGCCTCACTAAACCTCAGAAATTAGGTCCCTCAGTGAAGAAGTTATTTCTTCACTTACTCTTAACTATTCTTTCCATCTCTGCTAGGGAGTATCGTATTAAGTATTATATTCTCTCTAGATGGTCTCTCAGTGTCATTTTGATGCTTTGCCTCTAAGAATCCAGTCTTCTTATCTTTCCACACTTCTACCTGGGAAGTCTGAGAAGCTTCGTAGGCTCTCTCTGGTTTATTCTTCCACCTATTTTTCCTATTATTGTGATTTCTTCTCAGGAGAGTCTGGTCCACATCAGAAGCTCACTATGTCAAAGGTAAGCATGGAATTGTTCTTCTCACATTGACTTCTCTATTTTCTAGTCAATTTCTCCGTCATCACCCTTATCACTTATTCTTCAGTCATTTCCCTCCTTTCCCATATGCAAACCTGTGATTAACAATTTACAGTTTGTTTCATCTCGGTCATAATCCTAAGGTGTCAGTGACAAACTCAAACCATACTCGACTATGAACTGGGCAGGGTTTACATTTCAGCACTCAGCATATTGCTGATGTGCTGTCAGTGAGTGGGTGAAACTCATTATGAAATGAAGAACTCTCATTGTATTTCAGCAAAAACTGGAATATGAGTTTCTGAAAGGACGATGAACCTTGGTTCTACAGGCAGATGGTTAAAAATACAGCAAAAATTTCTGAACTAACAAAGGAACTAATTAAAACACTCCCAGACGTCTGAGCTCTTTCTTTGCTAAGCTAAAATATTGTTCCAAATGAAAAATTTATACACAGATAAAACACAGCAGCTCAAGAAATGAACTATGGATGAGGCGCTAAGTAGGAATGACCACGGTGTAACTCAATTTGGCACCCCTGGGTTTCAGGTAAACTGGATTAGCTAAGACTACAAGAATCTGTCAAAGGACTTGAGAGAGATTTAAAGCCAGATGACTACACAGAATAATGGCACACAGTATTACAACATACAGCAACAAAGAATGGACAGACTAATTTATATAACGAAACTACAAAATGTCCTTTCTGTTCAACATGGACCATCAATTTAAATGCCAACAAGATACAAAGACAGAATTTACAAAGAACAGGAAAAAAAAAGCAAGGGACATACAAGCTTCCTGTACTTCAGTCTATTGAGCCACCACCTGAACAAGGCAAGAGACTGGATGCTACACTGAAAGAGCAGGTTTGTTTTCCTAATGGCATTTTAAACTCTTTTTAACTAACTCTCTTCTCTTGGCTTCTTAACTCTTTAAACAAGGGAACAAAAATCTTACATTATGCTTTATTATTGAGTTACAATAACAAAACTAGCACGTGCAGACACTATTGGTTCTTATTAACTTCATACATTTGGAAGACACAAAGACAATTCTCTTTAGTAGTTGCATAAAAACAGATGAATACTACAAAGACAGTATTGGCATAAGCCATAACAAGGCATGCAATAACAGGGTATTGGTGCAGACAAGGTAGTTTGTGAGGTGTAATGCATGGTGTGCTGCTGCCAAGTAATTGAGGGTTTGAAAGAGCCTTTCTCCCACCAGAAGATGTTAAAAAAAAAAAACTCCAACTCAAGCTTAAAGGTTTCACAATTAGCTGAAGAAAAAAGAAAGCTTGCATCAATTTAAGTGAACCTTTTTGTTTATTGATGATTTTATTTGAGATTTAGTCTTTCTATTAAGATTAAAAAATGCTAAAAAATATCCAAATTTGTGAAGAAACAAGAATAAAGTTTCTCACCAAGAAAGAACACTAATAAATTGACGTAATGAGAAAGATTGCATCACACTACACTTAGTCTTTGTATTTATGAAGCCTCTTGAGTTTCTTGCAGTTGAAGACTCAAAATCATTGCCAGCGAAAGAGGAGAAAAATCATCTGAAATTTTATGGCTGCCATCTCCATCAGTGACACTTTAAATGCTATTTCAGAACAAAACCAGGTGACATTCACTTTGTACCATTATGGTAATTTACAAACAAAAACAGTTCTTAGAGTGATCACAATCCCAGGCATTCACAAGATTGGTGAGATCTTTCTTCGTGGATGTTGCAGGCTGAGCAGCAGCTCCTTTTAATGCTCTGAAGCATTTGCTTTTCCCAGAAAAGTATGAAGAGAGATAGTGATAGAAATTACCTACTTGTCAGTATGCAAAGATTATTATAAAAAAACTCAACCCTCCAACCCCCCCTGGAAAAATAAAGAAAAGGCAAATTGTGAGCTATTGGGAATGTCTGCTTTGCAATATCAACTTACAAAAGATATTATGTGAGAAAATGGGGAAGAAATGAGACTGGGAATTTATTTCTAATAGTTGGCATTTGACAGAAATCAGTGAATACCCAGGCAAAGAATTTCATTTTTCAGAAATCATAATCCAACGTACTTCATCCCTAACTGTAGAAATAAAATATGAAGGAAAAAATGTGAGATCACTTCTAAATAATGAAAACAAGAATCAAAACGTCTCCAGATGCTTTTCCAGGAGCAAAGCCACTCTCTGTCTCTTGAGATAATCATAGAAGAAAACAATGCCTTATTTCTCTAGCTACAAAAGATAATTGAATACTCAAATCATTTGTGGGTAACTTGATGATACAGACTGTTGACAATCTTTAGATAAAATGAGTTTGTCATGCCATCAAGATAGGAGGTACTGATTAAATCAGTCTGATTTTACTAACTCCTCAAAGGATGTACAATGGAAAGTCTTGGGAGTGGTTGTGTTTACTCTTCTATTAACAACAACAGTACAGACTCAGCAGAGCCAGGGTCTCAGGTGAATGTCATTATCATCAGGCTACTGAGTTAATTTTGTGTAATTAATTAAATATTCATTTGGTTAGACACGGACAGATACCAGTTTGACAGTCCAGTGACTAGGGCAGTCACCTAGGCTAATGAGACGAAATCCCTTCTCTAATTAACATGGAGAGAAAGGAATAAAAACTACAGACTTTGAGGGAAAGATATAAAACATAAACCAATGGCCACTTATCAGAAGAACCAGGAGACACTTCTACCTGAAAGAAGACTTGAATCTCACTTGTACATTCTACATTTGAGGTCTACTCCAACCTACTTACATTTCTGAACTAAGACACTTTCTTGTCAAAAACTATTCTGTACGTTCCAGAAATGTTTTGTTGAATTGACAGGAAAACCATTTTGTCAGAAAACTCTAGAACATGTCTACTCAATGCTTACAGCTGAAAAGCTGTGTTTGTTTTCTGCCCACTTCTGTTCCCACTTTCTCAAAATGTGCCAATGTGAGAAAAAAACCCAACACCTCAGCAGGGAGCTTAGCTGTGCAAACCGAGACAACAAAGTCTGTACAGATAATAGTACAAAATTAAGAACTAATCCAAGAACAAAGAGAGCCTATCCACCTCATGGTGCACCACATTCATTAAAAATAAATACTGCACTTCTAAGAACTGTATCTAATTGCAATATTTCATTTCATAAAGCTGGAAGTTGCACACTGACTGCAGTACAAGTTGTCACTTCCACCTCCCCCCCTCCATTTGCTAATAAAAGTAGAAAATAAATGCCTGGATTCTGCTAGAAACTTTGACTTTTTAAATTGCAACCAAATAACACGTATTTATTTACAATGAATCTTTTAAAATGTCACTGTTAAAGTAGAGAACATAAATCCAATAACTGATAGCAAAACAGAGGCTTGATAATTCTCACTTAACTAATGTGCAGACTTGCTGGTCTTTCTGCCCCTGCTCTTCCACAACAATTTAAGAGCAGAGCTCTGCAGAATTGTTTCTTGGTAATTACACTTCATTAATGTTGCACAATCTATCATGATATATTTTCTATTTACTTATTTATTTTAGACAGCTCTACATTGTAGCCTGCTAGGTGGCTTAGAACGAATATATAGCCCTTGATAAAAGATAAGCAGTCTCATGGACTGCCTATTCACAGTCTTCAGTCCATCAGTTCCACCAACCCAAATCCTGAGGGCTGCAGTCCTGAAGCAATAACTCTTCTTAGTGTGAAGGAGCCATGAAGTGGCTTGTTTTGTGATAAAATTTGGTCTTTTGACTACTGGCACTGAGAATTTAGCACTGACTTTCACAGCAGATTCCAGGGTGGAAGAATACGAAGAAGAAGTGACACAATGAAAGAGAACTTTCTTTTCCTTATTAGCTTCTGGGGTCCAAGTACAGCTTCTTTTGAATTATTAGAGTTTTGCATTGGTGATATGAACTCCTTATTACAAGGCATACTGGTATACTGTTTCTTTCCTTGAGTCCCTTGAAAAATGGGCTGAACTCTAAGAAGTGTAAAATGTTACAAGGACATATAAAGATTTTTCCCTCCCCACATTTTAAGATAGTTAAGATGCTCACAGGAACGACAATGCCATACATTGAAGTACTAGTCTAAATCTAGAGGTACAAGCATTATATAAAGTGTCTTCACGTATTACTCTTTTCTGCCTGAAAAGTTAATGGCACAGCACTGCCTTTCTATTATAAATTTATAAGCAGAACAGTAACGTCTGACTAGACATATTTAGAGAAGCAAAACATTTTGAGTTGGTTTCCAGCATCATTAGTACTCTCACGATACAGAGCTTTGAAGAGATTGTACTTTGGTGGTTCATGTCCATAAATAATGTCAGTCATGGTTCACTGGTTGAATTAATCTGATGTAAAATGACTAAATTGAAAATCTGTAGGTTGAGCTCTTGATGAGTTCTGGCAGAGCTCTAAGAAGGCGATCATAAGCTTATTAATGAAAGGAGAGTGATAGAAATTGAAATATTAAAGAAGCAGGATGTAATAGATTAAAAGTTAATTTTGATAACATAACTTGTATTAAACAAGAAAAAGAACGATGCAAGAAGCTTCTCTTTTACTGTTTTCATATGGTGTTTCTTTCCAAAGTAAGCTATTAGACTGAACTGCATGGCTTTGAAAGGGATAAAAACCACGAGTCTACCTTTTTTCAACTTCTTGTACAAGCTGTCATCCATGCCTTCATTGCTTATCTATCGCAAACCAATGTGGGAAAGGTTTTAGCAATAGTTTTAAGCAACACATGACTCAAAAATGAAAGCCAAAATACTTCCTGATGAGTTCTTGAGCACGGTCATGGGTGTGACTTGATCATTTTTCCTAGGGAGATTTTGTGCCTGAAATGATGGAGGACCACAGGTGTTGAATAAGATGTGAAATTCAGCAGGTCTCTGCTGAAAAGCACATCCACCTTTAGATGGGCTGTTTTCCTTCCTGACAGAGTGGAAAGCCATGAACTGTGCACTGCGAGAAGCATGAAAGAACTCTGGCCTAAGTCATTAGAAATTTAGCCTGTTGCTAGCACTATCTTTCACTGCTATTGAAAGGCTCTAAAATAATAATTGGAAAATCTCAGCAGTTTAATGGTAAAATACAGAAATTTTATGAGCAATAAAGATCAGTGTTTGCTAAGTTTAAAAGGTAAGTCTGCATCATATATTTAAGACACGATTGTAAAAAGCAGCAAACTGACCAGCATCAAAAGAAATGCAGCATTCTTTAAGATCTAATCTGAAAACTTCAGACAAAATATATTATTTGTAATATTCACTGCAATTGGCTATATAATGCCATTTATCAAAAGGCAGATTTTAAAATGCAGTACATTTAATACATTTCCCAATACAATGGCATGTTGGAAATTGAAGAAAATCTTTAATAAAACTCTTTTGCTGCAAATAGTCCCAATCTTACAAAAACATGCCTTTTTTTAGCACTAAAAAGACTTCTCCGTCGAACACATTCATGTCCTGGGGCTTCTACAGAAAAACCAGCAATAAATTTAGAATCTCCAGTAAACAGATTACAGTATAAATAGAGAATAATTTTCAGAGCATTGGAGGTCATTTGTAAACATTAAATAATAATTTCTGACTCACTGGAGAACCGAACAGATTTAAGACAGGGAGAAACAGTAAAGCTATACAAATTCATTAAATATTACAGATTTGCTTCCAGCAATTCTATGGTTAAGATTTTTAGCATATAGAAAATAGAGAGCGATTAAGTCAAGAAATATACAATATTGGGATATGATAAACTTAATATACTGGGCTACGGTAAACCAAGAAAGACTACAGAAACCAGGTCCTTTGAGGATTAATGTAGTCATATAGAAAGTCAGCCAGCAGCTCAAGGTAAATTGAAACCTACAAGGTCTACAAGGTCAGTGGTGAAAGACTGTACCGCTGACAGGTATGTTGAAAGCTTGTACAGCCGTCCTCTTATGTCCCACAGCTGAATATAGTTTCCTGTTTGCATTTTAATGATAGTGATGATAATGAAGATGTCTTACAGTTGTTTGAATAAGTATTGAAAATCCAAGAGTTGCCCAGCTACTCCACATTCAAAGCTAGTATTTTCTTACAGGGCCAGGATACACAGGCAGTGAGTCCCACCAGCTTTATTTGTTTGCTCACTATTCACATGTCGGCAAATCTCTTGACATTTGCCAAGCAGATGACATTTATACAACTACTATTTTCATTTCTTACTCACTCTAGACTGCATAAGGAGCTTTCCAGACAAAAGAACCAATGTCTCTTCTGCTGCATATAGCTGACAGTCCACGTCAGTAGTAAACAAATGCCACAAGGGAGGTGATGGAGGTTTTAACTCAGCCTTCCTCCAGATAACTCACAGACAGCACAGACAGAACATGTAGAAAAACTCGTTGGAGCCTGAGACTTTCAGAAGTCTTCATGGGAAACAAGAGCATTTGGAAGCTAGATTAGCTTTGGATGCTAACTCTTGACAAGCTGCATCAGGAGTATTGTATATAACCAAATCTGCAGCCAACAAAATAACCCAATGAGACAGTAAAAGTTTTAAAGAACAAACACTGCATTGCCCTTATTTTACCGCTGGTGTGTTTGAGTTTTCCTGCTAGCTTTGGTCTCTATGAATCTGCTGCACAAACACCTATTCCCATCCTCACTTCCAGAGAGGTCTTTTGCACCATCACACACTTAAGTTTCATAGTACTTAGATCTCTGAGCTCTAAACACTGAATTTTATACATAGTTTACATGTAATGCTTAATTAGATATAGCCTCTTTATGTCAGGCTCCCTCCCCACCTTCCTTTTCTCATGATGCTAAAAAAATGTGTGGCATGCATGGAGAAATTTTGGATACTGAATGTAGAGAAAGAAACCTTAGAAAGAACGATCCTGCAGCAAGTGGAATCAAGATGAATATATCTCAAAGTACAGTACAGTCAGTGACAAGAACATTCAATCTTCTCTCCAAAACTCTAAAGAGGAAAATAAATTTGGACCAGTAGTGTTGTGGAGTTAAAGTCAATGAAAGATTTCCAATGAATTCAGGATTTGACTCAATTTTTTTTTTTTTTTTTTTAACAGAGTAACAGCCATTGGCAGAAAAACATGGGATAACAACTATTCTTCTCTAATAGGATTTCTTCAAGAATGAACTTTATAAAGATCAGGTTAAATACAAGCCTCAGTCAGCAATAAGGGAAACGTACTGGGTTTGGAGATCTGGATGCCTTCAGTGTTTCTGTAGTTCCCTCACTCAGAATGTGGGAGATGAAGTTATGATCTCAGTACTGAAAACTGTAGGTTCCACCACAGTACCAACTTCATAGATAGCAAAGGAATAATAGGGATGAGCCTAATAAAGAAATTTATTTTAGTTTAAATTAAACATAATGTTTCTATTTGGGTGAAAAAAATACAAAATGCTACGTAGAAATCCTGGAAAGAGCAAATTCAACATAAATTTACACAAGTCTGGACTGAGTATCCCCCCAGAGATACACAGAACATGAAAACTGGAATTATTATTCAGAATGCTCAGTGGAAAGCCCAAATGCAATATGGACTTCCAAACTGCAGATATGGTACATGGCCCACAGAAGGAGATTTAAAGCAGGGATGAATGGAACAGGCAGTTAAAGAGGAGATTGATTTAAGAAATTAAGAATAAAGTCTCAATAATCAGTAACTCAGAGGGAACATTACATCTAAGGATGTGTAAAGACTTTAAATATCAAGATGATGAAGTGATAATTTTGGGTTTTATTTCTTTATTGAACTCAGCAGTCAAACCCAATTAGCTCTGTTATGGAGGAAAACAGTCATAAGGAAGCTCTCTTTATGAGGAGCAAAAAAAAAGAACATTTGCTTAGTCTAGCAAATCCAGTGAAGATGATTATTTCAAAATAAATATTGAGGAACCACTTAGGGAAACTCCAGAAATTTCAGCTGGCTTTGAATAAATTTAGGATAAAAATTTGCAGGTGTCTGATCAGAAGAACTGATGCTAAGGATTCTTCCTGCTGGAGTACAGGGGCAATAAATCTTTTCATCTTAAGATAGAACTCAGTAGGGTAATGAAAAAGTTTATATGATACCACTGCAGAGGGACTGAAGTTAATGAACCAAGAAGTCACTTCTGGTGCGTCTTTATATACTGCTGAAAGGAACTATAATGAGGAGGAATATCAGAAAGCAATATTCAATCCATCCAATAACATTTTCTTTGAATGCACAAAATAGAATATTTACAAATGTTAATTAAAGTGTGAAAGGTAATTGGTTATTTTCTTATTCTACTCAGTATAATAACTTTCTGGTGATAGTAGAGGTATCCAGAGGTATTGGTCTGTTTTTTAATGAGTGCTCTGCTATTGTTCTAAAAGGAGCTATGCAGCAGGAGAATGTCTCAATGACCCTTGTATTTCCTCTTGTACGTGCAGCATCCTCACAGTAAAGTAGAACACAGTATGACAGGAGTTGAAGAGTCAAAGACAATGAACGACCTTAGCAGTAAGACATCCACCTCAACAGCCATGTGCTCGGAGACTGTGAATGAAAAAAGTAAAACCCCTGTTGATAGCAGGAACAAGTTCATCTATTTCCATTGCCAAAGCTGACAATGGTGAGGTCTACACTCTCTAAAAGCCATTATAAAAGAGCTGTGCGCTATCTTATATTTCAAGAATTTCTCATGTCCAATAGGAGACAGTCACCTTGCACTACCCTAATGAGCTCTAAAGCTGATAAAGCATGACTAGCAATGAGTTAACTGTTCTGGGAAGAGAAGAACAGAGTGGCTAATTGGCTTTGTGATGCAGAAAGGCTACTGGTGACAATCCTCTTGTCAGATGTTGAACAGTTTCCACAGGAGATATCTGTGCTCTGCCTGAACATACTTCAGTAAATTTGCAATTTTCTGTGGAAGTCTGGAAATGCATTGAAACATCAAAATGCATAACACAACACAAGGAAAATGGTTGAGTCTCTCAGTATTTGACTTCAGCTTTAGAGATGAATGCAACACTTAAAGTCAAGAAAAATGGAGGTCTCTACATGTAGCCATTCCTTCCAAATGCTGGCTGACGTTCAAAGGTCTTACCTTTACTTATGTGTGTTGAAACAGACCAAACTCAACAGTGTACCAAGAGCTAAAAAAAGTCAGAAAACAGCCAAGTAGGTACATAAAGTCTTGTCTGTTGAAGGGAGAGGTCATGGACAGCTTCCTCCAGAAAATAGTATTCTGGAGGAGCTTTGTACAGAAACTGCTGGCAGCAAGGCAGTCAGCCTCACGATTCAGAAGGGAGTTTTCATCTTGACTGATGAAAGCTAGTCCCTCCACAGACTCCCTACGGTCTCTTTAGTTAAAAGTAATCTATCCTAGGCACAGCCAAAACTGAGAAATGGACCACTTGGAGAATGAGACCTACAGTTTACAGATTATCCTGTTTAGTAGAGTAATATGTGCTTTTAAAACTAGTGAGTGCTGTGCCAATATTTAAGCATCCTTGGACTGGATCCCAGGTTGTTAAAGATAGAGACTGCCTAGGAGGAAAAGCTGTTGACCTCTGGGAGTTCATACTCAAATCAAAATTTTCACAATAAAAATAAAAAAATAACTGTAATAGGGAATAAAGGATAGTATCAGACTCTTACATTGTTCTCCCTTAATATTCAGTAATTCCCTTGGACATTTGCAGATTGATAGTGCATCATAACGTATGCTTACTGTCCTACTGATGGGCAACATAGCCCACATAAGAAAAAACAACATTCCTGATTTCCACACATCTATAACTTCTCTGCTACAAAATCCAAAGTCTTCAGTCTGTAGCAGAGGCATTCCTGTGATGGCAGGCGGTCCAGAGATGAAATATTTTACAAAGCTTTCAATTTTTCAGCAAAGACTTGTACACATCACTTGCACACCACTGGCACATCACATTAGGAGATGTACTTTGCTCTGACCTCAAAGGCCCCATTCTCGTTTGATTTTCCCGGATTCTCATTTATTTTTCTGGATAAACACCACGAGCTGCAGTTAAACTGTGCAATGTACCGTGAGTGATTGGATATTAGAAAGAATAAAAGACTTCGCAGAGTAATGCAAAATAATTTGTAAATTACAGAAAAGGAGGGGGAAAAAAAAGAAAAAAAAAAAAAAAGAAGAAGAAAAAAAAACAGAATCATCTCCAAACACATTCTCCATTCTGTTCATCTCCAGAACTTATATTGATAGAGGATTAAATGAATTCTCCAAAACTCTGTCAGACATAACCTTGGAATACAAAGACTAAATTTTGGCATTTTCCCCAGTAATATAATAATATAATAACAATATATTTGTTGAAAAAAACCTAATGCAATATGTTGGTTTTTATGAGTGTGTGTTTAATCAAATATTCCTATGCTCTTTCTTCTGAGGCAAATATCTATACTAGTAGATTAGAAAAATCAATGTGTAGCATTAAAGGTGGATAAAATGTTAAAATTTCTTGCATGAAAACATTTTTTTTCCCAGGGAAAATTAAATTTAATGACTCCAAAGCAGTTTGCAGACAGAAGTAAATATTGTTGCATTGCTACATGGGAACAAAACCCAACAAATTTTGAATAGTGTGTTTTATTTTTTCTAAAAGAACAGTCAAATGCCTTTATTTTCACTCTGGACTAAGCAGTTGTCTTCTATTCGTTCAGAAAATGTGCATCAACAAAAGTCTATTTGGTGCTCACGAGAAAACCACAACTGTGAATTCAGCCCAAAACTTAAAAAAAAAAACCAAACAGCTTTGGGGATCTGAACACTAATTTGGATATTTAAGTTTTCTGTGTCCAGAGCAGACGTTTACTACTTAATCCTCACATTGATATTATCATTGAGAAGTATTATCTTGAATTACTGTGAGGAGTCCCACATCTCATCGTTAAAGTTGCAGATTGCTCATTGAGGAGCCTTGTTTCTCCAGGCAGGACTCAGTGTCCCAGAACACATCTTTTGGCACAGCACCTACCCAAGATGGATGAATGTACTGTGCCCTACTGCAGAGACTCTGAAAATAACCTTATTTTTCATCAGCTAAGGTTTAGTATTAACTGAAAGAACAGTAATGTTATGGCAAGATTTCTAAACTTTCCACATAATTTTGACTGCCTGGCATCTGCCAGTTTACTAAGAAGTGTCAAGATTTCAGCCACATAGGGGAGAATGGTGTTTATTAGCGGGATACATCTTCTCCTGGCCCACTTCAGCATAAGCTGAAAGAAAAGTAGTGTTGAGCAGAGTAGTTGGAAATTGTCATACTTTGCTTTTGGAACACTTTGAAGTAATAAAAGCTTATTAGAAAAGCTAATTGGACAGCCTCCACAGAGAAAAGGAAAGCCAAATAGTCATGGATAAACTACAGAATAGTCCTGCCCTATTATTGTCTGAGTTCTCTGTCCTATAGTTTGAGGAAATGCCCAGTAAAACACATCCATTAACGCTGACAAACATATTTGCAGAAGTGTGAACAGAGTTACACTTTAAAGTTCCCTTTGGGAAATGCTTTTTTTCCTGAACTGTACTTAAAACACAAATGAACAACAATTATTTTCTGAATCAGCATGGAAATGAAAAGAAAGAAAAAATAAAGCTATAATCACAGCGAGGCTAAACAGAGAACAAACTGGTTATTAGTAGATCCAGAGCTAATTAATCATCTCCCAGGTCTGATTCTGTTACAGCACATCATATGGATTGCTCATGCATTCAGGCTTTGATACACATTACCACATAAATCATTCAGAATTAAATGCCACAAGCTTAGGAACAAGCCCTCCCTCCCTTCAGTCAGGCCACTGGAAATGTGGGAGTCAGGTTTGCAGTGCAGGAAGACATCACCCCCAGAGGAGCACTTGGTGCTGTGCCAGCACCTCGTTAGCATCTAGCAGTGTTGGCAGAGCATGAAAGCAAGAGAAAATACAGTCAAGCACAAGTCAGAGAGCAGATCAAACAGCAGGGTCAGGGTTTATAGGCTCTATTTAGAGCATTTTAAAGGGCAACTGTTCATCTAGTGTACAGACATCAAGAAATAGAGCTGTAACCACCTGCATATGCGCACAACTTTCCAAGAAATACCTAAAAGTGCACTTGTTGTGGGCAAAGATTTTTCCAGCAATATTCCCAAGCAGTTTGTGAAAGCAAGTGGGTCAATGACCTTCCTTCAATTAGTAATTTTCTTCCCTGAATTGGATACAACCTGAAGCACACAGCACACAGAGCAGCAGCAGTAAAACATGCTCAGTTTCACATATGAGGATCTTCTGCAGGACTTGTTTTCGAGAGGGCCTTCCTAACCAGAAATGGAGTATCAACAACAGGTACTGTGCAGAAAGACAGGGAGATTCGCCTGCTCACTGTGGCTGAGTGAAGCTGCCAACATTGATGTGTTGGTCAGAATAAGGCTTCGATGTGAAATTTAGAGGAACAGATGTTTTATCTGGGAACTTGTCCAGATCTTAAAAAAAAAATAAAAATAAAGAAGAGTGAAGAACTCAATAGTGGCCTCTTTTGTCAGCAGCAGTGGGATCATAAGGACTGAGGAGATACTGAGTAAATATCTGCATTTCTAAGTCACAGCAGAGAAGCAGTGATATTGCATGATTAGCTCTGTGAGTGACATACACTGCAGCCATGAACTAATTGGTGATTGCCAGCTAAATGGACAGAACAAAGCCATGGCCATGTTAATATGGCCACTGTTTTTCATCTCTGCTCATTCTATTCTTTCCAAAAAACCCAAGAGTGCCATCTCTCCTTAAAGGCAGCTATTCTAGCAAAGCCAGCTGAGATGAATGGCATGAAGGTTTACAGGACTGCAAATGCATGACAGATCTTTGAGAGATATTAACTACTGCACTACATGCAAAATTGATCTAACAAAGACTCTTCCTCGTAGATCATGTCCAAACTGAAAGGAGTTTTAATCCACGCAAAAGATTTAGCAAATCTCTATCATTAGTCCAAGAGTTATTAAGCATATAAGAGAATTCCTTCAAATTTATCTTCTTTGCCTTTTCTCTAAATGACATCACCAATTTGTACTGTAAACGCCTTAGAGGATGTGCTGTCAAAACTCTATTATCTGTCTGAAATACCTCTCAAATGCCTTCTCTCCAGTCGTCAAGCATCAGGGCTGCACATGTGGATGGGAGGGAAGGAGGAGGCTGTCCAGGAGAGCTCAGGCAGCCTTTGGGGCTCCTCGATAAGTTCTTGGCACCCCTGGGGCAGAGCCACCTCAATCCACCTGCACTGAGCTACTCTCCATGGACCCATCCTATGTTCCCAACCAACTGGGACAGTGACTCCACCTTTTGTGGCATCAAAGCCTCAGCACTGTTTGTGAAATACGTGATATTCGTGCACTGAGCTATGCCCTAAAGCCCCATAGACCGAGTTAGCCATCATGCAGGCAGGTTCTCAGTACACAATAACAAGTTTCCATTTAACTCATTTTTTTACACTATTATTGTATTCCTGAAGTAGTTTTAAAAAGTGTGCATTCTAGCAAAAAGGAAATGAAACAGCAATAACATTGTGTTGTCACTGGTGATTTCAAAGTTAGCTACACTATGCCTGGAAAAATACAGTTTCCTTGGGCTGCAACTATTCAGTGGGCCAGGTAATCAGGTGATGCAAATCGGTGGAGTTCTGTCTGGATGCCTCAGCAATAATGCAAGATGTTGCTCTCATGATTGCTTTTTGCTGAGCCTACATGCTTTGTAAAGCCACTACAGCAAGTTGATAATGATGCATGAAATGGAAAATCCTTCTGTGCACACCCAAATGCTCAGTGGATGGGCAAAGCAATCACAATGGCGCTCTGTTGTTTGGTGGCTCTCAGTACACGTGTGCCCATGCTAATATATTCAGGCATTCACTGATTTCAAATAGGTGTAACTCCACCTTTTATAATGCATTTATTCCTGATCAACACATCCTTTAATGTGACTGGAGACAGATGTACAACAGTATTCAGGTCAGGCACTGAAGAAAGAACACAAAGTTGTGGGACTGAAGATGAAAATCTTCAGTGGTGTCACTCCACTGAGTTGGATAGCAGGGAACTTGGCCTGGTTATGTACCTCATTGACATGTCAACCCCTTGAGGCAATGGTGGTGGGATATTTTGAGAGTAAAAACACTTGGAGCATATGTGCCACTATCACACTTCAGCAGTAGTTCTTTCCGTTCTACAAAACCTGCTGGAAATTGTTTGGAGAATTTTCAAAGTAGGTTCTCAAGACTTTTTTGTTCATCTCCACAGACACAGTGCTACTCAAAGGTTATCTGAAATAGCTGCAGGCAGTGGAGGAATCATAGAGAGATCACATGAAACACCGCCCAGTTTCTGGAAAAGAGGTATATTCAGCTCCTCCTCTATACCACTACTGTGCACAATTTTGACCACTTCTGGGGCATCAAATACTGAAAATAGCTCAGAAAGCATTTGGCTCAACACTTACATCTGTATATTATGAAGACTCTATCGAATGCAGGTGCTTTAAATCCATCTCAACTCAAAGATGTAAGCTACATAATGCCAAAAATGTCATCAGAATGTAAGCTTTGCACACAATAATACCCCCAAAATCCTTCCAGAGTTCATTCCATATGGAAAACTGAAGATTAAATGTACTGCCTCATGCATATTACACTATTAACTTTGTTTTGTGAATCTAAGATAATACAAATATATTTTTCTACTGGATTCTCACTACAACCAAGTAGTAATGAGACAAGATGAGAAGTACTGGCAGAGGGGAATCAGATCATCCTGAATTTAGTTCTGCTTAAAGAGTTATGGAACTGCAGCCTCCACTGGTAATGACATCCAGGGATGTGAGCTGTTGCAGGAAAATTTTTGCTTCCCTTCTAAATAGGGAAAGAAATTGGAGATAAGTTCCCAAATTATTTACTCAAATGTACTAAAGCAATATATTTGCCTTAATATGCAGACAAACCAATCACATTTGCTCAGTACAGCAGTACAGATTTTATTTGACAGCTGTTGGCAAGACAGAAGGGTTTATTTCTCAGTTTTTCTGGCTCTTGGACTGATTCTGGAGATAGTCAAGCTTAGTTTCCTTACAGCTTGTTCTACTTCCAATGAAGAGCAATGCTAATTTGTTTCCTCTGAATCTCTTTATAATATCCTTCATTCTTGATTATAGCATATTTCAACTTATGCTTGATAGGCTTCTCTTTGTTCATTTATAACTTCTCTCAGTGAAATTCTGTGGTCTAATTTGAACATATTGGCCAAAGCTCTTAACATATTAACTTATTCCATTTGCTCTCACTTCAGTCATTCAACAATACAGTTTGGAGCTTTCTGTAATTATGTGACTTCCCAGGGAGATATTCTGCAAAGTTCCACCAACATTTTTTAGTTCCTTACCAAAGTTATGCAGAAGCTTGATTTTCTTTAATTATTATTATTTTTTTTTACAGTGCATTGATAATAATCTCTTTTTAATTGTTTCTCACTTTGCATGTCCCCATCATTCTGGGTATCTGAAGCCATAAAACCATCAAACAATGTAGTTCCCTTACCTGTGTACTAGCTGCTTGCGGCTTACACAAGTGGCAGTTTCATAGTCATGAGTGACACACACTTTATGTGGGCTGCACTTCACCTTCAAACACGGATCTTTGGATGGATCAAGAGCTATAAAAAAACAAACATAGAGAGAAAAAGTTAGAAGTTCATATGAAGTTATCTCATGGCTGAGAGATTGCAAGTGTTTGGAATGAATACTCCCATATCTGCCTGAATACTCAGCCACTTTGCAGTATGTGCCATTGTTTGCAGACTGTAAGGTAAATGGAGACGTGTAAGTAGAAGTATAGAGGGAATACTTAAAGATTCTTACTACTGAATAGTGTTCTGATAATAAATTGGCATTAAAAATAATATTAGACATTGTACTTCAGGAAGAAATTCTGGTATAATAATCTTTTGTTATGCTCTTTATTTCACAGAAAGGTTATGATGGAATAAAAGACAGCCACAGGTAACAGTAATGCCAATAAAATTATCCTGGACTTTCATACAACTGTTAGCAGCAGCAGTTCTGCTGGAAATGGGATTAGTGAACGTGGTGAGTTACGATTTCAGAGCAAATACGTCCAAGTTGTTGTCTTTGTTCATGCTCCCTAAGGAAAATTCTTCCTCCAAAGTCACTCCTCATTCTCCATCCTACACTACCCAATGCTCCACCACTTGGTGGTTGCACTCCAGCTTTGGTCTGAAGCCTTTATTCCCAAAGGAGCAATCACCGTTGCTTTGTTTCTTTCTCCAGTGTGGGCCTGAAGGAGTGAATAATGCTGTACCCTAAAGACAATGCAAAACAAATCTAAAGGACTGCAGACACAAAACAATTATCCAAACTGGCACTCGGCCAGAACACAAGGATAAACACAAACACGTGTGTGCACACACTACTTATGTGAAAAGCTTATTTGGAGATTGAAACATCACAGAGATCCACTTCCATATTCCAACAAGAGGTTCCTGCAAAAATTACCCTGAATACAATGAACGCTCTCTGAAAAGAGGCACTGAGATTCTGAGGACTTCTTCATTTGTTTCTCTGTACATAGAAATCTCTCTTAACACTCAATGCAGAAATTAGCACATGGTGTGTTACACTGAGTCTTGCTAGAGCTGCACACATACTCTCCCTCTCCTCTTACAAGTGAAGGCATTAAGCATGTATCAGAGGCCTCAGGTGGTAAAATTAGGATTTGTTTTAGGATTATCCTGTTTAGCACTCACAGTGAGAGAGCTGAAACTCAGTGGAGGCAGGAGCTGCTCCTTTGCAGAGGGGAGATGCTGGTGCATGAGGCACTGGAACAGCTCTGTAGCATTCTTCTGGTCTCAACAGAAGCTCAATAGGGCAGACAGTATTTGCTGTCGTGCCCATGTGCAAATCAAGCTGCTCCTGCCAAGTTTCTATAGACGGCTGCCTTAAATGAGTGCTGATTTGGTAATCTTTCAGATGAAAAAAGAGAAGCAATACAGTGCTGTACTGGATACCACTTCAATTACAGAACTGATCCCACCAGGGAAAATCTCTTATAAATACTTTTCTGCAATCAAGTCCTATTTGAAAGGCTATCTATCTAAATTTATTCTCTAACAAAAGGATGCTTCTAAAGACCAGCAGTAAGTTGTATCTGCCAGGAGGAATTACAAATATTCCAAAAATGGTTATGTGAATACTCAGAAGGGAAGTCACAGCCATACATAGAAATTTCACCCTGAAGTGATTTTTAAGTAAGCTTTTTTGGACATTATTTTGCCATAGACTCAACTTTCCGTTCATCTGGAAGGTGTCTTTAAAACCCATTTTCTTCTCCCCTTTCCTTCCCACATAATGGGTCACTTTTTGAATTGGGTAACCCAGTTTCAATTTTGGAACCATGTAGAGATCTTACTGCAAGTTATGATGACTCATCATGCTCAGAGAAACTTTCAAAGGATACTACTTGAAGTACAAGAAGTTTGTTTGCTAAGTGCCAAATTTCTTTATGTGACAGCAAATATATCCCCAACAAGCAGATAATTCTTCTGTTTCTCTTGCAGTGCTGAAGCCTTGCAGCTGTTCTGTGTTGGTTTAAACAACAGTAGCTACAAGCTGTGACCACATTAACACCCATCACACATTGTCAATGGGCAGTTGAGCATCACTAGTGTATGTATTTAGAATGCTTTTGGCAAAAGGCACAGGGAATTGCAAGAACAAACGTGTTAAAAGCTTCTTTTTCTTCCTTTAAAAAAAAAAAGAAGTCTTCAAAATTGATAGAGAAGTGAGCAAGGAAGGAGAACAGACCATCTGTGTCCTGTACCAAAGCAACCCATCAACAACACCCAATGAGTTGCTATGAGGGAAATACAGAGTGAGTGTTTGAGAAGCCAGTTTGTCCAACTGAAAGAGCAGAGATCGAAAATTCAGGGGTGCTTTGCTTTTGGTTTTTGGTGTCTTCTTTTGTAACAGCCTATGTCATGAGGAGAAGCAGTGATCCTGGCCCCAGCTCACCAGCCCCCATCCGCTGCTCATTACATCCTCAGAACAGCGGTGGGTGAGACATACGTTCTTAATCCTTTACTTCAGCTCTCACCAGCAACTGAATTAAAGACTGAGGCAGATATCTATAAGAAAAACATTAACGAGCAAAACTTGGTTAGCCACTGGTCTTGCTCTGTATTAGCGCACATGCACGTTGTCTGCTGAAAAATACTGTGTCAGTGCTGCAGTCCTACAAGTTACACCCATGGTGCAGGTAGGGTAGGTATGCTTATTTTCATCCTAATCTTGAAAAACTGGTTTGGCAATAAAATTGTCCCACTCAAAAGGACAAATGTTGCTTGAAGAACACCAATAGTAAAGGATATGGTTGAAAACACTAGTAGCTATTTCCTTTAGAATCAGGCCTAAGAACTCTCAACCTCAGAGTCTTGCTTCTAAAACATGAAAATAATAATAATAATAATGCTGACCATAAGAATAAATAAGGCTTTTAAGGACTTGTTAGATGAATTATTTCATTCCTGATGGATAATCTCATGGAGATCCTTAAATGGAACACACTGTGAAAGTGCAATTAATCATTCTTTATAAGCAACCATTTCAAGGAAGTTTATTAAATGCAAGCAAGACGGTAGACTTTGTCAGAAGACAGCAGAAAACCCCCACAATCTGGATTATTATTTTTTTATATATTTTTTTGATTTATGCAGAATGTATGATCTATTTGAATATAAAAGGTCAAAAAAGGGATTTATATGTCTGCCAAGTTTCTCAACACGTTAAATAAGTTTAGAAGGTTGTTCTACTGCTTAGCCAGACAAGCCCTAAGGAGAGAAGTCTTAATAAGAAGCAATTTCTGAAATATGCTAATCAAAGATCATGCCTTGTTAATCAGATTTCTACATGACTAGGAGCAGATGCTCATCATCTACAGAAGAAAAGACCCTTGGGAATAAGATGAAACATAACAACCATATTTGTCATCGCAGTTCTTTGTGTCCTAAAGCAATGAGTACAAAGTTTTAGAAAATGAAGAGCCAAAAGTAGAAATAAAAAAATGAAAGTGGGAAGACGAGCAAGGAGGAGAAAATGAAAGTTAAGTTGTTTTACAGATGTTATTTTATCAGCTTTGAAAATCACACCCATCCCTTTTCTATGTTAGAGTCCACATGAAGTTACTCAGACTGGGCAAGAATAACAAACACATCTTAAGCCTACTTGTACTATGTGAATATTTCCAGTTTTCCTTTATGCTGAGACTGCAGGAGAAGGTGATTTGGTTAGTTAATCTGACCTGATGGTGCCTGAGGATTGCTCCAAATTTTTTTGGGGGGGGATATGTGTTCAAACTGTATTAGAATTGAAGGTTTTGCATGAACACAAATATTCTGATGAAAACTCAGCTCAGTCCTTCTATTGTTCTGTGAGTCCAGGCTCCACGGCTTCCTGTCCTGATCTTTCCCATATTATCCGGATCCCTGCACATCTCATCTCCAAGGGTATGTATCCATCCCAGGGGGCATCCCAAAGGGACCATTTTTGGAAGTTTTTCATCATCTGAAAATAGCTGGCTTCTTATCTTGGCTTAGAAGTCTTTCTAGGTATCACTTCTATTACCAAGATGTTTCTGCTACTAACATTTGTTTTCTGGAGCTTCTCTGTCCTGGTATCCTGAATCCTGAACTCTCTTCCTATCTGGAACAGCAGAGGTGAAGAAATATTTAGAGGGGCTGAAGTTTCTACTTCAATGGTTACAACAATTTGTAGGAGAATTGTACTTTCTTGTTCTGGTGGCTGTACAAGTCAGATGACAGCAGTGCAAAAGGGAAAAACTTTTGCCTGTATACAGCGACCCAAAACCTATGCCAGGCCCATCTATACAAGGTGCAGGAATCAGAATACCTGCTATTAAGAGACAGAAGATTTGCATTCCTTTTTTAAAGTTAAGCTTTTAATTATGCATAGCAACATGAGATATCTCTTCAAATTATGTTAACATTCTGTGGTTCCATAATAGACATATTAGAATAATTAGGAAAAAATAAACACAAAGATTGCATCAGATTGTTAACAACCTCCTAATGGCACGCTGGCACCTTTTTCCAGTGCTGAAAGAACTATGAACACCAGTTGCATCCCAAATCCCTATCCTTGCTGCTTTCACAGAGGAGAGCAGAGGACATTTGCATCGGAACTGTACATACTTTTCTCTCTCCTCTGTGTGCCCTCCAGCAGAGGCTGTGAGTCAGCAACATAAATCAGTGTTGGACAAAGACCTAGCAACAGCATTTGAGATACTTTTCTATTGCATTTCATATTTGTATATATAACCACTATAAAAGAAGACTTATGACTTGGAGGAAACTCCTTAGTTCAGATAATGGCTGTACAGGGAGAAGTTGCTGTTTAAGGCTATGCTGTAGCTGTGGGTCACGTGTTAATCACAATAAATTTATTTTTCACTCATTTGACTTTAAAAGGGTGATAAGAAATAAATACTCTCAGAGCGTTACAGCAATGGATGTGCAATCCTGCAGAAACTGTACGTCTCGTTCCCAGCAAGATTTATGAGCCTGATTTTGTTTTTATGACCATTTGTTTGGGGGAAGAGAATAATTTGAAACTCATGGCTGTTTAGTGGAGCTGAAACAAACTACACAATCAAAAAGAAATGGCATTATGTAAATATTGTTTTTTTTGTTTTCAAAACTGCCTAACAATAAGTACTATCATCACTCAATGACAAAAATACTTCTGCGTAATGAAATGTCAAAAGCAGTTGCTTTTATGAAATCCCCTTGAAACCATCCTCAGTATATGAGAAGAACATCTGTTGAGAAAGGTACGATGAACTGGAAAATGGGACCTGCTGTCTTCAACACAGAGATCCTGGGGCATATTGTACGACAAAAGAGACTGATAATATAACAAAGCCTTTCAATTAAACGATGCGTTACATTATAGGTGTGTATTCCAATGTCGTTATGTATTAATTGATTCCAGCTAGGTGTGCAATCAGCAGCTAGGGCCTGGCAGTGAGAAAGCTGTGGAGGACAGCAGGTCTGGGAAGGGAGGAAGGGGAGGAAGGCTGACCCTCACCCGGCTTCCTCCACACACAGCAAGAAGCAAATGGCAAACTTCAGATCCAAGAGGAAAAGTTTCAAATCAGTATCTTGTCCCTACCAAAGAGAAAATGTAATTGAAGCAGCTAAGCAGTGACTTGCAGGAATCATTCTGTTCTCCATGAAAACCATCCTATAGCAAGCATATAAGAAACCATGAAGCCAGCTTAAGCATATACCAATAAAAAGCTCTCCAACCTTTGCCCTTGATTTTTGCTTGAAAATCAGCATGTTTTCAACACATGATAGCTAACATATGGCTAAAAGAAGTTTTTATCTTAACATTTCAGCTGTTCCATAGATTTACCTTCTGTTCAGCTTTAAAGTAGATGATGACCTTGTGCTTTTTTCTGCCTATAACCTTATGAAAATAATATTTTCCTATTTTACAGGTTAGTAAGTGGCCACATTGAGTAGCTTAAGACTACCTTGTTTACTGGAGCTGAGCGTAACATTGCTTCTCAGAACTGCTACTGGTAATAATTCTGGTTTTAAAGAGTGTTCCTTAATAATAGAATATGAACCCCCCCCCCCCCATCAATTGCAAGTGATTATCAATTTTTAAATTCTGCTTCTGCAAATCTTGGCATAAATCAGTGTGCTTCATTAGAGAGAAAACTGGTGTTAACCCTCCTCCACCTCTAGGGGAGAACATGTCTTCAATTAACATTCAGATATTTAAGCCCCTCTTTCTCTCTTTCATGCTCTTTCTCCATGTAATTACTCAGAGCAATTTGCATACATACATCAATTCAGTTGAAAATTAATTACCGTGGGCCTGCATGTTTCAGACATGTATGAGAGTTATTTTCAGTAAATAAGTTTTCTCAAGGCAGTTAAACAGTAACATCCTAAACTGTTGTCACCGCACAGTATTTTTGTATAGTTCTGGCTTGGAGTACCCTAACATGGGAGAGGCTGAAGATGGCATAGCAGACAAAAACATCAGTTTTCATTTTTACAAGCACTTTCAAAAACCTTTCCTTATAACCGACATATAATTTCTTTTGACATTTGTAAGGGCTGTGTGGGTCAAAAGGTGCTCTAAAGGACTCTACAGATTTCCTTTCCAAAGCAAAGATAAGAACCTGAGAATTACAAATTTCCTTGAAAAATATACAGAAGTCTGATGCTGTGAAAATAAGTGAAGAAAAGAAAGACAAAGAGAAAACTGTGAGCCAAGAAATGTACTTCCATTGGTGGATATAATGATCAGTCACAGCATCAATGCAGGTATTTGGTTAGTAACTAGCAAAGAGACATGTAAAGACTGGAAAAGACCAAAACTGGTTTTCTAAGGAATCATAAACAAGAAGCTTCTAGTTTGATTTCTGGCAATGTATAGTTATGATTTATATCTCAATATACTGCAAATATATCTCAAATATTTCTCTACACTGGGACAAGTTTTTAATATTTCACGCACTTAGGCATGTTTAGCTAATACATTTATCTTTCCAACACCTTCTTTGGAATTGGAAAAAAACCCCAGCATGTATTTGCTGGAAAAAAAGCAGCTGTCAAATCCAACCACGTACTTGTTCTGTTTTCCAGCTATCACAGGGTGCACTTTGTACAAGAAACTCTCCAGCCTCTAGGGCACAGGTTCAACCAACATGCAAGCAGAGACCACTCACACTGGTTCGATAAAGTACAACCTGGCATCAGTGCCATAACATCGCTCTAAGTTCCAAACACTTTTGCTGTATGATGATTTTTGCTTGGCTGACACAGAGATGAGAATGTGTTTCTGCATAAGGAGAAAGTGAAGGTAAAACAGACCTAAAAAAACCACAGAGGGAAGGACATCGGTCAGACATTCCATTCAATTTTTAATTCCAGGAAGTATTAAGGGTACAAAAATAACCCCATTCTCAGGGGCTCGTGGAGCTTCCATAGATGTTTAATGACAGGAGATCTATGGATTTGGTCTCAGTGTCCCAAGAGCCCCTGGTGTGATGCAGCATCAAGCTTCCTGGGATAGCACTGGGGAGCTTCAGATCGTTCTAATCTTTAGTTGGTAGAACATGAGGAAATGAAAAACCTCTGCTTCTGCCTTGCAGGGAAGACTCAGTTCTATAATAATGGAACCTCAGCATAGGAGCAGAATTAAAAGCATGGCTGTTTCCTTTGGTCAGCCTCAGCTCTGTTCTTGTTTTACAAAGATACCAAATAATGATGCAGCCCAGCATCTCAAAAACCAGGCATCCTGCTACTTGCTCTAAATGATCTCCACCCCACCAGCTTTCCACTGCTCTGCCAAAACAGGCATAGCTGTTTCTGTACGAAAGCTATTAATGAGTCTGCCTCCTCTTTGGTGCCTCCAAGCACACCTGTACCACTTCTGAACCAAAAGATGCTTGCTCATACTTTCAATTTTCTAGCAAATGAGTGTGAAGTCAAGAGAGAGAAAGCACATGGATATATATCCACACTGGTAGAACTCATTAGCTGTGCAATAATTGTAAGTCATATTTTACTTTTGTATGATGCTGAGGATGCATTTTCCCTATGTGAGATCAAGCTTGTGTCTCATGATATTGGGTCATTCCCAATCTCCAGATCCTGGTACCACAATACAACTTCATTTCTCTCCCTCCAGAAGCCAGTAGGACTAAACTCTCATTGCTGCTGGGGAAATATTGAAAATATAAACTGTAAAGACTTAAAATTCATAACAATAATCAAAACCATAGAAAATGACATAAGAAAAAAAAAAAAAGGATATTTAAGATGTGTGTAGTTGACAATCCCACAGTAACTCTAAAATATCAGATACAATTCATTCCACAAATTGACCTAGACCATTTTTGCTTTTATTTACACTGGAGTAAATCATTTATTCAGTACGATTTCATTTAATACAAATTATTTTACTCCAAGGCCAACTGAAAATAAAACAGTTCATGCCTTCTTCTGAAAGTAATATTTTGAATTATTCATGCATAGTTAGAGACACACCTTTCCCATTTCAGATGAATGCAAACAAGTATTTGGATTTGCTCAGGGAGAGAAGTTGCATCATATTTCATAGAACACTTCCTCAACAGCTCTGCAGCAGTCATAATCTATACTTCAACTGAAGCAATAAAATAATGGGAAAAAAATATCAGGATTTGATTTGGATAGATAATTTCTGAGATACTGAACCCTCTTCCAACTTTGATTAAAAACTATAATGCATTGTAGTACTGTGAAATATGAGAGTAGAAAAAATTCACAAGATATAATTGAAATAAATATCTCCGCATATAGAACTCTTCTTTCTAGAAAAACATCTCCTACCAATCACATTTTATCGCTCCTCAGTATGTATTTTATGTCATTAAATCTCATGAATAACATGTATGTTAATGAGTATATTTTTAGATGTAATGCAGAAGCAAATTCGGAGCGTTGCTGGAAATCACAAAAAATAAGGATCAAAGCATTGCTTTTATGAATCAGTATTCTAGTAGACACAATTATAATTAGTTCCTAACGCAGTGTTACAGAGAGCTAGGCACATAACGGGAATTCTGGGTATGGAAACCTGACAAGGTCGCTCTGTTTGTCGACAGACGGAATGTCAGTGCAATAGAGGTACAGCAGCTCCGACCCAGGCACCCTGGCTATTTCCACATGCTCATATTTAAACACTGAACTAGATAATGTGTTCAGCCATGCAAATGAGAAAATCTCTACCTGTTCCATTGGTTATAAGCTAAGACACGTGAAATAGAATTTGGCATCAAACATTATCAACTACTGAATGTAAAATACAGGAGTGTGTTTTGTGTTTGTAAGGTACAATACTGTCAGCATTCTTTGAAACAGCGTGTCCTGGAAGAACGACCAACTTCACTCTTGTTCTTAGCGCATGACCTCATGTGCAGTGGATGGCCCAGACATTGGGCAAGAAGGAAAGGACCACCTTATCTTGTGTTCTTGTTTCTAGATGATTATTATGGCCCTTTTCAACCCAGGTCATTCTATGATTCTATGATTCTTTGTGGCTTGGGGCAAATGAGTCAGTCCCGCTGTGCCGCCTTCTGTTTTCTAGCATTTAAAATGGGGACAGTAATACTCACCTGTCTTTACAAATCACCCGGGGACTTTTGGAAGGCATCACAGAATATGACTGATTTGTAATGTAATCGTTTTAAAGCAGCTAAATTCTGCAGAACTAAAAGCCGTTTCATGTTCATTTATGACAGTCTGATTGTCTCCATGGAAACATGGGCAAAACATCATTTCTACATCAACACAGGAAGATTTGTTTCCATATTATATTAGTTTTAGTGGGCACTGAGAAAAACAAACACAAAAATAAGAGATTTTTCAAAGATGGATTTCACTATGAAAAGAGTGTTTTCAATCCTATTACATGGGAGTTGTTTCCCTGTCAACCTGATACCACAGTGGAAAGCCTTGCAAGACAAGCAACATTCTGCAGAATATCCCTGGATTAGGGATAAAAATAGAAGTTTAGAAGTATAGTATTTATTGTGAGAACAAATCACCAGAAGTAGGAAGTTATAGCCATTTTAGCCATGAGCCAAACAAACGAAAAGCCTGCAGAAAAAAAGCTGTGGGTACTGCTTGTGGTTGGTACATCATCTAGCAATCTGCACAGCAGAGAATACAACAGTATAAATTATCTAGGGCCTGCCTAGCGCAGTTGATTGTTGTGTAATGTTTTATTACTTTTGAGAGGAATAACCTGAGCAGGAAAAGATCAAGCTCCTGTATGGACAATTGCTTAGTTGGATAAATTGATATCCAGAAGGGAATAGAATGAGAAATAAATGAAGGGATAGATGCCTATCCAGAATGGTTCTAAAGTACAGTAAACATAGTGAGGAAAAAAATAGTGAGGAAAATTCCTTCATCTAGCATGAGTGAACAGGAACCAGTTTTATGAAAAAGCAATGAATATCTAATACAATTTCTCACTCTGCACTGCAAGAGGAATTCTCTAATGTGAAACAAATAAAGATGAAAATTCATGAACTACAAAATCATTTTTGAGAATTAACTCTGCTCTGTGGTTATTTACCAGCAATAGCTGGGATTGTGCCAAAGGCAGAAATTTGGGGACTGAGAGCTTCTAAACAATAGGAGTATGGTGACTTTTGTGCACAGATGAAATGAAAAGGTAAAATAAGCAGCTAACCTCAGAAGTGGAAAAGCACATTGTCAAATGGGTTGGAAGAAAAAGTAGTCACAAGTTAAAGTATTAGCACTGGAATTTAAAGTGGATTGTGGTAGGATGGCAATCTAAAATATGAAGTTGTGAGACCGGTGCATTATGAAAATCAACACATACAGAAGAACAGAAGAAAAAGACTGAAACCACTGTGTTGTTTCTGCAAGTTTTTTTCTTACTCCACTTCAATTGCTGCAGAAGTGTGGGAACTGGTGATTAACCTTTAATTCACACAGCCTACAGTTCCCTTCCTGGTTTTGAGACTTCAGCATTAATTTTCAGCAACAACACAGCACCCGCACAGAGCTGCTGCTGAATCAACACACTTTGCATTTAACTTTTTTATGGTCTTCTGGCAAATGCATACAATGCCAAAATTCTGCTCTTATTATTGCATTCCGAGACAAGTCCGTATGTCTTTTGATAAGCATTTGCTGTTCATTGTTTTTAGAAAACACAAAAACAACATTTAGGAGGCTTTAAAGGAATTCACAGTTCAATCAGAATGCT
Organism: Gallus gallus; assembly: GCF_016699485.2. Taxonomy (NCBI): domain Eukaryota; kingdom Metazoa; phylum Chordata; class Aves; order Galliformes; family Phasianidae; genus Gallus; species Gallus gallus. Next base: position 14,312,744 of record NC_052544.1, read on the forward strand.
TTATTTTTCTAAAAACAAACAAACAAACAAACTATTCACTGATGAAGACATCCTCTGGTAAAAGAGAAATTCCATTTCCTTTGCCTAATACTCTGCTAAAATAATTCTGAAGAGAGATCCTTTACAAAGAATTAAACTTGGAGCAGTTGCTTGCGGACACTCAAGTAACTGCCTGGAATAACTAAAATGTTATTTTGTCCTTTTCCCACTGAGAAAGAGCCCAGGTCGCCTCAGGCAATACAACAGCAAATTTTGTAACTTTGCACACAGCATGGTAGCTAAAATACACTTCTACAACAGAGGAACAACTGTTCATAAGAGAATTGCTTGCTTTCTGAATCACATAGGCAAGAAATGCCATCAAAAAGAGTAAGCTTTCTGAGTTGTGAAGTAACACTGAATTATTCAGGGTTCGTGATGTACATACTACTTTTTATTAGAACAAAGATAAAATATAGAGTCCTAATAAAAAAAGAGCCATATATATCAGTAACCTTGAATAAATCAAACATAAAGTAACAATGGAATTCGAAACTGAGCTGTACTTTTTTCAGGGAATATATATATATATATATATATAAAATACTTCCTGAATCAATTTGTCTGATGTGTCTGCAGACATTTCTGAAGGCACTGCCCCAAATCTGGGATGTGAACATTGTGAAGAGCAAGAAGCAATGTTACAGTGCTTTGGGGATGGGAGATGGGGTGGACACTAGCAGGAACTATCACTGTAATTCGAAATGGATTAACGCAGTCTTGATCCAAAAAGATGCAAATGTTACCAGTAGTGCTATCCCTTCTCAACTTTATTGTTCCCTTCCAATAGAGAAAACCCAAGAGAGTAAGTACTGGATCTCTGAGTGGAATGACATCCAAATATCAGATGCTTTTCCAGTTTCAAACAAGATCCTTATAGAAAAATGACAGCCAGAAGACTGCAAGACATTAACCATGACCTTCATATTCAGGAGAAATAAACAGTTCAATTTATACAAATGTGCCATCACGTTATGGAAAGACAAACTATATTTCAGCTCTATTTATGCATCCCACTGCTTCTTCTGAAGAATATTTTAATCAGCAAATCAAGATTTCAGTAAGGTTACATCATACAAAGGGGTGTTCTCTGTAATGAACAAAAGGGCTGAGAAAGCTGTGCAGTAAGACAAAATGACATCATGCTAAGCTTGGAAGCAGAGATTTGATGTTTCAATTCAGGGTATTTAATTCAATGACGTACGTAATCATGCAATGCTCTTTCATAGAAAATACACATGCCTACAAAAATGTGAAGATGTTCAAAAACATAATGAAAGGAAATATCAGTATCTGAATGCATTATTCCATGTGCATGCCTGGTATAACTGAGCTACGAGGATATATCATAAGAACTCTGATTAAACTACGGTAAGAGCCATTGTACTAATGTGCAAGTTCTAATGAGGAAATTCATTTCTCTCTTCCTCATACAGTATCAATTTCATGCCCGATGGGTTTTTAAATGGGCCACAAATCCTCTTTTTTTTTTTTTTAAATTCAAAGCAATACTACAATATGAGGGCTTCTAATGTGAGCTGAACAGTCAACAACAGACAAGATATTTATTAAGCATAACAGACTCCTTGAACATAGAAGAATCGATACGAGACATGGTCATTAGTATGTGTGCTGCCTTTACTATGGGCTCTCAGTACTTGCTAATACACTGACATTTTTTCAGGGCTTGAAAAACACCTTGGAACTGTGTGGCATCCAAGTGGCAATACCATTGTTTCAGAAGAAAGATCCCTCTTTCCCCCATCAGTAGATTGTCTCAGTAGCTCCTCTTCGAAGTTTCTTATCAAGCTAATTAATTTAGCAGTTCCTCAGGCTGTGGAATGATTTGAAACTCAGCATGTTCCACTGCTGGTAATTTGTTAGCATGTCTAAATTTCACAATGCTTAACCACATTTTCAGGTGGATTTCCAGATCATTTCATTTTATAATGAAACAGGACAAAACTGAAAGGCCGGACCTAGAAGGGCTTTACTGATCCTCACTATTTACATGGCGTGAGAAAGGAAGTGAAAACTTGGCACACTCTTAACTACACATACAGAAGACTGATGTGCGTCGTTACCTGTGGTAGGCTGTTTTGTAGTGAAATAAAATGCTGATTAGTCTCTCTTTTCTGTAAGAGATCATCATGCTTAAAATCCCAGAGTGCTGGTTCTCTAAAATGCTGTTTATGTTTTCTTTCTAACTTGCAGCCTTAAAGAACACCATAGAAATTTCAACATCCTTGCAGAGCCATTACTGGTATGTGTCAGTGCCTGTTCCAGAGAAACTGCACATTTAAAAATTGCCATGTTCTTACAGATACTTCTCCTTTAATGATGAGATTCACAGACCAGTGGAAACTTTGTTCTCTTTGGGATCAGAATTTCACATTTTGTTAAATGATTGCTATCATAGGACTGATAAGAAGGCAGGAAAACATGAAGTCTACTTAAACAGCACCTTTGATCACTTGAGGTGCTTCCATTTCACTGTTAATGTATTTGGGGAAAAAAAATCACAAACAAAAAAGAAATCAATGTAAATACAAGAGTAGACATAAAATTTCTTGCCACTCCAGTAATAGCTTGGCAACATATATTATTATACTATGTTCTAAAAGAAAAAATGGAAGTCAAACATTAGGGACATATGGGCCCATGACTCTACCTCTGCCTGCTGTTATGTTTCCTGTCTCTGCTGCTCGTACTTGAAAGTGCTTTCAGAACCAGAATCTTCCATTCTTTCCCTTTACAGCAGTTTCCATGAAATGAATAATTCACATCCACTTATTCGCTTAAAGTGCTGAATGCTGGGACTTACAACCAGGTAATTAGCTAATAAAGAATAGTGGATTTATTGTTTAGGCTATCACTTATACCAAATTAATGAAAAGATGGCAATGTGCATTTGTATAGAAGATATACCAAACCAGCATAATAAGAACAGTTAAATAAAGATCAAATGAGAATCGTAAGATCATGTGAATATATACAGAGATTTCTGTTGAGCTCATCTGATAGGATTTTGAATTCATAGAATTCTGTAATATAAGGTAGCACTGACAAACATGCCTTTCTTCTTAGCTTTGAATTTATTATTCTGAAAATTGATGAAATGTATCAAAACCAGCTGGTCAGTTGAATGCATCACTGAAAATCCATATGATTCAGATCAACAAGTTGCCTAGGAAATTAGGTGGAAATGAAAGGAATAAGCTGCATTTAGTGATGGGATATACATCACAGTGTAGAAGAAACACTGATAAAGTAGAAGGGAGAGATGGCAATGTCAACCAGAAGGCAGTACTCAGATAAGAGCATATGCTCACAGCAGCTCTTGGGAAAGGAATGTGGGCTTGGAGAAGCATTTTGAAAATTGGATTTGCAAAGCAGGCATCACACACAAAAGGCGTGATAACACAGCATAGAGCTATTCCAGTTTAGGTGTGATAGATAAAGCCAGACTACTACTTTGAAACCCCTTGAATTCCTATGTATTTACCTGTAATCTAGCCAACGAGTATACTGTTCATCATCCTGATGTAGGGCACAAAGAATGATTTCCCTCATTAATACAAATAGAACTTTCAGTTCCAAGCAACTCATAATATAAGGGTCTGTAAGAATGTGGAGCTAGTCATGCTCAATTAACTGAGCTGCTATGCTGAGAACTTCTTAGGATATTGCCCTAATAAGCATTCTTGTGGTCAGTTTTGAAATTTGGTATGTTACAGAATTTTGTGTTTAAAATGCAATATGCTATGTTTAGAACATTCACTAACCAGCATATATTAATCAGGTGTTCTTACATTAAGTATTAGCTTGCAAACAATAAGCTATTCATTTAATGTTCTGGTGAAACACAAAGAAATGTTAACTACTGCATATTTCTATCTATAGTTGAAGTTGCATTAAAAAGAAAAAAAAAGGGGGGGAAAAAAGGAGCAAGCTTGGATTCTATGGCATTGTATGACTATGTGATACAAGAGGATAATTTCTTCTCAACAACTTCCCTTGCCTATGGCTTCCTGCTTTCAGTCCCCCATCATCTGCCCCATGATATCTGAGTTCTGCACATGAATACTGTACTGGACATCAATTCCAAGAGGGCAGGATTTGGCATTCAAAGTTAAAAACGTTTGAATTGTTGATACACTTAAATAAAAGATAATAAATACCAAGGAAAGTATTTTGACAATGAACATGCTGAACATACCCCTGAACTGGACAAAGTTACCTCTGTAACCAATTCAAATTCTTATTGCAGGTGGGTGGCTGAATATGTGTGTTGGGAAATCTGTTGTGTGGAAAGGCATTACACACTGCTCTTCTGGGTTGGGGCTGCTAATGGTGAGAGTAATTGCCATTTCAGTAATACACTTCCAAACCGAAGCACTTCTTGTAATAGCTGGCAATTTGAAGTGCTTGGTGTTTATTACACATCAGGGAGTACAGTCCCCTAACACATTCTGTTCCACATTTCCTTACAAACTATATAACTCGAAGGGGAAAAAATATGTAAGGTCCTCCATTTGAGAGACTAAAACAAAAAATGAAAACATTTATATCACTTAAATCTGACTCATGTACATTTCCACTGAAATTTAAAGTTTTAAATAATAAGTCTAAAATTCTCAAGTGTTTGGGAACCACCAGCTGGGAAATGGCATTGATGCAGAAATGTCAAGACTCAAACATAGCAGGTTGGAAACCATCTCACTTCACATTAGATTCCAACACTGTAGATATCTGAAACTTAGCTACTCTTCTGACTTGCCTTTATCTTCGACAGATAACTTAAGATGAGAGGAATTACACCCCAGAGTACCTATTTGCTTGTACCAATGAGAAACTGAAAGCAGACAACTAGATCTATAATAACAGGCATGGAGATGTAGATAACTGAATCCCTGTTACTGTGATGTACCCTCCTGATAATGCAATTATCTGGAGGAGTAAATATGAGATGACTTTGGTTGGTTCCTATATTATTAAAGTAATGCTATCAAAAGCATTTTGTTGTTAACAATGCTATCATGAAAAAAAAAATCTTGAAGGAGGTTCACATTATTACTTGTGAAGAACCCAGAAATGTTATCCTTCAGTCATTTTTTGGGGCAGTTTTTAAAGCATTTTCCTTGGATGGAGAGGCAGAGTGGGGTATGTTACCTTCAATTAGTCATCAAAAGAAGTTTCAAAAGCACTCAGAATGTATGCTTTACATCAACAAGTACCATTCTTACTGCAAAAGCAGCATGCTCAGCCATGTACCTGATGTCTAAGGACCTATCCCTGTGCATCTTCTGAGGCTGGAGGTGTAAGAGCCTGGTAAGCAGTACTGCAGATTCCCTATTTAAAGTATGTTACAGTGACTTCCTTAAGCTAAGCTTTTATACTTCACTTATCTGTCAGAGCTGGTGGCTTGATTTGATAGATACAGTCTAATATCATTAGCACTTCAGGAAGATCTTAAATGTCTTTGGTAATCCAAACCCAGTGGAAAAGGTAGGAAAATGCAGAGAATAAATGTAGAGTTAGACACAGAGTTCTGCCATCTCTGGTTGCAGTTCTGTGCTAGCTCACTGAAATGGGCTTCTCTGTCACTGAATTAGTACAATTGTATGCTGCACTCTATTTGCAAAAGTTGGAAGCTCCTGTATGCAACTGCATATGAGGAAGACCTCATCCTCCAGAAGAGTGGCCTCTGCTGGCTATTTGAAGGACCAGTATTGACAGAATTAAGGACAGGATTATTTTATTTGTGTTGTATACAAGAAAAATCCCTGTATTTTCACAGAAATGTGAATAAAGCCCCGAATGCGATGTCGTAAATCTTAGAAGAGATGCAGGCTACACTCCTCACCTCTGAGCTCCCTGCTAATCTATTGCAGAGATGTACCAGGAAACAATTTCCGAGCATACTGCGTCTTGCACTGCCAGCCAAGCGAAGAATAGTACAGTGCTGTCAGACAGCACTGGGGCTCAGGAGAGCAAAAATAACCACATGACAATTTCCTGCAATTGCAATGTTCAGTGGATTTGGGAAGAATTTCCCACCCATGCGCAGACCTCAAACAAAAAAGAGACCACATCTGCATTATATTCCCTACAAGAATCAGGTAAAAGAACTGGTATTGACTGGTAAAAGAATAATGTCATTCAAATTGCATTCACAAGTCATAGCAAGGTTTCAGTACAATTCGTTTTATGTACATCAGCTACAGGAAGCAACAGAAAAAAAAACTGTGATGCTGAATCCATAAACATACAATTTATGCTCTTAGATATACTGTGATTGCACAGGTATTTAATATTTGGGGTGATCAATGCACTTTGCAAATCTAAGTTGAAAACTCTAGTATTTTCCAAATCTCAATATATACTCAATTTCCAAATCTCTTTCTCCCTCTGTCATGAAATGCTGCTGTTTTCAGGCAACTATACCTTCAAAACTGTGCAAGACAGAGGAATCTGCCTTCCCACAGCTATTCCTGAAGTCATAATCGTATCAGAATATTTTATGACCACTGCTGGGAGAAGAATCTCCATGCTTTGTGGCAGACTTTATCCATAGGATCACCTCCTCAATACCATAGCTCATTATTGGTTGGTTACCTCAACCTTAAACAAAAGAAAAAGAATTAAAAATGGTTGTGTAGTACTCTGAATACTGACAGTATGAATTCATTCTTTCTCCTGTTTTAATTTTCTTTACTTACTTGTTTCACATACAAAGAGTTTTTAATGGCATGAATGACCTCCTTTGGGAAAACAAATACCATAAGTAAAATGCAAAATGATTTTTAGTTTGTTATTCTAATAGCAACAAAAATGTGATTACTGCTGAAGGAGATTTGCGCCCTTCTAAATCCTCTGACATTTATGCAAATGCCCCATGGGGTTGTGTTTTTCCTTCTGTGGAGGAAATCTTTCATATCACAGTGCAGAAGCAGAGTTTGCACTCCCACTGAGCAGGTTAAAGGTTTTGTCAAGTGCAGCATTAAAGCAGGAGTATCTCAGGGAACACAGCGTATGTAGAGGCAGATGGAAGCAATCTGAAGGCCACCTGAAATATCTCAAAGCAGCAAGTGCCACATATGTATTTATCTTTCTATGCATAGCACAGAAAAGAAATGTACCAGGGCTACCTGATATGCCCATGGAAAATATCAATTAGCAGGAAAAGTGCCAGGATTTTGCTCCGGGGGAATGTGTGACCAACCTGAATGCCATGGATTTTGGGAGATACTACTTCTGGATCTCTTACTACCTCAGCCGCTTTGCACAGCCTTCATACGGATTAACGTGGAAGGAAGCAGTATGGCTTGCCATAATGCAGTTTCACACTCTTCATGTAAAGTTCCCTGCTGCTTAATTTGGCTCATCAGCCACCGTTCTCCTGCCTCCTTCTCTGCACTGCTGTATGGTTCCATTAAGTCTCCACAGTAATCTATGACAATTGAGTCTGAAGTGAGGCTATTAAGAAAAGACAAAAGCATCTTGCCTCATAGCTCTCTATAAATGAAAAACATATTCCTAATTTCACATTGGTGTTTCATTTGTTTTAGGCTTATGAAAGGCTCTTACTCTCTAATGATACAAATGGGTGATATATTTCTGTTTTCATTGAGTTTCTGATGTTAAATTTTTCTTCAGTATTGGGTTTGGAATTATTATTTTCTCATATGTTCCACTGAGGATATTTGGTCTTTATTTGTAAATAAATACAACAATAAGTGAGGAGATAATAATAGTTGGTACAGTGAAGAAGTCTGCCTAGCAATAGGGCTGTCTGAGTATTCTGGATTATACCAAACGTTGAAAGGTTATAATTGAATGTCACTAAACTTATGACAGATTTTGCATTATCAAAAAGGGCATGATAATTAATCACTTGCTTTATTAGAAAGATATGATTCTTTAGAAAGATTAAAAATGACTACAAGAGCTGATAACCTGTTAGATCCTCAAGAAGGCAGCTCTGTGAATATAAGAGAAAATAACTGCAAGTTATGTCAGCAGCAGAATACAGATGAACTGCAAGGAAAAGGGCAGCGTTAGCATCAGGGAGGAGATTACTGGAATAAAATGCAGTCCAAAAGTACCTTGTGTTGAACTAAAGGAACACAGTAATTAGGTATGTGGAAAGAAAACCTCAAGAGAAAACCCCAACCTCATGGCAAACTCTTTCCAACATTTGTCTTTCTAATATCATTAGTTTTCTGTTCCTTAAATGAAGGATCCAGAGAGCTTACTGCTGGACTATTATCTGCTTAATTAACGCTATATTTGATTTCAAGATACACCACAATTTTCTTCTCATCACCTTCTGTCATCTCTCTATGAAACAGGTTATGCACAAAACTCAAGGAAAATACAAAAGATACTTGAAAACAAGCAGGTGCTTTGAAACTCTGCATGAAACACAAACATCTTCAGCAATAATTGACACAAAATTGTGTTTATTTTTTATAACAGCAAGTAAAAACAACGCAGTTCTTCCATGACCTGATGATACCTATTCTGGTGGGTTACAACTGGTACGGAAATCTGGGCTTCTTAACTTCTTTGTAACTACTTTTAAGTGATTCTTCCCTTCTCTTGAAAAAGCAAATAGATAAGAGGAAAGAGGCTGTAGAGACTGGAGTTTGTTTGTGGAACACAGAAACAACTCGTTTAAATTCATGATGAAATTCAATACCACTCCCAGCAGTCACAAAGCCTACAGCCTGCCAGCAGTCTACAAGGAGGTTTGAACTGGTCCAGCAATGAAGCTTCTAATCTTAACGTGGATAATTCTACACATCATCAAAAAACTCCTCTGAATTTTCCAGAGTTAACCACTGCTCAGACCATCGCTTATTTTGGCATCTGGTTTTTGATATTTTTCAGAAGCCAATGCAGTGATTCAGCACCAACACTGCTAACAGCTGATGGTGTTGTGTGTGTTGTTTGACAGACCATGTAGGAAGACTAGAAACAACTTCTGGCTCTGCAAATGTGTCTTCCCCTCACACCTGGGGAAGAAATGCAGTGGGAATGTCACTGGGATATTAATGACAGAAAACTGCTTCAGTTCACACTTTCTCCTGACTGCGCCTCATTAGCTTTGTCTGCCCACCCATGCATTATCTCCTCATAATTTCTTACTAATTATCTTCAACATCAAAGCTTTTGGGTAGCTTTAATACTTACATACTTCAAATTACATTTTATTTAACAGCGGGCTCTTGGATAGAGAAAATATAGCAGAAAAAATAGCCTATTGTTAAACCACTGGAGCATGCTGTGCTGTTCAGGACACTGGCAATAATGGCTGAAATATTAAAGCACCAACTGCTGGCATCTCCTACAAGGGAGTGTGAAGCATGCGTGAAGGATGGTGGATGGCACCTACACCGAGTTGGAGGGCTCAGCCTTTATTCAGATGAGAATGTGAACTGGTAACGCAGTTGCAAAGCTGTTAGTTACTTAGATCCTCTTTTTGATTCTGTATTCCAAACCTTTGATGTCTTTGTCAAGACAGAGTCGTAACAAAAGTGCTGAAATCATGAAAGGGATGGTTCATTGGAACTGCTCATTCTCTGTAGCCTTTATTATCAGGCTTAGCAACTACAAACAGTTCTGCAATAGGTGGGCATACTGCCACCTCTCCTGCTGCTGGAGCTATTCCACCGTTAGCAGTGCACCACCTGCCCAAACACGGGACCCCTGCTGTCTGACAGCATGGCTGGCTCTGAAGAGCCAGCCGGGCACAGGAAAAGACAGAGATGACATGAAAACAGATCTCTGTTGCCACTGAAAGAAAAAGAGCCCAATTGCTGCATCCTCTGTTGAGGAAGCTGGTAAACAAACACTAAAGAGGGTTTTCTCAGCATGACAGGGCACTGTCAGCACACCAGATTTTTGTGCTGCCCTGTATATACTGACTTTCATAAGAAAGGATTAGGATTAAAGCTTACAACACTTCTTACTCTCAAGGAAAGAGCACAGACAAGACTTATCACTACAGCCAAGTAGAGTTTTCTCCTGAGTTGTTCCAGCAGACTCTCCAGGAATTAAGAATATCAGACAACTTCTGGTTCCATTTGTGCAATATGCCCTTCTCCAATCACACATAACATTTATACACATAAACACAAAATTAGAAAAATAGCAATTTTTTTTTTATCACTCTCAGAATTTCTGACTTTAGCTGCTCTAAGGAAACCAACAAGCAAAAGTACACAGTAAGTACTTTCTTTCTTTCTTTTTCATATTGCCCAATCCTTAACAGAACTGCACACTCACCACCACTGGAAAGAGATGAAGCTAATAACTTAATGAGGTCTCTAAAGGATTAGACATTTATGCAGACAAGAAAAATACCTAAATCACTCAAAATTAATCACACAAAGCTAAATAATTCAAGGCTTGAAACTAGATCTGCCAAAGGTCAGAAGTAGGCCTTAGAGCAAGTTCTATGAAGCCATGATGGTCAATTGTGAAAACAGCTGTGAATGGCACTTGGTCTGTTCGCTTACCCTCTCTACACATGGAGCCTACTGGCACCTCAAACCACTTACTGACACCTTAGGGTTTCATGTGCATGTGTGCTTTGGCTACAGAATGTCTGTAGCTGCTGAGAATTTCTTGGATTCTGATGGTGGCTTTCAAGTGGCCTTCAAAGGACAATATTCTGCCTGTAGCAAATTCCTGCCTATTGGCCAAATGCAGTTTTTACACATTTTTCTGATGCATCTGGCTCAAGCCATTGTGAGAAAGGAGACACTGGACTAGTTGGTGCCATTCAGAAAATAAACTCCTGTTTTTTGTGTTCATTTTTCCCACCAGGCATGCAATAGATCTCTGCTGACTTAAAAACCAAATGATAAGCTTTGCCAGATGGCTGACTTATTCAAAGGGTTAACTATCCTTGCAGAAACAGTAAAACAAGAAAAAATAACAAGTAGCAAGTATCACTGGGCCTATAAATAATTACAAGAACAGACAGCAACCCCTGTAAGAGTTCAACAGCCTACTCAGGCATCAAATATCCATGAAATAGGAAAAAAAAAAAACATCTCTCGCAATGTTCAGCTAAAGGACAACAACCACTGCCTCCTATCGGGGCCTAAACTGAATTCCTACTACAGATGCATCAATACACTAGGATTGCTTTGTGTTTCTGTGTTGCAGCTGTGAGTCATTCTCTTACCAAGAACTTGTCATCCTACAAGAAAAAAAACCAAGACAGTCACTGGTTGTTTGCAGCTGTATGTGTGCCACAGCCAGTCCATCTATGGCCTGTACCGAATGCCTGCTATTTTTGAGAGACGTGGCTGGAAGTGTGGCCCATTAGATATCTGCAGTTAATTAATAACATTCTCTTTACCTTTCATCTTCTCTGCTTTTCATCTGTGGATGTTATGCTGATGTACCTTTAGACACAAGTAGTGTTACAGTGGCTTAAATACTTGTTTTAAAGCATAGTGGGAGGAGGAGGTTCACTTATACATGTAGTTAATTTCAGTAGACAGAGTATTTAAACAAAATTGTTTCTTTTGAAGTACAGATTGACAGATAAAGGAAACATAATTACTGAACAAAATCTCACTGAAAAGCAGTGCAGCTTACATAAACTCATTAGAACGCAGTATTACTATTTATTTAGCCTCTGACTAGAAGTTTTATAAAGAATAAATGTAGTTATTACAAACAGTCCAATGACTTGAATGCCTGAGCAATGCATTTGATGCGTTTTAAAATGAATAAGATATGGCCTAACTTCAATTTATCTAAATATAAAATCCTGAGCTACTGCTAAAGATCATGGTCAAAAAATAGTTTATTGTATTACTTGCTTGCTCTTAGTGGTTTACTACATTTATCCGGTATTTCCCAAGTAAAAAACATTGTAATGGAATCTCTGTGTGTAGATCATGTCATACTAAAGACACACAGTAATGTGAAAAATATTTTAGCTCATCTGTCATTTGGGATAAAATAGAGTCCAATAACATGGATTAGTATGAAGTTTGCTAATCAGTAAATTATGCCAAGAAAAACAATATACAAAACCCTCTCCCTTAGGCTTCCAGAATCTTTAATATAAGATACAGCTACAATACTGTCTTTAAGGCTAACCATTTTTGTTTTATTTGGGTTACTTTGCTGGTGATGTAACAAATACTATTTATTTCCTGCAAACCTGTCCATCTTATTGCCAAATGCTTAAAGAATACCTGATAAAAAAATAAATCAAGATAGTTAAAAAAGGCTAAGGAAAATTTAGATTAGATGTAAGGAATAAATTCTTCACTGTGAGGGTGGTGAGGAGCAGGAACAGGTTGACTGTAGAAGCTGTTGGTGTCCCCTCCCTGGAAGAGCTCATGGCTGGGCTGGATGGGGCTGCGGACACCTGGTGTAGTGGGAGCTGTCGCTGCCCATGACGGGGGGGTTTGAACTGGGTGGTCTTTAAGGTCCCTTCTAACCCAAACCACTCTGTGATTCTGTGATCACCCCCAAGCTCTTCTGTCTCCATATCTACCGTAGCACCGTGTTCTATTATTGGCACAGCAGTCATATCAAACTCACTTAGCTACGGTGTATTTCACAACTACCCAAGGGTTGTGGCTTGTGTTCACTGTCATTCTTAAAAAAGCTCACTGAATTTCATTAAATGCGTTAGTAGACACTATTCTGTGTTGTAGTTGTGAAAACAGATGTCTAGAGACTGCTGCGTTACAAACCATGAGTGAAATGACAAATTCATCTTTTTTACAGATTTCCAGGGATATAGGAAAACATGGCTCTGTACCAGAAAAGCAATGACAGCTGCAGTCAGGAGAGTGAAAGGACACAGCGAACAACTCGCACTATACCCAGCATGAGGTGCCCTGCCCTTCTCCTCCACATGTGCAGAGAACCCTATGGCAGGTGAGCAGGTGAAATTCTTCTGCAAGGGCAGAAGAGGAGTATTGGAGAGGTCTTCCTGAAACTGCACTACCTGCAAGGGATTTAGATATGTCATAAGGATACAGCCTTTTCCTGAAAATGAAAAATTGATGCTACTCATAATAACAGCCATTGCATTAACAGCATCTTCGAAAGAGTTGTCTGCTTGCCAAGTCCCACTGCACAGCGAAAGGTGCCACTACTTAGGAAACTGTGGTGTTCAATGCCCCAGCAGTACTGTTCAAATGAAGAGACAGACATTGGGAAGAAAAGAGAGCAAAAATAATTATTAAAAAAAAAAAGCCGTTGAAAAAAAAGAAAAGAGGGAGATAAAACAGAAATGTTTTACTAAAAGAAGTCATCATAACAAGCAATGCAATAAAGAATGTAATTGCTTTTTGGCTTATAGAATCCTATCTCCAGACAAATGTTTATGTAGCACTACGGGGCTAGAATAATTTGCCTCCAAGGATTACCAACATACATACTGACTGTTTGCTGTATATGTCTAATTAATGTAACAATCTTTGAAGTAGACTGATCATTTTCCAATTCAAATACAGCCTCAGTCCTGCCAAGAGGTTCTGTACAAGCTTCATGATTGCAAACTGTCCCAAATGTAGCAAAGATCAATTATACTGGCATTTAAATCAGAGTAGAGTTTTTCCTTTCTCTTTTCTTTCTTTCTTTTTTTTAATATAGTTTAAAATGTGCCTGGTCCTGCACTTTTTATTCATGTGCAGCTTCTACTGAACTCAAGATGCTATGTTAATGCCCACTGTAAGTTATATGCTTACACTGGGGATATGTGTGGTCTGGAGAACCACGCTCATGAAAATACTGCAAAATTAGCCCCAAAAGGATCTTGCCAACGCTGCTGTTTAAGCAGCAAATGTAAATTCTCTTCATATTCAGGAGAGAATGAAAGAAAACACAAAAAGTAACTGGGAAGCAGACACGTGAATAGGAAATAAGTACTATAGGCAAAATCACAACGTCCTTCACTCAGCTCCCAAACTTGTGCATATTCCCTTGATTTGTTTATTGACAATGCACAGAGTATAGAATAGTAATGTAACTCAAGTGGCACTAGCAGGATGAAATGGCAGTGAAAAGTAGCTCAGCAATCTCTACGAACGGAAAGAACATTAAGTAAAAAATCATGCAGTAATCTGTTGTGGAAAAGCTGGTAAGGGAAGGAAGGGTGATGTTGTATTTAAGGAACAGGACTACCTCCCCTGACATTTGGGTTCTGTCTTGAGGAATATTCAGACTTATTGACACAGCAACTGAACCTCACATCTGCATAGGTCGTATTATCATTTTGGCCTACATCAAAAATACTGAACGAAAAGTGTGCCAGACTGTGAAGCATCCATATATTACACTGGGAGATAATGCAATCTCAACATTTTCTAATTAGCTCAAAGAGTTAATAGCCGAAACTGGAAGTACTGCAGGTTTTTCTATTAGGATGGCTTTAATGAAAGTCTTTTTATTTACAAAAAAAAAAAAAAAAAAAAAAAAAGGCAAAAATAGTCTGTTTTTTCTTAAAAAATGAAGTGAATTAAGCAACAGGAAGACATACATTCTTCTATCAAAACCAGTGCCCAAATTTCTGCATTTGAACCCACCCTTGGTTGTACAGACAAGCTACTGGGCAGGATTGCACAGTGGTTTCCATTTACTCCCAAAGTCCATCCGCATATTAGGCACAATGAGAGGCAGATGCTAAATCTGCAGTTTACACTGAATTTGACCCTCATTTTTCCATTACAGTTGCCTATTTGGTGATGACATCTAGCTGTGCCAGTCACAGATTGTAGCACAATTGCTCTGAGAGCTATGAAAAACTGCTCAAAGGAGGCTTGGCAATTAAAACTAATTAAAAAAGCATCAAGAGAACTTTTCAACAAGCAGTTTCATTTCTTTGAAATAGGAATGTTCTGTGGAAAAAAGATCCAAGGTCTCAACAGTACTCAACACAAGTACGTTCCAAGGTGTAATAATTCCTTTACAAATAAATTAATCACAAACCTATTTCATGCAATTCTACACGTATTCTACATTGTCCTACAGCATATTGTTTATAACATAATGAAAAAAAAAAAAAAGAAGGGTTATTAGAACAATTATTTTTTTCCAAGTAAATATATTTGATGGGAGTTTTGAGCTGTTTTCCTATTAATTCATGTTGCTTTCTTTTAGAAATACGGAAGATTTCCACAGAAGCTGAGTTCTATTTCCTGGCAATTTATACAGATTATGATTACATACGGAAAAACACAAACAATCAGTAAAAGGCATTGATCTGTGTTTGACATATTCATTCTCTTCTGCAGGAATAAGGAAACCAGGATGTGAGAAGGCAGGTACCTTACAAATGGTCACACATTTCCCCCTCCATCAGGATCCCAATTCCCTGATGATAACTTCATTTTGTCACTAACACACTGGAAGTCCACAGTCAAAAGCTGACTCTGAGATGTGTGTTTTTCTGTCAGTTCCTTCCCTTGTTCAGCAGTACCTTCGTGCTGCCCAAAGTGGCCCTTTGGCTGTGCTAAAATTCTATCTGAATTCTCCTCCATTCATCCACTAGTGACAGCATTCTGCTTTGCAAATGCCTACTGAAGTAAATGAATTCTCTTGTGGAAATGAATGGTATGTTCTGTACCCAACAGAATAACACGGAATGCATTTAAAACAGAAAATCAATTTGTATGATCTGCTTGAGAATTTATATCTGGTTATGCTCAGGCAATACTGAGTGGACAGATAAATATGTAAGCTGAAACTTTACAGGGTCATCATCAGATACACATATTTTAAAAATGTATGTTCAGTTACTTGAGCACCTCATCATCATTTGAACGCTCCTCTGGAATAAGCACAAGCATCCCCATTTCATCACTTACTGTGCGTGTACATCCATGTGCTGCAGCTATGCAGCCCACTTCCCTGCCACACCATGCACATCAGGGTGGAAAGTGGTTCAACCCAAGTATGTGAAAGCTTTAGGTGCTTGTAGCTGCATCAGGCAGAGCTGGCTAGAAAGTCTCCATCCACATTGTCATGAGACAATGACAGCCCCAGGATACTGATAAACTACACAGGTAACCTAAATGGCATAAACCAGCAAAGAAATTTCTGCATTCCATACATCAAGGATTGCTTTGATTTTTAAGAAAAACACAAGCTATGAAAATAATAGGTTGGGTGACATTCAAGACCTTCTCTTACATATGCGTTTGTGTTTCCTGAGTTCTACATCTCTGCTGAAAAGGAGACTAAAAATGTCACAGATTGAAATGATTGTATTGGAACATAATGGAGACAAGAAAGGCAAAACAACCACACGTTCCTTGCTCTCAAAATCTGACTAGCTGGTAATCAACAGCCACCTCATGCTCAAGGGTCAAGAAACAAAACTACAGATATAGTTTGCAAATCCATGCATGAACAACATTCATCAACTGCAAAGCACTCAAACTTGCTGGACAAATGTCTTCCCAAAACAAACCATACAGTGATCTAAGGATGTTGCTGTAGATATCTCATACATATTCAGTATCCGGATGTTGCTTAATCAACTGGCCAAAACATGACTAACTGAATGCTGATTGCTTTCTGCAGTAGGGTGAAAGCCCTCCCAGACCGGGCGGGTAGTACTCCAAGCACTGATTATAGCTAGTTATTGGGCACCTTATCTCCAATGACACTTCATTCCACTACTTACATCAGTTTGGTGGGAATCTGTCACTGTTAGATCTCTTTCCAGCTGTCTTAGCAATATTTGATGAACATCACACACACCCATGTACAGTTTAAAATGATGACCAGACATTACTATTTGGGCTGCAGCTAGAACATAGTGCTGAAAGCCCTGAGGGATCACCAGGCGAAATGAAAGCCTTGAGACCTGAAAATACAATGTATTTTTCAAGGAAAAAATCCTGCTACTGATGTCACACTAAGCCTTCTGTTAAAGAGTATTTGAAACCAAGAGGAAAAACAAGCCCAAGTCTGTGTCAGAGTGCTGCCCAAGAGGTTTGTCGTTACAATAGGATCTTGGTTGCTTGCTGTCTCAAACATTTTTCAGAATTTCACCATTTTCCTATTACAGCAAAAGTAGTTTTTAAGAGTGCTTATAATGTAAATGATGAAATCGTGTTTTTTATTTTAATGAAGTAGATTTTTGAAGACATTTTAATTGATATTAGTGCTTTTGACATAGCTGTCATACAAAAAAATAAAATAAAAAATCACAAAAAGCTGCAATTCCAACACATACATGTAAATGATAACACATTGTATGTGCTAATGAAAGGTTTTAAATCCACATAAAGATATTTAAATGTTCTGCAGATAATGCCAAAATTGAGGGATGAAGTGGGAGGCCATTACCTGTTGCCTTTCAATTCTGTTCCCCCTGCAGTATTACTGTCAGACTCTGGAAGGGAATTAAAGGCTACTGTCACTTGGCAGCAAATGTGCCTCTTTGCAGAATTTGCTTTTACTGTTTTGACTAAATGTAAGATCCATAAGGATGATGAACTGGTCTCCCATCCTTGAACACTGAGATCGTCTGTGGATCCACACAACTGAATTTTAACCTTAAAGCAAAGCCACTTATATTTTGGTGAATGGCTTAAGTTTTAAAAGAGGCTCCGCTTGAAGAAAGTACCACTCCTTGTTAAACCACAAGGTTTACACTTGCTCAGATATACACTCCGTCAGGTATACCAATATTTTGGAAAAGGCTCTGCCCATAGATCTAAAAAGAACCAACCCATTGTAACACAAAGTGTGTCTTTCAAAGCTTCATAACTTAAACAAACAACAAAAAAAAGCAAATAAAAATATATCTCTCACAAAAGCAACACATTTACCTATTACACCTCTGTGTAAAACAAGTGGCTCACTCAATCACTTTGGTACAGCGATAAATGTACTAAACAGAACTTTGGACTTCACAAGAAATCAGCCTGATTTCTTAATTGGAAGGAAACAACTGGATCCCTTCAGTAAGATGTTTACAATTCAGGGAGCACCTTCTTTTAAGAAAGATCTTTGCATGGTGGGGATTGTATCACGTGCTCCTGGATCCATCATTTCCTGGAACTCCGGGATTGTAGCTTTACTGTTATGTTATATTTCAAGGACAGCTCTTCTATTTTTCCTTTAATTTTACTGTAAGAGCCAGAACTCTTTCTCATTCTGTTATTTCAGTGTAAATTGAAAGCAAAGCCTTGAAACTCAGTAGCGTTACTGTGGGATTTACTGTTTTATAACTGGGATCAGAAAAGTGGCCCTAAACTTTCTATGTTATTGTGGAATGGTTTTACAGGAGGGAAAGATTACTTTAAGGATAAAACGGGAAAATTAATCAAAAAGGATTACAGCCAGAAAAATCTTACACTTACAATCACTTATAGTGAGCAACAGTGAAATCAAATTGTCTTACCATAACTATATTACTCTAGTCCATTTATTAATTTACTTAAGGAAGAAGTGGAAAGTAATTGGAGAGCTCGCTGGATCCCAAAAGCATATTGGTGCATGAGAAAAGCAATCCGCTAAGAATTTTCCAAAGCTTTTTAGAAAAAACAGTAATGCTACACCACAAATTGTTTTTTTGTGACACACTGATATGGGATTTCTATATGGGACGTGCAGCTAGCAAAGTGTGGGATATTCTGGTGAGTGCATGCTTGCTCCTCTGACTCTGCAAAAGTGCTCAATAGTAACATCAGCAGCTTTGAGTGATGGAGGAAAGCAGCAGCACACTGCTGAGACCTCACAGTGTCTATCAGAAAGACACAAGGAAAACCACAGCCTGAGTATGGGCGTTGAGTAGCTGTCCTCACTGGTGCTAAATACTAGGGATGTGAAAAGTCACAAACTTGCCCATCTTTCCCTCTCTTTTGCTCCCAACAAAACTGTGGTGAGAGAATCAAACATTGTGAAGAGCAGTATCGTAGAAGAATAGATGAAATACTGAAATTAATGCAGACTTTCCCAATTTCTTCAAACATAATTTTATCATGCCACCAACAAACAAGCAAACTCCTCTCCCTTTTCAGCCCACCAAAAGAGACAGGCCAAAAAAAGAGCTCAACGGTACAGTCTGTCAGAAACCAGTCGTGTACTTCATAAAGATTGATATGTTTGCACGAACCAACAGTTGAACCATTGACCTCAGCATTTACCATTTTTATGTCTGCAAGAAAAGTACAAGAAATTGGTCTCCAAAATTGTTCTATTAACATCCTAACCCTAGGAAAGTATGTCAGAAATGTCTCTATTATCAGACTGTATTATAAATGAAAATATGCTTCAGCAGTACTCTTTTTTTTTTTTTTTTTTTTAATCTAGATCCATTGTATGTTTCATTTCTTACAATTCAGCACTACCAAAAACCTCTAAGCTTTTGGGAAAAAATCTAAACAGTTTAAGACAAGACAGAGTACTTTGAAATGTTAAGAAAATGTCTTCTCTTTTGGATTACTGATGATAGAGTCATTCTAAATTCACTTCATAGAAGTAGTAAATGAAGAGCATTACTACAGGCAGAGGATATAAAACTATTTCCATAACAATTTGCTCAGCCAAGTACCAGGAGACTCTTTAGTCCTACCTGGTGAAACAGCTAACAGGATGCTGGGTTTGACTGAACCTGACTGAATGCATATTACTTTATGCCAAATGCATTTAAAGAAATTAATGTTGAAGTCAGTTAAAGGAGATTGAAAAAAGCCATAAATATTTTGAGAGATCACTGTAATCATGGAAGTGGCAGAGTACAAATAGAATTTGAATTTTCATCCATCATGTGTTTGTCATTTTGCCTTTGCTACTCAAGCAGAGTAAAACCACAAAATACCATTGATTTTTAACTATCTTTCACTTTCAGACCAATAAAAATTTCTTAACTGGGGAGCAAAGAGAATGTGTCTGTTGGCAGCAGGTTTATGATTTATGGTCCTCTTTTCCAGGTTACTACAAAGCAACCCACAAAGTGCTGGGAGTGTCTGTGGATTACCTACATGAAAGCCACTATGTTACAGAAACACATCACACATGTAGATCAGGATTGAAAAAAATACAAAAACACTAATTGTAGAGACCTAATCATTATACTCCTGATTTGGTGCTAATATATTACAAATTCTGTTTTCTTGGTACTGAAATATTTGGCATCCGTCTTTTCCTCCTTGTAATCCGCTTGCAAAACTTCCATGGAAAAATTGATTTGAAACTTACTAACTAACTGGTATCCATAACTAGTATCTCTAGTATCATCTATCTGAACGTGTTATTAGTTATAGTGACAGAATTCTTTTTTCTACTTTATGATGGAAAATTTAAAGGAAAAATTCATGGGCGAGGGCAAGGAGAAAGGTTTCATTTTCCCTTTTCTCCAGATTGGGACGAGGTAACGGTTGGTCAACCACAAATATTTTACATGTTAACTTTTACTGGTAGGCTGTTTCACACCAGTAAGAAATAAATCTAAGGATATGTCAGAATTGATGAAGTACTGACAGGTATTTTCATTGTGCTCATATATATATATAGACACACAATTTTTTCCTGTTTCTATTCTGTGCTCCCAAGGCACTTTTCTGGAGTTAGCATTTTCCATATTCATACATATTACCACATATAGCTGTCCCACAAGGAGAGTAAGATATTATATAACAGTTGAATGGGAAGCTCTCTATCACAAAATACCTTTTGTCATTTTATCTAGGAAAGCAATATTAAGTGTGAATATCACAACCAACTCACCTTTTCAACATTTTATCGTACTCCCTTAAAATCTTACTGTCACAAAACAGATGAAAATATACAGACTGTGATAAAAGCCCTCGTTACATTCATTTCAGACAAGTCTTCTTCCGCTGGGTTTGTCTGGGTCCTACTTTTAAGCCTTTGCATTACACAAAACCAAGCATATACACTGCAGACAATTTAATGCAATAATTTTGGCAAACCTTCCTTCTGATGAGAAGGAAATGTTATACTTGGCACTACGGTGATGGTGTTCAGAGAGTCTTGTATCTTTGGCATAGATTCCTGTCCTGTCTGACTAATTAAATCTCATGAAACTGCCTGTTTTGGTAGATAATTTAGGATTCTATTTGTAGTCATTGTAGTATTAGGAATTTCATGAAAAATGTACCCACTGAGCTATATGAGAAAGGATTTATTTGCTCATGTAGCTTGGAAGCTTGCTTCCAAGTAACTGATTTGTCTAGTGGAAATTTTTTCATCCTGATGGGTCCTTTAGATGGTACTTTGAGGGAGATTCTCAGCTTGCTGGCTCAACTGGCTTCCACTTTTTTGTTCTTCTTTTCCTGCCAGCCCTTCAACTCCTCGCCTCCTCAAATACAGCAATGCTGAAGGCAGAGATATCCCTGTAAATAAATTTATCGACAAGACATGCTCTCACTGGATATCATCTGATGCCTTCTATGGAATTCTTATGGGCTCAGTAATTGCATGCAGTGAGATTTCTTTGGTTCCTTAAAACTTTCTAATTTGCTCTTAACAATTAATTTCTGATTAGACTTCCCCACTAGCCCAGCCATGATATGCTAAAACTCCCTGTAAGAAAATTTGGAATCACTGTCTTTTCAAAAGTCTACAATATTATGTCTGCATCATGTCAATACAGATCCTTGCTCTGGACTCATATTAATATAATACATTTGTATAATATAAATGCTTGCAACATTTACATTTCTCTCCTGCTAGACTGATCCCAACTGACATTCTTCAGCATCTCTGTTGATATCTAGAATGTAGTAAAATAAATTGTTAACATGTATTTTCTCTTGAATAGTATTTTCCCTGTCTGTAAATCTGATTTCTTTTGCTGCCATTAAAGCAAGAGGTCCTTGTTTTAACGGCTATTTCCCATTATCATGTTATTTTCCACCCTACCCACAGGTATTCCATTGCCCTTCATCTCCTGGTTGTAGGTTTCTATTTTGACAACAGCTTTGTTTCAATTCTCTGTTTTTGAAAACTCCCTCACCTGATGAATTATGTGTCCTCTTCTCTTATTCACTGTGCTCACTCTGAGCCTGCTCACTAGTCTTCTAAATGTGCATAGGTCTTGACAGACTTAGGAGACATTCTCTGCACACTGATGTGATCTCCTTTGATCTTACTACTAGTCTATCAGGAACTAACTCATTTTTTAAGATTTGATAATTGCACGAGCCTATTACTTCATACTGCTGTGCTCAGTAGCACACTATTGCTTATTCAAATAGTTGATTGCATAGGTTGAGTGTTTTGTGATATTTCTGTGGTTTGCAAACATTCCTGGAGTGCTCCTAGAGCTATGTGTGTATCCCTTTGTTTGCTGCTAACTAATTTCTGGTGGTCTGTGTAATAGTACATCTGCTCACGTTTTATTTGACTTTTCATACAACCCCCCACTGTGATCTGAAGAATATTCAAGAGTCCCATTTCGTGTCCATCTGCTCAAAGACTTGAGTTTGGTATTCTTCTGTGAATACTGTTAGATCTTTCTGCTTTGTTTGCTTATAGGTATCTGTAGGAGCAGCCCTGCTCTTAATGTGTTGTTCTCCCCCCAAGCATAAGAAAGAAGGATCAAAACCATGCAACACTTAGGCTTTGTCTTTTCTCCCCACAGAATTTTTTGCTCAATTTTAGCAGGCATGGTATTGTTCCTCTCCCCTACCGAGTACTGCCTAAAATAATATCCCTGTTGCAAGAAGCAAACTGCTTCTAGAGGAAAGCATTTTCCACCCGTCAACAAGTTTCCTGTGGCACACAGATCCTAGGTGTTAGGCTGTTTTTAATGACCATATGCTGGTTCTTTATCTGCTAATTTACTATCTACTTCTTGCAATTCTCTCTAACACTGCGAACGAACGTTTTCTTTCAATGTTGGGTTTATACCTACTGACAGAACATATACCATAGCCAAAAAAATCCATATCCTTCATCTATCACTGTCAAGAAAGCAGCCAACTACAAATGATCTGGCAAAATCAGTTTAAGCTAATCTCTTTATTTTATTTGTTGTTAATTTCTTAGACCAAAACCATATGGTTACAGAATGGAGTTAGTTCTCTTCCAAAGTGAAATCAGAGAGGAGAGGTAGCAAACAAATTCCTCTAAAAATCTGTGGAAGCCACTAATGCATATTTATACCTCTGTCTCTAAAAGCGTTATGTCCTAACATGAGGCTGTCTGTCAGATTTCACTAGATGTGGTGATTGCTCATCTCTCAGCATATAACAAAAGAAAATCTTGACTTCAGGACATAAAGGCTGTCAAGCAAGCTGATTGCATTAAAAGAAAATCAATGCTAGAAATATGGAAATTATTACAAGGCGTATATGGAATCTTCCAGAGGGAATGAGAGCAACCATTCCCAGTCTAAAATTGAGAAGTAGTCTAGCTGGACTAAAATATTACTTGCACGGGGTTCAGTACAATTTGTAGCAAGTACTTTTAGGGGCTATTCATTAAGTGCACAGATATCAGCAGATCATCATGAGTGCAGTGTTCAGATTTTTCCACAACAATCATTCAGAATTGTACCTGTGGCAGAACAACCCAGCTAAAAGAGGAAATTGCAGCATTAAACCTGAAATTCAAATTTGAGTTGGTTTATAGCAACAATCTGGCACACTGGGTCCCCCCCTTGCTCCTTCTGACTTCTTCAGCTCCCAGCTGCCCACTTGCATGCTGGGCTACAAGAGGTTCCCAAGTTCACATACACAGTGACTGCTACAGTCTTGACTGCAGGCAGAGAATTTCACTTTGCTCAAGTTTTTAGCTGCTAAACCCTACTTGTAGCCCTACTTCCAGAACAAATCTTACATAGTAGGACTTGGGAAATCTGCTTGGAAAACTAGAGCTGCATGCTTAAGAAGTACTCTTAACGTCATGCCCATAATGAATGAGTTCAAGATCTTGTACAAGTACCTTGTAATAACTCAGTACTTCACTCATAGGCCCAAATGTTAAAAAGCATGCACAGCTCCTCAATTTGAGCTGAAAAAAATATTCAGCCGTTGTTTCTACAAAATCCTAAAAATCCTGCACAAAAAAAAAAAAAAAAAAAAAAAAAATCTCAAGACTGCAGTTTAATCAATACTACCACACCATCAACACTTCTAATGAAATCCTTCTGATTTCCTCTTCAGCTTCTTTTTCATTCTGTTTTTTTGAATCCAGTTTTGGACACATGCATAACATTCTGTGAGCAGAGACAACAGTTTCCTGATATTGCACATTATGCTTTATACTTGTATAAACAATACCTACTGGGTTTTTTGACTGGAGAAGCAATGAAAGAGAAGTTGTAGATTCACTTGGAATTTAAAGAAAGAAAGAAGTCAAGAAATGCTGGACACAATCTAAATAAGGTAATGGATTAAGAAAGCAGTAATGAGGATTTGAAGATACAACACTGAGATGCACTAACATCACCGAGAAAGGCAGAAGCATTCAGCAGGCTTAAAAATATTGATGTACTGAGACATAGCAAAGCAGAAAGAGGCTTTACATCTCTAATAAAAATGCATAACTTGATTCTGTCTCAAAAGTAAAAAAACCAAAACAACACAGAAGTGTAGCTCTTTAATAGTCCAGAGTTCCCCTGTGAGGGACCTGACATTCTAGAAGTTTACCTGCACGTACTGTCAAACAAGAATTTCACAAAAGCATTATAAATCTCTTTACTATATTCTCTGCTGGGGAGGCTCACAGGACAGAGCATTACTATTTGGGGTCCTGAAACCCAGTAATAAAGGATTCTACAAAGTGTTCTATAAACTGATGGAGCGAACAGATGCAAGAGGTAACACTGAGTGTTATCAGTGTTGTGTATCTGGCCTCTGGGGTATCTCAACCAAATAACTGCAAGCAAACATTTTTCTGGATTTAATCATCAGCAGTTTGAAGTGTCACACCTCTGATCATCTGAATGCAACACATTAATGCATTTCTGCCAATTTTCTCCTTTCCCTAGCTCAGCCACTTTAAAATAAATTAATCACAAGTAACGACGATGTAGTATAAAAACATGGAAAGACTGACAAGTGTCAGTAGCATTGAGACATCTCCCAAACAAAGAAAGCTTCCTCTGCAGAAAATGCAATCGTAGCATTAATGTCTAGGGAAGGAGCAATAAATAAAAGTTAACACAGTTCCTTTGTTTGGTATTTAATGACACTTTCTCAGTATTTTTGAGAGGAAATGAATAGACTTCCAGAAAGCAATGACAGTTATTTTATTGGCATATACAAAGGTCTACGTAGGGTTGAGATGTAAATTAAGAATATTAATCACACTGAAAATTTTGAGAAAGGCTGCAGTGATTAAACTGAATTACCAGTTTCTCAACATATGGTAATCTCAACAACTTGGCTGCATATACACAACTAGTACAAATACTGACTCCGAAATAGGAAACCTTGTAAAATAACATCTTAGAAGAAACAGAAAAAATAATCATTTGATTTCACGTTAGTTGTAAATAATGGCTGCAAAGTCACTAAGCTTTTATAATACACACACAGTAAAGAAAGCTGAGCAGCTCATTTCTCACTCACTCCCTTTTCAAGGCTTACCCTCCCACCTCTCCGTGAATGAAACTCCTATTGAAGTCAACAGGAATTCTAAATGCAAAGGTAGAATGATACTGATGCACAAGGGATTCCTGAATCTAAAGTGTTGAGAAAACACACAGCTTTTGAACTTAAAGAACCAACAGGAGATGTATTAACTTTCTTAAAAGTTGAATGTGTCATGGTACAACTTTTATAATCCAACATAGATGGGAGCTGAAACCAAGAACACTGAGATCAATGTGAATCTTTTTTATTTCCATTCTTACCCGATTAGGCTCACAGCAGTTCATTTGATACTAGATATGAAACCATTTACAAGGTTAATTTATGTCCCCCCCTCTTTTTTTCTTTCCCCTCCAAAGTGTACATCTGTGAAGTCTATAATGCTATAAAATAGAACTGTTCCATAATAAACAGACCGATTTAAAAGAGATTCTCCAAATAATTCTGCAGAGGTAATATCAATTCTAGTAATACTCCTTATACCCCAAATGTTTCAACTACTAGTAATGCTTCTAAAATTGGAATGAACTTTTTAAGTGTATCTGCTGTAACATTTATCTTCCACTATCAATATAGGATGCTTTGAACTGTTTTGCTACGCAGGGCAAACAACAGCCAGATGAACTAGAAGTGACTTTGCAGTACATAGGTGATAGAATGCACCTATGTGTGCTTTATCTGATTTCAGGCCAGTCAGTCACTTTTGATGGGTAAGTAACAGCTTATGCTGCAAGAGCTCTGAAAATAAAATGTCCAGCATCATCCACAGGCTGAGGATTGAAAGCAGAAGGGTGCAAGCTAGAATTAAAACTGTGCACAAAGTGAAATAAAACTAACCATGCTGAGGATTTCTCAAGACAACCCTATCAGTTGCTGCACACATTTCTGTTCCATTATACTTTACTTCAGAGTTAATAAAATTCTACTACATAATGCTTCTTTAAGGAGATTGATGGATATGTTTCATGCTAATTCCTTCCTGAGTTAGTAAGCCTTTATTTACCACACAGAAGCAAAACTGATGGCAAGCAGACTAGCAGAAATGCCAGCACATATTTTAAAATGTCATTACGTTGCAGACCAAATGAAACAATTGACCAAATTAAACTGTCTAGCACACATCCCATCTAGGTCCTGCTACTGTTTAGGGCTAAAGTGACACCGCATGGGTATCAAAGTGTAGTTTAAGGAACTGACGCTCAAAGACCACGTGCCTGTGTGAGGGACACTGAGGATTTTCCTCACGCACTGAACTAGCAAAAATAAAAGCAATATTTAATGGTGTTTCTGTATTTCCATAAACACAATTCACTTCAAAATATTTACACTTGATTTCATTTACTATACTGCCCCGATTTGGAAGTCTGCTGACATGGACAAGCTCTAAAGCTGGAAGAATGGGCCATAAGGAATATCCTGGTAGAGAAACTGCAGGAGCCAGTGGTGCAGCTGCCTACCAGAGTGAAACTGTAGGATGGTTCTCACTCCAACAATCACATGCAATGTGCCATGCCCATAGCTCCAGCCATGGCAGCTCTGCTGCAGTCAGCACAGACACAGAAGGACTGCACAAAAAAGACCCAGTCCAAATTTCTTTCATCTGCTGAGATATGTGACTTGTATTTCTTGTTCTACTCCTGTTACAACTCCTAGCCTCAGATATTCAATTTTACTTCCACAAAATCAGATTTGCCTTGTTAAGTTTGCAGCAGCTCAGCTTCCGATTAAGAAAAAATAAAAGAAAAAAAGGAAAACAATTTCCACTACCAAACAAAAACATAATGAAAAAACAAACAAACCCAAGAGACAAAGCAAAAGACACCCCTTGCTTTCTTGTCACTTTGCTAGTATGCAGACGTTGGTACTTTGCTACTAATCACTCTGGTTTAGGTTCAGCAGGAAAGGAGCTCAGCCCCAGCAGTGAGAGCCAGGCTCCTGGGTTCTGACCAGTTGGGTAATCGTGCTGCCAAACACAACAAACATTACCCTGGATCAGCATCCTGTTCCTGTGGATCTGTGAAGCTCTTACATCTGCTCATTTCCTACGGACTGCTGGGCAGGCTTAAAGCCTCTGGAGGTTCAATCCTCAAAGATAATACCCAAGTAACTGGTAACAGCTAAACAAACAACCTGTCCCCACTGCACCCCCAGTCACCAACAATCAGAACCCTCCCAGCCAGCACAAAATATCCTGAAATGAACACTAAGATCTGAGGTGTTTATTTGTTTGCTTTTTTAAAAAAAAAAAAAACTAGTCTACCCTCACAGCAGGAACTTTTTGCTAATTGGCATGATTCAGTTAAATGAGGAGGTATTTTGAGATGAAGAGATAGATCAGCTGTTTGGATAAGGGAACAGGGAGCAGGCTTATAAACCATGGAAATGAGGAAAAGAGCTGTCATGCTCTGGAGATTACAGTGAAAAATGATCTTGGGAAATGGGAGGAATGAATAAGGCAACAGTCAGTACATACAAATAGAAAGTAACACCATTAGAAAGGAAAAATCAAAGGAATAAGCACAAAAAGGGGATTGACTAGGTGGAAAGGATCCCAGAGAGGCAATGGACTGCAGACTGAATAGGAATCAAAACTGTCAAGCTGTTGCAACAAAAGTAAACTCTTTTTACTGGAGAAGACAGGAAAGTCTTAACTAAAACATGGGAGATAATTATTCTGCTCTATTAAGCACTGTTGATGTCTTCAGTTGGAATATGGTCCTATCTGGGGAAAAGTATAAACAAGACATACAGAAGAGGATAAGATGAGGATTAGAGTTCAGGAGGGAATAGTAAAATTGATAAAATTTGGAATATGACTTGTAAGGAAATGAAGAAAGGAAACACATAGCACCAGTTGAGAAAGAAAAGACTCGTCAGGGAATCATGATATGCCTTGAAATGAGCAAATGCTTGTCAGTAAGAAAGAAGTTATCCTTGAAGATTTTTCTCCGCATCTGCAGGACAGAACAAGGAACAACAGACTTAAATGTCAGCACAGGGATTTTGATGAAGTATTAGGGGAAGATTTAGGAGGAATCAGACTTTCTCAGAAGTTTATAGTTAGCCTGGACAAACCATCAGTGATACGGCCTCTTGAGATGATGACCTCTTGAGGCCTCTCTTGGGGATAAGTCCAGCAGATGGGAGGGAGCGGGGGGAGAAAGCATTCCTTGCCCCTTCCTCATTCTGGAGGATTATAGATTCTGCTACTGAATCACTTTGCTTAGTGGAGGGAATGGGAAAGACTGTCCCTTCGCTCACTGAGAAAGAATATGAAAAGCAGGGAGCCAAGGTAAAGTCCTTATTTCTGGTGTGTTGCTGCTTTCATTTACTAGAAGTTTTAATAATTGGAAAGATGCAATGAATTGCCTGAATTGTTACAATATTGGGCTCCAAATTCTCACAATAAAAGCACAAGAAGGACTGTGCTGGTTGTCCTTGATGAGTAAAATTCCATCCTGCTTATGTGCGAACTTGACACATCCTCAGCCTTACTTTCCCAGCAATCTTTAGATAAATTTTAACAGTAAAAGTGAGAAAGCGGCTCTGGGGAATGCATGGGGGATTTTTTAAGGGTCTTTACATGCAATCAGTGTACGATAGTTGTATTAGGAATAATTTTTTTATGACTGACTCCAGCTCTAGAAACAACTAAGGCCTTTCATGCAATAAGTTTTCTAATTATCTGTTTTTCTTGAAATTAGTTATCATTCCACCGTGTGGGCATATTAAAGTAAAAACAATAACAAATGCTTATAGGAGGAATTAATTACAATGGCAACACCACTATATCCATCAACAGAAAATGGCCCACAAATCTAGTGACAACCTAATAAAGATAGGCATTCTTCATTTTAGACAAGGTTTGGAGAGACAAATTATGGTGAATGAGAAAGAAAACAAACTTTGAGAGAAACTGTAGACGATGTATTTTGCAACCGAAGGAATGCATTAAAATAACATGAAAATGACCGCTTTTCTATTTCTGTATGAGCAAACAAGGGAGATTGGAAAAATGATCATTCCCATCAGGATGCTGAGAGAAGACAGATTAAGCTGCTCTTGTCTTTGTGTTTGAATACAGAGACAACAAAAAAGTAATTTCAGTTCAGAGAGGTTCAAGGTAAGCAACAGTAATCTTCAATTTCATTTTCATTCTGGCAGGTCTCCTCACTGATGGTTTGTGCTTAATTGCTTCTCTAGTTACCTTGTTGAGCATAACTGTGAGAGATCACATTTAAACAAGCTCACTTTGTTTGCTTAAATCCCATGGAATCAACCTAATTTTTGGCTCTGGAATAACCAGTCCTGACTTTCTAGAAGAAAAAGTCAACTTTTTAGCTTTTTCTTTAAAAAAACAAACATTCCTAGTATTACTATATGCTGATTCCACATGCAAACGTGGTATTTCTTCTACACCTTTCATTCATGATTCCCACTAGTCTTACAGTTACGGAAGCATCCTTCTGCTCCATAGCCCTATCTTTTCCTCTGATGACTTTAAACAGTAGAAAAAACAACTATCATTCTCAGAACATGGGATATAAGTTGATCTGTTTTATCACACTGCTACTCCCACAGAAAGATACTGACAAAACAAAAATGGGAGAAATCAGTGTTGCTGATGCGGAACACATCAGCATTTCCACATGCATGAGAAGGACCCAAACTGAAGCAATAAGGAAAGTTATAATAGTTAGGACAGAGAGCACAAAGTAATAGAATGAAAGACAAGGCATAAAAGGCAGAGAGAATAGCAAATTTCACAGAACCAGGAGAGAAGGCAGCAGAAGAGGCAATAAAATTTTCGAAAAAAATGAAGCCAAAACCTAAATCTCATTCAAAAACACCAATGTGCTTAAGGAAGTATTATTCTGAGACCTAATGGGACCTTTTCATCTCTGAATTGGTTCATTCAAAATAACTACTTTTCACCACAGGTTTAAATAGTAGCTAAACTTTATGAATTTCACAGGCATAAAGATTGTACAGAAGAAAGTCAAAATAGTCTAACAAAGCAACTAAGCTTAGTTAAAAAAAAAAAAAGAAAGAAAGAAAGAAAAGGAAAAAAAAAAAAAAAAGGAGCTTAAATGAAGAGAAATGGGCAGGCTGGATGTGGCCCTTGGCAGCTTGCTCTAGTGGTTGGCAAGCCTGACCATAGCAGGGGGTTGAAACTAGATCTACTGTTTTGAATCCAGGCCATTCTATGATTCTATGAAATGTTACAAACAAACGGAGGACAAAAATTAATATAGGTGAAATCAATGACGAGGAGAAAGAACATGTAGAGAGACTGTTGTATTACAGCTTTTTTAATTTGACTTTCCTAAGGAACAGGCTTTTAGGAGGCTAATACCAATTAAACCCAAGTTTTGTGGGGAGAGCAAAGGGAAGAGCTACAGGAAACTCCAGTAGCATCAGGCTGTTATCCAGTAGAATATTCCTATATCTCTGTCTTATGCTCACAGACATAGTGGCACCACCAAGCAGATGGGCAGTATTTCTAGGTACTTCTAGGATCATTCAATCAGCATCAAGGACAAAATATTTTCCATGCTAATATAGCATCCCTGGTACAGACACTCGAAAAAAAAATGGATGTTAACAGCCTGGTTTCAATTCATCATCATAAACTTTAAGACAAAGAAAGCATCTCTGTTGAAATTCTGCCTCTACTATGATAAATTCCTATTGACTACAATGACACTATAATTCACCATTAGAAATTGTTGGGTCTGTGGATTTCAGGTCCTAGAGGATTACACATAAAGCGTCAAAAATGTCATTTTTTTTTCCTCATCAAATTACAGAAATTAGTAGCTGAAGGGTATAAAAAATATAATAGATTTTAATTTGAATGAAACATTGGATAGATGTTACATGATTAGACTTGAAAGTTTTATAAAAGTTCACTTTGCCATAAGGAAGAATCCAAAGACACAAAGCCAAAGAGCTGAAGGACTATCAGTACTGATTAATACACGAAGCCACTACATGAATATGAGGCAAAGAGGAAGTTTTCAGCCCCAGTGAGGTTTGGTGTATACTGATCAGTAAAGGATAGGATTGGTATGTGGCAGAGAAAAAAATTAAGCTGTTAAACAGTAACTGACTCATCAATGACTGTTTCACAACAACCTGGAGGAGTTCTCGCCCCTTTCTTGCCCATTGTTCAGTTTGCTCCCTCCTTTCTGTTAGCTCATAATTATTGCAGAATGGAACACTCAATACTGAACAGCGATTCTCTTGAATCCTCATCTGCTACCTGGGAAAGTTAAGGTGTCAGAGCCTTGGAAAGATTATGGACTACAGTTTCTGCAAATCGTTTTTATTTTTTCCCCTATGAGCATGGCATGCAGGCTCTTGTTCTTTGCTGTAGAAACTGCACAGCTAATGGTGGTGGAAATGAATGGAAAAGAATAGGAAGCATCACTTTTGGAGCGACCTCTGCAATTTAAAGACGTTAAACCCTTCCTGGTAATCCCCATGCATCTTTCTTCTATCTCTACCTGCTGTTATATTCTAAAGGGATTCTCTAATAAAATGTAATAATTTAATGCACTGATAGTAATGCTGATTCAATTTTCTGCTTGCATAAATATCTTCTAAATCTATATTATTAAAAAAAAAAAATCACTGGCCCTAGGTGTAAAAATCTGTACTTCTAATACTCTATGTATCCAGAATTAATGGTCCAGTAACAACAGTTATTTGATAAACTGATCAGTCATACCTTATCTACACTACTATAATATAGTATAGGCATCCACAAGTAAAAGCATTAAAAAAGGAAAGATCTGTTGGTACTGAGCATGGATTAAAGGATTATTTAACCAGATGAAAGCAATGAGGGTGAAATTGTTTCAAACGATGTGTAAATGCTGCTTGCTTCAAAGATTCTGGTGAAGAACACCAGGAATGCAAACGCTGGGTTGTGTTATTTGTGGAAGATACTATCCTGGCAAAAATCCAAACCACCAGACAAAAATACCCACACAAAGCAGTTTGTATTGAAGAAATGCAAAAGTGCTGTGAAAAAACCCTGCTGCATATCATTCCTACTTCTCTCCTATTGCCTTTTATTTTTTTTGCAAAACCAACAGATAGATTTAGCTCAGTGTTGGTGTACAGGTAGATGGCTCCCTGTCCCACTACAGAAACCCAACTTGATCAATCTGAGAGAGGCTAGCAAGAGTAGCCAGTAATATTTGAGGAAAAACCAATAGCACTGAAGGAAAATCTAACAACAAGCTT
Source organism: Gallus gallus (assembly GCF_016699485.2). Lineage (NCBI taxonomy): Eukaryota > Metazoa > Chordata > Aves > Galliformes > Phasianidae > Gallus > Gallus gallus. Next base: position 14,345,602 of record NC_052544.1, read on the forward strand.
TCATATAAGGAAAAGGCTACTAAATACACCCAACTGTTAGGTACCCAACTGTTTGTCGTGCCAATGTTAAAAGTTTCAATTCAAACTAGGGCTGTTTAATCTGGGGAAAAGGAGGCTGAGGGGAGACCTTATTGCTCTCTTTCAATATCTGAAAGGTGCTTACAGCGAGAGCAGGACTGGTCTCTTCTCACTGGTGACAGGACAAGGGGAAATCGCCTTAAGTTGCACCAGGGTAAGTATAGGTTGGATATCAGGAAAAACTTCTTTACAGAAAGGGTTGTTAAGCACTGGAATGGGCTCCCCAGGGAGGTGGTTGAGTCACCAAGCCTGGGTGTGTTCAAAAACCGTTTGGATGTGGTGCTCAGGGACATGATTTAGCAAAGGGTTGTTAGAATTAGGGTATGGTGGTTAGGTTGTGGTTGGACTTGATGATCTTTAAGGACTTCTCCAACCTGAGTGATTCTGTGCTTCCATGAAATATATGAACTGCAAAAACAGAAGTTCAGGTTACAAATTCCTCATGGTAAAAATAGGAGAATCCCAGAATAAACCGCTGAGCAGATTGTAGAGTGTGCTGCACGGGAGATCTTTATGAAAGCAGTGAATAAACATTTGTTAGGAATGGCGCAGACATAGTGGATGCTCCAGAGAGAAGAGCATTAGCTAACACCTTGAAAGTCTCTTGAAATAATATCTTCTGATGTCACTTCCAAAGCTTTCCAAGTTTAGTGGATTGAGAAAGTGATGAACTAATTATTTATGTGAAAAAGTTCTGATGGGATGATGTATCTACTGAACTAACATTTGGCTGGATTTATAGTTTGTTCTGCGCCATTTTCATCTCTAGTAGATGAGGTGTGAAATTGCTTCAGTAGAAGGACACAGTACATAAATGTATTCAAATTTAGAACAGGACTAAGACTCAAAGTTTGGGATCATGCTGAGATCACAGCCACTTCTGGATCTCCGCATTCTTTAAGACATATTTGCTGTGGAAGACCTTTCTGTCAGATCTGGTCAAGTCCTTGCTTTTTAATTGTTAATTACTGACGTTTCTCAGTCTCTGCTATGAAGACATCCCATAGAAAACAGCACTGAATAGCAAAACTCCAAAAATGGGACACGTGCATAATAGTTTGCTTCACGTGCTTCATTCACTTTGAAACTTCTTTAAAAACCATGGCTTTATAATTCGTAATCATTTGAATAATAAAGCCAAACACCTCAGACTCCACCTTATCACCTCCTGTTTATTCCAAATCTTCTAAAATAAATGTAAAATAAAAGTTTATATGCAAGAGACAGCAAGGTTACCATGTTACCAATCACTACTCAGAAGTGAGCATTTGGCAGCACTGACAAGATCCGAGGTACGGTTGTGATTATTTGTGCTAATGGACAAGAGATGAGCAGCTGACTTTCCAGTACTTCCAAGATTTTGAATGTTTCTATCAAAGTTATCAACATTCCCTTTACATTTTTGCACTTCCCTTGCCAGGAATAAGTAAAATTCACAAGTTTACACAAGTAAGCCTCAAAAAGGAGAAACTATTTTGGCCCATATTGGCTCAATCATTTGCAATATTAATGATAAATGTATGAATAGTAGAATGCACGTGAAAATAACTATTGGCCATTTGTATCAGAATGACTGAAAAAGAGAAATACACAATGAGCGTGCATTTTCCATCCAAGTAATGCAAGCCTAAGCTGAATTCCAATCACTGTAATACCACTAAGGAGGCTGCATGTAACTGAGGGCAGAATTTGACACTGATGTAATTCTGCCTTTGTGTTCTACCTCTTAGTAATCCGTTTTAAATCTATTCGTCATACACTTCTTCCAGCTTTATGAGCTTAAAGGAATTCTTAGTACTTCCTCCTCTACTTTTGATAGAAAAAATAAAAGGATGCAAAGGAATTAATGAATTTAGATTTAATGCCCAACTTTAATTGCCAGGACAGGGCAATTACGTTACAGTTCATTAAAATAAAATCCATTCACCACACACCCACACCCTAGGCTCTTTATATGTTTCAGACATATCACGTAGATTCACAGCGTTCAATGCAAAATAAATGTTACTATTAATTTTTATTAAAATACTAGTTAATTCACAGCTACCATAATTGAAACAGAAAACAAAACATTGTTATTAGCTCCCTACTACAAACCACATGAAGATTTTAATGAACCTTTTATTTAGGTAGCACACTGAAAATTAATTTCTCAGACTAGAAGTTCTTATCATTGGGGAAATTGCCTACCTATAAGAATAACCTTTTATAATTATTCCATAATTATTCCATGTCTTAAAAAAACATGCTTGAGAATAATTCAGACTTTAATTTTAATCATTTCCTTTTGAAACATCATATTGTGCCAATGTAATTGACAAACACATGGAGGGAGATAACAAAATAGAGTTTAATGTACACATTCCCTCCAAAAAATTAAAATACTTCTTATAAGAAATACTTTTTGCTCCAGACATACATTTAAATCTTCCCTTCTTGGCCTCTCCTCCCTGCAGAATGCAAAGTCTGCACCTCGTGCTGCTTTGCTTCAGCAATCTACTGAAATGCCATCCCTTCCTTCCCTGAATGCTAACTAGAGGTGAACCTCATATTGTGAAGTCTGGAGAGTGCCGTTTCCTTATTTGAATTCAAAATAATAATTTTTAATTTAAAAGCTGCAGAGAGATCACAAAAATCCAGTTCTTTCAGAAGAGCAAGCAAAAGACACTTCCCTTCTTGCTAGATTGACAAAACAGAGAGCATACTAATGGACAGGTGAAAATCAGCAATGCCAAAGGACTGTCACACACAAAATCCATTATTAAACTATCTGATTCTGTTTCAAAGCATTGAGCATCACCTGTTGCATACTTCATCTTCCCTTCGCTCAGCTCTCTTCCCCAGCTCAAAGGAAGATAAAGTGACAGTATCTCAATTTCTCATCTCCTTTGGCCTTCACCCCAAAACACTGTTTTTTTCCCCACTATGTATTTGCCAGATCTTTAGGTAAGAAATCCTCAAATATTCCGTGCTGTTCATGAAGATGATGTAATTAAATAGACAAAGTATGGCCATTTTCTTGCCCCAAACAACAGAATGAAGCTTAAATACTCTTAGCTAGTCCTCAAAGCAGCATCCTATACGTTGTCTGATCTGAAAAAACTCATTTTAATGTGTACTACAGACTCATTGGACAGCTACCACAGACTAGGCAGCTGGCTTTCAGGTAACCAGGAAGATGTGACTGATAAAGGAGGCCTATTTTCAATTCATATAAACAGCTGCATCCGTCAGAAAGTTCATCTTCAATGCAATTTTAAAAGCCGAGCTACCCACGCTGGGTGTTTGCAATGGTTCCATACATCAAGCATGCTACACACAAACGTGCCACATGATGCTGAAGGGGAATGAAATTTCCCATACAAAATCAAGGGAGAGGACGGTAATAGAAACTGAAAGAAGATAAAATGTTTTTGTGCAGGTAGTAGAACACCAGCTGATAGCAATTCCTCTTTCAAGCCACAGTATACTTAATTTATTTATGGGCATTGGAAAAATGGTATTGGCACAGTCCCGTGTAGGAAAATACACTAGTAGTGCCACTCAATGAAAAAGTAGCTCAGAAGGAAAAATGTAAAGAAAATGAAAAATGCTTGCCAAAATATCGAGTCCTATTTTTGCAGTAGAACAACGAAGAAGCCAGAAGCAGTTTGGCAAATAAGACTGAGAACAATTAAATACAGCTTACACTGAGAACACAGCAAATGCAAGAGCTAGATAAAAACATGATGCCTTTAGAGGAACAAACTGCAGACCATCATCACGTGATTATTCTGCCATTTGTATTTCAGGCAAAATGGAGAAAAAAAATGGAGAAGGAAGGGAGGGAAAGAAGTGCATTTGCACAGGAGAATATTGCAGAGCTCTCCTACTAATATTAAAGATACAAGGTAGCAATGACTGATAACACTGAATATGAAAAAGTTGTTACAGACATCAAAAATTACTGCATGATGCTCTCCTTTGAGATAACTAAATATTCGGATTTTGAGGATGAAATGGTCCTGTGGGTTGGAGAGAATTTACTATAACCATAAAAACAATTGGTGCTGAAGTTCACGATGGAATTAACAAATCATGGCTAGATTTTAGTTATTTTTTAAATCTAACATAACTTTCTTAGGTAGCTTTATGGCCTAATGAGAGGGAAGACAGCATTTTTTCCCTATATTTTACCACAACACAAGAAGCACAACAGGGCTTCTTCCCTTTCTCTGTTTCACAGGCATCTACTGCCAAAGTCAACAAATCCTCATTTCTTGGTTTTAAATATGAAAGAGTATTGCAAAACTCCTCACTGGACACAAACAGGGTTAGATGCTGTAGTCTTCACAGCAAATACACTTCTGTTCTTACGGACTAGTTGCATGCATTTGCTGATATACATTTTTAAATTCCAGCAGTTAGAAGAAACTGCATGAAGATACTGATGTATCACATAAAAATAATTACTGCAAAGGTTCCTTACATTGCATTAGAGACTGCTGCAATGTGCAATGATCCCTAGGATTGCTTATCTGTATGTCCATTTATTACAGAGTTCTGTTTATCTGTTGCTAAGAATGAGATGGTAGGTAAGAAACTAAGTGAATTAATTGCTCCGTTTATATACTGAAGCTGTCCCAGGAACGGTGTGTTCTCATAGATTTGATTCTATTTTTCTGCCTTTTGGTTAAAGTGAACACAATAGTTCCTCATTTTGGGGAGGCAATTCATTTGGATGCCTCCCTCTCATACGGCTACAGAGGCATTGCAAGGATGCACATATATAACAATGATGCTAGACAACATGCCCCAGATAAAATAGATCAAATCCTCCAACAGAGGTTTCATGAAGGACAGTGCAAGACAAATTCTCGCTTTCAGATATAGCTTTCCTGACCTTACGCTTTGAAGACAATGTATGGAAAGTCGAAACACTGAATAACAAGACCTTTAAAGAAAGCTGCTAGCCAATAACTGACAGCACAAAGATACACATTAATCACAAAATCCATTGATATCTTGCAACCAGAGGACACAAAGAGAAAAGATAGATTGTGATTGAATGACTAAACAATGCCAACCAACGTGATAGTTGTTTTTTACCACTATTTTTAGGGAACTTTTTAGTGCTGAATGACACACAAATACATATTTTTTTAATTATTCACCTTGATATGTACTTGTATGTATGCTGAATTATCATTTTTTAGCTTAAAGTAACTTTCAAAATGACTAAGGGTTGCAAAGCTAGAATGCAAGTAGTCAGCTTTCATCAAATTATTAGTATTTCATGCAAACATCTTTAATCTCGAGCAATAAGAACAGGAAGGAAAATAGCTGTGATTCAATTAATGTTCTGGTGACCTGGGCATATAGTTTTATAACAGAAGGAGATTTAAATCTTAACTATACGTGCATTGTCATGTTTTATCTAATGGATTGAAATGAAATAGCTAACTGATTTTCACTCAGATCTGAATCATTAGGGTTAGAGCATGGTCTTGCTTGGTCAGAAAAACCACTAATATCCCCCATCCCAGAATCATCTACAAGATCTCCTCCTGTACCAGAAAGCAAGTGAGATAGGAATATGTAGTTGGGTAAAACAGACTTTTGCCAGTCCCAGTCCCTGTTAACATTTATGGGGGTTTGCAAGCCTGTGATGACTGCGGTTAGTAACTATCATGAAGCTTATGCACATTATTCCCATCAAACAAGAGTCTGTATTTTTTGCATATGGTGCCAAAATGTCTGTCAAAGATACCTGTTCATCTTTTTTCCCCCTTTCTTGCTCTGACTGGAAATCTATTTTAAGGAATACCTTGTTCAGCATTTCTTCTGTGTTCTTTCTGTGAAATTAACTGGCTTCTATTAATCACTATGCAACCACAGAATCACAGTGCTAGAATGGCAATTCTGAGAAGGTTGTTGGTTCCATTTCTCTTCCCTGTAGCTAGATCACCTATCTGTGTCATTATCCACAAGAAATATGTCTAACATACCTCAGAACACCTTCAAACACATAGACTCTACAGACTTTAAAATACCTCTCACAATGCTTAACTATTCTTGTCATTATGAAGGCAAAAATTCATCTTTGCAGTAACGTGACTATTTGTTTTATCCACAATGGACACATTGTGCACTATTCCACTGCTTAGCTATTGAAAATAGGATTCCCCTCTCCCCCAGGCCGTCTCCTCTCCTTCACTCTTTCTTCCTAGAGTATTTCTGCAATACTGATCACTGTCATTAGTTACTTTTCTCTGGGTATTTCCAATTGATTCACTGTATTCTGGAAGACTGGTACTCAACATTCCAGCCAAAGTCTTACTGGTGCTTATTAGAGCTAAATGATTACTCCTAGTTTCACGTACCAATGCAACATTTACTTCCTTCACAACAGAACAACACTGTCGACTGACAGCCAATTTACAATCCAGCGTAATCCCCAATCGTTTTTTATGGCTATCAGTTAGAATTTATGACTGTCCAGTTCTTATTCATCTATTTTTTGTGCAGTTGGTTATTCTTGCCCAGCTTGGAACTTTGCATCTGTCCTGACTGAACTTCATCTTTTGTTTTCAGACCATTTACTTAATGTCTTAAGGCCATTCTGAATTTTATTACTGTTTTAATATGTGCACAGCTTCTCCCAGCTTAGCTACATTTCTAAATTTAATAAGAATACTAATTTCAACATCTGCAATTTAATGAAAGAGGTGAATAATACTGGACCCACAACAGATCACTTTACTCAGTTCATCCTTCCAGCCTAACACAGAACACTGAAAACTACAACCAGAATGCAGCTTTCCAATGGATTTTGTAGCTACTTCACAATTATTTCTTTTAGAAAATTCTTCTTAAGCTTTCTTATAAGACAGTAATGTAAACCAACGCCAAAAGCCTTATTAAAGTCAAGATACATGACAATGCAAGTTTATCCTTGTGTCTCAAGGCCTGTAAATGTCACAGGAAGACTAATAGATTTCGTTTGACATTCACACCAGCTTTATTCATCCCCTTATCTTCTTGATGTTAACAAGCACTTGCTTTAATATTTACTTTGGCACTTTTTTTCAGGATTTCAGTATCAAGTCATGAGATAAAATTTCCATTTTCTTCCCTTTCTCCCACTTGAAGAGTGGGTACGTTACTGGTGCATTCTGAGCTTCCACAATTCCATGTTTTCAAGGATAGCTTTTAGTACTTCTAAAATTATTTCAGCCAATTCACTTAACCCTTGGATCAATCCCAAGTGATTTGCAGACATCTAATTTACTCAAGCCTGTTCTTCTCTAATCCATAGTCTTAAACTTCAGCGGAGGATATTAATTGTGATACCCATCTGATTGCAGCTGACCTTTTAAGTTAAAGGTAAAGCAAAGACAAGTAACGTTTTTCCCTTCCCAGCACTGCCTGTATATAGGCTTCTTCTTCCACTGAGCTGCAAGTCATTAGTTTGATTTTTCTCTGCCTTCTAATACACTCATAGATAATTGTTAACCTTAAATCCTTTCCCAAACATCTCATTTTGTACCTGGCTTTCTGCGTTTGGGGCTATAGCTTTTGTTCCTTTAAGAGTTCAACCCAGTTTCACTTTCTGTAGACAACCTCTTGCCACTGAAGTCACTAAGAACCTTGTCATTAACCAAATCCCTGGTATTCAGATAGTTTGCTTTTGTGCCCCTTTCATTAAGGAAATTTCAATTATCCTAATAATTACTCCCCTCAAATGTATTCCTTTCAAACTGCTTACTGAAATCTGATTGTGAAACTACTTACTTTACTTGGATGTTGTCTTCCTAAAAAGTTTGAATTTTACCTTTTAATGCCCATTGTCTGCCTTCTACCTTCTCTCTCCCCAGGAGTGTCTCTTTTTGATTAGAATCAAATGATGGTTACTGTTAACTCACAACTGTATTAACACATTTAAATACTATGCAAATTACCTTTGTGTACGGGATGGCAGAGCAATAGATTTAAGCCAAATAATGTCAAAGCAGGAGACTGAACAAGGCACAATCAGAAAACAAACCCAAGCAACTGCTCTGGATGACACTTTGTGGGAGGGCCTCTCTCTTGCAGCAAATAAGGAAGGAAGCTTTGCAGACCTGTATTTTTCCAAGCAGTTCATTTTAAAATATCTAAATATGTTTTAAGAATAAATTCCTATCCTTTGAAGTGCAGCAAAAGGAGGGAGACTGATGTTCACGAAGTGATGTCAGTGAGAGCAGGGCTGGGCCATATGGTATTCCCAAAGATGCAGTTATTTCAATAGGACCAAAACAAGCACGAGGGGAAAGCACAAATTCCCTTTTGAAAAATTATCTGCTTCACAGGCAGTGAAGTAAGAGATTTTAAAAGAAAGTCAGCACCACTATTGACCAAACTAACAAGTGTTCCCAAAGTGCTAATAAAATTCTAGACAAGCAACCTATTGATCACTGAGTTCAAAGCACATCAGCTATAACACTATACAGATGGGGATCCCATCTCCGTCACTTTTGATGCTATATTTAATGAAAAAATGGGTTGCTTACAAGCTTGTAAAAATTTAATATTACACTTCTATCCCATGAAGACGTGTATCTGCTTGGAGGATATAAGCAGCCAAATTTGCTTGATATACATCTGAGAGAAGATAGCATATTTCATATGCAGTATCTCAGCTATTGTATTGTTGATTCAGTTAGCATGTTTTAAAATTCTACTGATTTACTGAAGATTTATAAGCATAATTCATGTGCAGTTGTCCTATGAATAGGCTTCTAAAACTAATTCAAATACAGTCAAAAAATAAATTGCAAAATAAGTTATTCAGTTGAAATGTGCCATCTGAGGCACAGTAATGGAAAACATTTATTATAAGGCTAACATATATTTGTGCTAGAGATGTGTACAGTACTAAACTCTCTGAAAGGAATTTATTCAGGCTTTTCTGAAAGAACATCTTAACGGGGCTAAAAGAAAATTACATGTTCAAAAGTAATTGTAGGTTCTATGATTTTCACCCAGCATCACAGGCTTAACATTATTGTCTTTTTGCTTTTGGAAGGCTTATGAATTTTAGGCAAACTTTATTGTGCACAGCTGCAGGAAGCTGGAGGGATTCTGGAGTCTGAACTTGCCAGTCAGATACTAAAAAGAATTCTGTACAGTTCAATGCAGAAGAGGAAACATGAATAGCAATGCATCTGTCTCTAGAAATAAAGTTCTGCATTCGACAAATTCACTTCCATGGGGCTACTGAACTGTGAAAGTCACAGGTTATGCTACACTGGAGGCCACAATCCACTGAAAATCAGTGTTTCCTCTTTAAAAGTGAGGGTATTTTGCCAGTTCAGCCTTTCATTAGTGCTCAGAAAGGGAATTATTTTTGCAATGATAAAGACTTTGTGCTTGTAGTTATTAATGATAGTCAAGTCTACATGTGCACGTCTGACATCAGAGTCAGTCATAGGTAAGTCCTGTTGAGGCAGATGAAGGTTTTTACAGTTCAGTAGAATAGGGATTTTGGACTTTTTTTTCCACCACAGACAGACAATATCCAAAATGAAAGCCCTGAGAATGAGAGGAAAGGCCCCCCAGGCGTCTCAGATATTAGGGAAAAGATTAGGAATAAAGACAGTGAAAATAAAGATAGTCCAAGAAACACAGGGGGATGTCCTGACTATGTCTGATGGAGGGTGGGGGTTCTTTTCCTGGGAAGTACAGCTTGGAACACTGGGATTACTGTCACTAGTGATGGATAAAATGGCACCATGCTTTAGCCATTCTCTTTATCTCAGTGAAAGAGGCAGGGTTAAGAGTAGGAATCTGGCCAGCTCAGTACACTGCAATCATATGACAGCATCACAATGAAAATGGAAAGATCAAGATTTGCACTAAACTGAACAGACATTATAGCAATTCAAGAGTTCTTGGTGCATATTTGAGGGAAAATAGTTCAACAGAATCATGTTTTTTTTCCCCTCCAAGTGTTAATAAATACGGCCTAAACGTTTTGGATTCACAGCTTGTGGATCCGCACTGCAAAGTGCATCCCATCTCTTCCATCGTTTCTATCTTTAGGGCAAAAATGCTTCATGAAATAAGAGAGCCATATGGCAGGCAAATTTGTCTCCAGTCGTACAATGTTAGACCCAATACAATGTACTCTTTACTTATGTATCTTACAAAAAAATGAACAGCATTTATTTGTCTATCAAAGCATTTAATACAACCATTGAGAGGTGGCTTTTAGCAGAAGTGTTCAACCACTTAAAATGTTTACTGAACAGTTTTCACTTACAATAACACAAGAAGTTTGAATGGATTAATTTTGTGGTGAGTCTGTCTAGGTGAAGAACATCAGACATTTCATTACTGTACCAAAGTCTCTGACTTGAGAGTGCTACGCTAAACTTTTTCCCTGATTCCATCTTTTCTTCCCTCAAAATCAATGGAGACTAGGAAAATATGTCAACTCAGCTGTCAAGCTACTTAAGAACTCTGAAATGACCTTGTCAAAAACTTAAAAAAATAGAAGAAACCAACAAAAAAATCCCCACACAATCCTTTGATTCATATTTTAAAAACCATGACTAACCTGCCCCTTCCACTCTCCCGCTTTCTGACTTCAGCAGCTCTGACAGAATTGAGTTCAATATTAATGACTACCAATCACTTTCAGGCTATACGCTCTTCCTTCTTCTGCAGCCCAAATGCCTTGTTAGCTTGGCTTGGTCAGTAAGATGTTCACCTTTGTACTGGTTTCTCCTAGTTTCAAGATGAAAACAAATCTGAGCTAGTCGCAAGGCTAAAAATAAATTCTGATTACTCAGGTACTGTCTACATGCAGCTGAAGCACTGAAGTCGAATTCCCTTGAGAAGGCATGTTATGCAAAGATACCTTGTGCAACTCTTTAGGGCTTGTTTCAGTGAAAACCATGTATGCTTTCTTCCAAAACAAGGTATTTTTTTTTCCTTGTGACATAGATGCAGACGTCTCTCTGCATTGCAAGCAGAAAGAAGACAGCTAGATTGCAGTGTATTGTTTTTAAATGCATAATCAAGTATTTCAATCTGCAGAATAAAGAAAGCTTTTAATTTTAGAAAGGAATATCGCATTGGTGGGTCCCAGCTTGCTCTTCTTTAAAAGATGCAAATGAAGTACAAGCCTAGAAGTAGAACTCCGCTGACTTTCAAGACTTCTGTCTATAGTTCATTTTTAAAGCTGTTCAACATATTTTGTATCACCTGGCTGCCTTTAGGAGATCACTTCTAGCAGGTAACTAACCACCTACAGCCTTCACAGTGATTCCACTGTTTGGTTTCCATATGATTTTAAAACATGAATTTAGAATCTAGAATTATACTTTCAGTGTGAAAATACTGCAGACATGTTCCAAAGAGAGGGCATTGATTTAAGTTAGCTTTAGCCCAGTAAGGTGACACTTATAGCCTGTGAAGCCCAGGAGAGAGGCAGTAGGCTGTTTTCCTTCACTCACCAGAGGAGTTTTTTCTCTCTCCAGCCATTCTAAGAACCACCTTTTTGCTGTGAGCTGAAATTTTGCCTTGTGAATATCTCTCAAAAACAGTCGTGTGGAGAACACAGACGTGCTGCTGAGCACAGAGCTGGAATTCTGTACCATGGGATCTGCACACAATTTTGAGATGAAAGAATCACAAAGATTACACACACACAAAAAATGTTTTCTATCTCCAAAATCACAGAAGAGCAGAGATGGTATTAACACCCAACACAGAAAATAACGTCAGAGCAGGGAGGATGTGGAAGAAAAGACTAAAAACAGAAAATTGTCTTGGCACTTCCTATTTAAATGGTATCCTGTCTACATATATACAGTATATATACATTTGTGCATGTATATATCCTTACATTGATACGTATGTTGAGGATTAGTCTTGCCAGCATCTGTATCCACCTCAGATCTAGAGAGATTTCTAGAATCATCGAATGAATCATAGAATGGCCTGGGTTGAAAAGGACCACAATGATCATCGAGTTTCAACCCCCCTGCTATGTGTAGGGTCGAATCCAGGGTCGAATTTTATGTCTAGGGTAGAATCCCTAGGAAGGTATGACTAGCTATTTTAACATTCTTGCCAGGGTGAACATTACCAGGGTCAGAATGACCTATGGCCAAATAAAATCTGTTTGTAAGATTTAAATGAGGCAAAAGCAGTGCAGGAATACCTGTGCAGGGCAGAGTATCATGATCTGAGAGCACTGCCTTGTCTGCACTCTGCCTTCTGAAGACAGGCTATCCATAGTCTGGGAGAGATTTTACACTGAAAGAGTAATGATCCTTTTCTTCGTAAAGAGACAGGAATCTTTATCAGATGTACAATTGTTTGTATCGCTTCAAGGTATCCATGTGTGATTTCAGACTCTAAAATGATTTGTGTTTTTGCCCAGAGTCACAAATCTCAGTAACACAATGAACAAGAGAGTTTTAGAGCATGTCAGTTCAAAATCTCATTGCAATATTTTGCCAGGATTTACCTCTTTGTTTTTTACCTTTTGGGAATAGAGAAGGTCATAAGAACTCTGAAAGTGGTGGGAGCATAAGTTCCATTCAAAGTCAATAGGATTTGTAATCCTAAATCCCTCTAATGCCTTTGAAAATCTCTCTGTGGATGTATACCTTGACAAAAGGATCACCTTCCCCTTTCCTCTAAAACTGGAGTTCCATTTCCGTAAAGACAGAGAATCAGTGCTCTTCAGCACTAATATGTAGATGTCCCCAGTAATATTCCTGGGAGCTATGAGGACATAATACATTGCATGAAATATAGCAATGAAATATAGAAACACATGTAAAGTTAATTTTTCAAAAGTAACTGTGTGTCCACAGAGACTCCAATGGATATTTCCTTCCTAAGCATTTCAGCAATTTTAGAGATTCAAGTCTGGTTGACAAAGCTGCTCCTTTTATGTCTAGTTTGTGAAATGAATAAATGCCGATGCTCAAATTGAAAGCAAATAAAGAAAGCATTATGGTTTCATCTGCTCCAGTGGTCTACTGTTTATTTATTTACCCCTTCATTCATTTGCTCCTTTCCTTCCTTAGTTGATTCACTTTTTCATCTCACTGTGGTATGATTTACAAGTAAAATTTCATACTTCTTAATTTCCAGAAGTGTAAATATTGCTTTAAAATAACTTGTGGTTCTCTTTTGCTATTTGATTTGCAATTTCCTTCCATTCTGAAAGGGGCTTAAGGTGTTTTTTCTCTCTCTTTTTTTTTTCATAGCTTTTCTTTTTAATTTTTATTTTTAAACAAAAAACGACTTGCCTGCTCAACAATTTGCCAAAGCAGCTTGCTTGCAGGAATATCTAAAAGCACATCAACGATACATACAAATAAATCTGAAGATATATATGGAAGCCTTGTGCTCCTTTTCAATGCCACACGACTTTGAAAGCAGTATCCAAGAGAGAGAGAACTATATAAGGGATCTACATCACTGAAATTCATTTGCATTGTAGTTGCTGTATATATTATCACTGCTTTTGAAATGGTTTTAGGATAACATCTGGTAAAAATAAAAAAACCCAGCAAAATAGCACTATAAATTCCAGAGCTCTATAGATGGATAGAGTAATAGGGTATAATCTTTTGAAGAAAATTCTAGGCCACTGCAGTTATTAGAGGCGTGATGTTGAATACTGCACGAAAGCTAGCTAAAGAAATGCAGGATCCTAAAAATGCCTTAGGGACTGGGAAAAGGCCTACCATCCACCTGTGTTCTTACAGCCGCAATATCCTCATGTCACATATGTTCTCAAGCACTCAACCACATTATACAAACTTCATTGAACATTACAAAAACAAGCTACTGTCAAAAGGCAAACAGAGAAGTGAACAAATCTGCACTTTATACAGCATGCTGTTATCTTCCATAAATCAAACAGGTGTTAATTGGTTCTACCAGACCAAAAGAAACTGTGCAAATGTTAACATTTGTCCTGAAAAAGCAAACAACAACCACAAATCACCTCTCTAGAAAGCTCTATGAAGTACACAACTCACAAAGTTTAATATTCACTCACTGAAGCAGCTCCAGTATGGAAATATAACCAGTGTTACAGCAACATGGTATCAGAGTGACATTCATAACAAATAGCCAAATTAAAACAACACTGATTAAAAGGACAAAATCATTGCATGCTATTAGCTTGCACAACTTCTGTATCCAGCTACAAGAGGATGAACTGCTGGGTTTCTTTGTGCCTAGTGTTTGTTTTGCTGCTGTTTGTTCTTGACTTTTTACATGGATGTGACACCACCTATCCAATACAATCCACCATGTCCAGCAATGCCAAGGCTACTAGCATTTCCAGTGGCCTTGATCTACGATATTTAGAATGAATGAAAAACTTGTTGCTAGCAGAGAACAGTCAGCATGAAGTCACCTGAAATACCATTTAAACTAAGTTAAAGTAGTTCTTCCTGGCATGGCTGTTGCTTCAATGCTACCCTGGACACAGCAGTTAGAATATTTTTTATTTCTTTTTTGCATCCTTTGTTGACTAGTCTGGAAGTTGCTGAAGCACTGCTATAACTTACCAACTCACCACGACAAAGACAGTGCTAAATGTCATTGACAGACTTTGAATCAGTGGCATATAAACCATTCTCTTCTCTTTTGAAAATCAGCTCTCTTCACACATTACAACTGGCTTCAATGAACTGTCCTCGAGTGTTATGAAATGCAGTAATAACATTTATGACATATTTAACAAGCTTTTAACATGAAAGAACAGTTATGTGAGGATACCTGTTTCAAATTGCATTTTTGACTGAGATTCATGGTTACAGAGAACCTAAGTATATAAATACCATGATTGAAAATAAGTTGGAATGGATGTGGATTAAAAAACACAGCTAAAAATACAGAGATGAGTCAAACCCTTATATATAAAACACCTCAAGCTGTGACTAAATTGGGAGTGAGATGTAAGTATGAATATAGCTCTTCATGAATGCATGGGACAGAGGAACAAGAAAAGCATAAAATATATGGGGATATCAAAAACTGACAGTAGACAACCACAAAATACTGACTTTACCTTGATCAAAAGGCTTGTTTGGATTCCAGTTTCTGACATAATCATCCTAAATGGGGAGGAAAAGAAAGAAAAAAGCAAAAATCAGGAAAAATATAAGTAAGTTTTTCAGTACAATTTTACATAACAAAACTACAGAAGAATCAGCTCAGCTCATCTTCTGATTATAATGTACTCAGTCCAAATCAGATGAAACTATCAACAGGTTATGCTCTAAAGAGTAGTAAATGCAAGCTAGAAGTTGAGGAATAAAAAACCCCTTGCATTCAGTACATCAAATCTTCCAACTGTTTTTCAAAATAAGCCCTTTAATTACATAGTTCCTGACAACTCCATGTTATTTCATATCAGCCAACAGCTTTTGATAATAAAGATAAGATAACGTGACATGATGCATGCCAACTTAGTGTCATAAAAGATCAGCACAGAAGGTTCTGAAATGCACATATTCATTTGGACAGACATAAATCTCACCACTGTGAATGTTCAGATATACAGCAATAATATCAGAAGCACTACACTTTAGTTATAAGAACATCCAGGAACATTTGCAGTGAATGCTTTTGTAAATTTTATCTTCTAGGACTCCTTAAATCAGATGTAGAGCTATGATTGCACAATGAGTCTTACATAATTCAGACTGTACTGTAAAACCAAGAAGGTAGGAACTCTCATGGCCATTGGTCAGATGGTTATTGTTGCAAACAAGGGTTTTTCTTCCAGCCTTTCTACAGACCCCTTCTGTGTGCCTGATTAATTTGCACTCCATATACTGAGCAAATATTTACCTGAAAGCAGTTTCACCCACTACAGAGAACCACCAACCCCACCCTCTGAAGAACTGGGACTCAAGCCCAACTGCAGTATTCACTTTACTCATAATATTCAGCTTATTCTGTATGTCTCACTTGTGTCCTCTGTGAGAGGAAGCGATAACAACAGAATAACATGTTTGAAGTGAGGAAGCATGGAATGTTTCTATCACAGTTATATTTTTCTGCATATTAATCTTTATTTCCTTCTTAATATTTCCAATGCTCTACAACCATTTCTTGAGGGGCTGCCACCGAAGAGATGTCCTTACCAATTAGAATGACATTTTGATTTTTTTTTCCTGCCAAGAGAGTAACTGAAAACCCATCAATGTGAGTAAGATACCTAAATTATTTCTTCCATAGGGCTTTTCTTACCATTTATCTCCAGTTAACTGAACTTCATGTGCCCCCTTGCTATCCTATCAACCCAGCTTGGAACAATTTGGAGACTGGAAGTCACTTCGTCTTGTTTTCTGGGTTCAGAACAGCCCACAGAGCTGCTGCAAGCAGAGCAGGATGCCCTCCCTGAATGCTGTGCCTTCTGGCAGTGCATTCCCTGGTGAGGGCTGTGACTGGGAAGCAGAAGCACAGTGTGGAGAAATGTGGACTGCTGTGCTGCAGCTCGGGGGGCAGGAAATGGGAAATGGCACCTGTAATGAGGGGACTGGCTGCAATTCTGCATGATTATCACAAGAAAATGTATTTTCTTTCTGAAAGTATATTTATACTCAATGTCTGTGTTGACTTCATGGACTGTGATGATATTACACAGTAACAATAAAGATTATTTTTCATAAGTCGTGATACAATGCTTTGTAATTGGTTACGATGCACTGCTAAATTCACTGAGCGTTAATGACTTTTCTGAATAAGGTTATGGGTTTTTTTTTAGACTTTTGAGCAGAACTTTTTCTTTCAGGAAACACGATTATTTATTTATTAATGCCCTGTTTACAATTTCTCTTCTAGGTGTTGCTTTGCTCCTTGGTTTTCAGCAACAGAAACTGTTAAATAATTCAAATCCCAAGAAAGATTTCTTATACTATCAGCATATGGAGCCAGTTTTGAAATAAGGATTGGAAAGGAAGTTTACCTCACTTTCAGTTTCAAAGGAGTATTTTACAGAAAAAGCACCTTGCTCAAATATATATAAATAAATAAATGAATCAACCTACAACAAAGCACCCATCTCTTCTGTAACCCTATTCTTTCTCCTTTTCTCCTCTGCATTCTGTTTTGAAAATTAAAGCTATATTTATTTTGGAATATGCCTGTAACTACAGGATTTTAATGTAGGGAAATACATGAGAAAAGATAGAAAAGATATGGGAAAAAAAATCCAGAAAACTAAGGAGTAGAACAGAGAAAAACTGAAATTTTACACATATAGAAGTCATTAGTATTTATAGCAGTAAATAATGAGTATTCATACATTAAAGCAATCTGGTCAACTGCACTTCAAAACAGTTCATGTCAGCAAGAAATCAGAAAATATGGCATTAGAGCTTCAGTTCAGCACTGATATCAGTGAGAAATGCAGCTGAATGTTTACAGCACTGTAAAGGTAAAATTCACCCTGAAGATATGGCTGAGCAGAAAATCTCCACCTCATTTAAACGCCACATAAAGTTCTGACTTCAAAAACAGACGGGGCTTTCTGCTAGGACACTGCAGGAATTTCCACCTTTACTAGAAATGACTTCTATTAGTAGGAGAGACCGTTACATCCCCAAATGGATACCATCATTTCACTGTAATTTCCTTCAACAGAAGAAAAATGCCCTGGTATAACAATATATGGCACTCTAAATATGTATGCTGTTAAATATAAAAAGCAATAAATGCAGCAACTTGATTTAAGAGTTTAACATTCATATTCTATAAAACACCATAATGTAAAAAGTGACTACACACAAATCTGTTTTGGAACTTTCTACTGGGAAAGGTATCAATGTGCTTAAAACACCTTACATCTGCTGTAACGTGCAAACCTACTCTCTTGGTTTAATATTAACATGCTAATAAACCAATATTAACATATTAATAACTAACATGTATTAATATGTTCTATTCAGAACTATCAATAGTTGGCAATCATAGTTTAAAACGTAATATGCATTATGATATTTTTAAAATACTGATATTTACAAGAGTGGAAACCTACCTCAACTTCCTGAATACGCAAGCATTACAAATGAGAGAAGAAAGAAAGAAATTAAACAATGTAAAGATGTGACATTCACTGATTTTACCCTGAGCACCCTTTAAAACATGAAATCCCTTGTTTCAGATGACCTGGGCCTTCACATGAAATCCTTTTCTCTTCTGCCCTTCCCACCTCTGCTGTCACAGCCCAGTTTGCAGCTGCTGTGCTCCTACAAAACACCCAGGAAGGTGCTTTCATTTCCTTTTGGCTGACAAAAGCACCAGGAGGTGCATTTCCCTCATACTCACCTGTTACATAGCTGCTATATGAGAGAACTTTTTTTTTCCATAACTGACTTCAAAGGCTATTTGATGGAATGGGAAGGGAAGGCAAAAGCAAGCATGGATCCATTGCAGTACAACTAACAGCAACTGACAAGTATTTCTGATCAACAAATATTCAAAAATCTCTCTCCTTGCACAGAATTCACACTGTGAGGGTTTTGCTTATGGTTCAGTGACTATATATGACTAAATAAATCCTTTAATTAGCTGAAGGGACTCTGCACACCTAAATTCATGCATGAGAAGAGACGAATTGATATTGCAAACCCATTCTGGATCTGACTGCCGTAGCTCAGCCCAGCTTTATAGAAATGTGATATATTAGCATGGCCTTTGCACACACCTGAAAATAAATGTGAACTGCAAACTCTAGAATTTTCTTGTCCCTCCCACAGAGCACAAATATACTAAAGGGTACAATGAAGGAGCTTTGCTGCAAGTCCTGTGTCCCTGACAGCCCCAGTTTCACATCAGAGATAAATACTCAGTATAGCATCATCTTTTGTCAAACTAGTCCCAACCATCAATTCATGAGGAAATGTTGAGTTCTATTCCATTCCCACTGCATGCAGGATGAGACCTTTGGCCTTTCTGCCACACTATAAGAAGTTTACTGGTCCACTGGCTGCCTAGGACAGACACAGACCTGAGGCAGCAATGCAGATAAACTGAGTTGGTACATAGACAATAATTCATCGATTGCTGGCCAGCTTTAGGCATTCCCTGATCTAACTTCCATCACAAGACATGGGACAGGAGCTGTCATTTCAGTTCTGAATCTATTAATCAATTAGTACTGCAGAGCCCTATTTCATGATTTGACTCTCAGGAAATTTAACAAAGAAATAAGTTATAATCATAGGAAATGAAAAGTTTGTAAGAAAACAAATATAGATTGATAGATTCTGATCTCGGTTCTTTATTGCATTATCCCTATTTTGATTTGCGCAATTATGAGATGAGATAAAACAAGTTTTCAAGTCATTTAGAACGACTGCACTGCAGTTTGTGCAATAAATTATTGTTTCCTAACAAGACCAAAATATTCTTTTATTACTCAATAGCTAGGTGTCAAATCCATCCAACTTCGACTGATATGCCATCAAAAAAGTAAATCAAGATAATCATCATATGTTAAACTAAGCATGCAAAGGATGTATTAAAAAGTGCTAGTTTAATGCTCACAAAAAATTCCAAGCTGTCAGGCCTCATTGCTTTACACAATATCCCAAAGATATCATCAGAGATTTATACACACTTTTATGAAGATTTCATCCAAGGACACAGAATATATGGGTGAATTCAGCCTTGAGGTGCCAGTTACATTTGTAAACTGGCTGAATTAAAGATAGTTCTTTCTCCTCTATGTTGAGACAATTATTTTCAGTCAGAAAGTATATCATGAAGTCACATCAAGAAAGACCAAACATGTGGCAAAATTAATGCACCCCATTGGTATAAAAGAAAAAGAAGTTGGTATGGAAATCCTCTGCTAATGATCCTATTGTTCATGTAGATAGAATGTAAAAGTTGTCAGAAATGCCACAGTCAAACTACTACTACACTACCAAACAGCTGATAGCTGTCATTTGCAAAACGAAGCCTTGAAACAGACCTGCGTGATACAGTGCCTTGTGAGTCATTTAGAAAAACTGCCAAACAGAAACTGACCATAACACCAGTGCAACAACAACTACCATTCTCTCCTATTACCCTCCATTTGTCTACAGTAACAATAAAAAGAATCAGAAAAAAAAAAAGAAAAAAAAAAAAGAAAAAAAAACCAACAAAAAACCAACATTTTTCTGGTTTCTGGTTCTCCCAAAGATTAAGTATCTCCAGTGCTATTCCCACCAAACCTTCTCCATTGTCACTTCTTGGTTTAGCAAACACTTGATATTTTGGATGACTTCATGAAGCACAGTTAATTTAACACAGAGGCACTCCATACTTACTTTATTCACTTGTCTAAAAGAACCTCTTGCAAGATGCTCTTGTTTATAAATAGAAGCCAACATTAGCTAAATGGGTGCATAAATATTTATATTTTACTGCTTTAATTAAACTTATATTTACAAATCAAGTAGGAATGAAATGCCAGCTGAAAAACCTCCACAGCAAATCCCCCTCACTTTGCATCTTTTGGAGCGAGCTGGGTTCAGTTTGCTTGCCCAAGGCCTGGGAAGATCACCTTGACCTGAAGGAGCCAGCAGCAAGCAGAGCCAATGCGAAACCACCATCATGGAACCTGCCAGAGAAACCTGATGTACAGAAAAGCATAGCCCCAGGATCTGACAGGTAGCCTTGTGGAGGTAATCTTCATTTCCAGCTCGTCCCAGCCAACAAGAGCTTACATTTCTAAGTATCTCCAGGAGGGACATTTATTAACGCTGCTTTGCAGCCTGCCTAGTATTTTCCTCTTCCATCCTCCATCTATGATTAAACCTTTTACCCTCATAAAAACCAGCTGGGAAAAGTGGTAATTACCAGCTCATTACTTTTTTAAAATTAGCTCCAGAAAGATGCAGCTGCATTTTCTGCCTCTCTACCTTTCAGTACAGAAGATCATTCCAACTTTGAGCAGAGTGAAAGCACCAGCTGCTGCTTGCTAAGTCAACCCAGCTTGTATCATAAACATCTCCCCAAGGCCTATTGCTTGTTTTAGGCAAATAGTTTGCATCAGCATATTACACATTAGTTGTTTATTTATTTAAGAGGAAGATAAAATATCTGACCCACCCAATACATCAGTGAATAAAGATTGCTCAACAGCAGCTAGTGCCCAGAGCCTGTATTAGTATCAAGAGCTAACTCCAGAATCCTAAGCATGCTAGGACACCTCTGGCTGTCTGTGAGCTCTTTCTTTTGTGTCTCTCCTGGGAAAACCCAATCAGGATGCTTTTTCTTACTGAAACTGTAGTGGAAATTTCATTTTGACTTGGTAGGGAATACCCCTAAAAAGTTTAGTGATACGTTTCCCAGAAAGGCCTGAAGCGTTGGGGTTTACACTGGTGAAGATGAAAGAAATCTTCCCAGACTGTGCCTGGACACCTTAATACATGGTGTGAAAGGTCTGAGGATGTCAGAACTTTTCTAGAGTACTGTAGCTAAGTCATCAACAGAAATATAATTACACGCTTTAGCAAGAAAATAAGGCTGGCTTAAGGGGATCACATTGAGCTCATACATTATGCTAAATACATTAATATTGATTTATTAATAACAACATGAAATATATAAATACATATCCAAATAAATCCTTAGTATAGAAAAGAACCTTGACCAGGTATTACACTCTCGTATGTTCCATTCTCAACACATGTCCTTTTTGTTAAGCTACCACTGACATGCACAATTGCTTCTGATTAGCATGACCCAGAAAGTTACATTTTTCTTTCTAAATCAAAATTTCTGTACTTTTTGTACTCTGTATCAGGAAACAAGATTTACCACTCTTGTTCTACTGCAGGGTGTTGCCAGCAGCTTTCATAGGCCAAAATTTCAGAAATTAAAAAAAAAGCTGAAAATAATTGACAAATAAGTTACCATTAGGTCAATGTCAGCATGAATAATAACTCATTTTTTAGAACTCAACCATGTGGCCTTTTATGTAGAAATCTTCCAGCTGCTCTTCTGTACCCTTTTTTTGTTGTTGTTGTTGTTGTTTCTTTCTTTTAAAGGACAAATATAGTAGGAATTAAAAATACTTCTTTTTTAAACAAAATCACTTTTGTTTATCCATAAGAGTGATGCTAAAGGGTATGTCTACAATGACGAGGGCAAACAGATGCTCATCTACTCTGCTTGTGCTTCAAGCAGGATGAATGAAGGCCAGCTGTGAGCCAGAAGCTCTATCGCTGCTTTAGTGCAGCACTGTGCCAGCACTCACACCTGATGGATTTGGGTGGCTGGAACAATCACCCAACTGTCTGCTCCAGCTTGTGCTGAGACACCTAAAACTGCAAACACGGCCTTGGCTTGATTATTCTTTACTGGTCCTTTTAGTAGTTAAACTTTAGAAATATATTATCACTTCTGCCTGAACTCTTCCTTTCATTAGCATGTGTTAAAAAGCCTCTTTTCCCTGTCTAAAGTTAAATAATTTTTTAGCAAACTTATTTTCGTCAAGCTTCTCACACCTCTACAAGTCCCACAGACATATCAGCTTATTCTCTAAGCTGTAAAGACAAAACTCAGGAGTCCTCACTGATCTCCTGCACTGCCACAGATACAACTCCAAGACCAGACTGAAAAATAGAACATTTATTTGCACCTTTTGTTGCAAATTCACAATAGATATCCCCTACATATAATGCCTCAGCCACACAGAGCCATCTTAGAGGCATAGCAGAGTCCTGTTCAATGCTTTCTCCAGCCCTAAGCTCCCTTTCCCTGACCTTAGTGAAGGGCCTCCAATCTGGTTATCTGCAGAAACAGCAAGGGGAGGGAGGAACTAGGGCTGGAGGGAAGACAGGCTGACTTCTAACAGGGCCTGAGGACAAGAGGTCATGTAGTGATGATTTAGCATCTCAACCGAAACAATTTCCTCAGGCAGTCAGATTCTGTGGCAATCTGTGGGGAAGCTCAATAGAAACTGACTACATAAATTAGTAAGGCCTTATTCCTTCCAACATTTGCTTCCACGTGCTGGAGAGCTTCCTTGGTTGCTCCCTGATGCCTACTGCACGTGCATGCAAATCTCTGTTTAACCATAACTCCATATCCATCTCTGACAACAAACACGTTTGATTCAGCTTCTGAACATCCGTCAGGGCTCCCACTGCTAGAGAGTAACCTACATTTAAAATCACTTACTCAGAAACAGGGATGTGTGGGAGGGAGCGTGTAGGTGGTAAACAGCAGGCAAGTAAAAAGAAGAGGCCAGCAGCAGAGTTCTGGGACTGGGAGGAGTGACGTATCACAGGGTGCCGAGGCAGCAAGAGATTCAAATTGGGGCAGCTGGCTGTGGGCTCATCACCTGAGAACTCCCACCAGGAGAGCCCAGCCCAGTGCTACAGGGCAGAAAAGCTGAGTGCCCTCATGGGAGGCCAGAGAACATATGTCGGTAAAATAGATTTGAGAGGTCCGCCTGTTAAAACACTTCTTAGCACTTGTTTTATATGCCTTGGAATTTATGTAACAATTAGAAAACGAGTCTGCCATAGAACATATGTCACTGAAGTTACACTTTTCAGAGGACAGAGAGAACACGGTCAAGACCAATTCTAAGACCAATGAGGTTTTTACTTCTTACAAAATGCACACATCCTCTTTGCTATGAGTTCTGTGCAGGTCCTCACAGTTTGACCTGTGAGGAACCACTTAAATTGTGCAGTTGCTTCAGCAGGGAGCACAGACAGAGAAAGGCCCGGGGTCGTTAACTCTCACTTTCACAGACAGCAGCACCCAGCTCAGCAGGAAGCAAGGAGCAGAGCCACAGACTACAGAAGTATATTCCTCTTCCTTCCAGGTGAAACCTCTTAAAACAGCCTCATTTCTCATTTGTGAACTACCACTGTGCATGAATCAGCAACAGGGTAGACAGGCTAAGGCACTGAATCTAGTGATCCTCATTGTGGTTCCAAGAAATACACACAAAAACTACAAATGCCCACTGTGTGAAATCAATATAGATCTCCATTGATTTATACAAGTCAAAATCCTGACCCCAGCATTGTTTTCTCACCTCCTCATTTGTTTGCTTTGCACTAACCAAAGCCACTGTGCTCTACATTGAGCTGTCGCTGTGAATATGGTTTAAGAATGATCCCCTACCGATCCTCCACATAGAGATACTGCTAATAAATCATACCCTCAATGGGTATATTTAAAACATACATTTGGAAGGAAAGATACTAAACTCTTTCTGCATCTGGATTTTCATTCAAAGACTCAAATTACATACTTAGAAAGCAATTGTTTTCAGGCAGCTTGCAAACCAAGCACATTAAGCTTGAAGGTTATAAAGCCATTGGCAATGTTACTCCACTTTCAGTATCTGTGCTGCTTTGAGATTACATTTAGAGAATCTGTTTGTGGCAGATTCACTGGGCCTTTTTTAGCTGCATATTTGGGGTTAGTATCTGGATAATAATGTTCTCATAAAGAAACCCTAACACTTCTTTCACAGTGGTATCTGCTGCTTTACAGTGATCAGCAATTTGCATGATTAAATACATTTATTCTTTCTTTTATTCTACAAAGTCTTTGGAGATCTGTTGAATCATGTGATTTTATTTTTTTATTTCAATGTCCTGATATAGGAATAAACTCAGCATGAGATAAAACGATAATTCTTTTGGAATTAAAGTCATAAAAGTTATGAATAAAATGGTAATTATATTCCACGCAGATGTACAAATCGCAGTGGTTAAAACATACAAGGGAACAACAGCAGTTGAACAAAATCTACTCATCTAACTTTGTTATTCACAGTGATACAATTTTCTGAGATGTAAAGAGGTAGTTAAACTAGTTAATGTGTCCTTACTCTTTCAAATTGCTTCTTTAAATGCACAACTAATGACTGTCAGGAGAATGCATGAATTATACTGAATTATGAGCACTGAACTGTCCCTGGAAGCACATATGCTTTTGTTTTTGTTTCATTTGTAGCCTCAAGCAAAATCTAGCTCCAAGTACTTTTGAAGCTCTTTACAAGAGGTGAAATCAAACTATTCACACTGTTGTTGAAAAGGGCAACTTTGCAGCTCTGCTTTTAATCACTATTTGAAATTTCTTAAATTTGGATCAGGAAAAAGCAGTTACAGTCAACCAGTTACTGACTGTGTGAGGCATTTGTGGACATTTTCAGACCAGAAACCCCACGAGCCATTACAAATTGTGTGCCTTCCATTCCAGTTCATGAAACAGTTTTGTTAATTATCACTGGGATTTTATCCTTTCTACAACAACAACAAAACATCAAAAATCACTATGCAAATCTGACAACAAGCTTAAAAGAAAATGGCCCTTCCATCTCTTTTCATGCGACGAAGTTTTCTATAGGAGTTGGATCTGGTTGATTCAGTAGAAGTCCCTGCTGCCTCTGTTTTGTTACAGATGCACTTGTATTATCTCTAACCATTTCCTAAAAGATAATAGGAGGTGCAAGAATGTAACATTTTACTGCCCATAATTCATTAATTCATTACACCAATGAAGTGAGACGTCATTCTGCGTACTGAGAAACTAATTTATTGACTCAGAGGAAAAGTAACAATGACAAAATGTTACCTTTTGTAAAATGATTGCTAATCAGCATCTACTTGAAGCAATAACATCCTGGTGAGAATGCTTTTGTTGGAATAGTATTTGAAAAGATGTAGCTCAAATAATCAATCAAAAACAGTTGGAAATGAGAAGACTTAAGGAGTAAAATATTCTGGTTCTGGAAAAAGATAGCTAAATTGCAGTGATGGCTTTGGTATATTTTAAATGCTAAGACTGTTCATATTCCATATGGATTGATCTTGTTTTATTTCAGCCAAAGATGACAGCACTTGACTGCTCACCCAATCTATGCATAATTTTTTCTTCTCAAGAAGTCCACAGAACATTGTCCAAAGTCAAATTACAATCCATCTGTAACATCTTAAGCCACAAAAGTTAGAGTTGCACTTGCAATGACGTGGATGACCTAGTAGTTTAATTTGCACACTTCTGTTTGCTAGTAAGAGTCCAAACCAATGAGAACATCATCATTGCTGGGTAAGGACTTTACTGCATTTGATCACAGCAACTATCCTGGTGTCTTTCAATAATTTGATTTCATGATGTGTTCTAACCTTTCACCTTGAGATAAGCCCACTAAGTTCACACCAATACTATTTTCAACACAAAACTCCAGCTGATGACAGCTATACTCAGCTCCGATTTCCATTTTACTTCACAATAATGACAACTAAGTGTGAAAAGAAAGATTCAAATACAATGCACTTGTGTCATATGACTTCAGAAACTTTGGCAATTTTGTTTATGCTTTCAGTGGTTCTCAATCCATCATTTAAGGTTTTTTTTTTGTTTACATAAGAAATTTCATGCAGCATGACCCCTGGAAGGAATATTCAGTGTGAACATGGTCAAAAATTGGCACATTTAGAGCTGCTGAGAAAAGGACAAAGTAAATACATGAAATATATTAAATTTCTATAGCTCTGAGCACGATGATGAAGCAACTTGTCAAGTGAAGATCTTTTGCAAAGTTAAGAAGACTAAGTGAGCTTTCATTTTTTAACCTAGCAAGCTTCTTGGACCACAAGGAAAGACATCTGCAAGAGTCTCCTGTAGGGAGATATAATGCACTCTTGAACTTGCCAGAGCATGCACATCTGTGCTTCAGTGATAAAAGGTCAATACATACTGTGGCATGGCACAGAATGAACAATGACATGAGAAAGTAAGAGGTAGCAAAATATTATTTTGCAATCTCAGAAACCTTCTAACCAAGCAGCCATGGCTCAAGAGAATATGTAGCTTCCAGATATCAAAAAAGGTTTTTTGAACTGTTCTGCTGTAAGCAGAAGCATATTCCCAATATCCTGCTCGCTCTGAGAGGCATTTAGTCATGAAATGTGTCAAAAGCAAACCAAATAGGCATTTTGATAAAGAACAGTACCTGAAAAAGCAGCATTTAGAAACATCTGAAGAGTGCTGAAGATCTTTAAGACTTCTGAAGTCACAGCAGAACATTTGAATTTCTATTAGCTATAATTTTACACCTGAGGTCTAGTACAACTACTTGTATAATTCTCCCAACTGAGAAAATAGTTCTCATGTGCTGTGCAACTAATCCACAAATCTTAGAGATTTGCAATTAGAGGAAATATATATATATAAGAACAGACACAGAATTATTAAGTAAATGTGCTGAGGATCTCAAGAAACATACTCTAATTGAACACCCCATGATCCAAAAGACAGATAAACATACGTTTCTATCAATTTCATTAGTCTATTAAAGTAAGTAAATCTCAACGTTTATCTCTTTTAAAATTTTATTTTTATTAAAAATTCTTTTATTCTTCTGTTTTCTATTAAATGCCATGTACGTTTTAAACTGACCTCTTTCCTGGTTCCATGCACTATACTACATGAAGTTTTGAGGCAGGTATTCCACAGCTAATTTACCCAGCTGTAGCTTCTGAAGCTAAAACATATCTGTTTCTTTCTGTCTTTAGTGACTGAATTAATGAACATGTGCCTTAAGTTTGAGTATTAGCAAACGGTTCTTCACCAGAGGGTGGTTGGGCACTGGAGTAGAATGCCCAGGGCAGTGCTCATGGTCCAAAGCTGCTGGAGTTCTAGGAGTGTATGGACAATGTCCTCAGACACAGCGTTTCAATTTTGGATGGCCCTGTGTGGAACCAGGAGCTGGAATAATGGTACTTGTGGGTCCCTTCCAGCTCAGGGATTTCTATGATTGTATGATTAAATGCTCTTCATAAACAATTTTTCACACTGCTAAGCCAAAGCCTCAACTTTATTCATGTGTCACAAGAAGTAGCATGCTCTGAAAACCTCCAGGAAAGCTGTTTTACTTGTAAAATATTAATGCAGACTTATTTAGTAAATACCATTATTCACTCATAGTAAGACCAGAGATTTTGAGTAACACTTCTACTTGTTTCGATATATGAAAAAAGACTTCATCCTAACATCTAAGAAATATTTGTTATTGGAGATTGATTGACATAGACTCGCTATTATCTTTACATAGCCCAAACACCGTAATTTCCCAAACTGCTAGAAATCACAGTTAAATTTTCTGCTCCCACTCAAGGCAGAATTCTCTGCTGTTGTGACTCAGGAAGGAGATTTCCTCAACTGCAGTAGGGGTTGGGAAATCAGGAGATTGGTTGTCTTGGCTGTGTAAACCAGGAGACTCAAACAACGTTGAAAAATCCTAATAAACATCAGCATCTTAAAGATATGTCCGCAAAAATATGATTTAAGACAGCGAATATAAACATAGGATTTCCTGCACTGAAGCTAATTCTGAGCAGTTATACATTAAGGTCATTCCAATTGTTCATCCCATTATCTAAGGGAACAAGTTGAAGATTGGCTAAATGTGCTATAAGCGAACCATGAAATGTAAGTGGTAATCACGTGCTAACAGGGAAACACAAAACTGAAATATTTACCATTGCTATGGGAAAAAAACAATAACTCCAGCAACTGGGGACTTGCCCGGCCCTAATTGAATTAAAGAAAGCCAGGAATGTGAATGCTCAGCTGCAGTAACGTTCAATTAGATTATTACCTTGCTTGGCTTTGTGATTTCTAAAACTGTATCTTGGCAGATTCCAGGAACACTGTCAAGCTATTTGTCAGTTCAGCCAAAGATATTATGAGCTGTCAGAATATTTGAACAGAGGCAAACTCATTTTCACAGAAGTATTTTGAGAAGTGTTTGCAAGGGAAATCGCAACTTGAAATCAAGAGAGAAAAATACAACCTAATGAAAATACCCCAGAGAATTTTAATACTAGCTGCTTGAAGACAGAGAAAATATGCTTTGAGTAAGACTTTCCTACATATCCTAGTTTGTCTAGGCTTCAGAAGGCACTAACACTGCCACAGTTTTACACTGGGTGTTTGGAAGGAAACTGAGTCCTCTGCACCAGCCTGGGTCTGCACGCACTCGTTCTCATGTTAGAATCTTGAAATCAGCTAGCAAAATGGAAATGATGTTATAATATACTGTTTCCTAGCAGTGAACTGAGAACATGCAATGGCTGAAAAGCACAGCGGTATGTGACAGGGGAAGGATTACACCCTTCCTCAGCTGTGATTTGCACAGGCAGGTTTACAGATGTATGTTCTGGAAGGAAAGAACACATACTAATCCTCCTGCAGCACAGATTCAGACATCAACGTCAATAAGCAGCACGGTGCCTTAGGAGAGGATTTGCAGAATGAAATCATTTGTGCTGAGGATCCAACATCTGCCTTATACATGAAGTCTACCCTTTGCCTCAGACTAGCTCCAGTCTGATCCACTGAACTCATCTCTTGATCATCAGGTATGTGTATCTCAAAGCAAGTCTGTTTCTTCCTTTTGTCAATAACAATTCCATTTTACACACACTGCAGTGTGAACAACCATGCAGTAACTGGAGGCAGCTGGGAGACTTGTTTCCAAAGAATACTTTGATGACAACTAAAATGCTATTAAGGACATGCCCTGCACGCTATTTTTAAGACCTTTGAAATCAAAATAGATCCTCATTAAATACTGGATTGTTGAGCACTCCAGATCACATGAGCTGGACTGTGGTATGAGCAATATGACTAACTGAAAATGATGTGAAGTTCTGATGCTGTGTGAGTTTAATCCAGAAAGGGAAATATAACAATAGCAAGAAGGCAAGCAAGGACCTCAAAAAACAGCTGTCAACATACAATGACCCAGACTTTTAAAATCATTATTTTCCTTATAGCAGATGCCCCTCAGAGATTACATCTCTAGTAATCACCTCTGAGAAGGACTGGTAGGTCCTGAGATTTGCTGGGAACTATCATACATCTGTAACTATTTTTTCAAAAGTCAAGATTCATTGATTGTGACAAAAGCCAGGAAGAACTTGAAGGGAACACTGAGTCTCACATCTGCTCAGAAGGATGAACAAACACACTCATCACACCAACACCCCTGCACAATGCAGCACTGCTTTATTTAGCTCTTACACTCAGTACACTCCTCTTTTCCCTATCTCTACAAATGGTTGAAAATTAAAGCCTTTCATTTTTGGAAAAAAATAAAACAACAACAGCAACAGCCACCAGTATGTCAGTATAAGTGGGTACGTCGCATAACCGTTCTTACCATTCCCTGTGATCCTCTGTCACTACAAGGTGTGACCATGCAGACGACTCTCCAGACCCACCACATCTGTGCACTTGTTTCTACCTGCAGCCTTTTCCCTCTATTCAAAATTCTCTTGGTTTAGAGCTTATTGCATGCAGTTCTGCACTGTTAATGTAAAATTCCTGTCTCAGAAAATCATCAAAATCTCCAAATAACATCCCTGCCAAAGGCAGAAAGTCATTATCTGTAAGTTTTCATGATTCTGATTTTTAAGACCTTCAGCATCTTCTGAGCGCTTCTTTGAATTTACCATTCTCCTCCTGAAGGTTTGTACTACCATTAAAGAGAACTGCACAATTACCTGCATCTCTCGTATTTCTTTCTGAAAGGTTCAGTGGTTCTACATTTTACAAACACCGTAAAAGATTTCTCTCTGATTGCTGACAACTCCAGCAGCAGAATGAGTGTTTATAGAAGACTGTTAGCAGTTGCTTTTGTTCTGTGCCTATTACTTCAACTTCAGCATGCAGATCCCTCAAGGATTTCTCATTACCTATGCTTGGCTCTGTGGTTTTGTATTCAGTCAAACTAAAATATCCTCTGTTCTCACTAGTTAAATTTCTCTGCACTTCATACTGGCTTTCACCCACAGTAATTTCTTTCTTTTTTTTTTTTCTTTTTTCTTTTTTTTTTTTAGTAGAATTAGTATTTACAGCCTCATTTTCAGAATATGCACCCAATTTTATTACTTC
This sequence comes from Gallus gallus, assembly GCF_016699485.2. NCBI lineage: Eukaryota > Metazoa > Chordata > Aves > Galliformes > Phasianidae > Gallus > Gallus gallus. The sequence continues at coordinate 14,376,616 of NC_052544.1, forward strand.
TTCTAATTATGACATTAGCCTGGCTTTTCCACTTGCTGCAGTTGGCATTGCCAAACTGCTCTCTGACTTACTATCTTCTACTCTGGCATTTTTTTCAACTTATTTTAGGAAAACAGCTCCTATTCTGCTTTCTGTTTGACTTCTGGCTGTTTTCTAGATACTATGATTTTTCACTGTCTGTTCTGATGCATTTGATGGATTCTCAGTAGTGTTGCTGTCTCCTGTGTGTCCTTGATATCTTTAATTACGCATTGTTCTTTGTTTACTTTGTACTCACGAGGCCACATTATATTTTTGCCTATAATTATATAAATCTCAACTATCTGAACTAAAATGAGCAGACTCTCTATGGATGTAAAATTGGTGGAAATGAGAGAAGATGGACTGAAGAATTAATTCCTAATCTATTTTTATACGTATAACAGAAACGATGCTTGAGAATTTACACCACTCCCTCTTAAGCTAAAGCATGAAGGATTGCTTTCTGACTATATTGGTCATCTACAGCAACAGTACTGGCAAAAACACTGCTGATGCTGTAGGGAAAATCATCAAACAGAGTTATGTCTGGTACAAGTCTGTCAGTAAAGGAAAAGTTTCAAGGAATTTCCTGAAAAAGCTGTTTATTATTTTGATGACAGTCAGAGAACCTCATCTTTTTTTGATCCTCCTGACAATTTCTAATTCTTCACAATTTTTTTTTTACATTCTGATGAGTATTGGTCATTTACAGCTATCATAACTACCAGCTAGGCGATGGATTGTCTTCTACATTTAAAACCTAGAAAATCTTATACTGATTGTAAAACAAATCCAAGCCAGACTGTTTATCTGCTTGAAGACTTCATCACCCAGTAGTTCTGTAGAACCAGAACTTATATTCAGACGGTGTAGTGGTCACTACAAGGCGAGGAGGCTGAGAGCCGGCTGGTTGGTATGAAGGAGTGGGGCTGGGAATGTGGTGTGGGGCAGGAACAGATCAGTAAAGGACTGAGTGTAAAATGCTACAGATAAAATTACGTGGGAAGGCAAAAAGTGTTGAGGGCTCAAGGTTGTTGAAATGTCAAATGTGTCAGGATGCCTCAAGGCTGAAGGCAGAGAGCAGGTGAGATGTAAAGATATGCACATATAGCTCACGGCTGATGTCAGGTCAGGACTCCCAGACAGGCAGGACTGGGCTCTGCTGGCCCTAGCAGCAAGTAAAGCAGAGGCACTGATGAAAACAGTGAAGGAGAAAGTTCCCTGATCCTTTACCCAAAATTTCTGGCCATATATTTTTATGGGCTGATTACTGTGCTGTGAACCATCCAATAAACCACTGACAATTTGACACTTATTTGTCCATAGATGGAACAGTAAACTTTGAAGAAAGGTGACTTTGTCGAAGTAGAAATTGATAATTTTGCCCAAGAGGCAGCAGCTTGCCTTTGTCTATTATCTGTCTCATCTGTGTGCTCTGTGCTTTGCTCTCTGCTGGCCTACTCTGTTCTACTGAGCAGACCAAATTCCTCTTTCCTGGGTGAACAAAGTTTCCTTGCTTCAGGCTGTCACTTTCTCCGACTCTCTCTCAATTATTTAAAAACATCTCTTCCTTTCACAGTGCTTGCAATTGGGAAATAGTCACTCAGGAGAAGCTTATCCCCACAAAAATAACCTGTTCTGGTTTCAGCAGCAAAGATGATTGAATTAAAATGCTGGTAAATCATAACACAAAATAGCACTCTTTGGATCCCAGAGAGGTCCCTTCCTTCTCTATACATCAAAGGTCAAAATTTGCTTGGGTCTTTGGAGCAGAGCTGCCACCTCCGAACAGTGAGTTACTACATGTATCCCTTCAGCTCAGAAGACTGATAGCTAAAATATTGTTTTTATTAACAACACATATATTCACCTGGCTGTCACAGGGGTTCCTTTGCTTCTCTGGAATGCATAGTAAAAAAAGCCTGAGAAGGAAGTGGGAAGGAGCAAGGCTGGATATACACGCAACAAGAATATGCTTCCAAAGCAAGAATCATGCTATGCTGTCTGTCTTATATATCAACATTATTCATTTATAAGTTCATCAGTTAAAATACACAGTTTTACTTCATTTTCCTTTTGAAATGTGAGCTACGCTTTGGTATGCTAACCAAGCTCTTAACATTTCTCCGATGGCTAAGAACACTGTCGTAAACAACCAAGGCATCTACCATAGCAGATTGGCATGATGATCAGTTCTACACTTCAAAGTGGTTTGAAAATGAAGAAAACAGTGGCTGTGATGTAAGGCATGTATGATTACATTAGGTAAAGTCTGCAGGTTTTAATAGGAAATTTTTGCCATAAGTATTTTTTGCCTTTAAAATACAACCCGAAAGTAGCAGAATACATTGTTTTCCTATTAAAACCTCTGAGGGATTTTACATGCATGTTTCCTTGGGAGTAGGTTACTCATGTAATAAGGCTCTGCCTGAGTTTCAAACAGCCTTCCTGCTCCAGCAGCCCAGTGCTCTCTTGCCCGGCGCAGTGCTCCACCGGGATGGCTCTGATTAGCTGTGCCCTGCTGCTGCAGTAAAATGCTGCAGAACGGCTGATGGATATGTACAGGCTGGGAATGAAGACAGCTTCTGCAGCCATCCATAAACTCAACTCATTTAAATTGCTAGCTGTCTGCTACCTGAGAGCAGCACCAAAGGAAAAAAAATCAGGAAAAAAAAAAAAAGGAAAAAAGCTTTTTTAGAGATAAGCTTGGCTTTATCATCTGGCATGGCAAAGCAAATGATTGGATCCTAACACAAACCTGGATACTGCATCCAATAACAATTAAAGTATACAATTCCCAATGTGTGCACACAAAAACATACACACGCAAAGTGACAGCATGAGGTTTTCTTTCCTCTGGAGCATACACACTTCATCAGCAAACTCAGATATAATTTTCTGATGCTGACTATCCTACCATGAGCATGAAAAGAGAATTTGCTTAAAGGAAATATACCGGAACAGGCAACACTGAATATATTGCACTGCAGAGTTCAAACAGAAGCTAATGGCTCCTGTAGAACAGATTTGCTGAAATTCTGACAGCCAGGTAAGGTGACCAAACCCTGACTGTATGCAAGTTGAGACTGCTTCTACCAACCAGAAATCAGACACTGAGATGTCTGAGTACACCACAGAGAGACGCAAAATCATTTCTCAATGACACATCTGTAGCTTCAGTATAAAGAAAAGAAAAAGAAATCTATGCCTAAGTCTTTATCACCCAAGTGTTACACTCAGTTTTTATTAATATTTTTTAATTCCATATCAAATTCAGAGCTATTCCTTCAATAACATGTACTCTAACAAAACAAAGCTTCATGGGGCTCTGAGCAACCTGTCCCACTATCACAGGAAACAAAAGCAAGTCACATAGCACTGACCTCTTTTCAAATCAAGTCACAGTTGTGTTCATCCATTGTGATCACTGAACATAACATTTGAATGACACACAGTGAAGAATTAAGAGTGATTTTAATCAGATTTGGCCTACCCTACATTAAAAGAATGGAGACAATTTGATATAAACTCAAACTCAGTACCAGACACAACTTGAACCACATGAAAATGTCTTGAAAACTGAAATATGATCTTGGGAAATAAAGACAGCAACTGCAGGAGCCAAATATAAAGCTATAGGGTTAAAATGAAAAAACCTACTACTCATGCAGTGAAAAAAACAAGTAATTATCACAGTAGTAACAGAGACTGATAATTTAGGCTTTTTAGAGAAGGGTCTCCTCTTCAACTGATGTAAAAAACCTCCATTCCTGATTTGAGATTCCCAATTGCTTGCAATATAAAGAAACAAATACATAATGATTTCAGAGAAGATGAAGAATTCAGCTCCTCTTGTCAAAGGTGTATGCAGGAAATCAGACTGAAGTATTATAACCAGCACCCATGATTGTGGAGTCTATGAGTACTGAAAAAGCTGGAACATTTTTCATGAACAGAAATGGAAAAATTGACCTTTTAAAATCATTTTTAAAATGACTAGCTGCCTCATTATGCAGAAGCACTAAGGTCTGTAACTTTATTTTAAAGTTTACCTTATTATTGAAAGACTCTGTTATGTCACTGATGTCTTGCATATTTAAAAGAGTGTGGGAACAGTTCCCCTGCAAGCAGAGCTTGGCTGAAAGATGACCCTGAAATCTTAGGATTTTCAGTCCCATACTAAGAAACTATATATGCACTGTAGCCTAAACTTTTACAGCGATATCCAGTACCAGCCTAAGCATTTCACATGCTCAAGAAGGACCAGGATATCTGGTTAATTCTCACTGCTTACAAGCATTATTGCTAATCTGAGTGTGTCTAGTTAGGATTTCTAAGCATCAACTCAGACAATTCGGTGTCACACATATTAATGAAGAATATCTCATTTTGGTAGAAAAAATATTTGAGAGAAACTAGCAGTCTTCTCTCAGAATCTTACCACTGAGCTCTGCACGCATTTGCACTGAGTTCAATGTTAGCTGATTCATCTGGCAGAAACTCTGACATATGCAGTGTATTTTGGAATGGACAGAACAATCAATATTGATGTTGGCAGCTTCTCTCAAGCACAGCCATCAATACATAGAACAGAAGCTGTGGAGACTTGCTAGTTTACTATAGCCTGGCTGCTAACTGGGCTTGAACATGTTCAAAAGTGAGCTGTTTGCAAACAGGTTTTCCAAATGGGTTGTCCATTCCCTTTGCAACGGTTTTCAAGCTGAGTCGTCTTCTGTTTTCCTTTGAGTTCTGTTACACTTCACACACATACTTATATTTTCTTGTCCCTGCTTCAAGGTGGGGGTGATGAGGAGGGGATCATTGCTAAAGTTCATTCCCATCCAACTTAACAGTACTCTGTCTTCCCCTGTAGACAACCATGCTGTAGAAGAACAAAACACAACAGAAACCAAAGTTTCTGTTTTCTGTAGAAGCACTGTCAGACAAACACAGGAAAATTCCAGTTTTCCAGAATGGGATACATCCCACTGTAAGAAGCACGTTAATTCAGAACCAAAAAGCTGGTTTTGCTTCAAAACATACACTACCCTAGCAACTTCTTATAAAAAATGCTGCCACAGTACACCCAAGGCAGCAGGAAAGGGAAATCATGAACTGAAGTGTAGGAAAAATACAAAACATCATCACAATCATCCCTGTTTAATTCTTGTAATTTTCTCTTAATACATAACATTGGGTTCTACACACCTGGTGAAAGAGATGATGAGACAGGTTTGTCAGTTAGACTCGTGCTGCCTAGTTAACATTACAGCATAGTAACAACGTCTCGAAATGTAGAATTTGATCAATTCTTCTTGGATAATATCTAGAGGTTTAGCCTTTCCAATCTGTAATTTGTCATCCTCTACTTCCTTTACGCAGAATAAAGATAAATGCTTTCTTGACTTCCTGCTTTGTACCCTTTAGATGGACAAAACATGGGCGAACATATTGAGCACTGGAGCTGTTGTGTTCTGCTGAGGATGTGTGGATCACTTCCTCTGCTTCTTCTGATCTGCTATAGAAACCTATCGTACATTAATTCTTTTTGAGCTCAATCCCAGTGTGACGTGGGAGCTCAGAGTAATTTACTGTGTCTGCATTAGATTTTTCTTTCATCAGCTTTTATACAGCTCACTGGAAAAAACTAATACCTATAAACTTAACAGAAATGCATTTCTGCTGAGGTTATGTTACTCTTACTCAAATGTAGAAAAGAATAATTAAATCTCTCTTGAATAAGTATTCATTGTATAATAAATCCTAAACACATCCACACCATAAATTGAACTAATTAAATTAAAGATGTTTCTTCTCTAATATAAAACAGATACACAAGCACTGAGACAACACAGTGGAGTTCATAATACAAATGCCTATGCAGATTAGCTAAAAGAGATGAACAGATTTATGGATATTAACAGTAGTGAAATAGAATAACCAGGGGCTTTAACTTTTAGAGCAAATCCTTCATTTTATTTATTTATTATGTACTGAGCTGAGAGCTCTAGGTGGAATAGCTGTAATTTTGTATTACAGTGAGAGCATTTATTCCTTCAGAGTTGGTGGTACCTTCTAAAATACTAGGAACAGGTTTGTAGACACTGCAAGAGGTCAGGTCTGAAAATGTTACAGGACTATATTCTGCTGGGGAGGGAATGGCAACCTTACGTGCTTCCTTACTGGCAAGACTGCTCCATGTTTTCTGGGAGGGGCAATTTTACAGCACTGGAGTACTAACAGTATACATCAGTTCAAAATGGGCATTCATGCTCTCTGTCATCGTGGGTAATGAGGCATAGGTAGAAAGCTTTTTCTTTGCTTAAAACTATGTCTTGGCTTATAGTGAGTAATCATTCTCTATCACATAGAAAATACATAATGTAACACTCGGCATACTTTTTGTGCCCAAAGAGAGAGATATATCAGCAAACTCTTAAGTCTCACAACATATCCGTAAACAACATTCATTAGCTCATTAACACATGCAAACAGCAGCTCTTTCTTATTGGGAACTGGCCAAAATAAGCACAAGATGTTGAGGAAACTGATCCTCCACATCTTCTCTGTAATTCTCTTCAATGCATCGTGAATCCACACACTGCTTAGAATTACATATGCATTATTACTATTCTCTGCACATTCATTTCTATTCATGTCTCAGTGCTGCAGGAAGAACACTGAAGGGAGTGCCAGGCTCTGGGAGGTGTTACTGAACAGGGAACTTTGGGCCTCATGGTACTCCATACCACAAAGCCTTCAGTTTAAGCAACATTCCTTATGAATTTCAAGTGGACAGGACAACAATGACAGCTAATTTTGGTCACCAATCGCACACTGATTAGCTTGTACCTCTCCAATAGCAATGAAAATCATGTGCTTGCATGTAGCTCATGACACGTTATTCAAGCAGCGGATGTGGCTAAAAATGTAGTTGGATCTGAAGATGATGATCATGATGATGATCATGATGATGATCACTGAGGTGGTAACAGTAGGCAAATCAGCAAAGGATCTACAAAGGAGCATGTCTTAGGTTGCTGAACAAAACTACAGGAGTAAATCTGATGAGTCTGAAGGAAACATTCCCCAGATGGCTAAATTTCAGCTAAGACTTTCTGAAGCACTTAATAAAGAATGAAAAATTGAATTTGTTTTCTCAAACAATTGTTAGAACTGCTATAAATAAGGGGAGAAATGGATCCTTGTCATTGCCCATATAACATCTTGTTTATTTTAGTGGGAAATATTGGTGATAGTTGGTCCAGTCCAGACAGCTGGGCTGGATGATCTCAGAGGTCTTTTCCAACCTTGATGATTCTATGATTTACTAAAAAAGGGATGTCAAGAGGGCTGTTATTACTTTCTTTTCCCTCAAATCATAGGGATGATTATTATGCCAACTTCCAAAATTAGCAGTGCTCTTGTGTAGCTGTTCAAAACCAACAAATAACAACAACCACAACAACAGCATTTCCACAAGAAGAACGAGGAGCTCTGCATATTTCACTTTCTCCTACAAATCAAAAGCAGTCATAGAAATGTCAGTGGGTGTGTGTGGGGTGGGGAGGTTTGGGTAGAGACCAAGCACAAAAATAGCACAGCTTGATTTAACTGTGGTGGGAAGCTGTAAAGGTAGAGAAGTGGGCTGAACAGAAAACAGATTTCAACTTCATCTCCAGGTATTCTCTTTGATATACATAATCCATTTCTTTCTCATAAATCAGACTTTTCACGAGCAGGCAGGACATCTATTTATATACTTCTATGAATGCTGTCTCTCTCACTGATACCCTTTTCACCTGGAAGCACCCACCAGTGTCAGTACTGACACATCAACGTTCCATTGCTGACATTAGTGCCAATTTTAAAAGGGAACTATATTCACCATATACCTTGGACTGTAACAGATTCACATGGCTTGATCATCAGCTCTAAACACATTTATTATTACTACTACTTCACTGCTGCTTCCCTACCTGTTAATTTCTCCTATTTAAAATGCTGAATAGAAGTGAAACAATGCATGTAGGAGAGAAAAAAAAACAATCCCACTTCCAGACATCAATGCATACTGGTGAATAAATAACTGCAATAATGGGCACATTATATATTCCTAATGTTTCTTATTAATCAAATACTGTTTGTATTAGAAAGAGAAAACAACTGTATCCAAATTAATTTGCCAATATCGTAACCATTAATAACAACCTAGAGTGAAGACTTTTGCAATGCAATTATGTTACCAAAGTGATACTGTTACAAAAATAAAACATGATAGAGCTGATACAAAGAGTGAAACAAGATGCATCTCCACTGAATATACAAATGTGTGGAGGTGCTGAGTCCTCTATACATGATTTCTTAGAATGGCATACATCTATAGTCCAGCTCAGATGCTCCATGGTGTCACAGTGATACTACTGAGAGATACATATTGCAGTTTATATAATTAAGGGCTTTGTTTTATTTAGATGGACAGGCAGCTTGTTGCACACCTTCAGTAATTCTGCTGTGGCTTAACATCCTGCAAGCTCACATCCAGAGATCACTTCCAGCTGATTCACACAGTGCAGATCTCCCATACGACGCGTAACGCCTTGGGACAATTTGAACAGTGAATCCAGGCCTTTCTAAGGTAACAACAGGATACATAGCAGCAAATAAACCAGCCATTTGCTTTATGTAATTGGTTTAACAGCAGAAATAGACTTCAACAGGTATGAGAAGTCAAAATTTTCCCATTTAAGCTATTTTTTTTAGCACTGTTTCCAAAGGATACAATGTTTATGCATTCTCTCAGTGCTAAGAGTTTCTGTAAAAGTCTATAAATCCCCTTCACCACCAACTCTGAATATACTGACTGATTTTAAATCAGTGTAATAGAAGGGTAGAGAGTGTTAGAGATAACTACATTCCAACACCAGAGATGGATGAGATGAGAGCTCTTCTAACTGCCCCTAAAAGAATACTAAGGGAGAGGCTGTGGTGTGAACCCATGCATTATTCATGCACCCGAAGCTCCATGAAAACTGGAAGAGCTTTCACATGGCACAAACCTGTGGGAAACTGCATTGTTAGTTTGCTGCTCAGAAATTTATTTGCTCATTCCAACCTAATTATCAGTGGAGACACTGCAGACTTATTTGCATTTTCCAGTTCCAAATATGCAATTCTAAGGATTTGGTGTTTGGCTGAAAGCTGACCAGGGATGCAAGTAACATGAACAAGCCTGATACAATCCTAGGACTATTCTCCACTCTGTGACCAATTAGCCCACTTGCTTTAAAAAAAAAAAAAAGGACAAAAAAGTTATGAGGTTCCTAGTGAGCTTAATTATCTGAAGAAATGCTTAGAAGTTTACAAAGCATTTTAGGACTTATGTCAAACTACTCACACAGCCCTCACTGGGGGTAATGCAGCACTTTCATACTGCTTTAGAAACAGCAGATAATTTATTCTACAGTTCTTCTCTGAAGAAAACATAATTATCCCAGCTGCAAAAAAGACAATGCAAGTCTCCTCTGCTGCTCTGAATCACAGTGATCAGTCACACACCCATATGAAGGAGTAAACAGGAGTTTCAGTGCTAAAATCAGAATGAATAATCTTGACCAATAGAAGCTAAGATATCACGGGGAGCATATATCACCTGCTAGGCCTCCCATTGTCTGCCTTCATTCATACCACTGTAGTTATAAGCGATAAAAGACAGTGCCGGCATGGAAATACTGTATCAGTTTGAGGCACCACACATTGAGCTGCTGCAGGTAGCAGCTGCCAGAATCAAAGATAAGCAGTGTCATATAGGTCTGAAAATAATTTGTATACAGAAAATGAAAACACAATTTAAACATTGTCACACTTTGGGTATGTAAGCTGGATTCTTGTTATCTCCATGTCAGGAAGTGTGTTAGTGCCTTCTGTCTCCAGGAACCTCCTCTAGTCAGGTGTTGTTGTTGCTGGTGTTTTTCAGTTGTTTGTTTCTTTTTTTTTTGGGTGCAGATGGGGGTGAGGAAGGGGTGGCAATGATGGATTTTTTTTCTTGTTTGTCTGTTTTTAACACAAGAGATTAGAAAGGAGATAACATTTCAAAGCAGCCACTAAGAAAGGTGACCAAATCCATTTCTACATTCCAGAACTTCTCAGAAAGCAAAATTCTATTCAGGCTGGGTAATGGCAGCAGTCAGGCAAAGAAGGAAAAAAAACAGAACAGAGCAAAATCCTGGGGTGGGGAGGAGGGGGAAGTATTACATTACAAATGTATACCAATAACTCAGACCGTGAAGTCTTTGGCTTTTCTGGTTGGTTGGCCGGCTCAGCAGCTGAAGCAAAGATGTGAAAAATACTCAGGATGAGCACACAGTTTTATTCCCATTTATGGTTAAGGCAGTCTCTGACAGGATGCAGACCCTCACTTTGCCTTGGTAATTAAAGTTTATTTTTGAAAAATGTTCAGTTTGCATAAATACTGATTCATCTGAAGGATGGACAGAAAATATGTCTATTGTTAGTTGCAAAGAAGAGTTGGAAGGTGGCCCACACACACCCTAACACAGCCTTTCACTGATATTTAAACGGATTTATAGGAAGTGTAGCAATATTAACCAAGGAATAAAAGAATACACATAACGTATCACAAGATATTTTGTGCTGTCTAGCGATATGAAGGTTACAGCTCTGCAACTGAAAGATCAGTTTTAGATGGCTATGTCACATCTCTGCTTAGGAGCATTCTCTGTTTTCAAAGCCTAGATCAGAAAACATTTTCTTTTGAAATAGTCCAGTAAAATAGAATAAATGTAAACACATACTGGCCAAACAATGCATCAGCCCAAAATAGCATAGGCACATGAAGTTCTATTGATTAGCAGAGCCGAGAAAGTTCAGTTTGCTATTCACCTGCATAGCTTACAGAGAATGAGAGTAAAAATATGATGCAACATGAACCCATGCAATGTTTGGGCTCCACTGGTGGCACTGGAGACATTCAGACACCTCTACTAAATATGCAGTACGGAGTATTTGCTGTATATGCAAGTTACCTGCATCTCTGTTGCTGTTAAACAGAAATTGTTCTCAGAATTGACATACACTGCTCAACTAAACATGCCAGGGAGGAGCAGGAACTTTGGCTCAGTCCCTGGAGGAGGCACCATAAATACCTGCTGGGATTCTAGAAGAATACTCAAACAGTACTCAATCTATCTTTAAGTAAGAGTTATTTCTGCCTTTGAAAGTGATTTCCTTCATGTGTATCTGCATGCACAAGCATCCATGGACTACATCTAGTCAAAATTAATAGGATCACTTAGAGTTTTAAGTAATGAGAAACATGAGGTGCTGCTGCAAATTATTGCTACCCTGCTCTATGTATTTTAATATATTTAATAATGTATTAAATACATCAATAATACATTTGCTACATTAATAATGTATTAATGTATGTGCCAAAGTTAATATTTTATTGTGTTAGACCCTTCACATTTATAAAACAGACTTAATCTTGCAGTACACGAACAGAACCTATGCTGTTTTTAGCTCAGAAGTACAACACATAACAGAAATTACTGCGCAACTGTTCCACAGCTCTTAAGGTTGCAGCTGAAATGTTGAATCAAAGGGTCAAACACTGTTGAAATCCCTGGGAAACCCTCATTTTAGTAAGGACATTATTCCTTCTAAGGAACAGTAACAGATGATTTGATGAACACCTTTGTTTCAGAGATAAGTTGAGTTTTATTCCTCCTGCCCATTACACCATTATGTTTCTTCTATGAGCAGCAACTGATTGGTTTGGTTTCAAGACAACCCATCTGCCTTGCTCAGCTTCTGCTGCTCTTGGAGGAAAGTCTGAGAACTGAACAGGGAAAGGAGCTGTCTCCACATTTTTATTCAAACAAACAAATTAACAAACTGTGTTAAAATCTCAGTTTTGATATTTTAGTTGAAGTGTTTAGATATTCATGCTTACACAGTCCTTGTCTCTAGTGACAGCAGGACAACTGAGGTTACTGCAGTTCATCCCGCCTCATTATTCTGCTGCAAAGTGGATCTTCTGGTCAAAAAAACCTCAATTCACAGCCTGGAATCTTAGATATCGTTTGTTTCAGCCCAGTTTCAAGCATTAGGCTCCTAAAGAATATCATCTTCCCAAAACAGTGAGCATGGAGGCAGGGGCTTCACACATTAGTTCATGTAATGATCAGTCCCAAAATAGGTATTTTTCCACCACATATTCTGCACTGGGATATGTGGGAAGGAGCAGTTTTATACTAGCAAAGTCACACTCCACATTTTCTTGCTCTTTCTTAAAAATATGGTCATGTTCTCCTATAGAGGCCTGAGATTTATGGCCCTTCCTGTCCACTGTTTTTTCCCTTGATCAATTTTGAATTATACAGCAACAAAGCTCTAACAGAACAACTTATAACAATAGGGTCACAATGAATCTGCAGTCCTGAGTTCAAGCTGCTCCTTGAGTCAAATACTCAAATGAAGATTTCACCCCTCTTCGTACATGTCTAGAATTCAATGGAATTGAGCATTTTATTCAGTCCCTCTGCTAAAGTTTTAAATTCTTTAATATAATGACTTTTAATCTTGTGAAAAGGATTAAACAGTAGAACAGACTTTTCCCACCAGAAATTACACCTGTAGACCTCAGGCCCCCTCTCTGCTGCTCTGACCAAAGCAGGATTTGGCTCACAGCCTTCCTGAGCACTTGACTTTTACCTGTCGGCTGGGGCTGCCTACCCCATGAATATGTTGCCTGCCTGGCATCTCCTCTTAGACCAAATTTGATCAGCTCTAACAGAGCACCCTTTCTCATTTAACATTTACGTTATAGGGTCTGGACCTTTAATAAGAACGCTCTAAGAACAAACCCTAATGTATGTTTAAATTATCAAAAAAAGAGGTATGTTATGAAAAACACACAAAAAAATGTCTCAACATCTTGAAATGCATACTAGGAGTACATTCTACTATTTGTTTGATATGTATTCCCCAGCAGTATAGCCATCCTGCAGAGAAGGAAATTATTACAGAGGAAAGTAACATACCATACTAGAACCTTCCTCAGAATTTCACCCTATAGTTCTCCTTCCTTAAGATATATTTTTATTTTATAAGAAATATTTTGTTCTCCAAAGATCAACCCTTCTGGCTTTAAGTCCACTTTTAGTAATAAACTCCTTTTCTCCCCAAAAATAAAACTCAATCTCTACATGACTTAGTTTAAATGAACTGAGAATTCACACAAATGATTTATCATTCTGGAGGGGAAGACAACACCAACGCTACCAACGCAGTTTCACTGTAGAGATTTCAATTAGAATAGTTCATAGCAGGATCTCTTATTGAAGCTAGGTGACCCAAGGTTGGTATTGATTGTATATTTATCAATGTGGTTCTCCCCTTAACAGTTGTTTAGAGAAACATAAGAATAAACAGAGAAAACTGCACACACAGAGAGACCTACAGAGAGAAGGCCCATCTTAGTGCTGTCAAGTGAGCATCATTTATTAAACTTCGTCACCTCCCAGGAATGACCTTGTTACTAGGGGTAGAATCTCCCCAGAAATGATCACTGATAATCACATTTTATATTTCTCACATATCAGGTCTAAAGAATGTACTTTACATGCTATCTTCAAGTTTCAAATCCATTAACACTACAAAGATTATTCAGCACATTCCAACACTGGAAGTATTGCTTTAACACCGCACTGCTTTAACACTTAACAACTCTAAAAGATGAGTATTAAGAAAGTTCATTCAATAATTTTCTTGATTCTGTCTGATGTGATTCCTACACGTAAAGAGTGAACATATGCTTACAGCTCTTACGAATTTAAAGACAGCTACGTACTCAGAAGTCTCAACGTAACAAAGCAACACTCATTCTAAATGCCCCGTGCTTCTAATCTAATTCTAACTTTATGGAAACCTCAAAATCTTACTTCCAACTTAAATAATAATAATAATAATAAAAATCTGTTAAATATCACATCTAAACAGACATCTAAACTACAAGGAGAAAAGATATGAAGTACAGCTATACACTCAGTTTAAGGCAACAGTTTCTGAATTCATAAGTTTTATCAATTTTATCTTTAACTTCAAGGAGGTCAAGATTTCAGTGCCCATGACTATGCGAGAAGCCTTTCAACATACAATTCTATAATTGGCAATCCATGAAAAATAGAATGGACTGAAAATATTTTTCTTGAAATCCAAGACAGTTCACTGAAATGAGATGCGTTTTGCTGCATGTTTTCTGATAACTTTCTTTTCAGCATTCTGAGCAATCTGCTGTTTTTAAAGAAAAAAATTAAAGCTCACAATCCTGTCAAAATCAGCATCACTTAAAGTGAACAAAAATATAATTCTTCTCCTTTTTCTGAGTACTGAATATAACACAGTAAATATGTAACAGACTCTCAGAGTACCCAAGAAAGATACAAGCATTTTAACTCAGAAAAGTTTTTGGTTTTCTTGTTCATTACACAACACTGTATCAACAGAGAGATAAAGAATAATCAGAAAGAAAACAACATAGCTTATTTCTTTCTAGGAACTAAACTATCCCAGTAACTGCTAAATTAGATGTGCTCTACAACTGTTTGCAAGCAGTCAGAGAATAACACATTACAACCAAATTGATTACACATGAGTGAAGCCATATTCACAATCCTTAACCCCAGTGTTTAATGTCATTTAATGTCTTCTATAGAATTTTATATATATATATATATATATATATAAAAAATAATTTTTTAATCACGTACTAGGGAACTATAACATATTTAGCTTCAAAATTACTTGGATGAACAAATTTTGGTGCTTTCAAAATGTGAAGATGTACCAGTGTATTAATATTGATGTTTTGTGAAGGACAATAGAGCGGATCCTGCTTAAATCTTTCTTAAAGGCAAATAAGTCTGACTTAGCTAAATTGTTAAGATGGGTGATTTCAATAATTGAATGGAAAGTGAGCAGTTAGGCATTTACAACTTGAATAACCTTCCTAAAATCAATACTCCTTTTAAACTTGCCTCCCAGCCAGATCTGATATTTCACATCCTAAAAAACAACAACAAAAAAAGAGCAAGAGCACATTTATCTCCACGTAGGATCCTTATAAAATGCATGCGTGGTTAAAAAGTGTTATGAAAGATTATTTTGGGGAACTTCTCTAAACAATGTCGAAGTCCATATTTTCTTGGGGAACAGAACGAACAAGACAATTCCTGCTTGCATGCATATGTGGGGCTGCCAAAGAAGGACTGATTGTCTCGATGTGTCTGATAGTAAAGATCAATAGTTTCTTCTAAAGGAGACGGATCTGTGGAAGGTATTGGCTCCAAATAGTTTATTGGTTTGTGTTCATCCTTTTGTTTAATGGCAACTCTCAGAGTCACCTAGGCAATTATTCTTTAAGTTGACTTTCAAATAACTTACTTTCTCATCACACGGGCTTTTTGAAATAGTGCTCAAAAGCACTATCTCCGTCTCCCAAAGTGTTTAAAATATAGGTGATGTTACATACTTCAGCACTGGAAGATGACACTTAAGAGGAGTTATGCTACAAGGAAACACTGCAATTTAGCTTTAGCCTCTAGAGCCATCCTTTATCTCTGGACTTAACTACTTATTGGAAACGTGTTAGATTTGTGTTGCTGACTTTTGAATGTCAAAAGAGTTAGTAACCTATTTCAGTTCAGATAAACATCCAAATGTCTGTAGGCTCATCTCAAGGTATCTGAGCCACCTAAGCCTCTGGAGTTTACTACAGTGGTCAGGAAATCTATATTCCATTATTATGTGACTGCAACCCAAGCAGTTATCAAGTGCTTCAGGCAGCTTCTTTTGCTCCCTAGTTTGTACAGTATTGAAATACAGATTAGAACATCCTCTGTCCATGTTCCCCCATGTTCCTCTCTGCACCTGTTTTTCAGGCAAGATTTTCTTTTTCAAATAAAACCCTAAATTATGCAAAACTTCTGGGAGCAGATGGAGCACAAAACCATTATATCACTCTTCCTTCAGTAAAAACAATCCTTAATCTGAAAATCTAATCAAAAATTCTGGTAACTTGGGCTACCACAAGCCAGCTTGCTTTCTTCCCTGGATATCTGATGTTGTAGCAGGATGACAGGCCATACTGATGTCAGCTGGTTTTGCTGTAGCAGACTGGACTGAATTCTGCTCTCTGTTACTCAGGTGTCACATTGGAGTGCAGAATGTAGCCTCCTATGCCCATCACATGAAAACACACGAAGGGGAAGCTGTCAACTCTTATTCCAATGTGCCTTACAGTAATACTGTATGGGACTCAACTGATTATGCCATAGCACTCCTTGGGCTTAGATACAGCATTGTACGCCTTTCCTATTTTTATTTTTGTAGATCAGTTGCCAAAAATTGTAAAGCCTTGAAGTTTGACTTCTTGACAACTTTACTTCACATTTATAATCATGTCTTAGAAATATAGAATACATGATCATGACTAAAACAAAGCTAAGATTAAATATAGCATCAGAGGCTTGTCAAGGATTTGTAGCTATGAGGATTCAGCTATAGTGGCTTGAAACCATGGTGACTGCAAGATAAGCAAGCTTGTATTCTCTTGGTGGAGGAGGAATGGGTAGATAGAAGACAGTACTTTACTTTCATTTATATTTAGTCATTAGGTGTGGAAACAGTAACAAGAAAAGCAGAGAATATCTTGAACTAAACAAGCAAGCAAACAAAAAACCCAAACCTTTGGAAAACAGTAGCTATTCTCAGGCCGACTTTCTTTCTCCTTATCTACCTAGGAATCATGCATGCATCCAATTGACATCACACTGCATTTTTTTTTTGCATCAGTCATTGCTCTAAAACTGCCCGTTTCTTCACACAGCTATTTGTTTCACACACCACTAACACCTGCCTTTAAGGAAAGGCCATACCATCAGGTCAGATGAAATGGCTGCTAATTTACAGGACAGGAAGCAAAGCACTGTAACAGAAATACAAAGTGTATAAGCACCATGTAGTAGTTGAGAAGCTATTATCAGAAACCCAGCTTTCAGCAAAAATCCTCTCTTACATTGTGTATTCTCCTTTTTACTGAGGTATTCTAGTGCTGCTCACCCCAACACAGTCATTTCTTCTCAACTATACTTAACTCCGTGTCTCCAAGTTCTCAAGAACAAACTTAGTTATGCTTGATCTATCATTGTGGCTATGTACTGTTCCTCAGAAGACTTAGATTCTACATTAAATCCCAAACAAAGTCATCAAATTTAATGTGTTATGCATTGATGCAGGAATATAATATAGATCAGGATGCTGGCTTTGCCTTTGTGGATCATCAGACATCAGCTATTTTCTTATGCTGAGTAAACACAACACATGAGGCTAAATTCTTTGCTACAGCTATGTTTACTTAGTCACTTTAATTTGACATGAATCTCAGTTGTCACAGAAAGAGAAGAGAAAGATTTTATAGCTATATCAGACTGAAAAACCATCTCTACCCCAGTCTGCCTAGTTTTCAGATGGAGTAATCCTTGGCTCTGGCTTCCTACACTGCCATATCAACACTTGGGCAGCACAGGGCTGGAGTGAATTCTCAGCACCAAGGAGAGATTATTTCAGAATAAAGCAATCAATTAGCCATGACCTCAGCCCCACCCCAGTTAAGTACCAATGTATTGCACCAAACTGGAAATATCATTTCCACCATGGGCACGCTATGACAATCAAAAGCAAACGAGTTAGCATTTTTAAGGTAGTTATCACCTCTAAATGAATAATGGATAACTGGACTGCTTGCTCATTCCTACAGATTAATCTCACATTGCTTTTGGGTCTACTAACTGGCATCAATTACAGAACCAGTCACAGGTGCAACTCATGCTCACTATCTGCATAAAAAATGAACAGATGTCTTCACCTGCCATAGCTTGTGTTTCTATAGCCCCAGGGCATTGCTAAAACAAATTACTGCTTTTGAAAATACTTAGCATAGCAGTAGGACTTTCCCTGTGTGGATTTCAAAAGTTTTACCAGCATGGCTTTGTGTATTGTAATTTGGCCTGACATGCTATTTATGGTGGTCCATAATCCAATTTAAAGATAAAATCTTGGTTTCTGCTTTGTACATCTTCTTTTATTAATATTCCACTTGGCAAGGAAGCCAAACCAATTTTCATATTTTTCCTTTTATCATAAAATTTTTCAAAATCCTATGAAATTTTACAAAAATGGTAGTGTAAAAATTTCTTCCTCTTTCTATTTTTTTTTTCATCCACAATTCAGCGTCAATAAGCAGTCATTTCTTGGAGAAATAAATGCTTCGGTTTCTCCAAAATGAGTGAGACTACCTTGGTAGTCCACCACTATATTACTCCAAGTGTCATGTTGGCACCACTGGCAGGTGCCCTTCCTGTGCCTCAACAAATACATCTCCCATCAGATGAAAGCAATCCACTTCAACACAGGGGAAAAATGCTATGTTTATTAAAATGGTGTCAAGTATGCTTGATCAACTGCCAGTGAACAGCTTTATCATCTGAGTGACAAATACTGCTAACAGCTGCAAGGGGAAACTACTTAAATATTCCCCAAGGAATACATCTTCTATGAGTCTGTCCACTCTTGTTATGAAAACCATTCTAGATATTTATTTCTTAGACTGGGCTTCTTCCAAACAAAAAGGCAAAGAAAAGGGTAAGCAATAATGGGAAGGCAGCCACAGTTGGTCTGGAATCTATTTTACTTCTATCTACCTCAATACTATTTTAGTAAAATTGCTAAGTGATATTCAGAAAAAATACACTAAACATATATTTTATATCATTTTTGTTCTTTTCTATGGTTTCAGACTGCTTTGTTGTCTGTTCTGGTCCCTTAATTTCTCCCCCCTAATTTCCTTCCCACTTTGCACTCCTACCCCGAAAAAGAAAAATGCAAGTGAGAGGAATGAAAGCCATCTTCTATTCCTATTTTTCCTGGAGCAGGATTTTGTGATAATTAGATAGTGAATTTTTGACATGAGAAGAGCCTAGGAGAGCAAACCAGATCAAACATAGTTGTTGTGGATATATCAAAGGGGCATATGTTTACTGAATATACAACCAATCCTGCTCATTAGACACAAGGTATAAGTATGTTTCATTACTAGAATAAGAATCAGCCCCAACTATGTGTGAAAGACGTAATTTGGTTCTAGTTAAGAAAACTATGCACAAGAAGAAAACAGACTGTACTAGTATGTTAACTCCTATTCTACCTCCTTTAAGGAACAATTCATGAAAATAAAAATAGTTCCTAGACAGGGGAGAAAGGTCCTGTACTGAGGAGGAAGTAATGGAGAAGGTGGCTCATGTACACTGAAGAAAATCAAAGTTCTCTTCTGTATCTCTGCAACTGGACCTAATGGAGCTCCTTTACACTTTAGCCAGACATCTGAGGATAGCCTGGCACCTTTCTGCTTGGACCAAAGAATAAAAAAAGAAAAGTTTCTCATAACTGCAGATGGGAGCAGATTTAATCCCAACTTTTTTTTTTTTTTTTTTTTTTTCATACAGGGCTGAAGGAGAGACTGGCTGTCCATAAGAATAAGACTTCTAAAAGCCTTTGCCCCAGTAATTACAATTTACAATTTTCATAGAATTGCTCAGGTTGGAAAAGACTTTCAAGATCATCTAACCACAACCTAACCATCCTACCCTAACAACTCTCCACTAAATCATGTCCCTGAGCACCATATCCAAACAGTTTTTGAACACATCCAGGGTTGGTGACTCAACCACCTCCCTGGGTAGCTGGTTCCAGTGCTTAACAACCCTTTCTGTAAAGAAGTGTTTCCTGATACACAACCCCTCCTCCTGTCACCTGTCACCAGTGAGAAGAGACCAGTCCCGCTCTCACTGCAATCACCTTTCCGGTATTTGAAGAAATCTCTCCAAAAAGAGACCAGCGTGATACAACAGCTTTTCAGAATGTCAACACACCATGATAAAGCAAAACACCTTTTTACCACTACAACTTGAATAGGATGAGGGTCAGGAACCCCAGAGAGTTATGTAGCTGAAATATAAAAGAAAGCCACAGAACACCTAATACATAATGAAATATATCAGCCTAGCTAGCATCCAATTAAGATAATTAGTAGCATTACTATACAGCACAAATAGTATGAAACAACACTGTGAACACACTTTCTGCTCACATGGTGGTTTCACTTTGATGGACAGCTAAATTCCACAGCACTGCTCTCACTTCCTGTCCTGCAAAGGAAGAGCAGGAGAAAATATAACGGAAAAGGGCTCGAAGGGTTGCATTAAGGATGGGGAGATCACTCACCAATACTGTCATGGGCAAAACAGACCCAACATAGAGAAATAAGTATAATTTATTGGCTGTTACTCACAGATTAGAGTACTGAGAAACTAAAAGCAGAATAAAAACAAGTTCTAACTCATCTACTCTCTTCTACCTCCTAAATGTAAATAACAGGCAGCCTAGAGATGCTGGGAACTGCTCTGATACACTGAGTCAACAATCCACCATTGGGCAGCTACACACTCAAATCCTGCAGCTTTTCCAAGGGCAGCACCAGGTCATGAGCACTGCGAGAGATCAGGAATGGCAGAACAACCTATCTTCAGGAAAAAAATTCCATCTGCAGTTTTCAGAGAATACAGTGTATGCACAAGAAAGGGTAAGACCTATCTGTTACCTGAGAGAACCAAGAATTTTTCTCATCTTCACAAAGACATTTGGTTAACAACCCAGCAGAATCTGCTTTTTTACTCCTTCAAAAACTTGTCATCGTTAGTTTCTAATCACAAGGACTTGATCCTGATTACTTCTGAAAATCCTGAAGGACAATGCACTGCATGGTTCATTGCACTTGATTCAAGGATGAAGCAATTGATATGCCCTTAAATGTGAAAATGTTTAAGCAGCAGAACTACATGAGATGGGTAAACCAATAACCATGTTAGAACATTTGCATTTACACTGCAATTATGAAGAGACATCTAACCTTGAAATTTTTAATCTGTTATCCTAAATTTCCCGTGCTTCACTTGCTTGGCACTGACACTGCTGCCTTACCTGACAATCTAACTGTATTTTCAGATTTTTTTTTTTCAAATGTGTTTCCAAATATGCCCCTTAATTTTCTATGTGGTTTTCACTCTCCCAGTCCCTGTCTATCACGTTCACAGATTTAGTTGTACTCAGTTTCTCCATGTCAGTGTTACCACACTTCTATAATATAATCTTTCCTTACCTGTTGACTTCTTACTAGAATCATTCTCTGAGACTTCCCACATCTCCTTCTAAAAATCCAATTCCAAGAAACCTCTGTCTTGTCCAACACAATTGAAGAGATTTTTTATGGTGACATGAAAAACCCTGTATAAAGCACCCTTCTGAAGTTCTTATTTACCTGCCAAATGATTATTTCCTGATCTATTAATGACTTAATACTTAGGTTCCTTTTACAAGAGGGAGATGAAACCTCTTTACTGTCAGTTTAAGTCTCTGTGCCATCTTGGTAACAAGTTACATGTACATAAGCCCGCACTCAGAGATTGATTACAGTAGCAAAGAAACATTACTTTGCTGTTTTATAACCTCCCTTCCTGCAAGGTCAATGAATAAAGATGAGCTTCCCACTGTGCTCTTAGCTTAAATATAGAAAGTGAAGAATAAGTTGATGGATGACCCTCTCATGAGATCACTCATCCCTCAGCCTCCAAGAGCTTCAGAAAGGATGTGGAAAAAGCATAGAGAGTCAGGAGAGAAGATGCTCCAGACTTCTCTGGAAAGCAAAACTAGTTCAAAACTTGAAACCCTTATGCCAGCATTTGGGAAACTTTGCAAGCTGTTGCTGTTTGTGAAGGTCCAAAGCTGACCCCACTCTTTTCAGCACTTTGTACTTTCCTTCTTTCCTTTCTTCCATAGCAGAGAGTTGAGCTTTTAGCAAACTCTGGAATAATTCCTTATGTCACCCTTGGTGAATAATAATCCACCCTCCTTTTTTTTTTTTTTCTTAAAAAAAAATTATAATTTTACCCAACAATTAAAATCTATAATGAAGTAAATTTCATTTTACATACATCATACAGATTAAAAAAATGAAATGCAACATATAACCTAACGGGTGAAACTTGCACTGAGCTGTATTTTCCCTGAACAGTATTCCTCAGATTAGAACACCTGTTTTTCCCTAGTAGCCTTTCAACTTTTCAACATGTATTTTGACATTTTTCCCCTACAGTATATTTTTACAGTGCAGCTAAATTTATCTCTAAGTGATGACAAGGGTTTCTTTCTGTTCACTTTCGATATATGCACACCAATCAGAATATTATGTGCTTTTGGAGATCTTTTTCAAGAAAATTTACTAGGGGAGATTAAGCACTTAAAACACATCCAGCTACCTTAAACTCCAGTTTAACAGGCACTCAGCAGTGCCTTAAGAAGAATTACACGATCACAAAACCCATAGTACAGGAAAATACAGGACTGCCTTTGAAAGTATCATTTCAGGAACTGAAGACTAAAAACAGTACTCACAAGCCAAGCTGGTCCCAAAGAAAGGTTATTCAAACTTAACTCCCTTGGGAGTCTATACTACAAAAGTTTTATATAAAAAATATTTGTTTGGGAATTTTTTAGAAAAAAAAGTAAAAAAAAAAAAAAAAAAAGTAATTTTTTATTAGTAGGGGAGAATATAACTGCAGGAAAATGGTACACTAAGTCTGTTTCAGAAAGAGGCACTTCCAGATCCTTTTGCTCAGCCTCAACAAGGCTGGAGTTGCAGAAGAGAGCACACGAGGCCATGCACCAAGTAACTCTTCAAAAATGATGAGGAGTAGGGAGAAGAATTAAACATACAAAATTCAGTGCATGTAGGTGGATTACATTAACACTTTTTGACATTTCAATAGACTCCATTCTATGGTTGGGGTGTTGGTTTTTTTTTAAATATCATAAAAGCAGTGAATAGTATGACTGTCTTGTAGGTCTAAAAGTTTAAAACAGCTGGAACAGGTATAGAAAAGCAAGAAAGTGGGGTTTTCACAATGGCAGGCAGAAGGAATGATTTTGTTGAGGATGTCAAACCTCTCATCCTCTTCTTACTACAGTTTTCAATCCAGAGACATATTTCCACAAAAACAACAGCACCATCACAACCAAACTTGCACTGAAAATTTAAAGGAAGAAGAAAGTCAAACAACTGCTTAATAAATTCAAAATGTATGCAACAGGGCATTATCAGTAGGCCTATTTAATTAAAACTGCAGGTAGTACTTCAAACTAGAATTAATTGCAGAAAATATGCAATTTTCTTTTTTCTGCCAATAAAGTGAATTCAGCAGTGTTTTAAAACACAAATTAGTGTCCGGTTCTTCCCAAAACATGTGTTTGTTACCTGCAGCTAACATGTACAGCAAGTGGAGGTTCCCTGCTAGGACAGAAAGGTGTATGATTTGGGTCACAGACATTCCCAGGGAAGCCTTACTACATCAGTTCTGCCACAGAATAGTTCCTCAAAAAATCACCAGTTTAAGGCATTGTACCAACTGAGAACAGCAAACTCCAATAGAATGGTGTCCATTTAAAATGTTTTATAAATAGAAATAATGTACTCCACTTGTGAACACCTTATGTTCACGAAGCTCTGTGTTCACAGTAATTGTGCCTTACATTTCCAAGCCTCAATCTAAGCACTGACCCACCACACTGGACTGCTCAAGGTGCACCCAATCTTCACAACTCCTTGCTGGCGATCTAGAATTCTTTATAATGTTTCATTGAAAACACAACTTCACCTCAAGCCACTTCCCCCATCCCTAAAGAAACAAGAAAAGAAAAAAGAAAATAGCATCTGCCATTTTGTCATTGATTCTCTTTTAGAAACTGTGCACTTTATTAATCTCTGTCAAGCACTTGGAAGCAGATGTTCATACGTCCCAACAATCCAATCCAACTCTGCAGGCAGCATGAATTCTTCTCCAACGCCAGGGTGACACACTGCGCTGCTCATAGGTCATCTCATCAGCAGTGAAATAAAGAACTGCCAGAGCTAATAAAATTTAAGCTGTCTACCTGAATGAAGTATGCTGTGCACACCAGTGGGAATTGGTGCACTAAACATTCTCTGCAGCATACAGAAGCCTGACTTTAAACTCATTCCAACTTAAACGTTTCCATTCTAATGAACTTGCTTCTGTTTACAAATGAGCTTTTTGCTTTGCAGTCATAGCATGGCATAGGAAAACATGATATTCTAAGCAAGCAAAACTTGTAGTCATGTAATTTAAGAATAAAAATATATAAAGCTATATTTTGCCATTAGATATATGTATGTACTTCCCAGAGATAGTGTTTCTTGTTTGGTTGTTTTTTTTTTTTTTAAATAATATCCATTCAATTGATAGTTTGAACTCATAGGGCTGAAAATGGGTCAGTCATAACTAGATATATGTAATTGGCCAAATATTAACTGGTCTTCTCATTCAGTACAGAGAATAAAAGGAGATAAAGCTCTGCTAACAGAGGGCAGAAGAGGCCTTCAGTAAGAGAAGGCAGCAGATGGAGAATTGCTGACAGCATCTGAAAAATATGCTAAGTGTGAAGAGCCTAAGAACTACCTGAGTGACTCTGAGAAGTGCAATGCCAGATAGAGCCTGCAGTGAAGGAAAAAGAACTAAAACTGAGAGGAAGTTTATTTTGTCTGCATTTTTCTTTGCAGCCCTCCTGCTTCAGCACACCCAAAGGTCAATGCTATCAGCAGGTAATGATGAAAAAGTTTTTTTTTTTAAAAAAAAAAAAAACTCTCCCATAGTATTAGTGAATGAGTTTGCTTGAGAACAGCAAGGAGAGGATGTAGCTGCAGCTGTAATAGAAGCTACAGATTTTCCCTTTAATCTGACCCTTTTTTATTAATAATTAGTTCTTTTTGATCTGCTTATTGGGCCAGAGTATGCAAGGTTTAGGTTGAATGAAAAACCCAGGGGAGTTTCAGCTGCAGCTAATGCAATTTTCCCCTCTTCAGAGCCTAAGCACAAACCCAATTGCTCTCTTGAGTTCCTTACGTTCTCACCAACCTATGAAACCACATTTGACATCTTCATCCTTACATTCTTCTCACATAACACATTGATTTCTCAAGTCTTACAACCTATAGTTTTTTTCTTAGGTTTTTCCCTCCGTTCTAACATGCATCAAAACACACAAATGGTTTTTACATACAGAAATATCATCTTTAATTTGCATATCAAAATAATGTGGGTAATATAGTTAACAGGCAATTAAGTAGTAATAAGTGGAAGGAAACGTAAGTGAACCAGAAACTGTATTAATTTGTTCATGGACGCTGAGTTCTTCAGTGGGTCTCTGGAACTGTTCCCGGAACAGAAACTAAGGAACATAACAGGATCATGGAAACAGCAAATAAATGAACAGCAGTGAAGGAAACCAATGCTGACTTGGGCAATAGAGAAAAATGGATGCAGTGCCTTCTCAAGTAAACCTGTAACACTTGCAGGCTGCAAGTAAGGGACAACAAGCACACTGTCAACTACCAGCTTGCTCCTAGGGATACTTCTTCATAACATGCTGTATTCAAGTAGCACCCATGCTTTAGTTGCACAAACCCCAAACTATTCTGTCTCAGTCAGCATCAACAGCTCAAATGAGAGTTTCCATGAAGATCAGGAGCTCAGCTGATTAAGTTCAAACCAGCTCCAGTGTAATCAATGGACGTTCCCTAGAAAAACTCTACAGCTGTTCTTTGCTAGGACAGTTAAGTACACTGTGTTTTAGCTACTCTAAACAGACATTAACTCATTAACACTGCCTTGATACTAGAGCTGGAGTGCAAGCAGTATCACTGGCTGCTTTACATGAGAGCTATTAGTTGGACAGCTTTTTCCACTGCATTTTGATATCACACACAATCCTAAACATAGCTTTACATCATTCTCAGACTTGTCTTGAGCCCTGAGCCTGCTTCTGCACTATTATGATTGCCTGGAATGTATGAGTAACCACAGACACAGGATTTGGTTTCATGACATCTATAAATGTCTTTTCCTCAGGAACTGGATAGTCCCTCCTCACTTGCTATAAACGAATGCCTAATCAGAACAATCAGTCAAAAGGATATGAGATTTTAAGTTTGTTAAAGTAAAAACATCTCTAACATTCAACTTAATTGATATCAAATTGTAATTTACTACATTTTAAACAGTAAAACTATTACTCATGTAATCAGAAATATTTTCCTGATACCATTTATTCAGTTTTCAAACACGCATTATAACCGACCTTATTAAACATGCTGAAGCACCACTTACACAAAAGCATACAAAAGCACAGATCCTCAGCTGAACCTTCAAGCAGAACTTACAAGAATGAATCAGTGCTAATTGCTTCACATTTATAATCTTGGAATCACAGCATGGGCAAAAGCCCTCAAACAAACAGCTGTGTAGGTCACAGCATGGCAGAAGCTCAGTCACCACAACAGTTGGAAAGGAAAGTCTCAGAACTGAGAGCTTCTTGGTTGGTTTTTATAAACTCATCTTCTGTACACAAATCTTTGGCCACATAATCTGAGGTTGCAGACATGTTCTTAATCACCACCTGCATGACTACTCTGAATTATTCATTCATCAAGACAATAAAAATAAAAATCACCACTTGATCATCCAGAGTTTAAACAGCACTGTGTCCTTCATAATGTAAACATTCATAAACTGCATGTATTCTTGGGAAATTTTTTATGCTGAGTACTGTGATGTTGTGGTTTTGTGTGGGTTTGTTTTTAAAGAAATGATTCATTTAAAGGTATATTAAATAAAGTCAAAAGGAGTAAAATTCAACAGATTCTATAGAAACACATCCTTTTTCTTCTGTAGACAGAAATAAATTACATAACTTGATAGCCTACAACTTTATCCTTGTACAATCAGTGACCTTTTCAAAGGGGTGGCCATAAACATCCTTCAAACTCAATTGGAGAGTGCTTTCAAACTGCTTTTTACAAAAGCGTAAGGCAGTTTCATGTAATTGTCTCTCAGTTCTGTAGCCTTTATCTACTAAGGTCACCTCATATAGGCTCCAGAAGAAACATTCTGAATTCTGTGCCTTTGGAGAGACACCAGTTAACACCAGGAAATTATTTTGTTTCTATTTTTTTCAGCAGCTGAATATTATTTATGAAGTGAATATTCAAGAGCTGCACCTAAGATTATTTACTTGAGCACAGAAGAATTGGGCTTTGGGAATCAAAACCATCAGAAACATTAGTTTCTTAACAGATGGAAATACTCAATAATAACCACCCCAGAAATATCTATTCACAGCCTACAGGACAGTAGAGGCATGCTAATTTTGCCTGTAGGAGCCCAGTGTGTAGATGTTCATGCAATGCACAAAGACCTTGATTTGAAGGAGATGGAGCACTCGCCACTCCCTCTCATTAAGTGGCACATGGGACCCTAATCACTTCTAATAATCATGTCCTCACAGTGCAGCTATCCTCTTCACTTTTCTTATGAAGGTAATAATGAAGACAACCTATTAACTTTGAACTAAAGTGAAGGACTTCTCTGAGAACAGCGCTTGGTCACTGCAAGCATGGCACGTCCAAGGCACTGCTTTTCCTTCTGTTCTTGGGCTAATAATCAAGAACGCAAATATAACCCAAATTAATTATTCTTCTCTGCTGTTGAAAAGGATAAAATAATAGAAGACAACTGTGTTTGTGGTGCGAGCTCAAGAGAAGATGAGTATCTTAATAAAGATACTATTAAATGAACATTGACAGTCACAATAGAAGTATGGCACCATGCGGCTGAATGGGGCTCAGAAAGCCAGTCTTAGTTTTCTTTCTCCTTTTGCCTCTGTTCTTCCAGTTTTATAAAGGGATAATGATTTAGTGAAAGGCACTTTAGGATGAAGTGATGAACAGAAGCATTTTTTAAACTGAGGACTATAATTTTGCTTTAAGATTAATGGTTAAATGAAAAAATAGTGATTTTAATTGACAGTTCTTACTATTCTCAAACTTTGACTTATACAATGCAGCATGTAGCCCTCCTAGGGAAAATGATACATGTCTGATTTATGATCATAGGCAATTTTATTTTTATTCCTAACAGCAAAGCAAACTGCCTAAGATTATAAAACCAGGACAGATCAGTACTGAATTTTCACTTCTAAGTGAATCCGATAATCAGAAGTAAGTCTTAAGTCTATCCCAGAGTTCCAGTAGCAATGAGCACTACTTTACTAATAACAAAATTAAAGAGGAATGGAAAAACAAAAGGCAAGGAATAAGAACAAAACCAATTCAAAGCAAATGGTAACTTAAGAGGAAAAAATAGCAAGAAGATGTTAAAACAAATTAAAAGAGAAAAAATTCTACACAGAAGTGCCATCTCTGCTCAATGGCACTTACTCAATAAAGAATATTCCAGGACGATATGCTCCAGTAATAAAGACACCAGCATTCATAACATGCATCTTTTTTGGCATGTCACTGAAACGGTGAAGTCACCAGTGCATTAAGAGAGGCTTCAAATGAGTGATACCATCTTTCTCCATCATATAGAAACCCATTATATTCTTCTCAGCAATAATGAAATTTCTCTCAATGATTTTTCCTTACTCTTGAGAACATAATATCTGTCGATTGAATGTTTCCCAGAAGAATCATTGCCAAAACAGAGTTTTTCCCAGTTACCTTTGTAAGTACATTTACTTTGGTAATATTTTCCTAGAAAGGTTCATTTTAGATTAAGTTCATAATCACAAACAGTTGTCAAGTGTATTCAGTCTTCAGGAAATACAGAGAACATAATAAGCTACTTCAAAGTCTGGGGATCTTTTCTCCCTATTCAAATTCCAGCTGTAGTTTATAACGTGTGTGGTGTTGGACAGGTAGACTGCTCTATAAAAACACGCTTTGATAAAAGGCAGTTTCTTAAAAATGACATCTGCTTCCTTAAAGAAATGCAAATATTTTGTTTTGCTACAACATTTGGATGAAATCCTTCTACTCACAGTTAGAAAAGCCTTCATTAACAAAAAAAAAAAAGGAAGGAGAATACATTCCACTTGGTTCTAAGAATTAAGGAAATAAAAGACAGTATGTTTGGAAAGCAAATTCTACTGAGGTTTTATTGAAAAAATATTTCCAGATACACCCTTTACCACCTCCATACTTATGTCATAAGAAGGAATTTCTCAGAAATATCTAAGAAACATTATAAGAAATATTTCTTGTTCCCATCATTGGCATTCTTAAATAAAGGCAGAAAAATAATTCATTGACAAAGATTAAGAACAATGTTGGTATAAGGATCTTTTGAGGAGAAGCCCTGTGTTTATGAAGGTATTTTATCATTATTATTTGTTAACCAGTTACAGACTCACTGCTCAACAGCCCTAACCCGTCCTGTGAAACACACACACACACACACAGAATCTGGGGTTCTGTGTGACACTTAAGTGCTATCTGCCTATGGGGCTATGATAGAATTGTTCCTAACTGAATGAAACAGACTTAATTTGAGACTTAAAAAGAAGGAGATGGAGCAGCTGACACATGAGACCAAGTACCATGACAGGTGTTTCAGGCTACCAGAAATATTCTTGTTTTGTTGCCAATAGAAAGGCCAAGACATTGCTGTCTGCATGCTGAAGTGCTTGCAGGACTTGCTAGAGTAGCTTTCCAAGCACCCTAAGGACAGCCATCCCACACACTTCTAGAGATGCTCAGTAATTAAGTTAGCTATTTTAATTTTTTTTTTTTTGAGGGGGGGGGGGGTCAAACTATTAACTGGGAAAACTGTTCAATCAACACAAAAGGCCCATATATTCATGCTGCTGCCACCAATGATCTTCCCATTGCCATGAAAATATTGAACAACATCTTCAATGAAACTTGTGCACAACAAGAAAACTTTCATTATTAGGTATTGGTATAGCTAAACGTATATATACACACATATCCATACTCAAAAATCTTCTAATGCATCTAAAAAAATATAAGAGAAAGAACAAAACATTTTTCCAGTTAGAGACACAGATACTCTACAGAAATACATTAAAGAATTCTTAAAGCAATAAAAAGATAACTTCTCCCTGTTCCATTACTTGCAGCCTGAATACGTGAGGACTTAAGACTGGGCTTCTGAAGGTAGACTTAAGAGAAGTAGCATGTCTGCTGTTTAAGTTGTGTTCAGAGATCTAACCATAAAACTCTGGGTAGTTGTGAAGGAGGAAAAAAAGCAAACAAAAATAACCCCAGGAGATCCACCAGTGCTTTATTACAAGTTTGCTGAGCTCTCGAAACAGTAATAAATACAGTAATAAATACAAAAATCAGAAGAGCATATGGCCATATCCCTACAGCTTTCCAATTTCTATAACATAACCTTCTACCAGTTTATCATGCATCCATGTTTTAACTTGCTGTATAGGAAAGGAAAATATATAGGACCTATGTTTAAGTACTAAAAATAGAAAAAAGGCAAAAAGGCCCAGCAGGCAAGGAAGAACATTTTTAATATGGATATTTGTCCACAGCAGTCTCTGAGCTCTCTTAAATTTGAGAGCTCTTGTTTTGCAGACCTCAGCAGGAAACTAATATCAACCTTTCATCACAACAAGGATACACTGTGCATTTCAAACTGTTTTCATTATCCTGAATATATGTTAATCTCTTTAAACATGAAATAGATCACACACACACACACATTCATCCTTACCTCAAAGAAAGAATTCCCAGACTATAAGGGTAAGTGTTTCCGAGGCTTTAGTGAACAAGAAGAGAGACTTAATGTTCAAAAGATGTTGTTAAAATGGCAATGCCTTTTCATGCCTACTTTTCATGAAGCTGTTTGCAGGGCAAAAAGCTTCCTTTGCAATGGTTTCTAACCCTTCTAGGAGGTCTCAAATTTTCAGTGCTGTAATAACACAATGGAAGGAGATTTTTTTGTGATCTCCCCCCACTCCTCATTTTCCTTATTCTATTAATTATCTCCTAGGTCTGACCTTCCTCCTGCAAAAAACACAATTCACACAGCCAAATGATGCCAAAAAAATGGGCAGACATATCACAGTCTTCATATAGCACCATTCATTTCAAGCTTAAGGAGTTCAACAAATGTCTGTATTTTCAAAAACTATTCAATACTGTCAGTAAGCACAAATAACAATAGCAAAGTAATGTGAAATTGTATATGGAAGACATAGAACCTCCTTTCTTTTGCTGATGAGTTTGTGTAGGAGGACACAAAAGAGAAACCAATTTTATTTCTCATGTGGCAGTTTTCTCAATGAAATAGAATACAGCAAAGAAAATGTTTACTACAGGAGAGGGCAATTTCAAAGGCCCTCAGGAATAGTGCAGTACAACACAAATAGCAGATATAGTACAACTTGTGATGACTGGGGACAGTAGCCTGCTCTGCATTTCCACGGCATGCTCAGATTTACTCTTCTGCTCTGCTATGGGAATGCCCTACCTACCGCTGTGTTTGCAGCAATATGCTTAAACTCAACTTGCAGTTTTCTAAATTGCCTACTGAACAACATACAGCAAAGTTGTTTTATACTTTGCTTGTAGCACAGGCTGCAATTAAATCAACAATTCAAGTTTAATTAGACATGAGATGGAATACAATTTTAGAAATACTGCAGAGAAGCTGCATGCATAATCTACTGGAAAAACATGCAAATTATTATAGCTTTCTTGCTGGACTCTAAACAAGATTCTACCATAAAAAAGCTACTGTTTATGAATACACCCCTCTACTTTTAAAAGAACTCAATCACTGAGCTGCACTTCACATTCTCACTTTCCATCAGAAGAAGATTTAAGAGGGACTGGAAGGATGATCTGTAAGGAATGAGACTGGGCCGGTAAGCCACATTTTGAGAGCTGAGTTCTGGAAATTAGTTAAGAACAGCTGAATTGCCTCTAGCCCTGTAGAAACGCACACAAGTAGACACCAAACAACTTGTTAACTTTACTGCATCAGCTAAATTCTGCACTAAGTATATTTATTGGGTGGCACGTGACAAAATAGAAAACAGTGACAAAACACCCCACAGATTTCATTTATAAGTGGCTACAGACCACTTACAAACACAGCAAGTTTACAGCTAGTTATATCAGATGATAGAGTAATATAACTGATTTTTCTTTGGATCTAAATGATCTATCATTGGTTTTCCAGGTGCTTTGCTACCAATTCATTCATCTTCTGTCAGCAGCCAGGTAAGTCAGAGCTGTGTACCTCATGTACTTTCCTAAGCCAGTGTTACCAACTGGTCATACCTTACTTGTTTTGCTAACATCCAAATCTGATGGCCAATCCATTATTTCTGGGCAAATCCACAGTGAATTTAGGATTTATGCCTTAAAAGAGTTAGATTTCAGCTGTAATTTCCTTACCACTTTAAGGTTTCAGAAGTTATAAAAGCGTCCTTTTGACAACATCATTCTTGTTCTGCTGTATTATGATGCTATATAAATATTATCATGGTTGCAGTCATGCTGCTAAGAGCTGACTAAGTACACAGCACAGTGCTGTTAAAATATCTAACCTGTTATAAAACCTGTTTTTGATCTCCACGTTGCTTTCAAGTCAAATGTTTAAACTATTGATTATCTTTCCCACAATCCAATTTTATTTTAAATGCAATTTTTTAGAGCAAAGTAACTGCTATTCATGAAAAATTTTTCAGCTGTTATGTTGGAAAATAGGCTGAGTGGTGCGGGCAAACCTTATCCAATATTGATAAGTCACCTGTTATACATATAGCATTAAAAAAGTATAATTGTGGTAAAAAATAGGAGAATTGCATGTAGCTTTTAAGACACCCAGAGGCTATTCAAGATGTTGAAGAATGGCATGCAAGCATTAGGATGATTTTCACAGGTATTTTGTTCCTTCCATTACATTCAGAATTATGTAACCAATGGTCGGCTGTTGTAAACCTGTTCACAGAGAGAGAGAAACTTCTGTGAGTTGAAAGAGTCTACAGAGGCATGTTTTGGATGGAGAAAGAAATAAATCAGCATCTTATGAGGCAGAAAAAAATTATAAATTGGAGAATAAAGGTTTTGACTAAATTATCATATTATAACATGCTTTTAAAATGCTTTAAATGTATATTTGTATCCAAAAATCAAAATTCTGAGAGCTGGTTCACACCTTGTTTGTTTTACATTAACATTCACATGTACCGCAATCCAAGCATTGGGGAACAGAGCAGCCAACAGCTTTGAGAGGTGAGCTGAAAGCTTCTAACTGTGCACCAGATGTCTTCAGAAGGAGGGAAGCATCCCTCCCTCAAGTTTTTCTCCTTTTTATTCTGTCCAGTTAAAAATGAGGTTTCCCTATCAAAATAATGGAGTTTGCGAATACATATTTGCGATATCAATACAAAACTAGAGATCCATCAATGTCCTTTCTATTCAAAGAAGAGCAGCTCTAAAGGAATCATAGAATATTATATCATTTAGAAAATGAAACGTGTGATCCTATCTCCTTGTGACTTGTGAATTCCTAACTTTCTCTGTACAATCTTGCAAAACAAAAGATGAAATCGATACAACCAAGTGACTCCAGGAAACAAACATTAAAAAGATAATCATCTTCTGCAAGGATCTTGTATTGCTACATGTACCACATTGTGTCTGCAGGCACTCAGACTGGCTCTAGTGCAACTAATTTATCTCTGAAACCATCCAAAGCAGTTTTAGATAAAACCAAACCAAAGGAAAAAAAAAACCACCTTTAGAACAGCTACTTTTGGTGGTTGTTTTTCCAGTTTTAAGTTTGAATAAGCAGTATCAAATGATTTATAAAAACAGAGATCCAGATGCACTGATTAGGGAATGTACCAATACAGGGCTGTTGGATAAAATATAGTAAGCAGTTATCGTTAAAAATGTGTTGTTCTTTTTGGGGGAAGAATTTGTTAGTGATTTGTTAGAAGGTGTTTACTTCTTACTAGGATATTACGCTACTTTTTAAACATCAACATTAAAGTTAGCAGGTCAAGTCTGAAGTTTTCAACAGCATTTGCATTTACTGGATTACAGAACTCTGCTTATTAGCCAACGCGGGGACTTGATGTGTCAAAACTTATTTTCAAGTTCATTATGTCAGAAAATTGCTCCTCCTGAAGCATTCAGAGCAAACTCCCAACACATTGATGAAAAATAATTTTGTCTTGAAATTCCAGTTCTCCAGATGGCACAGAACTATGGAACATAACTATAAAACTACTTATTTACAAAGCTTACAAACAGAAAGATCATAACACTAATGAATTCCTGTTTTCACCATCTTAATTTTATCTGTGCAAACTGCTGCTCATTTTTGGTCTGCTCTTTTAATTACTCAAAAATTCATAGAAGCATCACAAAGATATTTTCTCCCCCAAAATGATTTTACCATATAAATGAGGAAAAGCCAGCAGGTATGATTTCCAGTTTTAGAGCTACTCTGCTTTTAGAATTAAAGCAAGCATTATCTGAACAAAGTAGTCACCTAATACATTCATTAAGTAGCTTAACCATAGACTGTACCTTCTAATTAATACTGGCTTGGAAAAAAAAAAAGGGAAATGTGAATATTTCATATTCAGACTTCAATTTTCATCCTCCAAGGCAAGGCTGTGTCTTGCCCTCCAGATCTGTATTCTCCTTTGAGTACTTCTGTCCCTGCACTCCCATCTGTACCTGCATATGCATACAGTTTGACTGTCTTAAAAACTTAAGAGTTGCTTTTGGCTTCTAGGAATGCTCAGTAAAAAACACTGCACTGCTTCTTGCTCCAGCAAGGTGATGTGTTCTTTAGCCAGAGTGAATGTGAGAATAATTTTATACTTTCAGAGTACCCATCAGTTTAAATCTCTTCATGTATACCCTGCTGCAGCCTTACACTGACTGGGTCTTTCCCCAAGGCTAAGCGAATAGCTCCTGATCTGAGATCCTGCTTAGGAGAGGGAGATACATCCACCTTTCAAACCTCAATAGCTCAACTATATATTTATTACAGATCCTTTGGGGCTTATTTGTATGAACTAAACCTGGAAAAGTTTGGTAGAAATGCATGTGATTGTTACAAAAAAGAAAACCTGAGGCAAATCCATAACTGTTACTTCACCAGATTTCATCCACATAAAGTAACAGCAGGAAGTTCCCTTCTAATCTCTGATAATAATCTTTTTGTAAATTGCACAGCATCTGGCGATGATTGATAGCAAGTAGGTTTTGTGATGTGAAAAAGTTACATTTACGACAATTTGGGGAGCTTAGAGATCTACATTTTTCAGATATGACTTCCAAGTGCTTGCCACACTTCAGGAGACAAATTATGGATTATTCATAAAAGGGTTTTTTTTGGCCATTTTTCCCAGGCCAAAAGGTACAAGACATCATTTTGGAAAGGACAGAGGAGGAGCACTTCTAACCAAGCCAGACTTACACAATATTCTACAGAAATGGTAACCACCTCCTCTCACATACAAAGTATCAGTAGAAGCATTTGCTTTGTTACAACAAAGAATTGAGTGTTCTCAGATGAACACAAGACAATCGGACTACTAAAGTGTAAAAACCATTCGAGGTACAGCATGGTTTTAATTGAGTTTGTGCATCTTGAGAATCTCTATTCAACTATACAGTGAAAAAGAAGCATTAAAAATTAAATCAAATTAAGCATTTCTTTTTAGCACCAACCATCTTCACAAGTATGAAGTTCACTTTATACTATATTTTGGAGTCCAGCCTTCTCATTCATTGCCTTAGTATTGCTGCAGGTATTATAAAGTGATCCTCTGATTTTTATATGCTGAATGGAAATGAAGAGCTACAAGCATCACAGCAGGAAGAGAGTTACTGAAATGCTTTTGGAACAACCTATTAACATCACTGGTACAATGAAACAGTGAAGATTTCCCACAAAAATGAGAAGCATGAAAAACCTGGGACATCTCAGAAACCTGCAATGTAATTTCTCTGCATCATACTAAAAATCAATACATCTTTTTTGCAATAAAAAATAGGAACTAATCATCAAATCATAGATGCTGCAATTGGTTTCTTTGGAATAGGAAAAAGTTCAACATGTCAAGTTCTAGAGCACTGCAATTTTAATATTACAATGCTAATAAATTCTGGCCGTCTACAGACTACAAACCTAAAACATACAACAAAAATAGTATTTGAAGAACTGCACACATCATAGGAAAACTACAACTCTGCATGCCAGGCATGTTGACTTAGTAGGATTTGGTTCTATTTTAATACAAAAGCTCCTGTTCCATGAAGGACTTATGTTCCTTGAGGGTGAGAAAACAAGCTCTGTGCTTAGGCTGATTGTGTATCAGAAGATATCTTAATACAGATGTAAAGGGCTGAATTGATCTAAGTTGGTTGTCTAGGTTTCCTTTGATCAATAGGTGGAAGCAGGTACCATTCATCTCACTTTAATGTAGCTATACAAATTAGGTCAAATGAATTGTACCTGAAGAATTAATTGTCTGCTTCACTCTGGTGGCTGCAAAACAAGTCCAATCAGTTGAATCAAATGCAACTTCAGTACAGCTAGCTTAAGCTAGATAAGAGGAATTGTATTTAAAGTGTATCGTGCATTCCTTTAAAGGTCAACAGCTTAGGAAATTTCTATAATGAAAAAAATGAAGACTGAAATAACATCACACCTCATAGTACAGCTGTTGATGCCAACTCAGAGCAGGATTCTCACCAACCTTTCCACAGGATTTGCTCCTGAGAAATAAGATCTGTCCTCCTCCTCAAAAACAAAAAATGAAAACAGTTTATAGGTGACTTTGTCCTGCTGAGCCAACATATGGTACTTCAGTTTAATCATGGCAGGTGTTCCTGCAGGAACCCTGATTATTTCAGCAAACTATGGAATGATAAACAGGAAACTGAAGAATAATGAGAAGCAAATATGGAAAGGAAAGGTCGGGGAAAAGTCCTAGCATACTTAATACCTGAGATTTTGGCTTTCAGATAAACTGAATTCTCCAGTGACAGACAGAGTCACTCCTGGCCCAAAGAAACCATTTCATACCATCATACCAAATGGTGCTCATCTTTGAGAATCTCAAATGCAGTCCCCCCAGGTGTGGGAGAACACTGTTCTCACTTCACAGATGTTTGAATAGCAAGCTGAGCTACACAGATGTAGTGACTTTGGTCACACACGAGACCTGAAGGGATTTGAAATTAAAGTCAGTTTCTCAAACCCTAAATCTAACCTTCTTGATGGAACTATACTTCCCTGTGATAAAGTCACAGCCACAGTGTCACAACTGAAATGCCTGAATATTTGTCTTTGTCATGACATGTCCTCCATTATAGCTCTGGAAATACCAAGAGAGTGAGATAAAGACTTGTATCTATGCAGATGTGATGGATGGCTTTAACACACGATACAAATGACACAAAACCTGTTGCTGCTCTAGCTCTCAGATGACAGCCATGCGCTCTTACTTGCTCTAGCATCCTTCAGTCCAGTCATGGGTAAGGTTGGTAGATTTCAGTTACAGCCTGGTTTGATTTTGTATACAGGCTGATTAATGTGGGAGAAATTGATTTCACTTAGATGGAAAACTCAGTAACACAGTAGCAGCTGTGTTGTACATAAAACAGCATGACTAGGCATGCATCTGTGGGTACATAAGAGCCAAATAATACCCTTTAGCTTACACTGTATAAATCAAACCATGTCACTAGATTATATGACTAATGTTATAATGAGGTATTTATATTTAATACTTAGTTTAAATGATACAATAAGGTATTCTGAACAAAAAGCAGTGCAGCCCAGTAAGGGACAATTGAAGATTCAGAAATAAAATAGATACAGGTTTTTCCTCATTTAAATTAAGACCTCCATTGTTTATTTTAAGTATCTTTATTCATCAGTGATAGCGCAGAGGTAAGATAGATCTCATACAGGGAGTCTGTTAAGTTAGTGTGCACATTTAAATCTTGTGCTGATTCAAGCATACAAGGCTGTGCATCTCCATGGAATCAGTTCTGAGTCAGGAAGGACCAACAAGGATCACTGAGTATAACTCCTTGCTCCACGCAGGAGCATGTATGTGTGAGAAGCAGCACTGTATTAATGGGGTAACTTATAACCCAGCCTTTTTCTGGCCTCTATGCCCTGCCTAACAGAAATTTTACAGCTGTTTCATTTTCCTGGCTTGCAATAGCAAACACTCAACCCAAAATCTGTTCTCAAGTAATACACAAGAAAGTATTCCCTACTCACCAAGCTAGAGTCTATTCTTTCACTCTGGCAATATAAAACAAATAAAGCAACACTAATAAGGAGGTCACTCCCAGTAGAGATGTAGAAACCATTCAATTTGTAATGGCACTACTAAAAACCTAAAGAAGCAAATTTACTCAGCATGCAGTAGATTCAAAACCTACATTCACTGCAGCTCACAGACCTGGGGATCTTTCAGTCTCAGTAAGGGTAATGAGGCATCAAGATACATGTACAAGGCTTGATTTTAAAAAGAGATGTTCCACCACAGCTGACAGATCTTCCAAAGGAAGAATTCAGTTCTAAACCATTTGGTGAGAGTGCTAACTGAAGCTACATGTCGAACAAATCAATAGTTTTTGAGTCTTTGTGTGGCCAAACCCATTTCCCTTTGTTGTTACAGGGGCACTACAATAGTCACTGCTGCTAAGCAATCATTAACTAGACATGCATCAGGGCAGCATTACAAGAACCTACCAAGAAACTCTCCAGAGGAGATACCCAGTACCCATGATGACTGTGCTGCTCCGCTCATCACCCTGAAAGCTATTACTTCCACCCAAAATCAGTTTTTTTTGGTATCTTTATAGTCATGCCCTTCTACTGCTCATCCAAAGCATGCCTTTCAATTAATCCCAAGCGTCACACATACACATCACTTCCCTTAGTTCTCTGCATTATTTTGTGAAGTCCCTCAGCCAACACAGCCCAGCTGCTTCAGGCCCAGCATTTTTCTTCTTCCGTATCCACCACAGTTACCTTCTCTGCTCTTAAGAACAGCTAAGCAAGCAGACATCAGTTTGGAATGTTGGTGAACGGTCACCACAAGGCACACCACGTGTAGGCAGCAGGCCATCCACTAGCCTGTACTGCTCTGCTTGGGTCATATTAGTTTGTCTTCAAATACTTTGTGAGAGTTTCCTCCTAGAAGTTTATTGTAGGAAAATTATGTAAACCTAGAATTTTTTTTCATAACTTCATAAATTCATAATGATGGAAACACTGATACAACATGCACAAACCTGTCTTTGTGATATCACTACCATTAGTGCCACAATTGCAAGTGGCACAGCCCAGGAGAAGCCATAGCCAGGAGAAAACATAGAAGTTTATACAAGAAATGGAATAATACAGCCAACAAGCAGGATACATTTAATAGCTGAATTAGAAGGGGAGCATAATGTCAGAACTATTGACTCAGAGGCATTTAATTACAGCTACTCCAGAACTGTGCTCTTTTATTTGTATTTTTTCCACTGACCACAGTTTGGGAGCAGCTCTAAGTATATGTAATAGTGGTATTATTTGTAATATCCACTTAGAATTCATTTGAATATTTCCCCCCAGAGGAGTAGCACAGAATTATATCTTAAGGCCTAGCAGTTAAACAAAATATTTTCTTCCCTGCTTTGCTTGCTGAACCAGCTTCAAATTGTTTTACAGAGATGATGCACCATAAATCTGAAAGAACTGCACTACTATTGCATAAAGAAAAGTATAAAAGAAGAAGACAGCCTAATACTTCGGAGGCATATTTTAGATGAGCATCAAGTTTAGAAAATGACAGCCACATTCACTGAAAAAGAACACCATGTCTCAACTCCCACAGAGCACAGCTCAGCAGGAGTCACATGCATCACAGCTGTTCTAGCAGCCACTCAATAAGGACAACACATTTCAGTTCTAAGCGACCATCAATAGTTTATGAAACTTCTTCCTTCCTCTCCCTTCCTTCATCCCACCAGAAAGGGGAAGATGGATCACCCATGGATCTTCTAGATCTGTGTTTTCCAGAGCCTTCTTCTGTAACAGAAAACACAGATTTCTGATGCTGACAACTGTCTGTATGTAAAACATTGAAGCATTGACTATCACCTGACAGATGTTTCAATTTGGCAGTTACAAAATTAAGCGACAGGAGAAAAGACAGAAAACACCAACCAACATCCTTTTGAATGTTTCTGTATCAGAATGCGAAGCATGGAATCATTTTATCACTTGAGAAGGAACCTTTGGAGGTCTGTAGTCCATCCTTCTCATCACAGCACAAATGCACAACTGGCTTCATATGTCTGCCAGTGGATGTCCAATATATCTACAAAAAGGCTGTTTTTGTATGAATCTGTGCTGCACACCCAATTCTGGGGACTGCCCTCATGGTCCATCACTTTCACAATATGCTTATAGCCATTTGTTCTAAAACTGTTCCCAGACATCTGGGTTCAACCACCTCTGTATCTGTTCCTTACAGGATTCAGGAACTGTTTATTTGCCTGACAGAATTCTGCCCTGGGTTCTAATGGACGGGATCTTTCCAGTCTTTCATGGTGCAAAGTTATTTCTGAACTACATATTAACAAAAAAAGCTCCAAAACACATTTCAGTGGCTTTGAATGGTCAGGAGACTGAGCTGTGGTCATACAGCACTTCTGCAAGCGTTCCTTTCACAAGCATCTTTTCTAAACAAAGCAGTCCACAGGACTGATCCTCCTCCATTTTACTAAAGGCAAAGATTTCCTAATGTTAGTGACAAAATACCTGAGAGAATTTCTCCATCAGTTACCTCAGCTTTGTCATGAGCAATATTCTACACTAATGCTTTGTACGGGTGCAACATAATGCATTACTTCACTCAAGAGAGTAACATTTATTTCTA
This sequence comes from Gallus gallus, assembly GCF_016699485.2. Lineage (NCBI taxonomy): Eukaryota > Metazoa > Chordata > Aves > Galliformes > Phasianidae > Gallus > Gallus gallus. The sequence continues at coordinate 14,417,650 of NC_052544.1, forward strand.
ATGTTTTTATTGATTGTCGGGTTTTGTTATTTTCCTGAATGCTGCTAAAAAACACTGTATAGGGAAAACACTCCAATGCTTAGGACACACCAGCCTTAATATACTACATTACATGCTGATCGATATTTTCCTTTTAGGCATTGCTGAAGAACATGCACTACCTTTCAGAAATTTATACAACAACTTAATAGGATTAAAAGGTATAGCCTAGGTTATTATGGATGTTCTTTTCATGAAAGTGAGCTTCAGCTTTTCCTATGCTTTCAAAGATTTTCCTGCTGTTATTCAAGTGATGCTACTTGCCTGATAGACTCCACATACAGATGTTATGGATGATTTCTCTCTATGCTATCAGGGAATCCATATTAATAATGAAAAAGATTGCAGGAAAACCACAAATATGAAACAATGATAAAGTGTGTTGCAATTTCAGGAAAACAGTCTTTGGGGTTTTTGACCTGCTGAAAGATACCTGGCTCACTTAATTCTGCTGGTGTGGGATTGTTGGAGTTACACCAGCAAATGTTTGGCTGAAGGCTTTTCTTTTTCTTGTTCGTACCTTCAGAAAGTACCTTTAATGTATTTTAAATACATGGATAAATAAATTAATGGATTTATTTGTATGAAGATTAAAACAGATTCCTTCTCCCTGCTTATTTCATTTCTTGAATGTTTTACAGATTTTTGGGAGAGAAGAAGGAAGTTATGCTAAGAAATGCTGCAAAATATAGTGGTTAATTTCTAACATGAGATACTACTGAACAGATATCTAAATTCATTCACTGTATTCCCACTGATCTAGCCTCTTCCAATCCCATAAGTCACAATAAATCACAGCAACATGTTTATGACAAACAATCACTGAATTAAATGACCTTTTGAAAGACAAATAGTCACTAATTTTAGATATGACTTGAAACAGCTAACTTGAATAGAAATTTATGAATCATACCCAAGTCCACTCAATTCCCAGTGGTAATAATAGGTTAATGCCTAATTTACGTATCATTGGAAAAGACAGACTTACAAATTAAAATATGCTGGTATTAATTTTCACCATTATAAGGATAGCCAATGATATTACCCTTTATAAAATTGAATCTTCTTTCTGTATTGATCTTTTTACTTTACAGTTTGCTCTGGAAACCAAAACAGTAGAGCACTTTTTAAAAACAGCTTCTGAACAGACGGAGATAATCAGAATGCTAAGTGCCTATGTTTTAAACAGCATCTTGCAAGGTAACTGTAAGATGAGCTTTGATCAGTCAGAATATCAGTTCAAGCCAACAAACACTGAAACTTGGTGTGCAAGTGGAGATACTCAAGAGCTGGTCAGCATCAGAATTGTCATATTTACATTGTTTCTTAAATTGACCCAATTCCTTCTTTAATATCTATCTGGAGTGCTCGCCATGCCTCTTAATTTTTCATTACAGCAAGAGATTTGTAATGATCACTTGAGAAATACAACACTTCCCACAGGCATCACAACAAATCTTTTACTGCTTGACAGAATTACCACATAAATGACAAGATGCAAGCACAATGACTTCAAATCACTGGAAGGAAAAGCATTAATTGCAGTTACATGAAGAACACATAGGATTCAAGCCCTCAAATTCACTTGCAGCTGGGTCAGCAAAGACTCCACTAACTGAAGGCTGGAAGAGCTGGGCTGTGCAGCTGGAGCCGATCACATCGCAGAGACCTAAATTCTGTTCTTGGCTCTGCCCTTCACTCAGGAAGGTGTCAAAAAACAAAGTCCTGTCACTCCACTTGATATTTCTGAAATGGAGACATGCTTTGTTACTCATAAGTGAGCATGAGGTATCAGAGCAATGATTTCCAATTACTCCAGTGTCATTAAGGGTCTCAAACACATTTTCCCTTCTCTGGACACGATAAGTCACCACATTACATTGCAAGAACAAGAAAGTTTTGCAGTCCTATCCAAGAGCGGGATCCAAGAGCTGGATATTCTACGCATTCATTTGGTGAAGGTACTGAAAACAAAAGGGATTTGAGGAGAACACCTGAAGGTCTGTGTAAACAAAAACGTGGTCCCAGTCTTTACGTTTCACATAGCAGCTTCACTGAAAAGCATAAGTCCTCTGGATTTTACACAGACTTCTGTATCTTAATCTCATTGCCTCAGTGATGTGAATTTAAACACCATAAGCCAGGAAGTCATACCACTCTGGAGCTGAAGTTGTCAACAAAGGAATTTCAAAAAGTTAAGCAGATTTCATATGGGAGGCAGTTGTTTGCCTTCTAGCTTTTGAACACTTACAATTCATCTTACATCTTCTATGTTTTTCCCCAGAATTTTGAGGGTAGAAACAAACTCAAAATCCAGATGAGCTGACCTGCTCCCAGCAAGTGCTTTTTAAGCAAAGTCAATCTCACCAGATATTTACTAAAGCAAACAAGATCTTATACTAAATGGAACCCTCATATTCAAATACCTGAAGCTCTGCTTCATTCACTACCAAACTGTAACTCAACATGTTGTGTAACAGAAGTTTCCATTTAACAAAAACACCGCTGGAGTTCTGGCAAGGAACCATGCCTGTAGGACGTCCCATCTTCCTTTTGGCCTTCCGTAATAACAATTAACTTTATCATCATACAGAACTTTGTAAATATACTAAACAGCCTACTAATTAACAGTGCTAAATTGGTCTCTGTGGCTCCTTGCTCTATGAAGTACACTGTGCTGAGTTCCCCCAGGACAGCGATACCAGCACTGTGGGGCTGTTGCTGTGGTTGGAGATAAACAGAGAGCTGTGTGCAGGCATGAGCTCACTGCCTGAGCCAGGAGCTGACACCTTAGCACAACGACAGATTCAAGCTGATAAACCCAGCATCTCCAAGCAGCGTTAACCTGCACCTCATGGCTTTGAGTTGATCTAAAGCACAGCAAGGAGAACTTCATATCTGTTCAGAATATACTGTGTAAACTTTCCCATTTGCAGGCTGCTAGGGCTCAGGTGTCTTAGAGAGTAAAGCCCCAAGAAGCTTACATTTGAATCTCTACTCAAAGGACTTCACAATTCACTCCAAAAAAAAAAAAAAAGAAAAAGAAAAAAGAAAAAAAAAGAAAAGAAAAAGAAATACTTGAAAACTACAGAAACAACCATTAAAGAAAGACTAAAATGGCCTTCTAGATAATGACCATGTTGCCATTCAGATCTCCCATTTATCTATTTAAAAGGAACCTGAGGTCATTGTGTAATTACATGAATTCACAAACTCAAGTCTTGGCAAAAGTATGCAATACTTTGGGGTGAATATTGTCCAGTTTACATCTTGGTCATTATCATGCACATTTTCCATTTCTTCAGGCCACATTTATTTCAGCTGCTTTAATAGTAACAGTTCTCCAGAAAAAAAACCACAACAAATTAAGAGTAAAAAGATATAAGGAATATGAACCAATAGCAAAAAGTTAACTGGAATTCAGCTATAAGTTTCAAAATAACTTCATATAAGTGAGGCAACAGTTTACAACAGAAGGTCCAGTTACCAAAAGGAGTTACCTGCTACACAACAACTACTCTGTTGACATTTATAACATACAAGAAATCATGAAGCTTGATTATTTGAATGTAACAGTGCTACAGGTGCTGCACTGAAAACTGAATAATTAGATCAAAAATACTTAGATATGATAGACTACGAATAGGGAATTTGCTGATCCATGCATCGTTTTAAAAGGAATTCATGGTGACACACAGCACAGGGATGATCATTATGGCCCTTTTCAACCCAGGCCATCCTGTGATTCTATGACCTAAATGAAATTAGAATGAACTTAAATTTAACACAACACATTAAATACTACATCACAAATCAAGCAAATATTTTTTAACTTGTTGAAAAGCCCTTAAATATATATGGATGAAAAACTGGGTGGTTTCCTTGGACTCTGAATCTCTCTGCTGGAACACCACAACTTGTGTGACACAAACTTTATATAGCCTGTCCTTGTATGCCATGCCTTTTTAAACTGACGTAGTATCTGCTGGATTTGAACAGGCTATGGCACAGAAACCACATCCCTCCTGAGCTTGTATAGAACAAAGGATCAAAGCTTTACAAGCACATTTCTGAGCCTTTATAAGTTGCACTAAGAAATACTTGGATCTTGTTCCAGCTCCATTTATTGCTGTTCCTTTCATTATCTTCATTAAAAGCTGACTCTAATTAAGTTCTTAGTGTATTTTTTCTAGTTGCAAAATATCATCCCAGATCAATTATTCGTGACAAGTCACTCTGAGAGGCAAAAGTAGAAAATATGTAGCATATTATGCAATCGTTACGTTAAGATTTCTGAGCATTAGAAAATGTAAGGCAGTTAAATTTGACTGCTTTGACACCAAGTATCTCTAGTGTTTACTACTGAACCAAAGTTAAAATCCATCAGGCTGCTGACAGGAAAGGTTTCATTTCATTGCATGTGTCCTACTTTCTGGTGCAGGGTACAGTGTCAAACTCAAGGACAGACATGAAAGGGCATCTATTCCCAGTACTAGAAAGCCTTGGCAATGACACAAGCAAAAACCAAATGCAGTGACATCCATGCATCATGTGACTATCACATCAGGCCTTAAAACAGAAGCAAAATGAGGACAAAAATCTTTATTCCTTTTAGTCTGGAATGAGGACTACACTTTCCTCACTTCAAGAAGCCTGATAGACATCTCATTTCCCACCCACCCTCCCCCCAGCCAAGTCCAGCAGCATTTAGTCTCTCTGGCAACTAGACCCACATGAAACCTCTGAAGTATGAGTCAGACAGCAAATTCCACCCTGGCTTCCTACTCATATACAGCAAAAATCCACCTCCAGCAGCAGTGACAACTACCACTGGGAAACCTGTAGTCTGGGAACACCGAAAACTTTCAATAAGCACAACCCAGGGGAAAGCAGGCCAGTTCTGTCAGTCCACCTTGATGATTTGTCCTCAAAAACATTTGCAGCTAATGCTGTAAAATATAACCCAAGTCCTGTTTTTTGGGAGGGACTTCAAAGTAGTAAGAAACTGATTTCACTGTTTTTACAGTAGCACACCGTGCAGACTCCTCCCCAGATGCCCTTCGCACCATCACCACCCTCCAGGAATCACAAACAGCAGCCACATGAAGACAGATGCTTTGCCATCTACTGATATGGAGCCATTCCTGAACATCTCTACATAGCAAAATCAGCGTTGCCTGAAGTAAAATTTCGCTTTCATACAGCTACCCTAAATTCAGTGAGAGGTATGCCAGGAAGAGGAGCTTAGAACACACTGAACCCTTTCAGTAATTTAGAAAAAAGAAGTGGGAAGAACTGTGCTAAATTTGAGCTCTTTTTGTGAGATGTGAGCTAGGATTCTACCTCCACTCTTACCTCCCTCTTCCCCAGCACCCTTGAGAGAGTTTGCATCACGAGGTCAAGAGACATTACTCTGTTGCATTTTCACTGTCAGAGGGCAATGGTCATTAATGACCAAGGATGTTGAGGGTTTCTCAATTAAGTGTAATTATATTTAATTTTTCAGTAGAGAGAGATATTATTCATGCATGCAACACTTAGAGAAAATGCATATAAACACAAAGACAGATTAAAAAACCCTCACAATAAGCCAGCTGATTTCAAGCTTCTCAAACCATACTGCTAAGCACTTAGATGTGATGGGAAAAGGAGAGTTGGCACATTATTAATCGTACCTGATTAAGTTTTTTCCACCATTATCCAGGAAAATGCATCAACAAGTGCCACAAAATAGTCTCCATGGTAAAAGAAAGTCCATAGGAAGATCCCTTCAAATGTAGGACCTGTTTCCTGGTACAGGACAGCATGGCACTGCGCAATGAGAAGTGTCACCAAGAAACAACACAGCAAAATGACCAAGGACAAAAGTGTAACAAATCAATAGCAGCCTTAAATAACAGAGTAATTATATGAATTAAAAAGCACCACATTTCTGGTAAATTTTCAATGCTTGAGCAAAGTAACATGGCAGTGAGATCAAATAGTGCCATTTCTCAAACAGCCATTTCCATCACACCAGCACACTGCCAGCAGCATCGGTAGGTCACATACATAAAGGACAAGAGGAAAATCTGAGCTAGGGATTTTAACCCTCTCACACAAGAAAAACACATTGTGGGGTTTTCCAGAAGACAAGAATTCAAATTTATTTCCTGGTCAGCTTTTGTTTTTTAGTTATTTGTTTTTCAGTCATACACTCAACAAGATGAAAACAGCACTGAGTATTTTTGTGCATTTCTCAACACGTGAAGTCGTTGTAAACATGATTTATATGAATCACTCCCATTACAGAATTAACTTCAGAGATATACCATACACACTTGTATCTCCATAGTTTTACTTTAAGAGTATTAGGATATGTTTTTACTGCATATATCTGAATACAACACAATGTAGGAAACTTGGAAACAAAGCTTCAAATCTGCCACACCAACCTCTTCCAGTGAAAACTTATGAGATCTGTGAAATAGGGATAATCTTTTAAGCCATTATTTGGGATATATTTCAACAATTGACTGGATCAGCTGCTGTAGGGAAAATATCAAACAGAGGAATACCAATATATCATAAAGTTGACTTTAATATTCCTGCCCAGTTGGTATGCAATCTGAGGTAGTACAAAACACTGTATTTCATCTGACAGCCCATCTGAAGTGCCTGAAATACAGCAAAAAATTGCCATATCAAATGCAATATCACAGGGAATAAAATCAATTAGAGAAGACTGCTTGTATCTGGAATTACTCTGAACTACAGTATCAGAAGAGACACTGATTGATTGAGTAGAGATACCACACCTCACTTAGATTAGAGCTGCAAATTTAAACAGACTAAAACAGCCAAATCATGATCAAGGTAACACTCCCTTATGGCATACATTATAAACAAAGCAAGACCTCCAGGCATTTCAAGTTCCTCTCACCTTTGCATTTAGAAGTTTCTACTATTTCCAAGAGGTCTTAGCTTGTACTGGACATCATTTCCTGCACACTAACAAAGTGCTCTAGTATGCCTTCTTCCAAGCATAGCTGGCTTGCACAACTACCTAGCCACAGAGCTCCAGGCATTCATGCTCATATTGTTGCAAAACACAATAATTAAATAGATATGTCATCTGCATCTAGTGTGGGTAAGAAATAAGACTCTAAAGAAGAGTTACAAGGTTCTAACAGGCAGTGTAGACATCACTGTGCCCAACAAATAAGCATTTGATTCTATCCTGGCTCTTAAAGTCTTTACCTTTTTACCTATGACTGGACTCTGCCACAGACAGGATACTAGGTTGGGCTGACGTCTGACTCAGCCAGTATGACTGCTGGAAGTGAAAAGTGTTCCTTTTAACAACCTGCTTGCAAGACTGTGAAGGTAAATAAACTGAGCGGACAGAAACACAGAATGAACATATACACAAATATACAGTCCTTTCTCTGAAGGTTAATATCATCTCTAAAGGCAACAGATGCTATTTCCTGCAAGTGATTCATTCCTGAATTTTTGTTTATTCCCTGGGAAAGACAGGAAAAAAAAATCAGCTTGATACTGGTCATTTCATCACACATTGCAGTAAGCCAACCAACAGCTCTTCTGCTGAAGCATTCTGAGAACTGCACAGCACTAACAGAGCTTGCAATCTAGAAACACATATGCTCTTCCATCTTCTGTGGAGAGATTCCATATACTCTGCTAATATATGATAGAAGAATGTAGGTAGTACTCAAGACTATGAGTTGAAGAGTAACAATAATTAGGTTCAAAATTTATTTATTAGCTCTTCAAATGTATAACTTGGCATAGCTTCAATGGCTGAGTGCAGTTGAGTCACCAAAAAAAAAAAAAAAAAAAACAGGCTTTAGTCAATGTTTCATTTTCACCTGCTACAGCTCCTTGCTAAAAAAAACAGTGTTTTGGACTCCTGTCTGCTGTAAGTACTCCAGAAAGGCACTTTCAATTAAAACTTGGGAAAATTCACTATAATGTACACCAATGGCTTGAATAATTTCACTTGGCATGGAAGTTAGTGAAAGAGATTAAAGAATGGGAAAGAATGAAACAGGAAATGAAATGAAGTTATTGGAAATAGAATAAAGGGCAAAGACACAGAAAAAGACAAGTACTTAAAAGAAAGATTAAGTTTCATGCAGGAAGGAGAAATACATTTAAGATGAAAGAATTATAAAACAGACAAAACAGTGAGACAATGAATCACTCAATGAAGAAGAAAATTGAAAGACATAAGGCTGAGCTTGTGAGAATAAGCAAATTAGTTAAGTCCAACACACAAGAAGAGAGAAGGCCAATTGCTGCTATCAAATGTATTATCTTGCCTTTTTAGCCAAGCTTCTTGTTGAGAAATCTACGTAATTGGGGGAAAAAGGATATAAGAAAGGTGAAAGTTGAAACGAACCACATAATTCTCAGCATAGCAGTGCTACAAAGTAAACACCCGAACATCCCAGAAGTAGGTGAAATTTTATATGCTGAAACTGCCCTTTACTCAGAGTCACTGTTTCTTAATGTATGCAAATCGACACTCAGAATTACAACTGCATATTCCCGATTCTCTATGGGCAGCAATGATCTTTTCCTATTAGATGTGCTGTTATTGCAGCAGAAATTCTAATGGTTGAATATACTGCGGGTCTGAATCCATGACTAATACTCATTTTATTACACTTACTAAGACAAGAAACAATTGTTGACTTTCTCTATAGAAAAGTATCTTTTCTGAATTTCCCCTACATCCTCTCCACACTTGCTTACGCTGAATCAGAAATATGAACTCACACAACCCTAAGGGTGAAGGTCCCTTTGCCTCAGTCCAAGTTTGTATGGAACCACTTTTGCTGCGTGGAATACAGGAACCCCATTGTGATGACTGCCATTAATAGAGAACAGTGACTTCAAATGTAAAAGGAAACCGAAATCATCTGATAAGTTGTATTTGAAGGGGAATATTGACCCTCATATCCATTTGGACATGTGACGTTAAAAACATTAAAAAGAAAAAATCCACAAAAATAAAGCAGTTTAAGTGGCAACGAAAGATTGACCATTTGTAAGAACTGAGTTTAAAATATTTTCTTCCCAAAGAACAGAAAAAATACAACCACCAGCACCTGTAATTGAGAAACATCTGGTTTTTGTAATAATTTGACCACGGCAGACAATTCAGAGCTACCGGTAACAGCTCAATAGGAAGGCAGCAGTCACAGCAGCAGGACACACGTTAAATAAGAGTTGTGCCACTGAACAATTGCTGAAGGATAATTTGGATAATTTCCCTGTTTCCTGACTTGAAATTATCTTTTTGTGTCTACACCTATTAATTTTGACTTAAGGCTACTGCTTTATACAGCAAAAAGCTGAAAACGTTGAAGAAAAATAGGCTTCTTTTCATTATTTTCTTGTCTTCAAAAGGAAAGAGGCTTTAAGTTAATGACTAAGGTTCAACATTTTGATGGGAAAATAATGGCCCGCTAAACAGAAATTTGAAATTCTGGTCCAAGAGAAGTCAGTCAATCTTCAACAACAGACATTCAAAAACTACAAATAACAAACATCTACAGCTGGCTAAAAGTTTGAAAACTTATGGAGAGGTTCAAGTTCAAGAATAGGAATTTTATTTGATTTTGATCAGCAACACAGGCAAGAGAGCTACACATCAGAAACAGAAGTGTTCAACCATGAAACAAGAACAAAGGCAACTATTAAGAGTGGTTTAGTTTTGTTTAAGGTGAAAGCTTAAAAGGACCAAGATGTCAAAAGTCTTCTTGAAAATAACAGCTAATCTCCCACAGTGACTAATACTGCAGTCCTGCCAGCACTCAGAATTCAGCAACACTGAAATGGAAAAGAAAATTCAGTCACCTTGTCATTCCGAAATGGACCTATAATGAAAACCATTGAGGTGGGTTCATGGAGTACTATTGAGCCAACTCAAACAGAAGACAAGCTCAATTTTAAGAAAAATTAAAATCCAAAATAAAACTGATATATTCTGTGAATTTTTGTAATCCCACCAAGTAAAATACACAAGCATGATCCAGAATGTCCTGTAACAATCAGTTACTCAGAATTGTCAGCAGTTTATACCACTTATTTTCAGGTCTGCCCGCAACCTTACAGGTTCACACCGTGATTTTGTCAGATGCTGAGCCTTACAGGGTCACTTTGGGTTAACTCTTGTATGTAAGACCAGCTGCTACATTTCATCCTGCAGACAGCAGCACTTTAAAGGTAGGTAAAGCGTGTCACGATTTTGAGAAGTCTTAGAAAGCAAAGCAGTCACTGGAGGATTTTCCAAAATATTGTTTATAGAATTTAAATACATTTTTTTTTTTTGTAATTGATCTATATTTTATGGCAGTAAGCACAAACAAGTTCTCTGATACAGACAAAATCTTACTGCAAGGACTGAATGACTTACTTTAAAAATAGTTTTTCAGTGAAAACAGCTTTTGAAACGTCCAGTTGTGCAACTACATACTGGGGTTCAAACGTCAACCAACAGATATATAAATGCATCACTAAATGTGAATCCTGCCAACATCTATGAATATTCCAATTCAAGAACAGCAAGAACAATTAACGGAATATAACTGAATAGGAAGAGAACTCATTTTTCTTTTACTTCACAGTGGGAGGAGCACAATTGCTTGCTTGAACAGCTTATTGGGATCTACAAAAAGTCTCTTAGTTGCATTGGGTCTGAGCACAAATAAAAAAAAACAAGCACACAAAAGGCATTGATTACAGGATTGTTAATAGCTGAAGTGTAGGAACCTCAGCAGATTTTCTTGGAAAAAAGAGGAAGTGACGTGCCTCACACTGAACAGGCTTTCAGGGAAACTGTTTCAATGGGTAAGTGATCACATAAGTAGGAACCATGGTTTTCCAGGAAGAGAATAAGAGAACCTGGGGGAAGGTTTATTATGAATGTTTGGAATATGATGAAATGTTATCTTCAATCTGAACATGATAAAGCTTAATCAGTGCAAGCACTTAATTTCATTATAAACAGCAATTTGTATAAAGCCTCTGGCATGGTACTGAAGACATAACGTACCAGTGTTGTCCACTTAGCACTTATGGCTACAGAAATCAGCCAGCATAACATTGCAGAGGTTCTGTCATCTTATGGCAGTGGCATACTCTCTTCAGGTACCGTGAGCCTGTGGTGGATAGTGAAGGAATATACACCATCTCTCAGTGACCCAGACTTAAGATCAAAATCAGACTGACCACAACACCATAACTTTGGATGAAGAAAGTCCATGCTGGCTAGCAATATTTGGAAGCAAAATTTCAGGGGACTTGGATAATGGAAGAAGATAGGAAAGATAACTATGACAACAGAGGTGAGGATTAACACTGACCAACTGCAGGAAAGAGGAAAGACAACTGTGATGTCAGAGTAAAGAAACAGTAAACAAAATAAGAACGAGGAATGCAAAGCCAAGCAGGAGACTGCGTTGAGATGTAGACTGTGTTCCAGAGTCAGCTGCTATGATACAAAGACAAAGCAACAGAGAATAAGAGATGAAGAAGGGTAAGGAAAAAACAGCTGTACTGAGGGTCAGACATTAGCTCTCTGGATGAGAGTGTGGACCATACTTATAGTCCAGATAAGAATAAATGACTTCAGACAAGAGAGAAGAGAATATGTTTAAGTCCTGATGTTTTGAGGGAAGGACCACTGGGAAAGCAGCACACAACCTCACGGTGCTCACACACAAGTGCATGAAAAAGACTTTTAGGGTGACATCCTCTGACGTAGAACATTCCTGCAACATTTGGTTGGGCTTTTCAGGGTGTTTTTACCAGAAGTAAAGCTTATAGCCATGAGAACACATTGCTTTGTCATTCTCCATGTGAAAGGAGGCAAAAAGAAACTCCCCCCCACACTGGACAAGTGAGTCGAAAATAAAAATGCTCTCAAGCAAGTGACAGCTTTTTAAGCTCATCTTTACATCTAACAGTGACAGTTGTTTGCATGACTCAGATGGATGATTCAACCAAAGCTGTCCTCTCAGCTCACTCTAGAAAGAGAAGTGGGGGTAGGGAAGGAAAGACATTTATTTTTAAGTATGCCTGCTAACAACCTTTTTAGGAGAAATCCTTTAGAATTCTTTTTTTCCTTGAGAACGGAGGTCTTTCTTAAAGTCATCTTCAGAGATAAGAGCAAGTGGCTTCCAGCCAATCATCAGAGAAAGCAGCAAGTCTAGAGGAGCAAAAAGGACATACTTGGAAAACACTGCACAGCAATGCTTGGTCAAGTCTTACACAAGAGACACAAGTCAAGTCCTTGTTTGAAGAGAGCTATAGAGACCCATAGTTTTGATAGTTCAGAAACAGCACTGTCTAGTGGCTTATTAATTATTAGAGAAGCTAAGCTCTCATCTCTTCCTCCCTAGCAGCCATTGCATCTTTAAAGGCTGTTCAAACTATCCAATAGACCAGCTAGACAAGTGGACAATTCACATCAACAGCCTTCAGACATCTTAACTATCCTCTTTTCATCCATAATGAATCCATACTTAGATCCTGTAATCCAAGACATTTGATTCCACTAAGACTTCCTTACCTAAGGCGCGCACCAGATTTATTATGAATTATATCTCAAGAAGCACACCATCTACCCTTATGTAGTCAATGAATATTTAAAGACTATATATTTCAAATAACATCAGTAAGGTGTTTTAGTGTTTCCAAAGGGAGAAAATGTAACCTGAAGGACGAGCCCTACTAGCAGCAGCCCTCTCAGGAATACTAGCTTAACCTTGCACAGAGCAAGAAGATATCCTATTTGTTTTCCCAGAGACACTTAGCTTAAGTATGAAATGGTCACCAAATTGAAAACAAGTCAGAGAATTGTTCACCAGAAATAAAATAAAAATCCTTTCCAATTAGATCAAGAAAATTAGGATTCTTCCCCCAGAGCAGCTATGCTACACAACTGCAACAAACAGAAATCCCAGTGCTCTGCTGGGATACAACTACCAGAAATGCCAAATGATTTAGTGGCCTAGCCCACTTATGTGCAATCATACCCAGGCCAAGTACCAACACTCTCTCAGGCATCAATCCAGGAGCGTTGCCAATTGTATAGGGATGAAAGCAGCATCAGCTGGATACTCTCTAACACTGGCTGGTAGTTTGCCATTTCATTTATTAAGCAAAGCTGTCCAAGATTTTTTAGTCTGACATTTGCTTATTGGTTTTATTATCCAAATTACAGTGATAGCTCCCATGGTTTCACTTTTGGGAACTTTCTATGAATTTTTGAAACACTAAGTTGCATCAATAGAAAACAGCCTTTTTCTTATATTCAGTAAGGTACGATCCAGACTTTAGAGACTATAGAGACCTTTCCAGCTTTTCCCATTTGCACACCGCATGCCCTTAACTGAGCACAGAATTGAAATCTCTGCCAGATTTACATGGAGTGATAAACTAGATGACAGATAAAAGCAAAGACGGTTGATGTATTCAATGTAGGCACATGAAGAACACTACGCATCTCCTACCCATGCAGTCTGTATATAGGCCCAATAAAAACAGTTATGCTCAGAAATGGTAAACAGGCAAAGGGCTCGCACTGCAGCTGTACACATACAACAAAGGAGGGAGGAGAGAGCTGTATGATCACAGCAGAGTAAATGCTGCATGGTTTAAGTTGAACCATACGTTTGCCTTGCCAGAAAGCTCAGGAAGGTAGACATCCCTCCAAATTAGGAGTTCAACCTGCGAACAGTGTTTTAGAACAAAGTGGTCAACAATTCTCATTTCCCTTTCCCCCAGAAGGGAAGGTTTTCTGTGTAGTAAATGTTTTGCTTTATAAAATTGCTTTTTGTTTTCCCTCCTGTCATTCCCCTAAAGTGGTAGCAATGAACTGTTTACTCCCTGACTTCAGATTTTATATGGCTTTCTATAACATCATGCCAGGCATATTTTTTTCATGTTCTGCTGCTGAAGAGAGTACCTTAATGATACTTTTAAAAAGAACAAGTCAGGTTTCCAACTGTTTGTAACTTCATGTGGTATGTCTCCCATGCTATCTCAAAGTACTTGGAGCCAGTCAATGAACAGTCCTAAATACTACTCTGCTGGGACACTCAGGATGTCTTCGTTTCTTCCTTATTTCTTACAGTCACATCAATGCAAGTTATAGTCTAACCTGAAAGGAACAATTCTGCAACTCAGCAGGTAACAGTAAACTCTGTCATTACAGGGAATGCTATATAATTCTTCAGCCTTTCAAGACAGTTGAAGCTGCAAGTAGCACAGCTGCAGCAGCATCAGATCCTGGGTGATAAATCTTGCTATTCCATACTTTCAGCAATTAAGAGACAACAACCTCTGAAGCCAAGAACTTGTGACTACAAGCTATTGCTGTGGTGCTCCTGGGAAGAGATTCCCTAGACTGCAGACAGTGGCCTACAGGCTCTAGCAGAATATAGTTTTCTGCCAGCTCTCCCCAGGCATGCTATCTCTTAGATAAGGCCATCTCCACTGATATTACAAGGCTGACAGAAGGCAGATGTACAGTTAAGTGAAATTGGGAAAGAAACCAGGTGAGAAGAAGCTTACTGTTAAGCAGTTGTTACTACTGAAGAAAGAGAAAAGAGAAAAACCAAGGTATTGCAGTTGCTCAGAGCTGCCACTGTGATGTACGAAAAACAACACAAAACCAAATAAAACATTAAAGAATTAAAGAAGCTGTCAATTGGACTGAATAAGAAAAAACAGTTCAATGAAGAAAACAAAGAAACTGGACAACGTACCCACAGAGAAGTTAGATGGCAAACATGTGAAAACGTGAGCTTTCATACTGGAAACATCCCAAGTCAGTTATACACAAAAATTGGAGATAACAAAGGTTTCTAGGCAGATGCAAAGCTACCTACTTATTCCATGAAGTACTCACTGTGAGAAGATACAGGGAGCTTATGATGGAATAAGAAAATACAGTACACAACACACTGAAATTTATAGTTCAGAATATGGAGATAAATGCAAGCTATCAAACATCATTTCACTGGATGTTACAGATACTGCCTAAAGTACACAGCACACTTTTAGAGGTAATAGCAATTCCAAACAGAGGAAATGGCACTACTGTTTTCACAGAAAACAGTATTTTATGTCCACATCCATACAGTCTGCAGGTATAAAGAATGATATAAAATACTTTCAGAGACAAAGAGACTGCCCAATTCACCGTGACAAAGGTAAATACAGGTCATCTCACAGAGGTAAACATTTTAACAGGGCTTCATTTATCCTTAAAAAAAGGCTTGATATCTAAGTTGGCTGGTTGCAATAATCCATTCAGGACCTTTGGGAAAGAGAATATCATGTTTTTACTTAATTGATGAAAAGTATATTTATAGCATTTTCCACTAGCAGCCTTCTGTTGTTCCCCTTGCTCTTGCTCTCCTGAAAATCAACTATTTTTAACTTCTGAATTCAGAGAACCGTATCACTTAGGTAATCAATCAGTTTTTACATCTGAGATCTCATCATTCTGAGCTTTACCTCATATAAATCTCAGAGATTGTGCCTGCAGGTCTACCACTGCTTTCTAAGAAGATTACATGGACAAAAAAGAAATCACTTTCCTTTGCCCTCTGGCTTTCAATGTGAAACAAGTGTCATGGTGAAATGCTGACAAAATCTTCCCATGTTTTCTAGCTTTGAAAAACTGCAACACAACTCTGAAGCTGAAAGTACACAAGCAAAATATAAGAAGTTTTTATATAATAAGCAGCAGTATAATACTTTCCAATATTTTAGCAGGCGACACAATTGTACTCTTCTGCATGGAAATAAGGACAGGAAAAAAAAATCTTACAGACACTTCATTCTATTTGCTTTATACATGAAGACATAAATAACTCATTTATGCAGAACAAAAAAGTTTGAAAATCATCCTCATACTGCATGAGAAATTAGCATCCAGGAGATGTTTGAAATGTCCTGCTTTATGGAGGTCCTACACACACTGAACTTCACCAGCTGTTACATAGATTTTTCCTTCTTTGCTCTCAGCAGGGCTGTATTAGAGCACCATCCAAGGAAACAGAGAAACTGCTTCTCAAATGATCTTGCAGCAGTGCATGATCATTCATTCAGTGGATGTTCTGTTTTAAATCAAGATTTTGCCATCTGTTCCTCTGTTAATTACGAATGCTACAGATATCCACAAATACACTGCAAGAAATACATGCATTAAAGCACACATAACCCTCCCACAATGCATCCTTGTTGTTTATTGCATTAAAACCAATGCCACTTACCACACAACAAGTCCCACAGAAGGAAGACCACAGAGGCAGATGTTTACAGCTTCTCATCTGACAATAAGCCAACTATGACTTCTCGGAGTCCAAAACGTTTTATGCATACTCAGCAAGAGGATCTTCACAACCATGCCCAGAATCACATACACTTCTTAAGTAGGGGTTACCAGAAGCTCACAAGGACACTTGCTACCCAGGTGTGGGCCACCAGGACACCCATCAGCAACTAACAGCTTGCAGCTGTATCCCCTCTAAATTCCTTCTTATTCTTCTCTCCTTCCAACCTCAGCAATATCATCAACCTAAGTTTTTGAAATCCTCTCTAATGAAGAAGGGCACATTTCACCGTATCTACCTCCTTCCCATTTTGTCTTTGTAACTTCATTACCTAGACACACACAGACATATGTCATGTTCTTTGTTTCCTTTATCACCAGGTATTCTCTGTGACAACAGGTCTCAGATCTAAAAATGATAGTTCCAGCTCTGATTTCTCACCTAATACAGTATGTTTCCATCTCAGTATTTGACTAAACACAAGCCATTAAGCATTTTGTTATAGCCAACTTGCTTTGTTATATAAGTATTTTTATAATTAATTGAACCAGTAAATCTGTGGCTACCAGTGTGAATTACTGTACATATCTTTATGAACAAATCTCTTTGGTGTACCAGTTTTCTTCACCTGGCAAAACTGCTGTTGTGTGTAACTGATAGTTGTGCACTATTTCTCCAGTTCATATTTATTCTAATTAAATCTAACAATTCCTTTCAAGATGCTGTTAGCCTCAGTGAACCATAATCTGGAGATTCATACTTGTGTCTAAGGAATATTCTGGACAATTTCAAATTTAAATTACTAATTGCCTCATGCCTATAATATCTTTATAGAAGGAAACTCTTCTTTCATGGGAAATAGTTTCTTTTTTAGCAAGATGAAGTAAGTTTTAAAAAGATGAGTAGATTGAAGCTTACTAAGTTCTGCCAGATGCAGTCTGATATTACGATAAAACAAGATTCAGGAAATTTGCTTAGCATTTTTATCTTTTAATTGAAAACACTTAGTCCTCCTTCAGTATGATATTAAAGCTGCATGTACCAAGTATTTAAAGACAAAACATTAGTCTAACATCCAGAAGGTTCGTTAGTCTTGCTTCACATTGAAAATATGGATGAAGTTTCTCCCTGATATACCCTGTGTGAAGCTTATGTTATCAAACAAGAAATGAATTTAACCCACTAAACACTGCTGTCAGATGCTGGCACGTACGTCCAAAGGAAACTGTCAAGCTCCATCTCTCTGTATTCAAGCATAGTGTTCAGATCAGTAGAAGAGCACCGTTCTGGGACTCACGACACAAATTTTGTTGTTAGATCTGGCGTTAGGTTGATGGATAACTCTGAAACAAGCTTTATCCTCTGCTTCCACATCTGTCTAATCTAGATCTACAACTCAGCATGCCTAACCACGTCAAAAAATTGCTTTGGGAATTTGAGTGGGAAAGAATGCCACAAAAGAGCAGATGTAAGAAAATGGTAGGAATTGGCTTTCCCACAGACACTGTGGGGTAATGGGGTTCTTCCAGGAATGGGAACTGCCCAAAGCACAGCAGTCTTGGATGAAGTGATATCTCAGAACAATTTACTTAATGAACTACTGTACATTTGTAGGTAGAGTTAAATTTTCAGCTAAAGAGATTATTAATATGCATCCCTGTAACTCCTGCAATAAGATGGAGAGGGAACATACTGGAATAATATGGAAAAGCAATTCTTTTTGATAACAATGTAGGGAAGGTCAGTGGAAATATTTTTATGTTTTTGGGATGACAGTACAAGAAAACGTGAAAGCAGTCATAGCAGTTATGGGGAGTGAAAAATACAGAAGTGGAATCGTTGTCACTGCATTTCTGAAGCATCTAAAATTTCTACTAATATTTACCAATTACTGTTAAATTCTACCGAGGATCTCAACATCCTCAGCACAAACAGGAACACTACTCTGAAAACAATTATTCTCCACTCTTTCCTTTGAGAAAGTAGTTCAGCCTCATTTCTTAATGCTGCAATAATCATTTTCAGCACCCATGGGGGAGAAGTTAAAGCA
Organism: Gallus gallus; assembly: GCF_016699485.2. Classification (NCBI taxonomy): domain Eukaryota; kingdom Metazoa; phylum Chordata; class Aves; order Galliformes; family Phasianidae; genus Gallus; species Gallus gallus. Next base: position 14,436,097 of record NC_052544.1, read on the forward strand.
TCTCCTTGCTCCTGCCTGCCCACCCACTCCCAGATCCAGAGACTGCAGCTGCCTCTATTGCTTTGATCTTCTATTCATGTTAAAGTTGCCCAGCCATTACAACAAGAAGAGAAAGGCATAGAGGATAAAAGTACTAGAAAACAATGCTAACACTGACACCTGAATGAGGACTGTTCTCCAAGCTACAAAGTACATAAAACTATTAGTGGGATATTCTGTGAAATTTCAAATTAAGCTGTGTACATATACAGACAAATTTCCCAATTGGACAGTTACAAAATAACCTGTACAGACAGACAAGAATCACTGTCTCTGTCAATTCCAGTGTTTGCCAGAATCCAGTGGTATGCCACGATACATGGAAGCTTTCCTTGAAAACCAGCCTGAAATAGTTACTTCAACTGCAATTTTCAATCAAGTATTTTTCCATCTGCCTAGGAGAAAGCAATCAGCAAAGTGGATTTATGACATTAAGTTCATTAAGAAGACAGCCAAAATCACAATTAATTGAAGCCCCCTCGTATCTATTTAATGAGAATGATTTTCTGTTACCCTGGATTACAAACTAAGCTGTAGAAGTGACAGATAAAGATAATTCTGGTTCCTGCCAAAGCCTCTCTTCAGTAGCTTTGCAATTACTTATCTGTAAACTTCATTTTGAATCATATTTTCACCTTGAAACTCATTAAGTATTGGACATTCAGTCCAAATGTATAATTCAATTTTAGCTGCCAACCTGCAAGAGCTAATCCACAAATGATAACCACAGGTGTTAATCTACCTGATGATAGATTATTCAGAACTAAGGGTTGATATCTTAGCTGCAAAAAGGTCCCACGTAAAGCTGTGAAACAAAGTGGCAGAGATACAGAAACTCACATTGGAGACAGCAGCATCACCTTAACTTAGCTGTGTCAACTCCACTTCCTAGTTTTAGAATCTGTCAGATGTGTACTTTGTAGACTGGAGATGTTTGATTTTCAGATTGAAGCATCTCCCTGGAATAATGAAGCTATCTATGCTGTCAAAAAATATATCTTTCAGCCTTTTCTAATTCCACAGTGCCCTTCAAATGCAAAGAATAACTATTTGAACTCGTCTTTCCTGTGTAGTTCTTTGTCTAAGAAAACAGGAAGAGAAGGAATATAGCAGTTAAACTCAGGCCTCACTGAAGTCATTGAGAGCCTGGTCATCAGCATCAACAGAACTTCACCATGGATCCTTTGGATCAATTTCATTTTTGGTTACACAGAGAAAGAAATAGTTGAATGGCCTTTGAACAAACATGAAAGAGAAAACTAGTTCTCATACCTCAGATGCAGTATTTGACAGAAAGCAGTAGAACTCCAGAACAATTACTCTAAAAATTGGTAAAACATAGCAGCGAAAGCTTCAAATATACAGGATTTCATAGCAGGGACGTGATTTGTTACTGCAGCTCACAGAAACTATTGAAATTATAACTTGAAACACAGGAACTAACATCATAGTTTTTCACTGATCTGTTGAGCTGTAGAGTCACAGGTCATTCCTAGGCAAGGTGGATACATGTCAACTCATCATAAAAAAAGTAGGCTCTCTGTACCTCCCAAGTTAATTATTCTGACATAAATGCCATTATTATTCCCCTTCCCACTGCAGAAGGAAAGTGTCAAGTTTGAGACACGCATTATCAGTAAGCATATGTTCTGCTCACAAAGAAGCAAAATTGCTTCTGACAGGTTCTTAACAATACCAAGCAAAGTACTTGCAGGTAGGCCAACAGTCATATACAGAAAGATGTACTCACCCCAGTAGTGAAAGGGCTCTCTACACAGCACTCCTTCTCAGGAAGCAGCCCAGGTCCAAGAGATACTCTCCCTTCAGTAGCTGGCCCATATATGAGCCCACCCTGGGTCCACCCCTTCTGGTCACATGCAGAGCACAGGTGCAAATAATTTGCCTGTGCCCCCTGGGCCAGCTGCACCCCTTCACCAGGTGCTCAATCACTGGTTCAAGGCTTGACCTAACAGTTCTCCCACAGCATGTCTATATCTGGTCTCATCTTTTGCTACTCTTTTAAACTTCATGCAGCTTTGGCAGATGCATCTCAGCTGTACTTTGCAATTACATTTATATTCCAGCCTTGTCTCTCTGTTGAATAAGGATTGCCCTAAGAGAGAAAGTATGCTAGTGCCTGAGTGAACTTATAAATCACATTTCAACTCTGTTGTGCTTAAGTCCAGATCCACCAGAATCCAGGCTCACATCCCTCACCTTCGATTAAATCTCAAGGTGGTCATGGAATGATAATCTCCTAGGAAGCAAGTCAGAGTTGCCTGTGTCCTGTTACATAACCCAGCCACTTTACTGACAGGATGCATTCATTAATTAGGTATTCTTTAAGTGTACTGTAACCCTCCTTTATGACTCATGATGTAACTTGCAGGGCCTGAATGGTTTCAGCAGGAATAAATTTATCCATCACTAATATCACAAGAAAAATCTGTCATTACATTGGAGGTGAAGAAAACAGAAAATGCAGTAGTGTAGTAATAAATTGTGGGTGACATAGTACTTCATTCACCCTGTAGACCTAAACATAGAAAAAGAAAATGCCATCCCAAATTAAGTAGCTTCCCCTTAGCATTGAGCGTACTAGGTGTTATCTTGGAACAGGTTCTTAGGAGTGAGATCACATTGAAAGCATTAACCTGTCGTGAAAGAGACAACAGAAATATGCTGGAATACATCAGAGGGCTGCTAGCTCAAAAATCCCATGGGATCTGATACTCGAGTATCTGAGATCAGGTTCTACCAGACTAAAAACTATGCGGACAGGGAGAAAGACAACCATCTTCAAGGGGATTTAATCTGAACAAAGAGGTGGGAACTAAAACTCAAATGTCTCTGGAGTTCTAAAATCCAAAAAATCCAGGTTCCTTTATTACAACTGATTGTATCATAATCTATTATGTTAACATACAAGCTCTGTTTTGAAACAGAACCCATTGATTTCAGAACCATAAATCTGAGTGGATTAATGTCCTTTTATCCTAAAATCAAGAATAAAGTCATTTTTGTTAGCAATTTTCTACTTCTCTATTTCAACTTCATACAATGTAGCTTTTGGTATCCCTCTCTCAAAACACTTTCTGAAGCAAATCTACCCTCACAAATTAGCTTTGCAATGTACATCATCTTTTCCTATGATGCTCTAAGCCATTTGACTCACCAACCTCGTAAAAATTTGTCTCTCTTCAATTTCAGTGATCAGGAGCACTCACAGTATTCCTAATTAAAGTATTCTCTCCTATGCTTTGTATAATTTTATTTCTTCATCAGAACCAAAAATCTTTCATGTCATGCATTTTTACATTATATTTCCTCTCTTCAGAGGAGCACTACTTTTGTTACTTAGAATAACTGTGAAAATCAATAAAAGCACACAGATTTTCCCTCTCATCTATTTCAAGCTAAGCTGCCAGGACCCAGAATAAATTCATTTTAGCTCTCAGTTCCATGACCTTCTGCTTTGTACTTTAAAATTTCATTTCATTTCTGTTAGTTGAGTTCTCAAGGTCTTCAAGTTTTACCTGCTTGGTATTCCAATCCTTCTCCACATTGGCCAGGCTTTCCATCTCTGCTATCAAATTTCACTACCACACTCCAAATCACGGGCTAAACAAATGAAAGTGGTTAAGTGGAACAAGAAGAAAAGCAGGTGCAGAAGCACAAAGAAGCCAGAATCCATTGGCACCAATGGTGGAACAACATATCTCCTTCAATTCCTGGCCCTGTATTTGCTTTACCACCTCACACTGTACTTCTGCTCAGGTGTGAGGATGAACTCAATCAGCTCAGACAGGTGTTGTACATGAACAAAGGCCAAAATCGTTTCTTCATCAAACAGTATCAGGGGCTGCTGGTCTATGTCAATGGAAACCTAATACATAACCTGATCTCTTACATATAGCTGCTCATAGTTATATGCAACAATTTACCTACAATAAATTTGTGAAGTTACATCTACATATATATTTCCCATCTTGTTTCCCATCTGTTTCATGCACAGCCTGAAAACATCTCAGGACATACAATGCATGGGAGTATTAACATAATAGTCTGAACTGAAACTGCAAGCAGTAAAATTCAGAGAAATGGCTTAGTTAATGCTCAGACATAGTCTGGCAACCTTCCATACATAAACGTGTACTGAAACCAGTTCATATCAGTATTCTTCACTTTCAGCCTCATAGAAATTCCTCATATGGTTTGTATTACATCCGCTAAGTTCTTTTAACTTCTTTTCTTCTCCATTTTTGCAGTTTAATCCATAGCTAGTTGAACTTATTACCTCTTTTATGTAAGCATTAATAACGTAATAGACATAAGTCCAAGCAGAATTAACAGAATTAGTGCGTTCACATAATCTTGATGAAGACAGGTCTAACACTAAGAGGAGTTTTATTTTGTGCCAAGCCTCTATGAACACAATGAGACACTGCAGTATGACCTCTTACAATAACGTGTATGGCTATCCACATAATAAATGTTTTCTAAGAGTTTAAGGATTCACTTCATATTCAGGTGCTAAATTTGCACTCAAGCTCCTCTTAAACCAACTAATCTCTCTTGACAGATTTGACTGAATGATGGAGGCCTTAGCATTTGTTTTCATAATATCAAAAGCCTGTGATAGACTGGGAAAACTGGGTAGAAGACAGGCATATCAAGTTCAGACCATACTTAAAGCATATCAATATGTGAGACATCACACCACGGTTGATACTTGACGGCTGGACCATCTACAAGGTTTTTAAGAGCAAGTGCTTCACAACACATCCATCACATGGTCCTAAGTATTCATTAACAGGCTTTGCTTGTTTTAAAATTGAAGGAACTAAATATTGCACAAATTGTTGTCAGGCCACATGAAAAGATTATACTGTGAAGTATTTTTTTTTTTTAAAGAGATCCCTTGTGGCCTTTAGAAAACATTACAGAGCACGATTACATTATGAAATCCAGTCAGACTGAAAAATTTAGCCTGATTATGTGGATATAATACAGACTTAAAATGGGGTGTACTTTCTGCTGTCTTTTCACAGAAGAATGATGACTGCTGGGTTGTTAGGTGTAACTACCATGCCGTCTTTGCCCAACAGAAATACAAGTCTCACAGAAAACAAACAAACAAACAGAAAACAAAGAACCACAAACAAATTGCCCTCTCAAATGAGGCCATATCAGACCATAGCTCAATATGGCTGACCAACCAATTGATTTTTGAAAGTAACTGAAAAAGATGAGGGAACCCCGGTTTAAAATCTTATTTTCAGTTGTGTTCTATATGTTAAGAAACCAGTGGCAGTGCAACATTAATGCAGATTTACATGCAATATAAACACGTGCACACTACATGCAACAAACAGTTAAAGCAGCCACGTCTACAGCAATCAAATCTGAACTCCATATGCGCAGGGTTTCTCCTACTGTGCACACAGACGCAGCTATGTAGATATTGGTGCAACATTATGTACATAATGTGACCTAAAACTAGGAAAGCTACTAAAGGTAGTTATGATTGTTACTGTAACACATTGCTTCTGCTGCTTTGTATGATATAGCCAAGGCCCTCTGCTCCATAACAGATGTTTTGTTTAACCCAAGGAGGCATTAACTGAAAGATCACTTCCAAACTCCAGGTTCTTGCACAAATCCCACATTGAGAATTTCATCTAGTAATGATGCAGTTACAGTTTGAGAATGAAGAGAAGATAGGAAAATAGTTTCCCTGCAATTCAACAATTATAAACAAAATGCTCACCTATGCCATACATAGAGGTTAATTCTGCCACGTTCTTCTCACAAAGCACTTTTTATGCAGTCTACCCCAAGGTACCTCAGCCATGAAAAGCAAGAACTAGATTTCTTCCAATAGCTTCTCTGCGTGCTGCAAGAAGTATGCTGTCATTTCTACATCTTCCGTGCTGGCAGAAACTGTACATATGCATGTCTTCATCTCTGTGCACAGAAGCTCTCACAGAAGATTATGATACACTAAAATTACTTTGGTTGAAAATATGTTATTAAAAGTTTAATTATGTATGCAAGCTTATATATTTTCTCTTTGAAAAAGCTTAGAGGATGATTAGCAGTCCCTATTAATTTGCCACATAAAAAGTTTCATGGATAATCATACACAGTTATAACATGCTAGTTTTGAAGTAATTAAACAGAACCATTAAAACAGCTGAATAGAAAGTTATCTAAAATTTGCATGATTTTATATTACTTGCTTCTGCTTGGCAAAGGACTGGTTTAAGAGTTCTTCCTATGGAAGAGAACTTTGAGGCTTTATGGATTTCATTTGTACCCTCAGAAATTCTAAAAATGTCTTTTTCAGTTTTGAAACCTTATAAAACATGAAAGAGGTAATATTAATGAATATAGAATCATAGAATGGCTTAAGTTGGAAAGAGACCTTAATGATCACCCAGCTCCAAACCCCCTGCTGAGGAGAGGGTTGCCAACTTCCTCTTCCTAAGAAGAGCAATCGTGTCTGTGACAATCAGACTTGGGAGGCTGGGAAAAGGGGATCAGAAGAGAAGTTGCAAGAATTCCAGATTTCTTTAAATTTATTTATTTAAGGCATAAAAGGAAACAAATCTTCAAGTTCAATGAGTATAATTTAATGCAAAGCCTCAATCTGGAAGGAAACTGTTGAGAGATGTGAAGAGTCTCCTGCTATACCTTTGTTCCTAATTAAAAATACTTTTGGACGAATTTGTAAGTTGTTCTTTCCATTTATGATTTTCAGATGGTGCTAAATTGTCACGTCAAGTTGGATATAGCAATTAACATCCTCTCCTCTGCTGGCTTTTCCAGGAATCTATTATATGAGAACTTCAGTAGTCCCAAGAGGTGAATGTCATCACAGTGACTGCATGCAAATACACACTCTGATATATCTGGTGCTACAGATAAATCCACACTTTGCTACACTGAAATTCAGTATGATTTTTCAGACACAGAACTACAGAAAAATATAAAGAGAATAAGCTAAGCAATGCCAGGCAACATTTAACTATAACAACTTAAGCTTCCTTTTTGCAACGTAAGGTACAGTGTTAAGACTATGGAGAAAACTGCATAACATCAGACTTTAACTTTTCAATATATTATAGAGCACCTGAGCTTCCTAAGTGAGGATAAATAAATAGCAGACCACTGACACAGCGAACTTACAGAACAGCACTAGCAGAACTGCCAGCAGAACTGCCAGCCACTTACGCACTCTTCCCTTCCCTACAGTCGCTCTGCAGCCACAGTACACAAATCCCATGCAGCCAAGAACATTTAACCCCAGTCTGCTCCTGATCATCAACAGCAACGTTTCCCCTATCCAGCCTTAGGAACACGGAGCAGGCCTTTCTGGGTGCACTCCAACAAAGCTTTTTCAACGGACAGACAACGAAAGCAAAAGGAGCTCCAGAAATGTTACACACATCACAGCATTGCGTTTTCCATTCTCTGCTCATTTACGTGCTATACCCCGACATGTTCAAACTAGTGAAACTCAAAGCTCCATGTTAAGAAAGTGATTTGTTTTCTACAGACACATCTAGCAATGCATACTGAAGTTATGCTTATTTTCTAGGCTGAAAAGCACTGAGTCAAAGCATCGCTTCTTCCATCACACACCACTACTAAAATCTCCACGATTTGAATGAACAATAAAATATTTTCTGACAAATCTACAGGCAGAAAAAAAAACCAACAGCAATCTTCGGTGTTTACCACCTTGTGGCTCGAGCTGGTAAATATTCCCCTCTCACAGACACATTCTTTCATCATTCGCAGTTAACGAGCCCCTCAAGCAGCAGGCACTGAAACTTCTCTCAAAGTTCCTCCCCGAAGGAGAGCCGAGGAGCGCTATGCCTCCATAAGACGGACGCGGAGCCCCGTGCATACCGAGCGATGGGGTAACCAACAACGCCAGGACTGCCTGCCCAGCTCCCAGACGGCTCCGAGCATCCTCAGCACAAGCAGCAGCCCAAGCTGCCTCTCTCCTCCACTCACATCTTCTAAAAGCCAGCAGCCACACACTGAAGACGTACAAACGAAGCGAACACGAAGTATGCGCCAGACAAAGCCGTACTTACATCCCTGAATTTGTTCCAGTACTTGTCTTTATCGTACTGCGAAACGGTGCTCAGCCATTTGTCATTGTCCAGGAAATTGCCGTGATTGCTGCTCCCCGTGATGATCTCAGGATGCCGGCTCTCCACTTGCAGGAAGCACCAGGCAGCGATCACCAACACCCCCGACATCTGCAAGCAGAGGAGAGGAGCGGGGCGTCGCGGGGGCTGCTTTCTCGAGCGGGGAAGTTTGAGGAGACCCGGGTCCGGGCTTCGCTCCGCTCGCGTTCCTCGGCAACTTCTGGCTGCGGAGATGGCAGCTCCGCTGAGACCCACCCAACCGCCCAGCCCCGAGGGGAGGGGAGCAGCGGCGAGAGCGCAGACAGAACGCGTTACCCCGGGCCAGGGCACAGGCGCCAACCAAGGGCAAAGAACGCGTTACCGAACCCCAACAAAGCCTCCCAGCTCCGCGAACTTTGCACGCCGAGGCGGTGAAGGAGCCCCTACCTCCGCGCGCTGCTGCCGGACGGCGCTCCGCTCGCCGCCGCCGCCTCCTTCTCCTCCTCCTCCTCTTCTTCGTGCGGCTGCCGCTGCTCGGGCGGCGGTCGGAGAGGCGGCGGGTGGGAGAGCCAGCAGCCCCCGCCAGGCTCCGTCAGCGGCTGCGGGCGTGTGCGGGCGGATGCGTGCGCGGGGTCCGTGCCAGCAGCCGAGGTCTGGTGCCATCTGCGGGCCGAGCGGCGGCGGTGCGGCCGGGAGGGCGGGGCGCTGAGGCGCCTCCCGCGTGCGTAACGGTCGCTGTAACGGTCGCTGGGGTGAAGACCCCCGTCTCGGGTGGGGAGGGGAATCAAATCCCCGCCGCGCGCCCAGCAAAGCACCTGCCGGGTGTGTTGGAGGGAAGTGGGGCAGCTCCTCCTCAGGAGATCCAGGTCTCGTGAAGACACAGCGGGATGGTAACAGACTTGCTGCCCTCTAAAGTGTGCCAGAGCCATGAAATCGGCCTTAAAAACAAATAAACCAACAAAGAATGCCCAGCAAACACCAGATGCAAAAAACCTGGCGTAGTACACGGCTGTTTGTGTCAACGGCCTCATAATGTCCTGAAGTAATGGCATTTCAAAGGCAGGACAGTTGCACCAGACTTCTAAATTTCCTCTCCTGCAACACCAGGAGGTTTCTGCACCCATACCACATGGAGAAGGAGGGCTTTGTGCCACTCGTTGCTGCCGGATCCATCCCCAAAAGCCTGTGAGGAAGGCACTCCTTGGCTTCTACTGCTGAGTGTTTTGAGGGATAGGAAGTACAGAAGTTACTGTCTTGTAAAAATACTGCTTTCTCTCTCCCAGAAAGCTGAAAATGGGGTTAATTCCACTTTTTCAAACAGTTCGGTTAGTTTGTGTTGTTTTGTTCTTTATTTTTCTTTAATAACACAGGAAAGGGTCAAGTTTATCAGTCTTTTGCTGCTGTATCTATGCACTGAACCCAGCACACAGTTCTGTTCCTAGATTTGATTTTGAATACAGTTCCTGAATAACACGTAACCACAATAAAAGCCTCTGGGGCTGAAAAAAACAATGAAGGTTTATTAATTTTAACAGCAGAGAACAAGTATATACCCAGATAAGTACCCCGCATTGCATTTTCCCCTTGATGCACATAGAATCTAATGAAAGCTACATGCCTGCAGGAGGTCAAAACATAACCCAATAAAAACAACAAATAGAAGAAATCCAAACCAAAATCCAGCAGTCTTGGATGTAAATCTGTGCCTAACCACCTTGCTCTGCTTTCCCTTCTACATTGTAATATGCCATTTGGCTAAAGGTTGTCCAGCGTTACACTCTAAGATCCTTCCATTATGCACAGACAATCCTATATAAGCATTAGTTTCAGCAGCAGGTAAGGATTAAAGAACTTTCCCCTGGCAGAGTGATCACAAGCTTTCTCCTTTCTTACTTAAACACAGTTATAAGCTACATACTGTTTTAGGCTATATACAGCTCTATTTGACTCACACAGTTCATCCCAGCCATTGCTGCACTGGAGCTCTGCCAAAAAAATTCAATAATGAAACAACAAAATCAACTCAACTCAACCCAACCCAATCCAATCCAAACCAAACCGTCTTGTTTGCTACTCACAAATACTTGAGGATTGTTATGTACAAGGGACTATATCAGTGCTTACCAGTTTTATGTGGATACACTTGTTATTCCTCTCATGATCCCACTGGAGGTTACACTAATTTAATCCTCCACTGACCATTTCTTCAATCCATGAATTGCCAGATCAGGTTTTTATAGAGCAGCAGAACGTTGTTCCCACTAAATTTGTAGGAGCTGTGCTTTTTATGTATTTACATCAGATCACTCCTTTAAAGCATATTTGTTTTGGCACAGCAGGCCAAATTGAGTCCTTTGGTGACTTCAGTACAGTCAACTTTACTTACTATTAAGCAGGTTAATATGCTTACCAGTCAAAGTCCTGAATGGTAAACTACAGAATCATTGCATATAAAGTAATTACACTCTTACATGCAATATTTGCACCAAAAATGCATCTTCATTCACTTAATTACTTCATAAAACATGGCTAATCTTTCTTGATCCAGCAAAACACAGACTTTCTACTGAACTCTGATAGGAATCTCTATCTCCTCACTGCAACATTTCACCTCCAACCTGTTTATTATCCTTGACTAGAACTGAAATACACTTGTTGGCTGTTTTTTATCTCTGGGCAGTGCTACAGTTGCCTCTAATCCTAATACAAGAATGTAAGAACTCTCTATAGTGGATAATTCAGCTGTTGGGTATTTTGGATGTAAAAAGTTCTTTTATTCCAGGTTAGACATACTGAAGAGTTAATGCGCTTTCAGCTGTAAGAAGTGCCACAATATTGATTTTGGATATTATTTGCTAATTCATTTGAGCTGTGTAAATCATTTGATCAGAAGTTGTAATTACAGTCATGCCTTGCCACATTCCCTGTGCTGCAGCGTGTTCAGGCTTTAATCTGGAAACAATCTGGTGCAGAAAGCATTTCACACACAGAAGGATAAAGGGCCAGATCTCAGATCCAGCTATGTTTCCCATGCAGAGCAGTGCTATAGTTGTCTTAATAGGGCACTTCGGGACTTTCAGTTAATACAGAAAGCCTTCAGCATCAGTATGGCAGACAACATAAATAAAGCAGGATGACTTCCCCTTAGACTAAATAAAGGATGCCTGGAAAATTAAGCCAGACACTCCTTTTTACCCTAAAGCCATACTGAACTTATCCCACATCACAGCCAGTAGCGAACAACTGTCTACCCAGTAGAGTAAAGCCAGCAGCAAGAGCACACACATGTCATGGAAAGGGTTCTACTTCCCCCAGTTATCTTTGCATGACAGCAAGACTCACTGTTTCACCATCTTGATTGCTTCCGTATCTCTTAAGGCAGTGGCTGCAGTCTTTGTTGTAGAGCCCTGAAAATCTTCTGTAGAGGTTTATTGATGGGTTTTCTCCTCCTCTTGTAAGGCACATTTCCACTGAGTTCATTTTTTTTTTAAATGTTCACTCAAGAAAGAAAATCTTTACAGTAACAAATGTTTAAATTGCATTTCTGCACTTTACTCTGTACCTTCACTACTGCATTAGGAAAATTTTGCTCTTGTAATTTAGGTGGATTTAAAAATATATCACTTTTAAAGTACATGCAGTGGCATAGACCTTGATTTAACATCCCTTCGTATCTCCTGTATACCGCTGTATCTTTTTAACAGATAAGGGATTTATTTCCTCCTGTGTCTCTCAGGACTGCAGATTCAGCTTTGTTAGCTCTGCTGGGCAATTGTGCAGAAAAACTAGTTTAACCTGTGCAGTAAGTGATCGTTGGCTTATACAAAGCTACTGAGACATTTGTCCATTTTACAATAGGCTGCAATTTTAAAATACCACAAATACAAGTTTGACCTCTTTATTTGCTCTGCTCCTGACTTCTTTTCTATATAAAACAGCCATATTTTATAGCAGTGGCATCTGGAATTTTGCAAGAATTTGCTAAATGCTTGAAACAAGAATGTTACAAGTAAGTCAACTGGCAGGAAAATTATGGTTTTCTAGCAGACAAAGTGACACTGGCTACTTTGAAGATGCTGCAGTTGGTGCAATCCTCTGTTTATGTCCTGAACTACTTAACCCCAACATCAGTGTTTTCAGTGTGTAAGAGAAAACACCCAGTGACCAGAAAAACCCCACAACATGTTCTGCAACTTACTAAAGAGCACATATTAGTTGTAATATCCCAGAGAAACATGAATTGAAATACAAGCCAGTCCTGGGAAAAATAAAAGGTGTTCATCCTTTATGGTAGAGGTGTATTAGAAACATAATGACTCAAGCAAAACAAAACTACAAATAATGGATAAATAAAGTACTTGGGAGTGGTTTTTGAGGGCTGAGTTCTTACCACTTTGCAAAGCTATTGTGCCTATAGCTGTCTAGAAGAGAAAAAATACTTTTAAAATTGAAAAGACTTGAATTCTCACACACACACAAAAAAAAGTATAATCAAAGTTAAAACTACATTGAAATTGAAAGACAAGATTGAGGCCAGTATAGGCAATGTTTAAGTTCTGTCTTCTGAGGCTAATCCTTCACAATTTCCTCTGTCATCAGTAAAAAGAAACAGGTCCTTCTGAATGATGCCTCAGAGCAGAATTCTATCCTAGGCACTGTGGATTGTTTGCTGAAGGTTGTTATTGACTCCGCAGAGAACTTGCAAAAATAAAGAAGAGGTACAGTTGTGATTACTGTCTTCAGGACGTGCAGACTAATGTAAAAAAAAAAAAAGCAAACCAAAGAATGTTACCCCACATGTATCAGTCTGTTCAAGTCCTATCAGTTTGTTCAAGTCGTATCAGGACATTTACCAATTTAATGACTGTATTTTTATATTTAACAGATGGTTTCACTTTCTTATCTTTCTAGCGGGTATAGTCATCGTGGCAAAAGCCATCTTGTGTTATTTCACAGAGTACCTTGTAAAATGGAAGCCTTATTTTATAGTGTCTTTTATTACAACTGGAACTTTTACAAGGGATTCCATCACAAAAATTGGTTAGCATAAATATCATAGTGAAGAAATCTCACCATTAAATGCCAGAGTTAACTCTGCCCATGCAATCTTCATTTCAGGTGGAAAAAGCCATTAGAATTAAATTTGTCCTCAGACTTCATAGTCACCTGGAAAGAAAGACTGTATGTCTGTATGAAGTTTTACATCTCTGCTCAGACAGAAAACTATTACAAGATCTGCTATTGCCAGGCAACCTTAGAAAGTTCCATAAGCCCTCTCTAAAACTTATGAACAGAAATAGATGGTTGAAGATTGTGTGGAATGTCACACAGACTTGTCCAATGTTTAGCATGCTGAGACGGTTTTGAACATCTGTGAGATGCCACAGTACCAAATGATAATAAATAACCCCATTAACACAGATTTCAGGGATTAAATTTGTATGGAAGTTGGAGCATCATTAATGGCTGAAATACAAAAATTAAATTGGCATTCATGCAGAAGTCAAAGAAATGTCAGGTGCATTTGTTCTTACCCCATGGTATTCTTCTTCTTTTTTAACTACTTCTATTTCTCCTATTTTTTGTGTCTTTATTTTCTTTTCTCTCTACTGTAGACTTAGGAAGTCTTCATATTTTGAGGTCCTCCTCTTTATGATCATTTCTTCCACAATTCCCTTTCTCCTTTCAGTTACTTCCCTCTTACTATCCCCCTTTTCTCTTGCTTATATAAATAAATACTGAGATCCATAAAACAAGCAGCAGCCTTCCTGGAGACTACTGATTCAGACTGAAAGAAGTGCTGGCTGATGGACAATGAGTCCCCAAATGCCCTACAACTTCAGAGGCCAGGTCTGGTGTCAGCCCGGTTACATATGGTTAGCATCAGACATGAATTTGCTGACTAGAGTGAAAACAACAAGAAAGGAGGATTTATTGTACCAAGCAATCATCTGGCTCCTGCTAAACCCTCTTTTCATTAAAGAAAATAAAACAGAAGTATTGATGTATAAAGATGAAGACAATAAAGATGAGCCACAAAGGAGCTGTAATGGTTTGCATACTCATAAACCCTTCACAGTCTTCGTGACTCCAGTGTTTTCCTATGGGGGATAATGTTAAGAATGTGCTAGAATGCAATGCTCTCAGATAATGTAGAGAAACAATTTTCTTTCTCCCTGCCACCGCACTGTAGTCATGAAGTTTAAGCTCTCTAGGGAAGCTGTCATTTCTCTTCTCCAATAACTTGAACCCTTGTGGGGGAAAAAATGCTATTTTACACCATCACCAAATCACTTGAATTTAGTGTGCATAAGCTGAAGTGTTTTGATGCGGAGGGAAGAGAGCCATTTTGTGCTGCAGTAGTTGAGAGGTGAAAGGTGCAAGGTAGGGTCAGCATCTACATCTGCCAGCATCCAGGATAGCAGTCAGAAAAATGAGAAATATGGACCGTAAGGTGCAGGTGCAGCAATAGGGTGCTGGATGTTTTCTCAGAGTCAGCTTCAGGCCTTAGGATACTGAAGGTGACACAAAATTGGCTACTGGCTCAAATCCACCACAGGCTGCATATTGCTTTGTCTGTCCCAGTACAGTCACAGCTCAAGAACAACAGGGGCAGACCTTGATCCAGCAAAACATTCCTGCTGCTATAAACAGGCAATTCAGTGATGTGAAGAACTGGACTTTAAGTAGGTCCTTGCACTAAGGGCAGTATTCTGTGAAGGATCACGTGCTGGTCAGAAAACAGATAAAAATTTAAAAGAATTCTGGACATCTTCCCCTTCTTTAAGCAACTACTGAACTACGATAGCAGGATTATAGCAACAAAGAAACCCCAAACCCTAAAAGTACTCTTAGGGACAAGAATTAAAAGGGAGGAAGATTCTTTACCCATAGTGACACTTTCTTGAAATGCGGAGGATGCAGAACTTCACCTTGTGTCAGCAAGCACTGAACAGGCAAAAAGGGAGGCAGACAGACAGCACTTTATATCTCACAGTAATTGCTTTTGAAGTGCTTGATGTGCTTTCAGTTAACTCTGGCCAAGTTTGAAGCTGTATTAAAGGAATCTGAGGAGTACTTCACTCTGCATGGAAATGAAAAACGAGTGTTAAGCTATTAAATGCAGGGTACAAAAAGAAGAGAAGAATTCGTCCATAGTCTAATGTAGCCTGACGAGATGCAGTTCTAAGGTGTGTGGGAGGGACTGAATCCATCAAGGGAGGAGGGGACCAACACACAACTGGGCACAAAGCTCTGGCAGAGAAACTACATAAGATCCAGAATTCACCCCAGACTCAGCAATCAGAATCTGTTAAATGAAATTCACACTACGGTGTAATTTATAGAAGGTAGACAGTGCTTTGATTCCACACAGAGTAAAAATAATCCACTGATATTTCAAGAGTGGATGCTTGGGGCCACAGACATATACAGAACTAAATGTCAAAGTCCACAAAAAAGTAGCACATGAGGTAGCACACAGTACCATATGTTTGAGCCAAAATTTTGCAGATGTTTGGAAAGAAATGCAATAATAGCAAAGACCTAAAAGACCTATGTGATTTCACATGCCCTAACAGAACATGTGCTACATCAAAAACCATGACAGAGTCATTAGCAGCTGGAAAAAATTCTTCATAGGTACAGTGCATTACCCTGCAGCAGAAGATAAATGGACCATCTGCCTGAGAGGAACTGAGATATATTAATTTTAGCTGGATTCTGGTGCACAAGATGACAAGATGACCAAAATAGTTTTTTTAGCAAAATCAAAAACAAATGAAGAAACAAAAACACTGAACAAGATAAGTGGCTGTGTCTGAAGGCATTTTAGTTGGGATCTCACACATTCTCCTAGGAGGGCTAACCAAATCTAGAAGGACATGAATATGAGAAAAGATATGGATCGCATTTGCTTCAAGGGAAAATGCTCCTTTTGTCTGATTCCTGCTCTTGAGGATTCCAAGTCACTCAAAAAACAAGAAATCCTAAACAAGTAAGGAGGATATGTGAATATCTTCAGAGGATTGAGGAAGTTTTCAAAACACTCAAAAAAAAAAAAAAAAAAAAAAAAAAAGACAGTTCAATTGGTAGAAGAGTTCCTATCACATTAATGCAAAGATTAGAAAGCAGATGGACAGCATGAAAGAAGTAAAATGCATTGCTCACTGATCCAGCCCAAGAACAGTATTCCTCGAGATGGGAAAAATAAAACTGTTTCCTTATGAACAGACTCTGAGGAACTACTCACATAAACTAGGAAAGTTTTTCACCAAGGGACAGCAATGCCTGAAACAATAAACCTTTGTTCTTTGTGCATCACTGGGCTCTGAAAGAGGTCTGTAGGGAGAGAAACAAAGTGTAAGCAGAGGAGATAACTTTTACCAACTCTTTGTAGATTGATTAGATAATTTCTTGAAGTCTTCTTGACCCTATGTCTTTGATTCATTGTTCTTATATACTCAACATCCTTTCCAAGAAAGAGGTGTGAAAAGCAGATCATCTTTATAACATAATACAAGCTCCTTATACTGGTGCTTATAGGGTTGATGAAATGAGAATACCACTGCTCTATATGGAACTGGTTCTGAGCTTGCAAATTTATCCTGAATTGCTAATCCTATCAGAAAGTAACCAATTTTGAAGTCTGAGACATGAGGATAAACAAAATGGTTCTCGGATCTTTTCAGACACTTGTCAGTTCTCTTACTCTGGTGACCACTACAGTGCAAAAGCCTGCTAGCAATATGCTCAGATAAAAAAGGAATTTCTCATCTCAACCAAAGGTTTAATATTTCTCATAAGTACTTTGGGACCCTAAAGTCAGCTCAAATTGAGTATAGACAACTTATTGCCATTGCTGGAGGGCCTGGCGAATAACCTATTATTTTTCCTCATCTACAAGCATGGGATTCTTGGTTGCAGGAACACACTCTGGAGCATCTGAGAGAAGTGCAACAAAGCAGTGACACTAGTCACCAAAGCTGCATAGGAAAATGTGTGAGGATGTACACAGCATGAAGTTTAAAAGTCTAGGAGATGGCCTGAAACCTGGCCTCAAATGAAGAACAAACTCTGAAATGTTGCCATGTAGGCCAATAATAGAGACCACTCAGCCTGAAAGAGCCTATTAGGAGAATATCGCCATCAAACTGATGCCACATGAAAGGAACTGTCTGTCCTCTGCTGTCATCTTCAACAGAAGGATTTAACTCCGATTAATATATAATATACTATTATATTATATTATATATATCATATTAAATTCTGTTCCTCTCTGCAGCTTTCTTGCAAGATGCTACAATGAAGCAGATGATCCTATGTCTCAATTTATTTTTTTAGATATGTAAATTATGACAAGCTCAATAGGCTGTTTACTATGTCTAATTTTAAGCTATCAATTTTAAATGAGACTTCAGACTCCTGACCAATATTTCTTATTATTTGTGGATCAGACTGTCACCAAGCACAAGTGTCAAAAGAACCAAGAACCTGCTGAGACACACTGGAGTTGTTTCCACACTCCACAGTAAAATTTAAAATAGTTCTAGCAAAAGATAGGTCATCAGTTGCTGACATTTTATCCAACAGCAAACAGAAAACTTGTTGCTTGTATGGTCAAAAACTAAAGCTGCAGTCATAGACATGAAGCTAAAAAGTCACAAGAAGAAGGTGTAAAACCAGCACTATGGCTTGGGTCCCATTTACCCACAGCACTCAACTGAGACGTCTCTGCTACTAAAGCCCCAAAAGAAGAAAATAAGAGCACTAAAATCTGACTTTTTCTTTACTTTGATAATTTGGTTTTCTTTATTAGTGATAAATGCAAACTGTTTCATCCCCAAATACAAAAACTGTATAGTTAATTCCAGGTACTCACACCCTGGTTTATGCCCAGTAAATATACACTGACAAATTCAGCAGGAGCAAAATGCTAAGATTGCATGGGAAAGCAATGAGTAATATTTTTCTTCTAAACGTGGTGGGAAAAGTGCAATTCCTTCAAATAGTGGTAAATTTGCATCAGATGCACTAACATTATAGCACTGGACCATGAGCTTTCACAGCAAAATCATGACTTGCAGCCTTCGTAAATAAAGATAAGGAGTGAAACAGGGTAAAGTATAAAGAATAAGCAAAATTTCTGGAGAGAGAAAGATATTAAGACTCAGCATTCAAAAATGAGAGGCCTAGACGTTTCCCCATGGAACGTTTAAAGTTTATGCTCATGGTTTTTATTCAATTTGTACTTTTATTAAATAAAGATTAGATATTAATTTTTTTTTCACAGGGATATTGTATAAAAACTTCAGAGAATTTACTGACTCTGTGCTGAAAAAGGATTTTAGAAGTTTATGTTGTGTTAAACAGTGTGAATATTCTGTCAGTTCTGCATTCATTGGCCTGAATGTGTCTGCTTTTATTTATACCTCTTCATAGAAGGATTCATTGAGTTACTTGCATGATTACTCAAAAATGCTGAAAATCTTATTTTAACAGGGAATGTCTAGAAGAGCAACAAGATCAAGGCCAAAGCTTAGCCATTCCAGGCTGGCCTATCTGGAAATGTTCTTCTAGATTGCCAGACAGGCAAAAATATAAAGTATTTGACAAAGTGGTGATGTAGACCCAGTAGCAGGGTAAGCTAGGGTGGAAAGAACACTTCAGAGAGGTAATCTAGGGAATACTTTTCCTGCTGTGCTTGAGGTGGATCATATAAACAGGGTACCTCTGTAGTAAGTGTAGTTACAAGAGTTGGCATACGGAAATTAATGGTTGAAGAAAAAGCTGTAAATATTTTAGCCAAGCATTTGAGACACTGCCCATTGAAAAGTAGGTAGTGAAAAATCAACCGTGAATGTTGGATTGTCTTCTTTAAAACTTTGGATTACCTGTTGAAAGGCATGTGCAGCCCAGTCCTGAAATTTGTATATGATACAACTCAGGGAGTGATCAAGAAAATTAAATACAGAACGAACATCATGTGAAATTTTACACTGGTACTGAAAAATAGGGGAAGAAAAAGTCCTAAAGACCAGAATCTGCAGTATTTTAGTTAATTCAGCAAAAAAAAAAAAAAAAAAAAAAAAAAAAAAAAAAAAGGAAAAAAATAAGCCCTTATAGAAGTCCATCCATAGTCCATCCATGTTCACTACACATTTAAATAACTTACACACTTCCTAAAAGCCAAGTACAGGTTCTTGGAAGAGACTTTTTAAAATGCTCCTTACATCAATCATAGATATTACAAAATGGACACTAGATTCTTTGATGAAGAAAAATAGAGCATGAAAGAAAATAATTCATAGGCAATGTCAACAAATTAATACCTTGTTTGAAGTCTATCAAGAATTATGAGTTAAAATTATATTTCAAATTTAGTTTAGAAAACTGTCTTATAAAATGAAGTGTAAGATAATTAAAATGAATCAATTTGAGTTCTCAAGGGCCCAATTTTTAAGAGTTTTTAGACATCAAATAATTCCATGGGACTGAAGAGAGGTTTGAAGGTGGAAGCACGCATAATTACCCCAGAACCTACATCTTTGGAAATTATAGGAGAAGTACTTCCCACTTTCTCTCTTGAACTGAGGTATCAGGGTCTAGGGAAGGAGAGAGACAGGAAGAGCTCTGGCTTAATAAATATAGGATGAATATAAATAAGCGTTGTCTAGCAATAGGATCTAATAGACTGCAGTCAACTCCCAAAGGAGACATTGCTTGAGACTCTTAAGAACAGGATGATTAAGGCATTGGTGAATATACCCAGGGGAGCTATCCTGCAGTGGAAGAGAAATGGGTTAGAAGACAAAACAGGTAATTTCTAGCAACTTCAAGGCATGGAATTCCATCCTCAGCAGCCATTCAGAAAACTCCAGAGAGGCAAGGTTATTTCCTATGTACATAAAATAATCTTGTATGGGAAGAAGAAACTCCTGTATTCAGCATATAAATGCACACAGTTGTTTGATCTTAATGCAGAATGTAAATAAACAGTGACAGAGATGCTTAAGATATACACATAGTAGCTGACAAGGAATTGCCCTCAATGTATCTGAATACAAAATAGGATGTGGCTGTCTCTGCATTACATTCTTTTCAATTTTTAAGTTTTTCTACAGCCTTTACAGGCTGAACAATTTTTGTAATTTATTTACTTTTAACTCTGAACAATGCCAAGGATGAATTTACATCTGATCCTTAATACAAATGGACTTCTTTAACAAGTATAATCTGTGTTTAAAATAAAAAGTTTCAATATTGTGACATTCAAAAAACAACCAAAGGTTTTCACTGGTTACAAGCACTGAGGAAATAATGTATTATTCAAGCTCCAGAGCTTGCTTAATGCAAGATCAATTTTGTTAAGTGTTGCTTAGCAATGGATTATGAGTGCAGATTCTGAATATTAATGCAAGATGGGTATGGCAGCAGTTCCTGTGAACTTTAAAAAGGAAAGGATTTTCCTGGGGAACCACAGACAAATGAATACCTGCAGAGTTCCATAAACAATGAGGCCCCATATATATAATTTTATCCTGCAGTTTACTTTTATGTGGTCTGTAGATGAGATGGGAAGTGGGAGACACTATGCTCTGAGAATTGTGAACTGCTGGAAAGCAATTCAGGTGCAGAAACTGCAGATCCACACCAGATTTGCACCTGAAATCAAAGTTTCAGGGCTGGTTTCCTGTGATTGAGATTCCCTTCACAAACTGAATCTACTGTCATGCATTTGAGAACAGTCTGCTCTGATAATGCTTTAAAAAAGCACTGACAATGTTTCTTTGTTCTAAATATAGACCCTTCTATATTAAAGGTTGCAGTACAGTTTGTAATACACATTGCAACTTTAACTACAGCTTTGGAAAACCCTAGGGATGGCAGAATATCACTTTTACTTGCTAAATGAGATATGTTTTCTGTACTTTTTATAATACATTGTTATTTGAATTTCTTGGTTTTATTTTTCTATATGAAACAGCAAGCATTTTTATATTATACTGTTGTTAAAAACTCCTGCCTATTTTTTCTAACCCCGATTTTATTAACTATCATTTATTTTGTCCATTCACAAACTTGATCATATAGAATGAAGCACATTTAGACCTTTGTTCTGGGAGATATCAAACTTATCCCACTTCCCTAGCACCTGTCTGCATGTTATTTTTCTAAGTCTGTCTTTGATAATGACATAAATTTATAAGAACAAATTTATTCGACTTGGATTACTGTCCACTTTTTGTGAATAGGTTCTGCCTAACAAAATAGTAGCTTCTCAAGTATATTTCTTCCTTATTCTCCACTTTCCATGTGATTTGAGGTATCTTACTCATGTGACTTCCTCCCCTCAGACTCAGTTTTATTTCCCACACCTCATTTTCTTTATATGTAATTTTAAATGAATTACCAATGTTTTTGTGTATCTCTTTGGGGAATTGAGAAGAAAAATATATGTATTTGTAGGTGTGAGACTGTTGATCCTTGCACTGCTTTCAAGTAATAATTAGACTGTAAACTTTGCAGGACAAGGACAGACTCATAGTCTACATCTGTTAGAGCGATGCGATCCAGAATCTGAATGTTGTCTTCAGCCATAACGTAAAAAATAATTGCTAGCATTTATATTGTAATGTCAGCTAGGGATTTCTCAGTTCATACATAAAATATGAGACAATTCTCGCTAGATCCTTAATAGCAGGAGTTAGTTCAGCATAGTGTTTAAACATAGATGTGACCTTGTGAGTAAACCTAGGGGGAGTTTAGAAAATCCTTTGGTTTTGCATTGAAGTTGTTCCTCCCTAACTTGTCACGGTGTTTAAGAACCCAAAAGAGAAACATGCCTGTAAAACATATTCAGCAAACAGCCATCCTTGTAGTGACTTTGTTCTTTAGCAGGAAGGAGAAGAACTTGCTCTGCAATTCCGGAAAATTTTTACTAATAGTAAATATCAGAAAAACATGATATGGTATTGTGATCCAACCATTAGTGATAAACTTTTTCCAAATTCTGCTGCTGAGCCAAAATGTTAAGCAATTTGCACTCAGGAATTGAACAGAGACCCGGCCACACAGCTTCAGAGAATGTTGACTGCTCAAGACCAAGACAGTCTGACTACTCGGGCTTGGATAAACAGCAGAAATCTGCCAGGCTGCTTTTCCCTACTTTCCTGATTGGTAAACTCTAGGTAGCATTTATTTGCTCTTTCAGTGTCATGCACTTATATATGGGGCTTTTCTTTCTGTTGTTTTGTTGCCAGAAAGATGATTTCATTCACTTGTTGAATGACAAATGTTTTCTATGAAACGATCACCTTCCTACAGCACAGTTCTTGCCTATAAAAAATTCAGCCCTGCTCTACAATTAGCATTCACTGCCTCTTTTCTTCAGTTCCAGCAGTGATTGCTGTGATGTAGCTATGTACAATATATTTAATAAACCTGGGTCAGAGCAGTGCTGAATCTGACTATGGGCCAGGCTGTGCACTTACAAAAGATCCAGTCAGGTCTCATTCTGGAACTCATATTTACAGAGTGAGACGTTATTCAAGAAAGCAGCCTCCCTGAAGTCACTGTCTGTACTCCTGTAGTGAACACTGCTACGTGAATATGAAAAGCAGTTTTTAAAAGGACGTGATTTTTTCCCTTGAAAAAAAAAAAAAAAAGATCTTTAAAAGGTATGAAAGCAGCTGAGACAGTGAAAAAACAGTCTCTAAAACTACTAAATGTTATGACCTTTAAATGTACGTGTCAAGTTTGGAGTGCATCACATTAAACTTGCACATAATCACAGTAGATTGCAGAGTCAAACCCGTTATTCAATCTGCAGTCTGCAACAATTATGTTCAGAATTTCATCTCAGTATATGAGAGGTACGTATTTCATTGCACCCATTGGCCAGAGAGAACAGAAACAGAGCTTTGCTTCATTACAGAGAGCTGCCACTCTCAGTGCTCCCTCATCACACTCTGCATTTTCATCTTATTTCTGTCAGCACTGTAACTTGATGTATACAAACAGCTTTCAGAACCAGAATAAAACATTGCCAGTTCCATTCTTTACCAACACAGTGCTGTAACAAATGTCCTGGTATATATGGTCCATGCCTAACAAATTGCTGTTCTGTTTCGCCCTTTTTTATCTTCTCAGATGGAGAACCACACTTTGTTGGTGTTGTTCTTTTTTTCTCTTGGTCAGTTGTTTTACATGTTGCTGTAGTTCTCACGTATTGAAGTGTTGGTATACACCTGTATATCTCAGAAGTAATAACTGAAACAGGTGCGTTTTGCAAAGAAATTGAGGAAGTCTTGGACTGTTTTCAGGAAGAGTTACTTCCAATCTGACTGACTGCTGAGAAGAAGTGAATAATTAGCACATAAATCACATGAAATGTGCTGTGCACTTGTCTTATGTCAGAGTGGGTGCTTAGAGCCAACCTTTTATTCAGCCATGTCCAAATCCACAGTGATCCTTTCGCATCAAGAAGGCATTAAGTAATCCTTCATCAAGTCGTCATGTCTTCATCAAGGCTTGAAGAGAAGGCACCAAGCTAAATCCCAGTGACACTGGTTAGTGGAGGGGCTTCTGCTAAATCAGATCCTCTTCTGTATGAATACGGATTTGGTAGCTTACAGCTATATCTTGCAGTAATGAAGGCTAATTCAGAAAGAAAGTCTCCTGTACCACAAGAATGTTTTTTCTATTAAAGGATAATCTTTAGAAGAGTCTCATTATCCCTGTGCTGCTGAAGGAATAGAATAGGTGCAGGAAACAAGGCTGGATGCTTTCAGTGAGGAAAAGAATTAAAAGATTCCTTTCTTGAATGGAACAAGCCATCTATTATACTATTACTCCAGGCTGGATTATCAACGTGTATAAGAAGTCACAATATATAATTAAAATCAATAGAGGTATGCTGATTTACATCTAGTAAGGATCTAGTCTGCTTCAAGCATCCAAATCACAGGTGGAGCTTGGAGGTAATTTAGATAAGAACCGCCAGCTTCTCTAAGAGCTGACATAACTGATTTCTGAGGAAAGATATGCAGAGCTTTTCTAAAGGATGTCTCACAGTATTTCAGGGCACAGGATGATAGGAAGGCTCTGTCGTCTGTAAGAATTTGTTTCCTTAGAAAGGGAGTGTATCAAGAGGGGAAAAATAGGGAATGAAACTTAGTGATAGGCAAAATTCAGAAGGGTCACATTAAAAGGAATGAGAGTAAATGTTTCCAGTAGCTACAGTGTTTTAACATGGAATAGTTTTGCTAAGGATAAAATGAAAATATGTGGTTATGTCAGCATGAAACTAGATGCAGGTACATTAAACTTTAATGGAAATTTTCTACCTTCCTTTTATCATATGGAACTCCATATTATACAGTATTTTGCTTACATAGTATTCTTGTCCAAACTGGTACCAGTAGCTGCTAACAGGATTGAAAATGCATTTTCAAGTTTTGCTTGGATTGTTTTGGAGGCAGACCCTGTAGTTAAGCCCAGAGGAGACACAGAAGCAAATATTGCCTAATGTCCATTCATCTCTCTTGATATGAGTGCTATGGTGCCATTGCTAAAAAAAAAAAAAAAAAGCAAATTGCTGAATGGTGAGAGTGTATACTACTGCAGAGAATGAAAGAGTGTAACCCCACTGACAAGATTATTTCAGCACACATCCAAAATGCTGTATTTGTTAGAAACTCGAGCAATAAAATATAATGGTTTGTTTTCTACTGGATGCTACAGGTGCTGAGGAAAGGGAAAGAAAACTCCAAACATTTATTTGTGCGTCTCTACCATCATCACACCTTCAGAGCCAGTAAAAAAAAAAGAGAAAGTGTGAAATCTCACCTCAAGTCCTTGATTCCCCATTGCTATTACTCCTCAGAGAGACATCTGGATGGGAGTGATAAAGAATAGGATATAAATCCCAGAAGCGCTGTAATTAAACAATTGAAATGGGTATATCTGAAAAGCAATTGCAGCTTCATGGCAAGTATTGAGTTAAACAGAAAAGAGGAGCTATAAGGGGAGATGGACAAAAGTCAGAAAAAATTTTTAAACTCTGAATTGAGATTTAACTAGAAGTGGTGAGATAAAAGCAAGATAAAGAGCTGGCTTCATAAATTCAGTAGTTACTTGAAACAGAATGCCTGAGAGTGTTTTATTAAAATTGGACTTTTAATATAAAATCAGGGGCTATTTAATAAGTATTCCTCCTAAGGACTTAAAGTGTCCTCTGTCCGTATAGGCTCCATTCCAAGGTTATTGGAAGAACTGTTGCTCTGGTCTGAACGCAATTTTGCACATGCTTTTTGTGTGGAGAGTGGATGTGAAAGGGACTCAGCAACACAAATCTCTGTGTTCTGAATGCGAAATTAACTTTTGTTAAAGATCTTGCAAACCTCAACTCCAGCTGCGCAGTGCTGCTATGGCCAAGCAGGAGAGGATGGCATATTTGTGTCTATTCGAACATTTTATTCATCATTTGATCCTGCAGCCATATACCCAACAGGATGATATAAGAAACTGAGCCCTTATATATTTAATTACCCTAATATGCTGTTTAACATAAGATTTTACAAATGTAAAACCTCTTAATATAAGAAAATACAGTATGCCCAAGAGATTTTTAATCATGATTATGATTAGCAAAACTTCAAACACTGCAGACATAAGGTGAGAAAGGCCATGAACTGTAAGTCACATCTCATTGTTAGGATCCACAGAAATAAATGCCATTTCTCTAAAGAGGCAAAAAATCAAATCTCAACACTGTCAGAATACCTGGTATGACACATGGGTGAGACAGTTTGCAAGAAGGCCTGCACCAGGTGTTTGGGCCCTACAGTATTTGCACACATTTCTCTAACAGGAGATAAAGCTGTTCTCCTGGCCCTGTTAGCTTTTGTTCTGATTGTTCAAGAACCAGAGTTGTAAGGAGGATGACAGTGAAATGGTTACCACCATACTGTGGCATCCAATGGTACTTTTGCTCCAGTTCAACTCTCTCCCACGCAGGGAAGTTCTGACACCCATCACAAATGGCACCAGTTCAACCAAGTAAGAGTTTTCTACAGTAGAGACAGAGCAGGACATTTGATGTTGGCCCAGTGCACAACGTACACTCTACCAAGCAGTCCAGGATTAAAACTTGCTCTTATCTTTACGCATTCTGTCATTAGCAAAGAAAAGACCGGTTTGATATTATCTAGAAATCAATTACATGAAAAAGAAAAAAGAGAAAATTGAATAGTTTAAATACTCTTGTCAACCACTTGGATTAAAGGTTAATATTTCCTAGCATTGTTTACCCACGTACTCCATTCCCCCCACCCTGTCTCTTCCCCCAGGAACTCCCAGAGCATATGTAATATTTTTCCTTGTTTTACCTTTGCCAGAAAATGAGAGGGGAATGATGGACAGAGTTCCCCTAATAAGACAACAAAGGCAGTATCTGATGCTTTTAGCTTATCCCAGAGTTGTGGTTATTGTTTACTTAGCTCACTAGGGTCTATAGTTTATTGACATTATAGTCTCCTGTTCACCTCAAGCACACATTCTAATCAACTCTTGTTACAGTCAAGTAAGTGGCTGGAGGCAGTTCCCCTGAAAATTCATTGGTTTTAGATCCATTTCTATATAATCAGTGCTCCTGTGTCAACACTTATAGGAAGATTGTTTCAGCAGCTAAGTTGTTGTGGAGCTGGTATATTGCTTCCTGATCAAATCTCACAAAATCAGAATTACCCCCGTGGCCAAGAGTGTCTGGGTAGGAGACTATAAGTACAGCAGAGCTTGCATAGGTTTTGTCTTCAACTGCTCTTTCCTGGCTCTTGTTCTAGGACTATCACGTCATTTTCTCCAGCCTTTGCCTTGAGCAGATGCTCCTGTCCAGGTGCACACAACATTTCTGAGATGTTCCACGTGGAAGGAGCCCAGAGGAGTTCAATGTAATACTGCCTGGAGTCAACAGGGATCAACATACAAGCTAAGATCTGTATGTGCTGCATAAGCTACAAGTGCAAGCTCTTTTCCTTTCTCCCAAGCACGGTGGAGATATTCTTTCTCCTATAGACTTGCTACAGTGATCTTTGAATAGCTCTCCTGTGCCAACTCCTGTAAAAAACAGTCCAGATCTGCTGCAGAGTTTGTGCAAATTGTGTAGATGAGAAACCCATCAGATTGTAGGTACTGTTAACTACGTAGAGAATAACATGGAATTACGAGGCAGTCTCATTCATGATTGTTAGAGTCCAGTGTAACAGACATGATTATCTGCCACACTTCTGAGCATGCACCAATCTCTGAGTTAACATACCTGAAGGTATTTTCCGTAGGATTGGTACATCTCAGTGTTTAGAGCAATAAAAAGGCTCTTACATTCAGTACTTGTGTCTTTTTATGCGTGAAATTGTACTGAGCTTCCTTTGCTTATACACACATTATAAAGAGAGAGAGTATTCACTGGAATTTTAAGTACTTCATTCACTCGAGTTAAGTTATGGAAATCAAAACTAGGCAGCACTGGGGAAAAACTTCAAATTCTGAGAATTTCGAATCAAAAGAAGATCCCTGCGTTAGGGTCTGCCGGAAGGATTCAATGTGTGGGAACAGAACAAAGAAGCTCCTGCCTGAGAAAACAAATGACACAAAAGAATAGTGGTGTTCTGTAAGATAATTCCTTCACCCAGCAGCAGACTGTTAGTAGAACCAGAAGGGCTCACTACATATATTAAGGCACAGTCTAGATACTGGCACACAAATGTCAACATTAAGTGGAAACAAAAGGGCATGAGATAATGAAGTGAAGGTGGGCAGGTGAATCCCTGAGAAGTGGGAGGGAAACAGCGATCAATCACAGCAAAAGTACAGCAGCAGAGTGAGAGGGGTGTGCAAAATTGACTTTTCCCTGAGTCCCAACAAGAGGGAAAATATAAATGAGAGGAAACAAACCTTCCAGGTGCCCTGCAGGGATGTCATTGTGTCATTGATTCAAAATGTCATTTGATTTTCACAGAAGTCAGTGCACAAATGAGCAAGACGGTTCAAATGGAAAGGTGGTGTGGTTAGTAGGAATGATATCAGGGAAGGAGCTGATGGTTTTACATTGCCTTTGTCATTTGTTTCCCTTGGCATGCAAACTGGTAACCTGGCCCTGAGCCTCTGATTTTCTTTCCTTGGCTCTCTTGACTCACTTTTCCGAAGTCCAATGCTTCAGTTACAGACAGATATCAGCTTTAGACTTCAGACTTCCCCCCCAAACAGGCTTGGTGTCACACTGCAGAAATGTTCTCTGTTTTCTCTCTGAGCTCAGGGTCAATTCAGGAAGCTTAAATCCATCATTTAAGCAGCCCTTCTGACTTCAGGTTGCAGGGAGACATGCACACAGTCCTGAGTGAGGTGCAGTGGAGAGAGACCCAGCCTTTCATGCTGCTCCAGAAGACATGAATTGAGACTATATGATATGATTTAATAACCAAAGGATGAAAAATAAGAGGGTATATAAGGACACAAAACTGAACTAAAATGTGCAGGGAATATGTATCCTTTTAACTCCCAGCTTTGTTTTGCCTATGTGTAGCATGGAAATAGTCATGTCAACGGCAGGTAAAGCTGCAGGGAGGATGCACATTCTGTTTCATGGCAGCTTTCAAGATTAGACAGTTTTATTTCACCATGAGCAGGAACAGGACCAAAACCTTGTGAAAGATGTCATGTAAAAAAGAGAGCATTCAGTTGCTGATCAAAACCAGAACATTTCATTTCTGGACAGTACATAAATGCAGCCTTCCAGTAAGGGCTTGTCTGCACTATAGGTGATTGAGTATAAATTCCTGGTCTGTTTATTCACAGTATGGCTCTTCTACTTTTGTTGTTGTTGTTGTTGTTGTCCTGGAGCACTTTGTAAGCTGTCAGAAAGTAAACCCAAATCTTTTTCCTGGCATCTCAGGGTGACCTAACAAGCTACTCTTCAAACTGTTTTCCCATATCACAGTTCTCACTTCGTTCTGTGCTATCCAGGGTTTCTGTTACACTTAGGTATTGTGGTTTGTATGTTTTGCTAGCATTGCTGCCTTAGGACTGTTTATTCTCAGCACAAGGGGGCACAGCCATGAAACTCAGTGGATACATTTATCCATTCCACATATGCTTCTGTAGCGTAGCACAGCAGGCGGTATATTCCCATCCAGGTTGCAGCAGAGGGGCATTGAAATCTGAGCTCCATTCATGGAGTCACACTGAGAATTGCCCCAGTGCTGCTGGAAAGTTGGGCATCTTTTTTGTCTTCACTTTGAAATGAAGAAATGAATTACAGAGTATCAGTAGTGTGAGTAGCCGAGCTGTTTCCTCAGAAATGTGCAAATCTTGATTAGAAAAATAAAAACTTCAAACAAGGCACCCAGTTAAAAGGCTCAGGCTATTTGGCAAGTAATAAATATTCTTGGAGAGTCATCAGCATCTTTCAAAAGCACAAGAAGTTTTGCTTTGTTAGGATGGCTGTTGCACATATATAGCAAAGCATCAAAAAGAAGGAGGTCTGGCAATGTTTCTTGGAGCTGAATTATTTACATGAAAGGCTTGTGAAATTAGATCCTTACACCATAATCAAAATACTCTTTACAATAATATGAAACAAGATGCTTTCATGGAGTGTATAAGTCATTCCTGTTTTTTGTCTTTGTACCCCAGCTCCTTTAATCTCATAGCATGATGTGGACATCAGTTGAATCTACAAGCCTTTTAGCTCTGCAGAGGCATTGCTTGGGAAAAAAGAAACTCTGTGATGATGTGTATATTGGAAGTAGAAAGGGATATACTAATACAGAATTCTTCTTTCCTTTGATCATTTTCTTTGTTTCACAATGATTTCAACTCCATTTCTAAACAGTGGTACAACACAGTACAGAAATATAACCTGAACCTTTGTTAGTTGAACCATCCTTTACTCCTCAGCATGCATCCTGAAGATATGGGATGGATGGGCTGTGCAGCAGAAAGCTGCAGCATTCGATCAGCATCATTTAGTTCATCATTTGATATCCACCCAAATATCTTATGGAAATGTAGGAAACTGTACTAAATACCAACCTGGAGACCCTGGTTTTAAGCTAAATAACAGAGAAACAGAAATCGGGAGAAGGTTCTAATTAGCAAAACTACAACCCTTATTTTGTTTGTAAGAAATGACCTAGGGGACTTTGGATCATCTTGGTTTGCAGTATTCACAGTATTTTTCTCCTCCTCATGCATCTTTGCAAGCTTTCCCCTCGGTCTACAGTGTTCACATAGCTCTCAAGCAAGCTGAATGTGAGCATATTCAAACAGTAAACCAGAAAATGGGGTTAGACCATCAAAACACTTGACCTTCTGAAATGAAATCCCTTCAGCTGAAATACTGAAAACCCAAAACACACTAGTTCTCAAGGCACAGCTAAAAATGGTTTTACACAGAGTCTGCATACAGAAGTAGAGATCTTCCAGAAAGAACATTTCAGGGTTCTCAGGTGACAAAGTCTGAATGTTAGAGAACTGACCCCTGCTGTGCACTGACCGAATGTTTGCTGTACAATTGGTCAGAACTAGCACAGGTTTATCTCTTGATGTAGTTTAATGATAGATTGTGGTTTTCGGAATTGTGGAAGCTGTCAGAAAACCCTTTTCACTTGGCTGAACACAGGATTTCAGGCGGACTTGGATAAGATGTATGGTATGATTATTTTGACTTTTCATTTTCTTTTATTTTTTTTAACTTTAATCACAAAATCTGAAGTTTTACTACAGAACATCTGAGAAATAAGCAGATACATTTCTTGTGACAAATATTACATGAAAGCTTTTCCAAAGTCAGGACAGGCTTGTGTTGATGTGTTGTGGTTTGGGAGTTTTTAAAGCATTTTCTGAACTTTCTGAAGAGTGAGAAAGTCTGCTTTGTTCATCTTCTGCAGAGTCATCACATCTGCACATCTAGCTTGTGCATTTGTTTTCTTATATATGACAACTTCAAACATCTAATGAATCATATAATCCATGATGGCTCTGGTGAATTACTGAGAAGTCATGCCTCTGAATATATGAAGGAACAGGAGGGAATATTTTTCTATCTTGAATTTGCTTACATGGACATTTGCTCATTATTTTTTAAAATTCTGTCTGCAAGTATTTGCATTTTACAAAACTGAGAGGTCTTTTCAATGGGCCACCTTCATTCATCACGTCAGCCATAGCAAGCGATACTGCATTCATTGTTTCAAGGTGATAATTAAAGGGAATATTTGTAATTGCATTTATTTACACTTGCATTATTTGTGGGAGAGTGATGGCAACTAGGCTGAATTGCAACTTGCTTAAAATTATGATGCTCAAAATGTTATACATTTCATTCACATTGCAATTACAGTGTTTGGTTGAAAGAAGGATGCTCCATTCTCTGTCATTTAAGGTGAAAGCAGTAAGAAAATAATTCCTCCAGTCCAAAAGACAACAAGCTGCGTTCAGCCTAAGACAATCAAAATCCTTCCCCCAGAGGTAGCATTTTAACACTAAGGTGTTTCTGCCCACCCATTTTACAAAGAATTAAATGGCACCTTGCTAGGTGGCTAAACCACTGCCTGCTTTCTCACAGCGGAAAGTAATTTTCACATTTCAGCCATGTGACAGAATTTCCTAACATTTATATTTGTCATAATTTTCTTCTGTCAGAAACAGACAACATAGTTTGAAAATTTAACAATTAATTCAACCTGTTTTGAAAAACTGGTGTCACCAGTTTGAAATGTCCGGTTTAATCTTGCAAGTTTTAACACTCCAGGACAATTGAATAACAAATTTGATGTTTGAGGCAAATATTGGCACTTGGTATTGCTCTACATTCTCCATACAAATAAGAAGTGTCATTTAAGTACTTAGGTATGGATAATGAGCTCTTATTCTACTCCAAAAAGACAATATTTTCCAGCTCTGTATGAAATGTTGCTTGCCATTCTCAGAAGACTATAGGGTCACTGCAGGAGAAATATAGTTCTTCAGATGGTGACAGTTTAGTCACTGCGTGATGAAGGTCTTAGGATCAGGGTCTATGCCAAGGGGCTTTAGGACAGTATCTATGTTTTATGATTTAAATTCAGCCTCTTTCAGTATTTTCAGTGGAAGTACCTACTCCTTAGCATATGCACAGTCTGCCACGTCTCATCTGAGTCTCTGAGTTTACACCCTAAGATGTACTCTATGGATTTATGGCAGATCTGTTATAG
Source organism: Gallus gallus (assembly GCF_016699485.2). Lineage (NCBI taxonomy): Eukaryota > Metazoa > Chordata > Aves > Galliformes > Phasianidae > Gallus > Gallus gallus. The sequence goes on from NC_052544.1 coordinate 14,468,531, forward strand.
TAGATAGTCATGTGGGGCTCCCAAATGACCTACTTAGGGAGGAATCACTTGCACTGGTTTGTATTAAGTTTTCTCATTCCTCGCTTCATATGATGAGATAATAGTAGTGAAGCAGAGGTCTATAGACCTAATTCTTTATAAATCCTACTAAACTTTGAATTCAGAGCAATTCTGAATGCTACAGCATTATCTAAAATCTTGTAACCACAATGCCAAAGGCTATCAAGCAGGTTCTTGACAGAAATGTAAGCTCTAATTTCTATTACGATAAAAAATAGTAGCCACTCTGAGGAATATGCAGAGACTAAAATAATCTCACTGCATTAATCATCTCACTTTGTTAACTAACTGTGCTTAGTACTATTAAGTAACTATATGGTTTCTGTTCATCCAAGAAACCAACACTATTTGCTGCTTACTCAACTACGAAGAATCATGTAATGTGTTCCCAGAAGTGTTTTGTGAGAGGGGCGTGGATGATCTTAATCTTAAGGTGATTTATATTGGGCTGTTTACCATTGTGAGGTCAGTAAAGCAAAGAAACATGAGATCTAGACTCAGAAAACAGATTAGAAAAGCAGAGAACTAAATCTGCTTTTGCATCTGTAGTGCTTATCCCCTTTACATAGGCAGAGTTTGAGCCTAGCTTAGTGAGACTCAGATGCTATTGGTGAATCCTTCTGTTCTCCACAACATCTTCAAACACTAAGCTGTGAAATATCTTCCCTATCCAGCCCCTTCATACAAAACCAGCAAAAAGCTTGATTAATTATCATCCTTTTTACACTGAATCCATTATCATCTTTAGGAATAATTGTTCCCCTAGAAGTGATTCTGTAAATAGCAATGCATGTTACTTGGCAAAGAGAGACACAGCCTCAGCAAATTTATTCCAAGCAACAGCAACCCAAGAAAGCACTGCAGGCATCACTAAGTCAGACAAGAACAATAAGTGAGAAATGCATAAATGTAAAATGTTACCTTTAGCAAGTTTTAATACATCATCGTTGCTTTATCTGAAAGTCTACTAAGATCCACATGGGATATCCACATTTTGGAATCCAGTATGAAGTCTGTATTAAGTACTGGAAATTTATCAAACAGGAATCAAACAAGTATGGTTGTTTTCTTTTTGAGTAGACAGTCTGTGAGTAAGTGTTCAGGTTTGCATGCTTCGAACCGGCTCTTTGGGGTGTGCACGAGCTCAGGAAGATATTTAGCTTTATGTCTCCAGGAGGTCTGAGATTTGAGTACAGGAGAAGTCAGGCTTCACAATGTAAATGCCCGTAAGTTGCTGCTGTATATCCAAAAAGAGGATAAAAGGCCTGGCTGTTTATTGTACAGCTCTCACTACTCCTAAATGCAGCATCGATCACAACATCAGAAGCCCTTCTGATATCTATTTTACCTTTCACCAAAAGAGCTTGTGAAAAATTTGGCATCAGCTGCAACTCAGACCTAATTGCAAAGGAATGCTCAGTTTGCTCAGATCTGGCTTTACAAAACCTGAAAAAGCAGAATCCTGATTAGGCCTGGAATTCGATAGCACCTTCCCTTTCAATAAGAAATCATTGCATTTGGAGCTGAATCTTTTGCTTTGCCTCTTTTTATCTTTTCAAGGTAGGTCTTATTACTGTTGGTTTGCGTTTCTTTGTTCAAGATTTAGCTTGTTAGATTTTGTTCCTTTTCACATGCCTGGAAAAACTTCAACTAATTATTTTTGGAAGAAGCTTTTCTGCTTCATCTCTTTTTAATGGACTTTTTAGAAAGAAAAAAAAAAGAAAGTAAAAATAGAGTAAATAGTAGGGATTGAATCTGCCTGGTTTGTGTAAAAGGCAAGAAGAACCAATAATATTCCAATCTGTAGCCCTTCCTCCACTGTAAAAATATCTGCAAACCACTGCAAAGCTAAAAAAGCAAAGCAGGAAAAACAGACAGTTGGATTAACCTATTTTAAGATAAGAGATTGGGTGGCTTTGAAGGGTTGACAAAATAAAACCTTGCAGCAGATACATTAGAGGGCTGGTATATGCACATGGGAGAAGGGTCACATCGAGGGACAGATATGCATGGACATGTCCCAGGTGTGTAGGAACACCACATTCATGACTTGTGGAGTCAGGACTCTCTTTCAGCCTCCCTTGTGCCAATTATTTCAGTTTTGATGCTGTTCTTATAGAAAAATTGTGAGGTCTATTTTGTATTGCGATGGGGGAAAAGTTTTAAATGAGTGTAGTTAAAAGGAGAAGAAATAATTTTCCTTGACAACCCATGTGCCCTGTTCACCAGGGAGATGTTTGTCTCTGTGGTGGGGCCAATTCTGGGGCTGGAGTCAATGGCACCTCCTGGATCTCATCACAGGAACAGGTAGCTGCCCCCACTAAAGCAGAAAAAGAAGGACCTGAGGAAATCCCATCTTGACAACAGAAGTGGTAACATCCTTCCAACAATGGCAACCTGCTAAAGAGCTGGGCGCAGCAAACAGAGGGTGTTTCATCACTTTTGTACCATCTAAACCAGGAGATATCAAAACTTCACATTTCAAGTAGCCCACGCTGAGGCAACAACAACAAGGCCTTTTTAATAAATAGCAGAGCCATCTTACCACCAGGGCTTTTGTCTGGCAATTCAGAAGGCAAGCTTAAAGCACTGATTATTTGGGAGCTGAAGTAGTAGTGTCTTTTTTATTACCTCCATGATGGGACTTCTTGCTCAGCAGACAGCTTTGTCAGTCCCACTCTCACTGAGCTTTTCTTCCAGCTCTGCAGCAGCCCATCTGCCAGAGTTATTATTCTATTGTCACAAAGGAAATAACATTTCTTTCCTGGGCATGGCAAGGGATAGCTAGTTTTTAAAGCTACCTCCTTGTTTTAATTACAATATATTTCCTAGCCTAACACTATGGGAAGGCTGCAAGAGCAATGAACAATAATGCAGCTCTATATGCTGCAAATACACATTATTCATTCAATCTTAAGGAGCAAACAGGAGTCCAAAACATTATCTTGAAAAACAAACAATGGCTCTTTCAAATAAATACATATCTCCTTCAGAAAAAAAAAAAAAATGCTGTGTTTAGTAGAAAATCACAGTTTTCATGTGAAAAAGGACATCTCCAGCAATACTTTACTTTCCAGACTATGCCTACATTATATCCTCATAGGAAAATATTGAAATAATTTAATGTGAGTCTTCTTCTTCACGTTATGTACTTAGCTTCCAAAAAGAGTATAATAGTAAAGACAAAAGAAAATCATACACCACTATCTGAAATGTTAAATTACAGTATTCGAAATCTATGACAAAAACTATTTGCTATCTGCTGTAATTTACTTAAAATAGCTCAGAAACAACCCAGTTCCAGAAGGCCACTACACAGACCTTGCTCCACAGATGAGCAGTTTGGAAATGCACGGCTGTGGTCTGACTAAAAGAGCTATCCCTTCTATTGGAAAGCTTAAGGGAGAGGAAACAGGAGCCGCCATTTCTTTGAATAAGCTTGAATGGGCAGGATGTATAACATATACATATGTTTCAACACCATACAGCCTGCAGTGGGATCACATCAGGTCCTTTTCCACTTTGGCTGTTTGCCCTCAAACAGTCTGACCTGCACAGCTGCCTTATGGCTGCAAAGCCTTCTTCTGCCAAGAGACAGCACTGACCTCCCTGTAGCAATGCCCTCAGGACAAAGCAAGCTCTTCCTCCCTCACAGATACTTCTCTTTACAGGTGAAGTTTGTAGTGCTGCATGGCCCCAGACCCGGCTCCCTGCAGTCGCAGCCCCCAGGGCTGTGCCTTCCATTTCTGCCAGGGACAGGAAGCAGTGACTTTTTCCAATGGGATCCAACCTGGGCCTCACTTTATTGCTTTTCATCACCCACGCCTATAAATCGTCTCAACAAATAACCCTGTGGCCTTACTGCCAGTTTTCCACTTCTGCCTGGGTAGCTGCTTCAGACAGCTTATCTAATTGTCTCCTTGAACATGACAGAAAGGTGTAATTAGGTGTTGGTGCTGGAGCTGGGCAGGCTGTGTGTATCCCAGCACACAGGAGCAGGCTGCCCTGGACATCCTCTGTTACTGGCCAAATTAAAACTCACAGCCTACTGGTTCTTGTAGAGGTTGTATAGAGAATCTGACCCATATACTTCTATTGATTAACTCCCTGAAGCGATGGTGCAGATGTTAGGAAAAAAAAAAAGTCTCATAGTACACTAGCAAGAGATAAAAACCCAGGTTATATGAAGAAACTGCACACAAGCAAGAAACCACAGTACATCAACTCCATTTTCCACGTGTTTGAATTTTCTGTAAAGAACTTTTGGGTTGTAGAAACAAATTCAAGAACTTTTTAACTCCAGAAATAGCTGAGATGCATCCTTTGGGCAGGATGAGGCAGAATCGGCACAACCCAATATTTTTCTGCAGGAAGTAATTCTGTCTGGTGTTACATGCTGCTCAAGCACTGTTCTCATTAAACTACTGGAAATATAGGTTCGGATCCAGTCATACATCAACCACCTGGGAAAGCAGATTCTTCAGTTCAGTGAGAAATACACAGTGACCTGCAAAGGTTCCTTTCAGTGATTCTTCTCTGTGACATCGGCCTCAAAGCAGAGATCCTTGGGTATGCCAGTGCTGGCAAAGGGAGGCATGAAATATGTTTCCCTTGCAAATAAAAGCAATCTTTAGCAGGCCAGTCATCTTTAGCAGGCAGTTTATAAACTGGATATTACAGCTAAAATATTGATCTCAAATATTTTGCGATGTCTCCAGTGTTTCCGGATCAACTGGGATAAATCTTGATGTTAGAAAAATAGAGCCCATCCATGCTGGAATCTATATTTCTTCCCAATCCCTCATACTACAGTGATCAAGAATGGCAGAGATGATTTACCCTTAGGGTAGCTAAGTTCTTCATCCTATCTTCCCAAAAACAGCTGTATGAACTTTAATTCCATTGTTTGTGTGATCAGGGATCAAATACAATGTATTATAGTGTTTTCTTTGTAAGATAATAATAAAAGTGTTGCAGCTTCCTGCAACATTGTGACATCTACTGTATGCAAATAATGTATGTTTTCATATACTTGTCTTGAATATTATATTGCAACTCAAAATTGTATCTGAAACAGAGCTTAATCAAGCAATAAGATTTGTATCTCTGTACTCTCCCTTATGAACACTTCTGGAATCATTGTTTTATTACACTTAGCAGAGCTCCTTATTTTTTAATAAGAGGTAGGACAGAATTTCCCCCCTTCAAAGATAAATTAAAACTGAGGAAGAAAGTGAGACTCTAGGAATCAGGCTATTGATGTGTTTACATTTGCAAAGCAAGGAGCCTAGTGAGGATTTTCATGAGTGCTGAAGAAAGCTTCTAAATTCCCAGTAGACTTCAATGCATTTCCCTGGGGACATCTCTGCAGGGACTGATCTAAGCTCTTCCTTTCCACAGGATAACGAGGTCACAGAATCAGAGAATCAGTAAGGTTGGAAAGGATCTCTAAGATCACCAAGTCCAACCCCAACCCACCCCCCCATGCCTACTTACCACATCCCCTCAGTGCTACCTGTACACATTTCTTGAGCACCTCCTGGGATGGTGACTCTATCTGTTCCCTAGCCACCCTTTGTCAATGCATCACTACTCTTCCTGAGCAGAAATTGAGGCTGCTGAAGGCCAGGAGCCAGTCTGCTACATTCAGCATGATGCTCAGCCTCCACTGAGGTGATGAGATCTAAGGTGCATGTACTCAGTGCCAGCCCTAAGCCTTGCCCTGTGACAGGTTCTTCTGGCAGCCAGGGGTATAGCATGTGTCTGGGTCTGTCTGAGCCCTTTGGGCAGATGTTCTCTAATTCCTTGTTACTCACACATTCTTGTACTCAACTCAGCAAGTAAACTACAGAAAACCTACCAAGATATTCTGTAGACTGCGACATGTGAAGAATAACTTAACCCTCTAGTCTTCTACATCTAACAACTTGTATAACCTTAATATTGTGTTTGAATGTAAGATTTTGGTGAGCTGTTTGAAAACTGAAGGAGAATTTGGTAGATTTCAAATTCACATTTGGACACAGCTCTTCAGTACATCGCCTCCTGACTTGGGTGAAGACCTCTCCTGTTAACAAAGTCATTGGTACAGCACGGCTGACTGTAGGAAACAGCAAGAGCCTAATTTGTCTTTATTTAACTGTAAGTAGTTTGAAATGAGATCCATTTTAGTTTTTCTAAACCTCCATGCTTTCCTGCTGCAAAAATTTCCCTGCGGACAATGCAGTGTGTTCTATGACATTACAGTACAACCTCCCGAACTCCTCTGCTCAGCCCTTTCTTTTGTTACATTGGGAATACCTACAGCTAAGCAGACGAAGGAGCCTCTCCCATAAGAACAGGGTTATTCTTCAATTGCTGGCGGCACTGCAGGTTGCAAATCAGAGAGCTGTTCTCCTCTGGGAACTTAGCATGTGAAAGAAAGGTCATGCATGGTAAAGTCGACCAATAGAGAAAAATGCATATGTGCACATACATACCAGAAGAGAGTCTTTGAGAATGTATGCTTTCATTAAAAAAATAAGAAAGAAAAGGTGTTTAGGTTTTAGAGATAGTGAGTGAGTACTCTGAGATAAAGATATTAACTTTCCAGAGCCTTTTCTCTATTTTTTTCTTTTCTTTTTTTTCCCCTTGGACAAATGAGGAGTTCTGGTCCTATCTTTGCACTGCATCCCTCAGAGACTCGCATGCAAAAAAAAAAAAAAAAAAAAAAAAAAAAAAAAAAAAAGAGCGTGACAAGGAGACATTTTTCTTTTTTTCTTCTCTTTTCCTTCTTTCTTTCTTCTTTTTTCCCCACTGATGAAGTCTTTGGGGATGCAAAATATAGAACTGAATGAGAATACTGAGAGCTTCCAAGGAGAGGCACAGAGGAGGCTGCTCAGCTCTTTGTTACTTCTGGGTTTTTCTCTGCACTGCACTAGTTTGCTAAAAGCCCATCCCATAACACTGAGGAAATACACACACACATGTACACAGAGTGGGGAGGATGAGGTATCTCCATGAATTTGCAACAACCACACAAGCACTTACTTATTTTTTTTCCTTACAAATGGGATGCATCTCACATGTCAGTGTTAAACAGAAGAACAGTACACAAAGTTATTTTGCATCAGCATGCAACGCGTTCTGTAGCCATCTATTCAGCTCTGATATTTTGAATTCATTACAGTTATTGAAGCCATAGCCAAGTGATCACAGGTTGGTCCCTTTTCAAGGAATTTCATATTTTTTATGTCTTTAAAATGGGTTGCAGCTGGTGCCGGGCATCCACTGCCACTTATGTGCCTATGACATGGATGTCTCAGAGAGATGAGTCAATAAGGCTCACTGCTGACCCGCAGCTGATTTCTATGGGATCAGGGTTCTTTGGAAACTTTTAGCTAACAACTTCAGAGTGCTATAAAGGCCACCTGGAAAACAAAGCAGAACAAAAGCCCAGCAGACTTCTCTGTGAGAAGACAGATTTAGGAGCACAAAGACTGGAAGTTATTGGTGTGAGTAGTGTGGTTGGGAAGGCTGCAGTTTGACCTTAAGCTGATTTATTGTCTGCTGCTGAATGGGGTGGCCTCAAGCTACATGGCTCCATGCAGCCTCACAGGAAGCAAAGTGTGTGGGTATGGAGGAAGAATTCTGAGCTGGTAGCAGCTGGCTCTTCAGCATGACTTTGGTGTTAATCCAAAGCACACTTCTCATCCCTGAGAGTAAGAGCGCAGGGAAGGCACAGGAACGTCTTTGGAAATGACATGGCAAGCTTTCACACTCCCTGAGAAAGGTACAGCATAGCTCTTGAACTGTCAGTTCTTGCAGCATTTCTCAGATTTCAAAATATTCAGAACTTTCCTTAAAAGTCTGAGATCCCTAAACTCTTTCAGAGCCGTAATTCTCATTATTTACAAATGAAAATTTCCATTTTCTACTTTGCTTGGATTTCCTCAGTCCTACAGCAGTGATTTTTAATAGCTCAGAAAACAGAAAACAAATTCAATTCAGTCCAATTTAAAATGATTTTTTAAATCTCCCCATATATTGCAGTTCTGGGGATTTTGATTTTCAAATTATTTTATGTGTTATACTTTGTATGGCTTAAGCGATAGCAATGACAAGGAAAGAGATATGGAATAAGAGAAGCAGATGCTGGACCAATAAAAGAAAAAGCAAGCAGCATCCTGGCATCAGAGAGTGTAGATAAGGAACAAGGGCAGCGAACTGAAATGGCATTTCTATTATACAAGAGACCAATGTGGCTTGCATTAACAGGTCTCCTAATTCTGGTGCCCTTTCTAATTATCCATGCTGTCTTCTCTAGTGTAGACAGCACTCCAGACCTTACAGAGAGAGGATAACAATCTTTACTCTTGAACTCTATTACTCAGTACTAATTTTCATTGGGAAACAAGTGTGTTGGCTGATTATAAGACCTTCGTGATAACTTGGTCACTACAAATTAAAGATCAGTGGTAGAGAGGTAGCCCACATTATTTATTTCCTTCTCTCATCAGCTTCTAGTTGATGAAACTATCATTTTTTGGTTATCATTTGTTATAGAAGCTCCATGCTGGAGGAGCCTTCAGTCAATATAATAGCATGGGAGTAAACTTAAGATAGCCTGCTGCTGCTTCCATCTGGCCACTCTTCTGAATTTGTTTTATTGAAGGCAGCTGAAGAATTTGCATGATCAAACAACAAACTTAAGAAGCAAACAACTTGGAGGAGAGGTGATGAATATGTTTCATTTTAAGAGTTCCACCATCTTTCTGTGAGACCTCACATTGCATTTGAAAATGACAACTTCTAGAAAGGAATCTTAATAGTCCTACTGGCTATCACTGTACATGGAAATAGGAATTAGTTGTTATAATTAAGTGTCAGCATAAGCAGTCTGAAACAGAACCTGTGAATGAAGTGTTTTATTTCTTTTCCTCTTATACATGATAGTCAGAGAGCTGGTGTTTAAGTGGCTAGAGTTAACTTCTTTAGAAGCCATGATATGAATCCTACCAGATGAAGGGTCTGTGTTAGAAGAGTATCCTAAACTTAAGACCTATTCTGACTTGATCTAAAATATCATAGAATCATTAAGGTTGAAAAAGTCCACTAAGATCATCTGGTCCAACCATCCACCTGCCACCAACACTGCCCTCTGAACCATGTCCCCACGTGCCACATCTCCACAGTTCTTGAACACCTCCAGGAACATTGACTTCATCACCTCCCTGGGCAGCCTGTGCCAATGCCCGACTGCTCTTTTGGAGGATTTTTTTCCAATTTCCCATGTGAACCTTCCCTGGTGCAACTTGAGGCCATTACCACTCATCCTATTGTTTTTACCTGGGAGAAGAGGCAGAACACCAACTCATCACAACTTCCTTTCAGGGAGTTGTAGAGAGTGATAAGGTCTGCCCTGAACATCCTCATCTCCAGACTGAACCATCCCAGTTCCCTCAACTGCTCTTTATAAGACTTGTGCTCCAGACCCCTCACCAACTTCATACCCCTTCTCATGCATCATCCATAACGAGCATTGAGATGCTGCCCACTGAAAAGGCTGCATATAACCACAGAGGACCAACATACACCAGCTGACTAATTTTTGCCATCTGTGACTTCTGCTAAAGAAATAATTAGCTTTCAGGCCAAGAGTGTATAATTTGGTAAGACGTTATAAGTATGTACAATAACAGCAGCAAACTTTAAATCACTAAATATTTGGAGAACTTCTAGCAAATATACTCTCCTGGCTACAGTGATTACCTATTTGATGCAATGTTTGCATACTTGCCTGTTTTTAGTATCACCCTTTGTCTGCTCAGTGTAATACAATGTTAAATCATTTTTCAGTGTAATCTTGTAAGGACAATTGTCTGCTGTTTGAGCTGCAGCAGCTAAAGCTAAGCTGAATTACAGAGAGAAGAAAAACGACTGAACAAGAAGTAACTCTCCAGGAGTATTTGCCTGTGTAGGTGATTGTCTCATTGGTAACCAGGAGTGGCTCCAGGGTCAGCATCAAGGTGAGGTCCTAACACTTCCCATGGAGCTGTGTAGACCTGGGTGCATTCCCCACGTGTCAGGACTGCTCACAGGAGAGAAATGGCAGACAAAGGGGGAAGGCAAGGATATGTGGAGGCCTTCTCCGGATGGCTCCTTTCCACAGTTCTCTGAGTGTCTTTTTTCTATTTGTGGTCCCCAGGTCCAGGTTCAACATAATGCTGCATAAGTTATGCAGCTAACAGTACAGCTACCATCCTTCAGCAACTTGCAGAACTGTTGCAAAAAGGAATAGGAGCTCTGCAGGGCATTTTTTGGATGTTTTTTTTGTTGCTGTTACATCAGCTGCATACACATTTTGAGGTTTGATTTAAATGACAGTCCCACTTCTCAAACCTTGTTTATTTGACAGGCTTTGACTCAAACATTTTGTGTAGATTTTGGCTCTTGGATACAGCTCTGATTATAGCTTTTGGGTTTGAGATTGCTGGACGGTAACGCTCTGGTGACAAAATGATCAGTGTTGACATCTTTGGAGCATGGTTCACTGTGTGAACTACTGCACTATATCAAATTTTGCCACACTAAATAGACCACGCTTCCCATTCTCCTGAAACTTCTGCAGCCATTTACACTTACACAAGGTAGATATTAAAAAATATTTTGTTTTCTCATCCAAATCACGTCATAAAATTAGAATGCATAGGTTTCTACTTCTAGTACAGGTACGTTGGGAGGTTTTATGCACATTTTTTCCACTAAAATGCTCATGCATGCTTCTTACATGTGCATTCCCATCAAGTGATCTCATTGAATTTTAGAAACAACAAGATTTTACCTTTGTTTAAAAATGCATCTTCAGCCCAAACCTGCAAATAGAGGTTTTCGGTCTCATTAACCTCAGTGAAGCTGTCCATGATATTGCTTTTCCATTCCTTATATATAGCAGCCTATGCTACAGATATCTGATTCAAGAGGCAGATGGACCAGAAGAACAGCATCAAACACATTCTAAAGCAGTGATGAAAAACACTCCCCGATGATGTGTACTATACAGCAAAAATAAGCAATTGCCTAAATAACATGGTAGCACCAAACTCCAAACATTACTAAGAAATTAACTAGTTTGCTTGCTGGAAAATACAGTACAGGGACATGCATGCAAGTGAGAATGGATATGGTGTACAGTAAATACAAATTATCAGCTTAATATTTAATTTCTGTAATTTTTTCTGATATGCTACTTTCAAGTGTTCTCCATTACTGAGGTTGGCTAGTATCCAGTATGTATCCAGGCAGAACTCGAACAGCAGAGGTCTCCTAAATACTCTGCTCTGTCTTCATGCTTGTTTCCCTTCTAGCACACAGTGCAGTGACTTTCCACACAGTGAAGCATCTCTTGTAAGAGAATCTTTGAGGAGCAACACAACCTTCCCAAAGTGCCTTCAAACACGCATGCTGAGCAGCATGCAGATTAGGCTCAGAGTTTGGCAGTGGTGTTGGTAATGCACCCAATCCTCTCACGTTACCCCTGTCCTGAGATTAATTTAAGCCCAAGTTTGTTCTGAGCATTAAATTGGCCTTGAGATGAAACAGCTGGCTGCATTTCCTTGGAGGGAGGCCAGCTGGCTATTAAGGAAGGCAATGGATAGCCTAAGCAATATTCCTGATCTTGTCCTTTTATCTGGTGTCCCATGACACAAAGAATGATCTCTTTCTGGAAGCTGTGTTGCAGTGTGTGAATATATTAGATATGCTGGTTAAGCTATTTCTCCTCTTTCCCCAGCTCAATAGCCCTCATTCCTATTGTTAAAGCAGTTTAAAAGCTGCTTTAAAGAACAACAACACCAAGTAAAACCTTCAGGACTGCAAGTATCTTACTCTCGGAATACCCAAGTAAGCTAAACACTGCCATAAAACAAAAAATGAGCAAGAAGGTGATTAAGAACAGGAGCTTTGTTCTGTCAGCATTGGCTGGTGAAGCAATGTGTGCGTCCCCAGAACATGAAATGCCACATCATCATCTCCTACTCAGTCTCCTCCTAACTCCAGCACAGCTGGGTCATTTTGTCTCAATTTCCTTCAATAATGAGATCCACAATTACGAAATGAAGGTGTGAAGAAAACCACTTCATTTAAGCTAGCACAAAAATACACAAATGAATGAGTATTCCTTCAGAAATTTTGACCTTTTCTGCTTTTCTTCAGGTTCAGAATAAAATACCATCTCAAGTGATTGCAGTCTCTAATGAGACAGAACTGCTGTCCTCTTCACGGCTCCTTGCAGCTGATTCAACAAGTAATTACGTATGACGGCAACGTTGGAGAAAAAGGCAGTTTGAAATGCTGCAATTCTTCTCTCACCACGTCGGAGTTATTCATGGTTAAAAAAATACTCTTTTAATCAGATTGGTGTTATTGAAATCTAGAGATCAGTGGGTTTGGTTAACATGTAATGCCTCTGGGGGCCACATTCTGCCCTCAAATAGAAGCAATCCCACGAGCTGTGTGCTGATACGCAGATGAAAATTTTAACCTTTCAGGCAAAAAAAAATCCTCCTCCTTCTCCTCCTGGCTTCCCTCAAGAATCCACTTAATCATATTTTGAAATCTGATAGGTTTTAGGAGTGATAACAGTAGTCTGGGCTGCAGCAATAGAAAGAAACGGATTGTTCTAACCTTTAACAAGAGCGAATGCAAAGAGCGATTAATTTGTGAGGCTTTCTGGGGTTAGAGATGAAATCCCAGCTCCCTTGAAGTCTATCGTTTCAGCTCCTATGGAGATTGCACAGCAAGGATCACAATCCAGCTCCTGTTTTATTCCTACAATAAGCAACCTGAAGTTTCGCTATCACCAAATAAGCTGTCACCACATAGAGAAGAAAAATAATAAATAAATGTGTGGAATAACTCAAATGGGAGGCAAGAGTTTAATACAGAGATGGAGCAAGTTTCTGCCCCACATTTTGCAGCAGATTGGAGAAGATAATCACCATGGACTGCCTAGTTTTAGACGTAGGCCATGAACAGAGGAACCCACTCATAGAGAGACTCTGGAGGGTCGGAGTACAAGCACTCTGGAGCTCCTGTAACAGCAGAACAAACAATATGCAAATCGCTGCTTTGAGCAGCTTATTTCAATACCTGTTTTCATTTCCATCAAAGGGCACCTCACAGCACTGGCTTTGATCAAGCAGACTTTGGTGATAACTTTGATTATCCTTTTCCTTAGTTCTGTTGTTGGGGCAATCTTACACTGACTGCGTCCACCTGGTTGTGAAGTTCCCATAAATGCAGTGTGCGTGTTACAGAACATGCATAATTTGAGCTGGGGAGAAAGAGAGGAGGGAGATTCATGGGGAGGGGCCAATGCAGAGCAGAGGAAGAACTGGCAGTGAGCAATTCTTTCTGGGACAGGTGGGGCCAGCAGCTGTATTGCAGAACTCAAATGACTCTTCAACATCATGAATTTTCATGAATTGAAATGGGGGTGCCATTTTTAGCACCATGAGCTATGTCCTGTGTGTTGTTCCATAGAGCCCAGAACAGATTCATTTTCTATACTGTGAAATGTTCCACAAATTCTTCTTTTCTTTTTTTTCCTTTAATGTAGCACTATGCAATAGGATTCTGACAGTTTTCCTGTTCAAGTCACTGGAAATTTATGCCAGACATAAAAAACGAGAATGAGCACCCTTGATTATAGATGTACAAAAACATCCCCTATTTTACTGAGATAAAGCCTAGAATAAATGTATTCATATCTTTGCTTCAGGTACATCTTTAACCTTCACATCTCATTTTGATCCTTTCTGCTACGCCTGTGCTGAAGCACTGCTGCATATACTTTGAGAGAGATTCTTCACATCCTGGAACGGTCAGAACTTCTCAGAGCTGAGAAGATAGGCAGAAGATACAGCAAAATGATTTTAAAAGCTTGGGAACTTCTTTTTAAAGTCTAATGCAGAAGAGTTTTCCTATTGGACGCACACACACACGGAATGCAATCCATTTGTACACGCTTTACCAGTAACTGAGGCATCATAGGAACCCATACATCAGTTACGCCCATGTGAACAAATCTGCTGTCACTTCCACTGGAGAGACATTTCTGGGTTTTCTGGGCTTCCTTCAAGCTGACTGTGTTTGCGAGTTCAGGATTATGATGTGCCACAAAATGTTTTGATGACAAATATTTATTTTAAAATTCATTTTAACTTTTTGGCTGATATAAAGCAGATCTAATCATAAACACCCCGGGTGATGAGTGCAGCTGCAAGCCTTTTTTTTTTCCAGTCCAGCAGCTCTGTAGTTTCTAGATCCAATCCCCTATAGAAAATAAAATGTCACTGAAGATTGGAATGACTTCAGGCCTTTCTTTTTCCTTTGCAAACAGTTATAGCGATCAAAGAGTCACAGGATGGGAGGATTTAAATGTGTCAGATATCCATCTCATCTGACACTGTCCATTTCCCTAGATTTTTGCCTGGGTTGAATTGAATCAACTTCTTATCTAGGAAGCCTCAAACTTCAGGACTGCGAAATTTGCCTTCCGCAGCTTCACTGAAGGAATGACCCAGTGCATTGCCCATGAAGTGCTCTCTCATGATTTTAATGCAGATTTGCAAAACGATTTTACATCAGTGGGAGATGAGGTGCAGTGAGCAGGAGAGCACAGGAGGCAATCCATGTGGGCTTTGGGTGTTATTACTGCAATCTGAAGAAGCACTGCTGGCTCATTAATTCTTAGTGCGCTCTTAATCTTGGATGCTCACTTGTTCTGTGATCCTGCTAGGTCTCCATTTAACACTGCCCTCTTTAATATTCCTCCGTCCAGCTTGTTTTTGCTGGAACGCTGCTGCTCTCTAGCTTTCAAAAGCTCCTCGCATCCCCCTCCTATTTTTTGTTTCTTTGTTTTACAGAGTGCTTTCTTCACACAGTTCTCTCGTTTCCTATTAAACTGAAACTCTACTATCAATGCCCGAGTGAAAGATGGTGCATGAAACATCACCAGTTGTTTCAGGGTAACCACAAGGCCTCAAACTTTGGGTGCTGTGCCCACCATTAGTAGAACAGGTGTTAAAGTTCAGTGTAAGATTGTATGAGGCTCAGCCAGCTCAAGAAAGGAACATTTCAAACTGGAGCTCTGGTTGTGACATTTATTACACAAGTGGGGTGGATGCACGGATGCACTTCTGTTCCTCTGCAGGAGGGGCTCCCCTGTGCAGCAATACATGCTCAGGGTCACAGGGATGACTCTGAAACCACTGGGATCTAAAGGGATTTGATCAATGAGCTGACTTTCATTTCACAGATCTAAAGGCAACTTTAGAAGCTGTGTCCAGGAGAGAGGCCTTGCTCTTTACAAACCAGACATACCACCAAAGTAGGTCTCTTTGATCTGGATCACTGTGTAAAGGTTTCTCCTGAGCTTTTCTCCCATATGAAAGCATCGCTTGGGACAAGGTTCCAGTAGAGTTCAGTTCATATTCTCAGACCTCTCCTGTGAGCTCCTCCAGCCCTGATGCACATCCTGATTGTATGAGCTATCTGAGAGCAATATTCAGCTTTTTCCACTCCTTTCCAGTGAGCAGAAAAGTTCAGTTCTATATCCAATATCTTACTATCAGTTCCTCTAGGCCCAGGGAGAGTTGTAATTAGTATTATCAACTGCATTGTACAGCTTACAAAATACCATGGTCTGACAATGTCCACAATGTGAGCAGAGGTTTAATAGCCTCAAGTGGGACCACTGCACAGACCTTACCCTGGCTTTTACCTGCATACAGGGATATAACTCCTCCATAAATGAAAGAGGGGATGCTGCATGAGATCCCTCCTCAATGAACAAGAAACCGTGGACACACATCCCTAGGTGAGCTTTGTAGCACTCAGTATGCTATAAAAAGGCTTGTGAGACTGAGACCAAGTGGTGACATAAAATGAGGAACCCCTAGATTAACCATGTGAAGCAGCTCAATCATTAGCTAGATTTCTCCTTCCTCAGTGCCACCTGTGAACAGAATAATCCAGAATTTAGGACACAGATCTATTTATTGTTGTCTGGAATTAACTTAATCAGGCAGCAAGACCACTGAAGTTAACAATTACAATAACATACGCTCTATTGACCAAAGGCTCCCACTACTCCCAGTATTTCCGCAGCCAAATGCAATGAGAGTCTCCAGGCAGGTGGCAGACTTCGGCAAAGACCGGAACAGAAAAATTCCTTTACGACTTGGAAGTTTTTAAACGGCCAACAGTGCCCTCCTCTGGGTTCTTCCCCAATTGCTTCCAGTAAAGCAGGCATTTAATCCCAGGTTCTGTAAGCACCTGTGTGTTTTGCTGCTCATTTACCACTCTTCAGTGTTTAGAAAGAATTATGTATGCAGCATGAAGCGAAAGTGAGGAAACAAAACCTTCCAAAATTATCCCTTTCAGTATCTGAAACGGGACATCAGTCAGACTGCTGGGAGCTGTATGAGTAAAATCCTTTACATTTTGGATATTTTTTAGACATTCACTTTCCTGGCTGTTCTGACAAGTGCCACAAGTACTGGGATGTCATTATTTAAAAGCTTTTTGTTAGCAGATGGAGAATCTATGGCTACATCACATGAAAAAGAGGATATCTGTGTACTACACGGGCTTTATTAAACCCCTCCATTTTATTACAAGTGCAAAATAAAAATATCCAATAATAAATGAAAAATAGGTACAGACTATTTCTTATCTGACATACATATCTGTGCAGATTTCCAGACTTTAACATAGAGCTCAAAGCATCCTAACGCCAGGATCTCTAGGCTGTGGTTTGGGGTGTTTATGCCATATGTTAAGATAGGGAAAAATTACCATTAAGCTCACACAGTTTTCATGTCAAAAAGTACCTTGGAGCCCATCCTGAATTGACATCCTCCTCATCTGGTTCACTGCCATTGAGTCCCTCCTGCAAAGTCCCAACAAATTTTCTCCAGATTGTGTCTTTTTGAGTAAGTGAAATTCAATTCAGCTTCACCTTCAGGCTTAACCTTCAGAGTTAAACCCAGGCTACGTTAAAGACACAGAGCTTGGATAAAAGTGCTTCTAAAATGAGCTTGTAATTCACATCTCAGTTTTTAAAGTTTTCAAAGCTTCATTAGTCACAGCAGTGACAGATATCTCTTTCACAAATTGTCAAGCAGCAGAATTGATCCTATCTGTGTACTCAGCATAACTGGAAGACCAACAAATAATGAGGGGGCAGTGACAGAACAGCTGCCAACAGTGAGTAACAATCAGAAACAGAATGTGGACAGCTATGAAGGATAAATATAACATTTGATGAACACGACTGAAATTTAGTGAGAAACAATCATTGACACCTGTTTCAAATACAGAACCTTGATCACAAGAAGAAAGTCATATTGGCCACGGCTACAGACAACTGCAGGCATCCATCTGAGGGAGGGTGGAAGGCTCATTTGGGGAAAGAAAAGTGAGGAAACATCTGAAGAGGTGGGATTGCTCATATTATAAGAATTGGAGACTGGTTGTTGTTTTTACTGTCACATTTAGAGACCAAGATGAAATGAAAACTGGACATTTCTGCTTTGTGTGGGAACAAAAACAAAACCAGAAGAACTGTGACACCCAGAATGACTGATCTGCAATAAGCAATCCACACATCTGCCCAAATGTCCTGCTTTGGACAGAGCTAGTTGCTTTTGTTTGCATATTTCCTGAAGTTTTGGGAGAAAGCACACGCTTCTGTTCTAATGGAACACCTGTTCATTTTCAAGAGCAAATAAAGCATGTCTGTCAAAAACTGATATGCACGCCTACAGTAAAAGCAAGTGGCACTGCTAGACTGAACTACAGAGCGCAGAGGTTTGTCAGCTTTGCTTCTGAAGGACACACCCCATCCCTGTTCTGTAAAGCAGAAGGGATCACGCTGGCAGCCTCAGGTGTCCTTCTAGTTCCCCAAAGCCCACCCCAGCCATCACTGATACAACACCTAATATCTAAGAAGGTTTAGGAAAGAAGAAAACTAAATTCAGATAGGGAAGTTTCGCAGCCACTCGTGCTTCTGGGATTTTCAGTGCTCTGTAAATCCTTCTCAGCTTCATTCCACTGTCAGAAATCTACCTAAGAACAAATGCATCCAATGTATTTCCAGCACGGATTGAACAGAAGGAAAAAACAGGGTTCAGCTGAGATCTGACCAAAAATATTTCCTCTGCTGTGACTACACGTGATCATAATGACACAACTCATTTAGTACTGTTTTCTCTGCCTCCCGAGTCACACCTCCTCCAGTCAGCAGAGGTCACTGCTGCAATGGAGTTATCCCAGACTCTGAGAAATCATACAAATGAGTTTATTGAGAGCTTTCTATCTCTACTTGGAGGTAGAATTGGCTAATTTGCTGATAATGATTAATAAACATTAGAAGTAAGAGTGTTCTGGCGCAGGAGTTGTTTCCGTGCTAAAAATTCTAAGACAATATTACGTAACGGTTACTACAAAGAGTGAAAAAGAAGATAGAGAGAAAAGAGAAATCAGGGTAAGAGAGACCGGCAGACAGATGTACAAACACCACTCCTCGATTCAGCAACGCCTTGGTGTCGGTGGATGCTGATCTTTGCTGGTCGTCCGAGGTATGACGGTCAGTCGGTGACAAAGACAAATGTATATGTTTTCTTACTCATAGTCCTGAGTGGCACAGCCTGCTCATAGGAGTGACAGCTTCTGGCTTCGGGGATCTTGGTAGGAGCTCTTTTGTTCTTGTCATCCAGGCCTTGCAAATTCAAATCACCGGAGATAGAGGAAGCAAGGAGACGCCAACTTATATCTTGCCTTCACAGGATACAATGGTATCGTTTCCGAACTTCGGAAAGCATTTGCTCCCAAGCCTTCAGCCAGAAAACATTGCCGGGCCTTCCCATTCGAAGGTAAAGAGCTTCTGGCTCTGTCCAAAGGAATGCTTTTGAACCGTGAAACTGTCCACAAAGTGTTGATGATTGTCTCACGTTGATTTGAGACAATGTGCTCCTAAACAGTCTCAGACAGTGCTGATGCTCCTGCACTGAGCAGCTTCCACATCGCAGGTAGGAGAGGGGACCTATTTTTAACTCCAGGTATTACACGGAGATGTTAAATGCCGATGATGGAGGGGACAGCACACAATTAGCTTGAAGCCAGACATGGGTGTTCTTGTAACGGCAGCTCTTGTACCTTGTGTCACCTACAAATGGAAACGTGGCTAAAAATATGCAGCAATGAGATAAAAATATATTGTGCAAAAAATCACAGAGCTAATCAAAAGGTCCACAGGAATATGGCAAGTCACTGCCGTGTTTCTACATCTGCTCAGCGTCACCTTAATCGGGTAATAAAAAATGATACCCTTTAATAGCCTTCTGCGGGTGGCTTTAACACTCTCCAAAAAGACTCCAGCAGGTGCAGTAGGGCTTCGGGGTGGTAGGAGGACTCCAGGACGGTTCTTAGAGCAGGACTGTATCCTACAGGCTGCTCTGCAACCCACAACGAGAACAGAGCTCAATGTAACTTCATGAACGCTCACACGCGCAGGGTTTGCCCTCCCACTGATCTCGGGAGCAAAGAGTGCTGCTGAAGCAGATCTGCTGCTGTACAACTGATCGTATGAATGCCCACAGGAGCCTGAGTGACGATGCCCACACCTCCTCGTGGATCAGGCAGAATGATGGGGCATGTCATTTATTAGTTTTAGGTTTTTTTTTTTTTCCTTTCTTTTCCCCCCAAACAATAAAAATTGCAGAAACTCAGAGCTGTTGAGCTCTGCTATGTTTTTATTAACTACCAAGGACACATTCTTTGCCACGTTCCTGTGCTTCTGCCCCGCGGGATGGGGCCGGGAGTGTCGCCTCCGGGCAAATAGGGCTCTTTAAATGCGGCGGTGAGCGGAGCAGTAGAGGGCAGCAGCACCGCACAGAGTGGGGAGCGGCAGGATGGAGCGTTCCTGATGGCTGCTGCTGTGGGCATGGGGGGGAAATATTGCAAGGGGAACAGTAGAATAAAAAATTCGAAGTCCGTTCTATCTGGCATGAAAGCCTCTTGATTTCTACATGCCCAACTTATGGCCACTGGTCACAGCATGCGCTGAAACAGTGATGGAGGGTAGAAAATTCATAGGCCTATAGTAATAACGGGGGTGATTAAACAGTGCTGCCTACTGATTCACAGAATCATTAAGACCTCTCAGATCCCTAAGCACAACCCCAACCCATCCCACCATGCCCACCAACCACATCCTCAAGTGCCACATCTCTGTGCTTCTGGAACACCCCCAGGGGCAGTGACCCCCACCTGCCTGGGCAGCTGTGCCAATGCATCACCACTCTTTCGGAGCAGAAATGTTTCCTAATTTCCAACCCAGTTCTCCCAGGCTCCTTCTGTTTGGAGCAGGACAATAATTTCCCCAAATTATCAAAGGGCTTCATAACAAAGACGTGATAGAAAAGAACAATTGCAGCAGGAACTGATACGTCAATATACATTTAACCATTCTAGTGCCTGTAGCATTTGTCACTGCTTAATTCTATTCCATACTGGCCATAACAAGTACAGCAAAATGCAGATTCTCTTCCAAGGTGATGTTCAGTTCATCGCCACTTTTATCATACTCTAAATTGCCTGCACTGACCAATATCATTCATCAGGTTTAACCATGGGTTGCAGCAGAGATGAACTGAAAAAGCACAATGCTGCTTTTTGCAACAGAAATACTAGAGGAAAGAAAAACGACCGTCTTCTACTAATTCATTCTGTTGTAATGATTGCAAGTTGTCTTACAGGAAAAGAGAAAAAAAGAGGTGCTTTAATTATCTGTATCTGAAAATACATGCAGGCAAATAGGTCGTGCATTGATTTTAGTTGATTAGGAATCAAATGAATTTCCATTAATAGGAAGAAGTATTAGGGACTTGTAGGCAGTTTACACAAACAGGTGCAAATAGATAATGCTGCCAGATTTAAGGAAGGGCAGTGGTAACGACTTTTACTTAATTGTTCAAATTACGTAGAAGTTTGTGAAAGCAAATTCTAAAAAATTCCATTATAAAAAAATACTCATCTTGCCTTTGGTCATTCAGCATTCAACTTCAGCGCCAAACAATTAACATTCTCCTCCTGAGTTAGATGATTTGTAATAATGCATTTAATTACTCCTTAGGGTCTGTTGAAAACTCACAGCACACACAGTGGCTTTCTTCAATGCTCACTTACACAAAGCTGCATGCTGATTACCCAGGCAGCCTCTGACCGACGTTATTTACATTTTTACAAGTGAAAATCTTACACTTAATGATCAGCAGTCACACTGCGATCTTAATTGCAGTGGTCAGTGCCTATCAGTTTGGAGCCTTTTCACTGAATGAAGTCAAGATGGCTCTTACAAGTGCTGGGTACGTGTTTGGCAGCTTGATTCCTTGCTGCAAATAATGCATCCCAGTAAAATATTACCTCTTTCCCTTTAGGAAGGAACAAACTTCTGGGTGTGCTACCACATGGTGCACCAAGGGGCCTGGGAGGCAGTTACCCTATGGGCTGACCTCAGCTTCATACAGAGAAGCCTCTTTTTAAGGTATAAAAATAAATTACATCCTCCCAAACCTCTTCAAATATATAGAAAAGTAGAATCCTGGGAATACATAGAGAGCATTGACAACGAGTTTATTTTCCACCACTGTGCTCAAGACTGCAGTCTCAACCAGTTGCAATCCCTGGACAGACAAGTTCCTGGCAGAGTACCCCTGAATCATTTTTGCCGTATCTTTGTTATTTTTTTTTTGGCACACATGGATACTGCCAGTGAGTGATCCTTCAATTTGAAGGCAGAATTGTTATTGCTGTCCCAGGCCTGAGTGCAGCAGTGATAAAGTGGTGTGAGGTCATTGCTTCCTGTTGCCAGTGACTATGAACATGTGGGTTCCACAGTTGTTATTAAATGAGATCACAAACCTGGTTTTAGTTTCTGCCTTTTCCTGTTTTCAGGAGACTATATTACAGCATGCCTTCTCTAGACTGCACAGTAACAAGAATCACCTGCAATTTCCCTTGAAAGACCTTCTATTTGGGAAATAAATCCACTTTGGTTTCAGGTACAGAGCAGATATACAGTACTCAGGCTCTTGAGTTGTACTGTATGAAGCCAGAAGTGATTTGTGACCTTTTTATTCAGCTCAAGAGTGCAGTGTTACAGCAATGCAATCAGCAGGGCCTGTGCTGGAAGGCTCTGGGTTAAATGAGAACAGTGTGGGGACAGCAATTTCTGTAGCACAGAACTCCAGGCTCCCTTTGGTGCTGGTTCCTTAGGGCATCACCCCTTGTGTATGTCCATGGCTCTCAGGATCTGACATGTGTGCCAAGCTGGAAGCCTGCAATCCTTTTTATTTCTATGTAACATGCAGACATACAAGAGTTTGCATTAGGGGAAAGTTCTAGCTGAACCTTTCTCCTTGGAAATCTAGAGAAGCTGACAGCAAAGCTATTATATCTCAGCTCTAAGCCTGACCATACATTAGCTCACATTTTTTTGTAAATTTTGTTCCAGCCTTGAGCTATCCTTTCATTTCTTTTCTTCTTTTTATCCTCATGGGATTTCTCAGACTTCCTGGAATGTCATGAATGTTTGCTTTTGCTCACCTGTAATTATTACTCATCTCATCTTTTCAGGATGGATAGCTGTATCGTATTAGCATCAGCCACACTAAAATGGAGCAACTAAACTATGTGTGAGCCACACTTTGGGGATGTGGCATTAAGATGAATTCTGGGTTTAAAAGCAGAGTTGGAACAAAATATTAACTTTATAACTTAGTGTTGGCTGCACTGCTTTGCACTTAAGATTTGCAAACTGTGAGCAGTTTTTAGCTCTGTGGGGACAGTCTTTGTTAAAGTGAAAAGAAGGAAACTTGCATAGAAGAGATTAAGGATATATTATCTTCAAGCAGACTTTGCTTGGGTTTCTGCAGGTTACACACTATCTTTCAGACAGACCTGATGTATTGTCACTGTTTTACAGCGTGGATACCACAGGAAAAGATCTTCCTATTTTAATATATTTATTTTTCTTCAAGAGCTTTTGCTTATTCTCCAAGACTTGTGAGACTCAATCAAAGTTTGAACAGCAAACTCTACTCACTAAGGGCATTTCACTTTTCTGAGAACAAGGCTGGGTGCACGTGGTGAAACAGAAAAGGTAAAGCTGCCCAGGTTTGGGAGAAAAAGCTATCAGAGGGTGAGGAGGACCAAGAAAGGAAAAAGTTAAAAAAAGAAACACATTTTTTCTTATTCTTCTCTAAGAAGAATGAGACCTGGAGACTACGATTAATCTGTCTCTCTCGATTTTATGCAACTGTCATTTATTGAAAGGAGAACCTAGTCTTCCATTAATAAAAGGAGGGTCTACATTCTCAGAAAACCGTTGTATAAATTCTGTTATTGTGACAGTTGGGCCCATTCTGTTGTTGCTGGTGTTAATTAGCCAGCAGCACACAGAGCGTTCCTAAAAACTGCTGCCTAATCACAAAATGATATCAGGTCAACAGTTCGCTTTTTTTATGCCTTGAAACTGCTTTTTGTTTCCTCAAATGAATCACATGGGACAAAGATGATGCTATCAAGAGATAACAGTTTCCTGCAAGTTATGTGGAAAGGGACAGCTGAGAAGGGAAGGAACTTGTGAATGTCTCCACTAGGGGAAGTGTGGCAGAAACACAGCACTTGGATATCAGAAAATGCAAATGAGAGACTCTTTCCATCAGCCAAGTGCTGTGACAAATTGCAGTCAGGATTGGAGTTTTATTACGTGTTAGAGAATTCACTCCTCAGGCACCTGTGGTTTTCTTTCTTTCTTTCTTTCTCTTTCTGATGGATATTGTCTCTATTGCCTAAGGAGGGTAGGAAGTATGCTGAAGCTCTGGTTAAATTCTGCTGAGGAAAATCTCACCCTGACTGTGTGAGCCCAACACAGTGCTGTTGCCTTCCTGCAAAACAATCAATAACTTGCTTGAAGGAGAGTTCCTCAACACCAAATTTCTTCATCTTCCTATTGCCCAGGGCTGTCTTGCTGGCTCAGCTATGACATCCATCATCATTAGAGAAAGGGAGCATCCACTTCTGAACTTCAGAAAGAAATGATAGGTTTTTCAAATGGAGCAATCAAATGGGGGTCCCCTGTGCTAAGGGCCATGTAGACAGCCTGTGCCCAGCACTGCCCATGTGCAGAGCTGGTGTGACTTCAGAACACACCCAGGCACACAGTGTTGAATTGCAATTAAAAAATGTTCCCCTTTATGAGGTCCACTGCTGCTAGCAGGCGTGAGATTCCATGTTCCTCAGGTATGCATTCCACTGGCAATATGACTGTCCGTAGAGACAAGGACCAGGAGATCTGCTATGACACAGGACTGCAGAGTTGGGTATTTCTGCATTTTGCTACCTGTGAGGCACTTACAACAGCTGCTACTTTCTGCACGGAACAGCAAATTTACTCTTCTCTGGACCCCAGAATTATTCCTCCAACTCCTGTCTGGCAGAAGAGACCATCCATGTTAGAAGGTGTCAGAAACAGAGCTTGCGAATCAGTTGCAGCTTTTATTTTGTTTGATGGCATTAAGCAGTCAATTTTCACAGCTGATTTCAGATTCGAAGGGATGTTCTAATTCCCTAGAAATAAAAGCATGCTCTCTGCTCCTCATGAGACAGGTAACATCTCCAATAGCTCAATTTCCTTCTGTGCCAGGAAGTCACAGTGCTATCCCAGACGTTTCCCCGTGGGGGACACAGAGGTGTCTGTAGAAGTGCTCTCTGCTCAGTTGGTACTCACATGCTCAGGAGTTTTGAATAGCATTTGTTTCTCCTGACAAGCTGTGATTTGCTCATTGCCCCAAACAGACACACGGTTGTATAGTGGTGATATGAGGGTGACTACGCAGAAAACAAGGAAGAGAGATGAGAAGTCTTGCTGATGCTTGTAACACATCCCCGCTCTCTCAGATTTCTGTCTGGAGGACTGCCAGAGTAGGGAAAGAAAACAGGGAGGCATGTGGAGAGCAAGGGGAAGGAAATTAACACAAAGCTAATTATACTGGCTTTTCACAAGGTGAGTCGCAGTCTGCTTTGGCAAACACACTGACAGAATATGGATAAAGAGAAATGGGGGATAACCCCATGTTTCACCCCTGCCCTGGGATGTGGATGACCATTGCCAACAGAACGAAGCAGCAGGTTTTCCTTTCAAAAGGCCAAATCTGTCATGAAATCACAGGAAACGTGGGCTGAAAGCCACCACAAGAATGCTTTGTCCATGTCAAGGCAGGATCAGCTGCTCCAGCAGCACTGCTGGCAGAAGCTCAGGAAGATGCCATAAGTGCAGGTCCCCAGGTAGGGGATGTCAGCACTCAGCTCTGCTCAGCCCTGAAACACTTTCCTGAACCAGCACTGCCTTTACTGTAGCTCAGACTCCTCATTTAAATGCCAGGGAATTTCTTGCCTCAGCAAAAGTTCTTATAAGCAGGAACTGACTTGTGGGCATAAGTGCTCCAAATCCTCCTGAAGCACATTGTGCTGACCCTGGGTCCAAATTAATTCCTGCACCTCCACCCTTCAGTCTCTGCTCACTGACATCCACCTTCTCCAAATGACTGTGGCGGTGACCTCTAACTGCACACTGCAGTGTATGACATTTGGATGGGAAACAAAGCCTACTGGTCAAGTAGTAGAAATCATTTCCACTTGTGGATTTTAATTTACTTCCTACAGAGCAACTGTTTTCATCCCAGCAAGTTAATGCCAAAGTAACGATGACCACCATTCTCATTTCAACATTTGGTTCAGTTTCCCAAACCACATCTGTAAAACAAAACCATTATTGCCATAAAATACATACGCCAGTAATTTGATAAACTCTCTGCAAAGACATCATCATTCCCTACCCCAAAGATAACTGCAGCTGGCTAACTTGTTAAACCAAAGCCTGGCTTTATCAGCCTCTGTGCTACAGGCTGCACAGCTTTCCACTGCTTCCTGACTCGTTGCTTGTGGCTCAGCTCCCACCTGGTCATCATGCCTGACACAGTGGTTAAAAAAGTGCAATAGAAGTCCTTCATTTTGAACCATTACAATGAACTTCAATCTTCTGATGTCTCTAGGTCTCATGGCAAACACATTACAAATTATATTCAAGGCCCATATGCTTTTTTCTGTGACAGAATCGTAGGGGTTGGAAGGGACCTCAAGAGATCACTGAGTCCAACTCCCCTGCACGTACCCCACAGTAGGTCACAAAGGTGTCATTTGCTGTCATTTACTGCCAGAGAAGTCTTCTCTCTTCCTCTGTATTCTTTAAATTTTTGTTAAAACCTGAGAAGGTACATTGCCAGGTTGTAACAGACACGTTTCAGTTCCTAACTAAGTTCAGATCTGGCTGCCAGGTGGTTTGCAAGCCTTTTGGGAAATTTAAACACCAAATCAGAATGATGCACATGAGAATATGTATATTAAAGGTTAATCAGGGATTTGGTATTTGGTTTATTAACAATGTTGCTTTTTCTGTAAAATGTAAGATATTATACCTCTAGCAGTTGGCAACCCTGCCTGTAAAAGGGGGGTTGTAACTTCACGTTCCTCAATGTCGCTTCCAACCCAAGCCATTGTATCACGTTGTTGTATTGGTAGAAAGGTTTACCACGAGAAAAGGTAAATACGTAGGGTAACAGTCCATCTTATCTATGCCACAGAAAGTATAAAGAGCAGTCAACAAAAAGAGTGCATTTTTATTACGGTGCATGATCCCAGTGCCCCCGCCTTTTGACATCAGAAGAGCCTTATTATACTCTTGAACTACAAATGGACAATGAGTTCATTAGGTGAGGTGCTGAATTGTACCAGAAAGCACAAAAGATGCAAAGTACACAGTGCACTGAAAAGCACTACAAATGTGATTAAAAATACCATGATGAATATCCTTTTCACGAGCGTTGTATTTTCCTGTAATTCGACAAGGAATGCCCACAAATTGCAGCCTTTAAGATGCTCGTATTAATGTGTGTTCTCCCTTATGTACCTTATGGCTACATTTGCAGAGATGACCAACAAGACGATCAGGTTTTAGCAGACGTTTGGTCATGACGGGTCATAGCTATTTTCTGAAGAAATAACATCAGATGGCGCCCTATCTCCTGGCTTTGAGAGGCGAGTAGTCAGGACAGAGTAACAGAACATTCTGCTCTGAATGTTCTGTTATGCTTCCAGCGTTTAATAGGACATTCAGGGAAGGGCTGAATATGTTCAGCCTTTTCTTTTTGGCAAATGGTTCTCCGTTAGGGGGATTCTTAAATAACTTCATCATTGCTCATTTTTAAGGCTAGATGCATAAAATCACAAATCACAAACCTCAGCCTCATTTCGTTAAAGTATTTTCTAGGGCTCTTGATCTTTTCAAGTAATCCTGGGCTGATTTAGAGTTCCCTATAAAAGTTAAGCAGCATTTCTAAGTTTCATGTGGATATGTCACCAGAGAAGTGATTCTGTTTTGTCCACAGCTTGCTCTTTGCCACCTTTGAGCCTCGATTATAAAAATACCCATTTGCATTAACTTGTCCCTACGTGATGGGGATGAAGGCAAACGTTCAGACAACTCCCTCTGCATCTTTGGTGCTCTCATTTTCAGAAAACTTCTATGTTCCTCAACTTCTGGCTTATGTATTGTGATGCACTGAGAGGTCACAGCAGCAAGGTAACTCAGACACAAACACCCACCCTATTAGCAAAAGCCCTGAGCTCCCCTTCACCCTTATCTCTCTGGGCCACGTTTTCTCAACATTTTGCACTCGGGGTCAACACCGCTGACTCCACCAGGGTCACTCCTGAACTGCATTTCCCAAGATAGTAATCAGAAACAACCCTTAGTTGTAGAATTATGGGCCAATGCTCAGAGTAAAAACAACATTTTGCAAAGCTACTGATGACAATCACATACATCAAAATATTGTGATTAATAACTTATTAGTATCTCCTCCTTTGCTTCTCTCGTGTACACCGAATCCTTTATGACCCTGGGCTCAGCATACTGATCCTTCACATCTGATTTTGAATGTCTCATTTTCCCTTTGCTCTGTTGGATACATGGGCTGGATATGGATGGGAACTGAATTAAGTCCATATCTGCAATAAGCAAAACCTTTTGCATGTGCAGTGTCACACTCCACAAACAGTCATACCCACTAAGAACTGCCCTTTGACTGGAAATATAAATATGCAGTTCTAACTCCCTGCTATAGGCAGGAACATATCCTTCTAAACCAGGTTGCTCATTTTACAAGTGTTAGGGCTCTGCTTCCATAGATTCTGAGCATTTTGAACAACTAGATTCCTAGTAGGCTTTCTAAAAATGTGCAGAAATAGTAGGTGTCTAACTACCCAAATATTAACCTATCGTATTACAATGCTAATCTGGACCAAGCTCATGGCCTTGTGAAGACAATAAACTTTTATCACCACATAGGAAGCGCTGCTTCTCAATGAGCACAAACTGTGCTGCACAGCGCCAGGAGCAGCAGCAGGACACACGGTGGGGAGCACACAAACAAATGTGATGTAGAGCCTTCATGCAAGAACTTTTCAAATCTGGGGGCATTCTGAGTTTTTTTTCCATTTTATTAATTGAAGACATGAGAAAAACAAACAAACAAACCTCCCTGAAGTCTTTCTCCAGTGACAATTTCTATCAGCATTGCTGTTGTTTATGATTTCTTTATCAGTAAGTACTATTTTTTTTCCATAGTGAAACATCTCAAACACGATGTAATTGCCAGCTGCTCAGTATTACAGGCTGTGTTCTCTTCATCTTATTTCTGACATAAAATAGCTCCAGGTACACTATTAAATTGAAAAAAAATCATACTAATAAAGCTGTTAGCTCTAATGTTTCTACATTTTGATACCTCCTGAGATAGCATTCTGCAGTTAAAATGTGTAATATACAGAGATCTCAGCTTGCCTTATCACATTCTTTTCTTCTTAGCATAGAAGGGAACTATAGCTCTGACATATACAGGAGGTTAAGGAATGTTAAACAAGCAAAACAGCACTTATGGTAGAAAACAGACATTGCAGGCTGCAAACTGCTCTGCTCCTACATTCATTTGAGCATCCTAATAACTTGAAGTAATAATCACTTATATTAGAAAATGGAGAGTTGTTTTCTTTTTTTAAATGATAACAGGATGCTGAATAAATGGAGTGCGTGTTAAGCATGTAATTATTTTACTCACCGAATTCCATTAACTAGAAATAGCTGTGTACCTGTACCCATTTACAGGGTCATCATCAGGCTCCACTTGCCAAAACGAGTGCATTAAACATTTTATCCTTAAATACCCCCCAACCGCTATTTCAAAGCAACATCTCCAGATCCCCGTGTAGGAGCCTACTAACAATGCGTGAGTTAATTACTGAAGAATCCAGCTAAGAGGTGCAGATGTCTCTCCTCTCTCTCAGTAGTTTCATTCCCCATGCAGGAGCTACGGGGCTCTCCTCATCTTCTGCAAGCGGGTCAGATCCTGGACAAGGTCAGATAGCGCTTGCAATTATCATCCAGAGCGTAATTAAAATTATTCTCTGGCCTTTATCCAATTATATCTAATGGTTAGACTCCAAACTTCCAAACAAAGTGAGGAATGAAGATATATTACTAAGTGCATCAGTACTGTACATGACAGCTGGAGGGTATGTTTGGGTACAAGTGGGAAGAAACTTTGGATTATTTTCTGGTAGAACTGTTCCTTCGTTTCAAACAATTCTTCCATGAGGGCAGAAAATTGATTCCTGACACCAACTGGAAGCTCTGTGGCATGTTACTGGAACTGCACACATTGCTGCTGTGTAAATATTCAACATACGCATAAGAACAACAAGCGAGACTGCCAAACGTATTAACAGTCTCAGGCACAAGGGCACACAGTGCATGGGGAGATTAATGACCTGGGGCACAGCATCATCTTCCCGAGGAAGCAAAGGAGCACTGAAGTAGGAATGCAAACAAATCGTATCGTTTGCTTAAGCCCTGATCAGGCTCTAAATCACCCCGGGTCAAGGTTCCTGCAGTCTGTGAGCACCTACAGATGCAGATTCTCTATTGATTCCCTCTTTCATCCCGGCAAGGTCAGAGCACACTGAGCCCTTCGTTTACTGTTTGCTGCACCATTTTTGAATATACTGCAAAATATACAAATGAGAAATCCGAAAGAAAACTGCAAGCCAGAAGAAATTATTGCAGATAATCAATAAAACTTCATTCTAATCTGCACAATATAATCCTTACATTCATATTTTTTTTCTGGCAGAAAACATTGAAACCCACACAGAAATACACTGAATTTAGCTGTAAATGCTTTTTAGTAAAATTATTGTAATATTTACACTGGAAGACAACATCTCACCAGCCATCTGTGAATGCCTGGAAGTAACTGCACATCCAAATGCTGATGGCTCACACTGTCTAATAATAATACACACAGGCCCTTGTCATCTCATACTTGATGGCAAAGCAGCTGGCTTTAGCCGTAAAATTCAGAAAATGAAGTGATGCAGCCAAAAGCAAGGAAAGAGATAGAAGCTGGGCATTTCCAGTCCCAGCAGGTTGCTCTATGAAATCTGCCACACAAGGTTCAAACAGCACACAGGAACCACATGCACAACAAACTATTCAGGATGCACAGAAATCCAGTGTTGCTGATTATGTGGGTTATTAATTCCTCTATAGTATCACTTACAGTTGTCAAGACTCGGTGCTCCCAAGCAGGGGCAACCAACATGAGGGAGATCCCACTATAGGCACAGCCTGTCCATACCAGCTGCATGGGAATAGTACTGCTGCCACTTACCATACTAGTATATTGAGAAAAAGTCATTTTTTGCTTAAACGAGTCATGAAGTTACAAAACAGTGAAGAATAGTGATGCCTATAAGTAGAAATACGTTATGTCTTTGCTGATAGAAGAGAAAGAATACAACCCTCCCACCTCCTCCAAACACACCCACCCTGCCCAATTGCTAAGAGGTTAGGATGAAGGAGGGGTTTGTGTGCTCTCTCTTGGGGGCTATTTCTGTTCACTATTTCAGCTGAAGTGATGAAAAAAAGAAAGAAAGAAAGAAAGAAAGAAAGAAAGAAAGAAAGAAAGAAAGAAAGAAAGAAAGAAAGAAAGAAAGAAAGAAAGAAAGAGAGAAAGAAAGAGAGAAAGAAAGAGAGAAAGAAAGAGAGAAAGAAAGAAAGAGAGAAAGAAAGAAAGAGAGAAAGAAAGAGAGAAAGAAAGAAAAGAGAGAAAGAAAGAGAGAAAGAAAGAAAGAGAGAAAGAGAGAAAGAGAGAAAGAGAGAAAGAGAGAAAGAAAGAAAGAAAGAAAGAAAGAAAGAAAGAAAGAAAGAAAGAAAGAAAGAAAGAAAGAAAGAAGGAAAGAAGGAAAGAAGGAAAGAAGGAAAGAAGGAAAGAAGGAAAGAAGGAAAGAAGGAAAGAAGGAAAGAAGGAAAGAAGGAAAGAAAGAAAGAAAGAAAGAAAGAAAGAAAGAAAGAAAGAAAGAAAGAAAGAAAGAAAGAAAGAAAGAAAGAAAGAAATGAGACAAGTGTCCATCTCCTGTTGTGCAGCACCCCCCTCCTATAGGGTTTGGTGTGAGAAATTTCCCTTTTTATTTCTGGCATATTCTCATACTGTTCCTGTCAGCTCATTTCATTGGATTGAGATCTGCTTTTGTTTCATTGCTGCTAGAGGAAATGGATGTGGAATAAAACTTCTAATCTAAATATTTCTTCAAGTATCAAGAAGACTCAAACCTGGATTGAAGCTTTCTATCTCAGGCCCTTTATTAAATGCAAATTATTCTCGTTAAAAGTAGTATTCTGAAGACATATCTCCAGACGTACTACTGACTTGATCAAGCCTCCTGCTGAACAAAGCTATAAATATTACTATAAATATTCATGAACTTCATGTAAATAACATCTCCCACAGTGCTGCTGCTGCTGCTACACAGGTGGAGTGCGTAAAATTCTTTTCTCCTAGGGAGGTGGTCCACTTCACTGTTGCAGAGAAAGGAGCTAGCCATGAAGAAATACTGTGGTTTCCTAAGGGTGAGGGCAAGGCTGACTCTTGTTCCAGCTTTACCTACAAATGGGCAAGAGATTCATCTCCTCACCTCCCTGCTAGCAACAACCCCAGCTTGAAAACAGAGTAATCTTTGGCATAGCTCAATAGCAAGTTGGGTACACAGTCAGGAGTGTCTTTCCCTTTCCAAACCAGTCACTGACTATGGCCTTGATCCTTGATGATGCCATGGTCAGAGAAGGCAGCACATTTCTTCTCCAGGTAAATTGCCTCAGCTTCTTTATGTCACGGTGGTGTTAAGCAGACAGCTGGCCAAGTCCCAGAGTTATATCTTGAAATAATAACAGGGCTGCAGATCAAGGAAGTCACCATTCAGTGACAAGAAATTTAATGCAGAGTGAAGGGCGCCTAGAGGTTTTCCAGAACACTGAATTCAGCACAATTAAGACCTCTAAAAGGGAAGACTCAGGCCAGACAGCTCTTACTCTGTCTCTTTTCCCTTGAACAGACAATGACTGCTGGGAAGTATGTCATATCTCTGTGATCTGCTCACAGTAAAGGAACACCTCCCACTGCCTCCAACTCAGCTCTGCTCAGGAGGTCCTGGCAGTCATTGCTCCACCTCCAGCACCCAACTTTTGTCACATGACTGAGGCAGTTCCTGAGTCATTAATGCTGCAATTTTTATCTTTTCTTTGTAATTGTATTGTGTCCTCCTTTAAAGGGCTCAGCATGAGGGAATAAGCTCTCTCTGGGAAAGGAGAAAGAGGGAACTTGAAGAAAAAGCTGTCATTAATAGCTCACACCAATGAACTGCTCTGAACCACTCTCCAGAAGGGAAAGCAATGGTTACAAATGTCTCATCTGAAACTGAAATCTGAACTGTGAAGATTCTAATCCTCCCCATACATTACAAGTTTCCTTATTGATCACTGGGCAGAATATATACCCACGAGTCACCTGCACACATCAAGCTATAACTCATTGGTGGTTTACACTTCTTCTTTTTTTTTTTTTTCTTTTTCAGTTTAAAATTATCCTTTAAATATTCAGGAGTCTGCTGTAAAAGAGTATTTACCTACATCACCCCTATGCACATCACTGAGGCATCTTATTTTAGGGATTTGGAAATACATATACACACAGAAAGGAAAGAAGTGAATAATTATCATGGTGATTGCCAGAAATGAGAAGCCAGGCTCATGAACAATGGAAAAGATGCACAGCAAGCTGAAGAATAAGCATAAGGCATAGAGAAGAAATAGCAGCGATCCCAGTTCACCTGGGATGTGATATGTGAGCTCGATGTTTGTCCAGTTTTCCATAGCTTCAGAGACAGGATACACCTGATGGAAGGTGGGTTTTAAAAACAGTCTGATCAGAAAATCTTTGGGTCCCAATTTCTTCCTTTTAATCAGAGCTGTGGTTGTGGCTGTGATTGATTATCTACAGCTCAGACACTGGAGCAGCTCAGCCCAGTGAGTACGGGAGGACTACATAAAAGCTAATATAGGTGCGTTATGCCTACATCTTTTAAATCATAAATTACTGCATGAAACTGAGAGTAGCTGCAGATTTAGATGGCAACCTTATGTAAAACACACATTCTGCTTATGGCATGGCTCAGCACATCGGTGTGCTCCCTACCCACATCGAAGTCCTCAGACAGTTAAGAGTGCAGCCATGAACAAAACCTAGGGAAAAGTGGAACAGACAAGGTTGTAATGTTTTATCAGCATTTAGCAATTTGTGAGTATCTGCTGACTGATCTGGCCCTCAGAGTGAAACCCCAGCATAGCTCAGCGCTTACCTATGCAATTAGCTTTAAACATCCAACAATTCAAATACATTCATAAAAATTACAGAGTTCCTGAACAAATCAATCAAATTGCTATTTCCTTTACATTTTCTACGTACAAAGAAATTGCAGCTCTTAGCCCAGAGGGGATAATCCTGGTAAATCCATCAATCTGAGCAGAAGGAGGGTTGGAATATTTTACATGAAAGGCAGATCGGTAGTATCACTCCTGAGTCAGACTGAAGAGCTTTCTTACTAATAGAATCATAGAATCACCAAGGTTGGAAAAGACGTCCGAGATCATCCCATTGAACTGTCCACCTACCACCAATATTTCCCCACTAAACCACGTCCCTTAGTAGAACATCTAAATGTTTCTTGACAGCACAGTCCAACATAGTGCTTTGTAATGAGTAATGTTTCAGACAAGCCAAAGAGAACAAAGTAGCCAGGGGTGGCAATACTATCTTTACATAAGAAAACAGCCAACCATGAAAGCTTTCCCTTCTCAAACACTGGTATCCTTAAGTAAAAACTAAGACATGGAGAAGCACAGCTGTGAATTACATTGTACTTAACAGCTACCTGAGATGCAGATGAGGCATTGAGAACAGACTGACATGGGACAGTGAGCGATCAAACTGAGCTGTGGTCTTCTCCATTGCTTCTCCCTTTATTGCTGAGCAGTGAGAGTAAACTGAATTTTATCTACTTTTAAGTGACTACTCAAGATTGCACGCATTTGTCTTTTTGATCCCTGGAAGAGAGGAATTGCTCTCCTTAGTTTTACTGCACTATTCTTTAAAAGCAGTGACTTTTTAAGCATTGGGCTCATTTCTTTTCTTTCTGTTGCAGGAGGAGTTTGCATTGGGTGGTGTGTTCTCTTATTTTTTCCTTATTTCACCAGAAAAGTGTCAATCTAATCCATTTTACCACCAGAAAGAGACTGAAGATCTACAGTCTGTGGTGCTTTTGGTGTGCTGAGTGCTAAAAATTCTTCTGGTAGAGAAAATACGTAACAGTGTTTTGAGCAGTCTACTTTTTGGTCAGTTTGGCTTGTTTGTCTCTTCTGTCTATGGGCATTGTCAGCAGGAGAAAACCAAGCTGAGAGGAGGCTTGCAAGTCACTGATTTTATAAGCTAACTCAAGGAAGAGAAAGATGTACTGAAGACAAATAACAGGACATACCTCCTCGTGCCCCATCACACCTTGAAAGAGGTGCAAATGCAAAGCTCTGCCCTCCATTACACCCACCTCTCTGCAGACCTGGGCGTGGTAGTGACAACTGTCCCTGTGAGAGAGGGAGAGCTCTCTGGGAGAGCTGAGGCCTCCCAGCATAACACTGACCTCACAGAACTGCAAAAGCATTTCTCACCAACATGAAGATTTGCATCATTCCTCCAGCAGTCTCTGATTTCCCGAAACTATGAACATGTGATTTCAGGGGAGTAACAGGGTTGCTTGGCTTTGAAACGAAGCATAAGAGAAATGGAACGTTGCTGAGCATTTTGTGGAAAACTGAATTGTGAGCAGAATAGCTAATGTGATGTCTGTGCTTTTCCAGGCTCAGTCACCAACAATCACATATGTGAACTCTGATCAAATTAGGTATCAATCCGACACAACCAGGTGCCTGAAAAGTCTATGGTAACTAATGTCCCTCTTCATTTATCCTTTGTTCTCAGCATCTTAACATTGTAAGAGTAAGAAAATCCCAGGCATTTGCTTGGTTTTGTAAAGTTGGTGGGAATAGTACAGAATAACCATATGGTGTTGGCATGAAAGGTCCAGTTCTCTGGTTTGTACACTGTTGGTCTCCTGCAAGTTAAGAGGGCTTTCAGCTTTCACAGGTTTTACTAAAAACAGACCAATGGAATTCAGCACATCACATTCATGACCTTTTCTTTATGACTAGGGCTAACCTGACCTTATAAACACAATAAACCTTATAGTGTAGTTTCTTAGATCCACTTGATAGTGGTGTTTTTCTAGCAAAAACATTTTCTAGTCAAATGCAGGTTAGATTATACTGTCCTTATTTATTCTTAGTGGTGTGTACATGAGCAAATGCAACTTTTACCAATAAAAATATATCCTGGTGTAGGTGTCACTATCAGACATGCAAATCTTTTTAATATAAAGTAAATTGAGATGTGTGTTCTGCTTCCAAATCTGTGCTTGAAATTTAGGTCTCATTTTCCCTATGCACATACCAAAGTCAATCCTGTTAAATGTTTTGGGACATGGGTGAAAAATCTGATTGTATAGTAAAGATGATGTATGAATGTAGGACCAGAACAGTGCTATTGCTCTTACTTGGCATTTTCTACCACATTACACACTTCCCTGCAGTTGAAAGCCCACATCTTTTTTCAGACTTTAGTTCTAAAATATTGCTTTGGTGACTCATTTGTTGTTAGCACTAAACTGTACATGCTGCTAAAATAGAATTGACAGGAAAAAAGTTGCCATTTCTTTCGGATGTCTGTATTAATTATTTGCACTCTTCAGGTTCAAAATACTAAGGCTACACTGCAGTATATTTGGCTGCAGGACGTTGTAACACTTATTTTTCTTTATCTTCCCTTCTATTTCTGTCTCCCAGCACAAATTACCAGCAGCAATGGCTCGCTAGCATCAATTCAGTTAGAATTAAAGCTTGATCACCTGCACACACTCCTTTCTGCAGAAACATACAGAGCTCAGCCTCTCACAGAGACAGAAAGAACACCCATATATCTGCCAATTCTCTCTGCAGTGTTACAATGAAATCTCTCATTTTGGGATGCTATTTTTGAACCTTTGCACTGGTTTCCATACATTAAATAATGCACATGACTGAAGGAAAGACATCAACTGCCTGACTACATGCAAAGGATCTCTGATACAGGTGATGAGCAGGCAGCACTGATTCCCCTCAGGCATTGCATCCTCACTTCTGGCCCTGTTATTGTCTGCATACCCTGGAGCCATTTACCAGGCAGTGGCATTACTTCTGAATGCAAAAAGTGTCCTGGGTATCAGACTGCCCACTCAGGAGTATCTTGTTGCTTCCAATTACTTTACATCACCCCCTGAATGACAAATAATAAAACAAATAACTTGCAAATGAGGAGTATCAATGTGCAACACCTGAATAAACAAAAGGTCTGAGTCTCAGGAGACAAATGAAACCGAAGCACACTGGACTCCTTGCCCAAAGGGGTTTTTCCCACTCACTAAAGCTTTCTTGAAACAAAACAGAAGCAATTTGTACAACTGTACAGACTCATCTGTGGAAACAACACACAGAAGCTGAGGGGTGAGGCTCTGCTGCCATCAGCTTAAACAGCACAGACACCAGCTGGAAACCACAGCTCTGGAATGGAGCCTCTCTGCAAATCAGTCCTTTTCCTTCTCATACACAAAAAGCTATCAAACCACTTTACATGGATAGATAGATACAATTAATGCATGCAGCCTTCTGCAAACCTTTGATTAATATAAAGTGAAATAGCAATCAATTACCCTGGGGTAAGAACGAATGAACCAGACTTGCAATTATGATTTAAGGGGATACCTTGAAACAAGTTTAATGGGACATTAATGAATTTATTGTAGATTTTACAAAGCAAAATTCCCAACAGTGTCAGTGGGAGCTAAGCTGATTGCAAGAGCAAACCTTCTCTCCAAAATGAACTGCAAAGTCCATTACTTATGCAGTGGAAAGTATACAGCCCAAAATCACAATATCAGTTGATTAACTTTTCAATTTATTCTAAATAAATTTCTTATATGTGATGTGCAATACATTCTGCAAGGGGCTAGGAGGGCACTGTTAAATTTCCAACTTAAATTCACTGCTCTGAGATGGGTGGATCATCTCATTTGCCACCAATTTGTATGTAAAAGACTCCACAGTGCTGAGAAACAGAATATTGGATGGATTTATACCATATTTATGTATGGTTTTCTTCAAATTCAGGCCTGAGTCACTCTCTACAGACAGCTTATCCTGCTTTGAACTGCAGACTTCTACCCCAGAGGGCATCTGTGGTGCCAGAGCTTTTCTTAGCAGCAATGCCGTGTCAGACCATGCAGCCTTTTGCCACCCGAAGCCCACGAGAGTCAAAACAGTGCGTGGCCATAACAACTTCACAGAACAGTGGCTGCTTCCAAGCTGTTATGATTATCATTGCCTTTTATGTCTTATTAGAAAGTAGAATTCTGGCTCTTTTATTATACTTGGGAACGCACAGTGCTACAAAGAGAAATCTCTGCCCCAGGTGTCTCTGTCTAAAAATAAAGAGATGGAGACACAAGATCTCCAAAGAAGGACATTAGTATCACTGTTAATAGTGAGAGGTAGTTTCAGCATGCCCACTGCTATACGTTATATATACACATAGAGCTTAATCCCCCAAATCACGCAAATTATGATGCATTTCATTTTAACAGGAAAATGTGAGAGAAACTGAGGGTACTTTTAAGATGGCTGAGTGTTTCTCTTGTATGAGAAAAAGAAAAGATGCCTGAAAGAAGCTGGAAAAGACAGTGGGAACATGAAAACAAGCAGTGGTAATAGGCTACAGCTTTCTGCTTGGGCAGATTCCCATTCCAGACAACTGCAATCTGTACCAAGCCTCCACAACGAGCTCTCAAAGTGCAGGTATTTAACCTCAACCCTTTCAATTTGGGTCAGAGTTTTACTTTATTATTTCCACATGGAAGGTACTGACAAATCAGTCAAACAAGCTCCTGGCATTCTCCTTTCCTCTGGGAGTTACGGTGACAAATACAAACACTGCTGACTGTTCTGCTTCTCTGCAACAGCTTTCTTGACTTGTTTGCACAGAGGAAAACTCCTCTTGTCCAGGTTATCACTCATGAGGCACAGAAGTTCAGCCTCCTGTTCTGATGTGTGTGGGCACAGGCTGAAATCACTGAGAACACAGTTTTGCTGCTGAAGATCTGCAGCTGTCACAGCATATCTCAATAAGACCTGCACACAAGGAGCAGAAACATTCAGCCTGTGAACGCCAGCCTGATCTAATGCAATATGCACTGGGTTTGTAAGGGGAAGGCAAACTGTTACCATTTCCTTCACAGTTTAGAAAATTAGGTTATGCTTTAGGCATAGAGGCATTCTAATGAGTGCCCCAGTCTGAAGGCACAGCTCATTTTCACCTTCACAGCAGAGTTACTGTCACTGGCCTTTGCCATCGCTGCCATCTGTACTGAAATAAGGCCATGACCACAGTTAGACACCTCTGCAGTGCTCCTGTCTCACTCTGCACCTCTTCAGCTGGGGTGACAAGTTCTGTAAGTGTCCAATTCCACCTCACATAGTCAGGAGATATGAGTATTTTTTTATTTTCAAGGAAAGGGCTCAGGTAGCCATGGTCGAGCTGCCTGTGGGCCACCCACAAGAAATAAAATCAAGCTGTGTGGTGTCAGAGAGAAGTGAGCCATGACTTACTGACACAGCACTGCTGTTAAGAAGCAATCATGGGATACTTAAAAGTCCATAAGAGTTACGACACTTTGAGTACGTTTTAAGCAGCATTTTCCCACTCCAACATTTAACCCATCCTCTGTTTACTCAGCTAGAACACCATTGCAAATGCTTTGCTCTGCTTGAGTGCTTTCTGTTGTATGAATTATTTTGATTCAGTGGAGATGGTTCCTTGGTTAGTGCATTATAACTGATGGTACAAAGCTAAGGGAAGAATGAGATCCTGCTTGATTATTGTTCTAGAGAGGAGTGTGTATCAGAATGGAATTCATACATGTAATTGGTATTATCTTCTCTTTGCCAGGTGGATTTAGAATTTAATGTCTCTATAACAACTCACAAATCTCTTATCACCACAGACAATTAAACAAAATATTCTATTATATAAAGGG
This sequence comes from Gallus gallus, assembly GCF_016699485.2. NCBI lineage: Eukaryota > Metazoa > Chordata > Aves > Galliformes > Phasianidae > Gallus > Gallus gallus. The sequence continues at coordinate 14,508,380 of NC_052544.1, forward strand.
AAAAATGCCAGCAAGATTTTCTGTTGAAAAGCTTAACTGATGAAATCTTCTACTGTGTCCTGAGATGATTCTTATTACTCAGGCATATAAGCTTTATGCATGCATTTTTACAGCCTTTCACTGGTTACCTGATAAATGAACATAGTCATACTGAGTGCTTTTATAGGGGAAGGACAGAACAATAAACCCACCCAGAATGTTCTGAAGCATTATTCTAAGTGTGTTCATCTTTCAGGTAAAAATTGCACCACCTCTTCCTCCAGCTTTAACTGAGGTGTCAATGGAACTGTGGAGAGCAAATAAGAATCTGATGGAACTGAGTGCTGGTAGCAGGGAGCTGAGGGCTGAGATCAGCAAGTCCAACCCCAGCCCACCCCCACCGTGCCCACTGACCACATCCCTCAGTGCCACATGTCCATGGTTCTCAAACACCTCTGGGGACAGTGACCCCACCACCTCCCTGGGCAGCAGTGCCACTGCATCACCACTTTTCCTGAGAACAAATTCTTCCAAATATACAACCTGAAATGGAGAGCCTTCCAGACAAGAAACTGTGGATGGACCAGGAGGGGAGAATAAAACTTTCTCAAAGTGATCTTGGCCAACCCTTCCTGAGCTGCTCCAACACTAAGTGCTTCTGCCTCAAGAAGATGTATGTAGGGCTGAAACCCTAAGGGAAAGCTTCCCGTTTCTCATTCTCCTAGAATTATATTAACTCTGAAATTACTTCTACTGCGATGATGTGATGGGAGAGGAAGGACTGCATTATGAAAATACAAAATAATCTATGTCCATTACAGATCGGTTAATAATGTATACGGTGCCTGCAACATTCATACATCTATAGATTTATAATTCTGCTTCAAAATGAGGAACAAGGATAACATTAATTTTTATTACTGTGTCAAGAGAAAGAAATTACTTAAAGGGTTTTGCTTTAATATTCTTGTGGCTTGCTAAAATCTGAATTACACCGAAAGGGCAAATTTTAAAATCAAAATGCTTCCTGGGAAAGAGGTATCTTGAAGCACTGGACTTTTTGTAGTCAGAGAGCAGACTGGGATTATGTGCAAGAATTACACCTCCTTTCTGAGTTTTCCTCAGACTTTGTTGTCCTATTTGTAAAAACTGGAATTTGCACTGAACAGCCCTGGGGGCACTGGCAACATTTGCTAGCAATAGACAGCAACTGAAATCAGCCTCCTTTCCCACACAGATGTGCATGCACTTTTTTCAGGAGTGGAAACGGGAACTGAGATGTTGTGGAACGCTCTTTTCTAAGAGTTTGGCCAGGTGCTTCTGAATTCTTTTTTTGACATCTTGACCTATGTTTATTTTATGGAGAACGTTAATGAAAGCCTTCAAACCGATCCAGATTTTTGCTCACTCACTACAGCCATTCAGAGCAGACGCCACAGAGGTGCATTTTGCAATGCCTTCAAAGTTTCTCTAGAAAAGACTCTCAGCAGGGAGAGAGTAAAGGCATGGAATGAGCCCTTGTGCACCACCTGTCTGTTCCTCAACTTTTCCCTTCCAACCACTTCTCATTTCATTGCTCACATTGCAAAGAAGATGTTCCAGCTCCACGTATTCAGAGTGAGTGGGATGAGAAATCTCCATGACAAGCAGAAGGAGTGGGGCACCTCCCTGCCCTGAGCCCATTTGGCTGCAGCAGCACTGGCTACACTGATGCTCTACTGGTGCCAGAGCAAGGTGAGAACAGAACCAGCAAGGACAATTTCAATCTGTTGAGCTAAGTTTTAATCACATATCTCTCACAAATATCAGGAAAACTTACACGGCTAAATCCCTGCAAGCTATTTTGGGTATCCATCTCAGAAAGTCAGTTTTTGCTGTTATCACTGGGGCAAGGAAACAAGATGGCCCAGTGGCACATGCAGCAACAGACTGGCAGGATGGAAAGACTGGTGGCTGGGAAGCATATCCCACTCTGTTATTTCCCTCTGAAGGATAATGGTGCTTCTGGCACACTATACATTGCTGTCACCCATCAGAGCTGCATGCTGCAGGTACTCCAGCTGTGCTCCCCTCCAGGGAAGGGCACCGGATCATTGCAAGGATTTCCATGCAGGAATACTTTATTGCCTCCAAAGTGCTTGAGCAGCTCATTGCCAGCCCCAGAAGCTGCTTTTAATGGCAGGCTCTGTCTTGCTGAGCTAATTGTCACTGACAGAGCATTATCATATCCCTTAGCACTCTCATGCACGGCTCAACACAGCATCCCTGTCCCCCCACCACCACCCAAAACAGCTCTGGGGCACTGGGCACCCCTCCATCAAGCTGGGAGAGGAGATGTTTCCTTATCCCCTGCTGGGTACAGCCTGCAGACACTTATGGACATAGAACATGTGTGGCCAGAAAACCTTATAACTAATTTCTTTCAGTTTCAAGATAATTCTGGAGAGTTTGGGTTTGTTTTTTTTTTTTTTTCTCTTCACTAAACTTTGAGAAATTGTGCCCATCCATTTCTGAAAGTGCCCAAGGTCACTGCTGTGCCCCTGTCACCATCACTGCTGGGCGATGCTCCAACACTTAGGAGACCATGAGAAGGGAGACAGCGAGCAGAGAGGTGAATAGAAACTCTCTGTAAGGATGGCCCCTCCACAATTTGTATTTCAAATTTTGGATTAAAATAAAGATCTGCCTGCCGAAGCCTCGAATGCAACTAACATTAGTGAGGTCCTGCATGGTTCCTGATGAGCTGAGCATTCCCTTCTGCCCACTTTTTCCACCAGTTACAGCGCAAAGGTCACAGTTCTTTCTCACCGATCTCTAAACATAAAGTACCTCTTTGTGCAAATTTCTCAGCCTGCCAAAGAGGGAAAAAAATATCAAACTCAAACACGTTAAGAAACATCTCAAAAGGTTAAAAATATTGTGATTTCAGAACTAGCATGTCAACAGCCGATAAAATGTGATTGCCAAAGTCTCTGCAGCAGACACTACTGAATATATCTTTCCAAAGCCGCACATCACCACCAGCTTCAACTCAGAGCTGGGGCTCCTGACTGTAAAGTATCTTAGTTTGCCAAGTTCTTAGAGCAGAAAAGAAAGAGTTTCTGTTGACGCTCCAGTTCTGCTCGTAGCTGAAGAATGAGCACGATTTTGACTTTACAGCAGTACAAGCACCTTACACACTTATAATATTATTCACAGGATTGAAGCACAGGAAAAAAAAGCTGAATGTTTGTTTTCCTATTCCAAAAAGAAATACCGAAATCAGGAACTTTCTCACTCATTCCTTTGTATCACCACCAGTGATGAAGTAAGTGGCTTTGCACATGTGACAGAAGTGAATTTGGCTTTAGAGATGAATTTTAAAACCTTTCTGAGGAAAATCGGTGACAGAGGAAACTGGAGCAGAGCTTTTCTCACATTTTCAATCTGAAACAAAGGTGGTGAAGTGAACACTATTTACTCTGCTGTTATTGGTGCAGATTAAACCAAACACAGAATGAAAGCAAACCCCTTCAGATATATTATCCCCCTCCTCTCAATGCTCACTTCATTTGAATGTTCTCTTGGGGTCAGCATCAGTCCCATAAATGAGCATTTGAGTTCACTGAGAACTGACAGCTGAGGCTGTTTATTTGAGCCTACACTTCTATCTGGTAAACAGGGCTTCTACCATAACCGAAAGCAACACAGCAATTTTTTTTTTCCTTTTACAAAATGTACAGAAGAATTGCAGCCACGGTGGTTGAAAACCATCATTGCTCTGTATTTACTGATGGATTTCCCTTCATCTAAAAGGAGATGTGAAAAAGACAAAGGCACCTGAGCAGCACTGATGGGCTTTTAATGGCTGAAGTAAGGATAATCCACAAGATGTTGTCTTCCTCTTTACAAAGAGATATTCTGAAAGGAGGTTTTTTTTTTCTCCCCGTAGAGATGTAAATGTCTTCAAGTGGAAAAAAGCTCTAAGATAAGACTGCAGAAACTATGGCTTCTGTACGAAACATTGTAAGAAAATAACAGCGGCAGTTTATCCATCATTAGGTCTAGAATTAAAAACAGAACCTAAAGAGGGATTTTGGCAGATCAGACAGCACTTTCAGGAGTGGGCCCTCTTATTTCTCGTGGTGCCAGTTTTTCCCCTCACTCAGCAGCCAGAACTCCATCCCATCAGCACTCCTCATACCACACAGATGATATGTTCTGTTGAAAGATCTGTTCCGTTAAGGCGCTGTGCAGATAGCTTGGCTTAGTGCTAATGTAAATTGGTCACATGAAATGCAGTTTTAAGAGGAACTAATGCAATGACCTGGACATTATAAAATATCCTTTCATGGGAAGGATGATTTTCTATTCTTTTTTCATAGCGATTGGGCCACACAATTGTAACCAGTCTTCACATGGCCTCCAGTTTCTACCACTTTGTTTTCCTAGCATTCCCTGGCAAATCAGCTACAAGGGAGTACACGGCACGAAGGTTTGGCAGGCATTAGAAGGGTTTTTAAATGCTAGAAATAGGCTGAGTTCTCCCAGGAGAGGTACATGCCTTAAATTCCCCAACTGTTTCCAATCCGGTGGGTGTCTCAGCCTGGCAGCGCATTGCACAGCTGGCAGGATCCCAGGCAGCGCCGAGCTATTCAGCCATCCCAGTATTCTTTCAGCATGAGCAAAGATCTTTTTAATGAGAGATGTCAGGTGCCAAAATCAGGTGATTACTGGTTATAAAACTATTAGCCTGGAAAAGTGTCCAGCCTTTGTGTTGCTCATCTCTAAATGACCCACTTTGAGTACATCATTCATCATTGTACAGAGATAGTCTTTGTTACTAGAAACAAAGCGTAGACTTTTAATATTCATCAAGGATGAAACCAGCCCATAAAAGTAAAAGCATTTTAATTTGAGGTGCTTGATTGTGTGGCTTTTGCTTTTCAAAGATGACACAGTGCACTGCAAAACCCCCTCTGTGTGGGTGTTTTTCTATTAATGTGCAGTAACTTAAGGGAGGAAACGATCTGTCCTCTGATATATTAACATCCCTCTAAGTGGGACTGGAAAGACCTATAGGAGAGAGAAACCTTTTGCCAATACCATGAATTATTTAGTTTCTGGGGTATAGCCCACATTTATTAGATTACAATTGGTTTGCTTTTGCCAAGAGGAGGCTGTTTATCATTACCACCACTGGCAGAGTTGATAGAACAGGATTGATTTAAGGAAAGCAACTTCTGCTTCAAACTGCTTCTCTTCTGCTCTGGTTGTGCAATCTGCAGGGACAGGATGGTCCCTGCAGTACTGCAGAACTTTAGTACCTATAGAAATTAATGCTATGTAGATTGTTAATAAGTACCAAATATTCAGTGCAACAATGGAGTCGCTGTGTAGCATCACAAAAACATTTTTACACTTCCAATATGGAAATCCAAGTTAGTGATCATTCAAGTAATTTCCTCTTGAGAACTTACTGCTGGTCCAAAGTAAGTGGAATCAGATACAAATCGGGTTACTAACGAGCTCTGAGAACATAGTGGGGATCACAAGTGCAGGAAGTTCATACCACATGAGAATAGAGGATACTCAGGAGATCTACTGGGTAAAGAAGTCCTTTTCCTTATGGGTCATCTTAGCCAGGTAGCTTGGAGAGAAAGTTGTCATCATGTCTTAATTTTGATGATGAGTTATGCACAGTCATGTATTGAAAACATTCAGGAACTCAAAGGAATTGAAAATAGATTTAGAACAGATTCTTACTGCTCTACTTCAGAATTTTACATTGTGAAGTGAGCAGACAATTCAGACAATTCAACATACGGCTTGCTTGTATTCCAGAATGTTCATTCTCTTTTCACATTTAATACACGGAAACATGTGCACAATCGTGCTGAGCAGAGTAATTGAAAAATAAGCAGACAGAATTACTCACAACAGCAATATTTTAAATTCAAATAAGTCTCATAACAACATATGGCATTTAGGACGCAGTCTAACAAAACATTTGTAGCTGCTCAGATGGAGGCAGGTGCCTGGTTCTTTCTGTACTGCTGGATCTGCACCTGTATTGTCTGAGGCACAGTGCAAGCATGCTGCTGCATTAGGGGTAGCCCTGCCCAAACTGAGATTTCAAATCAACAACTTTATTCTCTTGATTGAATCTAATGCATATGCAATATTGAAACATTATTATTTACCTTCCCTTTGTATGGCAAAGCTGTCAACTTCTAAATGAATTATTGGGTTGATTTCTAGAGCAGAATTTCCTTATGCACACATCTGTTTATGCATTAGGTCAAGAAACAGGAAGGTTGTATCTTAACAATATGTGGTGTGAATGACAGTGACCAAATTTCCTTTTCCTTGCAGTGTATGATACCTTTTGAGCATCTCAGAGTGCAAGAACGACTATTATCAGACAGCATAGGTGTAGTCTCCAAATATATAGGAGATAAAGCACTAGCACAGCCCAATGTTAGATGCCTAATGTAGGTACAGAGACTGGAGCAGTGGGTCTATCTACACTGCACAGTTTCTGGAGTCAACTCGGAGGACTGACCCCTTCCAGCTCTCAAAGTACTGTATGAATTGGACTGGCTTCCTGCAAGCACCTTGCAGAGATGATTAAAGGCACTGTGCCACATGAAGGGTGCAACTCCACCCAAATGGGTCAGCTCTCTAAAACCATCACCCCCCCAAGGTGGGACCTCACAAGGGCAAAGTAGAGTGTGAAATCACCTCCCTCTCCCTGCTGGCCACCCTTCTTTGATGCAACCTAACATAGAAGAACCGTAGTTCTGAATTCTTAGATTTCTTATGCATATGGGAATTAAACTGAAAAGTGTTAATTACATTCCCTTTAGTGACAGGTGGCATTCTTCTGTCATTCCTTATTCCTTTACCACCTGTCATTTCATCTATTTGTGGAAAAGTCTTTAACAGTAATGCTTCTTGGCTGGGAAACAATGAGATGTAGAGTAGAAAACTGATGCTCTTCATTACAGTAATTTTCAACCTGTCTGACAGCAATAGGAATTCAATTACAGTCCTCCAGTGGCAATAAGCTCCGTGCACTAGATCTTAATTGTTCAACCATTAGTTTGCAATTTGCATTTGTACTGTAGTGACAGCTGACTGTTTCCATCAGTAGTAGACATTTATATTCACTAAAAAACAAATATATCAGTAGATCTAGCCCAGCAAGGAAGCTTTCCATAATGATAAAAACAAGTTACTTACTGAAATTATTGCAATAATCTGCAGTTTGGAGTCTGACAGACCATTACAGAGCAGAGATACAAGTATACCATTTGAGAAGCAGTGATACATAGTTCCCAGTTGTTCACATTTTGATTCCCTTAACTCCGGTAAGTTGAAAAAATTCAAAAGAGATTTAATAGAAAAGAATTAACAGGTATAATCTGAACATATGATTGACTCCTGAAGCACACATTTGAATTTGCATGTCTACAAACGCAAGTAAGTGTATACTTGTGAGGGCAAGTGTACAGGGATAGTGCAAGTATACCGTGCACATATACAAGTTGGAGAGGCAGAGGCACGCGTAAAATATCTTACAGCACAAAACAGCCCTTGAGAAACTGGGGTCAGTGTCTGTTTCATCACAGAATCACAGTGTCTTCAAGGTTGGAAAAGACCACTAAGATCACATAGGTCATGTTTGGTGGCTCACTCAGGCAGAGACAACCAGCACAGGGCAGATTTGCAGTACAGAAATAGCCCACTGTTGAGCATCTATTTGCTGGCCAGCACATCAATTCTCCCAGTAACATCAGCCATACAATAAAAAGCTCTTTTCTAAAAGACAAAGCTACTAAACAAAGTTGTGCCAGCACAGTGCTGTTACTAATGGGTTAAGCAGTTTTTTTTTCCCCAGAACCTTATGGATACAGCCTGGCAGCTCAGTTTTGGAGTATGCAATAGGGCTTGGCAAATTACAATGTGTGCAGCGCTGGTACAAACACCAGCTTCTTGTTAACTCCCCACTACCAACCTCAGCCAAGTGAGGTGAATCTTTGCTGATGATTGCAGTCAGAAACCCCTCATCCTGAGAGAACTTTCATACATCACTGACACAGCCTAGTTAACCCAGCAGCCCATCCACCTTCATTCCTCTAAGTTTATATTAACATCTATTTGCAACTGTTGTCATAAAGTAAGGTGGAAAAACATGATTATTGTATTAGAAGATGAGAGGAGATCAGACTGGCACAGGTATGAGCAGTACTGAGAAACCACACAACTGCAAAGGGAATTTTGAGACAGCAAAAGCAGAAGGTTAGGACTGATGTTCAGTAACTGAACAACGTGGGGGAATTGGGCAAAATAGTTGCCCATATATCACCTTGATTTGGCAACCTGCATCAGTCTTTACCACTTTTTTATTTTTTTAAACATGTTATTAAGAGCTGTGGAAAATAGCGACAAGTTGGTGTTGTGTCCTGCAGGCAGCTGCCTCCCCCTGATGGATCGCTGCTGCCTCTCACTGCACAAATCACCCCAAGGCCTGCAGGAGAACAAGGGGACCATTCTTGCAGCAGGAAATATCAGGCTAAAAATCCATCTACTTTCATGCAAATAACAACCTGAGACTAACATTTCCAAAACATTATCCAGCACAAATTTCCAAGCCTAAAGGTCCTTGACCAACCTGTAGTGAATCTCAGGCTTTATATATCAATATGTCGAGGAATGAGACTGCTCACAACACTCCTCTGGAAGAAACTTTCCCTTTTCCTTCACCATGGCTTTCCCCATTGTGGGCATTATTCAGATTCTTGGTATTATTTCTCACCTATGTTCTCTGACATCCTGAATCTAAATAAGAATTCGTTGCTGACTGCTTTTATCTAATGGAAAATGCTGCACCTGCAAAAGTAGGAAAAAGCATCAGGAAAAAAATGTAGATCACTGTTTTCCTTTGACTTTTCCTTACTGGGAAAATAAAAAAAAAAAAAAATTGTTCAGAGCAGTCTCATGTAACCTGTTTGAGTTGACTAAGCTGAATGATGGCAGCTGAGCCTTGATCAGTGCAGATCTGAGTTGCAACCGTGTCTCAGAACTGTTACATTTAGATCTGCCATCTGCCTGTTTTTCCTTCAAAGGCCAGGCAAGCCACAGCACTGTCCCTGAAGTGATTTCTAAGGTCAACACCTTGTTTTGCATTATGAGATTACCCTCATCTTAATCTACATTTTGCTTTTAATTAGGCTGCAAAGACTCTGTTCAGTCAGCAGTTTGCAAGAGCAAGTTGAGTAGTACCTGTGTGTTCAAGGAGATTTTATTATAGAGAAGAGGAATTTCAGCACACCAGCACTAAGCAGAACACCATCCCTATCCTACAGCAGGATGGAAATAAGTCATTCACAGTACAGTGTCCGGAAGGATGAACTGTTTAAAGGCTGTAAGCAATGCTGGTAAAATATTATTGACAGCACTGATTGTAACAATCCTGTAAAGCCTCCCTGTAGTTTCTTTCTTACAAGAGCAGCACAGATGTGAGTCTTTATGAGCAAGCAGTATTCCAGATGAGCAATGAGATACTGCATAATCACTATGAGAGTGCTGTGAGAGAATTCAAAACTGTAAAGGGACTGTTTTGATCTACATAACTGCTTCGGAAAAGGTAAGTCTCCATCAATACGTGGTATGTAACTCCTCCAGAACACGTCAGGTGTTATTGTCAGCTCTCAGCTGCGTGCTTTGAGCCCAAGGGTAGTGAGGAGTTGTAATGAGCACACTGGTAGAAGCACTGAAAGCAATAACGCCTGAAATCAATGAAGCATGTACCATTCAAGCAGGTCTGGTGAAGTAACAGCAAATGTTATTTCAGGTGTTATTACAGCTTCGTATGCAACATTTCCTCAAACTGATTTGGTCAAACAAGTCTTTCAGGAATCTTCCCCACCCTACATACAATAAATCCATGTTATTATTCAACATACGCACAGCAGTTGTTTGAATTTGCTTTGTGTTCCTTAAAAACCTCTTTTCTCCTTTCTTCTGCAAAAGACACACACACACACAAAAAAATCCTAAATTCAAGTTTGCCACTTAAGGAGACATGGTAAAAGCAATGTCTGTATTTTCTCCTTTGCATAAACATAGCTTTGCATCAAATGTCTACTGCAGTGAGCTTTGACTGTAGAAGATACCACCATGATTCATCACGCATATATGTTTACTAAATTTTATGGATAGGGGAAAATAGGCCATAAATACTGCTTTAAGTTTTAAATCACCATTTTCTCTGCCAAAAAAAAAAAAAAAAAAAAAAAAAAAAAAAAGTTATTTCAAGTAGTAGTGTTAGAAATTCTGGTGCTAAACAGCCATGTGCTTCCCCTTCATACAGTAAGCTTATATTGATGGAGCAGTAAATCTCCTAAATAATATGGGTCCAGCAAAGAATATGAAGTTCCAAACTGCAGAAACAGGCAGATATCAGTGTCTTATTCTGATTTGAGCCCACAGAAGGTTCAGAGGCTCAGGCTCAGGACTCCAAGGCCATTTCCCAGACTGTTAAGAACAAGGAAAGATCAGCTAGACCTTGTTTAATTTAAGTGAAATAGGATTCAACAGTAAAAGTACTTTTTAAACATGAATTCTGCTTTATCTGCTGCATTGCAATGCTGAAGTGATGCACTGTTTTCCACGGCAGCTGAGGTTTTGCTCCAGGCACAGCCCTTGCCCAGCAGAGGCTGCAGGAGCACCACAGGCAGCTCGCCAACCCAGCAGGGCTATGCTAATGCTGGAGCTGACAGCACCAGTATGCAAGAAGATACTCGTGTCAAGGCTTTTTTTCCTCCTCTTTATAAATGTATATATGGACAAATCCCCAAACCATCAGTGTGAACTCTGGGAGTTCAGAGAAAGAATATCAAACTTCTTCAACATCCAGGTTTTTCTCTTTCCCTTTGCTTTTTCCTGCAAGAGCAGAATGTATATCTGGATCAAAATGATCTGTCAGGGTCTCGTTGGCATGCTGAAGAGGCTTCTGAAGAAGAAAGCAGCAACTGATGGACCACCACAGTTAGGTGCACAGCATGTGTTAGTCAGAGAAGCAGCCATAATACACACATATGTCCCAGGATTCAACTGACAGAGCACAATAGGAGTGGTTCAGCTAAACACCAAATGAGAACAGGACCAGGCTCATTGAATATTTACATGCAGTCATCTCCTACGTTGCATAGCTCACTCAAATACATTTCAGGAGATAGCCTAATCCAAGCACACTCTTTACATCTTATACTCTTCTTTACATCTTTTTCAAAGATTAAAGACTAAAATTCAGAACAAAGGAAAGCTTGCATTTGAATGTGCACATAGTTGCGCATCGGCACAGAGAATACAAATGTTCAGTATTGCATCTTGCCTTCAGTAATAAGGCAGCAAAGATAGAGGGTATGGGGGAAAAAAATCGAGTGCTTAATGATGCCAGACTCAGGAGGGAGGATGGGGGAAGCTAGCTAATGCCAAGATCATCTTTCTCTCATGAGGATATGTAGGTAAAAAATGATTACTGCTGTTTCATTATAAAGACAAAAGGCTAAAAGAGATGATCTCCTGTTATCGATAGTTTCTTCCATTCATTGCAGCCTCCAGCAGTTTTAATTAACACGTTAGTCCTCTGCAGCTTATCATTTTCTAATGTCAGATTATTTCCGCATGTAATATTTCTTATTCAAATGAGAAGTCATTTGTGTCTTAAAAAAATATGTTATGGAAAATACAATGGAGATAAAGTCATATGGCAGAAAGGAAACAGTAATAAAATACTGGCTATCACTGGCAAGTAGTCGACAGATACATATATGTCCGACTAGCAAGGAAATAGCTTTAAGTAGTATAATCAAAATCTTGCCAGCAGCAAACAGAAGAACACCTCTTCTCTCCATAAGATAATTTGCCTGGAGAAGGAAAAGGAAATATTCCTGTAAGCAAAGGTGCCATTGAAAATCTCCTCAGCACCAGGGGAGGAGATCTGGCTTCTGTTCATGGCTTTCCATTAAATTATCTCTTTAAACTCAATATCTCAATCCTTATCACACAGATGGCTCTAGGGCTTGGGTCTAGAGAACATGAAGATTGCCTCATGCTCCAAGAGAGATCTGGTTCACTCACAGCACAACTTCAGCCATAAAAGCAAATCTTATCTCTGTAACGCAGAGCTTTCCTAGGACTTGTCACCAGGCAGCAGGGTGAGTCCCACAGGAGCAAAGTGAGAGCAGAGATCTTTCCCATCATCTTCTGCTGTTATGTGGTGGGGTCAACATGATTGCGAGAAATGGAGCAAGCTGGTCACTTAACAGTTACAGAGCACTCTGCTACATATCAAGTTCCACCACGTGGGAGCAGGCTGTTAGAGGACATGACCTGCACCAGCACACTTGAGCTCAGTGCTTGCAAGAAGTCATAGCACAGTGATGGAGAGTGTCTAAAGAGAGGGCAGAAAAGGACAGGAATGGAGCCAGAGGTGGAGGGAAGAAACAGCTGGCATCTGAGAGAAGGGAAATCCAGTACAACTTGGAGGTACTGCCAAGCACAGATTAGAAAGACAACCATCAGGTCAAGCTTGCCACAAATAATCAGTTCTATCAGACTTACTGCAATTAGTATGCATTTTGTTGTCTGTGAGCTCCTCCACTTGTACGCTTACCAGTTCTTTCCTATTTCCAGCATCATAAAGGATCATGTCAGACAGCAGAGAGGAATTAGCTGTATTTCCAAGGTCTTTGGCGCTAGATCACCTCATTAGCAAAAGATGGACAAACTAGAGGTTGTTCAGAGAAGAGCAGCATGAAACTGAGGCAGATGGAGGAGGACTGACTTATTAGAGAAGATTAAAGGAGCTCAATCTGCATAGCTTGGTTCAATGGCGGTGTCAAGGCAGCACAGACAGATTTTTTAGGGCATAGAAATGAAAAATGGGGATTTGATAGTAAAAAATATTGAACTAGAATGAGAAAGGTGAAAATAAAGAGACAAGAAATTACAGTCCATTCAGAGTTAGTTTGTACAGAACAAGGATTGTGTCTACTGTAGGAATGTTTAACAAGTTCAGCACAGTATGCTACTGATGAATTTGGCCTTCAGGAAGGCTGAGATGAAGATTTGTTTTAACACTGCATAGAAAAGTCTTTAAGTTAGTTGGTAAAACAGTAGCTGAGCATATACATATACATCTCTTCCATGCAAAGAAAACTCCCACATATATGTCCGGGGGCATCCAAGCTGAAGCATGAAACAGTTCCCTGACAGTCCCAACATTCTACCTCTCAGCTGAGGTTTGGCTTAGTGCCTTCCTGTCTGCTTCTACTCAGCAGTTCTAGGTGAGCATCAAATAAAAATTCATCCCTGGCTCCACTCCATGCATTTCTTGTTCAATTTACGAGGACTTGGATCAAAGCCTTTTAAAACAAAGGGAAAAGCTCCCATCACTTAGAGGGTTTCAGTTTAGCTCTAAGGCTGTTTCTCTAATTGAACAGCGTAGAGATGAATACTGGAGTTATTCACCAGTTTGGATTTTTCCTGGAGGTCAGGGCGCCATGGCACAGTAAGAATCCCAATCTCTGCCAACTCCACTTTTAACATTAAAATCTCAGACAAATGATTTTGAAATGATTACAAGAAGCCAGCCCTCAGAAAATATCTCAAATTCATGGCAAATCTGCATTATCAAGTATTCATTTTTAGCGCATCTATTCTATTTAAGAGCATCACCATCAGTTTATGGGTCTTTTTTCGCAGAAAGGATGGCTGCTTTGCTTTTCCATTTATAAATTGGGAGCATTTATTGAGCTTTTAGCAGACTGCTGGCATTAAAACACTGCAGCATGCATCATATATCATAAAATGTGTGATCAAAGGAGACTGGCTCCTACTAAAGTTTCTTTTCTTCTAATCTTCCTTCCTCAGGCAAAAACCTGCATGAATAGATAAGGTAGTCCCAGGAGATGGATGAAACTTTGATACCAAAGATAATGTCCCTTACAATGATATTCATTCAGGTTTCTCAAAATTCGTACATTGTGATTAAAGGAAAACAAAGCCTCACTTTCTTTCAATATCCAAGTGTATTTTGCTAACATATAAGGGTAGAATTGTATTTATTTATTTCTTTTTAATGTGAGAAAAACTTCATTACCAAATCCTGAAATGTTTTATAGTGGAAAAAATCATGTAGAGTTGGGAAATATCCTTGTTTTGTAATGTGCGCAAAGATAAGCTAGTACAATATACAAAGTAGCAAGGATGAGGAATGAGAAGATGAACGTTATAGACATTTCTTTACTTCCTTGTGGTTTTAAGAGGTCTAAACACTAGGCCAGAAACTGTAAGGACGTATTCTGAGAAGCAGCTGGAAGATTTAACACTCTTTTAAAGATGGAGACACAAGGGACAAAACCATTGGGCTTCAAATCCCTGCCAGCAACTTCAATGACTAAACAAATACATGCCATTTTGCTGTTACCATACCAACCTGAGCCAGGGGTGGTATCATTTTTTCCTACATGCAGACATGCAGAAAAAAGCCACCCACTTAAAATAATTACGTAATTAACTAGGTGCAAATACGTCTATTTGTCTCATGAGTTGTACAAAGTTTCTCTTGAAGGAAAGCCACAAAATCAAATTTTTAAAGGAATTCTTCTCTAGAAGTAAACAGGTGTAGGAGAGAAGGGATTTTGGTCTGTGAGATTTCTGACACTGAGCAGTTCCAGGCCTGGAACAAGCCTCACAAACCCTGAACAGCAGCTCTCTGATGGCTCATGGCTAGTCTCCAGACTGCAATCACACACAAATATACACACAGAGGTATTTGAATACATATATGTACATGCACATGTCTATCAACTAGATTACTATATTATTTCCTTGAACAAATCAGTCTCTGTCTCTCTGCATGCTGCAAGCCCTTCAAGTGCACTACGAACCATGGGGAGAGAGCAGATTTCTGCTGATGTCTTCAATAGCTTTCTGGCTCAGCAGGTTTAGTCTTTGAAGGCTCATCTGTATTATTTCAATAGTCTTTCCTGCACATCACCAGGCAGGCAGCAAACTCTTCTGCTGGCATGAAAGATCTGGCCTTAGTGTAGTTCTTGCAACCTTAGGCTTTGTGTAGGGACAGACATGACTCTGGATACAAGCTGCAACAAAGCCAGCTCTCATTGAGTGTTTAAAATTCTGGTGAGGTGCTGAAGTACGTTATGATGCAAAAAGGAAGATAAGTGTACCTCAGGTGGTGTTTTGGGAAAACAAAGAGCTTTTTACTTTTTGTGGGCTCAGATTAACTGGCTGCAAGGAGAGCTGCTTGTGTAAGAGGATTTGGACAAATTACATAAAGTATAAAAATAAAAGTGTTAAGAAAATAATAGATTTGAAAGCCAGAAGGTTAATATGTACACTGATTCTGAACCTCTCACCATCATGAATTCCCACAGAGAAAAAGTCAGGGCGCCTAGTAAATCTCCAGTGTGATTACTTTATGGAAATGATCACTCAGCGTTGAATTGATTAAGAGTTCCCTTCTGCACTAGTGTAAAGGACTAGTGAAGTAAATAGCGAAATCAATAATCAAGAAACATGGTCCCATTTTTTGTCATTAAGGAAACAGACAGAATCTATATGTAATTGGTTGCTAGAAATCAGAGGGTTGATTGCAGCCTGCCTGTGTTTTGGCCCTTCCAACTCATTCCTATGCAGGTGTCAAGGAATGTTTCCTACATACACTTGATTTAACCTGCTGTTGTTCACACTTTGCACATACCTTCTCTTCATATATGCCATTTACAGATCTAAGGACTTTGCAGCTCGCTGAACTCATTAACCGCTGAAGTCAGAAATACGCTCCCTATAAGTATCGTTTTGTTGGAATTGGAGTTGGCTGGTTTTGCACTACCAATCCCACGGTGGGAACCAGGTGGCACACAGTGCTCTGGTGGCAGAGTTCGGCCGTGTGCGATTTTATGGCTCTGCGTAACAGAGACGTATATGAGAAGAAAACACATCCCTGAGGGAACGAAAAGGGTCAAGAGGAGATGCGATAAAAGCCTGCTCCTTTTACAGCAGGCTGAGAAAAGCCATTTCAGCTGCCACATCAAAGGAAGAAATATGTTCCCTTTTCCAGCAGGTGCTCAGGATGAGTACACAATGATGGGATGGCTGCAGCAACTCCGCAGGCAGCTGAAGCCTCTGAAGGGAACACATAACATCAGATCGCATAGCCCATCCACGGCAGTTCCACTGATTTTTTGAGGCAGTATTTCAAATACTAAACTAGGAGTGATAAATTAAAATATTGATGTTTGAGAAACATGAAACCTAACAAGCTGTTATAAGGTCTTAAAACTATATGGCTTTCGAGATGTGCTTAACTTGTGCTCCAACACACCTTGAAAAACATTTGAAATTACCTACTTTGATAAAATCAATCTAAAACATGAAATAAGGGCCCATTATCTCTGCAAAAACTTGCTTTCACCAAGACTGCTCTCTAGGGAAACAAAAGATTCCCACCCAGGAAGTTCTAATTCAATCAGACAAACAGCACCTATGGTGTATATATTCTTAGATGACCATTCTACTTTGCTCATATTTAAGTGTTTTTCCCTTTCTCAGTCTTTAGAGAATCAGGACCAGTTCTTGAAATATTGATCTTACTTAATAAGAACCTCCCCCTCCAGCTTCAAAATTCAAAATACATTGAGCTTACAGAGCTGATTTCCCTAATGGCTCTATTCCCATAGGCAAAGATTGTGGAATAAAAATTCTGTTGCAGTGATCCACACCTTAACATAGGGGAAACATAGGGAAGGCAAGGTAATGGCAGATGTGTACGCAGTTCTGCTGAGATGAATGTCAGTGGGGCTTGGGGAGGCATTGTGGATGTTTGTTCACTGTCTCCCATTTTCACTTTGTTTTCAAGTCATAGATGAGCAACTGCATGGTACCCAACAGGAATTAAAGCTCCTTGGAGGATGATATTTGATGATGAACTGGGGGGGGGGGATGAATACAGAAGTGCTCAGCTGCTTTCCCCATCTGGCTGTCACTGCACATCTATTGCTCAAAGTAGAAACAAAAGGTACAGTAAAGAACATGGCGTATTATAAAAAAAGCTAAATTCCACCTTCAGTTCTGCGTTGAGTCACGTTACACAGAGGACCTATAATCGCAGCCTAATGGGATCTCCCACTGCTGGGCCACATCTGCTCAGGGAATTCCCACAAATCAGAGGCAGTGTCCTTGATGTGGTCCCCAAGTAACAGTGGAAAATAAACAAGTATTTTTAGGATGGATTCCAAAGCCTACTGCTGTTCTAATCTTGTTTTGAAAAGTGTTCCACATTATACAGTTTAAACCAAGCTGCAAAGTCATAAAGCAACCATAAAACCAGCCATAAAGACAGAAGCTTTTAACAGGGGCAGTGTTTTATGAAGTTGGTCAGCCCTTCACTTTCAGCTGAAATCCACCAGGTGGCTCAGAAAAGAGACTTGCTTCACAAAAACTAAGATTTCAGGCTCCCAGGGTTAAATACTGACTTCCTGTAGAATAAATAAAGCCATCTGAAAAACCACAGCACTGCTTCACAACCACCTCAACAAACCTGCTCAATGCTGGCACTCTGCTAAGAGGAGCACGTCTTGCAAAATGCAGTTTGCAAATCTGTCTTTGGTCACATAACTTCCCATTTTGAAACTATTTACACAGAATATCATAATTGACAGAGAATACATTTTAGGAAATATGTGGAGAAACCTGGGGAATTTCTCTCCTGAGAGATGTTATTTTGACTAAACAAAATATGTAAATGACTGTATAATTTCTGATATAGTTTGATTAGAATTTCGAACTGAAAAACTGGCAAAGGAACTTCTGTAACTTGGATGTGGAACTTTTCCTTTAGAAAAGGAGGTGTTAGAACAGCTCATGAGAAGAGCAGTATTTTTCATACGCAAACCATTTAAATTAATTAAAAATATGGAATATTATTTTATGGTGGTTATCAGCAGTTGTGAATCTTGGCTTTGAATCTCAGCAACAAAAACAAAACCAAAAGTGTGACAGGGAAAGAGAATCCATCTTATTGCAAAAGCATAAACCACAGGATAGACAGAATGAAGGATAGATAAAGAAGGGATTCATTTGTTTGTATTTTCTGGATGACAAGTAAACTGCCTCACTTAGTGTAAGGGATGAAACAACAGAAATGCTAAGTGGGAAAAAAAGGCAAGAATATATCTGAGAGTTGTGAAACAGACTGCATGGATTTACATCCATTGTGGCTGATTGGTGCATATGGAGCCATCACTTTCAGTAATAGGACAGCAGCAGGAAAACCTATAATACCAATTCAGAGAACAAATTGGTAATGAATGTGAAATAGGAAGATATGCAAATAAAAAGAATAAGACAACAAACGAACTAAAAACCAAAAACCAGGCAGCAGCTGTGGCCCTTAAGGCTGTTTTGTATGAAACAAAAAAACAAAACAAAACAACAACAACAACAAAAAAAAAGCAACAAAAAAAACCAAACCTAAAAATGCTCTGCACCAGTAAAGTATAGCAGACATTCTTCAGACTACACTCCCTATAGCTCTTCCTTATTGTTGTGGCCACACAAATTCACAATATGTTTCTGGAAAATACACAAAAATGATGGCATTATACTGAGCTCTATGAGTCCTGTTAACTTCACAAAGGCAAATTTTGCTCATATTTCATCTTTTCTAGCCACAGACAAGCCCTTGCCTTTATAATGAACGAGTGTTTTTATTCAAAATGTGCTTTATTGATTAGCCACTTTATTCAAGAGCATCATCAGAAACTCATCTACTTATTAATTTCAGCTGTATAAGTTATCTCAACACTCTTCCCTAGGCACAAGTTCTTCCTCAGGCATATCTGTCATTTCTGTCGAGTACCTCCAATTAATTGGCAAGAGAAACTGGGAATAATTGAATGTGGAAAAATGGTTTTGGCATGGATTTATGAATTACGTGAGGTTATGGGAGCATGGACACAGTCTATAGGAAATAAAATACAATGCAAAAAAAAAACAACATTAAAAAGATAGTACAACATGGTGCAAAACTAGACTGAGGGACTCACACATTATGACAATGAGAGAAGAAATTTAGAAAGTTTAAAAGCATTAGGCAGCATCAATTAAATGAGAGATGACAATGGTATCATAAAATTGCTTAGCTTGCTGGGCATCTAGAGCTGGGCATCTAGAGTGATGTTTAGAGTTCATGTGCTCTGGGATGAGATGGTATATTTTGTCTGTTTTGTGTTTCCGTTGTACCAGATGACCTTTGGGGTCCCTTCCAGCCCAAGCTATTCTACAATTCTATGATCTGTTTTACATATCTGTAATGAGCAGAATGAATAGTGTATTAAAGTAAACAGTATTACAAGGTAAACTCAGGGCTGCACAGAGATTTGTTCAAATATCATCCCCAGCTGAACCACATGCACTGAGCATGCAGCCAGGTCAATACTGTCCCACTCGGGAGCATTCACTGCAGTTCATAAAACTGAAGTCGGGTTCAAGACCTGACATCAAGTGAAATTCAGTGTTTATTTCATGACACCAAGTCTTGCAGACACAAAGGCAGAGACACATAAAAGACCAAGAAGACAGCGTTTCTGGCCCTTAATGGCAGCTTGCATTTGCTGTTTATTTTCAGCCTGAGTCAGGCTGCTGCACCTAATCCACATTTGAAAATGCCACTCAGGCCCATGATAATAGATTAAAATGCTGAAGCAGGATCTACCCAGCCTAGCTGTGCTGTCACTGACTGCTTCAAAACTTTTTTTGGCTAAATTTCATTTTGAAACATGACTGGAAGCTACTACTACTTTTTGCATATGGAATATCAAGCAATCAATATGTTCAATGAATACCAGGTAGGTCTCAGTGAAACACCACAACATCTTAGTTAATGGACTAAAACATCAGAATACCTAGATATAGCTAAAAGCTTTTGCAGGAATCAGTGAAAAGTGACTTCGGACTACATTCGCCAATTCTTACTGAAGAGTTTAAAGATCAACAAAATATCATACGCTGAGTGAGAAAACAGGTTTTTTGAGTTCTTAGAATGAGATCTGTTCAGAGATCCAGAGAAGTATTCCATAAGAAGTATTCTTTTAATGAAAATGGATATTTAAAGTATGCCTCTCAGAGGTAAGCTTTGAGGAAACAGTAACCCTTTTTAACGACAGCAATGTTAGAAAGAAATGCATCTGCAGAGCTATTGCTGCACACGTGCTCATAGTTTCCTGCAGGAGTTGTGACAAAAATCATAAAAGGAAAAGCAAGGAACAGAGAGCAAAAAAATGGAAATGGTAGATGTTGACTACTCAGGGGAGTTTTTAAGTCAGGAAGTGCTCTTCTGTATGCACCTGTATATTTTGAATAGCAACATCTACTGGAATTTTTAATTTTCAAGATCCCACTGGGGTCAAGATTTTTTTTGGAATGCAGATCATTTATATTTGCATAAAATGGATCAAGCATGTCACAGCTTGGAGGCCTAAATTATGGCAGCATAGGAAGGTGGCCCTCTAAAACACTTGATGGATGCAAAAATGTAAGACATTTGACAGCTGGATAACAATCTTTCTCTTGTGCAGTATCATTGTATTATCACCAGCTGCTTTGTGAAGTAGCTTTTAGAAATTGTAGTGCATTGCAAATGTACCACTTCTCAGGCTGTTAACCCTCTGAATTACTTGCTTATTTGTGCCCCAGTAAGTACTGGGACATGCCCTTTTGGGAACAAAATCAGTATGATCACTAAATTGATCTGTGATTCTGAATATTCTTTCACTGAATCCAGGAAGTTAGGAAAAAGGAAAGCAACATAATAAAATAGCCTTCTATAAGTCTCCTACTTACTTTTTTCACTATTTAATACAGGTTAATATTAGTTAATACAGTTAATACAGCTCTCATTTCAGAACCTCATTCCTCAAAACCTTTTCCTTCTTTCAAAAGCAAACTTGAACATAACTGATTGATTGAGAAAATGTGAGCGACACCCCCCCCTCAAGCCTGCACCTTCATCTTGAAGCCAATTTTGTACTTGTGCCTTCAAACCTTCACCTGCATACCAGAAGCTCCCAACTGCTTAAGTGCAGAAGTAGCAGATGTACAGAGCATTTTATTTCCATCATCTTCTTTAACATCACACTTTGCTTCCTTGAAGTTACATTTCTTTACTAAATACAACACAATAATAGCCTGAAGTTAAACCAACTTCACATTCCTACATTTATTTCCATGAAAGAAACCCTAAATATTCCCAGAGGATAAATTCAGCAAGGAAGCACTTCACAAATCTGCTTCTCTAACTATCCCACCTTACTTGTTACCATTAAACATATACTTTTCCTTTGATAAACAAAATATTATTAGCAATGCCTACACTTCCAGACACCAAATGAGCAGGTAAAGCATTCAAGCTATTTGTCTTTCTCATGAAAAATGCTCTGGTGCTTCCTTTGGCACTTGCAATACTTCAGTAACATTTACATTTACAACGCACAACACATTAGCACTCCTATGAGCCAGAGAAATCTGCATTTAATTTGTTAAAAAACTGTCAAATTGCAGTGTCACATTAGTTACTGTCCCCCCACAGCATTCTAAATCAAGTCTAGTAAGGATTTTGCTTAAAAGAAATATACACTCAGCCATTAGTTCTTAGTATGAGAGGACCCCAGGCCAGTACTTTGAATGAGATATGCTTTTCTCAAAAGCAAAAGCCCTGCAAAAACCAAAATACCTGTAAACTCAAGCTTTATTAGAACATAAATCACAATAATTTACTTTTTAAGCAGAGCAATTTCAAGAGCAACTAAGTTAGAAAAGAAAAATGGTTTCCAGACAGCACTGGACTGCTCACCTGGTCTGTGCAGATGTGTTGGTGCCTTCAGGCTCAGGGACAGGCCTCGCCCAGGACAGCTGTCTTGTCAAAATTACTTGCAAGTGAATCTTCTACAGCTAAAGGCTGCTTTGTTTCACGGGATTTTTTTTCCCTTTAAGATCTCTGATTTGTAATATCAAGAACAATGTATGCAGGAAAAGGATCTGGGAGTAATGGTTGATGCTTGGCTGAACGCGAGCCGGCAGAGGGCCCTGGTGTCCAAGATGGCCGATGGCATCCTGGAGCGTATCAGCAGCAGCACAGGCAGCAGGAGGTGAGCGTCCCTCTGGTGACGGGTGAGGCCGCACCTCGAGTGCTGTGTTCAGTGTTGGGCCCCTCACTGCAAGACATGGAGGCCCTGGAGCATGTTCAGAGAGGGGGATGGAGCTGTGCGGGGTCTGGAGCATGAGTGTGATGGAAAGGAGCTGAGGAAACTGGAGTCGTTTAGTCTAGAGAAGAGAAGGCCCAGGGGAGGCCATATTGCGCTCTATAACTTCCTGTAAGACGGTTGTGGTGAGGTGGGAGTAGGCCTCTGCTCCCACATAGCCAGGGATAGGGCAAGAGGGAATGGCCTCAAGTTGTGACAGAGGAGGTTCAGGTTGGGTATTAGGAAGAAGTTACTCTCCAGAAGAACCGCCAGGCATTGGCACAGACTGCCCAGGACGGTGGTGGGGTCACTGTCCCTGGAGATGCTCAAGAACCGAGGAGATGTGGCACCTGGGGACGTGGTTCGATGGGCAGCACTGGTGGTAAGTGGATGGTTGGACCAGATGATCTTAGAGGTCTTTTCCAACCTTAATAGTTCTACGATTCTGTGATTTCAGTATATGTATGTTGATACATATTTGTATTTTATTATTTTTTTCTTGTGGATGATTTGGGTTTTATAGATTGTTTCTTGCTAGATGAAGCTAATGAAAATCCTTAAAAACTGTAAGTTGTTCTAAAGGTAATGTGCTCCAGGAGTGCTAAATAGCACTTTGGGAACCTTTTTTGAAACAATGTCTTGGCAGTTGCTACACTGTATGTAAGGTGTACGCATGTCCTTCTTAGCCTGCTCATACTGAGACTTCAAAGGGCTCCTCCAGCACAGGGAAAGGCAATAAAGACATATTGCAAAAACAAACAAACAAACAAAAAACAAAACAAAAAAAAACATCTCTTTTTAAAAAGAACACCCCAAACCACTGTAGTTCAGATAATTTAGTCCCTGAATTCCTGAGGATTGAAGTTGCAAGGTGTTTAAAGAACACAAGGCTGTCCATAGCACAGTTTTGAGGGCCTAATTCAGAAACTTGCTGGCCTGGGAAGCACTGGATTTTGAAGGTAGCTTTGCAATAAATGTTAGTGTGTGAATTTATAGTGAAAATTCGATAATTTAACTTTAATGAATGTTCTATTGCACAATCTGCAGTATAGCAGCGTGCTGTAACACTGCAAATGGCTATTCCCAAAATGTAGTTCTATGTCTTATTCCTACTGCATCTTAGAGATAGTTAAAAAAAAAAAATACCCTTAATGGCAAGTCTGTGTAATTTTGCATTTATTAGAGAGAAGAGGGCCGCAGGGCAGGAAAAGCTGTTTGGAGGCTGGCATTTAAGTCAAAGGCATTTTCCAAGCTGCAACAGCCTGTTCAGTGGCTGCAGCTGGCAGGTGACCAAGTAACCAATGCTTCAAGTGACCTATGTAGCTGCAGGAAAAATAACAAGTAAGCACCTGAGAGTTAGACAGGAATGTGACATTCTGCTTCATAGTCTCATTCAACAAACAATTTGAATAAATACTTAAATTCTATTATTTAACATTTTAATTAAACTTGCTTAAGTATTCAGCTGTCTAATGAAGGCCACATGACTCTAGTCCTTGTAATTAAAACTGCTCTGAACAGACACCACCTTTTAGGTAGGAAGGATTTTGTAACAAGGTGGTATGGATACAGTTTGGTTTTGGGGTGCAGGAGAGGATAAGCTGCAGTAAACACATATATAAACAACTAATAGAATTAAGCTTTTCTGTACCTCAAAGAAAGCCATTAAACAGGTTCTCCCACTGATTTTAGTGTGCATATGACTAATACTGCCGCCTTTTTACTACTGGAGCAAAACAAGCTAGTCAGGCCTGGGCTTTTTCCCATTGTGTCTTTCCAGTGTTGCTGATACTGTAGAGCTCTATGGCACATGGAGCACAGGGAACCCATAGGGTTTGCATTTTCCTGATGTACAATCAGAGCCACTAGGTTGGGAACAGATGGTTATACCATGGTAAAATTACTAGAACAAGATGTGAACAGTTCCATCCAAGCTACACTCTGTTTCTGCATGCACAGGCAAAAGGAAAAACTGGAATGCAGCCTCATTTGGTTTTGTTTAGAGCATTTTCAAGGGTTTTCTTTGCAGTGATTGCAATTATGCTGTCATCCCAAGCAGATTTTAGAGGAGAGGAAAGTGTAGTATTTACTAGGAGGCAAATATAAGTAATAAAAAACTAGACATGGTTCTGAGCAGGAAGGTAATTCTTCCTCCTAAATTAGAAATTATTCAAAGCGAGGACTGAAGTTAACTCTGCTTTTTTCATGTATCCCTCGTTATGTCAACCATATTTATGGTTTTACCAACAAAACTGCCAAGTTGTTACAGAGAAAGTTAGAAGGTGGAGAAATGTGATTCTAATAATTTATTCTTTGGACCCAAATTCACCACAACATTTGTCTAACTTGTAATGGAGCATAAAGAAAATTTCACTACTGTATAAGCTTAAATATTGTTCCCTGTCTGATCAAACATTACAGCAAGAAAGTCATACTTTTGGATGAAATACTCCAGCACACAAAAATGTCATCTATCACAAACACGACTGTTTGCATTTTGAAAAGCTTTCAACTTGGTCAACCTTTGATTGCTGCTTCTTTAATTGCCTTAATTGGGCACTTTCCTCTGGTGTGTGTTGGTGTCTCTCCTCGCTGCCAAGGCGAGGAAAGCTTGTCATCTTCCTGGGAACAAATGTTTATTTTGTGCTGCCCCAAAGCACACCATTTTTGTCTGAGCTTCCTTTTCCTTTTTCTTTCTTCCTTATTTTTTTTTTTCTTTTTCCCTGATCCTTGATACCGATCTTGTTGATTTTATGCTTTCAGTTCCTACATGAGGAAAAGTGGATGACAACATACTTAGATCTTCATAATATAAATATAAAAGGAAATCCACTATAAATAAAGCAAAATGTCCAAAATGGATCACACTGAAATGCAAGGCTCCCTGCCTGGAAAATGGAACTTTGGAGATTGGAAAACATAATGGTGTATCTGTAGGTCAGGCTCTTACTTTTCTGCTTTCTTTGCTCTTTGTAAAGGCATAGAATCAAAAAGTAATGTAATATTTTACTTGCCAAGGATCTTGATTTAATATTCACTTACAGGAGCCATTTCATCACTTCACAATGGAAAGGACAGAGGAATGAATAAATAAATGGTCTTTTCTGCTCTGACCTATTATATTTTGCTGAAGGCTGCCACAGGCTTCCAATCCCTAGAAACTCTTTTCTGGGACATTGCCAAACCTATAAGCATGTGGAGACACTAATTAAATGTTAAAGCTTTACTTGCAAAACAGGGACATGAAAATAAGTAACAATACGCCTTTCTTTAGGACCTTCAATGTTATTCAGCCATACTTTCTATGCTGTTAGAGACTGAGGTATTTGGTTCCATTTCAAAAAGCAAGTGCAAAGCCAGAAGGCAGTTTTCGCTAAAATAACATTTACTAAACATGTTTTATTTCTTAGTTGTATTTTATGAAGATTCTGCAATAATCTCTCTGCTTTCAAAATGTTAAGGTATTTCCAAATAACTTCAGCTCTAATTATCATTATGAATGAATATTAAGAAAGGCACAAACTCTCATCTCTTTGACATTAAAAATAAACATATATGACTGGAAAGATCTCAGTCAGCTGACATTTAATGCCTGACTTCTTTTTATTTTTCCCCCTAAAATTAGTCAAATGTTTTTCCCTCTCCATGTTTTCTACCCTTTTCTATTACATAATATGTTTTTTTTTTAATTTTTTCCCCTGGATAAAACGCTCATCCAATGTGCAGACATCCAAAGGAAGGCTCATGCTTTCAGTGGGAGCTGCTGGTCCTCCCGAGACACACAGCATTGCCGTGCAGCGTTTGGTGCTGTGGTGGAATTGCAAATGCTGCTGTCTCAGGCTCAGAACAGAGCCTGAAGGAAAGTTAAAAATGCAGTAATTCCAAGAAGTGAAGGGGAAGTGGTTGCTGCAGCAAGCCCTGTGCAGTTCTCCAGCCCTGCAGCCAACACGCCGTGGACTCACTCAATGCACTTCGCACTGATTCTCCTCACCCTGATACACTGCTAATGAGAGGTGCTGGACGACTCAAATTACCAAAGGATCCCATGGCTGAGTTCAAATTCCAGATTTCAATTACAAATAGGAGAAGATTGTTGGGGAAACTCTGTACCTTGCATCTGCAGCAAATTTCTCAGCATTCCAGGCCCATGAGTTTGTATCAAAGCTTCAGGGCAAATGAAAGATCTGTTTGATGTAATCATTTACTTTTCTCCCCTCTAAAATGCAGACTTACTTTTCTAGAAATAGAACATTCTGCTTCATAATTTATTATTATTATTATTATTATTATTATTTTGTATGGCTTTGAGAACAATATTTACAGTTCCCTGTTCATCAACACTGCCCAATTAGCAACATTGGACTGAAATAGCTGTTACCAAACACTGTGCTTTTCCTCATCTTTTGGAGGCTGTTGGAACCGTATTTTTGCATAAATATTTATTATGTTTAATAGTGGTTTAAAAGAGAAAAAGGATGCTTGCTGAGCATTTCTACTATTTTTCCCTTCCTGCCTTTGTCTGGTGCTTACCCAACCAACCTTTTCACAAAGCAGAGCACTGGGAATTGGTCCCTGTGATGAATCACCCTGTCTCACAATGCTCAAAAGCCCTTCTGTGCCATTAAATCAGCCTGATTATCTGGATTTTCTGATATATGGTTCCATGCTTCAGCTGAATATAGGTGAAGTCAATAAAGACATCTTAGTTGTACTGCATCAGCGAAGGTGAGGTGGGGGATGGAGTTGGAGTTACTTACCCTTGTGTCTCTGAAATACAAATCTGGGACGTCTGTGGTTCTTTTTTACAGGCAGATTGAGCAGTTCATGATTCAGAACTGAAAGGATAAGTCTTCTGGAATATAACTCTTCAGCTCATTCCTAAATTTTAGTATCCTCCCTTAAGAAAAAAGCCCTCCATATCTGTTTTAAAAAGATATGTGCATTTGACTCTAAGCAATTTCTCTTTTCTACTCCATAATTTCAAATCATGTGTTCACTTGAACACTGTGTATTTGTTCATCAGTGGAAGATGGGGTAGGAGCTCGGGCCTCTTCTTGTAGATTTAAAGACACACTGTGAGGAGTGTTCCTGAGATCTTCAGTACTGAACTGGAATGATTACACAGCATAAAACATTAAGATTGCTCTAACTTAATTTCTCAGGTTCCTAAATGATAATTTGAAATGACAGGTTTACACCTGCGAAAGTACACAGAGCTCCAGTGGGTACACAGCAGTCTGTACTACTGGAGAGGTCAAAAGCTGTTTGCATCTCTCCTGAGACCCAGAAAGAGGGGGAGAGGTGTTTGTCTGCAGCAAAAGTGCTCCAAGGGATGGAACACCTCCCCTGCACACAGGTTGCACAGAGAGCTGGTGGTGCCCTGTCCCTGCAGACAGCCCAGGTCAGGCTGAAGGGCTCTCAACACCTGATGGAGCTGTGAGTGTCCCCGTTAATTGGAGGGAGTGGGACCAGATGGTGTTTAAAGATCCCTTCCAAGTCAAATGATCCTATGATTCTACAAAATATTGCCTCTATTCTTTTCTCTTTGCATTAAATTGAATAAAATCAGACCTGACACATAGCAGGGACTTTTTCTGTGTTCACACTAAAATGCACACCTGAACTGGTCAGTTTTATTACTACTTTTACAACACGTTTTTAAATGTGGTCATGCAAAACACTCCACTGCTGGAACCGCTGAGGAAAGTGTTTTCAAGAGTGAAGGAAAATGGGCAGGTGAAGGAATTAGCTATTAACAGATGAGTCCTGGAGAGGAATGTACTAATTAAAAATCTGAGGAATTACTGCAGATGAAGTGGTTTTCTTTCCCGAGAAACAAGTATTCTCTTAAGAAAACTGATGAAGAGTTGTTAAAAAGAAATACTGCTCATCTTGTTTTGTGATGTTTTTATTTCTAATACAGTCCCCTTCAAGCAATTTTCAGAAGATTTTATATTTTATGGAACAAAGATAAAATCTCAAAATGGGCAGAAGCACAAGAACTGATATAAAGGCAAGGATGGAGTTACTTTATGATTTTGATATATACATGAAATAGAAAAATAAATCCCCCCATTTTTCTGAGAAGGACGTGTACCTCAGGAGGGCATGCCATGCTCCTATTTCACATACTCCTCTCTCAGACAGGAATTGGTGCTCACAGTATTCGACCAACAAATAAATGATACTAAATCACATGTGTTCCCAGCTTTTTGCTACTTTAACAGCTGAATTTCATTGAGTCCCAGTTTACACACATGCGGAAATGAAAGATGGAAAGTCTAGAGGAGGAAAGCAGTGGTTCAAGCTGTTCCCATGCCTGCTCCCTACACTGTTGTACTGAACATCATCAGAAATGCTGTTTCTATGAGCTCCCATTTCACCCTGTGGGGCTGAAGATGCAGAAAGAATGCCTTTTGGGAACAGCATATATTTAAGCTGCAAACCAGACTAAAAAAAAAAAAATGTAGAGTCTGCTCTGATTGCAGGGCTACATCTAATGGGTATGGATGGATAGCTGGTGTGCTCAGCATCACCTAATCCACATCTGAATGGTGTTGCTATTTCAGCTCAAGTAGATATGTTGGGAAGTCAGACTTAACATTGTGGATCTTTGTAGAGACAGTTTCTTCTCCCACCAGTTCCCAGTGCTGTCCCCCATTAAATAGCAGGGGGTGGGGATGGACCTTCCTGAAGCTATGTCAAAGCAAGCACTCTACTGTGTGGTTCGCTACATTTCGTACAGAGATCTTGACCCCAGAATGCTTGTAACTGAGCATTTTGAAAAAGACATATTAATGATGCTCTGAATTTCAAGAGAAAAAGTCCTTATCTGGGACAGAAAAATGTCTCACAGGAAGGTGGTGCTGAATGTCAGCAATCTCTTCTGGAAGATCATCCTGAGCTGCATAAAAGGCCAAACCGCTGCAAAGGAAAAAGCGAAAATATTCTTCCTTCCTCTCATGATATTTCATCTGTGTATGAGGGACTGTCACTGCATACAGACCCTTTGATCATCTTCCTTGCCATTTTCAAACTGGTGGGGTCAGAAAAAGCTTATGTAGAAAGAATTGATAGTGAGAAATTAATTGAGGCTTTGTCTTACCTGCAGCTGCTGAATTTTGGTGATGTTTCACAGCCTTCCTTTTCTTTTTTTTCTTAATATGACACAACTGTGGATGAAATAATATGCTTTCTCCTTTTGTACGGATTGTGGATAATAGCAAGAAAAATACAGCTCCTGACATACTTTTGTCAGAGACTGAGACCAGGTGATTGACAGAACTGGTAACTGCAATCAGAAATTACATACTGCAAATGAGGTTTTTGCCTGGTTTTACATATCACTACGGCCATTATTCACTGGAGAAAAAACCCAACAAGCATATGGTGTGAGTATTGAGACAAGAAGAAATTGAAAATAAAAACCTTAGAGAAGCATAAGCAGAAAGACAAACAGCCTTGAAAGGAGATTGGCAAACTCCATCACAGTTTATTTTCCAAGTGAGCTCTGTATATCTTTCTTAAAGTAATAACTGATATACAAGACATAACAACAAGAATAACAATAACAACAGCAGCTAGAACAGTGAACATTCTCTACTGTATCTCAAATGAGGAAGTGTGCTTTTTTAAAAGAAACCTACATAAAAAAATATTGCAATTACATTCCTTTTTTATGAATAAGTGGAGTAATGGGAAAAATTACCACTAATTTACGAAAGAGAGATAAGAATAGAGAAGGGACTGAACAATTCAAAATCCAGCTTGGATGAACATGTGACTGGGAAAAGAGACTGAAGGTCTCTTACTGGCCCTGAGCTGCTTTTTGACACAAAGCAGATTGATGCGGAAATGTACTGTTCCACAGAAAAAAAATTGCTCTTCAGAAGGATAAATAGAAAATTACCAAAACAATGTATGGTTCACATTAATTAATTGTGGAGCAGGTGCCACTCTATACAGGTGTGTCAGATGCAGTAAGGGGGTTGGGTGTCCACTGGAGTGACACCAGTGGCCCTTGTCAAGCAAGCAAAATGTTTTGGACCTTTCTGAAACTGCTGGAAGTGGATGCTCTCAAACCCCTCAACCTTCAGTCTAACATAGACCTGGGGTATATGGAACAGGCACCAATTATTTTGTGATTGACAGAACTGATGTGAGTGATGGGACTGGTGGCTATCGCCAACCTGTTCTGAGAACCTTGGGTGAATTGAGATCCCACTGAGATCTGAGAAGCTCCCTGTAGCTTAAATACATCCGTACTTAACAAAAAAGCCTTGTTTTTAAGTCTTGACATACATTCAGATGTAGAATATTCTTCCAGTTTGCAGTCTTGTGATTTCTGCATTGAGGTTAAGAAGATGCTGTGAGGCAACACCAATTTTGTTTGTCTCTCTGATGTCTTGGATTTCCTTTTTGTTCCGTAGGTCAGTTCAGTCTAACTCCATTTTGTATTTAGATTAAAAGGAGCAGTTCATACGAAAAACCAACAAAACAGATCGGAAACAAAGTGAAAGGCACACAACTTTGAATTCTACTTTATATTTGTCCTTTGTCGCAGCCTGCATTTTGCATCTTGTGTTGGGCTATCACACCTAACTGCCTCCAGCATCGTTACAGTGAGGCATGAGCAGAGCTACGTGCTGGTGGCCTCTGTGCCAAATGCTCCGAGGCACAGTGAGTGTCTGAGTCCATTAGAGCAGTGAGCCACGCACCCACAGAATTGCTCTGTCTGTGGTCATAAACTTCACCGGTGTTCCAGAGCTGAGAAATGACTGTTTCTTTTACCTGTATAGTTGGCAGAAATACCACAGTGGATATAAAACATTTAGACATGATCTCCAGCAAGCAGTAAAGTCCCACAGATTTTATTGATATAGATGCTGCCTTCAAGACAGCCTCTGGGTTTGGAAGTCCTTTCTGGTCATTATTTTTTAATTTCCCTTCAATCTTTCTTTAATTTTAAGATGAAACATCACCTGCTTTTCTCTCTGGAAGATAGATTGTGAAGAATGGTCCAGCTGAAATGTGGGCCTTGGGCCTGGCTGCAGGATCCATGTCACCCGCCCCAGATATCCAGGTTTTGGTGTCCACTACGGACAGAGTGTGACCTTGTTCAGGTTTTCCCATGCAACCACCCTATGTGGAAGCCCAGATGCTTCCTTACAGAATCTGTAAGCTCACAAAGCTATGACAATACAGACCAACAGGAAAAACATAGGCCATATGCAGAGTAGCTAGGGTCTGTCACTATATGTGTGCCAGAGCTGAGGGATGCACCTTTGTGCAGTTTATGAACTTTTAAGCCCTTGAACATACAACCTTAAATATGCAGTAGCTTGTCTCGTGCGTGGGTGGATGTAAACAAGTTCCCTTTTTTCTTGTTCTCTCTGTCACAATTACTTCCAAGTTGTGCTTTCAGTTTTAACATATGCATGGTAAAATTGTTTCTAAAGCTTTTCTTTTGGTTTGCTGAGAATTTTGGAAGCTATTATTGAATGGTTAAAACAAGTGCATTATACATGTTTGCCATTAGAGCTGAACTATAGTATGCTCTGGTTATTGAATGTGAAAAAAACATGCTAACTTATTAAATATGACTGTCTTAGCAGCTATTTTGGATCTTGCAAATTCCTTGCATTTTGTTTGTTGGGAACAGCTACATTAATGGAAACGATAAACTACCAGTAAGCTGCAAATTCATGCTTTCCAGCTACAGATCTTGGAGCTCCTGTATGGTCTCTCTGACACTTAGGATAACTGAGCCTGGGACTTTCTGGAAGGCATTGTTCAATACTGATACCAGCAGTGGGGAGATCTCAGCAGGTGTTCACTGTGGCAGATCTTTAATCTGAGAACTGCAATTTAGAGTTTGAATGGCAGGTTTAAGTGACCGAGTGAGACTCAGACTGTGGCTCTACTGATACAGACAAGCTGTGTGTTCATCATTTCATCTCGAGATAAAGACTGCCCATTTAATACATACCACTATTTTAACTGTGAAATACTGCCCTGATGGTCTCTGTTCTATACCTGCATTAGGGAATCAGTAAGAGGACCTTCATGCTAGTGAATTAAGTCTATATGAATAGCTTGCTCACTTCTCGCTACCTTTCGTTCATGTGGTAATTTGCCTTCCCCCTTTTACGCTGTTCTGCTCAGCCACCTCCTTCCCACGTAGCTTCTGCACAGTCTTCCCTTTAACTCCCCCCATCTTTTTCCCCACAGTCTTTATTCATTGTGCAGTGCTGACTGTACTTCATTAATAAATGTTCCACACAATGTCCCTCTTTCCACAATACAAAATTACTGTTAATCAGTCTGTCAGTGATACTCATTACTCATAAGCAGATGCATGCCGCAGCACTGAAAACAGACAATCTGTCTTGCTCTCACTTAAGATCCTTCTAGATCTTAAACAGAATACAATGAAGAGTTCAGCATGCTCCATGCTTTGACAAACAAGAGAAAGAAAGGAAAAATGGATTATCATAGGCCCTAGCAATTTTCCATTTGCCTTATTCCAATGTTGATGATAAAGAACTTGCAGTGGTCAGAGGATAGGAGGAAAAATAGTCATTTCTTTATTTTGAAACATCCTCACCTTCTAATATTCAGCAACAATCACTATCGGCTTTTCCTTTCCATGCCTTCAACTATCCTGAAGCACAGTTAAGATAAAAAGGAAGATTATGATATGGTGGGAGTGGAAACCAGAAGAAAAACAGATGTAACAATGGTACCCAGAGAAAATTAAAGACAAACAAAGGCTGCATGGAGGTTTTGCACCACTAGCTCATTTTGTCCATCTTGTAATTGTTTTACCTATCCCACTTGTTAAATCACTGCTCATATAAAAGTTATGCTTTTATGTGAGTTACAACTTTTATTGTGTAAAGGCTATACTCTAGGATTGCTAATGCTTGGATTCATAGTAACAGGGAAAGTGTTATTCACTCACAAATGGAATTTCACAGCTAGAAAGGGATCATTTCTTATGGGCACCTTCGAGTTAAATATTTCAAATATAAATTTTTAGAGTTGGAATTAGATTATCTTCCTTCTAACAAAGGGGCACCATGCTAAATTTAACATAGGTTCTCTTCATGAGCATAAAAAAATAAATAGTAATAATAAATCTCCTTGTTCTTGAAGCAAAAGCTTTGCATTTTAAGGCTTCAAGTAGCCATGTATTTGAACCATAAAATCTATTAGTAAACAATCTCCAAATACAAATCTCAGTCACCTACCCTGTAAGGTTTGTAGTGATTGATGGCATCAATGAAACAAGCCTTGATGAACTTTGCTCTTCCAAGTTCTCCAGCTGGCTGAGATGGAGTCAAGGTCGTATCTATTCCCTGCTTCTTGCATTCTATTGCTCCTCAGAACCACTGGTGAGGAGTTCTGCATTACTCCTTTACATGGGGATAATGCACAGAGATGCAGAAAGAGACCGTGCTATCTCAGGTAATAACCTGACCTGCAGACCTCTTCTTTTACAAAATAAAAAAGGATTTGGTTTATCTGAATGCTGGTAAGGGTGTTGAAAACTGAAAGGAGATATGTAGGATTTCAAGAACACTGTTGTTTGATCTCATGTTTATCATTAAATATGAACGAAGACTGAGTTCTGGTAACTGAATTAACGTCTCTGCTTCAAATGCATTTGTTTTGCTTAGAAGAGGTGTGATGCATAAGGTTATTCACTAAACTGATGGATGAAAAGAGGAAAATTTTAAAGTGGATTAGTGTGAAGTTCTAATCCTTGCATGCGTGCAGGCATAAATTTAATAATGAGCAAATTAATGTTTAATACAGTGAGTTGCGTGATCTTTACCTTTGGAATAAAAAGTTACTAATGTTAGTGCTGAAGAATCAATGTTGAAAATTGAAAAACATGACAAAACTTATCTACTTTAATATTTCTCTGTTTTTGCTTAACTATTGTAAATTGATTCATTATAAATCCTGCTCAATTGGATCCATAACAAATAAAGGCACCTTTTAATAAATAAAGAATATTGCTGGAGGCCTCCAGAGGAGTTGCCTGAATATTATTAACTCTTAAGCAAACTCTTCCATGTGGATGGAATCTTCCTGATATGGGTACTGTTAATTCTTAAGCATTAGAAAGATTCAAGGAGAAGAAAACAAATGAACAACAGCAACAAAAAAGAAACCAGTACTCTCATCCAAGTGCTTTACCAGCTTTATGGGAATATTTTATGGATGCTTATCTATAGGCCTGAAGGAAAGTTCCCCTCCATTCTGTTTGAAAGTAACTTCCTATTCCTTTAAAGTACAGTATTTGGCTCAATTGCTCCTTGTGTTAAAAAATATACAGTGCAATTATACAGGCTGTCTTCACAGATAAAGTTATGGATTCTGACAGTCCTTTACTCTACTTGACATGTTCGCCATTGAACTTACCTATGGCAGCATCTCTCTGTCACTTCCAATAATCTCTCCTCCCTTCAAAAGAAACTGGTTTGTTTATATATTTGCCAATATATTAATCTATATTCCTAGACTTATTTCTGCTACCATGTGATTGCATTTACTCACAAGACTCAATATTTTTCCCTTTTCCTTATGAAAATGTCTCAGTTCCTCTGTATCAACAAATAGAATCTGAAATTTAAATATTAAATTCTAGATTGATTCAATTTTACTGGTCTCATTCTTTGATAATACAGATTTTTCTCAAAGACCATCCCCTAATGAATTGAATACCCTCATAAGTCACAACAGATCTGTCCCTGGCCATTTCACACACATCTCTTACCTAATTTCAACCATATTGCTGTCTTTAAAATCAAAAGTCCTCCTTGAACTTCGCAAAGGGTACAACAAATGACTCTGACCTGCAGAACAATAGAAAGGAGATTTAGATTGATTTCAGAGAGGTTTTTCTGGGGAGGTTTAACCCAGGAAATGATGGCACCCAGATTTTGTGGTTTAAGGTTAAGGCTACATTAGTTATATATTTAAGTAAAATCAATAAATATGTAATTCATCCAATTTAGGCCTTAATAACAAGAGGAGAAGAGATTAGAAAAGATTCTTTGTATGAAACAGAGGAATCAGCTTGATTTAATGCTGAAAATATATATTCTCAATAATTCTCACATTCAGAGCACTAAGCACTGAGCATGTTATATACACGTATCTGTGTGCAGGTGTTTTATATTTGAAGGAAAACAAGTAGGCTCAGACAAGATGCTGAAGTATTCTCTGGGTGTAAAACATTTTTAGAGCTGTTCTAGCTTCTGCATTGATATCATTAATGTATTCCATGGAGTGTATTGCTAGAGAGCTGAGAACCATAGCAGCCCATGTGAGCTGGAGGAGCAGTAACAAACACTGCCTCTGCCATTCCAGAGCTATCCTGCTCAGTGCAGAGAGCTCAGAATGAGTTGTGAACAGAGAGAAGCTGATTGAAATGTCAAAGTGGTCAGAGCCCCATGGAGCTCCCGCAGAAGAGACTCTCTCAGCAGAGGATTGGTTTGACAAAGGAGTCCTGCTGCGTGAAATTTGCAGCTATACCTTCTGATGAGTAACCATGTGTTAGATTCGCCAACATTCATCTTGCTGCTCAGATTGCGAGACATTAGCAGGGAAAACTGCTCTAAAGCCAAACTGCCAAATGGGAAGTCTATTGAAATCAACATACTTACATGGAGAGATTATCTTGTTTTATGATCTTTGAAGTCCATGCAGGAAAAGAGGGCGGTGGTTGTGAACTGGAGATAAGAAATCCATATGCAGAATGAAGGTCCACATACAGGAGAAGGCACAGGCATTATGTGAAGCAGAAAAAAAAAACACCTGACTGTGCTGAGGTGTTTTGGGGATCTGTGGTGCAAGCAATAAAACTAAATATCTGGTAGTATACTGTATCTGCTTTCTAAAGAAGTAACAGTTGATGCCCGAATTTGCTGCAGTGACCCTAAATAATGCAACAAATTGGAGTTTGATCTTCTGGCAGCATGTACTCCTTGCTGTGAATTTAAAAATATGTTTTCTTAGTTTGCTTTTATATAAAAAATAGAAGCAATCTTGACATTGATCTAATAAGCAATACAAACATGCATATGTATTTTCTTGCATGGTGGTTGATTGAGCTTTGCAGCCAGGAAATAGTTGGGTGCACTGAGAAGCTGGAATCACACCTTGCGTTCAGCTTGTCTCTGATCTACAGAAAATGATGAACTCAGTACTTCTAAAAGGAATATGTTCATTTTTTATTTGTCGGGGCCTTTCCCCACCCCTATTTATCAAGTCTTTGTAACAGGAACTGTAGCAGTTCTACTTCCAACAAGAACAGACAGAAAAATCAGTTCACAAAGAATGTGTCATCCATGAGGACAGGACATCAGTCTCGGGAGCTAGAGAAGCAGGGTACATGCAGTATCAGTGCA
This sequence comes from Gallus gallus, assembly GCF_016699485.2. Taxonomy (NCBI): domain Eukaryota; kingdom Metazoa; phylum Chordata; class Aves; order Galliformes; family Phasianidae; genus Gallus; species Gallus gallus. The sequence goes on from NC_052544.1 coordinate 14,545,095, forward strand.
CTAAGTGTTTTAGGGATTGGAGGAGGATGGGCTTCATCTGCATCTTCTCTTCTCTGATAGTAGTTGGTTCATTACAAAGGCAGGCAAAACAATGAGACGGTTGGGCACTCCAGAAAGGCTCACTGTCAGACCCATTCAGTAGAGATAATCTCTCATGGAAACAACTAGTTGTGTGAGAATAGGTGCTGAACTGTCATGAATTTTTCTCTTTTGTAGCACTGGTGCTGCATTGCAACAAGCCTTGTGAATTATTAAATGTAAGAGTATGCAGGAAGGAAAGCATGGTCAGGGGAAGCAAGTAAAGTGGGGTGTGTGTGTAGCAGGAGGGGGTATAAAAGAAGTGCATTTTCATATTTGCCTCTGGCTGACAAAGAGGCAGCTGGGGCTCTCAATTGCTTAGAGCAAAACATGTACATGACTTCATGATAACCCAAGTTAGGGTGAAGCAGAAATCTTCTATAAATTCATCTCTCTCGAGTCAGGCTTTGGGCTTTCCAACATTATTCCATCAGCAGCAAAATTCATTACCAACCTGACTGCTCAAGCTGCAAGCTGTCACCGTAACAAATTGTTCTTCACTTGGCACCTCCACTACAAGTGTTCTGGAGGAATGAACTGTGATGTTTTTGTGGTATCAATTTGGCATTCAAGGAAAACTTGATAACAACTTAGTACACAAGGAAAGTGTCTGTCACAGAAATGAAAATGTGAATTACAAATGCAGAGGCTAACTGTAAATGTTTAGCTTTGCTCTCGCTAGTATATAGGTGGAAAAGCCTATGCCACTGCAGATTAGACTGGCAATGTGTTGGGAACTTAGAGCTCATATTTGGTCTGGGTAAAATGTAGAAAACATTAATTAATCTTCTAATATGTAGAAATATTCCCTGGCCAGAGCACTCATCCCAGCAAACAGTTCCACATCTTCAAACCTTGCCAAAATTCACTTCACCCAAATGAATGCTTTTGTGTGGCAGGAGAGATGGATTTTAGTAAAGTCCGAAAACATAAAGTGGAGGACAATGGCCGTGTATTTCTGGACATGTTCTTTTATTTTCTCTGTTTAATCTGCTTTTAAATGCTTCTAAACAAAACTAAAACATATTTGCCTCCCCTTTGCCTTTACATTACTGTAACCAGCAAGCTTCTCTACGTTTTGAGCTTAGCTTGGCTATGCAACATGCCCCAGTTTGGATGCCTTTCTGAAGTCATCAAAGCATCCTGGATCAGCCAAAACTTGCTTGAGAACTCTTGAAAGAGAGCTGTCTCAGGAGCTTTCAAAAGTTTCTGGCTTCCAGTCACTCTGGAAATGCCATGGAAACAACACTTATAGCAGTCCAGTTCCTGGCTTGGCATTTGGAAGGAAAGGAAAAATGACAAATTGAAAAAAAAAAAAAAAAAAAAAAGAATTAAAACTCAGTGAATATTCAAGTGTGGTTTTAAGGAAATTCTAGTAGTCCTGCATTTAGTCAAATCTGATTTTTCCTTTGTTTTTTTTTCCCCTTTGTGTTCAAGTGCCCACGCTGTGTTATTCTACCTCAGATCTGGAATTTCAGAAGTGCTCAGTGCTGCCCTAAATCTGTTTTCTTTAAAGCCATTGGGAAGAGTCTGTGTTTCAGTGGGAGATGAATACTTTTTAAATTTTGCTCTGTCTACATTTTTGATCAAAAGCACTTCCATCTAGTGTTCCTAAAGCAATGCACACAGGTAATGGTTGTGTTTCACTGTGCTGCCTGTGAGAGGGGCAGTGAATGGAGGGCGTTCTTTGGAAGTGAAGTTATGACTACCTAAAGCTGATAATGATTCTGTCTCCTCTTGGCACTGAAGAGATGAGGACATCAAGACATGGCCAATTCATGCATCTGATTGTCAGAGCTCCTGAGATTCTACAACTTGAGCTGAAATTCATAACGTTGCAAGCTTTCCTCAGGATATGAGAAAGAAGTAAGATAATAAATTAATCTAAAATGAGAGGGTCCAAGAGGAGCTGCTATTTCAAGAAGAGGAATTGTTCTATTTGATAAGTATTGAAAGATTCTTTAACTGAGTACGAAAGCTGCTCATTTCTCCACTAGAGCTTCCTTCTTCCCACACACCTTACCACTGCTGCTTGCAGAATGGAACTGGCATAATCTTTAAGCAAATCAGTGTATTCTTCACCTAGCTGTGAAAATTTTTATCTCTTCTGGGCATGAAGAAGGCAGAATCTAACAGGAATACTGTCTCTGCAAAGAACAGCATGGTACTTCAGACTTGGCCCAGCACTTACTCACAAGAAGAACACTGTTTGGTGCAGTATTGCTCAGGTACCTTGGCTCCAGTAAAGGTATTGTGAGGTGATGGGCTCTCTGACTTTGGTGTTGCTCAGGTTGGCAACAGCTACGAACCTGTTAGAAGAAAAAAGACATCTTCAGTCTAATTGTTTTGGGAACTGCTATGTTTTCAGGCATCATGACCCAGAAGAAGTGCTTTATGACTGGAGGATAGTTTTACGGTGGTAGTGGAAAGCCAGCACTTATATAAAGGAAACACTTTTCAGTACGAGTGACTCTAACAGTGTCTGGGAGAGACTTGGATGTCATAAATTAGGGCCCTGAGTGATTTGATAGAAGTTCTCACTGTGCACTCAAGACTATTGCTGCAGATCAGTTGACATGGTGTAACTTATTCTGTTGGTTTACCCTCTAATTTATTTATCCTCTAAGCAGATCCCAAGTTAGACCCTATGGTGGTATTGGTAGGCAGCTCCATACCATATACACTGTGTGGTGCATCATGACCTAAGCTACAATTCTCCATTTACACTGATTTGATTTAACATTTACTTTTCCAATCTGAACAGCCAACTCAGTTACAAACCATTTTTTTAGCGTATGACATCCGGATCCAGCAATGACAGAAAAGTTTTTAGAGCAGATTGAGGTTTAAATGATTTAAATAGCTTGAAAGTAACAAATATGAGTTGAAAGGAAACTCAAAAGGTTGAGGTAAGAAATGTTACATGATACATAACGCCACCTAGAGGGCAGGTGTGCTATTCAGAAAGATATGGACAGGCTTGAGAGGTGGGTCCGTGTCAGCGTCATGAAGTTCAGCAAGGCCAAGTGCAAGGTCCTGCAGGTGGGTCGGGGCAATCCCAAGCACAGACAGAGGATGAGTGCAGAATGGCTTGAGAGCAGCCCCGGGGTTGAAGAATTTGGGGGGGTGTCGGTCGCTAAAAAATTCAACGTGAGCTGGCAATGTGCCTGTCTATAGCAGGGAGGTTGGAAATAGATGATCTTAAAGGTCCCTTCCAATCCAAATCATTCTATGATTCTGTGATCTGACTTATCTGAAGCATTTAGGTTTTCTGAATAATAGATAAAACAGTACCTACAGTCCTTTTGCCTCACTTTCTGCCATTTCTCTCAGAGGATGAATCTGCATAATGATTGCTTGCTCACAGGACACACCATACTTCACGGTTCCCTAACTGAGACCTTCACTTTATGCTGGACTAACACTCCTTCTTGCTTAACGTTGGCTGTATTCATGATTTATAAGACCCGACCTTCAGTTAGCATAAGTATGTACAAAAATATATATGTGCTTTCTTTCACAATATTTCATGTTGGAGACAGTGCTACTCCAAAGTATAATGCTGGGTTCATAGAAGGTTGACTTGTACTTTACATACTCTTTTTTATTTATAACCTAATGAAAACTAGGCAAATAAATGCAAGTGCGTGTGTGTGTATTTATATATACATATGGAGCTTTATATGGATATATCTGTATGTGACATTTGAAAATATAATCTTGAAGATAAAATTTTAACATTGGATTTACCTTTCTTTGGTGTCATCTTTTCCAGAAAGGTTATATTCACTTTTGAAATACTAATTCATTTTCTCAACTGAATAAGAAGTCTTGGAAACATGTATATGTAAATTTCAATGGGAAAGGCCATGACAGTTTGTCAAAATATTCAGCTTGCATTTATTCATCTGCACCCCCCCCCCCCTTTTTTTTTTCTTTTGATCAGATAAATGTCATGTGGAGGGAGAAAGAAGACAAATTAATCATTCCTGTTATAATATGACAGACCATTAATTTGTGTATGAAGTTATCCTATGTTTTGGAACCAAATCTGTTCTTCTCTTAAAAAAGCACGCTTCGGTCTTCAAAAATAATACATGCTGTACCAGGCAAAATTCTGCTTGGCAATGTTGCATGTGTTATCTGTCTTGCACACTGGTAGCCATATGCTCTTGGAGAAATAGCAAATTCTTCAAAAGAGTTTCAGACAATTCAGGAACTGCGGTAAACATAAGAAATAATTTTATTTGAAGCAATACTGAGGTGTCCAAGCTGTATCACTATGCACTGTGCATGCAAGAAAGGCTGGGATTACTTTCTACCATGTTAAAAATGAGAACTGCTAAAATTCTGTGATATGATATGATAACATGATATCATATCATGATCATGCATTTGATTAAATTCATTTCAGCTGATACTGCTCAGTCATCTGATGATTTTGTAATCTCATTCCAATCCACCCCAGCTCATGAGAAGCTCTGACCTGGAAGGTGGTAAGTGAGAATGAGTCTCTAACTCCTCATATGCTGAGCTGTGGTCACATGAAACGCTCAGTGATGGCACAAGCTTAACATCTTGAAGGACCAAGTCCTCCATCCCACAGGTATCCATAGGACAGAATTTCAAGCATGCTGCATCCACAAAATAAGGACATAAAAAATTCTCAAAATATATAGGATCAAAGTTTTCTCAATACTGTCAGACTCTCTTCTGCAGTTTTTCAGTGATCAGTTATAGCAACTAGGATGGGCATAGAGATTTATTTAGGCATATATTCAAGAAGTGCAAATGTAAATAAATAAATAAATAAAATTAAGAAAGTTAATGTAGGAACAATCCAAACAAGCAGTCATGCTAACAAGTCTACAGCACTGCATATCCTGCAAACTCTATCCTCTGGTGATGCCTCCTGGAATGTGATATAGCTTCGTAAACTGTTTTCTCTCCAGCTGTGTTGGAGACAAGGCCTACAATGCAGAATCTATTTAGGGAAATGTCTTGGCCCAGTCTGCGATGGGTGATGGTTGATATGGAATCTGTTTTGGTTCTGTTCTTAAAACTATACTTTGGAGATTTATCCAAAATGAATGTTTAGAATCAAAACTCGTCAAGTCCATTGTATTTTGAAAGCCTCCATGTTTCACACTGCTAGCAACAGAAGCACAAGATTATTCAATTTGGTAAGCTCTTTTCTAAGAAGCCTTACTTTGGGATATCTAGGACTGACCATGAGTGCAAGCTCTTTGCTCTTAGGTCTTAACCATATATTTATTTTTTTACAAATGACCCTCAAAAAGAACAGGTCACCTGTCCTTGAAAAAGAACATACACCGTATATGACAAAAAAAAGAAAAAAAAGAAAAAAAAGAAAAAAGAAAATCTGTCAATTTAGTCCATAATTGTTTATTTAAAGAAAAATATTTTTCTTTGAAACACATTTTGCTATTTTTCAGGCAGACTGAGTTGTTAATTGTTGGCAAACTCAGTGTGTGCTGTGTGGGTGAGTGTGTTTCTGAAAACCGAGGTGTTATTTGAAACATCAGATTCCAAAGCAATTTGCACAGGAGGAAGAGAAATGTACCACGAGGAGACTAAGTTGTTGCCCCATTAAAAATGTCTCGGCTGGATTAGTCATGGGAGATATACATAAATCAACCTACTGACCAATGTTCTCCTTGTGAACAAAATTCCTTATAGAAAACTGCCCTTTAACACTGAGAATGAACAGTGAGCAGAAGAAAAACTGCACTGCAAGTCCTTTAAAGCACTGAATTAAAGGAAGAAACTTTCAAATGCTTCCTCTCTTTGAAACTCACATGTAACACCTAATGGAGATGCTGCAGTTTTTCTTTCATATCTGCTTTTAAAAATTTTACTTGATCGGTCAAGTTGGCTATCAGCATCTCTAGGTAAACTGAAGGTTTTGACAGATGATCATTTATAGAGGGTGGACACAGTTTTAGAGGCTGTGGTGTTCCATCATCCAGCCCCTCAAATATTGAGGAAGAAGGAGTCTACTCAGATCATAAACATGACAGCAGCAGACAAATGTGCTCACTATCAAAGCTCAGAGCCCTCAGTGATGCATTTTCAGCCACACTGGGATGGACACAAGCTGAGATGACTGATACAGGCTATATAAATAAGGTTCATTCTTAGCAGATGTGCTTTGATTGGTTAGAGCTTTAACCATGGCCATAGTATAGTTATCAGTGCAGTGCTTCTGGTTTTGTCAGATTAAAATTTCAGTAATCCCAGATGCCCTTGAACATTTGGTAAAAACTGTAAAAATATATACTTGCAGAACAAGTGGGAAGAGCAGATCAAGGAATCTACTGAATGGAGCATACTGAGAGAGCACACTTCATTTTCAATGAGAGCTCACATGTTCCCATTGGAAAACTGATCCTTAAATAAAAATTCCAACCTGCTGTTACCTCAGGTACTGATCATAGTTGTGTAGCATGACAATTTGGATAGCAAATCAAAGAAAGAAGAAGTAATTTCTTCCATGGTCACTTTAACACGGAAGTTTAAGGAACGTTCCTTGCTTCTGTTTACCAGTTGCTCTGCTGCATGGATACTGAAATCTCTGCTGTTTCAGATCATCATTCGTTATTCTGGCAAGTCCTCTTTGTGTAATTTATTCCATCCTTTACCATTTAGCTTTGTAAACTGACTTTTTTGTTTTCCAGTGTGCGCTGCTGCAAAGGCAGGCAAGAAACGGAGATCTTTTCCTTGCTGGTTTATTTCAGTGTGCCCAAGGCACGAGCAGATGGAGAATTTTTAATCATTTTCTCATTCTTTGTGTACTGAAACATTTTTACTCTGTGCACGAGACACGTCTTCTGAAGGGTCACCCAAGCAGGAGCAGCAGCACAGTGGTAGAATCAGACAGGCCTATATGAAGACATGGACCACTCATCTCTTACACAGCAGTGAGAGATTTTAACCTTAAGTCAGAAGTAAACTTTCTACTGTGGTATTGTTGCACAAACAGTTTGGCAGCTGTCTGGGTGCACTTAAAAGACATGCTATTTAGCACTCAAACTGAACAGAAAAGAATACTGACTTGAAAGAATGAGAGCTACAGATGTAGGGTTAAAGGTGCTCCAAAGTACTTTGGATAACTGGGAAGATCTGCAAACAGTGAAGGCTGTAGTACTCATCCCCTGATGAGAAATCTTTAGCTTTAGTAATAATAGTAAATAGCTTTACTATTAGTCATTATATGCTAATCATATTTAGTTAAAAAAAGTCTGTAGTGAAAATCAGAGGACAAACTCCTAGTGCTTCATTGTAGACATGTTATTTAGAGCACAGTCTTTATATGCAACAAGCACAGCTGAAGCAATTGGAGCATGGAGCTACACGAGATTTTTGTTTGGTTACAGGACGCTTATCTTTATCATTTGATTTTCTTGTGGACGTAAGATATTTTCATATATCACTGTTAGTGTTAAGCAGCTCTGACAATCAATACCACAAGACAATTTTGGAGTGGCTAGATATGGAATTTCAATATTTCACTGCTAGCTGGATTGGGATGAAGATTGCTACTGGGCTCATGACTGTTTCTTTGTTATCGTAATGGCCATTTCCAAGGTTTTTGCTGCTCTGAAATCCATTTGGTTGTTCGAGAAGTGCTGGGATTTAATTCATTATGAAGTCTGAATTTTGCATTCGGCTGTGGGGACCATTGAAAATCAATTTCTCAAAGTCTGGTATGGGATTTAGTATTGAAAGTCCAGATTTATGCTCTACTGAACCATGTCTTTATGCAAATTAAAGGTGTAGAATAACAATTAAGTGTCTCATTTTCACTTCTGGTTGCACTGGAAATGGTTACCTCACTGAGGAGAGGTGAATGAAGCTCTAGGTAGCCCCCATTTTGTGTTCCTCAGATTCTCAAGAACTTCCTTCTGAGTTAAGACTTCAGGCCTTATGCTGGGAGAGTATCAGGGAGAGCCCCAGCAAAATCAAGGTGTAGTTGAAAATAACATTTCAGGCTGAAAAACAGAAAATAGTCTCAAATCCACTGATAGACGCAGTCTGGGATTTTATTTTTTCATGAACAAAGTGTCCCTGATGCCTTTATATAGCTGCCAACAGAGATCAAGTTAAACACAAGTGGCAGGAAGTGTCTTTTAATCTTTCCAACCATGTTCTTGAGTCAAAGTCAGGGAGGAGCAGATCACACGAGTCCCTCTGTGATCCCAGGGTACGAAGAGTCTCAAGGGCTCCTCCTTCATCATGTGTTCAGGACGGCAATGAAAGACGAAATTAGCAGTCTCCAATGTGTGTGAGAGAGTTTATACCTTAAAAAGAACTTATTATCATGTAAGGGTTCATCAGGCATTGCATCATCATTGTGTTGTGCTGGTCGTGATTGCAAATGAAGTTCTTGTCATCATGCCATCACACTGGGGTAAATATGTCATTGAATCCTCAGTGTATGTGCAGCTCCAATGTAACGGGGAAGATATTTATCTGCAAAAAAACTAAATAAGAATAATAATTAAAGGAGGCAGGAAGGAACCTGGCACTGGAGAAAACAGAAGTGAAGTCACACACGTGGCTGAAAGAGAGCTGTGATAAGAAGTCTGCTTGTGTTTTTGTACCTTTGGGTTTACAAGGGAGTTGATGTCCTTCTCCTGGCAGGTGTGTGTGCTTTTCTGGAAGAAATCACTGGAGAGGATTGGTAACTACCTGGGTTTGTCTCTGCAAATGGTGTGAGTGCTGTGGGTTCTGGTGGAGTTCTGGATGGGTCACTCTGTCAAATCCAGCTTTAGAGACCATTGCTTAAAATCTGCCCACATCTCCTGAAAGGGGCGGACAAAGCATTATGAAACTAATCGCATAACTATTCTTTTGTGAGATTAAAAGCAAGGAGCGAGAGGCAAGGCCAGAGGGACACTCAGAATGGCTAATGCAATTTATATCTTGCTCACTCCGCTTTGCTGTCTTGCTAATTTATTTTAAGATGTTTCCTGAACCTGTCATCTAGATTTAGCATGCAATTCACCTTTCAGACAAAAAGGAATTTTCCACTGCTGCTGGAGCAGTGGGAGAGCAGATGGCTGAGAGCTGCGGAAGGCAGCAACTCCTGGTGCAGGGCAGAGGGTCGCGTGCGACAGCATCCCCAGAGCCAGCATCCCTCTGGGGACAGGAGGGGGGGCTCCTCTCTGCTTCTGGTTCACTAATGCTTAACAAATTGTTGGAATTGCTTTGGAAAGGCATCACTAATGCCACTAAAATGAAGATAAGTATGGCTGCTTAGTGTTAATCTTGTAAAATCTCTTGTCCTGGAAAAGAAAATACATATATCATGAGTGTATCTGAGATGAAATTTTAGCTGAAGCACAGCACACAAACTCAAAAATGAAGTGCTCTTCTGGAAGTGCCTCTTGGTCTTCCATATGGATGGAAAGCTCTTCACTAAGTTTCAGTCCAAATTATACATAAGTCATAATAACACTGGGTTATCCCCATGTAGCCCTATTTAAGTCTCACATTCCCCTGAGGGCTCCACATCCTGCAGTATAATGTGGCCGTGATGGGGGGCAGAGTGTTAGGAAGTGCTGATGAGAGAGACAGATTTGTTAGCTGATAACTTTTGCAACCCATTGGCATCATGTTGTGTCCTTGGGGTAAGCAATGGGATTTCTCTGCTGCTCTGTGTCCTTCTGCTTCTTGTCTATCCTTAATTTACACTCCCTTCCCTCCAGGGCCAAACAGATGTGTCAGTTCTGACGCCAAATTGAAAAAGTGGGTCCAAGAGGAAAGTAAAAGTGGAAAAAGCACTTGTTTGGGGAGATGAAAATAAACTTCTTGAGATTCTCTTTTTTGGTAATTTATTTGCACTCAGCTAAAATGTTTCTTCCTTCTTTTCCAAAGATTTAGTTTGGAGACAAGCTGAATCATTTGTTCTGTTTTCACTGTGGTGTTCTTGAAGTCTTCTGACCTTGTTTTTTTGTTTGGGTTTTTTTTTCTTTCCTTTTTTGGATTGATTCAAGTTTTAAAATGCTTTCACTTCAAGGACTGTGAAACTTTACAACCCACTGGAGGCAAACTGAACCTTCCTCTCAGAAATGAAGCAGTGATGTCATTCATTCTTCTGTTGGTACCCATCTCCCTTATTCTAACCTATGCTCACTTAAATCTGAATTCACACAGAACTCTCTGCTCTGCCTGTATTCTGACTTCAACTGAAAACTGTGTTACCTTGCTTATGGAGCTGTGAAAAACTTCACTGTAAGGTGGAAAGGGAAACAGCCTGCAGAATGCTCAGAGAAGGAAAGGAAAATATTTAGTGCAGGACATCCCCGTAATGTTTCTCTGGGAGATGTTGATCTCATCCTGAAAAAGCGACTCCACTCATTCAACCATTCTGAACTTTCTCATGAAGAGTAATTGGATATTATTTATTCTTTGGCAAATGAATGCGTACAGGAGAATTAGTTGGAAAATGCAGCTATTCCTATTAGATTGCCCCTCTGGTGCAAGATAAACTCTGCTGTTTACATCTCCTGAACCATTATCTCCCTCACTACTGGGGGAAGCTTTAGTGGAAATTATACTGGTTTTTGAGGATACCTCCTGGAGGCTGATTTCTGTTGGGTGGGAGCTTGTGTGGGAAACACTTCACACCTTGAAGCTCAAATGTTCCATACTAAAATGAAAAAAAAAAAAAAAGGAAAATGAACAATGAAGGAAAAACATCTTGTAAACCCAAGTAATCGGAAGGAAAGCATAAAATGCAGGGATAGAAACTGCTCTCCATTGGCTTTGGTAAATAATAAAAGTGGCTGTAATGTCTCTTGGTTATTTTCTTCATCTTGCAGGGAACAAATAGCAGTGGCAGACCTTCTCATGTTCATCATTTTCATAGGGAGGTATTTCCAGTGGAAGTGCATCTTTGGAGACATTCCAGGAGAAATAACTTAAATAATAAAATTATACGCGAATAGGCTTGCCTCAATTATTTTACCTTAGAGCCACTGAGACGAGATCATTAGCTGGGTGGGAAACCACATACTCTGACTTCTATGAGGTGCAGAGCAGCCAGCATTGGGGCGCAGGTTAGCACGGCATCTCCTGTGATCTGCTCACCTTCCTTGTCGCTTTAACAGAGTGCATCCATGCTGTTAGCTTAATGTTGTATCACCTCTCCCCTTCTTCCAAGAGAAGTTTCATTTTAATCACTGCAGAAATATTAACTGTGATAAGAGGGACCTGCAGTCTATTAATTTCTTTCTCCATAGTAGGTTGCCATCACTAATAAGCATTGCAGGCAGTTCATGCAGTGCTAGCTGCAGTTGCCAGCTCTTTCCCTCATAAAATCTTGTTTTAGAAACTCCAACTTAGTGAACTTTCAAGTATTTGGTGGTAAATTATCCACGTAGAGCTAGAAAGAGTTTTGATCTTTATTGCCAAAACTGAAACATATCACACAATTATATCTGTTCAGAGGAAATTTAACTGGGAATTAAAGCCAGTCATTTCTTATTACGGAGATAGCTATGAAAAACTAGAGAGTGAAGGATGACTCATAACTTTAGGACCTACATCTTCATCCTGATCCACTTTCCTGATCCCAACACCACCAAATGCCTTGATGTCCAGTGCACTGCGTGGCTTGGGATAAATCTAAATTTCCAAACATTTTCAGTGTCTGAGGCTCTTGCTGTTTTTGCACTGTGGAATGAGGGAATGTCATAATGAAATTACTTTTTTTTCTATCTAAAAATAGTTAGATTACCAACATCAGCCTTTGTAAGTGTGAAAAGGCTATCTTGCTTTTTTATCACATTGGTTGATATCTGTATCCAAAATCCAGTATTGAAAGCATCTTACTGGATATTAACTTGGACTTTCTTGGTAGAAATGAAGGGCGCTAAAGCCGAATAATCCTTCTTCCTTTTTCTAATGAAGCTGCAGCATTTCCTTTCTTAGCTTTTGGGTTTTTTTCCCCTTTTTATTCAGCAGTCGGTGTGGAGCTGCAAGTTCTGTCCTTTAGGGCTCTGCTGCAGGCTGTGGTAGTTATGTAGTTCAGTAATATTGCTTGATGCTATGTAATGAACTGTACTTTTGAGAGAAATAGCACACATTTTGTACATGATAATTCAGAGGAAGATGGTTTTTATATTTCTTTTATTATAAGTGAAACTATTCAACAATTTTGATCTTAAAACAGGAACAAGAGCAACAAAAAATGACTCCACACTAAGGGGAATATGAAGTTATAAGCCTGAAATGAAAACTGTCTTGGTTAATCACTCTGCTAGAATAAATTCCAGAGCTGAAAGAAAATGTGTGAATTACAGCTTACATTAAAGTTTCTCTATTGTCTATTTCACATTAGTGAGATATAGAGGAACTTAATAGAGTTTGAAGCATGTTTGTAGAATACTACTGGATGTACCTAATTTAAATGAGCTTTTAAAACTTCAGCGATGCAGAGGTATATGAGAGGAACTGTACCAACTCTGTCACCTCCCTACACCCTCTCCCTGGATTAAGCACCCCTGCCTGACTCTCGTGTTTGCCTACGCATAGAGGATTAAATTTACCTTGCCTAGTCAGATGTACCATGGTCAGCTTCATTTTATAATTGAATTTTCTCTAATGCATTTTCTGTGCTCATTAAGCCCCCCCAAATTAGTGGGAGTTATCATACACTAAACTGAGCAGATGAATAACCAAGTGCTTGAAACGCTCTGTGGCAGTTACTTTGGACCTTCTTTAAAAGCTGATATTTTCTTTTGTTGCAGTGCCCAGGGAAGCGGAGAAGAACTACTGCGATTTGCTACTGAGATGCTATAAAATGGAAGTGAGATAAAGGCGGGTCTTTGCAGAAAATACTTTGGGTAAGAACATACTGGTTTAACAATGTTAGTCACGGCACATTTACTTATTTATTTATTCTTTTGAAAGGCTTTCTGTAAACTTTGAACGTAGATACAAAAAAGCAGCTACTCATATAGGAAAACAGATCATTGCACTCCATCAAAGGATAAAGCAATGAAGGATCTGCGGGTTCATCAATGACAGAGATCAGCTTTTTGGATCAGCTCTTCACATCTCCAGCAGGAGTCCTTTGGGAGGTACAGAAACCATCTGCATCCTAAGCGTTTCATTCAAATCTGCACGTCAGATATTTACTACAAGGTCTTCTTTGACTCTGTGTGGTGTTATCAGTGATCAGGAAGCTCAGATCACTGTAGGAAGTATTGAATGTCTCATTTCAAAATCAGTCTGGAAACATTCCCAAGGATGCATCTGCTCTTCTAATTTAGTACAGAGGAGAAGAAATTGTGAGGAAAATTAAAGCTAGAGTAAACTCTAAGCACCCTACATTTTGATGTTGCTGTGATAGAAAATGTATATAATAATGGAAAAATCTCCAATAGTTGTTCTGCTTTTAATCTTAAATTGTAACTGATGGCACAAAAGAGATCCGTCTGTATTACAGGAACAGACCTTTTTCAAAAATTTGTATGTGATAGGGGTGTTAGATACATTAAATGCTTGCTGCACATTTTACTTTATATCCTGAAATCCAAATTTCTGAGCTTTCAGAGGCTCTGCTACTCGTTATAGCCATGGCTACTCAATAGCAATCCAAGATACTGTACTACAAAACAAAGTATTTTATAGTGTACTATAAAACAATAGATCTTTGACTGATGCAATAAGCCTTAACCAGTGAACCTGAGCCTGAGGTCTGGCTGCAGAGTATCCAGGAGAAGCAGGGGAAAAGATGCAGTGAGAGCTCATACCTAGCTTTGCAGGCTTGCTGCCAAGGTGTCATTTGAACTTGCTTTACCCACCTGCTCCAGAGAGACTTGCTCCAGGCTGGGGAGGGACTTGGGAAAAGGTTGTGGCCAGAAAAGCAGCTGCCCTGGGATCTTATTGCTTTGCTCTGACATGGTCTTTCCTTAGCAACACGCATGCACTTTTCCTGAAATTCTATTTCTGTTGAGAACACATTTTATTTCCCCCTTCTTACTCTTTATTTTCTCTGTCTCAGCGTCCTCGACTCATTTCTTGTTTCCCTTCCTTGAGACTGCTTTGCTCACTAGTAAATCACCTCTCTGCATCCCCTATGCTCCCTGGTTCCCTTTTCAGCCTAACCCAGTAGGTATGGCTTGGAACAAACTGATGTGCTCTCTTAGAGTAGGAAACACGGGAAAGATGCACTGCAGGTAGCTTAGGTGGTGGTGGTTAGTGTCATAACATCAGGATTATAGCTCATAAATCCTGGAGGCTGGCTGCTCCTGACTGTGCCCAGTACAACTTTCGTTATTTTCTTTGCTTTATTTTTCTGCATCATCTAGCACATAACATTCAAAACATATCACTATAACTTAATGCTCTTCGTGGCATTTGTAAAAGAAAAAAGGTTGGTTGTATGTGTTTTTGTTTTCCTTCCATTTCAGGAAGAGGACTCTTAAAATCACTTTATGCTCAAAATGTTTGCACTGCTGAATTAGAAGAAAATAGGAATTCTCCCGGGGAAGTGATCCAAGGAGATCACTGTTGGAGTGTAAATTTGTTGGGCTGATTGATGATGTAGTTTGCACTTACAGCACTGTTCTGTGCTTTGCACACCTCTCTTAATACTACTCCTTTCTTATCCAGCTTATTTCTAAATGCTTCTGCTGCTGTTGAATTTAATGAAGTCATGGAGGGAAATTAGTGTAAGCATGCACAACTTTTCCCACAGTGTTATGCAGCTATTTAAAACAGGAAAATGTAATCTCCTTTCCATTGCATTGACTGTGCGTCGTGGAAAGGAATTGTACTATATGTCAGACAAGTGGTATAACTAGTTACAAGCCTGTAATCAAGCTCTAGAATATTGAAGCAGCTCTATGCATTTTCCACCTCAGTGACCCCAAAAATCAGTTCAGGTTGCATGTGGTAAGTGCTGTTAGACAGAAGAGGTCCATTACAGCTTAGCTTCACAGAAACTGCTAGAGCTGTAGTCAGTAAATCAGAAAAAATTATCAGTAACAGATCTTGAAAGTGGGCTATTTCTTAATGGCAGCTATAACAACGGCACTATTGCTGCATGCAAGCTAGAATCTAATTCTGTATTTTCAGCAATAGAGATACAACTCAGTAGAGCAGTGTTTTCATGAGCCAAGCACTCTAACCATCAGTATTCTCTGTAACCCTGCCCTATTTTGTCATAGACATATAGCATGCACTATGAACATTTTTTGAATGTAGACAATACATGAGCCAGGGCAAAGTCGGAACTCAGCATTGCAGTGTGATTTACTGGCACTTAGAAACTGTATTTTCATCTGATGTAATTTTCATTTGAACTTTAGAGCCTGCTTTTTTTTTTCTCCTTCAGTTTTATTCTGTGATTTATCCTTAAGTCATACTTCTGCTCCTTATGGGTTCTTCCTGTGCATATAATTCCTCTGGGAGCAGCTGCAAATGAAAGGCAGATTGGATGTGTCTGTTTTCTTGTTTTTGCAACAAAGAGTGAGGCTGCACAGAAATGCTTTTATTCAGATCACCACGCTCAGAGTGCTTTTGTTTGTTTTCCTGGCTTGAAGTGCTACTTCCATTTTCACTTTTCTGCTGGAGTGAGAAAACGATGAGCGCAAATGTTAGACACCAGGGTTGGTGTCCTGGAAAAATAACTATTTATTTGCCCAAGTTATTTGAAGAGAAAACTTTCAAACACTGTATCCTTGTAAGAAAATAAATCAATGAACTCTAGAATATATATGAATCACCTACACTGTAGGTCTTGCTGATGGCTCGATATGTTTATGCTAGTAATTAGGTGCTTTATTTAAGCACCTAATGAATTCTTGTTATATTTAAGCCTGGTTCACGGTTGGGTGGGGGATGTCGCAGAGGACAAATCAGAAGAGAAGGGCTGGTTGTAAGCAGAACTTTCTTGATGCTCATCTCAGAATCAGCAGTTCTTGAACAAAACATTGAGAACACATTTTCTAGAACAAAAGAGCAGATCTGAAAATTGTGAAAAGAATCTCTTTGAGATAAATACTTTATTTATAACAACAATAAATCTGAAACCTTCCAGCAAAGCTCCATGCATGCTGGTTTTATACTAGAACATGACATTTTGTTCTGGACTTGAAACATGGAATGCAGAGGTTAATTCTTTCTCTGGGAAACTGCATTGCTTACAGATGGACAGAGAGAACATGTTATCCCTTGTTTAAGAGCCAGTTGGTCTGGATTTACTACTCAGGTCTCTCTGGTATTCAATTTGTCTTTCCTTTGGTGGAATCATTTGTAATTATTCCTATCTTTTCTCCAGGTGCTCTAATGATGTGGTCTTTTCACAATTTACTTTTAATGTCCCATGATATCCAGAATATAAGATAAATCTTCATACCTTATCTCTTGTATTTTAAAGATTTAACTTTCATTTTATGTCTATGAATTGTTACATACAGAATAACCATTGGAAGATCCCTAAAAAAATAATCTTACAATTTTCCACTTCAAGATTTTCATTTTCCAAGACACCTTTTCCTTTACATTTTTTTTCCTTCTCTTCCCTGTTGTATCTTTTAGCCATTTAAATCCAGCTGTTCACCTTTCTCTGGTTCATAAACTTTTTTTGTTTGATGAGTGAGTGCCATCATCATCTTGGAATGGATAAAATGGAAAAATTATGAATCACTACTGCAGAAATGAATGTCATTAAGAATAGTCTTCTTGCATGTTAACTTGTTTGCTAGAGCCTATGGGAATACCTAAGAATAGAGGAAATGTTCTTCACTTGGTTCAGCCCAAGCATTTAAAGCCTGCCTTGCATCAGCCTGCTAAAAGCAAACCTTGGCTCTTGTGCATGCCTCATGTCCCATATGGACACAGGGCTTTCTCTGGTGTCTGTCATGGTGACCTCTGTCCCACGCATCTGCAGTCCTACCTGAGTGAGGTCTGAGCACAGATTGCCTGGATTTAAGGGCTCTCAGTTCCCTCTGTTAGCAAGGCCTCTTGCTGCTTGATGCTGGAAGTATTTTGCCTCCAGAGAGCCTCTTCCCCTTCTCAGTGCCATTACCACTGCTGCCACATCCCCTTCCCACAGAAGAGCAAAGCCAAAGCTGGAAAATAGGCAGAAGGCTGCAAACTCCTCCTAATCTCCAACTTTGGTAGCAGCATCCAGGCAGCATTCCAAATTTTCACTCATGCTGTCTGGGTAGTCTATGGGGGGATTATGACCTACTTCAAACCTTATGGACAAGTGTGCATGCCTCATCTCCTCTCACTTCCTTCTAACATGTATCATGAGATGGTAAGAAGAGGATCATTTTATTCTTTAATTTTGGTAGGCCATCAGAACCCTTAGATCTTCAGTCTCAGCACCCCTACTTTGTATATTGTTCACACCTGTGCTTTTACTATTTTAAAAAGAATCTGTGCATATACTACTTAGAAAAATATTATACAAATAAAGTAGAACAGCCTTAATTAAACAATTTAGTGTTTGCCTAGTCAATGTGATTAACTTTTTGTCCCAGTAACCCCTGAAATGATAGCACTAACAAATAGTGCAAGGCGTTTTAAAATTAAATGAAATGTTCCTTTGATTACATTAAAGATAATGCATTTTAGGGCTATTCCTTCAGGAGCTGTTTCTCGCCCGTGACAGCATTGATCAATTTGCCATGTCTTTCCCTCCAGGAGTAATCTTTAAATCTCCTCAAGTCATTGTTTGATCAAAGTGCATTTGCAATTGGGTGATTGGAGCAGTCTGAGTTGCCATCTTAATGTAAAGGTCCTATGGGATAGAGAAAGGAAAGAGAATGTACTTATGCTTAGGGTAGTAAATTGATCTGAGTACGTGGGTAATTACACACAGGTAGAAAAAAAGTGAAAGTCTTTGAGGAAAAACTGTTCTTAAAAGTCTTGATAAAGATCTGTTTGAGCTATTATTTTTCCAGGAAAACCAAGTCATGACTTACTGATACCTACAGGTGTTTGCAGGTGAAAAATGACTCCTGGATAGTAAGGGCAAGACACAGAATTCCCTTATCTCACAAATTATCGTTTATTTGTGAAATGTCCTCTGTAGGAGGAGGCCATGAAGGATTGCCAGCATCAGTCCCATGAGCTATGTAGGTCGGGTTGGGTCCCCTCCAGTATAGGCAGCCTGTTTGCTGAGGGAAGCTCTCCGCTGCCCTGAGAGGACCTTACCAGAGAAGTAATAGCACTGCTGTCCTCAGC
Source organism: Gallus gallus (assembly GCF_016699485.2). Classification (NCBI taxonomy): domain Eukaryota; kingdom Metazoa; phylum Chordata; class Aves; order Galliformes; family Phasianidae; genus Gallus; species Gallus gallus. The sequence goes on from NC_052544.1 coordinate 14,563,404, forward strand.
TTTGGAAGAGGTAATGCTTCATTTGTGGGTGACATTAATTCATTTGGCAAAACTTCAGAAATATGGATTGCTTCCAGTCCAAGCAAGTGTGAGTAAATTTGCTTTTACAGTGCGCTACCTGAATTTGAACCCAGACCCTTTTCAAATCCCATACCCAAGCAGTAACCAAGATGAGGGGTTCCAAGTGGGGGGGGTGGGGAATCTTAATAATGGGAGTAGAACAGTGGGAAAATGGTATAGGAAATTAGTCTTATCCCATGTTTACAGCTCATTTCCACTTTTCAAGATGAGTAGAAATTACTTTTTTTCTGGGTATTTTCATTGGCATTTGGAACCAAAAAAAGAGCAGGAGGGAACCAGTGAGGTTGTTCTCATGCATAAGCCAGTAAAACCAGGGAGAGAAGGAGGATGTTGGGGTATTTGGAGCAGCTGGGGCAGTTGCAGACTTGGCTTAGCAGGTTTTAACTTAGGTCACTCTAGGAAGCTCAGAGTAAGCTCAGCAGTATTCCCACTGCTGAGCAATAAATGACCAATTTTGCGATACAAACTCCTGGAAACAGCCTCTCACACTCCTCTCAGTTCTGCTGTTGCACATGGGCAAGAGACCAGAGCAGAGCATTTCATAGAAAGCCACAGAGAATGGACTGCTGAAGAGCGAGAAGGATACTTGCCTGATGATGTCTTTTAATTCAGATGATAGTGCAATAATATTGATGCTATCCAGAAGGCAGGATAGGATTTCCTACAGCTGCAAATCTTGATGAAAATATTAGGGGAAAAAAACCTAAAAACAAAACAACTGAACTAGATCTTCTCTCTCTCATCCCTTCATATCCTTCTTGCTCTTCCTAGAAAAAGATTGTAGAAAAAAGGTCTGACGTGGTTTGGGAGCAGGGTTCAACAACAGGAGCAATTTCCACAACATAAGTGCCTTTGAGAGATCTTTTGGGGGTTATGATAGCACAGTTCTGGTGTGAGGATACATCAGCCTTCACTTTTCACCTGTTCTGTTAGGAACCTGAGGTGACTGGCTTAAAAGCCTTGAGGTGAAATGGGCTCAGATCTGTTGCTCTTAGATGATGTTGAGTAGCAGTGCCAACTCTTGGTCACTGTTCAAGGTTCAAAGAGGATAACAGGTCCATATAATATCCTGTAATATTGGAAATATATATATATATTTGTGATTGTTTCTTAATTTTCCACCCATCCTTTCCTTTTCCATTCCCCATTCTTTTAAATTTATTACGACTGAGTCAAAAAACTATGGCAGATATTTTCAGATTAGCCAAAATCTGATGATTTATGAATGTTTATACAATATCGAGTAAATGATAAGATTCATATTGGTTCAATTCACTTCAATTAAAACTTCTAAAATGCTGTAAGCCTTGGTTTGAGACTTCTTGTGCTGGGGCTACTGTTTCCATACATCATGAAACTTAAATGGAGCCAATACTCCCTTTCCCACCTTCTTAAGTGGATTTTCAGCTTTGAAAGGTGTTAGAAATTAGTGGTTCCAGATGACTTGCCAGCTTCTTGTAATTCAAATGTGCAGTTTCTGAAAGTGACTTTCCTCAGTCCTCTATCGTTTAAGATGTGTTTTGGTATGTTCAGAAGGAAAGGCAGAACAATTTCATTTATAATTAGAATTTACTTTGTGAAGGGTTATTTTAAAATGTTAAATACAAAGAGTATTTCATTTGGGCTGGAGCTTAATGCATGTGAAGAAGAGCCAGAAGTGGTTCATTGATTTAGTGCCAATATATTCATTGACAAGACAAGCTGTTGCTTTACGCAGTCAGTTGCGTTATTTTATGTGACTGACACACATGAACTTGAATTGATAGTAAGGAGAAGGAATCAATCACTTTCCTTATTTTTAAGCCTTCCAACTCATAGCGCTTTGAAAGCTCAGTTCACCTTGGGAGACACTGCATAAGGATTCAGAGAGCATGAGTTTAAAATTGATGTAAAGAACTGTATACTATACAGCCTTAAAAACTATGTTACTCAGTGTAGTCACGTTCTGTAATAGATCACCATTGGTTTATGCACCTTTTTCATAGGAGATAAATTACAGCTATTAGCTAAAAGATAGTTTCAATAGCTTTTAACCTATTTAGTAATGAAGTGGAAAGAAATAAATTGCTACAGTGATGTGAACGTTTAGATACCATTTGTTGGTAAAATTCTCATATATAGTCAGGCTGTTCTTGAAGAAAAAATTAATTTCTAAAAATTAAGTGCAACACACTTTTTCCTGTTTTTTTGAGATGATGTACTTATTGGCTCTTTGCAGGGACACCAATGTGACCATGCTGTTTACAGAATTCTAGTGTAAGCTGCAAGGACAGGAGTTTTCTTTCTCCTTTCAAACCTCACTCCCCATCCTCACTCCCCTGGCACTGGACCACAGTACTTCAATGCAAGGCAGGCAGTGCCTCCCCCACTAAGGGAACCAATAAGAGCATCGAAATTTTAGATGTAAAGTAATCTATTTGTAGCAATTACTGACATTAAATATTACAGTGAAATGTCAGCAATGCATTTTTTGGGGGAGGAGAGGAGGGAATTAAAAACATACTAGGGAAAAGTAAGGCAGTTTGAGCTGGTATGAGTTATACAATTACTTCAAAGCACAAAGGACTTCCCAGCAATAGTGCATATTGAACAGGACATGAGAATGGAATTTAAGATGCCAAATAAAAGCCTTTAACAACTACTCGTAGCTTCGTTTTGAATTTACAGACAGTCTGAGGGATGAGAAGTTAAGTAGTATTAAGGCTGTAGCTTGACAGATACTGAGGATTTGAAATCTAAAGCTTGAAGTTCCCATAAATCTTTCTATTAAGCTCTTTGACAAGTTCCAGAAATCCAGGCAATAGGATCTGCAGTTATTTATGTGCTACCTGACAGTAGGTAATAAAAGTGTCCTACTTTCTTGGAGGTATGTAAAAATGCAAATTGTTTTGAGACATCTCTAATTTACACATTAGATTTTCTGATGTGTATTTCACTTTTCCTCATTTTCCTTAAATGAGCATTATTGCCTGAAGGGAGAAAAACACCTGTAAAATCCTACAAGGCTTTGTATGTCAAGATGTGCTTTCTGGATGCAACTCAACCTAATTATTCATGCTCTCTGACGCTGTTCAATACAATACACAGGAGCCTCAAAACTAGGAAAAACTGCACACTTTGGGCACTTGAAAGCAATTTCTGCGTTAACTTTAGGTTAGGAACTTTAGGTTCCTCATGCTGTGAGATATTTACATGAATGGCAACATTCAAGCAGATGAGTAATACTGTTTAAATCCTGATACTCTGACAAACATTTAATAAAAGCTTTACACTGAAGGAGAAAAAACAGATTTTTTAAACGAGGCACACATTTTTCTTCATGTATATATCATCTCATTAATTCCTCTCCTTACTTGTAGACTGTAACACAGATGAAATTTTGATTACCAGATGCTGCCTAGTGACAAGAGATTGCAAGTTCTGCCCTGAATGCATTACTCCGTGATGCAGGAAGGCTGAGAGAGCTGAGACTGAAGAGGAATTGCAGTAATTGTTCAACCAACTTGAATATTGCAGTGCAGTATTGGAGTGATCATCATGAAAGGATATATTGAATATTCCTGTGGGAATACGCTTTAGAAAAGGCGTATTCTTCATAACTCACATCTGATGTATTTCCTTCGCCTCTGCCACACAGGGCATGATTTCTTCCCTGCACCTGGACATAAGGAACACAGAGGCTGGGTGAACCATTTCTCCCATAAATTCAATGAGTTTGATATTTTATACTGAAATTTTCCAAGTTACTCGTGAGATTTTCCCAATAGGATTCAGTCACATCGTTCCTATTAAATTACTAATTAAGCCGCCGGAATCATTTAGTGACTTTCAAAATCACAGCCTTAGTGCTGTAAAATCAGTAATGATTTCACTCAGTTGGGTACATCAGTTCCCTATACAGCACTTGTTTTTCTTACCTGGAAAAGGAAAATACGGTGTGTTTCCCTTACTGGGCTGAAATTCTTGACAGCAGATTTGCCTCACAATATATGGTAAGACACAGTGAAAAAATCTGAATTATGAAAGAAAACAGAAAAAAACTGGACAGGCTAATGGGTTTGAATATTGTGTATATACTAAATATTCCTAAAGCAATGCAGATGCCTACATCAAATAGTAACTGTATGTTGCTAAGATGACAACATGTTTCCAGTGCCTGTTTATGGGATTTAATTCCCTAGTTTTCTAGACAGAACAGTTTCAAATAGTCAGTTGTGCATTTACATTATGTACAGTAATCCTCTGCAACTAGAAATCATTCAGGAATGCCTTTAGATATGCGTAAAACAAACTTGTTTTAATAGTTGAATCCAGTCACAGCAGGGGGCTTCCCTCAGTGCTGCATCATTTTGTCAGATGGATAATGCAATTTACAGAAACTATAAATGCTTTATTATATCCCTGTTTTGGGAAGAGGTGGATTTGTTTATGGTCTGTTGTAATCACAATAGACTAGTTCATGTTTCCAACATCACAACGTACTCTTTTTCTTGGGTAAACCAGAGGGACTTTTTCAGAAAAAAAGAAAGCAGCACAGCTTTCACTGGCTGAAAATGAACGAACTGCATCAAAATATATTCCTACGTAATATTTTTTTTTTTTATTTTTAAAATACAACTGTAGGTATAGTCCGACAAATGTAGAATTAATAACAGTAAGGCAGTATTCATGGCCTTGTAGGTCTGGGGATGTTTTCAGCACCCATCCATGATCCGCTTTGATGCCAGCTGCAAAAATCAGATTAATGCTCACGTTGTTCTCGTACATCCTTGAAGATTGTTGGAGTTGATGCTACTTCTATTAAAAGTTTATTAATAGCCAAAAAAAAAAAAAAAAAAAAAAAAAGTATGTGTTTTGACTTTTCCTTACATGAATAGCCCCCATTGGCCTCAAACCAGGGTAATTTACATTGTGCTTGTCTTGGTGGTTGATGCTGATAAAATTAAAGCCAAAGTTAAACTTTAAGAGGAATTTCTACAAATGGAATGTGCTGAATTTGTGCGCAAGGAAGAGAAAGAGAAGAGCAAGCAGAAAACCTGCAGAGAATGGGGGAAAATATCAAAAATCCAATATCCAAAAATATCAAAAGTCTCACGATGTTAAATGTGCACCAGCTATTAAACACCATAATAATAATAAAAAGTTCATGCAAAAGGTAATGCTAGATGGGAAAACATAGTAGCAAAGTTAAATATAAAGCATTTTTCCTCATATAGTCTTGCTACACTGTGAGAACTTTTGTTCTATGAAGTTACAACACTAGGAGAAATGGAGAGGGGTCAAAGTAAAGAGAGCTTTAAGGAATTCCAGTATGTCGTGTCTGTCTTTTAGGCACAGGAATTATTTTTCTGCATCACCCTTCATTTCCCATTTGCTGTGAATTTGGTTGATCCGATGAAGAAAATTCTCAAAAAAAATACACTCATATAAATTGTGTGGTGGACATGAAAAGAAAAAGGGATAAACAAGGGATGTACAAGCTGTGTGTAGCAGCCCAGGTTGCACTGTAGTGAGCACATCTCTACTGCATCTTCCTAGTGTTGCAACCACCAAAGTAAAAACTGGTGTTTTTTTCTGTTTATTCCTTTGTTGCTCTTTGAGAAATATCCTAATTTTGACTTCTCCAGGTGTTTGCCTTGCCTGTGAGGTTGAATTCCAGATGAAATGCTTGTTTCAGTGTTAGAAACTGAATTGCAGTTGTCTGTTGTTGATTATTCTAGCTGGACTCTAGAAATACCTTGCCTCCTTCAATTGCTCAGTAGATACATTGCAGAGTTGAAGGTCTTTGCTTATAGAGCTGGATGAAATGACCACTACGGTGACAAAGGTCTTTGCTTATAGAACTGGAGGCAATGAACACTATGGTGACAAACCTTGACCAAACCACTGAAGAAGGTCTCATCTTCAGTCAGTGCCATTTATCTACTAAACAGACCAAACCAATACCACTACATGATTTGCTTATTGTCTGAATATGGATAAGGAAAAAAACATTCCTTTGCAGCATTGTGGAATTATAATAAGTTGATAAATTATCTCACCAGAATGCTGTATATTCTCTCGTCCTGCAATTAATCTTGTAACAGAGCAAACAATGACATAGAATTAATCAACCACTGTGACAAAAAAAAGACCGTGATGGAAAGATGAACCCAGCTAAAATTAATTTTTTGAGCGACAGCTTGAAGCTCAAACAAGTGGAAAACATGGTGCAAATTGTACCTTGCTCCAAGAAAGGGATTTTAATGAGAAATGCAATGGCACAGCAATACTAATCAGTTATAAAAACACAGTCCTCCTCAGACCACTGAGTGATATCCTCCCATTCCTGCACAGTTCTTTCTCTCAGATAACACCATGGAAGGAAGAAAAATTCTGCATCACTTGCTCAGAGCAAGCTGCAGAGATGAAGAGCATCGGAGGTAGCAGCTGAGTGGGTTTGTGTTTGTGTGCTAATAACTGAGGCAATGTCCTTTGGCAAAGGCGGTATGATCACTGATAATAGAAAGTGATTGAACTTTTCATGTGTGCCCTGTTTCTTACTAGACATAAGATAAACAGAAAATGTCCTATGAGCTACATTTGTGTCTGTCACACACTGACAGCTGTCAGGGAAGGAGAGAAACCCTCATGCTGGCACCACTCTGCAGCTGCAGACAGGACGAGAATCAGGGAAATTGCACGAATGTCAGCTGGTACTCAGCCCTTTCAGCCTCAATTCCTGGCTATAATACAGCAAATATCATCACCTTCCTATATTTAGGATGTTCAGCTTTATGTGTATGACTTTTTTTTTTTTTTTTTTTCTTTTTTTCAGAGCTAGGAAGTTTTCTGGGCTCCTCATTTCCTTGAACTGTCAGAGAGAATCAGGTAGCCTTTCCAAAAGATACAAAGATACAGCTTTCCTGTATTGCCAGGGCTGATGGAAACCAAGGAGCAGCCTGATTACTCCTCCCACAGCCTCCTGGCTGAAGGAAAATTAACCCTCAGGCTGCAGCTGTATTTCATCTTGAATGACAGGAAGGGAGGGCAGATCCCAGCCATTTTTCATGTCCTGCCCAACTGCTGCTTTCAGTGATTTTTTTTTTCGTACATGCAATTGGAAGATAAATAACTGCCCCTTATCCACCTAAGGAGAGGTGAGCTGTTACAGAATTATTCCTAAATGTGTGTTGTTACCATATTATCTTCAGCTTTGCAATTTTAAATCAGGTTTCTCAATATTGTTACTTTCCTTCAAGCCTCCTCTAGTGTGGGCTAGTTCGTTCCAATTACTTCTAATGTTCATCGTAGGTCATGTTTTCTACTTCTACAGTCACTCAACTTTTTCACTTTAATTCTAAATAACTCACAAAAATATATGAAAAAGAAGAAATTAATACCAATTGAGAATAGTACCCTAACTCCTGGTCAGCAGTGGGTAAAATGAAATGGTAATTTACCGTGTCTCCTGAAGAATGTTCCAGTTCATACATTTTGAGTGTATTGTTATCCCTTTTCTACATTGTATTTTGTATGATATGACCTAGATTCTTAACTTAAATCTTTGTTGCTTCACAGATTTTGTCAGTTTCTATTCTCATTGTATGTTCCTGGATAACATACTGAAACCCTGGTAAGAGAACTGCCTCAACCTAACACCACAGTCTGATGAATTTTGCAAGAACTAAAATGCTCTTTCCAATTTCTTAGTTTATATTTAACATATGTATACATAATTATTGTATATATAGTTAACGTTCTTACTTCTGGTTTTACTGCTTAGAGTGTGGCTGAATAAGGAAAGTATTTTATTAAGATGTGGGAGCCCTTTTTTAAATTGATTGTAATTGCAGAAAAATGCACTCAATTGGATGCAGTTCTTCATAATCAAGGCTGTTTCTAGACTCTCTCACCATAAATAACCTGGTCTGTGAGCTTCAGGAGCTCATCTTTCTCCTTCGCATCTTTCCCATTTTGAGCCATAGAATGACATCTGCAGCGAAGCTCATCACACTTTGCATCAAAGTTTAAGCAGTCACAAAGCTGAGAGTGAGATTAGGATTTCTCCAGCTGCATCACAGATGTGTTGTAAAGGTTGCAACTTAAATAAATCCAGAAAAAAAAATTAGGCAACTTCTAATACTTGGGTTGAATTTTTATATTCAAGCACTTGGGTTTGCAAAATGACTTTGAAACACAAAAGAACAACAGCTGTGATTATAATCTTCCTGCGACTGTTCCACCTGCTGTACTGATTTATCTGTTTCCTTCTTTGATTGGATTTTTGTTCCATGACTTTCTTTTTGAAAGAAGATGTCATCAATTAAGAATTCTCATCTTTACTTATTGTTTTCTTGCAGACATATCTTGGAATTACACTTCAGATTTACTTTGAAGCTTTAGTTTTTCAGACCTTTCCAGTATCCATTAGTAGATAGACAGAACTACACATGCTGTCTGGGTTCATGGCTCGTGATGTCCTTTGTAAATGTATTCCTCAAAGTTTCCAGAAGAAAAAGATACCAGCTGGCTCAGAAATACTACCATCATCTCACTGTGCCAGCTTGAGTAATGCTCTTGCCAGCAAGCAGCTGGAGGAAAGGATGATCAGAGCGAGATGAAGAAGATGAGAAAAAAAGTGAAATCAAAGTTGTTTGTCCCCTATCACCCCAGCAGTATCAACACTTTGAAAGGAAAGAGGGAGAGAGAAGAAGTGAAAGACCTCAGAGGACCAGGAGAAACATCTGATTTCTTGTCCCTTGTGGCCCTGGCATATGGACCCTCATGAGTATTGGCCTTTCTGTTCTGCTTTTCAACACGGATTTGAAACCTCTGGGGAGTCCTTTGTTCTGATATGCTGCTGACACCCAGCTGTACATGTCTTCTGCAACAGATGTGCTCTCCAGATGTCATCAGGACTTAAACAGAAGTTTACATGGAGCAGCGGCCAGCTACACTTGGCTCCAGAGGAAGAGGAAGCTGATAAATGAAGGCAATGCTCTGGGAAACCTGCCCCAGTGTTGGCTTCAGCTGCTGTCACTGAGGTAGACTGGAAGGTTCTGCACAGACAAAAGAGAGGTTTCTGCACCTTTGCAATTAGCGAGAGCTTGAACATGTTCAGTTTGTTGGCCACTGCTAGACTAAGTCAACGCAGGCGTTGGAGGTCTCAAATCCATCAGCTGGTCTTACTCTGGGGCGTAATTATGAGTGGAACAACCCAAGCTGGCTTTGCTATTAAAATTGAACACATTCCAAGGCGAACCTTGTTTTGAAGCCTGGATGAGCACAAAACCAAAGGACACTCACAACAAACCTAGCTTGTATGTGGTCAGTGCAAAGGTCAACACACCAGTTAGACACCTCCCTGGGCAGCACACAGCACACCTTTCATTTTGTGTGGAGTACCAGAAGAAATTTGTAGTGTGCAGCTGTAGAACCATGCAGAATGTTGCTGATGGAATATTCTTGTTTGGAGATATTCAGGAATGCTTACTGCCTCTTTGGATAATACGTTGAGAGCTGGTGAATGATGCTGCACAGTAATAGAACAACTAGCATATGTTCTTTCTCTCAAGGCAAAAAAAGTTGGTTATGCATCATTTTTTTTCTACGTCTGCCATGCAGACTTTGGTGCTGATATTCCAGATTTGTTAGGTATTTCACTCTGTGGAGACTCGTAATTAGCTGAGCAAGACAATTTCCCTTGGCAAAAAAAACCCAAAAAACAAACAAAAAAACAAAAAAGCACAGGATGAGGTTAATATATCACTTAAATGTCACCTCTAATTCATTTTGAAAGTTTAAATGGTTTGGTTTTGGAGGAGGGTTGGAGAAGGGGAAAGTAGGTCAAGTTTCTTGTCAGTTTTCTATTAACAGGTAAATTCGATCATGTTAGCAGTAATAGAAGGAAGATAAGATGAAAAAAAAAACCAAAAAACCCAAACTACGCAGTCGATACAGCTCACTGTCCAACAGTTAGGACAGTCAGCACTGGACAGATTGAGGATGGGTGAAACGAGAAGCTGGGTAGTCTTTTCTTTTTTCCTCTTTTGCTTTGTAATTTCATGTGAAATGACCCATGTTCCTGCTGTATCTAAATGCACTGATAGTTCAAACAAAACAAAAATACAAATGAAGAAAATGTGGTTCTAGCCCAGAAATAATTTAGTGGAGCCATTCTGAGTTACTGCTGTGCTGTTCTATTTTCTGTTGTTGCAGCCTCTCAGCCCACCTGGACATTCCAGCTGCTGGACCATTTTTTCATGTCAGTCACCTTCAGACTCCCATTTTAAACAGTGGGTCTTTTGTTATCAGAAATCAACTTCATCTTCAAAACAGTTATCTTTTAAATTACTGTCATGGAAAGGAGGCGAGGAAGAAGGTTTATTTTCCAAATTTTTCTCCTTGCCTTTTATGAACAAAGACTCTGGGAGGAAAGGCATCATTAACACAGCATCAAATGATCCAAAGAAAGAATAACCTTTTCTCAAAGCAGGGATGGCTATTTGATGAAGAATTGGCTTAATTTTTAGCCACCTTCTCCTTTCAGATGAAAAGCAATAGAAATTCATGTCAAAGAAACCAATCATGGTGAAATCTCTGTCCAATAGGCAGGCTGTAACAGAAAGGGATGATAGCACAAAGGGCTGAAAAAAGCGGCTCTTCTTTCTCTCTTCCTTTTGTTGTGAGCACAAAGATAAGTGCGTGGCAATCAGATGATTTTAATGAACAATCCAGTTGTTTGGCCTGGATGGTGTAATTCCAGATGCAATCTGTGGAAGTTGTTTGAATTTGAACTGCTTCCTTTCTAAATTTTCTCTCCTCTGGCAGCAGCCAGCCCTGATGCAATGGAAATGCCTTCTCTGGAGGGTGCACATAAAGGTGTGTGAGACAGCAGTTGCAAGAGAAAATGGTGGGGTTTGTATTGAATGCTTTTTTCCTCCACACAATTTGCAGGGGGTCTCTTCAATCACAACGTGCTGAACTGCTCTGATTTTGAGTAAGGAATTCCATCTGCACTGAGTAACATCTGTGGTGATTATAGCCCTAAGCTTTAGAGCTAAAAATGCTACGTGCATGAATGTAAAAACAAAATATGGTCTTTTTTTTTTTTTTTAATTACACTTAACAGCTTGTTTTGGTAATATGGGTATGGCAGACATGATGTAGAAGTGGGAGACCACTGAGAGGAGTAATTGAGCACAATGGCACAAAGAGTTTCAATTAATAAGTACATAGAGAATCTTCAATATTCTGTGACACTATATAGTAGCAACATGATTGGAGATGTCATGAAAAAACTGTTTATTAGCACTATGTTTTTTTCCCAAATGCATTGAGAGTTCTCTTAAACTTCCCTAGCAGTTCATAGAATCACAGAACAGCTGTGTTCAAAGGGACCTAAAAACCCATCCAGTCCCAAGCCCTGCCATGTGCTGGGTAACACCCACTAGATCAGGCTGCCCAGGCCTTGAACACCTCCAGGGATGGGGCATTGTATTAGTTCCAATACTTGTTGTAGCGCTTCTTATGAAATGAATTATATCTCCCTGGAGCTTGCAAAGAAATTCAAAGGTACTGACTAGGCCTGGGGAAGTAAAGGAAAAAATCTTACTCATCACTTATCTCATAGCAATGTATGGAAATAATAATTAGTTGGAAAATTAAAATGATTTCCCTAGTTAGTGCTTTTGTGCAGCACTTGCTGAAAAAAAGTTGTGGTTGAAGTACAGAACTGCTCAATACATTAGATATTGACAGATAGATGATGTTCTCCCTTAAGAAAAGGGTGGATTTTAAGGATGAGCAATCATACAATCATTCAGATTGGAAAAGACTACTATGATCATTTGGTTCAACCATCAACCCACCCTCAGTTACCATGTGCCTCAGTGCCACATCTACCCTTTTCTTGAACACCCAGAAATGGTGACTTCAGCACTTCCCTGGGTGACCCTTTCTGAAAAGAAATTTTTCCTAATATCCAACAACCTCCACTGGCACAACTTAAAGCCATTACCTCTTTCTCCAATGATGTATTTTATCAAGTTTGTGATGTATGTGACAATGATGTATTGTATCAAGTTTCAGGGGAGTTAGGAAGATGAACAACAAGGAAAGTAACATCTTTAAATTTGACACAGAAAAGATGGAAGCAGTGCTTATGGGCTGTTTAGATCTGTGTTAGCCATTCAGCCTTGAGCTGCTGTATTGAGCCAGGAAGCACGGTAAGAGTCAGAGACCAAAGTAAGGTAGTATAACTTGAGGAGGTATGGGTGTTGCAGCCACCAGGCCATGCAGAGAAAACAAGCTGTGCAGCAGAATTCAGAACAGACAGAGAAATAGATTTTGGGATGCAGAAGAATCTTCTATGCTATGATAGGAAATAAAAATAAAAGGATTTTTCCTGTTCTTGGGTTAGTTTCTGCCTACTAACCTGTTAGCTAAATGCACAGAGTGCTGCCTTGCCTGATGATCAGGAAAACCCATTTCTAGTCACTGTTATAGGAGCATAACCAAAGATTTGTGTTTAATTTCTGTTATTTTTTAAATTACAGAAAAAGACTTCACTTATATAAAAAGTAAACACGGATAGGGTTTATTTTGCTTTTCTTTCATTCACCTGTCCTCTTGTTTTTCTAATTATGTAATCCCCTCTCTCCCCATTTTAACATATGCAGAAGATTCTGCAAGTCTGCTTGAAGTCCCTAGGACATACAATGCATTGTTTAGAATCCACTCCAGTGATGTCACTTTCTTTTAATGTAAAACAACCTTTCTGCTGCCCACCCCCCCCCAACCCGAAATAAAAATCCGCGGACCTTTGCAGCAAAGATCTCATAGTGTGAGAGAAGTGATGAGAATTTGATAGCCACTTTTTCATGTTTTTCACAGCTTTGTTTTGTGCAATGAACTCTTTGCTTTTGCCTTAAGGAAAAGTTCCGTGTCTACCTTAAGTGTGGAGAGGTCTACAAGGGCAGAGCAGTACAGTGAAGCAGTTCTTGCAGAGAATTTACTGCATTTCAGTTCAGTTCAGCAGCTGAAGGATTTGGTGTCCTTGAGGAGGGCTGGCTCAGTTATGAACTCTGCTGATGTGAAGGCTGTATGTAAAGTCGGGCTTCTGTTCCTACCTCTGCCAGAGTCAGGGTGGAGTTTGGAAGGTGTGTTGTTGTCCCATTAGTGAAGCATCAAAAATACTCTGCAGTACTAATCCAGTAATTATTCCTTAAAGAAATAGAGGTGTGTGACATCTTCAGCATTCAGGAATGGATTAAAGAGTGAGAACTACATAATGATGTGGAGCTGTCACACTTGTTGTATAGAGCTGTCCTTCTAACACACACATACGTGCAATGCTTTGGTTCTGTCGGTCTTACAGATAGTTCACAGGATGTTTGATTTTATTTGTTTTGTGTGGACACAGCCGTTCAGCAATCCTTCTTCATTGTTGTAGTGAGGGTTTTGATTTCAATTTCAAGCTGGTTTTAATTTCCTTCTTGGCTATATTTAAAGGAAATCTATTAATACAGTCCATTTCCCCAGAGAAACTTGATGGATATAGCTTTTGTAACGTTGCATAAATTAGAAATATTTTTCTCCTTATTACTTTGTGTAGCTGTTTCATTTATTAACTTGTTGAAGAAAAAAAGCTTTGAATAGGATTCCCTTTCACTTGCAAGTAATTTACTGTGAGATGGTTTGCTTTATTGGATTCAGAGTTTGCTTCCAATATGGCAAGGGAGAGAATTAACCATTTAAGGAAAAAGCATAGTTTAGTATCGTATACATCCCTTATTGTTTATTTTGCCTCTATTTTCAGTTTCAGCTCTTGCTGTTGCTTTTATGCGCCAACCAGAACAGTCTACACCTTCTGTTTTAGAAGTTGTGAAAGGGCTAAATGAGTGCTGCTGTGTTTCTAAATCTTAGTTTCCCTGAAAAGGGTAACTGAGATACCCTCATCTAATCAAAATACAATCACTGCCCTTGTGGCACATCTCTGAGGTCATCTGAGACTTCTTGAGAGAATTTATGGGATTCCTTCTGCATTTTGCTGTGTATGGTTCCCGAGCGCTGCAGCAGGAGGACAGAAAATGAGGCATAGCCACATCCCTTGCAGCACTTCAACAGACTGCACAAAGGGCCCGTCCTTCAGAAAATAAGAGCAAGAATACTGGTGTTGTTATTCTAAGATTTTAAAATATCTGGATTATAAGAGATCTTGTTGCTCTCTTCCTGCCTGGAGCCCCAGCAGGGTGCTGGCAGGGGCAGCCAATAGCATCTCTCCTCTCTTATCCCTGTTCCAGGGTTTCCATCAGGCCTTGGCTCTTCCATTGGCAGCAGCTCCTCCTGATCACTTTGCAGGATGTTGTCCTGAGCCAAACAGTGAAGGCAGATAGTTGGAATGAGGTCCCCTGGATCACTGAAATCTGGAGTCAGATCCCTAGTCTTCCAAGTACATCACTTTGGCCAACGTGCTCAGACTTCGGCTCTCAGATTGGTGCCCCTCTTCCCATCCACATACTTCAGTGAGTGCACCTAAGTAGAAGTTGTGGTGAAAAATCCCCAGATCAGCAGGTCCTGGGGGAAAAGTATTCACCTCTGCCAGCTTGTTTCCTTAAATCTGTTTTGCAGGTAGAAACATCACCATTAGAAATGGGCAATCAGGGCCTGACCCCCAGGGTGAAAGCACTGCTCTCCAGAGTAGATATAGATATTAAATATATACATACTCTCGTGGTTCAGTGATTGGGAGTGGAGTCCCAAGAAGTGAATTTCTGCGTCTCTATGCCCCTCTGCAATGCTGGGGGGAGTGAGGAAATCTGTGCTTGGGGAGGCTGCGGGAACAGCTTCATGAGACCCTTTTGTGTGTCTGTTTTTAAATATAGGTTTTCTGTATGCAATTTCCTATATTGGTTTATAATAGGGAACAGTTTTCATGTCTGCTGCACTAGAAACTCCTCCGTCTATCAGTGACTCATCTGTCTGTTCAGCACAAAGAGCCAGCCTGGCTTAAAAATCCATTTGTGTATAGAGCTGAGAGAGATTCGTCAATGTTGGGAACTTTTTCCCATCATGAGAGATTTTAATTTTTTTCCTTTGGCTGTCACTGCTGTACATTATCATTCCTAATCGTTTAAGACTCAGAAAAAAACTGAGGAAGAAAATGAAGGCTTTTTTTAGGCAGAAGATGAGTTTCAAAGTTTGCTGTTTTTCCAGTTACTATCACACTGTCTGTTCCCACACGGCTGCTGGTTCCCCTGCCTCTGTAAACAATGTGATCCGCTCTAACAGGCTGATTCATTTCCATAGCCTCAATTCTGGCACTGTTTAATCTACTTTAATTGGACTACAATAGTAGAAATGGATGCTTATGTTTAGATTTCATTATACAGAAAATTAATCTTTTTTTTTACACTTTTAATACATATGAGCAGTTGCCCAACACTTCCCATTCTACTGCTTCTGCTTTTAGGTTCAGCCAGGCTCCCTTTGAGGTGAATTCAATTCTGCTATTTATCTCAAGGTGACAACTAAGCTTGGAAGTTCTTTTGTTATTATTTTTTTGTCCATTTGCTCAAGGATGACCACATGTGTTTCAGGCATGTCCCTATCAGAGAAACCACAGCCTCAAAGGTGACTTCTTAATGAAGTAAAACCTACTGCATACACCCAGTTAGAACAACGTTGGACATTTCCATCTACAAGGCGATGGCTGCTGCTCCATTCTAACAGCAGCACAACCAGCAATTCTGTGTTGCAAAGTACTTTATGTGTTTAAAAGGAAAAAATAAGATGCTTAGAGGCCACGAACATTTATCTTCAACTTTCCTGTGGGGCAAGTTGCTCTGTAAAGTATAGCCAAGGATGGACAATGACTTTCTAAATGCTCTGCTCTAGCACAGGAGTTACCATTGCTTTTTGTGTTAGAAATGAATTTAGTTACTGTGACTCCATAAGGATCCTGCAGTTCTGTATGGCAGTGCACCTCTGGCAAGCTTTACACACCAGTATTACAGACTTTAAACCTAGAGGCAGCTTTTCTCATATATTTCCCTACAGGACTAGACTGACACATGCCAGACAGTGTTTGGGTCATTCTCCTGCTGTCACTGCAGTGAAGAGCAAAGTGAATATTCCTCGTGTTTTGCAGAAAACATGTGGGAGGCAAGAATAGCATAAATGACACATCAGGTCTATTAAAGCAGAGGCTGACGTTGGTGACAAACTGTTGTTAAATCCTGTCAAGAAGCAGCTTTGGAAATTACTATGTCATATATTGGTGGGGTATTTTTTGCTGTTCTGAGAGGTCCTGAATTTTGGGCTAGGATTCAGGAGGAATCAAACTGCTTGATGTTTTTATAATGCCTTCAGGGATCAGCAATTGGGAAAGCACCGTAATGGTCAGGTGGCCTCTTGACAAAAAAGCATCATCTCCTGTCTGCATTTGAGATGAAATTGTGACATGGCAGGGCTTCATCCCTTTCCATAGCAGCCCAGCAAAATGCTTCTTGAGCTGAACATGGGTCTAATGAGACTCATCTCCCCACTCACACACCTCAGAAGCTCAGCAGGACTGGAACAGGGGTTGCTGTATGTGCAACTTGGTAGGAATACACCCCTTGTTGTTTGTGCAAAATTCAGGCAGATTCGTGGTCTCATTTCTATCCGTTCTTCAAGAAAAGTTTTCATATGGTCACTTTTCAAGTCTATGAGATAAACTGAATGAAATAACACTAGAAAAGATACAGAATTCAACTCTTCCTAAAGCTTTAAATGTGCTTCCTGGTATTGACTCAGTGATCAAAGATAACAGCACAAAAAAAAATGCTTTGGTTCAGATATTAAGGTATTTTTTCTTACTTTTTTAATGACACCAGCCTGCAGTGGAGTGTTCTTTTGAACATTTCTATTGCCCTGACGGTGCTGAACATGATGGGGAAATTGTTTGAAAGGAAATGAAATGCTAATTATACCTAAAAATGGCAGTGTCTGTTCCATCTGCATAACCTAACTTGTATGGTTGTCAGTAAAATGTCAAACCTCCAAACAGGCAAGTCTAGTATTTACGAGTGTAGATGTGCCTTAAAATTGTAAATAAAGGAAAACTCAGTTCTGAGCAGCAGATTTAATTTGGAGGAGCAAATTCCTTTGCTGGGACAGAACAGCAGAGGACAGGCACTGCTTGAATGAGCTTTGGGAAGAAGAAAAGCGTCACTAGTGACTGACTAGGGAGTAGGTATTGCACTGGAAATGCTTACAGACTTGTCAATCTTCACCCTGCACAACAGGTACTGTCAATCATTGGTAATCCTTGGAAATTAAGTATTGATCTGGTTGGCTTCTTACATATGGCAGCAGGAAAATCTTTCCCCATGCAGATGCTCTTGCTCAGGTTATTCTTTTAAATGGCACGGCCCATCTGCCTAGCCCTCCTCCTGTGTTTGTATGTTAGATGCAATTCGCTGTTGTGTCAGCTTTATGTCTTCAGCTGTGAATGTAGGTCACCTGGCTGCCGTGCAGTGTTCTTATCGGTTAAAGCACAAGTCCTCACACACAACTCCACTGTGTGATGCATTTGTCTGTCTCGCAGGAAAGCTCATTTCACTGGAACAATGAGAGGTCCGTCTGCTCTTCCAACATCAGCAGTGCCAGCAGTCCTTGTTAGAGCCATCCCTGCTGTGATGTGTCCACCACCAGTGCTCTGTACAATGATGCCTGGAGTTAATGCTGTGTCACTGTGATGCTGTTGTTGTCTTCCACTCTGTAAACAACAAGAAGAAAATAAGTAATAATAAAACCAGAACAATTATGTCTTCAAAATAAATAATAATAACAACAACAAACCAACCAACAAACAACCCACTGACATATAATACTGGAAAGGGAGATTAAATACCTGTGCCAGCATTTTTGAGAACAGCTGCTCAGCAAAGGTTAAAAGGCAATTAAATGAATTAAGTCCTACCCACTGCCCAGTTTTAAAGGCTTGTGTGGTCTTTGCTGATGAGATTTGTGAGTTTGGAGGCTAAATTTTACAAGAAAAATACTTTTTGACTACGGTTCATACCTTAGAACTAAAAACACGTTCAGTGCCAAAATTGCATCCATGAGTGATTGACAGTGGATGACAAAATACTTTTTTAAACTGTGGAGGTGACTGAGCAGTGGCACAGGTTGCCCAGAAGGTGCCGGAGTCACCATCTTTGGGTATCTTGAAATGAATTCTGGATGCTGTCCTGAACAGCTGGCTCTCTGTGGCCCTGCTTGAGCAGTGGGATGGAGCAGATGGCCTCCAGTGGTCCCCTTCCAACCTCAACCAGTCTCTGATTCTTTGAATGCAAAATATGTGACCTAAAATGAAAATAGGAATGCTAGTATAATTTTTTTTCATTGATTACATAATGATTGTGAGTAGTCACCAAACTTTATGTATCTTGACTCATTTCCCTGTTCAGCCAAGAAATTCATTTGCTTTTCATCCATAGCTTAGTGCTGAACTATTTATATGAGCTTTTCGCCCTGAGCTACCTCAGGGTTTTCATACCTGAAGCCAGTTTGTTTCTTTCCTCACTATAACTGCCTGACTCATACACTTTTGACTCTGGAGTAGACCACAGGATTGCATGTCCTCAAAAAATCCTCTTGTTGCTGTAATCACAGCTTAAGAGGAATCTGAACTTCATATTCTTTCCAATCTCTGCATGTTTTCAAAAGGATGTTTTAAAAGTGATGCTTTTCTTTTTCTTTTGGCTTCAAGCACCATTAAGAAGCCTCCTGCAGATTTTTGCCTCATCTCTCTGTGTAGATATTGCAGTTGGTATATAGGAACCCTTTTCTCCCTCTATGATCAACATATTTGTCATTTGGAACATGATTAGGAAACTGCAGAGTTTATTTTTTTCTCTTAAAGCACTTAATTTTTCCCCTTAAGGAGCAGAAATCCATCAATTCACATGTAACATTCTAAATCCCTTTTTTAATAGGCATGCTGATTTCTCTTTTATAACATAATTGTTTCACCTTCCCCAAAAGATCCACGTTTCAAGATGAAAAAGATGAATTCACTTGGAGTATTTGCTTGGCTCTGTATACAGACTTCTTTTGCAGAGTCTCCTAACCACTTTCATCTCTCCCAATAATTTTGCATAGACAGAAATTCACCAGCAGTACTTAAGTTCAAAACAAAACAAGCTTTGGGAGGGAACAGCTTTATTTTTCTTTGGCAACACTCAATTATCCACTCATTTTATGTGGAATTTATTTTCCCATTAGGCTTACAAGGGGCTGCAGCTGTATCCTTCCCTTCCATCTCCCAGAAATACTCCAGTACTGTATTTTTTTTCTGGTCATTTAAGCAAATAAATTCAATGTAAAAAAATTACCAATTTGCCGTTTCTGGAAATGGAATCTCTTTAATAATCTACCTTAACAGGGGCAGCTCCAAGGAATCTCCTTTTTACCTACTGTAGTGGAGGAGCTGGTTCTATATCTGCCACAGCAGGTATGTTGATTTTGGCCTCAGGATGTAGCAAGTCTGTAGTAGTTTTGGCCTCCCTTTGCTGGGTAACAAGACGAAGTAGGCAGAAGCTACTAGAGAGGATGCAGTTTTTTTTCAGAATTTCTACTTAAAGGAAAGGAATGTCTTTGCAGCTACCCTAATGCTAACAGACTGAAACTGGCTGTAGCAAGGATTTTGTCAGCACTGCCGAAAGGCCCTCTACCCAGTGAAATTCATTTGTTTTCAGATTTGGAATGCTGAAACAAACATGCAAAACTACTTTTTAAATGAAAAATTACTATTTTGTTGTTTCTTTCTGCCAGTTAAACAGAGTAGAATCATGGAATTGTTTGAGTTGGAAGGAACCATGTCCCAGGCCTTACTGAAGTCCAAACAGATTTCACCAGTGGATCTTCCCTTCTCCATTGATGCACTTATACCATCTCTGAAGGCCACTGGATTGATGAGGCAGGACGTGTCCTTGGTGAAGCCATGCTGGTAGTCTCATATCACCCTCAGGTCTTCTATAGGTGGTAGCATAGCTTCCAGGAGGATCTGTTCTATGATATTCCCTGGCGTAGATCTTTCCCTGGGTCGTCATTTCTACCCTTCATAAAAATGATGCAACATTGCCTTTTCTCTAGTCACTACTGACTTCATGTGACTTCCATGATTTTTCCTATATCACTGAGAGTGGCAAGTTTACTGATGCTCAGGGACTTTATTGCAAACCTATTTATTCCAGTAAAAAAAACAAACAACAACAACAAAAAACTTTGTCAAGACTGTGAAAATATGACCTGCCTGTTTGTTTAAGTGATCACTGGAAAGAGGATTTTCATTTAATACTCTTTATTCCAGTCACCACTGTGAGAATGTAATATTAGATAAAACAGCAGTCACCATGTATTATTTATTAAGCAATGTGAACAATCTACTGCTTAACTAAAAGTGCAGAATATACAGTAATTAGATTTAGATAATTTTTTCAGGGAATAGTTTTGCACAGCAGAGATTTCACTGGGCAGTTGCTTCACAAAATACTGGCTTGACACTGGTTGGGATGGAAAGAGTTAGAATAAAAAGGTTTCCTGCTCATACAGCTAAATGGGTCTCACTTTCCTAGAATGTAAGCAGCAGTGTTTCTGGCCTAGCTTCAAATAAGATCTTAAAAATGTACCCTAAAAATGATGGGTCGCTGACTTCTGATTTTAACAAGAAAGACTGAAAGCAGTTTGAAGTTTACATTTCATTGTGAGACAAAGAAAGACAGAGCAAGATTGGAAGATTTTGCTGAAGTTCTTGAATAAAAGCAAAGGCAAAAAGTAATTGTCAGGCTTAATTTGGATCAAGAATGTAATACAGAGGGTGGAGTGTGAATTATTTTGTGCATGTGTTAAAAGAAATGCAGAAATAATATCATTATTTGGTTCTGGAGTTATGGAAGATGATGAGCCTGTCTATACGTGGTGAATGAATTTGTTTCAGACCAGTATTAGGCAATTGCTAACTCTTCAGATTTAAGAACATCTTTTTGCAGGGAGGCAGGCAAGGCAAACATCTTGTGGCAAGTGTTCACTCTGAGCATCACCTTGAGATAATTTATAAACAATGGCTTGTGTCTGTAAAAGTGGGATATGTCCTTTCAAACTCAAGTGTCTGTAAATATACCTGAACTCACAGTCTACAGTAATTTCTACTCAGGAGGAGAATAGGTACACTGAGAGCAAATTTAAGTAATCTAAGCAAAGTAGTCTTTTAACCTCTCTGTGTACTTCTGGCACGATTTGAAGAACAAATGGTGTATCTGATCTCTAAGTCAAAGACCAACGGCATAAGAGAGGAAAATGATGGACACAGAACCTTCATTGCGCCATCAGTTCATAACAATCACTTTTTTCCCCAGTGAATAGATGTATAGTTAAAAAAAAGAAAAAAGAAAATGTTCTCATAGCCATGTCCTTCGGCTGATGTTATTCCTCAGTCAAGGGCAGGGAAGGCTCTACATAGTAGAGATATTAAAAAACCACACATGTTCTGGAATGAATTACTGTTCTAGGCATAGTGAGCAATATTTTATTTTGACTTACACTCAGCACATGGAGGCATTTTTTCTAAAACAAAATTTTTGTTGTATTTTTTTTAAGCATGATAATCAATCATTTGCCCTCAATATTTGCATATTTTTCACCAATCAACCATTGAGGCATATTTTCTGAAAGCTCAATCATCTCATGCAGGATTCTTAAATGTCAGAGTTGATTACTATGTAGATTAAAAATGACAGTATAAACATGATGTGTTTATCATACCAGTTAGGTTCACAAAAGATACGATATAAAATCTGGAATGTGGAAGAAGTGAGGGACTTCCAAATCCTTTGGCACTATTTGAAATGTATTTGGATGCTGACATCTTCTTGTGATGACATATCATGAATGATCTGTCTCTATTGTTTGTAAATCTAATTTTCTTGTATCCTTTCTTACAAAATAGCATGCCAAGTGTAACTGTATCTGACTTACAAGTGTACTTGGCATGGTGAAATGAAAGACCTATTTTCCCTGACTCTCAAAGGTGACAGAACTGACAATTTGTTTTTATTATGAAACAAAATGTGCAGTTTCAAGGTTACTAAAATTCTACTGCCTTCAAAACGAAGTGCATTGTTGGTTTCAGATGCTTTGAAGCGGTCATTCACCAAGCTCATTTTCCAGAAGAATAAAAAACAAGAAATATGTTTTCTAGGCACATGAAAAAAGAGAAAATACTTTGGGGTAGTAAATACAATGCAATAGAAACTTTGAAGTCAATTGGCATACACACTGATTTACTGCGGTGCGTACTCTAGCCTAGCAATATTAGTTTGATTGTGTTGTTCCTCACTGAACTGAGTTGAAGGAATTTGCAGGGGATTTAACCCCTTTTTCCCTAGGTTGATAAGCACATGTTAAAAAGCTGTCCTGTCATTGATTTACTCGAGTACTAAGCAAGAACCTTAGTGATACCAGTGTGTGGCTTATTACTGATGATTATGACATTTCAGAGGTGTAAAATTTCACATCTAGCATACCTGAGTGTGCAGGATAGCACCTGAAACTACTGTATTATTGTAACCAAATTCTTGTGCTGACAATGACAGTTTTCATCTCTGAGAGCATTCTGTGGCATATGTAATTCAGGATTGTTCTGCACATTGCCCATAGTGAATCTGTGATAAAACCATGGGTGATGAGAGAGAAATAGAGATGTTAATATCAGTACTGCAGCGCATGGCACTGTTGGGCGCAGCCTGGTTTGCAGTAGGTAGGAGAAAGAAGATGCAACCTTAATCACATCATCTTAATTCAAATACAGAAACTCATTGTGAGCTTTAAACACCTATTTCGGAGCTCTCTTCATTTCAGCAGGGATGGAATTGACAGTGATAAGAAAGCTCATATAATTGAAGCATTGGATTAGAGTACAAAAGATGAGGTAAAGGAAGAGGACTAGCTCTATTCCTTTCTTGAATTTCTCTTGTTCACAACCGTGCAAGCAAAGGCAGGTGCCAAGTTAGAATTAGACTTTTAAGAAAGACAAGTAATTGATTGCTGGCCTTCAGAAAGAGATCTGATGTGAATTTATCTTTAATAGTACTTTACTTGCAGCATTTAATAGAATGCAGAGTTGGAAGCCAGGAATCATGTATCTAACACTGATAACCATTTAATTTAGTCTTTAGATTAATGTTTGTGTCATACCTTCCTTGTGAGGGTGTTAAACTGTGTGCTAAACACAGTAGGATGTTCTATGGAATAGCTTTTCTTTTATGGATATTTTTAAGGTCAGAAAAATGATTTGAGATTAATGTGCCTGGGATGAAAGAACAAAACCAGAAGGAATTAACTGAGTAAACACCCTGCCTTGAGCACGTTGACTTCATTCATCGTAGTGTCAACAAGGAATTTACTAGTGGTTTTGTTAACTGAGTTGGCATCTTTGCTAGCTCTCTTTTGTTCTATCAGTGAGTAGATATATTATATGAACACTTTGGAAAAAGCATGGCATTTCTCCAGGCTAAATTTGGTGCACTTACTAAACCTTTCTGATCAAATCAATCTGATCAAATCAGATTGTAGTGTTGGACCTGTCTACCCAAAATCTTGATCTTTCTGCCACTAGAGAGAGCAACCTGGGACTCTTGTCTCCTGCATGAAATTGTTAGGGATTCTAGGATTTATATTTTTCAGATAGAGGGACTGATGTGTGTGTGAGCTGATCCTTTATCACTGACATTGTCTTAAAGCCAAAAGAAGCCATTACATGATCTATCTCAAATACTGCTGATCACACCATACTATTTCCGTGGGTAACTGCTTCCCACTAGATACTGGCAGTCCTGGAAAACACTTTCTAATGACTTTCTGGTTTCTGAGAGATTTATTTTATTAAGATTGTAATTTTTGATGTACTACTGGAAAGCTCACCTTTAGATACCTTGCATTAGCTGATAACTCTGAGAGTGCTGGCATCACACCAGTATCCATAAGCAGATGTGCTTTAGGCAAGCTTGGTCTGGTGATAATACTGTTGAGAGTAATGCTCCAGAGAAGAAAGGACAAAACAAAGTTAGGCTCAGAAATGTATCTCCAAATGTCTTTCAGGCCCAGGACATGTAGTAGGATGCTTTAGGACTGCAAACTGCAGAAGCTGGCAACATTTGTACTATCTCAGAGGGTTCAGACTGTATTGGTGACAGATGTGTTTGCAAGTATTAAAAGGAAAATTTAATGGAAACCCTGATTTGAAAGGCTAAGCTTTTCCATTTGGTAGTTTGGGTTATTACCTAGGGCTCTTTCAAATTAGAGTAAAACTGAATTAAGTAAATAATCATCTGTCATATATTGTGTATTGTTTCCAGAACACAAAAGTTTAGAGGGAAAAAAATCCTTTTAGAAAAACACAGTTAATCTTGGTTCTGTTTCTTGGTCTCTTGAAATACTTGAAAGAATCAGAAAGCTATCCCAAAGTGTTACCTAATGTCCCCTGAGAAGGAGAGAAATTGTGAAGAACAGCATTCTCTAGGCTCTCAGGTGATTGTCTCTGCACATGAGGCTCATCAGAACCACACTAGCCATAGGGAGGACTTGTGTCCTCTTGCTTTTCAGCCTCGATGACAGTCGCTGTAGGACTTCAGAGCTACTCTGAATTAACCTACAGCACTGAGCTGCTCTAAATTACCCCTGATGAAAAGCAGGGGTACAAAAAACCAGCTTTGATTTCATGCCTCTGTCTTCTGATTGTTTCATTGCTACAGGATGAGCACAGCAC
This sequence comes from Gallus gallus, assembly GCF_016699485.2. Taxonomy (NCBI): domain Eukaryota; kingdom Metazoa; phylum Chordata; class Aves; order Galliformes; family Phasianidae; genus Gallus; species Gallus gallus. The sequence goes on from NC_052544.1 coordinate 14,588,278, forward strand.
ACCTGAGAGCTTGCACTTACATCGGTTGAACTTGTATTTACATCCTAAGAGACATGAGGAATATAGTGTTTTAGAAGAGCTAGAAACAGTGCATGTTTCTGGGGGCTGAAAAGTCAAAGAACATTTTGTGCTCAGAATCTGAAGCAGAGCTGAAAGCTTAGAGGAGAGAGAGTGGACATTTCTCCAAAACATGTTTAAACATTTATTTTAAAATACATTATAATGTTGAGATTTATTTTTCCACTTTGAAATGGCCACATGTTTACAGATTACATTCTAGGATTGGACTGAAAATGTGTATAAAGTCATTTACTATCGAAGAAGTAGAAATATCTCCTTTGAAGTACAACTAATCATTTTTTTTTATCATCAGTATTTTTTTAATTATCTATTTTTCTTTCTTGGGGAAAGAATTCCTAACATTTCCCATTATGTTCTGGTTCTTACACGGAACACTCAGTTTTACTTTTTTTTTTTTTCCCCTTTCAAATATTGAGTATTTAGTATTTATCAAAGTGACAGCTTAGTCTTCTTTTCCAAGGCTCCTATTTCTCCTGTTCATTCTGTCCATACAGTCTCATTAAAATGCATTAAAAATCAGTATCATATATTGTTTTTTTTTTTTTTTTATGTACAGTTTTTTAAGGCACAATCTTATCAATGCTCTCATCCATAGGGAGCTGATAAGGAAATAAAAATATGAGAAAATAGCTTGATTACTATGAATACTCTTAGCAATAAACACACAACTGTATGCAATTTCATATACCATGAAGTTCTTTTCCCATGGGTCGTTATTTCATTTTCTAGAGTACAGGGAAATTTCTGCACTAACAGTTGTAGAAGTTTTTGACCACGTAATTAGAATAAAATCCCGTTTCCTTGAAATTACACCAATTTACAATACGGTAAAGAGAGTAACAAAAAGATGAACAGAATGTCATGAAAAATTGGGAAGGTCTGAATAGAAAATACACTAATAGAAAAGATACCCATATCTGGACGCAAAGTAAAGGAATTTTGATTTGGGGGACAGATATTATCTTGTTGATTCTCAGTTTCTATACGTTCTATGCTCAAGAAAGAAAAACTTTTCTTGACTAAATGCTTCAAGATTTGTCTTGTTATATGATATTTCCGGAGGGAATAATATTTAACTGAGATATAAGTAATTCAGGAGACAGCAGTGAAAATGTTGAGAAGGAACATCACTGTGAGTGTAAGCCATACATTTTGGCTTTTAAATGCAATTAGAGTGGGATCCATAATGAGAAGGTATCATGGGGGAAAATGTCCACAGGGGTTGTAACCAAACACATTTTGGAATCATGCAGGAAGCGTTGCATGAAATCTGATTTGAAAAGACAGAGGAGGGAAAGAATTCAGGAGGGAAATGGGAAGTGTTCAAGGCTGAATTAATACATGCTCAAATGTAAGAGTGGCCATCTGGCAATTCACCCTTAACCTGTACCATGAGGAGAAAGGAAACAATGGGAAGGAAGAAAACTTGAGCAGAAAAAAACCAACCACTTAAAAATACAAATACTGCAAGTTAAGAAGGCTTTAGAAGCTTTGGTAATGCTTGGGAAGAAACAGTGAAAGGGTAGGTGATCTGAAAGGCAAGGTGTAGGTTGTACAGGGTAAGGATTAACAAGGTGTTTGTAAGCACACGGCTTTTCACAGATCTCCCTCCAGAAATCCATAACAAAGCTTCAGCTGCTGTTGTAAGAAATGAAAATGAATGAAAAGCTGTTGTACTACAGAGTTTCCAGACCCCTGACATGATCCTGGCCTACAAAATTGACAGAAATTCCGACTGTAAAGAATTGGTGCCAGCAGCAAGGAAAGCTCTATTCATATTTGTGAGTCACATGCATGTATCTGCGTGGCTTTGAATATGTGCTCACAGTGGTACAGTGACTGTATGGGTTTCAGCAGGTGCTTAACATTAAGCACACATCCAGCTGTTGTGTTAAATGAGAGTCTAAGCAAACATAGAGAAATTTAATTTGTTTGTAACATGTCTGAAGTTGGTGGAGTTTCAGCATCACTGTTTGGTATGAAATAGCAGCAGTAAACTCAATTACCTGCTCATGAAGCAGGTAACATCTCATATAGAGAGCACTCCCTGCTGTTAAAATAATCATCAGAAAATACAGGTACAATGCTTTCTACAGCCATAATTACAAGATGCATATAGAAGTATCAGTATCTATGCTCTGACCTTGACAAAACCTGCTCATAACTTTTGAAACAAAGTAAGTCTGTAATATTAAGAAGGGCACAGGTTATGTTTTTCGATAGCTTTTGAACCTGTAAATCTTTTTTCTGTATTTTTAACTTTATAATGAGAATGAAGTTTTCTAAGAAATTCAATAATTTATTTGTACTCCAGAGTTTCTTGTGATTCAAATGCTAACTCTCCCATTTATTAACAGATAACTTCTTTTTTTGACATGTAAGGCTCATATACTTTTAATGGGGAAAAAATGCACCAGATTTGATTATCATACAAATTGTTCTTGAAATAAAATGAGTTAAGAGAAAAAGGCAGTTGCCAGACCAGTCCTGTTGTTGGTAGTATGTGAAATCAACCCATCTTTCACTCCCTGGCTCTTAATGATGTTAATGATCAAACTTATTTTAGGTAATAGTAAAATGCTACTAGTCTTAGTAAAGTTATCCTGGAGTAGTTAGGTCAGCAATAGAAGTATTTAGAAGATTACAGTATGACACAGAAGGGAATATAACTATCTTGAGTAGTTCACAGCTAGACAGAATGAGTAATCATAATGTATCCCAATTATGTTGTCTAATATGAGGACCCATTTAGCACTTTTTTTTCATATGCAAGGATAGTATCATATTAGATGAGACCATATAACCAATGGGGTTACTATTCATAGATACCCTTGTAAGCTGCCAGCGTCACAACCAATAGCCCTGGAAAATGGAAAATTCATGACCTCATAAAAGCAACAATAAGGTGCAAGGCAATATTTCCCTTCTGTACCTGAGTCAAAGCTAGGTACTATTTCTCAAATCATTAGAAATACATAATATACATATTTGCATTATCTTGAATTACACAAGACAGGCCTATATGCTATTATCCAGTTATAAGTAATAAGATGGTTGGTACAGATAGTACCTATCTCTTGGTAGGAGATGACTTGTACTTCTGCTTGCCCACGTCTCTCACAGGATATAAGTGCTGGCTGGATTCAGCCCTTTCCTCCTTTCCCACCTTGTGTGTTTTGGTTTCTCCAAAGCACAGTAGAATTCTACTTCATTTCTTCTGATTTTTTGGTTATCATTTCAGTCCTGGGGAACAGGATCCATGCAATAAGGGGAACAAAATTGGAGCTCTACCAAAATCTGTTTATTCTGTTAACCCTTTTGCTCCATTGCTTATATTTTAGCTGTTTCACTGAGCTGGTTAGTTTGAAATGTTGGTGCTTAATGTATGCATGCCTTTTAAACAATAATCAAATCAAGATTTTCAGTAGTCTGTGGATAAAGGGACTTCGTAATGAAAAGTGTTTATCAATGGAAGCAGAAACACTTCTGACAAATCACTGCTGAACTTCATCTGTGTCCTTGTTTTTTTTTTACTGGTTGATATAGCAGTGAAAGTATTGAAGACTGGCAATGATTATCAAAAAGCAGAGATTATGATGATGAATAATGGGAGAATTAGATACTCTGAAAATGAATCTGAAGTTTAACATCATTTTTAAATCATGATTTTTTAACTCTTTTTGTTCCATTTCAATTAAGCTTTTTCTCCCCAAATAATCTTTCTTCAGGTTTCTTTGGTAATATAGGAGAGCTGTCTAAAACACCAGGTTTAAACAAAGTAGAGCTTCACCTTCATTTTAGGGCTTTCTCATGCAATTCTCTTTCTGCAATGTATCTGTGAACAAATTAATATTTGAGAATAAAGAACACTGAGAATATGATTTAAAAAGTTTTCAAAATTATACACTTTGAGAAGACATTGAAGTTGTCATAGTTCAGAAGTTGTTGAATTGTATCCTGATTTCCTGATAGAACTACATAATTCCACACCTTACAGAATTGCTTAATTGTTTCCAGATTTTTGTTCTTGTGGAGAAATGTGTGTTTAATTGGTTGTGGAAAGATGCAACCTTTACTATGTATTTTGCTCAGTGTTAAAGGGTGAGATGAAGAAAAGAGTTTCTCAATTCTTCCAAACAAGTATCTAATTCTTAGCTCTACCAAGGTACGTGCATTTTCTGATACAACGTATGACAATGCCAAGTATTGATGACGTGTAGGATAAAACCTTGTTTCATGTAATTTTTCAGCCAGTAAGTCCTTTATCAGAAAGGTTCTCTGTAATGTCGTAAGCTGATTTCTCAGCACACTTCTCATGTGAAACTATGCTTGTAGAGGTTCTGAACCATGCAATAGGTTTCTTTTAAGATTTCTTGGTTTTGATGGCTGTGAGCTTTTACTAATTCTGATATGCTTTACCTTAATCCTACAACCATAGTTAAAATGTTTATTTTTTATCTTCTATTGAGAACAACAAACCATAGATTTCACTCAATCCCTTTTGTCTTTCATAAATAATTTTCACTCCCAATTTTTCCTTTCTCATGTGGTGATTTGACAATAATTAACTGCAATTGGGTGTACTGTCAGTATTTTATCAGCTGCAAATTTTTGGAGTGGGTAAGCTGTTGATTATTACGATTACTAAAAGGTCCTCCTGACATCTTTGAGTGCTAGATGCCTCTGAGGCTTGAGTATTTTATTTAGAAAAATGATGTGCATGAAAATATATGCAGTGAACATTTTTTAAATTGTTTATTTTATTTTATTTTATTTTATTTTATTTTATTTGCATTTGGAGCTAAAAAGATGCAGGAGAAATAATTGCTGCTGTACAGACACATGAAGCAACATGCTGATTCCACACCTGATTTCTTTTTTTCCCCTAGATATGCATGGGAGAAAGTTTATCTGTGTTTAGTCAAATTAATCACATACTCAATCTTGAAACAAATGTTTTTCAGATAACCTGAGAGTATTGTCTATGAACAATATAAATGAATAATGCTCTTTTTGTCTGATTGCTACTTCTTATTTACCCAATTAAAAATAATAATTAATAAGATGACCTTTTGCAAGTATTCTCAATCCTTGGAAAGACAATATTAATAAAAGAATATGTCATTTGAGGTTGATTTCAACATTTTAAGGGTCTATCAGTGAATTCTCTCTCTTGCTTCCCCTCCCCCCAACCCCAGATGTCTTTCCCAAAAGAATGCCATTCTCCTCTGAGCCCGGTAACATCCATGTTCTTCTCATATGTTTTCCCATCTGGACTTTTCTGACTTTCTCAGTGCATTCCAAGAAGACATGTGGTGGGGATATTTGTGTCTAAATAAATAGGATCAGATGGGCAAGGGGACTGCATTGTAAGGGGAAGGACAGAGAAGGTCATGGGCTTGGAGGGATCTGTGTGGCTGGAGTTACATGGGAGGAGGTGACAGTAACTTGGTGGGTTGTCAGGCAGAACACCTGCTCTTAGCACTCAGAATAGAGTGCAGAAGGATACACCAGGGATCTTGTGTGAAGTCTGAAGTGTTTTTTCTGATGACTCTCCTCTGTCAGCTAAGGGAGTCTATTGATTGATATTTATATATATATATTTTTGCCTGTTGATTTCATTTCTCCCTCCTCCCTCCCTTTCCCACCATCACAAACATCCACAACCCTCATCAGGCCACCCTCCGGGAGACAAGCCTTCCTAGGTAAAGCAGAAAACGATCTCAACCTGGACACGGTAGGCAGACGAGCAGAGGGGAGAGCACAGTTAGGATGAGGCAGACGTGAATCCTGCGAGAGAGAAAGCCCCCCCGCCCCGCTGGGCGGCCCGTAGGCAGCTCTGCCCTCCCCAGGAGGGCTCTTTGGCCACGCCTCCTCTGGGGCAGCCCTTGGAAGAGCTCGGGGGCACTTGCACAGCTCCGGACAAGAAGGGGGCGTGCTGAAAAACATCAAATCCACACCTACAGGAGGAGGACGGCGTGGGAAGGGAGGGAAGGAAGACGGGGAGGACAACGCAACTTACATGCCAAGCTCGCAAAAGGCTTTTCCTTAGGAAGCAAATCGCCGGCGCTCCCGGGGAGCTCTGCCCCAGCCGTGAGGAGGAGATAAGGATGAGGAGCCGCCTCGGCCGCGCCGCGCACAGCTCCCGCCCCGTCCGGCACGGCTGAGTGCCGCTTCAGCACCACGGACAGCGCCAGCAGCGCCGCCATGGGGGGCCGCGTCCGCGCAGCACCGCGCAGCGCCCCGCGCCTCTAGAGTGAAGCCGAGCCGGCCCCGACGCGCACATGTAAGCTGCTGCCCCTGCGCGGAGCGGCGAGCAGCGGGTTCTGCTTCTTCCAGAGCTGATTCTCTTTTAGTCTGGCTCCAATACCGATCTTTAGTTGTGCTCTAGGAAGTTTTGTAGGGGATGGAGATGTCTCGGTGTAGCGCAGCCTCCCACGAACCTGGGTCTGGGCTGGCATTGAGATGGGTGGGTGGCTGTAAGTGCAATCGGTTTGACTTTCTACCCTTGGAATTTGTGAAAACTGCTTGGTTTTAGTGTACCTGTAGGGGTCTGCTGTTTGCTGTTGGATATATGGTTTGGAGCCACGTTGCTGTCTTCTCTTATAGCTGGGTGATTATTTTTTTAAGGGTTTGCTTGTCTTGGAAACAGTTTGACCAACACAAAAAGAGGAAAAATGACAGGTCTTAAAATTCAACATGGTACCATATCTGTTTCAGCTCGCTGGGTCTGAGTATCAGGAGTCTTTCCGTGTATTTTCTTGTCTTGTGACAAATATTGAGTGAGCAAGTAAAAAGGATGCAGCAATTGGGAAAAACAAAATACACTCAGAACTGGGGTTTTCAGTTCTTTTCAGATGTTTTTCTTTTCTTTTTTAATAGAACTGTTTGTTGAAATCCAGCATTACACTGCCCCCTGCTTGCACAATTAGAAAGAAAATTTCATTATTGTCATCAGTAGTAAAAATTTATGAATGAGCAGGTATTCCTCTTTTGTATTCTGGGTGTCATCTCAGCTTGACTTTTGAAGTGCTTCAACAGAGAGCATGAATTAGTCCTAATTCAACAAGCTAGGTGTATTTATTCATTTACAGTAACAGATTCCCTTTATGGCAGTTCATCTGGCGGCCAAACATGTTAATGAATGAACAGCTGGAAACAACGCCAGAGTAGAGCTGATTTTGATATATCTCACAAGCATTCTGTAATAGCTTTGCAATTATCAGACATTTTCAATACTATCTATGAAGGAGCAACAAGGAATGGGGAAAATAACCCTGTAAATATGTTATAAAGCAAGAATAAATTGAATATAAGAACTAAGATGATTATTTCACAGCCTCTTCTAGCATTAAAGACTTATGTTGATGAGTTTTCTTTGGAATGGGAAAGAACATGCTGATTCTTAAATTATGGGAAGGGGAAGCAGCTAAGAAGCAATGATTTTTTTTTTCTATTTATTTTCTTTGTGTGTGTGTGTGTGTGTGAAAGATATCTAGTAAAAGTCATATTCCGTTTCCTTTTTCTCAAACCACAGGGCAGAGCTACCTGCCTTAAACCAGGGAGGAGTTCAAGGAGGATATTAGAGCTTAGGTACCAATAAGGATTCAGTATTCTCTCAGTGTTTTTGGGATACTGGCCTCAAACCTTATGCTTTATGACAAGAAGATTGTGGAAGTTAGTGTGTATAATTCATTAACATCCTTTAATGACATGTAAGACCTAGTTTGTATGCATGAATGTATCTTACCATGCCATTTCTCAGAGAGATTTCAGAAAGTGTGGATTTGCTATTTGCACCTGTATTTCCTCAAGGCCTCTTTTCAGATATTGACCTTGAAATATCATTTTCCTTTATCTATGAGCAGTGGGAATGGTGGAGGAGGGGACATTTCTTTCTACAACTGCTTTGAAGGACTATTCTGAAAATGAATAAATTTCTCCAATATTTATTGGGCATGTACCACCTTCCTCCCCCACTGCTTGAATAGAGTTAAAATATTCCATTAATTACTCTTGTATACACATGTAATTTTTCATACAGGACAAGGACCGCATTGTTAAGTGTTGTCATAGTTTTAGCTATCCTAAGACTAAATAAAAAAAGGTTCTTTAGCATTTCAAAGCATAGAAAGCTTAAGTATAATCTACTGTTAATCAAAACCAGCCATACCAAATGATATTCAGTATGCATAGTAAGTCAGCAGTATATGAAAAATGGCACTTAAAACTTTTGATTTAAAGGATAATGTCCCAATTTAAGGAAAGATTTAGAGGGTTATTTAAGGTACTGGAAAAAATGAGGATCTGAGAGAGATCTGGTAATAAACACCTATGCAGCATTTGAAACTCCAGTGTAGCCTGTTGCATATATTAAAATATTTGAAGTTTTAGTTCAGCCTGTGATTGTCCCCGGAAGTTTGAGTCAGCTTCAAAACATCCTATCGTTTTTTTTTTAACATGAAGGTATAACATCTTCTGTTTTTGCTCAGAGCGATTTAATATACTCGTTAAAATTGATTAATTTCTGTACATCTATTTGTGTCTTGTCATAAACCTTAATATCCTTAATTTTTGTTCATGTCTCTAGCATGTCTTTAAACAGTTTAGTTTTGTGTGTGTGTGTGGAAGGAATGTTCAATACAAAAAACGGTCCATTTGACGCCTAAAATCCATGACCATTTCAAAGAGGCCTCAGGGATTCTGCAGTCTTTTTGTGCCCTGATTATTTTTTAAAAACATTGGTGTAAGTAGAAATTAAAATAAAAAGTAAATTTTCCAACTGGCAGTTTCTGAGTCTCCTCAGGAACTAAAGAGTTATGCTTTAAAAATGTTTTTCAGAAACTTAAACTTCCTTTTTGCCCTGACAAATTCAATGTCTTATCAGTGCCTACCCTTGTGGTTGTTTTACTCAGTGTGGCTCATAGTAATGGTTACTTATCCTAGATTTCTGTTGAAATTTCAGGACAAAGAGAGCAGCTGAAAGAGTACAAGGAAGACCCCTGCCAGCTTCTCTCCACCAAAAGGAAATCCAAAGAATAGTCACAGTCCTTAAGTTCATAAAGTTGCTTTTCTAAATGCCCTGCTCAATTTTTAGGCTTTTAGTCAGGTAAAGGCTGACATCACCTGAGATTTCCAGAATTACTTCAAACGCAAGTACCCATTGATTTTAACACCTATTCAAGCTTAAAGTGTATCTACTCAAGTAGATACCATTCAACCTGTCCTGTGTGATTTTAAAGTTCTCTTTCAAAGTACCTTTGAAAATTTTCTCCAAGCCTGAGCTCTAGGTGGTAGTCTGGCTGCTTCACATTTGCTTTCACTATGCAGGAACCTGCTGTATGGGACCAAAGAGTTGTCAGAAGACCCTGCATGGTGTAAATAGGAGCACTGTGGAAGGGAGGGTCAAGAAGACAACCCCTTTGCTAGGATATGCTCAAAATGAAGCAGCTCAGTTTCTTCTCTCCTACACATCTGGCACTTAACCAGTTGAGGGAATTTGGTTGCCAAAGGAAGATCTTCATCTTCAACAGTGTTTTCAGTGACACCTCACTAAGAACAAGCCTCATATTATGCCATGTTCCCATGTGAGGCGTTGAGTGTCTCAGCTCCTAGTAACTTCAGTGCAAGTTACAAGGACCTACTCTAAGCCACTTTAGTTAGGATCTGGGATATTCCCAGAAGATGATTTGTTAAAATCTAAATTACTACAGAAATGGTTATTCTTCTCCACTCACCACAGGAGTCCAGACATCTTATGGCTCCCTCAGCTGTATAAAGCTGGATGTACATTGCTGCAAGCAGTACATGGGCCCATTTCTTTTTCCCAGAACACTTTATCTCCAAAACACTGCATGGACTGGCATTCTTTCCTAGAAAAATACAACATTTAATTGCCGTGCTTGATGAGCTTGATCACTAACTGTCTCAATAAAATACACAAATACAGAGACATTTCAATACAAACGCCCTTTATACAAAAATGGTAAGATAAATGCAATCAATTTACAATTGCTTTTTAGTAATTTTTTTTTAGGAAGATATTACACACACTCAGTAAATATGATTAGTCCTGAAACTGCCTGCACATGACTGAAAAGCAGAGTAGAAAAATGTGCCGAGTACAGTCATGACTTTATAGAAGGGTTGGGTTTCCAAGATGCTTTGATGATGCATAAATTACTCTTTGCACTGCCACTTCTCTATCACGATTCAGTGATCGTGTCAAAGATAATTACAACTTTCTTTTCAGAACAGGAGTTGATAGCTGAGCGTTCCTCATGAAACCATTCAAAGTTAAAAGTGTAATTTTTTATTCATCTCCTGCTCTCTATAAAGTGCAGTGGCAGAGATATTGATCTTCCGTGCTCATGCCCTATGACTAGGGGTCATAATTCATCTGAGGTGAAGCCCTCTGAATTATGGTGCTTTTTCCCCTTCCTCTAGGCAGTGGAGATTAACTCTGTGCTACAGGGACATCCCTGTTGAACATGTATTATAAGCACAAGGTTGTATATATATATATATATATATATATATATATATATTTTTTTTGAGCTTGTATTCTTTTCTGTTTCCTCTTTTTCTGATATAATTTCTGTTGCTAGAAACTGTATGAAACCGGTATAGTCTCTGAATTGAAGGAAATGAAACGAAGGTCCTTTTTTGGCATGTTATTACGTGCACAACAGACTGGTGTGAATTAGCTCTAGGCTAAATTCTAACCTCCTTTTTCAGGCAAAACTTTCAGTTGTCCATCAGTAATATTATTGTAGTTTTGTGTTTTCTTTATGAGATCATCTGTGCCTCACCTGTCAGGAGAAAAAAAACTATATATACATTTATAAATGTGTGTGTGTATGTATATGTATATATTAAAGATATAGTTGGACACTGAGCAGAATATCTAATACGTTCCTTACTGCTGGAATTGCTCCATATTTCTGGGATGCTTCCAGTACTAACTGTTAAATATAACAACAAATGTATGTTTGCCAGTTATTTTACCATATAACATTTTTAGAATGTAAAAATAAATGGTTTTTGAAGATCAGAAAAGGCCAGTGGGATTACTCTTACATGAAGCAGCTATTGCAATTATATCCTCCATTATTCTATTTTTTTCTTACTTCCCTTATTCTTTTCTTCTCATGAAGAACACATTACTGAAGGCAATGTGTCTCCTGGCTCCTTTCCCTCTTGTCACTCATGACAATACTTTCAAACTCCATTAGTAATTTTTCAGAGCAACACATGAACTTTTCATTGAGTGAAGGTCAGAACTGACTTGGAGAACAGATGGGGTGTGCAAAGATGAACCTTTGCCACCCACTGAGCGTTAACACCTGCTTATTTCTTACATCTGCCTGCTGCAGCTTACATGCTCTTGAAAATTTTACCCAAGTGATTTAGGACTTGCAATTGGATTGAGTGCAAATGGCATTTGTGAAAGTGGTTTTGTTTTTACCTTCTTAGTCATGCTTTGCATTCTTTGAAGGTGGAAATTAACTTCATGTGCTTGAAACCTAACGGAGGGACCGTGATTTTGTTGAAATGCTATTGCAGTAAAATGTAAAAAGGGCAGCAGTGAGGTGGCACTACATGCAAATTGTGAATGCTTCAAAACCATGGGGAGATTTAGGATTTCTGCCAGTTTTGTACAAGGGGGTGCCCACTTCCCCTCTGAGCCCAGTTATACACAGCATAATTTTCTTCAGAGAGAAGAAAGAGAAGTTCCAGAGAAGACAGCATAGAATAGTTTGGCTTCATCCAACCAACTCCAAGTGACGGCATTTCGGCCACATAATCAGTGGGGAAACTAATGACCCTTTCCAATCTGTTCATTCTTTTGTCTTCTGTGGGTGGTCAGATATCTGCACTGTTGTTTATCAACAGTAGCTCTCAGTAAGCTTCTTTCTGAAGAGTGATCCTTAAATGAGGAATTATACCTGTGTTTTACAGTACTGGTCTCTGGATTTGAGTACTTGTATTTAGAGTAGCTGCCAACTGTATTTCAACATGAAAATGAGACAGTCATTCATTAAAATACTATAGACCTGGAAAGAGAAAAATGGTATTATGTAGCATGGAAACAAACAGTGAATGAGAAGGTGGTTTGTTTGTACCAGCTGCAACTTAGCAGAATGTGCAGTATATTTATTCCTGTTATTATACGTTATTATGTGTTCAAAACTAGATGCATATTTTTAAGTTTATGGAATATAGTCTATTGGTCTGGTACAATAATTATTGATGTGCTAGCTTTCCTTAGCTTACCTCGAAGTAATTAAGAGAAATACTATGTTTTGGATACAGTTCCTAAACAAACAAGAAAAAATAATGTATTTGCACTGTATATTTTAAATGAAGTTCTCAAACTAGGAATGTTCTTGGTGTTCTTGCATTTCAACAGAATGTTGTACATCAGGAAAAGACTTGCCTGTTGTCCAGAAGAAAATATTCTTTATTCTATAGGTATCCTAAATTATTTTAAATGCCTGGCTCAGAACATACAAAGCCAGCAAGATTAGATCATAACAACGCATTTCCAACTTTGCTTCAAGTTACGTGGAGCTACGAATCTTCAAGAGCATAACTTATGTTCCTTTGTGCTGTTTCTTTTTCCAGGTTGAGAAACAGCAATTATAAAAACATGCATCGAAGGCACACAACCCTTCGGGAGAAGGGCCGCAGGCAGGCCATCCGGGGCCCAGCCTACATGTTCAATGAGAAAGGCACCAGCCTGACTGCAGAGGAGGAACGCTTTCTTGATTCTGCAGAATATGGCAACATTCCTGTTGTGCGAAAAATGCTGGAGGAGTCCAAAACCTTGAACTTTAATTGTGTTGACTATATGGGACAAAATGCTCTACAGTTAGCTGTAGGGAATGAGCATTTGGAAGTGACGGAACTCCTCCTCAAAAAGGAGAATCTAGCTCGAGTTGGGGATGCACTTTTGTTAGCCATCAGTAAAGGATACGTGCGCATAGTGGAAGCAATATTGAACCATCCCGCCTTTGCACAAGGGCAGCGTCTCACACTCAGTCCCCTTGAGCAGGAACTGAGAGATGACGACTTTTACGCCTACGATGAAGATGGAACTAGGTTTTCACATGACATTACCCCTATCATACTTGCTGCCCACTGCCAGGAGTATGAAATTGTTCACATCTTACTTCTAAAAGGTGCACGGATTGAAAGGCCACATGACTATTTTTGCAAGTGCAACGAATGTATTGAGAAGCAGAGGAAAGACTCCTTTAGTCACTCTCGATCGAGAATGAATGCCTACAAAGGATTAGCGAGTGCCGCTTACTTGTCTCTTTCCAGCGAAGACCCCGTCCTTACTGCTTTAGAATTAAGCAATGAATTGGCCAGACTAGCCAACATTGAAACTGAATTTAAGGTAACTTACTTCCATGGCATTTTTCATGGGTCAAATGTGTTCACTACACTGTATATTTCACATGTTTGATCAAGTCTTGGCTTGTGCTCTTGGGGGGAGGAAACAGAAAGTATAGAATTTGCAACACATAGATCCAGATCACTACGCATTCTGCAGATAATAAGTATTTGGAACTGAATATTGCATATTGTATCAGTACTGTCCTTACTGGGAATTTTTATATTGTACTCTATGATTGCTTAGAATCTTTAGTTTGAAGCAGGAATAAAACTTAAATTATTTTATTCCAAAAATGAAGACTCAGTTCCTGTAAGAAAGGTAAGTCTTTTTAACTGGGCAATGTATTTTTAGAGGCAGAGCTCTAGAATCAGTAACTGACTGAGAATCCAGAACATCTAGTTCTGTTCCAATGATAAAAGGTATAAATTAAGCACTTTGGGTTTTCTTCAAGGTAATTAAAATTGCATTTCATCTTAATGGTTGAGTACTGCATCTCTGTATGATGAATTTCATTAAAAAGGAGGGGAGAAATTATAAATAAATTGTTATGAAGTCAATTATCATGCCAAACAACAGTGGAACTTGCAGAACTCTCTGACAAGTTATTCAATATTTGCATTATCATAATGAGTTTGTAAATGTCCAATGTCATTTGCATTATTTCTCTAAGTCATTTACATCGCATAAATAGCATTGTCTCCCTTTATAAAATAAATTAGTCATGAGAAAACTCATTTTCAGTGGTTCAGTCATCAACTTTAAGCTGTTTTCTGACTTGTAACTATTGTGCAGCTACAATCACGATCAATGACACTGGGGTAATAAAGCATATATTGTGAGTAAACTGGGGTAGAATGCCAGCCAGAAATCCATTATTTTTAATTTAGAAAACTATTCAAGTGTTAAAGCATCTATGTCATGACTTACAGCTATATGATTGCTAATCTAAAACTGACAAGAAGCATGCTCTCAAGCTGTTACCTCTGAAACAGTGTAGTAAGTCTATAACAAGGGCAAAAATACCAAGACCATGGACCTTTTAGGCAATAAAATAGGGCAAAAATCTTACAAAGTCTTTTTTTTTCCCCCTTACAAATCAGAATTGGAAGAACACAACAGTTTAAAAGAGAGGTTTTCTTGTCAGTCCTGGAAGCCTCATTGAGTTTTCTGAGACAACTGCTTAAGTGAGGGTTACTTTGGTGTGAAACCATGTGGGTTCACCCAAAGAGTTAACAACATTAATATCTCTTTAACGTTCCATCTCCTTCTCAGTAGAGGACTATCTCCTTGTGCGGAGCATGAGCAGTCTCAGCATTGCATCCCTGTCAGCTCTGATAAGAGTCTTGCTGAAGAAATGCAAATCTACCAGAATCCCTCCTTTTGTTCGTAGAGCTGCCAGCATGGTCTAGACTGGCATTGGCAGATACATGAATCCTCCAGGAGCAAACGAGATGGAATGCTGAATAGTCTCATGATGGTTAGCATCCATCTCCCCAGGCTGACAAGTGGATGTGAATAAATCAAGACAGGAAAATCACTAGAAAACGTTTACCAGTTTATTGTATTTTCAGGAATGTTTTCCAATTTTGCTGCCCAGTGAGAAGGTTCTGTGCAAAACACACCTATGTATATTAATGAGGTACCTCTGAAGTTAAACTGACCCAGTAGCTTACTTCACATTTTTAATATTCCTTTAATATATTGCCATTTCTAGAAATAAAGAATATCTCAAGATTATGATGTACTTTGCTGTAGATAAAAATAAAATTTATGTATGTATTCAGAAATGTTTATTCTTATTAACATAATCAATGTGGCACAGAATACAGCAGAGGCTTTTTCCACAGAACATGACATTTTGAGAATTTATTTCTAGAAAAGAATGCATTTGCTGGAGATGTATTTAAGAAGTCCATAAATTATGAAAAATGTATGAAATCAGACAAGCTTCAGAGGTCTTCTCTTGTGTGCATCTTAACATAATACTTTCCACAACTTCATGCTTTTTATTGCTGAAGTTGTGTAGTTACCATCAGTGCTCCACAACTGTATAGAACTAACACATGGAATTATTTTGAATTAGGTAATTATGCATAGACTTAACAATACAGTTTTCAAGAGGAACAAAAAGTCCTTGAAACTGAAGGACACAAGTAAGATTTTAATAATGTAGGTGAAGAAATAGTAATTAAGTGTTAGATAACCTACCTCTGAAGAAACTCTTAGCATGAGATAATTAAAATATAAAAGCAGTGCCTCTCACCTGCTGTTTGCTGCCCTCAGTTTCTAATGCACCATTCATAGAAGTGTTATTGAGGTTAAAATGGAAGCCTGGACACACACTAGATCTCACTGATGACCTTTGGCAACAGTTCTGGTGACTGATCAATATGTCTTTAATATTGAGTAGATGTTCTAGTTATCAATCTGGGTGGATATACTGCCCTATTGAATTCCTTTCTTGATGTGTTGATTTGGGCTCAGAAGGAAGATCAAGGCAGTCATTTACAATGCAACTTCCCCCATGCTGAAAGGAGCAGTAACAGTGGAGACTCAGAACTGGAAGAAAGGTGGAAACTGACAGAGTCGATCAGTGCCAATGGTTTTATTGGAGTAGATCGACTATTGGGTTAAATCAGTGCTTTTTCAGTCAAGCTGAGATAAAACTGCAGAAGATGAGGATCTGTCCAGCCATCTAGAATAAATGCATACTTTGAATAAGCCATTATTTCAAGCAAATGTCACTTTTGCAAGGCTTACTTATAAGGGAGAAAAGAAGTAAAATGTGAAATAATGTTATGTTTATATAGAAATGATATAATTTTTTTACCTTAAAGTCTCTAAAGTCAAAGTCCTCCAAAAAAAAAAACCCAAAAAACAACAAAAAAAGCTTTCTTATAAACATGAGAAAACAAATTGCTTTCAGAGACATAGTCCGTGAGCCTAAGAATATGTAACTCAATCAGAAAATCGTCCTCTCCCAAAATAAGATTAAAACTTATTGTACTGGTTGTTTCTGCTGAGAATAATAGCAATTTGAGTGCATTAAGTGACCTGGCAGTTAGCCTAAAAAATGAAGCAGTCAGGAAAGTCATCCAATGAAATTTCAGAATACCTCCCAGCATTTGTATATGTTGCATATATCTCATATTGTG
This sequence comes from Gallus gallus, assembly GCF_016699485.2. Taxonomy (NCBI): domain Eukaryota; kingdom Metazoa; phylum Chordata; class Aves; order Galliformes; family Phasianidae; genus Gallus; species Gallus gallus. The sequence goes on from NC_052544.1 coordinate 14,604,919, forward strand.
CTAAGATATTTTACAGCTTCTAAGTAGAGCTGAGCGTTAAACACAGCTGGCTATAAAAGGAGGTGTTAAGCATCTGAAGCTACAGGGCAAGGCTGTGCTTTTACTCAAACTGAAAGACCTATGTGCACTCCCATTTCTTTCAAAGTTGGCAGACCTTGAGCATGAGTCATAAAGCAAATAATCCTTCTGTCTTCGATCAGTGAATTCTGTTTGTTTTGCTCATGCAAGTAAGCTTCCAGTGTGAATAACATAGGCAGGATTTGTCCACACAAATAAGTCATTGCCTGTGAATCCAACTGGTAAACGCTGCTCTCCTCTTCAGCCCAGGGAAATCAATCTTCCTCATGTCACCTTGGTTTGAAGCTGGATGCAGATGTCTTCACAGATATTGGCTCTTCACAGCCAGGTGACTCTTCTAAGACTGAGATATTAACAGCAGAGTCAATAGAATCATTTTCATGTGTCCACTGATCTCCTTTTGGAGATAATCTTTCTAGCAAACAGTCTGCAGAAACGTTTGCACCTTGCAACTTAACAGCAGCATCAGGTTTAATACAACACTTCACATCCTGCAAACTGAGAAAGACAGTAGCTCTGCTTGCTCTTTTTTTAAAGCTGTGATGGAGCACTCCTGTTTCTGGTGAGATCCCAACCCACACCCAGGTCTGTTTTGCAGCTTGGCATGCTCCAAAATGCATGACATGCTTTGAGATGAGGAAATGTCCGAGTGGTGAAGACAATCAGCCAATTCATTCAATTTGGCAATCCAGACAAATTAAATTACAGAATCACAAAGTAGGCTGTGAAAAGACCTCATGAATTGTATGTGGTAAATAAGTTCTCAGCTCCTGTTGACTAAAATATTACTGAAGGTGTGATCAAAACCACCACCTGAAAGACATATGGTGTGTTCTCCTTGTTTATCAATCCTACCAACACTCTCTGTTCATTTACTATAGCACGTTTTGTTTCTAACTGCTGTATCTCCTGCTGATGCTCTTTGATCGACTGTAGTGCTTTCTCTAAAAGATGTCAGGATCCAAAAGTGACCTTATCCTGTCTGTGTTTGTTTGTGGCATGTCCGGGCTCAGCTGGTTGATGGGCTGTGCCTGGCTGCTGCCCTATTTATGGGGAGCAATGTCTTGTGTGGCAGTAAGTCAAGTGTGTAGCTGCCTACAGAGATATGCCTGCTAGGAACTGCTTGTCATTTCAGTGGGGCTGCAGTAATGTGAGACAGCTGAGACTCAAAGTCCTGAACCCTCAGGGAACCAAAAAGAATGGCAAAACATCCCAGGAGACTTAATGGCATGTATCAGTTAGGGATGATCTGGCATTCCTGCAATGAAAATTTTGCTCCTGTAAGTCAGTACCACTTTTTTTCTGCCTAGATCATTATTAGAATGTGCTTGACCTAAACACTGTAAGAAAAATAACCTTGTAAAATTCCTATGTATTTCTTCCTTTATCTCTGCAAATGTGGAATTTGGACCAGACCCTACGCTGAGGATGTCACAGTACTGCTGCTGCAAGATAATATGCACTGGTGTATCTGATTATATCTTGCTGAGAAGCTGCAGTTCTGTCCAAACAGAAGAACCTCTTTGGCATCTTTGCTCTCAGGATAGCCTGGAGGCATTCCCTAAGTCTCATCTCCCATGAAAACAAAGACACTGTTGTGGGAATCTTCCTAATTAACTTCATGAACACTCTTATAAATCAATCACTTTTTTTCTGCTCTGACCAACTCTTCCATGAGTGATCCTTTTATCCCTCCATAATCCCTTGCTTCGATATTCTCTCTGGCATGCATCTTCCTTCTGACACCTTTTATTAGTGATATTTGTTATTTCAGCAAGGTGCTTACAGATGCCTTAGTGTTTTTATCTGGTCTTCCCATTTTTTGTTTAATTTTCCAGCTTTTTTGTTCTTTTTTTCTTTTCTTTCATCCAGAAGGGATTTGTTCTTTTAAAAAAGACAAATTTTCACATATGCAGCCTTGTTATCTGTGCTGTCTCACTTTGCTGAGTTTTAGGAAGAGAACACAGAGAGAACTTTTAAAGTCTCCATTACAGGGAATATACTCACTTCCTTTTACTGCTGCTTTTATTTTCTCCTTCTCAAATACCATTAGTCTTACCCAGTTCCTATTTTGAAAATCAAGCACCACCATCATAAGATCTTTTCAGTTCACCTATTTCCAAATGATGCCTTTTTTGCACCACGTCTGTGCACAGCTGTGAAGGAGCTGCTGTTTCTCCTCCTCTGAGTTCTCTGACAACTGCTCCAAAAAGCACTGCCTGGGAGTGAAAACCACCTCTCACCTTTCCTCTGCTGTCTCCTGTGTCTCATTGCTAAATTCCCAATTCAGAGAGCAGGCCAGAAGTTCATTCAGCTTTATCTCAAATTAATGCTTGATGACTCTGCCCTTTGATGTGGTTGGGCCAGAACATCCCTTTCTGATGCTTCTTACTCTGTAATCTGGGTTCTAATTAGCTCGTCTTCTGTTTCTCCTATTGGCTCTATGTTACATCAATCTCTTTGGCTGCTCTAAGGGAAATCCTTGCTGCCTTTCAGGCCATTTTGGTACGCAGTGTCAAAAGGATGAACTCAAGTTGTGAATCTTTTAGCCAAATAAGTATAACCCCAGCAAAAGAAGATAAAAACCATACAATGCTAAATGCATCTGTACCTTCAATGCACAAGGCAAAAGAGTTGTCCACTTCTGTAGATGTGATGAAAGCTGCTATTTCTAAAGGTACAATAGTAAATTATAACCCTTTTTGTTTTGGATTGGGGGGTGGATATGAACATTTCCAGGTCAGTCTTTAGTGAGAACATTATTTGTTCTTTGAGATGGGGTCAAGGATGCGGTCTGGTATTTTTTAACTGAGGAAAAGAACTGTCTTCCTTTTCCTTTTCACTCTTACCTAAAAACCATTTATCCATACTGCCTTGAAAACATGCACTTAAAATATACGGTTCTTTTTAAAAATTCTCTCCAGTTTGCAAATGCATAAGCAGGTACAACCAATTACCCAGCTCACGATACAGGAAGGAATCAAGCAGGAAAACAAGCTCCTATTATTAAAATTTTAATTTACTGGATGAAATTAAATATTAAAATAAGAGAGCAAATAAGGAGCGACGGTGGAAATAGCCTGGGAGAAGGAAAACACATTTAAGCCTCATAGTGAAATTTGTGTTTTGCTCACAGAGTGGGACTCTGCACGTGAGGAACTCATTCTCTGTGCTGTTCTTTTTCAACAACAAATCCATAACTATTAGATAGTACATTGGATTTTTCTTGAGAGCTAAGCTGATTAGCCACATTTTGCATTGGTTTGTAGCAGGAACTATTGAAAATATATAAATGTATATAGAGAATCCTTCTGACCAAAGAAAAGTCTCTTCTATGGTTCCATTTATATTTTTATAAATTAAGAAGTATGCTCTGTGTGTGGGGAGCTGTTCTTGTGAGTGATTTCTCTATGCCTGTTCTGTGATTAAATCATTTTCTTCCTGGCACATTGCCCAAGCAAAATGGTTTTAAAACATTGTATGAGAAGAAAATCTCCAAAGCTTTTCAGAATGGGTTTGGCCAATGCCAAAGCTGTGATGCCTGGAGCCATCTTCAAAGATATATCTGTATGTGTGAACGTGAAGGTATGTTAGCATCTGTCTATGTCTATTCACTGTAAAGCAGAGTAGTAGATGCTATGATTCATAGTGAAGGGTATAACTCAGCCATCTACAACCCTCATCTGCACCTGGAAAAAGTAAGACCATTATTCATGAAAGCTGTAACTCCAGTGACAGCACAACTCACTGTGCAACTGCAGAAAATTGGATCCTGGCACTGCTTACGAGGTCATTTAGCCTACTTTTTTGGTGATTGAGTGACATTACTGCTAAATCTGCCGGCTGATGTTCGTGAAAAAGAAAGAGGAATCTTTAAAAGTCAACGGAATGCTTTCAGCAGGGAAATGTTCTGATGGCTGTCCCAGAGGAAGAAGCCCTTCAGTATATTGGAGGAGAGGATGGGAAAAAAGATTCAACGGGTCTAATCAGAGATGTGGTAGTGTAAGAAACCTGAATATTTTCATTTTGTCCCCTTCAAAAAAAAAACCTGTCTGGGGGAAATATCTAGTCCTGTGTTAATTTTACTGAGCCATTATTTTCAGGAAATATATTTGAATGCAAAATACCTTATGTAGTGTAATTTTGTGTGTTTTAATATATTATTTTGGTCAGTAGAATTCATGCTCTGCCACAAACTTTACCAATGGCCCAGACTATGCCACAGCAATGTATCTTTGCCTCTCCAGTCCTGGCTGCTGAGAGATTCTCATTTGTGCCTCAGCTGTGTCCCTGCTGCCTCCATAGAGGAGCAGCTCATGTTGTCTGCTGGCTTTGCTGCCAGCTGCCAGTAGCACTGTGATAAATAGGGGGAATAATTTGGCCGGTTGCCTGAGTTTAGTTAACAGTGACAGAGTGCTTTCCTTTCTTACCCACTGAGCGTGTAAGGCAAAATGAGTCTTGGTGTTCCAACTCGGTGCATCTACACGTGGAAATGCCAGCAGTGCTCCTGCCACCTGTAGTGGCTGCTGCTAAAGGAGAGGAGAGATGTGTTGGTCCTTCCCGTGCCAGCCTCTGGATCCTCCTGCAACAAGTACAGAGTTGGTGTGACTTTGAGTGTGCCCTTACTAGCAATCATTTTAGAGAGTGCATTTTTTTTTTCTTTTTGGAACAGTTATAGGTCTAAAATAACACAGTAATACAATTACCCTCTCTCCTCCCCTCAGCACTAAATGCTACCAAGAGGGAACACTCCAGAGCACCAAAGATGAAGACATTTTTCAGAAAGACGAAATCAAATTATTAGTGAGGCAAACAGATGGAAAACGATGCTATCACGATTGCACTATCAGAGTAACACAATATTGGTAAGCTTTGTGTTTAATTAGAAATATGAAATGCCCAAGCTTTCAGCTAATATCAGCATCAGTTTTTAGGGAATAGTTAGGAGCCAAGCAATTTGTTATGAGCAAGATAACTGGTTTCCAAAGACTGCTGCTTATTATTCACGTTGGGCAAGGATATCTACTGCAACTACAAATGAGCATAATTAGGACTATAGCTCTGAATGGAATAATAATGTTAGATCAGCAGATGGGAGAATAAAGTCAGGTACATTTATCCAAGGCACTGTAGGAAATTCATATCATATTAATGAATGTAAACGAAGTAATGCATTCTGAGGATTTCAAGTCCAATATCAAAGTGGATGCAGATGGGAAGTGATTTAGTTTATCACTCATTGTGTTTGTAATTGTTGTTATTGTAGATAATTATAATGAACCCATCCCCACTGCATCTAAGCAGACTATCCACTAGATTGTGGATAAACAGGAATGATATACAAATAATTTTACATTAGCACAAACTGGCAATAGGTACTTCAGTGTCTATTGTTTTTGGCATTTACCTGATCAAAAATGCCAATTGCCTGGAATATAATTTGTTGCAGAGAATTTCACACCAGTGTAGCGTGAAAATTACTCATTGCCAAGTGTGTCATTTCATGAGAATTAGCAGAGTATTATCTTGAAACATGTACTTTGTATTTTATAAAGAGAAGCTGTTGATGACAGGACACGGGGAAGCAGACCCTTTCCTTTGCTAATGCTAGTATTACGTGCACTTTGAATGCCAAAGCATTTGCTTAATACCTCTGTACAGCCTGTCCTGTTTATGTGACATCCAGGGACTCTATAGTTTATCTTTTGGAAACAGGTGTTTCAGCATAAGCATTCAAATGAGTCTGAGAAAATCTGCAGGAAGGTAAAAAACCACCTTTTAATTAGTTGAGCAATTAAAAGCATGTGGCTTACTTGTGATGTGTGTTTGAAAACCAGCTGAGGTTATATGAAAGAGAAAGATATCAAGCATTAAAATGCCATATTATGCTGAAAAGCTTCTATGCCAGCCTTGAGATTTTAAATACTCTGATTTAAAAAAAAATATTGCCAACCAACATCATTTCTGCTCTAAGTGCATTTGAATATCTTCAGAGAGATGGAATAAGACTTTTGTTCTCCACTGAATAACACTGATTTTTTCTGTGCTCACATGCACTATAGAGGTGCCCAATGACAGTGCTTGTCAGAAAGGGGGTGACATTGTGGGAAAGGAGTGCAGGAGTTGGAGGTGTTCTTCAGGCAACTTCTTTGATACCTATTCAAAATGGTAATGCCCCATTCAGGGTGAAAACTTCCAGTAAGTCAGGAGATGCATGAATTTCAGTGTTCATATGTACATGAAACTTATTGTAAGTTTGAACTAGAAAAAGATTCAAAGTATTTTAAAAAATTGCAGAGGGGACTGATTTTAAAATCTTTTAATCTAGGAAACCTGAAGTTTTGGCTAATGACTGGGAATGGCCTTCAGCCTCAAAATATGGCTTTTTCCTAAGATTATGTGAATAGATTCTTGTAGTCACTTCCCCACATAAGACATTTTGCCATGATAAATGGTAAAAAATAAGTTTTAAAGACTGCATAATTAAAGAAAATATAAAAATGAAATGTTTTGCACGTTCCAATGTTTTATTGGTGGAAAGAACACGCAGAACTGATCTGTTGTTTTTTATCCTACAGAAGCTATGTTTATCACTACAACAGTTTCCCAGAATTAATTGCTGGTAGACACATAACAGACAGAGAGGAAAAACAGCAGAAATAAGATGGGAACATTTCTTCTGCTTTTGACTGTACCCACTCAAGGCTTCTTGGAATTTTCAGTGATAAACCAATTTATTGGATCTTTTTCTCGTGTTTATCACTTTAAATAATAAGCTTTACTCTGCATTCAGTATTATGAACTGATAATGGATATAAATTATAGTGCACAACGAGGTTTTTACCGAGGGGAAGAAAAAAAAGAAAAAAGAAACAGCCTTCTGCTCGACATAATAAATGTTAGATTACATCTGCTCTCCCATTAATGATATACTACTGCAGAGGGTTACTCATACCACCAGACCTGTGAAAATAGGAGAAAAGCAGAGTTATAAATTTTAAGAGATTTCCCATTTCCATGGTGGAAACCCTTAACACCACCTCAGCTAACTTCTTTAACCTGTTGGTGTATCTGCTGGGAAGCAACTCCAAGGTGAACTGCAGAGTCTGTGGGTTGGTTTCATACAGCCGCACCCCCTCACTGAAGAGAAATGTTGCCTCAAAGATCAGCCCCTGCAGTGCACAGGAAGAGATGACTTGAAGCCAGAAAGCCTGGCCTAGAGAGGAGAAAAGAGGTACAGAAAAGTCATTCCTACAATAAATCATTCAGTGCAGCTGCCATTGAAATTCCTGCAGTGATGCAAGGGATGATATTTTCATGGCTGATTGGAAGCCACACAATTTTTCGTCCTCACTCAAAGTATACTGTTCTTTTCTGGACTTCTTTGGGCAAAACTGAGTGAGCACAGCACTGTCTGCTTTGCCCTTGGGCTCTTTTGTAGCACACATCCCTTCTTGCCTCCTGACACTCCCTTACAAGACTTAACAGCACCCTTAGCCTCAAGGCATGGCCTGTCTGCAGCTCCCCATGGCAGCCCAGTACTGCAGGAAGCAGGCAGGTTCCATGCTTATCTCTGTTCCTTTTAGAAAGGACCGAACTGTTTGGAAAACAACACAGAAACATTTTTGAAATGTCAAACTTATATCTGAACAGCTTGTTTATTATATTATGCTCTTCGGGGGTGAAGAAGTCAAGGTCTAGTTCATTGCAAAATGAACAAGTGGCATCTGTTGCTACCTCCAGACACCCTTAACAACAAATACCTGAGGAGTGAAATGCTTTAAATGAGCACTTAGCCTCATTTTCAGAGATATGCCCACTGGATATGACACAAAGCTCCTAAAAAATTGCTGACGTGCTGCCATTTAGAAAGCACAAGAGCATAAACCAACTAGATGTTGTGCTGTCTGGAAAACTAACTGTAGAGACTTGGCACCATCTATGCATACAGGCATTTAGCCTGGGAAGAATAGAAACGCACTCAGCTGTAGGCAAAGATACCAGCACTTATGTGCACAGTCAGCGGAGCTCTGGGGAATGGGTTCGGTGCCCCTGAGATGTGACTGTGGTGATAGGAGCAGTGTTAGGGCCCTTCTTAGCATCTCCTCTTGTTTCCTTCCCTCCCACAGACCTTGTGCTTTTTCCTTCAGAAGCATATGGCTGGTCACAGGCTGTGTAAATACCCAGAAGGAAGTAGGTCCAACAGCTTCTTAGCTGGCTTTTGCGTTTTTCATGTGAAATCTAATTAGTAAATATTTCTAAGCACTTGACATGATTGTTATTTAAAAAGTGTGATTCAAATCTAGCGTGTAATATTATTGGCTTCCCCCCTCCTTTCTCTTGCCTTTGTTTTCTTTCTACGTGCATTGTTATCTGGGGGAATTTTCTGCTGGTTTTTACAGATTTACTTCTGCATTTTATTCTCTTTCTGCTGCTCCTCAAAATGATAATCCAAGCAATGCAATATTTCTCTCCATGATATATGTGTACGTGTGACGTAAACTACATAAAGAGAGCCAAGAACTTCAAGGAGATGCTGAGAGCACAGCACATTTAAAGCTAGGCAGAAACACCAGATTTACTGCCAAATACACACACAGCTCCTGCACTGCTCACAAATGAGAGGTGGGATATAGCAGGTGTGTGCCATGCAGTTAATCTGTGGTTGCACTGGAAACACACAGATGTTTTCTGGTCTCATGATAGACCCAGTCATTAATGGGGGATGTGCATGGCCAAGAGTTCCAGAAGTCTTGGACTTGTGTGGAAACCCTTGCATTGCAGTGGGACAGGTTTATGGGGTAGATAATATTTGAAGGACAGAGCTTTAAATATAATAATATGATAATATGATACTGTAGCAGAAATGCAAGTCATTGCTTGAAGCAGTGATGGAACACCTGGTGAAAAGGCAGGGCCAACCCAGGGGAGCTCAGGTGTATGCAATGCAGCTGAGTGCCCAGAAGGGGTGGAGCCAGGATCCACCCCTTCCCAGACCTCATTTAAAGGTTGGCAGTGGAGGCAAGGGCCTCTCCTTGGATGTTCCTGTATGCCTCGGGTCTTCTGAAGGTAAGCAGCTTCTTTCCTTTATTTCTGTATGTGCTGCTGTTGTATTTGAGCAGACCCTCATTTGCTGCAGCATAGCACCTTTCTGCTTTGCTGTTATTGCTGTGGTTTCCACTGTATTACAGGTAGATATCTTAGCTATCCTGTATACGCTCCTTTCTCTATTTGGCTTTTATTTGGTGGGGAAATACATATATTGATAAGCAATGTTAGGCTGCTTTTTTTTTATTGGAAAAGGCAATAGGAGAAATCATTCTGATCGAGATATGTAGTTGTATATTCAAGGGGAGACTCATTTGTGATGTTCCCTTTCCTGATCTAATGCCCAGACTAGTTTTAGTAGGTACTAAAAGAGCAAGGTAGTAGTAAGAACCAGGAATCTGGGAGTTATCTCTCACTAGAAAATCCAGTGATGAATTGTGCTTCCTGCTTTGCTCCTTATGTGTGTTATTTGGAAGTAATTATCAGAGTGAATTTAATTAAATGTCCTAAATGGTAACAGATGGAGTAGTTTTCATGAATAGTGCATTTGTGTAGGTTGTTTTGTATTCATGTGTCATTTACTATTGTGGGGGTCTGTGGCCCACTGTGCTGTGAGTTACCTACAACAGCTAGGACAAAAAGAGAGTAAATGTAAGCACGTTGCTTGGAAGTACTTCATCAGCATCAGTAGGACTTAAACCTACAGCATGCTCCTGAGCCTGGGGCTGGAAAGGCAGAGTCAGCAGTAATCTTGAGGGAGATGGAGGATGTATGCAAAGTGGTTTCATCTTCTTCATCCTGAGCCACTGGCTCTGCTTTATGCTTCAGTGTGTAGTAAAAGCTCACCTGCACTTAGGGGGTTCAGCACATCTCAGACCATCTCACTGCATGTCAGCATTGAGGCCGGATTCCTCTGCTTGCCACCCAAAATCACAGAATCATAGAATATCCCAGTTTAGGAGGGACTGATAAGGATCATTGATTCTAGCTACTGGTAATGCACCTGCAGAGCTGGCACTTAGAGCTCAGTGTCTCTGGGTAAAGAAGCTCATTTCCAATTCCTGACACGATTGAAATCTGGAACAGGTTGCACAGAGATGGGGTGGATGCCCCATCCTTGGAGACATCCAAGGCCAGGCTGGACCAGGCTCTGAGCAACCTGATCTGGCTGTGGGTGTCTCTGTTCATTGCTGGAGGACTAGATGGCCTTTAAATGTCCCTTCCAACTCTGAGACTCTATACAATCATTGTTGGATTGTTTTGTTTGTTTTGGGTTGCGTGTGTTTGTTAACTAATCAAGTGAGATGACTGCTTTTACTTCATGTTTCACATCACTTCTCAACTTCAACTCAGGCTGTATTCCTCTGACCTGAAAGAGCCCTCTTCTGAGGAAATCTGGGTGGTTTGGAACAGATGCAGGGATATGACAGAGTTCACTTAGAACATAATCAACAGATAATAGTAGGGTACTCAGAGAAATTGCAGTGAATGACAAGTACCATCAGCCTTTTCAAAACAGCAGAATCAGACATTTTTAACTCCACGTGCACAACTGTGTCAGGAGAAGCAGGAAATGGCTAATATTTAATTCTTATGTTCAACTTAAAGAAAAAGATGCTGTATAATTGCAAAAGGAGATGCACTGGCATAGGAGAATCAGTGAGTGCTGTGTGTGTTCTCATTAGCAAACAGGGCAGGATTTTCTGTACTGACCATGAACATCAAGGAAACCAGCACAAAATGATAAATGATTTTGTAAGAGGAATCTAGGTTGAAGGCACAGCACTGAGTGATCCCTGAGGTTTGCCTTAACATGTGAATGTCTCCTGAGAGCAGTGAGCTGCCTTCCAACCCAGTTACGTATCGATCAGAAAGCATTTTATGTTATTACTTCATTCTTTACACATCCTGTATCTTGGTTGAATCCTGCTGCTTCTTGTGTGCACTTATAATTGGAGTGAAATAATTTCAAACAGAAAAATCATCTGCGGTGCCTGCAAGTGTATAACATCAGAAGCAGCACTGGGCTTGCAGGGGATGTGAACAAAGCTGGGCTGTGATGGAGTGTGCCAGCTGGGAGCCTGCCATTTACAGTTGCTTCAGAAGCACTTTTCTAGTTGCTAAGTAAACTGCTTTCCTTGAAGGAAGTAGAAGAAAAATAATGAGCTAATACATACTGGTTGTTCAGATGATGTGGAAATGGTGGTGAGAATTACCTGAAATATGCTGGCTAGGAGATAAGCGTATGCACTTTGTAAACAGTGTACAAATAGGGAATGTTATTACAGTTTAGCTAAATTCTCACTCTTGTTTCTTTCAGAACCTGCTGGGCTAATTAAGTGTCTCCATTACCTGGGGCACTTATGCACTTCACTCCCAGCCTACACCCCTTTTCACATCTGTATTTGCTGTCCTTCTCAGCTCCTGCAGTTACTTTCAGGCTGAGGTTTGCTTTTGGGGTGTTCTGTTCTGCCAGTCTGTTTCAGCACAGAGAACACCTTGGCATGGTGAAGATTAAAGCACAGGATTTATTAGAGAGGAGAGCTCTGAATCCTTATAGTGCAGTATTTCACTTACATCTCAGGCACCAGTGCACACTGTTTGGCAACATTCACTCCTCAAACCCTATCTCCACAAAATATGTAGGTGCTTGATTTAAATGCAAATATACAGTCATTTTCTGCATGACCTCAAAGACATTTTATATGTTTGTGTCCTAATTTGGCCTTTCTTACAAGGCTTGGTGTCCCTGTTTCTTCTATGGGGCATGCTCCTGGTCTGCCAGAGATAAATACCTGCTTGCGGTTAGTTATGTCCCTTGCAATGGAGGTTGGAAGTTCTTGCTGACTTCCATTTATGAGCACCACAATTGAAACATGATGAATGACTGCAGTGCTCAAGAAGGAAATGGGAAACCCAGCCTTCAACATTTGGGGCAAATAGCAGGCTGTAACCCTACAAGTTCCTCCTCACAGAAGGTCTTATTGGTAGAATACATCCCTGTCTCTGTTCTCACAAACACCCATCAGAAATGGTATCTTCTGATTTCTGCAAGAATCTCCCATCCTGGCCCTGAAGCACTTTTGGGCTACATGCAACTGATAATTTTGAGAGCTGTCTTGGGGTAGATATCTTACTTTCCTGAAGACCTCAGGCTGGGGAACCCAAAGCACTGACAGGAACCACACTTCCTACGTCACTTCCTTAAGGGGTTAATGTGTATTCCGGTTCTTGTGGCAAATCTTTGTGCACGAAACTCTAAGCCTTAGGAAGTAAACTGGAGGCTGGTGATCTCCCAGTTTTGCACACCTGTAAAGTGGATGCTTCATCAACAAACAGTTGTAAGTTTTAAAAGGCAATGCATTAATGTTGTGTTACCCAGACCTGACCTGGGAAAGAGTAGACTTCAGCCCATGTGACAGTGTAGTAACCAAGGTATATGTGTGGGGGGGCATCAGATGAGCATCAAAAGCCATAGCAAAATTATTAAACCATCTTATTTAAGAAAACATTCATTGTCAAGAGCAACTTGGCTCTAAAGGGCAAAACACCCCTACCCCTTCCAAAGAAATTTGACAGCCTCTAAGTGTAACACCATCTTTCAATCAGTGCTGTGCTAATTAACTAATGTTTGCACTGTGATTTGAGATCATCGCTTTACAAGGAAGGCTAATATGTTGCTATGTTTAAATGTTAGAATTAATAATAATTTAGAAAATATGAGGGTACAAAGCCAGGTTACTCTTATCATTACATCAAAGTCAGGTTTAACTATCTTCTTTTTTGGCTTCTTGCTTAATTAGTTAAGCTGCTGAATTTAATTAACTCATCAAACTTAAATTGAAAAGATCTCTCAAGACAGTAGGAGCTTATCTTATGCTTATTATTTCTATTTGTTTCACGAAATCTTTAATATCACCATTTTGTTAGGATATTAATGGTAGCATTATTCGTGTTCTAATTTACTTCATTTACTCAGATGGTGGCATTTTCCTCGTCTTAAGTGCCAGCGTGTGAAAATCAATCTCAATTTAAGGCAGTGAAATTGCTCTTCTAGCCATCTCTCAAGTCAGCTACATACCATCTCTTTTCCCATAAATGTAAATTGGGTTTGCAAGGTGAAGTTATTTCATGGAAAATCATGTTGGGTTTCTGAAGTCCTACATCTTGGAGAGGTGTTATGGGGGGAATTATCCTCCAGATGCTCTTTTGGAACAGCTTAACCATGTTGTTAGGTGATACATTTGAAACTAAAACTGGTATTACAACTATCATTCATTTAATTCATTTGAGCACATCTGGGTGTGATGCTGCAGCTTGATGCTGATCTGCCACTCCTTGATATTTATTAAAGAGTTGATTGCAAAAGGTACAAATAGTAAAATTTGATTTAAATTCAAACCCATCTGTTTGGATATATCTTCACTTTTCTAGAAGATATGCACAGAAGAGGATGTGTGGTTGCTCAAATCAGGATTTATTTACAAATTATTCATTCATTCTGCAGAGAGTGTTTTATTGTGACTTAGATACTACTGGTAGAAACTTCGCCAATTAATTGGGAAAAAAGATATCATATATTTTTGAAAACCTAGTTCTATTCTGGCTGAAATCAAATGCTTTGCTGCTATTCCAGCCAGCATGATTTGCAGATGTATCCTTGCTCTCAGTTGCTCTATTGGGGCTGTTTTCATTGTTGTGGCTTTAGTCTGAGGCATGCTCTCAGATGCACAGTTAAATAGCTTGTGTCTTTCTGTTTTCCCTTAGAACGACTATAGGAAGCTATCTATGCAATGCAAGGACTTTGTAGTGGGGGTACTGGACCTGTGCAGAGACACTGAAGAAGTAGAAGCAATTCTGAATGGAGATGTGAACATACATCTGTGCCCTGAGCATCACCGGCCAAGTCTGAGCAGAATTAAACTGGCAATTAAGTATGAGGTCAAAAAGGTAAGCTACTCATTTGTGTGGATACATCTTTGCATGTCAACTAGATGTCACCTGGAAAAAACAGTGAGATTTTGGTGAGGACCAAGGCTGTTCCTTGAGTCCTAGCACTTTATGGAAATATGTTCTATGAATGGAAAATTTGATTCTGGCAAATTCTGGGTCTGGGTGGTCCCGATTAATTGCTCCTACAATATGCATTGATAGAAACTGGGCTCCTGCAACGGGTTTGGAAGAGCACTCCAAATTTTCAAGCTAACATCTGCTCTTTCCCCCTGCTCACCCGTCGCCTGCTCCAGTTTTCCTCTTGGCTGTGTTACTCTGCTACCCAGAGAAGGTCTTTTCCTGCTATGAAAGCCATTAATTGAAGAGAATCTTAGAGCTCTTATTTGAAATGAATTGCTTTTGTGTAGGAGCACATGGTTTGGAGCCGAATACAGTTTCCTAGTATGCTGTGTGTAGCATCTGAGCCCATAGTTTGTAGGGTGCCTTTCCACAAGCTGGGTCAAGTTCAGCTAGCGAAGCTGTTGCTTTGGTAACAAGGGACCAGATTTGCTGTGATACTCTTTCAGAAAATGAACTCAACTGAAGGGTACTCCATAGCTCATCACCAAGGAGTACCCCCAGTCACCCATAGTCTGAGAGTTACTATGAAGCTGGTCAGAACCCCAAGTTCTTTCAACGTATGAAGTTTTCTGTGCCATTTTCCTCCTTTATTCTTCTAAACACTTGCATCACCTTTTAGATACCAAGACCATTACCCAGAGCTGAATTGCTGCTGGTAATTGTGCTGCTTTGAGCACGTTTGTCCTGGCTTAGACTGCTTCAAAGGAATATTTCCTCAGTTTCTTACATTTTAAGTAGTTGATTATTTTATGATGTCTGACCACTAATTTAAGGCATCTGTGATTGGCCATATACGGTTTGTTGTTTTATTTTATAAATAATTTCATATGCTTGAGAAAGCTGAGTATCCTTTGTGGATCACAGCAATTAATTGCCTACAGGTAATAACTGTTAATTACAGAATATGTAAGCATGAACATCACTTAGTCTCATGTTGACTCTCAGTTTAGCACTTCTCAGAATATCCTTTTTCAGCAGTGTTTGTGTGTGAGGCGAGCATTTAACTGCTGGCTGGGAAGTAAGATAGCTTCATTTGTGGGAGGCAGGGATGTGTTCCGATAAATGGCTTTGGTTATTGGCAATGGCTTGTGATAATAAGCTGTATTTATTGCACATGCTGAACAGCAATTGTGTTAGGGGAGTGCAGTAATGATTTCCTTAAGAGAAAATAGGTTTCAGGTATAAATTTTATATCCAGCTGAAAGACATTTAGGCTTGTGTATATGAAACCTGTGCTCTAAAACCTATTCTCATTGTGAGGAAATTATATAATAGAAAGGGATGTGATGAAGAGTGAGTTGCCATACATAAATTCTTGGACTGGTTCTATAAATTCCATGTCACGTTTGCAAAGTTAATGCAATGAAGAGACTGCATCTGTGCCTGCTGCCCCCTATTACTAAAACCCTCCCACCTTTGCTATTAGCATCAACACTCAAATGGTCAGTTCTGCTTCCAGCTCCACAGGATCTAAATGAGCCAGAAATTAAGATGCTCTTACTTTATTTGGGGGAACCAACTCCTGAAATATTTTATTTATTCCTTCTCATGAACAGCAAGAAGAACCTTAGAGAGGATACACTCAAGGACTTCACAACAGACTAGGGAAAAGTAAATGTTCAATATTATAGGTTTTTTCATTAAGTTAATATAAAAACCAAATATTTGCATCCGAAGTTTGAAGAAATAACTTATTTTTCTTTAAATTTATCTCTCCCTTTAGCTTCTATATTCCCACTTCCTTGTTAGGACTCTAAATGTCTACAGTTGGCTTCAGTTGATGAAGGTTTGCAGAGAACAACTTTTATATTGAAAATTATTTAATATCCATGGTTTTATTGCACAGTTGCTGATGCAATCCCCATTTAATCACAATTTGTATCCATATGAAGGTTTTAGGGATGCAATTAAGGTAATGTTTGCTGTTTAAGTTATTAGTGCTAATTTTTGTCTTGTCACAATATCTTAATTAAACAATATCCTTAATTTGGCAGTTGTGATCCTGAATAAGCGATAGTTGCTGCAGGTATGGGCTGCACTTCTCTGCACACAGAGCAACAGAGCAGTGAATTCAGTAATCAAACTCACACTTAATTTTAGCCAGATATACAGTTTTTTCTCACACCTCTTTTTTAAGGCCAAATCTCTGCTTGAAAATCCCTCATTCCAAGGGCAGCTTGGCCTTGAACTGCATGGGAGGCCAGACCTGTTTGCTCATAACACTGAAGGTACAGGAAAATTTGTACACCAAAAGAGGGACTGAAGCCTCCTTACATCTTCTACTGGGGAACCTGCAGCTGGTAACTTCAGCAGGTCTTGTTCTGAGTCCTGAATGATCTTCCCCTGTACTGATGTATTGATGAATTGACTAGTGATAGGGCTAGAGGGAATGGCTTCAAGCTGCGCCAGGGAAGATTCAGGCTGGACATGAGAAAATACTACTTCTCTGAAAGGGTGGTCAGGCGCTGGAATGGGCTGCCCAGAGAGGTGGTGGAGTCACCAAGCCTGGTGGTGTTCAAAGAGAGTTTGGATGTTGTGTTGAGGGACATGGTTTAGTGAGAACCATTGGTGAAGGGCGAATGGTTGGACTGGATGATCCTGTGGGTCTTTTCCAACCTTAATGATTCTATGATCAGAATCCCCTTTTCTTTCCTCCCCCCCCCCCCCCCCCCCTTCTTATTTACAAAACATCAGATGAAATGGAAATTCATTCAAGAAAACATCAGAAATTTCAGACTTTAGAGCCTTATCTACCTCTACTTTGTACTCTTTTCTTTTCTTTTCCTGAAAAAGAAGCTCTTGGTATAGATAAGACTTGCCAAGAAAGCAAGTTTAAGTCTCTGTAACACAACTGAGGTTATTTTATATACAAGGGCAGTGAAGAATTAAGACTTTCTGTTTGCAGGTATTTCACAGCAAGGAAAAAAGCTAGGATTACAGTCATTTATAAAGCATACACTAAGAACTGTATTACTCTAACTTTCTACCTGAAAGAACTAAACAATCCCTTTGTACCCAGGGATTCTTGGAAAACTGCACTCAAACGCCCTCTGTTCAAGTTCACTGGGGATATCACTCCCTTCAAATTAAATATCATAATGATTCCCTGAGAAATTATTACAATAATTGTTACAATAGGAACAGTTTGTCAAGGATGAAGTAAATGACTTTCAGATGTTTAAGCATTTATAAGGCCCTGGGTGCTTGTCAAGAAAAGGACTTGCAGCATACATTATGGAATTGTTGCAAACTTGCTGGTGTTGCCTCCTGGTGTACCCTAGCTAGGCTTTACACATGCACCCCAGTAAAGGTCTGGATTCTTTCTGCTCCATTGAAGGGAAGAGGAAGGCTGGGAGCAGTGGAGCCCCATTGTGCCATAGCAGAGGGCTGGGCAGCCTAAATTGAAGTGCTCTTCCCAATGAAATAACTGACCCCAACAACAGTACCAGTTTCTCTTCCATGCTTTCTTGCATGTCTCTGTCAGAACCAGGTTTCTTATCCCCAAGCTTGGTGTGTTCCAGAAGAGCTTTGATATTTTAAAAGTTCATCTGCCCTGAAGCAGTGAGCCATTCTGTATCTCTGTAGCTGATTAGTAGCATGCTCACAAGATATAAGGGTTAACTTCACTTTCTTGGGAGGAAACTGCACTAGAGTGTATTTTCTTTGAACAGCTGAACAATCCTAACCAGATATAGGGAACACCCGTCTCACATTTATATTTCCAATCTTTGAATTTATTTTTAATTCCTCCAGGGTGTGATTTTTTTCACTTGTGAGGTATAGGAACAGAAGCTGGGACTGCTCTCCCTTGAGTTCTTCCCTCAGACCTCCAGCAGTGAGGAAATGCACCTCTTCTTGGTGTACCACAACAAGAGCATTTGAGTAGTGTATATCACCTTCAGAGAACACTTCCTATTTTCTGTTCTCATTTTTCTCCATGCTGTTCTGCCCTTTCTTATCACCCTTTAATATTGGCAGGAGGGTTACATTTTGACACTTACCTTTAGATCTAAAGCTGTTGTTTCTCTGTAAGAAGTGACATTCTTTCCCTTCTTTCTCAATGTCAAACATCATTGCTGCTGTATTCTTTTAATTGCAAACATTGAGTGCCCCTCTCTATTTTCTCAGTCAGCAGCTCATTTCATAACTCACAAAGCCAGAGCACCTCTCTCTTTCACGAGTTTTAATTAGATTAACAGTAAGACACACAAACTGAGTTTTAAAAAAAAATTAATAAGAGTTAAACAGAACACCAGATGGCTGTGTAAATCCTATTTAATGGAGAACTGGAACAGGAACTTTTCTCATAAATGTATTATTAATAATTAACATATGGAGGATGCTCCAAACAGAATGCTCGTGGCTGTATTAGGTTATAATTTTTTCCTGCATTGGTCACATAGCTCTTGTCAACTGCTGCAACAACCTCAGTTTCCCATTCATTAGCTCTGAGGCTGCGGTTTTGCCCTGTGCTGTGTCTTGTATGCCAGCTGCAGTCCAGGGAGCTCCTTGCCATTGCATGGGACCCCAGTGGCTGCATCTGTGGAACAGGCAAAAGAATCAGCCCTTGCTGTTAAGGTCATGGGGAATCTTCCTAATGGCTCTTTGTTCCTCTTTGAAAGAGGGTGAAGGTTTGGAATTTTCCTTGGGATAAACACTAAACTTTGCTATCTCTGTGGTCATAGTGTGCGCAGATAATGGTTTAAGCAGGGCAAGGCTGTGTCTTACCATCCAAATGCAGGGTCTCAAGGAGAACTTCTCATGAAAGAGGTTTTCAGGAAGTTAGCTCTTTGCTTTGGTTTTCTGTAACTCCGGTCAATTTTTTAACTACTGAATTTCAGGAGTAGCTAATTGAAATCGTTCATTGATGGTTGGGACCATAGCAGAGGGATGAGAAGTCTCTTGTCTCCATCACCAGAGTCAGCTGAAGCTGTAAGGAGGACATCTTGTTTTTATGTGACAGTAGAAATACCTTGGTTGTTCTGGACTCTTACTTCTATCCATGTAATTTTCCTTGTTGTATTCTTGTGTTTTACAGATTTTTTTTTTAAGTGACAGGGAAGGAGTTACTTCCCGTCCTTACGGAAACAATTTTTATGTCTTTGACTATTTCATTAGCAAGGTTCCTTCCTCCCACTAAATCTGTGGCTCTGATATCCATTTGCCCAGATGTTTTAATTTCTTTTCCAGGATGAATCTCATTTTGTTATTTCCTGCCTATAAATTCATCTTCTCAAGGCTCAAATGAATCATATCTCCATCCTGAGTGGTGTTTGCAATATTCCTAATTTACGGTAATATGCAGACTTAATTATTTTCATTTGCAAAGTGCCACAGGGTCTTAGATGTCCATGAAGACATTGATGAGAGAGCAGAGGAACACATCAAATCCTTTGCATGTGTTTCCATCATAGATAGAAGGACTTAAAAATTACCTTTATTAATATTAAAATTCTTTTAGAAAAGAATTAATATTGTGTGCTATAAACCTAACCTTATGTGCCCCCAATTTTGGCTTCATTTATCTCCCCACAGGCAGTTGACCTGCTAATGTCTTTGGGACAGAAAGTCAGATGGGGATGAGTACAAACCCTCAAGAATGGAAGAGGATTCAGTATTTCAAATTGAAGGCATTTCCTAAATAGTGTTCAAATTTGAACATTTCCATGAGCATTTCCATTCCTCTCCCTCTATAACCACTACAGGGCTGAGGTTCTTCAATGCGGGTTGCTGAAACTTGGCACTGACACCTGTAAATTTATGCATCGTTTTAATTTATGTAGGACTTTTTGTTGTTCCCAAGCTACATCTCTTCTATGCAGTATTCTCATCACATGCCTGTAGATATCCATATTTAATAACTTTTTTGAACTCTCTACCTCATGGTGAGGGGGTTTATCCTACAAGAGAGTCTCTCCATCAACTCTGGGAGTGAAACTCTGTATGTTGGAGGCATTAGAATTTAAGCACTGTATCAGCACAGTCTTTCCTTGTCGTTTGGAGTTGGCTGGTTCTCTCAAGAGAAGAGGTTATAGCATTTTAAAACTCTATGCCCACTGTGGTCATTTTCTAAATAGGTACCCAAGGGAATTTGCTCTTTGATAGCTTTTTGTTCTGGCATGCTGTCAGATGAATAGGTAAGTAAGGATTTCCAAGTGATTCTAATTCTGTACAAATGTGAAAAACCTGGAATGTGGGAGGCTGGGCCTTTCACTTCATTTGCTTGTTGTCAGATAAACAGTTCAATTACAAGGCTTATTTACGCATGTGAAATTAGAAACTTGGTATAAGAAATGAATCTCTTCATAAAACATGCAGCATATTGGAATATGGAACTGGAGATTCCTCAGAAACCAACCACTGAACTCATTACTCTGTAGGAAAAAAATGCTTAGCAGAAAAGAGTACCTGTTCTTTAATAAAGGAAGTGAAATTGAAAATTAGCTATGGACAGGTTTAAATTAAAGATTTCTTTGAACTCTTCATTTTCTAGTTTTATACCTCAAACATATCACTTAATTTTACAAAACATGGATTGAAAATAAGTGAGAACAATAACAATGAAATCTTCCTTCACTGCTAAAAGGATTATTAACTTTGTGTTTTCACTCGACACTGAAGATTATTTCTGTCAGTAGGCAAATTGCAATTGAAATGGTCCTGGCAGCTTTATTTACCCATTATTTTTGTTTTCTATTAGGCTGATTTGTTTTTATTTGGCTTTATTTTGTCTGTTTAATATTTTGTGCTTAGTCAAACCAAGTTTCCATTCACATTGCTCATTTTAATGAAACTACGCTGTCTCCTTTATAGCTGTGAACTGCATAGGTGCTTTGGGCAGTTATGGCAGCACTGGGGTGTCCTTCACTTCCTTAGCTCTACTGCTTGTCAGTTCTGCAAAGCGAGATCCTAATCCCATAACTGTGCTTGCTGATTAAGCAGAGAGCAGAAGATCCATTCTAAACATCATGCTTGCTTTTATAGGGTAGACTGAGTCGCATGAAGGATGTGTGGTTGCAAACAGTATCTATATTAAGGTTTGAAGTGCTAAAAATCAGGATTTGAGATGAGATAGCTTGAGTTAATCAGCAAGTGGATCCAGATATTCCATAACACTGAGGAATATGTGGGTGTCTTGGTATTTGATGCAAGCATGTATTTCCCCACTCTCAAATTGTTCTAATAAGAAAGTTTTCTTGGTTAAGAAGGTCCATGTAAGAGGTTTTCCAAAAGGCATGTTTTATTACTAACACTGTACTGACTACTTTTTTTGTGTCTCTAAAGTAACTGTGACTGAAGCTGCACAGTGCATTTTTATGTTGTTCTGATAGTTCCAGGTCATTTGGGCTCTGCCTGCAAATAAAAGCCTTCTCCCTGTACTACAAGCTTTATATCTGACTCAATACCAGGTCTGAATATTCACTGAGGCCGTCATAAAAAATCATCTACAGGATGAGTGAGATCCTCATGAATATTTGTGATACTATTAGACAGTCAAATGAACCCCAAGGAGAGGAAAAGCTGCAGAAATCCTCAGGGCAGGGACATTGCCTTGCTTCATGTTCTGTCTGCAGCAACTGCAACAGCCCAGGGGATCTTCCTTATATAGGGTTTGTTGATCTCCCATGGTCAGATACCTTTGGTGTTGATCTGCTGAATTCTCTTTCACCTGAGTTGAACAGGGATTCATGAAATTATATTTTGCTCTTAGGTGGAGAAATTAGGACTGGCTGATGTGCTTCGTGTGTGTAAGGCTCTTCTGGTGCAAATGGTTTTAGAAATGTGGCCTGTGGCCATGGTTAACAGTTAGCTATAACTGAAGTGGGTCTCTGGCAAAGAGGACACCATCCCTTAGCGTGGATATTTAGATTGGAACTTAATTTATTATTTGTAATGAATAAATCAGATGACAATGATTTGAGCCCAGGTAATTTCCAGTCTGTCTTAAACTTTCTCCAGCTTTACTTACACACTTCATCGGGCCCAATAAGGCCAACCAAGATCCCTTCATATTTACCCTCTAACAACTTCATTTGTTGTAATTTAGCAGCACAAGTGCTGCAAAAAGCAAATTTTTTTCCCACTCTGGATCATGAAATTAATACGTACCACCTTGTATTGTTAAGGTATCTCATAAGTTTCTTCAAAACAAAGCACTGTTTGTTCATTTCAAGGTTCAGAGAACACAGAGTACAATGTGAAGAGAAGGTTTATGTGTGTCTATATTGGTGTTTTCTTCTACTGTGTGTTTCCTAGCAAGCTTCAGTAGTTTTGTCTGAGCTACTTCATGCCCTGCTCTGCATTGGTGAAACAGCTCTGTAAGCAGAGGGGTCTTTTTGCCAGATCAGAAGCATTTCATATATTTTTTTCAAAGAATTTTCCAAGATTTTTGCCAAAAAAAAATGCTTTTCAGTTCAAGCACACTTTATTCACTACAAATCGAAATATATATATATTTTTTTAGGCTTCTGGTCCCCAAAAGTCTCAAACTATCAAAGGGAGCTTCAAAAATGGGAAGCAGTATAAAAGTTGCTGATCTCAACCCGGCCAGGGCTCCCCTGCAGACAGCTCCAGCCATAGAGGAGAAGCCATGTGCATGCACCACATGGAGCTCACGTTTTCCCATGTGCTTCAGAGGGGCAGGGTGATAACTGACTCCAGTGAGTTATTAGAACCATTTTAGTGCTTTTATGAGGATCTCCAGCATCCAAAGTGTTATGCAGCACAAGTAGGGATCCTAGAGCCCACTAGTTGGTGTTAGGGAATGTCTGCATTGCAACTATCTCAAAATACAGATGTTGAATAATGAACCCAAAAAGGTGGTGTGAAGGTCATGAGTGCGGTTGGATGATTAGAAGGAGAATGGCTCATCCCTGCCTCTCACAGTGCCTGCTGACATTACATGTGTTCTCCTGAAAGTCTGCTGGTATGGCTCCTTCTCCAGCATTCACACACTGGTTAAACATACCTCTGCTCCTTTGAATTGCAGCTTTAGTTGGTGATGCTTGCCAGTGTCACAATGCTCACAGTGAAGGGGTGAGCTGGAGGAAACGTGAAGGAGTGTTCTCTGTATAATAGGACACTGAAGTTGGTTTGTGCTATTAGTTCTGGTGTGCAGTTTGTGAACTGTTTGCACTGTCTCACTGATGAGTTCTTTCTTCCTACATCACCCCTTGGCTGTTTTGTGCCATCTGCATGAGCAGAGCAAGGTAAGGCTGTCTGAGTGGTTAATTCTTTTGCACTGATGGTGGATTTCTGCACTCATAAGCAGATTCAAATCAGTGCAGCGATTAAAAAAAAAAAAAGATGCTGGCTTTTGTAATGTGTGATTAATCCCAATCATCTAAGGCTATTTTTTGCCTTTTGCCAATCCTACCATAAGTTCTTATATTCCTGCTAATAGACTTACAGCTTGTTTTTTTTTCTGTTTGGCTGTTAGCTGCCACTCTTAGGAATTGCCTGTTTCTCTGTCACCTGGGCATAGCTGCAACAGTATGTAGAATCATAGAGTCATTGAGATTGGAAAAGACCTCTCAGATCCCTAAGCCCAACACATCCCATCATGCCCACTGACCATGTCCACAAGTGCCACATCTCTGTGGCTCTGGAATACCTCCAGGGATAGTGACGCTCCACTCCCTGGGCAGGCTGTGCCACTGCACTACAGCTCCTTCTGAGAATTTGTCCAAATATCCAACCTGAATCTCCTATGCTTTTTCAAAATGCATATATGTAATAGGATACAAGAATGAGCTGTCACAGCTCAGGCAGCAATGTGGAGAAGTTGTTGTCCGGTGCACTACTGAGTGTGATCTCTGAAACATCGCCTTCTTTTGGACTTTCAGTTCTCACCAAAGGCTTTGAGAATGTTGTTTTCCATATTTTAAGTCAGCTGTCACTGAGCATTTACTCTGCTGTAGCACAGATCGCTTTTGGAGCTGACAATACTGCTGTGTCTTTCAGAAGCTCTCAAAAATGCCACTTTATTATTTAAATTGTTTCTTCATGCTGGCAAGTGATTTTTTTTTCCAAGCCTTTTTAACTTAAAAATATATTTGTAACCCATATGGTGTAAAGAAGTGTTATTTGTATGACTTAATAATAAAACATGCATAGCATTAGGAAAAAACATGGCCATCTATTGGTTTGTGTGTGGCATGGGATCAGAAAAGCTGTTGCAGCCATTTCTGAATGTAGAAGCACTGGAAAGCATTTTCTGTGTTTATGATGCTAAGCAAAATATTAGTGTAATATCTAATTTGATGTCTGTGGCCATTCTCTGAGAGAAGAGGAAGTTAAATAGCTCTTTCATGTCTTTGAGAATCTAAGATCAATTTCTGATGTTTTGGGTTGAGAGAAGGCTGACATTGTCCAATGGTTGCTGTGTATTTCATTAATATATGACAAAGTAAATGTAATGAAAAATTGTACTGCTTGTTGTAAGCAAAGAACAGATAAAAATCCATTCATACTCTTATCTATCTCATTCTGATTTTGTCTTCATTTTTGTAATAATCAGACTAAGATGATTACCATCGAGGCTTTATGGCCCACTGTCAATCTTTATTGTCCTGTACAAAATAGGTTATTCCAATGAATTTGGCTTTATGGCAGTTCCTTCTCCATTTCCCTGAATTTGTGTTTTCATTCTAGCTGTTCCCAGACAGAGTGAAACAATGAACATATTAAAATGTCACGTGAATTCTCTGAAATGCCAACCAGCAGAAGTCTTTGACTGCCTCACTGCCAAAGGCGGCTGAATCTCTTTGAATCAATTCTCATAATATGGTGAATGATGGCTGGGCAGGAGGAAGCCAGGAAGCCTGGCTGGTGCCTTGTCCTGTTGCTGTAGAAGTCTGCATGTCTACCACTGCAGCTTTCCTTACTATGAGCCATTAAAACCGATGTTGATTTTATCCCATCTAAAAAAGAAAAGAAATAACTTATGAGGGGAGTCAGTTCTGTCCAGCTTCCTTCCACAGTTTTCGGCTGTTTGCCAGAAAGATAATTAGCCTGAGCAAACAGTGACCGTTCGGAAATCCTTCATTGTAGGACTGTTGCTATTACCTTAACCTTAAACTCTAAGTGTTAATATGATTAGGACTGATTTATAGCATAGCTTTTTAAAAAACTTTTTGGAGGGAGGGGGGACAACGTGACAGCATAGCAAATTGTTAATATTTCTAGGAAAAGTTCCTCAAGATGGAAGAGGTTAGAAGTACCTACCCAATTCCTTCACTCTGAAAGGTTTAGTCACAAAAGATAGTTTTCCTTTCCTTTTCTTTTTGAGAAATGTAGACTCCCCCCTGCCCCAAAGCCTAATCCATCTGAAGAAGTGCATTTTAAATGGTTGTTAATGTGCTGTTAAAGATGGGATTGTGCTATTCCACAGCCAACCCAATTACCGTGCTACTATATTTCACTCTGCACTAGCAATGAACTGGTCATTAAAAATCCCAGTAACAGTTTTGTTATTACACCATCATCTAGACGAAGGTCCATTATATTTCTGATGTGATCATTTTTGCAAAGACAATGAAGATGAGAGCACAGTAGGAATTTGTAGCCTCTGCTGTTCTCCTCTTTCTCTCTGGCCTTTCCCCCTCTGCCTGCCTCCAGAAAGTTCTGCTTTTTGGAATAGGGGGGAGTTTTCTGTTTCCCTTCTCAATGCATTTAGTCACCCACCAAACCCATAAATGAAATGTGCAGTTACCCAAATGCAATTAGCCACGTATCTATTTTTCATCTTTTCTTTCAGTTATTTTGCCTTTCAATTATCTCTCTTTGTTATTAAAAACAGTCACATGCTAAATTCAATCACTCTGATGAACAATATGAAATAAAGAAGTTCAATCTTTTATAATAAAACTCTTCTGTGGGATCCAGTGATGCTGTGATTTTTTTTTTTACCATTAAGGAATTGCCCTTTTCAGTTGCCTGCTGCTCGCCTTTTCTTTTTCCTCTGAACAATAAACTGAAGAATCTCAGTTGTATGATACAAGATATGTACTTTCTGTACCAGAGCACTTCCTTCTGCTTCTAAATTTGTCATTTCTCTGATCAGTAAAGAATGAGCCATCATTTTTGAAAGATAATCTGAGATAAAGCATTTAAAGTTGCTCACTGCAAAATATCAGACAGTCCTCTTACAGTTTACAGGAGAATAACAGTGCAGAATGGTTCACTTTGGGTCAATATGCAGCAAATATGAATGATATTACATTGGTGCTGTGTTGGGCTACTCCTTCAATGGCTTCCTATGGCTTTAGCTGTTTATCAGGGACTTTTCCAGCTTCTATCATCAAAGTACCTCTCTGCTTCTTTTCTTTATCTCAGTGTGGACTGTCTGAGCTACAGACCCTGACCCCAAAGAGGTGCTTTGCCTTTACTGCCCACTGTAAAGCACTGGATTTTGGCCTGGACAGTCTGACAAAGCCTTTATATAGAGAGAAGACTGGAACTGAAACTCATTCTGCCGGTACATGGGGACTTAGGGTGGTTAGTTTGGAGTTCTGTTTTTTTGACACCAAAAGCTATGTTGGATGACAAAGACATGCCCTGTGTTTTTCTGTTGGACACATTCAGCAGATTGCTTGCCAAAATTTCATTCTCTTCAGACGATGCTGCTAATGTTCCTTTCTCTGTTTCTCTTACAGTTTGTTGCTCACCCCAACTGCCAGCAGCAGCTGCTCACCATGTGGTATGAAAACCTCTCAGGCTTACGGCAGCAATCCATAGCTGTGAAGTTCCTGGCTGTCTTTGGAGTCTCCATAGGCCTGCCCTTCCTTGCTATCGCCTACTGGATTGCTCCCTGCAGCAAGGTACGGGCTTCCAATGGTTCGCATTGCTTATTCTGACACTTAGACTCTCATTGCTTTTCTGTACTTACTGTTGCAAGTTCCTCACTTTTTCTGGACTCCTTTCTTCCCTTCTTCCCTTTTCTCCTTCTTTCTAATCTTGTATTTTCAGTTAGCGGAGTGTTATTGTGGCACATATACCTGCAACTCTGGCAAGACACAGAGGACAGCTTAGGGTTGTGGAGAAGACTATAATTAATCAAACAATCTTTATGGTTTTGAGGGACAAGATGATGAAATTTGGAAGATTTCCATATTCCTAACTACGGCTGTGCTCTGTTTCACAGCATCCAGTGGAGCAGGAGTGTTTTGCCAAGACTTAGAGGTCATAGGACTAGAGCCAACCACTGGCCTGTGTACAAGCTTGAGCTCTGTAAGCAGATTTCCATCCTGAGGGAGACTGCTCAGATGAGTGGAGATAAATAGATGTGTGGCTGACTGATAAATAGCTTTTTTCACTAATCTTACTGAAGGAAAAAGAGGTAGCAAGGGAGAAATACGTTTCATGTTCAGCAACATCATCTCTTACAAGGTAGAGCGTTCTTAGCAAGAGGATTATCAAAGGTACTTAAGTCTGATAGAAATGACCCTTGGCATTGGTAATTTACCCTGTCTTGAAAGCAGCTTCTCACATTTCCTTTAAAAATCCAGCAAGGAATTGTCTAAATTTGACAAGCCCAAGAAATTATAGATCTGCTGGTGGGTGTTAAGGAAACACTGTAATTTAAAAGATTTATCTGTAAGTAAAATTGGATAAACCTTTTGGAAACAGTCTTCCAGGGCATCCAAGATAATAAAGCATTTCTAAGGCTTAGTGTCCTACAAAACAAGTACTTTCTCTTAGAGTGCTTGAAAATGCAACTTCACTTTGTTGATACACATATCAACCCATGAGCCCATAGGTTTTATGAGTACTGGACATGACTCCAGAGTTTCACATGGAGAAGCACATGTGAAACCAGGGCTGTACTGTGGTTGGTTTTGGTTAGGTGACAGTGGGAAATGCAGAGGTAATGTTGACTCCTTTGTGTCAGAACTCAGTCCAGCAGGTATTTATGAAGCTGTTTAATTTCCTTCACCTCTGTTGAATGTGCTGGGCGCTGGCACGCCGGCCAACAGCAATGTTTTTGGTGCACTCCCAGAATTACAGGCTTTGTGTTTGAATATAGCAATAGGTGGGGAAAAAGGTTAGACTAGAAATAAGGAGAGAATTTAAGGGAAAAACATAAAACAAACAAAAACAACAGGGCAGAAACTCACCCAAAATGTTGAACTGAATTGCAGGATAAATAAGAAATAACTGAGAAAGGTATTTGGTATTTAATTTCATAAGGTAGGCATATTAAAATTATATATATATAATTTTTATTATATGATATTATATAATTATTATATTATATGATTATTTTATATATATATGGAACAGCACAGTTTTCCTCTTAACTTTTCTTTTTTTGTGTGATTTTTGTTACGCAAAACCTTTTGTGCATTCCCATTTTTCAGTGTTCTGTTTCTGTGTTGTGTTTTGTTTTCTGAAGAAGCGTATCTAGCATTGTATCCTAAAGTCAAATTGGAAGTTATTTCAGGAATTGTCTTTCAATGCATGGTTTTCCATCGATTGGAACAATGTAGTCTTGATTTTTGGTTTTCTCTGGATGTTTTCCTCTGCAATTAAGCTATGTGTATTTTCTACAATACGTGTCATGCCTCTGCTATGAACACAGTACTGAAAATAGTGAACACCTTTTCTTTTTTGCAGTTTCTGTCTTTATTTGTTCCTATCTCATGGAATTAAGATTAATTTGCATTTGGAAAACTGCTTCACTCTCACCCTTTATATATTTTCTTTTTACATGTCTGTAGACTTTATTATTTTCCCATGATGCAGATAAGATTTCAAGTCATGAAATGATATTCTCTTAAGAATGAACCTTTGTATTGGCACTCTGTCAGCATTTCTGTCATCCTAACAGCAGCAGTCAGGCATTTCCCTGCAGTCTCCGTCTGAAGTAAGATGAAACTCTGATTTAATAAAGAAATTGAGAAGTTGATACCTTCAAGAATGACACACCTTGAGTTTAACAGTGTCGCAGTGCATGGAGAAAATATCTTAATGTCATAATGCATTATGCTGAGTGGAGGAATTGCTTTAATCTCAGGTCTCTGTTTTTTGAGTTTCTGTAGACAAGAGAAAATGTCTAATTTTTCAGAAACAATTCAGGCTTCAGAAGAAAGTGCTGCTTCTCTTTTAGAGAACTGAAAGTGGGAATGGGCCGTGCATAGGCTGCATATGCACTTAAAATCTACTGAGAACGGCTCTGTATACTCACAGTTATTGTTGTGATTTGCTCTTTAAGCTCTCCCAAGCTAGTCACATAAGGAAATATTTGAGGCTACTACTGTGTAGGACATCTGCACTGGAAACACAAGGTGGTCTGCTACAAGATGTGAATCTAGTCAACATCTGCCATAAACACCCACTGAGAACTAACACACACCACACAAGGTTTTGCAGCAGATGAGTGAACTGCTGTCATCAGTGTTGGGATTGTTTCTAATACATTTCATTTAATCAGAAGACCTCCTACATCTGCCATAACATTCCTAGAAAAGAGTAAGGAGACTTGGTCTTTGAGTCAGGGCAATATCCACTTTCCTAAACACATACTTATGGACCTTGGTAAGAAGTAAACTTGTTAAGAAGAGCTCTTGAATAGAATAGGTTGTGTTAGAAAGTACTGCTACTAAGAAACATACAGATTTTCCAATAGTTTGTGACATTGACAGGATGGAATATCCTACGTTGGGCACTTTAAACTTTCATAAAAGAAAAAGAGGTCATAAACATAATCATATGGCTCTATTTATGTTTCTGTTATACCTAAATAGCCCTGCTTTTAAAGAGTCCTTTTCGTGCAATGGCCAGAGACTTGTGTCCCTTCAAAAAGGGTTTTTAACCAAGGCTGTTGCTGGAGCTAAATAAGAAAACAAGGAATTTCCTACTTTAGTCCTTTTTCATCTTTCTTATGAGGTGTTATGATCAAGAGAGTAGATACTAGGAAAATCTGAGGATGTCCTGTCATCGAGGGAAATTAATCAGTGTGTAATACACTGCAAAAACAAAATCCCATGTGCTTTGAGGTTGTTCTGGAAAGTGTATATACACTGTGGCACTTGCACTGCTGTATATTGAGATTTTCCTGGAATAATAGTTACTTAGGCCACAGAAAATAATAATAATAAAAAAGTTATTTAAACTGATTAGGAAAAAAGTTTTTAAAAAAGAATAGAACAAATAGTAGTTGTAGTGGAGAGGTCTTGGCTCAGATCATTGCTGCGCTTATTCTTGGCTTATTGCATTGAAATAAATCCGTATGTTCTAGGGAGTGGATCTGCAGATTTTGTGGTAATTTTGAGAGAAGACATTCATATCAAGGTATATGAAGACTATTACAAAGAAATCTTTAAATGGAATGATATTTCGTACACGTTGTTAATGAACCAAAAATTCAGCATTAATAAAAGATTCTAATATATTACTGCTTAGGATGTTGTAAAGAAGAGGAGAATTAGGCACATCATTAAGTTTAATTTCATTTTCTGCTTACTACGTAGTCAGGAGGGTCAGATCACATATATGAGCGAATGGGAGAAATGGTACTGATGTGCACAGAAGAAAGCAAAAATCTTATCTTGTGTGTGTTTCATTTCAGCTGGGACGGACCCTCCGAAGTCCCTTCATGAAGTTTGTGGCACACGCAGTTTCTTTCACAATCTTCCTTGGACTGTTAGTAGTGAACGCTTCAGATCGGTTTGAAGGAGTAAAAAATCTTCCCAACGAAACCATCACAGATCATCCCAAACAAATATTCAGAGTCAAAACAACTCAGTTCTCCTGGACAGAATTGCTGATCATGAAGTGGGTATTGGGTAAGCAAAAACAAAATGTCTTAAAGTCCTTGAGGGAAATTAACTAACATAGCATGATAGACAGCGATATCCCAAAGAGAGGGGGGAAAAATAATTTTTAAAAAGTTGAGGTTAAATTTCAGGCTGGTTAAGGTATTCTGATTGATTAAAACATAATCAGAAAATCCCTTTATTTTGGTCCCTGCTTTTGAAAATATTGAGTGATTCTCAGCGCATTCCAACTTCCCTGGTTTTTTTTTCTTTCTGTTTTCCGGGGTAATTTCCAGATTACCCCGGTGTTTATTTCCAGAGCGTTTGCTGTGGTTTCTTTAATCATTGAATCTTAAAGAATGTAGTATTCTATGCAGCCACAGTAACTAACAGCTTCTCTGAGAAGGAAAAAATATGTCCTCTGGGACATGAACAGCCAGCTTCTTTTATTACCCTGCTCTGGCATCCTGTTGTAACTCACAGCACCTCAGTTACCTCATCTGTAAAATGGGTATATATTGCTGTTTGCTTCTTTGAAAAGAACTCTGAGATCTAGTGATGAAAGTTGTTGGGTAAATAAGGGCTGGATTTCATTAAGTTCATAGTATAAAACTGCTACAGGTGAGATAACTTTTTAAAAAGAAATGAAGTTGCCTAAAATTTATGAAGCAGAGATTCATTTGAATGAATCCTTCAAGTGCAAAACTGTCACGTGCAGAAGTTAAACTTCATGGGGATATTTTTTTGGCAGATTCAGATGTATTTCTTTTGCTGGCACAATTTATTCCTGGCAGGTCAGCTTCTTTGAACCACTAATCTCAACAAGCTCGGGAAGATTTATTGGGAAATTGAGCTTATCGACTCTGCAGAATCTTTATCTACCTCTTCTGTACCTATTTTTACTTTTCACCATGATTTTTATTATTTTCCTGCACTAGGACAAACAACGTCACACTTCTATAAGTACCGATGACATTAAATCCCTCTGGAAAATAGAATAGGGCTGCTCTATCTGATGACTTCCTGGCTGCCATTTCTTTGTTCCCTCTCCCCACAATAAGTGAAGTCCCATACAGGATATTAGACAAGAAAAAAAACCTGAATAGATGCCAGACTGGATAGAGTAAGAGATATTTATAAAATGATATTAAAGCAGTTGGACAAGATGATTAGATTTTAGCCTAGGTATTCTTTTCTCATAGGCAGAAGGTATCTGCTTGCCTGGAGAGCTCCTGAGAGATGAAGAAGAAAACATTTCATTTAAAAGCAAAGGTTTTCACTTTCCTGGGAGAAGGAAAGTGATTCATAGTACAGATTTCTGAATATAATGAGATTTTCTAATGACTGCCTACATCAGCACTGACAGTCTTCTCCAGCCATTTTGTCTGTCTGCCTACAACAGAGCTTCAAATAATGTTTCAGCCATACTAATGTGAAATTTCAGTGCATGTAGGCTGTGGGCAGCTGGCCTGGGGCTTGGGAATTTAATGGGCCATGTATGAACTATCAACTTTATCAACTGTCAAGGTACTAGGGATCATGAAGAGCCCAGCTGTTGGGTGCAAAAATATTGTAGATGTATCGTAATTATACATCTAAAGGTGTAAATATAATTAAATGTAATGCTGTAGCCAAATATCACAGGCAAAGACAGCAAGACATACTTTCTTAAGACAGAAATGTAAGTAGGTAGTAGGTATACACTGAAGTGTAGTAAATCTCTTATGTACTAAATATACATGGCTGTATTTAATCTTGCTTGGCAGTCTTGCTTTCTCCAGTCTCAAAGGCATTGATGATTACTTACATTTCAATTCACTGCACAATCAAATAGTGAAATCTTATTCTCAGTTTTAAAACACCATTGTTCTGTTTCCATATGTTCTCTTTTCTTCTTCATATTATGGCAGTATTGATGAATGCTGATGACACCTTACTTGTTTCGACTATAGCTGACTATTTTTGAGTAATTAGTTTACAGGTCCCTGATCTTGATTCTCTTGAGGGGGAGAAAATTGGCTGTCTAAGTTACCTGGTTGTCAACAAAAACATTGCAACAGATGTTCAGAATAGCATTATTTGAGAATAACGTGACACTTTAACATGGCATATTGTGGCCAAGAGTGAGTAAAACCTGTGATAACACCCCCTGCAAATAATCTTGCTGGAGGTGTGAAAATTGATACGTATATATATTTTAAGAGAAAAATAGTGGTGCAAGAATGACAGGCTACTGTTAGACAAAAAGATCCCATTGCCATGTCTAGCTCCCAGCTGTTTGTAATGGAGGTGAGTAGTGGAGTAAACTAAGTGGAGACAACAACTTTCAGCCAGGCAAGCACTTTATTCTGCTCAGAAATCCATACTAGAGGCTCTGTTGTCCATTAGCCTGCAGTTCTGAAATGGCTGTAAAGGATTGCTGGATCAGTCAGGTAGTGCTGGTAGCCCATTTAATGTCCCTGTGAAGAGCCAGATAAGCAATAGCATTTTTAGATGGGAAAATGCTGTTTTGCTCTCACTCTTCTTTGTTACAAATGAGCATTCAAGAGCTGCTGTTGGCAAACTCACGGGTGCAGAGAAATACGATGTTCTCATGTGAGAATTTGCCCTTTGGCCTTAGAGTGCTGGGCACTGCATGTTGGACTCATACACCTCAGGTGTTTGTGCCCCTTACCTTCCTTTCAGCCTCCATCCAGGTCTTCCCATCGCTTGCATGAGGAAGGCTGGGATTTTCTATGTGAGATATGTGCCCCAGATGCTCATTAAAAGTAGGGATGTTCTATTTAGAAACAATTTCCCCGTTGCAAAAGCAGCAGAGCAAGTGGTGGAGCTTCGGGTGGGCACAATCTGAGCTCAACCTTTCTGCTAATCCTGCAGCCTTTGGCAGATCTGAGAAGGCTCAAAGTAGGTTCTCCAACATTAGCTGTTCATGATTTATGTATTAGGCCGGTGGATATAAAAATCTGACAAACTGTTCCTCTTTGTGCACAGGTGGTGAGCAGCACGCCTTGCGTTGTTTCCATTTTTCTCCTAACCAGGCTGTGCCTGTAGCTTGTCTCTCCTTCCCCTCCTGAAAGCAGGAGTGCCCATCAAGGTGACATTTCCAATTATCCCCACTGTGGGACAACAGGCACCTCCAGGAACTGGGGAGCAGAAGCTGCTCATACCACCTCTCTGCATCAAATTCAGAGAAATGACCTGTCCCGGAGCCATCAAGGGCCTCAGAAGTACCGTACTGAAATGCCATTACACTCAGGGAAATCTACTTTAGCCTCCCTGCCTGACTTATCTCTATTCTACATCCCATCTTAAGTCCCATCCCCTCAATTTTATCTACATTCTCTCTCCTTTTAGAAGATTTGAATACTCTCCCACAATGTATATATAATTAGCCAGCAGTGCTGACCACATAATTACTGTAACTTTTCTACTTGTCCTGAATAGATATTTTTCCGTACGTATGGATAAAAAATGACTGCTACGTAGCTGGCAAAAAGAACGATGTAAATTATAGGCCAGCAGAGTGATACTTTCACAGAGTGATTCTAATTTTAGTCAGTCTACTCAGTTTTAGACATGTCTTACTGCATTAATCTGTGACTTAGGTATATTAAGTGACCGAGATTAGAAATAAATTTGGGTAGGAGAGTTAATATTTAAACCAGGAAAGACATTTATGGGCATCAGTGAAGAAGTGCTGTGTTTGGCAATGACGTGCACATAATATTTCCTGAAGTACTTTAGTACTTTCTACACGATGTGCGCACGTAATGTGTAGCCTAACGTCTCATGTCTATCAGTTTGAGAATTATTTTTTTTTTTTGAGACAGAAATGTGTTCCTTTAATATTTCATCCTTACTCCAGAACAGTTCCCCAGTTCTTTCACTTTCTGCCACAGGCTATTTATTATTAAATCTCACCATGGTAAATGATGGCTTGCGATGAAGTTCCTGTTTTCACTCAGCCAAGAACCTGTGGACACATTTGCCTCCCCCTGACTTTGCTCAGCAGACCACAGGCTTTCTTCCAAGATAGATCTATATGAGCCATAACCTGTGTCGTGGTACAGCTCCTGGGGTCTGCCTGCCTGGAGGTCCCAGGGCTACAGAGGTCGCAGGCTGGTGGTGCCTGAAATAGAGATAGCTTAGCTGTCCTTTGTCTTCCAAACCCTTACAAGTGCTTGAGGACTGATGGCATCTGTTCTTCATCCTGTCAGCCTCGCACTGACTTTTTTCCTTCCCTATAACCACCTCCTGACTGCGGCTCTTGGGACTGTGTGTGCTGCAGGAGTCTCTAAAGTAGCTGAGCAAATGCATTTACATGCCACACCACAAGAGCTTCCAGCAAAGAGGATGGAGAAGAGTTCATATAAAGGACATGGTTGCAGGAGGCTGCATGGAAATTGGTCGGCCCTGCTCGTGCTTGATTAAATGTGAATTTTGCTGCTGCTATGGAAACAGGATTGGAGGAAATATTTATAATTACCAGTGGGTAAAATATTCCAACATTTTATCTGTTCTGAAACGTTTTGGCCTTGGAGTCCTGCTACGATTGAATATTGAGCAAGCTGGTGAATCTGACCTGAGCTCTCAGCTCCAGTTCACCCAGTGAAATCATTCCCTTTCCCCAGCACTCCCCAGTACAGCACGGATGTCAAAATCTTTGAATTCTCTGGCTTTGGTGTTCAGACTTATCTGTAAGTCTGCTCTTAGAAAGATCCTAAATTCAGGATAAAGTCAGGATTTGCAGAGTGGTAAAGCAGGCTTTACTGTCTGGAAATTCATTATTATTTGGTATATAAAACTTAATGAAAAGCTCTGCAAGGACAGAACTTCTGGTTTTCCATTTCTCTGATCAGGCTAAGTTTACTGCTAGGTCAGATTTCCTTTTACAAAGCTATTTCCATTCTCAAAATGATCCCAAGCTCTGCATTAAGGGAGGAGAAAAACCCCAGCAGAGTAAGTAGTGCTGTCTTCAACGGCCCAGCTTAGCAAGATTTTGAAAGGAAGAGAGATGTGCATTTTTTTCCACAAGTAGATCAGCTGTAGCATTTCATAACATCCTCAGTATTTGTGAACTGTGCTTTCACTGACGTCAGCAGAAATCTGTTTTACCATTGATTAATCTAGTGAAATTTTGAGATGTTAGCATTGTATGCTCAAAGGAGTATACTAGCTTAAACGTGTAATCATTTTAAAGAAAAGATGGCATTAAGCATTCTCTTGAGAATGTCAGTTTAACTGAAGAGTTACTTGCTTCAACCTTAGAAGCCCCTGGTAGCCAAGGAATGGGTCTGTCTGAATGCAAAAAGTGCCTTTGTCTGCTGGTTAAATGTGCTCTGGCCTCTCTGCAGGCATGATATGGTCAGAGTGTAAGGAGATCTGGGAAGAGGGCCCACGAGAGTATGTGGTCCATCTCTGGAACCTTCTGGACTTTGGGATGCTGTCCATCTTTGTGGCATCGTTCACTGCCAGGTTCATGGCTTTCCTCAAAGCGACTGAAGCACAACAGTACGTAGATCAGTACGTTCAAGATGACGACCTCAATAACGTCACCCTTCCCCCTGAAGTTGCTTACTTTACTTATGGTAAGATGCTTTTTGCTATCTAATACTTCTTGCTCTTTCAAGCTGTAGTGTGGTAGTGCTGATAGTACCTTTTTTTATGTTTATGAAAGTTATTTTGAAATTAAAATAATTCTTTTGAGACTTACCCATTCCAGCCATTTTCATAAGCAGCCAAAAAGAACTGAGATCTGGCCCTCATCAAGTCTCTGATTTTGCTCTGAGGTTTAGCTCTGTCACATCCTGAAAAATAGCTTGAGCAACAAATTATCAGGACCTGGGAGGATATAATTTAAATTATAGATGATGAACCCACTTCATTTTCTAAATGCAAGAGGAGGGACGTGTGAACCAATGTGAGATCTGCTGCTCCATTTTTAACTGGTGGTGTGCTCTGCATCTGTCACATCCGATGCCCATGTAATAGACATACAAATAGAAATCACATCCATACGCTGCTCTTTCTCCAAGAGAACACCTTTATTTCTGAGATCCGTATGATTTATAAGTGCTAACATTTGGAAATGCAAGCAATAGCATAGCCTTGGTTAACATTATTTTTGATGTTTTTTTCTTTGATATTCAAAACAAACAGAGCTTTACACTCCCGTGTAGTGGCTGGACTTGTTGTGTGCCTCTGTAAGCACGAGATGTAACCTTGGATAAAACTTGTGGGGACTTTGCAGCCCTTCATAAGCAAAGTGAGGGTGTGGGCACAGCGGAGCACCCTTTGCTCACTAGGCTTGCAAAGCAATGTTCTAGGAATGAGCTTGGACCAGAGAGGCAGATCTGGGCTGGCAGTCTTCATTCAAGTAGGCTTGCACCATGTGGCATCAGGGACACGTGCCCTGAGCCCTCAGCCATGGGTGGACTCGCTCAGCCTCCTGCTTGCCTCTCTGAAGGTAAGCTTCCCTGTCCTTGCTCCAGCAAGCAAGAGGCCTCTAAACTCATGCTGTGGTTTTGCTCTCTCTGGTGTGCTGGTGACCCATTTAAAGTGAATTCATGATATAGAAGTGCAGAGGGTCCAGAACAGAATGTCACAAGCAGATCCTGTGATTTCTTCCATCTGCTGCTTTTCCATGGGTATGGATTACTGGAAATAATGCCGAAGTTTACTACTGTGTCCTTAAAGATGTCTCTTGTTTTGGCTCTGAGTCAATACTTTCATCAAGGAGCTCAGCTGATGCAATGACACTTACAAGCTACATTAATATAAATGGTCAGTTTTTCAGTAGAGTAAACAAACGATGCATAACTGATATTGAAAAGGCATTTTTTAAAGTAGAAATATTAGAGTGCCTATGTTGCCAAAATTGGTTTCAATTTAAAGATAACACAACGATGATATGTTTAGTGGCTGTACCTGCTTTATCTGAACAAATTCAAGCTTCCTTGTCTAAAGTTATGGAGAGAGAGCTCAGCCTCCCTAACATTTCTCTTCCATGCACTGACATAGTGCCACGTATCCAGCTAGAGTTATAGCCAAACGCTGCTCTGTTGTGATTTTGGTTTTCAGTCTCAGGGCCATCAGCTGACAAAAGGACAGCACAGCTGATGCTCCAAGAGGAAATCAAAACTCCCAAAGTTTTTAAAGTCGTGTCTTTTATCTGTTCTGTGACTTTGGTAAGTCTCAGTGACTGGCTCATTTCTCATCTATTCCAAGTCAAAAATGCAACTATTTCTTGCCCATCCTTGTAAAGAATGCTGAAGACTTCCAGTGACCAGTTGTTTCAAACCCTTTTTTTCCTTTAACTCCTGGCCAGAATTAAGATTCGGCCCTAAAAAGGGAGTCATTTATCATCGTAACATCCATCTACCACTTTTCATTACTAATGTCTAATGTCCGTGTATTGTTTTAGCCAGGAACAAGTGGCTTCCCTCGGATCCTCAGATCATTTCAGAAGGACTGTATGCAATAGCTGTGGTACTCAGCTTCTCCCGCATTGCTTACATTCTTCCAGCCAACGAAAGCTTCGGGCCCCTGCAGATTTCTTTGGGAAGGACTGTGAAGGATATCTTCAAGTTCATGGTCATCTTCATCATGGTGTTCCTGGCCTTCATGATTGGAATGTTCAACCTTTACTCTTATTACCTTGGTGCAAAATACAACCCTGCATTTACAACGTGAGTACTTA
Organism: Gallus gallus; assembly: GCF_016699485.2. Classification (NCBI taxonomy): domain Eukaryota; kingdom Metazoa; phylum Chordata; class Aves; order Galliformes; family Phasianidae; genus Gallus; species Gallus gallus. The sequence goes on from NC_052544.1 coordinate 14,643,574, forward strand.
AGGAAAAGGGGCTGCTCTTGCAGGGCTCTGTTCATTCTGGCTTATTGCTGCTGCTAACTCTGCCCAGGTAGCTGGGATGCTGCTGGACACTCTTTTGCTTTTAGTGAGGTGCTTGGCTAAAAGCAGAGAGGTGTCTGTACAGTGGGTGATCCTATATGCACACAAAAGTCCATCTCTTCAATGTACCTTTGTGTTCTCTATTCTTTCTGTGAGCCCACCTAGCTTAAACCTCCCTTCCTCTTAGCTGCTCCCTCCCTATTTTTCTGGGCTTCCCACAGTGGGGGCTTTCCATCCCACACACCCACCTGTGAGGGAAGAGGAAAGCTTGGTGTGATGCTTTCCCCTTGCTGTGATTTGACATAAAGGCAATCTCACCACACTTGTAAAGCCTGAGATGAGGAGCAGACAGCAGCTGGTGTTAGATGTGTCATTTCTCTAATGTGTCATAAAGCAAGCCTCAGCTCGCAGCTCCCCTAGGAGAGATGACCTTATTGGCATCATTTCTGCCATGTGAGTGGCTGTGTCCTTCCAAAGGCAGGCGCCAGTCTTACTACACTACTCTCTTGTGCAACACATACTTTGTACCACAACGTTTAAATTTTCTGATTGAGCCAAATGTGCCTTCTGAAACCTTTCTGTAACCTCAGGATACACATTAATGGGAGGATTTATGAGGGCAGATGCAATTACATTTATCTGTGCTCGGTATTAAGAGAGAAGAAAATTGTGTGTGGGATGTGACTTGGTTCGTGTTGGAAGAGAAGGCGTCCTTGAAACACAAGAGTTAACGTGAAGTTGAGTTGATGCTATCCGTGATTGCAGCAGTTGTGGTGTCCCCCAGGCACATCATCAGAGCACCCGTTAACAGATTCCAGTCCCTGATGCAGTAATGATAACCATCCAATTAACACACACAGCACAAGTGGATCTCTCCATCTTTTGATGGAAATAATGAGCAAACATTGCCTGAAATGGTGACTGCTCACTGGAAGAAAGATTGCTTGAGTGCCCGAGGGCTGTCTGGGCTGGGGAGAGTCCTGTCAAAAGGCACTGCTTGTCCTCCTTAATGTCAGCCTTGTGATCACTTATCCTGGAGGGACTTCGTGGTGTTACGAAGCAAATTTTCCATGAAGATGAATTTTCCTTTTAATAGTTTGGAAAAGACTTAAAATAAACCTGATTTCCTCTGATTATATAAACAGAAGCGTTAAAGGATGATGAGTGAAAATGAGCCCTTCATCGCACGAAACAAAGAGTGTAAATTAACATTCATCCTCAAAATCCTTCTCAGACACCTCATTCAACAAACCAGAAACCTACAGTCCCAAACAATTTCGACAAGCTAGGAATGATACATCGGCAGAGGGGCCAATTCTCACATTTCCTGCTCTGCTCTTCTCGAGCTGTCTGTGAGCCATCCTGAGCACGGTGCTTTCCTGCTGCCATTCACTTGTTTGTGACAAGAGGGGAAGTCTTGATATGTTGTCAAAATTCGCCAAGGCAAAGAGAAATGCTCACTTTGCTGATGTCGTGAGCGTTCTGTGACTTCACTGACCTCTCTGCATGCACCTTGTGGCAGAAGTCACAAATTCTAATGCGGATGCGTGAAATTTTACAGAAATTATATTTTCTACTCAAAACAATGGCTGTTTTACTCTGGGACCTGACACGGATATCACTTGCCTAATTGTGACAGAAGAAAAAGCCTGCTGGATTTGCATGTTAATCAGACTGTGGCCAGTTCAAAAGGGCACTGAATTGACAGCTCCCTCTGAACATCACAGTGGATATCCCCAGTGATACCCTCACAGACAAGGAGCTGCTCACGGAAATATCATTGAATTTGAGACTACCACAGCTTCCCAGGACAGTGTGTAGGATGAAAAAAGAGTGCATGTTTGTCCAGGTATCACTGAGAGGGAATTGCGTGCTTAGATCTAATAATAATAATCCAGGAATGCTGGTGTAGTTTGCACTTTTGGAATCCTGTTCATTTTGGTTTCTGCAGAGCAGGCACACAGCACCCTGGTGGCCTCTGAACCATGTTCTCGTGTGGTTTCTGTCAGTTCTCCAATTTTAACGTTCTCGATGCCAAGGAAATGAAAATGCAGTGTGCTTTTCCTCGTGCTGTTAAACACTGAGATTATTTAGCTAACTGTGGTATACTTCCAATTTTTTTCTTTTTAAGTTCTTCGGTGCTAAAAAATAGACAGCTTTCAGGACTCTTGCAGCAGACCCCAGCACTGTTTACGTGTTTATTGTATGCTGTGTACAGAACACAGCTCTCCAAACAGCCTGTAATTACAAACATGCTATGCAAACAAAACTGAAATGGAGGCAAGACTGATTGTGTTCGTCTTGCTTTCTGCATCGCAAATCAGGCTGAAGGCTACAGCGTGAGGGTTTCTGTCTGCTTCTCCCCAAGGGGAACTGTGACTCACTGCTCAGTGCCAATGTTACTTAGAGGCTTAGAGGCTTTTTTCTTCTCATTCTGCTTTGTCAAAATATGATATTTTTGTAGATTATATTGATTGCGTTGCTTTTCTGGCAATGTTAAAGCTCTACCAATCAATTTAAGGAAATAACTCAGTCTGAAAGGATGCCTTAAGCTTTCTTAAAGGGGAGGATGCAAGACTGACATGAAATCATGGCCTCGCCGTGATCTTTTTTGATGAACAGCATACAGCTGCTTATAGAAGCGAGGAAAATCTGAAACTAGATGATTGCCTGTGGTCTGTTTTCTTCCTTAATGCAAAATCTTTGTTTAACTTCACCAAGACTGTCTATTGAAACAAAATTATTTTTGTTCTCACTGCAATAGCTGGCCCTTCTGCAGCACGGAGAGCACAGCATACGCATCCCAGCAAGCAGCACCACTGAGTCTGCCCTTGCCAGCTCCCCCTGCTCCCCGGAGCTGTCAGGATGGGCAGGACTCCTGTCCTCTTCCCTCATTTGTTTGCCTTTGGGAAGGATAAAGCACCCTGGGTCTTTGCAGGAGGGGGGTAAGCAGCGTAGTTGGCACTGACAAGGCACGTCAATGTCTTGGAAATTTCAAGAAGTTGGCCCCAACTGTCCTCATCTCATATTTTAGAGGCGTTCTCAAAAAGAAAAGAATACGTTCCCTGTGACCTCTGCCTTTAAGGTCTCCATCAACGTAAACCATTCTCTGTTTCTCTGGTGCAGCCTCTTCAGAAGGTGGGGATGACCTAGTACCAGGTCCCTTCAGAAGCATTTCCTCCACAAGTGAGAGCTCTGTGTCTGTCTGTAGGCACTGCTGAGCGCTGTGTTGGGATGCCACTTCTCCTGCCACCCTCCTGCTCCCATACCCCCTCTTTCCCCACTTGATGCTAGGATTAAGGACCTTGGACATTTGCAGAGGAGCACGGCAGCTGTGCTGGAACCCTCAGCTTCTCGGGGTGGCCAGGGCCAGGGCTGGCCAGTAATTAACTTTTCAAGGAGAACCTGACGCCTCTCCAGAACAAAGGTTAATGCCTGAGCTGCAGAAAAGGAGCGGAGTTGACATGTTGTATTAAAAACCTCCGGCAGGGTGGAAAACTAAAGGAACCTTTCCAAATTAAAAAAGGGAGGTTAATAGCAGGGTGCAGCTGGGATCAAGGCTAGTGGTTACGGTTTTTATTAGTTTGATAAGTGACTTTGATGACAGGTTTCAAAGCCAGTGGTTTTTGGTGTTGTACAAGTTCTTTAACTGGAAGTACAATGTCTAATAGAATAAGAGCCAAGTAGATTGGGACCATAAAGGTGAAGGATATCTGACACATTAACGTCTGCTGTCCTTTGCTACGTGTGATTGCAGGAGACAAGAGCAGAGTGTTTGAGGAGAGGAAATACCAAGTAGAAAAGAGGTGGTGCTATTTTGCAGCAGTCATAGCTCATCTCACAGATGTCTGTGTAATATCCCAGCCTCATGCAAAACAGCAAGGAGGCATGAATGACAATTTATCTGAGTAAAATGGAGACTGAATAGAAAGCCACATTTCAACTGATGTCATGTGGCACCTATTTGGAATGCCACTCAGGATCATCTCCCACAAGTCGGTGTGGTTATGCTGGGTGAGAACGATGCCTGAATGTTTACTACTACAACAGGCAAATGGAGGAGGGGATGCCAGGAGTTGTGATGGGAGATAAGAGCCAGTCTGCTGTGGCTGAAAGGAATTGCACAGTGCTCTGCACTCGCCCTGCAGAGAGTTTGAATTAATTTTTGCTTGCACACATGGTGTAATAGGTACTGGAGTGGCTGCAAACTTTATTGTTTCTCAAGGACATGTTTTAGTTTGTGTCTATAATCTGTTTTTACAAACAAATTTTGCAGGATTAGTTTGCCACCCTAATAATAATAATTAAAAGATCCTAAAAATAGTTAATGGCTTTGTTTTCTTAGAGGGCCCGTACCTCCTGGGGTGCGAGTAAAGGCATTATTTGCTTTCAACTTGAAAACGAAGCAAAGTTCTTACAAGACATACCAACATCCCTCCTCATCCTCCCCTTTCCTTCATTTCTGTCTGGGGCTGCTTTCCTTCTGCCTGGTACAGCTTTGACTCCTCTGAATTAAGCTCTCCTTTTGATCTGCTAGTCCACCTGCATCCTTTCTGTTGCTTTGTCATTACCTTATTCTCCTTTTTCCTGCCTTTCAGCATTTTATTTTCCTCAGATTCCATTCTACTTCCAAGTAACTGTAATAATCAAATTAAAATGTCTCCTGTATCATCTTCTATTACTCCTTAATTTCAAATTGTTTAGGAATTTAAGTTTTTATTTTTTATTTTTTACAAATCTTTGAGTGCCTGAATTGTCTGCGGTCCCACAGCAGGATAGGAAGAGAATCAAACCATGGGATGACTTTGCTTGCATGGTGCATTGGTTACACTTGTGCCACAAGTCAGAACTTTTCACAGATTCCTTTTGTGCAGAAAGTAATGCTTTTCTTCTGCCCTGGAAATCACATATAAGGCAGTCAAGATAGGTTCCCTCTTCCTTCTCCCAGGTAATCTCTGCTTGTCTTCTCCAGATGAGGAATAGGTGATGGAGTAGAACTTCTGAGTCCCTCACAAAAGGTTCCAAACTGCAAGTGGCCCATGGAGGAGTCCTTAATAAGGGCAGAAAAGACAAGTGACAAATAACACACCTGAGAAGAACAGATGGAGCTAGTGAGGGGTTGCTGCCACTTTATAATATTCACAGAAGTAGTATTTCTTTATCAGGTCAGGAAATTTAATCTGGCATCTCCCAGGGTGATGGATAACTGCTTGTAATTACTGTGCCGAGGAATCATATTTATATTGGTGGGCTGCCACTTTTATTATTAGCATTTGTTCTAGCTTAATTTGCTACCAACTCTATAAAGTGATCATTTTCTTTGTTTTTAGGGTAGAAGAAAGTTTTAAAACCTTATTCTGGTCAATATTTGGCTTATCTGAAGTGATATCTGTGGTGCTGAAGTACGATCACAAATTCATTGAGAATATTGGATACGTACTCTATGGAGTATACAACGTGACCATGGTGGTGGTGCTGCTTAATATGCTAATAGCCATGATAAACAACTCCTATCAGGAAATTGAGGTAAGATAAGAAACTGGGTTTTGAACACATATGCATAATTACTATTGATAATGAAAATGTTAAAAGAAGAAGGAAGTTGTTGTTTATTCCATATGCAAAATTGGAGCACTATTGAAACAGTTCTTACACTGTGTAAGAGTCAAGGTCGTATCAGTCCCAAATTAGGGCTGAATTAATAATTAACAATGAATCATTTCTATAAAAACTTCAACTTCCTTGTTTTTAATGACCATCTGTGAGCAATCTTGATTTCCTTTGCACATATTTAATGTAAGCAGGTTGTAATATTTTTTACTCCCTATGTTGGTTGCAGTAATTTATCCACGTGTACTACCTTAGCTATGTTGTTTCATTATGATAAATCAAACAATATGTCACCCATTTCCTTCCTTATTTTTTACTGTCTAAACTCCCAGGCCCATCTAGGGCTGAAGCTCAATAGATACACATATAAAAATTCTTTATTTTCCAAATACCAGGCATGAAATTTTGGTATAGATTTTTTATTATTTTTTATTTTGAGGAGTCCCCGGGCTCACAGATCACAGTGGCATGAGCAAAAACAAACAAACAAACAACACCAGCATACAAAGGATATGAATACAGCTATCACAGAACATGAATAAGTATCTGCAGAAAGGTGTTTGCAGGGCTTACCCAACTTTGTTTGGTAGCATTGGTAGAAGCAGGCTGGGTTTGCTAAATGCTTTGGACAAAAACAACTCCCTGCTAACGTAAAGAGAAGAAAAAGAAAGGATTAGTATTTGGACAACGTTAATGCTGATTCACCTCTTTCTTCCGATTTGCTAAATGTCAGCTTTCTGTCCCTGGGTTTGTATTAATTATTTGCTCTAATCTTCCCTCAGAACCTGACATTGCAAAAGGCCACAGCTGAAATTATTTTCTGACTGTAATGTCTGATTCCTCCATGTACTGTAGTGCAAATAGGGTTCTATCTCATGTGTGCTGCAACTGAGTCTAAATGCCAGAGGGACCTTACATGTGCTCTCTGCCCTGGAAGCTTTCTTGTGTGCAGAAGGTATTTTCCCAAAGTTTTCTGATCACTTTGAATCATAGAATGGCTTGGGTTGGAAAGGACCTTAAAGGTCCCCGACTTCCAACCCCCAAACCTTAAGATGAAGCAGGTTCCTCAACCTTCTACTGAAACATCTACTTCTGAAGGGGTCTCAGATTCTTAATGCATTTTCTAGATTACTGTAGTAAGTAGAGATGCTCTTGCAAGTTCACAAAAGAAAAATACCAATGAATGTCTCAATAGGTGGCCTATGTTAGTTTTCTGCTCTCTATTCCATGACGAACAGTTTCCTGGAAAAGCCCTTAACATCCTTCTTGGCTGCCTGGAACTTTTCAGAACTTTGTTAAAGAGCATCTATAACTATCAGCAAGAAAAACAAACGTGAGCTATTTCATCCAGGTCCTTCTACTTGGGAACTGGGAGAAATCTAGTAAATCTTACACTAATTCCTTTAAATCCTCGGCAACAGAGAGATTAAGGAAAGACAAAGTCATCCTACTGACTAAATAGAAAATCCTTTCTGTTTATCTGACAACAGCAGTGTCAATAATGACAGAGGATGGTAATTACTTAGGAATTAAATTCCATTGCAGTCAATGGGGAAATGCTTTTCTGTTAGCCAGAGTTACAAAACAGTATTCTTGTGCTTTCCATTGAACGTCTCTTTTCAGCTACTTCTGGTTTTCTTCTGTTTATTCCTCAAGTATTGATGCTTCCTGACTACTTTGTATTTATGGAAAGAAAAAAGAAATCCTCCTGCCATCCAGAAACACTTCCATCATTAGCTCCTTAGCTATTTAGCAGAAAAGCATTAAAAATGTTGGCAAATAATTTCTACCATAATACAGTCTTAGACTTTTGTGCGGTTCAACCCCAAACAATGAGAAGGCTGAGCAGCAGCAGTGAATGCTGCTCTGTTGGCAGAAGTATCACTGTAGCTGCAACAGAATTAAGCTCAGTTGTGGTATGCCAGTTTTGACGTGGTTTTTGGAGATAGGGAGTAATCGGAGGTTACTCATTTCAGCAAAACATGGAGGTATGTGAGTATAAGGAACTGTCAGACCGTGTTTTTATCTGTGCTGCTGGCCTCTACATAGACTGCAAGGAAAACAGCTGTAGAGCAGCTGTATCTCCTCTGTTCCTTTGCCTGATAAATTGTCCTGATATATGGGTCTGACCATCATCCTCTGTAAATGCCAAGCAGATCCATAAAGGGTGTGCTAACCTTAACCTTGTCCTTGTGCTTGGAAGTGATACCATCCAATCCTAACACTCCATAAAGGAGATTCACAGGCACTGAGTCATGGGTTTTTTTTCTACAGCTGCTTAAGTGGCAGGTGGTGAATGGTAGGAGAAATAAGGTGCATTGATCTGGGGATATTATGGTGATGAATGCAGTCAGGCTTGACGAGGAAGTAATCTGATGATAGAAGAAATCAGTGATCTAGCCTCCTCTATGGGTGATTCCTGGCCAGTGCAGTGGTAACAGTTACCTGGCAATTAGCACTGCAGTTAATCAGAGAGAGTCGCTGTTGTACGTGTAACTTCTTTCTACGACTGTATGTTTTAGTGCAGATACTTACCAGCAAAGCACAAGCACTGGGTTGTTACTGAAAGACAAACTCTTTGCTGTCTAATGAAATAAGTGATGTTCAACTCAAAGAAACCACACTACTGTGCAAAACACCTTCAACAAACCTGGCTACTGACTGCAGCTGTGCTCTCATGTTCAAACGAGACAAAGAAACAGGGTGAAAAATACCACTCTGAAATGATTTGCTCTTCATTATCTCCCTTGTTGCAGCACAGCTCTGCTCCAACCTTCCTTGCTCCCACCTCCATCCTCCAAAATGCCTTTGTGACACTGTGCTGCGTTTCTGCAGCCTTTGCTGGAGAGAAACGTGAACTCATTTGTATCCCATCTTACCCTGACCTTTCTGGCTTATGGCATTTGCCTGGCATAGAAGGCAAAAATGGTTCCCAACTTCTTCTTAATAAGCAGTTTGTAGAAATTCTCTGTCAAGCAGAAATAAGGTGACATTCAGTCTGGTATTTGGAGGACTTGTGCTCTGTTTATCCATTTCTTTGTTCTTTTTTTCCTTCTTTTGAGACGACAGAGAAACCTATGAAGATAATGTTGCTCTCAGGTGTCCCGTTTTAGCTGATTCTAGTTAAATCCTGCCTGTATGTTTGTTCTTATGATGGCTAAATTCCTTTCTTTGTGCTAATTATGCATTTGGGTGTTATTTTCTCTTCCCTTTCCAAGGAGGATGCAGATGTGGAGTGGAAGTTTGCACGTGCCAAGCTCTGGCTGTCCTACTTTGATGAAGGAAGGACTTTACCTGCTCCCTTTAACCTAGTGCCAAGCCCTAAATCATTTTATTATCTCATACTGAGAATAAAAATGTGCCTCATAAAACTCTGCAAATCTAAGGCCAAAAACTGTGAAAATGATCTTGAGATGGGGATGCTGAACTCCAAACAACGGGTATGTTGCATCTTTTTTTTCACCTTCTGTGTAGAATAATGGATCCATGGCTGCAGGGACCTTCTGGAGGGGGTTGTGTAGTTTGCAGGTTGACCAGGGACAGTGCAGCTCAGCATTGTTACTTGTCTTATATCAGCACCTAGAGGGTCTTCTCAGACTTGCAGCCTTGTTTTAGCAAGCACTGTCAGTACACCCGTGGCAGAACAACTCTTATAAAAGGAGGTATTTCTATAATGGGGTTTCCCAGAGCCTAATAGACAAAGAGCAAGGGCAGAGGCACAAATAATATCCCATCTTATCTGGCTCTTAATCTGCCCACCAGGCTTTCATGCCTCTTCAAAACATGCTCTTGCCTTTAAGTGATTTCCCAATTAACTTTAGTGCCATTATGTTAACCACCGTATTTACTGACATTCCAGGTTTGGGGACAAGTTGTCAAGCAGTTACTAACAACACCTCCTAAATGCCTAGAGCTGTAATTAGCAGCCCCTCTGCTTACTTCTGCCTAGTGATGGGTAGCAGTGATAGGCAGATGCTGCATCTTCCATCTCTTCTTTGGCCACCTGAAGTAGAAGTGTGCTTTGGTAGCACTGGGGGCATGTGTTCCCCATCAAAAGCAAGCATCTGTCTAGCCATTATCAGCATGCTGATTAATAATAATAATAATATCACTATTTCTCAAGATCTGTGAGACAGCTGGGGAAAGCCCTTAATTAAGGACTTCTCCCTCCATACACTTACAGTTGCAAGGGTCTGTGTGTGTATACTCCTTTGAGTGTACAATATGAATTAATCCCTTTGAGTAAGTACTACTTTACTTCTTTAGCACTTGGGCCAAAAAGTTCATAGATGGATAAGGGCGTCAAAGAAATGTGTAATGAATATTGGCTTTCTGAAAAGACTTTTGGAAGCTTCTAGATGGGAAAATCAATAGCTTTGTTGTCACCTGATAAAAAAATAAATAGTATTCTATTTTTAAAAAGGGTTCAGATAAAAAAGCAGCAAATTGTGCTACTGTTTTCAAAGAACTGCTGAAAATCAATTCAGTTTCAGAATTTTTGATAGCTGCATTGACTTGTTCTCTACAAACCTCCATTGGTAATCACCAATCTAACATAAATACGTTTCGCTTCTCTTAGCACCTCCCTAACCAAAACTGGTCTGAGAGTACAATTTTTGCCTTGACAACTTAATATCCTTTCTTTTTCCCAGCAATTTTTGTTTTTCAATTCTTTTCTCTCTTTCAGAATGTTATCTCTTTAGAACAGAATGGGCTGATTTTTATTATACCCACACATTTAATCATTTCCTACCAGATTGATAAATCTCCTTTTAGTTTACAGTTATCCACATGTGAGAAGCTGTCATTGACTTAATACACCATGATGTTTTATCGTTTCAGAAAGTTCGTTTTCAGTCTAGCAGTCTACATACAGAAAACTTTTCGGTGAAGAATGCTTACAACAAGCCCACAAGATACCAGGTAACCACAGAGTGGGGCAGAGGTGTGTCAGTGTACTGCTCTGCTGGGCTGTATTGCTTGGGTCCAGTTGGTGCCATCCTGTGATGTGCTGAGCTGTGGCTTAATGTGGTCACAGCACTCAGAGACAAATGCAGTGTATCATCCATGGAAATAGACATGGTGTTAATATTGGCCACGCTAATTAATTCTGCTCATGGGTATTAAGCTTCATAGCAGAACTATCATTCAAGCTTTAATCTCCCAGTCTTGCACTGGTGGCATTTCATTGTCATGACACCATTCCATCCCTCCAGCCTTTCTGTTGTCATTTGCACGTGCTTTCTCTGTCAGTAACTTGTCCTACACTGCTAAACCTGCAATGTGGTATGATCCGAAAACACCAATGGCTGCAATGGTGGCAGAAGGAACCCCCCAGCACAGAACTAGCACAGCTCTGTCTCACTGCAGCATTCGTGCCAGCAGAAGTGTTGTTTCTTATGTAAACATATAGTGGCACAACACAATAAGTAAAATGTGTCCCATTCAGTTTTTACTTTTTAATTATACAGTGAAAAAGAATCAGGTGGCAACTATTGCCTCTAGAGGAACTGATGTGAAAGAGTTGAGGAAAATAATGGTTTGATGGGGTAAAATGTGCACTAGCAGTTCTAGGGCTGCTTTGTTCTGTGTTGGTGCAGCCTCCAACACAATGGGCTCCTGGGCTGTATAACGAACTGGTAATAATATGTTCCTGGTCATAAAAGTTGTCCTTGCTTTTATAGCAAGACACCGAGGTGTCTCTAAGACTCAGAAGTGGAATTAGTTCATTCTGGCATCTGGAGTTAGCTGGCTTGACACAACAAAACTGAAGGGAAGAGATATTGTTGTCCTTCTCAAAGCAGCACTTTGGCATTTCTGACATTTTCCTGTATGTTCAGACCCACAGGTAGCAGAAAGACGTGTTGGCTTCTGCTGCTATAATTTCTAAATGAGATCACCTAATGTTTGTGATAAATTAAGCCCTTATTTCTAGGGTTGAGAAAGCCAAAGACAGCTGTGAAAATAAGTTGAGTTTTCAAAGAAAGACAGACATAAGTACTTGTTATTTTCACTTGATTTTTCTCCTACTGGACTTGTCTTCAAATGATCTTAGAAAGTGTCAGTTGCTGTAGGAAGGAACTGTCAAATAACACAAGGGGTAATGATCTTCATTATCTAAATATGAAAAAAGGGAAACATGTTGATAGTCTGGACAGCAAGCTTTCTTCTGCAGCTGGGAAGATGTTTGAAGTAGTGGCTTCTCTGCATGTTTCCTTTAGTGAGACTTATCAGGTGAAGTAGACCTGCACTTTGTGTAGCTGTGGTATGATGCTCTTGAGGGATACCAAAAGATGTGCAGAACCTAAACGTTGCAGTAGCTTGAGAAATAGGACAAACAGCTCAACAAACAGCTGCCATGATGTGGGGATAAACTAGTGTGAGTAAAAGGATGTCTTTGTCAAACCCTCTTGACATGAGGCTTTGAATGGAGTGCTGCTAAAATGCTGTGTTAAGTTCATGCGTTCGTCCCCACTACCAGCACTGGCAGTCTGTCATGCTGTCAGCAGCTCCTTCCTCTATAAAAGTCAGGAAAGGATTTGTCAGGGAAATTAGAAGGACTGGTTGGTAATTTTAGAAGCTCAGGAATGTATTTATTTGGTGTTTGGAGTGATAAAATAGCTGCCAGTTAAGAGATGAGCGAATGTGATGGCTCACTTCACTTCAAGATGGAGCTCTTGTACTGCCCAATGGGTAACGTGTGGGTTTGAGACCAAATGTATTTAAACTGTTTCAAGTTTGGCTTTCATTATCAAGATGCTGTTTTGCAGCTTTATTTGGCATTTCCCTGTGATAAACAGGATTGTTTTGCTGAGAGGCTATTTTGTTTATTGTAGCTGTAAGGAACAGCACTGGGGAGAAGGAGAAAATACTGGGGCAAAAACGAATTACTTTCCTAAACCTACTGGCAGAAATATCTACTAGGTGACTAAGTAGCCCCATGTTAGGGATGGCCACGTTTTTAATATTAAGTTTCTGTAGACAAGTGTGACTGCATTCTGTACTTGATGGGTTAGGTGGGCACCTTTAGGCTTTCGGCTTTCACGTACAGCAGTTAGTATAGGACTGTATTTGAGTAGTGGCCATCAAAAATACCAGCTGCATGGGAAGTGGAGTAGATAGGCGTTATCATATATTTCTAGATAATAATAATATTCATTGTTTATGTCAATTCCTTCTATTTTATTCTTGTTTATTCTGTTTTATTCTAAATTTCCTGTCATCTGTTCTTAAACAAAAACAAAAAATCATTTATTTTGGATCCAGGATTTCCCTACTTTCCCCAAACATTACTTCATTTATGTTTTCCCAGGTGCCAACCCTACCTCCCTCTGGATTCTACTACCTTGGCCATCTTCAACACACCGTACGTGCGCTGTGCCTCACCTCTGTTGCCTTAACTGACCCACCTGGTTAGCCAGATGCCTCTTTGAGACAAGGACACTCTTTAACATCCTACATTACATGACTACATGACCTATATATAAATGAGTGGATCCTTCTTTGATGTGCACGTGCATTTTGTACCATTACAATTCATAGCTGGCTACTGGGAAAAAAAAAAAGAGCAAGTGTACTGATTCCTTAATTCGAGTTTCACAGCCTTTGCAGTGATTTTAAGTGATGTTCAAAGCAGACGTGATTGCTTTGCGAATAGGTGAGCTCTACTGAGAGAGGTTTTCCCTTAATAGTGGCCATCTGCTCAAGAAAAGACATTTGCATATCTTCTCTTGGATGTTCATCCAGCTCTCCTCTGTTTGCAGAGGATGCAGAAGGCCCTGAGGGTGCAGAACTCTTCATTGAACCTGTCACTCTTGTCTCAAAGAGAGCCCTTTGTCCTCATTCTAGAAGTAGTCCAATCAAACAGGACAGTGAAAGGCTCTCCTATTTTCCTCTTTCAAGAAGCTGCTCCCAAGCAAGACAGCATGTCCTGCCTTAGCTGTCCCCTGAGACTGAGCTATTGCCATCAAGCATTGCATGCCCAAGAACAGATGTAAACATCCAATAAGCAAATTTAGGTATATTAGCTTGGACTCCTGATCATTATCTCTGATGGAGCAATACTTTTTACATTTCTCACAGTTCAGATGAGATGCACTGAAGAGCATCTCTTCTGTAACAGGGAGCTGGCAATGATGTAGGCCTTCTGCTGTAAGCCACTGGGCAGCCTGAGACTGACGAAGTTACTTTCCTTCTATGTATATAAGGCATTTTTGGAACAGCGTCACATTGCAAGCTCGTATCCATCATCACCTCTTACTGTTTCCATATATGCTGTTCCTTACTAACAGTCATCACCCATTTTATAGATCTACATGGTGCTGTTTTTACTCTATGTCCCATAAAATCCACCATTTCTCTACAAAATTTCTCATTCTCCATTTTTGTTCTCTCTCTCTCTTTGTCCTGTTTTCTCTCCTCAACCCCAAGTTTCAAAGCAGGTATTTCTGTTTAGCTTTGGGTCTGATGTTCAATTCATCATCATAAGTGAGTTTGTTACCAGTATTAATTAACAACTTATTTCTTCCAGTGAAGTTTATTTTATAGATACATTAAATAGCAGCTTGTTCAAGGAATGGTCTGAGTCCTACTTCTTAAATTGCTGTTGGATCATCTATGTTTTCATTATGTCTGTGGGACATACTCTGCACTCACGTGTATCCCACAAACAAAATGTGGACTCATTATGGAATGGCTATCAATCAACTGCTTCAATACAAAGTTCACAATATAAAGTAGAAAATAAATGAGAAGTCAATAATAAAAATCCCTTTGCCTCCTCTGAAGCCAGGCTTCATCCATAGAGAAATCAGGTGCTTGAATTCCTCACAGTAAGTCGAGCATTGAGGAGGTGGGGATAAACTCACCTTAAGTGTTTCTGTTCTCTTTGCAGAAAATAATGAAACGCCTGATTAAGCGGTATGTGCTGAAGGCTCAGGTGGACCGAGAAAATGATGAAGTCAATGAAGGCAAGTGGATTTTTATTATTGCCGCAAATTAGAGCATGTCACGTTACTGCTACTGGTATCTCAAGTAAAAGGATTGAGCTTAGAGAACACCCTTGGTGGAGAGGTCGCATGCCTCAGGCACACACAAAGGCAAACAGTGCTGACTCAGAGCCACCTCTCTGCTCTGAAATTTTCCTTAGCAGAAAACATGTATGATAGGGTCTGTCTGGACATCACCCTGCTTTGCCTCATAGTTCTACCTGTCCTTTCTTTGCAAAACCCAGGGCATTACCTGTACTTGGCCTTGTCTTGGGGCCTAAGTAGTTATTGGCTGTACTGCCCATGCCCACCACAAGGACATTGCTGGAACTGAATAAGGATATGCGGTGCCTTGTAGGATTTGTGAGCAGATGGAGAAGACGCTCCTTGTAATGCCTTCTCCCTGCTGACCTTCTGCACATGTCCCATGTAGGCGAAGGTCTATTCATGGAGAGAGGGCAGACTTGAGAAAGAAGATAAATTTTCCATACATAGTTGTTACTGCTGTTGGTCCCACTACTGCAAGTATGGATAATTTCCTATAAGCCAAATATTAAATGCATAAAAGCGGTAACATCATATAGAGTGCCACGAACACCCATGACCAAGCTCAAGTAAATAAATAATCTCTCCTGCCTTGAAACCATAGGTATGATTTCTTTGGTATTGCTAACAGTGTATTCCTCCCTTTAGGAGAACTTAAAGAGATCAAGCAAGATATTTCTAGTCTCCGATATGAACTCCTGGAGGAAAAGTCCCAGGCTACTGGTGAGCTGGCAAGACTTATACAGCAACTGAGCGACAAATTTGGGAAGAACTTAAATAAGGACATTTGATGGTGAGCACAGAGGAAAGCAACTGGTTTTCTAAACATTACTCAGTCTCAACCAGCATCTTAAGAGGACAGAAACAGCGCAAAAAAAAGGGGGCCAGGCACTCATCTCTTATGAATTGGCAGGTGTCAGTTGGAGCACTTTGCTTTACTCCTGTGTTTGGTGAATTTCCAGTTAAATCTTTTATGACACAAAATAACTTACTGGTAAAAGCATCACCCTTTGACATCAGAAATATATGAACTGTAGGGAAGGCACCTTTAGTTGAAGGCAAAAAAGCCAGATCTTCATCCACCTGTCTCCAGTGAACTGTGCTCATTTACCTTAACTCTGTACTGACCAGAAGTTGGTGAAAGCTGAAGGAAAAACGTGCCAAGCATATTCCTTGAGAATTTAAAAACATCCTGTCCTGGGGTGTGTACCCTCCTTTTGTGTTTACACAGGCATCCACAGTGGTAACTTTGAACAGCATGGTGGTTAATGAAAAGGATATGAGAAATTATCTGCTGGAATGACCAAGAGCAACTGTCAGCTACTTTTCAGAGCAGATGAGAGAGTTGGAACCAATGAAACAAACCTGCTGGGTAAAGCATCCTTCATCCCTTTGCTGGAACCTGATAAAGGGATTCCAAGCCAAAAACTTCTCTTTGCCTTTTCCAGCTGTATTAGCCAACCCACTAACAGATATGGTCCCTTCGTACACACACCGAGCCTCTCTTTTGTCCATAGATGATCCCAGCTTCAACAACAGTGTACTGAGATATTCAGTGAAAATCCACAGCAGAAATAACATATTTTGTGCTTATGTGTTCAGGACAAGGAACAGCACTAATTGATGACAGCAACGCAATTCAGCTGCTCTGCTTTTGGGTTCCAGAGTTCAAACAGCAAGCCATAGCGTGAGGTAAACCATGAAAAACATACCCCAGGAGCTTCAGAGCTTTGAAAGGCTTCATTTCCAATGAGGACATGGTGACAAATAAAAAATAAAAAGAAGAATGAATTGTTGAAGAAATGATTGTCCTGAGTTATGTGTTTGGCTCTTCTGGAGGACCTGGGAGGAATTAAAACCACTTCCAAGGCTGTAACACAAACACTCAGACTGCACTTTTACAAAGGGTAAGCAATGAGTCGATGCAAAGCAACTGGAGACTTGGATAGCTTGGGTTTTTACATTTAGCTACGTGATTTCAATATTTAAAGCACACCTTACTACTTGGGAACTGCTGAACTGTACTGTTTGTTCACAAGGTACACCTATGAGATGACCATTGCGTTTAGGCATCAGCTGAGAAAAACAAGCAAAAGCAGAAGGTGACCCGTGATCAGTTCTTAAGTGCCAGATGAGAACACAGATAGCCTAATAGAATCATAGTTATATTTGTACAAAAACGTTGAAAAAAAAAAAGACAAAATAAAAAAGTGTACTGTACGTAGATCTGTTTAGAGAAAAAGCAGAATACTGTATTTTTACCTTTAATAAGATTATCTTGTATACTGTCATATTTTTACCTAAAACCAGGAAAAAAGAATAAAATTACCTCATCATATTTTGTTGTACACTTGGTGAAATACTTGCCTGATCTTTTGGATATCCCAAACAGTTGGTTGCTTTTCTGCAGCGTTAACCATGAAGCCCTCCAAAGAAGCCATTTTGCCATAAGACTCCTGAAGTTTGGCAGAGTCAAAAGGCAAAACTTAAACTAAAGTGTATCTCAAGGGAATGAACTCAGGGAATGGGAAGTTCTGACAACAACCTGTCAATGTGACTCCTTATCAGTGGTGCTTCATTGAAGTTATTATTATCAGTATTAACGCATTTCTAAAACTAATGTGGGAAATCTGCTGCTTTTGCATGATGGTTCTTGCAGTGTCGTGTTAGGATGAACCACTTAGATGACAACATCCATCACAGAGCACCAAAGGCTGGCATGAGATGGTCACTACATGTAATGTTTGTGGGAATGCTTTCCTCTGCTTAGGTTGGAAAAGGGTGCTGATTTAACCTATTCTGGTTTCTCCATAAGAAGATGGAATATCTTTCATGGCAATACTGCTGTATTTCCCTACTGCCCACTGTGCAAAACTCATTTCAACTTTGGTAAAAACAGCCCTATCTTAAAGATTTGTCTCATTACAACTCTACAGCTGGCTCTTGATCCAGGAGTTGCTTTACCCTTTTCGTTCAGTGTTCTAACATCTCCTAGGAATGCAAGTAGAATTCCTTAGTGCTAAAGAAATGATATTAACCATAATTTCCATTTCTCATCATACTACTTACTGAGTCAGATAAGAAAGGTAAGTGGAAATGCAATGATACACTTACATTTTGCATGCTTAGATGCAGTGCATCATAGGATTTGTCCTAAGGTCCTGTGATGCAGAAAGAAGTGTTCTCCTGGTGCTGAGTGTCACGTCTGTGCATGCTCTGGTCAGCACAAATAGCAGCGCAGTGTGAGGAGCTTCGTAGAGTGATGTGGGGCACAGCAGTGTCCCATCAGCTGCCCTGTGACTGGTGGGGTGAGCAAAGCAGCACAGCCCTGCTCTGCAGGCAGGAATTTGCTATGAAAGAGCATCTCATTTTCTAGAACTTCAAAAGGAGACTGAAAGAGGTGCAGAGAAAAATGCAGTTTGAAAAATGTGCTTCTTACCCTTTTTTGGATTTACATTCTGTGAACTATCCAAGCACTGAGGTTTTATGTATTAACATTCATGACTAGCAAAATCCCACTTCTCCAAAGCACTTTTCTCATCTGGTCCCAGGAATACCAGCAAGGAAGCTGCATGCTATGCATTCATGTACTACGAGCAGAAATGGTGTTAAATGCATTGCATGGCTTATTCTCTGAACTCTGTTTATAAGAAATCAAAGTTAAGATCCTTACTAAATGATCCCTGAGAGAAGTCAGGGATTTCGGAGAGGAAATATCAGAGCAGCTGAGACCCAGAAAGGACCACATCTAGGGTGTGCAGCCCCCTGTGTCATCCCCCATCACCAGTGGCAGGCTGGCTTGAAATATGGGGGTTCAATTTCTTGAACAAATTCATAGTGCAAAGGGATATCACGTTGGCCAAACTGTATATTTGGTTATGGTATTTTATGGGAAATACATTAGGGTTCACCAGTGAGTGTTCTCCAAATCTACCTAATTCTGCAAACTCAGCAGACCAATCAAGCTGGAGATAATAGCCAAAGCAGCCAAATAGCTGAACTGGATGGAGAGCTTGCAGTATATTTAGCAGCAAGTAAAAACGTACTCACTTTAAGGTCACTTGAGAGAGATTTAACACAAACACGCAGCGTGATAAAGAGGATTTGGAAGGGCTTAAAAGGTTAGTGAATAGCTAACAACCTTGTTAATATTTAAGCAATATTGACAATAATGCAGACTAATATGTAATTCTCATACTAACGATTAATTATATTGATGCAAGGATTTAATTAGGACTTACCCAGCAGGAAGGACGAGATCTGGTGCTGAGATGAATTTCCCTGCTGCAGCCATTGGTCCTCACTCTGGGCAATTGGTCCACACGTACTGAGGAAGCAAAGTAAAAACACTTCCAGAGGATGAATGTCACTCTTTAGTACATCAAAGAGGACGGCACATGGACTTCATAGCATATTGCATCTGAAAACAGAGAAACAAATCCCCAAAGGAAACCCCTACCTGTGCCTGACAGCTGCTGTGCTCTCCCACTCAGTTCCATTTTACTGGATGAGAAGCATTACTTTACTTCCACTGAGTTTAAAAACTGATTTTGTGAAAAGATATATTTTTTCTAATATAAAAACAGACAAGGGATTAAACCTGCATGGTGATTCCCAGACAAAAGAAACAGGATTGCATTCATCCTCCAACAAAGCTTGCTGTGCGCCTCCATTTAGAAACAATACTTTCTGATTTTATCACTCATACCTGCAGCCTTCCAGGCCAGAAGTACAGTCCTTCAGAAAGCCACCCCGTTCATCTTCCCAACCTCGCAGCCACGTGAGCTCACATCTCAGCGACTCCCATTCTGGTTGCTTTTCTCCCCAAGTCCATGAGCATCACCATCTCCGTGGCACACCTCACAGCATCATCAAACCTGAAGCTTTTGGGGGTGAGAAGTAGGCCAGCCCTCAGCCAAAATGGGGCTGCCAATTTTGTTCGAGGGGCAGTCACTGAGGGCACTTGTGAGAAGCAATCTTCGGGCTTTCTGGCAGTATCTGACTGCTGAAAAGCAGTGTTACAGAGAGTAAAGAATGACAGTAAGAGACTAGCAAATAATAGCTCCTCAGAAGCAATATTCACTGCAGAGTAAAAAGACAACTTGAGAGAGTTCTGTACATATTAAAGATGCTTACCCGTGCACTGTGTGCCTATTAACACCCTTGCTGTTATCCAGGCATGGCACCAAAGCTGCATTTTCCATAATGTTTCACCAGCCTCTTGCATTAAGATGTTCATGTCTGCAGCTCTTCCTAAGGGGGAAAACAACAGAGAGGGAAAGGTGCAACTTGGAACGAGAGGCAGTGTCACGCTACCAGTTAAAACAACAGCCACAACCTGCAATAACCACACAAGCCCTGTACCCCCGGGTGGTGTGAGAGGAGAGCAACCACTGATGAGAGTTTCAGGTGCTTTTTTTCTGCCCTTTCTCGGAGCGCTACGGAGCGGAGCCGGGGCTGCACGTCGCGCCGGGGCCGGCAGGCAGCGCTCAGCACCAAGCGATGCACAGCCCCGTCCTCCCGAGGGGAGCAGCAGCTACAGGAGCAAAGAAATCCTCTGTCTGCAGGTTGGTTTCTCTCTCTTTTTTTTTTCCCCCTCTTCTCTTTCTAAACTGTGCCGTTAAATCGAGGGAATGTGGAACTGATGCTTTCTTGTTAAGGGGAAAGTCAGCATTTCTCTGCTTGAATTTGATTCATGCTCATATGGGTTTCCCTCCTTTGCCTTGCTTATCTTTGTGGAAAACATCATCCTTGCTGCCACGGGACCACATCTTTCAGTGCCTGGCACTTACTCCCACCTGCGTGGAGATAAAAATCTCCATCAGCAAAATTTGCACTGCATGTTGTCTTTAGGACCAACTGCGGTCAAACCGTCACGTGCTGCTGACCCAAAGGGGAGGCTCAGATATTCATACTTCAAAAACAGTATGATTTGTTTTTACACTTAATATAAGAACAGTACGATTAGGTGATGCTCCTATCCATACACCTGCCTAAGCCAAAAAGAAATCATTCTGAATTGAAAACAAAATCACATTCCTGCCACCATCTCACATAACTGAACAGGGTTTTCTTGAGCCATCCTTTGAATTTTAGTAGTATTACCACCAAACCAGGGAATATACCTACACTTAGGGTACAGAAAGCAGACATAAGGAGATTTTGATCCAAAAAATAGTAAGAAATTCTTCACTATGAGGGCAGTGAGGGGTTGAGACTGGGTGTGTTTTGAGGTCCTTTCCAACCCAAACCATTCTGTGATTCTTAGTACCAAAATACTTGGGATAGCAATGTAAATGGCAGCAGCAGGCCAGCCCTGCTCCCCTACAATACACCCCCTTGCACCCTGTCCAAACTCTAATAGAAACTCCCTCAGACACGCATACATCTTGGAGAAGGAGTTTAGCCATTAGCCTTCACCCTTCCTGGGCACATCACCTGTCCTTAGCAAAAGAAACCACTTCAGTAATAAACTATACTTCCAGAAATTTATTTCTTTCTGTTCTTCTTGCAGTGATGAGTCAGAAATCTTTGCATTATGACAGCTTAAACTAGTGAATTTTATGCTCCCAGTTGCAATTAAGAGTCAGACAGAAGCTCCAGAGTCAAGTGCACCCCTCCTGTTCCAAACCTGCTTTAAACTCATTCCTGACATTTAGGTCTCCAAGATGCACTGTCAGAGACTCTTCTGAGAGCGGGATGAGAGGCAGGAGTGACACAGAATTAGTGGGATGGCATCCAAAAAGCTTTCTTTGATTTTAATTGGAATTTTACAGCAGAAAAGCTGAGCTGTCCCAGATAAGGAAGTCACAGTAATAATAAGGAGAACAATAATTATGATAACAGTAATAATAATAATAATAAAACATTTAGCAATCACACAATAACTGCATGAGCGAATATCCAATAAATCAAAGCCAGCCCGTCGGCAGTTCTATGCCGGTCCCACCACTTCAAGCACTCCCTGAAGCCTCAATGCTCTCCAGCAAACCCGAGTTCTGGGCACATACCAAGGAAAAACCCCAGCCTGCATCTTCCTTGGGCAGAGGGCTGTGGTTCAGAACCATGCTGCTATCCCCTAAGTCAGCCCTTGAAGCCAACCAATTCCATCGCTTTGAAAATACCGCCCACGTTCCATAAAACTCAGATTGGAGATGCAGCCCACAGGGATTAATGAGGGTTTGAATTTATTCCTCAAGAGCTTCTGATAGTTTCATTTTTCTGCTGTGCCACTACAGCCTTCCTACACACAAAAGTCGCTCGCTTGCTTCCAGCTAGGGAAGGGACTTGATTTCACAGCAAATAAAAATTGCATTTGGGTAAAGAAAAATAAATAAAGCAATTACTCACGCTGTACTTCAGCACGAAGTTTGCTTACGAAAATTGCCATGCAGTGGACAAACAGTTCCAGGTGATGTTTTTCTCAGCAGGAGTTCTGCAGTTTGCAGGCTGTGCCCTCATAGCAGCCCCCACAGCACTGGGCAATGAGAGCTTGGACTCCTGTGGGAATTGGGAAGATCAAGGAGTGAAATCAGGAAGCAGAAAGCACTGGGGGGAGCCAGCAAGACCCTTCCAACAACCCTCAGATTACAGACCTTGTGACCATTCATTGCCATTCAGGCACTCAAAGCTGTTAAAACACATCAGACATCCTACTGAGTATGCTGTGGAGCCATCGGGCATTCATTTCTGCACTCCCCAGCCCAGTGTTGGCTCAGCCATATAACTGTATTCTCACTGACTATAAGAAAATCTGTCTGTCCTCTTCAGCTCCCCTCAGAAATGAAAAAATAACATTAATCTTCACTTAGCACTATATCATACGATCATTTGAATTGGAAGAGACTCTTAAAGGTCATCTGGTCCAACTCACCTGCAATGAACAGGGGCACCCACGTCTCCATCAGGTGTCCAGCATATCCAGGCTGACCATGAGTGAGTCCAGGGATGGGGCAAGTACCACTTCTCTGGTTAGTCCGTGCCAGTGCCTCACCACCTGTATTTTAAAACACATTTTCCTTCTGGTTAGGCCCAGAATGACATCATGCACCACAGCTGTCTGATGCCTGTGATATTCCTGCTTCTGCGTGTATATCTTTCTGAGTGGCATTCTGCATAATTCAGCACAATTCTACACGTTCCATTGTTAACGTGCTCAAAATACACATTACTCAGCTTGACGACTAGGTTTTGTCTTACAGCCATCTGGATGGTTTATTTTAGAAAGTGATTTGGAAGAACAGTGCTTTATTCACAGTTATTAAAAGGGCTCCATGCAAACATGAGGGCTGCAGGGATGGAACTCCTCAATGTGCCTTTGCCTTTCATCTATTAGCCTCCAGCCTCAGCTTAATCTTAGCACTTCTCACGTTTTTTTTGCAGGAGGAAGATAAAATTTATCATTAAGCACAACGCTTTTATCATGGATACTCTTATTGCCCAACTTTAAACAGAAGCACCATAAATCTCACCAGAAATCCACTCATCGACAACCACTGTTTGCACACCACGAACACACATTGACCTGCACTAAGGCTGCAGCTGGGTAACAGAATAACACTTCACGTTGATGCCAACTAATATCCATATGAGACTTACCTGGCAGTGGCAGGAGGAGAAGGAGGACAGGGTCCAAAACCCTCAAAGGCAACTTCTGAAACCACGCACCAGCAGCTCAGTACCTGAAGTGGCTGGAAAACATCACTTGACTTCCATCTTCCGTGTAAATACGTTTTCCTTTGGATGAAGATGTCCCAGTCAGCCTCTGGGGAGGCAGGAATACACCCTGTAGCCACAGCAGAATGAGCTGAAATGGTCACAAAAGGTCAATGAAATGATTTTATTATAACTAAGGGCCTGGTCATTGTGGATACGTGGCGTTCACAATATTACCCCCTTGGTAACAACAGGGTATTTTCATGGCCCATAAGGTACTGCAGGATCATTTGCAGCAGCTTTTACCCAGGTTTTCTCCTCAGAAGAAGGTTTCCCATCCCTGAAGCACTCACTAAAGGCTCTGGGGACTGGGTTTGCCTTCCTGTGTGCGTCACAGCCAATGTTGCTTGTTTATAATGTTTCCATTTGTAATTATTGCACAATTGAATGAAGCGAGGTGCTTTGATCACATAATCATTACATCTCCCCTGCTTTGAGGCTAACTGGGCAGCATGACAGCATCAGTTTTAATCCCCAGGTGGTGCCAATAAAAACAAGAACTTGTAGTTTAGTACAAAGCTATCTGTGGTCTTCTATTCCTTTAACAGCTAATGATAGAACAAAACTACAAAATATAGCAATGATCCCACAGCTGCAAACTACCCATTAAAGCAACACAAGATGTGCAAAGGATGCCTGTCGGCACGCTCCAAGCCAATGAATCATCTAATGCCCTCCCATATGCACAGAGGATTGCAGATTTCATTTATTTCGCCGGTACCTGTCAGAGCTGAAGTAGAAGTGCATTTAACAGGGGATCAAAACCCATCACCACTAGGATTGGGATGGAACCTCTTCAACTGTCAGATTTCACAGCAGAGACTGCATGACACTTTGGCAGGATTTTCATAACCCTGCCATGTCAGAAAGTCATAGGGCTGCTAGCTGCTTGATCTGCAAGGCAATTGCTAGTTGGGAAAAATAAGTGAGGACATCACCCATTATATTCCACAAAGCACAGAACTGAAAAATAATAACAAGACAGAGAATAGATTCGGATGGCTGAAACAGATGGATATTCCCTCAGCATAAATGCCAAGTGTCAGTTAGACACATCAGTTTTTTCCCTGCTGTAGGTTTTTAACAAGAGAAACAAGAAGATTAGTAGGGTACATACCACGAGTCTGCAAAGGTCTCTGTGATCTCAAGTAAGGTGAGTTTACCGACAGTGCTCTCAGTGGTGTCCAGGGAGGCATTCTCAGTTGGCATTAATTGGCACAGAAAGATCAACGAAGCTGCAGTTTTTGCCTAGCTCTTTCTCTTCCATCCTATTTGTTTGCACAGAGGAACCGTTTATGGACAGATTCCTCCCTGGGATGATTTGTGCTAACTCCACAGTGCCTCCAGTAAACTCATTTTTCTTGAATCCCCTCTGGTACAGGGGCTGACGAAGGCAGTCGTGATTCCTGGATCTATGCCCTTGGCAAGCTTGTGATTAATACCACCTCTTGGTCTTAGAGACTTGGGATTTTAAGAACGTTGTGGTTTAAAACTGGAATCTGCCAGACCACAGGAGCCTGAAGGACTTTCAGTTCCACTTGTTTTCTCTGTGGCATCAGATTAGTCTCATTCCTACATTAGTTTGTGCAGACTTTGTGTTCCCAAAAAGAGTCCCATAGGGGTCCCTTGCAACCTCTTTATACACAGAGAATCACACTCATGCTTTTCTGCTGCTCTCTCCTCTGACACTCCATTTTTACTGCATTCTCCTGCTGATTCTTCTCCTATATAAACTTGAATAATTTATGCTTTTTTAATTATTTCTTTTTCTACTAACTTTTTCACTTGTTTCTTGTTGGTATTTGCATTTCTCCGGTGCCGGTGTGATCAACCCAGAGGAGGCAGGATGGAAGTCTTGCAGCCTCAGCATAGAGTCCCCTCCTGGAAGACCTGTGGGGTTGTGTACCAACCATGCTTTAGTCTTTTCTGAACATCTAATAAAAATTGGGAATACAAATATGACCCTCAATACTGATGATGTGTATAGAATCATTCTGTGCATATAGAATCATAGCCATCATTAAGGTTGGAAAGGACCACTAAGATCACCAAGTCCAACACCAACCCAACCCCACAATGCCCGTTGACCATGTCCCCACATGCCAAACCTCCATAGTTCTCAAACACCTCCAGGCATGGGGACTCCACCACTTCCCTGGGCAGCCTGTGCCAGTGACTGACCATACAGTTAAGAAGGAGCTAAGCTCACCTTTGTATTATGTCTCAGGGGTTTCTTCTCTGGTCCAGCATCAGAAGGATTTGTTTAACAGTAGCACAAGTAGATAGAGTGCTACAGTAAAAATAAACCACATTAATATGGAAACAATAAAATCATTACATAGATTACAAGTACACAGGAATGAGAGAAGTAACGGTGTAGCTAGGCTGCTGCAATGCTACAAGCAAGAGTTTCTGCATGTCCCAAGAAAAGAACTTTCATCTGTGCTAGCATAACTATTGCCTTTCTCCATAGATTTGTGGTCAGTTGTGGACAACACCATGAGCAGCATGCATAAGAAAGATACTCCTGCCTTTCTTTCATGCTGTGAGGTCTCCCATGAGCCAAAGAGCAGCCAGCAGACAGCCCAGGCTGTGTGGTGCCTGCTGGGACAGGCTCAAGGAACGAAGGGCTCGCAATATGCCAGCAGGCTGGTTTGGAATCAAGTCCTCATTCGCCTCTGCAAAGGCAAGGAGCGACAGAAAGACAGCAGTGCTGAATGGCTGCCCTGGTCCTGCCCCAGGAGGAGTTCTCCATGGGAGATTTACCGCTGTCACCGCAGACACAGGACAGGTGACAGCACTGCTCTGGCACTTCCCGCTGTCCCCTGCAGGGCAGTGTCAGGAGGAACACATCCAGCCTTGGCTCTCTGACACTGCAAGAGAAAGGACAAACAGAGTCTGACCTAATGACACTACCTAAAGAGAAAGTGCTTCTAGCGCTGAGGACTTAAATTATTCTGTCGTACATTGCTTCTGGCATGAACTGTTGGCATGGAGACTATTGCAAAATGTAATACAACATAAATAAAATATTAGTGGCACACGAGAAACTGGAAGTGATTTAAAGAGATACTGAGCTGCCAAGTGAGCTACAGTTTGGAGTTTATCATGCAAACAACAGGGAAAATTATGATTAAAGCTATAAAGGGCAACAGAGAACGCTCCTGCTCTGACAAAGTACCCTGGGCCCTCAGAACAACTCAGAAAAGCCTGATTTGGCAGAGGGATGAAGTACTTCCTAAAACTCCTTTTGCAACCCAGAAATGAAGGGAGGAATATTGCTTAGGAGAGCACAGGTGACATCACAGCATTCACCAAGATGAGAATAATGCTGCCATAGCTTCTGCCTCACCATCTTGGGTTGCCTTGGCAGAAAAATCAATACCCAGAGTGGAGAGAAGGCAGCAGGAGTCAGCAAGGCTATGCTGAGTGCCCAGAGCTGGCAATGGGGCTGGTGTTCCTTAGCATAGATGTAGACCATGAGGCTGAGAATCAGGTCACGTATGTTGAGACATGAGATTTCCACAGGCTCGGATGACTGCAAAGCTCTTAATAAAACATAATCATTAAGGTTGGAAAAGACCACTAATCATATCTAGTCCAACTGTCGACTCATCAAATGACAGTAAGACAGTTGGCAGGACAGAAGTGACAGAGCAGTTCCTGAGCGAGCACAATCAATGCCTCAGAGCCAGGCCCACTATGCTGTAGTAGTTGGCCTCAGTGTGTTCACATCATAGAGTCATAGAATCACCAACACTGGAAAAGACCTCCAAGACCATCTAGTCCAATCATTCACCTACCACCAATATTTCCCCACTAAACCACGTCCCTTAGTACAGCGTCCACACATTTCTTGAGCACAATCACTTATTTGTGGCAGAATTTTACCCCAAAGCAACACATTTGTAATTTATGAATGTCTGAAGGAATGGGACTCAAATCCTCTCTACTCACACTCCTTTTCTCTTTGCGGGGTTTTGATATCCACATCCCTTTCTTCAGGACCTGTTGCTGGTTCCTCAATGTATGTAAATATCATTAAAAATAAATACATTTTCTGAAGCCTGATAATTTGCAATTTACATAAATCATAAGAACTATTCCCAAGGAGAGTGAATTGGAAGAGAAAGCCTGAGTGGTTTGGGAATAACTAAGTCTATTTGATCTAAATATCTATGAGATAGCTGGAGATGAAAAATTTCCATATACAATGCAAAACATCAGCCATAATTTAAAAGCCCTGTCTCCAGGCAATAGAATTCTCCCAAGTAACAATTCTAACTGCTGAATTTCTTATATAGAACTTGCAGAACTTCTTACTGAATGCTCCATGCATCGCAGAGCAGCACCGCAAGCATGGAGAACAATGGAAATTGCAGTATAATCACAAGCAATTTACATACATTCGTTAATTTGCTATTCAAAACGAACCAGGGAGATACAGGGCTCTGTCTGCAGGTGCAGGTAAATCAAGCCTCTGCTTGTGCACACCAATGCATACTTGTGCAAAATTTGTCACAGCACCTGTTGCACAAATGTGTATAATTGCACTTAAAATAGTCTAAGCATAATTTCATGGTAGAAGGTTTACAGAGGAAAAGAAATTGTTAGGAATGTTATATGGAGTTAACATATAGGGAACAAAACAAGCTCTCATCTCCATTCTTTTACTCAGTGAATGAGGGCAAATGCTTGGACTAGTCCACAGCCCTATCAGTTTATTGTGCACTATCTAGAAAGCTGCATGAGGTGCTTATTGACTCATGGGATGTGGGGAAACACAGGAGAATGGTGTGGAAGTGCTCATTAAAGTGTTTAGCACATGCGCCCATTGTGCTTGTCTTCCTTCTATTGTCTCTGGGGCAAGGCAGAGGCTGGGCTGTTCCCAGAGAGAGGATGTCTGAAGTCAACATCAAAACCATTTTCCTGGGAAGTGGATGCTGATTTATAAACAGAAGCTCTCTCAGCTGGGTCGTGGAGGGTCCCCAGTGTCTGGTTAACGTCACCTCCACCCTCCGCCCCAGAGGAGAGTCTTCCTGCCCCACCTGCTGGGTCTGGGCTACTGCAAGGCTTTCTGCTCTGTGTCAGCAATGCAGAGTCCTACTGCTCCATGGCTTCTCCAAGTCACCCCCTTCTGAGGACCCCCATGTACCAGACCACACACATCCAACTTGCTAGTTTTATGGCTTTGCTGCCCTCTTTTTTATGTTTTAATAGAAGATATTAAAAAATAAAAGAAGTTTTGTTACTTACATACATTAACCAATTATGTATTTTATAGGTGGCCAAGGACAATTCCTCTTCACTCAGTGTGCTTCAGGCAAGCCAAAATGTTGGACGGAAATGTCTTCATTCAGAAATGACTCCTCCGCAATTCCCACTTCATAGTAGAAGAAAAAAAGACAAAGAAAACAGAGGCCTTATTCAGAGCACCTGTCAGCATAAGAACAGCAAAAAGTAGTTACAGAAAAATAGCTATCCGATGGAAAAAAAACACCCACTTCTGTATTTTTTTTCTGGTGGTGCCACGCTTCTGTGTGGAGCCAAGAGTTGGACTCAGTGATGTTAATGGATTCCTTCCAACGTGGGGTATTCTGTGATTCTATAGAAGGGCCCCCAGAGCTTTGTGCCCTGCATTGCTCCTCTCCTCTGCAATTCCCCATGTTCTGCCTCCTCCCTGTGCCCCTTCCCTCTTCACACCCTATAGAGCTGCACAGACTATGCGTCCTGCCTGCTCACCCATGGATGGGGTCTTGAGACACCAATATCACACCAGTCAGCCTTGGTTTTGTTATTATCATGCTATCATGTTGCTCTATATTTCCATTACTATAGCTTCAGATATTTTACTTTATTTCCATTAAGTGCTAGCAAAATCATTTGTGAAGGCACTTGTAATTAGGCAAGTAATTATAAGCGCATTTATAGTAATTCATCAACATTAGGTGGCTCAGGAGAAGCAGATTTGCAGGCAGGTGGGTCTCAGCAGCACCAGCACCATCTCACTGCAGAGAATGAAGGTGACTAGAGATGGGTACAGCAGCATGATTACACTCCTCCTGGCTTTGCCCTGTGGATGTTTCTGTCACCCGCAAGCAGAAGGGCTCAGATGCATTCCTCACCCCTTGTTTCATTATGGCTGACCCAATAATACACAAAGGGAACTGATTTGCTGTTTGAAAGCAACATGTTGCAACCATGGCAATACACAAACAGGTTTAGCCTCCCCCCCCTCTTGGGGAAACAAAACGACGTATAAAACCAGAAGAAATACAAAATAAAATGCAAAACCACAGTCCTGAGCTGCAGGAGTCTCTGCTCATTGCAGGGGCGTTGGATAAGATGGGCCTTTAAGAGTCCCTTCCAATTCAATTCCATGATTCCATGAAGAACCAAATACAGTTTGGCACGCTGGGTGAGCCGGGTAGTGAGCAATCCATGCCAGCTGGGAAGGATGTGCCAGAAGTGTCCAGATGTGCCCAACATAAATACGGTGTGGGGGAATGGCAGCTTCAGATACGAATGTTAATCTCCTTTCCCGAGCTGCCCTAAGTTTGGCTCTGCTTTTCTGACTTGCTGTGAGCTACCAAACAACAGCACCT
The DNA here is from genome assembly GCF_016699485.2 of Gallus gallus. NCBI lineage: Eukaryota > Metazoa > Chordata > Aves > Galliformes > Phasianidae > Gallus > Gallus gallus. The sequence goes on from NC_052544.1 coordinate 14,673,593, forward strand.
AATGAGCTGTCAGCACTCGGCACTACTTTTGGAGTCGGTTTCTCTACTGCAGAAAATGATAGTTCTGCTTAGTGGGAGTGACGTCTGCGTGCGAGGGGAAGTCAGAACCTGAGATGAACCTCAATTTAATTTCACCACCTGCACCCTCTGAGCTACATGGGCTTGTTTCCTTTAATGAGAGCACACCCGCTTGTAGATGCAACCTTTCTGGCAGTGGAACTCAACGTTCACATTAAACACGTTCCTATAGTCTCTGTCTCACTTCAGATGTTCATTTCATGGGCGATTACTGCCCCAGCCTTTCACACACCATTTCCCTGTGTGATTGCAGCTGTTTTCCAAAGGAAATTTAAAAGCCTCCTTGGGAAACGGAGTAAATAGGGAAAAACCTCCCCAAACTTCTTTCTCAGGTGAGAGCCATGCCTTTCATCTTTGCTCACAGTGGATGAAAGCACAGAGCTGCTCCTCACTGCCACGCGCTCACCTCGCAGCACTGCACCTCATGCACCCAATCCCTCCCTATAGGGTCAGTGTTTCCCCATTTGGGGTGCCATGTGGTGCCCAAGACCAGGCAGCAGTGCCATGCCTTCCTAAGATCGGCCCCACTGAACTCATCTGTGCACTTGGAGCTCAGTGTCTCTGCTGGTGGGAGGTGTAGGAAATGCTCTTCGTGCCCTGCTTTTGTCATCGGGCAGAGATCGTTTCCGTCTCTGTGTACCTACAGGGCACAGCTGCAGGAACGTGCTGGCAGCATCCTGTTTGTTCTGAAGGAGAACTGCCCCATAAGAACTTTCCTGCGTTACCTCACACCTTTGCTATGTGGAACATCCATCTGACCTGGGAGGAGGATTCTGGATGGACAGCCCTGGTTTTGGGGGCTCTGCATTTCTGGGGTGGCCGAGAGGCACAACTCTGGCTGGCAGAGCTCCCTGCTCTGCTGGTGTGTGCAGCTCCCCAGTTCCTTCCCAGGTGCACGTGGGAATCTTGCTCTCCCCTCCTGCTCCATTACCTGCCCACTTTCTCACCTCACGCTGTACAGCCTCCAGACATGTAAAAGCCGACAACCAAATGCAGTTCGATAATGAGGTGTTTAAATGCTCTAACACACATGACGGAGCTGCTGTTGCTAATAGAAACGTGTTCCACTTCTATAGAGGCAGTTTCCTCGGTAACTGATGCCACCACAGGGCCCCATCCTGCATGGTGCTGACTGCTCCATGGGAGCAGAAAGCCACAGAGGTGCTGTGCATCATCCCATACACAGCTCCGTTACAACAGGCAGCGTCCAGAGTAATTTCCAAAGTGGATTTTGATTTCCATATGGTGCAAACCAGTTACAGGAGGCAGGAAAACATTACACCCATCAGCATGACATTCAATCAAATGCTCTAATACAAGAACAGTCAGTACTCTGCAGTATGCAAGCAATGGTGTCTGGTGTTTGAGTATATTGTGGTCACTCTCTGCCACTCTTGGCCATTCGCTTCAGTGTCAAAGACAAGAGACTCTCCAGGAGTGGAATGATAATAAGGAATTTACCTAAGCTTTTATTGAACAGCACATGGGCCACACGACTCACCAGGGAATCCTGGGGGGATCCCTGAGGGTTTTCCTGCAGCAGTGGGAAAACTATGGAAACTCATCCTGACTGCTCATGACTACAGTGCCTGCTATCTGTCCACCCATAACAGCCTAAGGGACACACATCTAATCGAGCACTTAACAGCTCTTCTCAACTCCTATTTAGCTTTGAAGCCTGCCCTTCCTATTCACAAGCCCTAGGATGCTGAAAAGCTCTCCTAATCTTCCACTGATGTCAGATCATCTGAGGAGGTCTGCCTACAGACCTTGTGCTGCCTGAACACGGTCTTATCTTGGTGGCACCAGGCAATGCGCTCGACAATATCACGTCCAAACTGATGATAGCAGCACTTGAAGTGGTCTGTAGCACAGACCTTCCTCTAGTTTCTATGGGTGTCCTGAGTTGCGTTTTTTTTCACAGTGCAACGAGCTGCTTTGCTGGCCAGGCCTGGCCCTCAGCTGGGTAACTCCCAGCACTGACCAGCAAGGACCAAGGAAGGAGATGCTGCCCACTTGTGATCCCACTGTGCTGAATGCTGCTGTGGGATACAGGCTGACAACAGGGCTATGGGATGCTTGATTGCCAGCAGAGCTGGAGACCTCCAGGGACCATCTCCCCCATCTCCACTGCAAACAGCAACAGCCACAGCAATGTCACCATCACCAGGCACTTCTCTAGCCTCCCTTAGAGACCCCCATGATGGTGTCTTCAAGTCTATATTAGCACCCTACCTGTCACTCAGCTGTCTTTTGCCATCCTCCCTCCCAATCTGTCATGTCTTGTCTGTCTTCTTCAGTTTTGTTCTGCTCCTCTTTCTGTTCTCTCCTTGTCTGTTCTTTCTCTAATTCTTGGCATTGATTTGTTTCTCTTCCAGTGCAGAGACTAATCTGAGCTTTTCAATGCTTTCTGCTCCTCCTCATCCTTCATTCTGCTCTCTCCCCCTCCTCATATCAGCTTCGAGCACAGACCAGGTCACAGAAGGCAATCAGCTCTGAAAGACTTTCTGAACTCTGTTTTCCTTCTTGGAAACAATCCCAAAAACAAATAATAAATGCTTCTTTTAATTAGAGAGACCATTGGCCTAGCATTAAAATTACCTTCTGCTGACAGGATGCACTTAACTGACTGCTGATTTGCTCAGTCAACGATGTTGCAGGATTTGTCCATTAATTCCAGCAGAGAAAAAGAGTCACTTACAACAGACTTGGCTCTGCGCTTAAACAGCACCCACAATTATGGCAGCACATCTGTGGTTAAGGTTAAGGCAGTGTGCTTCTGCAGTCTGTGATTTCCAGGCTTCTGACCTGGCAAGAAATGACCTGCTGAGCCAGAACTGCTGTGCTGAACTCCTCAGCAAGTCCCTCTCATCTGCAGCACCACTCTAGAGAGGCAGGAATGCATTTTTAAGCCAAAAAGGCTTTGTAGTTAAGGTAGCTTCCCACCTGTCATGTAAGTCTTCACATTAGACAAGCAGAGCCAGGAGTTTGGCTCCCAATTCCAAGAGCAGGCACGTCACTGTGCTCATGGTAGTCACAGAACCAGCACAGTCATAGAGTGCCTTGAAGTCCTTCCCCTATTGCTGGTCCGTGGCAGAGCTTCAGATTTCCTTAATGAACAAAATTCAATCAGGACCCAACCTAAAGCTTCTCTGACTCTCCTGGGCAGGGCAACCCACTCATTTTATCTTTGCATCATTTCTTAATGCCAGTCGTTCCTTGGTTTCCCTATAATGGTTTTAAATGGTCCAGGAGGGGTGGGTTTTTTTTGGCTCAAGCTAGATGTCAGCTCTCACACTGAGAATCCAGTTAATTTCCATAAATATCAACACACAGCATTTCCTTCCTGGCTGGACAAACATACTGATATGATCTAAAAACTGATGGGCAGTTGGAATGCCTATTTGCTTCCCCATGTAGAATGCATCACGTTATGTTACCTGCACCTTTATGTCCTTCTAACTTCCAGGACTGCAGCTGAGCGGTTGTTAATGCAAGTTCCTGCCATTATCAGGAGACATCCACACAGATCTTCAGTGCTTCTATCTCTGAGGGTATAGAGGAAAACAATATTCACTGGCTGTGTCTGCTCCCAGAGGAGACACAGCCCCGAGCTCTTGGAAGCAGACTGACTTGTTATGCTGTGAGGCTCCCTGTGCTGCAGTTGCCAACATCCCACAGGGCAGCTGAACCCGCAGACAGCAGACTCACCCATCTTTCATGCTGTGGGGGTGCTGAGGTGAGCGCTGGGTCTGTAACGGGGCCAACCTGCTCTGAGCACTGGGTCTCATCTTGCTCTCTGGGATGCACCAGCCAAAAACCAGCCAGGCTGCTGAGATCTGCTGCTAAACCTGCACTGCACTGCCCCAGGCAAAACACCTCTGGGTGATGCCCTCCGAGCAGCTCTTCCAGACAGTGTTTGCAGCACACCCACACATGAAGCAGATGATGCTGCTTTCTCAGGACCACAGCAACCTCACTACAGCAAACCTGCTGTAAGGTGGGAAATTGCTCCCCAACCTACGAAGCTGTGGAAGGCAGACTTAAACAAAAGGCTCTTTTCTCCTCTCTTAGTCTCTTTTAAATGACAAACACGCTAACTCCTTGATTGAAGGTTGACATTTCTCCTTGTTTAAGAGGTGAAGCCTGGATAAGAGACGTCACTCATGCTGTTGGCTGAGAGCCCGATGGGCTGGGCTGGGCTCATTGCTAAACTTGCACTGCCACACAACAGCAGGGATTATTCTGTCAGGTGTTCGGAAGTTACATCTGAGCAGCCTGGCTACAGAAGGAGCACAGAGGCCTGTGGTGAAATAATTACTCTAAAACATCCACAGGTTTGTCACAACGTGCTGTTTTCACCATCAGTACGATGGCGTTGCCGAATATCTGTTACAAAGGAATCCCTCGAAACAAATCCCCAAACCCACCCAGGTCTCCGTTGGCCCCACCGCACATCACCTGGTGACATTTTGGAGCTGGGAGCCATCAGGGTGAAATCTGTGCTTCTGGTAGGATTATCAGCTCGGTGAGGATCGTAGCTGGATTGGGCATCACTCGGTGAGTTCTCCTCTTCCTGGTAAACACACACAAACAAAACTCAGAAACACAGACTGATTATATAAAATAAATGACAGCGTTGGACCTGAGGATGTGTTACTGACTCCCTGGTATAATGAAAGAAGAGAGCACATTATTTATTCCTGCAGGAGAAGGATATTTAACAGAATTACTCTCTAAACATTATTTATAGGGTAACCTTGTCTCCACAACCTTCTCCAGCGGAAACAAATTAGGGATCATCCATCACGAGCAAACTCTGCTGTTCCAGTCTCCCCCGGCAAGGTTTTGTGCCAGACCACGCAGTGCCCCAAGATTTCACCACCACCTGGAGCTGATCCCATCTCAGCCACCCGCAGCCACTCTGGGTGATTGCACCGTGCCTGCGAGCAGTGCAACCCCAGACAGCCCAAAAATCCAGAGCTGCCTGCTTCAGTTAATCACAGTCAGATTCCCCGGGGCGTTTATCCACTGAGAGATCAGAGCAAACCACACAGGGCACGAATCCTCAGCGCTGTGAGTATTAAAGCCCTCTTGGTCCCCGCTAAAATTGATTGCTTCCACTTCAGCCTAACCCAGTTCCCAAACTGGCCGCAGCCCAGCGACATCCAGGTGATGCTGGAGAGGAGCCAAGGTGCAGCTCAGCAGCGTTGGCTCTGCCCACACCTAAAGCCATGCCAGATGGGTCTTTGGACATGTTTCCAATTAAATGTATGAGAGTCACCCACCCTCACTTCCTACCCACTGTCTTATTTTAAGTAATGAATCACACATTTTATGGTTTTTTTTCCCTTCCTTTTTCCCTCATGAAGCTGAAAATGCAGTTTGAGCTTTTCCAGTCCTTCAACATTCCAGACTTCTGCAACACCAGCAGCGAGTAACCTCTGCTGCTAATGAACATCCCTGTAGCTCTTGGCATTGCTGAGTGTCATTTGTCATAGAGGATGGCCCTTTTTTTGATCTCTTCAAACACTCCCCATAGCAATAGACTTGTTTTTCCCCAGTTAGCAACCTCATTTGTGACACCCAGAAATAACGGATACTCTGAAATCTCGGGATTAGCTGGAGGCCACAGCCAGGATCTCCTGAGCCACGGCCAAGGTGAGATGTTGCAGCATTATGGGGTGTTCTGTGTCACAGAAATATGATGATATATACTGAACAGAACATGAGACCTTGTCACCCCGAGGCTGCAGGCACTTGGAGAGAGGAGCCAGAACAATGATGAATGAGGACAGCATGGGCAACCTGTGCAAGAAGCCACTCTATTGTGCAGATGGAGCCATTGCATTTGAGCTGTCCCATGGAGCAGGATGGATTTGCTTGGTCCTCACCGATCCACCCAGGGCTGTGTTAACCCCAAACGTGGCATTTTCTAAAGTTCCATGGAGTGAAAATGCCTTCTGGGCCAGGAGGATAGGGACTTCTGCAGTCAAATGCCTTTTACAGGCAGTGACATTAAATAAAAGTTGCAAAAAATGAAGACTAACGACGAGGAAGCAGAAACCTGGGGAAATAATGGCCAACCTGAAAGCTGCAGATTGCTTCGTGAGCTTATTCAAAGAGTATGCAGGTACCCGAGTCTTTTCTCTTTTAACTGGTAAAAATAATCAACACCTACCCACCTTTGAAGTTCAGTGACAATAATGAACTGGCGAATATTTATAAGAAAAGCCATGGCACATAAAGTACTCCAAAGGACTTATGTAAGTGCCACTTTCTTTAAAACAGTTCTAGAGGAAATGCTTTAAGAAGCTTTATCAGCATAAAACATATTTTGAAATTCATGAAAATTAATAATTGGCAGGGAAAAAGTCAAATCCATCTTGAGTGGAATGACTTAACACTGTTGGACAATATTTTTTACTAACTCTAATGGTTAATCTGCAAGTTGAGAGAGGAAAATTCACTCCTGTTGTTAAATGTAATGGAACAAAGGAGGAAACCTCTCCAGCTAGCAGGGACTTTATGGAAACCAAATAAGGTGACAGGTTCTACTGAATAAGGCCCATTCTCCAAAATAAAACCAATTAACCCAGAGTAAATCTTGGAAATCGATGACTCCAACCTGTTTTTGCATATGAATGGCAGAGCCCAGAGTTTGAATTCTCCTCCGAGAAGCTCTGGACAGCCACAGGGCTTTTGCAGAGTCCTCCTCTTTTCTGAGGTTTCTCACATGCTGAATTTTTGGGTTCCACACTGGAAGAATCTATTGAGACAAAGCAGAAGTGGTCGCCAGATCTCTTTGGGTTTCAGATGAAAGCCATGCAAACAACCAGGCCACGTGGTGTTTGCCTCTTTGGGTTTGAATGGGTAAGATTCGGTGCTTACTAAAATCTAAGACAAACGTAACCTCCTCCAGCCTTTCTGTACCACTAAAATTAATGTTTTGCCCTTGAAAAATTAAAGCCACTCCATTTATCTCATCTCCTCAGGTTTTATTTGCAGCCTACTCATCCAGCTGTCATTTCTACTTTATATGTTTAACTTAACTTGTCTGGTTACAAAGCTGTGAACCTGGAGAACCGCGCCGTCCGCCTGTCACTATCTTCCAACACTGAACTGACAATGCAGTTTTACATGGGAACACTCTTTCCATCATGGTGGTTTGGTATTTTTGTTGGGTTTGGGGTCTTTTTTGTCCTTGCCCTGTACCTGATACAGCACGGGCCAGATTTGCAGTTAAGAAGCATATAATAGGATCTACAGCATAGCATGGTATAATGAATGATAACAAGCAGAGAGGTAAATGATGTCATTTGGAGAGCACTACTCCTGCAGTTCCCTGCTATAAGCTCTTTATTGAATAATCTTGTGCTCAAGGTTTCTTACTGTTCTAAAAGGTTGCCACTGCCATTACACCTGTCTGGGTGCCTAGCTAACATTTCTCTGTAGCTCCACTCCCATGGGGCACACTTACAGCCTATGCTCCTATTTATCCCTTTTTAATTATTATTTCCCTTTCTGCTTCACTCCCCAGTGATGCAGTGTCAGTAAGTGCTTCTAAATGCCAACACTGGCCCCTACCCAGAGTCAACCCTCACAACACCCGTTCTGCTTCCTCCATTTATTAAGAAATGAGAAAAAAAAAACAAAACAACACTTTCCATATCCCACCACTGCCAACTCCTCCTTGGTTGTCATTAGAAACTACTCAGGCTCCACTTCAAATACTCCAGACCAAGCCATGAAAAAGGCAACTTTGTTCTGACCTGCACTCTGCAAATGATGCCTCTGCCCCTGACCCACCAGTGAGATTTGATCACCTTCACATCCCCTGTGCTTATGCCTTGTCTCAATTTGGAGCTCACGAGGTTCTCCGCCCTCTTCCCATCTGTGCCACCTCCCTCTACTTCCATCTTCAACCTGCACTTTGCAAAACAAGCAGAAGAAGCTAATACAAGGCTGTTTGCTTATACTTCTAATAATCACCCTCTCTTTGTCCCATCTGCCACCTCTTTTTTCCAGCCTGGCCCACCCAGTTCCCAAATTTACAGTGCTCACAGTGCAAAAGAGTTAATCAAGTCTGATCTCTCAGCACCATCTCTAGCATCTGCTGTTCCATATTTGGTTTGCAGCAAGGGCTGCTCACTCCCAGCCTCCTCTCCACTGTTTGTACTACAGCGCCCATCAGATAAAATGAAAAGCACAATTAATTAATTAGTACCCAAACTTGAGAGCTCCACATGCACCACTAGAAACTATCAAAATAGTTCTGTTGTAAGTGAGAGCATCATTTCAAGGAATGTTTTCCTTCACTGGATCTACTATTTGAGTGGTAGCAGTAGCAAGAACCCCAGCCAAGCACAGAACTTCAGCACTTCAGACTCATTCAGAACAGTGGACAAATAAACAGAAGCAGAGGACACCAAAACAGGCAAAGACAGGCAAAGCTCCTCACATGGCCTATCCTGTGTGTTCACTCAAATAATACTTGCATCCTCCTGCACATCTAACCCTGGTGCATTCTGCTGATAATAACTCATGAGCCTACTGTTCTCAGCAGCAAGGATGTAAAGGGAGAGGTTTGGGGCATGTTTAATAAAAATATATATCTTATAATGCTTACTGACCAAAGAGGCATTCAACAGATGCTCCATCTTTAGCTATGCTTAAATTATTCCCTAAGGAAACAATACAAACTCCACTCTCTGTCTTAAAAAGTACAAAAATAAACAGAAAATGTAAAATATATGGTCCTGGTATAGGATCAGGATCCAATACAGAGATCGTTATTTCTCCTTTGCTTAAATATCTTCTGCATGATGTTTGCTCAGTAATTTATTTCTTCATTGCCCACTAAAAATTAAATGTCAAGAACTGTTTATCTTAGGAATTTTCAAGACTAATACTGACTCTCCTATTTCAGCATAAATGATGCTGTTGGTGAGATACGTCTTGATGGATTGTTCAAATAAACCCAGCTACAGAGATAAAGGAAAACCAAGAGCTGCTTTCTTTCTCCCTCCTTAGTTTGCCAAAGGGATGTGTGAATACTGTGATCAGCACTATTTTCCTCAAAGCTTCTGAGGTTGTTTTGTCCTTTACAGAGGAATGAAAAATCACCACCCAGAATGAATTAAACAAGGACAGCTTTGCCGCTTTCAGGTCCTTTCTATAAGAACTGCTCTGCACCTTGAATGGGAAGCAGGAGGGGCTGCATGGGGCTGGGTGACCCCCCCATCCCATCAGCACCAGCCAGTCACCTCATGACCAGCCCCATCCATGAGCAAGACCAAAGATGACATTTGTCCTTAGTTTACTATCACAGACGTTGCCATGAAGATTCGTATACAATCACTTTCTACATTGATTTCTGGATGCAAAGCTCTGGCCAATAAATCAGACCCCAGGCTGGGGAGCAGGAAGCAACGTAGCTGAATTGGATCTGAGCAACAGCCCAACATGGCCCAGCAGAGACTCAAAGAATCACTGAGGTTAGAAAAGGCCACTAAGATAATCTAGTCCAACCATTCAGCATCCCACACCAGCCCCAGATGAGCTCCCCAGGGCTACCACAGAGCCTGAAATAAGACTACAGCATGCACATAGTACAATTGCTTCTCAGTAATTAAATCATTTGCTCACAGGTTGTAAATGGACCAAGACTGGCAAAGAACTTTAATACACATGTAGCCACCATATGTTAACTCAAAAAATTATAGCAATTTATTTCTCATGGAACTTAAAAGGCAGAGTAAGAGGCAACTTAAAAACATTTTGACACCACTGCCAGGTGCTTCCCCTTATCTTTGCTGCAAAAGCACAAGTTGGGTTTTCTCTCTCTTCCTTGAATCTCAAACACAAAACAACACTTAATACATCTCTCCGAAGTCTAAGAGCTGCCATCCACCTACTGCCAGCAGATCATAGAATCATAAAGGTTGGAAAAGACCACTAAGATCATCATCAAATCCAACCATCAACCCATCACCACCATGCCCACTAAATCACGTCACTGAGTACAGCTCTACCCTTCTTTTCTTGAGTAATCAGGTCCTGCTGATTTCCCCATTGCTTTGTGCCACCCAGGACAAAAACACACATCTAACTGGGGAAACCCTGATACTTAACTTTGGAGCTCTTTCACCATGTCACTTCCCACCATATATTTGAGAAGAAGCTGAACAAAAGAATAAAGCATCCAGGAGGCAACGGGTCTGATTCACAGTAACATTTTCCCAAATGTATGTAATTCCTCTCAAAACCGTGTTTCACAAATGCATAAAAATTGAATACAGAGACCAGCAATGAAAGTACAGCAATTACTGTGAATAGTGATGCAGAGCTGGAGGTGCTGTCTTTGAGAAAAAGGAAAGATGCAGGTAGAAAGGGAAGCGAGGAGCTGGCCTCAATTGATCACTTACCAGCTCAATGAGCAGATTAGCAAGATGATGATGTCCTTGTCTAGCTACATTGCTGGCAGCCTTCACTGCAGATCTCTTGCTTATGGGGAAGGAAAGTAATAGAGATTTAACAGCCTGGGAAAGGTTCTGTGGGCCTGGAGGCAGCAACCACCTTTAGGTATTTCTGGGGTGTAAGAGCTGAGGACAGTAAGCAAGGTTGATCTGAAGTTCTTCTATTCACAACAACCACTGAAACAGAACAAGGAGTGTTTGTATACTCCAGTGTCAAAGCTCAAAAAGAAAAAAAAAACAGCCAAAAAAGCAGATTATCTCCAGGCAAATGGATTGAGGAACTGAGTTCTCAAGGCAAATGCCTGCAGAAGTGTAACCACTCACAGGTTCTGACATTTGCACGTTAGGAAACTGCTCAACCCATCACCTCTATGGAGTTGGAGTAGCGGAGACCAAAATGCGAGCGTTGAGCTGTGCAGGAGGAAGGCAGCACTGGGATGGAGCTGGGTACTGCTGGGGTCCAACATCCTCCCTGCCGCTATGCACAGCTGCCAGTCAAAGAAAATAGCACATGGTCACGGAAATGGGCCTTCTGCACCTCTCAGTGCTGCAGTGGGAATACAATACAAACCACATCACTTTCCTCTTCCTGTGACTTGGGCATGTCGTGAGGAGCTGCTCCATCTCTGCCTTCCACTGCTCCACAGCAGCTGTGCAGTTCCAGCTGGCAAACATTGCTAGGGAGTTTGAGGAGTTTATTATTGAGGAAACATGAGCAGACACGGGGCTGGTTCATTAGGACTCCTAAGCTAGAAAACACTTTCAAAATGCCCTGAATAGAAATATAGATTAGGAGAACAAATATGTCACAAAATACCTCTTTGAACAACGTTGTCAATGAACTCGGTAGTACAAATGCTTTTATGGTACATTTGTTTGTGAAGGAGACAGCGAGAACCATTATTCTGCAAAATGCTTCTGTAAGATGGCATTGCACAGAGATATGAGTTCAGCTCTGAGATAGGAGCAGCCCAGATTGTCTGGGATATCAGAATGTACAGTTGTGCACTGCCTGCAAAGGAAACGAGGATAGCTTGTTATTGCATAATGATAGCCTCATTATCATCGTGACTCACTTATTATTTTTACAGCGTAGCTTCTTCTAGTGTCAGACCCACAGTTATCTCCAAATAAGAGGCTGATATTCAAGTTCTTGGAAATCAAACTTGGAACAAAGGAAATTTTGCAGAATGCATTTTTGCTGACCTTTTGCTGGTGCCTCTGTGCTATTCTATCCCAGCCAAATCCCTGCGTGCCTTCTTGGACAAACAACCGAGCTCCTTCCCCCAAAATTGTGCACTCCTTCTGTAGGCTCCTCGTTTTTAGTTATTCCATCAGAAAACAGAAACAATAACATAGGACTTATCTGAACAGTGACCCCAAAACATGAGAAACTCTCAACCTCTGCACAGTTGTCTGTGAACTGAAGGAAAGGTTCCGCTATTTGGCGCACAGAGGCGTTTACTCAGCTCTGGGGAGAACACTCAGCTGAGGACCCACAGATTTCTATCTAATAACCCCTCTGGTGACGGCTTAGCATGGAATTTGAACTCAGAAAGCATAGCTGAATTTCAATGAGCATTTCCTACGCACGCATTCGCACACAGAAACCAACACTGGAAACTGTACTTCCTTCTGGCCTAGCGGTACTTCCATCGCAGCGCACACAAGGTGGCTCACGTTCTGTGCACTGATAGACACAGGTCCCAGCACACGCACCGCTACCATGTGCACCTCTGGGGTGTTGCAAAGCAGAAAAGCAGAGACTTTGTCATCCTAGGAGAGGTTTTAGCCCGCTCCCAAGTGTCACGTGGCAGTTAACACGGAGCTACACTCATGTTTTTATTCAAAGAGCTACTCTAAAATTACAAAAGATAACTACTACCTTTCAGTGTGAATAAACTTGAATGCATACTAAAAATAACCCCGCGCTCACTCCTGAAGTTACTGCCTTCTGGAAGGTGTAAATGGGTACAGTTTGCAATTACGTGACTGTATGTAAAAAATATATATATATCAATAGAATGAAAATTGCACAGCAGAAAAGTGGCCGTGTGGCGTTTTGAGAGGCATTTCAGACACACGCATGCACACGCATTATTTCCATCTTTCAGCTAAGCCCAAGCTTTGTGACACCATTCATTTCACTCGGACTAGATGGCATCAGAATTTAGGGGAGAGACAAGGAGGTCTGAAACACATTATAGAAATGAGGGTTTCATTCGCTTCCCTGTACTTACAGCAGCCTCTGTGAAACCAATGACTCCATTGTCACTCAGTAGTGGCTGGGGAACTCCAGTGGCAGTTCTGGGGTCGGTGCTGCAGCCCAGTGCCAGGATCCTTGCTGAGCCCTGTGGGCCCCAGAGCAGCACAAGGAATCACCTCCTGGCCCTGCTGTCATGGAAGGCACTAAAGCTCCTGCAAGTGCAGAGAGGATTTCTATGTTATGAACTGCTTCTTTCTTTAATGCAAAGGTCTCACAATACCAAAGCGTGGTAATAGGAAGAAGTAAGCAGCAGTGAGAGGAAAAATGCTGCCTGCACCCACAGCAGTGGGGTTACCAGGGCTGCAGTTCTTGCCCAGAACATGGAAGCAAACCCCTACTCTTGAATCAGGCATTATTTTTACAGAGAGCAGCTGCTGAGGTTCACCAGGAGAATATTCCAAACGATGAATGATAAAATATTTATTAAACCCAGTGCAGCAGATTAGAGCTTTTATTCCTAGAAGACAGAGTGCAGACAGCTTCTTTCTACATGCAAGGACGAGTTCTGCAAATGCAAGCAAAGCAATATCACAAGCAGACAAAGCATAAAGTAAAATGAAATCATAAGTGCTAGGTAAAGAGCTTGAGAATTATTGCAAAGGGGGACTTCAGATCATTTAAAGCATGGAAAGCTGTACCTTACTGTAACAGGATACTTCAGGACTTATTTTGGGGGCTATATTGTTTATAAAATGTCTAAAAATAGCCTGACTTTAACTCCGCCACTTCTGTATACGCTTTCTTTCATTACAAAGTCATACACTTGTAAAGATGATTCTGTGAAGTATAATATACAATATTTCTACTCCTCAGAAACATAGAAACTGGTATCCAAGCATCAAGCAGAAAAACGTGCAATAAGGCCATTCAGTGCATCTTGAAGTTCCAAATTTAGGGAGGAAATTACACATGGGATCAGCTCCCAGAGGCAGCTTCTCAATTACACTGAGGTCCTTCAATCACCATGCATGCAAGCTGGCTTGCTGATGTATTAGGTTTGACACCATTAGCATTTCCCCTAGTGCCAAGGCAGGCACTGGAACTCCCCATGCAGAGGGGAAGGGGCTCCACGCAGCTCTGCTCAGCTCTCCTCTGGGAATAAGAGAGTCAGCACTGATAAAGAATTAAGTCAGAAACGTAGAATGGATAGAGTACATACCCCATTACACAATATCAGCAAATGCCAGACATAAGATGAGATGAGATGGTTCAAAGACTTCCCCTGGCAGAGGGAAGGAGCTGTGATCCAGCCTCCTGAGTATCACAGGTGATCACATCCAGCCTTTTGCATGACATTAAGAGTTGTTTGATGCAGGTGTGTCATCCTGAAAGGTACCCAGTTGTAGCTAAAAGAAAGCAAGACCTTAGGAATCAATCATTTTCCTTCTGGCTGGTTGCTAATTCTCCAGCTTTTAAAGGTTTGCCTTGGGTTAGCAACAGGTTGGGGCCATCAGCTCTTGCAGGCAGCCCTCCAGGGTGCAGCACATCTCCCATAAAGGCATGCATAGGTTGTATAGCATCATCTCCCAGAGTTTCTTTTGCTAAACAAACAGGAACAAGCTCTGAAACATATTTCCATCTGACAAAACATTTATTTACCTTCTGACTATAATGATGCTTTGTGGCACTAAAATCTAATCATCTGCCCCAAATAACGAGCCTGAGCATTGCTGCAGCAGGCAATAATGTCTATGTGCTGCCATCAGTACCTTTGGTTGTGAGTCACAAATGCAAAACCTGATGGACAAACTCAGCTTCTATATTTAAGTGCTGTGCTGCTTAACTAAGAAAAGTACCAAGCCAAGGGATGCTGCCTCTGCCATGCAACGAACTTGAATTTAACAAGTAGATCGCATGCATTTGTTGTAAAGCCAAAAAAAAAAGCATGGTAGTACATCTAAGGACCTTTATCATCAGGAGCAGTCATTTGTCATCATGTTCTAGTTCTCTCTCCTTCCATGCTTTAGCAAAGCAACTTGATTTTATTCCTTATGTAACACAGACTGGGTAATTGTCATATGTCCCATATGGTGTAGGTCATTCCCACAGCTGTTGATGCTCGATCTCAACTCCTGTTTCTCTGTGAACAGGCACACTACCAAGTTCTGATGCACATAATATATTAGCTAGAGGAAAAGGATTCCTTTTCAGTCATAAAAAATATGAAGGAATTAAAATATATATATTTTTTTTATCTAAAGCTAACCCAAAAATAAACCCAGTCCAGAAAAAAGTACCAAAACCTCTCACAAGATGGCAAAATCCACCCAGCTCTGAACTCGCGCGGTGTACACTGGAGCAGAGATAAAAACTTATCCCAACAGCAACGCGATGAGAAGGGAGGCATTCGCAGAGGATGCGATAAGCAGCGCAGTGCCGCCAGACAGGGAAACCGTTGAGGATCCTTCGGTGGTGACTGACGCTTCACGGTTTCGCACCCAAGGTGAAGAATTCCTGGGGCTTCAACAGCCTCGCGTTTGGGGGAAGGTAGTGAGAGCATTTTGTGAGCAAAGTAGGTCACGGCTCAGCAGGAGGGGCGCGTTGCCACATTTATCTGGGAAGATGCACGGCTTCTAAGAAGGTTTCTTTCTTTTCCCTGCCGTTATTTCATTTAGCAAAGCAGAATCCATATTCTAAGCAAAACAAATGGTTGTTATTTCTGGGTCGGCCCATTGTTCTTGGAATGGCTTTGTGAAAGAGGAAAGCGGTTGTACTGTCTCGCTACAAAAGATGGTGATTTCAGTAAGCAAGCTCAATTGTCTCAACAATATTCTGCAAACGAGCGTAAGAATTATATCAGAGAACAAAGTGTGAGTCATGCAGAATTACTCAATACGAAGCAGTATGTCAACTTTCATAGGATTTGGGTAATGTGGTTATCTCCTTAAATTATGCAGCAAGAGTCATGATGGAAACAAGACCCAGGAAGCAACAAAAATACCCACTTGCTTCAGGAGCAGAAAGTGGAAAACTTCAGCTGACAAAAAACCAAACCAAACAAAACTCTTTTAGGTCACATTTCTGATAGCTTACCTCAGCTCTGCAAAGCAAGCACAGAAATTACCCATAGAGGTCTGAGGAACAGTGATGTTTCATCCACTATCCCATCAAGAACGAGAGACTGATGACAGCAATGATTGAGGCTGGATTTTGACACTTGGAAGTACATAGAGTAGGTGGAGAGAAGATTTCAGTTATGCACACAGATGGAAGAAGTAGATCACTGGAGGACTGAAGAGTGACAGTATTAAGACAGATAAAGTAATTTATTTTATAGGAAGATGATTATACAGCTGAGAGTCTTTTTCTTTCCCCCAGCAGAGAGATAAAGGAGAGCAAACCTGCTTCTCTCTCCCATGATCCACGGATGTGTCATGTGCTTCTGATGGAGTCAGAGAGAAAGAAAACGGTGGAGAAGTGGGCGAACATTTGGATCGCCACCTGATTGACAACGTGCAACTCAGGGAATTGGCCCAGCATCAAGGAGTGTCTGATTAATTTTGGCAGGAAATACCGCTAACGAAAAGGAAAATGATCACGGAGCAGGCTCAGAATCGATGTGTTGCCCCACACTGAAAGAGCCACCATTGAAATGAATAATAATTTTACTAATTCCTTGTCCCAGGCATCAGCCTGAAGCATCTGCAACTTTATCTAGGCTTAGGAGTAGGGTTTATTTTTTTGCCAGTGTTTCTCAGGGTCCACTCAACCCAGTGACCAAAATAAAAGCCGAAATGCCAGCAGTTGCCCATTGGGAGTTGCTCGGATCTCAGTGTGAATACCCTCCCAGATGTGGGGTGAAGTGCTCTGTAGCTCCAAATTTCAGGATTTCCAGCCATGATACCATGCACTGAGCAGAAAACACGCTGTGTTACAGTACCAATGCCTCTGTCTTCTGCACCAAGTAAAAGCACAGCTAATGCGTTTTGGTTTTCTAACATGAAAATGATTTGTACCATGGCACAGCAAAACAAATCCTCTCTTGTAGCCAATATAGGAAATAAAAGATCAAATCTGAAATTTTCCTACAAAAAGATGAAAGAAAAATATGGAAAATGGCTCAACATGCCTCAAAATTATTCCAAGAACCGATTGCCTTTGAATTGGCAATACTCTTTAGCCACCAGGTCATCAGTTCCTTCTTTTACAAAGTAAGAGCTCAAAGGTATTTTAAAATTGGAGGGCAGAATACCTTTCCACAGGCCATCCTTTTTTCCTGCTGACCTTCCCTAATATCACCTGCAGAACACGTGCAGACAGCATACAGCCCTTCCCCTTCCTTTGTGTATTCTTCCTCTGCACACCTCTGAGAGACACAAAGAGTTGAACCAATCACCAAAAGAAATGCATGTGTCTAAATTCTTTTCCTTTCAGTATTCTGTGTATTTCCTGAGGATCTGAGCCCAGAGACACCAGATGGTCGTTTTTCTCAGATCTTTATGCACCTACACATGGCAAATAGGTGCCCAGGGCTATTTTCAAGCACATCCAAACACTTCACTCTCTAAATAGCCATTAAGAATATGGATGCAATGTTTGCACCATACAAGATTTTTCTTATGAAACCAAAGGTAAAGCTGCTTCTAGGGGAACTTTGTCAGAAAGGATGCACACCTGCAGGCCGGAGAGTGGATGCCCCGTAGATTGGTGGCATTGCAGCCGTATGGCAATGTGAGACAAAGCAAAGCAATGAGAGCTGCTCTAGGAATAACCTGGCACTAGAAGAGACAAAAAATAAAAATAAAAAAATCAAGGTAAAAGTGCTTTCATAAACTCAGAACACTCAGCTGAAATTCTGCCTGTAAACACTGAGCCGTGAGCCCTGAACCACAAGACAAGACCGAGGTTGACCAAAAAACAAGACCAAAGGCTGCAGGCATGTTTGCTGGGAGCAATGAGGAATAGGGCATTGCTGCGGTTCTTCGGAATGTGTGCTTTTCAGCTGCTCTTGCGAGAAGCAGTTTTTAACTGAGAGATTTTTCTCGGGTTCCTGATAGCTCAGCAAATTAGTTTACAGTGGAATACAATGGGAGATACACCTGGGGAACAATTAGAGAGTCTTAACATGAAAGAAAAAGTCACGGGGAGAAGTCTCTTAACTATAATTCCTATTTCTGTCTCAAAGGGAATTAGCAGAATTTTCTGACTTTGATCTTCTGAAGAATGAGTTTCTGAACCTTACTGGTCATTTTTCTCAATTTCAGATAGGGATTCGATGAGAGATAAAACGCCAGCAATTTAAAAGGGACAGTTCTGCCTGTATTTGTCACCATTTCCGTACTGATCATTGCAAAAGTTCAGTTAAAGGGATTTTATAGCAGCCGATCTGTTATAATTAATGAGTTTTGGTAATTAATGGCTGGCCTGATGGAGCCTTTGAGAACAATCACAACTTTTCTCCCCTTAAAAATGCAGCAATGGGTTAAACGATAGCACGGCTGAGACAGTTCCAGCATTAACCAAAGTTAATAGTCCTTTTGCTGGCAGTTCTCAGAGACTGTACAAACTGTGCTAATTATTATAAAGCATGAATTTTAATAACAGCACTGCATTTCTCACACACATAGGTTCAAAACTAATTAAATGCAACGGGAATACATTATTCTCCATATAGACAAGGAATGTTACTGAGTAACACCACCTTACCACATCACCTCCAAAGGAATGACTTGCTAACCGCTTTCCTCTGCAAACTTAAAGGTCAGGTGAAGTTTTCTTTCTCCAGCTGTGGTGTATTAAGATGCAGATATTTCAAGGGTGTGAGATTGAAGGTGTTTCTATTGGCTCTGTATTTCCTGCAGTTTTCCTTTTGTGACCAATGTGAAAAAGGTAATGCTGTTATCCCAAATAATATCGGTTATTGCGCTTCTCAAATTTATTTCCGCGAAGCTAAGGCAATGAAATTAAAACCTATTTGTTTGCTCCACCAAAGAGCAGATGTTCCAGAAGCAATAAGATTTTAGGTTATTAAAATAATCCCTGTCACGGGCTGATAGATTTTCTTTCCCAGTGTATTCAATGAGTTTTTCCGACCACAGTTGGTGCTGTGTGGAGGAGCCTCTGCCCGCTGCGGAGCACTGCTCCATTGCTGCTGCTCTGCCAGAGCTGCTCAGCTTTGGGCAGGAAGATTGCCTTGTTTAACGATAACTGCATCACACAATGAGTGACAGAGAGCCAAAGGGTCACCAGAGAGAATGAAGAGGTGAAAAGTTGGGATCTACAAAGCTCAGCCATGCTCACAGGTAAACCAAGATGGGCACAAGTGGTTTCCCTTCCAGCAGATGTTGCTGGCTGAGCTTTGCTTTTCCCAGTATAATTAAATGGAGCCTAAATACAGAGTGCTGACGTCATGTCCTTCACCAGCATTCTACTCTACCACAGAAGAAGGAATAACCAGACACAGAAACCTGGCATAGAGGACCATCAATCTTTTACCTCCGTTTTGGGCAAACATGTTAAAAAAAAAAGCAAACTTGATGTGAGAGCAGATGGGGCAGCCCCATCCCTGCCCCAGGCAGCCCGTTTGCTTCCAGGGATGCTCTCTGTGTGCTGCCAAAGGTGTCTATTTTAGCACTGAGAAGACCTCTGAGCTGAACAGAACCAGTGCTGTGATCTGTTGAGTCAGATTGCTATTAATGGTAAACCAGAAATTATAAAGCTGTTCTTCTTTACCAAGCAGCACACGAACAATTGAACATCAGCGCTCTTCCCCAGCTTGCTGAGGAACACCACGATTGGTTTTCCTTTAATTTTTTGGGGCCACAGGTAGAAGTGCACCTTCCAGCAGTAGCCAGCAACACAGCCTGGCACTTCCCAAAATAAAGTTTAGCTCAGCCTCTGAAATTGATGCCCACCCCGAGAAGGGTGATGTGCTGCTCTTTCACTTGATTCAATTCCTACCCCCGAAAGGTACCCAAGGGCCCAGGATTTAGCACTGTTTGTGTGAACAGTATTTCCGAGCTGACACTGTAAGCAGCCTTAACTCACACCAGGAGCAATAATCAACAGCCAACCCTGCACAATACATTTGCTTTGCTCAATTACACGAGCAGGGAGGCATGCACACAGCAAGCCCCGTTGGTGCCTGGAAGAGTGGACTTCCTATCTGCAGCAAAGATGCTGTGTTAGAGCAATGGGTTCATGGCTCAAACTTGTTAAAGTTTACAGTTCTGAACTCAAACTTGCAGAAGAGCACCAACACCACTGGAGATGGCAATTTCAGATCAATTTCTACAAGATTGGAGGAAAACTTTCACCCTATTTTAGCTGGTTCTTTGCTCTTATTTTACTGCACTGAAGCACCTTGCCACCTTCCATGATTAATGCTCAGGACCCTTGCAGTGTCAGGAAGTAGCATCAAGGCCATTTTTTACCCAGGGAAGTGGGCTGCAGAATAGGCCACTGGTCAGAGCGATAGCAGGCTTGGTCTGTGTGTGGGGAGCCCAGGCTGCCCCTTGTTTGCACAGAACACACGTGCAGGTCTGGGGGTCACCCAGGTTTAGTAGTTCATCCATACTACTT
This sequence comes from Gallus gallus, assembly GCF_016699485.2. Lineage (NCBI taxonomy): Eukaryota > Metazoa > Chordata > Aves > Galliformes > Phasianidae > Gallus > Gallus gallus. The sequence goes on from NC_052544.1 coordinate 14,693,936, forward strand.
TGTGTCACAACCAAGGAAGAACTTAAAATGCAAAGCAAAAATCAATAATCAGAGAAGAAAGAGAAACCCCACCCCACCTGTCATTCACTGTCTGAGAGAAGCAGACACCGACAGACCATGCAGAACAGGAGGAGCAGTTTCCAGCACCAGAGTGTTGTACAAGAAACAACAACAGTACAGACAGGCTCCACCAGTCAGACACCCCACGATGGTCTGCAAAGCTTTCCTTGTGATTCTCCTCTCATTCCACACTAAGATAGGGCAGAGCAGGGGGATGCCAGGGAAAGATTTCTAGCTGAGGGTTCACCCCTTTCCCAAAACAGTCCCACCTGACCAGAACTCTCAACACAGCAGCCAAAGCTGAGTGGGCTGGCAGAGGGGCAGAGCGCTTCTTCCCTCCTTGGAGTGGCGCCTTGGCCAACTGAGAGGCTCCTCACCACTGGAGAGCGGAGGATTTAGGCAGAGCATTGAGGAAATGCACAGAAGCTCCCATTTCCACTGGATCCGCAGACCTCTCTGGATGCTTTTTAGAGGCTTCCGTTTCAGCTGGTGAGAACAGACCCCAAGAAACATGACGTTAGAGCTCAATTTTAGACACAACAAACATGTTCTTAAGAAATAAAATATTTTCCACACTTGTCTGCACTTCGGCCAATTTCCTCAGGCATCCAGATCTGCTTTTAAGCACCAAAGGCAGCACCCTCTCTTTAAGTGTCTGCTGCTTAGCTTTAAGATCCTGCATTGGAAAATACAGTCTTTGGCATTTGATAGTCAGGCACACAGAATAAGTGTTTTACTTCAGAGCAATTAAAAGAGGAAATGACCTCAGCATATTATTTTTATTTTTTCTCTCTCTTTTTTTAAAGGTTTTAAGGCTGTTTGTACGTGACACTGGAAAACTACAGCCCGTGATTTATAGTTTCTGGTCTGCTAATAGAAACAAACCCCTCCACCACCACTTACTCCTCAGCAGAAGGATCGTAACAGATTGTAAATGGTTGCATTACCGGGAAAGATAATGCTCCTTTCCACTCTCATTTCCCTCAGTTGATTTTTATCATGGTAGGGGTTGAGTAAGCGTGTAAGAGACAGATCATGCATTATTTACCAGTCTGGAAATGGAGAAAGGCTCCAGCAATCTGCTGCACAACCAAAGCCCAAGCACTGGTCACTCTGTGTTTTACATCCTGCTTGTTTGCAGCTTGGCTGATGGTTGTTAAAGCTAACACCGTGGTCTGGGTCACCAGGAGAGTGTTAGCTGATAGGGCCCAGCACTGAATTCCAAGTGGTTTGTGCCAGCATTGGTTGTACTATGGCAAAAGTGGACCGAGGTGAGGGCCAGAACCACCACCGAGTCACCACAGAATCATAGGATGGCATGGATTGGAAGCAGCACTCAAATGGTGCTCAGAACAAGGACCTCTCTGGACTCATCCCTATGGTGACGCTGACCCAAATCCTGAGGGAGCCAGGAAGGCACAGCACTGAGAGGTTCATTACATTGCTAACAGCCACTGCTGGAGGCTCCATGCATGCCCTTGCAGCATCATTTCCAGCACGCATTACAACCTCACCCAAACAAGTCGTTAAATGCTGGAAACCTTAAAGTAAAGTAAAAGGAAACAAGCAAAAAATAACAACAAAGCTACTAAGTTAACTTAGTGAGGAAAAATTACAAGGAACTGAGGACTTTAAATGAGCTTCCAAATTAAGGAAAACAAGGGGAAAGGATCAGCTCTTCTTATTTGCAATTAAAGCCTTATTTATAGCAATTCGGGTTTTTTGAGATTAAGCCTGGATGTGGTGCTGCTGAAAACACCTCTGATTTACTACTCCCAGAGCTTCTCATCCCTTTGTATATCAGCCAGCCAGCCCAAAGCAGGGGGAGCTTTTCCCACCCCAGAGCCCACATACACCCAGGGCAGCTGTAAAACACCCGAGGATTTATTCCAGCGCTCACACCGTGACCATTAGCAACGGTTCTCAACCCAAAGCCATGGCACAAGTGCTGAACTACTGCATCCTCAGGGCAGAAAACAAACCCTGAAAGAGCATGAGATAACATTTTGTAGGAGAAAAAGGGAAAACATTTTGGTTCCATGCGTAACCTGCAGCCAGCAGGAGTGGAAAAAGGGGGCTCCGGCTGTCCCTTCAGCCTTGGGGACACCTCCAGTGGATAACAGGAGTGCTCCTCTAATGCAACACTTCTGTGCATCCACTGCAGCATTTTTGAGGAGTTGGCAATGTTTGCACAGAAGCCATTTTAATAAGCTTTGGGCTGAAAGACGTGAACCACGAAGACAATCCTTGCTATTTACAGCTCTCAGCCCCCGGCTGCCTCTCTGCTTTTCCTACCGGATTAATAAAACCAATAAAGTAAACAAACAAAGGATGCAAAGTTTGGTTTGCAAACAAAGGCCAACCAAAGTTCAGGGAGGAAGAGGGCAGGGTGCTGGGAAGACACGCAGACCGCCAACCATCCACGTCCTGCTCTGCTCGGTGCTGCTCTGGCTGCAAGGAAACACCACAGGTAGGACAGTTGGGAACTGCACCAGCTTTTTTATGGCTCTGTTGACTTTTCCAGCCCCTGTGCTGGCTGCCTGCCTCTCCGAGCTGCTCTTTGAACCAATACAGAGTAAATATGGGTAACCACAGCCGCTCTGTGGGCAGGGGGAATGGCCCCAGGAGGAGCCACTGCGGCGCCCCGTTCTGGGGTTAAAGATGGGGAAATAAACCAGGGCACGGGGAAAAGTCAGCTCCTCTGGCTGGAGAGGGGGAGATAAACCAAGAAAGAAAGAAAATAAAACCCAGCAAAAGCCTCAGAGGAACATCGCCCTGCAAATTCACATCTTGACCCAAAGCAAGGAGGCAAAGAGCAGGTAGGGGCTGTTCTGCTGATGGGAGCAGGAGGATGGGGAACCGAGCTGTGAGCAGACAGCAGCCTTCAGCCATGCCACCAGGAGGGCACAGGGGCTCAGCAGGTACCTGGAGCTCAGCAGATAGGAACAGGCTGCACAAGGGCATTGCCTCCCAGCAGAGCCTTCATTTCCTTTGATTTAAATCTGCCCGACGCGGGGATTTCTCCTTTTTTCATTCCCTCTTTCCTAGCAGAAACATTTATTATGCTAATTGAAATGTTTAACCTCCCTGGACCGCTGGCTGCAATAGCTCATCATAAGCAGCTTTAATGTTTGCTTGGATGGGTACCCTGGGGATGGAGAACACGTCGGATGCTCGTTGCCGTCGCTTTCCCCTGCACTCCTCTCTCCCCAGCCCCTCTGCACCCTTTCCTCGCCCCTTCCCCAAGTTGGGGCGAGTGAAAAGAAAGCATTAACCGCGCTTATCTGATGCGACAGGCTGGCGAGCAGCCAGCAGCTAATAGCGGCATAAAGGCAGTTTGATGGAAAAAATTAACATGCTAATTGTCAGGCTGGAGAGGGTGCCGGGGCCCGTATGAAAGAAAGAGAGAAAAAAAAAAAAAGGAAACAAAAAGGCATTCTCTGTGCTGGAGAGATCAGTTTTAACAATAGAGATCTGAGAGAGGGGAAAAAAAAAGGAGGAGGAAAAAAGAGGTTTCGATGCCTTCGCCTTCTTTTTGTCCCATTCTCTGCTGCCCTCCCCCAGCTCCAAACCTCTCCCCGCAGCCTGGGGCTCTCACTGGGGTTGCTCGGAGGATCTCTCGCCGCTCAGCACGGTGCCCCCGGCAGACACACCGCGCTCCCTCCCTTCCCGGCAGAGAGTGACGCTGCGGAGGAGCTCCGGCAGAAGGAAAAGTCCCGTTTGGCACAATCCTGCCCAGTCCCGCTCCGCAGCGCGGCTGAGGTGAGGGCAGAGGGGAGGTTTCCAAAGATCCTCTCCCCCCTCCGATTTACGGGGAGGAACTCTGCTGTTTCTATTTTGTAAAACAAAGAGACCTCGGACAGATTATTTTTTCATTTGGTTTGTTGTGTTTTGTTTCTTTTTTCTTTTTCTTTTTTTTTTCCCTCAAAGCGAAAAGAAATGCTTGGAAAGCAGCAAGCCCAGCCTTGGAATGGGCTCTACACAGCGCACCGATAACCGGGATTAAGAAACTCAACTCATGCACCGGGATTCCCGCAGCGGGCAGGATCCTGGGGGAGAGCACAGCGAACCCAGCGGGATGCCAACGCTTCAGCCGCCCCTCTCCGCGGATCCCGTTTAACCCCGGCTCCATCCCACTCGGAAAAAGCACCCGGAGGGCCGCCGTGCCCTCCCCTGGACGGCATCGAGGGCTCCAAGCAGCCCAGACCCGGTCCGAGGGCTGCGCACTCCATGTGCCCGCAGGCGGGAGCGGCACAGAGGTACCCGCGCCGGTTGTGATTTATGTCTGTGGATGAATGCTGTAAATATGAGCCACGGAGATTTAAGAGCAAATCCCCTCGCACGGCTCAGGGAGTAATTTGGTTTTACTTCTAGGCAAAATGCGGCTCGCTGTCAGGATTTTACAAGCGGGAATATTCTCCCTTCCCTATGCCAAACAGTGACTGCGTGTGCTCTCGTTCTTTACTTCGACCGTGGAGGAAATTTAAGCAAGAACATGTATAGTGAATTGCTAAACTCAACCAGTGCCACCGAAGCTCACCTCATCCTTCAGACCAACACTCCCTACCTGGGCAGCACGCAGCGACCCGTCAGCTCCTCCGCCTTCTACCTGTCGACAGCCAGGGTGCTAAAAGAAGGGGAGATCAACAAGCCCGACCTGGTGACTTACATCATCCTCTTTTTCTTTCTGCTCTTGACTGTGACACTCATCGTGCTCTTCATTAACTGCCAGCTGAAAAATTCTTTTTTTGCTACTCTTCCTTACGACAGATCCCTCCGGGAAGCGAGGAGCCCGTGGAGGACACAGGCTGTGTGACACGAGGGGGGAAACGGCGTCTTCCAGCAGCAGCAGGGAGCAGCAGCGCTGCGCGACACAGCATTCTCGTCCGCATGGCAGCGGGTGGGTTCGACCCTCCTTAAGATAAGAGGCTGCGCCGCAGGGAAAGGCTGCTGAAAGAGCCGCCGTATGCAGATGGGAATGGCTGTAAATAAAATGCTGTACGACGAACTGAAGAGAGCACGCTTTGGCAAATTGATACCCGCAAAAAGGAAATTGCCCCCCGATTCCAGATTAAGCGCTATATGTATGCAAATGTCATCACCGACCCATTCAGTGCCCATAGAAGGACATTTGCATTAACAACAATCTCTGATTTGTGCATCTGGTGCAGATTGTTACCCACGTTTATGAAATCATAGCACTGAATGTAAAGCAGTGTATTTACCTAACGGCTCCACTCTGAGGACGAGAGTTTACTTTCCAGCCCCGTTTCTCTCCACTGCTGCTGAAACGCTCGGTAACGCCACGGGAGCCATACCCGGCAGGAGAAAACCAGAAACAGTGGCTTAGGTTTTGGTTGGGATGCTGCTGGGGGTGGCGGCGGTGTTTTATTGCATCTTCAGTTGGGTTTCAAGTCACTGCCAGCTATGGGAACCACTGAATACCTAAGTAACTTGTTTTCAACTTCAAGTCGCAAAGGAAATTGCTTGCCACAGCATGAAACCAAAATAATCAGGACGGAGAGAAGGAAGGAGAGAAAATAAACACCGTTAATCGTATGTAAACTAATGAAAGGGGAGAGCAGAGCGCTCCAAGCTCCGTACGAGAAGCACATAACTTTGGAGAGCCACTGTGTTACAGCAGGAGCTGCTTCACGGCAGCAGCACCGCTCCTTGCTCTCGCTATAAGGCCAGCAGTTGGGAGCATGCTTCATCAGAAGGGCAGCAGCATGATTGATTCACCACTCATTAATGGTAACATACACTGGTTTAGAGTAATTAGCAATCCGGTTTTGTTCTAGAAGCTGTACTCCTGCTTCACCTTTGCTGACGTGCTATTTAAATAGATGACAGTTTTTAGGAAATTTGCAGTTAGAGTGCCATAATTATAGACCATACAGCACAAACCCCAGAACAGTATTCATGTCCCCACAGCGGGCAAAGGGCTCTCTCCTGGTTGTTTTCTGAGCCACAGTGACTTTACACACAGCTGAATCGCAGGCAGCCAGAAACACACCCTGAAAACCAACTTCCACTCCCACTTTTGCAAGAGGATCTCCAGTCAAAGGAGAGGGGTTCGTGCAGTGCCAGAACTGCGCCCCTCAATGCATCCCTATCTCACGGAGCACAGCAGAAGTGCTGTGTGTATGTATGTATGTAAAGTATTTCATCCAAATGAGAGGATTTTACAATGCAATGACACACAAGCACGTGGGACAGAGACATGAACATAGCTGGGCCCTGACTGCGAGCTTTTATACAAAGAAGTTGCACAGTTGAGGCACTTCCAAGTCGTTGTCTTGGGTATCATCTTTTGCTATGCTCAAAAAAGTTAAGTCTACCACAGAGCAGCCTGAAATCCTTTATTCCTTGTCAGGTGGCCAATTTTTGTCTCCTCTGAACCAAACTTCACTGGTGTAATTCCAAATAATTATTCTAATGCAGAAATAAAGAATAAATTCAAGTGTGTTTATCTCAGCCCATTTTGAATAAATTGAGTTTTTATCAAATCAGCTATTTCTCATTTATTTTTAAGCAATGACAGCTTGTTTTCATCTATCAGCTATAACGAGCTCGGTCTAAAAATTCCTGCTGGCAAAACCCTCAGAACCTGATAGAACACATGTTGCATTGCACCATATTGTACATTTTATTTCATTACAGAACTCTAGAATAACCCTGGAATAACCACATGTTCCCCCACAGCCTGATATTTGGAGCAATGCTCCCAAAAGAATGACTTCTACTGCAGAAGAAAGCTTTGTCAATGCTACTCTAAGCTATGCACGAAATAGGCACGAAGAAAACATCTCTGCTTAAAAGGAGCTTATAAACAGGAGGAGGCTGACTTTTTACAGGGTCTGATAGCGATAGGGCATGGGGAATGGCTTTAAAGTAACAGAGGGTTTGATATCGCAAGGAAATTCTTTACTCAGAGGGCATTGAGGCACTGGCACTGCTGCCAGGGCTGTGATGCACCATCCCTGGAGGTGTCCGCAGCCATGGATGGGCCCTGGGCAGCCTGAGCTGGGAGCAGCCAGCACATGCAGGGTGGGGCTGGGGGCTGTGAGGTCCCTTCCAACACAACCACGTTGTGGTTCTGATTGTTATTACCCTGCTGTTTTGCCTAGACATCAATGTTGTTAGCCCAGCAGGACCCATCCTTTGTCTTGCCTTTCCTAGGTGTGAATGGAGTGGGCATTTCTATGGGCATTCATCCTCCTGCTTTTCCCTTTCCTCTGTGCAAAAACCGGGAGTTGGGCATGTTCTACAATTCCATCACTGCCGACACCTGGGAAGGACTCACTGATGGGACTCACAAAGCTGTCATAAAAGCAAACCATGCAACAGGCAAAGAATCAACACAAAAGCTAAGTACCTCACTTCTATTTAGGATGCCTCAGGCTGGTGCTGCGTGGCAAAGCAAAAGGCAGGGCTGCTGTTGCATGACCACGCTCTCCTAATTGGTGTCAAACCACAAGAGTCCCACCAATTTGTAACAGTACTTGCACTAATGAGTTTGCATCTAGTGGCGTCTTCAAGAGAAATGAAGAGCCCTCATCCCAGGGCATCACTTGAAGACAGGAATCACCACCACAGGGCTCCTCAACTCAGCTTTCATTAGGAACGATGAAGCTTTTCATTAGGAAGAGAAAAGGATGGAGGCTGGGGGCTGGCACAGAGCCATGAGCAAATGCCAAGAACAGTGAGGATTTAATAGTTGCTTTGCGGTTACGCCCCTATCTACTAAAGCATTTCTTTTCCTTGCCTTCCAAGCTTATAAAGAGGGATTCCAATGAAGAGTTGGGTAGAGCACAGTCTTGATTTCCCAGCCTTTTCCACAAGGCACTTGGAACATTTAGAACATCAGCAGAGAGATCAGACTGAAAAGGGGAAGATATGTTGGATTGGGCATTTGGCTGTAGGAGTTTGCTCTCTTCCTCACCTTAACATAAGACCCTGAGCTTACACCATAAACTCCAGGTAGAAGCAGATATGTTTGCTTTACATCTGTTTATCCATACAGAAAGGCTCTTCAGCAGGAGGTTACACTTGTAGTTTTCCAAGCTTTTTCCTGCCCTCTCCCTTTTTGCCCTCCCAACAAAACCCCATCCCAACCCACGGGGCTGAGCCCAGCAGTGTGGTACAACCACGGACACAATCTGTTCCCTCCTGACCTTCCGGGACTGCAATACCAATCTCTTACAAAACACTTCAGATCTCTTTCCACAGATTTCCTTTTAGGGAGCAACTGTTCAGAAGCCTGAAATCTCTCCAGTCTCAGGACACGATTCTCTACGTGGCTCTTACAGAAAAGGGTCTATTTTGTCATGCATTATCCCTAAAACTTCTCCATTCCAGCTGAAGTCTGACTCACCCCCAAAGCTGATGGCTTCTGTGAGGCTGGGACATTTGCTGAGAGCCATCTCTGGGTCTAAGAGGCTTCAGAAAAAATGAGATTTCACAGGAATGACTGCATTACACAGCATTTCTTACTTAGACCTAGAAATAACCATGTTGTTTACAACAGGAGAGGTACAACTTCAAAAAGAGAATGGAAAAAGTCTATAAAGAAGAAAACTCCTGTCCTTAGAATAACAGAGCTGTCAGGTTCCCCCCCCCCCCCCCCCCCCCCAATGTTTTATAAGGAGAAAAAAGGAGGAGGAGACAGCATTTATCCTCTTCATCTCTAAATATACCAATCTGCTGCTCAGTATCACTGCCAACACTGGAGTGTTACCTGCCTCCTCTTACTTAGTAAAGGCAAGGGGCTACGAAGGGACAGAACAAAGCATGGCTGCCTGCAAGGACCACCGCAGTCCAAGCCAGCTGCCGTATGAGACTTCCTATGCTGCCAGTACACCGTAAGGGACCCACAGAATCTCCGTGACACCATCAATGCACAAGCAGCCCCCTGCCCTAGGGCTGCTCAGAGCACTCCTTTAGCAGTGGCTTTGTCCTACCAAACCCACCTCCGACCTCAAGCAGGAGGCAGATGGACACCTGGTAGTCCATGGGCACCCTGACTGCTGCCTTCTGCTTCGCTGCCCCCAGCACAGCACCTCCGAAAATCATTCTGACAGCAGCCAGGCAACACAAGGAATCCAGGAATTAAATACCGACTGATCGACCGTGATAAACCAGCCCTACAGATACCCGCTCTGTCCCATTAGCAGCCTTCCCACCATATACATCTCCAGTAACACCGCAGCTAGCACATCAAAACATTCTGAATAAATAGGAATGCTGTGCTTCTCACGCGGCTTTGTTTTTTAATGGAACCGCAGCTTCATTCCTTGAGTTAAAAGGAATACTTCTAGTGGCTTAGAGCAGAGCTCCTTCCAGAGACATCCATGCGGAGCTGCTCCCTGCAGTGTGCCCAGCCACACGCCCTGCATCAGGTATAAGCACCTCACCACAGATCAGGACATGGGGCAGTTGTGCTGCTGGCTTCTGGCCATCTGTCAATAGAGCACTGAAGAGATGAAAAACAACAAGAACAAGCATGCTGCCTGGCATACTCTGCGGACTCTGGATTTCCTGCCTCCTTATTTTTGGAAGGAATATCCTGCTTTCACCTGGATCCCCACTACCCTCCAACAGCATTTACCAGCCAACTGATCTGCAGCCTCAAACATACCTTGGGAAGCAGAGACCAGCAGAACTAATAGGATTGCAATGCAGACCTTCCCTTGTGCTTGCACTCAGAGCTAAAAAAAAATATCTTGTTTACAGAAGTATTTTTACAGCACGTTTGAACATGTGGCCCTATAAGGCAGTTAACGAGAATATATTCAAAGAAGAATTTGATGCAAACTGCCTGGAAGTTGTAAAATGCTGAAGCGTCTCTCACATGGGTATTTTATGTTGGTGCCCGGGCCAAGTTCTCTTTTATTAAGGCCTGTTCCCTCCTCTAATACAAAAGCACTACTAGAACTCCATCAGCTGGAGGCTGCCTTCTTACCCATGAGAGCTGCTCCTCTGTGCTGCGCTCTGGGGGTCTCTCCGGATGGTTTTAAGGGAAAATATGGCTAAATACAGAAACACAGGACAGAATTAAACAGGCTGCATGTTTCAGTCTACCTGCAAAAACTAACCAGCCCATACTCAAGGCACGATATGCTATTGTCCCCAGTGTATCAGGAAACCCGAGCAATTCCACCACCTGGGTTTTTCTGCAGGGAAGTGTTCTACGCTGTGTGGATGGGTATGCTGCTGTTGTCTTCATATGGCGAGAGGACAACACGTATAGAAGGAGGAAAAGGGAAAATGCTGTTTTGAAAAGCCTAAAGCGCACCGGTCATGATGTGTGGGAATTGGAAAGCCACAAGAAAGGATACCTGATTTAAGTACCTGGAAGCAGAAGCGAGACATCAGTGCTCAAAGGGGATTTCAGTAGCCTACCCGATGGCCTCACGCCCTTTAGGGAGCCACTGATTTCCAAATTTCAGATTTCTATTGTCAGCACAGTGGGAGGTCTGGGGGCCGATGCAAGACGATGCACAAGTCTTGTTCCTCCTCTCCTTAACTCGAGCAGGCTGCACTTACCAGTCTGGATAAGTTACTCCTCTGCTTCCTACTGCATGTGCCAGCAGCTGGAGCGAGAAACCACAGCACTGAGCTACAGACAACGATCCCTGCTACGCCTGTATGATAAAAATGCACAGGATGACTTTTTTTCTTGCATAGAAGTTCACGCAGAGCTATCCAAAACTTAAGGGGAATGATTGCTTGTGTTGAATGTTATCAACACAAAGTGCTAATACTGGCTGACTACAGAGCACTGAGCAGCATAAACTCCTTCTCCTGCCAATACTAATCGAGCAGTAAGATGATGCAGTACCTAAAGCACATACACATAACTGAGTGGCTGACAATTTACAGGTGCTTTGGGACTTGTTACAAATGCTGTAGTGCACACAGAAGATGGCTGGCTGAAGATGGCTGGCTCTGCATCGCAAGTCAGAAGATTGACAGTGTTTAAGAACTCAGGATTGGAGCCAGTGTCATCACTATGTAGGCCAAGCCTTTTTTTTTCCCCTCTATACTACAGTATCTGGAAAACACAGCAGATACACACAGCAGAGCTTTCTAAGAAGAGCAGGTGGAATAAAATAGCACCGATTCTGCTCTAACTTGCCTCACCCCATCACACAATCATCTGTCACAAACACACAAGCACACACACAACACCTTTCCCCTCCATAGCTCACATCACTAGCGTGAAGGGCAAAGTTCAGTGATACAAGTATGTAATTAACGTGGTGAGCTCCCTCAACAGATTTCACCGATTCCACGTTATTTGGCTTCCGTATAAAACTTCCCAGATGTTCTTTATGACCGACGTCCCACCAGATGGATCAGCAGACAGAACCAACCCAACTAGAATACCTACAGCAAAAGTAAGTTCCCAACTTCTTTGCAACAGTTCTTCTAGGCAAGCAGAATTTCTTGGAAGCTGTCAGTGAAGGCACAGCCCTTGGCTCAACAGGGCACAGAGCACTCTAGGCAAGGCAGGCAGGCACACTTCTCTTGGTGCAGCACATCATAGAATGACCTGGGTTGAAAAGGACCACAAGGATCATCTGATTTCAACCCCCTGCTATGTGCAGGGTCGCCAACCACCAGCCCAGGCTGCCCAGAGCCACATCACATATGACACCCAACATCTTATTGCTTTAAAAGGCAGTTAGATATATGCATTTGTCTCTGGATATAGCAAACAGAAGCAGCCTCTGACTCATTTAACACACAACGCAAACTGAGGTAGCTACATGAGCTGGGATATGCCCAAAGCTTTTCTGTTTTTAAAATAACAAATTATTCCCCCTCCCCCTTCCCCTCCCCCCATCCTCCACACCAAAACAGAGCAGAGAGCAATTTCATGGGTTATTTCAGCCCGCTACTCACAGAGATGTAACCATCAGCTGCACATCTGTAGGAAAAAACTCTACTAGAGAGCTACAAGAGCTCAACATAAATCAGCACTTGTAAAGAAGTATTTCAACACGTACTGAGGTAGAGATGAAGGAAATCAGAAAAAAAAATCTGTTGTTTTTTTTTTGTATGTTTATTGAAATATGAGCAGCAGAATGCAAAAAAAATCTTTAAAAACATAACATAGCAAAACCTAGTAATTTTAAAATTAACAAAATAAAAAGATGTTTAGAGTTAAATGAAAAACCTCATCGCTAGAACTGTGTTTCCTACAATGTAAACAAAAGCATAAAGGTTATGCTTGCAACAAACACAGAAGCAGGCTTATGGAGCAGCACAATAAAGCAAGTTTATGCTGTAATCTGATGGTTTGGTCTATTGATTTGAATTCAGAATGGGTTTCCTTCCTAAACAGCAACTTCACAACCACAAAAAAAAAGTCACATTGGTCTTTTTAAGCAAAACGTTTAGAAACTGTTTTGTTGTTTTCTTTAAGACCATCACTAGCAGTACTTCAGTTAACTAAAACAATATACAAAAAACAAGCCAAAAACATTTCAAACTAAAGGAAAAGCTTGACACATTTCAATGTCTGTCTAGACATACACTGTAAGAGTATTTGCCCGAGAATTGGTAACTTTCACACTGTAATACTGTGGGGGGAAAAAAGCCATGCAAAAAATGAAAGAATTCCAGTATTTTAAACAGTTCTACACAGAATCAATGTGTAGGCTATTCCGTCGCTGTTTCTGTTAATGGGATGTTTTGTTAATTGTCTCTCATCAGTCAGCCACACTAGAAGTTTTATTTTGGTCCTACAGATACGATAAACCAACATCAGCCCTTCATGAGTAACTATTTCATGTACAATGTAATTAAATGAATGTAATACTTCCACAAGGTGCTGGACTGACTGCCAGCAAGACTGATGCCCACAGAGGAGGAATATCCAAGATAAGATCTTATCTTAGTGACTACAAGAGCAAACCCAGAAAGAACTTCAGTGTATGCCCGTTCCAGGCTCCTTGCTGGTACTGTCAAAGCTGTGAATTAGTGCTGTGTTTGATTGTAAGTAGAAAGAGGCCTTAAAAGAAGAAAATACTTACACTTATAAAAGCCAAAACAGTTTTTGCTGAAGAGTAACACTCAGTCTAAGCTGGGCTATATATAATGCCTCATCTTCCACTACCACACTACTGGCTGATTTCATTTCTCCATCCCTCCATCTAGATAAAGTGACTTACATACAAGTATGCTGCGACAGAAGCAGCAATCTCTGTTATCACTACACTTAAAACGTAATTAGTGTCAAACAGTTTCTCATCCAACCTATCCGTGCACAGATATCTGACCTTTCTATCGGCAGCACAGATAAACCAGATGCAATTAGGAACACCACGAACCAGTAGGCACATCTGTTGCTTTCTGCAACATCAACCAAGAAGCTCTCAAAAAATAAGTCCTACTTAAAAAGAACAGAAAAGCAGAGCATAGGCAAATCGTTTACTTGGTCTGCTCCTGCAAGCCTGTCCTGGCAAAATCAGCAGCCGCAAGGATAACCTCAGCACTGCATGTATTACAGATCAAGAATATGTACACAAGCACAGAAATGCCAGAGTACTTTAATACTTAATGACAGCATCAGAAGTGGGTTAGCTAGAAAGTATTGCAGAAATTATGGTTCACTGCATGGGTAGCCAATCTAACCACAATACAGCAGCTCTGACTTGCAGACACCTACTTCCAGCACCCATTCTTCAGTCGTTTAGTCAGCCGCATCCAAACAAGTGAACAGAGGTGAAGCTGGGTGAAAAACATTTTAGATAAAGCAGAAGCTTGTACCTACAACTGAGATCTTTCTTTGATCCAATGTGCCAAGACATTCATTTTAAAAGCCCGTCAAGAAAAATATCTGTAGTGTCAAATATACATATTCAGCAACTTGACAGAAGTCGGGCCTGGGGAGAGGAAAATGGGAATCCTGATCCTGTGGCCAAATGACTTTGCGTCTTATTCAGTCAACACGGTTGCTGTTTCAAAGAATGAAAGAGAAGACCCCAAAAGTGAGCGGCAAATATTGTTTTTCTCCTTCTCCTGAAGATGCACATTTGCTTTAACACACACTGAAGAAATTGCTTTAAAAAAAAAAACAAAACAGCAAGAACAAAAAAACCAACAACAAAATCACCAAGTAATATAGAAAGTCCTGTACAAGAGAACATGAAGGTTCTGCAGAAGTGTTACAGTTTATCTTTATTCCTTTAAGGCATTTCATAAGAAACATTTTAATGACACGTAAACAATTTTTTTTTTTTTCCTTTAAGATGATCTCTTACTTAGGTACCATATAATGCACGATTTCCACATTTAAGCAGAAACTGTCATTCAATAGAAGACAAAAGAACTTGTGTAAGCAATCAATGTCTCAGGATTGCAGTAGTTAACTGCAACACATCTTTTAACAAGTGTTTGCATTTTAGAGTTGTCAGTCTCTCCCCCGGACACTGCACACTGTCCCGAAAAGGTGTTCAGGAAAAAGGAGGAGTTAAAAATAATAATAATAATAGGTCTTTTTCTGCATGCAAATGGATTTTGTATAATTCACTTCTAATTCTCTTAGAACGTTCCTTCAATCATTGTTATTATTTTTTTTAAAGGGGAAAACTATGCATATGTTACTTAGCTGATTTCTTTTAGTGTTTAGTACAGTGTTTGAGTAATACAACAGCAGAGGCAACATAACTCCTTACAAAAAGATAAATTTCATATTAATGCAGTCCTTGATTTCCATAAAGCTGCCAATTACAAGTATTCTGACTGAACACCTGTTGCTAAGAACAGGCTCAAAAGTCACTGTTTCACATAGTCTACAAAAGAAGTGATTACTTTTGGTCATTAACAACGGGCCTGTATTAAATTACATGATCTGGAAGTAAGAGCTTCTGCATTCATTTACTAATTTGCTAAGCCACTCGAAGTCTTCAAAGAGACTCAAACTCATACTGAAAGTGAATTAAATACAGTGTAATCACTAATACTGCATAATGTCTACTGAGAGATTAAAAGGCTTAACACAGATCAATTCCAGACAGGCAAAATAAACAGCTAAAACACCAAAAAAAAAAAACTTACTCCTTCGAAAAAGTAGCAAGGCACTGCCATTTACAAACACTAGTGTTTATGTTAAAATAGAGAAGGGTACCTAAAAAGAAATAGGCCTTGGCAACCACATCCAAATGGCATGAGTGTAAGTAAAAGAAAAACAAAAATTACTACTCCAGAAACGTGCAAGATGTTTACCTTGTATCAGTTACTATTTAAAATGGTGGTTAAAAGCAATAGTACAAAACTGAAGTGGGAAAAGACTAAGAACTGCTATTCTGCATCCATATACAATGTGTTTATGACAGCATTTTCCAATAGACAAAGTGTTTTTACACCACTCCGATATTTGTAAAAAGTATATTTCATGTGTACATTTTAAAAAAGTCACATTGTTCAATTAGGCAAATTAGCCATAATAAAGCCTAATTTTCTTTATGACAGATGTCAAACTTAATTTGTTAAGCAACTACACTAAAAATACAGCTTGCAAGCTGGAGCTGCACATGTTCAAACGTTTTTATAAAGATTAAAAAAACCAAACTATGATATGTATTTATTTTCTGAAGTCAGTCTTCATCATCCTTGTCCCTACAGGACAAAAAGTAATTTCCAGTTAAGACATATGCCTGTTTAAGTTCTACTCCAAGGAGGGGAAAAGTGTTCTGAATTTTTCCAATAGATATATATTTTTTTCCCTTAGGGCTCAACTGTCACTTAAGCATCACAAGAACAAATTGAAATGTAAAACTGCTCAGCTATACACAATGGAATTGGTCACAAAGGGATTTAAAAAAACAAAAAAAGAAAGTAAAACCATAAGATCCATTCTCCATATAGCTCACAGTATCCACGCTGGAAGTTTCGCTAGAATTAGAATAAGTTCACTAAAAATAAGGCTGATGGTGGAATTTCAGCACTATGAAACAGATGAAATGGGATTAAGAGGAGAACCCATTTGTGTAAGTACTTTATCCAGCCACTGGAGAGGCCCATGAAGATGAATTTCTATCCAGCATGGGGTGCTTGTGACATCTTGTCGGTGATATTCAGCTCCCCACCCCTAGAAAAAATGAACACATTATCAATCAAGTTGAGAATATGCTTGCATTTAGAAGTAACTGTACTAACAAGTTGCAGAAAGTCATCATCTAAGAAATTTATCTGAAATTTCTAATGAAGTCTAACAATTCTTATCATCTTAAGAAAACAAAATCAGCAGGTCAGAAAGGAGTGGCAGGGAGGCTGTGCTCAGAAGCCTCACTCAAGTCCTTCTTGCTAAAGACCCAGCATGACTATTCAAGACCCTTTGGAGAGCAGACTGCTGACAACGAGGAAGTGGTTCCTCGTTTTAGCTACAGTTCTTTTCTGCTTCTTCCTCCTGCTCTCTTTCCTCCACAATCTCCATCTGAACAGTATTTATCACAACTGACAAGATAA
Organism: Gallus gallus; assembly: GCF_016699485.2. Lineage (NCBI taxonomy): Eukaryota > Metazoa > Chordata > Aves > Galliformes > Phasianidae > Gallus > Gallus gallus. The sequence continues at coordinate 14,710,475 of NC_052544.1, forward strand.
AACTTCAACAATTTCAGAAAAGCGCCTCATTGTATTTAACTAGCTGGTGTACCCTGAGGCAAGATCTAGTGATTTGTACTGATTTCAACAAGTCTATTTATATCTGTGGTACAAAGACTTCCTATTGCACTTCATTTCAACTCTGAACACATCATATCAAGCTTTCTTTTTGGACAAGAAAAAAAAAACCAACAGAGAAAAAGATCTGGATGGCATAAGCCTGAACTTCAAGCTAAATCTGAAACTGGCAGCCAATTCTGAGGAAACACTACTGTGAGAATAAATCTGTAATGTCAAACTGTCCTGATAAACAGTGTATTTTCTCCGTGTTAAAAATACAGTTATGTATCTTTATTTATTTGAAGTGTTTGAAGTTTGAGCATCTGTTCTGCAATCACTTATGTTCCTCTTTACCCACACTTTTTTGTAGAGGTTGCGTAGTTAGTTAGCATTGATCTAAAGCATTGAACTAAAGTTTAGTGCACAAGTCCAGAACTCCCTTAGTAATTTTACGGTTACTACAATGACTAAAATCATGTCCTGAATACTGAAGTAAATACAGCCAACTCTTACCAACACAAGCTGTGCTTGCATCAATTTCCCTTTCCCTAATTAACCTTTCCAATATATTTAAAATTGAAAAGACTCATATGAGGTCAAAATAGCTTTGTTACATTGGTACAGTTTGCCGACTACTCAAATCCACAATAAGTTTAAATGCCTCTTGAAATAATTTGTTTACCTTTACAAAACTCATTCGGATGGTGCACATTTTGGTGAGCTCATACACTGCTTCAAATCCATGGTTGACAGACTGAGCTAAAAGCTGAGCAAATTCCTGATTGTTAAAGATTTTCAGGCTGCATCCACTAGGAATCTTGCATACAGTTGTTGGATGAAAGCCATGGTGGTAGTTGCAGTTCCTGCTCTGTACAAATATGCTGCTGTCACTTAAACACTCAGCATAGACTTCCCCACCAACATAGTAGAGATGAACTCCTTAAAAACAAAAAGTTTGAGAAAAGCATTATTTTTTTCCTCCAAAAATACAGTACTTAATACAATTCCCTTGAAATCAGAGGCAACTAAGTTTTCTGTCTGAAGAGCTTTTCAGAAAAAGCTGTTTTGTCTTATGCCCATAGGATAACATGCTTTCTCATTTCAAAATACAAGCTTCATTACACATCAACCACTAGATGTCCTTCTCTCATCAATTACAGAAAAGGAAAAAAAAAAACCAAACCCAAAACCTACTTCCACACGTCAACAGTTATTCCAAGCCAGTTTCCTAGAGAACTTAAGCAGATTTTAAAACTGCAGTTTTATAAAGTGGTAACTTCCGCCTATGGGAATTCCAATGAAATTCTCAGGAGCAGGGATAGACACGAATGTGAAAGTGTTCTGCAGCATGCTCATTTTTTTGGCATGTTTTATCAAGCAAAAAGAGATGCAAGTCCAGCTATCTGGACAACTTAACCAATATCAGGTTTTATGAACCTTAAAAATCAAGGGAGACCTTAGCTTTATCACAACTGCCTGCACTGAGCTATGCATATAAATGATTCCCTCCTTCTGTTACGAACAGCATGCTAGAGCACTATGTCTTATCCAACACATATAAAAGCCACTAATCGATCCCTTCAGTGCTCAAACACAGATTCCCACTTCAGTTGAGATTCCTGCCTTCTTTCTGCCAGACCTTCTCCCTTTCTCCCACTCACTGCAGTCACACACCTGGGATATGGCTCACTTTGGTAAGCTTACTGAAATGCCCTGCTCACTGCTCAGTGGTTTGCCATATGAGGCTCTAGCAAGTCAACAGATACCAGCTGATCTTTCAGACAGTAACAACTGTTGTGAGCATTGCTAGATCCACTCGGGACTAAGGTGGGATGAAGTTCACATAGAGGAACCACTGGCTTGACCTACTATAAGCAGCTGGCAGAAAATCTGGGGTGTGCAAGAACACGTTTTCACTACACAATCCTGTTTATTTAAAGAGACAAGGACAACTACCACCTGCTGCTAAATTCTTTTGGGTAAAAGCCTACTGAGGGAGCTAAAAAGAAGCAAGATACATATAACAGTCTGAGAAAAACACTGATAATTCAAAAATAATCCAGTGCACAATAAGAAGTCATTTACTCCTGCAATGCAATACTTCTGCAGAAAAAGCTGAGAAATTAGAAGTAGGTAGCTTAAAGGCAGCAAAAAACCATGAGATTTTCCAAACAAAAGCCACAGACAAATAATATTGTATACCCAAACAATCTTAATTGTACTCAGAATTGCTACGATAAAGCAAAGTTTTAGTTTAATAACTAGTACTAAACACAGACATTTTAAAGCTCCAGATTTACTTGCAATCAATACTACTCCACACCATTCTGGATCTAATTTAGATTTATTATCTTCTCCAGTGGATATGTAAGATTTCTCTCCTAGCACCATCCACAGCAGCAACTCAAAGCAAAAGAACCTCACAAAGACTTTCCCCTAACTCCATCCAGCTCCCAAAAGTCTGCTGTTCTCACTTGATATCATTACCTTTTCTCAGACCACAGAATTGCATATATATTAATATTCAAACAAATATTAAAATGTATTTGGTGGTCTCCAGAACAACTGCAATTTTTTGCCATGTTTATAGTAATTTCTAACTAAAAGCCTTATAAGAGACATTACAAGCCTTGAAGTTCAGCAGTATCAGTGAGTTGCATCAAGAAAACAGGAGCTCAACCATAACAAATGACTTTATGTCCAAAAAAAAAAAACACCTCATACGTGCAACAGAAAGCAGGTTTTCTTCTCAAGGACTCTGCTAGTTAATAATGAAAAAAGAGAAAAGGAGCACTACATTCTAAGATAATTCAAGCACATTCCATCAAAGATGAACACTGTGCATCTCTATGTGCTATCAGCCAAACATTACGGGAAAACTAGAAGATCCTGCATAACCTGCTGTCTCCAGGAATCCCTCCCACACACATACACACCCATGGATTCACTCAGACAAATGAGCCCTTGCAGTTTTACATTAGCACTTCAAAGTCTTGCTGCCAACTTATGCAAGATATTAACATACTGTAGACAGCAGTGTAATACGCTCCATGAACAAAAAAACACCACTTTGATACACTCTAAAGCAGCACAAAGTATTGATTTAAGCAGAAGATACAGAATTTCAGAAGTCCTGTGCGTTTGCTGGTGCTGAAATAAAACTTTCTACATACAGAATATCACTGACCGTAACAAAAAAGCCCCAACAACAGTTTGTAAATGTAACTACTTTCTTACATTTTTACATTATTTCTAAAAAAAAAACATATTCAACTCCTAGATTGATTAGAATCAATCAACATTTAAAGAAATATCTTCAGATATTAGAGAAGATAAATCACAAACTATTTCAATATCTCTGCACTACCCTATGCTACAATGACTACTCATAAATAAAAACAGTAAGAACAAGGATTAACTTTGTAACTGTACAAAATAGAATTAAACTTCACCTTTCCCAATATGTCGTCTAGTGTTCTCAATTGTTGAGTTGCGATTAACATTTGAGAGCAAACCCAAGCAGAACCTGTTTTTATTATTGGAGGGATCTGTAAACCCATCTACTAAGACACTTGTGGAAGATGCATGAAAGGCCTCTCCAACACGATTATTTAATTCGTAATACACAATCGAACACCAGTGTTTGGGTTCTTCATAGGCAACAGGCTGAACATCTGAAAATAAGCAAAATGGAAATGCCAGTTTATAGAAAATTTAACACATTACATCTAAAGCTGTAAATATTTCAAAACACCAATACGTAAGTAACAACTTAGTCAATATTTATGATGGGCAAGAACAAGTCTTGATTAAAATCTTTATGATTTGAACCTACTTTCATACATTTCAGCTGGACCGTTGATTTTGTCTTCCTGTTTGAAAGGCAGATATTAAGCAAAAAAATCCAACACAAAAGATTCAGAGGACTGTGATACCAGGTGACACGATTCCTCTGTCCGTATTTTCAATTTTTTTTTATTATTGGTATTCTAGGACTCAATCTTCAGAGCCGTTGTGCATATACAATTCTGACAGCAGGTAAAAGTAGCAGCAAACGAAAAAGTTCAACTTATAGTAAGCCACATTACACATCTGAGGCTTTAAAAGCAAGAGGCAGATGAGCATAGCAACTTTTGCTTTTTAGTTCTTGCTGCTACAAACCCATTTATTTTCTTGGACTACTTCAATTTATCAGCAGAGATTTACTGTGCCATTTGAAGCTATACATTCAGTTTGGTTATGAGCACTAAGAAGCCAAACAAGGTTACTTCTGCATCATACTATACAACTTACCTCTGGTAGATATATTTGGCATGATTTGAGGGATCATTGTATTGCTTGTGTCCATAGACTGAGAGTTATCCTGCCCCATTTGATCATCAGGGGGCATATATGCAGGAGGTGGAGTATCAGCTACACACACAAGAAAAAAAAAAAGACTGAATAAACCTCAACAACACAGACTATTTATCTCTTCACTTTACAGAAGAGTTGTAAACACATTAAAACAGCCCTCAACAAGAGATGTTACAATACTTGGTCTGCAGGAACCTGCACACAATAAGAGGAGGGATACCATGTAGAATGGACACTAACAAGGCCACTGAGCTCCTGGAAAAATGAATTCTTTAATCCTTTACCTTCTCAGCTTTATAAATCACAGCAATAACCAAGCAGATTCAAGGCCTTATTTCCTTTGCCCTTTCCAGTTAGTTCCCATCCACCATCGTTTTCAAAGTAGTTAAGTTTCTCCTACTGAGAATTATTTTTTATTTCAGTTAAGTACTATATGTAGGTATTCTCAAGAGGATATTAATGAACTTTCTGCTTTGACTGTTCCACCTCCTTTCCTTCATTGCTAGATGTTCTTCTAAAGCACACATCCATTATCTTACATTGAAGCTGTGCAAAATAACTTACTACTACTACAGTATACATAACAAAGAATGTTTGGAAAGATCAAACAATAACAATTAACTCTGACCAGCAACAAAACTAGGATTAAAATTCCTTAAAATGCAAACAAAGCAATTTGGTATAAGTATCACAGCAGCTTAGTACTGCAATAAAGTCTCTCAATTAAGTTCACATTTAAGCTGTACTTACCAGGTAGCTGAAATGGACTAGATGGTCCAGAGCTAGCTGGGGAGCTTGGGTAAGTGCTGCTGGCTGGAGAAGGTGGATAGGGACTGTTTGGCGAAATGGAAAATGGAGTGCTGTTGGGTTGCTGGAAGGAATCTGGAAATGTCGCATTATGTGGCATATGTGGTTCATTGTGGCTTAGGTTCCTGAACTGAACTAGTAGACTGTGCTGTGGATTGAATTCACTATGTCTAGGCACTAACACTGGAGGTAGAACTGGAAAAAAAAAACAACACAACAACACAAGAACAGATAAACAACGTGCAATTTTGCCTACCATGCAAATTTCAGTACCAGCATGCATGGAGAAAAGGATTCGTCTATTGTACCACCAATCCCTCTCTTCTTTACTTTTTTAAGTTATGCTTGATGAAGGACTAACACTTAAGTCTTGCAGAAAAACAGAGCAGAAATACACTTATATTTCATGCAATTGAAAGCAACTTTTTAAATTTAAAAAAAGCAGTTGACAAGCAGTGCACAACAAACTACTGGTTTAGAAGTGTAAAATCCACTGTGTATTACAAAAGCAGTACAGATGGAAATTCAGTCAATATTACTAGTCGACCCACATAGTTACATCTAGAACTTTTCAGTGAAAACAAAAAAAAATACAACGCGTTAAGTACTGCTAAGTTGGGATTTTAACCTTTAAACTCAGGAGTACTGAAGTCTGGAATTCAAGTGCTGCGCTAAAGCACTCACAGACAACAGTCAGCTGCAACAGAGATGCAGAGACTTTTGATTACTGCCTTCCTTCTTTATTGCAGATGAGGACATTGCCACTAACTTTACAGGTAGCAGTCTTTAGAGATCTGTGGGAAAGCCATGTTTTACCATAAAGGAAAACAGATGGTATGGAATGGACAATGTCTCACCATAACCTCAAAAGAAAAAATTCACTTTTGAACACATTATTCTTCCAAACCTCCTCATACATCAAGTTTAGTTAATCGTATAGTACTGATGCAAAGAACATGTAACTCCTGGAGATTTTACTTGGTTTTTAGACAGCCTCAAACATACCTGGGCTCTCCACCCTCTTATAGTGGTAAGGATTGATGCAGACTTCCTTCTGTTTAGATCCAAAAGGAAATTCACAAATATCCAATGGCTTCAGCTCATGATGGCTTTGTAGATCAGGCCAACGCCAGACCCGACAGTAAATTACATGGGGAAGGCCTTTTCTGTGAGAAACCTGAAGTCGTCCATCTAACGAACGGGGGATAGTAACACACTTGCTGGGCTGTCCTGGACTGCTCAAAGCTTTCTCCAGTTCTTCCATAGCACCTTTTTTCTTTTTCAGCTTTTTAACCAAAGCATCGACAGCTTTTTCTGCCCATTTTTCCTCTTCATCTCCTTGTTTCCAGCCCAACAGACGCTTTACAGCTGGGCTAGTAAAGGAGAACAAACTGGCCATTGACGTCATTTGACACACGTCTTCAAAAGATTTGTTGGGTTTTGCCTGGTTTTTTTTTGTTAGTTCTTGTTTTCAAATAAATGTCAGTGTATACCAAAAGCAGTTATTGCCACTGATGAGCTGTATTATTTCTTGGACGCTGACAAATAAACATATAGACGTCAGTGACGAAGTCTTCACATCAAAAATAACAATCAACTCTTCCAATTTAGTTCTATCAAGAAGATGAGTAAACAAACAATTAGTAGACAAGTAAATAATGAGGTAGAACAAAAAAAAGAGATAATATTAAAAGAATGCTCAATTCAACTCCAGTTGTTGTAACAAACCCCCTAACTTGATAGAATCTCTCCCTAAAGCTGAAGGTAGGAAAACATTACCAGAGTTCCCATTAATCTCTAATAGGTGAGAAAAGAGACATTTTAGAGGATCAAAGGGACAGCATGGTTTCTGTCAACATTACTGTCCAAACACTACTTCAGAAGGAAACTCTGGAAGGAGCTGGAAACAAACTTGGGAAATATGCTTTAAGATTTGTCACATATCCCTGTCACAGTGCTTCACCTGAAGATATAAAGCTGCTATCAGAAACAAGCAGAAGACATGGTGGAAGCAGCAGGTTCCACTGACATTGTTTCAAGAGAAGTAATCAGCCTCACAAATAGATCTTTATTTCTGAAAAGGAGAAAACACTACAGCTCAAATACTTAAGCCCAAATTAGGTACTCCATCATTTTTAAATAGCTTAAAACCCCCATCAAATCAATCCCTTATGAGCCATTCAGAAATGTGGCTAATCTTTTCAGCTATGGCTATTTTTATGCTGCACTTCCTTATATCTTCTAAGAAGAATATTTGAAGCACTGGATATTTTTAGCCTTTGGCAAAAAAAATAAATTGTTTTCCTTTCTCCAGAAAGGAGCAGGGGGGAGTATGGCAGAGCAAGCACTAGATATGTGACCTCTGCTATGAACTGCCTTAGAAAGGAGAGAAGGAACAAAACGAGGCTGTGAACCCCAAGCAGACTCATGAATGGTGTTTTTGCCACTCACCAGCTCTCCTGTAAATCCTTCACACACCATCCCCCCTCCCAAATCAAGGAGTAACGATGACAAGAGGAAATGATGTCCTGTGGCAAAGAACTGATACGAACTTGTAAAATCTCTTGTGAATACTAAATAAGCAAGTATAGACAATGAGCAGCTGGCAAAAAGCAAGAGCAGAGCTAAGAGAAAGGATGTCAATAACAAAAGATGCTTCCTTTCTTGCTACAGAGACTGCTAAACAACATTGTCTCTCAACTTTTGATAAAGTGCGGTGAATTAAAACACCTAATGTACCCTGAAACACCAAATGTGCACATAAGTGAAAAAGGGGTACAACAAAGATCTATGGACCTTTACTCTGGCTCCCTTAGATTCCTACAGTTAATCAAGGGTATCTTTTCCCACCTTTGATTAAGTTTCTGACAAGGCTTTTCCAAGCAATTAGATATTTAAAAACACACTTAAAGACGCGGATGGGTACCTTTACAAAATTAACAAGAACAAAATGGCTTTCTATAAATCCAGCCACTTACTGTACTTTGGCATTGCACTGACATGACAAGAGCTCAAGCCCACACCAAACGACATAGTAAGCAGCTCCAATAAAAGATGCAGCACACACCCCTAGACAAAGCATTTATACTGTCCCAAGTAGAAGCATTCTAGATTTTATGCTGCAGAATGTGAGGGAAGTGGGGAACAGACCTAAGGACACTCAGCTGTAATGAAGGGTACAGGTTTATAATTTTAGAACCAACTTTTTACAGGAAAAAAAGATGCACCTATTGCACTCATAGCTCAACCCTCCCCCCCCCCTTTACTTTTTTGATTTTTCAGCTTATCAGTAATACAGAAATAAATGGACGATAACAACAAACACAATCAAAACAAAGGGAAGTTTAAAAGTCTGATGTCTCACCAGGCCCTTAGAAGAGGGTAATGCAAAAATGAAAGGAAAAAAGCAATTATGTTTCACTGACTTTCTGAAGAAATAAGGACATGGCAAATCTCCAAGGTAGGTTCAGCTCCCCAGGACAGTTGCACATGAGAACCTTTTCACCCTTGAGAGTAACAGGAAATACATAAAGGGAGATAAACCTGGCCAAAACCAGACTAAATTTATTCTTCTACTGTGGATAAAAGTTTAGTGTTCTAAAAAGTAAAAGCTGTTTATAGTCACAATTAACTTACTTCCAAGCCTTGGGTATATTCAATAGCTGTAAGATTTCAGCTGCTCACACCCCTACAAAGGAAATGAACCCACCTAGAATCTTAGGCCAACAAGATGACAATTAAAAACTTCTGTTTTCTAACTATGCTTTCAAAGAATTGTAAGCACGGAGGCAGAACATGCACTAGAAAACCCTGCAGTTAAGTTAAGCTCCAAAGAGATTTCAATAAATGCCTCTTGCAACTAATCTATTCCACTACAACTGCCCCATGTTCTATGATCACGTGTATTTTTCCTTCCTTTAGTATTTCAAACGTAATAGCACATGCAATAGCAAGGAATGAAATTTTACTGGTTGTATATCATTTCAACATCATTTACGCACAACTATACTCTTAGAATAAACAAGCTAACTGGAAGCAAGGAAAGCTGGAACAGCTCTACTAAAGCAATTCTCTACAGTAACTGGTATTTGTGGGGCAAGTCAAGAGAATTTTGAGAAATGACTTTGTGTCTATAAACAATAATTAAAGAAAAAAAAAATCTGTTCTCAAAACTTTACGTTAGTCAGAACCCCTATCAGGGAAAGCAAAAACCCAGCAGCAAAGGATTCCTGAAGCACTGTGATGGATTTGGTCAAATCTTTCAACCTCACCAAAAAAAAAAAAAAAGATTCTACATACAAACACTGAAAAACGATAGTGCTGAAGCTGTAAATGATATGAATGGCTGCAGCAAATCCACCCTGGCCACCCATACTGCCTTCCAGACTCCTCTGCTGAAGTGCATTTTTACCTGCTCTAGAGCAGCTTGGGGAAAAAGAAACCCAGCAGCAAACTACTGACAGGCTTCCAGAAGCGACACCGAATCCATCTCATCACAGGCCTTTGAGAAGTTTGTTTTGGAACAAACACACTGAATTTTTATTAAAAAATAAATAAATAATACCAGAATAGTATTAAAAAGATTCATAAATTATTTGTTGTCTTAAAGTCTTTCCTTCTTTGGAGCCATTTAAGGTCACAAAGCATGGGTTTGGGCACTTATGCACAGGAATCAAACATTTTCATGTAGAAGCTTCAACTCTTCAGGGGTTTTAAAATTTCTACATGAAGTGCAAAAAACACATTTAGAACATTTACTTGCACTTGATGTAATCTCAGCACCTAATGACTGACAGATTTCTATATAGTCATGACATTTACAAGGAACAGCTTCACCAGATCATCTACATTTACAACCAATTTCTCCCACTGTTTTAGACATGCATTATCAGCTATGATTGCAGCACAACAGAGTAAGATATGAAAGCAGAAAAATATGCTTTAAAGAATGACATTTCCATTCATACGGTCACATAAATTTCTCACACTGTTGTACCTCTGGAATCAGCAGGCAATAACTTTCTTAGGTGGAAGTAGAAAAGCTTTCTTAAATTTCCTTGAGAGGCAGAAGGCCGAGCACACATTACCTTCTTTTACTGAGTAACATTTTAACCAAGGTACAAAAGAATTTCCGTTGAAAACCACGTTGCAGAGTAACGTATTGCATGAGATGACACACAGTGGCTTTAATGGATGAAAACAAAAGGAAACAAGGGCTGCATCCAAGCAAAACTTTGGGGCAGACGTTATTTATACTTCCTACTAAAGAGCAGAGCAAATGCAAGGGAACTAGGTGTGTGAATCCTTTCTTAATACCTCATCAAGCCAACTAACTACAAACACAGCTAGTTAATAGCACGACTCACAAATACTAGTAATTCTTCTGAGCATCTCTTAGACTGCTGCCTCCAATTGCTTACGCTACTACCTCCAATTGTGCCTCCAATACTGCAAGATCTAAATTTTAAGTACTATTAATCACGTAGTTCATCACCCTATAAGAAGCATAAATTGGTTAACTACTACATTATCCTCCTTTCCTACTGTCAACACTAAGCGTGCATTTCAAATACACAAATGTTATTCTTTTCCTGCCTAATTTGCTTGCTTGCAAATTAAGAAAGCTTCCTGTAGCATCATACTCAGTCTGAAACCTGAACTTCACTGCTCATGATTAGAAACTGCTTGGAGACTCAATTTCATAATGTAAACAAACCAGTCCTTCTAACCAGCCCCACAATTGGTAGTTTATTAGAATTGCTTCAGACTTGCCAGCTCAAACTGTTTTGCAGTGAGTTTTTGTGCTTAACCAATTACCCCTTCAAATTTGATATACTTCAGTACTTTAACTCCATACACATACTAACACTCCACACGCTCACAGAGAAAGCACAAAAAACTCAATTACAGTGTATCACAGCTTATTACAATACACTCAGCCATCAGTACATTTTTACAACTCTCTGAAGTCCAACCTGGTGCATTCCATCTGGTTTCAGTCGGATCCTTTTTTGCCTTTTAAACGCAATGGCATTAAGTTAGTCTTTTATTGAGAACAAGCACACAATAAATGTTAGCTCCACATTTTTTTTCCCTGCATATTAAGGTTAAAATTAATCCTCAGGTCACACTTAAGAACTTGGGCAATAATTTCCAACCATCACCACAGCTTTGGAACACAAAATATTTTCCTTTCATTACCCTCTGTGACATCTTATTATCAACGATTTGTTTAATCCATCTCCCCTCCTCCCCCTGGGGTAAGTAAAAGAAGAAAAGAGATTTTATGGAGGATACCAATAAGGAACTTGTGGTATTTCCATCAGAACTGGACTTGTATACCTAAAGGGACATCCAGCTGACTGAAACATTGCTGCTTTTATACTAGCACAAGACTTCTTTGCTTTAAACGTGCCTTGTAAGGCAATATATTCTAACTAATAATACATGTAAACAAGAACAGAAAAGAATTGTGTGGTATCTTCAAAAATTTTATTAACTGTGACTGGCTCCCCAAACAAAAAAAAGCATTAACAACTTCAGACATGGCTTTCTCACACAGTACTTGTTCTTTTCATTTCCACATCTGTACATCATCTAGCACAGCTTAAAAAAAAACCCAAAGCATGTAATTCTTGTCAGCTGAGAAGTATTTAACTAGCACTCTTTAAAGAGACAAAAATGGCAAGGCCAAGCCCAAGATGCAAGTAATGAATGTACTGTACATGGCAGAACTGATATCATAAAAGCCATACAGCTCAGATAACAATAGGGATGATTCTGGTTTTTCTTAAGAGTCCTCTTATAACTAACTGGAAAAAAAAAAAATAGATCAAGTGATAATGATCTGTATTACAAAAGAGGTTCAATCACAAAGAGCTCACGAGAACCCCACTGCATTTCAAAGGCACCTCAATTTCCAAATGATGCCAAGGAAACCACAGGAGAAAACATGACCGAAGAATAGAAAGTTGAAAACTCATTTTGCACCACAACAAAAATAGTTTAAGAGTGATACATAGTGGGGGAGTCAGAGGGAGGAAAAAAAACAGCCTTCCCAAGCCTGAAAAAAGTTATTAGCTATTTCTTAACACATTCATTTAGAACAGAAAAATCCTATGCTCACATGGGCCTGGAGTCTGAAACTGCTCTACTTACACAACTTTGTAGTTCTCAAAAGCTACAAATTCAATCTGTGAACCAAAAATCCCTCTTCTAAGTATTTCACCAGAAACATTTGCTCTCTCACGCTCCTGTTTCAGCTAACTGGCATTTTCCAACAGAACTGTTATGCTGAAAAACGTCATCATCTATCATAGGAAGCACATCTGAAAGTCAGCCCTCGCTCTGCCTCATATTTTTAAGGTTATTCAGGATCTACTGTAACCACAGCAGATAACTACAAGCTGGCATCCCTTTCTCAATTAAATTCACATACAAGGACATGACTAAATTTCACTACATGTGAAAACAAAAAGTTATGCTTCTATCGGTAGACAAAGCCAAGAAACAATGTTTAAAATGGACTCAATATTCCATCTGGGAAAAAAAAAAGTGGGAAAAATTGGACATATACTTTCCAAACGCCCTAAAATTCATGAAAAAATTAACATGCTGGACAAAGCTTTACAAAAATTCAGCTGCTCATATAAAGATCTTCATTAAAGAGTAAAATCCTAAACACTGCCACCAAATGTGTGAATTGCCAACAAAGGGTATAACCTGAAAGCAGGGACTACAGGCTTTCATAAAGCTTTAAAAGACGGGGAAAAAATAAAGTTGTGTATGTGTGTGTATACACTTCCATTCCAACTGAATTGCATTAAGACTGTGACAAGTTCACAAAAGCTACAGGATTTGGAGGGAACACTGACAATAGTAATTCAGCCAGCTTTTTTTCCCCCCTTGCACAGAATGAATGAATGGCGAAGTATTCTAAATTTGTCAGTTTGTGACATCCACTGACCCAGAATTCAGAGACACTACCTCATAGTTGGTGGATCAGTAGCAGCAATTCTGACAAAGATCCTCTGTCAAGGATGACAGTCCTGGCAGGCGCAACCTTGGTGGTAGGTCAGCAGGGATACAGACTTGGCAGACGGCGTCCTGCACCTTGCCAACCCACACTGGTCAAGCACACTGAAGTGCCAGCCAAACTTTTCTACGTGGTCACAGAAGCACCGCTGAAAAGGCTTCCAGAAAACAGCACAGGAACTTGCACTGTGACTAACGATAACTGCAGAAGTCCTGAACTGCTGTTCAACTTGTTTGTAATGAGTTGTTTATCAACGCTAGCCATGAAACACCTCAAGTGTTTTCAGCTAACATGAGAATAAATATCTTTTAATTCTGAGCATGAACTGCTCTCCTTACTTCGACAGAACAAACCTGCCACTATAAAAAATTATCTCAAGACCTTTCAAGAAAAAAAACACATTCAAACTAATCTTAACAAAGCCAGCAGGGACATTAAAAGAAGTGGGTTTGAATCAACACGAAGCATTTAACTGTCAGCAAAGGAAGGAATACAGAATTGTACTGAATTGCCACAGCAGTATGGCTGCAGGTACATAGTTTGGCAAAGGCAACAAAGGATTTTTAAGAGTTTTCTCTAGAGAGCCATAAACAGAATACAGAGAACATCCTACTGAAATTAAGTGTCCTCTGGAACATTACAGATCGCAGCATAATTTTCAAAGGCCATTAGACAAACTACAGAAATATAAACTACACTTAATAGTGCATTAGCACGCTATCTTGAGAGATGGAATTTCTTCCAGCTCAGATAATGTTGTACCATCCCGAAAACTTTGCTAAAGAGATTACATACTCAAGCTGCAAGATGAAGAATTTGACTTCCTCACAAGAACCAAGAAGCATAGGGCCCAAAGCTACAATTCCTTCAGGTTCATCACAGGTTAAAACTCTGAATCTCCAACAAAAAGCACCCAGTGCAGCTGCATGCAGCATAATCGCTGCACACCCTTTTGCTGCGACCTTTTGTGATCAAGAGAGAGAGAAATGCAAAGGAAGCCACTCATCCTCTTTTTCTACTTCTCCCCCCTACCACAACTGCCCATCTTGTGCACTTCCTGGGCTTCCATTAGGAAATTCCCTCTTGGAGAAAAAGAGCAAAACAAGAACATTCCTCCCTCAAGTGTATTTTCTCCATATTTTAAAGGAAAATAAAGGTTTGAGGACACGAACCCCAGCAAGAACAAGGTTTGCTGTGATTTTATTTTCAAAAATAAGTGCCATTAAGCACTTACCAGCAATTTCAAGGCCAAGGGAACAAAATTTAAATATCAGATGTAAGAGTAAACCACTATCAAACAGTAGGGATTAAGACATTAAATTCAGAAACACCCTACACAGACAGAGCACTCAAAAGTTACAACACACACTAATTATGAAACATCTTCAATTAAGTTATTTGCCTCTTCTATTAACTTCCAGTACCAAGAGCTGCCAACTTCATAAAGTATTACAGCTTTTGAAAAGCATGGGCACGTGACTGTGAAACGTCTGTATCATTCTATCCTTCCTCTTCAATCAGATTCTCTAATTCCTCACAGTGTTGGAAGGACGCCCTGCAGAACTCCCATAATCGAGACCTGCAGCGCACAACACAGTTTCATTCCTCACAATTTTAAAGCCACATGCGGCAGATAAATTACCTGAAATTAACAAAGGAAGAAAAACCAGCAAGAGATTTCATCTAAAGCCATCACACGCTGACAATCTAATTTCCCAACACAAAACTTACAGCATAATGCACATCCTGACAGTTATTCCTCAAGTGTTTTGTTATAGCGGAGCGCTCCCATCATTCACTGAATACCATCCATAAACCCACAGATTCCACCAAGAGATTCAACAACTATCACTGAGCCTCCGGGAAATCCGTTCTTCTCATTTTCCTGAGGCTCACTGGATTTGCTCAAACTCCTACCAGAAACTCCATTAAGAGCACACTGATCACTTGATTCCCAGTCTTGTGCTTTAACCACAAGACCATATTTCCTCCTATTAACTTTACAGTCCCCAGAAAACAAAACTTGCCCCTCTCCATCCATCTGTTGCCAAGCAGCTGTCAGTACAGGATGAACGCTGGGCTGGACAAGTGTGCTGCAAGAAAGTGCCTGCAAGAAAGCGCCTCTTTATCAAAGTGTTTGGAGCACGGGGATTTATCACTCCACGCATTCGTTTGTCCGAGCCTTAAGAGCATTACAAGCAGAGCTCCTCATATATTAGGAAGGAAAAAAAAAAAAAAAAAAAAAAAAAAAAAAAGCCCAGCCTCTCATTAGCATTGCAGCAGCGCGTTTCTCCAGTCAGGCGCACGGAGCGCTGCAGCGGACACAGAGCGGGGCTGCCCCCCTCACCCCCCGCCCGCCCCGAACCCGGCCCGGCCGCCCCCCGCTGTCAGCGCCGAGCGCGATCCCCGCAGCGGCCCCGCGCGCCCGGGAGGGCCCCCACCGCCCGCCGGAGGGAACGGAAAGAAGAAGAAAGTTTCCCAGCGGGCCCGCGGCTTCCCCCCGCCTCACCACAAGCCCGGCCGCGCCGCCGTCGCCGCCCCCCCCGGGCTGCCCTCGGGGCGCCCCAACCCACCCGACGCGGAGCGAGGCGGCCTCCCGGCCTCCGTCCGTTAAAGCTGGAGGCGGCGGCTGGGCCTCGGCCGCCCGCGCTCAACAAAACTTTATGCGGCGCCCGCGGAGGGGACAGCGGCGCGGCGGCGCCGGCGGGGCCAGCGCCGGGACCCGGATGTGCGCGAAGGGCGGGGGGAGCCGGGGCGGGGGAACGGCGCGGGCGGGATGAGGAGCGCGGCGCACGCGCGCTGCCGCCCCGCGCGGAGGAAGGGAGGAAGCGGACGCGGCGGGAAGGGCCGGGGCGGGAGCGCTGAGGAGAGAGAGGCGGAAGGCCCGGTGGGAGTCGTTCCCCGTAGCCACTAAGTAAAGCAAAATAATAATAAAAAAATTACAACGAAATATTCACGTTTGGTTGTCTGTCCCAAACGTAATTTACCTCAAGATGGAGGAATAAAAAGTTTTCCTCGAGCTCCATGCTGCCCCACACGAACCCCTTGGAGAGGAATGCAGTGCTGAGGCCTACCGAGGCTATGTGCACCCGGCCTGCACGGCTCCCAGCAGCCCGGCACACTGCGAGATGGGAGCCAGCCCCATCTGCTCCTCAGGGCCAAGCACCGGCCTTGGCCTGAGTGCTGTGGAATGTTCTGTGTCCCTGAGCTTTACGTGCAGTGCTGAGGTCCCTACCAGTAGCTGGATCTCACTGTAGCCAGAAAAAGCATAAAGATCCAGGAGAACCTGTTAGTAGCGTTAGGAATGGCTCCACAAAGGTCTGTATAAAAATCCTTGTGCATACCGCATGGGACAAACCCCAGCTTACCTCACAGCCCCTGCTGTGTGATGTGGAAGTGACTGCTGCTTCCTCCCAGCTCCTTGCTGACCGGCAGAGCAGCTCACCACACAGAGGTGCTTGGCCAACACCTCCTGCGAGCCACAATGCCTGACCTTGATCAAGCACACTGCCAGCTAACTGTTCATCTCGTGCCATTTTTAACTATGTGAATCGATGGATACAAGGGTCTCAGGTTCCACACTGTGACTTGAGCCTTTTTGACATTTCCCTCAACAGACCACAGAAGTTAGGAAACCAAAATCCTTGATTTCAGCTAGATCTGAAGAATGCGCGTATTTGAAATCAGTAATAAAAAATGAGTTTTCCATGCAGGAGCCTCTTATAAGGACAGACTGGTAGGAAAGACTGAAGTGTTCTGCACTGCAGGTAGAACTGCTCACCTCAGTGTGCTGCCAAGGCCCAAACTGATGGCACCGAGAAGTTTATCTTTGCGTAGGTAAAAAGAGGATGCACAAACAGAGCGAAGTATTTCACACTTTAACCCACAGAATGATTTTAAGAGGAAACTTTCTACAGGAAGACTACTAACTAGTTCATAATGCAAAGGTGCCTTAAAGGAGGCTGACCGGAGGTCTTTCCAGACACTTTGCTGAGCTCAGCTGAATCCCAGCCTGATCTACTACATAAAGTTCTAGAGAAAAGTTACTTCCTCTGGCAAAAATATCCCTTAGGAAGGATATACTAGGCCAAACCATTATTTTTATACAAATTTTTATCTCTTGCAGGACATGTAACTGCACCAACTTCCAGCCATTAGAAATCTGTTGTATCCATTGTATCTGGCACACCAACCAAATCTTGGTATTAAAAAATTTCTTTTTTGAAAAAAAAATATTAAAAACAGGCAAACGAAAAGAAAAATGATTATATCTATACATTACCTTTATGTGTTACATAATTCAGCCAGCAAGAAACCACATGAAACCCTAAGCTTTATTTGTGTAACTTAAGAAAAAACTAAAAACAAGAAAAGGAAGGTAAAGGTTGTAGAAATGGGAAAAGAATCCAGTGAGCCAAACTGAAGTTTCAATTTCAAACGTTTTCACTTTTAGGAAATTATTTTCTGGCTCAAAACCATGTGGCTTTTAATTGTTTTTAAAGCCAACAGAAGTTTTTAGCACTGGTGTACTCTGATCAGATCTATACAGAGTTCAATGAATAGACCAACAGGATATCTCTACTAAAGTTTATGACAACAGTGAAGGTGTATGGCTTCAGTCTACATTAGTGAAAGAACAGAGCTAACCCCCTTTGGGGACTCCTATGCATCTCTGCACCAGCAATTGTTCTCCTTTGGCTAGGCAGTCCAAAATATGGGACAAAAAAGAAACAAAAAACAACTGTTGGTCTTTTTCCAAATCTTTTGTGTAACTTAATTAATAAACCAAGTAACAAACAACAAATTGGCAGCAGGCATTTTAGGTGTTGTTCATGTGCCAGCCATCATGTCTCCACAAAACAAAATGTTCTCTTATTAAAAGAAGTTACAAAACAGTTGTATGTTGTCAAGCAAGGCTACAAGGCAGAGGTCTGATGTGCTTCCTCCTGCAGAGGTACTGGAATTCTAATGACCGGGAACACTGCAGGTGTGCATGCAAGCATATGGGAGAGGACAGAGAAAACAGCAAGTTTTCTAAAACTAAGTTGTGCAAAGTTCTCAGTTTAAAACTACTGGCAAGTTAGGCATGTCTGTTTGCAACACACCACTCCTCTGAAAGCACTTGGCTCTTAAGCACAATATATTTATTATTATCCTAGTCCAAAATTGTCCATATAATCTACCAGCTGCAAAACAACTTTCCTCTTCTTTGCCATTTTGTCACAGATTGCTGACTCCTTCTTGTCAACGGGGCAGCGTAAAGGATAAAGTAAATTACATTTGCCTTCTAGTGATCCAAGACTGTGCATCCTCAAGGTGAAAAGAACATTAATACCACTTATACCTCTGTCTATTACACACGTGGTTTTTGTCACTTAAATCTCTAGCGCCATCCTTCAGTAGGTGTACTCCAGTAACAGAAAGTTCGATAAAAGGCTTGCAGCAAGTAGAATCAAGGCATCCTGAAGGTAGTTTCCAGAAATCACGTGATTTCATGAATTCAGGAAATGCATGAATTTCATAACTCATGAATCCATCAGTCCTCTTCTAGCACTGGCAAACCTGGAGTCTTCAAAATACAGACACGCAACTCTGATCATCTAAGGAAAAAATAACCAGCTAACCTTCTTATTACCTCAACAATTTAATTATAATTGTGTGTTCAGATTCCGCAGAGACAACTGCACACATCTTTATGCACTTCCTCTGGCCTTGTAAAATCAACTGAAGTACAACTACCTGTCTCACATTCCTTTGCACACAGCCTAATGGCAGTGAGGACCGAAAACTGTCTTCTCATAAAACCTGAGCTGCTGTACATGTTTATGCTGAAGCTAGCTATAAGCTTACAGTCTGATCAAAGTACACACTAATCAACTGAAAAATTGCCACCACTTTGTATCAGGCCTTGCATGGCTGAAAAGCAACCATGAAGCTCAACAGGTATCTTAAATTACAGTATTTTGATTTTCTCACTACGTTTTGAATACGACCCCTCCACTTGTTAATAGGATCTTTTGTTTGGTTTGAAATAGTTTGAAAATTAAATAGATTGTTTGAATTATAAGGAAATAATCTTGAAAAAAAAAGTAGCCTTATTATGAAACTTTGGCCTCCCTGTGACTTCTGAGATGACTGCATTATTCAACTTAATTCTCTGACAACCTTCTAAATTGATGGGAGGGGGGAATTGTTTTTAACGTATGTGTTTAGAAAAAATAAACGAAGTTGCTGTGTCTCCACCTACACTAAGCATCGGCAAAGCCACTTCATAGCCATGTTGAAAAAAAAACCCCGTAGTGTGAAAGATGACTTGCATATTTAAACCAAATCCGACTCAAAAACAGAATCAGGGGAATTGGATAGGATGGCTCCTGAAAGTTACACTCACAGCTGTCAGCTGGGGAGAAATGGGGGGAGGGGAAAATGCCATGAAAGGAATTTATTTATTTATTTATTTGTTTGGCAGTGAGGAGAGGAACATGCCATCCCTGTTAAAAAATTTTCAGGGTGGGAAAGGCTAAGGAGGGGCTAACATACTATACATACCTTTACGTATATTTTTGAGGCAGAAAAACAGCATTATGTTTAAGCAGAGCCAGTGGAAAGGAAGGTAATGTTCACTCTGGCCATTTGGTCCTCTTAAATAACCTCACAATGTACAGCATGCTGAATGCCAGCACAGTGATGGCAAGTGGCTGCCTCACAACAAGAAAGCAGTACAAATGTTGTGTACATCACGTCACACATATAAGAAAGTTAAATCTAATTGAAAAAAAAATGCTTAGTGTCTGGATGAAATACATTAGAAGTGTTTATTTATTAGAAGCGTTTAAGCCTTTGGTGATGTGGGCTGCTGCGAAGTTACGCTAGCTGGCTCATGGCCATTCCGTTCCCTGTTATTGTTACAGCCACACTTCTGGAAATCTTACATTACTCGACTCACAAAGCAATACAGAGGAGGAGAGAGGAGGATTACTCTTGGTTCATGAAGCTATAGATATAAGACATTAACACGGAATTGTAGATCAGGGAGGGAAGGTAAGCCAAAGATACACTCCCAAGCAAGTTTAAACCTCCAATTTTTCTTACCTAGACTGAAAGGATAAATGAGATCAAACAGGTAACTGAGTACTGCTACATCTCTGAGATGCTTGAAACAAGGACGTTGTGTAAAGGTTTTGTCAATTCAAATCAACATTGTCTTGTTGACACTACAGAATAAAAATGTGAATATCTTAGAGATGGTATTTGAGATGACAGATCTGAGTCAGCTAGAGGTTCAAAACTGAACACGCCATTCAACCTATAAATGTCAAAAGACCTGACAAAAAAAGTCAAAGTCCTAAGAAGGGCAAAAGGACACTGTAGGAAGAGTAAGATGCCCAAGAAGTAATCAAGAAGAGAAGGCTTTGCCTGAGAACCCTGAGACCTGTTGCAAAGTCCCTATCAAAGCACGAACCCTCTACCACTGACACCTGTGCACAGCATTTGGTCAGGGCAAAGTCCTGCTAAGTTCAATCTGCTTCTTGGAATGGGAGGCGGAAGCCTTCCCAGAGGAATGGGAAAAATGTCCCAGCTGATTAACACGAAGTTATACACCGCTCTCACAGAAGAAATGATCAATAAAGGAATTTTAAATGCTATAATTCCTTTGAATATTCTTCCAGTGTTGCTGCTTTTCTAGGCTATCTCCTAGCTTCCACTCACTGTTACTTCAACAGTAAATAGATATACAGTACTCTCACTTCCATTCTTCTAAACCTGTGATGTTCAACCATTTCCAGAACATAACCTCACAATAAAAGAACACCTTATGGAGTCTGACCCTCACTGCTGAGCTCAGAGAAAAGACAGCCTCCACCTCCTGCCTCCTCCACCTTGCAAGCTGCCTACAACAACCTGGAGACAAGGGGGAAGATGCAACATTATATCTGATCACTGAGCTTTCTTTTATGTCAACTGTGCTCAATATTAGCCATGAAGAAAACTGTTTTTATTTTCTTTTTCCTTGAAGATTTACTCACCTCCCCACCACTTGTTTAACATCCTCCACTGTCAGCCACACTTGTGCACACTCCTCCAAGTTAGGACCTCACGAAAAATTGAGCATAGCCCCAGTTATTCCCAGGGTTTTTTTTACTCCCAAGGCCACGCTCTGCCTTCTGAGTTAGCTCCCTTCTGAAAGTGACTGGCATTTGACTGGGACAAATGCTGTCTTTGGGACAGAGAGGAAATCAAACACGCAAGCTCACATTCAACCCAGCCATCTGCTGACACAGTCACGAGCTGGAATTCCATTTCTTGTAGTGAGAGTTGGGACCAACATCCACAATAACTCTGTGCTGAAAACTTGTATTTGTGACTCCATGGCCAAAACCACAGGGAAGCTATTTTTAACACAGTGGAGCTCTAAATAGTAGAAGCACTGAAAATTTAGCTCGCATTATGGACCAAATTCTTCTGGTTACACCCACTCTATGGAGAAGCCTGAACACTATAAACAGAAACACTCTCAGAGATTAAAAAAACAAAAATACCCCCAACTTTTCCTTATGAGTAAGATCAGTATTTTAAAATGAAGAAAGGTACAGCATGTCCTCTTAATAAAATAAAAGGAAAGGAAAAAGGAGCAACCTGAAATAGAAGGGATCTGTTACAATAATTGTATCTATGATAGTAAAGATAATACCTCCTACTACATATGCCAGAACAATACCTGTAGCTAAAATCTCTCCAGTCATTATGCAGATACTTCTGGCTTAGACCAGTCAAGAGGACACTGTGTTTTATAACAGCTAGACCTAAACTCAATTACTCATAAGACAACTTCCTAACAGCACTTTATCACCTGAGGATTGCACAACACCAAACAATGAGTGATGGCAATACAGAGCGCTAAAGCTTTCCCATGGAGCAGCTGACAGGACCCAACTTTCTCCTTCTGGGTACATTTCTACCAAAAAAAAAACCCCAATTGATGCCATGCCAGGCCTTTAGAACTTATATTTAAATTCCATGGCACACCATGGGACACTTTTTCCCCACCCTCGTGACCAAAGAGTTGGGTTTACTACTTTCCTTTCCAGTATCAATATCTGCACATACAACTAGAATAACATCTATCATAAATAAAAGCGCTTTTGGTTGTAGCATGGTGCAGTTTTGAGCAGCATGTCCTAAGTTATTTGTTTCTGTTCACTACAAACTTATTTCCACTTTTTGTTTTTTAAGACCAGGAATTAAAACTCCAAGGAGAAGCCAATAAGATGAGCTGATCACTGACCCTCATAACAGCAGTCAAATGTTATATCTCATTCAGTTTTTTATCTCTGATGGGACTCCTTCCAGTCTTCACTGCCCTATGACATACATTTGGAAAGTAAACACAAGGAAGGAAATCAACATTTGAAGGATACATTTTCAAAGTTCTATTTTTGCAAATCTGAAACAACTTGCAGTTCTTATGGAAACACCTCCACGTTTCACATTGTCAAGGAAAAGTTCATCGGCTTTTTGCTCCAACTGCACAGATAGGGCCCATGTAAGGCACAGTCCCTAAAATAGTTCACAACCCAAATTACAATTCACCATATCTTGGGAATGACATTTAGGATTCTCGAGGAGCTTTCAGATCATTTTTAGACCGTGAATGTAACTTCAGCTGTCACTAAGTAGGTTTTATTTTGTAACAGATTTTATCCTTTGGAATGTTATGTTTGGATTGAGCTGCAGAAACGGAAAAATAAATGCTCCCGTTTGCTTAACCAACTGAAACGTAACTCCTAAAACAAAGCTGAAACGTTTTGTCCTTTAATGTTCATACAGCAGCCCAGGCTTCAGCACACAG
The DNA here is from genome assembly GCF_016699485.2 of Gallus gallus. Classification (NCBI taxonomy): domain Eukaryota; kingdom Metazoa; phylum Chordata; class Aves; order Galliformes; family Phasianidae; genus Gallus; species Gallus gallus. The sequence goes on from NC_052544.1 coordinate 14,733,583, forward strand.
ACCCCGAGTTAGACTGGGAAGTCCCCACGTAGGTTTGGGAGGGGGGGAGGAGAAAAACCTTTCTCCCTGTTCTGACTCCATTAGCGTAGTTAACGAGAATTCCCCATCTCCGTGCACATTAAATAAATATTTAACGTGTCAGGATTTAATCGGAATCCCAAAAGTTAACAATAGCCTCTGCTATCGGCGTTGCTATCTCGGGACATGTCTTCGCAGGCTTATATTTAGATCTCGGCCACCTCGCCCAGCTGCACTGCAAATAGGACAGCCCCTCTTAAAAAAAAAAAAAAGAAAGAAAAGGAAAACCACCCTCAAAAAACCCCAAGTCAGTAAAATCTGCGAACTTTTATACAGTGCCGCCATCTCTGCTGCAAACCTACCCTTAGCGAAGCGAGCAGGAGGCTCGGGGAAAAAAGAACGAGCAAATGAACGTGGCTTTACCTTCAGAACATTAGTGCCGCTCCATGTTCTGCCCCCTCACTCTCGCACTAGCCGCTTCCCAGGCGGTCGCTGCTTCTCTCCCTTTTTCTCTCATCCTGGCCACTGCGGGGCGAGGGGCGGAGCTGCCCGCTGGGCCCGGGGCTCTGCAGCGCCGCGGAACGGGGCCGGAACGGCGAAGAACGGGCGCGGGAGGGCGCGGAGCCCCCGCGGAACGGCCTTGGGCTGTGTGCGAGCAGGGCAGGCAGTTCAAATTCCCCCTTTAGCAACATTCCAGGCTCCTAGTCTATTTTTCGCTCCCGGCCTTCAGCCTGGAATAATGCTGTTGGTGTGCAGCCATGCAGCCATGTTCTGTGTATGTCTTTTGTGCAATCTGTACCAAAACCTCTTTGCCCCGGCGTAAATCGTGCCTGGAGCGCTGAGTAACTCATCCAGTGCAGCTCTACTGGTGTGCAGAATGGGAGCACCATCCACCACAGGGCACTGACTATTGCATTAGGTCACTTTGCATGAAAGAATAACAGATACACAGTCTGGACACATTAAATGTATGCAGTAGAATTACAGAATCACAGAATGTCCCAAGCTGGAAGGGACCCATAAGGATCACCGAGTCCTGCTTGTATGCAGGCATGCACACAAACGTCTCAAAATGAGCCGGGTTGGTTAGGGTAAGGTCACCTTCCATGTAAAAAATACAGTTGTAAAGTATGATTGATCTTCATAGCAGGCCTTCTAAACTTGCATTTTACCACTTTGCACGTATATATAAAAGTGGAAAAAATAGGAGCGGTATTGAAAAATGGGAGTGCAATAGATGGCTCTGGCTGTGAATTTGCAGAGCTGAACACAATAAAAGCTGATCAGTCGTGTTGACAGCAGAGCTCGTAGAGGTTTCAAAGTCCAGCTGATAGGAAGTCTGACAGCTGCACACCCTTAGAGCAGAAAATAAAATTTGTGTGATTAGGTGCTTGCAGAATCAAAGCATTTATTGTTAAACTATTAAGACTTATGAGTAAGCCCAATTATTAGCCATTATGTCTAATCATTAGCCATTGGTCTTCATGAATATGACTACAGTTGTGTCTAAACAATCAGCTCAGTCCTGTCCAATGGGTTCTTAACTCCACCATGGGTTGGGTTCTCATGCAAGAGCTCAGGTTATTTGGCAGCACGTGAGACAAGAGCAGGCAGGACGGCTCAGACCCCCATGAGGAAAGCATGGGGAAAGATGATCAGGGCTTGGCATGGAAAAGCTAGACTTTGGATTTCTTTGAAGGATTCAGTCAGTATGTGAGGCAGGTATATCTTTGTTGATGAGGGGAAATGAGGCAGTGGTCTCCCAAGAAGGCCTAACTACTCAAAGGAAGGGAAGCAAATATCTGGTTATAAGTGGAATTTTGCAGGCAAGCAGGCACACGTTGGTGCTGCTCAGCCTATTCCTGGAGAAGGGAGTAAGGCTGGAAGAAATAAGTTATCTATGGATAGTGAAGTTGTCATGGAACACAAAGATGTAGACTGAGGAACTGCAGGAGGACTTCAGCATTCTGCCTGAGAACAAAAGGCAGATAACATTTGGTGTAAGTATAAATGTAAGGTTACACATATTGGGCTGAAGTTGCATCCGAGACAATGTGCTGTAATCTATTATTAGCCAGGAACAAGGTTTTGTAATAGTTAGATGCAGGTGTTGAGAGCACTTTTGATCACCAAGAAGTGCAATGAATGGCAGGAATTACTAGAAAAGGAAAAGCAAACAAAGCAAAGATGATCATTACGACATTGTGAGTTCCTGGTGCACCTGCACCTCAAATTGCAGACAGAGTGCTGGTTCTCCGTCTCAAAAAGAAGCACTGAAGCTGACGGAGGTAATGACGTGGGCAAAAAGAGCCATCTGAAGCAACAGATGGGTCCTATATAGGGAATGTCTAAATAGTCTTTCCATCTGGAAAAGAAACATCTGAGAAAGGATGTTCCAGACGTGTTTAAAAAGCTTGAGAGGAGCAGGGAAGGTAAAGGAATGCTTTGTCTGCCTTCCAGTTCTGGAGGAGGTGAAAGCAAGCTTAGCTGTGGGCTTTTAAGAGGCAAAAGGTCATTCTTCACATAAAGCATAATAAGGGGTTCAAATTCCCAAAAGAAAAACCCGTTAAAGGCCTCTAGATGTAAAGACACCAACTTCTGGAACAGGAAGTCCCTAGGTTGTAAGTTCTGTGGAATTGCTTTTTGCCTGGTACTCACAGCCTTCCTCTGGGCATTCTCTGCTGCTGGCTGCTGGACAGGATGCTGAGCCGGGCTGAGATTTGGTCCAACCCAGCTGGGCTGTGCTCACGTTCCTCACACGCACTTCTGAGAGCTGCAGTTAACTCACATGTGAGCTGCTGTAGCTCAGGTCTTACTGGAGTCATATCTCCTTGTCTAAAATATCACACGTTCTGCTCTGTATTTTTTCTGATCGTGTGAAACCTCAGTTCTCTCTCCCCCATTGTAAATATAGCGTTATGTGCTTATAAATTATGCATTAAAAATGCTTCTATTGATAGGAATAATACTCTTCCAACCAACAAGTGTGAAATATTTTGTGTTAAGCATTCTGGCCTTCTCAGTATGTTCAGGAGAAAAACTTCCAAAAAGCCAGTAATGAGTTTATACTGTGTGATGCAAAAATGCATTAATTACTCTAATCTACATTAAGAAACTATTATTAAGAACTCCACATGAAGGGTAATTTAAACAGAAGCTTCCATTTAGTGAAGCTTCAGCACGGTGGAGCTCAACTATGCAGATAAAGACATTAACTGAGCTAACCACGGAGTATCTTTTAATCCACAGTTTTATATCATTATGTACAACAAAGAACACTGTGTTTTGAAACGTGCCTCTGGTCCTTCTCTCTTCCAGCAGTACGAAAGCTGTGCAAGAACAAGAAACTGCCATTCAAAGCAGATGGTTCTGCTAACCTGGCTTCTTTGTTAACATTTTCCGTGAAGGGAAAAACGGTGGCAAGGAAGAGGATCCCTTTGCAATCAGAAAGTTTGATTATGACGGGGGAAAAAATATCCCTTACAGCCACAGTACAGATGAGCTCCGCTTAAGGGAAAAGCCATTTTCAACCTTTCTGTTTTGACAGGGATGAGACTGGGGATTGCAACTGAACTTTCCCATTTGCCCATTCTCATCCTTCTCTAAACCTGTAATAGAAACAAATGTATTTTGACAAATTTGTATTTGCCTGTGGGACAGAACTGTGTCTCTTTTTTCTTGGGTGTGTTTCTTGGGTCCAGCTCAAGAGGACAGCAACGTAATTAATGAATATTTAATTATTACGCTTGCTGAGAGGAAAGTGTTTTTATTCCTATTATAAATGCAAAGAAAATTAAATTCATCAAGAAAATACCATCTGTCTCGAATCAGTCAGATGTCCCAGAGGCAATAGCAGAAGCGGAATTGCTAATTTGACCCCCAGTTTTGAATCCCAAACAAAAACCTGGTCATGGTGTTCTCAAGTGCAAAAACACTGGGTTGCATTTGCAGTGAAGTTCTGACTACACCCTGAACACCGACGTTTGGGGATTTCATAGAACAGCTAGGTGTTTTCACTCTCTATAACCAGGGCTGTGTTTCTGAGAAAGCCACACAATTCAATGTGAAATAAGCTCTTTCCTGCCTTTATTATACATAACTCATCACACCCAGAATTTAATGTGTTCTTTTTGCAAATGTGCTCTGCCAATTTATTGTATAAGCAACACCTTGATCTTCATTCTCCGATACGAATTTCTTAGAAAAGCTCTGATGTTGGTGCCAGGTTTTATTGGTGGGATAGTTGGAACTGCGGAGAGAAGGCTATAAACCTCAATGTTAGCAAAACTATTATTAGTGCTTACATTTAAGTGTGAGAATAATCTCTTTCCTATTCAGAGAAGTATTTAGTTCTATGCTTTACTGTAAGTGCATGTTTAAATTCAATTAACTTCATTTTAATCACGGGCTTAAGTGCTTTGCTCTCTTGGGATAATAAGACCACTGGCATTCCATTTAGCTTGCTGAGCTTGTTTTTAAGTAAATTTTGTACTCTCAAGTACAAACTGACAAACATGCAAATAAGAGTTACCTTTTTTGCCTAAAGACAGAAAATGATAAACTGAGCAGTTTTACAGTCCATAAGGGGAAACACCGAGGCACAGAGTAGCTATTCATTTCCCTGATACTATCGTATTAATTGTCTGTTAGTGAAATAGAGCCTTGTAAGGCAGTTCCATCTTTGATCTGCTTCAGTACATTACCAAGGACAAACTTACCCATTATTTTCCATTAAAATGAAGAACTTTGCTTGCTTGTTTGCCAGACAAAAGCAAATGTCTTTGAGACATTGTGGCCCATAGCTTCACTTGATACAAATTGGCACGTCTCCTTCATTCCAGTGGAATTACACTAATTTTACACCTCGGAGTACATCTCGGAGACTTTCCACGTCATGTATAAACTTGAATGGAGATTCTGTATCATGAGGTGAGATCATAATGTGCAAGCATTTCACAGACTTAAAACTATGAGGTCTGGGAATGCTTGACTGTTGCTAGTAAATACAATATGGCCTGGTAATTAGGTGGGACTGATTATTTACAAGAATAAGCCAGTTTGTAAGCAGAGCCAGAAAGCAGTTTTCTTGCCATGGTACTCTTAATTAACACCTTTTCCTCACCAAAGCTGTAAAATGCAAAATTATTTTATTAAGTTTTATGTTGCTCAAAAAAAAGACCTTTCAAACTTCATTAATGTTTGATCTGCACACCAGAGAAGTGACCATTTTAAAAAGAAGTAAAAGAATAATTGAAAAATTTGAACGTAAACCAACTCATACCATTGGCAAAAATATTCCTGAGACAAACTGAGGGCGGACATAAAATAATGCCTGTTTTCCACCGTTCCATTTGAAAGAGAATAAATTGCGTTCTATTGTATCAGTTACTTCAATTAACCTGAAATGAAAGATGTTCAGGATTTTGTAACACCTTGTAGAATTTAGGGAATCAGACCAAAAGCAAATCCAACAAAGTGGATTTTTCTGTTTTCCATACAGATACGTCAACAAAAAGTGATATTAACAAAGGCTCAGTATAGCAAAATATGTTGAGAAGATGGGGGAGCCACAATGCATCCCACACATGGGCTGGGGGGGCTGGGAGAGGCAGGGAGCCCCAAGGACTGATAGTGAAGTGAGGCTTCACTATCAGTACTTGTAGTGCTCTTGTAGTGCACTTGTAGGAGCACTCAGGGTTTTGCCCCTAATTACAAAATGTTTGCACTCTTCCTGGTCCCTCCAGAATTTATAGACTTTCAAAATGTTGGTTAGAATGACTTTCCAGGGTCCCACCTTTCTCTTGATGGACAAATACCTTTGCGTAAGTTGAAGAGAAGTTGGGTTTGGCTGGTAGGGCTTTGCCTTCTCGCTGAGCCTTTCCTCCACCTGCCTTTTTCCTTCCCACTTGTTTTTGCAGGCTTCACACTCAGAAGACCATAAGGCCATTCAGAGGCCCTAAATATATTATTTAATCTAAACGGAAAAAAAGAAGACGTGTCTGGGAGCAGAATGATTTCAGGATGTTCCAGTTCCTGAGGTGGGAAACCCCATGGTTAGTCAAAGATAATCCTGTTATTTCCACCAGTTTGACAGCAGTGTAACCATCACTTCCTGTTGGGTGGTAATGAAGCTGCATCAGTGCTAAAGGAGAGCAAAGCCAAACCATCCCAGCTTCCGAGTACAGAAGGGCTTTTGGACCTCCGTAGAAGTACACTTCCTTGTAAGCAGCAGTAATCCAGGACTATCCTTCCTAGGTTCTTTGCATTTAAACATCAGATGGGATGCACGACTTCAGAAGTGTTTTCTATCTGCACTGTAAATCAGAAAAAAAAAAAAAAAAAAAGGCAGTGAGTATTAAGAGCTTCCTTGGAATGAATTAGCATTTAAAGCCAGCTCAGCACTATTGTGTATCTGAGCAACAACCCTGAGTTCAGAAAGTTCAGTATAATGTAATTGAGATTTTTGTATATTAGAAGACAAGTCATATGGAATTTCTTTGCAGGCAGAAGTCTTGCTGCTTCCTTTCTGAACAGGGCCTGATTAGTGACAGCAGAATTCAGCTTTATGTTAATGCACCATTTAGTGCCCCGCTTTCGCACGCCGCAATGCTACATCTGTGCCCATTTCAAGTTCTCAGTTAAACTGGAAGCAAAAAGAATGGATTGAAATGGTGCATTCCAAGTGTCTCTCACATAGCTTTGCTCGCAAGCTGAATGGTCCTTTTTGTAACCAAAAGGACCAGAAGCAGCCTCCTTTCCCATCTGGAAGCCTTTTTAAAATCTGGCTTTTACATTTCTTTATGGCAGCAGAGAGAAAAAGACATAGCCTACATTGATGCTGTGCTTGCAGGTTGTCTGCCATTGCAATGGGCACAATGCACTTCCCCAGCCAATGCGTGGTTGTGCGCGAACCATCCATTTTTATCACTTTCAGTTATTGTTTCCTTCCTCTCCACAAGCATTTCCCACAGTGCCACTGTTTTCTATTGGCCTCCTTACTCAGCCAAGCTAATAGTTAGGGGCACACTGGGCATTTTGTTATGCTTTTTTTTATGTTCTGGTAGGCATGAAAACACTCAGTAGGGATTCCATTATGTTTTAGCACTTGTGTTGAAGGGTGAAATAACTTCACAGCCTGTCAGGGTAGTGATGCATCGTGAATAGTTCCTTCTTTATTCTACATATTTTTATTTAAACATTCTTAACCATGTTTTGTAACAAGCTGCTTTCACTGTACCAGACTGTCTGGAGCAGGAGGATCTGTTTTAGTTTTCAAATGACCATGAAAGATTGGAGAAAAGCCACAAACAAGAACATTCCTGTATTAAGTTATCACTTTTTTTTTTCCATGGATCTGAGGCTGGGGAGCTGAATCTCAGCAGAGTTTTTACCTTCATTTGCTGTTTTGCTGCCCCCGTTTTCAAAAGATTTTGTTGTTTTCACCTGAGTGCTGATTTCATCTCAAACTCTGACAATTTTATCTCTTCCATGATTTCTTTGAAGACTGGATGTCAGAATTTATGAAGGCAAACCGGTGCCGAAACCCATGAAGTCTGTGCTCACGTGCCCCTTTTTTTTCAGATAATCTTTGTCTTCAGAGCCTTGCCAACAACTCCTGCTTTTCCAATACCAGCGAGTATCAGATTTGCCTTTTTTGCTGTGTTGCTAGAACTCATCACCACATTCAGCTGAATGACTGCACCAGGCCTGTGGTAATGAACATCTCTGATGAGCTCGTTTTCATGAAACACCCAAACTTCTCTACCAGTATCAGCTGCATGAAGGTCATGCAGCTGCAGCAAGGGGTACTGCGTGGGGACTGTGGCCAAGGCCAAGGACACAGCCTCGGAATGGGAGAGGAGGAAAGGGCATTCCCCTGCATAGCTCACAGCTCCGCATGGAACGGTTCAAGTTAGAAGTCACTGAATGTTCCCGATCATCAAAACAAGAACATCAGTGAAGGAAGGACCTTGTATACACACTGAATGAATTCAGGACACAAAATCTCATCAGTCTCTTCTTAGTCTGGCAGTGTGCTTCTGAAACACCACAACGCTCTTTTGGTCTAACTTTCAGAATCTCTCAGGGGGTGGCTGAAGCCACCAGCCACAACGGTACATCAAAACATGATGATGTATCAGCAATAGCATGGCCTTTGTCACATTGCCTTTTGTGCTGACTTGTGCTCATGGATAAAATTTCTTCAGTAGGCCATGACAGTATATGTCACCTAGACGACCATCTTTAAAAACAGCTAAATTATAGAACACTGAGTGAAAACAGGAGCAATTTCTTCACACTACATGAGATGGCCCAGTCAGGGGCGTCTGCTGCAATTTGCCCTAAACCCCAGTGACGGTGAGCAGGACACGTTCTGCTGGAGGCCGGCTGAGAGTTTGGTCATGACTCAGAGCGTTGTTAATCTTCCTTCCTTAGGGTTTCCTTCCTCCCTGTCTCCAGGAAGCGGGTCCTGCACCAGCTTTCTGCCTGGAACAAAGAGTGGCCCCACCACGGCATCTCAGCCTCACCTCTCGCAGAGGAAAGGAGTTCACTGTGTGTGCAGCCCCATCGGTCCCTGCTCACACCCCGGGAAGGACAGAGCTGCTCGGTTGTGGCCTCTCACCTTGGTGCTGCTCCTGCTGGGAAGAGCTTGTCCAGGGGCTTCGCAGAGCATGGCCTGGCCAGGGTATAGCATAGCACTCAGTAAAGGGAAAGATGAGAACCCTCTCTCCAAGGCTTTGCAGTCCTCTGTTGATTTAGAAGTCCTAAAGACAAAGTTCATTAACAATATTTCCCTCGTGGCTTGACCTGAGTTGGAAATACTTTTCACCATTAGCTAAGAATATATCTTAAGAATGCTAACACAGTATTTTCCTATTGACCCAGCAGAAAAAAAAAAAATCAAGGCTGATTAAAATAGATGGCTGTGTGGATACAGAAGTGTAGCTGTGTAAATTGAAGCAATTGCACCAAAATTACAGCAAGAATTCTTGAGTAAGCATTAACATACTTTGGATCTGTCCCTGTGCTCAGTTTTCATTGATTTACTGTAATTGGAAGCACTGAAAGGAACCTTTTGCCTCTAAATCCTTAGTGAGCAATAACAAAGTTTCTATAACATGATGTCAAATTTGGTTTAAAAATAAATAAATAAGAGGAAATTTTGGAAAGTTCTGCATCAAGAATCTAGACTGGCCTGTTAAGGATACCACACAGTGGCTGGGTTTTGCAAGAGCGATTCAGTATATTCTGCAGCACAGAGTCAACAGTCCCTTGTCCTTTTCAGCAGTTACGTGGCTTTGGGGGAAAAAAAAAAACAACAAAACACCACAAAACCCCCTTCCTTTTGTCTCAATTTTCTCAAAGTTTGAGATTATTTTTTTTCCATGTTTTAAAATGTAAATCAGCAACTCTTCTATTGACCTGTTTATTACAGGAGTAAGCGTGAACTGCAGGGCAAGATTGCTGGCTGCAAGTAGTTCGTGCTCAAAGGACACAAGCTAGGACTCATGCTCTCTCCTGCCTCACAGACATTTTATCAGCTGGAAGTAAATTAATAACATCTCAGAAATGATTTGCATTCACTAGCTCAATGAAAGAGAGGCAACACAGAAAAAAGTAATCACACAGGAATGTAGAGAACATTAAAAACAGCAGGAAAAGAGAGTATATAGTCAAAACACAGGTGCTTCATCATCATATTTCCACTCGAGTGTCCGTATCCTCAAATAACCTGCAGAGAAATCCCTGGAGGAGGTGGTGGTGGGCGGGCTGTGGACGATGGAGGACATGGAGCTGGCTCCACTGGCACTGAAGGGTCAGAGGCAGCAGGAGGGTCTGGGTGAAGCTTCTTTTCAGTGGTACAAAGCTGCTTTCTGGTGGTTTACCTGCTTGTATTTTTGCAGAAGAGTTGGTAGAACCCATGAGTTACGTGCTTAACAGCCATGGTATTTTTTGAATAGTGAAGTAAGACAATTAACCCTTTGAGGTTGCTTGGCTTAGAATTCAACGGGTGATGGCTGAACAGCAGGAGGAGCAGCAAGTCCTTACTGGAGAAAGGAAAAGCAGAGGGCAGGGCTGTGTGCCACAAGCAGTAGTATTTCCAGTGCTGTATGTGCTGACGCTAAATCACAGTAAAACACAGCAGAAGTTCAACACCATCCACATACACCTTGCCCTGATGATGTACTCCCTTCATCACTATAAGAAAGGTGCTTGAATAGCCAGAGCTGTGGAGGAGTAGGTGTCACATTCACTTTTTAACATCTCTGATGAGAAGAAGAAAGGAGAGAAACCATGCATGCTTGCAATTAGAAGTCAGGAGCCTGATCCAGAGCCTATTGAAGTCATCAGAAAGGTTTCCATTGACGTCAGCAAGCGCCAGAATGGGCCCCCAGAGCTTAGCCGCCTGCTAAGGACATCTTGGCTGCTGTCAGCCAGGGCTCCAGGCCCAGGCCTGGTCCAGATGGATGCCCTCATCCCCCCTCCTTGTTGTATGGCTACAAGGGTAGCCTACAAGCAGGGGGACACAAGTTTTAAGGCTCGTTCCAAACATGGACCAAGCAGCAGCATATTGCACGGCAGCCTTGGGCTGTGCTAAATTAATGCCATCTGCTCCTGGCCTTCCTCCTCTCGCCTCCTCCCACCTCCTCCCTCAGGGGCTCCTGACAGTGGAGAATAGCTGGAGTACAGTCACAAGCATCACGCCTCTTCCTGTCCCTAACACACCCTTTACACCCTTTGTTTCTCTCTAAGTGTCATGGGTGGAGTAGGATCCCAGTACGCTGGCTTAGAACCAGCTGGCAGCATCTGGCCAGGCTGTGCCCCGTTCCTTCCAGGCTTGGAGGACCTGAAGTCAGCAGAGCCTCAGCTCTGCAATCTCCATGGGTTAATGTTTGGGTTTTTGTTTTTTTCTTTTTTCTTTTTTTCCCCCCACCAAGAGAGGAGCTATTCTCAGTGACATCACTGCCCTCCCGGCTGAAAGCTTATGAACTTTCCAAATGTGGAGGAGAGTTGCAAATACCGTGTGAAATCTCTTCTCGCCCTAGGTTGGAGCCTTTGCCAGCAGCCCTTGCAGGGAAACTCCCACTGCTAGGCTGAGAGTTCAAAAGGTAGCAGCCATTTCTCACCACGAGTGTTTCTGAAATGCAATTGAAAGTAAAGATCCTAATTACATTTGGCATTTCTAATAGACAGTCTCCCGCTAAACAAATGACATCATTTGTGGCATTGGCAGTAAAAGAGCCCACTGTAAGAAACTGTAAACAAGACTCCATGCAACCTCATTCTGCTTTAACAAAAGGAAGGGAAAGGGGGACAAGTCTTGTTCAATGACCATGATGCTCACATTTTTTTTCAAGTATTAAGCACGTTCTGATACCTCTGCAAAACAGTTTGGAAATGAGGAAAAACATGTTCAGAAAACTGGGACTGGGAAATCATTGCACTTGGGCTGGGGGCATGGTCACTTTTCTGAATCTGAGCTTTGTCAGCATTAAGGACATCTGAAGACTGCATTGAGCCTCCTCTTGATCACTGAAAGCTATATTTGAAGTTTTGGTGGGATGCATTTTCCAAAACAGGAGTTACATCCACAATTCCTCTCAGGAAAAAAACAACAGTTGTACACCAGTGCTTCCTTCCTTACACAGCACTGCCTGTTGGGTCAGGTGGGGGTTAGACAAAGGTTCTGTACCAGAGGGTGGTGGGCATGGAACAGGCTCCCCAGTGCAGTGGGCACAGCCCCAAGCAGCTGGAGTTCAAGGACAATGCTCTCAGACATAGGGTTTGGATTTCGGGTGGCCCTGTGTGGAGCCAGGAGTTGGACGCGTTGGTCTCTGTAGGTCCCTTCCAACTCAGACTATTCTATGATTCTTTGAGTTCAGCCTCAGTCTGTGTATTTTCCAGTTTGCCTGTGTCCAGCACACTGACCCCATGACCGTGGTAGGGATCAGTGCAATGCAATGAGCTCTACCAAGGCCACAGGATCCTTCCCTCTCCTTCCCTCCCAGCCATCCTGCTCTGCTTACTTCGTGATATTTGAGGGCATTCCAACGTAAAGTGCTGCAAACACAGACCATTAGTTGTAACAGGATGCGGTTGGAGGCTTTTTGATATCCACATGCCCGTAACCATAACCTGCATTCAGCTATTTTCAGCCTCGAATGCAAATTAGAAGTAGCGTTTGCATCCAGATTGCCCTTAGTGCATAGATGTGATGGGTGATAATTTCAAACCACAGTGTAAGGGGAATCTTACAGTGCCTTTTTTGTGTCAGATATGTATGCATGTATTCTCACCTGGCACTAGAAATAGGTGCCCTCTGTCAGATTCCTTTTTAGAGAGCTGCTGTCACTGCTGTAGAAAGACAACGTCTCTCATGGGCTGCAACTTGAATCAAGATCTTAATACTTTCCCACTGCTCCATTTTTTGAACTTGCTGTGCTCCTAACAGCTTCTTTCCCCTAAGAAAAGATCTTACTCTCACTCTCTTTTTCCTCTGCAGATGTATGGCATACATACTTGATCCAATAATATGGAAATATCCCCTTGCCTACAAAAAGAGATGGGTTCATAATGTTCCTTTCTCATATTAATTTAGTTGCAAAACACTGTCTGAACCTCATGCAAACCTTTTTGGGGTACTAAGATCTTATTCATAAGAGCACTCGCCATATGGAGTGTGAAAGAAGCCATTTATGCCTGATAATGATAATAACCAGCAGCTGGGGGCTGGGAAAAGAAAGGAAAATACAACCTCAGAGAAGTTTACAGGAAAGGACGTTCAGCGCTGCCAGCAGGGTGAGGAGGTCACACATCTGGTGGCTCGTCGCGCTCCTTCCTTTGGGGTCCTACAGCCAGCCCATTCTGCCCTGCCAAGCTGCCAAGAATGAGCAAAATCTGGCACAGAGGAGAAAAAAATCACAGAGTTTAAGCCGGGGTGAGGACTACAAAGGAAGCGTTTGTGAAATCCCTCAGAAATCGTGTCGTGTTCATCCTCGTTAATCATGGAAAAACCAACAAACAGGGATCGCATTGACCTGCGTGCGCTAACTCAGTGGTCGCAAGCTTGCTGGGCACAGACTGCCACTGTTCAAATGAAAAGTGTGTTTCTGGGAAGCCAACTGCAAACCACCTTGCCACTCGTATGTCCTGCAGTACTGCTTTATTCTGCTCTGGCAAGGCCAAAAATGGCAAGTGTGTGGAAACTGCAGCTCTTTCTGGATGCACAGATCTTGCCCAGATGTTGATAACTGGACCTCTGCATGAGTGGAACACACAGGCTGGGGTGAAGCTGATTGTTTCCCAGCAGAATCTGCCACTGTAAATTACCATGTGGTGCCCTAGTGTCCACCTCCTGCAAAAACAAGGCGATGGAGAGCTCATCTTGTCAGCTCTCCACAAGCCTCTGAAATACATAGTGGTAGAGCAGAGGGACCAACACTTACCTAAAACCTAGAGTAATGCTTGAGTTTAACCTCCAAGGGCTCAGCAATCCACAGGAGGAGTAAGGATCTCATTACCAAAACCCCGTGAGATCTTACAGTGTTTTTCCTTTGCTGCTGCAATTTCAACACCTCCAGCATTTATTGTAAGTTATCTCAAACATTCACTGCGTTATTCAGTGTATGTTGATCTCCATCTATTTTTAACAAAAAATAAACTCAAATGCATATTGGAGAAGGATGTTTTTTCTCTTGAGTATCATAAGACCGCCTGATCACATCTTTTCCTTGCACTTAGTTCGTTGGTTTATGAATTATTTTCTTACACTGAGTACATAGTTGATAGTTTAATGGTTGAAAGCGATTGTTCTCGAAATATGGATGGAGTTGTCATGGTAATACATTGCTAGGAAGATTAAGGCATGCTTAAATTAAGGCATGCATTGAATTCTCAGTTGTTTTAGCTACTCTTTCCTTGCCATGTTTGGAGAACATCATATCTAGTGAAATCCTCAAGGCGTCTTAATGGCAAGTAGTCAAGTAGTCAAGTAGTGACTAACCAGTGCCTTGAGTCACCAATCTGCCATCCCTGGAGTCAGGCCAGTCCCGTGCAGCACACTCTGGGCTTCAGGGGCAGGCAGGACAGCCATTGGGCTCCGGCACTGTGTTTTGCAATTCCAGAGATTCTTTCCACCCCCTTTGAACTGAATCTCGAGCAGACAAACGCTCTGCTGGAGCATTTGGCTCCAAGACGCACAGGAAGATTTTCGAGAGCGAAGTTCAGACAACAAGGAGAGCTGGGTTTTTTTTTCCTCAAAGGGTTTTAAAGAGCATCGATAGCAATAGATGGGGCATAGGAGATTTTCAGAATTGCTTATTGAAAGCATCGCCTCCAGGGTTGCCTCCTACACACCTTGCACAGCAATTTGTTCGGCAACTATCATCGTAGCGATCTCTATCAGAAACTCTGATGAAGAAGATACTCAACCAAGTGCCTCGGTGTTTTTGCTAGCCTGATAGCATTTCCGCCTTGAAATGCTGACGCCAGCTGAACATCTGGTCCTACATGACCCTCACCAGGGATTTTCACACAGTGTGCTTTTGCACAGGCTCAGGGACAGCCCAAGGTTGTGGTGGGTAGGTGGGGAGGACAAGGCGTTCTCAAATAACTTTATGTTCCCAAAGCTCCCTGCAAGCAGCCCACCTGCATGTTCCTTCACAGCAATTTAGTCTGTGCCTCCCCAACTAGGCACAGTGGTGAAGAACACATGAAAGCCTTCTCTTTGACAATGTTCGAATGAGAAAGGAGCGTTATTGCCAGTACAAGATCTCAGATCCACACTGGTAGATGAAGCAGGAGTTAACGAGAAACCTCCAGACATTAAAAAAATATAAAAGCTTGGTCTATTAATGCATGGAAATACAATTTTCAAAATGGCCTAAATGAAACAGAAGCCCTATATTTATTTCTGACGCAGCTATTGCTATGGACAAAGCAAATCCACATCAGTAAGCCCTTGCAAAGAGAAGTTTGTTGACAAATCCACCCATGTGCAGTAATAACTTACTGCAACTGCCGTGAACACCTCTCTTGTCAGTCCAGCAATTAAACATTCACTGCCCTGTACGTGATCTGCAGCCTGCAGCCAAGATGACCCCGGGCACATGGGAAAAGGATCAAAACAAAAGTCATGTGATGGTTCTTAACAGAAACTACATTATCCATAGAAGAGACAAACACACATGGCCTTCAGATTCTTGTGAAACAATACCAGGACTGCGTCGGGACTGCGGCTGGGAAAAGCAGATGCTGCCCAAACGAGAATACACTGGAGAAGTTTAACATGCACAGCACATTGCAGGAAATCGTAGTGCTTTTGTGTGAGCAGAGAAGAGCTCATTGCGAGCTCATTTCCAGATCGCACTGATGAACCTCACATGGGAGAGACTGCAGAGGCAGAGCAGGATGGGTGAGCTCTCTGGGGCTGGGTGTCTGCCCCCGTGTTCAGCTGCTCCTGCAGGCAGGGCCACCTGCGAGGATGGGGCTGCCTTCAGGTCAGGAGCTACTGAAAAATGTAGGAACGTTTATGCAGCATTTCCTCTTAAGAGAGGCTTTTATCCAGAGCGAGGACTAGAAAGCGTCAGTTGGTGCTCAGTCATAGGAAATGAAAGGCACAGAGCAAGAGGGTCCCTGAGACACAGCAGGGAAAAAACTTCCTCTCAAACCACATCTTTGACTGCTTCAGAGATGTATTCAGTTTAACTCTTGCGTTCGTTTCTACAAATGTAAGAAAACTCCATCTAGCTACTTACTAATAGGCACCAAAACTGTTGTTTTGGATAGGACCTCAAATCAGCTTTAGGCCAGTAGGACAGAATACATGATCTGCTCAAGCTGTTTTTGCAGTGGCTCCCATAGTTTTATAAACCTTGCACTCTGCAGACTCGTGCAGATAACGTGGAAGCTAGCAATGTCATTTCTAAGGACGAGTACATTGTAATCCTTTTTGTTTGCCATTCCCAATGCCCACAGAAATATGTGAAAAATGTACAGTGTATTTATGGCTGATGTAGAAGTGAGACTCGGTTTATGGCTCAACCATGAAATCTCATTAGCTAAAATGGACATACATAGGTGAGGTTCACATGAGCTGTATCTTCCATAGAAACATCCTATCCTTAAAGCATTTCTGTGGTCCTCACCCCATCTCACTCCCAGCTCTGGGCATCTCCTCTGGGCTCCCATACAGATGTCACAGTGCCATGTGAACGGCCTCAGGTGAACAATGGCCCAGCTTGAGCCAAAAGTGACGCTGCTGTTGGCTGCACGCCCTGCACAGGGCAGGCACAGCATCATGCAGGGAGCAACAGGCTGCAGCTGCCTCACTCCTGGATGCGAACCGTCAAGGTGAAGGAAAGCAGCCTGTGCCCTCAGCCTATTTTCACCCTTCCTTCTTTAAAAAAATAATAATAAATAAAAGCCAGAAAAACAGACTATGAACACAATGGGGCTGATGCTTGCTCTAAAAGAGTTCTTGAGATTTATCCTATGGGCATCTCACAAAGCTGAAAGTCCCCTCCTCGCCCAGAGCATGACCATGCAGTGACAGACCCCATCTACACACTGAGTGCTGGCCCAGAATGAGAGCTGCCCGGCAGACAAACACGCGAAGCAGCCACTTGAAAAACAAAATTCCCCACTTTCTTGTGCATGTGGAATGAGCATGATTTATCTGGGAAGGAATTCGCCCTCGGCGTTGATCTCCTTAAAAGAGATGGTAACTAAAATAGCTACAGGCTGCTTGAAAATTAACCAGTTGTCGTGAGCAGGGACTTTCACAGCTTTCCCCTGCATCCTAAGGCACCTTCAAGCATTGGTGTTGGTGCCTCATCCCGCAGCAAATGGTGGCAATGGCTCTGAACGGGGTCAGGACTTGGTGGTGATTTCTAATTGAGAGGTCCCAGGACACAGACATCTGCCCTAGGAGAAGGAGCATTGCAATGAAGCAGGGTTAAAATAGCTGTTTTGCACAGCCGTTGTTGGCTTTGTAGCATTTGTGAAACCTGTTGTTAGTCACAAAATCTTTGTTTCAGTTTTTTATGGAGGAAAAAATATAAGAGTTTACTGAAGGGTTTAATGAATCTTTGAAGGCTGCAAGGATTGCCAAATTAACCTGCCAAAACAGCATTACTGAGCTCCTGGAAATTCATGACAAGGAAACTCGTATTTAATGTGCCTCATTTAAGTCATCTTACTCAGAGGAAGCAGCAGGTGCATCTCTCTGGAGCACCGAGATGCTAATGGAGACAGCATGCAGTCATTCCATGCCTGTGCCGTTCTGGAACTGAAGGAAAAGTCAGAAAGAACTCTTTCTTCTCCCCTCCAAAGCCCTCCAGAGGCAAAGTGGGCGTTCAGTCTCTCTTTAAAGATCCCCCACTTTCCTTTTTTCCCATAGCAGAAACCAGCATTTATCTCCCTCCTACTTTGTGTTTCCCCATAGCACAGATGCCAAATTCCAGCAAGCTTCCTTCCATCCAGCACTGCCTTAAGTACAAAGCTATTGATGTACTGTGCTTGCAGTGTTGGGGTAAGGAATCGCTGACAAGTTCCTAGAGCACAGCACAAATACCTGCCCACAGCAACTGCTCTCCACAGCAGTAGCACAGGCAGCCATAGTGGCACAAGGGCTCACAGCAGTCAGGACCAGGGGCACGTCACTTAATTGAATTTATATATATATATATCCCCCATTCTGCAGCTAGAGACGCACACACACATAACTGAAGATCCACTGATGCAGAGAGGATGGTGCTGTAGCTCACTGCCTGGATTCTGGGCAGGGTGGAAGAGCAACCATTCTGGTCCTTGCTTCCAAAACTGCTCCATCTGACGGCGACTTGGTGTAAGGCATACCCTTAGTTTTAGAAGTGAGAGTTCAGGTCCAGCTGAGAAGCTCCCTGCATCCACCCCAGCAGCAGCTCCTTCAGCAGCACCGCAGCAGGCTGCAAATGGTCACACTGAGACTCACATCTTCAGCACCAGAGGCGATTCGCCTACATAAACGCCTCTGCACTCAGCTCCCAGCATCTCTATATCAACTCTGCTCCTCTGTAGAGGAACATTTCTAATGCTGTGAACGGCACATTCACTAAAGAGCTGATATCTTGCACAGAAATGGAGCAAAGAAATTGCCCGTATCTGGGTGGAAAAAAAAAAAAAAAAAGGCCTAAAAACCTACAAGTTGCCTATCAATATATCTTCACTGGAATACAACCACATCTGAAAGGGGCCCTCCAAGGCCACTGGGTTCAGTCTGATATCTCCAGGGCAGCAATCCAGGAACTGTGCCTTCAGACAGAGAACATCTCCATCCCTCCAGAACAGTCACTGCCAAGCCTGCAAATAGCCTGCAAACAGCAGCATCATCCCCTGCCTTTGCAAAAGGTACATGCTGCTGGGCATACGAGATGATGTTAAGACAGTAAGAAATCTTTAATGATCAGCTTCATAATCCCTATGGAAAACAGCATTGGGAAGCTCCCTCCAGCTAATGCTGGGCTGGAGCTCAGCGCCCTGCTGGCAGCAAAGATTGGGATTCCAAGCAGAGCCTCTCTCTTGCATTGTAACATAAGGTGATGGAGGCCACCAGCAGCAGCACCAATAGGCACAAGCTCCTGGCCACCCACCCTCGTGCTATGGGGTTCTGGGAACAATGCTGGATTGCTCCTGCTTACTAAAACAGGAGTCGTTTTTACAGCACCATTTAAACGACTTCCTCAGGAAATTTCACAGGCATGCTGGAAGGCATTGATTTCAAGCAGAAAATATCCCAGCAGGAAACTCCAAAAGGAAAGATGTGCTGTAATTATATCTCTTCTGGGCTTGCAAGACAGAGGAAGACAAGACAAGCTAGCACGCGCACTGCAGCTATAATACGAAATAATGCTGTAATTAATAAAATCAAAGCTTTCAGAGCGCTTTTCTTGCAATCAGATTCTCGAAGCCTAAGTGCACATTTTCCATTTGGTTACACACACAATCACAGCAGCATCGCCATCAGTGGGCACAGCCCATCGCGGCTCCGCCATCGGTTAAACAAGCCCAAGCAATTAAGAACCCGTGATGGTTTCTGGTTCACAGAAAGGGCCTAGGATGCAAGCTGAGGCTTTCAGTCAATGTCTAGAAATAATAAATGCTTTAGCAGAAGGAAAACAACAGCACAATAAACATGGATAATGGCTCTGAGGCCTGAAATGGTTTCAGACTGCCACAACTATCGACATTCCTTTTATGCAGCTTCTCTGAAATTACCTTCTCTCAGCTCATTTAGGATCTGCACACACGCTTTCTCTCCTTAGTAAACTGAAAATTAACCCGTGGCATCTTTTTGCTTCAGAGCTCACACGATTTACCAAGCATGGATGGGTTTTAGGGTGATTATTTTGGTAATTATTTTCTGGATATCCAAGCAAAATTGCCAATACAGAACTAAGGGTTGGAGGAGGGACTAGATGCAAGACTTTTTGTTTGTTTGTTTCAATGAAACACTTCAGGACGTGTTCTGGAGACCCCAGATATCTTGCTGTGGGTCTCCCAGTGGGTCTGCAATGGAACGCAGGTTTCCCATGATCCCATCAGCCTCCACTTTACCTGCAGCACTTCCGAGATGCTGATGTGGGCAACACAGTTTGAAATTCTCTTGGTGTTATTTTGTTTTCAGTCCCTCTGAAGAAACTTCAGTCCCACTGAAAGAACCCCACCAGGACACCCCCCAGTGTCCTAAAGCCATCGTGCTGTGCAGGCAGGAGTCAAATTGCCCGGCTGTTTATTTAACGAGGAGCTGACCCTTGTGCCGAGGTCAGCCACAATGAGGTCACAGCCACAGACCATGCAGTGCTGAGGAACAATGACTGTTCTCACTTTCAACCACCCGGGCTGCCCTTGAACTCCCACTGCATGCGGCCATCGCCCTCCTTAGCGCTCTTGGTGATTCCCCAAAGCATACTTTCATCCAGAGAAAGAGTGCAAGGAGGAGTTCGGTTTTGTTAGGTTTTGGCCATGGTATTGAAAAAAAGGGAGGAGAGGATTTTGCAGGAGTATTATATAGGCAGTGGGCTTTCATCTCCTGTGATTTAGTGCCTATTTTGCCTTTGCCACATACACCCTGGTACAAACATCAGATTTGTTTATAAAGGGGGAAGTCGCACTTATTTCTTCACATTTCTCCCCAGAGCATCTCTTCCTATCGCAGCTCGCAGAATAAACAGAAGAAAAGCCCATTTTATTGGTGCAAACACAGAGCATAGGCCAAACTTCGCAGCTAAGTTCTGTGCTGATGGTTGGACACGATGACCTTAGTGGGCTTTTCCAGCCATAACAGCTCAGTGATTCTAAGTTCCACAAACCCACCCTGCAGGGCAGGCGCCCCTGCTTTCCCCCATAGCAACTTGTCCCACTTTCCTTGTCTCTGAGCCAAACAAGGGCTGTGCTCTCACCACAGGGCTCGGCTTTGCACTGCTGCCAGCAGGGCTATTAATAACCCCGAACAATAGCTGACCTTGGCCCGCGTGAGCTCTTGGCTGCCCCGGGTTTGCTTTGTCCTGCAGCTCCCACCCTGCTGCCATGGCCACCGAGCCCATGGGTGCTGGGAAGGGACAGACCCACCATCGCTGCTGCACTCGGGGCTCAGTCACAACGTGCCCATATGGACACAGCCACTGTTCCCGTCCTGTAAGCACAGAGAAAAGGTCACCAGCTCCCCGCTGAGCTCTGTAATTAGGCAGAAGCAATTACTGATAGCAAAGTAAACTTTGAAACACAAAGCAAACGGTTCTCCCTAGCGGTTTGCTTCCTTTCTTTCTGGAACACCACACAGGTGGCTCGGTTTCCCTCCTCGCTTATTTTTGCACGATTCTCCCCTGCTTGCTCTGGGCTCAGCCAGCCAAATCCCTTCTGGTTTTGTTTTTTTGTTTTTGTTTTTTTTTTTTTTTTTTTAATCTTTATGCTCCCCCGCTTTGCCCGCTGGGTTGCTGATGCGGGGAGCGGCCCCGGGGTCGCCCAGCAGAGGGACCTCTCGGCCAGCGCTGCGCTGCGGCTCCGGGCCCGGCCCTGATCCGGCACTGCGTGCGAGGAAGGAGACACAGCTACGATGGGCTGCTCCTGAGCGGAGCTGCCTACTGCTTCTCCATCAGAAACCGAACCCGGCCAGAAGAAAGCACGCGTGCATCTTTCATTGGGAATCGCTTTCCTTTTCTACCCGATTTTGCCCAGAGAGCTGAGCTTGCACCTTCAATCCATGAAAAGAACTTCTGTTCCCCCCCACGCTAACATTTTCAATTAGGAATTCCATTTCGTTCTTCCTGAATTTGAGATTTCCCAATAAGACTGAAATCAATACATTCCTATTAAACCACCCGAGAAACTGGGCTTCCCATCTCCCAGTATAAAACCATTCCCCCTGAGAACACCCCACCACACCGGGGAGGACAGGCAGGCGCCCCTGTATGCGTGCACAGCCCCTCCATAGGCAGACCTGAAGCCTGCACAGACCGGTGGGGCTTTATCAGAGCAGCTATTTGAGGCTGAATGGTTTCCTCCTCCCTCTTCTAATAGCATCTTCAGCTGGCACGAGGCCCGGGGGCAGGAGGAACCTGCCAAGGAAGTAGTTCTGAGCTGCAGCAGCTCTGCTAGGAGATGGTAATTTCTCTCTAGCACGACTCCCGGTATAAATAAGCTGCAACAACAATTGGATTAGAGGTTAGCTTGCCTCCAAAATCCCCAAGAGAGCATCAAGAAAACAAGGAGAGGATACAGAGCAGCCCAACAGGCTGCTCGTGCCAGCACACACCCGCAGCAAACCTCAAACTCACAAACAAAACCGATCAGGTCCCAAAACGCCAGCAGCACCCACAGCAGCCGCTGCTCACGTGGGGCCATGGGAAGAGCAGAGCATCTCCTGCCTGTGCTGCTCAACTCAGCTTTTGCAAAAACACCCTGCATTTTAGTGCTCAGTTGGATATTCCTTTGCTTTTTCGTGTTTGCCTGCATTAGCACAAGCAGCCTCAAGGCAGAAATTCCTTGGAGGAATTTTACTGCTGACACTATGTGGAGAAAAAGTTCAGGGGCAAGTAAATACACAGAGTCATTTACAAGCAGAAGTCTGCGATTAACCCCAGTTACCTGAGGGTTTTCTTGGATGTTCCTCAGCACTGCTACCGTATGAGAATACACATGGTGTGACAGGGACCAGTGCTGCATCAGTAGAATAAGGAGTAACGGCCTGAAGCTGCACCAGGGGAGAGTCAGGTTGGATATATTAGAAACAGTTTCTTCTCTGAAAGAGAGGTCAGGCACTGCCACAGGCTGCCCAGGGGGGTGGTGGGGTCACTGTCCCTGGGGGTGATCCAGAACTGTAGAGATGTGGCACTTGGGGACACGGTCAGGGGGCATGGTGGGGGTGGGTTGGGGTTGGACTTGAGGATCTGAGAGGTCTTTTCCAAACTCAATAATTCTATGATTGCACCAGGAGCCCCAGGACAGCAGCACTTACTATAAAAATGGTTGTTGTCTGGTTTAATTTTTCCGCATCATAGAATCAAAAACCCCAGGAATGAAACCACAGTGAGGAGTAAGAACTTTCTTCCCCTTTGAGGAGGAGCTGGAAGCAGATGGATTCATCTTGGGTTGGTTTGGGGGTGGTTTTTTTTGGAACCACGATGCCATGGTGATAGCTGTAAGAAAACCTCCCACAGTTTGGACACAGATCCCACTGACTTAAGCAATTTCAAGGATTCCCAGTGCATTGTTGAGGCCTGGAATGAGTTTGGCTGTGTTGGTGGTTTGCTCCATTGCGCAAGCAGGTCCATCCCTCGTACCCACTGAACTGCAGCCACCTCCTGCTCTCACGACCAAGCCCCATCACTCCCCCTTAAGTCCCTGTGGAGTGGGCTCTTTCTGAGCGTGATCTCTTCACTTCCACTCTCTTCTTCCCACTCACATTTTAACTTTTCCTTCCTTTCCCTTCGCTTCAGCCAGATCTTTCTGTTTTCAAATACATCTCCATGCATCTTCATTACATTTTTCCTCCATTTATTCGTGGGAAAGATATTCCCAAGAGCAAAAGCAAACCCCTAAGGCCCCCACTAATGCTTCATTCCACCATTACAGCCCTGATAACACACTGAGCTCTTCTTGCATCACATACCCCTCTCACAGCACCTGCGTGTATTATGATGCCTGCGTCTGTTAAGCCTCAGGTTTACATGGCATTCTCACATACTCCAAAAAATCCTATTCCTATCAGTTTTTAAACAAATCCCTGCAGCTTTCACAGACGGCTCTCACTTCTTTGCACGCAGCAGCAAGGCCAAAAGCAAGTGGGAAATGATGACCGCAAGCCAAATCACAAGCGCTCTGAATTATGTGCAGATTAATTCTCATATTGATGTTAAGGGGGTTTCCTTTCTTGATATGATCATTTCCTTTAACTGCTGAACTTGGAAAGGAGCCGTCCCCTCTGCCATTGTGCAGGGCTGAGCGGTCCCTGGGCGTGTGTTCTCATGTGTGCGAGTGGTGCCAGGGTCACCACTGCTCCCTGCCCCAAATGTGGCTCCCCGTGGGCACAGTGCTCACGGTGCAGTGGCAGCCACCAGCCCCCCTGCCGTGCTTTGTTGCGCAGAGAGAATTCTTTACTCAGAATCATTAAGGCTGGAAAAGACCTCTAAGGTACCCCATCCTTGGAGGTGCCCAAGGCCAGGCAGGATGGGGCCCTGGGCAACCTGAGCTTGAGGAGAACCAGCCCACGACAGAGGATGGAACTGGATGGGCTTTAAGGTCCCTTACAACCACGGTACATCCTCTGGTTTCACCGCTTTTTGCTCATTGGCACAAGCATGCCTACGCTGTTCTGATGGGCCATAAGCATCACCTCCCCACAGCAGGCTCCAGACAGCACCTCACTGACATCTGCTTCTGACCCTGTTTTCCCAATGTCCCAGACGTGATTTCAGCACAAAGCAGTTTCATCGTCAGCAAGAGCTACAGTGCTCTAGGAATTCCTTGTCTGCCTCACCGCACTGCTGCTGATTAATGCACCACAGCCTTGGAAGAAACAATTAGAAACAAAAATAAAAATCAAGGCATTATAGAAGGGAAAGATATTCCCTACGGCCAAGTTTAACTCCCACTGAAATTCCCGTAACTCTCTCCACTGGCGCCAGGGGGAATCGGACCAGTTTGGGAGACAACCTATGAATAGATGAGATGTCTGTTTGAGTCATCTATATACACACAGTCAGATCTAGCTCCTTTCTCCGCTGGATCTCTTGTCTCATAAACAGCACTGATGCAAGGAACACTGCCCTCCCATCACCCCATTGCTGCCGAGTACAAAGCATCACCTCCTGACTTTCTGTTGGACTATAAACTCAGTTTTTCCTCCATGTCAGCGTTTACTTATGAGCATCAATTTCACACCAACATCTTCTCCCTCTGTTTTGAAATAGCACATTACCACCACCGCAGAGCAGGAGGGCTTCAGCAGGCTGTGTCCTCCTTGGTGTCAGTTTGTGAGGGTGTTGTGCCAGATGGCACCGACCCCTGCCCAGACCCACTGCATTCCCAGCTGGAAAATGCCATCACCGGACCTATAGCAGCACAGGATTTAAGCAAACTTAGGCCAGAAGAGCTCTTCAAGAAAAGCAAGGGAATGTAGGAAAGCTTCCAGATCCAAATCCCACTCTGGTCTGCATGACCAAAGGACTGCTCAGGTCAATTGAAGGAGATTAGGAGCATCCAATTTCTTTTAAGAATTGATGGCTGACGGCATTGGTACAGAGAAGAAATGCATAATGATAGAGAAGCCCTTAAAAAGCACTGGTGCCACCCTCACAACATGTTTAAGACAGGAACAAACCAAAGCTGTAGTTACTAAAAGAAAGCATTCCCAGAGCCAGCAGTTATTAAAATAAAGAGAGATATATACAAAATGGACCAGAGAGCAAGCAGCCAGCCCATGTCCTCAGATCACCCTCAGTATCAAGGTCAGGCATGGCCATAAAGTTATTGCTTCACACTATGGGAACTGGGTGCATGATGGCTTGTCATCCTCCCTATGCATCCCAATGTCTGTGTTCTACATCTTATTCATTGCTCTTAGAAATCTAATTGTCCTCACTTTAAAAGATGGGAAAACAGATGCTACAGCCTGCCAGCCCAGAGGGAAAGCAGACTGAAACGTAAACACTGATGTAATGTTACCTCTCCAAATGTGATTGAGCTAAAACTGCTTTTTCTCCTGATGTGATTTTCAGCTTCTCAAAATGCCATTTAACAAAATTCATTTCTAACAGCAAAATCGGTACCTGGATTACTGAGCAAATTTCCTTTCATTTCCAATTTTTCCACTTGTTTAATTGCTTGGCCCCAAAGCAAGCAGCACTTCCCTTATCAGCCCTCCACACTTACTAGTTTTCTGCTATAAGCTGAACTCCAGATGCCTTCCCAGTAAAAGCATGCTGGAATTTACAGTGGCACCAAGCTGGTGCAATAACTCCCGCAGAAACCAAGCGGATTGCATTACTGTCAGCGTGTTTTTCACATCAGAGGAAAAAGGACAATTCAAATGTCACAGAAAAGGTGGGCTCATTTCACTCAGAGTGAAGCAGCTGTAATTCCCCCTGCAAGGCAGAGGGGGAAACTTCTGAAATCTGGAGAGAAAATACTGAAACAAAACCTCCCTCAGTTACACCAGGATTTGGATCAGCACAGGCATGCAGCAATAAGCCCGTTCTGAGTCTCACTTGGCTCCTAGAGGAGGCTTTGGCTCCTATTTTAGACTATTGCTGCGTAAGACAGGTCTGGAAAGAGGTTTTCCAAACTGATGGAGAACCTAAAACACCTCCTAAAGAAATGCATCCTGAAGGCCAACATCTGAATTCCCTGTTAATTCTCCTTGCGCACCTCCAGACATTCATCCAAGAGCTCTGGGATATCAGATATTTCTTTTCAAATCCTATCAACACTTCATTATTAGCAGTATTTTTGTCATTTCATTTTTAAGCAAATCTCCCTTCTCTCTCCATTTTCTCCTATAAACTTGTTGGAATGTTGGGGGATGGTGGGACCGGGTCCTGCTGACCTGCAGGTCTTAGTTGGCGTGTAATGCTGCAGCACAGGAATAATAGAAATCAAGAGTCCTTTGTGAACACACTGCAGTTTGGAGGAAAAGAAATGAAAAAAGCAACCATGAGGAGAAACCAGCACATGATAGGGAATATGGAAATACATATTTTATCCTCACACAAGAATACAGGCTCTTTCAACCTGCAGTCACTAACGTGGGCAGGCAAAGTCATGAAGGCTCCTTAAGATTAAAAGCCTGTTGGTAAAAAGGCAAAAAGGTTTCCTGTCTTAGTGCAGGAATCCAGGCCCAAGGGTGTCGTTCCAACCCCAGTGGGGACTGACGACCTACAGAACAGCACCAATCCCATGTTCTGGCCATTAGTTCATCAGTATACAAAATGCAGGAATAATTCAGAGGTTAAGTTCAGCATTGGGTGTAAATAGAATCATCGCCAGTTAAGCATGAAAGCCTACATCCATCCACAAAGGAGCTGGATTGATTCACCACCATTCCTGTATATGGCTCTGTCGAACTGGAGGCTGAGGAAGGACTTCATTTTTTCCATTTACCAACCCACACCCATGTTCTTCCACTTCTCAAATGAGCACAGGAAATCCAGAAAGTTCTGACACTGTTATATAAGTGAAAATCATATTAATTACACATCAATGGACATGTATTTATGGTGACACTAAACAGATGATGAAGAGTTGAAACTTGAGCTCAAGCGTTGATTATTATATATTAAGGAATATATGACAAGACCATGTGCTGACTACAGGGCCTTTCAGTCCCAGAGAGACTAAGGCTCCTTTGTGCCTTAACATTACTACCAGTGATTGCTAGAAATGTCAGATTAAGAGCCAACTGGTGCGTGCATGGCTCATGGTCTGCATTAGCATTCCAGATTACACAACCAAAGGTGAAATAACAAAACCATCTGGAGAGCCAAGCCATAGAAAACCACAGGATCCAGACAAAGGCTTACTGCTTTTTTTGGTTGCAAGAGAAACTGTACTGTCTGAGTAAAATCAGAAACAAATGCGTTCTTCAAGACATTGAGGACAAGCTTAGAATTCAGCCTTTTGAATACAGCTAAGGTGAGGAGGGAGGAAGTGTGGTCTTAAATGGCACATGGTAGAGCAATAATCAGAAATCCTAGTGATGGTTCTGCACTCTCGTTTCTGACCATGAATAAATGCTCTTCATCTCAACGTGAAAGTAGTTCTCCATTACTTTTTTTGTTGTTTTTAATTTAGAATTAGCTAGGGAAAAAGAAATTTATATGCAAAGCATCAGCCACGTCTTTGAGCTGCCACCACATTGAAGAGCTTTTGTCTGACATCCCTCCAAAGATGGGAGTGATTTGCTCCATGGGGAGCAAAGGTGATAGGAATGGAAAGACAGTCAGATGATGCTGACAGACCTATGCAAGATGTTGTGCTCCACTCAGGACCCTCTGGAAAGTTCACAGGAAAGATAACCCCAGCCATTGCCTGCACTTAAAGTTGGCCTTGCAGAATTGGTGGCCTCAGGGCTAAGTGTGACAGGCAGGGCATCACATTGCAGCCTAACACAGGCCCAAGGCCAACCTCTTGCCCAAAGGGTGATCCCTCTTAGATGACCCCAACATCTCTGCAAAGACAGCAAGGTGGGAAGATCTTGGGTCAAAGACCAGTGACCATTTTGATACTGCACAGCCCAGCAAAGGCACTTTTGCTACTTAGTATGAAGCATCGGTTATTGAGGAAATGGATCAAGGCACAGTAGCATATTGAAAACAACTTTGCAGATGGTGAGTAGGCTGCAAAAGAAACTTAGGCACACCAAGTTATAGGCAAAACGAAAGCCTGAAACAGCAATAAATTTAAGGAAATGATTTTTGAAATCCCTAGACTGTCTGGATACAGTCTGGCCATATTAAAATGACTGCGTTCATTCCACAACTAAAATACTTGACGTGCCTGAAGGAACCTTATGTAAACAGGCTAATAATCTTGCTTACGTTCGATATAGCAAATTGGCGTCTGTTGTGGCACTGTGCTCTCAGTGTTGGCACAACAATTAGCTTGCATTTTCAAAATGGAACAGAAAAGCGGAACAAGCAGTGGAAGAGACCCTCCCAGGAAAACCACACCAAACCATTCAAAATACCCCGACCAGAAGGACTCTGCAACATGCCTGCTCTGCTTCTGGAGGAGAAACTGAGATGCCTGGAAAGAACGACCAGTTAACATCCCCAGTACTTGCTCCCAGATTATCTGGAATAAGTCAGAAATTATCACGATCAGCCAGGTTGCACACTGCACACCAAACACCTTCATGATCTCTCTTTCTAAAGGCTTCAGCTATGCATTCCTTTTCAATTAACTGCTTACTATTTACAAGGGATGGTTGCTTTGGAGAAAGCAGCAGCACATCAGAAGCCCATCCAAGAGGCTTTGGTTTGGACAGTGCAAGAAGGGAATAGCTTTCAGTATTAAAAAGCCATTTTCCATTAATATTTGGATGTCAAGTGAGTAATTTCAGCATGTGGAAGCTACTGCTGAGGAAGGATGTTCATGTGCTAGTTAATGAGCAAGGGTCATCTATTCCATGCAGCCTCTCTGGAACAGGCCAGCGGCTGGAGACGGGACAATTGGAGCTTGTATGGCCTCAACCCAAGCTCTGCTAATGAGTCATTCTGAGCCGGGAACATTTCTTCAGTACATCTGCTTCCAGATCCAAGTGTTGACATGCATGGTTGAAGCCTTCAAAGGCGTAGGAGATTCGGGCACTGTTTCCAATACCCCCCTCAAGAACAGGGAGTTCAAGTACTCCAAACATCAGGCTCCACGCACGGAGCCTTTTTCCTCAAGTGCCATGAGTGCATTCACAGATATTTCCCACACAGAAGTTAAAGAGAGCGTGAACAGTCAACATCTCAGATACTTAGGGAAGCTGAGGACTTGGCCATCTCTCTGTATTCGGAGTTTCAAGAAGCAGTAGCTCAGCTGCATTCCAAACTCTGCACACAAGGAGGACATTGGTAAGATCACAGTTGGAGGGAGAGAGGAGAGCGACTGGAAAAGAGATGATATGAAAGGGAGGACAATAAGTTTGGCCAAGAGAATAAAGAAAGTTAAAGGGGGTATTTTCTGAGGTGAACATGGGAAGAAAGGTGTGAAAAGCTGGAATGGGAGTAGAGATGAATTGGTGGATGCTTCTCAAAGCAAAGGTGCTCTGCCAACCCGGCAGGAGGCTGCTGAGCTAGCTAAATGCCACGTTCAGCACTCTCATTGCATACCGAGGCAAGAAAGAGGATGAGAAGACTAAACACATGAAGGGAAGGCAGAAGGGCTGGCATTTGTAAAGTAGAACAGCACAGACACAACAACAACAAGGGGAAGAAAGCTGCACAGACAGTTCTACTTCAGCAGCCACAGAAGGCAGACTGAGGACCTGTTCCCAAACAGCAAGAGACCCCTGGAGACCCAAGTGACCCATTTTAAGAAAGCTTTGCAGCTACAGAACTATTAACAGCTGCCCTGTGGCTGACAAAGGTCTGCTCTACTCAGTCTGACTAAATAAGTCGTACCTATGTTCCCATGACTTAATGAAATCAAGAGTAGGAGGAAAAACCCCAAGAACCTGCTACATTCACCCAAACCTTCCATATGTCCTGACATTCCTCCTTTCCCTTCTCCCTGTGGCCTCCCAGGGAAAATAACATTTCCATGCTGTGAGCTGGAAACAATTAATGCAGAGACAACAGAAAAACATCCTTCACAGGTTTTAGCTCACATAAGTAATTGCATTAACGTTCTCAGCAAAGCTGTGTTGAAGCCAAAATGGTCCTGGCTTCAGTAAGTGCAGGTGGTTCCAATTATAATAACCCTCTTCAGAGGGAAATCATGAGCTTGCTTGGAGTGACAGCGGTTCTGTGCCCACAGTAATTGTGTGACACTTTGGATATATTTGACTGCCAGAGACATGGCTATCTAATCTCCAGAAACCGATTACTAGAACCAGAAGAGTGTTCAGACAGGCAATTATTCTTCTACCTTACAGTGGTGGTTCATTTTCTACATAAGGCTCATAAAAAGCAACAAAAATTCTCTTTAAAAGCCAGCAGATGAAGCAAAGAACAAATTCCAGAGTCTGTGCCAATACGAAGCAAGCAGCACTTACAGCCTTCAAAGTCTAAAACTCTACAGCAGCCTCCATCCCATAGGCACACAGTTGCAAAAGGACAGGTAATCTTCCACAGGTAGCTAAACTGGATATGGTGAAAGGCATACAAATTCGTTTAGGCAGTCAACTTAAATAGAGAGGCAGATCTGCGTGGCTGACAACATCAGCTGAGCTTCAGCATCATTCCAAGCATAATGCCAAGGTCTGCAGCAGAGCGCTGTGAAGTTGGGATGGGGCAGGGAAGGAGCTAGCCAGGAGCTGCCTGCCACCAGGCATGGCCATTGGAAGTCACTGCAGGGGCTGTGAGCAGGTGCTCTGCCTGCTACCTCACATTCCTCTATCCTTGTCTGAATTCCTGTCCTGGCTAAAATCAAGGAGGGAAACAGAAGGTACATGCTTATTTCCATGAAGGAGTGGGCTGGGAGTAGATAACTCAAGTACGTGGAGTGTTGCATCTATTAATAGATAACTGGTGGGTGGATATCTTTTGTAACAGCAGCATTAATAAATATGTTATACAGTTGCTTTTGGCCAGTGTGTGGCACGTATCGGTCCCTGAATGGCATTCATGTCCAGGCTGAGCTAGCCCAGCAAGGTGTGTACATCACAACCCATGTAATTAGCAGCAAGCCTAGAATTACCAGGATGGGGGCATTCAGGCTGTGGTTTAGGTAGATGGCCACAGCTGTATCATTCTGCCTTTGCTCCCAGGCCCTGCTGTCCTGCCCTACAGCCCCAGCTGCATATTGTTGCCATAGGGATGTGAGTAGGTGCAAGTGCAGCATCAGCTGAGCAGAGCCTCGCTCTTTCTGATGGGCACAGTTCTAAGAGCCTGAATTAATCTATGAGAAAATCTATTTCAAGGTGCAGCCTCACTGTCAGCAGGACAGACTCATTGGAGTAGCACAGAGTGAAGGAAGCTAGCCTTTGCAGAGCAGCTTAAAAGCAGGAACTGACATTTCTTCCCCTTTTCCATCCTTTTCTAAGCAGCTATCGTTGCTGGTGAGCACCTGGTACAGAAGTCAGGGAATGTGGAGATGAGCTTCTTTCTAGCCTAAATTCAGCCTGAAATACCAACCTCAGCATCTCAAACCCAAGTGTGAGTTATGCTGCCATGGTCTCCATTCCTCTTACCATGGGTGGAAAATTTGGTATAACAAGAGCTTGTCTCATATGTTTCACAAAGTTATGGTTTCACTGAATCCACATTTCCCAGCAAAGGAAGGTTTGACTGGAAAATTCCTTAACCAGATCTAATTTGCTACTAAGTGTAGTAAAGATTCCAGGCCAGCTCAGTGCTGTAAGTCCAGAGCCTGAGGCATGGTGGAGCAATGCCACCTCAGCAGGGACTTGGCACACAGGGCTTTGGGCAGTTACTTTCACTCTTTATGGACATTCCAGTTTGCCTTTACCTTAAACAACCCACACTACAGTGGACAGCTGTAGTGTTAGATCTGCAGCTTGTCCCTCTTTTCACATCTCACTATTCAAGCTGTCATGGTGATGTCTCACACCGAACCATCTGTAACCTGATGTCTGGCAGGGGATGGTGCAAGCCAATGCACTCATGATTCAATGTTTGTCTTGGTTTGGAGTGAGTCAGTTTTTGCTTTTTGAGACACAGTTACCCACTTCCACGTGTTTTTCCCCAAAAACCTGAAGAATGGACTCTGTTTCGCTGTATCTTTGCCGTTCCCTATTAATCATGCAGAAATTGAGAGAAGAGCGTCTGAATAACACTGTCACACTTATCTACATTACAGTAAATTAAGAGAGGGGTCAGGCAATGCCCATTCAGGCTGATGGGCAGAGATTTAAAAATAACCCCAAACCAAACAGCGTTACATCTGGGGGGAAAAAGCAAAGCTCTTGGAGCTTAATAATAGGCAGCCAGAATTTGCTCATCAGTTATGCAGGAGAGGCATTTCACTGATAGCTTTTTCAAACGTAGTAAATAGACCTCCTCCTTGCCACAGCCCCGGTGCCTGACCTTGGCTCAGCTGCTTTGCCTTGCACCTGCATGTCGCTGAATCCCTGTAGTCAGGGGATGAAGCTGACCCTGGGGACACCTGAACACGAACAAGAGGCACAGAACAGCCGACTGTGAGGAGCTGAGGCTGTTCCAAGAGCTCTGATGCATGAATGCAGGTTAACAAACTCAGTCATCTCCTCATCTGCATGTGGTTGCAAGATCTACATCAGGGCATCACACCAAGGCATTGACCAGCCACCATTCGAAAGCAAATCGACTCTCATCATGGAACTGGATAAGGAATGGCTACCAAAGGAATTTAAAAACAATAAAGTCTCAGCATCAAAACAAGACTTCAGAAAACTTCTCTTTCCATTAAGATACTATCATAAGAATATAAGCTTTTAGGAATACTTGTGCATGAAGGCGATGGGCAAGGATGGAAGATAGCAAGTTATTTCCAAGCACTCCTGGTATAGTTTATCCTTCTCCTCTTCATTTTGGAAGATGTTTGATTTGGAGACTATGATTTCAGAATACACACAGTGAGGACATCTGCTTCATTTCATCTCTATTTCAACACCTTTGTCTATGAAGTGACACGAATCGGGTTTTAAAAGCTTAGTAACGCCTTTCGTCTGAAGAAGGAATTTGGTGACTTCATAAATGGCAGAAGTTGTTTAAAGCAAACAAATCCACTCAGATTTGGTGTTACATTTTTCTGTGCCTCAGCACTCCAAACTATCATCTCGATCCCAACTAACGAATGAGCAGAAACAAGAAAATCCTAGAAAATAAAAACAGCTTCAGGGGAAAAGAGCTCAAAACACGAAGTGCCAGATAGCAAGGGCTGATTTCCTTCTGGTGGCCGATGCTCACACTGGCTTCATTCCTAACTCCCAATCCACTGAGATGGGATGCTACCACGAGAGCACGTACAGCACACGCAGAAAGCTTCCCAACAGCCCATTTCTGGCCCCAAACAGCCCTAATTTATAGGCTGTATCATTAACTGGACTGCCACACCATGCAGCACAATGGCTTGTGTTGAGATCTGGTTTTAAGTCAATAAAACAGCCACCTTCCATATCACTGTGCAGACACTGCTTACAGAAAAGGCTATCTGCAAGGCACAGAGACTTCAAGAATCATGAACCCTTCTGAGGATATGGAAGCCTGTTGCTATTTAGACTTCTTTTTTTCCATTAAAAAAAAGTCTTAGCTACAGTTTACTTTTCCCACTTAGAAACGTGGAAAAGTTTGTTCAGCTTAAAATTTCCTGTTTGGCATTAGCAGCTGCTGGCTGCGGTATTTATAAATACTGCAGCAGACATTTCTTGGGGAATCTGGTTACAATTAAGCAGGAGCAGCTCTGCAGCCCCCGTGCTGCAGGAGGAGAGGGTTTGCTGTGGGGTGAGCATCAGCAGTGGGGCTGCAGCTTCGGGGGCTGTTTCTAAACAGGAAGGTGAAGTCACTTTGCTCGTGGTATCCAAATATAGTAGCTCAGAGGAACGTTTGGGCAGCAGGCCTGGGACCACCTACTCGGTGCATTACTCATTGTGCTCCCCAGTGCCCCCCAGCATCCCCAGGTTGGGAGTGCAGAAATACTTCAGCACGCAGATCATCCCTCCCTGCCACCAACCTCAAGCACCCCAGCAAGCCACGCTCCCCATAGGTACAATCAAACTGTATCCCGCAATTGTCCCCTAGGTGACATATTAAAGCAAGAGCTGAAGGCAGAACCCAGATAAAGGCAGTGCTTTGATTCTCTGAACACATCCACCCACAGCTTTCTGAAGGATCTCAGCACCTCCTTTCTCTCATCAAGGCTTTTACGCAGTGGGCACATGGCATCCTGACCCATTCTGACCCTCAGTGCCATCTCCTGGGGACTGGCAGAGGAAGAGCCCGCAAACAGCTTCCCGACCAGCAGCTCGGGGGAGTCAGGAAACCCAATAAACAGCGAGGCAATGGGATTGCTTCAAGAACTGCTAAGATGAAACAGAAGCTGCACCTCTTGCTGTAAAGGTGCACAGGGTAAAGGTAACCAGACAGTAACTGTAAAGGTAATCAGACAGCCCCGAGACTGTCTGGTTTTCTGGTTATTTCTGGAGAAAGGGTACACTCCTGTGTGTATGTCAGTGCAGCAGCCTGCAGGACCCCATATGTGAGCTCATGGTGCAATGCACCCCAGTCCTGGAGGGGTGCCCCGCTGGCAGGGTGCCCTGTCCCTGGGCTGGTGCTCTGCTATGGCCACTTGCCACCATTTTCCTACATTTCAGGCTAACAGCAGCAAGGATATGAGCTAAAAGCAGCCCTGCGGAAGAAAATCCACAAATAACTCTGCAGTCAAAAATCTCCTATGAGAAACGCGACTTGAAGTTCCCCGTTTGCTGGGTTTACGTAAAAAGGGAAAAAAAAAAGATGCTGAGCAAATGAAAGGCACAACTGCAGCGCCTCACCCCCAGTCTGTTTCCGGCCATGCACGCTCGTACCATGAACTCCATCAGGAGCAGCATTTCCTGACCCTGGAGTGCTCACAGATGGTGATCCCAGAGCACTTTCTGCTGATGCTCCTTGGTTCCCTTTGCCTTGCGTGACTGCTCTGCGGCTTTGCTTTGTTTATTTCACTTTTTCCTGCTCTTTAGTTACTAGCTAAGGAAGGGAACCAGCCACATTTGCTGCTTTAATCACTTGCTGGTGCCAGTCCACATCCGTGTGGGCAACCAGCGGGGTGTGTCCCCATCACCCATGGGAACGAGTGTTGCATAATCACATCCCCCCAGTTGGAGCACAGGGATGGATGCCCCGCAGTCAGGGACAGGTCTGTAGGTATTTCTATCCATGTAGTTTGCTGTCTGCATGATAGGAGAGATGACGATATGTTACCCGCCCAGCTGTAGGATTAGACTGAGCTAGATGTTGTAGGATGCCCATGTGTGCCAGCCCCAGGTTGGACCCTGTGAACCACAGCCAAAGCAATGGGCACTGCTAGAAGCATGCACGCCATGCTGGGAAGAGAGATCAGGAAGCCTACAGCTTGCAGCAACTGGAGGTGCCTTCAGAATGGTATTATAAAATCAGCTTTAATAGTAAGCTCATGGCTGCTGGCACCATCATGGTGCCACCTCACCTCTCCATGGAGCCATCCTCTGGTTTACAGCTCTAAAAGTGCTGTGAGCAAGAATAGCGATGCAGTATTGGAGGATGTATGGTAGGAGTCTTAAACACTGAAATGGAGCACCCGTCCCCTTTGCAAAACCGTTGGACCAAAGGCAGAATGCTCAAAGAACTGCACAGAAGCATTGGTGCAAGTCCTGAATTCATCCACCTGGCTCCACAAAACCAAAAATTCAATGAGTGCTCTCTGAGGGCCAACAGGTTCTGCACAGCTGATTTCCAGACAGGAGATCTCGATCCTCCTCCCAAAGGAGCAGTTACAGTACAACCAGGTTTGCATTTGTCACAGGCAATAGAGCTTGATGTACAAGTGGTGCATGGAAAAAACAGAAGGAGGTAGAGAAAATCCCTTTGGAAAGGGTGTGAATGAAAGAGGAGATGGGCTGCAAGCTCAGAGCCCAGGAGAAAACCAACCTCTGAAAAACTGCCAACGAGTCAAGGGTACGCATAGCAGGAAAGAGGGTTTGCTCATGACAGCTCTTAAACTTGCTTGAATGGCAGCATCTGGCAAACCAACCTCTCCTACTGCCTCCCATTGCAGAAGGTGCTGAGCTGCTCCCTGGGGAAGCCCCAGCAGGAGGACCCTCCACGCCCTCAGTGGCACCTGATGCCACTCCGCAGGGCGCCAAGTGACCTTTCCTAGGAACAGTTCTGGGCTCCTGCAAACTGCTTACTCAAATAAATAAATAAACAAACATCACAAAACATTAAGGCATTGCTAATCCTTGGCAAGAACATTTCTCCTCCAGGAAGTTACTGGTTTCTGCAAAGTCTCCCCAGTGTGTCACCAAACAGGGCTCAGACACAACCCACGAGCTGCTGGAGCCACAGCTGGCCGCCCTGACACCCGTGTCTCCCTCGAGCCCATCCTTCCCTGCACTGACATCACACGAGCTTTCCTTTGCACTTCTCCTGAGACCACAGCTCACAGGTGTGAGGACTTTCCATAAACCACATGCAAGCAAGGGGACAGCAGCAGAGCAGGAGCACGTTTCTAACAGCGATGGCATGTGGGTGGCTCACCTGCCTTCAGCTCTGCCTTGGAGGGGTCACCCCGTGGCACATCTGGACGCAGTGCATGGCTGCATTCACCCCCTGCTCGCTCCTCCTGCCCTCTGACACGGGTGAAGTCTTCGCCCTTTCACACCCAGGTGGGTGCACACCCACCTCCCCTCCCACCCCCGACCACCCAAATTCCAGCACGGGGTGGGATGGTTCTGAGCTCCTTTCATCAGCCAAACTCAGTGCTCCCAGATTTCCGTGCTGCCGGAGGAGAAGCACATGTTTTCCACTGCAGCACTCCTGAGACAGAGCACAGCATTGCTTTTCATAAAATAAATATATTTGCAGAAAGCCACCGGAAAAGTCTGAATTTTCTAGAACGAAAGCAGCTCTGGTTCTTGTCCCAGGATGTAAACGCACAAACCCACTGCACTAAGCTCCCCAGAATGAGCCATTTCACATTCACTGTGAAGTTTCCATCCCCACAGTGACGCTGCTGCCCATCGCTGCTGGGACACCCACACACCACTGTGCCCAGCAGATTTGCTCACTGCACATCAGTTAGATGGCTGAGCACCGACAAGAAGTCAGCACCCCGCAGAGCATGCACTTAAAAGCTATGCTTGTCCATTCAGCATGCAGTTACTTTGTTGAACTGGAGCCACTGCAAGTGAAGGAGTTAGTATTATAGTAAAGTAAACAAGGGAGTCTGCACAGTCCTGAAAATATTCAATAGGAAAACACACTCTTATTTACTTTCTTCACTTTTAGACTGAAATCTCCTTGAGACAGCACATACTTGCTCTCATTTTGTCTCCATACTGGGATGCCCCAGCCCTGGAAGGAGCTCCAGCACAGCACAGCCCTGCCTGCACTAGCTGCGTGCACCTACACGTGCTGGGTTTTGGGATGGAAATGCTCCAACTGTGAGAACACAGCAATGCAGTGCAGCACACCCATGGACTGCACACCCCAGAAGACCAACCTTACTGGTTGCTTTCCCATGGCACTTGTGCAATGCCCAGGATGCTGCCAGCAGCATCCCTACACTGGCATATGCAGAAATTGCCCTACAAGGCCCTTTTCTTCCCATCCCAGTGCTGCTGCCTGGAAGTGGGTGCAGAGGGGACCCCCAGCTCTCATCCCACTGCAGCCCTGGCTTGGGATGTTCCTCCATTTCCCTGCCTGGTGCAGCTCTGAGCCTTTCAACCAGCACTCCCCCGCAGCAGTTATGTTTCTCCACACCACCAGCAATTTCCTTCCGCCTTTCACTTCCACCTTCCATTACAGTGCAAAAAAATCCAATACAGAGTTTCTCTTCAGAAAAGGGCAGCTGAGTTGGACATTCCCATGGCCTCAGCACTCCTTGTTTCCTCATCTCCCAGCTGCTTGCCTCTCGCTTCCTCCCTCCACACCTCCATCAGGGGAAGCAATACCATCTCATTGTGGGACAGCTGCTGGCACTGACCTGATTCTGCTCACAGAAAGGGGGGAAATGCCCCTGAATCAGGGCTGCTGCCCAGGGCACTGGCACAGGCTGCCCAGGGCTGTGGGTGCCCCATCCCTTTAGGTGCTCAAGACCAGGTTATTGGGGCCCTGAGTAGTCTGATCCAGTGGGGAAGCAACCCTGTCCACAGCAGGGGTTGGACCCAGATTATCTTTAAGGTCTCTTCCAACCTAAGTCATTCTATGATCACTGAAGAAGGGGACTACGTCATCTCCAGAGTTGCCACCAATGCAAACCATCGTCTGGAGGCACCAAAGCACTGAGGGTTTCCAAGCACAGAGCCCACAGGAAGGCTCCCTAGGACTGCTTACCAGGACGTGGGATTCCAGGGAATTCAACAGAGCGAGACAACAGACCTGCAGCCAGAGTGCTCGGGGAGCTGCTGCAGGCACCACCACTGCCACAATTCATAGTTTGTGTCCCCTGCCAAGCAAGCCTGGCAAATCAGGCCATGCAGAGAACACAGAGACCACCCCTACGTTGCCATTTAGACCCAATGCCTGCCATAAACCCGGAGATGGGAAGCCAGAGCTCTGTTCCCAAGGAGATGAAGGCTGCTCTCTGCCAGCAGATGGGATGTTTATAGGCACTTTTGCATCTAAAGTTCACCCCAGCTCTGTCTACTGTGATGGTTTCATTTTTGCCAAGAAACACTCAGCATTACCACATCAGACACAAGGAAGGTAACAGCAAAAGGCACTCACCTTGAGGAAGCGCAGATCTGATTCCCAAATAGTAGAGTGCCTTGCATCACTTATTCTTGGAGCATCAAAGAAATAAACAGGTGATACCAAACAAAAACAAAACAGAATAGGAAGACTGCCCCTATAACTACACACTCTACTAAGGAAGCTGCAAAAAGGCTTCACCCCTACCCCCCTCAGGTTTTTATATGAGTCCACAATTAATCATCCTGATTGCAAAAAGCTGAGCCTACCTCCTGGGGCTGGAACGGGTGGGTGGCTCACAGCATTCCCCATCACTCCAGACTTAAATAACAGAGGGCTGTATCACCCCAGGGAAACAAGAAGATGAGATGGGAGGCTGGGGAAGGGAAATAAGAGGCTGATTGTTTTTCACACATCTGAATTATGCAGATGGCTCCTGTACAGCAGATGGGATTTCAATTTGGGCTTTTATTGGAAGAAAAAGTGCATATCTCAGCCAGAGTGACCAAAGCCATCTGGGGTGGTTTTTTTTTTTTTTTTTTAAATGCTGCACTTGACACCCTTTTTCTTTTCTTTTTTCCTTGGTAATCGTTGGTTTCACTACAGGTAATACCCAGTCAGGGAATAAATATAGAGCCCTAAAGAGGGTGAAGTGCTGCTGGCATTGTGATGTGGCCAATGGTGCCCTTGGGACACAATGCTGCTGCTGGTTAGGATTGGTGTGGGAGCAATTAAAGCCTTAAATACATTTCTGGGACACCTCAAGCCCCCTGAGCTGTGCTGGATATCAAGCCCTGCAGTGCCTGGGGCTGCCCTGCATCCCTTCCCCCGTGGAGGGGAGAGCCAGAGCCAGCCCAGCCACTCCCAGACATGGATGGCAAAGCCCAGCCTGCAAGGAGCCCCTCAGTTTGAGGGGAGGGTAATGTTTTTGGAGGAGCCCCTCAGTTTGAGGGGAGGGTAATGTTTTTGGAGGAGCAAAATAAATGACATTTGGATTTATCTGCTTTCTGCTGCTATGGGTGGTGGTTGTTCAGCCATCTCTGCTCACATGTTTGCCAGACCCAAAAAATTACAGACACAGAGGACAAGAAAAGAACACTTTGCTAGTAGGTGTGCAAACACTAATCTGCCCAAATCCAAACCTCCCTCCTCACAAACCACCAGCAAACAGTTACAATAAAAAGCTCCCAAGGACTACCAACAGTTCTCATATTTATATTTTTGATTTTATTTTTATTTTTTTTTTATTACAAAAGGAAAAAAAAAACCACAACCATTATTACAAAGGCACCATTTAATGGAAGGCTTCTGCCAGGGAGAACTCTCAATTCAGTACTTTTTGTGAACAAAACTTAAAATCCATAGGCATAAACAAAACCCAATTAAAAACAAAAAAGGAGAGAGAACTCTTCAATCCATAGCTTATAATTATGCACTTTCTTCAAAGTCAATAGGGGCTTCTGTTAAAAGCCATCAAATGAGAATCGTATGGTTGACCTTTAAAACAAAGGAGAAGGAAACCAATGTTGGTTCAAAAAAAAAACCCACCAAAAACCCAATAAAATAATAATTAAAAAAAAAAAAAAACAACAACAAAAATATTGTTTGGGTACTGGTTGATGAATTCAACGAATTTACCCTCTCCAAATCAGTCACTGTTGGCAGTACAGTTGGCAACTCTGGTGATGCATTTGCTTCGAAAGCTAAACATCCACAGGCCATTCCAGCCAACATTTCCCACTTCTGGCCTTGGTTTGGATGGGGGTTCTGGTGAGTTCTTGCCCAGCTTCCCACTTTGGGAGCCTGGTTTTTGCAGAACCCACAGCTGGGAGCCTGGAGCAGGGGCCTTAATTCATCCCCAGGCGAGGCAGCCCCAGGGTGAGCTCTAAGCCTCTCTCTGTGCTGCTGGATCAGGCCTGAATTAGGCGCCTGCCCTTGTCCATCATAGGTAGCAAGCCCAAAACTGGGTATGTCAAAAAAACCCAACCCAACTATCCTCAAGGTGAAAACTTTGTGGTCCAAAACAAATAAAAACGGTCTTAAAAATATATACATATATATATATATGGCTTTTCATTTTTCCGATCCATTCCATTGGAAACAAAAATAAACTTAAGGGCAATATTTGGTTTTCAACGATTCTGTCCTTCCCCCGTGGCGTGGGCAGGGCGGGGGGGTGGAGGCACTGGGCATGGTCAGAACCCACCCGAGTTCTCCTTCATCTTCGCCAGTAGCCGGGAGTAGACGGGTGCTGCAAAGGGGAAGAGCGAACTGGGTGGGACAGACGCACGGACACGCTCCCCTCCCGGCTATGCTGCATCTTGCTTGCAGCAAGAGCACAGAATACACTGTGCTTTAAGGGATGGGATATATGATGGGGTGGGGAAGTGGAGGAGTTGCCTTACCTAGCCGAGGATTCCTTTGAGACACCTGCATGGGAAGAAAACATCGTGCTTGATTAACTACAACAAATCCTTGACAGCTATAAGGCTTTGCATGCCAATACATTCACCCTTAGTCTCCAAAAGGATGCCCACTGTTACACACAACAGCTTGGCTAGAAGAATATTCCTATTTCTCATGTTTAGCTACCTGCTAGTTCTCCTCACACCGCCAACAGTGCTGAAGAAGAGGCGGATAAATGACTCTTTGGTGCCATTTGCATTATTGGAGGTTGACACACACAGCAACGTGCCAAGGTGCACACGGTGTGCTATCAATGGTAGCCTTCATGCTGAAAAAGTATCACTTCTTAGACAACTAAATGAAGAAGAGACGATGGATCAAACCAGAACACATATACAATTACTCTCTTTGGAAGCCAAAATCTCTGTGTGACATTATCTTCAAATCACCATTGCCAAAATGTAATTTCAGTAGAATTCAGTGGATTTTTTGCTGTTTTTTCCTTTTACCTTAGATAGAGCAGATGCCTGTTTGAAGATCTCTAATGCAGGGTCTGCAGGCTCGTCACCTCTTTCTTGTGGCCTTGAAGCTAAGAGTGGGACAGAGACAGCACTGAAATACTAGACACATAAATACATATTCTGATAGATAGATACTAACATATACAGATGGCATTCAAAGCACTCAGGCTGCTTCCTTCCAGTATTTCAAAGCATGTGTTGAAAATCCCATAACACCCACAATAAAGTGAAGTAATTGCTCCCTCCTAAAGCAGAGATGGAGACCACAACTCCAATATGGCATGGCAGCAGAGCACCCACTCCAGCACGAGCAGGCTGTGCTGTACACCCATCACGCATGGTCAGCTCCATGTTTTGATGTTGCTCACTCTA
The DNA here is from genome assembly GCF_016699485.2 of Gallus gallus. Classification (NCBI taxonomy): domain Eukaryota; kingdom Metazoa; phylum Chordata; class Aves; order Galliformes; family Phasianidae; genus Gallus; species Gallus gallus. The sequence goes on from NC_052544.1 coordinate 14,775,470, forward strand.
CACAAGAGGTGGTTTTGGTGACAGTTCTGCTGTGATGGTGTGGCTCCAAGCACTTCCAAGCAGCAACCTACCCTGAGGCTGCAAGACGGAGCTGACAGCATGAATCACACCGTTCGTGGCCATGATGTCGCTTTCAGCAACGGGCTCCTTGTTGACATGTATTACGTGGTTTTTCTGTTCAGGAGGAGAAAACAAAGTGAAAAAGCAGAAAATGAGAAACTTCTGTCATCTGTGCTTTCCAATTTCATAAAACCTTCATTTGAACTCATTCATTTACTAGGTGGTTGTAAGCATTTTCACTTCCCTTGCCAGTTAAGAGTATAAAACCAAATGATAGCTTGAGCAGAGCAGCCAGCAGGTTTTGGAGCCCAGGTTTTCTCTGTGGGCTGGGTGGAAACACTGCACATCCACCAGCATCCTGGCACAAGGAGAGATTACTATGGGGACTGCAGTGGGAGTGAGCAGACCATGGCTGGACATGGCAGGGGTCTGCCACATGGGCTGGCCAACTCAACACACTCTGGAACAGCAACCTTTCCATTTTTGTCCTGCGTTTTCTTCCTTATGCACAGAGAGAGCTGTGAGTTACATATTTTCTGAGATATATATATTTGTCCTCAGCAGGGAATTCTACATTCTCTTAATGTAGTGCAGAATTTCTGAAATGAAATTATACATCTAAATAAATCCTGCTGTGTTAGAGGAGCCCATGCAGAGATCATTTTCATTACACTGAAAAAGACACGTTAGCTGAACAAGCTATTCATTTGATTTATTTATGTTTTTTCCCCATGACTCAGGGTTAAATTTATAACAGCTCCTGGAAGTCATTTACAATGGGCCTTCTGGGGAGAAAGCTGAAGCAAACCACATTTTAAGGTTGCCAACTTGCTGACTTGGACCCTCCAATGGGTCCCCTCCTTGGCAGCCCCAGTCCCCCCTCCACTACGGCCCCAGAAACACGGCTCAGTGGGACTCTATGCACATTTAGGACAGGCTCCCATACCACCCAACTGAGCAGACATCCTTTGTGCCCTGACATGGACTCTGGTCACAGAGCACGTCCCGTCAGCGCTGACTCACCATGCTGACTTCCAGCTTGTCTCCCTGCATGGACTTGAGCCGCACAAGAGCGCTGACCGCGCCGCTCACCAGGATCTCATCAGCCATGTGGAACTTGAGGATGCTGGCAAGCTCCTTGGCGTTACCTGGGGGAAGAAAACATTTACATTTACGTCAGAGTTCTCTTCCTGTGTTTCATCTGCTGGAGTGACCCTACATGGAAAATATCATTTCCTAAAAGGGAAAGGAAACAATGTAAAACTGAAAAGAACTGTCAGAAACCCTTTGGTTAGAGCTGGCTGGGGCATTGAGGCTGCTCCTGGGCAGGTCAGGATCCCAACTAGTCCTGAAAGACCATCTTCCCTGAAAGCATCCCACCTTGACACATATCAGTTCTGCCCTATGCGTGAAATCCTTTCCTCTTGGTGATGCAGCCTCCTGTTTTTCTCACCGTGCACTCTATGAAACTTCTTCTGGTGCTATTTTCACTTTTCAATGAAGTTTAGAGGGATAAAAAAAGTCAGACTGGGTGAGTTTTAAGGGTCCCTTCTGACTCAAACCATTCCATGATTCTACCTCACTGATGGTTCATAGACTGAGAGCCTGATCCTCTCCTCCATGGGTCTCTCTCTCTATTCTTTTAGCTGTCCTCTGGAACAGATCTTAGGAAGGCAAGCAGTTTCCCCACCAGCACCTATTTTCCAAGAGGCAGTGAGGTGCACAGCGTGGGCCAGCAGCCCTCCTCCATGTTCTCCTTTACAGGCTGTGACTGAAACACAGAGCAACACCCAGAGAGAGACAATGGGGAAGAGCTGGTGCAAAAAATGGCCTTCACACAAGAAACCAGAGAAGTTCCTCCAGCAATGTGGACTTCTTGTTTTGCTGCCTATATCTGACATACACCCTGAGCTTTTTTTCCATTAGAGTTTTTCTGGGGTGGCCACCGCTCACACTGCACAACCTCACCAGCGTGATTCACTTCTTCGTCAGAAGCATAAGCTAAATATTTGCGTGAAAAAACAGGAACATCTGAAGTGCCCACATCTGGGATACTTCATTCCTGCAGCCGTTTATAATAGCTGCAGAACAGCTCTGAAATATTTATACATTAAGCACTGCGCTGGATGTGGAGTCTGATATTACCAATTCCTCATCCATGCACTTAAAAGGATAACCAGCCACCATGGGCAGATGCTTCCTGAATTATGACATCAGTGTTTGGTTGGGCTTTAATGACGAGAAGATGTTACACTGAAATACCTGGCATTGTTTCCAACCACAGCCATTTTCCGACATGAAGAAAATAAGAGATCCTGCTGCTTATTCAGAAGAGGGTTATTAAACACTCCCACGCCTTTCTCTACAGCCAGTCTGCATGCCTGTGCTTTTCAGGATATTGGCCTCCATCTATGCTAGACCAGAGTACTGGTCAGACTTCCTGCTTTACCCATCTATGCATGGATCGAACAACAGCTCTGTTCTTTTAAGAATTACATTTCATACAGTGCAACTTGAGGCTGACCGTGGACCACGTTCGCCATTTGCAGAACTTTCTTTAGACACCCCAAGCCCATGCTATTAAAAGCTACATTCTCACTGCTACCATCTCTGATGTGCAAGGCAGAGACCTCAGTTTCTCTAGATACACCTTAGAGCTGTCTTGCTCACACCAACCAGCGCAGCCAAACTGGAGTCGTAGGAAGGTCATAGCACACACTACAAACACGTCCTCCCAGCAGAAGTATAAGCCCACGGCCATGCTTTGTGTGAGGGCTCAGTTCCACTCCTTTCTGTGCACCCTCAGCTTTCTGCTGCATTGGGCTTTTCCAAATCAGTTATGCAGGAGCTCCATGCTCCCAGCAGACAGGGTCAAAGAATGAGATATGGCAGAGAAGCTGAGCCATTCCCTCACTACCACACCAACAACACACAGCAGCTGAATGCTCTAGAAATGCTCACCCATCAGTTTGTTGAGTTCCCCCTGTGGCATGGCTCGGAAAGCTTCGTTGGTTGGAGCAAACACAGTGAAGGTACCCGGCCTGTTCAAGTTCTCCATGAGACCTGCAGACTGGATTGCAGCCACCAACGTACTGCAAGACATGTAAAACATCGATGGCTTCACCACAAACTACATTCACCACAAACTGCATCCGTACTGTAAAGTTACAATTGCAAAATCCTGCTGGGACCCAGAAGGTCAATTTTAAGCAAGAAGTTGACCAGATATGAGATGATCCTGCAAGTCCCAACAAGGACATCTGAGAAATGACAAAGCAAGCTGGGGCTGCTGAATCCTTGGGGACAAAGTGGCCTGTGAGGAGACACGAAGGCTTGGCCACAGCAGTTCTGATAGGCTGAGGTGGCTACAGGGCTTCTTACTGTAATAAATTGCTCACAACGGGGACCACACATTCTTGGCTCACAATTCAATGAAGGGCTATTTGAAGTCTCACTCTCTATAATTTCAGAATGGGATCGTGGTTTTGGGTACTCTTCCCATGATAAAAATGTTATGTACAGTCAAGACTGCGATCCATAATAAGTAGAATAGCAAACAGAAGCAGCTCTTCTGCTTCTAACTGGCACCTAGGAAGAGCAGAAAGGTCACCTGAAGCGATGGTCTGCCTTGAGAACATCCATCACTGAGCCAGTTGGTGGGGTCAACATCTTGTCCACACTAAACAGTGTCCCAAACCTTCCTCTCTTGTCATGGGCAGCAATGCAGGCATTTTCAATGCACAGGTTCTGCAAATGCAATTCCAGAAAAACAACTTGATCAGTATATGCTTGGAAAGAGAGATCTGGGATGGGACAGAAGTCATCCATGCGGAGCGACCGCCCATATTTAGCACTGCAAGCTGCAGAAACTCACATTGCGGTACACAAATACTCTCAGTTCCTTGTCACCCAGCGTCTGTAGTTTCTGACCGTGGTAAAGATATTTAGAGGAGAGCTGATCTTTAACAATGTGGTTCAGAAGCAAATTTTTCATACTGCTGTCAACAGTGGGGCGTTTATCTGCAGCCAAGAAAATAAGGACAGAACTAATGACTCACTTAGAATGACCACAGAGACACTAAAAACATCCACATGCAGATTACTACCCACAACAGGTTTTAATTTTGAAGCTACATGTCACCATCTACAGCTGAGGGATTTGAGAGAAGGTTTGCGTGCTTGCACGCTGAAACTCAGCCAAAGAGAGACAGCTCAAAGCAGATCTGTGGCCCAGACCAATAGGAGAGAGGGATTTACCCCACATTTTACCTTTGAACACCTCATTCACTGGGGCAAGGAGGGTCACCCGCTCACTGCCAGTTAGATGTGAACTTAGCCCAGCTTGTCTGAAAAGGTTCATAGACTCCGAAACTTCAGATTCCTGGGCCAACTCAAACAGGGTCTTAGCTGAAAAGAAAAACAATGCATAGTAACATCTCATTAAACACGATCCACTCATTGCTACAAAAAATACTCATGTTCTCTAAGTCTTCTTCGACAAAAAAAGCAGACAAAAGGAAGGGAGCAGAAGGAGAGATGCCATAGTGTCTCCAATACCTGAGTCTGGGATCAGCAGCTCATTGACAAAGTGGACAACACCGTTGGTAGCCAGGATGTCCTTGTTGGCAATGATGGCCCTCCCATTGAGCGTCAGCTCTTCCCCACTGCAGCCCACATCCAGGGTGGTTCCTTCCAGCGTCTCCATCGTCAGCCCAGCGATGATGGCCTCAGCACACATGGCTGACTTCAGGATGTGATGGTTCAGCAGGTCTGCGAGAGAAGCAAGTGTCTTAGCGAGCTGGAAATATCAACCCTGCAATTACTGCAGGTTTTTGGGACAGCATTCTAAAGGTGCGGGCCTCTGAGAGAGGGAGCACAGGGCTCCATGACACAGGATGCACAGCTATTTCAGACTGTGTTGGCTTTAATTCAGCAGTCTGTGAAATGAAGTGTTCTATGTGGATGATTTCTATATGCTCTTGTTAACTTCAGAAAGGTTTTGTGTGATTACTCAATTCATTTGCCAAAGGAAGTTATACTGATTAGATGCTAGTACTCTCGTAGCTATAGACTGATAGAAATCATTGCCACAAGGAGGACTGCTAAGAAAATACTTGGAATGATGCGTCAGTCCCTCCTCTATCTCTGTTAACACCTTCTCTGCAACATCTACACAACTACATCCAAAGAACCCTGGACTGTCCAGGCTAAAAAGATGGAGGATGTCAAATGTGTTGACTGCAGCTATTGTTAGACTGTGCCAAGGAGTTGCTCAGATCTATCTGAAAAGGAATTCTGAAGAACTGCAGAATAATCTTTGGTCTCTCAGTGGGCTTGATAAACAAAGCACTCACCCCTCAGGGCTTCTGGGTCCCCCAGGATCCTGTTCAGCATCTCTCGTGGGATCTTCTCAAAGGCTTCGTTGGTTGGAGCCAGAAGAGTGTACTGGCCTTCACTCTCCAGCAAGCTGTTGAGGTCAGAAGCAGCCACAGCAGCCTTCACAGAAACAAGGAGAGAGGGTAAAATGCATCCAGCCAGAATGCAAAGGTCAGCAGCTTTGTCCAGGCAGTCACTGAGAGCCAGATTTACTACAGCTTTTAGAATTTCAGTGCACGTACAAAAGTCCTGAATAGCTTCTTTCAGCACTTTGGTCCCTCTATAAATTTGGCCCGGCCTCTTGGTTCTCTTGTGCTCCAAAAATCTGAGTACAAGAGCTTTTTTAGGCCAGTCTCAGAGCCAGTTCAAATACCCCAATGTGCCTGGAAAGGGTCACCGCAGTTCCAGTAAATAATTCAGACCAGACTTTACAGCTGGAGAACTGCAGAACTCTGCTTTCCTCTTTATGCCTTTACTTGGCAGATAGCAAAGCAAATATGTTGGTACACATCAAATCTGAAGAGTTAACAGCTCCTAAGGCTGGTTTTATGATACAAGAGAGAGGGGCCAGACTCGGTCTGTGTCTTCCTCCTGACAGCAGTAGCAGGGTGATAATTATTCTCATAAAAATCCACTGATATCAAGCACTCTTCCTACAGCAAAACAAGCTCTACTGGTACAAAGGTGTTATCAGCAGCTGTAGAGTTACAGCATTCACAAATTGGCAAACTTCACTAGGAGTGGGACGAATGAATATCTCTAAGGAGCCCTTCAGCACGCATGGGTCAGACTCACCCGAAGGGTCTCCAGGCTTTCCTCAGTCTCAACGATGTGCTGAATGCTGTTCGTGGTGGTGGAGATGACTTTGTCAATGACATGAACCACTCCGTTGGTGGCGTGGTGGTCAGCTTTCAGCAGCCTGGCACAGTTCACAGTCACAATCTGCAGAGGGAAAGATGCACAGGGTGTTATGGGCACTAAAACAAGAAGGTGAAGCAGCCACCGCTGTTATTCTATCTCCAACACTGTGAGCAGTAGAGTACCAAACCAGCAGGAGCAGAAATGTGGTTTCCTAAACAAAAAAAAAACCCAAACACATAAAGAATGAGAGTGCTCTTTCAAAAACTGTTTGAAGGGTATTGTGTTTAAAGAGCTTTGAAAGCAATCAGTGGTTTTGTCTACCCTAAGAAAATATGCAACGTCAAATACTTAGGCAAGCATCATGTTACACACCAACTTCCCTGCAGCAGCATCTACAGAACTAACCACTTACTATATTCTTTTTTAGTTCCTTCCAAATGTCTATCCTAAGTCACTACTCTTCAGCCTAAGCCTTACAAAGGTCTGGAGGACGAAGAGCTGTGCAGGAGCTGCAAGACAACAGAACAGCAAGCCTGCTGTGGGCAGGTCGAATGCCAACATCTTACCCCATTGGGATAGTGGTGGATCTGGATGGGCAGGTTCTGGTACATGGAGTTAAGCGTTGTCCCATGCTTCAGGTCATCCGTGAGGACCCGTTTGTTCACCATGTGGTAGCGGAGGGCATTGAGCAGCTCAATGTTGACGTTGCTGACCAAGGAATCCAGTGTTTCCTGAAAATCAGCAACATTCATTTTTCAGTGCTTGTTCATCTCTTCAGCTTGTCGTTGGGGAGAGTCAGGAGGTTTGGCTGTACCAAAGGGCCACGTGTGTGTGTGTGTGTATATGAGGTGATATGTTCAACCTTATGCCACCTGTGCAGACTCAGAGCTCTAACTTCCATCAAAGCTCATCTTCTGCCTTAAGGCAGCTCTGGCAGCTCTGGCAGCCCTGTCCTTGGCAGACAGATGGCAGCAAGCTCCAGAGTGGGGTCATGGCACGGACACAAGCAATAAGGTGACCAAAGGCGCTGACAAAGAAAGGTGACCTTCCACACCAGTAAGGAGCTCTGCTGCTGCTGCTGCTTGGGGGTAGGGGCTTCAAAATGATCAAGAGTAAACAAAGCAGTAAAGAAAAATTGAAAGAGATGCCAAGTTCCTTGTTGTCTTACTGCAACGCCTAACACTAAGAAGCGGGGAAAACTGAATGAGGTGACTTCTATATCCACCCCCTGCTGAGCACCCACATCACTGGGCAGCACTGAGAGAAACAAAGCTCTGGAGCTGACAGCGGTTCCCATCTTGGAAATTCCCAGCCCTTCCTACACCAGGATGTGCCTGTTCTGCAGATGGGGCTGAATCTCCATTACAGAAAGCCAGGGGAAGAAGAGGAAGAAGGGGAGCGAACTCTTACAGCAGACAAGGAAGCCCAGGCCTCGTTACTTGGGGCAAAAATAGTAAAAGTTCCAGGTCCTTCGATCTCTGGCCTCAGGTTGGAGCGGTCGGAGTAGAGCTGTGTGGTGGCAGAGCCCACCACTCCCAGGGTCTCGTAGATGTTTGCGAGTGGCAGTGCTGAAAAAAGACAGGTTATGTTCCCCAGACCCCATTAGTCCTCTCCCAGCCCCCACCAGCGACTGAGCTGTATTTCCTATTAGAGGGAATTTTGCCCAACTCACACTTGCCAAAGCAGGACTGAGCACAGACTGGCAGAACTGTCTGTTATTCTATCGTTACCTTGTATTGCATTTCCAATAGAGCTGTATTACTTGTTGGAAAGAGTAATTCCCCATGGCCCTCCCATGCTTGATTGAGTTTAATTATATCCAAGGTTTTAAGTTGTCTGGAATACTTTGCACGCTTTGGAGCTAATCTGGCACTCAGCTGGTGCTCTGCTGAGTCCATTTTCGACTCATTCAAGGCAATCTTGTGCACAAATTGCAAAACTCAAATCCACTCTGAGTAATTCTCTAGCATTCTCCTCAACTGGGCTGACGTATGATTTTAAGAAGTCTGAAAAATGTCAAACACGTTTTTACCAGCTGGGCAGCCTTTTTCTCCAGGAACTTTTTCATATCCAGGACAGCACTCGTAGCTGATCACTCTGGAATAAGAGATGGATACAGGAGATTAACAGAGAGCATTTCACTGCTTTTCCTTTATTAGCTATAGCCCTGCCTGCACTCATCCCTATTTGGTGATGTTTCTAAAGCAGATGCTTCCTCAAAAACATCTACTTGAGCAAAAGACAAACCGTATCTAACATCTCCTCCAGGGCTGCACGTTGCCAGCTTCTCCACAGAACAAAAACCGAAACTATCTCTTTTCAAAACCACCCTTGCCCAGCTATTTTGCTGGTCTCTGTATAAACAGTGACGGAGACTGAAAGCAATGGGCCCAGCAGAAAACCTCAGGAAGGCGGTGAGCTCAGCACCATCTCAGGACCTGCATGGGACAAAGAAGTGAGGCACAGACCTACAAGTGATGGTAGACATCTACATCTCCAAGTATCTCATAGGAGAGGACTCAGAAGTGATGATGATATATCCCTGCCTACAGCAATGGGGGTGGAACTAGGTGATCTTAAAGGTCACTTCCAACCCAAACCATTCTGTGATTCCATGATCTCCAGGTATCTCCTAGTGGGATTTGGTGCCAGCTGCCTATTTCCCAGCTATTCTTCTTCACCACGAGCCAGCATTGAATACTGAGCACCCATCTATAGCACTGAGGGCTTCAAGCCAACGGCTGTGCACTCATTCAACGCACACAAGATTAAGGATTGAGAAAAAACTCGAGTGCTTCTTTGATCCATGACAGAGTGGAACAACACAAGACATACCAAAACACCCCATACCTCTGATGTGCATTTGTATTTCTGGCAATGGGAATTCTGTTCATTGAGTTCATCCCTTTCCTCAGAAGAATCTGCGGATCTCCCAGTGTATCTACTGGGTTTGGGCAACGTGCTACAACTCCAGTATGACTGCTCTACTAAACCAGCCAAGCGTTTCTCCTGTGCTTCATCCCACTCCTGTCCACCCCAGAAATCATCTGCTTGTTTATAGCAACACTGGCATGACAGATCCAGAGGGGAAAGAGCATCTCTGGTCTTGGCTGCTTGGAACCATGGATGGATGTCCATCCATGGCCTGAATGCTGCACCCATTGTCTGCAGCTCAATGGGAAATAAAAGAAGTCATCCAATTCTGGCCATTAAAGGGAACGACACCATATAAACAGGAAAAAATAATAATAAAAGTCAGTCTGGGAGTGGCCTATTCATTTTTCACAGGGGTTTCTTTCACTTGTTGCTCTTAGGCTCGGTGTGAAAGGAGCAAGGCCATCTGATGGATCGATATTCCTCCTACAGAGACGTGCTTCCTCTGTGCTCCCGGCTGGATTTGAGACAAGTCCTGTGCACACCCACTCAGAGAAAGCAAAATCCTCAAGCTTCAGATATTTGTCATCATTTTAGCAGTGTTAACAAACAGTGGAAATGCCTGGGGTTTAAGAGGGAATTCTTCGGGGTAATTAAGAGCCAGCAAGTGAAACAAATACCTGCTTTTCTGTGACAGAAGCAAATAAATTCTGTCTCACGGTTTCCTAAGAGAATTACAAAGCAAACCCAGACTGATTGTCTAGACATTATATATTCCATGTGGGAACGAGTTTGCCTAAAGCAATCCCTTCCTTTGACTACTGGAGATCTTAACACCCTGCTGCTCCGCTCTCCTCAGCCCCCGTCTCGTGTTCATTACAAACACACACTTTCTCCCTCTGCCACCTCCCTCCCCTACCTCTGATTTTTCGGTTTTTTCCACCCTAGAAACTAAATCCAGTCTAGACAGTTCCCCTGGTTCAGAGCTGCAATCAAAGACGAAGAGCTGATTAAAAAGAAATCATTGCAAAGTTCAGCATAAATAATTCCTGAGTGCTGACATAGGCTTTAAAAGGCTTATTTATGGATCGATGGGAGCTGAATGAGCTGCGAGGAGTGGGCGGGATGTGGTGCACACGGGGCTCAATGCTGGGGGCTGGGACAGGAGCCGAGGGCAGTGGGATGGGACAGGACCACACCGCCTGCTTTTTGGGGTGGGGGCCATCTCCAGCATCACCACACCAGGGCAGCTCATGGCAAGGAGCACCAAGGCCAGCAATGGGGTCAGCTCCGCTTGCGGGCAGGCTCCTTTGAGCCTCCAGTCTCACCCATTGAAGGGAACCACCAGCATCACCTGGCCCTGTGCACCAAGTTCACCATTCACAGCCTCCCCTCCCAACTCGTCCTCTATGATCTCAACAGGGATTTTTTTTTAAAGCTTTCTGAATACCAGGAAAGGCCGGGTGGACACAAAGGTGCTCAGCCAAGCACTGGCCCCTATGAAGAGCCAGTCTCAGGGCTCATGAAACCATCCCTCTGGGTCCCTTTGGTAACCCTGCCCATGGCAGGGGGGTTAAAATTAGAGGATCTTTGAGGTCCTTTTCAACCCAGGCCATTCTGTGATTCTACAATTCCCACCTTCAGCCATATTCCCTGCTGTGGCTGATGGGTGAATCCATCCAATGCGATCACCCAGTGCGCCCAATAAAACATGGATACAGCTCGAGGGGTTGCACAGCTCTGGGGCCCAGCTGGTCCTGCAGCCTCATCCAACCCCAGGGAGCAGTGTGGCTATGGCTGCTCTGCCCCATTTTCAGGATACGGTACCTTACACATCTATACGGGAACAGGGATGCTTCTTTGATATGTTCTTCTCCACGAGCCCCAGTTTTCACGAAATGAACAATCTGACCCTGCTGTCCAAAGGCTTTGGCTGTACCAAATCTTTAAAATCCAGAGGATTTGGCACAAGAACCAAGCCAAGGTGCTGGTGTCACCCCAGCTGGCTCCACACAGCAGCACGGGTTCAATAAGCAACACTCTCCTACAAAGTGCACTTGTCACCTACTCTGCAACACCTCTTCTCACCACCAAGGGTGGTCAGGAACTGGAATGGGCTGCCCAGAGAGGTGGTGGAGTCACCGAGCCTGGTGGTGTTCAAAGAACGTTTGGATGTTGTGTTGAGGGACATGGTTTAGTGAGAACCATTGGTGAAGGGCGAATGGTTGGACTGGATGATCCTGTGGGTCTTTCCCAACCTTGGCAATTCTATGATTCTATGATTCTAATTTCCTGACTCCCTCACTGAGAACTTTTGCCTTGAGTCTTCATAGCTCTTCAGCCTTCGGTTTGGAAATGCTGCACTCCTAAATGGCAAAGCGTGTGAGTGCAGAAGCAAGCCCCTTGCTTTTTATTAGTCATTGTTTCACTGCTGGGGCATTCTTAGGATCTGAAATTAAATTTTAAGTGCATTTTTCAAGGTAATAAAAGTAAGCTTAGGCATATATTAGTGAATAAAGATCCATTTGTAATAATTTCCTGTAATAAAACCCATATGTTTTGGTTTTGTACAAAGCGTGCCAGAGATTCATTTCTTTTCCTGAGCTGAGGAAAGTACAGCAACAAAAAAAAAAAGTTAATTCAAAAAAGAAAAAGAGAAAAGGAAAAGCACTGAGGGGCAGCTCGCTGCTACCAGTTATTCCTCAAATAACAACAATAATAATAAAATGTGTGTAAGCCGTCCTGTTCTCAAGGCAAATAGTGCGTGTGGGAGGCATTCAGTGCAACCCCCACTTCCAAAAGAATGAGCCCAGTGCTTAAGGGAGGTAGGAGCATATAAAAAGCCCAGTCACAACGATGAGAATATACTCTAAATAAACTATTTCCTTGGCCTTGGAATAACCAACAGTGGAAAATTACCTAATTACCAAAACAATCTTGTTTCAGTGCTCATTAAAATCAAAGCGGTGTCAGACTTCTTGCCAACTGCCTTATCTCACTTCATCAGCAAGTAATGCAATGATAAAACGTACATAAATCCTCTATCTAATTTCTCCCCAGCTGCGTGAGCCAACACTTCAACAAAGAGGAGAAAAGCAGAAGAAAAACGTAGATAAAGAGGTGAGAGTCCCCTTCTGATGCATGAGTTGGATTTTCCATCGTGCACATCCAGCTCCGGCGCAGCGCTCCACCCCAATGCATTGGACGATGCTGTTCAAGAAGCAAGCAGGCAAAGCCACACCACCAAGGCTGGTGCTCACAGGCAGAACTTGGTTCTGTCAAGTGAGAGCTACAGGGCAATGCCACACAGCACCCTCTGCACCTCTGGGAGTGGTTCTGGAGCAGCACCTGGAAGGTGATGTGCCTGGAGGCAAGACTGAAGACCAAGCATATCCTAAGTGTTGGGCTAGATGATCTTTTTCCAACCTTAACGATTCCACGATTCTAATCTCTCCAGTTTCTCAGTGTCTCTGGACACGCTAGGATGATGGAAAATAAAAGAAATCAAAAATCAGAGCAGCCAAATCTACCTTCCTGGAGCCAGGTAGCTGCATCTGCAACACACCTCCAATTTGTCACACCACTGACACCTCAAGCAAATAAAGATAATAGGTCAAAAGCAAAGCGGATGCACCGAGTCAAGCATCTGACAACCTGGGACTTCACAAAGGTGGAAAAAAGCCTTTTAGGAAGAGGAAAGAAGTGATGATGCTTATCCAGAGAAGCTCTGGTGGGAGACGGGCACTGGGACCCCATTGGGCTGAAGAAGTGCATGCAGCCACCGTGGGGAAGACCCAAGCATGGATCCCCACTGAAGGCTGCAGCCTCCAGTTCAGCTGACACACGTGCCAAATCCTGATTATTGCTGGGACTTGAGGCTATTCTCAGGAGCTCTGCCAGACCAGCTCAGCCCCACGCACAGGGCCGGTTTTGGGGCTCGTGCTGGGCACCATCACCTGTGCCCATGCCTGCTCCTGGAAGGCAGAGCACCCAGCACAGAGCACCCCAGGCCCTGACACTGCAGTGAGAGTCCACTTGCTGTAGCACAGCAAACACATCCTTTATGAACAGCTCCTGATTGCTTCCATACGCCGGGAGCACCGTGTCCAGCGGGAGTCATCATTGGCAAACATCTGTAATCAGAGCTGTCCCAGGGTGCTCCAGAAAATCTGAGTGAGGCACACATCCTTTGTTCTGCATCAGCATATAAGGAGCAGAGCAAAGCCTGGGCTCAGAAAGGGCTGGGAAGGGAGAAAACGACAGTAAAACCCATTGTTGGGATGACGCAAGGTGAAGAATAGCGAGCAAATTCCATGTGTAATGGGAACATTATCTCATAGGTTAACACACAGGTTAATGCTGCGTGAACTTTCTTCTCAGCAATGCATCATTGGATAAGACATTCGGGTAAAAAGCAGGGAAAAAAAGGTTGGAAGAGATCACCCCATCTCCTCAAATGACATCACCAAGCACTGCTAGATGCCAGTCCCTCCAGCCCCTCCTGGAGATAAGTGGGGGAGTTGCTTTCTGCCAAATATATATTGGGTTACTTGAGGTTTAGCTTCTGATGTGCTTCAGAGCTGAAGCAACCCACAGCTGGCATCATCTTGGCCTTCACTGATTTTAAGGGCAAAGCTATCCCACACCCACAGCACTGCCTTGTTTGGTTTGGCAGCTGTGCTACTCCCTTATCAGAAGAAGTGAAGCTGATACCACCCTGCCATGCCAGGATCTGGCCCACTGACATCAAAAAAGCCGCTGTTCAGCCAAGAGGGGAGTGTGAATTCTGATCATTCCGATTAAATCTCCCTATATTTGGTGCTTTCATAGAATCAGGGGGGAGTTGGTTTGCTCTGCGGAAGGGGCAATTCTACCTCCCCCCTCATAATACCAACACAGATCCATAAAACCAAACCCAACAGCCAGCAAAAACAGCTAAACCAACAAAGGCAACAGCAGCACAGCTCACCCCCACTACAGACCTCAATGCCCGCTGCTTCCTACAGAACCAGTTTATTTAATCAGCAGTGAAGAGCAGCCCGTTCCTATAGATCCAATTACACATCACGGGGGCCGCGTGCAGTGGATGACTCCTGTTGTTTGCTCTAGATCAGTGACTTCTCACAGCACATGATTTCAAGCGAGAAGAAGCTGCTGGGGCTTTGGTTTCATCTGTCTGAAGCCCTGCTTGGACTCCAAAAAGCTTCCCTGCTCCCAGTTGCAGCCTGGCGCTGAGTCAGGCATGCATGGCCATCATTATCTGCTGACTGCATCACTCACAGGAATGTCCCCAGGCTGCCCGTGCCCATACTTTATGCAACAGCTACTTGAATATTATCATTTAGATGTGGAATTGGCCGGTGAGGGTGATTAACTTTCCTGGTGGAGTCATCAGAGCGCTGGCTAAAAGCGACACCTCTCTCTCTTTATTTCTGTTTTTACTTCCAAAGAAAACATGTGCAGATGAATTTAATGGTCTCTCCAATATCCATCAGGCTGCCTTTTCTGCCTGTTGTTTTTTGTTCTTTTGCTTTTTTTCAGCACTGAGCCTAGCAGTGAAAGAAGGAGACACACTGACTACTAGAAGACACCTGGTCCACGCTCCATTATAGCATCCACACTTACAGCTCCGAGAGCCATACAAGTACCCATAGAAATGCAACTAGAATGAATCATCAGGGTTTGAATAGCACAGAATCAGAATGGTTTGGGTTGGAAGGGACCCCTCTGGGCCATTGGGTCCCACTCCCTGCAGTGAGAAGGGACACCTGCAGCTCCAGCAGTGCTCAGAGCCCCTCAGCCCGGCCTGGGCTGTCTCCAGGGATGGGGCACCCCATACATCTTTGGACGACCTGCTCCAGCACTTCACCACCCTTACTGTAAACATCTCCTTATATCCAGTCTTAACCTCCCCTCTTTTTGTTTGAAACCATTTCCCCTTGTCTCATCACAACAGACCTTGCTAACGAGCCTATAGACACAGTATTTACCACTCTTAACATCTAAACATTTCGGAATCATGTTTGTCACAGGAGAAAAGCACAAGACACGAGCATATTTTCAGCAGTGAAAGGCTAACACAACTCTTAACATCCAACGCACACACCCAACTCACACTGCACCACGTGCCTCTCCATCCCAGCACCCAGCCAGGCCTTGGGGCAGCCCTGGGGGTTTCCCACCAAGTACTCACGTTGCCTTCCCGCAGATCTTCCTCTGGTACCACTGCTTGCAGTTGGTGAAGTATTTCCTGTTGGTGCCAATCAGCTTCTGCACAGCACAGACGTTGGGGCTGCAGGAGGGACAAAGCAGAGCGGGGTCCGTCAGGGGCCCAACAGCAACCAGAAGGGCCAGCAGGGAAGGAGTGCAGGGAGTGGGGTGTGTTGGGGAGGTCACAAAGCGAAGGGAGAAAGGGAAGAGCTCTCCCTTCACTCTGCAATGTTATGTTTTTCTTCACCGTGTGCAAAAGCTCCACATCTTCTACCTCTCCCCAGAATATACAGGAATGATGGTTTGGTCGAGATTTCTACGGCAAACAGCAATTTAAAATCTGGGGTCCCTAGTGAATCTAATCAAGCCTGCAATAATTCAAACATTTCCCAAATTTCAATGGCTTAGGAGCTAACGGAAGACAGACATGAATCAGCACACAAAATGGGTCCTTTGCTGTCTGATGGGCTCCACCTGTGCTGGAGGCGGATGCAGACGGGGAAGCACTGTGCAGGGTGGCACAGACCAGCAGTGGCTGTGAGATCCCAACCTAGCGGCTCCCAGGAGCAGCCCCTCCACCAGAAGAATACACGTGGGGCACTACGTGTGTGAGTCATCCCAGTGACAGCTGACAGCAGCCTTTCAGCTTTCTAAGAAGCTGAGAGCAAAGCTGTGGTCAAACAGGAGCTGAGTCGCGTCTGCTTTGGCCAGCACAGTGCTTCCCTGCTCCTCCCATCACCAGCGCCCTGCGCCTCCTGTGCCAGCAGCTGTGACCATGGGCATGGCACCCTGTGCCCACAGCTAGTGCAAGTGGGCACACGTCATTCCCTTGTTGTGTGTAAGGAGAGGGACAAGCAGAGAGAATCTCTTACAAAAGAGTAGGAATCACAAATCCGAACGCTCAGCTGGCGCAGGCTGGCAGCAGCTCAGTGCTCCCCACACCAAATCACAGCTGGGAGACACGTCTGTGCTCTGGGACTCAGCCCACCTCGGCTCCCCCGGCCCCACCATGTGGTTCCAATCAGATCCAAATTCCAAATCTCGCCTCGATTTCAGCGTCTGGCTGACGGCGGCGGACAATCCCTCTAATATTCATCCTGACAAGCCTGGCTACTGAAGGACTTGTTTGATCACTTCCCCCACGTCCCCGGGAGCAGCCTGCCAAGAAAACCCCAAACCGGTGCTACTTTTCCCCCTCCTCCCTCTCCGGGACCCCGCGCTGCAGGGGGTGACCTATTGCGAAAAGCTCTTCCCTGGTTCTCCTCCACGCAGAGAGGTCCCCCCAGGGCTGTGCTGTCAGTGATTCCCACAGGCCGGCTGTAGTAGCGGCTCCCCGCCGTGAGCATTCTGGGTCTTTGCCCAGTCTGGCTTAAAATGAATTTGTCAACACTCTCCCCTCTCCTCATTGGAGTTCATCACCTCTGCCGTGGCGTTCCCAGCACGCTGATCAAACCGCCCATTGTTGGGCTGTGTTGGAGCCCAGCTCTCAGCAGGCAGAGCTGCTGGGCCGGGGGCAGCCCTGGGAAGGGGCAGAACGGAGCAGAAAGGGGCAGAATGCACCGCCCCCCAGGTCCTGCACCCAGGCAGTGCTTGGAGGTTTTCATCTCCAAGTGCTAATGCTCCCTCTATACTTTTCCCCTCCAAGAGCTGAACTGATTCACTTAAGAACTAATTCAGATGTCCAAGTGTTGCTGCAGAGCCCAGTGCTCCCACCCGGCTCACTGCTGGCTCAATGGGAGCACGATGGCACAAGGGATGCTTGCAGCAGGGGGGCACTCCTGCACATCCCTCCTGCAGCCACCAGCTTTGAGGTTTGACATCACTGCATCCCTCTGACACATCATCAGTCGGTGTTCAAAAGTCAGATTAAAAATGAGGGTGGTGTAAGTCGTGCTCCCCACCAGGGAGGCACCCACGAGCCAAGTGCTGTCATCAGCTACATGGGATTTATCTCAGCACAACCTCACCACCTCTACGGACCTCGCCATGCAGCGCAGCCACATCTGCCCCTGTGCTGCTCTCAGCGGTGCTTTACACCAAAGCTGCACCAACTCACAGCTCTGAGCAAACTTCTGCCTTAGGAACAGCACCAGCTCCGGGCATTTACTTTGTTTCAGACCAGGCAGAGATGAAGAACAAGGCTGTGTTTGTACACCAATCGCTGCGATTCATTCAGCACCGAGATTTTACAAACAGACGTCTGCTCAGAGCTCGCCTCTTAGATTCTCTATCTGGTCAGATAGGCAAAGCGTTCCCCTTCCTGTAAATACTGGGCTGGATCCCTGCCAGACACCTACCAAGCTGCAATATTTCAGCCCAGGGTTTTCTGAAAGCCATTCATGACCCTTCGGCGATGCATTTCAATGGAGGCTACAGCTCAATCAGCGCCACCACAGTGAGCAACAAAAGCCACCTGAAGCAGCTCTCATCGTTTCACTCCAACTCCTTCCCAAAAGGCAACCATGAAGGTCTGGTTGGTTTTCTACCTGCCAGTAAATACACCGCACTCTGCAGCCCATCGTACACTGCTCATCCAGCAATAGATCTACCTGCACTGCTGGGGTACTCCATATCTCAGAAGGTCTATGATTAAAGAAGTGATGACTTCAGTCAGGAATACATTCAGGATGTAGAGTCAGATTAAATTGGTGCTCACCCAGAGAGATACCCTTCTGCCATTGAAACCATTCTCTTTTTCTATACATTCATGAAAACAATAATTCCTTCCATGGGACGCCTAGCAATTCCAAATCTGGGATATGTCTTTTTTCGTCCCCTTTTTCCTCAATGAGGAGGCAATGATAGCATCACTGAGTGATCCGACAGGGCATCGGGACTATGAAGCATCCTGAGAGAAGGTGGGAAAGCTGTCAGAGGAAGGAAGAAAAATCACGGGGGAAGGAAGGAAAAGCCCTGAGAGAAGGGAGGAAAAGTCGCAGAGGAAGGAAGGAAAAGTTGCAGGGGAGGAAGCACGGCACCGATCGCAGCCGGGCTCTCCCCGCACACGCAGCCCGGCAGCTGCACCAATAGAAAGAAAAAAAAGTTCTGTGGGTATTTCTTTTGCTTTTTCTCCCCCCTCTCCCCGCGGGCAGAGCGGAGCCGCCGCTTACCCGTGCTGCCGGCCGCGGAGGCGGCTGTGCTGCAGGACCTGCTGGTACGGGGACTTGGCGGCGGCGGCGAGCCCCAGCGCCAGCAGCAGCAGCGGCAGCGACGGGCGCGCCATGGCCGGGGCCGCTTCAGGACGGGCCGGACGGGACGGAGCAGCCGCGCGTCCCCGTTAAATGCGGCGGCGGCGCGGGGGCGGGGAGCGGCGGTGCGGCCCCGCGGGGGGAGCGGAGCCGCCGCCCGGCCCGGCCCGGCCTTGCGGGAGGGGAGGGGAGGGGGGGGGGGAGGGGGGGGGGAGGGAAGAGGGGGCCGCCCCGGGGACGGCATCCAACCCTCGGGCCGCCTGCCCAGCCCTCCGCCGGACCTCGAGCAGAGCGCTGTTCCAGCCTCCCGCCGGCGCCTCGCTTCGTCCGCAATCTTTTTCTTCTCCTCCCGAACCCTTTATTCCACCCCCCCACCCCCCCCCCGCCACTTCCCCTATAAGTCGAGTCCCCGATGTGCTCCGGGGGTCCCGTCTGATCCCAGCCCCAAGGTTGCTGCCGGGCCTGCCCCACAGGCGCTCCCAAAAGCACCTCTGTCCACCCGTGCTGCACCTTCTCACACGGCTGCTGCGTGCCCCCAGCTCTCAGGGCCGTGCTTGCTGAGAGGCTTCTTTCACAGCCCACCAGGAGCAGTGAGGCTGCCCTCAGTATGCTCCACTGGAACGGGTTGGTTGTTTCCCCCGGGTTGAGCCCGGGGCTGAATTCAGCAGTGAGCTGCAAGCCAAGTCGTTGCACTGATGGGCTACAGACACTGCGGGGTGCAGCCTGTTGTGGCTGATACCGTGGTGCCCTGGGAGCCAGCACAGCCCTGCAGACAGCCCTGTCGTCCCAGGCAGCACAGCAGCTTGCATGGGAAATTTCCATCCCAACTAAGAGCAAACAACAGTGTTCAGTGCTCCTAACAGTGACAACAGCAGAGGAGTCAGACGTGCACCGAAGCCATCACTGCACCCAGCCGACGGGTGGCCCATAGGAGAGGCAGTGCAAAAGGCCTGAAGGGGCTGCAACGTGGGCGGAGCACAAACCAGCGCTCCTCGTGCAATGTCAGCACACTGACACAGGGAGGTGATGGAGTCACCGTTCCCCGAGGCGTTCAAGAAACAGAGATGTGGCACTGAGGGCCGTGGTTCAGCAGGCATGGCAAGGATGGGCTGACAGTTGGGCTGGATGAGCTTGGAGGTCTTTCCCAACCTTAATGATGGGTCCGGGGTCAGGGAAGCCTCGTGTCACCTGGCTCCCAATTCCCAGCCTGCTGCACTTCAGCATCCCAGCCGTGTTCCTGATGAACTCAATCCGGTTGGACCAACACCAAACTTTAAGGGCTCTTTTCTCCCTAAATCTTTCTGGAAAGCAGAAGGGGTCCTTTGTGGCTCCTTGTCCTTAGGGACAGACTTCTGCAAAAGCCTCGAGGGGATCTGCAGGCTACAGGAAGGGCAGCAGCTCAGCAACGGACAGGAATTGAAACGTAGCCAGGGAGCAGCCAGGGAGCCAAACAGAAGAACTCTTTAACAATAATAAACACTTTTTATTTACAAAAATACTTTTCCCATTGCAGTAAATAAATCTGATTAGCGTAAACAGCATTAATCTTCTGGGATAAAATACACAAAACCTTTCCCCAGTGTCAGGTTTCCTCTCCTCAGTGCTGCCTCCATCAAACAGATGGATCTCAAAGTCCTACCTTTGCAAGGGCTCACGTCTCCAGCCCCAAAGATGAGAAATAGAGACTTCATGTCTTATGGAGAAAAAAAGGTGAGATTTTAAACCCAGTTAGGTATTGCCTAACCCCCATCTTCCTCGTCTAGATCTCATGCTTTTATCGCCTGCTGCAGTTTTCCTCCTCCCCATCCCACTGCCTCCTGGTTCCTCTTCAGTGCATCCCCATTCATTACCCCATGCCAGCAGGACTCTCTGTACTGACCGAGCCTTCAATTAGTTCCCATGAATCATTTTGAGAGTGGTTTGCCTGTTTCAAAGGAATATTCCGATACATTGGGCCATCAGACTGTGACGGACCTATTTGTGAATGGGCAGCGCTTTGCCTTGCACTCGCTTTAACCTCTGCTTTCAGACAGATGCTGAGTTTGAAATGAAATCCATGTGCAGTGGGCTCTGTGCACACTCATACAAATACTCTGAGATCAATCACGTGGAAAATTGCACTTACACAAACAGACACTGGTATGCATTTCAGGGTAACAGCTGCTCCGTGGACAGAGGGGATGGCAAGACATGCCCTACAGCCTCAGTGAAGAAGCCTACAGCAATCACAAACATCTATTAGTTAAAGATTTGGCTGTGTAAACAAATCTGAAGGCTGAAATTACTGAATCATTCAGAGCATAAATGTTTTTTGCTTTGCTCCGTTGCTGCACAGGAAGGCCAACAAACCACCACCTTTCCACCTCCCCAGTAACAGCCTTAGGGGGACCGATGGGCACGGAGGTGATGGGTTGATGGTTGCACTTGGTGATCTTACGGGTCTTTTCCAACCTTAATGATTCTATGATCAACAGCATGGAATTTAAAGGCTGCCATATTAAAGTTCTGCTTTCCTCGTAGCAGTGTAGGCAATAATTTCCATGATGAGAAGTTCTAGCTGTATATGCTACAACCCACAGCCCTGAGACTGAATCTCCATTGAGTTTCACACACTGAGGGCACAGCAGATGCTGCTTCATGCCAAGCTCTCTCTTTCACACATCAGTCTTGCAAAAGAAATCCTGGTTAAAACCACATAATCCTCATTGTTTCCCTTTGTAGGCAGCTTCATCTGACGGTGTCTGGAGTCTGCTGAAAAAGGAAGAGGACTAATCTTGCTTTCCTCACCACCCCTCAATGCCGCAGGCAGGAATTGGTGGGGTTTATCTTTTGGCTCTTCTCAAAGCTCTGTCCAAAAGGCACTATGTGTGTGTGTGTGTGTGTGTGTGTGGTGCTATTGCTGCAGTAACACTTGGATCAGCAATGCAGAGAGCTGCGAGCAGCACAGGCTGTCTTGGAAACCCCAGTACAGCTTGCAGCCTGCCTGGCCTGGGGGGGATGTGACATATGGTGGGAATTCAGAATAAAACAAAAATCAGAGTTGTGTTTGGAGATGGAGGAAGAATGTAGAAAACAAATAGAGAATAATAGAAAGAGAAGAAAATGAAACACGCTTTGGCCGTCAAATCGAGGGTCAAGGACCATTGCCTTGGAATACTAGAAACAGAATCATAGAATCATTAAGGTTGGAAAAGACACCTCTCAGATCTCCTGGTCCAGCTCTATCCAGAGCTGCCACGCTCCATCCCAAACCCAACTCTGCATGAAGGAAACCAGGTGGAATAGCTGTTTGTTTGGGCTCTCCTTTCTCATTAAGCCCAGAGTTATTGCAGGATGCCTTGTTAGGTCTGCCCAAATTAATGAATGACTACCCCATGGACATTTAGCAGTGCAGCAGCCCTATGCACTGCAAGGCACCCCGCTGGCCTGGCCCTGGGGAGCATTGGCCAAAAAGGCAATTACACACCATACTCTGCTTCCTTTTAATGTGTCACTGAGATGGAAGAAATGTGTGTTTCATCTTGGCCGGGATAAACAAAACAACTCTCTTACCTCATTGTGTAAGCTTGTAACCATCTTCCCACATTAAATGCTTTGAGATAAATCTGTTTCAGAAGGTCTCTGCATTGCTCCATTTCTCCCGCGTACACCGATGGGCACAGACACAAAATAAACCCACCGAAACTACTGAACAGCACCGTGGGGCCGAGCTGATATCCCCTCATCTGTTTTCTATTTCCCCCTGCCCATGCTGCAGATATACGATACAGTAAAATTATAGGGCAGGAAGTCACAAGGAGCAGCAATCCAACTTTCAAGGAGTAATTCAGCGTCACTTAGTCAGATCGTCCATATAAGAAAAAGAAAAAGGAGATAGAAAACAGCTCCCACAAGGCACTTCTATAGCTCTCACATGTTCTCATTTTGTTCCTTATCCCGCAATTTATCTTCTTGTTTTCAGCAAGCCAGCAATGAAGCAGAAAAACCCCAAGAAATCCTGGTCTGACGTATTGTTCTGGGGAGTATTCGTTTCCATGCATTGCTGCATAAGCCATGGAAAAGTCTGTGCCATCACTGGAGAGCAAACCACTTGAAGAGCAGTCTGCAGACCTTAAAATGGATAAAAGCAAGTTGTTTCTGGCCCACTTCGACTGATTTAAGGTCTGATAGACGCCCGATGTCAGCGCTGTAATCTGCTGGGCTTGGCTGTTGGCCACTTGGTAATGCAGGAAGAGAGCAAACATTGGAGCATCCTGAGCCAAATTACAGCAGACTGTTATTCTGGGATGCTAAGCTTTGAAATCTGAATTCATTTAGTTTATTCTGATATACTGAAACTTCCTTAAGAAAAAAAAAGGAGGGGGGGGAGGAAGGGGGAAAGCAGTTAATTTCTGTTAAATACAGCAGGCAGATGAAATCACTCCCTGCCAAGAAGATACTGCAATTATGTCAATAAACCATCTTGTAACGGGACACGCATAGCCAGGAGGCTGCTCCTTTTATCCTATAGACTTTGGATGAAACTCAGCTCATTGAAACCATGACAGAGCTCTGACTTGAAGACCAACCTCAGAACAGCCCTCCTCAGCTCAGCTCACCATCATTTCTCCAGCAAGACTGCAGGAACTGTTTTCTCCTCCACCTCTCCATCAGAGCAACGTGATGCACTCCATGTGACAAAGCCGTTGCTGCCTATGCCATTGTGTCTTGTTTCACATGGTGTTAATGAAACACAGGAACAAAAAGACATTACAGCAAGAAAATGCAAGAACATTCCCCGCTGTATATTTTGCAATATACTGCCCACATTTCTGAAGTAAACCCAAGGGTTTATATAAGCCCTGTGGGCTCTCACGGTTAGGAGCACACTAAAAATATTTACAATTACAGTGTTGGGAAGCCAAGCACAGTGCTGGGAGAACAGCAGCGTGTTGCTCAGGGCAGAAGGCAGAGGTCACAGTGTCTCACTTTGAGTCACATCTTCAACAGCTGCATCTAGGAGAAACAGAAAGAGTGTGAAACAAGAACAGCATAGGGGAACTTGCACCAAGCCAGTTTGGGGAGGGGAGATGGACAATAGGAAGACACAGACATCCCATTCCCCACTGTCTGCTTTGGGCAGCTGCATGCCAAGCAGAGCTTCACCCACTATCGTGGTTCTGGCATTGCCACCCGTATACACCCACACACAGATGGACAGAAACACATGCACTCGTAGGTAGGTATGGAGAGCTCCTCATCACTGCAAGGAATCACGGGGGACATATGGCTTCATTTAGTCACAGTGGTTTTGTAGTTACAGTTGAGTAGATAACATGACAAGGCTTGTAATCATTTCTGAGAGGGAATGATTTAGTAATGCAGTCTATACAGCTTGTAAAGGCTCCTTGATAAAGGGCCAGGAGAGCTGGAACAGTTTGGATCCATTTCCTTACCGCTGCTGAGAACGAACATTGCAATGCGTTCGGAGGGCTGAATGGAAAATAATTGCCTTCATTGTGCAAGTTCAACGTACAGACGTGTTCCTGGATAAACCAATTCTACAAGCAGCCAGGTCTACGTAGTTCCTTCCCTGTACAATGCAAGGAGTTGTGTTTGCCATGGGTTTTGCTCAGGCACTGGGGCAGGCACACACTGCTGTATCTAGCAAGGCGTGCACACATCTCTGACATCCACGTGCACTTGGGTTTGTGGCTTTTTACACGAGACACAGGTGTGGGAATTGGTCTGGCAGGAGATGTCTGAGCATGCACCAGGAGCTGGGCATAGCCATAGCTGGGGGAAAGTAGAGACAAAGATTTTTATGGGATAGACAGCACATTGTAAAGCAAGATGGCTTGGGCCAAATCCAGCCCCTCTTGCTCAGGCAAAGCGGCCTCCTGATTTTGGTGCAAGGTAAACAGAACCCGAGCCTCTGGCACCGACAGGAGGAGTCACAGAAGTTATTTCTTCACGCGATACAATAGGACTTTATATTAGAATTAGCCCCAAGTGCCTGGAAATCTGGAATTCAAATGAAGCAAAACCTCACTACCACTAAAGAGCTGCTTAAAACCAAAGCTGTTTCCACCACTGCTCCTACAAAGCGGCATTGCCAGCTACTAAGAACATGACTAAGTGATGCTCTAACCTGGGAGGATGCCAGCAGGATTAGTCTGGCAGTTGCAGCACAATCAAGACAGACACATTTCTTCATTATTAGTTTTTAATTCTTCTACGTCTGCTTTTCACAACACTTTGGCACCATCTGTACTCATCACTCTGACTCTCAAGCTGGCAAGCGGACACGTTCGCTTTCTCCTTTCAATACAGGGGAGGGATGATGGGTTAATTGACATGAGGAGGAGCACAGGGAGCTGCTGCGGAGCCCCATCGCAGCGGGAAGCAGAGCTCCCTCCTCCAGCTGCTGTGGGAGAGACGTTTCGTCCATGAGCAGGAACAAATATTTATCAGACAGCCTTTCCAGTCATATGGTCCTAATCCTCGCAGCAATGTGAAACTCCCAGGATGAGGTCATGGTTGTTTAATCACAAATCCCAAACCGTACTTCTTTTTTTTTCCTAGAGGCCAGGTCAGGTAGGTAGGAGAGCTGAGAGCAAAGCACAGAGTTCAGGGGATGTGCTTATGTGCAAACACACACCCAAGAACACGAAGCACGAAGTCTTGCTCTGGGGCACAGCAAGCTGTCGGGATGCAAGATGGACATCTCCAGCACCCACACCGTTGCTCTGAATTTTCAAGACTTGTCAAAAATTCCAATTGTCCAACTCCCTGAAAGCTCTTTTAAACAAACAAACATTCTCCAATGGGAAAAATGAAATAAAATTGTTTAACGGTCATCCGAAGATCCTCCCAGCATATTATTGCTGGGAATACTTCCATAGGCAGTTGTGCCTTTGGTCAGCTCACTAGCCTTACTCTGGACCTCAGTGATTCACGCTTTAAAATAAGAATCAGGGAATTCCTCAGCCATTCTCCTCCAGGGACTTCTTGGAGCAGGAATTTCCCAAATTAGGAATCATATCTGAATCCTACCGAGGTCTGAGCCAGCAGGCTGACTTCTGACTCCTGGACAGACCCTTGTTATTTTAGCCCAGAGGGCACTAAGAGAAAATATCTCAAAAACATGAGACACCCAGTGACATATTCCAACAGCAAGTTAAACACACAGACCAGCTATTCTCCTTCAGTCTTGTCCTTATGTAAAGAAGGCATGCCATGCATTGGATAACACACCAGATCTTATGGGATATTAAAACACGTGGCTCATCAGCGTGGTGTACAGCAGCACGGTGCCTAGGAAGGTCACCTCCAGCAGGACCAATCCAAGGGCACGAGCACAGCATGCCTCAGCCACAAATGCTGCACTGGCAGTTGGAATGCTTCCTAGACCCCAGACAGGGAGAAATCTCTGCCAGAATAACCTGACAGCCAAGTCACCACGCAGGTTGGAAAGTCAGGTCACACCTCTATAGAACCAGCCCGTTCCTCTGCAGCTTCTGTAAGACTGAGCAACCTCTGAGCACCACGAAGCCAGCAGCCTGCTGGCCTGCAGCCAAGCACCTCCTGAGAATCTTCAGTTTTCTTTTCTCCTTTTACCTCATCCCCTTTGAATCCATCAGGCAGGAAGATGAGTGGTGCCACAGGAATCAGACCTTTCTGCGAAATCCCTTCCAGATGTCCAGAGCTGCAAACACGTCTGTCATTGACAAGAGCCTAATGATGAGTTGCTCCCTGCTCACCAGCAATGGCTACTGTTTCCTAGCAAAAAATTTGGTTCTTGCCCTCTCAACCTGTTGCAATACTCACAGCATTAAATTTCACACCATTCTTCAAATGCATTTCGATCAGTGCATGACTGGTGTATTGGATCTGCTCTATATCCCTAGCTGCTATTTCTCCAGGCTCAGTCAGCCTCAGACAAATCAGCACCATTCGTAGTGGAGATTCCTGATGTTTCTCTTTTGCCATCCTTTCATTTTAATCAGTGGACAGAATTTGAAAAGTGCCATGGGCCAGGAAAGGCTTTCTTCCATGGAAAGCATCGAGGATAGGTAGGCAGGACCGACTGATGCTGCATGGCTCACCTCGCTCCCAACCACGCCACCACAAGGAAATGATATCCAGCAGCTCGCCCACCTTGGCACAGGGGCTGCAGTGAGAAGCCAAGCCAAAACTTTGGCTGAAGGCTCTGAGAACTTCTCTTTTCACGTAGGTGCCTATTATCGTAACCCCATTTGGGGAGATTTCTTCCTTTATCCTCTGAATTACAAAAGCCATTTCAGAACTTGATCCCCATGAAGTCTGGGCATTGTGTCAGCTTTAAGAAGCTGAAAATAGTGATGGGTTCTTTACAGTGAGCAAAAAAAAAAACAACAAAAAAACACTACTCGCAGTCTGTCATTTGGAATTACAAATGTAAAGTCTGCTTTTTTGACATAATCCTCTTGATTTAAGCTTGTGGTTTCTGCACACAGTTTCCATTAACGTTAGTGTAAGTCATCTGGGCAGATCTCTCCCTAGTTGGCAGGATGAGAGGTTCAGGCTCAATTCATGGATCTTTATCCCTCATCCCTGGGTTTGGGGCTCACCTGGGCAGGATCCAGCCTGGGTTGCAGCCTCTGCAGTGAGGGTGAGGTGCACATTCCACGCACCCAAAGCACCAGGGAAGGTTTGCAAACACCTCTGAAACAGCGCTCCTGAGTGCAGGCTAGGAACAAGCACTAGGGATCTGCTAGGTAAAGCACAGAGCCAGATGTTGCTCACCCCGTGCACTGCAGGAACGTGGGCTGATGTTCTGCCTGGTGCCAGGCCAGCTTCAGCCCAGCTCCCACAGCAACGCACCACAAAAGGGGGAAGTGGAAAACAGAGCAACTCAGCAAAATCCCAGGCTGGGAGGTTTGGTTGCAAAAACACAAACGTGCTGTAAAAACATAGAGCCATCTCATCAAAGGCACTGCTGCCTCATTTTAAGTCAAACCCACCAGTTTTGCGGAGGATGGTTCCCATCACAGTCAGCCCAATGGCGACACCACCAGCAGTGAACCAGCACCACCAGGATATGGAAATACCCAGCTGATACTCACCAATCCCTACGCATTCATGGTAGTTGGATGCCTGGTCCAAACACTGCCATAGGCCCATGCATCTTCACAGGGAATTTCTCACGTTTTTAGAGCAGAACTGGACTTTCCCATTTGGTCTGCCCACTGGGAAAAGTCTGGCACCAATCTTCGTTCCTGGTGGTATTGCCTCATGTTCTGCCTGGTCTGTAAAAAGCAGAAAATGAGGAAGAAAATGTCCTAGCCATTAAATAAAGAGCACGTGGTGGGGGAGCAGAGTCAAAAGTGTACGAAGCAATGAGTGGATGAGCTAAGGCAGGTGAAATCCAGTCCATAAGACACTCATCAGGAAAATTTCCTGCTAAGTCTTAGCTCATACCTCTCTTTATCCAGAAAAACATTTTCCTTCCTTTCAAGGGCTATTGCATTTTTCAGAATAAAAAGCAAATGAAGTGCCTGATGTGGGGAATCTGAGCTACTGTCTGAACCCTGCAAGCTCTTAAATAATTAGAGACATTCACTGGTATTACGTTAAGATAAACGATTCCATATAGTCCAAATGTAATCTGTACTCTTAGTCTCGGGGTAACCTTAGGAACAAAGAAACATTGTACAGAAATCTCTCTCTGATCTTTTCATATTAGAAAAATGATGCAGTTGGTTTTGAAGATCAATAGTGTTTGTTGTTGTTTTATTACTATTATTCATGTACAGTATGAAGGAGTTTGGACAATATATGGCTTGTGACATGCAAGAAATAAATTTGCTGCCACTATAGTAATAATTAGGATTTGTATTCCATTCAGAACAGTGCTCGTGTATTATTCTTTCACATACACACACATACATATACGTTTGCAACGTGTTACCATAAATCACATGCAAACGTTGAGCAGCTGCCTTATGGCAGCCAGGATTAGCGTGCCACGGTTGTGCGACCCACAGCCAGCACAGCACAGCATGCCTTGCTGATAGAGTAATGGGGCTCCTTGAGAAGGATAGCTATACACGGGCTGAACCTCGCTGTGCTTTGTGTTTTAAGATGAGAGGTGACTTGCCTTGCTAGTCTGCTCTCAGATGAGTCATGCTGCATGCAGTTTCGTTGGAAGAATGCTTTCCAGTAACCGCTCATTTCTCATTGTCTGCACTCCCAGAGCCCAGGTTCCCCAGCCATGTCCCCGGTGGGTGCATGGGGTCCAGCACAGGGACACAGGTGGCAGCTGGCCCTGCACACCCACGCTGTGGGATTTGTGCATCTGCCTCCCAGAAAGGGAGCCCAAGAAGAGAGCAAAGCAACCCTTCCTCTGAATAAACTGCTTCCCTCACACTTGGTTGGCTGCCCATATTGCTAAGAATGGAGCTGTGGCTGCTGCAGATCAGCACTGCGTTGCAATTGGCGTTTCTCTGCAAATAGAAGTTACAGTGATGAAGACCAACATACAGTACATACGTAAACATATAGCTGTTGATAAAAACAAGGATAAATGCAGCAAATTCTTCAGTGATTCAGCTCTATTAGATAAAACACAGAAACAGACACAGTTTCACACAGCAAGCCACATACCTGGGGGACTCCCAGTGCAACGCAGCCTGAAGCCTCTCACTGACAAGTTCCTCTCCAGCACAAGCATTAGGAAAGCTCCAGGAGGAAGAGGAGAGCTGGCACAGCCCTACCTCCAAAGCAGGTGAACCTGGGGCTGGTTTTGCACAAAGAGAGGGGAGATGGCTGTAGAGGTGACAGAGGGAAGCCCACTTGGCAGAGCTCTTGGCTTTCTGAGAGATGTCTGTCTCAGCAAGGCGAGGTGGGACCACAAACAAAACGTGGGAGACATGGCAACATCCCTGCAAATATTTTCCACATGTCAGAGCAGACAGCTAGTAATGAATGAAAAAGTACAAGTTTCACATACGTACGTGTTTGGGGCTTTGCTGTTTGCGTGTTTTTAAAGTAAAAAAATAGCACCACTTTCTATATCACCCTTGCCAAGGGGTAGCTCTAATTCATTCCTTTGGCTGTTTCTGTTGAATTTTCCTCTCTACAATTTGCTAAACAGCCGCATTCCCATGGTTACCACAGCTCACTGCTGATACTCCTCAAACATACCGTACATTTTTGCTGGGGAGCCATGAATGCGGATACGATGCCGAGCCGGTCACGTTCACCCAACTGCCCCAATGCTTGTGGCCACGGCAGGGCGGTGGCAGAGCTGGAACCTTCTCTTTGCTTCAGGCACAGATGCCACCCAGCCATCTCACACGGACTGCAATACTTGGCACTGGCCATAGGACTGCACCGTGGGAGCCCCTGGCTGCATGCCTGCCTTGGTACATCCAGCAGCATCTCCTGCTAGGGAATCAGTGGTGGTTGAGTGGCCAACTCCCAGCCTCCAGCCCTTCCCCTGGCTTTGGCACACGTACAGACCCAAGCACACACACGGATGGGTGGTTTTGTAGGCCGAAATTGCTGTGTTAAATTCAGATTATTATTATTATTAAACAAGCAATTACTAATTTCCACCAAGAGATTATGTATTTTCCTCCTTTTGATGTCTAATAATTTAATTTCAATCTAGAGGTCGTATAATTCCCCGCTTTTGAAGTCTAATGAGTAAATTGCACAGAAACTTCTGCAAAGCACAGAACACGTTAATAAATATATAGTCCCTTTGTCCACGACTTCCAACTTTAAATCAAATGCACAACAACCAGATGTTTTTCACATTACTGCATTTCAAGGTTTTACTGGAAGTGATCTCATCATACATACTTAATGTAGGTGTCCAACTGTGTATGTTATTCGTATCATGAATGAGACCTTGCAGCTTTAGGACACTGTGTGGCAAACCCGAGTATTGTTTAAAGTGGATAAAGTTGAGGCTAAGCTTGCCACTGGGATATGAAGGAGACCAAATTGGATGCAATACACTGATTTTGATGAGTGTCAGAAGTGAGGAAATTATATCGCTCAAACATTTGAGCTTATTGTTAGGAAACACTGAGCCACTGTTTCTGGGAAAGATATTGAATTTAGCCAATCTAGTAAATCAAAGACCTCTCTGTTTTTCTTTGAAGTAGGCAATTAACTGCAAATGCAAAAGATTGAGACCAGAGCAGAGGCAAAGCTGAAGCTAGAAGTATATTTTTCAAAGAAAATTAAAAGGAAAAAAAAGCTTGCTTGCAAGGAAGGGTGGAATTGTATTTCAGTAGGAAAACATTGCTTCACCACTTTTGAAGAAAATATATACAGTTATGCTAGGATTTGAACTTTCTGTTAGGAAGTGTGGCGAGACAGCAGAGCAAGGCTTCCTTCCCAGAGGGATGCAGCTCAGGCTGCACACCACAGCTTCAGCTCCTTTAGTGATCAGGGGAATACCCACTGCGGACTCTTACTAATTACTCACCTACTAATTACCAGCAAGGAGCATGCTGAAAGTTAATGTCTCGCTAAGGGCAAGCTCCCATCCCTGGTTCCCTGCAGAAGAGCCCATCTTCTCATCTGCCACAGCAGCCCTCCTCCTGAGCAAGATGTTGAGTTGGCTCAAGAACACAAGAAATGTCTCAGGAAGGATTCTCAGGGGCCACTGTACTCTTCTTGGTTGCTTCCTCTGCTGGAAAACCCATGGGAGCTCAGAACGTGCCGAAGCATTTACACATCATGGGCTTCTCTGAACCATGGGAGGCAAAGAAGAAGGATAAGCAGTGTTTGCTTTGAGAAATGGGTGGAATCGTCTTTCCCTTCACAACAATTCATCCCAGTCTGCTCTGAAGCCATCCTCCTACAGAAGCCACACTCCTGTGCTGCTCTGCCACGGCTTTCTGGGGTATCTTTGATGGCCGAGGATCCCCAAGGAGGAGCAGTCAGCAGAAGGGACACCACGGGCCCTTCCCACAGGGCCAGCTGGGACTCACGCTACAAGAAGCGGCGAAGCAAGACTTTGGTTTCCTGTTTCAGAGATGAGCGTTGTTCACCCCATTTCCCAGCCTCTTCACACAGAAGGAAAAGAGGAAGTTGGAATGACTCATTTTTACATTTTGCCACAAAAGGAGTGTCATGGAGCTGCAAATTTGTGCCTCTTGCAGCCGGGTCTGAGAAGGGTGGGTGGGAGCTGTCCAAGTCTCCATGCAAGACCAAGGATTGCATCGGCACGTAGGAACAAAGAGTCACATTTAAATGGGGGGCTTTTCTCTTTTTAGACAAAAAGAGTCTTCAAACAGATTAGTATGCCCTTTAGTGACATCTAGAGATGGCTCAAAATACATAGGTAAAATCACACAACTACAAGAAGAAGAGCAAATTGTCCCATTGTCCCCAGAGCTGAGACCCTTGGCATGGCCTTGGATGTTGGTGGAAGCACTAGGTCTGAATAGTGGTGCTCAGGGAAGCTCCTATAGCAAACATATCACTTTTTGGCACTAATTAGGTTAATACCCAACAGCAGCCAAGGCAATAAGGGGTGCTCTATCCCATACAGATGGCACAGTTGAGGGCTTGGCTCTCTTCCTTTGCAAGAGGAATAAATTTGGCACAGTGCTTTCACCCTGCTCAGCAACACCCTTCAATAATCTTTGTAAGCAGCATGCAGCAAGGAGAGTTTGCAAATATTTTTCACAGGGAGCACAGTTTAATTTAGATCTGTAGCTCATTATGAAGAGAAGATAGAGACTGCATCCAATTAGGCTGCACTCAGTTCATGTTCCAGGTCTTAAAAAGACCATGAAATCCCCATTCCCATCTGAGATGTACTGTTTGCATGTTGAATATTTGCAGAGGAGGTTTTGCAGGCCATCAGATGACTTTTACAGTCCTCATTATTACCATGCCAATTGCTGTCAATCATAACCGGCGCTGTAAAATAAATAAATCCTGCACCACTGCAAAGGGGTCAGGAACCTGCTGGAGCTCTGGCATTTGCATCGCACTGCTCGCCAGTGAGTGAGCTCAGCACAAAGCCCACTGCTATGAGAGTAACACGGCCCTGAACCGCTCAGCCTCCAGCATCAGCCCTGGCTCTGTGGCCCCATGAAAATCTCCTCTGTTGCTCTTTGAGAGCGCAGTGCTGGGTGAGCACACTGCGGGGCTGCCAGCACACATAGTGCTGTTGCTGCACAAGCAATAACACCTTCTGGTTTTGGTTTGGCTTTTTTTTTGTGGTTGGTGGGGTTTTTTTTTGTTGTTGTTTTTTGTTTTTGCTCAATCAGCAACTGGGTGTGAAAAATTAATAATAATAAGTAAAAATTAAGGTTAAAAGTGAGTTTGCTGGTTAAAGCAACTGCTTGACACCTATCAATTCCCCAGCAGGATATCTGCGCAGTAATGCACTCCTTGGCTACCTGTGATACTGAGAGCTCATAACGCAGGGAAAGCAATGCCCTGCCCTTGTTATAAACACTGTGCAGATGCTGAGAACAAACCTCCTGTCCTCTGCTTGCCCTGCTGCCCACTGATAGCCATTCCATACAGTTGCATATCAAAGAGATCCCAGTATGAACTATAACAGTGTTACACTTCCCTCTGAAATTAACTAGAGATGTGGGCATTAAATAATTCTAGTTTTCAGGCAGCAGAAAGCCCCTGAAATCTCTTCTCCCCTTCTTTTGTTCTTTTAAAATAAAGGGAAGCAAGGGCTGAGTACACCCCTGGGATCAGCTGTGCAGACTCGAGAAGCGGCTGCACCCCCTGCTGGGAGCTCCGAGCAGAGTCGTGCAGGCAGAGCACACGATCTCCCTGCGTGATGCTGTCCAATACAAGAGGTTTGGTTTTTTTTTTCCCCCCTAAAGCACCCACCAACCACCTCAAACACAAAGGCTTTGGGACCAGAGGTTTTCCAGAGCCACAGCTCTCCCCTTTTTCATGTTATCACCACTAAATCAAAGCCATGTGTCCAAGCAGGGCCTTGCAAACAAGCAGGATTTTCTTATCAGAGCTGCCCGAGAACACAGGCAGCCTGCAGACACTTGATTGTTTCCTAAAAGAAAAAGGAAAAAAAAAAGAGAGACTTCCCTAGCCATCACTGCATCAAAGCAGCAGAGCCTGGGGAGGATTTAATTAACCCTCACCAGCCAACAGAAGGAAACAGCACAGCACAACAGGCTGCTTTCCAAGAGAAGCCATACAGGAAAGCTATCAGCAGCCCCAGCGATAAGATACGGGGCAGGGAATGAGCGTGGATTTAATGGCACAAGTGGGATTTATTGCAGATCCTCTCTTTATGGCACAACTTTGTTATCATACCCAAAGTACACCTTCAGCTGTGGGTTGCTGATAATGCCAGCAGTGTTTCTAGTATTGCAAAGCAGCAGTGTCACCCCCAGGTACACCAGGAGGACCGTGGATGTGCTCGAGGTACAGCACAGATCCTCAGCTCTGAGGCAGCCAAAATGGAAGAGCTGCTGCTGGATACATATTGCTAGCATTTCAATGGAACGTTCCTTCTAGTTAAAGCAAGAATTAATTTGGGTGACCTCAGCAGCCAGCTTTGGCCACAGCATTCGCATCTCCTTGCTCAGAGGACCATGGACTCATGTTCTGGCTCATCCACGTAACCACATCACTGGTGTTATAACGGGCTAATGCCTCACTGTGAATGCCAAGAGGTTTGTGCTGAAACCAGCGTTCAGAGCCTCTGCCCCAATACTGCCTATGGAAGCAGCTCCTTCACTGCTCATGCGAAAGCACGTGCAGTGGAAATATGTCTGTAAGAGAAATACTATTTAGACAGACCTCTAAATAGTAGCACAAAGGAGAGAGGCTTCCACCTGAACACATATAAGAGAACGGCTCTTTTTCCCTCATCAGGATCATGGCAGCAAGGAAGGATTAGTTGATGTAGAGTCAGCAACTTTATCTACCAATACTAAAAATACCCTTGAATGGGCAGTGGAAATGTGACAGCTGAAACACTCTGCTGTACTTTAGGCTAGACGGTGGTTGGTAATGGTATGGTTTCTGCCCTAAGCCCTGCCAAGGGGCCCGTCCCACATGGCCCTCATTTCTGCAGTGGCAGAGCTCTGCCAGCCCCCACGCAGTGCTTCTTCACCAGGTCTGCAGGGATCCTCATCCCTTCTATCCCATTTGTATTATAACTTTGTCCCATGAGGCTGCAGACAGAGGTGGGACCCCTAGCTCTGAAAATCCCATGTATCTAGGCTGTGCCCTTTTCCTTGTCTGAGCATCGAGGGACTTTTGGAGGGTTCAGGAAGAAGTTAGTTAGTCCTCCTCATGAGATCTGATGTGAGCAGCAGAAAGGTTTTCCTCTATGTTCTTTTATAATCCCTGCTAAAACCCGACTCAGGCTTTGCTAAGCATATTAATAGAGAGACAATAAATTCGAGGTGTTGGCTTCAATGGGAGCTGCACTCCAGCGCAGGGCATCTTCAGCTCATGCTGGGCAAAAGCCATGCACTCACAGCACGATACAGATGTTCAGTGCCACGAGGCAATGATCCTGGTGGCTGGTTAGCTAGCACAGCCCTGTGGTTTCCCAGCGATACTACAACAAAACTGTTCAGACAAAGCTCATTTCAAAAACCTCTCTTAGCTCAGCCTACTCAAGTGGTCAGAAGCTGATTATAGATTAAGAGCAAAAATGCCAGATTGATTTTCACCATGAAAGCCCACAGCAATTGCACGGGTAAATAATTCTACAGTTAATTTTTAAGTTATGATTTCAATGTTAACGATGAGAACAAAATGTATTTTGTTTAATGGCATGGTGCACAAAGCTCAGCTGGGAGGCAAAGGCCCAGCAGCAATTTGTTCCCAGGCTCAACAAGAAGGGCAAGGCCAAAATGTTCTTCAAAATAAATCTAGGAAGAGAACTGCAAACCTACAATTACCATCCCACAGCATAACCAAGAAATAAGACATATGGTTCGTGCTTATCCAATTCTCTGGGGCAGTCAAAAGCCCCACAGTGGAAGAGTTTGTGGACGAAGCAATCAGGTTTTGGACACTGGAAGCTGGAGCATGTGTAGAGGAGATAATGGGGCAAACCAGCCCCCTTAATGATGCTCCTACCCATGGGATTTGCTGTGATTTCCCACTAGTATTTCAGTTCTGTGGCTTTTTCTTCCAAAAAAATGTATAAAGGTACAAATGGTAATAAGAAAATTTGAAAGATGGATGTACCACTAACCGTACCTGACT
Organism: Gallus gallus; assembly: GCF_016699485.2. Lineage (NCBI taxonomy): Eukaryota > Metazoa > Chordata > Aves > Galliformes > Phasianidae > Gallus > Gallus gallus. The sequence continues at coordinate 14,811,247 of NC_052544.1, forward strand.
TCTACCTACGAAATGAAACTTGACATGCCTCACTTACCATCTGTTCCTTCTGCTTGCAAGAGGAGGAATATTTCTGAGCTGCTTCCTTACACACATACCAGGCCCCAACTTGGCAGAGCCAAGCACCCAGTGGAAGGCCCAGGTCTGCTTCCAATCTCTGAGTCTCAGATATCTCTTCAGACAACCACAGAAGAATGAGCTTGAGCAGACAGTTATGCCATTTAAAAATTGACCATACTACAGAGCACATAGTGAGAATAGCTCTCTTATCACCTCTAGTGTGCTCTAACCATCTTAGAATCAATTAAAAAGTCATATGGGTTATAACACTGAGCAGTTATAAGCAAAGGTACTTCTAAAACATGAGTTTGTATGAGCAGAAAAGGTTGATTAGTAACCCAATTAAACCTTAATTCAATTAGTCCTCCTAAGTGCTGGAACATTGTCCTGAAAGCCACACAGAACTGCTCCCAAAGAAGGAAAGGAACCCAAAGTCTCCTATCTGCTAGGTGGGGCTATTGGCTACTTGGTGGAAAACGTGGTGAGGAACCTAAACATCATCACCACCAGCACAAACACCAGACCTAGCTCCTTCATGAAGCTAGTCTGAAGGGGGAATGTAGGAAAGAATGACATTTCTCTCCTTTCAAACCAAAGCAGCCATAATATCGTGCTCACAAGTAAAGCATGAAATGGTTCAGACTGATGTTGGAGGCACATAGCAAGGTACTAATGAACCCAAAGAACCAGTCTGAAAACCAAACTCCATCCTTCTCCAACGTTTGTAGCTATGAGCATCGTCAGCACTGAGCACCCACCTTTGAACCTGATCCTGTCACAGGGGAAGTGGTGCAACTGCAGCTCTGTGCAACTCCGCGGTTGTTCCATATCCTTCTGTTGGTGTGTGCTAAGGGCCTGGCTCGGTTCTTTCACAACCACACATCCCAACTGTTGGATTAATGCCTCTGTTGCCCAATGCAGGAATCCCACCAGCATTGGTTCACAGTCCTATTGCCCAACAGGCCAGGCCTGCAGCTCCCTGGAAAAGACAGAGAATGAACTGAGAAGCCTCAACCACCACAACATGAGCTTGAAAACTGTATTCTTCTTTTTTAAGGATACTCTACCAGAATCACATTATACATGTTATTGTAGCAAATGGCATTTTGACATGGTTTAGAAGGAACAGAGCAAGATACATTATAGTTAAGATCTCTCATAAAGAAAAATTTAAAAAACATACACAGCTACAAGCAGTGTGAAGTAAATTCTGTAACACAAATGAGATGGAAACAATGCAAAGGTGGGGTCTTGGGGCAGCACCTGGCATTGCACCACCTCCTGAAGGGAGGTTCTCGGCTCTGCTGTCCTCTAACAGTTGTCTGGGGATTGAAAATAAGTGACAGGCAGCAGCAATGGAAGTTTGTTGGCATGCACAAATATTGTTACACAGACAGGTGCAGAGCTCTAATGACTTCTGGAAGTTCCAAGTAATTTAACCAAGACGTGCAATCTAAGATCCAACAAATGTAGATGATAACCTGAGGTGTGCTGAAGTCCAAGAGGGAGTGAGGGACGTGGGTCATGGAAAAGCATGAGTTGCCTCGTGACACTCAGGTCATTTTTTGCTGGGAGGGCACAGTTCTCCATCTGAGCACTTCAATAGCTGAAGAAATGAAGGCGAGTAAGCCTGGAAAGATGCAAACAACATATTTATAGAAATACTTGTTTTGTGACTACAAGTGTGAAAAACAGCATTTCCTTTTGTCAGAACAGAGGAGAAAGCAGCAGGGATAAAATCACTGAAGTCGCTTGTAACAATGCCAGGGAAGACCAAGATATTCCAAGGGGCTAATATTGTCTGTAAAAAAGCTTGGAAACACAAGGCAGGGATTTGTCTCCAGCTGCCTGTTGCATGGAGTTTTTTTGGGGAAGCACAACATGCAGATGCTGTTTGTCAGCTAGAAGTGCTCAGTAACATCTGTTTCTCCTCTGAACAAAACATGCGGGCCTTCCAGAGGTCACTGTCTCTTGGAGTACTGGATAGCTTATGGGAAAGCTCCATGACTTCTTTAAATTTTGTGTTAACTCAAACATATTTGTAAAGAAAATCTAATGCCCTTCTATAAGAAATATGGAAAAGCTGAATGGAAGGGACAGTTAAAAGACATTAATCAGCTTGCCTAACAGTTCAATAGCTGAAGTCAAGCAGATGCTAAATGAACCATTAGTGTTAAAAAAATCTAATTAGTTTTCTATGTCAGTTATGCAATGCAACTGTGGCTTGCAACCATCCATTTCAGAATCTGAAGAGGTTTTAACAAGAATTTCACTGTCAAAAAAACAGGGTTCCAGAGAAAAGACTCCATGGATTGATGTCCAGACTAGGTGAAAATATCAGACGAACAGGAAAAACAGATTTCTATGCAAGAGCATCTGCACTTCTTAGCCTAAGTAAATATGTGTACTAAAACAAACATTACACTTTCATGTGTTCTCTGCTGTGCTGTTAGAAAGCCATAATGGGCACATACAGCTGGGGAGGAGGTACTGGAACCAGCAGAGAAAGACAACTGGTGATGCCCACAACAGACAACACATGGAGTTTTGCCCATCTTTTCCCACCAGCTGAATCCTCTGGATCCAATTCTTGATTCCTATCATTTTTGGCCTAAGCGTGTCCTTGCTTGGGGAAGGAGAAGAAAAAGCGTTAAGAAATGGTTCAACCAAAGCTTCCTGAAAAGTGGGATTGTTCATTTCCATCTGTTAATGTGAGCTAAGACACCCGTTACTTTACCTGTCTTTCCCAACCAGCTCTAAAAAACCGTTATAATGTACAGATATCTTTAGTGCCTAATATGGCAAGGCTGTCTGCTCGGCGCTGTAACACTTGGCTCAGGACTGATTGGCCAACACAACAGATCCACACTTTGGAAAACACATAAATACTACAGAGAGCTACTGTAGGACGTCTTTGACTCGCTCAAAGGCACGAGATGCCAGCCCTCAGCCTGATCGCCCTGCTCAGCCTGGTGTCCACTGGTGAGTTGGGACTGCTTTGGTGTGGTTTGTCTCGAGTGTACAGACAGACACTAATTAATTTCAGTAATTAATTTCAACATAAAGCTAAGCTCTTTAAATGTGTTTTTATGATGAACTATAGTAACGTGCGCTAGTATATAACTATTACAAAAAATAGAAAAGGGTGTGTTTTTACAGATAGAGCTATACTGAAGTGCTTTGGTTTCATGGAAAAAGTAGTTGGTATTATAGCAGAAACTAATATTAGAAATCTGTGTCTACAGCTTTACTTCCTTTTACTGTATGTACCTTTATCAAGGCACAAGGCTTCCAGGAAAGCAGTCAAATATGCATAACAGGTTGTTCAGTGTTCTTACAGCTGCAGTTTGGGGCATTATGAAGGCCCACAAACCATCATTTACCTGTAATTAAGGAGGAAACCTCTCCTGCGAGGCAGAAGTCACGACACGTGTCTTCCATCTTAAACATTGCATTTTGCAGCTTACCACTTTCAGTTGCACAACACTAACGCATTCCTATTTCTATTTTCCTGTTTTCCTCTTCTGTATGGGCAGCTTTTGCCAGGCAGTGGGAGGTGCACCCTCCGCAGCAGCAGGGCAGGCACTGGGCGCAGATATGCAGCGGGAATCCTTTCAATAGAATCCGGGGCTGTGACAGATACGGCTGCGGCAATTACGGAGCCAGCAGGTAACAGGGCAGGCAGCAGGGGCCTGGAGCAGGAATGCATCATGGCTTTCCTACACCAAATGTTCACAAAGCAAGAATGAGATATAACCAACTTTTAAAAACGAAAGGCTTGCTAATATTTTGCCTTCTTTCTCCAAGATTTAAGAGCAATACACAAAATCACCAGTCGTGCCTTTCATATATCATTCATTGATATTTCTGCTGTACTTTAAATGAAAGAGAGCTTCTCTATGTTTTCTCTTACTTTGAGACATTACTAAGCAATCTCACTGAAAAAAATATCAGTGTGATTTTGACTAACAGATGTATGGGTAAAGAGTAAAGAAGAGAGACCACTACATAAACTAGCAGGCTGAGTAGGAACCGCAATGGAAAGCTTTCCAAGGACTAGTGTAATTCATCCTTGGTTCTTATAGACAAGACACTTAACTAGCAATCATCAATAGAGCTTATAGGAAGCTCTACAAATTACTTTACACAAGCTAAAGATCTGCAGACACCACTGCCTCTGCATAGGCACCTTATAACAGAGAAGGTTATGCTGTCCTAACAAATGCTCCCAGGCCCTTCCAGCTCAGGATATTCTCTGATTCTATGATCTCTACTACAGAACTTAAGAATTGCTAAGTGAGAAAATGCCAAATATACATTTCTATTTGACATGGCACAGATGCATTCTGGGGTGGAACAGGGGTAGTGTGATGGTCTGGCGTCCCATGAATTTGGGAGAATTAAAAACATTCATTAAAGTTTGAAATTCTGCCCCCATTTAAAGTGGGTCATACTAATACAAACACGTTGCAATAAAAATACGACTGAAACTAGCTTCTCCCCACTAGCTTCTCCCAATTTCACTGCAGATGTAAAACCTTACGTTTTAAGAGAAACTTCGTATGTAGTGCTACGTGATCTATCTATTAGGCCTGACAGATTGCATAATTACTTAATTATGTCTTCAGACAGGGTAAAGGAGAAAAGCACAAGGGCGTGGATGTCATCTGCACTGATGGATCAATAGTGTACGCTCCCTTCAGCGGCCAGCTCTCCGGACCCATTCGATTCTTTCATAACGGAAATGCCATTGATGATGGAGTCCAAATCTCTGGGTCAGGTAAGTAATAACAGCACACAGGTCAGAAGGCAGGCGCTAGCAATCTTATTTACCTGAGTAAGATATTTCTGTGCCTCTTGAAGTCAAGCAGATTGCTGATTTAGTCTCTCTAGTTCTTATACTGAAGCACAACTACACTGCTGCTCAGAAATACCAAAAGCTCCAGCAGGATACAGCCTTTTTCTTAGAGAGAACAGAAGAAGGGAGCTGAAAAACACATAGCAGAAAAATGACCGCAAGTCAAACAAAGGAAACAGTAAAAACAAAGCATCCGAATACTCAGTTTTGATGAGTGGATATTTTCCTGCCTCTGTTTTCCAACTTCCTCTTTTCCTTTTTCCTATTTTCTATAGGGATGTGAATACTCGCAAGATTGTTGGTACCTTGACTCCATTTCAGCTTCACCACTGTAGCCCCCAGTAACAGCCCAGTGAGGAAGATTTCTTGCACTCTGCCTCAACAGATGCAGCTGGTGTTTCCTGACCTTCCTCTCCCATCTTTTCCAGGTTACTGTGTAAAACTGGTCTGCATTCATCCCATCAGATACCACGGCCAAATCCAGAAAGGGCAACAACTTGGAAGAATGCTGCCAATGCAAAAAGTGTTTCCTGGCATTGTGTCTCACATTCACGTCGAGAACTGCGACCAGTCTGATCCTACTCATCTCCTCAGACCTATACCTGGTAAAAAAAACATGCAACAAACATTTGAGTTTTATCATGAATGAAAATATGTTTAATTGCAAATAACAATAATATTAAACAATAGGAGTCTCCTCTGTCATAGGGTCTCCTAAAGAGCAACCTCCAAAAGAGAGAAGACATGCATTATAGCATAACAGGACCACAGAAAGGAAGGAACATGTATTAGCTTACTGAGCTTTATTTCTCACCCCTCACTGCCCTCCCATGGCACAGCAGCATCAAGTTCCAGCAACAGAGTCAGATGTCTCTTTTGATCCTTCTAACTACCAGCAATGTTTCCAATATTACATCTTAACTAGATCAAACTTTAAATTTGCACTTGAAAACAATCATCCTAAAGATTCTGGTGATGGTTTAGGACTTAAGGACTTTGATTCCATTAGTGTAGGCACAGAATAAGAAAAATCCAAATCCTCTCCTACCCCTCAGTTTACACTCTGGTTTATAACTGTGATAATCCTGTTTTGTGTTTTTTTTCCTCTTTGAAGCGTGTTCTTTATATCAGCTCACTGTAATTACAAAGCATTAAGATGTAGTTTGAGGCACTTGTTCCACTTATGTTTCCAAAGGGGTGACAAATTTTATGGAGAATCAAACATCAACTGAACATGCAAGATGTAATTCCAGCATGTTTCTTCCTAACTAAAATGAAAATGTAATAGTTGCAAATATGAAATACATTAAAAAAAACCAACACTACCTTCATTTCCTGTTTCTGTATTTCATAGATATTTCACCACCATTCCCACAACAAGATGCTCACTGGGCTGTAGTATGTGCTGGGAATCCTACAAATGAGATAAGAGGCTGTGATAAATATGGCTGTGGATACTTTGGAGCTCCAAGGTACTATACTTTGAACACATGGGGGTTTTATTATTGCTCTGTTGGAATAGACTTGAACTCTGTTTAAGCTCTGAAAGTTTAGGTTGAACATAAGGGAACACTTACTACAGAGGTAATGCAGCATAAGAACAGGCTGCCAATGTTGTTCATGAAACCGTCATACTTGGAGGTGTTGGGTTAGACAAAGTCATGCCTGACCTGGTGTTGGGAACAATACAAGCTGAAGGTAGGGCTAAACGCCCTCCACAGGTACCTTCCAACCAGTACTTCTCCAGCTCTAGAGTTCTATTGCAAAGCTAGGGAGAAATACATATCCACCCACACAATTCCCAAAGCTGTAAATCTAGCAGACTATATAACATTACCTTACCTACCAAAACAGAATTTCTACACATTGGTCAATCATGGCAGCACCATCTTAGTACTACTAACCTGTTTTTAGAACTTGCTAAGCGACCTCTCTCTGCATAACGTAAGGTCTGGAAGAGACTTCTCTCATTACATATTTGTTTCCAGGCGCAATGGTAAAGGAGAGAAGCACAAGGGCGTGGATGTCATCTGTGCTGATGGTGCAACAGTGTATGCTCCCTTTTCTGGTGAGCTGTCTGGACCAGTTAAATTCTTTCATAATGGAAACGCCATTGATGATGGAGTCCAAATCAGGGGATCAGGTATAAAGCTATTTTCATTTATTTCATTTAATAGTTCATTTTGACTCAAGTTCATGTAGGATACGTTCCCTCACAGGTAGTTGAGTATATCAGCAAAGCACACATTTCCAGCTGCTTATCTCCACATTCAGAAATTTCTGCTCGTTTCTTAGGATGAAAATATAAACAACTCAATCTTAAAGACAACGAGGGAAGATCTTGCCTTCATGAACTATTATTTAGTTTTCTCTCTACAAGGAAAAAAAATTGGTTGGGCTGCAAATTACATGAGAAAAAATTAAAAACGGGGAGCTTGAGTTCTGTACAATGTCTTCAAGCTCTTCTGCTAAAGCAAGAATTCTCACCTGTCCCTTCATTTTCCTTTCCCTAACAAGCCAGCAACTCCAACCGCTCTCTCTACTTTTTACAGTATTTTTGATAGCATTGCATTTCCAAAACTGCTATCTCAGTGGAAAGGACAAGAGTTGTTCAAATAGAATGCAAAAGAACAAATGTACATCATCTAATTTTTTTTCTTCCTCTTCTTAACCAGGCTTCTGTGTCAAACTGCTGTGCATCCATCCCATCAGATACAATGGTAGGATTTCTAAGGGACAAGTCCTTGGCAGAATGTTGCCGATGCAAAGAGTATTTCCCGGGATCATATCTCACATTCATGTTGAGAACTGCGATCGCTCAGATCCTACTAGCAATCTTGAAAGGGGGAAAGGGAGAAAGTGAAATGGAAGTGTAATAAGTTCTGAATAAATACATCTCAGCATTCAAATGCTGTTTTTGTTCTCACATGGATGGTCTATCTCAATGAAAGAAGGAAAATGTACTTTACAAATAGAATAAAGTGTACACAGCAGGCACAACAATAGATTACTGATGCAATATTTTGGGCCCTACTTAATACTGTAAGGTCCTAACATCAACATCTCTGCCAGGTACCAGTGAGGTACTGATTTTTAAGTATTGGTAGTTGTGAATAGCTACTGTTGCAGCTTACGCCAGTTTACAAACTTTACTGCATTTTGGAATACAAAGTTACTGAAAGGAAGATTATTTCAGTTTTTGAAGGCATCTAAACTGAGAAAAATTAGAGGGAAATTTACTAGAACATTCCAGAAGACAGAAAGATACTGTTTAGAATAGTCATCCCACAACCGATGCCTCTATAGATAAGCAAAAGGGATTCCAAAATAAAAAAGGAGATTTTGTTTGAATTTGCATTTGTAAGAGAATGGGGAAACTAGCAATGACTCATTATAAACTTTGCCAATGAGTCTGTCAATGAACCTGGAGATTAGCTTACCCCCTCGTGTGGCAGAAAAGGTGCATTGCTGCAAGCTTCTTGCTGAAACGGACTTCAAGGACCAACCATACAAATCATCTTCGTCTTTTAGGTGTAGATTCTGCACTTAACATGGAGGGTTTTAGTTACTTTAGCATCAAGCTGCATCCTTGCATTACACAGTGAAGAGAGGGATGTTTAGAAAGTAGAAACAACACACGTATCATGCCACCAACACAATACTGAAATGTAATATTAAAACTAAAATTCAGCATTAACCATGTCCAGTGCTACCAAGTAAACTGGTATTTCACATGAAGACTAATGAATCAATGTGGTTGATATTATCAGTCAGTCTCCCTTATTCACATCATTCTGAACAAATATACCAAAAGAAGTCACCACATTAAAATTTACATCGCTAATAAACACAGGCCCATTTTCAAGCTTGGAACTGGAGCAAGCCAACATTAGCAGCTTCACAGAAAAGCTGCTCCAGTAACAGAGAAAGGCTCAATATTCAAGTAAGCACTTTAAAGTTCCCCCCTCGTGTTTCATTTCTGTATATAACCACTAGTGACTTGTACTTCACTAATTCCATTAGGTTGGCTACAGGGGCATAAAGGACTCTAGAACTTCTCAACCCTCTAAAAGATTTGTCATCTTATCTAAAACTCTACTTAAGGCACAAATGCGAAAGGATGATTACTAATTCCCTTTAACTCAAACAGTTCCACTACCTTTCTAGGCTTGTCATGTTAGATACATGACAAAACTCAATCTAAAGGGAAGATGAGCAGCGCAACAGACAGATAAGAGTCTAGGATCAGTGCAGGTATTAGATCAGTTTATTATGTTTACAGTTAAAAGCAAATCACACATCTTAAACCAAGAACTGCTTGGAAATACCTCAGTCTTCTTTTCAATCCCCTGACTTATGGAAGCAAATGCCTGAGTAGTAAGTGCTAGTAACCAGAGCCAGATGCTTCTTTTCATAATTGTACAACAAGCAATACTACATTACTGATTTAGATAAGCTTTATATATTATTGGAATTCCTTTAGCTTGTAACTGTGAACAAGTCTGATCAAAGCAACAGAGGTTTAAGCCTCTAATTTTTTTAACTGTAGAAAAGTATAACCATGGAAGAAACTATTTGACATTATCAGATGTGACAAATACCACCAGTAAATTAAATGCAGACTTATTACAAATAGAAATATAGAAATGCAGCATGAAAAAAAATTACAGAAAAATCTGTATACTACACATTTCAATTCAACTGTGCAAAATGTTATCACAAAAATACATACTATACTTCACATCAACTCACTATTCCTTTCCACCGTAAAGAAAAAAAATCTTCATCAAAAAAAGCAATTAATAACAAATATTAAACAGTCTTATAATCCCTCCCAAACCAAAAGTCTCAGCATCTCCTCCAGCAATACATAGTCCAGAAATCAGGGCTTACAGCACAGCTCTATAGAAGAAAGGCAAGACAAGACTACTGCAAGTCATTTCAGCCTTTATCTGGCAGTTTTTTGAAATGCTCTAAACTCTTGACTTCAGAAAGTGATTAAAGACAATTGCATTCCATCTGATCCTTCTTTTCCACTAGCCACATTCGTGAGATTCTTATCTCTTATAACAAGAGCATAGAACAACATTCAGACGTCAACCTTTGTAATCAAAGATACGAACTCTCAAACTCAGAAGTGCTTTGTCGTTCTTCCAAGCAATCAATTTACATTTAAATTTGTTAACTTTAATGCAATCTCTTTTCCATCCACTTAATGTATAAGATAGAAAAACAACATACTGTACAATGCTGTCTCTATAGTTTAAGCTAATCTGATAAAGTGACTTAAAGTGCAACTTAAAATCTGAAAGCCTTTTTTGTTGTTGCAAAAACTCATTTCCAACAACATTTTAATATACTGTCAGGAGTTTAAGCTAGATTATATTTGAATAACCTGGGCTGGTGTTAAATATTTTTATGTACAAACTTTTACATGTGTAACAAGAATGTTTTGAGAAACAGTTGCATAAAACTTCATGACAAATAAAACAGTCTTAATGAACTCCAAGTTATATCGAGCTTCCCATATAGTTAGCTTTACTCAAAGAGAAAAATTTCTTTTGTATTATTCTGAGTAAAGCAGAAAGACTTAAAGACAGACATGGGAAAAAAAAATCTTCAATTTGAATGAAACATTTAAACTGGAGCTGAGAGAAGCTCAAGTTGACTGAAGTATGAAGCACCTGTAAACCAGACTTATTTTCAGTGTTAAGTACACTTAATCTATTTTCTATTTCAGTATATCATTAACATTCTTGAATATCTTACTGTTATGCTACCAGAGGTTCTCAAGGTAAAAAAAAAAAATCAAATATGAAAATAATTTTTCACATTTTGTTTTAAAAATCTTTATTTGCATAGAAAGTAACGCCCTGATTCTACCTGTTTACCCACAAATGAAGTGTTTACCATGTTGGCATCATATCAGGAAACCACATTCTTCCAAGGTGTTTGGAGACTTCCAAATGAAGTCGATCTAAGCTATAATCATTATCTGGAATCAGTACCTCCTCCATTATAGAAAGCTGTGTGAGCCTGCCTCCACACATCTTCACAAATTCAATAAAACCCCTGCAAGTTACTTCACATTCCCCAAGTCCCATTGCTGTTAAGTTCTTACAGCGCTGAGCAATTTGAATAAGTTCATCATCCAAAGGTTGAAGTCCATTAGCGCACACAACCAACTCAATTAACCTTGGGCAATTCAGACCAATACGACCTAGCATTGCTTTGCTTACTGCACGACCAAAGTAAAGGTGAGTAACAGGGGTTTCCTCTCTGAAGAAGGCATCAAATTCTTCTTCGTATAGGAAAAAATACATCACAATGTTGACTTTGGGGGAGTGTTTAACAAAAGCATCCCAGCTTTGCTTTTTAATAGTGTGAAATTCAACCTGTCCAGGATTTTCACTCACAACGTCTATGCGAAGGTGTTCAAGGTCCACATGTTTTTCACTTGAAAGAGCCAGCAACAGTTCATCACTTAGTATGTAGTAGTTCAAAGCCAGCTCCTTAAGTCCATGACACTGGTCAGCAACGCAAAGAACTCCTGAGAAACAAACAAGTTACTCCGTAAAATGAAAAGTGAACTTAAGCACAGTAATGTGCTGCAAAGCTCAAGCAAGTACTATGTCTATTGGATTAAATGCTCGTGCCTACAGCAGAAAAAAAAAATCGAAGTATGATAGAAATTCAGAATATCCTTTCATGGGGTTTTGGCCACAAATAGTTACCAGCAGGATCAGGTAAGAACCAGCCAAACTTGCCACTGTTCCCCTCCCCAGAGCTCATTCCTTCAGCACTTATCTGAGAGCTCCATTTAAATGAACGTCAGCAGCCAAGTTTAACAGCTAAGCTATAACAAAAACTTCCCCTGAGCTAAGACAAATAACACATTGCTTTTGATCTGCTGGAACAGAGTTCACAGATTAAATTGCTTTTTGTGGATGCCAGATACTGAATACAGGAGAAAGAGTAAATCAACATTCCCTTTACCTTGCTACACGGTTTTGGGAGAAAGGTAATTGAGAAGGGACTCAAAGGTCCTTTGAGCTTTCCATCAAGCCTGTATTTTCTAGAGCCTTTCATTGGAATCAGCCATTTGCTAAACAATACTTAAATGAGCAAGTTCATGCTACTAGATCTGGACACAGGAGGACACTAAAGAAACTGAAAGACTCTCGCTCTTTTGCTACTAGTTTTAAAAATTCACTAACTCCTTCTGTTTTTATTAGTACAACTTTGAAACGTTAACATTTTTTTGCTCAGTAAGTTAAACTCACAGCATTTTGCAGAACAGTTATAACTGCTTTCATGTCCCTCAACCCATCAGTTAGTAATAAATCTGTCACGGATTTTGCACATATATTCCCACAAAATATCAGTTCAATTTACAAGGTTGCACATTTATATAAACTGCCTATATACAGTACGTGAATAATTGTTTCAAAAGTAGGTCTTAACTACTATTTTATGTTGCTTTTCTACTATATTTTTCATGCATATTCACTACTCACCAGCAGGTGATACGTGAGGACAGCTGCTCATTTTAAGCAGTTTTAGAGTATCACTGTTATTAGCAACAAGAACCTTCAAAGAAGGATCATCAAGAGGTGTGTCATCTATCTTGATTGATGATAATGACTTTGAGTTTACAAAAACTACCGTCAGTGCTGAAGCGAAGTGAGCCTGTTTGGATGAATCGAAAGAGGGAAAAAAAGTCTTATGAAACACAGGTGGAACTTCACCAGAACTTTAGGTGTTTCAACCATAAAAACGTCAAAAATAATTACTACTTATCCCCTTTATTGCGTAAAGAATACACACTCATCATTGTTTAAATTACTTTTTCCTGAAATATGGTTTCTAAGTTATGTTTTATTAAAAAAAAATAGAGTACCTTAGAGACATTCATGAAGCTTGGTTTTGCTGTAGAAATCAAACCCAGTGTCTTGATAGAACAGTTAACCAACTGGGAGAGGATGTTACAGGCTGCTTCTGCTGACTCAGTACTACTATCAACCTATAAAAGCAATTAAAAAATCATGAAGTCATTCTTTACTGTATTTCAGACAATAGCATCACTGACAGCCAAGACTGCAAGATCCATGACCACTCAAGCTGCACTGCGCCAGGCTTCATTTACCACAAAGACAAGGAAGGAACACAAATTAGAAATTTCAAGACAAGAAAGAGTTCAGGAAGGTCAGTAGTAAAAAATATTCCCAGGTATGATTGATAGTTCTTTCCAATAGGAAAACACAGCACAGATCTAGGCTTTCTTCTCAAACAAGCTCATGTCTATCCAAATAACTATAACTAGTGCCAGTATGATCAACAGTGGTACGTGTGTACTTTAAGTACAATTACCAGACTTTTAGAGCAGAAAAAAAGTTGAGAAGGTCTAGACATCCTCAGCAAACTAAACCATTTTGCCCGCATAGGGAAAGCTTTGCATCTTGAATAACGAACTGACTCCCCATTCATCTGTAACATCAATGACCAACTTTGGACAAATCATCATTTCATCTCATGCTCCTCCTTTTTAATAGCCGAGATGACAGACAGCATCAATACTTGAAGAAGTGAGATAAACTTTTAAGTGCCTGGAAAAGGGTGCAAGCTGCAGAAAGATATTAGATTGCCAGTTCCTTATCATCTGTTACCTGATGTGCAAAAGTAATAAGTATTTAATAACTTATCATCCACGGATCTCCAAATGTCAAGCTCCTAACACTGCTGGCAAAAAGCAGCTTTGGATTTGTATCCAAGCTTTAGCATCAGTTCTTTCTTCTCCTTTTCCTTCACAGATATGATCACCTCCTCTTAACAAGTGACTATAAACTGTTAACAAAGCAAATGCAATTTCAACTATGATCTTCTCAGATAAATTATTAGTAAACCCACACCAAGTAATCAAATAATACCAAGTTCATGCAGTCCTGAGACTACTAATATAATCTTCCTTTAAATCAAGGTTACTGTTACTTCATTACTTCCTTACTTATCAAGCACCAGAATATACATGGATAACATCTCTCCATTCACATGAATTTTAAAATTTCAAGTTGTTCTTCACAGTACAGACAGTTTTGCAAAATTACACACATAAGACTTCAGTTCACTACCTCCAATTCATCAATGTGTAAGAAATGTTTATCCACACAACAATCTGCTGAGTTCTCAGACTGCCACCAACGCTGGCACAGAGAAACTCCACAGTATATTCTGAAAAACATAACTCAGTCTTCAGTGCAGTATCACATAACATTAGCTCTTTCCTTACTTTGTAGGGACTGGAGTATAGAAATCAGAAAGAAACAGTGAGTATGTGTGAAAAACAAGTTGTTCCAGAAGCTGTCTTTTTAAGTATAACACTTTACAGGAATAACACTTGAGACAACCAACACATATGATTTGATTCTCCATATGCAGAGAAGCTACATATAGCATGCAGAGCAATGTGACAAAACAAGCCTCCATTTACCCAAGACTCTACCTTGAAGCTGACATACTGCAGATGATCAGCGTGCCTCTTGATAATCTGCTGAATTAGATCAGGATGAGTAGACTTTAAGTAAGAAGTAGCTGGCTGGCTGAGTTCAAATTCAAATCTCCTCCAGAGATCTGGGATGTGAAAAACTTCATTCCACCTTCGACAGACGGAGGATGCCCTGGCTCGATCTACCAAAGGTAGAAACTGGAAAATGCGCAGAATAACATGGTGTGGAAGGCTTCCCCAGTCTATTGAGGCATGAGGGTCAGACTCACTAAAGGCCGACCCATATAAGCAAGTTTTCTGTTTTTTGTTTTCCTGTGATGTTTGAGGAACCGCATTGTCAACCATAACTTTCTGCCTAGCTCTCTTCATCATGAAAGTTTCAGGCACTGGACCAATCCAATGTATTCAAACTGTACAAGTTTCTTGAAAGTCCTCACGTACAGTAGATCTCTAGAAAAAATAAAGAAATTAGGGAAGAAAGGCAATAAAGACAGGGAAAACAATAAGAAATGAATAAATCATGTTACTAACCTGCTATTTTTGCTATTAAACACTCAGGTCCACGTGTTAATGTCTAGCACATAGACATGAGCAAGGACCTTGCTTCTCAACACCATTTGTTTGTACAAATCATACAACTTGATTTTGGTAGAAACAAGTTAAGAAACAAGTTTCCTAATTTACGATGTACAGTTTAATGTGTTACTACTTCAGAGTATATCAATCATTTCATAGAAAAGAAGTATTTAAGAGCAATTTACTTTAGTAGGAGCAAATTACGTACCTTTAAGCTAATCTCAGACTACAAGAATTCTGTTACCTACAGAAGCCAATTCTCAAGAACTTCCTATAAGCAACAACAAACTTTATAACATGTATGCCTCCAGAAGAATCCAATTCAATAGTTTTGCTCACCTGCTTCACAGACTTTTTAAAAGACAAAAAACAAAACAGTTGCCAAACACAGAAAAGGTCTGCACAACTAACAGCAAAAACATACTCCAGAGGCCACTCAGCAAAACAAAAGCAAGAAGTGAGAATCCCATGCTGTTTTTTTTGGCACAGAAGACAGCAATCTCACAACACAGCAAAGTGCACTACTCTGCCAAATAACCTTTGTCATCTGAACCAGAGATTAGAGAAGAGCAGGAAGAGTTTTGATCTCATATTATGACACATGGCAGCCTACCTAAATCCATTCAAGACTGAATTCTATTCTGCAGTTAATCCTCAGTAATTGTTTTACTGTTCCAAGAGCTGCTCCATTTTACAGCGGGCTGAGGACCCCTCCCAAAGGTTCTGCTAATTACATGTTCAGGCTGATCTCCTCTATTTGCAACCAGTCTGAAGGGAAATTTTGCATTACTTTACCATGCATTCCTCACAAATCACCAGAACACGTCTATTTTTAATTGAACTGTCTTTCTATGACAATCCTCACAGCAAGCTTTTTCGGGGATTCAACTCTACTTAATGTCATTTCTCCCCTCTTTAAGCATTAAATAAAGAAACTTTAAGAAATGAAATGGGTTCTAATTCTTATTCCGGCTTATTCAGTTTTTCCAATGCATTTCCAAATATGCCCAGCGGAAAAAAAAGAATAAGGATCTGGTAAATTTCAAATATTCACAGACAAATTTAGTCTGATGTTCACATTTTGTTTTATTCTATCCCTTGTCTTGAGTTCTTTGGTTTATCATGATTCTCAGGCAGCTGTAAAGTCTACTGACCTGCTCCATGTGGCTTACATACATTTTTGCTTCTAAAGGCCACACATCACAGCATGAGTGAGGCCTTTGGAGATCACCGCTCCACACACACAGAAAATATCTATCTTGTAACACTACACTATCGCTTGACCTCTGCCCAATGCAAGTCTCTTCTCTGCTCTCTCTGACAGGATATTAAAAAAATCACATATACCTGCATTATCTTGTGCTTAAGTGTTTGCTCACGGCTCTTAAAAGAGGGCAACTCAATCACAGTTCTGATTTCAGTATATTAAGTACCCAAAATACTGGAGTAAGTTAGATACGCTGTAGGTATTTGACATTTAGGGTGGAAGTTTTCCTTAGTATCTCATTATGATGGAAAAAAAACCAAAGCCAAGGAACACCCGCCAGAAGCCAGACCATCTTGTCAAAAATTCTGCTATTTTCCACTGCTGACACATCCTGATCTGTAGGCTATTGAGGTGACTGACATACAAGTGTAACAATCCACTCTCGTGAAAAGAAAGCACATGCCTCCTCTGAGAAGTGGAGGAGGAGAGTCTACACAACTTGAGCTGTTTACATGACCAGCTCCTCTAATGCCTGACCTAACAAACTGTCTGAACCACCAAGGAATTTATTCCAGCAGTCTTCAGAAATTTTCACCTTAGTCTCTTCAAGGCTACATTTATGATAGAAACAAGTAACACCCACAGAGAAATAAGCTATTAACACTGCATTATATTTTATAACTGGATCTGATCTTCCCTGAATAGACACGTGCCTTACATAACAATTGGGAAAAGGCTGCAACACAGAGAAAATAACAAGTGGTATGCATATATTTCAACATACCCTGCATCAAAACAAAGCAGTATTTCTACATTGGTATTACTTATGTAATGAAGATGAAAGCTCAGCATGAATAAACACTTTGCTACTATCAAATTATCATCTACATGATAATTCAAATTGTCATCTACGTGACAACATTTTATGACTTTTGAGTTCTTTTAGTCACACAATGAACAGGCATTCCAAAGTATTACAAGTGGATGTAGTAATCAACAGTTACATAATACATACTCTCTCTTTCAGTTACTGGTAGCTGAGCTAAGTTTAGTTTGAGTCAATTACCTTCTAACTTTTCCTCTCCTCTCTCCTTTGAAGGTACTGAAAAAAAAGCAGCTACTTTCTAAAACTGAGATCGAGACAAAAAAACTAAACAAATGCTTTTGTCTGAGAAGCATTTCTATTCTTCTGCTATTCTCATGCCTATCTAAAACATCTCAGTAAAATGTTAAGTCCTGAAAAAAAAAGAAATAAGAGTTCACTTTCTGTATTTAAACATTTTTGACCATCACAAGGTACAGTTTTAGCTCCCACAAAGAGGTTCTGACGTAGGGAAACCCACAGAGAAGCCACCACTCCCCCAACCCAAAGGCCAGGCTACAGATGAGATTCAGTATATCCAAAGACCAAAACAATGTGACAAGGTACAAATGGTACACATAATATACATACTCTCAGTGACAGAAAGCAGCCACAATTTGTCCTTGTTGCTACATCCCTTTAAAACTGATAATTCTGAAGTTCTATTGTTAGTAATGCAATACTTTTTAATACAGCAAAATTAAATTATCCTACTCTGGAAGATGCAAAGTCAGCAAAAAGTTCCACCAGTTATGTACAACAAAGTTTTCACTAAACATGAAGCCCTAACATTCACTGTGAAGGTGTAAATGCCTATTTTGTTCTGAGTACCTGAATGAGGAAAAGTATGTGAGATTATGTCTGTTTCTATTTCAGAACTTAACTGAAATAAATAATAGTTCCACGTGACATAATCAGGGTAGTAGTCAATGAGACGTTTACATGCACACATACCTCCAAAGAATGTGGAAGTTCCTGTCAAGTTACCAGCACCTTTTTGGTATCTGAACATCCATCCCACTGTTGAGTCATCCTGTATGTGTGCAAGGATTCCTTAACCAGAAGGCAGGGATGGGTCCCAAAAGATGAACTGACCTGCGAAGCCATTGACCAAAAAAACAAAACTGTTCTGCAAAGTTTGGGAGACCCACAGGAAGGACTAAGGTCAGTTTTGGAACCAAGACTGAGAGGAATAATACACTGTGCTGTAAGGCAGATATGGCAGCAGAACAACAAAAATGGAAAGGAAATTACTTCTACCAAACGTCATCTAACAACTATCATTTAACCAGTGGAAAGATGCATGTGTTAGCATAAATCTAGATTTAGCATCACCTACAGTTTTAGCCACATAAGTGTTTTTATGCAGCAAGAAAACACTTCTGAATTCTTGATTTGTATATTTTTGTAGGAAGTTATGCGCCTAGATAATAAATGTTATGGTTTTTTTTTTCAGCTGTGTATAATAATTAAAAAGATATAACTCTCTAGTATTGTAAAATTTAAGGACTTTTGGCTTAAAATGCTATTCAGTTGTACCACAAAAGTGTGCTTACTGCATCATTACAAACACAACAGTTAAACTACTCTGGCTAATTAAACTATGATATAATATGAAAAAAATACACTGATGATGTATGAATATGCTCCCATCTACAAATATGAAAAAGATACTCTGAATAATAGTATGAAAGAGTATCTTGGCCTGCTGTAAGAAGGTATCCCAAAATCTTCAAAATTAGTTATCCATTGGACAGTATTTGAAGAAATTTCAATGGAAAGTTATAGGAACAGCTACACCCACCTGTTTAAACTATGATAGGTTTGAAATGAAAACACAGATTTAAAAACTGAACAACATTACAACTATAGGATGCTTTTAAAGTTGTGTCTTCAGCCAAAAATAAGATTTCTTGTAGATTTTTAATGCTAAACTTTCTAATTATTATTTAAAAAAAAAACAGAGACATCAAGCTTTAGATTCTCCTGAGTCACAAGTCATAACGGCATCTTTTAAAAACTACACAGTTAATATCAGCCTTACAGTTTAAAACAGACACAGTACATGTTCTAGATACGAACACGACAAGAGAAGCAGCCCCTATCTTTTAAGCAAAAACCAAACTCAAACGCTAAACATCTTGCAAATAATGTTTTCAGCTCACACACATAGGAAAATTCAAGGCCAGTATAATCATGTTTGTAATTAGAGTTGATCTACATTTACAGAAGTGTGTGCAGATGGCACACCTGGAGAATTTTGTAATTTATGGTGGCCTTGTATTGCACATAGAATCTACAGGTACTGCATGTACTCTGCTAAGCACGTGTCTTCTAACAGCTAGCCACGTGCCTCCCAACTCTGCATGGCACATACAAATCACATTCATTTGCAGAAGTGCTTTCAGTGTCTAACACAAAAGGTAGATTCATAATGACATGTGTGAACAGAACACAAATGACAACTGAGAGAACAAAACACTGAACGCAATTTAAACATTTTATGCACAAGTTTAGTTGAGTGTAAGCTTATAAACCACATGGAGTACTTTGAAGTAGCTTTCTTACCTGAAGAATGCTTCCAAGTGACAATAGGCAAGAAATGAATGAACTGATGTAGCTGCAGCCATGGGGCATTCAGAACCATCTGTCTGCCTTCCTCTCCTGTCCAGATAAAATGCCAAAAATGAAAATCTTTATTAATTAAAACAAACAACTAACAATACATCCCATACAAAAGTAATAGGAAAATACATGGATACTGGTTTAAACATTTTCTTGCTTATAAGAGAGGTCTCCTCTGAGGAATCATCTTAACCCAAGGAAACTTGTCTCATATTGCAAATACTGTTACTGACAGAACTGTGAAGTCAGGTTAAGCATAAAATTGATGTGAAACAAGTGTTGCAACTGCATTTACATTGTACATTGTCAATAGTACAGTGTAAACAGTATGCTTTCAATATTTGCATTATGGTTACTATTAATAGTGAAGTCTGTTAAACAACACTGCCTATAACTGTTACAATAATCAAAGAGCTGTGGAAAATAGAGAATTAAAAAAAAGAGAGAAAAAAAATGCTTTTTCTGTCTTTTTCTGTTTCTTGGTAAGGCTGACTATCGGCCCAGGGACCTATGCGACTGATGACCTAAATGCAAGCACTCCCTTCTACCACATGGCACAGCTTCCTACCATCAACCGTGCCAGCAGCATGAAGTCACCACCAGTCCAACCCTTGGCACACAGTCACGCAGCAAGGAGCAGTCCATGAGCTGCAGTCCATCAATAACAAATCACTCAGCCTGCAGCCTCCTCCTCCCTGTCTAAAAGTTCCCAGGAAGCAGTGACAGACTGCCCAACCTAGGAGGTCTATCATCAACTACCATATCAGGGTGTTTATTTTAACAGCCCCTTATTTCCCTTCATGCTGCTTGCTTTTAATACTTGAAGGACAGAGAAGTTTGTGTTCCAGTGCCTTCCACCAGAAACAGCCACTCAAAGCTTTATACCCAAGCATGTAACTTTTAACAGCTGAATACTTCCTACTAACTACAGACTGTAACTAACTGCTCATGAAGCGAGCTCCCCTTTAACAGAGCTGCTCTAGAGCTACCCAAATTATTATCAAAGATAAACAGCAGCAGCAGTTGAAATACTTGATAAACTGATGAGGTTCAGCAAGTCTAATCACACCCTCATTTGTGTAGAGCAAAATATCAAATACAAGTGCACTAGTTTACACAGCTGTTTTCCACTGTAAACTCTTTTGACTTCAATGTACTACTGTTGCAGTCTGTAGCACAGTGGCATGTTACCCTACCAAAACAAACCCAAATCAATATTATCAGCAGGGTTCTAGAAAAGTTCAAATTCAAGAGCTGTTTCTTCAGCTTAGCCTGGTAACAGAAGCATAAACTTCTGCTAAAATTAAGACTTGCAAAAGTCTCCCACGACAGGGGGTCCCAAGCAGGGAATTCCAAGAAGTGGCCAGCAGTGGCTCAGTTAAACTAGCAGCTGTTCACTGTTTCCCTGCTAAAATATCAGCTGCAAAAAAAAAAAAAAAAAAACATAAAGAAAGAAAAAAGAACCCATATCACACATTCAGGCCACAAAGAAATAACTGCTTTCTCAATTCAGATCCCACCTGCAGTTTTTAACACCAAGTCTCAATCAGAATTGAGAAAATAAAATACCAGAAAATAGGTTTTTAATAGATGCTAAAAAAAAAATTGGATGCCAGTTTACGGATCTACCCTTACCAGCTGAAATTCCTGCCACGTTAGTCAAAAAGTCTCCGGGAAATCACGTTTTGACAGTAACGTGATGGTTCTCAGAACATTAGAACCTGCCTGGGAAACAGGAGCAGGTACTGCATGCAGGCAGTGCCAGAGAGCTGCTGAGATCGATGACGCAGCGAAGGGCTGAACTGCTGAGTACTGCCAGAGTACAAAAAGGAGATCAGAAACGCATTTTAAGCCTAAGACTCAGAAGATCCACCCACCGAGTGCAGAGAGGTCCGAGATTAAGCTGTTCCTTCATTTAGGACACAGCGGTCTTTTTATGGGTGGGTGTGGGGAGCATTTCTGCTTCTGAGCAGGATTTTTTTTTAATCAATCCTCATCTTTCTCCACCTCAGCTGTCTCTTCAGGCATTTATCACTTTAAAATACACTTATGGCAAAGCCTTGGAGACGTAAAAACAACAGCATTCAGCTGTATCCGTGCGTTTGCATGAGTCCTAACTGGAGAAATACAACTACATTGCCACTTGAGTGTTATCTAGGTGGCAAAGTCTAGCTATGCAAGCTCTACTGCTGCACCACTTTAAAAATAAAGCAGCTCTCCTCTGAACACCCTTCTTCCCAACCGTGAAGAAACCCCAAGACTTCCCTTGTTTTACTCAGTGACACATCCAGAGCCCCACAGCTCTTTAAAGAGTTTTCTCCCGCAGGCTTGCAGCTCCAGTCAGGCTGAGCCGACAGCTCCGGGCGGGCAGAGGCCTGAACCCCGCGCCCAGCCGTGAGGGCCAACTGCCGCCTGGCGCCGAGGGTCCTCAGCAGGCCCGGCCGGAGACCGCTCCTCACGCCCACTTCCTTCCCCTCCCAGTCGGGGTCCCCGCGGCCCCCTTCCCCGCCCCGCAGCTCACCGCCTCCTCACGCGGCTCCTCGCACGGGCAGGGTCGCAGAGCAGCCCCGAAGCTCGCAGCCAGCCCAGCGCCCTGCCCACGCCGCCGGCCGAGGAGCGGAGGGAGGGGAGGGGCCGACGCGGGCCCGGCCCTGGCACAGAGCGCAGCCCCAGTGCGCAGGCGCGGCCCCAGCCCCGCCAAAACAGCGGCACGTGACATAGCGGCGCCATTTCGCGCCCCGCGAGCCTCGCCTTGGTGCTAAAATGGGGGGGGCGGGTGGCGGTGGGAGCGCGTTCCCTGAGTGTCACCTGTTCCATGCTCTCCCCTTAACCACTCGAAAGCAATAGCAGTGTTTTTTTTTTTTTTTTTCTCTTAGCTGGGCGGATACTGAGATCCCTCCAGAAGGAGACACGTGGCTCCCAGAACTGATGGGAGGGACAGCCACCTCACCTGTGGCCTTAGATTAATGCTGGCAGAAGTGCCCCTCTAACTCCAGACCTGAAGTGTAATACGCAGCAGATTTTATTTGTGCAGATATGCAGCATCACACTGATCAGCATTTCTTTGTGGTCCTTACAGCATCTGAGTTATCTGATGTTTATACACCCAGAACAAATCTCCTGGCTCTTGCACAGAGCAGTAATTAAGCAACAACAAACCTCCATCGCATCGTAGGAAGAGATAACACTAAACGTGCACAAGGTGTTTCAGTGGTAGATTTTATCTCCCCGTGTAATAGCAAAGCTGTGAAAATGCAACTGTTGGTGTGACGTTGAAGTAAGGCTTCTTCAAGTCAACCTGAGAGACCAACAATGGAACCGGTTACAGGGCTAGCGAAACAAAGGGGAAATTCATCATGCAGAGGGTGTGATACCTTCAGAGCACTGAGTAAACTCCGCAGATAGAATGGGAAAACCTGCTGCATGTTTAAAAGATCTGCAGAGCTTAGAAAACCTGCCAGAAATGCTCCTACCTGCATGGCTCGTGGCAGCTGCACTCAAGCTTCAGAGCAGGAGGCTGAGTTGTGGGTAATAAACTGATATCAAGTCCTGCTACCAAAAAGCACAGTTAGCTCTAGAGTTGCTGTCTGCAGATAGTAATAGAGGATGGGTTGTAAACAGAGATTAATGGGGATTTGTAGCTTGTATCTAAATCTGCCAGTCATGGGTTTCTTGGTGCACCACCAATAACCTTTGGGCTGCTGCACGGGAACAGGTTCAAACATACTTGAAGATTGATATTGGCAAATCTTTGAGGCTGTGTACATGAGTTTCCTCTTCAGATCTGATCTAACTTAAAATGAAAACAAAAGGGGGGGGGGGGGAGGGGGTAAGCAATATAGAGTCATATGCATTTTATCACATGTAATTGCAATAAAATGCTTGCAGATATATATGGAAGACAAAACAAAACAAAACAAAAAGTCAGTTCTGGATTTGTCAGAATTGCACAAAAATGGGCACACACCAGCAGCGTCTCCCTCCTGTTTATCTTCCAGGTGCAAAGCAGGCACAAAGCAGAGCTGCTGCCTGTGTCTCCGGGTATTTCATCCTATGCATAAGAGGCAGGGAGGGATAAATGCCCTCCTTCTCTGACCCCGTGACTGAGTTGCTCACGTCATCCCACTGCACAAAGTGGGGCTTAGCCTTCATCCTGCGGTTGTGTCTCCTGGAGGCAGATTTACAGAAAGATATTCTGCCCTCATCTCAAGCTTAGGATGGTGATGGGAATATTCTCCACCATATTTCACGCGGGTTTTGTAACATATTCTTTGTGTACTTTAATCAGCAGTGATATTCCACATAACCGAAGGGTGCTTGTGGCTGCATGCTCGCCTTTTTGAACTCGTGAAAGATCACACTGGAGGGAAAAGGCCAACTGTGCCAGGCTTTGGATGAAGATTCACAAGAACAGCCTCGCTGCAGTACTAAGTAGATTCGTTTGTAGCTGCTCAGACAAATAAGGACTGTTTTCTTGTTCTTGGTTTGAAACACTGAACTTTAGGAAGACTGATGGACTGGAAACAGCTGCTTTACTGCCATTCTCCGTTTACAGCGCAAATACTCAAACTTCATACAGTCAGACAATGCAGTTCTAACGATTTAAAACTGAACTGAGCAGGCTGAAGTAGCAACTGGCAATCATACTCAAAAAGTAGGTTAGTATGTCATGCTTGCTGCGAGGCTTGTGAGCTCCTACAGGACACCAGCTGCTTCACAGGCAGGCAGTGAGAGACACACTGCCTCAGGAGCAGAAGTTACCCAAGCTCTGTTAATGTTTCCACATTGAATCTGAAATAAAAACAAAAGCGATTGCTTTTTTACATAAATAAGCATGAATCATTAACAGAAGCAACTCCAGCCGTGTTATAATTCTATCATTTTATGCTTTGAGCATTTGAAGTATATATATTCTTCTCTTATTTTTTAATACGTATACTGCGTAGATCTGTCTTTCAGAGAAAGCTGATAATATGTATAAAAGTATCCACTAAACTGCAAACAAGGCTCCAGAAATCTATCAATAGAGGAATATGGGCCTGGCAAAGAGCACAGTCAGGACCCTGAGCTTCAGGAGAGCAAAGTTCCAGCTCTTTAAGGAATTATTGGATGAGATCCTCTGGGAAACTGCTCTCAGGGGCAAAGGAATGGAACAGTGCTGGCAGCTCTTTAAGGACACCTTTCTGAGAGTATAACAGCTCTCTATTCCCCAGCATGAGAAATCAAGTGAAGAAAGCAGGAATCTAGCATGGCTGAACAAGGACCTGCTGGTCACAATGAGGGACAAGGAGGAAATGTACAGACAGTGGAAGAAGA
The DNA here is from genome assembly GCF_016699485.2 of Gallus gallus. Lineage (NCBI taxonomy): Eukaryota > Metazoa > Chordata > Aves > Galliformes > Phasianidae > Gallus > Gallus gallus. Next base: position 14,836,253 of record NC_052544.1, read on the forward strand.
GATGCATGGCCTGAGAAAAATGCAGGGCTACCATCCGGATGTACAGAGATGGGAGAGGGAAAGCCAAGGCACAGATGGAACTAAAAGTCATGAGGAATGTAAAAAAATATGAAGAAGGGATTCCTCTGACAGGAAGGAAAACTATAATAAAGATAAAACCCAGAAAGGGTTTTCACCAATTTCCTCCACCCTCCTCAGATTTTGTCGTTCAGGCCTAGGATTCAGGTGTGGATAAAATAGCCTTTACCTTCATCAGCTTTATCTTTCCTTTTGATTCATATTTGCAGCAGCGTTTTTCAGAGTAATGTTTCTATTAATTCCTTTTCCTGTGCTATACAAATGAAGTAAACATTGGGAAATGTTACATCAGCAGCCACTAAACAACAGCAACAACAAAAAAAAAAATACAGAACTGACATAGTCTGTGTAATTTAAATTGCTTATTTGCCCTGCAGAGATCTGATTTTTAAGCATATCTTGTTGGTATTTTTTTCTTTGTTGGTCCTGGGTTTGGGTGTCTTTTTTGAACTTCCAGGAGCTGCTATAGCATCCGTCGGTCACAAGAGGGAAGTCGTGTATTATCTGCAGAATTCATTTTGTAACATTGTGAATTCTGCAGCCTAATAAAGGGGATGTGTTAGTATATGTATGTGCGTGAGACTTGTAAATGTGCTTATTAATCTATATATATATTTTCATACACACATCCTTCAGTTACCAAATAAAGGAAATCATTCATAGAAATAAGTAACAATAATCATAGCTTGCAGAACAGCAGCGAATACCCTTAGAATGGCCTACAAATAACTTTTTGACGCTCCTGAGTGCTCACATTCACGACTTTTCTCTGTAAATCTCAAAACTAAAATTACCTGTTGCTATCAGGACTCACCCACATCGTGTTCCCTGCCAGCAGGGCCTGATCAGCAGGGAGTCTTTTGCTAGCCAAAACTTGACTCTATTCGAAATTCACCCCAGAATTCATAGCATTAAGTGTACATGCATTTACTTTGTTATAATAAACACCACTAATAAACCTAACATGGTATGGCAGATTTTTTCTGAAAGCCTATCTACTGTATCTACTCTGCTGCTAGTGAAGGCAGCCCATTGTGAGATAACTGCTGGCAGTTCAGTAGATAGATTTGGATCTAGATATGTTGATGTTTAATTTGTAGCTTCCAGAGAGATAAGTTTCCTTGGAATCAACAGCAAACATCCTGTAAAAGTGAACTGCCATGTCTGGCTCCAGGGTATGCCAGGCCCTTTGCACAGTTTCATTAAACTCTGCCATCTCCAGCACATGTTCCAGTAGCCCTTTAGTTCATTCCAGGTTTGTGAACCAGTGCAAACTCGCTGTACTGTGCCAACAGATGCTATGTGACACAATAAATTATAGTTCATAGAATCATAGGGTTGTTTGAGTTGGAAGGGATCTTTAAAGGCCATCCAGTCCAACTCCCCTGCAGTGAACAGGAACACCTACACCTAGCCTCATCCAGCCTGACCTGGAATGTCTCCAGGAACATCCACTACCTCTCTGTGTGACCTGTGCCCCTACCATAACAATACTTTTTCTTATAACCTCTCCAAATCTCCCCTCTTTTAGTTTGAAACCATTTCCCTCATTCTATAACAGCAGACTCTGCTAAGGAGTCTGTCCCCATCCTTCTGATAGCCGCCCTTTAGACACTGTAGGGCTGCTCTCAGGTCTCCCTGGAGCCTTCTCTCCTCCAGGCTGAACAGACCCAGCTCCCAGCCTGTCCTCCCAGAGGAGGTGTTCCATCCCTTGGATTGTTTTTGTGTCCCTCTTCTGGACATGTTCCAACAGGTCTGTATCTTTCCTGTATTGAAAACTCCGTATCTGCACACAGTACTCTAGGTGAGCTCTCACCAGCAGAGTAGAAGGCCATGCTTCTTTTGATGCAGCCCAGGATACAGCTGACTTTCTGGACTGTGAGGGCACATTGCTGGCTCATGTCCAGCTTGCAATCCACCAGTACCACTAAGTCCTTTTCTACAAGGCTGTGGTTAATCCTCTCGTCCTTCAGCTTGTATTGATAGTGGAGACTGCCATGATCCAGGTGCAAAACCTTGCATTTGGCTTTGTTGAATTTCATGAGGTTGGTTCTCCTGGGCACACTGCTCAAGTACTCAATATTCCTCCCACCAAATCCATCTATTTTCAATTTAGAGAGAAGGATATTATGGAGGACCATGTCAAAGGCCTTACTGAAGTCCAGGTAGATGACATCAGTGGCTCTTCCTTTGTCCACTGATGCAATTATGCCGCCAAAGAAGGCCACTAGGTTGATGAGGCAGGACTTGCCATTGGTGAAGGTATGCTCATTGTCTCATATCACCTTCCCGCCTTCCATGTGCCGTGGCACAGTTTCCAGAAGGATCTATTACATTATGCAGTTGCATCATGCAATCCTCCTTAGTTTGGCTTTTGGATTTATCATAGCTATTTTGCACATTTTCCTTGTTGTTCTCTGACCTTGTGACTTCTTAAATGCATTCAGGTTTTCTGTCTGTACAACTACTGCCCTTCAAACACAGCTGGGCTGCATCCTGAAGAAGATCCCCTCCATGCCTGTGGCTGATAGCACCGATACAGATGCAGTGGAGATTGGGCCACACATCAGTGATGTGTTGCAATGAATTCGGGGCCTGTGAGAAAAGATGAGTTATCAGGCACCACAGGGCTGGTTCCTAGAGCTCTATCATGGATTGTGTTTGGGATCTGGAAGTAGATGTTTGGAGACATACACAATAGTTTTGGAGACTATTCTGTAAGAGGCATTGTAGGCAGGAGAAGGTAGCTTTCCTAATCTAAGTTTGCTTACCAAACCACCAATCATGTGGTTATCTGTCAAGTTTGATATATGGTTTTGAAACTTGTAAAAGAAAGCTACACATGATTAATCATTATCTATAATCTGCACATCTGAGTTATTAAACAATCCAATTCTTAATTTAATTGCACCACACCTGCATATCATCGTTGTGTTTGTATGACTTGTCGGGATAAGAAAGTCTGCATGGTCTAATTTTCATAATCTTGAAAGCCTGGGACTGATCAAAGAAAAACTGCAAGTAACAAGGCTAGACCTCAAGCCAGGTGTACAGTGGCGAACATGTCTCATGTTGTTAGGACAGTACATGGTACAACAGCCTGGATGTAAACACAAACACAGGCAGAAAAGCATCGAGGCGAAACCTTTCTCAAGGCTGTTTCTTTTCACTGTCAAAATATTTTTGGGATTTTGATGCTGCTTCTGGAATTCCTTTCTGTCTTGGTAGACTTTTCGATAACCTTTACTAATGTCTGTTGGGTTTTTTGTTATAAATGTAGCCAAATTACAGGACTCGATGGTCCTTTTTGGGAAGGAGTGTACAGTAGGATAAAGTTGTTATTCTCTGAGTATGGGTTTTGGTCACGCTAATGCACATGTATTAATCTGCAGTAAATGGTCTTCCAAACATTTTCAATAAAGAACTTTGGTAGGGATGACTGTAGATACACATCTACAAAAGCATGAAATAATACTAACATGTGGCAATAACCGAATTTCATTTCGTAATGGAGCTGGAGGAGTGCCAGCCGTAGGACTAAGTGGCAGTGTTTCGCTGCTTAAAAAGCATGAAAATATGTTCTATTAGAACTCATTAAGAACTCATTACAGAGCCAACTATTACATTTTTTTTGGTCAGACAGTATTTCTAAGGAGTGACAGTTACACCAGGTTTTCTTTCATATGTGTTAAGCGGATTAAACGTGTTGCTACAAGTGACATCTTGGTGTTGCTTGAAAAGGTACCTCTAAAGAATTCACTTAAAACTGGGCTTTGTGGGCACAAAAATTGACAACTTGGCAGAGTACAATTTCAACTTACTTAGCTGAGGGCACCCATGAAAGTGTAGTCCTGTTGTTCTTACACCTCTCTCAGGTGAAGAGTCAGATGGAAAACTAAGGGTTATTTTTTGTTGGTCCTTTACACCTGCGCAGCCTCTCAATTGCTGAAGCTGTGTTCAAGAAAATTCTCTGTGGTAGGACATGTCATTGTATTAAAACATTTCTAATATCAAAAGCGTGTCAGACCAGGCTTTAGTATATTTCTGCCGAACACTTGAAGGAGCATCCCTCATGTATACATTCAGATAGAGGCATTCTTCATTCATTATTTATTAATTCCTTGTATCAATTAAGTATAAGATGAGTACCAGATAAAATTGTTGCCCTACTGTCTGTAGCCATGGGGCTGGCAGCAGCGCATTCCTGCAATGCACATGCAGCTCTTGCCCGTTTCACCCACACCGCTCCACTTTGCTGGTAGTTTCCTCTCATGCAAGGGGATTTCTCAGTTTACTACTTGGGAAACTCTGGTTCCAAGTTCCCCATAACAAGGTTGTTCCAGTGCCAAAGATCTTTCCAGCTCCTGGACCTCTCACGGAGACAACTGACAGAGCACAAAATACACAGCAGTCATTAGAATCTTCTGGTCTCCCAGCTGTCCCGAGGCTTGCCTCAAAGACAAGGTGGTTTCAAACAGCAACACTGAGCAGCAGCTTCCATCTAAGCCAAGAAGTCTGCTAGATTTCTCTGAACATTTTCACATCCGATATGAAAGGGCATCCTATATTGAAACACTCAAAATATGTGATCTGTAGACACAGCTTTTCTTAGCTGCACACAGATTAGTAAAAGGATTGTGGTAAAAGCTGCAGAAAATTACGTTTTGCTTGCCCATCTTGTCCTTCATGGCCCATCAATACCAGAGACTCTGCAAGGAGCAGGGAGGCTGTGCTTTAACGCACTTAAATTTCCCTTTCCTGTTCCCCAAAACAGTTCTGCAGCATTTGCTGCATCTGTCAGTCTCTGACGAAGGGAATTGTTGGCTCTGAAATGCCGGTTTTCTTAAAATATGCTGAGATTCACCAAAGCTGAGGTCCTTAGGGGGTTTGGGCCTCTAAGTAGATGATAACGATCGAATGCCTTTTTGCACTTTTCCTCTCTTGCAAACACCACAGTCTTTATTTCTAATCACACTACTGTAGTGCAACATATACGGCAAAAATACTCCGTATCAACAGGAATGTTTTAGGTGTTCGTGTTTTCCTTCCTCTTGCATTTTACTTAGTAATGTGATGTCAAATGTATAGGAGAGCAGCAAAATGAGGCTGAGACACTTTTTCTACCATGGAACATTTATACATCTAAATGGCTGATTTATATCATGCCTGAAGTCGGTGTCATACAGAAAATCTCTCTTCTCTCCCACAGGCTGCTTGCAAAGTCAGAAGTAGGCTGATCATTATCTGCATCTCTTAAGTCATGATTTCCCTCTTCTTTTGTTATTTTACAATTCCAATTTTGTGGGGAGTCAGGGGAAACTCCCCTCACTCCTGGGCTTTTCACTGACCTATTACTCCTGGAAAATAGTTATTCAGTCTGAAAGTTATCAGAAGAAAAGCTGAGGATATGAATGCAATAAATAAATCTAAGATATCTGTTTTCTTGTGAAGCTTCTCAATGCTGACTATGATTCTGACATGACTAAAAAGAAATCTCACGTATGTTTTACACAGACCTTTTTTAGTACTTTCTTCTTTGCTATCACTTTATTCTACATTGTAGCCTAGTATAAGTGTAGTAAGTAATACATTTTCTCATGTATTACTACACTACTAGATTCTAGATAGCAGCAGTAATTCAGGCACATTATTCTTTTGTAAACATCTTTGATTTTTAAGGGCAATATTTGAATCAGGATGAAAATCCATTGGGTCAATCCAGGTGTTGTGTTAGGGAAGCATTCCGTCTCTCTTTCCAGTCCTTCCACCCCTTTGGGTGCTGAGCCATGCAGATGCTGAGCTATAGTCCATTGTGTGCCCCAACAGGAAGAAGACATCATTTATCTGGTATCTCTGAAACAGTGCTATGAGCATTCAGGAGTACCTGCAGGTGTTTGTGTAAGACAAAAGATGATGGTTTGAACTGACTCGTGGTGTGCAGCTTACAGCCTGGAGCGTCCATGAAGATGCTGTACTTTGTAGACAGTGACTATGTTGTTTCCACGGGGAGATGCACATAAAAACCCCTGGAAATCTTCCATTCTAAACTGGGAAACCAGACCATACAAATACATAAAGCTGCTTTTAAATGCTATGTAATCTATTGCAGGAATGCCCTTGAGTGGCAGCAAGTGCCCTTCCTTCCCGTACTATTACATATACCAGACTTGTTCCTACAGAAGTGCAAGAGGCTTAGAAAATAAAACAAGATCAAGTCCTCCCAAAAGCACCTTCTAAACCTATGATCTCCATCTGCCATTGGAGGCAGCATATTAGGTCTTTGACACTGCTAGTGTCTTGGACTTGTCCTGCTGCAGATCATGGTGTTCTGTAGAGGGTAGGATTCTGAAGACAGCACAGAAGTTTTGAAACAACCATGCTACTACATGAATGCCTGAATTAAGGCAGAAATTACAGCCGTGGCACTGCAGATCTTGTGAAAGGCTTTCTGGCTGACTGCTGTCAGCAACAAAACCTTTCGAAGAAAGTGCTGTGCACTGACTGCTGTCTCAGGACTGCAGGATTACTCCTTGCAGGAGAGTTAAGTAGCTTTTCAAGTGCTTTCAAAACAGATTTTGGCAGTCTGTAGTAAGGAATTGGCCTGTACATTGCCAACAGTTAACTCTAATGAGACAGAGATGCCGGAAGGAAGACGTAATATGTGCGGAGATAAGGCAGGCACCCCTGTTCCTGGATCCTCAGAATTCTAGGGTTTCTGTCTCAGAAATCCTAAAGCAAGTTGTTCAAAGCTTCCTGGAAACTGATGGTGAGACACGGAAGCAAGGCAAACACTGATCTGCACGTTTGAAAACCAGCGTGCTCTTTGCCATGGGGACCTGGACAGGTTTGAACAGTTAGTTGGATTCCTAAACAGATAGTTCATTCCTAAAATCAGGGTTGATTATAAATTTCCCATTGTCAAACAATTTCACAATGTAATTTCCTTTGCAAATCTTCTATATCAAACCTCTGACCCTTTTCACCTCCGCTGTCCCCATGTCACTTCCTCTCTATCAGAGAGTGTGGTACAACACAGGCTGCTAGAGAGCTGTCAGGCAGAGATCACTGAGATAACAGAAAAAGCTATTTGTTACAGTAATTAAGTACCTCAATTGATCTGCTTTCTTTTGTTTTTATCTGGCAGTTTCACAACTCTGTCACAAACCCGATGAGAAAGAGAGAGAGAAGGGACCTGCAGGCATCCGAACTTCGAGCAGAGCAGAGCTGAGGGGACAGGAGTAGATACTCTGTAGGTGCATCTTCTGATATTTAGGTTTGTTTTTTTAAATCCTTTGCTGGAGTTCCCCATTGCTGTACTGCAGAAGTGATTTGGCTGGACACTGATTTGCCTTTTTGCCTCAGTTCTGTTGAGCTGAGTGGCAGAGAAGCCGATCTGAGCTCATGACACTAGAAAGATGTTCAAAGCCAGCAGCGAGGATGTCCTGAGAAAGAAACAGTGAGCCACGAGTTCCAAACACGTGAGCCCATTAAGGACTTGTAATTCACCATAGGTAATCCTCTTGCTTTGTATGTGAAGATATTCATGACTTTTTCACTAGTTGAAGGAAATAATGAAGCGGCTATGGGCAGGAAAGTCTGCAACCTTGCCAGAAAGAAGCTAAGCTGCTTACAGTGCAGACATCACATCAAAAAGTAAAACTGATGCGGAAAGGAAACACAGAACTTCTCTTAACATCTGAAGTCCTCAAATATTTTGGATGCTATACACTGCTTAGCATGAAATAAAAAGAGGTCACGAAAACGTTAACGTGCACAAATGGAAGCCTTGGAGTTCTGCAGCAATGAAGTACTCAACACAGAGAGGGGAATGGGTACCAACTCGTGTTCTTCAGAAGCACAAATGCATTTTGCTGTTCTGTCTCACATGAATGAGATTGTTGGACCGGAGCTTTGCAGAAGCACTGCAATACTCACTGATACAAACTCAGATGTTCAAATCTTTTACCGAGTATGAAACATTTAAAATGAAGACTCCTGAATACTGTTGTTGCTTGCATAAGCAGCTTTATTGATCTTAACAGTTGTGATTTCCACCTTCGAATTTTCAGACGGACAATAAATACAATAAATAATGTTTCCCACTCCCCCCCCCATTTATTGCAGAGTTTCATCTTATTTAACTTTTCTTTAAAACAATTAAACTCTAGATTTATGGATTTCCTGATAGGTTTTCAGGATTTTTTCCAGAAACGTCCTCACAGTTCCCTTGGTCTTGTACTCGCATTTTTTTCCACGTGTCAGACTCTGGTAGAAGGAATAATAAAGTTTGGGTTATGAAAAGTAGTACACAAAAAGATGATGTACTGAGATGAAACAGCAGGGTGCAGAGCTGGGCAAGAGCAGAGCCCTGTGGCTGCTGCATGGCTCTGACAGCATTCACCCTGGTGAGCTCAGTGCTCGCTTCAAGGAGCTTGGTGCTACAGCATCACTGTCTCCCATCTCACTGAATCACAATTTTGCTCAGAATGTAAATAAAGGATCACTGCCTCTGGAAAGGATCCTGTGGATCCAGGAGTCTTTCTGGGCATCATCTCAAGTTCAAGGATGCTGCAGGTCGAAGCAGTGTTTGGTGCCCAAACATCCCTGAAGAAATGGCAGCTTCAGTAGAACTGATGCCCCAGAGAAGAAGGATGTCCCTGCCTGCCTGTGCCCCACCATGCTGCTTCTGCATATCTATTCCGCACTGCTACATCATCATTATTCAAGGGGAAGTTCTTTACAGTGAGAGTGGTGAGATGCTGGAACAGGCTGCCCAGAGAGGCTGTGGATGCCCCATCCCTGGAGGTGTTCAAGGCCAGGTTGGATGGGGCCCTGGGCAGCCTGGACTGGTATTAAATGGGGAGGTCGGTGGCCCTGCCTACAGTGGGGGGTTGAAACTTCATGATCCTTGGAGTTCCTTTCAGCCCAAGCCATTCTATGATTCTATGATTATTCAGCATAGAGACATCTTCTGAGATGAGCAGAAAAAGCAATTTAAAGAAAGCTCCTTTCCCGTAGTTCTGTAACTAAAGGTCCCAATACTATGGGGTTTGGAGAAGGGAAGAGGAGGACACAGTGGCATAGAGACCACCTCCTTGTTTCCCATGCCCGTGTTAACAGCTTTCTATCACGTCATGCCAGTCCCAGCTACTACATCTACCCCCTGCATTAAAAAAACCCAAAAACATTAAAAGAAGTATTTTAAACACATTTTGACTTAAACAGCTGCAAAATACTTAAGTTATAAAAAGCCTTTCTCTTGCAGAAGGTAGGCAAAGATGTATAGAAAACCAAGAAATGTCTTACTTCACAGAGGTTTCTATCCCGTTGAATCTGGAAGGACTGATTAAGCAGAAGAAGTTTTATGTTTGAAGTCATGTTGTGCTCCAACATGTGCTTGGTTCCTTCCACAAAGCATGCCAGTTCATGGCCAGGCTGTTAAATGAAGAACGTTAATTAGAAAAAGAGATAGGAAGTGGATAGGATGCGTTTGGTGCTTATCTACAGCAAGAAGAAATGCGTATTTCTTTATGTGGCAGCACATCTCAAAGAAATGCAGCACGTTCTGTGTTATACTGAAACCTGATAGAAGAAATATGGGTGGCTGTAAAACAGGCATGTGTGCAGTGAGGCTTACAGGAGCGGAAGGGGGCTGGGAGAGACCCAGAGCTGCCACCTGCATCCGGCATCCCTGCCCTATAGGTCTGCAAAGTATTTGGGCACCTAATCACAGTGCGAGGTCTTTGGGAGATTTCCAAAGCAAGCATCTGTATCTTTGGGTTTGTAAGCCCACACAGGCCCTGATGTTTGCTTCTGGCTGTGACAATGCTGAGAGGACGTCTGGCAGCTTCCCCACCACTATCCAGCAAATGCAGTGCTCAGCCACAACCAGTACGTTAAATACCACCCCCGTTAATGAAAGCAAAAGTATATAAGAGCAAAGTGAATAAGTAAATCCAGTGGTAATCTCAGTTAGTACTGAATGCTTTAGACCCTTACGGTAGCTTAACAACCAGACTTACCTCAGGGATGGGAAGACATGAACAAGGCTGAAAATGAAAAGAATGAGCATCAGGATTCTGCACTGCTAGAATTCAGCACACAAATACATTTACGTTCAGTTTCATGATATTCTCAAATCCAATGTACTCACAGTGGCAGCTGTCTCCCTACATGGGCAACTTTCTTGAGTCTTGTTCTGAAAGAAAAATAACACGAGAGAAATCAGTATTTATTATCACATACTCTGCAAGCACAAATCTTTGCAGAGGGAAGGTGCTCAGCAGCTACTTACAAGCAGACTCCTTGTATTGCGGATAATTTCGCTGACTTGGCAATTCTGTGCTTGCACAGAGAGCAGCACACAAGAGAGGAGAATGTATGACAGCATGCTGGCATTCATGTGCAAGTCAGACTGATGGGTGACGGGAGAATAGGAGGCCACTCCTTTTAATCGAGTCTTCACAAAATTCCCATTCTCATATGGAAAAACCCAATTATAAAACTGATACCAGGTGCCCACCTTTTTTTCCCACTAGCTTGGACAGCATTTTAGAAAAGTCAAACGTGGAATTGAGTCACCTACTGCTAGTGACTGTTCTGTAGTACTGTGGAAAATCACTAATGCTCCTCAGAAGCGATAAATTTGAACATAATGATATCACACCCCAACAGGAAGCAATGGTTAAAAATCTACGAAAGCATTTTTTTTCTCAGATGTGGCTTTTGCCTCTTGTATTTATGTAAATTGTGGTTCCATGAAAGCAAAGAAACAACAATGTTCCGCATTGCCGAAGTTCCTGAGAAAAGAAATGGGCAGCCTACAAGCAAGCTCTCCCCAGAGTTCAAAGCAGGATTGTCCCACAGGACGCTGCTAATGCTGCAGGAATTTGTCAACCAGACGGAGGAACCACTGGAGCTGTGCGGCGATGCCTGCAGAAGCTGTCATTCCAAATATCTGCTGCATCCGACGGCCCTTAGCAGGGTCCCACCTAGGCACCGATGCACTGCCTCCTTCCCTTTTCCTTCTAAGCAGAAAGAAGTGAATGCGAATACAGCCCTAGGTGACAGATTTGAGACTTTCAGACAGTCTTCAAATCCAGTTGGATGACTCCTAGAACTTTCTGTGGCCACGGAAGTCTTCTTTTTCCAAGAGTGTATGGCAGCCCATTGATTTTCTCCTAGATCCGTAGGTCTGGTTGTAAAACCTCCCTCCTATTACACCTCCAAGATCTCCAAAAGCCTCAGCCTTGAGCTGCTCAGTTGGGCTGAAAGATGAGCGCCGCTTTCTCTGGAAAATATCCTGGAATGGGCAAAAAATAAAAAATAAAAAGAGGAAGAAAGGAAATAAGTAATAAGAACATTACCATCTGCATACCTCTTCCCAGCCCCGCTGCTCCCTGCCTCGCTTCGATGCTCAACCTTAGGTGATAAAAGGTGGAAAGTATACATGGCACTTGGCAGCTCCAGCTTTCAGGAGGCTCTGGGGATCGCCTAGAATCAGGGGCCCTCCCTCAGTGAGGTAAAGCTGGCAGAGCTCTACCTGTTGCACAGAAGTACACTGCAGGAACAGAGGGTGTGCATGGGGTACTGCAAGGCACCGGGCTGTTTGGGCAGGGGTAGGTTTTCCTTCAGGCAATAGGCACACTGCTGTCTGGTTCTTTGGCCAGTGAAACCCCATGGCAAGAACGAGAACAATTGATTCAGTGCATAAAGCTCCCACGCAAAATAAACACTGCATAATATTCCTGGGACCCTTGGTATCTCAGACGGCTGGAAATGCTATTTTTCATAGTTTCAAGGGCAGAATTCACAAGCATCTATGATTCAGCCAAAGCTGTGCAAGCGATATGGGGAGAACAGGGTGGGGAGGTCTCCTAACAGCCAGCCATTGCTACTGCATCTTGGTATTAAGGAAAACGTGTCCATTAGAAATCACATTTTTTCTTGTTGTGGCTACTCTGTCTTTAGAAGGATTTTACAAAGCTGATACACTTAGCAGGGCACACTAATGAGGCTCTTTGCCTGAGGAACAATATTGTAATACAGCTGCCATGCTCTGTAAGTGAAAATCATTGGTGTCATACACGATATGCAAGATACATCATTAAGACCTTTCCCTTCATCAGATGTAATTACATTTGTTAAACAGCCAACTGATAAGACAGCTTCTTCCCAGGCTCAGAGCCCAGGAGGACAAGGCGTGTGTGTGCGTGTGCTGCTGGGTCAAAGTGAGAACTTCAGCAGATGAAAGGAGACAGCTGGGATCCATCTCCATAGTACAGCAGAAGCTTAAGGACAAAATGTATGAATTTCTCCATGCACACTTCACTAAAGCTAATGCACTCTCTATTTTTGAATGTTTCGCACGGTGGGGAACTCAACCCAATGATGTTCTCTTTCGATTTGCTCTCAGGTCAGACCCTATCTATGAAAAAAGGCCATAATTCAGCCATGCTGAGCAGTGTGGCCACATGAAACAACTGCTGATTTTGAACTCAGAGGGAAACTGTAATTCCCTCTGCCTCTTTGAATCGTGTAGAGAAGAACTACTCTGGAGCTGCTAGCCAAGCCTATTCTCCTTGCAGTCCACAGCTGGCAGCAGTGCCAGCGCTATCTCTGCATCTCTACATCTCCCCATCTGATTGCTTAGTGAGATCTGGCTCACGCTGCTGGTGCTCCAGGGAAAACAGGTCACCAGGGAAGCTGTAGTTGCAGTGAGTCAGAAATCACTGGGATTGACCTGGCATAGAAAGATCTTCGCATATCATGACTGCAGGCACAGTGGACTGGGCACACAAGCAGCTGGCACTGGTGGTGGCTTCTCTTGTGAGAGCTCAAGTTCTGTTCCAGCAATTATAGGTTGATGCGGAGTCTGTGGTGTTGTGGTTTAACCCAGCAGCAGCTCAGCACTGTGCAGCCTGTCACCCACTGCCCAGTTGGGATGGGGAAGAGAATCAGAGAGGTAAAAGAGGAAGAGTTCATGGGCTGAGATGAAGACAGCTTGCTGGGTTTTAGGTTAAAAAAAAAAAAAAAAAAGCTGTGCATGCAGGCAAAGCAGAACAAAGAATTCATGTGCTGCTTCCCAAAGGCTGGAAGATATTCACTCCCAGGAAAGCAGGGCTCATCACGCCTAACAGTTTCTTGGGCAGACAAATGCCATTGCTCCAGACATCCCTCCTTCCTCCTCCTTCCCGCAGCTTTTACTGCTGAGCATGGTGCCATATGGCATGGAATAGCTCTGTGGCTACTCTGGGTCAGCTGTCCTGGCTGTGTCCTCTCCCTGGTCCTTGTGCAGCCTCTGCTGCTTTCATCAAAAACCCAAAACAAAGCATCGTATGTGCCTCTATGTAGAGACAAACAAACAAACTCTGTTCTAGCCAAACCCATAGCACCTGGAAATTAATATTTGCTGCCATCCCAGCAAAAGGACAATGCTTGTTAGATATAATTTTCCATGCACAACTTTCCATTTCTTATTATGCTTTGATATTTTAAAATTCTTCAGCTACGGCAATGAATTTTCATATACATGTTGTCATTTGTATGTGAAATACAGTCAGCAGTTTACTCTTTGTCTTGGTGTCTGATCTCCCCCTGTTCATATCCTTTAGTTCCTCTTTAACTGATACAGAAAAAAAAATGTAGAGAGAAAATTCAGATTTTTTTTGCGAAGGAAAGAAGGAAAGAAGGAAAGAAGGAAAGAAGGAAAGAAGGAAAGAAGGAAAGAAGGAAAGAAGGAAAGAAGGAAAGAAGGAAAGAAGGAAAGAAGGAAAGAAGGAAAGAAGGAAAGAAGGAAAGAAGGAAAGAAGGAAAGAAGGAAAGAAGGAAAGAAGGAAAGAAGGAAAGAAGGAAAGAAGGAAAGAAGGAAAGAAGGAAAGAAGGAAAGAAGGAGGCAGTAGCCAGAATGCTAACCGCAAATAGCAGTAGGTAGGAAGGTGACTGTTGAGACCACTTCCCTGTGAGGAACCACAGACTGTAACCCTCAGATGGCCCACTGCCAAAAGGGAGAGCCACCACAGTTAAGTGTGGTCTTTCTGAAGCTTTTCCTTTTCCCTTTGAAGCTTTCTGGCTGCAAAATTCAAACCAAAGGAAGAAGAGAGGTCAAAGGTTCATTAGCCCATAAAGACATCTCCTACATCACCACTGGGAAACCAGAGTGGGGAACTCACTGCGCTCAGGCTGCGGAAGGTCACATATCCACATTTCACTCCTTAAGGAGTACAGTGAATAAACAGAGCAAGGAGCGGGACACAGAGCTCCCTAACCTGAGGCAGTGCATCAGCTGATGGAGCCTGTGTCATGGTCACAGTTCTCCAGTGACACAACCGTAAGATTTCAGCCCCAATTTAGAAAACGTGAGCATACAAAATTCTCCAGAATATCCCTGTGCTGGCTCCCTCTGGCTCCTTTGGAAATTCTCACCCAGCATCCTGTAAACCTCTTGTCGCTGATGTCACTGATGTCGCTGCCCACTGCAGTGCTCCCAAGAAACTCAGTGCAGGGGACATGGGGAGGAGTTGGTTTGGTTATTTTTTTTATGTAAATAAAAGGTTTCTTGTAAGTGAAAAACACTAAGACAGCATATGAGCTTATTTTACATTTGCTGTGCATGCTGATCAAGATGTAAGATCTTGCAAAGATCACAAATGAAAAGATGCAATGAGCAGTTCTATTTTCCAGAGACGAGCTGTTTTGGAGGTGGTTTTTTCCCCTTCCTTTTTGATAATGACGACGTATGCTGTTGGAGAAAACAAAAGCTAAATTGGGGTCATTTCAGTTCCCCAGTGAAAGTGCAAAGCATGCCTCAGTAATACCAAGATTGCCTATGACAAGAAGATGTAAAAGCCAGATGAACTCAGAGGACACTTCAAGTGTCAGCTTGAGGGAGGCAGCAGCACCTCCTGAGAGCCACACAATCAGCTCTGCCCCAGCAGATGGGCCACGGGATGTCCTCAGGACACACATCAGCTCCTGCGGGCAACAGAACCCCTATTCCTCAATTAATCTGAAGCTGAATTGACTAACCAAAACAATTCACAATGCTCAGGAGCTTTGAGAGTGAGGAGCAAACATGCTGGGGCACAGCCACAAGGGACGATGAGAGCTGTAAACCATCCCTGTCTCATGCAATATTACAGCCACCGGCACTTTCCATGGCTTTCTAGCAAGGGGAGCCAAGCGTCCTTTGCTGCAACAGTGTTTATCAAGAGCTGAGGCATCTAAAAGCAGAAAGCCCAAAGAGCAGCATGCCAGCTGTGCTTAGCGTGGTGCTTACTGCAAATGCATCTCACAACCAGCAGCAAGCAGAGGAAAGCAGGAACAGTCAACAAACATCACCAGATCTCTGTATTTTAAAGTCTCAGCATCCTCATGCCAGGACAGAGAAACATGGCACAGCTCTCATATCGTAATCTCACTCACCCTTCCTTGCACGTCTCACAGCTGGGTTTTGCCTGAAGGAATGCCGAGCACAAGGCTTCACTCCATGTCTGTGCTGGAGCCCTCTACCTGCATTACAGCTTGCTTTCAACACTGGAAGCACTGAAAAACCACCTGCAGACTGCTTGATGGAAAGGCGGCAATCACAACTTAATAAAGAAGTCAGCACAGCTGTTGGGTCACACCTAGTTGCGTGAGTAAGGATAGGCTGGCCCTCTTCCACAGCAGTTGGCAGGATTTTCTATACTATGGGCAAAATATTTTACATTAAAATGTTTTGAAACACGGGAGAACAGACCAGTGCAATCCATGAAGATGAGTTGTCCTGGTGCTCTTATAGCAGATGTGGCTGCAGGTGGGTGCCAGCCTCAAAGCACCAGGTGCTGGCAGCAGGACAGCCCCAGCTGCAAGCTTCTTGCTTCTCCAAACCACCCTCTTCATAATCCCAAATTACCCCTTGCTTTCTTTACAACTCAAGTGGAGCTTCATATTCTTTCCAGAGATTTCATGCTTTGCCATCCCATAGCCTTAGTACTTCAGCTACGCTAAGTCAGGATTTCTTGTTTCCTTCAGTGTCTTACATCTGTTGTTATGAAAGCTCATATGGGACCTCTGAAGGCTCCTTAGAAGACACTTTAATTTTATGTATATAATTGCTGTATGTAATCACTGTAACTGCTTACATTTCCTCACTGCATGGTTTAATTCCCTTTGGATGCCACCTCTCAATGTAGACTTTACATATGACTTATCTAAGTTGGTAGCAACCCATCAATGCGTTCCTATAGGAAGACACATAGGAAGAAGATGGCTTTAGAAGCAGTTCCTCTGCAGTCAATATTTAGCAGCTCGAACTTTTGCACACTCATCTCTTTGGATCTCACAATTTTTTTTTTTCCTGAATCCACATTTTACATTTCTTTCACAGGCACAAGAAAAGCACTGGCCTTTGATGGAACGGGGAGAAAAAATCTTTACCGTATCAACCTCTACTACTAAAGAAAGCCTTAGCTACAGCAAGTAGATAGATTATAATATCTACTGTCCCCAGCAGCTGTGGGGACACAGAACCAGGGGACATAAGGGGAGGTGGCCCTCTGCTTCCCCTCACCTGAGCCTGGTCCCACCTCACACTCCATGGGCACCACGGGGTGAGGCCAGAAAAATGGCCTCATTGAGGGAAATCGGTTCCTGTTTGTTCATTAATATGAAGGAGAGTGAGGGTAGGGAAGGGATTGGAGGGGATAAACTATTGTTACCTCTTTTTACCATTGCATTGAGTAGCGTATGAACTGGGAAAAGCAGCTGAACAGCCTGCACCTTGTTAAGTAATATGCGGTGTTGTAAGAGATGGAACACCACCAGCAACAAGAAAATTAAGCAATTACACTCATTTAAAGCATGTCAGGTCTGAGTACTCTTCTGTATTCCAGGCAAGAAAAGCACAGAAATAGATATCTCTGGTCCTTCCTGTCTCCCTTCGCATTTTTTTTTTTACCAAGTTCAGCACTGAACTGCTTTTGTGATAGCAACATGGTGCTCTGGGAGGCTCTGTGCATGAGCTGCCAAGCAGAGGGACTGTCCCCTTCAGCCTGTGTGGGCTGGGGACATGCCACCAGTGCTGGCAGGAGAGCAGGTGCATAGCTGGTAATTCAGGGACAAACCCACCAAAACACGCAATTGGTACGGATACATGGGACACGAAACAGCTAAAAGAATCCCTTAGAAATCCTGTTCTCTTTCAGTGGACGATATCGGTATTCTCTCTCAAAAATAAAGCATCTCTGGACCACGTGCATTAGTCTGGCAGCAGCCCAGGGCTGAGCGGACACGGGACGATGCATTGCCGAGCCCAGCCCGGTCCCCGCATTGGACGAGAATGCCATCAAGTGGCCAAGTGCAGTCGCTTACTTCCCACTTTGTATTAAACATTTCGTGCTTTCCTTTCAACGCCAGCTCGCTCTTTCAGCTCCCGTGTGTTACCGCAGAGCTTTGCATGGGTGAATCCTGAGCACCCATCTCAACGGTGGTTTTGCTGGAGGAAGGATATGAGGAAAAATCACCATGCATCGCTGTTGCCGTTGCTGGCAACCATGGCTATCCCCTAGGCAAAGTGCTCCGCAGCCCCGCGTCAGCAGGCATGCACACCAATATGATGCAGATAAAAATGGCACACTTTATTGAGATTAACAACAGCTTATATATGTTTTTACCTAAACAACCGTGCTGTCATGTCCCACCCTGATTGGTTTGCACCAGATAACATTGTGCCTTATTTGGCCATTTCCACATTCTTTCCCATCTTTCTTCTTCTCCTGTTTTCTCTGCATCAAGGTCAGCACGATAGCACTGTCTCTCTATGCTTAGGGAGAGGCCTGTCCCATACATCCCGTACCCCCGCAAGACACCTACTACAATATCTCCCCCTCCCTAAGCTAAATACTACTTACACACACGCCTAACCCGTACATCGCGAAGCAGCGCAACACACCTAATCCTAAATATATTTCGGCACACTATTCCTACTACTTTTCTTCTACAATTCTTAAGCAAACATCAGAGCAACAGGGAATCCTTTCCCGTGCTCGGCCAAGCCTCGCCCCGTTACAGCACGAACGCAACAGCCTAAACCCTTCTACAACCTTTCTCGCAATCTATGATACTCAATCTGATAGTCAAAAGTCTTTTCCATCATTCGTTGAAGGAAGTTCTGCAAGCACCATACAAAGCATGGAAGATAGATTAGAATACACACAAAGAATGCAAACCCTATCGCGAAAACCTTAAGTGGTTGCTTTAACCATGAACCCGTTCCCCCAAACAGTCCATCCAGACAGCTCCCAAAGGGATCACGCTCTTCTTTAATCTTCTGCCTATGTTCTTGCGTCCATTGTAGTTGTTTGTGACACGCTGTGATTACTCAGTCTCTTCCCAGGCTAGCTTAGCTGCAACTTCAGCTCCTTCTTTGTGCATTCATAGCTTCAAGGTCTCCTAGCCTGAGCTGTGCACGTAGCGCCCAAGCTCAGCAAGTTCTTGCTTCCTGAGCCATCATAGCATAGCAAGCTAGTACTTTTCCAATGGTATCTCCTGCCAACTATAAGGCCTGTCCTGCTCGTACAACCGTTCAAGAGACCCGTGGCCCCCTTGGCTATCGAGCCATTCCTCAACAATTCCCCTTTTTCTTTTTGTATGAGCCAGGTTGTATGAATCGCATCTTGAACCATCTTTTGCTAGCGCTACAGTAAACAAAGCATGATTATCAGCACACCAATCACTATCTATAAGAATACACTAGATTTATGTTACACACTTCTACAAAGCATTCCTTGTCAGTGGTCTAACAGTAAAGACTAAATAAGGCGCACTGTAAAATACAAGGCATAATCAGTAAGAATCCAATCAATATAGATAACAATAAACATAGTTATTTAAAAATAAACTTCCACCATCCACCCAACCCAAAGTTAATCGGGGAATTGGTCCTAGTCACTTATGATTGTGTACATCATACCATAGTCCGGTGGCTTTTTCTTGACATCATTTTCGTCTTGTCTGGAAACCATATGTTTTAATATAGGCACAGTAGGCAGGGAGAAAACCGAAAGATTGTAAATATTCATACCAGACAGACCCTCTCAATCTGATCACGAGTTGTCTAGCTTGTACACCTGGCATGCGTGTGAGCAAGCGTTATAAAGACCACTGGCAAACCCTGCCGAACCTGAGGTGTTTTGACGGTGGTTAGTGGCAAGGAACCATGGGTTCGTGTATGACAAAAGAGCAGGAGGCGGATTGCCAAACGGTGGCAGATTCCATCACCTACATATGGAACCCAATTTACATTGTCTCAACCGGGAGCAGACGGGGGAGTCGATCCACACAGAAGGAGGTGAGCGCCAACATCGAGCTGCATCTCGAGCAGGATTGGTACCACGGCAAGCTGGGAGCGGGGTGTGGTGGGCGGCACATCGCAGAGCAGCGGGTGATGGAGTACTGCGCTGAGATGGAGGCACCTGATGGCTCCTTCCTGGTCAGGGAGAGTGGGACATACGTCGGGGACTATGTTCTGTCCATCTGGTGGGATGGAAAGGTGCAGCATATCCACATCCGTTGGCAGCAGGACGCTGACGTTCATAGGTTCTTTTTAACGGACAACCTAGTATTTGACAGCCTCTACGACCTCATCACCCACTACAAAGAGATGCCGATGAGGTACAATGGACTCGAGATGAGGTTGACAGAGCCGGTGCCTCGGCCCAATGCTCGCAGCAACACGGACTGGAAGCCGCGGGACGGCACAAGAGAGACGGGCCCGGCTTCAGCGCCATCGATGGCAGGGCAGAATGGAGGATCCAGCACTGCCGCACGCACTGACAAGAGGGTCACGTTTAATAAGGCACCGGACCAAGTGCATATTGTCTAGGTTCATCACACGCAATAAAAGTTCTTTTTCTGCACTAATAACGAAGCCCATGTCTAATTGTCACAGGTAAACCTTTTTCCTTTTTGTCTTCCTCAGCTTGCATCCTTCTCAAACTTTTAACTTTCCAAACTCTCATAATTACATAAACTACTAACGTTACATTTCAGTTTCACCTCCTCCTTTTCGGAGATGTCCAGTGCTAACACTGGAATTTCGGGTTTCCTAGATCTCTGCAGACGAAGGCTATTCTCACTTCCAGTGCCCTATCCTCTCCACCTCCCCCCCTTTGCAAGTAATGCTATTTCTAACAGTAGTCTGTGATTCTGGCACTCTCTCTCTCTGTGAGCTCTGCTCGCAGGGGAATGGCACGGGGGAGGGCTGCTCTCATGCCAGTGTAGATAAACTCACATTCTCTTTAACCCTTTTCCTTTGTCCACTATTCATACTCTCAGTTACACTTCCACGTACCCTCAACCATGCTTCTGTTTACCATTAGCAATTACCCATACTTATACCATCAAAACCGTTTGTCCCATTCCCTTCAGAACCCACAAATCAAACAATACAGTTCTTCAGTTTCCATAAACACCAAGTACTTCGTCTCGTGATTAGAGCACTCAATTATAAAACTGTTCACGTTACTTCATTTACCTTCCCTCCTTAAGAGTAACAATAACTGAAAGAAGGTATGTTTACAAAATCCTTATTGATTCCTAATTTCCTCCAAGTTTCCGCAAACAACCCTTAACACCATATAGTGATATTGTTCAGTTATAAGCACTTGGGAACAGATCTCACAGAAGCCTGTCCACCTTCCTTTACACGCTTCCATGCAATCAGAACACAGTACTACATAAACAGGCTGACACTCATTCCCTGAAAGGAACGCGTCTCACTCACACCTCACTCACTCTGATATTTAGAACAAAAACCATGGTTTATACATAATCCACAATGCTGACGACATCTTTTAGCTTGTATCTTAATAACACTAGTGCATTAGTCAATTAGTTGCAAGTCGTACCCCAGCGGCAATCTAACCCGTGAGCTCACATACCAAGGGGGGGGGAGCAGTCAGGCACGCTCCTTCATACCCTGCGTAGGACGTCTCCTCACGCCTTACGGGCACCCCCTTTTCTATACACATACCTGATACACCAATGGATGGTCCTTGTCTGTCCCTGCTGTGATCGGGCGAGGAAGGGAGACCTTCCAAGAAATCTTGGGGCGCGCCAAAGGCGTCCCCTCTCTCAACCGATCCCACAGCCAAACAGAGCGGGTCCACTCTCATTGCCAAATTGGCATGCAGGAATCAGACCCTATATCCCGTAAGGATATAGAGCAGGCATGTGTCTATTGATGTCTGTTGATGGTGCAAGGGGGATCACTCCACCTAACATGCACACCGTCAGGAGAAATTGTGCTGTAGATACAGGTCAAACTAACACATAATCAGTAGTTGACAGGAATTCAGATACATTTTCATTACGTCCCTGAAAGTCCATTAGCATGCAGTATAATGAGACAGAAGACCAGAGGGCAGCGCTGGCGCAGTTCTCATAATTTGCAGTTGCTTGCAGCTTGTCTCACAGCACCTGGCACAGTGGTCTCTATCACAGCTCCGCATTCCTTTTGCCTACTCCCATCGTTGTTCGGTGTGAGTCAGTGATCCATAGCAGCTGTTTTGCTCACGGTGACCCAGGGGGAGATAAACATGAACTCCCTGGCCGAGAGCAGCACTCGAGGATATTAGAGGACCCTGTCTCCGCAGGAGTGGCTATAACTTTGGGTAGCATCAGCAGCCACTGTTGCCCTGCCCTGAAGGACTCTGTTCCATATACAGTCCCCAATTTAGCACCATTCTTTCACTACAAAAATGAGCGGAACTCGTTACTAGCGTAGCTAGGTCTTTGTCCTTCGCTGTCTCCCCTCGCTTAGCGAGGATACTGAAAAGCACTGTCTGTGCTGCTACAAATTCCACATCTTCCTACCCAAGTAGGAAGCGGCTCCGACTCCTCTCGGCCCCTGCAAGAAACTGCTCCCGAGCCCCCATCGGACCCCCCCAGGTCCATTGTCTCTCCTCCACCGCCGAGACCCAAAAGGTATTGAGCCTCCACCAATACCTTTCCCTCTACTCTGGCTGCTTTCAACACCCCCAGTATCAGACCCCAAGTTTTTAACTCGGACCCACCCTCCTGAGCACTCATAATCTGTTGCACAAACGCAGAGGTGAGATCATCCCACCTCCGGTGATCAAGAATCTCTTGGGGGGCTTTAACCTCCCCCTCCTGCTGCAGCAGCAGAAGTACGGCAGCAACCTCCTTCTTAGAAGGAGTGTGCTTCCCGCAGTAAGTCTTACAAGCTTGAGGCAATACCTTAATGACGGATTCCATTGCGGTCGCCGGGGAGTGCTCCCCCCCCCTGCCTTCTTCAGACAGCCGAAGGTACATACTGGATTCAAGCCCCAGGGGTGGCCAACCCCTCCGGCCCTTCCACCGCCCTACCGTGGTGGGCTCCTGCATCCATCACGCAGTCGGACCGCCGCACTCCGCCTAGAGCCTCACACGGGGCACCACTTGTTGCCGTTGCTGGCAACCGTGGCTATCCCCTAGGCAAAGTGCTCCGCAGCCCCGCGCCAGCAGGCATGCACACCAATATGATGCAGATAAAAATGGCGCACTTTATTGAGATTAACAACAGCTTATATATGTTTTTACCTAAACAACCGTGCTGTCATGTCCCACCCTGATTGGTTTGCACCAGATAACATTGTGCCTTATTTGGCCATTTCCACATTCTTTCCCATCTTTCTTCTTCTCCTGTTTTCTCTGCATCAAGGTCAGCACGATAGCACTGTCTCTCTATGCTTAGGGAGAGGCCTGTCCCATACATCCCGTACCCCTGCAAGATGCCTACTACAACACATCGCCAACACAGAGTAAGAACCCAGAGGCACTGAAAGCCTCAAACCTGGGCAGCATCACACAGGCACGCAGCTCATTGCAAACCTCATCAGCTTAATTCATTCACGGTCCATTTCACATAATACAGGGAGATAACTGACAGTTTTCTTTGCATTGAAAATATGGTCCCTATGCATTATCCCTGGAGACATAAGGTATTATGCATCTAAAGCAAGTTCTATGCATATACATTAAAATAGGTAGCATGGAAAAGTTGACTCCTTAAATGTAGCCTGCAACAAATACTTGGGTGAAGGCTCATCAATTTTAGATAAGTTGTTTATCAAAAGCAGTTCTTTGTGTTCTTGCCAAGCTGAAAGGCATTGTGAGCCTCCTTGCATACAAGGTCTGAGATGAAGCAACAGCAGCTGTTTGTCACATTTCTTTGAGCTGTTTTGGGTGAAGCCACACTTAGGGTTGTAATTCAGGCCCCAGCAAAGAGGAGCCCACGCTGCTCTGGGTGGTCAGAGAGCCCATTTCCAAATACTTCTCCAGGTCTGAGACTGTAGGCAATTTCTGCTGAGGTCTCCAAGTCCTGTGGCCATTTCCTCCATGCATTGAGGGACAGGGATGTGCAAGCTTCTTCCTTCTCCTTCTTTTATGGAGGAAATCTGGATGGCTGCTTCTATGAACATCTGCTGGGCTTTATCCACTGCTCCAGAGGGTGGGGGAAACCATGCACTTCCCAGAGGACAGCACTGTTGCAGAGCATTCCACCATGCTGCACGTCCCTTGTGATCCTTCAGCTCTCCTGCTACTGCCACTAGAGTCCTCCTGGCCCAGCAGTTCTGCTTGGTTTTTTTTTGGCATAAGAAGCTTCATGCTTAGGAAATAAAGAGTGGAGGTATTCATGAGCATAGAGAGAAATAATCAGGACATAAGAGGTCTTCAGATGAGCTGAAAGACTGAGGTAGACCAAAGAGAGACCTGGGCGCCCCACAGTCATCTCAGTGGGATTGCAGCAGAGTTGGATATCTAAAGCTGGTCTTTGTATTTGAGAGAATATAGCTCGGGACAGACTTTGCATACTTCAGAGAGACACTTCCTTCAGTGGCATCTGCTCAAGAGTGCAAAGCAAGGCAGAGTCATCAGGATTTGGCAGTTGGACTGTCCCATCAGCAAACTCAGACGCTCTATCAGGTACCTCTAGCAGGCCCCTAGAGAGCTATGCAGCAAGAGTCAGTTCAATCAACAGGCAGCCATCTATATGAAGTGAGGGCTAGTTTTATTGCCTTCTGAAGAAAAAGAGCAGCTTAGAATCTGAATTTAATATCTTGATGTTTCCCAATTTAACTTGCATCTTCGATAATAAAGTGAAAGTCATATCTTTACAAGATAATGTGTCACACTGTGGTACAAGTGGGGAACTCTATGATGCAAAACAGGAGCAATCATTCACATGGGCACAGTCATCTGCTTCTTGGATCCTGAAAGCAAGTTGGGAGTTTATAGGAATCCAAACCTTCCTACACAAAACATACCCGTGCACCCGAAGTGCTTATACCTTCTCATTCCAGAGCAGGAGGTCCTTGTTCATAAAGAGGAGGAGCATTATGCACGGTATCGTGCAAAAGGCACTCACTCAATTTATGTCAATTGGGGTCATTTTGGGTGTATCTCATCTGTGCAGGTAAGGGAAGTTGTTCTTTCGGCTCAGTGAGAAAAAACGTCGTTAGCAAAAAAGTGCAACACACCATGGGGATTAGTAAAGTGCTCTAGGCAACAGAGGGAGAGATTTAAAAATAAAACGGTCTTTGGATTTGGTTGAGCTGGTGTAGGTTTGGAGCCCTCCAGGGCCCAAGGCCAAGTGGAAGGGAAAGCTGATGCCATCGCTGGGGGGTTCTCCAGTGCCAGGAGTCTTCAGTGAGCCCTCACCACCCCCAGGCTGCTGGTTTGGCTCAGGAAAGGAGGACACTGGTCTGGTCTTCTTGGCAATGCTTTAGAAATGAGAGAAAATGAGGTTTATGAAGTATGACATAAAATAGTAGACAGCCAAGTATAATGTGGAGTTTTTAACTGGTAAAAAAAGTATATCTGTCATGAGATACTTTTACTGCTGCTCCTTTAATCGAGCCTGGGTTTTTGAGTGAAAGTAAAACTGTGAGCTGATAGTCAAGATCCTTTGGAAAGGCTTAGCTTCACATCACTGTGGACAGATCAAGGGAGGAAAGGATACAGTGCACAGACTTCAGTCAGAATGATATTTCACAACTCATACAATCTTAGATAACATTGTCCTTTCAGATTATCTTTTCTGATTCACACCAAACAAGACGATCACAGCAATCAGGATGGATTACAACAGCATTCCAGCAGATCTGGAATGAAACCAAAATCCAATTGATATGGATTTTGGCACTCCAAATCCCATAGACCCAAATTTGGAAAGTGTTTGACTATCCTGGTAGGTACCCACATAAGTTACCTGAGTTCCAGAGGATGTCTACAATTGCAATTCCATTTGATTAAAGGATTAGTTCTCTAATTTTAGGAAAAAGTAGAGGGTCTTTATGCACTGACCTGGAAGTTAAGGATTGGTCTCAGTTTGGTCTCTTTTCATTGCTTTGAGAGAAAGTTCATAGCCAAGAAACATGGCTGAACTCGTTGGAAATCCTCGCACTGCATTGATTGTGATACCCCTAAAAAAGACCTGTTGGGGATGGAGAAGGGTTAGAGTGTAGGAATCCACTGGCTGTTCCAAGAAGAAAACAATGAACATGGTGGATTTCTGAAGAACCCAACCATGGTTTCCTCAGGAGATATCCTCCCACTGCCAGTCTTTGCTGAAGTATGAACTGGAGAATTGAAAAGCAATGGTAAAGTGGCTGGTTTGGCATCAGTCTGCTCCATGTTCCTTGTAGACAGACCCCCTTCTGTGTCTGCCAGCACAAGCCAGGGGCCTCATGCCACTGGTGGAGAGCAGAGTTCCTCCCAACTCACTACGGTTCCTTCCTCCCATTGCATACACAAGCATGGGGCCTCAGTGCTCCCACATGAGACAGAATCTTAAACGCGTTCACATTGTTTAGGATGAAGCTTGCAATGTGAAACTGAGCTGTTTGAATATCTGGGATATTGCCTGATTTTCCTGGAGTGTGTTTTTTTGGTCTGGAAAGACAGAACTTCCTGGGAGGAAATTCAAATGTTTCCAATATCCACGCGGTAACGTGAGAGAGCCAAGTTAAGTAATTATGAAGATTTATGAAGAAAGGCCCAGAGGGGTAAATTTTTTCTCATCAAAGTGAACACACCCGACCATAAAGAAAAGCGCTATATGTACATTTTTGTGTGTGGCACTGAGAATGCTGCTCCTCAGTCCCAGCACGAAAACGTTCAGGCCTGGGTTTGCCATGTCCCAAAGTACAAAAGGATTTTTCTTATGATGGAAAGGTCTTATCACACCACTATTGCTCAGCCCTACTGCACGCCCTGTCCAGGTGCCGGGAACAACAGCAGCCAAACCACAAGCTGCTCAGACCCCAGGCAAGAACACCTAGTGCTTAAATTAATTCTAATCATTCAAGCAGGACAGTGAGCGTGGAGACGAGGATGATCAAGCACACTCCTTAGCAGCTCTCCAGGTGTTGTGTTTTATAACAGTGCGACTCTCTTCCTGCAGCAGCCAAAACCAAACCAGGCTGCAAGCTCCTCTGACAGCTGGCGCAACGTAGAGGCGCGCGCTGTCAAATGCTGAAATCCCACCCACTTGTGATTTTGTAGGTTAGTTTCCTTTTTGCAACTTGTTACTCTTTCCTCAGCATGTGTGGAGCTAAGAGCCCGCACGACATTTTGATGACAACTTAAATACAGATGGAATTCAATATCAGAAGACACCACTTCCCATAAGCACGCATCGGTGGTGCAATGAAGCTGCAATCTCTGGTTCTCTGCCATTCACATCTAATTGAGACAAGGTTTGCAGACAGAACAAACAACTTTTATTACACTACTAGATAAAGTCAGAAAAAGAACGGTGTTTTTTTGGTGCACAGCCCTTCTTCACATTGGAAGCTGAAGCAATTCTGATTTAAGAGCATTTTCCACCTCTGAATTACAAGAAGTCAAATGATTTCTGCAGCTAAGGACCATGACAACAGTGTTATTTTAATTTAGTACCACGAAGGACCATGACCCCCTGGTCACCCACTTTTTCCTATCTGCAATGCAGATTATTACTCTTGCTATTGTGATTTGGAAAGAATCCACACTGTAATTACCTACTGCCACTATCAGGATTGAGAAGTAACAGTCTTTAGCTGACTCTTAACCCTGCAGATGGCTTTATAACAGCCATTGTATTTCCCAGCTAACAAGCAGATGCCTGACACCCAGATTTTCCTTCAAACAGCACTTACTTTGAGGCCTTCGTTCTGGTAGCTCTGCAAGATGCAGTCAAGAATCCCCTTGTACTTGTTTAGATAAACTCCATCAGCCTGGAGCCGACTTTTCACAACATCCATTGGAGTAGCAGTCCCCCAGGAAATGGCTCCTAGAAGAATACAGAAGCAAATGCTTTCTTCATCCCAATACACACACCTGGGCTTTGGCCATGACGTGGTATTTGAACAACTTCTCAGTATTTCCTTGGCTGCAGGCCAGCAAATGGGAGCGCGATGCCTCACCTGCTGCATCATGATGGGGCTCTCAGGGCATTCACCCTGCTCAGGTGCAGAAACTGCATTTCTGGGAGCAAAGTTCCCTGTTGCAGAAAGAAGCGCTGAGATTTGGGGGGGGGGGGTTCCATGGGTATTCAAATGCAGGCAGCCCAGCAGGCAGACAGGGACATGGTCTGCTGGAAACAGACCACCTGAACTGCAGGGAGCTGCCATGTGGGGCCATGTCAGGAAATCTGGAGTCCTCAGACAATATTCCAAGTTGAGTATAAGAGGCAGTTTCTTCCCATGCAGCCAGGGATAGGCTCCATACAACTATCTTGCCATTTCTGTACAGAAACCCTCATTTTAAACCAATTAGCCTGCAGTTAGATGGGACATTCTGCCTCTCTGAAAGCTCAGTGGTGCTTCCAACAGAACAGAGCTGCTACGTGTCAGACTTGTACACGTGCAGCAAACAGTCTCCAGTTGTTCCCACTTCCCCAGACACATCACGTTGTTCCCTTGCAGAGAGATGTCCCAGGTTATGAAATTTCCTTGCATGTGACTGCAATATATGGCACAGCTGGACAGACAAGAGCAAGTCCAGACCTATGTGAGTGTTGGGGCATACTAGAGAAGCTGTCCAGATGGGCCATGGCTCAGTTTATTTACAGTAAAAACACAGAAAGGGGGTTTTAATCATTACTTGATATAAAGACTGACCCGCCTTTAGGGATCTTCAACTTATAAACCACCAATGAGCGGGTAGGGAGCGTATGAGTGAACTTGCACACATGGGCATGTCAGGGTGCATGTCAGACAGCCATCCAGACAGGTGTGCACAGGTGTCCCACTATGGCCCTGGGGGGGAAAAAGGTCATCAGCCTCATGTCCCCTCCTGACAGGCAGCCCCAGGCCAGCCCTGGATCCCAGCCCCAAGACTCTCCTGTCCTTTTTTGGCCCATGTTGTGAGACAAAAGGCACTTACCTGCAACACCCCCTGCAAGCCAGATGGAAGCAGGATTAGGGGAAATGCTTCCATCAGGGGTAATCCAACCACAGAAAAACGTGTAAGGGATGAAATACAGGCAGTACCCAGGAACATCCCTCAGCAGCATCGCTCCCATGCCTCGGTATATCCCTGCTATCCCTTCTTTCTGTAGCACTGTCCTAAAGCAGTGAATAGGGCCTTGATACACAGGAAAGCCAGGAACTGTGGGCTTTAGTTTAACATTGGCTGCAAACAAACAAAGTATTTTTTTTTTTTTAAAGATACAACATTACAATATAATAGCTCTATCACTAATCATCCAGCTCCTTGCAAAAGCCTCCCACCACCCAACAGACAGAGATCACTGCCATCGTTCTTTTGGGATCAATACACACTCTGGGAAAAGAAGCTTTTAGACAGAAGACTTAGGTCTAGCTTTAGTAGATGTTTGGACACTTCAGGTCAATTTTTCTTAGATGCAATTCACGCATCCCAATCTGTGTGTATTCAGTGGAACTTCTTAATGACTTGAAGGCTATGTGCCCAGTTTTCATAGGTTTCATGCATCTCTGAAAGCCTCGACCTCTTCAGAACCTGACCCTTCCAGTGCAGAGGAGTGAGATGCTTTTGGAAAAGCACCAGGTTGCTAAGCTGCAGGGAAGCTTTTAAAAATGGGCATCATATTATTTTGTCAAAGCAGCCATGGTGCTGTTGGTGGGCTCTCCAGGAGACCTGGCAGCTCTGGGCAACGGGAGCAGCCACAGAGGCAACGTGGTTATAAAGGGAGACATATGGATAGAAGAGGGTGCCTGCTGTAATACTGGCAGATCTGGGAAGTCAGCCTGAGAGCCAGAAGCATCCCTGGGAAGTGCAGTTGGCATCCCTGGGGGATACATCCTCAGGTACCCCTCATTTGCACAGAAACAAGAAACTGTGGCAACAGACTCGTTAGCTGGGAAGGTGAAAAATGGCCTGAAAAAAGAGGAAAACCATCCTGAGGAAGAAGGAATTGGCCACAGGTATTGATGCTGCCCACTGCAATTCTCACACAGCCCTGCACATTGGTAGCAGTGGCTAAGGCAAATCTACATCAGGATCCCAAACACAGAGAAGACCTGCAGAGCAAGGAAGAAGGAATGCTCGCTTTCCTACCTGTGCTGTATGTCTGCGTTTGCATCTGCAGCCTGATCTTCACCAGGTCAACAGGCGTGCCAATGCCAACGGAGATGAACCCAGCCACTGTGCTGGCAAGAGCCACATCCACCAGTGCCGGTGCGTGGGATGCATCTCCATGCCTCAACTGGCCCAGCAGCCGCTGCGTGTTGCTGAAGACACCAAACACCACTGAGCTGTAAACAGCAATGCTGGCCAGCGGGAAGGACATGCCTTTGAAGAAGCCAGCCACCTAGGTGGGAAGGGAGCAGGAGGTATGAGGGCAGCTTGGCACGGCTTACAGCCCAAAAATCAGCAAAACGCCACCAGCTTTTCCAGCATACATAGCCAAACCAATGCGGGTGTTACAGCCTGACCCACGTGGAGATGTGGGTAGTGCCACTCATTGCATCTTCCCCCTGCAGAGAACTGACAGCAGGAGGAGGCTGCAGCCTTTCCTCCTTCATCCAGCATTGGATGGAAGCACACCAGCTTTGCTGGTCTTCATGCAACCATTGGTATCAACGCTGATTTGGTATAATTGCTTAACGTATTTATTTACCTGTCTTTCTGCATTTCCTACCAACGCATTTTAAGCAAGATAAAGTACTTACCGACTCATTTCTGTACACAGTAAGAATGCAGTTGAGTGTATTTCCATATCCCTGTCCGGCTTGCAAACGAGTCTGCAAAACACATTCACAGAAAGCAATTAAAACCCCCCACTTGCAGCTGGGTGAAAGCTTGTGCTGTGTAAACAACAGGTACATTGCTTTGAGAGTGCATCCTCGCTGAGCTGTAAAGAAAACAGAGCAATAAAACAAGATATATGTGCATCCACTCCCCTTGAACTTTGCCAGCAGCCGGGCTCGGCAGAGGGCTGACGCTTCCTGCAACATCTGGAAACGATGAGTATCAAATCTCCAAGCCCAGGACAGCCACCCCAGCCCAGCACACTGCTCACAGCAAGGCAATGGTGTGCAGCACCGCTGTCTGCAGGTCTGTGATTTATGGGGGAAGTTCGGGCACAATATGATGTGGCACTCAGCGGAGGTTGGGGTGCATGGATGGAGGAGAACTCCCTTAGGAGACTCCCAGGGTGCTGCTTTTAAGACAGAAATACGAATCAGGGCCAAATTAACAGAGCTCCATCTCAGAAATTCTTTATGCTCCTCTCAAAAGTACATCTTTACATCATTTCCAACAAAGATATTTTGTTTCTGGAAAGCGATGGCTGTATGCATGCTTTACAAAACGTGCCTACAACAGCTGTGAGAAATGACATAGTTGGTATCATTCAACATCCCTCCCCCTTATCACGTATATATATGAACACACGCACACATTTAGCTCCTCTTTTGCTCAAGCTGCTCACAAGTTTGCAATGAGATAATCCTTACAGTAGGCGATGCATTTTGGGGCTCAGAGGTGCGTGAAGAAATGGAAACCCCATTCTGTTGCTTCAGCCATTAAACCTTTGCACAGAGATCAGAGATTTTTTTTTTTCCCCTGCAGGAGCCTCATTTGGGTGTTTAAAGCCCAAAGAAGCTCATGTGTGGGGAAAGCAGGGTGACTGAACCAACCACCCGGTCCTGAGCCAAATGGGCACAGTCCAAGCCTGCATGCAGCCCACAGGTTCCTATTTTGCCACCATGGGCTTGTTTCTGTTTTACTTCTTTTTTACACAGTAACCACGTATTGAGAGGTTCAAGTTAATACATTTCTTGAGTAACTGAGGGCAACTGAGTGTCCCAACAAGGTGTTCTGTGCCCCGGATAAGCCATGAGCACCTGGCACTGAAACCCTGCTGGCACCTCTAAGTCAGCTGATAAGAGCACACGTGTTCCTCAAGAAAAAATGCACTTTTCCGTTACATTTTAATGAGCACACAAAGGCTCTTGGGTGAAACACAGAAATAGAACAAAGTTCTGTGGAAATGAATGCAAAGTGGGGGTTGAAAAGTGAGTAAAGGTAAAATGACTCAAGGCTTTGCAAGGCTGGGGAAAAATGGTGTTGGCTCCCCACTTCCCATCCCCTACATTTGGAAAGACAGCAGTTCTGCCTACTTGGTATTCCCAAGCCGTGGCTGAGCTGAGTGCACGAGATGCAGCCTGACACTTGCATTTACAGGCGTGAAGGATGGGCTCCTGGCACCCACAAACGCAGTGCAGTGCTATGGGATCCACCATTGGTCGGTGCCAAACTCCCCCCCAGCCTGGCAGTGAAGGCCCCAAGCCTGAGATGGGGATGCCAGCATGGGAGCAGAGCAATGAGAGAGTCCAGAGATGCCTGGCACACTGTAAGAAGGAGAAATGAGGAAGAAAGGCATCATCCATCCTCCTCCATGGCTCTGCATGACAGTAAGCTCAGTTGGGGCAGGTGGTGTTAATGTCTGCATGGAGCTGCCTGTACCAGGGCTGGCAAACCATCTAGCCCGTGTCTTCTTTCTCTCTCAATCCTTCCCTCTGAGGAATATTTTCCTTGCAGGAATAGTGAGTGCTACCTGTCATAGCCTGGGATCCCAGTTTCAGCATTCTGCTCTCACAGCATTGCCCACACTAGGGAAACATGTAGAACTGTGCCTGGAGCTAAACAAACACAGCACTCTCACTGCCTCCTGAATGCTTTTTCAGGTGGCAAAGTTCAACAAAACATTAGCAGAACAGTTTGGTAAACCCAACGTGATGTAAGGCCAGTTTTACTTTTCAGTATCAATCCCCACCTGAAGAACTCACACATATAGGGCAGCCCTTCACGCCACTCCAAAACTGGAGAGGAAAAACACTCAGGTCTATGACAGGCTTTCTACCCAGGCTAAGTTCTGCCTTGCAGTGATGGAAGAAGTGAGGGTCTTTGCAAAGGAGGCCACCTCCCCAGCCAAGGCTTTTCGGGTGGTGATGTGAGAGCAAGGATCAGTGCTTTACCTTGACGGTGTCCAGGGGATGGCCCACAACCACACTGGCAGCTCCTGGGGATGAAAAGAGAGAATGAGGCAAAGTGCTGAAGGGCTCTTTGTGCTGGAATAGGAAGCAATGGGCTCACAGGGAAGGAGGAGAGATTTCCAGGAGAAATCCCACCCTGGGCTGAGCCATAGTGGGCCTTCTGTGGGGCCACACAGGAGCCAGGCAGACACACATCTTCCCCAGAACATCCTCCTGAACTCATCACCTGTACAGCTCAAAGGAGCAAACAGAGGAGATGCCCTGTTTCTACACCCTGCCCACAAACCACCTCTGTTTCCCTTGCATTTGTGTCAACTGCAAAGCTCCAGCACGGTGAGGGTCAGGTTGGAGGTGAGGAAATACCTGCTGGTTCTTACAGCAACACACAAGAGCCCACTGCTAATGGGGACTGTATTTCCCCTCCTTTGCTGCTTTTCTGAGAGCAGCTGATAGGGATGCCCATCAGGGATGATTCAGATGAAGAGGATCTTGCTCTGTAGCAGTCCCTGGGATCTCATCAGCCACATTCCACGTGGTTTCCTTAGGAGAAACCGTCTCATTCCCTGACACCACCCTGCCCATCTCCCCACACTGCTTGCTCCCAAAGCCTCTGCAGCAGAACAGACTGCTGCTTGCTTCCCCCTTGCTCCTAGAGGGCGAGTGATCCATACAGCATGGCCAGCTGTGGGATCCCGTGTCTCCCGCACAATTTTCAGTGCGTTTGTGGAGATGGTAACTAACCTGTGCTGCCTCCACACCTGCAGGTCTCAATGCAAACCCAAAGCCCCTTCGCTGGGTTTACATCAGTCCTTTAGAGACCTTGAGAAATTTCTCACCTGTACGGCAGTCAGACTGAAAAGAGCACAATGCCCTCAGTCAGCACATTATGACTTCACTCAGAATGCAACACTACAGCATCCCCCTGTCCCAGACCTTGAGCAGAGACCACCTTCAGCCCAGTGCTATACATGAAGACTCACATTGGATATTAGGAAAAATATCTTCTCCCAAAGAGCAGTGACGCAGTGGCAGAGGCTGCCCAGGGAGGTGGGGGATTCACCATCCCTGGGAGTGTTCCAGGACCATAGAGATGTGGCACCTGGGGGCACGGTCAGTAGGCATGGTGGGATGGGTTGGGGTTACACTTGGGGATCTTAGATGTATTTTCCAACCTGAATGACTCTATGACTCTAAGACTGGCTGCTGCCACACCCAGGGTGGCTGCTGAGTGCTGGTGGCCATTCACCTGTGATGTCCTGCCCTGTGCTCAGGGTATACAGCAATGGCACAAGACCAGCGCAGAGCCTTCTGGCAGAGACTCCGGTTTTATTAGGTCCTCCTATTAACCCAGCGTGGCTGCTCAGGGTCTGCGAGCCACCTCACCCCTCTGTCCCGAGCCCGGCGCCAGCACAAGGCTGCAAATTGCTGTGAGCACTGCACTCAGCCCCACGCCCTGCCCGTCCCCACATGCTTTGCCACCTGTCACACAGCAGGAACGCGAAGTTCCGAACTCTCAGGCACAGCACAGCGCGAGCGTCCCGACGGCCCTTTGCCTTTCCTTTCCTTTCTCTTATCTCTATTCCTGACGGCTGCGATCAGCATTTTTCTTTTTTTGCAAACCGGGTCATTGCCCCTTCCCTCCCCGCTGCCTGTTTGCTGCACCTGGAGCGCGGGGGCACCGAGGGGCACCATCCGGGGGTGTGCGCGGCTGCGGAGTGCGGGTTGGCTGCGACGGGACCCGGCCGAGCACCGGCTGATGCCCCCGGACCGGAACCCACGGGGAGGGGAGCGGCACCGGCGTCCCAGTGTCCCACCTGCGGACGAGCCGAGCGGTGTGCCAGCGAGATGCTGCTGCCGCTGCTTGAACGTCGTTACTACGCCCACGTAACTTGTTCTTTGGGAGCAAAAAGCACGCACCCCCTTCCTCCCCGGTCCGACGCACAGCTCCTACATGCCACGTCTGATTGCCCCCACCGCGCACGCTCCTGGCTCGCCCCCAGCCCCGCAGCACTCACCGCCCACCCAGCCGGCGGCGAAGTCCTGGAGCTGGAGGCTGCCCATGCCGAGCCGCTGCCGAGGGGGGCCCGGGGGGGTCCCGGCGGGGCCGCAGCGGACGGCTCGGAGCGGAGCCCGGCGGCGGTGACATCACGGCCGGGGCTTAAAGGCGCAGCGCGGCCGCCCCCGCCCTACCCCGGGCCCGTCCCGTCGGGAGCGGCCGCTCCGGTGCCGCTGTCAGAGCCGGGAGAGGTGGGGCCGGGCTGGGGCCGATCCGCTCTCGGCTAACCGGGGTCAGATCCGGTGCTCTCCTTTTCACGGCGGAGCCGTTGGTGCCGGGAGCCGGAAAAGTAGAATCGCTCCTTCTCAAAACAGACAGGAGGGGACGGGGTGTTCTTGATGAAGGGTAAAAGCAAAGATCGTCGGGGGATTGTTCTATAAATTCCCAAATTAACGGAGTTCAGTGGTGAAGAGCATCTCTCACCGATTTACTGTCCCTTTGCTTCACTGAAATCTCACTGCTGTCTTTTCAGGAGATGCATCCCCTTCTCTATTTTGAGAAACAGTGAATAATCTCTCAAAAGCCCCTTTCCTTCTCCACAGCATTCACAATTTCCCCATGTCCCTATTCTCCCTCAGCCCTGCCTTCACCGGATTCCAGAGCCCAGCTCTGTTATTTTCCCTCTCTAATTTAGCTCACCCTCCCCCAACACCTCTCTGAGCAGTGCAACAGAACCACGGGAGGAACAAAACACTGAAACCCGGTGTGATCTCAAACCCTTTCCTGATCATTCCCTGATCAGGAAAGGTCAGGGAATTCAGATCATTTGACTGATACTGAAGACTGAACTCCCCTTCCTGAATGAAAGAATCCCTGACTTCGAGCCCAGCCTGACTTGTGGAATCTAACTCTATAACCACAAAGTAGTTCAAGCCTGGCTATTTCACCTCCTGGGTCATTATAATCATGCCTTATGCCAGAAGAACATCCAGATGCTCAACAGCACACTTCCGCTATCCCTTTGCTTCTTAACCATGTCATTTATATCCTTGTGCTCTCCCTCTTTCTTTGACTGCAGAGAGAATGACTTTGCAAAAGATGCTTTGGTCCTTCCCCATCCTACATACACACCCATCTCACCTGCGATTTATGACAGCCCATTCTGCAGGGGTCAGATTGCCACAGATAGCAGCTCCTCGGATCAGTGCTGGATGCTTTCTGAGAAGAATGGCATCAGGTTCAGCACACCGCCTTGCTGCAGTACCGCATTGTTTGTGTCAGAAAGTATTTTGGCTGCACATTCTAGTAGGTACACAGGTGGGTAGTTCACAAACAAAAACTCCCGAACACCAAAATACTGCCTTAAAATACAAATACTTAAATCTGTCAGTGAAAGAATTAGTATGTGAATTTGCATTGGAAAAATCATCATTTTCCACAGAAAGATACACAACGATTCAAGCTGACCTTACAACAATGTCCCCTTCTGTGCGTGCGCACTGGAAACCCAACCACTGGGTTGGCTGAAGGGAGCTTTTGTCCACAAATTGCCTATAGGGATTTGATATCAGCTGTGTGGTTATCAGCTCTGATCATCTACACCCAAAACCTGAGCTCTGTCAGTGTGCAGAGCACCGTGCGCCCCCCAACCACCCGCTCAGCTCCGGGGGCTGTTGGCCATGTAAATGTCAGAGACAACACACAGAGACTCCTCAGCTGTTTGTGTCCTCAGACGAATTTGCTTTCTTCCTTTCAGATGGGATTCCATATTTGCAGTGATACAGAATATTGTCCTCCTTTTCCACGCACATTCTCA
This sequence comes from Gallus gallus, assembly GCF_016699485.2. Lineage (NCBI taxonomy): Eukaryota > Metazoa > Chordata > Aves > Galliformes > Phasianidae > Gallus > Gallus gallus. The sequence goes on from NC_052544.1 coordinate 14,872,650, forward strand.
CAAAGCCAGAACTGGCTGAGCTAATTATTCAGATCACAGCAGCATTAATCATTAATCGTGGCAATTCTCTGCAACTCCAAGCAATGCGTTTCCACGCCAGATTCAGAACATCTGCTATCTCAGGCAGAACACTGGAGATGATCTTTGTGCGGTGCTTAACCGAAAGCAAATGTTACAGGGACTTCACCATAACTCTCCCAGCCTGGGAGAGCAGGGTGGGGTAGATGCAGGGAGCAGTGATGCTCTGCAAGCTGTTCCTCCAAACAGACTCAGCAGCCTGCAGGGCATTTGTACCTCTTGCACTCTTTGCAATACCCCAAAAACCCAATAAATCAGCACAGTCACTTGTGTACAAGCTAGAAGTGCTTGACATTCACCCGTCACAGCAAAGTACAGCCCCCTGCACTGGGCTGCTGCATAGCTGTCCTCAAAGATATTGCAGGCTGCAGCCAAGCAGTGAACAGAGCAGCTCATTGCTGTCCACAACCAGACAGCACCAGGATCTGCGCATGCAGCTCACAGCTGCCAGAGGCTCTGCTTGTGCTGACAGCACTGTTGTATGGAGAGTTGCAGAAGGAGACAGATTTTTGCTGCTCTGAATCCCAGCCTGGCCCTGCAGCTGCTCACAGGAACACTGGTTGGAAGGGGGTGAGTATAGTTTAGGGTTAGGGATGAGGAATCTTCTGCCTCCTGCCAAGAGGGGGAGCAGGGAGGTTGGGTTATCCTGGAATTCACTGTTCCTTCTTCCTCCCCACAAAACCACTTCTTTGCACAGCACTGCACTTCTTTGCCCAACTGATGTGCTTCCCACAACAGGTGCCAATGCTTGAGATAAAAGCAAGAAATCCCCCACACCTCAGATGTGGTTTGTGGAGGTAAGCAGTTGGGTAACTCACAGTCACTCCACACATAACCACTCATGGGAAATCAAAAGCAACTCAGCAGAGACGGAGTATGTCAGAGATGAAAAGAGATTGCACGTTTCTTGCCCAATCATAAAGGATTTCTGGTCTACGATGAAGTTCACTGGAAATACTGCTGATCCAACAGTACGTCACCTTGAAGTATTAACCTTTTAATGACATACAGTGGCTTACGCTGCTGGGCAAGAGAGAAGTAAAACGACATGAAACCGTTCAGCGGTCATCAGGGTCTGATGGCAGATTCATGAGCAGATCTGAAAGCAATGCCTGCAGACCCCCAGGGCAAAGAGTGATAAGGGGACAGCTTCATGGTCTGCATCTGCCAGACACATCCAGGCAGCAGGAAGACAGGTCAGGGGGCACATAGCAGACATAGCTGTCCTGGCTAGGAGCTACTGACCAAGCTCATTTCTGTGGGAATGTGTGCAGAAGATGAATTAGGGACTGCAAAGACCAGAAGCAGGCATGGAGGCTCTGCTATCAATGGCTGCAAAGCTTTTCCCTGCCCTCGAGCTCGGTACATCTTGCTAAAGAAATATTTTCCCAGGAGGAATTAGGCAGCACAGGGAAGCCTTCAGTCTCTTCATCACCCATTTGCTTATTCTACTCTCTAGTGGAGGTCTCTGACAAATGCCTGGAGGAGCTGTATCCATAAGGACAAGATACATCTTATACCAACAGGGTACTGCAGCCATGGATAAGGCTGAAAAAGCAGGAAGTGCCCCTGGCAGAGGCAGGCATGCTGTGGGTGTACTGCTAATGAGCTTAAGTGGAACACTTTAGTCAAAGGCATTCACAAGTTCCCAAGCTCTGACTGTAGCACCAACAGGCACCTGCTCAGCCTCTACCACGCTTCATAGAGGGACATTTCCACCAGCACCACCCTTACAGCAGTTCTACTAAGGCAGAACAGAGTGCTGCCAAAGAAGAGGTCAAGAGAGGAGTCAATGTTCAACCAGCACAGGCCTCAGTAACGTGGGCTGTGCAACAATATGATGGTCATGGGGAAGCGACCAGCTGTCTCCTGGAAATGGTGACCCCCATGAGCTGCTCTCCTACATGTTGGGACCTCTGTGCTCTCACAGAGAGAAATGGGAACCAGGAAGACAGGAGCCACAATAGGGCTGGCTAGGGAGAAGGCTCTTCTCATCGCTTTGGACAGGGTTTGCCCATTCAGACTTTTCAGTTGCCTTCTGCAGCTGTCAGTGCCTGAGCTGCTGATCTCAGCAGCCTCTGCAAGCAAAGAAAGTCATCCCTGCAGTGCAGCCCACCTGTTCCATGTACCTGCCCTAGGGTGAGCTGTGGCCGTGACCAAACAGGAACCTACATTCACATGTACACACCTGCACTACAGAGATCCACATTTAGGTCAACTCCCATCCTTGGCTTCCAGGTCTTGTGCTGTGCCAGCCACCAGATGAAAACCCAGCAGGCAGGATGAGCTCCAGCTTGGTGAGATCACCTTCCTCCTGCTCCTGGACAGATGTGGTACTTGGCATGTGCTATAGCAGTGCATAACGCACAGCTTCTCATGCAGACCCCACTGGCAATTGAAAATGAGAATAAAACAGTCTTTTCTGCTGATGAAAATTGGGTATCCAGCTCTTCAGAAAACTTAATGGCTGCTTGGAGCTTGGCTTACGTAAACGACCTTGAAATTCTCAATAGTTGTAGTCATTTAGTCCTCAAATTTAGATTAATTTTGTGCGTGTGCATTGTCTCCAGCTAAATATAGCGTCCTCCACATTCACCCCTCCAAGCATCCTTCCACCCTTCTGCTTCTATTATGCTCTTCTAGGAAAGGGATTTTGTTACGCTGCCAAGCCCTGCTGGGCCGGGGTAGTGGAGCATCATCTGGGAAAGAGGAGCAGGCCAATTTCAAGAGGTGAACACTACCATCTGCGAGACAACGTCTCTGCCATCCATAATGCCAAGAAGAAGAATGGCGAACAAAGTTAAACTGAGGTCTTCCAAGTTGCAAATAGCAATCAGAGGGCTTGAAAACCGCAGGAAAATTTACGTGAGAGAAGCAAACATCGCTTCTCTGTGGGCAACACTTTGGCTAAACAAGCACAGTGAGATGGTTTCTCATTTATGTTAATGGAAAAGCATCCTTTGTTCGTGTTCAGTCCCACTCATTCCCTGCTCACAATGTCCTATTTAAGCTCTATTAATTCATCGCAAAGACTATAGGAAGAATTTGCCTTCATCCTCACTGGAGGGACTCACAGCATCACTGCCAGCAAAAACAGAACACAAGATAGCAGCAGAGAAGGGCTCAGAGGAAAAAACATTGAGAGAAAATGGGAAGATTCAAAGCTGTGCATTATCTCTGCTGGAGAAATGCTGGTGGTTGTGCCCTTGTCGCACTCTGATTTATAGGAGGGAGGGGAGGTTCTTTCAATATATGCGTACCCAACAGCAAGATTAAGACACAGCCAGTCAAGTGTCAGCCCAACCAGTTCATTACAAACCCTTTGCTTAGGAAGATGGGGAAGGGGAGATGGGCAATAGAAGAGAGATAAGAAATAAAAGGAAGGAGTCTTTGCAGAAAGAAAGAGACACAGTCATCACCATGGGTCCAGTGTGGTTCACTGTGGATCCATTGAACCCAAGAGCTCATCTGGCTACTGCAGGGGATGGCAGAAAGACAGGAAGCTTCGCACCATAGCAGCCCCCAGGGAGCCCTTTCCTAAGAGGTTTTTCCTTCTCTTAGTGAAGTCCACTGCTAAAAGTTCCTTTTCTTTGGGAATTCTTCTCCAAAGCCCTCAGTTGAGTGGGGACCTTTTATTCCCCACTTTTCACTTCCTTTTTTCCCCCCCTCTTCTCTCTATTGGCATGACGCATCCAGCTCAACAGATAAGCCACCAGGAAGCAGGGCCTTCGCTGCCATACACAAGCATTATCACCTACTGCAGAGGTCAGATCCCTCACACCACACGCCCAAAAAAGGCTGCTTGTCCCACTTCTGGGTATCTTTACAATCGCACAAGCAGAAGTACTGTGGCACAGTGGCACCCACTACTTGCCCTCCTCGATAACTCACAGTTGTCAGTTAGAGTCTTACCACCAAAAAAGCCTTGCAAAGCGAGCTTTGAGCCAAGCAAAAAAAGGGGGAGGGTTCAGAAAACTATCTTTCTCAGCTGAGAGAGGAATTCACCCCTCACTAACCTCTTTATAACAGTTATGTGACCTTATCAGCCCAGAATACTGCAAAGTCCCCCAGTGAAGCATAGAATAAAGCTCCAACACCTCTGTGCAGCCCCCTCCTCCCATCCCAACTCAATGGGTGACTATGTGAGAGCTGCTCACCTCTGCTGCCTGAGCATCCAGGGAAGGCAACGTGTTGCAGCACAGGGCCAGGCCTCCTACTGAGCCGCAGCAAAGCAGAGCTACAACTGAGAAAAAGTTACATACAAAAACTCCAAGCCCAGCCTGGACCGTTGCTAGGAGCATATAGGTTTGCCGAGTGGCTATTTGTAGCTGCTGCAGTGCTAGCTAATTACCAACTGCAATCAGTGCCTGATCCACACCTTTCCTCCAATCACTGCTGGAGCAGCAACAGCTGTTCACTGCAATGCATTCCCACCAGCAAGGAGAGCTGTGTTTTGTTGCTTGAGGAAGGCAGACCTGCAGGAGGGACTTCACCCAGAGCAGCAGTTGGTGACCTGGTAATATTTGGGCAGACAGTGCCACCAAAAGGATGTAGAACAAACTGAAAAGAAGTCTTATTTTGGTGCTTTCTGAGCTGTTGCCATGACAACCTCCCTCCCCAGGTCTTTGCTTTGTTCCCTATCAGCTCCTCAGACACTGGGGTGCATCCATCACCATTACAGCCCCAAAGCACCAAGGATGAGAAATTAATGGGTTGGGTCCTTTTAGCCCAGCAGCTCAGGGGTTTTCAGCCCGCAGTCTTTTAAAATCCCTCGGGTACCAAATCCCAATGCAGAGAAACCTTTGAGGGGTTTAAAAAAAGCACTTTCCTCCACATCCTGCAAAGCAAAACTTCGTTCCGTGTGCATCTGATTAACGGGAATACTGAACTCAATTTTCTTCAGAGGAGGCGTTACCAAAGGGAAATGAAGAATATCGGGGTGCTTTAGGAATCCAAACTCTGCTTGTTTTATGTGACTACGCTGCTGGGTGCAGCTCTCCAGCCCAGGGAACCACGGGAGCACCGCACGTTGCCCTTCTCTATTGGGGCCAAGCAGGAGATGGACCTCTCTGCTGATGCGCTGACAGCACAGCTGCCACCTCCTCTGAACCAGAAGCAAAAAGAGAGGTTTCTTTATATAGAATAAGGTGGGTTTGGTGTTTCCTTGGTGCTGGGTTATCAAGCTCGGTGGCTGCAGGGGGAGCTCCTCCGCTGCGCTCCCAGCAGCACGGCCCGGCAGGAGGCAGGAACGAGCGCTTCTCTCCTTCACTGTAATCCAAACCTTCGTCTGCTTCTACAGGCACATTCTTGCACTGACTAATGATCAAACCAGGCTGCGCTCTCCCTTGATTTTTCCCTGTTTCGGGGGAGAATGGCACCAGGACGATGTGCCATCACAAGGCTCACGGGGAGAGCACCAGGATGGGGACATGGGTGGATGCTGGTGCTGCCCGGCATGGTGCCCTCTCTGGCTGACAGCGCCCCGAAGGTGCTTTCACAGCACTCACTGAGATCATTTTTTGGTGAGAGCTTTCAAATCCATTTCGTTCCAGCATCAGATGCATATGCCTTGCTCATCATCAGCCACGCGATGGTTTAAAAAGCTGTTCTCTTCCCTTACAAATCCTGCCACGGTTTTACTCCTGGATGCTCTCAGGTCTCCTCTCAGCCTGCCGTCCAGCAGTGATGCAGACCACCTTTAGGACTGTGATTCCCAGCCCTTGCCTTGCCACACGTGTGATTGCTTTCCCCTCAGTGGGTACACCAGGTGCCAGATAGCAGATGTCACTGACAGACTGGTTGGAAAGGGCCAAAGGTGGTGGTGAATGCCCTTTCCAGTCTGGACTGTGACACTGATATATACGAACACAAACACAGTTACCTCCTCAGGGTGTTTTTGCTTGGTTGGTCTTATTTTGGTTTGTATTATTTTCTTTTCATATTAATTTCAGCATCATTTCTGTGGAGTCATGGAGTCATTTCTAAGAGTGATGTCAGAGAATCACAGAGCCATTAAGGTTGGAAAAGACCACTGAGATCATCTGGTCCAAGGAGTAAGCCCAAAGCTGACCGAGCTTTGTGGCGGCTGCTATGTGAGCACTGGGGCAGGGATGGGCAGTGGTGAGTGAGGACCCTCCCAGAGGCAGGCTGGGCTGTGCAGGGAGGAGGCAAGTTCCCATTTCCATCCTCAGCACTGCTTGGGTAGGGCACGCGGTCCCTGGTGTTCCAATGGCATCTGGATTGCAAAAAGGCAGAAAAGAGAAGCAAGAATGAGAAAAACGCTCCCAAGGATTTGAATGAAACACCAGATGACCACTTCTCAAACTGCTCCAGGATCATCCCACTACATCTGTTGTTGCTGCTCAATGGAAAAATGGTGAAAAACATGCAAATCATATCAAAAAGGAGACGTACAGAACCCCTGTGCATAAAAGCAAACAGAAACCTGTCAGCTTGTTTTATTACCCACTAACTGCTGCTACTACACTGTGCTCTCTCCAGCCCATGCAACCCAGACCTGGGAGCTGCACCTGGAGGTTCTGTGTCCGGCCATGGGGACTGATGGGGACTTCAGCCCCATCAGAGGGGCTGTCCCAGCCATGCAGCACCAGAGAGCCCAAAGAGAATGAACTTCAGCCACAATTAACACAGCAGCTGCACTCAGTGCAATCAGTGCCAGCAGCACTGGTGTTGGTAGCACCCCTGGCTGCTCCTCTCCTGCACAGACCCACTGCGAGGCTCCCCACTGCCATCCCTCCTCTTTGCTGTATGGGCTTTCATGTTTTATTAAACCTCAGAGTTCCTTGAAAAGCAGCATCATCCTGATTTCTGTCCCTTCTTTTCCCCGTGGGACAGCAGCAGCAATATTTGAAAAGGCAAAAAATAAAAAGCCCATTAGCATTTGCTTGCTGGTGAGTCAGGAGTGCTGTGGTTTCCCTTCAGCTCCTCTGGAGTTTTCAGTAGTTCCTTCTCCTGTCCATTTTCCGTGATAACTGAGTATGAGAAACATCTGCACCCCATTAGGAGCAGCTTTGGGTACATAAAACCGAATACAAAGGGTAAAAAAATGTTTGATGGCCGAGTCACGCTCTCATCCAGGAAGCAATCTGGCAATCAGCACAGAGTCCCCGGAGCATCCAAGCTGGAAAACAGGCTCAACCCTCATTTCTAGTGCTTCAGTGAAGCTACTTACGCTGTTAAAAGCCTTAAGCTGCTATGATTCATACCTAGAGCATGAGGAACCCGGTGTCTACTGTGTCACTTAGTGGTGTAGGCTTCCTTTTTGGTAAAGATTGCCCAGTAAAGTGCTGTCACAGTGCCAACGCCTGCAGAGAGGGGCTGTTACCCACTTTGTGTCTGCTACACCAATCCCATTCACTTCTCATTTGCTCAGAAGCTGGAACTGAGTGCTCGAAATCTGACTCAGCAAGAAGCTTCAGGTGGATATGATTCGGGTAAAGTGGAGCTCTTTGGTTATCCACCCATCAGACAGCAATGAATTGTGGTTAACTGAGATCCTCCTACAGGATAGGTCCTGTTGGGCTCAGGTCCCAAATTCCTCCATGGCCACACAGGAGCGCCCTTTGCAATATTTCCTCAGAGGCCAAATGGACAAGGGATGCTCAGGCTGCCTAATGTAAGCCATGGCCATCAGGGACACCAAGAGGGTAGGATGCAACCCAAAAGTGAGCTCCAATTGCTGCTGCAGGAACCACTGCCCTGCCCAGCTCTGCGTTCAGCAGCTTCAGGCTTCCTGTGCCAACGCTCCAAACTGAGTAGCCAGGGCTTCAATGGATAACTAGAAATAAATCAAGACAGTGACAGACCAGAGCCAAACGCCTTGCCACACTGCATAGACAGAGGATCATGGCTTGGGAAGTATGGTGATTAATTTGTTTTCATAGAGTAATTACCTATTAAACATTTGGTTAATGATTCTGTATGAATTAATTATAAACAGGCTTCAGCCTAATTATAAGGACTCAATGAGATCATTTAATTAAATGTTTATTCTTCCAAAAGTGCTGCAGAAGACTTAGCAGCTGAATGCATATAACCAACTGGAAAATGGCACGCGTTTGACATCAGTGGCTGCTAAAGAAGCCTTAAATTACACCCTGCTGTAATTAGCAGCTCAGTGGTGTACCCTTCCCTGAGCTTGACCCCCGTGATCGTGCCAGTGGTTGCAGCATGCAACCATTCTTCTCCATCAGACCTCTCTTCCTGAAAATATTGGTACTGCGTTGCTATTATTTATTTCACCAGCTGAGCGGGCTTAAAAGAAGCACTGCTCTCCAGGCTGACACGTGGCGGCACTTACAATGAGTTGAAAATAAAATTGCACAAAATGTGCTGCTTAGAAGAACGTCCTCCAATCGCTGCATGCATACCAGCTGCGTGCAGCAGCCTAATGCTTTGCAGTTCCAGCTCCCCCATGGGGGTACATCTGCCAGATGTAAGTATTAACGAAAGCAAACTGACACAGAAAGATGAAGCTTCATTAAGCACTGTTATTACCCAGCTTCAGGTGCTAACGGGGCAGCTGCTTGGGGTGGGATGCTGCCACTCGTGCACATCAATGAGGATGCTCGAAGGAAGTGAGGTCTTCAGGAAGCATTGAGCACGCTGCCGCCCGATGGCTTAGGGAGCAAACCCAGCACAGCGACCAAGTGCTGGGCCCCAGGAGGTTGTATGGGATGGGGAGGAGGTGGGGCACAGCCTCACAGCGTGACGTCCTCATTTTGTGCATTGCCTGCTCCATTCCCCGGTGCTTTCCCCTCTCCCCCAGATCTGCACGCATCCCACGCGCTGATGGTCCCAATGCCACGGGGACGGCACGGTCAGAGGAACCAGGAAAAGCTGCAGCTCTCGTGCTCCTGTGGGATACGGGAAATTTCACACACTTTCCCATCTGACACATTGTTCAAACGCTCTGCAGCTGTCAGAGCACTATTGTTCAGGTTCACATCGTGTTGGAGTTTGGGGTGTGTCAGAAAGAGGAAAGAGGGGACTGCAGCCCTGCACTGATGGCTGCCTCTCAGCCAGGTCTCTGTCTGTTCCCCCAGCACAGCCCCATCTCCTCGCTCTCCATCACACCCTCTGCTCTGACACAGCACCCGCTGCCCTCACCCCTTGCTCAAGTTGGAGCTCCCTTTGTAGCTGCTTGCATTACACTGTATCGCTTAGTACTAGCCCAAAGGAACACGCTTGCACCTTGGTCCAATAGCAAAAGGTTTGTTAACCCTCCCTGATGTTCGCATCCTTTTTGCCCCCCTCAGCCTGCATGCTGCTGTGCTCCATGCAGTAGCAGTTGCACAAGAATGCCATGCATGCGAAGCACAGCCCACCCCTGCACTGCCCAACGTGGCTCCTCCAACACCAGCTTGGAGGAGCCCCACAGACCAGGAGATCCTCTCCTAAGGCTGATCCTGGGGAATTCACATCTCCACTTAAATTCACCAGTAGCAGAACCTTGCCCAGGGACACCAGCCTCGATAAAACACTGCTAACTAAAATACACAGCTCACGCTTTCTTTTTCCCATGTGTAAGGTCGTAATGGCTGCTGCAGAAGCCAAAATAAAGACTGCCTAACTGGTATCAGGTGCTGGTGTTTCTGCCTTCCCTACACCTGCAAACCTCATCAGCACTCATTCCTGGGAAAGGCCAAAGTGCCCTGAGCAGCCTCGGAGCCTGGAGGGAGTTAATGAGAATTGGTAGCACTGGGGTAGGGACAGGTAGATTTATGGGGATCACGTAGGTCAGTGGGCCTATTTGTTCTCTCCTCATCTGTTCCCACCTGTGTCATTATCCAGGAAAGGATTACAGACAGGACAGCCTGCGCCTTCATCTCACCACAGCTTTGCTTTTCATATCTGGGTAACGATTGCTCTGGGCAGAGACCTCACGTGGATTCCACATGCATTCATACCAGCAAAAAGTAAGGAAAAGAACATCTATCTAAATAGATGGATATCTGTCAGTTTAGACAGATACGGATCTGTGTTTGTGGGCCAGGACACAACAGTTGCCAGCACTGTGCATGTGCTGGTGCCTGTATGGGAGGTATGTGTCCCTTTACCACTTCAAGGTATCCTCTCATCGCTCCCTGCAAATAGGCTCTGAATGGAAGCCAGCTTGTTTCATGTCCATGAGTCACCTCCATCCCTCCCCATTGCTTTGCTGGGAAGGGCCCTATGTAAGCTCCTTTGTTTAATGCCTGGCTCTGCTCCTCTCCGGTAGGTGCTCCTTGTCAAAGGCATCATCTCAAACAGAGCTCTGAGTAAAGTTATTAAGTCATATATGCCAACGTAATCAGGTTTTGGAGAGGGAAGAGAGCTCAGCTAGTCACAGCTGCTGGGGCAGCAGGCACAACCGATACAGCTGAACAGTGGTGAGATCATTTTCTCCCTAAAACAGCATCTGGAGAGGTTCAGGTTTATAGAGAGTGAACATTTCAGATGCTGCTTTGCACCAGGTGGGGAAACTGGAAGCCCAGACCCAACCTGGCTGAGGCCGAGAGAGTGTCCTCCAAGATTTTAGGATGCTTTGGGCCAAGAAATTAAGGGCTGAAGCGCCTGACTGGAGAAGGAACCTTTTAGCTGATTTCAGAGAAATTCCACACCCTGCGCTGTCTGTGTGAACCTTTTCACTGACTTTGAAGTCAGCTTCTCCCTCAGGGCACGCGGATTAACAAACACTGTGACTGAGTCCCATTTCCTCCTTTCCAAATGAAATCTAACATCAGCGATTGAGAAAGAAGAACCTGCATTGTAATAAATCCCCACAGTTACGGCCATCACCGCTTTTGTTATGAAAGCCCATCTTTTGCTGCGGTTTGTTTGTTTTGTTCCATGAATTAACTTTGTGTATTCGCGAGATTAAAAGCTTAAATGGGATCAATGAAGACTACACAGCGTGCATCAAAGTAATTGCGGATTGTTTTTGCAGGCTCCAGAAGAGCAGCAATATCGAAGTGCTGTGGGTTTAGGGCAATCATTATGAATTTTTTCAAATAAAGAGATGAAAGGAAATACGGTGTTGGTATGCTGGGCTGAACCCAATGGTTTGTTGTTTCCAGCACGCTGGGACCTCTCTTGGGGCAAAGGTACATCGCGTCTTCTTGAAGGCAGCAATCCGATCCTCCGATCACTTGGAGAAAAACCATTTGCTGTCCTTGTACAGGATGTTAACTATGTGGAAAAGTAATAAAGCGGCGTCAGCCTCGGAGAGAATCACAGGAACGTCCAGCGCTGCCTCCCATCCTTTCTACCTTGGAGCAAAGCTGTATGGAAAACATATTAAAATCATGAGTTCAGCTCCGCTTTCCAGATGGCATCGCACGATATGAAGTTTGCTGGCATTTGCTTAAAACTAGACTCTTCTGATCCAGAAGGGTAAAGCTTGTAATATTCTCATCTTCCAAGTCCTTGATTTCAGATGTTTGTCGTTCCCATAAATTACCACGTACAGCCAATAGAAAGCAGTTATTTTCTACATCGTGGAAATAAGAGAGATTTGTGGATTTGGTATTACATAGTGTGAGCTATTTTAATATGCTGAATGTATAGAAACGCTGAATTTAATATTCTCAGAATAAATCACACCCAATTTCAAGGCAGAATTCCTTCTCTTCTCTGCTCTGTTGAATTCAGAAAACCCCAGACATTTGGCATGACCTCCTTTCAACGCACCCAACACATAAACCTTTGTGTTTAAAACCTCTTCCATACAGCCTTACTCAGTTCAGCCAGAGTTCTTATTAATTGGGAAGGTGATGGCTGAAGAGGACCAGTGGCAGGATGGGACGATGCTGTGGTGTGCACCAGGCAGGGGCCATGGATGGGGAAGCCACACTGGCTGCCCTACCTGTGTTCCCATTTCCAACCCAGCATGCTGCTTGTGGACACTGGGATGAGTTGGCACCAACTCAACCAAAGAGATCCATTTGAGATTTCTGCTACTGACATGTAATCATTGCAGAAGCACTCACAAACGCACTGAATAGTTGGAGCAAGTGGGCCTATTTTGAAGAGAAGTTGTCTGCACACGTAGCAGGAATGGGAAAAGACGTGTTTCATCAACTTGTGTGGTGTCTGAAAGAGGTGACACAGTTGGCAGTAAGGAGAGCGTGTTGCAACGTTCCTCAATTGCAAAGAAAACACTGAGCTGTGCTTTTCTGGACAGATCCTCATCTGGTGTAAATCAGTGAAGCTTCACCAACGTCAGGTTGCTCCTGGATGCTGTTGTCAGGTCTTCCAGAGTCAACGCTATGGAAGCCCATAGTTGCACATATTAAAGTAATCAGGAACATTTTCATTACTGACTGTGCAAGTGAAATGAAGACAGACATAATGGAAATGTGTTCAAAAAATTTTACTGACAAAGATCTTAAATAAAAATGCTTTTTTTCTCTTGTGTATGACTGTTGTCTAACAGATGCCATTAATACAATGGAAGGATTGTAGTGGAGGGGAGAGGAAATATATTTCCCAATTCCTACTGGAAATTATGTCTCCGCTTAATTCCTCCAAGCAGCTTAGATTCAAATAATTCTTATTTCTTCCCGCTGGCCGTTTCCCATGGCTGCACATCCCTTCTGCATTGGCACTGTCGTTTCACAGCTGTCACACATTCCCATGAACAACAGATCACCATTGGCCCTGTACAATCCATATTGGGGGGGGGGAGCAGCAGGTATGGATAAAAGGTAAAAAGGACATTTTCAATTTGCAGATTATTTGCTGACTTTGTGGGTGGATTTACTATCTTTCATCTTCATAAACATGGGAATTTGCTCTTCTTTACCTGCGTGGTCACCTCTCTCACGTGGTCTTGAATGCAGCTGCACAAAATATGTATCCATATCCCAGCCAGCATGGCAGGACATGGGTTCTTCAGGAGAAGCAGGGAATTCTGTGCCCAGCGTGAGGAATTGTATGTTACCAGGAGGGTTCACAAGTGTGACCAAGAAGTAGTAAGAGTGCCTCTACTCTGGGCCTGGGATGGAGCAAGTTCTCAAGCAAGACTCCATCCTTCAGGGTTAGCCACAGAAAAACACAGTACTGATCTTCACCCTCCTCCTTCATCATGTTTTCTAGAGCAAGTTTTCCCCAAGTCAGACATTTCCCTGCTGCTTTCTGCTGTCATTACAGAGTCCAGCTTCTCACTTACTGTTTTATTCAAAGAGGGAAGTATATTTATTCCATATTCATACAGATGTGCATGTGGCTATAGCTTTCAAGAACTTCTAATCCACGTCTATGTTAAACCAGCCTCTGCCTTTTGCTGACAAACTTGCTGCTTTGTTCTCAGGACACCAAGCAGCTGGCACCAAAATTCCAAGCATTTTTTTCTTCTACCCATCTTCCCTCTTCATTCTCCAAAACTTCTGTCCTGGTGAGAAACCTATCACACACTGCTGGGCCGACGCAGAGCTCTGCTTCTGTTCTGTAGTAAGGGACGTATCCACTGGAAGAAAAGGGCTGGTCCAGGCCTGGTGGTGTGGTGGGATGGGGGAAGGCTGGAAGGCAGCTTCCCAAGGTGCTGCCTCCTAGGAGCTGCTGGGATGTTGGCTCTACATTGGCCATGGAAGAACACGGCTTCCTCTCTGTCCCCAGAGCTGGGTGGGTGGTCTGTAATAAACACACACAGGAGCTGAGGTGTGGATACATGGAAGAGTGGGGTTGACACATTGGAAGGATCATTAGAGTTATGTGTCCTTCAAGGAAGGATGAATGCCACCTGTTCGGTGGGAATGCTGCCCAATAGATATCCACAGTCATAGGGAGAAATTTCCCTTGCAATTTACCTTCTCAGCATCTCCACCAAGCTTCACACATCCACCTTCTCCTTCATCTTTGCAGTTGCTTTCAGGCTTCTCTCCCTCTGCATTTAAGCCATATAAGAGAGGCTGGAGAAACTGCTCCTCATTTGATCTGTAATATGGAAAATATCCTGTGGAGATGGCTGAATAATTCACATTCTCCTCCTTCTCAGAATAAAGCCTGCTGTCATCAAACCTTTCTTCCGTTTCTGTGTTGATCTGCAAGGCAAGGAGGAAAGATGGGCCCATAAGGACCAGTACCTCCTCCCACCTCTCTGCCACGATCTGCTTGAGATAAACAGAGAGGTGGTCAGAAATTTCCCATCAAAGCCATTTGTGATGGAAAATTGGGTCTTCAGCTAAAACATTTGAAAAAGAGCCTACTTGCACTGCAAATATTTGTATTTTGTTTAAAGCTTAAGTTTCAAAAACCAGTTATGATGTAAAAAAAAAAATACAGCTCTTTCCTTCTGAGCCCCGAAACGGTTTCTCAGGAAGAGTTTTCAATGAAATCCAAATACAAGATAGCCTCTATATTCTCGTTAGTAGTTAGTAGTCGTTAGTACTTGACACAGGCTCTTCATGTTTTCTTTGTCCTGATGAAGGGTCACAATAAGTAGACTTCAGAAATAACAATCCGATCTCCAACCCTTCCTGTCTGATTTTTTACTCCTGTTTGGCATAGCACAAACCACGGCCTGCAGAGACAGCACCTGTGCCTGATTTGAGGTTAAATTTACCGATTGCATGAGTTTCCTTGACAGATTCCAAACCAAAGTCATGGTTCTCCCATGTTTGATTTAGTCTGATTGATGGTCTCCTGAAAACCTTGGTAGCTCAGTGGTGCTCCTGAATGTTCTGGAAATGGAAGAATATTGAAATTTCAGTAGATTCTTTAAAAAAAAGTTGGTTCGACCCTCTTTTCCTCCTGGTATTTTCCTTTTGAGTTTTCCAACCAACCCAAAGAGGCATGTGCAATTCAAGGCTTTGACTGAGTTTGGGTCTGATGTTTCAAATCAAATCCCATTTTATTAATTGAAAAGTCCATTTATCAAGTCATCACTATTACAAGACCTCATCTCCTTGAAAAATATAGTCATATTATAGCCATATAGTCATATTATAGCCATATAGCCATATTAGAGCTATATAGTCAGAGTCCCTACGTTTTTTAGTGTTTTAAATATAGATTACAAATACCTCATTCAGAGGGGCCTTAATCTACACATCTGGGTAACACAAGTGCAACCCAAGGGTTCCCAGGGGAGAGAGAGGGTATTTTTATGGTTACCAGGTACCTAAGAAGCACTGGAGAAGAGAAAGCCTGTGGGGAGAGCATCATCTACATCTGTTATGTTCCCTTGGTGATGGGGTTCCAGGGCAGCATCACAAAGTGAGTGGGACTGTTGTCCCACTCCTGGTTGCTTTTATCCCTATCAGAGAGAAAATGAATTACTGAGATAACCCCTTACAAATGATCATCTTGGATTTATGATTGTATTGCATTTGTCATACACATAAAAAACCATCTTTTAGAAGCAGGTTGGTTCTTTCCATTGTTGGTCTTTTTCCCATGGCTTTGGTTTTGTCAAGTGGTTATCACCTATAAGTGTGAAAGAAGAGATAGGACATATCCTACAGGACCCCCAGTTGTACCCAGTCAGCACATGTTTAGAAGCCATCATTTACTCTGGAAACCTTTAACATTTACACTGCTTGCTGCTCAAGTTCTTAGATGAGCAGCCCTCATCTAAGAGGGAAAAATGAAAAACTCCACTTGAAAGCTCCCACACATTTTAAACCAGCAGTAATGATGAC
This sequence comes from Gallus gallus, assembly GCF_016699485.2. Lineage (NCBI taxonomy): Eukaryota > Metazoa > Chordata > Aves > Galliformes > Phasianidae > Gallus > Gallus gallus. Next base: position 14,888,369 of record NC_052544.1, read on the forward strand.
AGTGTGGGCATTTCATTGCTCGGCACAAGGATTACATCTCTCGGTGAAACCCCTCAGTCCTTAGCTGGGTAGGAGTGGATGGGGCCGATGAGAGCTCATTGTGTCTCTGAGCTTTCTCCACATGTTCTCTTGAAAATGAAACGAGCCTTTTTTTTCCCCAAGTTTCAAGAATGGTGAGTCAGGGTGACTTCACCAGCACAGAGCACAGAAATCATACGTCTGATCTGGGAGGAAATTTGTGTTATGACAACGCATGTATGAACTTTATCCAGGGAACGTGCTGAACAGAGAGTTCAGAAAATGAGTGGCTTTTGTTTTCAGTTCCCCCTGGCTATGAAAACTGTCCTCTCCATCCCTTCGGTGACCCCAAGCAGCACCTCAGGGCCACTCCTCCACCACCCTCTGCAGCCCCACAGAGCCTACTGGATGGGCAGCCAACGTGACTCACATGGAAGGATGCATTTCAACAGAAATAGCACCAGATTCAAGCATTTTTTCCTCATTTGCATACTAATCGCTGCAAAGGCAGTGATCAGTATTAATTTCCTGTTGCTGCAACAGAATAATGCAGCTCTCTTTGGCTGATAAATGCAAAAGGAAGAAGGGAATGCCTCAGTTGTGCCTTTCAAGGCGTTTTCAAAAGCTACATATTTCCATACTTACATAAAAGTACTTACTATATCCTGTAAATATATAGAAACACACAAAGACTTCCTGATACCTCACATCAAAATAGTTATCATCTCCTTTCCTTCATTCAGGTTGCAATTACTTTCTGCTAAATGACAGATGACTTTCCTTATTGCCATAACAGCTTGCGTGTATTTCAGTGTTTAACTGGCAAGTGTGACAAAGTGGAGCACATTCTCTAAGAATACATTAAAAAAGCCCATAAATAACTGAGTCACTGAGAAATTCAGAATAAGATTCATCCTCATATAGCATCCAATCTATTTACCAAAAATGCCAGAGCTCTAAAGCATAGGGATGATTATGAGTAGCCTGAATTATTATTCGTCCCATTTATTATCCTTGTTGCTGCCTGCAGTAAAACGTGGTTTATTATAATGTGACTTCTCAACTGCTTCAGGATGATATAGCAGCAGCTAATGAAGTGTTCAGGCACCGAGAACCCCGGCTTCATTGAAATTCATTACCACAAAAATACTGCCAGAACTAATTGCTGTCAGGGGCTGCTTATGCATGTGCCTTAGTTCCATTTCCCAAAATGACAGAGCTAACGCCGGTACAAGTGAACAGAAAAAACCATCAAAGGGGAAAGGAGCAGCCCCTGAGCTCCCATCCCCGCAGGTGCATCCTTTGCAGTGCATGCCCATGGGATGTGCTCATCCCTCAGCCTGGCAGCTTCCTCCAGGAGCCAGCACTGCTGCCGTGCCCAAAGCCGGATGAGGATTTCTTTGCCTTTAATTGAAAGGTAGCATCTTTCTGCAGAGGAAATTCAGGGAGAACGACTGAGCAGGACAGGGTCCTAAGGAAAAGATGGAGAATCTCTGCTGCCTCCAGCGCACTCAAATTTAGGCCTCCTCTCCCAGGTAACAGGGAGAGGATAAGAGGGAATAGCTTTAAGTTGTACTGGGGGGGGTGTTCAGGCTGGGTATTAAGAAATATTTATTCTCAGAAAGGGACAGTCTGCACTGGCACAGCTGCCCAAGGAGGTGGGGGGGTCTCTGTCCCTGGAGGTGTTCAGAACGGTGAAGATGTGGCACCTGGGACACAGTCAGTGGGCATGGAGGGGGGGGGTGGGTTTGGACTTGGGGATCTTAGAGGTCTTTTCCAACCTTAATGATTCTGTGATTCTATGATTCTATTCTGAATTGCCAGCATGTGGAAAAGGCGTGGGCTTTGGGCCAGAGGAGGACCTGGGATGTGATGGCAGAAGGCAGAGGTGAGCACCAGAGCTGGGATGTTTCAGCCCCCCTGCACCCCGGCGTGCCCCCCACCTCCTGCTCCCCTCACACCCACCCCCATACAAGGCACAGATCCTCCCTATGCTCCAAAACGGATGCCCTTTCTGAAAAACAGATCCTCTTTCCTAGCTGGGAATGCTCCTTTCCAAACCAGCCAGGAAGGAAGGGAGAGGAATCTGTGAGCACAGCCGAAGTTTGTGAAGCAGGGACTGCTGGAGGAGCTCGCTGTACAACTCAATTTGCACAATGTCTGAGCACTCCACTTTCAAAAGTCAGCCCAAGCAGATCGTTCCAGATTCCCCTTGCCAGAATCCTTGGGATGGGTCCAAGGGAATGATCTTGTCTGCTGCAGGTGGGTTATGGACCCCCTGGGAGGCGCCTGAGGTGTTGGGGAGTTCACTAATTACGCTCATTACAGCTTTTAGGGGAAGGATGCTCCCTCAGCACAGCAAGTCACGGTGCTCAGAGCAGGACACCTTTCAGACACCTCCTGATGGGAGCAAGGTGAAGAGGGTCATTTCTCCTTGCATTTGTACCTTCTGGAGTCCGACTTTGCTCCGGAGATCAGTGGGAGGAAAGCTGTCCTTTTTTGGAGCCTTCCAGTGTTTTCCATAACAACTTCCCTCCAACTTCAGACCTCTGTGACTTGGCCAGTTTGATTCAACAAAGACAACTTTTATTATCTTACTGAAAAGCCTGGATGTGCTGCTATGTCGTGCTTGCTACATACACATTTTTAAGCATTAGTCATGCCACAACATCTGCTTTTTATTGGTAATTACACTATCCACATTTTAATAAGAGGTAATTCTTAAATTTCTCATAAAATATATACGACTCTTGGGAAAGAAGGTGAAAGGTTTTGCAAGCCTCTCACAGCCACAGGACCAAAATGAGTGGAAATAAATCCTTCCCAAGCAAAACTTGTCCAACCCCTCACGGCAGCACATCCAGGGATGCCGTGTGATTTGCCGTCCCCTTTTCTCCTAATTGTTCACGCTCTGCAGAACAGACCTGCACCGTCTGTGTGCTGCAGCCCTTCTGGGTGCTATTAATTTGCTCAGAAATAGAGACCCGGTGCTAAAACTGCCCATACATGGACACCCCCTCCTGGGTGTGACCTCCTTGGAATTAGCGTGAAAGGGGTTCTGTGAGATCAGCTCAGAACTGGGGAGCAGTAAAAGTTTTAAGGCTGTTTCCACATGTTGTAGACACCCCAGAATTGCAAATAGGTGTCTGGATTAATGGACCGTAGCTTGTTTTCTTATTTATTGGATGCTCAGTTGAAACAGAGTCAATAGAGAGTGGCTGAAAAATGAAGCACGGCTAAAGCGGAAGACAAATATCTAGATAAAGCATCATGAAAAAATCTTTCAGTGTCCATTAAAAGCATCCTGTTCCCTATTTCCCCCTCTCTCCCTGCAGGTGAGTGCTGCTGTGCTGCTCTGGCCATGGCAGAATTTGGCTCTTTGATTCCTCCGATCGTTTCCAGGGATATTATCCAGCCATTCTGGAAAACCTGACACTTGACAAACGACACTTCTGCAAGGTCATCCTTAAACCTTTGAGGAACAGGGAGCTTTTTCAGCTGCCCCTGCCCTTCCCTGAATGCCGGCAGCCAAGCCCATATGGAGCATTGTGGGCTGAGCTCGTTGTTGATGCAAATGCATACGACTAGTTTTGATTAAAAGCAAAATGCAGAATTGACTCAAACTGCCTTTTTGTTTGAAAAGCTTCAAGCTCCTCATTATCATCAGGCTTTCTTTCAGGGCAGGAAATTGGAATTTCCATGAAATAGTGCTGGAAGGCACAGGGTAAAGTCAAAGAACACGTAAGTTCCGAACAAATGGAAGGATAAACGTGCAAAACAAATTTGGGGACACTCAGCTAAACATTTGGGGGCACATTATGGCCCGTGGGCTGTTTAAATCATGCTGTGTGTATAAATCAGCCATATATACCAGCAGCACACAGCGGTGGATTTGAGAGCTCTTTTCCATATGCACAATTACTCATAGCTACGCAGTATGTAATTATGGCATTCAATAGCCAAGAAGGGTTTGTATTGTGGTGTGCCTGGGTTGCATGGTTTTCATGTGAACAAGGAGCTCATTGCAGAGCCCAAAGAGACTTTGTGCACCCCCAGGGCTGCTCAGCAGTGCTTGGGAATGCAGTGCCAGGAGGGATGTGCTGAGCACGGCCAGCATGCAGGTGGGCCAGCACCGACCTTCCTCCCTGGGATGTCCTGGCTCATCGGAAAATCCTCGCGCCAAGGGAAACTGGAAAGTGGCAACAGCTTTCTTCTGTCTTTCAACACCAGGATGAATCTGGCAAGAGAATCTCTTCATTTTTATGGGGCTTTAATCATAGCCAGGGCTGGCAGTGGTCCTCCCAAATGAGAGCGGTTGGTGTTTCCCAGCATAGGAGCAGGCTGCTCTGTGCGCAATGTTACAGAGTGCTTTCTTAAGTTTCCACAAGGAGGAAAATAAAAGGAAGCACGTTTTTGCCAAAGACTATATTAAAAAGTTGTATTTCGGTTACAAAGAAAAGCTCTCTGGAATTAGAGAATTGGGGAATTGAAATTGCTTTGTCCCATGCTCCGTACTGCGGATTTTAATAACAAAACCAGTTATTTCCTTGTGTTTTCTGCCTGCCTTCTCAGCTTTGCAGCAAGATCGTGGCACTCAGGTCAGGTTTTTCAATGGGGACGGGGAGAAGTGGCTTTAAGACATTGTTCCGCAGAGGATATGGTGCCTCTGAGCAGGTGGGAGTCTGCGGATAGGTGACCACTGCTTCACTGTGCTCACACGTGGCACTACTGGAAGAGAGGCTGCCTTTGGGACACACACTTCTGATTCCAGAAATATTTGCAGAAACTAAAATCTTATTAAAAACCTGAAAGTAATTAATGAGATGCAGATTAACCTTCTAAACACTCATGGCGGTATCAGGAACTCACCTCCATCCCCAGGAGGAAAGCACATTCTGGTTCTACCTTCAAACATCCCCTCATGCTCTGGTGGATGAAATGGGATTCGCTTCTCCCCTGCTGTAAGAACAAGAAAACCAATTATTTTTTACTCCGTTGTTGTCGTTCCGCCACAAACAACACATCACTGTATCTTCAAGACAGCCCCAAAAGGAGGAAAAGTATTACAGCTGACAGCACGTAGGAACTCTAAGAAGCTTAAAACAGAGAGTAGAGAGGGAAGGCGTACGGGGGATTGGCACTGTAAGGCTTTCCCAAAACAAACCTGACTCTGCTTTCATGCTGGTAGGTGACAGCAGAGAGAAAACTCCATGTGTGTTTAAAAAACAGGTCATCTTTAAGAAATGTTAGGAAAATCTTGGGTAGACATGAGCAAACAGCCCTGCAGCGGTCATTTGTCTTTGCTGTCAAGAGGAAAATTAAGGCTCCAGGGGACACAGAGGCCAGGTTTGATGGATGCTCGCAGCAGAAGACAAGTGGGTCAGCATTCCTGTCTGCCATAGAGTCGTGCTCTTTCCCAGGAGAAAAGTTACTGCACAAAGAATACACCTGAAGGGAGGAGGGAGGGGATGGGAAGAAAAACAGTGGAAAGGCACAAAAATTTTAAACAGTGTCTCTGCTTGCTTGCTATTGACAGGAATCACGCTTCTTCAGAAAGAAAACCACATGCCATGAGCTGGGGGCATTCTGTAGCTGGCTGAGTGTATCTGTGAGCAGAGCAGAGCGCACACATTTGCATTAGCTTTAGCTAACAGATCTGAGCAGTGGGTGTCCACACTGCGTGTTTTCAGAGGGGATCAGTCCCAGTACCAGCTGACCATTAGTGACCAAGCACTTGAGGGAGCGGGAGCACATCATCTCCTGCAGAATCCTCCAAAAGCCAAAAAGCCATCCAGTTCATGTGCTGCAGCACCACGAGCCAAGGGGAGCACGTTGCAGGAGGAGATGATTGGGGTATTTACTTCCAGATTCCTGATCCTAAGGACAACACTGATGCAGTCATACCCGGATACGGTACCTATGGGTTAGGACAACCTTCCTCAGCCTAGGGGGAAAAGCCTGCAGGAGACTCATGGCAGTCAGATGGTGGTTCTGAATGCTAGTCGAGAGGGACCTCTCTGCTCCTCCCCATCCTCCTGCTAACTGTGAAAGTCCATGTCCTGGGACAGACAACACTGTGCAGTTGTGTAAATCCAAAACATCCCTCAAAGAGGAAATGAAACTTCTATTTCTGTTAAAATCAAAACACAAGAATATTTATATATTCATATATTCATATTTGTTTCAGCCATAAGACACTGAATCTGGTGATCGATGTTCAGCAGATTTCAGCTGAGCACTCTATAGTCTCGGGTTACTAACATGTTTAAATATGATGCATATATTTTGTGATAATATTTCAATATTGATAACTGCCAGTGCTGGAGAAAAAGCCACAGGTAGGCTCCAAATCTTAAGACTGTCTTAAATGCTATTAAAGGCTTTCAACTTCGTAATTAAATTAGGGTTTCTTCATCTACTTTTTCTGTGTTAGCATTGAGGATTCACTGAGGTCTTTAAACCGACTTTTCTGCAGCACTCACATAATCTTGGGCTCCGGGAGGGGGACTTTACAGAAAGCACAGCATATAATGAGACATGCTAGTAAGTTGCAGAGTTTGGCAAGCACAGAGATCTCTGGAGAGACTCAAGGTGTTTATAGACATTTCAGCCACCACAGATCATAAGGACTCGCCTTTAAATTCTCAGCATCTGCAGCTGTTTCAGAGCAGGTACAGAAGGTTCCAGTGACACAGGGCAGGACTGCACCGAGAGCAGTGTCTGAGCACAGCATCCCCTCCATGGGTTAATCCCCAGGAAGGGACAAGCTCCTCCTTGCCTGCAAACCTCCCCAATACAACATCCTCAGAAACAATAGAAAACTAGAAGTTATACTTCTGTCCATGCTGTGGCCTTAAAGAGGGAGGAAGAAAGGGAAATGTTCTTTGGGTTCCAGCACTCCTCCACTTCTACACGCTCACGGTGGGCCGTGAACCATCAGTTGGACCTTCTGTTCATGCTGGTCCAGTCAGCCATTCCATTTATTTTAGGGAATATATTCTCCACTTGGCATTCAGTTCTGAACATCCGGGAAGAATGGAATCGTTCACAGTTGCAGCAGCTCTGTAGCACTGTGTTTGCTTGAAGTTTTGACTCTTTTTTCCTCTGGCAAGCTCAATGGTGGAGCTGGAAAACAGGTCCACAACTGTCCTTGGTGCCTGTGGGATCATCTCAGGCTTGGGTTTCTAACACAGATGCTCAACCCCTATTCACTACTTACTGCAGCAGTGTCTGGAAGGAGCTCGGTTCCTCCAGATTTCGGTGTAAATGACCTCTGGTGCTCGTCCTTCTGCAAGGACCCCAGTATCCCTTGCGCCCCCATAGGGGAGGATGCAATGTGCAGGAGCACATTCCCAGGCCCTGACAGCACCTCCCAGAGCTGTGCGGGAAGGGAAGGACTGGGCTGGCTTTCAGGCTCCCCTCCTCACCCAGGAGCTCTGAGCACATTTGCTAAAGCCGCTTCTGTGTTTTTCCCAAATTCCCTACTTAATACTTCCACTGTGATTCCGAAGGAAAATTAAGCCTTAAGCAAGGGTCAGCATGCAAACTGCTAAGAGATCTCCATGTGTGCACCCATATCTTCCTGCTCGCTGTCATGAGGGACATCAACAGCCACCATCATTTTTGCCCGATGGGCTTTGACCAATCTTATGCACTGTTCTCCTGTGACTGAGTTTGCCCAAAGGGGTGGCCTAAGGGGAAGAAATGGAGCTCACCCACGCAAGGCTCAAGGGAAATCTGAATTCACTTTGCACAGTTTTCTTGATCCAGAAACCCGATTTCAATATGCACACTTCCATGATCCAGCACTATGAAAATCTGCCATTTGCTCCACTCCAGTGATCCGTGCAGGGCAGCAACATCACACTCCTGAGCATTATGAAAAGGAGATTAATTTTTCTTAAGTCACAGATACATCTGATGCTGTATTAAAAGCAAGTGACAAAACTGTGCGCTGCTGGAAGGAGCCAAGTCAGGCCATGGTCAAGCTAGAACTAAGATCTGCAGATACACCTTCAGAATCAATGCAGGCTCCCCTGTGATGATGGGCTGGCAAGCTTGAAGCAATGCTCTGAGCCTGGAATTTGCTCTGCAGGAGCTGCGGTTGGGTTTCCTTTCGTTGCTGTTGTTTTGCAATGCCATAATAAGTGTTGGTGAATTTGCAAATCATAAAAGCTTGAACCATGGGTGGGTGCCCTCATCCAAGGATTAGAACAAACATTTTTGGTGTCAGCCCATTCCAGAGGGATTTTCAGTGTTATAAATTAAAAAATAATAATAAAAAAATTAGCAAAAAAAGCTAAACAAGCAACAGCTGCTTGGAACCGGGCCCTAAACCCAAAGTATATAAATGGTGTCCAGACAAAAGCTTAGAGACAGGGACAAAAAAAATGCTCAGCACAAGAACCCCAGGGTGATTTCTGGCTATTCTGCTCACAAGACACTGGTTTTCATCCAGCCACAAGGAACTGACTCTTCTCAGTGATGAGAAACACACGACTTGCAGATCCACTGCCACACTGACCTGGTGGGCATGAGCAGCCCCAGTCCCCAGAGACTATGAGTGGCACCTTTGGGACTCATCCCTGCTGACTGCGCAGGGACTGCAGGTTAGGAAACATTCAGAACTGTTGAATTAGGAAACCACCCATAGAAATTCAAGCAAACAAGAGATAATAAGAGAATAAATGTCGAAAGAAAACGCAGCAATTCTGGACAGCCACCAATAGCCTCCTATCAAGGAGCTGCAGACACACACAGTCCTCGGCCGAATTATAAGTATTAACGTGTTTGAAAGGTATTTGCCCTTTGGACAGCCATGTTTTTGTTTAGAGCTTCAGAAACATAAATTACAGCCATTTAAAGCCCAGGCTTACATTTTACTTCAATGACGTAAACGAGTTCCCAGTTTTCAAAGGCCAGCTGTCCCTTACAGCAAGAGGTTGCAATTATATAAAATTCTTTTATTGCATGGAGGTATTTTCAGTCCTTTAAGTTTATGTGCCCCAGGTGAAGCCATATAAACAAACTATAGCTGTTGCAACTGTGTTAATAATGGAAACTGCATTTGGGAAGTTTTAGGGATAAAACCTATAACTTTATACCGCTAAGGTGTCAAACCTTTCAAATGTAAAACAGAAGTGCAGCTGTGGAAGACCTCAAGAAAGGTTTCTGAAAAGCCAACATTCATACTCCATTTAGATGTAACAAAGGCAGTAGCTTCCAAGCTGCAGTCATTAATAAGAGCTGCTGGAAAAAATAAGGTTAAGAATATGCCTTAATGGATCTGAGTTTTTGGTGAGCTTCAGATACCGAGAGGTAAATCCACCCCAATCCAGCCTCACTGTGATCCATGTTTTACAGGTATGCATGTATTCTTAGCCAATAGCAGGAAGAAAATGCTGAGGTACAGTATAAGCATGGATGTGCTGAAGAGGATCACTACAGCACGGGTCTCAGCTCAGGGAGCTGCTCCTCAGTCGCAATGCTGGGGCTTTCCACTGTGGATTTCTAGTCCTCTGGCTTAAATGGACCGAAATGGACTTGCCAAAAATGGACTGAACCAGGCAAAACAAATGTTTGCCAGAGTGCAAGAGTTGGGTTGGCTTGTTTGTTCACTTTTCTTTTCTCCAGCCCCAGTAGATGAGTAGAGAAATGCCACTACCTTAAAAGAACTCTCTGAACATTCAAAGCCAACAAACCACATCAAAAAGTACTGGTGTGCCTACGGATGGCTCTGATTTTCTGCCCCGTCCAACCTGAGTGCTTGGTGCAGCAGCCAAGAGAACACTGTGTTCCCAGCTGTGCACGCACCTGGAGCTGAGCTTATTCTCCTTTCTAATTAGAACAGCCTAGAGTAGCGGGGAAGTGAAGGGAGGCTCATAAGTCAATGGCCACCATGTTTAGGCAGGTGCTGAGGGCAGCAAGGAGAGGTGGGCTCCAGCAAGGCATAGGCTTTGAGGCAGAGGAAGGAAGGTTTGGATGCAGCGCACGTCTCGTGCTTGGTGAGCTGACAAGGAGGAGAATTAAACTTCAAAGGCACCCATTGCACAGCTGATGACATTTAGGAAGAAAAGGGAAATTGTTGCTTTTCTAGAAGATTTACAAATGCCATCCGTGTCCATGGGTGTAATTTTCCATTAAGGAAAAAAGAATATCTTAAGTAACATATGGACCATGCAGTAAAGAAGTTACCATAGCAACCAGCTTCCTAAAAATCCCTACATATGTATACAGGACAAAAAATGCATGTAGTAATTATAGACGCATGTCTAAAGTCATTTATAAGCCTCATCTTCCTAGCAACATTTCTTTCTATTAAAAATCTAATTCATGCTTCCAACATCAGCTTACTGTGCTGCCTCTTGAACCTGCAAAGTCAAAAACATCACAACTGACAGTCAGTGACAAGAGAGCAAAATCCAATCTAACTAATTCAAACTACGTGCTTTAAGCCTTAAAGGATGGTTACAGAACCAGAATGAGCTGAGATGTGGGGCTACAGCTGAGCTGACATTTAAGTTCAGAAAATGTTAGATGTTAAAAATAAACAGATGAAAGGGTGTGACCCTCAGAAAAGCATTTAAGAAAAAAAAAAAAAAAAAGGAAGGGGGGAAAAAAAAAAAAAAAGGTGAATTACCAGGGCAGGAAGGAGGTTGGGGTTTTCATTCCCTTTGCACTGTGGTCCTGGTGAGGGGATCAGTGGGACATGCCATAGGTCACTCCTCTCATAGTCCCAGTGCTCCCATCACGGCAGGCTCAGGGACCTGCATTTCTCCTGTGTTACTTTTTGGCAGCGTTTGAAGGGATCTTAAAGACTCTGTGGCTTGCCCCAGCATATTTCCACATTTCTTCTGTTTTCCATCATCAGGAACCAGAGGTCTGCCTTGTTGTTTGCTGGTCACCCTGGATATTTAGCAAAGATGGATTTCCTAGATGTCCAAGCCCTGCTGCTGGGAGGAGATGAGGATATGGGGTCAGCACAAAGAGAAAACCTGCAGACACAGCTGGCTGTGGGATGGGAGACCACAAAGGAATTCAACCTTGTCTTCCAGATCCTGCTCTAAGAGACGCGGCGAGGAGACATTGCGCCCTGCTCCCTGGGGCACAGTCATGTCCTCTCAGCTGGCCAGAAATGGGGAGGATTCATCATTAATTAAACGTAAATTTGGCAGCCTGATGTCACAGCCCTTGAGCTGACAAATAGTAAATGCTGAAGGTCAGCTGTAAATCAGCGCTGGGGAATGTGTTCAGCTGCACCCAAAGCCCCAGGTGGGGCTCAGGTCTCTTTTTGATTTATCTTCAGCCAGCAAACAAATCAATGCAGTGATGAGCAAATGAGTGGGTTCTCCCTGCATACTGATGTTAAAGAAAGACCCTCAGTGAGGTTCCACATATGCCCCAACCCTGTGGCATGGAGTCTATTCTGTTCAAGCTATTCCTTCCCATCACACCTGGCTCCCATCGCTGTGGGTGGGATCTGGCTCTGGCTGAGCTCTGCCAAAATCTGAGCTCCTGCTCAGGGGATGCTGCAGCCCTGCTGCACAAACAAGGCTCTGCCATCACAGCAGCAGCTGGTCTGAGGAAGACACTCACTTCCTTTACAAAACAAATCATCTGAGGTGTCAAGTGAGTACCTGCCCACTGCTGGGATACTTCACAATCCCTCCATCCTCCAGCTGCTGTTCCCTTCCCTGGTAAGAGCATCACCTGTGCAGGCTGCATGCAAAAGGAGCTGCATTTCAGTCTTGAACACCTTCAGTGTGTGCTACCTCCACACGCATACCTTTAAAGTGCCTCCAACTGCTCATTCCTTCACCATTTCAAAGCAAGTTAAGCAGTTGGTGAGAAGACAGAACAGGGAGAGGCCCAGCAAATGTGTCTTCTGAGGAAATGCATGGTTCTTAAAGAGACGTTTCTCCTGCTCTGAACATTGACAGAGAGCTAATAACAGTCCTTTGTCCCTGGAGCACTTGTTCTTGATGAGAGCTATTTCCATCATGAGCTTCAGCTCTCCCCCTCTGGCTAATTTGTGGCAAAGTCACTCAAGAGGAGATGCAGCCATGGCTCCTCTTACATGAGCAAAGCATTATTTGTTCTCCCTGAGTGGAAATCAGTGCTGTTAGAGACCCAGAAGAAGACCTGGGCTGAACTTGAATCCTTTCTGTAGTGTGAATGGGTACTTTCTCTCCAATATCATCGAGCTCTTCTTTTGCACAGACATTTGATTCCACCTTGCTTCATCAAAGGCATCTTTGGACCTGAAAGGTGCTACCTACTTTCTGCAGTGCTGTAAAACTTCCCTTCTGCCTGCAGGAAGCGGCAGGAGTTTTCCTCCCAGAGGAAACCTCATTGCTTTTGCTTATTTTCTTCTGTGTAGGCGATAGGGGAGAGGCCTTGCTAGGCAATGAGGAGGCAACGTGTCATCTGGCCAAGACTGGTGTCCTTCTGATTGAGAGGAGGCTCCAATGCAAGATGGCCAAGCTCAAACTTCCAGCTTACAGGAAGGTCTTTCCACCTTGCTGCTTTGCCCAATGACCAGAGCTGAAACCCAGTGCCCCTCCACCAGCTCCCAGCCTCAGCTGAGCAGAGGTGGTCCTCCCCTGGCACGAGGCAGAGCAAGGCACAGTCCGTGGGGAGGAGAGCAGCCCATTGCAACATTCCTTCCAGCTCACATTTTGCCATAAATGGAGAAACAGATGGCTTTTAGCAAACATGGAACCACATTTGCATGTCATGGAAAGGCCACACTTGTCCCTCTCAAGGGGACTACAACTCCACCCTCCTCTCACTGAGAATGTGTGGTTTTATGGACGATATGAAGTTACGCAAACGTTTCTTTGAAATGGCCACTCTTGCTCCTTATGGACATATAATTTTCCTGGTGGCTAGACACATAATATTTTTTCTTAATTATTTGACTATTAAAAAAATCCCTTAACACAGAGAACCCCACGTGTCTTTAGGACTCTAACCAAGGAATACCAGTTCTGAACAGGGCAGAGCACGGTAGTATTTTAACATCAGGCAACAGCAACAAAAAAGCCAGCTATGAGAAAGGGGCAGGGAACAGAGCTTCAGGGCTGGCTGGCTGAATTCTTACCCTGCAGTGGGCATCCTACTTGATGTTGTATGAGATAATTCTCCTTCAGGTCTTCAGTTTGGCACCTGTAAGAAGTAGAAGCAGAAATAAGTATATCGCTGCATCACTCCTTTGTTGTAAGAGAGGAACGGTTGCACAGATCCATATGACACAGAGGAGTGACACAGGAGGGCCTTTCTGCAGACATACAGATGATGGGTTTTTATAAAATTGGTTACCTAAAGATGAGCTCTGCTCTCTACACAGAGCTTGCCAAATGCAAGACTTGAACATTTTGTTGTGTCTGCTCAGCATACCCCAGTTTCTCTTGCTGAAGGGGAGCTTGCCAAGGCTGATGCTGTGACCCACAGGCTGCATGCTGGAGGGCAGCACACACAGCGGGCTGCCTCCTCCTGACCTGCTGGGCAGGGTCTGTCTGCCCCCAAAGCACAGGCACTGAAAGACAGGCCGGTGATATCAGTGTCCTGGAGCACGCACCGTGCTCGTCTCTATCCAAATCAGTGCAGCAACGCATGTCACCACTGCTGGCACCCATTCAGGAGAGCATCTTAGGACAGATCTCACACTCCTCTGAAATGAGATTTAAACACTAATTCAGGTGCCTCCTTGAGCTAAGACACATACACACATGGTGATGGGGAGAAGATGGCACAGTTCACATGGCACACAGCCCAGTGGGGAAGTTTCCAACAACCTCCCCAGGCCAGCAACACAGTGCCTCAGATCCATAGATTTACCCCTCAGGCTTGAAGAGATGCTGCTCATGGGACACATCGCTGTGACCTTTTCTAAGCTCTCCCCAGGCTGGAGAAGCTGGGTTTGAAAAAATGTCATTTGCCAAATGATTTCTTAATGGCTGTGTCTTCGGGTGACATTTGTCATACTTTTAATCTATTGCAGAAGAAAAGTGGAAACACAGAAGTCTACAATTTTTAATGTCCTAACACTTAATTCAGTGCTTCAGTTTTTATTACAATTATGTTTGTGGCAGAAAACATTTCTAAGGGCCAACATCTAATGTCGCTTTCAGCTTCTAATACATTTTTAATTAGTGTCAGAGAATGCTAAAACTATCCTTTTACTGCTTCAGAAGTGAAGAAAAGCCTCTGATACCTGAGTGTGTAACACTTCCACTGCTATTAGAAGCGAACAGTGGTGAGATACACCTTCCTTCTTCTGTTTCCCTTTTACGTGGTTGTGATGTTCCTCAGCTGATTATCACTCATGCTGGATTTCTCTCTGCAGGCTTCTTAGTGAGAGTGTTGCAAAAGCCAAGTGATCCTTTTAAGGCTGGCAAGAAAAAATCTGCTCTTTCTTGATCAGAAATGCTGAATATGCATCTCTTGCAACATCCAATCACATACCCATTTGTTTACCCACGTCTGTGTTGGGTTGTCCATTGGTGTGCACTGCTGTAGCTCCAGTGGCAGCACAGTGACATGCAAACCAGTGTCATTAGGTGGTCTGGATCTCGTTTCAAGGCTGCATGCTCTTCCACATAACAAGCATCCCCACTGAGCAACATGCTTTAGTGGGCACAGTGCGGATGAGCTGGTGGTTGGACTCGATCTTAGAGATCTTTTCCAACCTTAATGATTCTATGAATCTATGAAACAAAAGGTATAGATTATCCACTTAAATAATGAACCCTGGATTTAACCCCTCAGAATTGCTAATAGCTTGCATCCACTTCTTGCATTACATGGCCACTTGTAATTGGGAAGTTCCACCATCCAGTGAGCTGGGCCACGGTCTGGCACCACCTTGATCTTTAGAGCAAGCAGAATTGATGGGCTAGGTGCTATCCTTTAACTGCCGTGTTTCAAGAGGGAAATTCTGCATGAATTGCATGTCTTGAAGAATAAGCTGAAACGTAAGTGCTGAGAGAAAAGGCTCCTGTTTGTGTTCTGAATTGTTCTCCAGTTAAACAGTGCTTCCCCAGTTCCTACCTGTTGGGTAATTCTTATGTTTTCCATCCCCGGCGCATCTTCATGATTCCTGAAACGAGTGATTGGTTTTTGGCTGCTTCCCTTCCTGGCAGACAGAGCTCACATGCTGGCTGGGGATGCTCCAGCACATCTGTGCGGGGCTTTCATCTGGCCCTGCCCTCCCCTTTCATCTGCTGAGAGGAGAGCGCGGGTGTTGGCCTGGCTGCACAACAGAGCAAAGGGAACGGAAACCCGCGAGTAAACAGCTCCTCTGTGCTGCCCTCTGATTACCTAGCAGGGGAATATTCTGATCGCTAATATTACAAATTAAGATGTGACCATTATAAATAGAGCAAATGCATATGGCATTCTCGGAGATGCATAACGCAGACATCACATCTTGATCGTATTAGGTAAGGCTTATGTCTATAGACGGCACGTTCGCTCACAAGCAGCAATTTGGGAAGGAGCCGCCTGGACCAGGATGTGAACTTTGCTATGAGGCTCTTTCGTGGTGCAGAGCCATTTGCTGCAATGTGTGTCCAGACGTGCTGGACTTGCTAAATAAGTTTTTTCCCAAGTATGCGGATTGAGAGAGATGGTGGGAGGTGAAAACACCAAATGTCTTACATGGTAATCTTGTCTTACCATATAGGTCAGGAAACTAGGGACTAACATGGGGATAAAAACAGCAAGACTCTGAAGACTAAACATCCAGAATAAGGAAAATGTATCTCATGCTGGCAGTAAGACAAACAGATTAATGTAGAAATGTAAGAAAGGCTGCAGTGGGCCAGAAAGAAGGTGGAACTGTCCCAGAAGTCTGTGGCCAGCTGCAGCCAGCACTGCACATCTGAGGACCACGGGGACCAGACTACAGGGACAAGGCAAGCCTATGCCCCACTGGTTTCCTTCCCCAGCTTGAAGATTATTGTTATATATACATATTTGTAATTTAAACTGTATTTGTTACTTTGCATCATTCCTTTGCTCCATAAAACCATCTAAACTTCTTTGCTCCCCCAAAAACAAGCGACGTTTGGGATCACTTCAGATGCAATGGCCCCAAAGGAAGGCCCCTGTGTAGGGTATCAACCCAACATGGTTACAAAGCCTATGCCCAGCATCCCATCACATCCACGCCTCATTCCTCTTGGCCACTCACAGAGGGAGGGAGCTGTGGGACGGAGGGATGGCAGCATTAGTCACCTCCACACCAAGGCCCCTGGAGCCATTCTGTGTTTATGAAATGTTTTGATGAGTGTTTGGTTTCTATTGGTGACATAAATCAATCTCCCTGCCATAGCGCTGGTTTTCCAGAACAAAAAATTCCCAGAAAAAGGGGAATCCTGCTGCTGGCTTGTATAACACAAATGTAGGTTCCTGCTGGCCACATGGTATTTCCAGCACTAGATTTATTTATTTTTTTCTGCAGGATGCAACCAGGGTGCTAATGAAAACAACACATGGTGGAAGACCTCTGGATAAGCCCCAGTGTCTGCTGAGGAGCACATAGCTCTGGTCTGGAGCCCAAAGCAAACACAGATGCATCTAAAACAATTATCAAAGATAAACAACGTGCGTCTTGAGAAGGAAAGGAAGGTCTATACGTGCCTGCAGACCAACTACTGGCTGCTCCAGTCTGACATACGAAGGAGCAAGAGGAATAGGAGTGGAATGCACAAATGACCACAGAGGGGGTGCTGAGGTGAGTTTAGTGCAATGATGAGCCTCACCCTCCAGACAGCCAACCCCAAAGGCTGACATGACCTGCCCCTGTCCTGCTGCACTGCCAAGGCTCCCAACTGAATGGTGAACTGTGGGCAGTACGACCAAAAGAGACAAAGCCAAAGCTCTGCTCCTCAAACTGGACCTCTTCTGGCTGGAGAGAACTGAGGAGCAATCTGTTTTTCCTGATGCTGTGGGCAGCCCTGGGCTAAAGCCTCCATAGACACCCTCAAAATATTTTGACAGCTTTAAAGGGGAATTTCTGCAGGGGAAAAAAAAATCTTTCTCCCAGGATGGATTACAACAAATGGCAAACATTTTTCTCAGCTTCAGAAGTGAATTTTTTATGTAGCTTTTTGATGAGCAAATTTCGTTCTGATCACAGGTGATATATTACAAACATCCATAAAACATGTCCAAGCAGACAGATGAGGAAAAAATGTGATTTTCTATTTGTGGAGAAACAGATGACTGAGCACAAGAGCACTGCAAGGAGAGGTGGTAAAAGCAGTCCTCAGCCCAGTAAAAACCTTTCAGACCGGTTTCATGCTACCCAACGTGCCAGGTGGCACACCTACCACTGCATGATCTAACAGAGTTCTCCCAAATTACTAATGTGGGTTGAATCATATTTGTTGCGTCCGATTCCTGTAATTTGTCAGTGGAGAGCACTAAGGAACTGTAAGTGGATAGGAAATTATTTGGTAAGAAAGTTGGGATCTTTCCTTTTTCTGCCTCAAAAATATCTCTGGCAAAGTATAAAGCACTTTTCCATCGGCATTGGCCATCCAGTAGGTTCTCATGAAATTTTGGTTTGCCTTGTGATATTTGTCAGCTTTCTCCATGGAAAAGTATAATTTTGGACAGGCTGTAGAAATACCCAAGAATTCAGAACATAGATTTCAACATCTCCTGGCTACAGCAGGGACTGACAGCAGATCTGTTCTCCAGTCTACAGAGCGAGATGGGGCACCATCCTGCAGCCGACACCGCCCTACCTTCACTCTTATTTCTGACACACAGCAAACACAAGAGCTGAATGCTGAGCGAGGTGTAACCCTGCCCCTCTGTCATCAGTTCTGACCTTCACTGCACAGGAACAAAATCAGCAGAATGAAACTTTGGGGGGGGAAAAAAGAATCATTTCTACATTCATTGCTGGACCACTGATGCCCAATTCACCAAATTTCCCCACGCCTCCATGCAATAATTCTTTAAGATAATCCAGTTATCTTTTCTACTTATCAAACCTCATGTACAATGAAAATTCACTGTTTCTTCCCCGTGTCAAGCCCATCTCCTCTCCAGCCACTCTCCCACAAATACAATTGCTGAACAGGGAGCAAAAAGCAGAGTCTGCCCAAGTGATTGGTATCAGCAAAACTTCTGCAAGCTTTATATTGGAGAAACCACGTCATTCATCTTGCCACAATCTTATTCACTGGGAATTCAGGAGGAAAATGCCATGGTGGCAACAAGCAGACCTCGTCCTTTCTCTGTAATCACACATTCAGTGTGCATTCCCACCTGATTTCTGTCCCACTCAGAGCTGCAGTTTCACATTTTATTTTTTAAGTAGGCAAAACAATGGTGCCTTTGGAAAACCTTCATATCCCCAATCCGTGGTGCCAGGGCTTTACACATCTGTTTATTCTCCCATTCCATGAAAACAGTGACCCCATCACATCACCCAGGGAATCTCACTTTCTTCAGAACTCAGAAAGAAAGAAGCAGTTCTCCAAGAAAGCTGCAAATACACACTTAACAACACACTGCAGAGGTTTTTCTGCTACACAAAGTACTCTCAACTTAGTGAGCCTGCAACAATTCATCCCAAGTGTCATCGTAATTCCAAAGGGAAATCTGAAAAACATATACAAGTTCCTTCAAGCACCATGTCAGCTGCCTACCCTCAACATGATAAATACTCACGTGTTGCCTGCATTCTGCAGTGTCTCTTATTGCTGGATTTCATAGGGGAAAAAAAACAACAACAACAACAAAAAATCATATTTACAATAGTCAGAGAGAAAACCAACAACTCTCTTAAGATTTGGGTTTGGTTGGTGTTTATTATAGGCAAACCAGAGAAGAGAGTGGTTAAAGACAGCCTCTGGTCACTACGGCTGTGCTCCTTGTTGGTTGTTTATATGATTTCCAAGCATCAGGGTTTTGCACTGAACATTTTCTGCACTGTGTGCCTGAGCTCTGGGGATGCTTTTCAGTTTGGGCAGAAAAGGCTCAGCCATAGGACAGGACAGGGGCTCTGCTGCACACAGGCAGCACCCTCTGTGCCACCAACAGAGAGAGGACCTTTCTGGGCTTCCAAAGGAGACAACTGTTCCTCCTTCATCTAAATTCATGAGACTTAACCATCCAAATCCCTAGGATTTGCTAACACTCCACGTTTAGACACACCATGGCCAGACTTCGAATCTCTGAAATGAGTGAACATGAAAAGCAGGAAAGTGGATTGAATAGACACATGCTCTCCTCGTAACAAAAATCCCTACTGCGCTTCTTCTATCCATGAGCTTCAGTACCACATGGTTTCCTTTTCTCCAAAAGTAAAAATAATTAAAATCTGTTCAAATATTTAGGTTCCTCTCCTCCTGTGAGTCATGCTCAGATGATCTTCAAGGACCTTTCCTTCTCTCTCTGCCTCACACGTTAATCCAAATCTCCTCTCTTAATTAAACTTTTACTCTACATGAGGAAACCTCTGTTTCCAAGTAACAAAATCAAATCCAGTTCCTCCGGATAGGGCAAACTCACTTCTGTTTGATTGGCATGTTTAATTAAATACCCATATATTAATTTAATTGCTAGGTTATTAGCAAGACAGCCACTCTGAGGATTATAGCATGTGCACAGGGAAGAGTACGTAACAATTGAGCTGCAAATGTTTTTCCTGTTCTCTGATTTCCCTTTCCCCACACCAAGCCTTGCTCCAGATATATCTGTTTATGCTGAAAACTGCCATTAATAACCAAAACATGGCAAGATGGAAACTGTATCATGAAAAACATCCCCTCCACATTCCTGGGGCTTCTCCGTATTACGACACTCCCCAGTGTTGCAACACAGTGTGCGTCGCCAGAGAAAGTGGAAAAACCTGCTGTCTGTCGCACCACTCCGTGTGCCAATAGCCATTATCTTTCCAAAGCCATCAAACGCCTAAAGAACGCCGTGGCCATCGCAGACCAGGGATTATCTAATTAATTCAAACTTCATTCCTAGTGAATCACTGCTCATTTCAGTTGCAGTCTGCAAACAGGCGTAGGAATAATCATGTGCATATGTGAGGCTTCAGTTTCAAGGATTTGTTCTTGATGCTGATTTCAATAAATCATTGGTGAACAGTAAGGAATGGCAGCTGACTGTTTTTTTTCCCCTCAGGTCATTACATTTTGCTCTGTTAGACTGTTACTACAGAAAACAACCAAACTATAATAGAAAGGAGCTAATAGGTCTTTCATCTACAATACAGCTGAGTCCTTCTCCTGCTGTAGTGATGTTATTTGTGGGATATGAGTCACACGTTAGTTCTGTACAAAAAATAGAGAAGTAGAGGTGAATCATATGAAAGGGAGCTTGGTAATGGTCTTGGTGACAGAGTAAATCCGCAAGAGCCAAGCCTGATAAACTTACCTAGGCAGACCTTCCACTCTCCTCCATAAACCACATAAAGCAGTCTCAGACTGCAGAGATACTCAATAACTCTTTCAAAAAGCAATAATATCCTAAAGCTCCTTATCTTGACAAAGACATTGTCATGATGGCAACTATTGCAAACTATTCATCATACTCTATTAAGATGCCAAAAATGGAAAATCTCTGTAATTTTTTAATGCATTTTAGGAATCTGTTTATTGTTTCCCATCAACTGAAGGAACACTTTTTAGTGCATACTAACTAGGATCTGGTTTTCATATGGTTTTCACCATGACTTTGATGGCTTACAGAAATGAGGGATCCTGATCACTGATCAAAGAGATGGAGAGCCTTTGCTATCTTTCCTGGGCTCATTTCTGACAGTCATGTTTTAATTACAACATCAAGCCACAGGTTTGTGAAAGCAGGAACTGAGCGGTGAGCTTAATATTGCCCATCAGTAAAAACAAAAGATCTGTTCAACTCATGCATCCTGACATGGACTGGCAGTTATTTACATGGACTGGGTTATTTACAGTACAACGTATTCCCCCATCCCATAACTCCACTAACTTGCTGCTGGCTTTCTATTAGCACACAATTCTGATGTTTGGTTACTTAAAGCATGAGCAAACATGCCACGCATATGGGGAAAAGCAGGTACTTCCCTTCATGCTGGAACAAACCCTGAGCTCCTGCTCAGTACCACAAGCCATGAGTTGTGTGAGAGCGGTATCGGATACGATGATTAGCAAAAAATTGCTTCCATCCCAACATCCTGTTATTTTACCCGCGTGGTGATTTACTGATGTTAAAAATTGGGTCTGGCAGGTGGAGTGCTCCTTGCTGCTGGGAGCTGCCAGGAGAGCAGGTGTCTGGTTTCAGGTTTTAAGAGGTCTTTTGTTTACCTTGCTTGGATACCTTTTTCTTTTTGAATATACCTTCCCTTCCTTCGTAGCTTTGTTCTCCTCTTTGCAATTCATATCTCTAATCCAATCTCTAATTTTGGAACATATCCACATTTGACTGTCACTGGTATTTAAACAACTTCCTAATCTCTAGGATTTCCTCTCCTCTGTAAATCACCTTTAAAAACCCAGCAATCCCTTGTTATTTCTGCTTTCATTTTCATTGCCTCATCTATAATAAGCAACATTAAATCCAGAGAGCACTTAAGACCAATTTCAATTTCTGTATGAAAACAAACAAAAAAACCCCACATTTTTGTCAAGCCCAAAGGAGGATTTGCGCCAGAGTGAGTATTTGTTCTCTCTCTAGTAACAAGGTGATGCGATGCCAGTTCAGTCTAATTTTGCATGGGGCCAGGAAGAGTTCATTTAAATGGCCATAATATTCATTCAGCACATCTTTCACAGTGCCCTATATAAACCAAGAGCTGTGTGATGTCTGCTGAGCAGCTTCCTTCCTCCCAGGGAGATTGGATCATGCTTATTTTCACAGGTAGCAAGAAAAGACACCATCTGCTTCACTATTTTATAATCAGCTTATTTATCTGCACGTAGCCACTGTGGGAGGCTTCCAGCATGCCCCAAAAGCCAATGGCTGCAGGGCAGCATAGGTGTCTGCAGACTACTTGGGATGGGACCAAAATCCACCCCTACATTCTTTAACCCAAGAGCAGTCTCTTTGGCTGTGCACGTGTTTGATGTTATTGCCACGTATCACAGACTGAGACTCCAAACAGCAACAGGTGGGGTGAGAAATCAGCAAAGCGGATGTGTCACAGGGAATGGAAGGGGGAAAGAAGGGGTTGGCAGCGAGCTGCATGCAGCCTCCGCAGAGGTAAGGAGCCCAGCAGTGCCAATAATTGCAGTAATCAAAGTAAATCACATCTTGCCTCGATGACATTTTTCTCCCTGTACGTGACAACAGAGATGAATTTTCCGGTTGTATTTGCAGATGACGATTTCAGAGGTTTTGCAAGAGGATTAGCTACACATTTCAGCTGGAAAAGCAGCTCACATGGAAAAGAGGAATTCAGAGATTTTTCTAAGATTTTGGAGAACACGATGGAGAACTGGACATAAGTCAGAGTAAAAAAAATTGACCTCGTGACTACATAATGGATTGTGGATATCTTGAAAAGAGCAATTGTGCTTTGAAGTCCAACACGAAAACAGAGGTCTTTATCTCAATGATGATAATTGCACTCAGACGCTTTAATCAGCATGCTTCAGAATGAAGCAGATGGATGCAGAGGGCAAATCTGCAAAGGATGAATTATTTATTTTGGGTACACTAAAACTTTGCCTCTTAAAGGTCATCAAACTTGCAACAGAACTGACAAAGTTTGCAGCATATGTGAATGCAATTAATCTTCTCATTAGCGAAAGGCAACGTTTCCTTTGAACTTGACATGCCTACTAAGAGAACCAAAGAAAAAAATAACAAAATCATTTATGGAAAAGTACAGCTGAAGAGCATCTGTTTGTCTTACATCAGTGGTCCCATGCAATTGCTTACCAAAAAATTAAAATAGAAACCTTAGAGCAGAAGGATGTGTTCTGCCCAATAGGCATTAATATTTGACATATGTATCAGTTTAATAGGATTATACAATTAAAAAGCTACAGATCAAGCAGTGCTTATCAGTTAGCATGGTGCCTCTTCAGTGGCCAGGACTTCAGGGCCTGAAGGGACTTCAATGACAGAGGCAATAGAAGACATTTTCAATCTGTACCAGAAATCAGCACTCAACAAAGAAAGCAATGCTGTGGTTTATCACTGACTTCACTGAGGCCGCTTGCATGGGTCAGCTTAAACACACGTAGGAATGGCTTTAAATGACCTCCAATACTTTGAATTTAAATCAAAAATTCAAAAACTTGGTCAAAACCAGGTCCCCATCTTGAATTTGCCCATCTGCACTCTGAGCAGTGGATAAAAGCATTGATTTCTGAGGTTGTGTTGGGGCTGAGACACCACGTGGCCATTGGCCACAGAGGGCAGGGAGCATGGTGAAGGAGCCAGGTCCCAAACCTGGCTGATTTGGGGGGATCCTACCTCTGGGAATGGGTGTGTTTATGGGCAACACCACTATTTTTTTTTCAAGGCACTTTGAAATACACAGCCAGTAAATGCTCAAGGTAGGTTATATAGCACAAGCTGCTCCCCATAAACAGCATTTCTGTCACTTTTACTAAAGAACATTTTTTTTTTTTTTGGGTAGGGGGGTGGTATTTTAGGAACATCCTACGTGGTCACTTTTGCTTTAGAAAACCCTTAATCTATTTGCAATTTTTCAGTCAAGAGTTAATAGAGCTAATTAGGGACCGGACAGGACTTATTCCATCAGGCTTCTGAGCGCATTACGGTAATCCCAACACTCAGGATGTTTGACATAGCAACTGCCTAAAGAAATCCTTCACAGGGAAAGGAAGAGAGAAGAAAGAAGAGCTGCACAGCAGGGCCATGGCTCTGCTACCTGAGCCATGGAACGTGGGAGCTCAGAAATGCAGAGAGCGTTTTCATGCCACCATCAAATCAAGGATGTTGTGGGACTGCTGCACCTGAAGGGGGCAATTAATTTAATCAAATAACTGATAGCACTTCTTAAAATTGCACCTCTTCTCTTCCCAGGTGAAAAAATCAATAGGAAATTACTGCCTCATGTACTTGAATATTAAAACTCAGAGATTCATGTAGGATAGGAAAAGGACATGAGATCCCTAGCAATTATTCAGATGACACCATTATGGAGTTAATGACACGGAGCTGAGTTGATTTTTTACTTTTGGAGTTGGGCCAATTAATGGTTAATTCTGTGACTCCAGGAACAGCACAGAGCATTCAACGCGCACAACAAAAGCCAACCCTTTATCCAACAGTACCTTCTTCTTCATGGCATGGCACAGAAACACTCAAAACTCAACTATGGGATGTGTGCCTCTACCAGGACCACAGTGGTAACCCAAGGAGCAGAAGAATGGCTCCTGGCATAGTGTTATTTGCCTGGTGAGGGCTGAACAAAGCAAACTTCACATGATAGTTGCTTTGCAGAGATTTTCTTCCTTAAGAGAAGTTTGTAATCAAATGACCCTGGGAAGAAAAGGGCCTTTGAACAATGTGCTTAATTAAATTCTACATTTAAATTTAAGCACACACAAATCATTGCTGAATGTTTACTTCATTCCACAATGGGAAAATCCCCCTTCCTTTGGTTGGAAGTATTATCTTTTAATGGGTACCAGAAGATTCCTTCACAGCCATAATTTTTTCCAGGATTTTCCTTCCTTTGAATGCCCACAGTGCTCCCTGCCCTGTGCAGCAGTGCCAGAAACATGCCCTGTGTTCTCTGGGACAAACAGAGTGGTTTCAGTAGCACCCACAGCATCGAACCAGGGATGTGAGCACCACAACATCCCCATGTCAGCGAGCTGGGAAGGCAGAATGACTACATTTATGGCAGGGAGAAGGCTGGGAAGGGCAACAGCCAGGGCAAATTGTTTCCATCCATTTAAACAAAGTAATTTGCTCCCCTGAATCCCATCCCCATCTTCCTGGCACAGAAAGGACATTCCCATTCATTGCGTAAGACATTCAGCACTGCGATGTAAATTAAAATCAAGGATCTTTAACACCATTTTGTTGCTCAAGTCAACCCCAGGTTTTATCATCTGATATAGTTTCTTTCTAATGAAAAAATTCATTCAAAATTACATTTTTTTTTTTTAAATCAAGGCTATCATTGCTTAAAAGCCTCAGTATGCAAATGGACTGCAATTACAAGCACCTGAAAATAGATAACTGAAAGTTATTGGCATACTGTAGAGGATGAGTAAATGTATGGGAACCTGTGAAAGCAGGAGGAAATGAGGAACTGTGAACGCACACCCCAGCAGCACACAGGAATTTCTTCTTCTATCTGCTAAGCAGATGCAAATCTGAAGTCACACAGCTAAATCCGGGGAGAAAGAGGCATTCCCTGTATGCAGGAGCTCTATTCCCAAAGCTGGGAGAGAAGCAGCCACCTGAACTTCACTGTCTGTGACCTGACATCAAAAAAGAAAAGCATAAACACCGCCTGTGCACATTACGGAGCTTAAAAGACAGTAACTGAGTTAGTAATCTAGTTCAGCTGCTGAAGTTCTAAGCACTGCAAGGAACTCAATTAGTCACTGACTCCAGCAGCCAAACAGACTGAATGCCAGAGTGGAAATATTTGACATTTTCTTAACAAGTTGAAAACTTCCAAACCAAATCCTTTTGGAGTGTACTGAGTTCCTACTGAGTTGCAGACCTACAGTAAGAGCGCGGGTAGGGAATCTCAAACCCAAACACTGAAAAGAAGAAACCCCACGTCATACCCAGGTGCTAATATCCAGGAGGGTTTTCCACTTGCTGGAGGACCTTGGGTTTTTGGCAATTTAAGCATGTGTTCTATACTACTGTATGGTGAGAGATTTATGAGAGAGTGGAAACGCGATCTCAGTGGGCTCCATCTCTTAGGGAAGCACTGAGCACTGCAGGATTCTGCCCAAAATGAAGAGCTGAACCAGCTGAGCAGACACCGATTGCTGCAGGATTTGGGTGGTGGGAAGCGTACACTCATTCTGGGTGTAGGATACTTGGGAATCAGCTTTCTACCCCAGCTCCATTCCCAGGAGACCCATTCCAAAAGCAGATGAGGAGTACCAAGAGAAGGGACAAACCTGCAGCTTGCCCCCATGGGATCTTAAGGAACGCGTGGAGCTGAGAACAGGATGCTCTGCCAGGGCTGTGATATCTCATAAATTACCAGGTTTATAATGACTTAAGACATACTCTACAGAGCAAGTTCCTTGCCCCATCTATGGGACGTGGTGTTCTCCCCAAAGCCTCGGGTTTGCCAGCTCCTTGCAGAGCAGCTTGCAGCCCAGGCCATCAGGGGAGGCTCGTTAGCAGGAGAGCTGCACTCAAAACATATTTCCTGGAAAATGATGATTCCCACATGGTCCCAAACTGCTGGAGAAGCTCCCACTCACGCCTTACATACTCCAACCACGTTTCAGTGTCTTCAGTATGGGTCGCTGAGATTTTGGTACCACTTTCCAGGAGCAGAATGAGCCCAGGGAAGGGCTGGTGGGGAAGAACTCATCTGGGGGGGGGGGGCTGCCTTTAGGGCGACCTCTGCTAGGAGTGAGCAATGGTAGGAGAGCAGGAATGGAGGTGAGGGGTTGAGACAGCAGCCCAGGAGCTCATGCTCCCAGCACAGCTGCAGAGATGCCTCCTCGCTGTGAAGGTGACAGGGGGGAATCCACAGCTGACATGTGCATTTTTCTGCTGGAGTATTTCGTGTCTTTTCTCAGGCACTGGGATGAATTATGCAAACAACAACAAAAAAAAGCAGAAAATAAAGAAAATGACAGATTTTGCTGGCAGATATTAGACAAAAAAATAAAAAACCACCAGCAAGCTACCAGGGGACAGTTCTTAGGACAGACCAAAAAGTAAGCAGCTGCTCCTCAACATCTGTACTGCAGTCGTGCTCTAAAAGGATGAGTAAATGACCAGAATAGGAATTTATTAGAGCTCTTCTGCTCAAGTCCAAGTTTAAGGACTGGAGGAGCCCAGAGTGGCACCAAGGAACAGCCACACTTCTAATCCAAGTGTGTCCATCTAGAAAGGTGTTGAACCCAAGCACAGCTGAAGCTTGAGATCCCCAGTAACAGCTCAACTCATTTTGGTAGTGCTGAGTCAAGCCAGCTCTCCCAGAGTTAACCTGAGGTCTCATCTCTTCAGCACCACGGGGTCTGGGAGTACTGGGTTGTCAGCTCTCATCCTGGAGCAATGCAATCGCATCCAATCTTGCTTTCTCTGATCACAAATACTAGAATTTGGTCACCTGGTGGCTCAAAACCAAAAGACATGCTCCCTCTCCATCTCCTTGCACATCTATTAAGCCCTGGCAGTGAGGGCATGACTTCTTGATTTCGGATACTTATGGTGTCCTTATGGTGTCTGTTCTGCTGACAGCAGGGCCAGAGGGAACCACGTGGCTCAGGCTGTTTGTATTTTACACACCAAGGCCAACAACTATCTGCAAAACACACTGATGTGGCTAAATTGATCCAGCAGAACTTGGAACCAGGCTGCGTATCCACCCAAAGGATTTCTCAATATTGACATCAGCATAAATAATCCAGTTGAGTGCTGCTTTGGCTCACTGGGTTGGCCTGCAGGTGCTGCTGCAGCATTTCCCCCCCCAAATCTGGGTGATAGCTGCAGCTGGGGGGCTGGGAACTTCCCCCCAGCATTGAGAATAGGGCCATACTGGGGTCTGCATGCAGAATGGGACCGGCCCATGGGCACAGCCCCAGCTGAACCCACAACAGCCCTCCTGACCACCTTGCTCCCACCCCTCTTCTTCTTCAGTTCCTCCTTTAAATCTATCAACGTCCATTTTTAATGAGCATCCAAAGGAGCTGAAGGCATCTTTATTCCCCTGTGTGCTTTCTCTTTCATTATAAAAGTAATTAGCATCCTGCCTGTTGAGATGCAATAAGACAAATGTGCTGAAGACTATAATTTAATCCTATGTCAGGTGAGCTAAATTAATTAAAACACTAAGGAAATCCAAACAACAAATACACACCAAATCCAACCCAAAGCAATATGAAGCAGCCAAGAAATGCCTTCCTGTTAGCAGTGGGAAAAAAATTCTTTGCTTGAAAATCTTTTTGGAACAAAGACAGACACACATATTCAAATAACATATTCACATTCATTTGGCACTATTTCCAAGAAGAATTAAGTACATTTCCAAAATTACCTACATACCTCATCTCAATATTTTCTAGAAGAAGTACATCACTTTTATATGAAGTAATACCTTTTTCCCTCCTTTTCTTTTTGAAACTGATGAGAACTGAGGGAAAAGACCTCATCCCTTGAAATGCCTGGAAACCATTTTTTTCAATAACAGCTTAGATCAGCTCACTGAAAAAGCTCCTATATCTTAGATCTGACTCTCTAGAGACTGCTCTTTGATTTCATTAATTAAAAAAGAGGGATGAAAAACAGACTATTGAGTTTGCCTCAGACCCTCAGCTTGCATAAATCAAAGAAGAGCCATAAAAAGAGACTTGGAGCTGCAAACCTGTCCCATTTTTGCTAGAAATACGTGCACTGGAATGTCACATACACTCTCACACACTAATAGCAGTGTCATATTAGTGCTGTGAAATCACACTTGTGAGCTGCAGACTTCAATGTCACTTGGGTAAAAGGATTTCCAAACAAAGCCCATAAGTTCTCCAAACTTTGGCTGAAGGAAAGCAGAGGGCCCTTTACACTCTTATTTTTGACTCCTCTGTCAATACCAACTAGCTGTGGCTTATCACATAACACACTTGGCAACCACCCAGCATTGAGGGAAGCCAACAGAGAAAAATCACCGTGAATGTTTCTGGGCTGGAACGATGAGTTTCGGTAATGAATATTCTAAGCTCCTTTGACATTTGTGGCACTTGTTCCCAGGGTGGAGGTGGATTTAAAAGACAAGTAGAGTATTCCTGAAGAGTTCTGCATCTTTCCTGCGGTCAATCAATTTGTCTCTTTCTGTGCTGTTTGATTCCCACCAGCTGGAGCCCTCCAGTGGTTGCCCATGGCTGAGCTGTGCTGCCCTGTCCATCCACTGCCCACCTGGATTTGGCTCTGTTGAATGAGGCAACTCCTCTGATTTCTTACCGTTTCCCATTATTCCTTCCAATCTGCCTTTTGGAGTCTCTCCTGTAGCATTCCCATTTGCTTTGGAAAACCTCAATTGGCCCCGGAATGGACACCATGTCTGATATCCCACAGGCTGACACCAAACTTTTACCCACTGTTTGCATCACTGTAAATAAAGGCAATTTTTTTCCATTTGTGGTGTTGAAATTAGGAACCTAAATTTATATATAGTTTCCACAGCAGCCATCTAAGCAAAGAAAACAACAAAACAAACAAAAAAGTGGCCAACATGCCTCAGTTTTCTATTTTTCCCTTGTATCACGAGACCGAAACCAAAGAGAAGGCAAAGTATAACAAACACTGATGCAAATATCCTAACCATATCTGCACAGACTCTGCCCCATACTGCACGCTTGGCCATAATTACCACGTTTCCAGATTTTCCAGGCAGAACACTTTGCAGTATCCAAGCCTGCTTGCCACCAGTAGGAAGCAGAGTTCATGCTCACAAGCCCACATGCCCCACTCCCACTGAGCCTGAAGCCCTCCTGGTTTGTCACAGTGCGTCACCAGAAGTAGCGGCGGAAGGACTGGGAGTGGGAGAGGTGTTTGTGTCTGCTGAGCCTTGAGCAAGGCCAAAAAAAGAAAGTGGCGACGTAACTGGAGATGTTCCTGCCACAGAGATGGGAGATATTCCTCGCTGCAACGTGGGACTCATTTAAACGTGAAGAACAGGTCCTCTATGAATCTTTAAGGTTGGAACTGATCTCATATTTCAGCTCTGTAATCTAGGACCGTTAAATATTTATGCTGTTGGGATCCACACAAAGAAAATTAATGACGTTTCAAATGAAAAGGATCAAACTGGGAAGGAGGTTAAGAGTAAAAGAACAAAATACCAAGTAGGATTTTATTTCCATTTTTATACTCAGCTCTCCTTCTGCTAACGTGTTATTTCACCCTCAATACCTCTGACAATACCAACTGCTTTGATCCCAAAGGCTTATTTGCTCCCTAAGTCAGCAAGTTGGCAATAGCTTAAATAAACTCCAAGAGGTTCAAAGCCCAACAGAGAAAGATAAAATATACTTTAAAAAGACATGAAGTCAGGAAGGCATGTGTTCCTTAATGACTTTCCTGGAGGCTATATCTCTTCTCCCCCTCCCTCCTCATCTACCTTCCTTCTGTTTCCTGGCTTAAATTAGACTGTAAGATCTTCTGGATGGTGAACACATCCCTTCCTGTGCATGCATGCAGAGGGCCATGATCTTCACTGGAGACCCTGCTTGACAGTGGGACTGATTTTCCATCTGTTGTCAAGGGCACCTCTCTGCTCCATTAACAAGTAGTAAACCAAACAAAGGAAAAAGGGCAGTTCACACATGATGGATTATTTCTCATCATCACACTGCTCGTTTCTCATCTCCAGAGGCTTCTTTGAAAATGCAGTGGGAATTTTGTTCTCATGATAACGTAGCAGAGAGGCTGTGGACAGCCATAACAAGCCCAAACAAGTCATGGAAACTAGGAAGACCGCTGCTGTACGCAACCTAATTTATTACCTGTTGCATTTTGCTAGTGGCAGGATTACATCTGTCACTGCCTAAAAGAAGGAATGAAGAGATGCCAAGCAAGTGAAATATCATACAAGTTACTGATTGCCTGGAAGATATGGCCCCTGGGGTTAAAAAGCAACTTGTCCCACGTGTAGGTCTTGGGAAGGAGGGACAAATACAGTACAGAGGAACACTTTTCCTTTCATGTAAAGAAGGAATTTTATCTGTGACAGCAGTGAGATCAAAGCTGTGTTTTGCCCAGAGCCCTTCTCACCTTCTTTCTGGTGAGTGATCCCAATAACGTTTCCTCCACACACTGCACATTTCTGCCCTTCTCAAAACATTCTCAAACCAAATGCTAAGGACATGAGTAGAGAGCTTTGCCAGGATCCCTGGACTTCAAACACCACAGTGAGGCTACTTGGTTTAAAAACATGAACTCCTCCACTGCTGTTCTGCAAAACACCCAAGGAGGGATAATGCTGCAACAAAGTTGGGGCTGTAACTTCCCCACTAAAAGGAGGAAAACAAACAAACAAGCAAAAAGTATCACTGAACATTATGTTGGCTGCCAGTGCTTGAGCCCTACTTGATCTGCTCCTGGCACAGGGTCTGGCCATCACCTCCCCAAACACCCTCTGCCTGTCTGCTACAGAGCACACTGTCCTTCTTCCAGAGTTTGGGGAGCCTGGTTCGACTCAGGATAAGATCCAGCAATTTTCTCATTGGCTGATCAAGGAGAACTCTGTGTTTTGCTTACCATCAAAACATGGATTATTAAATTATAAGTGTTTGCAATTCAAGTAAATTGCTGTTATGGGGAGCATTTGCTCATGTTCCTGCAGGAAGGCAGCATCTTCCCTTCTCCTCCCAACACTGTTTTGCTGAGTGTGACCACTCACTCTCATAACACCAGACTGAAATGCCACACAGAGTTGCTTATTCTTGCTCCCTGAATACAAGCAAGCTTAAAAACATCCCTCTGGTTCAGATATGGGGTTCCTTTTTGACAACCTGACTCCCACCCCAGACCCCAGTTCAGGTGACAGCAACTGTTCTGCACACTTCAAAGCTCTTTCCTTTGGACCTCCCTTGGTGCTCACCACGCATCCAGATCTCACTGTGCTGTTCTGAGCCACAAAGCCACTCCACTTCTGCACAAAGCCCTACAAAAGCTGCAGGAGAGAGGGTGCATATATATACAAGTATCAGTTTATAGATATCAAGGGAGCAATCACAAGTTGGCCTAAAGTCATTGCAGCCATGTTCCTGTGTGCAATCTGCCTATTTCAAAGCCTCCTTAAAAAACAGCCACTGACCAACAGCCACATAAACCCTTCTGCACGTCAGACTCTGCCTAACCTTCTTCTTCTAGAAGCAATTGCTGTAGTTGATCTTAATCCAAGGCCTTCCAGCAGTAGAAAGTTACTGTGTATTAGAAACACATGTAAATCTTTGGTAGATTGTGCCCAAAAATGCTGAGAACAACAAACATTCTCATCTGACCAGTAGCCGCAAATTTTGCTGTAAATATTTATGTAGAAAAATCTCAGGCACAAAATCTCTGTTTACTGCAGAGCAGAAACACTCAAAGTCAAGGAATTTCAGTGCATACGCAGTGTTCGTTAGCTGAAAATCCACACTTGAAGCCTGAGTGACAAATCCTGGGTTTAGTTGCAGTCAGCTTGAGACTCCCAGGCTGAATTCAAGGGCTCCCTTATCTTTGGTAGCAGTGATGAGGAGCTCTCCTGTGCCACTCCCCAGGTTTTGGACCAGCCCATAAGGACCTCATTGGCAGGGGCTGGAGATTCGCCTGGGGTGTGTACGCACTGATCTAAATATGGACACAAGTAATGGTGAGCTTTGTTGTTTTCTCTCCTTTTTTCTTCATTGTGTTGGTAAGCCGTTCGCAACGTTTGTTTTAAACAGGATAGCCAAGGAGCAATGACACAGGAAGGCAGACAAAACCAGCTTGCCAACCATGTGCCAAAGAAGAGCTAAGGGTGAAAGCTCACCCCACAGATGGGCAAACTGTTGCACCAACAACATTTTTCTGTCGATGTCTGGGATCCTCCCTACAACACAATGCTTTTGCAGTTCTCAGCAGCATACCCTCAAGCCATGGATATAGGTACATGCTGAAGGAGGGTGGATGGTGACACACCTACAGTCACAGTCAGGCTGACTTGAGCTGAGAACTGCATGCATCAAGATGTTAGACTTTAACGCATACAGAATTAACGAGGGAGGGAATTCTTTTTTAACCCTTTGCTTTCTGCCAGAGAGTACCTTTGAATAAATGAATTTCCCCTGAATACTCTTCATGGGAAACAGTCAGCTTGGAAAGAGAAGGGAAAACACCGATGAACATCTGATCTCGCACAGGGACAGGCTAAAAATATTAATTCCATTTCCAATGCAGAAAAACAATGAAATATGAAGAACTTAAAATAAACTACCGCTGCTCAAACCTGGAATATTTCACATTGTATGTATGTTTGCTGAAGGATGTAACCTTTCCTCAGTGCACCCTGTCCTACCTACTCAGCTCCTCTATTTCCTTTGCTTTTCATAATCTTGATAATTTCCTATTTTGGATGCAAAGTAACAAGTAATATTCACTCAGGGAAAAACCTGTCAGGCATGGGAGAGGACTTTTTCCCACTTCTGCTGCTTAATAACTTTAGGAATGTGGGTCAACCAATTTCTTTCTCTACTTCTATTACATTAGCAACACGTGTAGGTTACAGAAAGCTCCATACCCAATATTCTGCTGCATCTTTCTTTTTAAAACCACATGAAATTAAGACAAGGCTTAGGGACACACACCCCTCAGCCATTGATGTTCACCGCCTGGCATGGGCTTAGGTCATGCTTTGAAAGGCTCTTTGAGAAGCTCAAGCCAGAGGGATCCCCACATCTGGGGCACCATCAGCCAGTCCAGCTACCCCATGGTCAGCATGTTGGTAGGCCACCATCAGTTAAACCCTTAAAATCATGCTTAAAAATTAAATCCCACGCTCCGAAGAAATTGCTCCCTCTCTCCTTATATCATAGAATCACCAAGGCTGGAAAAGACCTACAAGATCATCCAGCCCAACCATCCACCTATCGTTCTGCTCTACTAATTTTTGGTTTTCCCTGGCCAGAAGGTTGCTGTAAGGGTAGGGAAGTGCTCTCAGCTGAATAAAAGCTGCCCCTTTTCTACTCTCTGCTTACAGATCTTGTGTCTTATGCTGATGAAAAGGGAACAGCTCTTGCATTCCTCTTCCCCACAAATCTTCCTCAGCTGTGGCAGAGTGGGAGTTACACAGAACCATTCACCGACTGCCCTCAAAGCAAAATTTACAGTTACTGGGTAATTCAGTAACTCTTGATCTAGTCCTTGAGAAATGAGATCTGGCCTGGTCCTCCTATCATGGCAATGCAATGTTAATGAAAGAACTATATCAACAGCTCTGGAGTTGTCTCTGTGATTTATGCAAGAAGTTGGCGATAGATGCAATTACAGTAGATTAACTTTGGCATACCTTCAGCGAGAAAACAATAACTCAGGGCCAAATTTTCTTCTAAATATAATCTCCCTCTCGCCTTGCCTGAGTTTCTATTTGTTAGACTTGGACTGACAAACTTTAATTCAAAGAATGTAATTACAACTTCATTTGCCACTAGGATTTTCAGGGCGATATTATTTATTTCAAGGGAAAGTAAGTTTACTTCTCATTGAGCTTAAATATGAAGGTTAATTTTCTTCGAGCCAGAGGATTTTGGTTCTGACTCGATTTCTATGCATTTGGGGCAACCAGCACAGCTGTGAAAACATAATTGCTGTTAAAAATGTAGGGCCGCTCGTTCTCATTTTCGAAATTGCTCACTCTTTTGTGTGCTTCCCACATCCCAGCTTTCTGAAGTGGCCCTGATTAGCTGCCCCAGGTGCCAGCCTTCTGGGCTCCTCACTACCTCTGCCTCAGATGCTTCCAACGACTCTCTGCACAGCAAAAAATAGCCTAATTACAGACAACAAGCTGACCCAACAAATTGGCAGAGGGGCCGGAAAGGGAAGTGGAGACGTTTATTCTTCCCATCACAGTGCAGAGGAATTTTGCCCGCAGGCAGCCCTGGTGAGATGCTGAGGACGTGCAGCTCCATGTACCAATGAGTCCCCAGCTCCAACCCCTGCTCAGTAGGCTGGAGAGTGGATGAATGGCAGAAATCCATAATATATGACCTGATAATATAAACAAAGGTACAGTAGCAGCATCCTGGACCCTCTCTTCTCAGCAGACTCCAAAGAGAAGAGAGACTTTTCTCCCCAGAAACACAGAGGTGAAGCCAAGCCACCATGCAGGCACCAATGCCTGGTGAAGCACAGGGCAGTGTCCAAAGCCTCGGCTGTAACGAGCGCATAAATTAATCCTAACAACCCCTCCTCCAGCCCACACTCCGGGGGCTGCTCAAGCAACACTTGGGGCTGCAATGAGCACAAATGGCTCTTTCACACATCCTAGCAGATGTTACTCATTTTCTCCTCATCTGACTTGAAGTTTTGACTCCATTCTTTCACTGCTCCCAAAGCCTACCAGTTGTCCTAGAAACCTCTCCATGGGCAATGGGCTGTGCTGGTGGGCCATCCCACCCAACAGCTTCTCATCCTGATTGCCTCTGTGTTCCCCACTGAGACTCATCTGCTGACCATTTCCATCGGTGCACTGTACATTGTGCTATTCATCAAGGTGCTAAAATGCCAGATGCCTCATCCCTCTGCATAAGGACTTAAAAACGCTTAGGGACATTTGCAAAACTGTATGGAGGACAGTCACAGCAAGCAGCAGCAGGTGCCCAGTGGGAATGTGATTTGGTTTGGGTGAGTTTGCCTGCATACAGATGAACCAACAGAGCTTAGATTTGTAGAAGGTATCAACTACAGAGCACCCACTGCAGTACATCAGTATTTAATCCCATCGGAAATTGTATTTTTCAGGACAAAATAAACATAGTATTTAGCTCCAAATTCTTTCTATTCCTTGGTTCCCCAGCTCTGTGTGAAAATCAAAACATCTCCTGCACAGCCCTGGAAGAGCGTGGGCCTGACTGCTTTGACTGAACAGTATGAGTAGGAGTCTGGAATGCACTTGATACCTTCCCATGAATTATCTTTTAATTTATTTTAAGGATCCCAGAAGAACCTAAAAATCCTCAATAGGTACTTCATTTTTTTTTGCCAGGTCAATAGTTTCAGCTGTATTGCACTCAGTCAAAGAAAAAGATAATACAACCAAATTCTTGGAAATGAATTGCTGACAATACATGTGTATGCGTTTTTACTCAAATCTATATACCAGTTGTGCAGTGCAAGACACAGAAGTCCCTGACCAGTCCATAACTCAAGATAAATAACATTCCCCGTGGATCCTACCGGTTATATTAAGCACACAGATCACCCAAAGTCAGTTGTCACCGCCAGCAGGAACTGATCTAAAATAAATCAGCCAAGAGAGCTCCAGTGCAGTGCTTGGAGCCCAGGGTGAAGGGGAAAGGGGCTGTTCAGGGGACGTGTGCTCATGCCCAGCTTTGTCCTTGGACCTCCCAGCTCCGAGTAGTCGAGACCTGCCCAGCCCATGAGGTTCCCAGCACTCTCTCAGCCATTCACAATTCCACAAGAAATTCTGAGACGAACACAAACTTCATGTATCCATGGGGAATGCAATGCAAATATTAATGAGCAAAGGGTTTCACTGGAGAGCTGCAGCTCTCCATTCACCAAAATCAACTTTAGAAGAGTCCCGAGCAATTAAGTAGCGATATAACATCAACCACCAACATTCAGTCTATACATAACTCAGGTTTGAAGTAACATCACCCCAGGGCAGGGAAGCTTACCAGTGGAATTTGCTGTGCATTTGCATGAACGAGAAAACAATAAATTAGGAATCCCTTCAGGTAATCAAACCTCAGAACAGTAGGGGCTGAAAGCTGCCCTGCCCAACTCTGTGATTGATTTTCTTTGGGAAGAGATCTGTGATTGATTTTCTTTGGGAAGAGATCTGTGGCGCTCTTTGGCATAAGAAATGTGCCCGTAAATTTATGAGTGTGCCTCTGAGCTGTCAGAGCCCTGCAGCCACAAGCCAAGGGACAGCATGCACCGTGTTCATCCATGATGCATTCCAGCAATTAAAAAGCCAAGCAATACACTGTGGCAGTTCCTTAAAGAAAACTTGTCAATGTTTTGCAGGCAGCGGGGTAGATATTTGCCCTGCAATTTCCTCTCCCATGACAAACCCAGCAATTACAGATGCTGGGAAGGTAAAAGGATCTGTGCACAACAGGGAGATGAAATTGCCATAAATACAGCTGCTCCACTCTTCTACAAGCACTGCTTTCCAATCGCAGCCCTACAGCACTGCACCGTGCCACGGCTCAGCTCCCCTCCATAGAAACCCATCACATCGTGCTACTGTGCCAACAGGGGTTTTTTGGCACACTCATTTGCCACTGCTGTACCCAATCCCACACAGCTGCAGCTCACAGAGGGGGACAGTGTCAGCAGAGCCCAACCCTGAACACAACAAATTAGATGTGAGTGATTTCCCCAAACAGAGGCTGGGGAGGACCGTCCGAAACAGGAAAAATCAAAACAACTTTTCAGCAGGAAACAATGGGACAGATGTAAGAATATTTATTACTGGAAACTGCTAAACATGCCAATTAAATTTGAAGGGACTTAAATGGATTAAGCTATTTTTTACTGGAAAATGTGAATGAGTCGTGAATCAGAGTAATACCTTCAGCAATGTCGATGTGCTGTCCTGGAATCTTGCTCAGAAATCAAAGAAAAAAAAACCTCTGAAAGATCCAAACCAGACAATAATCTTTCTGTTGCATTAATTGCATCAGTGCCCTGCATCACCCCCCAGAAATGATTCAGTTCCATCTCTCCGGAGGCTAAAACTGAGCACAAAAACCGTGGCAGTTTCTCACAGCACCCCCAGGCCAACAGGCTCATCCTGTGCCTGCAGCCATCCGAGTGGCTGTGACCAAAACCCCCTCTTCCTCAGGGAGAACTCACAGCACTGACCGGCCCCAGACCTTGCACTGATTTCTCTCCCACCAGCAGAGACAGCCCCTTCCTAAGAAGGAAAACTGAGAAGTGCCTTTCCAGTAAATCGAGGAAAACAATTTCATATTTCCAAAAGGCACTGAAATTTGTCCATTGTAAACATTGGTTTTGCAAAAGGACACTTTCCCTCAGAAAGCTCTCCAAAGGACTCTGCTCAGCTCTACTCATTATCACCCTCTTCCCTTCCTTCCACATTTTATATAGCACTCCATGTTATCTTGCACGAATTTGTCGTGTTTCTCCCAAAATAGTATTATATTTAGAGAGGTTACAAGGAGGCACTAATAAAATTCTGGTTATTTAAAGAGCAGAGGATAAATGTGACACACACACTCCCCTAAATAGAAAGCAGCTGGAGGAATACTAACAATGTCAGTGTTATGCGTAAACTCTGTTTCCCCATAGAAAACTATGGAAACAGAAAAAGAACCCAGAAAAATTCACTTTGCTCAAGCTGAGACTTATTGCTGCTGGTTCTGGGTATAGCTGCTGCAAGAGACAGATTGCTTCATGTTTCCAAGCTTTGCTATTCTGATTGCAGCAAGATTCATTCCGATTTCCTCCCTAACATCTTAAAGACCAGGGAATTGTATTTTCTTTGGCAGATTCATAGCAATTGTGGGAATATTTTGTCCCTAAATATGAGCAGGTTTTCTCTTCCACAAAGTGACCTAAACCACTGAGATGTTGACCTATTTATGCAGACCGTATAGCACAACTCCCACTTCTTCATATTCAGTGGGAGCTTTGGCACTGTGAAGAACCTGAGACAAATCTTTGTGGGCAGCCACGTCCAAAGCCCAACCCAACATCCACCAGTTATCTGTGGAGGTTGAGGCGCAGAGGTCTCCTGCATGGCTGGCTTAGAAGCGTGACTGCCAGCTAAGGGGCAGCCAAATCCCATCATGGGGATCCTTGGGGAAAGGAGGGAAATGCCACAGATTTAGTTTGGGCCCTGCAGGCAGGTTCTTCTCTATGTCAAGTCAGCACTAAGTCCCAAGCAATGGGAGCCATCCTTGAGGAAAGGGTTAAAAAACCCTCCAGTAATGAGAAGCAAAGGGCCCCGGGGCACTTCAGCTGCTGAAGTGCAGGTGTCACTTACAGAAACCTCACAGAACACAATCTCTTCCCTACCACCAATACTCAAGCCCACGAGGAATTCCTCTCACACTTACAACCAGATGCTGCAATCAACACTCAGCAAGAGGGGGGAAGGACCCACCGCATCCCTCCGGCACAATGGAGCCAAACCACGCTCCAGTGACACCAACAAAGCCACCCTTCTTACAGCCACACAGTGCTATGGGATGGGGACTGAGGAGCAGCAGCAGGAGCTGGCCTTCCATGTTCTACTGCAAGGAAGAAGCTTTCAGGTAGGTCTGCTCTTATTTATGGGCAGCCAAAGCTCTTCAGTTATATCCCCTCCGCACTTATTAAACTCACATTCCTTGACTATGAGGACTTTCTCTTTTTTTGGGGCATGGCTCAGGTGCAGAGAAAAGCCACAGCAGCACATTGCTAACGAGCACCACCATAAGCTAAGATTCAAATAAGCATCGTGGTAGAGGCAGATGTAGTAGAGGCAGCTCCCAGCCCATGTCTTAAACCAGATACACTGCCAGCATCACATGGAGGAGGAAGAGAGGCCAAAGGCTCCCACTGCCCCTTGCCCCACATGGTGCCCATACAACACAGCTTCTCACTCACACCATCCCCAGTTTAAAAGAGGGTCACATCCCCCCACAAAAGCAGCATGTACATGGTGGAAAAGCCAAGCAATGTGATACTCCCCTTTGGCTCAGTCCCCAGTGAGGTCGTGTTTTACTAAATCAATAATCTATTTAGATCTGTTCAGCTTCAGCTTCTTAAGAAACTAATCCAGGCAAGCCTAAAAGTACTAATAACATTTCAGTCTGGGCTTGAAGAGAGATTAGAGAACATTTATTTAGCTTCCAGTATTTTCTCATTGCTCTCAACTTTTCCTTGCACCAGCACCTAAATGAGGAACTACGGGGGGCAGGGGGAACGTAGTAGAGTTTGCATTGACTTAAATTCCACTAGGGAAAAAATACATAAACATATCAAGGCAACCTCAGTACAATTGATCCACTTAACATTCAGTAGAAGAAATACAGAGGAACACACTTAGCTCTGCACGTAGAAAATTGGGGTTTTATAGCTCCATATTTCAAAACTACTGCAATGAACTTCTTTAACTGCAGCTTAAATCCCAGCTCCCAGCACAGCTGCCACTTGCAGCAAGCTGTTGTGCTTGAAGTTTCTTGCTTTGATTGTTTCTTGGGCTTGGTGTTTGGGTTATTTGGAGGTATCTCTCAGCAGGAGCGTGTTAACCCAAGTGACAGAGACCAGCACCTTACCTAATCATAGTATGGCTTGGGTTGGAAGGGACCTCGAAGATCATCCAGTTCCAACCTCCCTGCTGAGAGAAGCATTTCCAACTACTAAATCCTGCCACCTCTGCCTCCCAGTCCTTGTGCCCTTTCATTGTCTCCAGGAAGAAAACTCAGGCGTGTGGGCTGGAAAGGAGCCATGGCACCTGCGTGTATGTCAGATTATAATTGGAGTACCATGAGTCAAGTGCCTTGGGAAGCAAAAGTTGACTTGCCCCAGTGTGAGAAAGGTTCACATTAATTCAGAGTAAAATTAGCTCTTTGAATAGTTTGTGAACTTTGCACAGCCACAAAGCCACTCACCCTATTTCGTTAGGGTATGGGGACACTGCTGTTCTGCAGACAGGGAGGGGTGAGATGAGGGAACAGCAGCTTCAGGAGCACAGAGACACACAAAGAGCAGCGCCATGGGCACCACCCTGGGAACAGAAGCAGGAAATATTCTGCAGAGCAGGAAAGCACAACTGATGGCAGGAATAAGCCCTTAATATTTCAGTCTTGGCAGCCCCCAGTCTTTATAAAGGCAGCCTCCAGGCAGAGCCACGGGCTGTATTACAAATCCCTGCATGCATAATACAGCGGTGATAAACTGCCTGCAGCCTTCATAAACATCACAGAATCATTAAGGTTGGAAAAGACCACTAAGGCCATCTAGTCCAAGTGCCAGCCCACACACACCACAGCTGGTAAGCCATGGCCCTGGTGCACTGGAGACAGCATCGTCTTCAGCCTCCAAGGGAAAGAAGCAAAAGCAAAAGGCATTACACTGAAGGCTACCATAAGCCTTTACCTGCTTCTTGTTCCTTTGTGTTCCCCAATGACCATAAACCTGTGGATTCAGACCTAACGTGCAGCACGATGACATTTGCTGGAGACACACGACATGCAAAATTCAGCTGCCTCACCCTGGAAATTGTCTCCCTAGCAGCACAGAACAGAAGATAAAGAATGTTGAAGATCAGCTTGTCTTACCATGCTGCAGCCATAGACAGATTTCTACAAACAGAGGCACAAATTATCCCTTGGAATAGCAGGCTGACACTTGAGAAAACATACAGCACCTTTCCCCCCCTTACCCTCCCCATCTGCTCTCAGCCAGATTCCCATCTCTGCAAATCCAAGAACCTGGATCACACACAAGGCCAGCACAGAAGGAAAGGTCTGGCATAGAAATCCCTAATGCCAGTCATACTCAATGGACAGGGCAGGTCCAGAGGTGTCTGAAAGCTAATATATAAGACTTGAAGTGTGACATTAGGGCGCTATATATCTTCAGCTGTCTGCTGCTGTGTCCAGAGTTCCCATAAGGAATGAAAGGAAAGTTTATGAGAACTTCAGCATAGCTGGAAATGCCATTGTGCACAGTCACAGGGTGAGGGGTGGATGGAATTGAATGCCTAGCTTGAGCTGGACCAATTTAAGAGGTTCTTAAGGAAAAATGCATACAATGAGCCAAATCAGTCATGACATTGCTCAGAAGGGTCACACCAGCCAGCAGCTAGCGTGACCATGGACACAGCACCAGGCCAGCCAGGAAGGCAGACATACCATGCCTTTTCCCCTTCTTGCAGCCAGCCATAGCCGATAGCTTCATTTGGAGCTGTTTACATGCTAAAGGCATTGCTCTGGGTACAGACATGTCTAAAGACTGTGTGGGCTGCTTCTCGTGCTCCGAAAGTGCATTTTGCTACTCAGGAGCCGATCCAGCATCCCATTTTCACTTCCGGAGAGCAGTTCCCAGGCGATTCTCTTCCGCTGACCTTCCCCAGTGAGGAGCACCGCAGGCCTTTGAAGATGCAGCCAATAATCCCAATTCTCCTTGGCAAGGACCAACATCTGCAGGGCGGCCGTCCCACCTGGTGCTCACAGAGCAGAGGGGTGGGCCTCACAGAGCTCCTCCCAGGCCAGGCGCAAAACGCCATCAGAGAAATTGGAATATTCTGACCGCAAGGTATCAAAACAACAGGCACAGATGCAGGAAGCAGAGTGCTGGCAAGGCTTGGGCTGCACAGGGCTGGCCTCTGTGCTGCTGGCACCTGCTGCGTACAGGCCTGGGGAGCAATCACTGTTTAAGAGCTATTTTTTTGTGGTGTTATTTGCATTTGGGGGAAGCTTCAGCTTTGGAGCCTGTTACTGAAACCCAAGGTGTTCTTATTGCTGAAATGCCCCCAAAAGCTATGGAAATCTCAGTATGGCAGGGGGAGGAGTGCTGCACAGCACAACCAAAGGCACTGCTATGTGGAAAGCAGAGCCCACCACCAATGCCTGCAAGGGAAACCAGTGCCCAACCAGCAAACATGTGCAAAGCACCAGAGATACAAATGCCAATGAAGAATTTATGAAGGCGAAGGAGTTAATTAGAGACTTCAGGCTTAAGAAACGGTGACAGCAGCACAGAGATAAATCATTCATTTTGGCCTCCGGCAGCACCTGCCTGCTGTCAGCCAGCTGGTTGAGACCTGAGACCAGGCTTGTGTGTCAGGGCAGGAGCAAAACCGACTGTGTGTGCACAGGCAGACAGGAGCTGGCAGATGGCTGCAAGAACCTGAACCCTCACTCACAGGTACCAAAAGGACAGGGCATGCATGCCAGTCCAAGAACACAGCAGTAATTTTTGCAGCCTCCAGTGCAAGGTTTTTGACACTGCATGGAGTGGTGAAGGTCTTTTTGTCTATGTTAGTGTCGAGCATCTGCAATGCCTCTTCGATGGTGGCCTGGAGAAGGAGGATGTGTGCTGCTTGGCCCCCACGAGATGCTCTTGGCCAGTTGATGTTGAGGTGATGGCAGCCCCCATTTCACACCATGACCCCACATCAGCATCCCAATGCTTCCATCTGAGATGG
The DNA here is from genome assembly GCF_016699485.2 of Gallus gallus. Classification (NCBI taxonomy): domain Eukaryota; kingdom Metazoa; phylum Chordata; class Aves; order Galliformes; family Phasianidae; genus Gallus; species Gallus gallus. The sequence goes on from NC_052544.1 coordinate 14,931,396, forward strand.
GCCATTGCCTCCCAAACCCCTGCAGAGGATCACAACTTATGACAAAATCTACCTAGCTCTGCTAAAAATATAAGAATATTTGATCCCCTAAAGGGACAATTTCCCAATTCACTATATGAAATAACCCCTAAAGTGACATTTCCTTTGATTTCTCATTTCCTTTTATTTTTCCATTGGTCTCATCGCATTCTCTTGGCTCATCTCATAGAGCAAGGAAAGAGGATAGCTAATCTGTTTTCCCTCTGCAATTCTTAATGTCCTCTTGATTGAAATTCACATTAACTCTTTGGTACCCTAATCTCAGAGAACACCCATAAATCCACATCCACTCCCATGAGAAAAATCAGCTGCTCTGAAATTTCTCCACCAGGTCAGTGAGACCTGGGGAGATCTCAGGTATGGGCCAGGCATACCTTAGTATGTAAGGAAAGAAGTGCTAACTGTTGAGCATTCCTGCATTGCTGGTTAATTCAGTGCTTCTCAACTTTGTGCAACCCCAAGACTCATTTCGCTGCATTACTGTGCCTTTGCTACACAAATGCAGTTTTGGAATGATAGAATCTTAGAATCATTAAGGCTGGTTCTTTTTAGACCACTGAGATCACCCAGTCCAACCATCGACCCATCACCACCACGCCTACTCGGGCACAGCCCTCCCCTGCAGGATTAAGGCTCCATTCTGCTTCCAGATCACTTGAACAACAACTGCCTGCCTTAGAGCCAGCCAACTGCCAGGAGAGGCTGCCAAAGGCTCTAGGAAATAACTGTGAGCCGGACACAGCTTTGTTCCTGAGTGAAGGTGGTGGAGCCCTAAATTTGGGGCAGGGAGTGGGGGGCTGCATAGCAGCTTTACAACTGTTGTCCCTTCCCACTGCTGATGTGCAGCCCTACAACATCACTGTGTTCTATATTTGTGGATTTTATCAGCCCCACCTTACTCTCTTGCTGATTTCTCATTTAATTTCAGCAACAAACACCAGTTCGACTTCATCACATCAGCTCTCCAACGTGCCATCCTCGCACGGTGTTATGATGGATGGCAGCCTACTAATCTTCCATTAAACATTCGAAGTCTGCATCGTTAGCTCATTCATTTTGTTTGTCTTTAAAGACATTACACATGCTTTCTATCCCAAGGGGTGAAAACACTCAGCATATGAAAAATACCCATCATTACCAAGACACAGCTCAGCAGAAAACGAAGAGATGGGCAGCACCTAACCTAGCTGCAGCAGACAGGGATAATTAAGCTTGCAAAGGCTTTAAATTATGAAGAATTTGATCTAATACCTTTAACTCTCCATCCTGGATAGTTTTGTTGCCACAGTTAAGCTGGGCAGATGGGCTGGCAGAGGACCCACTGTCTTTTCAGAGAAGTGGCATCAACCAGCACAGAGGAAGCTGCCTACAGCTTATTACACAAAGTGTCCTACCCTATCCCCAAAGCCATTCACATGAAAACATGACACAAACAAATTGCCCCAAACTACCCCTTCGACACAGAAAAAGAGCTGTGAAGTGCAAATCAGGAAGGCACAATCTGTTTACTGCCCTGGGGACGTAGGATACATTCCCCCAGCGATAGGATGAGAGGTAATGGCCTCAAGCTGCACCAGGGGAGGTTCAGGTTGGATATCAGGGAAAATTTATTCTTTTAAAGAGTGGTCAGACATTGGCACAGGTGAGCATGGTGGAGTCACTTTCCCTAGAGGTGTTCAAGAAGTGTGCAGATGTGACACTTGGGGATATCATCAGTGGACATAGTGAGGATGGGATGGACTTAATGCTCTCAGAGGTCTTTTCCAATCTCAATGATTCCATGAAACGTTCTCCATGCAACCCATGTGTTATCACTCAGCCCCTGCAATGCTCCAAGGACGCACGGGACAAGGACAGCCACACAGCATCGTGGCCCAAATGTGCAGAATTAAAACCATTTAGGAAAGGGAGCAGGGAACCGAACCCCAGTGCCATCCTAAGCAGGGTAACAGCAGCTGTCTCGTTTGCCAGTCAAACTCATTGCGTGATTACATGCAAAAATAAACGCTTGCAATGATTCTCAGCTCAGATGCCCACTGAGAGAACCGTATCAACGCAAACTGTGCTCTCACACAAAAACAAATGGTAAGTTGTAAAAGTCAAGGAAGTGAGTCAGTAGGAACTTAAACACAGCTCACTATTTTCTCAACATGCAATGCCACAGGCAGGATTAAACCTTTTGTTCGCATCTCAAGGTGATTCTCGGATCACCTACCCGAAGCGTCAGGTCTCCGAGTGGCCGTGCTATTGAAGCCCTTTAAATGATTCATGATGACGAGCTTCAAAGAGCTCCCACACACAACAAGAGACCAACTCGTTCTGATCTCAGCACAAAACTCCAGCTTGGTGAATAATTCAGGTCTGTGAAGAGAGCCGTCTTAAAACCGCTCCCAGGAGAAGGAGCAGAGCCTAGAGTTTAATCTCATAATGGAAATAAAAATAAAAGGAAAATATCAAAAGAAAGCAATGATTGCAAAAACAATATGAGGCTTCTTTTGCAAAATTCATCCGTTGTGAAACTCCGCAGAAGGGAACGCAGCTGTTTTCCCTGAATTATGTTTCATGTTTCCCAAGACAAAAGATGAAATCTAAAGCTTTGACTTTCAACTTGCGATAGACAAACACATAAGGGATGACACAACTACTGTGCACTGCTATGGAGGCAAGAAAAGGGCTGTCTGGAGCAAAAGGTGGAAACGCAGCCTCAACCACATCCCTGACCACATCCTCCAGTGAGAGAGGACAGCACCGCAGGAGCAGCTTACGACACCCTCCCAGATCTGTTTGCTCAAATCTGAGGCAATCTCCACTCACTTCAAGCCCGAGGCTGAGTTTTCTGCTGGCTCTGAGTCTCACCCACGTCACACACTGCATCTGATGCCGAACACAAAGAGGCTACACAGCCCAAAATCTCAAGAAATTAAGTGCACCATCCAAGAGGTAACTCTGTACTACATACAATTCATCTGTGCTCCTTAGATCTGAATGTGAGTGAGAATTCAGGTCTGATTCCTTCCCCAGGTTCCCAATGTGACACCCAGGGACTGTGTCACACTGTCACATCACTCCAAATGCTTCATCTTCTCCTCAGCCAGATGATGAGGACATTCTTAAACACAGCACTTTGCCTCAACAACAGTAAATAACGTCAGCTTCATGGCCATTTTGCAAGCGTTTCACTCTCTCTCAGCTCCTGTACCTTTCCTTTCCCTTAAACCCATTACCAAACCTCCTCCTTCCTCTGTGACCATCATTTGGAGGTGGAGCAGGTGTCAGAAGCAGCCAGACGTGGCTGCCAAAATCCGTCATTCCACGGCCAGAGACACCTTTGAGCTATCAGAAATAATTACTGTCAAGGTCAGCACATGGCACAGCAACACCAAACTGCTCGGGCACACAGTATGCAGTTACCATACCCACACACATCTCGTACACATCCATTTCCCCATGTAAATTGGAAGTAAAGCAGCACTCTGCTTATTACATAGCTCATAAGCTTGGCTCCTCTGACACTTGTTAACAAGAGTCATATAAAACAAGAGGATTCACTCTTGGAAAACTCAAGAATTTCCTTTCCTGCAGCCTGTACATGAGTTTCCCAGTTTGGGGGACGTTCAAATTGCCAACAGCTAAAGCTGCACCCAATTTTTATTAGTAGAGGGGAGGGAGGATGGCTTTCCCTTCCCACAGCCCTGTCTCTGCTTGGGACAAGCACAGCCCCGGGCTGCTCCCACACACACACAGAGCAGACAATGACCCTAAGCTGCAGCAGGGCTGGGATGGGGATGAATTTAAGCTGTATATCCCCAATGCCCTGCCAGCATCCCCCCCAACACAGCCAGCAACTGTTGTGGGATCTGCCTTTTCCACTCTCCTCCAGTTTTTTCCTTCCTCATGTGAACAGGGTGCTGCCAATGTCTTTCAGAGGTTTGCATTGAATTCTTCCCCCACATCTCGGATGCACGGTGCTATCACCAGGCCACAGCACAAACACATCCCTTTACTTTTGTTGCTGCTGAATAACACCCAGAGCAAACCTTCCCCAGTAGGATTCAGCCTCAGGAACTGCCTTAGAACCATGCAGCCCAAATACCCAAAGCCTAACAAACACTCCCACACCTCCGCACACCCCCAGCCCTACCCCAAAACAGGCTTTTTTAACCCCCAAAGCCCCCTGCCACGTCCCCCAGCTCCCCGAAGCAGGCTGTTCCCGGCACGTCGGCACGTCCCGCATGAAACCCAGCGCTTGGAACAAGGCAGACAAACCGCCTGCGTGCAACGTGCAGGCTGCGTGTGGTACGGCTGTACTCACTGCCTGCCAACACCCGGCCGGGAACGCGGCGGGGCGGCCACTGCCAATGGGAGGAAAACAGCCGGGTGGGAAACTTCAAATGGAAGTGGGGCTGAGGGCGTGTGATGGGGCTGGGAGAGTGAGGCAAGGCTTCCCTAACCAGGGGTATGGCTCGGGTCGGTTTGGGTGTGCGTGGGTATGGGAGCAGCATGCTGAGATTAGCCAGGGTTGGCAAAGGTGGTTATTGCACCGTGCTCTGAACGCATCATGAGACCGGGAACCTGACCGTTCCGCATCCCTTCAGCTCCACATGCAGAAGTGTGGAATTGGGATGCTGAGGATGCTCTTAGAGCAACAGTGAAATCAGAATCAGCTTCGGCAAGGCAGAGGGAGCACACTTATATTCCTCAAAGTTTCTGCCTGTTGTTACCTTCGCAAAAAATTCCTTGAGCGTTTGCTCAAGCAACCCTAAAACCCTGATTTCCCGAAATACCCCATACGCCAAACCCACCTAACACCGCCCTCAGGAGCGCGGCGTTAATCTCACCATCCATTTCACCGAGTTTCCCTCCTCTCCGCAAATCGGAGGTGCCTCCCGCAGCCAGGTGAGCCCCCTCCGACCCCCATTCCCAAAGCGGCCGCCCAGCAGAAGCCCAACGGGGCCGCGGCCGCCGCGTCCCCCCCCGCCCGCCCCGTCCCTCCCCGCCGCCCGCCTCTCCCCCCGGGGCTGCGGAGCGGAGGGAGCCGCGCGGCCCCGCATGTTAATGAGGCGGCAGCACGGGCAGCGGGAGCGCATTTAAAAGGGGACGAGCGGGGGGGAACGCGGCAGAGCTCGGGCAGCAGCACCGCCCGCAGCCGCTCCTTCCCACCTCGAGGACGGGAACACAAGACAGAACCCCGCTGCGCGCGCTCGGGTACCTGCCGGCTCGCCATGAAGCTCCTGACAGCAGCCTTGCTTCTGCTGGTCATCGCGATGTGCTTAGCCAGTGCAGAAGGTAAGAGGATTTTTGCCTTTTCTCATTCAAAGCTCTCTCCAGGGTGCGTGTTTGTTTGTTTTTTTTCCCCCCCACCGTATTTTCCTGCGAAAAAGGACAGTCCCCATTACTATAAGTAATATATTGATTGCACAGCGTGAGGCAGCCTTGAGATTTTGTTTTAAAATGTAAAAGCAAAAATACAAAGTTGCACCCTCCCAGCACACTGTGTCCCAGCTGCACCCCCTGCCCTCGCTGTTGGGGGGGGCACACCTCGAATCTCCCCCCTAAAACGAATGGCAATTTGCACCGGGAGAACAGAGCCAAGTTCGAAGTGCACGAATCCCACCGCGTTTGCCAGGGTGCATTTTCTGCTGTGCACAAAACCGGCGGCTTAAAGAAACGCTCCGCTTTTGTCTGGCTGCAAATGCACCGCAGCATCCGTGAGAGGAAAAAGGACTGAAAGTGCTCCAAACTGAGCGAGACACGAGCAAAATGAGAAAGGAGCTGAGAAGGGCATTTGCTTTTTCGGTTTAACAGGAATTCCTACGTTTCCATTTCCTCCTGCTCGATACAATTATATCCAACCCCAGCAGGTGCACTTCACAAAGCTCTCCTATTTACCGAGCTTCAGAACTGCTCTAAAATACATTTCTGGGGGAGCTGCTACCTGTGGCAAAGAAAGCATCGCTCTTTTTAGGCACAGCAGCAACACGAAATGCAGCTTCTCCCCTCAGGGCTCAGCGGGGCAGCCTGCAAGCACACCGGGTGGGGGGACGTTGGGCACACCGGAGGGTGAGCAAATGCTTTCTCTTCCAGGAGTAAAGTGCAAATGCTCGAGGAAAGGGCCGAAAATAAGATTCTCTAACGTACGGAAGCTGGAAATAAAACCGAGGTACCCATTTTGTGTGGAGGAGATGATTATGTAAGTTTTACCTTCATTTGTTCTTTCCGTTTTACTGTCAGCTGAATTATATTGCTTTACTCCGCGAGATCCTCCTTTGCTCTTTGCTTTTATCATTCTCTGGCATGCCAACTCCTGGGAAAAGTCACTTGCTGTCTCTGATGCAATAAATGTGTAATTCTGATCAAAAACTCGGCTATCAGTTGTTGACACTGTTGTCTGCTCAAGGGATTATATGCAGAACAGGTAGCAATAAAAGGAAAATAAGTTTGAGTGAAAACAGGGACCGATACCACGGTGAGCCGCTGCTGTAAAATCCAGAACTATTCAAAGTTTGTTGGGATGAGCGAAGCGAGAACAAGAGCAGGATTTGTCTCTGCACAGTTTCATCCCAACCAGAGTCCTCAGACCGACACAGCCCCGTGTGCTGCATGGGATCCCCCAGCACAGAACCCTCCTCCAAGCTGCACTGCCAGCCCTGAGTGATGCTGCTGGGAGCCTCGGAGCGATGCACAGCAAAGCAAGGCAGCCACAGGGATTAACAGCGCCTCTGATGGAGTGGTTTTCTTCCCCCCATTTTAAATACGAGTGGTTTGTGGGGGGTTTTCTGTCCTGGTTTGGCTAACTTCCAACACCCCACAAAACCCCAGCACATGGAGCTGGATAATGACCGGAGTAACTGAGAAGACTGCAACAAACTTGCCACCTACAACAGGGGAAAAAGGGTCCTGAGTGCAACCACACAGCCCAAAATACTACAGAACAGTTCACTCCGGTGTTCACTCCTCATCCACAGAAAGGACGTCAGCATCCTGCCCTGTACCATAAGATCCCCATGGCACCATCCTGCCAGTCCCATTCTGCCCACCCTGCCTGCACAACCACAGTGATGCCTCCAGAGCTGAGTCCATCACTGCAGAGGTGCTGCCCAGGGCAGCAGAGCTTTGTGGCACAGGATTGGAGATCTGCAACAGGCTTCTCCACATTGACACCAGCATCCCTGTGAGTAGCCGAGCCAAGCTTGGCAGCCAGCAGAGAGAAGAAAACCACGTGTGGAATAGATTTCATTCATGCAACTTCTCCTTTTCCATCAGGAAGCTGGGAAATCCCCAGTGCCTGCATTGCTATCCCAACAGAGAGCTATGCATATGCAAAGCAATGCTATTGAAGCTCACAGAGCTGCAGCAGCTGCTGGGACAGAGCTGTCCCATCACTCTCCCATGCTCCTGGAGACACCCATGGGCCAGTAACATGCTGCCATCACTGCCTTCCCAGCCACCCCACTGCAGCCTGAACAAGCTCAAATTAATATTCAGAGCCAAGGGATCTGGGAGTCTCCGGCCGAGGCACAGAAGAGCTGAATTCCTGCAGCCCAGTGTTTGTTGCTGTGGTGATTGTTTAAAATGAGTTGATGAAGCTGCTTTCCCTCCCGCTTTCCTCAAAAGCTCTTGTTTCGCTTGTATGGGGTACACGATAGAAATGAGGTCTGGCAGATTAGGAGAGGTGTGGATGCAGTTTAGGAAGGAATGCATCTTTGGCCATACACCCCCCAGCAGAGCCATGGTGCAGGGTGAGTGCTGAACTGAGTCCTAGCCCTGGTTAAAGCCTATCTGGATTCATGGCACACCAAGTAGGAGGCACTTTTCCCCCTCTGGAAGTAAAAAGAGGGAGGTTTAATATTTTGTCTGAAAGCAGCCATCCCTTCTGTGCATCTCCAAGAGGGGAACATACCTGGTGCTTAAACCCAGAGCTGGAGAAGTGAATATATCAGGGACAGTGTTGGCACAAGGACCCTCAGACACTCAAATGCCACCTGAGGGAGCCCTCTGGAGGTGTAAGAGACCTGCAGCATCCATCCTGCTCAGCCTGTCCCTGCAGCACACCCAGACAGATCCTTTTGTCAGGAACTCAGCGTCTACAATCTCTCTTCCTAAGCACCTGCCACTAAACCTGCCTGGCAGCATGCCTGCACCCTAAGGTGGCATTGCCCAGCGCACACCCACTGCTGCCACCCAGGGCTGCGCCCTCAGCACCAAGAACGATAAGGATGTCTCACAGACCTACATTTAGCAAAGCAATGCATCTCAGCAGAGAAAAATCTGTTGTATGGTGCACCTCTCAGAGGTGGTCTCACAAACAACTGAGAGGTGCACCATACATCTCCTCCTCCTTGCACTGCAGGGTCAGAATTGTCCTTCACTCTCTGCTGCTTCTCAGAGGAGCTCTCATCCTCCTGTGGTGTAGCTTGGCTATCGCTTTCTGGAAATATCCAGTGTGCTCTGTCATAAGAGAAGCTCAAGCCAAGGTCTGGCATGGGTCAGTGCAGATGGTACAGTCAAAGAGATGGCTGCTGGATGGAGGAACTTCGTGCCAACCTCATGCTTTCTAAAACCCACAAGCTTTGTGCCTTCACTGAGCTTGGTCTCACTGCCTTGCTCATGTACTGACCCCCTGGGGCTGGCTGAGATGGCAGCAGTGACCCCTCCCCTTCCATCCTCTGCAGCCCAGAGACTTTTGAAGGCCATCAAGTGTTCTTTTGTGTGTTGGGAAAGAGCTAATTCCTCCCAGCAAGTAACCTGAGAGTTGCACCTTGTTTTCTTTGACTTCAGCTTACACCCAGTGGAAGGAGAGCAGAGAAAGGAAGCAGGAATGAAGGTTAATTAAACAGGAAGAAATTAAGCCCAGTATACAACACTGAAATGGGAAACACAGTGGGACCCTCAGCTGAACAGGCAGCAATGAGCAGCGTTTCACTTCCCACAGGGGTGTCCCCACTGCAGCAGGGGGTGTGCTGGGAAAGCCCACGAGGCATTCTGGTTGTGCCAAGAGATGCTCAGCTCCTTTCTGAACCAATCCATGCCAGAAACCTGTTACACATCCACAGCTATTTCTGGTTTTCTGCTATTTGTCTATTCATGTTTCTAATAGCATTTGACTAACTCCATTATAATATCTTGGGTACACTGGAAACCCTTCCCTTTTTGTGGATGGTATTTACTGCAAATGAATTAAAGCCAGTAAAAACCTGTAGGGTTTCCTCAATTGCCAAATGAGCAACAGAACCAGAAAACCACTTCGTGTTGAGCCCTGAGAAGCACAAACAGCCCACATCTCCAGAGAGCCACCCTCTGGGGCAGCAGTGCCAGGGCTCCCACATCACCTCCGCTGGGGCAGAGCCTCCAGGGCAGCATCACTGAGCTCTCTGGGAGGAAACCTGGAGTGCCACACAGAGCTCTGCCTCTCAGCATGGCTCGTCCCGGCACTGAGACACCACAGCAGTGCTGCTGACATGGGCAGACTGATGTGCCTGCAGTCAGAGGAGGATGGAGCCCTGGCCCTGCTGGGCTCAGCAAGCAACCAACCAAGTGCAAGTGTTTTAAATATCATTGAGTAAAGAAAAATCCAGGTTTGATTTTTTCCCTTTGGATGCAATGTTGTTGAGCCTAAAGGAACCATCTCCTCCTGCAAAGACCTTGTGGCTGCCCAAATGAGCCTTAATTAAGCCAGCTATTAAACTCAAAAGGAAATACCTAACAGGCAGACAGAGCAAACCCACTGATTAAAAATAATGGGTTCGTCTTCATCTGGTACAACTTAGCCTGGCTCTGTGGACAACATACTGAAGTGCACTGATTGATAACAGCTGAAGATCCGCTCCAACATTCTTCTAACTCAGATGGCTGCCATAAAACACAGCAGGAAACCCTCCTGCTGCCCCCATCACTGCCTGGGTGAATGCCCTGAGCAATTCGGGCACTGCTCTGCAGGCACAGCCATGGCCTGGGGCTGTCTGCAGTGCCCATAACTTGCATGCTTCCCTTGCAGCGTGACCCTGTGGACGAAAGTGAGAGGTGAGCAGCAGCACTGCCTGAACCCCAAACGCCAGAACACAGTGAGGCTGCTCAAGTGGTACCGAGTATGGAAGGAGAAGGGCAGGTAAGAGAATGGGCACACGCTGCCGGTGCTGCATCCAGCACAGGGGATGCGTTTCATTGCCAAAATTATAAGTAGAAACGGATGCTCATGATGCAATTTCTTTCCTGCCACATGCACTCCTTGCTTCTATTTTAGGATTAGGCTGTTATAACTATAAATAGTCATTATTTTCTGCTAAACTCTGTCAGCTGATGATCTTGGCTATTTACACGCACTCACCTCCTCGTTACAGCTAAAAAGCCAAGATGAAAGGCCAAATGACTTCCACGCAGTCATAAGGAAAGCAGTCAGCAGAGCTGGGATTACACTGCCCTACTTTATGCCACACAATTCAGTTGCAAAACTTCAAAATCTACAGCTCTCAATGCCACAGGTCTTGGCCAATTTTAACTATTGCATCATTCCCAGGGAATGCTAAGGTGCACTGCTACCTTTCCCCTTGCAAAGACCTATGTAACTGATGGCAAGCCATCAGGCTTTGCTGGTTGCTTGGGTTTGTTTGTTGGCACAGCTCCTGCCTGCTACTCAGGCTTCTCCACAGCCCAAACTAAGCACAGCAAGGAGATATTTCAGACACAAGGATCCCAATTTATTTCAGTGCCTTGGTTTAAGCAAACAACTGGTCAGTGCCTTTGGGGCCAGCTGTACCAAACCCACTGAGTTACCCCCCAGGGAAAGACAGGGAATTTAAAGGAAAATAGCACAAACACTGATTTCCTCCCCAAAACAGTACTGCCTCTGCTCTAAGACTGTTTTCACCCAAAGAACTTGAGCATATTAGAGTTTGCAGCAAACAAGGCTGCCAGGTTTGATCCTCAGGGTGTAAGCTAGAAAACTAACACAGAGCCTGGTATTATTCCAAAGATGACATACTGTTGACTTACTATCCATTCTAATACAGATGTACAGCTATGATTTACTTCACAGTTGCATATAAGAGAGGGATTCTCCAGTGGTTAAAGAGTACTATTGGATGTGGAATTCCCTATCTTGCATGTCCCACTCATTGCAGCCAAGCACGTCAATAGCTTTCCAACTTACTTAAGCAGAGGCTAACACTCTGGCTTCTGGGTTTTAATTACTTGGAAGGGAGTTGTTCCTTTCATGGTTTAAATACTTTGCTCTCTGTGCAGGGTTTATGAAGAATAGGAGGCGGCGGTGCGAGGAATGGAGAGGACTCCCTTGGCTGACGTAGGACTGGGCTCTGCAGAAGATGATTTCTCTCTCACAGACATAAGACACAAATTCTATATTATTATAAAGCACTTTTTACCAAGGGTCAGTTTTTACATTTTATAGCCACGTGCAAAAGGCTTCCAGATTCCATGAGCATCTGTTGCACTTCAGATTTCACACCTGCCTGCATTGTACCAAGGCTGGGGAAAAAACAACTCTTGTTTGGCATTTTAAAGAGGTTTGGTTGGTTTGGTTGGTTTGGTTTTGTTGTTTCCTGCTTTTTTTTTTAATTGTTATTCATTCATACTTCACTATGATCGCAATTGAGCTTTATAAGCTCATTAGACAATGTTTGTAAGGTATTCTCCAGCTGCATCCCTCAACCTTTGGCAATGGGGAAGCCTCAGGGCTGTTGGTCACATTGGCAGCCCCCAATGGGGCAGTGCTGGGATAGAACAGGAGCTGAGCTGGGTGAGGTGCCACCAACACAGTGGCTGTGGTGCAGAAGTGAGGTCCCTTGGCTCATCAGCAAGGGAGTGCAAGCATCACTCATGTACCTCTTCCTTAACAGACCTGGGGTCTTGCTGCAAGGTGAAGTGGTCCACCCTCCCATCTAACATTTCCTACACTAGAGAGCATTTCTAGGTCTTTTTTGTTACTAAGAACATGCTTAATTTCTTTTCTTCCTCCACCTGAAGCTCTCCCACAAAGTTTGTGGCTTCAGGACTCAGACACTTCCAGCTTCAAGACTATTGTGTACGATTTCCTAGATTTGTAGCAAAAAAAAAGCCTTTAAAAGGCAACTTTTTATGAAAAATACGGTAGGGCAAACATATAAATACCTATGTTTTAGTCACAATACAACATATTCATTATTTTGAATGTAATACTTCAATGTTAAGCAAAGCATTCCTCTTTTTAAGAATAACAAAACTACCTTTTCATTTGTAAATACACTATAGGAAGTCTCCCTATCCTATCTTTCTGTATAATGTACTGTACTGCTAAATTATCATATGCTATTTAAATGTTTGAGATACTTAGAAGGTTGCATGCAGATTTCATATTTCTTTCTAAGACAAATGGAAAAAAGTAATAAAAATATATTTAAAAAAAATCTGACCATTGCTGCCAGGTTTCCTTCAGGAACCCCAACCGTTTCCAATCACTTATTTCAGTGGGCAGTTTTGCTGAGGGCTGATGTAGAGTCAGGGCAACTTGGTAACAACAGGGCTAGCAGAGCTTTTCTGGCACTGCTTAATTCCCTTTTTTGTTTTAGGATTTGGACTTTACCTAAATACTGAGGAAACCTGCTGCACAAACAGTGGATGTGCCATGTGCTTATAGTAGAGTTATGTTAAATAAATATAAACCAGCCACCCTCAGTGTATATAAGGGAGTAAGATACAGCTAGAAAAGACCTCAGCTAGATGGGGGAAGGCTGTAACCAAAGGGCTGTGAGCCTCCTCCTGCTCTCTCCTTGCAGTTTCAGCCCTTGCACCCAACACATCTCCCACCCCTCAGGAGGTTCAATGCACAACAGTGATCTTCTCAAGCCCCGAGGATCTGAAAAGAAAAGCAGCAGGTAGAACAGGAGAGCAAGGAGGTTCTACGTGCATTAAAGCCAGCCCTGCCCTGAGCAGCCCCAACTCCTACAGCATTATCCATGCTGCCTGAGCTTGCAAACCATGCCATATCCAAGCAACGCCTGGTTTCAGCTCAAGGGGTTTTTCCAGTTCAGACAGCAATAAAGCACACACATTACATGTATATTTACTGTGCTAATATTCTTGCAGAGATGGAGAAAGAAACATTGACATCTCACGGCTCTATTCTGCACAAGGATGCAGCAACACCTTCCTAGTAAAATGCTTTGGGAAAATCCCAGGGTGTGTGAGAAATAAAAACCTCTGGGTACAACAACCACAAGGCAGCACTTCAGGGTGAGCTCTGACACTGTGGGCAAACCCAGACCCAGGGCTATGCCAGCTGCCCCTGCATTTCCCAGCTCCCATTTTAGTGAAAGCAGCCATTCTGCCTTGAGGAGGCTCCATTTCAATACACTGACAGACTTCAAGAAACAGCTCACACCGATTTAACAACCACCAGGCAATGAACCTCCTGGAAAAGCATCGCTGCTGTTGCACAAGGAGTGGTTGGCACCATTGGGAACACCACGCACAGCTCTGGTTGCTCAAAATGCAGCACAGTGATTCACACTCACTGGACAGTCTGTGCAAGCAAACCTTAGCTCTGGGTTTGTGTGCCAGACCAAAGCCACTGGGAAAAGCCAGACACAGAAAACCAGATGTGCACACTGGAAATGCCCACTGGGTCTCTTCAGACTAAAGCATCTATGCTAAAATGTTCAATACGTATGTGCATGCACTTCCCCCCCTAGATTTGGCAGCAACCTCAAGGTCTACCTTTCTTTTCCCAGCAGGTTGCAAGGAGGAGCCCACTCCACTCCCCTCCCCCTATATAGAAACCACACATTTGTCCTTTGGGACTGAAGATGAGGCTCCACCACAGGGATAAGGACATCTCCAGCATCTCCACCCCTCCCTGCCCTCTGCCATGGGTATCACCTGTTCAAAAGCAGTTCTACCAGCTTTTATTTCAGTAAAAGCACAAGGCTGAACCCAGCAGCTGCAGTGAGCTGACACAATGTGGGGGGGCCTCTTCGGCAAGCACAGTACATGGGATTAGTAATGTTATACAGATCCTTTCACCACTTGCCTTTCACTTGCTCATATATGGTCCAGGTCAGCAATGGACAAAAAGTTTATTAAGCAGCAGTGGTTGGATGCCGTGTGTGGGACAGCACAGCCCCACTGCTGCCATGTCCCTGAGCTCCTTAATCAATTAAACATCAGGCTTGGCCCTCACTGACAGAAACAGGAGTAATTGAGAATAAAACCAGCACTCTGCCCAAGGTCCCCGTGCCTTGACATGGCAAGCAGCCTCTGTGCAATCCAGCATGATTCAGCAGGCTCTGCTATGAGCCCAGGCACCCCCAGAGCACACTCTCCATCAGGTCTAAAGAAACACCAGTCACACTTCCTGCTTTCTTCCCCCCTCTAAAGTCAGCTTCCAAAAATGAAGCAACTGAACCCAGATGTGCACAGCATCTAAAGACCTCACCGACTGCAATTTGCTCAGCGCCTCTGGCAACAGGCAGAATGTTTTTGGATGAGTTTGGGTTCTGGATCCGGGGGGCTGAGCAGCCTATTTCACAAGCCTCAGCCACACTGACTTCATTTCAGCCCAGGCTCAGCACTTTCTGGCCTGGGCCAACAGTCCCGGTTGCCGTGCTGGAAGAAAGCAGGGCTGAAAGGACATCTAGTGGCAACTGAAATCCGCTCAGACAGCCCGGGGACGCCTCCGAAGCCCTACGGCTGCGTGCAGGATAAATCAGCTCATTGCACTGCTGCTGATGGGAATGCTCTGCAAAAATAAACTCGCATTTCCTTACCCGAGCACGGGAAGCCCCTAAAGCACAGAAAACACAGCTGTTCTACTGCGTGGTGGATTTGGGGAACACTGCTCCAAGGACACTTATGCACAGTTGTTAGCCTGCAAATGCAGGATGTGCACACTCAGGGCACAGTGGCCAAAAGGACACACAGCTGCCACCACGCCTGCAGAGCCACATCCATCCCACCTATCCAGAGCACTGAGTCACTGCACAGCACATCCCAAACCTTTAGCACAAGGAGTCTCTGCCCCACACAGCCACATGCCAGCCTTGCCCTCCTGCTGCTGACTCCCAGCCAGCCTCAGCCCAGACGGTGTTCTCCAAGTGTTGTGCTCAGTTCATATCTTTGAACCTGACTGCTGGACTTCCCAACAAGGACACAAAGTTAAAAAAAATCACACAAGAAGATGACTTGCTCTCTCTTGCTGGGATATAAGCAGATCATCATCCAAACATCAAAAGAAAGCCAAGATCCCTGGAGGGTATGCTTTACAGACATGCAACATGCACTACCATTTAACATATGAAGCATAAGCAACGTGTTGCATTTCTGATCCTTTTGCCAATCTCTGCAAAGCATTCATCTCCCCTTTGATTTTTCTCTCATCTTTTGCCTGTTCACATTATCAGCTCTTTGGGCAGAGGGCACCCAGCCCAACAGGAGCTGCTCCAAGTAGGCACGTGGGACCTGGGATGGAGGGATGACATGATGTGACACAGGGTGACAGGCAGCCAAGGCCTGAGCAATCATCACATCTGGGCTTTTGTTTTTGCTTCCCACTAAACAAGAAAGGTTGGCAAAGTCCTTTTGGAGGAGCTTCAGATCCTCTTCTCCCCTCCCAAAGGAAGAAAAAAAAAAAGGAAAACTTCTGGTGCTTGCTTGAGGCTGGTAATTACAGGGATTAATTATGATTTATTCCCATCATAAATCTCAAAGCAAGAAAAGGGTTTTGAGGCTTGCAAGATTTGCTGGATAACAGAAGCAAAACAGCTCTAATGGCCCTTCTTTGTTGTGCGTAATTAAGGATTCTGAAGCAACTGATCCCTGCACCGGTCCATGGTTAGAGACCTGCAAGGCAAAGCAGGGCTCTGTGCAGAGCCACCAATCGCAGCCCTGTTGGGTTACCAGGCGCTGTGTGCTGCAGTGAACACTCGGGGACTCCCAGAAAAGGCAGCTTAAGAAGGAAAAGAAATGCTACCACAGGCTTTAAAAGAAAGACAGACAGACCGACCAGCAATTTTGAGCTCACTTCCAATCCCAGAAGTCTTTTGTCTGCCCCCCAGGAATTTTGCCTCATTACTGCCCATTCATTTCCATTACCTTCATCATTACACCATTTACATTTTTTTCCATGGGGTTTACTTCAGCTTCCTCTCTAAGTCCTGAAGACTTAACACTTCTGCAAATACATTAGTAAAACTAACCCCACCTGGAGCTCCTGGACCCAGCAACTCCAAGTCAGGCACCACTTCCTCCCCAGCAGGAACCAGTTTGCCAAATGTTGCCTCTCCAGTTCAACCTATGAGTGCTCCCTCTCCTTTTTTCTACACAGCAGCAGGAAAAGTCTGCCAGGGAAATGAAGCTCATCACTACAGTAATCAGCACCAAGTGGTGACACCTGGCCTCAAGCAGTGCCACCAGCCCACAGGAGACTGAGCTCCCTTCTGCCCAGGCTCTGCAGAGCTAATGGAGAGCAGGAGATTATCAGAATCACCTGGGAATCTTAAGGCACCTGGGACAGGAATTTTAAAAATAAAGGCTCGTTGGATTTCTCACACCTGTGAAACTTCTAGCCTCTTAAATAAGGGAAAGGAGAATAGGATGCACAGATAGGAAAACACAAAACGAGCATCAGTAATGATCAGAGCAACGATATCTGCCCTCGAGTGATTTGCATGGACCATTAGGCTGATGTGATGGCCCCTGTCCCAACCCAAAAGTTCTTCCCAGTCCTCATGGCACCTGGGCACAACCACACCTGCCAAAAAGGGCCATTCCTTAAAGTCCTGATTACTTTTATCATACACATTGACAACTAGGGCAGTAAAGCAAACTCAGGAGCACAGAGTTAAAACACAAGTTGAAAGATGTTGCTTTTCCATAGCAAAGCATTCATCCTGTTTTACTAAAGGCACAGCCTGTGTCACAATGACCCAAAAGCTGACCAGATGCTGGCTGCTCTGCTTTAAGGTTAACTACAGCATTACAGTACACAGGAGAGAGGAGATGGGTATACAGCTCCAGGGGCTGGACAGGACCTTGAGCCCTGTAGCAACTTGCTGCAGTGACTCACCCATAAATAAGATGTAGAGCTGATAATGTTTTTTTTCTACCTGCCTTCCACCTTATCTCTTTTTTTTTTTCTTCTTCTTCTAGATAATCCTTTGTAGAATTCGCTACGTGCAACAACTCACTACAAGCAACAACAAGAACTTGGCTGAACCACACGGTAAATATCAAAGGGAAATTTTAAAGCGGTCATAAAGCATCAGCAGCCACAAAGCATTCAACTTTTCGCATTTCGAAAAAAAACTTATAGGATTATCCACGCTTACCTGAAGCAGACAGCAAAGCTTTCGCCAGCATCGCCGCGTGCGGAGCCGGGCGGCCGGAGGAGCAGCAGCTGGGTAGAGACTGACACCGTGTGGCTACTTCTGGCTCTTACAAACCGGGAAGGTTGGGCTCTGCCCCCTTTAGTAGGGGAGGTTGTGGGAGGAGTGCATAAATTAGGAGCTAAATTCCCAGCACCTGGCGTGCAACGCGTGCGGTTGGGTTGGGTTGGGTTGGGTTGGGTTGGGTTGGGTTGGGTTGGGTTGGGTTGGGTTGGGTTGGGTTGGGTTGGGTTGGTAGGTTAACAAAGATAACTAACAATAAATGTTTTTTTTTTTTTTTAATTCATACATCATTTATTTATTTTTAATCAAAAACGCCTCTTTGGATTAGGGTCCATTTGCATACATATTTAAAGCCGTAATACAAGTAATAAATAAATAAACAAAGCAATCTTGTGAATTATGTTTCCCTGAGATCTTGCAGCCTGGCTCCCTTCCTCGGTTTGCACAGCAGGGTTAGAGGTCCAGAGCCTTTCCTAGCTCTGACAGCTGCTTTGGAGGAGTTTGGCTGCACTAACTCCAGAGAAATTATCTCTAATTCCCAGCAGAATAAGTGGAAATAAGATCAAGTCCAGCAGTGCATTAAATCTGCTCTGAAAGAAGAATCAATCCTATGGGCTTACATCCAAGAGGGTTAAAACCAAGGCTGTGGTCTCAAGAAGTACATTCACTTAACAATTAGCAATTGCACTTATTTTGCAATTTTCCGTGAGTGTAGAACTTATTGGAATTTAATACACACTTTCACTGTAAAGGAACACAGCATCCCTGCAGCAGAGGCTCAGCGGAAACACATCAGCCAAGCCCGTCTCCCCTCATTAGCCAAGGGCTGTGCAAGTGCATGCAGCCCCTGGAAGCAAAACTCACCTGGGACATTTACTTCCCCTTAGCCATGTTCCTACACCATCTTTCTAACTCCCTCACTGTTGTGGTTAAACATGATGGGGTTTTTTTTTGTTTTGTTCTGGGATTTTTTAATTATTATTTTATTTTAATATGTAGAATTAATATGTTATCAGTGAAAGAAACACTATTCAGCTGTCGGTGATGGAGAGCAGCATTGAGCCCCCCACATCTCTGCAGCTTCTTGCCCTGACAGTGGAAGGATTCGAGCAAGAGCTGAAGATGGTTAAAACTGTATTTTTGTCCCTGAAGAATGAGGACATAGAAAGATACACTGCACATCTAGTGCTAAGGTAATGGACTGCAAAGCAATCCAGTTCAATGGCCACAGACCATTTAAGTCAATGCAAAGCACTCCTTCAAATTCCAGAAAGCAGAGCAACTCTACAGGTTATTTTACATTTGCATTTGGCTAAGATGAATTCATTTTATTTTTTCATATAAGCTATAAGGCATCCTGTGAGTGTGGTGTACACGTGTTCACTCACGTGTCTGTGTGTGGATGCACACATGGGGCTGCTCCCCAGCCTGGCCCTGGGAGGAAGCAGGCAGTGCTCTGGCGAGTGCAGCCCTTGTACGGACAATGCCAGGGAAGGGATTATACCAGGGATTAACATCTTAAACCCCCTCACCAGACCTTCCGACCCGAAGATCTTCTGGCCAGCAATCATCCCGCTGTCTCCGGGACTGTTACATCCCAGATTCAAACCTGAGTTCCAGGTGAAGTGGATGAGAGCTGTCTCAGCCCCCCGCCCCAAATCCTCAGCTTTGGGGCTTTTGTCCTTTTCTTTCAGCCATTCTCTCCGTTTCTCCTGCCGTGACCGGGAGGAGACCCCACGAGCGCTTTTCTTGTCGCCTGCCTCCTCCTAATTCCGGGTAATTTATCCCGTATTAAAATTCCCTTAAGGAAGAAAGACCCAGAACTCAACACCTGCTATGCAAATGGCAGCAAATCCCCGGCCCCACGGCGGGCGGTGCAGACCTGTGGCTGCCGGTGGTCCCAGAGCTCCCTGTCCAGCCCTGTGAACTCAGCCCAGCACTGAGGGGCCCAGAACACCCCCAGGAGCTCATACATCGAACAGTTATATTGCTTCAGGTCTTCACAGATATCTTAGAGGAAAGGAAAGGAAAGGAAAGGAAAGGAAAGGAAAGGAAAGGAAAGGAAAGGAAAGGAAAGGAAAGGAAAGGAAAGGAAAGGAAAGGAAAGGAAAGGAAAGGAAAGGAAAGGAAAGGAAAGGAAAGGAAAGGAAAGGAAAGGAAAGGAAAGGAAAGGAAAGGAAAGGAAAGGAAAGGAAAGGAAAGGAAAGGGAAAAAATAAAGAAAAAGGGGGAAAGAAAAAAGGGAAAGAAAAAGAAAGAAAAGGGGAGGAGAAAGACAAAGAAATGGGAAGAAGGAGGGAAAGAAATAAGTAAAGAAATAAATCAAGGAAAAAGAGAAGGAAGGAAGGAAGGAAGAACAGGAAAGGGAAAAGGAAAAAGGATATAAAGAAAATCTACTCCTAAACATAATGATTGATATGAAAGTTATAAGAGGAAACTCGATTATCCAGCAAGCACTTAAGCTTACAGCTTTGCACATTGGCACTGCTGTCAATGAATTTCGTCCCTCTCTTTTCGGATAGGCGTCCTAGATCCAATTGACAAAACACAAATCAACAAAAGGGGGAACTGTGGGAGGGAGAAGGTGGATGGAGGAAAAAGAGAGAGAGAGAGAGAGAAGAAAGACTTCTCACACCATAAGGTGAGGGGAAAGGGTTCGTTTCTTGGAGGTGACATCCTAATCGCGTTTCTCCCTGCGGACGGGGGAGGCCGGGAAGGGGCCGGAGAAGCGCGCCCAGCAGCGCGACCCAGCGGCGGGGCTGCCCCGGTACATGGCCCGGGTTGGGCTGCGGGACCCTCGGGGCCGCTCTGGGCGCAGCCCGGCTCTTGGGGTGCCCACGTGGACTGCAGGGATGGCATCACCGCTCCGCAGTGCCCCCGATCCCCGCGCCCAGTCCTCCAGCCCCAAGCTTTATTCCCATCTCCCTTTAACGTTGAGAGTCAATTTCCCAGCGCCGAGCGCTTGACGGACGTTCAGGCTATTATTCGGGGAGATCGATTGTTTGGCTGAAGGTGCATTGTTTGAGCTCCTCATAAAAGAAACAAGTTAAACGCTGCAGCTACCACACACAAAAATGGTTCCTTCTGGCCGTAAAACCAGTGGGACAAGGAAGTGGCTGTAGGAGTCAAACATAATTGATGCTCAGAACGATGTTATAAATAATCTGGGCGCAGTCCTCTCCCATGTGCCTCAAAACCACAGAAAGTGGAGCTTTTTTTTTCTTTCTTTCTTTTTCTTTTTTTTTTCTTTTTTCTTTTTTTCTTTCTTTTTTTTTTTTTTTTTTTTCTTTCTCTCCCCTTGAATTCAGGAGCATAATACCCCGTGAGCACCAATAATTGATGTACGTTATAATTCTTCATTACCCTATCGGTAGTCTGGGAAAATTAGAAGAAAAGAAAATGCCAGAAAGTTATGGTAAAACTTAAGATGCGACAGAAGTAGCTTTCTTTGCTCATGCTGTGAGTGTTTGAATAAGAAGAATGTCCCTGCACTGTAACAAGCTAAAAGAATGAGGAAGACAAAGGATTTCACGAAAAAGGTTTAGATAGAAGACAAGGCAAGTGAAACTGAAAGGAAGGGAAAAAAACCATTTACAATGGAACAATGCGTGTACTAATCGCTTTGATATATTATACAAACCCAAAGACCCAAAACATTGTGTAATTATTTATAAATGACTTCTCCACTCCTGTGTATAATACCGAAGAAAGAATAAAACTGCAGGCTACTCTCTAAACTATTTCTAAATAGACCTAGCTCAAAAGGAAGCAGAAGTGTTTGAAAAAAAAATAATTAATGGTTGATTTTATGGTTGTCTCATTAAAACATTTTAATTACAACAAACAAAATACATTTGTGCTCGCGGGGAACAATCGCTTACCTACCCCCCCACCTTCAGAAAAAGAAAAAGAAAAGAAAAAGAAAGAAAGAAAGAAAAAGTTGTATCACATGTTTAAAACCTGAAAATAAAACACACCCATTATTTTCACAGAACCTCCAGAAGGGGCTGAGCCCCTTGTGCAGGGTTCCAGAGCAGAAGCAGGACCCCAGCACTCAGCAATGCCCTCAGTGCACATCCTGAGGCTCTACGCTGCTATGGGCAGGTATGGGATGGGCCAGGTCCTTCCTAAAGAGCCCCTGAGCTGCAGGACTTCACCTGGGAGAGCTGGAGAGGTTACCACTGCCTCCCTGCGGGCTGCTAGTTCCAACTATCGGGTGGGTATCTCTTTAAGGTTGAGTGGGTATCTTTCCAACATTGGGGTATCTCTCCAATGTTGGGTGGGTATCTCTCCAACACTGAGTGGGTATCTCTCCAATGTTGGGTGGGTATCTCTCCTACACTGTGTGGATATATTTCCAGTATTGGGATTGCAGTGCACCAACCTGGACATTCCAGGTGTGAGGCAGTGTGACCTTCCTCTCACTCCTGCAAGTTGAGATTTGTGCTCCCATGGTGATGGTTCAGCCACCAGCCATGTTGTGCCCTCAAATTCACATTGAGCACCTTCTGTAGGCAGCTCTGCCTTCTCGCTCTGGCCATGGTCTCAAATGAGCACAAAAGCAGTGTTTTCCTGGTTGATATGCTGCTTTGATGCTCCTCTTAACAGAAGTTTAAGCACTTATGTACTGACGTAAGAACACTTAGTTTGGTGAGTTATTGCATCTATGTGCCTCCTAAACCTAAATATATATATATATAAAAAGTTAAAATAAACAACTTTTTAAAAGCACCTTTAATGTGTCAAAGGCATCTTCCAACTATGGGAGCAGCTTTACTGTGAGCCAGGCAATTCCCTGTTTGGAAAGGAGCAGCACTAACAGCACTCTAACCATCACAGTCCATGCTGGAATGCAAGGCTGACTTCTGGCACAGAGATCTGTTCAGCTTCACCAGGCACAGTTGTCACAAAAGCATGGGCTGCCCACTCACGTCTACATTGGAAGCAGCGCACCTGAATTGCAGAGATGAGTACTGCTGCACTCAGGAGCCTTTCATTCACCTTCTCAAATTCCCCATCTTTCCAAAGTCCAGCCACAAACAAGACACAACACACCCCATGCCACCCAGCACCAGGGCCTCATGCTTGAGGCCATCCATCACCAAATGGATGCACCATGTGGGGATGGGCCCACAACACTTCAGATCCAGCTCTGTTTCTGTGGGTTCCACACTCAAAAATACCTCTTCAAACTTTTCTCTTCAAGAGCAAAGTGTCCCAAAACAAATGGATGATGTATCCCTCGTTATCTTCCGTGGAGTTGCAGTGAACCTAACAGCATCTACAAGCCTGCCTGAGACTAGCTGTGCTCATGTCAAGGCAGAGGAGGTTGTGTCAAAGAATAACACTCAGAATATGGCCATGAGCAAGATGCTGGGAACACACACTGTGTTCTATGAAATCCAAGGTCCTGTTTTCATTTGGGGATTTTCCCTTTCCCAATCTCAGAAAGCTTGGGGAAAGTTTGGCAGCCGACGTCCCCAGGAGCAGGCACATAAGGTGTAGGGCTATTATCTGCATTGGCTGAATAATTTATCTGCAAAATTAGTAGACTGGATGCGATAGAACGGGTTGAATTATTCATCGGGAATAAATTACCCAAGATATTTAGCACTTCTTTCTGTTTGCGAAGGCTTCCTGAAACAATTCTGGTTCTGTGAATGCATTCGTTATTCATAAGTAGGCAGTGAATAGATTATGCAAACAAATTTCAGCCTATGGGTTGTTTGTGAAACATTCACTGCAGCTCGGGCTATTCATGGCTGTGACTGATCACGGAGACACATGGTGCTCTCTCCCCTCCTTGATTGGAGCACAAACTTTTAAAACAAGAGAATAACAAATGACAAACTGCAAATGATGGATAAGGACTAATGAATAATGTGCTTTCACTGCAAAACTCTCAGACAAGTGATGGGTTGTGCCAAAGTCTGTGGAACTCTGGGGAATCATAAACATTTTAATGAATAAACTATTGACTGCTCAGAGACACCTAAACAAAAGACAATAAAAGTGCTGCAGACAGCACCGGAGTTTATATCGCTACGTGCAAAGTGCACATGAACAAAAGTTGAACATTTTTGGCCATATGCTTCCATAACCTTTAGATTTGAGCCCCTTCGACTTTCCCCTGGTTTGCAGTGAGGCTTGCTGCCTGCCGACCCCACTAAGCCATCACTTTGGGACATGAGTGGCTCAATGAAGTGGAGCTACTTAGTGCAGGGAGTCATTTAGGTGCGCACGGGCCCTAAAACCATCGGCCTGATTGCAGGTCTGGTGATGGAGAGGGCTCCCAAAGAGCATCCAGGCCTGGTTCTCTGCTGTTACATTGCACATTTTGGGTCTATATATCCATAAAATGTTACAAAGAGCCAAGCTCAGCTGCTAGAGAACTATTTCTGTTTTGAGGCTCGTTAATATTCATCACCCAGGGCCTTGCAGATTGCTCACTTCTGCGAGGGATCCTTTTAGCACAAAGCAGATTGTTGGTGGCGGTGAAGTCAAAATGCTGAGATAAAGACTCACACTGTCAGTCCTCCCTGTTCGCCAAGGGAGAAAATCACAGGAGAGGGAAGGAAGCTACATTTAACACACGGGAAAATTATGTAAATAAACCTGAGTTTGGGCACAGAAGCCTAAAAATGACTACTGGTGGGTGCTGAAACCAAAAGCCATCCAGGGAGCCGAGTACCTGAGTGCTGACAATGGGGCAGCGCTGATCCACGGGACGCCCTGTGCCAGATGTCAGACCTGGGGAACGCATCGGCCGCTTCCCCAGCGATGTCCGACGTGGGGATCTGTGGGCACTTCGTGGGGATTAGCAGCAATTATGTGCTGTTTTCAATGGGAGCGCCACGGCTCTTTTCGGTTGGTTGTTTGCATCCGTAGACAAAGAGCTGTCGGAGTTGTCTCTGTGCACCGACAAACGTTGAACTTTATCAAGGCTTAGGTTGGAAGGGACCTTAAACACCATCGGGCTCCAAGATGAATGTCATTGGGAACTTTTAACTCTCTGAGCACCTGCAGAAACCTTTTCGAAGTGCAACACGCAAAAGTGAAAGTGCCCGTAGGTATTTGGAGACGTAAGAGGGAAACGAACTGCCTTGAGTGATTATTCAGAATATTTCTTGAAGTTAAACGTGAGTTAAACCTTCCCAATTTCGGGATATTTTCACCTTGATAGAAGTGTGTAGAAAGACTACACGGTGCAAGGAAAACCCCGAGAAGCGCTCAATCGGGGTCTGGATGGAAAAAGTAATAATCGAAGTGCACGGGGCTCATCCTGCGGCAGCTCACACTCACCCCTTCCTTCTCAACCCCTTCTCGCCGCGATTCCAACCTCCACCGGCGAAAGGCCAGAGCCCGAGGAGGGGGGTGAGGGGGGAGCGGTGGGATCGGACCGCTGACCCTGCCACCCCCCCGCGTGCCCACGCCCGCTTTGTCCGGCCGCCTTCGGGGGACAAAAGCCCGAGATGTGTGTGTGTGTGTGTGTGTGTGTGTGTGTGTGTGTGCGGGAGGGGGGGGGGGTCGGTGCGCGGCAGATGCGCGGCTGCCCGCGGTAATTGCGGGCACGCTCCGGAGGGCGCGGCGCACGGGGCCGACCTGCCGCCTCGGCGCGGCCCCGCGGGGCGGCCACGGGGCCATTGTCCGCCCGCCGCTATAAGTACGGGCTGCCGCGCCGTCGTGTGCCAAAGCCGCCGCTCACACGAGCGGATCGCTGCCCGCAGCACTTCAAAGACAACAGCGGTCGCGTGTCCCTCCCCCCCCCCCCCCCCGCCCCGCCTTTCGCCGGCGAGCGCTTTTTTTTTTTCTTCCCCTCTCTCCCCTTTTTTTTTTCCTTTCCCTTTTCCTCGCGGAGCCGCGGCCGCTTTGCCTTCCCCTACAGCGAGGAGCTCCGCTTTCTCCTCTATTTATTTCTAAACCGTTATTGCTTAACCGCAGCCCCGGGAGTGCCTTTCCATGTGAGTACGGGGGACGCAGGCACCTGCGCTGCGGTGCGGCCGTGCCAAGCACTCCCACCCTCCCTCCGTCCCTCCTTGGGGTTACTTTGGGATATTTTTTCCCTCCCTTTCCCCCTCCCCTCAGCACCTTCCCCCCGCTCCCCCTGCCGCCCACTGACGGCTCCGGCTTCTCTCCCGCAGGATGCCCGCGGAGGCGGCGAGCAGCGGCGGCGTTTCGGAGCCGCCCGGAGCTCCGCGGGAGCGGCGGAGGAGACGCGGCCGTGCGCGGGCGCGGACCGAGGCTTTGCTGCACACCCTTAAACGGAGCCGCCGGGTGAAAGCCAACGACCGGGAGCGGAACCGCATGCACCACCTCAACGCCGCGCTGGATGAGCTCCGCAGCGTCCTGCCGACCTTCCCCGACGACACCAAACTCACCAAAATCGAAACCCTGCGCTTCGCTTACAACTACATCTGGGCCCTCTCCGAGACCCTTCGTTTGGCCGAGCAGTGCCTCCCTCCTCCCCCCGCCTTCCGCGGGCCCCCCGCGCCCCCAAGCCCCGGCAGCGACGCCGGTTCGTGGCTGTCCAGCGGTTCCCCGGCCGCCCCCTCGCTCTGCGCCTCCGCCTCCGGCCCCAGCAGCCCGGCCACCTCCGAGGACTGCGGCTACGTCCCCTCGGACGCCCTGCGGGCCTTCCGCGGGCTGCCCCCCGCCGCCCCGGGCGCTCCCTGCCGCTAGCCCTGCCCGTGCGTGTCTCCGTCCCCCCCCACCTTCTCCGTATCCCGTTGCACTTTTCAGCCCCTCCCGCCCCCCAGCCCCTCTCTCCGGGGTGCCCTTTCCCTTCGCCCCCCCGCCTCGTTTTCCATACGACTTGGAAAACCCGGCAAAGAAAAGCGACAGATTTGCTGCCGCAGACGAGGTGAAAAGTCAATTTTACAATTTGTAGCTCTCCGGTGAAGAAAAACGAGCATGAAAATTTGGTTTGAACGCCCTGACAATGCGATGAAAAGGCTTAGGGGGCCGATGCGGCCCGGGGCGCAGCACGGGGCTCAGCGCGCTGCCGGCCCCCTCCCTCACAGTTCCTCACCCCCCCGCGCCCGGGGCGGCTCAGCCCCTCCCGGGGGTCCCAGCACCGCGCCCGATGGGACCCTCACCCGACGGCCTCATGCATTATAGATGCTGACCCCCGGCGAGGCGGTCCTGCTTCAGAGCGGGAGCACACACGGGGTATTGAGCCACTGGGCCGGTTTAATTTATTCAAGATGTTCATTCATATGAAAATTGTATTTTTGTACATAAAGAGCTTTATTCTATTATTATGCCTCTTATCAAAGTGGGTTCTTTTTTAAAAAAAAAAAATTGTACTTTACCCTGTAAATAAAAATTTTTAACGTTTTTTACTGAATGCCAGCAGTGCCTCTGGAGTTTGGTTTCTTAAGTTTGGGTTTTTTCAGTTCAGAAGGTTGAAAGGGAAGGGTTCACCCCAAGGTGATGCTCAGCACAGGCTCACATAGAACCCCAGCACAAACACGTGCAGGTCCTCCCAGGGCACCTGCAAACATCCACCACTCCTTGAATCTCGTAGGGAAGGGCTCAGAGACCCACTTGGATCCCTGACCAGGTGCTGAGCAGTGCTTCCAGAAGCACTGGTTCTCAGAGCTCTCCTTCCCAATTTTCATATGGGGAGCTATAAGGTGATGGGGGATTTAGGGCGAGGAATAGATTCTACATCCCTATATGGGGTTTGCAGCTTTACCCAAGCCTTGTACATAGGGAAAATAGGTTGGCATGATTCTCTTTTCTTCCTCCAGTCTCTCTGGTCACTCTCACACATGTTGAGCAGAGAGAGGGGAAGGGGTAACTGAGGCATATTGCACAGCCTTAGCACCAGCCCTGGCACCGTGATGATCAGCAGCAGTTCCACTCTCTTCTCCTTGTTATATGGGAGCAGTGAGACAGCTCAGCCATGACCCCCATCTATCTCCCAAACTCCTATCTATCTTAGCTAAAAGAGCAGTAAATTGAGTGTTCAGAGGGAAAGGAGGTGCGTGCATGGCTATATGGAGCTATGCAAGCTGGAGTATGCAAAAAAGTCCTACACATCTCAGATGAGACAGCCCATGGTTAATGGAATTCATTGGCTTCATTTTCCCGTGCCTCCATTTCCTATCTGTAAAGTTGGAATACCACCATCCCCTCATATTGTTGCGGCACTTCATGATTTTGGAGCACTTGTGTGCCCAGGATCCTTGCAGAACCCAAGAAACAAATCAATTTAGGGGATGTAACTCTGTCCTGAGCAAGGGAAAAGGCAGAAGGTAAACACTAAGGGCAAAACACTAAAAAGCCATTCAGCTGACAGCAAAAATCTGTGCCTTCCCTTCAAATCAGCCCTCCTATTTACACTGGGATCGTATCAGAAATATAACACGAGATAATACAATTGCCATAGAAATTGGAAAGAGAGGAGCTGAGTAGATTTGGGTAAACGTGCACAGATGCTCAGTATCAGCATCTCCTCCTTTCTGAGTGCCTGCGACTGCAATCTTTGTATTTCTTTAATGTAGCTTTCATGTGCTCGCCTATTCACACACACACACAGCTCCGTTTTTCAGTAAGTATAAATGCTGAAAAGGAAATGCTGTTGTTTTGAAATTTTAATAGCGGTTTAATACTTGTATTAATTAAAGACGCCAGCAACAAGTGTAGTCCTGTTCCTTAATGATGTCCCATTAAATAAAAGAGATTTGTGAAATCTAATTCTGGCAGTAACAGGTCTTGATCTGTGACGCAGTGAAGCTTTGCTTGCACCTGCCCTTGAAAGCCAGGAGGTTTTGTATGGAGTAGCCTCCAGGGGCTGAAATTTAGTACAGTCTATGGAGACGGAAGGTCATCTAAAGTCACTGGGTCCCAAGACACTGGACTTCAATCTCAAAGAGAGAGAGAGAAAAAAAAAACCTCCACAAAACTTCAAAATATCCTCTATTCCTTTGTGTTTTCTTAGCTGCCAGCAGAGATCTGTGGACATTATGCAGTATATAAAGACCATACATCTACCGAGACTCAGTTTATGATGTTAATGTTCCTAATGGGCAATGAAAGCTGCATACTGCGTGAGGATACAATTAGATTCATACATTAACATGAGTCGGAGAACAGTTTTTCCCCCAAGCGGTGATAGGTTCAGACATAGTTGAACAAATCTGCTGCTGGGACAGATGGAATGCCTATATTCAGAGGCTGCAGGACCCAACTGCACCCCGGTTTACAACAACGGGGTTTGTATTTGTTTTTATGAAAAGAGCGGCGCGGTGAGCTGGCAGGGAGCTGGAACAGGCTGCCCCAATGGCAAACAGGCAGCTGATGATTGCACCAATTTCACCTCTCTGCACAAATAAGAGCAGGGAAAAATAGGTGAATTAAATGCTAGGGGTGATGGAATCCTCTGCAAATCGTTTGGAAATAACAGAATTGCAGGTGTTGGAAGAGACCTCGAGAGATCATCGAGTCCAACCCACATATACACTGCTAAAAGTATTTCCACAAACTGGCACTGATCTCAGTCTGAGTGGAACCGGGGGGAGACCTTTGCTGACTTCAGGAATCACAGGTTGTATCCTTCAGAGTCAGTGAAATCATATGAATTTGAATCTTGCATCTACGGACATGCACTTTCTCACTGAGTGGTGCTAGGTGTTGGTAATCCCATCTCCTTGCTGGATCTAAGCCATCACCTCCAGGGTATGCAAGTGTTAGGGACCCTCCGCCAGCAGTCCTGCAAGTCCTCGGGTCTCACTGAATTCCCCTTGGATTAGGGAGAAAGTCTGAGATGGTCCCACAGATAGGGCACCCTGCTGGCTGGGAATCCTGCTTCCAGCACAGACTTTCTCAAAACGCAGCTGAGATTATCCCACTTTGTCCCTGCTGAGATTCACTGTGGGTGGACGGTCCCCTACCAATGTGCTGTGTGCTTTGGGACCTTTGTCCTCCTATTTTTCCAATCAGTATGAATCTCGAGAGAGTTTCTGTGAACTACCTATGATCAGAAACCAGAGGAGGATACGCAACAAACAGCTGTGAGCCCAAAAGGCTGCACAGGTTTTAGATAACGAGGTGTTCTCCGGGACTGTGATGCCATGGGGTGCATTGCTTACTGTTGTCACCGCTGGGGCTGCTCCCAAACAATGCTCGGAGTTTGGCTCTTAAGAAGAACTTCTTCAGAAGGATTTTCATTATTCTGTGTCAATCTGTTGTAGATTTTGATTTTACTCTGTATATGATCTGGAAAACACAGTCTGTGCTACAGCCTGTGAGCACATGAAACTTAATACTATAATTATAGATCTCTGGGGCTCAAATGCTCCATTAAGACTGATTTGTATAGGAGGTATAGATTATCAGAACAGAAGCAGGTGAGAACTAATTTTCAGGAGCTTTTTCATTGGTGCCATATGCAATTGAAAGGAATCATCCGGAGTAGCAAGGAGTTGCTAAGGACTGAACAGATCTACAGACTGCAGGACACAAGCACAGACACTTTGCTGCAATTTTAGTCTGCAAAAGATATTACTGAATCCTTTCTTCATTTTGATTAACAAATTAAATGACACTTCTCAATGGATAATGCCTTTCTCTGTCAGCGTGGTAATGCTGATGGCACAGCACTGGTTATTATTCAAGTCTCCCTCCCCGCCTCTATCCGTCTTTGCAGCAGTATGGATTAATACCTCCCATCTCACTCTTTGAAAATCTGATGAGACAGGTGGCTCAAAGAGGGAGTAAAATATATCATATTAGAAAGGCTGAGGCAGAGATGCGGTCCTCTCTGTGCTATGTGCATGGATTTACAGTTATAAGGCATGCTTCTCGCTTGGCTCCTACCCCATTCATCTGACTTGATGACTGTTGGCAAGACCTTGGCAAGGGTGGGTAGGATGGGGGTCATGTCATGATGTAATCTTCCCAGCCCAGCTGTTCCCTTCACCAATTCCCACCTCTTCCTTTCCCCAGGTATCCTTTCCTGCGATCTATCCCCTCAGAGAGCTGGGTACATCAGTTCTAGATGCAGCTTTTATATACTTTATGCGTAGTAGAAATGGGTAAATGTATGTAGTGTAAAACCTTGCTGAAGCAAGACCTTCAGATCAGAGATCAGCTTTATTCTTCGAGATTGTCTTTTGGGATAACCAATGTGGTCTTGTGTACACAGTCCCAATGAAAGTGTCACTGTTCAGTTTAGAGGGTGTTGGCTTTTCTAATGCTGTAACTGGAAAAAAAAAAATCACAGACTGAATCATAGAATCATTAGGGTTGAAAAAGACCCCTAAGGTCATTAAGTCCAATCACCAACCCAACCCCACCGTGCCCAGTAACCATTCACCTAAGTAACACATACACCTTTTTCATCTCCAAGGACGGTGACTCCATCACTTCTCTGGGCAGTCAGTGGCAGTGCTTCACCGCTCCTTCTGAGATCACATCTTCCCTAATATCTAACCTGACACTGCCTCACTAACATCCCCACTCTAGGCTCATTCACTATCTTGCACTATTCAGCCCCCCGCTCCCTCACTTTCTACCTGAGACATCCACTGTGCTTCAGGCAAAGACCAACCTGTGTCCTCACACTGCCTCCTTTCCCTTCTGATCTCATAACTCCGAGATGTACTTAAATCAGAGCATGGGAGGGTTCTGATACCTCTATTTCCCAAACAGGGATTTGACAGAGTCCTCAGGACTTCACTATCTCTTTCTTGGATTATTACATTTTGCACATTCCAGAGTAATCATCTTCTCTTTTTTAGAAAAAACTCAAAGATTTCACAACATTGCCTTTAAAGCTTTAAAGCTGCCTAATGGCAGTCCAAGGCTATTATGGACCATAATGGTTTGTTGCACAAATAATGGATTAAATTCCATCTGTAGGACTTAACCGGACTTATTCCTACAAACAAAACAACTTATTCTGCCTCTCTGCATGGCAGATGTCAGCAGTGTTCGTAAAGATACCCATAAGTATCTCCAGCAGGGCTGTCTGCAGCACTATTGGACATGGGTAGCCCAGCCCAAACCTAGCAGGCCTTCATGAATCTCCAACATGCAGGTTGCCATTGATGTAAGAGACCAGAAGAAACACAAAATTTGCAAATACAAAGGCTACAGATACAAAATCCAATAGCAAAGATGGTGTCTGTTCATTTTTGGAGGTGAACACTGGACACCCTGGGACCGACAGATGGAAAAGTCCTCCAAGCACACTTTGCTATGGATAAAGAAAGACAAACAAAAAAAAGGCAGGCATCAAAAGCAAAGGGAGGAAGATGAAACAGCAAACACAGTCATATTCACACTGAATTCCCCATGCTGACCTTCAGAATAAAGTGAAAAATAAGTCGTATCTCACAGGCAGGGCCAGAAAGAGTGGAAATCACTCCATGGCAGTAAAAGCTGAACTACCTCCACTGAACAGCCCTCTCACCTGATTTTCTCTTCAAAAGTACTTAGCTTTGGAAAAGGAACCCTCTTGGCAAGACTGAAATCCCTGGGAAAGAATGGCACCTGGCCTTAGGGTGGAGGAGGACCCTGTGAATCCTAACATGGACCAGAAAAACATGTCTTCTTCCCCTGTTGTTTTCCAGTTTCATCTCTAGAAGTATGCAACATTTCTAGATTATTTTTCCCAGAACCAGTAAAAGTTGGCCTTAAGAGTAAAGAGCAGCGACTGCATGCAGCTGAGTTAGTCCCTCCCTCCAATGTACAAAATTCAATTTATGTTTCTGTATTTCTTTACTTTGTCATCTCTAGATACAAAGGCACGAGTTGTTTCTCTATTTCTTTGGTCTGGGTATCCAAACCTAAGGAATTTAACTCCTGGGATAAAAGAATATGGCCTTTTTTTTTCCTCCCTCTTTGAGTACCATCCATCCTGCACCAAGCCTTTTGCTCTGAAAGGAAAACCTTTCCTGTCACAACATCAGTAATGGATATTGCTCTCTCAATTACCCCTTGCTTCGCCAGGAGAGCAACTGATGCGCATCGTGTTTATCCAGCTCACTGAAGTGCTTTCATTATCTGAGAAAAGAGGTTAATTAGGATTTAATCAATCTTTTCACAGGGTACAGTTTCCTCCTCTCCTATTTGCAATCCAAAAAGATGTCAGCTCCCAAAGCCATAATGCCCTCTTGATAAATCAAGTGGCAGCTAATGAGGCCCGCATGGTCCGGCTACCTGACCTGCTGTGGCTGTCACCTGCACAGCTCCTCTGTCACCTTGCTGGGCACATCAGCAGATGCACAGAGCCATTTGGGAGCCACCAGGCAAAGGAAGGTACCGGCCGTTGTGCACACTCAGATTGGGGTGAGTGCGTGTGCACGTGTGTGTGCACATACCTCTGAGCACTTCCAGGCTCTGAGGAGCCACACAGTGTGTTGTGCAGAAACTCTACCCTCCTGGAAGAGACAGATAGGGTTTCTTTCTTTCTTTCTTTCTTTCTTTCTTTCTTTCTTTCTTTCTTTCTTTCTTTCTTTCTTTCTTTCTCTCTCTCTCTCTCTCTCTCTCTCTCTCTCTCTCTCTCTTTTTCTCTTTCTCTCTTTCTCTCTCTTTCTTTCTTTCTTTCTTTCTTTCTTTCTTTCTTTCTTTCTTTCTTTCTTTCTCTTTCTTTCTTTCTTTCTTTCTCTCTCTCTCTCTTTCTTTCTCTCTCTCTCTCTTTTTTTTTTTTTTAAATGGTGTTAATGATAACCAGCAAACATCTTTACACCTGTAGGGGGCTGAACTTTGGGGGTGAATAAGGGATGCTAATGATGCTCAGTGCCAAAAGTTATGGATAATAAAAACATTTGCCTTCTTAAAAGGATGGAGTTCCCTTCAGCACGCAGGAGGCGAGGTTTTGTTTGTCCCTGAAAAGTGCCAGGAGCAAAACCGAACCTCTCTCCCCACAGCTCCGCACAGCTGTCCTGGCAACAAACAGCCACCAAAGCAGTGGGGCTTCATGCTGGCCACCATCAGGGAGGATCTTGGTTGAGATACTGCTCCAGGACAGCTGTCCCAACCACGCAGCCTTCCTAACGTCAAAAAGACCCCAAAGCATTTGTAATAACAATTCATTTCTGAAGTATTTAAGCAGAGAAAGTTGCTCGTGCATCCACAGGTTTAATAACTTTTTGGCCACTTGGCTATTCTGTCCATAGCTGCTGACAACGTGGGGCCGGGTCTCATGCCCTGCGGTAGCCACGCTCTGGATTTCTTTCCCTGATTTTGGGAAATTCATTGTCTTTAGCACGGTCTGTAGGTTCAAAGTCTGCTTTCACTCGGCAGGGCGCCTTTTCTAGGTTCATAAAGCTACGTTCAGAAATCTTTGGGCAGACCCAAAGCTGACAAAAGTGTCATTAAATAATGCTGCCGATGAATGAAGCTACCAAAGAAGACATAGTCCAGTTTGCATCTCAGTTACAAGAAGAAAGTGCAATGACAGAGTGAGTAATTGGCTAATTGTCTATACGAGCTCTATTTTAACAGTGCAGTCGTGCGATCGCACCATCTGGGGGGAGCGGGGAGGGAGCCCCACGCACACACAAAGCCTCTTCCCGACACACAGGCCATGCAACTGCCTCCTTCCCAGCCTGTCATGGGGCAGCAGCCCCCCGGTTCTGATGGAGACCCTGAACTTCCGTGGGCAGCACCCGACCAATGTGGTTAGATTTTGCCAAACAGTTCCCATGGGTTCGGTTGAGTTTGCCAAAAGTTTCTGAGTTCAGCCCAAAGCCCACCTGAGTCGTACATTGAAGCAACCCAAGTGGCAGTGAAAGGTGATATCTGCCTGATTGCACTGCTGCTAATGAGAACAATTAAGCGGGTGATGTCGGATTGGTGGTGGGTGCAGAGAGCCAGCAGCCCCGGCCAAGGCTTGCACAGGTCTCTGTGCACGGGGTGTTCTATGGGACGTGCAAAATGATGGCATTTCCCCCTCCTCGCTGCGAAGAAGCTGAATTACTGCCTTTCAGTCCCCATCTATTTTCCCGCAAAGTTACCATGAAGCAAAAAAGTATAAATCACACTTTTAAGTGGGGCTGGCACCCGGCTCACAAGAAGAAGAAGAAGGAAAAAAAAAAGAGGTAATGCCATAATGTAAAATAGTTAAAAGCTTATTAGAGCCGTTCAGGGCAGTATGATTTCCACTTTGTTTCAGAACACCCCAAGCCCATCCTTTCATGCTATTGTGAAGGCAGCAATTCAAATCTCCCTTTGTCAGTATGAATGGCCCCTCTTAAAGCTCTTTTATGCCAACATATTCCCTACAGGCATATGCCCTTTAGCTCTATTACTGATTTACCCAAGTATTCAGCCCATACCTTCTGCTTTTCTTTTTCACTTACTGAAGTTCCACATGACACGAGCTGCAGCCCCTGCTCCGGGGCCGGCCCCGCACCCCGGCCCCAAACGGGGATGCTGCTGTCTCCGCCGCTATCTATCTCACCGGGAAAAGCCACACACACAAAAAAAAACTAACAGAGGAGACTTTCCCGATGATTGATTTTTTTTTCTCCCCCCACTCCGCACCTCTCCCCCTCCTTTCCAGCCCCACATTTGTCAGCACAAACAAACGAGCG
This sequence comes from Gallus gallus, assembly GCF_016699485.2. Classification (NCBI taxonomy): domain Eukaryota; kingdom Metazoa; phylum Chordata; class Aves; order Galliformes; family Phasianidae; genus Gallus; species Gallus gallus. The sequence continues at coordinate 14,966,355 of NC_052544.1, forward strand.
AGGGTCCGTGCCTCCCCCCGCCCGGCCATAGGCGAAAAGGAGCCTTGGGGGCTTCGAGGGGGGAAAATGCGAGTGTAAAAACGCAAGTGGGCCTATTACCTCTACTTACCCTAATTAGACTTGCTTTGAAGGGCTATTCAGAGGTTTTGAAAGGCTGTCCTCTCCCTGCATCTCATTGTGCAATGTTTGCAGAGACATTTGCATCTGTTTGTGCTTCTGAAAATAGCACTGGATGCTTTCAAGAAAGCCAAACCACCTCCGAGCCCCGAGCTCCGAGCCTCGGGGCCGCTCCGAGCCCGCACCGCTCCGGGGACAGCACCGCTCCCCGGGGGAACAGCACCGCTCCCCGGGGGGACACTGCCGCACCCGGGGGCTCGGAGCTCGCCGCTGCTCCCCGTTTAAACAATTGCCCTTAACAATGCAATTTGAGGCAGAAAATCTGCTAACTAGATTAAATCCAGATGACACAGGACGCAGAAACAAAACAAACCCCCCCAAAAATCAAGGCTAAAGCAAATGGTAGGCACCCTAACAGGATAGAAAGTGTGAAATCCATGCAGAGCTAGAGAGAATAGCGGGCAGCGCAGGCCGGGCTTTCATACGCATATGGCCTTGACCATTTGACTCTGGGCCCATTGAGGTGATCAGCTGGAGACGGGAAGGGGCATCTCTGGAAGCACACACGCCCCGCTCGCTCCTCGCAGAAAGCCCAGGAAAATAAAGCTGCGCAAAGGTGATTGATAGTAAACATTTTGTAATTTGGGAGGATTAAACTTTCGGATGATCTTGATCAGGTTCTCAAGGCATTGCCAGAATGCAATTACATTAGAATAGCCGCGGCAGGATCGCTGCTGGCAGAGCCACAATATCCGCCAAAGAAAGAGGGTGTGAATGGGACAAAAGGGTTAATTTGAATACGTGCTGAAAAGACTGGAGGTGGACAAGGAACTCTGCAAGGACTTCATCAGGAGCCGTGGGCAGAAGGAGACGGTTTTGCAAACACAGAGGGCGAGCGGAGAGGATGTTTGTAAAGCGCACTTGGAAAGGGGGGGAAAGAACATAAAGCCCCACGAAGCTCAAACTGCTTCTTTCTTCCACTGCCCTTGGCTACGCTCAGAGCAGCACTTCAGATGGATTAATCACAGGGGAAAACAATAGGATAAAAGTCGTCTTCTGCTGGAGAGCTCTCCTCCATCCGTCTGCCCTCTGTCCATCTGTCCTCTGTCCGTTTGTCCTCCACCATTGCTCATTCCCACCCCACCAGCAGGATGCAGGCTCCCAGCCTGGGAATGGACCCAGCACACTTTGGGGAGCAGCATCTCTTCCCTTGGGACTGAACTTCCGTATTGTGAACCTTCAGGTGCTCGGAGTCCCACAGTCCTTTTACGAGGAACTCCTGATGCTCTCAGTTTAATAAAGGTTTGATCAGATAAGTCCCCCAAAATGCACGGCAGGATTTAAGGATGCAAATCCACTACGCTGCTCCCGAGACAATACACTCCCCAGTGCCAGAGAAATTCTCCTGCTAGCTCAGGCACCCATGGCGAGTGCTTTTCCACTCATCTTTTTAACTTTTAAATACACACTGACATCTGGAAAATGCTCCCATGTGCAGGACAGGCCTGGATGCTCTGGGTGGCCAGGAAGCAGCAATGTTCCCCACCAGGCCATGTCCACCCCAGAAGTTGACAGTGGAGATCATCTGTCACCTCCTCCCCATCCTGCATGGTGCTGTGGTTGCATCCACCCCACTTCAGCACTTCTTTAAAGAGGGAGGAAATGTCACATGCCCTCCTAGATGTACTGGAATCTGAGCCTGGATTTGAGTAGTGATTCCTGAAGCCAAGCAGGGATGAAGGACACAGGTGGGGGATACCCAGGTTTCAAAAGAATAGGTGAGAACATAATGCCATTGCTCCCAGCCTGTGATTTATGGCAGATCTCACACTGCAGCTCTCAGCACAGTGGCTGGAGGCCGTATGAAGCTGTTGCTGTCTCTGTTAGGGTGACAGCAGCAGCGGGGCATGGCTTTGAGTTCCAAGGTCAAGAAGGATGGTGACCCTCAATACCTAAAATAAGCCCCGACTTCCCCAGCAGGGAGGTGGGAGCCAGCAGCCATCCCTGCTCTTTGGGGCACTAAGAGTTGTTCAGAGCCAGGCACTGCATGACAACAGTAGTAAGGCCCTGGCTCGCTTACCAGACTACTTCTCGTCCCACCTGCAGGGCTGTGCTCTTAGTGACAGTACCAGCATTACAAACAGTGCCATCCCCATGGACGGTAACCACCCTGAGGGACAGTGTCACCCTTGGGGACAGTGCCATCCCAGATGGCTCTTTGGTGACGGCAGCCCTGAAGTAAGTCAGGTCAGGGCTTGGCATCCTCTATGGCACTCACTCCAGCCCATGTTTGACATTTGAGTTGCTGAACAGAATCTCATCACTTTCTGACTGAAATACAGAAGTGTTCAGCACCTTTCTGTCAGTTTGGGTCACAGAGATGACCCAAATAGATACACAGACCCAAACAGATACAGCATCTCCACGCTGTATCTCTGCCTCAGCATTCATGACACACTCTCCAAAAGCAATGCAAGCCTATTTGCTTTCTGCATGGAGAAAAGCAGCCCCCATGGTGTAGCCCTCTTCCCATCACCCCATACTGCTTCACCAACCCCACACCAGCACAGCCCACGCAGCAGCCCAGGGCCCTTTTTGGGGGCAACATGTGTGTCTGTGCTTCGCTCCCAGCCACCCTGCAGCTTTTGGGGGGGCTTTTCCAGCAGGTTGGGTTTTGTTTCCTTTGAGAACACCCCGTGTTTGCGTTGCTCTTTCTCCGCAGCACAATGCTCCTCTCCATTTCCTCGGCCGGGGTTGGTGCGGGCGTCAGATCTCGGCTGAGCGAAGTCGCAGGGGTCGCGGGTCACCCGAGGGCATTGGGGACAGACAAAGTCCCTTCAGCACTAATGTAAGCCGGGGAGCGGCGGGCTGAAAGCGCATCCACTTGAGACCATCTACAAGGCACTCAGCCCTCTCTAAGGGCTTATAATGTTGACTCTGCTGTCATTGGATCCAGCCCTACTACAAGCCCTGGAGGTATGGGGGGCTTAGAGACATTCATTCAGAAAAATAAATCCCCCTGCTCCCATTCTCTTCATGAAGATAAATATACCACAAACAGAACAAGGAAAGAGGCTGAACTCCTGATCTCTGCTTCAGCCACTTAAAAACGAACATTAAAAAAAAAACAGCTCTTTATTGGACTCCTTTACTATTTGCCATTAAAAAATAAAGTAAAACAGACAAAGCTTATTAGACTCCAAAGCAGTTTGTATGTTTTTTTTTTTAGCAAAAGTTGCTTTCAGCGTGACATCACTTCTAGTCCCATCCACAGATAAATGGGGTTTGTTTGCATTTGAGCTCAGCCTGGGCACGGCTACGGTTTGTCCAGGGCTGTGTAGATCCAGAGGAGCCATAGCACCATGGCTCCAGGTCACCACCCATTGTGACTCCCATTGCAGTTGTCACTGATTGCCTCATTGTCAGTTTTACTTGTATTACTCTTGCCCAATATATTTATTGACATCAAATATTGCTGAAATATCCCTTAGCACCTGGCGGTGCTGATGGAGATTTGAATGGAACAGGCCTTTGATGGGTACCCTGGTGTCCCTTGGGGACGTGAAAAGAGCAACAGCTCCCTCCACATCTGTCCTTGTCCGTAGGCACATCCCAGTTGGGATGCTCCCAACAGCAAGTTGGTTTCTCATACCTAGGACTCCCCATTCAATCTGGTGAGCTCAGGTTCGAGCTGTCCATGAGATGCTCTAAGAGTCACTCAGTCTGGAAAGTGGGGCGTGCAGAAGGTCTCCAGCAGGGCCAAAGCACAGCGGGATCCCTGATCTGAGCTAAGGCAGCATCGGTTCTTCCACTTCTGTGTGGTTGGCTCACTCAAAATAGCATCCAACCAGTGGTCTTTATGACAATGTTGGCCTTGCCTTCTGCTAAATGAAGGCTTCAGTCTCATGTCATTAAGTTTTGCCTCCCACCATCAGGTGTTAAAGCCTCAGCAGGCTCTTAAGTGCAACAAATTCTTTCTTAAGTTACAAAAAACAACAGAAAAACACACAGAATGTGGGTGCTCCAGCAAACAGACCTCCATCCTCCACCTCTGCTTTCTGTTCCCAGTCACCCTGGCTGGCTCAGAGGGGATGATAAGTGGCTGCCACCTGCGAGGTCTTGGGGCACAGTTGAGGTGCTGCTGGCAGCCAGGCTCTGGGGCACAGTGTGTGGACGTGAGGCTCTGTGAGCTGGGAAATGTGCACAAAGGGGGCAAGTTGTTGCCTTGGGGAGGGAACAGGCTGCACTGATCAAACAGCTGATTCAAAGGGGAATAATGGGATTTTGCGGGATTCACACTGATGCTCAGATGAGAGGAGCCTCTGCTTGCTTGCTGTCTTTCAAGGCACTGAGCAAGCATCTTAAAAGCCCCTCTAAAATCTGCCTTTGCTGAGCTAATTATTATCACAGGAGCTATTAGACAAAAGCTCAATGGCTTTTCCAGTGGCTCTGCAACAGTTTCAGGGCTGCCTCAATACCAAGAACCACATCTGCCTTTTTGCCACATGCTTCACAAAGTATTTAAGCATTGATCTTTACCCTTACAGAAAACACAGAAGAGAGGAGCACTCAAAGCTCAGTCCCTCCTTCCTCTCACCTGCACACGCTGCATCCATTCAGCACAGCCCTGTCCATGCCTGGAGCTCACCGGGGCAACAGTGAATGTCACAACAGAGTATCCAGTTGTTGAGCAGTGAGACCTGCAGTAAGCCTGCTCCCAGCGAGGGCTATCCAGTGACTTATTGAAGGGGGTCATTGACACCTCGTCCCCAAGGAGCAGCCGCCCTGGGAAGCCCCCATCACAGAGTGGGAGGGGGCTGGGGGGTTTCTGCCTGAGCAGTTCACCAGAGGGTTTATTTTATTTTATTTTATCTCAGAAGGGGCTACAGGTGCGTGGTTTTTTCACCAGGGTGTCCAAGGAAAAGTAGAAAGTGGTAAGCAAAGCAAGAACTAGTAAGCATGTAAGCAAAGAGCATGGTCACGTGGTTTGGGGGAAAGCACAAACCTGCAGCCCTGCACAGAGGGCACAGAAAACAGCAGCATGCTCTGCAGGGACACGGTTTGATCCTTCAGCATCCCACCCATGAACCCACCCTGCCAACAAACTGGGGGATGTGGGCTGGAAGCCCCTTGCCCAGTGCTTCCAGCTGAGCCAGCAGAGATGCAGGTCTGACGCTGCTTTCCCTAATATTTAAAAAATACTGGAGCAAACCTCTGCCAAAAAGAAGGCGCTGATGGAATAAACAGGTGGAATTGCTTGTGGGAATGCAGCAGTCGCTGCTCTGAATCCCAGCAGCCCCGGGCTGGTCCTTGCCCCACTCCCAGCAGCGGCACCGAAGCGCTGCAGCAATTCCTTTCCCATTGTTTTGAGAGGGCTCCTGGAGATGAATGGACTTTTTTTTCCCCCCATAAGTGAACATCTGAACAAAACCTTTCCAGAGACACTGGGAGAGATGCCTGATGGACAGCCAGGAAATGGAGTGATCCATCACTGCCGGCGGCCTGGCGCTGGCACCAGGCTCAGATTTCGGAGCTGAGCCCGTTAACGAAACGCACTCATTTGTGCTACCTGAGCAGCTCACCCATCCCTGGCAATCCCCCGATGTATGGAGTTAAACACATCACGGATGAGTTGGAAGGGGCTGCTCTTTCACAATAGCTCAGCAGGGTTGGTGTGGCTGGAAGATGTCCCTGGTGCCATGTCCTGGCGGTGAGGTGATGTCTCTGATGCACACTCAACGCACCTTGTGCACACTGAGCACACCCACTGCATCAGTGTCTTCACACACAGCCCCAGCACCATGTCCACACTGCTAAATTTACCATAAAGAAATGCCATCTCTATGTGCCTGAAAACACGAGGGGTTTTATGGCCCTGTGTGTGCGCTGAAGCTGGGCAGTGATGATAGAATCAAAGTCATAGAATCATAGGATTCTATCGTAGGATCACAGAACAGTTGGGTTGGAAGGGACCTTGATGATAGTTTAGTTCCAACCCCCATGCCATGAGTAGGGTTGGCAACCACTGAATCAGGCTCTAGATCAGGATGTCCAGAGTCCCATCCAGACTGGGGACTGCAAACAAAGATAAGGCGTTTCTTTCCCTACAGCTGATCCTGTTAAAATTTTAGGAGATGTTTCAGGGCTCATCCCCTCTTCCTAGAGCAGAGATAGATGTGAAACAGTGCTGCTCACCTGGAGCTGGCACGAGGAAAACCCATGGGTGAGGAAGATGTTGTGGAGTTCGTGCATTGATCCAGCAAGGAGAGCCATTACCTCTTCTGATTTATGGGTACCAGCAGGTGCACAGCAGCATCTTCTGACATACCACCCTATGGACCAAGACAACACACCTGCCTTGCAGGATCTCCTCATCCTCACCCCTTCTTCTGACTCCAGAGGTGTGCTCTGGGGGGCCATCACTGACCACCCCAAAAAACAAAGCACCAAGACACCGGTCCCCAGCAGCCCCCAGCTCTTCTCCCTTCCTTTCCACGGAAGTCAGTTATTTTGTTGTGTGTACACACAGAAAACAAGGAGCTGCCCCTTGTCCTCCTCTATCCATGACACATCAAATTATCCTGCCTCCGAATATCCCATCTGGCTGTTAGTTTTTAGCTTTTTTTTTTTTCTTCTTCTTTTTGCCCCCTCTGGGTTGTTTCTGCTTTCCTCCTCCTCCTTTCTCTGCTCTCCAGCCCATGTGTAAAAGTAGCAGGGGGGCCTTTATTAAAGGCAAAGCCCCACGGCAGCAGCTTCCCAGCCAAACTGCTCTTGTATTACTTTTTGATGAGTTTTCAATTTAGGCCTTTGCAGACAGGGGGAAGAAGGCGACTTGAGAGACAGAGGGGGGAAAAAAATGCAACAGATGGGGCCGATTGTGCTCTCTAGGCAAATTAAGGAAGACATCTGTAGCTCCCAAATACTGGTGGTCTAAAGCAATTAGTCCCCTGTGAAAAGGGGCCTCTCTGAGCCTCCTCCAGCCAATCCGCGCCCCAGCAGCACTCACGTTACAATGGCCTTGACCACAATTCACTGAGCCAAAAAAAAAGAAAGATTAATCCAGGAGGAGCTGTGCGGCCGGGCTGGAGTTGCTAGGCTTAAAAGGGAAGGTTACGTACGTTTCTGCCTGAGTTTTGAGCAGAAAAGCAGGGTGCAGGGTGTTTTCTTTCTCTTTCTGCCTGTCTCCCAATGTGTACCTGCTTTACGTGCAATGGTGGGACCACGTGTGTGTGTGCGTGTGCATGTGCCCCTGTGCCAGGAGTGAACTGCAATCAGTGAATTGCTCAGGGAACTCAATTTCCCACTGGCTTGCTTGGAAAGTGATGAATGAAGACGCAAACCCCTGCGGTTGGAATTATCTCCTCCAGCCCTCCTTGGTCCCCCTCCCTCCTGTACAGAAATAAGCTGTTATATGATAAGACCCCTCTGCAAGCGATAATTATAATGATTGTTATGGTGCCAGGGTTCTGCTTGCACAATTGGAAATAGGAACTCCGGCTGAGCTAATCCGGCCGTGTGGTCCCTTGTTTCATTCGACGTCAGGAAGCTGAGAGTGGAAAATGCAGAAAAGGACTTTACCCAAGCTGGTTATGAGCCCCCTCCCCCTGCCCTCCTCTCTCTTGGCTCTTTTATTCATGCATATTTATGATCAGTAGATCTCAGCGGACGAGGGGAAAAAAAAATACAACCACATACAGAAAACAAAACCGCCAACACAATGGGGAGAGCCGCTCATGGGAGGTCACAGCACCTTTAAATTACACCTCTTGGCTTTGTTCGCCCCCCGCACAATGGAGCTGAGAGATAGGAAGAATAGCACCCTGCACCCTGGTGCATCACAATTCTCCCAATGATTTCAAAATGAAAAGGGAGAGCCAACTAATTTGATATCTCATTGAGTTTCTGTTAACCCAGGGACGTGCCTCGTCCCAGGCGCGGAGCTCGGCTGGGGCTGCTCCATACAAAGAGTGCTACTGAACCTCTGGGTTTCGCCAGTCAAAGAAGATCTGTCTTGGTCAGGTTTGAATTTGAGCTGAGTTAACTGGTTTGGAAATACAAAAGCACCACCCGCCCACTGAACCTTTGCCCCTTTAAATTAATTAGTTTAATTAACGGGCTTATTGTCATGGCGCCCGTCAGAATGGGATCTTCCTGGGGCTGCATCAAACTCAAACTCATACAAACGAGATGGGTGCATGGTTTTGGAGCTGAATTTGAACCAAATGACTTCTCAAGCCCCGGAAATATGAGTCCATGTATTTATTCCTTGTTCTGCTTACTCCTGTCCTGCCACTAGGACTGGGGAATCGCCACGTGAACTGCTGCCAGCAGCATTTTCTGTCACAACAGGTAATGGAAACCAGTTAGATGCAAAAAAGGGGGTTTTGAGGTCAAATATCATTTCAAACAACATTTGCAGCAAGCTGTTACACACACCAACTTGAACATTTGGTAAAAAATTGCCCCTAAAGACAAACTAGATAGGGAAAGATGAAACTGGTGCTGATAAAGAGCAAAATAAATCCCCAAAAGAGAGAGCAAACCTGTTTGGGAAGGCTCTGCCCACTCTGGAAGAGGAAAGGATGGTTTATTCCAATCCATAAAGACCAACCTTGTTCCTTGTCTGTTGCCCTCCCATTCTGTCCAGGTTTGCAGATGAAAGCAACGCAGCTGAATAGAGCAAAATGATCCCAAGCCATTTTCAGACCCTGAATGCTGAAAATATTTTAATGTTACAAACGCTGTCCATGTTAAATAAAAGCACTCTGCTACATTTGGAAAGCTATTTTAATTCCAGCAGCGCTCAGAGGAATTTTTACCATCCATCACTGAGCGTGAAGAGCCCAGCTACCAATGCCAGCACCCACACCATGCCCGGACACTGCTATGGATCATTGGGTTGGGCTGCACTGTCACAGCTAAGGATGCTATAATCTGCTTGCTGCAGTCAAGTAATGAAAAGAAATGCAAAATTCATTCTTCCCTACTTCACCTTATTATTCACAATGAACAGCACTAATGCTTAAATACACTTGCATTTTAATATCAGCAAAAACCGTCTCCTTCCAATCCTACAAGACACCCAGACCTGCTTAGCAATGCCATAGAAATAGGATGCTGAAGTTATCCCACCCCTGTGGAAGGACAGAGATCGGAAGAGGCTTTCAAAGTGCCTTCCAGTGGAATGTTTTCCCAGCAGTATAACCATATTTGCTGTGAATCTTTGATGGAAAGTTGCTTGCCCACATTTATGGAAGAACTGGGCCAGGGTATGGATTTCTTAGTCAGGAGCTGGAGTACAGCTTGACTGACATCACCATGGGTACTAAGAACAGAAGATTTCCCAAAGACACTCGGGGCTTTGAAGAAAGGTCTTTCACTCTGTGTTGAACGTACAGATAAAATGTCCGCGGCAGAGCCAAAGAAACTAATCAGATCATCTGTGGTTTGCTTTGCTGTTTGCTCAGGTCACTATCCCATGGTTTACAATTATCTCAGTCAAAAGCTATACAGATGTCCAAATTGGCCTCCTGGCTTTTTCCTTAAGAGTCCTAGTTTGTAGAATAACGATTTCTACTGGGAAGTTCTTGGCCAAGTCATTCACATTTAAACCTATCTCCTAGGACAGAGTCTTGCTCTGGCCTTCGGGCAAAGTTGAAACATCCTACCAATGCACATGGCCAAAATAAGCACTGAAAAATCCTAAGTCACACTGCAGAAACTCAGAGACAAAGATTTATACATGGAGAGACAAGGACAGGGGAAAAGGAGGCAAGACTTTCAAGATGTCTGCAGGATTGTATTTCCACAGCCACTGAAAACAGCCACTGGGAATTCAATTTGTGCATTTTTGGGATATCTCTGGGAATTTCAGTATTTCATTCAGCAGCTTTTCTGGTGAGCAGTGGAGCACATGTGCTTCACTTCATCTATGGGGCTCTTCCCAATCACCAGGCTATAGGTAATGCAGTGGTGGCATAGCAATGGAAGTCTGCTGCTTGCTCAGGGCATTGACCATTTCACCATAAGTATCACATTTTAAATGGGATCATTGTTAATAATCTGCTTAACTATGGCTATAATAAGGAAGCATGACCATGTGGCAGCATCTGCTTTGCAGCCCAGCAGTGACAGGGTTGTGCTTGGGGCCACTGAAATGCTGCTGTTGAGAGGCAAATACAAGGGCTCTAGCCCTAAAAATCTAGCCAGCTTCAATTGTTTCAGCCAATATTTGGACAAGTGCCTCTTTCCATCTTCTTTGCTCAAGGTTTTGGTGCTGCAGAAGGAGCGCTTGCTGCTGGGAGAGGAGCTGAGAGTGCACCTGAGCTGATGCTGTGGATTTTGGCAGAGAGCAGTCAAAGGGCTGGGGCAGCACGGCTGAGGGTTAACGGGGTCTCCCCCAGGCCTCATACCCTCTCCTGCTTAAAGTTTAGATTTTTACCCATGTGAGAGTTTACAAACTCGAAACAATCATCCTAACAGGGTTGTACAGCCGATACAACCTTAAATTTAGTTTTGGTTGATGTAGGCTGGAAGAACGGCTTTAAAAATTAAGTTCGCCAAAAGTAGGTGAAGTGAAATAGCCCTCAAATGATGCCTCCAAAGCTGCTGCTTGTGCTCCTGGACTGCTCCACATGCACCTCTCTGCCCGGCATCCCGCAGCAGCAGCAGCAGCCCATAGCAGCAGTTCTTAACAGCAGCATCGAGCTCAGCAACATGCATCGAGCACCACCCTCTGGCACAGAGCTAAATTGGAGCAGGAACAGGCAGAGGATTTTTGCTCTGTATGGGGGTAACCCGAGTGCAAAGACATGGGGATGGGCAAATTCTGTGTGGCACTGCAGTCCTGAGAGGGGAAGGATGTTCTTGTGGAGTTACAGTGGCCATTTGAAGTTAATTAATAGACCTTAACGAATCTGTAGGGCTTTTTATTGCAAGCACAATGCATCCCAAAACAAAGGGTCAAGCTGAACATTTTAAATGTTTGCTTCTAGGGCCAAAGCTTGACTGGGCTTAGTGTTACATGGGAGCAGCAGCAACCATGGCCAAAGGGATCCTGGTGCATGGGAACGTAAATTTAGTGCCATAAAACAATAACTGAGCAGAGGAGTAATCCCTACATCCCCGCTCCCTCTTCATCCCAGTTCTACCTGGGAAGTGGCATCAAAAAGCATGGACAAATGACATGGGCACTTGGGACAACCCAGCTCTCACATCACAAGTGTTGGGGCAAAGCTGGGATTCCTAAACTAGCTCCTTTGGAGAGAGCTATGGACAATTCCTATTCCAGCATCAGTGGCACAGAGTCCAGCACTGCGACCTGGTCAGCCAGGCACTGAAATCCTTTCTCAGCTACTCCTGGTCTTCTTTTCCCTCATTAAAAAGCCATTAAGTACCCAGAGGGCTTTTATGGGTTGAATCCACCTGTTCTCCCATACTGAATGGGGGTTGTCTTAAAAAGGAGATTGAAAATACCATTTTGTTGGGCTTCATTAACTGCTGCCATGCCTTCTGTTCATGCCTTCTTCTTCTTGCAGAGGCATTTTACAGGGGTCAGTTCCAGGTTTCTTGCATTGCAAAAGAGATATTTTGGTACCAGATACTTCACAGGGTCACAGAAGCTGCCGACATTGTCACAATCTTAAGGTCAGGCTTTGACAAATCTCTATTTTGTGTCACTTCCAGAAGATGGAGCCAGAAAGCCAGGAGTTGTCGGTGCAGCCTGGGAAAGCTGCGGCCACCTCCTCCTCCTCACCTCCTCCTCCTATTCTCCTCCCCCCTTCCTCTCTTCTCCTCCTCTCCTCATTCAAACTAACCACTCCGCCACTTCAACTCAAGCACAGAATAGACATAATAGGCAAAATCCATTGAAAACAGCTCAGCTGGATATTTATGAAAGACTACTCATTGTACTTCTATTACTTTTACTTGTTTTATTTCGCAAAGAGGTCCACTTAGACCAGGTCTGGTAGAAAAGCACCCCAAATTTACAATGCTCCTTCCCAGTTCCTCGTGTCAGCTCAGTGCCAGCCATGGGGTGCTGCCATTTTGGGGGCTGCAGTCTCTTCCCCAGTTAAATGCAACCTGAGTGCTAAACAACATGAAGAAATTCATGAGGCGGCAGTGTTTTCCTCTTTCCAGTAGCGAGGAAAGCAGTGTGGCTTGTTTTGTGTATTCAGGTAACAACGTCGTTTGAGTGCTGCTTGTGATTTATGTCTCTTTCAGCAGCAGGACTCTGGAAAACTACTTGGAAGATATGAACACTGAGCATTTTTTCATTTTCTCATCAGATTTCAATTGTTATGATATATACCCTCGAGAGACTGCGAGGAGGGGCGAGGGGGCAGGGGAAAGCCTTTTAAAGTATATTGGGATCCATATGGAAAATATATATATTTCCCACACATCCGACTCAATACAGAGTGCACATTTGTAAGGCATATGTGAATGAATGCCAATGAAGGTGAACTTTTATGAAACCAGACTGATTACATGGCAAAAAATATATCAGTTGAAGCTCGATTTATTTACAGCACTGTCAGTTGACTGCTCAGAAGGGCTGGCACTGTGCTGGCAAGCAGGATGACTGGGGAAACATCAAGATGCCACCAGCCAAAGTGCCTGCTGTCATGTCTGCTTGGTTCACAACAAACCCAGTGCTGAGTAATGTCACTTCGGGATCCGGAGGGGGAAAGAGAAGGGAAGGAAGAATGCTATGGGTTGAAAATGTAATGAATTAGATGGGTCTCCAGAGATTTGGGTTTTATTCCCATTTCTGCCCCTGGGTAGGGAGGTAGTAATAGGACTAGAGGGAATGGCCTCAAGGGGAGGTACTGGTTGAATATTGGAAAAATAATCTTCTCTGAAAGAGTGGTCAGGTGTTGGAATGGGCTGCCCATGGAGATGGGAGAGTCCTCATTCCTGGAGGTGTCCAAGAAACATTTAGAAGATCATCCAGCTCCACTCCCTGCATGTGCTGGCTGCCCCCAGCTCAGGCTGCCCAGGGCCCATCCATGGCCGTAGGCACCTCCAGGGATGGGGTAGCACAGCTCTGGGCAGCAGTACCAGTGTCTCAGTGCCCTCAGAGGGCCTCGGAGGGTCTGATAGAGATGGGCTTCCAAGATAAGCAGGGAAAACTCCGGTAGACCTCAGTGGTCACACAGCCACTCTCTCCAATATAGAGGGAAAAGTATCTGTAGGAACAAGTCTGCTGGCCTTCCCCTCTAGCAGCTCTTGCCCAGAACACAGGATTTTGGCATTGAGCAAAGCTTTTTGTGACTTGGGGTTACCCTTTGTTTAGTTTTGCCCTGTATTTCTCATTCCTGTTGTCCTCTTTCCCCTCCACCACATTGTGCACAGCAAAAAGGAATTCATCTTTTATTTCTCTGAGTTCATGAGTGGCTTTAATACCTGGCCCTGCAATTAGGGGCTCATTTTCTAACTAGGGGGGGAATTGGAGCAGAAGGAATCACGTCAAATGCGAAGAAATTGTGTTGCACCACCAGGAATCTCTGGAGACACTCAGTAAGTGCTAAAAGTCATCCTCGTTCAGAGCAGTCGATGGTCTCATTACATTTTCCTACACTGAAAAGATGGGGCAGGTGGAATCTGCTATCCTTCCCAGAACGAGGCTAATTTGGGACCAAGCTAATGAGTTTTGAAATATTTATTTGCATTGCAAAACAGCAAAGAGAGTCTGAAAGAAGATACCAGAATCCTGCTTATAAGCACAGCAGCATGTATGCCTGCACACAGCTCACACACATTTTTTTTTTTCAAGCAAAAGCAAACCAGATTGCATTACCCAATAAGATTAGTACTTTATTGAACCTCATTATAGGTTCACGTCCTCCCATAGTCATATCCCACTGTGTTATTTTTGGCACACGGAGCCATCGTGATTTAGTATCCTGTGTGAGAAAAATGAAGTCTCTTTCTAAAATATGTTGACTATTATTCCAGATGTGGTAGTTGCCTGAGATTCTTTTCAGGCAGGTTTTTATGGCCGAGGTTGTTTGAGTCGGGCGTTATTTATTTATATGTTGGAGGTGGAGAAGGGGTGGGAGCGGTTTTTAATGAAAGCTGAAGGAAAGGGGATAATAAAGTGTGCTCACTGGAGAAAGAAATATTTACACATAACTCTTGTATGTTTCCCAAGAAAAATAAAATGAGGGCATATTGAAAAGAACAGTTATTATTTGGCATTCTCCTGCAACAGCAAAATCCCAGGAAAAGGCTGAATTTTAAGCAATTAGACTTGCCAGTTAATTAACGGGTTATAGCTAACTGTGTTATTGGCAGGAGGTCAGGGAGAGGCAATGAGTCACTGCAGATTCTTGCGAGGCAACATCACGGATTTGCAGATCTGAGGGGAGGGAGCTCCTGCACTGATTTACACCGACCCACCACAAGCAGAAGGGCTGAACGCACAGAGTGAACACACCAGGAGTCAGAAGGGAAGTGGTTGAGTGACAATAAGGAGGGAGAAGAAAAGGTTGGATTGAGTGAGGAATAATAAGAAATGAAAGTTGGGAAGAAGCCTCCAAGGGTACGAGCATTTTCTGGTGGTATCAGTTGGGTAAGGATGTGGCCCCAGAATGGGAAAGGATGGTGTTCATCATTGTGTTCTGGGCATTAATTGACTTCTCGTTATTACAGGTGAAGGGGAACTTTCTCCATGAGCAAATTCCTTCCAAATGCCCGTTGGTGGTCTCTGGGCAGGAGCTGTGGTGCTGAGCAACGTGGAGCATGAACGTCTCCGCAGAGCAGCGGGTTGGGATTGCAAAGAATCTTCCCCCAAAATGGCCAAAAATAATTAAAAAGAAATACACAAATCCTGAAGGAAACTCAGCCAGAAAACAAGATCTTAAGGAAGTATGCTCAGCTCCAAATTTCCATGAAGCATCCAACTGGCTGATCCAGCCCCGACTGTGTTCCCACAGAGATTTTACTCATCCTCCCTTCTGAGTGTCTGGAGCAGAACCGAGAATGGAAGCATCGAAACAGTGGGCAAAGCACTTTCTCCTGGCGCTTCCCCATTGCTGGGAGGAACAAAGCTCTGGAACCATGCTGCAATTCTATCCAATGGGACATGACATGGGCAGAGCTGAGCACAACGGACCGGTTTGGATCTTCCTCTCAGTGCAATTCCTTGAGGGTTTGTTTGTTCCACTGGGCTTTGCTGTGGGGAATTGGTTTGTGTGTTTGGTGGCTGCTGGAGCATTGCACTGCTCCGTGTTTCTATGACAGCTGTGCACTGGGACATCTCCTCAACACAAACGCAACAGGAGCGAGCCTGTTGTCGGCGTGGCTTTTTTTTTTTCCTCCTGAGACAACAAATGTTTCCAAATCTGAAAAAATAAAAAATGAAATAACGAAATGCTGCACTCAGCTGTCATTTCAGACCCACGCTGCCAGGGCCGGGCTGCTCCCAGCTGTCCAGAGGAGATCTGCAAATCCCCATGCTGGGCTCAGTGCACACGAGCAGCTCAGCCTTGCCAACATCCCTCATCCCATCCCAGCAGCACGCAGGAGGCTCTGATTGAAGATGTCAACAGCCACTGCTGATCACTGGATCTGGAGGTCCCCTCCCATTCATTCTGTGTTTCTGCTGAATTGCCCAAGGGTGCTGGTGAAATTATGTTGTGAAATTTGACAGAGCCTGAGCCCCAAACACCCACTCCTGTCCCCCCCAACACATGGGGTAAGAGATTGAACTTGGGCTGAAAAACATACAGAAACACTAAAAACTGGTTAGTTTACTGCATAGAGATAGAAGAAAAGCCTGCATGTCCTAAATTATGCCTGAATTCAGTGATAACATCTGGTTTGTCACCAAAGCATCACATTGCTGGCAACACATCTGGGTGCAGAATTACCTCCTGCACGTTTCTCCTTGCCCATCCAGTAGCTTGCTCTGATGGTGGTTCATGTGAATTTGGTTCACTCCACACTGGGATGGATGAAGAGCACCCATGGCAGCCTCTCAAGGGAGTGTGAGCAGAGACTTTGAGAAGCTATTGTTGCTACTCTGTGAAACAGTGCTCGCCTCATACCTCACGAGCATGTTCTGTGGTCCTTCATTTAGCATGGAGAATCAAAGAGGGGACAAGTGCTCAAGGTCAGCAAAGGAGAGAGCAGCCAGAGAAAATATCCTCTGCAAAAAGAAGCACAGACTTGCTGGGGTCTGCCTTCAAGCAAAAGTAATCCATCCCAGGCACAAAGCAATTCTTGCTTGCTAGCAGCTCTGTGCAGATAAAGCAGCACAGAAAATAAAAGTGGAGATCAGCTGGCTTGTGGCACAACAGTGGTACCTATGTGCTCACGTGCATGCACACACTTGTGCTTAGAAGAAGGCTGGGAGCTTCTTTAGAAGCATAATACAAAGGAGAAAACAAAGGAAATGTGGCCAGGAGAGGAGAACAGGGATGGGTTAGGGTGTTTGTCCCCACCTTGGGCACAGCAGCAGCACCAGGCTGCAAGACTACAGAGTGCATCCCTGTCTGGTGAGCTGGGAGTTGGATTTCTTCCTCTTTGTGCCAGAATGACACCGGAGTGATCCCCAACCAGGCTGCATGAGTGGGAAGAGAGTCGGGCGTTTTGTTGGCTGCCTTTTCAAAGAGAGCTCAGCAGCTCCCCGGGTTCTCACTATTGGCAAAAAAATAAAGGGGATAAATCTAGAAAATAAACGATATATCTGCCGCTCTAAATCTATTTGCTGATAGCCAGATGTTGGCTGCAGTGTGAGCATTTCATCTGGGAGGCACAGAAGGGGCAGCTCCGGATGAGGTACAGGGAGGTTCGCTTTCATCCCATGCCTCCATCAAGTCTTTGAGAAAAAGCAATATCACTCATTTGATGCCAAAATGATTCCAAGTAAATTGGGCTGAGGGAAGGACATGGAAGGAAGGGTGGTGGTGTAGGAAACATCAGCCCCTTTCCAGTGATGGGGACATTTTCTACAACACACCAAACAAAGCTCAAGGCAGAGAGGGAGCCTTTCTTACACCAAAAACCATCTGCCCCTCAATGCGCTCAGATGAGGAATTCTGATCATTGCTACCAATTTCTCCTTTTCATGCTTCATTCTTACAGTTTCCTTCTCCAGCAGCTGGTGCTGGTGATACCAACACAACAGCCAGCGTTGGCATGTTGTCATTGCTCAATGTGCTTTCATATGCCAACCACTCTTTTAGGGGTAAAAACAGAATTTCACACTCTGGCCATCACATAGGCACACTGTGGTATTGGTGTGAGGTTTCACATTTTTCCGATGTTACTCAGCTCTGAGAGAAAAAAAAAAAAAGGCAGACGATGGATTTACATCTCTGAGTTTCAGTGGATGTGAAGGGTCTAAAAATCTCCCTCATGTTTCTTTTCATTGATTGCTCCCAAGATGAAACAATTGGGAGTCGGAGTGAATTTATAACTAGCTTGTGAAATAAGCCTCACATCTAGCAAAGATATTACGCTGAGCAGGAAACAAGCCCACAGAAATTCATTATGTTCCCGGAATTAAATGAAAACAGTATAGTTTATGGACCATAGAAGGTAGTTACAGGAAAATTGAAAGGAAAATCCCCTGGCTGCACAGACAGCTCACACCGGCGTCCGGGGTCCTTGGGAGCAGCTGCCAGTTTTGTGTCATCACTTCAGCACTCCTCATCTCTCAGACATGGAACAGAAAAACACACATGGACAGTATTGTGCCTCTTTTCACCCCAAAAATGCAGCCAGCAAAGCCTCTGTGTGCCATTTGGTACCACAGAGCGATGCAGTGATCCTGATGGGATGCAGCATCTGCAGCCAATGGAGCGGCCCCTGGACTGGCAGTGAGAGGCAGAAGGGATCCTGCCAGCCCACCCCCGAGCATTTATTTTTAGAAGAAGACTCATTCCTCTCCCACCTCCTCTGTGATCTGAGTTGGATGGCTGCAGTGGTAACCTGTTTGCTGGATTTCCAGCAGTGGAAAACTGCTTGCTCCTGGGTAAACACTGAGGAATGTGTATATATATACATAAAACAAGTGATGTTTCCATGTTGCAGGCAGATGCTGAGACATAAAAGAGGAGCAGTAGGTTTGAATGTGACTCAAAAGTTGAGCTGTAAAACCCTGACCAGCGACGCCGAAACCCATGGCAGCAACATGCAGCTGCAGGGCTGTGTCATATGATCATAGAATCACAGAATCACATAACCATGTGAGTTGGAAGTTACCTCTAAAGGTCATCTGGTTCAGCTCCTCTGCAATGAACAGGAACAACTATATCTACATCCACACCTACATCCACATCTACATCCACATCTACATCTACACCCACACCTACATTTCCATCTCCATCTACAGTCCAATCAGGTGCTCAGAGCCCCATACAACTCGATTTTGAATGTCTCCAGGGACTGGGCATCTATCACCTCTATTCCAGTGCTTTACCACCCTTACTGTAGAAAACGTTTTTCCTTATATGCAGTCTAAATCTCCCCTCTTAGTTTGAAACCATTTTCCCTTGTTCTATCACAGCAGACTCTGCTAAAGAGTCTGTCCCCTTCTTCCTTACAGCCCCACTTAGCCACTGCCAGACTGTTCTCAGTTCTCCCCAGAGCCTTCCCTTCCCCAGGCTGCACAGCCCCAGCTCTCAACCTGTCCTGCAGGGTAGGTGCATTTTTGTGGCCCTTTCCTGGATGTGTTTCAACATGTCCATGTCTCTCATCTATGGAGGACTCCACAATTGGCAGTTCCCGTGCCTGGTGCTCACCCATGGCTGCAGCATCAGAAGGGTTTTAATACAGAAGTTGGGAAGGATTTCTGTGGCTGTAACTCCCAGATTTTTGTAACAGAGAAAGTAAATTTGGCTGGGCAATACCATCAAGGTGATGGAAATGCTGAGCAGAGCTGGCAGGCCTGAAGTCCCCTCCCAGCCTCCATCCCTCATTCCTTCCATCATCCAAACACACGTTCCCAGAAGACGGAAGAGCTGAGTATCAGGAGAAAACTGCTTGAGCAGCAGCAGCCAGAGCTTACATTTGGAAAAAGAAAAGCCATCAAATGCCCTCATCGTCCCTGCAGTGCAAAAATCCCAAATTCAAAAGCAAGGAGGGCAGCTTCCAGAAGGGTCACTTCTTTAGGAATTACAGCATGGAAGAAATAGAAGTGATTCGTGATCCCCACTGCTGGGGAGAGCTGCGTGGGGAACGGCTTCCCTCCAACACAGTGTTTCCAAAAGGAACATTTCACCTCTGGAAAAAAAGGCTTCACATCCCCTGAAATAAGAGAAGATGTAGCACACAGCGTAATGGAAAGCTGGCTGGGCTGTTTCCCCGAGCTGGGTTTTCCTGGTGCTTGCAATGAGTTTCCACAGCAGCACTCAGCTCCAGGCAGGCACTGTGCATCCTGCACAGCAGGGAACTTTCCTGGCCTGGCAGCCCTACTGGCCTGGCAGAGGCTTTTAAAAGAAACCAGGTTCCCCTGCTAAAAGAGAACCAAAAAATAGATGTGAGAATATTAACTTCTTTGTGCGTTCTAACATGGAGATTTATACTGTGAACAGTGAAATTAATAAAGCCTGGGTCTCTCCATGCTTTTCTTCTTGTGATTGATTTTAAAGGTCAAGCAGTCTTTTGGTGTTGGGCTGCTGAGAGCTGTTGTCACATGTGGAGCTATGCAGCCAGCCTATAATGTTTCTCAGCCAGGACAAACATACATCGCTTCCACTCCCCTGGACTTCTAAGCATTTAGTTCTGAGCCCCAGGAGAAGTCAGGCTCAGGGCTGCTCTCCCCCCTGAATGGCAAAGCAGTGACCACACAGCACTGTCTCCAGACTCAAGGAGCACTGCTCTGCTGGGTGCAGTGTGTTACCATTTATCTGCTTGCAGACAAAGGCTAAAGAAATAGCTGCAGATTTCCCTCACTGACAATATCTTCTCTGGGACAACAAACCACTGGCCCCACTACGTGCCAGCCACTGTGTGCCTTCATCCTTTGGGAAAAGCAAATTCATTGGTCACAGAAGTGCTCTATGCCATGGCAGAGCTTTTCCCCTAGTACTCAGAGGTTGCTTTTATTAACAAAAACCCAAACATTTGTCACAATTTACAGCTGTTTCCTTTTATTTTTCTATAACCTCAACGTAAATATTCCAAAATAAGTTGAACTATGAATCTTTCAGGCATCACCCACTGCTGCTCTGTACCAAGACTCACTGCTTTCTCACTCGGCCTGCTGACATCCAGCAGGACACGAACCACACGGCGGAGCTTTCTCAGCCTCCTGCACATCCAAAGGCTGCCTTCAGATGGCAATTACTCCCGTGGTGACTTATGTGGTTGAGCTGCTGAGGCCAGTGCTGGCAGGAAACACATGTTAGAAATTAGTGTGTGTCTGGTACTGTCTCCTTTCTCTGTTTCTCCAGGTGGCTGAGCAGCAGCAAACGCAAGAACGTTTTCTGATGCTGACCCTGGTTAATGTGAGTATAAATACAAGGTTAATACCCAAAGGATGGTTGATGAAGGAAAAAGTGAAGAAAAGTAATCAGGATGAGGAAAGTAATTCAAACAATTCCTTGAGAAATGTGCACCTTTGGCTTGTATTCTGACAACAAAGAGCGAGGATTACCATGAAATAGGAGAATAGCATGTGTTATGTTACTTACTCCTCAGGAAGTAAATCAACAACGTAAAGAAGAAGTTAAATCTCTTAGCAAAACGAATGCTGTCACTGTTTGGAAGCAGGCAGCGTGGCCCAGCAGAAGGCAGTGTGTGCAGGGCCCTCTGGGTGAGTTCACATGGCTTCCCTCTGCAGACAGATAATATATTTTTTCAGTCTTGCACCTCAGTTTATCCTCAGGGCTTTCTAAACCCACTGCATTGAAATGAAAACCCTGCTGATGTGTCTGCAGATCCACATGCACCCTACTGCAACACCCCCTGAGCAAGAAGGACCTGTGATTTTGCCACTGATCTGCTGTTTCTCCTGGGAATGATGTGACACACACATGGGTGGAGGTGGAGGCCCTGCACTTCTGGCTGGGGCAAACTGCTCCTCGGGATGTCAGCACTGCCAGGGCATGTAGGATTCAGGATGTGGATGGGAGGTTGAACATTGCCTTCTCCCTTTTCCAGCCCTCTCAAATTGACCTTCCCTGAGCCATTCAATGATGTCATATTGGACAAATAAATGCACTAAGTTCTGCATTTTTTAATGTCAGAGACTACAGAGCTTTCCTGAGGGAAGGAAGAGGGAAATTCTTGCTCCCTCCCCCACCTCACGCTCATGCAAAGCACAATCTGTCCCAAAGCTTTAATAAATTTTTATGCATACTTCAGGCCAGTTTCTGCTCTTAAATTCATCAAGGTAACTATGAAAGAAGCAGACTCCAGTGGAGCTGTTCCACTTTCCCTCAGAGTAGCATTGCCCATTCTCTGCCCAGCACAAGTGAAGGACAGTGATGGGAACATAGCTTGGAGGCCCTCTGCAGGGGCCTTCCTCTTCTCGCTTGTCCCAAGTCTTGCTTCATTAGCAATGATCTTTGAGCACAGTCCACTATGTTTCGTGTCCCAAGACTGCAGGGGGATCAAAGTAAAGGGCCAGGAAATGTCTCCCCTGATGATGAAGGGATCAGGATAAGAGAAGTAGCTCTTATTCATAGAAAGGAACATTCCCTGAACGTTAAGGCCAACACAGGAGAGGATGAGTGTGTATACACCTCCACTCCTGGTTTACAGCACTGGGGATGGTTGTTAGGAAGGACTTTTTTCTAGAGAGAGACTTTCAGCATGAACAATGGGCAAGGATGTGAATACTTCTACAATTGCCTATAAATTCTTACTGAATGTGTAGCAGGGAGAGTCAAGAATGAGCTTGCTTGGTTACAAAATCGTATTCTATGTCATTTCAGACACAAAGAAATGACAATTAATACAATGTATGTTGTCGGCCTTCCACAAGACTGTTATCTCATCATGTAGCAAAGTATAGCTCAGCTTCTGCTCCTGTATCTTCTCTGGGGGCTGCAGACCAAAGAGAAGAGAAGATTTGAGCCTTAGTTACCCTCTGTCCACCCTAGCCCTTCCAAGCTCAGCTTGCTGTCACACTTTCTGCTTTTAGGTTGCTTTTCCTCTCCTTTCTTGTAACGGTGTTCAGCGAAGGAAGGGATCTGCAGCTGGAAGAAGTCCCACGGAAGACAGAAGTCCAGTTTGTTACTGATGCCTGACCAAGCCTTGAGCTTGGACTCTCTTGGCTGCTTGTCCCCTTGATTGTGACAGAGCAGTGCCTGAGGAGCAACACTACATCTTTATGTCATCTTTGAAATAAGGTTTATCAGGCCTCACAGTGTCTCCCAGGAACACATAAAAATACATCACACTGCACAGAATCATGAGCCGCAGACAAAAAGCTGGCCTAGAAACACTCCTCCCTCAAAGAAAACCAGACATCCTTGTAAGACCTTCAATTACCCATCAGCCACCTTCTCCTCCCTGCTGCACTCATCCTTACAGCCCCTGGAAAACAGATGGTGCCTGCAGCTTGCCTTCGAGCTTAATGGATCTGGTGTCTGGTGGGCCAAGGGAGAGGGAGCACAGTGCAGAAAGAGGGGCTGTGATGAGGGCCTCCACCAGGTGCTCTCCTGGTCCCTACACATTTCAGTGTGAGCCCCACGTGGGTGCGATTTGTCCCAAGGAGCCCTGCGACTGCCTTGTGGGGCCAGAGAACAGCCCCTCCTCCTCAAGCTGGAAGCTGTGCCCAAGATGTCCCTGCCCTGTCCCAAACAATTCATGCATTCAGGAGGCAGAGAATGTCATCTCATTTTGCGGTTGATAAATGTATCTGAATTTATCTCCTGCAGATGCCCCAGAGGAAACACATGCACCGGCTTTCCCTCACTGGTTGGACACGTACACAGCCCATCCCTGCTTGTTCTAAGGGTGCCTCGGGGAGCACTGTCACTGTATCTGCTGTATTTCTTTGTAGTTTTTTTCCCTCTTAGACTTTTTCTGGCAGGAACTCCAGCACGACCATCAGGCAAATCTCCTTTAAAGCCACTACCTGCTGCTGCTCATAGCCAGCAATGGGGATAAGCCCCCACATGCATGAACTAATGACGGGAGAAAGTCTTCCAACAGCAGCTCAGGAGTAAGCATTGCAGCCATCAGCACCTAGCACTCATCTATAAAGCTCAGGTCCAACCTGGATCAAACATGTGCCAAAAATGTGGACATATGCAGCCTGGGTAATGTTGAATGCTTATAATCAGCTCATAAAGAGGACTTTCATCAGCTGCTTATGCAGTTTCCCTGGCCAGGGAGGCTGAAGTGATGAGTTCGGTGGCTTGGTGTCATCCTTCCCTCTGCTCCAAGCCACGTTAGGCTGCAGAAATGGTCAGAAAGAAGGAAATAAGAAGGTGAATTTTGTTACTTTTTAATTTAAATCTCAGTTTGCTAGAGAAGATCAAACAGCTCTTGTAGGTATATGATAGGCTTATCTTCCCAAAGCAGTTCCCAGGAAGGAAATCTATTTCCAGCTGAACTCAAGCTGCACTGAGGTTCATGGTTTGGGTAACACTGTCTTGGTTGTTTGGCCACAGGACAGAGATGTCTTCCCAAATGCTTCAGCATTCTTCACAGGGCCATAAAATACCATTTCCTTCCTTGTTCTGGCGGAGCAGAAGGAAGAAACGGCTGCGATCCCCCAACGTGCAGAGAGCTCAGCCTCTGCTCTAATGAGCTGCTATCACCCTGACCGGAGAGCAGAAGTATTTCAAGGCATTGCTCAGCAGCTGCATTGCCAAGTTAATGATCTGTTCATTGCCAGAGCACACACAGATTCAGGCTGAAGGGGATGGAGTCGGCCTGCTCTCCCTGAACCCTGCAAGATTAACCAGCAGTGCAACCACAGAAAGGTGTCAAGGAGAAGTGAATCAAAGTTGGACTGGCAAGAGTTAGTTGCTTTGCTTTGGTGAGTGGAAAATTTTATGGAACAAAATGACATAAAAAATTCAGCAGAATAATTCCGGTATGAGAACAGGAGTGTTATTTTAACATACTTGAGTGTAAACAGAGAAACCAGAGGACTGTGTCCGTATCTGAAGATTTTTCTAAAAGAAGAGCTTGAATTTACAGGCAAAAAATTATTGAGGGGAGAAAGCTTGTTATATAAAGGTCTATAAATGTTATATAAAAGTACCCTGTCTGAGTCAAAGGCACTTGGGCGCGCAGAGCACAGGCTCATCAGAACCTGTTTTGCTGATGTCCAAGTGTCTCAGTTTGCTGAAGTAATTCTGAAGTGTTTATATAAAAATGAGAATTGCGGCAAAGCACTTTGAAATCACCTCTGAGCGCTGAGGACAGAGCACTCGAGCATCTGAGATTGCCGGGGAAGAAGAACTTCAGGGAAGAGAACCTCGGAGCAGCCAAGGACAATGCAGCGGAGAGGGAAAATGAAGCAGACAGGAGGAGAAGCAGGGGAGGGCTGAGAGGCACAGCCATGAAAAAGCCTCTTCACATATCCGTGGCCTTGAGGACAAATGACTTTCAAGCACTCTTGCAGGCATCAGAGCAGGGGAATTGAGAATGAGATTTGCTATCAAAATGCTTCTGACAAATTGAAGAACTCGCTGCCGTGAGCTCAGCTCTTCCCCAGAGCTCTGCTGTGGAGTGATTGGGTTTGCAGGAGGAGAAACTGCATTGGCATCCAGGGCTGTGATCCTCTGGAGCCCAATTGCAGGCCCAGCACTGCCTCCAGGCACGTCTCAGGGCACACCGAATCTGAAATGTGCTGCTTGAGAGACTCAATGCCATTGATATCCTGTGGGAAGCTGGAGAATAATAAATATGTCCAAGGGAGGCTTTCATTTTATTGCATGAGGCAAAATGGATGTCCTGTTCTTTATTTCAAAATTTGGATGTTTAAAATGTCACATTTTAGTGAAGAAGGTTTCCGTCTTCAGTTCTTCACACATTGTGTATCATTCATTCCCAGAACATAACTCATTCTTTTAGACAGAAAACCCTTTCACTGCCAACTTCATGCAGGACAAAAAACTTGTTTCCCTGGATGCCAGCATGCAGAATTCAAGGTGCATTGCCCTACCATGAGCAGACAGCTCTGGTCCCAAAACACACCTGTCAGCTCTCAGAGACCCAATGACCACATCACCCAGTTGGGTCTCCAGTGATGTGCAGAGCATTTCTCTGCTGTAGAAAAAAATAAATAAACAGGAAATCACAGAATTACAGAATATCCCATGTCAGAAGGAACCCACAAGGATCATCGAGTCCAACTCCTGGTTCCACATAGGATCACCCAAAATTCAAACCCTGTATCTGAGAGCGTTGTCCAAGCGCTCTTTGAACTCTGCTAGGCTTGGCACCACATCTACTGCCCTGGGGAGCCTGGTGCCTCCAGACAGGTCTGCCAGAGGATAAGGAAGGGTTTAGTGCACTCCATTCTGTGAAATGACCAGAGCTCGGGTCTCAGCTCTGCAAGGCAGTGAAGCACAGACTCGGTGCTTAGCACATGAAGAATCCCTCCTGCTTAGTAGAAGCTCTTTTCGAGAGAGCATTGAAAACAGGACTGGATAGAAAACAGAAATTATTAAAAAAAAAAAAGGACCAGTTCCCACAATAAGTGGGAAAGTGAGAAGGAGATCTAAGAAGAGTTCATCATTTCTCAAAGCAGTGTTTGCTGCCTCAGATGAATATCACTTTTGGGTCTGAGCTGAGGCTGTGCTGTGCCACCAGGTCAGCTTGGATATTTGAAGCTTTTTGTGGATAGCTCAGCACAAAAGAACTATTTCCCAGTATTGCAAGATTTCTCTCAGTGTGCTTCACTTGGTCATTATAAGTGTATCTGCTGATGTCCTTGGTGCCACCAGGGCCATCTCATGGCTCAGAATTACCCTGAAACCTCTCTGCATAAGCAGAGCCAGGGCTCTTCCAGAAGGAGCTGCAGAATTTAATTAACTCTGCTCCATGTTTGCAGCCCTGTGATTTCTCTTACCTTTAACGTGAACTCACATATGGATTAAAGTGAAATAAAACCTACAATTTGAGTTCAATTCAAAGCTGATTGGAAACATGTATTACCTTTCCTTGACCCGACAGTGAGAAGGGAAGTTATTACAGTTCTTTAGTGAGTTTGTAAACTCTTTACTGCTGTGGCAGTTTTAATCCTGCTGAGAGAAAATCTGATCTGGGAAATAAATTGCTCCCATTTTATTCTGATGTTGCACAATCTCAGGTTTAGATAGCAAATAAGCATCAAATTCTTTGGGAATCAACAAGCGAGAGTATTGTCAGCATCCAAGCGGCTATTTTAGGCTAAGCAATAAACAAATGTAAATAATAGCAAATAAATGTTCCAGACCTTCAATATGCTGACACAAGGCAGGAAGAAATGGAAATGTGAAAGATTTGATTATGCTGTGACCAAGAAGTAAGTGTTGTGTCTGAGCAAAATGTGTCAAGGCACTGCTGGAGAAGCTACCAGATTGTGACCATCCTTTGCAAGCCTGTACGTATCCTAGGGTCACATGGAAGAGAATCACATACATGAGACACAGACTACTGGGAACAGTTTGATGGTGATGGGGATGCACCAAGGGAGGGCTGGTGCCCCCCAGCTCAGAACAAAACCCTGTTAGCTCCAACTCACTAATGAGCAATAAGAGCTGTTTGCATGTCAGCAAATTGATCCAGAAACAAAGCACGCGCTCTGAGTGATGGGGCTGATTAACATGTTACAAAGGGTAGAATTGAATTTTCTCTCTCTTGAGGGCTTCAGACCAAGGCAGGATGCTGCTCTGGAAGATGTGCTTTGATAAAGCAGAAACCAAGCAGAAATGAGTCGGGCAGTGTTTATTGGGCCGTGATAGATGAGGTGTACCCAAGGTGTGCTTCATCTAATGCTCTTCCTGCTTCCCATGCCACGAATCTCTGAGCAAAAAGAAAGACACAGGAAATCTAAATCAAATATCTGGAGGCTGTGCTCAAATAAAGCAAATCAAATGCTCTGTGTAGACTGCTGTGCCCAGCAGGCACTGTGCTCCCTGTGTTTGCTTTTCTGCATTTGCACTATGTAAGGCACCAGTTCCCCTGCAGCATGGGGATCCCAGATTTTCCTTTCAATGGACCAGGAGGAGTGGACTCTGCTTATTCCCACCCTGTGAGACCTCAACCTGGTCCTGTGCTATGTCCACAGGAAAGGAACCAACACCTCAGAGTCAAAGTCCAACTGCATTTCTGTTAGCAATGGAGTCAAGTGCCACCTGCTAAGGATTTATAGGAGCATAATGATGCATCCCTTTTAGTATCACCACTTTTTGCGTGGTGCAATGGTAAAATGGAAATGTACCAGTGGCGAAAACGAATCAGAAGATGATCCATTGCAAATAGAGCATAAGGGAGGGACTTTCTGGTTTTGTTTCTGACATCTGTTCCTTCTGACACACTGCATTAAGGAGAGTGATCAGCTGTTTTCATGAGTGAACAGAGAACTAGTGGTAAAACAAAAATAAAATCAGAAGCACATAAGTTGTATAATGGATGACAACTCAGATGAACCAGCAGTCAGGGGCTGGAGCACAGCTTTGTGAGAAAGAAGGAAGCAGTGGATAGGTGCGGCACGCTGCTTCCTCTCACCCTGCCCTGCTGCTACCTGCCTGGACAAAAGACCCTGCCTGAATTTCACTGCCTGTTCCCTCCTTTTGTCTTTCAGCAAGGACTAATCATCCCTATTCAATTTCTCTATCCACACACAGTTTCACTGATCCCTATTCCCACTCAATCGCCTCCTTCCCAAGCAGAAATCCTTCTGCCTATCCTCTGTTTTTATGACAGCAGTCACATATTTGTGGCTCTTGTTCTCCAGACCATCCTCAGCTTGAAGCCCTTCAGCAGCTGCTAAATTAGGAGTGATGTCCCCTACCACTGCCAGAGGACACAGCCCTGCTCTGCTCCCTCCACAGCCCCAGTGCCACTCACACAGTGGAGAATCAAGGTAAGGAATTTGGATCCCTCTCTTCAGCAGCACTGCAGCCAGCTGACCGTGCTCCCCCAGCCCTGGTTTGATTTTCTGTCATTAAACAACAAGGTCGGGTCCAGAATATCGAAAGCCTTGGAGTGGTCAATGTAAACTACACCCGTCAAAAGCTCCTGATCTGCAGCCAAAGCCAACTCATTAGGTACCAGAGAAACAGCAGTTGTAACACTGTTTTTCTTGAAATGCTGACTGCAGTGGGGATATTATATGAGGAATGTTTAACTGGAATATAATTTTTACTTGGTCGGTAATAACCCTGTGAGGTTTGTAATTGCTCAGGTCCTGCAGGTCATGTGTTATTAAAATGTAGTTATTAATTTTGCATACCTACTGATGTCTGGCGTAATGCTCTGAGAGACAAAAGAAACATTTTGGAGGTTGGGAAAGAAATCAGTGCTGTTGGAGGATGCAGATGGGGGCACTGATGGTGACAGTGGGCAGGCAGGGGGAGCAGGGCGAGCTGAGGCTTGGGGTACCCCCCCATTGGCAGTGGGGATTCTGCCATTTTCCCTCTCTTACACCAAGCTTGTGCTCTACAAGCTTTTCTCTCCATCCACAAGGTAGAAAAGAGAGAAACCTGCAATTAATTGTATACTTTAACTGTTTTGAATCTGGGAGAAATTGATCCAAATCTACCTACAGCTGTTTCCAGTGAGGAGCAGAACCAGAGCCGAACCAGGACATGCTGCCATATTTTTAGGGCCACAGCAGTAAGAAGATCTACTCATTTAAAGTCATTATGAGAGAAAACAGCCTTAAGTTGAGCTCATGAGAGTTCAAATTGGATATTAGGAATAATTTCTTCTCCAAAATATCATTCAGACACAGACACGGGCTGCCCAGGGAGGTGGGAGTCACTGCCCCTGGAGATGTACCAGAACAGTGGAGATGTGGCACTTGGGGACATGATCAGTGGGCATGGTGGGGGTGGGTTGGGCTTGGACTTGGGGATCTGAGAGGTCTTTTCCAACAGAAGTGATTCTATGATTCTAAGGTAAATCAAGCTCTTCTTGCAAAGCAGAGATCTCTTCTAATGCCACCCCGTGGATGAGGAATGCTTAGAGAGCAGGATGATGAAAATCATCCTGGAGGACCACAAACCTTTCCTTCTCTCACCATTAATTAGAGCAAGGTTAATAGGCTCATGGGAACATTCAGCAATCATGACTCTGTGCCCAGACCCAAGAGGGATGGGAAGCAAGATGTGTGGATGGGATGGAGATGGCAAGAGATGGGGATGGAAATGAGGGTGGGGATGGGGATGGGAGGCAATTTTTCCTTGTGCTTCTCCCTTCCTGGCTTGTGAGCCTGCTTGCTTACAACTACACATTTCAGCCAGGCTTTCAGCATTGCTTTTGTTCTCTTTCTGCCTCTAAAAACCTGCCAGGGAAATGCTGTGCTAACACGTTCACCCGTGCTGTGCTCGGCACATGAAGGGAAAAGGGGGGGGACGCACAGGCACCGAAACCCCAAGGTCACTGCACCGATGAGAAGCACAGAGCAGGCTTTGTGCAGATTTGCCCTGCCAGCTCCCTTCATTCTTGACTTGAAACACTTGCTGATAATCCACTCCTTGACCTCTCCTACACAGGATGCAGTGTCACTATATGGAAGCCATATGGAACAAAGGGATCGCTCTCAGTACACGCTGAGCATAAGAAGTAAAGTTTACAATGGCACTGTAACCAAGGCAGCTGGGTCGGCTCCTTGCCAGAGTGCCCTGGTGCTGGCAGCTGGCAGCTCGTGTGCCTGGTATGACAAAGCGTGGCACATCAGCCTTTCCTAAGGCACATTTCAGCCAGAGGATGTGTTTGTAACTCTCTGTAACTGAGCTGGCTCCTGAATTTATTGTCCAGCTCTTTTTTTCCCTCCCCTTTGAATAATCACTAAAACTGTGAAATGCTTTCTAGAACATGAGAAACAGATACAATTCTTGATGTTCCTGTTCCTTTGAAGGAGGATACCTGGTTCCCATCAATACCCTACGTGTTATGAGATATAGCTACGGACAATTTGCTTTCTAGCGATTGCAGATTGGAGTACAAAGCTCAGTAATGCGTCGAAAATACATTGAGTTTCTGCTCCAAATGTTTTAAATGTGCACATATATCTCATGTCTAAGAGGTAGGAATACCTCATTATTTGCAGATTGATCCCCTGACAGAACCTGAGCAGCTCCCACCAGGATAAATGACCTATGTGTGTGTTCAAGGGACCCAGCTCAAAAGAAGCATTATTTTACAAAGAAAGACTCAACATTTGCCCCTTCGGCACACAAATGAGTGCAAGGCTCCAAATATCCCTGGCTGCATATTTAGAAGGATGAAGCTCCATGTAAGGTTTTGACCTTCTTGTTCCATGTTTCTTCCCTAATCTCGTTCTCTAATAGCAGAAAAGATGTTCTGGCAGATACAACTGCCACCTGATGACCAAATTCCACCCGGCATTTCCCCCTCATATGTATTCACAGGGTGCCAGCCATGCCCTGCCCCGGCTCACAGTGCTTCTGGAGCAGATGGCTGGAGGCAGTTTGCAGCCAGCATCTTGTCTCTCTGCTCCTTCACCTTTCAAGAGGGTTTTATTGGAAATCTCATCTGCTCCCATTGGTTTGGGACTGCGCCAGCCGTAAATGAGAAATGGCCCATTTCCCGCTTCATTTCCCCCAGCAACTTCATGAGGAGTGCTCGGGGAAGCTTGACGGCTCCCAGCCAAGCCCTGTCCAAAGAGCCCAGGACAGGCTGAACCCACAGCCAGGAGCAAACCGCCCGGTTTGATGGCACCACTTGGGGGCTGGAGAAGCACCTCAAAGCACTGTGAGACTTGCTTTTGGTCTCCATCGGTGTGTTCTGTCCTGGTCAAAACTCAACACACGTATTTGTGGCAAATCAAAGGAACATCTGAGAGCGAGGAATTTCTCAGTGTATGGCATGGCACAGGCAATGGCTCCTTCAGCAGTACAAGAGAAACCCTTCAATTTCCAGCTGCGAAGAAGCAGGGTTGGTTCAGGGCCAGATATTCAGTTATCAGGTTGAAGTGTTCAGTATCCAGGTGGAAAAAGATGGAGGAAAATGCGTATTTTAAAGCGGAGATGGGGTGACCTTCTTCGCACACTGAACCCAGCTTGCTCCTCTAGACTTTTGGGTGGCAGAAAACAAGAAGGGCAAAATGTGTCCTTTCTTGTAAGCTAGCAGCTGACCTCAGCACAGCCGGAGGGCATTTTAAACCTATCTCCGCCTTTATTATGTGTGTCATATGCCCCTATTCATCCTTTGTAGTTTAAAGCAAAAATGACCTTTTATAGCTATCTAAAGCGTAATTTTGCTCATGTTCTCCACTCTCACCATTTGTTTCGAGTTAAATATCAAACAGATGTGCACCCATTTTTAAAAAAAATATTTAATATTAGAGAGCATGCCCTCATATAAGACTGGGAAAGCCTTTCAGGGAAATAAGCCTTTCAAATAAAAAGGCATATTAGTAATTTTAAGGTGATTTTAACTGTATATTTTCAAGCATTAAAGGAAACAGATCCAGCAAGCCATAAAGTGACAAGTGGGAGGTGGGGAAAGATATACGGTACTAGTTTGAAAGAGAAATTAGACCTGGAACAGAGTGGAAAAATTCACCTACCCTGGAGCTATTTGGATTTGCAGAGAGACATGGGAGGGAGGGAGGGAAGAAGCGCCGAAGCATGGGGTTGGCATGGGTACGGGCATCAGCTGCATCCTGCAGCTCAGAAACAGGCAGAGAGGGTGACAGCCCCCAAGCTTGGTGTATGTCTCATGACATAGATAAAGAGCAGAGGGAGCAGGTTTCCTGAACGTGCTCTCACATTGAATGTCTGCAGTGGCTCTGATGAATGGATCGATCAGCTCAGCAAAAGCTTTGCCCCAGTTCCCTTCCTGACTCTTCCATGCTGCATTACAGATTCCACATCCCCTAAAATTTCTTGGCGTTGCATGAATTTGAAGTTCAGGACCAAATTGCCTGACTCCCATGCTCTGCAACAGCCATCCCCTCTGATGGTTAATGCTGAATTAAAGTATTTCCATGTGGCTGCTTGGATTTCTTCTCCTGTAGGAAAGGACTTTCTCTGCTGACACATGCCTGCAAATTACATTTCCATTTGGCACCCAGGGCGGTTTACACGACATTATTCTACTCCATTCTGGGGCTATTTCATTTGCAGTTTGCAGCACCAGGGAGGAGAGCTGATACCTTTGGGGAGCTGTGGGGCTGTTGGTGTTTTACAAACCTCAGGCTGTGTCTGCTTGCACAGTGCAGGAAGATGTGACTGGTTATCACTCCATCAGGCTGCTGCAACAGTACCTGAAACCCTTAATAATCTGAAGTCATTTTCCTTAATGACTGCTTAAGGGAAATGATCCTGTTTCCATCCACTTAGCTCTGACAATGCAACCAAGCTCAGAGGTCTGTAGAAATTAGAGCTTTGAAGGCTTGGGGAAATAATTCTTTAGCTTGCTTGCTCTCTGTTTCTTTTACAAGCCAGGCTGCCAGCCTGCACATCCACAACAGTCTTGTAGGTCCAACTATTTAGATTTATTAATGGTAAATGAAATATAGCTTTGGGCAAAGAAAATGACTTTTCTATCACTCTCAAACCATCTATTGAATGGGACCCTAATGAAGAGAGTTACTCCTCTGTTCCAAACATGAAATAACTTCACTTAGCATCACAGGCATCATCACCACCTAACTCCAGCTCAGGGTCCTCACTCACTGAATTAGCACTGATTTTGACTGTGTACATTCACAAAAGAGCAGCTCAGCTTCTTGGGGCCCTTCCAGCTGACCAGGGCCTGACCCATCTCGCAGCCATTCAGTGCATGCATCCAGGAGGAAAAGTTAGCACAAGGTAGGCTGGAGAGTGGCAGCGGTAGGAGATGCAGCTGGATTATTAACGCAACTCAAATCACAACCCAACAGAACTCAGCAGTGTATTTTTTTTTTTAAATTCAGTCCATTAAATCAGGACAACTCTATAAAACTAGATTTTCACCCTACCTATGGAAAAAGAACAATGGAATTACCACTACTTGCTGGACCTGTTACTTAGCTCAGTAGGATTTTCCCATCTTTCACTGAGAACAAACAAAGCAGCTGCCAGAATGTCAATGTGTGGTACTGAGCAATGAGAATCATTTAGATTCCAAACCATCCCATCCTAATCCTTGCCTCCCTACTAGCTGAGTTATTAATCGGATAACCAGAAACACCTGGGTACAAGGAATTTCCTGCTGCAATTCAGCCTTAATTTCCTCAGATAGTAAAAACCTAAGGCTTGCAAAGGTGAAAGAAACCAGCAGTCAATCAAGTAAATCACCACCACCACCACCGCAGCAGTGATAGTACATTCTAAATTAAATTTTAATTCCCACCTGATGGTTCACCGGGAGTTTCTTTTATACGAACCATTCATCTGACCCACCTTTGTATTTCAGACGATTTGTTGGGGTCCATTAGTTATTAACACCCATCCAAGTTTCAGATCAGCTTTTGCTGTATTTGTGGTCAGAAGGAGAACATGAACCAAAGAAGGCAGGGTCTGTTGGTGTTAGTGGGACAGATCCATTAAGACTAACCATTATTTTTGGAAATCAGTGGGCAACAAAAATGCCAAGAAACTTCCCAAAACTAAAGCACATCCCTAAAGCCAGGTTTTTAAGAGGGGTATTCATGGAGCTTCTATTTTTACATGCTCAGCACAAAATCTGCTGTCATCTCTGTCTGCAATTCTGCCAGGCCTGTCAAAGCAATAGACAAAATTAAAGGATGTTTGGCAAAAAGAATACTGAAATAAAACAAAAACAAAAAACTGCATAGGAAAAAAAGTGAATGCAATAGAATATTCACCAAAAACTTGCTGACATTCCATTTTTCCTCTCAGTTTATATAAATATGGATGTTCAGAAATGCTTGTGAAAACTAGATTCTTTATGTTAAGAAGTTTTGCTAGGCAGCTTCCTAATGCACTTGAAGACTTAAAGCCAGGAAGCATGCTGTCCTCGCTGGGGCATGGAACAACAATGTTAAGAAGTGTGTTAGCAGACAGCTGTCAGAGCCAAGTGAGCAAGACCCCTACACTGGGTATCACTGGTAGGTCCAATGAGACAGACATTTCAACAACGTGTATTGCAGTCTTGGCACTCTGAATATGGAGAAATACAGCTACACATTGCCATGGTGGGAGGCTTTTTGCCTTGTGCGTGAGGAGAGATACAGTAACAACCTCCACACACCGGTTGCCTCTCTCACATCAAAATCAGTGCAATGCAGTGAAGATGTTTCCTAACACCGAGACAAAGTAGTGAAGCATGTATCTGCCTGCAGTGACCAGTAGCCTCAACCCAAAATTATTAAGTCGAAGGCAAAGGCATAGGAAATTCTGCCACTGCAGTGTAGGAAACAGAATAGGATGTTATGGCATCAAACAAGTGATGTTCTTGCCAGAGTGAAATTCATGTTGGAAAACTGGAATCCTGCGCTTAAAAGGAGAACTCAAAGAATGCAGTACATCCAGGTCTTTATATTTTCTGATTTGCTGTGCTACAAAAGTGACCAAAGCCAAAGAAGTCAGTATCACCATGCTTCTAACATGTATTGCTGGGTTCATCTGAAGGAAAGGGAGGAAGGTGTCAGCCTGATGTCACTGTAGGCTCCAACTTCACCATGGTCTACTTACTTCTCGGGATCTTGTTCAAGAGAAACCAGAGCAGAGCTACCAAAGCTCAAAGGGAAGTATTTAAAATCCACTTGGTTCCTGTTACTTGACACTAAATCTGCCAAAACGGCAGGTGAAGATCAGCACTGATGGTGAATAGGAGAAAATTGGCAGTGGAGAACATTTTCCAGCCTGCAACATGCAGATTTCCCAGACAGAATGTGCTTTCTGTTACTGCTTGGCTGGTGTATGCATATATGGTTGACTATGTTCACTGCACAGCTTTAAGAAGGGGAGGTTAATGTGTTAACTAAACAAGGGCTGCAGCAGGAGTAACAAACACAGTCATTTGAAAACAATTAGAGCTCTTCCTCGCGGGAGGAGAGCTCCTTCTCCTTCTTCAAACTTTTCTGCACATTCTTCCCTTTCAATTAGGCTGGACAACTCTTTTGCTCATAAATTGTATTCTGTACGTGGGATTTTCAACCTTCTGGTTGTTTACAGCAATTAGGGTTGCCTCTGTAGCGATATCATATCTGTTTAAAAATGTTCTTCACTTAGCACTTAACCAGATCTCAAAGCATAGCTGTTGCTCAGCAACAGAAAAAAAAAAAAAAAAAAAAAAAAAAAAAAAAAAAAAAGCCAGCTGCTGTTTCCTGAGTAGAAAATTAGGAGGGTAATCACCTAATGGCATCCCATTCACTGATAATTAAGCAAATTATGTTGAAGGAAATGCCTTATATTAGGGTTACATCAGTGATTTTTCTTCCACCTGCAGGCTCAGATCTTGGCTCCTCCTCTGGGCAGCCTGAATAAAATTAATGTTTAATGAAGAATGTTACTCCTAAAGCCTAGGAACGTAGAAGAGCCTCAGAGATGTAACCCAGACCAGTGAATGTCTTTCAGCCCTCTAGAAATTCATAGTAACACCCCAAACTCAACAAAAGCTTGCCAGAACTGCTTGCAGATATTTTCTGTAGGTCATCATGGCCCTCTCTGCTTCCTGCAGCACAGAGACATGTCTGGCTCCAAGGTCTTGTGCATGCGCACAGCTCCATTGGCCACAGTCAGTGCTCCCTGAGGCCTTCTCAGTGGCCCACAGGTAATGTTTCGTGAGGTCTTCTCAGTGGCCCACCAGTAACATTCTTCAAGACCTGCACTGTGGTCCACCTGCAGTGCTCCACGAATCCTGCCCTCCCCTCTTGCCCTTAGATCAGGTGGGCTGACTCCTAAGAGTTGCTTTTTGCAATGTGCTCTGATAACAGCTATATGCAGTCTCATGTGGCACTGATGGTTCTAAGGAAGCCTGGTCCTATTGTGCAAAGGACAATGAGAACTTGGTCCTACAGGACCTCTCCCAGTACCCAAAAGAGAAAAGCATGGGCATCCTGAATGGCTTAGAATCCTCATAAAATAAGAGCAATTAATTTTAATCCCCACTAGATGGTGCAGGAAGTCAATAAATGTCAATCGTCCTCTAACACTGCTCTTGACTTTCAAGCATTTCCATATTCCTCTGCAACGCCTCATCAGATGGTTCCTCTCAGGAAGCCCTAAGCAGAGCTTGAGCTGAATCTGAGCGGCACCTGACCCGCCTGCTGCTCACCAGAAGGAGTTTTAAAACACCTTTTGGGCATAGTTAGCTGTGTTTGTGCAGAGCTTGTTATTATGATTAATAATAAAAACAATGTTGATAATACCTATTTAGAAATTCTTTCTAAGACTAAAGAGAAGGGTAATTCTTCAGGCATCCTGAACTTCTCTGCAAGATCTAATAGGAAATTGCATCCTTTTTTCTATGATAAGATGGTTTGATGTATCAAAAGACAAGATCCATTGTCTTATAATTACATTGTAAATGATCTGAAAGTACAGACTGTACAGCTTCTAGTACAAATGGCCTAATTCATGGTTAAAGATCTCCACGATTCTGGAATAATATAAAAATATACATAAAGATAATGAAATCCTGATGGTTTTTATAATTATTTCTGTCTTGCAAGATTGCAATAACTTCAACCTTCTATTTCAGCTTTCCGAATCTCAGGCCATAAACCAGAGGGGTACTGCAGGATCAATATGCAGGTTATTTAGAAGAGTGTTTGATGCACATATGACTTTCTGTAACACTGACACATGGCAGCATGTAGATCTAAAACCAACAACAAAACATGCACACGCTTGGGTAAGGATGAAAGAGGGAATGAACGTGGCAGATGTTTGCTGGATCACAGAATGCTTAGCTGGAAGGCACTCAGATACTCTGCGGTGATGAAGGTGGAATAACATCCTGTATAGATGAGAATGCAATTTACCCAAGGAGCTTGCAAGCAAATTAAAAAAACTACAGTACCATACTCATGATACAAACCCCCTCTGTTCAGTCCCAAACTTTGCCATGAGGCAGAGCTCCTAAACATCTAAACCTATATGGGTCAGATGAGTTTCCAGCTCTTCGAACACAAATCAAATCCGAAGAGATAATGAGCCAAACAGGGACATTAATTATTTTTTATGTTGTCATTTATTTTGAGACATTTAATTAATGTCATAAAAATATATAATATACATTTTCAATAAAGAATTCAAAGTACCACAATCAAAGATCACGTGACCTCAGTTTCATTACGAAAAGTACCTGGATTCAATAAAAGGAGGACAGAGCTTTATCCGAGACATAAATTTGGTTCAGGCAGCAATATTGAGAGAGGTTAAATGGTAAAGAAAACTAATCTCTTAAGGCAATATGAATCATAGGAAAAGAGGTTGTGGAAAAGCGATAATAAAAAATCACAGCTGTAATTTTCTACTCACTGAACCGAAGCCTATTGGTGATGGACAGCACTGCTGGTGCCCCACACTACAGCAATGGAATCATAAACCCAACCAACCCGGGACCAAACCTGCGGCACTTGTAGGTCACATGCAGGCAGTGGAGGTAAGCACAGATGCCATCTACTCAGTGTTAAGCCATGAGCATCTCCATGATGCGGCTGGCTTGAAATCTTCAAGGTATCACTGGGGTTAAACACCATGAGCACATCATCTTCTGGTGTCAAAGGGTGCAGCTGCATTATTTTATTGCAGCTGTGCCAGTTTACCCCAGTTGATAGCTTGGTGCCATATATTTCCTGTTAGTGTAGTTGCTTGCTTGTGTTTTTGAAGCCAGTTTAGATTAACCAAAGACAGTTTTGAAGTTCATAGAATCATAGAATAGAATCACAGAATCATGGAATCACCAAGGTTGGAAAAGACCCGCAGGATCACCCAGTCCAACCATCCACCCATCACCAATAGCTCTCATTAAACCACATCCCTCAACACAACGTCCAAACGTTCCTTGAACACCTCCAGCTTTAGATTCTGATGTCTAAATCTGGAGTCAAACTGCAGAGATCCACCTCTTGGACAGCACATTTGGTCATTTGTCTCGATTATGGAGTGTTCATTTGTAAGTATAGGGGATCCTGCCATTGTTCAGTTTTGTTTTTCAATTGTTTCTATTCTTTCCCTTAAACCACAAAATGTTTTGGGTTTAAGTTTTTAAAAATCTCTCTGGGGGGTCAAATCTGATCTGAAGAAATATATGATAAAGTAACTCTTCTGCTAACACTGCGATGTCATCACAGGCAGCTGCCTGCTGGGTCTGAGCACTCAGCACAGCAGTACAGACATGCACAAAAAGGCCTTTAGTCTTTTTTTTTAGTTGAAGCAACGTGAGCTATATCTTGATTTTTCTACAGAACACAATAAATGTCTCTAGGAAGGAATGAGACAAAGAACAGGAAAAATGATATCTGTGTTCTCCAGATTTACCTTGGTTTACTTTAGTCTTCACATGTCCAAATAGGAAAAGTACAATTATCTGTGGCAAGCCCATCAAACCACAGCAAAAAAAAGGCCGTGTATTGAAAGCATATGCATTTCTGAAGGGTGGAGCTACAACATGTTCTCATACATATACAAAATATATGACCCCTTCCTTAGGAAAATGCAGGTTGGTTTCCCTCCTGGCATCAGAAAAACCTTGCTTTAAATGTTCATTCAGAATGACAGCCACTGCTGGGAAGATCACAAAGTGAAGACTTAGATTGAATCTTCCTTAACAAGTCAGTTTGTCCCTGCATTTGCCTGGCACCTGTATAGAATCTTTGCTGCACATGCTTTATCCTGCTATGAGCTGCCTGAAGCCATAAAGAGCATCTCTGGAACGCCAAAGGCACTCCATCTCATACCTAAACCTCTCCAATGACAACATGAGATGCACAGGCTGGAATTCAGTTGACTCATGAGGAAAGGCTGATACTTCCAGGAATGAAAATCCCACCTCTGGTACTCACCAGCTGCATGTGGACAGCACCAGCTCATATTCCTGACAATTTTCACATATCAGACAGACTATGAAGTGGATGAAAGGCGATACCTCCTGCAGTGAGGTCTCTGTGTATTTGGTGCTCATGAAGAAAAATAGAAAGATCACTGAGCAGAACAGAACTCTTTTATGCTCTTGAGCAAACCAGGGACCTCCTGTCAGTCCAGCTGTGCATGGGACACAACCTGATGTCACACCACTGTCCCCCTCCTGTACCCTTACAATGACAATGAAATGTTGGACTCACATCCAATTTCTCTAACCCTCTGACCATTTACTGACAAACCTGGAAGAAGCACAACAGCAACCCCCTTTCCCTTTTCCCTGGCTGTCCTGCAGCCACACTCCAGATTTATTCCTTCTTGAAAGTACAGACTAAATCCTCCTTGTACAGAAGCTGTCTTCACCACATTCTGCTATACTCTGTGCATTCCTATGTTATTTTTTTTTTATTTAATTAGATTAGATCTGGTCTTATAAGTGTTTGTATTTCTGATAACCAAAATATAGTCACTGGGGTTGTACTTTTCAGTGCTTTAATACAGAACCAGGTCTCTTATGTACCTTCCAGAGGAACAGATGCAATGCAGTTAATGCTGTCTGGATAATGGGAGAATGCTGTACTTGTATTTTACACAGTC
This sequence comes from Gallus gallus, assembly GCF_016699485.2. NCBI lineage: Eukaryota > Metazoa > Chordata > Aves > Galliformes > Phasianidae > Gallus > Gallus gallus. The sequence continues at coordinate 15,006,200 of NC_052544.1, forward strand.
CAGGGTACTGATGAATAACACCATAAAGGAAAGCAGAACTACTTTATGAAATACACTGCAAGGGCTGCCTAATGAGAAAACACCCATCTTCACTATATATGCCTGACAGAGGTCTTTATTAGATCAAATCAGCAAATTTTCTTCTGATGGATCCTCCTGCAGCCTCAATAGCTCATACCTGCTCATTCCAGCTGCAGTGTTAAATCCATTTGCTTCTCACTCTATAATCCCCCCTTATAAACAGTCAATGGGAATTCTTATACATTGCTAACTGATCACAACCTCCTTATTATAACCTCAGTAGCTAATCCAGTCAGATAGCAAAAATTAGGGGTTCCACTTGCCCATTAAACAACTGCTTTTCATGGCCTGTTGAGCTATTCCCTGAATCTAAAGGAGGGAGCATTGCAAATCAGCGCTGTGTTTGTATCACAGCAACTCCAGAGCAGCCATCTGCAGAGGAGCAGCACGCATGCACACAGCAGCCGCGGTCACAAACAGCTCTCACTGCAGCAGGAGGCGACAGTTTCATGAACATACACGGTGGGGAACAGCCTAAATAAAGCAATAGCCCTTGATGACAGCCTGTCATAGGTCTTCTGCACACATAAAGCTATGCAGTACAGGAGAAAGCACTGGAGCAAGGTATTTAATGAAAGAAACACCAGTTTCCTAGAAACCTAAGGGTACAATTTGCTATAACGTTTTCCCATGGCACTTCCTCATCTTATATTTCTCCCTCCTTGCACCCCTGGACTGATAAAAATGGGCAAAGAAGTGGCAATAATAAAACATCCACTGTCTGCTTTGTCTTCAGGCTGAGGTAATGGCATGAATCTCTGCTGAAAACAAGAAGTTACAGCAGATGATGTAATTTTAAAACCATCTGTTGTAATTTACTGAATAATGAAGTGAAGCCTGGCTCTCCCCCGCCTGCGTGCCATTTGCCATTGTTCTGGCACATCCCTAAAATGCCACTGGCCTCTTCTCGATGTCTCTGGGTGCCAAAGCACACAGGGGGATTATGGTGCTTCAGCCCTAATGGTGACTGCCCAAGCACTGCTCATCCACAGGAAATGTGAAATGCCCAAAGTTAGTTCAGCCCCTGCACAGAGACATTACAGCAGAGCCAGTTTTGCAATGCTCTCATAGGAAGTTGTTTCCATCTCCCCAGAGTCTGGGAAGGACAAGGTCACACTGAATGAGCAGCAAACCCAAGTGAAACTGGAGTTCATTGGGGGATTGACAAACTAAGACACAAACACAACTCAAAAGGTAAAATCATATGCTTCCTCACCCACTCTCCTTTTATCTTGTATAGCAACTTGGAATTCTTTCCCTCTTCTCTTTTTTCAATGCCTGATCATTTCTTTTGATGTCTGAAATAAAAATCAGCGTGTTGGAAATATTGCAGTTGATGTGTGGGAACCCAACCATCACTTTACTGTTGGGATCCCATCTGATTTCAGGTGCATGGGCCTCATCCTCCACTAATTGCCTGCTAGATTTTGCTTGGAGTCTAAGAAAAATAACACAAGAAAGGGTGAAATTAAAGAAACTGTCTGATCTTGGCTGAGTATCCTGCATCTAGTTTAGGGAGGTTTACAGCATTGCATAGGGAGACCAGGAAGGCATTTTACAGCGTATCCTTTCAAGTGTGAAATGCCAGATGTTTTCTTTGCTTTTTGCAGCTTTCTTTAAGAAGTCACCGTGGTGTGAGCTGCTGACTCAGCACTGCCTGGTAGTGAGCTGCAGGATGGCGTGAAGCCAGAACACTGGGCACGGGGCAGGTCCTTCCACCAGCAAAGCCAACCTTTGGGACAGACTGTGATCACACAGTTGAGTTCTGAGGTGATAATCAAAAGGTTGATGCAAGAGAAAATGGGATGTGCTGCCTGCGACCCCAGGATGGGCTGTTCCTGAGATGCTGCCCAGCTTTTCTTGCCTTGCCCAGCAGCGTTTGCCAACTTTCAATTCTTGGTACTCAGTATGGAGGAGTTTTTCCTTTCTGCCAGGTGGAACACATTCACTGAACTGAGGGTACTTGATAGTAAATTCTTTCTGGAGCTCTGTTTAATGTTACTTGGACACAGCACCGTTTGTCCGTCTGCTCATTGGCTGCTGTGTCCCTGATGGGTGCTGAGACATTAACAGCAATTCGCTCTTCAGTTTTACGGCTTCCACTATTTCCTTCTGTCTTTCCAGGCGCTCTGCTGAGCAGGTGCCTTGCTGATTTTAGTATATGAGCTCCGATGCAGATGCCAGGACCTGGAAGACATTTCAATTCCTCGAAAACCTGGGCATTTTTCAGTAGTTTTTCAGCAGCCTGTGTCAATATCTTTGAACATGCTTTTGTTTTTGCTTTGTATTTCCTCTCTGAGCCCTTTGTCACAGGTTCTGCGCCACCAGTTCAGGAATGGATCTGGTTCAGATTGAAGCAGTAGCTTTCCTGTAGCCTCTACAAACTGGAATCTCAGCCTGCACATTTTTCATCAATGCTCTGCCTGTAATTCGCATTGTCTCAGCAGCAATAGGGTTGTGTCATCATCTGCTTTTAATGGCTGCCAATTTCCTTTCTTCTCCCACATAGCTCAGAGGAAGTCAGGGTAACCTGGCAGGCCCTGAGCTGCCTGGCTTGTTGGCTTTCTCTTTCCTTTTTGCATGCTTCTGCTCATTCTTGTGTCAAGTATTAGCCTGGATTTTATAGTCTCCATCTCTGTGAGGTTCTGCAAGCCATTCATGCTGGAAAGGTACAAAATTTTATCCCTCAAATCCCTACAGCACAGTGCAATTATTAATTAATTTATTTATTTTTTGGCTGTAAAGTGCAGCAGAAGGACTTCTCTGAGTGCCAGCAGTGCTTACATCTCCATTAGCCGAAGCACGGCCCATGACTGTTTTTCTTTGCAGCCTCGCATGCTTCCCGGGCTGTCTTTGGTATAAGAGCAGGGGCTGCCTCCAGAACAGAGCAGCTTATCACAGCAACGCTCATAAATCTGATCTTGCCTTTAACCTTAAGCCAGAGCTCTCAGTGTAAGATAAAGTGGTGCCAGACCACACAGTTCATCTCGGGGCTGGAGGTATAAGCCCTGGAGCCTGGATCCATTCCCAAGCAGATGCCAGCCCCAGACATGCTGCTCCGAGGGCTGGCCAGCTCTGGCTTCTCTTGCTTTGGCTGCTGTTCAGCTCTGGATTCATAATACAGCTTAGTGACAGATGTAATAAAACCCTCTCTCATCTGCCTCCCACTGCTACCAAAGGAACATTATGATTTTTGTCAGCTACTTCTTGACCCTCTCATCTCTTACTGCAGCTTGCAATGAAATGTTGTCATCAAATCTTATCTGATCTTTTTCCTCTTAGGAGCCAAGGCAAAAAATAAAAATGCTAAAATGGGAATTCAGGTCAGCTGAGTGTCTCTTTTCCCTTCTTGTTGATTCAGGTATGTATAAAATTGACAGATGACTTTAAAAATAATTTACATATAGTAACAATTATCCAGTACTCCTCCACACTTACTTCAAAGTCAGTGTGAGTGAGTTAATAGGTGCCAACACTGCACCAGTGACGTGGCACACAGCTAAATGGCCTGACAGCCTGGAAGATTTAACGACCCAAAGCTCATCCATAGCTGTCGGTAAGAGGCATTTCCAGTAGCACATCTCCGACTAAGCCTAAACCTTAGACCGAAGTCCTCTGCTTAAATGCAATTTAAACTCCACCTGCTGGCTGAGCTCCTTAATGGCATCATGTCTTCTCACCAAGGGTGCTTAAGCTCCATCCCTTTCAGTGGTTACAGGTTTAAGAATAATCTCATGATACATGCAACTAAGAAAAAGACTAGGTGAGACATTCCAAGGGGGTTAGTGATTTTGAAACCTCTGTTTAATAGACATAGCTCTGGTTTGCAAAATCACTGATCACTTTTGAAAATGTTGCCCAGAACAGCATAGAAATATTGGAATGCAGATTGGACCATGGAGGAGTAAAAAATGTCTGCATCATTCCAAAAAAAAAAAAAAAAAAAAAAAAAAGAGAGAGATTACATTTTATGAAGCAGGCTTGAGATAGTGGTTGAGTAACCAGATGGTGCTTCATTTGCCAAATCCAGCTTCCACAGTTGTCAAATAATTATATAACAGCGGACTTAACTGTACATACACATGCAGAGCATGATGCATATGCATGATGATGCAGATGATGAGGTTGGTGCAGACAGTGGACATGAATTTTATTGTAAGTTCCTGCATGCCTATGTTTTTACAAAACCATGCACTGAAAGAAAAATTGGATTTTGTTTTCTCTTCTTTATTTTAGTACCTAAAAAGCAACTTCAGTGGAAAAACAATATATAAAGCAGATGAATATGATTGGCATAAGAAGCATAAAAATATGAGGTGTATTCAAATACTGTGCACCACTAAATGCTTCCATCTGTCATAAGGGCAATTTAGCATAAAACTGCACATCTCTTGCTTTCTAAAAACTGGCCAGGCCTTAAAAAATGTTATCACATTAATGAGATGGAAACCTCTGAGAATTCAGTTCATAGCATATAGAGAAATCAAAAACTAATATGAGAGGCATATTTCCAAGACATGGGGCTTGTCCACAACAATCAGTGCTCTGCAAGTCACCAAATATTATTTCCCTTTCAAAATACGCATAGAAAGATTTAGATATTCATTTTCTCTCATATTTGTATTTCACATTCATTTACTTTCCAATAAACCATTTATGTGACTGTATTTCTGCTGTATGATATGTTTGGAAGGTATTCACCACAACTATCACCTGGAGAATGCTTTGATTTCCAAGGTTTGAGATGACAGACAGGTCAACTGACACATGAGACTAACCCTGCTTGGCTGGTTCAGCCAGGAGCCTCTCAATGACCCTCAAGGCACCTCCAAACCAATATCCTGGTATATTTCTCACTGATATTCAGCCCAATGCTTTCCATAAGCCACTTTTTATGAACAAAAATGTAATCAGACGAATTAGCAAGAAACAAGTAGCAGAGAATAGCATAACTCAAAATCAATTGTAGGGCTTTGTCTGAAAACAGCAACAAAGGATATTTTTCTTTGAGGAAGGAAGGAAGAAATAAATAAAGAAAGAAAAATAAATCTTTTCTGTTAGTGCATTACAGATACCTGCTTATTCTTCTTGTGTTCTGTGACATAATGTGAAAATGACAGAGAAATCTGCCTCACATCTCTAGACCCGTGCTTGACTTCAACTGATGTTTTCCTGCCTTTATATAATGTGCTCCTTCTTCCAGGAGTCATGTACAAATATGCTCCTAGGGATGCATGGGATGCACACTTCTTTGCATGCTATCTACCCCATCAAACGTAGGACAGAGGAGCAGAATCATACTGCAAAGCACATGGGGAAAAGGAAAAAGAAAAAAGAAAAAAAAAGAAAAACTCAGTAATAATCATTGGGTTTCTCCTTAACATGTGTAAACTCTTTAAAAGCACAAGTTCTGAATAGTTGTCAGGAAACCAAGACTTCGGTTAGGAATAATTGGTTATGGTTCATCCCTGCAGCATCTGCTCAGTGTCAGCCCTACAGCCCATCTGCAAGCAGCAGAAGCAGCGGGGGATGCGTGGTAAGCTTTGTGCAGGTTTGGGAGCCAGAGGCTGGGGTGCAGTACGGGTGATTCCCACAGAGGGAGATGTTGCTTTCTTTATTCCTTAGGTTTTTTTTCCACCTAGCCACGGGAAAACTTCCATGTGTTCCAATCATTACGCAGACACTTCTCAACATATAGGTTTTTAAGACGACCAAAGTATGCACTAGAACTTCACATTCATGTATATTCCTGAATTATGGTTTTTCTATTGTCCTTACATATAGCTTTTCTACTCCACAAAGAGCTGCACTGTTACAAAGTGACTTAGCAGACCTTGTTGAGCCAGCAATTCTGACAGCCCATGCCTGTTTCCTTAGCCCACCTTGATTATATTCCGCAGATAGGGATGGAGCACCCAGCCCAGCAAAGTAGTGGGGCAGCTCTTGCTCCCCCAACCACCTACTTTCTTGGGTCCTTCAGCCACTTCTGCCACAAACACATAGGGACAAATCACACCTCATTATCAGTTGCAAACAGGTATCAAATACCACCATTTGTTGCTTTACACTCCTTTATCTGCACAGAGAAGTGTAACAGAAATGCTAAGACACAGCTTGAAGCAGTGATAGAGCACCTGGTGGGAAGGCAGGGCTAACCCAGTGGAGCTCAGGAGTGTGCAATGTAGATGAGCGACCAGAAGGGGTGGAACCAGGATCCACCCCTTCCCAGACCTCATTTAAGGGTTGGCAGTGGCAGGGAGGGGATCCTGTTGGAGGTTCTCACTTACCTGAGGCCTTCTGAAGAGAAGAAGCTTCTTTCCTTTATGTCTGTGCCCACAGCTGTTGCATTTGAGCAAATCTTCACTTGCTGCAATCCTCACTTGCTGCATCCTAGGGCCTTCCTGCTCTGCTGTCACTGCTGCACTTTCCATTGTGTTTCAGGAACATATTTCGAAATAAAAAGAAGTTGCAATGGTTGCTCTGATGTAAACAAGTTTATAAAGTTCAGTTTAAACTGAGAATGTCAGCCTCTAGTGATCTTTTGTTTGCTGTGACAAGGATCTTCACAAATGCGTATTTTAATTTAATGGGTAGGGTTTATCTCATGAGATGAGTTTGCAAGCTCCTGACTGCGGTGCTGCCTGTACGGTGTTACAGCAGGCTCCAAATCTCTCAGCTCCTCCATGAACCATATTGTAGATAATGCCTCTTGTCCAGCACAGGAGAATTTTCAATTAATGTTCCTCAGAGACGTGATCTGATTTTGCTCTTGGAGGCAAAGAAATGAGAATTGGTTCATTTTAAAAATAACCTGCTATGTGAAGTGATGCATCATAGAGCTCTCACACAGAGGAGCAGTTAGTAAAGTATTCCATAGCAACAGCCACATCTTAATAGAAGATCATCTCCTGGACATCTCCCTTTGCATTTCTGCAATTACTGACTCTGTCTCCTACCATCTGCAATTATATAAAATCCCTCTGGCAACTGTAGCTATTGCTTACATGGAAAATTAACATTGTGGAAGCTATGGGATTTAATAACTAAAAATAAGAAATATGAGTTGTTGCATGACTATCCATCAAGCTTTCCACCAGCTACAAGGAATCTCTGAGCAGATCATCGTGGGACATAATTTTGAATCCTCTGGCTTCATGATATAAATCATAACTCTTAGGTTTAATACTTCGTTTGCATAATAACATGGAACTTTCCCCCATCCACTTGACATTAAAAAAAGCAGTCATGCAAGAGGCCAGAAGAATATCAGAAGAAAATGAGCTGTGATGCTTAACACACAGCCTGAATCCGGTGATGCTCAGAGCACAGGGCTGACATCAGAGGCAGACAAGTGTTCCTGTTCTGTGTGCTTCAGTCTTATTTTAGAGCATGCTTCTTCCATGCTGCTGGGAGATAAGCACTGACGTTTCCCGATGTCACTGCGTCACACTGCAGCAGTTTTGCTACCAATTTTATAATTCAAAACAGCATTTATCTTTTATTTAGGTGAAGAAAAAAAAATACCCTTTCTTTTTTAAAAAAGTCTTTTTGTCTTAAAAAAAATTCAAAGTGATTAAAGATTTTTTTTTTTTTTATAGGAGGGGATAAGCATTGGTAAGAATTAGCATGGATGATATTTTTCTGGAAGAATGCAATTACAAAAAATGGCACAGATATTCAAGAACCTCGTTTGTCCCAGATTTCGTTTTTGGAATTGCACAAAAGGTGGCCTGCCTACAAAAGAAGTTTTGAACAATATAAGTCAATTATGTGCTGTAACTTGGCAGGCTGTTTACCAGCCTGGAAAATGAGTCCCAGACACCCACTTGTGCCTGACAGTATCAATCTAACCATAACATATTAGCACCAGTTGACACTTCTGCTACAGAATAACAAGCCTGGCAACAATATAGAGCCAACAGTGCTTTGAGAAAACTGAGGCAAGAGAAAATAACAGTTTTTGATGTTCAGAAGAGGGGAAGTATATGCTCAGAATTGCTGGGATGTGGTTGCCAGAGGAAAGAGTGACTATCTGAAAATGGAATTAACTCTGTTTGACTGTGGTAGAGGACAGCTGGGTATCAAACAGCAGCTCACAAAGTCAGCTGTTTTCAATGGCTCTGATACTGCACAAAATATGGACCAAAACTCATGCCAGCATATGTTCCAGCACCAGCGCTAGGTGTTTGTGATCAATCTTGCTTGCAAAAGCTCCTCATTCTGATGGGTTAATTTTGAATCACGGTGGATCTGCATATCTTCATGGTGGCAGGAAACCAGGGCTAAGTGAAAGAAAAGACCCGTTCCATGTACAATCAACTTCTGTAGTGCAGAATTTCTAGTGACAATAATAATTACGTTGGATTACAGCAATCTGTATGGAGGCCAGTGTCAGCCTGCTGGAAATCACAGTTAATACCCTCTACTGTCAGGAGGGATGGATTCTAGGTCTGTGCAATGCATTAGCAGCATGATGAGCATTGACTGGATTTGGTACGAGGTCACTGCGCCCGTCTGATGCAGAATGCAAGGATGTCAATGGCATCACACATACTGTAGGCACATAGATGTGATTGCTACCTGATCTTAAGGGGTTAAATGAAGGATGGATTAGTGGTATAGCCTGCAGAAAGAGAGCACACTAAGTGACTGAAGGAGTTTCAGAAGCCCCTTCTGAGAGGATGGTCATGCCTGAGGAATCTGAACTTTCTCTAGACCAAGTGAAGGTAGAAGGAAACCAGCAGGAGTCTGTTGGCTTTGCACACTAAATCCCAAGGAAATATTTCAGCAAACTGAAGTAACCTAGGCCATGCATTTGAAATATCCAGTGTAATAAACACAAAAACACCAGTGACTAATGAGGTGACGCAATCAGAATTAAGGTAGCTATTCCAAAGTGAAAAATGCTTATCTCTGTTTAAGAAGATTATATCAGCTGCATCTCCCCCCCGTGCATCACTGTCCCCTCTCAAGGAATATTTCCTTCCCTGCTATCTATGCTGCATAAACAAGTTAGGTGTTTAGATTCTCAGTCACTCAAAACAGTCTTCTACAAACAGTCCCTTGGTGTCATTCATATTGATTACAGAGTCAGTGTCCAAATGACTATGATCATGGGAATGTAAGAACACAGACTGTTTATATAAACCATAAGGGCAGCAGAGCTCTTAGCAAGGTGCTTTTTATGATTCTTAATCTAAATATATATATCACTAATTTGGCAAAGGGGATAAAACCTAAGCCAAGATTTGTTTTAGTGAGGTAGTTTACGTAGTGTTGTTTTACGGACTTCTGTAAGCGAGTCTCCCCTTTAGACAGTTATTTGTGCCATGCCATGTACTTCCAAAACCTGACAGAATGAACCCTCTTTGCAGACCCAGCAGACATTCAGTATGATGAATCTGCCCTTCGGTGGGAGGTGAGGCAGTCAAAGTTAATGTTAAAAAGACCATTCACAACTTCTGCACTAACATCCTATTCCAGGCACAACGCAAACTCAGGCAGCCCTAGAGCCTGTCTCCACTTGTGTTTGGAAAGCTTCCTTCAAAGGCTCAAAATCCAGAGATTCCCTTTAAAAAGAGAAAATATGTACAATGACAGTAGAATAGCACAGAAGGCAAACTATGCTGGCTTTTGAGATAACTGTCTTCACCTGGTAGACTTGTATCAGCCCCAGTAGGCAAGAAATGTTGCATATTCTTCAAATTCCACACAGACCTTTGCAGCTTTTTCTGACAACAGAGATATTTGGGTGTCTTTGGTTGGTTCGTTCTTTAGTAACGTTTGTGTGGGTGACAGCAAAATGGGGTGGGGTGAGGCAAGCACCGCAGGAGCTGTTCTGCTCTGTGCTCTTGCAGCCCGTAGGAAGGATTCTGTGTGGGCAAGGGAAGGGAGTGGAGCTTGGCTGCAGTGTGAATGCAGAGGAGGAGGTGGGAGATGGAGCATGTTGATGGGAACGTGGGGAAAGCAGAGTGCGTCCTCAGCTGTGTGCGATGATCCCATGGTAGATGGCCTAATAAGGAATGTAGTCACATCCTTAAGTTAAGGGCAGTGGGGGTTTTGTTTCTGCAGGCCGGATGCACTGTGCACAGCTCAGCCTGTGCTACGCCTTCACTCCCTTTGTTTCAGAAACTTTTTTCTGAGTGATGTTTCTCAGGCCAGCTGCAACGTTAACGTTCATCTCTTTAAGATGATCTGCCTTTTGTCCCTGAATTTTCTTTCTTCCTTAACCGCCCTCTTTCTTTCTGCTTTCTTTTTCATATGACTAAGTAAAAATAAGGAGAGCTGGAGAGTGAGTAGATGAGAGAAAATCCTTCCCTCTCCCAGCTGCTCCTCAGCCCTTTTCTCCATAGGTTTAATAGCACAATGACACTGTATCGCAGTGCTGCTGTCACCTGCCACAGCTCCAGCCTGCAAAGAACAGCAAGGAGCACCGGGGAAGGCCACAGGCTGCACTGCAGAGGAGCAGCAGAAGCAGCTGGGTGAGGACAGGAGTGTGCTGAGGGGACAATGGGCCCTGTGCTGACTATGGGAAGCGGGAGCTAGTGCTCCCAGCACAGCAAGGTGTGCTCAAGGACATCTGTGCCTCCACAGCATAAATTCCTCCTGAAGCTCCATCTGGGGCCTTTGCAAAATGGCAGCAAGCCATTTTTGTACAGCACAAGGAGCGGAGCGAGCGTGTGGTGCGGCCGCAGCAGCAATCCACTCGGTCGTTCTCATCCCCTCGAACAAGAAACGCCGCTCAGGGAAAGAATGCAGCGTTAACTCTCCGCTTTGTCCTCCCCACCCTCAGAGGGTTTAAGAGCAGAACACATTTGCGGGCGAGAAGGCGCTGTGGAGGGGCTCTCCGTGGAGGAGCCTGACTGCTAGCAGAGCTGCTTGCAGCTACGGGAGGCCTCCCAGGGCCACCGGGGTGCTGCTCGGGGCGAGGGGGAAGCGGGGCCGGAGCGCTGAGGAGGGGGCGAGGCGGAGGCGGGGCTGCGTCAGGGGCGACCGTTACAGCACCGGCACGAGGCGGGGGGCGGCCCCGCGCGGGCAGAGCCGCGGTGAGGGAGGAGAAGGAGGAGGAGGACTACGACGACGACGGCTGGGGGGATGTGACGCCAGGCAGCGCGCGGCATTGTGGGAGCGTGCCGCCAGCCCGTCCAGCCGTTCCCGTTGGCCCCGCGGGCGAAGCGCAGGCAGCGGGAGCGGGGCCGCCGCCGCCGGGAGACATCTTGCCGCCGCCGCCGGGAGCCGCGCTGTAAGTGGGCGCCGCCCGCCCTCCGCAGCGGCCGTTCCCCGCGCTGAGGGCTGTGCGGGGCGGGGGGCGCTGCGGGGAGAGGGGTCCCGGCTGCCGCCTCGCTGAGGGAAAGGCGGAGCGGAGGGAGCCGTCTGCTTGCTTCTTTTTTTTTTTTTTTTTTCTTTTTTTTTGTCTCTGCCCGTTCCCAGCGTCATGGTGGCAGAGGGGTGTTGTTTGTACTGTGTGTGCGGCGCGGGGTTGGAAGGAGGCCCGGGAGCGCCCGGCTCCTGCAGCCTGCCCGCCTTCCTCCCGGCGGGGAGCAGCGGGGTGTGCTGTCAGCGCGGGGTGAGGGGCCGCGGCACCCAAGTTAGTGCCAGACAGAAACGGCTCCGTGAAACAAAGCCCGATGGCACGTTGAGGACCGCTGGCAGAGACGTCCGAAGCATCCTGGAATGGTGAAGATAAGCGTTCAGCTAGAAAACGGGGGTCTCGGTTGTGGTAGAGCTGTCAGCTGGCGGGCAGCCTGCAGTGTGTCTGCCTGCAGGGCCGGGGACAGCCGTAGTGCGGTGCGGGGGGACGCGGTGTCCTCCAGCAGCGCCCAGGTGTGGGCAGGGCAGACACGGCTGTGCCGGCAGGAGATGCAGTAAGGGACCCTCTGCTTCTGTAACTCGGCCCGTCTGCAGTCCTTGGGTTCCCGTGCATCTTCAGAAGTCAGTGGCAGAAGGCTGCATCTGGAGCTGGGCCGGAGCTGGCTTGTTAGCAGAGTTGCTTCACTTGTGTTGGTGGAAGGAGACGCTGCTGAGGGGTATCTGGAGGAGGCTTGTTGTTTATTTCTTGACTGCAGAAGTGAATGACCATCCGTTCCCCAGAACTGTGTGAGGCTGTGACTTAGCAACAGGTCTGTGGGGAACTTTGCGGATCCGCCACCTCCCCCAATCTTAAGAGTCAGCAGAAATAAATGAACTGAGGAGCAGGGAGGCAATTACTGAAAGCAGAGCCTGGGATCTTAAGCACAAGAGGGAGCAGAAAGAATTAGGCATAAACAAGACCATTACAATTGCTTTGACAAACATGAATGCCGTTGATTGATGCATTTTGGATCAAGCAGCCCCTAGCCAACTCCTTGTTGTATCTTTAAAAGTTGTCTGAAAGGGTTATATTGTGTTTTTCCCAGGCAGTGGCTTGGGGTTGTTCTGATGCAGTGTTACATTGTTTGCTTCTTTTTCCAGGTGGTGTTAGAGGTTGTTTTGCTGTTATGTATCATAACCTTTCACAACAACCTTTTCTTGACCTATATGGCCTTAAAGAGTAACTCTGTTTTGTTACTGAGTGTTTGTTTGTTACAGAACTGAGGTATACGCTTCTGATCACCAGTAAAAATAGATGTTGATTGTGCGTAACTGTTGATACCCATAACTGATTTAGAAATTTCTAGTTAAGACTGGAATTTGGCTTAATGACAGTAAGATAGGAAGAGTGCTTAAGCACTGCTTATTTCATACATCAGCATTAACGGAAAGAAAATCTGCCTACTGCAAACTCTCAAAGTAGGGATAAAGGAGCAGGAAGATGTAATTGATGCCACGGGAGAAAAAGGAGCCTCTAGAGAGTGCCTCCCTTGGGAGAAAGGATATTGACCCAACAGCCAGTTCAGGGAGCATCAGGTTTTGTCAGCTCCTTGCTTCCTTGAGGTAGATTAGAGGGAAAAATGTGCTAAATGCAGTATCTGTAGGGAAGTGTCCTGAGGGATGCATACAGAGAGGCTCGGGTGCCTTACCTAGAAGACAGGATGTACAGGATTCAGCTTGTACTACTCGCTCCTAAAACAGTGATGCAGTGATGTTCAAAGCACATCATTCATGGCCTCAGCGGTGCGCTGACTTCTTGCCCTCTTTCCCCTCAGCACTACAACATCTATATTACATTTCTGAATTTTCCATTGGAAACATCTGCCTGAATTCTTTGTGTTTTTGCTGTTGTCCAAAATGTCAAGCAGCAAACAAGTTTTCAAGATGTTCTTTGAAATACTTTTTTTTCCCCTAAATTTATATAACAGTCCAGTGACTTGTATCGAACCCTGTGCTTCCTACCTACTATACAGAAAGCTGCAACACACAAATGGTCTTATTTTCACACTAGTGCTCCCAACAGTGGTCAGTGAAGACAACTGTATTTACGTTCTCCTGTCTATTGGTGGCAGGGTGCCCAGATAAAACTTTTGTCACACTCCCATCACTGTTCGTAGTGGAGGGCTGCACGTTAAGGAAATGTTTGTTTCAGGGTTTTGGTCCCATTGTGGGAGGAAGGGACTTGTGCCAGCTGAATAAAATTGTGCAATAGTATCCTCTTCTGCACACGGATTTGGTGAAAGTATTATTTCTCTTTTTATGTTGCCGTGATGGGAGTTACAGTCTCCCTAACCTTCAGCAAAAAGGACGTCTGTAGGGCGTTCGTAGATGAGGAATATTCTTTGGTTTTTTGGGTGAAAATAAATGTATACTGCTGCTTTTCCAGATAAGAAATGAATGTAGTGCCAGAGCAGCTGGTTTGCAACCAGTTTCACTCCTCTCTTTCAGACCGCAAAGAATTACTGCTTTGATAAAGCACTTAAGCTAAAACTTGAAGTCACACCAGACCAAATGATTGCTGAGTTGCTCTTCTTGTATTACTGCAGTACCTAGAAACTATGGTCACAGACTGAGACTGTTGTGTTAGGCAAGCATTAATAAAGACCATTTTATACTGACTCTATAAGCAGTGCACTTTATAAATATGTCAAACTAGCTTCTGATTAGCCAAGAACAGACCAAATTATTTGTCAAAGCAAATTCAAGTGCACCTTTTCAAAATGAGTTCAGTGAGCAGCTATTATTATGGTACATAAATAGATTTAAGATGGAGTGGCAGCTATTACTTGTTAATCTTTTGAAACAATGAAAAGAAAATGGCATTGCTGTTAAGCTCTTGTGACACATAAGTGAACTTTTCAGCTTAGTCCTTGTCCTGAAAAGAGGAGGAAAGGAATTGCTCAACCTTAGTATTTTTCCTATTGTTGTAATGTAGTACTGCATTCCACTATACTTACAGATGTGATCCTGTAGATCTAAATGCAGTTAATACAGCAAGGTAAGCCCATGGTGAGAACAACCCCTGTCTGACAGCAGTAGAACCCACAGTAATTTGTTAAGTCATTAAGAACCAGTACCTGAAAGCTGTTAGTATTGTTGTTTTTAATTATTATTACTACTGTTTGTTAAAAGAGTCACATTGACTGAGCTAATGAAGTACTGGAATTTGAGCCATTGGAAATGAGATATCATTTTACCAGGGTGTGTGGTCAAGTACTCCAGAAACATGATGTTAAACCTTTCAGAAGAGCAGATGCCTATGGTCACTTCAGGAAAATAGCATTTAAAAGTAGAGTGTTTATCTTCATACAGAAAATTATGGCCAGCAGCCAATTTCAACCAGAAAAATATCAATTACATTGATTGCATTGCTATACCTGATTATTATTTGTTTCTTAGAATACATATTTCTGGCTTGCAAAGACCTGACAGCAGGCCTTGTAGTTTGAATCTTCACTGTGAGTGAATATACCATCATATTCTCATTTCAGTGAAATTGGGGTTGTTAGAAAACAGTGTGAATCTTGCTGCAGTCCTTAAGAGCTTTTCAAAAGGCCACGAATCAGGTGCTGTAGATAGGGCAATCTGTAGCACAGCACAGCCACTGAAAAACAGAGCAAGAAACTTTATTCAGAGCCAAAGTGGGCTTCCCAGGTTGACTCCTCAGTGCTATCCCTTGATTATCACAGTGATAGTTTTGTGAACGGTCACTTTTAAACTGTATCAGTTTGTTGCCGGATCTTTGAAGACTGTGAATTTGACAAAGCTTTCCAGTAATTGTGTGTGTATGTATATATACACATATATACATACTTTGAAATACATTTGGAGTAATTCTCAGTAATTTTCTTGCTGAGGCAAGAGAGGGGTAAGAAAGAAAAAGACAGACTGTGATTTTCTTTTATTGTTTTTCCTCCTGCCTCAATCCAGTCTGACCTATGGTAGATGTGATAAAGTTCCCTTTGGTGAGCACTGCCTCACTCATCTGCGGGCTCGCAGTGACTCAGCAGACAGCTCTGGTTCATTAACGTTGGCAGTGATCCAGAGTTTCTGGTGTTACAAAGATAAACCATTTGAGAACATGTAAGGCACACAGTTTTCTTTGGATTTTGATCTGTTGCCATGCTCTTTACATCTAACTTCAATAAATTTCTTTGTGTCTGTTGCAAGTGAAATCTCTTTTTTCTTTCCATACGTTTTGCCATATAGAGAACTAGAACTGGAGAAGACACTGAGAGCTCCTTGGCCCATCCATCCCTGTCTCAAAGACAGGACAAGCAGGTTCTCTAAAGTAATGATCCTGAATCCATAATTAAACCCTGAGAACCCCCATTCCAGGCTTTCTTTGCCCCTTTTCAATCAAGTGATCAGATGAAAAGTGGTACCTAAAACCTAACTAGAGCTTCCTTCCCTCCTCCCCTCAACAGCTAAATTTCTGTGTGTTATACGAATGGAATCCTTGAGACAGGAAGCCCTGGAACTCACTTTATCACATTTTACTTGTTATGTTAAAGTTGCAGAAGTGCTTGCTTTGTTCAACATTCAAGACTCCACGTTTCTGGTTTAGGCAAGTTTTCCCTCATAAATAAGATAAATGTGACAAGCAGTATAAAATAAAGGGGGAAATGAACCTCTAGACTTTGCAGAAGTGGTAAAGTAAGCTTATGTAAGAATGTATCCTTTTATAAACAGTGGTGTCAGGTAATTCCACATGACAGAAGGTTTGAAGTTATTAAGTAGAAAGCAGTATGTTGAAGGGAAGAACATCTCCTGAGTGCTAAATCAAAGATACTGCAAAGGAACAGCCAAGTGTGTACTGATAAGGGGAGGATGGTTGAGCATGGCCACAACAAAAGGCAGTGTGTCAACAACAGAGTTAGCATTGGTTTGCATGTGTGATATGTAGCCAGAGACAGTGATACACAGTACTCATTTGTTTTTGCATATGAAGGAACCATTTCCCTTACTTCACTAGGAACAGTCACTTCCTTGGAACTAAAAATGAAAGGGCAGTGCTCTTTCATCTCTTTCTGCTGTCAGCTACAGCATGGCCATCCATGTATGTCTTCCATTTGGGCCTTTAGATTGGTAAGCTGTATTTACTTCAGATTCTTCAAAGCTTCTTTGGTAATAATTCTGTATTGCCACATATTTTACTCATGCTTTGATCCAAATGTTGTAGCACATCATGGCTTTCCTGAAGGGGAATAAAAACAGTCCAGAGATAAGAACTTCCATATTCTCTTCCATCTATTCTGACCATCCCATAAATTCTGTGAACTGCATTTCATAGATTGTGACCACAGCTATCTGCAGAGGGGCTCTGTGGGAGCTCAGAGCTGCACTGCTCCCAAGGAAGACTTGATCCAGCAAGGTGTTCCATGGGCTCTCTTCCCACCTTCCTTTCAATTGCATTACTCAGCATGGGGCCAGGGGGGTGAACTTAGAGCTTTTTCCAGGGAATTTCAAGGATATTTACTTCCTTTTTCTACTCTACTTTTATCTTCCTTTTACATGGGATGTGCAACTTCGTATTCTGATTTTGTGGAAAAATGCAGTCCCGAATGAACACGGCTCCTTTTGAACAGTTCTCCTGGATTTAATCATTTCTTCCTCTTTTTTTCCCTACTTTTTGCTGGAAGTGCAGGTAGACTGTTTAATCACCAAATTTCTCCCATCCCAATTATTAGACTCAAACCAGTTAGAAGGTAAGATCTGTAATTAACACAGGGTACTCAGTTTCAACTTTTGGTTCCCCATGCTATCCTGTTCTGCATCAGCATCCTTGCTACAGCTGTGGAAGGTAAATTGATTTTCACAGGGAATTAATTACCTGCTTTTAGAAGTGTTGTGTATTACAAAACACACCTTATTGTGACAGTTAAAATCCAATTTTTGTCTTATAGAGACACTTCATTATTAAATGCTTAATTTACCGTTCAGTGTAACATGCTTGATATGCAGATTACTAAGATTTCCCTGTATCAATAAAGAGCCTGATTTCTTTTCCATTAATGAAGTTTGCAAGCTACTTGAGGTTCTCAAAAGTTGCTATTTATATATGCTAGCATAGAGCAATGAAAGTATATCTGAATGTGACTTGTATTCTGGCTTGCATGGCGTCTAAAAGGAGAGCCTTGAACATTTAGGCAAGCAGTTAATTCAGTTTTACCATTTAAGTGTTGCAGGTTTTCCATGGAAAAAAAAAATCTGTTTTTTGTCATTCACTGATCAGTTACACAACAAAGGAATGCAGGGGGAAGCTAGAAGCATGGTTGTGCATGCCTTTCCTAGTGCTTAAATTCAGTGGACTTCTTAATGAGATTAAACATCTGTAGCAATGATGACAATGGAGTACAGACTATGAGAATATTTGCAGGCAGAAAGCCCAAAGCCAACTCGAAACCACACCCAGCCGTCCTCCTAACAGTGACAGAGCTCAGATGGAAAGCTGTAGCTAAATTGGAGGGTTTTAAAATCAGTTGTGCCTTTCATTTTCTCAAGGCAGGAAAACAGGCATTTGTCTTCTTCACAGTGTGGCTGCAGAGCTGAGCTCACAGCGAGGAGAGGGGAAGCAGTGCTTTTAGTGGCTCCCCTTCCAATTTCCTGTCTGTTTGTTGATATCACTTTCATAAATGTGGTCTGACTTTGACTAAGAAGAATGAGATTGTTTTGTTTACCTGTAACAATCTATAAGCCAGCTGACATTCTTTTACTTAACGAGTTATGCACTTAAAGAATCTTTGATCAGCAGAGTATGGAAGTGGAAAGGAAAAGAAATGGCTGATTTTTGAGTTTCTTTAGTTATCCTGAGGGGTCTTCGTTTGATGGTTACATAGTCTGTATCTCAGTGACTCATTGGGGTTTAAAAGAGTTCAGGGCACGTCGGTGCAGATCAGAAGTTAGAGCAGAAGTTGCAAAAGTAGAGTTGATGAACCTGTTTGGCCTAATTCTGAGCTCACTCAGTTGTGGAATCAGGTGTTAACAAATACAGTCAAGTTCACAAGGAGAAGGAGAGAATTCAGTATGAACATGAGAGAAAAATAAAAGGGAAGAACTGGTATGATGGGA
Organism: Gallus gallus; assembly: GCF_016699485.2. Lineage (NCBI taxonomy): Eukaryota > Metazoa > Chordata > Aves > Galliformes > Phasianidae > Gallus > Gallus gallus. The sequence continues at coordinate 15,024,701 of NC_052544.1, forward strand.
AAGGAGGCCTAAAGAGCTTCTTTTGAGGAGTGTATAATCACTCTAATGACTTTGCATTCTCCTCAGGTTTTAGACACCTAGAAAAGAGCTAGGATGTACCACTGATGCATATCTCTGGTTTCCCTGGAGTTCAGACATGATGAAGGGAGGGAGGGGAACATTTGGACAGTCTCTTTTCCCCTGAGTTAATTTTAAAACCCAGTGCATGACACTGAAAGCTTGCAAACTCTCCTCTTTGGATTTGCCAGCCTGTATTTACAGCCTAAGCAGAAATCAAAGAGAAAAAAAATATTTGACAGCTGAGTCAGCAGGAGGTTGCTTCACCAAGATAAACAGAGATACAGTTGTCAGAGGTCTGCTGGATGTTTAGACCACTGTTTTGTTATGGAAAGGTTGAAGGCTGTACCACTACACTGTGCCTTCTAGGAATCTGATGGGCTTCAGTGTGAGCAGAGCTGGCTGCTGGTAGATTCAAATCGCAGGGGGTTCATTTCACATCCATTTGAAAGACACATTTAGCGTACAGGAGATGCAGTTTACCTTGAGTAGGTCTGTGTTCCGTAAATTCATTCACACTTGAAAATCGAGTTTCTTAAGGAAGGGTAATACAATGTACAAAAGCTTTAGTGACTACATTTTCCTGGTAGGGAACATAAGTTGCTCATGAGTGCAACAGGTTTTTTCAGAAGAGCAGAAAGCAGCCTTTGCTTTTATGCTGAAACTCTTGTTTTACGTGTTTGGTAGTTACCACGCTTGACTCCATTAATGGTGCCAGTTTTAACATGTTAGGAATTCCATATTAGTAATTCCAAGGTAGATTTAAGTGAAATTATTTCCCCAATTACCACTTGAAATAATTTAAATGTTGTATTCCTTATTGATAAATATTTGTCTTTGTTTTTTCTCCTAATATACAGAGTGCCGTTCCAGACCCAACACAGACAAAATGTCCAGCAGGGGAGGGAAGAAGAAGTCAACCAAGACTTCACGCTCTGCAAAAGCTGGGGTCATATTCCCTGTTGGAAGGATGCTACGTTATATTAAGAAAGGCCATCCGAAGTACAGAATTGGTGTTGGTGCCCCAGTGTACATGGCTGCTGTACTGGAATATCTGACTGGTAGGTTTTGCAGAACAACATGAAACAGCAACAGCAAAAGAAATAATACAGACTGAATTTGCACAGTGTGTTAATGGAAAAGAGTAAAAAGATCCTTTGATTTATAGGAGACTTTTGAATGAATAAATAACTTATGGCTTAAGTAACTGCTGTTGTTGACACATCTAAGCCTAAAGTAAGATACAGTCACCCCCGCTCTTGCCTCAGATAGTTTTTGTGCAGTTTAGTATTTCATTTGCTTTGACTCTTTCTATTTAGGCAGTCAGAGGGATTCTTACATCAGTGAGTATGGACTGGATCTCACGTCTCAGAACAGTAGTTCTTTTTACCATGTGTTTGTTTATTTTGATGTTCTATTTGCAGCAGAGGCAAGTGTGTCCAGGGAACAGTGATCTTTAAGCTGTAATCCTGAGCTGATTCTCTGAGGAAGAATTGAAGTTCATTCTTTCATTTTTCAATGTGAGGACAAAGTAGCAAAGCACATGGTTTAACAAGTACCATTATTGACAGCTATGATTATAGGCATTGAAGGCTATTTTAGATGCAACTCATAATAGATATTGACAAGGAAGGACAGAAATAGGCTGATCTATTTTTTTTTTCTATAAACCTTTTTCCACCCCTAAAAATGAAGATTGGTAACAGAGAATAATTAAGTGCTTAACTTCTGTGAGGTACTCCTTTTACATGGCTGAATTTTCTGAGCCATTAAACTTCTTTATTTTCATTTGTTCATATTCACAGTTTTCCTTATTTGAACCTTTTCTTTAAAAGAATGCTTTTAAACTTCATAGATGGCCTTAAAAGTTAACATTTCCTTCAGCTAGGTTTCCTGCTTAGAGCAATAACAACTCAAATAAAATGCCTCTTAGAGTGAATGGGGCTTTGAATGCTGCCCTTTTCAAGAAACAGACCAATACAGGTGAGCTCAAGACGCTGCTAATGAGCAGCATGTGTTATTGACTCACTGACTTACAGGTTTTCTGAGATAGTGACAGTTTAGGTAGCAGAGTGTAGGCCTGGGAAATAAAAGTGTTTCTTTAACTAACATGCATCCAAAGATACTGGTTCAGGAGATGTTTTATTATTATTTTTTTAATGAATAATTGTACACACTGCTGCTTTAAAAAATAGTAAAAGAGGTGGCAAGGAGAGAAGGATGAAGAAGAGCTTAGGAAGAAAAGCATCTTTACTTCTACCTCAGAATATTTGTTAGGTTTTTGTTTGCTTTTTTCCCTCTGAAGGTTGGTTAGCCCTCATGACATGTAAGTCAAGATTATCTTTCATTCTTATGAAGATAGACGTCTCAAAAACAAAGATACTCTTTTTCTTCCCTTACTTAGTTTTATGTTTTATGACTTTTTCAGCCTGATGACTTTTTTTCCCCACTTTTCTGTAAGTTTTTTGCACTCTATATAACAAAGTTTTTTAATACTTAATGATTAATATATTTTCTGAACTTCAAGTAACACATCCTTTTCAGTATGATTCAGAAACACCCCCCTGAAATAGAACAAAAATCTTTCTGCTTCCTATGTGGTTTTATTATTTTTTTTTTATCCTGTTGGTAGTTATTACATTACAAAAATAGAAATCTTGATTTCTTTCTTGAGGCTCTTAAATATGCTCACATCTGAGACTAAGTGGAGTTTGAGCCATTTAAAAATAAAAGCAGGAACGTGACATAATGGAGATAAGACCATGATAATAAACTGCATAAATCAGAGAACATCCAGGAAGGAGAGTAGAAATGTGAAATATGAAACACAGTTACAGGAAAGAAAATCTTCAGGAAAAAAAAAAACTAAGATGAAATGGCAGAAATGTGACCTAATAGGAAGGAACGTACTAAGGTTTGAAAACTAGTTCATGTGTGTGCAGCATCTCTTTAGAAGATGAGGTGCTAAATTTTGCTGGCCTTTGTGAAAGTTTAACTCTGGATGTAAATCTGAAATTAGGCCTTAACGTGATCAGATCTGGGATTTTTGATTTAGCTTGGGATTTAAACTTCCATAATGCTTCCAGCTGTTTGGACTTGCAATTCAGTTTCGAGTCCATCTGTAGTTATGACTTTATCTGCTTTTACTCTGGAGGTAGCTCTGTTACTATATATGTGCTCATCAAAAAGTGAAAATACCCATTCTGTAATTTCTTATAGCATATGTGCCCATTTGTCATTTAAGCTCTTCCTCAGTCTGTGCTCGACAAAGTTCTTTTCAAGCTACATTTGTGTTCTTCTCACGCTTTTCTATTAGCTTGTGTATCTGCTTTATAGCTCCAAGAGGAGGAACATACATGGTTTTAGCACACAGGTTAGTCTGGCTGCTTCAGTTGCTGAGAACTAAATGCTGTGCGTATTTGCTGTGCTGATTTTCATTCTCTTGGCTTCTGATGGCTGCTTCTGCAGGGGCTGGCTAGAGTACACCTTCCCTGTGCTCTTTGTTGTGGTGACTCAAAAAATAATAGTAAAAGCCCCCATAATATTAGCAGCCAATAAAGTGATTTTCCTTATCTCACATTTCAACGTATTTAAGTACTAAAGAGTTGCACAGAGGGCATTCTCCTCTTACTAAAATTGTTGTTGTTACTTGTAACAAATATTATCAGGTAATTCTCCCAACGGCACACCAAGTGTTTGTAATTTGCTTTCTCTGGGCATATCACCTGCTTATTCTTTCTTGCTTTTTATCTAAGGAAATCATATGCGTCATCCACTGTAAATAGGATACAAGTGTGTGTTTGAGGATGTATGTGCAGAAGATATCATTGTGTTTTACCAATAATAAGTGGATATACTTTCTTCACTCTGGAGAAATAGTGTGGATGATGAAGAACTATAATTTGTGATTCTTATTCCTTTTAATTATTTTCTGCTTATGCTGCAGAACTAATTTTAGGTGTTATTAACTAGTTCAAGCTGTCAAGAAGTTCAATGTTACTAATTCCTTCTGTCATCTTTGCTTATTGTGGCTCTTTTGTTACAATAGTTTACTGCTTATTTATCTTCACATGTGTGGAAAACTACACTCCTTATTTTGTCTGCGACATGGAGCACCAGTATCAGTTTGTATCAGATAAAACAGAGTCAGGCAAGAAGGTAGCTGCTGCCTTTGGCTGGGGCATTGCAGCTGCTCAGATTCCCTTGTATGGTTTGTATTTGGCCAAACCCATCCAGCTGTGTTTGTAAACAGTTATTGTCTCTTTTGATCTACAGCTTGCATAGGTTGTGATATGACTCTTTGGTTACAATGTTTGCCCTTGGAGGAAAAAAAAAAAAATTATATATATATATATATATAAAGTGTATATATATATATATATATATATATAAATCTCCTGAGCATATTTAGAGGCAGCAAGAACCAGGCCTGCAAGCAATTTCTGTTCCCCCCTGCCCCCATCATCTTCACTATGCTGTAAACAATTTTCAATTGCTAAAATGTCATAGCAAATGAGGAAAATGGGAAGTTTATAGAACAGCAGGAGAACAGGAATATGGAAGAAATAAGACTTTGATTTACATTTGTGCTGTACTCACTGAGGTAAGGTAGGAAAAAAATGTCTGTTTTCTCCATTAGGGTTTTTCTTTTCCCCCAGTGAAATTTTATTGCCTATTGTGTACTGTTGATCGTGTATTTTGTTAAAATGTACAATAAGCACCTTTTCAATCCCAGGGTTAGAACTGCATCTGAGGCATTCTGGTGCTCACCTTCGGTTTTGTTCTCAGGCTTTCTGATGTCACCCGCATCCCTTAATGGACGTTCATGTGCCGGTGTTCAGTTCTTTGCATTTTCACCTTGATTAATTTTCGATGTGGAAAACTTTCTAAAGCTAGCTGCTGATTGGCTGCAAAAGAGAAGCCCTTCCTGAAGGCACTGTGTTTAACTGCTTGCTTCAGATAGTCACTTTCCAAAGTGCAAACTGATCAACTTGAACTGCTGTTCACCTCTCATGTTCTGCTTGCTGCTGAAAAATTTTACAGGGTCACAGAGGAAAACAATGATTTGCCCTGTTTGTTGAAGCAGAAGTACTGCTGAGCTTCTGCTTTGAGGCAGAGGGGTAGCTGAGAGGTCCACAATAAAAAAGCATTAGGTTAAAAGCAGATTGAAGTTCCAGGCGTTCTGAGGCTGCCATAAATAATGATCCATAGGGAGCAATGAAATTTAAGAAGAGAATTAATTGACAGTATCTTTTTGATACAGTTGAGACGTATTCACTACCAAGATACATTCCTTCTGTTTAAACAGACAGCTTCAGAAACACTAATCCCTATTACGGTGTTATGCCACAAACTGTGTCCCAGAAGAGGTTTAAAGTAAATTAAGGAGCTTGTAGGACCCAGGCCTTATTTAAGCAAGCAGGAAACTACCTCTTCAGCTCCGATGTGCTTTTAAAATGGATTAATACTGGGTCTAAAACACATCAGAGTTGTTTATGCAGTAGCCTTGCAAGCAGAGGCCTTTAAAAAATAGAATCATAGCAAAGCTCTTTTGTAACGTTCTTCTCTTACATAAGGCTTCAGTCTTTTCCTTAACAGAAGTGAGATTGTCACAGCTAAAAATTGCAATTCTTTAAGAAGTGACAATTTAGATTTAAAACTTCACGTTGTTATAACTTGAGTGGCTAACATTCTTTCTGAATTAACACATGCATGAATCGGTGTGTTTCACATGTATGTAAATGAAGAGCTTTCTTTCATTGATTAGCCCTACGTTGGCTCCTACCCTGTAAACCCTCAAGTGTGTGCCTGTCTTAACTTGTCCCATGAACTTCAGTGGCTCTTCTAGTTAGAAAACCTAACCTTACAGAAAGCAACTTGCCAGGTCAGGGTTCTGCTGTATTCTGCAAGCCACACAGATGAAAAACAATAAAAGTGAAAGCATTTTCACATGATAAAAGCCCTCACAATACATACTGATTGGTCAGTATAGACACCTATTTCAGAGGGGTACGTTTGTATCAAAATTTGCATTTGTGTCATTCTGAGATCATGTACAAAATGATACCTCAGGGTTGTTGGTGCTTATTTGTTTTTTGTTTTTACTGGATTATTGTCTCCCATTGACAGCTGCTAAATTCAAGTTATTTTAATACTCTTAAAGAGAAAACCTACAATTCTATATTATTCTGGTAATGTTCCATCTCTACTTGCCTAATTTACAAGTAAGCAACAACTTCAGTTATAAGTTGCTGTTCAGTTTAATAGTGTTGAAAGTATGGCTTAAAGGTCAATAACTATAAAGGGGAACAGTATTTCAGTAAATCTGTGCTACACTGAAGGACACAGTAACAGAAGTTCTGTGTGAGGGCTGTTATTTAGGTATTAGGTTCATAAAGTATGTAATTTTAAAGCTGTGCTTCATCACTGACTATCTTAGGCAATTTAAACATCTGTTGGACTTTTTTTTCCTAAGAAATATGTACTGTTGTTTGGATGAAAATAACTTGGGTTAAATCCCATGGTCCTATTAGACGAGAGAGCTGCTAGCACGCTTGGGCATTCCTTCAGGCCCTACTGCTCTCACATAATATCCCTATTATCCCTGCCTTGCAGAACATGTGAAAGAATACAGGACATCACTGGGATAAGTTAGCAGTAATGGCACACTGTGGAAATATCAGACATGGTGTTTTTAATATTTCAGACATTGCAGCCCATGCGTGTAAATGCTTTCATTACTTCAAATTATCAAATATTTTATTCTGTCCTCAGACTGAGTGCTGCATTTATATTGTGTTCTTAAATGTCCACGGCCTTATAATAATGTTTCAATTGCAGGCAGGCCTGGTCTGCAGAGCTGGAATTTGTATGGGGGTTTTCCAGCAATTTGAAGAAATCCTGGCTCAATGCTGCCAAAACAAATTTTCCACAATGTATAGCAATAGGCTTTTATGAATTTTGATGGAGAGTTTAAAAGAGTAATATTAATTCTCACTTTAATATGTCAGAGTTGTGCTTTGGGGTATTTTTTTTATGACATCACTGATAAGAGCTAGTTTCTTTCCTCACATTTTGTCTCACATCAAGGGAAAAAAGCATTCTAACAGTACTTTCTTTTATGCCATAAGGTTTGCTTAAGAATGCTTGAATTCTGGTTATACAGTGTGTTTGCGTTGGGTCTTCAGTCTTTTTTTTCCACTCTACATTTATCCCTAATTTTCATTCAAAGGTGAAATTCCATACAGATTGTTAGGTGCAGCAGGATGAAATGCTTCATGCTCAATGTAAACTTCAATGGGGAAGAAATAAATTTAGGGGACGTGCAGTGAAATACAATATTTTTGAAATAAATAGGCAGCACTTTTCCTCCATTACAAAAATGTCTGTGTTGTAGTGATGCTTGTTGCAAGATGTTACGGGTTCCAAAAATGAGTAACTTCAGAAAACTATTTTACACATCCATAGAAATAAAATTCATTGGGAGGCTAAATGGGAAGATGGCATTTCTAGCTTCAAAAGCCCCTAAGTTGCAAATGGCTGGAATTGGAGGGAGTACTCTGGAAAAGCAGCATTTTAAGTAGTAGGAAGAGTATTTCAAGCAGTAGTCCTCTGGAACATCTGTTGTTCGGCACTGGTTGGGGACAGAATATCAGGCAAGGTGTAGTTTTTGCTCTGATGAAATTGTAGCTACTCTTTAAATTAGACTGCTGCTGGCTACCCAAAATAATAGAACTTTTTGCATGGTGTGTTCTCCAGACATGGATTTAAAACAAACAAACCAAAAGTGTTGAATGTCCTATTAGTCTCTCCACAACTGCTTCTGCAAAGTAGTAGGGAAAAATATTTGCAAATATTTTTACAAATAGTTTTGTAAATGTATTTGTAAATATTTTTCTTCTAAACAATAAAGATTGTGTTTGCTTACAGACACCTGTATTTATTATGGCTTTCGTTGTCATCTTAGTGCTAAAAAAGACTTGGAGTTGTGGAAGGACTTAGAGACATCAGCAATTTAATGAGTCATAATGTTTTCAGTAATAAACTTGGAATCCAGCTTGCTTTGCTGTCAGAGGTGGTAGCTAATAAAACCATTATCGCCATCTGCCAGATCTTGTAGAAATGAGCATGCTACAAAAATGAGAGCACAACATGCATGGATTGCATCAGGTCATTCTTTAGTGAAGGCTCTGGCTGTAACTTGTGTGCTTCGCTTCTCTCTACGTGGGCATGGCTGCATGTGCCCTTGAGATACATTGCTATTTCTCTTTCTGCCCAGGGTTTGGAGTCACTTCAGTAAACTACAGAATTTTCAATACAAAGCCATCTCTTAATTTTCTTTGGTTAATAATGTTATTAATATTTACTGAATTTCAGTAGATGATTGGCATCTGCCACTTGACTTCTTTAATGTTTGGAAATGCAAGTTCCTAACGTGCCTACAAAGGTCAAAGACTAAGCTAGGACCAAGTCAGAGGAGCTCAGCAGTCAACTGCCTTCTGTAACAGCCAGACCAAAGCACACATGCTGCACTTGATCAAGTCATGTCTGGCAGCAGTTAAATTAATCATGTCAGAGTGTATTTCTGAAGCATATGTAAACTGTTAGGAGTAAGAGCAGAGTGTAAACTGCTGGGTAGGGAAAGCTCCAAAGGAAGAGAAGAAAAAAGGCAGAGTTAGATGGGATTCTTTAAGTCAGTGGAGGAGAAATAGGTTATCACTTTTGAAATCAGTACTCGCAGTGTGACTGTGGTAATAAATAACTTCTCAGATTTAAGTTCCCTTTCAAGTGTCACCATAAAGTGAACTCATACACATTTTATCGGTGATGTTTAACCTGAAAATTAAAAAAAAAAAAAAGTATGTTATATAGCATTGCATCTCCTACAAGGAAAGGAAAAAAAGCAAAAAGTTTCATATAAAGAGTAGAAATGAAAAAAGAGCTGAAGAGCACTGTGAGTCAGATCAGGAGGCTCTAAGTGGAAGTGGCTTTTGTGGCCTGAACTTGAATTTTATGTAAACAGCAGTCTGTCATCTGCCTCCCAGAAACACAAAACTTACAATAACTTGGCACAGTTCACAATTTCTCCTTTAAGGGGCCTAGTTCTGATACAGCTCTGAGACTGAAGCCTGAAGGTTTTTTATCGCGTCCTAAGAGAATGATTGCCCTGCTGAGAGTTGAGGTTTCACCAAAGCTTGTTCATGGCAGTAAAATATCTTGAATTGATTTTCACTGCATCGAATTTCCATGACTTTGAACCAGGGCTGAGAACTGTTTTACTGGAATGCATAAGAGGGAAAGTGTTGTTAAATGTTTCTGCCTCCACTGTTGGGACTGTGGATTCCAGGGGGATTGGGTGGAATACACAGAGAGAAGAATGCAGGAAGCTCTTAACAATCTTTGTTGACTGGGGTTGATTGGGTTAAAACCTTCCGGAATCATGCAAAATGATTCTGAAGTCAATAAAATACTGATGGAAGGTTGATTAATTTAAAGTACAATGAACAGACTCCTTGTCATATATCTGGCTCTATAGCCAATACACTTTTTCTCAATGGAATTGTCAGCATTCATTTTTCTTTCATTTCTGGATATTGTTCTCAAATATTTTATTGTGAGGAGAGGCTTCAAAATTTCTTTTGGAAAAAGTTCCATGTTGGAGCTGCAGCCTTCAGAAGTTGGCTTTATGTCAACGCATCACCTGGTAGTTGTTAAGAGTTTAATTTTCAAAGCTATGATTTCATCTCCCTGGAGAGAAGGCGGACAAAAGGATTCAATGCAACAGCAGATTTTTAGTTTGAGACGTAAACAAAAAAAAAAAACCAAAGCACTTTTGGGATGAACTCAGACCGGATTAAATTGAGTATTTACATTTAGAAAGTATGACAGCCTGAATGCATGCTAAGCTAAAGGCTTTGTCATTTAAGCTCTAAAGGAGTTGTAGTCAATAATGACCGGTAATACTTTGTTAGGGTAAATGAAGTGGTGCATTGTGTAGGAGTGGGAGAAATGTGCACTTAATTTTGTTTATATCCAGGTCTATAGTTACTACTGTGCCTGATTTGCTTACGTCCAATAGTGATTTGTTTTATTTTAACCTCAGCATTGAGTTCTTGTTTCAAAATTTGCAAGTGTTATGAAACACCAAAGCCCCGGTCCTGAATGGGCAGCAGTGTCACTATGAAATAAATGCAAGTAATGGAAATGGGAACTTTGTAGGATGTCCAAGAGATGATCAGAGCAGAGAGGTCTCTGCAAGTGAAGGGTGAGGAACTTGCTCTGGCAGCTCGCTCCAGGATGAGGTTTTTGTGGAGACTTCTAACAATTTTTGATAGTGTTTGAGTAGGAAAAGCCTTGAGAGCAGTCTTTCCTGTGGTCTTATCTCAGGCTTAAGCACAAAGATATACAACCTGTTTTCCTTTCTCCTTTTAAAATGTTGAACTGAACTTTAGAAACCTCAGGAGGGGAAAACCAAAAAACCAACAACAAAAAAAAACCCTGGTGCTTTACTTTGAGTGCTAAGAACAGGCTTAGACCAGTTTTCATTACCAATATCCATTTGCCTAGTTCCAAGCATTGCAAAGGATTTTTTCACTTGGTATAAATGAGAATTAAATAGAAGTTAAGAAAAAATTTCCCAAATTAAGACTTTCTTCCCACTTCAAACATTCACTTTAAATTGTGTATTTTGAACCAAATAATGTGTTCATGCTGTAGTCTGACTCCTAAAGCATCCATTGCTACAGGAAAGTAGTTCATACATCAATGTATCACATGCAGGCATGACATTCCTATTTAGTTTTTTCTTTCCCAATTATTTGCTTTCTGCCACTTTTTACTGGACTTTTTTCTTATATTTGCAGGTAAAGTAATGTGTGTTCTGCTTTTTTTTTTTGCTGCTGTTGTTATTTGAAATGCATTTAAAAGCACAGGGGAAGTCATTTATAAGCCAACTATAAAGAGTATCTCTTCCTAGTAATCTAAATTTCAATATATAAAAATTGAAGAGGTATATCTTTGAAAGCTTGTCATGATGAAAACTTGTATATTTCCCTCATGTTCAAAAAAATACATTAAAAAAAAACCTCCTATAAAGTATGTCTCATAGTTGCCTTTGCCTGAATGGTGGCCATGTCATTATTCTCTGGGGTGGAAATACCTTGAGTAAACATATGGCAGGAGTGGAACAGACGTTATGCAACCTACTTGCATCCTTTCTGTGAGCCCTCATTCTTGCAAAGTGATCTTGCTTTGTTTTTCTGGACGGATATATGTGCCTAGTGAGTCAAATATGGAACCTCATAGGACTTCATTTATTTTGCCTCAGCCACAACGAAGTTTTTGCAATTCAGTTGAATTGCATGGATATTCCTGAACATCCATTTGATGAGAGTTCTTGTAGATGATCGGTATTTATTTACTTGCTCACATACTCGGGCAGATTTTGGTTTGTGTTCATAAATGCCAAATTTAGATATAATTAGATCATTAAACCTGATACGGTATTAAAAAAGAAAAGTATGTATCTGTGCATTAGGTCCTCCATTTGGTTGCCTGTGTTCTGGCTTCATGGCCCTCTCTGTAGGGATGCTGCACGCTATTAGAATGTTACCTTTAATGAAGCAGAGCTCTTTAGTGACTCAGCCCCTTGAAGCTGATAGATAGGTGCTTCCAACATTGCCCCAAAGAAGGATCTGACTGCAGAATTGGGATCGAACTGCAGTTTTAAATACCTTTTCCCACCTACTGCTCTTTCAGCCACGTGCCTAAATTCAGAGGGATCGTTCTGGAAATGTGAATCATCTTCCTTACTGACAAGGCTAGATTTTATCTCATTTAAGATTAGCTTAAAACACAGATGAAACACCATTTAAATCTTGTAGATTCAAAGTAGGATAAAACATGTATGAAAGGAAATTTGGCTGCCAGCAGAATCCAGCCACGTAGTTCAGATCCCATCCGCATCCAGAAGGTCTCAATTTTCAGCATATATAAGGGCTCTGATCTGTTGGGCTTGAGTTGGGTTTGTCTCTGTCAGTGCTAAATCAAAAAATTGTTCTCTGTATTGGCCCCATCCCCTTTGAGGATCCCCTCTGTCTGGCCCTGTATGCACAGCAGGGTTGTGCAGCTCCCTGTGCTGGAGGCTCTCTGCATGCACCAGCAATGCCTGAATATGGCTGGAGCTGCGAGGAGAAGGTCAAAAGAAAAAACCCACCCTCTATGCCCTCCTCCTTTCCCTGAGCTCCTCTTTTGTGGTCCTCAGCAGCAGTGCAAAGCGTTCTGTTCCCAAAAAGGAAGTGGGGTACCTCAACTTCCCTAAAGGACCATTAGAAAACTGTAATTTCAAAATGAGTTTCCTGTCCAAGGAAGAGGGCTTAGCACTTGCAAGAACAGTTCTCCACTGTACAGGGCAGACATTTGAGTTTTATGGGGAACAAATAAAACATTCCTCTGTGCTTTACAGGCATAACACTTTCTTAGACTCTTTAGTTACAAAATGACCTGCCTGCATAGTTATGCCGATGGGTTGCAGAGAATAACACGGCCCAACTGTTCAGCGGTGCCTGACGCAGTAAAGGAGCGGAGGTGGGGGAAGCAGAGGCAAACCAAAAAGCAGTCTGCTGCTTGCAGCCATGCTTTGCAGCCAGTAGTAAACTCTGAGATACAAACAAAACGATTCCTGCTCTAGAGAGGTGGAGGTGGTGGCATTGCAGTGACACAGAATCTTATTGAGGTCAGTGGGAATGTACGGGGTGTAACCAAGAGCACAGCTTGCCCTTTGGAATGTGATACAGGTCCTCTGTCACAACAGGCAACGTGGGCTAAACCTCAAATGTCTGAGCTGTGGCTTATGAGAAGTATGTGGAAAGGATTATGCCAGCTTAATTCTGTTCTTTGGAGGTGTGGAAAGCATAGCCAGGTTGACCTTACCCTGCTAATCCTGCTTTAAAAATAAATTAATTGTTGTCAGCATGAGATGTTATAAGAGTTACTTTCCGGGGCTTAGACTTTGTGTTCTGTCTTGCCCTATAATAAAGTAAATTGCCCACTTTAAAGAACTCAGAAACAGTGAAAGTCCACCAAAATCCTCGATGAAACTCACCGTAGAACATCCAGAAGCAGCTGTACGTTTTCCTGTAGATGTCATTGTTAGCTTATTGTGGGACTTGTGATGAAAAATAATTGGAGAAGCATGTTAAGTTCCATCTAATGAAGAGCCCTGGTCTGTGCTATATTGTATTGCTTAAGATTTACTGTGTGCTGCAGTAAAGGCATGTGGTCACATGAGCCTTGATTTTGATCTTTTTCATGTTAAGATTACAATCTTAATTGACTTCTATTTGCCTCTAAAGCAAGCTTATGGGAGGGCTTTCTTGATGTAGTTTCTTATTAAATGTGAAAGCACTCTGAAACACAAGTTCTAATGTTAAATTTTAGCATGTTTTCATGTTCAGGTGTATAAAAGGCATTTTAATTTTTTTTCTTTTTCCTCCAAACACTTCCAGGTTTTAGAGAAGGTAATGTTCCAAAAGCAGTGGTGAAACACAATCTGTGCAGAGGGAGATGAAAGTTTATGGATAATGCAGACAGCCATAGCTTGTAACTACAAAGTCAGATAAAACATATGCTGTCTTTTTTTCCTTGTTCCCCAGACTTTGTTTTAATTAATGATGTTCTTTGCCTAAGGCTTGTTGAGTGGAAGACAGATAAGTTAGCAGGTGAGGCTCCAGCCCTGTGCTTCATAGATCCTTGCAGGAGAGCAAGTTAATCTTTCCTAATTCCAATAAAAGTCATCATAGTACAGCTGTTAAGCGTAATTTGTCAGGGCTGGACATTTCTTTTAAGAGGATGATCTACTAGGAGCAAACCAACATGATTTATTGGTTACATTTTCTGGCCAACTTCTTCTTGAAGGGACAAAAAAATCGTTAAGTGTAGCATCTGAGCAGTTTGTATTTGCAGTATCCTAACTTGGATGCGCGCTTACACGCTTCCATAACGCTACAAATAAGGAATTGAGGATAGCGGTTTCTCTACTAATTAAAAACGTGGAAGCAATGCAAACCAGAATTCGTATTTGTGACAGGTTTTAGAAAAATCCACCTTTTGTACTTCTGATCCTCTGCCACCTTATAGAAAAGGGAACTGAGGGAAATAAACACGCAGTAAACTTGAGAAGAACACAGAACAGTCGAGAACTTTACAAGGACAGCAAAGTAAACGTAGTTTAGACCACAGGTCTCCAAGTGTGCATTCTGCCCTCAGTGACTGCACCTAGGAAAGCAAACAATGATTTTAGGTTTAGATATTTCATTGAGGGTATACAACAGCAGTCAGGAATAGCATTATAGCATTCAGATTTATTTATTTTTAACGGATGCTAAATAACACATTGTGGTCATTAAGAAAAATCACTATGTAATTAAAAGGGGCTTACTTTTTTTCCCAGCGGAAATTCTGGAACTGGCTGGAAATGCAGCAAGGGACAACAAGAAGGGTCGAGTCACTCCTAGACACATTCTGTTGGCTGTAGCAAATGATGAGGAATTAAACCAGGTAAGAAAAAACCCCACCGTGTGAGGGCCAGGATTTCCTTCAGGGCTTTTAAAATTGTCTTTCCATATTGCTGAATTGTAATTCAAGACCTCTGCTTATTGAGCAGCCCACCACGAAACAGCCCATTCGCTCGCTATCACACTGGCTGTGTAACTAACAAGAGAACTCAGCTTAATTATGTATTTCAGGATACATATAATGTGTGAAAATAGAAGGGAAATGCAGTGTGACATTTGCTTGCACTGTTACAACCACTTCTGTTGAAGACTGAAACATTATCATAAACTCTCAGAGGGCTTTTTTGTTTGTTTGTTTTTTGTCTTCCCCCCTAACCAGCTTAGGACTCCGTGGGATGTATCTTGTTCCTATTGAAGTCTGTCTTGGCAACCCCAGAATTAAGAGCTCTGGAACTCTTGCAAGTCTGTGTCCTTTATAGATTTCAAGATGTCTAATTTAGCAAAAAAGTAATTGGACATTGTTATTATAGTGCTGTGGTGTCAGCCAGAGGTACTGGCCAGAATTAATGTCCCTTTTTTGTGAATTGCTGTAAAACAACATCTGATAGGACATTGTTCTAACCCTGTGTATCATGATAAAACAGAAAAAAAATCCTTCTTGTTCTGTTTCTGTGTGGAAGTAGATAATGCTTTCCTTTCATCATCCATCTGTAAGCTGAGAGCCTCGCTGGGTTGTGGTTGGGGAGCAGTAAATGTGAATCTGAAGGTGGGAATACCTGAGAGACTTTGATGTCACTGTTTCTATCTTCCCTAATACTAAATTAGTCCCAGTAAGATGTTAGGAAAAAATAAAAGGTTTGAAGTGGTTTTAAATACAGACCATGATTTATTTCACCTCTGCTTTTAAAGGCTTGAATGAACTGCACACTTTTGAGTATTGATCTGCTTTTCTTCAACTACATAAAGATTTTTTTGAAGAAAGACTTCCAGGTATAGAGATTTGTATAAATGTTACCCTCCATTTGAAGTTCCTTTTTCTAAGCAATATTTTCTGTTTAAAAAATGCCTGCTGAAGGAAATTCAGCAACAGAGACGTGTTGTGTTGCACACAGAGTGGTACATATTGCAGTCCTGTACCATGGACTTTGGGGTCCCATTCCTCAAAAAGGAGAGCATCCCCAGCCACAGACATGAGGGCTTTGCAGGGCAGCCCGGTTTCTGGTAGCTGGGTAGCCGCCTTCATGGCATGGCTTCACAGCTTAATGAAGAAACAGCTCTTGTGTGAGCTCAAGTGACGTTCATAGTAACAGCATATGTGCAAGGATACATATTCCCTTTACAGTTACACCTCAGTATATCATTAACTTCAGATGTTTCATACCTTCGTATCATCTTACTCAAGATACATGTTGAGAAATGTACAAGAATCAGTTTAAACTCAAGACAGTGTATGAAGTTTGCAGTAAACGCCATTTTCTGTTGTTGGTATGTAAATGCTGGAATTTGTCATCTGCAACTTTTATTTTTCTTATTAGCTATTGAAAGGGGTCACCATAGCCAGTGGTGGAGTCTTGCCCAATATTCACCCAGAGCTGTTGGCAAAGAAGCGGGGCTCAAAAGGAAAACTGGAAGCCATCATTACTCCACCTCCAGCAAAGAAGGCAAAGTCTCCATCACAGAAAAAAACTGTATCAAAGAAAACAGGCGGCAAGAAAGGGGCAAGGAAATCCAAGGTAGAGTAATCCATTTATTTTCAATCCAAACAAGCTGTAGGGAGCATCACGTAGGGAAGTTTAGTTTGTGGTTAAAGGTAGTGATTTCAGTATAAGTACAAGCAAAGAGGGAAGAGTGCTGCCCAGTCCCCGCACTAGGTGGAAGAAGTGGCACAGGCCTGCAGGGCGGGCAGGCAAGTGATGAGAGCTTTACTCTTTGTCAAGTTTTGTTGGGTGAGCACTGCTTGAGGCACCAGCAGGCAGAAGAGGGTGTGCAGGATCTCACATAGCAACTGTAGGGATCACTTTGCTGTGACTGCACAAGTGTCTGCACTGAGTTAGACTGAGTAAACTTGGTTGGACTTTGTTCGACTATACTCTAAGGTTGTAAATGTTGAAGAAAAACAGTACTCTAGGTCACTTGCCTTGTAATAATGTTGGCAGCCATTAACGTGTCAGTCGTGTTTTCAGATGTTGTATTTTTCCGTGGTTTCTGGATTAATCTTTTTGTTCCAGGTTAACATAAGACTCCTCTTACTCTAGTTCATTTGCTGAAATTCAGACAGAGTGAAATAGTCCTTCTGAAGTAGGATGCAATTCTCCTAGAGCAGGTAGCTCAGGCTTTTGCAGCATAAGAGAAATTGTATTAATTGTGGCTACACGCAGTTTCTTTGGCTCAGCTGAAGACCCACAAATGTCCACCTATTAGTATATTATAAATGAGATTCTTTCATGTTTAGACTTTGTGTTTGAACTCTGAGTGATCAACGGAACTAACTCAAAAGGAAGGTGGAGTTGAGGGGAAGAACAAGAGGTCCAAAATATGATTTTCTTATGCTAGAAAGCCAAGAAAAACATGTAGCTGCCTTTTTTCCATTTTTAGTTTTAGTTTGCAGGAGTAGGGAATCTTTCTAATGTGTGCATGTGTAACCAAGGACATTTTTTTTCTGCAAAATAACCATTGTAAGTAAATAGGTAATGGAAGTAGGAAGAGAAGTACACACATTTTACATAAAATCGGCAGTGCATTTGAAAACATTCCCTTCAGAGTCAAACAAAGCTTCTGTATTCATCCTGTATGTCTCTCTTGTTGCTTACTTGGTCACAATCCTTATCATTTCACTGTTTTTTGAACTGTTGAATTTAATTCTCCCTATTAGAACACCTAGTAGCTGACATTCCAAGTGCAGTGCTTCTAATAACTGTGCACTAATAATTTTCCTAAATCTGGTTTGTTTTTCCTGCTTGATTACAAAAGCAGGAAGTCTGTTGCAGGTTTCTGTTTTTCTTCCACACAATAAATTGTATTGTCTCCTTACTATACTGGTATTCAGCTAACAGTAGACTCTAGGGGAACTGAAATGGGACCCATGAAAATCTAATTTTCAAAACATTTGTGTAAAGAAAAGCATGGCAAAAGCTTCTAGAAGCACAAATACACCCTTGTATCAGTTGTCTTAGTTGTTCAGCTGCAGATTTAGTTTATACACTCTGGAAAGGAGCAACAGGAGAAAGGCGGCTGCCTAGTGTTCCATGTATGCTTTCAGCTTCAGCATATGTAGTGTTGAGGCAACAAAGGTTTAAAATGAACTCACAGGTCGTCATTCAGCTGACAGAATGAAATGATTCTTGGTACCAGTTGAGTCAATAGCTGCAGCAGTCAATTCACTGTCTTCATGAAACATCCTTTGCAAAGTGTCCTTAATTCTCTTTTTTATTCAATAAGTCAATTGTTTCCTGAAAGTTACCATTTTACTTCAGTCATATAATTGAAAGGAAGGAATGGTGATTGAGGAAACTGCCCCTCCACAGTTTTACAGGAGCTAAAGGAAAGTGACCAGACAAGACAAAGACAAAGAAGTTCAGCCTATTTCCTACTGGTAGGCAGGCAGAAAGCATGATGTATTTTTCTGCACTGTCTCTAAGGAAAGATGCATTTCAAAACAGTATTTCTAAAAGGCCTCGTGAAACCTGTGGTGGCATTCCTTCACAGAGAGACAAAATGTGCTCTCTGACAAGTCAGTTTTTACCTTAAAATGAATGTCTGCCTACACATCAATAGAAACAGAATTTTTGCACACAAACCATTAGAAAGCTGTTAAAAGTTTATTTTCTCCTTCAACATTTAATACATTCATCCCCTCAATTGTGTGCAATCATAGGCAAGAAAAGAATATATAGATATGCAGACACTGAGGTCATTTTTGCTATGATTCTTTCAGCTTTTATCAGCCACTGTAGACTAAAAAATAAAATCCAAATGCCATTGTTTGCAGTAACATTTTATTGCCTGGTAAGCATTTAAGTATGTCATATATCTTAGTGTTATTAAACACTGTTTTGCCCTGAGTCTTGAGTTAACTAATTAACTCTGTTTTTGGAAGAAGAAGCAGGGAGAAGTGAGCAAATCAGCCAGTGCTGACAGCACAACAGAGGGAACTCCTGCAGATGGCTTCACAGTCCTGTCCACAAAAAGTCTGTTTCTTGGCCAGAAGGTATGCTCATGCATTTTTATAAAGGAATACCTATTCTTCTGTGCTGCTTAGGGAATAGCCCCTCCCACCACCCCCCTCCCCCCAGAATATCCAGGTACAATTGACATTTCTCCACTGTGCATGTGGAGGTGTGGGATATTAATTTATGAACACAGAAATTCTCTGAAACAACTTTTAGAACATTTTAAAAATACATAAATGAGTCTTCATAAACCTACATAATTAAATATTCAAATAGAAAGAAAGCCTGTGTGCTTGTAATCTATCATGCCTTATTCCCAGACAGTATAATCGGTGCAGCTGAGCTTTTGCCAAAGACAAAATTTTTCTAAGAATAAAATGGCTTTTCTGAAGGGCATCCCACCTCATTGCTGATGTGAAGCATGTACAGTTTTTTATCAAAACCACTTTCAGACCTTTGTTTATAATAGTTGTCTCGTGTTCTGTTCTATTTTTTTTATTTTTTACAGAAGTTAATGCTGTGTAATAACAAATGATGCTTTTATGAAAAGCTCTAAGTCCACGATCTTTTTCTTCCCTGTGAAAATGCTTTGGGACATGGGGTGGCTTCATACAAACACATCTGTTTAAAAAGGCAATTCATTTGAAGAGACAGTTGAATAAGTTAATTTGGTCTTTTATCTTGAAATCTGCCTTTAGTTTGCAATACTAAATTTTATTGAGTAAAACTGCATCTTTCTTCTATCATTCAGTAATCAGATCATTGTGTTGTAAGTCATAAAAGATGAACCATTATTGTCCACTGTGGGATGTATCCTCTGACCCGTTTTTATTTCGTATTGAGGATGTTCTCCATTTATCCTTACACAATTTGTTTGCTAATTTTAACTCGCATGAAAGTAACATTATTTCTTGTAAGACTTCTTGTTTTCCACTGTTAATTGTACACTTAGAGCCAGATTATGAGTTCAATAGGGTTTTTTTTGTTAGGCTTTTTGTTCTTTGACTACCTCTAGGGGGGTGGCTTAGAATGTAATTTTAAAGACATGCAGATGGCTGAACTAGAACCCAAAACTTAGAGACTAAGTTACTGTTTGAAGAAAGCTAAGTATGTAAGACTTTTGGATCTGACTCTGAGCTCCTTGTAGTTACCATAAGAAATCTGTAATAGGAAGCGATGTCGTGTTCTAACAAGAGTGGCCCCACAGATCAATGGGGCTTTGTGAGTGGGCTCAGAGGAAGGGAGTTGCGAACTCCAGAAATGCTTAAAGCAGTGATGAGCAAAGCCTATGTCTGCTGTGGAGCTTTCCAGCAGTACCTTGTATAGGAAATGGGCTTTCTGGCTTTCTCATACTCTTGTGAATGCAGCCCCAGATCACTGGTGCTTTGTATCCATCCTCACACCAGTTCTTCATCTGTTAGCACTGCATTTTTTACCATTGACACTTCTAACAAATGTAAGAATGTTCAGTATTTTGTTATGTGTCAGTGAAAAATGAAATTCTTGTATCCTCTGATATACCCCCAAAATAGCATGTTTAGACCAACCTGAATTCTTTCAAGCACTCACGTTAAGAATGAAAAAGAGAGAGCCTAGAATACAAAATCTTTGCCCTGTGGTGATCAAAGACATTTTATTTAGTATACAAACCAAAAGACATCCCTATTACGCTGGCTTATTCCTAGAAATATTTTTAAAGTATTCTACAGAATACTGTACAATACAACAATAATTTGGAAAATTACTTTCCAAAGATGCATTCTCCATATGATCAAAATATTTCTTATTTTCTTGTCATTTAAAAAAAAAGCCAAAGATAAAATATTCAGCCACGGAATCAGTGGGACTTCAGTGCTCCCTTTTTGGGCTGGGCCAAAGTGTCTGCTGCCATGCAGGTCTGGCAGCCTGGGGTCTCACTGACAGTGGGGAGGGTTTATAATTGTTTGTGATGTGGACATCTCAGATAATTGTTTGTTTATTTTGGAAATTTAGAAACGAAACGTAACAATTATCTTTAAAAACTGCAGTGACTTTGAATCAACTGAATGCTTCTATGTAGCCACTTCTACATGAGGTTGATGTTTTAAAAGATAATACTGACTTTAAAATGCCTTAAATTAGTGCCATGTGATATTCATAAACATAATGACAATACAATTTTCCTCAATAGCTGTTGTAGATTACAGTGCTGTGGTTTGATTCCTTAAGCTTCTGCATGGTGCTTATTCTGGGAGTGTGTGAGGACAAAAGGTGACTGCCTGGCTGCAGGATGACCTTTCTTCCATTCAACATAGCCTCACTTCTAAACAGCATTTTGAGGGAGGGAAAGGCTTTTGGCCTCTCTGGGGTCAGGAAGACACCAGGTGGTTCAGGTCAAGGCCTGGGATATTGGACTCCTGGCTTCTGGATTTGGCCAGTGAATCACCTCATCTCTCTGTTGCTTTCCCCATTTATGGAATGGAGATACAACTGCACTCCTTACATGGATGGCAGAAAAGCTGAATATGTTAAAACATTTTGAGCTGTTCAGTTTGAAAGTAAAAATATTCCTATTGATCATAGCTGTTTAATTAGTCTTGTATTTCTGTTCTGTGTGTTCTTAATGGAAAAGTGAGCTACAGTGCAAACTGTCAGACCTCAAGTCTGAGCATCAGAGTTTGGGATTTCAGAAAAATAGCAGCATGTTGGCCTGCAAAATACATCTTCACTTTGCACTATAAGACTCATCCTAGGAAAACTTGCAATAATTCGAAGGTTGCATGTGGATATGCAAGTTGTCCTAGGTTTTTTTAAGGGTGGCCCTTTAGAGGCTCATTTCTTCTGTCTAAAAGAAATGCTTCATGCTGTTGAGTAGTAAAATTGAGTAATTGCTCTCTTTAATCCTATGGGAAAACTTTGATTTATGCTGTCCTGTTTGACAGTCAGCTAACAGTGCATTGAACAGCACGTGCAGAATTTAATAAATAATACTTAGCTGCCAACACAAGTCATCAGTAATGGGCAGCTGTTTAAGCATTTCATTGTTCCTGTGAAGTTAAAACTTTAATTAGCAGCTGGTTGCTATGTAAATCCCTTCTGTAAGTAGGTGCAGAGATAAGTTAAGGTCTGAAACCAACACACTACACAGCCAATAAACCTGGGGCAAAAATTTGTAGAACTCGATTAGGGATCAAAAAGATTCACCTAGAAGATGAATGAAATGCGCTTAGGAACATACTAAAATCTCCACAAAACAGTCTTTTGGTGTGTGCATGTATTTTGTTTTTGGATTTTTATTATTATTATTATTATTTCAAAATTCATAGTTTATTTAATATTTTGGTTTGGTTTTATTTGACTTCCCCCTTTTTTTTTTTTTCCTAAACAGCAGTTGCTTGTAGTCAAACTCAAGACTCAAACTCCAGTATGAATAACTCACCAGGTGTGAAGTATTAAAGGACTCTTAGCTATTTGGAAAGCAAGCTTGTTTCGATTTTTATTACAAACTCCCAGACAGACCTATACTTAAAACAGGGCTGAATTACACTCCTTTTTAGCCAGAGTCACCCTATTTTGAGGGAACATTATTTACTCAGGGAACACATGCAAACTATATGAAATTGCTGACTTTTAAAAAGAGAAAGATGGTCAATTCCTGCAATCACATGAATGAAACGGAAATATTTTTTTCATAAAACTTAAATGGATGAATGTTGGCCTCCTTAAACGACCCACTCATTTGTATTGGTTTCATAACCTGATTCGTGTTCCCTATTAATAAAATCACATATGCGTGGAGAAGACATAAAGAGTTAAGTTTACAGAATGTGGGTTATAAACCAAGAGATGCAATTCAGTTTTTGATGAGATTAATTGCCATGTTTGAATGTATATCTTATGTTTCATACGTTGAATATGTGGGCTTTGGGTTAGAAGGAAAGCCTCACTTAATCTCAGTTGGCTTGAAGGCTTTTGTAAATGAATGAGAACTTTCTCTTTTGTAACTGCTTTGTGTGTGCCCCAGTTAGCTGGTGAAACAATCATTTTAAAGGCGTACCCATGTTGTAGATATAAGCATAGGTTGTGATGTAGTTGTCCTGTTTCATATATCAGTAGAAGCAATAAGCCCATAATAGTGCCTGTTTACAATTCTTGACCAGTCAGTCACAATGCCAGCAGAACTGTGTGCGAAAACCAGTGACTGCAATGCAGGAGAAGGTGACAGTAGCGTGGAAAGAAGAAAGAAGTGCAGCCTTTTATTAGGGTGGAGTTCTCCCTGAAGACATGTGCCTGCTTTCCTAAAGATGTGCTCAGGTTCACCGGCTTCAGTAAGGAGAAGCTGTGTCTTTCATCCAGTTTCAGTGCTGAACAGCCATGGCACATCCCTGCAATGGGTGCGTAAGAAATTATTAGGGTGTCTTTCATCTGTCCTCCAAGAAGAGACAAATACCTGTTTCATAATGCTGAAATAAGAACCTCAGATAGAATCAGCACAAAGCCAAAACAGGGCCTTGTTGGTAGGTACGTTTATTCCCTCCCAGTGTCAACAGTGCTTGAGTCTTGGGTTTGATGTTTTTAATTGTTTAATTTTTTTTGGATAACAGCCCTCCTTTATGACTTGCCTTTTATTTTGCATATTTGTTTGCAGTGATGCTATCTCCATCTGTGTTGCAAAGCTCACTTTTCTGCAGCTTCTCTGTGATTTCCCAGCTGTCCTGTTATTTCCCACCTCATGCTTTTCTTTTCAGCTGAACCTTATTCACAGTGAAATCAGTAATTTAGCCGGCTTCGAGGTGGAGGCCATTATCAATCCTACCAATGCTGACATTGACCTTAAAGATGACCTAGGTAAATGGGGCATGGGTTGACACAACTAATGGTCACATGGAAATTATGGAACCCAGAATTTACTCTCTAGGGCTTCATTCATTAAATAAGAGCCAAAATTCGAATCCTCCAGGTTCTCTCTTGTTGAAGAACTACACTCCAAAGACATTCTCACCAAATTTGAAAACTTGCAACTGCTGCTAGTCTTCAAGTTGAATTCAATTTAAAAAAATCATTTAAATTCTTTTCCATAATGATCATATGTGACTGTTAGCTATTTTGGGGGGTTTTTACGTGGCTTCTTTGAGGACTAAAATACTTTTTTTTGTCAGGTTGTTTTCAAAATAAGCAGTTTCTCCATTCTGACTGCAATCTCTGATGTTATTTCTGGTACTCAGAGTAGGCATAACACTTTTTAAAGAGGAATGATTAAATGATCAACTATACCCAAATTTTCCGTACCCTGATTTCATGTGTGATTCAAATTATCTATTTCAATTCTGTTTAAGTTACTCCCTGTCACGATCACATTCAGCTGAAAACAAAAACTGATAGTATACCAACGCTGAACTTGCAGATACTATCACTGATGTTGTATCACTTTTAAACCTCCTGCTGTTGCAGATTCATCAACTGTCTGTTCTTCAGTAAACATAAAAGAAAAATTAACTTTCCATGCATTATGTACTGCCTTCCACTGTTATTTGATTATACCTGCTGCTGTTTTTCTTAAAGCTTCCTTTATGGAATGCCAACCCATAATTCTGCTAC
Source organism: Gallus gallus (assembly GCF_016699485.2). Taxonomy (NCBI): domain Eukaryota; kingdom Metazoa; phylum Chordata; class Aves; order Galliformes; family Phasianidae; genus Gallus; species Gallus gallus. The sequence goes on from NC_052544.1 coordinate 15,049,017, forward strand.
TGCATTTCCTGTATGTAATTTAACAAGAAAAAGATTCAAGAAGGGTAATTTTAAATCAGTCTTTCTCAGGCACATGTATGTTTTTACACCTGTCTCATCCTTCACAACACATGATTAGAAAATACGCTTTGCCTTTAAAATATAAACTCAAAAATTTACATGTTTTAAATGCAGTAAAATCCTGCCATGCATTGCTTCCTCCATATGAGGGAAACTTGTTTTTAGAAACCAAGTAATGAATTGCTAAGCAGATGAAGATAAGTTCCTGTCAGCTTATTGATGCTGACAAAATGGAGAAACTAGTTATTTTGTTTGGCTTGACAATCATGAATTTCTTTTTTTAAACAGATTCCATATCTTAGTGTCATGCTCTGTGGGGAACTAGTTGTTCTAGGATGCTGCCAAGTGAAATGGGGTGTTAGCTGATCTTAAGTCTTTGGAAATGATCTCGTGTGATTGCTCTGACTTGTCATTTTAACATTTATTTGATCATGTCGTACTCAATATTCCTCCTCCTGTTCCCTACACCCCTTTCTCTACACACACCTGCACACACCACTCAGCATTACTCCTTTGGCGCAAGGTTTGGAGATGTGAAGGTAGGAAAATAATGGACGTTGGTACATGTGTAAATGTAGAGCCTGTGCTGGGTCTCTGTCCAACGTGGTTGATATACATCTGTTTACCTGTTGTAGTTGCAAGTTGTACAGGCTGACATTGCCACGATCGACAGTGATGCTGTCGTTCACCCGACAAACTCTGACTTCTACACCGGTGGTGAAGTAGGTAATGGAAAGTTCAGTGCTGCGGAGTTTGTATGTGTGTGCATGGTCAATCAGCAGCCACAAGCTTGTTGTAGCTATGCAGATTTGCATTTATTTCTCACTTCCAGCAGTCCTGACCGATAACAAAAAGAAATGAGTTGTTGCAAACTCAGTAGCCATTTCTGATTTTTAATCACCAAATCAGACTTCCAAAAGTAATGATAGAATGCACTGCCAAAATTTGAAGTGCAAGATCAGCATATGTACAATGCAGGCACGCGACCAAGGAAAATCAACTACAACATTCTGTGACATGGAATACAGTTTGTGCCTTGATCTTTAGATTTCTGGCCAGTTCCACTACACTCTCTCCATGCCAAGTTTCAGATGTTCACATCTGACATGCTGGATCTAGCCCACCTTATTTTCTGAGCACTCTTAAGATGGATTTGTTTTTTCATGTTTTAACTCATGGACCAATTACCTTGTAGCCCTGCTCAGTGGTTGCTTGTGTCACTGGCACATGGATAGACACACAAGACACACCTTTCATACAGTTAGTCATCTGAGCTACACTGAGGACTAAAGGTATTATATACATCATAGACATCTTAAATTGTTACCTCTGCTTTGCCCTGAGTAACTCTTATCTTGGTTATACCTTTAATATTTTGAAGGATGATACAAACAGGTAGCTATGCTTTATCTGATCTGCCGTAGTAATTTGAGAAGGCAATATCAGAATTGGGCTGAATATGGAAGTTGCTGATTAGGGTGATGACACCATACTTAAATAAATCAACTGCATGATCCCAGCCTCTTACATTTCCTCTTGGCCTCATCGCCACTGCACAAAGGGTCTCCCTTACGGAGGGCCCTTGTCCCATTGCAGGTCAGCAAGCCTTGCAACACCCGTTGTTTCCCAAGGAGCTCCGTTCTGAGTAAGACACAGAAGAACGTAGCCCTTCATGGCCTGTTAGAGCGGGAACAGCTGCGACTTGGCTGGCTAAACATTATGCAGAGACATGAAAAGAAGAGTGTCATTACTCCCTTTACCTGAAGAATATGCTTCTAAAGCCTGTGAGGCTCATTTAGACAAGGTGCTCGTCTCCTGCCTTTTGGCAGAGAAACACTCAAGAAGCTGCTCTACAAAGACAATTTTCCCTCAGAGCTGCACTGCTCTTACCTTAGCATAGGTTCCTGTTGCCTCTGACTGCTGTAAGAAAGAATAGAAGTGCACAAATGCCTAGCTTCCAGTGATTAACTTTTACCCATCTAAATTTATTTTTAATTATTTTTTGTTGTTGTTTATTTTTCCCTAACAATGTAAGTGTACTGGGGGCTTACCCTGACAATTTTAGAGCCTAAATTTCTGCTAACGCTGTTTTCAACACTGATACCAATGCCTGCTTCAAAAGCATGAGATAATGACCTTATTCTCATGGGAGTGACACATATTTATATGCCTGTGAGCAAATAAGCTACTAACCTTGAAGCTGCGAAGCAAGACTTCCATCAAGAAAGTTGCTAATGTAGTGGAAAATGATTAAAGGCAGTGTGTCCTTTCCAATTGACCACATAGTCCTGGAATATCTTTCATTTATATTGAAATTGTAATTTCAATATAAATCTTCACTATTAATCGGAAGAAGAACGTAACTGAGAAGTAAGTGCAGAAAACATCACTGATAACACATATGTTCTTCTTTCCACCATATCTGCAAGAGTTCAGTGAAATGAGCTGACAGGGTTGTTCATTGCTTTTAATTATAAATTAATTCCCAGTAGAAGGGAAAAAGCTGATCCTTTTAGATTGAATTAGGGAAAACTAGGCTAAATTCCATTAAATGTACGACAGCTTTGCAATGGCAAAGAGATGACCTAGTTAATAGATCTTTTCTGTTCCTAGGTTCTGTTCAAGGCTTAATTATGGTTCCCCTTGAAACATGAAAATCTAAGGATTATGAATGTCATGGGTGTGAGGACTGATCTGAGTTCATGGACTCAAGGGGAATATAACTGGAATGTATACACAGATCTGAGCAGGAGGGATATGGAAATACATACAACAGGGATATAAGTAGAATGGAAAACTATTCCTTTCCCTCTCTATCCCTTCCCTGTCAGAGTGATTTTACAGATCCCTCACGTCACCCACATCAGGTAAATAGGTTCAGCCCTGGCTGCTGTAAAGGCAGTGCTCCACTGAGCCACCTGTCCTGGGCACGTCCATCTTCATAGCCCGCTCTCCTAGGACACCTTACTGCTATAGATGAGCCATTGCTGTCTTATCTGAGAGATTTGCTAGATGGTGCCTTGTACTCAGCTGCACAGCTAACTGAATTTCATATAAATCTTAGTGTGGAGTTTGTCTAAATAAGCTTAGACCAAAGTATTTACATAAAAAAAGCTTAATTGAGTCCAAGGAGCAAATTACACTCTGACTTACAGTCTGATCTTGCAATTCTGAATTAGTTATGAAAAAAGCAAAATATGAGATGTACATTTTTAAATTATCCTCAGCTTTTGTACCCCAAAAAGCAATAAACCAATAGCAAAATAGAGGCAGGGCCAGTTTTTGAATGAGCAAACAAATGCCTTCTTGTTTTCAAGAAACTTCTAAATAGTCATTTTGGAAGAAATTTAGCAACAGGGTCAAAACAAAAGCATCTGGCAGTCCTCTTAGTTCTCAGAACTATAACTCTTATTTATTAAGCTGAACCTTGGAGGAGGGGCTCTACTTCATTGAGCATACAGTATGTGCACTTCCATCAGAAAATGAGTTTTTTCTTTCTCCATCAGTGAAAGTAAGGGGCTCCACTAAATCAAAGCCTAGATATCTAGAGATCTTAGTTCTGAATTTTTGGAAATCAGTTTTGGAAGTAATATCTGAAATCAGAGCCTTTGTGATACCACTGCTTTTTACTTATCTGCCTTAATAATTAATTGCACAGCGCAGAATTATTTGGGATGCTTATGTAGTTAGGAAAATGCTTTCTTGGGCTGTTTTTTCTTATATATATATTAATACCTAAAACCAGAGCTGCAAAATAAGATCTAAACCATTTAGAGATGGACTGCCTTTGGTAAAAGCATACCTTTTGGTTGCCTTGAAACACTGCACAGCTCTTCTCCTCCCAAAATGACTTTGTCCAGCTCCTTAGCTGTAGTCAGAGAAGTTCATTGGAGGAATATGTTCCTTAGAGATTCTCCTTATTTCTGAGGCTCTTCCTCTTGGTTAAAGGTGGCTCAACAAGCTGGGCAGTTACCAAGTAAAGCAGCCCGCTGCACTCACGAGACTGTTTCATTCCTGGTGCCACCTGTTGGGGTCAGGGACCAAGATCAGGTGAGTTTCAAATTCTTATTGTGGCAAATGGCTCTTTAAAAAGATTTATAAGAGAGAGAGGGGAAATGAATTTTAAGGGAAGGAATTATGGAACTTCAATCACTTTTGAGCTAGCACATTCTTCTGCAGCATTTCACACTGACAGATGGTCATGATAAGGAAGGAGATAGGGATGTCACGTCAGATGTTTTGACATTAAAATCAGTCTGAGGATGTTAGCAAGGGATGCAGACGGAAGGTTTTTGGGTTCTTAGGGTTATCTTTTTTGTTTTTCTTTTTGTTTTCTTGTTGTTGTCATTGTTTTTAATGAATAGCTAACTCTGAAGTCCCAAAAGGTTTAGATCTTACTTTGCAGTCCCCCCCCAAAAAAAAATGTTTGGGCAGAAATACGTAGAACGATGTAATCGCAAATAACGATAAGTCTTGTCTGCTATGGGAACCTGAGATGAGAGGAATAAAAGAACAATTCTCTGTTCAGGAAGCACTTTGGAAAAGAAAGGCGGCAAGGAGTTTGTGGAAGCTGTCATTGAGCTTCGGAAAAAGAACGGGCCCTTGGACATAGCTGGAGGTGAGGCTCTGCGCTTCGGAAACCCGCACGGCTCGGTCAGCCACACTCATCCCATCACACTGCTTGGGTTCCTGCTGTCCCCAGGCATCACTGCTGGTTGTATATGTTGTCTGTACTCTCCAGAGTTATAATACACACCTTGCATCTTAAGCAGCCATCACCAAAGTAACCAGGAAATGGCATAGTGATGTAATATTACAAGCAAGAGCAGGCTGTTCACAGATACACATACACAAGGAAGGTTGATCATTAAGGGTACAGTTCATAAGAGCAATTAATTGGATAGTAAATACTCACAGTGGTTGAATTCAACTCTTTTAAACATCTGCTCTGCTAAGATGCCACTGACTTTCACTGAACTTAAGCACATGCTTAAAGTCAAGCACCTGCTTAGGTACTTCATTTAATCAGTGCCAAAATCATCACTGTAGAAACGTATGATTTTTTGATGTCTAGTTATCAAATTTTATGCAATATTTGAGAAAAATCTACTATAAGAGTACTAACATTTGGTAATGGCAATTTGACACCATCTGTGATATTGCTGATACATGCTGGTTCATATAGAATGTTGGTTCTGCCATCTGTGTTTATGCTATAAAAATAAATACAGTACATGCAGTTTTGTAAACCAATTTTGACTAAAGCTGAGGGAGAGATGAAAGACTCCAACTATGACAGAAAGAATTGTGACTGTTTGTGTCTGGTGTTTCATACAGATTTCTTCCTTGCTTTTTAAAAATGTTACTCAGTTTTTCTTGGAATCTTTATTTTGCAAAAGTATTTAGGATCTTTTTATTCTCCCTTATCTACACTATTCCTTATCAGCTCACCCATGATAAACTGTGCTCACAAATAAATTGCAATTTGGAGGAAAAAGATGTTTCTCTCTGACATCAACGCAGCCCTCAAATCTGAGCTCTGCATGGCAGTCTCACCCTGTGGGGAGCTACATGCTACCACAGAGAACCTGGCTGCTAGAAAAGGTTGGACACAAATCAACTTCCCCATTAATGGATATCCAGTGTTCAGATTCCTCAGCAGTATGGGTATCCCTTTTAATAAAATAACCAGGATCCTTACCTGGACCACGACTGTAACTAGCACAGAATGTGGCAGTGGTTCTTTTTGCTTGTTTCTATAGCAAAACTTACTTTCCCTTTCAGAACATTTGCATTTAAAGTAAGGGACAGCTGCTCTGGGTAATTAACAGCTGTCTTCAATAGAATCCTAATGAGTTAATGACTACTCTACAATACACCCCCTGTCTGAGAAATATTGAAGTTGGTGATGTATATCAATATGGTATTTTATTCCTTCAGTGTGAAGGAATTATCAGCATTTCACATCTGACTAGAGAGATGTCAGCTGCTTTTATGAGATTTTTCTTGGATTTATGATGTACTCTGGATCTGCCAGCATTTTAGTTGCCTATAAGGACAAATTAAAGTTGCCTAGAGTTGAAGTTATTTATTCAGTGTGTTGAGAATCTACAAATCCATAAGAACATCAGCCCTTGTGCTTCCATTGTCCTTTAAAATGTATTCTTCTGATGAACCTGTCAATGTCATGACAGTCTGTTTTCTCCATATTTGATAATAGCACCCAAAGTTCTCTACTATGTTTAAATTAAAAAACACTTCATAAAGATTCCAGAATGAAGCAGAGGATGCCTGGCCTCTCAGCGCCTTTACAAAGCTGATTTTTGTAAAGATTGCTGGTATTTTTCCTACTGTTTTTCAAGATGCAAGCTTTCATTTCTAACCTGTGCTTTTGCAGTCTTATATTCTTATATCCCGTAGTCTGTTAGAGGGCTGACTCTTGGTGAAGGTTCAATGCATGATCCTTTAAGACAGTGACAAGTTTCTAATTGCAGCTGCAGATCTGAGAGTTCAGCTGCCATTTCTGATGCTCTTATCCTGCTTTCTGGAGACCCACTGGCTGTCAGTGGGCAGTGCTGCTGTGCCTTGGTAATCCTTACGTGTCCCTGACAGCACCATGGTGATAGCATGCAATTGGTGTGGCAAAAGTTCCCTATCCATATAAGGCCTCACCTGTTGGTGTACAAACAGTGTGAATCAAACTTTGCAAAGCTATTATTGCATCCTGTCTGACCGTCAAAAACATGAAAAAAAAAAAGAGTCACTCAGAAGTGGCATTGTGTTAGCAGTCTCAGATGACCCATCCATAAAAAATGCTCGAATAGAACTGGGGCCAAAGTTATGAAATGGCACAAAATATCTTCCTTACAATTACTCAGAAACAAAGCTGGAAGGAAAGGCTTTAATTCTTTTCCAGCCTTCCTTACCAGTTTGTGGAACACTAAAAGCCCCAAACTGATCCAGTTTGGGTTTCATTGTTATCAGAGTATAGCTGGAAAAAAAAAAAAGTAAAACAAGAGTAGCTGAAGGTCACACAAGTCGTTAACTCCAGCAGGGCAGCATCCTAATACTTACTGTAGCTCTGCTTTAAACTCTGAACCACAGCAAGATCATCCCTAGAACGGATTTACATTCTAAGAGATTACTGCCTTTTTCCTCAGACATTACACAAATTTCTACAGTCCCCAGTATAAAAGTATTTCCTTTGATGTCAGTCATGAATTCTTGCTCTCCAAAATAAGCTCTATTATAGTTATGATTTATAAATTACCGTGGCAAAGTACATGTGGAAATGGGAAAGTCTCTGTAATCATGTTGTTATATTTTAAAACTGTGTGATTTCTAATCTAAAACATTCAGAGGGGATAAAGGAATGTCTGTCGATTGTTTGCTATTTTAATCACATATGCATTCTTTTAATGCTAATGAGGGGAAAGAGTTATGTTTCACTTTTGTTTCTTACTAGCTGTTGTCAGTGCTGGCCATGGATTGCCTGCAAAATTTGTGATCCACTGTAATAGCCCAGGCTGGGGCTCAGACAAATGTGAGGAGCTGCTGGAAAAGACGGTGAAGAACTGCTTGGCTCTGGCTGATGAAAAGAAGCTGAAATCAATTGCATTTCCTTCAATTGGCAGTGGCAGGTAAGGCTGTTACACAAACCCAATACTTGATACCGACCATGTTTTCTAAGTGTTGTAGTTCCTGTTATATGTTCCTGTCCCTCTCACATACAAAACCCACTTGTACCATGCTAACTTCATTCTTGTTCATTCATTTCAGTTCCTCAAATTAAATGTTTCTTCTGGGTTCCTTCAAGCTGTACATGGTGCCTGTAGTATTTTCCCAAGTAACAGTTAAACTTTGGCATGTCTAGCATAATCCCTGCTGTCTCAAAGCATACGAACAAATTAAAGAGCAAAAGTGCTTTTTAAGAATACATCTATTTGAGATATAGAGAAAAGCATGAAGAAATAGAGTCTATTTTACCTGGTTGTAGCACGTAACTAAACCTACTACGGTTTTGGGATGGCTAGATGATGTCTTAATGTTTGTTTAAGCAGCAGACCTGAAGAGCCTTGATTCTCAGGAATTGCAGAGTCACTTCAAGCTTTCACCCAAAATACATAAACTAAACTCTACAAAGTTTTCTGACAGAGTCCCATGATGTAAAGGTTGCCTTAAAAGTCTTTGCCAAGATTTTTAAAGCCTAAGTCTAAAGTTAAGGTTCTCTAGCTTTGTACAGAATGCTCAGTGCCATTAGAAAGTCAAAATTCTAGTCTATATTTGATTCTGAGAACTTGGATTTGGGAAGAGAAGGGAGGTTTGGAACATATGACCTTTGATGGCTCACTATGAAGAGCGAATCTATACTGAATTACACAGTGGTATATTTAACCCTAAACAACTGCCACTTTCAAAGTTGCCATGAAAGAAGTTGGCTGATCTTCCTCAAGAATGTTCTTCCCATTGTGCCATCTTATAATGCTAGATTCATCTGTGTGCGTTCTTTGTAAGGCAGAAAGCACTGCTTGAGCTTTAGGGTGAATAACTATAAAGAACTAGAAGTTTCACTAGGATAATACATTCAAGTGTCTTACATCAGAAAAAGCTCCAAGTAAGGCTGTTTTGATTGGGTATCATTTTACAAAGTTTGCTTCTGTTACTTCCTTAAAACTGTGATACAGTGGAAGATCCATACTGACCCACTGAATTGATAGCTGTTGGTTCAAAGACTACTCAGTGAAATGAGAAGCTTTTCTGCAGAATAATCCAAAATACCCAAACTTGGCTGTTCTGTAAACTGCTCTTCTGGAGAAACTGTGCTGTTCCATGGACTGTAGAGTAGCTAAGGAATTCAGCATGTAGGTGCCTAAAGCAAGGCTATGAGAAGCGTGTTCCACATATATCTCTCTTTTCTGGAGAGCACCCATTTCGGACTGTTGTTACAAAGCAGTTAATTGATACTGGGAGATGATGAAACCCTGAATAATCTTAAGATCCACATTCTGTTATGAAATCTAGTTACTGACAGGCAAGATCTGCGGCTGTGTTCAACTTGGCATAAGCATGTTGCTCTTACTCAAGCCAGTTGAAGTGGTTCTTTTAAAACATGGAGGGGAATCAACTGGCATGGAGAAACATATGTTGTTTATTTCCCCCCCGTTTTTTTTTTTAATTAGAAATATTCAAGCATAAATTAGTTTTTGAGAAAACAGAGTATATTCTGGCAGTACTCTTTACTTGTTTTTTTATGAAGTCAGAAGTGTTAAAAAAGTGAAGCTTTTAAAGACAGCAAATACCAAAGACACCACATGTATGCAGCTGTTCTAGTACAGACATCTGTCAAGCAGACATCACCCAATAAATCCACATAAACAGTTTCATTCTCTTTTATAGTTGAGGAATGGGATTACATGAGGGCAGTTCAAATAAATCATGGAGGAAAATAAAATAGCATACTTGTAGCCTTCAGTGGGCCAGATGCACAGCTACAGCCAACTTGTGGCAAGCACAGACTGGGTGCTGTACAAAGGTAGCCTGGAGTTCAGTCTGGTAGAACAGAGAAAGAGGAGTCTGAGATTAAAAATAAAATAATCCTCAAAGCAGGGATTTCATTCTAATGCTCTAACTTTGGACAGAATTGACACCAACTTGGCTGAATTCTTAAACAGCCTTTTCACAAGGCTGTAACTCAGACCAGTAGATCATTGTAAGAGGCTTCTGTTTCACCTTGCAGCCCACATGTGGCCACTGGTCAGTATCTTACTTCTGATTTTCCCCCTCTCCATCTGCTTTTTTTCCTCCCCTACAGTGGTCCTAAACAACTCATTTTATTCAGTTTCCCTGTGTGCATGCCTCCCTTTGATCAGTCTGCTCTTCTCTCTTTCACCCTGCTGTGAACACCTTGCAGGAACATCAAGGAAGTGGAAGATGTATGACTTCAGAATCCACTTTAAACAGTTCAGAAACAGCATATACCTTGATTTTTATGTTCTCCTTCATGACTGTTCCTTCTTAGGAGCAAAATTCCTTAGATATCTGTTCTATGTATGCCAGGATGCAGCACTCATAAGTAACTAGCAAACAATCAGATGTGGAGGCATACTGACTCCATGCCCTTTCCTTTGTGTAAGCCAACAGTAGGAAGTAGCTCTGGTGTCAAAACTGCTGTCAGATCACACAGCTCATTCTCACCAGCCAACTCAATCGGCTTTGGAAGTGTACAAATGTTTTCAGAATGCTTTTTTTCCCCCCCCCCCCTCTTCTGCTCCAATAAGGGGGAAAAAAGAAAAAGTGGTCTTTTTCAGAAAAGAAAGAAACAGATGTACTATTCTATGTAATCATTTTTGAAGTATTACATGCACTGTCTTCAGGTGGCATGTATAACATCACATTGCAGGCAGCAGTACTACAGAATTACTCTTGGAGTGTGTTTTGTGGTAAGGTAACATGCAGTAAGCTGTCCATGACAAAGGCAATTGCCTTTCTCATTTTGTGTCCTGCTGCATGTAATGGGAGTGAGAGTACAGTAATGTTTCATTATCAGTTTGGTGCTTCAGTGAGCAGACACTAAGTCATGATGCACCTGTTAACGGCAGAGATGAATTGAGCCTAGCTTCTATTCTATGTTTCTTTAAGTTTGAATTCTGGAATTTTCTTCAGTTGTACCATTCCTATCACTACCACATTCCAATAGCATGATAAGGGCTGAAACAAGGATACATCTCTCAAAGCTGCTAATTGCTATAAAACATGTGTAACATGATGGAAATCACAGCAATGACAACAGAGCAACAAGATCCCTTGCTGCAAGTGAGGATTCACTCAAACACAACAGCAGTAAGCACAGAAATAAGAGAAAGCAGCTGCTTACCTTCAAAAGGCCTCAGGTACACAAGGAACTCCAGAGAGATACCTTTACTTCTACTGCCAACCTTTAAATGAGGTCTGGGAAGGGGTGGATCCTGGCTCCAGCCCTTCTGGGCACTCAGCTGCATTGCATACACCTGAGCTCCCCTGGGTTGGCCCTGCCTTCCCACCAGGTGCTTCATCACTGCTTCAAGCCATAACTTAGCATTTCCACTACAGATGTAGCTCTATGGTTATGTCTCTTTAGAGATTGTTTGAATTGTACAGGAATAGTTTCAGTGAAGATATTGTTCTTAACTATAATGAAGAAAGGAGAAAGAAGATATGATTTGTAGTAAGGCAAAAGATTGGTAGTGATCTACAGAGAAACAAAAGAGGATGATGTGGTTGGAAAGTATAGTCTTCACAATGGAGGAAAACGTGTGTAACTTCTTCATCCCTTCCTCTGCTCCTTGCACATCTCTTTTTGATTGCATCATTAATTCTACTGCTGTATTGTTCCTGTAAAAAACTCTTAGAAAAATGAATCACGCTTATCAAACCTGTCACAGACATGTTTGTACTGTGATTTCAAGCATCCATATCATCCAGTGGTATGCTGCTGCTGCTCTCCATGGCTCCCCTCATGGCAGCACTAATTTCTAATTACTAATCACTAATTTCGTGAGGTCTTCCAGTTTGAGCTTCTGTGCAGAGAATGCTGGCTCATACTGTTTCCAGGTGACCAGTAGCAGAGTGGGGTTATTGGATAAGCCTGATAGTACTCCCACAGGGCTTGCTCTGCCCTCTGTCACTGACACCAACTCATCTATCTCTTCCTCTTTCTAAGCACGTGCAGCAGGAATTTTCCCTTGTCATGTGTAATTGTAAGCAACACACGCACTTGGAAGAAATAATATGAACAAAATAATTACTTCCATAGACTGCCATACTGTGGTCAGCAGCTGCATTCTGCTAATTTCCAGGTGGCTGTGGTTCTAGTCAAAAACAGCTATTGTTTTTTTCTTCTAAAAATACTGTAATAAATCAGGGGAAAAAATCACTGACTTATGGAATTACAAGGAATAAGAAAGAGAGAAAAAAATGCTGCTGTTGTCAAAATCACAGCTGTTACCACCCACCTCTGCCATTTCTGTATCGAAAATTCATCTGAGAATGGTTTTGGTACATCCTTATCACCGTTTGTCTAAGAAAGATTTGAGTAAATACACACTTTATAACAGTATTGACTGTCATATATCTCTAAGTGCATGTCAGTCAACCAGATAATGTTCAACGGCATCTTCAAATTCAGCTGGATCCTGCTCTTAATAGCATGATGACATCCCATCGCCTTCAGATGGATTGTTGATCTGTGCTTTACAGTGGCTTAGGATTTGCTCAGACTTTGGCAAGGGAAAACCACCCATTGGGTGGACAGAAGTACCACATGAGTAGCACAGCAGAAAAGCTCAGACCACGCTCAAAGTACCAGGTGCAATTTCAGGCATTTGCCATGACTTCTTATAAAGCTGTAATAATTGAGATCATGGCTTTGTTGAGTCCATTCTACTTTTGCTTGACCTGCTTTCTCACTGCCAGACTACTAGCACTCATCCTCTCCATTTTCAGCCTGCAGCAAGGCTGTACAAGTCACTTCTTAATTTTGTACTGTATTATTAACCATGAAGAGCAGGAAAGCCATATTGTACTTTGTCTTTTCATGATGATTCTTCTACACCAAGTTCTCTGTCCCTTTCATTTTTTCCTCTTCAGAAGTTGGTTTGCTGTCAGGTTAGGTCTGACCGTGCAGCTCTCCTGAGCACTTAGCAGACTGGCCACTGGTTTACCTGTGCACTAAATGAGAATGGAGCCAGCAGATGTTGACAGGTTCAACCCATTAACATATGTGAGCTCTGCGTTCCTATTTTGGGAATGCTTTCTTCTCTTTGAGCATTTAAGTCTTGCCTAAACAAACAACTTCGTAGCTTCTAATTCAGATGGTAAACACCAGCTTTGTAGCTGTTTTTACTGTGCTGGTTAGGGAAAAGCCTGAGCATTCCATGCGAGTTTACACTATCAAAAGCTTGTTCAGCAGGACTTGATTTTCTTTCTTTGTCTCTCCTACTAGAAACGGTTTTCCAAAGCAAACGGCTGCGCAGCTGATCCTGAAAGCCATCTCCAGCTACTTTGTGTCAACAATGTCCTCTTCAATCAAGACGGTGTACTTCGTGCTCTTTGACAGTGAGAGTATAGGGATATACGTGCAGGAAATGGCCAAGCTAGATGCCAACTGAGCATAGGAAGCTGCAGTACCAGCCCCTTTCTACCCTTCCTCTTCTCCAAAACCTTAACTCATTGTGAAGCAGAACATCCCTTATTTTAAATTTTGCTCATCTAGGGAAATAAAGGTGGTTTTTTGGATTTATTTTAGTTTTATTTTTTACTTTCTAAAATGTTTTATGTTGGCACTGATAGTTGGCATTACTGCTGTTAATGCACTGTATACCAGGCATCGTCTGATCTTAGTGTAATCTAGGAGATTTTATAGTTTTATTTTAATGAAGTATGGATTGATGCAGGAAGCTGTTAGGAAAACGTAGTCTTTTACTTGTGAAAGAAACAGGCCGACCCTATTTTGTAACTGTGTTGTGGTGCTTTATCAATACATCGAGTGGCGTTCCTTTCATTTTTTAAAAGAACAGATGCTATAAACCTAATTTGTGTTTGTTTATTGTCTTAATGATAAATCTGGAAGAAAAAGATACAGAGACCCTCTTGTCCTTAATTATATTTACAATTTTGAAATCGTGTGAATTGATTTAGTAAAATGTTTGAACTGTTGCTGTTGTGGAATTCTTCTCTTAACTCTTTTAGTTGTGAAAATTACAGCACATCTCAATTAGTGGCCCAGAATCTTGTCTGGAGATGTTGGGCATCTTACATGTACTGAATGGATGCCTGCACACTCAGTAACTCTCACAACTGACCCTTTCTTCTGTGAGCATTCAGACTTTCCAGTTGGAGCTTCAGATCTCCCATAGAAGCAGCTGACTTAATTGGCTGCTCAGTGTGAGAGGTCCCAGCCTTTTAAATCAAGTAAGGCCTAGGGTTTTTTTGAACTAGTTCCAGTCATTGAATATTGGGTTGTTTGAAGCCATTCTGTATTATTTCCAAATCTTTATGAGCCCAGTTTGTACTGGTTGCCATATCGCTTGCACAGCTGAAATCCATACTAACATAAACCTTACGGAAGCCACTTGTTTTTGTACTTTGAGAAAGGAAAGGTTACACATTCAAAAGCATATGAATGCTCTCTGAAGAGGAAGCTCTTCCTTTGAAGTCTTTTAGATAGTAGGCATACGTTTTCCATTTCTATTAAAAACTTCATTTGCTGATGAAAGAGTGCTTCGCATCCCTTCTGAGTTGATCCAGAGCAACGAATGGAACATATCTGACTGCTTTCAGTAGACTCAGGACTCAGTACCAAGTATTAAAAGCAGGTAAGCTTATACTGTCAAGAGTCTGTTTGTTTGTTTGTTTGTTTTTGCATAGGATTGTAAATACTTCCAAGCATTTGAGTGACGTGCTGCAGAGGAATAACAGTGACAGCACTGGAAGGCAAAATTTGAAGAATGGTGCTGTTCTAAGCAAGCAGAGTTAGCAGCAGAGGGTGAATTAATTCTGTGCATCAAACACATATGGTGTTTGACTGTACTATGAAACCAAACTGAAATTTGTTAAATTAAAGTGTCAGTCTTTAATAATAGCCGCTCCAGCAGCAATAAGGAAGGTACCTTATTATTGCTAAGGAAGGTTACCTTAGCAATGAATTGGGAAAGGCACATTCCTTCACTCCTGTCGTTGTGTTTGTCCTCATGCAGAAAACACGATGCTGCACTTTGCACCAATGTCACTAGGTGTCACTGAAAGGATTGAAAAGGAGAGAAGAGCGTGGAGGAGGGGGTCCTGAGGAGACACCTGGTATGAGAAGGTTCTTTTTTCGCTACAGAAGGAACATGCACATCCCAACAAGTGTGTACGCAACAGATTACAGCTTCTTGGTCTCTTTACACGTTACAGTGAATTCTAAAGTGCAAAGTCTCTTTTTTTTCCTTAACTCTCTGAATTACATCAGCAACAGAAAAAATTGTATTTAATCACTGGTATTTTCAGAGCAGTTAAAAACACAGCCTGCAGTGGTGTTTAACAGATCTTTTACGCTGTTACATAAGATGAAGAGATGTCAACTTTGAACTGAGAAAATCTCAAAGCAAACTGTGCCATAATTCAAATGACACATTTGTTTCTTCTGGCTGCAGATCCCATCCACTTCTTCAGCCACTGGCTCTGTGAATAGTTCACATCATTGCTTGTGATGTGCAAAGTTTGCTTTGGATGAATTCAGCCCTTAATTTGCAAAAGGACCCATGAGCATCTCCCACCTGGTGAGGATCTGAGCTCTCAGCATCACATTCCAGAGTAAACAGAGACAGTTATCAATGCTTCTCACCTGGCCTTGAGCAGGGGAATGCCTTGCTCCTCACAGCAGGCAGAACCCCAGCCTGAGACCTTGAAGAAAGTCTCCATTCTCATTATAACCCAGCTCTGGAACACCACAGTGAGCATCACTGTATTCTCCTTTTGCACAAATTCCAGAGCATCCTTCTCCTTCCTGGCACTCATACAAAAGCTCCTAAACACTCAGTGTTTCGACTGACTACTGTGAATCCCACCTTCCCCATAGCCTGGAGAACACTGGTCTCAGGTCCTGCAATCCAGCAGGCCGTGTCAGGAAAGCAGAAGCTGAAGATCCCAGAAGAAGCCTGAATGCAGCCACGTGGTGCAGCCCCAGCAGATTGTGGCATAGATTCAAAAACCTGAAAAGAAACATATCTGGTTACATGTATAACAAGAAAAACAGAAGAAATTGCTGCTAATGTGTACCGGGACCAAAACAACATCGCTTTGGGAGATGTCTTCTCAGCATTTTTAACAGTTAAATGTGTTAGTACCATATGCAAAAGTAAGTTAATCATTTAAGGAAGGCCACACACTGAAAGTCTCAGTGAACTTGTCTTTACTGCTTGTTCTTTCATTGCTGCAGTCCATTAGGGAACTTATCTGAAAACAGTGGTTAAAATGAATGTTCTCTGAATACTTTAAGGTGTTAAAAACATTGCAGCCAGCAGCATTTTCCATCCACTGCCTCAAGTCTTGCTTTCCACTGCTCTTCTGCTTTAACTCCACTGACTTTTCCTCCCATAGGTAATTCATTGTAATACTGCCCTTTGGGTGAATCAAAAACTGTTACTTTAGCAGTTCCCTGTAATTCTGTAGGCTATCATCCTGCCAAAGCTTTTTTCATCCTAAGCTGTCAGCCACTATGATTAGTTGAGCAGGTATAATTACCCTACCACAGTCATGGCCAGGTTGCCAGGCTGGGTTTCAGATGCAATTAGCTTCTGACAGAAGTGTTACTTTGCCCCAGAGAGGAAGTAAGCAAAAATGCAAATCTGGGGTCTCTCTCTTTTCCCCACTGAAGGGGAAGAATTCATAATCACGCTGCAGCTCATCTGCCTCTTTGAATCCTTCCTTCCTGAAGTCCTTTTCCCCCCCCTGAGAAATGGAAGCAACGAATAACAACATTTGTATAACCTTTACTTTCCTAAAACAGTTGGAGGAAGGCAGAGTATTTGGTAACCGCAGTGCAGATGTGTCTTCTGGATGATTAGTGCCGTGATGGACAGGTTAGACTTTCAGTCTCACGTTACATTCCACTGGAATCAGCCCTCCATCCTTCATGATTAATTTAAGATTCAGTAACAAATCTTGCTGTATTTCCTTCAGCTCCCTTCTAGATCTCAACTTTTCGGAAGTTTGGATTTAGCCTTTTGGCAGATGTAGAGGTACAAGCAGGCTCCTAACATCCACATCTGTCCTGCAACCCTGACTGGGATTTCCCCCCTGTTCATAGACGTGCCCTGGGCAGAAGTCTGGGAACAAACCTGTGTGCTTCAGCTCTTCCTGCTCCGCTGCCTCCTTGGGCATCCAGCACTGCACAGAGGTTGGGGCATTTGGAAAAGTAAAGCTGCCAAGCAAGGACTGATCTGGATAACCACGGGTGCCAGGAGGTACAGAAATACGGTGGGGGCTGTCCCCATCCTGATCCCTGTTTTCAATCCAAGGATACGAATATCTTTAAGTGGTATTATAACCACAAATATCCACTACAAAACACACTGTCACTTTTCAATCCCACATTCTGGTTCTCCTGCGGTGCTTTTCCCTGGGTACTGACCATTCTTTCCACAGAGCAGATTCATTAACGTTCTGATCATCCATTAAATGACATCTCTGCTACAGACTGAGGGCACTGCACAGGCTCCATCTTAAGCTGTCACACAGTAGGAGGACAACACACAGCAAAGCAGTGGATGCACCTGATGGGACAGCATCAGAACATCTGTTCTTCAGAGATTCGTCGTGACCAAATGCTTCCACGTACAAGATTTCATAACTGTAAAATATCATTTTATGATCCATTAGGAGCAACATCGTAATTATAACTACTGTATGAAAATATGAAGAGATGGGTATTGACAGCGAGATGTGAGAGCTTCTCATCTTTCAGCCTGCAGACTTACTGCAGTGAAGGCAGTAAAACAGCCAAGTATTTGTACAAGTGCAAGGAGGCTGGAATCTGACTCATGAGGCATGAGCAAAGCACTCTTAGAAATGCTTATTTTCCAGTAAAAAGGAATCAGGAACTCTTTGGTCTGTGAACTCTCCAAAGCCAAAGTATATACATCCAATGAATCCGAGAAATTAAGAATTCAGAGAAAGTACACCAGAAGGTAAAAAAACAGATGGAATGTAGGTACCACATACAGGCTGACAAGGTGAGAGCATTCCTTGTTAGCCAAACAAGCAGAAGTCTGCAGAAAAATCAGGCTCTAATTTCCCTATGTTTGTTAACCTCAAGTTTTTGTGAGCTTGTTTCCCCTTGATCCCAGCTAAAATTGGGTTTCTAGCCTGAAAAACAGCACTGACAGGAGCTGCAGTTGCCTGGCCACTCAAAGATCAGGTCTGCAGCCCATGCTAACTAGTCACATACTCTGCTCTGCAGTGGTTTTGCAGAGGACGGTAATACCTACAGTTGTAACGGCAACTCAGAGGGAGCGGCATAATTGATAGGTCTGAAGAGCTCAGGTAAGTAGAAAGATTGTATTTATATCCCTGGTGTGAAACCCAATGGGAGCCAGACTATCGCACACTGGCTAAAGTGCTTGAAAATTGCCACCAATTCCTTTTTGTGTTGAGTTCTTCAGAGATTTAGTTCATTCCTCCATAGAATCCCACTTAATGCCTCCACAACTCATGTTTAACCATTATCACTGGCACCCAGCTCATAAATGCTTCTTCCTTGTCAGATTCCACGCATAGGAATCAAGGGGAGATGATACTGCTGTTTCCTAATACAAAGCAAGGACAAATTTCACAGCATAACCTACAAAATCCCAACTCTTCCTTTTTTTTTTCCCTTTTACCAGCCTGGTTAACAGGAGAAATGTGATATTTCTGTACCTTGAAATGACCAGCCTCCTTCAGCTTCAGAGAATAAATTAAAGTTGAGCCAAAGTATACCTCAGCTGCAGCGATGGGCAGATTGATTTGCTTTCCATCTGGGAGATTAAATTCCACTGCCAAAAAAAAAATGGCACCAGCATAATTAGCTGTCAGTCAAGTTGCAAGGAGACAGACTATGTGGGATAATTGAAAGCCCTGCAGCTTCTCATTACGTACTGCAGTAGCCCTATTTGCAAATTTCCACCTTGAGGAGGTTCCCCTAACATTGTCAGGTTTGCACTCACTCCTGCTGGCACATTCTTCTGAAGTGAAACAGGAATACTGGGCAGGGATGGATTAATTTTAAGTAATTTTTGCTTATCCTAAGTTGCTGATAATATATTTGTCAACAGCCCCTGACAGCTCCACAAGGCTTTAATTGCACACAGATCCAAACCACCAGAAGGACGTGGTAGGTCTTCACACTGCTTATGCCCAGGAGACGCCTTTATAGGCATAGAAATCACCTTCCTGCCTTTTTCTTTCTTTTCTCTCCACGCAATATCCCTCCCTCGTGGATTCTTTTATTCAGCGAATTGTAACTCATAATGAACCTATCAGCATGCGGTATTATAAATATAAATTTCATATAAAAATAACCAATCTTCCCCCTCCCCCATTTCTTGGGTTTTTGAGAGTGGTTTGGCAATTGCTGAGCATACACAAAGCACGGGGAGAGCCCAGCAGCTCTGGCGATCACAGCAAGGACTGGGGGCTCTTTTTGGTCCTCCTAAAACCATAGGGAGCACGCAGAACATTCTGATTCTGAGCATAGCAGGGGGCGGCATGGACCGAAGCCTTTTTGGGTGAATGTGTGTACTTTCTGTCACCCTTTCCCAGTGACTTCCTTGCTCACCAATAAAACAAGGAGAATCAGGTCCATCTCGCTCAGCAATATCCCACTTTTTAACAGGAATCAATTTCTGCCAGCTCTGACTGAAGGCTTCAGCCATCCTTTGCTCCCCCAGGGGAGAGGCAGGGCTGTGCCACCTGCCTTACAGCCGGGCGTTCTCTCATCACCTCTGCACTAATGCACTTTCATGCCAATGAAGCAGAGGTGGGAGGGGATGGGGGAGATGCTGTGGGCTTTGCCTGCCTTTGGCAGCTTCGGAGTTCTCCAAACCAGAAAGGTTACTGCTTCCCACAGAAGAGGGAGCCAGTGTCACACCTCCCACATGGCTCCGAAACCCCTGAGCTAATAAAGCCTGGTCTAATACACTAATAACTCTTAAACCAGAGCTTTCATTATAAAGAGTAATTTATGTTCACCTTTAAGAGCACCACAAACCTGAGCCCTCTTACAAGCAGAGATTTGCCTCTTTGCTCCCAGCTTCGAGGAAGTGCTGCAGGGAGGCTTTCCAGATCTGGTGGGGACTCACTGGTGGGAGCTGGGAGCCAAGCTGGGAACAGAGCAGGTGGCTCATAAACCACTAACACTCAAGCCACTATCTCAGTGCCATGGTGTGGGAGACTGGCTTGGCACGAAATAGCGAGACAGAAACTACAGCAAATGGCGTTTAGCTATTTCTGATGATTCAAGCTCTATCAGAAACATAAATGCACCAATCTACCCCATGTCCAGAGGGAGCAAGTTAGGATTTGGCTTATCCTCATGTATGGTAGGAAAGGAAAAATTGCCCCTCTTGTCTGCGTACAATGGCCCTTTATGATTTATGAGACAGTCCTCCTTTTTTTTTCTGCCTCAATTACTCACTTCAAAAGGGGGTGGAAATGGGACATTCCTAGCCCTAATACTAAATGCATGTAGTCAATAAAAAAGAAAAAAACTCTGAAAAATATTTAAAGGGAGGGTGCTTAAGTTATTGCAACCCTTGGGAGCATTAATGTATGTGCCAACAAGTTACTGTATGTGGCTTTAACATGCTTATTTATTCTGCTGTGCTATAAAACTCTGTCTTAAATATTGCCAAAACCTGTTTGCCATGGCAACCCCTCATCACACATGTGTTCCAGTACTACTTACAAGCACCTTCTTAAAGAGAAATACACAGCAGGATGAATGGCTTGTGACCTCCAGGGCATTTTACAAAGTTTTAAGCACCCAAGTAAATATTACTTTGGGCTGAAATATTTCTCCCATATATTTCCTTCCCCCTTCACCCCTTTTTGAGTAGCTCTTTAAGCAGTGAAGCAAAGCCTGTTCCCTGCTCACTCCTCTCTAAATGGAGCTCTAATGACCTGGACAAAGCACACAGCCTGATTTTTACCTTGCAGTGCTCAGGTGTCGCCAGTTGGCTGGGGAGGCGTGGCAGCAATCAGCTGGTCTTCTGTCCTTCCAGGGGCACCGCAGCTGTTCCTGATGTAATTAGTCATCCTTTGTATTGGCTAAAGAAAATAGATGTTTACCCTCCTCCCATTCGCACTAAATGTTTGCTCAGCCAAGCCATTGGTCTTTAAATCCAAGTATGCACATGTTCATAATAAAGCCACGTAATGTTAATGTTACACCAGCGGTGCTGCAAGCACCCAGCCCAGGAAAGGGTTTCACTCAGGGTCCTTTTTCCACTGCTTACTGCTGTGACTTAAACTGCAGAGAAAAGCTCATTTCCCATAGCACAGAGAAGATGCATCTCCGCAGCAAGTTATGTCGAGTAGCTACAGGATAAGCTGCTGGGTCCTCCCCCAGATACAGCACTCTGCTGTGTGGGAATCCCAGTAGGAAACCAGGCCCTTCAGATTGCTTTTTCCAGTGTGTCACCATAGTATCTCAGTTACATATAGCTCTACATGAAGAACAGCTTCCCCAGCCTTTCTGGGTACAAATCCCACTGGCTCAGCACACAAAGCTTGATTGATAGTGGACTTTTATTATTATTATTATTAGTTGTTCCACCAATGCCTGCGCTGTACCTAAGCAACAGCACCAGAAGGCTCCAGGCAGGTTCTGCCCTGGAAGCAGGGCTGCCTCTAGGTAGGACTACCTAGAAAGAGTTCCCTGCCTGCCCTTCCCACCTGCCTTCCTTATCACCCACTTCTTCTGGAAGGGTTCATTCTCCTTCTCTTCCCGTTTGAAAGAGTCCTATTTCATATTTCCTAATTTCATCACATGTCAGTACACCTGTGCTGGATGCTGCACCTTTACTCTCCTTGTTAGGAGTGGGTGTGCAGCCCACTGCTCCACATGAGCAGATATCACTGGGGGAGCCTCACCAGGAGCTGCAGAACCCCACTCATCTGCACAGCCCCCAGAGAGGATTCCCAGGAGAGCCTCACTGTCATCAGTATACCACACAGGTGGAAACCCATGCTTGGGGCATCCACGAAACTGCTGAACTCACCGGATTCTATTCAGAAGATCTCTAGGAGGATCATAGAATAGAACCATAGGATATCAAATCAGAAAGGACACGCAACAACCATCGAGTCCAACTCCTGGATCCATAAAGTACTACTAAAAAATTACACCTTTAGGAAGGCTGGGGGATATCTTAGTCCTCTGTCACAGTATCATGAATGTCTCCACGAGAAAGCTGTTTAATCCTTACAGGAAAGAATTGCTCTGAAGGCAGAGTGAACATTACCAGAACCGATCATGGTGACATCCCTTCTCACAGTCAGCTCCAGGGGAAAGGTCCTCCCAGCACCCGGGAGTGAAATCCTAGAAAGTATCAAAACACACTTGTTTGAAAAATAAATAGATGTACATAAAGCCAGAAAAGAAAACAGTGTATTCTTAATGCTCCATTATTAACGGTACTCAGTAAGGGATTTTCTGCTTTGCTGGAGCATGTAACAGGCTTAAATAAGAATCCCTATCAGAACATATCTTTGTAATTATGCAGATAATATTTTTGCTACTGTAATGACAACATAAACGCTCACAAACTGCATTGGTTACACATCTCTGAAATACAGAGATGTCTCTGAGCTTGCACTTCTGTGAAGACCACAAACACATCACCTCGACCAACACTTCAGTCTGCAGGCATTTCATAGCGTCATCCTTTGTTTTGAGTGAGTTCAGCTCCTGGTTCCTGGCACGGGTCCCCATGGGGGTTGTGCCAGGGATGGATGCTGATTTCCTAGCCCTATGCTATTGTTAACTGTTTCCAGCCTGCATCAATAGCACATCCCAGCAAGAGCTCAGGTGCATCTGGTGCTCAGCTGGCACTTCTCAGAAAGAAAACCTTCAGGAGCTCCCAACAGACACAGTGGTGTTTTTGAGCTAAATTCTCCTGTTTTCACCATGTTTGTTTGTAAGAAGTCTCTCAAAAGAGAGCTAGCCAAACACTGCACTGTCACTCTTTATCTCCCCAAAATAATGATACCACTCAGAAGGGGGGGGGGGGAAGCAGATGAAATATTCTGTTTGTTTTCTTTTCTCAGTGACTGCTCATGTTTGTGATCTCAGCAACCATCGTGGAATACAAACACAGCACTGACATGCCTGCAAGTGTAAGTGACAGAATGCAACTCAAAATTTCCAATGCGCAGAAACAAAACGTAATAGTTATGTACAGTAAACGATTCCTTCTGGTAAGCTGTGACCTGCTTCTGTTCTATTGCAGTGAGGGTGTTTTATTGCTCTGGCAATGGGACCGAACCCTTCCACAGCCAGTCTTGTAAACAGATACATCCCTTGCTGAAGAGCTGAGATGTCCTGATTACCAACACTTCTGCCATGTCTCACAGCTTCCTAAACGCCAACTGGAAACCATCTTGGTATTACACTGTGTCATCGCGGTATAAGAACAAATAAAGTCAAGTTTATTGAGTTGCAGAATTGCAGTGCATTTGCAAAATTCAGAAAATATGTTAATGTGTTATTTCTCCTAAAAGCAGACACTGAAAGCACACACTGGTCTACTCGTGCACGTGTTTACTGTTATTTCTGCCCATGACAGTGTCTAAATAGCTGTTAGAAAGACTTCCAAGCTAGAGTGTATATGTTCAGTTTTACTAAAATTCCCATAAATGCTTATGAAATCTCTGCTGCCTGGAGACTTCTGAAAACATAGTTTTAACAGGAATCAAGTATCATGAGTGATGCCTATTACGGCATCCTACCCGCCTGTTCCATTAGAACTTGGAGACATCACACTATTTGCTGTCATTACATGGTGCTGGAGGCATGAAAACTCCCCAAGCTGATTAGCATCTTCAGATTTCTCACAGTAAAGCACCTAATCCATCAGAAAGGACTGTTGGGTCTCGGCTGATCATTCATTTGTCTCATTGAAACCCTATGACTCCATTTTAAGAGCTTTTTTATAGACTCGTATAAAGGAGAAAGTGAACTTTTTAACATGTTTGCACTCCACTAAGTCAATACACATAAAAAGAAGTACAACTGGGGTTCTTACACGGATATATGGCCCAGAAGTGCTAAGCTGGTAAAGAGATACAGCTACCAGTTAGGCAAGAGATTAGCATTTGATTGCCTTTTCTTCACATTGCTAACCACTTCCTGGAAGCAAGGGGCATCCAGAAACCCAGTAGCAGCATGAGCCAGATCCCAAACTCCCCAGACAGAGGTTCTACCCAGAAAATTCCTGGGTCTAATTTTTCCCTCCGTTATTCCCCCAGAAGAGTACATCTTACTGTGGTTATTGGTTTGCTGTTGCCTACCTGTCCTTTCAGTGTCAGTCCAAAGCCAATGGATCATGAAGGCCTCGTGGCAGGCATTAGAAAATAATCTGTTTGGACACACACAGGCGTACCCCTTTAGCAGGAGTCCCATAGTACCATTGTTACTGTTTCTATTGGACCTTACTGCTCAAGAGAAGACGCAGCTTCAGAATAACAAATAGTCTCTGTCCTATCTCTGGTGCTTGTCTATATCTTTCCCACATTGATAGGAAGAGCTGAGTTGAGGGATAGAGAAAGGAAAAGCAGCTTCTCTCCGTTGGTGCTGTTGAAGGCACTTGGCTCCTCTCTCTGTTGCCTGGAAGATGGCAAGAGAAACACAGAGGAAGCAAGACAGAGGACTCTCAGCAGCTGCAAGATGCAGCATCTGAAAGGAACGTGTTTTTAAATAGAAACCATCAGTACCAGTACAGCTGTCAACTGTGCTTTGCCCCAAAAGTGAGTTTTTATTAAGCTCTGTAAAAACTTCTAAATCTAGAATTTTAAAAGCATTTTTTTCCATATAAAACAAAAGTTGAAGATGGCAGATCTTTATTGAAAGTCGATGTTAAAGCAAGAGTTTTGCCAAGAGAATAGCTGAGATGAACGCTGCTATGAATTTCCATTTAAACAACTACTTCTTAGGCAGCCTTTCACAAACTGCCTGAAGCTCATCAGGATCTCCCATCCAGATGGCTAATTAAATACCATGAAGTAAACATGTACACATCAAGAGAAAAATGTTCATTGTTAAGCCTAAAATTTGCAAGAATACAGCTGCATTGCCCTGCTCCAACACACACTGTGCAAGTCACTTCTTATCATACCCATTAACTGTATTAAGAGCCTGACTGCTGGAGCTTCAGTTATGATAGCCAATTTGACAACAATCTGAAATATGCCATACCCAAAATAAACTCTGACACAAGCAGCAAAATACAGTGTTTGTCCATGTATTATGAGTTTGAACATGTGGAGTAACATAAAATGAGAATTTGAAATGCTTCAAAACTTAATTACCTCAATCACTGCCTTGTTAACTATGCCTAATTTTAATCCACCAACTATCCTAGTTGATTTAGGGCAGATATGTCCTAACTAACTAGTGCAGAGTCATCTGCTAGAGAATGGTGGGAACTACATGGCACTGCCACACAACGCTTACCCGAGGAGCAGCATTCCTGCAGTGCTTCTCATTCTAAGTGGCTTTGTTTAAGAAATGACAGGTAGTACAAATTTACCTGGCCCTGCTGACAGTTCTGAGATCAGTTTCACCATGTTTCTCACAGTGATAGGTTTCTCAAAGATCCTCCAGCTTCCCAAGCTGCTCATTTCAGAAAGACGACCACGATCCTGCTCACTTTTCTTGCAGAAAGGCCATAACAGACAGGCCATCCTGAACACAGCTCTTGGGCCAAAATACGTGGATCTGTCCGTATTGGTACAGTTCATCAGAAGATCTCTATCTCCACTTAACTCTAAATGGCAACTCTTCCAAGCAGCTATTTCCCTTTCTCTTTCTTTGTTCAGACAACCTGCTGCTCTTTAATTAAGAAAAGGCAGTACCCTCCTGAGAGATAAACAAAAGGGAGGGAGATCCACGGCCAAGCGAACAGAATCCACTCTCTGATATGCAGTTTGTGCGTGGTAATGGATGGTGGGCATTAATATTTCTTACCCTTTTGTCTGTGTTCACTGTAATAGAAACCCCTGTCTAGACTGAGTGGCTACTACAAGTAATCCCAGTAATATCCAGTAAAATCACTCTGAAATGCGATAGCTATAGTTATCAAGGAGCACCAGGATTAACTTGATTGATTGAACAATGGACTTCTGGTTTTTAACATGATCTATATATGTCCCAAAATCAAAAAATATACATACAGTAGTAAATCCTTCAGTGCAAGGCAACTTATCATAGTCTGTAAATGTACCGACACACCCTAAAAGGAGAAAGATCAGTGCTGCTCCAAAATGAAAGGATAAGTGGCAGTGGCCATAAAGGAATACTTTCACTGAGCAGCCACTGCTTCTGCAAGGACAGGACACATCAGCTGCCCTACTGACAGCTAGGGAACAAACCATACGAAGTTGGCTCAGCCTTTCCTTCAGAGGCCCACCCTTGAAAACACATCACAAAGATGTCTGTACTAAGTTCAACCAAGAGACACATCTCTACCTAGAGCAGCCTTTACAGTGACTCAGTAAACTGGCATTTCATTGGATAAGGAGAGCTAGATTCTACCCAGAGGTGTAAGATTACTTCGAGTGCACGTGATGAACTTCAGTGGGTGGTAAAACTTCTGGGCCCAGGTGTAGAGTGTCATCCACTTCCATATGAAGTGGCTTTCTTGCTAACTTAGGCCTGCAAGGGTGCACCTAATATCTTTGCTTTGAGCTGAGATAATCTGGGGTGCTTAAGAGTGACCTTTCCAAAGAGTGATTCACATCTACAAGCAATTAATTAGGCAGAGATGCAAGACCTGGAACCAGAACTTCTGCATGCATTTCTAGCTCAGTCCACAATCCTCTTAATGAATTTGGTCAAATATCTGAGTTCTTTTTATGGATCTTTATGAGCCTAGAAACAAGAAAAACGATACTAGGCAAAGTAAAGGGCGGATTATTTCTCACACCAGGAGAGCATCAATATTCAGGAGAGTTATACCTTAGATCACTTTATCCAAGGAACGACCACCTAAAAACAGTTCTAGATCTCAAATTCAAAAATCAATCCCCACTAACTTAAAAGGGAACTATGTCAGTATAGTTGCAACAGCACTTTGTTATAAGAAAAGCATCTACAGTTAAACACGTGGATGATGAAGTTCTAGAACAGTTATATTCCCTTTAATAACACATTTTGAAAGTGAAATGGGCTTTTCCTCTCATCTGTAACGCACAGACAGGTAACATAATAAGGTGCTTGTATTAATGATCTCAGTCATGTAATAACACAACATGTTCAGTCACCACATTTTCTACCTCCACCACATACCATAGCAAAGAGACAAGTTTCCTTCCCAAGCATCTCTGCCTTCCTTTTGATAACACACCTGTGTATAACATTTCCTTTTGTTTCTGCATTAAAATGGCAGAACAGGTGGCTCACATTTGTTTGAAAAAAACAAATTAAAGAACTCTCACTACGTTGCTAATTGTTAAGTAGCTCACACTTATTTACCTGGGCCAAGTCTCCTGTAATGAGATTGCTTGTTCTCTCTGTTTCTGTAAGTAATCCAATCTGAATGGAGCAGAGC
This sequence comes from Gallus gallus, assembly GCF_016699485.2. Lineage (NCBI taxonomy): Eukaryota > Metazoa > Chordata > Aves > Galliformes > Phasianidae > Gallus > Gallus gallus. The sequence goes on from NC_052544.1 coordinate 15,076,400, forward strand.
AGGAAGGGAGTTCCACAGCAAGTCCCTAGTTCATTTAGTTCTAATTTTTTTGGTGGAAGTGTTTTCATTTCCAGAATGTGGGGCTGTAACCACTGCCTAGCCTTCCTCAAATGGTGATAGAATCCAGTGTCTGAAATGAGCAAGAGGTGCTTGACTTAAATTCTATCTACTCCATCAGCCTCTATGGAGCTTTGACAGCCTAGGTGAGGATATGTTCCATGTCTAACAAAACACGGTTAGAGAGCTCCCTGCACTGACCTGACACTGAACTTTTTGCTGAGCCATTCTCACTGAAGGAAAATATTTATTTTATTATAGCTCTGCAGAACTCATCCCAGCCCAGATATTCAGATTAAGACCAAATGTGGTGAGCTTGCATTAGGTGAAGCCATGAGAAATTTGTCTTTGGGATTTTATCTATACTTCTTTTGTACATGTTAGTGATTTGAAAGGGCACAAAATAAAAGAATTGCTTAATAATATTTCACATGCCATCTTGCAGGTTCTTCTGGGGACTTCATAAAGGGGATATACCTATCCTGTTTCAAATGTTGTTTTCAAAGGATTATGTAACTAGTCTCCCTGAATCCGGAGAAATTCCTTTTACAAGAAAATTCATGAGGCTCTCCTGGCTGGCTGAGCAACTTGAAGTCTAAAGTCTTGGCTTACATCCATTCTCTGCACATCACAGGGCCTGAAGACATCTCTGGACCCTGCTCAGCAACAGCTCTAACCAACCCAACAGCAACAAGGAGGTGAAGGAGGGAACATCTCCCCAGCACCAACTGGAAAGGTGTCAACCAATAGAGAACTCTTAGTTGGATGTGTCTAAAGGCATAGCCCAGATTTGATATTGGGAATTCTGAACAATGATAGAAGGGATCATCTGGCCTGCACTGAGAATTCAGTCTGGGATGTACAGGGAGACACTCAAGATACACTCATACATTTCTGATTTTCACTGCATTAATGGCTGTTCCAATAGTAGTGAAAGAACTGAAATCTCCTTGGGTTAGACACTGATGAAGCCATTAAAGAGTTTTCTCACCAAAGTTTCTAAGTAATCCATGTTCTCATGGTAACAGCAAAATCCCTGTTAAAATATAGTTGCAAATATCCTGTTTCTTTTTATGGCTGAGCTGATATATCAGACCTAGGATATGAGATATATGATATTTCCATTACAACCATAATGTCTCCTTGGGACCTATATGGTGTCACTGTGTATTACTAGATTTCAAGAGTGATCTGGAATACGAGGATTTTATTTACTAAAATATCACACACATCAGTTCCTCATTCATCTATTGTAATACAAGGATAATGAAAAATAATAGAAAATAAAAGCAAATTCCAATATTTTAAAGCCCAAAAGTAACTTTCAAATTTAGATGGTGTGGAAGGGAGAAAGCAGAGAAAAATCATAGGAAATATTACAAAAGTTCTTTTATCTGACCATGACCATGAGGGAAACACCAAATGAATACCGTGAGGTTTTATTAGCATCTCTGGACTTGTTTCTGTGACTGTGTCAAAGAAACCTTTATAAAGGAAGTATTATTAGAAGCCCCCCCTCCCCCCCCAGGCTTTAATACTATTTGCTGAAAATGTAACAATATATATCACTAATACTGAAACTGAGATCAGCTGCATTGTTATCTATCTGATCTGTTTGGAAGTAGCTTGAGACACAAGGAAGGGTGGTGAGATGCAGATGTTATCAATTAGCCAAAGAAGTTAGCAAAACAACTTCCAACTGCAACAGTTGTTCCAGTCGAGAAGTCTGAGGTTTGAAATGGGTGTTTAGCTGTTGCTGTGTGTTCACTTCTTCTGTATGCGCTGATAGGAAGTCAGTCAGACCACAGCTGTGAAATCCCAGCTTTGGGAACCAGATCCTTCCCATCAAATTCAGGAGCCAGCAGGCAAGTCTGGCATCACAGGGGATGCCCAGTCCCGAGGCACAAGCCACAACTGAAGCACAGCAGGTCTTGTAAAATAGCATTTGATAGACAGTAAGTGATAAAAGTAAAGCCTCTTCTGTCAGAGGCAAAGCTAGCAGTAATACAAAGGTTATGAGAATTGCTATTAAAATGAATTCGCCCAAGTCATGGTAAATAAGGAAAATATTTGGGAACCATCAAGGTTCCCAAATTACCTCAAAGAAGATCAAGGCTAGAAATAAAGTGGAATTTTGTTTGTTCTTTGCCCTAAAGTGCTATCACCTGACTGAGCTGCAGTAGAACAGGAGTATGTGGGGTTTTGCACATTCTTCATCTTACAAAGAAGAAAGCACAAGCTGAATACAGTTTGCCTGCAAAGTTGTGATGCCCTGGCCTTGATTGTGACAAGACCTTTGATAATATCCGTGGCCCAAGGTCTTGGGTGAGAGATAGAAATATACCACAGTGCTCAGCAAACAAGGCTCGCTGGTGGCAAACCAGGCAGTGATCATGGGTAATGGGGCTGGGAGCATAAGAAGGCCAAAATGATGGAGGACAGCTGAGTAACTGCACTTAGCACATTTGATTAAAGATGCACATGACTGAAAAGAGTGCAGCCAGAGGTTTATAAGCCAAAATGTGCTGTGGTTTACTAGAAATAACAGCAAGAATGGTTACATACTCTGATGTTGAAGTGACAAAAGAGACAGTAAAAAGTGGAGAGGGAAGAAGTTATTTCACTGCCTTGGAGCAGAGATGTCCCTTTCCTACTATGAGTCCTGCACGACATGGCCACTAGCCCAGAGCTGTTGCTATTTGTGGTGTGTCATTTGGATTGCATCTGCTGTAGTCTTGTTTAAAGTAAAACACTAACATCACTGATTTCATTTCCAAGCGCTTGCACCAGCACACAAGCAGTTTGAGCAGGGTCTGAGTCATGCATTTGTGGCACCTGGTACACCAGTCCTTACATAAAATAGGACTGAGAGAGGCCTCCTGGGCCACTGCGCCTTGTCTCCTGCTATCACAGGCACCGTGTCGTATAATCCCCTTCATAAACACAGCAGCAGCTGTGGGAGAAAAGCCTGGAATGGCTCAGGATGCTGAATGTGAGGTGTGAGAGGGTCCTGAGTCAGGGGGATTTGGAGTATGCAAAGAATGCAGCTTTGTGCTGTTTAGAAGAGCAAAATAATATTTTATTAACAAAACTGGAAAGTCATATATCCAGGGAAACACCCAAGACCTTAATTATGCCAGAGGGGCATGTTGGTAATGCAGTATTTGCTTTCTACCTCTGGCTCTGAGTTCAGAGAATTCTTTTTTTTTCTGTTTCGACATTTGGCTGAGCACAACACACCGGCGAGAGAGGAAAAAACCCAACACACTGGTTTCCACTCCTGTAAGCACCATGTCTGTATTAAATCATGAGAGAGACTTCTAATGAGGCTGATTCATATCATGATGTATTTTACAAGCTATTCTCAGCAGATTCGCTGCAATATGTCATTCTTTATGTACCATGAGAGATACATGAGCACACAAGCTTGAGAAGGGTGGGGAAGTCTCTCTGAGAAACAGACGAGTTTTGCACCTCGTGCTGAGGAAGGAAAGAATTGGAAGTTCACATCAGCTATTGCTTCCAAGTCCTCCAGACCTCAGGTCAGCTGCGAGCTCCACTCCAATAAACGTGAACATTACAAGAGCTGTGTCTTAAAACTTATTTCCAAGGAAGTGTCTCATTTTATTGCAGCACAAAAAAAAGAGACTCCAAGGTAATATTTACTTTGCTTTACATTTCATAAAAAAAAGAAGACTGTAATTTCATGGAGGCTCTAACAGGAATTCCTCTTTCCATCCAAGCGGAAGAAATTGTGTTCAGGACCTTTCCCCGAGGGCTCGAGGAAAGCACTTGAACATGGAAACTCCCACTCCACTTTATTTGTGAGTTAGCCCTGCAGGAGGATGAGGCAGGAGTTGAGACGCTATAAGTGGACTAAGTGGCCAAAGCCTGTGACATTAAGGAGTAGGAAAGGATGCTGAGAGGATAATCTCAGAGATGCAGCTCTCCAGCTGATGAAAATCAGAAGAGCCAGATAATCACTGAGAGGGATTCCCACCTAGAAAGAAGGCAATTGCAGGGGCTTTAAGAAAAAGGGTGCAGTAGTTGCTCCAGTTCTGCCTGTCATTCCTGCACCACTGCCTTTCCAAGCACTGTCTCTTAAGATGCTGGAGGAGGGGCTGAGGCCCTTTTAATGAAGTGAAAGGATGAGCGGGAGGCTGACCAGAACAGCAGTGGAAAGAGCAAAGACACATGCTGAGAGCCCTGTGCATGGGGAAACCAGAGCCGCAGCTTGTTCCAGACCCCGGAGCCTCTGAAGCACAGATGTCTCCAGGAAATCTTCATGCTTCACCCCAACAGAGCTCTGGCCAGGTGAGAGAGTGAGTCACAGCCACGTGTGGCTATGGGCAAGGCAGTGTGGGCCCTGGGGCTCTGCTACACTGCAGCCAGCAGTGCCCGCCCTGCAGCGCCTGGCCCTGGGACTGCTCGCTGAGGGACGGGCAGCCCTCTGACTGGTGAGTCCCACCTGGTCTGGGCTTCTCCACTGCATCTCCTTGAAAGCCTAATGCCTGTGCTACACTGAAGGGGCCTGCTTTTGCCTTTTTCTCCCTGCAACTTGATTTCTGGCTAGAAGAGCTGGCTGCTATTCCCCTGCACTGCTGCCAATATACCTTCTCTTTCTGGCCCAAGGGGCCACCAGAGAGCGATACAGGCTGCTGCCAACTCCGTCTGCCTGGGAACAAGGGACCCGGCTTGGAGCCCAGATCTTAGTGCTTCCCCGCTGCTAGCCCTCAGACTGGCCATGCTGGATTTCTTGAAGGCAGGCTGACTTTACTTACTAATAATCTTAATGTTTTGTGGCCTTGTCAGTGCCTTTGCCATAACCCCGGGGTCAGCTGCCAGCTGCTGCCTATTCCCACGGTATAACCTGCACACTTCACTGTCTTTCCTTAAATGTAATACGTGGTGCATTTGTGTCTGGTACTTTCTCTTGTTTCTGCAATTGAAATTTTATCCGTTCATGGAGTGCCCGAAATTCTGCAGAGACACTTGGCCTGAATGCTCATTTCATTGTTGAAAGCCAATACTGCTTTAACAGATGCAATAAAACGGTGAGAATCTAAAGTTCACTTTTCTGCTTTAACTACCACAGACGTAAGAAGTTTACTCCACACAGCTGAATGCCTCTCCTGCTTGCTGGCACATTAGCTTTAAAGGTGTTCTGGTAGTTTTCAGTCCTCTGTGTTTCCTAAATACTTTACTCCAGATTCTCAGCTGGAGTAGATGGATGCAGCTATGCTGCAGTCAGCAGAACTATGCTGATTTATAACACCAGGCTTGTTTTTTGTATGTAGATATCCTTAGAAAGTAATCAGCAGGCTCCCTCAAGCTGATTGCACATGACTTGCAACTGCAGTTTTGAGAGCAATGGCGTTCCCAAGGCATCAGCACTCCTTGCAGCATGTTCCCAATTTGTGTAGGCATCTGTCCAGGGTACAGCAGAGTCCAGACCAACACCAGTGGCAAGCTCCCAGCCTCCACTTCAAGCATCATTCATCCCTAGACATGGTTAAGTTATAATTATTCTATCACCCTGGACAGTTTCAAACAACGATTCAAAGTGGTACAGAAATCTCCAGACCAAGCTGTCAAATTACTTCATTGCAGAAACTTTAAAATTATAGAACTTGCCATTTCTTCACCTCTGGGAAACAAGCGTAGAACAGCCCAGAGCACTGACAGGGCACACTCTGCCTAAACCCAATGCCTTTATATTCTCTTCCAGTATCATTTCTGCCCTGTGAGTTAAACCAGTGCCTACAAGCTCGTCTCCGCATCTGTGGCCTCTGAACACCCTGTGGAGATGTTAGGCTCTGTTTATTGTGCAGGACTCACAGACCTGAGTTACAGGGCTATCTGCATTCAGCAACACGGTTCCTGTGTTCTCTGCTGACCTTGCAGGTTTGTCACCATTTGAAAACAATTATTTTCCTCTGACTTGGCATTTTTGGCTGCTGCCCAACTGCTTGCAGGCACTCTGGGATTTAGAGTTACAGCCCCTCAAAGGAATACTTATCTTGAAAGTTGAAAATATTTCCGAATGGCTAGAATGTGTCCTTCAGCTGAGTGTGGTTTCAGAACTGCTTCATCTGGATCTGACCAATTGATCTTAATGCAATAAACTGACTGCAGGAATAGCTAAGACCTGTGCAGAGGGAAGAGGCTGATTGACTTTAAAATAGTTGCATCATTTACTTCTCCTTTGAGATGTTTCATCTAGTGGATGGGTATGAATCAGATCTTCTAATTAGAATGACATATTTCAAAGAAATAATATAGAATAAAGTAATTTGGTAAGTAAGCAAAACTAATAAAAATGTTAGATGTTAACAAGAGAAGGAGGGAGGAAGATTCAAGGATAACAACTAGACTCAGCCCCCAGCAGAGAGCTTAGTGCCTAAAAGGAGTCCTTATGCACCAGAACACAAAGGTTCTAACAATGGCAGCATGTCTGCCACCACGCACTGTGAGACTGCATCACCAGCTGAGCGCTCAGGGCACAGGAGCTTAAAATTACATTAGCTGTACTTGCCCCCCAGACTGCAAGTGGGGAAGCTCAGCATCCCTGTGTGCTGCACAGTAATGGCAATAACGGTGTGTAATCCAAACAGGCATTTGGATCTCAACTTTCCTGGCTAGCATTCAGCCGTGGGGCAGCGCAAGCAAGCACCTCACTCTGAACAGGCAGAACAGTGTGTGCAACAGAAATGAGATTCCAGACCTAGAATTGGCACCATTTCCCTAGCAGAAATTTTCCAGGCCTTGGTCTCAAAGGTGACTGACTACTTGAGTGAGAAAAACAGAAATAAAGCAAAAGATCTCAAAGTGTTTTCTGTCTTGCAGTTAGCTCTTAGTTTTTGTAGCCAAGCTATTCTGAGCCACTCACAAACATTAACCTGAATAGAAAGATAGGTCTGTGTTTCTGGTGTAAGGAATTCTTCTTTCCTGGGGCTTCCCTCCAGCACCTCATGCAGTTCATACCTTTGGTAACTATGGAAGGAAAGATGCTAAACTAGGTTTTGAAATTGTGCTTTGAACACTAGCTATGTAATACAAGAGGATACAGCAAGTGGAATTTCCTACGGTCATCCCAGCAAACACCATTCTACAGATAACAAAAAGATTTGGGTAGCCTCAGTCTGGCACAATTCAGACTTATTGATTTCTGCAGTCAGTAAAATAAAAATGAGAGATGCCACTACCAGCACTTCTGGAAGTGCCTGATACATCCGTCTGCATAGCTTGTTCATGGTGCAGTCAGCTGGAGTGGATTCATTCATGACTCCAAGTAATGCACCAACTCACATTTCTGCACTCTGTTACCCGTCGCTTATTTAAAGAGGTACAGGGATTTCAGTCACCATCCAAGCCTCAGTTCTGCAGCTGCAATATCTTCCAGAAGTTTAGGCTTTCACCTGCTTACTAGTAAAAGATGCAAATGGCTGCAGGAAAACAATGAAGTGAATCCATGCACCTTTATGTTGTCAGAATGTCAGTTTTTGATCATGACTTCAGTACAAGATGGATTAACTGGAATGTCAGTGCTATTTGTGTCATTTGTTCTGAGGACAGAGGTCTTGTGTGATGTTGAGGAGCAAAAAAGAGCATAACAGGAAACCTACACAAGCTCCCATATAGACAGACAACAGAGTATTTACAGTATTATTTCCAATGTAAATTAAATAAATGAGAAAAAGGAGTTTCAAGGCTCAGCCATTACATGATTCTATGCACCTGCAATTAAATGAGCCTTTTTTTTTTTCCCATTCACACTAATATAACATCCTCGTAAACATTACAGCAAGTTATATATCAATATTACCTTTAAATAGGCAATTAACTGGGAATATTACATTACAACAGGTGGACATGACGAAGAAAGCCAGCATTGCTGGATGATAAGCTTCCTACTGCTTGCCAGCCTCTTACACACCTGTCATCTCAGAAAATACTCACTTAAGAAAATCAGTCAGGAGAGGACATGGACATGACATAATGACATCTCTGCTTTCTTCAAAGTACACAAACTTACACAGCATGCATCAAGTGGTAGAACTGAGCCTGCCCTACATTCATGGTAGTTTTGGCCATTCTTCATGCTCAGGAATAATTCCTGACACTCCTTCTGACTATTTCTCAGTACATCAGTGCTTTACTGGAAAGCTCTTCTCACAGAATGTGCTGTCCATCCAGAATTCATCTTCTTCCAGTGCTACCTGCATGCACTAATTTATTGGGAGCATCTGCAATTCCTCAGGATTCCCTTCTCATCTGAGACCATCATGAGAAACTGTTAGCAAACACCATTAGCAAGTGGTTAAAACTGCTCCTTTAAAGAAAAGTGAAACCATGAGCAGGATAAGAGAGTCAGGAAGAAAATTCTGAGCACCTGGAGTCTAACACACATTAGAATAAAATACAGTGAATTTGCTTAGTGAGTGACAGCAGCACTTGGTAGGAATGTAATTGTGAAACACACTATTTATCAAAGCTGCGCTTTGCCTCATAGCTTTATCAGCCAGATTTCTTTGCAGAGCTTGACAACATCATCCTCTGAAAAGCTCATATAAAAAGGTGAATTTCAATCTTACCTGCCTTCACCCACCATGCATGTCCTCAGCTTGCTCTGGATTTCTGACGCCCTTATTCCTTGCAGAAAACAGCAAAATTCAGCTCTGGGTTTAGGAGATGTCCAAATTGCTTTCAACATCCAAAGTGCTTAATTACTCAGGCTGTCTGGAATACATCAGAATAAATAGTGAATAAAACCTCCTAAGTCGTCACATCAGGCCTGCTTTAGTAAATCTTTTCACTTATTAAGAACAAATATAAACCACCCAAATATACTTTTTTCTTTTCTTTTTTTTCTTTTATTTTTTTTTGTAAGGAGTTCTTTAAAACAGTTCATAAACTCATGAGCCAGCATACGCTGCAAAAATACAATAAAAAAGGAAAAAAACTCAGTGACATATTTTTGCAGTTTATCTATCAGCTGAATCCTCCCATCTCACACAAAGCGTTTCACGTAAAGGCAGTCAGTAAAGTCCTGCTAGGGTTAGGAAACACACAGCAATGCTTCATCTGCTTTATTAGCCCATGGCTGAACTGGTATCCACGTTCTTGCCAAGGCAGATAGTATTTAGAGGAGTACAAATGCAGGCTCAATGACTCCATGCTTCTGGAGGAGGGAGGTGCTCTCCTCTGGACACAGGTGAATACAGAAACCTCTTGTATGAGCTCCCTGCGCCCTTGTATCCTGTATCATACACCATCAGGAAGAACCTTACTCAGAGCAGATGCCCTCTGACTTCTACTGGGACCTACCCTCACTGGTAGGTGTGCAGGAAGACGTGCAGGTCCAAACTCAGGCATTACCATACTCTTCCCTAGAGAAGTGCAAATTGAAGTGGTTTGGTCAGTGTGTTCTTAACTTGCTCATCGTTTCAAAGAAACAGGCAGCAAATGGATGGTGAGTTCATTGTTATTGCAGGAGTGTCTTTGAGAGATGCTCCCCTGAGGCTGCCTTGAAGCTTCTGCTTGACAGGTGTATGTAATGCACCAAGATCCAGGGAGAAATCCTGTCTTGTCAGCTGAACTGAAAGTCAATGAACAGAAATGAGTTATGTTCATGAGAGAAGAGAGAGAACAATGAGAACACAGTTGGGGGTTTCACACGTGGATTAATTTACAACGTCTCTAAGCGTTTGCCATTTCAGTACTTGGAAATCCTGTCACATTCTTTGAGAAAGGATGGATTATAAATTCTCACTAAATGCCTCACATATACAGCTGTTCTGAAAGTTAGTAGCCTACTAATTTCTCTTTCCATGTGTAACCAGAAAGAGAAAAGGAGTTGCAGCACAGCCCAATTAACCCATTGCCCAGTAGTGGCAGTACTGCTGGTAAGTGCTCTATTTACCATGCAGGAAGGTATTCTCCTATGCTTAAACATAACTAAACAGAAAGAATTCTGATTTTTATTATTATTATTATTATTATTTTTAACTATCATTTGGGCAGATTAACCTGTTGAATAAAGCCCATATCTCAGAATACAGGCAATATTAACAATTCTAAACAAAATACAATGTCAGTAAATTCATAGGCTGGCATCTGAGGAGAGTTAATGTTTCTTTTCACCAAAGCACAGTAACACCAACTGTACACTTCACAATAATGCTACAGAAAGCACGCACAATTACACTGCATGAGGCTTTATTAAATCCGAAATGCGTATTTAATGCAGCCCATGGAAATGTGCTGATCTATCCAAGGAAGATTAGGGTATCTCACAGCCACTGTGCCCTCTGGGCTTAAAAACAGCACTTCTGCTGCAGAGCACTGTAACTCTGTCTCAGGTTTTCAGCTGAAACCTTTGACAGGAAGAAAAGCAGAACAGGGTTGTGCCTTAAGCCGAGGATTCCCTACAGGTTTCTTCAAAGCTACAGTCTCAAAATCTTACCTGCTTGAGAAAAGGGCGGTTAATATTTTAATCGATTGTTTACTTTGGAAATCTCCTGCACCACTCCTGACTATGTCTCAAATTGTTCACCAATTTTTCTACCTTGTGATAATTCAAGATGCTCTGCATTAATTTGGTATGAGTACTGTTTGGAAATTTGGCTGCACACAAGCATATATGGCACTGCAGCTCATTTGGAAATACTTTTCTTTATAGCTTTGTATTTCTGTGGTGAGCCACAGTCCTTGTGCTGTGTCATTTTACCTTTCATGAACTGCACTCAGATAGAGAGGGATATCACATTCTGCACCAGCACTTGTCACAAGCCTCAGTAATATTCATCAAGCTCAGCATATTTCTTGCTGCTGCGTATGGTGTTGCAACATTGCAATATAGGGGATAGACCTGACACAATAAAGCCAATTTTTATTTAATTTCTAGAGGTACATTCCTGAGACTGATTTCCTCCTGCCGTCCCAGCCTCAGCCAGGCCGTGATAATGGAGAACAACTCGTAGAAAATCTGCCCCATGCCGAACTGTCTGACTTCAGGATCCATTTTTTCCTCTTGCTGACTGCATCAGTAAGCAGTGATAACAGCTCTTTTCTCCAGGGCCACATTAAGCAGCTTCAGGGCAGACTTTTTTATGTTCTCTTTCTCATGCCATTATGCACAGGCTTCATGTCCAAAAAAATCATCTGTCACATTCAGTTCCTGCAGCATTATTCTGACAAAAATCAGTCACCAAGAAAGTCCTTGATGTCAGAGGTTTCGTCAAGGCAAAGTAATAAATACCGAAGCAGTCAGCTTGTCTTCAGAGTCCTGGTGGTTTTGCCAGAAATCTCACTTACTCCTTCAACACTATGTTGTCAAAAGAATTTCATTTGTTGGAGTTTCTATTTCCTTCCACTGCTTTTTATTCCCCTCCTCCTCTTTTACTTTTCTTCTCTTCCCAAGGAAACGAGGGGCAAATACAAGCGAGACACCGTACCATCTTTATCACTCCACCATCTGCAAATGGTTTCATTCTTCTGACAATTTCACATGCAACCTTATAAAAAGACCTGGCTCACTTATGCTGCCGACTTCAAAGATGTACAAAGCTGTGCTGGACCGGTCTATGCTGGTGGGGCAGATAGTAAGAGGCTGTGTTTGATTTCTGTGAGAATCTATCTCTGTGTCGAATGGCTAATGGGTGAGAAAACATTTCTTACAGTGGTAGAACTCAATCCTTCTTCAAAATGAAGGCAGGGGGAAAAATAGCAGCCAAGTGAGGCTAAAAAACCAAAGAAGTAAGGAATGAACCACAGAATTTCCCCCACCATGCTGCAGAGAAGGCCACGAAAGCTCTTGGCAGCTCTGCAAAAATTTCAATGGGATTTAATACTGTTCTTTCTTCATTTTAATACTTTCTCTGTGCCAGAAGTTTTGTAAATCCCTGTTGGCAAAGTACCAAACTCAAGTCAACTGCATAGTGCCCATCTTTACCCAAACCATCCTTTCCTTGGGATGGTGCTGCGGACACACCAGGTGTGGGTTGGCAGTTTCCGACCCCCCCTGTCTTCCAACACCACATCCTGTTGATTCCAAATAGCTCTGCAGTGCCCTCAGCACTCCAGCTCCCACTGAAAGTCATCAGGCTTTGGGGATGCCCAAGACATCACAGTCCTGTGTTCAACTTATCCTGCTTCCCTGGAGTAATTCAGCATAAACCATTTGTACCTGCCGGAAGGACAAATGGAAACAAGTCCTTTCTGCATCCTTTGTAAAGCCACTTTTCTGAATTTCCCAGTGGCCATTTTCTTCACAGGAGCATTTATCTATTTTCTTTCTGTTTGAGAAGGTCATGACATTGTATTTCACCCTGTGGAAAATTCAAGCATAAATAAAGCTATTTTTATTTTCATTTATATTTCCAGTTCCTTCTAATTTCAAGGGAGTGTACATTAGCCCCTTTCAAAAGGGCTCTTTAATGAAAACAGTCTTTTGCCCGTGCTAAAGTCATGGCTTTCTTTTCTCCTGAACACTCTTGTTTTTGTTTTAAGTAGTTCTGATGAAAGCTGTTCTGGTCCTCTTCCACGTAGCAAGGCAAAGGATCGCTTAAAATGAAGAAAACAAACTTCCAATTTTAAACCTTTGACAAAAAACCTTATTCCCCTTTTTCTTTTTTTTTCATTGCTTGCATTTCAAACAGCGAACATTCAGTTAAAGAGGAGAAAGTCTTAAATATTTCTCTTTGGCTCTGGGCTCAGACTGAAGGTTTTTAAGTTCTCCATGACTATTCACAAGCCCAGAGGATTTCATTTTATTTTTTAAGCCTCTCTAGAAAGCACAGCTTTTTCTCTAGGGACAAGTTCTGAAAGAAACAAATCAAAGATGAGGAATTTTAGTAGTCAGACCAATCTCTGGCCCATTCCCTTGTCTCTCTCCTGTCAAGACACTTTTGATTCTGCATCCCCCCACATATCTCAGCCTTTCGAGGCATTTATAAATTATAGAAGTATTTATTATTGTGGGGAAAATATGATCGTTCACTGAACTCGATGTGAACTTTGCACATATGCTCACTTCTTTTGTCCGGAGATACTATTCATAGGAAGAAAACCTCTTGGTTAAAGTCTGCAGACCGATTTCTAAGCGTAAGATGTTGGCAAGTGATTTCAGGCTTGCACTGGGGAATCTAGGGCAATAACAGCATTCTAAAATGACCACTATAACCTCCCCCGTTCTAAACTTAATCAAAAACTTTCCTCTTTTTTTTTACAGTTTATGTTATAGATATAGCAAGCATAATGTCAATGTGTAAGCCTCTGGAAAAAGTTTACAAATTAACCCACATAACTCACGGAGAAAATGTTTTGAGATTTTCAATTACCTTTCTTGCTAAAATAGATGTGTAAGAGGATGGGACGTGAAACATTTTTATTGTAACTGAACTGTAAGTTTCACTTTTTTTCCAGTAAATAGAAAGATCAGCTGGCAGATATTTAACAGGGATCTTGTTATTGCTCCACTTCTCCAACACTATCAAACGGGACAGTTTAATGTAGAAGAGGATTTAGGATGTCCAGGTGGGGAAGACATTGGTGATTCCTAATCTATGGAATCTGTTCCACTGCTGGCTGTGGAAATACATGATAATTCCACGCTTCCTTTCATATTTTTTTCCTCTAGCTGAAAAGAACAAAGTTATTCTGTGTATGTGTGCTATTTTTTTACACCAAAGACGCTTCATGGAAATAGACACTCTGGATTTGAACTCAAGCCCCCAGAGAAGTAACTTAATCCTAAAACACACCTACAGTAGCCCCCTTAAAGACTCCTCACTTACTATGTCTTGTGTGATATCTTCCATTAACGCTACCAAGGACCCATACCCTGCTGGATCACTAACAGATCTGCTCTCCACAAGGCCAGAAAATGAATGCGTTTAATAAGGATTAACCCATGCTGGCACTTGGGAGCAATAAATATCATAGCGCCAGCATTTGTAACGCTATAGTTATCATTGTGTCAGCATTTCTGTTATAAACCAGGGTTTGGGGGGGATTAGAATTCAGCCATAAAATTTTCTCCAGGCTGAAACTTGGCACAAAAAAGAAATATCAGTCTATGATTGTGTTTTTTCTTCTTCTTCTTTTTTTTCTTTAACCTTAGGAAAAGAATCTCCTTGGTCTATTTTAAGTTGTAAAAGGAAAGAATATGAGACTCTTCCTAAATTCTTGAAACCGGTATCTGGGCCTCTGGGAATGAAGAAAGACTCTGACTGTGACTGCATTTAGGGGTGAGTTTTCATTGGGGTTTCAGAAGTTCAGGGATTAAGACGCATTTTAGTATTTCTTGAAAGCCAAAAGCTTTGTCATATTATATCAAAGAGCTCTATTCTTTAGCAGTGGGGCTTTAAAAATATTTCTTGTTCTGCTTCTTGTATTAAAAAACAAAAGCAAAAACAAAAAAACAGAAGAAAAAAAAAAAAAAAAACAAAAACGATAGTTTTAAACCAGCAGGACCTCCAACCCATACTCTGTACCTTGAGAAAGTCTCACAGAAATAGTCCAGATAGTCTCACTACATTTTTTCTTTGTGGCGGCAGAGAGGATAGACTGGGGGAACAGAAATCAGCTTGGTCTGAGATTTTATTCTGTGCTTCGATTCAGTTCTTTTATCAGGATTAGTTCTGTCCCAGAATTCAGATGCATGACTGAGGGGATCCATGTGAAAGAAAGACATCCTAATGTTGCTGGTGTTGGAAGGCATGGAGGAAGAGCAGACACAGACCTCTGCTTTGGGATGTCATGCATGAACCAGAGCCAGCTCGAGCTGCACTCTTCCCCCTGCTCCTTGCATACAGCACGGTGTGGATTTCACTGTTACTGGGAGAGCTGCTGCTTGGAGGAAAGTATGGTTTACTCCTCAGTGTCCAAAGACATCCTACCAAAAGGGTCACCACTGTTTTGTGTAGACCTCAGAAGGAGAACACGGACTAATTTGTTTCCCCAAAATAAGGTTTTCTTTTAGAAACAAGAGAGCTATTTTGTTTCTTGTGCAGTCTGAGGTATAACATGGAGTTCCAGTTTCCCTTAAGAGCTGAACTCCATCCTCCTCCTACTAGGATGGTTTTATTTTAGTTACCAAATATTTGAGGTTAAAGTGAATAGTTCATCTTTAATGGGATTATCTCTTTCAATGTTTGCTTTCATTACAGTTCCAATTGCTCTGAGCATGAGAACCTAACCTCACCAAAAGCATATTTTTGTAATTTGATACAAACTAAATTTAACCTTTGACTCTCATCTATAGAGACGTTAGCTTTTTCCACTGAAAAGCAGAACGTTAGATTAAAGATCTGGCAGTTTCAATTTCCAGGTTGCTAACCTTCCTGTGATTGGGTCCTGAAATGTGGAAAGATGTGTATTTAATAAATTTATTTAATATTAATTGTAACAGTCAAGATGGTTTTATACCTACTGCTTAGAATAGCTGGATGGAGGTTCTCTATGAACTTTTAAAGGGAGAACTGCCTTGGCTGATGCTGCACAATACACTGGATCTCTTTAAACAGAGATATTCAAAATAAAACCTCTCCTTTGAGTTACTCTTCCAGTTCATCCCAGTGCTTTGGTTAAACAAATAATTTTTATTTAAACACTTTGGAATACTAAGCCTGTGCTTAGGGAAAAAAAAGGTTTATGTTCACTTTGTGCTCTCTCTCTTGAGGGTTGGCTTTAAATGTGATACCGAATGGGTAACAAATTCTCTGTATTATTCTACATTTTCTCCAGTTAAGCCATCAGGGAAACTGGAGGGGAAGGGTTGCTTTCTAGAAAAACTAAATTCTTGTTCCCTGCTGGAAGAATCAATCTAAATACATGGATTTTTTTCACTTCTGCTTTGATGAAATTAAATGTTGAAATTTTCACCAAAAAAAGTTTTGCATATATTTGTCAAAGAGGTTTTTTTACTTATTTGTTACCTTGTTCTATCAGTGGATTCCTACAAAAGGTAAGGTCATAAGCTCATTGACTGTCAGAGCTCGGGTAAAATCAATGGGACTTCTTCCCTGCACTTCTGCCATAATGAAGCAACAGAGGAATGGCTCATTGTGTACATCAGAACACCAAGGGGAATATGGGAGCATTTATCTGTTTACTTAGCATAGGAAAATTCAATACAAATTGTACAAATCCTCCCGCTCCTTATACCTCCTACGACTGTATTTCTCAATTTGTAGGAAAGCCTGTGCATTCATATACTTACTCAGGCTTCATTTGGAAGACTGATTTACATATAAAAAATTACACTCTGTTACATCTGTTTGTTCTGCACGGGGAAATAAGCAAAGAATAAAGAAACCTGTCCTATATTTCAGCTCTGCAGTCGTCAGAGAAGGATACTGCAACTGAAATTCAAATTGTAGCACACACTGCGCTAATAAATGGTCAGCTTAGAAGCATTTCCTGTTTATACACTGTGTTAATAAGCATCCATCACCCATGTCACATATACGGGATACCAAATTCAAATGTCAAACAAAATGTAAGAGGTCACACATTTTCCTTTGCTAACTAAAAGTGTAATTCATAAATATTATTGCTACCAAACTCTCCATCTACAGCACTTGTTTAGAAATATGCACATGTAATATAAATTGTGATTAAGTTAAATGGGTATATTATTTCCTGTTTTAAGGGCGAACAGCAGCATGAATTATGTTTTACTCAATAGGCATTTCAATAAAACCCTATAGACTAACAAGCTGCTATCACACGCTTCAGCTGCACAGTCTAACATGAGAAGGGTCTTATGATCCACAACTGATATTTAAGCTGTTTCTCCATCTATCTGTTATTTCTGCTGATGCAAAGAAAAAACATTTTTGTTAATTCTAAACCTTCTTTTTTTTTTTTTTTGTTATAAAAAAAAGAAAGGGCCTATTTAATTGTGCAAAATAAATAAGACAAATGCAATCAGCTAATATTTTATTTTTGCTGAGTTAAGAAATGTAGGAATAAGTCTTTTGAAAGTAACCAATAAAGCACAACTTTTGGAGCTATTCATTTTAGATGGTAGAAATCAAACACTCAAAGAGCAAAATAAAACAAAGGTTTTGAAAATGGCTTGAAAAGATTGTTGAAAATGGGAAATGTGGTGCCATTTAGTCATTCAATTTTGTAGAATCTTCCATCTAACTTTCTGCTGTGCCTCTCTTTAATACCGTATTTCTAGTTAATGTGAATCATTTAAGGGCCTGATTCAGAATCCTCTGAGGTCACTTTAGAGACTTACAAAGATATAACTGGACTTTAACGAGGCTTACTTTCAACCACAACGGTTCAAAGAGAGGAAGGAAGGAAGGAAGGAAGGAAGCAAAGGAAGGAAGGAAGGAAGGAAGGAAGGAAGGAAGGAAGGAAGGAAGGAAGGAAGGAAGGAAGGAAGGAAGGAAGGAAGGAAAGTATCATTAGATTAGATTTAAATTAATTTGAAATTTTAAAATGGAAATTATGATATTACAGGTAATACCATACTCTACTGACAAACTATCCTCCTTTCAGGCCATAAAATAAAGATCTATTTATCTCTAAATTTAAAATGTATCATTGCCCCCACTGCCATGGCAAAAATTAAGTGTCACTTGACTGTACTGAGTTCAATTAAGTAATAGGAGCAAAGGCACATTTAACTAAAGAAATAGCTTGGATTGCATGTAAAGAGTTATTCCCAGCAAGGAGCTGCATAGCCCAAGATAAGCAAACTCAGTCACTGCTTGTCTTGAAGAACTGCCTACAAAACTTGGTTGCAAATACTGTCAAATCAAAGGCTTTCAAGGCAAATAAGAATGCCACACATTCCCAAGTTATCTACCCTTTTTTTTTAAAGCTTTGGTAGAAAAGAGATTTTACCAAGGCACTGGAGTCTGGTGTTCTTTTAAAAGCTTGTAAAATGAGAGTCTGAATATTTTCTTTTATTAGGAGGAACATGGTGCTCAGTAAACACAAAGAAGATTACTAAAAAGGAAGGGGTGCTAAATATTTTAAGATAGTCTGAAATGAAAATAAGTTCCATATTCTGGAAATGGTAGGAAACCAGACATATAGGAGCACTGTGCATTAATATAATTCAGACTGTTTTACACTAGTATAAATTCTTTGATGTGTCCCTGTTTATGAAGTGAAGGAGACACCAGGGCAGATGCTATCAAAAAGGAAAGCATCTTTCCAATTAAGCATTCCAGTGAAGGAAAGAGAGTCTAATTCACTAAAATTTCAACATCCATAAATAACTAATTGCTTTAATCTTAATCTCCATGCTTTGTCCACTAAACTGCAGTAGTCGAAATATAATGTTACCATTGTCACTGGTACATATTACTGAGTGATTTTCTTGAAAGCAGACACAAAATACAAAAGATTTTCCAAATCTGTGTTTATATATCCCTCTATTTCTTTTTCGCTATGGGGCTGTACTGCTTTTTCATGACTGTTTAGATAACTTTTTTGTTCGCTGAATAATCCCCAGAGGCAATTCCCAAGAGGAGCTTTGCTTTTCCACTTTACTGCATGGATCTATATTACCTTTCCAGATCAAGGGTGGAAATAGAAAGACCCAAATGACCCAGGGAGCTGCCTCTAGCAGTCAGCTGCAAAGCCAGGAGATACTGGGCAGCAGCAGCAGCAGGGTTCTAGAGGGGATCTGGAGAACAAGGCCTTTTGTGGGGGCACCAATGCTTTCTGGGTCCCAAGGGGTCCCTGGAACTTGTGAACCAGCCCTACAGATCAGTCCGCAAGGGAGGAAATGGTGATGGTGGTGGGGGAAGAGGAGAGCAGTAACTGTTGCCCTCTTGACTGGATGATGTTTGGGAAAGTCCACAAGAAAAACCCCTCCCAGGGTTTAATAGGGGAGGCTGAGGGTGTGATCTAGCCCCAGGTTAGGAACCCCTGTGTGCTCAGTGCAGAGCTTTTATAAGTAAAGACAATGCCCTTGCATGAGTGAAGATCAAACCCTTCCTAATCTTCTGCTATAATAGACAAATGGCTTAATAACTGCCTGCATATTCTCTACATCAGCTTTCCAAAAATAACCATCAAAGTTAGTAGAATTGGTATCTCTGAATGTTGAAAAACTGGAGTCAGTAAGAATACATTTTCTTTTCTCTCCAGGAGGACAAAAGATTGCTTTTTTTCCCTTTCCTCACACAGGCAGTACCATTTCCTTGGGAGATATAAATTGCAGTGAAGACAAACAAAAATACTGCTGAGGTAGGTTTTTCTGGTCCAAAAGTGAACTGTGTATGTTCCAGCTGATCCCTGTGAGACGGTGTATCTATAAAATCTATTGCCTTTTTCTGTCCTTGCTGATAAAATGGCAATTCATGCCCATATGAACAGTTTAGGAAATCTCTTCCTTTTGTAGACATTTTGTGGATACACACAAATATACAAGTACAATTTTGCACGTAATGCATGCCAACATTACAATATAATGCATAAGAATTAATGTAAAAATTAACTAGTGAGGTCACCACAGCAATGTTTCAATGATGCTCATTAACCCTCCTCCCCAAGACCTATTTTAATTAACAAGAATATTCAGTAATTTTCTTTGGTTTTAAAAGAACTTTGTACTGTTTTCATATTCACGGTTGTTTAAAGCAGCTCCTTCTTGGAGGAGGTAAAAGTGCTTAACTGCCAGGTTTCCATTTTCTATGTCTTCTCACCTGTGACATTTTAAAACTAAAAGGAGAGGATGCAACACTGAGCCACAGATACAGGAACATGAATTTTTAGAGAGCCTGAGGCAAGGATTTGGGAAGTTAACAATACCACAGACACCAGCAATGGGTTCAGGAATAAACAAAGTTCACTTGAAAGCCAACCATCAATTAAGACAGAGAGGATTTCTAATTTGTACTCTTAATTTGCATTTCTTCACCAAAAATTACATTAAAAACTGTTCATTGTCCACAGATATATAAGATACAATTGCCTCCAATACAATTAATTTTGAGTAAGTGTGACTAACAGAGATCTCTCTACTGTGAGCCATCTCTCCCAAAGAACACAGTTGGAAATGCCTCAGTAAAAATCTCATCTGTGCAAAAAATATCCTATGTGTACTGAAAAGTGCAAGGTCCTAGGCACTGTGGTTACACCACGGACAAAGACTATTTGGAAAGGGCTGTCCTGTGTTCATCCTTCGTTTTCAGTTTTTGACCTGCACAAAATACCCAGAAACTTACATTTCTTCCTTCAATGCCTAAATGTAAATAATGAGGTTGCTCTGTGCGGAGTTGTCACTGTTTGTTTAAAATAAATGTGTTTGAAAGACATGGAGCAGAGCAAAATAGTCACAGACAGCAGTGAAAGTGACCCTATACCCTCACAGGAAAATGTAGCTCAGATGTACTAGTTATTTAACCTTGAAAAGAAAATTTCAGCTATCGAGACATTATCTTGTAATTACAGGTTGATTAACTTTGTGCATCTTCTCTATGTGCACCATAGAGAGCAGGTTGTGGGAAGTTATTTGCAACTCACAACTAGTGGTTTCCTTTAGGACTCAAAGCAAACTGATGACAGCAACCCAGTAGAAAATAGATGTAGTGGAAAACTTAATTTGAACTCTGTATAAGGGCTTGGTTGGTGTCATTTCTTATCTCCAGTTCTGCTCAGAGCACTGCTCAGACAAATCCCTCCAAAATAATAGACCTGCATTCTTGATCTTTATTTTCACCAGGCTGTCTGTGAAATATATGCTGCCTTCATTTGCAGAGGGTAGCTAAACAACAAGCACCGCGTAGGGCAACTCACAATCTACATGAGTAAAGGTGATTAAATGTAATAATAAACATTATTATTAGTTTCATTTCCAAGAAGAAAATTAATAATAAAGACGATCAATCAGTGAGAAATGTGGCTTTCATATTTCCAGTTGGCTTGAAGTTCTGTGTACAGCTGTTGCAAGGAACAGAGGCTGAACTGGAGCAGAACTGGCGAGAAGCCATCTCCAAAAAGGAGTATCTCCTTTTTCCAGTAATATCGCATCTCTTCCTTTGTGCCAGACAAATGAGGCATTCTGATGGGATGAGCACAAACTTTACAGTAAAAGCCAAATGATAATTCTTCCTGTTTATGTACAACTGCAGAACACTGGCTAGTCCCTTCAGCACTGTAGTGACTCCTGCAGGCACTGAGCACATGCACAGAAGAGAGCTAGATCTACATTGAGCCCTTAGACGGCAAATATAACACCACTGTCAGGTCACAGTAGAAATTTTATCCATCTATGATCAATTAAGTCAATTTAATTCCCCAGCTACTCAGTGTACAGCCTTTAGCCCTTGCTATCAGTTGTTTTGTTCCACTGACATTCAATCACTTATTTACCTCTGTTGCCAAAGGGACACACCTGAGTTCTGATTTATGGAGAACAGTTGTAAGAGAAAAGCAGCCTGTTTGGCTGCTGATCACTATATTTCTGTTCAGTGACTAACAGGTTCAACGTGAACCAGTAACTTGGAGGGAAATGAGCAAATGAAATTTCAGTCCTTTCACCTGTCCAAATGCATTCCCTGCTTTTGTTTAAAGTAACAGGCTTTTCTTGTTACCTGTGCAGGTCTTTCAGAATCACGTTGTAGTTATTTCTTTCCAGACAACTAACGAGTGTTTCCACTTTCAGGCATTTTTAACAAGCCTGACACTTATGAAAGAGCCAGTCCTTTCATGTATGCAGTAGCCCACCATGTCCTCAATATGCCATCTTTATCGCTAGCAATTACACCTCCTGAGCAGTAGGTCTGACTATCCCCAAAGCACTTATCTTACTGCACATTTGTGACTGCTTTAATCTATTCATAGCAATGGACAGAGCTGATAATCCAAGGTGGCCAGCAGCTTAACTGGCACAATAACCCAGATGGACTGCCAAACATCTGGATATCCAGGCCTAAATCAAAAACAAAACAAAACGTATATCCAAATTACACTTAGACAAAATTTCCATGAAAAAAAGAAAATGTGTCCAAGGAAAACCAGATGTAGGAGCAGCACTAGATAGGATGGGCTTTGGTTTGTTGAGGTGGCAGGTATGGGTAATTAGTTTTATTTTCATAGGAAAACAAGGTTGTAAACAGCCTAAACTAGTAATAAGCCTCATGAATAAGTGTAGGCTTCTGGCTTCTGGCCCTGTTTACGGATGTTCTGAGCACTTACAATTCATACTAAGGCAAATACAGCTTCAGATGTTCAGTTATGTTAAAGACATTGATATCTATTGTGTCCCTTGAACCCTGAGACATAGCAGCCTTTTAACTGCAACTTCCCGTGGCTCATTTCCAGTATAGAAACATAAACATGTGAGGTCTGCTGACTCTCTATCTCCGTTTAGACTCTGGGAACTTGATAAATGCAAAACATTTGCTTACCTTATGAGAAGAGGAAGTCATGCTCTCTCTATTGCAAAATTTTGATGGCAGAAAGAAGGACTTGATGCTGTAAACTAAGGAAAATGATGCTAGAAAACTGCATTTTCAGGCAGATTGTGTGGATTATTTTTATGATTTCTGACTGTTTTGATTTGGCAAAGCAGGAGTCTAACAAAACAAGCGATGAAGGGTCCTGGCATGTGACTTTTCAAATATTTAGCAAGTATTTGTAAGCTTTATTAAGTCAAGATGACTCATTCATCTTGAGTTGCTTACATGTATGTTTCATGTACTAAACTACGTAGACCAATAGAAAGTGTTACTCATTTGTTTCATTGCTCCAGGGTTTTATTTCAGCAAAACCATACAGTTTTGATGTTGTTTATTTTCAGATCAGCTCAGGGTGGATTTCATAGGTCTGCAAAGCCACTGGCCTTTCTAACATTTCTTCTTGGCAAAGAAGACCTAGAAATATGAAGTAGAATCTCAGTTTTCAGTTTAAAATTAAAAGGATACATTGCTTTTCCTCTTCCTTGGGGACTCTGTTCTTAGAAATATAACTCTGGTAAAGGCAGAGCAACTGCTTTTGCATAAGGCTTGTTATTTTGCAGCCAGAAAAGAAGAAAAACTAAATAACCATAGGTATTTCAATTCTGGGAAAGCCTCCACATGTGATAAAGTCTAGAGAAGAGAGAGACAGTGACACAGATATCTGCCACGGAGTATGTGGGCATTTTAATCCTTTTCTTGGCTTCAATATGTTCAACTGAAGGGCATTTATACAGTCTCTTTAGAGCTGTAGCAGCCACTGGCTGCACAAATCTGTACCAGCAGCTTCTGGTTTGCACAGATCACCTTACATTATGTATTTTTACTGTATCTATGGTAAGATTGTGATCAGGACAGAAATATAAGATCTCTATGTTTATAATCATATCATAACTGTGCCATGTCACTGTGCAGCCATTGGAGTAGGGGTTATGTTCAGCCTGCTGTGGCTATACAAACTCAATATGTTCATAACTAATATAAGAAGTGCTTATCACAAATGGGTGACTGTTTCTTTGACCAGAAAAGGGGGTCAGCCCTCTATGTAGATCATGGCATGATCTAATGAGCTGTTTAACAGTCTGACCAAGTGATCAGATTGTGCTAGTGAACCATTATTAAATCCCGTAAGCCACAAGGCAGTAATTTGGGATACAAGCATTCAACATATGACCTAAATCTAACCAAGGTTTGTTCATCTAGCCAGATATTAGCATAAGCCAGCTCTGGAATTACGGTCTGAAGCCAGAAAACCACACAGCTAGGCCTTATTTAAAAAAATATAGAATAAAATCCATTCTGTTTTGCTGTGGAAAATTGTTGTTCCAATTACTGGAAATTCATGGACAGTGTTTTTCTTCTGATAAACTTTTTACCTTTTCATTGGACAAAGGAAAACCTGGACAGTGAAACCTAACACTGAAAATTGCAAACTTTATGTGTTAGTTCCTGCCAACTAGTTGGTGCTAATGGAAATTTTGTTTTCACTGTAGTTTCTAAAGGAAAATAATGACCAGTATTTTATCTGCTCCATACACCACTAATTTCAGTTTGTAAAGCCTACACTACATTTTATCATTCATGTCTCAATCACATAAACAGTCACATTTATTTCTTTTTCTTACCATGGTAGACCAATAGCATGTATTTCAGGGAAGAGAGTGAATGATAACTAGCTATTTTCAGTAGACTACATCTTTTAAATCAGTAAAATGGAATAGATGCTATGGTATGTGAGAGATTTTTTAAAAGAAAAATATTTTACTGATAAATAAATATATATATGTTTACATATATGCATATACATGAAGACACAGCCACTTATGTACACACAGATATAATGCACACACAAACAGCATATACATGTTGCAAGTTAAATAAATGCAGCTGGGAATAGATTTATGTTACATAGCCAGACACACTTAACCATGTCCAAATGAACCCAGAGAAAAACATTGTAGAGGTATATTGTATCTGCAATAGCAATCTACCTAATCTATTCTGGATGTCATAGGGTCTTGGCTGATGTCTCAGGGTGATCTAATGTTGCCAATTGAGCAGTAAATCTATTGGGTCATATTGCCTGACATATCATAGCATTCATGGTGCAAATGAGCCATCAGTGTACAGCAAATAGAGATGATTTGTTAAAAAAAAAAAAAAGACAATAATAAGCAGGACTTCCCTGTCTTCTTACTGCAGTGTGAATGAAAAATGAGTTGTAATGTAGAACACCTGGGTCACATAATGAAAGTCCTGGAAAGCCATTATGGCTCAGAATAGTTGGCTCACAAGTATTACATACTACTGCATCCACCATTCAGGAATGTAAAGCACAGCAACCAAATGCAAAACACCTTGTACCAGACACCCGTCTTGCCTAGATGTTTTTCTGATGACAGAGAAGCAGTAATGTTGTTCAGTGCTTAAGGTGCTTTGGGAGAAACTTTACTTGAAAGACCTTCAGTCTAGCAGACAAGTACCAACTCAGAGTGAAGAGCTGCACATTTTGAAGGCCCTAACGAACACAGAAATAATGGGGCCATCCTTCTATTCACTCAAGGCAATTATTTCTTCACCACTCAACAACACATGACTTCACTTACGTATGTATTTTTCAAAAGATATTCTTTGAAGAGATACTCTCCGTCAGGAAACATATTTTCATTCAACCAAATATTCTTGCAAAACAACAGAGAAGTTTTGGTGCACAAAAGCCCTTGCAGTCAACATTAAGCCCAATGCAGGCTGAGAAAACAATCCCTGTGTGGTGTAATTATGTTAGTCATTTAGTTAGTCTGAACAGAAAGGGTATTGGTATCTGAGAAGCTGAAGCAGATGACGTTATCCCTGTGGGACAGAGAACTGGAGTTCTCTGGAAGATTAGTTGGAGAAGGGGGTTGTGTGAGAAAAACTGTCATGTGCACTAAAACCAGAGTCAAGTGATGGAGACTCAACCATATCCCTTAGGAAACTGTTCCAATAATAACTTTGACAACATTTAAAATCTTACCTCTTTGGTCGTGCTTTCCTTTTTCCAGCTCTAGTTCTGAGCCACAGGATTCTGTCCGCCAGTCTCAGGCACATTTCTGCTCATGATGTTTGAAGATTGGTAGTACAACCCAGGAGTTCACTTCCTTTGAAGTATTTTTCATTCCACTTAGAGATCTTTCCACCACTTTTTGATTGGTCTTCTTTTGTATCAGAAAAATAAGTCCTTTGGAGGTCAATCACAGTACTGCTGAGACTGTGTAGGAAGGTACTTAGAAAAGGCATGTGGAAGGTCTAGGGAGATCCTTTGGAAAGCTATAAAGCTCTGCAATGAACGCTAACCAGAACCTTTTCCTGGAGCCTTCATAAAGAAAACTTCTGCCTTATTAAAAATTAACATTTTCAATCTAAATCTTAGTTTGAGTTGTGAATACAGAATGAGCCCAGCAAAAGTGAGAATTGAATTGAATTCCATGGTGCAGATCCCACATGGTCAACCCACTAGAGGAGCAACTGTGGACATATGCTGTTGTAAATAACAGCAGAATTGTCCCCTTATCAGGAGACTTAACTACATTGTGCCTTGCACTCATGTTATTCTTTGGAAAGTCTTTGTGTAACATTACTGGTTGTCTTGAAAAAATTGGGATTAACTTGGAAGACATATATTGCAAATTGGATTAGACTTCAAAGAGGTGTTGCCAAAGAGAACTTTTAAAAGGCTTTTAAAAATGTATTGTACCGATATAGGCTCTTTCCCTTTGAACATGAAAAAGAAAAAGAAAAAAAGGCAGAGTTTAATATTTCTTAAATACATCCAACAATTAAATTGCTTGGTAGTGAAGCAAATCACACTGGGAGGTTTTCAAAGGAAAAGGCATATTTTAGTGACCTATCAGCAGACTGTTTCTTCTCAGTTTTCCCATGCCTCCTGAAGTAGCCATTCCCTGTTAGCAGCCCGGGGCTTGCATACCAGGAAAGGGGATGGCATGGAAGAGGAAAGCAGTGGCAACTTCTCCTCCGCAGGGCAAGGACCAAATGCTGAAATGCAGAAACAACCCAAAAAACCCGGACAAAGGGGATAAAAAAGTCCAATATTTGCAGGACGAGGCAGAGCCCAGAGGGAGGGGGCAGGCCGCAGGCCCACCTCAGGCCGCCGGTTGCTATGGTGACGCCAGGCTGCACCAGGGCCCAAAGCCCACCTGAAGCCTATCTCTGTGTGGTGCTGGCTCTCTGCACAAAATGCAACATGGACACCCCATCACACAGCTACTGAAACAACTCTCCATATGGCATCTTGCTGTCTCCTCTTTGCCATCCCTGATCTAGCAAGCCAGCTGAAATGGGGGAGTCCATATCTTGGTTGAGGACTATCTCATTTATACCCACCTGGGTATAAAACAGCCCCTTCTTTTTTATCCTTTCCAGCCAGATTGTAGCTATCTGCTTCTCAGGAACTACAAAACAAGCTGGGGGCCGGAAGTAGGGACTCTGAAACACCACATAGGGTCTAAACTGAGGGTGATGAGGAAGACATGAGCTGATTTCTGCCTAGTGCCTCGTGGATAGTGTCTGCCCCAAAACTTGCATGTGCTGTGGCTTGAGGAGCTGGGGTGAGCAGGAAAGGGGAGGTGTTTTCAAACATCCCACAGCTCTCCCTTAAGGTTTTTACTTCCAGGCCTTTGAATGGACTTCTGTTCCTTTGCATCTATGTTTCCATCCTTCTTTAGGGTAACAGGGATTATTTATCAGCAAGGCTTTTAGGTAACCTGTTTTACTGCAGGGGAGCTTGGAGCAATAACTGGTGGATGAAGTGCTTCTCCAGGCATTT
Organism: Gallus gallus; assembly: GCF_016699485.2. Classification (NCBI taxonomy): domain Eukaryota; kingdom Metazoa; phylum Chordata; class Aves; order Galliformes; family Phasianidae; genus Gallus; species Gallus gallus. The sequence continues at coordinate 15,103,712 of NC_052544.1, forward strand.
TGTTGTTTGGAAGAGCATGCGAAATGCACAGTAGAAGTGCCAAGCATTGCTGTCATACATACCTTGGCCTACTGCAGATTTTCTATGGGGAAGAGTAAATACAGAGGCTAAAATGTCATTGTTTTTGTAGAACATAATAGCTCTTTTTCTTTCTCTCCTGAGAAGCCTGGGAACTCCAAACAAATTTGGGGGCAGTTTTATTAAACAAAAATATTCTTGCATTATGAGCTAATTTATATCTTTCCAGCCCAGCCCCACAAAAGGTCAGTTGAACAAATCACTCTCTCAGGAGCTGGGGAGAAGTTGTGAGCTTACAGTAATCCTCCTAATTGCACACTACCTCAGTTTCTCATTTTGTTAATGAGTGGCCAGCAAATCTTGGCTTTTGGAGCTCATTATCAACCTGCTCCATACTCTCCCTTTAGATACACACACTGCACATCCTGCTGGCTTAGGTGTCCTACATGTTGCCTTCTGTGTCTTTCTGGTGGACAATCATTATATAGGTCAACTATAAATAATGGGGGTGCTGCAGCGTGTATGGATTAATGCCGATGAAGAAGCAGAACAGAATCAGTGCTAGTGGCCAGCTTTGTTCCCGTGGGGAGCTTTAAAATCCAGTCTGGCTTCCAGAAGATCTCTGCCAGTGGAAACTGCCCAGGTGCAACACTTCATCACTGTATCACCCTGCCTGGGTCAGCCCCACCTAGCTTTATTATTAGACAAAATTTTACAATTAGAAGCTCAGGTCAATTTTTCACTATCTGCAAATTAAAAAGAAAAAAAAGTGGTTTGAATTTTCTCCAGACTTTACAAGACCCTTCTCCTTTTCTTTCAGAGTAGATCTGGCAATTTTCAGGCCTAATGAATTTTCCAAGTCCCAGTAAAAAGGGAAGCTGCCTACAACTCTCCCTACAAGCTTCCAGACCTTCTGGCTCCTCAAAGTTCAGCAGAGCTTTCCATTGTGGTGCCTCTTTGTGGTACGTGTAGTAAAGGTTTAAACTCCTTCCAGACTTTCTTTTTTGTTTACGGTCCATCTCAAACACACAACAGAAGTGGTATTAGAAGTTGAATTTGGTTGAAGAACGATGACATCTGTTCCAGTGTCAGGTGACTGCCATTTTTTGAGGGTATTGTGACAAGAACATTACATAAGAGCATGACTAGATGAGAAACATGTCCCACCTCTGTCCCCTGGATTCCTGCTCTAAGACTGTTGAAGCTGCGAAAAATCCATTTTCTACAGCTTCTTCAGAAGCCAGAATTTATTTTAGAAGAACATTCAACTATTTTATCAGCTGTTTGAGATCAAATATCCACTCTTATCCAGAGAAGTAGCGGCTACTTCTCAGTTTCCTCCGCAAACTTCTGGAATTATATTCTTAAGAAATAAAATAACACCAGTCATTGTTAACTAGCCATAGCCCTTGCGTTTGAGATTGTCCCACAAAGGCCATGTCATTAGGAGATTCCATGCACATAAAGCTGCCCCTAACAATATAATACCAGCAACAGCCCAGATCTCCTCACCAGACTTGACTGTAGAGTTCTTCCCAGGGACTTCCATCCAGCCTCTGTCTAACTAGAAAGCCTCTCATTTCCTGCATGCAGAGGCTGAAATAGCCACCTGCAACACAAGTCACTGAACATCTCCCTGAAGAACTCATGCTACATGATCAAAAACACTCCTACAAATCTAAGCACAGTCATGTTCCCTTTCTGTACATAAAAGGGCCACATTGCCATATGTCCAAAACTAAACTATCTCTTCCATCTTGCAAAAATAAAAGAAAAGGCTGACCTAATACATCACAGGTTTCCTCCATTTTATCTCCTTTTTTTCTTATCAGTTTCTCAATATGCAGGTAAAAATCTGAATTGGCTGTTCCAAAGCATCTGTGTGCCTCCTTCTATAGCTGAAGTACCCTAAAACCTCAGAATTTGGCTCTTTGTCTATACCCTGTTGAGAATTTGCTACTGTCAGAAAACTGTCCTTGTCTGATGCTTCTTTCTGGAGACTGGAGGCCATGGAGGCAGTCATTTGTCTCCTAATTTCTTCTCCAGCATCTGTTGCACCTCTTACCCTCAGCCCCAAATATCACATGAACTGCAGACTCCACACCAGAGGAATTACACTGAGCTTGAGGCAGCCATGATTTATTTTGCAATACAAATTGCATTGTAAGTTATGCTTCCCTCAAAGGCAAGGGATACTGACAAGAGCACCTGTTCCCCAGATTCCTCCCTTTTCCCCAAATCAGTCTCCTTCAATGACAAGTCATGGCCAGCATGGTTTAGAGTTCAGGTCACAGGACCCTGCAAGCTGGAACAACTGGGGGCAGTTGCTTAGACACATTTTGAGGGGATACTTTATTTATTCTTAGTACACAGGAATGGGAGACTCTTAAATTGAAACTTGCAGAGACAAAGTAAATAATAATGGTTATAGCTAGCCAGGCTGTCTGGCTTGATTGTCCTTGCAAGGAACAGGATTAGTAATAAAAAATAGCAAACTAATAAAAAAAAAAAAAAAAAAAGTGACATATTACCTATGGCTTTTCTTGTTTTAACTGTTCTTTTTCTTATGTGTTAACACATGTTGGTACACATTAGAAAAGGCAGGCTTAACAATGTTTGTGTCATTCATCTTCATACTTAGTAAGTTTTTCAGGCTCTAAGATTTAAAAGCTCTGTTTGAGACAAGTTCAAATCAATAAACTTGAGATGAGCAATTGGCAGCCATGCAGGAGAACCAAACAATCAGTTTTAATGGATCACCTTCTTAGCTTTTCCCCATCTCTTTCTGTGAGTGCCTAGTTCTCATGAGGCTGTTCATACAGACAAGGATTTTCTTTCATTTTGTTGTCTTACATCTTACCTCCACCACCTGGAAAGCTTTCCTGGACACCCAGTCACTTGAAGTGACTCCAGTGATGGGCTTCCAGAACTGCCCATCATGTTTATTGCATGTGCCCAAAGCAGCCAGTGAGAGTCCTTTGGAGCAGCTGGTGCCACCTGTCCTTTGCAGTCAGTACACACAAATACTTTTCTGCCTCCAGAAGGACGTGACAGAATAGCAGAGGTGAGACAGCATTAACAATTGCATCAAGACAGGCTGAGTCTTCTACTTCAGAACTCACCAGTGTCCTTTGGACTCTCCCCTTCACAACATGCTTGTTGTTGCGATGCATAATGACTCATATCTTTGAGAGGAACTATAGGAAAAGGTGTGTTGTATTTGTTCAAAAATTAATTATTGATGTCAGTCAAACTCCTCAGCCTTGGAGGTGTGAAGGCAAAACATTAAACCTGTGCAAAGGTCAGCCGGGACCTCCCTGTTCAATGAAAGGAACTAAGGCAGAATGATGAATTGCCAATGAGTTCCTGTGTGTTCAAGCAAGTGACAAACTATTAACCTGTAAAACCGAACGTTGCAATACAGGAATTCAGTTTTGGGATAGTTTTCACTGAAGTATCCAAGTGGTAAGTTTTCTGAGTTTGTGATATCATGTCAGATATATATATGAAGATATATATGTTTACATAAATTATAAATTTATATTTATATTTGGTGCCCTCTACTTGGGCACCAAATACAGAGAAACAAAATAATGCAAAAGGAAATAGAAGTTATTGAGAGCTATAAACAAAGGTGAAATACAGGATATTTTGCCAGACCAATTTTACTTTTGGCTAAAGCTAGCACTCAGTTTCCTTTGGACATAACAAAAAAACATTGCTGGTAAATGAAAAGGAGGAGGAGCAAATGGTCACTCCATCACTGGATACTGGAACAAATATGGTTCCATCAGTATGGAACCATTTGTTGAACTGGGATACTAAATTACTCCTTTGTTTATTACCCTCTTATTTTAGACCACTTATGAAACAGGAAATGTCTTAAGGTCAAATCTTCCACTGAGTTATGCTTAAAGATCAAGAGCAACTAAACCCAGTAAATTGCACAACCAGATTTTTGTACAGATGGAACAGCAAATAAATAAAAAACGGAAGTTTTGATGATCATGTGCTTCAAAAAACCCCGAGACCAACACCATTTCAATGGTCCATGAGAGATCCCAGTCTCCCACAGATCTTGGGATGCAGATTTTTTAATGAATCTGTTTTTTCTGCTAAAAAAGTTGAGCGCATATTAAAAGAAGACAAGTAACACACAGCCTGCTCCCATGCTTGCATGTGATCTATCGTCCCAGCTCACAGTGAGTTTTTAATGTAATGATTTTGCAGGCCTGAGGCTCCCACACTTACTTGGATATGAACAGACACTCACCCACTTAGCAAGTTAGGATCCTAAGCCAGACCAGACATTTTTTGTTCAGGTCCTTAAAAGTTGTTCCCTCTGTTTGCTTTCCTTAGTAATCCATGAGTGTTGAACATCTGGGAATCATCTTCTGTTTTCTGACAACTATGAAGACTCTCATACTTTGAGTAAGCTCTGCAAAGTTCATTGTCCTGCCCAGCAGGTTTGTAAACTTTGTCAAAAGAACCAAGCAGATGTTCTCCTGGGTCACTGGACATCCAACTTTCTTACCTGCTTTGGATGGGAAGTCACATCAGTTTCAATCTCTCCTACACGGCTTTTGTATGTAATGGCCTACATTAATTTGGTCAGCTTACACTAAGACACTCAGAAAAGCCAGGAAGCATTCCATTTCCACGATAAAAATAAATGTTCAAGATACTTCTTAGAAATATGCATACATTTTAAAAATAAACCACACCAAAGAAAGTAAACAAAGCAAAAGCCTCTGCTATTTTATGAGACCAATTTCATTTCAAAGTGAATTCAGACCTATGACTTTGGTTATGTCTGCTCTGGAACTTGATATCTGCCAGCAAGTCTGCATCAGACAAAATTTCCTGTGTGTTCAGGGAGAACCTGCAAGTGCAACTTCATTCAGAGCACCAGAGCAACTCTGCATCCTTTCCCTGAGTGTGCAACAACCTCAGTCCTCTCCTACTGTTATGTGTGCATGCTCCAGCTATGCGGACACAAAGTGAGTGTGCAAACACATTGCACACTGATAGTCCTTGAGGGTGCCCTCTGCATCCCATACTGACACAAGAAATCCCTGTGAAGCAGGGATACTAAGGCAAAAACAGACCTGTAGGATTTGAAGGGGAGTTGTGCATTCTCACCACCTTGTTTAACAGGGTCAAAGACTGTATTTAAAAAAAAAAAGAAAAAGAAAGAAATCATATTCTCATTAGGGTCTGCAGGCTTGGCTTGCCTAAGAACTGAAATAACTTACTGCACTGAAGTTAGACTTGGATTGCAAACATAGGGGAATACTTAAACCCACGCTTGTATTTCACATACTTCACAGGTTCTGAATACTATGAATATCAACTTTGAATTGCTGTTGCACTAGACAGCAGACCTGACCAGACAGTTGCAAACACACCTGAGTAACACAGCTTCAACTCTGAGTTTAACACGAATAAGTCACCTGAGTCAAATTTATTCACGTGTCTTTTTAAAGGCTCCAGTTCTCTGCTCAGGAGCAAAGTGCTGACACTCTTACTAAAAAGACAATTCAGCTGGTCACAAACATCAGTGACTATATTTGCATCTGCCATCACAAATATATTTTGGTTTTAGATGGGGGAGAAAAGAAAACAAACACAACATTTTCTGGTTAAACAGAAACAGAGTATGGTATCACTGAGACTTTCTAAAGGAGAGTTTATTTAATTTATTCTTCTGTACACATAGCTAGTTTGCTAGGATATTATAACTCAACTCATTTCTCTGGTGACCCATGGCAACCTCTGGATCAAAAGGATTACTCGTGACTCATAACTTACCTTGCCTAAATATAAATATAGGGCTTTAGGTTAAGTAATCTAGGCCTTAATCAATAAAACATTTAAAGTGACAGTACAAGGAGGGATTTCAAAAGTTGTGCTATTTTAATATTAACTCCTAATACCTGAATTTCTGGGGCTGTTCTTTTCTGGTTTTAACAGAGATGCCCCACATCAAGGATTTTCCATGCATTTTGTACGCACAAGTACAGCTGCACACAGTTTGAATGTTCTCCTGTTCCATAGCAGACATATGCTCATTTTCCCTCACAGGAAATCCAAGCAATTGCCCCTGTGTGGAATACCACAATTAGGTGACCATAATTGCATACCTAATGAGCTTGTACATGTTTTGAGTGCCAGTTTCTCAGATGTGGCCACCTAAATGGGTATCTAAAATCTCACTTTTGGGTGGTGAGGTTGACAAAAAACGTATGAAAGTCTTATTTCATATACTTAAATTGGACCATTTAAATGCCCAATACTTTCTTAAGTGCCTGCATTTCAATATCATGTCTTAAGTGCAAATCGCCCAACCTTGTGGGCTAGCATTGGCAACCAGATGTTGAGAAAATACAAATTGAATAAAATACGACTCTTTCAAAAGAAGACTGGAAACTTTCCAAATAACTGCAGGGATGTAAGGTTACGAAATTGTTTCTTCTCAGCCTGGGAAATCACAGGGTCATTCCTGTTAGTAGCCACAGCAGTGGGTTGAGGAAAGCAGATCGTCTTGGCCAGCCCACAGTGCCAACCCAAACCCTCTGTATCCAGATGAGCAGAGGGCTGAGCACAGGACAAGGACTCCGCACTCCCAAGTAATACAGCTTCTACAACCCATACGTTCTCCCTTCTTTTCCTGACTGAACTCATGGATGTTTGTTACAGCACTTTGGAAAGCTGTACTAAGACCAGTCAGTATGGCCACCCCAAGGGTAGTAGAGCTGTACATAGTGACAACAAGCTGGAGTCTTAGATACCCAAAGCATTTTATGTTTTTTGTACTGCTTAGCTAGCCTGGGGCAAGGAATGAAATGCAGCATGGTGTAGACCACAGCAATTTCAAAGTGTACAGGCACAAATAGATTATTACACTTTATATGATGTAAAATGACTTTCTGACCAAGAAGGAAGTCAAGATATTGATAAGAAGCTGGTTTTATCTGGAATTATTTTGGTATTACTGACTAGCTAACACTCTGTAAACAAATATCAACTACGCTTTCTGTTGTCTGTAGTTCCACTGATTTCAGTGGTGAAGGTCTGGGCTAATAAACTTTCCTCAGAGCTTGAATAGTCCAATTTAGGAATAGGTGGAAATGCTAGTTTCAGTTACTAAATAACTGCATATTTTCTTTCTGAGGGAAAGAGCAGGATTTGTATCTGGCTTTTATTCTTGCCCAGGGTAATGGAAAAGAGCAGATTAATTGCAGCTTTAGAAACCCTTCCATGAGTTCTTTAGTATGAATTATTTTATATAATTCACAGAGAAGGTGACATGATTTACATCAATATATACAGTTAAATTGTTCTATATTGTAAACCATTAGCAAAGAAGGATGAAGGGCTTATGAAGAGGAGTGGAGAGACTATAATGTTATGACAGAATGAAAAATTTCTGGACATGCAAGAAGACATCACACTGTTTCCATTGGAAGATAGTTGTGTATGTTTCCTACAGCAACTATAAGATCTTTGGCCTGTGCACTGTAGACTATTCTCTGTTTATTTTCATTATATACCAGAACCTTTTTTACAGAAGAGCAGAGCAGACTGTACTTTAACTCCTAAATTTGGGGGAGGAGGAAGTTCCACAAGGGTGTTATGTGGCAGAGGGATATAACTCACAATAAATTGGTGTTATCCGGTCACATTGCTCATCCAAGTCCTCAGTAAGGCAAGAAAAATATTTCTTACTGCACAGGCTGGTTCTTGCAGAGGCATGAAGAGCCGCTGCCCCATGTTTCCATTCCCAAATGAAGGAGAAATGTCCTCAGTGTCAGCACACAGGGCTTCATTCAGAGCTGCTGGAATGTGAAACCCTGAGTTGAGGGAGCAAGAGAGAGCAGAGGCCTCTTCCTCCATCAAGCATGGGAGCTTGCAGTGGGTGGGTTTCATGCTGGAGGCTTCCACCGGAGGCTATGAGTGGAGAAAAGAGTACAGCAAACCCCAACCCAAATGGTTTACGCTGAGAAACAGAACTCGCTCTGAAGAAAAGGGTTGGGAACCCAGATGGCACTGAGGGAAGAAAAACTCTCTTATTGTTGACACAGTTTATCCTTCTCAGAATATAGTTTTGTTGTCCACTATAAGCTGTAGTTCACCATAAGGGAAAGGAGCACTTTCCAAGCCATTACAGGACTCCTGATTCTCTCTTCAGTTTGGTAGTGGCTTCAGCATTGCAAGCTTTCTTTTTGGTGCTGAGTATGCCTGAAGAAAAATGATCAACCCAACTCTTAATCATTCCTACAACTGTGTTTCAAGAAACATTCTTGTTTTCTAAAGGGTGTTCATTTTTTTCCCCTAGGGACCCATTTAACTTTCCTTTCTAATCTCCTAATGATCTGGAATAAGGTCTTTAGTTGCTTTGCTTGTTGTGAAACAGCTTGGGGAGATAGCTCCTAGTCCATGTTAACCACACTTCAAATACTCTTTGTATGACTGATGCAAAGCCATAATCTCCCAAAGCAAGTTTATAACCATTTTAACAACCGAGACTTAAGGAGGTTATTGCAGGATGGGCAGGGAGAGAGAGGTGAAGAACTGACCAAGGAAGCACAGTTCAGTTTGTCTTCCAAACAGCTCCATATCTCTTACAGCTTTACAAGGATGAAGTGATTGATGAACAAACAAGAGGGCCTAATCTCAAGTAAAGGAGAAGGGGGGAGGGGAGTATTCTGACCAGCAGCCTTCTTCTGGAAGGTCATACAAGCACATTGCTATTTCTTTGCAGTGAAGCAAATGACTGAGTTTCATAGGACTCAGAACCTTCAAACAGAAGTGAAACATACCCTTGGGATAATGAATTTTACAAGCTGTGAGGTCTGAATGCACACACGTAGCAGCTGTGTGCTGTCCTTGGGGACATCAATGGAGAGTGTAAAAAAGAGGTAAAAACTTTGTATTTTAACACCGAGGAATATATTCCATGAAGCTGTTCCTCAGTCAAAGTCTATCTCTGACTTTTCTCTTTGGATCTGCCTTTTAGGAAGAGAAACACTGCATATATCAGGGACAGAATACAGATTTGGATTTAAAATTAAGATGATTTCAACAGCCCTTCAAAGAAGTCTCTCAAGAACATAGTAAAACACACAGTCTTGTACACCGACAAAACTGCTTTGAGAGTACCTTCATTTTTGACTGCTTTCTATTTATTCAATTTCTTTTAAGTAAGCCTCAATTAGTTTGGAGATTCAAATGTGGAGAAGAAGTAAGGGAAGCAAGAAGCTCAGCCCACCAAATTGTGGCTCACTAGCAGAATTTTCACAGCTTTAAAACAGTCTTCCTCCACAGGGCGCAGTGCTTCCGCCTAAACCTGCTTGTGAGAATTTATTATCCCTGTGTGCAAGTCTTTGAAACCAGGATTTTAACGGTAATAATTTCTCAGCAGTGAAATTCATGAGAGGCTGTAATATAATGCCAAGTCTATCCTATTATGGTTTTAATTGGAATATACGTTTTATGTGTTATTAGAGCAATGTTACTGTCCTCCTTATGCTTAATACTATATGAATAGCTAAAGCCCTCTAATGACCATGTAATTTATTGTCCCTATAGTTATGGCATTAAGCTACAAGTCACCTAATACTTGCAAACATTGTAAACTCCAATTACAGCTACACCAGTGATCCTTCTGTCAACTGAGCTAAAAATGAGTCAATGATAAGGTTAAGCACTGAGCCACGTAACACAGTTATCTGGAGCTCAGCACCTGTACTACAGAGAAATGTCCAATAAACTATGGTTAAATAGTTTTACTTTGTTATCAGATATAAGTATAGCAAATACAATCAGCTTCCAGAATGATGTTGATCACCATCATTCCAACAATCTTTTATGTATTTGTCAGCTTTATCCTAATTTACTGCTAACAGTCAATCACTGCTTCTCAAGAACCTGAGAGATTTCACAGACACCAGGTTGGATTCTGGCTACCCCTACAGAAAATCTTGGAGGCTCATGAAAGTATTGCCTGCAGCTTCTATTCAAGAGAAGCATTGTCTTCAAATACCTACATAATGTCTTCAAATGATGGCTGGACTAGATAATCTTAAAGGTCTTTTCCAGCCTGGATGATTCTATGATTCTGTGAAAAGTACTGTAGAAAAATATATTAATCTTTAAGGTTTATTTCCTTATGGATTACATGTGTGTATATATATTCTCACAAACTGTAAATTGCATTTGTTTTGGAGACACAAGAGACACCAAAGAGAATTGCAGCACCAGTTGCACTGGTAATCTTATAAATGTCAGTGGAAATTCTCTCCTGGCTGATCCGTGATATATGTGTAATTCCTCTGGATAAGCATTCCTTTCAAAAGAATACATGTAGCAAACTGAATACATAAAATGGATAAATCATCCATCCTCATTCGTGGTGTGTGATTATTCACTTGTACCACGTAACATTTCTGCAGCCCAGAAGGTGAACTAAATCGTACTAAAGAGGAAAACAAGAAATTGGACATTTCAACCACACATTTTTTAAAAGGAATGAGCAGTCAGACTACATTTTGTGACACATTTGAGATTTGTGTGTGGCTTCATATGTTTTCCCATGACCATCCAAATATTCATGGAGAATTAATAACATGGTCCTATCTTTAGCAAGTTCCATTCATTCTTATTTGTATCTGGCTATAATCAGCACAGAGACCCCAAATATTGGACGACTGCATTTGATTCTTGAGTTCTTTTCTTTTTGTTTATGTCAAAGCAAATTAGCTGGAAGGACCCTGACGAGGAAATCGACCAAACAGTGGAAGGTCAAGAGGGCATTTCACTGAAATGTAATATAATAAGTACAACTTAAACAGTGACAAATCCCATTCACCTCTTTTGTTTTCTTGAAATGTTTAGAATTATTTTTAACCGTCTTTTTAATAAATAAAATTGTTCTATTGGTTTATCATACATTTGGATTTCATTAATTTTAGAATATATTCCAGGCATCTAAAATTAAACAGATGTCATTGGGCTCATTTAGACCTCAAATAACCCTTGCAACAAAACCAATTATTCAAGGGTCAGCTGGAAGTTGGAATTTAATAATAAAGAAAAGTTTAAAAGTGAACAAAGAAAAGGAAGAAGAGGAAAAAGAAGCAGCAATGCCAATTCTCTGTCCACACAATTATTAGTGCAAAAATAAAAAGTTGAAGATCTATTTTAATATGAGGGAAAAGGATGGAGCTAAAGAGTGAAAGTTCAAGAAAACTTATTTATCCTCTGAATGTTCCTTCTCCAGGGGGAAATAGTCAAAAAATTTTTCTTCCAGATTTCTAGCTTTGCCATAGGGATGGATAAAAGAAGAAAGGTTTGGTTTTGTTCTGGAAGTTGATCCTGTGGTCAAAGAAATGTATAAAATATCATGATCAGTCTTTGTCTACTCTACCAGGAAACACCATGGCAGAACCTGGGAATCCCAGCTACAATCCCATACTCCAAACAACACTTCCACCTACTGTAAGAATGTCGGGGTTTGATTTTGGCTTGCAAGCACGAACTATAACACTGGGGAGACTGCAGGCAGCGGAAAAAAAATTGTGTCTCTAGGAGCCTCTAGAAGTTTCCATCTCGTCAACAAGGACTCAGCTTCACAAGTGAGTGACCTGATGTTTGGCACCAATGAGAAGGCAAGGACTGGTTGGAGACTGGAGAACACCTGCAGTAGTGTTCTCAAACTGATATCTCAGGGGGCAATGCTGAGACAGCACAAGTTCCTTGGGAGAAACAAATGGCTTCTGATATCCCTAAGGAAAGAGAAGTTTAAAAAACATGAGTGAAAGCTGATTGCTCTCCCTTCTTCCTCACCTTACCAAAGAGGGAACTGGGTTCCCAGCTCTGTAGGCATCTCCAGATTCACACAGGTGGGTCTGCAATCAGATGCTAAAAATCCAACCATTGTGATTTCTTTGCTGAAAATTAGGAGCTGAATTTTACTTTGCTGAGCAGGAGGGAAAACAAGAATTGCCTTTCCTTCATAACCTGAGAGGTTTAGCTAAGTTCTCCTGCCAGGCAGCAAAGATCTCCGGTAGCCTCTACCCTAAGTTATACTGTTCTATTTAGATGTCAAGATTGCTCAGTGGAGTCCTAAGTAATAATAATAATAATAATAATAATAATAATAATAATAATAATAATAATAATGATGATGATGATGTATTGTATGAAAACTGTAGTATCATGACTCCAAATCCCACTGTAGAAGTTGAGGATCTCTCTGAAATGCTATCAGGCACAATGGAAAGAGAGTAGGAGGCTGACATCTTTTATAAATAATCATAGATTATTTATAAAAACACTTTTATTCCCTTGACCCACATTATGTCTTCTCTCACCTCCTACAAATTGTATATGGTGGTCTTGGCTGGTTGAGCAGACATGCTGGCTTGTTTCTTGGTACTGCAGTTCTCTACTGTGCTGGTTGCTCCCAGGAAGGCACCACAGCCCAACAGTACTTCTCTCCATAGGAATTTTATCCCTAAATTGAAAGGAGAGAAGAATGTGAAAGCATCAGTAATGAGCAAGGGTACGAGAAGACCTCTGAATGACCCAGCCTGTTTGAGCACAGCTGGAGAAGGAGAGGTGACTCCACTTGGAAGGTCCTTCCAGACCAGCATCAGGGCTCTGGCATCCAGCCTGCTGAGCCACCACAAGGATCAGCATCCTAAACAGCGAACAGTAGCTCACAGCACAGGAGGATGCAAAGTTAGTAGAGACCCTAGAACAGCAACACTCCTTCAGAAGCTCTTAGGCACAGTGAGGAAGCTGAGCATCCCACCACATAACCTCCCTCCAGCAGCTGGCAGAGGGCAGGGTCTGCCCTACCTGCTGGCTTATGCTGCCCTGAGGTTGGTATCTGGACTTAGATCTGGCCACGTTTGCAAAGCCGAGTGACTGAAACCAATGGCAATAACACTGAACCAGTCTAACCCCTCTTCAGTCAGTGAGCTTGATGCAAGGAGCCAAGGGGACAGTCAAGCTCTGTAGTGTGGACATAGCTGCAAATGTCCCTATTCATTGCAGGGCACATGTAGCAGAGCAGCATCCTCAGCTCCCACATTCGGCACCAATCAGAAGAGCTTTGCCTACTGTGGCTCTGGTCGAGCTCTCAACCCTCTGCTTGTAAATAACCTCAGATAACAGATGGCAGTGAACTTACAAGAGTCATGAAATTGTACAAAACTGTCATAGCAGTAAGGTTAGCAGATCTGCCAGGAGTCAGTTTCAGTTAAAGCAACAGATGCTGCTGCAGAGAGAGATGCATTGCAGGAACTTCAGCCTTTACAGAAAACAAATGTACCTCTTCAGATTTCAATTTTTCAGCCTCTCATTTTGCTTTGTTTTGTTTTTTACGTTTTCCCCCTATTTTCTTAGTGCATTCCACATTTAAAAAACAAAGGCTGCTCATGGTGGAGGAGCAATAGTGGCTTTCATATTTAATAACTCCTAAATCTTGTTCAACATGTGGCAATTGTTAGGTAGATTTGAGCTGCAATTAAAGAGGCACCCTTCTTTCTCTTCAGCAACAATATAGGCTCTTAATCCGACTAAAACCATCATATTTTAAGAGCTGAGATCATCCTGAGGCAAATGGCATCAAACTGAACACGGATCTGTTTTTCATAGGAAAGTTTAAAAGTTAAAGTTCACTTTCCTAGAAGTCTTCCATTAGGGAGACAGCAGCTCCGAGCGCTCTTTTCAAGCACTCCCAGGTATCCATCATCCAAAACAACGTCTGGGGATGGAGAGGAGAGGATAATTACCGAAATTCCTTTGTGAAATCCCTTTTTCTTTAAGAGCCTGAGTCGGGGCTCTAAATAGGAGTGAGATGAGGGGGGGTTGTTGCCTGATTATAGATTTGACTGAAGATAAAAGTACTATTTGTGTGACTCAGCCCTCGCACTGCTCGCAGCTCTGATTTGGGCAACTGATAAAGACTGTGAAAGGCAGGAATAAACAGTGATAAAACAACTGAGCATGGTTTGGCTTCAGACCAAAACACACATTTAATAAAACCTGCAAGGTTCATGGGGAGACATTGTTGTTTCCTCCTGTGGTGCTGAGGTAGCTGTAAAAATCCATGAGCCATCAGCATGAGCCTGATCCATGCTGTCTCCATAGCACAGTGCAGGACGCTGGGCTGCTGGTCAGGACATTACACTGGTGGTTCTGGTTATCTTTGCAGCCTTTGGGTCTGCCAATCGTTTTTTTCAGCTGCAAGACAAGAAAATAGTTGCTGGGGGACCAAAGGCGGGGCTAAAAGCTGATAGTGATGCACACAACCAGGTTATATAAACACTTGGAAGGTCCCTGATCCCCACACTGCCTTATGCAGCCCATGGATTCTCTTTTCTTTCCTCCATTTTTCACTGATCTTATGCTCCAGAGCAATTTTAGCTAAGGACGTGAGCCCTCACACAGATTTACTGCTTTCATCTGTGCAAAGGGGAGACTCAGCGTGACAGCAACTGTGTCTTCCAGAGGATCTGTGCCAGGAGGCATCTATTAATATCCACCAGTCATGCTGCTAAACCCCCGCATCCTCCTTTGAAAAGGTAATCCTGTATTGTATAGGTTCAACAAATGAGAACACCGAGGGATTTCCCTCATTTATAATAACTGCAAATGACTTGAATGAAAATGCCTCCGCAAACTATCCAAGTTTGTAGAGGGCACAAAACTGAAGAGGGAACAAATAACGAGGACCGAGGGATTTGAATCCACTGGTTGCCTGGCCAGTGAATGGAAAATGCAGTTTAATGTACAGAAACATAAAATAATAAGTCTGGGGCCAATGAACCAGACAGGAGGATATTGTACCGAACAGCAGTGCATCATATTGTCCAGTGAAGGGATTTAGAGGTCACTGTGGAAAAATCCTAGAAGAATCAAACTTGGCATACAGCTGAAATGAAAATAGCTACAGGAAAACAGCAGAGAGGTGGAGGGAAAGGGAAGGGCCAGAGCCTTCCTCCACCGTCTGCACAGCACAGCAACAGCAGGACTTTACTCTAATTGGCACAGTGCTGTCCTGCCTGGGTAGCACAGCACAGAGACAGGAGGATCACACCTTCCCCAGGTATCTCAGTTCCTGTCCCACCTCTGCAGCCATCCCCATGGCTTGCCCTCCACCAGACACTGAGGGAATGGCATGCCAAAGTGTTCACTCCTTACTGATAAAGCTCAGGGGGATGCAACGCAAGTTCACTCCAGAGCTTAGTGATGCTGATAGGCAGGAATGCAGGAACCAAGAACTCCTGCTCATTTGATCATCTGCTTGTGCCTTGCTTCTGGCTCTGACAAGCAAGAGGAGCCAAGGCAGTAAAAGCCTGGGGATACAGCAGTCACAGCAGGCACAGCAGGTCTGCCTGTGAGAGCACAGAGCAACAGCCGAACCCTGCCCATATTTGTCCCCATCTGACCCTGCTCACATATTTGCAATGGCCTGTCTGAAATGAACCAAAATAGCAAAGCTAAGGTGACAGCTCACAACCCTCCCCATCTCCCAAACGAGCACTCTTCTTTTGTTATTTTCTGAGGTGGTGATGTAGCGATACACAACGGAAAATGGTGAGCAGATCTAGCATCAGCCTGAATCAGCAGCTCAGGCGCACGCCCAGGCAGCCCTACAAGATGCATTTGGCAGAAGGAGCAGGTGGGGAAGCGTTTTGTCAACTCTGGGACTGCTGGGCGAGAGCATCGCCTCTGCGCACCGCTTCCGCGTTAGTTCTGGTTTTTCCCACCTGGGGGAGCAGCAGAGATTCGAAGCCAGACTGACAGCGCGTCTTCCTTGTGAAACTGAGACACATAAAACATGGCAAACAGCCCCTGGAGGAAGGCTGCGAGGAGCATGCAGAGGATGGAGGCACAGGAAGCGCTCCCCATTCCTCTTCTGCCCTTCTGCGATGTTTTCCCCTCTTCTTCCCCATCCTTCCCCACCACTCCTGCAGAACCCCAGAAGGCTGCAGAGGACGGGGCCAGGAAGGGCGGCTGGGAGCAGTGCTGGGACCGCCGCCAGGCGTGGGGCACTGCACGGCACAGGGGCCGGTGGGTGGGTAGGGGCTGCCAGCCCAGTGGGGCCGCGACATCTGGCAGCCGCCAGCACCACCTGCTCCTCCACTGCTCTGCCCCTGGCCGTGTTCTCCTATAAACGGATAGGTAACCTGGCTGTGCTCCAGCTGAATGAGCGTGCATGCACTGCTCAGAATGAACCTGGGGATAGAAACACATTTCTGACCTATTATGCTGCCTGAAACACAGGACCTGGAACTGCTTCCAAGTTCTCCGTCCAGATGCATATCCTGGCTGCCTCCCAACTCTGTGGCAGGTGAGACAGATGTCAGAGTCTCTTGCTTGTCCTGTTCCCATCTTTCCATTGGAAAAAACAAAGGGGGGGAGATGGAGGAGGGGGGGGGGGTTGGGATGCACAGTCCCAAAGCCACAGCAAAGCCTACAGCACAAACAAGCCCCATGCCCATACTGCTTCTGTACAGACTTGCCTGCAGCCACGATGCAGCCCCTGTGCAAGCCCCCAAGGTCTGGATTTGACCATGCACATTGCATGGAATGCTTAACACACACCAGCTGATAACCTGTCAGTTTGATCTATGACAATTTCTTATTGAATAAATAACATTTTCATGCTGTCGGATCATTTCCTTTTCAGAGGCAGAGTGACTTGCATCCGGCACAAACATCAAGGAAAATAAAACATTGTTTACTGCCATAATATCCCATTGCTGCCAGCTGCCTCAGGCAATACCCTCTTTCTAAGACTTGCATTACTTGAAATGCAGACCAGCCAAATTCAGGTCTCCTTCTTTTTAAAAAAATTCTGCCCGTGTTCCCCATCCAACAAAGGCTTCTATCTCCAGCCCTTTGCTAAAGACCACTATTTTCCAAAGCAGGCTTTAAAACAGGAATTGAACAGCACAGAAATGTGACGCTGAATGCAATCTTTCAGAGATTTTCCAAAAGAGCACTCAGAAAAGACTTAGGAAGGTGCAGATATTTTCTTCTCCCACTCCTGATGCCAGAAGGGGCTTAAAAGTCAGCCCTGGAGGTGTTTTATTGTCTGAATAGACTCGCTGCAATAGTGGAGCAAAGATGAGCAGTTTTAGCTTCTGCTCTTCCATTAGTGTGCAAACTGTTAAAAGATGAGGAAAACTGCAATAATAAACATGAGCGAGCTTGCTGCAGCTGTGCCTGTCAGCTCCAGACATTAGTGTGGCTAATTCCAATTGGGAACAGTTCCTGAGCTTGGTGATAAATTAATCCCAGCTCTGATAGTATGTAAAGATTTCTCCATGCATAAGCTGAGAGGAAACTTCTCAAACTGTTTGCAAATTTCCCCTCACAGTTATTTTGGTGACTACGCACCAAAATATTTAGGCTGCGTATCTTTTTTGGACAGAGCACAACATATTTTTTATGTTGATTAAATATATTGGAATAAGTTAGGCTTCATGCGAAGGAAAAAATGACACAGAGGTTTGCGTTTACATTGCAGATGTATGAAGTACAGCCGATGGGGTTTATGCCCTCTTTCCTGGAGATAAGCTGCTATGGCTTCATAGGAAAAAAGCAGCGCTGTTGAACTCCTCTGAGAACGGCTGACATTTTACTTTAGATTGCTGGTTTTGGAAAAAAAAAAAAACCCACAGGCTGACTGCTAAAATCAGGAAATATGATATCATTCATCCATTTAGTTTTTTCTTTCCATCCATGTCCATGTTGCTGTTGGTCCATTGGCAGAACAACACAGCCCAGAGGACCAGATAGAAACCCTCATGGCAATGGCTCAGCTCGAGCAATGCCTGGGAAAGGCACAGCAATGAGGATGCCAGGGCAGCAGGATCCTGGGCAGCAGGGCACCCTCTGTGGGCTGCATCTGCCCTCCATTGGCTCTCCAATTCCTGTGCTTTCTCCCCAGCTTTCACACTCATACACCGCATTCATTTCGCAGTTGATTTTGGTCGCACTCCTGCAGGAGCTCCGGGTTTCAGGAAGTTATTCACCTGGGCAGTTTCATCTCGGCCCCAATGAATAGCTTCATTCTGACATAACAAATATAAACAGAGGGAAGGCTGCTTGCCACAAGGATTCCTTTATGCTGCGCCGTGAATTGTTGGCCAGTGGCCATTCAGCATTGAAAGGCATGAGCCACCTGTGTCAGGTATGCTTAAAGTTCATATTGACTCCTGCCCACCACTATTTACATGATGGACAACATCAGAGAAAGGTGAATTTAGTCATTAATTTTTGCCTGACACAGGAAACAGAAATGAAAAGGAGCCCTTTTTTTTCCACGCATTGCTTTTGTTTTCCAGCACCATCAGTCAACTGCCACCTCTGCATCACCTGCTGCGGGGCAAACGCAGGCCCAGGACACCAGGGATGTTTTTGGGTCCCTGCTGCCTGGCAGGGTGCACCCAACAGTACCCCATGCACCCATATTGCCTCCCGACCTCAACCAATATCAAGATTCGCCCGGCCGCACACAATGCAGCTTCCTGGGAATGGATTAGACAGCAATCTGTGTGGTATATTTGTTATGGCCACGACTTTCGTGGAGAAAACTGTGACTTCTAGCAGTTCGTGTAGACTTTGTAACCCCAGCCAGGCTGCTACTGACTCCTTGGTGAATTTTTACAGCTTTGGCTCTGTTTGTGAGCGGTATAGTCAAGAGCAGAGCTTTTAAATGGATTTAAGTTATTAGTTACGTATTACCGAAGGGTGTAACATTCTTTATGTTGTAACATAAAGTCCATTTGTCTCCTCTCCATTTCCCACAGCGTGCAATGTTAAATACAGTGCACCATTGTTGGGTTTCTCTCTGAAGTCGGCGTGGGGAATTGAGGGCCACGATTATGCACCAACCCCGGCTGCAGTGATCACAGCAAGGAAGGGATATCATACAGGTCCCAGCCCGTGGGAGACCTTGTGAGGTCCTATCCCATGTGGGATTCCTCTTCCCATGTAGAAGGAGGATGGTCAGTAGGAGAGTGCATGGCATGGCTCAGTTGGGAGGGCTGGAAGGACTTATAAAGGATTTACAAGCTGAGGGCTCAGCGATGCTATGTGCCACTGGAAGATTTATAGGGTCTCCTATCTGCTCCCTACTAGAAAACCTTGGGGGGGAAATCAGGATCCCTACCCATATGGATCATCTCCCCTTCTTCGTGCACACACTTCCCCAGCAGGAAAAATCTGCACTGTCTGGCAATGGCCTTTTTTGTGGATGGCATGGAGGGCAGAATTTTTGAGATTAGTACAAATACCCGTGTTTAAGAAACAACCCATTTTGCTTATATAAGGACTAGCAACACAGACAAAATCTGCAGCATATATCTGGTTTTCTCAAACAATTATTGGTGGGCAGCCAATATTTGTTTTTTCTCTCCAAAACAGTGAATAAACGACAGCACAAAGAGAACTGGCCACACTGTAAGCTAATGTCAGAGAAGAAACCCTGTGCACTACCCAAATGACTCAAGCCAGCTTATCTCCTGTTAGAAAAATACAGACAGGTAAGAGAGAGCCATCTAAATTATGGTTAAAACCATTCAAAAGATGTTTTAGCTCTGATATCCATCGGAGCAGGCAGTTAAATCCAGTCCCTTTCACATGCTTCATAGGTTTCTTTATAACTGAGGCCGCTTTAGGATTTTTGCTTTGTTGTATTTTTCCTGACCTAAAAAGTCCTCTTCTGACTAATAATAGCAGTTTAAAAGTTAGGCAGTTGTCCCAAAATCTTATTTCTTTCTGCAATAAAGCTGAGGGAAGGGCTACAGCTCTCCAACTGTCATAAACATGAAATCAGGCCCCGCAGAAATGCTGAGCTCAGAGACCTGTAGGTAAGGGACAATTCTATGGCTGTTGTCTGTCTGTAACGCACGTCATCTTTAGGGACTGACTCTCAGAATCCATCTATCACTTGGAGACAGAAAAGAAACAAAAGGGAAACTTTCTCCCAAATCATTCCAGGCCTGATCCTGCAACCATTTATTACGGGGCTTGTGTGGGATTATCCCCTTGCACAGACACCAGCCCCACTGACTCTTCAGTTCATGCTTAGCACTGTGCATATGAGCATTTGCATTGCGTGCATGAAATGTGTGGTGCTGCTCACCTGCCTGGACCTTCCCCATGCATGCAAAAGCATTCTGGCTCAGGGCACTGTGTGTTTGCAGAGCTGCCACTTGCACTTGAAATGAATACACCTAAATATTTACATGTATTTTGCTCCTATAGTAACAAGAACATTGCCACAATACGTCTCACGTAAACGCGCTGATAGATTCTAGCATTACACCGCTGATTTGAACAGCACGCCTACACATGCATGCAGTTCCTTGTTCACAAGCAAGCGCAGGCAGCTCACGGGATTCTATGAACCATCAGACACGCATCTGATGCGAGAAAAAAATCACAGAGAACGGGGAGAAACGGCGGCGACTGCAAAGCCGCAACCCCTGCGCGGGCAGCCCCACGTCCGGGCCGTGGAGGTGCAGAAAAGCGCCCGCAGCCCCGCAGCGCGCCGAGGCCACGCAGCGCTCCGCGCTCCCGCGCCCGCCGCCGGCCGCGGGCCGCCGCCACGAGGCGTTCGCCGGCTCCGGGCCGCGCTGCTCCACGGCGGCGGATGGTGTGAGCAGCTCCGGGCTGAGCCTCACTGATCTGCGGAAAGCCGGGCTTCCTCATGCGGGGCCGCTACCCTCCGTGCTGCCTCCCGGTGTTATTTAAGTTATTTAAGTTCTACCTGGCGTTGTTAATTGCCCTCTTGGTTGTGGGATTGAAAAAGGGAAATACCGTATTCAGTATTTTAAGGTTTACTCAGTTAAATCTTGTAGCTCTGCTAAGGGGATTTTTGCCTGGATATATGGATAGGTATCCACAGTGGTAAAATCAGGGCTTTTGTTGCATGCTGGTACAAAACAGTGCTAAGAAGTGGGAAGACAATGCATTTATTATTATTATTCTGTGTGTGTGTGTGTGTGTGTGAAGAATCTGGGATTAAGCTGATGGTTTGCCATAAAGTTCAGCAGACTCCACAATAACATTCTTCCTTCATCTCTGTTTCAGCTTCGTAGCAAGTCAAATGGAGAGCACACACCTCTCCTGTGCCTTAATTCTCCTCCTGACTGACAGTCATGGAAACAAGGAGATGTATGCAGAAGAAACAGAAAATTATTATTACTGATGTTTATTAATATTATTATTTCTAAAATCATATTTGAACCAAGAAAGCAAAACAGCTTGAATTTCCAACATTAATTGCTAAAAATGAGCCTGGCAGGGGGAGGCTGGCAGAAAAAAATATATATATGAGAAATGAATTCAAGAAAATCATATTCTGTCCTCACCAAAGACAAAGCTTATGAAAGAATCGATATTGAATCACTCACTGAGCTCCAATTCTACAGACCTAACACAAGATCTGTCCTGCAGTAGCAGCAGTCCATCCTTCTCAGAGGTACTAAAAACCCTTTTACATAGCTGGTTAGAGATCTTGTTTCTACATAAAATTTCATGCTTTTATAAAAGTAAATTCCAAAGCTAATGTAACCCTTCAGAGGCATCGTTACCCAGGGTTTTATTGCCAGGCTTGTTAACTCTCCTGGTAAACACCACCCCCAGCCACTCTGCTCAGCCTCCACTCTCCTTCAAAGGCTGTGAGATTTATTTTCCAAATATTCCTAAAGACACACTGCTCACTAACCTGCTCTCAGCGAAACCCTAGGAAAGTGTCCCCTGGTTTGGTGGCATTATCCTGCATTTCACAGGTGGAAGGGAGAGCAGCAAGAGCCCCGTGGTCGCTTAACAAGAGCGGTTTTTGGCTTTGCCAGGAGATAATTGCTCCAGTAGTGAGCTGCTGCTAATCCTGGGCTGTGTGCTTGGTGCTGACCTGCAGCCCTGCTGTTTACATCAGTGGGATTTTAGGGCCAAATTTTGCAGTTAATTGCCGCCGTATAAATCTGGATTCCTAAATCTCCCTCCCAAGGCAAGGAGATCCTTTGGATTTGTCGCTGTAAGAGATGGTGAATTTGGGGCTGATCTCACAGCCACTAAAATCAGCGGGCCTTGTCTCGGCGAAGCATAGGAAACACCCGGGCAAGGCCCTCTCCCAAATTTCCTAACGGCAATAAACATGGGCAATTAGGGGCTCCGCTGGCTCGGAGGAACGAGGGCTGCCTTATCTCTTCCTGCCGCAAGCTTCGGGGCTGTCAAGCTTGGGTGGTATGGGGAGGTGTCACTATCAGAGAGGCTATAGAGGGATTAATACCGCTGTGGGCTGCATTATGTCCTGTCAGAAATCTTTGCAAAAAGAGCAAGGACTGGAACTGCGAGCTTTCAGCCCTAAGCTCTGAACTCGGGGCTATACAGCAAGATTAAAACCTTCACCTTTTAATGTTTTTCCATCAAGAAGTGAGGAATCTCAATGCATTTAAATGCACTCCCCGTTTTCAGAAGTCGAGAGGTTGATTTGATGTCGGTGTTGATGCGGCGCGCTCCCAAATGTGGTGCAGCAGCTGTGAGCCAGAGCTACAAATCCCCAGCAAACAGACAGGACAGCCCAGCGCCGAGCCCGGCTCGTGCTGCAGATATGGCTCTCCAGGACTGCTGCGCTGTGAACTGAACGACACCGAGGCGCTACCAAAAAGCACAAACAGCAAAGTCTGCGCTGGAGGAAAGCAAAGCGCAAAGCGAAACCGGTAGACAGCGAACTGATGAAACAACTCGTTAGAAAGAGAGGTTTGTATTAGGAATTTCCTAGTTTGTTGGTAAACCCATTTCAGTGGCCTCAGCTTTGCTGTCACCCACGTGGACGTGGAAAGGTTTTGGCTGAGAATGATCTATTCAGCAAAGATGCAAATTCCGTATTGCAGCCCCTGTATTCACAGCAGCGAATTTGAGCAGCACAGCAGAGAATACGGCTCTGCTTTCCTCGGTGAGTTTCCCACCTACATCAGATCTATTTACTCTTCCCTGCTCCATATGAAATAAGAAAATAGGGAAGGAGCTTTCAGCCCTCGCACCCTGAAGCCCGATGTCCGTTTGTTGCTGTTCCCATTGGGACGAACAGCAGCGCAGCGCAGTGCGGCTGATGGGCTTTGGGTCCATTGCACAGGGATTGGGCACTCACACTCAGCCTGCAGAGTTCAGAGCTACATCGCCGTGATTTTGGAGGGCTTGGATCAGCTCTTTTTGTTTCCCTAGAGGCAGCGCTATCCTATGGGATGTGTAATTACTCAGTGCTGTCTTTCATTATGGAATTATCAAAAGGGCAGTTACCATTCCTGATGAATGTTTTTTGTTTCATCAGCAGGCTGATATTTCAGTTTTGGTCAGGGAACAAGAAAGCAGCTTCACTCAAAGCAGAACATCCAGCTTCATGCCACTGGATCGTAATTTCACACATAAGCAACTGCTGTGGGAACAAAGGACAGAGGTGAAGGCAATGTTTTCTCCTTTTCAGTGAAAATATCTTCATGCTCTCTCATTCCCAATAGCTGAGAGCAGAATTTAGACACAATTTGTGCTTAAAATTGGAGGCACCTGGGGAGGGAGGTTTGTAAGAGGGGAGAGAGGAGTAATGAGTGTAAAAAATAGAAAACAAAACTTTATTTTAAAATGAGGACAAAGGAGGATTTCTCTGAAGGCAAACAAGAGCTGCCCATGGATGTTTCTTGCTATTAAAACATATGTTTTCAGAAGTTAGAAGTCATGGATGTAATAAAACCGTGGACCCAAGATTGAAATAACGCTGCATCTTCTGAGCCAGCCCTCCTTCATTCACTCCGACCAGCAGATGCGGAGATTTCAGTGCCATCACTTATGCAGGGAAAATACACAGACGAGGAATGTTAGAGCACACCCAGCTCCAGAAGTGTTCAATATAATTTCAGGAAGTGTGACATATGTGGTGGATTTTAACTTAAAGCTCATGTACACACACCTATCCACATCGAACCCCGGGTTACACTTCATCCCGATGTGAAAACTGACCAGAAATGCAAGAAAACCGACTGCTTTCTGTTGTTGCCACATCTGTATCACAAAGTGCTCTCGTTCCCATTGGGTTTGTGCCCCATTGACACTAATGGCAGCAGGAACAGCCAAAAACACAGAAATGTGTGCTGAGTGTTGCTGGCCATAGCTCCATCATTACTTTGTGCCGGCATTATTCTGTCACTGTTTTCTGCTGAGTGCCCTGCAGGACGGCTGTGTCACCCAACAAACCCAACTAACACATGTTCTAACTTTAACCCACATTTTTTTCATGGCCAGAAACATGTAGAAAACAAATAAATGAACATTTAGTCGAGAGGTTTAATTAAGCAAGCAATTAAAGATGCTCGCACTGCGAAGTCTGTTTGTGTTAGTAGTACTTATTCCCTTCTCAGAGAAACCTTTATTGTCCAAAGGTTTATATTGTGGAAAATCACTGCCTTAACCTAATTTTCCCTGCATCAAATATAACTTAACCCACAGAATATATTGTTGTGGAGTGATGCCTTGTTTGTTGTTTCTGAAATGAACAACCCCTTCCTTGGTGGTGCCCTGGGTTGGGTTTTTTAAGTACCAATCTCAGGAGGGAAGGAGGAATTTATTTCAAGAGGAATTTCTCCTTCTCAGGGAAACAATTTCTTCTTTGTCTATCGCAGCATCCTGAGCTTGCTGAAGGACTGCACTGACCTGAGAGGAGGAGGGCGTGAGATCTAAGGACAGCTTCAGCCCACAGGGGGCACAACATTTCTCCCCCTATCTCTATTTTTATGATTCTTTAAGCAAGCATTTTGCACCTGGCAGCTCTGAGAAACTCCGCGCTGCTCTGAGCTGCTGCTTCCTTGCAGGATCGGGCATTTAATGAGCTCTCAGCAGCCTGATCCCGTTAGCACTTGCTCAAGTAAATAACTGGTGATATTGCTACACAGCCAAAATTACTGGTCAAACTAAAGATTAACTCCAGCCCTTCAGAGTGACCATGAGTCTGCAGCTGAACTTTTCACAAGGTTCCTTAAAAAGAGCCAGGAGTGGAGATGGCTGGAGAGTGAGTATCTCATAAAAGCGAATGGGGGTGAAAGCGCCACATCCGAGCACAAATTATATCAAGAACTTATAAAACTTAACTGGGGAGTGGTGTCTTTTCTGGAAGCATTTAAGCTGTTCTACAGCAGTGCAATCATTTATATCCCTGCAATGCATTTTATTTTTTTTTTAACAGACCGCAGTATTTTATACAAATCTGACTTCGACTCTCTGAAAATCTATAGGGATGCTTCACTGGGCAGTTGGGAGGAGCGTCCATATTGAAGATTTTCACCACAGACAGAGTTTATGTTCTGGATCCAACAAACCCTTGGTTGCCAATGAATTCCCTCCCGGGTAATCCCATCAAGTCGCTCTGTGAAGGGTCAGCCCTATATGCACCTCAACTGCAGGTCAGCAACTCGCACACACAATGCCCCTTATACATATATGCAATTTAAAAGATCGGACCCTTCACCAGAGCTTACTTCTAAGGGTTGGCTGTACATGAAACTGAAGAAACCCACTTAAGGAACCAACTTTTTCCCCCTGGAAGCAAACAGGAGCACGTGGAGTCATAGAACTCTATCTGGCTATCGACATTGGACGCACAAAAGACACGTCAGTGTGGCATTTCCTACCCCATGAAGCCACTTTCCCCTCCATGCCTGCTCTACAAATACAATAGAGCATTGATTGAATCTTAAACTCACCAGACTTCAATAAATTCTGACCATGTAAGAAATTAAAGTCGAAGCGAGGGACACGCAGAGTGTTAGTCCTTCTCAAAATAATAATTTAATAACCCTCCAAAAAGTATAGTGGTTTAGGAAAGGCAACCCAGATGGGAACATATAAAATAAAGCTATAAAGTTTCCTTCAAATGTATTTTAATCATTGTTAAATATTTACATTTAATAAGCACTCGTTTTTATTGCAAGAGAGATGTAATTACACTTATCATCCGTGGAAAAATGGACTTTTAATAGCCTGTACATTGATTTGCTAAGATGAAATAGTGTCACAGAAATATGTCACTCCCTCTCCCCTGGGAATACATACCACATGTGAATGTAAAACAGATGAGGGGTTTTTATCAGTGCTCTATCAGCTCTATTCCTCGTTGTCTCTGTTATAGTCAATACAAATCTTTAGGGCAGATGTTTTGCTAACTAGAAAGAGCCTGTCATAATGTTGCATCCTTGCTAATAAGGTCATTTATTCAGTAAACACCAACAGGAGGAGCAGCACCACCTTGATATCAACCCACGGGAGCTGCAGGGAAGCTCTTTGTGGTGCACAGTGCATGCACCCTTTGGATCCTGGCCATATTTCTGGACAGCTATGGAACATTCGAGCCCTTTATTAGAGCCTGCCATTAGTCATGATGCAAAGCAGTGATCTATCTGAGCACGGAGCCAGGCAGGTGAACACAGGGCTTGGTGTGAGCATTACTGTTGCCCATCGTGAGGTACCATCTTTTGAAAATACTAAACAACTCGTGCTCACTCTTAGATGAAAGGTGATTGTCCTTTCAGCTGTGGTGCACATGTGGTAGCTATTATGGCCTTGTTTTGTCCGTGTTCCAGTAGTGGCTGTTGCAGTGAATTGAGGAACAGCTGCCAGGAAGTGTCCTTCTCTATATGATCTAATGAGGGTACTGGGGAACCCAGTGAAAGAAGATTGGGGCACCACTGCTCTTCTTGATGTGAGCAACTATTCAAAGCACATAAGCAAATACTCAGACTATGTGGGTGATTTAATACTGATTAATCTCTGCTATCTGAAACCCCATGGAAGGCAGGTACAGCATGCAGGAAGGACAACAAGGCACTGACTTCATATCTTGCATTAGCCAAAAAAAGGAACTCGTTTCATTGACTTCACTGATCCAAAATAAAGAAATCAAACCATCATATGAATGAAAGCTATTGGCCCGACTAATTAAAAATAATGGACTGCCGGAAAGAAAAACAAAAACAAAAGCAAAAACAAATGATGGGTGGTTAATTAAACTGAAAGCTACATTTGCTCTTTGAGTGTCCCTGGTTTGAGGTACAGCTGCCACACTGATGGCCGGAGATGCTCCTCTGCTTTCCGGTCCTGACCTTCTCCTGCAGCACTTCGTCCATGCAGAGGCCTGCAGGGTGCAGCAGCGGCAGCACTGCCTTCTCTTCCCTGTTAATGTGGAGGCACATTGAGTTTGATGAACAGTTTTTTACCATGATTCTTCATCAAGCAGTGGCTGGCCATCTTGTGAACAGTGCTGTCCCTCCAGCTCAGGTGCTGTTGGCCTCCCAGTCCCTAACACAGCCCTTATTTGATGCCTTGTGCACTTTTCCTTAGGTCTTTTTACAAAAGCATGTGAGGCACTTGTGATAATGATGTGGGAAAGGGATGAGCGCAGGTATGGCATGATTCCCTATACTTTCTATCTGCTTCCAGTGCTTACAAGCTCTGGTTCGTGTCCAGCTTGTGTTCAGCAGTTAGAAGCCTTGTAAAAAATATGATTTATTATTATCTTAAATGGGCATTAATGCATACTGAAAGATCAATCTAAATACAAGTGGATCACAGGCGCAGTAAGAAAGTCTCTGGCAGGATATACGACACAGGATACTTTTGCATCCACTTAGGGACTCGCCGTAGGTTCTTAATAAATTACAGTAAGTAAATATTTCATATCACAGCTCAGTGCCTGTTCTCACTGCATTAAGCAGAAACCCAACACTGTTGGAGAGAAGCAGTTGCAGGACACAGAGCAGGAGATGGCCATGGCCAACCAAATGGCACCCTGCAGCCCAGGTCCCTCCGTGTCCATCAGTGCATCTCCTGCAGCTGTGCAGCAGCGTGCAACAGCATCTTTGATCCATTCAAGCAGAGCTTCAGCAAGTGGCCCAGGGGGTTAATCCTGCCAGGAATCATTGCTTTTTGTTGCATCTTTATCACATTCCTGGACACAAGCAGCTTCTTCATCCGTAGTTTTATAAGGGGAGGGAAATGGAAAAGCAGCACTAATACACTTGGCAGATGCTGCCTTACAGTAGCTCAGTAATTACAGTATCTCAGTGGTGAGATGGCTGAACCCTTCATTCTGCTCTGGCAGCAGCCAAGGGAATTCTTGTGGGGTTTGGCTGCTGCTCCCTGCTGCAGGACGTCCGGAGTGCACCCTGGGCTCGGTGCAGGTCCTGCTCCACTGCGTGGGAGCAAACAGTGCACGCAGGGAGCAATGCCTGCATCACTCCTCTGTGTTTCTAATGCCACCACGTGCTGACAAGGTCTGTGTTGAAAAATCACAGTTAGCACCGGGAAGAAAGGAGAAGTCTGGTTTTGGAGCTGGCAGACAGGTGTGCTTTTGAAGAAAATGCAACAAAAACTCCAGCAAAGCTCTGAGCTGCTGGCAGGGCGCTGTGCTTCCCTCGGTGCTGCAGGGAAGCAAAGCAACCTGCTCTGCTCCAGCTCTGCATGCTGGCTTCTTTAATTCCTGCCTGGCTGCATGGATGAGCTGCATCGGCTAACATCCCTTTAATTGACTTCAGTGAAACAGGATGCAATCAGCAGTGCTAAAGACAAAGCAGTAAGGCTTTACAAATGGTAACCGGTGCCATTCCCCAATTCCTTTCCCCATGCATCCCACAGTTCAGCCCTTCCCTCAGCACACTCCTGGCTCTCTTAGTGCAGTCCATCTCCAGATCCAAAGCGCTGATACCTTTGGCTGCGTTCCATCAGTCCCACATGCCATCTATCTTAATTGAACACAGCAGCGTATCGATGGCTTATCAGACAGAAAGCAGTTTAATGCTTCCAGCACTGGAACAGATTTGTTAAATGTCATCTGCGACTCTCTCCATTGCTGGGCTGTGTGCTTGGGCTGGGGAAGAAGGGAGGGCGGTGTGTCAGGAGTAAAGGAGGTGTGCACAGGAAACAGCACTGCAGAATCATCTCGGGAGAAAAGAGCTGTATTCGTAACAGTAAGGGATTAATCATCAAGTGCAATAATAAACACTGCTACAACCAATGCAAATCCAGTCGTAGTAAAAGCCAACATTTAGAGCTATTGGGATTTCTGAGAAGAGCTTGTGCAACACACAAACCACTTTGCTTTCCTGTTCAGTGTTAGTTACACCCAGCTAAAAGCCTTAATTGCTGCTATTTTATGCTTCACGTCAGCTGATTCCTGATTCACTTTGCATGGTTATGTGCCTTTTTGGCCCCTACCTGAAGTCACATCTATTTGAAGGATGCTCTGCAAGCAGCCTTCTGGAGGCGGCAGCCCTTGGAGCTCATCCAGCACCTGCTGCTCATGTAGCAAAGGACGGTGTTGCTTTGAGCCCTTCCATACACAGATCCAAGCAGGACTTACATAAAATAAATGGTCAGAACGAATTCAGCCCCATCGTTATGGTGACTGTTGTATTTGATCACCGACCTGTTGGGTGTCACTAAAGCAGGGAGCCGCAGTGCAAACGCTGGCAGATCTGCATGCAGATGTAGGGAAGCACTGCATCTGCTCTGCTCAGCATCTGCAGCTTTTAACTGAGTTGTTTTCTTTCTCTCTTATTTTTAATTTCTCCGATATTTGTTGTTCTTATGAGACACATTCAAAGCAGCAAATCAAAATACGCTTTTCTGGGGAAGTAAATCTCCCAGAGCTTAATTCATCATTTTGAAGTAATACAAAGCTTAAATGTGTCTTCGCTGGAGCTGCATAGTAAGTATTGGAGCATAAATAAAGAAAATATAAATAAAGCAGGCCTGAATCTATTTCACTGTGTTATTAAAATTCCATTGTTTGTTCTGCGGGAAAAGACCTCCCAAAATGACAGTGGTAATCTGGGCAAGAAGAAGATTGCTGCCAAAGGCTTCAGCTCTTAAAGGGGGGAAGCATTTTAAAAACTGCCAAGGAAAATATTTTCATTCATGAGTTCACCCAGCCTAAACATGCATCTAATCCCCTGAAACTGACAGTTCAAAAAGGCAACCGCAGTTGAGACAGGCAAAGTGTTCAGTTCAAAGGCAAAAAAAAAGAGGACCTGGGGATTATTAGCATTATCACTTTATCACGAAATGACCATCAGCTCTGGGAGGGAACAGCTCCACCTCCCCTTCCTGAACCTCATCGCTTGGCTAAAAAGGCAGCAAAGTCATCCTTGGCGGCCACCAGGGAGAGGAGAGGAGAGGAGAGGAGAGGAGAGGAGAGGAGAGGAGAGGAGAGGAGAGGAGAGGAGAGGAGAGGAGAGGAGAGGAGAGGAGAGGAGAGGAGAGGAGAGGAGAGGAGAGGAGAGGAGAGGAGAGGAGAGGAGAGGAGAGGAGAGGAGAGGAGAGGAGAGGAGAGGAGAGGAGAGGAGAGGAGAGGAGAGGAGAGGAGAGGAGAGGAGAGGAGAGGAGAGGAGAGGAGAGGAGAGGAGAGGAGAGGAGAGGAGAGGAGAGGAGAGGAGAGGAGAGGAGAGGAGAGGAGAGGAGAGGAGCCCTCGGAGGGGTTGGGAATTGCTCCTATTTGAAACCAGAAAGACTGACATAAAGTGAAGTGAAGAGCCCAGAGTCTGCAGCATCCACGGGAGTAAATCAGGAATTTCAAATGGTGCCTCTGGTAAAGGGCACTGCTGGTCCTGAGCTACCCATTGCACAGGGGAAGGAATTGCAGAATCATTAAGGTTGGAAAAGACCTCTACGTTCATCCAGTCCAACCATCAAAGAAGGAAAAGTGAGATATCTCAATCTCAGCTCCTTTACCCAGTAGGCTCTCACTCTCCCCATTTAACAGACATCAGATTAGAGAATATTAAGTATCTTGCTCATGGCTGCGAGAGAGGAGCTGGGAACCGGATAACCAGACGTCTGGAAAAAGCTGCAGCAGGCTTTAAGTGAATCCTTGGGTATCAGGAGACTTCTCAATAAGCTGAGAAGATGGCTCTTTTTCACTTGTTTTGCTGGGGGAGAAGGGTGGTTTTTTGCTGTGGTTTTTTTCTCCCTCCTTTCCCCCAGTACTGGGAGTTGCCTGCCCATGTGGGAGCCACCAGCCCTGCCCTGGCCCAAGCCATCTCTCACTCTTTCTGCTCCTGTCAGAGCCGTGGTCCCAATCAGCCAAACCAGAGCCGTAGAGGCAGCCAAGAGGCCGAGTCCCCGCAAAACTCTGCAAAACCAGGCAGAAGAGTTGTGACACTGTAAGGAAAACGCTGAGGTGTGAGTTTAGCCGTGTTACAAGACACTGCGATACCTGCGTGCGTACTGGCTGGGAGACCCCAGGAAGGCAAGCAGCGGTTTGGGGACGGGTTCCACCACGCTGTTCCGACCCCAGGACTCTGTCCATGTAATACGGGGCTGGAGACTGTCGCCGGACCCTGCGCTCCCCCCGACTCCCCGCTCGCACGCCCGGCAGCCAGCAGAGGGGGCGGACGAGCCGGCCCGAGCCCGTTATCCATCGCACCTCTCCATTTCTGCCTTCTGAAATAATCAGCGGCACAGAGATCTCCCTGTCGGGCTGAGAAAGGAGAAACTCCCTCGGAACCGCTCTGCCTCCTGTCCAGGTCCTGCACGGGATGCGCACGGGGACGTAAATGGTCTGAATGCATGGCCGGGTATAGGTGGGCGTTTTGGCATTTATCCCCTGCTGGTTTCCTAAAAATCCTTCCCCAGGTTAAACCGCAGTAATGCAGTGCTGGTAAACATGGCAAAGGCTGGTAAGCCCCAAAGCCGGTGGCTGAGCAGTGGCTGCAGCTACCACCTTTGGCCACTGAACTGCAATCATCTTCACTGGGGCTCAGCTCTGTCACCTCACCTGAAACCCCAGCACCGGGGAAAAGCTCCTTCCTCCAGAAAGAATGATGGAATCACATAATCATTAAGGTTGGAACACATCTCTAAGATCACCAAGTCTGTGAATTGAAGCTGTGCACACACGTGGCTGAGCACAGTGCTTATGCTGGCTGGAGAATATTGTTGGCAGCGACAACGAAACGGGTCCCAATGCAAAAGCACATTCATGAACATCTTGACCCAATACATGGTCTTCTCTAGTGCTGAATCCCATTTCTTTTCTCTGTCTTCAGTCCAGGCAGCAAAAATCTAGCTGCAGGAACACTGCTCCCAGCTCTATTTTCCTTCACTCTTCTTAAAGCACTATATTAAAAAGTGTGTCTAACACAGGGAGCTTCCTTTATCGCCACGAGCCCTGGGGCACTTCTGTCTGTTTCTTCTGCATATATTAGTAATGATTTATTCCTGAGAAAACAAAATGCTGATGGAAAGACATCCCCCAGAAGATGCAACTTGCACACACCCCTGAGCGACCCAGTGCCTGGCTGCTCCTGGGTACCTTTCTTCCACAGGTGAGGACCATGGGAGCTTTAAAAGAGCCAGGTGAATAATTGTGCAATGTGTCAAACGTTTATTTTGTTTGAAAACTTACCCAGAAGATGCTGCCAACTGGGCCAGATGCTATCAGGCATCCCCAGCCTGCAAGGTGTGCCCTCTGCCAAGGCTGCCTCTTGACTCCAGCAAGACCTGCCCCAGGAAGAGCAGCGCCAAATTCTGCCTGGCCAAAATCCCTTCTGAGCTCTCCAGCAGCAGCCAGTGCTCATAAAAGCCTTGGTTTACATCTCAGGCTCTCAGCACACACACCCTCAGCTTGTGGCTGGAGCAAGCTGGATTGTCACCATCTCATCCAGGAAACCAAATCTTACAGCAAAATGACATTTGCGGTGCTACTGCTCAGCAGGCATGCACAAAATACACATATTACTCTCCAGCTCAAGATCTTAAGACTTCTATTATGCGACTGCTGGGTTTTATCCCCCCGCTATTTGAAAGTTAATTCAGACAACAACAGGATTAACCGCTGCTGAGCTCCTCAACCGTCTGCTCACAGCCTGGCAATGGGCAGTGCTGGGCTGCTGCTTGGCAGGAATCCTGCTCTCACCAGTCACATCTGATACAGATGAATGCTCTTTTGATTACCTTTATGCTTTACTCGTATATTATGATAGTATCAGGTTATATATCAGGTTATATATCTTCTGCCTTAGACAAGTTGTAACATGGGAATACTTGGATGAGCAGAACACATAGCAGCAGTGAGAGTGCTGTATGCTTTGGGAAACTATAGAGCACACTTGTAATGAAGAGTTAATACAAGATAAACAGATGGGAATTCAGCATCATCTGCTGGGTCTTGGGGCTAGATGTGAGTCACTTCAGTGCAGACCTCTTAAAATGAGCTCAGTATTATCTTTTCCTTTTCTGGGCTAACTTTGTCTTCCTTGATGTAGTCTTCTGGCTGTGAACATTTTGCAGATCAAATATTACTGGTCAATATTTTCCAAACAATATGGGCAAAAAACTTCCTACATCCACATTCCATCATTTAGAAAATGATGTAGTAATTGAGAACTTTTGCTTCCTTCATGCTCCTTGGCTGAACGTTAACTAGCATTGACTAGAAAATCAGAGCTGTCTACTCACAGTTTGGAAGATGTAGATGAAAGGTAACTCAACAGAGCAAAGCCAGACTGGCTCCAGCCTGGGCATCTTCTCCTGCCCCTCATCAGCTCAAGGTCTCATCCTGAGTTGGATGAATTCACCCCCAAAAAATACTGTTATCCCTGCTTGTACTACCCAGCAAGCACAGAATTCTCCACTAAAGCTTGTGAGGATGCCAAGGCTGGAGCAAAGGGCTGCAGGGCTGGATCTAATCAAGACAGAGTGCCCAGAACCTCTTGTTAGGGTGCCTATGGAAGATGCTCTGTCCCTGTAAGGAGCTAGAAATAATCCTGGCTAGCTTTCCTCTGCTTTTGAAATGATCATACGTGGTAATGATGCAATGCTTAGCAAGCCACACAGCTTCCTGCAAAGCAGAAGTATAAAGGTTGAGCTACTGAAATAAACGAGAGGCCACCATTGGTCTCAGCCCAGATCCGAACAATGTGAAGAAAAACAGAGATAAAATATGTGAATATCAAAGCACAGTTTCTCAGACAATGATTTTCCTGGTGATGCCCATTCCGTGCTCTGCCTTCCAACATGCTGTTTTTCTTTTCTCACAGGATGAGTGCAGATCAAGGCAATCTACATCAAACTCCTTCCCCAAACCTGACACTGGCAATTATTCCAAATTACAAGATTTGACAGGAGCCTGAAGAAGTGCCACTTAACTCCACTATAGCATTATGTCTTTTTTCTTACTTAATCCCCTTCCTAAAAGCAGAGAAATTATACAGCACTCTAGGTTGAAATGAGTGACAGAAAATATAAGGCTAAATATAAAAATAGGGCTGTCTATATCGTTTTTCTCTGCTTACAAACAGCACTACGATTACACATGCTTTGAATTTTCAGGTGATCCCTTCAGACAGCTGCAGTCTGCTCCCAGCATCCGTGCTTGTCCGTGACACGTGGGACACGCAGAGGGTGGTGATGCTGAGCCCAAGCTACTTGGGGAATTTGCAGATGGGACTAAAGTGTCCATCTCTGTTCCTGCAGGAACATTTTTTTGCCACTTGTTCTTCATTACGGCCATTGAATGCGACTGGAAGGCAGTGAAGCAGCATGTGAATCTAATTCCTCACCGTAACTGCTGCAGGCAAGTGCCACTCGCAGCCATTGCTCCTCAAATATCCCTTAACATTTTATAGAAATATTCCTAAAAATTTCCTCCTGCCCAACAGCTGTTCAGAGCTTCATAAAAGACTTCATACCTTGGCAGTGTCCAGATAGCAGCTCTCACTTTCTAGTCCAAAAGAGAACAGAGGAGTGTTTGCATCCCCCATCCACACTCAAACACGGGGCAGGTGGGGACAACGCTGTTGGGCCTGTTCCCATCTCACCCAGGCTCTCTCACACGCACTACTCCAGGCAGCTTTGGGAGCAGGCACCCGTGCCATGGTGGATGCTGTCAGCTTGATCCCTGCTCCCAAACCATGAGCTGGGAGCTGATGGGACCCCACAGCGGGCAGCACTCAGCCACGCCACGGTGGGCTCTGCCACTTCCACTGCCTTCAAGGGAATGCTCATTCCAGCGCCACAATACTGGGGTACTATTACAGCAGCAAATTGGCCCATTAATCCTTAGGAATAATGACTGCTGTTGGTAATTACCCCTAATCCACTAATGAGCTATTGTTTGCTTCCAGCATTAAGTGTAAGCTTAATGATGTGGAAAAAAAAAAGAGAGAGAGAAGGGGAAAAAAAGCAAAATAGAATTACCCCAAAACTGCTAAACCGACTTAATTGAACAGATGCATGCTTAGCACCTGCATTGTCATGCTGATTCGTAGAGAACTGTTTTAATTGCAAGATGATCCTCGTCGGATTGTGTTTCCTTCACCCTCGGGTAGGTTCAGAAGTCAGAAAAAAGGAATTGATTCATTTGGTGGCATTAGTATGAAGGTTTAGAGCACGCAGTGCAGCTTTTCATCTGAGTTGACCAACACACGTACGACATGGACCAAAAGCAGTGAAAAACTCTGCAGCAATAATAGGAGAGCATTTAAATCCCCTCATAGGAACTGGAAAATTGAAACCAAGTGTTGTACAACTTAATTTCTGTTCTGTGTGAATTATATACTTATTAAGTAAAAGAAATGTTAAATGAAATGTATAAATTACTCTAACAGCGCTTGTGTAAAACAAAGTTTTGCTTTGTAAACTTTTGAAAGCCGAGATTGATGGTTTTCATGACTTTCCCAACATCTAGCAAATTTGGCCAGGGTTGCTATTCTTGCAAAATTTAGTCAGAGAATTTATTACTTACACAGCAGAATCAGTGCAGTTCATTACCGACATAAAAATGGCAAACATGTTATGAATTAGGTGAAAACAGCTTTCCCTAGAAAGGCGGTGCATTTACACTGTTCAAACATGACCTTTCCTTGTGGAAAACCACAACAAATCCAAGGTCAAACTTCAGGATTCCTCCTTCTGCCCCAAACCTCTAAAAATTACTCCAGCACCGCAGGAAAGAGGATCCTTTGCTCCCTCTCCCCTAATTTATGTAACCCCAATGCTGAACACTGCAGTTTTAATCCAGTGCTACTGAATGTATGGCCCTTGAAAGTGAATACAAATACCTTTGTGTCTTTATCTGCAGTAATTCTTCTACGTGCATCTTTGAAATGCTAGCAGCAGCAAACACCCACACCCTAAAGGTGTATGAAAGATGTTCTCCTGTTATAGTTTTTTTTAATATTTATTATTGCTTGAGATGCATTGTTTTGATCTTAGATAGATAGATAGATAGATAGATAGATAGATAGATAGATAGATAGATAGATAGATAGAGATATATATATGGTAACTCAAAGAGCTGCTGTGATTGAGCTTAAAATTCCTTCTGGGGACACTGCATGCTCTAACCCTACCCCTACCCCTGCCCCTACCCCTACCCAACCCTAACCCCAATTGATATAGCACTAAGCTCGTTTCTTGATAAACGTCATTCACTAAATAAGCATCATGTTCATGCTTTCCTCTTCAGCATGGCTTTGGCATCACAAAATGGTCATTAAAATCTTACTGAGGATCCTACAGAGACTCCTTAAGCTTCATGCCCAAATAGTATGAGCTCACATTCTTTAGCAGGGACCATACTAGACCACTGTGGCAGGTGTGCGGTTTTAGTACTTGTTCTAGAAATATCCCGGTCTTTCCATCTCTCCCCTCAGCTCTGGCTGCTGTACATCTACATCTTGACAAGTTGACATCTTTCAAAGACCTTCAGCAAGAAGTTCCCAGCAGAAGCAGAGACTAGAAAGGTGTTCTCAGCTGAGCAGCAGCTCATCGCGTTGGCATTTCCTTACAGAGGATCACAGAATTACGAAGGTTGGAAAAGAGCACTAAGATCATCTAGCCCAGCTGTCAACCCATTGCCACCATGCCCACTAAGCCGTGTCCCTAAGTGGGTGCTCATTGCTTCAGGTCACACAGAATCCTACTTTTTGCCCTTTGGGGATCACTTGCTGCCGATTCCCAACACGGCCACGCACGAGCTCTACCAGCTTTCAACCACACCTCCTATTTCAGATTCATGCAGGGAGCTTGAAGTCGATTCCTACCCCAAGAATAAACACCATTAAAATCAAACAGCCACTCGAAATCTGTCACATACAGGACTCTGGGACAACAGAGAAAAGTTACTTCTGAAGCCATTCTCCCGTTATCTCTCTTATTGCCAGAAGAAGGAGTGGAAATGGCTTTGCAGGAGCAGGGAGGACGAGCTGCCCCCATCAGCCCCACCTCCGTGAGCCCTTCAGCCCTCAGCTCTCACCTCTCCTCTCCCTGCGGAGAGCATCGCGGTGCGGCTGCCGTGCGTAAGCCTGACGTCAGCCTTCGGAGCGCTCCGAATGCAACTGAAGAACCAATTTACACAGCTCTCTTCCTTAAATTCCTTCCAAATCCCCAGTTAAGTGCTAAATATCACGGGGTTGAAAAAAAAAAATCACCCGAATGTTACTGATGTGTCAAACATTTAGATGCAAAATGTATCCTACGGTTGTGGAACCTCCTCTTCTCATTAAAACTTTCCATGCTGCAATAAATCTGTCTGGAAGGGGCTAATTTATGTCTGAGCAAATGATTTCCCATTTTTTTCATAATATAAATGTTTAGATTGCAGCACTCTCCCCTCTCAGGAGATGCTGTATCTACACTGGCAGGAACAGCGGTCTCGCTAACACATTTCCATGTATACTGCTCTCACTGTATCCCGCTTGCCACACCAGTGGGCTCTTCGGTCCTTGGCGAACACTTCCCAGATGATACCTATAGCTGATGCCAGGCAGACATCGCTACAACAAAGGTTACATTTAGGGAGTCTGACGGGATAGAGACCATTTTCTGCTGAGCTGTTTGGAAAGGCAATTGTGCCCTTTCATAGCAACGGGAGAAGGGCAGTGGAAAGGGAGGAACGGTCCGGGCTCTGAGAAGGCAAAGCAACAGTTTCTGTATCAAGATCATGCAGACTATTGAATTTTGCATGTGAGCTTGCTGTAGGCTATGACACCTGATTATAGCAGAGAGCATGAGGATTGAATTTATAAGGACTGCTCCAAAAGTAATGCCTCCTGTTTTATTATGTTGGCCCACAACATCAGAGGTGGATGTTAGGATGGCAGTAGAGGCTGGGTCTCCCACTGATATTCCATTACTTGTTGTTGTTGTGTGACAGATGGCAGCAGAGGGGCAGTCTGGCGCAATGTCATCTGATGTGGAGGTGCTTATGAAGCAAAGGTGTGGAATTGCATTCCTCCATGTGGACACAATGGCATCCACTGATGCATGCTGAACATTTGTGGAGATCAAACAGTAGATGTTAGCAAAGTTCATTTTGCAAATCAGCTGATGGTGGTGACTACACCAAAAAACAGTGTTTTGCAGCTGAGAATTTATCTAATTGAGTTATTGTGCTCTTTGTGTCCGTCATAGTTTCTATGGAAATAAATAGGAGGCATTACTTTTGGAGTGACCTACATAGATATGCAATAGTATGGCCACACTGCTTAGATCTCAAAGCAGAGCTAACACTGTGGAGGATATCCATGTGGGATGATGTGAAACCTCTTGGTAAGACTGTTTATGTAACCAAAGGCACCTTTTCTCATGCATATTCAGTGCCACGTCCACTACTCACCCTCATTTCAGTCCCATGCCCTCCATTAGAAGCAGCTACTGCTGCACCAGACCGTCATTCTCTCCCTCTCCAGCAACAGCTGGGCTTTTCCCTGAGCCTACCCTGTCCTTGAAGCACTCAGCCACTTGGGTACTAACAAAAGGCTATTTTCTCAGACAACAGATCACAACCCCATTTTCCCTTTTTTGAGAGATTTCCCAGCTAATAATACTTCACTATGAACAGAGAATTGTGTGGGATTATCAAGGATTTTTAATTCATTAATTTGGATACATTTTATGTGCAGAATCACCATGTGTTCAAGCCAAGACAGAGCTAGAACCACACAAATATTACACACCGCCTTGTTAATGCCAGCAAAGCCCTTTTTATTGCATAATTCTGCAGCCTGTCTGTAGTTTTTATTTCATTAATTTTCATCCTGATAATTGGAAGCAGCTTCTCTCCTTGCTTTTTTAAGATTTAATGAGCTACATAACTTCATGCCTCCCACTGCGGGGCTGTAGGTCACTTTGCACTCTGGAGAGCTGCAACACCTTTCCCTGCTTCTCTTTTCCTATCCAGCAAGAGGAGACAATGCTTATTGTCTCCCAGTGGAAGTGTATGTGCATTCATATACATGAATATATGCATCAAGCACGTAGGTGTGACCTTCTCTGCCAAGAAATTATATGCACCGCACACATGTCTGAGTTGGAAGATTCCTCATAGCGTTGACAACCATGAGATGGAGGGACATGATTCTGCAATCATTCAGCATTGGGAAACCTGGATCCCTCAGATACAGCTCAGCTCTGTGTTGGCAGTGCACCTGAGGTCTCCTCGGGAGACTCCAAATTGACACTAATACCTGTCTTGTTCACTTGACACTGATTTTTTTTTTGCAAATCAGTGATATTGGGAGAAAGAAGTCAACAGAATTGGAACTTGCCTTCATTATCATACACTTCTACTGGGATTGCTACAAAGGAGAAACAGAAGAATTAAACGGAGCGCTCAGTTTGACCAAACCTTCCAGTGGGTGGCATATCTGCTCATGGCAGGGGTTAGAACTAGATGGTCTCCAAGGTCTCTTCCAACACAAGCCATTCTATGATTCCCCAGGTGCTGAAGTCCCTGGGCAGCCTGGTGGTGATGGAGGCTTCCAAGCCAAGCCCAGTGTCCCAAAAGGAGTAGCAGAGGTAAGAGCTCACTGTTGCACACCCTTGGTTGGATGCTGACCCAATGATGCCTTGCTCTGCACGCGCTGGCTGAGTTAATGCAGTCACTCTTGGAAGAATCTAATGAAAGATCATTGTGTTACATTTTTAAATCCTTCGAAACAAATGCAGTTCCCTGCACTATTTCAATTTCCAGCGCCAAGAAGTAAGGAGCTCCATTTTTCAACCGTCTTTAATGTGAGTTTTCTTTGCCGCAACTCATCCATCTTCACTAACCACTGCAGTGCTTCTAACACTGATGGAAGCAAAATAAGTTGAAGACTGATTGACCTAGAAAATTCTGAGTACATCACCCAATAGTGGTCACCCAGTCTGGGGATACGTATGTATTCGTTTCATTCACAGAATCATTGTTCTGATGAGTCAGGACCAAAGTCATGGAGAATCACATTCTTTTTTTAATTTATTTTTTGCATTTGTAGATAAGTATTGATACTGGAAGGTGAATTATTCTGGCTCAAGCTTAGTTTTGCATATTGAAAAAAAAAAAATGCAGACTCCTGCAGTTTCTAGAGATGAGCCAGAATTTCCACTGTCCTCATGGGACTAACGGATATAATCAAAAGTAATTGTAAATATAGAAGTCCTATGGGCTTGGGAGTGCTTTGAACAAAGGCTGTGAGGCAAATGAGCCATCTAAACTTGGAGAACATCAGATAAGTAAATGGATTTCGTATTGGAAACCTTAGAGGATAGATACCCAACGTACCCCACTACTTGGCCATAGAAGTGAGGACACTGCTTTTCCACAGTTCTCCAAGGGTCAAAAGAGAAAGACATAACAAGCAGGAATCAGACTAAGATGTCCCTCAGAGCTGTAAAACTTGTGGAAAAAAGAGGCTCATCAACACGTTGGGTTATTTCAGATATCCACAACAGCTGCTGGGTTGTCTCATCTCATTTCTTTACATTTCCTTATTTCTACCTTGCAATTCAGGCAGCATCATATGGAGGGAACTTCAGAACTGCTTATGCTACATTTTACATTTTACATTTTGTTTTCAGGAGAGAAAACTTTATAACCCCTTTTTTCCCTACTGCTGACTGCTGCTGTTTGACTTCGTTCAGTTTGGTTTTAAGGGGATTTTAAATCACACAGCTGAGTTAAATATTGCCAAGATGGCTTTCAAGCCCCCTGTGGAACACTGCCCTGACCCAAAAGTAGGCTCTGTCCCCCTTTGGCTGACATTAAGCACAGCTACAAAAACACTGATGACACACATAAGGTCCAGCAATTGCACCATCTGAAGCACAATTCTCTCAAGAGCCTTTTTCCAGATGGTTTTTCAAGCAGTCCCCAAACTCAGGAGATAAATGGAGATGCTAGCAAAACAAACCCCACAAACCCTAATATTCAGGTAAATAAGAAGGCATCCTAAGTTGTCCGGGTTTGTTCAACCTATCTTTAATGTGTTTACAATGCAAATTAAAAAGCAATCATAGCTTTGCTAGCTTTTAAGGGTGAGTTGCTCTGTACAGCGGAGAGACCATTCACACGAGGAGTTTCACTCCTAAAAGCACGTTTATGAAGCAAAGTGCTAAGTGACCTAGAAAAGCACACAATAAACAAGAGTCTTGTCTATACAGGAGCTTTGTATTGTATCATGGCCTATAGCTGTATATGGATCACCCTGAATAGGAAGCTATTTACTTATTTCGGTACATAATTCCACCTAAGATGAGTCAACAGCCAGTGTAAATAGGAGCTTTATTATCATTTGTCACCTGAAAGCACTGCCTCAAAAGCTGTCAGTCGAATTTGGAAGGCAAATGGTGCCATGCACATGAAAATGAAAGCCCCTGTGTTCTCTGCCTGCTCGGCTCATAGGGAGTTGTCATCTTTTTCCATCAAGCTTAAAATTGATCTGCCCCAGGGCACGCTCAGCCCTCGTGCTGGGGGGTCCCTGCACAAACCTGTCGGTGCCGCTCGCCTCCACCACGCCTGGGAAGGCTTTCAGCTCCAGTTGCCTCCACTGGATGCCTCTCATCCCTGGGATGCTTTGTAGAGGGGATCAGGATGGTCCCAGATGCAGACAGTGATGTAGAGTCCCTTGCAACAAGGCAATGCAGAATGGTTCACCCAGCCAGCCGAGCAACCCAAAGTTCTGAGCACATCCCACATAGCCATGGAGGTGGTAAGAGAAGATCCTGTTGAAAAAACAGCCAAAGGAACCCATAAGGTGATGGTTGGCATCACCTCCTGGTCCTGAGGAGCCATGTGATGAAAGAAGAGGTGCACAAGGAAGTACTGCTACAGTCTTAACTCATTTCATCATTTACATGTTGGGTGTTAGGTTCTCTGAAAGGATGGTCAAGCACTGGAATGGGTTGCCCAGGGAAGTGGTGGAGCCACTGTCCCTGCAGGTGTTCAAGAAACGTGTAGATGTGGTCCTTAGGGACATGGTGTAGTGGGCAGTATTGGTGGTAGGTGGATGGTTGGACGGAATGATCTGAGAGATCTTTTCCAACCTTAATAATTCTGTGATTCTATGATTCACCTGCCCTAAAACTCTAGCTTTCAAATCAGCACTCACCAGAAGAGGACAGCCATTTATCTGTGATGATTTCTGCAATGAGATAAATGCTATTGAGGAGTAAAATGGCTTAAATAGTTTCCCGGTGTCAGAGGGGCTTCGTGTTTGCAACTGCATGGCAGAAGGAACAGTAGCTACATTTGAGGAATCTCCACACCCTTGTT
This sequence comes from Gallus gallus, assembly GCF_016699485.2. Lineage (NCBI taxonomy): Eukaryota > Metazoa > Chordata > Aves > Galliformes > Phasianidae > Gallus > Gallus gallus. The sequence goes on from NC_052544.1 coordinate 15,146,337, forward strand.
TAATTTAGATTTTATATTTCTTAAAAAAAATAAAATCCCAACCCACAAGCTCAGTGCTTTTGGATTAATAACAAATACTTGTCAGCAAACAGTACATTAGCTGGCTCTTGGCAGTTCATCAAAACACATCATGGAATCGAGCTGCTCATGTTTACAAAGAAAGGGAAGGGCAGGACATGCTGTATAACGGGTAGCAACTCATTCTTTAGCCCGTACAAATGGGCTAAAGGGCTCAGAGAAACCATTGCACGAATAAGAAAGAGGAAATATTTCTTCGGTTAGTCAAAATGTTTTATGGGCTGTGATTAATGAAACATCCACCCGCTTCTTTGCGTTCACAATAGCAGCAGCCATCACCCAGTGCACAGGTCTCTAATTCAGGCTACTGGGGCTGGTACTGTGAATGCTCCCTGCAAAGAAGGAGTGGCACGAGGAAAGAGCCTGGCCCATGCTTGCAAATGAAAAAATAAATAGCAACACTACTAATAATGAAAACTGGGTATGTTTTACTGGATGGCAGCATTTAACTTCAGCGTCCGTGTTTCCCCTACGTCCTCTTGCTATGCAGTATGGTTGGGGTTGGTTATCCCACTTTTAAAGTTAACATCTGTCCATGGGTTTGGGGGCATGAGAGGCAGCCAAGGCCCCCAGCCCTGACACTGACTCCTTCCCTGGCCCTGGGCAAAGTCTGCAATCCCTCCTTGTCCGTTTTCTATCGTAATAGTATGTATTCACCCATCTCATAAGAACAGAAGAGAGAGTTTGTTTGTGTTTGTAGAGCCCTTTGAAGTTATAAATCTCCGTGAAAATGTCAAGTGTCACTATTATTTTATACTCAGTTGGTATTTCAGATTGAATGGGAGCCTCAGTGTGTATAAATTGAATGCATATTAGGAGATTTCAATGTAAAACATTAGCCAGTTATTGTAGCCTGAAACATCTTGCTCAACTTAAGATAACCATATTCCTAAAGCAGAAAAGACTGCCAAAAGCCAAAGATGAAAGAGGTTAGAATAACACCATACAACACAAAGGTGAGGAGGTAAATGCGAGTAACCCCGAAGATCAAGCGTGCGTCGGGATGGGAAAGCTTCCTTGCAGTGACTCAGATGTTTTATTAGCTTTATCCAGCAATAACAGCACAGCACACGGCTCGGCACTGTTCGCACAGACACAGTGAGCACAGGGGAGGAGAGGTGTGGGGTGCCCCGGGGCGAGGAGGGCAGCTCTGCAGCAAAGCTGCATTCCTGGAGCCGCAGGTTGGGCTGGGGCATGCCTGTGCCGGGCGGCCCCCCCTCCTGGGACCCCAAATGTTTATTAGACAGCTTTGCTGCAGTAAGTGCTGGGGGGTAGTGGGGTTAAAAATGTGCACAGGATGGTGATAGGAAATAGAAATAGTGCTGGAGAACTGGATATGGCTGTAATTGCGCAGCCAAAGCAAGGAGAAGCCACGGAGTGGGCTGCAGTATTTCAGCTTGCCATGGAAAGTTAAATGGTTGTGGGTAATGCTCCTCCCAGCACAGCTCTGAACATTTTGGATTGGATATTAGGAACAATTTCTTGAGAGCAGTCAGGCAGGGCACAGGCTGCACAGGGGCTGGGGAGTCACCGTCCTGGAGGTGTTCCAGTGTGGAGATGTGGCACCTGAGGCCGTGGTCAATGGGTATGGTGGGATGGGTTGGGCTCGGGCTTGGGGATCTTAGTGGTCTTTTCCAACCACAGTGATTCTGTGATTCTATGAATATTGTTTCTTGCCCTTTCCTGAGGTAGGATCCCAAAGAGCACTGCTTTTAAATACATGTATATATATCTGTGCTACCCAGGAAGCCACAGTGGCATTTTGAGGACAAAGAACTGCATCTGCTGTTGCCCCTATACAGGGGCAAACCTTCCTCTAACACATTTAGTGGCCACAATAAAAATAACCAAGGAAAAAACTTCAATGCAATACAGCTAAAGAAAACACTCTTCTCCATTAGAAGAGTGAATAAAGAGGGGATCAGAGAGGATTGCAGAGGACAAATGAGTGATGGAGAGCTGACAACCAGGTGTGACCACCTTGGTGAGAAGTTTGGGACAAGCATTTATCAGATGTCTCTGGACACGTTGTACCTGCAGCTCCCCAGTCCATTATCTCTATTTTGCACTTTCCTAATCTGACAGCTGCTATGAATCTGATGGATTGAAAATTAATAAAACTTCACATAAAAATTGGTAGATTGACATCTGAAATGGGGTTCGGGGCATCATAAATTGTCCATCTCCTTCTGTACAAATAGCTGGAGGCCAGATACTCCATGGCAGGACTTCTTGTCCCAGCAGCAAGCTTGCCATTGCCCACAGCAGCTCTAGAAAATCCCCTCACATGTTTGGAGAGAGACACTCACAGCATTCAGCAGCAGCTCTGAATTCGATGCTCACCAATAGTATTACAGTGTTATATGATAAATTGGCTCCCTTTGAGCACCGAAGGGAAAAATCCTTCCTGAAAGCCTTTCTTCCAGGGCCACAGCAGGAGCAAGTCAATGCAGAGCATCCCTGCAGAGCTCTTCCCACCTTGGCTCATCCCAGGGGCCATGTCTCCTCCCGCCCTGTGCCACACACACAGCCTGCCTGGTGGCTGCAGGACATCAGATGTTGGGCTCTGGGTTGGATTTGCAAACAGTAGCTTTTATTTGATTCCATCCCTGCTCCAAGTTGTGTCTGAAAGGGTTTTCTCCTTTGGACTCCAGGCAGGCTTTGGATGCTCAGAAACTGTTTTGATCTAAAATTCAAGCACTGGGTACTTTTCTGGGAGGCATTCTTGCTAGAAAACAACCTTCTTCATTTTGAACTGTATGCTTTGGCATGGAAGTGAAAGCTCCCTTTTTCAATGCACATCTCCAAACCATGCTGGCTGCAAAACAATTGTGTTTCTAGAAGGAAATGGGGGCTTGACTTTTGGATCCAGCCCAAAGGGACGCCGAGTCTGGTTGGCACTTTTCAAGGGAAAAGTAAGGACAGAGGGAAAATCTGAAACCTAGGTCTCCTTATCTCTGGGAAATAGCATTGTATGGTGGTTTGGATGTGCTGTTGTGCATGAGGAATGACAATCATTGCTTCTTCAGGAAACCACATTCTGGATTTGAAAAGTCTTCCTAGCAAAGTGTTCTGGAGCTGCTGTTTGTTTTTGCTTTCTTTTTATTTAAGTAAACATGTTCATACAAAAACAATTGCAATTTGATGAAGCAGAATTTTCCAATCAGCCCCCACCCTCCAGCCCCAGCCCTCACCAAATCTTGTGGGATGGTTTCCACCTGTGTTCTGCATTCAGGATTAAATTGGGTTTTTCCTCTGTGCTTGTCTTTGTAATCCAGGGATTCTATCAACAGCTGAAGATGAGTTTGCTGTGCTGTACTCAAGTTGTTTTCCTTTCAATCTGTGCTATCTCCTTGCAGTATTCCTCTGCCACAAAGTGGACTTCGCGTACCAGCATTCAGCAGGTAGGAAGCAGCGGGGCCCTGGGGCTGCACGGGAACACTGGCAGATTTCATTAATAGAAAACTGGGCCTGAACCTCTCTGAAATGAGGCAGAAATTGTTTTATCTGCAGCAGCTTAGGAGTGTTGGTGTTTAGGGGAAAGAGGAGGAACGAGCTTGGGGCTTTTAGTGCTTAACTCTGTTAATGAGATTGTGACAAGTGTTTCCAAATTATCTACCAAGCAAGCTCTCTCTAGAACATACAGAAAAGTGAGCAGAGAGAGGAAATCTTTATTCTCATTGTAGTCATCAGGAGAAGAAAAAAACAGGCAATTTTGCAGTCACACCAAAATTAAGACGTATAATCATTTGAAGACAGTAATGTTCAAGAGGGAGTTGGAAGCAAACAATAATGACTGCAGTGGAAAATGCATTGCCTTCTGTTTGTAGAAGGGCTATTACAGGTGTGTAACGAGGGGCATTTTTGCGGAGAGCAGAGAAATGGAGAAATGAAAGCTTTACTGACTTTTTAAGTAATAATTAGTAATCCTCTGCAAAGCCATGCAACCCCAACCACTTAAAATAATACTCCCTGAAACCCCCTTTCCTGCTGATGCAATGTGGTGTAACCTCACTGACGTGCTAATAAAAATGCCCGGGCACTTTTTCTGATGATAAATTATTACTTTTATTGTCTTGCAATCAATTTTAGGATCTGTTTCGCACCCTGACTCTTTTCCTGACGATCTGTGACAGCTCACATGGCCTCCAAAGATGGGAGTGATGGAGATGCCCATAATCCAGGCACGTATGACATAAACAGAACTGTCACATTTGCTTGTTTTCAGGAAAACATGAACTGATCCTTTTGCTGCTCATCCAGTGTTAGGTATTCAAGGAAGCATTTTCAGTTACAGAAGTTGGCTGCCAGCCTTCTTCTGTATAAAAGACAGATATGGTTTTTATCACAGTTGAAGTGTTAAGTTGTTAAGTTTCTTAATATTCCCTCTGGAAAGTAGACTTGTTTGATGAGATTTCATCTGAAATGTCCCAGTATTTACAAACTGTAAGATAAGGACTTTCCAAAAACAGTCCTATGGCGTGATTCCTTAAGGTAAGAAGGACCCAGCTCAACAGTTTGGGCACTGGAGCAGTAGTCGCAGCACTTTCCAAGCTGTAGGTCTGGATATGACCTCCTAGTGTAGGATCAGAGAATGTCTTGGGTTGGAAGGGACCTCAAAGATCAGCCAGTTCCAACCAGGTGATGCTGTTTGATGCTAAATCACCCCAACCCTCTGCCTTCTTTTTGAAGTTAATAAAACCCAGGTTACACTTGCTTGCGCCAACCTCTCACAAAGCAAGTGGTTGAAAGAGGAAATAAAGTGAGGAAGAGATGTAAATGTTAAGAATTGAGGGAAAGTGTGGCCATAGAAGACAGGGACTCCATAGATCGAAGGAGGATGAGCAGACAGGAGCCATACAGGACCTTGTAATTGGAGGTGCAACTTCCACTGAAACCAGGATGTGCTCCATAAGCATGTATTTGTGCAGGGGCTCCAGCAGCCTGGGAAAAGAGGTTGTTGACCTAATGAATCACCCACAAGGAGTGTTCTGAGCTCACAGAAGCATAAATGCGAATTCTGCTGCCTTTCTCACGAAAAACCTCATCGTCATGTGCTGCAGGACGCAATTCCCAGGGCACAAGAGTGTGGATTACCATAGAGAAATGCACGATTACAGTCATATGGCCAAGGCTCTCACCAAGGTAGGACCAGGCACACCCATCTGGGTGAGCAACTTCCAAATACCCCACTCTCCATGACCTCATGAAAATGAGGTGCATCTGAGAAGTATTTGTCCTCAATAGCTGGAAATTCACACAGATCAGACGTTTCCAGATCCATGGAGCCAACCCTAAATACTCCCTAAAAAATATTTCAGCGTGCAGCTCCACGAGAATGCTGTGAACTGCCCTCTCCAACCCGAGTGTTCCAAGCTGTGACACACCGAACTTTCCGACACACAGAACTCTTCTGACGGTGGTTGCAAAATGACAAATGGTTTCCAAGAAGACAAACGCTTTTGCTGTTTCCATGCCCTGTGACCGCCATCTCCAACCTTCCCTCTGCTGCCTGCAGCCGTGCCGCTCCCAGGCCCTTTGTTTTCTCTCCCGTGCAGTTCTGCTCAGCCCTTAATAAGATGGCATCTTTTATTTCGCATAGCTGGGATGTTTTGTGGGAGGGGGAGATTTGGGACGAGAGGTTTGTTATCATTTTAGCAGAACATGGCAATAGCAACAAAGCGGGACAGCTGATACAAATCACCCATTTTATAAGTTCTAATACAGATAATGCAAAGAAAAGAAACATGTAACAGAAACCAGACATTTCGGCACGCCTGCTTGCGCCATCCGCTGCTGGGCCGTTGCAGCCCTTTTAAATATTTCACATATCCCTCACCAGGTTTGTAGGGAGATTTGGGGCAGAAGCAGGGCTTCATATCCGGCGTTTAAAGGGCAGTTGGTTGCGAAGTGCTGGATCTGAGTGCTTCCAGCAGGACGGCTTGGGGGAAAGGAGGAGGCACCTCTGGCTGAGAGCTGAGGAAATGGGGATGAAGGAACCCATCGCACTGCAGCAGAGCGGTTGGGTCATGGCACTGAAAATCAGCTCTGGAGCAATTTGTGAGGTCTTTCCCATTGTGCAGTTATCCAAACTGGAACTGAGACCCTGGGCTAAGCTTAGGATTGCAACGTCCGTGCCAGCTGAGTTTTGACCTGCCTGCTGCTGGCACTTGGGAAGAGAACAGATGACAGAGACCCACTCTCTGAGTCCCCTCCATATGCAGGCAGTCCCTCTGTGCTGTGTCGCTGCTGCTCCGCAGGCACCCACAGAACTCTCACACATAGGAGAGGCTGTCTTCTCACACACTCGGGTGCAGCAAGCTGTGTGAAGCACCACTGTGGAACATTCGTTTTCTTCCAAACTTGTTTTTCTTCCTTCCAAAGGTCACCTTAAGTGGGTCCTGGGTGCATTTCCCCAGCCTGTTGCTTGTCTGGTTGCCAAATCCCAGCCCTGCTGATTGCCTTCGTAGCACACCGATAAAGCTGTCTGAAGCTGCGTGTGATCCCCCATCCCAAAAACATCCCTGTTCCTTCCATCCCCTCCATCCCAGCTCCGCAACCCCAATGGCATGAAGTGAGGATGGCAGTGGCTCCTGTCCTGTTTTTAGGGGCAGGTGGGAAAAGGGAGATAACAAATGAGAAAAGCCTGAAATCTTTGTGTCTGCACTTTGTAGGTGAAACACATTCACATTCCTTTTCTTTTAATTATTATATTTTAGGCAGATCTTTATTTCTTCAAATTATTGCAGCGAACTAAAATATTTTGTTACATCTCAGACAAGGAAACCTATTCTGAAAAAATGGGATCTTTGGAGGGGAGAAAGTTGTTTCACCAGGAAATGAAAAGCTCTCCATTTCTGCACAGTCTGAGCTACGTGTGCTGTGCCGCCGAAGAAAATAAAAGCAATCCATTTCTTTCTCAAGCGAAGCATAGGATTTTTCTCATTCCACTGTCAAAATATTTTGCACTTGTGCTCTTCCCCTTCATTTTGGAACAGTAAGGCTGCGGGTGAAAGAAGGGGCTCTGGGTGGTTGCACTGCACGTCCCCAGGAAGCGGCATCAATGCGGAGTGCTGGGAGCTGTCGGTGAGATACAAAACCACAGCACAAAACAAACGCCGGCGCAAGGATCTCACGGCTGTCCTTCTTCAGTCATCAGGGTGTAGGTCGGGGTGTTGTAACCAAACTTCACCTTAATTCTTCCCACCGCCATGCCACGATGTGTGCGCACAGAAATTCTTCTTTTTCTGTATGGTTTCTTCCTTTTCTGCAGCGTTCCTTCATTTGCTATGGCCGTTTCCAGCTGACGGCCGCTGGTTGGGAGCTCTGTACGTGTTGGGCAGTTGAGCGGAGTCGCTCTGTGGGCAAAATCCCGTGTGGGTCAGATTGCTGCTCATACATGCCCAGGCTCCAGCAAAGGCAGGGTTTGTCCCAGAGGATCAGAGCTGCTCAGAGTGGGAGAGAACTCCGAACAACAAATTTCCTCACCAGATATCAGTGCCTGTCGCTGTTGCGGATCACGCTGCGAGCACGGCGATCTTTCCTTGCTGCTGATGTGTGATCTGAAGCAATTCTGCAGCTCTGTTCGGGCGCTTCTCGCAGGGATTTGGGAGTAAATGCCATTTGGGTTCGTTTCATTAAGCACCTCAACTCAGGGATTTGTTTCTAATCCTGGGACGAAAATATCTCCCCGCACCGCGTTTCTCAGGCAATGTTTGTGTTCACAAATTGAAATAAAACGCCACTTGCCAGGAACATCCCCAACTATTTACTTACATTTCTCTATTTCCACGGACCTTTTCCCAGTGTTTCCTTCCCTCGCAGCCTGCCTGCATCTGGCCACAGGAGGGATTCAAACTGCACGCAGGCAAACGGCTTAGAAAATCAGAAGAGAGTTGCTTGGGGATGAATAAAAATTAGGATATCAATTCATCCCCTGCTTGGGAAGGGAAAACGTTCTTTGTTAAGGCAATGGTGTGAATTGAGCCTTAGTGATGAGCTTTTACTTAAAATTGAGCTTGATTATGCACAAACTTGAGCTGCTGATGAGTGCTGGAGCAGAACTGGGTGCTTTGGGTTTGCCCTGGGTATGTATTGTCACGTTTCTCATTGCACCTCTGGCAAGAAATTAGGGTCAGGCGATGCTCAGCCAAATTCCCCACTGAAAGGCAATTTTCCCACTTCCTCCACCGTCTGCATTGAAATTTAAAAAGGAGAAAATGTCCCTTTTGTCCACCAGGTGGCACGAAGGGAATCCCTGCTGAAAAGCAGCTGAAATACAAATGCATCCAATTGTGTTGTGGCTGTGGGAGGTGGTGAGGTCTGAGGGTCCCAACAGTGCCCACACCATTCCTTTGGGCCAAATCTACCTGTCCTGAGCAAGGACTGGCCATGAGGCTTGGGTGATCGGTGCCTGAGCCCTCCAGCTGCGTGCTGAGGCCTGTGAGTGTCCTTGGGATCACAGAGGTCTTGGCTTGGTGGCCATGGCAGTGGAGGGGCCTTTGGGTGCATGCAGGTTCGGTGCCAAGGTGAGGATGCTCACAGCAGGGTGTCTGTGGAGGAGAGTGGTGGTGGTGGGTGATACAGAGACAGAGCGATGAGAGAAGTGGTGGGGAGGTGTTATGAACAGGGTGTTCATGTCCAAAAGGGGAGGACGGTGGTATCTTCCCAGGGTTGTAGGGCAGGAGTGGCAATGTGAAAGCCCCCAGCTCAACCACAGTGCGGGCAGCTCATGGTGGATGGCTGCTGTCCTCCTCAGCACAGGTTGGCATCCTCCCTGCCCTTTTCTTCAGCCTCAGAGCAGATTACAGGAACAAGCAGGACGTCTGCAGCCATCCCTTTCCACCACTGCCAGAGCCCAGTGCTGCACATCATCATCCACACCTGACGCTCCAGCAAGTGCATTGTGGAATCAAAACAAGCCCGATGTGCACGGAAGAAGCTGGCCTGTTGCATCATTTGGGAAAGCACCAGTGCTCTGTTTGCCTACAGCTGCCTTTAGGTGCAACCGAGCTTTGGGTCAGTGCATTTCTTTGCTGGAGGTAGAAGAGAAGCATCAGGGAGGTGTATGGAGCAAACCAGTAGGAACCCAGTGATTTCAAAGCCATTTCTGCCCTTGTGTTAAAATATGTTTATAACCCAGTTCTTTATTAAATATAAGCAGATTTCTTCTTGTATACATTTGTACATCTTCAGTGCAATCTGCTTTGCATCAAACATTGATATATCGGTATGGTTTCTGAAATGTTAGCTCTTGGGCAGTATAAATAGCATGCTGATATTAAATCTGCTTTCAAAAATAGTTACATTACAATAAATTTGAAGGACTTGAGGGTTTTTAATCACCTCTACTTAGTTATTCGGGGATAGGCCAAAAAAGCAATCACTTCACTAAAGGAATGCAGACAGGCACAACAGAAAATTCTTATGCACAATAATTGCTTTCTCTACAAATATTTACATTGAGGCTAAGAAAATATTTTGGAATTTTACAAATATCTGACTCTCTTAATTTTTCCACTTTAAATATTGGTCCAAAGAAACCTCATTGAGGCTGTTGCTTTATTTTGTTCCCCTCTCTCTCCTTTTTTTTTTTTTTCTTCTTTTTTTTTTTTTTTTCCCCTAAATCCATTTCAAGGAATCCAAAATGATGGAGCTGTGGAGGAGATCTCTGCCAGGGATTAGACAAGAACAGCCTCATAGTGCTTTGCTGGAGTCCAGCCATCGGCAGCAGCTCCCTCTATTGCTTTTGCCAGTACTGCAGTTTGACCAGAGCTAGAGCTGCTGTGCAGGGGCAGTGGAAGGGGAATACTCCTCTAAGGTTGGGTTTTTGTTTTTGTTTTTGTTTTTGTTTGCTTACTGCCATCAAAGCACTGAAAAACAAAGTTAAAGGCCATGCAGATGGGTTGGAGAGATGCGAAGGGCTCTGAAGTGCTGTGTTAGGGTGAAGGAGAGTGATGGAAAGAGGCAGGATGCTCCAGGAGGTGCAACATCAGCAAGAGGAACAGAGGAAATGCAACCCAAGGCACTGGGAGGGGGAGAGCAGAGGGCTTTGGCAAGGACAGTTGTTTGAATGAGGAGAAGGCTAGGACAGACTTTGCAAACACCCTTCTCCAAGCTGTCTTAGGCCCCGCAAAGATGTAGTATGTTATCGAACCTAACTCAATAGCCATGCTGGACTCCATGGAGATATCCATGTGAGTAAAGCGTAAGTCTTAGCAGATCTGCTTTCTAATCTGCAAACAGGGAGAGCACCACCTCAGGAGTGGGCTGGTAGGGTTAATTAATGCAGGGGAAGGGCTGAGCCCTGGCATTGCTGGTGGACCCCTATTGGAGCCCATTACCCAAGCACAGAGCACCCAGAACCACACCAATTCCATAGCCAGCAGCAGTGGTGACATGAAACCCAAAACCTCATTACTTCAACTGTTCTATTACATACGTTTGCTGTTTAGAATAGGAAAATACACCTTAATTATACAGCGTGCTTAAGCAACAAAAATGGAAAGCAGTTGGACTCTCATAAACTTCGTCACTGTCATTGTTACAACTGGCTAAATTTCAGAGAGGGTAAAAGCAGATGGGAGAGGCTGTGGAGAAGGCAAGGAGCTCATTCAGAAGTAAATTCAAAGTGCCACGTTCTTATTCTGTTTTGAGGAAAATAATAACCCTTAATAAAATACAAGTAAGGCTGATAAAAATGATCTACAAACACAGATCCCAGGTTCCCATTTATGGTAATTGGTTATACTTACAGTCAGTTAATAAAAAGCTCTGTTTTTAATTAAATTAAGTATAAGCCCATCTCTCTATTACCCTACAAGATGAAATCCTTAAAAAATACCAAACATAGCTGCACACAAATTGCCTTTTCCCAAAGAGAGCTTCAGCATCTCGAAATATGTCCTGGATGAGAGCAGTTGTATCCAGACTGGGCACGGTTAATTGGTACCCTGGAGGGTTTTTTCTCTTGGCATTTGAGAAATAATGAGAATCAAAACCATTAGTAGACAGAGAAAAAAAGGTGATAGAAATGCTAGGCTGCACTTCTCTGTCATCTTCATATTATGTTATCTCTGGCGAGAATTCCCAGTAATTTTCCTTCTGAAGTCCAATAACTCTCTTTTAAATCACACATGTTTGACAAATAGAGCCCTTCATTGAACAAAGTTTGTAAGAATTGCTCAGGCAGATAACTGGTGTCTATAAATGATAAATGAAGGAACTGGAGCTACTTGGTTCTTGATAGGTCTCATCCTATTTAGTAGGATACACTTAAGCAGACAATGCCCTAAATGAAAGGATGGGAAATGTGATTTTTTTTTGCCTTCTAGTGACAAGCATTTTACACTTTTTTGCATCTTAATAAAGAAAAAGATCAAATGCACGTGTGAATTTCTGCAGCCTTGGGGATGGGTGGCTGCTTAGTGTCACGCTGGAAAGGAATCTGGAAGTCAGAATTGTACTACTGTGGTTATCATCAAAACTAATCAAACGCCGGGATCCGAAAGTGTGAAACCCTTTCAGCAGGCAAATCAAAAAATGCAGCATTTTTCAGAACTGAGGCAGACCAAACAAGAAATTACAAACACATGTCTGGAAATGGCTGCAGCTCCGTGCATCTCGGCGATAAATCCGCGACAGTCCTGAAACGTGGGACACCATCTTTCCTGCCCTGTACACATAGCTGCTCCCTCCGACTTCAGCAGCGCTTCCTCTGAGACCACTAAGTGGGTCATGCTAATCCTAATAGAAACAAAACAACATAACGCAAAGGCCTCAGGGGGAAACAGTGGGGCTGGAAGAGAGGGGAGCATGGCAGCGGTGACCAACGCAGAGGGCTCCGGACAGCATCCTCCTTTCTCTCCAGTTAGAAATTATTGCAAATTTTGAGAAGGGTGTTGGGTTTTGGTGTTCTTCTGGGAATGCATCTTTTGATTGAGATAGACAGTAATAATAATAATTTGACCCAGGCATAGTAACATGTAAGGGTGAAAGGAGGTAGAAAAATACCTTCTGGTTGTAATTGTTCTGGGGGTGGATTATGGTACGGTGCGATCCTTGAAGAGTTTTCATTAGCAGGGAGCTTTACATCCTATACTACAAATGGTCAACAAAGCCATGGATACACAAATCAGGAGATGGAAATTTTCCAGCGTAAGTCCTCAAATTTCTTTGGAAAACCTTTAATTCTCACCAATCCTGCTAACCTTGTGTTGCTTGCCATCACCACAATGGAGAAGAGCTTCATGCGTGTTTTCAGCCTAGATAACAAATACTCTCCGTAAGACAGCTGAGAAATATTTGAAATCACTGCGGCTTCACTGGACACGATGAGGCTATGAAATTGAAGCAGCAAGATTCAACCCATTACCAGTCTCATGCAGAAAGCTTCATGAATTTTTCAAGCCTATGCGTGAAATCCATGGAGTGACCCCAACCTGCAGTGCAGGACATGCTGTGAATGGCAAATTCTCACCACCGAACACATCTTACCCTCTACAAGTGGGTTGTGCTTTTACTTACACCCCGAGATAGGCACAAGAGAAATCTCTGGGTGATTTGCACTGTGGTGGCAAAGCCCATAGGGGACTGGCAAATTCAAGGTAATGGCTGGAGCAAGAGATGACTGGAGGAGAGGGTGGGAGAAACTGAGGGTGCCATCCCACCAGCACTCCCAGGTACCTCATCTCAGGGGAACCAGTGTGTTATTGCATGGGTGAGGAGACACCATTGGCTGTGAGCAATGACAGCAAAAAGCAGTACAATCACCACTGCCAAAAAATGCCACTAGGCTCAGCAGGAGTTAATTCAGTTTTAGTTCAGGTGGGAGAGTCCATCCCACCCAATGCCAAGGGTTTACAGTTTGCTAGCCATAAACCAAAAGAAAGACACAGAGAGCAAACACCCGGATCTGCAGGAAGGCATGGAGCCGAGGGGGAATGTGCTCATCTGGCAGCTTGGTGCCGCATAGCTCCCTGTCATCAGGCAGTGCTGATGTCCCTGGAAAAGTCAAGCTCTGATGTGATGAAACATCATTAAGGAAAACACCACGGCAAACAGTCAGTCACCTGCTCCGCTCTTCCTCATGCCAAGCCTGACGCTTCGAGCACCCTCCCTGCTTGGCTTTGGCCGCCAACAGCAGCAGGCAGGGCGGCACCCTCTGGGACATCTGAATGGGGGGACGGGGAGCACTGAGCTGTGAGGGAGGGGACGTGGCCCCGAGTGTCAGACACCACCCACAGACCCCAGCACGGCGTCACACGGAGCAGCCACATCTGCTTGCATTTCATCACCGAAATGGTAGGGTTTGACTTTAGCTTGACCTTGCAATTCACAAGCTCCAGCAAAGGAAAAAAAAAAAAAAAGTAACAGAAAGCAGCTAAAAAGCAAGCAGGAACTAAAACAAGCTGTAACCTTGTGGTACAGGATGAATTAAAACCAAATGAGCCTCATTTCAACATAAGCAGCTTATGGCGTGATTTTGCTGAGGATGCTGCAGTATTTGAACGATTCCTCTCCATAACATGAAATTCCCAAGTCGATGTCTCACACCAGCACTGAACATTTCAGGAGTTCTACCTGGAAGCCCTTGGAGATAGAGCATTAAAAACCCCTCCTGCTGGTAAGATTTGGCTCTTTCAAAAGCAAGATTGAGACATACTTGTTTGTCAAGCTTCCCCCAGGAAACAGCTGTCTCATGCTAATTAACAGCAGCTCCCAGACCCGTGACTCAGATCCTCAGCGGAGCACTCTGGGCTCCTTCCAGGGGACCTGGTCCATTGCAGATCTCACATGACTTGGACAAGCAGCTCCCAGGCCAGCATCTGATTGGGATTTCAGTGCCATTGTGGGTTCAGGGGGGTTGGGCTGCAGCCCTCTGCTCCCCCTGCTTTTAGGATGTGCTGCACACCATCACCCCACACCATGGGGCTGGGGCACACCAAGCACCCTGTGGCCATAAGTGCGTTCCCCCCCCCCCAGGGAGAGGAGTCTGGTTTTCTTCCAGCGCATTGCTATTTAGATGAGAGCTCATTAAGTGTCATCATGTGTGTCGGTGGCAGAGTAAGAGAGGAGAAGCTTCTGGCCCCGCTCCAGTCCCAGCGATGTCTGCATTTCTCACTATGTCTGAACTACAGTTTGGCCCCAGAAAATGCGTTGCAGATTCAAAATGTGTACAAAAAGGAGGCAATGTTTTCACTTCTGTCAGAAAATGCTCATCAGCTGGTAAGTATGTACGGGCTGTGTGTATTTACTCAACCAGAATGAAACAGCGGTGTCTGACGGCCCCTCGCCCCTATTCTCTATGCTATCCCAAGGGAGCACACAGCTATTTGCTGCCAGCACCAATTTTGTTAAGCTTTGGTGGTAACTTTTCGTTTCTGGCTTGGATCGTAGCTGCCACAGAAACGCTTTTGATGGCTACAGATGAGACAGAGCTTTTCTAACGCCAGGCTCAGCACTACACACGTGCTTTTAGGATCTTCTCCTTCCCCCTGGCTATGCCCTGCCATTACAAAGCGCCATCTCCAATGCCACCTACTGCTGCTCATCTTCACTGGAGTGCTTCCACACTAAAAGCCAACATTTGGAAATCCCTTCTTCATGCATTGAAGAAGAGGAGCCCAACAAATCAGGGCAGAAGTTCACAGCAAGGACCAGGTTCATCCTGATCTCAGCCTATTGCTGAATGTTCTTGGAGACACCCAAGGTCGGGCTGGGGGGCTCTGAGCACCGGATGGAGCTGTGGGTGTCCCTGCTCACTGCACAGGAGTTGAACCACGTGGCCTTTAAGGGTCCCTTCCAGCTCTAAGATTCTACGATTCTTCCTTTCAAGAGGTGACCCCAGTGCTCCATATATTTCTACCCAAATATTGGTATGCTCCTTTAAAGAGATTTTCATAGGGCAGCCAGAGTTTTATCAAGCACAGGAGCCCATGGTCCCCTCTCTCTCAGGTCACCACTGAAGTCACACTATTGGTGTGATGCTCCCCACTGACCAGACCTGCCCACGCCCTGACCTCAGTCTGGACTTAGTTTGTTCTCTCCCTTCTTGCCCCGACTTGCACTGCCTGAACTTTTGCTCTGTCCTGCTGAGTCACTTTTATTCAGCTGACGATCCATGTCATCCTGTATGCAAACAAGCGTAAATTGACTAATTAATCCCCAGGGTAACCCCGCTGATTTTGGTGGAGCAGCAGCCCAAGTGAAACAGGACTAACATCTTTAATCTGCTCTTTGTTCCTGGAGCACAGCCTTTGCCTTGTCCACGAGTCAAAGTAGACCTCTAATTATATGGATTTTGCTCTTAATCTTTTGTGGTCTCGGGAGATTTCAGCTGCTGAAAATTATGGATTTCACTTCGAAACTGAGGAGGGTCTGCACTCCATCACCAAAACGCCTCGCTGGAGGGCCAGTGACATTTTGGACCTGAGCACCAAACCCAGCGCTGGGGACGGCACGGCTCAGGATTAACCACCCCACAGCCAGGAAACCCAGATTCCTGCTGCCTGGCTCCCATTTGCAGCCCTTAGCCACAGCAAAGCCAGCAAAGCTGCGCTGTGCAGCGTGCCAGATTTGGACCTTTCTGCATCATTTCAGAGTTGACTTATTGCCCAAACCGCTCCCCTGGTGCAAGACAGCGAGGGCTTTTGGTAGCAGAGAACAGACAGGTGAAAATGGGACGCGTCACCGTGTATTTAAGTGGCTTCATGTGCAAATACATTAATTTTACATCACCGTCAGAGCCTTCTCTTCTGTATCACAAGCTTTGCTCCTTTCCCCTTCTACCCCATAACTTTGTTCCAGCTTCGTGCAGCTGAAGGGTTTGTGAAGTTGCTGTCAAAGACTAAACAATAGATCAGAGATACAGACAGGAATCCGACGGTTTCCTTTTTTTCAGAGTGAAAAGATGGGCTGCAGCTGACAGCTGTCCATAAAACTGGGAACGTACAAATCGTATAATATAAACTAAAGAGAGACCAAAAGTACCACTGAAAAAAAAAGAAAAATGAGCTTGTTAGAACAGTCTGTATTACAGCTGTTTCCCTTGACAGTTTTCTGTACCCTAATACGCTCAACAAATTGGCAACCTGTCCTTATATATTTGCATCAGGATTCCCTTAAGGGAAATGTCTATATTATTCTGTTTTGGATAAAGGAAGCAGTTTGATATGACAGGTAGGTCAAGTGTTTCTTTAATAAAGCATATGGGTAGGAAGAAAGAAATAGGCTATTGTCAATGACTTGACAAATAGGTAGATATGCCCCCCTTGAGTATAGCCAGGGAAAGCTACTAGATAAATCGCCCTTGTTATTTTGATTTAACCATTTCATTACCGAACTGTGCTTTTTCTCACAGAGCAGAGTCCCCAGTAAAGGTCATAGCAAAGAGTTCTTTATAAACCCTGCAGCACAGCATGAGCTCAGTTTGGGTTCAAGCTGTGCACAGCCAGCCTGGACCGAAGTTGCAAAATAATTTCTGTATCATGTGGACGTGTGTAATAAGAAGGTGTGATGCAGGTGGACGTTCACACTGCCACTTCTGCAAAGTTTGTTGTCTCGGGGTTGTCGTCCCTGCAGAGACAGCACAGTGCACAAAGGCAGCGTGAAGGTGGCCAATACACCTTCCTGTCCTGCTGCAGGCACAGGGCTGAACTCACTGCTCTCCCCCAGCTCTGCACCCTTTGCACACCCTGCTGCAAATCCCCGACCTGCTGATGTGACAGCTGCTATCCAAATCCAAGCAGCAGCAGCTCCTGGGGATGCTGCTGAGTGAAACGGCCCCGGCACGGGGAATTACTCCAGCTCTGCTTCAAGATGCTGCAGTGTAACTCAGCGAGCATCTCCTGAAGGTTGGGTGGAATGTTTCCCAAGGCAAACAGCAGCAGCAGCAAGTGGGAATTGAAACCCACTGCTAACCAACTTATGCATGGGAATGGGCAGAAAGCATGCTTTGCTGGGCTCATGAAGGCTCTATTCCATGGCAGGGCAGGTTTGGGTGTAGGAAGGCTGCTGTGGGGTCCAGCACGGTGACAGCAGTCTTTGGGCTGTTGCACCGGACACAGACAGACATATGAGCTGTGCTCACGGTGTGGATTACGGAAGTATTTGGGGACCTTTTACAGCAGAGAGCTCTCTCACCGTTAATTCTAAAAGCCCCTTTGGAGCTGTTAGGCTCTGCTGTGTCAACACATGGGAATGGAGATTTTTTAAGGTCTTCTTCTTTACCCAAGGGAGCAAAGTTTCCAGGGCTACAACTCAATGCAAAATCAATCCCTTTTGCTGAAATCCAGGTAAGAATTCAGCTCAAGCTATTTAAAATGGTGAAAGTAAATGCAGAGAAGATCCACCCCGTGGAGCTTCCTGATTTGCTCTAGCCTAAGCAAATTACCACAACTTTCTGAAATGTTGCAATCCTTGAGAAGTGCTCCTGGAACCAGAGCAGCCCTCTGCACTCAGCATTGCCAGACCAGGAGGGCTTCATGCTGCACTCCTCACAGCAGCACTGGGGAGGAGGTTTCTTTCCTTTCCCTTTTTCCAGCAGCCTTCAGCACTCAGGACACAATCCGTCCTCTTCATCCAAAAGCAAACTGGAGAATAACAGCAGCATCCGCGTTTGCTTGCATTATTATAGACATAATTATAATTTCTGGGATTATACAAATATATATTTAGGAACTTGGAAAACGTCATCTTCTTTGTTGTTATTTTATTCCTGCCTTTTAACTGCATTCAAAGCAATTTTCCAGCTGCTGACCTTTCTGCATGGAAAAAGCTGTTCTTCCTCCACACCAGCATGCACTGCTGCTTTCCTTATCTGCTGGAGAGCACATTTTCTCCTATTTGTAAGTAGGCATTCCTACACTGCTGACCCAAACAAGGAGAGGGCTGGAGATTCATGTGACTTTTTAGTCTCCATATGCATAGGAAGCAGAATTTATGCCCCTGCTCTGGAGAAGTCACTCCTTTTCACCATACATGGTAGCACACAGAGCTTGGCAGTCCATGTTGGGTTTTCCATATTAAGCCATACACAAGGGTAGCAAACAGGGAGCTGTTGGCTATGCCAGTCGCAGAAGTCAGCCTGGGATGAAAGGCTGTGGCAGGGCGATGGTCACACCTTGCCTTAACTGCTTTCATTGCATCCTGGGCACCTGCAGAGCTGGTGCAGATCCAACAGAACAACAGTGGCATTATGCAGTGAGGAAGCAACATTGGGCATGTTTTTATCAATAATTACATTACATTTTGCTATGTTTAAAGCACAACTCAAGTAAACGGTGGCCATGCGAGGCTGTACTGTGCTCTCCATGGAGACTTTGCATTTGGAGCCTGGAGGCCATGGCTCACTACGCAGCAGAGTCTTGAGATGAGTTCTTGGAATGTATCTCCATGTGAACACCTCATCCTTGGAGGTGCTCAAGGCCAGGATGGATGTGGCCCTGGGCAGACTGATCTGGTGGTGGGCACCCAGTCCACAGCAGGGCACTGGAACTGGATGGGCTTTAAGTTCCCTTCCAGCCTAATCGTTTCTGTGATTCTATCATCTGCTGCAATTAATGTCATTAACCTTGTCCTTTCTTTGACCATGACTGCCCACTGTGACTAGGAGCCATAGAAAACACATGAGATTTCACACAGCAATTTCCAGAGAGAGAAGGAGTCAATGGCGAAGAACATGGAGATAACTCCTTGCATGGCATAGACACGAAACTGAGAAGGACATCAACTTCCTACACCTTTGTACAGAATAAGAACTGAGAATTTGGGCTTCTTGGCCACATCTCTGGAGGTTAAAGCCTACATTCTGAAATGCGAGGACAGTCTGGGTCACTTAATTGATAGAAATATTTAAATAAAAGGAAATTTTCCTACATTCTTTGCCAAGGAAACAAACTACTTTTCGGTTAAACGTTTCTGTTCAAACTTGCAGGCGTTTCTGGTGTTTGGATTTTTTTGCATTTGATGCTCTTGGATTTTATTTCACAAAGACAAGGAGTTTTGTTTTGCTCCACATCACCTGGAGCTGTTTGGATTCCAGTCATTTAGTTTCCCCCATTCACGAGCACAGCGTTAATGTGCTTGAGTTGCCAAGTCTATGGATAAAACAATGGATGGGAGCTTATTTTGAAATAACATCTTTTCTTTATCTTTTTCTCTCCTGTGTCATTTCCATTCGGAAAAATTCTTTCTCTCGACTGCTTTTCCCTTCTTCCCCAAAGTTAAATTTCAGCTTAAACTGAGCTGACATATTCCTTATAATGTGTTTTTAAAACATGCTTAATGGTGCTGAAAGCTGAGGAAGCTCAAATATAATTCCGAGCGTCTGAGCCCACCAGACTCCTAATGCAAACATTATTGCAAAAACTCCGCCATGGTTGGAGGGGCTTCAGGGGAACCTGGCTGTTCGTTAGCAAAATCAGCGGCGTTATCTGCGGGAGGAAAATGTGTTCTGTCATTTGGCATCTCGACGGCCGCTCGGGTTTTCTTTCTTTTCTTTTTTTTCCTACACCCAGAAAATCTGTTTCCAATGTTTCTGCCGCGGAGAATATGGAACAACGCTCGCAGGGCCGGGAGTTGATGCAGGAGGGGGGTTTGCCGATTGTTATTCAGCTCACATCTCCAGCAGGCACACTCCCTCACCCCAGATTTCTCCGGAGAAAAGGGCTGAATAAAGAGTGGCTCCAGCACCGGGGGCGGCAGCCGGATGGAATATTTCTCTGATCCACATGGGATGGCCACGCGAATTGTCCGGCAAACCTTAATCAATAGGGCGGCCGTTTGCAGGGCGGTTAACCTTTGCCAGAGAAGGTCGGGCAGGATTTCTGAAGGCAGACTTGGCACACTTAGGGAGTTCCTCACTTGGCCATATTGTCCTTCACCCAAAGGAGATGTCCCCCAGGCAGCATGACAGTCACACCCGTGGGTACTGGGATCCATTGCTCAGCTGGGTGAGCAGTCAGCTGTGCTTGCTGCTTGCAGGGAAGCTGCTGGGGCACTTCCAAAGAAAGAAAAAGCACAAGCATCTCTGGGCTGTTTTCCCTTCCCATACCAGCACAGGAGCCGCTTGCTTCATTCCACCTCACACCTATTCCTTCCCACTGCGAGGGGACCTGGTGTGATACACAGTGCTGTTGCTTCTGGGGAAGGAGAGACAAAACTGAGAAGACCTTCCTGGAGATGTGCCATCAGCAGAGACATAACGCAGGGCCCCTCTCCCCACCAGCCACATGGCAAGGATTGCATTCCAGAAAGCCCTCCCCAGAGCTGGGCAGAAGCTGTTTATTGGTCTGCATTGCCTTGGAGGGTCGTACCAAGTGGAGTGTTAGCACACCTGTGCTATCCCTGAGTGTATGACAGCAGAGTGAGGTGCTCAATCCTTGTGATGGACCCTGCTTCCAAAGAAATTCGGGTTGAGTTGGATTGGTCTTCTTGGAACTGGCTGAGGAAGGGCTGATGTGCAGGGAGGGATGTACTGGGGCTCCAAATGGGGCAGACAGGTTTGGCCATTGGAGTCCCTGCTCGGAAGCCACACTAATGTGGCAGGACCTGATTGCAGGCTGGGGCCCACATGCTGGCAGAAATTCACATCCAGCTCTTTCAGAACAGCTTTCTTATTTTGCTTATTTTTAAAAATTCAGAACTAACAATGACATAAAAAACACTTCTTTTCTTTTTCCTTTCTTTTCTTTTTTCTTTTCCTTTCTTTTTTTCCCTTTCCTTCCCTTTCCTTCCCTTTCCTTCCCTTTCCTTCCCTTTCCTTCCCTTTCCTTCCCTTTCCTTCCCTTTCCTTCCCTTTCCTTCCCTTTCCTTCCCTTTCCTTTCCTTTCCTTTCCTTTCCTTTCCTTTCCTTTCCTTTCCTTTCCTTTCCTTTCCTTTCCTTTCCTTTCCTTTCCTTTCCTTTCCTTTCCTTTCCTTTCCTTTCCTTTTCCCTTCTTTTCTTTTCTTCCTATATTTCAGTTAGGAAACAAGGCTTGATGGAAAAGATATTCTTTCTCTTGAAAGATGTGCTTAGCTGCATGAATTCATTCTCAAGGATATTCTCTGCTACTGAATTAGTGACAAAATAAGAAAGGAAAGAAAACCTGAACTCAGTGAACCACGATCAAGTAATCCGAGCAAATCAGCATGTTTCTCTCTAGACACTTCAGAATACCAAATGCTAAGACACAAGAATCCCACTAAATATACCTCTCCTCCTTATCCCCGTAAATGTCTAATGGTATTTTCAGTTCTCACCATTTTAACATGAGTCATCCATATTTGCTGGTGATTTAGAGCTCAGATCAGTTTTTAACCTAACAATTTAAGCTTTCTTTTTTTTTTTTTCTCTAAGACGTTTCTAGCCTTCATGAGCAGCTTATGCACACAAGTGCTAAACATCAGCCTTCAGAGAGCAAATAAAGAACCTGCTGCCTATCACTTCTTGGCTTTATTTTTAAGCCAACCTCATGATTTCTTAAAGCTTGGATTAAGCAATACTGCTACATGGAAACAAAGAGACCTGAAATGATGTAGAGTGGAGTAAGCAGCAAATTTGACCCACGAGACCTTGATTCTGTTTGTATTTACTCCTTTTTCCATAGCTGCTTGTCTAACGCTGTCTTTCAAAAGCACAATTCCAGGTTTCACGGCTTAGCACCTGGCTCACACCAACCCACTGCTCCTCACCCCTCCACCTCTGGCTCTGACTTCACTGGAGTGGATTGGGAAGCACATCTCATGCTCATGCTGATATCTGTCTCATGCTGATATCTGTCTTCAGTCCTCAGGTGCAGAGGGGGAGATCACTGGGATGGAGATGCCCCCAGGGCTCCCCTGCAAGAGCCTTTCCCAACATGGGGAGATCCTCACATTGCACCCAAATAATTACTGAAAGCTCAATTCGATGCATGGATTTGTTTTATTCCTTTATTACAACACAGTAAGAAAGGGAAGGGGGAGTTTAAATGGCAGCCAACGCAACCAACATCTGCAAGCATCATTAGGGCAAGCCAAGGAGCTGCTGCAGGGAGTGATGAGCCCATGTCCTGGGCTGCAGGATCAGAAGTTGTCCCCTATCGGGGAAAGAGGTAAAACACCATAAATCATATTTTGTCTGCTGAAACCTCCAAGTGATAAAACAGTTGAAAAGACTATTTATAAAACACATATGGAGGGCTTAATCAAGCCAGGAATGAGGTCATTGCTGCCAATTAAGTCTTGCTCATTCTGCAGTTGGAAGCAATCAAAACAAAGGCAGAGTTATCAATGGCTTGTCTATGTGCTGCAGCCCCAGAAAATACCAGTTGTGCTGGGCTACAGTAAATCACCTCACGCCAAGAGCCAGGGAGCCTGCTGCCCTCAGCTCCATGGGCTTGGGGAGGAAAGGAGGGCTTAGCATTTACGCCTAATTAATGGGCACGAGTTTGAACACATCCTATCTAAGCCTTATTTGGAAGCAAAAGGCAGTATTGTGACTAAACAGCAAAGGGGTAGCATGGGCTCAGAGCTCGCACTGGGAAGCAGTCAGGGTCTGTCCCCACTCCAGTCCAGCTCTGCTCCCTGCAGTGCTCGCTGCCCCCAGCCATGGCCATGCAGCTCTGAGGGGTGCTCGGCCGGACACAGCCCCTGCTGAGTCAGCTGCTGTCTGAGAGAGGGAGAACTTGAAATACGGGTTGCAAAAGAGCAAAGTAAGTCTGGTTATTTATTGCTATTCCTACCTCTTCCAAAGGGTTCCTTCAGGTTATTTTTTTTTCCCAATGCAATCTATCCAGGTTAAGGAAGTTAGTTGCACTGTGCCTCTTGCTGAAATATCTCCATTATACATCCTTTGCCCAAGTGGTGCCCAAATTGTGACATTCGTGACACTTGCTCTCACACAGAAGAAGTGAACTACAGCTATAAGTACAACTTGTTTTATTTAATATCAGATGCAGAGTATCTTTCAATCAAAATATAAAAAAGCACAACTGCCAGTCAACATAAGAAGAATATGAATTAATTGGTTTGATGTAGTGAATGATGAAATGACAGTAACTGCACTTGAACTCTAATGCAATTTCATGCCTAAGACTCAGGCTTTGCCCACGCATTAATCATCCTCCCAATACCTCTACAATAATTAATGTTAATTATGAGGAAAGTGAGGTGCTAAGGGATCTGTTCCATGTGGATATAGAAAGCAATTTATTCTGAGCCGTTTGCCTGCTGCTCTAGTTCAAATCATTCCCCTGCCATTGCAGAGGCGAACAGTGGAGCCAAGAAATCAGCAGAAGGGCAACGATGCCCAAGCACGAAGTGATGATCTCAAACCTCACTGACCCTGCAGCAAGCATCTGCGTTCTCTGCATTTAAGTTCTCCAGATGCCTGCAGCTCCCAGAAGTTCCAAGGCATGCAGGGAGGCGGTCAGCCCCTCCACGATGTCCCCATGGCTCACATCCAGGGGATGGGTGCCCACTTTGCAGGCAGGGAGCAGCCCCACAGCCCTGCATGGCAGGAGAGCTCTTCTGGAACTTCTCTGCTGGAGGAGAAGCTCCACACCACTGAGCCAAATTCACAATTTTCTGAGGCCTCATTTGTATGTTTTTACCTCTTCTTGAATGGGAAATAATTTGAACGATCCTTTTGAATAAACAGACAGGGTGATTCACTACAGTCTCGCAAATGATGGATGCCTGCATCCTCAAGAAGTAGGTCTGGATTTACCCCAGTGCATCACTAGTTAGTGCTACATCAAAATAGCACCAAACCAGTTCAGTGGGTGACTCCCGGGTTGTTTCCAGTAAGCAGATCTCACCTCCCTGTACACATACTTGTAGCAGAACTGTATACCTGTTTGTCAGAAGTGTTAGCAAGCTCCCGAGGGTGGGAGCCTGTGGGTACCATCTGAGTAGAGGAGGAATTTAAATTAAAAAAGAAAAGTGTTTTCCCAAGTCACATTGCATTGGTCAAAACATCCATCAGAAATGGACTGGGCTGTAGATGTCCCTCTTCATTGCAGGGAAGCTGGACTAGGTGACTTCCAGCAAAGGGCCCTTTCAACTCAAACCATTCTATGATTCTATGATAAACGTTCAGGGTGGGGGCAGGTCCCAAGCAGAGCCACTCCCAGTCCAGGCAGGGACATGTCTCTGCCCAATCATATACAACAGCGAAAGGACACACGAAAAGAATGACAGAAAAACTAATTCCTTTTCAGCTAAATGCTTTATATCAACGTTCACTTCACTTACAATACACAATTCCCTGTTTCCAGGTGCATTTTAAAGCTTGTTTAAGCTTCATTTGTGAGGTGCTTTTACTGATGCGCCTAATAGTGGATTTACATTGCTTTTTTTCCATTGTCACCATAAGCCCAGATGGAAAAGATACTCTTAGGTTGATGCACCAGTTTACACAGAGCAGCCGGGAAATCGATGACGCTGTGCTAGTGCTTAACCAAACTGCTGTGCTGCATTAGGCACCGGTACAGCAAAGGTTTGGGGTTCTCCTCTGAATTTCTCCTTTTTCTGACCTAATGGTGATGGAACCTAATGAAAATGGAAGGGAGCAGTGCTCAGTGGCAGCACTTGAACTCTGCTTGCAGGAGATGTCAGAACACCCTTTCCTTCTGCCTACTTGGCAAAGCCTCGTGCTGACTGCTCGCACCGTCACCAAATGGATTGATGGAAATTCTGCTTCTGGGCAAAGGAGGGGAGAACTGGAAAGTCACTCCTATTTATCTTAGGTGTTTGAACCAGGTGCACCCACAGAAAAACAGGAAAAATAAAAAGCCAGAAGGTTGCTATTCATTACTGTATGACTGCAATTGTTTGTTCTGTAATTAGTGATGATAGGTAAGCAAGCTGGGAGTAAAGCAAATATAAAGTTAGTAAATGGAGCAGCATTCCAAGCGGGAAGAAAAGCAACGAAATGAGACCTGAAAATGACACAGCGAGGGTATGCTGATTCAGTTACTATTGCATCAACGCCCGACTTTCAGGCAGAGCACTTTCTGCCCCAAAAACCCACTCCAGGCTCAGGTGTGCAGCAAACTGCACCTGGGCAGTTGGAGGCCATCGATCAGCAGATCCTCAGTTGATGGAGTGAAAGAACAGCGAGGTCTTACCCCAAGTCACATGGCTAACAGAGAGCAGAGCAGATTCCTCCAACTGTCGTGCCCAGAGATAGAGCTGCCATTGAGGAAGCTCTTGAAACAGATTTGCTGTTTAAAGAGGGGGAAGGGCCTCCCAGGGGCAGTTCGTGCTGAGAGATTGAAGGCCTTTGAGCAAACAGATCAGTTTAAAAGCCCTTTTCCATTGCAGGTTGCATAATGTTTGAAAGCTGAAATCTTGAGATATGCAGAAGGCTCTCTGACGCTTTATGGAGTAATGGAAGGAAAAATACAGCTTGGTTGCATTGAGGAAAATACTGTACAATGGGGCGAATTGTGGTTGAAGCCTGTACTCCTACCTCCACCGGGCTGGGAGCTCCTTATGGCCATAGTGGAGGTTGAGAGATGGCCATCCACAGCTCCCAGCTCTCACCTCCGGGGACAACACCAGTCATGTAAGGCGAGCTAGAGGGTTGGAAAAATAGTGTTTCTTGGGAAATAAGGAAGGAAAAAAAAGCACAAGAACATGCTTTGGGGTTTTGAAAATACTATGTTGCACACGCTGCCATGCCACCATGTAATCATAACACCACATCACTCCAGTGTCTGCCCTCTGTTATTGCATCGTGTTTCACATCGTTCCGAATCACATTGCACAGGCTTTGGGGAGGAGCGACAGGTCAGTTGTCAAGATTATTTAGGCTCTGAAAGATGCAGACAGGTGCTCTGCATGAATTCCTATCAGTTTTATCTCCATGCTAAGCACATGCAACCCATTGCCTAGAATGCACTTCAGGTGATGACAGTTTTCTAATACAGTTTTTAAAAATCTCCATATCTTATCTTTATCTTGAAGTGTACAAACAGCTTCACACCTAGTCAACTCAGGCCCTGAGGCTTCTCAAGGTTGAAGGCTGCACCCTGATACCTCATCGTGCTCCGAGCCGAACAATGGAGAGGTTCAACCCATGGAGAAACCCACATTGGGTAACTGTCCCACCCCAAGGTCACAGCAGCCTCACATCTCCACCACCTATGGATGTGGAAAGCACAGGATACAGGAAAACTCACTGCAGGACTTTTCTCAGGGTTTTGCTTTCTTTTTTTCTTACTCTTGCTCATGGTCCCCACTGGGCTCCATGATGGTGGCTGTTATGTGGGGCTCAAGTACTCCGTTTGTTAGGGTTTGATGAGGAGTTTCTCCATGGTAATCACTGATAGCAAAAACAATCTCTGCAACATCAGCTTTGTCGATGATGTTCCTGAAGGGTTGTCAGCCCCTCCTTGGTCACCTTGTGCACAGAGCATCACAACACATGATATAATATGCTACGGAAAGAAAAAAAACCTCATCCAAGGCCCTGGCTCCATTGTGGGGACTTTGTAATTAAATAATTTCAAATGAGCATCCGAGGAATATCACACAAAGGCCTGAAAAAAACCCCAACAAAGTGATAAGATCACTTATTAGTGCCAAACTTTTGATTTAATTATATATTCCTGGAGCCCTGTTCTCAAGGGAACTACTTACACAACCACATGGTGAAACAAAAGAAGGGATTAAAACCTGTGGGAGAGAAGCTGCAGAATTCACACTCGATTCACAAAGGAAAGTCTTCACACATCTGACCAAGGAGGACTCCAAGATTAATGAGCCAAGGAAGCTAAAAGAAAAGGATTTTCTTCATATTTAATGATAAGGAGGAAATAAAATGCTCGTTATTGACCTGAAATGGAGAGCCTGACATAGTGCCTCTCTCATTACTGAAATTAATACTCACACCAAGACAAGGTGCACTCAAAGGACAGGGTCCTCTTGAGTCACCATCTCTCAATTGTGCTTTTATTTTTGGGTGAGGAACTTCACAGATCATGTCTCCACACTTTGCTTTAACAAATCTACTGGATTTACTTTGCTTTTTCATGCCAAATTCAAGCTAGTGGACACTGAGGACTGGGTTTTCACAACCTATTTGTCTAGTCTTTGTGCCATCTCTCTGATTCTGCCCTTCCCTCCCCATGTCAGCACATCTTGTCCAAGCTTCATCTTCATCCTGCCTTTCCCGATCCCTGCCTCTTCCTGGCTGATATGCTTAAGCAGCACCAACCCCCTGCTCACAGCATTACCATTGCCCCATGGAAGCACCCTCTGAGGTCAGTGCTGGTTTCTCAGCCTCATCTTTCCAGGATTCGTTCCCCATGAGCCCTACAGTCAAGTGTTGAAATGGGCCCTTAGAAATCACCATGTCCCAGTTTGTGTATGTACACAAATTCAGCCAAGGAACCCAGCCAAAGTGGAGACTGACCATGTGAGGTCTCCTTCCTTTCCTTCACTTTGCTGAAATCCAGCATGACAGCAGCACAAAACGTGGTCCCTTCAGTGGCAGGGATGCCGCAGCCAGCCTTGGCACAGCAAGGAGCTTGGCAGCCTTGTGCCAGCTGGAACCCAGCTGGTGTTGCCTCCTCTTAGTAGCATGCAATGCTGAAGCTCCTGATCTGCAGAAAGGTTGGCTCAGTGTCTGCTGCCCTCAGGAGCTGGTCCACAAGATGACAGCAGGCATCCCTCAGAAGCAAGAGTAGGAGCCAGCTAGAAGGTTCCAGATCAATGAAGCTTCAATCCTGTATAGAACTAAATGTTGTGCACTTAAAAGCTAGGGACTTATTTTCCTCCAGGCTCCTGAGTCACCAAACAGCAATATACAAAACAGGCTTTCTTCCTAACTTTGGTAGATCCTAAAGGTAGAGAGGCTCATTACAAGGAGGTTTAGCCGGTAATCAATCATTCTTAAGGACCAAGGACTTAATAGCTCCTAAAGATCGGATCACAGCTCCAGAGATGGAAGAGCTGTCTGGAGGAGATCCCTGCCAGCCAGGCAAGCCCAGCACCTCACAGCACAGCCCAGTCACTTCCCCCTCCCAGGGCGAAGGCGGCCCCAGTGCTGGGAGATGATTCTCTGCCTGTCCAAGATAATCCTATTCAAAGCAATCATCTGTTAAACAACTGGAGAGGGGCCAGCCCACACACTGCAGATCCGAACCTGAATGTTCCCACAACCTGAGGAAGGAGCTTGGGATCAGGAAATGTTTTGAAAAAGAAATAGCATAAGAGGAGCGAGAAAAACGTCCAACTGCTTTCCAAATGCAGTCGCCAAGCTACTGTTTATTCAAGACCTGCATCAATGCGTTAAAAAAAAAAATGCTGTTTGCATGCATCCCTCCTCTGCCAGGGCAGAGGCAGCGGGTACTGCAGACACCATGCTCCAACACCAGTCTCAAAGCCCACCCAGGACCTCCACCCACCCATGTTGACTATGGCCAAAATCAGGGCCAAAGGCTCACAGCGAGGACCCCGGTGCAGACTGACCCTGGAAATGTCCCCCAGACACACCCGTCCACCAGTAACCTTTTGGGCGGTTGTTTGGATATTTAAAGGAAAAATTCTGTGTTATGACAAACAGACAGTTTTCCCCATTTATTAAATGCTCATAATTTGTTTTAATGGTTTCTCTAAACAAGTAGACTTTTTTCTCAGCTCTTTGAGCTTTTAAATGACACAACTGTTATGTTAAAAGGGAAAAGGGTGATGATTTACATTTGGAGCAGGGCGGGGGTGGCCGGGAGGCAGAGGGACAGCTGCAACCCATCGGACGTGGCTCTCCTCCGCACAGCTATTTTGTTTGCACCACTTTGGCGGCTCGGGTCTGTCTGTCATGCCCTTGCCATTGGTCTGTGGGCCCGACCAGATCCTGGTCCCTGCCATTGTGTGACCATACCGCACCCTGCCTCTCTTTCCATTGGAAGACTCATAACAGCCAGCATCCTGTCAACCAGTATCATAGAATCATAGAATCACCACGGTTGGAAAAAACCTCCCAAGATTATCCAGTCCAACCGTCCACCTCCTACCAATATTCCCCACTAAACCATGTCCCTAAATACAACACCTAAACATCTCTCGAACTCTTCCAGGGACATCGACTCAGCCACCTCCCTGGGCACCAAACTGCAGCTGAGTGGTTCACTGTGAATATCAGACACACTGCAGTGCATCTTTATTCTTCCAACTCAAAGTTCACTATAAAAAAGTAATTGGCGGATTGTCTCCCTGCATGGGTATTGCGGCCAATGGAGATCTTATGGAAATCAAAGAATTATATATACAAAATAGTATTAATTGTACTTCTAATGAACACTGCACATACTTCTAGACCGGCCATGAATGGCAAACTAGCTGAACAAGCTCCACTTGCTTTTCCTTTTTGTATAAAACTCATCTGCTCATAAGAAGACTCCCAGCACCGGTGACAGCTGGAGAGCCTCTTCCTGTCACCCAGCTCCCTCCTTGCTCTCCTCGTAGCCTCTTGTCCTTGTGTCCCCAGCAACTGTGACGAAAACCACAAGAAATTAATCAAGTTTGGGTGTGCAAACCCCAGAAATGATTTCTTTTTTTTTTTTCAGGAAACATCTCTGGATAGCAAACACCTGACTCAGGGTTTTGTAAAGCTGTAGAGCAGGTTGGGTTATCTG
The DNA here is from genome assembly GCF_016699485.2 of Gallus gallus. Lineage (NCBI taxonomy): Eukaryota > Metazoa > Chordata > Aves > Galliformes > Phasianidae > Gallus > Gallus gallus. Next base: position 15,176,018 of record NC_052544.1, read on the forward strand.
ATCACCCACAGGTATTTGGGTGGCATCTGCTCTGATTATTTCCTTCATATGTACATAATCTGCAGGAAACATGGAGCTATGCAGCCAGGGGAAGGATTCCAAAGAATATATGTGAAAGAAACACTATGCCATACTCATATGCAGAGCAGCAAATAGACATTTCCGCATCACCCAAGTGTTATAAAAATTGATGCCAGCTTGAAGCTCTAGACGATAAAGCAAAGGATGCACAGACCCACTTGAGAGATGATCGCCCTGCTTCTTGTTTTTCTTTTTCTCCCTTTGCCTCTGGTTGTTGTTTCTCAAAACTTTAAAATGTTTGTACAAACTTCCATCTTGGAAGCACAGCAGAATAAACAAGAATATACATGAGCTGAAAGAAAATCCAGCAGACGGGAAAGAGGGTGGTTTTTTTCAGTTTATGGGCGTAACTACTATTGAAAATATGCACAAAAATAGCTATAAACCACACACACCGGTCATTAAAAATTTCCATCTATCTACACCAGTAAGCCAGGTACCCATTCAACACAGTCCCAAGAAAATGTGACACCGAATCCCCATAAAACACTCAGGAAGCCAATAAACTCAGATTCAGAGGGGTGAGCATTTTTCACAGCCAAAGGCCATACTTGAAATCTATCAGGGATTGGAACAAATTAGTGCATCATTCCAAAAATCTCATCTGAACTCAGCATCTGTCTTGGTGTTCCCTCTGAGAAAGGCACCCAGGTCTTAAATGACGAACCCTAGGTGGGAATGAAGACCTGTAGCTGAGTGGGGTATGACATATCCTACAGAACAATAAGAATTCATTTAAAAAAAAAAAAACAAACATAAATCTCCAGCTTCAGCAACGAGTTCTCTTCCAAATCAAGGCAAAACTAAAATCTTTCCCTGAACAACTGTGAGGAAAGAGTGATGCACAGCAGGAAGCTCTGCCTCATGCAGAATATCCTCAGCATGCAGCTGTGACAGCAGGGAATACATGTGTTTCCTACCCAAACCACACAGATAAAGTGTATGAATCAGGAGTGTTGGCAGAGAAGGGAAGTGCCACCTTGTCAGGCTGTTCAGCTTACTGGGCTGTGTATGCAATGGAAGAGATGTCACTCTGGTCCAGAGATGTCTTTCCTATTGCAAGCTGCATAGAAAATAATACATTTCTTTCTGCTGCTGCCGTTGTCTTTGGTGGTCTCTGGGAAAAACTTTGTGGATGACCAGATTGCAGTTACCCACTCTGGAGTAACCACAGGCATGCACTGTGGTAGCAAGATCTTCAGGCTGAAGAGAAGGTTGCAGCCTCATTCTTTGGGGTGGTGACCAAATCTTCCCCCACGAACAAAATATTTTTGCCTCAAAAGTTCTCAATCTGACACCCAAATTGATATTGTTACAGCTGCTAAAAATCATAGCAGTATTCTATTTTCATTGTAGAATCCAAGAATGCCAACTGTGAAGAAGACTTTATTCCTATAAATCCTACCTACTTTTGACACAGGAGACCACCTGAGCTCTGCTCTTACAGTTACCTTAGCCTTACTATCAACATGACGTGGAGACAGAAACGATGTGAGACACAGCCAAAACCCATACCTCCCTTGCCAGCATCTCTTTGGACAGCATGAAGCCCATTCACCCTAATTTAGTATATCATGGATCATGTCGTCCCTGCTGAATTCAGTGGAAGTATTGCTCTTGCTCCCAGCAGGGCCATGTTCTTACCCATCTTACACAATCCAGCTGCTTCACACCCAATCTTCCACCCACTCACAGAATCCAGATGGTCCTGAATGTCACAGCCTAGACCCAATGTGACAGAAAAGTCACCTCCTTCCCTAACTGGGATACACGGAGTGAGAAATTGAGTTGTTACCACTCTGAACGTACCATTTTTCAGCTAGATTAAATGTGGTTTATAGTAGTCCTTTTCGGAGAAAATCTATGTTAAACTGACTTTCAGTAGCTTATAAACAAACCAAAGCAAAGATGTTCAGTGCTCCTCAGAAGAGAAAGAGTCCTTTATAATACTACAGGCGCCTATCAGTAGTTAAACTGGAATCAAAGCTAATCCCTGGATTTCAAGCCTCACATGGCTATTAGGGTGCACATTAAAGTTTAATAGAGCAGGCTGTATGTGTTACAGCTGGAGTGACAGCCCAAGGATTAGCATTTCAAATTATGAGTTGTGATTGCAACCAGTTTTGAATTTCCTGTAAATTATGAGATAGCAAAAGAGATAACAGCAGTGCAATGGGAAAGCCAAAATCGATGTGTGGTCAACACGGTATTTCAGCCAGCAGCCAAAATAGGGTCGTATAGATTACTTGTGTCTTGGGAGTGCTATCAAGGTACCCTTCCAGGAAATGGTATGTAGAGGCATATTCACAGAATATCCAAGTTTTTTGCAGAAACAAGAGATACTATTTCAGGAGAACCAGCTTGGGACATGGGATCCTATTGCTGCTGTCTCACACAGGCTTTGGGGCACGTCCCTTTAGGATGCCTGTTCACAAGGGGCTGTGGCAATTTCTGTGTCCCGGCCACACAGGCTTTCAGGGAATGTGAGTCTAACACCCCAAGATTGTCTGAAAACATGAAACTTCATTGAGGCATCCATGAAAACGAGACAAATATTTCCATCTTATCTGCATGCGATACGGGGCTTATGCCACGACTGATCCCTGGACTCATTATGGCTTGAGAATATTTGCCTTCTAACACAAATAACAGTGTTTAATAATAAACTAGTAATTGCACAAACAAATAAAGGTTAATCAATACTGCAGGCATCCAAGCCAGGGATTGTTTCTTCCTCTGTGCTTGGACAATGCCCGGCACAATGGGATTCCGGCCCTAATTGTGGCCTTGGGGCACAGCAGCAGGCGCAGTAAACCCAGCCATGTTTTCTCACAGCGATCGTCCCATTTGGAGCCCCACATTTCCTTCCAACATTTTAGGGGAGAAAAACAAAAAAACAAAGCTGGGGTCTAAATTTATTTCCTGCTAAGAAAATATTGCACAATTCCTGGCTGGCTCGTGCCTCCCCTTTGAGAAGCTTCACAGAGAAACTCCCTGTTCTGGTCACAGACACTTATGCAGACAGTATCCAGCAGTGGATGATTCAGCTGAAGAGCCCAAATTCGCCCCAAATTCGTCATGCAGTTATGCTGTCTTCCTGAGCATTCAGCTCATACCTGCTAGACAGGATGCAAATGCTCTAGCCCTCTTGTCTGGCTCAGTTTTTTTAATGGATTTTAGAAATGGCATTGGGCTGATTGTGCCATTCATGGTCTTTGTGAGGATGGCACCTCCCCTGTGCTTGTTAGCTAATGCTCTTCTAATCCTGGACACGGGTTGGCTTAGTCAATGGGCAAGGAAAAAGGTCAAGGCTGTTTCTAGCAGGAACCCATTCCATTCCCATTCCCTCTGCCCAAGTGCAGGTTTACACACCAGCTCAGATACCCAAAGTGCTAAAAATCGGGTCTAGAACCTTCACGAGCCAAAGTCTTCACTCACGTCAGATTATGAAGGCAGCTTTTAGAGTCAGCCTGGAAAAAAATATTCAGAACATTCATGGTTGCAGGAGCCTAAAACCAGGAATCTTACATTTGCTTTCAAGCAAACAGAAGTCCTACCGGCTGCTGTAACTAACACCTCCAGCTTCATGTAGGTCAAGCCCATCTATGTTCATTCTACACTTCTGAAAACCACTCCATTTGCAAAGCTGACTCAGTATTTATTAGGATAACCCATGAGAGACAGCCAAATTCAGCATTTTTGGACCAATTCATCTGCTCCATGATCAAAGATGTTTAGATGTCATTATGACTTTGGAACATTATTATCTTTGGGACTAGAAGATAAATGCCGCAGATGACAAGTTGCTGGATGATTTAATGGTTAAATTCAATTTTTTTTTTCATCTCCACTCATTCCACAAGGTTTCTGGATTGCCTCCAAGCTGAGTTCATTCCAAAGTGTTTCCTCGTTTCAGTTCTGTCCTTCTGCAGAGGACTGCACATCCCAAAACCATAACAGAGGATTTGGCAAATATCACTCTTCTTGTTTAACATACTTCCAGAAACTATAGGCTAGTCCTGACTACACACAGTGTGTTTATGCAAACATATTTTATAGAGGAACTTGAAAACATTAATGTATTTTCCTTTTGTCAGTCCCATATTTTCCAGTGCCTTTCTGGATACGTTTAATGTATTTTTTTGAACCAGTAAAAGAAATTTTAAAAAATGCAAATGATCTGGTTTTCTCTGCTTTCTCCATAAAGAAAGGTTGCCTTTGGCCTGCCACACTCTCCTCCAAGCCACTGACAGTGAGAATTGCCTTTGCTGGGTGAATGGTTGGCAGGGAAGCAGTGCTGAGCTCCAGCCTGTCCCCTCACACTGCACCAGAACAGAGGGGTTTCTCTTGTCCCATCAGCAATCAGCAGGTTCAATATGATGCCACACAGTATTTTGTAAAAGAAAAAAAAATCACACTATATAAAGTTATTTTTGCTTTGGAACTTTTATTACCCTGTAAAATATTTTTACATTTATTACGCTTTTAATGAGAACTCCTAGAATCAAGGCTGGTGTAAATAATGAAAACAACACTAGTAAATGTCCCCATAAACCTCGCACCAATGCTTTGATGCTAATTTGCAGGCCTGGCGTTCCTTCCCTCCTCCACACCGCCTCCTGCATCGCATCCCGCAGGCAGCGCATCCCGGGCACAGCCCCAGCAGCTCTGAGACTCATACCTCACTTCCCTGTAGTGGTGACCATCGGGATTTTGGTGTTTGGGAAGACTGCGTGTCACTGGCTCAGTCGTTTCATCAAGGTCCAGCAACAGGCCATTGGAAGCACCTTTACAAATCCCAGAGGCTCAGCAAATCCTGTGCTTTCTGGTGAACTTCCCCATTGCAGTGCTTTGAAGACCTCTTGTGTCAGCCATTGGCTTGTCCACTGTCGGGTTCCCCTCTTCCAGTTAGGTCTCTCTCAGGAAGGGATTTCTGATCTCACCTCAGATTTTCTCTGCATTCAGGGTGATAATCTGAATGTCCCTAACTGAGCTACAACCATGTACAGTATCTGGATAACCACACAGGACAGCCTGGGTTTGTAGGTCTATATAATACAAAGACCATTCTGTAGATAACATACCAAATCAACACGTGAAAAGAAAAGGTCAGTAACCCACCAGTTGCGTTATGGAAAACCCATCATTATTTTTACATGTTTATCTTCCATTTGTCTTGTATTTAGCATTTGAAAATGTAACCCTTAGCCTGATGTACTCTTGGATGTGTTGAGCCGCCTCAGTGGCTCAGCATCCATCCTCTACAAAACACAGCGCTCCATACGGGTGAGACCTTCCCAATCCCCAGCACAGCACCACCAGGGAATGCAGTGGGACTAGCTGTTCTCACCCCTTCCTCAGACACTCAGCTTCATGCAGGCAGTACCTGGAAACAACACCATCCACCATTTCAGGGGTCCATCTGTCAGCAATGTTCAAACTCAGCACACATGCAACATGAAAGAGATGATGATTCTGCATCACTTTGCCTCCCAGACTGAAGGCATTGCTCCTAATAGCTGTGGCTCAGCTGGGCACTGCTACAAGAACACGGTCACAAAGAGGATGGATTGAGCCCAGAGAATGCCTTGAGTTAACAGGATACAACATTGGACCCTGAACTGATTTCAAGTCTTCTGCTCAAACTCACAGACTGTATTACCTTCATTCTCTCCTGTAAGCCTGGCCACAACTTTGTGATATTTTGGTTTAATTCCAATAGCAAAAAGCCCAAGAAGCGTCTCAAACCCCTCTGATGAAACCCAGACCAGCCTCCCATGGCAGCCCGTGATACACAGCGTGTTACTGTGCTCGGGCAGAAGCGTGGGCTGCATGGCTGCAGAGCTTTTTATGATTTGTTTCCTGTCCTGTGCATTTTCTGGCTTGCTTGACGCTGCGCTGAGGACCTTCCCTTTGGCTCCTCCAAGCCAGACTGATTTTGCCACATGGACTAAATTTTGCTGAGAGGACAAATGGCTTCAAAAACACAACGGGGGCTGCGTCTTTTTTCCTTCCACGGGACAGCCCTCCTGATGTCATGAAGAAATCCAGGCCTACCGCAGCGTATTTCTTCAAATGGGAAAATATTCCTAGGACGAACACAGTGCCTGCAAAAGGACGAGCCTCAGACAACCCTTTCCATAAAGGATGGTTCTTTCCGCTTTGCCGCTGCGTGGCCCCGTGCGATGTGTGCTGCTCGTGATGCAGAGCCCGGGTTTGGGTCTGGCTCCTGGTGTGCAGATGGCTGGAAGTGGCTGGCCACAGGCAGTGGTGACTCAAATTCCAGTTGCTACAAGAACTATCATTTCTGTGCGCTATCAGTTACGAATAGCACATTGGATTTTCCTTTGCTATTTAATCCTCTCAATTCCAGGGCCAGATCCCATAAAAATTCCTTCCAGTATCTACATCACAGAAATTCACCCAAACCCTAACAAATCACTTTTTGCAGGGCTTACCAGCCCTGACGGCTACAGAACTCTGCACTCATTCCAGGTCGGGTCACTATTTGGCCTTCCTGGCTTTTCTGTGACATTTAAATTGAAATTGTCTCTTCTCAATTCCCATCTTACCTCCCAGAGCGGCGCTCTTTTAATGAAAATCAATGCATCACACCCAGAATCAGATGAATTTCACCAGGAAGTGAAGACAAAGAGCTCTTAATGTGACAAATTTCACATTTCAGTTTTTTCTTGTGGGAGCCTTGAGCAATCAGGTCCCTTTTTTCAGCTAATGACTACTCATTCATGAACTCTGCAAAATGTCATGCAATAAAACGAATGGTGTAATATGGTATGATAATGCATCATGATATGTCATGTTACTTGATGTTAACAAGATAGTTAGAAAAAAAAAACAAACACAAAGAGGAGTTTCAAGCATGCAACACTTGAAGGAAGCATGAAGTATGAAGAATGAAGTATGAAACCCGAATGAGAAAGATTGTTAATGTCTACGAGGACAACCCAAGGCACAAAATGAGCTACATGGGGTGCTGTCATGTTCCATGCATGCAAACTTACGATGCATAGCCCTCACAACACATTTCATTGAGGTTCTTCATTGTATAGATGCCAAACCTGCCCCTCACACAATGGGGGATGGAAACCTCTGTTGCAGAGTTAAAAACCCCTGCTTTGTGTTTAGCAGTGCAGAGAACATACCAACCTCTTCAGTATCATTTTCCCAGGCTTTGGCCATCAGGAAAACAACGTGCCCGCAAACCACGGCATTGCAAAATGCAGAGGGGTTTCACATTGCCTGGCCCAAACCCAGCCGACATGGGCCAAGGGAGAAGAGCTCCTTTCCTCCTCCAGATGTGTCCAATAAGGGGCAACGTAAAACTCTGCCTTGGTGGGATGAGGCCATACCCTTAAGCAGTGGCAACGTTAACCATCACGCATTGCCTTCTACAGAGGGAATGCTTCTGTTCTTGCATAAATCAAACCCGGCTGAGATCAAAACCTTCAGAAGAACCAGATGGGTGCATATGGCACAGATAATGCAAGTGCTAACAGTGCATGCAGCATTCTGCCTCAGAGCAGAGATGGGGTAAGACCACCTTGGCCAGCAGCCTGCCCAACTTGTGCTGTCCTCAGTGACAGCAGATGGACTCTGCAACCCTGCCCTTGGTGGGTGCTGAGGGTCCCACGTCCCAGTGCACCAGGGGAGGTGCAGTCTGCTGGAGACACACCTATGCTCTGTGTCTGTTGTGCCCCATGTGCCGTGTGTACCTTGTGCTGTGCCACCCCATCTGGGTCCCCATACCACACGGGTGGGGTGGGTGCTCTCCTTAGGTCACGCACACTGAAAAAACACATCTGTGATTGTGACACCGAGACACATAGTTCCTCCCTTCCCTGGATGTGTCTTTCTCTTCTGATCCATAGAAAGGAACAAGCGAGGGCTTGCCTCTGACATGGTGATGGATCGCTCCAGGCAGGAGCTGCTGTGAGGGATGAGCGACAACCTCCCAGGACAGAGAGCTCACAGCAAGCTGCAAAACTCACCAAGCCCCGCTGCTGGACATGTGCACTGGCACTGCATGGCATGGACCACTTGCAGGCAGTTTGTCTTCTCAGACCACAGGAAAAGTCTTTTCCTGACAAAGCATAGAGAGTTTCACAACCTCCACCTCTGCCCAAAGCAAACGAGGGCAGGGCTGCGAGTGCATTGCACGGCATGACCTGGGCAGAGGGAGGCAACGAGCACTGGCACACGCGATGGCTGTTGGCTCAAGGGTGGGTTGCAGGAGCTTGCTCCCTTTGCAATTGTTCTAAAGCACTCTTGGTGCTTAATTCACTTCGTACCAGACACCATACGTACCAAACACACAGGCTTCTTTTGGAGTAAATGCCTGCATCATCTTTAAGGGCAAGTGTGCACAGAGTGTGGGGATGGCATTGATTTACCAACAGTTGAAATTCCCATTTAGATGGATTTCCATTAAACGTGCCAAGGTTTGCGTTGTGTTTTTTAACTGTTTTTTCTTGAAAAAAGATCTCCATGCCACGAGAGCTCTAAGAAATTCACCACTGAAACCCAGAACAAAGACTAACTATGCTTCAAAGTTATTTACTTCACGTTTCAGTGCAGAGCTATTTAACTTGTTACATGCAGGAAATTGCCTCAAACGTTATTTCTTTTGCACTACTCTGCTCAGAAGACTGCTGAAGTCACATTAAGAAAGAAAAAAGAAAAAAGTGTTTTCAGAACCAGGAAAATCCACTGAGAAATTCTTTTTTGCCAGAAGATCACCTGGTTTACAGAGACCTGATAAATGTCATCCTTGCCCTCATCACCAACCCAAGTGATCAGGGAATGGCACCTGCAGTGGGTCAGCCCTGTTGCCCTCTGTGGCATCTGGTCTTTGGGGCCATCCCAACATCTTTTTGCTTCCTTTGGGCTAGGAGCACATGCAGTTCCCCTCTCTCCAGCAAAGGCAGCCCTGGAAAGGGACACAGCCATGGCTTAAGAGCTCTGTGAAATGGAAACCTTCCCCTATTTCTTACCTCACTCTTTGACAAAAGATTTTTGATTCATATTTAATTCAGCTCCACTGGCGCTCCCCAAACCCTTTTATGTTCAGCTCCCACTCCTTCTTGCACGGCTGCCATCTAAAACCCAAAGTCCTGCCCTAGCAGCCTTTTTTCTCCATTGCTTTGCAAACATTTGCCATATATCACTCATAATGCTTATAACAAACACGTGGATTCATTTATTACACCCTTGCCAAAGCCACCTGTGGGGAACTCTACAGCAGCAGGTATGGGAAGATGCAGTTTCCTGCTTGCTGGGAGTTCCTTCAGGCAGCTCTTTTTCTCCAGCACTCTACACAGCCTCATCAGTCACATCTTGTCCTGCGTTTTTGGGGAATGCTTAGCTCCGAGTCATGTTGCATGTCCATATGGTACAAATATGCCCAGCGAAAAACAGTAACACATCTTAATGACCGTTACCATCACTTCTGAAGAACACAGCCAACTTTATGGTAAGATTCCATTACAGCGTTAAACACAGATAGCTCCTGTATGGCAGGAAAGAAAGAGAAAACAGGCAAAAACCAAGTTATTTAATTAGAAATGCATTATCTGATTGAAAAAATATGTTTCTGCAGTGGCTCCTTGAGCACAGGTTCAGCTAATGAAAAGAAGGTTCCCAGGTCCATGTGTGACTCCTTAGGCGACAGTAATCAGCCAGGGTGCATTTCCTGGGGATTGGGAGCCAGCTGAGAGGAGCTGCCTGCCTGGGGTCATTAAGCCCAGCCAGGCTCTTATTGGCTGCGCCGGCATCGTTACTGCTAATATCCCCAACTGAAAAAAGCCTCGTGGAGCTCAGAGCAGGACTCCCAAGGATGTTGTCCCTTATGTGCTATTTATTGAGCTCATTGGATGCCTGAAGCCTGCATACTTTGTGCAAACCTGGATGACAGAGCAACCCATCTCAGTTATGTCACGTGTCATGTGATGACAGCAGCTTGTAGAGCTGTTTTCTACCCAGGTAAGTTGGTAAGTTGTTGCCAAATGGAGGAGTCCCAGGACATCAATTTCTTTCTGTGTGGCCATTAGAATACAGTGTTTGCTTTCACTGTCCTACAGAAGGAATGGTGCGGTTCGTTCATCCTAGTTTGTTCCCTTGAAGAAGTGCTGTAAGAGCCTTCAGAATCAGCTCAGGAAAAGCAATGATCACTAATTTAACTATGCTTTTTTAGTAAATAGCAGAGTAAATAGAAATAAATGTGCAGTGTTTAAATAGCAACAGCCCTAAGGCATAAGTAAATCATCTTTATCCTCTTTTAACTAAATGTTTTCTGAGGGATAGGGAGGGTTTTACACATAAATATGCATCTTAACAAATATTCAGCAGAACCCTTTGAATTTATGTCCTGCTTATGCCAAGAGAAAAAGGAGTCTTCTGGTTCCCAAGGCTTTTGGACAGGTGAGGGAGGGTGAGCACGTTACAAAAGCAGCTCTTCCTGCAGAGAACCAAGGTGCCCAGAAATGCCCCATGGCTGCCACTGCCACACGGCAACCCACGGGCTGTAGTGCTGGGGACAGCAGCCACGGGGATGGATGGACAATGGAAACCTCCTGGCCAGGATGTGCAGCTCCTCATTTACACTGAACCATGCTGAACACTCAGATGGTATCAGGGTATGTACTCATTGTCTATCAGTGTGAAATCTCACATGATTCACAATACAAACATTGCTCCTCGGGCTATCATTAAGCAGAAGTTTTGTTGCTGGTTTGCAATCTGATTTTAGGAACAGGAATGATGAGTCTGGGATCAGATTCTCAAAGGTTCTCTGTGGCTTTGATGGGTTCACACTGTGCAATCGCATCCAAGCACTGCAGAAGCACAGCTTCTTAAGCATGCAAAGCCATTTACACATCTTATACTTCTTTTACCATGCTTGCATCTAACAAAGTAAAATGACAATTCACCAACAAACCAACCCCAAGTCTTTAAGCAACCTTTTTGATCCTGCAACCTCTCCAAGCATTTTCCTCACTCCCACCTCTCCCAGCCCTAGTTCTTTGTGCAAGATGAGTTGCAGGCACCACAGCCATGCAGGGTGCTGTAGGCACTGCTTCATCACCAACCCGCTGCTGGGCACCTCTACTGCAGAAGGCTGGCAGCAGCTTCTCAAAGTGGGTATCTGTTTGCCCCAGTATACACCTGGGAAAGCCAGGTGGGGAGGTGGGGAGGATTTCTAGGCAGAAACCAAGGGAGATTTTTGGAAATGGATCCAGATCTAAAACTGAACCTAATTTCCGTTTCTGAAAAAGTAGCTGCCACCACTGTAGCTTATGAGAGGGTGCAGCACAGCCCTTTTCTTCCTGAATTAGACCACTCCTTAAGGCTTTCTCTGTAGGTGCACAAAGACCTCTCCAGGTGGTGGTGTCACACAGGAGGCAAAACACTGTTCCAGAACACACAGTCCATCTGCAACTGCAGGTCCCCCAGGAACTGACAAGCTAGAAGGTCATCCTTGAATGCAACTCTAGTCAAAGGACATGACTTAATGTAAGGGGTAGCACTCCTGGCTGGATCTCAGGGGGGACCTTAAATAGGTGCCAATCCCACAACAAACAGCAGCACAGTGTGGAGCCCTCAGCTGCCCATGGGCACCAAACACAAATGAATGAAGAATGCATCTCAGCAGAAGCAGTGGTCTGAAAACCCATCAGCTCTGAAACTTCAAAAATACAAATGGAAGACAGAAGAGATTTAAACATGTTGGTGCCATTAAAGAAAAAAAAAAAAGAAAAGCAAAAGATGTAAGTTTGGCTGGGACAGCTCTAGCTCTGCAGCGCTGGGTGTTTACCAGGGCTTCTGGATGCTTTGCACCCAAAAAGCTGAGTGCAGCTCAGCAGCCCCTCAAAGCTCCTGGCATGAATTATCTGTCCCATAAGAAAGCCTGCTGATAAATCAGTCCCTGAAAACCATTTTCTTCCTGGAGTTTAGTAATTGTTAGAGTTTCTCACTGTGACCATGAGGGCTGGGTTTCTCATTAGCATCTTGGTGAGGCAAAAGATGTGTAAACAGGTGTAGCTACAGAATTTCCTACTGGGTACACATCTGAGGAGACTCCAAAGCATAAATTACCCTTTCCAAAGTCAGTTTTAAATCATGCTCCCTAACAGCCATCTCCTGCCCTTGATCATTGCTCCCAGGATGGCAATGGGAGTTTCACATATGGTTTGAGTGAAGCATGAGGCCTTCAGTCGCTCCATATCCACCTGTTTCAGATTGTGTCATAGGTATGTGCTTAAGCATTTCATTAGCATTTCTGTTTCTTAATGTTAATACAAGCCATGCTATCTTTACATATGTGGCTAGAAGTTTGTAACAGAAATACAACTCGCATCCAAACCCACTGCATTTTGGATGTGAGGCAGCTCTGAAATCTTCCTGCTGACAACTGGATGTTTTGACTCATCTATATGAGACACAAACTCCATGGATGCACAACCTGGGTAGATCTGAAGATCCAGCTCTAAATATGCGGCTCTTGGGTATATTGTAATTCCTCCTCCAAACACAGGCTCCACTTGAGGATCTCAGCTGCATTTAGCCTTCATTTCTCCTGGGGCACATCCGCATTGCTGTTTCTTCCCTATCAGAGCAGAGCTGCACCCAACTCCTTTATATTGTCAGGTGGGAGGGTCCTTGCTATTTTGCAACTGCTGTCGGAAAACCAATGCAGTGCCTACGAGTGAAGGAGCCACCCATCGCCGTGCCTTTGTTTTACAAGCAATAGAGTTATCCAGCAGCACAGCCCGGCTGGGAAACGAACAGGTTTCAGCATGTTCTCTCATCTCATTCTTTCTGCCTCTGCCTCCTTTCAGTTGGAAGCTCAACTGTCAAGATTAAACCATCCACCTGTGTGGTATACTCAAGCATGGCTGAACTTGATAGATCTGCACAGTTGGATTCTGCAGCAAAGATTATAGATCTAAGACACATTGAGAACAGTCTCCTAATCTTTCCTCCTTCTTCGCCTTCACCCCCCCAAAGAAACCCAAACATGTGTTTTTCCTTACAGTGCTTTCTTTTTAAGGTATCCCCTGTCAGCGATGTCATGATGGGAATTCTCAGTGGAAGTCTTTGCAAAACGATATTTCTGTCATTACCTCGTGGCTTACACACAGCGTATCGCAGCAGCTGAGGACAGAAATGTGTAAGAAATTATTTGTGAGGGGAAAAAAAGAAAGAGAAAAATCAGCTATGGAAGATGGGGGTGGAGTGCTCCTGAAACATAGCACAACTCGGAGGGGAAACACACGAGTGATGCCCCATGGGAAAGTGGCACAAGGTGCTCCAGGATCTTAAACCCTCCTGAGAGACACCTTGACATTCAGACGTCTCAGGTCTGTGCTTGGAGCAACACGTTTTTCCCAACCATTTCCTCCATGAGGTGTTTTCCCATCTTGTTTTTCAGGGTTGCTACCATCGTCAAACTTATGTTACAGCGCTCTGTGGCATCCCGTTATGTATCTGATCTTCTTTCCATTCCTGAAACCAGCCTGGTGCCCCTTCATCTTTTTTATTCTTACTTCATCTGTTGAACAAATGTCACAGCCACAGTTATTAGAAATATTTGAACCTGACAGCTGCAAATACTCAAAGGCAACTATATGTGCCCAGACCTATAATTAGGTGGAGCGTTTAATTTTCTTTTTAAATCACAGAGATCCCATATTGGAATCTCTGCCGACACAGACCATCAATACAGACAGTGTGACTTAGCGATCTTTACGGTCATTTATTTTCCATGTATGTAGGGACAACCAATACACCCTGCCCACAATGACAGCTATTGTGTTGATTTTGCCTCACTAAGCTCAGACCATGGTACAGCTTCAGCAGTGACAGCACAGTGGCTACAACAAAGGTAAAGTGTGTTCCATAGTGACTACTAAGTGTGTTAAATAAAAATAACACATAATTATTAGCTAGTAACTGCTGCAGGGTGCACTGAGACTGAGGTGGAACATCAGTTGTGTAGGTATCTATCTCTCATCACCCCAGTCTTATGGAGGGAGGATCAAGACACCAGGGATGCAGAGTTTGCTCAAAGCCAAAGCAACAGGTGAAGTTAGAGGCAACAAGTCACAGCCTTGGGTCTCATTATTCAGAGCAGTTGGGTTTTTCTTGATATCTGCAGTAAATCCATTTCTTACTTTGTTGTGCTCCTGTGGTTTGATTTCCTGTTGCCCCACCTGGAGCTTTGTAGCTGCAACATCTTCATGCAGTACTCAGCCTGCCTGGCTTCAAAAGGCTCCAGACACAATAAATCTGGGTAACATTTCCTCTTCCCTTCTCCCATAGCCAAAGAAGAGCAGAGATGCTCAGAGCAGGGTGTCACCAAATAGCCTGACCTCAGAGGGTCTGGATCAAACATACCAGGAGTCCCCACTTTCCTCTCCCAGTTCAGCAAGCTCTTCTTTTTGCTGCTTTCCAAGGAGAAGTTTTGGACTTAGGACAATACCTGGTCACTGCTGCTTCTGCCTGTTGATGTATCTGCATACACTGCACAGCACTACTTTAGGTTTCTAATTGTGAGATTAATTAATTTATTTGAAGGGAATACATTTGGAGTAATAAAAGAAAGAGGACAAAGAAGCAGCAGCCTATAAAATCATTGCATCCTAGTGGCTTTATTGATATGGATTAGGAGAAATAGCTGGAAGACAGAGAAAGAATCATATTTAGCTCAGGCAATAAAATTATATGAGCTGCCATTTTCATAATGTTAAACAAGACCGGAGGGAAGCTTAACTTAAAAGATTACACAGGTGGATTCTTTTCCTTAGGAGAGCACAAAAGATTGTTGTAAATGTCTCCTTGTGCAGCCTGCCTCTTCAAGCACAGTCACAAGAAATCAGCCAAGCACTGGTTTCTCCCAGAGTGACCACCAGGCTTGCAGAGGCTTTCTTTGAGCACAGGAGAATGAGAAAGAGCCCTTGTCACTGCCCCAGCTCCAAACGGGGCACAGGGGAGATATTTTTGCTCATAGTAAGCTTGAATGTGGTTGTGTTGTGCCAACACACCACGGTGCTGCTCCGCCATGGCTTGGGCACCACTGGGCACTGCTGTCACTCACAGCCCTGGGAACTGTCTGCTGATGGACAGAGGCAGGGGATAAGCATGCAGCATTTGATGGGGGCATTGGGTATATCGTGCCTACTGATCTGGGCTTTACAAGCAACCCATGGGCAGGGGAGCAGCTACCGAGCAAGACACGAGCAAGAAGGGAAGCACAGAGCTCTGTGCTTTCCTGCTGCATGTGGCTGTCGTTGACTACCAGGGGGTTCAGTGTAACAGAGTTGGAACAAAAGCTTGGGTAAAACGTGCGTAAGCTCAGTCAGCATGAATGGTTTGCCAGCAGGGACCTTGCTGCCTGATAGCCCACTCTGTTTTGAATCTTATTCTGTGAAAATGTTGAAGATAAGCTCTTAGATTAGATATTTTAGTCCTTAATTTTAGCATTAGCTCAATTGTATGCCAAGGTTGGAAAGCTAGCAAACCTGCCCTAAGCTGAGAGATGAGCCTTACAGTTAAAAAAACAAAGTGGATAAAATAGGAGCTTTCCTGTCCTGTGAGCAGGACTCACTCCCAAAGAGGCAGTGCCCTGGGCTTGGGAATTTGTTTGGGTTTTTACCTTGATGTTCACTAGCTGAGAGCACGAAGATCCAAAGCCCATGATGAGAGCAATAACCATTCTGAGACGTTTATAAATGACCCTCTTAACTGTTTATGAGACATTATCTGAGGTAAAGCAGAGTAGGAGAAATAAACTTGAAGTAGGAAGAGCTGGCTTGCCTCCCAGATGGAGCATGATAAAGCACCAGTGTCAGTGTTTCTTCTCAGTTTTATGGCAGCCTTTAACTGCTTGGTGTTTAGGATTTTTTATCAGAAAACGGAAAGAAGAAGGAATGGATCCAAAGCAAAGTGGTTTTCACAAACAATATTCTCCAAATGACTTTATGTGAGCAGATACTGTGTTATCTGGCTATCAAGATAACACCATTTTTTTTACTTGCCACAACAGCCTGCTGCTCAGATTCCCAGTCCTGGTATGTACAAGGAATTCCTGAGCACAGCAATAAATTTTCAAAGGGATCTGGGCGACTTTGCTGCTTCTTTCCTATTAGAAAATGTCTTGAACCGAGTTAATCTCTGGTCAGATTTAGCTCATTAAATAGATTTCTATTGTCTCACTTAAACACTGCGTTAGTTTCCAATTCCCATATTTAGCAATGAATATCTTCTTTACTTTGAAAGCCACTGAATTCTGTTTGTCTCCCACTGAACGTAAATGAATGGCTCATGGTGGAACCACAGCAATGGGATATGTTTGTTACCCAGAAAGTTCTCTTGGAAGTTCCAAGCACACAAAATCTACCTCCTTTCTTACTTGTTCTTAACTCAAAGCGTAAATCATCTGAAATCATAAACTTTCAGTGCCCTTTCAAGTGATTTTCAACATTATTTGAGGAAAAGGTTAAAGCCTTTCTGTCTGGTTCAAATTTTATAATGCAAGATACAAAGCTGAAATGGGAGCTGGAGGAAGGGTCGATGGAAAAGGAGGGCTCTGAATGGAGATTCCTTCTTTTAATCACCTGCTTTAGGCACCACCACAGCAAGGAAGTGCCTAAAATGTGCAACAAGTCTCCAAAAAGGAAATCTCAATGAATGTAGGCATCCAGATCTGAAAGCCCAATCCAGATGGACACTGAAATAGAAAACATTCTTACAAATAATATATTTGTCTTCAGAAAAGCAAAATTTAGATTTCAGCCAGCAGATTTAAAGGTGAATTACAGATTAGAAAAGCTGTTGGTTTTAACCAGTGCCATTGCCCATAGGAAAGACCATCAGTCAGGACTAGTGAAAATGAAAAGTGACCACTGCTTACTGGGGAATTGCTTCATTCTTTAGGACAACCTGTAGGGAGAATTGGACACTGGGTTGAACACATTTATGTTGGATGAAAAAATCATTTTTCCCCGTTCCATTTTTTAAAATAACTTGATTTTTTTTTTCAACTTGTCCAATTAGCAGAATGAACACTTTTGATAAACTAGACTACCTAGACTCATTCAGATAACGCTTTTTTTCTCGTGCCTCTGTGAGAAACTGAAAATGTGTCCAACAGAATTCATGAAAGAAATCTGGCAAAGGGAGGAAAGTGTGCTGTTTTTTTCTTAAATACTTCCAAAATAGAAGGCTTCGGATCCTCCTCTGCACAAACGGAAGATTTGACTTACCCAGCCCACTGCTGCTTGTGGCATCTCCGCAGTGATGTGCTTTGCAGGACAGGTAGGACACATGATGGAGTGGGGCTCTGGAAGTCTTCCACTTCTCCTCAGAACAGAGCTGAAATAGGCTCATGAGGACAGAGCCAAAGGGCTGAGGAAGCTCCATGGCTCAGCACCCACCGAGCCAATTTGTGGTTGGATGCAGCATCACAGCCTTCTGCCAAGTGCAGCATAAATTTATCACCGGTACTCCCAAAACCGGTATTCTTCTCATCCTTGATTGCTTGATTCAGCTTAGCTCCCCCAGACTGAGCTACTGCCTGCAGGCAAAAGTGGAAACCCTTTCTCTTTGAGAATTTACCTGGGAATGAAGCCCACTGTGGGCAGTGGCAGCAAATGGTGACCTACAGGACTAAAAGCATTGGCCATTCCCACGGAGTCGGTTGCTCTGTGGCATTGGGCAATCCTGGGGCTGCAAAGGTGAACCTGGTGCTTTGCGGACGGAAGGAGTCTGCATCAGCAGCAGCCAGGCAGAGCTGCTGTTCCCACCAGGCAGCAGATGCTGGAAGTCCTGGATAAATATGTCACATTCCCTAATTCCAGCGATCTGAAATTTCCAGGCAGAAAAAGAGAACGCTTCCACGGAAATCATGCAGCGGCCTGACCTTCATGCTGTCAGATCCAGGGTTTTCAGAAAGCCCTGATTCACAATTTCCACTAATGCTGTTTGAAAATATACCCTCCCCCGCCAGCAATGGAGCTAAGCATTACTTGAGTCCACAGCAAGAAAAAGTCACAGCCAAGCCCTGGAGGACTGGGCTGGTTTTGATATTGAGGAAAGCAATCCCTTCCCACAGTGGGGACTTTTTCTTGTAGAGCCACAGTTCCATCAGTCTCCTCACCTCTGCCCTCTCCATGTGCTGTAAGACCTGGGCCCTCTCCCCCGTGCACAACCCTACAGGCACCCAACACATTTCAGCACACTCAGCTTCTCCCATGTTGAACCAGAGCTGCTCTGAGTCACCTTGATGTTACAGCACTACTCTGGGTTACACTTGCAGTATTTTTGACTCCATTTTCCTCTTTCATTTTTGCCTTCTAGCTGTGTTTTTCTCCAGGTGAGAGTAAAGTTCATGGAAATGTTTGTGCACTCTTCCTCTTCAAACACAGACGCCTGGTAATGCCCATCTCTTGCCCCCTGTTCAGCTGCCTAAGCATAGGAATGAGTGGTTCTTCCAAGATCAGCCATCCAATGAGAAACCGTGAACCAAATTTCAGTGAGCATTTAAATTGCAGTTCTTCCATCCTCATTATTTACTGGTAGAATAAGGAATAGCATGCATGTGCAACACAGGTAATAAATCCTTATACTTAGCACAATCCCCTGCCAAACAAAGCCCCAAAGATCTACAGTGCTTGTGAATAGAGCCGAATGACTGCAAACAGCATTTTAAGTATCTTAACATGTCTCCACTGAAAAATGAGGGACTTTGAGACCTGTGAGTTTGCTCCAAGCAAAATATAGACAACTGTAAAACACGTCCCACTGCCCATAGCCTGTCACTTGGGTACCCAAAGCACAATGGCCCTGTTAATGCAGCACTGAGCCCAGGAAGAATGGAGCAACAAGACATTGTCCATCTCTGCTGCAGTTGACCCTCTGTTGGCTGTGTAGGTCTTGCCTGGGGAAACCTGCACCACAACACTTTGTGCAGACTGCACATATCAGGTATGGTAAAGTTTATCCCAGCAAAAGGGAAAAAGATTTGAAGATCTCTCTCACAGCACTGTACAACTGTGCGAAGTCTGATCCAAGTCCTCCAGCACAAGCGTCAGCAAGGATTTTTGGGCATGGAAGTGCTATTCCCCATTTGCCATTTAGAGTAAAATAAAAGGAGAGACTGTGATGCAGTGTGCTGCTCATGGATTAATGCAGAGAAAAGTAACTCGTAAAGTAAAAAGGGGGACTTAAAAATAAAATAACTTGACAAGGAAATACTTGAGCTGTCTAAAATGGACTTATTTATATGTTTTGGCAAAGATCATATTAATTGGGGTTATTATTCACATGAGCCTGGAACTATATAATATTATCCAATAATACAAAGAATCTGACATCGAAACAAGTCATAGGATACATTGCATTTGCATTTGCCAGACATGGAATCCCATAAATTGGTCTGTCTGATAATGGTCTGCATTTCAATGTACAAGACTTTAAACAATTTGCAGGGGATTATGGATTTCGACATCCAACATCCAGTCACGGTTATTTGTAATCAGATGGTCCAGTGGGAAAGGGAACAAGGCTCTGAGCACAGCCTGGCCTGAGGCTCTGGTGAACTTGAGAACCACACCTTCAAAACCTGGACTGTCCTCTGGCACGAGAGCCTCAGCTGCTGAACCTGCAAAGGAAGGCAGAGCTGATCGTAGCATCCGGGAAGGGACAGCACAGAGATCACATTGCAACAAGGCTTCAGAGACGCAGAGCCCTGGATACACAATCAGCTGCATGCACGCTGCCGTTCCAGAGACAATGGAGATGGAGATTTTATGGCTGTTGCTCATGTTTCCTTCAAAGTTCTAAGCTCAAACAGAGAGACTCCCAGAAGGAAGCAAGGGGGGATCGCAATGCAATTCCCCTGGGAACGGGAGTCTAAATTGGAAAAAGGATTCGGCAGAGCTACTGCAGAACCAAAGAGCAGCAACAGAAACAGGGATGGAAATGCGCCTCGGGGCATGAGCCCAAACACCCAGAACTCCTGAAAGATTTAGTGAGCTCTGATACAATAGCTACTGCCGCCCTGTTTCCTGCAAGGACAGCAGTGTGTACTGGAAAATTATGAAAAAAGGGAAGGTTTGAGTAATCCAGCTCTGGAACCCAATGCTATGGGGTAGGAACCATGTTGTCATGACTCTGCAAGAGGGAAGCTCTCACCTTTCTCCCAGGACGTGTCCAAGGCTCCTGGGGAAAAATGATAGGGAACTCCCTGTTTTGTCTCATGCTTCATTTGACTTAACCCAGCCTGGGTCTGGTGGACCTGGTGGCTCAACAGGGCTCCAAGGGGTGGTCATGGAGAAGCAGCCTGACGTTGGAGAAGCACCAACAGGGTTCCTCAGCAGCCATGCCCAATTTGAGCAGTCCTGACATCCTGGTTTCAGGTAGGAAAGGCAGCTCTGGGGCTTTAGTTCTGAGTTCAGTTGTACTGAACTTCTGCTAACCATCATAATTAGGGTTACAGACCGTTGCCAGAGACGTGTGCAAAGAACCCAGTAAAATCCAAGCGTGTCAGGCTTGGAATCCTGTCTTGGAGCATTTCAGGAAGAAAAAAAAAATGCATTGAATGGAATGAAATGGTAGAAAAGGAGAAAAAAACAGATGTTGCTTTTATGCATGAGCTCTCCACACACTGGGAGCAATCAGCAAAGTACCGATGACAAGATGGACCTGTGTGGGGAGATGCCTTTGGAAACGAGAAGTTCAGCCACCTCTGATTGTCTTTGTTTGGTCCACTGCCTTGGAGCAGTGCAAAAGAGCAGCAGAGCTCATAGCCTTGAAGATCTTGAATGTCAGCCTGGACACCAAGGTTATGCTCAGTTCTTTCCAAAGTCTCCACAGGATCATAATCCCTTTCCCTTCTTTCTATGGAGAGTGCTGGAAACCACTTATAAAAGCATGTGCTGAATGTGTGTGATCAGACCAGAGCTTTCCAAGTGAACTGCGCGCTGGCAACGGAATCCAGGTTGAGAGCAATGGGAATTGCTCTGCTCCATTTAGTAAGAGTACAAGAGCACAGCATCAGTAGTGCAAACAGCTCCACGTCCCGCTGCCAGGAATATCTGCAGGCAAAGGAAAGAAAGGAGAGGCTCACAAGACTGCAGGAGTGCACTCGTGCCCCATGGCACGGCGATATCTGGTTCAATCCATTGAAACGATCCCTTGTGAGTTAAGAAGGGCAGTACTGCAGGTTGACCCTCTGCTTCTCCTCAGGATCTTGCTCTCTCTGTCTCAAAGTCCTCCCAGAGGGACCCTGAGAGCCCCACACGGTGCAGAACAGCATGAGTGAGAGGTTCCCCAGCAGCCGGCAGGTAAGAAGCAGGAGCACCACTGAGATTGCAAGCTGGGGTGTCCATCCACACTCTGTGCTTCCAAACGCTAAAAAAATCCATCTCTATAATTTTTATAAGCCTTTTGGTTTGGGCAAAGTTTGGCCTTACAGACCTCAGAGCGGTTCCAAAGTGCAGACAGTCGAGCTGGGTAACTTCACACTCGTGGAAGGAAAGCTCCTGGTTGTGCACCATGTGACGGCAAAAGCAAAACGAGTGCTGAAGCAAATTCAACGCCCTGCTTTTTGCTAGCGGTGCTAAAGCCATCTCACTGCCCTCCTCCGACTGCACCACACACCTCTCTCAAACCTCAGATGTGAGAGCTGATGTCGTTCACTGGGACAGCTCGGCTTTGGTTCAAAGCAGGGTTTTGAACGCAGCAATTAGAAGTTAAAATTTACCCTGACAGTTTAAAAAAAAAAAAAAAGAATACTTTTATCATCTGAAAATGAAATTAACCCAGCAGAAGAGATGCCTGGGAGTATTCTTGTATCACCAGCAGCAGCGTTTTGAAATGGGATACGACAACATCCATTTTGCCGATGGGCTCCCGAGGCAAAAAGGCAGAAGTGACAGTCTGTGCTCACCAACCAGACTGAGGGCTCTGCAGGTGTAAAACTGCCCCAGGGGGCTGACACGTCCTCACCCCCACACAGCTCCATGGGGCTGACACCAGCACAGTTCCTATGGCATCAGTGTAACTCCCCTGCTGTCAGTGAGCCTGTGTCAGGATTAAATTAGTATTAGTGATAGAAGAATTAAGCCTTGTAGGTGGAGGATTTGGAATTGCTACCTCTGTTCCACCTGCCAGCTCCTAAAGCAGCATAAAAATCAAAATGGTCGAAAAATATGAAATTAATCTTTTTAGCCACATTTGCCTAAAAACGAAAAGTATGAATAAGGAATGCTGTATCTATGAAATGCTTCGTGTAGGTCTTCCAAACAGCCATGGAGCTGGAGAATGGCTTCAGCCCCCACCAACCTCCCCACGACATGGCACAGAGGCTCAGCTGCCACAGTGCAGCCCCCAGGAGTGCCCAGCAGTGCTCCCATCCCCAGTTCATCCCTCCCAGTGCTCTGGGCACACGCACAGCCTGGAACACAGAGCTCATTTCCAACCTGGCCACAGAACTTCACTTCCTCCTCAGTGCCGTAACAGCAAGGCATTCCTCACGGGGCACTGTTCTTTGTGTTGTTTTAACGTTATTAATTGTCTTCGGTGACACTTCTAAATGGTTGGTTGTTTCTCCCCCCAGATAAGACAAACACGGTTGAATGGAACAAGCCTTGACACTGCACTGAAATAATGAGGGAGCTCTTCAACAGAACGCCACAATACGTGTGGGCAAGTTGTTGCAGTTGGAACAGTACGAGCTTGTCAGGTCACAGCAAAACAGTTCTTACTGAAAGAATGGCTATGAGGAAGAGCAGCAGAAAGCATTCTGCTGTGCAAACATGCAGCTGAGCAAAACCTCCGGAAAATCAGGATGCGTGCAACATCAAACTATTTCCTACGCAAAGCTTGATGGCAATAGGGTTCCCCACAAAGAATTAAACCTTTTCCTGCTATGGGAAAAAATGTGAATTGAGTCCCAGATATCAGCAGATCCAGGTGCATGAAATGGAGAGAGGATGAACTGCGCGGCGCAGAGCAAGGAAAGCTCCTGAAGTTGATCAAAACCAATGGTGGCTTCTGCAGCAGCCATGCACGCAGCATACAAAAATCTGTGCCTACAAAATGTATATCCAAATCTGTTTCTTGATTTATTTGCTGCAGACTGTAGACCTGAAGCATGCAAGCAAAAAGGTCACAGGATGACTTTTGTTAAAATACTCATGGTTACAGCAAATTTAGGCAGCCATATACTGAGTTACATTGCATATATGGGTGAGCTTCTCGTGGGACCACAGCAAGAAATACTGCCCATTTAACCTAGGTGCATCTCTAATAGTATTAACTTACTAAAATGAAGGAAAGGAGGGTGTGGAAGGAGGTCTTCACACTCAGTGTGTGTTGGATTGCCTGTGTGCACAGCATGGGCAACCCATTTCACAAAGCATACAGCAGCATGATTCACTTTGCCAACATAACTCCCAAACTGTGGAATTTCAAGGAGGTGCCAGTTTTGTTCTATGCAAAGAATATTTTGAACAGCGGCATCCTTTCTGGACCTGCCAGCTGAGCTGCCCGCAGCAATGGGTGCACTGCACAGGACTGCCCATTGTCACTGCCAGCCCACAAAGCCTGTGCAGCTGTGTCCTGCTCGTGCCCTGCTCCATGGTGACACCTGGTGATGCTGCCCTTGGTGGGGTGGAGAGGTTTGTGTTGGATATTAGGAAATACTTCTCCTCTGAAAGAGCAGTCAGGCACTGGCACAGGCTGCCCAGGGAAGTGGGGGAGTCACTGTCCTTAGAGGTACTCAAGAAACATAGAGATGTGACACTTGAGTACATGGCTAGTGGACATGGTGGGGAGGGGGTTGCCATTGGACTTGGTGATTTGGAGGCCTTCTCCAACCTTAACGGTGCTGAAAATGTGTGGCTGCCTTCCCTAAGAGGGGGCAGGGTTGGCTGGAGGTGCCTGGGCTCCTCACCAACACGCTGACATCAGCCGTCCCTCTGGTGGAGGATTGCCCTGAGTCCTTGCTCCCACCACACAGTGCTCCCAGTTGCCTGCTCGCTTTGGTCGTGTCATCGCCACAGGCCCTGTGGGGGTCAGGGAAAGATGATAGCTGCAACCCAATGCAGCAATAATTAACTGCAGTGCACCCAGGGGGAAATACCATGATGACTGCAGTGAGCATCAAGAGCCTGCAGCCTGAGGCGGGCAGCTTGTCAGGAAGGGAGCAGCATCGGCAGGATGCCGGGTGGCCGCAGCCCTCCGCCTGCTGTCAGAAAGCAGCTCTGGGTGTGAATTTACACCACAGAGGTGGGCTGGGGGGGGGAGTTTGGGTTTCAGCTGCTGGGAGGTGTGTGCTGCATCCCTCTGCCCCTCGCAGCATCAGCCTACAGCTGCAGGCAGCGGGCGCAGGTGCTTGTCTGAATGCAGACACCCTCAGGCTCTTCTCCAGCCACCAGCTTTGATAATCCTACAAATAAGCTCTGCAGTTTAACATCTCCTCGTGGCGAGAAAACAAAGGCATGGTGAGATGGGATGTGCGCACAGCTCGGTGTGTCCCACTGCCCTGGGAAGGGGAAACTGTGTCTCCTTACTGCCCATCCCCTGGGATGGAGGGTGGGAGCTGAGAAGGGATCTGGGAGAGGAGAAGTAAGATAGGTTGGAAACCCAGTTGCCCAAACACAGCTATGGCGGTGCTGGGAAGGGGCTGGGAGGAGTGCAGAGCTCCGTGATAAGGCAGCAGGACACAGCCTGTGGGCTGAGTTCTAAGGAGAGATTAAAAGCACCAAATATGTGCAGAGATGGCGAAGGGGACATGATAACAGCCTGCAAGTATTTGGATGCTGTAAACATCAAGGAGGGAGAGGAATTATTTACAGTTATACATTGGGCATAACTAAGAGTAATGGGATGAGATTAAGAAAGGAAGGGTTTAGGCTGAACATCAGGAAATATTTCCCAACAACGAGATGCATTAGGCTGCAGAATAATCCTTCCAAGGCAGCCACGGGAGCACAGCAGTTCAGATGGTTACAACTGCCCATGACTAAACCCTGGGCTATGTGCTGCCAGGCGTAATGGAGAATGTAACTCCTACCTCTGGCCTCCAAGGTTATTTCCTTTCTGTGTCTACAGAAGGAATATCTTATCGAGCACTACGTGCTTCCAGCATGATGCTCCTTTTGTCACATCCCAAAGCAGCTGCCAGTTCCCTGCCCTGCCAGGAGGGTCACTGCTGTCGGACTGGGGATGTGCTCAGCTCTGTGGGTCTCATCTCTTGCCTTCGGGGCGCTGCCATTTCTGCCATACTCCAACTGAAACAAATACCAACTGCACTGCAAAAAAAAAAATAGGACAAAAAGAGTGGACCTGGGTTATTTCTGCACTGTTTATATATCTGCTGTTAGATAGAATGAAATGGAGAAATGGAAAAGAAACTGATCCAAATGAAATGATGGGGGAAACTAAAAAAAAAAAAAAGAAGATGAAGAAGAATACGAATCTTCCCAGCAAACTCACAGTATCCTTCTTCTTTCGTTGCCTGTTTTGTCAGGAGGACAACAGGGATTGGTCTCAGCTCAGCATCAGAGCATTCTGTGGGTCAGAGCTGGGACACCCTTGTGCCATACAAACCAGTGACCCTACCCAGGGAACCAGATGCATGATCATTTCAACAGGAGAGTTTCCATCCAGCCTAGATAGGGAAGAATCAGTCACCAAAAGAAGAAAGCATCTGGAAGAGCCATTCACCGGGATGTGAGTCACTGCCTTTGCATTGTAATTATGGGATTGGGGATGCTCAGCAGCATCAGGTGGTAACAGGACTGGAACAATATCACCTTTCAGAGCTATTGCGAAAAGCACTGGGTGCTGGGAGGGCAGAAGGACTGGGACACACAGGTACAGTGAACAGAGCACTCACATGTGCCTTTCCTGAGTGCTGGAGAGCCCAACCCACACCGCTGTACTGCGCTTCTCCTGCAGGCCTGACTGCTTCCAGCCTTACACTGACATCCCCGTGTTATGAGCATCAGCAGAAGGGTGGGCAGGGAGAAGTGTCACTGCTGAGAGCTTTGGAGCACCAAGGCTGGGACATTGTGGGAGGAGGAGGACGAGGGCACTCTAATAAATAATAAAGCTCTTTAACACTGGATCCCAGGGATAGTAATCCATCAAATCCTAAAGGTTGCCCAGAGCAGCTCCCTGGGTTGTGCACAGTGGGTTCCTTCCTTTGTACAAAATCTTTCATGCATCCTTATTGCCCATATAGTATTTCACTGTATGTTATACCTTGTAATCTTGGCTTATAATGCAGTTTAGAGTTATTATATATCACACAAAGGTTGGAGCTGGAAAAAAAAAGACCAAACCACAGCTTGGCTCAGACACACCACAGAGGGGGTGTGAGTGGTTGCAGGCACTGGGGATTCCCCACTCACACTCTGTATGTGGCAGCAATTGTGCTGTGTGTGTCCCATGACCAAGGGCTACAGGAACACGTGGTGGCAGGAGCAGGGGTTTCATGGTGGATTGCCAGTATGGCCAAGATGTGGTGAAGTCCACACAGCAGCAGGTGTGCAGATGCTGTCTTTGAAGAGCTGGGGCTTTTTGGAAGAAGCATTTCCAACGTTCCCTGGGGCCTTAAAGCCAAGCGAGAGGAAGGGATATGGAGGCAGAGTGGTGGGGAGCTCCATGCCCAGCTGATCCTACAGCACATCTCCCATCAGACGTGAGTCAGGGCCAGGCAGGACACCAGCCCTGGCCAACCAGAGGTCCCATCCGGTTTGGAGGAGCCAAACATCCAGTGTTTACATAAGCATGAGGCAGAATAAACTCTCATCCTTAAAACTAAACATCGAAATGCACTCGCTAATCCCGAGGCATACAGTAAGCAATTATACAAACACACCTTAAATGTTTTCTGGCAATTTTTGCTGTTCTCCCAGCAGGACGTGTCATCTTTCAAAACATGACAATCAGGCTCCCTCAGGTCGGTGAGGATTGCTCTGCTCTCCTTTGGTGAACAAGGGAAGCCCCAGCCAGGTGGACTTCACACAAAGGCCCTATGACTGCAAGCAACATAGAGGCAAAGCCAGCGCTGTGTGCAGGGCAAGCAGGTGGATTATGCCTTCAGGGATGAGGAGAGAGAGAAGAATTAAGATATCTGACACTCTCACTTTGTTCTATGATGGCTTTCCCTCTTGGGCACGTGTGATCCCTACAGAGCCTTCACTCTTGCCACACTGCTGAATCACTGTTGAAATACATTCTGAACGATTTTTTTTCATCTTTTCTTGGGAAACCATGGGAATAGTTCACTGAACTTAATGTCTTGTGGAGTAAAACCACAAGGTTTCACTCAGTCCTCATCTTTAATTATGGTAGACACTAAAAAAATCCCTCAAGAGCCCCGACACACACAGAACCAGACCAGATCCTCCAAGTTTCCTCCACACACAAATCCTCTGAATAGCTAATATTAATATATAGTAAATAATAATTGCAATACTTAGTGCTTTTCCCCCATGGATCTCACGGCGTTTCACTGAGCTGGATGAATGCCTTTGTTCCCTTGCTCACAGGCAAATGAGGACTTCTCTTCTGCAAACGCGTTCCACATGGGTGTGTAATTCTGACCTGGTACCCAGTTCTGGTGATTATCTTGTGATCAGCCCCATGGCTGGGAGGGACCCAGGTTAGTCTTCTGCTGTAGATGATCCCCTTGGGAAAGCAAAAGTGCTAGTGGTATTTTGAAGATATGCACAAGGACAATTCATTGGTTTTCCAAACATGTCTGCACCCAAGCTCATTCACTTGAGATCCATGGATGCTTTCTCATTGCTGCAAGTATTTTTGGTTCAGTTCCACCATGTTTCAGCAGGACAGGGCTGATACCTTTAATACCTTCAGACCTTATTTCTCTCTACAGCTCCCTGACAAAGAGGTGCTCTGTGCACGCTGGAGTTTCTGTGCAGGGGCAGCAAGGGGAGGATGCAGGAGGCAGAGCAGGGGGCAGAGGCATGGCAGCTCAAGGCCAACACAGGGCAGCCTCTCCCTGAGCATCCCCTCTTCGGTTTAATCCATCCCCACAATGAAGAGGTAATGACTCTGGTGGGAAAATGCAACAAAACATTAAGCCATCAGTTCTCATTTGTATGAGGCCTCACGGATGCTGCCAGGAGGCGGTGTAACCGCTGCCAAATAAATCCCTGTCTCATTGCCCCTCCCAGGCCAGCGTGCTCACCTCCAAAAATTAACACTTGGGACCCATGTGCAGGGTGGAGGTGAGTTTCAGATCGTCACAAAGTACTTAAATGGTCTTAGAGCAACTGTAGAAGTCATTAATGGTAACAGATACAGCAGTGATGGTGCATGGAGATGGTCTCACTGGCAGGAGCTGACGCAGCTCTGCTCCTGTCTGCTCTCCTGCCCCCTGTCCCAGCTCAAAGCCTCCCCAGTGGGAGGAGCAAAGGAAATACTCAGTGATAGGTCTCCAAAGATGGCACTTCTATGATCTCACTTGCCACTCCATAAGTGAGAACATTGTTACCCTTAAATGTGTGTTTAGTCACTCCCTGTTAAAGCCAAAATGTGGTGGTGATGGGTTGATGGTTGGACAGATGATCATAGTGGTCTTTTCTGACCTTAATGATTCTATAGATCTAAATGGTTCTCAGCTAGAGGTGGAATTGAGTATGCTTATCTACGCAGGATCCCTTTTCCCACCAAGGCAGTTGCCAAGGGCTCACAGGTGGCACGTGAAGACTCAGCACTGCACCCTGAAAGTGTGTGAGACACAACATTGCTGTGCTGGCAAAGCACAGCCAAGCAATACACAGCACATCTGGAGCCAAATGCAATGATGCATTTTGAGAACATGGGGTACATGTTATCCTTCAGGCATATATGGCATTTATCATCTTCTCACACAGTCTATAGTGCATGAAATATAACTGCAGCAGGGATACTTGGATTGACATGTAGACCTTAAGTAACTTTTCACTAATGCTAAAATCCCCCAGATCCTGTTCTTTGGCAGCAGTAAGTCCTCTGACAGATCTCTTGTAAGTCATTAAACGTGTTGCAACTTAACTGGCAAGTAAACAGCTGACCACAATTTGCAGAGTCAAAACTACTGCTCGTGCAAAGAGGAGAGATGCAATTAGAGATGCACATTGATGCGTTGCATTGATTGTGAT
The DNA here is from genome assembly GCF_016699485.2 of Gallus gallus. Lineage (NCBI taxonomy): Eukaryota > Metazoa > Chordata > Aves > Galliformes > Phasianidae > Gallus > Gallus gallus. The sequence continues at coordinate 15,205,294 of NC_052544.1, forward strand.
CAACCCCCATTGGCGTCCCCACTGTGTAAGGAAAGATCTCCAAATGTAACTCCTAAAGATTAACAAGCAGTTTTATTGGAGTCGATGTGGCCATCCCAGTTGTCACAAACAGGGCTATAATTATTTTTAAAGGCCTAAGAGAATTAAACTAAGTCTTACCACCCTCCACAAAACTTTGTTTGTTTGTGTTTGTTTGTTGTGGGTGATCTCTGCTTTGCAGCTTGTTAGCGGCGTGTCACCAGGGGATAAACACAACCACACACAAAAACTCTTTCCCCAACGTCTTCTTCAGAGTCTTGCACGCTCTGCCCACTGCTGTTAACTGCTGATGTACACAACTGCTGCAGCTTTTGTTGTTCTTCAATAAATGTCACCATTAATAGTTGGGAACGCATAAAATATTGAGCTTATTTATTACTTGAAGATGACAAAGATGGTAAGTTTGATGACTGAATGGAGTGAAGGAGTTTCTTTGTCATAGGAAGTACTTTCTGTGCTCCAGCTCACCACCAAGATCACAACACATCACTCATTTTGTCCAGAAAGAAACCACGTCTATCATCACTGCTTCAGAGCACCGGAGGAGCTCTGCCCTTTCCTTCACTGGCAGGGATGGGGACGGCCCTGGGTCCCATCCCACTGCTCTCACCATACATTTGGGGAGGGGGGAACCCTTTCCATCTTGCTTCAGCAGGGAATAGGAGAGGAGTGAAGTGCTGGAAATATGACCAGCTTTGAATGGATGATCTTGTGGGTCTGACTCACAGCAATCCCCTAGCAGAGTGAATGGGAGGGCTGCTGGACTGGGATTGAAAGGGAAAAATTTGGTATTGAGTGCCTTCCCTCCATATGGTTCCCCCCCATTCTGCCTTGGGAAGGACAACATTTTCCAGACAATTTGTCATTTTTTTTTCTTCTGAGCTCTCCTTTCCATTTGGCTCCAAAGCAAATGTGCGTGCACAGAAAGAATCTTATTCCTTTACAATCTGCCTCTTCTGGGAAGTTTAGAAATGTTAGAATCCACTCATGTTCCAAACATCCCCGTTTCTCCCAAAGAAGCTGTGCAGCCTCCTGGACACTATTCCAAAGATGCACTAACAGATCATGAATAAAGGAGCAGGCAATCTTGGAGAGCCATTTCTTTGCTATATTTGGAAATAAAGAGAGACTTTAATGAACGTTTGTGATGATGAAAGTAAGCACTTACAAGGGGTTCCTTTGTTTGCATAGGAGCAATTTGTACCACCACGCTTGGTTTTGGAAGCAACCCTTTGGGAAACAGCTTGGGTTGGCCTGGAGATGATCTGATGCTCTTATGGCCTGCAGCAGGAGTTCACCTGACAATAAGGTGCCCAGCAGCAGGTGAACCTTCCCATCAGCCCCCAGCAACCCTGTGCCATCCCCAGCATCGACCCCCACGTACTTTTGGCATCTGAATCCGCCAGATGTTTTCTCTAGGTGGGAAGCTTTATGATGGCCATCTTTTAAACCCACAGACATGGTGATTCATTCATACATCTTCAGGCCAAGCAGAAAAGAAATTACAAGTCTTGGGCGCCTACAGATTGATGCTTGCAGGTACCTTATTTCAGGTACCACATTCCAGAGCTCACTCCCAAGTCTTGCCTCAAAGGTACATGTATTTTTCTAGTACCTGAAGCCTGCTGTTAGTGCATGGCCAGAGGCATCTCAGCCCTGCTGACCTATCTGAGCCTCATTCTACCTCCACAGGGGCTCAGTCATGCTCCCAACCCACACATACCCAGCAAGGATCATCTCCTAGGCAAGGAGGCATGGGATCTCTTTACAACACGTGCATATGCACATCTGTTTGTTACAGGGAAAGGATCCCAGCAGCCCTGACCTGTGCTGAACGTGAATAGGAAGTCTTTACCTTTTCCCATGTTCACCCGTCCATGGCCACCACTCAAAACCTCGTGGCCATTCCGTATCCTGGAGGAGTTTCCTCAGCTCCCACTGGAAGACGTGGGCAAAGCCTTTCCCAGTGCCAGCCCTCCGCCAAGCCTTCCTGACCCTGCACTGGGAACACTGGGACCATCCGAAGAGGGACATGGGGGCATCTCATCCACACTGCTCAGGCACTCAGACAGCCGGGGAAGCTCCCTCCATCCTCTGCATGTAAACATCTGCTGGAGGAAGACTTATTCTCCTAATAACACATCATTAAACATTGATTTAAAGACAATCGTCTTCCCTCTCTTTAATTTCACAGCACCTTTAAAACAGCTGTTAGGCTGCAGCGGGACGATCAGCCCAACAGGAAACGTATTGTTAGCTCCTCACATTAAAACAGTAGAATGCATTAATTTATGAGCTCCCACTCGCTCTCCAAACGTTTTATTATGTTAATATCACCTTGATGTGCTGGTAGGCCCCAGTGCCAAAGCCTCTTTCACACAGTATGTGCCATCCTAAATTACAGGCTGGGCGCCTCCTGGAACTGCCTTCGGAAAACTGGAGTAAACCAGCAAGCACTAAAGTTAATATTATCTTACAGACTAACAACCAGCTAATGCTCGACATGTGAATCCCATTTACTTCTTCTCTCTATAACAAATGGCAAGTGTGGGACCGGACTGTTCCTGATTTTATGCTATTTATCTTTCTGATCCATTCCATATTCGTTGTCCTTGGTTTTCGGCTGTGGCTATGGGCCGGGTGTACGTGCATGTGTATCCTTCTGTCCTTAGCAAAGCACAAGCCATGTCCCCACTGCAGTGCTTGCCTGGACCTTGCACGCTGCTCTTTTCAGAATGACCCGTTAGGCTCTCCAAAGCCCAAGAGGGGGGCACGCATTGGAAGCAAAGCATCTGAAACTTCAAAACTTTCCCTGGAAAATTAAAATGGATAAAGGGTTTGGGGAGGGATGTAGGGCTGCAGGAGCAGCAGAGTGTTCCAGACCCGTGCAACTCATCCCTGCAGCCCTGTGGCCTCCCTCCAGCCCCTGCTCCAGCTCTGTTTGCTGCCTCACTTCCATACCAAACACTGCAGCAGTAGCGTTTCTTCAGGGCTTCTCTCTGGGGAAAAAATTAAAAATTTAAAAAAAAAAAAAAAAAAAAAAAAAAGTGGCCATTGCTTTCCCTGCCCCCTCAGCCGAAGAAAACCAGCCGGGAGGAAATGAAGAGGGCAGGGGCCGTGGAACCCTGAGCACGGAGCCGCCCGGGGAGCAGCACCGAGCCGCCGGCTGTGGGGCGGGGGGGCCCGACCCGGGATGCTGCTGCCGCGGGACGGAGATGCCGGACCCGGAGCTGCGGGTTCCGCCGTTCTCCCGGTGCGGCCGGCCCTGCCCCCGGCCCTCCCCCGTGAGCGGCACCCTGGGACGGGGCTGACGTCAGGAGGAGACGGGGAAATCTCCGAAGAAAACCCTGGAGCGGCGGGCAGGGCGCGCACAGCGCCCGCCGGGCCCGGCACCCCGCAGCGCCCGGTAAGTGCCCCGGGACGGCCCCACGCGCGTCCCCGCGCTCCCGGCTCTCCCCACGCGTGTCTCCCCGCGTCCCGCACGGACGGCCCCGCTCTCCCGTCCCGCCCCACCGCGCGTGCTACGCGCCGCGTCCCCCCCCCCGGCCCCACGCGTGTTCCTCGGGTCGCGTCCCGGCCCCGTTTCGCCCTCTCCGAAGGTGCGGAGCGGTGCGGGGCTGCGCGGTTCGGACCGGCAAACAAAGCGGGGCCGGGCCGGGCCAGGGGGGGTGGGGGGGATTTGCGCCCCTCACCGCTCCGCGTCGCCGTCCGCCCGCAGCACCGCGCCCCGCGCACGGCCGCGGCCCCTGGCATCGTTCTAGCGCGTAAATTCTTTTCAGGGCCTCTGCGCTTCGTCAGCACTGACAAATACGCATGGAAACGCAATTCCAAAGGGGTTACCTCACTTTATTTCAGATTTTTGTCGCCGTCGTTGTTGTTGTGCTATTATTTTATCGTAAGCGCACCGTTTTCAACCCCGAGTTCTTCTCCCGAGCAGCGCGGAGCAACGCGGAGCAAAGCACGGCCCCTACTATAGGATGGGGCGGTCGGATCGGGGCCCCGGGGGTGTCCGGAGATGGCAGCGCGGGGGGGCCGAGCCGGGACAGGTGGAGGGATGGGGAGCGCGGGGGGCTGCGGGGGTCTCAGCCGGGGCTGCGCGGCCGCGGAAGAGATGCGGGCGGAGAGAGCCTGAGCTGCCGTTCAATTAATTCCCTTTTCGGAACAAGAAAATTCTTCCGTTCCCCTACTTTTTTTTTTTTCTCCTTTGCGTGTGTGTGTTTTATTATTATTATTATTATTGTTGTTATTTACTTTCTGATTGAAAAAAAAAAAATGGGCACACCTTTAGGAAGCCCCACGCTCCAGCGATGTCCCGCAACTCCGCTCTGTCCAACGGAGGCGAAATTCTCGGAGCGGTGGAAAAAGGCTTCTATTCCCTCGTGTTAACTCCGTTGAATGGACGCGCGGAGTTCCTCCCCGACGGTACCCTTAGGAGAATTTTCAGGTGTCGCGTAAAAAATCGTCCCTAGGAGCGTTTTCTGTCATTTCGTCCTTATTCCTTAAGTTTTGCCGACCTCGCTGTAGGCGAACACAAACGCCGAGACACGAATTGAACAAAAAAAAAAAAAAATGTGCCTAGCGAGGTACCCCAGTGCGGATAGCGAGGACCGAGACGCCGTTTGATTATTTCCTAACAGTCTTAAAATACGTAATTTCTGCCTCCCAGACCCAGGGATGCGTTCCCTGCGCCTCTGAGCTAAAACCCGACGTCCAAATAATTGCTGAGAGCTGCTTCGCTTGGAGAACGTCCCCAAAATCCTTCTGGTGCCTGAAATACGGGCCGAGTCCTGGACATCCCGAGCCGGAGCGGTGGCACCGTTCCCCGGACGCGGTTCAGCCGAACGAATCCCTGAGCGGGGCAGAGATTTCCCCCCGACAGCCGCCGCTGATCGGCCCCGAGCCTCTCCTTTACTACTGGTTTTATTGTTCGAGCAGATTGCATTGTGAAATCGTGTATTTCCCGGGCTCTGTGCTCCTTACCGGGTGGAGAGAATGGCGCGTTCCTCGGAGAAAATCACTGCGGGTTGAGCGGTGCGTTATTTCTCCCCCACCCCCCCGTCCCGATCAGCCCGCATAGATGCTGCTTTTAAATAACAGAAGGGGTGGAGAAAACATTCTCTAGTAAAGCCGAATTCCTTCGTTAGACCGCCTCCTAAACGTGCTAATAAAACTAATTCGTTTTATTTGCCCTGAACTTTTATATCTTGCCCCGTGCGCTGATTAGCGCAGCCCTCTGGAAGGCGGTGGTGTTCTCCTATCTCTCGCTGAGATGTGCCCGTTAAGATACGGCCGTTCCCACAATGAAACTGGAAAGAAAGTCGTCCCCGCTCCTCATCGCGGGGCAGCGCAGAGCATCTATGGGAGGAAAAATAAGAAAAAGGGGGGAGGAGGGGAAGAAGGGAGGGAAAGAAAAGAAAATAGAAGAGAGGGTGCTGAGTGCACACAAAGGTGAATTGTTTCGCCGATTTTGCTTTTTAAGGCAGGAAACGCGTGGCCCTGCAGAGATTCACGGCTGTTCTGAGGACATTAAAGCGCGTTATTAGAATATTTCAGCCCTTCAGGAAATGTTCTGTTTAGGGGAAATGCGTTTCCCCCATCCAAACGCTGCAGCAATTAAGAGGTTGCTCGCCCGAAACAAGGTGAGGGAAACCCACAAGGAAACGCAGCATCGGTGGTACCAAACGCAGCCCCTTTTTCTGCAGAAGAACGATCACAATAAAATGCCAACGGATCGCGCGGGCCTTGGACTGCCCTGCACGAGAGGCATCTTTTTTAGTCCACAAACCAAACACATTTCGGACCTGGAGATGCACAGAGTAACATGAGCAGGCTGCCTTGCAAGCGCCGGTGCCCCTTCCTCCATCAATTAATAAGAAAAGCATGTTCCCACTGCTCGGAGAGGGAATTGTGGGACTATGTGGCACTTTCCCCCTTCCTTCCCCCTCCCCACCGAGAGAAGCAGCCCGCGCACCCCGAGCTGTCCATCCTCTGGCGGTGGCATTGCTGATCCCACTCGGTTCAGGCTGCGGACAACCAGGACTAAACCCGAGCGGCTGCTGACAGCGGTTTCGGATTTGCTCGGAGCATGGCTCGGTGCTCGTGGTCTGAGGGATGCGGAGAAGGCCACGGAGCAGAGCCAGAGTGGGGCTGTGCCGAATGGCACTTGGGAAAAACGGAGTTATTCCAGGAGATGGTTTAATTTTCGGGACAGGAGGGCCGAGGAGAACCCCCCACCCCGTTTGCTTCCAGCTGCAGAAACCCGAATAGGAAAACCCTTTCTCCTCCCGTCATTCGCCGCGTTTTAAGAAAGCCTTGGGGTATCATTTGTATCTGTCAGAAAACATTAAGCCTTCAACTTTTTCATCCCGACTTTTTGGAAGCGCTGCCGTTGGCCGCCTGCGCCTTGGGCAGCGCCGGGCCAGTGGGGGTCCAAGTGCAGAGGGGCTCCGGGAGGCACCGGGATGCGCCGGCTGTCACGGGCCGAATGCCACCAAAACATTTCGTTTCCCCCTCCCTGGAAAAAAAAAAAAAAAAAAATCAGTTTCCCCCCGAAAATTGTGCTTTACCCACTGGGTTTGAATAGCGGTGGGGCAGGGCCGGCCAGCACGAGGTGAGCGCGGTGCCCCGCGAGCAAAGCTCGGGGAGTAGCGGGGGGCTTCGGGAGGCTCCGCGAGGCCGAGGGTGACGGGGGCGGCCGGGGGAGCACTGAGCGCCCTCGGAGCCAGAGATTGGCCGTGCCGCGGAGAGACGGGGGCTGCAGATCCAAAAGGGGCTGATTTCGTTTTGCTCAACTTCTTAGGAAAATTGCTCTCCTGGCTGCGTAGAGGAGGACAGGCCGGCTAGGAGCCAGCGTAATTTTCCACCTTCCTACCCTGAGCGATTTAGCATGCTTTCTCGGCTGGGTTTCTTTCCCCTCTCCGCTTCCCTCTGCCCGCTCCTGGGCACTGGAGGGGGACCCGGTTCGGACGGGGTGGCCGCAGAGCTGTCCGTGTCGGGGCTCGTTTCGTGCTCGCCGTTTTTTGGGGACTGCTCGGTTTCTCCTTAGAGCCATGCCGGCGGGGATGTTCACAGACCCAACAAGATGGTGCTGAGCTTTTTCTTGTCCTGGGGCGTACACTCGGGTCTCTACTTGGCTCTGTTAGGGTGATGCTGCTTGGAGCAGGACCCACAGGGCATGGGACCGACGGACACCACCCCCGTTACGCCGCGACAGCTAACTCCGTCCCCCTGGAGCCGTCCGAGCTCCTCGGGGCACCGTGCAATCCGCGCATGCTGTGCGCATCTCTCCTGCCTGCTTGCTCCCAACCCGCGTGGGTAACCGCGGGCCAGAACCACGCATCAAAGGCTGGAGGCAAGGGCTGGAGGCTAATAATCGCTCATCTACTCATGCGGGGGGCATTTTCACTGTCGGGAGCTTTAAAAATGCCCCGTCACAGCGCAGCCGGCTATGCGCACAGAGGAGCTGTGCGCTTCCAGCGGCTGTCACCTCCCTGTCGATGTCTCCTGCTTCAGTCAGTGGCGGTAGCCCTTCACCACCCCCCGCACCTTCAGCCGGGCACTTCTGGGAGGGTTTTATTATTGATGTTGTTCTCCTGCGGCCAACTCCCTTCCACAGGGCTTCGGGAAGGGTCTCCAGGTGAAGGTTGGCTGGTTCGCTTTGGCTTTGCTTGGGCTTGTTTTGACTGACTTTGCTTTGGATGAGTTTGGTTGGGTCGTGTTTGGATTGGATTGGTTGAATTGAGTTGAGTTGGTTTGAGTTGGCTGGGCTTGGGTTGGGTAGGGTTGGATTGGGTTGGGTTTGGTTGGGGAGCGTCTCCCTTATCCCTTGCCTCACTGCTGCTATTTTTATGGTTATGCATTTGTTTGCTTGTTTATTTGTTTATTTGGTTATTTTGGGAGGGCTTCCCTCTCCTCTCGGGCAAAGGTGCACTTGGGAGGAGATGCTTTCATTTTCGTAACGATTCCCAATAATTTATAGACTGAATCTGAGTCCATACAATGCTAATAAATCTGAAGAGGAAAAGCTGGCGGAGACTTCTTAACTTCGCTGCCTGATATACGGCCCAGGTGGTTTTGCGTTGGCTACAAAAGCAGCCGCCAGCCGGGGGTGGGAGCTCCTTTCCAAAAGTAGGAAAGCTCCTGCAGGGTCTCTGGCGCAGGGCTTGTCCCGGGACGATGGGGAGGGACTGTGGGCCCTTCCGAGACCACTGGGTGCTTCTCCAGTTCAGTCGTTCTTCGTCTTCTTATTAACGGAGTTAGCACTGGCCTGGCCAACTTTGGTTTATTCGTAAGAGCCGCGACTCGTTCTGGCATTATTTATGGCAGGAGGAAAGGAGCGGTGTATTTGCGGCCCTGTAGCACTCGGCCGGGGGAGTCGTCCCGGCTGCGTGGGCCCCGGGTCCGGCTCGGGCGGGCGCTGCGAGGAATTTTCCCAAGCGACACCACCACGGCCCCCAGCCCCAGTCCTCCTCGGCCCTTCCCACGCCCACGAAGGTCACGGCTCCCTCAGGGGGTGTCCCCGAGGGGATGGGTGAGAGGCTGCCCCGTGGCTGCGGCCTCGCTTCCCTTCCTCTAGCATCAAAAGAGGCAAGGCGTGACGTCAGGGAAACGGGGTGTGACGTCACGCAGGGGTGGCCGTGACGTAACGCCTACAGGAGAGGGATGCAGAGGAAGGATGTCCCCGGCGCCCCAAAACGGAGTGGGCCTGGGTGAGGAAAGAGAAAAATGCAAATCTGGGGAGGACCGGTTTGTCCCGACAATATGTTGTCCCGGGTAGAACGGGTAGAGATGGCTCTGTGCGACAGGAGCCCTCCCAGCTCCTAAAGAGCAGAGCAAGAGGGTGCCCTGAGACCCACGTACGACATGGACAAGACGTACATAAAGCGTATGTAAGACATACATAAGGCGTGTGTGAGGCATATATAAGGCATATATAAGACAAATAAAATACGCGCATCTGTGTGATACTCTGGATCCGTATACAGGTGTGCAGTAAATGCCTGATCGTGGCCCGGGCACGGATATGCATGGAGAGAAGGGCAGGAATCCGGACAGGGCACAGAGTCCGTCCCCCCCCCCGCTGCCGGGCCCATGCCCCAGGGACACCCTCGGAGCTATCCCAGGAAAAGCCGCTGTGTCCTGGCTGAGCCTTTCCCTGAGCCCAGCCGAGGGATTTGACCCCAGAACGAATTTTGAAAATGTATTTTATAGAGCAGAACAAAAAGTGAAAATTGGGCTGAGGGTAAAAAAAAAAAAGAAAAGAAAAAGAAAGAAAAAAAAGAAAAATGAAGGAAAAAAAAAAAAGAAAAGAAAAATAAAAAGAAGGGAAAATCCCGCCTCCGGTTTTCAAGCTGCTTTGAGCAGAGGGTTTAAAATAGCCGGAGCAGAGCAGCCGGGCTGTTGGCAGCCTCCCTCCAGCACAGCAATCCTGGCTCCAGCCGAGAGCCCCCGGAGAGCTGCCCGGGGCTGCCCCTCTTCCGGCCCCGCAGAAATTCAAATAATAATAATAATAATAATTTAAAAATAAAGAATAAGAAAGAAAAGAAAGGGAGGACTGTGAAGTGTATCGGCTGCGGCGCTGAGAAAGAAAAGAAAAGAAAGAAAATGGATAGGGAGCTGAGTGTGACAGCACCTACCTGTACACACCCTGAGCTGCAAAAGGCTTTGGGCATCAGAGGTGCAGGGCCGGACGCATCAGTCCGGCGAGGGAGGAAAAAAGCCCTCACTGCAGCATTGCTTCACTCCACTTTCCATAAAACAGTTCAAAAGTTCTCTCCCACATCTTTACTTGATTTGAAAGCAAAATAGAGTGTCAGGATGGATCAGTTAAAGTGAGCCGAGAAAATAAAGAGGAGAGAAGGTCCCTTCCTCGGGCAGAGCGCAGCCGAGGTCCCCTCGCATCCCCTCGCCCCGTACCCCAGAGCACCGCCGCTGCCCTTCAGCGAGAAAAAAAGAAGTGTCAGAAAGGGATAAAACCGAATCAGACACAAATCCCTGGAGGCCGTCCCCAGAGCAACCCCCGCAGCTCGGAGGGATCCGTTCCCCGCGGGACTCGAACTCGCCGTGGGGTCACTGCGCGGGGTGCGCGGGTTGCGCGGTAGGGAGGCGCGGGGGGAGGGGGGGCTGATGCGCGCGGAGATGCGCACGGGCGCAACCTGCGAGGGAAGAAGGGAGGCCCAGGGGTGCTGCCACCCCCGCCCATCCTCCCCCCGAGGTTGAAGGCAGGCAGAGGAGGAGGGGGGGGGGCGAGCCGCCCTCCGCACGGCTGGGAATGATTTTCCACCTTTCCATTCGTTATGAAATATTTTTAATACCTCGGCGAGGTATTTGGGGGAGGCGTTGTGGGGGGGCTGGGGGAGCACCCTCAGAGCTGTATTTCTCGCACGAGGGGGTCGGGAGGGGGGAAGGGGTGCGGGGCGGCAGCGCAAAAAGCGCGCAACTTCGGCGAGGAGCGCGCAGGCAGGTCCGCCCGCGCGGCCGGGCTGGGCGAGCGCTAGATGGGAGTGATGCATTAGCGAGACGGGGAGGTTTTAACCTTCAGGGGGAGGAGCCCCGTTTAACTACAGGCATTTGTTCTAGGGCAGGTCACTTTAATCTCTTTAGCTTTAAACTGTCCAACTCGCAACTCGCGTTTCTCTATAAGGGATCTTTACCACTTTCCTGCCTATGCGGCCGGACTGCCGTGCCTCTCCCCGCGCAGAGCCCGGCGGCTTCCAGGCGCTGCCCAGATCTCTTCCTCCGACACCCTTAAAATAATACTGTTAGTAATAAGTGGATTTGCTTTTGTTTTTTGTTGTGTTTTGTTGTGTTTTTTTTTTTTCCCTTAAAGAACAAAAAGGAAAAAAAAAGAGAGAAAAATATATATATATTAAAAAAAAGCTCCTTGTTCCTTTCTGTGTGGAATAAACACCTGCAAACTCCCCCAGGCAGCCCGGCGCCCCCGCCATGGATTCCTTTAAAGGTGGAATGAATTTGGAGAGACTGCCCGAGAGCTTGAGACCCCAACCCTCCCATGACATGGCTTCCAGCTTCCATTTGCAAAGATCCTCGGAGCCCAGAGACCCGATCGAGAACTCGGCCAGTGAATCCTCCGACACGGAGGTGCCAGGTAACCCCCCCGCGGCCCCGGCCCGCTCCCCCCGCGCCTCCCCCCTTCCCCTCCGCGCTTTCCCTCCGCGGGGCGCTCGGCGGTGCCGCGCAGCAGCGAGAGACGGTGTGGGCCGGGGGGCGGCTGTTCCCGTTGTCCCCGCTGTCCCCGCTGTCCCCATCCCCTCCGAACCCCGGGAAGGGGCGAGAGGGACCCGCACGGAGCGGCTGTCACTCGCGGAGAGGACGCGCGCGGCCTCCGAGCCCCATCCTGGAGCTGCTTTCTTGATTGTTTTTCTTTCTCCTTCCCCATCTTTTTCCTTCTTTCCTTCTTTCTTTCTTTTCTTCTCTCTCTCTCTCTCTCTTTCCTTCTTTCTTTCTCTTTCCTTCTTTCTTTCTTTCTTTCTTTCTTTCTCTCTTTCTTTCTTTCTTTCTTTCTTTCTTTCTTTCTTTCTTTCTTTCTTTCTTTCTTTCTTTCTTTCTTTCTTTCTTTCTTTCTTTCTTTCTTTCTTTCTTTCTTCTTTCTTTCTTTCTTTCTTTCTTTCTTTCTCTTAATTATTTAAACAGCTATTAATTAATGGCACCGAAGGGAGGGGTGCTCTTCGGGGAAGCGCGGTGTTGCCGGATATTTCTGAAATCATGTCAGTTCTGCCCGGGTTTATTTTGCAGCTCGGCCGGTGCGGACATGGAAAAAGATTTTTCTGTCTGAGGAAGGGGGGGGGGGGGGGGGTGGGAGGGGGGGAGAGGAGAAAAAATATGACAAATAAAAAATTCCCCGCAGAACGGAGGGAGCGCGGAGCAGCGCGGAGCGGACGAGAGCGGCCGCGGAGGGCTTTGCGCGGGGCTGCGCGTTTTGCGGCGGCTCTCCGCTCCCTGACCTTCATGTGCGAGGGCTGCAGGGAAAGCTGTGGTTTCCCAGTTTGTATTTAGCTGAAGTAGCAGCATTTCCAGGGTGACAAGGGAAGCTGGGAGAGGGAAACAAAAGCTGCGGGAAGGAGCCCGATGGCCGTCCTGCTCTTCTCGGGAGGAGTTCATCTCTCATTTCGCTTAGTATTATTTTTTCTTTAATAGATGTTGCAGCTCGGGTCGCTGTTAGCAGGTCCCGCCGCTGCAGCACGAGGCAGGGCCGAGCGGCACATTGCGATACGCAGCGCTGCGCTCCTCTCAGCAAACAGTGAGGGACCGGCGTCTGGAAGGGACTCCGAGATTAGAGGGGATTATTGGAGATTAGAGAGGGAGATTTGCTCCATTTTACCGTACCCCTCTATGTGACCCCTCGGTGCGGGGCAGGGCTGAAGACCTGCTGCTTTTTTTCTTTTCTTTTCTTCTCTTTTTCAATCTCCGAGGAGCTACAGAATAGCTTTCACATTTTCTTTCTTGCTTGCTTTCTTCTTGTTATTTATTTATTTTTAATGAGGGAGAGAAAAAATAATAATAAGGCACAAATGCCAATTGAACCAAATGCTCTCTCTGTTTTGAAATGGCACCGAGGCCGAACTCAGGGCCGGATTTCAGCTGAAATCACGGCGGGGCTGAACGCGGGGCCGCGACCGCAGCGCTTCGTTCCACGCACCCACTCGGATCCCCCCGCACCGCCGGGCCGCGAATGGGGACGGCGGCCCCGAGAGGGCAGTGCGGAGGGGGGGGAAGATTTGCTTTCTGTTTGCTCGGTGGTCCAGCGACCGGGGCAGCTCTGGGGCTGCTGCAGGCCTTGTTTGCTCTGCAAACCACTTAACGCCGGGAGAGGCCATCCGAGCTGCGATCGGCCCTTTCACCGCGTTGGGGTCTCCGTTGAAGCTCTCTCTCCCTCTCTTTTATTCCGGAGGGCTCCCAGAGCGAAGGGTGACTTCTCAAGGCCGAGCCCCCTAACCCCCCCCCACCCCGTCAGCCGCACGCAGCCCACGATTCTATTTAACCTCGCAGGGATCGGGGCTGCAGAAATACCTCCGCACCGCCGCCGCCTGAGCCTGCGGGAAAGGCGCACAGCTCGGCCCGGGGGGAGCGGACGGGCTGAGCGCCCGCGGAGTTTCCCTCGGGGCACAGAGGTGTTCGCGTCCCGCAGCGGCACTGCGCGGAGCTCCGGGCCCCTCCAACCCCCCGTCCCCGGGCCCGCATCGCGCTGCGTTCGGGCCTCGCAGTGCCGTTCCGACACGGCCGAACCGGAGCTCGGAGAGAACCGAGGAGTGCGTTCCGAAAGGTTCTGTCACCCGCAGCCGCGGGGCCGGGAGTGATTCCCGCATTCCTGCTTCTATAGCGTGTAAATCCCGATTGCCAAAACGCGACTGAGATTTTTGTTGTCGCGGTTGTTTGTGCTTCTTTCGAAACTATTTTTTTTTTTCTCTGCAGAGGGCTTTGCTCGGCCCGGGGTTAAAATAAACAGGTCCTAAAGGCAGCAAAAGAGGGAAGAGAAAAAAAAAAAAAAAGAACGAAAAAGAGGGAAAGAAAACTTAACAAAAAGGGAGGGGGGGGGGGGGGAAGTGGGGGAGTGAAGAGAGAAGGCGACTTTTGCAATTAATTGCTGCGGGTTTTACACCCCTGCCCTTCCAAAGTTTCCTGTCGCGGCCGAACACAACAAAGAAAACGGAGCAAAGATCGCGCCTTAGGTTTAAAGGAGTAAAAAAAGTTGTCGTGGGCCGCAGTGAGGGCGATGCCGCTGTTGTAATCTGCGCCCCTCGATCCGTTTCGCCCCTCAGGCCGAGCCATGCGGGTCCCGCGGTCCCCCTGGGCCGGGCCGGGCTGCGCTCGGTGCTGCGATGTCGGTCCCCGTGGGTACCCCAAGCGCGGCTGCAGTGGAGCGGGCAGGGCCGGGAGTGGGATTGGGGGGGCTGCCTTTGTGTGCGTGTATTTGGGTGCGAAACAAACAAACAAACAAACAAAAGAAAAACGTATGAAAAAAATATATATTTATATTTACCCAACCCCAACATCCCACCGTAGAAAAAGAGAGAAGCGGAGAGCAGAAAAACGAGGACGGGGCCGCCGACGACCCGGCGAAGAAGAAGAAGCAACGGAGGCAGCGGACCCACTTCACCAGCCAGCAGCTGCAGGAGCTGGAAGCCACTTTCCAGCGGAACCGCTACCCCGATATGAGCATGCGGGAGGAGATCGCCGTGTGGACGAACCTCACCGAGCCCCGCGTCCGGGTAAGATGGGCGCTGCGGGGCTCTGCTTGGCCGGGGGGGAGCTGAGGGAAACGACCCCTTTTGGGAGCGGGGCCGCGAGCAGCGCCCGGCCGCTGTGGGATTGGTTTTGGTTGCTCGGATTGGTGGTGAGGTTGGAGAGGAGAAATTCTGCTCCTGGCTGCGGAGGTGAATTAGGGCTGTGCCGAGCCTCAAAAATGCGGCGGCGGAACCGGGCCGGGCCTGGGATGGAGCCGGTTTGTGGGGTCAGACCCCTCGGCTTGGCCCAAACTCTCGGGCCCTTCGCATCGTTCCGCTTACCGCCATAATCCCGGCAGTAACGACGACCCCCCCCAATAAACCACTGCTCGGCGGTTCCTCGGGACCGTGGCTCAGCCCCCGGGATCCGCGCGGAGCGGTGCGGAGCGGCCGCACATCCCCCGCGGGGGCAGCGCCGGAGGCGACTCCGCTGTTTGCGGGGCTGCGGGCAAAGCGAAGGACGGGGGTTGGGGGGAGAGTGCCCTCCGAAGTCAATAAGAGCTGTGGACACATTCCTGTAAGGCGAAGGCGCTGGGTCTTTCCACGGCTCCGAGCCGATGCCATCCCGGAATATATATAGCCTCGGCGGTTATTTAGAGAGAGATTTGCTTGCGAGATAGCGCTGCAATGAACAACCAAAGCGGAGCGGCTCGGGCCGTATCGATCCGCAGCAGTTTTTCCCATCTCCCCTCGCCGTTTCCTCCCGAGATTTTTCCCCCCGTGGTTTCGGCCCCGCTGAGTCCACACCGGGACGGGGCCGGAGCAGAAATCCGAGAGAAAAAAAGCGGGGTTCGAGAGTCACCCCTCAGCCCCGCAGAGCCCTTTCAGGTAATTAAACTCCTAGTGATCCAATCGGATAGCAAAAATTCCTTTTAAAACCTTCCCGGAGTAAACACGCTCCGCATCCGAACGCATTGTCCTAATCGCGTTTAAAACAAAACAAAACAAAGCCCGAGAGGAGACTGAACGGCATTAATATTGCTGGAATATTTCAGGAAGCAAATAAAACTAATATACGAGTGGCCATTAACATCATTTCGTTCTCCCTCTGTGTGGAGATGTTTTGGTTTGATGTTGTGAGATTGCAGATTGCAAATCTAACCTTAATTTGCTGTGAGGGCCTTCCTTTAAAATGTCTAGGAGCCATAATTAAAACTATTACCCTCATTTTCAGGAAATTCCTGTCTGGAAGCACCTTCCGAGGAGTATATTACAGGTTTCGAAAACGTTGGCTTTCGTTTCCTCTTCGTATTTAATACGGGATTCTTTTTATTATTGTTATTTTTTAAATTGACTCCGCCATCCCTTCTTCCCTCGCAGTTTTTTCCATCCCTATGAGCGTCGGTGAAAGAGCGTTGCGCCATCGCTGCGCGGGGAGGGGAGGGTCGGGGCGCTCCGTGGGGCGCAGCCTCCGCGGGGCCGCGCGCAGTGAGGAGGGGGCGGCGGCGGAGGCTGAGAACCGAGCGCGGTGCTGCCGGCTTTAACCCGGGGAGAGAATGTGGGAGCCGGGCGGCCCCCTCCGGCCCCGGCTCATGGTTCCCATCGCGGGGGGCTCAAACCCTTTCCTAAAAGAAAAAATAAAATGAAATAGGAGAGAGCCTGGATCGGGTTTTTGCATCAAACACCAGGAGCGGCCCCTGCTCCTCTGTTCCCCAGGCAGGGCTGTAAATTCTCATTAGATATAAAGGCAGAGGCTGCGTCCATCCAAGGGCCATGCAGGGACTGATTTTTTTTTTTTTTTTTTAAACCTAAACATACTAATCCAATCCCCTTTTTTATGATCTGTAACTGGGGACTTTTATTACACAGCATTAGCATTCGGAAACACGGCGGAGCCGGGGCGAGCCGGCCCTAATCAGAGCGGGCCGTGCCTTCTCCCCATGGCGTGGAGAGAGGGGCGGAGGGGGATGCGGACACCCGAGCACGGACGGCTGCGCGCAGCCCCGCTCGCAGATGCCGCTGAATATCGCCTGCGCGCGGAGATGCGCGGACAGGGAGCAGAGGGGCAGCGATCGATGGGGCTGGGAGCGGTGGGACTGGGAGCGATGGGGCCGTGGCCGAGCGTGGGGAGGTGGGGGACGTCTGCCCGGCCGGTCTGGGGGGCGAGGGGGGTGCCGGGAGCGGCTGCGCGCTACTTGCGCGCCTCTGAGCGGCCGGGAGTGCATCGTGCGCGGCGGGGCGGCTCTGACCGTGGCCTGTCCCTCCCTCAGGTGTGGTTCAAGAACCGCCGAGCCAAGTGGAGAAAGCGGGAGCGGAACCAGCAGATGGACCTGTGCAAGAACGGCTACGTGCCGCAGTTCAGCGGGCTGATGCAGCCCTACGACGACATGTACGCCGGGTACCCCTACAACAACTGGGCCACCAAAAGCCTCACCCCGGCGCCGCTCTCCACCAAGAGCTTCACCTTCTTCAACTCCATGAGCCCCCTCTCCTCGCAGTCCATGTTCTCGGCTCCCAGCAGCATCTCCTCCATGAACATGCCCTCCGGGATGGGCCACTCGGCCGTGCCGGGCATGGCCAACTCCGGCCTCAACAACATCAACAACATCAGCGGCTCCTCGCTCAACTCGGCCATGTCCTCGCCCGCTTGTCCCTATGGGCCGCCGGGCTCTCCCTACAGCGTGTACCGGGACACTTGTAACTCCAGCCTGGCCAGCCTCAGACTGAAATCAAAGCAGCACTCCAGTTTCGGCTACAGCAGTTTGCAGAGCCCCGGCTCCAGCCTAAACGCCTGTCAGTACAACAGTTGACGGACTTGACACGAACCACCTCCGACGAACACCGCCGACAAAGCAAAAAATACTAAGAAAAAATAAAAAACAAAGCAGAAACAAAGCGACGTTTAACGGAAATGAATATATATATATATATGTATGTATGTAGAAACCCGATGATGTGTAAAAGCAAAACCCGAGCAAGTGAGAGAGGGAAAGAAACAGCACAAAAAGAAAGCAAAAAGGCAAAACAATGATGATGATAATGATAATAAAACAAAACCCGAAAGCTCTGCGGACTTCGATTGTCTAAAAGATAATAATAATAAACAAAAACAAATGAATAGAAAAAGAGATCCGACGACACAACCAACAAAGCAGCGCTTTAAAAACAAACCATTTGTAACCATTAAAAAGCAAACCACCAAAAAAAATTAAAAAAAATAAATAAAAATAAAAAACCAAAAAAACGGAAAAGGACCAGAAAACTTTTGCAAGAGACACCGAAATCTGGTACATGGATGAGTTGCAATTTTTCTCTGGATGATGCGGGTTGTATGTGTTTACTTGAACTTGCACAGGAGGTGGTAAGGCGGCCGCTCCCCGCGGCAGCGCGGCCATTGGGGACGGCCCGGGGGGAGCGCTGGGGGCGGCGGCGGCCGCGGGCGCACGGGGGTGGGGGGTAGGGAGGGGAGGGGGGAAGTTCGGGTGATGTTTACCACTGAGAAACGGAATCACGCTCCAAAAAGGAAAAAAAAAAAAAAAAGAAAAAAAGAAGGAAAAAAAAAAAGAAAAAAAGAATTAAAAAAAAAAGATTTAGAAAATAAATTTTAAAAAAATGAAAGAAAAAGGGAGGGGAGAAAAAAAATATAATTCGCAGAGTCGGTTCTGCGGGGGGAAATGGTTAAAATATTAGGTATGAAGCTATTAAAAATAATAATGACAAGGGTCAACCACTTATATAAGGTTATATTTATATCTGCCGTTACATTGTGCCGGATCATTGTCCTTGGCCGTTGAATAAACTGTTTTTAAAATGCATGATTCTTGATGTTTTTTTCTTTAGTTGGAAGCTATAATCCAGTCATTCCCGATCCTAAGCAGCTCCAGGTTCCTACCTCTTCGTCCTTTCCAAACGACTGCAGTATCCCCGGTCGTGAGAGCGCAGACACCCTCCAGCGATGCGAAAATTCTCCAGCGTTTTTCCCACCCAAAGTCTTATCCTGATAATGAAATTATCACCCGTCTTTATTTAAACGCAGGGTTGGATTCTTCTTATTTTTTTTTCCTCTTAGAAAAAAAGAAAAAAAAAAAAGAACTTTTAGAGAGTCTAAAGAGGGGGGAAAAAAAAGGCCAAAAATGGTCTGTTATGAAGCGAATCCACATACTGCATCTCTGCTTGAGAACAGTGAGCTTCGGAGTCCGGAAGGGTTGCATGGCAAAGCCGAAAGCGTTCCTCGCTTTTCTAACCGTGAAGGAAAACCAAGGAACCAAAAACCAAAAGAGAAATCTTAAGGTGTTCTTATCTTAAGGAGTTCTTATGTAAAATGTAGATAACTTTACCGAGTGCTTGTTGGCGAAAAAATAAAAGAAAAAAAAAAAAAAGGGAAATGATAAATATGATCTTTATTAATACGCATACCAAACGCATATGAAGTTTAATTGCAGGCATATTTGTTGCTTCTTTTTTGTCGGTACTTATTACCTGTAGATGACAAAGGAACGTAATATAAAATGCACACGGTACTTCTTTCCCAGTGTATTTCACACCTGTGGTAACGTTACGCTGGATGTTTCAGTTATGCTGTTGTGGATACGGATGCGGTATATATATTGTTTTATAAGTTATGTTTTGTGATTTTATTATTATTATTTTTTTTCCAAAATTAAGAGCATGGGAATAACAATAATAATAAAAAAAAAAGACCAAAAAAAGAAAGAAAAAAAAAAAAAAAAAAAACCAGTGAAACGAAATGTAGAAATGCCTTTCATGTTCTTTTCTGGGTTTGAGAGATCGACTGCTTAAAAGAAAAGAAGATTTCCTTCATCCCCCCCCCCCCCCCACCTCCCCGCCCGGCGGTGGCATTTCGGGGGGGTCCCTCCGCTTCCTCTCGTAACGGCGCCGTCCCCACGGCCCCCCACCCCCGGCCCGGGGAGGGCACACAGCCCTGCGGCCCCCGGGGGCAGCCCGGCCAGATCCCCCCCCAGCTTTACGGCGTCCCATCGCCGCTGCTCCGGCGGGGCAGTGGATATCGCGTGGATTTCTGCTCCCCCGGGATAATAACCCCGAGCGCTGGGAGAGGTTCGTTTTCCCTCCCCCCAAAGAATCAATCCTCGCCCCCAGAGGAACCCCCCCGCCGTGTAGCGCTGTCCCGGAGCCGATCGATCCCTCTGACCCCGTTCCTCCCGTTTTACTAAGGTGCGTTTCTCCCTTATTTCTCGGATTTCCCCGATATTCTCAATTTAAGGTTTATTCGATGCCTTTCTTCCCCTCTCCCCCCCACCCCCCCCAAAGCTCCCCAATCCCCGCTCGCTGATTTCACACCCGTTATCGTTCCGATGATATTTTGCCGAAAACGCCATCATTTCGCCAAAACGAACCGAGAATTCCTCTGTCCCAAAGCCGCTTCTGGTGCAGGGGGGGACGTGAGCTGCAGCCTGGTCCTCTGGCACCGGGGGGACACCGGGGGGACACTGAGCCCCGGCCCAAGCCCCTGGGTCCTCCTGAGCCCTCAGAGCCCCGGAGCCGGGGAGGCGGGGGTGGGGGGGGAGGGCACCGGGCGGGGAGCTCACATTGTCCCTTATTGTAGCTGCAGAAGCACGCACATCAGGTCAGGAAAATTCCTGCTTTTCCCGTTCTCTTTCCTTTGGGGGGGGGGGGGGGGGGGGGGGGGGGGTTAACTGAAAGCCCTCCGCTGTTATTTCAGCCTGGATTGGCTGTGTTCGTTTTTCTCCTGTTCCTGGAGGTAGCACTGTTAGCCCTAAATCAGGGCAGAGGCTGCGGTGCTCGTGTTCAGCCCAAATCCTGTTGCCAGAGCCCTGAAACCCCCCAAAATGCAGCTTGTGTGTGAGAGCCATGCAGCTGCCAGGGTCTCTGCAACCACCACCAGCATCTCCCCCACTGCCATGTACCAGGGGAAGATCACCCACCACTTTGGGGGTGGAAATGTGGGCTTCTCGACTCGTTTATGGCTCACAGAAAGGAAAATTCCAAGTAGACATTGAGCAGAAAGCACCTCCTACACCTTCCCCGTGCGTTTTTATGGATGTCCTGCTTCCAGCAGCCTTCAGGTCTCCCCCGCAATGGTTACAGCCAAATTAATGGGGAGATTTGGTGGGTTCGAAGCATGAGACCTCCTGTCCAAGCAGAGCTTCCTTAGGGATGTCCTCAGAGGACACCTCTGCCGCAACCCAGGTGTGTGCCCAGCCTTGAGGGGGACATCATTCAATGTTCCCTGAGCCCCCAGAGGGCTGTCCCCCATACACGACTCCTGCCCCACTGCTCTGTAAGTGTTGGTTTTCAAGCTCCCCTCACCAGATCCATGTTGTCACACACCAGAGGCGATGGTTTTCTCGCCCTGCACATTCCTACAATTGGTTTCCAGCGCGGGAAGCTCATGCAAAGATTGCTGGAGCTGCATCACTCCATCCCCAGTGGGTCTCTGCCTTTGGCCGCGCTGTACGGAGCCCCAGAGCTCTGCCCACCGCCAGCAGCCTCGTGTGTGCCGAGGCGAGTGGATGCTCGGAGCCCAAGAAAGAGCTGAATCAAGTTTTCCATTCGTTCTGGGTGTGCTGGCTCACCTATTAGCATTCCCAAGGCCGAGCTGCCTGGGGAGCGCTCCGCGTACCTACCTGGGCCGTGGCTTGGCGTGGGAGCCCTGCGTGGGCCGAGTGGTCCCAAAGGCTGGTGTGCTGCAGAGGCTCCTATTGCACAGCCCGGATGAAGTCCACAAAGCCCCAACGCCTCAGAGTGAGCTGTTCGTTCGAGATTAAATGCCTTCTAATAAAAAGCTGTGGTCAGTTTAACTCCGCGCCGCATACTTCTCTTTATCTGTGGCCTGGAACTCGGCAAACTATGCAAAGTCCCATTTAAATTAATGGGATGCTTCAGTACTGATTTTAACGGGATTCTGAATAATAAAAATAACACTTAGAAATGCCCTAACGTTTCGCTGCAAACTCGCAACAAAAGTCTCTGGGACCGGGATAATAAAGCGCAGGCTTTATTTGGAACCTCTGAAGGTTTTGTCATTAACTTCAATGGCACCATTTCAGGCCTTATTATTTTCGTTTACCAGTGTGTAAGTAAAAATTACGTTAGCAATTAAAAAGGATCTGTGACAACTTTTCTGATCCAGTCTGGCGGGGTGTAGGTGGACATTCGGTTTGGTATCATCCAACCAGCCAAGGCGCTCACACTCACAAAGTGCACAGGGACAGAGAATAAATAAGAATAAGAGCTGCACATTCTTTTTGCTAAATGAGTTTGCCCATCAAGCAACGTGAAGTTGGTACTTGCAAGAAATACCTCCGATTCCTTCTTTTAATCTAAGCGAGGGAACAGCTTTCTGCTCACCCCCATAGTAAAAGCCTCCCTCAGTAAAAGGAGGCTTTTACCCCACAGTAAAAGCCTCCTTCAAAGTGAAATGTGTTTTAATTAACAGAGCTGCAGAGTAAAATCCACGCAGCTCTCCTCCGCCGCAGCTCGCCGTTGCGCGGCTCCCATTAACAAGCTGCAGGCTTCGCGCTGCGCCAAACTGATTAACAGGAGGGCTGCGGGCAGATTTTCTATCAAAACTGCCTCAGCAGCAGCCAGCCCGTGCTGCTTTGTTGCTGTTGTTGTTGTTACAGGAAAGAATCGTTTGTTTATCCCCCAGCTCTGATTTCTCTAATGAAGGAGGGATAGAGGCACGGTTTTAAGAAAAGAACGCACCGACGAATGAAAATAGGAAATTAAAGTTAAAAAAGTGTGTGTGTGGGGGGGGTCCTAATGAAAGAACACATGCGGTTGGATTTTTTCCTTCTTCACCCAAGCGATTTCTTGCAAGAAGGCAGCAAACACCGCCGGGGCTCGGCGGGAGGCGAACCGATTTGCTCCCAACTCTTCCCAGGAGATCGGCGGAGCGGAGCAGACGCGCTGTGCCCACGGGCGAACCGCACCGATGTAAATGAGCCGCCCGGCAGCAGCTCCTCCCGACACCTCTGCGGGCGCAGCAGCGGCACCGCAGCACGGGAAGCAGCGCCCGACCCGCGCTCCTCGTTCGGGTCCCGCAGAGCAGCTTCGGGGCTTCCAAAAAATCGCTGTGTTAATATGCAAGAAACAAAAATCCGACTCAGTGCGAGCGGGGACAAAGTAGCTGCCGTCCCACAGGAGAGCCAAGTAATTTATTTTACAGGCTTCAAAGTGATACATGCCCGGGTATAGGAGATTAGCAGTGGGATTTTCAAAAGCCCTATGTGAGTGAGGAGCAGATTTAAAAAAATGATTCAGTGAATCAGTCCTGGTGTGAGATTTTCCTAGAAGTGAGTTAGGCACCTGGGATTTAGACACTAAGAGGGAGACTTTTAGAGGGATTTAGATGTCTGAAGATACAGCTGAGCGCACAGTGGGATCTTTATAAGCACCCAGCGCTGTGTGAATCTGAGGTGCCGTGATGGTTGGGTAACTGTGGGAACCCCGAAACCCTCCAATGCTTCCCATGGGCATCCAGCATCCTGTCAGCATCCCGCCCAGTGGGGCTGTGGGGAGTGTTGGCCCCACAGAGGGCAGTGGGGCTGTCACATCCTCATGTCCCTGCCCGTGCCACCTGCTTGCTCCTCAGCACAGAGGTGCTGCACAAACAGCATCACTGATTGAGCCCTGCGTGCTGCCCGGCTCGGGTGCAGCATCCCCTGGAAGCAGGAAGATGAGAAGGGAATGCCAATGTTGGGGAGGGTGTGCAGAGTTGGAGGAAACCCCATTGCCCTCTGTGGCAGGGAAGCGGCTCGCACCTCTCCCCGCACCCCACAGCACTCTGCTGGGTCAGATCCTAGCCTCTGAAAGCTCAGTCTCACACCTGGCCCAGCTCACAGCCCCCACTGTGTCCCTGGTTGGCAGAGTGACTGCAGACGTGGTCCCAAAGCATGCTTTGGATGAGAGGTGAAGGCAGCCCTTGCTGACTTAGCACGTTTCCTTCCCTGGTGCACCCTTCCAGGCCACTCTGAGCTGCCTTTCCTCCCCAAGAGCTGTCCATCCCATGCACCGACCCCCACCTCTCCCCACAGGGTGGACACCAAAGCTGTCCCCTCCATCCGAACACCTCTCTGCTGGTCACATTTGCAGGGGTCATCATTTGAAAAAACAAGCAGAAGCTGCTGCTCTATGGCCCCATCTGCTCTCCTGACCCAAACCCGGGCTGTTACCTATCCTCCCCACATAATTCAGCACCACCTGAAAACATCCACTGCTATTTATTTCCCAGCTGTGTGCTCACCTGTGGGACAGTTCCCCCATCCCTCCTCCCCTGCCCGCCTCTGACTTCCTCATGCCCACCTGCCCATGTGATGTGGCTGCCTGGTGACATGCTCGTAGCTTTCTTTCTAACAGTTCTATATCAGCTAAAGGCAGAATGTGCCATATATTGCTCCCTGCTCCTCTAAGGCACAGGGTTAAATTTAAGCTGGGGTAGGGCTGAGGCACTCGGAGGGGTCAGGGTTTGTTTAGAGTTGGGGCTGAGGCTGGTTTAGAGTTAGGGGTGGGGTTGGTTTTGCACTGAGGATTATGTCTGGGCTCAGGCTGTGCTAAGGGGGGATGTGTTAGGTTTAGGATAGCACTGTGGTCAGTATTAGGGTCAGTGGTAGCTCTTGGCTTGTGCTGGGGTTAGCGTGAGGTTTTTGGGTGAGGTTAATGCTGTGTTCACAGACCGCTAGGGGTTAGGGTTAGGTTAGGTTTAGCATTGTGATAGGACAAGATTTAAGGTTGGGGTTAGGTTTGTGTCAGCATTTAGAATTAGTTTTAGAATTGGGTACGTAGTCAGATCTCAGCATTCATCATGTGAGTTCTCTGTTTATTTCTTGTGCAAACAGCTCTTTCTCTCCGTTAGGAGTGCAGACCATCTATTCCTCCCTCCCACACATCCACACATATAGGTGTTTATATTGGAGTTTCAGAACTCTTAACGATCCATTTGCCCCCTATATTCTCATTTACCTGACCTCTCTGCCCATCCTGCTTATATTTGTGTCTCACACATTCAGTCTATCTCACGTCTACTAACCCTCATCCTCTCTTACAGCACTAATGTATTCGCCACTTCTGCTCTTGCCTGTCATGCCTGAGACATCAATGCAACTAATGCTGTGATTAACTGATCCTTTCTGCAGTCTGTTCTATTACATACTCATTACACTAATGCCTGTGACTACTTACCTATCTCATCCATCTCATGCAAATTCTAATTCATCTCTCTGGATTTCCATAGCACACAGTAAATGATATATTTTTGTCTTCCTCCTTGTTCCATCCATATTCATCTCTTTGCTCACCCATACCACTCTCCTGAGCTTCCTGGTACCTACTCATCCCTATGTGCACCCACCTACTCCACCATCCATCATCCTGTCCAGGATTTACTCCCTTATTTAACATCTCTCTAATTCACTCTCGATCATCAGCCTAATTTCACAGCACTCCCAGCTCATGAATACCCCTCTGTCTCTTTCTGTACCCATACCTGGTCCGACCTGTTAGTTCCCTAATTGTTCTAAGCTTGTTTTTTTCAGCGTAAACTCTTTATTGTGTATGCATTTTATATGTAATCTATTTACTCTGTGCCTATTTTACCTGACTCTTCCTTAAGTACTTTCCTGCTTTTTCCCATACCCACTTTTCTCTCGCATCTGTGCCCTTTATCTTTCCTGTATGTGTCTGCCCAATGCTTCCTTTGCTCATCTCTCTTCTGCATCTCCTTTTTTTCCCTTCTCTGTATACAAAGCTTCACAGGCAATCTGACCGACCAGCTACCCTCATACGGGAATTGCTCTGTTACTCTATTAACTACTCATCTATTAACTCTGTTATTGCTCTTCTACTATCCATCCACACTCCCCATAACCGATGCCCTATTCACCCTATCAGTCCACATTTTCTGCCTGCATTAGTCACACATTTATTCCATCATTCCACGACCTTTCCATCTCTTTTCCCAAACAACACGTGTTCTGTCTGCCATAAACCTGTCCGTCTCAATCTAATCTCTTTCTCTTTTGGCCTTTAATTTATTAATCTGCCCTCTACACATTTATCTGGTCAATCTTTCTAACCCGTGAAAGCTCAGTTAGTAATCCCTTTTCTCTTTACCCATCTACCCATCCTTCCATCTGATTTTTACACAACTGACCTAACCTCAGACTGTTCTCAGTATTTAAAGGCGATCACCTTTTTGTCCACAATTCAGTTCCCACATTACATCTATTTGGGTCGCTGCTGCTCATGTCACTTACATTTAATCTAGCTGAGAACATCTCTACATCTCTTCACCTGAACTATGTATTGATACACCTGTCAATCCATGCCTGCATTTGTTCCACATCCCCTGCTAAGCTTTCTATTCTATCTCTGCTTATTATATCTGTGTACGTGTAACACCTACGTACTTGCAAAAGTCCATGTTCCTATATTTATTCTGTCCGCATATTGCTCCTTCTTAGCCTAACCTCCCAGCCACCCAGTAGTTACCTACATTACCTACCCAGCCTACCTTTGTTTCTTCCACACTTATCTAGTTCACGCCTGTTGAACAAGCTGATATGAGGTTTATAGGCACCTATTTGCTCATTTTAACGTGGCAATCAGGATTAAGTATACTGCAATCCATCCCATGCGCATTTATCTGTCTAGCTAACTTCTGCCTTATTCTAAGCCATGCTAAGTTTAATCTATACTACGTAACTGGTCTCTCTTTCCCTCAGTTATTCCCTCTACATTTTAATGTATTTTTTTTGACAAATACAGACAATGCCTCTTCTGGCTGCATGTTCAGTCCAGAGATGCTCAAAGCAGCCCGTCAGCCCTCTCTGACCTCACTCCACTATCTATCCACCCAGCTCCTGTCCAGACTTCCCACCCATCCACATGGGACTTGCTTTAACATGACCTATCCTACATCTATTCCAGATATTCTGTTATCCACTGAGTCCACAGTCACCAGACCAAACCCATGGCTATGCTGTCTGCTCTATGTCAAATACATTCATTTTCCTTCCATCATTACCCTGTTTGCATTAATATGGAATTGCCCACTCTCTGCATAGACCCTCTATGTGTCTATACAACTACACCCCTTTTTGTAGTTCATCCATCCCCCACATACTATTCCATATACCTTTACCCATCTATTCCCATATCGTCATCTAATTCGTCTGCCAGTTTACATCATAAAATCCAGAAGCCAACCCAAGTGGCCATTCAGCCCATATGCCCATCATGCTCTTGCTCATTATAGGAGAGGCAAATCTGTTCAAAGTAACCTTTAGCAGTAATGCTCTTATCACTCTTGGTGACCCAGCCTTGCATCAGACCAGTAGGTACAGGGGTATGGAGAACAAGGACAGGTATTATCGGAGTAAAACATCGTGCAGCTCCATACACCTCCAAGCAGAAATGCACCAATTGCACACAAGTAGAAGTTTGCTCCTTGCACAGCGTGGGGGGTCAAGAATATTATGCCAATAAGCTGGAGAAAAATGGATGTTAGGAAAAGACAAATATTCCTCTCTGTGAAATCCACATCTGTGGAATATGTGATTTCCATGACATGGGACTCACTTTGCCTGTTCTACGTGCTTGCAAGGTGTGGGAGCTGCATGGGTGTTCTGTGGGTACATTGTCAGTCATGGCATCTATCGGGATGAGAAAAGGGATGTCAAAGATTCCTGCGTGAGCTTTTCATTCTCTCCTTCCAAATTCGATTTCCTAATTTCTACTGCTACTCCAAATCTTCCCCTGACCACTCAAACCTACACCTGCTCCGAGCGGAGCTCTGCCCTGCAAAATAGACACCACCACCCCACCACCCCCTTCTGACCAGCGATTCCTTCCTGCTAAACCCTGGATCCCAACCTGGGTCCAAACAAGAGCCTCCCAGGGTGAACCTTCATGTCTGAGGGGGTGAAAACCTTTGAACCTCTGCGTTTGGAAGTGTTCAGACCCAGGAATTCGAGTTATCGGGATGCTGAGCCGCACGATTTGGCTTTGAGTGCTTTGCTGTTACTTTATCTATTCTTAATTACCCCCCAAAATGCAAACTGCATCACTGTGTGCCAAAAAAAAACGTTGGGATCAAGGAACAACCAGGTAGCAAAGAGAGACCAAAGCAAGCGGCGAAGCACACCCAGGTGCTGCAGAGAGCCCGGCGCTGTTTGCTGCGTCCTTGCAAGGCACACACACATGGAGGGCAGGAGTCGGGAAACTCTTAGGAAAGTGTCATAAATACCTCCCGATATTCCCCTAGATAGCAGAGCCCGAACAGGCACTGCCGGCCGCAATCACAGCCCGGGTAAGAAATTGTTTGTCTTGGTCTTTGTATCGGTAAATGCCCAACCCAAAGGCACTGATAAAAGCAGACACTAGGAAAAAAAAAATAGAAAAAACAATCCAGAGACAAGGTCTCCTCGGGCCCCCAATCAACAACAAAAAGGCAGCAACCAGACAGCCATTTAGAGAGCATCTCAAAGCTATCTCCCGTCTGCTGGAGGGGCTTTAAAGACATCAGATTTGTGTGTTTGGCTCAAGCCAAGCGAATTGGAGTCTAAAGCTTTTCCTTGAATTCAAGGCTGTGTTTACTGCAGTCAGGGCGAGGGAAGGAGGCAACCCCAAAGCCCTCCCTCCTCCTCTTCCCCCACCCTGCAAGCCCCAGGCTTGAAACTTGATTTAAAAAAAAAATACAAGATTGAATTTCAGTTTGCAGGATTAGGGAGACGACTTTTAGGGGCTGCTTGTTGGAAAAAAAGCAAAGCAAAGCAGCTGGGAGGGATTAGGCTGAGCTGGCGTCTGCACTTTCAACTGATTCAATTTTGCTCCACAAGACATTGTATCTGAGCCTTTCTGGAGACTATTCAAAGCAAATCATTTTCATTTTACCATTTGGTAAGTGATCAGAGTCTATTTTTAGTGTCTTGGAAGCGTCGGGGTTTTTCTCTCTCTCCTTTTCTTCTCTTTCTCTCTTTCTTTCTATTTCTTTTTTTTTTTTTTTTTACCTCTCTCCCTTTTCTTCCACAATTGAATATCTGCATTTGGGGCATCAAGAACAGGCATGTTTGGAGGGAATGTATACCCCAGCCAGCAGCAGCTTCCATTTATCCAGCACAAATGGCAGCAGAGAGAGCTGGGGGCTGGCAGGTCTCTCGATCCACTGTCAGCCAACCCAGGCTCTGCACCAGTTGGGGTTTTCCAGGTGATTCCTTACAATCTCAGCAAATGGAGCCCATTGCACGCAGGTCCCACAGAGCAAAGGTGTGGGTCCCTGTGGGATGTGGGCTGTGAGCACTGAGGGTCCCTGCTGCCATCTCTCCTGCTGATCCTCTCTCCCACAGTGGTTCATTTGCTGACCCCGTAATGGTTTGTACAGTCCGTGTTGCCTTTGCCATGTTTGCCCTTGGGAAAAAACAACACAGAAAGCAGAGAATCTTAAAAATAAGGAAAGGAAGGGGGAGAAGAGGGAAGAAAAATGTCTGTTAAACACTTGGAGGAGCGGGGAGAGGAAGTGCTTTTCCTTCCAGTTTAAATGTATGTTCCCACGTTTTCCTTTTTCTTACATTTCACCTCACTGAGCACTGAATGTTTGCACAGTGCTATTCTTATTTCTTTGCTTTCTTTTCCTTCTCGGTCCGGATGTTCTGGTGCACTGCTCCACAAAGCAGAGGGGCACACAACAGAGGTCCCCCAGCATCATCCTCTGGTCCTCTCCTTGAGCTTTGAGTGCCCTCCCCAAAATTATTGCCTGGAAAAGGCTCTTGCAAGCAATGTTTGGAAGCAGTTCTCTCGCTCCTCCATGCCATGGATTCATTGTGCATCTTTAGGGCAAGTTATTTATTCTCTTTGCATCTCCCCTTGTATAAAATGCCCATAGCATGGAACAGAAGATGATGAAACATGGGGCATTTTCCTCCTTAGACTGCAAAATTTGCTCTGAGAGAACTGAGTGCTTCCGCTGCTCCCTCACGGAGAGACGGCAGATGAACGATGCAGTATCACTGCATTTCCACATCAAAACACCAGTCCCTGGATGGAGTCCTCTAGGATGAATGATTTTCCCTTTTCCCTTTTATTCTTCAGGAGGTGCTTTTCCTGTTAGTGATCCCTATATAGCACCGGATTTGTGCAGCAGCCCACAGACTGCGTCCCAAGCAGAGCAGGTGAGTTTATTCGCTTTAATCTGTGTGCAAGATGGGAATAGGCATCGTCCATCCTGATGAGAAACAGGGAGGAAGGCACCAAACCACCGCCTCTGTGCTGGGACAGGGCAATGCTGCAAGTCCTGAAGGTGCAGGATCCAAAGCTGTAGCAAGGGGAGCTGCCCTGCTGTCAGAAGGAGCCTTAGGTGGGATGGCAGAATGTGCTTTTCCTTAAATACAGCAAACAGCCCTGTCCTGGCTGTGCTGGGCTGAGTGTGCAGCCTGGCCAAAGCAGAGCCAGGCAGCAAGAGCTGCTAGGTATTGTAATAGCAACAATTATTTATTCACAAGCTGGAGCAAAGAGGAATCTGCAAGCAGGGGGAGAGAAGGGGGAGTAAAACACAACCTGATCTTGTAAAAGAGCGCCTTAAAAAGTACCACGCATGAAGGTCCTTGCACAAGCCTTTCATTTATCAGTCTGCAGTTGGAAGAGAAGAACGCAATAAGAGCGTGGCACACGGGGCAGGAGGGTCTCGTAATAAAAAAGAATGGGTCTGAACAAAGAAAAAGGTTCTGCTAAACTGATGGTGGCAGATGGCATCGGTCCCACCATGTTCCCCTTCGGTTGCGGGAAAATATAGTAAAGCAATTTAATGAAAACGCTTAAATAAGCAAACAGTGCAGTTAATTGAACCCATATGCATTAGGAAGGAAATCTAAAGTATACTGATTCATTAAGTTTTATATAACTGTAAACCCCCAGAACCTAGGAAAGAGTAAGAAGCCATGATGAAGTGCCAACTAGAAGGAGACCTTCCACCAAACTTCGCTCCAATCTGTTTTGTTATGACAAGAACAAGTGGTTTTAACAAGTATGCCATAAATCAGGGGCGCGCGCTCCAGCCCGGAGCCTTCCAGGTACAAACTCACATTCCTTTTCTTCTGGTGGGGTTTTTTATTTTCCAAGACAGAAAAAAACCCCTGGAATTTGGATGCTGCCATCTGCAAATAGGTAGCGGGGGGCTGATCCTCGAGGTCGGTATTAATAGTTCTGTTCAAGAAAACTCACAGCAGAATTCAGACGATGCTCTCTGAATCTCATCTGAGTGAAGGCTCAGGGCACATGACATCTGGCTTTGCTCTGTAGGACAAAATCCTTCTTTTCTGCAGTGACCATGCCCCTCTAGCCATGACTTTTTGGGCTGCTGTAGGTAGAAAGCACAGGCTGGGAAAGGCACAGCTGTTTTGTCCAGAGAGCTCCTGCTGCACCCTCTAACAGTCTAACAGTTGTCCAGAAGTGCCTTGGGGAGAAAGGAACATTGGCACCACTGGAGTGGATGATGGTAACAAAGGCGGAATTTCACCTACAAATCAAAACTTTGGAAATGTTTGGTTCTAGGTTCTCCCCTTGTGGTTTGGGTCTGCAGGTGCCAACACTGTTTCCCTCTTGCTGAGCTCTCATTGCCCCATGGAAACAGATCTGCTCAGTTTTCGCAGCAGCACCGTTTGCTGCAAACAAAAGCCTACAAGCAACTGACAGAGACTTAATCCCAAGGCACAGAAGGGATGGAAGCTGGGAATCAGGGCTTGCAGGGATGCTGATTTGAAGAGGCAGTGACCAGAAGGGGAAGCTCTCAGCCTCAGTTCGTTGTAGCTGGAGGTGAAGGTTCCCTGCAGCAAAGAAAAGTCCCTCAGAGCACCCAGGCTGGCTCAGGAGGTCACCAACACACCCTGAAGACAAAAAGGCCTTTTCCATTCCTGCCTGACTGACCACATACACTACTCGGTGAACGGGGGCTGTAGTGAGAGAAAAAGCTATGATAGCAAAAACTGAAAACGTAAGTTTTCATGCAGTAGGGCTGGCTTAGGAGCCTAAACCATTGCACGGTGCACCTTTTGGTTCTTAGGATTCAAACAACCAACCAACCTAAGAATAAAGCACAAAATGAACGAGCATCTTTAACAAACATATTTCTGAGACATACCTTGATTAAAAAAAAAAAAAAAAACAACTATAAAAGATAAAGGCAGAGAAGAGTTCTTACGAGGGTGATGGTTTCTCCACACCGGCACTGAGGGACTCAAAGGGGAAAAGAAACACCAGTAGGTAAATACAGCCATCCCTGTTTGAATTTCCTGGATGTCAGGCACGGTTAACGTTAGGGAGACAGAGGGAGAGTTGAAGTATTGGCCCCAATTCAACAAAGCACTTAAGCATGAGCTTAACTCTAAGTAGGTACTTAAGTTCCTCCTTATATAGCAGAACATATGTTAACGCCCCGCTGAAGCCCGCGGTAAGTGCATGCTTAAAGTTAAGTGTCTGCTTAAGAGCTTTGTTGAATCAAGGCTGGTGTTTACTTCTAACAATTGATGTCTCCTGGAATATCCACATTTCTGGTTGCAAACCTGACACATCTGTTTTCTCTTAGCATTATTAATAGAGTCATTCCCTAAAAAAAATACCCGAAAACGCAACCCTTAAAAAGCTGTGATGGCTGCACTCAGGAGAGCAAGTGGCCAACAAGACCCAGGCACTTCCATGGGCATTCCTATGGGCTACATTTCCTTTTCGTTCCAGGGGATTTCAGGGGAAGCAACGAGTTGCAAAATGATGTGGAGTCATCAAATCACCTGAATTTAGCCTGAAAAGGAAAAAAGTGATGCCAATTTTAAGGAATTTTGAATAGGCAAAGGTTGCTGGTGTGTGACCTCGTGCTGTGGTTTGGGTTAGGGTTAGCTAAGACTTGTCCCAGCTGAAACTCAGACAAGCTGTAAATTAATATTTGACTCGTAACATAAGAGAGTGTTGAATTACTGTATACATATCAATGTCGTGTATCTAAAATTCTTCTCTTAAGCAGAATAGGTACCTTAGGAAATCCTGGGTTATGATAGACTCTTGGAATTCAGCTTAATACCACCACCAGGCTGCGGAAGAGACAGCATGCAGACATAGAGATAATTCACAGCTTGGGTTCTTTTCAAAGTCGCGTGCCCACTGCCAAGAGGATCAGCCCCATGGAATCCCACTTGTTCAATCCTGCTGCTGTGTGCCTACCAGGACACACTCAGGGGCTGCTGAGCCAGGTAAGGCACAGAGCAGTGTTTTGTGGCTCTACTCATCCATTGTATGTATATTTTTTCCTTCATTTTTGAGTGGTTTTGGGGCATCTCTCCTGCATCCCGCTGCTCTTGGGAAGCAAGGCTCCATCCCTCCATTGGATGCGGATCCAAACCAGCCTTCCCAGCCCTGCCAGGCGGTTTCCCAGCGATGCTGGAGACTTAGACCACAATAGAAGGAAATCACTAAAGCTGAATTGCTCCAAGTAAGTCCTCAGCAGGGTTTGACTGGTAAATATTTAACAAGGAGAACTCCCTATCCTCTCCTGGTACGTATTAAACTAATACATTTATTTTAACAAGGGAAATGGTTTCCCCAAGCTCCTGCTCAATTTGAGCCCTTGACTTCTACAAAAGCCTAAGTAAGGTAGGCTTCCTGGGGCTCGGTAATTCACTGGGACTAAACGAGAGATGGCTTCGAGCCACGAACCGGGAGCACGGAGGTGACAGGACCTCCCCAGGGCCGGGAAGAGCTCAGTGCTGGGCTCCCATCCCACCCATCTCCAGTCAGGTCCCATCCCCACCTCGAGACATCCCTGCTGCTGCCATCTTCCACTGCTTCAGCCATCCCACGGAGTAGGTTGGTCATAACCCATACGCAATCTTTTTGTGCTGGAAATGGTCCCACATCTGCAGGTGGGTTTGGGGGCTGGTTTGAGGGGTGAGGCTGTGGGCAGGGGTGTGATGCTGCCACGGTGCAGAGCCAAGCACAGCAGCAGCCATGAGGACCCAAGGCTGCAGGAGGCTCTCCCGCTCCCTTGCTCATCTTTTTCAGCCTTGCCTGCAAGGAAACAAAAAGCTCGGAAAGCACCTTCCAGCTTTGCATCTATCTTTGCTCAGAGCCAGCTCATGGCTCCAGCACTTTCACTCTGACTCACGGGCAGGAGGGCAGGTTCCAACAGCTGTGGCCACCTCTGCCAAGGCAAATTTGGCTCCTGGCGTCATAGCACAAAATTCCATGGGAAATTTTCTCCAGCTCAGCATGCCCTGGTTGCCATGCATGCATTCCCAGGATGGCAGCAGGCACTTGTTAGGTGGAGATGGCGAAGGTAAGCCCTGCTGCCTCCGAGAGAGCAACCTGGTATCACCAAACACCTTATGCTTCACAGCCTGTGGAATACAGAGGTTGCCCATGCATCCCTCTGAGTTCTTGTGTGCAGAAGATGCCTTGAGCGTGGAAACATCCAGCTTTGGTCTGAGCATTTGATGCTTTTTCTGCTGCCATCGTGGGCTAACATCATGTCTACCTTTCATCAGCCAAAACTAACCAAAACAGTCACCAAAAACTAACTCATGAGGTGTGTGTCTTCCCCACATATTACTGTTTGCCTTCGGTCCTTCACAACATTTAATAAACCTCTCTCTTGGACGTGGAGCATCTGCACACATTTCCTCATGCTCCCAAGCATGCAGAACTTCTTTCTCTGTCCCCAGCCCGTCCCAGTTTGGATCAGACAGATGGGTATCTCTTACTACAACCAATATCAGCAAGAAAATTCTTTCTGCTCTTTCTGTTTTTCTGGGGCTGTGATTCCGGCAAGTCTCACAGAAGCTTGGCAGTACAGAAAATAGGAAACAGATTTCCAATGTTTTCTTTTACCGTTTTCTTCCTTGTAGCATCCAAGCGCAGATTCCGAGGACACATAAAGTTCTCCCTCTGTACTGCGGAGCTGTGCCCGTAGGTACCGTGAATGGACACAGTTTTCCAGGCAGGCATCAGAGGAGAGCATGCCACTTGGACCAGCAGCGTATCACATCAACACAACTGCGTGGACAAGTCTTCATAAGTGCTCGATTTCTATGCAAAATGGAAAAACAGATAGAAAACAAGGCCCCATGGATGGTAAACTATGAAATGTCCAACACAAGCACATGCCAAGGGCCAGGACTGCAGCCAGTTTCTGTGCTGGACTGAGCTTTTACTTTGCTTCCCATCTCAGTTGTTCCTGGTTACGCTGCTCCCATGTGCTCTCACACCTCTGAACACTGATTTTGGGTCTCAGAACTCTGGGACTGACTTCTCTCATGCCAACATCCATCCAGAATAACACAACCAATTGGAATTATCCCTGAAGCACTGGCAGGCAAGAGAAGCACGAACCCAATGATTCATCTTTTAGTTAGGCAGTTATCTCTATTACAACAGAAACCCAATTTTCAGGCCTTTTCTTAGACTTCACCTAGCCAGACTCCCCTGTTGCTGACTTTGGGGAGGTCCCACTGAGATCAGACCCCCCTGCGATGTTCTTACAGTGTGGGCAGGTGGTGGCGATGGTTCTTGGTCTCATGACATTTATGTGTCAGAGCAGGATGTTACCTGTGAGCTTGTATCAAACGCAGCATCCATCCGGAGATTACCTCTTGTGCAGGACTCTACACAGCAGGGCAGTTTTGGAATAAGTTTGGAGACTTTCAAGGAAGATCCCTCTGGGATGGGGTCATCTTGCCAACAAAAGGCTGATTCACAGATGAGATGACTAAGTACACCAAGCATTCCTAGGCCCCTGCGTTACTCACAGGTCTTTCATCTGACGCCATGTCCCAGCGCAGCCAAAAGGCATGGTGCAGCCAAGTGACAGCAGAGGGGAGCCATGATGGGGGAGGCCCCAGGTCCTTCCCCTGCCACCCCATCACTCACAGCTGCTGAGGCCCCTTCCCTACCCACTGAGGCCCCTTCCCTACCTGCATCTGTCCAGCTTTGGAGAAAGACATGCCATGAGACCCGGAGGCAGCCAAGTCTTTATCCTCGTAAATGGATTTGATCTTTTTTTTTTTTCTTTTAAATGCAACATTTCACACATTGCAGATTAGTTTTTAGAATATATCACAGTCAGTTAATGAGGCAGATTAATCTTACACTTGTTTCAGCTAGAGCCAGAAGTGGCAATAATAGCAGATCCAGCCAGTAAGAGCAGCATGCCTCCAGGCACCCCTGGAATCTCTTGTGTAAGGCTGACTTGCAAAGTAGGCAGCTAAATTGTGTGCTTATGTGTTCTGTAATATTGGCACAAGGCTGTGTAATACACTGCATGGTAATCCCTGAGGATCACAGAGGCAGCACAGAGGCAGTATTTGGACTGGAGAGCTTCAAAGCAGAGCCTAGAAGCTGCAGGAACTGGTGCTGGCATGGTCTTAGTTCCCAGATATTGCTTTCTCCTCTATTCCTGATGCTATTACAGCCATTACTTAACATTGCATGTTAAATAGACAAAATCCTGTTGGGTTATAAGACAAAATCAACATCAGCCTGCTTAGTAACTTAGGAAGTAATTAAGAGTTGTTTTATAGGTACAAGTTCCCACTGTGCAATAGACCAGTAAAACCCTGTCTGAATCTTCTGATGGATACATGTAAGGATGTGTGTAACACATGGCCAGGCTTGTGCCACAGGTGTGCCTGTGCCTGCTCATCCCTGGTCAGCAAATGATTGGAGCACTTTATATAGGGCTGAAATCCCTGCTCATGTACACGTGGCTCAGTCGAGGCTTTGCTGGGTGGCCTGGAGACTTGTGTGCAGGGAGCAGTGCTCTGAGCATGGGGAAAGAAGAGTTATGCACTGGATTTTGACAGCTCAATGTTATCATAATGGATGAGAGGTGACAGCCTTAAGTTGCACCAGGGGAGGTTCAGGTTGGATATTATCTTCACCAAAGAGTGGTGATGCAGTGGCACAGGCTGCCCAGGGAGTGGGGATTCACCATCCTGGAGGCATTCCAGGATGCGGAGATGTGGCACCTGGAGACGTGATCAGTGGGCATGGCAGGGCTGTGGTGGGGTTGGAATTGAGGATCTGAGGGGTCATTTCCAACCGTAGTGATTACATGATCATGGGCCAGAGCTTGTTCCCGAAACACCAGAATGAAGAGCAGTGATGGGACCACTGAAGCACCAAACCCTCCCACCCGGGGACCAATCCTTGGCCAAGGCAGTGCTGAAGGTTTGTGAGCCAACCTCTGCTTGCAGACCAAGGCAACGTTTTCCCACACCAGTTTAAACCATTCATATGCATCTCTACAAACCCTCACAAGCTTCTGATGCCATGTAAACACGAGTGAACCAGAATCATTCCTTCCATCGCTGTTTAAAATGGGTGATGTTTGCTCCAAATGGCCCCATGAGAGCAAAAGGCAGAGGGTGATGCTGGAGCAGCCCCAGCAGCGTGTGATGTTTCACCCCAGCACGGTCCGGGCAGAGCATTAAGAGGCTGTGAACACAAACAGAGCTAGGTTAGCTAAGTCCTGCTCTGAGCAGCTCTGAGTGTCGGAGACATAAACAGATCTCATTTGAGCCGGGCTTAATGTAACTGGGTTTACAGATTCACAGCTGATGTCGACATACATCAGAGGTGTTGTGTATTTAGTGAGGCAGCGTGGTCCTCTGGCTTCGGATCCACGTCCCAACCCCACTGCTGACCCCCACACCCCTCTGCAATCACTGCCCAGCCTTTATCTGCAAAATGGAAAGAGCTGACCTACGTCACAGAGTGAACCTGGAATCAATTAATGTCTAGCCTGCATTTAGGAGAGGCAAAACACTATATAAACATTATGTATCATTTGGCTTCTGAGGAAAAGCCATTGCCTGACAAAAGGGGCCTCTTTTCTATATGATGGAGTCTGGTTCACACTGGTACAGCTCTCCTGACTTCTTTGGCTTGCTCCTAATTTATACCAGGAGAAGCACACTCACGTATACATTAATTGCCCTCATTAATACTGAGAATCTCCTTGCCGAGAGACCCCATTTCATATTCTGCATCTTGAAGGGCAGCACCACGCCATGGGGTGGGCACCAGTGATGCTCAGCCCTGGGCTCTGCTTTCTGACCACCTGAGCAGAGAACCTGGGTCAGTCCCGGAGAGGAGGAGCTGCTTGCCCAGCTCAGAGGGCTCAGCCCATGACCATATGGCACAGAGGAAGGGGCAGCAGAGCTATGAGACTCTCAAACTGCATCATGTCCCCAGCACTGGGTGCTGTCCTGCAGTCTATGTCTTTTACACATCGTTTTCCCGGCCCATCTGAGCCCTTCCTATAAACACAAGGAGGCTCGGGGTTGTTTTACACATTACACAGAAGTTTCATCTTGCCATTAAAATAATGAGAACTGGGATTACTGCCAGCCTGCATCCCACGCTGGGGCTGCCCACTGGGATGCTGCTGCAGGTGACCCCAACAGCGTGACCCCACCAGAGCAGGTGAGGCTGCTTTGCTGATGTCTCAGTCCTACCCACCTTACAGGGATTTGCTAATGGAGATAAGCAAAATTCCTTTAACCTTGGCATTATCAGCTCACAGGGCCCATCTCTAGGAGGAGTGTTTTCTTCCCTGGTTTTCCCCTGTCCTTGAGGAGAGTACAGGAGCAAACCTGTGCATAGATGAAATGCCGAGCGATGCACAGGGATGTGCACAGGCACAGACCTGGGTTAACCCTAGAGAAAGAGGGGAGAGCCATGTTTAATAATATATGAGCAAAAGAATCCACGTCGATGCAGAGATGCACATGCAGTGCTTTAGGGGGGAAATCTGTACCTGCACTCCTCCACTTGTCCGGTCCCCTGGAACAAATCCCATATAACTGTCAGAAGGAAGCAGGT
The DNA here is from genome assembly GCF_016699485.2 of Gallus gallus. NCBI lineage: Eukaryota > Metazoa > Chordata > Aves > Galliformes > Phasianidae > Gallus > Gallus gallus. The sequence continues at coordinate 15,243,375 of NC_052544.1, forward strand.
TTTGATCTAGTCTCTCCCCCAAAATGGCCACATCGTGTATTACGGCACCACATGTGTTTCCATCATGTTGGGGAAGTTTTAGGAAGTATCCCTCATAAAACTCAAGATTATTACAAACGAGAACATGAAAAACAAATTGAGGAGGATCTGGTGTCGGGGGTTTCTCTCCAGCCCTTTTACGAGGAGCTCCCATTGCAGCTCCAAGCTCCCAGTGCTGTGCTACCAGCAGGCAGAGCCTTGGCCAAGCAGAGCCGTGCAAACCCAACCTCACTGCTGATTCCGGTTGCAGGGCACGGTGCCTCCCTCTCTGCCACCCTCGGAGTCGAGTCCCACCATCACAGTCATCATGCCCAGGCACACGATGAGGAGCTGTACCATGACCTGTACACTCCGTGCTGTGCGGAGGTCTCCCTCTTCCCTCTCTGATTACCGAGTGGGTGGGTGTGCATTGAAACAGCTGTGTGGGTTCCTCGAGGACACCGGCTGCCATCCGGCACAAAAGGAGCTGCTTTGCTCAGAGCCATTACGATCTGCAGCCGTAGCACAGCTCAGCAACCCCTGACTCAGAGCAGCCCAGGGAAAGAGGATCTCCTCTGAACTATTTGAACTGTAGATGTAATTTAAAGGAACGCTTGAAGGGAAGGCTCTGGGTGGAGACACAATGAGCTTCATGTCCCCCTAGCAGAGATCTTCACTTTCCTCCTCCAACTCATCCAGCAAATGTTCTTCTCTTCTTTCTCACTACATCAGTAAGTTCATGATAGAGGAGCTGCAACCTGCAGTGAGAGAAGGGCATGACAAAAATGTCCTGATAGCAGCTGGATCTCTTCCGAACACCACACAAAATGCCAGAGGGTAAGGCAGACGGAGAACAGCACTCTCCTGAAACCCACTGCAAGCAGGACAGGATCCCACATATTCTGTGTGAGTCCCTTTGCTCTGCAGGATTTCTCTTGCATCCTTCTATTTCCTCCCACAGATCAGATGCGAATGGCAGAAGTGCAGCCTGGGGTTGGGTCAGCAACACACGTTTGTGCACAGCACGAGATCTTCAGAAGCTCATTTCATGGGGGAGAAGATGTACTGAAGCTCCCACCAGGAACCTGAGTCGAGTGGGGAATGGGACAAAAGGGAGTTTTGACAGAGGCAGCTCTGTGAGCCCAGGGAAGCAGCACAGAAGCAGCTTTGCTCTCTTCCAGATCAGTCCTCGCTGTGAAAAGGCTACAGAACTCCAGGCCAGACCACGGCATTTTTAAACAATAGGTAGCAAGCTGTGATCATAGGCTTGCATTGCATTAAGGTTAACCTAAGACATGTAAAATCCATCCGTCTCCATTTGGGGGATTTGTGGAAGGTTTTTCTGGTTACACGGTTTAAGCTGACTGCTCGGGGTGAGTCCTTTCCCTCAATGGGATCCAGAGAAGTCCATGGCTGAGGCCAAGCCCCGGCCAGCCCCTGCTGCAGCTGCTCCCCTCCCACCTCCTGGAGCTGAGCACTGAGGAGTGGGGACTTTGCCAGCAGCACACTGGTGATGGACCCAAGTCCTGCCCACTTACACCCCCAGCCCCTCCCTGGCACAGCTCTGCAGGTGCTGGGAGGTGATGTCAGCCCTCCGGATGGACAAACCCCATCTCCAACGTGTGCTGAACGATGGGACGTTCCCAGGCTCTCAGCACTGCTCATGCAGTGTTTTCCCTGGGGACAACAGCCTCAAAATCTCTTCCAAAGAAACAACTCAGGGCATCAATAGGTCATTGCTTTTGTAACTCTCACACTCAGCAGCTCCATCATTACTGACCTCTTCATTTCGCGATCCTGTGTGCTCAGGGCTGTCATCTACAGGTGAGCAAAGTGGAAGCTGAAACAAAATTCCTCTGTAAGTGATGATATCAGAGAGGCACGTCTTCTTTTTGACGTCTTCCACCAGCTCATAGAACTCTTCAGACTGAGGGATTTTCTGGTGTGAAAAAGAACAAGCCCAGGAAAAGACAGAGAAAGGCTGTTAGCAAGGAGGAGGTGACACTAGGGATTGTCACCCTGCCAGCCCCCACTGTGGCTTTGCACCCGAACTGGGGCCACCCATACCCCATCCCTGCATTCTGGGAGTGCAGCCTGGCAGTCCCACAGCCCTGCTGCCATCCCAGCCTGCAGGGCAGCCGTCTGTCCAGGCCTGGACCCAGCAGATCTCTGGCCCAAAGAACAGCCCAGCCAGCCCGAACTCATTATTTTCAGATTATATTTGCTAAAAGCAACAAAGCAGAAGAGCTGGGGAAAGAGGGAGGCACGTCGCTCCAATCATTTACATTTCAGTGACAGCTTTATGCACTTACTTCAAGCTGGCTTTGCAGAAGCCCTTTATCAAGTGGTGCAAAGCTCTCCTGTAGGCTCTGCAGCATGGATTTTGAGCCCGTGGTAACGTCTTGGATGCTGTGCTGTGCGACCTCCCTCGAGCAGAAAGTGAATCCAAGCCACTCCTGGAAAGGGCTCTTGGCTGGACGTGACCTGAAAGCATTTGTCCTGAACATCTCTTTGAAGTTAAACAAACTCAGACAAAACACATCAGAATCAATTGGGAGTTTTTCGAGATCTTTGCAGTGCGTTAAGCACTGCTGTAGTGCATTCAGCTGCACATGCAGTGAGCCAACCAAACAGGCACAGGTTCTGCAGCCTGCATTGGTGTAAAAAATGGAGAGAGGGAAGAAAATGGACTTACTCCTCTACCAAAAAGCACTCATCCATATCTCTCCCTATTACATCACGCTGAATATTTGCAACTGGGCCCGGAGCAGAGTGCAGCCCACCTGCTGGTCTGTGTCTTTGCTCCCATCCTTCCTCTGCTCTCTCTGGATATTTTGCTTTCTGGCCCACACTGCAGCCGCCCGCACTGCTCTGCAGCAGCTTTCGTCCTCCTGAGTGAAGCCCTGCCAATGCAAACCATGGGGGTGGGTGATCTTCTCCCACCCCCATCCCCATGTGCTTCTCTGACCTCGCTGCAACTCAGTACGAACAGATTGAAGAAGACAAAAAAGCCCAGAAAGATGGCCATGACACTGTACAAGAGGCTGTGCTTAAACCCGTAACCATCCATCTTCTCCTGTAACTGCATCCAACCACCAACCTGCAAATGTAGTTAAGCAGAGAGTTACTTCCAAACCACAGCATAACTCAGGAACCATATGAAATCGTTCTCTTCTTTTTCTTTCTTTTTGAAAATGGAACAGTTTCTCTGTTCCTCAGAGGTCTGCGTTGAAAGCAGACAGTGCAGAACTCAGCGCTGTCTGCTTGAGAGATCTTCCCCTCTGAATTTGCAGGACCAAGTAGGGAAGTTTGTCTATCAAAGCAAATTTTCCCAGGGATCAGGAATATGGAGAGCAGCTCACGCTGCCCCTGCTGCAGTCGCAGGTTAGTTACAGGCTTCTCCAAAACCCAGAGTTGGTAATTTGGCTGATAGAGACTGGAAAATGCTGCAGCGCTTATGGTCATTAAAGTGAAGGCTGAGAGGAAAGCAGAGGAAAGCTGGAACCAGTCTGTAGCATCTCCAGATTTGGGATTTCCATACAAACCATGTCCCAGAATGGCAAACGCTGATGTCAGAAAGAACAGCAGGAATAGAATCATGGAATCATAGAATGGCCTGGGTTGAAAAGGACCACAATGACCATCCAGTTTCTACCCCCCTGCTATGTGCGGGGTCGCCAATCACCAGCCCAGGCTGCCCAGAGCCACATCCAGCCTGGCCTTGAATGCCTGCAGGGATGGGGCATCCACAGCCTCCTCAGGCAACCTCTGAATAGAGCATACATCACTCTATGTAGCATCCAGATGAAGGACTTGATGAAAGACTGCAAAAGAGAAAACAAGGGGATGCTCTGTAGGCGACGAAGGGGATGCATGGGTAAGGCAAGCAGGGATGAGAGCAGGGAAGGTGGGTTGGGAATACAGGAGGTGACATGAGGGCTCCCTGGGCCATCTCTGAACCAGGTGGGTTCCAGTTCTGTGCAGAAACCACACAAACACCCCATTTCTCACCTGTGCTTGGTATCCTCAGCAGCTGCTTTGTCCCTGTGCTTTGTCAGTCAAGAGCATGCTTCTTCCAGAATACCTCTGCTGGACCCAGGAAGGGAGCACAGCGGCTCTCAGCATCTCCGTAGCTCTCCGTATGGATTTTTAGCCCATTTTTGTGCCAGTGCCCAAGCTGCTGGGGAACAGCAGCACCAGCGACGTTCAGCCAGAGGATCCCCTGCCCACAGGTGAAGTGGTGACACTGCACCCTGAAAGCACAGCTTGGGTTGCACCACCAAGAGACAACGTGCCAGCAGCCCCAGACACAGAGGAGACGATGCTGAGCACAACAGAGAGTCAACGTGGGCAGCACCCATCGCAAAAAGAACACGCCCAACCACTCTGCCCTAAGAAGAGCCTCCAAACCAAACTGGAAGAGCAGCGTGAAACCCAGAATGATGGCACGAGCTCGGGGCGGATGGCGAAGGGCTCCCAGCCTGGTGGGCTCTCACAGGGAACAAAAGCCGCTCAGCGCCGCCAGCAGGAGACATTTTTGCCACCTTATGTCACGGCGTCGGGCGGATCGGGGCTGGGGCACGTGGGCTGAAAGAAAAACAGCCACCCAGGGCCGAGGTGACGAGAGGGCCATAAAATGCTGTGCGGGACCATCCCGGCGTTCCCATCGCCAGGGCTGAGCCAGGAGCCGCCCCGGAGCCCTCTGAGCTTTTATTAATAAGGAGCTTTGTGGTTCGCAGCCTGCACGGGTAGGAAAGGGCCTCAGAATTAATCCCAAATATATTTTTTGAGAAAGCAGAAAAGTCGATTTTTATTTTTATTTTATTTTATTTTTTGCCTTTCTCAAGAACAACTCGGCGTTTTGAGGGTTTATTTTGAGATTGGAAGAAAGATGAATGGGGCCTACACTCGAAGAGGGATCGCGGCTAACAGAACGTCTCTGTATGGAATACAACAAGGAAATTATTTCCTCAAGGTGGAAATTTATTGCTCCAAGGTGGAAGGCAGAGTGTTTTAAAGAGGATTTTAATTAATAAAGGGAAACGTGCCAAGAATGTGTTGCATGTTTGAGCTCTCCGCATTAAATACTGCTAACCTGTTGAGGGCTAATTTAGACTTCAATTAATAAATTACTGTACACATGGAGTATAAACAACCTCCCACACCTTCAGCAAAACGCACGGAGGCGGCCCTATCGCGTTCTAAAACAAATTCTAAGCCAAGAGGTGTTGTCTCTTGGGATGCCAAACGCCCAGGGCTCTCCTCTCCAGGTCAGGACATGGAGGCAGCGCCCAGAGCCCCCGGCTGGGACAGCACAGGGCATGCATGGCGCCTCTGCAACAAGAAGGGATTGTGAGAGCACAAAGAATTGTCCCTCTTTTGCATTTTTTTTTTCCCCAAACAATGCATTCTAGGCATTCTCACCCAACTCGGGATGATTTCCCAGTGGCCCCCATCCCTTAGGTGCTGAGTCCCATTGACCTCCACCAAAACTTGGTTTTGCACCGACCAGATTTTCAAAGGTGTTCCGGCCCTTAAGCCTACAGATTTGTGCCAATCGGGATTTTTTCAAAGCACCTCTCAACATTTTAAGTGTCTCGGGGGAGAACGGTGCCAAATCTCACCCTACAGATCCCAGCCCCGGTCTCTGGATGCAGCACCTCAGGGCAGTGATGCCCTCAAACGAATGTGTGCCCCAAAGCTCGGGGCAGCACACACCTCTCCGCACACAAACACCTCCCATTCCGCCACACACCCTTGTGTTCCCATACAGTCAGCCAGCCCAAACAGGAGCATCCGATCCACCACGACAAAACCTTTCCTTACTTCGTGCACTTCCACACTCTGTCCCCTCTCCCAGCGACGCAGAATAATTAACATATAAAAGTCTGGTGATAAGTGAAGTTTACGATCCAAACCAGAGGAACGAGGGCTCAGAAGTGAACATTATAAGAGCCCTGTGCCCATAAACATCCCACTTCTGGTGGGCTACCCAGCCAATTAATCACACGCAGAAATGCTGGCCGAGCATTCATTGCCCACATAAGCTCCTTGCTGAAAAACAAACCTCTGGAGCTGTCAGGAGAATAGTAAGGAGGAGACGGTGTGCTGGAGAGAAAAATACACACAGAGCAAGAATAGGACGTGACCTGTGTTTTACGGGGTTTTTTTGTATGTCTGCTCTGCTGTAGTAAAAAAGAAAAAATCCGTCTTCTCAATGGGGGAAGGAGAAACAGGGAAAATAAACGCTGGCCGAGTTACAGGCAGCTCAGAAAATCAGGGATTAGTCGTTCTTCACTTTAATTTCCGAGCTGCTGCAAGCATCAGCCCCTCTCAGGGCAGCAGACCCCAGCCCCTGGGGGCACAGTGAGGTGCTGGGGAGCACCCAGTTGGTGGTGCTGGACTCAGCTCTGGGTTTCGTGGGGTTCGCTTACATAAGGAGACCCCAAAAGGAGGAGAAGGGCTGCGGTTTAACCAGAGAGCAGTGCTTTACCTTCATCCCCTCGTTGTACCTGAGGACCTTAACGATGCGGGTGCTTCGGAGCGAGTGGGTCACCTCCTGCAGGTTGGAGCCTGTGGGGTGGATATGCAGGCAGAAGGCAGTAAGGAGGATGTCCAAGGTGCCATAACCGCTCTTCCTGTAGCTGATGGGGTCCATGCACGGTTTCATCAAGCGCTCAGAGCTATAAGCAGCGAGGAAGAACACATCTGCCAGCTGCAGAGAGGAGCTCCCAGTTTCACATTCAATGCCACCAACAACCCGCTCTGCCCCCAAGGACCTCTTCAAACCCAGTGAGCTCAATTCTCAGCAGGGTCCTGGCCACGTCCCCATGGATCCCCCCCAGCCCCTGCCCCAGGGACGTGCCCCGTACTCCCACACCGGCGGCTGCTGGAGCTCTCAGAAACCTCCACAGCTCATGACGGGGTTTCCTGACATTAGCCAGGCCCAGCTATATATTATGGGGATATATAATTAAGGAGCAGAGGTTTGCATACAGTAGCTGGCTCGTGTGAGACAAGGAAATCAGGGTGTGCAACCAAGTGGGATTTTCAATGTGAAAACTGAGTATTAAAAGGGTGCTTAAAACTGACTGTGCCAAACCCGCGAGGGGGGTAGGGCTGCCACGGGGAGGACTGAACAATTGCATTGCACGAACAATCATTATCGAATTAGCTAAGAGGTTTGAAGCTTGCCCCTGAAATGCATTCCCTGGCACAGACCCATCATAGCAAGACCCTGGGTTTCTACAAGCTTTGGATGTGCCACTGCTGGGTGGTCACTGGGACTGCGCCCAGCTGGTGGCACGTGGCCACTGCCATGGATGTGCCATCGTCCTGGGGAGGAATGGGGCTGCATCTGTCCCCTCGTGGTGTGCCACTATGACTTACCACGAAACGGGTGCTCAGCTTCAGCTGGTAGAAGCAGTTGGTCTCCACAGACAGGAGGGTGGTGTTGGTGGAGATGATGAGCACCGTGAGCCTTTTGGACTTGGTGCTGTCCAGCGGTTTGTGCAGGGAGGCACAGAGCTTGGGATCCCTTCTGCCAGAAAGAAGAGGAGAGAACAAGCAGCACCAAGTGGAACAGGTTGCCCAAGAAGGCTGTGGATGCCCCATTCCTGCAGGCATTCAAGGCCATGGATGTGGCTCTGGGCAGCCTGGACTGGTGGTTGGCAACCCTGCACGTAGCAGGGGGTTGGAACTGGATGAGCATTGTGGTCCTTTTCAACCCAGGCCATTCTATGATTCCATGATTCTATTCCTGCTGTTCTTTCTGACATAAGTGTTTGCCATTCTGGGACATGGTTTGTATGGAAATCCCAAATCTGGAGATGCTACAGACTGGTTCCAGCTTTCCATGCCACCCCATGGCACAGCAGGTGCTGGGATCTGCTGCTTCATGGCACTGCTCTGTGAGGTCACCTCTGGCTGAGGAAACCCCACTGCTCCAGGATAAACAAAAACTCTGCGCTACAACAACAGATGCTGATGATTCTTAATTAGTTGAGTTTGAATTGCTGAGCAGTTTAGGCAAACTATGCCTGTTTTGGCTAAAGATCTATGGAAATTATTGGCAAAACTGCTTTCAGTGCAGCCCTGTAGTGGGGGACAGACACCAGAGATACTGACAGCTCTCCCACAGGCTCTGCCTCCACTGGCCACTGGCATATAAGTGATTGAGCACTTCTCTGGTGCCACCACATCTGCCTGAGCCCAAAGCAGGGCTGATATCAGCTCAACAAGGAGCACCATCGCACTACGGAGCTTCCCCTTGCACTGCTGCAGCCCCGTGTCCTGCAGCCCAGCCTGGCTCTCGCAGAGCACCGCTGGCAGCCGTGCCTGGACCGCCTCCAAAGTCCATTTGCAGTGAGTTGTCAGCTCCTCACCAAAGGGTCCAACTCTGCAACGGATCTTCGGCACGAGCAGCGCTTACATAAACACGGCCTTTGATGTCAGCTGGAGAACTCACATCCATGTTTGCTTTCTGCTTTTTTTTTTTCTTGGGTGGAAAAGAGAAAGGGAATGAGCAATTGCTCATTTATTTCAACTTGTCAGCATCACTGTTCCTGCTAGCCCGGCCACTCCGTGAGCGCTTCTTCCAGGACACACATATGTTTGGCTCATCCTGAGCTGCAGCTTTGCTTAAGCCACAAATATTCGTTGCTTGGCACAAACAATTGTGAAAAACTGAACCTAGCTCATGCTGAGGATCTCATTAGCTTCAGTTAATTGGCAATTGGCTCATTAACCTGAGGCTGCAAGAGCCGGAGGATGTGCGCACACCTACCAGCTCAGAGCTTTCAAAATTGATGCTGTAGGCTCAGGGAGCTGAAAGGGACAAGGAGGAGCCCTCGTGCTGGGGTGGGAGGCCACCTCCTGCTGCACCAGGTGTGCATCCTGCAGTTTACTGGAGCTGGGCTCCCACTTTGGGGAAAGGAAGGGAAAACGGGCCGGTCCTGTCCCTGAGCAGTCCTTGGGGCTGTCAGGACCCGAATGGCAATCCCCAACAAGGAGTGCACTGCAGGCATCCCTCGTGCTCTGCTCTCCCAGCCCCGTGTGTTTGGTTTTTAATTTCCTGTGGCTGCAGATCAGTGTTGCAGGGACTGCACTTCCCAGCAGCTGCGGGGTGGGTCGGTGGGGGACACAGAGAGGTGGCTCAGCTGAGATGCACCCAAGTAGATCTCAAAGAGAGAAGCGGGGAAATGCAATTAGTGTGCAAGAGCAGAGGGTGTGGTGCTGCTGCCATCGAACCTGCCCAAAGAGGAGCTGATCAGCAGGGAAAGCTGTAAGTTGGGCAGTTGCTGGAGCCCACCTGCTGGGTGGAGCTGGGCAGCTCCTCAGATGCCATCATCTGGAGAAGCCCCAACGCTCATGGTCTGGCTACTTTTGTTCAGAGCAGAGCCGGTGATGCTCTTTGCAGTGCAGCCTCAGGCTGTTTCCTGGCTGGGATCCCATACCTTTCATTGAATCCATGCTGTATAAATTACCCATGAAGTTCCAGCTTGGTCAGGGAGACAGTGCCCTGATCAGTGCCCCAGCATCCTGCACTCAGCACCTCCACATGAGTGGAGAAGAGCTGAGGGGATGCAGGAGAAGGGAACGGGGCTGGGAGCCACGGGATGGGGGTGAGAGATGCTGCAGGGCCGAAGAGCTCACTGGGGGTTCCCCACGCAGTTGGGCTATAGTTCAGAAATGCCCCAGGAATAAAGAGCTGAACAAGCACTGACCTGGAGACCACACTGCTGTGAGCGTTCCGAAGCTGAGCTCCTCCTCTTGGGCTGGTTTTGCTCCTTCCCCAGGCTGGGAGCTGCGACGTACGGTGGCTGCACAGCTCTGTGCCATACAGACAGCGGCGCTCAGGGAGAAATCAGTTGGTGGGGATTTTTCCCTCCGAGTATGTAAATAAATATCAATACTCTAAACCAAAGACCACCCAGAGACTAAATATTATTTATCTTCAAACTAAACAGCTTTGTCACATATGTATAATAATAAAGAAACAAATTACAAAGGAGGAATTTGATTTTATTGGCTTGATGCAAAGCGTTGGCATCCTGTATCGATTTCTAACAGCAGAGTTTTGCACCGTTCATTGCAGACTCCATCCTATCAGTGGGTGAGACTCGTTTCACTCCTCCACCAGGAACAGGAGACATCGCAGCCCGACTTGAAGCCACACCAGGGAAATCCACCGCTTCAGTGGGGAAAGGCACTCTGAAGCAAAGAACATTGGAGCACGTTGCTTGAATCCAGGCCTTTTTTAGGTTTTAATATCAATATCCCCAGTACAGGCAGCACCAGTAGATCCCAACATCTCACATCTCGCCTCCTGCCCCCAATTAGCACGTGACAGTGCACTTGCTAAGCATTAACAAAAATACTATTCCTATTTTACCGATAGCAGTATCTGCATGTCAGCTACTGGCATTTTGCATCCCGAATAGCTGAGAGACCACACACTCTGCTCACATACCCAGAATAGATCCTGGCAGCCGCTGCCCCTCGATGTGTGTCTCATTTCCCAGCCGTGCCCTCGGTGACCCCCAGCCACGCTGCAGGCATTTCACAGGGGTCACTCTGCTGGTGCTGCACTCGAGGGGCTCGCAGGGCACACGGGGACTGGCAGCTACAAGGAGGGTGAGCATAGCTCCGGCCGAGCCCAGCTTAGCAAGAATCCTGCTAATGCTGCTTCCCTCGCTGCCGGCACCCAGCCAGGCTCCTCCTCCCCTCCTGCAGGTACAAGCAGAGCTAACGGCTCCGTCCTGCAGCGTGCTGGGCACTGCCTGACCCAGCACTGCACCCATATATATACTGCGTTTCATTAACAGCGCCGGGAGCTGAGACCTGGTGCTGTTTGTTGGAGTAGCACGGGGGATATGGAAGTCAGCACTGAAAAGGGTGAGCACGGGCATTCAGAGGGGTCTCTCAGATAAAAGCCTTCAAGGCAAACAAAGCTATGCCACTCTTTACAGAATACTCTGTCCTTTCAGGGGGGCTGTGAAATCAGAGTTACGGTGAACGAGGCACACTATTCAAAATACAAGACAGTGCTTTAAAACACCATGTACCTGCTTTATACAGAGGCAGCAGCCTTGTCAATGAACTGAGCCAGCTTCACGTCTCTCTTGGTCAGCCCGCCGCAGTCGTGGGAAATGAGGGTGATCTGAACCTGCCAGGAAGGAGCAGCAAGGTGTTACAAGGATGGTGCCCCATGGAGAAGCCATGCCTGCCCACCCACAGCTCCTCCGGGTGTATCTATGGGACAGCACGGATCTGCCAATGCTGCAACACAGTGCAGCGAGAAGCACCAGGAAATCCAAATGAGGGGGGAGCAGTGGTTTCCCCCTCACGCAGCACCTTTCTTCCAAGGGTTGCAGAGTACATTCTAACCTCTGTAATGGCAAGACCAGCAGCAGCCAGGCAATGTTATAAACAAGTTTTATAAGCTGATACACAGGGGCTGGGGATGTTTAACAAATGCAATCTCAATTTAGGCTGCCAGGCTGCCACCCAGGTACCTGCACAGCCACTCACACAGGCTGCCTACAGAAGAGGTTACAGGCTTCTGCTCTGCTCTCGGCCAGCAAGGCAAAGTGCCAGCCCTGAGCCACGAGGCAAGCAGCCACAAACAGCCGGATGCCTGGTGCCAGCTCACCGCCACCAATCACAGCACCTCTTTGAAGTCCCACATCTCTAGAGAAAGACACATCACCTCCCCATTCCCTCTGCTCCTCCACTGTACACAGACCACAGGAAGGCCAGTGCTTTGGTCTGTGTGTGCACCTTACCTTGCTGTAGACATTGAACCATTCCGGGTGGTGATTCATCTTCTCTGCCTGTAGAGCAACTCGTGTCATAAATCCGAATGCCTAGGGGAGAAAGAACAGAGAGGAAAGCCTTCCTCTATCTGCCAGGATGCAGATGGCAGACGTTCTGGCAGCTGATCTGCAAGATTCACTCCGAAATCTCAGAACCTGCTGGAGAAGTCCTTTGGTCCTTGAGCCACCAACGTGCTTCCTGACCTCACTGAAATCCTCCCCTTTGGCTCCTGGTGAATGACAGCTCAATGTTACCCGCTCCAGGATTCAAAGCAGTTGCACGGGAACAATGATTTTACCCTTGGCACCCCAAAATGGTTTTAAACATCCATCCCAGCAGCCCTCACTCCTCGCTACACCTTTGCCAATGTGTTGTTTCCAGCTCGGGCCCATGCCACAATATTCCCATACTGGACAGATACCATTTCCAGAAACACGTCCTCTCACGTAACTATTTTGCTATTTATTTTACTTGGGGGGAGAAAGGAGGCAGGTGGCTTTGCCTCTCTGCTTTATGAGAAAATATTTTACCTTAAGTGAGTTAAAATGGGTTTCCCAATCCTCTGCCCCTATATTCCGCACAGCACTTTCCCCCAGGATGCAGGTTTTATCACGGGCTCAAGAAGAAAATAATAGCACACCCCTGCCAAAATGCTTAAGAGCAAATCACTGCATTATAAAGAAAATGAGAACGTCCATGTAAATCAAGAATGCAATTATGCAGCGGGGTCCGAAGGGCCTCAGTGCGTGTGCAGAACGCCTCCAAGTCAATGGGCTTTATTCAAGCTGCGCTCCATCCATCAGCGTTGGGACCTAAATTAACATGCAAAGCAAAAGTAACATCCACGTTATAGTCTGGTTCGTATTAGAATGCAACGATCTCAACAAAGACCTATCTGATTTAGGTACGTTTTTAGCGCTCATTTATGGAAGAGAACGCATAGAGCCTGCATTCCACCAAGCGATGGCCGCTTCAAACAAACATGTGGTCAATGAATAACATATAATGGCTGATAATAGTTTCAGTCTTTTTTCCCCTCACAAATTACAAAAACCTTTAAGGAAAAAAGAAAAAAAAACTAGCATCGGTGCCTGGATGAAGTATGACTTTGTTCGTCGCTTCGCCAGCCCAATGAATGCAAACGTTATAATCAGAGAAAATCATTCCAATGAGGCTTGTCATTTGGAAATCACCAAACTGTCAGCAATTAAAAAGCTTTTTTCCTTGACCCAAGAGCATTCCAAAATTCGGGAAATCCAACTTCCCTTGAAGCCCTCATTTGGTTTCGTTTTCCTCGGAGCGGACAATTACTGTTAGAGGATGCCCCGTGTTCCAGCAGCACGCTGTGGAGCACAGAGCGGTACGATGTGTATCAGCAACGAAACCCACGTGCATTAATAGCTCTGAAACATTGCATTCAATCGTTCTTAGACTGCCCAGGGTCGCAATAGGAATCGAATACGACTCTATTAAGATTGAGGTCTACTGGCAACCCATACATTTCCACAGCAGCCTATACAGAGAAAAATTAAGACAGTGTTGCAACGACCAACACGTTGCCTTTGTACAAAGAACAGCAGAAGGAAAGCCAGATTAAACCTATGGAAAGCTCCACCAGGTCCACGCGTCCCCCACCAGGGTGTGTGAGTACACCCGTGCAGCTCTGACATACAGACATACGTGGGTTGCTGGGACTGGGGTTGCCCAGATCCCACGAGGGATTCCCAAGCACACTGCACCCATATCTGTGCCTGTGCCCCGCTGCTCTCCCCCACTGCAAACTGCTGAAGCCCCTCATTTCTGTGTACCAGCTCATCTCAGTTATACGCAAAATAGAAGCATCTCCTGCTAAGAAAATGAGCTACAGTTCCACTGGGCAATTTCACCAATGCAATCTCCATTACGGTCCTAAATACTTCCCCTGCTAATTAAACGAATTGGAATGCTATTGTTTGGGAATCGCCTTGATATTTGTAGAGCCGTAACCTCTCTTTGAGAAAATACAATTGGCTCTGCAAGGAAAAGATATTTAGGCTTGATTAGATATGAAAACACTATTACACAAAATCAGTTCGGACATTTCTTCACGTCTTGAAACTTGATCGGTAATTTGGTCTAATTGGTGATCAAGGAAACTATCTCGTGATCAATTAAAGTAATTACCACATTCCGGCAACACAACCAACCTTAATTTGAGCAGGAGCCTGCACTTCTTCAACTTGAATTAAAAATAATGAAAATTATTAAGCAGTCTGCAGTGCAAGATCATTGCCAAGACTGCAGCAGTGGGCAGAATCCATCAGCCCAACGCGGGCTGCTGGGTGAAGCTGGGACAGCCACTCAACGCCGACCGTGACCTTCACTGCAACAACAGCTCTGCAGCCCCCCTGATGTTAACGGGCACGTTTTTCCATCTTCCCTTGAAAAACAAAGAGAGCGGTAAGAAAGGTTGCCTGCATTTCCTAGAAGCCACGAAGAGGTGCGGAAGGAGCCTCTGATGTATTATTAACCATCCTAAAGTATTCTGGGTTTTCGGAATGAGAGGAAGAGATTTTCAACGTACACCTTTCAGGACGTTTTGTCTGCAGTAACACCCGGACACACAGGTTGCTCTAAGTCTGATGCATCACCCGGGTCCTGGAAGATCACAGAGCCCTGCGCTGAGTCAGGAACAGCACCAGGAAAGGGATGAGCGAAGCGACCCCGAGCAGATAGAGAGATCCTTGGGTGTGCCAGCACGTCTCTGCCCTTCATGTCTTTTAAGATCATGAAAGAACTAAAAGCTAAGGGTGTTTCAGATGAAACAGCACTTCTAAAATGGTGTTTAAGCCTTGCCGTAGCATGCCTCCATGAGACGAAAATCAGAGCTACTCTCAGAAGAACACATTAACCTAATGAAGTTACGAAAGAAGAAACGCTTTGAGAAGTGACAGAACAAGCTATCAGAAAACGAGGCTTAATGTGACTTTTGTTGCCAGAGAATGGGAGAAGCAGCGCCGGGAAAGCTGAAACTCCATCCACCGCTTCGCACCGCGCTTAACAGCTTCGGGAGAACCGTGGGATCCCGGGGCTAATCTGCTATTCTTCTTCCTTTCACACTTGTTAAGCGAGGAATCAATTCATCTTCACGCTTTTTAAGCACGCTGCTTTCTGTGCGGCGCTTGCCAACGTTATCTCGACGAGCTGCACATCAAAGCGGCGCGGGTCGGGATGTCGCGCTCATACATCACCGAGCAGCGCGTCCCGGTGATGGATCACCGCAGCGCATCGCCGAGCACGGCAGCTGACACGGCTTGACTCAGAAATGGAGGTACTCAAGAAAAACAGCCGCGAGGCCCGACGAGGTGGCCGGACGACGGGCTTTATTTATTTGTTTTAAAGCGCGGGTTACAAAGGGAGTACCGAGGCTTCCTAAATCCTTCAGATGCTCGGCCAAGGAAACCATATGCTAATCACAGTACACTGAGGGTTCTGCCTCCCATCTGTCATTATAATGCTGGAGGTAGCATTAACCTTGGCCCTCTGCGGTGTGAGGGCTACCTGTCTTCCCTTCCACACCCATCCGTGCTGCATCAGTGCCATTTGGCAGTAAGAGACGAGCAAACACAACACATCACAGCAATGCTGTCATACACGGCAAGAGATGACCACTCTCAGCACGTTTGCTTTCCATCCACCCAAGGAAGGACCCTCACTGTGCACAGCATACAGCATGTGGGCCCCTTTGCAGCTTGACACTTCTAACAGCAAACTCCAATCACTGCAGTCCGTTTCCAAAGTGGAGCAGCTTTCACTCACCCAGCTCACATCACCACCTTCCAGTGAGCAACGGGTCAGCAGAGCGAAGGAAAAGCTCTCTGATGTTGAGCTATCCTGAGTTACGTGTGGCTAGCCCTGAGGGTTTAACTCAATCTCATGACATCTGGCGTTGTGCTCCCATGAAAAACCCACGGCTTGTTTCATTTTCATTCTCTTTGTTCCATTAGGAAATACTCCCATCAAATAAATATGCAAAAATCATCTCGCAACAAAGAATGCAACTGATGTTTAAGGAGGTGAAGGCAGCACATGAGGTCTGGCATTCATTCTGAAAGACACGTTTCCATGTCGGGCCCATTGGCACCACTTTGCTGCCAGAACCACCTCCAGTGAGCCTGGGAAGCAGCGACTGTGCCACGGCCATGTGTGCCATCCCTCCATCCTCCATGGCAAAGGGGACTGTGGCCATGGAGCACTACGGACACGCTGGCAAGCACTGGACACTGCTGTCCTCATAAAGCAACATGAAGCTGCATAAAACAAAGCAAAACTGAAAGACCCTTCATTCAAAACGTCACTATCTACACCTTCCTGCATTTATAACCCCCATCCCGTGCACTGAGCAGCACACATCCCTTACACAAACACGAATCACTGCTCTGCTCTCTAAAAGAAGTCACCTACTTGTATGCGTACCGTGGCTGCAAACACTGCCCTCCAAGTCCCACACTGCCTATGTGAAAACCTTTACACTGAGCTCCACAAAGAACGCTGTTTCTGTCTCGCAACACTTGTTTACAATTATGTCGGTGAAGAAACCAGCTAGCCAGCTCTACATCAAACATTTCTGACAGCAAAAGCACAAACACTGATCTATTCTAAGTAGTTTGCCACTCTATGTAATCTTGGAAAAGGCATTCCTGCCTTTGATTCTAAAAATGTTTATACTTCATACATTATGCAAATAGTTTTTATATATTAAGAAATAATGCAAGCAAAGCTCAAGTTAAATTCTTCAACAATAACCTTGCCAAAGCACTGATTTTCCTATAAAAAAATTATTCCAATTTGTTGATCTTACATTGGATGAAACATACTGTAACAATCTTCATAATTTATGTCCTGTTGGGACACTATGATTTAAAGTAACATAATACAGACCAGCATCACTGCTAATCTAAACCACCTGACCAGATAAACAACAGTTTCCCCTTCTCTCTTCATTGAGGGTATTTCTGTTTATTGTCATATGATTTACCAATTTGAAGAACATGAAGAATAAATGCAGGCAATCAGAGCTGGAGCTCTGAGGCATGGCCTCTATTCCAGGGGGCGTTTGCTCATGCAGGTACCGCACAATGTCAAGCGCTGCAGGAGATGACAGACAGCGATCCCAGGAATTCTGTCCACAGGAAGGCTGCTGGCTGCACGGGGAGGCTCAGATCCCCACAGTGTGACCCAGGTCAGGTGCTGCTCCAGTGGGATGTGATGCCATGCCAGGGGTTGCCATGCTTTGTCATGCCTCACCACGCTTTGTCACGTCTTGCCACGCCTTACCATGATTTGCCATGCTTTGTCATGCCTTGCTGCACTTTGCCATGCCTTGCTGCACTTTGCCATGCCATGCCCTACTATGCCATATCATGCTTTGCCATGCCTTACCATGCTTTGCCTTGCCATGTCATGCCTTGTCTTGCCATGCTTTGTCATGCCTTGCCACACTTAGCCATGCCATGCCTTGCCATACCATATCATGCTTTGCCTTGCCACACCTTGCCATGCCTTATCATGCTTTGCCTTGCCATGCCATGCCATGCTCCAGTAGCCTTGCACCAGGGCTGCTTCCTCCATGCACGGCAGCAACCTCGGCAAGGACACAAAGCAGGAGCAGGCACAACCTGTCCCACCTGAGACCTAATGGGTCTGAAAAATAGCACTTTTCCACGGAGAAAAGGGGCTGGCAGGAAGATGGAGGAGCACTGACTTGCTCCTCCTGCTCTGGATTGACTCTTGCATCACACGCACAAGACCTGCACTTCCGTAACTGCTGAACTTGCTTTTCTCCTATTGGTGACAGTACGATACAAAATGTTACATCTATTACCCTCTTCCCCATCACATTTTTTACTTTTCCAGCAGCACCAAAGATCATCTCTCCTATTCTCATTTTTATTACAGCAAGTGATTGCACCTGGGCTTTGTGAACAGCAAGCAGGTAATACACACAGTGATTCAATGAACAGGCTTCATGCCCAAATTAATCACCTCATGCACCAAAAAGATTTATAAACTCGATGGAGTGCAAGTGAGGCATCTTAAAGCAGCATTCCAACTTCCTCCTCAAGTTGTTCTTTCTTAAACAAAAGGTTCAAAGCTATTTTAGACTCCCGGCACTCAATACAACCATATCACAGAGAACACTCATTTGCCTGCAGGCACATAAAATGAACTGTAGCTGTCCACAAAGTCTATTGCAAAACACACAGAAGCCCTAAATTTAAAACCCCAGACAAAGCTGTGACATGGTCCCATCTCCACCATGGCCGGGCTCTTCCCATTGCCTGGTCCCACAGCCCTGGGGACTCAGAGTCATCACAGCCAAGAGACAGGAGCCAAGAGAAGCAAAGATTTAGTGGTGTTTTCTTAATTCACCAGTAAATGAATTCCACCGTAGCGGCGTCAGTGACAAACCCAAGCCAGCTAACATCAGACGCCACTGCAAGGGTTTCCCAACACATATTTGTGATCTGTCTTTCTCTTCAGAAGTGTTCTAAATAAATGCTTTTCTTTTGGCTTCTTCAGCCCCTGTTCCTTCAGCCGGGCAAACACAGCCACTACTTATTCAACAGTGAGGAGCAGTCAGGTTGCAGAGATCCCACGCAGCTCATCACTTGGCCTTTCCTTAATGCCACTGCTGCTTACTCAACGTGGGAAAAGGATGGAAAGTAATCACAAGTTTCACAATGGAACTTGAAGGTGGAAGGAATCCTCCAGCTCCAACAAGGAATGTAAAGGTTGCACTTAGGAGGTTTGCACCAAATAAAAGGGCTATTTCACAAAACGTGGCTTTTTAAAATGAGCTTTCTGCACCCAACCTCAAACCATTAAACAGCACAACGAAGCCCCCATTACTGAGCACCTGCTAAAGCAATCAGTCACATAAAACAATAACTCTCCTGGCAGCGCAACTGAGAGAACGATGATAACAGAAAGAAACGGTTGGCCCAGCATGAGGATGGGAAGAGGCAGCGGAATGACCACACAGTGCCCACCCTCAGCACCAACGCTCATCTCTGCAGAGCAAAGGGAAACTTGTCCATGCAACGTCTCAACCTCACCAGCGTGCCCAGATCTTCTTCTATGGAGCTCAGGCGCTTCGTCACCTGGAAGGCTTGTCCAAATCAGTTCAGAAGAAGAGGGAAGTTCATCAGCCCATTGCATCACACTTTGGACAGAACAGGCCTTGGCTGCAGCAGAACTAAAATCTCCTTTTTTTCCCCGCCCAGTGCTTTTAACTTGCATGTGAAGGAATGATTTCACTCTGCAGACACGAAGTTCCCGTGCCATACATACAGCTGATAACGTAAGGAGCGCTCAGGCAAAGTTTTCCTTTGTCTTTTGGCCAAGATTAAACCTACTGCCAGTTTAATACACAAAATATTCTCTGCTGAATATCCAAGGGCAAGCACCCCTTGCCTCTGCTAATCCTCTACATCTCTGCCCTTTATGATCCTAAGAAGACATCAAAGAGTGATAAGAAAAGCACTGCTTTGTGATGGATTAAGAGAAGCATCAGTCGCTCTCATAACCATCCTTCACCATTCTCTTATTGCTGCACTGTGTGAAGAGGACAACAACCAACACACACACCTTTTCAGGTAGGACAGAGATTTCAGGTGAGCACACTGAACTCAGCACGAGGCCGAACGGAGCACTGGCAGGCTTCTCATGCATAGGGCACCATAACATTCAACCAGTATTCTGCAGACAGACATTTCAAGTCCAGAAGTGACAAAAGGCTTTGGAAGAGCAGTGGGAGCAGGCATCTTCCCACGTTTCTCTTTGGGGAATTCTCCCACCTTTTGAGAGGGGAGGGTTTTGAGAGGGTCCGTGGGTTCTTGCTGCCTTGTTCCTAAGTGGTCCTTTCCAACCTCAGCCATCCCATCATTCTGTGCAACCCATTCTGGGCAACCCAATTCTGTGCAACCCAATCCGAGCAACCCACCACATTTCCTGCTCTGCTGGATCAGGCGGGCACGTGCACAACAGCCAGCAAATACCACTCTGTGGTCCTCCAGTGAACGTCACACTTCCTTCCGAACATCACAAGAGCACACTGGAGGGAAGCACACTGTACAGCTCTGTTTCCATATCAGAGCTTCTGCTGGCTGCAGGCACGCGCTGCACACCACGGAACAAAGCCTCTCCCACCTTGGCCATCCACAAACGTGTTTTGGAACGCCCATTGCTATTCTCATCCCAGCACGCGGAAAATCACACCTGCAACGAATGAGAGCTCTGAACCTAAGAGCAAATCCCACTTTCCTACAGAGTGATGAACAAGCAACAGCGGGCGGTGGCGGCTCAGCCCCTCTGAGCCCCTCCAGTCCGCGGTCTTCAACACTTCAGCCCAACAAAATTAAAGGAAGAAAACAGAGAGAGGAGCGGACACAGAGGGGAGGAGGAGGATGGGAAGCTCTCCCCCACCCCCATTCGAAGCTGGTCTGCAGCCACACTCGCATCACACTGATAAACCGTGGGTCTGCCAGTGGCTTTTCAGAGCAGATGTAACGTTTTAGCAAACGTGATTGTTTGTGAAAGAAATAATTCTGATCAAAAAACGAAATGGCAGCCAGCGCGAGCGCTGGGCTTCGTCACTCTAATCCGCCCTGACAGGAAGCAGCGAGTGGAGATTCCTACTGTGAGAGCTGCAGATGTGAAAGGTCAGCGCCGGCCCGCGACTTCCAACCCGTTAACGTGTAAAGCAGGGCGCATGAAAGGACCCGGCCCGCCGCCGCTGAGCGGATGTCCGCCGAGCGGGGCTGATGGGCTTTTGGCAAGCAATGGTTAATTCTTGAACAGGCACGCTGCGGTTTGCTTCCAGTTGATTCTGCCAGCCGGAGTCCATTTTTAATTGCAATCGCAGAGGGTTATATCCCAAAGCGTGCCTTTCCTCCGTGCTCCTCTTTGGAGAAAGTGAGAAAACTGCAAAAGGCGATTTGCAGCTTGGAAACGTAGCCAGGCATTATCCCAAAAGCAAGGGGATGCGAAAGGTTAAACAAGCAACGCGGAGAGATGTGCTTTTTGCACTTAATCAGCATCTTTCCAGCACCCCCATAAAAATAAATCTTAATGCATGAGGAATTACAAGACACGAGGATTCGTTAACTGAAAGTAACCCAATATTCTGGCTGAACATCTTTGGAAGAGGCAGCACCAGCCTGCTTTGCTTCCCCTCGCAGAGAGACAAACCCATGGAGGGCTGCAGGGAGCAAACACAGCCTGCTCACATTTGCTGCCTTTGGGTGCAGCTGAGGTGGGTGCAACGTTTGTTCCCCGTAATCCACACAAAGTGAGCAACCACAGCGTGCACTACAAAGGGCTGGAAAAAGGGGAGAAGCAGTTCTTCTCTTCCCAACGTGCAGGACAGCTTGGGAACCCAAACGGCGTTTTGACAAATGATCTCTTTTTGCACTTTCGGCTTCATGCCTGAAACAATGGTGCAATAATTTCTATTAAAGCGGTAATGAATCCATCTTTTCAAAGGAAGTGCTTGTGCTGGAGGCAGCTGGAGAGCAGCCCGAAGGTCGGCTGGGCAGATGTCAGCATCGAGACACAACAGGTCTGCTCAGCATGGCAAATGCAACGATGGGAATAACAGCAGACAATTACAGACAGCAAACCAAGGGTTGGTGCTCTGGAGCACCACAACTTAACTCATCCAGAACATGAGCATCCCTAACTGCAGTTAGCTCTTAGGGACAGGGGACGGCATTGGATAGCAACATACAGCTGCCATCAGGGCTAACACACGGTAGGCTCTGCAGCAAGACGGTTACCCGGGCATGGAGAGAAAGGCTGAACTGGGAAGGCCTTTAAAAGACACAAGGGGCAGGTGATGCACTAAGGCAACTTCATTTAAAACAGACAAAACGTTGCCAAGTGCAAAACATTAGTCTGAAAATGTCCCAGAGCACGGGCTGACAGTAAGGATGTTTGTGTACCCTGCTAGCCATACGAAAAGAAATGCAGTACTTCTCAGCTTCCAGCACTGAGGATTTCATCTCTGCCTAGATGCAGCCCAAGGGTGTATTTCCACCTGCAGTATTGCTCATCAGGAGAAAAAATACTCACTGCTGGGTAGGTGGAAAGGTAGGTGGAAGCAGGATGTGCTGAGCATCACCACCTCTAACACCAGGGATGGAGGGTGTCAAGATTGTAAGTGATCTGACTGCCAAGCAGGTAGATAGAGGAGTGGGTGGATGTATAGAGAAATGAAGGAGTGGATGGATGTATAGAGAAATGAAGGAGCGGATGGATGGATGGATGGATGGATGGATGGATGGATGGATGGATGGGGTTCCAAAGCCCCAGCTGGACCCTGACCCACCATCCCAAGGCACAGGTTCTATCCACCCAGTCAGTGAGGAGCACAAAGCCCAGGAAGCCGTGCTATTGCAATAACTCACACTTACTTCACTCTGTTCTGACGCTCACACCACCCCACTCACGCTATTTTAGCCCACAAGTTAACCTTTGCCAGTCCCAAGAATTTCACTATCAGTTTCTAATAAAGGAGAATGTCAGCAGGCAGATATGCCAGGAATTCATTATTTTCAGATACAAAGATTTTCTCAACTCCATAATGTCCCTTGTAAATAATCCTGATTTATTGCAAATCAGTTATTGTATTCATAAACGCAAGGAAGTTAGTGAACAACATAACTACCAAAAGAAATACTTTCATAACTCTGCAGGTGCACAAATCACGGCATATGGGAGAGGACTCAAAGGATAAGGGAAAATGAAGCGGTTTAGGAAGGAGTATATGAAAACCAGCACCTACCTAGATGGATAAAAAAACCCCATCGAGTCTTTTCATCCAACAGAATGCACAAAACCCCGGCAGAGGGGGCAGGCAGACAAACGCGACACTAAAAACAGCAAATTCCACCCAACCCAATGAAAAGGGGCTCGTCTTTCGATTGCCAAAGCTGCCAAGGAGGGGCTGGGGCTGCTCGGTCCTCCAGGCTCAGCACCTGAAACCAATCAGTGCCCGGGCTGTGCGAAGATTCACACGCGAGGGCTGAATCTGTGGCAAATGGGTTGGTTTCCGATCCCAACGCAGCCAACTTGCTTTATTCTGACCTCCATTTAACAAATCAACTTAATGGGCACTGGGAGTGCTATAAAACTTAACAATGGAGTGATTTTAACTTTTAAAATACAGTTATGAAGCAAAATGTTGGAGAGCTCCTTCAATACTGGAAATCAAATTAAATCTAGACATTCTTTAACAGTCTTGACAGATATAATCCTAGTTACCATGTAAATTTATGGTAAGCTGCTGTGATATTAGCCACAGGTGCTACTTTTAATATATGGCCCGCATCTGGCTGGGAATAACATTTCTCAGAGGACTGAAAATGACCTCACTATCAGACAATGGAGAAGGGAAAAAAAAACCCCACAAAACAAGACCACTGTGGCGTATAAAAAGCTGGAGATGTGGCCCACAACCGAATATTTTTACATAAAACTCATTTTAACTCTGCAGATTGTAGGTTAAAGGCTATTATGTTTTCAATACGCAGAAGGCGTGGACGTATTTCAGACAAACAGCCAAAAGATTATGTCCATAAAGAGGCAACGAAACCCACTGCCTAAAAGCAAACGTTCCGACCTTTGATGCACACGGAGGACAGAGCAACGCGCCGGGAGCAGCAGCAGCTCTGCTGTGCAGGCAGCACCAGGCATGCAAAACGGGGGCACGCACTTACAGCGCAGCTCCAGACTTTCTGCACACCTCTACGAAGGTTCTTATAAGAGCAGTCTCCCCCAGTGCATCAAACACGTGTGCTGCCATTCTCCCCACGCATCGTCCTCCAAAGCCTTTCCGTGCTGTCACCTCCACTCAGGCTCATCCCTCACCTGCATCCTGCACCCCCAAAACAGAAAGCACACTGAGAAGTCTCAGAGCGTTTGATTTCCTGGCATTCTGTAAAACGACATTAGAGGTCCTATGGAGACTTCCTATGTGAGATCTGAAAAAAAAAAAACCAAAAACCAATCAACCCAACACACTTAATTAAAAACTTGCCCTGTAAAAGGGACAGCTGCAAATACCGAACCTGGCCATCACCAAGCATGCCATCGCCCAGCGGCATTTTCTGCCTTGGTGTGATGACCAAAGGAAGGCTGCAGGCTGCACACTGCCCCCCACAACCCCGCAGCCAAACCCAGCACTGCCATGTCGCTGTGGGTCTGGCAGAAGGAACCTGGAAGCAAAGAGTAACAGAGGGGGAGCTGGGAGAAGTCACAAAGACAGGAGCATGGCGGGGCCGGAGGACGGAGCCCAGCCCTCAGCCCAGCCCTGCAGCCTCCCTGGATGCAGCACGGCAGCACAACCAGCAGCACCCAGCAGGACACAGCGCTGTGCAGTGGGTGCCCACAGCACAGAGCAATCGCAGAGCTCCCAGCCACAGCTTCAGGCTGCTTTCCAGTCAGAGAGCTGCGAGCTCCAAAGCCTATTTCCATGAAAATGTATCTTCAGACTAACAAACAGCATCAGCAGTTTCAAGTTCCATGTCACAAAGTAATTCCCTAAGCCAGAAGTGTCATTAGCTTGTCAGCTGTTAAAAAGGCAGCTCGGCTCTGATGGCTTTTAACCAAGCTAATCTCAGCCTGAAAGCTTCAGGAATCCAAATAACTCTCGTTTCACAGAAGTTTCGTTTCATCCTCATGCTGAAAATAATAGACATAAACCAAGTTCATGTCTCCACATTTGCACGACTTTATAATAAAAGTTGTGTTTATATTCTTAACATCTGTTGACATATACAGACTTTGTAAACCTGGCATCGATTTTAAAGCCACAGAACTTTCCATGCATCACGAACATTATCTGTGCGAGCAATAAAAGAGGCAACGAATCCATTAATCATACCAATATCATCTGCAAAACGTAAATCTGGAGTACCTTTCATGTCAGCCCCACTGCCCACAAACACACCTGACTCCGTGCTATCTGCAGAAGGGCAGAGGGGAGGTCACAGTGGAAATGGCACTCCTCAATGCCCTGACTTCTAGCAGGCACTCACAGTCAGTACTGCAAACAGCAAACCTATTAACTGAAATAAAAGATTCTGTACCTAAGAGTTCTGTTTTCACTGAGGGATGACTCCCCCAAGCACAAGGCAGGTCCGTAGCTTCAGTTTTGTCCTTTGTTCCCTAAGTCATAACAAACGTGGCATGTATTTGTAGCTATCAGAAATACAGGCACCAAGAAGCAGAGGTGCAGGGCATGCCGCGCCCCCACCAGTAACATGGACAGCCTCTGCAATCACACATGGGGATATTTTACCCACCTTGCAGGACCTGCAGAGGACCTCCTGCCCCCTCCCACGGACTCCCCCTGTGCTGTCTGCCACAGCTCTGCCTGTCCCACCTTAACCCTCAGGATGAAGAGCAGCCAAGGAGAGCAGCACGCAGGGCTTGGCATCCTCCATCCCCTCCGCATGCTCTGCTGTTTTCTGATACTGTAAGAAAACCACCTCATCCCCACAGATTAAACATGAACACATTGTAACTCTCTGACTTCACCCAGAAGAAAAAGCTGCTGAGATCTGCAAGAGCAGCAATGGGGATTCAATGAAGAACCAATTGGCCGCCGGCTTCCAGCTGGGAAGGTGAAACAGGGCCTGTTGTCCCCACCTTACCTCCCAAACGTTTGTGTTCTCACGTTTACCCATTTCTTTCCTTGCCCCTCCCCCAGTTAAGCCCCACTCTCCAACAGTTGCATTTTTCCAGCACCAATTTAGCAGTATAAGGAATGAAAAAAAACAAATCAGGATCCGGTATTCTTTGTCTAATCCCATAATACCGACCCTGACCCCATTATTATCATCAAGAAATTATAATATTAGAATACATCTACTTAACAACTACAAAACGGACTTAATTTACTCCACCCCATGAGATTGGAACCAGAGAACGATTCACCGAGGCAAATCCAACAGGGTTTGGCCCTACAGAGACACTCCTGAAGTTCCACCTACAAACGTTTTCCCATCGGGACTGTATGGAAATGAAAGCAATTGCATTTCCTCTACGTTAAAAACGGGATACGGCAATAATGACCTGATTGAAGTTTTTGAAGTTGAACTCTTTGTAGATGGCATCTCTTTCGCCCGACTCAGACCAGCCCGAAGCTTTGAGATCCAGCAGAACTTGGGTCCTCTCCTCTGCTGTCAGCCAATGGGACTGGGAAGACTGTAGAGGCAAAAGCAGAGCGCGTCAGCCCAGCGAGGCCCATCTGCCTGTGCACAGCAAGGGAACCACGCCATGAAACCACGGTTATACACTGCAGAGGTAAATGCTTAAGACACAAGAGGTGAAAAACTCACTGGAGGGTGTATTCCTTTTTATAACTCCTACGGCCATCTTAAATGCTGTCACTGAGAACAGCCAAGGAGCGCTGCTTCTGTCGGGGCGGTTAAGCTGGGATAGATAGAAGCCTTCGTGCAGTGATGGGCTGCTCCGTGGGATGGGCACACACAGCAGCACATGTGCACCTGAGCTAGCCCCATCTCCAACACTTGAATGAATTTCCAGCTATTGCGCTGTGCTGTATAAGTAACAGGTTATTTCCATGATGCACTGAATGCCCAACTACAGGCTGAAAGGCACAGCGGGGGAATAGCTGCATTGTGAAAGGCGGAAACAAGGGAAACAGAAGGCATTGTACACAGCTTGTGTACATTTATTCCTCGGAAAGACCCAGGAGAGAAGAAACCACTGACGGGGTGCTTGGGAAAGACCTAAAAACACCTACAAAGTGAGCGGGTGGTGAATTTGACTCTATATCTGAACAGGCTGGTTTCAAGCTCACGTTACGGACTCAGTGCTGAGATGGGAAGCTCCGTCCCTTTCAGAGCAAAGCTCCGTCCCTTTCAGATCGCTGCAGTCCTTACAGACCCGTTCCACTCGCAGAGAAGCGCGGGGCAGCGCAGCAGCACAGCAGCACAGCAGCCCCCGTCCGCCCCGGCGCTGCCGCCAGGTGGCGCTGTCCGCCCGAGCAGCGCACAGCGGAGCGCGGCCCCCCCCGGGGCGGACAACGCGACTTCCGCAGCGCTCCGGGAGCGGCGTTTCAGCAGTTGGGGACGGAGCCGCCCACTTCTCTCAAGCACGCGCAGATATCGCCGCCGTTAAAAGCAGTTGCCAGAGAGCTGTTATAGAACCGATGAACCCATCGGGCTGCAGGGCTGACGCTGCAAGAACAACGCGGGTCAGTGCTGACAACCACCAGCAGGCAGAAGGGCCGAACGCACGAGGAGCAGCAGCGCAACGCAGCTAACGTTTACGGGGCAGGCGCGTAAACATCGCACACGCGCGACGCGATTCCTCCGTTACCAATGAGATCCCGCACACACAGCCCGCCGCGCCCCCGCCCCGTCCCCGCACGTCGCCCCGAGGAGCGCAGCCCCCGCCCAGCCCCGCAGCCGCCCCCCTTTTCCCGGCTCACCATGGCAGCCCGGCTCCCGCCGCCCGCTCCGCGCCGCCCCGCTCCCAGCAGCGCCCGGCGCAGCGCGGCCCCGCCGCCCGGCATGGCCCCGGCCCGGCCCCGCCTCGGGAGGAGCGGAGGAGGGACCGGGGGCGGCCGCGCGGGGCGGGGTGCGGGCACTGAGGGATGCCCGGTGCGGGTTCGCGGGTCAGGCGCTCGGGGGGGTTTGTGGGGCGCTCAGTACCCCCTGCCGTGTCCCCCGGCACCACCGAACAGAGCCCGGCCCCCTCCTCCTGACCCCCGCCCCTCACATAGATCAGCACCCATCAGACGAAGACATCTCCATTTGCTGATGGGCACGGAGGTGATTAGCGGGGAAGCGCAGCCCTTTGCCTCTCCAGCAGACAGAAGAGCTCCCCACCTTACTGCTCAAAACCTTCCTTATGAACTACATACTTCCGCCCTTGACCTTCAGTAACAGCAGTCTTATCCTTGCAGCCTTCTCTCAACACCGGAATACAGGACCCGACCTTCCCCCACAGTGAGGTATGAGCACCAAAAGGTGCCCCAGAGACACCTCCCAGGGATACGTCCTCTTCGCAAAGCTCTCTGAACTCATTTGCTCTCTACCTCCAGTAAGTCAAAGCTCACAGGACATGGAGCAAGACAACCCACATCTAACCCAGCACCAAAGGTGCAAAACAGTCACCCTGTAGAGAGCTGTACAGCAAATGCCTGAACTTTTCTAATTGCTGGAATGACTGCCCTGAAGTATAAACCAACACAGTTAATAGAAAAAGCTTTGCAGATATTAGAATAACTCAAACGAAGTGAATTGGTTTTTAAAACATATTTGTCTTTTTCGCAGTTCATTTCACTGACAAACTGGTTTAGTGACACCACCATTCACCTGTGTGTCCCTGGAAAACTTCATTTCAGGAATCCATGAGCCAAAAATGCATCCTAATTCCCACATGTTGACCACAACGTCCACGTAGAGCACCACCTCATACATCTGTAGGTTTGTGAAAGAAGATTCCCAGATCTCAGCAGTACAGAAGCAACCCTGCTCTCCAGCCAAGCACTGTCACATCTGCAGGCCAATGTGCTGTATTGGATCTACAAAGCTTAGAGATCTCTTCTTAAAAGTGAAGCAGAATGGTATCACATATTTACATTAAGGTCCATGAAAAATAAACAGGTCAGAGCACTTTAATAAATACTTAGTTCATGTTTCTCCATATTAGTTCACTCACCACTCTATTTACCTCAGTTCACTTTATAAAAACACAGTAGTTGGTAAATAAAGCTGATTTTCTGCCAACATTATAAATTACAACCAACAAATTCAACAGTTCATTGTTAAGTACTTCCACTCCACACAAAACCTGCTTTACACACAGGAAATGGTGCCCCTGCTTCAGCACCCTGAGTCACTCTTGGTGTTCATGCTCCTGCCCTGGGATCAGCCACCGAATGCTCTCAGTCCGAATGGTAGCATACATGATAAAGCTGGCCAGAAAGAGCACGGAAAACACGAGCAGCCAGTCTACTCCTTTTGTCAGAACGCTGGGCAGAGGCCCCTTCCAGTCTTCCTCTGTCACAGTCACATCATTGTTAGCTTCTATACCTGGAAAAGAATGTCCTTCATCAACACTTGTAACGATCATTAAATACAGAGAAGTTCTCTGTCTTTGCAGTTCCGTTCCTCTCCTCAAATTAAGGCACACATACAGTCAGACCTAAATGTTTGTTGAGATGGTTCTTAGATTTTAATATGTCGAGTATATAGCTTGCTTATGGAAAACTGAAAAGCTATCAAGGTATATGCACAGCTTAATAACAGGAAAAGCATTGTTCTGTCCTCATACACCACAGTTTTTGTAAGCTGGGGCTTGGTTTCCAGCATCTCCGCTGTATTTGGAAATACAACAATTTCTGGCCTCTAATGAAGGCCCTCGTATACCCATGCGTGGTTTCTTTTGTTTGTTTTATTCTCCAGCTGCTCTCATCATGACACCGGCAACATTCTCAAGGTTCCCTTACTCCCACATGAAAGATTTGGGCATGAAGATGTGCCCAATCTTTCTACCTTAAACCCCACTGTTTCCCTCTACATTGCAAAAGCAGCCCAGTCAGCTTCTGGTTTCACCATGCCTCAAAACTCAGTTCACTACAGCAATCTCTGCTGGATCCTCCCAGGGTTTTCATCAAATTCACATTAAATAACAATATAAGAGGAATAAATTACAGTAATAAGAGGAAAGCTGTGTATGGAGCTAAAAGCCAACTTGTTTTTCCTACTGATACTTCAGTGCTGCTTTACATACCTGTTTGATTAAAAATGAAGTCTTTCAGTGTTTCCAGTGTTCTGTCTGTATGATTAAATCTAGCCATAGGTTTAGCACCTTGGAAAAGGAGGATATTGGGTACAGCTACAGTTCCAAACCGAGTTGATAAGCTGGAGAACATAAAGCACATACAAGGCATGAAGGGAAAGAAATCTACTGAAGAGAGGAACAAAGGCAGTCACAGCACAGCAAGAGTCAGCTTCACTAAATGAGTCACTTTATAAGCAAATAATAAGCAGCCACTTCTTGCTGTATTAGGGATGCTTACTAATGCTGTATCAGTTATGTTAATAATATGACATTCAGCAGTGGATGTTTCCTCTCCATAACACAAGTGTTGTATGGATCCAGGTTTTGTTATCCAGGGATATGCATAAGATGAATAAATATTTAGCACTTCTCAGAACTGTGATACCCAAAAGCCAGCCAACAGAACAGTTTCCAGGCCAAGTAAGCTACCAACAGAGTAGCCTTTCCTTCCTGTAAAGTTGTCAAGAGGAAGAAAATATGGACACATTACAGTAAAAAAGAAAACAGACACAACTATTTATAACAAACAGTTAAAAAAAACACTACTGTTTTTAAAACACGGAACTTGCTATTGTAAATAAACTGAGACCAAAGCACAGGAAGTGTAAGTTACCTGCTATGTTGTGATGCATCCAGTGCCAGGAAGCGAAGAGTGGGAAACGCTCGAGGCAAAGAATTGAAATGAGGTGCCAGGCTTACGGAAAAGCGGCACCACGGCGTATAGAATAGGACCAACGTACAGTCACTGCTGTTTGGGTTTAAGAACTCCATCAGATCCTTAGAGAGAGCATAACAGACACAGACAAATATTTAATGAAGTTGTCCTATGTAGGAATGCGTCACTCAGCAATCATAGAATCATATCACAGAATGGCCTGGGTTGAAAAGGACCATAATGATCATCTGGTTTTAACCCCCCTGCCATGTGCAGGGTTGCCCACCACTAGACCAGGCTATCAATTAGACAGTTGATGATATTTATCAAATAGATACATATTTGTTTAACCCTTTTGAAAGAAATGGCAGTGTGTTTAACCTTTTTAAAGGTTATTTTTAAAAAATTACTAAAAAGAAGAAATATACAACACAACTCCCCTCCACAAAAACCACCATCTCTATTACAAGAGCCATGCTAGATACAGTAACTGGTATTGGCTCTAAGTGCCACAAACAACCCTAGAGATACAGATCTACACAGCCTTAAGGCTGACAATTCACAATAAGTGCACACGAGACACACATACTCGTGTACTGAGCTGTTGCTCCATTTATTCCAGCTCAGAATGATGCAGCGAGCATCCTTGCTCAAGCTTTCCCTGTTACACAAAGAAACCCACCAAGTCAAGCACTAGAAGTCACAAATGCACACACAGACCCAACACTTCCCACCCCCAACATGCTCGGAGCTGCACGATGCCGCGGGCTGCTCACCTGGGACACGTTCAGGATCTGCAGCGTGAAGTTGCTGATACCAGTAACGTTCCTCTCCTCGCAGCTCACCTTGGGTGCCTTCACGCTCTCGGCAGTGCCGTTGGGCTCCTCGCCCGCGGGCAGCACGGTCTCCAGCACGACGGCCTCTCCGGGCGGGGCGGGAGGAGCCGCGGGCCCGCTCCCAGCGCCGCACTCCTCTCCGCCGGCCGCCGCCTCGCAAGCCGCCGCCGCCCGCCCTTCTTTCGCCTCTCCCGGCACCGCCGAGAGCACCACGGGCGGCTGGCCCGGCGGTCCGCTGCCCAGCATCGCGTCAGCCATCTCCGCCGTCCGGTACCGCACCGCTTCGCCGCTGATCGGTGCGGAACTGCCGGCGCCCGTCTCCGTTACCACCCCTGCGCCAGGAGGGAGAGATCAGCCACGGTCCCGGCGGAGGCTCCGCACCCACCTCCCGTTTCCTCCCAGTCCCACTCCAGCCTCACCCTCCGGGAGGGCCCGGCCGAGCCCGGCCAGAAGCAGCAGCAGCCACCACATTCCCACCACAGCGCTGCGTCTCCCCGGACAACGGCCACTTCCGCCGGAACTTCTCAGGCGCTTCCGCTTCCGGTGCCGTGCGTGCATACGTTGGGAACGGAGGGCGGCGCGCCGCCATCTTCGCGTTCTCAGGCGGGGTGTGACGCGGTTTGGTCGCAGCGTGTGTGCGCGCTGCGGAACGGGCAGAGGACGCCTCAGGGGCTGCTGCTGGAGCTCAGATACCACTGCAGGGCACTGAGAAATGAATCCGTTAAAAATCACCACCGAGCCCAGTCACTGCCGAGTATAATTTGCACGAGAATTAATACTGAAGGTGCAGTGACCTAAAGATATAAAACACGAGTTAAGTTTGCATAGAGAACACAGCAGTCCAGTTGGTAGAAGAAAACAAGCGAGCACGAAACACACACACGGAATCCAAGAGGCTGTGGGGAAAACGCGCCCTCCATTCCCAACTGCAGCCAGAGCTGGTATTCTGAACTTCAAACCTGCCTTTTTTCCTCCACAGCTGTTCAGTGGCTCACGTTTTCCTGCCTTCAAATGCCAAATGCTTTTAGGAAAAACATCTAGGTAAAAAAACACCACCACCACCCCACCAACACCAGAGTGATGGATCTGCTGAGTTGATGACCCATAAGGAGTACCGAGTCCAAGTCCCGGCTCCACACAGTTGACCATCTATTCAAAAATCAACGATACGTTAGAAAAGCTGTCTGTTGGAAAGAGGAGGACCTGTGTAATATGAGTGTTGTGCTGCACCCATGGATGAACACTAAAACGGCAGCCATTTGTGCACCATGGACTTCAGAGCTGCAGCTTTCGGTCACAGTGGGCAAGCTCCTTCCCTGGCAATGTAAGGAGTGAAAGACAACAGAGTGGCACAGGGACAACGCCAAGGTCTTCACGTTTCCATTCACTCATAAATCCTCACACGGCTGATTTTCTGTGTATTCAACAGCGCTGTGAGAAGAAAACAAAATAAGCATTGAAGTCACAACAGAGACTGAGGTCACACAGGCAGTTCTACCTCACACTAAATATGGGAGGTGTGACTTTGCATTCTGTTCTCTCAAGATGGCCAGAGCTGAATATTGACAAAGATGATCAGCAAAGAACTTTTTAGTATCATGCGTATCTCAGAAGCCTACTCTGAATAATCAAACTCACACTAATTGCTACTGTGATATTTTCTCACTAATTGGAAACAAGTTTTTGTGGTATGAAGAACACAACATGAAAAGCAGGATGATTTATCTGCCTCAGATCATTTAAATATCACCTGACAACTCCACACATCTTGCAGCTTCAAAGTAGATAAAAGTTGTTCGCTAATGACTCCTTCCAGGAACCCTGCAAGATAAGCAGATATTTTTGCCACGTTTTCACTGGTGGGAAGAAGTGAGCCATTGCCATCCTTAGGCCATGCGGGGAACCTGGGAGCAAGCCAGCTGCAGAGCACTGTAGTTTTGGGCTGCCAATCCTGTATGGTCAGGCCACACCTCTCCCCTACATGTTAAGCAATACACAGAGCCCCAGGCAGAACCCTGTAAGAACAGCGCACAGTGCAAGTCAGCAAGGCAGCCCCTTATGTTTAGGAATTACATGATTAACTGTTAAGGACAATTTTCATTTCTCTTGGTCCAAAAAGACACTTTGTTGAGCCATCATACTGAATAGGTATGATATTGCTAATTCACACTGTATTGTTTGTGCTACTGGAAGAGATCCCATTGAGACAGTTACTACACGAGAGCATTAGGATGCCAGTCCAGCTCCAAAGCACACCCTGGTGTTGAATCAGACACATGAACGGCATTATCAGGAAGATAAAACCACCATAAAGCTTCCTTTAAGGTCCAACCTGCATAGCTGGCAAACACTGCTAGTCTGTCCATATGAATAAATTGTAACCTGTGATAAACGTGAGCAGCAAAGCAACCTCCAAGGCTGCTAAAAAGTCTGAATTGTGTAATTTATGAATGCCCTCCAACTCTCACACAAATGCTTTGTGTGTTTTTAAGTCCACACGAACATGAACACAGTCTGTTGTAGTCAGATTCACCTGCACTTCAGGGAGACAAAGAACAAAACCAATCACCTGATTTTAAGCAACATCTGTACAAGTTGCACCACAACGTTTTACACTTACCTACAACAGAGACACTGGGAGAACAAACAATTCCTGTTTACAGCAGAGGCAGGTTAAAGTTATTGGTCTGACATGCTGGCAGTAAGAATCTTAAGCCAGAATTTAATATATATTAAAACAAAAAGCACATACAAAATAATCATTAGGTTTTAAAGTATTAACTTTATTAATAAATATACATCCATATGATGATGTAAATACAGATCATGAACACTACTCCATTCCCATACACATAATTGCACACGAGTAGCTCAAGTTCATGGACATAAAAACATACACAGTATCTAATCAGGCTTTTTACAGCAGAGGACAGGGTGCTGATACTAGATATTTAACAGATTACTGTTTCCCCAAAGTAAACCTGTGGAAAAGCAAACAATGAAAGGTTAAAGTATCAGAAAGTGGTTCCAAACTTCAGAATACAGATTTACCTATCTGAAAAAAAAATCTTAAAGAGAAAAGTCTAGTCTCTACTAAAGTCATAAATATATTTAAGCAGTGTTAAAATATATGCATTAAAATAGAGAAGAATAAACTTCTTTTGTGGTCAGAAATTAGGTCTGCAGTTCAAAGTATTTATGATTGTTATCAACTGTTTTAACTGTCAACTCTAAGGATAGCATGAAATGTTATTATACACACAACAAAGAATAGCAGAGTCTCAGTTAATGAAGCCAGCAGACAAATGACTTCATTTCACTCTGCCTTTTAAAGCTCTTCAAAAAGGGGGAAGGGAGTTCAATTCACATCTGAATTACTCTGTGTACTGTAGTTCCAAGTAATTCTTTTCATAGACACATCACTTTTCACTGACAAGGCTTGGTTTCATCCCGACCAAACTCAGATCTTTCAGATGAAATGAAAACATATTCCTTCAAAACAGAGATCTTTAATGGCTCTTGATACGTCGTTATTTTGATTGAACTAAATCCAAGACATAAAGAGTGCTGCTTTAACAACAAGGCTAACAGCTGATTTTAAAAGTACTGTATTAAATTTCACAGTTAGCCTCTTCTGATGGATGGTATCTGTTTTTTTCCTGCCAAAATACGGTGCTATCATCTTGAATATGTCCAGTGCAAGACTTTATAGTAGCAAAACTATTTGGTTTTAAAGTTTAAGTAAATTTAATCAGAAACTGAATAGTCGTTACTCTATGTATATTAAACAGTGAACTTGTATAGCATCATCAAGGAGTAATAGCAAGTGAATACATTTCGTTCATGTATAAATAAGACGTTAGAAACTTGATAATTAAAAGAAATCATTAAAAAGCAAACTTGACATGTAGATCTTCTGAACAGTGTTAACACACAACAGTGATCCTAGCTTATGAATAGCTGAATTATGATATAGAATATAAAATAAGCAATTTACCTTACAAGTTATGTTTTCATACTACGGGGGGAAAAGTCCAGTTTTCCCACTGGTACTAGTAAAGTTTAGGCATTAACATGCTGCTTCAGTGTTTATGTTGAAAGAAAAGTGTTGTTTGGTGTTTTTTTTTTTTAAGCACAATGTATTCTGTAGATTATACATAGGCAAAGCAGAAGTATTTGAAAATTCCATTCCTCTTTCACTTCAAAATGTCTTCCTTCCTTTTTTCTTCCCCTCACAGCACGGCGCCGGTAGACTACAGTCAGATCTAAATAAAGCAGAATGAGGAAATGCCCAGCAGGACCCTGCTGGTCTCCCTGCTACATCCCAGGTGCCACGCAGCCCTTTACAGACTCTCCGAACACTCTTCTACTTTATGCTCCTCGTTTCACAATTGACAACATTAATTGTTGTTGTTTGTTTTTTTTTTTTTTAAACTGGGATTCTATTTCATTTGATATAATTAATAAACACTGTAATGAACAGAAATTGCTTAGATGATTTCATTATTTCATCAGCACACTCGATTAAGATTCATTATACTAGCAGAACAGTGATACAGCTGCATTATCTCCTGACACACAGCACAGCACCATCGAGTAGATGTACGAGTGAGAAACGGAACAGGAGCAAACCAGATAAACAGAGGAGGTAAGTGGAGTTTCTCCAAGGTACAGTGGTGACATGCAACACGTTCCTTGCCAGCGAGGTGTGACGCTCCTGCAGGTACTACATTCAGCTGAAGAGGACTGCTTTCCCAGCTGAGTTCAGGTAAGAACTTAAAGCAGTCTTTTTGTTGAAAAATCATCTGATTAAAAACAGCCAATACAACACAGATCCTGAGGGTGAATTAACTCACGATAGCATTTTGCATGTGTCAGAAGTTACATCGTTCTGAGAAATCGCTAGATTTCAGACTTGTGAGTTTGCTGAGGAACAGAACGTATCACTGGATTTCATAGCTTCAGCATGAAGAAACTATTTTTAGTAGCAGTTTAGCTGCCGTTAATTCAGATATCGACTAAGGAGCCATCCAGTACAGCTGAGGTTCATTGTCTTAGTTGCCAGTGCATACACAGTTCCCCAAAAACAATTCAACACACCTATCGTAAAGTACAGCATAAAGTCCAGCTCATTATGTGTTAGGCATCACTGGAACACCTGAAGGCTTGCTGCTTTTTTCCTGATAAAAAAGGTATGAAACATGACATCTGTTTCTTAAGCGGTCATCACTGAAATCAAGAGCTCTCATCAAAATGTCAGCAGGCCAGAATAGCATTTATGTTAACAAAAGTTATCAGTTCAGCATAAGCACTAATTAACCCAATTTCTTTTGCTCCCCAGATTGCCAAGCTTTATATATCCACCCCCTCCCCGGATGCATGAACCTCCAAATTGATCATAAAGTCACATTTTGCTTCAAACAACTTAAATAGAAACTTTCTTCCAGGTGGGGGAAAAAAAAAAAAAAAAAGCTTGGATTCCAGTAAAAATAAATTTAGAACAAACAATCTGCAACATTGAGGATTGATAGATATTTTTTTGAAGTCTAGATTAAAGTATGTGCACATTACACACACACATACGCTCTCTCACACTTAAATTAAACACACCCAGCTGAAAAATGGAACATTTCTTTTGGAAAGAGGGAAGGCTTAAGTTTGAGTCAAGAAAGGTATTTATAGTCAACCAACAACATTTTTTTTCAGCTTGCATGCATAGATGAATTCCTATGAATTACTTCATCTCTGGGGTCTAGCAGTGCAGTAAACTGCATCCTGTTTGCATCAGTCATACAGTTTGCTTTTATAAATCATGAAAATGGTGTCCTTTGGTAGATATAGAACGTCCCGTAACTTAAATATAGCGTAAGTGTCCAACAATGCAATAACTGTATTTCCAGGAATATCTGGCAAAACGAAGCCTGAAAACTTGGCAACAGTGTCTATTTAAAAAGTTTAATTTGTAAACATTATAGATTAATACTTTAAAAGCTATTAAACTGTCGCCACCTAAGCACAGATTTTTAAAGGCATAAACCAGTGTAAATAGCTATTTACAGATTAAGGACGTACTGTTTAATATTAACCAAGTGCGTTACTAGAACGAACAGTACTTAATTTCTTATAAAATCTTTCAAAATGTAAAGAATTATCTGTGGTTTGGTAAATATATTTAGGCATTTCTAAATTACATAGCAGAATCCTGTGCCAGCATAACAAAAAGAACAGCTATCACCTAAAGGCAAATTAGCTTGTGTTAATAAGGCGCCGTGACGCTGCAGTGCGCTGCACCAACGCTCAGCTTTCTGGTATATCTTCAAAAATATTTTTGGAACATTAATTGAAATTGACTTCATGCTACAACTCCAGAAATCAACACTGAGAAAAAAAAAAGGTTGGTTTGGGTTTTTTTTTTTGGTTTGGTTGTTAAGTTTCTATGGATCTGTCTGAGGTCTGTAGAAGCTCCTGCAGAAGTGAAGAACGCAGCTTGCTTTCTATTCCTTTTAAAAACACACAGGAACTCAGAATGTTGCTGTTTTTACTAGTTAAACAGTCCCAAGTAGATTCTTTATCACGTATGAACTCATCTGTACCAGTTCCCTATGATGAGATAGGCCCCATCATGAGCCACCAGCCAGCTAATTCTATTCTCCTTTCAATTACGTAATGCATAACCACAAAACTAGATTTACCTGAAACTGAATGTAAAACTAGGAACATGGATATTACTCAGGTGTAGACACCACGGCCTATGCTTCAGTTCAGACTTTCTTTTAAATTATGATTTAAAAACAACAGCAAAAAAGACTATGCCAGTGCCCTCTCGACACTGCTTTAAAAGTTACTGAACTGCACCCGTAGACTATGGCATTATTTGAGTAAAAATAAAATCTAGAAACTCAAACGTATGCAAATGCTACAATAAAATGCAAGAAACATGCCAAAATCCAGAGCAAAGCAGATTAGTAAGCAGTTACTAATTCCTTCCTTTCATTCGTTAGGCTGCTTGAGTTTGCTGCTAGTTTCACCAACAGCATGTACTCCTCTGTTATGCACCATAGGATAAGGAAAAGCTGCACTGCCACAAGTATAACTTAGATTTGCAAACCGGGATTGAGCTTTAATGCTACCTGGAGGTCTGCCTGGGCTGACTTTGTATCCTGCTGCTTTAGTTGTGCCCAAGGGTCTGCCTGGACTTGTCTTAAATCCAGCTGCTTTGGTGGTCCCCAGGGGTCGACCCGTGCTGGTTCGGTACCCTGCTGATTTTGTGGTCCCTGACGGCCTCCCACGTTTACCGGATCGGTTGAGGTTTTTCTTTTTCTTCAGTTCATCTTTTGTTTCTATATTCCTGCCACTCGTGGTCTGCAGGTGGGATTCGTTCAGCGCATCTTGTCTCTGGCACGCGATCGGTTTGTGGCTGACTGCGTGGCTGTATTTACTTTGCTGCGTGGCATACAAGTCAAACTGGTCAGCAGCTCTCACGTTGTCTTCGTTAAGGCAAGAGCTCTTGCCCGTCCCACAGAATGCTGCATTACTGCTGGCAACAGGGTGCATCATTTTCTATCAAAAATAAGAGAGACAAATCTGAATCAATAACAAACAACACTGCACTGTTCCACAAGCAGATCTTTCAAGATCTACCTCTGTTTCCTAACACGAGCACAAGCAGTTTCCATTTCTAGTAAACAGCGTTGATGCCAGTAAATAACTTTTTTTAAATGAAAACTTTTAGTAAGTTTTCACTTGAAAGTTTGCATGGTAACGTGCAGTTAAAAGCAACTATTTAAAGGACCCTATTCAGGAGCACACAGGGAAGAAGTGCATTAAGGATCTGAACAAGAGAATTTCAGCCAGAAGATACACAGCATCTGCTCACCCACTGTGATTTCAAAACCCTTCTAACCCAATCTCATCCACCTCCCAGCTGCTCGAGGTGTAAGATTAGCCTGCATCTGTGAGCAAGGAAAAACACCACATCGTTCTCCTGATTCAACAGATACAGGCTCATGGAGATTGTGTTGTTTTAAACGCAGCAAATTAATAAAACACTGATCAATTTTGTTGCTTCTTGCTACAATTATGTAAGAAACACAGAAATAGGTGAGATACTCTGCAAAGACAGCGGTGCCACAGGTGGGAATGCAGAGCTGCACAAGGAATCATTACAGAGCAGAAACTTCAGGACGCTACAAAGGTGACTCCTGTGCATGCTGCTGCACACTGCCCCAGCTCCAGCAGACAGACAGTCGCCCAGCAGCAGCCAACGAGGTGCTCAGAGAGGAACAGGATGACATTTGCACCCATTCGACCTGTGTAACATTTAACCACGCTGAAGACAAGATTAACCCAATCAGTATCTGGCTCTTCAGAGCAATGCTGTGCCCTACAGCCACAATTGGGAGGACAAATGTTTCTCGCTGTGGTATGTTCTCTAGCAGGTAAGGTCTGGAATATTGATGGCATTTTGCCTCCTGTAGATAAAGAGCATCTCCTAAGGCAAACAAATCTAAATACTACCATCAATTACTGAATTGATCCCACAATTGCAAGGGTTTCCTCCCAGCCAGAGAAACAGAATACCAGAAGCAGTCTGTTTACCCAGGAGAAAATCCCCATGCATGCCCTTTCCTTCTGATTACAATGGTTACACTCCCTGCTCAAAATCCCATTTACCTTGGCTCCACAAATGCAGGTTACAGTGTAAGCATTACTCTTGTGCAAATAATATGAATATGTTTTTATGTCAAATAGTGAAACTGTGATAGCAGTATAGTCCAAATAATAGATGGCTCTAGCAGAGATTATCCAGGCACTACAATTCTGCACGTTGAATGGGGAAATGGTGGAACAAATATGAAACCACTGTTACTGCAGATGTTGACTAGCAAGTGAAAAAATGAGAACAATTAGCAAGCCTGCCTTTAGCAGAGAACAGGCAGGGTCAGCACCCAGTGTCCAGGGCAACAGAGCTCTGCAAACACTGCCTTCAGGTGGAAAACTTGCCTGATGCTAGTTCTCCTTGCATCTGGTCGTGGTCTGTGTTACTGCTATTACTTAAGTCATGACAATGTCAAGTAGTACCCAAAGCTCGTATTCTGTATTTTCTTTTACTTGAGACATGTTTATGAAAAGTTTTCTTTAGAAAAGGGCTCTCTAGTCTACCTTAGTTACCCTGGCATGGACATTTCCAGCCTCATTTTTCTGTATTCACATTGCAGGAGGGAATGAAAGGATGAAGCAGGCACACTGTATGAGTCACCTGTAGAGCAGAAGCAAGTTTTTTGTTGGGGGGGATATAACTGAGGAAAGAATGGTATAAAATCCAAAGCGATGCCAGCTTAAAAATCCCACTCCAGCTATACTGTATGAGCAAATGCACACAACTTTGTGCCCAAGCATTCTTCAGCAAAACCAGCCTGAAAAGTCCCCAGTGAAACAGAACGTACTTGTTTTGAACCTGCACTTAAGTATGTAAATAGAAATGTGCAAGCTTGTTTAAATCAGTTTTAAATCCTGCTGAACATCTCAACATAATAGTTAACACCAGGCATTGCAGTAAACTCATTCAGTGGCACTTTGAGAGGGTTTCTACTATAGGCTGTACCGAGTTTTCTGTTTGGATCCTTCTCTATCTAGTAATCAATTTTCATTCAAATGCTGGGGAAAGAAGGAGACAACTGGATAAACTAACTCTGGAAAGAGGCAGCACAAGAGCTCCTCACACAATGAAGCACAGAAGCTGCACTGCTGCTAGGAACCAGGATAGGAACAGGGCCACCCATCTGGGACCTGCAGGTTTTGGTGCTGGGGGTTCTGACTGTGGCTGTAACCCCACCTGTGAGCATACTGCTGTATTACCACACTTCTGACTGCCCACAGAGCTGACCTGGCTCAGCACTAGTGAGGTGAGCACGAGGTCTGGTTTGGCTCACGGCTCTATCAGCGAGGCTGCCTCTAAGCATCTTGTATTTCACGGTCAAGACTAACATTCTTTGCTCTTTTCTGCTGGGAGATGAAACAGAAATCTTAGTAGAGGCAATACAGACACAGCAGAAACTTAAGAAGTTTCACCTAATTCCTGTGATATTATGACTCTTGGTTAGGCAGAAACAGTGCCTCCCTTTACCCCAAATACAGCACTTTTCTAGCTGAAGGCTGCTGAAATACACCTGGAATCGGGGCCTTTGAAGATCATTGGAAGCCCATCTACAGCTTTTCAAACGATACCAGGAAAGGTAAACTCCTATTGCCAATATGGAGAATTGTGCTTTTAATGACAGTGTATAAATCCCACTCATTTCCCTGCAATAGCTTCATCAGTACAGACAGAGCTGTAGGAGACTGTATCAGCACATCTTCATCACCACCCCATCCTGCTTAGAGCAAACACATACAAAGTCTATGACATAGCACTTAGAAACACAAGTATTATTTCTGTGCTAGTACCCAGAACGTCACTTCTCTCTATTAGAATAGCTGGAATGAAGCACAGGACCAACTCTGTTCAAGCTCCATACATAAAGAAGGCTCTGTGCCATATTCAGCAGCACAGGGACTGCAGGCTCCAGGGACACCGAAGGGCTCCGTTCGGTTGCAGGGGGCAGTGTGAGAAGCAGATGAGTATTTTGCCTTTAAAGACTGCAGCAGAGATACGGTATTGGTTTTGCTCCTCCTTCTTAGGATAGCAGCTAGGAGAAATACTTCCGTCGATAAATAAAAAGAATCCATTATATGAAATTAAACACTTTTCAAGTGTCTCTTTTACTGTCAGCTCCCTTTCTGACCCTTGTTAGAACAAGAACATGTTAACTCTCACTCACTGCTTGTTTTCCAAATGTTGTACCTCAAGAATTCCCATTACAAAGTCAGTGGCACAACATACACCACAGCACCTCAATCTGTATTCGAGACATAACCTACCCCTGAAAATAGTCAACCAGTTCCTTCACACCGTGCTTATACAACACCTTCTAAGTGTTCATTGCATAACACAACTTTTTTCATCATCTGACAACAGGTAAAATAAATTGAAACGAGCCAAAATATAAAACAATTTTGCTGGCACTACTGCAATAACACAGGATTGCAAATAGAAATTGTCTCCTGAAGCGCTGTCTCTTCTTTCTCCAGTTAGTCTTTATCCAAAGAGACATCCAGCCCCAAAAATAAGTCTGTCCTACCTGAGGGCCGAGTTTCAGTAGATATCAACACCAGCTAGACTTTTTCCTGCAGAAATTAAGATCACGTAAGCACGGAGTGATGATGAGAAAGAGGACGCTCAAACGAGTTAGTATAGCTTCATGAAATCGAGGACCAGGTCAGTAATCTAATTAACTGCCCCTCTGATTACATGCACACAACTGGCAGTTTGGCTTCACAACCAGCAGGAACTACTCCTACCCACATTTTTTCTGAGCAGGATGATCTTGCTGTTTCCTCTTCTTATACACTCCGGCTCCTTGTACCAACACTAACCGTTGTGCAAGAGCAGGACAAGCCAACATCCAAGCAAAAACTGATCCAATGAGAAAACAGCAGTTGGCTGGCACTGGGGCAAGAGAGGAAGCACAGGAACATGCACAGATGGACCAAAGCTCTTGGTTAGCCAACACCACGTTACCTCACTGCCACCAACTGCTCTCGCTCCTCCATGACCCACCCCAGTTACTCACAACGCTGGCCAGAGCTCACAAAGATGACTTTTTGTCAATTCAGTGAATGTAGAAGACCTGAACAGAGGGGTCTGATAAATCCCAAATGCAGCACAGGGACCGGAGGATGGGGAAGAGGCGGAGATGGTTGGAGGCAGAGCAGCATGGAACCAAGGCAGCCATCGGGCCACGCTGTGCCTGAGAAAGTGCAGTTGTGAAACTGCGCCCTGATTATTCTGCGGTTCTGTAATTACCAAATTTCAAAGCGAGCCAGATATGCATATGAATGACAGAGCAGGTGGAGGTGCATGTTTATAAAGAAAGTATCATTAGTGCTTGTAAAGCTGCCTCTTCCTCTAAAGGAGCTGTTCCCAAGTAAAACGGAGATCTCAGCTTGAAGATGGTTATT
Source organism: Gallus gallus (assembly GCF_016699485.2). Taxonomy (NCBI): domain Eukaryota; kingdom Metazoa; phylum Chordata; class Aves; order Galliformes; family Phasianidae; genus Gallus; species Gallus gallus. The sequence continues at coordinate 15,286,623 of NC_052544.1, forward strand.
CATCTCTGCGGGTGTTCTCGCCCACCTCTCCTCTCCCCAGGGAACAGCTGAGAGGCACGAGGTGCTCATTCATCTCCGTGGGTGTTCTCACCTTCCCCAGCCTCCTCCCACAGAAGGATTCTATAGCTTAAGAGAGGGATCAAACATCCCCTAGTCCCACTGCTGAGCTCCCCATGCGCGCTTCCATGAGGTTTCTCTGCAGCAGGATTAGCACAGGAGGCTCTGACACCGACCAACAGCCCCAGACACAGAGCCACCATCCATCCACCTGCCGGAGCTGTGCCACAGTGGGCAAAGGCACAGCGCCGCTCTGGGTGCACCTAACACTGCAGGGTAATGACAGACAGAAATAGCGTAAGAAAAACTCCGGTACTTAAATACTGACATAGAAATAAACCACTCATAAAGAAATGTACTGACCAAGTGTTCCTCATATTTTGAGGAAAAAAAAAAACCCAAAACAACATCAACAACAAGAACATGGATCAAATAACTGCTGCTTTCTTCAGTGACACCCAGAGACCCAGAGAGAAATACTAACAAACTGAAGGCGCAACCACCTACTGATGAATTACCCTGGAAGGACTACGCAGAATTAAGGGCACACTGAGCTATTTACAGATGCGTTAGTGCACAAACAGGGCTGGGAGGGAAGCAACACACCGCTCGGCAGCCCCGAAATGCGTGTGAGCAGGACGTGCACTGCCGGCACACCTCAAGCAAACGCACATCCATACCATCTGCAATCCCACACGCCGGCGGGTCGGCTGGCGTAGTGAGAAGCAGTACACAACACCAGACCCGGGAACGCCGAATGTAACTCCAGCGGCTCGAGCACAATACGTGGCCCCGCACCTGGGATGGGGCGAGACAGGAAGGCCGCAGGAGGGGCTGCCCGCGGGGCCAGGACTCGCGGCGACCCGGCTGCCACCCGCAGCACCCGCGCCGCTTCCCCGCCGCAGCCCGCTGCCTCCCCGCTCCGGCGGCGCCGCCTCAGGGCCCTCCCCGCCCCAGGGCCCAGCCCGGGCCCAGCCGCAGCGCTGCCGCCCGCCCCGCCCGGCCGTGCCGCGGGAGATACCGCCGAGGCCGAGCGGGGCCCCTTTCTCCGGCCCTGAGCAAATCGAGCTCGAGGGCCCCGCGGCGCAGCGACCCCCGGGGCCGGCTCCGCACCGCTCCCCTCCCCCGCCGTCTCCATCTTGCCCTCCCGCCGCGAGGAGAAGGGCCCCGGCCCACACCTACCTGCGGGGATCGGAGCGGCCTGCGGCGCCTGCGAGCCTAGGAGCGGCGCGGGGCGGCGGGCGGGAGCGAGCGGCCGCCTCCCCACACCCCGCCGGGCGGCTGCAGGGAGCGGCGCTGCGGCGGCGGGCGGGCGCGGGCGGGCGGCAGGAGCGCGCTCCCGAGCGGGGCCGCGCCGCGAGCCTGCGCGGTGCCGGGCGGGGCGGGGCGGGAGGAAGGAGGCGGCCTCGGGGGCGCCCGGCGGCCGCGCCGCCATTTTCTCCCTGAGAGGAGCAGGTTCTGCGGCCGGCCCGAAGCGGGGCTGGGAGCTCCAGTCTGTGCCCCGTTACCACATCCATCTCGCAGCACCAGCTGCAAGGAATACTGAGTCCTCAAAGAATTGTGCCCAGTGCTTCCCACCATCCAACCTCCTGCCATCGAGGTCAGGACCAGTGAGATGACACAGTAACACCCACAGCAGGGCACGACCAACTGATGATAATCAGTGCTCTTAATTACTCTAACAGCAACAGTGCCATATATTCAGCTGCACCGGCCAGCTTGCTGCCAGCACCCACAGCGAGCAGTCCGTAACAACGCTGTACATCACAAGTCCTCAGATACCACACACACCCCTGAGAAACTCACCTGGAAGAGTGCACACATTCTCCAACCCTGTGATATTCCATTCGTAAGAATATTCAGAGCTTTTCAGGCTAACAATTGCTGTGAAACATCCTGCCAAGACCATGGCTTGGATTTTTTTGCTGGTGCTTCCCAATGCATGAAGGAATCCCCACTTCTGACATAGAGCGGCAGGGAAAAGCAGCATTTATTCAGCTAAATTTAGCAAATTGTTGAATTTATTTATGAGTTTCCACTGCTTCTAACTCTTGTTGGAAATGCCACGTCAAGTCAAGGAGAAATTTGAGAATCTCTTTGGTATCTTATTTTTTCCTTTTGTCAGTAAGTTGGTGTGTAAGGTGACAGAAGTCAGGCTCCTGCTTCGTCCAGAAAAACATATCAGCTCAAAGAATGCAGAAATGCTCACAGCAACACACAGCAGCGAACCTGTAATTTGAAGCAGGGGCAGGTTCCATCCACAATGCTGTGAAACCTCCATCAGGCTCTTGTTGAGACTGCTGCTGCCAGAGCTCAGTGCTGGACGCGCCTTTGTGCGGCGCTGTGCCCATGTGGCTGCTCTGCATTGTGCCCTGGGCAAACCAATTCCACGAGTCACCTCCAGTGCCCACACTGCTCATCTGGTAGCAATGGGGCCTGGTTTTCTCATCCACACACCGCTAATAAAAACAGCAAGCAAACAAAGACAACTGTGTCTGTGACTGTCTTGTGAAATGCCCTGGGTCTGAAGCACAGCCATTGCACAGACTGGGAATTTGCTTCCCGCTTTCTAAGTTGTCATTACCAGTAGCAGACAATCACGTTATCTGTAAGGTAATGCAATGAAATGCGGCCTCTCCCTACATCTAGACCACAAAATCCCATTCTCCTGCACTGGGTCTGATGAATCCAAATTTTCAAGTTGAGCAGAAGTTCCTCCTGTTGCCAACAGAGAGTCACAGGAGCTCAGTGCTGTCCTCAGCTACACGGGATGCTGAGCAAGCTGTGACAATTTAGAGCTGTAACTGCCATGACCAACGCTCTACTTAAGAACACGTTACTGGAGCTAAAAATTCATTTGTTTGCTGACATACACAGGCAGAGGAAATGCATGTTTTTGTTAAGATTAAGGATTTTCGTTAAGCATAACGTTTCCCTTGCTAAGCAGTTACCTTCAGAGCAGTTGCCCAGTGCTATCTGTTTTTCTGAGAAACATTTTTGGGATGACAAACTTCACACTTAGAATGGTCAAAGTATAAAATAATAATCTTACCCTTCATAGTGGGTTAATAATAATTGTTTAGCTCACGACAACTAGTAATTTCTGAGGTATTAATTACTTTACCTCTGCTTATGCTGATTAGCTTAACAATTTTCTCTCTCTTAGTTTGGATAAAGGAAACTATTTCAATCTGTTTCAGATGAGAAGTCTCAGAGAAGCGGTGTTTGGGTGGCAATCACTCAGCAATAGTCATTTATTTAAAAACAATTGTTTCCACTGTAGCTAAAAATATCAAAACAAATCTTCCTGTCTACCACCATATAAACATCGTACAAAATGTACATTTTGGGACAAATAGGAGTCCAGCTGGGCACCTTTCATCTTTACATTTTTAGGTTGTTCTCCGCCTCCACTCCCCCCATGCAGCCACAGTTAGCTGGAAGCCAGAATTTCTTCTGCAAACGCCCAAGCTCTAAGAATACAAACTTGTTTAAGCTGAGACCATATTTGGAAGTGATCTGGGTCAAGAAAAATAATCAAAAGGAAAGTGCATTCCTCGGGCATCACGTGAGGTCAGCGTGCGCGCACACACACGTCCTGCTCCTGGGATCGGATGCAGTGAAGGGAAGGGACCGTGCACGACGCTCAGGAATAACTCACTGCGATTACACTTGTGGCAAGGGCTGGTTTTACACCAACACGCTGAGCACCTCAGTTCATCTCCAGCCTACTTAAAGGGCATTCAGGCTAACTTAGAAAAAGCTGCACTAAGTTGTACAGCAACATAGCATTGAGAGTGCGTGCCCGTGATAGAAAATTAAAAATTAATTCTGGCTACCTCCGCAGTCTCCATTCTTGCAAATAAACATATTTGTTTCTTTAACCATGGCAGTAGTTCTGAAATAACAGCAGTTTCTCATGAACATAAGCAAAAACTTGTCCATGACCCAGAACCAAATATTTCTTTACTTATCCACACAAAATACCACTCCCTGTTTACTCAAGCACTGCAAGCGGTAGGGTAACTTAGAAAGCCAGGAACGTTTCACCTTGGGTAGGTAACAAAACACATAAGCAGAGCCTGTTCTAACAAACAAATACACATACAGCACACCTGCACTCTTCCAGCAGCTGCGGACAGGAATCTGCCCAGGTCAGATTCCCTGGAAAGCAGTGAAACAGAGATGTTTATAAAGCTTTGGTCGATACTGCTGTACACATACAGGGAATAACCAAGTGCACTCTTTTTCAGTACTTAATTCTCTCTTCTCTCAGTTTTTATTCTCACCTCCACTTAATATTTTTTTACCTTGTATACTTGTTAACTTGAGAATTTCTTTCTTCTGTCTCATATGCATTTGGCTCCTGTTTCCGTGTATTCAGACACCTTTAATGCAACTTCCTTCCCAGCAGCAGCACCCATTAACTGAGTCTGATCTGCATCCTACTGCATTTCTAGCAGAAAATGACAAGCAATAGTTACTATACATATTTTCCTACTCCAAACAGCATAAGGCTAACTCAAAGAAAATGTGGAAGCAAGGTAAGTGCATAAAACAGGCTAGTTATTCAAAAAGACTGTTTCTGAAAAAATATACATTGAAATTATTTTTTATTTTTGCTGGAATTTAAAAAACATAGGAATATTGACATTGCATTTAAAAACCCCAGGAAGTTTAAAGGTTAGACATTGTTCCAGCTCTGAAATCCAACAGAGCAAAGCTGGAAATCACAAGAATGTTTCCATCGTGCCCTTCTGTTTGTTTGCTTTTAGAAGATACCAATATATATCCGAACATTTGAAAGAAGACTTTTAAAGAAATGTCAGACTGTCCAAACTTGAAAGTGCTCTTCATTAAATACATCAAAATCTGTTACTCTTCTTGGGGGACGGTGTCAAAAAGTGAAACAATTCCACAAAGAAGTTGTATGAAACATATCAACATCCACTTTTTAACAGAAAGAAACCTGATGTATTTAAAGGGAACCATCAATTTTTAGCTTGAGATTTCTGTTTTAAATTTTGAAATGCATTATTGTGTGCTTCTCTTTGTTCTACCCAAGGACTTACTGGATTAACATTGGCAAGTGTTACATTATAGGTGTTTTTATACCAAATGTATGCTGTTAATATCATCATTACTTCTCTTTCCTGTATTGAAAGTAAGACACAGACATGAGAATAACAGACAATTGTAAGCAAACGGAAATGGCCATTTAAATTACCTGAAGATTGGAAACCAAAGTTGTAAATTTATACAGCTGTGATGCAGATTGTATGATTTGTCTTCATCAGAGTTAAAGCAGTATATACACAGCTACTTTAAAATGACACATTTTTGTCAGCGTGTCAGGTAAGAAAAGCTTTCTACAAAAGTCCTTTTGAAAGTCATCATCTCCAAAGTCATGCAGCTGCCAGAACAAGACAGTTCAATTACTGCTGTTTATGCTGCAAATAAGTAGAGTAAGGAAAGCTAAACGGTTAGAGTAAGAAGTCCATCATGAATACTAATGATCATGTGGATGAGACCTCAAAAAGAAAGAAGGGTCTTGTCTGTCCCAGTAACGTGGTAGCTTACTGACTGCAGTGACAGTCAAAATCTGTGGATCCAAATCATAAATATTGTTATCAATTTTTAAAGCCATGTCCTAACAGTAATAAAGACAACAACCTTGAAGACAATCACATTAAATGTATATATAAGAACACTGTAAAAAATGTGACAGTCATATATTCATTACAAAAGAAGCTTTTCTCTTTTTTTCTTCCTGTCTCTGAGTATTTCTTTTTAAATGAAACAGGCTTTCATTCTTATGTCAGAAAATGAGAAAAAAAATAAAATCCTAAAATTCTGATGTTTAGAAAAAAAACATGGAAACTATTTTCATACTACAAAACATTTCACTTTACAAAAAAGAAAAGAAAAAAAGAAAAGAAAAAGAACACTGAAGAGTTATTGTGTTACCTGGATCATAAGGACAAAATGGGAGATGAAAGGGGTGAGAAGATTTTAAAACCTCAAGTATTTCTGGATAAAATTCTCTCTGACACTAGAGGGACATTTGTACAGGGAATTTCTGTGTGTGGAACCAGCCAGAGAGATGCTATGGATCGATCAGGAGAAAATCCTGCCTTTATTTTGGTGTTTTATCATTATTCCAGTATAAATTGATATGGTGTGAATCGTCCCCACAATATGAAGCAGGTACATTCTAACAATTTCCAACACAAATCTCAACACTGTTTAATTTACTTAACAGTATAGCCTGTCAGGAAAATTAAAATCATTTTATTTTATATTCTTTATGGTGTAAAGTATATAAACTGCACTTTTAAATTAAGTCATGCTTTGCCAAAACTGGTCTGCTTTAAGACTGCTAACCTTAGTGGAAAGAATTAAGATGTCTCAGCAAATACCAATTTTCTGTTAAAAAAATGTCCGCAAGACAAAATTAAAAAAAAAAAAAATCTTAATTTACAATAAGCAGTGTAAACAGCAAAAACAACAGAAGCCACGAAGTCTCACACACCAGCCACCAGCAGACAGATTGCTCCAAGTACTCATAGAACTTTGTATCTTCCTTTGTTGGTTGGTTGGTATGAATTTTGCTGCAAATAGAGGAGAGAATAAATCACAGTTAAAAGCAAAAATGGAGAAATTCATTGCAATAAAAGCTCACTCATAGTAAATCCATGTGACATGTAAATAAGCAGTCCATTAGCAACCTCCCTCCTTTGGAAGACATTTGTATGCAGAGGTCAACAATTTTGAGAAAAAAGTAAATCTATAAAGTCTCCTTAAAAGGAAAACAACAGAGGCATTAATGTAACACAGTGACACTGGGGTTATTTCAGAGGAAGCCATGGTTTCCTCAGCCACAGAACTCACACCACTATTAGTCAAGACAGTATCTTACTGGGGAAAAAAAAAAAGATGAACACAGCTGATTATCAGCTGGGTATGCTGTAATCCTATGGCAAACCAAATCTCCCAGGACATATAAAGGATGAAAATAAGGGGAATAAATTCTCCTCCCCCATGCTTGATGGTGCTGAAACTAGGAAATTAATGAGGAGCTGAGCATTTAAGGGGTTCTTAGTCAAATAGCTCTGTTAAGGTGTTATCTCCATCTGGTGGCTGGATAACAGCCATATGTCTAGTTGACTGAACAAAGTAATGTATTTTCTGGGCTGGTCAATGGTTGTTTTTTTTAAACTTATACAGGTTCCAGTCCCTGGTATTAATATAAATGTATGCCAGAGCACCAACATTTGTAGAGATCAATTTCATAAGGCATTAGTTGAAGCACTTTCTCTCTGCATTCTGAACATTTCACTCACCAATCTAATAAGCTCTTCTTTTATAAGTCGTGTGATTTCTGCCTTTGCTTTCTGTACAGCCAATTCATTGGCACCTGAATACAAAAAACAAAAGCGTAACAATGTTGGCTATTTTCACAAGCACTGTAAAGCCAAATATCCCCAACTATTTGTTGATGAACACAATGTTGTATAGGCTGCCACAGCTAGTGACAGTCTGTTCTAAGGAAAATACTTAAAACAGACAGTTGTAAATTACAATATTCAGAAATAAATGTATAAATATCATACTCCCTTAAGAAAGATTCTACTCAATCACCACATCATTTACAAAGTTTCTGTTCTAGTAGTTGATGTAATTTCTTATTCTTTTAACAGCCAAAACCCATAAATTCAACTTTTCTCTTTATTTCACATAGGCACAAACAACATCTTTGTGCTTATTTCTACCCCAAATTGATCCCATAAATGTTTGCTACTGTTCTATAGCAGGTCACCTTTCTTAAGAGCAGCATCTCTGAGCTCCCCATGGATCATCTGCCAAAGGGTATTGAGACAGATGAGCATTTTCTTAGCAATTACACTTATCTGTCAAGTAACTACAGGAAGTCTGTAACTGAGCATCCAAACACTAGAGAGATTCCATGCCTAACAATAAAACTACAGTAGTGTATTTAACTGAATTACTTAAAGAAAGAATGCTTACTCTCTATAGCCAAATAAATCTTTCGCTCTCCTTCCTTGGGTTCTTTGCCTGGAGGGAAATAAGTTCCTCTGATTGTAATAGCAGCTTCAGAATATTCACTGATTCTCTGTAGCGCTTCTTTGGAGGTAACTTTCCATCTGGCAGTCTGCAAGGAAAAGGATACAGGAGAATCAACAAGCAGAAAAGCATCAACACAACAGCATTTCAAAGCATAGTTGACCTTTTAGACAAACGACAGTACTACAGAAGCAAGACCCCCTTAAAGAACTTCCATTTTACCACACTGGAAGTTTTAAACCAGTAACTTTTTCTTACAATTTTCTGAAACAGCACTGAAGTATTTTATTTAATACTTTTTGCAGGAAGAATAGACCTCCAGGGCAAATATTCTGTGTACTTCCATTTAACAAAAAGGAACAGGATCAGAGTCATAGATAGTAGTATGGCCTTTCAAATATAACACTAGACAGTGTCAAAGGTTTCGATATGAGAGGTCAGTAGCAGAGGGTAAAAAGATTTTTGCATAGTAAGGAATGCTTGTTTTAGGGATATTCTCTGTAATACATCCAAAGCACTGTCTGTCTACAAGCTGAAAAGTAACCACAGATGTAGTGATTTCAACTAGAATAAGAACTAGAAACAAAACATGTTATTGGAGTGATCACTGTCCAAGCTATACTTGTTAAATGATAGTCATTAGCAAAATGTTTACTTGCCTGTGGGAAATCGTTGATCTCTAATTCTTCTTCATATCTCTTAAAAGATTCATTCTGTCCACCATCCTGTTTCTCTTCCTCCTGCTTCTCTATAGGTACATAATTCAGCTTAGCATTGATTTTTTCAGCCAATTGTTCTGCAATGGTCTTGGCAGATACTGTAGGAGCTTGAATTGTGCCTCCCCTAAGGATAGCGTTTGTAGCCTGCTGCATCACGTCCTGTAAAAAGGAACCCATCAAAATAAAAGAAAGAACAGGTCCATGTTGAAAACAGTGTAGCCAAAACAAGTCCCACGCAAGCCAGCAAGGGTATCGTTAAAGCTTTCTACATATTTCAAATGCCCACATAACAAACACATCTTCAGAATGTCCCTGTGTACAAAAGATCTTAATTGTCTTTCATACCTTCAGCTCAAAATACATTTGGACATACTAGACCATGTTACCCTAAGTCTGAACTGTGCATTAGATGCTTCAGCAGATATTCTGCAGCTCTGCTAAGCTGACAAAATCAAATTCATTTATCATTACTGATAAAGTTACACAATTTGCTTTTTTTTTTTGCCAAGGCAGACAAAGCATTTCCACTTCTACATTAAATTAGCTCAACTACAGAAACTACAACTTTTAACTGAGATAGCAGTGTAAATGAGCTACATAATGCAGTATGACATCAGAGAGAAGAAACAGTAAACAAAACAGCAGTGAGAAAACAAAAAACTGAACACTGTACAAACATCTTAAAAAAAAAAAAAAGTTCTGTAAACAGCTTACCTTAAAATGGAAGGGGACAAATACTTGTGCCTCTGCTCCGAGATTCTTCTGAGCATTGATTCTCAAAGCCAATCTTTTAGCAATTTCCAGTTTTTCTGCATTACCAGCTGATGGCGTAGGAGCGTTTGATGATCCCGGTGTTCCCATGTCTTTTACTCTTTTCTTTGAATTGAACATGCTTTCAATTTGTTCGTCAATCTGAACAAAATAAATATTATTAAATCACTGCATTTACCATTAACAATCATCTTAAAGACAGAAAACACTAAGGACCATTTAGTTCACATGGTTCACATGTAAATCTTGCATAAATGACAGAAGCATGCTCAGAACTACAGAACAAACTGAACAGATCTACAAACCAGCAATAAGTCTGAACGTAGCATTTACTTGCAAGTTCACAAAAAGGAGTCTAATGTTTGGAAAGAGACCTAGTAAGGATTTAGAAATAGAAAAAGGCCACTGGGAATTTCTTTAAAACACTACATGTAAAAAAAGCATTTGTAATTGAGGGCACTTGTAGTTCAAGGCAATCATTCCATTTCATCTATGGAAGATTAGTGTCAGTAAGATTAGTGTCAGTATTAACTTCTGTGACATTTACATCACTACATATTTTAAGCATAAAATACCAGTTGGTCAGGAACAGATTTTCAAGATCTTCATAGGAGAGCTATGCATCTTTTCTATCAAAGAATACATACACATCTATCCATGGAATTTAATTCACTAAATCAGTAGCACGGGACATGTAATAACAAAAATCCATGCATTCTGCAACATGCTCTGTAACCTACTGGAAAAAAACAACACATGAATACATTGGAAATCCTCAAAAAACTTCAGACACTTACATCAACTGCTGTATCTTCATCATCTGAATCTTGCAAGCCAAGAGCTGCTTTCTGTAACTTCTTTCTTTCGTTAGCCAAGGCCTGTTCTGTTTCATCGAATTTAAAGCCTTTGCCAGAGAATCCACTGCTTTTTTTAATCAGTTTTCCCTCCTAAAATAAAAAGTGTGTTTTCATGTATAAACTAAAGTTTTAAAAGCAATTTCTGAAAATAATAACTATGGAAATGCACAAATAATTAAAGTAATTTATTTAAAAAAGCAAACCCTAGCATGTTTAGAAAGCTCTTCAAATTTTAAATACTGTATTTTACAATGAAGTGCAATAAAAACAGCTGTGTTAATTCAGCAGACAGAAGCAATACACTACTGGGATTCTGTACAAAAAGCAACCAAATCAAACAACAACAACAAATCCCTAGATCTTGAAACCTCAGCACACATATGCGCTCTCAACGAACTCAGCAACGACTCACAATTGTATACAGTGTGCAACTGGACGCACAGCATACACATTAAACACAGAGCAAAGTACACTACAGAATAAAGGACTACTTACAGCCTTCTGCTGTTCTTTGAAGTCAGCCCAGAGCTTCTCTAAATCTGCAGGAATTGGATTCCCGGATAATTCCAAAGCCTTAATGATATCACCAGCATACCGTGCCTGATCCTCGGTAATGAACGTATATGCAAATCCCTAGTCAAAATTAATTTAAAAGATGGTAAAGAACAATCTCTACAGAAACTCTACCTCTAACTTAACTGTCATGCCCTCACACAGATGCTGCTGTTCTGGTCAATAAAAGTAACCATGATATTCATGCTTTTTTTTTTTTTCCAGTGGGATTGTAGTATGAATAATGTGATTTCCCATGAAGTTGACACAGAGGTAATCAACCACAGATGGCAGAAATTGAATTCCTTCCTTTCAATCCTGTCATGGTTTTAAGTTCAGAAAAGAAAACCTTAGAAACTTAGTAAGGCACATTTCCAACGGTGAAAAACACCAAACTTTAAGCCACAAATGGAATTTAAAAGGATATCTATATGGCAGAAGAAAATATAAATTCCAACTTTCAGATTGCTAAAAATTCAGAATGCATTTTACACATCATCTCTCAAAAACCTTAAGGGCACTCTAAAAGAAAACCTTCTTCACATCAATAACAAAATATTCCCTCTGTAGCTACCTACAGAGCTACCTACTCTGTACACTGAACACCTTTATCAAGCAGTAAATAAGGCCATTTTTTCAGTATTAACAATAACAGGCAAGTGATTACACTTACTTTATTACCAGCTCGTCCAGTTCGGCCTGCTCGGTGCACATAATCTTCATAATGGTTGGGACAACTGTAATTGACCACTAGCATCAATTGTTTTACATCCAAACCCCTTGCTGCTACAGATGTGGCCACCAGAAGTTTGCAAGTTCCATTCTTGAAATCATTAATTATGCTGTCCCTGTCATACTGATCAATGCCTGCAGGAAACCAGACACATTATGAAGCTATGAAGCTGGGCCTTTATTCATTTTTATTAACTATCTTCTGATTTCTACTCAAAAGAATTTGTACATTGGTCAAAATACTCTCCAACTTCAAAAAGCTCAAACTCTACGGAAATAACATTTCCATACACTTACACTAACAGGCAATACAAATTATCCAGAATAATAAACCTCTTCGTCTGTTATCCACAATAATGAAAACTTCAGTTTTTGCACTACAAAATCCTATAAAAAGTTTTGAAATAAAGACTTTCTATTTGACTTCATATTTCAGCTCAGATCTCATCTGGCAACTTTGTCTGTTCACTAAAGGCAATGGAACACTCAAAAAAAGGAGGTTATTTTGTCCCCTCTTCCAGTGTTGCACTACATGAACAGTGATTTTGTACTTATTGGTTACTGTACGCTCAAGAGCACTATATTTAGACAAATACTCTGTGATGAACAGTATCCTACAGAGATGGCCTCTTCTCACTGCTAAACCACTTCCATTGTATTACTTCTTGAGGGCAGAAAAGTGAGACAACAGCTGCTATTGTGGAATTTCAAAGTCTCACATAATACTCCCTCAGCTGGTGTTCACCGCTGTACATTACGCAGTTAGTAATACTCCCTAAGAGGTGTTAACACTCAGTTCACAACCCTACTGTAGTGAGACAAGATTTGGTATCTGATAACATCTCACAGGGAACAAAAGAAAACTATCACATCTGTTTCGAAATTGAGAAACAAATATACTTCCCCAATTACAAAGCAAAAGCTGCTTATGACAAAATATTCTAATTTGGTACTACGTAGGAACTATGCAAGATGCTTTTCTTCCTAACTACCACATATGAATATTCTAGGTTGGTGATCTTGACGTGAGCTCCTGAAATTGCAGATTACCTCCATGAAGAGACAAGCAGGGATAAGAAGCTCTCATTAAATCTTTCAACAACCCATCAGCGTGTTCTTGTTTGTCCACAAATATGATAACTGATCCTTTCTCCTGATAGTGGCCCAGTAGCTCTAGTAGCTTTAAGAACTTATTCTCCTCTTCAATCACAATCTGGAGAAAAAAAAAAAAAAGGAGAAAGCAAAAAGAATGTAATTACCTTCAGTCATTAAACACGTTCAGGATAAAAGGCATAACAATAATAAAAAAAAAATCAGGAGCAGGAGATTGCTTTTCCATGCTGCGTCCATCACTAGTGGCAGAACTGCTGCACAGCTCAGCAGTGTACAAACAAGTTAAAAAAAGTGATCACACTGCATTTGCAGATTAAGTTGTGCTACCTTTTCAGTTCACATCTAACAAAACTCAGTGGACATCTAAAAATAAAAGCTCTTTTTATACTGCTGGAAACCTTCTGAAAGAAGATAAGCAAGGTGGATGTGTGATACTTACAACATGCTGCTCCACATCAGAACAGACAACACTTCTGCCTCCAACCTGCACTTCTATAGGTTTACTTAGGATTCTCCGAGCTAATGCCTCCATAGCTCTGGGAAAAGTAGCAGAGAACATGACAGTCTGACGGTCAGGCCTGACGTTGTCTACAATGCGCATAACCTGGTTTAAGAGAACATTTCCTGTTAGTACTCAAGTACTGTAATTGAAATTCATATACATATAGAGCTGTCTCATTAAATAAGTTAGGTAATGTATGGATTACATCGAATACAAAATATTTCTTTACAGATTTCCTCTTCGGACCTAGGTGAGAGCACTGAAAGAGCTCTGGCTGCCCAAAGCTGCCAGCAACTACTGTCTAACATGTCTAACACATATATATGTAAAGATAGATTAGAGAGAAATTATGTTCTAATTAAGAATTTATCAAAACTCAAGTGTGAGGATAATGCAAAAATGAAAATGTTAGTTTAAACTGTCATCTATATACAGCACATTCTGCTACTCGTAGTCTAACAATTACATAGCGTAGGATACTGCAAAATCCTTTAAGTGAAAAGTAACAGTTCATGGCATTTTCAGGCATGTCATCAGTTACCTGAGGCTCAAAACCCATGTCAAACATTCTGTCTGCTTCATCAAGGACAACGTATGTGACTCTGCGGAGATTTGTTACCCGACCTGAGAAAGGAGAGGAAAAAGCACATGGGAAACAAAATCAAATGGAAATTTAGTTTCCCTCAGGAATTTATTTATATATGTGTGTATATATATATATATTTAAATATTACATATATTCTCACTATCTTCCAAGAAATGCATTAATTACTTGTTAAAAAAAATTCACTAAAAGTGAATTTTAGTGTTCTCATTTTAATCTCAAACATTCTGGGAAATGTGTAAAGTATGCACTAGGCCCTTTATTTTGTCAAACTCTTCTCTTGCATACCATCATAGGGCCAGAAGAACCTGTAAAATTCAGAAAACTGCCCTCGCCAAAACACATCATAAAACTAAGACTGAGATGAAGCAAGGAGCCACATCAGCCATAATCTGACAGCGCCACCTAGAAAAAAACATATTAGAGATTACAGCGCATGTGTGGAAGGCAAAGTCCAGTGCTAACTGTTGCAGCCTCAGAAAAATTCCTTTCATACATATTATCTGTAATGCTTCCTTGGAGCTAGAAATAACTATTTGAGGATAATCAGTAATTCTAGTTAACTGCTAATAATACGCATAAAACAGAGCAAGCAGTCTTTTCCAAATGAATATATAAAGATTAAAACCTACCCAGTATCACTACCAGATTTAAAAAGAAGGACCACCCCAAACTCTGGGACAGCTGGAAACAAAATGAGCAAGTTGTGTATCTGCAAACATCTGGAGCTGAGGATGAGCAGGATAATTAACACCCTTCCCAAACAAATACCTAAGAGGTTCCCTTTCATCAAAATGATTTAACTCAAGGATTTAAGAAGCATATTCTCAAAATATATAAGTATGTGGACATATTCACTTCCAAACAATTGCACAGTGACACTGCCGAGCGCTCTCAAAATGGAATATATATTTCCATACTCTCTATGACCAAGACTGAGGCTTCTGCCTATCAAACTACAGCAGAATTTGGTCCTTTCAGCTTCAGCAAATTGCAGCTGAAGCTTCCAGTTATTTTGTGGGGGTGATTTAGCGCTGCATTTTTTAAAAGGAGTTCACACTTAAGTAACAAAATACGTATTTATGAAAATCTACATTATCTATTGAACACCCTAACACTTCCATCCCCAAATAATAACTTCGTAAATTGACTTGGGAACAGCATTAATGTACCTACCTTTGACGATTTAAGTCTTGGAAGCCCAGTTCTATATCTCTTGAAGGTACTTTTTCCACAGAAGTTAAATAATGTCAACAGTTTAGTAGAGGTTTTGATGTGGAATAATTTAATAATAAAACTTTATCTAGCAAGCATGCAATGGTTACACTAGGACAAAACCTCTTAAAGCTGCAGTGTCTCAGTTTAAACCAACTTGAATACTTGATGCAAGGACAGTTCTTTCACAATCATGTAGGGAGGGCTTTTTTGTCTGGTGGTTTTGTTGTTGTTTTTTATTCCAACAGATAAAAGCAGTCAAATACTCTTCAAGTAGAAGCAAGTAACTGCTGAGCTACACTAACAATAATGTCAGACCAATGGGCAGACACAATAAGTAACTGTCAGATAGCCTCTTATCAAAACTTCAAGGTAAAAATTTGGAACACCATGTTTTACATTTAACAAATATTCTCAGAAGCTCTTCAAGAATGCAACGCTTCCTGTCCTCCCCCAGAAAAGCCAAGCCAATATATAATTACACCTATTATTAGTGCTGTATATTGTCAATAACTAGATAGTGCAGCCTGAAGAGATATAAGAAAATTCCATAAAAGCATTTAGCAAAATACATGATCTTTTGAATTCGTTAGAATTACACAACAAATATAAAAAATTCTCCAGAGGAAAAGGTTTTCTACTCACCATTGTTAGCTGCTAACATGTCAATCATACGTCCAGGTGTGCAAACAATAATTTCAGCACCTCTTTTGAGTTCAGCTATCTGATTTTAAAAGACAGTAAACTCAATTTAATAAAGGATTAGTGTTGTTTTTTTTTTTAAAAAAACCATGTATGACTTCACAAAAAAGCTACATACATTTCCAATTACTTTTGTATAGCTGTTTCATTAATGTGAACTGCTTATTTAAAAGACTTTACTTAGCAATTTCCTTAAACTTTTGGATTTCTTTAAATCTTGAAAACTGCTTTCCGAAAGAGTGACCTCTGGCAAACTAAGTTTGAAGTAGAAGTTCTTCTACTAGAAGTAGAAGTTACAGTGGGGATATGACTTTCACTACAGTTCCCAGCCTGCATGAAATACTATGTGTTATTCAAGTAGAAACGATGTATTCACTATGTTTAAAAGCCATGTTCCCATACACACAGGCAACCAAAAGATCAAATTTCCATAAATGTGGAGTAGAAAAATACCCTGGAAATCAATCACCAAATTACACTGACATGCAGTATTTGATAATGCAACAAACCAAAGCCAACATTCCTGGTTCTTGTTTGAGATAACTCCTGAGGGGAACACTCATAGAAATACAGCTTCTTGTTCACTTACCAACTACCACATCTCACAAGCAGTTCAATTACTGTCATGCTCAGTGCATATATATAAAGAAACAGTCTTAAATTTTAAAGACCACACTTAAGAATTTTCAAAAATACTGGTATGTTTAGGACTAAGTTACGTACAAATGCTTAAGCTTTTACATTAGTGCTGTTCATACAGAGAACGTTCAGAATAGATGTTGCAAACATACTGGATTTTATGGGAAAGAGAATTAACTATATCCACTTCAAAAGTAGTATTGATTAATAAAGTCCAAGAGTTATTCGACAAGCAATGTATGTCTTATGCACACCTGTTCACTTATTCCTGTTCCTCCATAAACACAGACAACTCGAAGTCCAAGGGTCTTTGAGAACTTCTTACACTCCTTGGTAATCTGCAAGGCCAACTCCCGAGTAGGTGTCATAATGACAGCTGAAATGCAAAGCATATTCATCATATGTTGTAATATAAGAAATGCTGTTATTTAAGCAATACAAAAGTAAGCTTTTGTGATGAAGTTCAAAGCATTTGCGTGAAGTATATGCAGCTCACTTCCTAACTTACTAACATGTATTGTTTTAAAGATGCAATTTCAAGAAAGAGAGCTATGACAGCATGAGAATGAGGTGGAAAACGCATCAAAGTTTCAAAATCAATCAAGGCCTCCTTTGCAGATATATGGATATGCAAGTGTTCTTGATACAACATTAAATAGCAGAGTGACCACAAGCAACAACAAACAGCAGTGCTCATTAACTAATGCTGCTCACTAATGGATTATAGTAACAGTAAGCATTCATTTCCATAAACAAGAGAAGAAGAACCTTCTAAAGCATACAACTGAGCTTTTGTTTATTTAAATTGCAATTTTGAAAATAAAAGCTTAGTACCTATGGGACCTTCTCCTTCTTCTAAAGCTCTCTGATCCATAATATGTCTGAACATGGGCAACAGAAATGCGATAGTTTTTCCACTTCCCGTTTTGGCAATGCCAATCAAGTCGCGACCATTCATAATTGCTGGGATAGCTTGGCTCTGAATGGGTGTGGGTTTCTCATAGCCATGTCTTAAAGAAGGGGAAAAAAAAACCATTAAAAAAACAGATTACAGGACCAAAATATGATTTGACAGACACTTATCAGTCATGCTAGAAGAAATGAGCATATTCACATTCACATCTATGTATCGGTGTCATTCTAAAAACATCTTAAAAATGGGCAGTAACATGATACAAATGGCACAAGGAACACTTTGTAACAACTGTTTAATTCTGACTGCAAAATGTTCTGAGGACTACACACATAACATCAGCAGACATGGACATATTGCTTTACACAACAAAGAATATTTTCCTCACAGATATATTTATGACAGAACACAGTAAACAAAATCAAGCATGGCATCGGTTGTACATCACTTGCTTACTTTTTGAGAGCAGTAAGAATCTTCATGGAAATACCACACTGTACCCAGGTTTTTATTGGTTTGGGGCAGCCTTTTCCCTTGACTGTTATTCCCTCCATCTCCAGCCGGTACACATTCACCTCTGAAACAGAGTATGCATTAGAATAGAATCAAACCTGACATTTATCTGCTACCTTGAAGTAGCATGAGGTTATCAGTAGTAGGGACCTGATTCATTTTCATTCTGTTGCTCAAAAAGAATTCCCCCTCCCATCCAAATTCTCATCAAAATTACTCCAAAGTCTTGAACTGTACTGTACTTTTTTGCTCTTTTCTTCAAGAACACTCCACACTGAATCAGAATGTGCTGTTTCCTTGCACATCAAAACGTGTTCTGCTCATACCTGTACTTACCTTCTTGTGTCATTTTAGCTAGTTCAGGTACTTCAACATAGAAGTTTTTCCTGAAGGGCTCATATTCTATTTTTCCATGATCCACTGGTTCTAGCAGCTTTCTCTGCTTGGTCTGATAGCCAGTTAGGGCAGTCTGAAGATCAACTTCCTCTTCTTCTGAAGAATACTGTATAGATTATAATTAGTGTGTAAGTTACTATGAATGACATTCTGAGATGCTGTTATTTGTTTATACAGAAACTTGACTCAGAAGCAAGAGTTTTTCCTTAGCCCATTAAACCAGATACTGAAAATCTGCTCTCACTATGAGAGGAGTCCAAATCATTCTTTCATCAATTTATTTCATGTTTCTCCCAAACCTTAACTTGCACTGTTCCATATAACTTCTATGGCTTTATAAATGCTAACTAGAACAGTCTTGTCATTTAGAAATAATCACAACTATACAGTAAAAATATTAAGAGAACAGTAATAAAAAAAATTGAGTATATACAATAGCTAGCATGCCACTAATTTGTGAGACACAAAATAGCAGAAGTAACAAAAGACTGCACAAGTTCAATACTCTTTTGACCATGGCTCTTTAAATTAAATAAGCAAATGACAATCTCATAGCAGATGAAAAAAAAAACCCAGACTATGCTCATTCTCATGCCTCTGGTAAGAGGCACACTGGCTTTTCATAGTAGAAACACAGGACACTTCAATTACCTCCATTGCATCTTGGTCATTCTCCATGAGTTCCCCTTTCTTCTTTTCTGTCTCTACAACTGCCTTTTTGGTTGTCACCACAGTTACTACTTTGGTAACAGTTGGTCCAGATTTCTGCCAAAAAAAAAAAAAAGTTAATAGCAATTATTGCATTATCACATAAAAGCCGTGCTGCATAAAATATACAGAATATTTGTACTTCTGAATGCATTATGCTGCTCTTTCATACACCTTCTGCAGTGAAATTTTATGAGGATAATGCTGTCAGCTTATTAAAAACATCAGAAAATCCAAGTTAAGGCAAACAATCACTAAATGGATCTAACCTACTTCTTGCCTTCTTTTTTCCAAAAGCATTTCCACATTGAAACACAAAGCTACTTCAAAAGACAAATATTCTAGTACACAATTTTACCTTTTCGCTCCCACCTCCACCCTTCACACTTCTCATATTGAACTTCTTGACCTCTTCTTTTACTTCTTCCATATAAGCATCCAAAGGATCTAATTCTTCATCTTCAACTTCATTGCCTTCCTTCTCTCCTTCTGCGGTCTCCTCATCGTCATCTAATATGATTAAGAAAGATGGGAATAAAACAGAGAGGAAAAAGAGTTCATCAGTTAAATTGTTAGCCTGCCCAAATAATTACAGTCCATCTTTATTACTGTATCATTTTTCTTCATAAAAAATCTCTCCGGTTTGTTAATCTCAATAGTACCTTAAAATGTTTGAAGCCATGACAAGATTTAGGCTTTGCTATTTTATAGTTCACATTTTGAAAAGTCATTAAATGCTTTAAAGACAATAAAAATATTATTAGGAACAAATGTGTTTTAAATGTTACATATAAAACTGAAATACCATCATCATCTTCCAAACTCCATTTTTTTCCCTGTTTCATCTCCTCAATTTCTTTTTTCAGCTCTCCAATGTTTTCCATAGCCTTCTTGCGTTGCTCTTCCCTCCACTTCTCCACTCTTTCTTTTCGTTTTCTCATTTCTTCTTCCAGTTTGTTCTGATCAAAATTCTATGACAAGAAACAACCAAATAGTGAAAATTAATGGCCACTGGCATTTGTCTATACTTCAGCCAAAGTACCTTTCCAAACAAATGTAACTGAGCATGAAGCTGATCAATGGGCATACAGACCTATCACAATAAGAGTAAACAAAAACCACTAAAAGCAGCTCCAATGCTTTAAAATACAAAATTCAGCTGTTTTATTTTTCACAATAGTAGCATGTATACAATTCTTAAAATAATAATGAATTAAAAAATTCCTTTATGGATAAAACGTTCCTCCTTTTTTTACTAGAGCAGCATATTGTATATCAGTGACTTTCAACTCATTTTAGCCACGGATCTATAAAAGGCTGAAGATCCATCTTGTTGCTCTCTACTTCCAAAAATCCTTCAAGAACAACAACAAAAAAGTGACCCATCTGTGCATGGGGAGCCCTTGCTGACAGAACATTTCTAATAACAAGAACTAGAAGCACACCCTGTGGCAGGAGTTAGTAGGCCAATCCTGTGAATAGCTTTTCTTTTGTTAATACGGTAATTTATGGCTATCTTAACTCCTGGTTTATACATTTAAAAGTTAAAAAATTATCCTAAGAGCTCCTACCTCAGTAGCCACAGTGGATGCACTGGCATCTTTATCCTTCTCTTCTTCCTTGTCATCTTTCTCTTTTTTCTTTTCTTTGGAAACTTCCACACCTTCTGTCCTTTCTTTAGATCTTGATCTGAAAGGTAACAGCAAAGATTTCTTAAAACATTTGTTTATTTCTCTGGGGGGAATAAATGTGTTGGATAGAAACAAAACCATGAGCACTGTGAACAGGGCTGTATTCTTAAATATCTTATGAAGTGCACATTATCTCCTAGAGAATCTTTCTCTTTTCATTGAAATATGCCCTACAACTGCCAGAAATGCACAACCTATTGCATTTCACTTGTTCACATGCTCTGGTTCTGTTCTTCTCATTTCTTCACAGGGCCAAGCTGCAGCATTCACTTCCAGAACACTTAGTACTGACACTCCAGTGGTTCTGCTGTTTATTCTACACCTCCTTGAAGGCAGCAGTTTGAAAAGAGATACTAAAAAAGTCCTGTTTGTTCTATTTCTAGGTGAAGGTAAAGTGATCTTGCTCCTTGCTGTGGAAGTTTGAATGTCCCTCTGCAAATTCACTACTGTCTGAAGGACACTGAAACACCTCTCTCTGGGAAACGCTACTTATAGAACTCATATGCAACATGCAGATAGCCATTTAAAACAAAACCCACTTATCACAGATTTTATTATCATAATGTGCTTCCAATTAAAAAGAAATGTATCTAAACCAAATGTTTGCTAGCTCATAACAATAAATGTAAAATTCACTTTAGCCAATTAAATCTCACTAAGATTACTTCACAGCCCACTGAATAATTCTACCATCAGCCATACGCTTATTCTAAAGGACTCATTCCAGCTGCTCATAATGTCTGGATTGTTGTCAACCTGCTTGTTCTTTATACAGACTGCAGTTAGAACTAATGGACTGGCTACTCATTTTACAAAAACATTCTCACAACAAACAGCGTTAGAAATAATTAATACACACACAGAATAGCATTTACACACCCTCAAGGAAGGAATATAAAAATACTTAGTCCATCAAGGGGCATTAAGTGATGGGAAATTACAGTACACTCAGAAAATTCTCCTTCCTCTACATACAACAACTTCAGTTGCTTTTGCCCAATGATTCCTTCCAATGTATCAGTATGTTTACAGTAGTTAGTTACTATGATACAGACTGTAACTAGAGAACTCACATACCTGTTTTCTGTCTTCCGGTTCTTGCTTGGACTGGGGGATCGAGACCGTCTGCCTCTGCTTCTGCTCCTAGAGCGCCTTCTCTCTCGGCTTCGCGATCTTCTTCTCTCCCGACTCCGTTCCCTTTCTCTACTTCTTGAACGTCTGCCCCAGAACAAAAGTGTACATATTTAGCATGTGACAACAGCATACTTCTAGCCTGTTACTAAGGAACAGGTTTAAAAGGAATCCAATAATCATCAAGATCACTAAGAGCTTACGAACACCAGCATCAGCAACAAGACATCATTTAATAAGCAAAAATATTAAGCATAGTAAAATCTATCAGGAACAACAACAAAGTAAACAACTGCAGAGGATGAGTATCAGTATTGGATAACAAGCATTCTTTCATACTTCGGAGCACGTACCTCTGGCGCTTCCTGTCACGTGAGCGAGACCTCCTCTTGTCCCTGCTGCGCGACCGCTCCCGTCTGCGATCCCGATCCCTGCTCCTGGAGCGTCTGTCCTCACGTTTTCTTTTGTCAGATGGAGAACGACTCCTAGAACGGCTCCCAGAGCGTCCCCGCGACGCAGAGCGCTTCCGATAGTGCCTGCGTTGTGAATTCACAGAACGAAGATGAGAGTAAGTTTGAGGACAGTTTGCAGGGGGAAGAGAGGTTTGTCATATCTGCGTGGATAGGACAAAAGAATTATTTATCATTATTTGTGGTACCTATAAAATTCCGAAACACCTGCACTAATTTTGCAATACCAATTAGTATACACACATCCCTTACGATGCTGGAATCAGAGGAATTACTCAGACATACTTTTGTTTTAGTGTGCTAATATAAGCATATCATGAGAACACTGCAACATCAGGAACAATGTCCAGTTGAGATATGCCCTCATTTCTATTATGCATTGGGAAGGACTAGCTCCACGCTCCCCAAGAGCTAGGCTTGGGAAGAGGGAAGAAGCAGAGAAGGCAAGACCTCAAGTCCCCCACGTCCCTTCCCTTCTGTCATTGCCAACAGAGTTGTATTACAACAGTACCGGCACTAAAAATAATAGAGTTTCTTTCAGCATGTTGGTATATTTAGGTATATACATTTGGAATCGGTGCAGTAGCAGTGTGACATCCATATCCTGCCTACCAGCAGTATGACTGAACATGGAGAACATCTG
The DNA here is from genome assembly GCF_016699485.2 of Gallus gallus. Classification (NCBI taxonomy): domain Eukaryota; kingdom Metazoa; phylum Chordata; class Aves; order Galliformes; family Phasianidae; genus Gallus; species Gallus gallus. The sequence continues at coordinate 15,309,636 of NC_052544.1, forward strand.
TCACTGTCAGATATCTTTTATTTCTTCCAATCTCAGCCACAAAATGCCATGAGAACTGCTCGCCGTTTCCCCCCAAGATTTCTTTTTCTATTTTCCTCTACAACGTGCAACAAATCTGGGCATCTCATTTCAGTCTGATGAGTGCTTCCCTACAGCAAGTCCAACGCTTCTCCACCCTGCCCTTCTCCACCCACCACTCCCTCTCACCCTCACCATTTCTTCTCTCTTTCTTTTAAAACATTTTGAATGCTGTAAAAATTGAGTTTAAAACACCATTTTACTTTCTCTTTTAATTTGTACAACCCAGTTCACCATGCAGTTGCCACAAACAGAAAGACTTGCAGAAGGGGACAGAGCTTCTGAAACGGTAAGGGACACAAGTGGGACCAGCAGGGGCTGCTTGCACAAGAAGAGATCAAAGGCCTGGTTTGACAAACGCGTTCTGTACGTGCTTTCTGCAAACTTTTCTGTTCAGTCCAACCCTGAAGCCCAATTAAAACCAAACACATTATCAGAATGGAAGCTGTACTGGGGTAAGTAAAGCAGTCCTCAGAGATCCAGAGCCAGCACCTGGAGCTGAGCTGCCAGCAGATCTTGTAGCCTACAGGCTGTTATCAAGCTTTAAGTGTTAACTGTTTCAGTGTTAAAATCTGATGACAGATTAAACTAGTCAGTGCAGATGCAAGAACAGCATCAGAATACAGCAGAGCTGGTTTAAAGCCTAAGAGGTGTGAGCAGCTCCACAGCACCTGGCGGCAGTGACCGGGACACCCAAGGAGTATATGATCACATTACTGCTGAATTAGTTAAAACGCCGAATAAGGTGTTTGTACCAGCTGTGACAGGACAAAAGGTACACGATGATGCTGAAACTTAAAGAGATACATTCCATAAACGCCTCCTCAACAGGAAACAAAAATTTTAAAAGCGTAGCAGGCTGACGATACCGTTGCTATTACTTTACACCAAACCCGAGGAGGTCACATAAGCCCAGAGAGGCCCAGGTCCGCCGCCTGAGCCCCAGGAGCCGGCCCAGGGCACCGCTACGGACCGTCGCTCCCTGGGGGCCCCACGCCGGACAAAGCCCCCCTCGGCCCCGGGCCGAAACATGTGAGTAAGGCGACCGCGCCGGCCCGGGGAGCCCGGAGTAAGCCCCGAGGGCGGCCCCAAGCCGTCCCACAGCCCCAGAGCCCCGTCTCAAAGCCCGAGCCCGGCCCCCAGCTGCTCAGAACGACGGAGGGCCGCGGCAGGCGGCGGGAGGACCCACGCAGTGCCCTCAGCGCGCCCGCAGGCCGCCGCGGCCCTTTGTTCCCACACGCAGCCACCCGCCGGCGGCGCCGGGCCGCTACTCGAAGCACCCGCGGGTCCCGGAGCGGGTCGGGCCGTCCGTGACCGCGGCCGCGCCCCCGCTGCCCTCACCTGGACTCCCGGCCCATGGCGGCGACGGCGGTGCGGGCCCTGCGCTAGGAGACGGCGGCCATTCGGCGCCCCAGCACCCGGAACGACGAAGCGAGGCAGCAGCGCGGCGGGAAGCGGCCCCCACCACTTCCTGCCCGCGGCGGTGCGGCGGCGCCCCCCGGCGGCCGGAGGGCGCAGCGCCGTCTGAGGGCAGGACACGTGGAGTCGGGGACGAATGAAAAAGGGAAGGAAAAAAAGCGAAGTGGCTGCGGCCGCCAGGTGCCTCGGACAGAAGGGATGAGGGAACCGCAGGGCCCTCAGGTCGGCAGCCAGGCTGCCAGCCGCAGCCCCGCTTCCTGCTCCCGTGCCCTCCGTAACCACGCTGCACCTCGGTGTGACACCGCGGCTGTGAAGCACCAAGGTCACATTACCGGCTACGAAACCAGAACAAGAATTACAGCAGGGCCGGGCTCAGCCCTGCCACCACAACACCCCGGTGCTCCTCCCAGCGCCAACGCTCCTGAGGTGACTTAACACGAAACGACTTGCTGGGCTGACGGACCACATCTGACCACGAAGGAAGTGGGGGGGTAACAAATTTACTTTTAATAGAAAACAATCAGTTCAGCAATATACATTAAACAACAAGGATAAACAAAGATAAGTTAAAACGGAATGAAGGAGATTCATCTCTTGGCCTGAGATGAGGAGTCACTCACAGAAGCCCAGCCAGCCCTTCCCCATCCCTCGCAGACAAGGAGTCCACGTTCCACAGCCCCAGCTGGGAGCCCACCGGGCAGCAGCACACATCTGCAGGCTGAGGAGCTCCACGTGGGCTCTCCTGGCACGTTTCCTTCCAGCACCTTCCAGACAAAACAAGCTGCACCACCTTCAGGCACCAGCAGTACAGAAGGACTGCATGAGGGGCTGACTGAACCTACACCAGGTGCTCACCTGCCTTGTCATCCAGGTGGATATTACTATTAGTTGCTTAAGATTAAAAGCTCACTGCCTTTTTCAGATGGTACTTTTGCCACTTAGTTGTGTTGCATTTGGGCGTATGGGGGGTGAGAACAGTGGTAACATTTTAAACAACATTACTACATCTTATTTTTCATGTCAGCTATTTCAATTTGGTGAAATTCCTGTCTGCTTCAGAAGCTTTATTTCTATCTGTGCTAACAGGCCTAAATCAGAACCATTTCCAGCCCAGCTTTGGACACCTGAAATATAACATCCACTGGAAGATAATCAGTAAAAAAAAACCAATTGTCAAAGCAATGCACAAGCTGTCATGCCACAAACAAATCTAACACAAGAGTCTGAGATCCAGTGCTGAAATTTTAGCAGGAATCTTTAACAGGAAAGGCTACACAGAAAGCAGGGCCATGTGTGTTAAATGAGGATAATCAACCACTTTGGCTCCCTAAAAAAGCTCTGCAGACAACAAGGTAGCTACGTGTCTCTCTACACTAACAGCAGTGCATGTCCTGTTACCTCAGTGTCTACATTCAGAAAACTAGAAAGCAAAATCATACCAAGTTTACCTTCAACGTACATTTTCACAGATCAGCAGCAGGTAAGGCTATTTGGAATGGCACCTCCCTCCTCTCACCACAATTCTTATAATGGAAAACAAGAACATTCATTAGCCTGCTACTTTAGCCAGGACTCACTTGGATCTGTTGTCTTTTCAGCTACGTGGCTGGACATCCATCGGGAAAGTATGCTTTCTCTCTTTATACATGGATCTTTATGTGGCAGTCAATTAAAAACAACAGTTTCTTTCTTATTTTCCTCTCACATGTAATGCACGGGATTTAAAACGGGAACAGCTAATATGATTTCACTGGGCCAGTTTCAAAAACACTTAAGGGAACGGTTAGCAAACCAGTCAACATCCACAGATCTGCTGAATCAAAGACCCTGTTTATACTACTGGGGTGTAGTACTGTCATAAAGCAGTAGCAGAACTCCCAGGCAATTATAGTTCTGTTTACACACAACTGTTTGATCACGAACGTATCAAGTTAATGAAGGTCATGTAGGAAAAAAGCTGTCCTAGGCAGTCCTGCAAAACCCTATTTGTACATATAACAGACAAGTGGTTGACACTGCAGCTCAGTGGCTGGTCTGCTTCCCCTCCTGAGGTGAGGTGGTATTTTTTGTTCATTTGTTGAGAAAGCAGCACAGTGAGCTATGCTAGCAATTGGCTGCTGGGAACTCACAAACAGATGAGAGTCACCATTTTAACAACTCTGTTTCTTCCTACTTTTTATGACTGACACTTGTAAACAACAGGAGGTTGGGTGATTTGTTTGCCTTTTTTTTTTTTTTGCTTAGCTGTTTTGCCCCATAATCATCAAATTAAATCAACCACAATCACACCATGAATGTAAGGCAAGGTTTAGGACAACAGCGGCACGTTTTGCCAACCTTCTCCAAAAGCAGCTACTTAGTTTGACAACCTGAACTGGAACAACAAAATGATTTCTTTCATTTAGAGCTCTCTTTAAGAACAGGAGCAACACAAAATGAGCTATATTAGCTATATTTGTACTATATATATATATATATATGGTTCTGCTGAAAGGAATTCCCCTTGCTCTCACCAGAAGGAACAAAGGCAGCTCTGTAAATTTTTATGAAGGAGGTGAGAAGGACATCAACTTACTAAACAAATCTTCCGGCAACACTTGCATTCTATTCTTCACATTTTTAGTGGGCAGACACAGTATTTAAATAAACCAAACTAATACAACTGGCAGCCTGGGACCTTGCTGTTCCATCTCCCAGATGACTGGATGTAAGGCTCCTTTCAAGCATTCAAAAACAGGAAAGAATTTTAACTAAGGTTTAAACCTGTCAGATGGTAAAGGCATACAGACCGGAAAGCTTTAGTGTAAGTACTGCACTGAACTCTATGGCCATCATGGTACTTCAGAGCCGAAGAACAGAGTGAGTTCGTGGCAAAAGATAAACGTAAAGAAATAGACACAGAGGTCTGTGAAAACATCTCCCATTTTGCTGTAGGTGTCCATAGAGCGACTGATCACTTCTGCAGGGATTCCAGACAGTAAAAGAGCAGCAGTTAGTACTGTAGTTTTCACCTTCTTCTCACTCTAGAAGGAAAAACAATATATGATGTTAGTTCTGCTACAATCCAGTTCTGCTTAACATCACAGTTTCACATACCCAGGCACTTCCAGATTCACTGGCAAGAATAGCATGTTTGCACTGATTCCCTCCAGGAGTCACAATACTTTACTTAACCTAGCTACAGATTCAAGCTGTGGAGGATCTGAGGAGCTGAATGAGAAGCTAGCTGACAGCAGAAAAACTGCATCATGGATGCTATGCCCACTTCACGGTGGCAACCCCATCAAGCTGTAAAGCGGAGGTCTGGATTGAAGATAAGCACAAAGCTTCATGCACAAAGGTCTCGTTAATAGCTATCATTCAAACTAACACCACAAATGGAACACAGAGCCCTTAAAGCCCAAACACCACCTCATTCCTTAATGACCACCCCCACAAATTTTGTCCAGGAATCACATATGCCCAATGGCCGTTAATAGAGCTAACAGTAGCCACAGAAGAGCACTACCTAGGATGCTTCTGCTTTTCTCCTAAAGACACGAAGATAAACTGGAATTTCCCAGTCAGATGCCTTTAATTAGCTTATAGCTAAATAAGCTGCTAGCCCACATTTTCACAGCAACTTCTAAAAAGATTTGGACTAAATCTGGGAATACTAACAGCTAGCATTAGTTACGAGCATCTGATAATTCTCAATTCTACACCTCAAAACAAAATAAGAATATTCCCCACGCAACAATACAACCTAAGCACGGGTTTAAAACATTTGAAATTAATCTAATTGTGAAAAATTGTTTTACCTTTGGAAAGTACTTGGATAGTCCCATGTAAGCAAGTTGTAGAGTAAGAAAGGGTGCAAATATTGACTGACGGAAGAGAAAAGAATATATTAAAATGCAGAAATAATAGATAAGAACACAAATTTAATTAACAGCACTATCGTTGAATACTACCAACGTAAGCAGACAAGTTATGTGTCAGAAGCATTGTTCTGCCTTGCTTGCTTTCAGTCTTAAAACCTGAAATTACATGACAGAGCAGTGTGTAAAAACAAGCTGAGTGCTCCAGAAGGTGGCAGGCTGCACCAGCCATGCACTTGTGCAAGATGTGCCCACAGACACCTGCACTACTGAGGAACTGCTTTCCTCAACAGGTTGATAAATGAGTAGGATCTGCATATCACAATACAAATGTTGTAGTTTTTACTCCGTTATTCTTTCGTGAAGAATAACAGTTGACTCAAACTTGCATAGGACTTAAGCAGTAATAATTATTCCAGTGTTGCTTCTCCTCAGAGCATTAAGAACCAAAAGCATGCAACTCTCAGCTGTAACTTCGCAGCTGTGCAACACAGATTCTGACATAGTTATCATCTCAAGGAATGCCAGAGTGGTTGTGTGGTGAGGTTTTTTTTTTCCTTTTATACAGCTGTCAGCAAGGTAAAGAATGCCTGAAGTTCCCATCCTACTTAGCCCTCCACAAACAGCTTTCAACCCCAGACAAACAGTGTTTTACATGAGCTGAGCCCTAAGCCTGCAGTTAAGTAACCAAACAGAATGGGATTGTTTGCTTCCTGAACTCACCAAGTACTTGCACACAAACGCCCTTACTGCAATGGCAAGCAGAGCGCATCCCACTAATCTAAAAATGCGGAAAGAATCAAACTCCTCCACTGCATTCCCATTCTCTTGGCTTGGCTTCTCATTCATCAGCTGGTTCCTCAGCTTCAGAGCTTCATCAAATCTGGATAAGTATTGTTCTAATCCATGCCTGGGTGGCCGTGCTGCAGCTTCAGATGGCAGCTCCCCTCTGTTACGGTGACGGAGCTCGCCTGTGCCCTCACTGACAAGCTGAGGGGTCTTACTGAACAAGTCCTTATCGCCTTTGAGGTCTCCCACGCTGCCTGCATGGTCAGCTGCTCCGGACACATTAGAGACAGAATCACCAAGCACGATTCGCTTTGAAACAGAAGGAAGAGGCAGGGAATTGGATTTATCTTGCTCGTGTTGAAGTTTTGATTCCACGTGACTTTCATCATCTAAAGAGGAGAAACAAAAGCACAGAGTTACACACACTGAGCGCTCAGAACAACGTTTCAGCCTCAGTACCGGGCTGAGGTTCAGCGCTGATGTCCGGACAGCCCGCAGAAACCCAAACGCCTCAGCTATGAATCGGCAGGAAAAATCCCTGAGGGAACGGCAGCTCCTCCCCCGCTCTGTGAGACACCCGGCAGGGCAGGGACTCCGCTCAGCGATTTTCTGCCTTTACCGAGGAAGACGGCCGCGGAGGGGCAGGGCAGGGCAGGGCCGGGCCGGGAGCCCCCACACCACACGGCGCCGCAGCGCTCACCCTTGCCCGCCGCGGGCCGATGGAAGCCCATGATGCGGTTGATCCGCTCCTCCGAGTTCATCAGCAGCTTCCTCCGCCGCAGCTCCGCTCGCCGCTGGGAGGCCGAGAGCCCCGCGGGGGCCCCCGGGGACGCCGCTCCCACCCCGCCGCCGTCCTCCATCCCCGGCAGAAGAGGCCGCGGCGCCGCACAAAAAGGGGCTGCGCCGCCTCAACGCGCAGGCGCCATCACCGCCCACTTCCAGTGGCCGAAGCCCGCGCCGCCACCTTGCGTAAGGGCAAAGAGACCGGGGAGAGCCCGCCACCGGCTCCTTTCTGGAGGGGCCTCGCCGAGCGCTGTGCCCTCGACAAAGATGGCCGCCCCATTATCGGAAGTGACGTAACAGGGCGAGAGGCGACGCGGTGGCCCAATCCCCCATCAGGGCGGGGAGGGCGCCGGGGCTGCGGGTTGAGGGCTGTGCGTGTATGCAGGGCTGCGCCCTCAGTCCGCCCGGGTAACGCGCCTCGCCCCTCACGCGAGGGTAACACCTTCCTTATCGTAAAAAGAGGTGAAGACACCACACTGCATGCGAACAGTTAGGGGAACGTTTCTAGGCGAGGAAGTACTTACCTGACACGCAGGAACAGGAAGCAGAACGGCGTTAAACTGCGGCAGGGCTCTCCTTGACAGGAGCAGCACCGGGAAAGGTCACCCCGGAGCGCGGCGCCAGGGTGAAGGCCCGCGGTTAGCACGGCCCCTTTAGCTACAGAAGCAGATCACACTTCTGCTTGTGCGACAAAGAGTGGTAAAAGTGAGTGACGGTGCCTTCTTTTAGCCGAATGCTCCAGGAGGTGACGTGCAGTGCAGTGGAAGTACCTGAGAGCCAAAGCAAACGGGCAGTGGCACAGATTCTCCTCATCAGTGCAGCTGATCTCCTCCATCCCCCTCAGCGCTGAAGGACTTCCACTCCATCCGTCAGGCCGTGACACGGAGCAGGGCTGGGCCCTTCCCCAGGCCTACAGCGGGAGGGCTGTGCTGCTGGAGCACCGAATGCAGCAGCAAATCAATAGAGAGAGAAAACAGTGCTGCTATTGCTGATAGGTCCAGTCAGTAATTTCTAAGGTAGGTGATTTAGAGAATAATAGGATCCTGTTACATACAGAGTTCAAAGCACCGGGCTCACACATGAACTCATACACAACAAACCAGAAGCAGCAATGAGAGCTCATAAAAGAACTGACAAGCAGAAGATGGAATGCCTTCGATAAATAAAGCATTAAAAGAGTGGAATGTTACATGAAGACGTGAGAAAACCTACAGTGAAATGAAGCACTGTGCTGGGAGCACTGCTGAAGGCAGCCTGAATTCCTCCCATCAGTGCCACTGGCTTAAGACCAATTTCCTGCTGGACAGCAGAGTTCCACGTGGTGGAATGCAGCACCAGGGGGGGCTTATGAGAGTAACAGCCCAAGGTAGGGTAAATAGTGATGCTGAATGACAAGGGACAAAAAAAGAAATGCCATTGACAACTTCTAAATCAACTGGAACTGGCTTTCCTCAGTGCCCTCTCCTGGATCGCTGACAGGAAAGTTTTAGCTAAAAGTAGAATTTATCACTGCTACTACATGCTACTTATCTTGATTGATCAAATACAGTAGTTTAATTTCATTGCTAAGAAAGGACTGACGGACTGGCATGAGTTCTTTCAATTAATTTTATTGAGTAGCCAAATCTGATAAATTAGCACAGATAAAATAAGCATTTGCGTGTGTTACAAATGACTTTTTACAGGAATAAAAGAGTGAAAATTACAAACTGTAAAAAGGAGGACAAGGAAATCCTGTCTCAAATTCAGAAGGGGGAAGATTTATCATTTCATACTGAAGATCAAATGTCCAAGTTCAGAAAGGAAAGGTTTAATAATACAATATTGTACACTACTTTACACAATTAAATTTACTATAAGGATGACATCCGTAATAGTAAACAGAAGCTTAAAATCACATTGAATGGTCCCTTATTTAACAGCCATTTTGCATCTTTTATTAAATACTGTTAAGAAATTAAATCTAAATAAAAGCGAATCATTCTAGTTATTGCAAAACAATCTACGTGGACTTAGACTCAAATATATTAAATTAAAAACAATAATGAAAGCAAAGTAAAATGGATGGTAACAACGTTGGCTGAACACTAATGTGTCAAATACAGAAATGAGTTTAAAAAAATTCCTCAACTAGAAAAATAGAGTACATTTGCAGTGGTAGAGTTGTGATGAGATCTAAAAACCAGAGCCACTCTTGCCTGTTTGTACAGTTCATCATCAGTGTCCTCATTTTTCAATGGTAGGTAGGAGTGACACATCATGGATAGCTGCGGTCATCTGTCCTCTATTGACCTTACAGCACAGCAGGCTTTTCCCACTGCAAGGGAATAAACTTACAAAGTTCAATACAGAATTTCTTTCAAGGTGAAAATCCAAGGTGAAAAAGACATGTTCTGCTCCAAGAGGGTTCATGTGAGTCTTGATTATAGGTATTGTCTTGTAAAACTTAGGGACCCTAAAAGTTAACTGCCACACAGACCAACGTGCGTAGCTGTTAGTCTGGTGTACAATGGTGGACAATGAAGTAATCTCCAACATTTATTAAAAGAAGGGGGGGGCTAAAATACAGCCATTGTAAGAGGCAGATTTGGGGTGGGCCATTAGAAGCAATGACAACTTTCAGCATCTGAGTGATAATACACCCAAGATACAAGTTTTAAGTGATAACCTATGCAAGTGCATAGCTTCCATTTAAGAGACTTCTTTCTCTGGGAAAATATCTGACTGTTCAAACTTAAAACCTGATGCATTCTGACTAGAAACTGTGCAATCTTCTAAAAAGCTGTTCAAGTAAATATACTCCTGTTTGCTACAGAGACAGCAGACAGGGAAGCTTAAATAGGTTCTATTATAGTCTTTCCATTCTATTTCAGACACTGTTCTGAACTTTACCTTCTTGTGCTCAAGCAAAAAGACAATTTCTCCAAAGAAACTCCTCCCCTGAAATAAGGCAACTCCTGACAATCAAGTGTAGCTACAGCCTGCAATGGTAGCAAATGATTAACCTATGATGTCCTCTCGCATTTGTTTCACAAGGTGTGAGCTAACCAGACCAGCCACACAGAACGTGCTTGACCTCTTATATTTTAACTGTTCACATTACTTGCCCCAGAAGGATTTTGCAAGACCTTTATGTTTATCATTTAACAACAAAAAGTTATCCATAAGAATGTCTCCCATTTGTCACATCCCTCTTTACATCATAGGTGCACAGATACAGTAACAAATACTCTTTATGTTGCTAGCTGTCAGTGATCTCTGAAAAAGTTATTAATATGCTTTTATAAAATGAAATTGTGTATAAATTTTCACTTCAAGTCTGATGTCAGCTTCCACCTGTAGCTCTGGCAGGGATCTGAGAGTACATTTAAAGCTTTCATTTGGTGCATGCTGGCTTTGGATCTAGGTTCATTAAGCAGCTGCAGTAAAGAAATTTTGGAAACTTCAAGTGTGTCTCAAGCCATAAACAGACCTTAAAATATGCTTTTGTCTTTGGAAAAAAATTCTTTTCCAATTTTAGTGTCAGAATATTGAATGTGGTCTCAAAACACTGTTCTAAGTGCCATCATACAAACATTTCAGAAGCCTTTTAGGGGCCTAACATTCAGTTAATGTAAACAGGAGCACAAAGTATATTAAATAAAATCTGAAATAACCTTACTTGACCTTCCACTCCCACACCATTCAAAAACTGAAAGTAAAACTATTCATTTTACTAAAGAAAACCAAAGCTACAGAAATCTGCTGCTCACTCAGTCACTGACTTCAATGCATCCCATATGAGGAGGGCTTGCTCCTCCATGGTTGTTTTTTTAATTGGAATACTGTCTTACTAAAAGCTTTCATAAATTAAGCCATCTTGTCTAGGTTAAGCTTACCTTGAGTCCTATTAGCCATAATCCATTCCAAACACTGGATTCTAAGTTTGATAATTATTTGTTCGTTTCACAATGAGCAGTTGCTTCATTGCTACTTTAAGCATTTCTAAGCTGAACACGGAGATGCTCTGTGATCACTGATGCACTTATAAAGAATTTCCCTGCAAATCATGATCAGTATTGTGAGGTTTTATATCTAGCAGCAAAAAAAAAAGCAAAGAGTTACAGAAATATACATTTTGAACAACAAAGAACTCTTTATTTTACAAAATGTCTTTCACCTTTTCAGTATTGCCTTTGTGGATGTACTTCATGCTGCAACTACTTACAGTAAAAACATGATTTGCAGCAAATTAAAGGTGCTCAACCAGTTCCGATAGTTTGATTTTTAAGGTACAATATGTAGTTGCACATTTGATTCTCAGATGTGGTCCTTTATTTGCTTTAGTTCGTTGAAATCACAGTGAGAACCTCTCATAGACTGCCTCAGGCCACAGACTTCATGAAGATATTACAAGCACAAGTGTCCTTTACTGCAAAAATCTTTCCTTTAAGTGAGCCAAAGGCTAGTGTTTCATTTATTCACTTGCTGCTGTATGTGAAGGAGGAACTCATAGTATGATAAGGCTGATTCAGTTCTGTCTTCAATCATATTCTGCAGGAAACTTGATTTCAATGGGCTGTCATCCCTTCAAAATAAAAATAAGTGGTTGAGTGAAATAAATTTTCACCAAAATCTTCAGTGCAATACATTCAGAACATTACAGATCAAGTGCAAGATATTTTCAGAACTCAAGAACATATGAAAGAAGATCTCAAGTAGCATTTGTGATTAACCCCAACAAATGCACTTAACAGAATTCGCTCTGTTCATCTGACAAACACAAGATTTGTCTTTAACATTTTGTCTTAATCTGCAGAAATCCTAAATCAAAGACAACTCACACCAAGTCATATCTGCTGTCAAGGCTGGTAGGCACAGCATTTAACACTGATAAAACTTGCTTTAAGAAAGTGCAGTACACAACATCCAACTACGTACAGTAAAAGGTCCCAAAGACTCTTAAACACTTACTTTATTACATATAGTATAGGAAAGAAAGGTCTCTGTTCTCGCAGCCAAGAAATAAAAGCTACTGTTCTGATGGATTCTGCAGTTTCAAGTTCTGGGAGGTGAGTCTAAGATGTAAAGAACATCATTAATACATACACAATATTTTTCAGGGAAGCAGCAAATGGAACACAAAATAGCCCAACTGTACCCTACAAAGGAGTACAAAGAAATTCCAGACACACACTGGGATTAATAGTTTTACTCTGATCTGTTTTGAAACAGTCAAGGACACTGAAACTGTATCAGCAATTGACTATGAGAACGTTGATGACTGAGTGGTTGTTTTACTGCAAGGACAGTGATTCTCCACTAAATCTCTGAGTGTAGTATTCCCAAACATTTGTAGTATGTTGAGTTCTGATAAACTTAATCATTGCCAATCTGTACTTAATGTCCTTTCAGGGGAAGGTAACAGTCACAGAACTAGAGGTCCCTTCCAGCCCCTACAGAGATGGAGTCCAGCCCCCCTACAGCAGGTTACACAGGTAGGCATCCAGGTGGGTCTTGAATACCTCCACAGTAGATTTTCCTTCTAAATCTAGGTAACAGTTTTTGTCTGGAGAAACTCCAAGAGTACCAAATTATTTTTTTTCCTAGATCCAGATTTATGGTGACTAACTAGAGGGCTAATATTTGAACATGCATTCTAATGCCCATGCAGATAGTATTCTGGCTGCACCGCGCAACTAGCATACAACAAAGCTAGCACCTACCATATTCTGTGGTATTGAGCCATAATTCGGAACTCCAAGGACCTGGCTGATAAAGCTCTGCCCACAGCTCTTCCCAATCCACAGAAACATCACCTGAAAGGTAAACAGCAATATCATCTAATGTGAAACAACACCTCAGCAGCCTCCTATACATTTTGAGTTCTCAGCAAGAACATCAAGTCAATATAAATTGGAATACTTCTTAAAATCACCACCACCACGCAACTTACAGAGCCAGCATCCATAAGGTAGGCACCTTCCCTACTCAATTTCTCCACTGATAGCTGGAGAATGGGTGGCTGAGGTATAGTTCTGTCATTGATGTTGAGAGCTCCCTGAAGAAAAAGAAAGAAAACACAGTTCACATCTTGATGCATTGAAACAGTCACAAGAACAAAAGGTTAAATAAGAAAAGGGTATTGAAGTTAGACTGTATAGTTCCAATTACACTATAAGTACATAATTTACTACTAAACTTCTTAGTATTTTGAGAGGTGCACTTCATGTTTATCTTCATCAGTTCTACGAGCAACAACTGGGAAAATGTGAACCATCACATTTGAGATATGTAGCTTAAATACGGACAATTTGAGTGGAATTTCTTTCAACTTCACATAATTCAAACCCATGGGACCAGACACAAACAGGCCACGTAGCAATGCAAGTGCTCACCTCATCTGTGAGATTATCCACTCTGTACAAACTGGGGTGTGTCATAAGCATGAGGTAAACAAGAGGCTGGTTTTTCACTTGACACATGCTAAAGATGCGTTCATCTAGACGTGCATTCGTCCCAGTTTGAAATGCTTTCTGCAAACAATCAGACATTTAATTTGACCATTAAGGACTACAACAGACTCCCAGGCAAAGATGAACATTCACCACCTGTCAGAGTATGTGTTATCTACTCAGGCCTACGAGACAAACAGGTTTCGTTCTACATTTGTCTTTCTAGTCACCAAGTTCTGGGGGAGCAGAGAAATCAAACTCTTATCTTGAGAGAATTTTATCTGTACAAGAATATTCACAAATCCGTAAGATCTCAATATTCTAACAGAAATATCAGAAAGACTGGTTTTATCAAGCAACCTAAAACAAACAACTTCTCAATTTTGAGTCCTATGAAAATGTTGGAAGAAGATAGATGCTATTTTGTACAGCAACGACATGCTCTTTTACTTCAGGGTTGACATGCCAAGCACAGACAATTATCCTCCTCTGGCATAGCTTCCTTTTAACTCTTACCTGTTTTAAGAGTGCCAGTACATAAAGTGGGAAGAGCCGTAGTGAACTGGGGGCCATGAGACCAGGCTGCTGAATGCTCAGGACTGATGAACGGTAAGCAGACAAAGAATCTATCACCGCGTTGACCAAAGCATCTCGAGCATCACTCAAGGTAGCAGAAACTGATCGATCCACAGCTAAAAAATAAAGTTGTTTAAAATATTTCCCACCATGATAATACACCAGACTACATTCAGGTGATTACATACAACTGTGCTGATACTTCACTTAAGCCAAGCATTAAAAACATACAATCACTCCTCTAACATTACCATTCAGAGGACTACTGCTGAAAGCTTTAGGGATATCATCCATATACATCCAAACAAACTCTTATCATGCTTACCCATATTGGCTAACAGCCCAGTGATAGCTTGTACATCTGCCCCCAGGTAGACATCACTCAATGTTGTTACAACAGGTAAGCACATAGTGTGGACACGAATTCTCCTCTCACCTGTAAGACAATTAGAAAGTAGAGAGTCCAAATACTCCAAAAACTTCTGGTTTTTGAAGTAATTAGAGAAGTGCTACTATTTACTCAGTAACTTCTGCACACTTACATAACTGAATTACTTGGATAATTTCCCCATTAACACTACCAGCTGTGTTCAACCAAACAGGCAAAAGAAAATTAAGATTCAATTCCATTTATCATACAAACAGTGAAAGACATTGTTTTCAGTAGCTTTTGTAAATTGTTAGTTCTCAGTTTCTAGGATTAAGCCTACCTATTGACAGACCGGGGTAAGTTCCTCAGGAAACTTTTTGGTCTGGAAGAAGCAATAACACCAACAAGCCAGAACATATCACAGCTGTGATGTTGACATAGATAAAATAACTTGTAAGTTACTGCAACTGAATTACAGCTTATAACTAATCAAAATGACTCAATTGAATATTGTACCTGAATATAACTAGTTTCAGCTCACAGTATATAGATAGCTTACCTTTGCTAGATGTGTACAGAAGAGCTGACTGGAAAGAAACAACCTGCATATCAGTAAGACTTTCTTCTACTGACATTTGCACAGCATATCCTGCATCTGGGTTCACATTGGGTAACGACAACAAGTCTGTAGATCGTACAAAGAAGTTCCCATGGAAGGTATGAATGGAAAGACCTACAAGATAAGCATTAGGTTGAATCAATTTTAGTTATAGTCAGATGTGAAATACAGACACCATTTACAAATTCAACATCACTGTTAGATGGCTCTGTATCAGAATGTCAAGATCCTTCAATAAAATAAAGTAGGAAATACCCCACACAGATGATTAACCCACAAAATCCGCAATGCTTAGCAGAAGCCAGGAATTCAGAAATGAAATTGATGCAGAATAATAGCAAGTCTTTATGCTATGAAAGCAGTCCTCTGTTGAAATAGCAACCTGGCAAGATGTCCAGTATTAGCAATCATATGATGTAATATCTTCCAACTTCTAAGTTCCAAATACAGTCTTAAAAATGGCTCAATTCTTGGTACTGGATTTTACTTTTCTAATCTCTTTCTTAATAACCATTTAATTTTATATTATGTCAAAATACCAAACAATCATTCCCAAACAACAGTGAATACTGCCCGCTCCTCCCCCTCCACCCCACCATACACTATTTGCTCCTGCCCCCAAATAAACACATCCAAACCTTTGGTGCATCTTATCCTCATGACAGCTTCAAATCCAATCTTTCTAGTTAAATATCGTTTCAACTCCTTTTGCAATTTCTCCACCTGGACAGGGTTGTGTTTATGATGATAAGATTGGTAGTAATAGACACTACCTGCAGAATATCTTGATATACAACCTGAAACAAAAAGATACAGTGTCAGAGCATCTACAGCTGCTGCTATGTTTTTAAATATACCAGAAGAATGTGATATTCTCTTTAATTACTAGACTGTTCACATGTGAAAAAAGCTCTGTTACACAGTCAGAGACATGCACAGAGAGATCCAACTATATTCAATTACGTATATAGGCATGGGCTGAAATTACAGGTACTCTGTCACTTCAAAATTTGATTAAATGGAGAAAAATATATTAAAAACCTACTCTAACAATAGTCTTACACCAGTGATAGAAGGCAGAAAAGAAACATTTCAATCAGGATCACAAAAATCCCCAATCCACTCAATAAGGGACAATGTGAGAACAATGATGCTAAATCAGAGCAAGACTGAAATATTGCATTCTGTTCACAGTGCTATCAAGGATGAATTTGCATCCCGACATGCTGGACTTCTTCAGATCAGGTTCAAATACTAAATGCTCATCTTTCTGACAAACACACAGAATCTCTAGAGTTATCTGTCATATAACTTCATACAACTTACCTAAAGAAGCCAAGTCAGAATACTGTCCACTAAGAAGAAACAAATCCACTGCAACCTGTTGTCCTGAGCAGTCCAAAGCTAACTTCTTGTAAAAATCAGTTGATGGTGTCAGGTGTATGTCCTGTTAACAAAAGGGAGTATTACAAAATAGAGGAAATAAGATTCATATATTTATTGCTTATTTTCAGGGACACTAATAATTGATTATCACTATTTCAGTAACATGGTTAAAAACAGGCAGTTCAAGAGCCATATGTATGTACAGAATAGGGCTGTCAGTTCTCTTAACCCTTTTTTGCTTTCCTAACCTTTGCAGTTGCTCTTTGGTTTGGCTCTTCTCGAGATTTCAGTGCTCCCATTCCCACAGATGGAAGCTGTGTCTGGAAGACAGAGATTCTACCTCCACTAGGGGACATCAGTTTAAAGGCTGCCTGTAATGCAGGCCCAAGAGCACTCTGAGTTTCCAGGGACTTGGTAAACATCTGTGGCAAGCTCTTCAATAGATCTTGAATTAGCTGCAAGATAGAAAATTAAGACAAAAATGTTAGTTTTTTTTATCAAGTTTATTACTGATTCATAAATATGTATTAATACTTCCAATATTATAGCAGTAAATAAATCCCAGCAAAAGTAAACTATTGTCTTGTTTTAGATTGTTAAATGTTTAAAGTCAAACAGAAGTTAGAAGACTTTTCCCCACTTCGAACTTGACATTTAAACATCAAATATTAAAGAGCACTAAATAAAACCCATGAACTATCAAGCATAGCTCATTATATGAATGTCATTTTTCACCTAACAGTTCTTACCTCTTTATTTTCATTTAAATTTACTAATAAGTTTTCTGGCATTGGTATAAATACATCTGGAAGAAAAAAATGTGTTAGTTGTTTTTTTAATGAAACAGAACAAGCTTTCCCAAATTTTATTTCCCAATCATTATACCTATTAAAAACAAACTGTATCATTGCATAAATGCATATAAACATCCACCTTTTTCTCCTGATAAGCATACCCTGTGGCTAGACTGCCACTTCAGAATAACAGCTGAGAGTGTTGAAGGATAGCAAAATCTATTCAATAAAAATGCACAAGATTTTCAAGAATACTACTCTGTTCCTTAGCATAAAAAGTGTCTTGAAAATAAGCAGAACATCCCTAAACTTATAGCAATTTATCAAGCATTATTTCAGTTTTGATCATAACAGAAATTTAGGCAGCTATACAAAATGAGATGTTAGGAAGGCTGTTGTCATGTTTTAAGTCACAAACAGCCAGAGCTGGCTCAGACATTCAGAGCTTCATAAAGGAACCTACTTCCACAGCCATTAATAGAGAGGACAATGACCTGATCTACCAACTCCCACCACACATACGTTTTTTCAAAAGAGCTATCGAAAGCAACAGTCATTAATACATACTAAAGCTATTGCTGCATACCTTCAATATCTGAAACTATAAGCATCTGAGGCTGAGAGAGACCTTCCTGAAGGCTGTAGAAATGGATTGTGCTGTCAAATGTTATGAAGCCTATTTTTGTTCTAGTGTTCCCAGGAAGCCTAAAAAAGTCAGACATATGGTGTTCAGTAAGATGAAATTTCATTTCTGCACGGCTTATTCTTTGAATACATTCACTGCACCTGTCTAAGGGTGTTAGCAAGTTGCTAGCTTAACAGCTATACTGCAAACACTTCAGTCACTTTGGAGAAAAAACAGGAGCTGGTAGTAGAATCACCTAGTAGACATTCAAGATTGTTTTTTTTTTTTAAGAGTAATAAAGATGTATTAATAACATTTAGAAAAAGTAAAGGTTTCCAAACAGTAATAAGTGCTTGTATTTTTTTAAATTTTAATTAAAACCTTATCCTAGAATCTAGCCTTTTAGAAGAGAAGCCATAAGAGCACACTGTGCTAACGCAATTGTCCTCCTTAGCACTGGACTTCAAAGACTTAAATTGTAGCCCCCTTTAGAAGCCCAGTATGGCAATTTTTTCAGAAAAGAATGATACCTGGACTACTCTGAGTTACCTTTCAGTAATTTCCAATGCTAGTCAAGTAGAAAGATGGATACCTTCCTATATTTTAGGTTTTGCAAAATATAATTCAAAGGACATCATTAATACATGTACTCCTTTCTGGGATTGACAAAGCAGATAGGAAAGACTCAGACTAAGAAGTGCACCTCAAAGTTACTTTATATACTGGCACAGCTGTGACAGGAACACAACTACAGAAAACTGCTAGGCAGAAAGCAGTGTCATGTTAATGTCTACCAAGTTCCATGAGGAAAAAAGGACATTAAGGGCAAAAAAAATTACTCACAAGTCCAGATTGTCCAACAGGGTCTTGCAGACTGTATTCAAATATCCTGTCTCTATTGCATTATGAGAGACATCAAATACAAAGAGGTACACAGGTGGCTGAGGTGGACGTAGCTAAATAAAGAAAAGACTACCTTTAATTTCCAGGGTGATATTTATTAGATTGTGATAATTCCACTGCAAGTACAAATGATGCCAAAACTTCTAAATACATTTCACTTATTTGGTAACTCTGTAATTGTGGTTTCCTTTCAAAAGGCCCACAAACACCTACATACTCTAAATAGAGAACACTGAGATCATAAATGTTTATAAATGACAACCCATGTGAAGTAACACCCAAGGCTTCTTAAATGTACTCCTTGAAGCAGTAGCTACTATACTGAAATGGAAGCATCCTCTGTAAAGAAGATTCTTTTTTTCCCCTGACTTCCCTGTGGAAATAAAACAAAGGGAAAGAATAAGTAAAAGTAAAATCTCACCATGTATTCAGATGGAGCCATAAATTCAATCGTAGCATTCTGGACTTCAGGTCTTTTATGAGGTTCTCCATAAACTCTTGTCACAGGATTATACATGAATTCTTCAGGAACTGTGCAAAGAAACTGATACATTACTACTCCACAGTAGTACTAGTTGTGCTACATTTTAAAATGTCAACTTCTTTGAGCTTGTTGGGCAATGCTACTTGTAGCATTAGATTAGATGCAGCAGCAACTTTGTCAGCTGCAAGGATACCATACAAGACCAGGTCAGACTCAGTGTCTTTCCTCATGGAGAACATTTCTCATGTCCACAGAGCACAACAGATGAGCCAGTAGTACTAATATGGCCAAAAATATGACTGTATCAAAGGATGAGGTATGAAAGGTCAACCATAGAAGTTTGAAACAAATACATTTAAAACCTACCATCATTCACTCTATAGCACAAGTTGCATTTCCATCTCCTTTGGTCTAGAAAGCTGACAAAAGGATTAATATATGTCCGGCAGGAACGACATCTCACAATAGTACTTGAAGTAACCACTGGCAATTGCTGGAAAAGAAAAGTTTCCAATTTTAAAACGTCAACACAACAGCAATTCACCTACGTAATAATCTACACTGCAGCTCCTGGCCACTCAAAGCATACTTCTGCCCATTTCTGCATCCACACAGCACCCCTACAAAGTTCCTTAATAATAATACTGGTCAGAACCTAGCTCTAACATTTTTGGCTGCATATTCTCCCCCTTCAAGCCTCTACAGTTCTGAATTCTACACTGACGGTGTAAGATCAAGACCTACAGCAAGTAGAATCATAGAATCACTCAGGTTGGAAAAGACCTTAAAGATCATCAAGTCCAACCACAACCTAAGCAAACTACCCTAACAACCCTCTGCTAAACCATATCCCCGAGCACCACATCCAAATACAGAACAAATACCATTAACACCACCACCATACTTGGCAAAATCCCTTCAGTAGTGGAAAATAGCAACATTTAAAAGATGCACTGATAAATTCAAAGTCTTCAGGGTATCTGAGGACAGTCAAAGCCCTTTAACTTTGTTAATACTTAACTATAGTGCAGAAAAACCAATAACTACAACTGTTACCTGACAAAATACAGCCAATTAGGAGTGACATTTACTTATATTTTTATGTATTTACATGTGTTGCCTTCTGTCACAGCCTGCTTGCAGTGTTGCCTATAAGCTTCTGTTCTTTTCTGAAATTTGGGATTGTTGTTGTTAAGAATTGAGGCTTGAAAGTTTAAAAATGGCAGGGAGAAAACTCTTGGATAAGTGACAGTGAAACAGGGAAGTATTCTATGCCAAGATTAGCCAACACAGCTGTCTTCCCTTTGCAATTTATTCTACAACTATAGTGATATTTCATCATTTAAAGTTTTAAATATTTGCCATACCGATAAGTCCTTGAAAGGATGAAGCAGGAGCCCCAGAGGAAGTTTGGCTTTATTCAGTAAGGCCTGGGTTTGAGGAATGTTAGTCAGGGTACAGCGGAACAACCTACACAGCAGATAGAGTTATTTTCAATGACTTTCAGATGATAAAATGGTTATCTCAGCAGAACAAAACATCCTTCCACATTTTCCAGAGCTGGTGATGGTGAACATCCACTTCCAGATAAAATACCCTCTCCAACTCTGTCATTGTTTTGTTTTAGTCCAAGCTTGATCCACAGCACATATTTTGAGCTCCTACGTTACATTGTACGCATGCTCTTTATGCAGCACTGGTGCCACTTTAGTGACTCAAATCAGAGGTTAGCCCAACACTGCTCAAAGTTGCAGCTAATCTTTATACACAAAGCAGAAAGTTGAACACCTTTTTGAAATGGCCTTATATACCGATCTGAACCAAAGTTTAAAATAACCATGAACTGCACAGTTGTAACTTCAGAATTTGGTGGCTTTCACAAAGTACAGATGTGCACAATACTTGTGCAAACCTGGCACAGCGTGTTTGTGTGAGCCACTTCTCAAAGATGCTACTTCCTTGACCTCTCAGAAGAGGCTTGCAAAGCAGGAGTGCCTGGTCATACATGGTTTGGTTGGTTTGCTCAGTGAGATTACTCCAACTACCAACAGACAGCCTCCTGTTTGACATTCCATTTACTCCATTGTTTTCAATGGTTACTTTCTATACAGACGTAAGGTGTTTCTGCATTCACAAACTTCTTGATATACCTCACTCAAGTAGGATAACTCTTACTTAAGATCTCCTCAGTCACACTCACTGCCAGCTACATTGCAATGTTTTTGCATTGTACCCACTTATAGCTGCCTTGCAAACAATGTTTTTCCTTGTATTTTCCTACACAACTTCCTGGTGACACAGGTTTAGAAATGCACTTAGTAGCAGCTAAGAACCCTGACAAAATGATTGCGAGGGTTATGAGATGCTCGTTAACAGATCTGAAGACAGAGTTACTTGAAACATGTCCTAGACAAAAACAAGAATAACAAGCCATTAAAATTCTGGTGACTGCACCAGAAAAGGGTCAGCTCTGCCAACTGCCTCAGTCTTGAATCCAGAGAAAGGAATACAAGTCAATGAAATGTGGCAAATAGTAATGAGGTTTTTCCACAGATAGAACTATGAATCCCATAAAATTATCTTTATATTTTCAATGAAAAGCAACAGCAATTGGATACATATGCTTTCAAAAGGCCTGCAGTAGAACATAACTAGTTAATTAATGCTATGTTACACATTCAAACACCATATTTCGACAATCTCTTAAGGCCTCAGCAAACATCTCCCAGATGACTTTTCTAAAAAAATACATGTAAATCCTTTCTCTAACTTATAAAAGGAAGGTAGCTTACAAAGAAGCCCCAACTTTTGATACCACATTCAAGGGAACCAATAGCATTGGTTATACTATGTCATAAGAAATTAAGGGACAGTCTGAAGACTAGAACGTCAACAGCTAAAAACCAGTTATCAGTGAACTTAAAATGTAACAAATACATTCTACATCATCCCCTTCACTTCAGGACTTCAACCACTTACCAGCTTTACCTTAACACAGTGAAGCCTATTTTCTGTATTTTTTGACTCACAATGTTAAAAATATTTAGTAAAGTTACATTTACAACTAGTAATTTCTTTTGATGAATTACAGCAAATGGATAATCTTACTCTGGGTTACAATTGAGCTTCTGGATGTCTTCATGCAAGTTTGGGACAGGAGCCTGGAGGAGGGTTGTAGGAAGAATATTTCTTTCTTGAAGAAGATTCACAGGTCTTAATCCTTCTTGTTGTAAACTCAGGCTACCCATAGATGCATTTAAGTGATTAGTGCCTAGGGGAGGCTAAAGTCAAAATTTCACAAATTAATACTGATTATTTGGATGAAACACAGTCCACCTGAAAAGCAAACATTTTTTCTTTCAAATTGTGTTTACTGTCATTGTATTATCTTTAGAAATGCTACTTGCTGTTTAGGCTTGTAACAGAGGAGGTTAAAATTATCATACACATGCCACAAAACTCTTGAAATGCAGAGGCCTAGCTGGCAAAAATATTGGTCAGATTGGTTTGAAAGCACAGGAAAAACACATACTTCAGCTAGCAATACTAACATGGGGGATGAAAATCATCCTATAGGCCTGTTTTAGAAAACAAATAATTTTTGAAGACTGATGTTCTAAGCAGATTTCAGAAGACACTTCAGAAAGAGCTGACACCATTTTTACAGATTGCTTTCAAAGTGACAGAAAAAAGCAGAAAGTTCTGGCTATGTCTATTATCTTGAGCAAACTGCATAACAGACAGTGAACCATAACCCCACAGAGACAACACAGACTGCTACACTTCTCTTTATTCAAGTGAACTGGCTTAGTAATATGAAACAAACAAAGCAGAAATTTCACCTGGTGGAAATGTTTTGATCCATCTGGATACTGCAAAGCAGATGCTTGCATTCCTGGTGCTCCAGGTGGAGAAGTATTTTGGTAGCCTGGTGGCAACGCAGGATAAGAATAGCCAACATTTCTATTCATCTTAAGATTTGCAGGTGCAGAAGGATGTGGGGTTGCTAGAAGCAGAAAAGACATACCTAATATGAATTGTTGAACTGCAGCTTGGTCAACTCATTATCAAAGAAGGACTTTTTGTTAAGTGTAAACAATTGAGAAGTGTCATCAGTTTTGCAAGATACTAACTGCTTTGTAATTCTTACATGTCAATGTCTAACTGTCAATGCCTCAAATAATCACACTTAGTTTCAAGTCAGACATTAGATAAAGTACACATTTGTGCCTAAATACCCAAACTTCCATCTTTTCCAAACTCTTAAACAACTTACTTAACAGCAAATATTTTTTTTAACTCCCAAACCTTACCCATGAGGCCACCTCCTTCTATTGCATCATAGCTGTTTTGGACCACAGACCCATCGCCAGCAGCAGATGTGGCATCACCTATTAAGAAAGAGTCCAAGTAAAAATTTTTAACAAGTAACAAACAAGTTGAAACAAAGTAAGTGAGATGCAATTCTCTTTGCTGAATGTATATTTACATTAGCATTGTTTTGATCTACCTTTGACTCAGGGCAAAATTTGATTAAGTATACATCTTGCCCTATTTCTCACATGTGCTTCTCCTGCTGACATGACCTCAAAGGACACTCACAAAAACCTACAAGCTTTCTCAGGGAAAACACATAAAGGTCTACACATTTGGTTGAATGAACTGCTAAGATTACCTTAGATTACGTATTCTTCATAAATTCCATGCTAATAGGCAGCGAAGTGTCAGGGTACCTCTCATTTTCAACAGAGGAAGGCTCTGTACGTTGGCTGCAGTTGTAAACTGCAGACTCTTGGAATTTAGGTATCAAGTTCCCTAAACTACTTTTTCCACTGATAGCACATGGAAGCATCAAACTCTTCACTTTTACACTTAGTCCAGTACTGTTTACAAACCATCAACAGTTCTGATACGGTCACACAAATTCCACTTGAGATAATAACCCTGAAATAGAGAGAGTGTTCCCAAAGGACAACTGGGCTGATTGCCACCAGCTAACTAGACCGGGTTGTCCTGGGCTCTATACAGCCTGGCCTTGAACACCTGCAGGGATGAGGCACAGCTGTCAAATGCAAATTCAACAAAAAGAGCAAATTGTTTCTTACCTTCTTGATTTGTAGCTGAATGTAGCAGAGATTGTGTACTAGGTGCTCCTGCTGTCACTGTGGATGGCCTAATTAGAGGTGGACCACCAACGGGAGGAGGTCCCAAAGGTGGCCTCGAGGGAGGGTGGAGAGGTGTTAAAGGCTGAGTCACAGGTGGAGGTACTGATCCTGTAAACAGATTAACTTTTAGTAACCCAGCTGAAGACAACAGAAGACTCTTCTTAAGAAAACATACAGACTGAACTCTAGATAGATACATCTCTTATTTACATGATGCACAGCATGAGATACATAAATCCTAACATGCCTGTAGAAAGTTTTCAGCTTCGGATTGTTTCTGCTCCTGACATACTGTGTTTGTGTAGTTGTTAACTGTGATCCTTTCAGTTTCAGGGTTTTTGTTTGTTTGTTGTGTTTGTTTGGTTTTATTTTTTTACAGTTCTTGGTAAATGTTTTAAGGGATGCAGAAAGCATCCTGACTTCAAAGTCTGGACATCATAAAGCTTTGTACAGCCTCAAATCAGACAGCATACAACAAACTAGAAGAGTCTAAAACAGATTGCTTCTGACAGGAAGCTCACCTTCCACTTCAATAACCTGATGCAAAATAGCAACGTACAGATTCTGGGTCTGTAAGAGGCTGCCAAAGGCTGGGCATGCAGGCAGGCGGCTGGCAGACCTTTGTTTGAAGGATGAGCATAATCAGCAGAATGAGCTAAACTCATTTTAGAAGCGAGCACCATTCCACAGAAACACTACCAGGGAAACTGCTCAGAAAGATTCGCCATTCAGTGAAGGTAAGAACTCTATCTCATAAGTCATTTTCCATGATTTCTCATCACCTACCATTTTCACCACTAACTCTGAAATAGTGATTATTTCAATAAACTGTCATACAATTAGCTAGGCATATATCAAGAAATCGGCATCAAGAAAAACATTCAATGAAGCTAACAAGTATTTCATAAGATCTGCTTTAACATAGAAATATTTTACATGCTTAGTTCCTATTATTGTGCTCAGAAAGCTGACAAAAAATATTCTGTAATAGCAAATGACAGCTTGGCAAAGTGAAAATTGAGTTTGAAGGTGTGTTTCCCACAATACTTACAAGTTACATTGAGAAGTTTCTTAATATTAGCAAAATTTTACACCCCAGCACACAAGAGGCTAAAACAGAAAGGCTGCAAAAGCACCAACTTCTTGCATCTTGCACTTTGAGAATTCTTTCTGAAGACTGACAATTCTGATCCAATTGTAATAACCCAAAGTTGGGATGAAGGAAGTTCTTCTTTCAACTGGCCTCTATTTCAACAACACAGAATGCTTCCCAGATTTCTTTCCAGGCTGTGCTCAAGCTGGTTGTCTCATCCTTGAATCCTATGAATCCTCATAATGAGGCCATTCTCAGAACTTCCAGAATCAGTCCATGAACAGAAAAGCTAATGAGATTTTAAACTGCAGAAGACCACACTCACTAAAAGCAACTGATTTTCATCTAGCAAGTCCAGAAGCCCTCATGTGACTGAAGCACACAAGCACTCCAACACTCAAGGAAGAAACAAAGGCAACAGAAACAGCCTTACCCACACACAGCTTCCCAAAACAGAAGTTACCTGCTTCAGCCACTCAAGCAAAATGAAATCCTGCATGCAAAGTTTCCATTTCTTATGGAATGAAGAAATGGAAAGAAGCCAGCCCAATATTTATGATGTACATTTCTTCAAGTGTTTGACAACCCAGTTCCACAAGCAAAAGGCTACTACAGAGTGAATATTATTATTAACATCATTTTATTAAAAGGACACAGAAGGGCGCACTGGCAGTCAGTTAAAGAAGGGTATCAAAAAGTTATGATTACCTGGCTTCATATAGCTGTTCTGAAGTGAAGGACCTCCTGGAGAAGCAGCATACTGATAACTTCCTGGAGGATTTCCTGATAGCGGCGGCGGTGGCTGAGCAGGCCCTGTCCCTGCCACAGGAGCCGAATGGCTTGGTTGAGCTGCAGCTGGGTGGCTCACAGGAGCCTGGCTGTACTGCCAGTTGGGATGCATTGGCGGGCTAACTCCAGGAGGAAATCCACCAGCAGATGATACAGCAGCTGAGTTTTGCAATGCAGGTGGCAGCACTTGTGGTACAGGACCTGTTTGTTGCACTGGTGACCCAGATAGAGGTGCTGCTGGTGTTCTATTGAGAGTCTGCCCAGGTCCTTGGTAACTGTTGAACTGAGAAACATTCTGAGAGCCACTGTAGTTATACTGTCCAGAAGATGGATGTGGAGGAACCTTTGACGGTGTCTGATGTGAGTACGGTCCTGGAACTGATGGGCTATATCCCTGGGCATCTGATGAATGCATCATTTGATTTTGAACAGGACCTAGAAGGAAAAAACCCTTAAGAAGTCTGCGTTGCATATTGCTTCTGAAAACAGGACAAGACTCTGAAATTTTCCTTCCTTGGAGTTTTATTAGTGTTCAGGACATAAGAGAGAAGTGCTACCACAAGGGTCATGATTTGATAGCATTTTGCTATCAACACTTGTATTCATTTATTTATTTTTATAGTAACTTCACAACAGTGCAGCTCACAAAGCAAGTGGCTGAACAAAATCCACGCCCTCTGCAATTCACATACAGGGCTATTTCCACCTTCAGAAGCACTCAGAAGGCCATCAGCCACGGAGGCACATGCTTGCACACAGCTGGCAGGGGTATGAGGGAGCGGTGGCAGCAGAACCTGTCCTTACATCCCAGTTTGAGGACTGGCACTGGCTTAAACCTCAGTTTACAGCAAAGATGCAAACAGAATCAGATCAAGTGCCCATGCTATTTCTCAAGTGACAGTGCTAATCCACAAAAGGTTCTGCAGCTAATTTTAGTAAGAGAGCTTCTCATGCTTATACAGCTCACATAACCAACTGGTCAGGAACATGGAGTGAGGGATAATTTATTGTGAAATAATTCACTCATCAAGAAAATAAAACTCAATGGGTTAACAGTGCTTCTTATCTACTGGGTGGTACAGAAGAAGTAAGCTGTAATCACTTTAAGAAAAACAATGGATAAGATTAACTCAAAACAGTAAACAGCACTGGCAGAGCATCATCAAATTTGTTCAACAGAGGAACATAAACAGAGTAGTGTGAGCTGTCCAGTGCAGTAAGAGCTCCATCAAGAAGGATGGTACTCCAGGTTGTTCATATTGCTGCCACAGAAAGAACGTTCTGAGGGGAAGCATTTCCAAGTGAAATCCTTCCAGCAGAACACGCTAGATAACCCATGCCACAGCAGACACAACACACACCAAAGCACTTTCCAAGGCTGTATCATTTACATTAGCCAGTCACACTGCTGCACTCCACCCCTAAGCCCAGTCTGAATGTTGGAGGCATTCCACGTACACAGCTATATGCCTGAAATCAAGAGATCATCATGATTTCAGCATACAGTTCTTCTTTGCCACCCTGTACTACTTCCCAGATTTCCAGAATTATTTTTTAGGAAAAAAAGAGCCTAGAAAACATAAAAGTACTTAATTTCCAGACCAGAAACCACTGCAAGATTCAACACACATTTTCAAAAGCATGCTACAGAGATGAGCACGTGGACATATATTTTGCATACAAGTACTGGAAACAGCTGCCACCAGTACGAAATCACAGAGTTTCATTTAATGTCAGAATAACAACAGCTGGTTTCTTAGCTGTCTTTGCCTACTGGAACATTCCAGCTACATTTTAAGAGCAGAGGAAGTTCACATTTCCAAGTTAAAGTAACTTTGAACTCAGGCACACATGACAGTAAAATAATCTAAACAGAACACATGGAAATATCTGAGTTAGGACAAACACTGACTGCCATGCAACTCATCATTCCCTGGAAAGCCCTAGGGTACAGTTCAGAGACAGCCATCACCTCCCTGAATACTGCATCTCCATGCTAACTGCATAGCCAAGGTTCTACTACAGCACCGGTGACCTCATCCTCACTCTGCCTGTTATTTGTGCATAAACAGCACATACATATTATTCTCTAGCCATTAATCTCAATACGCTATCTGCCATTCAGTTAGGAAACCCAGTTATAGCTCACTGGCCTTGCAATACTGCTCATAAATCTTATTAATTACTAATGCTTTAAAATCAATGGTGTCTAAACAAAAAGCTTGCAAACATAAGAATTCCCACAGTTATGACTCACCTTTGAAAATTACCCTGCAGCATATCAGATGGGTTTTCAAAAACTGATTTGCAAAATGAATTGTAAATTTAACTTGCTAGCTGTACAAATGACTAAGGTTTCTTATGTAATGCCAGGCCCCTGACTGTATCACATGTATATTGATATAACATTGCAGTATGTTGTATAAAAGATATAGAACAAATACTAATTCATTTTATAACTTGATTATTCGCCTCAGGGCATGACTCCGTAGCCTGGTCAGGAATCGGAGTATTTTGTTCTGTTTTTCCTGTTTGAGGGATAAGACTGAGGATAAAGCAATGACAGCGAGATGAAACACAACAAATGACCTGATGTTTCTGTGGCACTTTGTGATGAATTAGATTTTGGAAGCAGAGTTCTGAATTTCAACTTCTGCTTTTACTTTTCGAAGTCAAACACAATGAAAAGCCTCAATAACCTGCACCAGTGGAATTCCCCCATAGACTGCTGCTTCTTTCTTGCACTGCTCTATGATGCCACGGGCCAACAAGGAAATCAGTGTGGACTGAAGATCTAAATCACAACAACAAAGCCACCAACACTCAGGATACAAGAGAAGAGTTAGTAACACAAGAGAGGCCCCCTACCTAACAGTGGAAGACAACTCTATGCACACAAGATCATAAGAAATTTCAAAGAGACCAGGAACAGCACTGGAATGTATGTGATGGCTGCTCAGTGGTTATATAAAAGCAAAGAATGAGCACAGAAGGTTATGGGAGCCACATCCTCTGCTACACAGAGCCTGTGTCACTTCTCCCCAGGCCCACCAATGAGCACATTGCTCTCACCAGCCACAGCTTCTCCAGCCCCAGGGAGAACAAGGCTGAATACACTCAATCACATGGCAAGGGCCCCCACCAGCACCCCATTCCCCAGGGCTTTACCCATGGCTTCCAAGCACAGGCCAAAACCAAAAGCTGCTGAAGCTCTGCATGGCCTCCAAGCATCACGCCAGGATATCAAACTAAGACAGCAACAAATCCTAAAAGAATTTCTCCATCTTGCTTACATTTCAGACCTATTAGCTGCAGATTGCTAATTTGATTTTCAGTTAAGTGAAGAGAGAATACTGATCCTACAAAAAAAACAACAACCAAGTGAAGTGGAGGAAGGCTGTTACTAAGCAACCCAATGCTCACTGCTAAACCATTTCCAGGTCAGCGTAGGGTGCTGCTGCTACAGCCATCAGCTGTCAGGCCCAGCACATGAGCTCAGGGAGTTACCTGCAAACAGGAAGGTGAGCAACAGGTTAAGAGGAAGAGCTGACACCTATATTACAGTTCATCATTCTGTTGGCAGCACTCTTTCCTCACAGACCATTGTAAATAGTGTAACAGGACTCTCAGCGTGCCCTAGATTGCTTTTATGGAACGTTATTTTTTCCTGAGGTAATGTAGGATCACAGCAGCTTCTCAACATATTTTATACATGTATACATATCTGTATCCTGTAACTGCTGATTAATTTTATTACCTTGTGTTTGCACGACTTTAGATTTCAGCTCCTTGGTTTTCATACAGCTGTAGCCTGAAATGTGTCTTCCTACTACTACTACCTTGTGAGAACTTCTACTGTGTGCTTAGCCTGACTACATATCAAACATAAAATGATACCAACACGTAAAACATTCCACTTATTTACTCCATTAGCTAACATTCTTTCTGTACATTCTCTTCTGCTTAGACCATAAACTCCCCAGAACAGAGGCTCTCTTTTCAGACTTCTGTATCCACGTCCCACACTGCTGACCCTATGGGCAGCTATACAGTTGTTTTTAAGATGACTTTGAGAAGTTACAAGCACTGGGAAAGCAGAGGGGAGTGATAAGTCAAACCACTTAATTACTCAGCCATAAAGCAAAAAAGTCAAAAGACCTCATTTTAACTGAATGGTCTTGATGCAGCATAACCACCAAAACACATAACTAACCAATTAAGGAATGAAGTTCAGGGGATGCTGTAAGCACATACGAAATCAGAACACACTTTCCAACAGCACTGATTTCCACACACACACAAAGCAAACAGAGACAAGGCTGCTTTTGTATTTCCTTCTTGCTAGCTTGGAAGGTCAGCTAGCTACTCGGTTTCACCTTCAGCATCTGGCTTCAAAAAGAGAGATATTTTGAGTAAAAGAAAGCAGTCAAGGCTTTCCCAGATCAGAGCATACAGAACAAGATAATATTGGCTTTACATGACAGACAAGATAAAACACGGTGAGCGAGCGGCCGCCTGAGCTCAGCAGGGTCCTCCTCCGGGCAATAACCGGTGCCACATGTACAGCTCGGTTCCAAAGGGCCAAGCTCTCTTGGCCGTCGCAGTTATCACAACTGGGGACATGGCCTAAAGTAATGACTAATACAAACCCTTCAGAACAGAACATTTCGAGCTAAAAGGGACCCAAACGGATCGCTAGGTCCAACCCCCAGCCCCACACAGGGCCACCAAAAAAAAAAATAACAAAATCAAACCTTATGGCTGTGTCATCCAAATGCTGCTGGAATTCCAGCAGCTCAGCGCCGTGCCCATTGCCTCAGGCAGCCCGTTCCACGTCCACCTCCCTCTGGTGCAGGACCTGTCCCTGACCCCCAGCTGACCCTCCCCTGTCGCAGCTCCTCGGGCCCTATCACCGTTCCCAGAGAGCAGAGCTCAGCGCTGCCCCTCCGCTCCCCGTGTGGAGCTGCAGACAGACACCACGCAGCACGTTTCAGCTAGCTAACACAGATTTTCCGAGACGCACTCCTGTCAGCGTATAAGGATGTTTGTGTCGCTAGAAGTGGGAAGAGGCTCACTTTGCCCCAAGAACGACCTTAGCGACGCTCTGAGCGGCGCACACCGCTCCGTGCTCCCCGACCCGAGGCCGCTCCGCGCTGCTGCGCGACGCGCCGGGCAGGAGGCGGCCGACACTCCCCCCCCCCCCCGCCGCCACCTCCGTGACACACCGGAGCCCGGGACCTCCCATCAGCGCGGGCCGCCCGGCGCCCCGGGGACGTGGCAGCGCGAAGGGAGGCGCCGGGCGCCCGAAGGCCTCGAGCGGAAGCCGCACCTCCCTCCCCCCGCCTCAGCTCCTCGGCCCCCTCCCAAGCCCCGCGTCCCGCCTCACCGTTGCTGTAGGGCTGCTGGCCTGCGCCGTTTTGGCTACGATAAGAGGCGGCGGGCCGGGCTGGCTGAGCCATGGCGGCGCTGAGCTGCGCTGAGCCGGGCCGGGCCAGGCGGGGTTGGACAGAGGCTCAGCGGAGCCGCCCGAGTGGCGGCGCCCGGCCCAGCGCTGCGAGAAGGGGCGGGGCTTCTCCACACCGGAACTACCGGGCAGCGCGCATGCGCACTACGTACACGTGGCACTTCCGGAAGCGGCAGCGCTGCGGCAAGTGGGCGGGACGGCGCGTCTTAAAGGGACAGGGGAGGGGCGGGACAGGTCGGGCCGTGGGCGGGGTCCGCCCCGGTGGGGCTGCCGTGCGGGAACGCCCCTCGCCCACGGGCCGTGCGACGTGTCCGGACAGCCTGTCACCTGTCAGGGCAGGGAGCCCGCGTGTGAAATACAGGGTCATTGGTGCAGCAGTGTGCGAGAAATTGCATAAACATCCCCGCGTTCCTCTCGTCCCCACTGCGAGGCCACTGTTGGTGGGGCGGCACTTCAGCACGCGGTGTTCGGTGAGAGCCGGCAGGCGCTGTGCGGCACCGCGGGGTGGGAGCCCCGAGTCACCCCCGGGCGGAATTCTCGGCGCTGGGGGCTGTCCGCGTGCCGGGGCGGGGTGCGGTGATACGGCACTGCTTGAGCCGACGCGATCGGGATACGGGAGGCTCCGGGCTGTGCGGGACGCTCCCGCGGGGACGTTCGGGCGCTGTGCGGGTGACACTGCCCTGCGCGCTCGGCCATTAACCGCTGCGTTCCGCCCCCGTCCAACGCGGCAACTGCGGAGAAAAGGTGCAAAACGTGAGGAGAGACCGCCTCCCCCGAGCCGCCTCGACGGGAACGTGGGAACACGGGATGGACCCGCGGCTGTCACAGTCACACTCGGCCGATGGCAGCGGGGGGAGGCGCCGGGCGGAGCTCCGCGCTGCGCGTTGTGCCACACGGCCGGGCCGGGCCCGGAAGGCGCCGCGCGGGGGCGGAGCGGGGATCGGCCGCGGGGTCGGATCGGTGTCGGTGCCGGCGGAGCGCCCGGAG
Source organism: Gallus gallus (assembly GCF_016699485.2). NCBI lineage: Eukaryota > Metazoa > Chordata > Aves > Galliformes > Phasianidae > Gallus > Gallus gallus. Next base: position 15,342,254 of record NC_052544.1, read on the forward strand.
CTGAGGCTCGGCGGCGGCGGTGGTGAGCGGGGGGACGGGGAGCCGACGGGGTGAGATCTCGGTGCCGGCTGCGGCCTCCGGGGCTGCTCCGCGGCGCGCTGCGGGCGGTGCTGACGCCGCGGCCTGCCCGGGTCCCCGCCGCTTGGCCGCCGCGGGCTCCGGCCTAGAGCGGCCTGCGCGGGGCGTGCTGCGGGGCGGCCGGGCCCGGGGCATCAGGTACGGAGAGCGGCCGCGGGGACGGCGCTTCGGTGCGGCCGGGGTCGGGCCGGGCCGGGCCGACGGCGGTGGTGGCACGGAGAGGGCCGGAGGGAGCGGCGCGCGGAGGGGTTTGATCCGCGCTGGGTGCCCCTCCCGTCAGCTTGGTGTCGCCTTCCTCGCAAATAGCGCTAAAAAAATACCCCTTGTCGTGGGAAGATCGATGAGCTTCGCGTTTCTGCCCGATGCTTCGCTCCTGTTAGTTTTCTCCCCGCGCTCCTAGCAACAGAAAGATCCATTGTTCTCTGGGTCGGCGATGCTGAGCTGACAGCTCTGAAGGCTGCGATGTGGCGTGGTGTGTCTTCTTCGGGCTCTCACGGCTGTGTCAGGCTGCTTTGGGTACATTCATCGCTGAATTCTCATCTGGATTTGTGTGCCGTTGTCACGTTTCCCGAAGGGAAAACAAGCCACAGCCCTCTCGCTTGTAGGCAGAATTAGAATTGGTTTCCGCACCATCCGAAGCAGCCCATTGCTTCTGAGCGCCGTGAATCAAAATCCCGGTCACCCCTTATGTTCCCTCCCCTCACCTGCCTGCCTGCAAGCGTGTGGTTTAATTTCCTTCCCGTTTAATTCCTTCTTACTTTGCTCACTCTGTGCAGAGCCCCTCCGGGGGCTCACCTCCCTCTGGGGGGGCTCTGCAGACTCTGATCTCTGGCCCTGAGATAACCAGCCCCATGCCTGCCGTCTGCTGCATGAATCTTCTATGATTATTTGGCAGTTTCTTTTTGGCCCCGTCTCAGATTTCGCTTTGGTGTTTGTGATTTCAAAAAGTGTACCGTAATACGATGTAGTAACCTGCAAACGCCTTACAACTTTCTCATCTGCTCGTTTGGCACGTTGTCGTGACGTGTCAAGGTTTCTTCTGAGTATCACTTCTTCAAAACCTGATCATGATGGATCACCTGGAAGATCAAAAGTAATTTTATATTCGTTTTCCAACATGTTATTTGTTTGATGGTTTGTTTTTAAAATAAATACAGGAACTGCTGCAGTGGGCCCCACTTTGAGACTATGATCTGAGAGCAACTTCTGTGAGCTGGACTGCGACTGAAGCACTTACTCAGCTGCTTTCAGGGCCTCGTGTGCCTGTTGCAGTGCTGTCTTGACACATAAACTGTGTACTTTGCAGTTTCAGATGTGCTTTGGATCAGTGCTAACTTCAAATTGTTGTCTCGGAATAAAGGATGCAGTAGAGCTAAGTATATGTCACGCAATACATGATCTTTGTTATTCAGCCCATTTAGTAGCAGCACTGTGCGATTGCTCCTTCTGAAATCTCAGAGATGACTTGCTATCAAAAGAATGATTAAAATATCCAAAGAAAATCCGCTGTGAGCTCATTTTCAGACTATGTTGCTTCCTCAAGCATAGTGTCATAGGATAAATCTGATTGAGACAGCAAATTGTCATTTTACTCACCAAATTTGTTATGGATTTTCATTTCTGCTGTGCAGAATTAAGGTGATCTTATTTGAAACGCCAATTTAGGTGATCATTTTTGGATTATAGATTAAAAAAAAACCCAAACACACCCACAACAGTGGATTTTAAGCACTGGTTTGCAAATTGTTTCCAGTAGAGCGTGTTCTCAGGGAGCAGATCGGGGTTCCTTTGGTAGCTCTTGGTGCACTGACTTCCAGCTGCTGTATGAGGTGTGTGATAGGGTGCAGTTGGCTGCTGCCTCCTAGTTGTTCCGTATAGGGATTGAAAGCTGTCTTTACAAGGCTGCTGTCCTTCCTCTCTTATCTGAAGGTTTGCACATTTGAGAAGTAAGCATTATTCTGTTTCTGGAATGTAATAATTACATTTTAGCCAGGAAAATGCAGGAAAATGCAGATCCAAGGCAGGGGCAAAAATCCCTGCTTCTCATAGGAGGAAAAGGAAACATGGAACATCTGTGAGCAAGTTTGCTGGCTCATCCCTTCTGTCAGCAGCATTTTGCAGAAGATGGGCTGGAGGGGCTCCTCAGGGGACACAAGGGACATTTTGCTTGTGAAGTAATGCTAGCCACAGTTCTTAAAGGTGTTTGGAGGTGGCAATCATCTGTTGATGCTAACACATTGTCCTCATATTTCTGAGAATCCACAAGTGGGTAAGTTGGCGATGGCTGTGGGCAGTCGGTACCAGCAGGTTGTCAGGTGGCCGTTACAATTTCTCCTTAAGTCTGGGTCCTCACAACTCAGTACTTTCAAGGGAGCCCTTGAAATAGCCCTAAAATAGCTTTCACTGCTCTGCTTTAATGGTGCATCACGAGGGGCCGGAAGGTCGCAGTCGATGCACGCTGGCTGCGTGGTGCAGCTGTGTAGCGCTGCAGGTTGTTGTGCCTCAAACTGCCCTGAACTGTGTCGGTGTTTTTTCTGTGTGATAAGAGTAGATTTAATATCTCTGTTCAAATAGCTCTAGTATGCTTTTACAATTTGCTGTCAATTTTTTTTCCCATTTTTAAAGTAGTATTTCCCTTTAAGGGCTGCCGGCTGATACCAAAGCAGGTTGCGGTGTATTTGGAGCCTTGCCCTGTTAGAGGTTCTCAGCAGCGAGTGAAGATTTCTTTCTTTCATCCATAAGCTTCACAGAAGGAAGTGGTTAATACAACTAAAGTCTGTGAGGTTATTCTCACCTCGGTAATCTGAGCACTGCTCTTGCATCACGCTGTTTGCACTGATTTGCAAGTTATTTGAGCAGATCATTTTCCTAAGCCCCACAGAGGCTTTTCTCGATCGGTTTTTTGTTCAAGCAATAAATAAATCTGCTGACGTGTCCGTCCTGCCATATTTGCTTATTCTTGACCTTTGCTTTTTAGACATGTAAGTGACAGTTTCAGCCATGACGTTGTGTAACTGGGTGTTTATGCCTTGACAAGCTTATTAGTTTCTTAAAATTTGCAACTGTTCCAGTTGGTCAGCTGTGGGATAGGGGAGGGTTTCAGGGTTAGTCACGGGGAAACCTTACGCTTCGTCATCTTCAATCAGGGAGGGCAAGTATGGGCTGAACAGATTTTGTTCCTGTGTGAGCAAACATAAATAATGATAATATTTCATCCTCTTTCAGTATTGCTGTGACGTACCTGTTGCTGTGCGGAGGAAAACCTCCATGTGATGTCATGAGTGCGATCATTAGGACAGATAGATGGGTTTGGGTCTGGTGCTGACCTGTAGTTTGACTGCTCTGTGCTATGCTCCAGGTTCAGAGCAGTCCTAAAGCCATCCTGTAGGCCCCAGCACACAAATACTGCCCTGGCACACAGGGTATGCTGCCCTCAACCCAAAGACCTGGGCTCCAACTTCCCTGTCTGTTAGGAGGAATTAAGTACTGCAGCAGGGTTAGCTAGCTAATGCTCCCAAGGAAGCTGCCCTTTGGTCTTGCAAAAGCTTTTTCTGCTAGGTACTAATTTGCTCTGTCAAACCGGTGCCCTCGGTGTGACTACCCTCACTTTAGATAATGAGGAAATTAAGATGGAAGTTAAGAAATTAATAGCTCTTGGCTGCACAGTGAGCCTAGTGACAGCATTCTCACACCTGAAGGCGCAGCTTCAGAAAAGGTACACTTGGTAGTGGTGGTGATGGCTGGACTTGTCATCCGAAGGGTCTTCTCCAACCTGAGTGGCTCTGTGAGGTCCCGGCCCTTCTCCTGCTGTGCTGTGTGTGTTCTCCAAACTCTCAAGGTTTGAGATGTCCCTCAGAAGCTGCTGCTATGGCTGGCTGTGTGCTGTGTGCCCAGCTGGCCACCTGCTGCCCCCCAGGGGCTGGAATAGTGTTGTTTTTACCATCCTAGAAAGAAGGGAATCTTGCAAAGTCCCAGGGTACATCCTGTTGTCAAAGGGCATCTGCCCACAGTTGGTGCTACCCTGAGCATCCTCACCTCAACACTTTGTTCCTGAGCCTCGTCCAAAAGAAATGGGGGAGGAACGTGGTGTTCCAGAGTTCTGCTTTGAGATAAGTTTAAATGTTTAAGCTGTAGGTGGTAGAAGTCTGTATGAGACAGCATTGGGGGATTACAGCTGTAAGCAGTGGTTCCAGTGCCGTGGGCCCATTGCAAGGCAAACAGACAGGAGGTGTGCAGACAGCAGTGTCTTACTTGTAGAACCTCTCAGGGATCAACTTGAGTAAACACCTCACCATGTTTCATGTGCTGTTCTAACAGAGCATTCTATTTTCTGTTTATTTCAGACTAAAAGATTCAGATATGTCCTTCATATTTGATTGGATTTACAGTGGTTTCAGTAGCGTATTACAGTTCTTAGGTAAGTTTTTCCTGCTGTTTTTGTATAGCATGTCTATTAACCTATCTTCAAACAGAGGGACTTGTTAAATAATAACATTCTTTAGTGTATATTCAGTATCACTCCAAACAAAAAAGTTTCACTTATCAACACTGAGTATTTCCATAATGTGTTCTGTACTCAATCTTACATTAATCCTGTAACCTCTTGAAAAAATTACTTTTTCTTTCAGGAACATAATAGGCTTAATTTTTTTTAATTACTACATTTAAGCTGGTGTCGTTCAGTTGACTTTAATAGAGCTTCCCCCGATTTTTTTCTCTGCTTTAAAGAACCAGACTCAATTATTTTGATTGAATTCTTTTGAGCGGAAGGATATAGGGTGAAATATTAGCTTTTGTGAAACGGGAGAAAAAAATGGCACAAGAGGAAAGGGAATGTTACAGTCCTTAGAAGAGGAGCAGAAGTTGCAGATAACGTAGATGAAAAGGGCAGTTTACAAGTTCCAGGGATTCTATTAAAGTAAACAAAAAGAATTTGTGATTAATGGGTCATGGCAGTCTGTGCCACCTGCATTTTATCAGTTGAAAGTTTAAACTTTTTCTCTTAAGGTTAGACCCTTGGCCTGCCATTGAAACGTTAGTCAGTAAAACTTTAACTGAGTTGACTGATCTTTCTTATCTCCTCTTAGCCAAGCAGCGATTACTGCACGCTAGCTTGCTTTCCTATACCTGCTCATACAAAGTCTAATTCTAGTGAGAGATACTGAAGCCTGCAGTAGAAAAGAGAATTGCCCTTTACATGTCCCTCTTATTCTAAAAAAAACACTTTTCATTCTCATGTCCAGTGTGAGAGTGGCAAAAAATGCAATCATTTTACTATAGTTTAGTGGTGTTTCACTTAACCTGTAAGGTAAGTGTAAACTGGAGTTTCTTCTGTGATGTAAGTTTATATATGGAAATGCTTGTTCAGTTCTCTACCTATCTATATCAGTACTTTCACCTCTGTCCTGTAGTTTAATAGCGAATGATATTTGGGTATATGAGAAGGTGAGCTGGGAAATAAGAGTTGTATTTGAAAAAGAACTATGAGAACACTCTACCGTTCTTGTAGTAAAAAAGGTTATTAATGAAATTAGCTGAGGAATATGAAAGAATATTCTTCCCTGCAGGTTATAAAGCATGCCCTGGTGGAATGCAATTCCAGAGATTAGCTTAAGGGGGGCAGGGGAGAAAGGTGAGCAAACAGCAGCAGTGTAAAGGTCAGGCAGATAGAGGCACATGTGATTGTGGATTGCTGCAGCATCCATGGGGCTGGCTGAGGAACCCCCTGTGTAACAGTGCTATTTAAAATCTGACAAAAATAAAGTATGTGCAAGGATAGCATATTTGATAAAAAGTCGCCACGACTTTTGCCCTCATCACGCTTGAACTGGGAAGGACCTTTCTCATCAGAAATCTTCCTCACTAGGCTAAGTGTAGCATTTGTACTTTTTAATCAGTACTGTAAATAGTACAGAAACTGGTCAGCACCTGTGGCTCTTTAGCAGTTCAGATGTGGCTGCCAAACAGGCAAGGCTGCATGACCATGGGGAGATGCAGTGGAGCAGAAATCTCAGGGTGATCTGCACCTATGGAAAGGAATAAGGGCTCCAGAAAAGCTGTCCTGGGTCATCAGGTGCAGATCAGGGCACTGCTCATAATGTGACCTTTGACCTTTGACCTCTTGTTCCCGTGGCACTTGGCACAGCCTTTGGCAGCAGGCACGATTTTGGGGTCTAGTTTGCAGGTCAGGGGAATTCATTGTTCTTGGGGGAGGATGTGTGGCTAACTTCGGTGGTAAAATGTACCTCACAAAGTATTTCTGTGTCATCACAACGGCTGTAAAATAAACCTTTCTTCAGTGTATGCCACAGTACTGTGACATTGTCTAGTTTGGGGTTTTTTTTTTGTCATAATGGGAGGGAGTTGAACAAAACATACTCTTTTCCAGATCCAGGATTGTTGATATTTTAGAGTCCACTGTTAACACTGTATCACAGACAGGCTTGGGCTGGAGGGGACCTTCGTTTGGTCAATTGTCGTTTGGTAGGGCAGAGCAAGCTACTCTGACAAGGTTTAGCTGAGTTTTCTTTTAGCTTTGCTCAGATAAAGTAAATGCAATTATGTGTGACACATTTACATCAGTCATGTGCCTCTCTCCCCAGATGCCACTCAGCATCGCATAAGCTGTGCGTAGCAAGCATAGCTGTGATAAGCATATGAGCAAGTATGAATGTGGCTTGTACAAGTAGGAGAGCAGTCGCTGATAAAGGGCATCGATAAAGTGCACTGTGGAGCTTGACAGGTCTGTATTTTGTGCCATGACTGTACAACTTTTCTCCTGGGAGCAAAGTTATCTCTAGTGTTAGAAATAGCGACTGCACATGGCTGCTTTAATTAGCGATCACACACCCTTTCTCTATGGACTGTTACAGCTGTGCCAACAGAAATCTACAGGACATACGTGTAGGAGGGTGTCTCGGTCTTGCTGATTAGCAGACCACACAGGATCTGAGAGAAGCTTATGCTTAGGAGTGCTGAAACATGCAATTGCTGTCTAAACACTCTAAATGTTTGTATTTTATGTGTATGTGATGTGGGTTCCTGTTGGACAATGCTGCTCGGATAATACTCCCACTGATAGAACTGATTATTCAGTAGGTTATTCTTTGTTACAGGACTGTACAAGAAATCAGGCAAACTAGTTTTTCTTGGACTGGACAATGCTGGAAAAACTACACTGCTGCACATGCTCAAAGATGACAGACTGGGACAGCATGTCCCCACACTACACCCCAGTAAGTTAACGTTCCTAGTTCCCTTGCTAGAAAGTATTGCAGGAAACCTGATTATACATCACAGGTAACTGGGGGGAGACAAAGAGTAATGGAATTGAGAAATTCTGAATTACAGAAGCTGCAAGAAATTGGGACTTGAAACATTTGAGAGCAGCTTCTCTGGATAGTTGGAAGGTTAGCATTTACGTACACTGTTTTGGTTTTCATTGACTCAAAGGTTGCTCTCTGATTGTTACCGTGGTAGCCTTGCAGGAGGAAAAGTTCAACAGAGGTTAAAAATATGGACTGGTGAAGTGAGGAGGTGAGCAATTAAGCAAGGACACAACAAGGGGCGACCTCTGACAGTATTACATGTGAAATTCCATCTGTGTGGCAAACCAGATGCCAGAGCTACCTATTGTTTTTGTAATGGGGAGGGATAAATCATGTGTGGACATTCTCTGCTGTTCTCTTAACACTGTAGATTTTTGACATTTGTTTTAGTCACATTTTGTTGTTACACAAATGTTACTGACTTTGACAGAAATGGTATTGGTCTGCTGTATTTCTTGAGAAACAAAATACTGAAAATAACAAGAGAAAGTAAAATCTGTGTCCTGAATAGTCAGGCTATTATGTGTAGTAGAATACCGTATAGTATGTATATAATGATATATAATCTTCACAGCGAGCATAATTCTGTGTATTTGTAGCTTCAGAAGAGCTGACAATTGCTGGTATGACTTTCACTACTTTTGATCTGGGTGGACATGCTCAAGGTAAGAGAATATGTTGACTCATTTAACTGCAGTGAATTAGAGTTGTTTACAGTCAGTTTGTCTCAGATCAGAAATATGACCATACTGCAGAGATCAGCTTCCCACACTCTCTTTGGTAGTGTTAAAAACATTCACTGCTCTGTTCCTGTCTCTGCCACATACTGTGATCCCAAATACAATTTGGCAGGAGCTGCAGTAGAGCAGGCTTTTTTGACTGATGGCAAGTATTTTGAGGAGGATTAGATAGTTTTTGTTGTAGAACATGGAATTTCTTGTGTATACCTTTAACCTCTGTGCTTCAAACTAACATTTGTTGATGTAATTCTTGGGGAAACACAAAAAGGTTCAGGACATCAGTGTCTGCATGTGAGATAGAGTGGTGATAACAGGAGAGGGAATTATGCATTTGCTCCATTATCTCAATCTTTATAAAACACGGGATTGCATCCTGAAGACTGACAATATATGCTAAGACTTCAATAACTTCAGTGGCTTCTTCATTACTGAGGTGCACTGCTCTAAGTTTGGGGATAATTTCCATTGGTTTTATTTCACATTTTCCCTGTAGCTCGCAGAGTGTGGAAAAACTATCTGCCTGCTATTAATGGCATTGTGTTCTTGGTGGACTGTGCGGATCATGACAGACTGCTTGAATCAAAAGAAGAGCTCGATGTAAGTTTAACTGTGTTTTTGAAAGTTTGGATTCTCACTTCTAAGAAATAAGCTCAAATTCCCCATGTTCAGCAGAGCTCTGCTGCCCTCCTGGTAGTCTAGCAATTTCACCTTTTGCATCTTCGTTCCCATCTAGTTGTATTCTGGTTCTGTCACCCTCTTCTTCCTATTCATTACTGTGTGCATTGTAGGTAGGTGAACATTCTATTCTGCCAGTTGAATCACTATTACTCCATTTACAATGTTTTCTATGTTGTGAATGAGTAATTTAATTTCTTTTACCTCAAGCACATCCCAGCAGTTATTTTCATTGCACCAAATAACAGTGAATTTTGCTGCCCTTGCTTCTTAGAAAGGCCAAGTTTCACCAAATGACTTAATTGCATTGTTAACATTTTATCTTAATGTAAAGCCCTAAGTCAAACTATATGCTAAAAAAAAAAAAAAGCTTTAAATCAGACTATGTCCTAAAATAATCTCTTTCCCCTTTCTCCTTTCCTTTGCAGTCACTAATGACAGATGAAACTATTGCTAATGTGCCTATCCTAATCCTTGGTAATAAGATTGACAGACCTGAAGCCATCAGTGAAGAGAGGTTACGAGAGATGTTTGGTCTGTATGGCCAGACAACAGGAAAGGTAATGTTCCTTTTTTTTGTTAGAGATCTCATGTTTACCCTACAGTTCTGTGTTGATTCTGCTCCACTCAGGTACACAAAATAAATGGTTTTTAGTTTATTATATACATAGTATTTAATAGGTTTATATGAAATGAATGCTGCGTGTGTTAGAAGCATCTCTACTGCAGCTTCTATTCATCATTTCCAGTAACACATTTTGCCAGGGAAAATGCGATTGTACTAAGTATAGATTTCAGTACTTGAACTACTTTTGTGCAGCACTTTTGAAAGGGGAACGTGTTCTCAGAGGCCACAGTTCTAGTGGGAACTATAAGAGAAAACTTGATAAAGTCTTCCAGTAAGTGGTTTTTCTCATTTATAGTGCAAATTTAATGCAATTTATTACTTAACATATTTAACTGAAATTTAGAAACAGGAGTATACTACTGCAGACATCTGAGTTTGTAGGCTGTGGAAAAACATCCCTACTCGCAGATTTATATTACCCATCTTTGTGATAATCCAGCTCTCTTTAAAGTAAACACAGTGTACTGCATGTAATGGAGTTTTGGGTACAAGGAATTAAAATGAAATTACATAGAAACAGGAATTGCGTGGGTTAGTTTTAGAATAGGTGCAGTGGAATATAAACAATTATTATTCATTTCTTTTTATCGTCTTGTTTTGTGTCTTGCTCTGTATTTTACAACACTGCATGCAGTCTGTGAAGGAAGAAGCCTGTAGTGAGCCTCCAGTTGAGCAATAGCTTTGTCACACTGTGCTGCTCTTGGCAAGAAAGCAACTTGCACTCTGACTGCGGTCAGCCCTACAATTTGTAGCAAATGCTCTTTTTATGTGCTTGGAAAGCTGTTAGAAACAGAGCAGGGAACCGCTTCTGAGAACTGAGTTTCTCGGTGCACATGCTTGCTTTCGCACTCGGGTGCCAGGCACTTTATGCTCTCTGAATGTGGCTGCACATGAAAATAGGCTCAGGGACTGTAAGCCTGGCACTGTGTGCAGAAGTTTTACAGTCATTTTCTTCAAAAATTCTGACATCTACAGTAAGTTAAAGGATGGCATTGTGACGAAACAAGTGTCAGTGCAAAGCAGCTGTCTCTTTGTAAAGGTACTGTAATCTGGAATGCTTCTGTCTCTTTGCAGGGCAATATACCATTGAAAGAACTGAATGCAAGGCCACTAGAAGTGTTCATGTGCAGCGTGCTAAAGAGACAAGGCTATGGAGAAGGATTCCGTTGGATGGCACAGTACATTGATTAATGCCAAGATCACATTAGTTCATCCTGTCCCATGTCTGAATATTAAGTCTGCTCCTTATTTGATCACTCAGTGTATGCAACTTGGATTCGTTTGACTGTTTAGTTATAAAAGCATACATTTTTACATAATTGTATCTCCTATGCTAAATTGTAAGTGTGAGGATTGAGAAATTCTTTCAAGCAAGTTTGTAAGTTGAAGTACCACAACATGTTAGCTTTCTAATCCCATACAGCATTCTTTTGCAACTTTTAATTTAACAAGTCTCCAGCACCATTTTTGGACAGAGCAACTTTCCAGTACAGTATGTTTGAATGCACTTTTTAACAGCTAAAAACTGCAAACGTGAAAAATATTTAATGCTTATCATGTTAAATTTTTTTATGTACTTTTTTGAAACTGGTTTTATAACTTTAGAGTATATAACCATCTTTCAAGGAATAATAAATAATTAGCTGATGGATAATTGCATGATGCCTTACAGTTTTCAATAATATACTTTCTTATGCAACGTCATGCAATAAATTTAAATCCAGTTTTTGGCAACTTTAATGGAAAATGTTTCATTTTAATGTGTCTTAACTAGTGAGGCTGTCTGACCATCTGAATATGGGGGATGTTTTCCTGAAGCAAAGGAGGCCACGAAGTACTTTCACTGTATATTAAAGAGTAAGGTGTTTCCTTCAGACTACCAAATTGCATCTCCTTTAGGATCTCACATTAATAGAAGGGAACTCTAATCTGATGCCCTTATAACTACCACCTTTAAAAAGTACAGATCACAGAAAGCAGTTGTGCCAATGTAGATCTCGAACTAATATAAAAAGTGGTCTTACTCTACTGGTACCTTGACTTATACCCCTGAAATGACACAAAATTGCAATTAACACTAGTACTACACTAAATTATTCTGTTCTTGGTTGAAGTAGATTTGGATTCTACCAGAAGATTTGCCTGTGACATTGCCAGAAAAAAAAAATAAATTGCTGCTGTTGCTTGTGAAAATGTATCAGCCCACACCTAAATAGGGCAATTTTCTGTTTGGTGTTCTGAGTTGGAACAAGATGGATTGTTTTCTGCAGTTTTGCCCTGAAGCTTAGTCAGAATGGCAGTTGTTGTGTGCCCAGGTGGGGTTTTATTTAGCCCAGGTTCCTGGGGTAAAATTTCATTACCTTCAGTGCTTGTTTCCAGGCTTGTGACTGTTCCCCATCTCCCCGTGCATTAGCTCCCTGAGCAGGTTATTTTCTAAGAAGGAGTGGTGACGCACGTAAATGTATCGACATCTTGTTGACACTAGCTGACATTGCCATGGAACTGTGATGTGTGTGCAGCAGGATGCTTTCTTCTGTGATGTAGCTGATGGAGGTAGGGCTTCAGCCCTGGGATCGTTGTTTCACTGCATCGGGTTTGGGTTTCACTGTGTAGTGGTTCACCCTTGTGCTTTCACTTTTCACAAGGGTGAAAAGCATGAAATGCTACAGATGTTCTTACACAGTCCCAGGACTGGGACTACTTTTTACTCACTGTTCTAAATCTCCTGTAAAATGCTTTAGGCTCTGTTTCTTCAAAATCCATAGCAGCAAACAAATTTCTGTCTCTCTTGGTTTCATAAATAATTTTCTCTCTTAAACTACCGAGTTTGAATCTCAGATTTAAAGCCTACAGACTTTAAACGTGAGCCTGTCTCTAAATAGGCACACGGTGAATAAATTAGGTGTACTCCCTGCCCAGATCAGGGCTTGTGTGATTAGTGATGATGGTTTCCCCTCAGTCCAAGGCTGTGCATCTGAATGGGACGAATAATCCATCACCTAACTAATACAGATGATAGCTGGCACTAGTTCCAGCACCATCTCGCAAAATGTTAAGCCTGGTTTGTACGTGGTGAGGAACAGAAGTGGTGCTGTTAGGCAGATTAACCAGCATGAGTCAATTCTGCATTCAAACTAGTGCTCTGCTGCAGAGCAGTGCCTCCGTGTTGCGTAAGTCAAACTGTAGATAAGAAATGTCACCTTACAGCTGTGTGGACAACATGTGAGTCTTTGCTGCTTCCAGCAGTTACGTTTGGGGAACATGAATCTTTTCCCACCCCCCAGATTTTTCTGATAATGGTTATAATGCAACAGTGTAAATATTAAGAAGTACTTCTTGCAGTCACGTAGCGATGTTGAAGGGGGAGATTTGGGACTGTGCTGCCTGTGTTGATGGAAATGAAGCTGGAAGGGGAGATGTGCTGCCCTTGTGCTCCTCTCCGGGGTGGGGAGTGCCTGCAGACCCCTTCCATAGGCTGAGCCATTCCACAGGTGTTGGAAGAGAGAGGGGTCCTCTTCAGCTGCCATCCAACCAACTGTGAATAACATGAGCTGTAAGGAGAGGGATGATAGTCTTGAGAGCTAAAAAAGAGCAGAGGCGATGCTGCTTTAGAAGTGTGTGTGAAGGGTAATTCTTAGTGTTATGGAAATACTCGGATTTCATGTTTCATACTGTGAGATGCTAGTTTAAATGTGGTTGTAATAAGGGCATGAAGAAATTTGGACCTTTTGTTTTCTGTCTGGGTATTGTAATGGTTCCCATTGTGGGAACAGCTGAACAACAGTCACCAATAATCTCACTGTTCATTCAGGAGAGGAAATATTTCCTCTGTAGTTTACATTCTGTTGTGCACATGAATGTGAATGGGTGTTGTGTATCTTTGTGTGAAGACTTTATTAATAGAAAAATACACTCATGAGAGTTTTTCTGGTGGTTTTCATCCCCGCCACCCCTACATCTCCCCTGCCTTTATTTCTGGAGGTTGCTTATTCCTATGGCTGTGACCAGTCCTAAGTATAGAAGAAGCAATGTTCACATCTGGGTCTGACCTCTTGTGAATTACTTTTGCACTCTTGACTATGCAGATTTCGGTTAAGCATCACTTAAAAAAAAGAATGTGAAACAGAAAACTCATTAATAAATATGTTATTTGTGGAGAGTCTCAAATTTGTTTTTACACCACAGCTTTAAGATAAACGAGTGCAGATTTCAAAGATATTTCTAACTACAGACAGAACGGCCCGTATTTCACTGCGGTGACCCCATATGGTAGCATCTGTGGGTTGAATAAGTTTTATTTTGCTTGGATTTAATTTGACATTGGTTTTAGTATGTCCTGTGTAACCGAGGGGCACTGCTGTATTTCAGTCTTGGTTTAATACAATTTTTTAGCGGCAGTTATTGGCATTGGAGGTGGGAAAGATCTTTGACTGTTCTCATTTATCCTCGTCCAGACCAGGACTATTTCATGAAGTGTATTATCTAATGCTGTATTCAGTGTTCAGGTACTGTCTATGATGTGCCAAAGACGACCTATGGCATTCACTGGAACATAATACCTGCATGTATGCAAGCCTTGTTGTGATTTAATAGTTGGAATTCAGCAGCAGAGCAATTTACATCTGCTTATTTGTAACTAAAATCAACTCAGAAAAATGATGTTGTTGTTCCTCAGTCCCAGTGAATTCACAGGTCTGCTTCAAGTAGAATTGTTCTGTCTGGTTTGTACTGTCAGCGTATTTGGTTGTCACCAACCAAAGTCCAATATTTCTATCGACTGCAACATGCTCAAACTCCGTGTAAATGGTGCAATCATGAGTTATGGACTTACAAGACGCACTACAGACAGCCTAACCCTGTTGGCTGTCGGTGGGGACGTGTAATTTATTTGCACTTAGATAAACCACTTTTGCACTAGTATCTCAGCGTGGAACTGAACATGTTCTGTTTTGAAATGTGAGTGCTCTAAATGTTTAAAAGCATAATTTATATAATAAACTGCAGAGGAAAAACTAAAGATGGAAGTGGTCTTAAACATGTTCTTAATGTGGTGTTTCTTATTATTATGTTTTCGCATCCCAGGCTTGAAATTTAAGTATCAGGAAGAGAAAATAAAGGTCTGTGTTGGGATTTGAAGAAAAGGAGTTGTAAGCAGGTAATTATTGTCAAATAATCACATTGTCCATGGACAAGAAGAAGGGCTGTGGCATAGCACACATTCTGGTGTGACCAGGGGTTTCTTCAGCTGGCTCTCGTGGCAGCTCAGCCTGTTCTTCATCAGTGTTTCTGTTCATGTCTGCATGGAGGCAGATCCTTAATGCAGAAAACATCTCAAAAAGATGCTATTACCTTTGTTGTGATATTGAAATGGGATGGAAGGACCCAGTTTTACAGACAAATGATACCCGTCTTTACAGCCTTTGATGCAATTTTCAGTCCGGGATTTTTCATTTCCAGCTTTTTATATGCAAATGCTGCCTCGCCATCCTTGTGCTGCAGAGGGCTCTTGTCCTTGATTAACCGTGAGGAAAATGAGGTCCAGAAGGAACGTGTCAGACCTGGTCACTGCCTGAGTGAAGGGAATGCTCAGAGCCACCAGTCTGAAGCGGAGCAGTGCCTGAGTGAACCTGCACCCTGCCTGTCCGTGTTCTAGAGAGAAGAGGAAACATTTGCTTTGCATTTGCTCTTACTGATACAGCTGTGCTCCCAAACCTGGGAGTCCTGCTGGCAGGGCTGTGCTGCGACGGCTGTCGACCTGGGAAGGAATCAGTCTGGCTCTTGTGGCACTGTGTCCTGGTGGGGAAGCTCAGCCGTTGGTGGCATTTGCTCCTTGGCAGCTAATGGCTGGGGACAGCTGTGGGACGGAGGAAGGGAGAAATTATATGGGTTGAAATATTGCCCCTTGTGAGAGAGCAAAAAGGGAGGACAGTTCTCAGTAGCCCCGATGGAGCATCCCAATGCTGGGGGCATCTCTTCGGGCTTTGGGCTTCTGACCAGAGGTAAGCACGAGCCATGGGATGTTGGGCTGGATGTGGGGCTCTCATGGCTGCTGGCACTCAGAGCCGGGCTTTGAGCTCAGCTGATGTTTGGTTCCAGCCCAGGGCCTGGACACCATTTCCTCCCTGCTTTCCTGGAGCTGTGGGTTGGGTTCAACTCCATGGAACTGTGGAAGGAAGGCTCCTGGATGTGCCACCACTCTTCTGTTCCTTGCCGTTGGTGCATGTGAAACATCTACAGTGTGTAAATAGGTATGTATATGTACACACACAAGGAATTTGAAAGAAACCTTTTGGAAGCATTGGTACTGAGATGCATTAGCACAGAATTGCAGAGGGCACCCACTGGAAGTGCTCAGTAGGTGCTAAGGGGGAAATATCGGAGAGAAGGAATTTGCAGGGGAGAGGGAAACCTATTTTACTGTGAGTAAACACATGGAGGAGAGGTTGAGATGCACGGCCGCAGCAGGAGAGCAGCTGGAGCTCTGGGTGCTGCTGGGGGCACAGTGCTGGGGCACAGCGCGAGGCAGAGCTCATGGCACCACTGGGCTTCTTTAGAGCTTATGCTTTGTTATGGGCACCTGAGATGCTTTTGGAGCTGGCCTAAGGACGACGGGTGTTCTATGAAACCAGCCGTCCCGTTGGCTGCCTCCCACCCATTGCTCCCCATGCAGCTCCAGCACACATCCCCGGGAGGAGCAGCGATGCAATGGCTGTTGCTGGAAGTGTGTCTGCACAGAGAGCACGGCTCTGATTTGCACCTTTATTTCACTCGTCCTCCAGTCCTGCCATCTGCTGTTACTACTTCTGTCATGCCATTTTGTTTCCTCATCTCTAACTTGAATTGCCTCTTCAGTTTAAAGAGCAGTATGACTTTCCTTATCTTTTCCCCCGGGCTGCTTTGAGGAGCTTTCATTCCTCAAGGGGTTGATGCTTGAAATCCCAGGTAAGAAATCTGCCAAAGCAGGAATTCTGCTTGTGTTCTCCTTGCTGCTGTCAGACAGAACATGAGAGTGAACCAGGACAAGATTTATGCTGTGTTTGCTGTTATTCTGGGAGAAGCAAGGGAAAACCAGAAAGCTGCAGTCGTCATGGTTAGCCGAGGTCCTGCAAGTGTGTCTGTCAGCACCAAGGAATGTGTAACAGATCCGTATGCGTGTGACTGCTGGATGAATTCTATTTATGTCTCTGTAAACATGCAATTATGAAATGAGCTCCACGTGATGGTGCCGGTGCCGTCCCTGTGTGACCCGCTCAGCTGTCCCTGGGGTTTGCTTGGGCTTTAGCTTGTAGAACGTGGTGCTGCTGGAAGGTGTTTGTTGGAAGGTGGTCAAGCGGTGGGACGTGGGAAGCACCAGCACGAGTCACAGAACCAGTAGGGCTGGAAAAGACCTCTGGGATTACCAAATCCAATCCCAACCCATTCCCACTGACCATGTCCCCAAGTGCCACATCTCCACATTCTGGAACAGCTCAGGGATGGCGTCCCCTCCACACCCTGGGCAGCTGTGCCCGTGCCTGACCATACCCAACCATGTTAGCAGATATATGAGGCACTATGAAGTGGATAATTTGGGGGTTGTCCTCCTTTCCCCTGTAATTCCACGATGTTTGGTGCACCTTGGCAATAAGCAAAGAAGTTTTCTACCCAATGGAATGCTGATTTCAGGAAGCTCAGTAGTCCTGGCTATTTGGGCAGCAGGTACATATCTCACCGTACAGGTTTCCCTGCTCAAGCAGCAGGCAGCCTTTCAGCAAGATGCACTTCCTTCGTGAAGGAAGACCATGAAAGCAAACAGGTGCCCACAGTGCAGGGCTGGGCTGGCAGGGATGAGCCAGAGTGCAGCGCCTGCAGCCTGGCACACACGGGCCTGCTTGGAGCCTGTGTACCCCTGGGGGGCATGGCAGCCGCTGATGCAAACGGATGAGTCACCTTTAAAACAATGGTTTCTTCGTGCACAATGACTCAGAGTAAAAGAAAAACAGGTTTTTCAATAAGCTGAAGCCTGTGAGATTGCAAAAAGGAGTAAAGCAGGGGGACGTCCTTAACCCTGTGCTGAAAGGATGATATCTTTCCCTAAAGGTAACACAGTGCCGGTGGGGGGGGTTGGTGTGAGGCTGTGTGCGGCTGCATCACCTCTGCAGAACACACAGCCCAACATCTCCCTGTGTCCCAGCACACGTGGATGTGTGTGCAGAGCAGATGCATCTTCCACGGGCCAGCAGCACGCACTGCAGTTTTAGTGCAGAAGTTATCAGCATAGCAATCCGAGCACGAATCTGCACACCTGAAAAGGATTTCGATACATCAGAACAGCAAGGTGAAGGCGAGGGTAAGCTATGGGCTGTCAGCGAAAGCGATGCAGCCAGATAAACCAAGCAAGCTCCCAGCAAAGGTCCTTTCCTGTACTCCATGCGTTTGCATGGGGACAGCAGCTCCCCTCCGCCCCCTCCTTGCAGCGTTGCTCTGCGCAGGAGGAAGCTCAGGTCACGCAGCAGCAATGGGTGCGTGCAGGCCGGGCTGCTCCCTCAGCTCTCCATCCATAGGTGGCAGCAGCCCTTACATCTGTCACCTCACAGCCGCTGGCTTCTTCTGCAATGATTTCCAGACCTTTGGTGCGCGATGCTGCTGCAAGAGGAATTCTTTCCAAGGAACGAAGCATCCTTCCAGCTGTTTGCTTGATTTTCTACGAGGACAAATAGCAGAGAATCAAACCTGTTGGTAGCAGGAGAGGAGAGTTTTATAGGATGGGAGGTGAGGGCCTCACATTGTGCCAAGGGAGGGTCACGTTGGGTGTTAGGGAACTCCAAAGAGCAGTGATGCACGGACACAGGCTGCCTGGGGAGTGGGGGAGTCCCCATCCCTGGAGGTGTTCCAGAGCCATGGGAATGTGGCACCTGGAGACACGGTTATGGTGGAGATGGGCTGGGGTTGGGCTTGGGGATCCTGGAGGTCTTTAATGATTCTGTGATACTGGTCAATAAGTTATCAAAGGAAAATGATATTGGTGGCATCGATGAGGAGCTCAACACTCCATCAGCTGCTGGCAGGATGAGAAGGCCAGCGGGGTGCAGGCCTGCTGCAGAGCACCTGCTGCAGGAGGCAGTGGGTCACTGACTGCAGCACTGGGGGATGTAATGGGGAACGCTGGGAGCACTGAGGTCGGGTGAGACCAGAGAGCAGCAAGTGTGGGGCAGGATGGGGCTGTGCTCTTTCATCATCTTCAGTGATTCCCCTCCTCAGGAGAACAGGGGTGTGATCACTCCAGCTGGGGCTGAATTGCACTTTTTTTACCTGCAAAAATGAATCCTTCCTTTAATTGAATCAGGAATTCTTCTCCGCCTGAAGGTATTCCCTTTGGCTGATGGGATGTTCCTGGAGTGATGGCAGTGGTAATCCACCAAGGCAGAGGGGTTTTTGTCAGTGAGAAACAATCCTAAGTGAAATCCTTCAAACTGTAATGCAGTGCTTCTTTAGGTGGCCAGGCTGATGGGTGGCGTGTCGTGATGGTCACTGTGCTGAGATGGCCATCGTGTTGAGACGGGTGATGTGTAGTGATGGTCATCATGTTGAGAAGCTGACACATCTGGCCTCTCCACCTTGGCATTCCCCAGGAGCTGCTCCACATCAGAGCTCAGAATGAAGCCCAACTGAGTGTTAATGGTGATGAGCTCCCATCACAGGCAGAATTCCCCCTACTTTGGTGCCTCAGAACCCAGCAGCGACAAGAGACCGCTTTTACAGATGAGCAGATCCTCTCAGCTTGTCCTTGACAGCTGCAGATAACAGGAAGACGAGGGCTTAATTACTTTGTAATTAAGCTCATGTTACCATCCTATGTCCGTTCAGTATCTAACACAAAATGAGCTGCTGATTTTTGGTCCTGTTTGCAGTGGTCATTGATTAGGAGGCAGCAGCATGGGGGGACACAGATGGGTGAGGATGGGGATGGGGTCCTGAATCTGGATGGAGGCCAAGGAACAGCCGAGCTCTGTGTGCTGAGGGCTCCTTTCCTCACTGGGAGATTCACAGGGAGCAATTTCCATCTTGGGGACACCACAGCGCAGCAGTTGGTTGCTGCTGCAGCGTGGAGCTCAGGCTTGGGCTGTCACTGTGCTGTTCCAGCTCCATCTGTGCCCGCTGCCATGGCACACGGAGTGCTGGCAGGTCCTTCCTGAAGCAGTTCAGTCTCTTTTCAGCCCCCAGTTCCTTCTGGCTTGGGCTGCCTGCACTTTCATCCATGGAAACGGTTGGTTTGGTAATTTGGGGCCATTGCTGCATGTGATGGTATGGGTGCAGACCACCCTCCTAGTCAGCTGCAGGGAATCTGGGACAGACACTGGAGGAGCAGGGTGAAGAAGAGGGCTGGGTCAGGGCTGCCACAGTCTGGGGTTTGCTTTCAGCTTTAAATCTAACGGCATCACAGGATGGAAAGCCAACTCTTGGCAATGCCATTGCTCTGGTCACGTTCGTCCCAACACGGGGGCAATGCACATCCCTGCTGCAACCCCGCAGCCCCAGCCCTGCTGCCTCCGCCATGGGGTTTTGCATCCCCCCACCAGTTTCACTCTGACAGTCGGGCTGGGATGAGTCAAAACTCAGAGCAGAACCGAGATGGCAGCACTGTGCTGTGCTGTGGGATGGGGACAGCCCAGACCTGTGCCCTTGGGGACCACATGCCCACTGGACCCAATCCGCACCCCAAAATGGGGCCCTCGTCTGCAGGGCTGCAGCATGGGAGCCATCCCAACGTCCCTCCCTTTCAGGGCAGACTTCAGGTGAGTGCATTGCAAAACCTCCTCCCGATGCCAAACCCAGGGGAAATGAAGGGATAGCAACACCTGCAGCCAACCTGTAACTTTTTTCCCTGTGACTGCCGGGCTCCTCACATGGAAAACGATCCCTTCTCTTTTTTCTCCATGTAAAACAATCCCAAATGCTCAGTTTGCCATGTGCGCATCCCATGTGCACGGTGACATTTCTCATCCTTCTGTTAGTACAGATGCTGCAAAGGCAATAACCCTGAAATGTCACAGCTGCAGATTCGTACCACGCAGATAAGACGGGGCGGTTAAAGAAAGAATCACTCAATGCTTGAATATTAGCAAAACCAGACAGCAAAATCTGCAGGAAGAGAACAACACAGCACAGCACCGGTGTGCCCCGCATTGCTGCTCCGCCTGAGGAGCGCTGTATGCCCCGAGATGGGCAAATGGATGGAATTTCATTGGAAACTTTGGGAAAGTGGGCAGACCACTCATCCCAGTGAGGCGTACAGGTGGGGAAATGCTGAATGCTGCGCTGAGATTTTCGGTGCTGCCCCTCATGGCAGTGCCACCCCCTGCATGCCAATGTCACCCCGCTCCCAGCGCAGTGCTCACCTCCTGCCAGGCACAGCCCAGCTGCCCTTTGCTGCGGATGTGTTATTTGGCTTTTTGACCTGCCTTCCTCTCCCTGTTTCATTGATCAGACCACTCCAATCCCATTGCAGGGCTGCTAATGACCACGCTGTACCAGCGGTACTTCAACCTCTGTGTTTTCTCCCAGCATTCACTGTCAGCTTTATGAAGTGCCACTTAAAATACACAAGTGGGCCATTATTTTAATCTCCATTGCAGCTGAAGGTGCAGCAGCATCTCCTGCACCGAACCATGCATGTGATGCTCAGCTGGGACGCACCCAGGGCAGCCTGACCCCCCGGCAATGCAATCAGTCCCCCAGGACTCCATTGCCATCCATTGCCATCTGCTCTGCCCTCTGCATGGATACAGCCCGTGGGTGGGCGATGGGCTCTGGAAGGCTGCATGTAAACCATCCTCATCCCACGTGTGAGTATTCCGGCTTTTGCCTTAGGGATGGGGAAGATGGTTGGAGAGCAGTGGCCAGGATGGGTGAGACATCCGCAGCCCCTGGGAGCACTTTGGGACAGCAGATCACAGCCGGCTGCTCGGGCTGACGTTGGATGTTTCCCTCAATTCGTGGTAAGTCGGAGGTTTGTTTATTTATTTTATTTTTTTTTCTAGGGCTTTTTATTATTCATCTGTTGCAATCACAGCAAACGCATCATTTCACAGCCCTACATGGAAATCCAAAGCCAAGGAACTATTTTTAGAGTACTAAATGCCTCCCCTCGACGTATTAACTTTGAGAGAATAACTACTAAAGGCGCCCTTGTCACATCGGAGGCAGCTGCGCAGCAGTACGGCAGCGGCTGTAATGGGGAGAGAAAGCGATGCTGCACCACCGGCACTTCATTAAACACAATGAAGGAGATCCTACTGCGATCCTTCCAGGGGACGCCGAGGGGAAATCCATTCACTTCCACATCCACGGCTGCGGATTTACGGGGACGCCTCCGCCCCGTTGGTGTTTTGGAGTCATAGAAGCGTTTGGGCTGGAAAGAGCTCTCAGACCCCCCATCCAACCCCATCCCTCCACCATAACCACGTCCCCACGGGCCACATCCCCACGGGTTGGGAGCACCTCTGAGCACCGATGCCCAGCGATGGAAATGCAGCGCAAAGCCTTTGGGCAGAGATACCCCCAGAACTCAGCGGTACAGAGCACGCCGATATGCACGCACACGTAAAACACTGCTTTATTGACTGCATTTGCCAACACATTGAGGAATGCAAAGGTTTCGTTTTGTCGTTTCGTTTTGTTTTTCTCTCATAAGCAATGGGCCATGGTCCCAATGTGTATTAAAGCATACACTGTACCTAAACAGGATGAAAATAATGGCAGACAGAGCTATTCCAAGGCAACACAAAGAGCATGCATAATACAGTCTCACACAGAACGAGTCTGATAACATTATATTGCTTTAAGGATTAACTAACATGGAAAATGTACAAAAAGGAGAAATAGGTTTTTGCATTAATGAAAAATACATTTTTTTTTCTCTACAAAGGAATTTCTAATACAAGAAAATAAATATTGCAACATAAGCCAAAAATAATTTAAAATTGCTCTTTTCAATATATTTTCAATATTTCTCTTTTATATTAACAAATGGCACATCACGTTCTTTGAAACAAAGAAAACAGAAGGGTTTCCTCCTGCGACATTCATATCGTTTCCTGTGACTGACGTGGGGTGGGTCTGGGCTGTGTGTGCGGATGGAGCAAACGGGGCGGCCCGGCGGAACGACCGGCGCCGGCCACGGTGAGGGGGCGAAGGGTGGATGGCTCTGGGGAGCGGTGCTGCCAGCGGGGGCTGTCCCAGCCCTGTGCTGGTGCTGGGGCTGCTGGATGGGGCTGCCCCGCTGCCGAGGCGACGGGCGCTCTTACAGTGCAAACCGCGGTTCATACATCTGAAAAGACAATATTTTCTCTCTAGCAAAATAAACCCCGTAGATTCTCTTTCTCTTCATCTCAAAATACATTTTACAGCGTCATCAAAAAAAAAAAAAAAAAAGAAGAAAAAAAAAATACGGCCCTTGTGCATCGCTCTCGTCGCGCAGCCCACGGCTCCTCCCGACCCGCTGCCGAAGCACACCGCCGCGCTGGGGCTGTTCCGCACGGTCCCCCCGTTTGCTTTCCTGTACTGAGAAGACGAGGAGTGCAGAAGCCGATGAGTGGAGCTGTGTACAGTGAAAAGTTGTGGATTGCTTTTGTTTAACCATAACTGAGTGAAGCACACGGAAGCAAGATTCATTAAAAGGCAGCATATTGATTATTGGTATGACTCTTATACTAGGATACTGTAGCTAAAGCTAGCAAGCCTGATAAGATAAACTAAGTCCTATTTACTGTATTTAACATTATCTGAACATACCGAGCCTTAATTAATGAGCAGATTCTCATTTCCAACCTCGAAGGATGAATTTCTATGGGAGGTGGTTCCCGTTTGGCCGCTCCGTGGTTCTGTTCCCCGCGGTGCAGCCGCGCTCCGGGCGCTCCATCCCAGCTCGGGGGGCACCCAGGGGGGCACCGTGGGGTGAGCCGGGCTGCAATCTGACCGCTAATCAGGACTCTCTGAAGGCTGATAAAGCTGATCTACTCTAAAACACCGGGACAGTCGGTTCAAGGAGTCTCAGAGTATCAGAAGAAAGCTCACAGTGAAATGAGCAAAAAGCACTGGAAATCAAAACGGAGGGGCGCAGGCTCAGCACCCCTTCAGCAAGCTTGGAACCTAACGCCGCAGCAGTGTGCATGAGTGTGTCTTTAGTCCTTGGTTGCTAAATAACTCCCAATTGTTCCTAGTGACAAGTTTCCGGTTTCTGGCTGTGCTGCTTGACTGTCAACGTATTCTTTGGCATCCACAAAAAAGATTTGACTGCTCTGTTGGACAACTGTAGGGTTTTCTGTTTGAAGTGATGGGTTTTAACCGGTTGCAGAAGTGTCCCAGGTTGGTTAGTTTCTCTTTTTTTTTTTTTTCTTTTTTAATCTTTTTTTTTTAGTTATTTTTAAAAAACAACAACAACAAAAGTTTCAGTGAATTCCTTTTTTTTTTGTTCCCTGAGCTCACACTGGGGTCACTCCAATAAAACACGTAGCGCGACTTCACTGTGACCTTTGAAGCCAAAACCGAAGTAATGGTGCAATTAAGTGCAAACACGGAAATTCGCCTGACTCGGCGGTAACACGGGCTTCGAACAACATTTAAGGCTTATTGGGGACGTTTTATGCATTAAATTATTGTCATATTTATAATGTCAGCTTCTGTGAATCACCCTCCCACAAGGAGTCAACAGCTCGTAACCAGGATTTAAGGAATTAAAAAGAAAAACAACAAAAAGGATAAAGGATGGGGAGGGATAAATTCACCATTTCCATGGTAGCGTTTTGTCGGAAAGTCAGAGGGTGCTCCTTCCCCCCGGGTGCGGTGCCTGGGGCTGAGCACTGCTGTGCAGGGGGGCTCAGGTGGGTGAGGGCTGCCCAGCCCCGAACTGCTCCTAAAGGATTCTTCCCTCTCTGCCCTTCCCCACGCCTCCATTCCGGCTCGCTGAGCGCTAACCCATGAACCTGAGCGAAGCGCTTCTGGGGGCCGAGGTGGCGCCTCGGGGACAGGGACAACCCAGGATGGTTTCCAATCAGAAGGGAACAAAGCAATGGCTGAGGTTTTTCTACAGACACAAACACAAAGCAGCTCCCTCCCGCCCCGAGCGCTCCCCCCCACCAAACTCGTTGTGCTTTTGTCGTTATTTATTTGAGCATCACGTACTTCCCTCCCCTGACAATGCACGCGCCCACCGATGGCTTCCCTGCTCAGCTCCCGGCCTCTGCCCTTACCCCGATACAGCCCAAGGAGGGAGATCTGCCCCTCTGGAATAATGCCCATTGGGTGGCCGCCCCCGCAGGGAGCGGAGCAGCCGGAGGGGACAACTACTGTCACGGCAATCTACGTCGGTGAAGCTGAAGCTGTATCTCAGGCAAAAAGAGAAGAGAAAGACAACGGTGCCGAATTTCCAACTATATATACAGATTAAAAATCCCCCTCTCGCTGTGATACTAGGCAGAAATCGGACATGGCAGTTGTGATGGGAGGAGCAGGGCGGCCGCGTGCCGTTAGGAAGCCAGGATGCTCATCCGCACGATCTCCTCGCCGCCCGGCTCCAGCTGGCCCCGCTGCGCCCGGCCGCCCCGCGGCTCCCCGTCCGAGTCGCTCATCTCGGCGTCGGAGAAGTAGCCATCCGTCTCAGCCTCGAAGCGGCGCAGGGGGGGCCCTCCGGGGCCGTCGGTCTTGGGGGGCTGCGAGCGCCGAGTCCCTCGGCTCTCCTTTGGTAATTTGAACCGCACGACGGTTTTCGGGCTACCTACGGGGTCAGGCACTTGAGCCGCGGGGTTGGGCTCGGGCCGAGCGCCGTTGGCCGCCACCACCGCCTCCTCCTCTCCAGCACAGCCTCGCGGGGCCGGCGGGTCGTTGCCTTTGGGGCCGGGCCCCCTCCTCGCCGCCCTTTTCGCCTCGCCCGATCCCCTGCGGTCCGCGGGCCTCGCCGCCCCTTTCTCCGACCTGCCGGGCCGCGATTCCTGGGCACAGGGCTTGGCAGCATCGTCTGACAGGTCGCTGCCGTGGTTAGTCCACCGCTCCGAGCCCTCCTGCTGGCTCCTGAACACGGCGGTCAGGCCGCTCCGGGGCGGCTTTTTCTTAGTGTTCGTTCTTGTTTTGCTTTTCACTTTCTTGGCGGCCTCGCTCTGTTTGAAGGGGGACCTCAGGGAGTGGTCCATCATGAAGCTGAGCAGCGTCTCCTCGTCCTGGAGCAGCTCCTCGGACAGGCCGGGCGTGCTGTCCTCGTGGTGCGCGTTGTTCAGGGACCACTCGCTCATGGCCATGTTCTCGGCCGTGATCTGCACCGACTGCGCCAGCCAGCTGTTGAAGAAGGTCCCATCGATGGGGAAGGAAGTCGACAAGCCTGGGAAAACAAAAGTGGAGAATTGGCTCAGGAACCAGAAGCAGCTCTTCCCTTTGACCAAGAACACACAGTGCTCAGCAAAACTCCCTGACACTGGATCAACTCAAAATGGCAAAGCTCAGCATGCCACATGGGGAACCAGAAGAGGGTTTGTTGCAGTAGTGAATCTGACCATGGGGTCACGGCACATACAGATCTGAGCAGAGCATCTTCCTGCAGCCCGGAACCACAGCATAGTGCAGGGGCGGCAGGACAAGGAGGGCTCAGCATCCCCTGCTGAAGAGCTGTTGCACAGTCCTGCCCGGAGGCACGTCCTGGCTGACCCCCACTGCTGCCCCACTGCCCGCAGCGCTGCGCTAACTCAGCTCCCAGCACACTCTTGAACGGGCAGTGAACCCTAACACAGCATGGATTGGGTGAGATGGGAGGAGGGACTGGAAGCTCCCTCTGAGCACTTGGAAGCATGAGAATCAAAGAGCGGCAGCAGAGATGACAGGCTGGAATGGAAAAAGCTGAAAAGCATCCTAATAATTCTGTCTGAGAGCAAGAGTGAGCATGATGGGCTGGGACGTGCCGAATCAGCAGACCAAGAAGCAATGCCAAAGGCACACAGGCAGAACCAGCTTCAATCCCTGCAACAGAAACCCATCGGTCCGACATCACAGCTTCCTTCAGGGCTGGGGGAAAGATGAGATCTGACTTTTGCTGTGAGTGTTTGCCTGCCAAAGCAGCAGCGCAGTGGTGCTCTGACTCACAGCACGGCAAACACATCCCCCCTCCCCCCCCACGGTGCATGACCCAGTGCCACCTTTCCGTGTGGGTAAGCACCCCAGGGGTTAACCGCTAGTATGAAGCTGCAGTGAGCCCAGCCTGGGGACCGTCACCCCAAGAGGAAGTCCCCATGTGCCCCTGTGGTTCTTCTGCAGAACAGTTCTGCTGGTGCTGCAGGGCAGGGCAGGGAGCACAGGGATGATCAGCTCAGTGCACCCCAAGGCTCCTCCCCATCACAGCTGCCCCAAGCGATGCCTCAAGCTCTTTGTAAAATCCAGCACACTGCAAGACCCTGGTGAAGCTTTGCAAGACCTCGTTCCTCTTCTCTGCTGCCTGGTTTTCCAGACTGACTGAAGGACAGCTTCTTTCCACAACCCTGTAGGCCCCCGTTCAATAGGACAGAGTTTGCCCCAGAAAACTCCCCCTGCTCTGCTGGTGGGGTCGCAGCTGATGGAGCAGAGCAAGAGGTGGGAGAAGCATCTGCTGGAACAGCACTGATGGTGCTGGAGGTACATGCAAGCAAAATGGCACAGAAGATGTACAGGATCCGCCCTGCTTTGAAGTGGGTAAGTCTGATTTTATCACCGAGTGCAATTGCAGCTTTTCTTGCACACCGTGCAACCCCGAGGCTGTTTTACAGCCTGAACCCAGCAGGGTGAGGTCTCTGCTGCAGCACTGTGGCCGTGGCATGCTGGGGCTGATCCCACATGGGATGGGCTGGGGGCTGCACCGCACTGCTCCTCAACGCCGCTCCCCAAAAGCAGGAGCCTCCGGAGAGCTGCCAGCCCACGAGAAGCTCTTGTGCCCATAAAATCAGACTTACCCAGTTGTCCCAACACAGTTTCGTTGACTGATTTCCTTTTTTCTTTCTTCTCAGGGCTATTTTTTCTACCATCTCTTCCTTTCCTTCTCGGATCACTTTTCTTACCCTTTGTCTTCTTCCCAGTTTGTTCTGGCATTTTTTAGAGAAAAAGGAAAACTGTGTGTGAGACCAGGCCCCAGGATGAGCCACAGCTCCCCGGGGCACACCCTGCAGGGACGAAGGCTGTGCCACTTCTTGGCCAAATGTAGGCTCACGTCTCTATAGGTTAAGGAAACGTGAATCCTGTAGGCTACATAAAAGAGGTTTGGGCTGTGAGCTTGGCATGGCCACAGGAGCAGTGCCACCAAAGGCAACAGACTCACTAGAGATTGTGCAGCCGCCAAGGCACCCTCCTGGAATGGGGTTTTGGGGCTGCAGGGAGAAGCAGAGGGGACACCCCCAGTCTCTACTCTGGAAACTTCACAGAGGCCAGGAACAAGCCCAAACCCTGCTGTAAAACCCACCAGGAGATGAGAAATAACCCCAAACTCCATACAGAAACCCTCCAGAAGACCAGCAACACACCCAAACTGTTCTGAAACCCTCCAGGAGACCAGGGACCCTCCAAACCTGCTGGCACACCATGCAAACAGCCTGTGCACACCCCAGTCTGGCTGCAGATGCAGCTGCAGGAGGCACTGAGCTGCAAAGCATGTGGCACCAGCAGTGTTTTTCAGCAGACCTTGGTGCGATTGTACCTTTCAGCTGTGGTAACTGTTTACTCTCATACCAGGCAGTGATGGAAAAAAACAAAGCTATAAAACCGGCGTATTGAACACAGCTAAACGGAGGAGGAAAGATGAGCAACATCGCCTATGGAAAGCCAGGAATGTAACTGCAAGCTATGCAGCCATTCAGCTAAAAATCAATGTTTCCTAAATGGTTTCGAATTTCTACTGGATTTATTCCTCTTGGGTAAACAGGACAAATACATACCCTACAAAAGTACAACTTGTATTGCCAAGCGCAATACTCCAAAGGTTTTCAGTTACTCTCTCAGGCCCAGAGAAGTCCGTGCTAAAACATCCATTTTGATTTTTGAAGGGGGAAGGACACTGCTCTCACACCAGCGTTTGGGCAGCTGATGGAGGTGAGCCATGCAGGCTGCCAGCCTGGCCGACAGCTCAGACCTGCACAAGCCATGCAGCTGCCAAAGCAATGATGTTAAGAACTGGACGCTGTTCCTGATGCAAGTGCATCAATTTGCTGTGTCGGATGGGGGCAGCCCAAAGAACAGCCCCTCTCCTTCCAGCTAGGCTGGAAACGCATGGGGTGAGCAGAGGGCATCCGCACAGCACCTGCATGCACAGGGGATTTACAGTCCCAGGGCTGCCAGAACCCCTCACAAGCACAGGGCTCACCACAAGAAAGAAAAGCAAAAGCCAAATGGGTATTTGCTGCGTTCCTGCCAAATAACAGGAGAAACAGACACATTTTTCATTTTGCTTGCAAAATAAAAACATAACTTTGTTTGGACAGCACAAGGGATCTAAAGAGAAACGTGAACGTTACTTTGTGAAGATGGACCTGTCAAAATAGCAGCCATGTTTCAAAGCCAGGCAGCGTTTTCTTCCCGCTTCGTGCAATAAAAATAAGGGAGAGAGAGATGGGCTCATCTTACACGGGCAGTTCTCACTGATTTTATTAAAGATCTCCTGCTGAAATCATCATTTATCAGTGAGAAAAATAAACCCCTCAAGAATGGCTCTTCGTATGGGAGTCATTCCAAAACCAACCTGAGCTAAAA
This sequence comes from Gallus gallus, assembly GCF_016699485.2. Taxonomy (NCBI): domain Eukaryota; kingdom Metazoa; phylum Chordata; class Aves; order Galliformes; family Phasianidae; genus Gallus; species Gallus gallus. Next base: position 15,371,434 of record NC_052544.1, read on the forward strand.
CCACCCCTGGGATAACCCCAACTGACTTTGGTTATAGCTCCAGTGAAAAGCAGTTAAAAACCAGCTTTGTCCAGGCAAAACAATGCAGATTTTCTTCTTTCCCTGAGAAACTGCAGGTGTGCAGAGCAATCTGGTCAGGAGCAGCACAGAGGCATTGCTACAGCGACCACCTCCCATCGACTGCCACTCACTCAGCCATCGAATCACTTTTCGGTTGCAAACAATGCAGAACACAGCAGCATGGTTCACATAGGTTTGGTGCTGTGAGCTGCTGAGGACCTTTAGCTGTAAGTCACCTGGAAGTGAGGAAGCTCAGCAAAACGTGTGGGTGCTGAGAGCATCGTGTGGGATGCGGGTGGCAGAGGTGGGATGTGGGCACTGAGGATGGGAGCAGCATGTAGGGTTGGAGGACGGATGGCCCGAGGGGTGGGATGTGCTACCCCACAGTGGGGAGCTGTGCTGTCAACAGAAAATAAAACAATGAAATGCTCTTTGACCCATGGAAAGAGCCCAGGGAGGCCACCCAGCAGCTGAACAGCAGCTTGCCCCAGCCAGCTCAGAGCATAAAGCTCATGGGCAAATACAAAGTGTTTGGGGCTACATGAGAATACCACTTGCATCAGAACGCAATCACAAAGCCTGCATACCCATCTGCCATACAAATCGCCCCATAACTACAGTCCTCCAGGCAGGCCAAACACTCACAGATGCTCCAGTTCCCCCCAGTGCACATCCAATGCCACCGGGAGCTCTCAGCACGCGCTCTGGTGCTCCAGCTCCGTTCAGTCCTGTGCTGGGAGGTGAGTTCCCACCCTGCCAAAAGCCTTCCTGGAAAATGACCCAGCTGAAGAACTGGGTTCAGCCAGCTTCCCCAAACAGCCGACGTGACAGCAGGCTGAGCTCCTGAAGCGGCCCTTTCAGTGAAACCTGCTAACCAGAGGAGCAGCAACCTGCCCCTGCCACCAGCCCATGTCCTCATTGCACACCCCGGGCCCTGTGCTGCCCAGCTCCGGCCACGCAGGGCGATCTGCACAGGATCCAAACCCCACACGTCTCAACACGCACACGTCTCGGCCTCCAAAACTTCAGTCAAAGGAAACTTTTGTAAAGGAAAGCTCAGCCCAGACAGTTCCTGAAGAAACCCCAAACATGTGATGGCTTCAGATGCAACTCCAAAGCCACAAACACAACAAGAGTCGGATGCATTTGCCAAAGCTCCAGATGCTGCTTCTGGAAAAACTGTTCTGCAGCCACAGAGCCTGGTCCTGTGCTGCCACTGAAAAAAGGGGGAGGGATGCGGGGCTGTGGGTTTGGGCAGTGCTTGTTTGAAAAGGGGAAAAAAAAAAAGACAGAAGGAAAGCAACTTTATTTCAGTTCCTTAACGAAGAGGTGCCAGAGGCCTTGCAGGAAGTACATGTGTCATTCCCACTAACCAGTACACGGAGCAGGAAGAACTACAGGCCACAGCGTTGAAGGAGGTAAGAGCCATCCCATCCACAGCTTAACTTCTGGCACGACAGAGGGAACCAAACAGACCCCAGAGCTGCTTCACAAGGCCAGGCAGCGCTGAGGAGCAGCCCCATACCACGCGCTCCTGCAGCAGCACCTTCATGTGAACCCTGGGATTCTGTTTTAGCACCAGCACCTAACAGCATTCGTCTGAGCGAGGATTAGGAGGGACGGTGCCAGCAGTCCTTGCTGTCACACTCGGTCCCCCACAATAAGGCATTACTGCACGCTTCAGAACAAAGCTGTAAACGTTCGATGAGTCAACGTAGGAACTGTGGTGGAAGCACCCAGCAGGGCAGGGGTGGCTCTGCCTTCCTCTGCTGGGGGACTGAGGTTCAGAGGAGGGCACCGAACAGCTCCTGCAAGCGGTACTGACCTGGGTAAAGGTCCTTCTCAATGAGTATCATCTGCAGGTGGAAGATCTGCTCCTGGAGTTTACAAATGGTGTGCTTCATTTTCTCCCGTCTCGTCACCATGTAACAGAGATTTCTAACCTACAGAAACACAAGAAGCAGTGTCTGGTTTAGCAGGGCTGGAAATGAATCCCTAAGCTGCATCACTGCTTTGCTGCCTGGGGACAGCTCTGCGCCCGGTTGTCCATCCCCTCATCCCAGCCTCATCCAGCTGAATACAAACACCCACGTTAGTCTGTTACCTCTCCTTCACAGGCTGAACTCACAAGCAGGATTCACACTTTTGCCCCCATATTTTCTAACACAGCTCTTGGGCAGGGAAGCAGGGCCAGGGCACCTCCCTGAGCAGGCAGGATTAACCTGCAGAGCATCCTTCAATCTGTGCTGCTGATGAACATCAGTGCATAAAGAGAGCAATACTCACCAAAAGGGAATAGAGCCAAGAGAACCCTGGGTACCTTACCAGAAATCACACAGCAACAGTGTGGATGCACAAGCTGTTGTAATCTCCCATTAATTGTTCACAGGCCTCATTAACAGTTAATGTTTCTAAAGGATTCTGTAAGTCTCAGAGGTTGGGACGCCACTGGAGCAGTACTGTGATGCAGCTGGGGCATCCCCTCCTATCATGGGCCCCCTCACACGGGACACAGGGACTTGCACCAGAAGTTGTGGGGCTAATGGAGAACTATTTCCATTCTTACCCATGAATTCCCCTTTTGCATCCAGCATGGAGGTGGGCGAGGAGGGCAGATCCAGGCCCAGCACTGTGGGGCAGCAGCACGGCTGTGCTGTTTGCATGAGCCATGCCAAACTGCCCACTGCCCTGCAGCAGGTGCTGATGGTGTACAAACGCAGCAGAACACCATCAGCTGACACCAGACTGTGCCAGTAGTCATGTGCAGGTGTGGCTGCCCTGACCCACAGCTGGCCAGCACCTTCCCCTCCACACACTGATTCACGTTTGCCCCACAGGTACCTGCAGTCTCACTTCATTTTGTACTACAGCTCATGACATTTTGCCATCTGAGAGGGAAGCTCTAAGTGCAAGCCACCAAGCACAAGAAATAAGCTTTCCCGTAGCAAAGTGCACTTAATGCTTCCTTCTCCAGCCCCAGCCCCCCAGGACAAACCCCAACCAGCAGCACATCCATCGGGGGCAGGATGCATCCCCCAGTGCCCGCAGCTCTCATGCAAACCCATGGTATCACAGCTGCTTTTCATGGGCACGCAGCTGCAGACAGCTCCAGTGCCAGCCTGGTGCCACGGCTCAGTGCCACCGTGTGCAGCACGAGGGGGGCAGCCCGGCTCTGTCACCACGGCTGCAGCCATGCAGTGCTTCCCCAGGACGTGGCTGGTTTTGGTGGGGTTGCCAAGCTGTGAACCCACACATGGGTACAGTGAGCAGCCCGGGGCCTCGCTGCCGCCTGGGGACAGCCTGGGAGCACTCAGGTGTACAGGAGAGAAAAGTTTTTTCCATCTCCTAGCTGCAAATACACAACACACAGCTCGCTTCTCCATAGTTTACTACGCTTTCTTTTTTTTTGTTCTGGATGGAAGAAAACATCAAACTGAAATTTCTTTATGAGGAAAACAACTGCCTCTGGCAAGCAGTATATCAAAGTGTTTGGCAATATCTCCTCTCTGCAATTTTATGCTCCTGGAAGAAAGCATCGCTTGCACTCTGCTTAGAGACTGCTGGTATTTACACACACTTAGACAGTAAAACACCACCCGCACTGCTCCTCCAGCCAAGCTGAGACGCTGGGAGGGAAGCCTGGGAACCATACAGCTTTTTGTTACAGCTAATTTAAACAGCCAGCTCTTGGTAAAGGCTTCTAACCAAAAAGAGCCCAGAAGAAAAGAAGGAAAAGCGAGGAGGACCGCATCAGGATACCCAGGAAATGGGACCGGCACGTTTGCAGAGCTAAACCTCAACCCTCGGTTCATTTCTAAACGCTGCCTGGAGAGCATCTGGGGGCTGCCATCACCCCACATCCACCCTGGCCAGGTGAGAGCCTCCTGGGACAGCTCAGCACAGCGGTCCGTATAGGGATGTGCGCAACAACATCCCTCCAGCAACAGCAGCCCTGATGGAGCACACGGGTTTGCCGTTACGGGGAAAGCCACACTCACCCTCTCCAGGTCTTGCCTGAGGTGCGTGAAAAGCTTCAAGCGCCGGTAGAGAACATCCTGCTCCTGCTGAGCCAAGTTGTCCACTTCATCCGTTTTTGGTGTCAGCAGTGGTTTGTTGGAGTTCGCTTTCCTCTTCAGCTTCCAGTACTGATAGACAAAATCCACCAGCGACTCACTTAAGTCGAGGTTCTCTGCCACCTCGGAAGGCTTCACGAGTTCATAGAAGTCCTCCTCCAGCTGCTGGAGCTTTTGCTTCCGCAGCGTCACCTTCTCCAGGTCCAGCTGGGCTTGGTCAGGTTCCGTCCGCGCCTCCTCGGGTAGTTTGGTGGCACCGGTGCTGTGCTCCAGGCAGAAGGACTTGAACTTCACTTCATCGTTGTCTGCTAAAATAGTCCGCATGTCGAGGTTGTGGTCGAAGGCGCAGGTGACGTGGAACGCGGTGACGCAGGCGGGCATGGAGCACTGTGGGGAGAGGACAGGGCTGACGGTGAGGGCACAACGGGACCGCATGACACAGCTCCACTAAAGGAGTGATGCCCTCGGGGTGACAGCACCCACCCCCAAGCCATGGTGGCTCCGTAACACACACTGCTCAGGCTGCATTGCCTGAGTCCTACACACCAGTGAGGGTGGACACCAAAATCCCCAGCAGAGGAACCCAGGACCCACCAGGCACCTCCTCACCCAACCTGCTTGTGTTCTCTGTGACAAGCCCTGATGCCTTTCACCTACCATAAATATGAGACTGACAGCTCCTCCAGCAACACATCAACAACATGTGGCCAATGGGATGCCCAAAGATTGAAGGCTGATTTATCCTGAGACATTTCCATCTTTATTTCATCCTGCTCCCTACCCCACTCCATTCCTATGCCGTTGTTAATGACAGCCTACAGGTGTTAAGGTTTGGGAGTGAACAGAGTACGTAAGCAGCAGACAGTGCTCCCAGATCACCATGCCTTCTTCTTCTGGAAGCTATACAGACTTTAATTAGCTCCATTAAAAAAAAAAATAGGAAAGAAAAATGAAATGCACCATATACAGAGCCAACATGCTCCATATGTTCATGAAATAAGGTTTGAGAATTGGTTCGGTGACTGGACTTATCAAATGTACACCTAACCATTTCCCTAACTTACCTTACACTTCAGTTACTTGAATCTCACAGACAGCAGAACAGAAGAACCCAAACCTGGTTTCCTACAGATGAAAAGCAACGCACTGCCAGTGCAGCACCAATACCCACATCAGCACATTCACCCCTCCGTTCATTAACTGCTTTTTAATGGCCCATAATGTCAGGTAATCGCTTCAACCATAACCCATAAGAAATCAGTCTCCTCCAGCTGCTAATGACCATTTAAACTGCAATAACGAAGCATTTTAAGTGACCTATCACTCTAGGCACAGCATTTCAGCATTATGCAGGGACTGCTGTGGCAGGGCAGCGGGGTGCAGCACCAGCCTGGCCACAAACCTCCCCGCACATGGAACACAAACCACCAGGATGCTGCAGGGTTCCACCAGGGCTCTGCTGTGCCGCACTTTAATTTTCAGAATGAACAGAAAAGAAATAATGATGGTATCCAAGGACCAGAAGTTGGATTGCCAAGCATTACTATGCCCCAGGGGTGGGTGCTGGGCACCAGCTCTCCCAGCAGTGACACGCTGCTGCTGGTGGCACATGCCTGCCACCAGGGCCAGGACTTCACATCCACCGTACCTGCCATGTCCATCCATACTCACATCTCCAGGTGCTGACATGGAATGCGAGCAGCTGAACTCGCTCTGTTCCAATACATCCTCCTGTTCCTAATTTCAGCCCGGAACTGCTTGTGAAGGTGGCTGCCAGCTTTTGGAGGAGTTAATATATCATGTGCTGGCTTTTAGAGTGCACGCGCTCACTCCTGCAGTCATGGAGAGAGATTTACTACAAGGAGGAGACGCAGTGTCGTTTGATGGAGTCCCTCTTCCTCACTTTAATGGCACATTAAGGTTGGAAGCCTTTGCCAGCTGTAAGTTCCCTTGATTGAGTTTTCTTGTCTGGTAGCCAAGATGGTAATCTCAGTGCACAGAGATATATAGCCACAGACAGACTCCTTGTGTCTATTTTGGTGTAACAGCTGGGGGTGCTTCAAACTAAATCATTGGGAAGATCCTTTTGTGTTGCAATGCACATAAATACCTACAGAGACAGGGCCACAGCAGCCCGTGCTGGGGACAGCCCACAGCAGCGTGATGTCACCGTCAGCACATCCAGGGTTCACTAGGACAGCACCAGCAGCAGGGGTTATCAACCTCAGCAATAAAGCAAAATGAATGACATCCATCCCGGATTCCTCCTCCAGCAGATGGCAAGCAGCAGTTGACAGAAACCGTGTCCGAAATGCAAAGCAATGAGGCTGCTCCAATGACAGGGCAGCAAAGGAACACACCTGGTCAGCAGCAGCTCTCAGTGACCTTGCCTGAGCCAGAAGTAGGCACACATTGATCCATCCCAGCCCTGGAGAGCAGAGTGGTGCTGGGATGGGTTCGTCTGTGCTGGGTGCTGCCACATGGAACAGCCTGGGCATACAGAGTGGGCACCCCCTGACCCGCTCTGCGTCCAATCCTGCTCCTTGTCCCACAGTGTCTTCAGCTCCAGGATTTCAGGACATCTGCTGCACCAGGTAGAAGCAAATCCATCCCCAAACACAGCTCTGAGACGGTGAAAACTGCACCAGAGATTGATGTGGGCTGCTAATTAGTCCTCAAACCAATCTTGGCGGGGAGAAGTAGAGGGATGACTTTATCTGCCCATGAAATTCAAACACTGCTAACCATGAGACCCAGCAGACGTTTACCAGCTAACAGTGGTGCTACGCTGCAGCTCTGAGGCAGAAGTGGAAGGAAGTGGCTACTCCAACAGAGCTGCAAGGGAAATTTAGGAAGGAAAAAGCAATCACCAGCGCTGAACCCCAGCCAAGCCATCAGATACGACACTTCTGCATCCTCACAAAGAAACACCATGTGATTTTTAGTGACCACAGACGGGTTGGTTCCCAGTGGCACTTTTCAGACAGAACATGCAATTTCAGCCCCGCTGTGTCCTTAGATGATGCGGGGGCCCCACTTCGCAGCGGGGCTCAGGATGTTGGTGAGCACCCACACTGCTCTTCCCCCGCTCCCAAGTCTCAAGTTTTTGGATGATGTCAGCAAACGATGATGTCCTTCACAGAAGAGTGCCACCAGTTAACAGACGCAGCTCTTCGGGCTGGCCTGAAAGTTAAGTTCTTCCAGAAGAGACAGTTGGTGTTCCCAGTGAGGGCATTGGGTTCCTCTGTCCACAAGAGTGTCAGGACATGGGTTGCACAGATCCCGGCTCCTGGCACTCTCTCTTGCAGTTCAGCAATGCAAACAAGAAAATTCCTGCTGGATACCGAGTGCTCCTTGGCATATCCTGATGTCTGACCACAAGAACCACCACATAAAGTCATGACTTCCCCTTAAGAGGGGATGGGAAAAGAGGGCTGTATTACTTATGTCCCACACAAGGGAGCACTGGATTGACTACAGCAGGTACACAGCTTTCTACCAGAAAAAAAAACAAGAGAAGTAACGATGTGCAAGCAGCAACATCAGAGACACAGAGAGGTGCAGAGGGCAGAAGGGATGCTTCCCTTTTTGGTGGCCAAATCTGGATGGGAAGAAATACCTCAACACAGAGATGCCTCACATTGGTCTCTGACAGCAGTGGAGGTTTCTGAAGCTGCAGCTCTGCCTGTGGGCACCCCCATGCCTGTTGGGGATGACGGGCTCCTGCTCTCCAGCTCCCTTCCAGGGATATTGCCTCCTGTTCTGGCTGAGCCCAGCTCCAGTCACTCAGATAAACCTGCCCTGGAAGCAGCGAGGACCTTCCATAGCCTGCAGGCACCTGGAGCATCAGCTCCTGCTGCCAGGAGTGAAAGCTGAGTGCTTTAACAGCAAACAACCCTCTCCTTTCAGAGCCGTGTCATAAAGCTAAAACGCTGACAAAGGTAGTTAGATTACACCTGTATAAACAGGCACTAATCAAAAATATGCTCCATAAACATCAGCTCTCAAAACACAGCTCTCTACCTCTGATGCGGATGGAACGTGTTTATTTATCTACGAGTGAGCTTGCTGGTTTACTCTGCAAATCCTCAAACAAAGGCACCGCTTGCTTCTTTTTTCCCCCCTTTTCCTTGAAGCAAAATCACCCTGAAAGCCTTCAGGTGGCATCAGCAGACGCTCCAGCGACAGCCTCCTGAAGTCACATCGGACAGTAAAGCTCCTCTTCCATTTCAGGTGACACTGAATGCAAATGCATGCAGTCCCAGGGACTGCACTGCTAACACGTAATGCCGGTGCTGGGAGGATGAAGCCCCGGAGGAGCTGAATTTTCTTTGATGCTGCCAAGCCTGTTTGCCTCCTCTCCCTGCCCTTCCGTTCTTTGAAAGCAGTTGCCGCTATGACACAGTATCTCCATCTGGCAGGGTGAATAAGCAGATCCACCCAGAACCATCAAAAAAAAAAAAAAAGAAAAAGTAGTGAGTCAACACCAGAGATTTAAAGAAGCATTGTGAGGTTTCATTTCAAGCTAAGGGGATTGCTTTTAAATAGCTCCCTTGAAGGTATTAAACCTGAGGCAGTCACACCAACGCAGCGGAGCCTGCAGCCCTGTTCCATCACCCTTCCTGCCGCCAGCCAGCTGCTCTGCTCTCCTGTACTCACTGCCACACGCATCCACCTCCGCGGTGAAGCTCCCAGCGCTGTACAGGAGCTGATTAGCTGGGATTGGGACACATCCAAACCTTTCTCCCTATTTTTCAAAGCTTAATGGCTATTCCATGTCCCTACTGCGTGCCAAGACTGCTTCCACGTCTGGTCTGCCAAGGAAAGCACAAGCACCGGCACCGTACAGCTGCAGATCTCAGCCCATCCCCAGGGACCGCCAGGGTGAAGCTTGATGCAAGTGACCCAGCAAAGCTCCTGCACTGAGAGCACAGCCCCGAAGCTCTGTCCCACTTTTGCAAGAGGAGAGTGCTGAGCTCCTGCTTTTAGCTGAGCGCTTCGCCACCTCGTCAGCGTGCTGCTGCTGTGGGAAGAGCAGGAAATCGGATGTCTGCGGTGCTCTGCTTAGGTGCAGCAAAACAGGAGAACATCTGGGAATGTAATACGCAGTAAATACTCTATTTTGCAAGCCAGCAGGCTTGGGGGGGGGGGGGGGTTGCCTGATCCTGAGGCTTCCTGCTGTCCCCCTCAAGAAAGGCTTCACATCCAACCCCACAGCTTGTGAAATGCTCAGGCTTTAAATCCCATGAGAAACGGACTTCCTGGCAGCCATGCCAAGCCCTTCCGCTGGGGGTTCCTGGTATCTCCAACCAAGGTCATCTGCAGCCCTGGTAATTAGTGTCACCACAGCAACATCACTGCGTTACGCAAAAGAAAGTTAATCTAGATTCCTAGCACTCAATAATGTTAAAAGATTGCAAACTACAACAGCTGATGATGTCTGATTGGTGCTCGTGCTCCTCGTTAGGTGTGCTCCTGGGACCCAAGCCAGGAACGAACCCAGCCTGGGTCTCATCCACCAACAGCTCGAGAATCTCTGGTGGCTGCTAAAGGCACAACCATGGGGTCTGAGCTTCCTTGCTACTGATCCACGTACCTGAATGCAGGTCCCCGTGCATTCCTTGCAGAGGCTGCAGGACAGAGCCCATCTGCTCGCTGGGATATGTGAGATCTTCGTAATGGGTTCCATTTTTTCAGGACATCCAATGCTAACCTGATCAGAAAACAGAAGACATCAATACCTATTACTGTCCCAAATCTCCTACAGGGGGTATCTGAGGCAGTCAGAATGAGGGGTGGATATTTTGCTTCTTATTTCTCAGGTCACTCATAACTTGGGTAAAAAGCCAACACAGAAACCAGAAACAAATACAGATGATGCTCTGGCCTTTCTTTTGTATCCATCTGCCTGCCAATTTGAGCTAGCATTTATCCTTATTGTTCTGAATGCTGGTATGTCCTTGCCTCTCTAGCACTCCTCTTTGCACTTCACATCAAGGGAGGACAAAGTGACACTTTACAGACTGTTTCAACATCACCCCTCCTCAGGGAGCATGGGTGCTTCCAATGAGCAGGGCAGCAGCTTGCACCCTCCAGTGTCCTCCTTAATGGGGAGCTGCTTGGCTGCTAATTAAACACTCAGCTTGTGCCTGATGGGCATCGCAGCTCCAACCTCAGCAGGGCTCGATGAGCCCAACTGGAATTGCTGTTGATAGATATCTGAGCAAAGACCTGGTGTAATGCTGTAACGTGACAGAAAGTACAGCAATAACAGTGGAGTGGCAAAGTCCTGGACTGCAGCAAACAAGGACAAGCCCAAATGCAGCAGCCATGGATACAGAAATGAAGGATGAAAAATCTGCTTACCTTCGGAAGGCCTCACACAGGCAGGGATCCCCAGTGAGATCCCCTCACCCCCACTGCCAACCTTTAAATGAGGTCTGGGAAGGGGTGGATCCTGGCTCCAGCCCTTCTGGGCACTCAGCTGCATTGCATACACCTGAGCTCCCCTGGGTTGGCCCTGCCTTCCCACCAGGTGCTCAATCACTGCTTCAAGCTGTGACTCTGCATTTCTGCTACACCTGGAAATCATGTCTGTGCCAGATTTCAAGAAAAGGCTAGAAAGCATCTTACTTACTTCAGGTATCCATAAGGCACAGCTAACGTGGACCCATTTCGTCCCACTCCGAGTGGGTTTCAGTGCTCCCCCTCTCTTCGGGCACAGCAAACACTTGGGCTGGACGCCGAGGGCGCAGGTCCGGCACAGCCAGCTGCCGATGGGGACCTTCAGGATGCCATAGCATGCCTGTGAGACAGGAGGAAGGTTGGTTAACCTGGCCATCCTGCAGTGAGCATCCTCCCGCAGCACGGCATGCTGGCTCATCGCTACAGCATCTGCGTGTCCTGGTAAAGAACAGCAGACACAAAGCTGCTCCGCAATCAAAGCAGCTAGTTGAAGTTCTTCCTTCCCTGCCACGTTCCTTATTTTCACATGGATACTCATGCTGTATCAATATGTCCTGGGCTTTAATTAAAAGCTGGGCGTACAAATGTGCTTAATATCCTGCAAATGGGAGCAAAAGCAGTGAGAGCAGCTCTGTAATACGGACGTCTGCCCACTTATTACACATGCACTTCTGAACGACTCCAAAGTCACAGTGGCTCACAGTACTGCCAGCCAGGGTGCGACCCGGTCCAGTGACCCAGAGCCACGGGGTTTGCATCTGCAGCTCTCTGTGTGCACAGGATGGGCAATGAGAACGTAAAACCAGCATGAGGGGAGCACAAACACACCTTGAGCTGACCCAGCCCATGAGGTTTGGGGCGGTGAATCTGCCCTGAGGGCAGATGAGGGCTGTGAAGCCACAAGCCCACGACTGGGAAAGATGGCCACGCTGGTTAAACACCCAGCACAGACCAAAGGGGGAAGTGAAAATAACTGCGTAAAAGTCAAAAGGGGAAACTGACAGTAATGAATATAAATCAGAAGGGAGGAGCCTCAATCAGAAGGAGTGATAAACCCAAAGGACACGAGGACATATCTGTGGCCGAGACAGTGGAAGCAGAACAAAAGGACTCGGCAGCCTGCAGAGCCAGCAGACCTGCTGCGATAACACACGGCACAGACAAGCCAAAGGGCTCAATAAATATTTCTCTTCCGTACTCGGGGAAGAGCCAAATGATAAGCTGTATCATGTAATGATAATGATAAAATACCTTCCACTCCAGCAGTAACTTACGACTGTATTAAAGAGCTACCACTAAAACTGGACAGTCTCTAACCAGCAGGTCCTTATAACTTGCACTTAAGGAGTCTTAAAGAGTGGCAGACAACTGCCTTGGCCACTGACGTGAGGCTGCAGGAAGTCTCACAGCACTGAGGGTTTCTGAGAGCAGTGGAGAAGCTCGTGCCCGTGCCATTATGTTACGAGAGATGATTAATAACAGGTAATTACACGAGCATGGTACATGAGCATGGGAAAAGGGGATGCTCAGCCCTCATGGCCAGGGAGAGACTTTGTAGCACAGCCCTAAATGATAAATGGACTCTGATAGTAATAACTTTCATGGAGAAAAAGTCACTTTATGAGCATACTGTTGGGAAAATAAAGTATTAAAGGAGGTAGTATGATTGCTGCAGGTCTACATGGCTCACAGAGACTTCAATGTGTTTCACACCATCTCCAAATTGAACAGACAGATCATTTCTGTAAGAGACTTTTATAAAAACACCTGATTTGGTATTAGGCAAAACCAAACAAACAACCCCAGCATGCATATCTGAGCACAGCCCTCCTCTGCTTGGAGGCTCTGGACTTCGTTGCTATGTGAGTGGGGACAGAGATGGGATCTCTAAAAGCTTCCAGGTGGGTTCTGGGGTTCAGGCCCGAGCATGTGCCTGATAAAGATAAAATCACCCATTTCTTTCAACAGCCCTTAAATCCAACCCGCAGCATCTCCTCCTGCAGCATCGTGCTGCTCTCAGCACTGCTGCCGGGTCTGTCTGTCTGCCCTGATGGAGCCTGGCCCCCACACTGCTGCACAATGGGCACACGTCAGCCCATGGCCAGAAATTTCTGCTTGGGTTTACTAAAAAAGAAACACCAAAAAAAAAAAAAAAAAAGAAAAAGAAAAAAAAAAAAGAAAGAAACCAACCCCAAACCATCCCCAAATCATCCTGGTATTTTGTGGAATCTGATTCACTGATGGAAACCATTCAAAACACCCACCTCTCTCAACTATACATATCTCTCCAGCACTCTCCCACCTCCAGGAAATGCTGATGGAAAAGCTGCCCAAAAGATGAGAAGATGGAGGAAAAAAAAGCCAACAAAACAGCCTTCTCAGAAAGGAGAATGAAAAGGGGCTCTGCTTTGGACTCTCCAGGCCCTGGGGCTGATGCTGGCATCCAAGAGCCCCATTCCTGCACTTCCCATTGGAGCCCACTCAGCAAAGTGCCCCTGGAGCCCCCACAGCAGGGATGGATGCTCAGCAGCAGCATGCAGCCAAGCACTTCCCCACTCTGAGCATGTATGCACAGGAGCCCACGGATACTGCTACTCTTCTTTCTTCCCTCCTGCAAAGGCTTGAAGCCTTTACACTCAATTCTGAAAACGTTCTCCTCCAGGCAGTGAAATAAAATGAAATCATATGCTCATAGAGTAGGGAAGCTGGGATAGAAGCCCCGCGATGTGTGACAAAGCTGGTGGAGCTGGAAGGTCCTAATGGCCCGACACAACGTGCAGACTGAAGGGAAGCCAGCAGCCGTGCTGCCTGTCCCTAGGTGCTACGGATCCCACAGCTCAGCGAGGACAAGGAACAATGAGCACATTCATAGAAGAGGAGGAATAAAAGGTCACAGGGCTGAAGGAGAGAGGAGCAGGAGTGCAGCACGCTCGGCGAAGCGGCTCTCGTGCTGCTGCTCACCTGGTGCACGCAGACGTTGCACTTGTCACAGAACACCATCTCGTTGCCATCCTCCCCCTCCGGCGAGCGGCAGACGTCACACACCACGTCCTCGTCGTACTCGATGCCCAGGCCCTCCTCTGTTTCAATGGCGATGTTCATGTTCTCGTAGCACATCGTCTCCAGCTCCTCCAGCACTCTCTCCAGGGTGATCTCATCCAGCTCGGGCTTTTCTGCAAGGCACAGAGCAGAGGTGGGGACATGGCACCCTGTGAGCATCATGCAAGGCGGGGGGCACTCGAGGCTTCAGCTCAAATCGAGGCTTCAGCTCAAATCAAACCTTCAGCTCCACCACGGTGGGAAGATCTGCGATTCAGAAAACAGCTGCTTCTAACTCAGGGTACAGTTTGTGTTTCATAGACAGTAACAAAATATTGCTGCTGGCTGAGAGGAGAGAAATCCATTCAGCTGAACCAATGCGGATAATTAGGTCTGACAGCTTAAACGTTCAAGGAGACAAGTTCTGCAAAGATGCTCTCTGCAGTGAGGGCTCAGACAAGCTTTGGCAACACAAAGTCAATGCTTTAATTGCTAAGACTGTGAAAATTGACCCTTTTAAGGCCAACTAAATGGAACTGTGAAACGGAAGCCAAAGGTTGGAACTGAGGACAAACAAGTGTTTTTAACTGGCTGGGTCCAGGGGCACAGGGTCAGACCTGGGGTGGGGGCTCAGACCTGGCTGTGCTGCCTGTTATCCCCCCCGTACCAGTACCTTTATGGAAACCAGTGGTGGACACGTGGACCTTTCTTGCTACAGAGCGACAGGAGACAATATCTCCTTTATAAACAGAGGAGAAAAGGGACTGAGGAAGTACTGATGTGTGGTTATTTATTCAGAGTTCAAGGAAATATTCGCCTTGCTGGGCTTCTGCCGGGCTGCAGGGTGCAGTCCATGTGCTGGGACGAGGCTGCTGAGCTGCTCCTTTCCCCCACCGATCTGCCAAATAATCTGAGTCAAGGGGCAAAGGAGACCCGCAGGCGAGACCAGCAAGCAAACACACCATTGTCTGCCTTTTCGAGATCTTCCCCAACGTTTCGCCTTGGCACGGTTTCCCCTGGCTTGACAAGTCTCTGCAAACACCCAGCCTGGCACTGCACACATCTGTGCCGAGGCAGAGATCCCATCGCCGCAGACAGCGCTGCTCCCCATCGCTCCCTGCCAAGTGCTGCAACACACAGCCGGTCGGGCCTGTTTTGGAGCCACGAGCCCCGCCAATGGGCTTTGTGGGGCCAGAGGAGCCCCAGCCCTGCACGCTTTTCCCCTCAACAGTGGCCTTCATAAACGCACCATCCCAATGCCCTCGCTGTAGGAAGAAACACAATCCTATAGAATCATAGGATGGTTTGGGTTGGAAGGGACCTAAAAGACCATCTAGGGACCCTGCCGTGGGCTGGCTGCCCCCCACCAGCTCAGGCTGCCCAGGGCCCCATACGTTGCCTTGGGCACCTCCAGGGATGGGGTACCCACAGCTCTCCGGGCAGCCGGTACCACACACCTATAAATCAAATGTACTATTCCAAATGCCATTCCTTCCCATATTTCAAGCATCAGCAGAAAACAAGAGAAGGAGCTTGGTGCCCGCCATAGCCCTGCTCAGCTCCCATTCCGCACCGAGTGGAAAGGCTGCATCCCAGTGCCACGTGAAACCATCACCCGCCACAGAAGGGCTTTTCTCACCGGCTTACAGCAACGTATTCATCACGTCGTCGCACCACAAAACGCAGAGCCCTCCCTCCCTCCTGCACACACGCGCTCTCACACTCCGTTTAGATGTAATTACATTAGGAATCCGTTTGCCAAGCGCCGTTCAGAATACCTCGGAGCTTATTGAATTGACAATTGCACTTGATGGGGATGAAGCGATTAATCGCTTATGAAACACTAAACAATGGGGCCTGAGGGTGAAGTTCCTTTTCCATTTGCGCTCCATTTATCTCCTTCTGCATCGTATAAAGCTACTGCTGCTCAACTCCATTCATAAAGCTGTCATTTTTTTGGCTGAGAAAACATGACCTGTATTGATCACGGCCCGTCAAAAAGCAAACCCAAAAACACTCCACCAGAACACTCGCTGTGCAGTACACAATATCGCTGTTACCTGCTCTGGGGCATGAAGTGCCAAGACCCAGACTCGGATCCACTCGGATATACACTGGGTGACTCCAGGTGAACAAGTGCAAGGAGTAAAACCTCAGCTCACAACCATGGCTTGAGCTGTAACCAAGACTGTGGGCTTGCAGCATCCTCACGCTCATCACTGTGGTCCAACACGTTTCATAGAAACAACAGTCATTTTTGGACGTGGCTGTGAACCTCACCAAACCTGCGGGTCTCTCCGGCTCCCCTCACTCCCAGCCATGAATGGCTCAGCACCCCGGCAGAGGGACAGAACACCCATCTGAAATGCTCCCAGCATAGACGGCGCCTGGGTTAACAGCAGGAGATGAAGCTCCTGGAAGGTCCTTCATATGGAGATGTGGCTGCCTGGCACTATAGGGCAGGAGGCACAGAAATGAGAAGTTGCTCATTATCCCATATACTCCGAAATGAGGCTCTCCTATCCTTTTCCCTAGAAAGCGATGCTCCCTTCTGGCTCCCACTGCCTCCCACATTTCTGGGGACTCAACATCAGCCCCAGGAGGAGCTCCCACACCCACAGGGAGCACCGGCACCAACACAGGCACCATGGGATCCCCACTGGGACAAAACCTCCCCCATCCCTGCCCTGGAGCCGGGTGCTCGTGGGCAGCCACCCTGAGCATCCCAACGCTTCCTTTGCATGCTCCCAGCCTCCGCTATCATTATTTCTGCAACACCATAATTTATGTGGCATGAAGGAGCAATATTCTGCTAAATGAATTCTCAGCTACTCCTTATCCTGGTTTGAGCCTATTCACTGCGCGGGGAGGAAAAATAGCTGGAGAGCCACCTCTCACAGAACAGAGACCTATTTCTGACTAAACTGCACTCCGCTGAAATCAATTTGCCGAAACAATAAATCCTTTTAGCCTATGTAGTGTACCTGGAGATGAAACAGCTCACGAACAAAGACTCATCAGGGCTGCAGGCTGGGCCATTAGTCGATCCACAAGCCATAAGCCTCCAAGTCTCTTTTCCAGCACAAAAAACGCATAAACAAAACTGCTGCTCCATGTTCAAGAAACAAACCAAACCAAAGAAAAGCACTCGAGAGATCACGTCTTGGAAACAGCGGGGGCAAAAGGACGCAGCTCCTGCTCAGCCCCAGGGCTGCGTCCCAGGGATGCCCCACCAGGGCAGGCAGTGATGCACACCCCAATGTGCGCTCCTCGGTGCTCCCCAGCCCTGCAGTCGCTGCTGGTGAACCATCTGCAGCCCCGCTGCGCCTTCCTGCCCCGCACATCTGCAGCCCAACAGCTTCCCTCAGCCCACACCGCCTCTGGAAGATGGCTCCGTTTCACATTCGTCTCGTATCCATCTTATTTACAAACAGACCCAAAACGTGGAGTGGGAGTGCCGAAGCGCGGCATCACGCGGCCTGCGCGAGCTGAACACAGGCAGCGAATACTTGGAGGTATTTTGTTACAAACACAGCCTGCTAATGCACTTAAGAGATTTACAGGAACCAATTATCACCCTTTATGCCACCCACCGACATCAATTATTGCTCAAATTTAAGACGATGACAAAATGTTTTAGAAGCCACTTCATAATCTGCTGTCTCTCTCCGCTAATGCTGCACACTGACAGAGCTGTCCTGGAGCACTCTGATTAAAGCCTCTTCCCTCCACCCAGCAGCAGCACGACGAGGATTGCTGGGAACTGCTGCAATTACTGCAAGGAATTTATGGAAATAGCAGAACAACGGCTTGACATAGAAACCGACTGGGCTGAGCAACGTGAAGGCAACAAGAGTGGTGGAGGGCTCGGCGAAGCCTTTGTACATCAGCTGCCCCTTCTGTCTGTGGGATGTGGGGAGACACTTGAAAGGGGAAAGCTGGGCTGTTGAGTAAAGGAAATGGAACCCACTACAAAAGGACAGGGCTGTGCACATCCTCCTGCGTGATGGGCTTGGGAAATGCCCCCGGAGGACAGGCAGCCCCTTGAAGCTCCAGAGGCCCCATCACAGCAGTCCCATCACAGTTGGTCCCATTAGAGCGGTCCCATCACAGAGGTCCCATCACAGTAGTTCCATCACAGCGGTCCCATTAGAGTAGTCCCATCACAGTGGTCCCACTGCATCAGTCCCATCACAGCAGTCCCATCACAGTAGCTCCATCACAGTGGTCCCATCACGGCAGTCCTACCGCAGCAGTCCCATTGCAGCATCCTCTGTCTGGCTGCACCAGCACGGCACTCGCTGACTTCTCTACAACCACAGCACGGCAGGGAATCGTATCCCACATCTTAAAATCACCAAAACAGCTCCACGTGGCAGATATTGGAGTGGCTGTGCATGGAGCACAGTGATGGGCACCTGCAGGGCACGGAGGTGCTGGGGTGCTGTTGGAGATGTCCCACCTGCAGCCCTGCCCTGGGGATCCAACAACGAAAACGGGTCCCATGTTGTGATGGGACGGGGCAGCCCTGGGCAGGGCATCCCTGCTCTCCTGCAGTACACTCAGCAGCAGCCTCTGCTCAAGCGAGCGTGTCTTCCCCGCAGCTCCTCTGCCGGCCCGGGTTTATTGCACATCTACTTGACCAACTTCACCTCCGCCGAGGGAGGTATGATCTAATTAGTACACAGACATATCTCAAGTATGCAGTGATGAATTCCCCCTGGAGCTTCAAAAGCAATAAATGTGACCTTTGCATGTTCCTGCCATAAAATAACAGGAACACCTCCAGCTCCCAAGATAGAAACTGTGGTGGGCATATGTGAGCAGCATACACCATATGGATTAAGTCAAGGGAATACTTAGAAACTTCTATTCTGCTTTCAGCAAAATTGATTCCGGCAACGTTTTTAGCAATTTCTTTAGGATTTTCCACATGCTTTTATGAAGTGCTGATCACTGCAAAGGGATCTTTCAGCCCAGGTCTTTGAAGTCTCTCTAGCCCCGCTCCTACAACAGCTTTGTATTTAACAGAGATCGCAACGGATAGCATAAAATCTTAATGAAAAAAACAAAGGCTCGGGGCACGGTTTCACCCTGAAAGGACAGCCCTGTGCTGCCAGCAGTGACGCGTGCATGAGTTGGTTCAGGGTTTCATTCACACAGCCTCAAGACCCACTTCTTGTGCTGTCTCCTATTGCAGCAGCGACAAATAAAACATTCAGGCTCGCTTAAATATTGATTTTACCTCTAGCACTCAGAAGTCCTTCTAACAGTGCATTTCCATCAAGTACAGTCCCAGCTACTGAAACACGTTGCTGGTGGGGGTGGTTTAGAAGTATTTAAAACCATTTGATGTGAAAAAGACTTTCCCTTTTCAGAAGGGCTGCCCACCTTACTCAGAGCGGAGCAGCAGCGGCAGAGAGCAGCAGCTATCTGGAGGTTTATCTGATCCCAGTGATAAAATTCCATCTCAGAGGTGACCTAAAAAGGACTGGAAAAGGCATGCTCTATGCTCAGTGATCAGCGCTGCACTGGGATGAGCTAATAGGTGTTTTCCAGCTCTCCTCCCCACCGCTGCTCAGGAGCCAGTCAGAGATCACACTCCTTCTTTGTCACGGAATACTTTGTGGATGACACACTGTGCCCACGAGCTGCCCAATGACAGCAGCTCAGCTAAACACCCAGGAGGGATTTCAACTTCTGCATATCTCTTCAGGCTGGGAGATAACTTCTGACTTCTCTGAACTGGGGGAGAGGCTGCAGCTCTCCAGTTAAGTCATGTCAATGATCTCAGAGATTAGCAAAGCTGGTTTGGAAATCTCAGCATGTCATTAATGTCGAGGGCTTCCGGGAGAGAGCACTATTTACCGATCACCTCCAGACCACCCTACACACGCTGCAGCCCTTCGGGTGAAGTGACGAAGGGTACAAAAGCTCCATATCCCACCTGGCTGAGCACCCCGTGGCCCCTGCCCTGCAGGAAGCAGAGGCTGAGCCCTGGAGGGCCACAGACCTGTGCCCCACGTGCTCGGGGCACTGCAAGAACCGCACCAGAGCCAGCCCTGATGTGCAAGGGGGAGAGCTGGGGATGGGGAGAGCTCGTACACAGCTTTGGGCTGCAGCCACATTTGCAGATTTCACACAGCAAACACTGTTTTCCCAAGCTGCCAGCATATTTCAGGCTCACACAGTAATTACAGAGCTCTTTTAGCAACAGGAATGGACTGAGGAATCAGCTGATGGGCAGCGAGTCTCTTCACATTACCACTGCTGCAATCCCCCGGGCTCATTATTACCATCCATAGCTGTTATTACAGAGGGCTCACTAGATACTGCGGTCCCTGTTCTGTACAGATACCCCCACAGGACTGCTCTTGTGAAAGCTTACTGCCTGATGAACGACAGAGCTGCAGGAACAAAACACAGCTCGCTCAGAACTGCAGAGAGCATCGCTGGCAATGCAGTGGCTGCATGCTGACATCAGATCCAGGTGCATCTGTCTGGGTGCTGCGTGTCCATACACACACAGTGCCAGCCCAGCACGCAGCCTGCACAGAGCCAGGTGCAGCACTGGAGCTGCTCTGGGTTGGTACCCATCAGCCCCACGTCGCATACATGGGAAGGATGCGGCCAGCACACATCTGGCTCTGCTGGAGCATCCCCACCCCGCTTCCGCGGCACCGGCCCCGGCTCAGCCTTCAAGTGATCCATCAGCCAGGGAGCCCCACATCTGAAAACCATTTCAGGCATTGTGTTTGTAACCAAATACTTTGAAGAAATAAAGCGAGCCAAGTTTAACCCGACTGAGCTGGACAAGGCAGTTCTCTGCCTGCTGCCTTCCTAGAGGCTAAAGGAGTGTGTGCAAGGGGAAGGGGAAGTAGAGACAGAGCCCTTTCCTGGAGCCCAGAGACGCCCCTGACAGCCACCCAGCTTCGGTGAGGGGGGGGACCCACAGAAGCACCACTGGGGCACTGGAGTGGTATGGGGGCACGTGGCTTTACTCAGGAGCACTGACTGCTCTGCACGGCCTGAGGGCTCAGCCTGAGCTGCAGTGAACCAACACTGAGGTGTGTAGTGATAAGGCTGCTAACAGAGGCCCAGTTAATGAGGACGATGCTGACTGCGACCTGCCAGTTACACAAGCTCCACAACACCAGATTATCAGCAGCACATCAGGTCTGTTCAAGCACTTGATAATGTGTTTGTCCCACCCTTGAAGACTGCTGGAACTGGGCGCAATGGGCAGGCACACTGCAGCCTTCATTGCACTCAAAAGGGGACCGTTCTATTGTTTGTTATTGTTACCTGTGTGGCAGCAGCCATACCACACTGGACAGGACTGCTCACCCAAAGCCCAAGCCAACAGATGTGCCCAACAGCCCATGCACAGCAGAGTGCCAGCGGTCAAATTCCCAGTCCAGTTACTTGCACTCAACCAAAACGTGCTGACCATTACTTTAAAAGACCTAATGCCTGCTCAGCAGGCAGCCCTGCAGGACTCACCCATCTCCTTGAGCTCCATGTTCACGAGCTCCAACCAGCAGGCATCCAGCTCATCCAGGTCGTAGCGGCTCATGCCCTGCAGGTACGTCCTCGTGGCTTCCGAAATCTCAGAGCCCTGCAGGCTGCTGGGGGACACCGGGGAAGGCAGGTTCTCCAGCTGGGGTATGATTCTGGAAGGGAGAAATGAGAGGTTGAGAGACAGTTACAAAGCATCCTGCTGGGAGCCCAGAGGCCACGTCTGGCCGTGAGGGTGCACTTATGGCACCGATAGTCTGACTCTACGAGCACAGCTCAAGGCAGGAGGGAGATGAGGCAGCGCTGAAAAGGAGAAGGGAATCAGCAGTGACTTAAAGCATTCACTGCCAGCTCCTGAGGAAGGAGGAGGGGACCTGAAGGGCTGGGGCTGCTTCCACCAGCAAGAAAACAGCTCTGGCTGCCGGGAATGGGGCTGTGCAGCTGCCATCAGATCAGAAGGCAGAGGGTTTGCTGCGTGCCAGGGTAAACGGGACACGGCACCAAAACAAACGGCTCGGGCTCCTTTTTTCATGAACAGTTTTGATGTCATCAAAGAGAAAAAAAAAAAAACCAACACATGTAAAACCAGAAAAATATCCACTCTTGACTTTGATAAACAGTCTATTCCCATGGGCAGGGAGTTTGCACTTCGCCTGCCTGCTCTGCCCGCGCAACGCCATGCCAGCCGCAATGCCCATGGGGGACACAGACGAAAAGTGCCCCTCTGTAGGCTTAAATAATCACAGCTCATACAGAGGATTTGCTTTTACTGATCTGGGAATGAGGCTCGTTCTGCTGGCTCATGCCCCCATATGCCTCGGCCTCTATCAATCAGTCTCATCGCACTGATCATTACAGGAATAATGCTGGCACCGCTGCCACATTCAGGCTTTAACATCACTCCTCCTAAAGCCCCGTGGATGCTTTTCAATGAGAACCAACCTCTCCCACCCCCCCGCGCTCAGTGCAGCCCCACGGATCACAGCCGGGAGGCTTTGTGTTGGGGTCCCTGCAGGAACCCTCCTACTTTGCAGGAGTTACACGATTTCCCTTCACGCTGTGAGAAATTAAGCCACTTTTACACTTTGCAGGGATCTTTGCTCCCTCTCCGCCTCACAAACGCTGCTGCACGCCTGCTGCCAGCAGCCTCCCACGTGTGTGCTCCGGAGCCAAGTGAGCTGGCATGCCCGTCCCTCTGAGCTGGGGGTTTGCTCTCTGCCCCCTCCCCAGCACCATGCAAGCAGCTGGGGCTGAGCTGGAAACACCAGTGTTGACCAGCTGCCTGCCAGAGAGCCAGTCCTGGTGCTCATACAGCACCAACAGCATCTGCACAACGCAGCACTGAGAACACAACTCAGACAGCCACAGGAGAAGGGCCCTAGAAGGTCATTTTCCTTTGCCCTTTCAAATTATATCCACGATGAGCAGCTTTCCCCATGGCAATAGTTTTCCCATTACTGCTCACTGGAGCACAGTGAGATGGGATGCTGGTGCCAGGCTGCAGGGGTGCGATGCTCGAGGGCAGCCCTGCTTGCTCTGTGCAGGCCTGCAGCTCCCGCTTCTGCCCTGGTTTATGATGTCTGCAGCTCCATGCCTGGCCACGGAGATGTCCCACATCCCACGTCCTACATTCCACGTCCCACACTGCGTGTCCCACATCCCATGCTGCTCGGAGCAATGGGCTCTAAGCAGCAGCAAGCACACTGCAGCAGCACCGGCTGCAGGCTTCCTGCCCAGCACTCGCTGTCACTTCGCCTGCGCTTCTTGGCAAGTCGGCAGCAACATGGATGACACTTGCCATGCACACGTCAACAGTGTCACGCGTAATGACATGCAAGCAGAGGACGAGCTGGAAATGAGAAGCAGCCTGCGGTGCCAGATGACAGATCTCCGCAAAGCTGGGAGCTGGAGCTTGCTGCAGTATTTGCACAGCTCACGTTTCTGCCCCAAAATACCACCTCCCAGCCAGATGTCAACACAGAAGAACGCTGCAAAGAAACACAGCAAACGGCACCGCCGTCCCTTCCCAGCTGCTGCTCTGCCTGGAACAACGGCTGTGCAGAGCCTGGGGCTCCAACCCTCCTGCACCACCACCATCAGGTTCTGCAACTTCTCATGACTTGCTGAGACCCTCAGCAAAGCACCCAGCCTCCTCTGCCCTCCTTTCCCCAGCAGTGGATTGAAAATAACGATACGCCTCAACACTCCGAGGACAGCTCCTCCAAATCTCAGCTGAGGATCTGAAAGTAAAGCCATGAAAGCACAGCTCTGTGAGTCTCCAGACTTTAAAATGAGCTCACTGTAATCTAGGACAGGGCCTGGGGATTCAGCAAAGTCTGTATTTAATGTATTTAATGCAGACAGCAGTAATAACACTGAAACTATGCATGCTCCCAACGAGCTTTAGGATTCTCCTCCAAGGAGCTCCCAGCCCCATTAAATACCCTGAAGCACTGTGCTCCCAGCAGAACTGAAACCCTCTGTCCCATGAGCCATGATCAGGGCGGTTTGCAGAGCACCAGGCCCTGGGCTGAACAGCAGCAGGCTCGGCACGGGGGCTCGGAGTCCAAAGCTCTGAGCAGTGGGAGAAAAGTCACCCAGCAGCACTGAGCATTCCTTCAGAGCTGTGCCTCCTGACCTCCTTAATCCCCGTTACACAAGCAGCTGGTGGCACAGCCCTGCAGCAGGTACTCAAGGTGCGTTGCCTGGCTTTGCAAAGAGCTCAGTGATGCAACCACAGAGCTTCAAGTGGGGATCGATGCTAACAGCACTGCTGCCAAGTATGCCTGAGTGTGGCTTCTTCCAGCGTTGCAAAGTGAAAAGGGTCTTCAGCTAACTGCACGTTGCAACTTACAGAGCTGCTCTTTGCTTCTCGTTATTAAGACCAAGCTAATGAAGACACAAAGACCTAACGGTGCCCCACGTGATTGCTCAGCAGCAGCATCTGAAACATACCTGGAGCAGCAGTGCCAAGCACCTCCCCAACGTGAAGAACAGGTCCTGGGGAGCTTGCAGTCAAAGGCTGTGTCCATCGCTCACCGGTCCCATAGGAGTGAGCACTGATATGGAACATTTCTTACATACAGTTTCAGCAGATGAAGCAGCACTCCTAAAGAAGCAGCACATTCCCTCCTGATATGCTAACACACACGGCAAAGAGCTGCTTGGTATTCACAGAGTCAGAGAATCACTTGATTTGGAAGGGACTCTTAACGGTCACCTGTTCCCACTCCCCTGCAACAAACAGGGACACCCACGGCTCAACCAGGTCCCACCACCTCTCTGGGCAACCTGTGCCAGTGCCTCACTGCCCTTACTGGGGCACCCAGCAGAGTAAGATGCTTCACGGCGCACACAGACACAGCCTGGACACAGCAAGAGGTGCAGAGGCTCTGTGATGTGCAGATGATGCTGAGCAAAGAGAGCATGGAGCGTGACCCTGGGCTGGAGATGGGAAGTACCACGGGGCCCCATGACTCATAGCCAGAGCTGCAGAGTGCACCAAAATGGGAAGATGGGCAGGGGGTGCACGGCGGCAAAGCAGGAAACAAAAACGAAAGCAGGAGCAGGAGGTTATGCCTTTATTTAGCAAGGCAGCATTTAAAAGTATTTGTATCAATCAAGAGCTTATTTAAACGGAGGGCTGAAAATTGGAATCAGCCAGAAAAGCACAACAAACCTGAGGCCATTAGTCTGCAAGTGGGTCTCAAGGGCACTTGAGGGAAAGGAGTAAGTGAACCCCAACACTCTCGAGGATCACATCTATCCTGGGAGAAGATTATGTGGTAATAAAACACACTCAGCCAATTCCCATGGTTAATCATCTCTGTAAACGGAACGCTTCAGTTTGGCTGAAGGGAGAAGGCTTTTTTTTCCCCTATATTCTCCCTTTTAATATACCAGATAGAAATAATAAATAACCCCGCGCAGTGCTTCCCTTCCCAAAATACTTTGCTTTGTGACAATGAAGGCTTCAGCCACTCATCTTCTCACTACCTACATTCCAGTCTAAATTAGTCCTGTCCAGCGTCCATAAATAAATCAGCTTAGGAAAGTCAGTGGAAAGATAATTCTGCCAGCAACCTTCAGAGGATGCTGATCCTGCTATGCTGCCAGCTCTGCTCGCGGGGGAATTCTCCTGCAGCACACTCCAACTTTAAAAAGGCATTCTACGATTTAAAGGGATGATTTTCATTTTCTGTTTATTAAAATAGTATCCAGAAGGCAGTCAGACCAGACGCCCAAGCTTCTTACCCACTTAAGCTCGTGGATGGTATAAGCACTACTGCTTCCAAACAGCGGGGCAGAGTGGAAGGTGTGAGAAAAGGAGCACAGTGGTGAATGGGTGGCAGGGCTGGGGGCTGCACCACAAACAGCACTCCGTGCCCCTCCGTGTGCCTGAGCCCTGATTCACTGATGGCTGTTATGGCACCTCTACGGCTCCTATGAAAGTCTGTAAAATCAAAAGCCAAAAATGACAGTCCGAAAGCTCAGTGCAAAGAAGAAAAAGGGAAATCCAAGGAGATATTACAGCGGTCAGGCTTTACATGAACTGGCCTGATGCTGAAAGCAGCACACAGGTGGGGGGGGGCAGCTGGAGGAACACCTCTGGGATGTGGGTGCAGGTCCCAGCAGGTGGCTGAGGATGCTGTCCCAGCAGCAGCACAGTGTGGGCAGCGCTCCCACCCAACTCCCACTCCAGGGGACTCAAGATTTGGCAGCTGTCTTTGCAAACACACAAACACGTAGCAGAGAGAATCAGGATCAGCTCAGGGGGGCAAAGGTGGGGAATGCAAACCCTCTGCTGTGCTCCCCTCCGCTGTGAGGCCAGCCTGCTGCCACCACCTCACCAAGCAAAACAAATCCTTTGCACAGAGCCCTGCCTGGTGCATCTACGTGGCAGTGAGCAGCCCCTGTGACCACACGGTTTGTCACTGCTGCTGCTGGGCTGCACGGCTGTGTACCTTCAGTTCCAGCCCTGCGGTCCCCAGCTGACC
The DNA here is from genome assembly GCF_016699485.2 of Gallus gallus. NCBI lineage: Eukaryota > Metazoa > Chordata > Aves > Galliformes > Phasianidae > Gallus > Gallus gallus. The sequence goes on from NC_052544.1 coordinate 15,397,586, forward strand.
AAAATCTGCACTGCAACTGAGGACTGCGGTATTTTTCCTTTTAGCCTCCCTCCTGCTTGGTATAACCCGAATTTTCAGCAAAGCACTTGTTCTAAACACCTGGGCACAGTTAAATGCATGGCTCAGCTCAGAAGCTCCTGCCTGGCTTCTTGCTGCTGCTTCAGGGGAACAAAGCAGCTGGATTTACCCCCAGCTGGATGCACCAAGCTCCTGGAACAGCAGCTCTGAGCCCAGAAGCCCCCCCTTCATGCCTGCACAAACACCAGTGGCTATCTCCCAGCACAGCCACGGTCCCTTTGTGCTGCCCAGGCTGCTCAGGAAGGGTTAACACTGCCTGCAGCATCGGCCTGCCCTCCAGTACAGCAGCCAGTGAGCGCGGCTGCGGGTGACGTAATGCCCGGCTGGCTGCGGGATGCGCATCATGCCCTGCATGCCGTCCTGCATCATGGCATCATGTCCTGCATCCCATCCTGCTGGGAAGCAGGCAGAACCCCACTGCGCCAGGCACCTCAGTGTCCCCAGTCAGGCAGGGACCAGCCCAGGTTTTTCCCAGCCGAACTCCTGACGCTCACCAAGCAGAGGCTGCTATAAATGAGTATTATCAGCTCTGAAAGCATTTGCAAGTTTACAGCGATTGCCACCGCGCTGCTCTGCGGGTGCACCCTGCACAGCTCCTCCTTCTTTGGGCTCTGTGGCTCTGGCCACGGTTGGGCTGCTCAGGTTTGCAAATCCCCCCCTGAGAGCCCCATTTTGTTACACACGGCAGGGAGGTGGTTGGGTGGCCCTTAGGATGCAGACACTGCACGCAGGTTCTGTAACTTGTCCTGGGATCTCCATGCCACAGTTAACAGCGACCATCAGGAAAAAGCTCCCTTTTGCCTTCTGCATCTCAAATCTCCTCTGGTAGCAGCCTCTGAGCAGAGTAGGTCCTCCCAGCCCTCTGGAGTGATGCAGTCCTCTAAGGAGAAAGCGATTCACTCCTCTTTGATGTATTAAAAAGAGGAAAACAAGCGAGCAGGAGGCACCAAACAGCCATCTTTTTAAGCCCAGACAGCTCTTCCAGTTTCGTTCTGGAGCTGTTTATCACCATATAAAAGCCTGATACCCAGCAGACAAGATGAAGACTAGAGTGCTGATGTTCCTGTCTCTCTCTCAGTTATATTCCAAGCTAAATCTCCCCGAGATTCAGCTCAACAGATGAATTATTCAGGTCTCAGCTCTGATTCCAGCAACAGAGTGCAGCTGTTTTTCTGCTTGACCAGAGCATGGCAGCGTCTGGGTGGGAAGCAAAGTAGCACAGCTCAGGGCTGCTACCAGTGAAGGCAGGGAGATTTATATGTATGTTTGCTGAATATAAAAAGACAAAAAATGTTGCTTCTTCGTGCAACTTCAGCCACGCTACTAACATTAAAGCATCTGGAATTAATTGTCTTAGGCAGATAATGCTTCCACAATTATTTCAGTAATGCAAATAGCCTAACTTTTATCTCTAGACACCTACTAATGGGGAGCAGAGGAGGATGCTGTGAGCAACAGCAGCAGTCCCACATCTGCTGTTCTGCAAGCAGGAGCTTCCCGGTCCCAAATCCTAAATCCCAAACCCACCCCACATGACCACCAAGGGAGTAGAGCTGAAGCTCAGACCAAAGCTGGGGCTCAGGGGTGTGTGCTCCCACGGTTAGCACAGTGTGGGCACACAGGTCTCCTCTGTGCACAAACCCACTCAAGTGGAAGGAAGGCTGTGAGCAATCTGAATGGGCAGCAGCCAGACTCTGCAGTGCAATCTGAATCACTGCTTTAACGCTGAACCCTGAAACACAGGAGGACAGTTCCAGCTCTGAGTCACCAGAGGCAGAGGGTGGCCAGGAGGAACCCTCTGCTTTCCCACCACCACACTGCTGTGAAGCAACAAGTGCCTCAGTGCATCCTCCAGATCTTCTTCAAACGTACTGCAAAAACTCCAATCTACCACCAGCTCTCCCTCACCTCAGCCAGGTGCCGTGGGCATGGTCCTGCAGGCTCAGCTCAGCTCTCAGAAGTGCAGCTCTCACCTCAGTTCCATGGGAATACCAACAGCAGCACCAGGCACAGAACAGCTGATCCCATCATCTGCCCTGGCCCTCTCACACCTCCAAGGGGCACTTGAGAGCTTCTCATCTCATTCAGCAGGGATGCAAGATGCACTAATCCACAGCGAGGGGATGGGGCTGTAATTACTGCAGCAAAGCTCAGACCCACTTCTGGGTGGGGAAGGGATGAGGAAGAGGATGGAGATGGGAGGTAACGGAGTGAGATGCGGAGGCCCCACGGAGCTCCCCAAGGGCGGTGGAAAGCAGCCTGCTCCCTCCATACATCTACTGCTGGGATATGCCATGTGCCAGATCCAGCAAAAACCACAGATAGCCACAGGGAGAGCAAGCAAACATTCTGGACAGAAGTCCAAGTGGCTCAGCACTAGGTAAGAATGTTCCGGATTAACACGTTTCCCATAGTAAACTAATAAAGGGGAGGACTGAAAGCATACCTGAGGATTTGTCAAGCAGGCTGTAAAGCAGAAATGATTCAAGTAACAAAGGAAGGCAATTATGCCCATTCCCTCTCCAAGCACTGGATACAAAACCAGCGCTGTGCCCCAGCCCACGCTGATGCTCCTGTGCTTTTCTCCCATGGTGGGAACCCCAAAACCTGACAACCCCACTGGGGCTGCAGCTCCTGAGAGAGGAACCCGCTCACGTGGCCCTGATGGAGCCCTGAGCTCACACAATTTCACCACAGGCTGGAAGTGGGAGGGCAAAACAAACAAACAAACAAAAAAACAACCCAGGCATCTCATGTTAAAACAACAGCGCAGCTCCAAGAGATACACAGAGTGCTGCAGAATCCTGCCTGCCCCTTCTGCAGCAAAGCCCGAGGGAAGCTGCTGATGAGTCAACAGGCAGCAGGCAGCCGGCTGCGAGAGAGAGGGAGGGATGGGAGGAAGGAGGGAAGGAAGCACAGCCCCGGCTGGGATGCACTGTGCTGGCTCCACACTCCAACAGAACCGCGGGAGACGCTGGGGCACCTCCTGGGCTCAACACCTGGCAGCTCCACATCTGGCCCAGGGCTCCCACAGCAGCACCATGCAGCACAGCCAGAGCTCGGCTCCACCTGCAGCTGCGCTCCTGGAGGAGATGGGACAGAGGGGACCAAAGGGGTCGGTCACATCACTGCCCGGGTGGCACGGCAGCCGTTCATCCCCTCCCGCTGACCCCCCCACCAGGGTTTGTGCCTTCCTGTTGCCACAGCACTTTCTGTTTTCCGCTCAAACAGGGCCACAGCAACGATGCAAGGAGAGATCTGCGACGCCAAGAATATCTGGGAACCCTGCCAGCAAGAAGCAGCCTTCCTGCTCGTCCTCCCGCTGTGCGCACATTCACAGGAAGCGGAGTATACAGCACATACTGATGGAGCTTAATGTGAGCTCCCAGAGCCGCCCCGAGGTCCTGCCTGCATCCCTGTCAGCTCGGGGAAGGGAGATGTGAAACGATCCAGTACATAAGGAACTAAAGGCTTACAGGTGCACAGCGCCATGGATAGGTGCCAGCGCTGCATGGAGCAATGCTCCCAGTGCACCAGGACGAGGCGGGGTCAGGCTCTGTACCCACTGTGAGGGAAGGGCTCTGCGGCCCCATATAAAAAACCATGCAGAAGAGGCAAAGAGCATCTTCCTCCAGAGCTCATCATGGCATAACTGTGGAAACGGAGAGCTCATACAGCCATAGAATCACTGAGGTTGGAAAAGACCTCTAAGATCCCCAAGTCCAAACCCAGACCACCCCCACCATGCCCACTGACCGTGCTCCCAAGTGCCACATCTCCACGGCTCTGAAACACCTCCAGGAACAGTTACTCTCCCACTCCCTGGGCAGTCTGTGTCTGTGCCTGACTGCTCAGAGAAGAAACTTCTCCTAATACCCAACCTGCACCTTCCCTGGAGCACCTTAGGTTGCCCCAAAGCTTCTCATTCCCAGCTGGTATCTGAACGGTCCCCACGCTGCGATGCTCCCAGACCACCACGATAACTGCATTTGGTGCTGTTCCTTTACTTGCTTACCCTTACCCTCAAGCTGTGGTGGTCCCACTCTGCATCCAACACCCTGGCAATGTCTGTGCTGAAGTTCCCCCATCTGTGAACCCATCCTGGGAGCTGCACGGCTCAGCCCTGCTACTGGGCAGCCCAGGGCACCTCCTGGCTATGGGACCCAGAGGGATGGGAAACACCACTCTTGGGAGAAACTAACTCCTCATTTTCCCTGCTCTCATTTGCCTTCCAATGGCTTTTAGAGCCGAGCTTTGCCCTTCAGGCTGTGGGCAATTCCCAAGCAAGCTGCTGCATAAAACGAACCTCCTTTTAAGCACCGATGAGTCAGATTTGTGGTGAGGAAGCATGCGATGGCCCACACTGCCCAGCAGCCCTGCTGTGCAGGCAGCACCCACGTGGCTGGTGGCATCCAGCCCTGGGCACCAGAGCACAGTGACACGGGGCCAAAGGATGCTCTTCCTCTGTGGCTCACACCAGTTTGCAATGGACCCCGTGTTAAGGTGGCTCTCAGCAAAGGCATTTCCAGGCAGCTGCTTTCTGGGGAAAGCATGCCTTAAAAGAAAGCTCTTTCCTCCCGCTTCACCCACAGCTTTGACATTTTAGAGCTCCAGCAAAATAAAACGTTTCAAAATCTCATTTTCAGCTTTGGATTCACACAGCCCAGAGGCAAGGCGTGAGCAGGAAGAGTGCACTGCCGAGCGCCCAGGCAAGAGATTAAAAGAGCAGCAGCTGCGTGCAATGCACCTTTCAGTGCATTTCCCCCCAGTTCTATGGGCGATGCTATGTTACTCCGTTCTGAGATGTGGTACAAAGCAAAATGCTGCCCCTTGGCAGTGCTGCACCCGAGGCTGTGCCAGCTCTTGCCCTGGAGCAGCGGCCATTGGGCTCTGAGCTTCCAGCCTGCAAAAAGCTCCGTGCATCACCAGCCCACAGCACTAACTGACGTAGGATTTAGGGCACTGATGCCATCAGAGGGACAGAGTCCCCTACACCACGTGTGCTGCCCTGTGAAAAAAGGGACGGATCGGACAGAAAAGGCACCTGCACAGCCATGAGCTCATCTCCTTGCTGCTGTGGGGAACATGCAGCTGTCCTCTGGGCAGGGACCCACACAGACAGAGCAACACAAGCAGAAGGCCTTTGTGATTTGGTTCTGGTCTGCAAAATCCCTACAGGAAGCGGGATGGGAGCTGCCAGTGCTTGGGAGCCCCAGAAACAAGAGGAGGGGAGCAGACAGAGGTGTGATCTGCCGGCAGGGCTCACAGCCAGCTACCCAGGAGCAGACACAGCACTGCCATGCAGATGCTGCTGGGGTCAGCTGCAGAAGGGCACCTCCGGCCGGGCACTGCCAAGCTATCACTTCTCAGCTGGAAATACCCCCAGCATGATCCTCAGCTGGGGAGCAGAGCGCTCACCAGCACAGACTGCGGTTAGCTATCAAAGACAACTTTAAAAAGATACTCCACTCATTGCTTCTTTTTTTTGTTTTTCCTTTTTTTTTTTTTTTTCCTGTTCTTAAGGATTAAATCAACTCAACAGCCCCCTTTACAACTTCCCTTTTGATGTGTTCAGACTCATTAAAGTTTCATTTCTTTCTCTGATTTCCCTTGGGGAGAGCTGGGGGGGGATGGGGGGCATACACAAAAGTTTGCATCAGACCCCGGGCTGGCAGCTGCAAGAGCAGCTGCGGATGAATGGAGCCTTGATGGGACCAGTGCTGCCCCGAACCCCTCATGATGAGCAGCACACGGCCCCAGCCAACCCTACAGCAGCACAATGCCCATGCCATGGCTCCCTGTGCTCCCCCCACGGCATCCTCAGCCGTCGCTGTGATGGGGCAGTGGCTCACCCACGTTTCTTTTGTGCCTCAGCAGCTGTTTCAGTGTCCCCTTTAAACTCAGTTCCCCATTTTAAAATAGCTACTGAGGCACCAATCTAGGCCAGTACAAAGTCCTGCAGATGTCTGGCTAATGCTGGGCTCCCCAGCCCTCCAATCTCTGCATCCCCATCACATTTTCAACACATAAGAACAGCTCACAGAAGTTTTTCATTTAGGGGCCAGCTCCTGCACCCCCACATCATGACATACAGCTCCATCATAGCCATAGAACAGGGCTGGGTTGGAAGGGACCTCACAGCTCCCCCAGCCCCACCCTGCATCGGCTGGCTGCCCTGCAGCTCAGGCTGCCCAGGGATGGGGCATCCACAGCTCTGCACAGCAGTGCCACTGCCTCTCCACCACTGGGTAAAGAATGTCCTCCTAATATCCAATCTAAATCTCCTCTCTTTTAGTTTAAAGCCATCCCCACTTGTCCTGTCACTGTCCATGTAGAAAGTCGCCCTCCCCTTGTCTACAAGCACCCCTCAAGTTCTGAAGGCTGCAGTGAGGTCTCTTCTCCAGGCCAAACAGCCTCAGCCTTTCTCCGTAGGAGAGGTGCTCCACATCTCTGAGCACCGAATCACAGAACCATTACGGTTGGGAAAGACCTCTAAGATCCCCAGGTCCAACCCAACCCATCCCTCCATGCCCACTGACCACATCCCCAGCTGCCACATCTCCACGTTTCTGAAACACCTCCACCAGTTCCAATGCCTGACCACTATTCCCGAGAAGAAATCATTCCTAATATCCAACCTAATATCATCTTCATGGCCTCCCTCTGGTTTTCCCAGCTCAGAACCCCGCAGCCATAGGCACGTGAGGTGCAGGGGTGCTGCTTACCTGACCACGGGCTCAGGGATGGCCTCGGCGCTGGCCGGGACCTGCACGCCCTTCTCCCACTCCTGGCGCCAGGGGTCTGCCAGCACATAGTACTCCTCGGGGCTGAGCTGGAAGGAGTCGGGGATCTTCATGGCTGTTATCAGGTCTGTGCGGAAAACCTGCAAGGGAAAACACCAACAGTGAGCAGAGGGCAGGAACTGGGGCATGGCCAGGGGTGACAGTGTGGCAGATGTGTCACATTGCCCTGATGCCGTGATGGGCTGCGTTCTCTTGGGTGATCAGTGCTCACAGCAATGGGCCTTCTACCACTTTCAGTGGGGCAGGAGATGCTCCCCTTATTCTTGACATGAAAGGAGATGAGCAGCTTTTGCACACCCACAGACATGCAAGCACAGCCTACCTCACTGGGTGACCCTGCCCGTTTTGGCGCTGCACACCTGCAGGTAGCTCCAGATGTTACTGGGGTCAACAGAAGGCATTTGGAGGGATATATATGGGAATAGCTGACAGCAACTCCATCTCCAGAACTGCTGAAGTGGAGAGCATCAGCATCAGAGCATCCCCACAACAAACCTGCAGCTCTGCTGCTCCGGCCACAGCTGGAGCCATGGCTATGGAAAGCCAGCCTGACTGGGTTTGGGGTTGGGTGAGGAGTTTGGAGCTGGTGTGTTAAGATGGGCTCCCAGCTGCCCGATGGGTCGGTGGAAACACAAAGGCATCGCCGAGCTGTAACGCCATTTCACATGCTCATTGTCTCCCTCATACCCGAGGGCAAAGCTGAGTTTACAGTCTTGGAAAAAATCTGTTTGCTTAGTGAACAGGAAAATCTCTGGCTAAATGGTGATATGGATGCCTGTGTCCATGCCCACAGCCAAACACGCGGAGGTTTCTCCTGACCCACTAAACCCGCTTGGAGACAGACACGGAGCCCTCCCTGTGACAGCCCCCACTCCTGGGCAGGGAATGGGCTCTCTCCCATCTCACGTTCGGCCCTGCAGAGCCTTCCCCCAATGCGCTGCGATGAGAAAAGCCTTCCAAAATAACCCACTGCGGTAAATAAGGCTTTCCTTCCAGGGGACTGCCTGACAGCAACGGCGCGAGCAATCCTGTCTCTTGCAGGGTAAAAATAAATCGTAAATGAAAATGGATGGTTTCTCCTCTCTACCATCTGCTATTAGCTGCAATGACGACAATGATGCCAGCAGCCAGGCTGGGACACCACCGAGCTCCAAGCACTGCTCCTTCTGCAGAGCTGGGACAGACCAGGTGCTTCCTTTGGTGCTGCTCTGCCTGTTTGCAGTGTCGGCCTCAGATCGAGGACTGCTCTGTGAGAGCCGCAGTAAATGGCACGGGATGGTTTTACACTTCCAATTCAGTGATAACACTCTTTGGAGTGTTTTGGGAACTAAATCAGCTAAGGTGCAGGAAACTAGACATTAACTAAGACCACTGAGACCAGGATTTAGGTCAGTTTGTTTAATCCCCAGAGCCTCAGCTGATAACCCAATTAGAGTTAAATACAATAAACGACCTTTTCCACGCTGGGACCTCCTGGAGGTGTGCAGGTACCTCCTTCCCATCAGTGCCCACATCCCTACAGAGCGGATCTGAGCCTCCCGGGCACAGCCCCAGCACATCCCTCAATGAACACAGCCAACAGCCTCCGCGTTGCAGTCACACTGGGGCTCCACGTCAGAAAGATCAAACTCCTCCAAGCCTCTCAGAGTGACAAATTCCCTTCTGCAAACGCCACGGTAACGTTTTGCTACGCTGCCCGTGTGAGAAATTTAAATAAATAAATAAATAAATAAATAAAGATTAAGATCAACACTAATTAAGCACGAGGAGCATGCAAGAAGCCATAATCCTCGCAGAGCCGCGTGTTGGCGTACCAGGCAGCAAGAAGAAAACAAGGTCAGCCTGCTGCAGCTCCACTGCTACACGTGGCCACGCTCCGGTCAGGGCGCAGCATTCACACCTCACCACTGCACAGCCCCTCCTACAGCTCCTGCCCCCCGCACAGCACAGGCTCTTCCCCAAATCCACCCCTTACGGCCCTTCAGTTCGCATCCCCAAAGAAGCCGAGTTTTAATTTTGAGCCAAATAAGCACGATTGTATCTATTTCCCCAAAGATGATAAGGCGCATCGCGGGCTGGATGTGCAATCTTACCACTTCATTTATTTAGTCCTTCTTGGAAAACAGATAAGCTCGCACTTCCAAAGGCAGTGAGCACGCCAGCACTTTATCACAGCGATGCCTCTGTCTCTTATGAAGAACTGGAAACGCTCAAATTATTAACTATCAAAGCAGAACACTTTAGAAATGATGGAACGCCAGAGAAATTGTAAAGGAAAGCAGATCAGTTGTCTGGAAATCTCCCAGCAGCTAATACGCACAAATTGTAATCTAAATGTCTTTTTGTTTTGAATTGTCTGGGATTAGGGTTGGGAAAAGACTCAATTATTCTACTCAAACTCCTCTGAATTATTTATGAAAACTAAATAAAGGACAAATTGGGCACTGATGAACTGAGGACCTGGCGGCGGAGAGAAAGTTGTGTACCAGAAAACAAGCAATTTTCCCTCAATAGCACTGTTTACTGTTTCCTCCCTCCTGCAGGAACCCACAATTTGTCTCGGCAGCCCGGCTGCCACCTGCCCCATGGCCGTGCTGCAGGGACCGCTCACCTTGGCTGTACCGGGGGTCAACGGCAGCACCAAGAGGGATAGAGCAACCAGCTGTCAAACACCGTATGGAACCGGCAGTCAGAAACTACAGGTGTGAATTATTTCCCTTTGCTTTCACGGTACTACATGATTCCAATGGCCAACAGAGATCTTACACCCAGAAACACCTGGTCAACACAACCGTTGGGCTACAGGCTCGCGCAGCTCTCCTTAGCTAAGCCAAGTCCTGCCATACACGTCCCATGGATGAGCCACTCGGGTCTTTGGGAGCGCCAGGTACCTCAGGATCATGTTCTTCTGAATGATGTGAAGAAGCCACATCTGCATCTGCCTCCTCCCACCTGCTGCCAAGAGCTGCCCGAGCAGCACAACAGCTTCTCCAGGAAATAATCCCATCATGGAGACCTCCATCCATCCTCTGCCACATTCCTCAGCTTCACCACTGGGTTCCAGCCGACCTACAGGGCACCAACCCACGCTGCTGGCACACAGGGCAGCAGTGACTTCCCACAGGGTGACAGGGCCATCAGGTCACTTGCTGCCTACTGGCCCCTTATCACCTGCCTCTATCACTTCCTCGTCCCTTCAACGCACGATGCTGGGCTGGCAGCCCACCCCAGAGGTCCAGAAACTTGAGAAGTCAATGCAGTACAAGAGCCAACACGTTACCAAAGGACACATCCATCTTTGTTATTATTTCTGTAGTTCGCTGTTGTGAAGCAAAGCCCATATTGATCTCTCTCAGCTAAAACCAAACACTACATTAATGAGAAATAACATAACTTCAGATTCTGACATCCTAATTTCTCACTTTGCTTGGCTCCAGAAAGGTATTCCTGTGGCTGTGCCAGCAACCCAAATGTCCCCTCCTGTGACCTGGGGGTGCAGTCGGGGCTCAGCTCAATGTGACGCTGCACTGCTGTTTCGTTACCACAAAAGCATCCTCCCCTGGTTCTGAACTTCACATCTCTGCCCATCAGTCCTGCCCTCACACCTCTTCACAGCCTCTCTGAGATCCCCCTGTCAACGTCAAGGTCCTTCCACTCACCTACAAACCTCCTCAATACAGCAATGCGCAGTGCTCATCACTGCTCAGCCCCACTTAACACAAGGACTGTGCTTTTGGTGGGAGCATACAGCGGGGCCAAAGCTGCCACTTACCCCACCAGCCCCACACGCTGACCCGAGAACATCGCATTCACATCCTTTACTAACTGCTTTCCACTTATATGAGATCAGCTGCTGGGCAAGAGCCAAGAAGCTGAATCTGTTTTGGTCTTTAAATCTAAAGAAACACTCGTCTAGTGCTGCTTTTAATTAGCTCTGAGAAGTGCAGTGAGCCTGGGGACCACGCCGGGTGGCAGCAGCTCTCATACAGGTTCTTGTTTGTGCACACTGGTGTTTGCATCCCCCAAAGGTTTTGCAAAAATGAACCCCTCCGAAGTGCTCCACGCTGCAGAGCGCAGCCCTCTCTGATGCCCAGCACCTGCAGCAGCATCCCTGCAGGCTCCAGAGCACCACTGGGAGCATTGGGCACCATCTCTTCTGTGGTTGTGCAGTGATGGTTCTCAGCGTGAAACGGTTTTGGAAGCTCAGACAAAAAGTTTTCTTTGGGTTCTGGTTCGACACCACTCCTCCATCACCACCCATTCCACAAGGTCTCACCCATCCCCGCAGGTCTCTCCTCGCAGGGCTCTCTCCTCCCTTCAGCGATGCGATGAGCCCTTCATTCTTTCAAGCAGAAAATTGTTTGCTGTAGCTCATGAGTCACAAGGATTTTGAGAGAAAGAGAAAACAATGAGAACAATGGGAGCCCTGGGAATATCTTTTGGTTGGACAAACTGTCTTCATATCAGCTGGAGCTGGCACCTCTGCGGGTCCAGCCCTTGGCCGCCCCCCCGGCTCCCTCCCCATCTCATTTCCCAGGCATTCTGTCACACTCTTCTGGCCCGTTCCAAAAGGAGCAGAGCAGCAACGTGCAGTAGCAGGGCTCAGAAACGTGGCAGTGCCTGGTGCGTGTCTGTAAGCCGCGATATTATCTGCCTGTGGGGAGAAAAATACTTACTCTCGTGTTCATTTGGGATCCAGGCCGCTATCTCTTAATCTATTCTTGTTTCCTCTTGAAATGCTGAATGTTAAAGACCCAATGAACAAGAGAATTTAAAATAGGAACTAGAAGCATTTTCGTCCTGCCCTTCTCAGCATTCAGAAGACAATGGCATTAATCTGTTAGAACCACGCTGGCTTGGGAAAAGCAACAAAGGCACTGCGGTCCAACCTTACAGCAGTGGCATATTTTCTCTTAATCCAGCACAGTAGAAGTATGTCCAGCCCTGCCTGGCCATATGGCCTCTTACAAATGTCTTTCTTAAAGCACAGGGAGCCCAGGGACTGAATCCACAGTGCCCTGTAGCAGTATATACCTACTGCAATGGGAAAAGATATCAACACACAGAGAACCAGTGGGATAACAGCTGCTTTCTAGAAGGTAAACCATATAAAAATGAGAGTGTTTAAAAAGGGTTAAGTAAAGAGATGGAAAAAGACATCTTTCCCAACACGGAAGTCATATCTACAGGAGGAAAGCAGAAAATAACGTAAATTGTATAAATCCACAGTTTCCCCCTCATCCTGAAGACGGCGTGCAGCTGCAGTCCGGAGATCCCCAGCAGGATGGGTCTGAGCGAGAGGGACAGTGCTGACACCGGGTGAGATGAGCAGCAGCTGAGCGGGGAGAGCTGAAGGCAGAGCTGTGCCAGGCAGCAGGGCGACCCGGAGCAGCGGGTACCTCTGCCCCCACAAAGCATTCCAGCAGTGCAGCTCGTGGCAGCGCTCTGGATCCCGAATAGTTCAGAAGCTAATGACTAACATCCTGGCTGAGGCAGTGACTCAGATGTAGCATCCAAGAGAGTCCCCAGGCCGCTGACGGCTGGGAGCTGCAGGATGTAACCGGCGAGCATCATTACACACTGCCTTGTTCTTATATCCTCTGCTTAGACACTGACAACTGTTCCCTGTCAGAAACAGGATAGAGGGCTGATGGCTGCCATCAAACCCAGCGAGGCTTACGCTCGCATCCCCGCAGCCCTATAACTGGGGCAGGATTGCACTAACACGCCAGCACAAGAAGCAAAAATCCACACTTCAGGCACATCTCATCCCCGCTACAGATTCAGCATCGAGAACCAGGAGGAGCTGAGCGCACATCCCGAGCCCTGCTGCCACCAGCAGCATCCCTGCACCCCACAGAACTGCTTGGGGCAGCAGCACTCGGGGTTGCAGGAACCCCTGCTCCCTCCAGGCCACGTCCAGGGATGAGCAAGCCCTAATGAGATAAACGCAATCAGGAGATTAACGCAATCAGGCACTGCTGATGCAAGGAGCTGCCTGACTCCATCCTCAGCCCCGAGGCTTCCCTGCCAACAGCCTGGTGGGCACAGGGACAGCTGCCACCTTCGTGAGCTTTCGCAGAGCCCGGTGTCTGGGACGCATCGGGAGAGAGCCCAGGCAGAGCCCTGTGACACGCACAGATAAATATAATCACCCTCCCTGGCAATGGCCACCATCGCGGATGTTTACAAACAGCTCAGTACTTTTCCATGTTAAGAAGCTTGTTTTTCCAGATGCCTTGTATCGGGTGGTTTTTAATGTGCATAGTTAATCCCTTCTCACAGAGTCTTTCATAATAAACATCACCCCCTGACCCAGCTAATAACTATGTAACACTAACGCTTCTGATTTTTTTTATCTCCTGTGCACGTTGCCAGGGGAATGCAGATGGCAGCTCGGCCTCCAGCCCTCTTGCAGGGAAACGGGGACACAACTTTAGGAGGGACAGAAGAGGTTGGGGGTGGTCCCCAGGCTGTCCTCCCAGCACCACTGTCCCTGCATCCCAAGCTGTGCCTGAGCTGCCTGCGCTGGGGAGCTGGCAGTGCACAGAGTGCTGCTCGCATCCTCGCAAAGCCAGAAGCCACGTGCAAATCTGAGGCTGGGCTGGTGTTTGAAAGGGCTGCACCACCCCAAAGTGACTGAGGCAGGCTGCATGGCAGGGCATGATGCCCAATAGGGCATGATGTCCAATAGGCTGTGCTCTCCTTGTTACCTTCTCCATCCTCAGTATGATGATCAAGGCACCTGGCTATTTCACGTGAAGCAGGCTTGACAGTGGCAAGTTGAGGGTTTTGCTGTTGTCCACATCTGCCATTGCAGGACACGATGCCCACCCAGCTCTGTGCCCAAAAATCTCCCTGCACGAGGCCCCGCAGCACTTCCAATGGACAGAGGTGGGCACCGCTGCAGCTCAGCACCAGGCACAGCGTGCCCAGGGTGCCATGGCCACAGCAGGAGATGAGGCAGCTGGGGATGGTTTGGAAGATGCTGTTGTAGGAGAAATCCACAAACCAGCACTCACTGAGGAGACCTCCACGCCACTGCTGTGTGCCCTGGGCTGTGCTGATGATGCTCAGCCAAGCCCTTGGCTTCCACCCAGAGCTGAACCCAGCTGGCACTGCACACAGCTGCCACAGGGAAGATGCAAGATGGGGAGATCCAGACAGCTCACATCTGCTCAGGTTCCCACTGAACTTTTATAGTTGGTTTGTCAGCTTGAGTGTCCTGGCCCAACTCCAGTGTGAGGCACTGCGTGTTGCCTTCCCCAGGTCCCCTGAAGTTCCAATCCTGATGTGCTGCTGCGGATCACTCTGCCCCAACTGTTTCATGAACCCAGAACAGTTCTCCAGCGTTGCACTGCCAAGCTTTGCTCCGCTCTGCTTGCTCCAGAGCTGCATGCTCTGAACCTGGTCCTGGTCCTCACAGGCCCTAATGTCCTGCTGGGTGCCCCGGACACAGCCCAGTGACATCCCCAGGGTGCACACCAAGCTCACCCCAAATCCTTAGTGTCATCTCATGGTGGGGTGATGGTGTCCCAGCAGGAGGAGATGCCCCTGATGCTGTCTCTGTACCTGAGGCTCAGCTCACAGAACCCCCAGCACTCATTTCGAGAGACACATTGATAAGCACAAAGTGACACTCCCAGCCCTGGCACACACCTTCCCAGCAGCGCTGTCAGCAGGCAGTGACACCTGTATCTGGGCTCTTTGCTCACTGCAGAGTTCCCAAGTAGCTCGGCAGTCACAGCAGCTCCTCAGCCCTTAAGGCACAAGCAACCTGGGCTTTTTAAGCTCCTGTCCGCTGCCAACACATTAGATACATCAGTGTAAATCTGTCACAGCAATAACAACTAAGCGCAGCTGTAACTCAGGCAGTGACCACAGGAAGACTTCAAAATCTCTGTTCAGCTTGATGCAAAGGGGGGATGTTACAAAGGTCTGTGCTCACCAGGCCACAGCCCCAGGAGCAGCACAGCACGGCGGCTCGAGTTGGGATTTACAGCCTGCATTCATGGAAGCCGCAGCCCCGCCAGCTCCACCTTCAGCTAAACTTAGCTCTGTTTGGACACTGGTCTGGATGGAAATGTGTGAGCAATGTCACTCTGGCTTTGCTCACACTGCTCTGGGAATGAAGATGACCGCCGCTAAACAGCAGTTGCTACAACAACAGCTCACGTTCGGTGTAGTTTCTATGTCTACTGGAAACGGAGCTGGGAGCCATGCAGGGGCACCAGGTGGGCACCGAGCCTGGGATGTCAGCATAGGGCCACCTCCAAACCCCATCTGCATGAACAGGACCCGTGTGGGAACCAGGAGATCAGGTCCTGGGCAGCGCCTCACACCGCATACCTCAGAGGGCTTCTTCTCCTTCTGCCGGGACCAGCTGGATTTGGTGCTGGGGATTTTGGAGCATCTGGACGTGGATGTGGTGTGACCTGCAAGGAGGCAGAAGAGACGTTACCCAACAAGGAGACCAAGGCTCTGCCTGTGTCACTGTGTTACTGCTGCCCCTACAGCCCCAAGCCAACCCTGGACAATGCTAGGAGGTGATAAACCCCAGTGCAGCGTTACTGCTGTGCACAGCTCGGGGTGCTGCACCAGAACAGATTACATCACTTTCCTGATGCTACAGATGAAGAAGAAGAGCCCCTTAAATTTAAGAGAAGTGTTCTCAAGAGAAGACATCAGAACTGTCCAAAGCCATAAGAACAAACAGCTTCCATGAGGGAGAAAGCCAGGGTTTAACGCTCCCGAAATCAGGTTGCTCCTGGAATCACCACTTAAGGAGGTGATATTGAACAGCTCCAGCACAGATGCTCCAAGTGAAAGCCCTGAACCGCCTGAGGACTTCAGACTCTGGCAAAAAAATACTGACCACAAGCATAAAACTTCCTCACCAGCAGCAGGATCAGTAACTGCCATCCCGTGTGCAGCTCAGCAGCCCCCTCTGCACACAACAGCACACGTCAGTAGTAGGAGAGTATTTGCTGTGGGATTTGGGGTTGCTTTACTCTGGGATTATTATGAATGGACTCTCATTGTCCTGACTTGCGCAGTACTACCACTGCTGCTACCACCTCCATGAGGCAATGGCTGCTGAAGCCTGAAATGCAACGGGAGCTCTGTTATTAATTCCTATTTCCAGCTCACCTGTGTTACTATTACTACCACTGCCAGCACCAAGAAAAAAGCTGTTTGCATTTGCTGAGTGTAAATGATAAGCTAATTGCAGGTAGCATCTTTTGTACAACTGGATCCCTCCAGATGCACAACAGTATTTTGGGAGCACACCAAATTGGCTGCCGATCGGTCTACTGAGCACTGCTTTTACCACTGGAGGGCTGAACCACACTGTGCCTATAAGCCAGTGCCAAAGCAGCGCCATGTGGCACTGCAGTTACACAGGCTTAGATCACCACCACTGCCACGTCTGCCGGGCAAAGGCACAGCAAAGAGGTCATCCTTCTGTTTACAGTTATCCTGCAGGACAGCATTTGTCAACAGCTTCAGTGTCACCTGCAGCACGAGTATCAAAGTCCAACAGAGATAAGGGCACGATGTTTTATGCCACGACTAAAGATGCCTCAACCCCCAACGTGGTTCAGCAGAGCTGCTGCAGCGGGCAAAGCCCTGCGATAAGTGGGAGAGGAAAGCACTCTATTTATAGCCAAAATTCAGCACATTTGCACATGTTTATTGTTGAGCACATGCTTCTGCGCTCCGCCGAATGAGGATGAAGTGAGGTATGTGCTTGAAAGCGAGCGTGGGTTTGCAAGCTTTGCTGGCTTGAGCCCTGTCCCTTTTCCCACATCCCTCCCCAGCTCACAGGAAGGCTGGGGCTTCACCCTGACCCCAGCAGAAGTCTCCCTGTCCCCCAGCACAGCCCAGCTGGGGGCTCACGGGGCTCAGGGCACGGCTCCCTGCACGAGTGGAGGACTTCCAGCAGAACGAGGAGCCCACAGCCCAACATCTCCATTGCTATCGGCTTCTGTTGTACATCAGCGCTGCACTTCTGACAGACCCAACCCCACGTGCAATTCATTGTGAAGCAGATCTCCAGCAAATGTACCCAACGGCTTCCTCAGCTCTTTACAAAGTAATTATTCCAACGCTTCCCCTGCTGGAGGTGAACCACTTCAGTTATCTCGCCCAAAGTCTCAAATTAAAGGTCTTACTGTCAGTGGTGTCTGAGTTATCACTGCTGATCGAGTACTTCCGTCGTTTTTCTTCCATCTGCAACAAAAATGAACAGCACGTTACAACCCATGCCCAGATCCCCTCTCTGCACCCCCACCTGCCCGCCCCAGGTGCCACCCCCCAGCAGGGCACCCAGGGCTCCAAAATGGACGTGTGAAATCCCCACTGGGTTTTTATTTATCAGCACGTGGCTGTGCTTCTCCCCCAGCTCTCCCTGCTCCCAGGCAGTACAGTGAACACACACACACTGCTCAGAGCAGTGCTCTGCAGCACACGCAGCCCCGGGGCCCCGTGCAGCTCCACGCCGTGCGACGTCCCATGAGGCTGCAGGGCTGCAGGCTGAGCCCAGAACTGCCGGGCTGTGGCTGTGGGAAGTGCACAGCTACAGGAATGGAAACTCTGTGCACTCTTCGTATGTCTGCAGGGGAAGTCCATGCAGCACTGAGTTCAAGAGGACCCCTGTGCGCAACGAGCCCGGGGTTTTACCCTCTGAGTCATCTTCCCACTTGGGCTGCACTGACTTCATTTAAGAGCTGTGATGTATCTGCAGCCTGAAGCACGCTTCCCGCAGCCCGGACCTCCTCCAGCACTGCTGGGCAGTCCCCGGCTGCTGCCACTGCACTGTCACCTCCTGGAGGAGATGGGCACAGGGCACCAAGTGCAGGGCAGCGCTGCTGGGGCTCAGGACAAGGCAGGAGTGCCCGAGAGCAGCGCTCCCTCCACTCAGGAACTGAGCAGGCAGAGCTGAAGGGGAAGCACCTGTGTTAGCACCTGTGTTAGCACGTGCTTGGATAAAAGGAGAGAAAAAAAAAAAAAAGGAGGAAAGAAAGAAAAAGAAAGCAGAGATTTTCACTTGTGAAGAGCGTGGTTTCTCAGGGCTCAGCAGGTGGTGACCAGCGTGGCCCCACCTCCAGGGCTCTGATGGAGCAACACGCATGGACCACGCTGCTGAGAGCCACCAGCACCTGCAGAAGTGGCACCAACCCCATGGACACCTCCACGGTGCCTTCTGTAAGAACATTCTGTAAGAACCTGACATGCAGAGACTCCCGGCTCCAGGGGAAGGACACAGCTGTCCTATGAGGTTCAGCAGCAGCACACCACGCACACCGGAGGAGTTCCACTTGGGCACAGTTCCCCACTGCTCACACAACGAGGCCCTCCCAGCACCCGTACCCAACAATCTGTGCACTGTGTTTCACCACACCAATGGAAGGGATAATAGCACAAAGCACCATCAACATTT
This sequence comes from Gallus gallus, assembly GCF_016699485.2. Taxonomy (NCBI): domain Eukaryota; kingdom Metazoa; phylum Chordata; class Aves; order Galliformes; family Phasianidae; genus Gallus; species Gallus gallus. The sequence goes on from NC_052544.1 coordinate 15,415,910, forward strand.
TAACTATCGGGGCTGCTGTAAGGCACTGCCCTGTCAAAACGCCATTAAAAACGTTCCTTGAGAATATGGCAATGCTGATACATTCCTCCAGTGATTCCCAGGGAAGCAGCTGTTATTAAACCAGCTGTGTTCCAAGCAGCCGTTAGGTTTTGCTTGGGGAAGAGGATATTGAGGGCAGATTTACCTGCAGTTTGCTTTCTTCCAGTGGAAATTCTACTCGAGTGCTTGGTTCCCACTGGCTGGCTCTTGGAGCACAGTGATGGACCTGTGCTCATTGATCTATGGAGCTGCCCTACACTGACACCCCATAAACCAACACCAACAGGGAAAAGAACCACCTGAGCTGGAGCACAGGAATGCTACTGGGGCCCAAAGACATTTCCAGTTCTCTCATCTTTGGCTTTATAGCAAGACAGCACCACTGGCATCACTGTCCCGCCATGGGAAAGAAGGCACATCCTCAGTGGGGGCACAGGGGTCAGGGCTGGGGCTGCGTGTGGCTATGGGGTACTTGTGGGATGAGTTTGTACTCACATGCAGAAGAGGCTCAACACCACAGGTTAAATTGTGGCTCTATTTCAACAAATTATTTTTGCCCCGGTGTGACAGGAACCAAGAGAGCATCCTCTGAACTAAAATGAATTTCAATTGCTCTGAATGAAACCCCTGACTGAGCAAAGTATGTGCCTCTCTGAACACGGCACCAAAAGGCAGCCCCAATCCGGGCAGGGGACAGCACACAGCAGCACCAACCACCTGCAGGGAGGGAAACACGGCATGAAACACAAAGCTCGGGCAGACCTTTCAGAAAGTAACTCCCGGGACGCAGTTTCCTGAAGGACTCATCTTCCAGAGCCCACCAAACAGGAGTAAACCGCGCGGTACTTAACGGAGGAATTTACTGTAGAAAAAGGGTAATTGGGCAATTTCCCCATCTGGAGCTCAAGGCTATAAAGTCTGATGATGGCTGGGCACCCTGCTGGCATCCCTGCATCCCAGCCCTCGCACCCCCGGAGCTCTCTCTGCCCATTCCTCCCCCTCCAGCAGCCTCCGACTCCGGGCTCAGCTCAGCCGGTGTGTTACAGAGCCATGCAAAGTCTCCACAAAACGCAGTGCGTTGCTCCAAAATTAATCCTCCGTTTACATTAGGAGCTAATTTCACCTTTAACTGACCCGTTCACCACATGGCATCATTATTAAAGTCATAAACAAATACCAAAAAAATTTGTAATACTTTGAAAAGGTCGCTCTTAGGTCAAACTTGGCCCAAAATCTGGCTTTTACAGAGCCAGAAACCAGGAGAAAGGTTTCCATGTATGCTCGCTTAAGAGATTCAAATAGAAACAGATGTGGGTTTCTTTTATAAACAAATGAACATCCCCCTGAAGTGTCTGCAACTCGACTGGACTGCGCCAGTGCCTGCAAACCCGAAAACCGGACTGATTGCGAACTAACACATGCTCAGCACCGCCTTTGTTCGAGCTGAAAAAGGCAAATAAATGCAAAACCGAGGAACGCGATGGCCAGCCATCAGCCTAAACAAATTTAAATCGCCAGGACCCGGGGCGAATCAGCCGCGGGATGGGCGGCAGAGTGGGGGTGGGCGGCGGATGGGGATGCTGCCATACCCCGCGCGATTGCACCGAGCATCCCTGCCGGAGGAAGCATCCCCATCACCGCTTCGGGAGGAGGGCGAATTGTCGGGGATGCGGTTTTGCCCGGCCCACGGGGAGAAGCGGAGGCGGACTCAAAACCACCTGCCCAAACCCTGAGCTCCGGTCCTGCCGGTCCCCACGTCCCATACAGCCAGGAAAGGGCTCAGGCCGTCTCCTCGCCCTCTGACAGTCCCTTCGCTCAGGGTTACCGCGGAGGTTTCCCAGCTCCCTGCGAGCTCCTCGCCCTGTGCATCACACGTGCGTTCGGGGATTCCCGGTGGCACCGCGTGCGGCGGCCCTTCGGGTCACCGAGGGAACGGTTCAGAACTGGGACAAGAGAAATTCGCGCAGGTTTGCCGCTTCTACAGGGAACACAGCACAGAAATCCGCACAAACGGCAAGAAAAGCAGGGCTCGGCCACCGGCCCGTGGCAGCGCTCCGGGATGCGCCGCGCTTCCCGCACCGCGACCTCCGCTCGGTGACAGTTGAGCAACAGCGGCTGAGATATGCGCTGTGTTTGTGAGCTGCAATGAGACTGCAGAAAACCACTTCCCTGTTTGTTCCTCCGGCACAGAAATAGGAACACAAACAGAAAATAGTGCCCCCAGCGGCACGCGCACCCGCCCGGCTCCGGACCGCCGCGTCCCGGCGCATCCCGGTGCGCCCCGGCGTGTCCCGGCGCGGGGGGGAAGGGGGGGAGGACGGAGCCATGGGGCGGCCCCCGGCGCTCCCCCCGCGTTAACCATTTCCCGGCTCTGTCTAGGAAAGCAGCGCGTTGTTAGAAAGCTGCTCACTGGAGGGGGGGGGGGGGGCGGTGGGAAGCTCCCAGCCCTGCTCCGCTGTCCTGGCGGCGCTGCCTTTTCTCATCACCGACCGGAGAGCTCCGGGCGGCCACACTTCCCCGACGGCACGACGTACTTTCCAACGGGGGATGCCCCCGCAGCGTGCCCACAGCCCAGCAGCACGTGTGGGCTCGCAGCCCCGCGCCTGGGGCGGGGGGAGCAGCGCTGCTCAGTCCCGAACCCTCCGGGGAGCGCAGCACAGCCCCGGGCAGCCCGAAGCCGGCAGCGGAGGATGGAGGGGTGCGGGTTAAGGGCTGCCGGCACAGCCCCGTGCCCAGGTGGAGCCGCCCCTCTCTCCAGCTGCGCCGCTGTCTCGGTTCCTGGGGGCACCATTTAATCTCATTTAAATTTAAAACAAAACAAGCCCTCGTTTACTTCCTGTGCTTTGCCATTTTTTGCCCCAAATCTAGCCAGGGGAATTTCTTGTTTTTTTTTCCTAACTTTATTACTCACATTTCTAACTTTCCTTTCCTGACTTGTTACCCTCTCATTACCCATTCTGCCTGCAGCATGCCTCGACACAGCACCGGCAATCAGCCGGGCCATCCCAGGGCCATCCCCATCCCGCAGCTCCAGAGCACCGCACGGGGCTGAGCCGCACCGAAGCCCCCCGCACGCAGTGCCCCGCGCCGGCCCTCTGTGCGGGGCCACCACCTGCCCGACTTTCCGAACTCGGTGCCCAAACCCCACCAGCAGCCACATGAATTTCATCTCCCCGCTTAGAAATCTCGCACATCCCCTTCCCACTCTGTGCTCCAAGCCTTCATTTTTAGAGATCAGCCTCAATTTTCCTAAGGAAAACAAGCGTAACCTTTGATGTAACCTTTCTGCGAGCTATTTTTGCTCCTATCTCGAGCTTATTTTAACCTCGGTAGCCAATAAACGCTTAAAGGTCAAACCCCGTTCCTACGATCTCCTCTCACCCCCGGGGGGAAGCCGGAGCTCGTTGATTTTTCCCAAGCAAATCCCCTCTCTCCCGACCGTCCCAGCGCCCCTAACTCAACACCGCTCACTGCGGTGCGGGGGGTGGGGGGGGGTAGGCGAGCTGAGGGTTTTTCCTCCGGATGCCTTCAGCCCCTTCCTCACTCCGCAACCGCTCGGGGTTCACAGGTATGAGGGTTATTCCCACCCCACCGCCCGATGGCGGCAGGTGGGGAAGGGGCCGTGCGGCCCCGGCGGCGGCGGAGTGCTGGGGGCGGGAGGGGGAAGGGGGGGGGCAGGAGGCGGCCGCCACGCCCCCGATCCCCGCGCCGCCGGGCACAGCCCCTACGGCCCCCCCCCGGAGCTCCCCCCCCACCCCCGGTAACGCGCAGAGCCCCCTGGAAACGCGAAGAGCGGTCCGTCCGCACAGCCGTTGCCGCAGTCATTAATTTCGGGGGAATACAAGGGGGGGAGGGGGGGGGAAGGAGGGGGGGAAAAAAAGGAGAAGAAAAAGCTGCGGGGCGAACCTGGAAAAGTTCGTGTTTACATCCCCGCCGCTCTCGCCTCGCGCACTTTAAAACCGGGGAAGGGACCAACATGCGCAATCCGCCCCCTGGAAATGCCGCACATCCCCCAGCCGGGAGGAGGGAGACGAGTAAATAAATAAATAAATAAATAGAGGAGATAGGAAAATAAATAATTAAAAAAAAAAAAAAAGCGAAGCGCTGCGAAATGCCCCCCCCACCACCAACCTTCCCCCCCCCCCCCCCCCATGCCTTCCCATCCGCCTCCCCCCGCGCAGCCTCACCTTTGCCAGAGCAGCGTCCGCGGAGAGTTGCGCCTGGCAGCGGGGGGCGGCGGGGAGGGGCGGGGCGGGTGGGATGGGGACGGGGACGGGATGGGGATGCGCAGAGCCCCTCACGCCGCTGTCATCGCCGCCGTCCCGGCCCTGCTCAGGGGCGGCCGCCCGGGAACTCCATGGCTGCTCCCAGCCGAGATGGCCGCTCGCAGCGCGGCCCGCCGAGCCCTGCCCGCCCGCCGCGGGTGCTCTCTGTTGGGTTTTTTTTCACCCCGCACTTCCTCAGGATCTCCTCGCCCCGCCGCTCGGGCTCCGGGAGGAGGGAGGCGGAGAAGCCACTTTCGGAGCGGGGCCGGATAATGGTGCTGCCGCTCCCCCCCCCCCCCCAACCCCCCACCCTCCCCTCCCTCCCGCCCCAAATCTTCCCCCTTAATTTCTTCTCCCCCCTCCGGGGCTCCGCACGGGTCCAGGTGTCTCCGCTCCCCGTTCAGCCCCCGCCGGGCCGCGGGGGCCCCATGGCTGCGGCCGGAGCCCCGCGCTGCCCGCACCGCCCCGCGTCCCGTTGGCGGCCGCCCCGCACACACCCCCCGCTCACTCTTTACCTCCTCTCCTCCCCCCCCCCCCCCCCCCCCTCCGTCCTTCCCCGCTCCCCTCCCCTCTCCCGGTTACGCACACGCGTACACACGGGGCTGCTGCTGCAACCTTAAAAAAAAAAAAAAAAAAAAAAAAAAAGGCTTATACTTAAAAAAAAAAAAAAAACCACCCTTTTGGCGCCATATTAATGACGTACTTAAAATTTGCCATTTCTCCTGCGTCAAAAAGACGGCTCTTGCCCGGCGCGGAGCGGGAGGGGGCGGCAGTGCGGAGCCGCTCCCCCCCCCCCTTCCCCCAACACAACACTTCCCAATACGCGGCTGAGTTCCGCGGGTGCGGAGCGGGGCCGGAGGGGGGGCTGCGGCACGGCCCCCCCACGGGGAGCAGCGCTGTGCTGCGCGGTGCCCCCGGAGGTGCGGAGCGCCGAACCCCGGGGGGTTTGTGCTGCCCCTACAGCGCGGGGGGGGGGCGTTGTTTAGAGGTGGAAACGAGGAGCGGGGATGGAGCGGTCCGTGCTGTGCGCGCACAGTGCGGGAGGGGTCCGGTAGTGCTCTCCAGCAGGAGGTGAATATTCGGCTCCCCATCCACGGGCAGCTTTAGCGGTCAGCTGTACGACCCCGAGCCGCCCGCTGGGACAGCAGTGGGACCGTCGCGCCGAGCATCCCTGCGCCCGGCGCCCGAATTTCCCAAACTTGTATGGATTGGGCTGCGGTTTTCTCTCTCGGGAACCTGAGCCGGGCATTTCCTGATCGTTTCAAGTCCAGTGGCTCTTCTGAGGATGAGAGAAGAGCACTGAGGAGGAGAAGAGCACTGCCTCGGTCACGGCTGGGATTGCTGCGTTTAATTATCATCTTTTAAGGATTGTAGCTCTGGAAATACAGCCCTGAATTGAGCCACGAGGCAGCCTTGTATGGGCTTTTAGATAAAGGTGCCCAGACCGGTGGTGTTGGAGGTCTCTCAAAAAAGCAGCTCACCACACATGCTGTGAACACGGCTGCTGGGATCTCCTGGAAGCTGCTCTGGGGGCACCTGCAGCCCCAGGCACCCCGGATTGGGATGAGGAGCAGAGGGTGGATGGAAAGGAGAGAGCAAATGGCAAAAGGGGGGAGAAATGAGGCCTGGGGGGAGGCTGGGGGGACAGTGGGCGGCAGATGGGCCTGGAGGTGTTGGGGATGGCCATGGGGCACGGTGTGGGGAGACTGGGGGAACAAGGGACGTTTCCCAGTTCCCCATAGATGGAGCAGCGTTCTGCTTATTTCTGGTTTGGAAATGAGATGTTGTCATCTTCTCTGGGGAGCCTGCTTGCTGGGATGCGGCCCCAGAGAAGAATGGGGACCATCAGGCACTGGTTAGGAAAAGCCTTTCCTAGCAGCTGGGAGCAGTGGGACCTCAGCAGGCTCCCAGCACCCCACTGCTGCCCTCGGGAAGCATGAAATTACCGTGCCACGCAGCCAGAATGCTGGGAATGCCCAAATTGAGGCATTCTGTACAGAGTTTTTAGGTTGTTTTATTTTCTTCTCATAATCCTGATGCAGTTCTGAGTTATGTTGTCACACTCTTCCATACAACACCTGCATGTGCTGGACCTGCCCTGTAGGTAAATCAAGAAGGAGACCTACAGCCACTAGGTCCCATCTTATGTGCTAAGCCAAAAGCTGCCCCAGCAGCAAGGCGAGAGCTGCAGGGCACAGCTCTGGGACTGTCCCGAAGAACAGGGCTCTCCTTGCCCTTGCCAAAGGGGCAGTGCTGACAAAGTCATTAAAACAAATGTGGAGGTGCTGAGGGTTGTGTAGCTTGAAACCAAACTGCTGACACCCACTGTAGTGCAGCTGGAAGCAGTGGGTGCTGTGCTTGCATGTCTGAAGTGCCGGAGCACGCTCAGCGCTCTGAGGACGCAGACATTGCTGCTCAGGAGTGCCCTGAATTAGTCAAAACTGACCTTAATCCATCCACGTGTCATCCCAACCCATCTCCATAGCGGGTGCCTGGGGAGGATGAGCGGAGTGCTGCGGCACTGATGCAGTGTAGTGGAAAGCACCATTGGAGAAACAATGGGAAAATTAATAATTCCGTCTTCAGGGCAGCCTGCTGGCTTCCCCATGCAGACCTACAGCCCCACAGCCCCCCTGCTGGCCATTTCTGCAGGGTGTAGGGGCAAAGCCTCTGAAGGATGTCCCAGTATGTCAAAATGCAGAGCTGCAAAGCGGTGCAGGCTGGTTGCGAACCATGGGTCTGGTGTGCCCACGGACACAGCCTCAGTGCAAACCACAGAAGCACAGAATCATTAAGGTTGGAAAAGACCACTAAGATCACCTCGTCCAACCGCTGACCCCCGCGCCCACTAAGCCACCTCCCTGTCCAAAAGATGAGCGCCTTGTTCTGGCCCTAAAACTGCCCACTGTGATGCTGGCACTGCGTTTTCTGTTGCTGTGAGCACTGTAACGTGCTGAGCCAAGGCCTAGGACTGCATGCGGAGCAATTGCAGTGCACCCAAAGTGCTGAGCCCCTCAATGCCCATCCTGCATGCTGCGTGACCCGGCGGCACAGAAGGAAACCTGCAATGAAAGAGTTCTCTGCTTCAACAAATGAGCATCCGTGGAGCTGCACCGGCACCAAGAATTCTCACACTTCTCGTTTTTGAGTGTTTGATCACCGACCAGATTTTGGTTACCATATGTGTGCGCTGATCCCAAATTTGTATACGAACCTATATGTGTAACACATCCACAGAGTATACGCAGAGCTTAGACCCGGTGGGTGGTTCTGCTACAGGAAGGTCACAAGCATTACTTACATGATGCTCCGTTTCATAGCATGTATGCCATGCGCACGGCTGTTACAGAGAGCTCTGACACGGTGTTGTCAGAGAAGAGATAAATCTAATAATAAAAACAACAACAAAAAAAAGCATTTGGGGAGAAATAATGCTGCACAAATCCTCTAAAAGGATGGAATTGTCTACACAACAAAGGCTCAGCTGATGGATGCTAAAATAAGCAGTTATGCAACAAGTAAGAAATACGATCTCCAGGGAAGGAGCCAGCAACCTTTTCCTTTCATCTTCACTCACCGGTGCTTATTTTTGCATACCTAAGAGAAAAATACAGGCAGCTCTTCGACAGTGAGCGCCTATGTTGAATTATCAGATGTTTAAGTGAAGGAACCCGCAGGGCTCCGTGCCGTACCTACATGAGTCCCTGAAGCACCACTGTGCCGCTGCTTCCATCGCCTCAGGGCTGCTGCTGGGATGTGGAGGGAGCAGAGTGTGGCACAACCTGCAGGAAATACATTGATTTCACGGGTGAGTGGGCTCACCATACAGCTGTGATTACAGAGCTGCTCAAACTTCCAAAGAATGAATGTACCATGGAACCGTGGAATGGCTGGGCACAAAGGGACCCTGCTGATCCCAGTGCCCTGCCCTGGGCCTGGTGCCCCCGAAGCTCGGGCTGCCCAGCGCCACATCCGTGGCCTCGAGCACCTCCAGGGATGGGGCATCCCAGTAAGGGTTCATCTCAGAACACCTGTGTTTGGCAACACTTGTCAAGAGGACTTGAGAGCCCTGAAAAATCCTGTGCTGACAGGAGAGTGCCTTGCTGCCATCACGCTGGGTTTCTGCAGTATCTGCTATGCCAGCCACGTCCAAGGGGGCATGAGAGGTCCCCAGATACAACAAAAACTCAGTGTTATTTTGTAGACCTCTGCTAACGATCTATTTACCCCTCTGTTAGCTAGTAAGAAAGTGCTGGGTGGGAAAGCCCCGCTCCTCACCTGCTGCATCCACCTGGCACACTGGGGGACAAAGAGCTCACAGAGACTCTGAGAAGCACATGGCTGCTCACTCACTCCCCTGGATATCCCCTTCCAGTAGCCAGGAGAATGCAAAGTGACCCCTTGGCCACTTCAGCTCCCACCAAGGAGCGGGGCAGCATGTGGCTGTTCTGGAGGGAGCACAGAGGTGCACATATCTCACTGCATCCATACCCCAGGTGGAGCTCTCCCATACCCCAGCTGTAATCGGGTCATCTAATTCTGATTAAAACGTGTTAATTTGGAGAATAGCGGGCAGATGCAGTAGAAGGAAAAAGAGCAAGCTCTGTTCTGAATTATGATAATAATCGCTCCCATCTTTGAGAACAAACTGCTACAGAAAGATCAAGAGCGAGATGGCTGCTATGGTCATCACACAAACGAATCCTTTTGCTTTGTCAGTCATTCTGCATAGTACTTTTCCTCTCTGAAGCTAAGGAAAAACGCTGTTCCTACAGGAGGAGAGAATTTGATTTGGCAGATCAGTGGATAGAGAGATTTGGTTTGCAGTCCCAATTACCTCCACTAGCTGGAAATTTGGCATCAAAATAAACTGTAAACAAACAAACAAACAAACAAAAACCCAATCAGATACAACATTACAAAGTCCATCTCTTGACGGATAGCTCAGAATTCGCTATGTCCTAGCAACAGCTGCTTTAATATCTTCCAGGGAAATGGCAGGCTCCCTGTGCCCGGAGGGACTGTCTTTAAGGAATGCCTCTGTGAGTGGCTTTGTGTGAGGATGCTCATGTTCTTGTGTGCTGAATTTCTTCTGCCAGAGAGCAGGATTCCCTTCCGGTTGGTTTCTCTGCTTTCTGTAGGTTCTGTTCTGTCTGGAAGCACATGAAGTGTGGCACAGTCTTCCCACGGAGCCCAGGCTGGGAGAAGTGTGGCTCACAGAGGGCCCTTGAGGGCAGAGTGTGTTTGGAGAGACAGCACGGCAACACAGAATGGTTGGGTTGGAAGGGATCTCCAAAGATCCCCTGGTGCACCCAAAGCAGCTGCTCCGTGCAGGAAGGCACCCACGTGGATTTGGGTTACCTCCATGGAAGGAGATTCCCTGCCTGTATGGGCGGCTGTGCCGGGGCTCTGCCACCCTCACAGCAGTTCTCCCTCACATCCCAGGCTGTGCCCCCTCTCCTGTCACCTGGCCCCTCCTTCCCCTGCTCCACACTGCTCAGCACTGCCCAAAGCCCCCCTCAGGTTATCCCTTCTCCGGTCCCATCCCACGCTGAGCGCAGCAGGCAGCCGCTACCTGCAGGTCCCACCTCCTCACAGAACACACAATGACCCCCCAGTTAAAAAAACAACGAACCAAAACCGGAGAAGATTAAAGGTCTGAGTCATAATCCAGTGCACCACGTGAGCACACGGCACGTATGCTGAACAATACGCGCACTGAGGGCGCAATTAATCCACGCGTGATGCGGATTCCCTCCAGACGCTCTCTTTATAACCAAGTTAGCTGGTTCACTGTATGCCTCTGCACTGGGAGGGTGCGAAAAAGACATTTCCATTTCATTGACTAAGTTCCCAAGGGGGGAGTTTATGAAAGTGCAAGTGCATAATTTACTGCCTGACAGGATAAAGATGGTATCTGGTTCTTAAAAAAATAGTGTACCCTGAAAAACAGAACCGTTCCAACAGACATTTGTTTTCCATAAGCACCATATTTTAGAAGCATTTAATTTAGCTTAGAAGCGCCGTAAAAAATATATGCATTGTAAATTGCAGCTGCATAACGTGATATTTATCAGGTAATGTCACCGAAGAGTCTCCTGTTGCAATATAAATGCCAAGGCACTTATAGAAAATAAATGTTGAAGGAGAGAGCTTTCTTTTTAAAGTGGAAAACCATTATCTCATCCCAAGTTCATAAATAAGAAGCTGAGGGGCTGCTCGTGGGGCCGGCTGTGAGCACGCTGTGCATGCATGGCTCAGCACTGTGCCGGGGCAGTACGGGCAGGAAAGGGAGGGATGAGAAGCGAGAAGGTTGTTGGGACTTACGGCTTCATACAGTATTTGTTTTGGAGAAAACTGATCAGGTCTGGCTGTAGGCAGGACGTGGTATGATGCGCTGGCACACTGTGCCTGCCAGCCGGCTCCTGAAGCCCAGTGACCTCTGCAGGGCCTGGATCCAGGTGTGCGTGTGTGGTGCTGTTTATGAGGACAGGGTACAAGGGGCTGTCAGGGAGGGGTGGTCAATAAGGTCTCAGATCCGGGATCTCCACCTCAGGCTCCTCCGAAGCATGCTGCTGCTGATCCCCTCTGCTCAGCTTCTGCCCCCCCCAGAGCTGCCACTGTGACAGCCCGAGCTGAGAGCTCAGGCACTGCTCTTCCAAAAGGAGTGAGATTCCTGTATTGCTCTCCTGGCTTCGTGAACGCGTCCTTCTGAGGCTCTGCTCCTCTCCTAGCTATGGTCTGTGGTGCATCGTCTGCCCGCTTCTCTCCCTTCTCTGTTTTCTCCCTCTGCTGCTCGCTGCATTTTCTTTTGGACCATCTAACCCGCTGGTCCTCTGCAGCAGCCACATTCACAGCAAATTGCTGTTTATTTCCTCCGCTCACCTCCCTGCATTGAAAAGCACACTGCAGCCTGCCCCTGTCACATCGCATCCCAGGCGGCGCGTCAGAACCTCGCGCTGGATGTGCCGGGCTGAGCTGAATTATTCGTTTCTCTCCTCTGAGTTCTCTCTGTCCGCTGCCGCTGTCAGAGCAGCGATGCACACCAAGTGCTGCTCAGGGGATCTTTTGCCAAAAGCGTTTTAAATGACGAATGTGAGCCACGTTGGGAGCACACGATTCTGCAGATGCAGGCTCCTACCTGCAAGGGTGGCTGAGCGAACAGGCAGGGCTGCACTCAGAATCACAGAATCACGGAGTGGTTGAGTTGGAAGGGATCTGACAGCCCACCCGGTTCCAACCCATGGGCAGGGATATCTCCACCAGGCCGGTGGGCTGCAGCCCCGTCCGCAGCCTGAGACACCACCAGGGATGGGGCACCCACAGCTCTGGGCAGCAGGGCCAGCACCTCACCGCTGCTGGGGTAAGAATTTCTCCCTTGGTACTGCTGGGAAGGATCTCAGCCCGAGCACTGCCGTCCTGCAAGCACAGAGGACTTCAGATTGTAAAATAGCACGGCAAGGACAGGATGAAAACTCATTAAGTCAGCTGTCCTGTAGGATAGGATTTCAGCCCCTTTGCAGCCATTGCTTTAAATTTACCTTTGCTCTTTGGAAATAAGCCTCTACCCAGTGCTGCTGGGCTGCTGAGCCCTTTTCTGTTGAGCTCCAGGGATGACAGACAACCATCAAGGCAACAACTGAATGCCAGGACTTTAACAATTGCATATGAGATGCATTCCCCTTTTACAGCAGTTATAATCTTCGGATCAGCTGGAGCTGGCAGTGGAAGTTTAACATTAATGACTTATTATGGATGGAAAAACCTTTCAGAGCTAATGAGCAGAAACAGGAGCACTTGGCTCCTACCTGGGGAGGTGACTCCATGGTCACCACTGGTGCTGGGAGCAGGGCTGGGGTGATGGCCGTGCTGGGTGCACCTGGGTGCAGAAAGGGCTACGAGGATCTCAGGGAGAAAGCAGCCAGGAGCCCATCCCGCAGCCATCTGCCAGGTGCAATGCCTCTCCTGCAATAAACGTTCCTGGGAGCAGCATCCAGACAGGGACAGCTGTCAAGGTGTGAAAGAGGGGGACTTCAGTTTTAATCTTGACAGCCAGGCGAAAACAGGACCCAGCAAGCTTCATGATTCGTTTTTGAGCAGATCCCCTGGGCAAACAGAAGAGGGTGATCAGGAGGACGCTGTGTGCCCTTGGGGTGTTGGCATCTGCTGGGCACACCTCGGGCACACAGTGCCTCACTGCCAAGCAAAAATAAACAAATGCAGCAAGCCACAAAACAGAGCAGCATATGATGGGGACAGGTACTTATGCAAATAGCTGTTAACACTCAGCCAGACAGAGCTGATAAGCTCCCGGGCCAGCTGGAGGCTCCCGCAGCCCGCTGAAGGGGGAGGAGGAGGACCGCTTTGGGATGACAATAGAGAACCTAAAAGCAGGAGTGAGGTGCAGAGCTGGCAAGGCTGCACGGGTCTGCATTGCTTCCTTACTGACCCACTGCAGCCCGGCTTGGCCATCACCCCGCTCCCAGAAGCATCCCTGTGATGATGCCCACCAGGCTAAGCAGTGCCATCTGTGGCAACGAGGAAGAAACCCTCTGCCTTGTGAGGATGCAGCACGAGGAGCACAGCGGGGTCCCCCAAGGCTCACACAGTCCGCACAGTGCTGGCCAAGCACCCCGGGAGCACAGCTGAGGCAAATCCTCCTCCTGTGATGCTGCTGGGGATCCCCCAGGAAGCAGCATCTCTGCCCTGGCTGGGCTGCTGGTAATCAGATAGAAGGGGTTTAAAATAATCACGTCTAAGCAGCTGAAATCCACATTGGAATAGGTAATGGGGTCAGAAGACAAGCGGTGCAGCCAGAGGAGCTGGGGGGCACCAGGTGGGGCACAGCATGTGATGGAGCCAGGGGCACACTCAGCACCCCGCTCCTCCAGCACTGGGCAACTGGAAACCTGCGGGGAAGACTCCACACGTCCTGGGGCATTGCTCTTGGGAAGATGACACACACCAAGCCAGGGAGCCCCCAGGGTTGAGTTTCTTCTTCTCTCCCCATTGCATCCAGCAGCAGCAGCCCGAGCCAGGCAGGATCCTGCCGCCCCAGAGCTCTGCTGCTCTCAGGGCTCAGTCCCAGCAGCTCTGGGATGCAAGAAACCATCCTGCTCCTGCAGCATCACTGCACACAGGGCCCCAGAGCCAGCGGGGCTATCTGCAGCCCCAACACCCACCTCCAGGAGAGGGGAAAGGAGCAGGAAGGAAAGGAGGGCACTACCGCCAAGCGTAGAGAATGTTTGCTTTGCAGATTTCCAGCTCGGGTTAGTGACATAACACTGTGATGCTGAGAGGCTGGAGCTGGGCCTTCCTGTGGGATTCCCCGAGGAACAAAATATTACTGCGATGTAAAACCGAAAATTGAAACAGCCTGGTGATTCACCAGAGAAAATGCCTCTCCCTTTTCCCAATTCAGTGAGGCGGAGACGAACGTTGTGGGGATTGAAAGAAAAAGTGAAAAAGCCTTTAATTAATCCCCGGAGGTTAAACGATGCCAGATACGGACAGGATTCCTCCCCTGGAGCAGGGATGCGGTGCTCCGGCTGCAGCACAGGGCTGGGGGGGCTGAGGCTGCTCAGGAGAGAAGCTGCTGCTCACAGGGACTTTTGGAAGCGCTACCTGCCCCAGGGAGACCTGCCGAGTTCAAGGTCGGGTTTGTTTGTCTTCCGTCCTGACAGACACCGAACGTTTCGTAATATTCAGGAAGTCCCTTTTATCAGCTTCCATTCAATTTATAAGATTAAGAGGATGGAAAAACAAATACTGCTCCTGGATGGAAAGTGCTGGCAGCGGCCGGGCCAGCACTGTGTTTGTGTGAGGACTGTTAATAGGGCATCTCCTGCTTCCCCGAGCCAGGAGGGGCTGCCTGCAAAGTGTGCTGCTTCTTGTGAGAAGGGCTGTGCTGGGGGCAACGGCTTTGCTCGATGTGCAGAACGATGAGTAAAACACAGAGCACCGCAGCTCTCACCGGAGGCTGAAGGCAGAGCTCTGTGCTCAGAAAGCGCACTGGAAAAGAGGTGAGAACTCGTAGAGGGAGGGCAGGGCGAGACCTGGGCTGGGCTGAGGTGTGGTGTGGGAGTCCTGAGCTCTCCAGAGGGGGAGACACATAGATAGAAATTTCAGACAAAGTTAAAATGTAGTAACAAGGAGCTCTGGAGCTCAGTGACTGCTGGGGGAGACCTCAGGGCCTGGCGGGATGCTCAGCAATAGCAGAGCTGCGAGCCCAGCTGTGGAAGGGAGCACAAAACCTGAGCAGGTGCCATGCATACACCTTCCTCTTACTGACTGCTTTGTGCAGAGCTGCATTTCTCCTTGAAGCTCAGAGCTGCAGATTGCATTTGAGTCTGATTACAGAGCGGCGGTAATTAAACCTCGGGAGCATTAAGTTAACGAAACGCCTGGATTGTATCATGATGCGAAATTGGGAGTGAGATTCCGATCTTCACAGTAACTGAAAGCTGTTGGCTGTTTCGCAGATAACTCATTTCCTCAGCTCACACATGAGAAGACCCTCCCGCAGTTTGCTTTTCCCTTGTGCAGACGCACACCTTCCTCGAGGAAGTTCAGCAAACGCACCGCCAGCCCTGCGTGCCGCTCCGCCTGCACAGCAACCACCTTCAGCACGGCACGGCTCTTTGATAACACTTTTCAGGACCAGCACGGTTACCTCCATGTAAGAAACACGCCGCAATTAGCAGCAGTGTGCTGTCGGGGCAGCACGAGCAGAAGGCGGTGAGGCTGCAGGCTGCGCCCGCTCCGCTTCGTGCAGGCACCGGTGAGATCAGTTATTCTGATAATCACACAGTTGCTCGTACAGGAGACCGTGCTCCGACACTTTCAAAGGACAGATGTTGCCGCACAGGCTTTTGTCGTTGGCTTTGTGAGTAAAGCACGTCCTCCCAGCAACAGGTTTACCGCAAAATCCTTCCAGCTCTCGACGTCTGCAGAGCGGGTATTACTCACCCAGTTGCCTTCTTATGCGAACGTGCCGGCAGTGGGATCGCGGGATGAACCGTCTGAGCAGCGCTGCTGGAGGTACCCATCCCTCGGTAGCAATCGGCCCGCAGCTAAGAGCGGCCTCAGCCGTGTGCTGAGTGGCAGCAGCTGTCACAGCACGTGGGAGCACACACACACAGCCACATCTGCAAGGTGTGGGGAGAGCTCCCGGCATCCCCGCAGCGCTGCCTGGGAGAGAAGCGGCAGGAGGAGATGCAGTAAGGGCACAGACCCACTGCGCCCTGCTAACACCCACTGCCTGCCCATGACAGCAGAGCGCCCGATGGGACCCCATTGGGGTGAGAGTGCCGCCTCCCAGCAGCGCTCCCATCGGCGTTCCTAAACCAGCAGCGCGTGCACTTCTGGCGGGTGCTCCCCAGTCCAGGTGGAGAGTTTGGGAGGAGACAATGCCTCACTCCTCAGTGTCTGTCCCACCTGCATGGAAACACACCAACCCAAACCCAAAGCTGTGATAAAGGGTTCTCTGCAGAGAGAGAGGCGGTTGCTGCTGGGGCGGATGAGAGTTAAGACAGTGTGATGGTGGCTTTCAGTTTGAAGAGAATCAGAAAGAAGGAGCTGCTTTGTAGACGTCCGCGTTTGCTCCTGAAAGAATCTGAGTTATTCTATTACTCACATCAAACGAAACCCGAAGGAAGTGCTGTGCTCTGCACCCAGGATCTCACACCTCCCCTGCATCCCACCGCGCTGTGATGGGATGCTCTCCCAGTCCAGCTGTTTGCATACACAGACCCAACTCCCCCATCTGCATCCAACGCTCCTACCTCGCACCTTTGAACTCTCGCATGAAAGAAATTGATGTAAAAGGAAAACGTTCTCAAACCACGCAAAGAAATGAAGGCAGATGAGAGTTCTTACCATGTCTAGATTTGGGGCGGAGGAAAGGCCGGCTGATAATCGTCCGCATTTGACAGGACAAGCATAACAATCTTTGGAAACCCCATCTAGGCATTATTCTGCATTCTGGCATTGAGGACAGCATTACTTGATTGCGTCTTTGCTCGGGAATGGGCAGACTGGGTTGGTGGTTTGGAAAAATACGAGTAAGCATCTATTTTTTAATTATTGCTCTTTCTTCCACAGACCACTGCCATTTGTGATTTGAGTGATGGGCAGAGTTGGGAAGGATAAACCACCGCAAGACCAGACTTCCTCATTGTGATCTTCTGCCTGGAAGTTCTGGAACTATCAGGAGAAGCCTCATCTGTGTGAAGCTGCTGTCAGATGAGAAAGCATTTGGCAGAGTGCAAAGCCGGGGCGCCACCCCTGCTTTTTGATGCCAATTGGTGATGACATCAAAGGAAATACACAGTGATCGAAATATACATTGGAAAAATACTCCAGTATCCCCCAAAGACTGCAACAGAGCTGCAGAGCAGAGCAGCCCAAATCCCCGCTGCCACCCTTCCCGTGTTGCCATCGCAGCACCGGGCCCAGTGGTGCTCTGGGGCTGTTTGGAGGAGGAGCGCAGCACAGGGACGTGGATCAGCCACCCCTGTCTGCAGAGAGCCCGCAGCATTTGGGATTTCTGTGCCCCCAAAGCTACACAGCACTGCCCTTCCTTTGAGCAGGTGATGGATGGGCTGATCCTCTCCTTCCTGCTCTCCTTGTTCTCAATCTCTGCCCTCGGCAAAGCATTGCCCACCACGACGCAAGCAAGGTCTTTGCCCTCCATCCCTTTACATCCCCATCCCCACGGGTATGAGTGCCTGCAGAACTGCAGGGCTGTCCTTCTGGCTGCTTACGGTGAGCACCTGCAGCTCAGCTCTCAGACAGACCCTCTCATGGCCGCGCACCGCTGCGCTCCGGGCCCTCACATCTCAGAAATCTCTCCCTGTACTTCAAGCAAACTTTGTTTTCAGCAGAAACTGCTCCTTTCAGCCTTCACCTCCAAACCAGGCCTGTGTTACGGCAGCTGAAAGGTCCCGGTTAAGTTAGAGGAGGAAGCTGTGCACAGAGCCACGGAGATGTGCATCTGCCGCTGCAGGAAAGCAGCAGCGCGTTCCCATTGCAGCACGCCGGCAGTTGGGCCAGCCCTGAATTACATGCTGGAGTGAGAGCTTCCCTTGTGGTCACACAAAAAAGAAAGGCTTTAAAAACACCATTTTAAATGGTGCCCAGGGGTATATTTAAAGAACAGCTAGCCAAATTCCACACTGCTTCGGGCCGCTGGAACGCCGCCGGGCTGCGGCGGGGCTGCAAAGCAGATAAGAAAGCGCAGCGCTCGGCCAATTAGTTTTAACCATCATTATATAATATTGATGTCACATTGAATATACATATATATATTCTGGCGCGGCGGCTGAAATTAAATTGATTTATTAAGTTGATACCGCGCGCCGATGCCAAGCTACCAGGTAATTGATCAGCTGCCTCCAGTGAACTCCAACGTGTAATTTCCAGCGCAATTTGACTGATCAGCAATACCATAATTGGTTGCAAATGTCCTTCCTTCTATTTGTTTTGTTAAGTGGCTTTTTCATTAACGCAGCGGAGCCAAGTAAATAAATATGACTTTACTATTGGGCTGAAAGCAGACAATAGTTGAGCAGCGGATCCAACCCGGGACAGGGCCGTACGATGCTGCACGGCCAGCACTGGGTTTTTATATCCTCCCAGTTTTGCTGTGTTTTGTGTTGGCTTTAGAACGTAACTCCTTTTAGCAAAAGGGACTTGGCTGACAGCGCGCCCTGCAAAGCGCGGATCTATTGGATTTATGCCCCCAAATGTCTTAAGTCGACAGGTTTGCTACAAAGCCAAGCTTAGCTCGTGGCACTCAGATGGCCCTGCAGAGAGAGCACACTGAGTCGGGTCCCCAGGAAGGGGCACCTGAGAGGCAGCACACAGAGCAGGCAGGGCCTGGGGCGGTCTGTTGGAATAGAAAGCTGAAAGTACACTGTGGCAGCACAGCTGTCCCATCAGGTACAGCATTGGATAACTCGCGTCATTCCCAGAATGTGTCCAGAACATTGCTTTCTGAGTGTGCAATTCCTCAATTCGTGCTCTGCAATGCTTTCCCCAGCTCTTATTTTATCCTCTCCTATCAATTATGGCCCATTTCTGGCTGTTTTCTAAGCACTTGTAACCGTGTGAGCCTGGGCGATGAATTGTGGCTATCTGGTGACTTCCCAGCAATGAAACGTTATTGCAGACCTTTCACTGAGTCACCACAACACATCAGAGGAGCACGGGCAATAAAAAATCATGTCTGAAAGAATAAAGGCGTTGAGTCAGGAGAGAAGAACTAATCCGTTATTTCCAACTGCTCTCAGCACTTCAGGACTTTATATCCGTGCCTCTTTTCGTCCACCAGACTCTGCCAAGCAGAATCATTGTTTTACTTCTGGTAGCTCCTTGAAAATGTTCAACAAAGGCTTATTCCAGTGCGAAGACATGCAAGGCTAAGCTCCTTACTCGAGGGGCGTTCTTTGGCCTTCCCATTTGGACCTCCAAGACACCAATGTGTTGCAAAGAGGCACACTCCATTAGTGACCCTCAAACCTACCCACAGAAGAAACTGGGATGATGGCAGTTGGGATCTGTTGTCCCTCTCCTTTTGCCTATTGCTGAGCTCCAGATGGTAGCTCTGCAGCACAGTGAGGTGTGAGCAAGGAGAAGGGGAGCAGCCGTCCCTCCAGGGCCACGCAGGCACACACGGTGCAGGGCTGAGGTCTGGGATCCTGTGTTTGCTTTATGAAGAGCTCAACACAGCCATTACTCAGCAAATAACAGCGAGAAACAGGTTTGTAATTGGTTTGTTCAGACTGCAGCCAATTATTAGCACTTACTATGGTCTCGTGTATGTAAAACCCAGGGTGAATGCTGTCATGTAAGGGCCTGTCCTGCAGCGTCAGCTCTGGCTACGAGCTCAGCTGAGTGGGGTCACAGACAGCAGCGCATGGCTCAGCACAGAACCCCTTCCTGTTTAGGCTTTGAGAGCCACAGAATCACAGAATGGTTGAGTTGGAAGGGACCTTCCAAGCCCCTCAGGTCCCCATTCCCTGCAATGAGCAGGGACACCCACAGCTCCATCGCAGCCTGTGCTGGGTGCCTGCACCTCCCCGGGCAGCCCGTGCCACCCTGGCCCTGCAGACAGATCTGTGGGGAAGCACTCCAAGGGCTGCTGGGTGGCAGCGGAGGACACAGCAGCGCTCCAGAATAAAGCAGGAGGTTTCTTAGCAGCATTTCTTGCTTCTGTCACCAAAGGCGCTTCTTCCAAAACCCAAATCTCAACTTCACCAGCCCACAACCTATCTAAAATCTAGGGCAGAGCTGCTGGCGAAGCACGCAGCAGAACCAAAGCTTGCTTTTCACGTGAAGAATGAAGCTGGTGTGACCTGGCTGATCAGAGGCTTCATTCACTGGGGGTGGGGCCATTTCCCCCATGGCCTTACAGAGGAAAGCTGCCAGCAGGCAGGCTGTGAGCAGCCGAGGGCACAGGGCTGCCCGGGCAATGGGGCTGCTGGGCTGCCAAGGCACCGTGGAGCATCCCTCCCTCACAGCACAGCACTGGTGCCAGTGACTAAGCAGTTTCCACAAATCAAGCTGCAGCAGATTTCAGAAGCCTAATAATAACGTGGAGATGTAAAAAATAATAATAGCGCGGCGGTTTTAACGTTAAAAAGGTCGCAGATAAGTGTAATAGGCATTCTGGTGTTGAGACTTGCAGCTTGGTTTCGAGCAATTTTAACACTCTGTTTGATGTCTCGTCTCAGGGAGTTAGAAACTGGAATTCAACAATGCAATTAAAACGCAGCCCTGATGTAATCTGAGCTTCCTTCTACTGCTGCCCTCGCTGCTTCACCTTTTCCTCCTTTGCATCCCACAGGTCAGAAGCACTGGTGCTGCCCTGCAGGGCCCTGCATGCCCAGGGGTGCCCCCAGCCCCAGCCCCAGCAGTGCTTGCCTGGAGCAGCAGGTGCCACAGAGCCCACAGCTGGCTGACCCAGCTCCCCAGGTGCTGCCCAGCACCTTCAGCCGTGCGTGCCCAGTGCGTCCAAAGCTCTGCAGCTGGCACAGAGCAAGTGCAGCTCATTGCATTTATCGCAACTGCCTCGTTCCTACTTTGCTTATATCGGTACAACTTAATCCAACTAATTGCCATCACGAAACAGAGCACGTTAAGGCCCTGGCCATAGAGAAGTGCTGCACTGCAATGGATGTAATCCCCAAAGGGTCCTGCATCTGTACCTTCCCATTAGAAATTCTGAGCTCCCATCTGCACAGCACATCTCCACCGAAGGCCTCCCAGACCTTTGATGTACATGTGCTGGAGCACAGTTCTGCAGAGCAGGCACACCACTACAGTGCGTTCAGTACCAGCAGGACGAGGCGCTGCGAGCTGCAGACATTCCTATGGCAGCATTAATGGAAACATTATGGAGCACCGTCTCTGTATCACTGCAGCTTTGGTTGCATTGGGGGACCCATCTTCCCAGAGCTCCCAGTGCAATCCAGGAGAAGCCTGAGCTCCATTCCCACTGTCAAGTTATTCTGTCAGTAGGGGATAAGACTGGAGAATTTAATTCATACGCTGCAGCATAACATCACCACCACATCATAATGCAAAAGAGGATCATGCTGATGGCACTGTCAGGGTGTGAGAAATAATGTTAGCAGAAAGCAATCCGGCTTTATACCACTTCAGTCTGCTGGTTAACCTGCTACAATGCACCCTCTGTGGATGGGGAAATGGAGGCACAGAGCAAAGGCTCTGTCACATCTGGGGCATCTCACAGCACTGTGGGGCCAGGGCTCTGCTCTGGGCTATGGGAAATCCAGCAGAAATGGCTGCATCTCTGTGCCCTAATTCCACATCCATGGAAAGGGGATAACAATGCACTCTGTTGTGAGGTGCTGAGCCACAAAAGCTATTATGGGAGCTGTGTAAGTTGCTATAAATACCTGAAGAACGAGGACATTCGGTGTTACACTAACAGAATACAAAGTCTGTATGAGCCTTTGCATCTGGAGATGAAGGATTGAGATAACTCCAGGAAGCTGCAAAATCTCTCCCGGACCTTCCCTCGCAGCACTGCTGTTCTGCTGAAGGCTGAGGGCCATCCCTGCCCCTTACAGATACGGATCTCGAGAGCTTTCAGGCTGCTCCTGGCTGAATTAACTTCCACAGGGAGGAGGTCACCGCCTGAGCAGTGAGCAGCAGGGCTTCTGAGCTCCCTTTCAAGCTCCAATCGAGCCAGCACGGAGAGGTCACAAACCGTTTTACCCCTCCTGGCTTTCTCCTGAAGTCGGGTTGCTTCGAGGGCCTTTCACATCACCCAGAGGCTTTCCCCTGCCAGCCCTAGCCCTTTTTCCACAGCAAAAGCTGCTCAGCCTCTGCACAGCTGTGACCTCCACTCCAGAGACTTTCCTGCAAGCTCCAGCAGATGCAGACAAAGCAAAGGTGCAAACCTTAAGGCAAGGGGAGGAGAAAGACCTGCCCTACACAGGCAGTGCAGCAAAGCTCACATGGAGCAATGCATCTCCCCTTGGGAGGAAGCATTTGTTCCTCCAGCACCTCCTAGGGCACAGCAGGTGGGCTTCCCACAGCTCCCTTTCCCAGCCCCTAGGGAGGAGCCCAGGGACACCTCTGCATTCATTGCACACAGAAAGGCCCCCCGAGTAGAGCAGGACTCCTGCGGGACCAGAAGGAAATCAGGGCTAATCCCCATCCTCCTCCAGGGCAATCCCCAGCCCTGTGTAGGTTAACCGAGCAAAGGGGCTCCACATTCTGCCATTCCCAATGCTGTGCAGTAGCTGTGATGAGAGGGAAGGAATAAAGAAGCAGAGAAGCTGTCAGTAATCCCATCTCACTGCTTCTGCTCCCGGACAGATGATGTTTTATGTTGACAGCAAAAGGGAGGTGCCTCGGGCAAAAAAAGTACCACAGAGAATGTTTTGCCACCCATGGCCTCGTCAGAACGTTTGTTCTCGGGCAGATGTTCCATTTCTGATTCAGCTGTTTTCAACAAATGGATCCACACCCTTTGCTGAGGACCCGTGCAGGTGGAAAACTGGCAGAGCTGCAGCAAAACGGCGCTCAAACGCCTTTGTTGAGCCATAGGGGACGGGGTATACCTCTGTGCCACGAGGTGCAGAGCCTGATTAAAGGGTGGTCTCCTGCCCACATCACCCAATGGAGCTGGGGAACAGAACGTGCTCAGAGGGGGCTCCTGGCACAAGGCAGGATGGAGCGTCCCGGGGGAGAAGCAGTGTGTGCTCCTACCTACACCGGTGTCATTCCACTTAGAGAGCTCCCGTTCAGCATTTCAAGCTTCTCAGTAGCTAAATTCTCATATCACCGTTTCTGTTTGCAAGAGATGGCAATGAGAACTGAAAGCATTGGGCAGAGCTGCCCTCAGACTGGTGGAAAAAAAGAGCCTCAGCACAGAAACAGCATATGCAGTAATGCACCTATACACGACTGTCAACATCCAATGAGAAAGAAAGGATCAGTTTAATTGTCAGTCTCAGTTCCATACATATATACACACAACCAGGGAAATCCTGCACCTATCGCATTAAGACGTGATGAAACCACTTAGCTCCAGCCATGAGCTGTGTCAGAATGTGCTCCCAGCACAGCAGCAGCCCTGCTCACACAGTACAGAACAGGCGCTCAGCTTGGAGCATCCCACCTCAGTAAAGCATGAAGTTATTTGATCGGCCTTCACAGGCAAGAGAAATAGATATTAGTGTCAACGACATCGATTGTGATTCATATTGAGTATTTAGAAACAGATTTCTAAAGGTGCGTGGCCGTTGCAGAAGCCCCAGCAGCACTGCCCTGAGTGATCTCCAGCAGCTCTCAGCTCCCCAGCAGTCCCACGCTGCACCTGACATCTTATCTGGAACCACAGCCACTTCCACCCCAGCACCTGCTGCCAGGAGCTGTTTGGCCACATCCTCAGCCCTTCTGGGAACGCCCTGCTGCCCTCCACTCACTGCTTATCCCAGCACACGGCGTCGGAAGGGGACGTTCAGGCCGTGCTGTTGATCTGTGCACACACAAGTCCTGCTGGGCTGTCACTCCTGCAGACAGCCTTCAAGCACGAGGCTGACCCGGGCACGTTGAACACAGAACGTGCCTTGCAAATGGCATCCAGCAACTACAGACACAAAGAGCAAAGGATGATTTCCTGACTGTTTCCACACGCAGAGGACATCTCTCAGCTGTCCTCAGAAGGGACAGCCCTGTTCCATCACACAGCTTCTCCCACACTACACAGGATTTAACTACGCTGCATTTTCATGTGCTGGAACCACTGCAAAGATACAACAAAGACTGCTACTTAACTCTGACTAATTTGAGTATATGACTGAGTTAAGCATAATTCCACTAATACTGATTAATTCATCAGCGTTCATTAAGGTGAAGTGACAAACTCAGGACTGATATGAGGTGCTGTTAGATTTGCACACCGGTGCACACTGGTGGTCACCGGTGCTCACAAACCAACAGCAGCCCAGGAGAGAGCAGAGCCCTCCGGCTCAGCACATCCATGCCCCCAGCTGGGCAGCAAGTCAGATTTAGACAACTCCCTAAGTATTAGAGTAACACACCTGGGGAAAACCCAAGGGAAGAGACTTTTGCATGCGTGCTGCCACAGCACATCTCCTGCACACACAGCCTGGAGCTGCAGGAGAGTGGAGCTGGCTGGGGTGAGCGCAGCGCTGGGAGCTCAGTGCCTCCAGCTGGATGTGGCTGTGGGCAGCCTGGCCTGCTGGTCGGCGACCCTGCACATAGCGGGGGGGTTGAAACCAGATGATCATTGTGGTCCTTTTCAACCCAAGCCATTCTATGATTAGAGCTACGCAAAGCTCCAGCCCCAAGCAGTGCTCCCCAGCATCCCACTCATTCGTGGCACCTCATTTCCCCTGGCACCAACACCAAGCTCTTCAAGCAGCAGACACAGACACCTCTCAGTTTTGGTGTTATCCAGCATTCTGGGGAGCAGTTCACAGAAATCTAGAATTCTCCCAGCTGACCACCACCAAACCCTTCCAGCACCGCTGCTGGCACTTTCCTAAAGCTTCACACAGTTTCCATTGCAAAGCCACAGAGCTCCAACCCCTCTCCCTTACCGCTCCCTCATCACAGAGCACTGCAGTGCCCATTGCTTCCCACTTACAGGCACTGCCCCCAGAGCACTCTGATTCCATCCCAGCCACACTGCATTCCCCCCAGCCTCCCCAGGTGCATTTTCAAGCCTCCAGCACACGCTCGTTTCCTTTCATTTCATCAAAGCCTTGCATTTCTTTTTGGTGACACGATTTGTCAACACATTCGGTTCGTAACAGACAAAAAAAAAAGGCTGATCAAAGAATAGCAGGTAACTCTTATTTACCGTGTGAGAGCAAACCAAATTGCTGCTATAGCTCTGTATTAGCAGCTCTGTGCCTTTCTCAGCATTTCAGCTGCAACGCACTCTTCAACTCAGGACAGACAATTTAATAACCAGAAGGGAGGGAAATTTCCCCTTCAGACAAACAGAGCTCAGTGCCAACACCACAGTGCAGAGAGCTGCAGCCTGCAGGCAGTGCACGGCCCCGGGCACAGCGCTGGATTCAGACCTGGCATGGGATGAGCAGCGCATGGCTGTGCAGCCACGCTACAACGTGGTAGGTTCAGGATGCTTATGGTGCTGCTTCACTTGGTGAGGGAGCTGGAGAGAAGGAGAGGGCTGCCAATACCAAAGAAAGCAGCGACTGGCAGTGTTTGTTGAAATTTAGATTCAAATTTCAGTTTGCAATAAGCCCCACGTTATTTAGATTCGTCGCTTTGTCCAAGCTGGGATCTGAATGTCATTGCTTCTGCCTCCATGTGGGCACAGCTCTGCTGCAGGAGGACATAACCCCTGCGCCCTCCTGCATGCCCAGGAAGGCCCTGGCATGCCCCAAGGCTCTACCCCTCCATCTCTCACACTGTGCTATTCCTGTGGCGTAACCATTCCTATCACTTACTTAATCTTCATTTCCTGCAGACCTCATAACTGCCCCAGGCACTGAGCTCCCCACGGCCACAGCTCCTCCCAGCAGTCCAGAGCTGCACATCATACCCCATATTGCTCTTCTTCCCATTCCAAGCAAATCTGCCCCAAGCAGCCCCCAGAAGCAGCTATTTCGGGGCCAAAACGCCCACTTGTGCCCTCGCCTGACCCTTGAGTTTGTTGGAATGAAAAGTCTCCCTTTCCTTAACAGCAGAGTAGATATGACAGTACATACACTGTGCTTCAAGTTACAATAAACCCAGCCTGGTCAGGATTAGCAGCGCTTTGTAAGGCTCTGCTTCTCATTTTCTGTATGAGCTGTAAATAAGGCGGCAGGGAAGGTACCTGAGAGGGAGCAGAGCCACCACTGTGCTGCAGCACACGGCCACCTCCTTGCTCACTGCTACATCAAAGGCAGAGCCCTGCCTTCAAAGGCAGGCAGAAGGCTTTTTTTCCTGGAGAAATCCACACCCCAACTCCTAAGCATATGTGAAAGGGAGGGTTTTCAGCTTGTCACTTGAGTGACTTGAAACAAATCAGATGTTGAACCATATGGCTTTGGGGCTTTTGTTAGGCTGTACACTTTTTTCATTACAGATGAAGCCAGTGGTCCCCCCAGGGACGCAGGCTGCATGCAGGTAGGGCCAGGCAGAGGCATGCAGACTGCTGGCTACATTGCAAAGGTGACTGGGTGATCTCCCTACCTCCTACTTCCATGCTGCATCACCCCTGCTTTACAAACCAGACCTCCATCCTAAGCGCGTGTAACAACAGAACAAGGGGAAATAGCTTTAAACTGGAAGAGGGAAGATATTGACTAGATATTAGGAATAAATTCATTACTGTGTTATGTGTCACTGGAACGGGTTGCCCAGCAAGGTTGTAGATGCTGCCATCCTGGAGGTGTTCAAGGCCAGGCTGGATGGGGCTGTGAGCAACCTGGTCGGCTGGGAGGTATCCCTGCCTATAGCAAGGGGGTGGAACTAGATAATCTTAAAGGTCCCTTCCAACACAAACCACTCTATGATCTTCCACAGTCCCACCTGTTTGCCATTCGTACCTCTGAGTTCCAGGGGTGTCCATTAGGGGTACTCAGAACAGAGCAGCCAGGAGCCACGGGTTCCCCAACCCGTACCTACAGCCAGCTGTGTGCCTGAACCTCAGCTGGGCAGCCAATGGAACAGTGCTAACCAAAGTCAGCAACCTGAGGAACCTGCATGCAAAGGAGGGTTTGAAGGGGGAAATGCTGCCCATCTCCTACCAGCAGAATAGGACTGCACCAACAAGGAACTGCTCCAAGAGGCAGGGGGAATTCTTCAGCTTTCCTTCCACCTAGAATTAAGGCAAAGAGACTTTCTGCACTGCAGGACTGACAAGAAACCACCTCTCTACTAACTGCAGAGAAAATTTATGATATCAGATCACCATAAAGCAGAATAAAAAGTGATTGCTGTAATTAAGCATGACCAGAAGTTGGCTGTTAAGGAGAAAAATGTCCCCGATGAGTGTTCCAACGCTGCTGACACGCAGATGCAATGGAGCGGGAGTTTGACTTCTGACAAACCACAGCTCTCCTAAGTCCAACAGCACTTACATCACACTAAGCAGCAAAGGTCGTACATTACAGATGGCATTTTGTTCAAGCACCACACCTGGAGCTCAGTTAAGGAGCAATAGAGGCCAGCAAAAGCATTCTTTAAATTTTGGTCCTCTCTGCATTTTGCTTTAATCCTTTTCACTGCTTCTCCAACGAACACAGCAGAAATCTGCCCATCAGTGCCCATCAGCTCTGCCAGCCCCGCTGGGTTACAGCCAATGTCCACAGGGCACGTTACGTTGGATCTACTGCTCCGGTCCATCCAACAAAGGGATCAAACATAAGAAAGCTGTACCGTAAATATTTGGAGAAGTACAAGGTGCGAGCATGGTTAATAGCACTTCGGTAATACCCCATCCTATAGTCTGCATCATCTTGGCAACACAGTAGTGACTCATAACTGAGACAAATTAACCCAAGCCTTTCTAAAATGGGCTGTATATAACAA
Source organism: Gallus gallus (assembly GCF_016699485.2). NCBI lineage: Eukaryota > Metazoa > Chordata > Aves > Galliformes > Phasianidae > Gallus > Gallus gallus. The sequence goes on from NC_052544.1 coordinate 15,443,266, forward strand.
ACAGAATAGGTTTAAAATCCAGCACTGTAATGCCCAAAATTTAGGTGGCCATTTGCAGTGTGTGGCTAAGAGAAGTTACAAGCATGGATCCATATGCAGGGCTTCAACTGGGATACATTATCCCTACCATTTAATACTACATTATGAGCCTCGTGAAGAAATGAACTCATTTTTAACATCCCAACCTCAGCTGAGCCAGGAAAGCAGCAAGGGGGCACCCACCTCCTTGACAGATGTTTTGTCTTCAGCTCAGCCTGCTACCTTACAGCCCATCCCGGCACGGAGAGCAGCTGGAGTGGGTACTCATTCAGAATGGGATCCCTCACATTGCACTCCACCTGCGAGGCACCAGCCAGCCAACAAGCACCAGGCAGGGGACGTGCAGCAGCACAGCTGACCCCCACCTGACAAAGGGAGCAACTGCTCAGCCCTCCAGCACTGCAAGGTGACCTCCACCAGGGAACATCCTGAGAACACCAGAAAACAAAAGGCTCCTGGGATGTCTTTTGCTCCAAGCGAAGCACTCCTCCATGACTCTTCCATCGGCTCCACAGTAAGCCACGGGCCGGCTGCTGCCCACTATGGCAGAGGTCACAGCATCCCAGCTGCTGAATGCACCGGGAGGAAAATTGCTGCGCAGCTGTGAAATATGATTACAGATGTAACGTCTTCATTTCCTTCCCTTGATTCCTTTCTTCCAGACAGATGAACCGGTGCAGAGGAAGGTGGTGCTCGCTGAGGCCGGCTTGCTCAGCATCCTGCTGGGGGAACAATTGTGCCGCGCTCCCCAGGAAGGTTTGATGAAATGCAAAGTGTCTGATTTGTTCTGCTGGCTGCCACAGGAAGGGCCGGGCCACGAGCAGCTGCCTGCAGCACAGCACTGCACTGCACTGCCCAGGTGAGGAAGGAGCAGGGCTGCCCTGGGCAGATGCGCTGCTTGGCGCTGCCCACTGCCACCGAAGTGAGAAGCAGCAGCCTCCGGGGTGACAGCTTTGGCTGTAGGCATCTCTTGGATAGTAGATGTCCCTGTAGTGGGTACAGGCTGATGGGAAATGGCAGCCTTAGCACCACTGCAAAACTGGAGCACCCCTCTCGGTGTGGGCTGTGCACCCATGCACTGCAGAAGCCTCCTGGTGGTGGAACCTCCAGGCTCCTGGTGATGAAGAAAAACATCCATCACTTCCAGGCAGTGCCTTTGGGTTTCAGCTACTGCCTGGAGGGTCAAACACTCCTCCATGTGGGTCTGCAGTGGAGGATGCTATATGGCTTGCTTCCTTCCCTGTACTCATTGACTGCAAAGACAAACACTTTGTCACCTAAAAAGTGATCCGAGCCCCCAGCTTAGCTCTTGAGAGGCATGGATGAGCCTGTCATGGCAGCACTGAGGCCCGCTTTGAGCTTTGCCCATTCCATTGGATCACTAGGCTTAAAAGGATGCTTTAAATTGGGTAATGCCCATTTTAATTTTCCTCTAGATTATCTTTCTAAAAAGATATAAAAGAAAGGAAAACGCTGCAAGGGGACTAAAGCAAAATACCAGCAGTGTCAAACGCCCGACAGAAGTCAATATATTTGACATCTACTGTTTTCCTTCTATCCACACGGTCTGTTAGTCTTTAAACTGAAATTAGAGTGCTTCGACATGATTTGTTCTCAGCGATTCTGCATTGGCTGTTGCTCATCTTATTTTCCAGGGCGGTGATTATTCGTTGCAGCAGTTTTCTGGATGTTCTGGGTAAGCTGACTGCTGTCTCACTCTCCCTCTCCTTCTCCCCTCACCTTTCCCACCTCCCAGAGATAAGCAGTACATCAGTTTTCTGCTATCACCCCAGCCCTCCCATGAGTTCAGAGATACCATTAACAGTTCTGAGATTACTAAAGCCAGTTCTTCCAGTACTGTAGGATTAAGGCAGCCCCAGCCAATTTAAAAACCTCTGACTTATCTAAGAGCGCTTTAATCTGTTTTTCCCCTAATCTAGACTGATTTTTGCGTGTGTGCGTTAACATTAATTGTGGCAGATGCTGATACACCATTTACTTTTTATTGAAGACTGGATGGAGAGAACACAAACACTTTGTTTTCATTGATTAGGGGCTTTTCCTCTCACTGAAGTAACAGACAAACCTTTAATTTGCTCTCCCTCCCGTTATCAATGGGTTCAAGAACCATTTCTTGCTACCCCCAAAGTCTATTGCTAGCTACATTGGATTTTCTTCATTTATGCTTTTCCCTTACAGATTTGAGCTCTTTATGATCCGCAGTAATCTTGCAGACTAACCAGTTTTCATAGTTCTTTCCTCTGATGCCAGTAAGGAATTTGATTCAGAAGACCAGCTGCATCTCCTGTATTTTCTCTGCACTGGAATAGTTGGCATTTTGGCCTTTTCTCTCCCACGGAAGCCATCAGTTCCCCAGGCTCATGGGACTCACCTGTTGTGAAGGCCAGCTTCCCTTTCCTTCCACAGACCGTGAAGGCTAGAGCTCCATCAGCAGCACCACCAAACAGCCTTCCACTTTCAGATTCTCATCTCCTTTCTTCTCATACACAAGGCACCCAGGAGCCCCGCCTTCAACACTTCTGCTCACCTTTCACATCCCAGAATTGCCCATAAGTCTCAGAGAAGGCAGCTCGATGCACACCTTCAGGTGCTGGCCCAGCTTGCTGCAGGTCACCGCTTCCACAGTGCCTTTGAGTTTGGGTTGGGGTTTTTATTTTGCAGTATCAGCTTCATCGTACAGAGCAGTTCAAGACGCAGAGCACAGCAGCCAGAGTTCCCTTGGCACACCGTGCAGGCAGGCGGCAGCTTCCAAAGTGGCAGAGATGGACAGAGTGACCACTTGGTAGGTACTGTACTATTGCCCCAACCAGCTGAGCCTCCTATAAGTGCTCATACTGCGAGAGTTCAGTCTGAATTTGCAGCTCCCTGCCTATCCATCATTTTTTCCAAGGGTCGTGAAGAAGACATCACTGAGCTGGCAGCACTGATCCAAGGACACACCGGGGATTTCTCTACAGCAGGAACTCAGCTATAAGTCTGCTTTACACATCTGGAGCAATGGAAATAGCCTTAATTGAGGCTATAAAGCAGCTCACGATGACATTTTCTGCCAGTTCTGCGTATCACAGAGGATATCCATGCACTGAAAAGCCTTAAATCATTTCTGGGCTGGAACATAAAATCGATCCACTTAAATACGTTGTTTAAGAGTAAAGGGTTCATTGAATACTGCCTTCCACTTTCACAAGTAGGGACTCAATGGTGCATATAGATTTATCCTCCACAAAGCGTTTTCCCCATAGGTTTTGCTTTAGCTGCCTCCATACCCAAGTTTGGAGCGCCCGGCTCCCTTCAGTGCATGATTTCCAGCAGCCAATGTCAGCAGTGAGTTGGAGGCAGGCTGCACATCAAAGGCTTTGATCTCCATTCATCTCCACTTAAGTAAAAGGAAGCCACATCTGGAGAATTTATCTTGTTCTGCAAGCTATAAATATGCATGGTTTGGGTACGGTGTAATTAATCAAGAGGCTTAAACAGAATACATGTGGTGACCTGCAAAGATGCTGGATTGCAAACTACGGAACTGATGAAATATCTCTTATGCACATTTCTGCATACATCCAAACCGCTCGATGTTCCAGCACCTTATCTTTGGCCAAAGCTCAGTACTGAGGACACATGCCTTCACGAGGCCTGAAGAGTTAAGGTATCTCTGCCATGGCTCCACATAAAGCATGGTAGCAAATAGTTTCCTATGCAGGAACACCAAAGAGCTCCAACTTGTAGGATCTGGAAACAGAACATGAATCTTGGTTTGGTTTTGAGTCTGAATTTCTCACTCCCAAAATCTGGACCAGCTCACATGCCTGGATCCCACCTCTGATTGTTCCCATTTACCCAAAATCAGCCATAAATGGCACAAAGTTTAATCTAATCAGGCAGCACTCTTTAAAAAGGTAATCAGGCTCCAGTGGTGACTACCTACTTGATTCCACTAAATACAACTGATTTGATACGCAGACAATCGGAACTCCTGATTAGCTGAATCCGCCACTTGTGATTATTTTGATGCTCACATACTTTTGCCGCAGCTCTTTCAAGAGTACGTGGTTGCTCTCTTTTAGGCTGTACCTATAAGCCATGGAAAACATGCAGCTGTGAAGTTGGACGAAGCACATATTTGCAGATGAATGGCTGAGGTCTGTACTGGGAAATGGATGGGTTGGCAGATGTGTCGTCTGCTTGGGAACCAGCCCTGACAGCTCTGAAGACAGACTGGAAAAATGAGAAGTGAGGATCACTCCAAAGATGCTCCCAAAACAAACCAGTAATGATGCAGCATGCTCTGCCACTGCCTGCCAGCTGTGGCTCTCACTGGACTATGGCTTACAAGCATCTGTGTGGCCTCCAGCTGGCAGAGCCAACACCAAATGGCAAGAAAATGAAGCTCAGGGAAAAGACTTGTCTTTGTAGTCATGACTGTCAATGGAATAATTACTCTCTTTTAAAATTCATTTTCCACAAGGTGGAGGGGGGGGGAAATAACTGTAATGAAAGGCAAATACCGAGGAGCAGGCTGGGGCAGCTCTCAGTATCCAAGCAACACAGATACTCTCATCAGTATTATTATGATTTCACCTTTTAAAGAAACTCCTGTCTGTGGCTAACTTCCCATAATGGGCTCTATTAATATTAAAGTCTCACAACTCCTGAGTGATGCAGCTGAGACACCCGGCTCTGAGGCAAAAACCAGAGAAGTTACAAGACTGAAAAAGACAGAAATTCTGCAACGACGCCAGAAGGAATCCACCCTCCCAACGACCCAGTGCTCAGGATCAGGTGAACATGAAGCTGCTGGGATGGCTGCTGCTCATGTTTTCACAATGAGTGGGTAAGGTTTCACCACCACCAGCCACCTGCAACTGCAATGCATCCAAAACCAAAGGCGTAGAGGGAACAGAAACACAGCACGAGCCCAGCACTAAGAACCGCTCTATGATTCCATAGTTGATCATTAAGGTCCCTTCCAACCAAAGCCAATCACTGATCATTCTCCCAAGATCTCTAAGATAATCCTTGATTTCTAGAGCAATTCTAGAGCAAGACCAATGAGACCAATTTACAAAGCAAATCACCTTCCCTCCCATCTCCAGAGAACAGCCCTGCTTGCTACTTTTACCCACACCAAATCCTTGCTATGGGCTCTGACACGAGACCTTGGTCTCATTTATCCAATGGCATGCTCTGAAGTAGGTGTTTCTCAGGAGAATGGAAAAAAAAATGCAAAGGACTGAGTAGTGCTTACTCATTAGACAGCCTCCTGGGAAAGCATCTCCTAACCCTGCTGCCATATTTCAAACAGGATACTTGCAGATCTCGAATTGGTATTCTGTTGACTCAGTACTTTTGCCTGTTCACACCCATTGCTGGGTAATGGAAATTTGATTACTGACAGTTTGCACCACAACATAATGCTTTCAAATGATATGCATACATGGAGTCCACCCATACTGCTTCTTCCAACACCTGGTTTAAAGCAATTAATCATGATGAAGCCTGGTGTGCTGAGTTCGGGCAGCCACCGTGAGCAGAAGAGAACTCTGGCCAGTGGAAGCCACACATCAGAGCTGCTCACTGGGGCCGATTTCACCAGATTTTGCATGCTTGGCTGACCACGTCTGCAGGGGCAATACAGAAAGTTTAGCTCTACACTGATTTGAAATGAACAAACAAATCTGATATTCTAAAATCCTCCCCAGGGTTGCAAAGAAAGTATTGTATTTGCGTTGGATGTTTAATAGTTAGCAATAAGCGGCTGTAGGATCGTCCCATCAGTAACGAGCATCCTGCAGCACAAGGGAAAGCAGGCATGATGGAAGCACTGCAACACAGAGGTACCTCACAAATATACTTCCTTTACAGTGCAGTTGCCAGACCGAAGACAAAAAAAACTCAAAAAAAAAACCAAAAACAAGGCAGACAGAAATAAAGAAAACTGGTCCGTCTGCATGGGTGTGTGCTGAATGCAGCCTCAGAGCCGTAACTCTTCAAGCTATGAGGGTAACTGCACTGAAAAGCCCAGAAGAAAAAGGCAAAGCATCCTTTTACCAGATACCATCTGAGAGTCAGCTTTTACAGATACATCTGCCTTGAGATGATGCTGATGTCTGACGGGCCTAACTTCAGGCATAACCGCAGCTGCACTTTGCTTCCCAGCCTCCTGTGCCAGGAAGCTGAGCTTCACTCATTTAATTACGGCCTGCAGGAGCCGTGGAGCTGGAGGGAAGAGCTGTCTTCATCTCCCATCCGTGGTTTCACTCAAAGTCATTCTGCTGTTCCAGGGGGGACCCAAGGCGGCTGATAACGCGCCTTTTCCATACGCACAACAAGCCCTGTCTGAGATTGAACTCTGGCAGCAAGAAGACAGCTTGTCCTTCCCATAGGGAACCACTGGGACCAGCAGCAGCACAGCCGCCCACCCCATGCAGCCAGCAGGGAGGCAGCCCAGCAGCCTGCCCAGGCTCTTCTGTGTCAGGCACAAAGCACCCTTGCCAGGTCTGGCACTGCGTCCATCAGTAGAAAATGGCCAAAGGAGGTTTCTGCTGCTGGGAGCTCCTCCTGGCTTCGCAGAGCCATGACTCCAACCTGCCTGGGAAGGCCTGGGGCCCCATGCCCACCCCCAGGAATGCCCACCCAACAAGACATACCAGGCAAGAGGCTGCGGTACAACCTGAAGCTAAGAATGGAGGTCTGCGTTTCACTTGTACATGCTCATCCATAGAAGAAACATAAGACCCATCAAAGCAGCACAGACAGCAACCAGCCACTGTATAACTGCTTGTCTTGGAGCAGCTCTACAGCCCACAAGCACTGAGGCACTGATCCCAGTGAAGGGAGAATCCCAGCAGCCGTGACATCCACGTGGCTTTTTATCTAGCTCTCCACCACCACTTCTCACTCCATACAGGTGCCTGTCCTCAGTCCAACCCCAACCCACACCAGGGAGCAATGCCCACAGAATGGGGCTGTTGTGAACAGCTCCTGCAGCCCCGCTGCTCTCACTGCAGGGGAACGATGCTGCATTCCAGCTGCCATCAGACTGCGGGTGCTCAGAAACCACCCTCACTTGAGCTCTGCACTTCAGGGTACTTCAGTTTATAGTTTAACCCTTCAGGAATAAGGAGTGAACAAGCATGCTACAAGCAGGGCTCCCGGGGGAATCCAGAAGAATCACAAGGCATTTACTCGGAGATAACCCAAGCGTACACACAGATTCAAGCAGAGCAATAAACATTTCCAGGCACTTCCAGGCCCTTCAGATCCCATGCCATCACTCAGCTCTCATGGTGCCAGATGCCTCCTCACAGGTTCCCTGCTCACAGGTCCTCCGGTTCCATTGCCCTCAGCATGTTTGCACCCAGCAGCCACATCCCCTCTTAACAGCGCTTCAGTTCGTCTCTGCTCCTTCCTGCTGCAGATTCTCCATCCCTCGCAGAGCACAGACCCAAGTCATTACACAGCAAGGCACTAAATAATACAACAGCTCCATGAATTCGGGCAGAATTCATACATTTGATGCAATCAAATGTCCAAAACCTTCACTTATTCCCATGATGTGGTGCCCAGCACTCCGGTGGCTCCCTGAGGGCTCCATCCATCCCTCCGGGTTGTTTGCAGACCCTGCAATGTGACTATCAACACTTCATGGCACTTCTGTGAAACATCCTGCAAAGTTTTCAGACAGAGCAAGTCAGTGACACATCTTACTATTACCATGCATGCGTACAGCAGTGCACTGTTAGTAATTGAGCAGCCAGTCTGGAGCATTTCAGCCCTGATACAGGCAATGCATTATAGTAACAACTTGGAAATGTCTCACAAAGGTGCTGTCAGCTGATGCTTACAGCTGCAGAGATGGCATCTGCAGGAAGGAGGGGAGCTGGGAAGATGGAACCATCCAGGTGAGACGGAAGGAAACCCTTCCCCTGAGGACGAGAGAGACCGGGAGCAAATGGAAATGCTGATTCTGGGGAGTGAATGACACCAATTCCTGTCAGAAGAACTGTTTTAGCCATAAGCCAGGGAGGAGATGAAAAATTGCCACCCGAATGAAAAGTGCTACAAGCAGCAGAAATGCATGCAGTGAAAGCTTTGCAATTGAAGGAGAAAGGAGGAAAAAAAAAAACAACGCTGCAGAATCTTCACTCTCAGCAGAAGTTTAGGGAAAAACCCAACAGGCTCTGTTTAAAGAAATCGTTTACAGCGATTTTCTTCACTCCTAAGTTATGGTGTGTGTGCTCTCATCCCCGCTGAACAAGGCAGCCCTTTTGCTGATGCAGAACACGTCTTACTAGTTCATTTTCGGCACAATGCACAGAGAATTAGGTGCACAATTCCTGTTAACAAGAGTGGAGATTGCACGCGTCTCCTTCCTTCCTGCACATCACAGGATAAATAACCACAAGTGTGGGGCAGGGAATGCCAGACAGATAACTCTGCTTCGGTTACGGGGAGCGAGAGGGCCCTGCTTAGGATCCATACTGAACCAGAGGAAATATTTCTCTGCTGTAGCTGTTCCTCCTATCTCCCATTTACAAGACTGATGACCGGCCTCAATATGCAGCAGTTGAATACAAATCAGCCCGCTGGCTTTGTGTTGTGCAAAAACATGAAAAATAAATGCTCGAGTTTTACCTTCTTGAGAAATAATGCAAACACCAACACAGTCACATGCCCGGCTCCCAGTATAGCCTCAATCAAGGCACAATTCAGCTCTGATGGGCTTTTGTAAATAAGTAGCTGCCCCTTTGAGGCACGTGACATGGACTTCAGCACAGCCCCACTGCCTCCAATCTCCAGTCTGAGCTTCTGCAGCAGCCAGGAACTCGTGGGGATTCCCAGGGCCCAGCTCTGCAGCTGTGCCTGTTCCTGACCCCACATCTCATAGCGGCATCCCTGCAATCAGCACAGCAGCGGCCCTGGGCTGCCCATACCACACAGCTCCATGCAGAGGCAGAGCTTGGAGGCAGTTGGTTGGATACAGCTGGGTGCTATAAGCAGGGATATCCCACACCAAGAGGACACTGCTGTAGGGAAGTCCTGTAACTCCAGTTTGAGAGTCAGAAAATAAACTGGGCCGGATGAATTCTGGAGTTATGCATTGTAATATTGAGAGGGAAGCGCTGTTGGTGTGAAGGCTCAGACATGGGAGAAAAGATGCAAAGCAGAGAGCAGACAACTCAGCAGTCTGTACTGCTGAAACGCACCACGCTTCAGGCTCTCATCAAAAGCTGCTTTTGTGGCACATCCACGTGTCTGCACAATCATGGCACTGGGAGGCCGTGCCAGCTCCCAGCTCTGTTTCTCCTGCAGCTCCAAAGAGGAACCATTTCCCCCAGCACCAACCACATCCCTGCTCGGAGCCTCTCACGCAGCCCCCTGCTCCCCTAACCCAGCTCACAGCACCCAGCTCCCCTTTGCTGCCTTCCTGCTTGTTAAAGCTGTCACCACGACCCAAATTTCCCCTATCAGATTCTCTATGCAGGAAGGTTCCCAATACGTTATATGGCATCGTGAAGCTATTAAGCTACTTAGGTTTCTATCACCTAAGCTGCTTAGGTTGATATCGCCCGACGCGATATGCTTGTGAACATCTTGACGTGCCAAGCAGTGTAATTACAATCAAAGGTCCCACACATTCCAACCACTGAAGTTCACAGAGAGGGTCTCTATCACTCGGGTGGCAACACTGAGTTAAAAGCAAGCACCGCAACCCCAGGTGAGCTTCACTCACAGAGCCGATGGCAAACACAGACTGCCCAACCGAGGCAATGTTATTTACAACACAAAGCAAAGTGCTCCATCGTTCTCAGGTTAAGAAACCCAGCGACGAAGAAAGATGTCAATTCCTATGCCAGCGCCTGTTTTAATAAACTGCTAACTTTCAGGCTTCGTGGTAATTGCTGAAGCGACTTGGAGCTCCAGCACCAGCCTAATCTTGCTTTCCAACTCCTCTAATGGCATTACTCATGTACTCATCAAAGCACGGGATGTTTGCACCAGCAATCTGCAGATAACCTGCTCGCTCCGTGCTGCTGCAGAGAGCTGTCAGGCCCTAATAACTCATTTCCTGAATAAATCCTTCAGAGACTCCGCACTCTGAACGTGAAGGGAGTAAAATATTCTTTTGATCGTTTGTTTGAAATGTTTTCTTCATCTTTTAAAAGCGAATGTAACAGAATGCAGCGTGCAGGAAGACAATTAAGTCAGATAAACTGATACACAGACATTTATAATGTATTGCATGCTTTACGGTGACACAAAATGAAGGAGTTCCCCTCTTCTCCTGCACACACCTGAGCTCAGTATCACTGCATTTGGAGCTGAAACGTCCATGCAGGCGTTGTCTGTCTTGGCAGCAAGTCTTGTAGCCAACATGGAGGGTCCATCCCTCAGAATGGATCAGAACATCCTCCTCTGTTTGTTAATTTAATGCATAGGGTTACATGACAGATCAATACAATGGGAGAGGCATTACAACAAAGGTGCGATGACAGAAGGACCAGCACAACGGAGAGGTGCTATAAAGGAAGAAGGTTGCTCACCATATCAGAAGATTGCAGGTTTGCAGGGAAAAGCCTCACCAAGGAGGGACCTCCAGGAAGAGACCTTTCCCCACTGGGGGTCAGCCCTTAAATGAGCTCTATGAGAGGTGCACCCAGGCTGCACCCCTTCCAGTCCCACAGCTGAATTGCCTCCAGCTGTGCTCCCAGGGCTGACCGGGTCCTTTCCCAGGTGCTCAATCAGTGGTGCAGGCCGGGACTCAGCAGTTCCCATACAGTTACCATGCACACAAAACACTGAGGCAGACATCACTGCAAGACTTTTAAGTCCACCCTTCTCTAAGTGGACGTGCAAGCTCCTTTACAGGCAGAGAGAGCCAGGCTGCTTTCATGCTGATCCTCCAGCACTCGTACCTGCATGGTATGAAAATACAGCTTCCAAGAAAGAACAAAACCACGCAGCAGTTTAATTTCTAGCACTCCAGGATGCTTCAGAGAATCCCTCTAGAATTACAGAGCTGTACAAAAATAGAGGTGGAGGGGAGATCCCCTGGCCTAGGAAAACTGCACTGCCTAGGTTGTTCCTGGAGCTGAAATGCACATACTGAGGGCAGTCCCGGTTCTTACTTCAGGTGTGCATAAACTCTGTATGGCTCTCTTATTAAGTATACAAAACGCTGTAATACTGTTATGTGACAGAAAGTGCAGAGATAGAAGTGGGGCAGCAATGTCTTCAGCTGCAGCAAATGAGGACAAGCCCAAACGCTGCAGCCACAGACACAAAGGAAAAAAAAAAAGCTGCTTACCATTGGAAGGCCTCAGGTAGGCAGGAATCTCCACCAGGATCCCCTCACCTCCCCTGCCAGCCCTTAAATGAGGGCTGGGAAAGGGTAAATCCTGGCTCCAGCCCTTCTGGGCTCTCAGCTCCATTGCATACACCTGAGCTGCCCTGGGCTGGCCGTGCCTTCCCCCCAGGTGCCCCATCACTGCTTCAAGCCACGACTTAGCATTTCTGCTACAATCTGACAAACATAAAATAAAAAAACCACTCCAAACCCACAAACATTACAAATTAGGACAGCTGATTAGGAACAGGGAGGCCATTATCCTCCTTGTCATCCTTATCATTCTGTTATTCTCTCGTGCTTCTGTGTCCCATGGAGTTTCACCACCTTCTGCCCCACACTCCGACCAAAGGCCCTCGGGAGCAGCAGCCATGCTCAGAGCCCACATCATTCCAATGCCATACGCTAAAAGAATCCAACATCACACACTGAGAACGTCTTCCCCTTGCTTTATAACACCAACACACAATTTTTCCCCGTGGTGTTGCTTATATTGATGTGTTTTTATCAAGGGAGCCCGGAGCAACAAGTAGAACCCTGAGATGGTTAAAGCGTGCTTCAAATTCATTTAAAACAATGCGCTCTCTCCCTAGACTCATACATCTTCGCAAAGAAAACGGCAAGCAATCCAGAACATGCAAAGCATAACGACGTTCAGATGTGTATAGACATAAATAGCAACTTCTAAACCAAGAATTTGCCTCTGGAGCCTTTTCAGTAGGCTGTCAAATAGAAAATATTTAAAGGGAAGCTATGATAGCATAATTTCTCTTTGTTTGAGGCAAGGATGGAGTGGATGTGTCATACGGCACTGAGAAAGAACAAGAGGAATCTCAGTGATCCAAAGTGAAAGGACTTCATTATAGAGGAAACCCTCAATCCATTGAAATCAACCACAAATCTGTTGGCTTCAGTACTTCTGGGTCTCGTGACAGTCCCAACAACACACAAACAAATAAAAATACAATACATTTCAGCACCCAAATGCATCATTTCGGTCCCCTATAATCTCACTGTGTGGGAGCACTCAGGGTCTGCACCACACGAGCTGCAGGAGCTGGCTGTGGGTCGGCAGCAGCACATGGGCACACCTCACCCACCGCTTACCGGGGACTCCTGGCAGCTGCTGAGCCACAGCCCAACCTTCCAGAATGGAAGAACTCCTTCTGAATGTGACAATATTTGGGATTTCTCGGTAAATAATTGGGATCTTGCTGCTAACAAGTCGGAGTGGTTTAACGAACTGATGTTCAAAGTGCCCTTAGGAACACGTGGTGCACAACCTGCAGGCAGCAGAGCACCTCGCAGTGCCCAGCTGCAGTCCTGCTGACCTCTCCCTAACAGAAGCAGTGCCTGAAACACTCCCCTCACGTCCAGACTGCAGAGAAAGGCACCAGCAAGGAGCGAGACAGAGCTGCCCTCGCCTGCTGGGTTATTGCTCCGTGACCACAAACACAGCCTTATCTCCAAACGCAGCAAGGACGAAGCAGATGAATCACAGTGCAAATATCTGTCATTTCTTCTGGTTTACTTTGTGCTACAGAAGGGCAAGCAGGCAAACAAAACCAGCAAAAACAAATTGAGCTCTCCGGTCTACTTCTTATCCCACTTAATAAAGGGTATGCTTTGCTACCACTTAATTCAATGGAAAAATTCCTTTAGGTCTCCATGGGAACGACATTGGGTCTATGATACTTAACCATAAGTACCAAATTCTATAAGCTTTGGCTGCAACTTTTTAGTGTCCTTTTAAAGATCTCTGTGGATAAAGAACGTGAGGCTCTGGAGTCAATAAAGTCAACGAAGCAGCTTTCATAGGCACCAAAAGTTCATTCCCAAACTTTTCTACCAAACAGTTACTGGAATTTGGGGAAAGTGAGCACAAAGAAAACACTGTAATAACTAACACAATGACCCTTTTAACAAGTAAAGCGAGCGGGCTTATTAATGAAATTGGACTTACAGTACATTTGGAGCAGACAGTGAAAGGAAATCTCTCAGCAGCTCATCTCAAGGCAGACAACGTGTAAGCAGATAACAGCAAGAGCTGTGTGGCTCATAATTAATTCAAAAGAGATGGCAGTTCTGTCTCCTTGCTGGCTCTGGTCAGTCACTGCAGACAGTCTGCCTCAGTCTGGGTGAAGTGCTGTATTTCAGAACGAAATTCCTTCCGCCCTCATCACAACAGCAATGACAGCACAGATTAACAACAGCAATACCTACATTTACTGGGCACCACGTTTGTGGGGCAGAGCTCTGAACACCATCCCGAGCCCAACCTTCTCTCCTTGCGTGTGAGGACTGAATAAACAGCAGCGTAAGTAAAGGAGTAAACGGTGATGATAGCAATGAAGTTATTAATAATCTGATGCTGAGACCGAACGGTTCAAAGTTCAGCTCAGGCTTTGTTCAGAGACCTGTAAGGAATGGCTTATCTCGGGTAAGACCCAACGTGGGGCTTGGAGCCCGGGCTGACCTCGCTGTGACAGAGAGGTCCCTGCTCTGTGTCCCCGGGTCCTCCCTGTGCCCGGTGCAGTGTGCAGATGTGCTCCTTGCTGGGGCTACAGCACCCCTTCCAGCTCCACGGCTCCGCCTGTGGCATGTGTACCAAATTGGCAGCTGTCAAAATTACTCAGCTTGGAAATTAATCAGACACGGCGGTTAATGAGCCAAAGTTAAAAAACAAGGCAAGAGACACAGCATCTTTTCAATTGTGCGGGTTGAGGACTGAGTGCTCCACGCTGCAGGTGGAGGCTCGGGGAGGCTCAGCCCATCCACCTCCAACACCGCCGGCCTCCGCCGCGCGGCTCTAATAAATCAGTCAGCACCATCATCCCATAATGCCGCCTTTATGCTGGGGTCTGACCCAGCCCTGGCACACGTTTAAGGGCAAAAATAATTTATGACATCACCGAATTCCTGATTAAAACGTTCTCATAGTGGGATTTTAAAATACGCTCCCATTGACTAACATTTTCACTAGCTCAGAAAATCCCACGCTATGTGCTTTGACCACATCATAAAGGAAAAGGCTTCATTCTGGATGCTGAACAATGCGCAGTGTTTAAGAGCAGTCTGTTTACTTTCTGGCAGGATGCAGCTTTCACACAGACCAGCTCAGAAACACGACACTGATATAGGCATTAAGAATGGATTAACACTGCCATGGAGGCTGCAATACTACCACTAGTGGGACAGCACCAAACGCAGCACGTATCCTGGTTGAAAACCTTCATATCCAGCGCAGAAACATGAGAGAACGACAAGAAACCTTCAGGGAATACTGCAATTTCCACAGCCTTGTGATGCTAATTACAGTCATTATCGGAGTCTAAAAAGTTCTGCGTATTTTTGTTCTCTGCTCACGGCAGCTGTGCAATGAGACAAACTCAAGGTGCAAAAACAACGTTCAGTGCTGCACAGAGAAAGCAAATCCCGAGTCCCACCCAATGTCAGCATTGCTCCCTAATACGTCCTTCGTAAGATTCCACCATAATCAGCTCAGAAAGCTTTCTCCTCTCCTACATACGTACACACACAGCATCCAGGGTGTATTATTTTCTAAACGACAACTTCAGCCCTTTGAATGCACAGCAATCTCCGAAGCAGAAAAGCCCATGGTTTTGTAATGGGTTTTCTTCTTTGGTTCTTATTTTTTCTTTCTGATTTAGCTTCTTTCTCTGTCGCCCTTTACACCATTTATCTTTCAATATCAAGGCAATGAATTTTTGTATTTGTTTCCTTGTTTCAGCATGAGAAGATAAGAAAAAAAATGAGTATCTAGAGATTAGCTGTAAAGAAGGCTTACGTTGAACAGAGCTGTCCAGAGACACACAACAGCACACAGATCTACGCTGCTCTCCTATTTTTGACTGTTTTTATCCCAAAAGCTTTTACAGAATAAAAAACCCTAAGCCACCCAGCACTGCCAACATGACTTTCTCATGGCCCAAGGGCTTGATCCAAGCCAGGCTTTATAGCAGCCAGCAGCGCAGTGCTCAGGCTTAACCCCGGAACACAGATAATTGTTCTATCCATTGGCTTAAACAAAAACCAAAGCCAAGTTCTGGAGCAGAGACCTGAGCTGAGGCTCCGTACACACAAACACTCGAGCCATGGATCTGCAGACCAGAGGTCAGTGCTTCCTCGTGGGCAGGGAATGCATCTTTCATTCTTTCCTGCGCTGCGGAGCACCATCAAAAGGAGAGGTGGAGAATTGCCTCCTCGCCAACTCGCACGTTATGGCAGACCGTCTGTTGATTATATCCTCCCTCTTCCCCAGAAAACCAACTCCAAACAAATACAGCACGATATTTGCCTGGGAGAGTTTACACAGACAGAATAACACCCGAATAAAACTGGCAGGTAGGGAGGTCTGAACAGTCGATGAGGCTCTTCCTCTCCTCTCCATTTGGACATACACCAACAGCTGCCCACAGAATCCTCACGCGCAGAACACCAACATGATGTTCTGTTTGCCCACATTCTCCTATGTCTTCGAGTAACCAAATGCCAGCACAGCGAGCAGGGAATCTTCCTTTCTTCTCTAAGTTTTGTGTTAGGGAGCTCCTAATCTCGAAGCATTTGGAGGTGTGTTTGTTTGACACATTGTATTAACCATTAATACCCCCCCCCCCCAAATACCCACTCTACGTCCCCCCTCTTTTAGCTTAAAGCCGTTCCCCCTTGTCCTGCGCCATGAGGTGTACTGTGACCGGGCCGTGCTCTTGTGAGCGGGCATACTGCAACTTATTGCCTTTGAGCTTCCTCGGGGTTACCGAAGCAGCCCGGACGCCGCGCTGGACGCCCTCTCGCTTCCCTACGGCCGGGCACAGCCGTGACCGAGCGTCCGTTCTCGTTTAGGGCCACGGCCCTCCAAACCCGCTCCGCCCGGGCGCGGCAGTATGCAGTGCGCCTGCGCGGCAGCCACCACGCTCCTCCAGGGCAGACGAGGCGCGGGGCAGAGCGGACCCAGGAGACCGCACGCAGGAGAAGGCCTTCCGGTCCCGGTGAGCCCGCTTCCGGCGGCAGCACCGGGGCTCAGGCCTGGCGGCCTCCCGGTACTGCACAGCGTCCTCTGCCCTGTCGCCCGCAGGCAGCGCGGTCTGCTACAGAGAAACGGCGCTGTAACTTTTAATTCCACATCAGACGTCTTCCTTCGCAAGCCGCTCCGGAACGCCCTCAGCCACCGGCTGCAGCGGGCCTGGCGGGACGCGGAGAGCAGAGCTCTCCAGCTGCCCTCCCAGCCGCCCTGCGGCCCGCCCCCTCCCGCAGGACCTGTCGCGGCCCAGTGACGTCACGCAGCCAACACAGGGATGGGACCGCCTGAGATCCCACCTCAAACGTACGCCGCCTCCATCCAGAACCATCTTCTGAGCTTAATCAATCCGTAACTAAGCTCAGCTGATCAGGAACAATCAAATTAACGTTAACTCTAATGAATGGCAAATCTCATCTCACACACAACAACAAAAATACTGAAACGTGAGATTAAAGGAGGAAAATATTCAGAATTCAGATTGATTCTTAGGAACCTTGCCAGTATTGTTTATAAACAAACGCCTTTGCAGGGACGCTGCCTTACCAGACCCGCCGTGAGAAGGGGAATTGGGTCTTCTGGGGGTTCTGTACAAGCACTGAAGTTCATGTTTCACTGCATTATGTAAGTTTAGCTTTTACTGATGACTATGGCAAATAAGAAGTATTCTCCAGGTGAAATAAACTTCCATTGCTTTTCAGGCAACGCTGAGCTGCACGTTTTATATGGGATTGGAGGGTTTTAATGCACACATCCTGCTGGATGGAACTGTGACAGAGGCAGCTGCTGGAAGAAAAAAAAGTCCTAATTCTTTACTACAAACATCCACTGTGATTTTAAAAATACAGGAAAAAACCAGAATGCTCACACTGACAAAGACAAAACCAAGCTGCTTTAAAACCGACAGCTTAAGGATAACTTCTGTGAAACAGACACGAGGCCAGATTCCATAGAACTCCATTAAATCTGCAATCACATCTCTTCTGTTTGTGATTAATTACTTCCCTAGCCAAAGGGAAACTAATGGAATACCTGTTTAATTATGAGAAGATATTCAGGACTATATTACAGTATCAAGATATGAATATAAGACAGATGTAGTAGACAATACTTTACAGTTTGGTAAAATACAATCTCCCTGAAAAATAGAAAATAGAGTTACCAAAGCCTGCTGATCCAGCTCCTGTTTGCAACTCTGCTGCTGGTTTGTAGTGAAACTTTCAGTAAAATAGTTGTTTCCCCATTTACAAGTGGCAGCTACCAACACTTCTCTTCCTCATACAACTGAGGAACACAGAATCGAGTTAAAGCCTGCTGCAGCTGCAGAGATATCCACTGAGAAGACAGTTATATAAATGGATTAACTTTTCTGTTTTTAAAGTGCATGGTATAATTGGCGTGTAGCAGAGGGGAAAATGGACTCAAAATGAGCCTTTTGAAAGAGATACAGAATGAGAGGAGAGTGTCTTGCACTGAGGTTATGTATTTAACAGTTTTACATGAAATATTTATATATAAAAACTTTTTAAGTGCTTTTCTCCAATTTAAAAATCTAAAGAATTCAAAAATAAGGCATTCAATATTTGAAAAAGTACAGATTTACAAAATGTGTATATTCTGTCATGAAAATTCCACACCAACATTATACACTTGGAAAAAAAATACAAACAGGATATATTACAAATTTATGTAGCAATAACTTAGTTCATACCATGCAATAAGAAGTACGTTAATCAAGATACACAAGCTTTAAGGTTTCCTAAACTGGAGGGCTTAATTCTGTTTGCAAATGAGTTTTTATGCAAATTCTTAGAGCTGTGGCACTTGAAATTCTTGGTAGCCTTTCTATTGAGAGTTAAATTGTACATAATGATTATGAGGATGGAGAGTAACAAAGCAGCTGTTACGAATCATTCCAACTTTGTTCGACAATAGCTGAAACTCTTTTCTCATATTCACGTTTGTTCTCCTGATAAAGCTGTGCTGCCTGACTGTTTGCTGGACTGTTTGGATTAGGTTCATCAAGCAGAGACTGTAAAAAAGGGAAAAACAGAAAGTGAGACAAACCAACCACTTATAGAACAGCAAAAAACAATATCTTTCTTATCAAATGCTTCAGGAAGCAAACATGACATAGAAAAGCCCACTTAAAAAACAAAACACAATAAAACACGTTAAAGTGAAGATTAGGCACCCCTGCTGAACTTCCAGTTACACATTTTATGTACATTAGCACTGTATACATTTGTAGGCTCCTCATGTCCTTAGGAGCAGCTACACAGACATTTGTGCCAGTTTGCAGTATGACACCAACTGATTATTTGGCAGTTACACTACTAATGTCACGCAGGACTAAGGAGAGGCATAAGTCACTTCTACAAAACTTCACTGTAGAAATATAAAAACATCCATACAGGAGAAAAAAAACGTTTATTTTCAGTGTGCCATATAATTTCTATTTATTCCAAGTAAAGCAGATTTCAGCAGCACTGAAGACCAAGGCTTTGTGAAATGGTTTCAAGTGTTACATTACACAAATTTTACACCTGACTGCCCATCTTAACTAAAAACAGATAAAAAGGAAGCCAAACCTGTTTTCTTGTGAAAATTATCCAGTGGCAATTTTGTAGCTGAAAAATCAGTAATTACGTAGGTCAGCACTTGGTGTTTATTTGATCTAAAAAGCTATTGCTTAGCCTGCACGCATCTGAAGTTCCTTGACAGAAGTATCTGCCAGTTTTGTCACTGAGCTGTGTACTCTCCAAACCAGACTTGTAACAGCATACTTAACTGCTAAAATAGATTTAAAGTTACCTGAATTGAAGTTAAAATAGATGAGACATCGTATGTCGGACTCCACCGATTCTGAAGAATATCTAAACATATGCTACCATCCGCATAAACTGTGAACACAACAGACGTATCATTTACCATTTATCAGACTTATCTTACATTTTGTTCATTAAATACAGTTCAAGCATGAACTACTGTATCAATTTGGTCTGGGTTCAAAAAATGCTTTAGGACAGATCATAGCAGCTATGGCTGACTATCTTATATAATTTGATACCTGGTATTTTGAAGGAGATATATTACTGGAAGTAACAAAACACCTAAGAGGAAATGAAGGAAGATCCAAAAATTATGGCAATAGCACAGGAACCGGTAGACCTAGACTCAGCTTCTTGCTCCTCCTGCGTGCTTGGCCCAGATTCAAGTCGACGTAATGCCTCTCAGCAAGCAGAGAGACATTTGCTGCAGGCATGGAATGCACTGCGCCAGCCGAGGATCTCAGTCACCATGCAGTGCATGGGGAAACTCTGCACTGTGTTTTCACACACTAGGAAAGGCACTAAGGCAGACAATAGGAAATACTGTCTGCCTGAAATACTACTTCTGTCTGAATATAAGAGCCTGTTGGAAACTGAGATTTGTCATGCAAACTTCTCCATGCTGTTTTCCTAGCTTGTTCATCCCAGTAATGAAATATAATAAAACAAAATGGTCAGAATAGGCTTTCTTGTTATGTGACAGATAAATGGTTAGAGAGTATTGCCTAAGAATACTGTCTAAGCCACGGAACTGTAGTTAAAGCCAGCCTCTGTTCAAGGAGGGCTCAAGCTACAGGAACTGCTGAAAAGGGTTTACGCGTCAACTCTCGAATTGAATCTATAACCCTTTGTAACAGAGGGGACTGGGAAAGAAAGAGGCATGGTTTACGTCTTCTGCGTCCAACAACCGGATAAAAGCTATGGAGAGCTGGAGTGAGAAGCACAGCACTCCATGGCTGCCCTCCCACCGAGGTGGGGGCAGCCCCCTCCCCTCTGCTCTCTCCTAAGAGTGCACTTTCTCGCCTGCCTCCCGCTGCCAGCGCTGCTTAGCACAGGAAACCCCATGCAGGTCGGCTTGGTTGAGCTCTCACCTGACAGAAATAAGTAACATTTGGCACCATCAGTTCCCTGCTTGGATTCATGATGTGTCTACATAGACAGAAGTGCTCTTAAATGGAAGGGGGCAGGAATCTGAAGCAGGATTGCCCCTTTAGGCCAACTTAAGTGCAGCTGTAGCTGAAAACACTTACAGATTTTGCTGCCATATTGATTGGAAAGAGACAGATAGTTGCTACTACTTAACAGCACCACAACTCCTAGTTCTTCCATCAAGCAGTTACTGCCTGCAGCAGGTAGCAGTGCAGAGGGCAAACTGTTAAGCATTCTGGAGCTCTGCAGAATACATGACCACGCCATAATAGTTAGTAAGTATTATGGCTAAATAAAAATGATTTACTCACCATTTGGATGGAACATTTTTGATAAAAACCTAACAGTTGGAGGTTTGTTTGGATATTCTTCTGAAAATTCTATTACTAGTTTAAAAGTACCTGTCCAAACAAATATAAATACAATCAGATGACCACCAACAAAAAATGCCCCAGAAACAAACAAGGTAAGTTCATTCATGCAATCCATAATCAATATTTCTTCCTACCATTATGCAAACAAACCACATTAAGTCTGCTTTCTTTTCACATATTTTAAGTGATAATGGAACTATGAAACTAATACTTACTAATAGCAATAACAACAGCAGCAGCAGCACTAGGTCCAAGCATTGAGACTCACTGTATATACAGGGAAAGCAGCTACATCCAACATCAATCATCCCACTGCCTTCCTCCCTTCTTCTGTGACCAAACACGCCTGTTCTATGGACTTCAGTGACTTTAAGGTGTTTCATTAAGAAGGCCCTATGGTGCCAGCAAGCAAAAACTGGAATTCCATCATCAGCAATCTCAGTCTTTGGAGCTCACGACTGATTCACTGAAAACCTTTATTATGGATCAGTGAATAATTTACTGCACTCCTCCAACCCAACACAGAGAAAAACCCATCTGCTGCTGATTGCTGCAACAACGCTATAATTATTAAACTCATTATTCCTCATATGCCTAGGGGAGATTCATTACACATCAACTTTCATGTTTACGTACAGATTTGGTATTCCCCCCTCTCACTGAGTTCTATTTTCAGAACAATTCAAGATTTTTCACCTGCTCTTCGTTAGAAGAACAGAGATGAATCGAACGTGCTACAGAGATGAAACCAGAAAAGCATCTTGCTCAGCTATCTTGCTGAGCTCAGCTGCAGAGATGCGAAAACACATCTGGCAGCATTAGAATAACTTCCCCCACCAAAAGCTCAAACGTTCTGTGTTTGAGCTTGGAATAACAAGCCTTGGAATAAGCACTGCTTCATAACTATCAACCACAATGGTAAGACACTGCTTACACAGAAATACAGTATTTTCATAGCTAACTCGACCTTGATCCATCACTCTGTGCTTGTTTAGACTGTTCCAACCTACATAATATCAGAGCAGAATAACGTTAATACTGACAATATTCACAAGAATGACAGAGAACATAGAAGCGTGCTGCTTACCATCTTCAAAAGGGGTCCCTTCTGGCCTGAAAGGTTTAAAAAAATAAATTCCAGTTAAAAATGACCATTACTTCTCAACATTCATAATAAACATGTATATTATTCCTTATTCACCTCAAGACAGACATAGAGACAATCATATAGATATTTAGGGAAGTCTCCAAAGGCAACCTCTGGGAGCTCTGTCCCATTCAGCAGACTTTCCCATAGTCAGTCTGTTAGTGGAAATACCCACTTTATTATCATCCCAAGCAGTGCATGTGCCACGTTTCAGACTAGAGCTGAATTAACGAGCAGATTGTTAGTAAGCTGACTTCAGGTTTAAAAAAGGATACTACCAGAGTTCCTCTTCTGGAGGACACATAATGTAACTTCCTAGATAGAACCTGTACCTCATTCTACCAGGAATCAATCCAAACACCGCCAATGCATCTGGATTTGATGGCCAAGAACATGTGGTGCTCTTATGTGCCTTTAAAGAGCCAGCCTGCTTTTTCATAACCCAGCTCCCATAAAACCTATTCTATTTATTAAGCCACATGCAAACATCATTTAAAAAAAGACAACGAATATATATATATTTTTCCCTAGACATTCTTTATTACCCCTGAGAACAGATTTTCACTGTGATTGCACACTTGGTCGTTTCTGTAAATTTCCTGACTTTACATTCAGAAAGGGGAAAAAAAGGATGCTATAAAAAAAAAAAAGAACATTCCCCCACCTCCCTCTCCCCAAAAAAAGGACTTCATAGTGAGCATAAACTCTTACCCAAATATAACTGCATTCCACTGCATTATATTATTCTCAGATGGTGCACCACTGACACCCACAGGAGGGTCTTCTTGCAATCTAGAAATTACAAATATAGAACAGCAAGCCTTACATAAGTGAAATGCTTCCACCTGCAAGTCTGACTCAATAGTAACATCCACTTTTAAATCTCTTCTCATTCTAAATTACTGAACAAAGCGTTGCATGCAGATTAGCAGTATACCAAAAGACACCAAGGTTTGCTCCTGTATTACATCAACACACTATGATTCTATGATGATTCTATGACAGCCCAGTGGGTTGAGGCAGGTGTGCAAAGCACCATAAGTAATGATGTTTTAAAGCACCACAGGAAGCTGGGATGGATTCACAGTACCACCCAGATGGTTATGGAAGAGCAGAGCAAGTAACTGCTGCTGGCTGCCACAGTGAAACAGAGCAAAAGCCACCGCCAGAGACAGGAGCTGAGCACAGTGCAATGATACTTACAGGACAAACTTACTGGAACTAAGGGCAAAGAACTGTCTACTGAGCTTTTTCTGCATCCCTAAGTCTGTGCACGATGCAGCTAAATTTGGTATAAGCCTGCTTTGGCTGCTGAGCTGACTGCTTCAAAAGGGAAGAGGGAGCAAGGGGAAACCTTTGTACTGTTCCCTGATAGCAGTTCAACAAATGTAAATATTTGACTCTAAAGCAGTAGTGGAAGCATTTAAAATTCTTTGTAGTTCCCTAATCCTTGGACTAGGGAAAAGCACGCTGCTTACTGAAAGCTGAATAAACTCATGCCAGACAAATATACGCTCTAACTAATAACAGGACCCAGATTCCCTCCTCCTGCCCATTCTGTGTGTTTCTGCTAAAGGATCACGTATGACCCTGGAACTACAAAAAGCAGTAACCTCCCACACCACTGGGGACTGCCCAGGCAGATCCTTTCAGTGACAGCTCCCATCCACTGCACACACTTGAGTCATGCAAGAATAAAGAAAATGAAGTAAGTGCCTTCGCTTTGATGCAATTGTTCAGCGTTAACATGAGATTTGACCACACAGCAGAATAACGTTAAGAGCAAACCCTCACTGGAAGCCCTACAGACCGAGGGACAAACTCTAACTCAGTTTCAGCCCATTTGTGCAGACTGACTTAGGGCTGACCCAGGCACAGCGCCAGCAGCGATGCCTGCAAGTCCCCCCATGCCTGGATGTCCATCCCTGGCACAGCAAGTACAGCTGCTCATGTACACGGACACCAGCAATGACGCTGCCTGCAGAGCCAGGCTGGCAGCTGGGCTCTGCCTGCTTGCAATCCAGATCCCCTGCGGACTGTGTTTACATCCTTGCTCTGTGAGCACATGCAGTCCAGACAGCTTAATTTGAACAGCATAAACCACCTACTATTTTGGTCAGGGAGAGCAGGAATGTGTTTTCTTCCATGCCGGACTGCACGCTGCTAATAATGCCTGAGCACTCTGCCTGATAAACGTATCGGGAGGATGGCTTTGGGTTTTAGAGCAGTTTTAAAAGTTCACGTGCACCCTGCTGTCAAAAGGTCTAACGAACTACAGACAGGTTGTGGCAAGGGCTGCACACCAGGCTGGTCTGAACAGGGCCTGGAATTAGTAAGAATTAGGGAAAATATAATGTTTGTAAGCCCTTTTCTAACAATACTTACACACAGACAACGTTTATACATAACAGTACGTATATGCAGTAAAAATAACATTTCTCTGTTGGTTTAATTAGGTGATACAAGACACTGCTCCCTTTCCAATACTCCTGGCAATTATAAGATGCAAAAGGAGTTTATATTTAACCAAGTGAATCAGAGCTCACAGCACGGCCTGCTGTTTCAGAATGAGGTAAGAGCAACACAAGGCTGAACAAAAATATAACTGGGGGGGGGAAGGAGGAAGGGGAAGAAATGGACATGAGATAGCTACATGTTTTAGGGTACTGAAGTGGTCAAATATCTGATAAAGAAATGGGAGCGCGTTCCACGTTTCACTGTGCCTGCTCTTCAAAGTGTTCTCCACCTTCAATGTCAAGATTATCAAGCCAGTCCTTCCGAGATCACAAAACCACAAAGAAAGGTCTGATCGCTATCCAGAAACACGGCTCAGCCCGGAGCACATCGCTCAGCTCTGGGCGCCTGCGCAGCTACGAGATAAAGGAAGCCCGGCGCTCGGATCCCGGCGCTGCGGGTCACGGCGGGGGCGCTGCCCGCTCCCGTTCGGCTCCCATCGCTGCGGGGCGGCGTTGGGGTACGGCGCACACCGACTGCTCCCCGCTGCGCTTTCGGGTGCGGGTACGACAGCTCCGCTAAGGAGGGAGCCCCTACCCGAGCTGACTCATCTCAGGCCGAGGAGGAAGCGCACCGAGCCGTGACGTTTACAAAACATAACAACAAACCCTCACAGCACTTTTCCTCCGCTCCCAGTTATGACCGTATCCACACGCGAGACGGGAAATAAAGCACCCCGCAGCCCGCGGCTCGCTCGGTAACGCTCCGAACACGCGGCGAACGGCTGCTCCGGGGCACCCGGCTGTGTTACACAAGATTGCTCAGGATGGAAAAGCTCGGGCAGAACCGCATGCGCACAGAAACGTTAAAGGGCATTTCGGTTTTGCTTACATGCGGAGAACGAAGCGTCCGCTAATTGCCGCGCTCCATATTTAGAAGCCCCCCGCGAGCCCTCGTTCCGGACGCGGCCCGCGGGGCGCACAGCGGGGCCGCCACGCGCGGAGGGCGCCGTTCGGGCGCAGCGCGGCCACGGCCGGGAGGCGCGGCCCCAACTTTCACCTCAGGCGCCCCCGGCCGCCCCGGGGGGATGGGAGA
This sequence comes from Gallus gallus, assembly GCF_016699485.2. Classification (NCBI taxonomy): domain Eukaryota; kingdom Metazoa; phylum Chordata; class Aves; order Galliformes; family Phasianidae; genus Gallus; species Gallus gallus. The sequence goes on from NC_052544.1 coordinate 15,468,761, forward strand.
GAACGGCCCCGAGCAGAACCGGCCCCGGGGAGCTCCGCCGGCCCGGCCCGCGCCGCACGGCGCTCCTTAAAGGGGGAAGGGCTCTGTCCCGCTGCCCGAAGCGCCTCAGATCCGCCGGGACCGCGGGAGGGTCGCCCGGAGGCGCCGGGGGAGGGGGGCGCGCGGAGGCTCCGGCGTCCCCCTCCCGCCCTCAGCACGGCCCCGGCCCCGCGCCGCCGCTCACCTCTTGAAGTCCCGCATCAGCCTGCGCCGCGCCGGGGTGGACATGATCGCGGCGGAGCACCGTCCCCCGGCCGCAGCACCGCCTCCCGCACAAACAACCCGCAATGGCGTCTCCCTCCGCGCCGGGCGGGGCCGGCCGACGTCGCGGAGGCGGGCGTGGAGGGAGGGAGGGAGCGCTCGGCTCGGCACGGCCCTCCGCTATTGGGGGTGTGTGGGGGCGGTCCGCCCCGCCCCTCCGTGCGGAGCGCTGCGCCGCCTGGGGAGGAACGCGGCGCCGGTAGCCCTGAGTGCGGCGTGGGAAGCGCCTCGCCCCGCGACGAGGACTCAGTGCTGCGCCGTGAGCTTCTGTTGACCTGGGGCGGTTTGTTTATTTCAGGTGACGGCCCGGGGCTCGCCCTAAGCAGCTTTTATCGGGGGATAAAGGGCAAACCTCGACGTGGGTCGGGCTGTCCCGCAGGATGGGAACGGCACGGACTGAAGCCGCTCCTCCTCAAGCCCTGACCCAGTTCTCACGCAGAGCCTTGGCAGCTCGCCGCAGGTCAGCGATTCCATGTGCCTCCGTGCCTTTCCTTCAGGTGTTTGTAAGAAAGCCATAACCAGCATGAGACTCATCCTGAAGTGAGAGAAATAAACACTGTGCTCATCCTTCTGCCTGTTTGTTTCACCCCCAGCTATCCACGTGTTTGAAAAGCATCGATCCTGAGTTACTTCTGGATTGGAATGCAGCTGATGCTGTGAGGGGACAAGTCTTCTAAAGAGGCCGAGGAATAAGAACTGCTCCTTCCCCAGTCCTTACAGCACTGCTCCCCACACTCGTGGGAAACAGCTCCTGCCGAGCGGTTCTCTCCTCTGCACTGCCCTCCTACCAACACACGTGCTGTGACTTTACATCCCACTGCCAGTCCTCCAGCTTTAATGCAGCTTCTATTTAGCTCTAGCTACTTCACAGGGGAGAAAGAGTGTTAAAAAAACCCAAAAAGTGCAAGCCGGGCCCTGTATAAATAATTAACATCGGTTTAACAGCATTCATGATTTTACTATTAATGTGCGCCTTGCTGCAGCTGCCCAGGCCCAGCAGTGAGAGCGCCCTGCTGGAGGGCAGCCCGAGTCATCCCCACGCCCTCCTGCTGGGCAGGTCACCACTGCCTGGAAATCCTCTGTCAGTCCATTCTGAAACCCCACATAGCTTCCAGCTGGCTCACAAACCTCTTCAGCAAAACCTCAACGAGAACAATTCCCCTCTGATAACACTGGGGAGAGCAAAAGAAACAAAAAGGTCACCACTTCCTTAAAATCATTTCTCTTCCACTGCTTTACTGGATGTGGGCACCAGCCAAGCCCTCACCAAACCCTCCCTCCCCTTTTCTTTTTCGGTTTCTTTGGAAGAAGCCTGCTGTGGGCCGCTCTGCAGCAGCTGGGAAGCTCAGCCACTGCTGTGCACAGGCATCAAGTGCTCACAGCAGAGGATGCTGATCCTCAGCCCCCTCCTGGGCAGCACAGCAGGCTTGGACACAGTCGTGCCCAACAAGACAGCCTCACAGGCTTTGGCATTATCTAACTCAGTTTTCTTTTCAGTCTCATCTGGTAGATAAACAGGTGTGGCTGCTGACTTCATCAAGAAATTGAAAGCTTTAATATTCCCCCCCTTCATTCCCCCCCCCCCCGAAGAACCAGCTGATTTCTGCTCACTGTGTGACATATAGGTTTGAAGATCCAGTTAACTATAACCCAGTCTACTTTTAAAAAACCTGGCTCAGACGATGGAGGCCCACCGCATCCATCCCAACGGCCGCAGGCGGCACCGCGCGGTGGGACAGCCCGCCCGCAGGGAGGCGCCGCTCCGAGGGAGCGCGGGATCACCCGACGCGCCCATGACGTCACAGGGGCGCGCCACCCGTTGCCATGGCAGCAGCGCGCGTTCCGCAGAGCCGGCCGTGCAGCCCGGCCCGCTGCTGGGGGCTGTGTGCTTTGCCTACAGCCTTCCTCCTTTCGACGTGGCACGTGTTTGTTTGTTTTTGCTTTTTCCCTTTTGTTAAACAAAAGGCAAATGGCTTGGAAATCAGAGCTGCATCACCAGCAAAGTATCTGGTGACTCATGGGCTGCTTTGTGCACAAAGCAGCCTGAACAATTTGTCTCTGAAATACTTCGCTGTCACATGAAAATGGGAATCTAAAGCAAATTTCCAATCTGGGGAGAAAGTTTGGATGCTGACAAAAACAGTCTGTGCTTAAAGCAAGTAGTGGAAGAACACGTGAATTTCTGCTGGTTACCACCGACCTGACTGCAGGGAGCTGCCGCTGTGCGCACTGCCATCCAGCAGCACTTCCCTGTGTGATCCTTCCCTGTGTGTGTTCCCCGGCTTTGCCAGGCAGCAGAGGGAAAGCAGGGCTGGCTGAAAGGCCACCTCTTGTTCTCTTTTATTCCAAAGGTCAGCCCTGCTGTCTGGGCTGCCTGCTGCCCTCACTGCCCCAGGTGGCCCTACTGTCAGCTGCGGGTGACGTCACTTCGCTTTGGCTCTCTTCCCAGGATTCTCAGTGCACATTGGCCACAAAAGGGGTGGTGTGTTTATTATACCAGTGCTGTGCCGTCCCCAAACAGATGAAGGATTATCTACAAATACTTCCTTGCAGAGAGAGATTTCAGCATTGTAAATCACAGAATCACACCGAATCACAGAACTGTAGGGGCTGGAAGGGACCTCTGGAGATCCACCAGTCCAACCCCTTAGAGCAGGGGTCCTGCAGGAGGTTGCATAGGAAAACACCCTGACAGGTTTGGAAACTCTCCAGAGAAGGAGATTCCACCACCCCTCTGGGCAGCTTGTGCCAGGGCACTGCCACCCTCGAAGTAAAGAAGTTCTTCCCCTTGTGATGGTACAGTGAGATCTCCCTTCCAAGTTCAGTGGGAACATTTGCACTTAGACATATTTCCATGATTTTTCTTCAAGAATTTTGCTTTGGACATGTACCATGTTGGAATTTCTCCTAGTCAGAGCAGCCATCTCTGATGTAATTGAACTTCTGCACTTTATGAAACCTAGAACCATAACCTGTCATCAGATTGCAGGCTTATCCATTCAGATCCATAGCTTTATGCTGTCTGTTCAGCCTATGTCCCCACTTTGCAATAACTTGATGCAGCATCTCCTCCTGAGCATTGCTCCAGGAGGAGTTACCTGAAGATGTGCAGGAGGTGTCTCTGCTCTAAAGGATGACTTTCATTCTGTTATGCTTAAATGGGCAGGGAGATATGGGATACAAGAAATGCATACATTCAGGAGCACCTGATTGAGATTTCATTGCTTGTACTAATGTTGTGAAACAGTGGAACGTGACCAGAAGAAGACAATACTTTAATTTTTCAAACACATTATTTTTTCTTATTAGTACAGCTGAACGTGTGAATGCTGTTTTGTAAAGTATTCTAATTAATCTACTAAATGGCATTTCCTACAAGAAATCCCATTCTGTTACAGCCCATAGCCTTAGCTCGTATGAGTAGTTCAGCCAGCTTAATTGGGAATGTCCACACACATGGCACATCAGAGATTGCTAATTAGAGGAGTTGGGATTTTCAGAAGAGCCTAAGAGATCCAGGAGCAGAAGTGCTAGTCCACTGTGTCATAAGCATTCCAGCCAGTTAATTGAAATTCACTGATGTTATAATTACCACATTCACTGAAATGCAGTTAGGGATGCTAATGGATCTAAAAAAATGGTTCTGTTCAGACACTGAATCTTGTTTCCCCTGATGTCAGTGGGAACGGAAATGGATTTTGGTTTTGCCATATCCATTAAGAAAAAATAAAAAATCCAATAGGCAATTTCCTGTCATAAAAAGATTTGAGAGAGAGCAGATGGGGGAAGATTAATGCAATTGTGATGCACTTTCTTTTTTTACCAGCTTGTTCTGTTTCATTTTTAAGAGCGTACCTAAAATGCACTCTTCCACATAGAAAGCTTATTCATTAGATCTTAAAATAAATTATAAAGATCTCATCTACAAATCCACAATGCTAGTGGTGATACCAGGCATCACTAACACCACAAAAACTTGAACAAAAAAAAAATACAAAGTACTTGTTTAGCACAGACCAGTGAAGCCTTCACTAGCAGGCTTTTCTGATGCACTTTCACTGGTCACAGCAAGGGCTGTTGCTTCAGAGAAGTGAAGGACCTCATTCATTCATGGGGAACAGGGGAAATCAAAGACTGGCAGCCAAGATCTCCTTCAGTGGCCAAATTGCAGCATTTGCAGAAAGGCTGCTGTGCTGCTCAGAGGGGAGGGCACTGCAGTATGATTCTGTTTGGTTCTCTTGTGCCCTTTAAAATCTCTGATATCCTAGTGAGAAATCTGTCTAAGCCTGTAAAGTCATTTCTCTTATTGATGTGTTGACTGAATCACAGATACATTTTCAGAAAGTGTCAAGTTGGAACAATTATGTTTTTTACTTGAAATGCAGCTTTGAATTGAACTGTATGAGAGAGAAAGACAGCCAATCCATTATACTATTTGGATTCCTCGGAAGTCTTTTTAACCCTTCGAATTCCTGCCACAAACATTTAGAGAACTTCCTGCAGGATTCATTTTATTTTGTCTTAGTTGTGTTTATTTGGGTTCCTTTTAGAAGAAATCACACACAGACAGCATGAAGGGGCATTACAAAGCGACTCACTGCAGAACTGTCTGCCATTATAAAGCTGTGGCAGCTGAAAACAAAAATGGAAATTGATGGACAGAGGATAGTCTTTCAGAATTATGACAAGATTTTTTTGGTATTAACAGAGGTATTAGCCCATCTATTTCAGCCATGTAATTTATTTGGCTAGGTTAGAAGAGTCTGTTCTTCATCTGGATGGTGAAGGCAGAAGAGCAGAGACTCTCAGAAGACGCTTCAGGTAATTCTACTTAAGCAAGAACTGAACACTTAAATCAGACGTTCTGAATAACTGAAGGATGAATGCCTTTGTTGGTATAGGGTTCCTACCCTTCTCACCTAGACTTTTTCATTTAATAAGCACAACTATAGAAACTTCAGTCTTTTCTTGTGCATCTGAAGCTTAAAAAGAAGCACAGCATAGACAAGTGCAATCTGGAAATAAAGATACTGGGTCTAGAGAGAAAGGGGCAGCCAAAAAAACCTTGAGTTGGTGTATCATTGCCACAGCTACTCTGAGAGTCCATTCATAACCCCATCTAACAAAGTAGAGGAGTATTTTGGGACAGTTTGCAGCCAGCAGACTGCTCCTAAAGGGAATATTTTCTTCAGCATAATTAGATAAAGCTCTAGGGCCCTTACCTACCCTAGAACTGGAAGCTAAAATAATAACTCACCTTCCATCAAGACCCTGTACCACTTCAGTAAGATGAGCCAAAAAAGAGTGAACTAGGTTACATAGCAATAGAATAAGATCCAGACATCCTAGATGATATTGAAGTAGGTGGAATGGCAAAAAAGAAAAAAAAAAAGAGAGAGAGAATTTAAGTAGAGAACAGAAACTGAACAGCACTAGGTGAAAATTCTTTATAGCCTAGTAATGTGCTCTTATGAAATCAACAGATGTAAGCTCATAACTACACACACATTTGTAAACGAGTGACTCCTATAGACTGCAAACCGATGTTGGTTTGTTTCTGTATGTGGTAACACACAGCACTGCTCATATTATGACATACAGTCTGTATACCTTCCTGACATTTTACTGGCTTACTGTGAACCTCACTGCCTCACTGCCTTGTGCTCAGCTAGCCAGCCAGCAGGTGTGGCTATAGAGCCTGGTCCTACCTCTGAAACAACCGGACGTCTTTCGGCTGCCAGTGAACAGATGAGGATGTAATCACTGTGACCATTTCTAAGAAGGATATGATAATACTGCAAGCTTACTTTCAGCATCAGAAACCCCAGGGCATGTTCAGAAGCCATAGTTGTAAACACGACTGCTACATATGTGGGAGCCCTTCATGCCTGTAATAACACTCAGTTAAAAAAACGAATCTCATAGAAATTTCCTGAACTGGAACAGCCAAATGGATTATTTTTAGTTCAGGTTTTAATGTCTTATCATTTTAAGGGAAACCAGTTGCCAGGTGAAAAATCTTACATACAGCTTGAACAGAAGTAATTCTCTTCTGTGCAAGACTTCAAACCTATTTTTACAGATAATAGCTCCACAGCTATTTCTGGTTTTTAGGTTTTCCAGCCACAGCATCATTAACAAAAGTAAAGCTAATGTACCAAAAAGTTAGGAGGAATATCTTAGCTAAAAACTATTTTCAGCATACTTTTACAGTGCTGAGAGAAAATACTAGTTAGTAATCCACCATTGCCCGTGAAACCCCTTTTCTTCTGAAAAATAATTGTAAGCTGTACCCTGCTGAGCAGGATGACAGACATGAAAGATTTAAAAATATTTATTAAGTATTATTTATTATTAAATATCTAGTATTTAAATATTCATTGTGTATTACCTACTTAGAATTCATGTAGTCTAATTCTGTATATGTTTATCCTGTATAATTAGAAGCCACTTGCTTTGGCTGTAGCCTTTTATCCTAACAACTAAACACGTTTCATCTGCGAGCGTTCTGCAACTTTATGTCAAAACTTTTTGTATTTGAGTTTTAAATACATTTTTCTTATCTTTTATGGCCTTATAACATAACAGTTATTTAAATTCAGTAATTGCAATACAAAATCTTGAAATACGAACAGAATTTTACATAACACTGAAATGGAACAAAAAATTCATACCATTAAAATTAGGGCACATCTTAATTTCTTCTTATTTAATCTTGCATTTTCTGTTACACTTAAATATAAGGACTGCGTGGCCCTTTTGGGTTTGCTCTCTGGCCTGTGACTTGCTGCCAGCCTGTCTGTGCAGGAGCGATGCCAACACTGTGGCAGGATTAATGAAGTGCTGACTGACAGAAACAAACAGTAGCAACTCTTTCTGTGAGTTATCTAAGATTCACTGTATCCAGCACACACACATGGGTGAGAAAAACCATATAGGCCCTCTGAAGAAAGCAGATTTACTATAGTTAAACCTTTAATGAGAACTTCCATGTGTAATAAACAGTTTAGAATGCTTCACAAATTTGTGTTTATTAAGTGTATATGCTACGTATAGCTATTCTTTATCAGCACTAAGCTGGTACATCACCATGTCTTGAGCTCAAATACTGGGACAATTGTAAGAGATTAAAGTGAGATTTAGATGCTAGGCTATTTTTAAAATCTCTTACTCTACTAATGCATATTCCTATATAATCCTAACTAAAAAATTATTTTGAGGGTTCAGAGTAAGTAGGGAAAGGGGGGCTTAATGTAACTAAATCCAGAAAAAGCCTTGATAAGCTACAGGTTTGAGTTGGAGCTGAGAAAATCAGATTTCATTCACTGCATCTCAGCTCGGAAGGTGGGAGAGAATTCTTGGAAGATCTCACAAAGAAAAGCAGTACCTCTGAGGCTCCAAGATAAGATGTGAAAGGTAGGCAGAGCTAGCCAATTCTCCAAGAACAAAAAATAAAATAGATTTTCTATAAATTGGCAAACGGACCTGACAGTAGCCTAGAAGACATCTGGATCATGCTCCTTCCTTGCTGTGCTGCTGGCTGAAGTGATTTGGGGTGAATGAAGTAATCTTATTGCTGAACACGCCAGATTCCTCATCTGTGAAATGGTATTGACTTCTGAAAGGCCTTCTGAGAGCTACTGATGGGAAATGCTAGCTAGGATAAGTATTAAAATGGGATGTTCTCCCCACAAAAGAATGATATTTGAATTCTTTTAGAACCACGCTGAAAAAGAAAGTTTTAAAATGGTAGATAGAGAGATGATAATCAAATGAGTTCTGCTGTTAAGTGCTTTGATACCAGGAAACTATGATTTGTCTGCGTGCTGAACACCTCTGCTGCCCTGCCCAATTAGCAAACATAACATCATTGAAATGGGGAATCATAATGCAAGCAGGAACCTCCTTACAAGAAGAAAACTGGAAAGAGAGGGAGGTAGTACTTTTACAAGTAATTGGAAATAACTACCCTGTACAGAAATACCTACTGGACTTACTGGTGCAGATGAAGGTACAACCAGATTGCAACATTACCAGCCATAGGCTACACAAGGGATGCTTGCAAATATAGACCAACCATGCAGCTCCAGCACTTTTGGTCTTTGTTATTAGTTCCTATGGTTTTTGTTTGCTTTTCTGCAGAAGAGAAAATATCAAAAACAGTATTGATTGCCTATAAATGATTGTTTAAAAACATGCCACGGTTGCTTAATTGCTGAGATATCTCTTCCAAGTGAAAAGACTGATTTTAAGAAACAGAGACTGAGTTAGACAAAGGGTACCTTACATCAACCATTATTCTGAAGTGCTGCAGATATCCTTCCATACTGTTTGTGGGGCAGTGCAATTCTGACAGTAAAAGCTGTACTTTGTAAAGCTCTGTTCAACAGCAGTCTCTAAACTTAATGTAACAGCTGTTGAAACAAAACAGTTATTTTCCTAGCATTTTGGACTCATTGATTAATTTTTTTTTTCTGTTCTTGTCACAGAAATCTTATGTAGACTGTGACAAGACAGAATTACATGGAATATACAAACATCCTCTCAAAATTCAGAACTTGAATCATCCCTTGAAATACTTGAATACAGCTGCTAATTATCTCATAGACTGTATTTCACTGCAGTTTGAAGAACATACGATGCCAAAGGAGAAAGCATTCAGTAACACCATATAGTCTTTAACTGTGTGAGTGCTTCTCAAAAACAGAAGCCTTTCTAAGGGGGGAAACATTATGATAATAATTTCAGTGCAGAAGCGAGAAACAGCCAATGTAGGGGACATTCCTCCATTAAGAGTTTATAGATGAAATATACATAAAGTTCACCTTTCCTGACAAAATGAAACTGGTCGGGAGGAAAGAGAGCAATTCTCCTTGTTTCATGCAGCAGGAGGTGCACCAAGTATCAGGCTCTCTGACAAAATCCACTGATGTTAAAATATTGTTCTGCTTTTGTTCTGAGATGGAATGCCTTGGGATCTCAAACTATGATCCACCCTATTCTTCATTTCCATACATTGTACCAAGAAGCTTCATTACGTTCAAGATAATGTTTCAGTATTCGAATGCTGAAAAATCGAAAAACTGTGATTTCAGCAAAAGATCAACGTGTGCATTTAACAAATGTATTATTATTTCACTAAGTCTTAGAAGCAAATGCAGCATTACTGAAGATGGAAACAATTTTGTTGATATCATTGAACACACGTAAGCCAGAATGAAACATAAATGTCCACATAATCCTCTGTGACCTCTCAATTATTCGCACACAGCACAACAGCAATTTCATAGGTTATAATGAAGAGAAGCGTAACTCAAACTTTCAATGGCACGTGTGCTTGTCCCTTTAACTTTCTTACTCAGTAATCAGTGAGATAGATTAATTTGCAGTGTATTTTAGCAGCAGTAAGAGCTGAAGCACAAATACCTTTGCCCACTGTGAGTCTGCATGTTCTTTGTGATGCTATTTTCCATCGTGATTGTATCTCTGCCATAGCGCCTCATTATCAGAGGAAAAGTCATTGCACGCAGAAGACAATGTATTGGATGCTAACCATGGCGGAGTTGTGTAGGATATGCTTTGTATCTAAAGCTGGAGCTGACTAGAACAAAGAAGGGCTAGTACAAAACAATTGCTGTAACTTCACACGGATTAAAAAACATTTCAGTAATAACTTTCAAGATCCTAAAAATGCAGCTTAGAGAAGTTTTACTCAAATAGTTATAACAGAGTGTAAATATTTTTTTAGATTTAGGACAGCCCAGCACTGCCCACTGCTGCTCAGCCTCTGCTCAGACTGTGTCCATCTTAACCACAGTAATTAAAAAAAAAAAAAAACAACAAAAAACTTCCTTGACTGAACTTGTGAAACTGGTTGCCATCCAGAGAGTAGCATCTTGCTTCCTGAAACTGGCAAAACATTCACTGATTTCTAGGAACATCAATGTTTGATTTGGATTATCTGCCTCAATTCTACCTTCCAAATCACATCAAACCCAACTTCATTTGTTAGACAATTCTTAATACCAGGCCAGCTAGCTTTTGCTTGTTAGTATCTACTCTTCTTTAAACGCATGCAATCGGGCCACAGTGTACCCCTTTGGTGTTACATAAAACCCACAGGTGTACTGTCATAAAGAGGTTCACTGTAGGGTGGCAATGGAAACATATTGGCATGAAGAAACGCCCTCTTTAACTGAGTTGGTCATATGATTGGTATTTGGCAGAGACTCACAGCATGACTCAGTGAAATCTTTTAACAGTGAAGCTTCTCATATAGTAAATATTCCCAAGCACTAGACTCTATAGTTTTATTTCACTGAAGCAAAATCCTATTATATTAAATTATAATGTGGAAACATTCTCTGTTTTAATTTAATGAATACAGCTCTTTAAGTCTTTGCCATCTGTTCCACCCTTTAATTACAAAAACAAAAAAGAACATTCACAATCTCATCACAGAAAGAAGACTAGAAGTGATTTGGATATACAGGTAAGTATTATACCCTGACTGCTAGCACCTGTTACATACATGGTTTCAGTTGATAGTAAAGCTAAGCTATGCTGGTATCATCCTGGTTTTAAATACATGCACTGGTAGTTTCAAATGAATAAGTGGTTATTCATTCCTTCACCTGAAAATCTTATTCTCCAGCACTGTGGCTTTCATTCTAGAGATAACTGCTTTTCAGGATAAGTGAATTAATCTTTGTGCTTGCAAGTCATTGAGCACTTACAGTCTTCTGGGGCAAAACACGGCACAGAAAAACAGTAAACAAAAGGCCATGTTACAGCTACTCATTGCCAGCAGGTGTTTGGTTTGTTGGGTTTTTTACTTTTAGTTTTTTTTTACATCATGGGCTCTCCTCTGTAAAAGGAATTTTTACATGTATTTCTTCTGGATGATCATGTAGAATGCATTTACATTTAAAACACATGAACAAAAGGCAAGCATTTGCATTCAGTGGTGCTGCCCAAAAGCTTGTTCATTTGTATCATTTACAGACATAAGAAAATAATAGGTTTGTTCACCTAGTAGTCACAGATTTCCTCTTAAGGATAACTTACACTTCAAAAAAAGTGCATTTCAGTTTAAGAAAAACAAAAACCAAACAATAAGCAAAACTGATCAACCAGCAAAATCTGTAATAGTTCCTGTAACACCTCACAGAAGTGGAAATGAGAACTGATACAAGAGACATCCCATCTCCTGACCCCCCAGCCCATAGTACCTCCTGCTATACTGGTTTCATAGTACAGAGTAAAAGCAAGAGTTATTTTCTGGAAAACAGAAGCGTATTAAATAGTCACATGAAACCAGAAGAACTTGTTGTGAAAGAAGTCAGTCCTATCTCAAGGCTACTGTAACATACACAACTTTATTGTGGAAATTCTTTCACTTGCTATATTACCTACACATGAATAATTCTTGTCCCATTTTAGTATGTTTGCCCGCTGCCTCCATTGGACATTGTAAAAAAAAAAAATCAGAACAGTAGTAGCTGAACCAATTAAGTTGCTTGGAATACCAGAAGTACAAATATGAAAGATCTTCCTTTGCAATAGATGCTATTTTTTAAGGGAAGTGTAGCTATACTGAGGATAGAGAGAGCCCTTCATGAAAAGGTATGTTGAGGGGCTACAGCTGGAAACAGCTGCAACACAGGATGGTAAGATACACACAGTTACACAGCTGGGAATAGCTTATATTATTACTTTGATGACCTGGATCTCTGTGTTTCACAGTAGCAAGCAAGGCTATTACTAGCTTCTGCTTTTGAACTTGAAACTGTCAGCTTTCGGATGCACTTACTGCCTATGAAGAAAATTCAGCTAGTTATTCATCTGACACAGCTCAAGAGCAGCATGAACTTGGGCAGTCTGGGCCTGTAAGCTTTCAGGATTTGTTGGCCTGGACTTCTACCAACTACATGTTTGCAGCACCTGTACAACAGACATGCAACAAAATGTACTGGATATGTGTACTTCAAGGTTAACAAAAGGAAAGTGCTATTTTGTTACTGAAGTACTCAACAGTTACCACCAATAGCATATTTATAAAAAAGAAAACTAGATGTTTGGTTACTAAGATTCCAGTTCCAGGTGAAATGAGAAAGGTTTGGCATTATCATCTACCAGTTTTACCAGAGATTAATGAGTCAATTCACAGCCAATTCTTGTTCTTCGGTTAATGAGAGAATTTTATTAAGGAAACTTGTAACAGTGTATTTTTTTTTACTGTCACTACACACCTCTTAAGAGAGAAAAGCTTCTCAAGTTAGAATGGTGTTTCCAAACCTTATGAGGTGCTGCAGGGGCCATTAAATCACATAGATTAAATAAGTAAAATGTATTACTCAAAGAGAAGAGATCAGGGTTTGCTGTTGCAGTTATCACTGGGAGAACTGGGAAGTCTGGTGCATATGAGGGAGATATCTTTTGTTCTCAGGATTGACCACTGCCCTTTACAGACTTTTTTTTTTTTTTTTTTAATCTTTCCCAAGTCATGGAAATTTGACAGAGATGATGAGGAAAGGTGGAGGAAGGTGGCCCAGCTCAAGGCTGCAAGGGTAAACAGTTTTAGTTAGGAAAACTGGAAACAGTATTTCATGCAAGAACATAGCATTAGTAATGAAGAAACTCAGGTTTATCAAGTGTAGCTCCATCCACCCGGGGATATTCTCTCTCCAGGTAATTTACCATTGTTATTTCATTTTGTATGTTTATATATTTACCATTATTGCACACACAAATATTTTGACTGGCAGTGAGATGGCATGACTAGGAGTTTCTGTTTGGGCAATACAGGATTAAGAAGAATGCTTATGCTAAGGACTGAAAGGTGCTGACAACACATGATTTTACAGTGCCAAACCTGACTCAGTCTGTGCACCTTTGTTTTCATGAATATTAAATGGGTTCTCAAACTTTCTTCAAAAAAGAAGATACATTCTATCTGGGCTTTGCATAACAGTAGTGCAGATAATTTCAGGTTACTGTAGTATGTTCTTCAGCCCAACCCTTAAAATAAGGCTTTTGGTGAGAACACAGTTATGTAAGGCTGTAACAAGATTTGGAATTATAATTATTATCCAACTTGTCACCTATTTTTAACATCTAAAATGGAAGGCACTGAAATTCTTAATGATAATATTCAAAGAGCGAAGCACAGCAGCAAATCTATCACAATGAAATCTGATTCAGTATTAGGTTAAAAATAAGGTCAGGTTATTATTTGTAACTAGCGATCACTAATAATACACTTGTTAACCCCAGTGAAACAATATCAGGGTCTAAGAATAAATGTTCCTATGCAGTGAATATAACACAGTTCTCCCTTGTCCTTTAGCACATACACAAATAGATTTCAAAAGAAATTTTCCCTCCTCTGTCTCTCTATTCAAAGCAAGTATTTAAAGCAGCAGCCAGGACACTGCACTGCTGAGAAGTGACACTGAGCTGAGTCGCAAGGCAGTAGTTTAGCAAGGCACCTTTTGCAGACTGTGTGTACCTGTTTTGTCATGCAAGACATCTGTGGTATCTTCAAAACAGCATTGGTATAGCATTAACATGCTTCTAGAAGTCATGGGTACAATTCTCCCCAGTTGAGTTCATGCTTCCTACACTACAACATGCTGGCAGTGCTACGAAGAAAACATATATTTACCTGGCAGGAAAGAGGGGGAGGAATAGCTCACATTTTCTTGCTCCAATCCTTTTTGCAGTTGTTATAGCTTAATTCTCTAGTGCTTGAGCCAGATGAAGGTCAGTAGGATAGTCACTGTAATGTAGCATTAACTGAAGAGTAAAAATCTGAGAGATGAAAAAAAGAAAAAAAGCATTGGTTATAATGCAAAGAATCTCCCTCATTCACTCAAATAAATAGGCTACAGAATGACTACACTGGGTAGGTGTTGCCTATCTTAAGTGTAACTGGAACTCCAGGACAAGAAAAAGAATCACAAGATAAAAGCAAGAGTCCTTTCTGCTGGCTGAACTGCATTGTGTACTTCCCCACTATCACAGCACTTCACAAGGGCACAGTCAGGCACTGGTGAAATATCTCAGAGAGTTCAAGCTCAACATTCTTAGATCTGCAAGTAGGGTACTCAGTTCTCCTGGATTTATAGGCATTTAATAGAATTGTAGCCTCACTCCAGAACAAAACAGAACAATCCTCATTACAGACCTGAAGGCTCCTGAGCCTCATTAGCTAGGTGCCTTCTTTTGGATTAGTTTCCACATTTTTCCTTAGGTTTATGCCCCAAGATGAGGAGAGAAAACGCATTCTGCAGAGGCCTTAGTCCTAATTCAGTTGTCACATTGTATGGGAGATCTCACCCAAACAAGCAGAGCAATCCTCTGCTACGATGTTGCAACTTGGGGAAAAAAAACAACACAAGCACCTCTTACAAGTCCTACATTTTTTGGGTTCCTAAAGCAAATCATTTAGAAGCCAGAGACAGCAGTTACTCCATAGTATCCTGGCACAAAAGCAAAGATATAACAATAAAAAGCTTGATTCACATCTCCATGACAACTGATTGCATGTATTAATAATGTGTTGTGTCCCTGAGTGCTTAAACATAGTTTATAGAAATAAAACACTCAAGACAAGGAGAGCTTTCCCAGACAAAGTACTTGTGATGCGAGTTGTGCTGACCTGAGCAGGACAGGAGCACCAGAAAGCCTCAAGTCCACTGGCAGAAACTTAGCATGGCACTTCACAGATGTTTACAGTATTGGTTTAAAAGGAAGGAATTTAAGCACGCCCCCAAGTATCTACTGAACTTGGCTCTAAATGTTTCTGTCATATTTAGCAGGTTAGCTAACTACTGTCCCCTCAGCGGGGCTGAAATCATGTCTATCTATCTGGCAATAACAGCAAAGTGTCTGTCCTGGAAGTGGTAGTGTTTGCAAAGTGCCCTAAAGATTTTAACACCTTATGATGACGCACAGCATTTTGAGCACTGAGGAAGAGCCCGGCTGTGTGCCCAAAGGCACGGTGAGGTGCACTCATCGGCAGGGGATGCGGCTTTAGCAGTGGAAATACGTTGCAAAGTGTCTAATTGTCCAGAACTTCTTCAGCTTTACAAAATACTTAAAATGTTCTATTTGTGAATGAGCAACCTTTCCGTAGGTCTTCTGACTATGAAGTATCTGTATTTATTGATTATTGCCCTTCACAGAAGCCATTTAATGGAAGTCTTAAATTTAAGGGTGGTATTAATATGTCAGTGATTTTGTCATTCACTACCTGGGCTCTGGAGTGAGTCAAACATAAAGAAGTTACATTTGCTCATGCTGACGTAACAAATATCTGACACAACTAGCTTTTTGTCTAGTTCTCATATTCTGCAATCATTCTGCTAAGAATCACAATGCTTATCTAACTGAAGGGGACCAATGAGACAAAGAACACACTGTATTTTGTCTCGGGAAGAGGCTGATGTCTGAGCACAAGATGTGTATTTCTGGCCTAATTTGGTCAGGAAAGTCCATTTGCCCCCAGAGGCAGATGATTTCTACAGTGAAGGATCAACTTCTACACTCTTTGCTGACAAAAACAAACACACACACACACACACACACACAAGAAATTAACCCTAAACTGTAATTCAGAGATACTACCTTTAGGTAATATAGCATAGTATTCTAATTCCGCATGTAGCGCTGAAACACCATAGCAACAGACACTTCAGATGTGCATTGGCAGATAATTTAGACCTAGTAAAATATTCACATAGAGATAAATATTAAAAGATCTCATTTACACGTTGCTTATTCTGTAATGGCCAGTGAAAACTATGTTCACTTAGTTGTATGATGCCTTGCAATATAAATCTGTGTAGTTTAAACACTGACTGTTGTCTTATACTGTGACGGAAACGTTGGTGCTACTGCAGTAACTGACAAAACAATTGCAATTGCTAAGATATGTATGAATTAATTTGAGATTTGTTTCAGGCTGTTACAGTATTAGTTTGCAGTATTATGGATGGCTTTGTGGAAAAATAAAAGTGAATACTCTACTAATCTGATGTGTGTAAGCACAGGTGCAGCCAGCTTCAGTAGTAAATCTCCCTAAAAAATGCCATAAACATGACACACTCGTCAGTGACTCAAGAGCCGAGACTGCACATGGCAGTACGGACAATCCTTGAATCGTCACAGCAGCCACACCCAGTAGATCTCCCTAGCTACAAACCACACACACACACACAGAGCAGCCTGGCACAAATACTAAGTATTATTCCTACCAGTTTACAGTTTAATCTTGCCACGTATCTGAAGGACTGCCAAACCCCCCAACTGATGCAATGTGGCAGGTATTCTTTCATTATTTCCCTTTCCTTTGAAGGTTCTGATAACTATCTGGGAGAGAAGAGAGAAGCAACCACAATTCACTGAGCTATTGATTATGACTCTCAAGAAGGCGGAAGAGATCTGACTTCTGATCTGAACGCAGTTTATAGGCTATCTGAGACAACACAAGGTTAAAGAATAGAGCTAGTTGTTTTAGATGGAACTCCAACTTTTTCCCTTCTATGTGAGCACTCAGATAACTGGATCCAAAATATTGCTGTGCCAAGTCCTGAATTCTCTTCTAGTCAGTGGCATAGCTTCAGCTGCAAGCAAGGAACGACAAACTCCCTACCCTTCAAGCAGTGCTTAGTTGATAGCTAAGAGCTGACTGCCTTTTCAACAAGAAAGGAATCTTTTCATAGCAGAGCACTCTAACACCAGGCTCCTGTGAACCTATGGCAGGTTTGGGAGCCACCACTTTTGCTTTAAAGACAGCAGCAATCACTATTGCAATCTGTAAGGAGCACTGCCTAGTTCACATTACATGTGTTTTCTCTGCACATATCAGATAAAACATCACAGGACTTTGGTTGCAGTTTCATAAGCAAGGAAGTTAAGATTTTCCTGCTGCTGAGAAGCCATTATTTCTCCTCTTTAGCTTTTTTTGATCACTCGCTTTTGCCGGCAACAGAAATGGCATGCTGCAGAAGCAGAACTGTGACCAGCAACAGCCCCAGGTGGCTGCCCACCAGCTGGGAATTCCTTGCTCTGGATCACCTCTGCAAGGTGCTGAAGCACTTATTTCTCTTGAGACTAAAACACAGAGTACTAAAATTGTAGGTTTGGATTCTTCAGAATATTGTGGAAAGTAAATTAAAAGAGCAGGAGTAATTAATGTTTTCTGTAGCCAGGGGTATAACTAACATTGACATCAGAAAGAATTCAGAACCTGAGTTTCACCAGGAATTCCACTATCTCTATGAAAACAAAAGCTAAATATGGTCTTTAAACATCTTACTATGCCAGAACAACAATTACTAGAGAAAATAAACTTTAACTTGGCCAGTTAAATAAGAGACAATGTTATTGCCTTACGTTCTTTCCATTTATTTGTTCAAGATTATTTGGGAGGTACAGAAGAAGCAGCACAACAAAGCAAATTCTTGCAACTTTTCAATAAATAACACTTCTACAGCTTTAAGGTACAAAACCACAAACATTTGAGGATGCAAACCTACGGAAAGGACGCCAAGGAAAAAAAATGGAATACCTAAAGAAAGGCATGCCAAAAAAATGCACATCTTATAGGGAGCGCATGACATGAAGGAACCGAGACTGATCAGCGGGAGCAAACATTCTTTCCCCTTTGCTCACTATTTAGTTTCTTTGCTTCAACAGCAGGCAAAGGATTTAACCCTTTCCACTCCCTGTCAGGCAAACCCTGCTGGAGACAGCTGACCCCTGCTAACCAGGGAGCCTTTGGTGAGTGGGTAATTCCAAAGGGGCGCATTGTGTCCAAATTCTGACCCACTGCACTGATTCCTTTGGCTGTTTTAACTGATCATTTCACATGCTCTGGAAGTTATTGGAGGGAAATGCCACACTGGCTAGCACCTCTGTTATTTAAGATGAAGACCACTAAAATACATGTTTTGTTACAGACCACAGATTCACATTTCTTTTGCTCCATTTCACCATACGTTACTTCTTACTAGTACCTTCTTTATGAAGCAGGCGCCTGCCTGCACTGAGGCAGATGAGGCCCACCAGCTTCCCACACACTGCTGACAGCTCACACTGCAATCAGTGCCCCCAGCTCCTCATCCCCAGGGGACCGCAATAACTGCGCTCTGCACGCACAGAAAACGGCAGGCCGCAGTCAATTACAAACACCCCTCTCCCTCTCCAAGACCTCAGGAGGCCAGGCGCCGTACCGAGCTACGCTCCCCAAGGAGGGCAGCCCCAGGCCCCGCTCCGTCACAGCTCTCCCACCTCCACAGAGCTGCGAGCGGAGCCGAGGCGCTGCCACCACAGAGACGCTCACAGCCGCACCCAGGACGGGCGGGAAAACCTCCTGACCCCCTGCTCCCCCTGCGCACGCGCAAAGCCCCCCTCCCAGCACGCAAACCCCGAGCCCCTCAGCTATTATGTGCCGCGCGAAGTTGCGCATGCGCAGCATCGAGTGCTGTCCTGCCGGTCAGGCCGGTCCTGCCCATAGCGCGCAGGCGCGGTCCCTCCCGGCTAATACGCACGCGCCGTCACCTCCCATGGCGGCTCCCTCCCCTCCCCGTAGTGTAGTCGGGGCTGTGACGTCAGCAGCGGCGGCCATTACACGGGCAGTGCGAGCGAGAGAGCGGCAGAGCTGCTGTGTGTAGGGCGCTGTTCCGCCCGCCGCTCCCGTACCTTCTGCTGAGCTGTGGCTGCCGGGAGCGCGTTGTTGGGGCCTCCAGGGGGAGACGGCAGCAGCTGGTGAGGAGGAGGAGGAGGAGGGGGCGAGTGAGCGGGTGTGTGCGGGATGGAGGAGAAGGTGTTCACCAAGGAGCTCGACCAGTGGGTGGAGCAGCTCAACGAGTGCAAGCAGCTGTCCGAGGGGCAGGTGAAGAGCCTCTGCGAGAAGGTGAGCGGTGGGCTGGGCTGGGCTGGGGTGGGGGGGGAGGGCGGTGTGCGGCCGCGGGGACGGTGGTGCGAGGCGGGGGTGGCTCCTTCCGGCCTAGTGGCCGCAGAGGGGGCTGTGAGGGGAGCGGCGCGGAGCGGCGCTGGGGCTGTGGGGCGGCTCTGCGGGGCTCCCTTCGGCGATCCACGCGCGGCCCGGTGCTGGTTGAGCCGCGGCCCCTCGGCGGGCAGCGCCGCGGCCTGGCCCCGCCTCCCGCCTTTTCATCGCCTCCTAAAATGGCGCCGCCGCCGGGATCCGCGGCCCGAGACCCCCGCGCGCCGCCGCCGGGCCCGGCCCTGCTCCGCCGCCCCTCGGGTACAGCGCTGCTCTGTGGGGACGGCTGCGGGCGGGCTGTGTGACGCGGGGAGACGGTGCGGGGCGGGCAGCGTCACAGTGAGCACAGAGCTCCGTGCTGCGCTCCGACCTGCTGTGAGCCCAGCAGCTTTTTTTTTTTCTTTCAGTTTGCCTTAGAATTATAAGAACACGCTTATTAATGATTGAAACGGAAGGTTAGATTGACTTTGGGAGTCGTTTTTTCAGAATAAAATGACTCTTTGTGAAATAAAGCTCGTGTCGCTGTTTATTTCTGCAGTGACTGATGGGGAGCATTGGGATCCGCACACCGGAATGATGTGCTGTGCTGTTTGTGTAGTGCAGGAAGGGCTTAAAATCAGCCCCTGATAGACTCTGCTCTAGAAATTAAAGGGCATGATAGCTGTAGTGTAGTGGTACCCAGCTGTATTGACCAGTTGCAGTCTAATTCTGAATGGAATTCAGCTCAGCTATCAAGGTTTATTATTTTTCCTTCAATTACTGGAGGTTTTATTTTCATGCATCCTTAGATTGAAGGAATTGCCATTTTGGGGGAGATCTGGAAATCAATGTGTATGGAAGTTATTGATGTACTTGGTTCTAAAGAAGGCTGCATGCCTACCGCAGGAAGAAATGAGGGTATTTTAAGTTTGGCACCATGCCTTCAAATACTACAGCACGTTGGTTTAGGAGCAAATTGTTTCCAGAGGACTGCGCGTGGACTTAGAATTAACTGGCAGTGCTTTTGGCCAGACAGGTTCTTACTGCGTCCAAATTTTAGTTGCCTGATATTCCAGCAACTTGAAATCATAGCCATTAGATATGGTTTGTGCATTTTAAATCGTTTTGCAAGCAAGTAGCAGTTTAGGGATTGTTTTCCATGCATGTCTCTAGTGACAGCGGTCCAGCTTCTTCCTTGTGTCCCATTTGCCATCACTGATTTGCTGATTCAAGGTCTGTATCTTGGGTGGGTATTTCTAGTAAGGCTGTATGGTAATCTGCAGAAACCCAAGGAATAAATGAAATGCTTTCCATTCACTGGATGTTCTGGATAGGTGAGCAGTGGGCATATGAATAGATACTCTGTACAAAAGGCACTATAGTTGTATTCATAACTGTGCGAGGATGGAGGTGTTTTCATTTTTTCCTAATGAAGAATTGAAATAGACTTTATTTCTGGATGAGTGTGTAACGTTCATCATCAAAATAGATTCTTGACACTGGGGAAGAAAAGATTGTTCTAACCTGAAATGCTTCTGATAGGTTCAAGGCAAGGAATCACGAGGCAGGTGGGCTCCGTAGGAGCAGTGAACTCTTCTGGTGAGGCTGAAGGAATGATAAGTGACAAGCTGCAGGAATTGTTTGTTTAGTTAAAGGTGTTGGAATTAGGTTACAGAAAGCTGTCTGTCCAACTGCTGTCCAAATGCTGTATAACACGAAAACAGGAGGGAGACTGATGTGAAAATGCCACTGAGCAGCAGGCAGGCTTTGCCACAAGTTGGGTGTGTTGGAGCCAGCTCCAGACCAAAGGTGGAATTTCTTTGGGTAGTGTGACACTGTGCTTGAGATAAAGCTCCTTCTCTTACTGGGTTGTGGTCAACACTTTGTGAGGTAAATCCAGGCTGTCTGTATTAAGGAAGGATGATAACTACTGGTGGATTTACCGGGGCTTCCTGCTAGTGGTAGGTAAGGTGCTGTGTGATTGCCAGTGCAAGCAATTGGATGCTGTCCCCAGAGGCCCAAGCTTCCCATTGTCCTTTTGTCCCCTCCGGTGGGTTGCTGTGTTCCCAGAAGCAGGGCATTAGTTGAATTCTGTGCCTGTCTGCTAAGGGTCCTCATTTACCCTGTTTCCAGGCTTCCAGCACCAGCTCTCAGCAATACTGAATTATGCATCATGTTTTGATTGTTGTCAGTGGTTGCATGCATGCAGTCACACCCAAAGGTTATGTTTTTCCATGAAGAGCTTACATGTGAAGGATGGTGTCAAGTCTAGTTACTGTTCCAAATGACTGGCGAAGACCCTATCAGACAGAAGCTGTCATTCCTCACTGCGTTGAGCTGTAGCTAGGATAGGAAAAAGTAATCATTCTTGTGAGGGCTTTTCCCCATAGCACACTGTTTATTAGGTGATCTTCCTGACTGGTATTTCTGGATCTTCTGAGGCTTTGTTTGTGAAGACTGGTGCCTGTCTAGTAACACTAAGCCCGAGGGCTCTGTTGTGTTTCAGTACTGATACCAAAAGAACGTAACAGCTATTTGCAAACACAATGTAATGCAGCATAGTAACTAAATGTGGCCATTCATGCATCGCAGTTACTCTCTTGGTGCATCCTGTGCTGTGCCTCATTACCTCAGTGATGGTAACTGGTAGAAATGTCCTCTAGAGCTAGGAATAATTTGTAGTCACAAATAATATCAGCTTTCACAGTCTTGAAGAAAGTCTGAGTGACAAATTATTCTAATGTTAATATTTTCTATTAATTTTGCTACACCAATGACAGATTTTATGTGCTTTAAGTATTCATTAAGTGTTAGCTTTGAAGAATTGTTATAAATATGTGCCTCACTCAAGTATGGCATTTATTATATTGGCCACATTTGTCCTGCTGAGGCTGAATTGTATACTGATGGCTGTGTACAGAGGAGAAAGGAAGTCCTTTATGGCCAGTTGAGGTTTTTTTCCGCTGCCCACTTAGAACAAGGCTGCTGTTCTTTTCCATCCTTTGTGGGAAGTGGTCTCGATGGGACCATTGAGATGCATAGCTCAGGGAAGGTGGTATGGCAGTGCAGAATGGAAGGCAGGAGTGAGCTGCTTTCATGGATGCAATCCCCATTGGTTATTTCAGAATGCATCTCCCTCTGGGTGGAGGAGATGTCTGGGAGTCTCTCACTGGGAAGAGCTGGGCTGTTAGTGGGTTTGAACATGGCACCCAGTTTCTTGAAGCAGACAGTCTGGTTGTATGCTGTGTGGAATTGCCAGGGCTCTCACTGAGTACTTCAGATGTGTTTTACTGGTAACTGCATGGATGGTGCTGCTATCTAAAAATTTCTTAATTGATTGAAGTTCTCGTATCACTAAACACTATTCCAGAAGCCTTGATTGACACCTTGTCTCCGTAGCTTTTAATCTGTAACAAAGTTTGTGATCACACTTGCTATTTGGTCTGTCACCATTGCTAACTTTCCTAGTATAAGTGTTTCTGGGCTGTGCTGATTTCTGGTACATGACTTGTCAGTGGTGGCTTTTTTATTTTTTTCCTGTCATCTGCCACCTTTAACACCAGATCTTCCACGTTAGATATTCTGAGACAAATTGTTCATGAGAACAAGCCAAACGTGTACTCACTGCAGCTATATGAACTGCTTGAGCTCCTTCAGCTTTCTTTCAGCACCATGGTTCTAGGAGGGCAGTGTGTTACTGATGCAGCTTGCTTTTGGGTCAAAAGAGAAACCTGTGGTCAAAGTTCACTTCTTGTGTAGCACAAGACAAGAGAGTTTTGTGAAGCATGCTGTTTCAAGCTGTTACTGCCCTGATATCTCTGCCCCACTTCTTTAGAGGCACTGTTCCCTTGTCTCCTCTGTATTGGCTTTGTTCAGGACGTGTTGTGTGTCCCTACACTTCTGACAGAAGAATGGGTGTGGAAGGCACAGTGTTTCATGTCCTATTTGCTACCACATTGGCTTATGGAGTCAGTAAAAAAGAAAGTGGTGGTGGCAGGAGGGCCCTCTTTAGTTGTTTCTATGGCCTACGGGAGGACAGGAGAAGACTGGGGACTCCTTTGTTACTGCCTATTGAAGTTACCTGGGGATGGAGCTGTTAAACCATCCATCTTTGGAGAATTACAGGTGAGAAGGTTTTTGTGATGTTTTAATAACTGCTTTAGGTTATTGTGAAATGCTTTCTCAAAGAAAGACACTTTCACGCCCCGTGTTCTTACGATAGCATTAATATAAAATGAAAAGTGCTCCCTTGCACAGAAGACATTTGAAGTGTCAGCCTTGCCAGCCTTCTCACCTGTTTCTGATTACAACACTTTGGTTATGTGTATGAGAAATTTGTCTTATGCACATCGCTTCTTGTAGCACCAACAGCTTTCTCTTTGGCATTCTGTGAAATTGAGTTGTGCTGGTGTTAGTACTTCTTTCTTTTAATTAGTTTTTACTCACCACGTTCATTGTAATCAGATGGAGTGAAAGATATTCCAGTGTTGTCATTTTGGGCATAGCTTAAAATAACAGAAGTGAGCATTTGTAAGTCAGAGCAAGTTTGTACTTGAGTTTCTACAGTGTAAGGGTAACGACATGGACAAGGCTGTAGATTGATGTCCCTTTCCAGATCTACTTCTGGTAAAGCTGTTGCCTCCCAAGATCTGATGACAGTGCTGCTCTGTGACTGCTCCAGGCTGTGCTCAGTTAGTCATCAAGGTTGCCTTAAACAGCATGATAACCTTACCTGTCTGGCTTTGGCATGAGTTATGGAGGGCTTGTGCAAATGGCTCTGCTGAGAGGCTCGAAGGAGCAATGATAAAATTTCCCTTCTCGCTTAGGGACCCTTAAACACTACACCAGCATTCAATAACACAGTTGTTGCTGTAGACTTCTTTCTTTAGACAATATGTTAAACTGGAAAAAGCAGGCAGTTTATTCCTGGCTAAAGAATAAATACCAGAGCTCAACTAATCAGCTGAGCAACTCTCTGATATTTCTTCAGGGTATGTAGGAAATACCTTCCAATATAGGTGTTGAATCCTTGCTCACTGGTTTTGAAGTACATATCTTCAGCTTGACACATGTGCCTGCCCAGCCTTCCAGCTCATTCCTCACTGCATTTAACATCACTGTGCCTAGCTGTGGATGGAGTTATTTGAACAAAAAGTTTGGAAAACCTTTCAAATTTGCCACCAGGCAGTTTAGCTTCATTTATCAGACACACTAGTTTAGGAATGGCTTCAGCCTATATCTTTTTTTAATTGCTTGAGCAGTAAAAAATGAATTCAGCTTGCTATTATAGACAGAGCTGAGGATTGTAAGTGGTCAGCTTCATGCATTATTACTGTTACTCATTTACTTGGATCTCCAATATAGAGAGGAACCCATCTGGCTTTCCTAATTTATTTGGCTTCTTTTACATTCTTAAAAGATTTTTCTTTTTCCTAGATTGTTTAAAGTTCAAAATTAAGGGCACAAAGTTATCTTGAATATTGTGAAATAATGATGACATTGAATTCTGTTGGGGATGCCCCTTCCTGTCCTCATTTTCTCTCTGGTCCACTATTGTTACTTAAATAGCACTTCCTCTTCTCCTAAATCTCTCTCCAAGGGAAATAGCGTTCTTTTCAGTTACTATTAGATATGTAAGGCTGCTAATGATTTTTGCAAATTGAGGTTGAGGGGAATATCAAGACTGTACAAAGTGTCTGTCGTTTTGCAATACAAAGGAATAGAGAATTACTTGGCAAAAGTTTACTGCCTGTAATTATTCTTACAGACCTTCTCAAATTCATAGGAGAAATAAAGTGATTGATTGTCTCATTTTATCTTACGTGCAGTGCTGGCATTAGGATTAATATCTGGGTTGGCCAGTGTCTTGTGTTTATTCAGTTACTATTCTAACCAAATAGAAATTGCTAAAAGAGTGAGGCAGCAATTGTTGCTCTTCTGTAGAGTGGCAAAGAAAGGTGCTTAGATGTGTGTTGTGAAATACTAAGCTGGTTTGTATTAATCTTTTTGGGTTAGGTGTCTGTGGTTTGCTTACATAGTCATTGAGATAGAGGCCGCTATTCTTTTGTACGCTTTGAGCTTACATACAACTTCTGAGTTCATTTGTCAGTTCTGTTTGCCCAGCCCTGAGAAAATTAAGGGCCACAAATGTGCAGTGAGTGCATTGTGACACACATTGCCAGGAGCTGCACTGTGACTGAGCAGGCATGCTGTTTCGTTCACCTAGTTCCAAACCTCCAGAATGGCCTGCAGTGAATGACGTTAGTGATGGTGGTATAGGTGCTGCTCACCAGGACAGAGTAGAAAGGATGCTTCTGTTTCAGTCATGGAAGAGTATTTTGCTGCTGTTAGTACTTTTGTGTTGGATGGAAATGCTGTTTTTACTTGCTGTGGAATACTAAATAGTTAAACGTTAATTGAAAGCTTTGAATTTTAATTTTATTCCTGCATATGCATTCACACTGAACTCCTTAGTGGATTCTGAAGTTCAGAATAAAGCAGGTTCCCTTTTGTGCTGCGTAGTCTGGCTGCTGTCTTAACATCTTCACAGGAGAATGATATCAGAGGCCTGATGTCTCTACTTTTGTTTCAAAAGTCAGACTGTAAAAGAAAACCCCTTTTGCTCTAAAACCAGCCCACGTTTGATCTGAATGTCTTTCCTCTGCAGGTAGGGGCTGGGGTTGGGGAACACTTGAAGGAAACAGAAATGCATTTATTTTGTAGAAGAGCTGCTGACTTTGCATGGAACTGGGATCTATTCCAG
Organism: Gallus gallus; assembly: GCF_016699485.2. Classification (NCBI taxonomy): domain Eukaryota; kingdom Metazoa; phylum Chordata; class Aves; order Galliformes; family Phasianidae; genus Gallus; species Gallus gallus. The sequence goes on from NC_052544.1 coordinate 15,494,815, forward strand.
GTGGTGATGCTGGCCGGCTAAAACCAGCCTTCATCCCAATTAGCTGATCATTGTGGCTTTAGTCACATCCTGTGCATCTTGACGACAGGAAACTATGGGTGTGGCTGAAGTCTTCGATCTCAACAAAATATCTTTATGGTAACTACAGATGCGTGACTTCGTCTTGGTTACAGTGGATGCCTTTCCATACAAGCTTTATTAGACAGCACAGTGGCTTACAGGTGTGAGTTTTGGTCTTCCAAGAATGCATTACAAATTTCCACTGTGACTGCAGAGCTGTGTTATCTCATTAAAGTGATGCTTATTTTTCCTTTACTGAGTTAGTATTAATCTTTTGATAAGTGCTTTATTGCACTGATTCAGCATTGCACAGCAGTTTCAAACACTGTTTTTATGGCTCAATGAAGTCACAGTAATGTTTCCTGCTTTTATTTTTTTCTGTATGATGTGCCTCACAGAGTAGGTACTTGGTTTGAGCTATCAGCGGTTCTGCTGGAAGGTAATGATCTGAGGAGGGGAAGGCATGAAAAAGAAATACATTGCGTGTTCTGAAAACAAAAGAGAAATTGTATGCTGATGAATTGAAGAGATTTTTCAGAAATAGACCAGTTCGGATTTGTTTTATGAGCTATGGTAGATGATATATTCTGCTTATGAAGCAAACTTGCTTGCCCTCAGCAGTGTGAGAGTGGCTGGGTTGCAGCCCTCGAGGCGCTCAGCTCTGAGCTGTAATCTCTGTCTTGTTGGGCAGAAATTTAGGCAGAGAATGAGGGAAATGGGAGATACTCAGAGTGCCGGCAGCTCCTGCCTTTCATTAAATAAAATCCTGCAGATCTGAAAATCAAATCTCAATAGCTTTAATGATCAGACATCTTTTTTGAATTTTTTGCACCCCAGCCTGTTACAAAACGTGGTGCTTGCTTGGATCTTTCTGTTTTAAAACAACGGAGCTAACTTCTGTATTTTACGAACGGGTTTTTATTGTTTGGTTTTGGCATATAAGATGGTGCTTTGTAAGCAACAAAAATACAGTGCTTTACTGTTCATTCTTCAGTTTCAAAGATGTGCAGCAATCCTGGAAGGTTTGGATCCTTAAATTGTAGGCTTTATTTTCGTCTGGTAATACTTCTGTTACTCTAAAGTGAAAATTCGTTTTCTTGTGCCTTTAAACTAGCATTAGTTTGAGTCCCGTCTGCTGGCTCTCTTGATGGAGTTTGCACAAGTTGCTTTTTCCCCAGAAAAATGGTTGAGTAAGCAGATACTGCAGATACTGAGAAGTGAACTCCAGTCACTGTGACTGAACTGACGTGTGTTTGATACGTGCTTACTTTCTGTTCGAACTTTGAGATCGCTCTAAGTGTAGCACATGACTTTCCACATCAGCAACTGTTGTGTAGGACAGATTTTACTGAGTTCTGGTACTGTTTTTCCTTGTGTCTATCAGCTGCATGTAGGGACTTGTCGCTGCAGTGTTGCATGCTGCTGACATTGGGCATTTGCTTCAGTTTATTGACTTTGTAGAATACATGTTAAACTTCCTGTGGAGTCATGAGAACCGAAGACCTGCAGAAGCTCAGAGCTCTCCTAATGTTAAGAATTGTTAAGAAATGAAAAATGTCTAAGAAACAAAAGCACTGGTAAGTGCTCGAAAAATCTTTGAGTTTCAGAATTGCGTAACTGTTTATGTAGAGATAGGCAGTGAAACCTGAATGTTTCAAAACGTTAGTGTTAAAATACTGTGAAGTATTGCACTGCCATCCTTGGCAATAGGTCACAGGGTTCTTGAAGTGGGAATCGATGTGCCTGTCACTTCCCTGCTCCTCCCTCATCAGGTGGCCTGACTGAGCACTGCTCTGCTGTGTTGGAGGCTGCTGTGGTGCTCTGCTGCTTCCCTGCTGGGAATAAGCACGGTCACTGTTGGTGGCACATCCATTCTGGGGAGGGATCTAAATAATGTGACTGAGCTAATAGCATCATCCTGGGTCTTGAAACAAAGTAAGATTGCCTGGGCTGGCGTGTGGTCCCGTACAGAGCTGGAGTCACCCGTGCTTAAGTGATATTAGTAACTGTTTGACTCTGTGAATCTTGTTGTGAAATTATATTACATCTACTCTTGTCTTGCCAGCTTGTGTTTCTGTAGTGTCACAGTATATTCCAACAGTTGTGGCTTTACTCTTTTTATAGGAACTGAAAATCAGGAGCAGGGTGCAGCTGATGGTTTTTCAGTGCTATTTTCCACTTCCAACTCTCTCGAAGCTCTTTTTTAGAGACCAGTATACTGCATAAGCAGTTTGGTGTATGCCACTGCTAATGCTGTGGGACATAAAACTGTAAATGGGCTAAGCAGCTCATAAGTTGGCATTTCATTAAACTTGTTTCAAGAACATGAAAATATTTAGATGACTACACCAGCATCCCTTTGCTGCAGGATTTAAATGGAGATTGCTATTTTGCAAGTTGACCTGGAACCGTCGTCTTCTATTTGAGTAGCTGTCTGACTTACCTATGTGCTCGGTCGTATGCATATCTGAGCCATTGAATATTTCAAAAACTGAGGAAGCGACAACTCCGCAGAGGATGATGCCATTTTAATCTCGGTCAGCATAAAAGTTGCAAACCTTTGATGAAAAATGAATGCAGCATTCCTTGTGTGACGCTTCCAGTGCATTACAAAAATCCGACAGTAGAAAGCATTCTAATTAAAGAACGCTTTTTTATATTGAAGTGCTATAAGTCTCTGTAACTTTCTCTGTCAAAAGGAGAACTAGGATGGGTAATGCTTCTGACTGTAATGGTGTATTAGAGGAGGCCCACGCTGTTAGAACACCTCCAAAACATCCGGTGAGTGTCACTGCATTAAAATGAACTTAAGTCAGGCTATCTTAAAATAAATTGATGTTTTTAGCATCTACCGCAAGCCACCAGCTACCCATCTTTGGCACAAGGCACAATGTGAGTGGAAACTCATATGAGCTTGACTTTTGTTGTAAATAGGTCTGCAGAGTAGTTTAACTTTGTTACTCATGATTTTTAATATCTCAAGCTGAGTGTTGTGCAGGGTACTTAACCATGACTGCATTTTGCATTTCTTCCTAGTGTTGAATGGAATCTTTGCATCTCCATCATTAAAGTCTATGTTGCTGGCACTTGGTGTTTGAAATGGTTGCTGGGCTGGGTAGCTTGGATAATGCTCAGGAGCAGTGAGACCACATCTGGGGATGTCCATCACTGTCCAGCTAATGGCTTCACAGCTAGAGTGGGAGTTTGGACAGAGCAGCATGTTCCTTAATGAGCCTGGTTCTTGTTGGGACCAGGTATTTAATCTCTTGTTTAGCTTTTAATTTCAGATATTTTGTTCCTAACCTTCCAAATCTCCTGCTTTTCAAATGCTGATGATTTTTGTCCTACAGTATCTCAAGATACTTCTCTGCTTAGCAGAAAGCCTCAGAAACAAGTATGCAGCTTTAGATGTCAGCTTAGGTTTGAGTTGTCGGGTTAGGTTTGAGAAGGCAGCGAGAGAAATGACCCTAAAATGAATGTGGTGTTGCTCTTCTGCCTGTCTCTTATGCTGTTGCATGCTTCAGGGTATTTGGGATTCAGAGTGGCTGTGTGTAGGTGGTATTTAGTGCTGCTACCGTGAGTTTTGTGGGCATCCCATCTTATGGGATAGAATGCAGTTTTCGTATTCTTGGTAATATAATGAGGTTAAAAATATCCTTTGTGAATAGGAACATCGATGCTTGAAAGGCATAAGTCTTCATAGATGGTAACTTGTAAACTTGTTACTATTTATATTTCTAATGCCTCCAATACTCCCTTGATTTAGGAAATTATTGTGGCATGTATTTATAGCTGGTTCTCAGAGTAGTCACCAGCAACTGGCATCATGATGATAAGACTGAAGAATTCTGGCAGTATTTCCAAATTACCTTTTTGATGCTATAATTAGCTTGTGCTATTTGTATGAATAACCCTTGTCAGCAACCTCTGTGTGCGAAACCTTGGGGAAGAAAATGAAGAGAACAAAGATCTGCTTTTTACTTCTGCTTATAAAAGGCATGTTTGTGCAAACTTAGAACACACACAAAGTTACTGCGTGGTTGGTAATACCTCTGAACGTTGGTTGAGTTCTTGCTTCTGCTTCAGGTAGGATCCTCTACTGCATTCAGAGAGATGCACACATGAGTAGCAAACTGTTATCTCACTTCTGAAGCAAGACATCTGAAGTGTGGGATCCTGCTGGAGCTCTGGCTGGTTGACACAGCCATGTTCACCTCCCAGATTTGGCTGTGTCTGAGTTCAGGCTTTGGAAGGCTTGGGAATAAGCCATTTGCATGGTTGTAGGCTTACTGCGAACTTTACAGTCCCAGAGATGATGCTCGTTGGTCTGAAGGCAGTTGTGCTACCTTTCTTGGAGCCGCTTTATAGAACATGTCAGTTTTTTCTAAGCTGGAAACTAATTCTGAAATACCCATTTGTTGCTGGGTGAGGGGGGAAAAAACAATTCTTCAAAAAATAAAAATACTTTTAAATTTCTATAGCATGAAGCAGAGTCTTTCAAGTAGATAAACTCCTATTCCATATGCCTCAGACAAGGACAAGAATTGATAAAAAGAGCAGGTAATGTTGTAACATTGCAAATGGTGGAGCATACTGTGAGGAAAAACTGCTCACAGACAATCTTACAACTTCTTCATTTTTGTTTTTAGGCTAAAGAAATCTTGACAAAAGAATCCAATGTACAAGAAGTGCGATGTCCTGTCACAGTGTGTGGAGATGTGCATGGACAATTTCACGACCTCATGGAACTCTTCAGAATTGGAGGCAAATCACCAGACACAAATTATTTGTTTATGGGGGACTATGTTGACAGAGGTTATTACTCAGTTGAAACAGTCACGTTGCTTGTAGCTCTTAAGGTAATCTTTCTTCTGTACCATCCAGTATAAAATGTGTAATTACTGTCCTGACTGCGTTTGATACCAGTTATGAATTTACTGCAGAGGTTTTGTAAGTAGAAAAACTGAAATGTTGTCTGTGTTGTCACAAATATTTTTGACAAACCTATATGCGGTTAGTATTTCTGAAAAGGCCGTGTAACTTTTTGTAAAGGGAGTGCTGCATTTATTTTTATTCTCTTTAAATGTGGAAGTAGCAGTCTTTAAAAATGTGAGATAACAGCTTAGTGCACAGGGATAGTGAAGTCCACTGGTAACAGTGGATAAAACCTCTACTTCATCTCAAGGCTTCTGGCAACTGAAGACTGGCAACATCTAGCTGTTATTTTTTTTTTCCTTTAAGGTTGTAATTTAATTTTTTTTCTTATTGCTTAATGGGCATATTATGGGGAGGGGAAGAAAAGCAAAGTGTGGTTTTGGGAAATGCATGTTGTCGTGCCCCTAAAATATCTTCAACTATTACGTTTAGGTCCGTTACCGTGAACGTATCACGATTCTTCGAGGGAACCATGAAAGCAGGCAGATCACACAAGTATATGGTTTCTATGACGAATGTTTAAGAAAATATGGGAATGCAAATGTTTGGAAGTACTTTACAGACCTTTTTGATTACCTTCCTCTAACCGCCTTGGTGGATGGCCAGGTAGAGTTAACTTGGACAGAGTTAAATGTTGCTGGTTGTGAAGGGAGCTATTAACACTGCATTCAGTGAGCTCTCAGCTTGAAAATAATCTCTTGAAAAGTTTTCTTAATTATTTATACTAAACAATTATATTTTTTGTACTAATAAATGTAAACAAGTGAAATTTCATAATGCATCTCTTTCAGATTTTCTGTCTACATGGTGGCCTCTCTCCATCAATAGATACGCTGGATCACATCAGAGCACTTGATCGCTTGCAGGAAGTTCCTCATGAGGTATACTGAAAATTAATTATCTTATTCATGATTCAGCATATGTTGGGTATTTTAATGTATACAAAGGCAGAAAATCAGGTTCAAAACGATGTAGCAATTCGAAAATGCCTGTCTTGCCTAACTAGTCTTCTGCAGGAAAATTAAGGGCTGTGTTCTTGCCTAAAGTTACAATGCATGTTTTAATATCTCAGAGGTGAGAACTACTTCTGTGAAATTTTTTCATTAAAATTAACTTCCTTGTTAGTATTTCAGGCTTTAACTACACTAACAATTGTAGCTGATAGAGGTGGGGTTTTTCTTAGATTATTTTTCTAAGCCTTCAAGAGGAGCTGCAGTAAGCTGTGCAGGGGCATGAGTGTGTAGATTGTGTTTTTTGTTTTTACTTTTATTTTTTGCTTCAATTTATGAAATACTTTCCAAATGTCTTACAGGGTCCAATGTGTGACTTGCTATGGTCAGATCCAGATGACCGTGGTGGCTGGGGAATTTCTCCTCGAGGTGCAGGTTATACGTTTGGACAGGATATTTCAGAAACCTTTAACCATGCTAATGGCCTTACATTGGTTTCAAGAGCTCATCAGTTGGTAATGGAGGTAAGCAGCAAAGGCTGTGTGTTTAAGCTGTTGATAGTGCAGTTAGTTGTGGTGCCTGAGATGTGCACTTGGCCTTTTTACAAGGTAAAGGGATGTGTGTGGTTTTCTTCTTAGTCTCTGGTGATCCCTAGAAGTTGACCTCTAATCATCAAAACCAGAACCCACACCTAGCTTTAAAAAGATTGTGTAATTCAAAATTAGTATTTTAATTTTTAACAGTGTAGTGGAGAACTCTTGCTGTTTTTTAATGCGCTTATCTAATGCTGACTAGGAAGATGTTATATGCTATGGTGCAGTTCCTTTTTTCCTTTTTCAGTTGAGAAGAGAAATAAACATACAGCCTTAATGTTATTTAAAACTGCAAAGCCTATGTAGGGTTTTGCACGTTGAAATTCAGTTTAGTAGTCAGTTATGGGGTGCAACAAATGAATATGGTTTTCCTAAATAGTTTATTTTCCTCTCCAGGGGTACAACTGGTGCCATGATCGGAATGTAGTAACAATTTTCAGTGCTCCAAACTATTGTTACCGTTGTGGCAACCAGGCTGCAATTATGGAACTTGATGATACTTTAAAATACTCCTTGTAAGTATGCCTAAAAATGAGATCCGTGTTGCACGTGATTTTAAGATTTGATAAGTGGTATTTTGCTACAGTAACTATTTATGGTTTTGAGGTATGGTTTTTACCCTGTACACCTTCAGGGGGTGATGTGACAGTGGAATTGTTGGGCTAGTCCATATGTAGAATATTTTCCAGTCAGATATTGGAAAGTGTTGTTGTTGACATTCAGACAGATGTCATTAAGCTCATTATATACAATAAAGTCAGTTTAATTAAATACTACAGAAGTATGTAATTTGAATGTTGGAGTACTGTCATACCTGAGGTAATTATGCTCACCTGTAAGTCTAGGGCAAGAGACTTACAATCTTGTTAGGACATTGACTTTTGGAGCTGCTATAGCAGTTTTACTAATAAATGAGGAATTGTATACAGCGTTGTGTAATTTACCTCTTTGATAACTACTGGAGACTTTTAATGTCTAGATGTATGCTGATATCTGATCAATTTGAGTCTTAAAAGCCAAAATTTGTTTCTTTCAAGTCCATAGAAGTAATCCGAAGATGAGTTTAAAATAATTCAGAAAAAATACCTGAATGTAAATGGAATGCTGTCATTAACACGTATGCTTTTCAGTTTGCAGTTCGATCCAGCGCCGCGCAGAGGTGAACCGCATGTTACTCGTCGCACCCCGGACTACTTCCTGTAAAGAGATTATAGACCTGTACAGTATTGCCATGAACCATACGTTGACCTAAAGAAAATGGGAAGAGCAACAGTAACTCCAAAGTGTCAGAAAATATTTAACATTCAAACTTGTTTTCACATGGACCAAAAGACGTGCCATATTCAAATACAAAGCCTCTTGTCGTCAACAACTGTGACCACTTTAGAATGAACCAGTTCATTGCATGCTGAAGCAACATTGTTGGTCAAGAAACCAGTTTCTGGCATAGCGCTATTTGTAGTTACTTTTGCTTTCTCTGAGAGACTGCAAATAATAAGATGTAGACATTAACACCTCGTGAATACATTTAACTTTCCATTTAGCTATAGCTTTATTCAGCATGACTGTAGATAAAGATAGCAGCAAACAATCATTGAAGCTTAAAGAACATTTTTAAAATAAGTACCAAGGCTTCATATTTGTTCTGAAACTGTTTGTTTGTTTTTATTTTCAGGGAATACTGTTTAATTTAATTGTATTGATTTTTTTTTTTGTCTGCACTCAGTTCCCTTTTCCACTCTTTGCCCAACCATATTGTCCCTTGTAATTGTCCAGGCATAGTGAATTACTTTGAACAGAACTGTTTTTTTCTGTAAAACAATGTTACTGCAGGACAGAGCTGCAGTGTTTTTCATAATAAACTTGTGAACTAAGTATGGAAAAATGTCAAATTCTAATTGCATCTCAGGTCAGCTCTGGTTTATTAAACTAATGCACAGCTGGATAGGTTTTATAAACCTGGATAGAAGTTTCCACCATAAATAATGGAAAAAAAAAAAGTGATTGAAGTGTGCTGGAAAACTGTGACCTTCTGAGTTCTATCCCAGGGAGATGTCTGGTCCTGCAATCTCATGTAGCTGAGAACAGAGCTCACGTGTTACTGAAATGTTGCTCTCTTTTTTCCCTCTTGGTGCTCTGTGAAATATTCAAAAGTAGAAAAATACAAGATAAATTAACTGATCGAGCATGGCTTTCTTTCAAGTGTAAATCTAAGTTTGAGTTATTTCCATTGTAGGTGCTAATACTTCAGAAGAAAATCTGAAAAACTAAGAATAAAACCAGTTTTCTAAATATTAAAGGAATAACGTGAAATTCAGTGCTATGTGTATTGCCCAAGCTTCCATTACACAAATAATAGTGTGATTTGTGTCAACTTCTGTTTTAAAACTTTCCATTCTACTAATCTGAATCTGACAGTGATTTTGTTCAAAACACATTCATATGTTTTGCATTGTTAAGGCTCATGCTTGCAACTTCTTTTTGGACATATCTTAAAAGAACTTAGCTGGCTGTTCTAATGGAAGGCCCTTGCTGTTCATACTGTTGAAGACTCTGGTTTTTGGGCTCAGTACACAGACTGTGGGACAAAATAGAGGGATTTTTTTTATACTGCTGGCCTGTAAGAGAAAATATAGAAGTGTTGCAAGTGTGCAGGCCTGCTTTCACACACTTTTTTGGACTTCCTTGCTTTTTCTGAGGTTTTCTCTTTGAAGGGCTGCCTAACTGTCAAACCTGCAAGACACTTCCTTTCACAATTCATTAATTCACACCTTTTCTGAAAGGCTTGAGGGGTTACTTTTTTTTCTTCAGCAAAAATTCTACCTTCAGGTAGAGCTCCAAACTATTTCTGGAAAGCTGAGTCCTTCTGAAGCGTGACCTCTTACAGGGAGCAGTGCATTCTAAAAATAACGCTCACGTGGAGGTGCTCCTTTTGTTGTTGTTTTTATCTCGCATGTTGAGAGCTTTTGCTTTGATCACTAGCAAAAAAAAAAAAGCTCCTTTGCTTCAGATTCATTAGTTCACTAAGTTCCCTTTCCTCTTGCTTGCCATTCTCTGTATTTGTACTTTTGCAGATAGAACTTTGTATCTTCGTTGACACCATTCCATCAAGAGGAATGACTTGTCCTACTGCCTTTGGCGTGATGCATCCCCTGCTGCAGTGGGAAGCAGTTCATTTGTTCTGTTTCTGTATGCAAATACAAGCAGTTGTTAGTAAAGCCAACAGAGTATGTTGACAGTCACTCCAGGTTTTGCACTTTTCTCCATAACTGTGCAGTGACTGCCATTTGTAGGCTTTTGTTTTTAAGAATACTGCATTGTGAACAAGAAATTGTTCTGATGGGGATTAGTAATGCTGTTTGCCAGCCAGCTGGGAGGTGAGATTCAAGAGGAGAGAAAACTTAAAATAGAAATAATTACCGCCCAATTTCTGAGCAGCTGGCTGACCATAAGTTCACCTAAGTTTCACTTCAAACTGTGATGCTACTGGCACGTAATTAGGATTTCGGTTTGTTTCACAGATCAGCATTGACCTTTCCTTCTGCACTGCAGAGACCGGTAGGTTGCTTGGCAAGGTGATGTCAGAGTGGCTCAAAGCCCTGTATCCTCATCATCCAGTACCTGAGTTTGTATATCAGATTGAAGTAAATGCCTCTCATCTGTAGAGGTCTGTTCTTTGAACTAAGGAATCATTAAGTCAGACTCAAAGTATTAGTACATACACCCATACGCAGGAAAACCCTTGGTAATTTCCTTCTTGAAAGGAGAAGATGGAAGGATTTGGGACATACAGAATTGTGGGTTTTCATTCCTTCATTCTCTTATTCCTTCTCTGCCTGCCCCCACCTGCTGCCTGTCCCTTGGCATCCCCCAGGGCTCAGCTGTCCTGCAGTGCATCCCGCAGAGCCCTGCTGCCTCAGCTGCCATGGCTGACACGGGCTCATGTGTATAGGTGCCTGTTTTCTCCAAGGTAAATGGACACTTGTGTTTGTAGCCTCAGGCTGAAGCCAGATAGTTTCCAGCTGCTCACATTTGCATACAAGCTCAGTATCGCTGCTCTGCTGTTTTAGATGACAATAGCTGTAAGGTTTCTTGATGCATAGGCGAGTGAAGATGGACACAGCTAAATACCTTGTTGTCTGCCTGGATGATGCTTCTGCCTTGGAAAAGAGGTGGTGAGCGTACATATTGCTGATGAAAGCTTTGACGTTTCACTTGATTGTACTCCAGTCTGGTTAGTATCGAAGGTCAGCCTGGATTTTTTTCATGGTTGCTGAAAGTCACGTTGATAAAGATTGTATGGTGAGGGCCTGGGGAAAAGTCTTTCCTCTGGCAACCTGAGAATTCAGGCTGAATCCTAAAGGCCAGCTGTATATTTTCTCATGGACAACACAAAAATAAGATATGGAAGCACTCAGTTTATTTTTTGCATTTTCATCTTAGTTCAATAAATACATCCCTCTGTTCTTCCCTTCTTAGCCCTTCATTTCCTTACTAGTAACACCACAAGTTCCTGCTGTAGGAGGAGCTGTGATATGGAGCAGGACAGGGCTGAAGGTGAAAAGCACTGGTTCTGGAAAAATGCTCTGGTCTGTAAGGAGAAGAGGCACGTGTTATCGAGTGACCACTCTGAATTTCAAATGATGTGACACTGCCTTCAGTTAACTGAAGGTGTGGTTCCGCTCATCCCTTTCTTGTCTACCAGCCACACAGTTTTTAATTGCTTTTTGCTTTACCTGTATGCTGAGAATGTGTAGTAATTTAGGATTTGTTTTATTTATTTCCAGTCTGTAGAACTTCTGAATTGCTGTCCTCTCCAGGTTGTTGCAGGTGTCTTGCCCACACATGCAGTCTGACTGCTTAGCTATGGTTGTGCAGAGATGCCTGCGCTGTATCAGTTCTCTGCAAGTTCCAGACAGGATAGTTTGGAAACAGGTTAAGTGTTAGTAAAAATAACACTGGACTACACAGAAATCTTTCAGGACACGTGAACACACTAAGGCAGCTCTGCAGAGCAAGCAGTTGAGTCAGCTTACTGTGGTTTTTTAAAGTTTTGGAGCTCTAATTCATTTGGCTGTGCTCCTCCTGGATGAGGATAAAGACAAAGTGTTCTCCTGAGCAAGGGGCTGGAGTTCTTTGGCATGTATACAGGAAAAAAAAAAGGCTGAGACAACACTTTAGGTTTTAAATTAAGCAGTGCAACATGTTTTAGCCTTTTAAAACCTGTGCTGTAGCTTAAAAGCATTATTCCTTAAGGTGAGTTGAGAGCTACAGCGCCTCATCTCAATTACTGTATGGTAAGCAACTGCTTATAGATGAAAATGAAACTGATTGCTCCTAGTATATAAAACACAGATTGCTAATTGTATTTAAATGCTTACATATATATTGCCAACATACAGAAAACATAAAAGCATCACTTTTAGAGAAGGAGGGCACTGTGGTACTGGAAAGGATGAACTAGAGAGGCTCCAGAACATCTCTTCTTGGAAGGTTCCAGGACTAGACTAGAAAAACACATCTGAGCTGCCGTTGGTGCTGGTGCTGCTTCAGACTGAGATGCCTTCCAACCTACGTTCTTGTGTCAAAAGCAACATCTCACTGAGTTGCAGCACGTGAGATCCACAGTGGATGTTTATCCCATTACCTCATCGTCAGACTGCTGTGAAGATGTCAGGGCTTTGGTTTTGGTTTGCAACATCAACTACAGATAAATTTAGGTGTGTCCAGTGGTCTCAAATCGGCATCAGCTCATTTCTGCTGATTTTCTGATGGCTGCATTGTGCCACCTCCGCTGTCTGGGCGAGGTGAGCACCGCTGGTGGAAGCTTTGGGATGGGTGCTGTAGATGAGAACCATCAGCACTGCAAACAAATGCAGCATTCTGTAAGACGGTATAAATTGAATGGAGCGTTTGTTACTTGGTCCTCTTACTGACTTCCGTACCTGTATTTCTCATCAGATCACCCCTAAGTGCAACTGTTCTCTTAAAACAAAACCACACCATAGGAACTGTCTGAAATGGGATGATACATTTAAATACAAAGTGCTGAACTGTCAAATAGGACTCTACTCTTTAAACCAGCAATCTCATGTTTGATGGAAAGGCTTTAGCCTGTTTTCCTGCTGCCTCTACTTCTCAGGGGATTTGAGACCACCACCACCATGCTGGTTAATTGCAAGACTTTGTCAAAACCCATCTTTATTGTAGCTGTCAGTGTAAGTTCTGTGGAAGTGGGGAGGCCCTGGAGGAGGGCTGTTGGGAAGGAGCCTCTGCTGCTCATTCTGTGCCTGACCCACTTTACAGTCGGCTTTGCTCATGCTCTGCCACCGCCTTTGTCCTCAGGGAAGTGGGACGCTGCCTGGCACTGCCCTGGGTGTGGGCAAGATGTGTTGGCTCTCAGAGGCTGCTCCGGCTTCTCCTTTTCCAATATAAATTCTGTGTTCATGAGGTTTATCCACTGTTAGCTCAGTCATCTCAGCACTTCCCTGCACTGTCACTTTTCCACGGCTTTCTCTTTTCAAAATGTTTTGACTTAGCCTGACTTGTGAAATGCACTACATTTATTCCCATGGACTTTGAAACCTTAAAGCCTCTGCTTTTTATTGTCTGCAGCATCAGTACCAGCCCGGAATCTGCCTTTTGGACTTTGAACAGCTGCAAGGCTTCATAACAGCACTGTGCAGCCACAGAACTGGGGCTGTGGGCAGCTTTGGATATCTCTGGTACCCACTGCTCCAGCAGAGCCATCGGAGCTGCTGCCTGGCACTGTGTCCTGCTGCGTTTGGAGGTCTTCATGGGGACCCCAGCACCTGTCCGGGTACCTGTGTCCATACTTCATCACCCACACAGCAAAGAAAAACCCTGTAAAGCCAACTCAGTTTACTTAAGTATCAGAGTAGGTGCTCAAAGGTCTTCACAAATAGCTGCTTGAAGCTGTTCTGAAGGCCAGTTACAGTAAGTCACTCTTGTTCTGTTCTCGCTCTGGCAGCCACGCGTTCCTTACAAGCCAGCAGGTGCAGCACAGCCCCACTGCTGGGCCATGGGGTGGAATTAGGCACCCTTCTGCCAACCATGCTGGAAGTGGGGAGCTGCCACTCAGCAGCATCTCCCTCCCTATGCACAAACAGGGACTACAGGATTGGAGCAGTCCAAATTATTTCTGTGGATGCTACGGCAAAAATGGTACAAAACCCAGTATGTATAAGTACATGGAGGTAGACTGCAGATGAGGTTAGGAAAAGCATGTGGCAAATATGCTTGAGGTAGGTTTGCTTCCCTTTTGAATATCTTTTTTATGCTGTCTCAAATCCTCATAGTTAGGCAAGGAGAGCACACAAAAGTCATTTGAGGGAGAAACAAGCTGATAAAGAAATAAAAAAAAATCAGCTGATATTGCCTGAGACAATTTGATTGAGTTTTATCAGCCTACTGCTGTTACATCATCTAAACTGCAGACTGCCTCCCTCAGTACCTACCCACTCCCCTGCCTTCCTGGGGCACAACTCGCACAGAAAGCAACATCCTAAGGATGCTTCTGTTGCACAGGTTTTGATGAAGCAGAGACACAATTTTTCTGGAATTCAGTGGAGACAAGAATTTTCTTTCTTTTCTGCTGCATTGTTGCAAGATTGCTTTAAATAACATTGGCACAAGCACAAGGAGCTCAGCAGTATTTTTCCAGCATCTGTATCAGACAAAAAAAAAAGCTTGCTTGCTCTCAAAAATGTTCCCTACCTTCTGCATTCCTTGAAGGAAAAAAAGACCACTTTTGTGAGTCTGACTGCCTGTGCATACAGACCAGCTTCTTGTCCAGGCTCAGTGGTCACACCGTGCTACCCAGCAGTGATACCAGGCTCTGCCACAGCAGCTGTGGTCTCCTGGAGTGCAGTCCTTGCAGGCTCACCTTCCCTTTGGTCAGCAAATGCAGACCAAGTCCTGTGATGATTCCCAACCTGTGATTGGAGGAGCCAAGCTGAGGTCTTTCAAGCCTGGTTCTCTCTAGGCTTTGATAATCCCATGTAACACTTGTATTAAAAAAAAAAAAAACTCATCTTTTTACATCATGTTATCTCCATAATCTCTAAATCACAACCAGCACTAACAAAGAGCATTTCTCTGTCTATGAAAGAGGAGTGTGAAGTGGTTAGGGTTCTTTTTTGAGGGGGGGGGGAGGGGAGTGGGAAGAGGGCATAGATAAGAGAATATGTTTACTTTTAGCTAAACAGCCAAGAGGAATAGCTGAAAACATAGTCCAAGGTTCTGGACTAATCCCGTGCTGTGTCCAGGAGGCTGCTCTCTGTTGCTAATGCCATGTTCAGTGTCAGAACTCCCTTCCCCCTATGGCTGCGCAGCTGCTCAGCTGGCTTCTGCCCACAGCCCAGTGATGCTGCAAGAATGTAGGTCAGAGCTCTTCTGGATCTGATAAGTGTTAAATTAAGCTTACGTTGATCTTAGTTGCTCCAATCATTTCATGTATTTGCTATAGTGTTAAGCTTCCCCCTTCTTCTGAATTCTCAGTGGTAAAAGGTCCCTAATTGTAATTTATCTGTGACTGATACCCAGTACAATTACCTTTACAACTCAGGATGGTGATGCTTAGGTTTAGGATTATTTGCATGGGAACCATTACCTGTGCATGTAACAATTGAGATTGGTCTCTACCTCTTTTTTTTTTAAATCTTGTTCTTTGCTTTGCAGCTTTAGTGAAGGATGAGTCTTCTGTGTTGCTAATACTGACTGACTTGCAGGACTCTGACTATCACCAGCAGAGGCTTTTTCATGACAAAGACAGCAAAAAACATTCCGACTAGCTTGGAGAGATTCCCTACACGATATGTAGGGCACAGTGGGAGGTGGCCTTCATGTGATTACAGCCTATCTGTGACAGTTGTCTGCCACTTCTTACAGCTTGGTGTTTTTGTTGCTTTAACTTTCCCAGACTTCTAATTCAACAGATACGTTCAAAGTCCACTGCAAACTCAGTCTTCTCTGTGGCACCTTCAGTGAGTTCTATCAAGTGTAACGCTTAATCCCTTTGAATTATATACCAATCATGTTTAGGCATAGAACTTTGCCTTCTGCCTGGTTCTAGATGTTATTGATTTGCACTGTGTGGAGAGCAAACCCTTCCACTGACTTTGATTTGCAGGCTGAGGTTATTTGTGCTTACTGATCAGGAACCTTGATTTGGGCAGCATTAGGAAAAAGTACTTAGGACTTGCAGATGTCTTCTGTAGGCTGCTTTCAGTCACCATCTGATCCTCTAAATCAAGGGGTATTAACTATTTTAAAAAGCTCATTTAAAGAAAATAAAGGCAGTGTTGTTTCTTTTAATGTGGTGAAAGTCATCCTTTACAGTGAAGCTATGAGATGAACGGATTTTAGAGGAAAGAGGTAAATATGCTGAGGCATATTTGGGGTATGTATGTGTGTAAAGCCCCTGCATACATAAATCTCTATTGTATAGACAGGATAATTAGGTCCTAACGAATTGCAGACAACAGCTCACCCAGTTACCACCAGCGGGATCCCTGAGGAACACGTCAGTGGTGATGTGCTGTGTGTAAGCAGCACCTGCCACCTTCAGCTGTGCACTCACCTGCTGTGAAGGGCTCCGTGGAGCTGTGTGTCCCACGCACAGCAGCTGAGACTGGAAGGTGCAGCTGAAGATAATTTGAGCAAGGTTAACTCCTCTCTACATCAGTTTCTGAGGCTCGAATGGGCTGCTCGGTCACCTTCAAGCACTGATGAGCTGCTCAGCACCCCAACGCTGAGCAATGGGGTTCTTAAGGCAGGCGTCCACCTCCGCCAGTGCTGTGGAGTTTTTAGAGAAGGCCATTTAGGGCACAGGACCGATGCGGCAGGGCCTCACGCTCACCCGGGCTGTGTGGCTGACAGCACGCAGGGCGCAGCCCATCTCCGCCCCCCAGCAGCATTCCCTGCGGCCTTCGCTCTCCCTGCCCCAGCCCGGCCTGCTCCCGGCTGCCTGCTAAGCGCCTCGAGGCCTGCTGTCTCATTGCTGTCGCTCGGGTGAAGGCACGAAACTAAGGAATACCTGAGGAGAGGGGAAGCAGTGACCCCAGCAGTCAGTGCTCTGCAGGGCGCCGCTACCCGCTTATCGGGGTGTGGAGACGCGCACTAAAAACAACAGTAGCGATTTTGAGAGAAGCAACTGCCACCACCGCGGGCTGCCGATGGATAAATAACTGCTCGAAAGTCACGCACACGACGTCCTGACCACATCTCACGGTGACCGCAGCCCAACGCGACCTACGAGCCCCCCGCGAGGCTCCGGGCCCGGCGCTGCCCCCAGGCGCTCAGGGCCGACCCCGCCGTGTGGGGGCGCCGCAGCCGTTGTCCCGCGCGCCGCTCCCCCGCCCGTTGTGAGGCGTACGGTGCGGCCGCGTCACCGCCTGAATAAAACCGAGGGCTTCCATCGAACTTCCTCACCGCGCTGCCGCTCCGTTCCCCTCCTTCCCTATCCCAGTGGATGCGGTACGGGGCTTTTTGTGCCACAGTTGCTCTCGGCGCGGCTTGGGAGCGAGAAGCGGAGCGCTTCGTTTCAGGCGCTCTCGGCGGGCAGCCCGGCGGTTGTGAGGCAGCGAGAGGCGGGGTCCTTTTCCCCTCCCCCCGCGCCCCTCCCCCCCCATTAAGCCGCCGCTGCAGTCGAGCCCCGAGTGCTGCCGCTACCGGTCCCGTCAGCAGCTGCTGGACGTCGCCTGCGCCTCACGGTGAGGCCTCTGCGGGCGGGAAGCGTTGAGGCCGAGCGGAAAGCGGCACCTGAGGCGGCCTTCGTCGGGCTGAGCTGCGGGACGGGGCCGCGGGCCCGGCTGGGGGCGGGCGGAGGATGGCCGTGAGGCCGCGGGGCACCTGAAGGGGGGGATCGGGACGGGGCCGTGGCCGTGGCCGTGCTGCTTCCGTGCTGCGGAGCCGTGAGGGAGGACTGCGAGGGCAAGCGCCGCGCTGTAAACAAGGCGGGGCTCCTTCCGGAGCTCCTTCCCGCTCACCTGGCGGGGCACGGCCCGGGCCGGCCCGAGCGGCGCTGGGGGCAGAGCGGTACCCGCGGGCCTCACACGGGACTGCTGTAGGCGGGCCTGGCCACGGAGCGGCCCCTCCTCCGCCCCCCCGGCTGTGCTGATTCGGGGGGGGCTTTTCGGGTCTGTTCAGTCACACTGGGGCTGTTCCCTGGAGCCTGTCGGTGTGCAGAGCTCTATTACAGCAAAAATTGAGTGAAATGTAACAAACAGCGATATTTGTGTACATCGTGTACTGCTTTATCGCCGATATTGGTTAAGCTAACTTGATTTCAGCTGATTAAGGCTCATGACGAGCAGGTACAGGCCGCGGTGGAAGCAGGTGCGGGTGATGCAGCAGCCCGGAGGCAGGCAGATATTCCTGCCACGCTGGCTCAGACAGCATCCCCGGCTCTGCTGTGCAGCATTATGTAATGCCGGGCACAGGCAGGGGGTTGGGAGCTGCCGTATGGAGCTGGGCTTGTGCTGAGTGCTTTCAGCCCAGTGTTGCAACAACAGATGCGTTAAATGCAAAATGCATGCCTCAATATTCCTTCTCATCCCCCCGTTTCAGAACGTGTTCAAGCTACGGTGTGGCATTGTGCTTTAATCCTCACTTGGTTTTTGTGGGTGTTTATATATACGTGTATATCTTCGGAGCGGCCATGACTGTGTCCTTCCAAAACTCCAATCCTAATTAGAAGTAGCACTGTCATATAGGGTTACAGTGCTGTGTGAACATTAACTAGCTGCTTGCTCTGCCAAATGGAAATTAAAGCAATGAGGACTTCGGGCTGCTGTGAGCTGCTTAATAACATACTCTGGCTGGCCTTCATTGGCCTTGGTTTGTTGCAGTGCTGTCAGGCTCAGCCTTACTGATGAGCTGTAGAAGGCATTGGAAAAAGGATAATGTGTGTCTGCTCCAAGTGGTGCAGCTGATTCAGTTTTGGTATTTCAGGTACTACCGCAAGGAGTCAGCATGCTTAGGTGGTAAACTTGGCTGGGGAAGGACGACTGAAAGGGGACTGAAGTGAATTTGAAATTAAATGAATTTGAAATCCATTGTCTCTGAGGTTTTCCTCTAAGACAGCTTGCAGGCTGCATTTACAGTTGTGTGCTGTAGGTATTTTCAAGCTGTTACCTTGAGGAAAAATATGGGTGTTGCACTGTTCTGCTGCAGACAAATGTTTTGAATGGTAAAGGAATGCATCCCACAAGTTTAAGAACTGATTAATACGTTGTTGCAGTCAGGCTTGTTGTGTCTTCCAGGTCCCTTCATTTTAGTATCTCTGCAGAGCTCAAGCACAGCTTCGGGTGGAAGCTGTAACCTGGTAGCTACTGTATCAAGTACGTTACTTCTGGCTCTGAGTTCAGTGCATGAAAACATGATTTGTAAATGCTGTTTGTTAGTGAGGTCTTCAGAGTCTGCTGCTTGCACTGTAGGCCTTATCAGTGTTTGAAAAACTTCATAAAAATACTGAGTCATCCTGCTCTTTCCTAATGTTAACAAAGTGCTGATGTAACTTTCTGCTCTGTAAGAGCAGTGTTAAGTGCTGATAGCGTTCCTTGTAGTGCTGTATTGCTTTTTTCAGGCTCTTCAGAATGCAAAGCACTTTCTGAAGGAAGCGTTTGATCCTGGGTAGTCTGGTTTGTTAGACTCTGTTTGGGGCGAGGGGGAGTTGGACGGGAACACATCTGGAGGTTCCTCCTGACTTCTGTTTTGTTCTGTTCCAGGCTCTATCATTTGGAAACTGCTTTGGGGATTTGCCCTCAGTGAACGGTTAAAATGAGCAGTGGTTGAGTTTGAAGACAAGCAGTGTTTTGGAATTGTTGTTGAAGGGCTGTTTCAAGAGAAAGATAGCTCTAGTGTTGGGCTGTATGTAAAAGCAAATCAACTGATTAGTGCTTTTGTTTATTTCATTTTGCCTTCAACTTAAGGAAAAAAATACAGGTTCCTTCTATTTTAAATGATGTAGGTGTATTTGTATCAATCCTTCTTAAACATCGGGATTAATGAACTTAGGACTGTTGATTCAAGCAGCAAATAATTGAAGTGTGTTGTAAGTGTCACAGGGCTGTTCAGAAGCAATAGAAACAATGAAGGTAACCTGCATATTTGTATCAGCGAAACTTGTAAAATCTGTTGAATATTGTGTGAAAATAACTGTCCTTCTCTTATAGATGCCTTCAATTAAGCTGCAGAGTTCAGATGGAGAGATTTTTGAAGTTGATGTTGAAATTGCAAAACAGTCCGTAACCATAAAGACTATGCTGGAAGGTAAGAATGTGAAGCTGAGGTAGCAGTGCATGCAGCAGAGCTCTTGGGCAGGATTTGTGACCGAGGGGGACGCGCTGGTGCTGTGCTGCAAAGGGATGACTTGCTATCTCATGTCAGAGCAGCTGGAACAATTGCTGGTGTGGCTTGAGCATTGTTTGGGGTAAATATTTTCTCTCAGACCTTGAACTGCAGTCCTCTTAAAAGCAGTTCCCAGCAGGCTGGTAAAATATAAATCCCCCACTGCTTTGCCTATGGCTTACTTCAGTTCTGTAAAAGTTAGGCAGAGTTCAGTTTGAATTGACACTTCTAGTTTATATTAAAAGCTGAGCTTTTCTTTTAATCGTGCAAGTCATTGTTGCTCTCTAACCGTCTTTTCTCAAGTTGAGAAGGGAGACGTAAACTAACACAATGAATGGAGAGTTGAACAGAGATCGGTATTGTGAATTTACGCAGTTAAATTATGTGATAAATAGTTGGTTCTGATCTCTGCTGACATGAATTTGAAACAAAGGAGCTCGTGGTGGGGGAGGGGAGTTGCCAGATGGCTGAGATACAGAGCAAACTGTGTCTAATCTGTCTGGTGCAAATCCTCGTTGTTGACTGCTTTCTATCCAGTTTTTGGGCACATTCACAAGTTAACTTAGAAAATAGCTTCTTGTAGATCTAGTTAAAATGAAGCCCTTGGCTGTATGTCTTTGGTTGTGACTCCTATGTAGGAACAATAACAGAAATAAGGTTGAAATGCACCAGCCATTGGACCACTTTAGTTCTGATAATGAGATGCTTTCAAACATGACGAGCAACATGAGCAGGAAGCCTAGCAATTGGGAATACAGTGGGAATGTAATTCCTCTCAGTTTTCTCACACACACGCAGGCTGTGTCACTGGCAGTGTTTGGTGACACGCTAGTATTGATGAAAGTTGCCTGTGGTGAAGGAATTGTAAGCTAGGCACCACCAGCTGGCCTCTTCGTGATCTGACCAAGATGCAGTCTGCTAACCAGTACAGAGAAAAGACATTGAACTGTACAGATGTTTAGGCGCTATCAGTTTATACATGCTGCTTTGTCTGTTAGATGTGAATGACGGGGAGGAGGTAAAAAGTGAAGTTGCATCAAGCATCATGAAACCACCAATGAAACATTGGTTTTCTGATAACAGATGAAATTCCAGTTTTGGAGGGATGGGGATGAGCTGAGCAGAGCTGACTGATGGTGGGGTACTTCTTGAGTTACTTCCCTCTGCCAGCAACTTTGGATAGACCACTTGGTGATGTCTTACACCAGTATCTGGTACTATGTTTGAAGTATGCATTTGGAGCTTCTAGTAAGTGGTAACATATGCAGTACCCCTTAATGTCAGTATTCTGGTTTCAGAATCTATGAAATTAGATATTCCAAACAAAAAGTAATACTAATTGATATCCCGCCAATGACAGTAGTTGACTTGCCTAAATACAACAGCTTCAGTATTTGCTGCTCCTATGCAAGACAAAATATTGTCTGTACTCACCACATTAGGCCTAAATCCCTTTTAAATATAAGAATGGGAGATCTCATTTGGAACAATTTGGTTTAACTTGTGGATTGAAAATGGTAAACATTCATAAATGTTGTCTTAAACACATTCTGTTCCCAGAACACAAAACTATCACGTTCTGCTGTGACAAGTAACTGACTTAATAGATTGTTCATGCTCAAAGTATGTCAGCATCTCTTTGGAGGCAGCATTATTAAGCTACTTAGCTTACAGATAGTAGAACCCAACACGTATAACGCAGCCGTGCCTCTGCAAAACTACACTGAAGTTTCAGCCTTAGCTTAGAGATCATTTGCTGTTTGTCTGCTCAGCCTCCGTGTTGTTAGAATAGTGGAGAATCGATGAAGCAGCCCAGTCTGGAGAACAAAGCTTTAGGCTGCTGGTTGCTAAGTCATCTTTCCATTTGCAGACCTGGGAATGGATGATGAAGGCGATGATGACCCAGTCCCTCTTCCAAATGTCAACGCAGCTATTTTAAAAAAGGTAAGGTACTGAGAAGTGGTCGTGTTGTGCATCAGTAACGAGATGTGAAATTAATGCTGGAGTTAAATATTACCATTAAAAATACTTCTCATGTGTTAGCTTCAAGTGTAGCACCGTTATGAGGTGTATGAGCACAGTTTATCTGAGAACTGGGAGGAGGTTCACAGCTCATGGCTGAAGACTTACAGGAGTGACCTTCTGGAATAGCAGCTGGAGGCTGGGCAGGGTTCCTAAGGCAGAGGGCTGGTGCTGGACATCTGTGCTCGCTAGCATCTCATGGTTTTAAAGCACTGATTGTAACTGGGTTTTGTGAGCTGAGATGCCTCTTCATGAGTGCAGAATGTAAGGAGAAAGGTTAAAGGGCAGGCAGTGGTGAGAGCCACCGTCAGTGAGCGTTTTGTACAGATGCTCTGCCTGTGTAGCAGTTAACACCACGTATGAACACTGTCTTTTCAGTGTTTTAAACTTAGTCTGATTATTGTTGGGACAAATAAGAAAAGTGAAAAATGTTGCTGTATCTTGAGGTATTTTTTACTCTGAAATAGAAAACTTTGGGCCAAAACAAATGCTGCTCTGTGTTGGGGTAAGTACAGGGTTAGAAATGATTTCCTAGTGAAGGTGTACATAAATAGCTTCAAACTTTGGAGATCCTTTGGGTTGGCAGAATGGAACAGCGTTCTACTCATAGCAGATACTTTCTTTTAATTATCTAATTAATGAGGTATTAAAAAAACCCAAAACAATAAAGCAGTTCTATCTTGGAAACCTGAACTTTGCGCTGTGGTGACCCTGTCCTGTTGGTAGCTATTAAGTACTTCTCTATACTCATTCCTTGTGTACTATTCTGCTTGGTAAGAATTATTCTTCAAACAGTTCCAGCTCCTCAAAATGAGGTTTATGTTACTTCTGTATGGTCCTGTGTTTGTTAGCACGGGATTTCTTGTTAACTTTGACTGCTAGGAGCTGCTTTTTAGAATCCTGAGTATTTAATTGGCTGGCTGCTGTCTCATTGGAGCTTTGTGAAGACAGTTGGGTTCCAGGATCGGGGGTTAGCTCTTCTAAGAGGAAAATGTAAGATGATGAAACATGAACGTGTGATTCTGATATCAATCCAGAGGAAAAAGTACAGTGCTCCTAAAATAAAGTTATGTTAGAGCTGAGGCCTAATGGGAAAGTCACTTGGGTAAAAGTTTACTATCAAAACTGTAATTAGGTGATTCAGTGGTGCACCCATCACAAAGATGATCCACCTCCTCCTGAGGATGATGAGAACAAGGAGAAAAGAACGGATGACATCCCTGTGTGGGATCAAGAATTTCTGAAAGTAGACCAAGGAACACTTTTTGAACTCATCCTGGTAAGTATGTTCTGGAAGCATAAAGGCCGTGCCTGCACACTGACCTCTGTTTGTGTGTTTTACAAATGAGTCCTGATGCTTCTTATTCGAATAACTTCTTAATGTAGAGAATATGGGGTGGGCAACCAGTTCGAGCAGTGACTGCTGGCTGAAATTGGTGAATGGTAGATGCTTGTTAACATAATGCTAGGCTTTTATGCTTGCTCATCTACCAGTTCCTGTGCTTGTCTGTAGTTGTGGCCCTACAGCTGACTGTAGCTTTTGTAGCTTTTGAGTCTTGGCTGATGGCGTATTACTTTAAATGGTGTTTTAGAGATGTGCATAAATACAAATTCTAAAAAAAGCCAGATTAGTATCTTATCTGATACTTCAACCGAGTGGCTCCTGTGTTAGCTAGCTAACAGCACTGAAGTGTTTAAGATCTCAGAGGTGTGCAAGGTTCTGATAGCCTTGTATAAAAGGAGACGGGGCTTTCACGGTAGAAATGACTCCTGTTTGGCAAGTAAACTTTAGGTAGTTAATTCAAGGTTCTAGCTTGAAGCTTCTCAGAGCAATTTGGCTCTTTGTGGTTACAGCATTCTACAGTGCTGGGAGCAGAACTTTGGTAGTACGTCTGCAGAGGCAGAAAATTGATCTGGAAGCTTTAAATTTGGAAACTGTTTTACAGGCTGCAAATTACTTGGACATCAAAGGTTTGCTTGATGTCACATGCAAGACAGTTGCCAACATGATCAAGGGGAAAACTCCAGAAGAAATTCGCAAGACATTCAATATTAAGAATGACTTCACTGAGGAGGAAGAAGCACAGGTACTTCATCTGGGTTTAATTATAATTTAGCTGTTTTTCTGCTGCGTTAACATGTGATGCTTCATCATTTCATAATGTTATGCCTTTCTACAGTAAGCAAACCCAAATGCTTATGGGAGTTTACCTTCCCTTGAGCTTCTAAAGCTTACTGCGTCACATTACCAGTTACATTGTTCTTCCAGGTACGTAAGGAGAACCAGTGGTGTGAAGAGAAGTGAAGCATTGTGCCTGACACTCGAACACTGTAAGGATTGTTCCAAATACTAGTTGCACTGCTCTGTTCATAATTGTTAATATTAGACAAATGCAGCAGCAAATGAAGTTATGATAGCAGGATATTGTTCCCTTTGCATGTGTAGTGTTTTTTTTTTGAGTATAAATTTAAATCTGCGTTTTTACTAGTGTAATGGGATGTCTTTTTACTTTACTCTGCAACGAATAAAACTGAACCAAGTGTGGATTCTGTATGGAAAGTAGCACTTAAGGTTGTCATTTTCATTATACTTTTTTAACTGTTCCAAGTCCAGTTACAATCTTAAGCGTTGACTCCACCATTGTAAATAAAACCACCTTTGCTTTCTTCCTCAGGAAGAACAAAACACTTATTTACAGGGTATTGATGGCTTCAGAAAGGAAAATTAAATGTGTCTTGGGGAGCTACATAAAGCTTAAAAAACCTGTTGGATTTCTTACAAAAACATTTTGGAAAAAT
The DNA here is from genome assembly GCF_016699485.2 of Gallus gallus. NCBI lineage: Eukaryota > Metazoa > Chordata > Aves > Galliformes > Phasianidae > Gallus > Gallus gallus. The sequence continues at coordinate 15,519,545 of NC_052544.1, forward strand.
TGGTGTTACTTAAAGCTGTATAACTTTAAAGATGGCTCTTGTTCTGCATTTAAAACAAAACAATCTGTCCACTTCCTTGTCCTGTTGGTCTGGCCTGGTAGGCTGATGAGTAGTAAGAGATGTGATCTAGAGCTAAGCAGGCTTCTGGCAGCAAACGTGGCATGCTTCTGCCATGTCGTGAAGGCCTGCCTCTAGCTGGTAGCACGTGGAATTTGTGTTGCTTTATGCACAGGACAGGTGTGTTTTTATACTTTTTTTTGCTAAAAGTGGAATCCAGGTTTGACCAAAAATGACTGACATTACCAAAGTTAAGATTATTGACCTGTGCATGCCATTAGTGGCTGTTTTTTTAGGCAATTTTAAACTACCCTTGTGATGTAGCTCTTTAAAACATGGTTTTCGTGTATCCATGGGAGATCTTTTTGCCTATGTATGTGATACTTCTGCTTCTAGAGACTTCTTATTGCATACAAAGCTAATGCAATATTGAGCTTGACTTCTTTGGACAAAGCCACTTGCAACTAGTTAAACAGTAACTGGTTTCCTGATTTTTATTTTAATTTTTTTTACAGTTCCCTTATAGGGAGTAGGGGGTGGTTTTGTGGTAGATCTCTGAGGTGTGCTCTTAGCTTGTATTGCATTCCATTCTCTGTATAAATCTTAGAGTAGAATAAACCTTAATAAACATACTTATCTCACTTTAAATATCAGTGTTTCACTTCTGAATTAATAAAGGGCTTTTAAACTTCTATTTACGAACGGTTCTAATTGTTTATAACTAGACAACCTGTCACTTCTTACTGAGTGTATGAGTAATAGTAATAGCACTGAGGGAGTGGTTAACTGAAATAAAATCTTCATCTGTTTTAAATGATTAGAATGCAAGCTGCTGGTCAGTCACAGTCAGCAGCTCCTCAAATGAAGTCTGAAGCTAAATCCAGATGGATTTTTTTGATGGCTTACCAGCTTTGAGGTAATCTTGCTTTGATGTAACCATTAATGAAAGCATTCATAACTTGTTCTAAAGCGGCACTCAGATCCATGCTTTGGAGGCAGCTGCTGGGCACATATGCTTATTCATAAGGCTGCTGTGCCTGCCGTTGTGCTGCTGATAGCATTGTCAGTGGGCATAAAATGCTCCAGTGTTACAGACTGGGACGTTCGAAGCCTGCCAAGCATCCTGTATTGTAAACAGTACAACTCTGTTAAAGTACCACTAGTGAAGAGCTTCTGATAACACTTCTTGTAGTTCAGTGTTCAGCTTACCCTGGATTCTTACGAGAAACAAATCCATCTCTGTGCATGAAGTTAGCATTCAGGATACGCTAGTTTCATCCTTGAAGTGACAATTCTAATACAGAAGCTGTAGTTGTGCTCAATGGTAGAAGTCTACAAATGCTTCCTTGAGGTGTTGGTCAGCAGCAGCTGCTGCCTCGTGTGTTGCCTCCCTGTGCTGTACGATGAGGAAGAGACAGAGGCAGTTCAGTTTGTCTTCCTTGAAGCTTCGCTTCTACAGTTTGCATAAAGCACTTGTGGCCAGAATTGCTAATTCTTACAACAGCTTGCCTAAGAAATAACTCTTTGTGGTCAAATGCTTGAATGATGAAGTAAATGGCTTTGGCTTCTGCTCCAGAATCGTGTCCATTCACTGCTGGTATGAGTAGTTTGCCCAAAACTGATGCTGCTGTGGCAGTATGGCACAGTATGCAAAAGGATTGGCTTTGTGCTCAGAGCATTATGTAGCTGTGACAGAGTTGGATGTTAGTAGCCTCATTCATTAGGAATCCATACATGTTGCTTTCTCCGGTCGGAATTCCCCTGCAGTGCTGGCTCAGGCTTTGTCCCAGTTGTCTACCTGCCTGATGTGTATGGCAGTGCAAGAAAACACCTGTTTTAATCTCTGATGGTACAAGCTGTAGAGAGGGACCTTCTGCACAAGGGTGCTGTGGGTGCAGCGTAGCTGCTGCATGGGTTGTCCTCTTCAGCTGAACCTGCTGGTGTCTGTGTGAGCAGGCAGCCAGCCACGAACCTCCAACACCTGAAATGTGGACACTGTCCAGGTTCCCATTGCTGAACTCGATGTTAATCATTAACTGGTATGGCACTGCATAAACACTTATTTCCCTCATCAGGCCATGACTTGGGAGTGCTGCTCTTGGCTAAAGGGATGAAATGGGGGCACAATGGGGGAGGAGGAAGTCAGCAGCAGCCATGGGTTCATGGGGAAGGACGTATTTTTCCTTCTTTATGGCTTACAGTTTCAGCCTTTACCTACTGAAGGCTACTGGAAATTATGCTAAAATGCTTAAACGTGAAAGTACAAAAAATTTCTTCAGTTCTAAGAAATAATTAATTGACACTTTGATAGGCTTATAATTTCCAGTGGCCTATTTTGAACAGCCAGTCTGGCAATTACTTTATTTATAAAGCTATAAACATATTTTGAACATAAAAGCCAAAAAATACAAACTCGGTGAAGTAAAAAAATTACAACAAATGATGGATAATCATTGGACAAATGAAAGTACAGCTGCAAAACATTTATCCCTGCTACATACATACAGTGGTTGTTCTTGGTTTAATGAAGTGGTATTTCCATGACTTCCACATTCAGAGTGGTTTCAGGAATTCAAATAAGTATTTTGAGAGAAGTTGAAATTGCTGTAAAAAACTGAAAAAAAAAATTCTTTTTGCAATTAAAAACTTCAGGGCGATGCTTTCCTTCTATTAAAAAAGCACATTAACACAAAATAATAACACTTCATAGAGCATTTCTAGAGATTTCTTTTGGCATTAATAGAAGTAACTCTGTTTTGGCACTGTTAACCATAGGGCATGGATCAGAAGTCGGTCAGCTTGCTGTTCTGTCTCGGAAATGGGCAGCTCTGAGGTCTCTTATGTGTTTTGGGGAAGGAAATAAGTTGTGCCATTTAAGCTTTCAGGTAACAGCAAAGGCCGAAATGATGCTGCGTTGGTGTGAGATCTGTTTAGGAGCAGCGGTCAGAAAGTGTGCGCCTGTCTGTGCCCTGGGAATGCCCACCTCTGTGCCATGGATGCACGTGGGAAGGCTCCTGGAGAAGGGAAGGCAGGTTCCACCAAGGAGATTGTGCAGGAATTGGGTGGAATGGCAGTGATGAGAGGAGGCTGTAACACAGGTGGGTCTTTCCCCGTCAGCGTGCCCTGAGCAAGGCGGGCAGCGCGGGCACCGTGGAGGGGCTATGAGTAGCCCTGAAATAGATGAAGGGAAGTCCTAACGAGTTCTGAAATGAATGACAGCTGTTTAGTGCTACTCGGTCCTTGGTCACAGCATGCGGTTTAATACTGGTCAGGACTTTCCCTTAAATTTCCTCTGGTGTTACTTAGAGACGGCTGGTTTTTCTTAGGTTTTTCTTTATACCCATCTTTGCTGCTAAGTTACATTTGGTCCAACCATGAAATACCAAGCAGGCATTACGTTATGCCAGCTCTGCACCTGGTTCTGCCCGCTAATGGGCGCAGTGTGGCCGACTTGTCAGCTGTGGCTTTTACAGTAGTTGTCACTTGGACAGCACCTTACATCAGAGGGTCTCAAAGTGAAGAATGGTGAGCTGAGACAAAGCTTTTTTTAAGGTTTATGTATATAAGGTATAGTCAGAAGAAGAGTCTGTGTCAGGTCTGGGAATGGCTCGCTGAGTCGCTGTGCTCAGCACTGGGCCGTGCTGTTGTGTAAGCCTGCTGAAATAACTTAAAGACGAGCGGATGGTGTGTGAGCAATGGCTGCATCATTAACCCTCTGAGCGCAGTGTGCAGCTGGCCCTGCAGCTAATGCTACTTCTCTAAGGGTTAGAACAGCTCTGTCAGTCTGTGCACGTCGCTTCGTTCAGTGCTTCCAAAGTTGCACTTACACAGAAGAGGAAGAAAGCAATAAGTTTGGGTCTTCTAAGCTAAAACGCATTAAAGATCTACACTACTATAAGCAGAAGCACCTAAATCAGGGGAACAAACCCAGGGATGCTCTACAGACTAATCAGTGTCTTTTTTTTTTCATTTTTCAATCTTTGATGCATAAACTTGTTTAAAAAGTTGAGTCCAATGTATAAAATCCGGGTTTTTGTTTTAAGAAAAGAAATATAAAAATAATTTTTTTACATTATAAAGGTCATCTTAAGTTTCCTGCAGTTCTACAATAATGTTACTACATAATTTGTAGTCAGTACTCTAAAACCTGTTCTGTCAAGTAGACAAAAATAGCCCCCTCTCTCCCTCAGTTTGGTGTTCTTCTCTTCAGCAGTCTAAAATACATTTCTTTCAAGCAGGAAAAGATACGCACTGGACCGGACTGGTCTGTGTGCCAAGTGTGTAAACGTAGAGATATCGATACATTTGGTTAAGTTAGGATTTACATCAGTTTGTGGAGATCAGAATGTGTCCACAGATCAAAATAGAAGATACCAGAACCTGGTAAACATTCTCAGGCTGCAGAGAATGCCTTCATGTTTGGCCTCATGGTGAGGGAGATCTGTTAGAAAAAGCTCGGGTAAGTTCTTTAACAAGTCAGACACCAAATCAGCAAGAAACGTTTTTGGTCTTGCAGAGGGTAAATGCAGCCTGTGAGCAGAGGGCAGGGCAGTGTGCTGCTGCTCCGGGCTGCACGGCAGGGAGTGTGGGGCTCAGCCCCTTCCTGCAGCCTGGCCTCAGCCTGGCTTGTGAGATGGAGCGCAGCGCACCTGAGTGCCTCAGTCAGGCTGTGTGGCTGCTTGCCCTACGTGCTCCTCGTGTGTGCTGGGTTAAGGGGAAGCTTTTTGAGGCTCTCCCCAGCCCACTGCATGGCCATTCTGGCTGCCCGAATTTGCAACAACCAAAGCACAACAGCAGGGAAACCCTGCACTGGACTGATGTGGGGAGCAATCCTCTGCCCTGCCACACACCAGTGGGATTCAGTGTGTCTGCACAGAGACTATTACCTGTAAACAGTACCTTCCTGTTCTCAAACAAGAAGTTTAAAAAATACATCTCATTTGTTTAAATATTTCTCTATCATCCAGTCAGATCACAAAGCTAGCATCGCTACATTTCATTTTCAGACACAAGGGCTTTTACAAAAGGCTCCTATTCCAGCTTTTCCAGTTCCATGGTATAACAGCTACAGGAGGACTACAGCTTAAAGCAGCTCGGAAGGCAGAACATGGAAGCCTGCGTTAGATGTAGAGCACCTACCACCTACTGCAGCAAGCTGGGGAGTCTCTCTTTGCTTTCTGCCACACTCATAGATGATGCAGTAAAGAAAGAAAAACCCCAAACAAACAAAAAAGCAGCACAGGGCGGGGACAAAAGGCTTATTTACTCATCAGCACTTCAAATTTTGGCAGGTTTTGTGTTGTTTTTTTTTTTTAAACCTTTTTAAAAATCACTTTGCTATCTTTAACCGCCACCTCCCCCCAAATAAACAAATGAGTTTTCCAGCATCCTCCAATCGTTCTGTTGCCTAACTTTGCAGTGAAACAGGGAACTGGGGCGGGCCTCTGGTCCTTTTTGGTGGGAGAGCAAAGTGCCCAACGTCTCAGCAGACACGGGTGGGTGTGGGACTACGTCCCCGTGGAAGCCACGCTGCAGGCTGAGGGCTCTGCGGGTGCGGGAGAGCACCCGGCGTTGGGTCTGGAGGAGCAGACAGCAGCTGTGAGGGGAGCGGAGACGGGGAGGGGGTCGGTGTGTTCTCTGTGTGTGGAGTCTGCGGGGGCTGCAAGCTTGTCTGAAGGGAAAGCGGAGGATACGCATTGGAGTGCATCCAGGGGGGAGGGAGGGGAGTCTATAGCACTTCCATCGGAAGAAACTGGGCTGGCACAGCGTCCTTCTCCTTGTAAGTACCGAATGCACTTCTTTTTCCTCCTATGAACAGTGAAGAGAGTTATCTGTAAATAAAGGGTGAATTTACAGTCACACACAAAACGCCGAGCAGAGCGCAGTGCGGGCGCGGGGCCGGGAGCGGTACGGCGCGGGGCGTCAGCGGGGAGATGGGCCGTCCGCGCGCGGACATCGGCAGCGCTGCTCCGCCGCGCCCGCGAGGGGGCGCCATAACGGCGGCAGCGCTCCGGCCGTGCAGGCATCGCCCCATCGGCTGTGACCGCCGCTGCTTTGCGGGACGCAGCCACGGAGCAGCGCCGGGTCGGGCAGTGCCACGACACTGCGCTCCACATCATTCGTTAGCTTTCTTCCTAAGGCGACGCAAGTCAACCCGAGCCCTTCAGAGCGTTTCTACCTGCAGCACATTTCCTACCCCGGCCCTAGCTTTGTGTGCATTGCCCGCTCAGCTGCTTTCCTTTGCAGCAAAAGCCTCTGACCTCCACCCATCCGGAAAGCCATCCACGGCTTCTCTGGGCTGACGTGCTTGCTGTGATCTGTACCTTTAGCAGCTGAGATACGAGCACAAAATGCCACACGCACATGCAGGAGAGGAAGCTCTGGCAGCAGTACGTGCACAGCCCTGCAGGCACGGTTCTGCTGCTAAGGGTTTCCTGCAGAAGTACCCAGCTGGGAGCGGTGACTCCCAGCATCCCTCACATCGCTCCCTCTGCATCCTCTGCAGCAGCTCAGGGAAGCTCCAAAGCACAGAGCTCTGAGGCTGTCACCTAACAGTGGTGAGGGAGCAACTCCCTGCTCCAGGCGCTGAGAATGACAGCGCAGCTACAACAGGCAGAAAGAACAGCCTCGTCCCGCTCAGCTCCCTGCCTCGACTGCCTCAGCTGAGGAAAACAGATAAATGGAGAAGTCGCTGATCAGCACACACCTCTCTTTGATCTTACTAATGAAAAACTACACAGTGATGGAATATGCATTAAGTAGCCCAGTATTAAACACGACTTTGCGCTGGCTGCGAACAAGAGAAATGGCATTGCTGCTGTCAGTGGCATCGTTAGCTGGGGTGACCCAATTAACACGGTAGGAAACGTGACAGCGCTGCTGAAAGGAACATGGAATGCCACATGGGCTGCAGCCTCCCAGAGCAGCCAAGGCCCACCATGAGCTGTGTTTGCTACAGACAAATCAGGAGTAGCTGCAGGACAGAGTGTCTCCATGACCTCCTTGTAGGATGACAGAAACCCATCAGCTGATTCATCGACTCATTGATTCAATTTGATTTAAAATGATGGAGAAGCAGCAGATTTGATACTAAAGCTCGCATGGCTCCTATATAGCTAAAAGGATGTATCCCTGTCCCTTAGGAACTACAGCAGCCTGCAGCATTTTGTCCTGGTGTAAGGGTGAAACCTCCAGCCAGGAACACCCGTTTGTCATCGGTCCCTGTTGTCCTTGGAGTGGGAACCTCAGCTGGGAGCTGCTCTCTACGGGCGTTTGCGACCACTGCAGGGAGGACAGAAGCCCTTGAACTGGCAGCAGTACATTAGTACAGGCAATTGCAGAAAAGATGTGACTAAGTAGCGTTTGAGAGGCAAAAGTTGTATAAAAAAGCATGCTAAGGTCCACAAACTCAGCAGGCTGCGTTAACTGGAAGCAATGCAGAGGGTTAGCGCTGAAGCTGAATGAGGAGAGTTCAAATGAAGTCACTGAATTGGAACTGTTTGGGTTGGAAGGAATCTTTAAGGCCATCCAGTCCCCTCCCCGAAATGAGCAGGGAAACCCACAGCTCCATCAGTGCTCAGAGACCCCCAGCCTGACATGGGCTGTCTGCAGGGATGGGGAAACCTAAACCTAAGGGTTCCTAAGCTAAACCTCTTTGCTCATGCCTGGAGCTTGGCGATCTGCTGGGCCTGGGAGGCACTGCTCCTCACTTAGCCCACATCAGCCATGAGTGACCCCACACTGCTGGGAATCTGCTCCGGGATTCAGATTTGGATGGACTGAATGATTTTCCCCGCTTCAAGCTGCAATAGGCACATTCATTCTGGGGTCATGCCCTAGAAACCCAGGGTGTGGAACGTCTGCAAACCAGCTCCCTTGCTTGGGGTTTTCCCACCCCATGCTGGGTGCTGCAAACCAACAAGGTGCATCTCGACACAAATGGTTACCTCTAGGATAAATAGGAAAAACCTCAGGAAAATTAGCAAAGACCTTCACTACTCACTACTGGCCCTCAAGGGGTGTTTGTAAATGGGTGGAAAGCCCCACACCACAGTCACAGAGGCAGACCTGGAAATAAGCTTCTAACACCACGGATGCTCATCGGCATCACATGGACAGCAGCCACCACGGGTGCCCGGAGAGAGCCCAGGAGCATCCCCTGGTGTGCGGAGGAGCAGAGAGCAGAGGCAGACCCGCAGCCCCGGAGAACCCCGCGGGGTGGAGATGTGATACACACCTGCACGGGCCGCACCAGTCCGTTTGTTGGTTGAGGCCAAAGCGAGCTCTGCATTTCTTAGGAGAGGCAGGATCTGAACACAGAAGCATGCGTGGCGGAGAATGGGCAAGGCAGAGGCACAAAGAGGAGGAGAAGCAGGAGGAAGAAAAGAGGCAACATCATTTCAGCCGCTTAACACACCACTAACAGACTACAATCCCATGTTTTGTTTCTGCAACAGAATGGTGGTGGCACCATTTCTCCTGTAAAAAAAGTGACTGTTAGGGAAAAGAAATGAAAAAAAAATATATCAGTGATGGCAGTGGGGGAGGGCGGCTGGGAAGCAGCACCCAGCTGGGCTGCAGGACATTCACATCTGTTTGTGACACCTCCACATTCCTAAAGGCTGGGAAAGCTGCCAGGTGACAGAGCTGCTGCCTGCAGTGCTCCTTACCTGCTCCCTGCAGCGCCTAACCGGGTGCCAGCGAGTGGGCTGTGGGCAGGAGAGAGGAGACAAAACGTTGCAGAAGCGCTGGAAAGCAGAGGTGGCACCACGGGGAGCAGCCCCAGCTGCACAGCTCTGCCCTGCAGCCCCGGATTGCCTTCAGGCACACGCTGCTTTTCCAGCCCTACTGCAGCACTGGAGAAGGGCACCTTCCTGCCTGCACCAGCAGCAGTGTGTGCTGTTGGGCACCATCAGCAATACTCCCATCCATTCCATAGAGGGTGAAATCAGTATTTTTCTATCACACACAAGCCATATGTCTATATGGATAGACACACACTTCATATACACTGAAATGCTTGCATTCTCAACATCCTAGGCACCGAATGCCATCAATAGCATTAACTAAACAGAAGCCATTTCTGGAATCTTTGGAACTGCTTTTTACGGACATCTTTGGAACTGCTTCTTAAGGACAACTCACAGAGGGCATCATGCAGCCACTAACAGAGCTGTGTGAGCTGAGCTGTGCTGCAGGGCTGTGTCATCCCAGCAATCCCAGCAGCAGAGGCAGGGCTGGTCCCAGCTCACAGCCAGCAAATGGACAGCCCTGGGCAGTCTGCAGGGGGCACTCACCTGAATGCTCTGCATAATTAGCAGTAATACACACATGCAGATAAGCACTTGGCAATATCTCGTCTTCTCAGTTTCCATCAACTACTTGTGTTCTAATTCAAGCTAATCTATGAAAATCTCACAGAAATGCTAATTTTCTGTCTTGTGAAATGCACTGATCATTGGTTAAGATCGGGAGAATAAAAGAAAATATGGCAAAGCGTGGTAAAACAACAACAGTGTGGGATCATCCATCCCGCACAAAACCAAAGTGCCCACCGCCGAGGGCTGCATGGCTCAGCACTGCAGGACTTACCTGAGTTGGAGTCCTGCTGCTTTTCCCGTGTCCGCCTCTTCTTTTTTCCCTAGGAAAGCCAAGGAAAAGCCCATCAGGCCGTGCTCCCAGTGCTGGGGGATGGATGGGTCTGAGCTCTGGGAAATACACCCGGGGAAGTCCCAAAGCCACCACCAGGGTGAGTGTCCCCACGTCCAGCACCGCAGGCAGTGAGGCTCACATGTATACATCTGCAGGAACTCAGAGATGGAGCCACATCTCTGCTATCACCCCGCTGCCTTCCCAGCTTTCCTCCCTCAGCTGAGTCCCCCATTCACACTGCAGCCTGCCTAAAAAGTTGCAAGAGAGAGCTGCACTGAATGCAGTTACACACTGGCTCCTCCTTGCAGGACACTGGTTTGAACATCACCTGGCTCTCCTGCTCCATTTGAAGCACTGCAGGAGGTTCCATCTGCACAACACAGCAGAACTGTGATCAGAACTCCTCCCAGGAGCACCCTGATGTCACGTGGGAAAGCTTTACAAATCCCAGGGCAGTTTTAAAAAGTACCCATCCCTCTCCTACTATTAATATTTTTTTATAATACCCATCTCCCTCCTGCAGTCGTTCTGCAGCTGTGGATTCATTTCTTGTTCTCACATTTTCTTCACTCCCTCACAGCAGAACAGTGCTAGCTCCAGAGGACCTCAGGCAGGAGGGCACAGAGGGGCTGAAGCAAATCTGGCCGGCGTGGGGAGCGTGGCTCACAGGGCTCCTCTGCCCTCTGTCTTTTTTGTATGACTTCTTGTGGTTTGAGTGAAGGTGGAAAGCTCTGCGCTGCGGTGAGCTCTTTCTTCGGTGTGGGAGTAACTGTATTTCCTGCCTAATAGCCGAGTCACGTGTGGCGGAGGTGACCTACATTCCTCCTCCTCCTCCTCGCTGGGGCTCCAGAGAGAACAACAGCTCCTGCAGCGACCACGAGACCTGGAGCAGCTGCTCACGAGTGCTGGAGGGAGAGCAGCTGTGCTCTGAGCCTGGGTGTGTGCTGGCCAGGAAAGGAGAGCTCCTGGTGCTTTCCAAGAGGAGAGAAGCAGGAGGGATGGGATTTCCATGGAGGACACACTTGGCTCGAAGGACAATGATGCCCGGCTTTCAGCACTGCTGCTGCCCTCCAGGGATGCCCACAAAGGAGCATTCTTGGGTGCTGCCCCAGATTCTCCATGGGCCCCTCAGATCTCACACAGCTGACCCTACAAAGCTGCACATGGAAGCTGAGCTCCCAGCAATTTACTTGTTGCTAATTATTACGCCTATGTAAGGACATTACTGATTATGATTTCTGGCTATTTGAGGATGTTTTGTGGGATTTGGGGCTTTCTGAACAGTGCTTGAAGAAGGGCTCCAAGCACAGATCCAAGACAAAGGATGTGGCTGTGAGGGAACCACTTGAACCCTGCATGGAGCAGCAGAGCCCAGCGACAGGCGGATATTCAGCAGCCATCTGCACCCTGCCTCAAGTCTCTAACGAGCTCGTTAGGCAGGGCTCTTTGCATGTGAGATCAAAACAGTTGAGAAAGCCACTAGAAAAGGCTGCATCCCATGCTTCTGCAGTGTTGGAAGCTCGCTTATTGTCTTGTTATTCAACTATTAACATAGCAAAGAGGAAATGAATTCTCTTCATGCTGACTTCTCAGTGCTCCTTTGGGGAGCACAGCCCTGCACCTCTAGGTGGGACACGGCACAGAGCAATGGGCAGAGCATGCACCTTGATCTGCTGTCCCTCTCTGCCTGCTGCAGGAGCTTTCCTTTTTCTCCCCTTTTGAACACGGATTTTTAATTTTCTTAACAGCACCCTTACTTGGGAATCAGCCTCTCCGAGGAGCTGGGGCCAGCTTGCAAACTGGCAGAGCAAGCAGTGCTGCTGTCTGCATTTGCTACAGCTGTATTTGAATACTTTGAACATGGTGTGCTTGGTTTGCTCAGTCGTGATGGCCCCATGGGATCAATGTCCCATCAGGGCAGGTGGTGGCTCGGTGACCATCACCCTGCAGGGCAGCACAGGGACCCCAGGGCCAGGGCACAGCATCACTGCCAGGGATGCAGCCCTACGAAGGGTCCCAGAGTTGGACTGAGCCCCCGCCAGGCTGAGCTCAGCACTCATCTCATGCAAAGCAGCTTCTCTTCTATTTTGCATTTTTAAATCTTATTTTCCACAATTATTATGCTCCTGTCAACAGACAGAGCTTTCCAAACATCATTCACATCACTTAGAAGTTCTCTTTTTTTTCTGCTTCTATTCCTTGGGCACTAAGCAACAGTGGCAGCTGTAGAGTTACAACATTCGTGCCATAGATGTGCCATGAGGAGCAGCCAAAGGGATGTTCAAACCAATGCCAAAACACATATTCCTATACAAACCATCCCCTCCGAAACAACATTACCAGGGACGACTGGCACCTGTTTACCCCCCCACCCCCCATGGGTCATTTTTGGGCTATGTCTGGGCCACATCTATGGGACTCGAGCCGCAGCATCACTCACGTAGTTGTCCCGCGCGGACCAGCCGGGGTAGAGCTGCATGTGGAGCTGCCGTTCCTTGCGTGCCAGCTCGTAGTACTTGGCCTGCTCCTCCCGGGACAGTGCGTGCCACTGCGGGGACAAGCACAGCACTGAGCCTGCCCCGCCACGGGGACACTGTGCTGCAGGGTGTGAGGGGAGAGCATCCCAGGGCAGGTGCAGGGGGTGGGGATGCTGTACCGGAGCTGCTGCAGGTCTCGTAGAGCACCTTTCAGCCACGGCATTGCTGTTGGGGTACCAGATTTCCCTTTTCTCCCACTTCTGGGGCTCCCTACCAGCTGCTCACAGCCCGATGACATGCAACGCCTTCAACACCCCCAAAATCCCAATCCCCATCAGACTGATGGGAGAAACTCTCCCCAGCTCCCCTCATGCCTGGAGATGTCTGGATGTCCCCCCCAATCCCCAAAACCCCCAGGGACCCCCACCTGCCCTTACCCTCCTTCCCAGGATCTGGTTGATGGCCGCACTCTCCTTCAGTGTGCATTCAGCAATGACCTTCGCCCGCATCTCTTTCATATACAACATGAAAGCATTCAGGGGCTTCTTGATAGTGGGCTTCTTGGCTTCCTTCTCTCTCTTTGGTTCTGGCTGAGGTTTCCTTGGGAGGGACAAAAGGAGCAGTCAGTAACAGAGCCACTCAGCGCCACCGGGTGATTCACGGGCATCACCCAATGGGACACCACAGCAATAGCACAGATCAGGAGCCCTGACCAGAACTCACATGTTGCGGTCATAGTGCTCCATCTCCTGCTTGCCAGAGTGGGGCACGATGGCGGGGTGTGGGATGCCAGTGGTGTGCATGCCGGAGCCCAGCATCAGCGGGTGAGTGAACCTGCAATGGAGATGGGGTAAGCCACGCTCACGGGGCAGCGGGCGCTGGGGGGCTGTCCTTTGGTGGCTCTCTGGAGCGGCGGAAGCAGATGGCAAGCAGAGGGCACAGAAAGCAGAACAAGGGCAGAACGGATCCAGGGGGGGCTGCGCAGGATGGGAGTGGGGCTTTGGCATCAGTTTGCTGTTCCCAGCAATGCTGCCGTGCCGCTCCCCGGTGCCCTGCCAGCAGGGACCAGATCAAGGGCGCTTTCAACCTGTGTTTCAGACACTCAGATCTCTGTTGCTGCAATATCTTATTAGTGCTGTAGGAAGAAACAACAAACTCAACCCAACGTTTGGATTTGAGAGATTAGGACCACCCCACAGAAAAAGCATAAGTCTGAACATGAACTAACTGCAACTCTAGGAGGTGCACCTTGCCCGAGCAATGCTCTCCACCAACACAGGATGAGATCATCAGAGGTCTCGTTGCCTTTCAGGTCTCATTAGCTCCCTCGAGCTGCCAAGGGTAAAGCCAGAGCCGCCGGCTCTGCCAGGCCTGCCATGCTCTGACTGCAGCTCGAGAGGGCAGAATCGCCCATGGGAGGTGAACTGCTCGTTAGATATGCTGGCACAGAAAGAAAAGCTGTTTAATTTAATCCACCAGCACAGTCTGATCCTTATCTGGCCAGGTGTACTGCCTGTCTGCAGCAGCGCTGCAAAACCCAGCCCCATGCGAGCGGGAACCCCTGTGCCACACCTGGGGGCTGCAGGGCCCCAAAGGGAACCGTCAGCACATCCCTTCCCTGCGCCTTTGGGGCTGCAAAAAGTGGTGCCCCAAGAGCGAGGTGGGCTGGCAGCACCCTCCTGCCCCTGCTGCACAGATAGAGGTTTGTGTGGATAGAGGGCTTGCATAGTTTTCCTGTGGGAACCCTTTGCTAATTTCAGGACAACATGAAGCAGAAGCAAAGCTGGTGCGGGAGCAGCTGGAGCAGGGGCACGCCGTTGCCCTGCCCATCAACACACCCGAGGTACCGGGCTCTGAGATTCCCAGTTATGGGATGCATTCTGCTCCCTGGGACATCAATGGGGCTGGGGTACATGTAACCACAAAGCAGACAAACTACGGAGAACAGAGCAGCAGTGATGCAGACGGTGCAGGATTGCGCTCGCTGCTCGGGGCTGGCGATGCTGCAAGAGCACAAAGCAGCCCCCAACCCTCCATGGGGCTGGAGCGGGCACAGGGCAGCATGGGGCAGGCATGGGCTGCATATCAGCTGCAGACCTCAGACTTGTTAGATGTGATGCCAGCAACAGCGTGCTGCCTGTCCTGCTTCTAAGGCTGAAACCAAGGAAAATGTACTGCTCTTTGCAAAGCAAAACTCGGCAGTGCATACAACACCATGGTCAGAGATGAGGAGTGATGGTTTCACCCCTTTTTCCAGCACTGAAGACAGGGCTCTCTGGCTTTGCTTTTTTGACCCGTGCTGATGACAACCCAGTCGCTGAGCATCCTCCCTGGCCGCTCGCTGCTCCCGGGGGCATCCGGGCACTGCCCTGACTCGCTGGGCTGCAAGCTGCTCCCGCACACACTGCAAGCTGCGGGCGCCGAGCCGCTCCCGGCCCCACATACTCACCTGGAGAAAGAAGCCCCAGCAGAAAGCGCTGACGAATACGGCTGTCTAAATCCACATGACGGGAGCGGATAGACAGACTGGCTCTGCCTGGGATCGGGAAGAAAGAGTCTATCAAGTATCCACAGCTGCGTGGCTGTTTCTTAAAGATCCCCTTTGCTAGCGGGGCGTGGAGCAGTGGGGTCCCAGAGGGGGCTCGGTGCCCGTGCTCTGCGCTGCTCTGGGCACTGCGGGGTTTGGGGTTTGCTCAGGGAGCTCCCTGTAGGGGTTGGATCCACACCTGACTCTCCTCCACCCCCACTTTGGGAAGCTATCTTGTATCCTGTTACAGTGCTGAATACGGAGGTGGGCAAAAAGATTAGAGATACTGCGACTGCACAGAATAAACTGCTTAAAAAATATGAAAGCACTGTTTGGCCAAAAAGCTGAAGGCTGCTCAGCACCTTTCTGCCTGGCCCCGGGGGGATGCAGCTCCTCCACCCCACACTGCCCCCAGAAGTTTGCCTGTTTGCAAACAAGTCCAAAGTCGGGCCCTGTGCTTCTTTTTAAAGTTGTTTCTAGTGGGAACCGGGCACGCACCAGACCTAGAGCTGGGAATTGTTTTGAAGATAGTCAAATAAACCTGAAGGAAGTTCCTGGTTGCCCTCAGCAGGGGAAAGCCCCCACGTTTTCATATGGAGATAGCTCCAACACACCTCGGTGTGCTCTGTCGGGCTGCCAGGAGATGCTCCCAGCCCAAAACCGCACGTGGAAACCCAGACACCTGGGGAGGGTGAGACAGGATGGCCGAACCCCACAGAACAGCCACACCGGTGTTGCTCTGCTGTGACATGCAGCACTGCCCTACAAATGGCACCAGCTCCTTCCAGCCCAAAGAACCCAAAGCCTCCTGGTATCATGGGGGGTGTTGTAACCATGGCCCTGATGCACTGTGCAGGGGCTTTGCAAGGATTCTGCTCTGCAGAGCTGCAGCCACAGCACAGAATGCCCTGGTGGTGGGAGCAGTGCTTGGAAAATGGAGTGGGATGTATGGGGTGCAGTGGCTTGCCCACATCCCACTGTTCCCAGGAGACTCTCACCAGGCTCTTGGCCCCACTGGGGGCAAAGGGCATGGCAGAAGCCACTGGCCATGTGCGCTTCCCTCCTGTGCCCATCTCAGCCCTGGCTCTGAGTGCTCTGGGGCTCTTCCAAGAATTTTGGGCAGGCAAGAGTAAGGGGAAAAGCTCTTCCAGACAGCACACTTAGGGATGCACTGCTGCTCCATCAGGATGGCTGCCTTTCACTACTCCCTGTCCTTATCAGCTGCCACCACCACACCTGCTGCAGGGTGCCAGGCACAGCATATGCTGCCAGCAAGCGGCTCCTGCTACAACTGCCATGTCCTCAGCACCCAGCCCCGCACGGGGACACGGGCTCCTGCCTCACCCTGGCCACAAGGATGCTACGCACAGCACACTCACGGCAGTGCCTGTTCCTCCTGAGGATGAATCACATCGTACGAGGTGTTAAGTCATCGCCCAAGAGGAGCACATTTAGCACAGAAAGCAAAATGCCATCTCTTTGAAGCCGAACTCTGTATCAGAAGCCTCAGCCTCTGTTTCCTTGTGGTTAAAGAACTGGAATATGAAATTCATAAACCAACCAAAAAGAAAAAAAGTAATATTTCACTTTGTGTTTTCACATTTGGCAGCACGCTTTCACACCTGGATGTCTCCAGAACCATTGGATCATTCAGGTTGGAAAAGATCTCTCGGATCCCGAGGTCCAACCCCACCTCGCCATACCACCACTGACCATGTCCCCACGTGCCACAGGTCTTGAACACCTCCAGGACGGTGACTCCCCCACTCCCTGGTCAGCCTGTGCCAGTGCCTGACCACTCTTTCAAAGAAGAAACTGTTCCTAACGTCCAACCTGATGTCTCCATGGCACCCTCCATCACCAGCTACATGGAGGCTGCCCGCTCTCTGCCCACCTCCTCATGCAGGCAGAGGCAGCACCATCCCAGTTGCACACAGAGCCATAGCACCACCTCACAGCCGTCCTGTGACACCGCAGCCCCCCACCCCACACAGAGTGAAGCCCCCTCCCCATCACTCAGCACATGGAGGGGATGCAGGGGGGTCTCAGAGTTGACCCCGCGCATCCCTGCACTCACCATCCCATGGAGGGTGTGATCTGGCCGACCCCAGCGGGGGGGAGCGGGTAGAAGCCAGGGATATCGGAGGTCTGGGAAGGTCGATGCACTGCTGGGAGAAGGGAGGAGGAGGTGAGATGGAGACAGCACTGAAATGAGCCCTCCCAGCCCCATCTGCTCCTCTGTGGGCACTGCTGGGCAGTGGGGAATGCACGTAGAAATGCAATGCTGTTGCTATGGCCTCCAGCCCATCAGTCAGCCCCAGGAGCCTAAAAACAACCAGCAGGGATGCTCCATTGGGGCTTCTCCACTGGGGGATGCTCCAGCAGCATCAGCACTAGCTCACACAGCCCAGGAGAAGCAGGGATACTTCATAGTTTAATTTTTCTGCAGTCTTGCTGCTCTCTGCCCTGCTCTGGGGACAGCTCCTTGTCTCATCTCTCCAGCCTGGAGCAGCTGAAACCCCGTGCTGGGGTTGCCCAGCAGCTACCTGGGCACCACCTGCATTTACTGCATGGGTGAAGAGCTGCAGCAGAGCACAGACCAGGAGATCTGGGATGTTCTCAGCATTAATGATAAATAGGTATTTAGGAATGACATCACTGGATTCCAAGTATCTCAGTAGGTGCTAACCGAACTTGATATATAACTGAACCAAAGGGAAAATGTGACTTACTATGAGAATTTACACACAGCTGCATTTGGTTAGGACACAGCCCAGAGAGGAATGAAGCCCAAACCTCCAGACCTCTCCCACGTGTGGGATCTCTGCCTCTGCTAACCTGGAAATCTGCAGGCTTCCTTTCCAGGTGCTGAAATCTGCCATTTGCTGAGCAAACTGCTAATAGATCTGTTAACTCTTCATGCTTTCCTGCTGAGTTTGTGACACTCGGGTGTCAGACCCAGCAGCACCGTGGGCTCTGATGAGCCCCACATTCCTCCTGGATACACCGACCCAGCACTGTGAATGCGCTCACTGCCACCTGAAACCCAAACCAGCTCTCTGCAAACATCTGAGTGATTCAAACAGATTTGCAGGGATTCTGAGCTGACAGAAGGCTGAGAAAGGTTTGATTTCACTCTCAGCCTGCAGCCCACAAGGAGAGGTGGCCAGGGGTGAGCTCCCCTGTGCACAGCTCAGGTTTGACCTATCCATGCTGGACTTTCCTCTGCAGTCCCGCCGGGGGTTGGTGCGTGCCGGACACGCACACACAGGTCCACCCAGCGCTCAGACACCAATCCTATTTAGTCAAAATATTTCCTGTTTCAAGCATTTATTTTCTCAAAATGACAACCTGACAGCAGTTTGGGTATGAGTCAAAGGAAAGACAACTTTCCATTTTCTGGTTGACTCTCACACATCACCCTGTGGGCTCCCCTCCAGCTTTCGGCTCGCGCGGCCGCTGTGGCCGTCCCGCTGTGGTGCCAGCCCTGGCTGGAGCTCCATGAGCCCTACCCCGAGCAGTGCCCAGTGCTCTGATCCCCACCGATGAGCAATTTGGGTTACCTTGCTTCTGGCTGATGTCAGCGGGCAGATGGGGTGAGTGGGAACCGTGGCTGAAGTGGTCGTTGCTGTAGGGGATGAGCGGTGTGAGTGGGTGCACTCCATGGGACGGCTGCACGACAGGAACTTTGTTGGACTGCAAAGAGAAGGGAGGAGGGGGTGAACTCAGGGCTGTGTTGCTAAAAGGAGGGCTGCAACAACCCCAGGACAGCCACTGCCCTTCTCTGCTTAAACAGACACATCCTGCAAGAGAAGCCCCAAATTAAGCAACAGCAACAGCTGACAGTGATTGCAGATCAGCCCAAATAACACAAAGCTGTCAAAATCTAGAATATTTTCTAATTCATCTCCGGTGTCATTTCTCCCTGGGTGAATGCTAACAGTGTGGCACCCAATGCATTGCTCCAGTTTTCTGCTGCCCACACACACACACACATAGTCCCATGTGCTGCTTTGGTCTGAAGCTGGACTCTCACACCCTGCACATTCACTCTGAAAATTGTGCTCAGGCCTTTGCAGCTGCTCCTGTTAGCAGGACAGGGATGGGGGGGGCAGCAGCCCCTGCTGCACAGCGTGGTACCACTGCATGGCAGAGCAGAGACCCAGCCTGAGGGGCTGCATAGCTGTGAGCAATGTGTGCACACATGCACACACACCTGTGCACACATCCATGCATTTATCAGTGCACACATCCATGCATTTAACAGTGCACACATCCATGCACACACCCATGCTCAAATCCATGCCCAAACCTATGCATACACCTATGCACACACTTGTGTGCAAATACATGCACATATTTGTGCACACACTCATGCACTAACCTATCTATGCACACACCATGGACACACCTATCCACGCACACATCCAGGCACAAATCCATGCACACACCCATACATACCCATGCATATACCTATCCATGCACACATCTGTGCACACACCTGCACACACACCCCTGCACACAGCCATGCCCCCATGTGCACATGGCTGTCTCGCCTGCAGCACCCCGCACTGCTCCCTGCCTGACCAGTTTCACCCAGGAGTGCCTTTAAACCCAGACTGCCTTCACCCTGGTGGCACAACAATAGTATTTGTCCCAGATAACTCCAGAAGGAGAACCAGGAATGGCAGCACTGCATTTCGGGGAGATGAGAGCGCGGCTGGCAGCTGCTCAGCTCAGCTCTTGCCCCATTGGGGCACCTCAAGAGCACCATTGCTGCTTTCTGACAGCTCATCTCAGACCTCTGGGTTGATTCACTGCTGCCTTTCACTTGGGTCATGATTTTGCTCAGACAGAGCAGTGTGCAGCCCCGCTGGCTTCAGGGATGAACCCTGCAATGGGAAGGATGGGGCGGGTGGGGATGCCATCCTACATCTAGCTTTGCTCGTGCAAATAAAAATCAAGAGCTGCAGGTTTGGAGGTATTTAAGAGTAGGTGAGAGCCCCAACTCCTGGTGCATGTTGCCTGCATGTGCTGGGATACAGCAGTGACCATGCCCCCTCCCAGCACAAGCCACCTGGTCCTGCAGTGCCGCCAGGTCACTATGGTACCACCAGGTACCTAAGGTACCACCAGGTCCCTGAGGTGCCCCAGCTCCCCACATACTCAGCACTGTGCAGGCATGGAGCTGCTGCTGCCCATCGCCCAGGTGGCACTCACTGAATGCAAAGACGAAGAGCCGTGAGGAGGCAGCTCCCACTTTGCAGCAGAAAAGTGGCTTCAGTATCTGACGAGCAAGGAGACAATGCAGCCATGCTAATTGTTAAGAGGGACTAATTGCTGGCAAGGCAAAATGAGGAGACCTCACTGCTTACATGCAGATATGTGACTGTGATGGAGGCTCGAGGTGAGTGGAGGAACATAGCTCTGGCTGAGCAGAACTATTCAGAATTCATCCTTTTTTTTAATAAAATGTGGCTTTTTCATTAGACAAATGGTGATTTGTTGTAATCAGAAGTTTTCTGGAAAGCACCTCATGGCAGCAGGTGTTTTGACTCATTGTTTAAGATGGAGATATTTCACCACAGCACACAGGAATGAGCACTTTGCTGCCATGCAAGAGTTCGAAGTTTGGAGCTAATGCCAGAAAAATGAGCAGAGATCAAATGGGAAATGGTTTCAGACAAGGAGAGGGGAGATTCAGGTTGGTTGTAAGGAAGATGTTTGTTACGCTCAGGGCAGTGAGGCACAGGCTGCCTGGAGAGGCGGTGGTCCCCATCCCTGCAGACAGCCCAGCTCACACTGGTGGGCTCTGAGCAGAGCTGTGGGTGCTCATTGCTCACTGAGAGGAGAGGGACTGGGTGGCCTTTAGAGGGCTGTTCCAACCCAAACCAAGCCATGATTCTATGGTTCTATGATTAAAACCCAGAATTAGTGTGAAATGGCCAATACTAAGAATTTTCATGGACTATAATACAAAGAATACTGGTTTTACTGTGAAAATATAAGAAAAAATACACAGATGGTTTTCTGCTCGGGTTAGTTTAGGAGAAGAAAAGAATTCTTTTAAAAAGAAGTGAACTTTTGGTGAAGCTGGGTAAAGCCACCTTGCTACAGCTGCAGGCATCCCGGCATCCAGGCAGTGCTGCCTCAAGGCTGGCACTGGGCAAGATTTTGGGTTAATTTTTGTGTAGACGACAAATCAGAACTAAACCAAAGCAGCACAACCCCGCTGATCCCCCACCATGTGGTGCCCAAGGAGTAAAAAGCTCTGGATGGACTTTGGTGGTCGCCCACTGAGCAGTCAGGTCTCAGTCCGGCACAGGGCTGTCCCTGCTGCTCCCTTCCCATTATTTCCTTGTTAAAACAGAAAGAGAGAAAAAAGCAGACAGTGCTCGGAGTGAGTGTGTTAAAGAAGAGCAGATCACAAACCAAACCCAGGAGCTCATCTCACAAGGCCGATCTTGATCGGTGTTGCTGCACAAAGGCACAAAGCATCCTTCCTAGGAACGACCCCTCTCACTGGTTTGACAGCCACAGAGAACCTCACATACAAAGGGGACGTGAAACACAAGGGAGACACCGTGGGCCACATGAGCAGTGGGGAAGATGTGCTCTTAAGAGACCCAATGCATGGAGAGGACCCCGTGAACAATGGGGGACAACACACACACAGGGGCCGCATATACACAAGGTGCCCTATGCGTACAGCTAACCCCATGTGCACAGGGGACCCTATTCATATTGGGGATCCCATACCCTTTGGGAGCTGTGGGAGGGAGCAGCCCTGTGACCCCACACAATGCCCCCATTCACCTGGCTAGCAGCACCCAGGGGTGTGCAGGACCTGACCCTGCAGCACAGCACCCGGAGCGCTGTGGTTTGCAGCACCAGCGGGGAGCGGAGCCACAGCAGGGACAGATCACTCACAGCACTTTCAAACAGTCCCACACTGCTGGCCCCAAAAAGAGTGAAATGACAAAGCTGTGCAGTGTGGGACCTGGCCAGGGACTGGTGCTTGGGGTGCACCGGGGTCTGGGCATCCCCAGCTGTGTGCATCAGCACCAAGGAACCGCTCCCAGCAAAGCACGGAGGGGAGCAGTGCTGCGGGCTGCAGCCAGGAGTCAGCCCTGTGTGTTGGCTTCAACGTCACTTCTCAGAGAGAGAGATGAGTCTACGCGGCAGCTATGCAAAACAAAACCTACGGAGTTTGCTGTTGCTGATTCAATGAGGAATTAATTCCTTTTCTCTGCAGAATTAGTCACTGTGCCGCAGAGACAGAGGCAGTAAGTGAGGCTGCAGCGAGCCAGCACTGCTCTGCCTTCTGCCCCGTATCCAAACATCTGTTCAAATCAGCAAACGGGGGCTGGGAGCATCCTGCAGGGTGGGATCACTGATGTGGGGCTCAGGGCTGTGCTTTGGGCTCTCAGGTATGGGACCTGAAGACCTCTGCATCCTGAGCAAACCTCCCAGTTTGGGGCAATGTGAATAAACCTAACCCAGCTCCCACCGGCCCCTGCAGTGCTGCACCAGCAGACGTTGCAATGAGACCCTGTTCTGCAAGTGCTGGGGCCAGCAGCATCTGCTCATTTCTCCTCATAGTGCTGTTTTTTTTTTCTCTTTTCTCACTTTTGCTGCAGTCACATTGCCTCGCCACTGCCGCGGCAGAAAGGAAGAAGGGAAAGTTAAAGCCACCCACGTCAGCACTGCCCTCACCCCAGCACCTTTGGTGTCAGCAGGACTGCATTGCCCCATGGGGATGGGCACCCGTGGGGACCGCCCCAACCCTGTCCCCATCTCATGGCACACACAGCATCACAGAGTCACAGGATCATAGAGGCAGGAAGGGACCTCTGCACATCCCCCAGTCCAACCCCCACTTGAAAGTCTCTGGGCTCTCTCCAGCAGTTCCCCATCTGCCTGCAGCTGGGGAGCCCCGCACTGGGCACAGTGCTCCAGATGTGCCCTCCTCAGGGCAGACCGGACGGGAGAAGACCTTCCCTCCCCTGCTGGCCATGCTCTATGCCACGCATCCCAGGGCACCATTGGCCTTCTTGGCCACAAGGGCACACTGCTGGCTCATGGTCAATTGTTGGTCAACGACTGGTCAACAATTGGTGAACTGCTGGTCAATCATTGGCCACCAGGACACCCAGCACTGCCTATGGAGGGGAGTATCCATTCAATTCCTTCAAAGCCATTAATTCTGCATGCAAATAGCAACAAAGAAGATCTGTGGGGAAGGGCAGGGAAATAACTTCAATGATTTTAGAAGCCTCAATGACTTGCTGGTTGCAGATCTGGGATGTGGCCTGGTGCTCTGTTGGCACGAGAGCCTCATGATCCCCAGAGGAGCTGCAGATGCTCAGCACCGGGTCCCACTGCTGCTGCTGCTGCTGGCTTTAAGTAGCAAGGGTTATTGTTTTTAAGTTCAGCTCTGTGGGGAAATGGCTGAGTTTTACACCGTTTACGGGCACAGGAAGAGCCGTTTCGCTTCTCAAGTATTTATCTTCTAAGAGAAAGATGTAGGTGGTTCTTCATGAAAAAAATAAAGGCATGGAAAAATAAAATTAAAAGTGCTCTTGGGGTGACAGAGGGCAAACATGGAGGCAATTATGCCCCAAACCAGAGAAATCCCCTGAAAAATGAACGTGTGGCATTACTGCCTGAGGATGCCATCCCATGTGGGAGAGAACACCTCTGCCCAGAGCTGGTCCCTACCCCTGCTGTCTGCCCTGCTCCTGGGCACTGCTGCAGCAATGCCTGAGAGCCCCCAACATTCAGCTGCATGGGACAACTGCTGGGGCAGCAGAGCTGGCTGCAGCCCAGCACCAAACCCCGGGGCTGTCCCTGCCATTGCCTCCCCACCCCCATCCAGCCCTGGGACATGTCCTCACAGGGCCCCATTCCGCTGTTCTCCACAACACAGTTCTGCGAATGGGGCCGGGTGCTGCAGGGCCAGTGTTACCGGTAACCCACCGTGGCTGCAGAGGTGAAGGCACGGCCATGACCCCCATGCTGATACCATCTGACCTCCTTTAGCTTCTCGAAGGCGAGCAGTCGAGCCAATACCCAGAATTAATCAGGAAAATGTCCAAGGGGGGTAAGGGAGGGGAGTGCAGCACAAGTGTCTGCGACAAACCATTGGCAAAACCCGGACCCAAATGCATCCGTGTGCTGCAGCAGTGCCCGAGGTGGGGTCGGACCGGGGGAACACCCAGTGGGGGAATGCATTGCCCCAAAGTGCCAGCCATGCAGCAGCCGCCCGCTGCCATCCCCTGGGCTCTCCCGCAGGGCTGCAGCTGCACGGCTCTTTGCTTCCTTTCCACTTAAAGGCGAAAACAAAAGCATTTACTTGAAAGAGGGGAATTAAGAAAAGAAAACAAAACACACACATACAGAAAAAAAAAACTCGGATGTGATTGAAGGCGTTTCAATTCCCCCAAGATCAGAGGGCTGAAACCTGCCCCTCCGCACTGCGAGTGGCCGTGCTGCTGTCACTGCATCACCCTGCGCCCGCCTGCCTGGGTCCTTGTGCTCAGTGCTGTGCTGCTGGGTGGTGGTGTGTTGCTTCACTGTGTTATGCAGTGTTGTGTTGTGTTATGCTATATGCTACCTTACAGCTTACGTTATGTTGTATGTTGTTGTTTTATGTTATGCTATGCTATGCTATACGTTATGCCGTTATGATATACTAATATATGTTAGGCTTTGTTATGCTATGCTATATGTTTATATATTACACTGTGCTATATGTTATGCTATGTTATGCAATGCTCTAAGTTATGTTAAATGTTATGCTATCTTATATGTTATATATACTACATCATATGTGTTACATGTTATCTGTATTATGTGATATGTGTGTCATGTTATATATATGTTATATGTTGTGTTTAATGACTGCTTCTGATGGTAGATAGTGATAGGAAAAGGGGGAATAGTTTTAAACTGAGACGGGAGATTTAGGTTGGATATTAGGAGGAATTTTTTCACCCAGAGAGTGGTGACGCACTGAACAGGTTGCCCAAGGAGGCTGTGGATGCCCCATCCCTGCAGGCATTCAAGGCCAGGCTGGATGTGGCTCTGGGCAGCCTGGGCTGCTGGTTGGTGACCCTGCACACAGCCGGGGGTTGGAACTGGATGAGCATTGTGGTCCTTTGCAACCCAGGCCATTCTGTGATTCTATGATTCTCTGTGCTGTGTGATGCAATATGTAATACATGATACCACGCTATGCTGAGCTGTACCACATCATGCTACGCTACATTGTGCTGAACTACATTTCCTTTCAGTCCCCCTCCATTCTCAAAGCCTGGTGGTGGGGCAGTCACTGATCACAAAGACACAACGACTAAGAAGTCCCTCGTGCTGTCTGAAAGTGAGTCCCCAACTCAGTGACTGCACTGCAGAAAACAACGGCCATAGCAGCACTCGTGGCAGTGCTTACACACACTGATGGCTCCCACTGCATGTGGCTGCCACAGCCACGCGCTCGTGGGGCAGACACTGTGGGACTGACACAGCTGTGCCCACATGTGCACAATGGCTAATTAGCAGATAACATGGCATAAGCAGGGATGATCATTTGTAAAAGTTATCATCTCTCTTTGTTACACATACCAGCGCTATGGTGAAATGCTTTGATATTTATAGGGATGGCAAACGCATCTCCAGGATGGGCAGGTCCAGGGGTGGCTGCTGTCCTCATGCTCACATTGCTGCTGCTGAACCCAAATGGGAGGGGGACAAAAACTCCTCGGATGAGACGAAGGACCCCTCACAGGGCAGCTGCCCCATGCCAGGTCAACAGATCTACACTAGCACTCTTTTCCCTTCTTCTGTACGAAGCCCCTCTTGGGAGCATGCAGAGGGAAATAATCCTCCCCAGAGCCAAAGGGAGCTTCCAGGGACGCCCATAGCTGTATGGTGATAGCTCTGCTGCTCACTGCTCAGTCCTGAGGGTGACATGCTGACAAAGAATGCTACAGCCGCTAATCCGGGATGATGCTGTGTGTCTGGCCGGGAGAAATCCCACTGTTCCCATAGGAGGAATTAGTTCCATAACGCTTAATGTCCCTTCCTCTGACAGCCGGCAAGTGTTACAGCGCAGGGCGAAATAAACATTTCAATCCAAATGTGGCATTTATCTCCCAGCCAGGTTCTGGAGAGCCCCCGACCCACAGCACAGCCTGCTGCCCCGTTTGGGTCTTTCTCTGATCTCTTCATGTGCACAGCCACATTAAAACCTGGGCTTGGTGGATTTGCATATGATTAGGCAGCAGGGAAAATTAATAGGGAATTGAATGGGTTTCTCCTCTGCCCATCTCATGTTTATATGAGATTAAAAAGAAGTGGTTTTTTTTTTTTTTTAATTACTGCAAAGATGTATTAAATATTATTTAACCTTTTTTTGTTGGGGGGAGGGAAGCAGACAGAGAGAAAAAACAAACTTATCCATATGGTAATGAATGCCTCCTATCGTGGGAAGCAAATATCACTGTAATTAGGATTAGACAGGAATCCTAATTAATCTCGTCTTGCCACTTGACTTCTGGAAGTTCCTTAACTGTTACCTCCAACAAAACGGAGCCTGGGGAGCAGCTCATCCCCCAGGCTGCCTGGCCAAGGGTGGTGGGACAAAGGGACACATGGCCCCACGGGCTCAGTTTCAGCACAGCACTGCAATACAGGGCAGGGACACACGAGGACACCTCCGCCCCACGCCTCAGTGCTGTTCTGTGCTGTGCGATGGCACAGATTGCCATGGGTGGAACGGAGCCGTGCACAGCCCAGCTCAGCTCTCAGCTCCCGTCACAGCCTGTTTTTCAGGTATTGAGATGCGCAGACCATTGCATCAGATTTTACTATGTGAGTGGATGCTCACGTGATTATTTTCATCTTTGGGTCTCCAGCGTGGAAACCAGACTTTGGACTTCAGACCCTGGCTGGAGGTCTCGTGCTCTATTTCTGGTGCTGTGGCTACGTACAGCACAAGGTGATGCCATCAAAGGGTGCTGCCACCCAAACCAGCAACGAAACACAGCAAACTGCAGCTCCTCCTCGTGCTATGCTACGTAATAAAACACAAAGGAATGCTGCTGCAGGTAGGCGAGCATCTCAGCCTACTTCTTCCAGCACCTCCAGGAAGCGTTTGGCCACAGCTTGATGTGAATGGCAGTCCGGGATAACACGGCTGGGACAGATAGCAAAAATGTTCACTTGGAAACCAGAGAGCACACAGAGCACTGGTCGAGCTTCAAGCCAGTGATCAAATGCTCACGAGGCAGCAGCGATCAAAGGCTTCACGCTGAAAAAATGAGAAAGTCACAATTTCATATGGTTTTGATGAGAAAAAGAATGGATGAAACTTTGCTCTTTCAACTTGGTTTTGCTTTGAGTTTGGGCTTCGGCTGCTTCCGAAAAGTGATGGGCGCAGACCCGTGAGACATGAGGACACCGATGTGACGCTGTGGGTCTCACCACGGGATCTGCCTGCTTTGGGGCCGGGAATTTTATGCAACGCTATTCATTTTCATCAAAAAACACAACTTGTGGAAACCACGGCTCTCGGTGGGACGCAGTTTTACCCGAGCTCGATGGTTTGGGTTCTGTTCCGTGCCTGCTGCTGCCAAGAGGCACGAGCTCATGGCAGAGACCCTCCCCAGCCAGCCCCTGACTCACACAGCTGCCCAACCGCAGCCGTTCTGCAGCACAGCCCTCATGTTTCACTCCCTCGCAACATCCTCTGCCTCATTACAATAATTGACAGCAGCATTTGCTGAATGATGAAACCGAGGTTACGCAGAGCATCAATTACACTACAAAACACAGCCGCCACACCTCTGTGCACGCAGCCTCCGCATGCCTACAGAGCAGTATCGCAGTGCAGGAACGACCCAGGTCCTGGCAGCATGTCTGTGTGTCCCACGTCTGCTTTCTGGCAGCTGGGAATGAAAAACTGCTGCTGCAACTGGGACAGGGACCACACAGAAGTGTCCTCTCAAAGGACCCCGCACTGTCCAACCCAACCCTGCAGTAGTACCTCTCTTCACAACCAATGCTGTGTCCAATTAAAGCACAGTTCCAATTGCTTCGGGATTTACATTTTCCCCTGTACAGTCTGCAATTCAGAAATAAACCCGTCTATCTCACAGTCATCATCTAAGCTGCTGAGAGCACAACAAGTAAAAACCATACGGATTACAGAGGATTACACATTTTCACACTTTTTTTTTTTGGTTCTCACTGAGCTGCTACGCAGAGAAAGCAGTTTGTAAAGCACACTCTTCCCGTAACACTGTCCCTGTGAGTGTCCCCAGCACAGAGCAGGCCTGAGCTGCAGTGCTGGGTGACACGAAGCCCCAGGCAAGCCAGCAGCTGGGGACACTGAATGCAGGGCTTGAACAGAACAGCAACAAGATATTGAAGCATACAGGACACTTCTCTACAGCAATCCCCATCAGAGTCAATGAGAGATTTTCCACTGCTCTATCTCTCTGAGGGACATGCACTTCTGAGTGCAGAGGGGGGATTTAGATTGGATATTAGGAAGACACGGTGTGGGGCTGGCAATGCTGCCAGAGCTGTGCTGCCCCAGCCCTGGAGGTGCCCACAGCCGTGGGTGGGCTCTGGGCAGCCTGAGCTGGGGCAGCCAGCACATGCAGGGTGGGGCTGGGGGCTGTGAGGTCCCTTCCAGCCCAACCATGCTGTGAGTCTCTGGTTCTGTGATCTTTAAGGACCCTTCCGACCCAAGCCGCTCTACAATTCTGTGATTTTCTCCAGCGCTGGCACACCTTCATTCAGGTTTCTGGGGAAAATAAGGAGAACATCCTAAGCTGGCAGCCTGGCGGTCTGCAGGTATTTGATCTGCAGCATCCTGTGCATAAATGCACATAAACTCACAGCACTTTTAATTTGGTGCTTCAGGTCCACAGTGAGGTGCGGGGCAGGAGCGCAGCCTCTAGATGGAGCAGAGCACAGCTCCTGAGCCAGCAGACAACAGAGCATGACAACCACGTCTGCCACGCGCTGCAGTGTTTCAGGCTCCCACTTATGTCAGAAGCCCACTTGCTGCCGGGCCCATGCAGACGTTGGCACAGCTGTTGGGGTGCGGGACACGTCCCACTGCCGCGCATCACCTGTGGCGTCCCACGAGAGCAGTGCCTGGTGCTCTCTTATCTCTGCATCCATCTCACTGCCTCCATGCAACTGTTCCACATTCGCACCGGGCTGCCCAAGGATTTAACAGTGACAGCGTTTAACTGAAAGGTGCCTGCGAGGGTGGAGCCCTGTTATCTCCTGCATCTGAGCAGGCCCGCTGCTGCTGTGATGCTCACAATGCACACTGTAAATACAGCTTGAAGCAGAGCATTTTGTATAAAATAAAGACCTATTTTACACGTTTTATATTTAAAAAAAGCCCAACTATTCCTAAATATATAGCCACTATATATATAAATTGTCTAAATTTATGCAAAATGTGTGCCAAATTATGCATAAAACATCTCTGTACGTTTTCATAGAATCGCAGAATCATTCAGGTTGGAAAAGACCTTTAAGACCACCAAAGCCATCCCCAGCCCGTCCCACTATGCCCACTGACCCCATTCCAGGAGGCGGCCCCAAGGAAGGCCTCCATGGCCTATGGTCCCATTTGTGCCTGTGCAGTTTTGGGGCAGAAGGGCCGTGCTCTGCTCACATATGTGGCAGGTCTGGGGATGCAGGTGGAGGGCAGTTGTGCCATGAGACCCAATGACCACAGAGGTATCACTGCCACTGCCAGGCTGGGAATGTGGAGCAAAACCAAGGAGGGCAGCCTGGCCGTGAGGGTCAGACCTATCGGGCACAATTCACCTGCCTCCTCCTTTATATATATATATATATATATATATGTATGTATAAAAGTATTAATAATTTAAATTACTATAATTTGTGCTTGGGACTAATGAATCATAATTATTCAGCCAAAAACAAATTGTAGTCTGGGATTTAATCCCTGCTATCTACTCTATCTACTGTAACCAGCTCCCAGTGATGGCAGAGCCGCCCAGCCATCAGACCCACAGGACTGACGTGTTGCTCTCCTTTCGCATGGGTGCTCTCTGGATTCCTGCAGTGCTCTCACACAGTTTCCCAGGGCTGACTGCAATGACACCTGTCGGTGGCTGCAAACCTTCTCCAGTGCTTGCTCCCTGCTGTAAGCACTACAAGCTGTGGTTCGGGTTTACTTTCAGCCTGGTGCTGAGCTATGGAACAGAGCTGATGTGAATAGGAGCGATGTGCTCGGGAGGAGCCGAGCAGTGCTGGTGCTGCCTGCAGACAGCCTGTGTGCCACGGTTCCAAAAGGAAGGGGCGGGTTTCGCCGCAATGGAAGAGGCTGTGTAATTATGGGATGGCAGCAGATTCAGGGTAGGGAAAGGCAATTCCAGCAGCAGGGAATAACAACCTCTGCTCTGGGCATGGGTGGCAAAGGGCGATGGCCAATGGCTGCATGCATAACAGTGACCGGTCGGGGCTGTGCTGGACCCCATCCCATGAAGCAGAACACATTTTGCCTTTTTCTCACTGTGGGCACCACTGTGGTGCACCCCTATGGCACAAGGAGCCCTGCAGCCACGCCGTTGTCCCTGCATTGAGCTTCACCTCCCCAAACACACTGAGCCCGCTGGTGGTGGCTTCCAGCTGCCAAAACACCTTCACAGCATTTCCTTGTAGGGCTCAGGTCTCACTGGCAGCTATTTAGCTTTACGCTAATGGCCAAGCCTGAGCTCAGCATCGAATTCCTGCTCCCAAACCCAAGGTGTGCAGGGCACACAGAGCAGGAGCTGTGTGAGCAAAGCCAATTCCTTTCAGACTCTGGAGGCATGCTGCAGATGCACAATGCAAGACATAAAGGAATTTGTCACAAACAATCCTTCAGCCCGGCCATGCAGGGCAGTGCTTGCTTGCGCTGTTTGCTGAGGCTGAATTCCATGTGATCCTGCAGCACAACCAGGTTATGGCACACAGCACCGGGCAGCACCCAGGGGTGCATGCGCCCTGCTGCATGGGAGCTGCGCCAGGAGGGATGGCACAAGAAGGGAAACAATGCAATAGCGATTTATGGATTCGACACAGAGGCAGCCTGTGGACTTCCAGCCCATGGCAAGGAGTGGGATGATGGGTGGGATCAGGCGGGGGGCTCGGGGGCACCCGTGGGATTCCACATTTTGCAGGGCATTAAAGGGCATCTCGGGAGATCTGAAGGGGCCCATTTGTAAAATGGAAAAAAAATAGAAATAAAATAATTAAACAACACAAATGGCAGCCAACAGACTGCTCACCTAGCATTTTCCCACCTCAGGCAGGAGCTCTGATTAATGCTAATTAGCTTATCTTCACATTAGATCCTGATGATTCATCACTTACTACCCTAGGAATTATGACGCACTGGGGAGAGATATATTTGTAGATTCCATGGGTGTATGCCATGTCTGGAACACTTAAATGATTTTGGCATGAAAAGGGACCAACCACAAGCCCAGCTAATCAAACCAACATTTCTCAACCTACACCTTCCAGTAGTTATAAAAAAGATGCAGAGAGAAGACAAGACGATGGCACTGAAGACGAATTTATCTGCTCATCAGTCGTGTACAATCTCTCCAGAACAAAGGGCCCTATGGGCACCCTGCCAGCAGCCTGTGGCTGCTCCTCGTTTGCATATAAATTTAAAAAGAATTTTAATCAGTGTTAAATGCACATGATTATTTTTTATTTATAGCTGGAAGTAGGTGTACATGGCGCTTCTTAAAACACGCTGAAAAGAAACAGCACCTTTGGGAGCCTGAATGGGGACGGATGGGAGAAGCTGTGAGCGCTGCTCTGCGCGGGGCAATGGGACAGGGCTCTGCAGCCCAGCCAGCAGCTGTGGGCACAGCACGGGCAGGAGGATGTTATGTGACGTCAGGTTGGGAGGGTGCTCTGCCAGCTGTGCCTCCATCCAGATGTGCAGGGATGGCTGCTCCCCTGCATGCACGGCTCTGGAAAGGCAGAGCACCGCTTCCCAGCGGAGCTTTGCTCAGGGGCTGTGACATGGGGACACACAGGTGTGGGTGGGCAGTGCCTCGCGTGGCTTTGTGTTCGGCTGCATGCAAACAGCCCAGAGCTGCTCATGTTCTTCTGATAGGTTTTGAACTGCTGATTACATAAATCCCAAAGCTCCTTTTTATATGTAAAACAGGAGTAGCTGTCATACCCAGATTTCTGCAGTGTTTGTCACCAAGCTGCAAAGAAGGAGAGGTCACCTCCTGTGCTCCTCACACCTGCTGGCTGCCTGCACCGAATGCGGGGCAAGGAAAAAGCTGCTTTGTGCTCTGAAGACTCAGCTATCTTTCAAAAGCAATGCGGAGTCATGATACAGAAGAGATGAAAGAGTTATCTGTGAGCTTTAGAGCTATTATTGGATACTGCACCTCCTTACTCAGAACATTTTTACCTCTGCTGGAATCCAGAAGAATTTCCTCAGAAATAGATCTCTGCTCCACTGCTGAGCTGCAACCCATCAAAGCACCTCATTTACAGAAGGTAATTAAGGAAACTCTTCTAGCTCAGTCATCTCACGGTGACGACATCAGATACGCTTCCCCAAAGCCTGTTTCTTCCAAGGAAGACTTTTGTCAGCCACGCAGCCACAGTACCAGTTGTTGCTTTATCCCAGAGACAGCAGCCCAGGCAATGCAGGCAGGACCCACTGCTTGGGAAAGCTTCCGCAGTGACCACAGCACTTTGCCTTCTGTCCCGCCTCGTGGTGAAACACCAGCTTGAATTACACCCTGAATTTGGAGAACCCCACGCCCAACCAACATTTTTCCATATATCAAATATAACAGTACATATCCTTCAGGCCCTGCTGAACGCACTCCTTGCTTGGCCAACTCCATTTGCCATCTCACAGCCCTAACTCTGGCTGTATGCCCCTCCAGGAGCCCCAGCCACAGCTCACTCCAAACCCATCACCCTGGGGACTTCAGATCTAGTTGCAGGCACCTTGAACACAGCTCACATCTTTATGGCTTGGGTTAGAGCTTTGGTTAAGGTTAGTATCTGACAAGGAGAGAGTGATGGTTTTGGGACTCGAGTAGGTGTTGGGGTTGTAATCCAGGTGAACTCAGGATGAAACTATGTCATGGGAAGGTTTCATGAGCAAAAAAAGGGGAGAGGATATGGAGCTCTCTGAGCTCATTTTCTCCCGAGACAGATGATGGTAAAGGGTGCTGTCCCAGAGGGGAGACTGCACCAAAACTGAAAGCTCATGTTGAGTCAATCTGTGACTCCTTTGAAAACTGGGGTCACTGGGAGTCCCAGGAGCAGTGAAATGGCTGAGGCCAGGGTTTGATTTCAACAGGTTATATGGCAGAGCATGCTGCTGCATTGTGAGCCATCATTCACCTCAGATTAATGATTATCTGGGAGCAGGGAGATGTTCCTGGAGCTGGGCTGGCACTGCTTGTAGGAACAGTGCTTGAGTCAGGAGAAGCCCGTGGGACTGTGGTACAGGGGAGCTCACTGAAGCAACCTGCCAGCTGCTGCATGCCCCTGGACCATGCTTCCACCCAACAAGACAACCAAGACAACCAAGGCTCAAGGTAGCACATGAAGCTCAGAGGGAAAGAGCCAACTAAACAGTACATCTCAGGAGGGCAGGAGCAGCAGAGAGCAGCTGTGCTTCTCCCAGTCAAAACTTAATCCTAAAATACTTCCCTCGTACCCAGAGTCTCCGAGCAGCCCCAGTCCCAGCACTCTGTCCTGGTCCCCAGCTCACCCTCACACATAGCTGCGCTCCTTCTGTCTTGTACGTCTCTACCACACAAACCTTAAGCCAAACATGTGCCTTATCTTAACTCAAAAACCAATTTCCCATTTTTACTAAATTGTACATTCAAGGAAAATCCTCCCAAAATTGCTGTCTGGTGAAAACAATCATGTCCTGGTTCTCCCAGAGCAGCTGATGCTCTGCATTCGGATCACTGTGGGTCTCTGCACCAATGAAGAATGCAGAGTAAATGAGAATGAGAAACTACATGTGAAATCCATTTCCTCCAGGGCAGACTGACTGACCTGTGAAACCCACACATGTTGTGTTACAGACTGTAAACCTCAACACTGAGAGAGTAATCAAAAGTAAAAGCAGTTCTGTATGTTTAAGGTAATTATCGCACCCATGCTGTTAAAGGAAGGAGAACAAGTGTTTACATGGGTGGGTAGTGATAGGACAAGGGGGAATGGTTTTAAATAAGACAGTGAAGGTTTAGCTTGGATATTAGGAAGAAGTTTCTCATTCAGTGGGTGGTGACACACTGGAACAGGTTGCCCAAGGAGGCTGTGGATGCCCCATCCCTGCAGGCATTCAAGGCCAGGCTGGATGTGGCTCTGGTTGGCGACCCTGCAGATAGCAGGGGGGTTGAAACTAGATGATCATTGTGGTCCTTTTCAACCCAGGCCATTCTGTGATTCTGATTCTGCATAGTAATAAATGCATCCAAGCACCCCTTGCATAGGGTATGTACTGAGATATCTTTTTGTTCCAGTGCTAGAGTAGAAAGTTTCCATTTCAAATGGTTTATCTTCAATATACCGAACTGTACCCTTTCCCTGCCTTTGAGAATCAATCATTTCACAAATAATGACACCACTGAGATTTGCATCCTGTCTTTCTTCACAGACAAAAGTCACTGGGAAGCAGGCAGCAGCTGTGCCGTGCAACTAAGGGATGTGATGCAAAAGGACTCCTCCCCATGCCTGCAGTCTGGGGCTTGCTCCCCGGACGCTGACCCTCCGCCCATTTGGAGCAGAGGAGCAGCAGACCAGGTGAGATGTCACCAGGAGGGAACAAGCTTCCTCCTGGCTCTCATAGCTCCCACAAGAAGCCACCTCTGCCTCTTGCTGGGAATACACTGCCATCCACATGCTGCAAAGCAAGAAGACTCTTATGTCCGACTTCTGGGAAAACACTTAAAAATTCAAGATGTAGAAAGACTCGAACTTGCCCACAAAGCTTTATGGAGGCTAACTATCCATTTATGTCTGCACAGAGCATGGCCAAGGCAGCCTCCCAGGGCACTGCTCCCCTCCCATTGACTCTTGCTCTGCAAATCCAGCTCCTCAGCTGGGGCTCAGTGCCGTGTGCCCACGGGGTGCAGCCCAGGCACCACTTGGGGGCCCACAGCCTTCTCTCCACCAACACAGCTGCTCCACAGACAGAGAAGGCACGAGGAAATCACCCTGACGGAGCTCTTGGGTGTGCATTTATCTGCATCTGTCCACATGCGTACGGGGGAAGTTAATTTTAGTTTCACATTC
Organism: Gallus gallus; assembly: GCF_016699485.2. Classification (NCBI taxonomy): domain Eukaryota; kingdom Metazoa; phylum Chordata; class Aves; order Galliformes; family Phasianidae; genus Gallus; species Gallus gallus. Next base: position 15,554,600 of record NC_052544.1, read on the forward strand.
TCCCCTGCACGGGCTGTGCGGTCCTCTCTGCCTGCAGTGTGTGTGTAGCATAGTTCGGGTGAAAAACACCAACTCTGTATTTTCCATGGTAAACCACAAGGGGTTTAAATTCACATCACTGTATTTGCAAACAAGCAACTTCTGCATACACAGAATCCTGTTTCATTTGAAACCCTCACCCCCAAAGTGTCTTACGTTAGAGCACGTTCAGAAAAAGGAAAGTTAAATTCTTGACCACAAGCACAAAACCTCACGCTGGCCCCACTGCATCCTGTGCACTATTAGCCAAAGAGGAGCCGTGTTTTGATTTCCATGCCACGTTGTCTCTCTGGTCTGTCTGGGGCTGCTCTGGGCTGCCCTTGGAGCAGCAGCAGTGTCCCATCCTTCCCTCCCTCCCCGTGCATCCCCATGATGTGGCACCAACCCGTGTACAGAACTGGGAATGGTTGCCCTTTGGGACCACACGTTCATTTGCTCTGCTCTGTCCCTAAGTACAGACTTTCCGCTACATTTATCCCTCCCATTTTCCACCCAGCGCCCAGCATGAGGCCTCTCAGGGTGGGTATTTCAGGGCCCGGATCCTCATTCCACACCACTGCTGTGTCCCCATGCCACAGGAGCCTTTTCTTTGCTCTACACAAGAACTAAAGAACAGAAAGCAAAAGCAGAGCTCTAAAAATGCTTCCTACCATCCAGACACCTCATTATCTCCTTTCTTAGCAGGTGCTTTAAAGAGAAACATTTGACTGAGAGAAAAGAAGATTAAACCATTTGTGAATGCCCAGATCCTCCTATTAGTGCTGGCTGCCCATCTTTTCTTCAGCAAGTTGCACCACTGAAGCTGGCTTGCCTACATTCTTTGTAGGTAATGTAATTCTCATGTAAAAGAGTTTCTGTGGCTATCACACGTCACTTGCTACCTCCCTTCCACAAAGAGCAGCGAAGGCAGAAGGTGGAGAACTTGACTTTATGGCTGATTTACTCTATGTGATACAGCAGAGTCTTGGTTTATCATGAAAAACAATGTGAAAAACAGGGTCAAATAATCAGAATTCCATCTCCCAGCATCGGCAGCACCTGGTGCTCAGGGATGGGATGCAAGCACCTCCCCATGAGTAATGAGCATCATCCCCGCGAGTCAGGCGTTACTCACACGCAGAGCCAGGAGCACAGGCTTGGAACAGGAACACAAGAGATCTCACATATATATCTGTTCACGCTGGTGTTTAGACAGTTTGCTAGGCTGCAAAGGAAAGTGCTCTGCACTCTGGCCAAGGGTTGGGTGACCCAACAGCTGCTGGGAGCTCCAGAACTGCAGTTGGCCCCGGCAGAGCTTGCCCTGCTGCTTGCAGCCATCCGCTTTGCCAGGGAAAACCCAGAGCTCTGGGCACCGCTTGGTGAAGGGAGCAGGAGAGCAAGGACTGATCTCTAGCAACTCAGCATGCATTGCAACCACAGTTTTACATAACACATCACGGTAGCAACATTTTGCTCCTGTTCTCCTCCTCCCTCCTGATCCAGTGCTCGTGGAACGTGTCATGTCTTAACCAAATACAGCACGGGGCAGAGCACGGTGCCAGGTGAGTCACCCCAAATAGCTCATTGTGTCATACAACCACACTGGCGAACCCTACAGCAGCATGTGGAAGTCGTGAAGCTCCACAAGGAGACAGAGAGATTGAAACAGCTGACATAAAACCATCCTTCCCATAAAACTGATGAAGGGCACTTGTGCTGCTGTAGGAAACAGCAGTGCCACAGACACAGCGGGACCCCAGTGCAGTGCTGCCCTTCAGCACTGACCTCATGTGCTGACCTTCGTGCTGGGGCTGCTGGTGACACCCGCCGGCTTCATTCCCTGTTTTGAAAGCACCCCCACGTGCAGCATCCTCCCTCCATGAGTCACCAACCTGCCGCCGCAGCAGCAGGAATGGGAAAGTGGAGGATGGAGCTCAGCCCCAGGTGATGTGGGACAAGGATGCTATGGGGGAACAGCTCTGTGCTCCAGGAAGAGGCAGAAGCAGAGACTCAAACTGTCCCCCCAGCTGTATCTCCCACCGAGGGCTGAGGAAATCCTGCATCGCCAGACTTCTGAGGAAGGCTGGAGGACAAGAAAGGCACTCGCCTCCATTCCAGTCTTTAAAACCTTAGAGGTCTCCCTGCCTGCGAAATATCAATGGGATAATATGGAGTGGTTTGTGGGATTGGGATAATTTTCTGTAGAGGTATTTTGAATGAGCAGGATCACCACCACCTGGCAACAACGTGAATTGAAGGTGTAAGTGAAGCCCTCTTTGGCTTCAGAAGAGGTTAGAAGGAGATGTATTTACTGCTGCTTTCCAAAATGAAGTAATTAACTTCTTTTCTTCATTCAGGCAGATGAGCATAAGTAAATGGCACACACACAGAAAAGCCCATGCTGGGTTCCATGGTTCTCAGCTTGCGATTTCATGATGCAATTCTAAGATTGAAATTAAATGGCTGCTTTTTTTAATGGTTAGTCATGCAACCTTCCTCTGAGATCTGAATGTCAAGCTGGGTCAAGCTCTTTCCTTCCTCCACACACTCACAATTCTAAGGAATATATAGGTCAAATTCTACACAGTCACTCCTGTGAAGCTATTATTTCAAATTATATGTCAATTACGTACGTTGAATTTGGCAACTCTTCCTTTTAAATGCAAGCTTGCTTGAGGACTTTAAAACTCTTGGTATCTGCAGTAAAATTTGCTGCCTCCCAGTTGTGGTCCTGGAGCAGACAGGACCTGCCACGAACAGAAGTTGTGTTCATTGAGGAGCTGTGCAGGGGCTCCTAAAATCAAGGGTCACAAAAAGCACCAAGAGAAAGTCTCAGCACCACAGCGATGCTCGTACCAACAGGGAGACAGAGAACTGAATGGGTGGGAAAAGTAACCATTCTGCAACCTAGACAAAAGCTGTTCATACAGAGCTTCCCATACCTTCTGTAATAACCTTTACATTTACCAATGCAGAAGATCTGTACAGAGAGGAAAACTACGTCCATGCATAGCTCAGGTGGAGCTGGGGAAGCTGGATTAGAGTTGGGATCTAAAGAAAACATTAAAGAGCCATACTCCTTGTTTTGCATAGGACAGTACACTTAAACAAGCACCTAAAGCACAGAAATAAGCATAATTCATTTTCTTTCACCTAATTTGGTCATAAGCAAAGAGCTGGATGGCATTAACCACACGGAAACCAAAAATCTAAGAACTCGAGCACAGCTGATGATTTCAACAATTAAATGAAGAATCCAAGCAGAATCAGATGAAGATGAAAGCAAATTTCTGAATGACACCTTCTGGAGCCTTTGTTCAGCCCTGAACAGCACCAAGTACTGGTTGGTCAGCCCTGATGGTAGGACACGAGATGTTACCAGCTCTGGGGTTTGCCTTCATTGACAAAAGATTTGGATTTGTGGGTTAATTATCAGAGGTAACTCATTTTTTCATTGAAACAGAATTCTGACAAAAGGACAGAAACCAGCAACTGGTCAAAGAGAGAAAACCCAACTAATGGAAACATGGGCAGTCACACTGGGAGGCCAAGGCCTCTGACTTTCTAAGGCAGCCTCCCCTCAGCTTGGTGGCATAATTGGTCTGCATTTAGAGCCGAGCAGATTGCAGGCTCCTGGGGAAGCTGGAGAGCACAACTCGAGCGCTGCCAGCTCCCAGACCACATGAATCATGTGCTCAGATTTTCAAATTCAAAACATCCAAGAAAAATTACCCCCTTGGATACCATGGAGGTCCTAAAATGGCTTCAGGATGTGGATTTAGCTTTGCTTCCCTGCCTGCTGGTGAAATGCCCCCCGTGGGCCATGCCTGGTGCCAGCTCCGACGCGTCACGGCAGTTACCCCTCATGGGTCAGGTTTTTCTGCATCTATCCGAGGCAGAGATGCTGGCCATGTGAGCAGAAGCAGCCTTCATGAGCAAATTTAGCAAAGAAAAGGAAGTTTGGCTGGCTTTGAGGTAAAGTCAGTTAAAGTCATGGTATAGTAATGAGGTAAAATAACCGAAGATACGCACCCCACTTTATCCTAATCTCTGTTGAATCAATTGCACTGAAAGAGGCTGATAAAGAAGTGTGCACTTCATTCTGTACAAAATACACGTTTTGAGTCCAGATACCATGTCAAATGTTGCAGCCCACAGCGAGATGACCTGTGGGAATATCCTTCAGTTTGTCCTACATTTTTACATACCTACGTGTGCTCAAGACAGGCATACGAGTGGTTGCCATTGAAATTGAACAGGGCTTAGGCAGCAGAGACCTCAATATCCAACCAACAAAGCTTTTATGTATCAAGACAAAAAACATTTACTAAGTCCTTGATCTTGTATGCATAAGCCCAACGCTTACAAATGCATCCAAATAATGCTATGCACAAATTGTCAGGCTGATTTCAACAAAGCCATCCACACATGGGAAATCATTTCCCTACGTGAGCACTCTCAGGTCTGAGCCTTACACACAGCGAAGGCTTTGGGAACGATGCCCATGGAAAAGGCTGTAACCATCAACTGGGGAACAAAAGACATCTGAGTATTCGATCTCCACCAGGAATCTTTATCGGCCATACAAATCTGACAAGACCTGAGTTTTTAATATCTAATCTATAAGTTGTTCTGTTTGGAACACCGGCCTCTTGCCATGGGACTGTGGCCACTGTCAGTGCAAACCTCTCCTGTAGACAGATTGTGTGGTATAAGCCACAGCCTGTATCAAAAGCTTACACCAGGCAGCCTGTTTTCATTATTTGAGAGAATTACAGAACTGAGTAAGGATTAAGCCAATAAAATATGCAGACATTAAACAGCCATCTTTAGAATTTTATCTAAAATCCTGCAGTGTTTTTAGAGAATGAGACCCTTTGTGCTGAGCACGCTAGCAGTGGTACGGAAAAGAGTAAGGAGTCGTATATATGAATTGCGTTGTAGAATTACCTTCCCAACAAAGAACTGCAGGCTGGAAAACAGCTAGAGACGAGCTTCCCAGGAGTTTGCACATGAGCACATCCCACCTGGAAGTAAGGTTCATGGGAATTTGAGGACATGGCTCTTTTCTGTGAATAATTTCTCAAGCAACAGGAATAACCAAGAGGTAGAGCGGAAGGGCAAAACTGGATAAGAAAAACTAAGGGAAAACAAGGAGCCCCAGGAGAATGAGAGCTTCGTCAGCCTGCAGACCATGTCCAGCCTGCAGACCCAGCTGCTGTCAGCCTGCAGACCATGTCCAGATGTTCACATCCCACCCCACCTATGAATATACATGTCCAAGGATGCCATATTCTGTTTCAAAACTAAAGAAAACAGATTACCTAGCAAAAAAGAGTTTTGAGGGTGTAGGATAGAGCACTCCCAGCTTCTGCCTTTACTTGTCATTTTGTGTGCATAGTAGCAGACCCAATTCTTTCCTGCTAAGATAAAGCACTTCTGTGCAGTGCTTGTATTAAAGGTGAACTGTAAATGTGGGGTTATAAGTTATTTATGTACATTAGAAACTAGCTGATCTGCACTAGTGACTAGATATCCTATTGGAGGTTTTCATATTTTATGCATCAGCAAGCAAGCTAACGAACAAACAATTAAGGAGCAAACAATTAAGGAGCAAAGAAAGAAATGTACTTTGTTTGTTACTTTTAGTGAGCTCTAATAGTACACTATATTAGTGAATACACTTTGTTGAAGTGAGGCAGTCTAGACAGTAACCCACATGGTGTGCTCAGGTAGTTCAGAAAGCAGCATGCAGCAATGAGAAGGCAGTGCAGTACAGGGCTGCCTGGCTCTGCTGGGCCAGGCTGCGGAGGGTGAGGGCTGGGGAGAGCTTGGTCTGAGTAGGAGAGCAAATGGCTGGGATGGAGATGTGCTGCCTGGAGAGGTCTGGGCTTGGATCCTCAAATGCAGCAGTGTGCCAGGAGAGCTGCAGCGTGCATGGAGAGTCCAATGCATTTGGGGAGGTGGAAGTGCCAGTTGCTGCCGGGGGATGTGTGGGGATGCAGCAGTGGGAGAAGGATGGGGAACTCACAGCCTGCCCGCCCCTCATGCACCTTCAGCACAGTGCAGTGAGCACAACACGGTGGGCTTTGCATGAGACAGGGCAGCTGGCCATGGGGCAACCCCCCACCCCTGACCCTGCTCTGCTGCTGGGTCCCAAAATGCTCCCTTAAGCTGGCTCCCAGTTGTCCCTTCCAGCCCCACAGCCCCACTCACTGCCATGGCCACAGCTCACGCTCCCTTTTAGGGCGGCTATAAAGCTGGTAAACACTTGGACTCGTCTGACAAAACATTCAAGCAGGAGGAAATGGGGTGTGTGCAGAAATACTTCATTACATATTGTAATGGCAGACATTAATTCAACGTTAATAATACTTTGCACTTTTCAATCACATATTCTAAACCCCTTTAGATAGGTGGGGAAGCATTTGGATGATGATTACTGGGCAGAGCCCAAAGGTGTATTCTTCCCTTAGGCGCGAGGAGATGAAGTGACTTGTCAGAGTGGCAGTGCTGGGAAGAAATCTACATCTCCACATTTCCAGACCTACATTCCCATCTAGTTGCCAGAAAGAGGAGTTAATTTAAATATTACCGTTTGCTGACCTACTTACAACTACCATCAAAACTTGGAAGTAGTGATCAAGTATTCTCCCCTCCATACTCGGGCTTTTTTAGGATAACACTATCTTTGAAGTACGCCTTTCAGCCGCATTAAACAGACGGATCGTTATTATTTGCTCCACTTTCTTAACGAGTCCCTGTTTGCTGCTATTCAGAGCTGCAGAGTTTGGACAAACTCGAGCTCATCTGCACAGCCCTGCTAAGCACCTCCCCGGCACTGCAGCTGCTCGTGTTAGCATTGGTGTGAGGCTGCAGTCACACCGTGCCCAGTGAGTGGGCAGCACCTCTGCAGAGAGACCAGAAAGTTTGGGACTGTGCATCTGCTCCTGTTTGTCCTCTTCCCCTTGGTTTTCTTTCTAAACAGCCCTTTCCCTCCTCAGCCAGCCCATCTTCAGCACTTATTGGGCCACTGTCACCTTTTACAGTCAGCCTTCCTCTGCATCACAAAAACCCCAAACCCTTTCCTGCTTGCACACAGAACTACAGGCACAGCTGAATGTCAACAACCACAGCATGCAGCTCAAAACAGTCACCGTGCCCTTCCCAGCACACAGCATCCCCTGGGCACAGCCCTCCTCTGCAGGTTCTCAGTGTTGCAGTTACTCTGCCCTGATGCTGGGATGGGGAACGGAGGCTTCAGCCCCCTGCCCAGGCTTAAAAGCTGACAGAGAACATGCGAGGAGGGCAGAGGAAATGGTCAGCGCCGTGCCTGGCTCCGTGGGCTGAGCAGTGCTCCCCAAGTAGGTCACATCCTGCCGAGGGGAAATCACGGCTGCTGGACCCGGCGTGTGGCTGAGCAGCCTCAAAATGCCCCAGTCACACTGACCACACTGCGTGTAACCCTGCATCCCTGCATCCCCACATCCCACAGCTGGCTCCTCCACCCCGGTGAGACGCCGCTCCGAATCCCCCCAAACCCCCCCCACCCTCCCGAGCCCACCCAGCTCAGGGCAGCCGTTAGCCATCCCCAGCCTCGCGGTAACCTCCCTCCATGCAAACTGTTTACAGACATTAATCGAGGTGCGCCAGGTGTGGATGCGGTTACCAGCCTGGCGACTGTTTACCTCATCCTCCGTTCAGCATCACATTGTCACAGACTGTATGCAGGCATCAGATAACGGCGGCGCTCGGCGCACAGCCCTGCACACCCGGCTCACACATGCACACGGGGACGCGGTTCACGCGCAACCCTCGCAGCAAACCGCACACCGACTATCAGCCTCATCTCATTTCTTGTGCCGAAGTAAATTACACTGAATCTTTTTTTTTTTTTTCTTTCTACCCCTTTTCAAAGCCAACACACAAATGACAGGATGTTGTTGAAGGAAAATATGAGCTTTCATAAGCTATTATTATTAGCACATGCGCACCTCGCCGACGCTTTGATCTTACTGTAGGTTCGTGTTTGTTCCCCCTGAACTCAACCCCGGTGTCTGTTCTGATAGAGATCACCAACAATTAAAGTGGGATTTGTCAGCCCGAGCTGCGGGTAACTGCGGGGGGACGTTCTGCAGGGTGCACGATGCACAGCCTTCCCAAAGCCTCTCGGCTGTGACGAGGTGTTTGCTGTAAAGCGGAAGGGTGGTAATGTGTACTGAATGAGCACCCTTTGATATTCTGCATGTGAGTTAAGAGCATGTTCAGGTTTTGTTTGCAGCGGAACTGTACTTCTTCCATTGTTTTCCGAGCAGAAAAAAAAAGAAAAAGAAAGAAAAAAGAAATAGAAGAAACAACGTTGAAAAAACAGCTGCTCTAAAAACGGTGTCCGTTTGATTTCAGGCAGTCACTGACCAAAATGAATTTCTATACGCTATTATCTATGGTTTTCAAAGCCCCTGCTGGCAGTTGGAGCCCGCCCCGACCAGCAATGCCAGCTCCGAGCTGCCCCTCCGCTGCCTTCGCAGGAGCTGTTTGCTGAGTTCCAACCCATTACGCGTCTGCAGAGGCACTGAAGGCAGTGGGATTTACAGCCAGCACTCAGGGCACCGTGTGGGCATGGAGCACAGAGAGAAAGGGCAGCAATCAGGTGCAAGCAAGTAGCTGTCCAGTGAGCAACTATGACTGCATTATAAATGATGGGTACTCTCCCAGTCTGAGAGCCTCCAGCACCCGGCAGTGCTCATGCAAGCTTAGTGCTATGCGGACAGAGCGGAGTACATCACATTTTTTAAGGCAAATGGAGGGAATGGGTGAAAGGGAAAAATCCAACAGGAATAGGATAGGTGATAGTCTTACAGCCTGCTTTCAGAGCTGAGCTATGCTCTAATACAGCAACGGCCCACAAAGGTATCCCATGGGGATGGGAGCTCCAATGGCTGGAGAACCATCTGGGAGGGGATCTCGCCCACCTATCCTTCCCTGCAATCACTGCTGAGCCCCAGGTCTGCAGATGCCCCAGGTCTGCAGATGCCACACAGCACATCCCCATACCAAGGGCTGTTTGCACTCGGGGTGATGGCAGCAGCAGTCTGGAAAGAGACAGGTGAAGAGCTGTCCGTCAGGAGCAAAAGATATGGGAGGAAGGGGTGCTTGCTCAACACCAAACTGAGCACAAAACGGCATCGAGGCAACATGAGAAGTTTTGGAGAAAGGCGAGGAAAGGGAAAAGTTTGAGGAATTCCACAAACACTCCATAAGCCCCAACAGGAGCCGGGAATGGCTGCGATCGCAGGAGGCAGCGGCAGCCAGCGCTGCTGAGCGACGTTTCCATCAGTGTCCTGCCAGCAGTGCCATTACTGGATTATCAGGGCGGATTAAGCCTTTAGCCAATTACCCTGACTGGTAAATTGTAGATTGTCTAGACTTCTTCATGTTCAACAACACACATAATGTTTTCCCTTTATCGTTACACCATCGGCCCGCTCCTGCGGGGTGCATCCTGCGCGGTGCAGGTGAGCCCTGCCTGCAGCTCGGCGTGGCCCCGTGCGCAGACAGATTTATTTCAGACAGGATTCTCATAAATTCAGAACGACTTCCAACTTTCTTGACTAGGAGATCAAAGAGGCGAGCATTTGCTTCGTGCCATCTGCAGAGCTGCTCGACAGGGCCACGCAGTCTGGGCGGGGGGGAGGAGAAGGGAAAAAAGAAAGTCTCGGAGATTATGCCCTCAAAAACAAGCTCGAATGCCACCCTCACATTAAAAAGCCCTGGTTGGCAGTAACAATTAATTTCTTAACTGAAACCCGCCCAACTGTGTCCAAGTGTTTTAATTTGCCTATTGCTACAATATGCAAGGGAGCTGGCAGTAATGGATTTGCAATTAAAACTAAAACTGGCAAAGAAATCGCAAAGCTGGCAAAAGAGCTAATCTGCAAGCCATGATCACAAGATTACAAAGTGTTTATGCACATGCTAATTACCCGTGCACATAGCTGAGAATGACTTATAGGAGAGAAGCCTGGCTTTGCGTGATCTCAGCCCTTGGATCCGGCTGGCCCGGCCAGCACCGTGCCTGCTTCCCACAGCTCCCACTGCCATCAGAGCTGTCCTGGTGCACGCTCACGGAAGCAGCAAGAGGGACAAGGGATGGGGAAGCCTGGAGCTCTCGCTGCCATCCAGCTCCTGGTACTGCCAAGAGCCTTTGCCTGGTCCGCAACTGGAGTATGGAGCCTTTAAGTGTGAAGTGAGCACCATGTGTAATACATTTACACCTGGTTATTCACCACCCCTGATGTCATCCTGCTGTTTCGTGGCTCTAGAAATAGCTATCCCCATCAGTCCTTGGAGAGCAGCAGGTCTCAGTGCCCCCAGCCCAGCAACAGACACTGCAACACTGAGTGCAAATGTGATGCTGCGAGCGCAGAACCCACACCAACCAGCTGCAAAAGGACCGGCTGGGACGGGGAGGAAAAGGACGCTAAAGTGATCAAACATCCATGCAATTAGCTAAGAAGGGAATGTGACAGTGGTCAGGGGCACCATGACGAGCGATTTGGAACCACAGGAGAGAATTTCAAGGAGAAAAGTGTAGCAGAGTAGTCCTGGAATAAAAGGCTGCTGGGAAAACTGAGATTCTTTAATATATAGGATTAAGGATTGCCAGTATCCTCAGGGAGGAAATGCAAATGGGGTTCAGACCATTTTTTCCATAAAAATTAGGAAGGAGAAAGAATAGACTTTGAAGTTCAACATGTTAGTAAATGAAAGCAACAGCAAAGGAGACACAAAGAGAAAGCAAGCCCCGGACGCCTAGAATTATGTCTTAGACACTTGATACTGAAAGACAGAACCCGAGGTGATGAGGAGACTTCCCTTCATGCTATGCACAGATCCCAGAAAATCTGTAGATTAGAAATTGCCTGAGAAAAAAGTATTGCACAACAAAGGTAGGATGGAGTGCAGCATTCAAATGGGATTCTTCGAGCCTTATTCAGCCAGACCAGGATGACGAGGATTGAAGGAGCACACGGACGGATGCTTTCGCATGCACAAAGAAAGGATCTGATGGTTGGAATAGCTGATCTCAGCTGTCTTTTCCAACCTTAATAATTCTATGATTGACTCCATGATTTCTGGAGGTGCTCTTTGCTGTATGAAATGGTGGCTGGAGCCAGTGTGGAAGGAGATGGTAGCAAACTATCTGAGTGGATATCAGGAACTCAGTGGACACATCTGAACATATCTGCAGGCTCGCTGCAGTGAAGGGGCCGGCTGTTCCTGACTGATAGGCTCATGGAAGTCCAGGCTGCAGAACAGAAGTACATCACAAGGATGCACAGTAATATTCACAGCTAGCAGAGGGATGGACCATCTTTGTCCATCCTGGAGGTATCAATGGCTTGGTGCTAGGAGCCAGCAGAGAGGGGCGATTTGTGTTTGGCTGATGATGGCTGCAGCCTGTGTACTTGTGTAAAGCAATTAGAGAGTGAGCTTAGCCCATCATTACTGGTGGCCACGGAATGCCATGTGTCAGGAAATGGCATCTGATCATCACCAATGCAGATAAGCGTTCCGGACATGATTAGTGCCAAAGAAAGGGTGATTCAAGGGAGAAGCGCTCCAAAACTGGGCTTGGAGATGGATTTATCCATCCCTACCTGCAACGCACTGGCAAGCAGCTGATGGTAAATCCAGCCCTTGGGGTGGCCAGGTGAAATTCAGCAGTCTGTGGCACAGAGATGATAAACAATGATAGAAGAGAAGATGATATAACATTGGTTCCTTCAGACCATAATCTTGATGGCTCTACAGCTTTTCGTTGTTCCAAGTGAGATATGCAGACTATAAAAACCTTAAAAAGGCAACAGAACCACAAACTTCTGTTGATGATGCTGTCTTTGAACATATTTGAGACAATTTTTTTCCTGATGTGTAAAGGTTGGGTTGGTTGCTCTGCACCTGCAAACCAGAATCTAGGATCCAGAAGCTGCTGCTGGGGTCTGCTCTCCACCTTGCTCAAGGAGAGACCCACGTACAACTGCTGCCTATTTAAAGTCATCTACAAACCAGTTTAATAAAAGCTGACTGCATCTGCTTCCATGTTATTAGTTCTGCCCCAAAACTCTGTTCCTGGCAACACAATGTTCCACGCTAATGAGCCAAATCTTCCCCTCCCATGGCAGCACTCCTAAACCTCCACACCATTCAGTTCACAAAGTTACCACCCTGTTTTTCCCTCAGGGGAGGGAAGGATTGCAGCTGCAGAGGGGGTTCTTCAAATAATATGAAGGCCAGAGATCTGTGGGAAAATCTGCTCTCAGACAAATAGCACTTGGGGGCATCTGCAGAGAGAACCAGCCCCTCTTTCCTTCTGTCTGGGTCCCACGTCCTTCTGGCAGCAACGTTTTTTATGAACCACGCAGCCATTAATCCCCTGCCAGTTCATACACCCTACCATCCTCTGTGGGCAGACAGCGCAGAGTGGGAGATAATGCTGCAGGGAAGTGGTATTTATTTCAGATGGATTTTGTGGCTTCATGGGAGAGTTTCTACTCGGGGCAGTTATTTCTCGCTCCCTCCTCCTGCAAGAAGGAGGGATCTGGCGCAGGCTAAGGAGACCATGCTCAGCTCCCTTTCCTGTGAATTTTCACCCATTTTTTGCCACTTCCCTCCACGCAGCACCAAGCTCGCGATAAACAGCAATTTGGGGTTATCATTCCATCTGCAACACCCCGTGATGCTTCTCGGATTAAAGAGAAATCAGATAACCCTCATTACCTGACTGAAACTCGCTGCTAGACTTTTATTTAGAAGCAATAACATTGGAGAGCCGGGCCGGAGCTCAGCTGCCCACCCCCATTGCCCCACAGCACAGCACAGCACAGCACAGCACAGCACAGCACAGCACCTGCAGCCTTTGGCCTCGGGAAGGAGCAGCTCAGCGCAGGGGCTGCAGGCTCTCCTGCTCAGCGTGCACCCAGCAGCCGGCTGCACGCACCCATGCCCACGTTCCCCAAGCTCCTAACAGCTGAGCTGAAGTCATCCGCCAGCCTCCTCTAATGCTTTTGGTTACGAACCTCTCTGTGCCACATGTGACATCTGCCTGCAAAAGATTTCATTCGCTTCTGACTTCGCCTGCAGCCATTCACTGACAAACTGGCAGCTAACAACTGCTAACAAATGATTTCCTAGAGATTATGGTTGAAGTCAAAAGGGTTCCAAGATAAATAGACTCATTCCTCATGACAAGGAATGTGAATTATGCATCCAGGGGTTTGGTACATGTGTCCAAAAAGTATGCGGTGCAATCCTGGAGGCTGTACTCATCAGTGCGTTACAAGCAGGTACATAGCAATGACATTTTGTGCTGGGTTTCACAGCAGGGATCTGTGCAGTGTGTGTGTTTGGGACAACGCACTGGACTGCCCAACCACTGCTCCCACCCTACAAACGTCATCCATGAAACTACCATTTAGGCTGAAAAAGTGATTTGTTTTTAATGAGTGAGAACATGCCCATCGCCTCGAAGGAGCTGAGGTCTCAGGGCCACCTGCAACTTGCTAATAGATACGACATCACAGCTTGTTTAATATCTGAAAGCTAATGGTCTCATGAGCAGCACAGCTCACTTTCTTCCGGCCAGTCTTCCTCTGATCACTTTTGAAACACCTCCCATTGCAGCAGCCTGCGCTGGATTTGGGGACAGTTATTCTGTATGGACATGGCTTTGCCTGCAGTGCTCTGCAAAGCTCACTTGCACAAGAAATGAGAACACTTCAAAATGCTCCTGGGGGAAACTGAGTCCCAGACAGACGAGCTGCTGGGGGACCTCGAGCAGAAGCTGGGATAAAACCGTGCTTCCTCCATTGCATCCCTGCACGCAGGTACAAGACTGTCTGGTTCCTCTGCTGTAAAACTTGGTAGCATGCCTCACTTCTTACCTGATTTTGAGAACATCCTGTGTTAACACACAAACAACTGGTGTTCCTAATGTCTGTTTAGTCGGCTATTTACGTGGCACCTGGTGCTCTCTGGTAACAGGATTGCTGGGCTCCATACCAAACAAACTGCGGGGCACAGGCAGAGGAGCAGCTCCCACCCACGGCACCAGCAGTGCACCCGCCGGGAGAGACAGATTTACAAAGAAATCATAATTGGCCGACAGTGATGCTTTTGGAAGTAAGTGCTCATCTCACACAGACTCACACTTCCAGCACTGCAGCCTGCCTCATCCCTCAGCATGCATTTCCATCCAAATCCACACACTCTATCAGTAGGAGGAGCAGTGTACAGCTTGAAAAAAAGTTATTTTTGCAAAGCTTAAAAATCTGTATGCAGTTATATACCATTCTCAGTTAGTGCCAATAACCAAATGTCTGGCACTGATGATAACAGGTAACTTGCTGCCCACTGGAGTGAAGAAATGAAATCTTTGCAGTGTTTTCGTACAAGCGTCGCTAAGAACCTCAGAGCTCCATCCTAGCAGTGCACATCTATTGTTTTAACTGCATTCTGCTCCCAGCAGGAAAAGCTCGGACTCCATCAGAATACCAGGAAACCTGTCAGATGGAACCCTGGGTTCAGCCACCCAGTCAGTTGTAGAGAACAGACTTAGGACCCAGGCATGACGTTAACTTTAAGGTAGAAGCGCTCAAAACTTCTGGGTGCTCTTTCCAAATGTATCCGTTGCATTATACAGAGCGTGTATGCCAACATGTGAGTCAACAGTTCTTAGCATTTAGTTGGAAAGATGCTGATTGTATTTAGAATTGAATACATTTATTCTGTGACGTCTGGAAGAACTAAAATCATTGTCTTTTAGAGGTGTTCTCACATCCATCTGTTTCAGGGAGCTAAGCAACAGCAACCACATTTTGTACAGCATCTGAACCTTTAAAGTTACCAACAGCCTGCAAGAATTCAACAGATGGATTAAAAACCTCAAGAGAAGGCTGCCATTGGAAAAGGAGTCCAGGGCCAGGCAAGGAACAGGAGTTGCTCTCTATGTTAAACCAAACTGTAGTATGCCTGCAGCCCTCACAATGAAGCACTCTGAGCTGCATTTCTTGAAGAGTTTTTATTCTGCCCCATTAGAATCACAGCTACATCTGACTTATACGAGACTTCAGCCTTAATGATTTTCATGCCAGATATTTCTGGAGCAACGTAATTTTCTTTACCACCCTGATATTTCACTCAAGATCACCAAAGAGTTTACTCTGATTGCAAAAGCAAACTGATTTTGAAGCAATCTGTTTCCAGTCAGCCTTAGAGGAGCTATGCACTTGAAGCCTTGGGCAGACCCAAACCCCAACCTTCAAACACTTGGATGTCTGCAGATGCGTGGCTCCAGCATCCCCATCTCTGCTTACAAAAGAAGAACGCAAACAGAGATCAGCACTGAAGACTCCACCCGTTTTCGGAAAGCTATCCCTATGGTAATGATCTCAAACAAATAACAGGCCAAAACCAAAACACAGTAGCAATAAAATAAAATCTGACGAGCTCTTCAAAAAGATCTTGAGTGATATCAGCTGGCACAGCTCTGTTGTCTATCCCAAAGCTATGGTAGTGCACACCAGCCCGGGCTTTGCTGCAAACACACCAAAGGCAGCAGGCTATACCCTTCCATTCTTCAAACCAAAGCCAAATTCTGATTGCTGGGATGAGGAAGGCATTTTTGTTGTGGATATATTACTGCATAATTACTGCAGATCTCATTTACTTTCTTTTGAATACTACGGCAGATAAAAAGGCCGGGCAGATGCGCCACTCCTCGTGTTACCATCTGATGCTCTAGGTTTACATTCTGACAGCCTACCAAGCATCAGGATATGTGTGTCTATTGGAGGAAAAGGAAAATATTCCATAGATCAGATTGGGAAAGTCCAACTGGTACCATCAACCACTGCCAAACTGACAGCAAGGAAAGACTTTCACACCAAAGAAAAAATCATCGACCAATGTTCTCAATATGATAAGGTTTAGAAATCCATGGATGCGATCAAAAAGGAACACTGCTGGGTAAGAAACTATTCATGGGACCAGAACGTGGAAAATTCCACAGAGCACAAATGTTGCTAAGAATATTCAAAAGTCAAAGCTTTCTGTGGGTGTGCATGCATTGAGATGTCAACACAACTATTTCACGATCACCGAAATTGCTACTAGCCTGCATCCTCTCCAAATGGCTATTTTTAGGAGCCAGCCTTTCATGTGGTATAACGATGTGGATTTTACAAGAGCATTTATAATGTGTTTCATATGGTGCACAGTCCCGGAGAAATTGCTTTGTATCAGAGAAAGTTAAACAGAAAGGTTCAGGGTCATTTTCTCCCTTTTCGTTTCTTATTTTGTATGGCTGCTCCTGTTTTGGATTTAAGGTGAATGTGAATGTTTTCATTTCTCCTATGTGACCGCATGGGCTGTCCGACACACATGGAAACACGAGCACAGCACGATGTGCTCCCATGAGGGTCACCTGGATGCCCACAGCCCCCATCACCCCACACGGTTGGATTCCAAAGCTCGCACTGCCACGCTGCATGAGATACAGCAGGAAGTCAGAGCTCAAAGGGCAGCCCTCAGCCTGGGTTATGCTGGTGTCAGAGGCTGCATGCCACCTCCCACGCTGGAATGGGCTTTTCTTCTTGAAAGGCAAAGTCACACAAAGCATAATTTTTAGATGAAGAATACTCCTCCTCGCTGTCTATCGCAGCTCCCTCAGCACAACAGTATGCACCAGGGAAGCAGCATGC
This sequence comes from Gallus gallus, assembly GCF_016699485.2. Classification (NCBI taxonomy): domain Eukaryota; kingdom Metazoa; phylum Chordata; class Aves; order Galliformes; family Phasianidae; genus Gallus; species Gallus gallus. The sequence continues at coordinate 15,571,378 of NC_052544.1, forward strand.
CGTGACAGCAGACCACCAGCCTGGCCATGCTAGGACCTGCACCTTCCATGTGGAAGATTTACACGGATCTATTAGCAAAGAAGGTCCGTTTTTCCCCACGGACTCATCTCTTTGCACACTCCACATTCCTGATCCTTTCTAAGCTCTTTACTGGGAGACCGTCACCTAAACAACTATTCCATAAGCATGTTTATAATTCTCCCCTGTGCTGAGACAGGCTCACCTGATGATCCCGGGACCATCTGATGACCCAGGCCTTTGTGTTCTCCCTTCACGTAAGCCCCAGCAGAGGAGAACCTCAGGCTACACCCATGGATACCACTCCTCAGAGCAAACCACAGCAGAAAACAAATCCAACATATAGCACAGAAGCGGAATTACTTTAAAAAAAAAGTCTTTTTTGGTCAGTCCAGATCACTACGTAGCTCTACAGACAGACGTGTACTTTGTATGTTATAGCTCCAAATTCTCAATGGAACTGCTGAGACTTTTTTTTTTTTTTGCTAACATTTAATCGAATGTAAAGCTCTTTTAACCACAGGGAAAAAGTGCCCTAGATTCTAGCATCTAGCTTTACTTTGGTTTTGAAAACTTCCCACAGCATTATGGTGCTTATTGTTTTGTTTAACAAAATACTAACTCTGGGATGCCATGAAACACAATGAAGCAGATTCCTCAAGCTGCAGCTGAGCTGTGGTTAGCAGCACAGGGGACAGGATGGCAGCAGGAAGCCATGGCAGCGCATTTTGCCCAGAGCCATGGGATGCTCCAGGCAGGTACTGCTCTGTCGGATGGGTTTTCCTCACCTTCCTTATCTCAGCCCTGAACTCCCTTGGCAGAGGCAGAACAGGCCTTCATAACTTTGGGGAGGGTCTTGATTTATAAACATTCAAGGGCAAATATCAGCAAAAAGGGCCAGAGGACGGAGCAGCGGTATGTCACCATGCAGGTAGGCACTCATGAAGGAGAGAGCTGTTTTCCAAGATCATTTGGAGGTGACCAAGAAAAAGATCCTGCTGTAATCAAGACATAGAGGCACGTGGTGTTGCAATCACTTCCTCTGAGAAGCCGAGCAGGTGGGTTCGAGCCAGCAGCATGTGCTGAAGTGGCAACCCCAGGGCAAGGACGAGGCCCACGGCTTACGTGAGCGGAGAGCTCGGTGTGGCTGGGCTGGGCCAAGGCTGTCTCCTCATCCACACCACGAGGTGCCCAGGAGCTGGCCAGAGACTTGCCCAGGCTGCCGGACAGCCAGGGATGGGTGTGAGGCTGTCCCTGAATCAGCCGGATTAAAACTGGGAACTAGGAAATGAGCAGCTCTGTCTCCTGTTACCGACCCTCTGAGTCACCCAGTCCTACCGAACCTTCGTTCCTGCCTCCAGACACAGAGATGAACGAGCGAGTATCATGTTGTGTGTATTTTTAAACAGATCTCTGGAAGAACAGCACATGAAAGAGCCTGTGTGGGGGTACTGACACCTCCCGGCTTGGCAGCACTATGGGATTTTGTCAGGCTGAGGAGCTCTCCCTGCTGCAGCGGCTCTGCAGAGAGTCCAGGAAGCGGTGTGAACCTGCTCTCCTATTTCTGTGCCCTCCACCCACTGTGGGTGAATGAGGTAAGAGCACAGATGCATCAGGCTGGGAGAGATGCTGATGCTAGCTATCTCCCAGCACAGGCAGCAGCGAGCTGGAGTGGGAAAGGCATGGGAAAATGAGGAAAAGCAGCAGCGACTGGAAGGAGATGCATGATGTGCGTTACAGGATTGTGCAAAGCGTCAGAGGGCTGGGATGGGAGAGGTCTGTGCTGGGCAGCGAGGTGGTCCCTTCTCAGGCAAGCAGGAGATGGTCCTTGAGGGTTTGCATGAGGAATTCCCGACACACGTACGGAGCAGGGATTTTAACAGCTGAACAGCAGCACATGCTGGACTGCTGTCCCCCTATGCCTGCCCTGTGCAGCACAGCCTCCCCACAACAGGGGCCGCACTGAGCCAGGTCCTCCCTTCACCTTCCCTGTGGTGAATTAGCGGGGGATGGTCAAAGGCCAAACCATCCGGAATGAACACTAAATTCGTTCTCTCTGTATCACTCAGAGCCAAAGGGCAGACAAGGCGGTGCGGGTGTGAAATTAATTTTGAAGCATAGATGCTCCCTCAAAACTGTTGATATTTCTCACTGTTCAACTGTGCTCTGCCGCTGACTGCCATGGCACGCACACAGACACCGTCCAGAGCAGATCGCAATCTTAGGTGTGCAGCTCACACCACCTCTACCCTGAAACCTGCTGAGCCTGCAGATCACACTGAGGATAGAGAGGGATACAGTCCAAGATTGGGATCTGACCCTTCACAGATGATCTGCGAGGGCAGCCCGAGTCATCCCTACAGACCTCGCCACGTCTCGCCCAGCCACGGAAGTGCCCATGTGGTTACTCAGATGGGAACCTTGGAACAGCAAACGCAGGCAAACCCAAATGCACGGATTTGTCAGAGTTTCCACCCAAACGCAGGAACGGAGCGGTGCCTATGGACTTATCGCAGACTTATCACTGGCTGTGAGATGCTGTGACACATCCTCTGCTTCCAGAGCTGCCGCTTCCCTCCCCATTCACTCCATTACAGCTCGGGACACCAGGCTGAGCGGCTCTGCTTTCATCTCGGCCATGCCGTGTGCCACGAGCCCCCAAACCACTTTGTTCTTCCCAGTTAAAGTTTCAAAAATATTAATCATTAACATGGATGAGCTTTGGGAACTCGGGTTGATGCTGCTTTTTGCTTTTCTCTCCTAATTCTCAACCGGTTGAGCTAAGAACATCTCGTGAACTGCAACAGCTGGGAGCTCGCAGGAACAGTGCCTTCACAGTGCACAGTGCCGGAGCAGCTCCCCACCAGCAGCCAGCAAAGCTCCTGTGAAGGAATGCCAGGGGGAGAGCAGATACCGTTTGGCCGTCTAAATCACATGCACAGTTATTCACAGGCAAGGATTTACATAGAACTCGCTTTTGTTTCCCTGTGACATTTTTCTCTCTCTTTTTTTCGTTTCAAACAACTTTAAAAATAAGGTTATATTAGACCACACACGCGCAGCGCTGTATCATGTCGCTGCTTCTTCAGCAGAGCTCTCTAATTTATTTCAAAGGGAAGTTCTGCTTCAAAATTGAGGGTGTGATATGAACTCAGAAATTAACGCAAGAATTTTCCTTGGGGGGAACCAAGACTGAATCAGACATGCAATAAATGACCTCGGAAGCCCTGCACCTCAGTACATCCACCTATCCAACAGCACGCTTTAACATAAAATATTGTTTTCACCATTATCCTGTCTCAAGTTAGGTAGAAGAGCTGGAAAAAGTGGATTTGCTTTTTTATTTACTCATGCGTCTGTCTGCTAAAAGACCCACCCATCATCAGTCGCTGTGCTCCTCACGCTCTCTGCCAGGGATATAACCACCCACGGGGACAGGGCACCGTCACGGGGAGATCCCATAGCACAAGCCCTGCTACCAGGGAGCCTGCCTGGTGCTGGTACTGCTCTTGTACTGCAGCAGACACTGCTGGTACTGCACAGAGCTGCAGCTGCCAGCCTCTGCCAACTGAGGCACCGCACCTGGAGAGGGATGCATCAGCCCCTCACAGGGACAAATCCCAACGGAGTGGAAACTGGGGACTTTTGCCACTCGTTTCAACAGAATCAGAATATCACGTAGGAAAAAGAACATTAAACCATTGCTCTGACAGTGCAAGCCACGATAGAAAGACCTCTATAAAGAAGCAGCTGAGCTGCAGATTTCTTACATGAAATGCTAAGAGGACAACAACCTCCCTCCAAAGGATGGAGCAGACCTGGGGAAGGGGCTACAGCAGCAGCAGCAGCAGCAGCCAGTCCCAGAGCTCAGATCATGCTCCTTCAGCTCCTGTCCAGCACAGGGCAGCATTAAAGCTTTTCCCCTGGGACCAATCCTCTCCTTCTAACCACTGAAGGAGACTTTCAGCTCTGTGCTTCTTGACCTCATGATACACATTTGGGACCTGTGGCCCCGGGCCAGCAGTAGTTGTGCTTTGATCTTGCCCTGCCCAAGGGGACATTTCAAACCCACTGAATGGGAACCAAACTCGAGGAGCTGGGCAGACCTCAGGAACATCTGCATTATTTCCTAGGCCTGCTGTCTCACGCAGGGGCTCTAAGTGTGCAGAGATTTAGAAGGTACCTCCACCCTTTTGTTCCTACATGAGCTCCAGTTAGAGAGCTTAATAGCTAAGAAAATGATTTTCCAAAGAAATAGAGGCTCTTGGCCCTGTGTTTCTCCACCCAGAACAGGACGCAGCCCAGTGCCTCAGCTTCCTACACAGAACCTTTGCATCCCGCCAGCCCACACCTCACCGGTGCCTGAACACGAGAGGGATGCAGTGAAGGTGGGAGGACAGAGCCCCCCACAACCAGGGCAGTGCACGGAGCAGAGCCCAACCCCTGGGCATGGGATGGGGCCGTGCAGCCCCTGCTTCACAAACCTATGCACAGAAGGAACTTATAAGTGCTCCTTCTAACATTTAACTACCACATGGTGCAAGATGTAACAATGCTCAGAAAACCCCCTCCGGTCTCAACTCAATTATACAACTGTAGCAAGAAAAATATTTTAATCTGATCAAAGTGTTAACATGTTTGACCATGTCTGACCTCTAATGTTTGTAACCACCTAAAAGGCTGATGTTCTTACTAAGGATGTACCTTAATTTGATTTAAAGTCATTTGTACTATTTAAAAAAGGATATAGTTTTATGATTTTGTATTTCATTTAGAAAAACAGTTCCTCAGTGTGTTAATGTTTTTTGGAAGTTTCTTACAGATTTCTAATCTGAAAATCCCATGTATTCTGCCCTGGGAAACGATGAACTTTTTCAAGTGTCAGGAGAGCGAAAGCAGACTCATGCCACACACGTGACAGCTGAGAGCCAAGTGAGAAACGGTTCTCCTGGTGCCTTGAAAAATGTCAAGATTTCAGATGTGTTTGCAGTCTATGCTGAGATGCTCCGGACCCGTTGTGCCCAGAGCAGCCAATGGCTATTTCTGCTCCGTCTCTCTTTGCCATCTCTGCAGCCACTGATGGATACCTGTGCATGCTCAGAACGGTGCCCATCTGGCTGAGCTGCCCTAAAAAGCAGCCTGTGTTGGCAGCCCGCTGCCTGCTGAGCTGGATGCCGCTGCAGGCTGGCTCTGGCCACATCCTGCACGAGGTGGGGGCCCAGCACATCAGCTGGCTCCGCGTTGCTGCTGATGTCAGGTACCCAGACAGGCTCAGAGCATCACTCAGGAACGATAGCAGCACGTGTAAATAACACCAGTGGGTTTGTTTTGATAGAAGACACAGTTTGGGTTGTGGAGATGGAGGGAGCCCAGCAGGATGCCGGGGTGAGCATCACCAGGGCAGGGCCACCTTGAGCAAAACAAAACCAAACTGATGCTACGGAGCAACTAAAACTGCAGAACAGCCAGCAGCACCACAGCGATGCCAGCAGTGCTCTGGGACGGCTCCAGCACCACTCACAGCACCCCGAGCACTGCAGCAATAACGAGGCTTGCTGGTGCAGGGCTGGGCAGGGGCTCAGCCTGCAGCCTCAGGGCTGAGTGCCCTCTGCCCTTCTGCACGGTGTTTGCCAAGTAGCTAAGTGCAAAACCTTGGTATCGTGCAAGAGCACACACCTGGGTTCACGTTTTTCATTTTTGTTTTTGAGGACTCTGAAATTAATCCTAACTGCAAACAACTGTTTCCAGGAAGCCCCATTAACCAAAAATACCAACCATCAAACGCACGCATGACTGCCATCCATAATCCCATCCACTCACACAACCTTCCCTCCAACTCACGCCAAAACATTAATTAAACGCACTTCTGTGGAGGGTTAATATCTGAGATCTCTGGTCAAAGATCTGACCTCCTCAATTACTGAAGCAGCCACCAGATCACAGCTCGCAGTCACACAGCAGCAATACGTATGAGAGCAATACATTGTACAGCAATGATAAGATGTACATCTCAACATAAACACAGGACAAAACGGCTCGGAAATAAGTACTGGAAGAATTACTGTGACAACACCAAAAACCAGAAGAATGACCAGCCCTGAGAAAGGGGAAGATTTCTCCCCCTCATCCCTGCTAACACATTTTTAGCACAAAACACTGAATTGGCTTTTTAAGCAACATATGAAACACCGCAGGATCCCAGCAGACCGAGGCTCACTGAGGCCGGAGGTGATTTTCGTGGCTCTCAGGGAATCATTCCCTCTCTGCTGCTCAGTTTTCTCCTCCGTGAGCTCTGCGCAGCTTATTCACATCTATCTGTTGCTCCAACAATAACCTCCTGGGTTTTTTACACTCTCAAGGGGAAAGGCAACTCACAAACCACAATCTACTTTTCAGCTTAATTGCTAATAAATAAGCTATTGCACTTTGTTGCCCATCTAGTAAGGGTTTAAGATTAAAAGAAATATCCCGCTACAATGAATAGATTAATGCAACTTTGAACTTGAACAGATTCTACACCAGAGAGCAAAATAAATGCATTTCAATGAGACAAATTTCCTATCATCAGTTACAGCTCCTCAGTAGAGCAGCTTTGTATTTCAGAGGGGTGAAGGGAACACCTGGATCCCGGAAGAAGGGACACGAGGTGGGAAACAACATAAGAGCTGCTTGTTCTGAGAGCAGCGAGGCCGTGTCCTACCAACACCTTCTCGCTGTAAGCTGAAGGCGACTCCAAGATGTAGAGATCCCCCAAACTGCCCTGACCTCAGCAGGAGCTGCACCTGCTGTGTCAGTGGGGCAATGCAGGGGCACGGCTGCTGGAGAGACCCGTCTCCTCCTGTGTGACCGATGAGCAGGCTGGGCTGGGAGGACACGGCACTGACTGCCACGAGCAGTATTTTATCACACTTCAACTCCAGCACTGTTTCCTATGCCACAATCCATCCATTTCTCATAACGCCAGCTTGAAACCCCCTCTTAGCAAAACAAGTGCTTACATTCAGGAGGGCATTCTATATTCTTCTAAGCCTTATTCCTTCATAGCTTAAAGACCAAAATACACCGAATGATGTTCTGTTCTCATCAGCCTACTGTAAATACGGAATAACACCTGAAACGAATGCGACAATGCTGGCTCCCCTGGAAGGACACGAGCACAGCCTCTGCGTGCTGCAGCATTGGGAAATTCTGAAGTTCTGATGGAAATGGCAATGGGCAAAGACAGCTCTTGTACAGAAGCGTTTAGTTCAATTATTCATATAGCAAAACTTACTGTAAGCGTTAAATGATACAGAAATGCTAAAGGTGATTTGACACGAGAGGGAAAAACTTTATGGGAAGACTGGGACAGCCGTCCAGCTGCACGAGCCTATTTCTGAAAAACCTCCATCGCCATTTCAGAGTGTTAAGATCCTCTTTCCGGGTCATCATCCACAGCAGGGCCCAACCAGCAGCAGGCCCCAGGCTGGCCATCCATGAGCAGATATGTCAAACTGAAGCTGAGCCACGGGACACAGCTCTGGACACCAACACCAGAAGCCGCCCACCTCCAGACCCAGATAATGGAAGGGGCATTTCCACATTAGAGCTTAGGATCTGATCGTTGGCAGCACAAAGGCAAGCCTAGAGAATGGGGTCTGTGGAAAAGCTCCCCCAGTAATTCGGGGAGAAGCAGCGCTTGCTTCTGAGCATCACCTCCCCTTCCGTGGAACAGCACCGGGCATTTTAGACCCAATTTGTCAGAAAAAAGCACATGTAGGTGCCCGCATGGCACCTACAGCACAGCTGGGCGCTGAGAGGCCACCAAAGGTCTCAGTAAGGAGAGGATGCACTCACCAGAGGTGACATAGATCCATTTGGCAGGTAGGGGTCTGAGAGCATGAGGAAGGGGTAGCCAGAGTACGCAGATCCTTTATACATCCCTGGGTCCTGGTGCTTCATACCTGCTAAAATCAGAGTTCCCCATCACGATCCGCCTTACGACAGGTGGCTGCTCTGCCTGTCGGGGGGGGACGGAAGAAGTGACGGCGTATTTGGGAAGCTTTTGGCTCTGTAATCCCAAAGGAGTGTACTGTAAGGGTGTGAGGGTCCCGGGGGGAGCCCCAGCTCTTCCCAGCTGGGACCGGGGCTGGAGAGGGCCGGTGCCGGGGCGGGGAGTCGGGGACCGCGAAGGAGAGGGGGACAGCCACGAAGATCGCCGCCACTAACCATCGTCCATGTGGTCCGGGAGCTTCTCCTGATAAACCCTCTGCGGATCCTGCACGCGGCGGATGGCCTGGATGGGAGGAGAGAGAAGGGCAGAGCGGGGGGTGGCGGGAGGGGGGAGCGCGCGCGGGCCGGAGGGGGCCGTGTGGGGCGGCCCGGCTCACCTCAGGGTCCGCGGCGGCGGCGGGGCTGCCGCTGCCTTCGGACTCGTTCACCAACGAGGACTTGAGGTCGGCCAGATCGCGCTCGGTGAAGGCGTTCTCGGGGATCTTCTCCTCCTGCTCGCCCTCGTCCTTGAAGGCCAGCATCTCGTCGGTGGCCCCCAGGTCGTCCCCTCCGCCGCTGCCCAGCTGCGGCATGTCGGTCCCGCCGCGCCCTCCCGCGCCGCGCACAACTTTCCCGCAGTATTGTTCTCACCACGAGCCCTCCTCGCGTCCGTCTGCGCCTAGGTTGGTTTTTTCTCCTCCTCTCCCTCAATTATTTTGCCTTCAGAGAAAAAGAGACTCCGCTCCCTCGGAATTTTTCTTTCTAAACTTTTTTTCCCCCCCCTCTCTAAATTCTAACAAACTTTTTTTTTCCTTACAAACGTTACCCCCTTCTCCTAAATTCCCTTTCGACTCTCCCTAAAAATAATAATTCCAAAATCTCCTTTCTTAAATCCTTTCCTCCCCCCCTCCCCGGCAGCTGGCGGGGGGCTCTGCGGGCTGCAGCCGGGCAGGCGTCGCGGGATGCCGCGCTCGGCGGTGCCCCCCCCCGGTGCCGCCCCCCGGCCCGAGCCCCGCAAAGTTTCTCTGGGAGCAGCGGGCGCCGGCGGCGGCCAGAGGCACGGAGCGCCCGGTGCCTGTGTGCGAGCGCGGCGGCGCGGCGGCCAAGGGCTGCCGACATCAAAGCGGCCGCCGGGTGATTGGCAGCGCCGGGGAGGGGCCGGGGGCGGGCGCGCACACGCACACACCCGCGCGCACACGTACCCGCGCGCGCACAGCCGAGCGTGCACCCCGCGCGCGCGGTCGGAGCGGGGTGTCCGCCTTAAAGGGGTAACGGGGGGAGAGCGGGGTGTGCGGCGCTGCTGGGCTGCGGGGCTCTGCTGTGGTGCTGCATAGCATGGCACGGTACAGCACGGCATTGCACTGCATGGTACAGCACGGTGCGGTACTGCGTGGTACAGCGCAGCATTGCATTGCATGGTACAGCACGGTGTGGTATTGCATGGTACGGCACGGCATGGCACAGCACAGCATTGCATGGCATGGCACAGCACGGTGCTGTATTGCATGACATGGTACAGCACTGAGTGGCATTGCATGGTATGGCATGGTGTTGCGTTGCATGTCATGGTACAGCACAGCATGGCATTGCATTGTGTGGCATGGTGCAGCACAGTGTTGCATTGTATGCATGGTACAACATGGCATGGCATTGCATGGTACGACACAACACACACTGCATTGCACAGTACAGCATGACACAGCATTGCATGGCATGGCGTTGCACAGCACAGCATTGTGTGGGGTAGCATGGCCATGACATGGCACAGCACAGCATTGGGCATGGCTAGGGTCACAATGAAACCATGTGAGTTCATTTGCACGTACACCTGTGTGCACATCTGTGTGCTTATGCTTAGCTCTGCTCACACATCGGTGCACGGATGTACACACACATGCATCTGCAGACACACACACTTGTGCACACATAAGTGCATGCACACTTGTGAGTATACACTTATCTGCTCACACACTCATCTGCACACACATCTTTGTACCCAGCTCTGGCACAGCATGGCACGGCATGGTATGGCACAGTGTGGTATGGCATGGCATGGCATGGTACAGCACAGCAAACTGTATGTGTATGTAGGTGCTAGTGTGCACATACTCCTGCACACACATCTGCATGCACGGCTCTGCACATGCAGCCGCATGTACATCTGTGTACATACACCTGGCTCTGTGTGCACTCTTCTGTGTGCACACAGACTGTACGTGTGCACCAGCACACTGCTACTGCGCTGCTTGCGCTATAGATGTGTGTATGCCCACACACACCAATACACATACATGGACTCATGGAATTTCCTGAGTTGGAAGAGACCCACAGGGATCATTGCATCCAACTCCTGGCTCGCTGTCAGCACGCACTGCACACTCCTGACACACACCAGCACTTGCACACCTGCACGCACCACTGCACACACCAGCACCAACCAAGGCACAGCTGCACACGGCAGCATGCACAGCCCCACACAAGCACACGCAGCTGCACGAGCGCTGCACGCTCACAGCTGCACACAAATGTTCCGGCACAGATGAGAGGGAAGAAGTCTGTGCACACATCTGAAGGCGCACACACGTGTGCACACACAGGTGGTGCACACGTGGGTGCACACACACACCCCGCCATGCACTGCCCGCGCAGCCCCCAGCCCCGGCTGCGATGTTGGGTTGCAGAAAATGCTCACTCTGAGTGGCCCCGAGGGTCGGGAAACCCGAAATGGGCACCTTTGAGGCCAGTGTGGAGGCAGCAGACACTTCTGTGTCGGCGTCAGATTTTTTCTGAAGCAGTTCCCATGGAAAAGGAAACTCCCGATCTCCTGTGATCGCGTACGACAGGTCCTGTGCATGTCTCCGGTAGCTTGAAAAAACACACCGATATTTATTTTCCTTAATTAAGATTGCATAAGATAGCCCTGGGTCCTGGAGACTTTTCTACAGACTGTAATGACGCCATGTAAATTGTTTTTTATGACCCAATATACTACATATTGTCGCATTCAGCCCTTGAATAGGAAGCTAAAAATCTCGGTCCCTATTTTTCTTGTTAATGAGGGTATTATTACTATGGATATAATCTCATTACTTTTTGGGGAGGAGAAGAACTAGTCGGAGCCACTTTGAGAAGTGCTGAATGTATTTAAATGAAGCAAAATCCGTCTTTCTGCTAATTGCTGCTCTTGCACACTGCTCTTATTTCAGGGGCTGAAGGAGGTGGGACGGGGGGGAGGGCGGAGGGGGAGGCACGGCGTGCATCTCTGCTCCCCCACCCCATAGGAAACTCCATCTGTGGATTTCCACCCTTTTAAACATCACTAAAAATAAAATAAAATACACTGCAGCCACGCAGGAGAGAGAGAGAGATTGGAATGAAATATTTGCTGCTTTCTGATTCTTTCTTTCTTTATTTTTTTTTTCCCCTTTTCAGATGATCCTCTTGTTTTGCATGTGAAAAAAATCGTCTGAGATTTACAGCCCTCCCAAACGGAGATAAAGCCTTGGCAATGAGTTGGAAACCTGTTGTAATCTGTGATCCAGGAAACAAAGAGCCTCATTAATGCAGAGACTTTGGTGAGCCTTTGATGTTAGCTAGCATAGCATTCACTCTCGGTTCCATTTGCATTTAAACATTCATAAAAACATCATCTCTGCTTCCTTTGCCTTAAGCAATTTAGGAGTAAAGTATAGCTTCTATTTAAAGAAACCCACTGTGGTGAGGTTCAGAATACAAATATCACATAATCTTCAAGCAGAGCAAATATTTTATCCTACATTTCTGGTGGGCACGTTTAATAATGCTACATTTAAGACCCAAAATAAAAGATCTGTCTTATTTTCATTAACCTTACACCACACATTCGAGAGAAAAGAGAAAAGGGGCCCGGTTCATCCTAAATATGCTACATGCCAGTTTGGGGAAGGAAGGGAATGCGGAGGATTTGACATCATTCACAGGAGCTGCATTTTTACGGGCAGGATGCCTCCAGCAAGGTGCCCAAATCCCTGCTCAGACACACAGCGATGGAAATTTCAGAACAACTTTGTATGGGTTTGATTTTTTTTAACGCGTGCAGTTTTCTGAACTGTGGAATCGTCGTCCTGGGTTATAGCTAAAGTGAGAATAAAAGCACAACGCTAAAAAAGTCAGCACGTGCCCAATGCATGGGGCTTTCTTCCATGCGAAGCTGCGGACATCACCCAGAGAGAGTGGGGAGTTGGGGGCATCGCTCCAGAAAGAAGGGCCTGCCCACCATAGTGTTTTCAGCAGCATTGTTCAGCAGTGGAATGGGGCGAAATACCCCCGAGTCAGGCTGATGTGGCATTGGGAATCCGCAGCTCCGGTGTCCACACCACCATCCCGTTATCACAGCAGTGTGAGCTATGAGTGGTCCCATGTCACATCAGGAGCTCCTTCTGTGCTGGGAGCAAATGCGAGGGAAGCTCCAGGTTGGGTGAGGCAGTTCAGCCAGACGGTGTTTTAAGCGTTCTAAGCGAGTTTCCTATACAATGAATATCCAAAATTGAAATGGAAAACACTTAAAAACAACTTTACCTTGGATAAAATATTTCTGGAGCTGGATCAAAGGAAAACAGAAAGCCTGGCTCACTTGTCAGATCCTATCTGCAGTGAACTTCAAGGTTTGAGTTGTATTATTTACATGGAAAAGGTCCCAAGAAACCAATTTGGCACTAAGTATCTTCATTACGTTTTTTCGCTTGTATGGGTGATTAAATCAATCTAGGGTTCCTACTTTAATTTTTTTCTGAAAGGTGCAGCCATCTGTGAACTGAGGAACTCTCCTGATGTCATCTCTGTGCCTCAGACACTTCGCTTTTTTAATAAGGAGACATTTAAAGCAAGGGAGTATATTTGTTCTCACTGGTAGAGCTGCTGTCTTTCCTGTAAGTGTGCAGACCTAAAGGCGTGTAACAACTTTTTAGAAATGTTTTACTTGTGACACCTGTGGATAACTGTGGTCTGCACTCACCTATGGCCCAGCCCGTCCGTCTGTCAGTCCGTCTGTTCCCTGTCCTGCCCTTATCAGCATACAGAGGGGCACTCTGTGCCTTCACCATGTGCATAACGTTGAGTGAAGCCTCCTTCAAAGCCAGAGTAGATGGTGCTGCTGGCTCCTCTTAGAGTGGGGTTTCACCCTCTGCTCCTTAAAAGGGGCTTCAGATGCAAGCACTCGGATTTATTTAATTTAGCTTATTTGCTTTCTCAGGTTTTCGTTCATTTAATAGGAGCAGTTTGGATTACTCTCTCTGGACACACTTCATCCTCTCCTACATGCCTATTTAGTGCAAGGACCACATCTACCACTGGCAGGCTGAACATCCCCATCTGCCTTCCTATCTCATTGCATCCGGAGCCGATACATTTCCCCAGTACATGTCTACATGCTTCAAACAATGCTTTGATTCAATAACAGATTTATCAGCGCGTTTTTCATAGCCAATTCAGCAGTTCTGCACTAACTGAGGAACCTTCTAAATATTTTCCGTTCTTCTGGAGAATCACATGCATGGGTGCCCCGTAAGGACGGCCTGATTGATAGATTGGCAGCGTGGATTTTCTGATGAGCTGGAAAAGCTCCCTCGTGTGCTCTGGCTGGGAGCTCCTGGAGGACGGGCTGCTACCAGCTGAACTAATCCTGGCAAGTGACCAGCGTAAATCAGGCCACTAAAAGCTCTGTTTTGCCCAAAGGGGTTTACACTGGTATAATTACCTTGGCGTAGTCATAGCAGGAATATTTCCTTAGTCTAGACAAGCTTTAATGGGTAAAATAGATTTATCGTTTGCAACTGAAACATCTCGACCGGCGAAGACAGCACAAAGCCGTGCCACCTTCCTTCCACTTTGCCACCCCTTGTCACAGTGCTGGGTGCAGCAGGGCTCCAGTCTGGAGCCCCTCCACTTGTAGGTCTGTGGTAGAAAAAGGGGAAAGGCAATCACTCATAAGTTTTCCTGCTTGTCTCACTCTGCCCATCTTAATCCTGCACGATCCTATGTACTTGCTTGACTTCATGCCTTGATCTGATCACCCTTCACTGGCAGCTGCTGAAAGATTGTTTTAAAAATACCAACAAAACATTGACTTCTTGAAGTCGTGATATTTAGGTCGCTTTCCAATGTGTACATGCTTTTCTGGAAGCATTTCCGGCTGTTGGGACTGCAGATTCCCCTTTCACCCTTGGGAGGCAAACGGCGGAGGCCCTGCAGCATCCTGCATCTCCAGAAAACCCACGTGAAAGAGGGTAAGCTTTCGGAAAAGGCTTTATGGGATATAAAATGCCGACCTCTGAAATGCAGCTTGGAGGCTGTGATCTTCGGATATCTCCCTGCGTGCACAGCACAACGTGGCACAGCACACTGTCAAATCTCACTAGCATAGTTTTTGGTTTTCCCTCTTAGAAAATCCCCTATTTCAATATTGTCAGGATGTGAGATGGTCTCTTTGGGCAGTTTTCACTTAAAAAGTCTTGTCTTTGCTCCTGATACAAGTGATAGTTCAGATTCTTAAAGGACTTTGAAGACTCACCTGTTTTGCACTCTGTTTTGTTCACCTCATGCTTCAGATCTGGATCAACCAGCTGGCATCGTGCTTAATATTCCTTATTACTTTCACTGCTCGGTTCTCAGGCACTTGCCCAATGCTGAAAGATTTGAGTTTCACACAGGAAGGAGCATGTTTATTTGTTTACAAAAACACTTTTCCAGGGCTGCATCCTGTGGTCATACAACCATCCAAGCAGCCTCAGCTCCAATGAGTCATCTCTCTAAATTAAAAGGACCCATGAAGATGGCTTTGCAGAATCATGCTCATTGCTTCCACAACCGCTTTTCTGTAAACCATAGGGAAAAGCATGTTGATTTTTGGGGCTATAAAGCTTTATTTTCACCAGTAAAAAGTGCCGCTTTCCTTTTCTTCCCTCTGACACTGTCCTTTACATTCCAGTACAATCCTTCCAAACCCATGGAAGTCGCCCCTTGCTGTACATTGCTGGCTTGTGACAATGCACACGAGGTACACTTTGTCCTGGGATTCCTGTTTGTTCATGGGATGGAACAAAGTACAGGACAAATCCAAATATTGTCCTTTGGGCTCCAGCGCTGGTTGGAGATGCCATCCCAGCTGCAGCTGATCTCCATTAGGAGGCTCTCATCCAGAGGCAGCCTCCAATCAACTACTTCTTCCCTTCTCGTACATCTGCCACTGAAGATGGGGCAGAGTAGTTTCATGCATAGACATTCCTCAGCCCACTTCTATCTCAGTGGGCCCATTTATAATAGAGAGCCCTGTTGTTCCGAGGGCACTAACCAGAATCATTTCCAAAGAATGGGTTAGATGGACCTAATCATGGATTGTCACTGACAACAGGCTGGGCTGCAGCAACGAACTGCTGAACTGAGTGGCAGAGAGTGATCTACTAGTTTGGCTTGAGTTGTCAGGATCTGGGACGTCTGAATAGAGAAGTGCTGTCTCTGGGTGCTCAAGAGAGCAGTGAGAGGAGCAAGACCCAAAGTGTGGGCTGCTTCACCGAGAAAGAGGTAGCAGCAGGAACGGGTGCTGGTGGGAAAAGGGAAAAGGGTTTGGGATGATGACGACAACCTTGGCTGCAGCTCTTTCTGTGATCCCCGCATTAGCACATCAAACTCCTGCAGAACAGAGCTGGAGGCCTTGGCAGTCTCCTGCCTCACGCAAACGTCCATTTGAGTCACACGGCAGGAAACCCGCCCTGGTTCTGTGCAGCTTGATCACCCCCTTTCCAAAGCCTGAGTTACGCAGAAAGAAAAGGTAAAAGAAATGGAAACAGCTGGTAGGATGTGAGACTAAAAGGAATTTGTCGGGATGAGGGTGGTGAGATAGGCTGGCCAAATCAGAAGCCAAAGGAAAATGACTCCAGTGGTCAAAGAGCTACCCATATCATTTGGGACACACAGACCACTTATGATTACTTCTCCCAGCACCAATCCAGGCCCGTGACAAAAATGAAGCAGGAAAAAGAACATGGAACGAGATAGGAAATTCTGAATTTATGAATGTTCCCACCTGAATTATTGAGAGGAGGAAAGAACTGAGCACATTTACAGCTCTGAATTGTGCTGTTAATGAAAGCTGATCACTTCATTTACAAGTTGGAGGACATTTTTATTTATTTTGTGAATGTCATTTATTTCAAATCATTACTAATGACTCTTGAGACACATTGTCAGCAAGCCAGGGCAAGCCTGCCAGCTCCGTACTTCTCTGTACTTCAAACTGAAAAGTGAAAGAAGAGTGAAGGAAAGGTGGATGCTAAGGGCAGCCCTGTGTTCCCGCACCATGTAAGCCATCCCACTTATCCTTGCCATTTCTCTCCTGCCAACAGCTCCATCCCTTCTCCTCGTTCAAATGTACATGTAGGTTTTGTGGAAGTACAGCGTGGCCGCTGCTACCTCCATCTCTGCACTTCTGAAGGGGCTGTAAAGCAACCAGATTAAAGCAGCATTAAAAGCCATGCTACAAATCCTACCATATTAAACAAGACAATCCTCGGAGTTGTTTTGGGCTCGCAGAACAGAAGGGGTGCCTTTGAGTTGAACTACATGTTTCAACAGTATGTTGTTCTGAAAAGTGTTGTATATGTGCCGACATCCGCTGCTGGCATGTGTACAGACTGAAGCTTGCCAGCTCCTCCTAATCTGGAAAGAGGAGACATGCAGTGTTAAGTACATGTGTCATCACTAGTCATTCCCCCCAGCCCCCAGTTTTATCATTTGGTTGTGCAATGTATTTGAACCAAGTCAGCCCATTTAGTTCAGATGAACTCAGGCCAAATAACTGTACCGAGGCTGACTTCAGGGAGTTGAGAGGAGTTGCTGGAGTAGCTCTGCCATAAGTAAATGCAAACGCTTTTGTGCTCCTTGCTCTGCTCCTCAGACAAAGGCCTTTTGGTAGAGCTGCAGTTGGAGGGAGAGCCCCTAAGAAAACAAACTCCCCATGTAGCTGATTACATCATGCCACTTCTGACTCTCATCATGGTAAATCTGACAGGCAAAACAGGGCCAGGCTTCAGCAGGGCTTACAAAGGGGACTCCAAGGAAACCCATGCTGCAAGGGATGGTGGGGTGACTCAGGAGGTGACATGGGATCTTCTTAGTCAGGACTGAGCTGGGGTTCTGGTGCAACATTAGCACACCCAAGCTTGGAAGGTTTTTAGACTGACAGTAGAGGTCCTGGGAAAATTTTGTGCTCATATAGATCCCCCCCATCTTGGTCAAAATGCAGCTCTACTGATTGTGTCTCCCCACTGTAACGCTTTTGGATGGAGTGAAT
This sequence comes from Gallus gallus, assembly GCF_016699485.2. Taxonomy (NCBI): domain Eukaryota; kingdom Metazoa; phylum Chordata; class Aves; order Galliformes; family Phasianidae; genus Gallus; species Gallus gallus. Next base: position 15,588,692 of record NC_052544.1, read on the forward strand.
GTAAGCCTATGGCTGTGGTCCACCCCGCAGTCCCAAAGAACGACTGCAGCAGGTTGCGACTCTCCTGTAATATGGATGCTAACAACTGTGCAATGATGGCATCAGCTGCAGAGTATTTAGGCAGGAGGCTCAGTGCTTACTGTTCCCACTTGTGGTGATTGAATTGCTCGTGGCATGTGAGTTCCCCCAGCTAGAACAAGTTGAGTATGCCCATGGGGCTGCAGTTGCATCCTGGGGTTTCTGGGCTGACTTGTGAATCTGCTCGTTGTCTGTATGTGCTGTGTGTGGGCCCTGGGACAACGCAGGAGCAGCAGATGATTTGTTTCTGAAGACTTTGGAGCAGTGGGAGGAGTGCAGCTGCATGAGGTACTGTGGTACCAAACAGAAGTGGGTAGAAGTTTCGGTGACCGGAGAAGAAGTGGAGATTTTAGAAGGACAAAGAAAAAAAAAAACCATGTAAAATATGATTATCCATTTTATAGTCTAAATGTGAGTTATGTTATGAGATACTTTCATCTCAGTATAGGTTAGCATTCCTCAGCTTATTATATTTGTATATAAATATTTTTCTTGAAGTGAAGTCAGCCTCATTGGAAGTAGGAACTATTCTATGTCACTTTTTTAATGCTGTAATATATTTCCCCCAGTTAATCATTCCTATTTCTAAATATAAATTTCCTTTCCTTTTCTTTCAAGTCTCTTAAAATGAGAGGGCTCGCTTTCCTCTTTGACCTTCTCTAACAAGCAGACCCTTGAAATGCAGCATTTCCAGAAAGCAAGCTGTAGGAACAACAGATGGATTTAGTAAATTACAGCTTGCAGATGAGTTGTCTGAAAAGTAAGTTTGGGATGAAGACTTAAAATACACAGAGATCTTCTGTGCTGCAGCTTGTTCCTTGCTGTCAGATGCTGTCTGCGAAATACATGACTTGTGTGATGTTAGTTTTCTTCATGGATTGACTGGGACAAGCAGTTCCACCCCAAATAAGCAGCTCGCTGGGTCTCAGCCTGCAGTCTCACTCAGACAGAAGACTGTGTCCTCTAGGTATGTTTCAGTATTTTGCATTTCTTTTATTTGCTGAAACCATTCTGTCAGACTACTTACACTGATCAGCAGATCCTAAAACCTGTTTGTGGTTTCCCAGGGATTTCATAGACAAATTAGTGCATGTGTATTTGCAGGACAGGTGACTCCTAAATGTTAAAAGTGCAGTTTATAATCAAAGTGCCTTTCTTGTAACAATAATCTTGAGATAAGCATTTGCCTATATTCTAATGTGATAGTCCTTTCTGGGATTAACAACTCATTTCTCAAAAGCATGGTCCTGGTCTTGCAGACCTTGCTGACAAGTAAATCTTGCTGAGTTCATGAGGCATAAGGACTGCAGGAATGGATATTCATCTCAGCAGGTTTCCTCAGTGTGATTTAAGTGTTGCTCTGAGGTCTGAAACTCCATAATGTGCTTGATATGGAGCAGCAGCAGTAAATTGTCATTGTGATCAAACACAAATTTTTGTGTAGGGAAGCATAAATCATTTGCATGGGTGTGATGAATGCTTGAAGGGAATTTGATAAATTGCATGTTGAGCACTGAGAAAACTTCTGAAAAGGATCCGTGGTGTTCTTTGCAGTTTCAGAAATGTAGTAGTGAAAAGAGCCTGTCACTGGCTCTGGTTATTGTGTAGGGTTATTAAGTTTTCTGAGATGTGTGCATTCAGGATATCATGGCAAACAATATGGGATCTGGTGGGCTCATGACTTTTTCCTTTTTAAAAAATAAATAAGGACCTCTCATCTTGTATTCATATGCAAGTCAATGGGCTTTACAGTGTCTTCCTATGCTGTCTGAGTTTGCAGTTCTTGAAGCCACTGGAACGTCACCAATCCTGTGACAGGCTTCAGTGAATCTCTGCATCAAGATTTTGCATGGGACCAATGTTGTTCAGTCTGGGGCTTGCAGGATTCATTTCTGTATTAGCTGAAGTATGATTTCCTTTTGGAAGGAAAAGATGCATTTGGTGAAGGTGAGGATGGTAATAATAATGATCTTGTCAATAGTTGGGGAATGTGCATAATGCCCTCAGTGCTGCTTTCTGCTTGATCTGTGGATACAAGTGGCAGTACTGCAGCTGTGGGTCATTACTGCCCACTGTGCTGTGCCCCATCTCAGCATGCTGCTTGGCTCCTATCCCCATGCATGCCCTAGCTTCCATACAAAGGAAACCAGAGCACATGGGGGAAGGGTTTGCATGCAGATCTCCTGTAACAGAGGCAGTGCAGGGCAAGGGTGTATACCTAAGGATGAAGATTGCAGGGTGTACTGCAGGGAGCATCTGCCCAGCAGTGCAGATACTGCCTCCAGGGAACCCTCCTTTAGAAGAGTGTCTGGTGCTGTAAGTGCTCTTCTTGCAGAGCAGGTCTCAGTGTGGCAGCACTTGATGTGCAGGTAGCATCCAATGGCCAGGCTATGAATATAATACTTATGCTTGGTAATGGTGTTAAAGACTGCACATTTTTCCCATAACAGGTAAAAGACAGGACTGCTTCTATGAGAAATGGTTAGAAAATGCAAACTTAACATTTAACTGCACTAAAACACCAACTCCAGCCTGGATTAGTGAGCTTCTTCTAAGGCTCAGTGTGAGTGAAAACACCACCTTTTTTCTTTTTAATTTCCCCCTTTTGAAGACCATCCCACAACAGTTATCTGCACAGTAGGTTTCTCTGCATTCCTAGGGCTACTCACATGTAAAAGGGCTGTAGCAATACGCAAGGACCAAAATAGTTTTTTCATGATGTGATTTGTTGCTGCTCTAAGGTTTGCAGCTCCATAGTATGAGTACTGGATGAACTGGATCACAGTTGTTGCTGTAACTGCACAAAGTACTTAAGCTACTCACAGCAAGGCTGCCTAACGGTTTCAGATCTGAAATGTCCAGCTGAAACTCTACAGAGAACTGCTGAGGGAGGCAGAATGTAATTACCCCTGTTGGAGTCTGGCCAGGTTTCCAAGGTTAACACCTTTCCTCTTGACATCAAATCTTTAATGACCACATGTGGCAAGGACATTTGTTTAATATCTCGTTTAGGAACATAGCAGATCTAGCATTACCATGCCCCTTTTGTTGAACTGGAGTACTGGTCTGAAAGAAAATGGCTTTCAAAGATTCCTGTAATATTTCGTGGACAATCACGTTTCCTCTGGAGATTTCAATTGAGTATTACTGGGACCTACTGGTCTGATTTCTCTCTTTTCCAAATGATCTGGTCCTCTGTCCTTCTTCACAAGTTAATGACAAGCACTGCAATTGCCTTTATTTCCAGGTTGCCAAATAAAATAATTAGAGAAGTAAGCGTTGCGACTTTGGAGAGATAAGCTAGAAAATGAAGGGGAGCGATGACAGTATGTTCTCACAGTGCCAATTAAAACACTGCTGAGGAGATTCAGCACAACTTCCTGGAGAACTGAGTAGACTGGAGGTTCAGAGGGATTCTCTCAAACTGGAGAACCTTAAAAAGGCTTCTTTCTGCTGCTGAGCATATGGTGTGTGGAAGTACTCTGCAGCTTATACTCCTGGCTGTGACTTCCTTGAGCAGTGCACATTATTTAGAAAGAGGATGAAATAATCTGAACCATCCTTAAAGACGTTATTGGTGGTATGAGATGGTCCAATTGAAGTGAAGAGTCGCTTGTTGCATTTAGCTGTTAACTAGTCTTGTTTAGGACCTAACAAAGACTTCTCTGTATGGCCACTAACATCTTAAACTTGCCACTCTTTTAAAAAACAAATGAACAATATTCCCTTAAATGGACAAACAAAGAAAAAAAAGCCCCCAGCAACCAAGATGTGGAAGTCTAGCCCAGCACGTTACATCCCCTGCTCTTCAGATACTTTGCTGTGAAAGTATATGAGGACCTCCACTTCATGTACTGGGGAAGCATAGGTTAGACAGAAGTTACTTGCAAAACGTTGGTCACAGCCCGGTGCTCAGTCTGTTTCTAAGCTTTTCTTACACTACTGATACTGGAAAAAAACATAGCAAAACTGGATTTTTTTCTTAATAACAAAATCGTCTGTGCTCAGTGTGAGTGTGCATGGGTTTTGTGCCATAGACCTTTGTTCACATGGAGTAGAATCTGAAGTGCAGCGAAATTCTGATTTGTGAACTGAAGCAAGGCAAGGCTAAATTTGGTCTCAATTCTCACCCTTGGTGGGCTGTTTTGTATTCAGATTATTGGCATTAATCTGTTTTTAATCAGTCTCAATTGTAATCTGCTAGACAAGTCAGTCAGTCCAGGGAAATGTGACCACAGTGGCTTTCAAAGTCTAAATATAGAGATGAAAGGAAAGAACACTGGAGAATCCAGGGCAATGCAGGCGATGATTACACAGATCTGACCATCTTGGAATGACGTTAGGATCATCTTGTCTATTAAAATGGAAATATCCGTTATGAAACACTTTTCTTCCTGTCACACTGGTTGTGGCTGAACTGTACATAGTCTAGAGTGGTCACAGGCATGGGCTGATGGTTGGACAAGATGATCTTATTGGTCCTTCCAGCATTAATGATTCCACGGCCACAGTCCTCTCCCACCTCCCACAGGTGTGTGCCCTGTGGTTGAGCGTGGCCACTGCCTTGCAGTGCTCCGTGTGGGGCTCAGAGCAGCAAAATGGCCGCCCTTCCCCTCCAGCCCGGCGCCCATGGCGCTGGGCCCAAAGACAAGATGGCTGACAACCAGTTGGGCAGGTGGGAGGAAACTGAGACAGAACCAGCCCCGTGCTGATGGCGGCCCGGTTTTTCCAGGCTTCCAAAGCCAAGCAGGCTAAACGCAGACAGATGAGGTGTTTCTGGCGGTGCGTGATGCTGCGTGCTGTGGACCGGCTGCTACCTGGCTGGGCGTGGGGCCGAGGCCTTGACTGGGAGCATGCTGCCTGCTGAGCACCATCTGTGCCTGTGGGGTGGGCGGGGGCACAGGGCGGCCATGCCCTCAGTCCTGCTTGAGGAGGAGATGTCTTCACCTGTTTGTTTCAGAGTGTTTTTTTTTAATTTCGTGATTTTTTTTTTTCCTAATCAAATACCTTGATTTTTGTTGTGTGCCTGCAGTCCAGTGACTTCTGTAAACTCGTGTTGGCAGAGCTAACAACAGGTTAAATGAAGTGACTAATTGTTTTCATTCATCAGCTATTCATTGCAAAGGCAATTACAGTTTCAGTGTTCTGCTCCCAAATGAGGGCCAGATCCTGTAGTCATGTATGATTTATGTTACCTGCCTCCCTGTTGGCATTCTTTAGCACAGAGGTGGCTATACCCAGAGTCCAGCCCCTTGGAAATACTGTGACTTCAAATCCGAATCAGAATTTGGGCCATCCAGGGTACCCACATTTTGTCTTGATTCCAAGTATGAGATGAATACGATCTAATTTTGTCATTTTTATTTGTTCGTAGGGTGCCAGGAGGCAGCTAAAATGTGAAGAAACCCTCGCTTGGCTTTTTCACCTGAGATGAAATTTAGCACCAAAGTGCAATCCCTGAGGCAGCAGGTTCGTTTTGTGAAGCAGGTGAAGTATTTCTACCCCATTAGTCACTTCAAAAATTATTATTTTCCCACATGTAAGACTTAAGAAAAAGACCTCCTCATAGCAAACCTCAGGTTTCCCTTGCCAAGCACACCCAGCCCTTGAAAGAACCAGCGCTAACATCTTCATCTGCCTGTTTTAGTGGTAGGACAGGTAAGCTGTCCTGGGAATGGAGAGGAGTGGGATGATTCTGCAAACAAGTAATTCTCAGGGATTTTGCCATTGTTGTGTGGTTGGAAGTCATATCTAGACTGAACTGCTTGGCAGGTTTTCTGATATCCACTGGTGGCTGTGCATGCTGTCTGCTTGGAGTGAAGGGAGTGTTCATCTCACCGGAGCACCGGGAGAAATGTATAGGAAACAAAGATGCACCACCATAGGCACCTTCATCGGTGAGTCTTTTTTGCTTTCTCCCCTCTCATGCCTCTTTGTGCCACCTTGGTGCAGCATAGAAGCACAGAAAATGCCCACATCGGTTACACCTGAGAGCTGAAGTTCAGATAAAAACAAGCAAAGAGAGTTTCACTGTGCATTGTTGAATTCTGGACCTGTACCAAAACTTCGTAGTGTTCCTTCATCTTTCCAGTGGGCAGAAATAAAAGTAAGGCTTTGAAAATAGGAAAGTTCTTGTCTAATCCAGACTTCACAGCTTGATCCTATTTCTGCTACTGCAAGCTACATTTGTGTGTCTGGTATCCTGAAATGTATGGTATTCATGCCTAAACCCCTTATCTGCGCCTAGTCCACAAAGCAGCCGTGGATGATAGCAAGTGGTTCATAGAGAAAAAAATCAAAGTGAAAATGGTAATCGTAGTGCTACTTTGTACTTGGCAGATCTCAAAACACTTCACAAAGTGAAGGTGCCTCATTTTAAATCCTTCAGCAGCCCAGCGTGCTAGTTAAGCGGAGGGAGGAGAAGCATTTGTTTATAACTGAGCTATTAAATGTAGGATTTGTCTTACAAAGTGGCAGTGTTGCTTTTCAAAGCAGACTAGAAATGGGGAATATATTCAGGTCCTACAACATTTAAAATGAATGCAAAATTCGCTCCACTTCAATGGGAGAAGGAGACAGAAAAAAGTTCCTGTTCCAGTATCTTCCCTGGTGAGTGTCTTGGTTAGCATCTTCTCAAATGGCAGCTATTGTACCTAGGTTTTGGGTATTCTGGAAGTAATATTTGATGCTAATGGGTAGCAAAGTGGTACAAGAAATATGAATCTCCTAACAATCTAATTACATCTAAAAGCAGTGAATTCTATTACGTCATCAAAACTACTTCGCATATATATATATATATATATCTTTGCAATGTGATTTATGAGCAGCAATTAACTGAGCCTTTTAACACCACGTGACAGAGGTGTTGCTGGGCCCATTTATGAACTAGGCAAGCTGAGGCACAGAGGTGTCAAATGTAGCTTGTCAGGGATGATACCTCAAAAAGAAGACAAGAACCCAGGAATAAAATCATAACCCTTGCTCTGCTGTTGCTAGAAGAGAAAGGAGAACTAAAATCCATTGGACTTGCTACAAAGTCTGGCAAATTTCATAAAATTATAAATGCTTTTAAATGCAGAGAGTTTCTCTAATAAATGACGAATACAGGAACCTTTTAAAATAATGCTGAAGAAACACATCTAAACCATGATGAAGCAGGAATCAAGTCATTAAAAAAAGAAATCGAGCTGGAATGGATGATTCTCTGTACCTCTGTCAGGCCACAAGCTTCCTAAATTATCGCAGTCTGACTCTGGCTGAGGTAGCAGAGTTATTATGTCTTATGGTCCTTCCCCTGCTCTGTCTCTCTTGGCCATGCCCATGCTTTGGAAAGCTTATAGGACAGCCTGATGCTTCTGACTGAGGAAAGGTGCTCAATCAAGGCAACGTTTATCTTTGCTTAGCTGAGACTGCAGTAGTATACAGATCTTAACGCTGTCCCTCAAATATAATTTTCACCCTCAAATACATTGCACTTGGTGTGTCTGCAATGCTTCCGAGGCCAAGAGTAACAGGTATGAGCAGACCCTCCTGGGACTATCATCACAAGTCATTCTAGATTGACAAGAGGTGTGCCACGTATCAGCTAATTCTGGGATCAGGATATGGCCAGGTAGAAAGCAAGCTTAGGAGCTAAGGGAGAAGGAGACTACATGGAGATGGAAGAAGAGAGCAATTTAGAAAAATGTCTGAACCTCTGTTTTACAACACCATGTACAAAAGAAGAAAGGTATAACATATCTTATACATTCTTACCTGCAAGTACGTTCACATTAGTAGAGTGGTAAGAATTCCTGAAGATGCACCTTGCTAACTGGTGGGGTAGAGACATGTGACAATTTGATAAATATGGTGTGGGGACTTGCCATGTGTTTAAATCTTGGGAAGGGAAATGCCTTATTCACATATGAAACTAACAGTTCTGTAGTAGTGGAAATAGTATTTCTCTGTTGTATGGAGATCTCTGCTGTTTGGCAGATGATTTAATCAGGGGATTTTTTTTTTAATAAAAAAGGAAAAGTAGAATACAGATGCGGGTAGTTAAATATAGGAGATCCTATTTCTGTTTTTAGTGTAAATACATTTATTATTTTTAAATCTGACTCATTTGTAAAGATACTGATCTATATATACATGTATGTAAGAGTCATGCAGTGAGGATTATTCAAGTCCTTGTATGAGTGCAAGCAGCACTTTATAAACTGGTATCAAGATGTTCCACGGTAATGATCTGGGCTACCAGTACAGTTATTGCTGTAGACATGCAGTCTATGCTTATTTTCACATGCAGCTATATTCAGATCTGGGAAATATTTTACCCTTTGCAGGAAAGTACTTAGAATCAGCTAAGCAGGTAATTTTTGCTGAAAAATTGAAATGATGTTTTAAAACTCACCCGCAAAACTGGTTAAAACCAAAGGCAAAAGTGATAGCATTTTAGACCCTGCCATCCAACAAAGCTTGGCAACCCATGGGACTGGATGGTCTGAGATCCTGGCATTGCCCCGGACACATGATTCAACCCCAAATCCTGCAGACTTGTAGGACAATCCCTATTGTTTGTTTGGTGTGTTGTTTTTTGTTTTTTGTTTTAACCTCTGGCTGAAGGTGCAAAGTAAAATAGGCCTGTGGTCCTGCTCCCATTAGAGCCTGTGAGAGTTTGCTTACACTGAAGTCACTGAAAAACCCTCAACAGCTTTAATGGGGGCAGGAACAGGCTCACCGTGATTTAGTCTCAAGTGTTCAGCTCAAGGCAGAAAGACAGGGGCTCTTTGAAAATGACAACCTGTGGGTTTTGGAGAGGCCATTAACATATTTGTCATGGGGGAAAGAGGGTAAATAAGGAACTTGAAAAGAAAGGCAGATATTAATTACGCTTCAGACAACATAGCTGTGTGCTGATGACATGCTGTAGCTCTCCAGACGACTATAATTTGCAAGTGAGCCCAACGAGTATGAGACTACAACAAGCCAAGCAATTAGTTCCTCCTGAGTTGCAAGAGTGACATCATGTGTGCAAAACATGCCTTCGCCTTCAGCGAACAACACATACTCATTTATTTTTCCTGTAGGGTCACTGCTGTGAGGCCACTAAACTTACCTTTGGAGGAAGCTGATCTGGGTCCTCAGGGTCCTCAGGGGTCAGAAAAACCTGTATTTGAAGCATCATCTTTCAGCAAAAACAGCTCCTGTATCCGATTTGGTGCCATGTTGCTGCTCTGCAAAATCCTTGTATCTTTTAAGGACCTTACGTTGTATTTCCAGAGTCTTGAAAATGTATCTCAGCTGAAGGGATCTGACCCCAATCAATGTGTTTTCTAATGTGGAATTAGTCAGGAAATTGTTGGAAAAGGTGAGGGGCTGCTTTTAGGAGCTCTTTTATGTACAGACTTCTGGAACAAGCAAAGAGAAACAAGAAATGCAGTAGAAACAAAATAATTGATTCACGATGTTTATACGTATCTGAGAGATTTCCAGTAGTGTGTGTGGCTTTATAGCTTGGATCACAATGTTTTGCACTGCGTGAATTTATCAAAGAGGCTATAAGGATCCATCTGATACTCAGGGAGGAATACATTACGGCATTGATCTATGGAGACAATTGCATTTATTCTTTTAATCATCTATGCGGTCCCACTGGAGCTGCATACAACTCATGTGCAGTAAATTAAGCTGCTGGAGTGCTCTGTAGAGTTGAGAGCTAAAAAATCTTGAATATGTTTCTGCTCTTTTGTCTGTGCAAAGCAAATGCTGCGTTGCTTCTGATATTTTTTGCTGGAAAAATGAGAAGGAAATTTCAGTGTGAATGGACTTGATGTTAGGAATATGTTTCAGTGTGCAAAAAGCTGCTTTATCTTTTGAAGAAAACTGGCTAGAAAAGCAAACCAGAGCTGTGTCTTGTGTCAAATGGGAGTGAGCTTCCCCATCAGCTGAGTTCCCCACATGGCTGTACGCTTATCCCCGTTGCCTTTCCCATATCTTGACAGGGTTTGATGCCCCATCTTGGTTGTTCCCACAAGTTTGCTGTCTTCTTGTCGAGCTGCTGGGAAAGCTTTTCCTCTTAGCAGCAGCCCAGCCAGGCCCAGGGGGCTCTTGTGCTGCACTTTGTTCTGCAGATCTGAAAGCCCAGGACTCACTTCAGGGTATTTGGTTCTCATCACTCACCCCATGCTTTAAACAATCTGTATTGGTTTTGTGTTTGTTTCTAGCTCAAGAGTTTACATAGTCCCCAGAAGCTTCTAAAATTAGATCCTGAGGAAAATAGGAACCTGTTCTCCAAAGCCAACAGATTGTCTTAATAGGAGTGGTTATTGCTATTATTAAGAATATTAATAATCTTATGTTAACCAAAGGCGGGAATGAATCTTGCTGGACTGTGACTGGGATCTGTGACATGTCTTTGTCCTTACAAAGCTGTGGCAAAACGCGTCCAAGCAAAGGAGTGAAGCTGAAGATGGCTGTTATGGAGAAGCCCTGTGTCAGGTAGCAGTGCCTTCGTGTCCCTGCTGACGCTTGGCTGGTTGGGTATTTCTGCTGCTTGTCACAACTCATGTCTGCGCAGGGACAAAGCGAGCGTGCGCAGCATTAATTCAGTGTTCTGCAGTAAGGTTCCTGTTTTGTTCACAGTGCTGGAGGAGGGTGGGCACAGGAGAATGGCAGCAAAAGTACCATGCAGAGACCAAGGGGAGGAGGAAAATTCTATGAAAGGGTTTGAACCCTTCACCTGCAGGGACTTTCCTCCTAACCGAACACTGAGGATCCCTCCATATGAGGCTATTTGGTTCATCTCTTTATCTGTAGCTGCCAGCATGGCCACAGATGTGATAGGGGAAGACATTGGTTTTGGTGGTGCAGACAAAAGAGGAGTGAGGCGTGTTTGCATGAGCTGTCTGCTTGGCTAACAAGCTCTGCACAGCCTGGAGAGGCGAGCCTCCCACTGAGCCCAAATCTGCTTGCTTCGTGGCCCATTCTGGTTGAATTATTCCTCTGGCAATGAACCCCTTGAGCTAAACTTTAATAATGCAAAGCCGACGACAGCCTGGTTTAGGTTTTAAGTGTATGGTTTTGATTGATTTCCTACAATTCAAGAGAAAAATGTGTGAACTTGGTCTTTACTGAGTACAGCAGCACTCTGCATGTGTAGTCGACCTACTGAAATGGTAGATCTGTTTTGTCTGCTGGACACACGGCTGCATATATCAGAGAGACAGAGCTGGAACGCTGCATGCTCTATCTCAAGTTGCACAGGGAAACTGAGGTTGTGTTAAGACTAGGTTGGAAATTTTCAACCTCAACAAATATGTGAGCAGAAAGTGCAACTCTTCTCAAAAACACAACAAAACCGCACCTGCCTGCCTTCTGTTCACCTTGCTTTGCTGGCACACTGTACAGAAGTCATCTCTCCTTTCTTCTGTGTGTGCACCCATGCACACAGCCACCAACCTCCCGCAGAGCAACAAGAGAGAATCTCCTCGGTGGTTTTAATGAAAATGCAGTTTCGTAGCTCTAATGATCAACAGCTGGGAAAATGCATGCTTTTCTCCTTCATCATCTCTAGACTTGTTTGAAAGATCTTTGTTTTGTGGCTTTGCTGGGTGGCTTTCCTGATGAGCTGATTTAAAAGATCATTTAATTTCTTCGAAGGCCATAATGGTTACCATAGAAATACGTTAGCTGCAAAACAAGGAATAATTAGTTTACGTTGATTCCTTTGTGTCTCCTAATTTCTTCCATTCAGGATTTTTAAGCATATAATTAAAAGGATTATTAAGCTTTGTGATTTATTTCCCCCCCTCCCCGCCCCCCCTATAAATTCATTTAAAGACAAAACTCTGATGTCTGTAGAGCATAAATAATAATGATTATATGTGGTAATGAGTCCAACCTGTTCGTCCACATAGCAGAAAACAATGTGTTTTCTGTCGGAAGCCTGCAATGCTGACTAGTGGTCACTCTCAGCTTCGGCTGTGGCATTCCCAGTTATCTGCCTCATCCTTTGTGGGCGCTCAGCTCATTACCCATAACAAAACCCTGCTGGGAAGTGGCCTTCTGGAAAGCACTGCTGGACACCTTCTGTGCCATTATTGTGATGGGAAAGGCATCATACAGCTCCAGGTGTCTCTAGGGTCAGGTGACAGTTGCTCAAGAATGTGGACTGTTGCAACACTGGGACCTGAGGTGGTTATTTCATGCTGCTGCCCTGGCAGGGCATGCTGAGTAGGCAAAGCTCTGGCTGGCTGTGTAGAAGGGCTGAGACGGGCAGGGCTCTGCAGGAGTTCGGTGATGGATTGGGCTTTGGCAGAATGGCACCTTTCTCCCAGCATGGGAATGGGCATCAGATTCTGGTTCAGGATGATTTGCCACAGTCCTCTTTCATAGCAGAGTTCAGAGGCGAGGGGAATACAGCCAGCACTTGATCTGGCAAGTGTGCTCCAACAGTGCTGCTGAGCCAAGCCCGGGCAAAACAATCACTACTGCCACGTGGCTCTGTTCAGAGCTCGATTCTGAGATGCTCTGGTCCAAACAGAGGGGCTCTGGTATGCACTAAATGTGGTCACTTGCAAATGGATGGCAATGTAGAGCCGTACTAGTTTGGATGCTGGGCTTTAAAGTCTACATCAGCCCATCTTTATGCACTGTACTCCTTTGATCACAGTTTCTTAGCTTCTCAAATACCTATTTTAAAAATCCTGCGTTTCACCTGGGCACGAGAGCACTGAAGTTCGTCTCAAGCAGCGTCCTGAAGGACACCTCCTGCTCTGCTCGCTTGCAACCTGCGTTTCCTTTCCAAAATACAATTGCTCGCTCATGGATCTGAATACGATTCCGGCGGGGGCAGCGCTGCAGCGCCCTCTGGCGGCCGGAGGCGGAGACGGCCTCTCCCCGCGCCGCAGCGCTTCGGGCGCAGCCCCTGCTCATCCCACCCGCTTCGCTCTGCCCACGCCTTCAGCGCCTTCCGGCCCTGTACGAATCTCATTCGCCCCTTGATATTCCGTCCTGATATTCGGTACCTAATTTTCAGTGGGTCTTACATGTTTTGCATGCATGCACTGTGTGCTTTAGCTTCTTGAAATATTCATTTCCTATGCTGACTTTTGGTAATAGTACATAATATCCGGGAATGAATGTTTAGGATGGAGCATTCCACTTAATGCATTTCTTACACAATTAGGAGTTGTTTACCTTAAACATTATTCTAAAGAGTAATGAGAAAAAAAAAAGTAAAGAAAATTCTGGTTAATAATCTGGGCAAAGCAATTATCCCACTAAGACTCTTTATTGAATCATGTATGCAAAACAGCAAGTTTTCATAACAGATGTATTTAATCTTGATGCAAGGCTTGGTTTTAACCCCACGATGTCTTGCAGTTCTGTGCTTGAACAGAGGATTCTGAGCTGGAAGTCTCTGGGATCAGAAAGAAGACTTTATTGTTGCAGAAGCTCCTTACGTTTTCTCATTGTCCAGTGGTTGCTTTGGAAGCTCTCGTGGTGTTTCTGAAGTAAATGTCCGTATGAGAGTACTGTGTTATTTGTGCCATAGATGTAAACTCCCACAAAAGGAGAACAACCCAGCGGCGTGCATTGCTCCAGAGCTTCACTCTTCTGGGGAGAGGAGAGCACGTGGCGGCTGCCCCTGCTCTCTGGCTGCTGTTTGGAGTAATGCTGCTACACGTGCTGGGCTGCTGCTGCTGTGGCAGTAGTGGTCAGATGTCCTGGAGCTCATGGAGCTCCCTGAAGTTGGCCATGCAGAGACCCCAAGGAAAGGCTGCCTTAGAAGTGAATGTGTTTGACTTTACTGCATCGCATCCCACAGTGTGGTCAGGTGCAAATAGAACACTAGATCCTGGAGCTGGCAAAGCATTAGTGGGACACTCGGTGTCCCCACTTCACAGAGGTTGAGCCTTTTGCCAAATATTTATTAGGGCTTTATCATGCTTGTCTTTGAATTCTCCAGTGAAGGAGTTTCTGCATATGACCCTTTTGCCCCAAACTATTTTATATTCTAATTTTCTTTCCCTGTATTGAGCCTAACTTTATTTTCATTCAGCTGCCTCTAATTGCTCCCAGTTATCCATCCCAACCTGAGCACGTCTTTCTTTTCTGAGCCTTATACCTGTCAGATATCCCAAGTAATTTCCCTTGGTCAAAGACGTATATATACAATTCTCTAATCTGCCATCTGTTCCCCCCAGCTCGCCATTATTTTGCTAGCTCTGCTCTGAACCCCTTCCCATTTATTGATACCATTTTCTGATAATGCCTGAGCTGCACACAGTGCCCTGCTGCCCATGGACACAGCCCACAGAGCTGTGCTTTGTGCACAGACCCCGCTGAGCCCATTGTCTCAGCTCTGCCCCACAAACAGGAGCACAGCACGTCACATACTGCTTGCTGGTAAATACTGGCCCAGAATAAAACACTGATGGCGGAAGACAGATAGTTTTTCCTAATCACTTAAAAATCCTTTTCTGAAAGACTGAAAGCTGTGCTTGCACAGCCCTTCTGCAGCGGGAGCAGTTGCTGAGATGCAGCTCGAAGTCATGCAGCTTGCTTTTTAGATGACTGTTTATTTTCCATCGATATTGTGTGTTGAGTGCAGAACACGGTTGGTGCTTTCACTGTGCGTGTCTCATACATGCTGGGATTCTTGCTGTTGTGTTAACAATAAGGAAATGCAGTGCGTGTCTGATGGGGTGTGGTGGCTGTGCCTGAGCTGTTGTTTTAAGGGCTTTTAAGCTCGTCCAGAAAATAAATGGTTAGAGAGTCTGCAAGCAAAGTTTTTGGGTAAGAACTTTTTGAGACTTGACTTTGGCTTAGTCTCTGATATAACATTTGGGTTTCTTTCTGTAATGGGCAAGGAAGGCTGGAGAAGTATATGTTTAGGAGTCTTTTTATAGTAAACGAAATATGTTAATACATAGAACAGAAAACAACTTTTAAAACCACTAAGTGCTAGCAGTAAAGCACAGCGACCACCAAGCATGTCACTGCTTAAAATAGACCACCACCAGAGAATTACGTTTCAAAACGCTTTGCCGACCAAGCTTGTTTCTAAGAAGTTAATCTTTACAAGAACAAAAGAAAAGGCTTGAACAATAAGTCTGCATGAAATAATTGTGTAAGTAAATATCAAGAGAGCTAAGGGAGCAAAACTCGAATGAACCTCGTGCACACGGCAGCCCTTTGAGAACAATGAGGCAGACTTTGACTGAGGCGTGTGGGCAGACCCTCCTTTGGGTAAATGAATGCCAGAAAGTGAGGATGTGGCCCAGGGTTTGGGATTACAATGCTTCACTCCTGGCTGGTGTTCTGCTGATTGTGTACCTTTGCCTTGCCCCGTTTTGAGCAGAATAAGGGAAGGATGTATGTGGAAGGCAGAGACTTTGCTTCACCTAAATGCTGTCCTGTGCCTGTTTGGCATTTGTTACTCATCCTTTTGCTCCTTAATGTCTTCATTTCCTTCAGTGTTTGTATAAAAGCTTATCTCAGCTGTGATCTTCCCTCTAATGACATGGAATGGATGTCATGTGGAAGGGAGGGGTTCTGTCTCCCTTCTTGGACAAAACCTGAGTGTTCTTCTCAACAAAGCTCAGCTCTGGAGGTGGTGGGTTGGGGTAAAGGACAATCAGATGAGGGCAGGATTGGAAGTAGGCTGATGTGGCACTGACAGATGTCGTAGAGCCTTTTTGTTTGTTTGTTTTGTTAGAAAAAACTAAAGAATTCATGAGATCAAACATGCCATGGAAATCCCTTTGTGTCACTGGAGCTCCATCCTTCTCACTCAAACTAAGCCAATTCCTGGGTGAATCTGTAGTTCTGGGAGTGAAAAACAATCACAGTGGACTCTTCCCCGTTCCCACCAAAGGCTTCTGTCAGCAGAGTGGGATTGCATCATCTAGTGGAGCTTCCGGGCAAGGTTGGCCACTAACTATTGTTGCGGGTTTAAAAGTCCAGAAAGTTGTATCATAACAACATCCGTGGATCTGCAGTTGCACTGCACTCGGTTAAGTGTTGGCTTTGATCTTCCCAGAAAACCTAACCATAGCCAGCTATTTAATGAGCAAGGGAAGGATTTCTCAGGTCTGCTGGCCCATCCCCTGAACCACTGCAGGAAAAAACGTCCTCTGTAGTTCTAGTGAGAAGCCTTGAAATCTGCTCTTACAGACTTCTCATGATGGGAACTCACATCTCCTCCATGCAGCCTGTTCCAGGGCATCCCTGTCTCTTGAGAGTTTCCCTAAAGTTTGGTTTTTCGAGTCTCTCCTGCCAAGGTTGAAGTCTGTCCTCCTCCACTGCATTACCTGTGTGTTGTTCACTACCGTCTTTTCACGAGGTGCATCTGGTGGTGTCTATCAGTGCTCACTCCTTTCTTTGTACTACTTATCACCTGCCCACATTGACCTGCATCTGTTGTTATATCTGTTGTAAAGTTCATGTTGAACATTGGTCTTGCCCTTCAACATTCTGGCAGGGAATTCTACAGTCCTATCATCTGCAAAACTAAAGATGTCCTTTCTGTCTGATCTTCCCTGATTTTAGGGAAAGCATTGAACAAAACTGAATCTGAGATAGTTTCCTGCAGATCCTCACTTGACGTGTCCACGTGATAGTGAGTTGCTGATGCTCACCCTCTGGGTGTGACTGGGAATGGGTATCTGCTTTGGAACCTGGGCTGAAGATTTACTCAAACCTTATGAAATGTACAGAGCTAAAAGTGGCCAAACAGCTCCATCTGAAATGAGATTCTTTTGTGCCTGAAAAATTATATTTCTTGCCAGTTCAGAGTGGTATTTACTGAAACCCTCTGAGGGCACAAGCACTGCCTTCTTTGGGAACTGGAAACAACCTGAGAGCCGCTGTCTCATGAGATTTCCAGCTCATACAAACAAGCTCCTGTGTGGGTAGGAAGCATTGTGGTAAAGGGATCTGAAGGTGATAAGGGGCAGAAAACTTTTGAACCCGAAGTGTGAGCTGAAGCTCATTCAGATTGATGGAAAGTCTGTGACTGGCGGCTCGTGGCCATGCGGAGGGCTGCTAAAAAAGCAGAGCGGGGAGAGAAAAAAATAACCTTCTTGTCGAAGCAAAAAGATTATTGAGATAGGAGAGAAAAATGTATTTCTGTAGAAACTTCAAGGGCTATGGACAGACATCTTTCCAAAGGACACTTGAAATGTGTAGAGAAAGCTCTTTCCAGTTAAGTAATGATAATATAGGACCCAAAAAAAGCAAGAGAGGAGGTGGAACAGAGCAGCAATAATAACAAAAACACAACACATGTAGAAAAATTAAACCAAGTGAAATTCTGGCTTTCTGATCCTGCAGGTGGTGCATGCCAGCCTTGCCATGTGCTCAGGGCAAGCATAACCTTCTCCAGTATGTGTGCTGGGTGAGCTGGGCTTGGCCTGGCTGTGCCTTTGGGACTCAGTGCCATGCGGATTCTTTCCTGTTCTCCTCTTTACAGCTGCGTTTTGCATCCGTTAAAATAAAGGTGCTGTGGTTTGATGCAGCTTCCCTGTGTTTTCCCCAAGCAGACAATCTTGTGCCTCATGTCTCATCCTGTTAATTGCTATTAGAAGCGATGCTGCTGAGTACCTTTTGTGGGGCTGCATGTGTATGTGTGTTTATATGAAAGTCTGAGGGCAGAATCTGCCCGTACTTTAACGTTTTATCAGCAGCAGCATAGCAATCAGATGAGAATTAGACCCTAGCTGCTGTTTGGTTTCTAGTGCCTGTAGCCTGATTGCTTGTTACAATAATGAGAAATGCAAGTAAGCAGCATCACATCAGCACTTGCAATCCCACTTTCTATTGCCGTCATCAAAGGGTTTGGGAAAGTTTGCATTCAGAGCAAGTTTTTTTTTTTTTTTTTTTGTAATACATATATGCATTTGCACAATATTGTCTGGGAAATCCTGCACTGTAAATGCCAGCTTCTGTGTAAGGCATGATTTGGGTTTGGGCTCTTGGTCCAGTGGTCAAGGCCAGGTGAGAGCCAGGACTGGGAGCAGAAGGTCAAGGTAAGTGCAGAGGGCCGATGGAAAAAGTGTGGCTGGGAGCTGAATCACAGCCAGAAAGCTGAGGGAAGGTGGAGTTGTACCACCCGATGTGTGATGGTGGTATGGATTTTAAAACAACTGGGATTGTCCCAACAAAAAGCACTCAGAGCACACACACTTGGAGGCCTGTAGGTAATCACTCTTTGCAGACAATTCTCCTTCATCGCTGCCTGTTTCAGTCTGGGGAAGTGTAAGTTTTGTTCTGCCTAAAAATAGTGGTACCAACAACCACTTATTCACTTCTGTTGTGTCTCAAGGACAGAACTATTGCTTTTAGTGTGGATTCCCAGCTACCGAAGAGTTAGTGTTGAAATCTGGGTGTAAAATCCCATGGTGATTTCCAACGCTGGATTTCATAGGGTGCTCTGGTGTTTGCCAGCTGCGCAACAGGCTGGTAAAACCGATGGTGAGGAAATTAAGAAGAAAGTAATTGCTAGGCAGACTCCTGAAAAGGCATCAATAGGAATCCCAGAAACACTCTGAAGTGTTATGAGCAGTCTCTGTTGTGGCCAAGAGTAAAATACTGACAGGGCACAAACCTTGAAAGTGAAAATCACCAAAAACTTTGATAGGGATAAGAAATTAATTGACTGAAAAGTGCCTTCTACAACTGAAAAGTAACCTTTTGCTTAGAAAGAGCAAGGAATTTTATTAATCCCTTTTGCTGCTTTTTGCTGGCTATTATCCCTCCAGCCTGGAATAAAATAAAGCAAGGGATTGCCACAAAGTCTGTGCAGCTTTCACAGCTCACGTGAAGTTTGAAGAGAGGCATAAATAGGGGATCCTGAGCTGGCCTCACATCTGAATGTCAACTTTTACTTCTGGCGAGTGCAAAATGTTTGTTTAGCTGGAGATAAAGACCAACAGCACATTCTATTCGAGGATTTAATCCAGCTACTTGTGTGCCTGGCTGTATGGCAGGTTTGGTCCTGCACTTGGAGACTGTTCCAGGTTTCCAAGAAGCACTGAGGAGGCTGGGAAAAGCCTTCAGCCTGTTTGTTGATGTCCGCTTCCCATTCTGCTTTTACAGACAGGTTTACTTGTTGACTTACCCAAGTTGTGCTTTTTATCATCTATTACAAAGACCCAAAGTTGTGTTTTTCATCATCTGTTACAAAGACCAAGAAGCCATCAATCACAGTTAAAACCAAACTCTACAGACCATGAGAGAAGGAGAAAGCTCTTTAAGCCATCGGATTTCTTTCAGAAAGCAGGGTTAGTCAGAGTCATCATCTGGGTTTTATTGGATTTATTTCCCTTCATTAATTTTTAAAGTTTGGTTGCAAAGAAATATATCCTCTTTGGAACTGTGTGACTATCGGAATGAATATTTAACACACGATTCCCAGAGAGACGGGGATTTGAAACACAAAATGTTGTAGTTATTACGAATTAATGAATGTTCTCTTAAATATTTCTGTTTTATATCTTTGCTTCCTTTAAGCCTTGCCAGCAGAGGGGAAAAGGAAGCTTAATAAAAATAAGCAAATTGCTTTTCGGTTTGCTGGGAGTGATTGATTTCCATGGACAGCTCAATGGCTCTTTCAGCAGTGCTGGGAAACTGGGCAGGGATCTCGTGGGATCTCACGTCCTGCAGCCTGAAGTTGAGTTTGAGTTGCCATAGCCTTGAATGGAACAAAAGTGAAATGGAATCACGGGGTCGCAGAATGGTTTGAGTTGGAAGGGACCCCTCCAGGCCACCTGGTCCCACTCCTTGCAATGAGCAGAGACAACCATAGCTCCATCAGGTGCTCCAGCCCAACCTTGGATGTCTGCACCTCTCCAGGCAGCCTGTGTCAGTGCCTCACCACCCTTAGCATAAGCAACTTCTGTCTTACATCCAGTCTGAATCTCCCTTCTTTCTTGCCTTAGCTCTGCTCAAGCTCTTCCATGTGATTACAACCACCTCGCTTGACAATTCAGAACTCATTTTTCTGCTAAAAAGTTTCAGGTGCTAATTGAAATATTTGATCAAAGGTATTTATTTCACATTTAGGTATTTAGTTGTGTTCCAGTTCTGGCCAAAGCACCCCACGTGTCCAGGTGAGGAGCTGAACGTGCGGCCAGCTGGCACCCATGGAAGGCATTCAAACCTTTGTGCTAAAGAAGTAAGAGGGACACTCAGAGTTTAGTACAATGCTACAAATTTTAAAAGTTTCCATTGTTTACTTATCTAATTAAGCATCTATCTCCATATAGGCACATGAACGGCAGGTACGAATCTATCTAGATGTCTATCTTTGTTCCACTGTACGTTTGCCAGTAGGTCTCTATACATAGAAACATAAAACGGCGTGTATATCCTGCTGTCTTTTGAAACTTACAGAAAATTACCAACAGTTTCTTTTCTCTAGTTTGCTCAAATGCTTGTGGTTAGGTATTCTGAAAGTATAGAATAAAAAAAAAAAAAGAGAGAAAAGAGAAAATTTAGACACTTTGAAAATCTGTTGCTTGGTTTAAAAATGCTTTTTTTTAATTTTAATTTTTTCCTAATAATTTTCAACACATTTTAATTCTTGACTTCTGATTGTCCTTTTCTGATGAGATGAAGTCCAGGTAATGGGCAGTGCTGGGGTCACGAGTGGTGTGTGGCACCCACCGGGATGTAGGAGCAGTTTGGTGGCATTTTGGGCTCTGTGTTGGGTGTTTGCTGCCTGCAGCTGGCTGTACGAAATGAAGGTTTTGCTCAGAGCACACAGAGCCCCATTACATCTTATTAACTGTCTCAAAATCCAACGTGTAAAACAAGCTGAAAGTTGAAAAGGGAGAATTTGAATAAGTCTAAGAGGGATATTCCTTGTAATTTCTAATTCAAATAAGAATCAAAACATTTGGTAGCAGCACTTAAGCATGAAGAGTTAAATAAAAGGGGAAAATTCTTTGGTGAAATCATACCTAATGAGCATAATGAGCACAAATCATATTTAATAATTGACTTAATCTGGCTTTCTTATCTCTTGGTTAAATTTGATTCTTTTCCCAAATGTAGGATTTGAATATTAGTGGCCAAGGAGTGTAAACACACCTGGCCTTATTATTTGCTAAAACGAGATTGAATCAGTGGGGAGCACTTGGAATGGAATAGTTTGCATCAGTGCTTGAAGACTCAAAGGAACAAAGACCCGTAATGTGTTGTTTTAAACAGTTTCACTTTGAAAGTTATTCAAAAATTGTCCACAAATTAGTGTTCAGGTAAAGAAAAACCCTCCACACCGGTGGATTTGTGGTGCAGCAGTGTTCCCATTTCCAAACGTCTTTTTCTCTGCTGTGTCATGTGCTGAATAAATTCCGTACTATTTCTAGTTATGAATCTACCAGGTTTTCTTGCTGTTGATTTTGATAGCACTATTTTATGTCAGTTTCTGATGATGTTAGTATGGACTACTACCAAAAAAAGTTAATGGCTGAATCCTGGTGTTCTCAAATAAGTGCTGGGGCAGTGAAGATCCCTCCTGCTCCTTTCTGTGGTCAGAGCCCCATTCAGGTGCACCATTAAGCACAGGCAGTACGGAACCACCCACTCAAGTCCCAGCGATTTTGGGGGTGTTTCAGGATCAGACTGCTGGGAACATTTAGTTCGTACTGCATTTCAGTGCCAGCTGCACCAGAGCTGTTGCAATCCAGCTGGCAAAACTGATCAGCTTTATGGGGTACCAAAAATCTTCACTAAGTTTGTAAAAATGAATGCAGAAAATGGTGAATTTGTCTAAAAGAATCCCAGCTCTTTCAGAAATGAGGACAAACTCAGCACCTAGTGTTGCAAGGGATGGTTCTTATCCAATTTTTCTTTTTCTCCAGCTGGGTGCTCTGTGAGGGGCTGAGCATCAGGTGTCTGAGGAATGGCTCAAGATAGTCTTTTGCAATCGAAGTTAATTCGTGAGTAGCCCAGATCTGAAAGCCCAATTATGTGGGCAGCAGTTGGTGGGATTGCTCTTTTTCTTGATTGAGTGGTTTTACTTTTCACTTAGTTTCCATTGCTTCCATGGCAGCGCTCAAAATGACCATTTGCTTTCTGAAAGCACTCACATTGTTGGAAAAAAGAACAAGAAATCTTGACAAAATGTAGGGGAGCAGGCAGAAATGAGCAGGAACCAGTTTGTAGGGTGCTGAGTGGGATGCAGCCCAGCTGATCTGGAAGTGCCTCGGTGTGGTGGCTCCACGGGAAGGGTCATGGTAGTGATGCCCTTCTGCAGTGCCACGTGTGGGCATCGCATGCATGAGCAGAACTGCCTCTGGTGTCAGGGAGAGCATTTCAGGTGATTCAGTATGAGCTGTGAGAGGGGTGATGGCATGGGATGATTGCATGGGGCTGTGAGCAACCCGGTCTAGAGGGAGGTGTCCCTGTCTATAGCAGGCAGGTTGGAACTGGACGATCTTAAGGGTCCCTTCCAACACAAACCATTCTATGACTCTATGGCTGAGGGGTCCGTACTTTGGAGGAGAGTTTTGTTAATGAGCCACAACAGCTCTGAGTTGTAAGAGGAATCTACGAACCAGCTATATCCCCAGAAATGACTTTGATTTAGCAGAGCTTTGGCAGGTCTTGTCTTAGAAGAATTTCTGGAAAAGATGTCTTGCATTAAAGAAAACTGAGGGTTAGTTTTGTGTATGCAAATGTTTGGGATCTGCTCCTTGCAGGGGGAGTTCGAGCAGTGCTCTCTGTTCCCTCCTGGGACCTTGGCTGGAGAGACTGCTGCTGCCCTGCTGGTGTGGGATCATAGGATCATAGAATCCTTAGAGTTGGAAGGGTCTTGCGAAGGCCATCTATTCCAACCACCGTGCAGTGAGCAGGGACACCACAGGCAGAATGGGATGACAGTGGCTCCCTGGGCTGTGGCCACCAGCACAGGGCAGCGAGGACAAAGCCCGGCATTCAGAGCCGTCCCCTCCCGCACCTCACTGCTTTCAGATTGATCTCTTCGAGCCGTTCTGTCAGTGAGAAACATAAGGAGGGAAAGTTTTCATCTGAGCGTTCAGACACACACACACAAATACAAATGATCTGGAAAAAATCCCCCAAACTCCTCTCGCCTGCCCCGCGCCGTGAGATGGAAACAGGGGCGGCTGCCGCCTGTACTCGACAACGCTGTGACATGTGATATTTTCGGAGGTATCTCGGGAGCATCTACCACATTTACAGCATGTGAGGCATATCATCTGGAGCCGTTTTGATCTCCCCTAACCCGTTCACAAACGCACACATCTCAGAACAGGCCCCGCGCGGCGATAAGCATCTCCGAGTTTCTTCTGCGCAGTATCTGCAAACAATTCAAAGCTGTTCCACACAAACAAATGTGAGAACCCCCTGACCACAGACTGCCTTTAGAGCAGACCAAGATTTGATGTTACTCATATCTTCCAGTACCTGTCAGAGTTCAAACAGGAAACCTGGTTTTTCCTCTCATGTCAACAACTTCTTTTCTGCAGCGGCGCTCGCACCGAGCGGTGGAAGTCCTGTATTTCTTTGGGACAAACAAGTACTTGCCCTGGTACGTCATTGGTGACATTAACAAGAGCTGAATATGTGGTTTTCGGTGATCCTGTGGGTGCTTCTATAGAAACGGACACACTGGCTTTGAGCAATCACACAAAAAAGGAATCCATTCATACAGGATATAGGTAGCACACAGCCGCAGTTTGCTTAGGAAAGGTCAGAAAAAGCGGGTGCTCTTTCTTTCAGCATGGCAGTGTTTTGTGCTTATGCAGTAACACCTTTTATCGCTGCAGTGTGTTTGTCATTGGTACGATATCCTGCTGCCTGCGTCGCAGCAAGGTCACATGAAAATATTCTTATCTACTAATGAGGGTTTCATCTCAGCATCTCGGCTATTAATTAACCGACGTGACCCCCAGCAGCACCTCACACCCAGGCTCAAGATGTGGCCACAGCCACTTGTGTGCTTTGGCACTGGTGGGAGTGGAAATTAGGGATGGTAATTAACATATGTCCCTCCTCAGCAGAGCCCATTATTTATCTCTCAGTGCTAATCAATAAGTGCGGTTCAATCTGAAACTCTCAGCACTCTCCATTTCCACTGAAATGCTTTACTAACATTTAACTTAACCTCCCCATGAGTGCCGGGAGTATATAACAAAGATAATCATTGACATGAACAAATGCCAGTGATGCAACCACTGACTCTACCAAGAGATGCACCGGGTCTGAGGATCATTTTTCCCATTTGATTTATGCCTGACAGATGCAAAAATCATCTCAAAAGCATCTGCACTGGGGAAAGAACACACAGACATTTCCATGGCTTTCATCTCGCTTTGTTTTATGTGATTATAAAACATGCTTTTGTGGCATGCATAATCAAGGGGCAGAACATCTGGCAAAGCCTTGTTACAGCAAAATATTCATATAGTTAAGTATTATTGTTGTCTTCTTTATTTTTTTCTATAACAACAACAGCTGCATAATATTATGACTGGTGCTAATGCTGTGAGTGGTACATGCTGAAATGATGCTACGGACCCATGCAACGAGCAGCCCTGGGACAGAGCTGCCCTCTGAACCCCACAGGCCAGCCCAGCACTATGCTTCATCTGTTCTTTATTTCTGTCATAGAACCATAAAAACATAAAGGTGGAAAAGATCCCCAATTCCAACCCCAACCCACCCGCACTGTGCCCCCTGACCACGTCCCCAGATGCCACACCTCTATTCCTGCAGGGTTTCTGCCCAGGTGATTACATTTGATTTTCCTGCAGTTTTTCCAGTAGCTCTTTCAGAGCCAAGCACATCAATTAAAACCCAGTGTTACAAAGACTCCTGGAAAATGGTCCTGTTGTGCTGTTAGTGTAACTCCAGGATGCTGCTTGCTGTGCTTGCACGGCTCAGCTGCAGATCTGAGATCTTCCCCACTCCTGGTTGGGCTAGAAGTTCTTGGTGGTCCTTTCCAGCTGTAATGGTGCTCTGATTCAGTTCCTCAGCCCATCTCAGCCTGCAGACAGGTGGCAAGAAGAAAGGAATTATTTGCATTCATTGTAAGAAATCTTTCCTTTCTAATTTCCTTTCTAACTCTCAGTAGTCTATGAAACCTCAAGGAAAAACTAAGTACAGATATAAGCCAGTGATTTATAAGCCTAATTCAGAAAAGCATCCAGACACATCCCCTGGGGTACACAGCTAAAACCAAGTATATACTGCAAGGTCCTGCTGAATCAGTCAGTACCTGCAGTTCAAATCAGCAGTTTGTTGCAGAAATGAGTAGTAAAGCACTTCCAAGCTCTCTGCTATTTGCCTCCTACTGCACAAAGCATTCACATGCATGGATGCCCCATGTTATCTCATGGAACTGCACCAAAAGACTGCAATTTGGGGGGGCTGGCACCAACCCAGTGCAGTGACATGAGCCCTGCAGCTGTGGCTGGGTCCCTCGCTGCGGGGTGGTATGACATGGGGTGACACGACATGGCAGGGCAGCAGGCAGCCTGGCCCTGGGAACCGGCTGTGCTTACATAGGATTGACTCCTGGTGCTCAGTTCCCACAGGGCTGTGGGCACAGCGCTGCGTTCCGAGGCATCTTCATGAAAGTGCTGCCAATCCCTCTTATTCAGGGTGTGATAAGTTGCAATTAGGTAAATATAAGTAATTACAGTCAAGTAGTGTTTTAGGGCAAACTGAGCTTTACCCAGTAATTGTAGGCATCACTATTTTCAGCCTGCACACAGTAGCATGTGTTTTCATGGCTGTGAAAGCTTCCTGGCAATTGGATGGCAGATCACTGCTACAGCAGGGAGACAACAGAATTATTGTTTTGCTTTTTCATGGATTTTGTTATAAACAGTAGGGTTGACCATTCCATAATGCATAGGACATAAATGGGTTCACCTTAGTGGAGATCACTGAGTGAACGAGGAGCGTATGCTCCAGCATCTGTAGCAGCTGAGATGAACAAATGCTTTTGGATTTATGGAGGGTTTTTAATAGCTTGAGCAAAAAGATGGAGAACGTAACACCACACCCCTGTGAGCAGGGAGCTTGCTGGCCCCTGGGATGTCCAATGGGTGCATCTCCAGGCTTTGAGCTCCACCAGTGTGTGCAAAACTCAGGAGTTCTATTCCAAACCAAGCATTTCTATACTATATTTCAATTTTTTTCTTGCGTCCTTGCAGATTTAAATTGCTGGGGTGCAGCCCGACTCCAGCCTGGGTGTCAGATGGCAATCTTCTGGGCTCTGTCAGCCTGGGATGGATTGAATCTGTTTGAAGTGGAGAACTTCTCAGTATGCCAATATCCTCTCATTTGGCTACCTGCAGCGTTTTACAGCACAGAAGGCAGAGAGTGGCTGCTCATGTTAACCAGGTGCTCTCCAGACTCTGCTCAGGAGCAGCTGCAGAGCCTTGGCTTGGGTTTTCAGACTCGGGGTAACAAAAGGGGATTTGCTGGAAGGGAAGGGAGGTGCACAAGTGGCAAATCACCAACAGCTCTGCTGGACCAGATGCACTGGGATGTGCTTTTGGGAGGATGCAGATCTTCCCCATGCCACATTTTCAAGGCTATAACCTCAGCCTGATATGTCAGGATGGGGCAAAACCAGTCCTGCCTTTTTTTTGCTCCCACACATTTCTGTTCAGCCCCAGCCCAGACGGCTGCGATCTGCAAGGTTTTTGCTGGAGGAAAATGAGCATCTCCAGCTGCTGCGAGCAATCCTGTTTTGGCTAAAACCAAACGCAGCAGTCATGTGCCACAGCAGCAGCACTCAGGCCAGTGGCAGTTTGCTGAAGCACAAAGAGCCCCTTAATAGCTGAGATGGAAAGATAAGCACTGCCACGCTTTTTAAAGCAGAGCATTTATGCCTGAATAAAGTCACTCCAGTTTCAGAGCAGGGAGTTTGCTTGGAAAGCCAGGATTTACATTGCACCCCAGGGACTGCAGTGCCCTCACAGCCTTTCACATGTCTCCTTCCTCCGAAGCCATACACCCCACCTGCGGGTTCCTCACTGCCTGTATTGCAGCACACAGCTCGCAGTTTTGTTGCTTTGCTTGAGGAGCGGCAATGACATTTGCAAGCTGGGAACCTGCACCTCATTCCTGTGCCCCGGTATTGGGCATGTGCTCCAGGAACTGTGCACCCAACCATGTGCTTTGCAGGGTGGCAGGGAGCAGTGTCTGGCTGTGCCCCAACCACCAGCTCTGCTCTGCTGCCAGGCGAGAGTCTGCAAACACCATTGATTAGAAAGTGCTGGTGGAGAAAGGTAGGAGCGGCGAGACTGTGCTGGGAGACATGCAAAAATGCACAGGAGGCAATAAACAGTGTCATGCAAATCTGCTTTGTACAACTCCTTTCTGCTGCAGTAACCTCAGGTGCTGTTTAGGACATACGGGCAAGGAAATGTCTGTCTTTAAAAAGAGATATGGTTTTAACCAGATAAAAGCCTTTTAATTAGCCTGACATTTTTGCTCATGTTTTATAGCCACATCTTTATGCCAGAAAGTTGGGGAGGCGTGGAAATGCTGCTGGGATAGAGCAGGTTATTGTAATGGAGCCTGCATGGTTCCTCTGCTTGCAGAAAGCATTTGTTTGGTGGTCCCTTGCCTTTGCTTTGTCATCATCCTCTGTACATCTGTTTCAGGATGGAATAAATGAGTCCATACCTGAGAACCAGGTTGTTTATATGATGCAACATTCAAATGATTTTTGGTTTTCGTATGCCTGGAAAAATAATTGTCATCTCAGTAGCATGGGTTACCATAATGGAGCGCTCCCGTTACTGCGGGCGGATGTGGGCCACTCTGCGAGGCACTTTTCCCCCAAATAGAGATGCACTCAGTCAGTGCAGGGACGAAGTTTATTGCACGGCTGACAAAGGGAATTTTGGAGTCCGCTGCAATGTGAGCAATGGAGCTGATTAGCTGGGAAAGGGGAATTCCACCCCACGTTCCTCCACACAGAGCCCCACAGTGATGGCACTGTGTGAATCCCCGCAGTGCAGTGCTGGGGCTGCAGCACCCCAACCCCGACCCACCTTGTGCTCGCTGCCTCCCTGCAGGGCTCAGCACGGAGCCTCCCCCTGCACTGTGCCACCCGTGTGTGCATCTGAGCCCTCTTGTCTAGCCAGTGATTTGTAGCTCTGCACAGACCCCTCCATCACCTTGGGTCTTGCAGCGACGCCCATCCTGCCTCAGTTTACCCATCTGTAAATTGGTACCATATTTTCCCATCATGTTTTTTAAGCTGCTTTTCTGGAGGGAACGCCACCAGCTCAGGTGCTGCCTCCAGTGATGAGATGCCTTCAGAACCATGGTGAGACTGGGGGCAATTTGCAGAGCTCTGCCCAGAAATCCAGAGGCTGTGACCCACACCCACTGCACTGCCCCCAGCTCCCACCACAGTCCTGCGGGGCAGCGCTGGCTGAGACCAAATGGGAATCACCAGAAAAATGACAGCAGAGATCCCACCTTGGGGCCCTGCAGCCATGCAGGCTGATGGGGTCTTGTTGGTCTGGGGAGAGAGGGACTGTGCAAATAAATGCAATGTATAATAAAAGTGAAAACTGTCAGAACGGAGTGTTTCGCGCTCGCTGTAAAACCGAAACTCAATTTCTTTTTTTTTTTTGTTTTTGGTGAAAAAATTCACTGATTTTTTTTTTTCCATTCTGAAATGAGTTATTTTCAAACAAAGAGACGAGGCTTTGTTTAGAAATGAGTAATCGTTGTCCCACCTTCGAGCAGAGGGGATTTGCAATAGGAATACATTGCTTTGCAGTGACATAACTCAGAGGGTGGTGACGCACTGAACAGGTTGCCCAAGGAGGCTGTGGATGCCCCATCCCTGCAGGCATTCAAGGCCAGGCTGGATGTGGCTCTGGGCAGCCTGGTCTGCCGGTTGGTGACCCTGCACACAGCAGGGGGTTGGAACTGGATGAGCATTGTGGTCCTTTTCAACCCAGGCCATTCTATGATTCTGTGATAAGCGTGTGTGCGCCTGTGTGCCAACTGCTCTGTGAGCCTGGAAAAGCAGAAGGCCACAGCTGGGCAGTGGTGCCCCTGTGAAGGAGGAGAAATCCATTTGCTTCTACGTTTTGTGTATTTTGGAGAAATGAGGACGTTTCTGCTGGCTGAAGGAGCTGTGTGTGACGGGAGGGAAGCGGTGCCGTCTGCACTGTGGTGATTATGGTGATGGCTCTGGTTGTGCTCTGTGTTGCATGGCAGGGAGCTGGGAGCAGGCACAGGAGCAGGCACAGGGCTGGCCGTACGTCACAGCACAGCTGTGCACTCTGTAAGAATTTGTGTCCCACCCTTTCCTTTCAAGTTGATCTCCTTCTTGTGTTGTAGCCGTGTTTAGACAAGAGAACACCAATAAGGAGACAACAAGACAAATGGAGCCCTTCTGTTTATGCCCTGGTATTTGTTCAGAGATGACAAAGATGATTAAACACTGAGATAAAGTTTCTCCTCTGCTACTAATTTATTGAGGAACTTACAGTTTTCTCCTGTGCATCATTTAGGTGATTAATAAAACCGGATGGTCCTCAAGGTCCCTCCCAACCCAAAGCCACTCTATGGCTCAGTCCGCTCTCCTGTACAATTTTCAGCATTGGTGCATATCAATGTCAGGGATTATTTTTAGCCACCTATTTTTATTGAATTGCACACTATGTAATGGACACCTGGAGCACTGCTGATGTGTCGTGTTGAGCATGCTGGAACCCAAAAGCTCCAGCTGCACCAGCACACTGCGAGGGCAGCACCTGCACCAGTGGGACCCTGCGTGGGGACAGAGAAGTGCTGTCCCTGTGGGGGGATATTGGCCTTGCCCAGGAGAGGCTGCAAATCTCACAGCCCTCATTAGGCTCCATTGCGTGTGTCAGAGGTGCAGGGGAACAGCCACAGGTAAATGAAAGTAAATTAAGATTATTAACTTCTTGTGTGTCCATGCAGAGATAACTCAGCTCGCACACTCCATGCAGGTGAATTAACTCCTCAGTTTATCACCAAACCACTATGTCCTGCAGCTCTTGGCCTTAACATGAATTACATTAAACCTCACCCTTCACAAAGAAGAGATTCTGACCACTCGTTCCCAAAAGATCGTTTCCAACTCACTGTGGCCTGGTGCTGGAGATGGGATTCTCCCCTGGTAGCTCCATTTCTGTGGGCACTGTCACCATCTAGTGGCACTCTGCTTCTGGCTTGCAGGTACAGCAGCTGCGTTGCTTCCCCCCCCCCCCATCATCGCTCATTTCTCCCGGGTGTTAGTGCCAGCTTTTACCAATTAGCACATTAAAAGCTGGCAGGTGTAGGTGCACCCTTTTTAGCCCACGCTTCCCAATGGCCCTGTTTGGAAGTGTCTGCCTGGCTGCAGGAGGAAGGTGCCCTTGGTAAGCTCCTGGATGGGGGGAGCTGGGATTGTGTGGGGTTCTGTCTGAAGTGTTGTTTTCAGGTGTTTGAGTGCAGAGAGCTGTTATGGGTGAGGTTTGTGCTCTCAGATCATTGCAGGCAGCGCAGTGAGTGGCAGCCCACCCTGAGGATCTCTGGCAGTAACCCCATAGGGTGTGTTTCTAATGCTCAAAAACTCAAAGGGAACAGATGCTGTGGCTGTACACTAGGTTTCCACCCCCTTGTTGTGTTTGTGGCAGCCTGGGGGGCTTCTGATGGCTTCCTGGGGTGGGTGATGTACACACAGAGCTGGAGGGTAGCACTGCCCTGTGCTCAGTTTTGCAGGAGCTGTTTCCATGCAGGAATGCGAGCAATGGACCTGAAACTGCAGCAGCAATTTCCCTTCTCTAAGGCTGAGGAGTGACACTGGGCAGGACGAAGCTCATGGTGCTCTCCCTGGTGTTGTAGGTTTCCCAGAACCGATTCTCAGCACTTTAGATCCTGTTTGCTTTACATAATAATGTAACTTCTAGGCACTTCTTTTCTGTGTGCAGCTTTGGGTTGAGTTTTCTATGGCTGTGAGTCAGTGGTGATCCCACACCATGTGGAATATGGCTGTCAGCTCTGCTGCAAGGTACAGCCTCACCCCTTCAGCGTGGGTCTCGGTGTCCCACAGAGAGAGATGTCAGGTCACCTGTCTGCTTGTGGGATGCCAAGGGGAGGATGGAATCCTAGAAGCAGGGAGAGGAAAAGGCAAGACTGGCTCTCGAGCGTGGTTGGTATGGGCTGCAGCACCAGCTCCTGCTCTGTACCAGCCCTGGGTGTGTAGCTTTGCTTAGGAGAGACCTCTAAAACATAAAAGTTATAAAATGGAAAAGCAGGTGGGCTTTGTGCTGTAACTTCTCCCACTGCCAACATCTCTCTGTGCAGCTGAAGGTTTCACTGCAGGAGAACATGGGGTCACCCCCCTGGGGAGAGCGCAGTCCCTGCATGGTACGGTCAAGGGGCTGATGGGGACTCGTAGCCCCAGACAACGTCTCACCCACCGCACTGAGAGCTGTGTGTGGTTTTTCAGTTTCCTATTTTTAACTTTAAAGATGCCTTCCTCTATCCATGTGCCTCTCCAGCCCACAAGAGCCCTGTGAGCAGGGGAGAGAAGGCAAACAAGGAGCTGTTCTAAGAAAAATGAAGGTAACCACATCTAAAAAAACAAGAGCATAACCCTCACAGAAAATGAAAATGACTGCTTTTAGACCAATTAAGCTCACTTTTTATTATTATTATTAATCCTGGCTGGAGCTTGGAGCTAATGAATCACAGTGAGATGGCAAACAGATATCTTCCTTAGGACACCTGGTAGCTTCTTCCATGATAATTTAATACAAACTACTGAAAGAGTTACATGAGTTTGAGTCAACATTTGAATTAAGCTATGAGAACTCAGCTGCAATTAATTTTGTTGTATCCTGCATATGGTGGACAGAATAGGTACCTATGGTAGAGAGATGGAACCTGTCCTCTTATTATTATTTCTAATTGTGATTATTTTTGACCTTTCGTTTTCCCTTTATTGGCATACTTTAGAAAAGGAAATGGGCTGTGTTCAGCACATCTACATGCCGGGTATTGCCAATTCCGAGCTCGTGCTGGAGTAAGAGTCAGCAATTGGAGGTCAGTTTACTTACAGGTCTGTTGAACATCATGGCATGGAAGGAGAAATCACACTCACAAAGCAGATGGAATCTGCAATAGCAGCTGTATTCCTATATGTACTCAGAGGTTGCCTTAAGTACCCAACCAGCTCCTCAGCAGCTGGAGCTGCCCACCACTGAGGCACTCTGCCCTGGAGCTCAGCCAGCAAGGGACACCGGAAGCCAAAACGTAATTAAGGTATTGGTGTTTGACCAGGATGCCATGGTCAACTCTTGCAAAAGGTCATGAGGTCTCCATTAACCACAGGAACCTGGTGTGCATCTCATGGCACACAGAGCAAACCTTCAGTTAATGTCTCTGTACAACACATCAGGCTTTGATGTCTCCATGCAGTAATCCTTCATGCCTCACGTAATAGGGTGCTGGGAAAATCCACTTACCTTTTTTTGCTGACTTTGTCCAAAAGACTAATTGGACACCTACTCTGATACTTGCTCCCAGGTTTCTGATTCTTCCCACTGGTGCGGTTTGAATATGTCTATGGAGGGAGGAATATAATCTGAAATGTCACCATCCCCATGAGAAAAGCAAAGTGTTAAAACATTTTATGCAGGTGTTCTGCAGGATCTGTTTTTACATCCTTTAAGAAAGGAAGTTTGGGGTTTTGGCTGGGTTTCGGCTGACGTGGTTACCCGGTGCCGTGGTACATCTCTGAACACTGGAGCACCAGGTGCTGGGTTGGGACTTGCACATGGGCTAATGGACACAAACCCATTAATGCAAGTTCTGACCCATTAATGCAAGCGCAGACTGGACTCACATTTGTTAGTTTTTGGGTTCCTCCGTTCTCATTCCCCTAATTGTGCTCATTTTCTGTTTAAAAATAATTGGCAGAAGCTTATGATGTGAAACGAAATCTGTGAAGACAAAACCTTGTAATGGAGCTCACGTATTGAGCTTTGCTGTCAGAAGATGCACTGAGAGGTGCATTCTGCCACAGCCTGCCTCCAGCTGGGGCACGGGGTCAGAGCAGCTGAAAGGTTTTGATCAGACCTGAGCTGTTAACTTCTCACCGATGGTCATGTGGTGAATCCTTGTTCCTGGGGCTTCTCTGCTTTATTCCCATCTGTACTATGAGTTCAGTGGTGGCTTTGCTTTGGGGAGCTCTGGGGACTGTGTATTGCCATGTGAAAGGAAAGCCTCCATCCCATAACCCCCAGAGCCTGGAGATGGGAATTCCATGCCAGCCAAATCCCTACTCTTTCGTGAAGCTGCAGTCCAATTTTTTTGTCCAAATGTTTCTTTAAAAATAATATGCATATGTATGATGTCTTTTAAAGAAGATTCTCTTGTTGAATTAGCAGAAATTTTCTGGGAAATGGGGGGAGAGAGAGGAGGGAAAGCAGGCTGCTTGCAGCAATCCTGGCTGGACTGCTGTGTGACCTGCTGCAGGGCTGGGCATGCCTGTGCTGGGCCCCCCCAGAGCCTGTCTGAACTCAGACCCCTGCCTTCTGCTTCTGGGTCTCTGCATGGAGCAGTGCTGTGTGCCATGGCTGGGCAGTGGATCCCCTGCTTTGTGACTCAATGTGCTCTCCTATCTCCAGGAGGAGTGTGGACAGGGACCTCATTCAGGTCCTAACAGGTTTTGTGCTGCCATAGTTTCACATGTGATTTTATTTATGCTTATTTATGTGCTTCTGAGCAATTTCTGGGTGCATTTGGATTGTGAACCCAAGCTGTTTGCTGCTGGGTGCATATGTGGCGCGGTGTGCTGCTGTTCCCTTGGCAGGAAGATATGCTTCAAGGTGTCTGCTATAAAGTCCAGCACAAGGAGCTGAAAATGCTCTTTTTGTGCTTATCCCAAAGTGTGGGATTGCAGTTTGCTGTCTCAGACTATTGCTGGTGGGTTTATATGCTCAGGCATGGCATTTCATGAGGGCTTTATGGAGTGAGCTCCCCACAATGGAAGTGCTCCCACTGTGTGTCTTTCATGTGAGGGTCAGGAGGATAAAGCTGAATAATTCCTTCAGGTCCTCTAAAAACTTCAGCCAAAATATTTGGGTGAAGCCAGCAAGAATAGCCATGAAAATGGTGGAAAGGAATTAGGTGGGAGATGGAAACACTCATCTGCAGTGTGGGGGTGAGGCAGTTGCAGCTGTTTTGTGGGCTGATTGAGGGGGGGGATCATTGGGATATCCCTTAGCAATTGGTAGTGTTTTTGCCAAAGTGAAATTTGTTGTTTTTCCAAAGCAAATACCCTTTCTTTTGATGGCTTAAAGGAGACTGAAGTGAATGGCAGACCTGGCACTGGCTCTGCACGATGGTGCATTTCACTCCAAGAGAGCAGAGGGAATTGCTACAGAGGCCTTATGGCTGGAGACCTCTACCAGATGAAGAGAGGCATCCAGAGGTTTGATCACTCCTAAGGCATAGATCAAGGCCCTAGAGAGTCTCTGTGAGGTGCATGCACTGGGGGGGAACTGTAGAATGTAATGACTGTGAGGTTTCTGCTGGCTTTATAGCCAGCATGTGAGTAGAGGTTATTCAGCTTTGCTACAGAATTCTATAGGATACAGTGGAAGAAAATGCAAGTAAGAGTCCACATTTCTGCAGCACTTCATACAAAGCCTTCTCATGTTCTTGCAGCTCTGTCACATCCTTCTGGCATGAGCATTTCTTATACCTGCTGTTCTGGCAGTAGAGAGCTGAACAGCTGATGCCCGATTTCATGAAGTCATTACTCCTGTCTGCACCCTATGGAGCTGCCCATGATTTTTTTCTCCTCTCACATCTCACACGCTGGAGGCTCTGCAGTGGCCACTGCTGCACAGAGCAATGTCTTCTCTCCCCCTCTGAGAATAGAGGAAAGCTCATGGGCTATTTTGTCAACTCTGGACCCAGCTTCAGGCTGCAGTAGCTTTGACTGTGGCCAGCACCACTCTTGCTCTGTGCAGGTATACCAACTGTTTTTGTTTTTTAACCATATGAGGAAACAAACTGTTTAGCGAATGAAGCCAGATGCACAAGGTTATGCTGAAGGACCTACAGCCCCTTTGTAAAGAGCTCCAACCAGAAACCTTGGAAGAGATACATAAAAACATTTGTGGAATTTATTCTTGGCAGTTAAAGGTAAATACACATTATGCACATATTCTCTTTTAACTACACTGTACCCTTCCTTGCGTTTCCAATCAGTCTGTGTGGTGTAGGGCTGCAGCATGGTCTTTCTGTTCCTCATCATCTTGCACAACCTGCTGTAGGACACTGGCTTGGAGCAGGGCTGGGGACATTCCCTGGGCTCTTATTGACAGAATGGGAAGATCCAGCAACATAGGGCACCAGAGAAGGAGCTGTGAGAAGAGCATGTTTTCAGCTGCTGGCAAGAACAGATACGAGGTAATTCTTGAAATAAGGCAGGCTAGCACACAAGCTTGCACAGACACCAGTTTCAGCCTGGACAATCCCACTGACCTGGGCAGTCTCTCCATTCATTAGTCAGCATAGCCTGACTGCCATGCACTGTGCCCTTAGCATGTGTTGTGGCACGTTGTTCCATGAAATAAGCCAATTAAAGCTTCCTGTGAGCTGCTGTAGCTCTGCTACACTGAAAAATAAAGTGCCTTGTTAAAACTGGATCGGGTCAGAAGATATCCTGTAACAGCATGGCTCAAATGTCCTTCAACTTCTGTGATACCCATTTTAGCTATACCAACCAGATGTATACCCCACTGTAACTTGAGTGTTTAAAAAAAAAAAAAGTTTAATATCCAAAGTTAATGATTAACACTCTTCCCTCAGAGTCTTATTTTGACCTCTATGTAACCAGTGGCAGCATCAGGGCATGCTGTGGCTCTTGTTGGCCAAGGCATGGTGCTGCCAGCATGGCCCATGGCTACGGACAGGAGCGGTGACAGCTGGGACACAGGCAGGGCTGGGTCAGCATGGCTGATGCCATTCTCATGACACACAGGGGCCAGCACAATAAATGGGAGAGCCAGAACTTTCCAGGTGAAATGAAATTAAATCATTTGTGTTTGCTTTAATATAGGGATGTATGATATTATCTGTCTACAGCATTAGTCTGTTCTGCTGCCTTTGAAGGTAATAATTGGTATTAGGGTGGTGTGTTGGAGTTTCCTTGTTAGGCATGATTTTGGAATGAATCTCAGGTATCCAGACAAATGGGCATTTTCATGGTATTAGCCACTACCACATGATCTTACATATTCCTCATCAGTGGCTGTGTTCAGGTTTGGGCATCACTGGGGCTTGGGGTTTTTCTTCAGCTAATTAAGAATTGTGAGAAGGGCAAAAACTATTTGGGGTGTTGGAGAAGAAAGGTTAAACCAGTAAAATGAGGCAAGTTTGGCTGAGTAGTGATTAAGGTGGTCACAGCCTGGGGTGCTAAAGGGTTCCAACATCAGGAGGCCAACATTCATTAGTGCAGTGTGGGGAGATTTGGGAGAAGCAAATGCAGCTGAACTATCCAGCTGTGCCCTTGGAAATGAGGTCTTAGGGGCACACGCTGGTTTCTTGCAAACTACATTGCTCAGAATCTTGGGGAGAATTGGTAGAGAGAAATCCCACAGCAGCACAAGGGAGGCTGAGCAGCCCAGGTGCTCCTTCCAGGCTTTGGTTCGTTGGTTTTGGGTGTAGCTGTTGACTCCATTGCAATGGGCTTATATTAGGTATGAGCTGGATCTGGTTTGTGCAATGGCTTGAGTTTTCTGGATTACAACTGCTTAGATGATGGCCGCAAAGGAATTTTAATTAGGTAAGTAAGAAAGGTTTTTCTGGGAGACAGGCAAACCACGATAATTATTGGCAGTGAGAAAGCCAGCAAAGAACAAGTATCAGGGAATGTACATAGGTCTTACTAATAATTACCTACATTGAGGTTTTAGGGGTATCCACGAAAGAATCTCTTCAATGGCAAGGACCTAAATGATGTTAATGTCTCCTCCTATGTTTTATCCGGAGTTCAGCTGTACTTACAGGCTTTCAGGAGCACACAGATGAGGCTCAGAAAGCGTGACCATGGCAGATATAATCACTGTGAATGCTGGGATTCCTGGAGGAGCCCACTGGAGGCTGCTGGTTCTATAGCAGTGCCCATGGGAGCTCCCAGGCGCTGTTGAGGTGACTCAGACATGAGAACTCCTCTGTCTCACCGAACCACAGATCCCGAAGTTACCACACTCTGCTAAGAAGAGTTCTGTAGGAGTTTGTATTTCCAAATGTGTCTCTCTTGAAATCAAAAAATTGAAATGTAGGACGACCCTTTTATGTTTTTCTTTAGGAAAGAATGGGCAGTGTTGTTCCCATCTCCAAGAGCTTCAATATTAACTAACCTGGGAAGGAGACTACCACGCTAATATAACATATCCCTTTTGTTTGTGTTAAATTGGCATGCCCAAACTCACAGGAAAATGCTCTTGGAGTGCTTGCTTGGCTACATCCGGACTTCTAGTTCTGTCTGCTACAACACAGAGCTAGCTGAACACGTTCTCCTCTGGCTCCAAAGGTGTCACTGTGCTACTGATAAAGCCTTAACTTTTCTTCGTAGTCAGTTGATGGGACAGGCAACATGTAGCGACATGAGCGAATACTGGTATGAAGCAGGACACCTATACTGGGCAGGAGATGACAGCCTTGCTTGGCCTGGAAGTGTGGTTGGGCTGAGGAAGTGTGCACATCTACTGTTGTCTTGTGAGAAGAGCTCTTCTGCAGGAATAAGGGCACTGTCAGCTTCTGCAGTGTCACTGCTTTCTGTTTCATAGAAAGATCTCACCAGAAACCCCTAAGAAGAGATTCTCATCCTATCTCTCCCCATCTGGCTCTGGCTGAGTGCTGAGGAAGACTGAGCAGTCAAAATGGGTTGATTTCTCAGGTGTATTCAGAGATCAGATCTCATTCTCCTTGGCTCTGTGGCCATGGCTTGCTCCTTGCTAATGTCACCTTTGTGTACCAGCAAACGGGGTGCTGCCAAAGGTGCAGGAGGTCTGTGTCTGTGGGAACAGAACCGCTGTCTGCAGCAGAGCTCCTGGGAGAGGATCCTGGCTCTGGCACGGCCAGGACATGCAGCTCGCACTGCTGCTCGGGGCCAGAAGGCAGTTAGGTGCTGGTCACCTTTGAAAAGCTGCTCTTTAACCTCTTGGTCTTCTTAATGAAATGGGAGGGGTGGCAGGAACTTGAGCTTTCTTATGTGGATTTTGCTAATTAGTCCAAATGCTTCTAAAATGCACCTGGAATTTTGAGTCCAAAGACACCATTAATGCAAAGTGCTTACGTGTAACGGAGTAAGCAGCACCAGGGTGACCACAACGCTCACACCGGCAGACTCCTGATTTTTAGAGATTGCACAGGATTGCTCGAGGTGCACGTGGGAATGGGTTTTGAAATGGTGACACTGCATTTTCCTGGTGTCCAACTGGTGACAAAGGCTGTGGTAGGTGACCACAGGAGACACCACTCAGTGCACCTGGGTGCTCATTGCCTCCAACGCCCTGCACAGAGCACGTGACATCTGCGTTTCTTTTAAGGTCTCCAGTCTGGCTGCTGTAGTATAAAAGGACTCCAACAACTTTGTGAGCTGGCTTGAAGGGGGAAGGAACACAACTAAAGTGTGTTTGAAGATGTGCTGGTCTGAAAGCATGATATCTGTGAGGCTTCTCTGTCATCACAGACTGTATTCCTCTTAGGCTCAGAAGAAGACAGCTCCTTCAAGTTATGAATTTGAACATATAGAAGCAAAAGGAAGAATAGGAGGGAGGTGGCAGTCAGGTGCTCCAGGAACGTGCTGGGCATAAACTCAAAGAACCACAAGGTTGCACTTTGCCAGTGTCAGAAGTAGCTGCATGCACCTCTGCTGTCCTTGTAGAATTATTTTGTGTTCTCTTTGTTATAGTTGAGGCCATCAAAGAGCTGGAGTAATGGCTTTTGGTGCCATTTTTGTACAGTGATTGAACAGGATTTTAGACTGATGTATTTGATTTCAGAGAAATTAGAGGTTGTGAGTCTGTATGATCAAGGGAAGTTTGGAAGGCTGGACAAAGTCTGCCCTCACATTGGTTTTCTGAGAAGCTGAGCAAAGAGCCCTTAAATCACTGGGACAACCACAAGCTTCAGCAGTTGTGCTTGAGGCTGGAGAGCCCCGGTGTTGGTGAGGGATCTCTGCACAGATATTACAGACTTGTATGAAGGGATGCACCGAACAGCCATCATTAGAACAGATCACATTTCTTTAATCTGACCTTATTTTTTTTTGTAAAGAAAACAAAAATACCCTTCTTCCTATAAATCTAGAAGCTTTTAACCTCTTCCCTTCAATATGACACTTTCTGAAAATGCTTGCAAATGAGTTTTTTTGCACAAGGCTGCTATATGGTATATTGCTGCAATATCTTTCA
The DNA here is from genome assembly GCF_016699485.2 of Gallus gallus. Lineage (NCBI taxonomy): Eukaryota > Metazoa > Chordata > Aves > Galliformes > Phasianidae > Gallus > Gallus gallus. Next base: position 15,628,219 of record NC_052544.1, read on the forward strand.
CTGCAGCTATTCCACAAGCGGATGATTCTGCTTTTGAGAAGGGGAAAACCTTGTGCTGATTTTTCTTGTGACCTACTTGGCTCGGAGAGGCGCTGCACAGAGCAGCTCTGCACCTTTGCTGCGATGCTCTGCTGGGTGCGTGGCTTACGGAGCCTTTGGGGCATTTTTGGGTGGCCCTTGCCAGCTTTTCAGCTTCTCTCTTAGCCTGCTGTGTGCTGGCTGAGTGTGGACAGAGCTGTGAAGAGTCAGAGCAGGAGGGGAGGCTGGCAGAGGTGCAGCTTGATGCTTTGAGCTGGATGGAGGGGGAGATGGGATGGGACCAACGCCTCCCAGTTGCTGAACTCCTCCAGAAGTGCTCGTGTGAGCCAAAGGAACTAAGAGAGAGAGAAAGACCTAAACTAGGTCAAACCTGGCTTCAAAGTGGAACCAAATGTTAACGCTTTGTGTGTGATCTGCCCTGGGAAAGTTTGCAGCCGATTTCTGTTTGGGGTTCAGCTGTAACGTGCGTGTGCCATGCATGGTCATGGTGGGGCGGCTGCTGCTGCAGATATCTGCAAGAGCCTATGAATGTTGCAGGAGGACTGCTGCTGTGCTTGTCTCCAAAGCTAATCTCAGAAGGTGCCTTTTGCACAGTAATATTGGAAAAATAAAGTTGATTCAGTTCTTATTCTCCCTGATTCCCTTGCACGCTACAGGCTCAAACAAGGAGTGGTTTCCAGCCTGGGAAATACCATCCGTGGCTTTGAGAGTGAAGGTTGTGGGCTTTGCTCTTTGGGGAATTTCTAACTTGTCATCTCTGGGTTACGTGGTTAAGCTCAGAGCAGGTACAGGGATACCAAGCACTTGTGGGCAGCTGCCAGCACAGAACTTATTGGTCCTTAAATGAGGATAAATCAATTTCTTTACTTGGGTTTCCATTTGATGAGACCTTGCCAAGGGAGAGCTAAGAGAACGGATTTCCCCAAGGGATGTAGGAAACTTGGGAACAAAGTGACAATTCTTGCCCACAGCATGAGAAGCTGTTAGTTGTGAGGATGTGTGGCACTGCCCAGAATTGCTGAGGGCTTTGCACATTTTTGTGGCTTATCTTCCTGCACTTTATAGTTCCGGGCCCAAATTTTCTTCCTGAAGCTTTGAAACTGAATTAAAATAGAGCGAGACCTAAGAAAGTCTGCTGTCATAACAATATCAGCTGGTCATCATGAGTTCTGGATGTCATGCTCACATCATCCTGTGGCATGCTCCAGTGAAGGTCTGGCTGTGCCCTCCTTGAGCTGTTTGCTATAACTCAATAATGAAGTTAGACAGAGTTCTTTGTTTCTGCTGTGACAAATCTTAGGCTTAGACACAGGTGGTGGTGGACTTTGGGGAGGGAACTACAGAGAGCACTGGGTCTCCAAACTGAGCAGGGAAGAAAGGAACAGGGGATAGCTGCTGTGGAATTAAACCTCCATTGAGGAATACCAGCCAGCATTGGGAATGAGCTGCATGACTTCATCAGAGCATGCAAAATGAAAGAGAAACTATTCCTGAATTTGTGAGCAGCCTGTCAAAGCCTTGCCCAGCTTGCAGGTTGGTGGGGGTTCCAAGTTGCCTTCTGGGAAATGAAATTCCTGCAAGAGGAAAAACCTGGAGCATAAGCGAGTGATGCTGCCAGGGGCTGAGCCAGGCACTGTCCTTGCTGCTGTGCCCTTCTCAGCTGGAGCAATCTCTGATGGAAAGAGGGAAGGTTAGGGCCAAGAGAATGGGGACAACCAGATTTCTCACTGAGGGAGACGCCCCAGGAGCAGGGATGGAGGGACTATCAAAACATGAATGCAAATAGTGCAGTTATGGCTTTCAGGCTGGCACCCAAGGAGCACCTTAATGTCTTGCCAGGAACAGTGCTCTTAATGTTAAAAGAGAAGCTGCGGGCCATGAAAAGCAAGCAAGAAGAATTCAGGGCTTTCAGGGGTAAACTTAAATATGAGAGTAGGTGGATAGGGAAATGAGAGATAAGATCTGTAGTTGTTTCAGGGAAAAGGGCAATCATTTGAGGGTTGAAAGTGAGTCGAACCATTCATCTTAGTGAAGGAGCAGGCGATTAAACAGCTTAGGGAAAATCTGAAGACACCTTGTGGCTCCCAGGGAAGGTCCCAGCTAACTGCAGCCGTGAGAGAAGTTGGGTTGCATAGCTGACAGCACACCCTTTGGGTCACTGGAACGTAGCACAGAGATGGATGATTTTGAGGAACTGATGGCTTTGGGGCTAAATTGGACAGGAATGACCAACTGCCAACAGCTGCCCTTAGAGGAGAGTGGAGGAGCAGTTTGGGTCTGGGTGTGTCCTCCTGGGGATGTGCAGTCCTTCATGGAGCATCCCACTTCTGGTAGGAAAAGGGAGTCAATGTCCTAGAATTGGAAATTGTCTCAACAGTGATAAATGAAGCTTTTGGAGCTTGGGACTGGTAACACAGAGAGGGACAATGTGCCTGAAAAGAACAGCTTTGGGAAGGGAATTGTCTATTTGTTCTTCTCTGTGCATCTTGTGCTCTGGGAGAGTATTTCTTACAGGAGATGGTGAGCTATAACAATCCTGTGTGAGGTGTGGTTGTCCTGAGTTGGACTTGTTGGGACTCAAATTGGTTGTGTCACAGCTAGAATGAATTCTGGGGGCTGCTGGAGCTCAGTGCCTGTGTTGGATTGACAGAGCAGCTTCACATCCCTCTAACACCCAGCCCAAAATGTGTCTGAGGCTGCTCTCATGGCCTGGTAAGTCCTGCCAGCCCCAGGATTTAGGTGTGTGTGCACGCATGCTCTGCCCTTGGGTAATGGTCCCAACACATCTTTGTTTAGCATACTTTTAAAAATTGTGTGGTGTTCTCAGATTTCAGCCCTGGTCCTTCCCTTGCTGTTTAGTTTCCAGTTTTGCCAGACGTATTCTTTGTATACACACGTGGACATGTAAGATGTGAGCACAAGCCATGTACCATAGAGTAGTGTGAGATGGGGTGCTCTGAGGGCTGAAGTTCGCTCTGTTGCTGCCTTTGTCCACCAACTTCCCTGAGCATTTCTGATCCTGCTGGGAGAAATTGTGCTCTGTGTACTGTCAGCATCACTAGATGGCACATGTGAGCTGCTCTTGTCCTGGCACAGGGCAAACCAGGCAGGGGAGGTTTCTTTCCTCCGTGTTATTTTATGTCCTTCTAAATATACTTCTGAGGGCAGGGTATGCACAACACATCCAAACTGCCCTGTAGCCCTGGGAAGTGCCATGCTGCTGTGCTCTGTGCTGGGAGCCTCAAGTCCGTGCTTCTGGTTGACCTCTGCCTTGTTCTGCTGGTGCTTATTGTAGGAATTCGTGTCGTGCAATACTGTGCATTTGTCAGCAGTTGCAGTTTGCTCTCTCTGGGCTTCTGTTCCCCTTTCTGCCGCAGTTCGGACAGGTTCAGGCCTTTCAGGAGCCTCCCAGGCCATTATATTATAGATCTGCAGTGGCAGAACCCTCAAGGATGCACCCCCAGTAAGAGCTGGGACTGGACTGAACCTCCCAGAGGAATGGAACTGCATTTCCACACTGCAACTGCTGTTTCTCAGAGCTGAGTGGAAAACTGCCTTTCCCTTGTCCACAGTGGAGTAGATCAAAGAGCTGCATTTCTTCCAGACAAGAAAATGCACATCTTTACAGCAAGCTGTTATTACTGTCCTTCTTGCTGGACTTAGGCCAGGCTGGATGCAGACAGGAAACTGAATCCCAAGGAGGGACAGGCCTCTGTTTTTGTGTAAACACAGAACTGAAAAGTTTTAAGTATTCTTGGCTTGAGTCAGCCACTGCTTGTCCCTGCCAGGCTCAGCAGGGTGGCAGATGTGACCTGGAGGTCATAGCACTGCTCATCACCAGCTGTGGGAAATATTCCTTTAGGAATAAATCTTTTTTTCTTTGTTTTCCCATACACTCCTATACCCCAACAGGTGGGCTGGCTATGGGCTGGGAGGTGTGGATTGTAACAACCACAGAGCTCCGGTCTGAGGAGCTGGGAGCAGACATGGTGCAGCTCTTCCAGCTCAGCCACTCTCCTCCATCTTTCAGGGGAAAAAAAAAAAAGCCCACACTTTTTTTCATGGAGCAGCCCCCTGGCTTCAGCTGCACACTTGTCTGGTGCTAATGCAGTTCTGTTTCCAACCAGGAATGCAATTACAAGTGCACTTGAAGCCTGACTTTAATCTGATGCCAGGCTTTGCTCAAAGGGCTGAGGAAAGTATTTCTTCTTGCTATCTCCTGACCATATCATCCTTCCTCTCAAGTTTCTGATGTTGCGTCTGTGCTATTCTTGCCAGCCAGCTACAGCATTAGCTGACCAGTGTGAATATTTGGGGATATCTGAGCAGGGTGACTGGGGCGTGGGGGAATGGGCTTGATGGCTGCTTGATGGCCCCATAAGATCATTAAGGTTGGAAAGGACATCTAAGGTCATCAAGTCCAAGCACCAACCCATCACTGCCATCCCCCTTACCACGTCTGTTCCAGCTCCTCCCTGCAAGGTCCCCTCTGTGGGCACATTGCTCCCCTGTCAGACTGCCTGGGAAGGAGGTGAAGGATGGGAAAGCTGCATGTAAAATAACAGACACTGCAAGAACCATCCATGTACACCCTTCTGTGTGGCTGTTTCAATCCACTCTGGGATGTGCAACAACTTAACGAATGCTATTTGTTAACACTATGAAGGTGAGCTCTCTCTGCTCTCTTATTCCAGTAGTAGTTTCCACCATCCCCAGAGCTGATCGTAGCCAGAGTCACCTGGCAACAACAGAATTGTTTTGTGAGCAGCATCAGAGATACAGGATGTCTTGTGTTATGCACTCACTTCTATCCAAAGGACAGAAAAAGACTTGCAGGCTGAATGTGTCCTGTTTTATTGGCTACTGGAATGCAGCTCCATTTAGGGCCAAGGATACACACCTATAGCTCAGCCGCATGCAGGTTTGCACTCATACATTTTGTTCTTAACTGTACAGAGGAACCCTGAAGTGCTAGACTGCATTGTATTAATAACATTGGTTTGCAGCCCTGTGACCACAAGTGGAAGTCTTATCTGCCAAATTAATACCAATGCTTCCTTCTACAGCAGCTCTTTGAATTTAAATAGCCTACAAGGAATGTTGGCAGGTTTTTATCACTTATTTATCTTACATACCAAATCGCTGCTTCCAAGGCAGGGTGGTTGTGTAGATTCAGAAATCACTGTGGCTGTCAGGATGTCTCACTGCTGTTCTCTGAGATCAAAAGAAGCCGGGGGAGTTTGCTGTTATTATGGTCCCCTTTTATTTTCTGGTGGTCTTTTCTTGCTTCCTTCAGTGATAGGAATGGAGCTGTTGAATCAGCCCTAGCTGTTAATGTAAAACAACACGGGGTGTTTGGGCAGTGTTTTCCCCTCGCAATTTTGTTTTAGGCAGACAATTCTTACTGGAAACAGAAGGAAAAAACCCAGCTTGGCGTAGGTTAGCCATGTAAAAACGGTGAATGAAAGTGCTGTTTCCTACCCCTGGGTTGTGACAGAACTGAATGGGAAGAAGCACACTTTGACACAGAAGGGCTGCCCATACCATGCCCTGTGTGTCACCACCACTGCTCCAAGCAGACACAGCTGAGCACCATCAGAAGGTGCTGAGGGCACAGCGGGCACACTGCCCTGGGTGCTGATCCCGTGGCTTTGTGCCTGACTCACATTTTTTCCCTATTCACACAGCATGAAACTGCACCCCGTGCAGGGTCACAGCCACACAGCACCGGTGATACGGCACAGAGCTTAGAAATAATCCTGCTGACAGATTTATATAACCAAGGGAGGAACGGTTTCAGGTTTTCCACCGAACGCAAACCTCTCTGAGTGCTCAAGAGCCACAGTTTCCAGCAGTGAGGAATGTTTGGATGGACCTTGTGTGAGAATTATTTGGGGTCTTATTGCTTGTGGGATCCATCTTTCTGTATTCTGTTATTCCATTTCCACTTGGAGAAAGAAATTAAGATGTAGCGTTACCCAAACCGTGGGCAGCCAAAGTATGAGAGGGAATTGATGTCTAAAGCAACATGCTCTAAATATCTAAATGCTCTTATTCTGCTGAAGGAATCTCTTCCCTATCGAGTGATGTCACAAGCAGAGATTTTCCCCTTGGGGACATGCGGTGTAATCCCCCGTTTATCCGGCACTCACCAGCACCATTTTCGGCTCATAGTGTATGAAAATTAGAGCCCTGCAGAGCAGCTGTGGCCGCTGCCAGCTCCATCCCAGGGCGTCTGCTGCCATCTTCTGGCAGATGCGCGTTATGGAAAGCGGTGCAAACGGTCCTGCCCTGAGCATCTCCACTTTGCAGCTCCTTCACCAACTGCCGCATCATGCAGACATCTCCGGTCCTCGCTGCGAGTCTTCTGGGATATAAAAATCCCGTGAGTCAGGAAAAGATGGGGGGAATAGGCTGTGATCTCTGTAGAGGATCTCAGCTCTTCCACTCGTGCTTTGCAGTATTCCCTTGTGCTCTTCTTTCTTTTTATTATGCTCCCTAATGACAGACAAGAAATGTGCTCCTTGCCAAGCACACCATGTTCCCATACCTGCTCTCTTACAGCCTGCTTACTGCCTTTACAGTTCTGCTTGAATGCAGACACGGGAGCTTCCCATCAATTGGAAAATAGATCTGCTCCGAACTGATAGGAAATGCTCATCCACCCCCAAAAAAGGGACAAAGTGAACTACAGAAATGAGTCCCAGACCCCAGCACAGGGCCAGGACATGGGCTGAGCTGAGCCACCTCTGGGCTCGTGGCGCAGCTCTGGGGCTGTGTAAGGGCCATGCAGAGGGGCCATCCCAGCGCCCTGCTTTATGCTGGTGCAGTTCTCGAGTGCTACGTGCTCTGGGTTTGTTTTCCAGCGGATGACTCTGATCTGTGACCCACAGTGTACACAGCTGTGCAAGTTTGTGGGGAAGTGCTGCTGGGAAAGCAATGGGGTGAGCCAAGCAAGCACACTGCCTCTCACTATCCGTTCCTGATATGCAAAGAAAAAGTAGGCAAGGAATCATTATTAAAAACCATCATAAAAAAACTCTGCATGGGTGGGATGTGGGCTCTGCAACGATTTTTTCTGACAACCCCCCTCTCCATACACCGCGGCTAGAAGGGCGGTATCAGGACCGGCAGTTCTCCGGGCGGGTTGGTGCTGCTTATCGCTGGGGGACGCTCGGAGCCCCCGGCGGAGCGGACGGGTTCTTATCTCAGCCCGGGGGCAGCCCGGCACCAGCGCCTGCTGCTTTGTGACAGCGGGGTTTTGCTACGCTTTGTCACGGGGAGGACGTGGGGTTTGGACGCAGCCCCAGCTGAGGCTGATTCACGCCTCCAAGAGGCAGTTCTGAAAGGTGCCCAACGCCCTCATTCACCGGAGCATCTCCACGCCCCGCGGCCGGCCGTGCCCCGGGATGCTCGCTGCCTGCTGACTCACAGCCCGCCCAGCTACCTGCGGGAACGGGAATTCCAACCGAACGCAGTTTCCAGCCGGGGCTGAGGGCCGCGCTGCGCAGGTGCCTGGGGGCCGCTTCGGGGGTGCCGAGCCCTGATCCAACCGGGGTCGCTCGTGGTCCCGGGGTCGCTCGGTGCCGCTGAGTACCGGGAAGGGCTCCCGGCGCCCGGTGCGGCGGCAGCGCCCGCCCCGTCCCGCCCCCGCAGCCCGTCCCCTCCCCGCCGTCCCCGCCCGCCGTCACGCAGCCGTCACCGCAGAGCCCGGGGAGGTGCCGGGCCGGAGCCGGAACAGGGACGGGGACAGGGAGAGCCGCAGGAGCCCGAGGCGGCGCCGGGAGCGGGAGTGCGGCGCGCGGTGCTGCCGCCGCGGCGGGGCCAGGTAGGGCGAGGGGGGTCCGGGGCGCCGGGTCGCCGCGCTGCGCGGTGGGGGAGGACGGCTGGCGCCGGGTGGCAGCCGGTGGCAGTTCGCCTTTTTGCCCTCCGAGGCGCGTCATAACGAGAATAACTGTTTTCTTACGTAATGTTCGGCACCCTGTTACGAAATCACGGCGCGGCTCCGGGGCCGTGACAACTGAGGCCGGGCGTGGCGGAGCCCCAAAGGCCGGGAGCCGCGGTTGGGGGGCGGTGTGAGCCGCGGGGCTCCCGGGGCGGTGCGGCGCTGCGCTGCCCGTGCGCCGAACGAAGGTCGGCGGCCGCGCCCGGCACCTGCCCTGCTCCGCTCCGCCTGCGTGGGGACGCGGGGGGGCAGCCCGGTGGCCTCGGGTTACCCCAGAAGCCCAGAGCAGCCGAGCCGCGTCCCTCCGCGGGTTGGTTTCTCTTTTTGTTTGTTCTTCAAATTCAGTTCTCGGGGTGGGGGGAAATGGCCGTCTGGGAACGTGCGGGAGTCGGGTTTGCCCAGGGAGCGCTTGGCGGCTGCAGCGGGCAGCTGCCTCCATTCTGCCTCGTCACAGCCTCACTGGGAACAACTCTTGCTGGAGGGTGATGGAGTCTGTCTATCTGTCCTGGCGCGTTTGGTTTAAAAGAAAAAGAGAAAAATGTCCAAAAGCGAAGCAGAGCTGACTCATCCTTCCTGACCTGTGCACGCTGGGGAATATTCTGGGGAATAGATGTTCGTGGTAATGCTGACATGGAGCCCATTGCGCTGTGATGGGGATCAGGAGCACTTGGAGGTTTCTGCTCAGTGCAGAGGATGCTTGGGTGTTCAGGCTGGATATCAGGAGACATTTCCATCGGTGATGGACGGGCATGGGCTGCCCAGGGAGGGGGGTCACCATCCCCAGAGGTGCTCCAGAGTGTGGGGATGTGGCACTTGGGGACACGTCAGTGGGACTGGGGTGGGGTTGGATTTAATGGTCTTAGATGATCTTTTCAACTTTAATGATTCTGTGATTCATCTGCCTCAGGGAATTTAATCAGTGTGATCTGGTCAGAGTTCCTTCCAAAAAGGCCTTACGAAGGCACCCTACAATAATCCCCGCACCCAACACACTCTGTGGAAGGCTTACATGTATCCACAGTCTGCACCCTTTATTCCAGTCTGTTTGGGACTGTGTGAGTGGGATGTGATGATGTTGGGACATTGGTGCATGGGGCATCAACGGGGTTGCCCCGGCAGCAGGAGTGGTGTCCCCTGGTCCCCACAGGATGCAGTCAGGGAGCTCTTCACCTGCGTGTGCTGCAGGAAGAGAGAACCCATGTTGCTCTTCTTTGCTGCTGGAGAGAGCAAGGTGTCAAAATGCGCTGGGAGGCAAGGTGTTGTTTTAATTAGTCACCCCCATTGATGGATGTGAGGCGTTGCTGCAGAGGGGCCGGGCAGCAGGGCTGTGCCCCTGAGCACGTGTGAGCTGTGCCCCTATGAGTGCACGGAGGGCTCTGGCCCTGCTGGGAGTGACAGCAGCACTGCTCCTTTCCTGGTCTGCAGACAGCTGAAAGGAGCTGAGAGTTACTGTCATTTTTTAATTCAATGCACAGCATGTGTGCTTCTTCCTTCTTGCACTTCTAATGCAAGCAGCAGCTACAGCAGGCTGCAGCATCCCCAACTCTGTTAAATTGATATTTATGTGTGATAGCTTAATTAGGGGTTTCGGTACAATGCTGTTCAAAATTTATACCCATGCAATTAAGAGCAGACTCTTTCTTTCCTTAATTCTGTAAATATTAGTTCAGACTAAATCACAGTATTTACGTTTGCTTTTAAGCTGTTTATTTCCCTTCTGCTCCAGTGTTTGTTGTGCTACAGATCCGTGGCATAAATCCATCCTTAAAAATGAAATCTGCTTTATGGTGTATGTAGTTTGAAAGCAAAGCTGCAGTAGGAAGGCTGTGGTCCTGCAGGTGCTGTAGATCATCACAAGGACACTGCACATTTCCACTAATACCTGCATGAATGAAATTGCAGACTGCAGAGCTGTAAATTCTGAGCCATAATGGTCCGTGGATGTATGACGGCACAGCACCAGTTGGGGCAGAAAATGTTAATGTGTGTTCTGTTCCATAATGCAGAGCTTTTACAAACTTCAGGCATCCCAAAAAGTTGGCTTGAATGGCTTTGAGATCTGGGTGTGAAAAACCAAACTGCAGAGCCAGCATCAGCCCCAACAGTCAGTGCTGCCCCTGGCAGGGCAGGGAGCTGTGCCCACACACTGAGCAGTGTGGGTTATTGCTGATACACCATATGAGAAATGGCTGCACAGCTGCAATCCCAGAAGCGTGCTTAAGAGCTACTTCATACCAAGGAATAATTTTTCTTTCCATAAAGGAGGTAAATAGGAAAGGTATCAGACTTCTTGGTCTTGAGGCGGGAGACCCCCACGTGATGATAACAGCATGGTTGGTGTCACAGCCTGATGCTGTTCCTCCCAGCCCACATGTCAGAGCAATGCATCCCTCAGCATCTGCAGTGTGCCAGAGCTGTAGTGCTCATCCCCATGGGCACAGGGAGCAGAAGCATTTAGACCTATGGTTATCAATCAAGGAATGCTGCACAGGTTCAAGTTTATTAGGAAAAATGTGACTAGAGTAAGGTTAAATCCAGCCTTTTTATTTTCTTAGCCTCAAATCTGATAGACTCCCGTTGTCTTCTTGGAAACTTAATCATCCATTGATTATATTCTTATCTTAAATTCTTGGAGAGCTCCTCCCCATCGTGTAATTTCATGTAGTTGATAGGTCTGTGTGGGGAAGCATCAAGAAAGAGAGTAACCGATCACAGAGATGGACTTACATTTGCAAAGGATGCCCTGGTGGCTTGCTGCCTGTTGGGGCTGAGTTTGATTTCATCCCCCAGAACTGCACTGCAGAGTGAAACTTTGCCATCTGTGACACGGGAAAATATTTCAATCCATTCTGCTGGGCTGCCTTGTGTTCAGTGAAATCTTGGCTGGGGCTGTGGGTGCCTCAGTCACAACTTGCATGGCAGTGTTACCCACTCGAGAAAATGGAAATATTTTACTATTTGAGCATATAGAAGATAATCTCTTCAGTCTGCTTTGTGCTGGAGCTGATATATGTGGTCACTCTGAGATATTTGCACAATTGGAGAAGGATGAGAGCAATGATTTCATTTCACTCCTACCCTAATCTGAGTTAATGTGCTGAGATCCTACTGGTGAAAAGCAAGGGCACTTGGCCACGGCCATGCCTTGATCCTTTAAGAGTTTGAATCCCTGCTAAGCACGCTTGTCTTACAACCTGCACTCACACAGGATGTAATCAGTTTTGTTTTCCATCTGTTAAACAAGAGGCTTTGATTAGCCGTGCAAACAGAAATAATTACTTTTGTTCTTGCTGATGACAACAGCAAAGTTAACCAGCACATGCATATTTCATCGCGTTTTTGCACTCAGCAATTTCGAGCACCTTGTTCTGTGTGTTTTACCTGATTTGCCTTACAACAGGCAGGGATTTGGCTTCCAGTATTGTCCCTTAATTATAGTAATTGCCTAAGTGGAGATCTCAGCATCTCCTGCTGTCCCATGGCAGCCGTGGCCGTGCTGCAGCCTGACCTGGCCTGTCCACCTGGCAAGCACCAACGCTCTGCTAAACCCAACCCAAACACAAAAGGCATCTGATTTTCAAGAAAATATCTTGATTTTTATGGAGTTGGGCTGCTGGTGAAAATATGTCTGATAGATGCCAAAATGCAGCTGGCAGAGCAGTGTGGTCTAATTTTCAAATGGAGGGATTTTAGCATTTTGAATTTTTGATGATGCTAAATGGAAATACCCATCAGGGGGTTCTCCTGAGACTGCTCTGGCTGGGAAGATACTTTCCTCAGCTTTAGTGACCCATCCCTCCATACCCTGTGCCGGGGGCCCTATGAGTGCCCCTGAGCTCTGCCCCAGGCTGTGATCTCCAGCACACAGTGCTGTGCTCCTGGGGACGTCAGTGAGGAACAGAGGATCTCCTCAGAGAAGTCTGTTAGTACTTGGTTTGTTCATTGATTGATTTTTAAAGGCTGGTTTTGTGTTTCCAGAATCACATCTGATCCAGTATTGAAATGGTTTCTCCTGTAGAGAGCAGTGCTTGCAAACTTTAAATCCCAGAGTTCATGGCTCTGCAAGAAATGGAGACATTTGGGCCTAATATGAACAGCTGAAACTTCTTTGGAGTATGCTGAGAATATAAATATAGTTTTTTCTAGATGTACTGTTTGGCTGCTTACCCACGTGGGGCTGCAACTTATAAATGAGTTTTATGTGGATGTGATGGGCCTTCTTGATGCATGCACTCAGGGGAGGTTCAGGTTGGATACTGGGAGAAATTTCTTCCCCAAAGTGTGGTGATGCAGTGGCACAGCTGCCCAGAGAGGGGGGGAGTCCCCAACCCTGGAGGTGTTCCAGAGCTGTGGGGATGTGGCACTGGGGGATGTGGTCAGTGGGCACATTGGGTTGGGGTTGGACTCAGTCATCTTGGGAGTCTTTTCCAACCTTAACGATGCTGTGATTTCATGCAGGTATTGTCCCCAGCTGAAGCTGCATCGCAGCACGCACCCTGCTTTCACTGCATTCTGTGAAGATCTTTGGCTTTGATTCAGCCACCAGATCCAGTTTGTTCCCTCTAGGATAGGGATTCCTCACTTACGCAATAGCAATATCCTGCTTTAATAGGCAACGTCCTGTTGGGCCAAGCAGCTGCCCAAAGGAATGCCTATCTGCAGCTCGTGGGGTGGTACCTGCCCAAAGAGGCTGCAGGCTTTGGGCAAGGCTGCATCCCTGGTGCTCACAGCCAGCTGCTCTGCCTGTGGCTGAAAGGAAGAGTTTGCTGCTCAGGCTGGCTAGAACTGTGGTGCAGTGAGGGCCAGCTCTGCATGCATGGTTCATCTCCTTCACCTTTTTAAAATGAAGTCTCACATAAAAAGGCAGGAGGTGTACTCCACTCCACATCACTTGACTTTGCTTCCCTGCAACAAAGCAATATGGATTTGGTTGGTTTGTTCCTCTCAGGATCACGTGTGGCATCCCTTTAGCCCTCATTCTTCTCAACAAGTCTGGTTTCTCCCCAGAAAAACACTTCCAGGTCAATGGCTAAGGAGAAATTGTATCTGTTAGCAGCAATTCCGGAGTCAGAAAATGGAAGGTGAAGAATGACCGTTTGTTGATTTTTGCTAACATCAATGTTAGCCATTTGCTGCTGTCACTTAGGGAGGGATGGGAGTGACAGCTGCTAGATGTCTGTCCTGGTTACGTTTGCTGGGAGGATGACCCCGGGGTTCTAATTCTTTGCATCAGAATGCATAGATCAGTTGCAGGAAGCAGGGGAAACATTTCCTAGAAGTTGTTTAAGAAGTTATTCATTCACGTGGTTCTACTGATAAGGGCACAACTGTTAACCCTTGGGAAAGGCACAGCTTATTTGTGTGGGGTTTTTTTTTAATGTATTTGTTCTGCAGTCTGTTTCTCATCCTCAGTGGTAAATGCATGTTTATCACTTAGCAAAAGGACAAACTCAAATCTCAGTATTTGCTGTAGCTGCTTTCTTCCAGCTATATTTAATGGATAGGTTGTAGATAGAAAAGAAAACTGTCTGAAACTTAGGAATTTGGCTTTAGTTGCTTTTTGCTGAAGCAAATTAAATGAACAGCTTTCTGAATGTTGTAATCATCCCCCTTTTTTCTTCCCCCCCAGAAAATGGCTGTTCCACCTGCTTATGCTGATCTGGGCAAGTCTGCCAGAGATGTGTTCACCAAAGGATATGGTAAATAAAGCCAAAATAAGTTTAATCTTTCTCTGATTCTTGAAACTGTTACGATTTTGTTCCTTTTCTCTGATAAATATTCCACTAATTCCCATTAGAATCCAGAGGTTCCTATATCCTAGCTTCACATTGCCATGGCTGCCTGCAAGGGGATGTGACTTATTCTTGCTTGCACAAAAATCTTCATGTTCCCCGTAGGTCTTTTGTCTGCTTTGAAAGCAAATGGAGTGTTGTATTTTGACTGCTTCCATCCATCATGAATAGCACTATTGATGGCAGTAATTTCCTAGTGTAAAACGTGCTGCTCAGTATGAATGAAGGCATTCTTACCTAGGCTGGTCCTGGTGCTATTGCAGGGCAGCAGGACTGGTGCAGGCAGTGCTGTCTGAAGGCAGTGTGAGCTGTGTAAGCTGCTGCTTTACAACTTGGGATTCAGTAGCTGTACCCATGTTGTGGTTTTTCTTGTTTCATTTTGTTTTAATTGTTCACAGCAGATTTAGAGAGGAGCTTTGAGGAGTAAGTCAGACATGCTTTTCACATTAACCTGTATGTAATTCATGTTTTCCTTCATCTTGTAGGTTTTGGGTTAATAAAACTTGATTTGAAAACAAAATCTGAGAATGGACTGGTGAGTGTGGGCAGGGACTGAAACCCCAAACGTGGCAGCGTTCCTATGTTTGCCCTATATTCCTCTTTAAAAATAGAAATGTGTCTTCCTTGCTCTCCCCATATCAGCTTTCAGATATGTTATAGCCCTGCAAGTTACTGTGCCTTTCTGGTGCAGTTCTGTGCAGGACTTGGAGCAGGCGCTGCAGGGATGTGCTGTGTGCTGTTCTTGTTAGCACACACTTAACACATACAATGGCAATGTAACCATGTGTTGGAGCTGATCTTTAGAACATCCCTGTGAAGTATTTGCAGCCTTGTGTGCCAATTCACAGATACAGCTCGCACACTGAGCTCTCAGACCGGCTGCTTATGTTGTGTTGTGCTGATGGTAAGAATCATCTCCTCTGTGCCCCACGTCCTTCAGCAGGCAGTGCTCCTTCTCCCTGATGTTTCTGTGGGCGTGTTGATATTAATGACTTGCAAACACGTTCTTAAATCACATTTGAGAAAGATGCAGATCTTCTTGTCCTGAATTACTATGACTAATAATTCTACAAGGATCGGTAATCACATGAGTACAAAAAACAGAGTGATATAAATCCTTTTCTTTTTCCTCTTCAGGAATTTACAAGCTCAGGTTCAGCAAACTCAGAAACAAGCAAAGTCAGTGGTAGCTTGGAAACCAAATACAGATGGGTGGAATATGGGCTGATGTTCACGGAGAAGTGGAACACTGACAACACACTGGGAACTGAGATCACTCTTGAAGACCAGGTAACTTTTGGCTCAAAACACGCAGCTTCCAGATTGACTTGTGACAATGTCTGATTAGAAATCCAACCAGTGACATTTCTTTTCTGTTCAGCTTGCACGTGGCCTGAAGCTGACTTTTGACTCCTCCTTCTCACCTAACACTGGGTAAGATGTTAGTAAGCTTCAGAGACACACACATACGCACAAAAAGCTTTTTTTGTTCTGTTTTAGTTTTCCAAAATACTGTCTTCTTCACTCCTTCTGTTGTCTGAGGACATTGAGACATTTAATAGTCTGCCTATGCACAATGAAGTCTTGTGTATTTAACTCTTAAAATGAACAATTGCTTTCTAAACCTAAGTTTGAAATGCAGTAACTTGGAAACTACAGTCAGAATCAGAAGGAAAGGTTTTGTTTCTGCCCCTGTTGCTTACTTCTGGCCGTGTCAGAAAATGAGTACTTCGTTCCTGCCTGAATAAAAATGCCAGACAGATCAGCTGTAATGCAAAGCTTAACAAGCTCCACAAGCCAGTTGGCCGCGGCTCTAATAGGTCAGCACAGTAATTGGGCTCTTTTCCCAAGCTGAATTTGTCATCTGAGTTCCTGCTGGCCGCAGAGTGCCGTGGTGCTGCACCCCACGATTGGATGTCACGGTTATATGGGCCAGAAGGATTAAGCAGCAGCTGTAGGGCTGTACGTTGGTTTATTTTTTTCCCCCCTCTTGATTATCTTTTTGCAATCAGTGCTGCCAGTGAGCCAAAATGGTCTGCCCTGAGCTGCTCAGAGCAGCGTGCTGCAGTGGTTGTAGTCCCAGTGGAGGCTTCATCCTGCCTGAAATGGCATGTTCCCCCCTGCCAACTGCTTGCTGCCCATTCTTTACTCTGAATTAACAAGATATTTTTGCATTTGTCAACCAGAATAGTCTCCAGTTTCTGTTGATAATTATTTCTTAGCTTCTGCTAAGAAATTGCAGGCAAGCTAATGCCAGCATTTCTGGGACTCCTGCTCTTCGTACACTCCTGAGTCAGAAATAATAATAATAATAATAATAGGGAGCAATCTCTGTACAGGTCTGATACAGCATGTTTTGCAGATGGTGGGGACTCCTTCTGCTAGCTGAAGTGGGCGGTTGATTAGAAATTTCATATCAGCCTTACTTTTCTGAAAGGATTTCAGTAAATGATTTGGTCAAAGACAGAAGAGACATGTAAGAGAAAAAGGAAAAACAAACAACCAACAAAACAACCTTAAAGAAGAGCGGCTGAATGTTACTCCTGCAGTGTGAGGATCTGCTCCATTGATGTAAGCAGTCATAAGGACACACGAACAAGCACTGTCCTGGCCAATAGTCTAAAAGGAGGAAGTGACTTGGGAAAGTTTATTTCTGCAATTAGCCTTTCTTATGGCTGTAAGCATGCAGTGCTATAATGCATCATAAGGAGGAAAGGGGGGTGTCAGGGGCACTGAAGCAGTGTGCCTCCTTAGCAGCTGAGATCTTCCCCTGGGAAGTTGGAGTTAAAAAAAGTGGTTTGTTGTTGTCAGACAGAGCAAATGAAATTACACAGTAACCTCAAGTCTGACACGTTGTGCTGCTGCTCAGCAGGATGCATCTCAGAAGGGCTTAGAAAAGCACCGCACTGCACGTGATTGCATATACTTATCTATAGATGAATGAATTTCTCACAACTCTGGAATTTGAGAAGGTGATGTATCCTATGACTCTCCAGATACATATACTTTGTCTCCAAAACCTGTTACATGGAGTTACATGGAGTTAAAGTAACTGATTTGATTGAATTGCCACTTGAGAGTGCCCTTTCAAGGATGTGAGCTTCTTTCTTTTTGTTTTAGGAAAAAGAGTGCTAAAATTAAGACAGGATACAAAAGGGAGCACATCAACATGGGCTGCGACATGGATTTTGATATCGCCGGTCCTTCGATACGTGGAGCCCTGGTGCTTGGCTACGAGGGCTGGTTGGCAGGTTACCAAATGACTTTTGAGACAGCAAAGTCTAGAGTAACCCAGAGCAATTTTGCTGTCGGCTATAAGACTGATGAGTTCCAGCTTCACACTAACGTGTAAGTATTGGGGGATGGGCATTACATAGAATTTAAGAGGATTTTGATGCTTCCGGAACAGTGATGGGGCAGAGTTTCAAAACTGGAAAAGGGGGGGAAGTTGGCTCTGATGTTTCTTCTTCATTTGGGATTGCAAGCTGAGTTTTACAGTTGCATTAGCTTTCCACATGTATGTGGGTGCATCCACAGTCCATCCTTCTGACACACAGTGATTTCTGAAATCTCTTAGTGAAATCCTAAAACAAGTGGGTTTCAAAAATATTGTTCACGAGTGTTGAGGTAAAAGCAATGCCTCCCTTTTGCACACGTAAAAATTGAACAAACTATAGTGTGATCTGTAGAAGAAGGAGTTTAATCAGAGAATGACAGTAACAGACAAAGGGGATCCAGCAGAAGAGGTATGGACTGGTTTAGATTCGGGATTGGCAGGGATATGATTGAAAAGTTTGCTTTAGTATTGCAACTCCTAATAATCCATATACACAAGCATTTGTGTTTTCTGAATGTTTGTGCAGAGAGAAACCAGGATTAAATTCCTCGAAAACTTAATTTTTGTGCCCCCCGTTCCTCTTAAAAAAGCAATTAATGTCCTCAGTAAGACAGGCTTTTTTTAAATTAAGATTAGGCAATCCCTACTCCACCCCCTTTACCACTCCCTTGGGTAACTGCATGTTTTGCATGTAGCAGAGCTGTTGCAGGCTGTTCCCATTTCAGGGCTGAACAACCGTTCCACTTTCCTAGAGCTGCTGCTTCAAAGGCTTTCTGTTCTGGCTCATGCTGTTTTGCAGAGATCTGGTTTAGAAAGTTGCCTTACAGAACAATTGAACCTTCATAGCCCAGGCAGCGTGTTTGAAGGACTGCCAAAGCACAAAAATTTGGGCAGAAAACTTTCATCAGACCAATACAAGGGGTCCCCCTCCACTCAGCAGTTACGAGCTATTCCTTCAAGCATAATGGCTTTCAACTTTGTTACACTGTAGTAGTTCAAAACATTGTATTATTGGCTTTTGCTATAAAATGCAGTAATTACTATTACTCCTGATTAAAGCAACAGCAGGGAATAACATCAGAGCATTACAGTGGGATCTGAGCCTCTGCTGCCGTTCCTTGGATCCCTGAGGGTCTGTTATTAGGTGATTGTTACTATGAGCGGATGATGAATGATCTTCAAGAGGATGCCTTATTTGCTTGTTTAGTATTCATACTCTACCAACCGACGGGCAAAAATGTATATGTGTGATATGAACAGAAATCTTAATTATCGATATGAATGGCTTAGCTGGGTGCTTTTGGCGTGTTTCGACTTTGAAGCATGTAAAATCCAGGAAACTGTTGTATTTGGAATTTGCATGGCTGGCGTGCTGGGTCATTATATCTAGGCAGTTCAGTGTATCAAAAGGATGCTGTGGCACGGTTGATGAATGAACTAGGTGGGGCTCGAAGCATCGCCTTCTGTTCTGCCTGCTTCACAGAGCAGCCAGGGGCCTGAGCAAGTTGCTCTCCTTAATGGTGCCTTAATATCTGCATTTCCATCGGGGGTAATGTTTTTGATCTATGTATGAGAAGTGTTATTACTATGACTAGAATTAAAAGGAGCTTTGATTTTTATTTTTTTAAATAACTTTAAAATAATGTAATAACACATAATAACTAAAGGGAGGCAGGGTTGGATAATTTCTAGTTTTAAATATGATTTTCCTCACCTTTGGAGCTTAGCTCAGACCGCCCCCCACTAATGTTGCAGGTCAAGACAGAGCTGTATGGGAACCTTGCACAAAATCTGCCTGTGTAACCAGCTCTCCTCAGTCCTTTTTAATTCCTCCTTTTCTTGAGAGCCAAGCACATGCAGTTATATGTGAGCTTCAGTCTTATCTGAAGTAAGTATTGTAGCCTTTTTCTGGAAGAATTGCTCTGACAGTTTAAAAAGCTGCTGCTATCACTTCAACATTGAAATAGGCTTTCACTGTGCGACTGTTATGAACTGACGTACACTGTGCCAAAGAGGCAAAAGTGGAAAGATTCTAAACTGCCTTTTAAAGTCCCTGATGGCTTGCTATTGTCCAATAATTGAAGCTCATTTATTGCATAACTTAGAAATAATAATAGGTATTTATCTGCAAAGATCTCGTGGTGTAAAGCTGTTCTGTGCAATGTATCCTCTTCTAAGAAAATGAGTTAACATGGAAATTCAGACTTGTTTAGAGGAACTGCAGTGCTTATATAAATTATTTGCTCCTGCTTTTATGATCTGGATGCTGTAAGGTTTTGCACTCCATTTACCTCATTTTATTCCCTGTGTGTCCCTGGTGTAAGCAGTAACTGGAAGTTCTGCTGCTCGGTAGCCAGACTGTGGGCTGCCATCGTTCCACGGTTGGCTACAGCTCTCTGCAAACCCAAATGAGTTTCATTTTAGTTTCAAGTCCAGAGACTTCTATAATGAAGGCCATTGAATGTGGTATTCATTTGTAAGAGCTGATAGACTTGGAAATTAAATTGGCATCTTCACTTATGATGCAGTTCATCTGTGTCAGGTAAAAGCACGCTGATGAGGCGCTGTGATGGGGGTGCAGCCCCTCTGGGCACTGGGAAGGTGCATGTCTGGGAACACAATTATTTCATAGAGAATAATAAATGTCTTTTCTACAATGACTCCTGTCTACACAGCAGGGAAAATGGGAGGCTGTCATCATTAATCTATTTGTGATAGTTTGTCGTGATGTTTTTTTTTTAATTCATACATTGCTTGTTGAAATATGATAACCTTCAATGAATTTAAGCATTTAAAGATGACTTCATAACCAATCTGGCCAAAATCGTTGTTGTTACAGAGAAATTAAATGAGGTGCAAGTGAATGTTCTGCAAATAGAGATCTAACTGAAAAGAAAAAGAAAAAAAAAAGATTGCTTTGGGATACAGTTTAAACCTCCACTGCTGTGTTCCTTCCAGGAATGATGGAACAGAATTTGGAGGCTCCATTTACCAGAAGGTGAATGAGAAACTGGAAACTGCTGTGAATCTTGCTTGGACAGCTGGTAACAGCAACACTCGCTTCGGAATAGCAGCCAAGTATCAGATTGACCCAGATGCCTCTTTTTCTGTGAGTGCCATACACAGACATTTGTAAGCATTTGAAAGTAGCTTCTTGTAATAGAAATGTGAAGCAACTTTACATCAGTGAGTAGAGTAGTTTTGAGGCAGTTCCATGGTATGTGCCAATTCTGTTGCCAATTGGATTGGCACATGCCTCTCCTTGTCTCCCTTTTGGCCGCATGAGAGCACAATTATTGGATTTCCCTTGAAACTGATACAGAATGTTTTATCCTATTTATTGGGCACTGTTTTGAGAAATTTTCAGTCCGTATTTTTGAAAAAATTACACACACAGTCAACAAAAGCAGTGTTTGCAGTGACTGTGGATTTGGACTATAGATTGGTTGGTTTTGGAGTTAAGTTACAGCAAAAGTTAACTCTAGATTATTTTTTTGTCTGTGATTTGAAGCATGAAGTTATTTATGCATTTAAAAGGCATGACGTGATTTCCAAGTGGGAAGGGTTTTGAAGAAAAATAACAAATTATTCACATGTGGTATTTTTCTCCATTAAGGCTAAAGTGAACAACTCCAGTCTGATTGGACTGGGATACACTCAGACTTTAAAGCCAGGTAAGTCGATGCAGAAGAAATTCAGAGGTCAGTAAATAGTATTTCAGCCTTGAAATATCAGAGAGGCTTTTTGCAACAGAATGTGGTTGGTTTTGTAACACTGCTGTTCTGTGTGGCAACCCAGTGGTGAACTTTTCCACTGTCTGCTCTGTTAGTTTGGGATGTGTGTTGGAAGCAGAGTTGCTAGACCAACAACCAGTGGCCATCAGATACTCTTTTGTTGACACCAAGTCTTATCACTGAGTTTCTTTGCTTGAAAATGTGATGTTCCCAAGGCCTGCTGGTCCAGGACGAAGGCAGTCTTACAGCTGCCTGAGTGGTTTTAATGTAGTCTAAAAAATCTGCTGCCAGAATACCAAGCAGGTTGATTACTACATCAGACGTGGCTCAGGGCTTTTCATCCCAGTGTTTTAAAGAGCTGCAGAAGGGTGAGTAAATGTCAAGGTCCCAGTTTTTCATTATACCTGAGTCTAAAATTAGATTCATCCGTAGGCCACCAGCAGTGAACTCACTGAGAGCTTTAGTTACTTGGAGTGACCAAAAGTAAAGTCTATCACTGTGGTTTGTTTTATCCTAACTTTGAGAATTAGGAAGATGTAATATTTGCTGACTGCCTGAAAAAGTCCAGACCTTACATGGCTAGCTGCCAAATGACATGAATGCAGCCACTCAGTGAATTACAGCAGATACTGCAGTTACTGAACATACAGCTCATTCCAAGTTTTAATCGTTGTCTTTTCTCTCACTTCTCTCTGTTTGCAGGTATCAAGCTGACATTGTCAGCTTTGTTGGATGGCAAGAATGTCAATGCAGGTGGTCACAAGCTTGGTCTAGGATTGGAATTTGAAGCATAAAAAGAGATTTTACAATGGTTAATTTGAAAATACAGCATAGCTACCTTCAGAATATAGTGTACCTTTCAATGTCGTATGTCTGGGATGCAAGTAATGCTAAGTATCAGTCCTGCTAGTCCTGGTTAAAGACAGCTAAGCTTTAAAGTGATGTTTCAGAAATGGAGACAAAAAGCATTCTAAAAAATCCGAATTCCAGGTGTTAATTTTTTTCTGTTTTGGAATGTTATTGCCCATCTTATCTGTCAGCTGCCACATGATAGCAAATAGGAAGGTATCATTACCTTTACTAACATATTGACTGCACAAGGAATATGTTAGCGTGATGCAAGACCCGTTATGTCAGGAATTGCAGACCACTGTTGTCCTGTTAAATCTTTATGCAAAATGTTGACACTTGAGGCCTCAATTCACTGTGGAATGTGCAAACTTGCCTGAAAAAAGGGATTATATTTTTGTTCCGATGGATGTTTCACAAATGGTTTGTCTCATTTGGTTCTTTTACACCTACAGCTGTCTCCAGAACGCTTTAGGTTGTCTACTTTGTGTAACTGTTGCCGAGAAGGTTTGATGTGACTCAGCCAATACTACTTGTCCTGTGCTGTGGTTCCTTTCCCTTGCACTGACTGGAAAGCTTGTAAGACAGGGCCGTAATCAGGGAAGAGTGTTTGTAACTGCAATCACATAGTTGCATCACGAAATTTAAAATGGACTTTTGTTTTATTACCACTTTTTTTTAGCAACTAAATGGGTACATTTTTAGAGTCTTCCATTTTGTGTGGAAATAGACCCCAAAGTGCTGTACCTGACACTACTAAAACTGGATAAAAAAAATCAAACCCAACTTGAATAAAATATTGAAATATCACCTTTTACGTTGACTTTGTGTGTTAACTGGGAAGGTATTTTTGTACTGATTTTTTGGATCTGCAGGGCAGCATTTTAGTGCTTTTCTTAGTAGTACGTGCCAAAGAGCTCAGTAAGGGCAGTATCTGAAGGGTGCTTACAGCGAGAGCAGCGTTGGTCTCTTCTCACTGGTGACAGAATGAGGGGAAATGGCCTCAGGTGGCACCAAGGTGATTTTAGGTTGGATATCAGGAAACACTTCTTTACAGAAAGGGTTGTTTAGTGCTGGAATGGGCTGCCCAGGGAGGTGGTTGAGTCACCATCCTGGATGTGTTTAAAAGCTGTTTGGATGTGGTGCTCAGGGCCGTGATTGAGCAGAGGGCTGTTAGTTAGGGTAGGACGGTTAGGTTAAGGTTGGACTCGATGAGCTTTAAGGTCATTTCTAAGCTGAGCAATTCCATGATTCTATAGTAGAAAATACAGTTCTATCACCCTCTATGACCAGATTGGTGAAAGCAACAAACAGCTGCTTCAGGGATAACCAGAAGCTACTGAGGGCGTTATTAAAATGCCTCTTGAAATACATGTCAGGGTTGGGGCATCAACCGCCAGCTGCCATGGCTGTCACTGGGGATAAGGCCGAGCGCTTATTCCCCTCCTGCTGAAGTCCATAGATCTGCTTGGCATTCCTGGGGGCAGCGCTGAGCGCCACGCATGGCGGTGGCACTTTGCTTCGGAGGGCAGCGGGCGGACGGAGCCACCCTGCAGCGGAAGGAAGGGCCGCTCCCTTTTCTATCAGGGCTGGGCGCGTTTCCGCCTTCTCGGCCCCTCCGTTCCAACTTGCAACAGCCCGACCGCTCTGCAGAGCGCCTGCGCGTCCTCATCCGCCTCCGCGCATGCGCGGTGGGTTCACTTCCGGCGCGCAGGCCTTCTCTCCTGCGCATGCGCGCTGCTCTCCCGGCGCGGGGGGCGGTGCTGTCGCCACGTCTGTGGGAGTGCCCGGGAAGATGGCGGCCGCCGGTGACGGGCGCTCCGCGGCGGGCCGCGCGCTCTGCCTCGTCCTTCTGTGCGGCTGGGCCATGGCGGCACGCGGCCTGCAGGCCTCCGGTGAGCTCGGCAGGGCGTGGGCGGGCGCTGAGGGCGCACCTCGGCCGTGGTTTGTGGTTTGTCTTTTTTTTCATTGGGTTCAGATTTCGGCCTAAAAATCGGCCCGGTCCCGTCCGAACCGCCGGGGCGGTGATGCCCGCGCTGTGCTCCTGCTCTTATTGCTTTCCTAATTGTCGCTTTCCGATGCGTCGTAAGGCTGTGTATGTCGTACTCGTTAATCCCGGTCCGTGTCTGGTTCTATTGCTCTCCCTGCTGGTCTTCGTACGTAGCTCTCTCCGAAAGTACTGCCTGCCGTTCATTTCCATGGAAACAAAGAGCTCAGTAATGCGGTGGGATACAAGACGTTCTCAGCCAAAAAACGCCGTTCTTCTCCTCGGTCACCGCCGTTAGCTGTGCGTTTTTGCCAGTGCTGAACGAGGGTCTGCGTGTGACACTGACACAACTCTGCAGCAGTGGCGGTGGCTGCAGTGCCCGCTGTTGGTTGCGCTGTGCTCACAGCCCGGGTTGGGATCCAGAAGCGTTCACCAGGCAGCAGTGAATGCCCGTGGGTGGGAAGGTCGGACCTTTACTGCCCTCCCCACCATCTGCCTGTGGTGGTTTCGGCCGACGTTATAAAACAGGAGGCGTCACCTGTGGAGCAGCATTCATAAAGTTTATGTTATCCTGCTGTTGATTCATAGTTCAGTCTCTTGGACCTGCAGGCCAGCTTTACCAATAAGATGTGTTTCAAAGGCAGTGAATTGCTGTTTGTTTCAGGTGCGCTGCTGCTGGGGTGGTGAAGAGAGGACCTGAAGGATGGAACAGCACTGCTCTGCACCTGGGGTTCCTTTCCTGCCCCGGTGCTGCGGTGTTCCCCGCAGCTGCTCTGCCTGCCTGATGGGTGGGGAATAATGGAGGAGGTGGCTCAGGGCGTGCAACAGAAAACTGTAGGAAATAAAGAGTTTTTAGTGCCAGAAGTCACCTTGCTTTCTAAAATGTAAATTTCCCTGGAAGTGAATTTTAACCCTGTCAGGTATTTTTACAAGCAATCTTTGCTAGTTCGTCTGTCACTACAGTTAAACATTAATATCTGTTTCTGAAGATAAGGCGTCTCTGGAGGCCAAACACCGTGTCTAATGTCATCAGACAGTGTCGTGTAACTGCAAACAGTGCAACCACTGATTATAGTGCCAAATAGTTTTGAGTAGATATCATCAATCAGTGCTGGTTTCAGTGCTAAGCTTGCCACTCCTGTTAAAGAGCCACAGTTTTTCAGGAATAAGAGGAGTTTATTCCTTCTCACTCGTATGTGATCAGAATAGGTGTAGAAAATAAAGCAGTGTTCCTTGCTTTGCTGATCAGGTCCCTAATAGCATGTATATTTTAATTTGGTGTAAGTGACCTTCCAAAGAATTAACTGAATGTGACTATATCTGGGCTCTGACATCACAGTCCAGAGATGTGGAGGTGTTACTGGGCAGTTGTTGACATGCCCTTCCTATGGGAAAGGTACAAAGAGTCTGTATCTGCTTCCCTCCTGCTCTTCCTCCTGGGTGAGCACTCAGATGAGAAATGTTTGTGAATTCTTCCCTTCATTTCCCTATCTAATGAAAGAAACAGCTTTTGGAGAGAGAGAGAGAGGTGTTCATCAGAATTACTTAGTTCAAAAAATGGCGTGGAGTGTTTGTGGAGAGAGATTCTCCTTCATTTTTTGAATGAGAGGCAAATAGTAATAACTAAATAATTTGCATCCAGTATGTTTTCCTGTCTCTGTGAAGTTTTAAATTGAGTAAATTAATAACACTGATTTGTCTGTTAAAAACCAACTAGCTATAAATGTGAGACTTTCCTTGCAGCTGCCTTTCCTCATATTTATCTCCACACGTGCAATTAGCTGGTCTGATTCCTGGGAGGAGATAAGAGTTCCCTAAGCTTATCCTCTGAAAGAGCAGAACAGTTAGTGGTGATATTCTGGTTTGAACTAATAATTTCTTCAGCAGTGACAAATGTTTTAAAGGTAAAGCAGCTCATCTGGGGCTTAAGCATAGGGAAGCCATCATGTCTGGTTCACGTAGGATGAGTGAGTCTTCTCTGTTCTGTGGCTGATTAAAGGGTAATTCATGCTAGAAAAGGGTACCATACAAACAAGAAGTGTTGTAACTGTAACTATCTGTGTTACATAAATAACCTGATTCAGTATCCCCTGAATACTATTTTACTTGAGAGTAACTTGACACAAGCTGTTGGCTCAGTGCTTCATTTCTAGGATCTGTAACTCTGGTGAGGCAGGGAGCACCTCAGGAGCACTTAATGCAAGTTTTGTTCCTTGTTTTTTAAATAAACTTTGACGTGCCAAAAATACAAGGCAGGTATGGTTCTCCTATTGAGAGGCCTACTGAAATTCTAAATGTGTTCTTCGTTTTTAAGGTGCCTCCTTGATTGGAATCTGGGATTTTATAAGTAGCCATTTTTTTTTCATTCTAAAAAGAAGTAAATATAAAAAAGCAAACACGTCAGGTTTACAGTGTGTTACTTCCTGATTCAGCTCTTCCTGGTGATGAACAGCTGTGTTATAGGGAAAATAGTGACCAAGTGATCGGGCCTGTACAAATCTCCAAGGGGTGCAAAGACACGTCCCTGACCTTCCAAGTCTGGGAAATTAGCACACTGAATTTGGCACACATATGCAGTAAGTGTGCACTCTCAGGTTATAGTTCTTGTCTCACTTAAGGCTTCTCTTTTGACGTTGCCAAAGTGCAGGACTGTGTATTTCTGTGTATGAATTTGAAAAGGGTTGTGGTATGAAACATATCCTGCCTGGCCTTGTAAGATTTCTTCTCTGTGCCTGTGGTACTTTCCATTTATAATTGAAGTTAGTGCCTTGTACTTAATATTGACTGTTTCTCATCCCTTTCTCAGGTGCTGTGAGAACAGAGCTGGTTCAGAATGTTTCTTCTGGACATGAGAATGAAACACTCAGCAGCTCCCAAAATTTGACAGACAACTGGCAGAGTGTAACCCCAGCAAAAAAAGAGACGAGCCCCACAGCAGCTAAAATCAGTTCTGTGACTATAGGGAAACCATCCACAGCAAAAGATGACTCTCCACCCTATGTTTCTCATGTGGTGACTGCTAGTCCTGTATCTCAGGTGGATGTTGATGCTTCTGAGGATACTAAAATCGAGGAGGAAGATCTTCTCACAGATTTGAAAGACACACTGAATAGTTCACCACCCATAGAAAAAGAAATTATGGATTCAGATGGCGATGACTATGATACTTTTGAAATGACATCAAATTCCAGGTACAACCCAGACCTCCTCGAAATGCCAGAAGATGATGACTCTGACACCATCAGTAATTACAACGAGGAGATCAAGTCGCTGGATGAAAAGATAAAGTATGTGTCTGTCTCAGGGTTGGAAGAAGAAGAGGACAGCCATTTCTTTTTTCATCTGGTTATAGTTGCCTTCTTAGTAGCTGTTGTTTATGTCACCTATCACAATAAGAGGAAGGTAAGTGTGCTTTGAAAGGTTGAGAGAAACAACTTCAGGATTTAAAACAAAGTTGTATTGCTTTCTAAACTGTTTTAGAGGAGGAGCTTAGCTTGTTGGAAAATGAAATCTTTGACCACTTAGCTTAGTTGTGCCACTAATGTGCAAATCATTACTGTCATTGTTATCTCTATAATGAAAATGAATTTGAATCAAGCATTTTAGATTGGAAAATGAAATGATAGCATTGCTGGTCAGTTCATGTTGAACACTGGTAGTGTGTATCACTGAGTTCCAGACATGAGAGCTGAGCAAAGTAGCGTGAAGGTGATTTTGGTATTGCACAGGGTTATAAACAGCACATGCACTACCACCGATGCTACACAGATATCTGTACTGAAGGAACTGTGGGCTGAGTGCTGTGGTTTGCCAAACTGCAACTAAATTTGTCAGCAGGTGACTTGATGGCAAGGATGCTGTGAAAATGTCTGACTACTTGTGCTGTGTTTTATAGCAGCAGTAATATTATTGCCAGGATAACTGAGTAGTGCTCTGGTACGAATACAGCTGTTAAGCTGTTTGAAACTGAAATGCTTCTCCATACCACAGTGTAAATGGGTTTCTTTTTCTTTCAGATCTTCTTATTGGTCCAGAGCCGAAGATGGAGGGATGGGCTGTGCTCCAGAACAGTAGAATATCATCGTTTAGATCAAAACGTTAATGAAGCGATGCCTTCTCTGAAAATTACTAATGACTACGTATTCTGAAAGCACTGTGATTTGAGTTTGCTGAACTTATCACTCTTTGCCTGCCTAGTCATGTAATGATATTCAGGTATTCTAAACATGCCACTTGTACTGATGTGAGAGGTAGTCTCTTGGACCTGGATGTTTCTGAGATTAAATCTCATGCAGAATCAAGGGCACGACGCGTCTGTTTGCTACTTTGGTCAGATTTTAGATCAGCTATAGAGATGCATTTCAATAATTAGTGCCATTTCCATTCGTTAAGCTTCTTTATTTCTCTCTGGAGCAGTCTTAATACCAATCCGAAAAAAAGCATAAAATATTTTAGGTCTAATAAATTAATGAGTTTGGCATCACTAAATCAAATTAATATCTCTTTGCTAATCACTTATATGGCTCATAAATCTTGCTATATTGCAAACTTAAAATATAATTGCTTTTTCCCGTGCTCAAATTCTGATGCTGCAGATCTTTCATCTTGTCTTCTTTGGTTCTGTTTTTGCTTTGCATAGCTTGATCCTATTCTAGGCAGAATAGCTGGCATGACAGCTTCATAATTTCTGTATGTGCTCATGCAGCAAATCATTTAAAAATAATTATGTAGAAAGCATTTGATTTCAGAAGTTGCGTACTGCCATACTGCCTACTTCAAATGTTCCTCATCTGTGAGAAGGTGTGCAGCTTCATGACTGTCCGACTGATACTAACGACTATTTCATTTTCTTTTGAAATTAATGAATGGAAAATAAGCCTTGTTCAATAAACTTAACTAAAATAGAGGTAGTTGACAGGCTTCCAATACAGCAAAGCTTTCTGCTGAATTTTAAATCTGCTGGGAAAGAGGTCTGTGGTTTGGTGTTATAAACAGGAGTGGACCGGGAGAGTAAGAATGCTTTGTTTTGTTGTTATTCTGACCCAGGTAACAGGCAGATGAAAAGAGCAGTGTGTGGGACTGCTGGTCTGCAGACAGCAACTCCCATATTTACACAGCAGCAGTGTAAAGCAAGGTACCGGTACGGTAGGGTGTTCTGTTTTGTTTAAACCTTGTCTTTTCTACTTCCATTATTTATGTTTTCACGAGTTGTAAAATATAAAATCGTAGTTTTCTGTACATTCTGTTGGTGATTTTGTTTTCAAGTTGATAAATATGTAAATAACGACAAGTGGAACCCCATAATTAATGGCTGGGTATTCAAGTAGCGATGTACCATTTTGGGAAATGAAAAGATTTGCAGCTGTTGGCACGAGGAACCCAAAGGCACAATACTGCCTTAAGAATGAAGTGCTAAAATTGTAAATCCTACCATTAAATGCTTTGTTTTCATAACCACCAGAAAGTAAAGCACAGACAAAATACCCCCAAAGTCTTTTCTTGCAGTAATTTGTATCATATTTGGACTTGTATCACTTAGTATTTTGAATAAGGTTTTTAAAATAAATGACGATAATAAGTTTGTGGGGTTTTTTAATCTTACCTATTCCACTGCTTTTATACAGTACCTTATCATAACGAGCCTGCTTCAACTTGGGATTGGGCAGCATGCTCAGAATGATATCTTGTTACTGGTGATGTTGCTCTGTGTTGGGGAAGTTGTGTTCCTTCCAACAAACCCACATTTTTTACATTTAAATAAAAACCAACACTTTTGCTGGAGGAAGAAGAGCACGGCTAACAGCCACATGGCTTGGTGGGAATCAATTACCAAACCTGCTTCTTTGCAGTTTGCTTTGCTGCCATTGCAGTGTATTTTGCAATTCTATACTGTGACAATACTCACCCCACAGCTTCAGTGCTGTGAGTTGCATCTGCCTGTATTTAGGCCACTTTGGCTGTACTGCTGAAGGTAATACATTCTCTTTTGCAGTGGCCCTTTATCTGTCCTTGCTGAACGTGCTCATGCATGTGGTGCCCTTTGAGGAGAAAATCCCATCTCGAGCTCTGTGCTCCTGCCACTCATATCAGTGCTGAAGTCTTTTTGTTTAGGTGACCGATAGGAGATCATGAAGCCATGGCTCACACGTGTATTTTGTAGCAGTGTGCAGCTAACCATGCTTCCCCCAGGCACTTAAGATGAAGAGCTGCTCTTTTCTTTGGCTATTTTGCACATTCTCTTTGTCTCACAAGTAAGAGAAAATTTTCTTTTAAATCTTCATTTTTATTAATAAGGCTTTTTCTTTACCAATGACACTGAGGGAAACTATTCTGAGTGGTTTTAAATTATAGGAAATTAACATTCATCTGAAACCCTTGAAGTTCTTCAAACGGTTTCATTTGGAGGTTGTCTGAACAGATGCACTCCTGGGATGCTCATGTACTGTAAGTGCTTGGGGCTCTATGGGGCTGGTGGTGGCTATATGAAGCTGCCCCACCTGATGGGCTCAGTGGTCTCTGATCATACGGGAGCAGAAAGTTTGTGGATGCATCTCAGCTGATCAATTTACATAATGATGTTGGTGGAATATCACTGTGTGTGGGAACTGCTGAGTCCCGGCCTGCACCACTGATGGAGCACCTGGGAAAGGACCCGGTCAGCCCTGGGAGCACAGCTGGAGGCAATTCAGCTGTGGGACTGGAAGGGGTGCAGCCTGGGTGCACCTCTCATAGAGCTCATTTAAGGGCTGACTGCCCCTCGGGAAGGGTTTCTTCCTGGAGGTCCCTCCTTGGTGAGGCTTTCCCTGCAAACCTGCAATCTTCTGACACGGTGAGTAATCTTCCTTTATAGCTCCTCTCCATTGTGCTGGTCCTTCTGTCATCACACCTTAGTTGTAACGCTTTTCCCATCGTATTGATCTGTCCAATTGCTACACAAGGAAATCTCTTCATTCCCAGTAAGCCTTGGAATGCTGCCTGTGCAGGGGAAGCACCTCGATGAATTGCCTGGGTGGTTTGATGTGCTGCTCCCTAATAGCACCAGTAAAAGGGGAAAGGTTTCATGTGATCCAGTTCTGTAGGACCCCAGTAGCACCAGGAGAGTGGGACGTGTGTCATCCCTGCTGCAATAAAAGAGCCATTTGCTGATGAGGTAATCAGGGCTGAACTACTACTTTTTAATTTCTTTAATTGAATTTGCTTGCGGAAAATTAAGAGCAGGCAATGAAAAATTCATAAGGTGCTGAGATCAAATAGAGGAAAAAGCAAACGGATTTGTGTCAGATCTCACCAACGAGAAACGTCTGATGAGTTCCTCTACTAAGAAAGGAAACTTTCTCGTGTTAAGGTGAATTATGGCTTCCATCAGCGTGCCGATAAAAGGAACGGAGTATCAGTAAGAGCTTTCCCACTTAACTTCTCGAGGGGGGGGGGGGGTTGAAGCTCTATTTCTGTAGGTTCTCATTAGTGGGATTTTGTGAAATGAAGGAATAACGACCGGGATTCTTTAAACAAATGATACATTTCCCTTTTACCATCCAGGAAATCAGGGGTTTTAAAATACTTTAATTTTCACCCAGTAGCAGCTCATAGCATCCGGCTGTCCTCAGCTGCCGCTTTGCTGTGTGCGGGGGAGCAGAGCAAGGTTTGTGTAAGCGGGGTGATGAGTTACGGGAGATGAAGGGGATGGGAGACGTGGGATTTCTACAACGCTACAGAAGCAGTGGAAAGGGGAGATGGGCCGTTTTGATCGTCACGCGGGCTGAGGAGAGGAGCAGCGCTGACAGCTCCGCAGAGCTCCCGCAAAGGGCGCAGATGTTCCGGCGCGGCTCGAGGCGGCTGCGGGCGGGAAATTTGAAAGCCGCGGCTGATGTGGGAAACGCGAGGTGACCTCCAACGGCCGCGAGCGACCGTGAGGGAGCGCTGCAGGTGCGGGCGGGGGGCGCGTGGGGCTCTGAGCAGCCGCACCGCGGGGTGGGCTGCGCTATGGCTGCCCGTCCGTCCTCACGCCGTGCGTTCTGGCTCCTGAAGGTAGGTTTGTGCTCAGCCCGGACGGGAGTTCCTCTTTCATTTTTAATCCTTTCTCCTAGTTTGGTTTTTAGTCGCTCTGGGACACCGAACTGCCTTACGACGCAGCTAGACCAGAGCCCGAGCTGGCCCAAGGCAGCCATCTCTTTTAGGATGGAGATGGGATGTTTGTCTTGCAGCAGCAGTAAGCTTAATTTGGCTGCTTTTAAAGCTGTAATCAAACTACCTCATAAAGCCAACCCCAAAACGAGCATTTTACATGATTAGAGTCTGAGTGATCGACTTGCTGAGGTCTCAGCACGATGACGAGCTCTGTCTGCAGGCCGGGTGCTTTGGGCTTCCTTTCGCTTAGGGGCTGCTGACTGCTGTGCTGTAGGACGGCAGTCCCGGCGCAGAGGTTTGGGCTGCAAAGCGTCACAGCTCGGTCCGACCGCTTCCCAAACCCAAACCAGAGCTGCGTTCCTGCAGTGCTGAGGGTCTTTATGGCTGTGCTCACCCTCGTGTAAGGCCGGCCGAGCAGTAATGCTCGGGGCACAGAGCAGCACAGCCACTGCCGTCGTTGTGCCTTTTCTTTCCGACCCCGCTCTGTAAGGAGCCCGCGGTGCTCTTTCTGTTGAACTTCTCTGATGCAGAGCATGCAGACGTCCTCACCACCACAAACGGCTCATTTCAGAACTTCTCAGCTTCGCACTTTGCAGTACACCTAATTACAAAGAGAAGAATGAGATTTTTTTCTGTAATTGGTCTTTAGATCGTTATCAAAATCATTTAGTGATCTCCTTAAACTTATTTTTAATTACAAGGTCTATTACCTTGTTAAGTTATTAACACTGAAAATCACGAATCTCGGCGATTTCCCATCCTTATGAAAATGAAAATACGAAGATTGGGTTATTCTTATTGAGGTGCATTCATTACTAAATATTAAATGAATGCGGATCTTCTCTCTACAAAGCTGTAAACCATGTTGCAATGTATGCAAGGAAACCGTGGGATGAGAGGCAATGCTTACATCCTCCACATAACTGCACGGGGGGACAGCGAGCAGAATATTCTGGGATGCCTCCAGGGCACAGCTTCCTGCACTGTGACAGGTGTTAAGGTTAACTCACACTCAGCCTTAATACTTCTACGTTCCCATATTAAATTATAGCGGGGTGACCTCTGGAGCTGCGGTACTGGGGCAAGGGACAACAAGGAATCCTTTCCTATGGTGCAAAGGGTGGGTGCGTGGCTCCGTCAGCCGGCAGTCCGCTCCTTCCCCCCCCCCCCCGCAGCTGTGCGCTGTCCCGGCCCCGTTGGGCGCAGACCCCTCTCGGGCGCTCCCCCGCGCGGCCGCCAGGGGGCGCTGCTGCCGCGCCGATTTGAGCTCCGTTTTGGCTCTCACACTTTGCACGTTAGCTCGTCTGTAACTGTTTCACTTTTGTGCGACGCAGCAAAATATCCTCCAACGCCGAAATCGCGGCTATCGAATTCTCAGGAAATGTTTTCTCGACCCCTTGTGCGTTCCTGCTGTAGGACAAGAGGAAAACATGCGCATACGGCGCCGAAAGTCCCTGTGTGGGAACAGAGCAGTGGCTGCAGAGCGAATGTTGCTAATTGTGGCGGTATCGGGTGATGAATGTTACCTGAGACCATCTCAGAGCAATATCCAAATGAGTGCCACGTGTGGGAGTGAAGGCGGATTTAGGGAGACATCACCGAGCTGTAGTTTGCAGATCGGCTGCATTCCTGATGCCAATGGCCGTTTCTTTGTTGCCTTTAGTGTCTGAAAAGTGGTCGCTTTGTGTCTGTAAGTAATTAGCTCACCTAATTACGTGCCTGTGAGGCTCAGCTGAGCAAGTCGCACATCGGGCTGCTCCGTGCAGCGATTAACGGCTGCGATCAGCTGTGGCTCCCAGCAGCAGTGCTGGGGGTCGGGGGACGACCATAATGCACCATTAGGAGCCCCCGCGCCTCCTGGTTCCTGTGCTGCTTTCTTTCTCTGCCAGTGCTGCTCTTTGGGCACGGAGCAGGAGCCCGAGGGAGAAGCACCTGTGGCAGAGGTGGCTGCTCATTAAGAGAACGGCAGTGAGACTTTGGGATAAGTCAGAGCTGATGTAGGGGCTCGGCAGTGGCACCGGGTGGGCAGTGGATCACAGTGTGGCTGCAGTGCTGCCTTGGGTACCTGAATGCGCTGTGTGGGAGTGGAGAAGTTCTGAACTGAATGCAGGAAATCCCTTTATTAGTTTAATATAAGAGCTGTAGCTCCTTTAGGGCCACGTGGTGTGGTGCTTCTTGGGGGTAAAGTCGTGCAAAGCTCCTCAGGTTCTGCTGTTAATAGCAATAAGGGATAAGGATGCTACCAGAGCGCCCCGCTCATCTGCCTGCAGTGCAAACAAACAGCTCGGCACAGGCTGAGCTCGGACGGACAGGCAGAGTGGAAACGGCAACTGCAGCCTTTGGTGCACTGAGATGAATGGTGCTGCACTTTGCCTTCCTGGTGCCCCGGCTGCTGTCTGAATTCCTCCCTGCTCACAACTGCAGACAGATGCTTGGCTAATTGAGAGCTGAGGCTGCAGAGGCAGTGGTCCGGTCTGTGCCGCTGTTTCTCAAGCGGGATTGCACCTCACTTCATTAAGAGTCCCACCCACTTGGTGCAACAAACCGAACATTGAAGGGAAAACAAAAAGCCCCAGTTAAACTGAGCACCTGGTGCAGCACTGTGAATGAAATCAGCTCCTGTTGTGGCAGCTGTGCTGGAGGTGCAGGGAGGGCACACGGTGCTCTTCAGCCTTCCTTGTGTTGCTTTGGGATCGGGATCTGCAAAGGGTGAGGAGCAAAGCAGGGATGTGCTGTGAGAAACTGAGCCCCCGCTGCAGGGACTGCAGGATGGGGGAAATGCCCCCTGCTTTTCCAGAACCAGCAATATCCCATTGCAAAGCACAGCCCAAAGCAGCCACAATCACAGCTCCCCCAGCATCGGTGCAGCAGCAGTGAAGTCTTTTGAATAAAGCAGCGAGGTTCTGTATTTCAGAGCAAGATTATCTTGAAATATTTACTATAGAGGTGTTGATGGAAGCAGCATGTTTGTGTCAGAGCGTCTGCCTGACGCGTTGGTTTTCAAATAACCCTTCGCTCCTGAGATACTTAAAAGCTTTTCTAAACATACTCTCCCATCTCTGGGGGGATAATCTTGCTCGTTTCAGATCTGGTCTGCTAAAGGCTGCCTTTTTGCTTGTGAGTGAGAATATTTGAATGTCACCATTTGTTCCCTTTGGTAAGGGGGGCTCTCCCAGCTTTTTCTGCAGATGTTTACTGTTTGTTGTGGAAATCAGTGGTCGGAGGTCTTTGCAACAAAAATGAGAGATGCAATGTATCACCCATTGCTGTCAAACCTGGAAAAAAAAAAACAAATAAACAAACCCAGGGCCCAAACCCTCTGCCGTTTTCCTCAGTGGAAGGCACATGAAAGCCCATTGCTTCCAGCAGAATGCTGACCCCAAGATTAAAGTGCCAGAGTGAATGGTTCTCAGACTTCTCAGTTGCTACACATCCTTGGATGCAACAGTTGCGTGTGGAAGTACGCAGGTGTCAGGCGGAGAGATGGGCAATGTTAACTCTTGGGGTCTGCCATCCCAAAGAGAGTCTTGTGTCAGTGTGAGGTGGCCCAAGCAGCTGGGAGCAGAGCACCTGCAGCTACCGGGTTCTGCAGCCAGCTGGGCAGGGCTGGGTGCTGCCATTTGGGGTCACGGCCACATGAAGTTCTGTTCTCATTCTGCAGCCCAATGACTGCATGGTGTTTCCCTGCTCTGCTCTTTGCACAGAGCTGGGGGTTTCCTGTCCCAGCTCAGCACATGGCACGGCCCCCACTGCCCCAGTGTTGGGATTATAGGAACCCGTGGCATTGGGGAACTGAAAAAGAAGAAAACATAAGAAATTGGATATTTTCCTTTTCAGCTACAGTTTTCATTATTCTACCAAATTTTAGGGCTTTCCATGTGAACTCCAGTCTCTTACTTATTTTAAGCAGATTTACTCTTTATAAATAAAGATAAGAGAATTACAAAAGCTCTGGAGAAGGCCAGGCTGTGTGGTGAGATGCTGTGCAGGAGCCCTGCCAGCTGAGTGACACGTGCTTCATTCGGTGCCATGTGAAGGACAGAGCTCTCCTTGCTTTGCAGGATGCTCACCTGCAGCCCTGGGCTGTAAAGGGCCACAGCCTCCCCTCTTTATTTCCCTTTCTATGTCCAGTGATGGCCATTGGGGCATGGTGTGCTGTTGTGTACCTCAAGCTGCTTACGGCAACACAGCTGTGTGTTACAGAGGGAAAGGAGATGCTGTTAAGGTAGGCGTGTGTTTTCCAGTCCATCCACACAGGTGTCCTCTCTGACTGTAATGCTCTGAATCCCAGTTAGGCACTGGTACGTGCTATGAATGTGTTTTTTGCTGAATGATAGCAATAGGATACATAGAAGGTGCATGCAGTAAAAGCATGGATAGCTTTCAGCTGCTGTTGGCAAAATGCTTGATTTGGTTCAGGCTGCTAATAACAAATCATCTCAGCTGGAGATGGGCTCTCAGGTACCTTTGGTGCTGTCTGAGCTGCAGTCACAATAGTGGGGCTGAAGCTGTGTCAGACTGCAGAGCTGCACATCCCCGGTGCTGCCTGCAAAGTGACACCGAACATTTCCTTGTGGTTCTATAATTTCCTGTGAATGATTGTATTATGGTGCTGTCTATAAGCCGAAACCCAGCACAGAGCTGTGGTGTGCTGCAAATGCATTTACACCACGGAAAGAAGTGAAGCTGAGCCAACAGGGTGCTTCCCTATGAGGAAAGGTTGAGGGAACTGGGCTTGTTTAGCTTAGAAAAGAGAAGGCTCTGGGGGGACCTCATTGTGGCCTTCCAGTACTTGAAGGGGAGGAGGGGGAATGGCTGTTTACAAGGGTGGATAGTGATAGGACAAGGGGGAATGGTCTTAAACTGAGACAGGGGAGGTTTAGGTTGGATATTAGGAGGAAGTTTTTCACCCAGAGGGTGGTGACGCACTGAACAGGTTGCCCAAGGAGGCTGTGGATGCCCCATCCCTGCAGGCATTCAAGGCCGGGCTGGATGTGGCTCTGGGCAGCCTGGTCTGCTGGTTGGCGACCCTGCACATAGCAGGGGGTTGGAACTGGATGAGCATTGTGGTCCGTTTCATCCCAGGCCATTCTATGATTCTTGGTGACTTTCTCATGAGCATTGCAGGGCTCTCTGGTCTGCAAATCACAGCAAGATTTCACCTCCCTGCCTCTGACTGTGGTGTCTGCGTGGCAGTTTGTATTTCTGGGGTGGCTGCAGCAGCTGATTTGCACTCAGGCAGCTTAATCTTAAAAGGAAAGAGATTAACACTTCTGTGGCAGCACCATTTGCAAGGAATAGCACACTCCTTGTCGAGAAGATCATCATTGCTGTAACTAATTAACGCAGCATGCTTAATTGCTTTGTGCAATTGAGGGTGGAGTTCCATTTTACCTCCAGTTAGTTGGAGATGGAGTGGGGAGTTTTGGCATCCCCTGCATGCAGAGACTGGCAGCGTGTGGAGTTCAGCATCCAATTATTTTGTTTTATTTTGATGTCTGAATAGATGGGCTGCTTGGCTGTGTGGTTGCCAGAATGGATTTGTAATGCAGGCTACCCAAATATTTGGAAAATGAATCTCAGCAGCCCTTCGGTGTTCTCCAACCTTCAGTAAGGGACCTGGGTGTGGAGCCTGCAATTATTTTCCCTTGGTTGAACACTGAGAATATTTAATTGCCTGAAAGCCGTGATGTCTGTCAATCACGTTGCCTCAGATTTCAGGCTGAAAGGGCAGAGTGATTCCTGAAGACTTGTTATTAAAGGAAATTACTAGTACAGCTGGCTCAGATATTGCTAAGAAACAAGATTATAGATGGGTAATGTTACCATGGGAAGCCAAATGCTTTAATCATAGCCCAGCACGTGGCAATAG
This sequence comes from Gallus gallus, assembly GCF_016699485.2. Taxonomy (NCBI): domain Eukaryota; kingdom Metazoa; phylum Chordata; class Aves; order Galliformes; family Phasianidae; genus Gallus; species Gallus gallus. The sequence continues at coordinate 15,665,901 of NC_052544.1, forward strand.
GATTTTGAAAGCCACACTGCCACAAGACGTAACAAAAGCTGTGTGTCAGGCAGGTATCTGAATATCAGCAGGCACTGAGGGAACTTCTCAATGGCTGAATTGGCTGTGAGGCTTTGCAGCCCCAGCACTGAGTTCTGGCATCTGTCTTGCATGTGTTTTACACGTGGATAAATACCTGCAGAGCTTCACGGGGCAATGAAGAATTAAACCCTGGGGGGGATGAACACAGAACTGTCAGTTTTACAGAAGGTGGGAATTCTGTGCCAGGAGTATGTTGCACTGTGAGGCTGTGGGCTGGTTCCTGTTCACAGCTGTGAGCAAGGGTTGGGCGGACCCTGTGTCTGACCTCATCTGGCACTTGTTAGTCAGCTGTGACGTGGGCTGCCCTCATCTGCAGCCCAGAACTGTCCCAGAATTGGATGGGCGGCAAGAAACAGCAATGGCAAGTCACTGCTGTGAGTTAGTGGGACTCAGTGGAGGAAATGCTGCGTGGAATTTAGTAGAAGGTGGCTGCATCCAGGGAATGAGTATGTCTGGTCCTGTAATTGCTGGGAAGTTTTCAGGCTGAGCACCTGATGGAGCTGTAGGTGTCCCTGATCACTGCAGAGGAGTTGGACCAGATGGTCTTCACTGGTCCCTTCCAACTGAAACCATTATATGACTATGATAAAGAATTCATTTGCCAGCAGTGATTTACACCAGAGTCTTTGCTCGTCTTTCTCCTCCAGAGAGCAACTGAAGGAGGAGGATGAGTCCCTTGCTCACAGCCAGACAGTAGAAGTCAATGTTCAGGCACAAGGTGTTGAGATGTCATGTTTTTGGGCATGAAGGCACCGCAGCCAAAGGCACGGGCCAGGACAATCTGCCTGGTTCTAGTGGAAAAAAGGCCAATATCCAGGATCTGAATGTGTACAGAAACACAATGCCAGCAGTCTCAGGTCTGTTTAGAACAGCTGAAATAGTCTCAGATGCCCAAATTTCTCTTGTAGCCTGGATTAGTTGGGTTTTACCATCCCCTGTGACTCGGGCTGAACAAAGCAGCAATCAACTCATTTGGGATTTCCTCCTGTTGTGGGAAGGACTCGCCTGGATGTTTCATTATCGCCAGTGGGAACCAAATGTAAATTATACACTTAAAAAATGGAACCGATAAAAAACAAGGAGATTTAAATAGGAAAGTGGCACATAGCAGTCAGATTTAAAGCCAGCTGGAGGTTATGTAGTGGCAATGAGATTAGGAGAGCCAAAAAGAAAGCCCTGGGACATAATAGAGCTGATTTGTTATGGGTACATAGCTGAAATAATAATAATAAAATTTGATTCTGCCTGTTGCTGCACTCCCTCCCCCTGATCTCATCATGTTAATAAGATCGTAATGAAATGCTGGCAAGTTTTGGTCTCAGTCATAAAACCTGAAGGGCACACTCTGGTCTTCCCCACCTGAATGTCACAGGACAATGCCTCTCAAAGCTGCAGGCCAATATTAGTTTCTTCTCATGCAATCAAGTTATGAATATTTTGATGCATGTTCTCTTCAGCAGGATTTAGTGCCTGAACTGTGTCGGTGTCAGTGATGAGATAATACCTTTCTTTCCCCTTCTCTGTCTGTGCATAAAGAACAAGCATTATGGAACGCAGCAAGGAGGTGAGCCTGGTGCAAGCAGAACTTTCTGATTGTGTTCCTTTGGAGGAAGCCTGGTGCTCAGAGCTGTCTGCAGATGTGCTGATACACAATGAGTACCTACTAGCAATTTTCATGATGGAAAAAGATATTAATGTATTTTCTCAGAAGGCATTTCTTGGTCCATTAGCACTGGGTTAGTGCTTTTCCTGAGCTCCCAATGTCTGAACCTCACATCTCTGGGAAACAAAATGAGAAGAGTTTGCAAATGAATCTACATAGAAGTTGCTGTAAAGAAAATGGGGGTAAATTCCTTTTAAGAGGTTTATTTGGTCTTTAGGAGCAGATCCACAACTCAGTGACATTAGCACACAGGTGATGCTTTTAATCACTCCTTTTGCTGCTGAGTCTGCAGGGATGCCCTTCTTCCTCTGCACACAGAGGCTGTGAGACGCTGGGATCTGACACAAGCTCTGCCTCGTCATTGCCAGCCACACTGCCAACAGCACTGAGTGTTGCCATAGAAATTCCAGCTGTGTAGGCTTATGCTTGTGCAAAGTTTGTGAGCTGGTGGCGTTACAGCTTCAGAGACAGCTTAAACATCTCTCCTGCTGCCTTCCTCTTCCTTTTGCACTTTCTGCCCTTTCTCCCTCACCCCCTTTTTAAAACAACTACTCCCACTTTTCTCTCTGTTATTGACCTGTGGAGTTATTCTTAGATGAGGGATCTGGGCCTCCTGGGCAGAGGAATTTGTTGGCTAAGCCAAAAGGAACGAAAATGGCACCATATCCCACTACGTGAGCACTTAGCAGTGATTCAGGTTTGCTTTTTGTTAGTAGGTAAATGGAAGTCATTTTGTCCCCTCCTCCCCATAGCTAAGAGTAAATGTTATCTTGCTACACCACTGGTGGCATGTCCAGTACTATCTCAGGCATGGCAGAGGAAACGAAAACGTGGGATTTGGGAATACCCAAGGCAAACCTGGACCTTGGCTGAGCAGTGTTGTCCATGGGTGCAGCAGTTAGTTTTCATTATCTGTATAATATTATCTCCAGCAAAGTTTCTGTATTTTTTGACTGGCTGCTCCCTGGTGAGGCTGTGGAAGCTGTGCTGCAGGGAGGTTTGCTGCTGCACAGCTGAGGAGTAAGGCAGTTAACTAAAGCTGAGCCTCCGTGGTTAGACAAAATGTTTAAATGAGACGACTGGGGGAGATCTGAGTGGGAACCAAATGTGCTGTGAACTGCTGGCTGCTATTGAACCAAAGCCTGTTGGCTGGGAGTCCCTCCAGTCTGCCAGGCTCTGCCATGTCCCCTGGGTGGGCAGCACCTCTGGGGCAGTGGGCGCGTGGGTCAGAGCAGCACGCCCATCCAGATAGTGGATGTTGGGAAGGCCCCTTCAGGCTTTGTGATGGCAAACAACTTTGTTTTGCAGCATTGCATTGCATTGCAGCATCAATAATTGATATTTTTTCCAATTCCTACCGAGATCTTGGCAGCCCAATCCCTGGCAGCCTGGAAGATCTCAGCAGCGAGGTAAAAGAACTTTTGTCTAGGAAACCTGTACTTCCTGAAGATGTACTTTAATTGATGTGGCTATTAATGCAGACGAAGGGAGTTGTATTATCAAGCAAGCACCCTATCTGCTACTCTGCTCATGGATGAATGCCCTGTCCCAGGCTGCAGGCATGGTTAGCTCCCAGGCAGTAAATTATGCTGTAGTAAATTAACGAGGCATTTCATAACTTCAAAATTGATCATTTTTTAAAATAAATGTTAATATATTCAGAAGAAATTCTCTGATCCAACCCTGTCGGTCAGTGCGTGCGTTAAGGGAAAGTGTTCATCAAGATGTAATTTTGTGATCCTGTAATTGAGAACGACTGTGTATTCTTTCTAACTCACACTTTTTTATTGCTCCAGCTCTATTACACGTAGCCATAAAATGCTGTTTATGCCTATTCATTCATTCTCTTGACCCTTATTTTAAATACATTTTTTTCAGAATTCATTTTAAACTGAAAACATGTCAATCTCTGCAGGTAATAAGAGTGCTAATAGGAAAACACTCCTTAACTGCAGGCTTTCTTGATGCATTACACATCAATTGCTAATTGGACTTGGAGAAATTGCTGGAATATCTTATAAATGTTGGGTCTGATCTGCTGGAACGTTCCTCTGGATCTCTGTCAGTAAAATCAATTACTCGACATCTGGTCCCTTTCCATTTTTTTTAAGTGCAGAACAATTTGGATTTGCAGAGTGCAGTAGGAAAAGCTGGCTGAGTTGACATAAGTAATACAGGTCACAGCTCGGAACGATTTATATTTCTTAGCCTGGTTTCCTAGAGAGATGACACTCGTGTTATCTTGCAGCATACATGTCTGCATGAGGATGTATCCCTTCTTCTGGCAACTTTTGAACCCACTGACAAGTTTTATCACTCTTTTCTAATGATAGAGTCTTTGAAATGGAGAAATCCCAACGAATTTAGCGACAAGACCCAGACAGCAGAGAAAATCCTTTTTAGAGCTTTAGGAAGGGCTGAAGTGTGTCCTCAGCTTCTGGCTGAGCACCAGGGAGGCAGCGAGGCAGGGATCAGCGTGTAGGGTGCTCAGGGGAGCAGAAAGCTTCCCCAGAGCTCAGGCTTTGGAAGACGGCCTTTGGACGCTTTGCTTTGGAGTAAATCTAGAGGTAAATCACTCTTAAAGAGATGCTTGAATGCATGTTTATAATGTTCTTGGTCTTGTGTTTGTGCCCAGGGCCCCACGCTGGGGCCCTGGGCAACCTGATCTGGTACCTGATGTAGTGGCTGGCAGCCCTTCCCCATGGCGGGGGGTTGGAACTGGGTGATCCTTGAGGTCCCTTCCAGCCCAACCGTCTTATGATCCCACCTGCAAGGTTATATTCCTGCCTGCAGCACGGTGCTTTGGGGGCACATAAATATTTTTTTTCAGCCACCAATTTGTGCAGCACCCTTGCAGAGGCTGTGATAGCTGGTAGCTGCCTTCCTGCTCATCCCTTGGGTTCACTGTTACTTCTAATGTACTCACAAGGCTGCTCGTTGCTTTCACCTTGTTGTCTTACTTCCTTCCTTGTTTTTATCTTCATCCCGTTGTCTTTAATAAAAAGGTCTTTACGGAACAGTGTCTATTATGCACATCTCCCTCTTTTATTAATAATTCATTAAACAATTTAGAGTAGAGAGAAAAGGCACCAAAACAAACAGCGGGAGGTGATCAGAGCTGCTCTGTGTGTTTTGTTCCATTTGCCAGCACTGCCCACGATATTCATGGCAGGGGTACCTGAGACTCTCTGTAGATCTGGCTGTAAAAAAATACCATGTGCTTTTCTGCTGCATGGAGAAATGTTCCCTGGGAAATTGATTGATATTGAGCAAAAATGGCACCGTGCTCCTGGAGCCGGTGTTTGATTTTCGCAGGGAAGCAGACGTTGCATATGTGCTTATGAGAGTCTGCTGGGCACAGCAATTACCGGTTCATCAAGAATTACAATTCACCAGTGGCTGCACAGTCATTGCACTGAAGCTTCTGGTAATAAAGTCAAAACCATTTCAATGACATGCAGGGATTAATGCCTGACTCCAGCAGGCAGCTTGTTTTTGCAGACAACAATCTTTGCTCGTTATTTTGATACACATAATGTTGCCATAACCAACACCTTCTGCACTCCTTGAAGCTTCACATTAAGATTCACCTTTACTCCTTTCCTCCAGATGGGAACTGTGAAGATTTGCTTTGTTTTCCTATAACCTGTGCTCTCAGTGTGAGCCACGCAGTGTTGAGGCGGTGTGTTGCTCCATTAACTGCTTTGGAGCAGTCTGGGATCCAAACATGGGAATGAGTGTGCTGCTTATTCAATGGGAAGTAACTTCCCAGCACCTTTTCACACCCCCCTTTTAATAAATGCAGCCTGGTCACCATGGAGAGAGTTTACCCTCTGAGGAAAGTTAAAGGCTTCTCTCAGCGTGCTCCTGACCCCAAGTTCGGCTCTCGTGGTGCTCCTTCCAGCACACACAAAGCAGCACACTGCATAGACGCAGCTCAGGCAGTCCTCTGGAGGCAGATGGATCCCCAAATACATGAGATGTTAAACAAGTTCCCATACTTCATCCCGGCTTCTGCCACTAAGTCACAGGAAGGGATAACATTATGAGTTTGTAATTTATTTCCATATTCTTTAATCATATTTCAGTGGCTGTTTGCTTTATGACCTTTAAAACCACCTTAGATTTAGATTGATAAATGGATGGCAAATAAATTTAGCAAAATAAGCAATTTCAGCCTATGGAAGGTCAGCAGAGGGCTGTGCAATCACGACTTCCATTAATATGTTATATTTCAGTCAAAAGCTTTTAAACGCTGAAGGTTTTCAGAGGGAAAACCTATAGCTTTGATGAATGGGTTTCTTCTAATAGCTGAATGGAAAATGAAAACCAAAGCAAGGGAGGATCCACCTTGCTGCTGGCTGCGTGCAGCCCAGTGTGCCATGCTGCAGTGAGAGCATGGTGTGTCAGCCTGTAGAACCATTTGAATATTGTTAATTGCTAACTGGCAGAGATTATTCTTAATTACCACTGTTATTATGCACACGGGGCTTGAGCAGAGGACAGGTAAACCAAAGAGGCATTGCTATAAACAGACCCAAATGGGGAGAGGAAGGGGAGCTGGATGGCATTAACCCTTTGTTTCCCACCAGCAGCTCACCTAGCAGCATCAGTGAGGTCTGGGTGGAGGATCAGATCTCTCTGAGGAGGTAAAGTTTGTTGCATTTATTCCTAGCGGTGTGTTAGCTCAGCTATGTTCATAGCTGTGCTCAGGACTCCCTTATTTGCTGGAGTGAGGTGGGTTGAAGTAATGGAGAAAGCAGTCTGGAAGGCTGCCCTGGGACTGAGGTGGTATTTTCTTCATGCTGTTGGAGTAGGAAGTCGGATCTGATGAAAGCAGCAGAGAGGACTGAGAGAGATCCAAGAGTGACATGAAAGGAGGAGATTGGAAGGAGTGTTTGAGCTTATTTCTGATTCTCAATATTGTTGCTACAAGTGGACTTGAAAACCCATTGGAAGTTCTCTCTCACCCTCAAGCAATGACATGAAGTCAGTTCTGGCTCCTAAGAGCAGTGGGTCAGATCATCAGCCAGGGAATGTCTTGATATAAGAACATGTTGATTGGCTTCTGGAAGCTGAAGTTGCCTTAGAGTGGCTGTGCTTGTGGGGTTGGGGTGTGTGTGGGCTGGCAACTGGGAATGGTGGGACTGATGCACACCATGGCTGTGGGGCAGGAGCAGGGCTTGGTGTGTGTGGGCAGGTGTGCTGTCTCTGGAGCAGAACTGTTTATTAGTGCCTGAATTGCCAGTGCTGTTTGCCTCTGATTTAGTATCGCTTAAGAAAGTGATGTATGATTTCAATTAGGAAGCAAAGATGCTTACTGCATCTCCATGATACGTTTGGAAGGAGAAAAGTGCTTTGCACAGTCTTTCTGTTTCAGGGGAGGTAAATGGAGCAAAGGGTGCTGTGGGTTGCTTGCTGCAAAGTTATGTCAGAGCTGCCAGGGAAACCACGTTCACCCTGTGTGTGCCAAAGGCAATGCAGTCACTGAGTGGGGACATGAGGGAGTTACCGTGCAGGTGGGAAGGACACCTTAGGATGACTGTCCAACCTTCAACTCAGCCTCACCCCGTGCCTGCTGACCGTGTCCCCAAGTGCCACAACTCCATGGTTCTGAACACCACCAGGGACAGTGACTCCACCAGCTCCCTGGGCAGCCTGTGCCACTGCCTGACTGCTCCTTTGGAGAAGAAATTGTCCCTGACATCCAACCCAAATCTCTCCTGGCAAATGTCAAAAATGGCTGAAGCCAGAAAATTGCTTGGTGCTTTTCACACACTTCCACCATTCTTGCCTAGATATTGTTGGCTGGAGTGAGTGAGGGTGCTGCAGACAGCCAGGCAGCCATTGAGCAGCACCCTAAAAAAGCATCATCCACTGCCACCTCCCACCTCATGAGTGACTGCTCCGGCTCTACCTGCAGAGCCCATCGCTTTCCTGCATCTTCTCCAGCCCAGGGCAGCACATCTTGTTTTGCCTTTGGCTTTACTCTTAATTAAAGGTGACCTCATCACACTGCAGCACCAGTGCCCTCACACCGCTGAGCTCTACTCCCCTTCGTGCTGTCCATCCTCGGCTGAGATTCTCATCACCATGTTTTTGAGCACAAGGTGAGGCTGACAGTGAGCTCTCCAGATTCATGTACTATCCATGCAGTCCTCTAGGCTCCACTGAAGCCCTTATAAGATAATAAGAAGTTAATGAAACGCGGCACTCTATACCTCCACTACAGTTTTCATCCAGGGATCTCTGCGTTTCACCAATATTTATTAACTGAGAGTTGCAATAGTCCAGCTGGGTGCTGCGGGGTTGGCTAACACGGCTGCAGACATTTTGCTTTGGGGTGCCTCTGTCTCCAGCACTGCAGGAATAGGAGGAGAACTGTGGGCTTCGGGGTGCTTGAAGTGGTATGTAAGGGGAGGGAGTTTGGTGATAATGAATGTGGGTAAAGAAATGGAAGACAAGGTCAGCAACCACATCCCATTTCCCAGCCCTAACGTGCCCCGCTGTCTGCAGGATGGCTGTGGCTGAGTCACTGTCTTTTGCATTTCTCCTTTTAGGGAGGTGTAATGGGCTCTGCCGGCTGGGTTAAGTGTGGGGTTGGCTTTTATTTCCATTTGAAGCTGAGATTCCCCAGTGCCTGGGGCCATTCTGCTCCACTGAGGCACGTGGAGCTCCAGGCAAGGTGACACCTGACCCTAGAAAAGTCCCTTGCTGAACCAATAGAACCCTGCACAGAGATATGATAGAGAAATCACTGCTGTGATGGATGTGAGTGCGTGTCTGCCGTGTACTGTCTGTGGTAATGCATCTGGAGGGAAATGTCCATCATTTTCCAGGTTACTGAATCCCTGTGTAGCCCTCAGCCATGAGGCTAACAGTTGCCATTCTGTGTTTGCTTCAGAGATCAGTATAATCCCAACCTACAGGCTGGCTCCTTTCACAGACATTTTGTGTCCTTAGTCGTGTTTTGTAAAAAGAAACTGGACAACCAGCCCGAAAAATACCCTTCTATTCTTCATGTTGCCTAAGCAATATCTGAAAATAAGCTCCTTCTGCATTTGTACCTATTTAATTTAAAACTGCTCCTATAGATCAGTGATATTAAGGTGTTGCTCAGCATCTTTCATGGGCAGTGGTGTCTGTGCAGAGGCAAAGATGTTAAAAAGCACCAAAGCGGCCGCTCTGCAGCTCTCACTGAGCCCAATACCTGCTTTCATACAGTGGTGGATCGTGAATACTCTTGGATATATGAGGCCCATTGCAGGCAGTATGAGAGATCTCCTTCTGCCTCTCAGTATCTGACATGAATCCTTAATTGCCTCCACATGTCAGCCTCAGAAAGCCTGAGGTTTTACACTTCTTGCTGTGCTTTTTCTTGTTGTTAATTATGAATCACAGTCCATTTGTTAATATTGCTCAGTTAAATTTCTGCACCTTCAGCTGTGGCTCTTGAATAAACATTTACCAGAGATTTAAGCGAAGACTGCTATTGTAATTCCTATCCTCCACCTACCAAAATTGGATTTCCTATACATTATTTACAGCTGTTTACTGTCATCCTGCTGTGATGAAGACAAAAGCTTTGTGGCTTTTTTGCTTCAATCTGTTGTTAGCTCGCAATGACATCCCCTCACATGACTGTCAGCACAAGGGTGCTCCTTCCATGAGTGCAGATCAGAAAGGATTTACATCTGCACAGTGTCACCACTGAGGATACTCTTATGAAAAAAAAACCACTTCTCATACAGCTGCTTCAGGTTGTATTGTCCTTTTCTCTTGGTTTCTGCTGAGAGAGGATGAGCCTAATAGGAATGAATTGGTGCTGAAGTCACCTCCAGCATAAGGTCAATCCCTGTGGCCAAAGCAAGCCACAGTAACTGAAGACCACCTCTCCTGACCCCTCCTTTTGTGGCACTGGAGCCAGCACTGATGTGCAGAGCTATTTCTCAAAGGCATGGAAGAAGGAAGAACCTCAAAGCACTGAGTAGGATCATGCAGCGAGAAGCCTAAAGGAGAGAGTACCTGAAATCTCAAATCAGTGGAAAACTGCTCATTGTTTGTCATCCTTTCTACATCCCTCATGTTTTCAACTTCCTGTGACTCCACTGTATGTACCTGCAAACTTCTCTTTGCTCCCAGGGCAGGAAGGATGCCAGTTCAGCAGAAAGCAGACCAGTGTGTCCTTACCCAGGCGCTGCCTTGCACACCAAGGGAGAGCCAGCCTCAAGCAAGGGGCAGGGACCAGAGAGCAGCATGTGACTCAGAGTTATTTGAGAATATTTCCTGTAATGGCTCTAGTAATTGGGTCTTTATTTTAATGGTGTAACAGAGAGATTTCTTTGTCTTTATTCTCTTTGAAAGCCTGTAAGAACAGCTCTGCAGTAAACTCCAGCAATAACAAAATGTGAATGGGATAATATAGGCATTATGTACGAGTAGATGTTCTTATTGGAGGATTAATTAATTCTTAACCTGTTGCACAACAAACACGATCTGTGTGAAGCAGTGCAGGTAGCAATAACTGGTGCCCTGCAAAGTTTTTCCCACCCGATTAAGTGCAGATGTAGAATTAAGGAGAGCAAAGGCAGATTTAGGGTCACCTCCTGCAGCCCAGGTGGAGTTTGCTCTTGTGCAAAGGTTCAGCTCAGGGCATTTGCAACACCAGGCTGTCATCATGACATGTGTCAGAGGAGCTCCTGTTGGGCAGTGGGATGGGATGGCTGTAAGGATGGGGCTGCCTGCCTCTCTCCCTGCTGCAAATGGGAGAGGAACCCCTTAGGGCACACTTTCAGGTGGATTTGAGTCACCAGGTATCCTGGTTGCCTACTGAGGGGAGAGGTGTAGCTCACCTCGCAAGGTGCTCTCTCTTTGCAACTTCATGTAGAAGAAAGGGACAGTTTATCTCAATATAATGATGGCTAATGAGCTTATCCTATCTACGGTTAAAATAACTTGCTGAATTATTCATGTGATATTTGGAATCATGAGTGTGGGAACAAATTAGCTGACTGCAAACTGGAGACCGATGTTGCTCATTAATGATGCACAAAAGGAGGCTGGGCGAGCAGGCGGGCTGGCTCTGAGTGTACCAATGGGTGTTCCATGTCAGCAGTGCTCCTTCTGGGCAATGGTTGCATGGAAAAGTATCACGGGCTGCACTGCTGGCTGAGCAGCTGGGTGTGATCAAAGCATTGCATGGGGCTGGGGTTCCATGCCCAGCACTGAGGGTGCTCCTGAGCTGAAAGGTTTTGCCTGGGATAAATGTGTGGCCATCTGATGGGGCATTTATTCTACAATGCTTCCACTGCCTGTGCAAGTGGTCCCAACAAAGACCATTTGGTTCTAGAGAGCTTTTGGAGATAAAGCGGTACCTCAGGTTGCTGGGTATTTAACAGAGTAATAATTTCCTTCAGGCTGTTGTTAAAAAAGTCATATAACGTGGTGGATGTCTAGGAAAGCCATCTCATTGACTGGAGATCATCCTGTGGGCACTGCCAGCACAGGAATCAGTCTTCCAGCATCAAAGAATGGGTAGATGCTTAAGGACTTAGGATTGCATTAGTGCTGAGGATTTGCTGGATGGTTTGGTGTGCCATCAGATAAGGATGATATAATACAAACAGGGCACGACTTGGATAATGAGGGGCTATATGGGAAGTGATATGATTGCTTGATTAAGATAATAGTTGAAGCATGTGGAGAAGGAAATTATGATTTATATATTGCTGATTGTGAGGTTTATTTTAAGGACATAATTTTAAGATTGTTAAAATCAGAAGGAAAGATTCTGAGCAAAATGAAGTCACCAGAAGGAAAAGAGAACTTGGGAGTGAACCAGAAATGTCTGAGGCTGTCCAGGAGGGTCTGTAAGCAGAGAGGTGGAGGTGGTGGAGAACGTAAACATGTGGGCTCCTGTTCTTAGCAAGGAGCAGAACTGGGAGCCGAACACCATCGGGGTCAGGAAGGAATTTGTGGACGTATCCACCTCATCTGTTGTGGGTGGGTGGGTGCTGCTTGAGTTTGGCTGGCTGCATGCAAACTTCTGCTACTGGCTTTCCCACCACCTGCACCTATGTTGTTGGGGGGTCCCATTGCGTGGGGTCTGAGCTATCCCACCCCACCGTGTGCCTTAAGCCACCTGCAGGCGGACATCTCTGTGCTTCTGCTGTCAGCAGCATGTGAGCATCTCTCCAAGGCAGCAGTTTTCTGCCCGCACTGCTGATTTGTTCATCTGCAATGTCTTTAATATGATTAATGTGGAGGGTTTTGCAAACTGATCAAGACGGACCTGGTCTGCCAGTAATTTCAGCTAAATTACAGTGATGTTCAATTTCAAACATACCTTTGATACGGTAATAGAAAAAAGCTAATTTAGCATATTGCACAGACTTCGGGTAAAGCGGAGGTGATGCTGAATATTGATCAAACACAGCCGCTCATGTAGCAATGTTGGGGAATAGTGATAAATACTTCTGTAGAGACTGAGTAGATTTACACTGCTCTCCTGCAAGCTTGTCCCTTAACTCTTAATACCTTTAATTAGAGCTGCTCAGGGCAGGCTTTCAGCTTGCTTCCATTGTGTTCCTATTATGAATCAAAAGTTTATTTGCTGCTCTGGTTGATGTGTGGGAAATAATGATACTGCACATACGCTGGCAACTTGTGCAGCCACCATCAAAGTGCCATGGTGAATGAAGCCACGGAAGTGTTATGGACTTGATGCACAATTTAAATAGATGATTTTTCAAGCCAAATAAAACCTTTCACATTGGGCAGCAGATGAGCCACCTTTATGTGCTCCAAAGCAGTTCTCCTCTCTCCTAATTAATAACACAAACTAGTGGTGCAATGGATTTATGCTTGTCAGCAGAGCAGTTTGCTGTTGTGCCACTGATGAGTCCATGACTTGTTGTGTCCCAAGTGCTGATAACACCCAGAGCTGGGCTGGGCGCTGCGCTGTGATACGGCCATTTAATTCTCACATACCATATAGTTATGCTTGTATTTTATGTTAATCTCTATTTTTCCCCCCTGTTTATTCAATTTCTACCATAATAAGCTCAAGAGTGACCCAGGTCATGGTGTGAGAACTCGCTGAGCTCCAGCCATGAGTGCTCGCATAGGTTTTGGAGAGCAAAGCCAAGGGGACCACCGGCCCATGGGCATAGAGGCACCTGGTGCAAACATCCAGAGGAGGTTTGGGTTGGATGTTAGAAACAATCTCTTCTCCAGAGAGCAGTCAGGCATGGGCACAACTGCCCAGGGATTGGGGGAGTCACTGTCCCTCAGGCGTTCCAGAATGTGAAGATGTGGCACTGGGGACACGGTCAGTGGTATGGTGGCGTGGGTTGGGGTTGGACTTGGAGATCTGAGGGGTCTTTTCCAACCTTAGTGATTCTATGATTCTGTGTCACTTGGTTGTCCTTGCTGGTTGGCGCAGTGTAAATCAGGCTGCGTGCCCCCTGTGCTGGGGCGCCCACCTCTCCAAAAGCAGGCTTTAATATTGGAATGATTATAACCAAATACAAGCTTCTCTTAGGTTGAGTCCTCAATTTAAGGTTTTATTTTTAGAAGGAAACTGAGTGGATTAAGCTGAAGGCAACCTAAGTGCTGAAATGTGAGTTCAGGGTGGGACTGGATCCTGCCCAGTAGTGGGCAGAAGCCTTTGTGCTTTGGTCAAGGCAAGGCAGAAGGGCTGCTTATTGGTTTCTTTGTTTCAGTGTTTTTGTGTACTGAGATTTCAGACTGTCTGCACCACTCCTGTTGAATTTTATGAATTGGAGACCAGGGGAATTTTGGAGCCTGAAAAACAAAACCAAAATGGCCATTGAGCCCCAACAGACACAGACTGCACTCTCCATCCTTCTCCTTTTGCCAGGAGCTCCTGGGACCCCTCCTGGTGGAGAACAGCCCCTCTGTCTTTGCAATGAAGTCAAAACCATTCATGTTATTTCTGCTTTTTCCAGTGCACTGCCACTTGCTTGGAACAGAAAAGCTGGCAAAGGTCACACATTTTCAAAGGAAATATTCCTGATATGTACTCTAAAGATTTGTGGATAAACACAAATAGGCTGCATTAAAAAAAATAATTACTAATTGGAAGAATTACTAGACCTAGAATATTTAAAGTTTCTCTTAATATGTCTAAAACCAACAGAGATGCCAGCTAAAGGTTGGAGTCAGGGGTTGCAATGAATGTTTTAAATCTAACAGCAGTGTGTTTGGATGGAGGAGATACTGGAAAGAGGTCTCCTATGTATGCGCAGGTAACTGCAAACACTGCGATGCCTTGTTTGCCCCTCGGAAATACTGATAATTTATTCTACTTGAAGTTCAGCAGATGTTACTAGAGATGGACCCAACCATTCCTTTATCTCAGTGCTGGAGCAAACAGCCTTTGGGAAGACACTGGGGAGTTGGACTGGCTGATCTTTGTGAGTCCCTTCCAACTCAGATGTCCTGTAGTTGTGCCCTGCACATTGCTTTTCCTTCTGTTGGCATGTGGCCCGGGTGCCTTTGGCTGAGGCTGTAGTACCTGAGCTCAGAATCATGGGCTGTTAGGGCTGGTTTGGATTTCCACTCCCCATCACCCCTTTATATTTTTGTTCATATACATAAGATAATAAGGCTGAAAGAGGAAAATGGGTATGGTGATAGGGAATATATAAAAAGAGCAGATGATGCTAAGTAATGACCGTTAAACTACACAATAAATCCTTGGCGATGGTACAGAACCTTTGCAGCCGCTCACAAGGTAGAATTATTTCACTGCTTCCAGGCCTCGTACGTGGATATATATGTCAGTGCATCGGCATCTTCAGGGACACATCCATAATAAAGATAATACTAATTTTCACAGCAATGTTTTTTCCTGTCAGCCAAAGGTAATTAAGTGGTTAAAGGAGAACTCAGTTTGCTACCTAATGTAAAAAATAACTCATGCATTTTATGTCTCTTAGTCTTCTAACTTTCCCCAGTGTCAGGCCACATTGGTTTTGCATTTACTGTAACAACCTTCCAGTAGATGTGAGACAGAGTGCACTGGGCTGGGGCTTTTCATCACTTTTCTTTCGGGTCTGATATCCCAGCTACCCACAAACTTCAGGCATGACCAGATCATAGCTCTGAACTAATCAGATCTAATGTGGAAATGAAAGAGTGGGTCCAAAATGAGGTGAAACTAACAAATGAAAATAATAGGGATGTTAAATGACACTAATTGAAAAAGTTTCTGAGTCCTGGGTGCTGCAGTGATGCTCCTTACCCAGCCCCGAGAGCAGTTCTTTGCTTTTGAAAAGTTTTGCAAAGGTTTATAAATTGATGTAAGTCAAGCACTATGTTTTCCACCACCTGCTCTATCTTGGCTGATAGAGAAGCTGTCATGGAAGGGAAGTTGGGTTGGCAATGGGAGTTGTGCTCTGGTCTCCAAGATCCTATAGGAAGTCCGCATGAAATCAGTTGTGTAGACTTGGAAGTGCTCCATGAAGCTGAAGTAGTGAACACATTTTGCATTCCTCAACTCTGCTGTCAGGTTTCTTCCAAGTTTTACTATGCTGATCATTACTTCTGCACCATCCAGACCAGTGTTCTCTATGGCTGCATAGCACACGTTGCCAAATTACCTCTGCAGCTGAAGGGGCTCTGTGGAAGAGCACCCCAGGAGCAGATTTCTGCTCTCCTCTCTGCAAAGGGGGTTGTTCAGAATTCCCAGTGGGAACAACCAGAGGTTGAAGCTTTGCTGTGAATGTTGTTTGTGTGTGTGTAAAAGGGAGATCAAAGCCTGGTTTCCATTCTGGCCTCCTGAAGCCCTCCCCTCCAGCAGTGCTTGGAGGCAGCATCCTCTGCCTTCCTGCGCTTTCTGACCCACTGTGCCTTCCAAATGCAGAAAACACTTTCTTTTCTTCTTCTTGTTGGCTTTTTATGCTTCTCCTTGCAACAGTGTATTAGTGGGGGAGAAGCTTGTGGAAGTAAAAGGTGTCTGCAAAAAGGCTGCAACAAAATGCTTGATACTGGGGATGAATGAGCCCTTGAAATTACAGCCTGTGTTCTATGACTCAGTCCTTCTCGTGGGTACTAAAGGCATTAATTTCTGACTACTGTCTGCTGTGGGAGGCGATTTTTGTGAAATGTCTGGAAGAGGCTGGTGTGTTTCACCACACACTGTAATGAAGTATGGCAGGTTTTAGAGAGATGAAGGACTTTGCAAAGATGCAGCAGCCTGACACCGGGATTCATTTTGAGCATGAGCTGGTTCCTGTTTTATCTAAGCCTGATTCCGTCATCCTTGGAAAGGAGGGTACTTGCTTTTGATGGTGAATCTTGCTATAAGTACTCATTTGGCATGCCAGTGAATAGGAAAAGCTATCACGATTTGACATGTGAAACGTGAAGTCTCAATTACTTTTATGTTGTTTTTCCTTCTGTAGATCAAGAGCGAGAAATATATTTTAATTAAAAAGTGAAAGATGATAGCCAGATCTCAGCACGCCTCATGGAGAGCAATCTAAATGCTGGAGTGCTCCATAAGTCTGGGAGCAGAGCTTACACTGCACTGCACAGAATGGGCAGGAGCCGCAACCGATAGCACTGATGGATTTATTTGGCCATTATCTGACAGCTCCTTTACTTAAGGGAGAAGGAGGCTGCGGATGACATCCTGCATATTCAGATAGCTGTTATTGCACGTCCCTTTCTATGTTTTGTATTAAGGTGTGGAGGATCCCCATCCCACGACAATGCAGCATGATGTATTGTGCTGACCAGAAATATAAGTGAATTCACTCACTGGTTCACGTTGGCACCTAATTTGAAGGGGGTAATTCTTGACATGTTGGGCAAAAACATCTAATGCTTTTAGAAGAGCTATGTGCTTTCCTTAACCGTTTCTCTTGGTGTTTTTTCTAAAGGCATTTTGCTGTAGAAATATTAACATGTTCCTTCCAGTGTTCTATTTGAGATAAAGACCTTGGCTCCTTCACCTTTATGGGAAGTGAATCAAAACCAAAGCCCTTTGTAGAGCTCCTTCTAGGTTTCAAATGTGGTGCACCATTAAAGCAGCTTTTGTTTTCTAGGCAGAAAATTGTATTCACACAACAGTGTGCTCATTTGGGTGTGCTGAACACTGATTAACCATTAGGAGAAAAGTATTCTCAGAGCAGTCAGTCATTGGAACAGGGAAGTGGTGGAGTCCCCATCCTTGAGGTGTTCAAGAACTGTGGACAAGTGGCACTTGGGGACATGGTCAGTGGGCATGGTGAGATGGGTTGGGGTTGGACGTGGGGATCTGAGAGGTCTTTTCCAACCTGTATG
Source organism: Gallus gallus (assembly GCF_016699485.2). Lineage (NCBI taxonomy): Eukaryota > Metazoa > Chordata > Aves > Galliformes > Phasianidae > Gallus > Gallus gallus. Next base: position 15,682,957 of record NC_052544.1, read on the forward strand.
ATTCTGTGATTCTTAATATCTACCCCAGCATAACACCTTCACTTTCCTTTGAGTGCTCCAGCTGCCAAGGTTTGAGCTCACTGCATGTTGACGGTCCTTCAGCAGGAGTTTCCTCAAAGCTGCCCCACCAAGCAAGCTTCAGTGCAGTCTGTGCCTTCCTGAATAGCACCAGAATCAGTAAATCCGCTGCTAAGAGAATGGCAGTCACCGTGTTGGGTGGTGCACGGCTTAAGCAGAACTCTGTGTATCTAAAAACATCAACAACTTAAAAAGAAATCAGAATTGGTTATGACAAAAATACAGATAGATAACTATACGGCATTTTAATAGAGTCATTAAAAATGCATTATATGATCTGCGTGTCTTGCTCTAAAAGAAAAAGAAAAGAGAAAGTGAAAGTCTTTAAAAATTGTACCTCTGTGAAATCAGAACGTGCCTGGGAGGCTTTTGTTCTTTGCTCCATTAACACCAGGCTGGATGTCACTGCATGAGGCCCCAGATTTGAGGTGCCTTTGGGCCTGGGGGTGGCAGGGGGCTGCGGGCAGGAGGGGTGGGCTGTGTGTTCCCCAGTACTGGGGTTGGGTGTGGAGCGTGGGGGCACTTCTCCCATCCCCTGCCCTATCACTCTGTGCATGTAGCACATGTTTTTAGCCATGTAAAAGAGTCCAAGCAGGAGTGAACAGGGTCTTTTTACAGCAGTAGTCCTTTTGGTGCTCTAAGTCAGGCTAGAGCTCACAATAATGGTTTATTTAATATGTAGTTTATGTCACTAATCATCTTTACTTGTAAGGAACTGATTACGTTTAAACCCTGGGAAGTCAATGAGTGTTGTATTACTGATTCCATTAAGGCCAGCATTTTACTCCCTGCCATCTAAAGCTCCATGTTTGAGTAGAAATTCCTCTAGAACTCATTCTTGTGAATATGAGAGCAATGGGTGAAACTCACCGATCACACCATCCATTACTGTATTTAGTGCCAGGGTAGCTGCAGTGCTAGAAGGACTCTTCAAATAAACAGTCATTAAGTGTGACAGTGGTAATGGAATGTGCACTGTGAAATTATCTAATTACTGACACTTGGAGCCTGTATCAACAATTTGTTTTGAAATGGAATATAATTAAATTCTTTTGCTCTGTGTGCCTCCCAAAGAGCGATAAACTTCCCAACTTCAAATAACGAAGAGAGAACAAAAAGTGCCATGTAAAAACAATTTTGAACATTTGGAGGATAATATTCTTGCAAAAGCCGTGTGCGATTCCTGCTATACCTGAGCCTGTTTGATAGGATCCATTAAAACCTATTGATGATCATGAAAATGAAAAAGGTCTTCCCAAAGGAGAGGGAATAGATGAAGACAGTAACAGATGCCACTGCACCCCGGAATGCTCTGTTGGTGGTGGTGTGAGATATCTACAGCCTGATTTGGAGAGCAGTTCTGTTATTGGGTCATAGATTTGGGGAGTAATGTAGCAAAATGGACAGATGCATCTAATCTGTTATTCAGAATTGGAATGATCATAGATGTCGGAAGGTGGAAGGTCATCACTGCAGCTTGGACGGTGGGTGACAGAGAAATGTAACAGAGCTAACAGGACACTTGGAAAGGTGCCTGCAGCCATTCCTGGTCCAAATCTGCAGGTTTTCTGCAACTCTGAGCATGTGAGGGCTGCAAAGAGCAGCCAGTGTTTTGCAGTGTGTTTTGCCCTGCCCTGTGGGGTGTCCCAGGGGCTGTGGGTGGCTGGGACTCCTCTGCCTCCTGATGCATGGGGCAGCACTGCTTTGGCTGTGCCAGGAGGCTCTGCTAGGACACAGGGGAGATAGGCTCCTGAAATATCTTAAGGAGTGCCTTTCTGGGCACTAGCACGTGTACTCATGTTCAGAGTGAGAGTCGAGTTTAGGAAAAAAAAGAGGCCCTGGATAAGAAAAATGTTTTCTGGATGACGTTGCTTGTTTCTTGCTGCAGCTCCTCCCTGTTCATATCTTTAACAAGAAATCTAGGTTGCATGCAGGCTGTTGGCTTTTTTTTCCCTTCTTTTTAAATGTTGCGTTTCCTCTACTAGCAGGGAAGCCTGGGAGTAGTGTTGTCTTCTTGTTATTTTTGGTTTTTGAATTAATTAATAAACAGATAACCCAATGTTACAAAACAATGTCATCACTCAAATATCACAGCCTGTAATTAAAGTCAGAGTGGCTCTATTCATGACCATCTGATGTTTACGGCTGCTGCTTCTGAAGTGCATTGTGTTCCAGCATCCCCTTGGCTCATGTCCATTCGTGCTTTAACCTCAATGACTTTGGTGTAGTTATTTCAGGACTGGACTTCGCCTATTTTCTCTTCAGCAGAATATGAAGTCTGCTGCTCGCTCATCAAATATGGAACCGTGTACAACCGGGCAGCCTAATGCTAATGGAATCGATGCAGCAAAAGAGATCTCACAACCCCTATGTGCTTTTTACAATTTACTTTGTTCGTCACCCATTAATTCTTATATTGATTTTGCTATAAAACACAAACTGCATTCCTATCACAGCCCAAGAAAAAAGCACATTGATTATATTGGAACAAGGTATGTTGTAAAAATGAAATGCCCCAAACATTTAAATGTAGTAAGCTCTGCTAAAGTACATAAATCACGTTGTTTAATGTTGTAAATGAGTGCTGCCGTCTTAAACAAGGGGAAAAAATGGCACTATAAAACAATTTTGACACAAAATAACGGTCTCTGTTTCTATGTACCTGCCATTTTAGAAACACTATCAATAATGGTTATGGTTGTTTGCAGGTGGGGGGGGAGGAAGGATTCTCAATATCCCCTTTAGAAAGTTCCTTCAAAGTCACTTTCCAAAATTGACAACAGTGGTGTTTTACCTAGCTGTAAATAAGCCCGACTGTTACTGTGTCCTGTTTACTTTTATCATTCACTCATCAAAAACGTTTTGATGCATCATTGCTAATGATCGTTTCACGAGCCAAAGTCAAAAGGTGCGCTTTGCTATTATCGCTGGGGAGGGAACTGCAGTAACATCGAGGGCATGGACACATCACCAGGCTCTATGGGAGCTGGCTCAGACCTAATTCCCTCTTCTCTGAAAGAGCTGTCAGCACAGGCAGCCAGGGAATGGGGAGTCCCTGTCCCTGAGGTGCTCCAGAGCTGTGGGGATGTGGCACTGGGTGACGTGATCAGTGGGCATGGTGGGGTGGGCTGGGGTTGGGGATTTTAGATGGTTGTTTCAACCTCAATGAGTCTATGAAAGCATGCACAGGTCTGGGAGAGCTTTGGAAAGCCTGCAGTGAGCAAGCACAATAGAGGCAGCAGCCAGGCAGGGGTGGGCTTGGGTCCAGCAGAGATGCAAGGGAGAGTGGGGGTAAGGAGGATTTGCAGGGGTGTGAACTGCTTAAAATCCTGAGCTGCTCCCAAGGTTTTCAGGATCCACGGAGATAGATTTGAGGGGGGGGGTGGTGGTGTTGGAGGGAGGGAGGAAGAAAGCAAAACTGAGGGTGATTAAGAGAGCTTTTGTACATTTATTCAATGTTTAAGCTGGTCAGAGTGGGGGCTTTGGCTTCCCTCTCAGCACTGTGTGTGCACGATGCTAAGGAACTGGTGCCAGCTTGTCCTGAATGTGCCTGGGAAAAGGGAGGAGTAAACTCATCCCAGTTTAAGGCTCTCAGAACAGGGATGGGGCTGTTGTCTTTGCCTAATCCTCGCATGGGTCCTTCTGCTGTTTTGGTTATTGTTCCATCTTGCTTGAGATATTTATCCTTCTTTTAATTCATCTTTCCTCCTGTGCTTTTCTCACCTGAGTATCAGCACAGCCACTGCAGAATCAGGGACTGCTCTGCCAAACTTGGCTTGTCTGCCAGCTAAAGCCTCCCTGCCTGTGACTGCACCACCTTAACACCCAGCAGAACTCAAATGGCATTGCTGCAGAAGTTGCATAGAGAGAGCAGAACTTGGCCCATTACTCCAGAAAGGATTTGGTTCAGGGGATGTGGAAGTTCCTCCTGGAGCTGCTCCCACCTCTGTGGGACAGCAGGTCTGTTCTGCAGGAGCTCTGCAGGGCACTCCCTCACCCATCCCCACCCTCTTCCTTCCTCTAAGACACAGGAGGAAAAAAATCGTGGAATGACATTAATGTCATTCTCCCCTGAAATGGATTCCTGTTCCTGCAAGGTGAAGCCCATGAGGATGGTGCATGTCTGAAATCAGCTCCAAAGCTTTTCTCAGTTAATGGTCACTGCAAATGATCTCAGATCTCTCTCCTAGGAAGGCTCTATTTTCCATCTTGATGTTCTGAACTTTTTACTGGGAAGGTTAATTTTGAGCTAAGATCCTTAGTGCTACAGAGAACAATTTAAGCAATTGAAAAACTAGGAGACTTTTATGAGTATTTTAGTATATGGGATAGGGTTTTGTTTAGTTTGTAATGTAACATTTGTTCTGGAGTGCTGGGAGAGGGGAAATGGGGGCTGTGGTCTTGCTATAGGGCTGTAGAGATCTGCAGTGACACAGATGGGGTTTGGTTTGGAGCACATGGGCTCCTTGCCCCCACTGCACCCTTAATCTGCTCCAGCAGCAGCAAGGGCTGTTTTGATCCTTTTCCCGTTCTATTATTCATTATGGTGTAAAAGTACAAGGGAAATGATGTATGAAAGGTGCATTTACACTGATATGAAATTATTGTTTCCTACACAGCAAACACTCAGTGGGTACCAGGGCTGCATTTGCAATAGCTCCTTTCACTTCTTCTTAGTTTTATACCGGTGCATTACAGAAATGTTCTGCTGTGTTTCTTTGGCTCTTCACCACAAGGATTTCATTGCTTCCTCAGATCAGTCTTCAGGACTTGATCAGGGCAAAGCCCTCTGGGCATTTTGTTCTCCTAACAGCCCCTTTGGTTGGCTGCTGCAAATGAAAGCGGCTGCTGCGAGGCCCCATATCACATGCATGGTGCAGAGCTGCCCCAGCAAATCACCTGCAGGATCTCAGAGGAGCTGGAGAGGAAGAGCATTAAGAGAAAAGCCTCATCCATTTTTTTATGAGGACTAAGCCCATCGAGCTGTCTGACTTCTCCGTGCATCTGGCTGTGATGGACGGACAGAGCTGCAGCTGCTTGGAGAAGTGGCTTAGATGGATGCTTTGGTACCACCTGATGGAGCTGTTAGGAAGTCTCAGCAGGTGTGAGGGATTAGAGGCAATCCTCCCTCCAGCACCAGAGAGCTGGACGTCTGGGCCAGGTTTTGTTAGGCTCTGCTCTGCAGTGACCGTTCCCTTATGGATGCACAGCCATGTTCTGGGGACATGCAGTGACATTGGGCCAGGCAGCATGGCTGGTGGGATTCTCCATGGGATAAAATGGGGACTTTGGAAGGGAGAAGCAGAGGTACAAAGGTGCAAGGCTAAATACCAGAGCCCTTTCTCCCCTGCTCTCCTTTGTGGAGGTTTTCTAATGAGCAGCTCCTGGCAGCCCTCATCCCCTGTAACTCCTCACAGCTGTGGATGGTTAATGCAGGAGCCAGGCCAGGCTGCAGCTCACCACTCATGTTTTGGGTCACTGAGGGCTTTTTTCTGTGAAAGTAAATGAGTTTACGAGCCTGCCTGGTATTTATACAATGAGGGTGATTACCCACAACTGAAATTACTTGATTTATTTGGGTGAAGATGCTTCTTTTGGGGGTGGTGTGCTGCTTTGTCCCATACCCAGACCACCATAGCTTGGAGCCTGGAGGATGATTGGGGTGAGTTACATTTTCATGTTCTTTTTGGTCTTTAAGCTGCACTGAACATGTATCTCTCTAAGAGAAAATGGAAGGTGCAATGTAGTGCTGAGAGCTGGTGGCAGAAGCTGTGCATGGAGAGAGAAGCCTCACCTGCTTGGTTTGCTTGCTTTCATAGTTTAAGGTTGTAGGTTTTTCTTTTTTCTGATCTGGCATGCTGTTTTTATAAGTGAGCATTGTAGTGGGGCTGTAAGTCAAACTGCTGCTTGCATTCCATGCACTGTGGGGTGGAAGGCAGCCCAGCTCCTGGGGGCCCCCATGCAGGCCTTGCTGTCCCTTGGGGTAGCTCCTCTTCTCAGTAAGCCTTTATTAATTACAAGTGCTGCTTCAGAATGGCCCAGTAGTGCTTCTGAGGAGGTGCTGTGCCCTTTCAGAAGTGCTTTTCCTCACCATAATTATTAGAATTGCCTTTTTCTGCCTCAGACGCAGGTAATTGTTATTGCTGTATGTTGCTTCCCTGGATGATTATCGGGTGACTTGTATTAATATTTACAATAACTTTTTTTGTTAGTAGTTTTTTTTTTTTTTTGCTACTACAGGAAATGAAATGCAAATTAACAACTGTAAAGATTAAAACATAATGAAATGGGACGTGAACTCTGGAGAACTAATGAATAAAGTGGCTCGAAGGCACAAAAGATGTCCTTCAAAAACAAACAGAGAGATAAATAATGAGATAAATAATTTTGAGGCAATAAACTGATGGGGAGAAAGAAATACTGAGTGTGGGATAAATTGTTTCACACTGAACTTATAATTGCATTCCTTTTTCTTAATAAAAAGGTGAAGCTTCTCCCCAAAGTTAACCAACTGTGTAATCATTGCATGGTAGGTCTTTCTGGATGTACAAATCAGCATATCAAAATGTTTCTCTGTTTGCTTGCAATGTCCTCATCTGGTTATTTAATAAATATGTTGGGCTAATGGATAGAAGCAACATTGTTCTGAAAGCACTTTTGTTCTGTGCTTTTCCATAGCAGAAAGGAGGACCTGATGCTGCTGAGTGCCTTTCTGAGGGTTTAAGGCCTGGCTGTGCTGAGAGGTATTAGCGTCTCCTTCAGCAAAGCCCTGACAGCTTTGTCCTTCGTGAGGTTTGGCTTCATGGGTGCTTTTAAGAAAGAGTTTTGTTCCCTCTTTACCAAAGGGCTGAAGGTGATGCCTGTGTGCAGGTGCCCTTGTATGGTTCTTTGGAGCAAAATCATGATTGCCTGAGTCACTGCACCTGATGCATCTGGAATGGACTGTGTTGCCTTGCCTTGCTATGGTTTTATTTCAGTGGTTCAAGTTGTCTTAGATCTTGTGAAATAGTGTGCCTTTGATTTAGTGCATCTTCAATGCTGTTTCATGTGCTATTTGGTATAACGTAGCTCTAGCACAGCATGGAAATTGGTGTACCTCAAGTACTTAGGTATGAGTCTGAACTACCTCCCTGTGAAATCAAAGGAGGAGTTTCCAGGGCACTGCTCTTGGTGGGCTTCATCCTTCAGGCTCTTACCTCTGCCAGGGCTGGTGCTCTCTGAATTCTTATGGTTAAGCCATACACAGCTCTGGTATTTTGGAGGTGACGGAGGGGAGCCTTTGCATCACACTGAAGCAGCTCCCCAAGGATTTGGGTTATGACAGTTTGTTGCCTGATGGGATACAAACCTTTCTGTAATCCCAGGCTATTTGGATTACTCAATTCTAACCTGAGATGCTTTTTTCTGCTGCTTTTTGGCAACGGTTTAATCAGGGAATCCAGGGACTATGAGGTGTCTGGGTGCTCCCAGGTGAAGATGCTGCCTTTGCAGGAGAGCTTGTGCCTCTCCAGAAGTAAATTTTGATTTAGCACTGAACTTGAAGGTTTTTCTTTGCTCTCAGTGAGAAGGGACAGTGTCATAAAAATGAAAGCCTCTTGTTTTTTGAAGGTGATTCATGCAAACACCATTTGTAATTATTCTTGGTCTGATGGTCAGCGTAACTGTGTGTGATGCTGCATTTGTTATCATACGCTGAGTTGTGATGGCAAAGAGGAGGCACAAACTCTCAAAAAAGCAGAGCAGTCTTATTTCATACAACTAGCTCTTTTTTTCCTCTGATCATTTGTACTTCAGATTCCCTTGGATGGCCAAGCCCTGGCACAGCAGATGTAATAAACACTTTCTCCTGATTGAAATGTTTTCAGCTTTCTATCATAGTCTTCTTGGCTCTTAAATGTCATCTTTAATCTCTAGTTTCAGCTTTGCAGTTTTTGGTGGCCTCGAGTCTGAAGCTCGATTAGTTGGAGTTAGTGCTTCCCAACTTGGTAGCACCTCGTGATGGCTGAGCAATTAGACTGAGCATAAAAGTAATGTCTCGTATCCTATTACCTGTGGAAGATGATCTATCCTAGTAAATACATCTGGGGAAAAAAATCCTATCAACATTGATATACATTCCCCTCTACCTTTCTATAACCTTGGTGGCTAAGTTATACAAATATTTCATCTGCTGAATGCAGACATAGCTTTAGGAAGTGTGTGTTTTGGCTCTACATAAATAAAAATAATGGGCCCTGATTTTCACTTATACTGGGGACCACTTAGATCAGTTTTGGGGCTGCTGTGGGCTGTCGTAGTCTCACTGGAGCTGGTGGAGTTGGGACACCTGCACCTACTGAGGGTTTGCTGTGGTGTGGCTCACATCCCATAAGTGCCAGCCTGCACTAGGCATTGCATGGGGCCTGGGCTGGGATGAGAAACTGATCTTAATCGAAATCATTATTAAGATCTGTCACTTCCACTGTACAAAATTCCAGCTGAAAGGACTATATTTACAAAAGCTATTTATAATTGAGCATTTTACTTGGCTCACCTGTAAACAGGATATCATATTTTGCTTTGCTGCAGGGCAAGGAAAGGGGGAAAGCATGTCCAAGTGACCTGCATTACTGGCTAGTAAGGCACAGGTTTATGCAAACATGGACTCATTGAAGCCTATGAACGTCTGATTTATTGAAGTGTTATTTCTGACTTTGTCTGCTTCTCTTATGAGAAGAGGGTTTTCTGGAAGCAGTCTCAGGCTTTCCAAATTCTGTAGCTTTTACCCAAAAAACTGAGACCAGACTTAATGTTGGATAAAGCTCCAAAGTTCTCTTGTTGCTGTTCCATTCTGACAGCTGCAGGCTATGGGAGCATGCCATTGGAGGCTGGCAAGGCTGGGACTTGCCCTGGGTGCCACTAGGAAACCTGGCTCTGAGGATGCTGGCTTCATTCAGTAATCTCATACATAAACTGTAAAAGCATATTATGCTCAGTTTAAGAATGAGTCCTTTAAACCTTTTTTTTTTTGTTTTTGCCCTGTGTTAGATATCTATCCTTCAGTTATCCCAGAAAACCAAGAACTGACTTTTCAGTTTACAGCTGATAATGAAATATCTGCGTTATAGAAATGTACCACAGTGATTAGGAGCTCCAGCCAAGGATTAGGCTCTGGCTGTGTCAGATACTGTACAGTCGTAGCTCAAAAAGATGATACCTGCCTTAATGACCTCATAATCCAGCAGGAAGACAATGTCTCTGCCTAATTACATGGGAGGGCACTGAGCGGGGCTGGGGAAGGCGATAACCAAGGCAAGGAGTGGGGCTCACAAGTGGCAGTCATCAAACCCTTCCCTCCGGGTGGGATGTGACTGCTGCCTGAGCAGAATGCTGGAATTAGGGAAACGTAAAGGCCTTTCACTGGTAGATTAGGTAAATACAAATATAACATAATTGGATTGGGTGCTCTCTTCAGTCTTCTGTGTTATAAACGATGGCGAAAAGGTCATGTTTCTGCAGGCTATCTGAAGCTGAGTGGATTTATCGTCTCGGCTCTTTGTAACCCTCAATTGAAGATGTAATATCAATGGCATCGTTATCTTATTAGCTGTGGAGGATCTCTCACAACGCGGTGAGCAGAGCCCTTGACTCAGTCAAAGGTTGCTTGTCAGTGTCTCTGCTGGCTGCATTTGGAAACAAGAGATATTAAATGAAGGGGAAATCAGCTGGGCTGGGAGCTCCCAGCTCAAGTAGTGGCAGCACTGCCATCTCTTGCTTCCAAATGAGGCTGATGGCTGCACCAAGTATGATGCAGGTGGAGGAAGACAACACCTGCAGGGATGTATCTGACACCCAGAGGTTGTGGGACACTTCTGCACCATCAGCAATTCTTTAAGCTCAAGCAAGTTCTGTGTCCCGCTTCAGGTGGGAACCTGCATAGTGACTGGGAGAAGTGGATGTGAAAGGGATGCTTGGAGGAAAGCAAGCCAAAACTTGTACCTATGATAAATCAGTTTGAAAAACCTAAAAGCATTGTAGTTATATGATTAAGTGTGAATTTTTTCTATATTTAATTTTTTTTAGTGAAATCTATGTTATTATTTTGATCTTAAGTGTTAAATACGTCTAGATAAAAGCTCTGAAGAAATTACTTAAAGCACTAATGGCACATCCTCAGTGTCTTGTATTTTCCACCTAACCATGTTTTTCAACTGTGGTAACTAGAGGAACAAAGCCTTCCCTTCCACTCAGGGGTTCTCTCCTGGCTGCTCACCTGCTCTGTCTCATGTACAGACAATGACACGGGGGCACTTCACCTTCAAAATCTGCTTCTTTCTTCAACCTGAAAACATGTAATTTTAACATCATCCTGTCATGTTCTCCTGCCTTGTACTTCCTTAACTCAGGTGTCCAGTTGGTGCCACTGGTCCATAGATATTCATGTTCCTTCTGGAGGGTTTCACATCTGAAAGCAGGTGACAGTCTGGGGCTTGTCTCTGTCACCATTGAGGTCTTGAGGTCTTTCCCTGCTGACCACCTGAGCCAGCACATGTTGCTGAGGCTGTTACGTGTCCTTATGGTTATTAATGTGGAGCTGGAACTTACAACTGTGATGAATCTTTAATATACTGACGGGGAGAATGAAAAATACTGCTGCAGGGATGCCTGCACAAACAGCAGGGCTGTGACAGCTTCCATGTGTGAAGAACAACTTGTCCATCATTACTTCTGATAAGTTTTTTTTTGTCCTTTCGCCTAGTTATCCTGTTCCCAAATGGGCCTTTTTGGGGGAGGGGGTGTTACTTAGGGCTGTTCTTAGGGGTTCTTAGGGCTGTTGAGATGGATCTGTTCCAAGCAAGGAGGAGGTGGCCAGGCTGCCTTCATGCCGTATGGACATGTGTGCTCAGCCCAACATGGTGCTGGGTCCATCCTTCCCCATCTGCTGAACCTGCCCTTCAGTGGCTCCTCCACTTGTCTATTTGGGGGCTGCCCTGCAGTTTTTCTAATGAAGTAGGATGAAAACAGTGGAGCACTGAAGGGGTCTGGGGAGAAGCTGGAGTTCCTGAGCTTGTCTTATTGGTAGGATGCATGTGTGCCAGTTCAAATGGGAAATCCTTTTTTGGATGCATCAAATGCTGGTCTTGGGCCAGTATGAGTGTACTCTTGGGCTGAGTGAAGCAAGGCAGAGGCTGTTCCCTGTGCACCAAAACAAACCCTGTGAGTCCAGGATATGCTCAAGGAAACAAAGCACACGAAGATAAATGGGGCTAATCCCACCACAGCCTGCAAACAAACACCACTGCTCAAACCAGAGACAGATAACACAAACAACCCTGGGAAAGCGGTTCGGTGAGTGTCAAACTGCAGGGCAAAGCCAATATATTGCTCCGTGACTTCCAATTAGAGACTTGTGGCTGTATAATTAAGTTTCTGGTGACACTGTATTTAAAGTCATGTCAGTGCTTTCATTTATAAATACTGCACCGCAGGTGCCTGAGCTCCCAGCTAGAATCTGGTGTTCAGCATCTAATCCAAGAAGTGAGGGCTGTTTTGTTTTGTTTTTTCTTTTCGGCCTGAGGGAAGAAAATCCCTCAAGGCAGTTAAGCTGCTCAGGAGAGAAAAGAATTAAATATTTTCAATACATTTTAGTTCTGCTTTAGGTTGTAGCTGTGGATATATATATTTTGTTGTTGGTGTGGGATGCACGTGTACTCATGTTTACACATTTCTGTAAATGAGCAGTAATCAGACCTGGGACCTGTGCTCTCTGGTGTATTTTATAGTTCACATAAATTGTCAAGGATATTAGCTCATCTGGGTGGCTTGTGGGTTTTTATACACCTTCCAAAAGGATTCAGGCACACAGAACAAAAGGGCTTTGCTTTTTCCTGCCCTACTTTTGCGATCCCAGCAGTGTGTGGTGGTTGGGGGAGGCAGCTCCCCTTGGCACCAGTTTGGACAGATACCTTCTCATGTGCTGGAGCAGGGGAAATCCTCACTGAAGTCAGCAGCTGGTCCACTATGGCCATGCATTCATTGTAACTAATTTATTATTAATAAATAAGGAGTGTATAATAAAGCTGTTTGGAGCAGGAGGTGCAGGTGGGGGCTCTGTCCCTCTGCCAGCCCCAGGGGTCATAGCATCCCCCAAAAGGGACGTGGGTGCGAATCACCTGGAAGAACAGTGTGGTCATTGCTCTCATTGGGCTCCCAGCTCAGGGCTTGCTGTGCAGCCCTTGGAATTGTTGGTGCACCCACAGCTTTCTGTCCCCCTGTCTGGGCAGTTGTTGCCCAAGCAGGGTAATCAACTGCTTTCTTCTTTATATTTTTTTTAGCATTGTAAAAACCACACTTGATTTTGGTCACTGCGGTGTGTTTAGAACCATATGCAGATGCCCTTGAGTCCTTCTGCTTGCTCTTCTGTACTGACGGAAATTGTACGGTGCCCTGAAGGATGCAGAGTGCCCCTGGGCTGGAAGGAGTAGTGGGCGTGGGTCTCCTTTCTTCTCAAAGGCATTCGTTCCATCACATCCAGCAGACATAAATAATGGCACCACAGAGCTGTGAAGCTGTGTTCACTTCCTGAGGACTAAACCATTTGATTCGGTCTCGCTTAAAAGTCTGAAATTTCTGAATGGATAACTGAATTCCTGAGTCCATTAAGCAAGGCAATTTACAGTGTTCCCCAGCTTTGCCCATGGAAACACATTAACACAGTTTTCTATTTGGCTTGTAGAAAAGCCATTATCCTAAATACAAAAAAGGGGCGAAGAAAAATCATTTTGCTCTTTCATAGTCTATTGGCAGTGGCTGCAGCAGCACTGTGTGAAGCATTTGATCACTGGAAGCAGGTGGGAATGAGAGCCACAGCCTCACATTGGAAGCACTGGCAGCAGTCTGTGTCTGCCCAGGGTTTGCTTGGCAGCACCCAAATGTCTGTTTTAGGGTGGCGTAATATGAGAAATGAAGGCAGCCTCTGGAGTGGACTTGCATGATGCAGCTTAGCATACCTGACCACTTCTGGAATAGCCAAAATATATATGAGTAGAGATGGTAAATTGTCCCTACTGCTTAATGCCTCCAAAGAGGTCTTGAAGGTGATTGATTTCCTGTGATAATAGCAAAACTTTCATGTTCTTATATCCTGTCTCCCTTTTCTTATGCTGAAGAAGTATATTTCTCCTGTAGGTGTGAGGAGAAGGATGGATCTGAGGGAAATGGGTGATGTCAGAAGAGGTTCCTTGGCTGGAGGTGCTGGAGGACTCTCTCTGCTTCCCGTCCCAAGTCAAACAAATGCTCATGCCACATGGTTTTATTTTTGTGGCTTTGGCTCTCAGTGGCCTCTATGGAGGAAGTCAAGTACTGGCTAGATCTGTGGAGGTAATTTGTTTTCAGTAAATATTGGCTAGGACTTCTTAATTCCAATCTTGAAGTGGAATTTATCAATAGTTAATGCCCTTTGTCTAAGAGAGGCAGGCTCATGCAATCTTGCTGCTCAGTTTTAATGCATTTCTGCTGTCTTCCTTTCTGTCTGTGATGCTGCCAAAGGCAGGGATGTCTGCAGAAAGTCATGCCAAACTAAGCAGCCCACGTTACTCAACTAGATTGGTAACTTCAGCCTGACCCTGCTTCCTTATAATGTACCTTCAGCGCGTCAATATTGGGATTTAGCGGCAAGTCTTGCTCATCTGTCATATGCTAAGTAAACACCATGTGTTATGTGGGTACTCAAGCCTCCTATGGAAAATTGATTTGAAGATGACAAAATGAGTAGAACCTTTTCCTTTGAGCAATGACAGTATCTCCAGGAAGATCTACAGTAAGCATTGTATAAAAATAGGCTGATTTTCCAACTTAGGTACATGGAATTACCATCCAGGAAAAATGACATGTTAAGGTTTCATCTGGGCCTTGGTGAGCTTGCACACCTGGTAGGATTGTCCCTTTCCATCCAGCTGCAAAGAGGTAGAAGTGATGTACTTCTGCAGAGCTCCTTCCAAGTTACTTCACTGCACAGAGAGCTCAGCTGGGGCCCCTCTGGAGCCACTTGGGTTTCCCTTGGCTTCCCAGTGAGATTTAGGGTGTCTGTCTGTGTGTGCCTCTTGCAAGCTGCATGATCCATCATGGGCTTAACAGTGTTCTCAGCCCTTCATGCAAGGTGAAATTTGCAAGATCACCTCTCAGGAGGTCACAGTCTGAAGGTCTGGCAAGCTCTGTGCTCTACCATGCTTTAAATAAAGCAGGATGTTATTCCCTAGATTATCTTGTAAGACTTACTGCTGGGCTGCAGAGTTTGTACACTGCAAACCGCAGCAGCATGATATAAGTAGCACGATGCGAAGGCTCTACAATTCCAGCTGATGATTCACAGCAGATCATTTGATATTTAGGGCTCTGTTCATTAATAAGTTATGCTCCATTTACCTTGTTTTCTGTGGGATTTATGAGTCAAAAGTGCAGAGTGCACCAAAAATGATCCATTCGTCAAATTCCACTCCTCTCCGTGTAATTGGCTAACTCATCACCGCAGCCCCCAGGGGCACATTGCACAGATAGGTGTGTCTCACATGAGAGAGCACAGCACAGGAGGGGAAACGAGAATCTGGCTTCTGTTGGAGCCTGCAGGTGCTGGCCTGGTGTCTTTGAGCTGTGTAGGTGAGGAACTTACTGAGGCAATCTTGTTTGCCATGTGCCCCCATGTTGTGACTGCAGAGGAGAGGTCCCTGTGGGTACCTTAATGCAGTTGTTCAGCTTCAGGAGTTGGGGTGGAGAAAGGGTTCTGGGGATGTAGATCCATCTGAGTTTGTATGGGTACATGTAGACGTCACTGGGCTGGTGGCACAGGCTGAAGGAGGATGTGCTGAGTGCTTGGAGATGGAGCACAGCTGCGAGAGCATAGGGAGTCAGCGAGGGCCATCCAAAAAACAAAAGGAAGGACATGGCTCTTTATAAGAACAGGGAAACATCTCCAGACCATAATGCCTCCAGCACTGTTAAGATGCCTCCTTTTATTTTAAAATATTCTTTTTATTTAAGCACGCACATACTTAAGTGTTGGCACAATTACTTACACACCGATGTAAGCTAGAGAAGCAGCTTAATAGCAATACAGACAACAGAATGACTGCTGCATATATATCCTTTTGGTTTCCACCACTTCATGGGTAAGGCGCTGACCAGAAGACAAAGCAAAGAGAACTTGCTGCTCTATGGGATAAGCAGCGAAGCTGTTTGCAGTGTGCCATGGGGATGTGTGCTGCAAAGATCTGCCTTGCTGCTAAAGCAGGGTGACTAGCATAGATTAAGGCATCATTTTTAGCATTTGGGATCTTGTTCAAAGATGCTTCGGACAACTGCGGCATCCTGCAGTATAAATGCACTGTCTGACTCCCCACTTTGCTGGATTGCTTGATGTATGACTGCTCAGCATGATCATCGAATCACAAGGTTGGAAAGGACCTACAAGATCATCTAATCCAACCGTCCTCCCATTACCCTTGCTATCACAATGGGTAACAAGGTATCATGCTGGGTGTCTGGAATGTGGGCTCAGGATGAGGGAGGATGAGGAAGGTGGCATTTAGCTCTGTGTGCCATGAGGTGCTCAGCTGCTTTCAGGACAGGGGCTTTGGGGCTGGGCTGAGCTCCCTGGGCTGCACTGGGGTTAATGTCTGCAGGTGTTGGCTTTGGGAAGAGAGAAGCCTTGCTTTAAAAATAGACCTGCACTGTGCAATGCCTGAAAGATGAATTAATCTAAATAATTTGTCTTAATTGCTATCATACTTAAAGGGAAGAAAACCTCTGTATGTGTGAGTGAAAGCAAGAAGAAAATATTTGGAAGTGTTTAAGAGGTCATGAGAATTGGTCTGGAGCTCATATGAATGCAATTTCTATTAGGAGCCGAGTCCAACAGTGATGTAACTTATACAAAATACACAGCCAGGGGCTGCATCTCTGTTCTACTGAAGTTATTGGTAAAGCTTCGGTGTCCACAGTGGGGGCAGGATTTGATGCCTGCAGAAACATTTCATCATTAAAAGTTGATTAACTCTTTGTGTGGAGTAGCTATCTTCCACCACTTTGTTTCTTTGTGTAAATGTAAGAGCAGAAGGGCTGAGCAATAGAAATAATGCACTAAATCTGCCCTTCAGTCTGAAATTCTCAACAAAATGCCATATTAAAGGAATGTATTGAAAACATTTGGCAATAAAATCTGTATTATTATGGTCCTTTCAGACAAAGGATCCTCCGAACAGGGTACAAGTTTATCTTTTTTCCACTTAAATTTGACAGTGCAGTAATTAATACTGAATTATAGCAGGTAACCTACACAAATGAGCAATTGGATGTGTGAATTTTGCAGGCTCTGCCTCTGCTCCTGCAGGATTAGCTCTTATGCACCCAATGAGTTTTCCCCTCTCCTTGATCCTGCTGCCCAGGATCCATCTCACTCTGCATTTCTGTGCACATTTTGAAATGTCTCCCATAGTTTTAGAACTTAAAAGAAATCTGTGGTCTGTACAAACCTTCTTGATTCCCCGTCTCCTTCTGACGCTGTCACACGTCATTTTCTTTTCATTTGCACGCACAATGCTGGCACTTTTCATGAACTCACAGTCCCATCAAGCCCATACTTCAGTTATGGGCATTTCTCTGTCATATCACTTTAGGGGACTGTTAATCTTATAATTATTTCCCATCCTAATCTCAATTAAATGTGCAGGCACCTTAGCTTTGTGCTCTTGTCTATGGAAAATGAATGGTCTGTATTATTGCTTGCTGGCGGCTGAAGGTGCATTGCTTGCACACGGAGCTGCAGGCTGCAGTGTAACCTTGAGAAGAGGTGCCCTGGGGCAGGAAGGTGCTCAAACAGGACAGAGCTGTTCTCCTTTGCTTGGTTTCCAAGCAGTTCTGCCAAAGTAAAATGTTATGATTGTGGGAGTGGATTTCTGCTGCATCTCTGTAGCCACGAAGGGTTGCGAGGCAGCGTGCCCTGGGAGATGGCAGAACTTGTTAGAATTATTTGCTGAAGAAAAGCCTGTTCCTAATCAGTGTTGAAATCTGCCTAACTTGAAAGTGGATACTATGGGATGGAATTGGAATGGACAGCTGTGTCTGCAGCTGCTGTGTAGTAGCTTGAAACCTCAGCTCATGTCTTGAGGGGGAGGGAGAAAACAACCCCCCAAAAATCTGATCCCCAAAGTTGATTCTCAGCTGTCAGTTCCGCTTTCCTCCTTTCAGATGAACATGGAGATTTCCATTGACTGTACTATTTCCATTTATAATGGCCAAACAAAGATTTTTTTTTTCTCCTCTTGCTGTGCTCCTATTACTGCATTATCAGTTTTACCAATGCAGTTCTGCTGACATACGTTTGTTATTTATTACCTTGATGTCTGGTGCATTGTGCTGGATCAGGGTTGGGTGCAGACTTCCCTCCCTGGGCTTTGTGGGTCCACTGAAAGGCACAAACGTGGGGAAGGGGGTCTGGGGAGACCTTTGGAAGCAATGGGAAGCACATGAAGTCTGCTTCATCCATCCTCAAAGTGTGTTGGACATCTGTACTTGAACACGCAGCTCCCCCAGGTGAGGCCTTCAGCCAGAGTTTGGTTTTAACAGCTTTGAATTCATGTTTTCTCTTGCAATTTTTTCTTTCCTAATTCTTTTCCTGAAGGCTCTGATTACAAGTGTGATCACAAAGTTTGGTTTAAATTCAAATTAATCCAAAAGACTTCATGCTTCAGCAGCCTCCAATGGAATTATTGGCACATTCAGATCACATTTAAAAAGAAAAGAACAAAAAGCTGCTGTTTGAAGCTTGATTCCAGGTGTCCTGGGCAAAATTAATGCCTTAACACTGCAGATATCCCTATTTTTGTTCACCAGGAAGCATAACTTGAGAAAGCTGAGAGTTTTCTGCTGCCTTGCAAGAAGTCTGTGAAACGAATCTGCCCGGCAGAGATTTGCAATTGGCCACGTGGCTGCACAAAGAATTTGTCCCCCAATTTCTCTTCTAAATCAGCGCCGTGAACTTTTTATATAGCCTTGTCCAGTGCTCGATGAGCTCAGCTGGAACAATAAACATGAATTAAACCTATTTTCCTTATTCCAATCCTTTTGTTCCTATGTTACTGATTAAAAAGGAGCCATGTTCACTGGGAAGAAAGCATTGCATATAAATTGCAAGGCTCAAAGTAGCAGCAGTAGATAGCTATTTATTAATCAAGCATTAGTTATGGTAGTTAAGCATTTAGGGATAATAAAATGCAAATGTGCTTTCAGCACAAGTTGTGGCTCTTAAAAGAAAAATGAATATATTCTATAAGAAAAACAGTTGTGCTGAGCTTATGGCTGGTATTAATGGCTGAATTTACTTGTACTGGGGCTCTGCAGGCACTGCTTATACTAAGCAGCAACTTAAGGCATTGCTTGCAATATGACTTAAGTTGTCTGATCTTCTGCAAGGCGAAGTGTGAAGTCTTTCCTGGAAGGTTCTCATTTTAGCCTTCCCACCGGAGCAGCTGTTTTTGGTGCAGTGGACAGGGTCACCCTGCTGCTCATCCATGGGATGTGTGGAGGCAGAATGCAGTTTGTTGGTCTCTAAAGATTGCTCTGCTGTGAAATGGAAAGTTGTGGCCCTGCAGGTGGGGGGTTCAGTGCTGTCAGCAGGAGCAAAGTGTGCTCTGTTAGCACATGCAGACTTAGTGGGAGTAGTAGACAACCTGCAAAATGCCAGCAACCGTGTGTTGCTCCTCACCTGTTCTCCCATCTTTTCCTTCCTGGATGCGTGATGCTGTGTTGGAATTGTAGATGCACTTGGTTCCAGCAAAAACATAATTTGTAGGTAAAATCAACTAAATAAAATGCAGTGGGAAAAGTTGTAGATGAAAATATCAGGTATGGTAGATAATAGTGAAGCACTTCAGTGTAAATCAGAAAATGAGAGTTCTTGCTTTTGGTTGCTACAGCTGTGTCTGTAACTGTGGCTTGCCCAGCCATGTCCCTTATGGTGTCACACTGTGCTGGTGGGGCCACCAGGCGGGGCTGGGGGCTGTCATGCAGACAGCAGCAGCTTCACCATTCCCTGTGGAGCAATGCCATGTGGAACACTGCTTGGGTAATGGCCACACTGGAAGTAAACCTTTAAGGCAGAGGTGTGAAGCCCTGACGTCGCTGCTGAGTGTCGTCATCAGCTTGCTGACTGGTACTGCTCTTTCCTTGTATTGGAATATTGGAGACATTAAAGAGATTTTTACAGGCTAATCTATACTTCTCATTGGCTTTAATGATCTTTGCAGTCTGTTATTTATATACAGCATTATTACATAGCAAGCTTTGTAATGCGTGAGGTCGTCAATGCGCTTGCTTTACAGCTTGTTGGTTTTGCTGCTGAGCTAACCCGTGGAAGGTGCTCCTGGATATGTGCCTGGCTTCTCAATGAGTCTCCTGTATTGATAAAGACAGGAATAAAACAAGAAATCCACCATGACTCAGTAATGAGAGGGTGGTGGCTCTCTGGCACAGCTCTCTCCTTGAGACCTGCTGGGATGGGGACCTCCTTGTCCTGGTCCTGGCAAAGTCTGGCCTTTCTTGCCATCTTCCTGGAGAGGATCGATTGCTTTGCAGTAGATGACAGGCCAGGCAAAAGGAATTTCTCAAATTTCTTTATCATATAATGCAAAATCCCTTAGGGTGATCTGTTCTGTATAAAGCTTCATTGCCTCCTTCTTCTCCTATGGACATTCAATATCATTTTGAGGATGGGAGAAAGGCAAATCACTGTGCAATACTTCCTTCTGCAGCCAGGTGGATCGTCAGCCACCAAGATTTGGTGGAGATGGTGTCTGTGGCAGGGGCCCTCTAAGTACCAGGGAGTGGGGATGTCTCAGAAGGGGCAGAATGCAAAAGGAATATTCAACCTTTTCCTGTACACTTGCTCTTTGGAACTGCATTTTCTCAGCTCTGTTCCAGTGCATGGCCCTTTGTGCTGTACCACCAGGTGAGGATTTATCATCCTGTTAGTGAGTGCACTTAGCAAACGTTGTCTGAACTGCACTCTACCAATTCTAAATGAATTTTTTGGTGAGAAATTCCAGCTTTGACTTGTGCTGTAGAAATCATTCCTCTGCTGCAGTTCTAAAAACAAACAAGATCAAAGCCAAAAAAGGCACCAACCAAAACAACCCACACTTGATACAAGGAGAGTGTCGTTAATTACTAATGCAGAAGCTTAAGGAAAAGTCATTTCAGCTGTAAAATGCCTTGGTGAGCCAGAAGAGGCTGAGTGACTGCAGAGTGAGGCATTTTATGCCTGTCAAAGGAAAGTAGCTAAGTGCAAATGCACGGTGTTTCTCCACAGTGATTTGTACGTGGTGCACTTGGCAGCATGGAGGCTGTGCTGTGTGCAGCTGCACCTCTGCAGTGGGGAGGCTCACTTTGTGTCCTGGCCTTTGAGGTTATGTTCCTGTGCCATCCCATTAACTTCTCATTGTCTCCAGACTTAAAACGGAGGTGCTATGTGCTTACGTTCTGCTCTCTGTTCCTGGCCCTTTGGGTTTCTGCATTCACAAAGGCTCTGGAAGCAGTCAGAACCTGAAATTGCCTTTTGATGGGGAATTCTGAGAACTTCATTGCCTTGTGGAGAGGGACTGGGGGTTCCAGTGTGCCTGTGGTCTGGAATGTCAGCTGGGTGTGGTAGGTACCCAGGTACCTTCCTTCTACAGCTGGGTGTGGTAGGTACCCTGGAGGTATTCTGGGCTGCATCAGCAGAGTGGTGGCACTGAGGTCTGCACTGCCCTCATGAGGCCCTATCTGGATTGTCTGGGCCAGGTGCCCCAGCACTGGGGGGGATGTGGGGCTGTAGGAGCAGTCCAGAGGAGGGCTGTGAGGATGAGCTGAGGGCTGGAGCACCTCTCCAATGGAGAAAAGCTAATTCTCACGAACATGGACAAATCCATAACAGCACAGTAATTGTCAATGTGTTGCTGAGCATCTCTGAAGTTTCTGCAATGAGGATAACAGAGTGGTGAGGTCCTTACCCTGATTCCTCTGGGCCATGGGATGAGGACAGAAGCTGCTGGGTGGCACCGAGGAGGCAGCCCAGCTTCCTGCACGCTTATACCCCCTTCTTGAGTCTGTTGTGCACAGATAAGGAAATATCAATAAGCTGCATGTGGGGCTCTGCACGTTTGTTTGCTGACATCCTCAGTAACACAGGCTGCATGTCCTAATGCTCACTGTGCTGGTGTTAATCAAGCGGATCCCAGGGTGGGATTGTTACTGTGGTCTTAAGCTGCTCTGCAAATAGATCATTAGGCTGTTGCTGGCTGTGCTGTGGGTGGTCCGGCCCTGCAGGGATGAAAGAGACACAGAGCTGGGGCAGGTGATGCAGGAGCCCAGTGCTGCTCTGTGCCCATGCACCCCAGCAGTATCCAGCTGTGCGAAGCAGCATCCTCCATGCCTTGCCTGTCTGATGTGAGCAGTGGGAGTGATAAACAGCCTGCAAAACAACAGGCATTCATAAGGCTTAAATTTATTAAAGTTTGTAAAGCATTTTGTGTTGCCTCATGTGGATGCTGATGCATGGGATAATTCTCCTCCTGCGCTGGTTGGGAGGGCTGCTGTGATTTTGTTCTCCCAGCTCCTTGGGAATCTGCAAGGACTCTTGGCTGCTTTGCAGTCCCAAATGAGATTTTCTGCATCCTTAATGTATTGAACTTTCTGTATTATAAAGAGTTTCATGGCACCCAGGAGGTTTCATATCAGATTTCATATGAATAGCATTACAGCCAAGCTGAACTTCTGATAACTAAGTGCAACCCCCTGGCTCTTGGCTTTGCCAGTGCTTGGTTTTTATTGTTTTTGTAATGAAGAGAAATAGTTTGACACAAACGCATATTGAACATGGGATCCAGGGCAATCATTTTCCTTCTGGTGCTCAAGTTCCATTTAGAGATTCAGTTTTCTGGTCTGGATATGGGTGCATTCAGGTTTTGGTCACTGAATAGCTCCCAGAGGGAGAGGAGCAGAACCAGCTGTGCACAGCTGTTGGTGGTGGGGCTCTGGGCTGGGGCAGTGTTTTTAGCTGCACTGAGGAAAGGGTGAGCATCACTGCTGCTCCCAGGTGTGGCTGCTACCAATGCCTGAGCATGGAGTTAGGTCCCAAGTCTTCAGCTGGTTTCTGTCTGTGCTATTCATAAGGATGAGTTCCCACTCACTGGCTGTTTCTAGAAAAATCCAGAACTTGTTATCAGTGATGATCATATGGAGTCCATGAAACATTGGTTATTTCTTGAGATCACAACAAATAACAAAAAAGATTGTTTCTCACATAGGGGGAAATACATTAACACAGACTACAATATAAAGGGGGGAAAAAGTGAACCGGACCCAGTGGGTGCCTACTGAGACAGCTCAAAAGAAGGCAGTGAGAGGAGCCCCACTTAGCATACTGCTAATGACCGGACCCAAGAGCTCCCAATTGCTGTGCATGGTACTCAGAGCAGAATAAAGCCAGCTGTAATCTGCTCACATCGGGCCAGAAAGGTTGCAGGATGTTTTCTTCCCAACGAAGCTTTCATCTCAGTTTTGTTTTGCTTTTATTTGTTGTTTTGTAAAGCCGCTTTGATGTAAGATTGCCTGAGCGCAGCCTGGCTGGGCTGGGTCCGGGGTCCCCTCCCTGCTGGTAGAGGGGTGGGCAAGCTTGGCTTTCATCAGTTTTATATCTTTTTACATTTATTTACTTACTTATTTTGTGGAATCTGCATTTCCTATGGCAATGGGCTGAGATAATGGTGTGCCTGGCTACTGATGCATCCCACCCTGTACCTCAGCAGGTGTTTGTGGTTCATGTGCCCCTTTTCTTTTCTCCCTGCTGATTGTGGTGTTGGAAATGCAATCCGTGCCCTTATAGGAAAGAATGTGCACTTCATCTCCACGTCCATCCCAGTGCCAGGTGCAGCTGTGCCCTTCCATGCAGCGGCTGTGGGTGCTCAGAGAGTGATGCTTCAGGGCTGCACCTGCTGGGGTGGCTGAGCAGCACCCTGGGTGTGTTTATTGCTAATGAGTGGGGTTTTGAGCTGATTGGAATGGCTGTAAATATTGAAAGAGGTGCTGTAATGGTATGTGCATGCAGGCAGGTTGTATAGATTGCAGTGGGGCTGTTTCAGAGTAAAATTAGTCTTGGAAGAAATTATGAATTAATGCCAAAGGGTGGAGGGTATTGAAATATTAAATATCTCATTTATAATATATGTTCCATTATAATAATATGCATCTCATTTTGACATTTTCCAAACAAAGCATTTCTCCCTTTGGTTCCAAAGGCGCTATATGAGCGCAGAGCTAGTCAGTGTATAGATTTTTCTTTTAAATCAGAGGAACTAAAAGAGACATCTTGACTGCAAACAGCTCTTGTGTCGGTACTCTGATGGAAGAGAAATCACGCAGGCTGTTGTAAGGAGGAAAAATAAAACTTAAATGTACCTGGAAAAAAAAACATTTCTTACTGGCAAGGCTGCTTCTACCCCAGCTCTGCTCAGTTGGGAAAGTCTTGTCCAAGTTGAGAGGTCCCCATGACTTAACAGTGCTGCTTTAGTATTCTGTCAAATTAATTTTCTTCCTGTTGTTCAGATGACAACCTCAGGTTCTGGGATGGACTTGAAGGGCAATAAACAAGGAAACTGCATATTTTGTTGGAATGTATTAATAGTTTGATATGGGCTCTTTTTTGCTGCCTCCCTGGGTGCTGTCTGTGTGTGCAGCTCCCTGGGGATGGGGAGATTCCTTTCTTGCCTCCTGCTGGCTGACAGCTTCTGCTCATAGCCCCCAGCTGCTGCCATGGGCAGGGTGGATTTCTGGTGCAGCTTGCTAGCTGGAAGCATCCTTTGCACAGAAGGGATGATGCTCAGGTGTGGGATGGCTGTTGCAATGTTATTCCACTGAGTTATTGTTTGTAAAAGATTGGAGATGGTTTTCAGGGTGAAATATAAGAGTCCAAGTTAGAGGTTAGAAAGGATTTCTTGTAATACATGTTTAGTTTCAATGGAGAGCCTATTTCCTTCAGGTTTAATTAAATCAAGGTCATTAAAACTATATTGGGGTTGAATTTATTCCTAATTGGCATGTCTGGAAGTAGCAGTTGCTGCGAGGTTCTCTGTGCAGAATCACTGGGCAGAGTTTCACAGAAGTTAGCTGGTTTACTGGAATACAATTAATAACTTTCAGTAAAGCCCCTGAAGGTGGTAGGGCTGTGCTGTGCAGGAGGTGACCGTGCTTTGGTACAAGTCAGCAAAGTGGCAGCTCCCTTTTTCTCTTTCCTCTTTTCTGGATGTATTTGCTCCTCCTTTCCTTCATGTTTTGAGACTGTTTCACAGATGCACAGGCATTTCTGTGCTGGGGAAGGAATGCTACTTAGATCCTGATTAAATGCATGCTTTGGAAATGTTTATTAACTGGATTCTTGGCTGTCTGTAGGAGTACGCATCTTCACTGAGGATAATGCGGATAGGAGCGATGCTGTTGCTCTCACTGAAGAATGAAGAAATCCCCAGCAGCTGGATTGATCCCACCTGTTAAACTCTTAAATGAATTCATTCTTCTGCTCCTTAGAAAATATTATTGTATTGACTGAACAGTTGGGATGGAGTGGCACCCAAAGAGGTTGTGGGACAGACTGCTTCCCCTTTTGGTGCTCAAGAAGCCAGATGACAATTTCAAGCACTCCTGAATCCATTGCTCTTCCAGGTTACATTCAGAACTGATGATTAAGCTGCCTTTAACTTTTTAATCTTGAAATGATATTGAGAAGTCTTTAAAAAGATGTTAGAGTAAAACAACGAACTTTCTAATCAATCACATGATATTATAACATATTGGAAACTTATTAAAAATGGACCATTATTCTTTATGTATCATATCTTACTATCTAATCTATCTATATTAGTTACTTTTAAAAGGAATTGGGTGATAAATTACTCCATTACAGTGGAATGAAGAGACTTAAGTTCTTCAATGGGGAAACTCCAAAGGAGATTCTTACAGAGACTCAACAGTTGCAAACCACGTTACCTGCTGCTGGCGTAGGGGCACTGAGTGATGCAGAGGATGTCTTAGTCAGGGCCAAGGGATGTACGTTCATTTAACTACTGTGTTGTGGCATTGCAATGTGTGCATGCTCATAGTTGGTGTATATTGTTGTTTTTTTTTTGACAGAATGACAAAATGTATTTAAGATTGTGGTGCTTGCTTGTCTTGGGCTCTCATCAGACTCTGCTGGGTGTTTATTGCCATCAGTGAGACTGTGCAGACTATAGCTTATGGGAAGCTTTCTGTTAGACCCATGTAGGAGCTGGTGAAAAGGAAACAAAGCAGCAGCCCTTTCCTCCAGCTCTGCTGAGACTCTACACAAAGTGTGCAGGGGGACATGGTAAAGGACTCTCAGGGCATTTGCATTCCAATTTTTGCTCTGTAGTTTGCCTGTCTCTATCTCATTTTCTATCACTCTAGGGTGAGTTTTTTCAAGACTAAAACAGCCTGCTCACATGCAGTTTTGTTTCTGTGGGCAACTTTCCCTGACAGGTGTGGATTTATTACTGTTTCCATACAGCACTCCTCTCCCCCTCCAGCATGCCATGTGGGCTGTTCTCCTTGTGATCTCATGGGTACCTGCTGGGCTCGGGGAGACAGGAAATAGAGAAATGAGCACATCTGTGTGTGCATTTGTAATGGGTGGGGAAAAAAGCTGCAAAACAACGCTTGGTTCTCCTGCAGAATAACGAAGAGCGGAGTCTGTGGATCTCAGGGAGTTTCCCTTTTAGCTTTTTTGCCTGTCTGTCTTCAATTCAAACCTAAGTGAAAGATGTGGACTACATGTCTAGTTGGGGAATGGGATGTGTGGGGCCACTGGAGTGCTTTGGGTGCCCTAGGGCTGATGGATGTGTAATATTGGTAATGTAGTGTCCAATATTAAGTTCATTCACTACTTCTGTTACTACAACTCGTTGCTGTTATAGCACCTCAAAGGCTAGATTGGCATCGTGCTGCTCAGGGGATGCTGCATCTGAGATGCCAGGTGCAGAGGAAGAATTTGGACACTCATATGAGTGGAGAGAGGAAATTAAACAAACAAGCAGAATGGGATTCATCTATTTTAATGTTTTAGTTGTGCAGTGCACTTATAAAGAAAAAATCAATTTACTGCAGCCCTAAATAAATAACTGATAGAAGAATACTTTCATCTTGAATTGAAAACAAAAATGGAAATGGTAAATAAATGACTGTCTGAATGGGTAAAAGTGTTAAAAGCAGCAGTAACAGAGTTGGAGGGCTAAAGGCACTACATTTTCATATAAAAGAAAATATAAAAGTGGCATAAATTGAGGATAAAGGCCTGCTAGTAAGAGGCCTTTGTTTGTTTACTGATGCTTTAAACAGCCCATTTTTTTCTCCTCGTTTTGACTTAAAATAATCTAAAATGGTGAGGAGGGATTTGCTGGGAAGAAGCACAGTGTGCAGCCTAATCTCCCATCCCACAGACATGCCGGCATTATCATAAAAATGTTGGAGGTTTTCTTGGTTTTGAACTCAGTTTTGCCAAAGTCTTGACAAATGAGCC
Source organism: Gallus gallus (assembly GCF_016699485.2). NCBI lineage: Eukaryota > Metazoa > Chordata > Aves > Galliformes > Phasianidae > Gallus > Gallus gallus. Next base: position 15,709,628 of record NC_052544.1, read on the forward strand.
CAAGTGCATTAATAATGGAGCTGGAATGATTTTCATGTGTACAGGGACAAAGGCAGTCTGTTTGAATTTTGCATTTCCATTGCTTTTGACAGTCTTTGTAATGTCCCCCTGGCAATAGCAAACCCCCTGTGTTGAGGTTGGGTGCGTTAGGTTTTCCCAGCGCCCCGTTTTGTCTCCATTCCAGCTGTCCCTGTTTAAGACATAATACTGGTGGCTGGAAACTTCCCCATAGGCTTTGGTGGTGAGTAAATGGAATAAATGGCAGCACAGCTGCTGTGTGTATGATCCTCTTCATGGAGATAGCCATCTGATTCCCAAATACATCATCTCAGGTTGATTCTACCATGTTGGTTGTAACCAGCAGTAGTAAATCCATTGATGTGGGGGCATGCTGCTGGGTTTCCCTGCTGTCAGTGCTGAATGGTGCAGTGTGATACTGAGGATGTGACCACCTTGTGGCTGGTGGGATCTCCACAACCCAAAAAGGCTGCAGCTGTAGGACCTGGGGTTGATGGAGGGAATCCTCCAGGGCTCTGCAGTCACCAAGCAGTCTTTCCTCCACACTGAGGTCTGCCACGCACTCATTGCTGCCGTTGGTAGCTGGGCTGGCAGGTACCTCCTGCTGCTGTGATGGGCTGGGTGGGTTTCTTGGGATGTGCTTGGACACTGTCAATGGAAGTCTGGCCATCATTAGAGTAAGGGGTGGTAGGTGAAATCCTCAGTAAACAAGTACATTTGGAAGGATGCTGTTCTGGATGGCAGTCCAGGAGGAGTGATGGAAAAAGTCAAGGGAAATGTGGTTGTAGGTAGAGTGAGTCCATCTGAACAGTGGGCAGTGCTCACCTTCTCTGAACACTGTGTCCGGTGCTCTCAGAATCCCACATGTCCATCTGTTTGGCCAGAAAAAGCATGATCTCTTTTTCTCACTTGGCTTTTAACAATGACTATGTGTTGCAGAGGGTTTTACCCTCTAGAACAATAAATATCTTGCAGGACAGGTAGAATTTTACAGCCTTATTTTGCTGCTGCAGCAGCATGTTTGCAGCTTCTATTGAAATTAATGGCAATTGCAGTCACATAACAGTGTTAGGAAGAAACCCCCCGACCTTATAAATGCAGGCAATATTGTGAAGCTACGAGCTGCCTCTTGGAGGGGGAGAGCAAACAAAATCGCACTTTCTATTAGATATCACTCATTCATCCTTTCTCTTCTTCTGTTGCTCTCTGGGTCCTGATCCTATTAGCCACTGTGTTCCCTCGTAATTTACAAAAGCAATGCTTTGTGCTGGGATGGGGGAGGAGATCTCCTGTGCTGCCTTGGTTGGAAATGCTGTGGATGGGCACAGGGCTGCAGTGGAGTTAAGTGTTCATGTAAGTTCTCCCTAATTCCTCCTAGTTATTCTCCTTTGACTTGTTGCCATGGTTAATTGAGGTTTTGCCCAAATGGGACCTCTCCTAGAAATGTAGATGTTTCTTGGCTTCCACTGTAGCATGTAGTCCTGTCTTGTCCTTGTTATTTTGAGGGGTTTTTGCCTTTTAAATTCAAGTATGTAAGTGCTCAGGAGAAGACAATGATTCATGATCTCAGGTCATCCACCCATGCTTGGGAATGTGGTTTCATGGCATGTTTTAAGCCTTACAGAAACTCAAACCCTTCTTTACGTTACTGATAGCAGTGGAAAATTTTGCACTGATATAAATGGATTTGGAAATGGTTTTTGTTGGCAGATCAGGGAACCTATGTTGTCTTCCATCAACTTCTTTAAAACACATTTGAGTGTTAGTTATTTGTTCCCCTCTAAATGCATTTGAAGTCAAATCTTCAGGCACAGTACTGATGGAAACCATTGAATTTTAGGCTGCTTTAAAAAGATTTGAGCAGTGTTTGAGTTTATGCACTTTTTTATATCTCTTTTTAAAATTTATTCTGGCAGTGGAAAGAAAGCAGCTCTCCTTCCTCACTCCCCTGTCCTGTCCATGGAGAAAGCAAAGAGTGTAAAGGGTGCTCCAACCCTGTCCACTCAGCACAGAAAGCTGGATCAGATTCCAGTAGAGGCTTCCAGGCCCTGCTTTCATTGTACGCAGCATTTCTGGGAAGCAAAACAGTCAATGTGTTTATTGCTCATGTTCAAAACGTGGCAAAAAGGGAACCCAAAGAGAAATCCTGACTTGCTTCCTGTCTGCATGCGCCCTTTCTATCTCTACATGTCAAAGCTGGTACTGCTGGAGAAGCTCTTCTCTTGGCTACTAAGAAAGGATGCTGAATGTTACTGTGTTGCTAAATTCTGGAAATGTCTTGGTGTTTTTATCTGAATCTCCAAAGGGCGAAGCTTTTATTGTAGAGAAATACTGTATCACTTGAAACATGGCTGTTGCACGTGCAAGGGGATCCCACTCCCTGTGGATCAGGGAGATTGCCCGAATTAACTTGACTCCATGGTGAACAGGACGGGTAACAACTTCTCAGAAGAGCCACAGGAGGCAGGCAGAAGCCTGATTAATGGGGATATTTCATGGGTGGAGACCCAGGGAAATGCAGGTCTGGAAAGAAATGACACCATTTGTCCTGGCGTGCCAGATGGAGCTGTGTGGCTGGGGCTGGGTTGGCATGTTGATCATTGGGACTGGGTGTGCCTGGAAGGGAGGAACTGGAGAGGGGCAAAACTCCCCATCCCCTGCAGGTCAGATCATGCTGTATCTCCTTCTCGGGACAGTTCATGAATTATGAGGCAGTGATAATCCCTCTCAAAAAGAGTTTCTGGCTTTCCTCTGGCTTACCCAAAGGCAGATCAGTGACTCTGCAGAAATTGGTGGAGTTGATTTTGATTTACTGAGTTTAAATGAAAGGATTGTGCCAAAGGGCCCAGAGTCTTTAAGCTGCTGTACTTTATTGAAATTGACAGTGTCACGTTATACCAGCTGAGGACATGGCCTGATTTATTTTGTTTCTGGGATGTAAATGCAAAACCTCTCAATGGGGACAGTTATTTTGAGAGCCTTCTACATTTTTTTTCTCCTAATTACTCAGTTCTAAATAGCCCAGGAAGAATATTCAGCTTTTGATGGTGGGATTTGGATTTATATTAATTTCTATTCATGACACTGTTTCCAATAGCTGAGATTCTGGAGATACAGGGATTAATGTTTCCGAATCTGGTCATACTGAATAGATTGGTCATTATTTGTTAATTCACTGCTTCCTTTTTCTGTCTTTCTTAAAATACTATTTTATCTTTTAAATCTCAAAGTCTTTGGAGCTGGATCTATGTGTTTTTTTTTTTTTGTGGGTTTTTTTTCAACACCATACATGCTTAATTAAAGCCCTCTGTAACCAATGGAAGCATCTGCTACATGCTGGATGTGGCATTAGCACACTTGCCGCTTGCTGCAGCGTCCAGGGCTGCTGAGCACTTGGAAGCAGAGCCTGAGTGCAGGTGCCCAGCTGGGAGGCTCTGCACTTGTAGCACCTCTGCATGCTCCAGAGGGCTTACAAATGTCCAACTCTGATGTTGTAGTGACAAACGCAGAGTTCTCCATTTCTGTTTTGCATTGGGATGCCTGTGTCTTATCTCACACTGAACAGGTGACACGGCACTTCCAAGGGTGATGCATGTCATAGGTGTGGGATTTTTACTGATTAGGGCCCTTGACTCAGAACAATCACAGTGTTTTGTAATAACTAAAAACTCATAGTGTGAATCTGGAAGTGAGTCTCTAGATAAAGTGCCCCCAAGCACAGACTGGCTTCAGTGTGAGTTGGTGGTCCTCCAGCTGGGAGTGCTCCATTTCCTGTAGTGGGGTGAACGCTCTGTTAAATGCTCTCCTGCTCCAGTGCTCTCATAGGGCACCTCCCAGTGCAGCCTTAGCAGCTGACCCTGGGCACACTGCAGGGTGCGGGCTCCCATTTACTGATGTTGTCTTAAATACATTAACCAGTTAATAGGCACAAGATAATCACTGAATCACAGACAATTTAGTTTTCTTCTGTAGCCACAACTTATTAGATTAATGCAAACCCTGATTGTTCCTTAGGTGAAAGTTATAGGAAGCCACTCTACCTTGATGATTGTATTAAAGCAGTCCCACAGCTTGCTCTTAATGTGTGGTATTTTACTTTTTCTTTAACATACTGATGAAGCACTCAGTAGTGTATGTACATACATCTGCTACTTTTTCAAGGTCGCTCAATGTGCTTTGGGATTAAGTTACTGGAGAAAAGTATGGCACAAAGGGACATAGAAGGGCTGTGCTTGTTGTGGGGTGAATGGCCATACAAAGCCTTCCTAAGGAGCAGGCACAGGGCAGGATTATTCTAGAATATGCTATGGTCAGTTCTGTGGCAGAGTTCCATCTTGAGGTGGACCTTGGGTAAATGCCTGCATGCAAGGAGTCAATATTGTTCTTATCTCTTGTTCTGCCCCAGAATAGACTCTGCTGTTACAGCCCTTGCTCCAAATCCTTGTGTATACCTGGACTGGGTGAGCTAATGCTGGATTTCTGTCCTACCTGTAATGCTGGAAGTCAACAGAGACGAGACAGCACGTACCCAGCGCTCCTGGTGCCAGGTCTGCATGCAGTGGAGTCCCTGGAAACAACAGAAATGACAATGGTCACTGTGGGCTTTTTTTTTTTTTTTTTTGCTATTATGATAGAAATTGCTCTGGGAGGTGCTGCTTTGCTTTATCTCCTTTGAGTTCTGTAAGCAGCCTGTGCAATTAGAAGGCAGAAGATTAAACAGCTGTCAGCAGTTCATAGCATGAGCTGTTTTCAGGGCACTTAGAACTAAAGGAACTGCAGACATCTCTATTGAGTGTTTAACTCCATAAAGGAGGTGAGGTTTGGGAAGGTTACACAAGCAGCTGTCAGGATACCCAGCTACCAGTGCAAGGATTGACATGGAAAACAGTAAGGCCATGGTGACTGTCCCTTTAAGAATTTCAGCAGACTTAGTAAAATGACGGACAGTATTATGGGATGGGATGCTTTTAATGTGGTGTTTTATTTTCTACCATACTGAGGAGTTTTAGATCCAAGAGATTCCTTACAGCAGAGTCCTGAACCATTGCCTTGCCCTGATTAAGTTCTGAGTACTCAAATTCCTGTAAATTGCTGTGAAGCTAAAAGTCACCGTTTAAAAAGATTATTATAATGAGTTTTGGATTATTTTCCAGTTTAAAGATGAAACACTGCATTAAGTGCAGGCAGTATCATGCTTTGTTACACAATCCTGGGTAGCTCTCACTCAAAGATAAATCAAAGTGGACTAAAGGAGAGCATTTTCTGTATCACAGATTTATGGCAATGCACAACAAACCACTTCTCAGCTGCAGCATTTTTGGCATTCTAGTTAACATTGAAAGTGTCCAAATAAATGATTAAATTTAAATTACCCCTCTAACACCTCTGCTACCTCACACCAATGTAATAAAACATACTGAAACTGTAAGAGCCAAATGCAACAACATCCTCCTGCTGTGCCGTTAGCTTTTTCCAAATGCTGAGATATTCACAGGTCGTGCTCTGCCTCTGCAATACAGAGGAGAGAAAAAGCAAAGGCGCTTCTGGACTGCGGGCAGCAGAAAGAGAAATCATGGGGGAGTGAAGTGGAAGGGTAAAGCAATGAGATGTGAAGGATTTAACTACTAAATCTATGTCCTGCCATCACAGGCCCTGGAAAGTGCAAGGCAGAGGTCCTCATCTCCAACCTACTGCTTGGCAGCTGTAAGGAAAGGGACCTGGAATGGCTCAGTGTGATACAAGTGTATCCAAATAGGATCTCTGTTTTGTGCTGTATATTGAATTAATTTGCCTGATGGCAGCCTATTGCTTTATGTTTCTGATGCCCCTGAGGAGAGGGCAGGAAACCTTCCCTGCATCTTAGCTCAAGGGCTTGCTTTGGGCACACTTCAGTCCCTGTCCCCTTATTTTCCTGTGCTGGCAAGCATGATGTCGGTCACTGGGACGTGTTCAATGACAGGCAGAGCCTGGCCAGCTGGAAAGAAGTCCTTTGGCTTTGCTTAGATGCATATGTCTTGGGGCTGAGGAGAGAAGTCTATGGTCTTTTATTATCTATAGGCTTTTAAGAACAGAAAGAGTGCTTGCCCAGGGAGGTGGTGGAGTCACTGCTGTGGCCCCTGTTCAGCAGAGGCATCGCCCTGTGGCTTAAACCTGACACAAGAGGAAAACACTTGGGTCGCAGGTTTCAATTAAATGAGCGGGATGTAGAAGTTGATGGTATTCTATGAAAACTCAATAAACCTTGAGAACAGCATCAGGGCTGATATCTGTAATTTAAAATAATGGATATCAAGAAATTGTTTCTCATTTATCTTTGCTGCTGAGTTTCAGAGGCACCAAAGAGACTTCATTAGATTTTTTTTCTTTTTTTAAATAGCTTCATCTATCTCAATCAATGATGGGTTCTAGAGGTGGCTGACTATTATGTTTAATAATACACAGGATGGAAAAAACCAGTCCCCATCCTCTCACAGTTTCTGACATATGTGGAGAGGATGTATGAAATCACTTCTCGGTGGTATATAGGAATAGGCTTTTTACAAAAAAAACCCATAACTCCATTATGCAAGATAAATGTGTTTTTGTTGCAAAATGTGATCTGTAGGCAGAATATTGAAATCTTTGTTTTACACAGGCTGAAGTTTCATTAGAAGAAATTACTTTGGAAACCCGGGTTTAAACAAACACTGTTCCTTAAGTGTGCCTCGATGTCGTCCTGCGAGCGCTGCCCTGGGAAGCGGCTCCAGGAGACCTGGGCCAGGCTGGGCATGGAGGGATTGCTTAAGAGAAGTTTGGTCACTTTTGGAGCACTGACAAGCAGTGTTATCCACCTGTAATCTCTCCCACTCCCCCTGTCCCTCTGTGAGTGCCCAAGGCCCCGTCTGCTGTTGTATGAGGACAGTGGGTTCAGCACCATCACCAGGTGCCTGACCTGAGCATTGGAGATGAAGCACAGAGGAGCTGTGAAATTGCTAAGAGAGGGGAAAAAGTTTGTGAAGAGAGCGTGTGGAATAATTTCTACTGCAGAGGACTGAGGTGGCAATTTCTGTGCATAAATAGAAAGAAGCTTTTCAGTTGCCATTAGCTTGCGGAGGAATTGGGATTCTTTATTTTTATTGTGCCTGTATCAATGCAGTGGTCCAAGCCCCTCAGTGGAGGATGAGGTTAGGTTGGAGCAAATCTTACTGGTTCATGGGTGATCTGGATGTGGTGAGGAGGTGGGTAATGCTGTGGATCAGGAATTGGACTCGATGATCCTTATGGGTTCCTTGCGATATCCTGTGATACTGGTTAGGATGCACGCAAATGTGATGATTATTGAACCACTCAGTGTATAAATATCCAGGCTAATAGAAAGGCCTTACTTTAAGAGATGGCTGTATGTTTTCCTGCATGACACCTATGTATCAACAAAACCAGTTTGGGGAGGGCGGGACTGTTTAAATGGGTGAGTAAATGAGATTAAACCAGACAGGAAATGTACTAAAAAGGGGATCTTTGGAGATTTTGCTCTATTAGACCCAAGGTGCATCATCTGGTGCAAATATTAAGGCTGGCAGAGTATCTGAAGATGCTACTGAATAATTTCTGTGTTTTGGCAAGAATTAATGTGCAGCTGCAGAAGCAGGGAGAGAGGAGTTAACGTGGTGGCAATTAAGGAGTTAACTGAGTGCAGAATCAGGCAGATGGGAGGTCTGGTCATGCATTAGCACAGTTAACATCGGGCGATTAAGTGCTCCAGATAAGTGCAAAAAGATTAGAGCCCTCTGATAATTCACACCAACAGTCTACCTGAAATGGGATAATCAGGCATGATCTTCATTTCCAAGTTACAGTCTGCCTGAAATGGGGTAATTGAATGTGATAGTCATGAGTTATTCTGTTCTTAACAGAAGTAAGTAATAAGCCCCACGGTGTCTCTCTTACAGGGATCTCAGATACGGTGTTTTCTATCAGAGCTTATTTCTTTCAATTCACTCCTAAGAAAAATCCCATCACCTTCAGTTATGTAGCTGTATTTTACCTTCTAGCAGCTGTATGGATCTGCACTGACAGTGAGTTCTAAGCAGGCTCTGCGTGCTGTCATGCACAACTACAGTGTTTGCAGTATACGTTGTGCAGCTGTCTAATTCATCTTCCAGGGTTTTTAGGTATTTCTTCTGTTCTTGTGTTGTTGAAAGTGTGAAGCTTATCTTCAGTGAGGTGGTCCAAGGAACTCCTGAAACACTAGAAAGGGTCAGACTTGTTTTCAGAAGGTAAAGCTGCCAACGGTTCCTTGGCAGGGCTGGGGCAGGAGGTCTGCCATTCGTTAGGAGGTAATGAGTTATTATATATACTTTGAAAATGAACTCTGTTCATACTGGACTTCTCAGGCGTGTTATTCTGAGATTCCATTCACTCACTTTGAGCACAACTGAGAAATAGTTTCCAAAGGTTACAGCCACTCCTGGGATCAATAATTCTGGCATGGTTGTGTACAAGGAATAAGTGAAACTTGGCATTCACATGCTTGGGAGCATCAGTTTCTGTGTTCAGCTGAGATATGATGGATCTCTAGAATGCGGGAAGAGGTGGTGTGTGCATACTAAAGGTCTCTTAAGTGTGAGCTCCAAGCAAGGGAGGAAGTTCATGTCATTGCCCCTTGGAAATAGGGGCTCTTATTTACGCATGGTTGGCACTTGGAAGCTTACATTTTGCCTGTGGGGGCTCTTTTTTTCCCATGTGGGTTTGGGTAGGAAACAGAGTGCAAAATGAAGGAGGTGGCCTGGCAGAGCAAAGCTTCCCGTGGGTTGCTTGTCCCTGGTGGATGCTCCAGGCTGTGAGGATGCCCTGCAAGCAGAGCTCCCATGTGCGAAAACATGGTGCTCTCAAAGCTCTGCTTAGCTGTCCTTGTGTTTGCTGTGGAATTGCAACATCTTGAGTCAATACTTGAGCTGGGGACACTACATTAACTACTGTCACATCTCATAAAGTGATCATTAATCAGTAATCATTGGCTATGTTCAAAATGTGTTTGCTGTGTTTGTAATTTTTTTTTCTACGCTAGTGGTTCCTGATAATCATATCAGAGATCTAAGCATGTCACTAAAACTTGCAGAGTGAATTCATCTTTTTCATGCTGTGTTTCCAAGTACTGGTCTGGAATTCTCTATGAAAATATTAAGCAAAGCAACTCAGTTTTGAAACAAAACCTGTTGAATGTGATCAGTAGTCTGAGAGCATACCAGTCCATTTTGCTGGGATCCTCTGTGGATAACGTCTTTCAAATGCTCTTCCAGCCTTCCTGGTGATGAAACCCAGTCTGCAGTGCCCTGCAGTTCTATCAAAGCCACCACCATTACTTGGTACCATGTTTGGCTCATTTTGGGGGGGAACATAACTTGCATAATAACTTGCAGTTCTAATCTGCATGTATGTACAGATGGGCGCAGCTTTCTTTTGGATGGCTTACCAAAACTTTCTGAGATGATGATGATGATTTTTTTGAATCCTGTAACAATTTTAGGCTAAGGCAATGTTTAAAATCCAGTGTTTCTTGTGTTTGAAAGAAATGTGGTTAGTTCTTCCTCCATGACAGATAATGTCCCTCTCAAGGACATTGCAGCACAGTATCTTGGTCAGACTCTTCTAGGTGTCTCTCCTGCAGGATTTCCTGCCTAGTTCCCATTGTGCCAGGTGAAGCCTTCAAAGGGAAAAAGTGAAATGTATGTGAATCTCTTATTCGTATACAAATACTGTTTATTTTGAGTGACTTTTGTGATTTTGAAAATGAAATTCTGAGGGGAGCATCCAGAGCTCTCCTGCTCCCCACCGTGGTGCTGTGACTCAGTGCTTCTGGGGACAGGTACATCCCTGAGCAGGAAGGAGTCCAAGCTGTGAGGTTCCTTGAGCTCTTCTGGAAAGGTTAAGAAAGGAAGGGAAGTAATAGTATTAAAATCTAAAAATATTTACTTTACTTGCATAGGAGTTCTTAAGCATTGCTTCTGTAGGGGGTGGAACAAAATGAATATAGAAAACCCAAAGAGATTGCAGGATTATAACTGCTTTGTGCAATCAGGTGGGACCAGTCTGTCCTCCATTTGCACTCCTCTAAGCATTTGCTCAGTTTTACTTGGCCGTCTCTAATCGTTTTATTTTCCTATTTCACCTCAGGCTTCCTAGAAAACCTGGGCTCTCTGTCCCCTAAAGGTCACAGATTCCACAGCTCAGTAATGCTGATTTTTGTTGCACAGCCTTCTGCTCCATTAGCACAGTCCATAGGTTGTTTTTATCCCCAGAACTGATTTATTTAATCCTTGTAGGTGCCATTTGTTACGCGTTATTCTCAGCGTTTATTCACAGCACAAACAGATGGTCAACGGAACCAATTAACCTTTCCCGATCTCTCTTTCAGGCTTTCCACGTTCTCAGAGTCTACGGACAAATGAACCCAAACTGCTGGGAGACGTCCTGCCAGACAGAGATGAATAGGACAGCCGGCGGGCACACACTGCTGGGCACGGACCCAGGCTCAGTGCTCAGAGGGACTACTGCTGACTCACCAGGTAGGAGAACAGAGCTCCCGAGGCGTGGGGTGATGGAAGTCAGTCTGTTTGCTTATTTAATGCCATGGGGGATAGAAGACATAGCAGCTTGGTTTCTTTCTTGATTGTTTTTAGGATTTTTGGGATATAAGGAGTGTGTTTTGAGGTTAAAGGAAAGGATGGAGCATCCTCTGGTTGTTTCACAGCCTGTTGTTGGAGCATTGGACCCATTGGATGGACATGTGTTGTCCTCTTGTGAAATCCTAAACAAAATGAACTGAAGGGATTCATCTGAGTGCAGCAGAACCGTGTCAGGGCTCAGGATGGGATTTCTGAGTTTCTTTAGTTTCAGTGGGATTTCTTGATCTTACCCAGCAGATATGATGTTGCAAGGTGAGATGTGGTGGTTTTCTCAATAAAAGCCACGTGTGTCTGTGCAGTGACTGCAGTGATGTCTGTGCCTGCTGCTACCTGCTTATCCCAAGGGGGTTTGGCTTGTGGTAAGCAGAGCTATGGCTGCCCCAAGGGGAATGCAGCAGGCAGACATCTCCCAGTGTCTTACCCCACGTGCTCCTTTTGCACAGATTTATGGAAGCAATATGTTTGGACATTTCGTAGCTAATATAGCAGAATTGTTTCAGAGGAAAAAAAAAACAAACAACTTAGTGTGGGTGAATGGCATGAACAAAAGCCCTGCTGCCAGATGAGAAGTTGTATTTATTATTTCTACAAGTTCTTTTCCCTTTGTTTCCTCTCCCTGTTAGATGAGCTGGCTCTGCCCAGGGATAGATGGTACAGATATTCCTTTCCCCTCCTGCCCTGTGCTTTGGTGGCTGGTTGTGTGCTGGAGCTTGGTAGCTCAGGCGCTGCCCAGGGATAGATGGCTGAGCCAGGAGGCTGAATCCCTCAGCTGAAGTGCAAGGCATCATAGTTCAATCAAAATCTCTGCATCTTGGGTCCCTTCTTATGACAGTAAAGAAGCAAAGATTCAAGTAGAGGCATGAGTGTATTCTGCCAATCTGAATCTGGTTTTTTTTTTTTTTTTTTTTTTTGCTTTTGAAGAGCAGAATCTGTAAAAACAATATTTTTTTTTTTTTTGCTAGATTTTCAAGTGGTAGCAAGATGCTCTTATGTCAGGCTGGATCTTAGCAACACTGTGTGGAAAGGATCTGTACAACAGAAAGGAATGTTTGAGGGCTTCCTTGCATTCTGGTTGTGTGGGCAGCCTCTGGGGATCCCAGCTGGGACAGAAATCAGTGCCGCAGCCCCGTGCTCCTGGGAAGGTCCTTCCCATTCCATGGCCTTCCAAAAATGGGCTCTTCTGAAGTGAAGGTTATTCCAATTTAAATGTCATTGGTTGGATACGTTCAATTACAGATGATTCTGTGGTTTTTCACAAATATAAAAGTTACCATTACAGATGAAGAAAACCTAGGACAGAAAGTTTACTGGTGCTTATAAAGCAAGGGTGAAGGCTTCCATTAGGTGGGAGAGGCCCTGGACACTCGGTGGTCTCATGGGATGAGGGTCCAGGTAAGGTGTTCATCTGCTCTTGTATGACATGGAAACACTGAGTATTTACTGTAATTAAAAAAAAAAAAAAATCAACATCATAAAGACTGGTTTGAGCCACTGATACGATTTTGCGTAAAAGCCTCAGGTATGATGGCACTTTTAAGTTTATTTACTTTGGAAAGAGTCATTGAGTTGTTCATGCTGTGATGCACTGCTTGAAATCTTCCTTAAACTCCCATGTCTGGGAGGACTGAAGGGAAGTGACTTGCTTACATTCCTTCTTCCAAAAGCAGGAGCAGCGTTCCCTCTCCTTCAAACAGAAGGGCATTTATGGCTGATAATGTATTTCATTCCCCAAACCTTAAGATTGGAGACTGAAGTTTAATTTTGAACTTGACATTCTCTGATTAAAATTTAAAATTTAATAGAGCTCTGTATGTGTCCAGCCATAGAGAGAGTGGTACTCAACATCCAGCTGGTCGCTCCATCTGTTAGAGCATACCCATGTAACTGTTTGCAAGCCTGTGTGGGAAACAGCAAGGGTGGATTTTTGTAGAAGAGGGGTCCTGAGATGCATTGTGGAAGCTGGTGAGGGTGCTGTCTGGACAGAAAGAACTTCTTGGTATGGTTTATGTACTTGATCTACTGTGGTTTTCTGATGATATAAAAGATAAGACTGAACTGGGCCTCCTGGTTGGGTATAGGAGACTTTGAGTTTGGTAAAGGATGAGATCTGTAGTCCATCCACAGGTGGACTGATTATTTGTATTGCAGTTTTGCCAGCTTGGTGATATCCCTACAGATGGAAGCAACTCCTGATTCTCTCGCTAGGTGCTGCCATGTGCCCAGCGGGTGATATGAGCAAAAGCTGTCGGTGTTGGTGGGCAGTGCTTTGAGCCCATCTTTGTAGCAGGTTAAACAAAAATAAATCATGAGTTGTCCTTCTTCTGCCCTGTGCATCCTGTTGGGTTCAGTTCTCCCCGTGCTCAGTGGAAATGGGGCCTGAGTAGTGCCTGTAGAGCCAGCAAGCAGTGTGCCAGTGCTGGAACAGTTCTGTAAGTAATCCCAAATTTAACTTCAGACAGTAAATTTCTTAATTCCCTTCATGAACAGTTTCCTGCAGGAGTTAATTACATTTTAAAGTGATGATTGATTATCCTGATGTGGTTGAAACCATTGCAATTAAATGTAAGAGCAGTCAGAACATTAAGAGCAGTATTAATATGCAAAATGTTCAAATAACTTTTTACCAGCTCCCTCTTGAAGCATTTCCACACCTACGTGTGTTTAGCTCCTTTTTTTTATGGCAGGTAATTAGCAAGCTGGTTAACTTGACAAACACCGCGACTGTTTTATATGATGGTGGTTGGGAGGTATATCGATACTGAAATATCTCAGCTTGGGTTGAATGTTTCTTTTGGATTAAATCTAAGCTGCACAACTCAAGTATTTTAGTGGCTCTAAAGCAAGCTGCATTTTCTTCTGTAGTTTTACCCACTTGGAATTGTGGATTTGTAGCTATTGATTGCCCAAGAAAATAAATATTTCGGGAAGTATCTCCTTAAATTGAGAGTTAGATCTCTTCATTCTGTGTTCTAAATCAGACTTTGATGGCTGTGTGGAAAACTCTTCTGCTCCCCCTTGCTGATTTATGACTGGAGGAGACCTACAATCACTTGAACGTTTGAAATGAGTTCATCTTTTAGCACAAGGGATCTTTTCATAAACAAATATTGTCTTTAACGTTAAAGATGAGCTAGAATAAATTGTCTCAGTTCCATTGAACTCCATCGGATTATTCCAGCAGGGAGTACAGCTGACATGTTCAGCAGCATCCTTTGTGAGACTCAATTAATGCACATGAGTCTTTTCTGAAGTAAAATCTGGTAGTGTGTCCACAAGCTGCATAAACTCTTCTATTTGTATCTGTTGAAAGACTTACTAATTGTTCTGCCTAATGGTGCCTAGCAGACTCTGGAAAAGTGGTCTAATTTCCTGCTTCATTTTATAAAATTTTTTATTTTAACTTTCCTTGCTGTCAGAAACTCCCCAAACATCCATTAGTTTTATTTGCTATCCAGATAATGAATTAATTTCTTATTTTTTTTTCCCCCCTGTCATTGTGCTCACTGCAGATTTAATTAAGAATAAATAATCTCTTGGTCCTGTCTGCTTGGTTTCTTTTATTTTTTTTCTTAAACTATTGCCCAGGGAGGTAGTGGGGTCATCACCCCCTGGAGGCTTCCAAGAGAAGGGTGGCTATGGCACTGAGGGATGTGGTCAGCGGGCATGGTGGTGGTGGGCTAGCGGTTGGACTTGGTGAGCTTAGTGGTCTTTTCCAACTGTAATGATTCTATCCAATGTCTAAATCCTTCATTAGGCCTCCAAATAAACTCCAAGGGCAACAGCCTTCCAATCTGTTTCCATCCCTTGGGAAAAAGCACAAGAGCACGGCAGTGCAATCGATAGTCATTGCACCTACCCACGTGAGTCTGAAAAGCGAGTGCCATACGTGCACATCCGTTAGTTAACAGCTACTGCCATGAACACCACCTCACAAGACAACTGTATAACTGCCAAGATGATTTATGGTTTTCTATTGCTAAGCTTCCAGTCAGATAATTTTTCAGCACCCGCTCTTCTGCAGTCCTGTGTAAAATAGAATTAAAATTTAGAATTCAGATAGATCCTTCACACTGGGAAATGATCTCTTTGGAAGGGGACATCAGGGGTGGGGAAGGGAAGGTCTGCGATTCTCCTGGTGGGAACTTTGACAGCATGTCAAGTGGTGAAGCTCCACCTGATATGGTTTTGCTTTCACTCTGGTTTCTAAGCTCTCATTATTTTATAGAGCACTGACTCTTCTGAATATTTGATTAATGAAAATTGGCCTTTTGTATGGGTGCATAGTGCAATATTTCATGTTTTGTATTAGGCACTGTAGTGAACCCAGCAATTCTGCAGAGATAGAGAGAGATTATGCAGCGCAGTGATAAAGTATGAAAGGTGATGTGAAGTTCACTAGAGGATGAAAAAAAGAAACCATAGGCCAACGTCTCTGGATTTTACAACTTCCTAATATAGCAACTGCTCTGCATTGCAATTCTGCTATACAAGTGCTGCAGATGCACCGAAATATCACATTGAATAAGACAAATTTGCCTTAGGATAAGACTAAATTTATTTACCTTAACATAAGCACTTAGTGATCTACAGATAAAATCCACAGGAGAGCTGCTTGTTGTTAATGTAATGGGTGAGCAGCAAGTTCCCAGTGCAATGGCAGTGGCTGGGATGGATGGGGATCCTTTTGCTATCCTTCTCCCTCCTTAGAAATCAGAAAATGCCTGGCTTAGATAAAATACACATATAAATCATTGCAAATGTGTGCAATGTTTATGGTGCTAATTTGTTACGCTGGATTTATCTCCTGCCTGGAGAGAGGGAGAAAGTTTGCTCCGATGCCCTCAACGGCTGCTGCTTCCTGGTTTATATCACTTGCTGTCATTTTTTTTTATCATTTGGAAGACTGTGTGTGAAAGTGGAGTTTGTACCAACATGTTGCTGTGCAGATAAAAATAACTTTGGTGCTTGTCCAGATTTCCTTCTGTTTGCTGGAGGAGCAGAGAGCTTCCTCTCAGAGGACAGGTTAATTGGATGTCTGCCTAATGGTGCAAGTTCATCTCAAGTTTTAAAATGAGCGCTGTGAAGGACTTACCAAGGCAGGAGATACAGGATCATGAGTGGCCATGAATTTTTGAACTGCAAATTGTCCCACATTTCTAAATGGTTTGGGCTGCTCCTGGAAAGAGTTTGAGATGTGACCTCCTATGAAATGCATTTTCTGCTGTGATTTGGAGAACTGTAATCCTTGTATTTGTTTTTTCCACATTTGTTGTCCATGCGTTATCTTTGCTCTGTAGAGTGGAAGAGCAAATTTCTGGATGAGCTGTAGTTGTGCCAACCCATAGATGGGGGGGTCCCAAAGTTGGCTGACCTGAGCTGTGGGCTCCCTGCCAAGGTTTGCCACCAGCTTTTCTTTTTGTGTACTCATGTGTTTGAGTAGCACTTTGCAAAAATGGCTTAGTTCTGTGTTTAGGATGGGGTCAAAGGAAGCAGAATGCTGAGAAGCTGTGCTGGTGGAAGCGGTGATGGGCATGGGACAAGGTTGAAGGAAGGCCAACCCACCTGCAGTGCTTGCACTGCAATTTTTAGACAACTGTGAGCGAGCTTTGATTTTAAATACCTCTGGACAAATTAACATCTAAACCTGGGTTATGTTCAGACCTTGTTCTTTGAGATAATATTCCTGAGGCCAGCAAGATAGCACAACTACTAAGATATTATCAGGTTAAAACGTTTTCCCTTGAACCCCTGGTATGAATTTATTCAGTTTTCTCATTAGTATTCATCCATATAACCTCTGTTGTCGCTCATCAAAGGTTACATTTCCCATCTCTGCCCAATTGTTCCTGTCCCTGTCAAGACCTCTGAGCCCCTGTATTTTTTAATAAGCACTGAATTCTGAGCACACCATTGATTGTACCTGTCCTATCCAACTTGTGCTACTGCTGGAACTTCTTATGCTTAGTTCAGGCCTCATAAATGACAAGCCAACAGCAACATAAGCTTTTGTAGTTGAGCAAACCACTGGAGAATGCTGAAGTTTCTTGTTGGCAGTGCTTGCTTTTTATAAGGTTATACGCTGCAGCAAATGGTGCATAGTGGAATGTTTTGGTCACGTAGGGCCTGGGGAGAGAACTAATCTTGAGAAAGTAGTTAGGGACAGGTTGATGGCAAGTGACTGAAGTAGAAGGTGATCTACAAAAGCAGGGACAGATGGAGCGTGCAGGTGTTCAGCTGCTGAGGACTTGACAGGGAGCTGGGAAGACTTTAAACTGTTCTACTGACAAGCTGCAGGTATTCAGGCCTAGCTGGTTCCCCTGGCATGGGTTTCTTTTTATTTTTGTCTCTTGGAAGCTGTGTCTGTCTGGCTGAAAGAGGGAGGCACCAGGAAATGGACACCAGAAAATCCATGCATGAAGGCACCCCAGGAAAGCCAGCATCCGATGGTTTGTTTTTCCTGGTGTATGTTTTCTCTGTTGCGAGCAGGAGGTGAGCAGTCCTGCAGGTGCTGTGCCCAGCGGCCATGGAGAGGTGTATTGGTGAGCCAGGTTGGGTTGTGCTCCAGCTTCTGCAGAGGCAGGAGGGCTGCCGACAGTGGGGATCTTTTGGCAGCTGCAGGCACGTGGAGAAAACCCTGCCGTCTCACGTGACTGGAAAGATAAAGCAGGAAAAAGCGTTCCCCCCCCCATCCACTCAATTTCTTTTTGTACAGGTAAAACAGCCAGTTTAATCTGAATGCAATTAGGGCATTCAAGTTAATTATGAAATTAAAACATTTTAGGAAATAATGAATTTGCACATGGTAACTACAACTTGTTTAAAGGTCACTGGGTAAGGACTGTTTAAAAATCTATTAAAGATCTTGCTTCTGCAAAACTGTGATCAGATTGTTTGCTCACTCAGTCGCAAACTTCCCTGAGTTATTGAGATTTATCTGCAGGTAAAAGGAGGCAGGAGAGATCTTGTCAATGAATTTTATTTTACTTTAGAAGTGAAATTCAGTGTTAAAGTAGAAGCTGATGGTTCAGCCTTGATTGGGGTTGTAGTGATGACACTGGATTTTATTTCATGGGGTGTTAAGGATGTATAATAAGCAATCTGCTCTGCTGCTGGTTTTGGTTTGTGTAATGTGTTGCTTGATCCCTTGTGGCTGTGTCTGAGTTGTGGCAGGACTGCACAGAGGGGCTTTTTTGCATCTTCTGCTATCAGACCTGCTTCCAGTCTCATCCATGTTGCTCTGGCACTCAAAGGTGTCTGCTGGGGCAGTCCTGTCTGCTCTTTCCCTCCGTGCTGTATCTGTGTACCTCTTGTGTTCATGAAAGCTGTCAGTAAAGCTAAAGCTTCCATTGCAGAAATGAAGAACTGGGACTGGGCTGCCAGGGAGAAGGAGGTCCCATTCGTTTAACGTGAGGACTGTCACTAAAGCTACCTCTATGGTAGGAAGCGAAGAGAAAGCACGAGTTGGGTACTGGGTACCCAAATCTGCAGTTGCTGGGGTTGATTCCAAGCTGTTAATGCTCTTAATGCAACGTTATTAGGTCAAGGGAATTCCTAAAAAGCGCTTTTGAAGAGTTGACCATTCCTACCTCTGCCAGCCTGCTGTGCCTCCGGCTGGCCAGGGCCATGCTCTGTGTCCCCCTGCCTCCATCGCAGTGCATCGAGAGGAGAGGGGCAAGCAGGGATGTGGGCTCTGCTGCCTCCATTATGAGAAATTCAAACCCATGACATCTGAGCGACTTCCAATTTTTTCACAATTGGCTGCTATTATCCTTGCTCCTCTGGCTGAATGAACCGACACAATTTTATTAAATTAGCCATTTGTTATGTCTCTTGTACACCGTGGAAAGCAATTTTGGAGACTAATGACTGCAAGGCCCCTCACAATAGCAGGCGTGAACTCTCCCTGTCACAGCTGGTCCTGCTGGGGATAGTATCACCAACACTGGCAGCGAGTGGGAAGAGAAGATAGAGCATGGGTGATATGCAGCTTCTGCCCTCATTGGACAGAGAGCATCTGAACCCAGGTCAGAAACATGTTAGTGGGGAGAGATCCCTCTGCTCGAGGCCAGATTCCAAAAGACATGATTATTTTTTCCATCTTGTGCCCCTGTGCAGGGTCACTATGCCAATTGCAACTAGAAAAAGGCATTTGGCTGCTCCAGTAGGTGATGTGACTGTATCCTGTTAGAAAGGTAACGCAGAGCTGGAGTTCAGGGTATGAGGAAAATATTCCTCCCCGTCCTCTCGATGGTGGAATAATGCTCCTGAACAGAAAAAATAAGGAATTGAAAATAGGAAAAAAAAAAAAAAGTGAGAGAAGGGATGGCAAATGATGTGCCAGAGGCACAAAATCACAGTTGTTCATGTTGTACGTGAAATCATGTTGTTCCTTGAGGAGATGTGCACACTAAGGCCTAGAGGAGATGGCAGCGGATGGGCAGCTCTTGCTGGCTCTTAGTTGCTTTAATGCAGAGCTTTGGTCCCTTACGCAGGGTGATGTGAGAGCTGTGTGGCTGCAGCAATGCCGTTGCCCCCTCCCAGGTGCCACTGTCATCCTTCTGTGGCACCTCTGTGTCGCCTTTTTTCTTTCCCAGAAGCTTACAGGGATGGTAGCTCTGAAACAACACCATACCCTGGGTTCTGTCTGCAAATACATGGAGCTGAAAGCATACTCCTTCCAGAAGGTCACTGGGTTCCCCTTCTACAGAGGCACGGGGATATTTATGGGGCACCTGCAGCATTTCTGTCAAGATCCTTTCTCCTAATATATGCATTAGAGTTTTTGAGTTCGGTGTGCAAGAAAGATTATAAAGCCTGCACAATAAATCTGCTCGTATTAATTCAATGACTCTCTTGTGCAAAGCCTTTTTACTGCTACAGGTACTGAGTAAACACAAGGCAAAGTCAGAGCCGAATGATATTTTGGAACAACTTGTGGGCGATGCACAGTGCTAAGGAAACTCAGGCAGACAACCTCAGAGATAAACCACAGGAGACAATAAGCTGGAAATAAATAAAATAACTGGTCCCCCTCCTATGAGCTCGGCAGAGGATGTCAGGCAGTGCTTTGGGAGACCTGGTAAGCTGTTTCCAATAGAGGACAGTGTTGCACAGCCACAATGGCTTCTTTATTAATCAGGATTCAGAATCCAAAGTCATAAAATTATCTAGCTTTAAAACAAACAAAAAAGTTCTGACCCAATGGGCTTAGCTTTCCTGTTTTGTTAAATTCTTTCTGTTGCAGTGTTTGACCCCAACCCCTGTGCCTCCGCTGTGGATGCTGTGGGCTTTCAGTGGGTTTTTCTGACTCAAACACCTTTTATGTGGGCGTGTGTGATTGCCACAGATGATATTTGGAACAAAAGGGTCTTCCAGAATGGAAGTCCATAAATTAGTTCTAGGTTACTGATTTCTGAGCTAAATTGCGTGCCTGTGATTCTGTGACATGAGCAGCAGTCCTCTTAGGACCACAGGTTAATCCTGCTGTTAGGAACCTTCCTGTCTTTCCCAAAGTGAGTTGTTCTGAACTTTAACCAGCAAGTAGGTGTTCTTTTTGGAA
The DNA here is from genome assembly GCF_016699485.2 of Gallus gallus. NCBI lineage: Eukaryota > Metazoa > Chordata > Aves > Galliformes > Phasianidae > Gallus > Gallus gallus. The sequence continues at coordinate 15,729,869 of NC_052544.1, forward strand.
GAGGTTCTCGCAGTATCTGCTTACCCTTAACCAACTGGGATGGAGACTTGTCTGAGCCTTTGGTCACCACCAGTTACCTGGGAAGAAGCTGGTGGCATCCATGTGTAACCAGAGAATGCTTTTCTTTCCTTGGCTCCATACTGACCTGGTTTTGACTGCAGTGTCAGAAAACTGGGAAAAACATCTTGGATGCTGCCAATAAACCCCAAAAGCAACAGAGCCCTTGTTATTGCATTGTGAGTCTACGCTTAATTGGTGAATTAATAGGAATAACTGAGCTGTTCTAGTGGCTAACTGGGAACAATATATTAACAGCAGTATTAGTAGATGTGGAGTGACAGGAGACTTGTAAGAGTGGCAAAATGAGATACAGTACTCATCCCTTGTGCAAAATCTCTTTTATTATTAAAGACATGGGCTAACCAGGGATAGATTTAATACTTCAACACTATTTTTATTGGATAATTAGCAGTGAGCAATCCCAACCTGGGGACAAGGACAGAAATCTGTGGAAAATCAAGGATGTCATGAAAGGATGTGGAAGAGAAAGAAAATGGGTAACAAGTTGGGTTTTTTACCTCTTATCTTTATGCCATTGTCCAATCTGCAAAGCTTTGTTGGGGTGGGTGGAGGAGCATGTGATGGGCAAGGCTGTGGGATGGCCACAAAATATGCCCTCCTGGGCCACTTTGTTGCGTCTCTGCTGAATGTCTTGTCAGCCATCATGTTGTGCACTGCCAGTTCTGTTGCAAGGAAGAGCAAAAAATGTGCCTGTTGTGTAATGATGCCGGTCTTCCTGTTAGCTATCCACATAAACGCAGGTGATGAGAATGATAACCACGAGGCATCCTTTCTAAAGAGCTGAAGTGAGATTTAAAAGCTGAGATGTGATGTTTCCAAAGGCTCTGGAGATGTTAAGTGTTGACAAAGCGCAGGCGGGATGCCGGCGTTCCGGGGAGGGCTGAAATGTGAACCATGCTTCCTTAGGCTAATTGTGCAGAAAAAGAGCACAGTGCTGCAGATTTCTCTGCAAAATGGTGTGATAGTGCAGCAGCACTAACATTTATTGACAACGGAGTCTGCTTATTTCCCCCATTTTTTTTATTATCAGCAAAACTTTAATTACAGCTTACCTACCACCTTCTCCCTACATCTACAATGCAATAAATTTTCTTTCCCTCTATGCAATGTGCATCTCAAACAGTGCGGTGCTCTGGCGATGGACGTTATTGATTCCTTGAAGGAATTATAATGGCATTTGTTCCAAGGAAAACAGGAACACACAGGCATGCACACATACACATCAGATATTAAAATGTCCCCTTTCTCCCAGCAGCCAGTTGTCTGCTTTTTATTGAGTAACACAACTGCAGGTTAGAAACCCAGTATGAGTATGTTAAAGTGATTGATGGGAGCAGAAGCAGGAGTTCTGACCAAATGTGATTCATGACTTCTCCAAAAAGAGAAACAGCTTCCTCTTTCTCTATTTATTCCCCCCCCCCCCCCGCCTCCTGTGTTTTAAGACTATTTAATGCTGGAGAAGATATTTGCTTAATGATTGTAAGTGTATGTGAGAATAATCTGTAGTGTTTAACTGATTTTTCTATTTGAATGTCAGGAACAGATGTGACTGAGCAGTGTTAAAAGTGAAATGAATGGGAACCTTGCAGTTAGGAAGAAAAATAGCTGGAAATTGAGTAAATTAAATACAACACATATATAGTCTGTTAGATTACTTCTGCCTTGAAAACAAATACAGCCAAATTTGTTAAAAGAGTCTGAAGGTGACAGTTTGGTTCTCATTTGAAGGTTGTGTTAATTTATCATTAATATTCAGTGAGTTAACAAATGCTGTAACTGCTGCAGCATCTGGCTGACCCCAGCTGAAGTGCTGTGTGCTCTCATGTGCTTTACGAATGCTTACCACATACCTTCATTTAACAGACAGTATGGCCACATTCTCATCTATTGTGAATTAGAGTGAAGCGGTGAAGCTGTACTGATTGATGCCCGTTGGTGATGGTCGCTCACTCTTATTGATGGATACTCAGCTGCAAGGCATAACTCAGCGCGTGCACCAGTGCAGTGCAGGTGTGCAGGAGCTCCCTGCTGCTATCCAGGGAGGAAATAGCTGAAATGCTGCTAACAGGAGGGAACCTGAGCTGTTGAGATGAGGATGCAGGTGCAGAGCCTGGGTGTTGCTGTCCCTGGAGCTTGGGCAGGAGCACGGTGTGACTCTTGTGGGCACAGGGCAACTGCGGAAAAGAGCCCCACAGATCCCACTCCCCTACATGGGCATGGAGTCCAGTTCCCATGGTGGAATGAGACACTGAAAGATCACATGCCTTTATGGCAAAGAGCACATGGTAGCTATCGTTTGTCCTGAGCAAGAGAGATGTCCCTGTTCTTTTACAGTGTTGGCAATTGAACATCAGTAATTGTGATTTATCTCTAGAGCTAAGCTGGAGAACATTAAAAGGTTGTCATTGTTGAGGAACAAGCTGGGTTTTAAACATGCTGCATCATATCCCTCTCCATAATGAGGAGACAGAGAGAACTTTGTTCTTTTTGTACCTCCTCTGTTTCAGTGTCCTGTTATAATCTACACCAAAGCAACATCAACTGATGCTGTTGGATAACACAGCTTTGGGAAAAAGTCATAGGGTCCTTAGAGTTGGAAGAGACCTCTGAAGGCCATCTAATCCAACTCCCTGCAATGCACAGGGACACCACAGCTAGATCAGGTTGCCCAGGGCCTGATTCAGCCTGCTCTTGAAAGTCTCCATGGGCAGGGCATCCACCACATTTCTGTACAGCTTGTTCCAGTGCCTCACCACCCTCAATGTAAAAGACTTTTTCCTCATATCTAACCTAAGTTTATCTTCTTTGAGCTTGAAGCCATTTCCCCTTGATCTATAATCACAGATCCTGCTAAAGAGTCTGTCCCCTTCTTTCCTGTAGGTCCCGTTTAGATACTGATAGACTGCTCTCAGGTCACCTCACAGCCTTCTCTACTCCATGCTGCACAGCCCCAGCTCTTTCAGCCTGTCAAATCAGAAGGAAAAAGATTAGCCAGAAGCGAGGGGTGCTGACTTATTCTACAAAATCTGTCTGAAAATGAAGGTAGCAGCCTGTGCTGGACTGATGGGGGCTGCAGGGACACGGGGGCTGTCCCAGCTGGTTCTGCAGGGCATGGAGGGCAGCACCTGCAGGATGGTTTTGGCTGAAGGTACACTCAGAGAAATTTTGTTCTGTTTCAAAGTACTCCAATGTTGTTGATGTAGAAGTCTCTCCTTTTTATTTTTTTCATTTTTTAAAATCTTTCCTGGCAGTATAAGATGTGATTCTTGGTGATGGCACTAGGTGGTGTTTAACCAAGCAGGAGTGGGGAGATGAAACCAGAGTCCCAAACAGACTGAAAATAGGTGGAGTTGTGTAACAGTTATGGCTCAGGCGTTCCCAGGTGAATGAGTACCATGGCCTTCACTCCCATTTTTTTTCTTTTTTTCTTAAAATCCAGGCTTCAGCACCCTTCTTATTTTTGAAAATCAATAGCACTGACATGTAACCAACACAAGATTAAAAAAGAAAGAAAGAAAGATTTCTGCTTCTCAGCACAGTCTTCAGACCTTATGTGATCAATAATAATGAAGGAATGAATCTAACAATAAACCTTAAGGATGCTGAGAAAATGAAAAATATCCTGCTGGGTCGCTTAAGGATTTTCAGCTTATAGGAACTCTTAAGCAGCAGGAAGGTGTTTCTCAGAGTGAGTTACGCTGTCCTTGCCCAGGAAGTTCCTCTCTCTGTGCATGGTATATAGAGGAGCACAAACCCCGCTATAAAGCAGCTCCAGGTGCAGTGCAATTATGGCAGTGTGGCTTTGTGGGGCCGTCTTCATCTTCTTCGATGAAGAAGATGATGCTGTGCTTCTATGGCAATAATGGAAAACGGGAGGTCGCCAGTTGAGCAGACTCAGAAAAATAAAGCCACAAACAAGTCCAAAAACCCCAGTTGTTAAAAGGCCTCCGAACTGCTTCAGGATACTTAAGTGGAGTAAGCCCAATACAGGTGCTTTGTGCAGTCTAGAAACAACTGCCATGAGGGCTTCTCTAGGACAAACATTTACAAAAATGATGTAAGAAGTGTTCAGCTTGGCACGAGTGTTTTCCTTGTGTTGATGCTGCTTAATACCTTGTGTTGCAGTATGAGCCCCAGAAAGGTCTGGATTCAGTCAAACTCAAATTAAGTTTAGAAACTGATGGGGGAAAAAAAAAAAAGCAACCACAAAACAGTACCCAGAATATTAATAAAAGGCTACAAAAGAAAAGAAAAAAAAGGGGCAAACCTCCTTTAGCTTGATCTCAGATCTTGCTGTGCTGTAATGCAGGCACACACGTACATGTTTCCTTTAGGAAGCAGTCAGCTCCCAGCAGTGTGAAGTCAGTGCTTGGCTCCCTCTGTGCGATGGCTGCTGCAGGTCCCAAAGCCCTGAAGGGAACAGACGTGGATCCTCTTGGAGACTTTGTTTGGAGGTTTTGTTGTGGTAGCTTGTCTCAGAAACTCCTGAGACAGCGTGGTAGTTGTTACTGCTGTGGGAGTTCATGCATGGAATGTTTGCTAATGCGAACGTTGGAGGGGCTCAGTCCAGTGAGTAATGTTCCTCTATGGGAGCATCTGCATTTCATTCTGCTTCCAGCTGCTGCCCTGTCTAAAAATATGTTTACAGTGATAAGCAACTCTATTATTTTCATTTAGCTTTAGCATCCTTGAATGTTCTACAGACCCAGGGTATGAGGTTGTATGTATAGTTAATAACCTCACTACATAGAATTAGAACAACTTACCCTGAATTGTAGTGGCAGTGTTCTCAGTACTTGTTGCATTCCATTTTCCTTGCTTGTCTTTGGGACGTTTGCTCTGAAGGAGCCCCAGGAGCTGAGCAATGCATGCTGCAACCTGTCAGACACTGGGTGCCCGATGCAGGGTTGGTAATTCCAAGCCCTTTCCCTTGGCTGTGCATGGGATGCCAGAGGACTCTGGTCTCCAGCTTCTACCAAATTCAATAGAGATGAACAGTTCAAGAATTACCACGTGGGACAGGTCCTTATATGTTGGTGGTAGCATCTCCTAAAATAACCTGACTCCTCCTGTGCCAACGTGAAATGAGCACCAGCTTCAAAAACCCTTCATGTAATTCATGCATTTTTTTTTAATTATTGTTTATTTTATTTTTAGTTTCATTATCAGATTTTATGTTTAATTATGTTGTTTTGCCTCGCTTCTATCAAGGCAGCATTTCTTTCCCTGCAGCTAGGACAATCGAGTGATGTATGAAATACATAATGCTCTTTGATTAATATGAAATGCACACAACAAATACATTTTGGAGCATCGTTGTCTTCTGATAGACTCAGCTGTGTGCAGGGCTGGGATTTGTGACAGGTCTTTGGGGACACGTGGGGTGTCCCCTTTGTTTTTCAAGGCTCCTTGCGACTGACTGAAACTTGGGCTTTTTTCAGCATTACTTTCTTTAGCGTTTTTAATATTTGAGGGATCTTTTGGCTCTCTGATGTCTCACACATTAAAATTTGCAGTTACTGGTTTTAGTTGGCTTTTAAAAGAAGGCTGGGATTGCTGATTATTAGGATCCATCCACCACCGCTCTGTCCTTGTGAGATAGCTGAACAGATTTCTTTGGCAGTCAAGGTTTGCTTTATGTGCAGTACAGCATTATGCAAAATTCTGCCCAGCATAGTAAACAGGCATCTATAGCTGCCCTGCTTTATTGTATTTTAGATTAATTCTGTATTCTTTGGGGATGACAAATGTTAGGAGGGAAAAGGCACTTTTATGAATGAAAGATGTATTAAGCATACATGAAAAGAAATGTAATGTTTGCACCAAGTTCTGCAGCTCTTACCTTTTTGGCCAGAAATAACTTTGTGCTGCCTACAAATTGCTGTAGAACGCAATTGGGGATATTACCACCAATCATTACATATTTTTGTTGTATCTCTTCTGCCTTTTGCCACTTTTCTTGACAATCTGTTTGCTCTGTGAGATGAAGAAAGTGTCATCACTGTAAGTAAACTCTCCAGGATTTCAAGGAACCCTGAAGGATTGCTGATGAATGACACTACAGGGAGAATTTGGGAATACGGAGCACTTCTGCTAGCACTGAGTAGGGTCAGAGGTGATCAAAAAGGAAGGACAGGACGCCCTACAGAGATAAGCACCAATGCTTCCAATGTGTGTTGACCTTGGCCTGTGATGTTGGCTGTAGTGAATCAATGGCATCTCCCTCAGGTTGGGGCTGACCTTGGACGTGGCTGCGTGGCATGAAGTGCCTGCAGCAGGCAGATGTGTCCGTCGTCAGCTTAGGCTTTCATTAAGCTGTGTTAGTAATTAAAAGCAAACAAAGCAAGAAACTGAGATCAGGCCCAGATCTGGGCTGAAGGAAGCTTCCTTGTGCCCTAGGGAAGAGCTGGAGGCAAAGGCTGAGAGCTGGTGGTGCTCCCATCATTTCATCCAGCATCTGTGGCCGGACACCACATTGGTGGAGCTTTCATCAGGTCTTCACAAGGCAGCGGTGTAATCTATTACAGCAAATCTTTTGTCGTTATTTGTAAATAAAAGAGCTTTCTTTCTGCCTATAATAGAGTTCTACAGATAAATCGATGCTCAGCTCCTTCCCTTTGCTGCAGCTTCCTGCAATTTTCTCTGTGAAGTTTTCACGTAGGACGGCCTCTCCAGAGGCTTAAAATGAATCACAGAACAAAATGAAACCTGACCTTTTATGCCGTATGTATTTTTTATGATGAGAGCTTATCGTACCGGGCTCAGTTGCCTACCTTGCACCAGAAAGAAATTTTGGCTGATGTTTCCTAGGAGAAAGGAAGAAAGAAGGAGATATTGCTTCTTTAAGTCTTGATGACACCATCGAGCGTGCATCTAGATTTCACCCAGGTGCAACCCCACTTATGAATAAAGCCATTCCTAAGCTTTGTTTCAAGCATGGCATGGCAGAGCCCCATGGCTTGGCAGCGGCTGAGCATGGAAGGAAAGGTGCAGTGAGCGGGCTGATGGTACCGCTGCTTCTGCTGGGCTTTGATGGTAATCAGGTTGGGCAGATGTCTCCGACAGCTGCAGCTAATGGGCTGCCGTGCTGGGCAGGGACCAGACCTCCAGGCTCCTTCTGCTCCACAGCCAATGTGTGGGGCTGAGAGCTTGGGAAAATAAAACCTCTTCTGCTTTTACCTTATTAAGAAATTCTGCCCTTGCTACTCTATCAGCACATGGTTGGTGCTGTGTGTTTGGAAGTCAACTGTTTCAGCAGGGTTTTTTTTTGTCTTCTAATTTTGTTTTTTGAAATGGAGAGAATCTGAGCTTAAAACCAAACTAATTCACCTCAATTTATCCAATAGGTAAAACTATTTATAATTAACAAGGAAACAGAGGTCGCTTCGGTGTGTAAGAGCTGCCAAGTCAAATGAATAATAATTAGCAAGTTTTTTATGCTAAGCTAAAAATTATGCAAGAACTACCCTCTGAATAGCACTGAAATGATCAGCAAGAGATTCAGGTGGTGAGCTCTGGGGAAGGAGGAAAGAAATCCAGAGGGGTCTCCAAGCTGGGCATTTATTTACCTTGGTTGGACTGGCTGTGTCAGCGCTGGAAATAAATGATCTTTTAAAATAAACCTTATCTTTAAATCATAGTGACAGCAGCACCTATTGTAGATACATGACCATACATAATTGAAAAGGACAAAAGGTGAGGGTTTTACATGAAAGGAATAGGATTTGAGTGGTGGCCTGCTTCATCTGTCAGCATTTGGCTGGAAAGTTCCTCAGGCCTTTGGCATACTTAGACCTGGTGGAGATCTATTTATTTATTTGTTTATTTTTACCTTTTTTTTGTTGTTGCTTTTAACATTTAAATGGGGAGAAAATGTCCCCCAAGCTCCCTGCCACCTTGCTTAGATTCCTCTGGGGCTTACATACTATTTGAGAAGGTGAGACTTGGAGGAATGGCCTTGTTCACACACTGGGTAATGTGCTTTTGTTTTCACAGCCTCTTTTATTACTGTGAAACAATGAATAGTTAAGGAAAGGAAAGAAATTAATGTAGGCTACAATATAGAATTATTGCACCGAAGCTGAAACAAGGCTAAAAAGTAGCAACAATTGCATAATGGAGCTATAAAAATCTCCTTACCTTTGCTTGCAGGACATAATACCAGTTCACAACACAATATAATTAGATTGCCACATCACCCCTTGTAAAACCAGAAAGAGAAAGAAATGTAGGGGTGCATTAAAACTCCTTTCATTTTCTAATGCCTTTGGAGAGCTATTGGCCATAGAGGACTTGCTCTGGCAAAAAGCTCTAGTGAGCTATTAGGTTTTTAACTATTTTATAGGTTTTTTTTATTGTTGCCAGACCCAGTTTTTCAGCACAATGACTTTGTCCTCTCTCCCCCTCCCAGCCTGTCGCACGTTTATCAATCTCACAGACAACATTTGCTATAAAGATAAGTCCAGGCTCTTAGGAAGTGCTGTGCCCTGCTGACAATACCCTTCCTCCCCCCAGCTTTTTTTAGTAGGTTTCACGTGGCTTCTTTTATCTGGTGATCTTCTGATACAAATTCCTTGTGTCAGCTCCAGATCCCAGGGACAAAACCTTGTAGTGCAAGGAAGTGGACATCACCACCTCTGGGCCAGGTTTAAGTGGAACGCAGCAGAGGGGAGCAGAGACTCTTCTGGGTCAGAAACTGACCTTTATGAAACCGTTCCTTGCTATTTCATATAAAGTTTTGCTTCTTAGAGCAAACTAACTGCGTTAGAACCGTACAGCTAAAATGCAAACGGTCTGAGAGGAAGGGAGTGAATCTTGAAAAGCACTTTATTCTCCTGGTGAAGCTGAAGCATCTCACTTTCAGAAAAAGACAGCTTCTGCCAAGGACAAATGGATGCAAAAATCATGACACTGCTGTGGGTTGATTAGCATTGGGCCTTTTCAGAGGAAAACAATATTACTTATTAGTGAACCTGCCAAATTTTGTCCTAACTCAATTCTTTTTTTTAAATCTGTGGAAATGTCAGAGCTGCTATAAGCGTATGCAGCTGACAATGATAAGTTGTATGCATCCCTAACCAGGAGTCTTAAAATGATGCATAGGAAGAGCAGTTGAAAGAAAACTTGCAAACTGATAGGAGCAAGAAAAACGTTCCTGATTAATGCAGTGGAAACTTTGCTTGTGCTCATGTTGGTTATGGCAGCGGGATGCGGGGGCTGGTGGTTAGGGGTTGATCATGGCTGTCACCACCGTTGCCAAGCACTTTGAGGCTTCCTGGGCATTTCTGAGCGCTCTGCTAAAAGAAATAGGATGCTGACCTGGTAAGGGAATGTGTCCTGATGTCTCCCAGTTCACCTCTTTCACCTATTTCATGTTTAATTGGCTGTGACTGCCCTCCAGAGCAGTGTTTTGGGTCAGTGATGAACAAATTTGGGTTGCTGTAAAAAGAAAAAGACATGCCTGCCTGGTTCCTCTCCTGGTTATCCATCCGTGTGAAAGCTGGCCCTTGGGAGGGAGGTCGTGTTGGCTTCCAAGTCACTGTGGCATCTTCCGGTGCCAGGGCTGGAGTGCCACGTCCGTGGGCTCTGCAGAAACACTTCTGTGGCTTTCTTCTGGTCCCAGTCATAAAACTCACAACAACGTTTTGGCACTAATGGGGAGTTCAGCTGGGCGTTTCAGTTTAGATCTGTTTGTTAAAGTGAAGAAGAGAGAGGGAGGAGTCTGCTCTGAGCTCCCAGCTTGAGTGTCCTGCCTGAGTTATGAGACTTCCAGCGTGTTAAATACGCTGAGCGGGCAGAAGGAGGCTGGACCACACCATTCCAGAGCTGAGATGTTTCCAGCTGGCTCAGGTTGACATAATCTGTATAGTAAATTAAATTAAATACCACAAATACCAGGCAAGACAGGAGGAGGCCTCTTTATTAAGCTTTTTTAAGCTTATACACCCGTAGTGGGTGTATGAGTGCATGTGCATATTTGTGCCACAGTTTGTATACGGTTATATTTGTAATGTATCTATATGTTGTTCAATTATCTCTGCTGTTGTTAAATTTTATTTAACTGTGTTGACTCTCACTGCCTGCAGTGCAGCAATTGAACAGCATATTTGTAAGCATGTAGAAGATAACAAGAAGAAAAATAATTAAAAAGAAGTCATGTCAAACCCATTCAGTTTTCACTTATGGCAGCAACAAACCTTGTGGGTTGAGAGCCAGTTGCACATGAGAAAACATTTGCAGGATTAGTACAAAGGATCTGGAAAATTCTATTCCAGCACTATAATAGAGCATGCTTCTGTAGCCTGCTCTGCGTGGGGCAGAATGGAGCTTACCCCCCTTGGGGCAATTCTTATCTATGATGAAAATTCAAGCAGCATGAGAAGCGAGACCATGGAAAACAAAGTTAAGAACAGGTATTAGAATATTAATTATAGTAGTGTTTTAGTATGGGGTTTCTATGCTAAATCACAAAAGCTCACCCAGAATGTAAAGCCTTGTGCAAGTGCTGCTGGGTGACCAGCTTCCATCAACAACCAGAGATGAGGGTTTTTTCATTTGTTTTTGATGTTTCTTGCTAATTTAAATGTCACAGCTCATATCCATGTCTCTGTTACCTCAAGGGTAGGTTACTGGAGTGTGAACTATAATAGAGCTGCATCTCAAACACACTTGAAAAGGTACTTCAATGTGGAATGACTCTGTTTACATTTAAAATGATATATTATTATTTATTCTTTATACCACAGTAATACCCAGCAGCTTCAGACATCTATTAGAAAGCCTTTATGGTCAGTGCAAAATAGACCATAAAGTAATGTCTCCCTACCCCAATAGCTTTCATTTATAAGGAAATCCAACCATGAATATATCAACATGTCTTCACAGAAACTAGCTACATCTGTGTTGCAGCACTGAGGCATTAGTTTCCAGTTATGCTGCTGCCAATGAGCTGAGATTTGCTCATGTAAAAGGCTTCATCTTCCCTCTTCTACAGCAAAAAGCACTTCAGGTATTCACGCCTGAGGCTACTCGGGTAAATGACAAGAAGTAGTTGGGAGAATATTTATGGTTTGGCTTTAAAATTGTCCTTGTTTGGTGCAAATAGCAATTGGATAATATGCAAGTCACCTTGCAAATGCCTCTTAAGACTTTCAGGACATTAGTGATGGAGCAGTATTATTGAGGTAGTCTCATTCTCAGTCTCTGTGTGTTCCCTAGAGCTGAAAGCTTAGAAGACTCCACCACATGGAAACTTTTAGATCTATTTACCCAGAGACTGTTTTCCCTACAGACACATACTGACTGATTGGCTTTGACAGGCAGTGCAGCCTTTGTCTCATCTGATGAGTAAAGACCTGTGCTAATGAACTAATATTCTCAGTTGCACTCATAAATGATGCGGTGATGCTAAGGGGCTTTTCAGCTGCTGCTGAAGTTCCCTGACCCACATGCTTAAGTGCACATAAATGCTGCAAGAATAAGGAAAGTTTGCTGCACATGTTGGGGGGTGGGTATGGCTGTTACTGTGCCACTGCACTTCTCCACCTTTCTGTAAATCTTCTGTTAGATGAGCTGTGCTTGGCTTCTGTCCTGCATCATGGAGGGGAAAAAGTAATAGAACTGCCTGTGGAGAGGCCTTATGTCCATTTTGTGTTGAAGGAGTTGGCAGTCCAATGTCACGTTGGTGATGCTCTGTGGTATCCCATAGATGAGAGGCAGGTTCTTTAGTTATGGATGCTCATGTACATGAGGATGTGGCACCCTGACCAGAGCAGTGGTGTGTGGGAGGTAAGTCCTAGAGACAGGGTTCAAGCTTCAGCCTTGTCTTCTGAAAACTGTATACGATTCTAAAATATATCATAGGAGATAAGTCAGATGGTCTTTGTAACGTAGACTAACCAAATTGGTATCCATCCTTGTGAAAATTTCTAGGTTCTTGGTGGTGCGGTCGGACTGAACGCTGGAGCAGGTGGGGGCCTTTGTGTTTTGCGGAATTAGGACTTTGCAGAGAAGTTGTCTTTTTTGATTGTCAGCATTTCCAGTAAGCTGTGTTGTCTGCCATCCAAGCTGGGCTCTTGCTCCTCCTTTTTACCACATACTATTATTTCATTTCTGTGAAGAAAAAAGGAAGTTAGGTAAAAACAATATTTGAACTGGGTGTTATTTAACATACATATGCTCAACATGTTGGGCATATATTTTCCTGAGGTCCCCTTTGTTTTCTTTCCTTGATACAAAGACATTTCCTTTGTGATCTTGGCAACAGCAAGACTGCCCTCAGGTCAGGCTGCTGTGTGCAGCCCAGATGTTCCTCCTGCCTCATGTCAGGGCATGGGTCTCCTTCCCATGCAATCAGCTGTGCAGAAGGTGGAGAACAAGGCTCTTTGCATCCACAATCTGTACTAGAAATGTTGGGAGCGTGGTGTCCACGTGCATATCCCATGCATGTATCTAATGATACACCTATGTAAATTATCACAATCGTATGAAGATAAGCACAAAATTTGCCTTTCCTCATTTCTCACTGCCAAAACCATCTTCCCCTTAAGGCTTCCCTTTCCTCCCTGGAAAAATCCTCAGCTGTTAGCTTGCAGACTTCTGTTTTGTGTGTTCTTCTATTGACAGAAAGATGCATTCTCAGGCTAAATTGTTGCTTTGCTGTGCTGCTCCAAGAACAGATCACGCTTTGTTCCTCTGTTCCCTTTCTGCATTGAAAAGCATTCGCCTGAGTTGAACCCAATAAATCCACTCACAATATTTAGGAAAAGCTGTCAGTGGTGCTGTGTTCCTTCTGTTTAATCCGGTAAGCATCTTATACATTCTGAAGAATAGGACTCAATGCAAAATGTCTTTGTGTGCCTATGAACATGCATCTGGCTATTTTTCCTCTCTAGTTTTGTGGCTACTCTTCCATAGCTTTGCCTGGATGTTAATGTGATCCAACCTGCAAACAAAACCCATTTGTTCTATGAGACATATCAGAGTTGGGTTTGGCTCTTTGTCTGCTTGGCATTCGGTTATGAGCGAGGTGGAGGGATGAGCTGCTGGAGGATGGTGGCAGGGTGGCTGATGGGGACAGCCTGTGGGGCTCCATCCAGGGCCTGCCATGATTTTGCTGGTTACAGTTCCAATGCAGTGTGCCATAAAAGTGGGTGAATGGAAGTCAAGGCTATGAGTCACAAGTAGATCCATCATTTTTTTGAAGCTGAATCAATGGATATTACACTGAAAAACTGAAAAACTCTAAAATGGTGCTACCTACCAAAGTTTACCTGTACCAAATTGTATTTCAGTCTAGAATTTCAAGATTTTATGTTGGTGCCACATGAATTTTCCCAAAGTACAAAAGCAGGTTGGTTTGGCTTCCAGCTCCTACTGATTTTAGTGACACAGAAGCACCTAATCAGTTTATATGCGTGTGGGTTCTTTGAGAATGGCTCTTTGAGTCATTAAGCACCTTATTGTCACTGGAAGTAATCTGACTCTTTGGACAGCAAATAGCATTCAGAAGCACAGTCTATAGCAATAAATGGTTGTGGTAATTGGCACAGGGAAAGAACAGTCTTAACCAATATTCCTTAAAAAATCTTGGAAATGGGAATATGACTGTAAATATCATTTATTATTAGGAACGGTTTTGTAATGGGGAGTTAAACTTTGCAGGTAATGTCAGAAGATCGTACAGTGGTAATAGATGATGGAGTTTAATTATTCCTTGATGTAAAACTCATGGATTTCTTATCCAACACTCCTTGAACCCATCAGAAGAAGTGCTTTCCTACATCTAATTTTGTAGATATCTCAGATAAAATAAGCTTTTGCCAAGCAACTTGAACAACACCATCTGAATTAAATGGAATAATTAGAAAGATGAAATCTCTTGTTAGTATTTTATTTCAGAAATGCAAGCTTAAGAAGGCAATCTGACAGAGTGAGGAGCTTCTGAAAGGGGCTTGGAGCTCCTCTGTGCCGGAATTATGAAACCTGCCTGACACTGGCATCCCTCCTCTGCAGAAGAACAGTTGTATGGAAGGGCTCCAGGCATGTGTACCTTTTCTGGGGATGTGTAGGAAACTGGAAAGGAATGGGAAAAATGAGATTGATTGTGGGCTTGGAGACATGCAGTGAAGAGTGGTGCTAGAAGGCAAAAGCTTGTCAGCTGATGAGGAGAAAAGCTCTGGTGTGTTGTTTGGTCACTGAGTGATTATGAACCTCTGAAGTAGTATGGCTGTGTAAAAAAACAAATGTATTGTAAGATTTCTTTGGTTTATACAGAAGCATTAATGTCTTTGTGGGAATCATCAGTATGAGTAGTGAATACAGCACTGGTGCCTCATAGTCAAAACAGATGGATTCAAGCTGGAGAAAATGCAGACCAAGATTTAGGCTTTGATAATTACGTGGGAGAAAGTATTATACAGGAAGAAAGTAAAAGCAAACAGCCCCTCGCTTCTTCGGCCTAGAAAATGGAAGTTTTTGAAGGGTAAGGTTTCCTTATATAGCTATATCAGAGAGATAAACACTGTAAGGGAGGAACATTTTAACCTAGAAGATGGTATGGTGGTGAGAACAGCATGGTTCTCGGAAGCCCTTGCTTGGGGTTAAAGAGAAATGGCTTTTAGGGTGATACTGGAGCCGTGCAATATGGCCTCTGCCTCTCAGGGCACAAACTTACCCTGCAGATTCTCTCCAGTCTCACGTTTCTGTGATTAAAGCTCCTCTCTTTCTCTTACACCCGGCCAGGTAATAAGTACCTTCACTTATTAAGCGGGTGACTTTGTCTCTGCTTGCAATGTACGTAATTCAATTCAGATATCCATTCAGTAGTCACGGAAATATTCATGAGTTCTGATTGTTTTGTGGATTTCAGTACCATAATCAGTCAAATGAGATGTGTCACACCTTGGTGGCTAGACAGTAAAACACAAGTTCTTTGCTCCATATAAAGTGACAGCGATTTTAATTGCACGCTTGGAAGGTCTGGGGTTGTTTCTGAATGAATGAATGAATCTATTAGTGCCGTTGCCTTTGCCTGTAAATGCTCTCGCATAACGATGAGGCAAAGCCATTACATTCACTTGTACGGAGAACTCCCACTCCTGTGTTGTTCAAATTGTTTTTAGTCAGTGGTCAACGCTGCGTTTAAATCGTGATCTCTGAGAGGTAAATGGGAGGCAGACGTGAAGCACCACTGACCCTTTTCTAATGGAAGCACTTTTCAGATGATGAGCAGCAGCATGCCCTCACATTGCTCGCAGGCTGTGGGGAGTGGATCTTGCGTGAGCTTCATGTGAAGCCCCATCTATGCTGGCAGATTTATTTTGCTAGTGGGATTGGTCAGCTTAAAGGATCAAAGCCACTTTTCTCTTCAAGAGTGAGGTATATCCTTTATTTGGTTGTATCCAGTGTGATATCTTTGCAAAAGACAATCCCTAATGCCCGAAGTATGTGTGGATAAAACCATAGGGAAAAGTTTTGCATCAAAAGCAGCACTGCATGCTTTGCTACTGACAGAATATCCTGATGCCTGCTGGCTGCGCTGTTCTGAACCTTGCTTTAGAGCCCAGAGCCTCTGCACGTACAAAACCCTGTGATGTGTGGAAATCCAAAGCATTGCTGTAAGATTTTCTTGGGTGTGCTGGAGAGCTTTCCCAGAATAGTTAGAATAAACAAGAGCTTATCTGTGCTGCTAAAGAGAAGGTACATTTTTCATCTCAGGAATGAATGTTCAATATACAGTAATAAGTACAAATGAAGCCAACATGGAAATCGCCCTGAAGGCCAGATGCACTAATTGCTGTGCCTGAACAAGTTTATTTGTGGTAAAACTGGAGTGGTTTGCTTTTGCTGGAGTCTGTGGAGTATTTTTAGACTAAAAGATGCATTGCTATTGCTAAGTGATGACAAGCCCCTGCAGTAGCCACAGTTGATGTCAACCAAAGACTGCTTTGGGCACTTGCATTTGTATCAGTTCTGTAAACAGTCTCTTGCTGGGATAACTGGGAAATGATGTGATTGTAAATTAGTATCACGCTCATGACATTATGTCTCACTGGCACAGTTAACTAGCCAGAAGTTGTGTCCCGGTAAGAGTGACTGATCTGCTTACTGGGTGAGTTTACCTCACTTCATGTGCTGACCATTAGTAAGAGTTGTGGGTGGTGAAGGAATGGGCAAAACAGCTTCAGTGGACATCAGTCCTCCCCATCCCCTGTCAAGGCTGACTTCATGCTGCTGAACCTGGAAGTTTCTCCCTTTTTTGCTGGACTCCATGAAATACATACAAACATCCCTATATGTTTGCACAGAATTCTGCATGTGGCTACAGCATGGGCAGCAAAGAGGAGAATGGTAAAAAGAAGCACTGGAAGGACTTCTGATTTCCTGCATGTAGAACCCTGCAGCTCAGAACAGTTTGAGAGGGAGAGTAATTCAATTTAATTATATTGTTTTGGGTTGGGTCTGGAGGACAAAGAAAAGTTTGGGATTAGCCTTGGGCCTCTCCGAGTGCTTTTCTTCAGGTGTCTGAAAATGTTAGATACTAAATTCTGGTCTCACTGCTGCAGACCTGTGGTTTTTTTACTCTCTTCCTTACTGCTTGTGAATCCTGAGCATTAGGAGCCTGAAGTTGCCTTGTTCATGTCCACCTGCACAAAACCAATAAAAATAAATGACTGAAATACAGCATTATGGAATAAAAGCTTCCTCCTCCCTTCCTTTCTCCCTCCGTGACACAGGCTAATGACACATCCTCAGAATTATTATACAGGAGGTTATAATCTCTGAAGGGCATCCTGAGCACTGCTTATTTCCTCTGACGCGGAGAAGTGATATCTCCATGGCACAAAATCGGTCCAGAGTCAGATTTCAAATGTCCGATGATGTCTTGGTGTTAATGGGATAAATTAATTCTTGCTGAAGAAGGTGGCACACTATTTGTCAAGGGCATCAATAAATTTTTGCCTATGTTTCCTTTTTGCGAGCGGAAAGCAGAAAAGTGAGCTAACAAATGGTTCCTCTCTCTCAATGCCTCAAACATCGCTATAATGATGGAAAAACAATGGCAACTTCTATAACCATCACGGAACTAAGAATTTACTGTCATGTTTCTCATGGGATCTAATTTAAAACGGTGTTCTAAGAGAAACTCAGGTCAAGAGTAAAGAAGAAAAAGTTGATGGAGATTTGGCTTGACAGCTGGAATATCACAGAGCATACCAGGTTAAACTCTGAAGGGCTTTATGGAAAAGGACTTTTACAGAGAACATGCTCAAATCTCAGATATCTGAAAATAGCCAATCTTTTGTTTCTTTCCATATCATCTCCTTTATGTATACATGCTGCAAATGCAAGCACAGTTTAGCCAGAAACATCTTTGTGATGTTTCTGTGCCGGCATTGGCCATGAAGCTTCCTTTTCTCTAAGTCCTGCTTGGCACCAGGGTCAGTGAGCAGATGTGTAACAGCTCTTTGAAGAGAACGCAATCTGAAGGCAGAGCATAGCGCAGTCTGCTGCTGTCCATCTTTTGCAAGGGCTCATGGAATCATTAGGGTTGGAAAAACCACTCAGATCACCAACTCTATCCCCAACCCATCCCCACCGTGACCCTCAGTGCCACATCTCCCCTTTTCTTTAAAACCTCTGGGTCTGCAGCTCTCATAGCTAATCTTTCTGACCAGTGAAGATGCTGCTTTGGTCACCCACCAATCATGTATGTAATCCATCTTCTGGATATCAGTTCAACTCTAATGAAGTCCAAGAAAATGAAATCCAACAAAATTTGGTATCTTTTCTTTCTCTGTGCATTCCTTCCACGCTTAATCTAGGACTAAATTTGGCACAAATATTTGGCAGACACAACAGCTAAATATTCTTTCCAAATTCTCTGAAAGAGAAAGAAAAGAACATAACCTTTGGTTTTAGTCAATATTCCGAACTTCAGAGAAGCAAAGTGGTATTTTAAGCTCTCAATTCCTTGCAATTTGTTTTAAACCTTTGCAAAGGTCATGTAAGTGAAGGGGTGGGGGGTAGCTGGAAAGAAACGTCTGTTTTACAAGAAAAGCAGGAACCTACAGTTAAGGTTCTTTTTGTGGGTTTTGCTAACAGAATGGGGTTTTTAACTGCCTTTATGTTCTGGGTTTTTTTATTACTAGAGGTAGCAGGACACTTTAGCAATATTAAAAATAAAATAAAGACCCTGGGGAGCATTTTTTTTTTTGAATTAAATGCTCCTTTTGCCTTTAAAGGTTCAAGACTTTGAAATAATGGCTGGAGAGGCCTCCTGCATTTGAGGGCTTTTCTGTTTGAAGCACCCCTTTTGTTTTACCATCTGAAACATCCTTTGGGATTCGGAAAATGCTTTCACAAAGCTTGAGTCCAAAAGTCGCCCATTTATGGCCAATTCCTCTCCAGAGGAAGGGAATAAGTGGAACTGAAATAATTCACCTCAAATAAAGAAAAAGACAAATATTATTAGGCTTTAATAAAATATTAAATGATGCCATGTTGGAGAGGAGAGCAGGAGATGAGGAGAATGGGGAAAGGCAGAATCTTAACCTGCGGTGATTTTCTATTTATTGATACAATTCAT
Source organism: Gallus gallus (assembly GCF_016699485.2). Classification (NCBI taxonomy): domain Eukaryota; kingdom Metazoa; phylum Chordata; class Aves; order Galliformes; family Phasianidae; genus Gallus; species Gallus gallus. Next base: position 15,748,539 of record NC_052544.1, read on the forward strand.
TTTAAGGCTGGCAGCCTCATGATGAGGGCTTCCCCCAAGGTGATATTAAATACCATGAACAGGAGAGATGTCTTTTTTTGGTGTTTTTTTTGAAATCAGGAACAGACTGATTATAATGAACCCAAATCCAGAACAATACCTCAGACAAAGCTGATTGCCTGATCGTTGTGGCATAAAGCCCTGCCAGGCCTTTACCAGCATTAATGTAAAAATCCAAACGATGTGATGACAATAAGAAAAAGAGCAAGTCAGAATAGAAGTATGAAATAATCTGGATGATTCGCTGTCATCTTTTGTAGAAGAGGCTGTATTACATCTGTTTAGAACCTAGATGGGTCTATTAGCTGTGCTAAATGTGGCTCTAGGAATAAAGTGTCGTTCAGAAATAGTTTTGCTTTCCCCAGTATGTACCATATTTGCTCAGAAATATCGGAAGTCTTCATGGGTTACAATCAACAAATGCAGGAACTGGAGCACGTTGCTGCATTTCCCCACGCATTGGCCATATTGTGCTTTCTGTAAACAAACCTGTGCTCGAGAGATGCCATAAGCTGGTAAAGCTAAAAGCAACGTGTCTGCAGGAAGTACAATTTGGCTTTCTATTCTTGTAATTTAAATGGAATAACAAGAGCTGCTATGTATGACCCAAATTTTCTTTTGCTGAAATGGGAGCTTGTTCCTCTCTATGAATAAAATAGCTCAAGGCTGGAAAGAGGGGCTCTCTGCCATTAATGAAGCCAGACTTCATCACAGCTCTTTGGTTCTTTGCTTCCCATTCAGGCAAAGGACGTGTACTTTGGCATGTGCAGTTTAAAAATAGTTCATTTGATCCATGTTGGGGAGCGACGTCCAAACCCAGGGACGTGCAGTAACCCAACATTTCTGCTCCCAGGTCACCGCACGTCCTTTGCATTGACCTCCTCTGCGTGCTCTGCTCTTACATCTCATTGTATATAAAGTGCATTTTTGACATAAAGAAGCCCATGTTGTAACATGAAAGTATGTATTTCAGAAAAGACATTTTTGGCAACCTGACAAAGGTCATCTATGCATGCCAGTTATTCATCTAAAACCTCAAGTTCTCCTGTTCTCTAATGGTGCTGCAATATGTTTTCATGCTTTAGAGACTTGTTTACTGGGTCTTTCAGTTTGCTTGCTGTAGAATGAAAAGATCAGGTTGGTTTAACATCTTGGATGAAGTTTCCTCAGATATACAAGTTTGTTTGGAGTCATGTACTTGTGTAGGTAGGACTTGCAGCCTCGAGGCTGTAGCTGCAGCCCAACACCTGGCCCTTCAAGGTGTTTGTGTTACAGCAGTCGACAACAGGTTAAATTAAAAATAAACAAAATCTAATGAGGGATATAACTCACAGCTATTTGCCAATGCTTATTATAGAACAATGAAAATAAGCCCCGTCTGTGATATAATCACTGGGTAATGAAAAAGATTGTGTTTGAAATGAGCACTCAGCTTTGTCGTTGGGCATGGAGGCTGCTGTTGGGACGCTTCACAGCCAGCACTGACCTGGTGCTTTGCTTCCATGTGGAGCTGCAGCTGGATTGAATGCACCCCAGAAGGACCTGCAGTCTTAATGTGCCAATCATCTTCTGAAAGACTAGAATAAAGTGTTACTAACGAATAAATCCCGATTTCATTATCCTTAAGTGGTAGAGGTGAAGAAGTACTGTAATTAGGCTAATGTGGTCAGTGGCCTTTGGAGGAGAGTTGCTTTAATTAAAAGCAATAGAACCTGAATGAGAAAATAATTGGATTTATGGGCTTTGGGACATAGAGTTGATAATGCTTTTTGATGAAACATCTGATGTACAAACAGTGAAGTCCCACAAGGGGTCAGGCATAGGAAGGGCTTGAGAAGAAGGTGCACAGCAGTGCACAGCACCATACAGCCTCTTTGTAGAAGCTTTATTGCTCTGACCGTACTGCTGTAGGCCCCTTCTTGAGAAGCACTTGCACATTATTCCAAATTTTATAGCAGTTTTCATACACTGATCAATTAAACGTAAATTTTGCCTGGAAGTTGGAAATCTGCAGCTCTGCTGAATGCATTGCTGTCTTGGCAACAGCAAGTACCCTTGCCACCTGTTGGGTAGGCACTTGTAGGCACTTGTACCATAACAAAACAGAGCTCCTTGTGCTCTCCAGGGTGAGCCTACCACGGTACCCAACTCCCTTCACTGCCTAACTGCTCTTCCCCAAAAAGTTCTTTGCAAATTAACTTAATTAGCAAATGACCTACCATTAAAGTACAATGCTGTTTTCTGTCCAACGAATGTCACTGACAGGTCTTGAGATACCAGAACATTTTTATCTACCAATCGATAGCAAAGCTCCCCAACACGTGTACTATCAGACAATCAAAGTGCTGATAGTGTGGCAATCACTCACAGCCACGAGAACACAATGCCTCTCCTAATGGCAGGAGCGTTATCTGAGATTTGCAGGAGCTGATCAATTGAACAAGGCACTGGCTGGTAATCGATAGTTTTCCATCATTATAGCAACCTCATTCATACTGCCGGAGTAAAAGTTTGTCAGCATTTTCATTTTGTGCATCTTTCTGGTTTCTTTATTTTTGTGGTCCACTCAGATGGCTGAGCTCAAGCCTGATCTACCATGGATACCAGGCTTGGAAAAGGTCACCTCCCAGTAGCCGAGTGAGTTTTGTCATTACTTTTTACTGGATTTTCTTTTTGACGTATCCAAAAAGGGAAGGCTAATGGGCAACTGCCTTGGACAACACTGTCTGGGGGAGCTGCAGTGGGGATAGAGCTGCCAAAATGCCATGGCTGGTGGTATCAGTGCCTGCGGGACTGGCAGGGCTCCGTACTGACTGTACTGCTACTGCTTCATTTGCTCTTCCATCTGCCTCTCAGCTGCATAGGTGTGTTGATGTCAGCACTGGAGCACAGATTTAAAAACCTTGAATTTTGGCGTTTGTTTTACAAATAGCCCTGCAGAAGTAGAGCGTGACATGAAAGTCTTCCATCCAGTGTTTTTCAGCAATAGAAGCCAAGATCAGTCTCCTAAATCTGTACCCAGGCTCTTAAACAGAAGACCTGATTTTCTGAAGCGTTAAGCCCCTGCTAGCTCCTACTAATTGGATACTCAGCACTCTTCAAATTTACTTATTTATGAGCTGAATTATGGATTTAAGAGCTTAAGTTCAGGTTTCTATTTCCGACACCTCAGTTTTTTTATGTTTCTGTTTTTAAACTTGGTGTTCCTGCCATGCTGAGTGCCTGATAAGAGACTCACCCCACCTGCAGCAAATGTTTGCAGCTTCACCCTCAGATCAGTGGCACTGAGGTTGCCTCTGTACATTCCTTGGTGCTGCTGAGCTGAGTGAAGTGCAGTCAATTCATCCAATACCCAAAGCAGCGTTAGCCTCAGCTTCCCAAAATGACCTTGTTTTTAGTATCACATTTTCTATGAGTTGGAAGGAGACTTTGGTTTGTTGGTGACAATAGCTCTGCCAGGATTAGCTTCTCCATTAAATTTAGGGCAAGATGATTAGATTTGATAAAGAGGAGGTAAAACATCCCTGTGCCATGGAGCTACTCTGAGCTGATGCTTGCTGCTCTTTCTTTATCTGGTGCCTTTTAACACAGCCCAAAAGTAACTCAAAACATCCACTTGGAAGGAGTGTCTGGTATTGCTGTTCGGTGGAGAAGGGGGTCTAGAAGGGTGATTCTGGGGCTGAATGGCACCCATGGGGTGGGATGGGACCGATAAGTTACCTTCAGCTCCAAAGTGGCTTTCTTTGCTTGATGCAAAACCCATCACCTCTCTTGGATGGGAGTTAAAGTTTGTGGTCTGGTTATAAGGCCAACGGAAAAAATGGTTCTTATTACTTGGGGTCATATAGCTGTCCTTGTCTATTAAAACAAAAAATGGAGGCTTAAGAGCAGATTTCCACCTTTGACTGGAAGTTAAAATGCTGGCCCTGTGGAAAGCCCTGTGCTCTGTTTTCGTTCATTATTTTGCTGCGTAAATAATTCAGTTTAATATTTACTCACAGACTCTCACCTTGCTGTGGTTTGCTTGTCCCCGCGGCCACCAATTTAAGCAGGCTTTGCAGCTGGCTTTGGGTTGCTGGCTGGATGGTGGGTTTGGGCTCCCAGACATGAGTGCATCTCTTTATAAATTCTTTATCATATTTGTAGAGAAATATACTATCTCATTTCAATGTAATTAACTTTGTCACTGCACAATTAGTTTATAGGATTTATTAATGCAACTATTAAAGCCAGCTAACAAGCTGTGGCAATCCCTGTGTGGATTTTAAACCACAATACAGTCGGGCATAATAATAAAACGAAAACTTTTCAGTATTCTCCTGTGGGTGAAATCCTGGCTCCCTTACATATTCTACAGTGCCCTGAAATTAAAGAGCCTGCCAGCAGCTCAAACCCCAGCGTCCTCACTCTGATTTTGCTTTGGTTGGTTGAGGCAAATTCCTACTGTCTTGTGCATTTTGAGGGTGTGTGGGGGTTTTCTCAATATAATGTGGTAGAGTGTTCCCCCATGCTTAGCCTGGCATGACGATGGGATTTATACAGCTCAGAAAGGGGGGTTATTTCTGGACCTTCCAGCTTTTCTGGATTTGGCCCTGGCTGTCACTTTAGCAGAAGTGAATATACCTCAAGAGGAGAATTAAGGCAGAGCTGGGTGGCTAAGAACAGACTTGAAGTATGGAAATATTTATGCTTTCAGTATTATGATTGAAAGAATTGTTCTAATTCTGTATTTATGCTTTCATAGTAGGAGTTTATATGTAGGTATAGGCTGAACAAGAAAGAAAGAAACCCCCTAAGCCAAAGCTTATATTTGCCCTTTTTTGTTTCAACTTAGGAGGAAATTAGGGAGCACTGGCCTTTTCATCTTCAAGACTCCTACTTGAAATAAAATGGGAAAGATCAGGTTTTCATTGCAGGGTTATTAGATTTGGCTTTATGTGGATTCAGTTTACAAGAATTAAAGGAAATCTTAGCTGTGCACCTTGCCTTGCCCCTGTGGCTCTCACAGCGGAGAAAGACGTGATCCCTTCCCTAGAACAAACAATTATCCCTTTAAACAGCGTTTAAAGTGAAGCAGGCGCAGCTAAGTGCTAGGAAAGGCCACTGGTGCTGCAGGGCTTGACCCCGTCAGCAGGCAGCCATGTGCTGAGGGATACTGGCCATCACTCCCCCTGCCAGCCAGCAACATCTCCTGTACGTAATTGTGTGTAATGCCTTCGGCAGCAGCAATGCTTTAGCAAACTGCTGGTTGTCTATCTGTGCCTCAGTTTGTCTATAAATGGGATGTAATGTGACCTTAAGTTAGAAGGCTGAAGAGTTGCTCGTTTCTTACTGCAAACTCTTTAGGTGAGATATGAAAGCAAAGAAGTATATTGGGCATGTGAGCATGTTTTATTGCCAAACAGGGAGAGAATTGAATGATATATCCTCTTTCCACTAGGAAAACAGCAACAAGGAAGGAGACCCCAAAACACAGAGATTTCTTGCTAGCCACAAAATAGTGCTCATCATGTGAGCCCAGCTGGTTCGTGCCCCCTTTTTCATAGAGATTGGTCTGGTTTTCATGTCCAGGATTTGCTTTGCTCTTGAACTTCAAGCAGAGGTCACCATGCCCCAAAGCCGTCTTCATCCCTGGAGCCTGCAGGTGTCTCTTGGTTTCTCCCCAAGGGCAGAGGATGTCTGTAGGTGTTATTGAGTTAATGGCACTGTATGCCTTCTTCCAGGTCAGGAGCTGTGATTTCCCCGATTTAGACGTGTTTGCTCTCTTTCAGAGCCTGTTATGCAGATTTGTCATGTGAGAACGCGTGCTCCCAGCTGCGTTGGAGGTGCTTGGCCATATGTCACAAGATGGAATGTCTGACTTGAGGTGAAGCGTCAAATTGATTTAAATATTCTACTGAGAGATGGAAGTTATTCACAGGAAAATATTTTTGTTTTCTTTGTATGGGATTATTAATTTCATAAAGCCATCAAAGATGATGCTATCGGAAAAAATAAATGCAGTCCTTGAATGGAAAAATACAGGATTTATGTTTATGTACGTAAGCATAGAGAGGAAGTAGGCCATTAGTTAGAAATTTCAGGTTTTGAATCAACATAGATGGAAGAAGTAATTGGAGTATAAGCATTAAAAGCAAATAACAGTAACTCCGGTTTCGTAAGCCCAGATTATTCTGTGTGGTTCAGAGCTTCCAATGTGGGACAGAGCAGCTGAAATTCTGGCTCTGTTGAAGCTGAGGGGAGCTTTGCCATCACAGTCAGCATGGCCAGCATCCCACCCCGAGGGAAGCTGCTGCTGGAGCACAGCATGATTGTCTGCAACAAATTCCCATTTTCTTCCCATTAGAGCACTGTGTTCAGAATAGAGTTGTAAATGGAAATTTCAGCTGTGAAACGTGGTGAGGAGAGATTCCCTTCTCCCTGTTCTGCCACCTGGAAGGGAAGGATCAGCTGTATGAGGGGCAGAAGGATTACACAGTAAAGTCTTGTCAAATATTGGAAATATTTATATGAAACATCTACAACAAACCCCATGCCTGAGAGTCTGACTCTGGATAATATAATCTAAATATTCATTATGTTATATTTTACTAAGGTTTGTCCAGCTTTCAGGTTTGATTCAATAACAGTTATCATTAAAGGTGGTTACACTGCTTCTTTCTTTTCACCTATATTGAGTAATTATATTTGTTCTTTGATGGAGAATTGCATTTCTGTATCAGCCATTGCTCCTAGATGAAATATTTTCCTTGGAAGTGAATTAAGCTTAATTAAATAGAGTGACTCAATTCTAAAAGAAATTGTCCATCTGGAATTGTAATGCTGTTTAATTCACCCGTCCTTAAGTTGTCTTTTAGTTAACTCAGAGGACCTTCCTCGAGGAGCTGTTTTTGTTCTAAGTTTGAAGGGACAAGTTGTACAGATTCATGCTCGTGGAAGGAGCCTTTTGCTCACTGTCATTTAGAAAGGGGATAAAAGGAGCTTAGGGTGGATAGCAGGTTTTGCCCCAGTGTGGTCCACCTGGGACAAGGCAGGCACATTCAGTGCTTGCTTCTGAGCTCCCAGCTGCAGCTGTGTTTGTGGTGGCTGTGACCCCCGGCACATCTGCACAAGGAGCAGTGAAGGACAGAAGCCCAGAGGTGACTCTCAGCACTGCTGGCTGTGACTTGGCCAAGCTGCCTAGGTGTGAAATTAATTGCTGGAGTAATTTAGGTGGAGATGAGTCCTGTTAAGATATGCCCATCTGTGAGGTGAGGAGACTCTTCCACAAGTGAAAAGGTGTGAAGGAAGAAGGCAAATACCAGGAGAGTTTTGTACCCTTGGCTCAATTCAGACCCCCTACTTCTTGATGGTTTGTCATTGTGGAGGTATTTCCTGCAGGATGTGATGAAGTCTGCAGTCTTCCTTCTCCTTTTGTGAGTCATGGTTGGACCTGTGATTTTGGGAAGAAGCAGCTGCTCAGCAGCCGTGGTGCTGGCAGTGCCCTGGTAACTCCTGCAAGACCCTCCGGTCCTTCAGCAGCCAGCGTGCCCACCTTGGCACTGTGCTCATTGCTGCTCCTTCCCTTCTGTGGCTGCTCGCCTTTACCTGCCCCACACAGTGCTAAAACTGCCAATCACAGAACAAACCTCTAAAGAGAACAGTTGCTTCTCTGGACGGAGCTGTCATCGCACCCCTTAAACCACATTTCCACCTGGGTTATGCTGACAAGCTCAATCTATCATTATTTTGTTTACTTGGCAAACATTGAGCTGTCTTTGGCGTGTATTGTCTTGGGTCTTAAGTGATTCTATCCAATTCTAAATGATCTGTGTCTATTATGGTTTTGGCAGCATCCCTGCATTGTCTGTGGTGACTCTATTAGACTCAGCTATCTTCCCTCTTAATTTCCTGAGTCAAACCCAAAATCACGGAGCTGTATGAAGTTAAAAACCAGAAACCACAGTGCTTTTTTTTTTCCACATCGAATCATATTAGGAGAGATTTGTGTTGTATTTGCACTGACATTTACCTATACGCTTCTGCATCAGTGAGCTGTGCTAGTTTGCTTTTTTTTTTCCTGTATTGAAACAAAAACTGCTGCAGGCACTAATTCATTAAATAACACCCTTTCCCTTGACTTCTCTCCTGCCCATCTTACTTTTTCAAACTGAAATCTTCCAAAATAAACACAAATTCTTTTCTGCAAGTTGTATTTAATGCACCCAAATCCAATTTAATATGCACAAGTGAGCGGTTCTGTACATCCACATTAACGAGCTGAGTTGAAGTGCCTTTGGAAAACATCACGCCCCAAGACAGAGGAGTTTAAAGGTTAGATTTACATGTTTTTACCTCAGCTACATCTCCAGGAATTAAGAGTCCATCTACCTAAGCATATGAGCCATCACATTTTGCAGGCTGTTCCTGTAGCCTTGTGCTCACATGGAGATTTTCCAGGCACACACACACAGCGTTTCAGACTGGCTCCAGTGGGGAATATTGCTGACAGACAGGCTCCGTCCATGGTAGAAAATAATTTCCAATTTTAGTATTTAAATTTGTACATCTTCTGACAGTGCCTCATTCCATGTATCTGCTGCTCAGCAAGCAGGGCAGCTACCGTATGGCTGGACAGCATGGCATGAGCTGGTGCTGACATTGAGGTGAGACAGGCAGCACCTGGGAGAAGGAAATGTTATTTACTCCATTTTATAGAGAATGAACAGATGCATGGAGCAAATAAACACCATTCCTGAAAATACAGTGGAATATCACCAGCAATTGGACCTTGATCATTTCAAATCCATACAGAATTCTTGTCTGCACACCTGTATTTCCTTCTGCCTGCCTTGGGGTGCCAGAGCTGCCTTATGTAGCTGCATTCCTGGACTCATCCTGAGGTAATTAGTTCAGTACTGCATAGTTTAACTTTTCTCTCTGGCCTTACTCTGAGCATCTCTCGTGGAGGTCCCCAAGCAGCTGGGTTCCCAGCTGTAGGGCTTCGCCTCACTCTGCCTCTCCTATGCTTGCTGCTCTACCTCAATTGTTTTTTTATGATGAGATGACAACATCCATGTCTATTTACAGCTAATTTGTTCTGACTAGCAAGATACAGACCAAAGGTTTAGGTTTCCTGTGCTGGAACTGTCCCGTGGTACCATTTAAAGTATGCAGTAATGTTTGGTTTCATTATAGCTAGCTTTTCTACTTAGAGCACCATTCTCTTCCCAACAAAATATTTAGTAAGTCCCCTTTGTCTGTCCTTGTATTGCAAATCTCCTTGGCTAGTCGCTAGATTAGGGAACATAGACTCATCTACCTTCTAATCTTCCTCCTCTGTTTGAACTTTTGCTTTGTTCAAATACTTAATAGTTTTCCGGTCTTATAATTTTAAGAGTAAGAGCAGCTTCCTGGATATTCTGTATTTGTCTTTTATTCGTGCAGTCCTGTTTTAATCAAGAATCTTATTTTATATTCCGAATGGAAGGGAAATCTAATAGTTCTTGAAAATTAAAACATGAAATTGAAATTAGAATCAAATTTCAGCCCTTAATTAATCTCATAAATGGAAATAACCAAGCGGATGAAGGAGCCAGCCTGCCTCATGCAGTGCTGCGAGGTGAGGCATCACGGTGCTGGTACGAAGGGGAGCTGCTGTTTGTTAGACCTTGAGTTCTAAAGTCTGCTCAATTCCCTTTGTCTCTTTACCTGTACAAGCAGAGCTGCTGCTATCACTGCCAGGTGGTGAGCAGCTTCCTGGTACTCCCTCTGAGAGGAGATAAAAATACCAGCGAGCCTTGCAGGATCAGACTGGGGGATCTGCGATGCTGCCAGCAGTAGCAGTGCTGCAGAGCACAGCAGCACAGAGCATGGCTAGATCCCACAGTTTCCTTTGGAAGTCTGTAGGCACATGGAACAAAAATCCAGAATACCTGTGGGTATTTGTGCCAACGTGGGTGTTGTGCACCCATATGAATTGACTGAGTGCACTTTTATGGTCTGTGCACACTGAGAGGCTCATGCATTCCTCCCAAGTTGTTCACAGTGGTGATTTCTCCAGCTCAGATGCTCTTGGAAAAAATGTCATTCCAGGTAGAAGACCAACAGGAGCTGCACAGAAAGCTGGTGGATAAAAGGGCTTTTTCAGCCAGCACAGCAATGAGGGTTTTCCAACACAGCCCTGGGGCTGGAGCCTCATCTGAGAACATGGCACTAATTCCTTACCTGCAGGGCAGCCTCAGAACAAATGGCATTTCCAAAGAGAAAGCCAACAGGTGATGTAAGACTGCATAATTCTCTACAATTTGACGTGTGGAAGTGCAGTTGCTCCTTTCAAAGGCTGAGGGAATTGTACAAACTTTTTTTTCTCCAAGGACAGGTTTGCTCATCTCAAATCTCAAGGAAGAAGGGAATTACTGATGCTGTTGTGTGATGGAAAGGCTCGCTGCCCAGATTTTAACACAGCTCTTGGAAATGCGGTCTGAATTTTGGGCAGTCCTGTGTAGAGCCAGGAGTTGGACTGGATGATCCTCGTGGATCCCTTCCAAGCTGGAATATTCTATTCATTGATATTCCGTGATTTTCACATTCACTTCTGAAGCAAATTGTTCTTTCTGATGCTCAGTGTGTGCATTTCCCTTTGTGTACTTGGCTGCCAACCTGCTCTGTACACGTGGGGCACTGCCATTAGCACTTACCTGTACCACGTGCCTACAGCTGCTCCTACCACATGAATGCATCCACCACTTCCTCCCATCCAGACACATCCTTAAGGATTCAAATGATTTTATCCATCAGATCCAGTAAGAAACAAGGCAGGATAAGGTGGCATTTTGCTGGATTATTATGCAGTATCTTGAGCAATTTGAGCACTTCCCTCAATGGAATTAAGTGAAAGAAAGTGGAATGGAATGGGCTGGCTATATTTCTGTGGAAAAACATACAGTCCATTTTCTTTACATTATCTTTCCTGAGGTCATGAAAGGATGATGGAGTAGGTCCCAGGGGATGTGTTTGTAGTAATTATGTTCCCAGGTTATTTAGTGAGTGTGGTCTCCTTTTACTTACAGCAGTGCTATTTAAAATTAAATAAATAATTTGCTTTAATAGTTAGTCTCCAATCATTGTATGAATTATGTTTGCTGTACGTAATGAGAAAATTGCACTGTGCAATTTTAAGTGTATGTTAGCATGTTTATCGTGGGGCCAGGTTTATGTGTAAAGAGACAAGTAATCATCTAAAAACGTGTTAAAACGATATTTGATTTTTTTTGTTGTTGTTGTTGCTGGCTTAGGGACTAAAAGAAGACTCCAGCTGCCTTCCTCCTTTGATAAATAGTGAAAAAGAGCTGTAGTGGTTTGAGGGGGATGAATATGGTGCTGGTATTGACTGACCAACCCAAGCCATTCCATGATTCTATAACAATTGTTTATCTGCTCAGTGCAACCCTGCATAGAATCATTAAAGTTGCAAAAGACCTCCAAGGTCACCCAGTCCAACCATGCACTTACCACCAATACTGCCCACTGACCATGTCCCTGAGTACCACATCTACATGTTTCTAGAGTATTAAAGCTTTATGTGTTTCTGTCACAATCTTTCCAAGAAATTAGCAAATTCAGCTTCAAATTGTGCAGAAAGGCATTACGCTGCTGTGTTGAAGTGTCTGCTAATCTGATCTTCTCGTTGAATATATGGAGTCCCTCTTTGCGCGTGGCCCAGTGCATGGTGCGTGGGTGGGGAACCCCGAATGCAGAGTGAGCTACTGAGACCACAGTGAATTGCTAGGATTAATGGGAGGTTAACAGAGGGTATTAGAGGGTCTTGCCAATTTCTTCCTGTGAGTGTATATTGTGATCAGTCTCCAGAAATGGGGCTCCTGGTATTTGTGGTCGTCTGGGAATGGAGAGGGGATGGAGTGGAGTTTGCTTGAGCGTACTGCTAACATGGAAATGCACTGCTGTCCTACTTCTTCTGTATCTGAGCTGTCCACTAGCCTGGAACAGGAGGAAAATTATTCCTACATCTGCCAAGTGGGCGGAGGAGCAAAAGCAAGGGTCCTGTACACTAATGCCATGATCTGGCTCATTGAGCATTTCTATTCACGTCTCCTGTAAGGAACTGAGAACATGAACTAAGTGCATTCCGCTGATATGAGAGGTTTCAGCTTGTATCTGAAAAGGTGACCTTTTGGATCTAGGGGCTTGGGGATGAAGAATTGTTTGTTGGTCCAGTTTTATCTGTATTTTCAGTGCTACAGAGATGCAGGATGCTATGAATATAAATCTTCACGAAAAATAAATAAAAAACCCAAGAGCAGCAGCACAGCAAACCTGGTAAAAACAGCTGTCGGTCCTAACTAAGGCGTGTAGGCACAGTTTGTTCTTCTTTGTTAGAACCAGTAGAAAGGGGGCATTTTTGTGCTGTAGAATACTGGCATTTCAGAATTCACTGAGAAATGAGCAATTGGGAATATTACTGGTAAAAAGCAATGCTTATGAAACCAAACATGTTTTCATCAATAAAGCTACCTGGGATTCTAAGCTGTTCCTCTGAGAGATGTGCTATAAATGGTGGTCTGCTTTGAACTGGTAATCTAATAACAGCTTGCTTCATAATTTTTAATTGGTATTCTAATTAATTACCTTTGTTGCTGTTATTTTAATGGAATCAGCTTTGGGTGCTTTGTTTTCATGGGTGCTTTGTATTCAGTGTGTCCTTTGTAACTGATACCTAATCCTGTTAGGGTGGAAGAGAGGAAGTGTGGCTTTGGCTTTCGTTCCTGTTTAGCTGCTATGGTTAATGAGGGAGGGAAAATAACCAACAGGCAGAAGCAAAGTCACAGGGTTTTTTATTTTTATTATTTTAACTGTATTTCTACTTTCATGCTCTGCATTTGTTGTTTTTTTTTTTTTGGGGGGGGGGGGGAGGGAGGGAGGGATAAGGGGAGAGAGGCTAGAAGCAAGTAACTTCTACCAAAAATTTGCATAGGATGCACTTAATTCACTTTTTCTACCTAGCTCCAGTTGTTAGAAGAAAATATAGCTCACCTCTCCCCAATAATACTTAAATAACGCCCTGAATTCATTGCTGCTACTTTTCATTTCATGCACAAAATTACACTCTATAAAATACAAGAAACATCTGAGCACTTTGAGGACAGAAAGCGTGCTTACTGAAATATTTTATTCTGTGCCTGGTTTCAAGCCTTTGTAATAAAATGAAACAGGACCTGGCTGTGAAGTGAACCTTAATTCAAGCAGACAGAGCTCTCTCTCCAGAGGGATGCACTTTACTGATCACCATGTGTGTTGCTGTAGCCCTTAATGCAGGTGTTTTCCTTTAGTGGTAGATGCCCAGTGTTGAGTGGAATGCGATGGGTCCATCTGGCAAAGATTCACTGCAAAGTCAGTCCCTGCCCTGTGTCCTGCTGGGGGACAACACCTTTAGGAGCAGACTTCTGTATGACCTGTGGGAATGGCAGGTGCCAGCAGAGCTGGAGAAGGTGCTGGAATGGTGCCCTAGGTTGGAAAGGTTTGGTGCCCTAAACCTTTCCAAAGACACTTGTCTTTTGTGTATCACCGGTGAATGCAGGGTTAGGAAGTGCACTTTGCATAAATATAATTCTCTCATCTGTTTCTGTAATGCAGATATTGATGAATTACAGCTGAATAGAGGTGGCGGACAAATTACCAATGTTCAATTGCAGGGGCAGATTTTGGCCAGAATTACAACTGTGTATCCCTGAAAGTGCTCTGCAGATGCATGTGAGGATGGGACTCTGCCTGCAGCATCTCTCTCTTGCTGGGAGTGAGCTGAATCCTGGCGTGACTGAGCTGTATTTGCGAATCCCACGTTGGGGCTGTGGGCTGCTTAGGCTGCAGGTTTTTCAGAAGGACTTGCCACGGTGTTCCCAAAAGACTGTAACTATGCAGTAGTGCACAACATTATCTCTTGAGCGCTGCCTTAGGCTGCTGCTCCCCCTTTAAAGATGGTGTTAAGCATCTTCCTTTTGCTTACAGTGAAATCAGAAAAGAATTGTAAATGTATAAAAATACATGTTTTTATGAATTTGTATGGATATGTGAAAACCCAGTCAGAGATGAAAATTGTATTTATTCTTCTGCAAAGCAGCCTTGTGTGATGGAGCCAGGAGATACCGTGTCCATTAGCAGTGATGGCATATCCATGCTACAAATGTACAGAGTTGCTTAGCAACATCCAGAAATGCATTCAAATCTTGGTACATGGGCATTGATCCTGCAAAATTTTCCATGTGTACCCAAGCAGTTCAATTAGATCTGACCAGTCTGTCCATACAGGTAGCACCAGGCATCAGCTTGTTTGCAGGAGCATGGACCTATCTGCTTCAGCATCTGATATGCCAGGGGGAGGTGGTGGGTGTTGACCCTCAAGTTGCTACCCTAAAATACTGCTGTTGCCAAACGCTGATAAACATCTCTTTGGGTTTTGGTGTCCTCAGCTTGAGGGTGAAACGAGGGGTATGCAAATGGAGGATCCCCGATTATGTTTCAGTGACAGGTTCAGTGGTTACCAACATAATCGGTTTGTACTCCCTGATCTTTGGCTGAAAATTACTGAGTAAATGTCAGCCTGTATCATCCTCTGCTGATCCCTGCAAAGGCATAAGTGTTGCTGCTTAATATGTTGCTTATTCTGAACTCTATTATAAGTTTCTATTTTTAAGGCTATTGAAATCAAACTAGATTAGCTAAAATTTAGACTACTGTGACAACTAAAAGAACATTTTATTATCGGTTATTACTGTAGCATGGAGCTTTTAAGATTCAATTATTGTTTTACTCCGCTGCTGACAGCTCCTACACCTTTCACCCACTCTGATTTAACTTCTCACCGGTCCCTGTGGCCTCCCTTGTCTGCTTCCTTTCAGCAGTCAGGCAGTAGATGCAGGGGAATCTATCAAATTAAACCACAGATCTGTAAGTGAATTATTACATTTGGAGCACATCCTGGGAAGGACAGACACTGGCACATTAACAATTAACTCTCGTTAATTAATGCAAGCAAAGAATACAGGTTGAAAACTACTTCAGTGTAAATCCTAAACTTGCTATAGTGTATTTTTGAGACTTTCCTTGCTCTTGCTCCAATCTTGTGTGCCAGCTATGAAACTAAAGTCCTGGTAGAGTCGTGTCTATGGCTGCACTGAATAAAGGACTGTATCTCTGATGGTAGTAGTCACTAAACAGCTGTTACATGGCCCCGCACCTGACTTCTCTGGGGCTTCCTGGCTTTCTATGGAGCTCTGCACTGCAAAGAAGCAATAGCTGGCTAAATTGAAACCTATAGAAAAAGAGGAAATTCATGGCATACGTGCCTCCATGTTCTGCCTGGTTGGTTTGCTAACAGTCAGTGGCAGGTCACGTTACAAACTGTTATACCAGCCACTCCAGGAACTGTACTTTGTACATAAAGGAGGAACAGAGAGCTCAAGATCCAGAGGATATTCAAATCTGCTTGGCCGCAGCCCATACCTGTACCAGGATTTGCACTGCGGTGCAGCAGGCACAAGAAAGAGTAGCACAGCTGCTGATAACCATCACAGAAAATTCTCCAGGAGCTCCTGGGAGCTAATTCATCATAACAGGTGAACTTCTGAGTGTCACTACAAGCCCTGTTCATCACTTATGTCTCAAAACGCCGTATTTGGAGGAGGTGAATGGTGTGCAGGCATTTTGCTGGCCTGCTGCTTAGGATTAATGTTCACCTACGTGCTCAGAGCTACTCTACATAAGCAGAGTAGAGAGCGAAGGTATCAAACCCTGAGAAAGAAGCTCTCCTTCTCATGATAAGAGTTTCAGAGGTGACAGTTTGAAATGATGAATGGTGCATATTGAAAACAACCCAACGTTAATTAAGAAGAGAGAGTTAACATTCTGTGCTATTTCATAATGATGACATTCTCCTTGAAATATATACAACATCTGCGTACTGAAGCGCAGCCAGACACAAGACATCAATAAATACTCATCTTTGAAAAATGTAATTTCTTGATAAATATTGCATTAAAGAGATGATGCTGATGTCTGCTCAGTGTGTGTTGGGTAGCCTGGCAAGGTTACATTAAAGTTGTGTGCTCGCTTTCAGCTTGTGTTGCATCAATTAGGCTTTGTCTGCCTGGTGCTGAAGTCACTGCTTTGTACCATCTCCTTCTTTGTGGCTTCAACCCCAAAAGGAGCCCAGAACGACCTTCTAGAAAACAGTGCTTTCTTGCCAGCTCTCCAATTGTTATTTCCATCAATATCAAACTAATTAAAACCTTGATGATCAATATTCTAGCCTTTGTATTTGTTTCTCTTATCTATCTTAACACGTGTTCTTGCTCTGTCTCTTCTTTTTGCCCAGGAGGTCTTAATTAAAGATTAACAAATCAGCTGGAATTCAACAAGAGAACTGAGCCAAAGTTAAAAATATGAACTCATAGAAACCCTACTGCAAGCTTGGAAGAACTCTTTCTTTTTTTTTCCAGCTGGTTGGATTTATTTGAATGCTTACAAAGCTGTTCTGTTTCTGATGTTAGTGGTGCCCTGTGCAGATGGAAGCAGAGCTCACCATTACGATGAGAGAGACCACTCCTCCGTGTGGATTCAGTTGTACCCATAACACCCATGTTAGCACCATGTGGCTTTGGGAGAAAGAACCCCAAACCTTGAGTTAAATGTGGGAAGAATTCAGAGATGAGGAGATTAAGAAAGATTGCAAACTGCAGATTAAGAAAGATGTGTGTCATGCCAAGGGATGACTGAACTATTGTTTTGGTGTTAGTTAATGAATATGAAACATGAATATCTGTTTTTGCTGAGATTCCTTAACCTGAGTCCGCAACTGCTTTTAATACTTTCATTTTTTTCAAGCTAGGAAAAAGACACCCTTTGGTATGCTGGGCAACCTCAAGGCAAAGGCAAATGCTTCAAAACCAGCTAGCAGTAACAGCTGTCTGGGGTTTGAACAAAATTGCCTATTTTGTCCGTAGTCTGTGTGGTGTCTCACATAGGAAAGATATGGAAGATTTGCACTGTATGGAGCACAAGAAAGTGCCTTCCTGAGCAGGGGCACAAGTCCCTCCATGTACTCTGTGAGCCATGAAATACATTGTTTGTTGCCCACGCCTCAACCTGGACCTTGAGCTTGTGGAGGTCTCTGCCCTGCAGATCGGCCACCACCTCTACAACATGGTGTAACCAGCCCAAGCTGGAGCCAGTGCTTATCTGCATCTCAGCTTCACCTCACCCCAGTGTGAAGAGCTGGCCATGAGAACACTTTTACATCATTTACTGCCTTTATGGGGGGATGGAACTCAACAACAGTTGAGGTCACCTCCAACCCAAGCCATTCCATGACTCTTATTTGAAGAAGCATGTCACATGTCAAGTTGGTAACCAACAGATACAGCACCAAAAGTGAAGCTTCTCCTCCTGCTTCTTTTTCAATTCTTTTTTTTTTTTTGCTGGAAGCAGCAGATGAATGTGTTGACAAGCAGTACCTCAGCAAAGAACAGAAGTGGGAAAGAACAGCTTGCAAGAGGTAATCTTCTGCCACCTGAGAAGAAATGCACATGGGAATGAGAGATGAGCAGGTAATAAAGGTACTTTTGCCTTTAATGCATCCATCGCCTGGCATGCAAGCAGGAATGAAATGAGAGGCTATTTCTAACCCAGGCAGAGCAAACATCTGGCAGCTGCTGGGCTCGGTCGTGGGCTCACTGCTTTCTGTGCTTCAAGCCAGTTGGAGTTACCAGTAACGAGGTAGATGGAAGCCCTGGGCTGTTTTTCTTTTCTCTTTCACAACTGCTGTGAAAAATTTGCAGTAAAACTTGTAGCAGTAAAGCAGAGTTTTAAGTTTTGCTGTGACTTAAGAGGCTTTGCAGAAGGTTGGTATTTCATTGAAACCTGAAGAGAAACAGAGGCAGCATATTTTCGCTGTGTGTTGTGTATGTTAATGAGTCACCTGTAGGCTGGGAATTGGGAATCTGAGAAAAATGGGTGTTTTGGTAAAAGTGGTGGAGGTGGGCTTTGCTGCAAACCTCCTTCCGCAGCTGGGGCAAGGCATGTTGTCATTTTGGGGTCTGCCAGTACAATACAGATTTGAGAGCTGCACCACATCTTTGGGTAACGGTGTTATGAGGGCAAATCCATGCAGGCTGTGAAGCGCCCAAGATAACAGCAATGAGAGCAGTTATCTGTACACAGAGAGAAGATATAGGCACTCAGTGAAGAGACTGGGGGAGGAAATAATGGGAGGAACCACATCATTAAGGATTTTATATAAAACCCACGCAATGTATTTATTTATTTATCTATTTATTTATTTTGTTTATTTCCTCATTACTGGTAATTCTCTGAGATGGTTCCATGCACCAACCGTCTCCATCAGCCACCAGCCCTCCAGACCAGCTAGGAGTTCTTCAGCCTTCAGGGCTGGAAGCTGAGGAAAACATTATGCGTTCCTCCTCCGTTCCATTTGGTTTCTAAAGAGATTAAATTTACTGGGAGAGATTAAAAAAGAGATTAAAGAGATTCATTTTCCTGGAAAGAGGTCTCTCTCTCAAACAAAATATGAACATAAATAACAATGCAAAGAGACTGAAAATACATACAGGAAATTTAAGGTGCAGCTGCAGACAAAATAAGAAAAGAGACTTGAGAAAGAGATCATAAAACATAATATAATCTCGCTGTTGATTTAGAATTACTCCATCCTTTCTTCATATACCACCAGGCAAAATTTACACTTTACAAATCTATAAAAGGAACACACAAATAATCAGCTGTGGATAGACTTACCTGTCCTTCTCCTGCAGCTTTCTTTCCATAGCACACATATAGCATTATAGGTGCCACTGGTGCTCTCCTTTTTGCATTAAAAAAATAAGTAGATGAAGGTTCTGCCGTTTAAGAAGGGTTATAATACATGGGAGAACCCAGTCTATGCTGTGTAGTGTAAGTCTGCCAAAAGTATAATTAATTCTCAAGGATTTTGTGGGGAATTTGGGTATCTGAGTGTTTTCTGGGGGCTCAGTTATCTCTTAGTCTTGCACCAAATTGAAGTGTGACCTTGGAGGGCAGATTGGATGAAGGCAGCCATCCAGCCAGATTTTCTCCCACACATCTTATTACTGAAAAAGCCAGCAGAGTATCTTGTCCAGAAGGCTATTGCAAGGCTTATATATTCCTTAAGCCTACTTATGTCTGCTTAGGACATAAGTAGAACTTAGACAGTCCCTAGACCTTGGCCCAAGGGGGAACGTCACACCAGTAGCATTCAAATCCCCCTATCTTCTTGGCTGGGCCTTCAACTTTTATTCTGCTTAATAGCATTGGTGTGAGGCCAAAGGCACGATCCAAAAATCTAACTGGGTACAGAATCAGCAAAAACTCCCGGTAATGGATATAAGACTTCTTTCCCCCCTCCTAGACCTTGCATGGAAAAGAAACATCAGCAGTTTGGCCGTGCTGAGGACAGAACTGAGCAGTGTGACCAAAGAGGTCGAGATCTGTCATCCCTCCCACACCATTTTGCTGCCGATACGGTTCATCACAGTGAGATGTATTTATCTAAGGGAATTGAAATGAAAGAGAAAAAAAGTATATAGCAAACTGATTTATTTGATTGTGTTTAGTAGGGTGGTGGACTCAAGCCCTTAGCTATTCTCAGTTACTTAAACTTTT
The DNA here is from genome assembly GCF_016699485.2 of Gallus gallus. Lineage (NCBI taxonomy): Eukaryota > Metazoa > Chordata > Aves > Galliformes > Phasianidae > Gallus > Gallus gallus. The sequence continues at coordinate 15,768,270 of NC_052544.1, forward strand.
TCCTCATTTCACAGCAGAGAAAAGCTCTTGGCTGTATGTAAAGTTTGACAGCTGCTGTCAAGCCCGTGTGCATTGATGTCTGATCAGTTGACCAGATGTAGCTGCTCTGATAGAAATCTTAAACTGATAGGGGAAGGTTAAACCAGCAAATTTTGTAGAAAGGATTGAACAAAAATCTTAAATGAAATCTGTAAATAATGAGAAGTATTTATGAGCTTAAACAGAAATCTGTGGATTTCTGAATCTGAATGGCGATAAGTGTTGTGCCCTTCCTGCTAGGTTGAGGGGTGGCTTTGTGCTGGCTTTGAAAGAGATAGTATTCATCTGTTTGTGCTACAGCTCCCGTAGAATGGGCTGAAGAGGTGAGATATGTATAAGCTGTGCGCAGTCTACAGTTGCAGTGACAGCTTGATTTTATCACTGCCACTTGCAATATGCAGTCCTGTGCTCCGTAACCCTCCCGAAATCAAAATGCATTTTAAATGCAGGTGTAAAGATTTTTTTTATTTTCATATTTTTCAGGAGCAGGGAGGTACCTGGCAAAGGCTGTGCCTCCTCCAGAGTTCAGCCCTCGGCTGAAGGCAGGGTTTGTGTTGCTGTGTATGCATGATTTTGGGAACGCACAAACGTGGCTTCCAGTCATGGAAGGCATGATTGCTAATGTCTTACTTAGCAGAGCATGTGTCCTTGGTGCAGTGTTGTACAGCCTTCTGGTTATGTCACAACAGCTGATGAACTAGATAGGGTTAGATAGATTAGGTTAGATATTAGGAGGAATTTTTTTACACAGAGGGTGGTGACGCACTGAACAGGTTGCCCAAGGAGGCTGTGGATGCCCCACCCCTGCAGGCATTCAAGGCCAGGCTGGATGTGGCTCTGGGCAGCCTGGTCTGCTGGTTGGTGACCCTGCACATAGCAGGGGGTTGGAACTGGATGAGCATTGTGGTCCTTTTCAACTCAGGCCGTTCTATGATTCAGACAGCTAATGGTCACTGTTGTGAGGTTGAATGGGATCACTGTCTTGGAGTAAGCTACTCTAAATTGAAGTAAGTGTGACTTTTCAGAGATTGTAAAAGAGAAAGAAATAGCTGGGCTGGATCTTTCTGGAAATATGTGCTCATACCTTCTGCATGGAAAATAATTATGTTCCCATCTAGTTCCCTTAAAGAAAAAAAAAAAAAAACAACTTGCCAGCTTTTAGATGGGCAAAGGGACAATGTACTCCTGGGACTGCGATGTCAGCAATTGCTGGGAGAAATACTCTGAGATGAATCTTGTGGGTGTTCTTGAAACCTAACATTGGAAATGAGGTAATTTGGATTCTACTCTTGACTCTAGCCCAAGCATTCAAGTGTTATGAAAGTTATTGGAGACCCGGTAAAATTTCCTTTATTTCAGCTTCATGATATATGAAATAGAAATCAGTGCACAGGTTCTTTGGTACTATGTTAAATAATAAGTTGTAAGGTTATCAAAGTCATCAGTACTTGTAATGTGTAGAAATCTTGGAATACGTGGCTGTTTTTGTTGGGTAGTGCTGATGTTGTAAAGGATAAATAAGAGAAGAAGTAAATAAAGGACCGTAATAATTTTGTGAGATGCTGCTGATGTTTTTTTCCAATAAATATTTTAGGTAATACTCCAAGTTTGGGTTTCCAAGTGCAGTGTTTGATTTTTGTGGGAATTCTGGGGAAAGAAGCAAGAAAAAAAGCAAAACTACTGTATTGAGTATCTCCAGCAAGGCAGGCATTGTATATGCATGTGTAGGCATGGTCTTCTGTATATACACACATTCATAATGATCAAAAAAGATTGTTTTAATGAATCCTGGCTGGACAGGTGCTGTAGTATTTTCACATATTGCAGTAAAGCTATAAAGCCATACAGCTTTTGCTACGTGCAAAGTGTATTACACGCTTGAGTGAGAGGCTCTCTTCAGGGAAGGTCAGATGTGGGGTGGATCTTGATGCTGGAGTGCATCTTGAACTATCATTCTTTATGATAGTGCCAACGTCAAGAAAATCTTGTTTTAGTTGGATAAGGCTGAACACTATTGAAGTGGATAGAAAGAACTTGAACTGAAGGAGCCCACAGAGATCATTCACTGCCAGCTTTGGAGAGACACGCTTTCTGATGTTTCAGTTAAACAGAGTTGAAAAATGTGTCTTTGTTAGTATGATTGCTCCTGGTGAACCTTCTTTCAGAAAAACTGCAACCGTTTTCCACAGCATTTTTGGCTTTCTCCTTCCCCTGCATCTTTGGGCCAATGCTGATGATGAATTCCTGGAGTTTGCCTCTCTCCCTCACCCTTCTGGGCGCTTATGTGCAACCCAATGAAGATTGCAATCACTGCAGCTGAATCTATGCTCTGCTTTCCCCATGCTCCTTCACCTCACATCTAGATTTTCCTCTTTTAGGGGAATCTCATTTGCAAAAATATGCTTTTGTCATGCAACATTATTTGTAGGCCTGCTATTAAGCTCTCGCTGCATTTATATTTTTGACAGTGTGCACCAATTTGCTCATAATTCCATTATGTTCTGTATATCACTGAATTGGGAGAATAATTTAGGCTTATGTTAAAGCCTCTTGGTTTACACATAAAATGCTATTCTGGTAACAAAGTAGTGAATGTGTTTTATAATGGGACATATATCATTATAAATGGAACAGTGGTTTTACAAAATATTTTAAGAGGAAGGTAAATTAGATCATGAAATGTGCATAAGGGCTATAAATTATGCAGTAGCCTAAAGAATTATTATAAAGAGATTTGGTTGCGGCCTGAGCCCACGAAACTTTTAACTGTGACCATTAAAATAAACCATATCAACCGCTCACAGTCACAGATGATGTATTACTTCTCGTGGAATGGTCATCTGGAACCTGAAAATTATTCACGGCGTGAGAATAATGGTCACTCCTAATTCTGGATGCAGATGTTTTTTAATGAGTGATATGAAATGGGAAATGGTGGTAGTTTAAACTTGAGTTTTTATAGCTCTCTCTCTTGGCATTCAGAACACCTTTCCCCCAAGAGTTGCCTAGAATTTCTTAGATGGGAAAGGCTTTAATGTTTGATTTAGCTTGTGAAAGATGCTTCAGGGTGACACGCTGAAGTGCCATGAGATGGCGGAGTGTATTTGACACCATTACTGTCATGGTATGTCTTAGATGTTACAAAAAGAACTTCAGTTTCCCTTCTGACTGAAACAGGCATCTCTTCATCTTTCCCTTTTTTATGTTTTTCATTTGCCTATGATTTCTTACAATGTTTTTCTTCTGGTCTTTTTCAAGCTCATGTAGCCAAGCCCATCTCTCGGGAAGATTTCCTTCAGAATCCATTCGTGGACCTCACTGAAAACGTGTTGGTTGGGTGCCACATCCCAGCAGGGGTGCAGGAATGGTCCATAAATGAAATTCATCCATTTGTACCTTCGTGATCAGTGGGAGAACTTGCAGTGCTTCGGGCTCCTGTTCTGTGCTGGAGGAAGTGCTGCTTAAGAAAAAGGAGAAGAAGGAATAAAACAAAGAGATGAAATTAGGCCACGATTACCCATTACCTGGGTCATTAATTTCCAGGCTGTTTTAGGGAAGGACGAATATAAGGAATAGTTGTGGATCTCTTGTTCCTGAATACTGTTGTCCCTATTACCCAGGCTGGGACTGTCTGTCTCCATTCCTCCAGCACAGTGCAGGCTCTGCGCGTGTTCTTTGGGAGCAGCTTCTCACCAGCATACCTGGATATAGCTGCAGGACAGTGCTGTTTTAGATAGAACAGCCTAAAACCTCTGTCATCTCATCGATGGAAACAATTCTGTTTATGTCTATTTTTATATATATATATATATATATATGTATGTATATATACACATTTTCTTTTCTTGGTACATACATGTTGTGGATGACCATTAATTTCAACAAAGTTGTTTGTGCTGCAATAGAATTTGGCTTTGTAGGTGGCCACTGTACTTATCCATCTTCCTTTGACCCTCAACCCTGAGAAATCCATGGGGAGAACGATGAAAAATTAATGAGACTTCACATCTGCAGCTGTTCTTGGTGCATTACTGTCACCAAGAAAGCAGTGCTGCACCCTTCTAAAAATGTTTTCTGCATGTTATATACCCATTGACAGTCCACACAAACTTTAATTTGAATGCATTTGTTTGTGCTGTGTGACAGAATTGCCAGCTCGAGGGGTTTTGTCGTTAGTCTCCTGACAGTTGTTTTTTTCTTGTTTCCTTTCTTTTTTTTTCTTTTAATTTCTTCTGACAGCAGAGCTATGTGGTTTTTGTTGTTTTAGCCTAGTTTGATGTGAATTGATAATAATTGCAGTAGTAATTAACATTATTTTCATAGGATGGCTATAATTTGTCTGCAATTATAGCTGGAGTGATAGAAATGCATCTCCAGTTTTTAAAGGAAAATAAAACTCCAACCTTTGTGGTACTGGAGGAAAGAGCTCGGAAATGTTTTTAGAAGATTAAAAGCTGGAGGGCTAAACTTAAACCTTCAATTATACTAAAGTTTAATCTTGTGATACGGAATCCTTGTTTTTATGTTTTGGGAATCTGACCTCTGAGTTGTGCATGTCTGGGGCTGACAGTATCAATTACATTATGGCGACCCATTAAGCCAGCGGCCTTTGGGCACTGACCTTTTCATCACTAATGTTAAAGTAATTTATGCAGGCAGAGTTTGAGACAAGTACATTTGTTTGTTTTCTCATCTTTTCACAACTTGGCACTAACATAAATCATACGTAATTTCTGCCTGTTTTGCTTTGTGTACAGCTTTTTCGGGGTGACTTCAGCTAATGGCACACTGTGACTTTTCCAAGCCCTCCTCTAATATCCATTTGCTGCTTTGCAGTGCAGCTCTGGGATCTGTTTTATTTCATTTATCATCACTAGACGAAGCTCCTTAAAATGTGGAAATCACCTCTTGCAGATGATATTTAGGTTTTGCAGAATTAGGCCATTTCATCCTCATAATTGGTGCCCAGCTCTGGCTATGCAGCAGAGCCCATGGTGGTGGATGGGGTGGAGGGAGGGGTTCAGTGCAGCTCTGGCTGTTTTGTAACTCTATGAAGTATCTTGAAGATTGTGGGAGCTGTCGGATGATTGTAAATGGTGATAATAGGAGGCCACAAAAAAGATTAAAGCTTTCAGTGATTCCTTTTTTGTGTATAGTATGAAGATGGCTGAACAAGATGAGGAAAAGTCTATTTCTCCCTGTACCTGTCATCCTGAACCCTTGTAATCTAGAAATATTTCCTGGAAGTTCTTAAGCTTTACCCTTGGACAGGTTTAACTCTTTGCTTCAGCCCTGAGTCCTCTGATGTTTTCAGACTGCTTATTTGATTTTTATTCTGTTTGAGTTGGAAAACATGTTCCTTCTGCGGGTAATTTCTTTTAGCCAATCCACATGGCTAGAAAACGAGTTCAAATGCCTCAGAGGAGCCAATTCTTCCTAACGGATACATTGGATGTCACATATTTCTTCTTTACTCTTTGGACATTTGCCTTCTGGTCTTATGAAAGGCAATGCCATAAGTAGAAAAACGTTTATAAATGTAGCAGTAAGCAGAAGAAAAGCCTCCAGCTAGCTTTAGTGGTGTGTTAATTAATTATGAACAACGCAAAAGCTATATATATTTAGTCACTCTTCTTACATTGCAATTGTGTGTATATTATGTAAGTCTTTACCTGTGTTTTCTGGATATGGACAGAAAAATATCCATAATTTAACATTAATTATGTATGTATGAGGCTGTAAGGCATTCACAAGCTGTAAGTTGAGTTCAGATTCTCTTTATTTCTATGAGAAATGCCCTTTTGCTCATGTATCCCTCCTGAGCGTGAAGGTTTAAGCTAGTCCCCTTTCCACATGGCAAAGCACCATCACCACCAGATTTTGGGTAGCCCATCTTTCCTTTTTCACTGTCTGCCTTGCCACATGCTCTGAGTACCTTTATACTCATCTCCTTGAAGGACTGGCAATCCAGGAAGGTGTGATCTGACCTTCTATGATCATTCATATATTTTTGGGTTATTTTTTTCTCCACTTAGTGAATATATCATTGTTTAAAAGCTTGGGGGACAGAAAAATGACTACAGGTTGACTGGTAGCTGAGTTAACTGTAGCATGACATACCTCCAGCCGGAAAGCCCTCCTAGCTTCAGTCCCTACCCTGACCTCAAACATAACCCTACTCCCAAAATTCCTGTGAAAACCAAATCTATCCACGAAATCTATGATTTCTCTAAGGCAATTAGAACAGAGATACTGGCCAGCCCATGACCAGTCCAGGACCAAGCAACCCACCTTTATCAACTTATCAGTCAATTAATTCCAGGGAAATCACAGTTACTCTTTGAAACACTGGTGGTGGAAGAGCAGCTGAGGAAGGCTGGAGGTGGGGGAGTGTGACATGAGCCACTCCCGACACTTGTCAAATCTAATTTTCTCCAACTGGTCATCCAGTATCCGGGGAGTAGGTCACATACCTGGAGGGAAAATGAATTATCTGGGTTCTGAGTTCTGAGGGAGGCAGCAGCTCAGCCACAGCATCAAGATTGCTTTTCAGCCACCTTAAAAAATCATGTCGGAAAAGGCCTGAGGTAAAATACAAGAGCAGAGATAGTCCAACACATCTGAGGAAAATGCCAGAGTTGTATCTCGAAAGGTGTAACAACCTCCCTTGATCCCTGTAGCAATGAGGGGGGAGCAGTCTGAACTGCAGGAGAAGGACAGGCAGAAAAAGGTACTTTTTAGCTGCTCTGGACTTACTGTCACTGGGACATTAGTGAGATTTCAACAACCAAAGGAACAACAATTTGTACCATGATAGAGAAATGAATGAAGCCCTTCACAGCCCGGTGAGGGGGCAGCATCTCTGTTTTTGGTGCTTGATGTAAACTCAATGACAAGAGGAAGCGCTGTACACTTTTTAGACCCAGCCCCATGAGGTCTTTCTGAACACTCCCTGGTCTCAGAAACACAAGGAGAAATGGTCCAGAATGTTGGATGGCTTTGGGAGCTCATTAAGTGCTTCCAGATGTTTCATTTCCACACATATGAACTGGACTTGAGCAAAACTTCCAAGGAATTTGAGACCTTCAGCAAACTTCTCAGCTTTGGCCCTCATGCTGGTATTGACTTCGTTTTTGAGCAACTAGAATGATTATCATACAGAAAATAAGGCCACCATGTGAGGTGGAGGCTGCTTCCCTTGTTGTGCACCTTCCAGCTCTGAGGTTGTAATGCTACAAAGTCAACTAGGAGCTCTGAATGGTTTGTTAGAAAGGATTTGGGACAGGGCTCTTTCCCCATCCCTTCCTTTCTACAACACTCTCTGTCTCTTAGACTTTTTCCCCTGTTTGTAATCATTTCTAAATTCTTAAGGACTGCTCTGAAGAGAAAATCTTAGAGGAAAGGGCTAATTGAAATTTCCCAGAGGGAATGCTTTAAGGTGGTAATAACTTAATGGTTGGCCAACGCTGCTATGGAGCTTCCCATTCCTTTGTCAGAGTTGGTTAAGTAAAAGGCTTTCTCCCATTGTGGACTGTCAGACTGAATTTGTTTTACAGAGTGAGGGTGAATCAATGAACTGATTAGCAATTGTTGAGTTGAGTATTTCTGGAATTAGCACTGGTATGATCTCCATGGGTTTGTCTGTGTTATTAAATGCAAAGGACTGTGATCAGGTCAGATAAAATAGGAATAGCTCTTGTATTTTCAATGGACTGATTTGTCCTAGGGGAGGTTTTTGCCCACTGTGCAGCAGAGGAGGCACTGGAAAAGAAGGCTTTCAAATAAGGTAAATCAATTGCCGCTCCTTCCTGTATTCCTTTCCTTTTTCTGTTTTAATACTATTGATGAAGTGACCAAGATGGTGTCTGGGCATATCTAAAAAGTCAATGAAAAAGTAAATCTTAAAAAAATAAAAATAAAAACCAATTGTCCTGCAGTGTGAATTTGAATGTGACCCATTTTTATTGTACCGTGTATACACTACTTAAAGAACCTGGCTACCATGATGTATTTTGCTTTACCTCTATCAACCAGATTTTTGTAAGAGGTAATTTCTTAAGAGAGGAAGAGCTGTTAATTTTGATTTTACCAGCAAAGGTCCCAAAGCTCTCAGAGTCAGAACTCTTCTGAACTTTTGATTCCTCTGAAGACTTCAAAGTGTTTCCTAATTGCATGCACTTAGGTAACCGTTTAATAAGCTTTATGTGGATTTTATTCATGCCAGTTCTTCCTGAACCTTCTTCTCCTTTTCAACTGCATCTCTCCAACCACAGTACCATATTTCAGACTTTACAAGAGCATTCCATTTCAGGTTGGTCTCCCAGTTTCTATGTCATCATAATCTATGGGATGGTTCACCTCTGCTCCATGCAGTCTCCTGATTGCTGCCAGGTTTCTTCTCATTGCTGTCTCCTCTGCTTATGCATAGCTTCCAAAATTGCCCATCTTCTCCCATCCTGCTCCCTGGCCATGCTCTCTGGCTGTTGCCTCTGAGATCAAGTCATGAGAACTTAGGCAAAACGCAGAGTGGGGCATTTCTTATCAAAGTAGAACAAAATTAAAGTGATACGAGACCTGCTGTGACCATCGCTTCTGGTGGAATTGCATCTGGGAGGTCTCAGAGCCCTCGTGGAAGTATGTATTTTCCATATTTGTTATTGATGATACAGATGTGCACAGAAGCGCTCCTGTGAGTTCTTGCTTAGACAGCACTGCTCGTAAAGCATGCCCTTCACAAGAGCATCCTTAATGAACTCGCATCCTTTTGATCAAATCTTGGTGTTTTATGAGGAAACAAAGGGTGCAGAGCAGATCACAGCTGATGGCAGGGAAGTGGCCAGGATTGCCTGGAAGGGCACATGGGTAAATGTCTGAGGAATGTGGTCTCTGCTTGCTCCAAAACTGGCCTGGTGCATGCAGAGAAGGGCTGTCTGAGTCTGCTGACTCCACAAAAGAGATTTTACAGAATGACGGTTATGGCAAGAACTTCTTACCCTGGCTACACACAAGGTTAGGATACGACCCAGTCGTCATTTCTTTCTTTGCCAGCTCTTCCCAACAGGCCAACAAAGCACAGAAACAACTTGTCCAGAGCTGGCAGTGCCAGGAGACAAAGTCAGGTCTTCTGAGCACAAGGGCAGTGTTCGGTTTAACACTGCTACTTTCTGTAAGGATGTGACAGCATAATTTAGCTGCACTGTAATTTACTGTTCTGTGCTATGTGTTCTACATTGCAGCGAGGCTGACCAAGTTTGTAATTTTAGTATATATGATCAACATGCTGCTCATTTTTCCATTATCAGGGAAGCCTGTAATTTATCTCCCTCACTCGTGTCTCACACTGGAGCATTTCATTTCCATGACTGTGAATTATCAGCATCCAATCCTTGAAGCTACGATTGGAGATAATAGCCTAAAGTTTCCCAGGTGAATAATTACTCCAGCTGTCCAGCCTGTGACATCTTGGAGTGCATTTTTTTCCCCTACAGAGGAAAGCATTCAGCATTTTCTGAAGACTGTGACCTTCTACACCGTCTAAAACCTATTTTGTTTGAACTCTTATTTGTAGGAAGTCTGTCATTATGTGTTCCTCTCGGTTTAGTTCTCCCACTCAGCCTCCAAAATGTTAATAAATGTATGGCAGAAAAATGAATGGTGCTTATGCTATTAACCTTTTTTTTTTTTTATTCTGGGTTGCTGCCTGTAATAGATATTTTGACATGAGATTTGCAGAACTCCCCAGATTACTCTGGAGCATAAGTTCCAGTGAAAGTTCTTGGGATCTGAGATTTTTCATTTGTGTTCATTTAAACACCCTGTCCTTGTAGCCTGGCAATTGCTATGTCATACAGTCAGAACAAAGTTATCAGGCTGGTATTTTGGAGACACAAAAGCAATTAGCTTCTCAATCCACGCTCAAGAGGAACCAGGTGCTGTTAATGAAGTCTCATGCCTGTCTTTGAATCTCTCCTCCAGCACAGAAACATGGTATTTGGTGCAAATATTTGTCCCAGTTCTCCTATACATGCTGTGCAATACATAGATGGGGCAATCTGTACACGAATTCAACATATAGGGCTTTTGATACAACATGATCCTCTGAATATGTGTTTGATCTTAATCTTCTTGTTACAAATGTGACTTATCCTGTGTGCACAGCCCCAGATAACGCTTGCAGGACTCCTGGTGGACACGCATGTTTAGGTACAATGCTCTTAAGGCAGCCAGTGCTTGCCTCAGCTATTCTTTGCCTCATGCAGAAGCCTCATTTTTCACTAGAAGTAACGTTTGGGAATGTTCCCCAGTGAAGCAAAAGGCCAGGCTGATTTCTAGCAAGCAGATGTTGTCAAGGGATTTTGTTATCTTCTCAGCCCATTTGAGGTACAGAAGAACGAGTTGTGAGTTTTAAGGATCCTTTAAAATTACTCTGTGAGATGTTAATGAACACGTTGAAAAACTGAACACATGGAGAATGGGTGTTACTCTGATACGCTGTGCATATGGTTACTGTGTTTTATAGGCACATTACATAGGCAAGTAGTGAGCTGTTGGGTCACTAGCATGCATGGTTACTAGATAGATATTGTTTTTGTGCACTTTGCTCTGTGCCTACAGGTAAAACTTTGGGCAGAGTTTTAATACATCACCAAAGAAGATGAGCAGTCCTGAGCCATCTGCAGGGTTCTGCTCCTGTTGGTGCAGATAGCAGTAAGTGTGGTATTTCTCTGGAAGGGCAGTTTGTACAATCTATTGCTGCTGGCAATGGGAAGGTTTAAAGTATTCACTTGTAAACTTTAGGAAAGCTCAGATGTTGGTGCTGTGGGATCATCAGGACTTATGCAGGGTGTAGTTGACCTGTTCCATGTTCTACTTAGCTTGCTTGGTACATCTGTTCAAAACACATTTCTTCTGATTGTGCGTCTTCCGTGACTCATCAGAGTCGCTGATGGTGATCACTTCCATTAGTGCCAGGGCTGCATCAGTTGACGTACCGGACAGACGTGTCACTGTAAGTGGCCCAACCATCGCAGACATTCAGGCAATTTTCTGAAAAATAGATGTTACTTATGTTATGTTAGGTGAAATGCTTGTTTTAAGGAAGTGGAAACACAAATACCATTTACCTCTGTCTTGCAGAGATCTTGACTAATGAGTACCATTGGACTTAAGAGAAGTGGTTGACTACAAAGATTCACTCATATAATTCATTACAATTTTTTTAATAGTTCAGCTTTTTATTGGCCTTCTGTAAATGTAATGTAAAGCTCATGATTTGTGAGAGGCATACATTCATGGGTATTTAAATTTTTCAAAAATGTATTTGCTGTGTCAAAGCTAAGTGTTTTTATTGCTGCTTAAAACAACATCAGATGTTTTATTGATCACAAACATGTCAGACTGAGTGCACTGCCTCTGCCCAGTGTCAAAAGCAGTTCTGGGTCTGTCTAGTGTTTGGATGGGTGACCTGGTTGCTGCAGACACAAGCTGAGCTGGAGCTCGGAGAGCTATGAAGCAGGAGAGAACATGAACTGAAGGAGTGGAAATATTCAGCCACTCTTGGCCCATCTTGTCTGCAAAGCCCAGAGAGACAGGAAATATTTTAATGAGCTTTAAAATAGCATCAGTCCTTCCACTGGGTTGAGATTGTTCTTTGCTCACAATGTGTTAAAGCTGAGGAGCGATGGCCATGGTTTGGGAAGCACAGAGCAGCTCTGTCCTCAGGTGCCACAGTCTTAAATACCGCTAATGATGCGCTGACAGTTCTTTTCTGTTGGGCTGTGACCACTGAGGGCTGGACAGAGCCAATAAACTTTTCTTAGTTGCATCAAATAGCCATCACTTGTAATGGATTTTTATTAGTGACCTATGCACTAAAATTTTTAAAAGCAAATCGGGGTCCTGAGCCCATGCCCTGATGGGATGTGCTGGGATATGGCCACTGTAATTCTCAAGGGCCGTTGTTTTAGAGGTGTGAGGTCAGTACAAATCCGGCACATAAAGGCATGTAAAGGTCTGCCCTCACATCTGTTTTGAAAGTGCTGAAGTGCTGGAGTGAATTACACTGATACACTGCAAAGCAACACAGCCTCCCTCCCATCCCCACCCACATAATGAAGAGAGCCTTTAATTTTCATGTGCCCCATCGTGAGCTGTGGTCTCCTGGGAGTGGCTGCACACTCATTTCCGTGGGAGCAGAAAGGCATGGGGCAGAGTGCAAGAAGGAGCTGCTGTGCAGTAATGTCAGCCCCAGCAGAACATCATTGTGGGGAAATGCTGAGCTTAAATAGACAGCCCGGACTGTGAAAGAACATGGGAGCTCTCCTATTGCATCCCAAAGCAGCCCCTTCTTTGGCTAATTCAGTTCTTGAGTATTTTCTATTTTATTTTATTTTATTTTATTTTATTTTATTTTATTTTATTTTATTTTATTTTATTTTATCTTTATATCCTGGCAGCTTTCGTCTTTCCCAAATAGGCATGCCATTGCTACTGTAATGTATTATAAAGACATGGGGAAAACACTCCAAAAGCTGTAGACTTTTTAATGAACATTTGAAGTCACGTCTTGTTATAACTGCAAGCAGAGCCAAAAAAAAAAATGTATTAAAAAATACGTTCTTCTTCAAGAGCTAATCCAGCAACGCATGATCATAATGGAATGACTAACTACTGTAATTGGGTATTGTATTGCATTGTATGGCTTTAATTTAAGACAACAAGCAGCAATTCAGTAGCATAGATGCCACTGTTGCTTTTGAAACACTTTCATGCCTGAAGGATAAGTGAATGTCTTAAAAGAGTTGTGGATTATTTCTCTTGCAGCACCTATAATGAAACAAGGAGCAGAGGAGGCTGGGTGCTTGGTCAAGGGAGCATCAGGTGTCCCACACCGCCAGCCATGGTGTGATGCACGAGGTCACTATTGTTTAATCCACTCTGAGTTCAGATTTTTTATAGGGTTAACATTTGCATCATGTAGGGAAGGAGTAAGGTAAAAATCAGACATATTTTCTGGTGGTTACTACATGCATAAAACAGAGATTAAGAAAGAAAGGGAAGCAGAAGTGTTATTTTTTATTTAAGGGAATCTATATGAGTGAAGAGTAGCAGCAAATGGGAATGGAGACTGAAGATCAACCAGTACTGGTTGGTTTGAAAATCTGGTTGGCAGCAGATCAGGGCAACGTTCTCTAACAGATGTGCTCACTTGTGGCACGCAGCCACATCACCATCAGTGCCCATTTCTGCTGCTCTGCATCACCCCCCTCACCGGGTCCATCATCCCCGAACTGCAGCGGGGGGCGATTGCTCCTCCACATGGCTCAGATGAGGGTGAGATGCTGGGAGGCAACAAGCGATGAACAGAGTGAACGGGGCTTCATATAAATAAATTAGCCCCCATGTTTCTTAAATTAATGATGCTGTTGATGATGACAAGCCAAGGTAAACCAGGAAGGCTCACCCTTGCTGAACAGGAGCTCACATCATGCTTTTTAGGTCTATGAACTGGAAAATTAATATGAGGTTTTACAACCTCCTGTTGTGCTTGGAAGCGGAGGGCTGCGATGTGCTTCTCAGAAATACATAATTTCAAATTTATACTTTAAAAATATTGATTTCTTCAAAAGAACTTCTTATGTCATATTAATGACTTTTGCCACGCGCTTTATATAGGATCATAAGTCATCTTTACAGAAGGATATGATATTTTAAAATGTCACATTTAGGCAAATCCTCCCCCCAAACATCTCTAGAGCAGTGTGAAAACTGTTATTACCATACGAGCTATTCACTTGCACATATAAATCTACATTTCAAGTTGTTTTTTGGTACCCTGATGGGCTACTGCAGCATTTTATTTCTTTCTCAGTCTCAATATAACATAATTTTAATTGAGGATAGTAAATTATCGTGCTAATTTGAGATGTTGTCAGGTAGGGATTTACAAATAGCAGGAGGGAATCAACATCATTTGTTACTCACTGCTGGGATAGAGGCCTGGGAAGATGATGGTATCAGGAGGAGTGAAGAAAAGCAAATTATATGTTGCATGTGAAAGAAAAATGTGAAAGCTAGGAAAACAAATGGAGAAAGACATCTGCTTTTTCAGAGGGAGAGGAATGCAGCAGAGGCACACAAAGCAGGGAGGAAAATAGCCTGTCCAAACTTGTCTGCACCCCCCACTGACTACCAGAGCTTTCTCTAACCTGTTGGCCTGTTGCATCTCTTTCACCAATGATTATTTCAGTGACTATCCTGCCTAAAGCCAATGATATTCTGTCTTGTGTGAAAAGGAAATGTGAGCTTTGGTCCCAGATGCGTCTGATGTGTGCTTCACTCTGGATTTCTGACATTATTAATATCTTTTACCCTGCAAAAATATCCACAGTTTATGGGTATGTTAAGAAATAAGAAGGCCCAGCAGCTGATTTTTAATGGCACACAGTCTGTTATTCCGCTGCCCACCCAGCGGGTTCCTGTCTTCTCCTGCCAGATGTTGCTATTTTTATTTCTTCTGCTGCTGGACCAGAAGAAGAATTAAACTTCTCAGCATTCTTTACTGGCTTTTGAATAACAGTTGTGTTGGTTTCTTTGTTTTTCTTATGGTTGTATGTATCCTGTGCATGTGAAAGGGAGTTTTTCAGCTCTCTTCAGTCCTCCCCTGTATCACCAGGTGGTAACACACTGGCACAGGTTGCCCAAGGAGGTTGTGGATGCCCCATCCCTGCAGGTATTCAAGGCCAGGCTGGATGTGGCTCTGGGCAGCCTGGTCTGCTGGTTGGTGACCCTGCACATAGCAGGGGGTTGAAACTGGATGATCACTGTGGTCATTTTCAACCCAGGCCGTTCTATGGTATCATCAGCATTTGGTGCCTGTTTCCCTCCTGCACACAGAAATGAGCAGGCTGCCTTGTTGTTTGTAAAACCCTTCCTTATTGGTTTCCTTCTTCCAATGATTTTCTAATGAAGAAATACAAGATCAGCAGAAAAGCTTTGCTCAACTCCACTTGTGAGTCAGACACCTATCATGATTTCTGTAAGGATTTGCTGCTCTTCTCACCATCTCCTGCAATAATCCACATTTAGCCTTTATCTGCTGGAAGTGTTGTTGCTTAGGCTATCAAAGACTTTTTCAAAGTCAATAAAGTTAATGATGATGGGTGCACAATTCTCAGAAACCATCTTGTTTTAGCTGCTGCTTGTCTCTGATTTCCTCTGCGATAAAATTATCCTCTTACCAAGTTTTGTCTGATGCTGATAGCACGTCTGCGCCACGCTGGTTGTTACAATCTGTCAGATCACCATCATTCTGCAGTTTAGCAATTAAAGCTTTTTTCCAGTTGCTTGTTACTTTCCTGCCTCTCCAGGATCACTGGTGCTTGTTGAAGTCATGTGGCTGTTTTCTTGCACCCTACCCCTAAGCACTATGTTGTCTGCTGATCTGTCCGTGTGATTTCTGCTCCACATGGCTGGAGGAGCTTCCAGCCAGCAGTGCTATGTTGTGGTTGGGGTGTTTTGTGCATACGCCGTTGTCTGTACACGTAGTCGTAGGTTTGGGTCTGTGGAGAAAACACCCTGTTTTGCTTGTTCGTTACCCATAGGTGTTGAGTATGTGCTCTGGGTGGTTGTGCTGCAGCATTCTTTCTTTTCCCATTAATCTGAGATTTAGGCAAGTCGTTGTAGTCTTTCTCTTCAGGATCTATCATATAGATTCTTTTTGTTTGCCTTCTTATCGATGCAAATAAACAATTGGAAGTAGTAACCACTTTTATCTATTCACCAACTGTAAAATGTTGGCCAGGATCTTATCTCATTTTGTGCAATCAGCATCTGCCTGATGCTTCAGATGGACAAAAGCCACTCAGTTGGAATTTCCTTCCTATTTTAGGCCTCTGCTAATTGCTCCTTGATTGTTCTTCTGGGTGCCTGTGGATGCAAATGGGCAGTTAGACATTTTGATGCTTATTAGCACACACTGGTCTACTAATTCCATGCAAATTGTTAAGCCTGCTTGGGAAGATTAGAAAAAGAGGAGCAGATGTATTTTTATGTACTGGGGTATGTGCCTGATCTGAAAGAAAAAAAAAAGAGAGATTATATGTAACATAAGAACGGTGTTAATTTCCCTTTCATCTGTTTTTGATTACCTTGGGAAGCTGTAGTACCTCGCTCAGTAAATATCTCAGGGATGACCAAGGATTGCTGTTAGGTAGAAGCGCAGGTAGATTTCAGTGGGAAACTGTGGGATCCTCTCCTACAAGACTGAGGACGAGATTCCGTCCACAGTAGGTCAAGGGGAGAAAACTTCTATTGTCTGCCCACATCCTGTCTCATTTCTGGAGTAGGAGACACCAATGAGAAACACCAGCTTGTGGCCCAACAAACACAATTACTGTGCACTGTGTCTTCATTTGGATGCCACGCTCAGTTAATAACCAGATCTCTGCCATGCTTCTTTATTGCTTAGGTTGAAGGAGAAAGTGATTAAACTTAATAGGTATTGCCCTTGCTTTAAGGCTACTATACATTTAAAGTTCCCAGCAAAAGTAATTAATATTAATTGAAGTCATGAGTCCTAAACAAAGACATTTGTAAGCCACAACTTGTCCTAAAAATAAATTATTTCTATGCTTATACATCCACAAGAACATAATTTTCCTTCTTCACGGGGTTCATTCTCCCAGGTTCAAACAAGCAGTGAACTTACTTCTTTTTAAATCTGCGCATGTCCCTTCTCCCACAGTATTCCTCAAGCAAAGCTATAAGACCACCCATAAAGGTGATCTTTTTTGGGAATGCTAACACCTTTAATTTGAAGACAAGCAAGATTTTGAACTACAAATTTCTGAGCTGTAAGTAGTAAATCATGTAAATAATGCTGATGAAGCAGCGGGCACAGCTAGCTGGCCATACGATGCTCTGATATTCACAGAGTGGAGAGATTTATATTGTTATTAGAAATATGATGATGTCAACATCTTAGCACAGCATCCATATCAGCTCCGCTAGCTGGACTCCTCAAAAAAACTATCAGCACTATGCTCAGATGTAGCTGTAAGAACTTTGAATCATTATAGACAAGGTTTTGATTAGAATTAGTGTCATGTTTTCCCATTGTAAATCATTTTCCACTTACCTGCCAGTCAAGCTTGGCTTGGTTGGCTGCTGCATGGGAACAGATCAATTTCTGCATAGAATTGAGAGAAAAATTGCTTCTAATTGTTTTCTGGGGGAGCCATTAGATCACCTGCTGAAACCCAAGCCTGTACAGCCTTGGTGCATTTCCATGAATAACCAGTTTCAATACTTTAGTGACCCAATTATTTTAGTTCTCGAAAAAACGAACAAGTAGCTTCAACTCTCCCCAACTTCCCAAGGACAAAAAGCCAAGCACCAACGTATATTCTCTGTGTTGTCAGGATGATTGCAAAATACCAATCTGTCAGGTGCAGAACTCCCTCCTTGGCCAGGCTGGCTCGTGCTGAGCTGGAAGAGAAACAGCATGAAGCCAGGCTGTGCTGCAAGGGGAGGAGGGATCTCTTCTCATAGCTTAAAAACTCGAAGTGGCAAAAGGTGAAACCTTGGGCTACAATCTGCAGGCAGTGCCAGGAAGCTGTACTTCTTTTGAGGCTGAGTGTGCCCAATTTCCATCCACTAAATTGTCACTGTACCTTTCACTTTAATGCCACCCTCCCCCTATTATCAAACATTGCCATCTGTGTTTGTTGCTGCTGTGTGTTTGTCCTTAAATCAAAGAGCTCATCTCAGTGAACTCTACACAGAAATAAGTGAGTTTTGTTTTTTAGCTTTTAGATCCTTGTGATTTCTTCCCAGTGTTTCCACTGTCTTCTTAAAGTGAGGATCCAGAGACTGAAGGTGATATTTAACTGTGGTTTTCCTGAGGTTGCAGTGTAACTAGCAGGTGGTCCATCCTGTCTGTTGGGATTTTGGGGGAACTGGATAAGGGCAGCCCCCACTGGAGAAAATGTGGCGACAAATGCCCTTAATGTTATTTTAGGCAATACGTTCTCTCTGCACAGATATTGACAAAAAGGCCATTAAAAATTACTAGCCATCAAGAAGGTTACTGAAGGAAAGCAAATATCTATTGATTTCTTGCTCTACAATTATGCTATTCATCCTACTTAGCAATTGCAGTTTTGCTGTGGTATCTCTTGCGAGGGCAATTATCAAACCAGTAGAATGAATTATGTGGCCAGGGAAATCCCACAGAGGTTCTGATGAGGAGATGGAAGGAGAGATGGGACTCCATTGGCTCTGTTTGGTGTTTGAGTGTCCGATGACCATGACCATGAAAACCTCGGCTCATGGGTGTGCAACAAAATGTCCCCATTTCTGGATGTGTGTGCGTGTATGAATGTGCGCTGTGTGCCAGAAGAAAGAACAAGACTTTCAAGACATATCCTGCCGAGCAAGAAAGAATAACTTCTTTTTTTTTTTGTCCTGTTTTTCATCTGATGTTACCACAGTGGAGTCTGTTCCCGTTTTTCTCTTTTCTCCCGCGGTTTAACACCAAAGCTCAGTGTTTTAGGATCTTTGCACTATACGTTGCATTCTTTCTTCCTGTCATTTTGAAGCAGCTGGTGATCTCTTAAACCACCACTTTTGCCTTTTGAGCACTGAAATAGGCATGATAAAGATTTAGTACAACTTCTTGTTTCTCTTCTTTTTTTGGTATTGAGCAAGCAGATGGAATCAAAACAACATCTCTAACGTCACAGTTCGATGAAATATGTAAAGAACACTCCCAGAGGCTGCTGTAAGCACAGTGCAATGGAGAGCATCTAGATCTGCTTCTGGAGATTACAGAACTTGCTAAAAGGGTGACAGTGAGTTTGTACGTAGAAATGATTTCCCTCCTGCTTCTCTTGTTTTGCATCCTTCCAGAGCAATGGAGATTAAAAGTGTCTTGAAGTCTTGGTTACCGGGCTGCTGGGATATACACAAGCCTTAAAGCAATGGAAATTCTTGGGCATGATCTTGGTTTACTCAGGAATAAAAGTTTTCAAGTGGAAATAAATGAAATGTGAACCTGGCTCTGCTGAGGGTTCTGCTCCATGGCCACCCTGCCCAGCTGCAGCTCTTACGTTTGTTTTCTCCATCATACTGTAATAGTATCCTTTCACTTTGTAAAGCTCTGCCTCTTTATAAAGCTGCTAATTGACTTTAATCATTCAGATCTTTGTTCCATCCCTGTTCCTGATGTCTGACAGTGCCTCTTCTCTACTTTCATCCTCATCTGGGGTCTTCATCTCTCTGCTCTCCTCCTCTGCTTTTTCTCCTAGACCCAAAAACGTAACCCTACATTAATATTTCTGCTGGCAGTTCTCTTAATTCTCTCCTATTACATACTTCTGAAGCCCTTTTCTCTCAAGTTTCTCAGAGTGATAAGCAACGATTGGCTTCCAGTCGCTTCAGTTTTATCATGCAGATTTTAGACATGGGTAAAGTAGGGCATGGAGAAGTCAGGCAGTTTGCTCAGCATCACAGGCAGAAGTGGCACAGTTTAAAAAGCACCGTGATCTTTGGTGGTGCTCAGCATCTCTGATGTCTGCAGACTTCATTTCTCACTCTTAGTGGCCAGAATCAAACTGTGGTGGATTTAATACCCCTGCACTCATCCATTTCTTATGCGTTGATGTGAATGAAGCATTTCAGTTGGTCTGTGCATTTACAAAATGCCCAGCTGAAGTTAGCATGCTATTGATCTGAGTGCTTCAAAGATGAGCTAAGGAGTGCGAGATAATATTTAATCTCCTTAGATAAATATCACTGTCCCAAGCACGCAGCGCCATCAGCGTCAGGAAAGCCACTCGTATCATTTTGGCCTCTTCTGCTTCATCTTGTTTAAAGTTACTTGAACACATTTATCACAACTGAGTTGAAATTTGCCACTTCAGTACTAAATCATTTAATGGCTTTTTCATGTGACCAACGCAGCAGGGGTCTTGTTTTGATGTTCCACAAGAAGGACGCATAAATGTAAATGCCATGCTCCTGACTCTTACTTATTCTTTTGAATTGAATTCATGAGTTTTCATGTCAATACAAGTTAGATAAATAGCTGGAAGAACTTGTTAGCTTGTTTCTGGTGTTTGCTTTTCTTTTTTAGTTCACTAGACCTGATTATGCATTTGTTGACAAAGGGAAAGAAAAAAAAATCCATCGCAATTATGCACATTTTCTGCAAGGCTTGAAAGGGCGATCCAGAAATCAGATGATAAACTGGTTAAGCAGACATATTAAGAAATGGCAAGGAAACAAAACTCCTGCTTTTAAACTGTCAGGCAACTGCTTACGCACTTGCTCTAAGTATGCCATCAAATTAAACAGTGAAAGATTTTCCATCTCCTAAAATGCTCAGCTACTACTTTGAGATGACCAGAGGAGATTTTCCCTTGGCTTCAGTAGGTGCTTGACCAGACTGGGTGGGATGGGGTAGCTGGGTGACTGCAAGGGAGTCAGAGCTGTTCCCTCTCCCCCTGCTTCAAGGCAATGACTCACAGTGCCTAATTGCAGCAGGTCGGGAGTGCTAAGAAGGCAAATGTTGAACGCCACATACAGCAAGGAGTGAGGGGAGGAGGCAAGTGGTCTGTGGGTCTGGATGCTGCAGAGAAGCAAGAAACAGGCACAGTTCATCCTTCTCAGTTAAAAGTAAAAAAGACTTGTTTGCAAATAGTCAGCACTTGCCCATTAAAAAGTAATGTGCGGCAAATCTTCTCCCAGTGTGGCACTCGGATAATGAGCTCACTCACCAGAGGTTTCATGTTGTGGTCAGGGAAAACACTCCTCAATTAGGTCTCTCATGCAGGAGGAGACGGGAGTTGATGAAAATTAATTTGTCTCTCTGATTGTTCCCCCTTCTGACCGTTTATAGTGCATGACACTCTGCTACTGACTGCAGATTTCAGTCCTGAGCTTTCTCCTGCTCCTTCCGTGGAGCTGCTCCCCTCATTTCCAAGCCTGTTTTCAAGGTCTAACGAGGAGAGCGGCAGTGTCTGAGCCAGACCCTGTGCTTGGATTCACTCAATGGAAAAGACATGTGCCCATTCATGCATATTTGATGCATCACTTCTAAAAATAAAAGGATGGTTTTATCTAAGAACAATGTGTTTCCCAGTCTAAGTCAGAAATAAATCAGCTGACTGCTATTCCAAGCTGTTATGCACCTTTGACTGCAGCATATTTTTCCTATGCAGTACCTGTTGGAAAGAAAGGAAAACTGGTTCTCAGCTTGTTGAGTTTTCTCAGAGGTAACTAAGGGTGCTGGAATGGCCTGAAGGGAATGATAGGTGTCCCAGGTCCTGTGAAAAACCCTGAAGGACACAGCAGAGCCATGGAAAGTAAGGCTTGTTTCCCACCCTTGAGGAACAGAGTGGTGGCATCCCCAGGCAATGGGGAATGTACACAGCGATGGGTTGTGCTGTAATTAAACAAATTTATCTCCTCTTCCTGGGACCCTGCCTGTCCTGGCAGCAAAGCATCCCTACTGAAATTATCTGAATGGACTGGGAAGGAAAGGAAAAGTTTTATGTGCTCTGTGTCTACAGAGGCAGACGTTGCCATTTTTCTGGGTGAAAGTGAGCTTTGCTGGGCTGAACATCAGAAGTTCAGGTTGCAATTCTGCATTAGAATGCTTTCATAAAGCAGGATGTGTTAGGGGCTGGATCCAGACTTTTTGCTAGGCAGGACACAATGTTATTTCTCACTCTCTGCATGTACGTGTGCTCTTGTATATTTCTTGTAATCATTGGGGAGAGGCTTTTTCTCTCACTGTTTTCCTGTGGTTCTGGGATAACTTGTAATCCCTCTCAGCCCACATAAAGGCACTTTCATGCTTGCTGTCCCCATAATGATGCCTTCTGTTATGCAGGAGCTACTTCCTATCTGCTGTGGTATTCTCCTCTATGTGGAGGAATTGATATTGTTCATTTGCCTGTAGCACATTGCTATTAGGAAATGCGACAGAGGGGCTTCCTTTATGAGACTCAAACTGCTGCCTTCTTAATAAGAGAGCAATAGATGCAAGGTCTTCTGTGCACTGAGAGAAGGGGAAGAAGCACAGAAGCAGCATCCTTGCCCTCCATATCCCATATGCTAGCGTGTCTGCTAGACCTGATTTCCCTTCACCTGCACAAAAGCAACGGGCTGAGCTGTGCCTTTATGTGCACCATAAATGCAGATATTTCTAGTAACTGTAGCTTTTATTCCATTTTATTGCTTTTTTGGCTTGTTTTTAAAATGTTTAGCACATTTCTCCTCTGTCTGACATCTTAGTTGAGCCTCTGGTCTTGATTATTCCACTGCAATTTTGGATAGCCCCAAAGGAAAAAAAATAGTTTATTGGGGCTGGTTAGAGCAGCAGAGTTGAGAGAGTGCGGTGCTGGAATGGCTGGTGTGCAGTTTAGGAGGTTGCTAGACAGGGCTGTAAATTATGTCGTGTGTGGTTCATCAATTATATAGATAAAACTGTGAAGGAGAGTGGTTTGTCAGAAAAGATAAGAAAAGAGGGACTGAACCTAGATATATGTTCTGTGCTGATGATCTGGTCGTTTTTAGAAGTGAGAGGAGTCACTTGTGGAAGCCACTTAATAAATTTAATGACTATTGGAAGGGACAGGATAAAAAAAGAGCTAAGATAAAATGTTAAGTGTGCTCCCAATTGCAAAATCAGTGCCACTTTGCTAAGTTTGCTAATGGCTGTGGGTGTGGTCTGGAGATAAAGAAAAGGTCAGGGTTACCTTGTTCTGAATGGAAGGGGCCAAGGCTGGGGTGAGGGCTGTGCTGTCATCCCAGATCTCCCATGCTCCCATGCAGTGTGGTTGCTCAGGTGATTAGAACGCAGATGTGGCAATGTCAAGCACACCCCTGGCATTAGATGTACTTCCAGATGTGAAGAGGCGCAATAAAAACGTTTCTCTGCACACTTTTAACATTTCCTCTCTATTTCATGTGGAAGGAGGGAGGAATAAGGGAAAAACAAGTTGAGCATCCAAGAAAATGCAAATAAATCTTCTTGGACATTGAAATAAGCATTGGCTGGATCTGCTGGCATTACTTCTCTTCCTTTACTCAGATGTTCCCTTCGCTTTGTGCCCCTTTGCAGCAGGGAAGTAGCAGAGCTCCCCTCCCCAAAGGTGGCTGCACAGAAAGCAAGAAGCAAATGCCCCCTTTGGCTGTGGCCCTGCTAACATTTTTCTATAGCAGAAGATGAAATGGCTTCCTCTATGTCAATGACAGAAAGTCCTCCGAGCTGTGTTAGAGATGCACCGTGTGCAGGTGCCGATGACAAGGACAGTTTTTCTTCACTGCGTTCCTCTACAGCTTTCAGTAAAGGGAAGGTCCTTTGGGAAGGGGACAAAAGGGACCTAGCCTAAAATGTAAAATGGGGGTTGGGAGAGCAGGAAGAATAAAATATGCAGTTGTCTTTTTTGCTTTAATAGTCTGTCCATCCAGTCATCTTATAGTCTAATTTCTGTGTGCAGGAAATTGATGGATGGGATCAATGGGGTGCTTCATCAAGGCCCTAACCAGTCCCTAGCACCAAAATAAAACCCTGCTCCAAAAGCAATCTTGTGAATAAGTGTTGTCAATAAGTGTTATCAGATTGGGGTTTTAACTGCTATCCTGGCAGTATCCCAATATAATTCCCAAAGGCTGGAAAGTCAGAGGTTGCAACCACACTGCTTCCAATGCCACCTGCCCTCTGCTCTGCCCAGAGAATACTCTCCTCACCCAGTGCTGGATGACATCCTCACCATCTCCTGATAACTGGGCATTTGTAGAGCTCGTGATGCTGAGAGCTGAGCTCCTTCTGGTGGGGCACAGCACCTTGTTCTGGCTATCAGTGTGCTGTGCCTCCTGCCATGGCTGCAGGGTGGCTTTGTGGCAGGGCCACCGAGGCGCTCCGATGCTGCCCAGCTCGCAGAGCCTCCAGGAGCGATCCAAGGGGGAAGCTTCATTAACAGAAAAGATGCTGGACAAAATTCACCTCTGCAATACATCTGTGTGACTGCTGGAATTCTACTAGGTTACATTCAGTCAATTTGGTCTATTGTTTGATTTTATAAATTGTATTGACAGTATTTATTTTTTTCTAAATGAAACCAGATCGGT
Organism: Gallus gallus; assembly: GCF_016699485.2. Lineage (NCBI taxonomy): Eukaryota > Metazoa > Chordata > Aves > Galliformes > Phasianidae > Gallus > Gallus gallus. The sequence continues at coordinate 15,792,447 of NC_052544.1, forward strand.
TCCCCTTTCCATACCTTACTGCTGACAGAAAGCTCTCACACAGCAAAGTTTACCTTTCATTTGTTCCCATGTAATAACCCATTAGGTCTGCTGAGAAATACTGTGTTTCTTATGCAATGTCAACACCTACTTCCATTTACTCTTTCTCTTTGGAAAACACAGTGTGAATCCCAGATGCAGCAATGTGCTGCTGTCCTTGACCCAGTGGAGAGCTACAAGAAAGTAATTAAAGGAAACACACTGATGAGGGTTTAGGGCACAGCTTTCCTGAAGGCTGGAGGTCTGAATAATTTCAGGAATGCTCGGTTTTATTTTTCAAATCTACTTTGTGTGGCTTGCATCAAGCATTGGTGTTCAATTGCAAGCGAGCAGAAGGCACAACAGACCTCAGAGGTTTCCTCTGTTACTAATTTTCACTAAATTATGAGGAGATGGCAGGGATAGCAGGAAGGGCTCACCCAACACTTTTCTCTGGGATATTTACTATCAGGATCTGTTGTTGTTTCATCTCTAAATCCTATCTTCAGTTGAAAACCAACATGTTTTGCACACTTGTTTTGTGTGCAGCAGGTGATGCTGTGCTCATCCCCCTCAGCACAGTGGTGGCAGGAGCTGTGGGCAGAGGTTACCTTTGGCTGTGCATTGTGTGTCCTTCTCCTGGCAAAGCCTGGACAGCGGTAAGTAGGGATCTGGCTTAGCTGCGCTCCTGCTGTGTGCATGAGCTGCACTTTCTGCTTTGTAAAGAGCTGTTCATTTGGGATGAAGTAGGTGAGACTTTGGAGTTTGCTTGTGGACGGTCGAATCCATGCAGAACAGTTTCTTCTTCTAAGCTTTAGGCTTCTTACAACTCCTTATTCTGCAGAAATGTGGGATATCTGATCCTAACCGCCTGCCTCGGGTCTCAGGAGTGGATGAGAACTTGGATAATGCACGAGAGGTAATGGAAGGAGGATGGCATTGTAAATGGTTTGGGTAGGGAATAAACACTGCAGAGCTGTCTGTTATGAAAATGCTTTATTGCCACTAATAAGACTCAGAAGACATGTAAAGGAGCTATTATAGATAAACAGTAAGTGTTAGTTTTGTGTTTCTCATTCCAAATGCTTCGATTTGTACTTTTGAGAGCATCAAGTGGAGCAGCTGATGTGTAGTGCCTGGGTAATGGTGTTTGTGCACCTTGATTCCAAGCATCAGGTCATCAGTTTCTGCCATCAGTATTTGGGGAAGTGGCCTGGCAGCAGGGGAGGCAATTCAGAACACACCCCAGGAGTCTTCTCTGCTTGGCCTGCATAATGGCATCTCCAGCCCAACTGGGACCAGTTCTACATTGTCTTTGTCTACTATTTTTATAATGTGTAATTTATGTCTTTAATACAATTTGAAAGCTGAAGTATTACTTGCACTGAAGTTCGGGTTTGAAAAGTCCCCTGAGCACTTAAGCAGTTAACATTGAACAAAATGTATGTTGTGAAGAGGTACCAAATTGCGTCAGTTTAATTCCCACGTTGCTGGATTTCTCCTGGTTCAACCAAAGTAGCACAGAGTATGTTTTTTAGAATCTTCTCCAGTTCACTTTTTCCATTAGTTTGTTTTGGATTTGAGCCCACCAAAATCCCTACAGACTGTAAGCTGGGTTGTGCAGCTGTTTATATTGCTTTATATTGCTTTATTTATATTATTTTCTGTTGCCTGTGGCTGGAGCACTGGTGTGGCTGGTGGGGCTCTGAGCCAGAGAACATGATGGCTGGGTCCACCTATGTGCGTGTGGTGTTGGCCAAGGGGAGGAGGAGTATCTCCACACACTGATCTCTTTCCATCTGACACTGTATTCTGAAGTCTTCATGTGAATGGACCCAGGATAAAGGGGGATGTCTGTTGTAGGGACAAGATTTGTTTTTAAGTATGCTTTGATGATACTTGGGAATACTCAGGAAAGACTGAATGGGTGCAGTGTAGATCGAGTCTTACAAAACACATGCAGTGACTGGAGCTTATGGGAGGACAATGTTTGATGGAGGAGACCTTGTATTAGGATTTGCAGATTAAACCTTGAGAACAGCCCAGTCAGTGTGTTCCCTGTTTGCTAAAATAGGATGGATGTTTCCATTTTGTTGGGATGGTATTAAGAAGAAAAAATCCAATAACTGTGAGCTTCTCAGGTGCTGGTGACACAAACTTATCCAGAGATTTGTGCAGAGAGCTGCAGTTCTCTTGGCTTCCTACAGCCAGTTAAATAGAAAAGTTGTTATGTCTTGCTGGTTGGTTTTCTTTCCTTTAATTTCGCCACATGCAAAGAGAAGGAGTGTTAGAACGATGCTCTGGACAGGGAAACAATGATGTTGCTTGTTCTTTTCACTCTCCTTTAATTTTTCTATCTTTTATTTAGCTAGTTGTTTACTAAGTGTTTGTGCAAGACAGTCAATAATGTGGCAGGAAGGACAAAAGTAGAAATTATTGAATGCCAAAGCTTTTAAAGAAATCTATTGACTTTAGGACAGTTCTCTGCTGCTGTCGTGATCTTCGATGAGGAGTATTTCACAAACTCATCCAGGTTTATACTGAGTAATTATCTCAATTCCTTTGTATAAATCCAAGCTGTTGATTTTTAAAAGCTACTTTAGAATGAGCACACCTGTTCTTCAGGAGATTTATCATTGCCACTGTTGGGAACAGCTCCAAAACAAGTAAATATGTAGTGATGTCTCTGAATCACAAGGACAAATAACTCACAACTAAATATTTTAAGTCATACTTATGATTTTTGATCTAATTTTGTGGTTTAGGAATGGGGTGGAGAGAGCTGACACAGAATACTTTCACTTCTGGTTTGTCAGTATCGGCAGCTGAAGACAGCATTTCTGTTGGGCAGTAACACTTGTCAGGGGTTCAAATCCAGCTGGGCTGCTGGTGGGCTGCAGGTTGGAAGGGCTCTCAGTGCTGATATAAGGTCTGCTCATGGTGGGCTTTGGTATGTCCATGGGTTGGGGCTTTCTGAACAACCACAGCCCTGGGAACATTCAATAGCAGTGCCCTTTACAGGGAAAATCCATGCCGTCTGCCAAACGTGGGATACTGGTATAGGAAAACCTACTTCCTTCCTCTGGTGCCCCACAGCAGGAGAAGGTCCTCAGCTCCCCACCTCCTTCCTTGGGCACCACCAAACTGCTTCAAATGGTTCAGCTCCAGAAAAACAGTCAAAATAAATACACTTCTACTTAGGCTAATGAAACCTCAGTGCTACTATAGGGGTTTAGCATGGTTTAAATGTCTTCTCTATGTAGAAGATGCTGCTGTATTTTTTAGTCTTTGTGCATTTTCCCTGACAAGCAGTCTTCATTTTATTTTTCTGTGATTCTCAGTCCTTAAATAACTCTTGTTACTTGTTCAACTTTGCCACCTTATTTTCCGTATGCTTCTGAAATTTGCATTGTTTGTTACAGTTCCCTAATCAAACTTTAAAACATCTGTGTATTTAATGAGTAGTACTGGCAGTCTTAACTATTCAGTATGGCTGGATGATGAAAACATTTAATTTTCTCAGTGAGAGATACACAAGACAAAGCTTCGCTTAACAATGGTGCAATTAAGTTCAAGTGGTCTATAGTTTTCCCAGACAACAAGAAATTGTTTTTTAGTTTTTGAATGTTCATCTTCGATGGCAAAAGTGGAGGCAACCAAAAACTAAATCACAGCCTGGGAAATAGCTTTTAAATTCATGATCAGCCTTGTATACACAGCTTCTCACTATGGCAGGTAATTCAGGCTCTTAGGTCTGCCCTTTAGCTTCTGAGAGTTTCTTATGATGCATGGCATGAGCACTTGGGAAAGCACTTTGTTTGGCAGATGTTTGCATGTCTATGAACAGAGCTTCCGTGTGGAGTCTCACAATCTGGGTTGCAGTGCTTTGGTATCTCTTCAATTACAGTCAGAAGAAAAGGTCTGTGAGGGTTCTATCTAATTAGGAAGCAGGAATAATTGTCCAGTGGCTGGGATGCAGCAGCCCTTTGGTGCTCACAGCTCACCCGCAGTTATGCACCAGATGCTGGAGCAGTGCTGCAGCCTGCTGCCCTGAGGCTTTGGGGTTCGTTAAATGACCTCAGAGCAGCACAGACCTGCTTAGGTTTTCTGAGGAGGTCGTTTCCTTGCTGTTGTTAAAGGGGCTGAGTAAATCAGTTGAAAACCTCTGTGGTAGGTGCAAGTAGAGAGCTTTTGTTAAAAATATTGTTTTAGGTGTGTTGTTAGGGAGTGCTGGAGTCTCTGGTGGAGCTTCCACCAGACTGAAGAAATAGGGGAAGAAATAGGGACCTTGTACAGTGCTGTGCTCTGATCCATTGCTGTGTTGTCCCTCTGGATGCTGAAATTTCCCACGCACCCTAATGGCTCTGAGACGTGAAAACTCAACAGAATGAGAATGAAACTCTTGATCTCATGGTGACCACCAAATAAACCTGTAACAGTTATTACTGCTTTTGCAAATAAATGGGGTTGGTTTTGTTTGGTGCATTAAGAAAACTCCTTACTTATTACACTGCAACTTCTCAGATAACAGAGACACAGTTTTGTCTTGAAATGGCTGAATTTCTCCAACACCCCTGTTCTGTTGTGCTCCCCAAACATCTAAACATTGTTTGATACCACAAACCATGACACACACACAAAAAGACCAATTAACAAATATTGTGGCAAAAGAGGAAATCCAAAGGGATGGAGGAGACCTGGCCAGCACAGCCCAAATCAACAGTTCATTACCAAGAGAAATGGCACCATTTCCTTTGCAATTGATACAGACCAGCACTGCTGCCAACATGAGTTAATTCCTGATGTGAAGGACTGTCCTAACGATATGAGATGGGAGATTACTGCAAAATGTCAATGGGTTTTAAATCAAGGAAGTTGTGTTTGCAAGAAAATCTGTTTTAATGACTGGCATCCTGTAACATATGGTCTTGGACTGATCAATAAGAATAATATGAGTTCCTCTGGGGAATATCCTGACAAGCTACTAAATTGTTGATAAGAAGCGGTAGGGCTTTGATTAAAGTGATTGAAGCAATCTGATAGAGTAATTGTCCATTTGATACAGGTCCTTCAGGCTTCGTCCCACGGCTGTGATTGCAGCACATCCAACAATTTGCTGTGCTAACGCGGGTTGGTGCTTGGACCAGCATCTCCTGTACTATAGCAAATGCTGTAAGCACTGTTTCACAATGCAGATTTTCTTCTCCTTTTGTTTTTGTCTGTTATTCTTTCTCCTGCTTCACTTGAAGTGTTTCGTTTTCATCATAATGCCAATTAAAAACCAATTCTGAGACCTTGAGATAATTTTATGAAGTGATACTTTGTTTTCCAGGCAGTCTCAATCAAAACCTTAGGTAACACTGTGTGTATTTGTTTCTTTGCACCTGATTCTGGTCTCTAAGGCAACTTTCTGCCATTGTGAGGATCCTTAAAGGGTTGGGCGTTTCCAACATTTACACTTGCTGGAAGACCAGGGCATTTGAAAGGCTTCAGCAGCTTTATTTGATCCTCCTGCTGTTGAATTATTCGTCCTTTATTTGCAGGTATTTGCTTCAGACCCTCACTAAAAGTATGCAACGCTTGGACTTTCTCTGGAGACTTCTTGCTAGGAGTACTTACAGTCTCACACTATGGGATAGCTCTGTATCTTCTGTCTTTAATTTCACTTTTTAGCTGCCATTATTCAAGTTTGTGTTGACTGCTGATGTCACAGGTTTTTTTTTCCAAGCTTAGAAAGACAGAGCAGCTCCTGCTCTGCAGTCCCACCTCTTCCATCTGCAATTAAGCAGAGCTGGAAGTGGAAGATAGGTCTGGAAAGTTTGTCAGCACACATGGCAGGAGGTGGGACCCCCCTGGTCCCTTCTAGGCACAGAGTGACAGCTTCAGCAGTGAACTTAATCCATGTTTAATCCAATCTTCCAAAACTAAATATTTCTTTTGATGTTTAGAGAGGAAAATATGTCATCTGTCTAATTCTTTTTGTCAGGGGAATATATCATCCAGTGATGAAGCCTTTTCTGTGTCGGGAGGTCTCCATCACCCATTTCTGGAGTGTTTCATGTCCTTCTGCAGCCACCTCTTTGCCCTTTCCCTCGTGTCAGTGCCAGGCTGCCTGCAGAACCATGGTTTGATATACAGCTGGCAGCAGGATGGCACTCATACAACCTGAAATAGCTGTATTTCTAAAATATTTGTTTTCCTACAGCCTGGGGAAATCAACTGCTTATAACATCATTGGTGCCAGCTGTATTTCCCCATCTAACTAAGACAGTCCCATTGCGGTCCTTTTCAACCCAGGCCATTCTATGATCTAAAGAGGGTAACTCACCTCAGGAGAATCACTTCCATCTCCATTGAACTTTTGGGGAATTTGGGTCTGGGCACTATCTGCAGCCACAAGCAATGATGTTAGATGCTTAGTTGACAACTGTCACTTTTTCCTTTTGGAAACACAGTTGGAGCATCTTTCTTTTACTGTTTCAGTTGAGTTTTTCTCTTGTTGGATTTGATACATACCTTTTATTTCTTTTAAACCCGTCTCTGAAGTACTTTCATGTTTTGCCTTTTTGTTTCTGTAGCGCTCCTTCTGTTGGACACAAAGAGGAGGACATTTCCTGACTTCCCCACTACGCTGAAGTTGCTGATCTTGTTCTCAGATTGCGATTTCACCGGGATTCTTAGCTCTCCTGTTGAGAGAGCACAGGAGAAATAGCTGAAAGTATAGCATGGAGATACTGAGAGTTACGCATCATCAACTCTATTGTTTGCTATGGATGATGTGTGGTATGGACCAGCAGCTGGGTACTGATCACAGTGCTCCTAGGCAGGCCACACATGGCTCTATGGAAATCATGCTAAGGTTGTTAGCTTTCTTTTTCTTTTTTTTCCATTGTTCTGAGAGCAGAGTAGTGCAGCTTTCAGGTAATGAGAGGTTAGGTTTTCTCCCAAAAGCTGAAGGAAAGAACTTCCCAGTGGTCACTAGTTCTGTTACAGGCTTAGAATTAAAAGTAAGCAGGAACCAGGGTAATGTTTTATTTACGGTCAAGCCTTTTGTTTCTTTCTTCTTTTCTTTTTCAAAATAGAAGTCCATAATGTGATATTTAGGAGTTTGTGTGGACTTCTTCGTGGAAAATCTCTTCTTCAGTGGCTATATTTATATTGAATTTTTTTCTCATGCAATTGCACAACTGAATATGATCCCCATATCTACTACAATTAGCCACACTATTTGCATATTCCTGGCACTAAAATGTTTTGACTTTAACTTGCAGCCTAACTTTTGTTGTTTGGAGGCACGTCAGTACAGCAACTTTAGAGTTTAGAATTTAGAGTTGACTTGCTTTGGTCACTTTTTGCTCTTTATTGATCAAACCTGCCATACAGTGGGTAGGTTAGTCTCCTCAGCTGTATATTGTATTATTACTTGTGATAAGAGAGCATCCATTGGTGCTATTACTGATATTCATCTTTAGCCCATTAAAATGCAAATTTTAAGGTGTGCGGCAGATAGAAATCTCTGCACCTTAAAGCACTGAAAAGCCTGGCTAATTATGACTCCAGCTATTTTTCAGATAAGTGAGCAGTAAGTCATTATAAAACTTGTAATGTGAATCCTTTTATTTCCCTTATCCCGTGACTACTGAGCTGCACGTGGTCTCGTGAGGCACTTTTTTGCTCCCAGAGTTAGTGCCCAAGAGTTTATTCATTACTGTAAAGGAGAAAGCAAACAAAGCTAAGAGAACCAGCCCAAAGGGCCTATTTCTTGTCTCATGCTACATGAATATTTGCAGCCCAGTGATGCATAGCTTGTGTCAACAAGTCCAAAGTTCAAGGTTGTTCCTTCTGTGTAGCTGTCAGATGGCTCTTCTGGTTGCAGATTTTTGGATAGTCCAACTTCTCTCATCCTCTCTCAAGGATCAGTATGACCCTAAAGACTCATGCCATTAAATATGACCCCAGGACTGACCAGAGTTTTTCTCTAGCAGAGAGCTGCCCTCTGTGGACAGACCCCATCAGACGCTGCCTGAAACCCCTCTGTCTATCAGCACACCATGCAAAGCTCCTCTACAGACTCCTGCCCCAAGCACATAACTCGGCTGTGCTGTTATGCCAGTGTCTGTGAATACACCAGCAAAAGAATGTGGCTTTGCTAGGATTCAGTCAGAAGTGGCCAGGATCAGTTGGGCAATGGCATTTACATATGGCTGAGCCTGAAATTCAATTTTCATACATGTGAATGCTCAGTGGGCAAAGCATACTATAGATTTTGTTCCATCTGAATTTACTCTTTTACTGAAGTGTCTCTTCATCTGGTTGGTCTGGTATTTTTATAGTTATTCCTTTTCAAGTGTGGATGGCCCCATTGTATTGCAGTCTACAGCACGAATGCAGTCACTGTGATTAAATACACAGGAAAAATCTGATCTTCTACCTTGGAACTTCTAAACTTCTCATTTAATACGACACATTAATTTTTCTCTTTTCCCAGGATTTAACTCTTTGGCCAAGAAATGAACTAAGTACCTGTTAAGCCATGAGTAAGCCCTAGGCAATATGGCAGAGTTGCAGGTCTCAATATTTGTTCCAAACAGCAGCAGAAACTTTTCTCTGAGTTCAAGTTGAGCTAACTTTCCCCACGTCAGTTTTTCCTTTGCCTCTGTTTGAAGAGCTCACCCCCAGCTGGCTTTGGAGATGTAACCAACGTCTTTGAAAGACCAACAGCCACATCAAAGGAAGAACAGAGACCAATTCTGCTACCACAGGTTAAATATGAAAGCCTGCCAGGGGCTTTAATTACAAAAATGACTCTGTGTGACCTCAGTGTACCCTGTGCTACTTGCATGCAGAGATAGGGATGAGCCACAGAAAGGCTCACCAGATACCCCCTGAATAAGGTGCGAGCAGGGTGAGATTTTTAATTGGAAATAGCTTCTTGTACCACCTCTCACTAAGTTTGTGATGCAGAAAGAAGCAGTCCTGAATCCCTCTTTCCATTGGGGAGTGGGTGCCGCCTGTTGTCAGCATGTGTTTGGGATGCTGTCCCCCAGAAATACTGCCTCTGCTGTGGGGAATTGATGGGAGCTGGAGGGCAGCAGGTAACTGCTCCTCGGCCACAGAATATTTGAACTTATCTAATAGTGAAGAATTTGGCTCTGCAGACTTGGAAAGGCATTCCTTCCCAAACTGGGGAGTGGAAGAAGAGTTTCTCTGTTGACAACACGCTCATGTTTTAAGGCATTTCCTGAGTGTAATTGAACAAGTGCAGCGGCCTCTGGGGATGCTGCTGGAGATGTGGTGAGCACAGGATGAATTGCTTCATGCAGGGTCCCCAGAACGAGCTGAGCTCCTGGCAGGGCTGCCTATCCCACACACCACAGGAGTTACTCTGAAGTTCTCTATCAAACAGTGGAACCGAAGTCTAGTTAGGGAGGGGAAATAAATGCTTCTGTAGATTAAAAAATAGAGGAAGGTGGGGGAGAAATCCCAATCTCAGAAAATAGGGGAAGAAGAGGGAGAGGTGCAACTCCTGTCTGCGTTTATGCATGGATGAGCTGAGGACTTGGCTCACGTCTCTTCCAAAGTGGTCACCTGGGCACTACCTGTAGCCCTGCAGGTAGTGGTCCTTTGACTGGTGCTGTGCTGGGGTCTCTACCTCTGCTGTTTTTGGGAGCTACCCAGGGAACAGAAGATCCTGCTCAGCCCCACCAGCACAGCAGTGTTTGTTGTGCAGCTCTGAAGCATCCGCCTTAAATCTTCTGTTCCATGGCAAGCCTTTGGCATGGATCCACTCTGGGGCGCGTCTGGCATTTCTCTTTGTGTTAAGCTGTAGTGGAAGAGAGACAGGATAATGCGGCCAAAATTGGCTTTTTCTGCCCCTAGCCACTTCAGATCAATGAGAAGATCTATGGAAACTCTCAGCCAGGAGAAAATAAAGAAAAGCAAAGGGAAAAAGAAAACTCTTCTCTTGAGTGATCGCTTAAACCCCTCTGACAGCCCTGGAAATGGAATTTCACTTTCTCCTCCGCGATTCCAGCACAGATTGTTTACTTTTATCTGTGCACTTGTCTTCAATGGTTTTTCACCTTGAGTTAATTGATTGATTGCCACAAGGTAGCTCGTTAAGACGGCTGCAGACCTGGCTGGATGCTCCCCAAACATTTATTGCAGTGCTGTTACCTGAGGCCATATCCCAAATTAACATTGGAAACAGGTCTGAATAGAAACCTGTAGCATCTCTTACCTGTTGGTCTGAGTCACTGCAACGGATTCATAAATGGTTTAGATATCACACATGCTAAGGCAAAATTTATGGCAAGGGAATCAAAGGTGACCTTTCCTGATAGACAACACCCATGTCATTTTAGTAGCTCAAGAAGAACTTAGCAGGATGCAAATACCACCTTAAAATTCTCCCCATAGCTGGGATTGCTTGAAAGCAGGCAGTGACTGTGTACAGCACAGCAAGAGACTGTAGAGGAGCATCTTTAAATTAAAACTAAGTTGAACTATGTCTTTGCAGAAAGCAATTACCCAGCCTGAAATTTGACCCGACCATCAGGATTAATACAGCACCGTTCTTGAAGAAAATGCCTTTGGATATTTAGATTCCATAAGCAGATAGCAGACTGCTTTTATATCTCACCAGAAGGAGACAAATAGTAAATAGCAGTAACTCCAGCAGCTGGCTTATTACAGAAAACTATTAAAACGTCATCCTCTCCATGGCCAGTGCCCCAGCTCCCAGCTCCACTCCACTCTGAGCTGGGTTGCAGGTATGGTTCACACCTTTGCCCATACGGCTATGATGTTTGCATGCGTAATATACAACATCTTGCCTTTAGACCATTTGTTTTTTTTCCACTTGAATAATTTGTTGTAGCTGCAAAATAATATATCTTTTTATTCAATCTTTTACATATAAATGAGTTTTATTGAATAAATGTTGCCATTGTCCATTCCCCACGCCATATTTCAGCTCTGTAACTCCAGCGAGTTTATGATTCCTCTTCGATTCTATTGCGGTAACAAGTTTGTTTATTGCTTTTTAAATCTCCTGCGCTGACACTGTGTAAAATTAAGGATGTGGTTAAAAGAGTGTTTCTGAAGTTTTGCATTTCCATAACCTTGAGCAGGCAGCATCACAAATCAACCCTGGGATGGTGTGGCCAGTTGGCTGTAGCTCATGGCAAGTTGCTGCGGTGTGCTGGCAAAGCCGCTGTGGAGCTTTTGAGGTCCCCCATGCAAAGGCAATACAGTGCTCTGTGTTAATGAGTGGGACTGAAATACTGCATAAGCGTTTCCATCTATTTTTATTGTTTCTCCTTTTGTTTTATAAGTCTGCATAAATCCTGGCTGGGAAGCAGTGGAGGTGTGCTGCTGGCTCCATGTGAAAAAAACCCAACTTTTTTTTCCCTGTTTGGGTAGCAGTATTTTGTGATTGTGTGTGTATGAAACATTAAAACCAAAGCAGTGTGGGTTTGAACGGCCTTGTCAGCAACTGTTATTGACAGAAACTAATTACACAGCCAGTCTCAGTGCTAATACATGCACAAATAATGTGACCATGGCAAGAGACCTCTGCAAACATCCAAAATAAAATGAAAAACCACAAGTCTTAATCCTCTTCTCCTTTAAGTCAACGGGAATTTTGCCTTTCCGTACAATGGATCGTGCCTGCTGTTGCTGTTTGCTGTAACCCAGCGTCAGTTCTGGGGGCTGTGAGCACTTCATGGGCACAGTGGGAGAAGTGACAGGGGTTGCTCTGTTGCCTGGCTGGTGGGGCTCGTGCTGGTGCTGGTGTAGGCTGGGCAGAGTGCTGCCAAGGGTCAATGCAGTGCTGTGCTGGGCCAGTGCTGATTGTCTTCTGGAGAGGACAAACATTGCATGAGCTTCTGGTGTCCTATGCTGGAGGATGGTGGGCTTTGTAAACCACCTCCAGGCTTTGTGCAATCAGGTGTTAGCGTATACTTAATGAAAACGTGATTTGTTGCAGATTTTCTGATACAGAAAACTTTTAAGGTAACACAACAGGGATGAAAATTGTACTGTTGTGCATGCACATATGTGTTTGACCTGTGTCTAGCCCAAGCATTGCAATAGCTGAAATGTTCAATGATGAAACAGAGATGTGGCCAAATGAAAGAATTTCAGTCTTCTCAGTAATATAACAAACACCATTTTCCTTTCCATGTTTGACTGGATAATTGGGAATGTTCCAAGCCCTTTGTCTCTCACACGTGAAACTGGGGCTGCTGTTTGGTGGTGAAGGTCTTTGTGGCCATGTGGCTCTACTTTGCCCATGCACTCTTGCAAGCATCAAAGTGCTGCTCCCTGTGAAGACGGTCACTGAGCTGAGCGCAGCGCTTTGTTATAAAGCATCGCCTCGTGGGGTCAGGAGAGGGGATATCAGATAACAAAACAAATCACCGCCCCTACGTTCCCAGGTAATTCAGTGCATTAAGGGAATAGAGGAACTTCCGTGGGGGCTAATGGCAGCTAAATACCTGTTGGAACTGATGTCAGGACTCTCACATCCCCGGAGGACGCCCATAACTCAGCCACAGCCAAATTACCGCTCTTGGATCAGGGAAGGTGATGGCGAGGTTAGTTTATTACAAGCACAGTAATAGGGAGCAATTTGGGGGAAGAGGATACGCTTCAGGGTGAGATGGAACAGCAGAATGAGTTGGTGCCTCCCTCGGATGGGTAGCATACGGGCTGGGACCTGATTGCTGCCATTGGCAGAGAGAGGAAACCAAACTATTCCAGCACTGAGACAGAGGAGGGGCTCTTCCTTGGCTCCTGAGCATGGGGCAGCCAGGAGCATCACCTCTGGTCTGAGTGCTCATTTTATCAATGCAAGCTAAGAAGTCTTTTGGATGCTGAGCTTGTTTTTCTTTCTCTGTCTGCCTGTGGCAAATAATGGTTTTAACTTCAAAAGTGATAGTGCTACATTATACAGCAATAGATTGGAGTCAAATCTTAAAAATAAACCAAAGTGCAGCTGAAAGCTTTATTTTTTCTTTAAATGGAAAATATTGATGCTAATCTGCTCCTCTTCTATATTACTTTCCTTGCTGTGTTATCCGTATTCCTTCCAGCAGTGCTTTGTGTCGTGATGGACATCTGACATGTTTCATTCTTTCATTCTTCCTACTCTGTAGTATTAGAAAAAAAACAACAACAACAACACAAGAAAACAACCACCAGCAAATGGTTTGCATAATGTATGGGATGCTTTTCTTGGAGGAAAATCACACTGTGCTTCAGGGAGCAGCCCTGCACACTGCTCAGCAGTACTGCCCTGCATGCAGTGCTCACTGCCGCTCTCTGACGGAGTGCTTTGTGCCTCTGAATGTGACAATGTTTTGTGTGACCCACACATATGATCCGGGCCGTTCCTCTGCTGCTGCTTTTGGTCCTTTCTGAGAGACCAAGGTGTGGCTGCAGCCCTGCAGATGCATCCAGGCTGGCAGGAGCACGGACTGGGGGAGTTTCCCTTGAAAACTGCTGGCAACAAAATTAGGTGACCAGCCCAGAGTGAGTCACACACTGCTGCCTTCAGCCTAATTTAACTAATTAGGTTATCTTAAGTGAGTGAAACCGCAGCTTTGGCCCTGGCAGGGCGTACTTGAGGTAGAGAGGTGAGGAGGGGCGGGGGGGGAGCTGCAGTTGGGTCTGCAGGAGCATCCCAGGGATGTTTGCATCAGCTGCTATAGCAGAGCAGCATTGACACAAGTCAAATACAGAGCCCACAGCTGCTGGGAGGACCGTTATTTGCACTGTGGATGTAGCCATATTTCGGAGTTGGCAAACGATGTTATGTCAAATACTCCAGAGGTCAGGCCTAATTAAGATATTGGTACCAGATTCCAGACTAATTACACAGGGAAAGTGAGCTCTGCCTTGTTATGTGCAAGTGGTTGCACACCAGATGAAGCGTACTGAGTTGTGCAGGAAGGAGCTTTGCATGCACTGTGCATTGCCAGACCCACCGCCTGGCCTGAGTGCAGCAGAGGGGCTGGGGTGGATTCTGGAAGCTGACTGAAGAGGGACTTCTTTTTGAGGAAGCAGCGGTCTGCTGGAGGGCATTCTGCAAGCAAAGAACGAGGCCAGATTTGTCAGATGCCTCATTTGTTGTAAATAATTCACTCTGCTCCAGTTGTGCGGTGGAGGCATTCTGCAGCACCACTTCCAGAGCTGAAATGGTGGCACTGCAAAATGCTCTCAAAGGTGCCCCTGCCAGCAGCCGGCCCCCAGAGTCATTTGTGGTTTGCTGATGCTGCTCCTGTTGTAAAAACGTGCACGATATCCTATGCTGAGCCGCAGAGAGTACATAACACTCCCTGTGCAATGCATTTGATGTCTTCAGGACTGGGCTGGATGAACACCGGGGGCTGCAGCCCTGTGACAGCCATGGAAGCATCTCCTCCTGCTCTTCACTCTGCCTGTCCCACCCTCTGTGTCCTTAAATAAACTTCTCATGGGTCATCTTCTTAAATAACAACAACCTGAGGGCAGTGCACAGGCCTAACTCCCAAGCAGGGCAACAAATGATAAATTCTGATAACAGCCATTTTACCAGAACATTTCAAATCCTAATGACACTCCATTTCAGCCACAGAACCTCTGAAACCAGCCAAATTTTCTCAGTTATTCAGTAACTTGATTGAGCCCTCTCTCCTCCAGCCTTCCCTGGTAGAAGGACGGCCGTGTGCAAAGGCAGAGCAGGACGCAGTGTCCTGGATTCACAGGCAGCCCGTGTCACTCCGTGCGCTGTCCCTGTTGGTTTTCATCAGGGCATTCAAATGACCCAATTTTCTTCTGCATTGCTGCTGCCCTTCCTCTTGCTTATAGGTATCGGTGATGTTCAAAGTCAGCTTTCCTAGGAAACGTCAGCTGCTGAGATGAGAGGACAGGGAGGAGGAATTGCTAATAGAAGAAAGCACACAAAGATGGCTTCTGGACCAACGGGATGTGTATTCCTGCAGGCAGCCTCTTGGCTCCTGGCTGTGCATGGCACACTGGGCTCGCTGCTCTGCTAGCAGATCCTTTGCACAAGCAGCAAAGGGCATGGAGTGCTGGCAGCTGGGATGTGGATATGGGTAACAGCAGCCCACTTGTTGTCATCCCATCTTCGGACCTCATCCAAGGAAGGACAAGCCCTGATGGTAGTACAGCATAATAAATAGAATGTAATCAGAACCTATGATCATCTAGTTCTGCTTGAAATTCAAGTGGTTGGAACCGGAGTTGATTGTTCTATATGCCTCTAAAGTTGATGTGTTCCCTGCTTCCCCCTTAGCCTACACTGTACGGTAATGAATAACAGCTTAATCACTCTGGTATCGAGGTAGCCCTTTTACAGCTATGCCAATGTTCTTTGGAATATAATTTGTACATGTTTCACTCATCTATTATCATTGTTCTTTCTAAATGAGAAAATGCAAATGTTACACCAAGGGCCCCATCTTCACAGCTTACTGAATATAATTCCTGACAGCAACATGAAGTTGTTTAGCATAATTTTCCCGTTAATAAACTGCCAATTACAGTCATTTAGTTCTTAGCTTTCAAAGACCAAAAGGTATACAGTGATTTCCAGCCCCTTCCCAATTATTGTTTCCATTTATTATTTTGGTATATCTGAGAAAGCAGAAAAAGTAGAGCACTGGGTTGTTTACTACTACTGCAGCTTCCTCTCACCGATGCACGAGCTTTTCTCACCTGAGAGCAGAATGCAGTTTTGCAGCCATGCACTCCCCATTGCTCGTACAGCTGTGCACGTACACCACACGCTCAGCATCAGAGATGTCTGTATTACAAACAAATGTGAGTCAGCTTGAAAAAGTACCGAAATACATTTTGTAAAAGCTGCTTAGGAACACCTGCCAGCAATGGACAACTTTTTTTTCCCTTTCCTCTCAACGACTTCTGTTTGTTGTGCAAATGCTTCCCAAGCTCAGATGGTTATGCAGCACTTTATTAAAGTCAGTGGAAAAGACTGTGAAAGGGAGAAGAAAACAGTGTTTCAGGAGATGTTTCTAGTTGCTGGAAGGGATTCAGAAGTATTGTATGTAGAAGCAATTAGGTTTTGAGCAGCTCTTCATGCACAGTAGTTTCTGTTCAGATTTCTTCTCAACTTTTCTTATTGAAAGGAATTTGCATGAAAACAATCTTTTATTTCTTGAGAGTTTATCAGACTTTCCTGCCTATTTGCAACTCCCTGCTCCATCTGCTCCTGAAATGATCATTCCACGCAATGCAGCAGAATAACTTCTGGAGCAAACTGTGCTGGTTTTAATTGAGGAATAAGTGAGAAAAGGTCTCAGGAATGAAAGGTTGGACTTGCAATGCAAGCATCAGCAGTGGGGGAGATAGGCTGTAGGTGTGGGGAGAAGCTGAGGAGCATTGCCAAGATGCATGGAGCCCTTTAGGTGCTTTGTTCGGGGTGCTCTTTTTCCCTCCTATTTGCAGGTAGCTCCAAGCATTCATCCCGTGTTTTGTGATCTGTTGTTTCAAGAACGTAACCATGGTGTGTGCGAACAAATTTTGTCTCAAATAATTTGTGTCTCAGTCAAATAAGCAAAATAAAAGAAATGCCTCCACAAAGCAAAACCAAAGGGAAGTGAGAGAGACTGCATCCTTCCCACGACTGAATGCCATCCTCTGCATATGTAAGGCGCTCAGTCTCAGCTGAGCCTCCTGTTGCCTGCAGGAAGACAGAGGCAGGCTGCAGTGATTAGACTCCAACTGTCATATTTATTAGACCTTCAGGAGGCAGATTTGGCAACATTTCCGTTGCTTGTGTAAATCCTCACATGAAAGCCTGCTCTGGCTTTTCCAAGCACCTGGAGTGGGTGGTTTCAAAGGACTCAGCTTTGGTGTCACTGGTCTAGGTAACGAAAATAAATTGACTCCTGAGGAAGCATAGTTAGGTCCACACTGAGCAGTTACTTACGTTCCACCTTCCTGCAAGCTGCGTTTGGAAATAAAGCATGAATGCACGCTTGGTGCCATCAACAAGTCTGATTTGCCTGGGCACCTCCCAGTGCTTGGGAATGCCTCAGCTGAGATCTCCAGAGCCCAAGCAGCCCTTGGTCTGAAATAGCCCTGCCTGCTTTTGTTAGCCAGCAAAGCACCTGGTTTTGGTGCAGAGGGCTTCTTTCCCACGACTGGGTCCTGCGGTGCGTGCCGGCACCACCATTGTCCTTGCAGGCAGTTCACTGTGAGCCGTTCTGTACAGTGATATATGATCTTTGCAGAGAAGTTGCAATTGCTTTGAGGAACAAAGCCAGGTGACCACGTTTGGGGATGCTATTGGAGCAGGGCGCATCCTGTTCAGCTGTTCGTGGATCTTTGATGTTGTTGATGGCATTGGCTCACTTGGCCAGCTCCTACCTGCTGCCATGCCTCAGGCAAAGGCTCGAGGAGAGGCTCCTCCTGTGCCTTGAAAGCTGACTTGAAACAGCGTTATTGAGGTTATTAAACTTTAAGAAGGTGCAAGTTTATGTGCCAGCTAGTTCCTTTTTGATAAGTATAACCTACTAATAGCACTTTTAAAAACTCAACTCAAGATCTGCAGTCTAGGTATTCTTCAAGACACTCTTTGACTATTATGAGATTAATGGATATGGGGCAGTTTGGAACTGAAACATTAATTTTGATCACGTGGCTCAGTTTGTGTTAATGAGAGATGTGGGCAAATCCTGTAGAAAGACACTGGAATATATACCTAAAGGGCAAATGTGATGAGTGTGCGTTTTGTTAGAAAATTATTACCAGCCCTGAAAATAACTAACAACCAAATTTATTAGTTGAACTCTTTGAGGGTACAAGGCAGTGCAGCAATATATACAGCAGGATGGCAATGCTACTCATCTATTAAGTTAAACAAATTCTGAAATAAATCTGAAGAGCGAAATAATTGTATTTCTTCCCTCTGGGGAGCATCATACGTTCGTATTGGGAGTCTGCTGGGGTACATTTGTCTGTGCTTGTACAGTCTACATGGGCTTATGACTGTTTTATGTTGGTTTTTTTTAATACACTTGAGCGTTCAGTTGGAGCTGAATGGCTCCAATTAATCACATCAATTTTCAGCACCTCTGGTACCAGGTTTTTTATTTATAGGCTAGCAACTTAGGGCTCTGTGGTATTTCCTTGCTGGCCTGCAGGGTAACGCATGCTCTGCCATTCCAACCTGACCTCTCCCCTGCTCGTACTATAAGCTCATTGCCAAAGCCCAAGGCTGGATAAGGCTGCCCTGGACCCATGTCAGGTTATTATATGCAGTGAGGAAAGAGCTTTATATGGGAGTGACACCCCTGGAAGCATTGCCTCTCAGCCTAGATGCGTTACATCTATAGGGGAGCAGACTGAGGACCAGCAGCCCTGCTAACCTCAAACCACATCAGGCTGATGTGCTGCTGACATCCCGTTGAGTTTGCTTTGCTCATCAGACAGCCTAGAGGTGATTTAACATGATGGGATGGGATGGGACGAGCTTTCATCAGTAGGAAGCCTACAAATGTTAGTAGTTATAATTAGGAAAGTGCGAACCCTCCTATTAACCTGATTGATGGGAAGGCTTGATTAAGCAGAAAACTGATTTTTCCCAACTGGCTGTAACAGAAGATCCATTTAGTTGGAAATGGGAGTTAAAAGGAGCTCAAATTTTTGCTTATTCCTTTAACTGATGAGCAACTGATCGGGTGCATCTTTGAAGGTTTATAGTGAGGAAAGAAACACCAAAATGAAGATGTGTTCTAGGAGGGCACCATTTTCTAATCCTATGGTTAGGGATGGATGGTCTGTATGTGGCCATCACGCTCTGTCCTGACATCAAGCAAGGCTTGCTTATATTATACTATTCTCACCAGCTATCTAATCTAGGGCACGTGTGTCCTGCCAGAAGGACAAGGTCATTTTAAAACTGAAAGCAGAAGAACCATGTAGAAAGCTGAATATACCCATGCAGCAATACAGGGATATAATTCGGGAGCCGTGCTGGTATCTGCACAGGCTCGTGCTGTCCGTCCCACCTCAGGTCAATGCTATTTCCAACGTCTCAGTACTGCTGTCCATGATGCTGTGAAGATGTGCCCTTGCTGACCTAATGGATTGATAAAGAAATCTGCTCTCTTTTTAATGCAATTCTGGGAGAAAATTGTCGCTTTTCAAAAATCAAATGGTTTCTGCTGAAGGTTTACCACGTTACAAATGCAGTAGTGATGCGGCTGTAGCTCTGCTGAATGGCTCTTCACAATGCAAAGCTGACCTAAAGAAGAGCTTGTGTGCCCAAAAGCTTTTTTGTTGTCCAACTACATTCACTGGGTTAATAAAAGATTACCGCTCTCCGTGCAAACCTTGCTGTCTGTACCATGAATTAAACTCCTGTGTCCAAAAGGACTTGATGTTGACCTTAAAAACCTTGAAAGTCTGTTAATATTAGGCAGCACGGGATATATAGCTCCAAGGTGGATTGTGTTTTATTTACCCACAGGCAAACAAAGCTCTCCAGTATCGTCAAACGCCAAAAATTAGCTGCAAGTAGATGCAATAGAGCCACAGTGACTGTTATCGGGCAGTGCTCTAATTATTATTTATCTATTATTTGAAGTCACAAATAAATTCAATTCACTAAATAGCACTGTATTTTGACAGCAATTCCTGAACATGTACAAATTAAGCTGAAGTGAACATCCCTCTAATACCAACCTTTCCTGAACCAACTTGGAAACAGAGATAAAGGCAACGAGAAGCATGTTGTGGTTCGGGCACATAATAGCCTCACTGCCAGCCCAAGGCTTGGGGAAAAAATAAGTGTGGACCTTTCATTTGCTGCAGAACTATTAACGAAGTGTCCTGGTTTCAGCTGGGACAATTGCTTTTCCTTTCCCCTCATAGTATTTAGTATGATGCTGTGTTCTGTGCTTTGGGAGCAAGACAACACTGATAACATAATGATGTTTTAGCTGTTGCTGAGTGTTGCTATATAGAGCCAAGGACTTTTCAACTTCTGCTGTCCTGCTGTGAGGGGGCAGAGCCAGGACAGCTGACCTAAACTGGCCAAAGAGATATTCCATACTATATGGCAGCATGTGAAAACAATGGTCCACATTCAGGTGATGCAACCCGCAGGGAATACATCTGTGTAAAAGTAAGTGCAAGTTGGTAATCAACAGACATTGCCTGGGGTCAGAGGTGCAGGCATCCTGTGAGACTCCCTCGTGCTGGGGCTGGCACTTTGCAGGCCCTTTTGATTGGAAGGAGTCCTGACATTGCCCCCATTGTACTCATCTGAGTTTTTGACGTGCAAAACTCAAATATTGCATTTTTTTTCTGCTGAAGTTGCAAGAACTCATGAGTGCAGACTTAATTCCCCCAAATACGCAGACAAAATACTTGCTTACCATCTTAATGATCCCTCTGGGAGAGCTGGCCAAGTCAGACGGTAATGTTCAGTAAATCCTTGTTATCTATGCTTGCTTTGCTAATGAGCCTGAGTATCGTGTTTAAATCCCTGTAGTTGCATCTCATATATTGGCTGGTGTGCAAATAAAATATTTTCGCTCAGCGTTTGGCTTATATCATGGGTAGTTCTGCTGTGCTCCAAAAACACCTTCTCTGCGACTGGCACGCTGCAGGACTTTGAAGGGTTACTGTGATGAATAGGAAGGTGGAGGCTGTCCTCTTTCAAACAGCAAACGTTACTGCTAGTGGAGGGTAATTGAGATACTGCCTATTTACACAGGTCTGTCTTGGAAATGCGCCTTTAGCGAAGGCCAGGTTTGATTAAGAGCTTTCCTCCTTGGATCGGGGCAAAGACAAATTCAAGGAGCAAGAGGAAAGAGCAAGGGAGGTGGCAAATAAAGCAAGGCGTTTCCAGCACAGCCCAGCCAGCAGGGAGCTGGGGACGTCGGTCAAGGGCAGAAGGATGCACCAAGGAAGGAGATTTCTCAGGACACCTTGTGATTTTATCACGACCCATTTTCTTTTGATTGAATTTGTGCTGCATTATGCAGAATATTTTAAGTGGCATTTTCCTGAAGGTTTCCTTATAGCAGACTCAACCTTTAGGAACGAGCATTTGTTGGACAATTCTCTGCATTGTCAGTGCATTTTGCTGCTTTTTCAAGCTGAGTTAGGATTTACAAATTACTTACATGTTTATAGAGGTCTGTGTCCCCTTTGGGTCATTAGTAAAATCAAGTCTCCAACTAATGCTGACACTGAGTTGATATATTTGGTCCCCAGTCCTGAGCTTGAGCTGCAGTGAGGAAGGCAATAGGATTTTAGAGGAAAACCCCCCAGACAGCATAGAAAATAATGACATTTTTTCCCTTCTGGCCTCTGGGAGTTTTCCTCAGCTGGCCCAGAGCAGACAGCACGAGCAGTGGCAAATTGCTGCTACACAGAGCTTGCAGGCAAGGTGTGCTTCCAACAAATTGCTGGTTCTGGAAGCAGGGCCTTCTCTTTGCATGCAGGAGTTGTTATGGCTGGCTGCCTCGTTATCTCCGTAACTTATTACAGCTTTATGTCTGTGTTGTGCTGCAAATGGACTGCCCATAATCCCCTTTTTATAGACTTAATCTGTTTGGTGATAAATGCTGAAGCATCAGGGATGGGTCCTCCTCTGGGTGGTGGGGCACAGTGCGAGCAGCTCCTGGCAGGCTGAGCCCCTCTTGCCCATGGCTTGAAACCCCCTCTGTTCCAATCTGATGGTAAAGAGGCATTGCTATTGACATTGCTGCCTGAGATACGGTGCTGGGTTTTCCTCTGGAAGGGTCAGTTCCAGGTCCCATAGCTGTGGCCTTGTGAACACACACAGTGGTGGTCAAATTAACCCCCCCCTTCAGTACCTGGGAGTTAATGCCAAGCTGAGAGTCCAAAACCAGATTCTGGAGCTTTTGGTAGTTTATGTTCTTGCTGATAGACTCAGTGAATATTAGGAGTTGTCTCCTCCAGCACCCTGTGAAGTAGCTGTTACAATTTTACATTGCCTGTACACACAAGCTGGTTAATTTGTTTTCAGTGAACATTTGTATGAGTGAATTATTCACCCATCTGCAATATTTATCTTTACAATGATGAGACAATTCAACCCTGTGTGGAGATGTGCCTCTGTGTGAATGCATAAATCCCTGATCGCTGGCAGGGCATTTGCTGCAGGAGCTGAGGATCTATTTATTCTGCCTTTCCTCCTCTCCAAGGGTTAGCCCAGACCCTCTTGCTTTGACATGAGCTGCAAGCAAACAACTTGTATAATATTTTACTACTTCCTCATTGGAATATAAAGCTCCGACGATGCTCTCTGCAACTGCAGCTTGTCAGGTTTGCAGCTCTCGCTGATCTTCAGGCAGCAATTTTGTGCATCTTTTTCCTCACACATAATGTGCAGAGTGTTACGTGATGAGCTGAGATGGACAAGGTAAGGAGGAATTGCAGATGCAGAGCCGGAGCCTTTGGTGCTATCAGTGGTCAGTTGGGAGCCTGCTTTTTTGGGGTAGGCTTATTCTGTTCAACAATGGAGCCCTGGGACTACAGGGCAGCACAAAAAGGACACAGGGGGCTGTAAAATTGCTGGTTTAGATACTGCAAATCATCCTAAAGATCAGTGCAGATGAATGGAGCTGCAGCCTCTGCCTTGGGACTGCCCTGGGCTGGGAAGCAGCTGGTATTGCTCTCTGGTCCAGTGGACAGTGCTTTTCCTAAGGGACAACAGGAAGAGCATTGGGCATAATGCAGACTTACCTAAGCTAATGGTTCAGAAAATTGCTCCAACAGCTTCATCTTACAAGAGTTTATGTTATAAAGAATAGCGAGGATCTTAGTGACCACAGAGCAGTGCCATTTACTGGAGCCCCTCTCAGTCAGGGAAGACCCAGCGATGAACAGCAGGGACTCCATCTCGCTGGGCTGGAGCTCAGCTTGAGCAAAGGAGAGCAGAGCCGGTCATCCAAGTGGTAATTTCTGTCACCTAGGGAAGAGTCATGAGTATCCACATTTCTGAAGAGCAAATTTACTTAAGAAAATGTATTATTTGCATAGATCAACATTTACCGAAGTG
This sequence comes from Gallus gallus, assembly GCF_016699485.2. Classification (NCBI taxonomy): domain Eukaryota; kingdom Metazoa; phylum Chordata; class Aves; order Galliformes; family Phasianidae; genus Gallus; species Gallus gallus. The sequence goes on from NC_052544.1 coordinate 15,815,536, forward strand.
CTAAGGACTGGTAGTGCACTGAAAGCACTGTGAAGTAATAGCTTTTACAACAATCACTACGTGTTGAAGTCTTACTTTTGTTCATATCTAACATGTGGCATCCCAAGAACTATCCCTGCATTTCTCTCCTAAGAATCTCTGTTGTGCTATTTCCTTCAGCCCTTCCCAGAAGAAGAAAAGCCGTGCTACTCTGCTACAAGAGAGCTTTCTTCGTCTGCACAGGAAAGGCTGTATTTGCCCCAGCTTTAAATTATTCTGAAATGACTCACAGATCTTACCTTGACAGTGAAGTGGTTCACTGCATTAAAGCTTTGGGAAGACAGCAGCTAAAATACTGTAACCTATTTCCACTGATTTTAGGATTTGAGTTCTGCTAATGCATCTGCTAATGCCTATGCGAGGAATAAAGTGCTTTCCTTTTGAACTTTAATACCTGAAAGTGAGAATAGTGGAGCTGCCATTGCCGTCACAGCCACACAGCAGGAATGTCTGCACCCACCCTGGCTCTCACTGCTGAGTACAGCAGATAGCCTGGCATGGGGCAGGTAAGGCTTGTGCTGGTACCCGAGAGGTTTGCCCCGAAAGGGAAGAGTCTAAATGGCAGTTGCCCAGGATGAACTAAACAACAGCTCTCTAACCTGCATAATTTTGTTACCTGAGCTATTATCTGCAGTACGCGCCCGTCCACACTGTTCTAATTACAAGGATAACTAATGGAGTGCTGTGACACTGCTAACAGGGAGACTGAAGTTTTAGGTGAATGCACAAATTAGCTTTGAAGTTTCCTGCCGTCTTGAAGATTTTATGGTAATTTTCCATTTCTGCTTAGGCATATTTGCATGTTGCACAACAGTGTAGTTCTAATCATTTGTCAGAGAGAGCCGATCTGCTGTCAGGAGGGCAGAGCCACCAACCTAGAGAGCTTTTAACATGACTGTGCCCATTGCCTTCCATGGGCCTCTGGGAGTTGGGTTTTGGGGACCAGATGTGGGTATTGTAGGGCAGGAAAGGCATTAAGGCATCAGCTGGACCCAGAGAACAGCCCAGGCTGAGTCTGCTGCAGGCAACCAAGCCAGCATTTAGCATCAGACCAATAACTTTTTGCAAGAGTGTGTTGCCTCCCACTCTGTTTTCCCATCTCCCTTTGCTGCACAGAAGCTGCTGATCTGCTCACAGGTGGGCTTGTGTAACCCCTGGGTTTGGGGGCAGTTGCAGAAGTCCATCGGTATGTACCAGCAATACCAGTTACAGCACCAGCTCTCCCTTTGGTGGCTGCTGTTGGAAAGTGAAGAATAAAACTGGGAATAACTTCAGAGCATAAATTGTCTGGATGTCCTCTCCTCAGCCAGGCACGGTTTCATGATGGAGGTTGGCAGAAGGCTTTGCTCCTTGGTTCTTCTGCAGCGTGGAAATCCAAGTTCCATTACCAAGCAATTAAAAACTGACACCTCCGTGACCTTTCCCTTATTTATCTGTCAGACTGTTTTCTGGTGCTGTGCACTGTCCCTCCTCCCATGAGCTGCCACCTGCTGCCATCAGGTCACACATTTCCTTTGCTCTTCCAAACCTTCCTCTTTACTCCCAAACCTTCACTTTGACCTCTTCCACCTGTCTAAAGCTCATTCCTGTTAGTGCCCTTGAAAGCCTCTGCTTGCTGACTAGGTTTTGCCTTTCTGCCATGCAGAAGGCTCCTCCAAGACCTTTGATCACAGCCTGGGTCCCCCAGAACACAAATAACCCAGCTGTTCCCTTGCAATACCTCTTTTTTGCCCCTCTTTTGCCTCCTCTCTGCTCCTGACCCCTTTTTGCAGGTGCAGCCCTATTTACCACCTACATGCTTTCCCACCTTGCTGTACGCTTTGTTTTCAGAGCAGGGCACAGTGCACACAGGCTCACAGCTCCTCCTGCCCACAGCCCTGATTGAACCGTAACCAGCTCTGTCACAGCCCAGGCCTCATTTGTTCACCCCTTCCTTGTCCAATTGATTATTTCACTAGCCTTGCTGGTTTAACAGCTTCATTGAAGTTCATGTAAATCATATCTCCGATTTCACTCCTGTTCTCTCTTGCTGTCCCTTTCTCAGAGATATGAATCAAACATTAATATTGATCAGCATTTACTGCCAGACACAAAGGAAAATTTGCTTTCATGTAATACGAAATATTAATAAAACATTAATGAGGGCAAAGGAGAAGGTTGCAAACATGATAGCCAGCTCATCTCCTTCCTCCAGCTCTAATTCAGCATTAAGGATGTGTGCATTATGCAGTGATCTGGGCTTTCCGCCTGCATTAAAATTGGGATTTGATTTCCGAGTCCGGGTTTGGAAAAGTTGAGGGACTTTGCACTCAAAAGGATCGACTGAGGAACCTGAGGTGCTTTTGTGTTCTGCATTTTCAGGATGGCTCCTCAGTACTGTACTCTGAATTCTAGCATCAATCATTTTATCAGAGTTGGACTGTGTTAATCACATTCAGATGCAGTGCCGCAATAACTGGGCGCATGTTTTGGTATGTGTTCTGCATGAAGTCGTGGTCCTGATGGTGTGCTCTGATGCCTAAAAAGCAGCAACTGAGCTCAAGTAGTCCAAGGGACTTCCACAGACGAATCTCAGTTCTGATTTCAGGTACTGGGCACCTGTAAAGGAAAAAGACCTCAGAGTACTGTGTGTGCTGTGAAATGAGTCTGTTCAGTGCAGGCTGTGGAGTGACTCCGCTGGAGGAATGCAGCTCCTTGGGTACAGAGGCATTGCTGAGTGCCTGCTGGTGAGCTGGGTTTGATGCGCTCCCAGGTTGTGCCTCACTTTCAGTGCGATTGAGGGAAGAAGCTGTAATCCGAGAGCAATTGTCCACTAATATCAGGATATAAGAGAAGTGAGGCTAAAAAGGTTGAGAGCTGCCTAACCTGGAGATCTATCATTGCACTTCCAGCATCAAACCTTGCTGGGAAAAAAAAGAAGCCCCTCTTACCCCAGGTTGATTTTTTATAATGAACTTTGAAGTTGTTCCTGAGTTTACCAGTATCTGCTGATTGGTTCATCTCAAGCTAAATGTGGCCCCTGCTGGATTTATGAGCTGCTGGAAGAAGGAGAAGCACAGCTGTATTTCTACCAAGCTATAGAGTCACCAGAGATGCTGCAGTCTTCTAAATCATCATTGCTTATTAGGAAAACTTTCATTTTCACTGTTGACAGTTCCTTTTAATTTTCCTTTCTAAGGATCCTCTCCATCGATGACCTTCAGCCTGCTTAAGTAGGAATATAAAGCGATTGACATGAAATCAATATTAATTCAGGAGCGTTTAGGGTTCTTTCCTCCTTTTGTAACAGACTCTCATCAGGGGTTACAGCCTGGGAGTCTGAAGCCATTGAGCTTCCCAATGTGGGACTCTGCAGTGCTCAGAGTGAGCACAGGCAGTGGCTGTGCTCTGTGCTCTGCTATGGTGTGACGTTAAATGTCAGCTTTTGTAAAAAAACAAAACAAAACAAAACAAACCACAAACAAAACAGTCATTGCAGTTATATCCAAGGCTCAAATAAAGCACTGCAAACGTCACTGCTGTTTCTCTCAGAAATGTGTTGAGGAAATGAGTTTGGTCAGCATTCGGGTAGTGTGGGTCTGATCTGGTTTTGTTTCGTTTCAGTGGAAGTGGTGTGGTTTGTATTTTTAGTCTGTCTCACTGGTGAGATCTGATCAAGAGCAGATTTTTCAGCCATTGTAGCAGATCAAGTTTTAAAGGAAGATTGGGCAGATGTTGCTGGGATTGTATCCCAGTGTGTAAGAGGTTACCTGGAAGGAACAGTGGTGGGATACGTGGGATCAGTTTGGCACTGGAGTCATAGCAGGATGCTGCATCAGAAAGGACAGATGTGGCACTTGGGGACGTGGTTAATGGGCACAGTGGGGCTGGTTTGAGCTTGGACTTGGTGGTCCCAGAGGTCTTCTCCAGTCTTTATGATTCCATGATCAGTGGGCTATGCAGAAGATAAACCTATGAACAGTTTCATATTTAAGGACAAGAACAAGATATTTCACGTACATTTGAAGCAGGTAACATTGGAAGGACTGCAAGAGAAACTTACTGAGCAAAGAGCAATGAGCTAAGATGATTTTAGGGACAGCATCTTAAGAGACTGAAAGAAAACAAGGCTGCAGAGCAGATGACAGTGGAAAACATTTCAGTCTCTTATCAAGAACTAATGTAAGCACTCTGGCTTGGCAACAAGCTTGAGCTTAGGAGATTTGGGGTTTATTTCTGCTATTGCAACTTATTTTTAACCTTGAGCAAGTCATTTTATTGCTCTCAGCCTCAGTTTCCCCTACTTAAAAAAGGCATTTGTGGTTTGACCTCCCTTTACAGCATACTTTGCTACGTATTTCATAACAGTGTGCAATAAAAGGTTAGCACTGTAGCTGTATCTAATAGTGAAAAAGACCCATCATGAGGGCAGTCTGGACCCTGAGGGCCTCTCCACATGCAAGGAGGGCAGCAAGCTGAAGCTGCAGCACAGCCCTGCCCTCTGCACACCGTGCCTCTAAGAAGGATGGAGGATTTCAGTACCTTTAAGTGGATACCTATAAAAAGAGGGAAAAATGATGAATCATCATTCTCAGGTGCTTGTTAAGTGCTCTTGTTAGACACTATTTCCAATGGTCCGTAGCTTTACTCTGCTAAGAGTAATTCTGTTCATCTTCCTGGCTGCCCAGCAGATGAGCAAAATGACTGACAGCAGAAATATTCCAAACCAGGGGATATTAAGCAGGCGCACTGATGACTGATGTCTGCTGTTCTCCCCGCGGAGTTATCACTCATGTGATTTACTTTGATTCCAGTGACACTTTTGCCCTTGAGGATTTCTCTCCTCCTTTGCAGAGCTGTGTGCATTTGAAGTTTTGCTGAAGGCTGCATAGGGATCTTCCTCCATGCGGCTGCATTGCCATCAGAGTCACAAGGGGTGGTCAGGTGGGGTGATACCAGTGGCAGCAAACACCCTGACTGCCCCAAGACCTGCACTAGTTCCATGCTGGCCATTTGGTCAGACCTAAGGTCCCCATGCCAAGCTGAAGTGATTTTTGATGGCCATGAACCACTCTATCTGCAAGTCCATGCCATCATCTCACACTGAAGGAACAGCTTTGGCAAAGGATTGTCAGCCTGATTTCCCAGCTTAAGGCAATTGTAGAGTCACAGAATGGTTTGTGTTGGAAGAGACCTCAAGGATCAGCACATTCCAACCCCCCCCCCCACCACAGGTGAGTTTGTCAACCACTAGTTAGAACTAAGTACTAGATCAGATTGCCCAGGGCCCCACCCAACCTGGCCTTGAACGCATCCAGGCACTAGGGAGGACCTTCACCTCTGAAATGGGTTTCCCTCCACTATCCTATTGGCTTTTAGGACTTGTTAGCTGGTGTTTGCAGAGGTTACTTACAGGGCTACCCATTTTGTATCAGCCACAGCAAGGAGTAGCTGCATCTTCTTACACTGACGTGCACATAAATAGGCGGGTATGGTAAATTCATGCAGTATCAAACTAGAACGATGTGATGTAACAGCTTTATTACCATATTTATATCCTCCTAATTGCACTCCACTTAGATCACTTGCAATGCTATGATGGATTTCCGTGTAATAGGATCAAGTTTTATTTGATCTTAAGCCTTTTTCAAAAGGAAACCAAAATGAAATGTGAGATTCAGAAAAGATCATGAAACTTATTGCCTAAATTTAATACCAGAAAGTATTTTCACTTAACAAAACTTTCTTCCTGTAGATGCCTGACCCATTTCCTGGAGTCTGTTCATGTGTTTAATGCAGTCTGTGTGAACACCAAGGATTCACCAAGGCCAGGTCAGGGCCTAAACTAAGCACAGCAGCAATGGTGTGTAGATGCAAGAGGAAGAAAGATGCCTCTTGCATAGATTATGATATTGATTTCAAACATACTGGTATGTTTTGAAATGTCTCAGTATCTGGTCTCAGAGGTAGCCTTCAATTCTGAAGTACTTTTGGTTTCTGTGGTCAATACTGGATTTAGTTATTGGCTCCTCTGAGCAACAGTGATGAGAAAAAAACATGTAGGAAGCTTTCTTTAGAGATGATCAGCTTTTGTAGTAAATGGCCAAGGAAAAGCAACTGGTCTTTGTCATAACATGATAAACTCTGACATCAATTTCTGGAAAGGATGGTTTTAAGCTTTTGCTTGCCATTTTGTGCTTGCTGGAGACTGATGGGCAACTCTTGCTGGCTCCGAGTGCTGCTGCACTGCACAGAACTGGAGACTGCTGCATGACAAATAACATCTGCATTAACTCTGTAAAATCAGTAACAAAACCAACCACTTGCTTTGTTTAGTAGTGAGGAACAGGGATTGGAGTAATTAATGTGTTTTTTTGTTGTCATTGTTGTTTGGGTTTGTTTGTTTATTTGTTTTTGCCTATGTCCATATTATTCTTGTACCCATTTCACAGATGCAGACTCCAAGTCCACAAAAACTGGGATCTCAAGACATCCCATTTTCAGTTGTGCTCTTATACTTGCATTTTCGCTGAGATCTCTCAGAAGGGCAGAACCATATGTGGAGTCTCAGGCACTCAACCACCACTACAGGTGACCAATCCCCATGTGAAGAGGAGATTTTAGACAAACTAGTTGTGTAGAGGATTGGTACAGAGCCAGCTTGAAAGCACTGCACCTCCGTATGCCAGGTAGATGCTCAAAGAGGTCCTTGCCAAAATGTTTGCTTGCTGGGAATGTAAAAGACTAAAACCATTAACAGGAAAAGTCAGCAGAACCATACTGAAGAGTCTTACCAAAAACTTTATTATACCATGTCATTCTTGTTCATAGCTGCTGTAAGCATGGTAATTGCCAGAAAGACAGGGAGGGTTCCAGCGCTGGGAACCATCACTCTTGTTGAACAGTGCATTGGCTGAATCAGTTGCTGCTCCAGGGCTGCATCTGCAGGGACCACTGGATGGATGTGGCTCTGGGCAGCCTGGTCTGGTGGTTGGCGACCCTGCCTGTGGCAGGGGGGTTGAAACTAGATGATCTTTGAGGTCCTTTTCAACCCAGGCCATTCTATGGTTCTATGATTCTATGAGTTGCGAAGGGCTTCGGACAGCTGAACCGTGAGCTCTGCACTCAGCAGCTGAATGCACTTCCAGGTGGCTAGCAAAGTTAAAAATGCCTTGGCATAAAACCGCCAAGCTTTATCCTTTCCATAAATTTGCCCAAGGACTAGGAGTGTTTTAAGGCATATCAACCTAAAGAAGTTTTAGAGTGCACCGGAAAAGAGCTATAGTGCTGCAATTTACAGCCAGGAACATTCACCTGGACAACAAGAAGCCTGGTGCACTGAGCTGAAAAATATGCTGCAGTGTATGGTATTGGCTTGTTTGTAATAAAACACTGGCCTAGTACATTTTATTGGTTTTACAGCCATTTATTGTTTTGTTTTCAGAAATACAGTATGTAAGCAAAACCAATAAAATAGTTTATCGCATAGTAATTGTTCAAGAAGAAAAAGACCTATTGGAGGAGGTATCCTGTGATCTCTGAAAAAGTACTCAGTGGGTCTCATGTCTTGAGAGACAATATGGAGGAGATGGTTGAACACCATCCTGAGTTCTCCATTGACTTTATTGGGGCTGGATGTGGGTTTACGTGGGGTCTTAGACAATTTCCCATGTGCTTTATCAGCGGGAGCACAAATGAGCCAAGAATGCAAAGCAGAAGCACAGTATTTCCTGTTGGCCATTCGTCAGCTTTTATTAAATGGGCTCAGCTATCTCATGAGGGAGCAGGGAGAATACGAGGATGCTTCTGAGGCCGAACACCAATAAAGCACCAATGTGACCAACCAGCATTGCTTAGTGCTGGCGGCCAGCTGCAGCTTTCCAACTCCTTTTGGATTTTCCTCTCAGAATACTAGATGTGTTTGCTTAAATCCAAGCCTATGCTCTGCAGAACCTTCTCAGCCCATTGAAAGGTTATCACCCGAGTTGTCATGATTTGGAACAGAGCTGAGTTTATTGTGATCTAAAATGGGTATTTTGCCATAAATCTGCAGAAATGGGCAAAACAAATGGCAAACTGCTTTGTCAAAACTGTTAGGGAGCAGATTGTTTTGGAACCTTTCTACCTGCTTTGTCCGTGGTTATGTAGTTTGTTTCAGTTGTCAAGTCCTGCAGAGCAGCTTAGCACCAGTGCCTGGTGTGTATGGGAGAGCAAAGTCACCAGTGCTGTTCCTGCTCAGCTTCTGTGCACAGCAACACCCAGAAAGCAGCAGCTCTTCCAGGAGACAAAGCACTTTTATAGCATAGTATTTATCTTTCTAGCCCCGTTGAACAAGAATCTCCTACTTTATATTTCCATATAATGTTAAAATAAAATAAAAAAGAGGAAAAGCATATTTTCCTGACTTGTAAAGGCGCAGGTGATTTCCTTCTCAGGGGTACAGAAGAACTATGGACCAAATCCCTAGATTTCAGATCAGAATGTCAGCCAGAGGATACTTTTGGGAAAGCCGATCCCTTTCATGCACATAAAGCATCCTAAATTCTACCTGTACCTGAGCAAGTAAGGAGCAGTGCTGGTGCATGCTCAGCTCCACCTGCATCCCCCATGCTGCTGCACCCTGTGTCCTACAGAGCCTCTGTACAGCCCTTACCAACACCCCCACTACGGCTCCATCCTCATCCTGCAGCAGCCGACTCCAGGCTATTAGTGCACTGCTTAATGATCCTGTTCTGGCTGCTTTGGAAGAGCAGTCCTTAGCTCCGTGTCTCACCCCAGGGACTTAAATTGGCTCGTATATCAGGGCCGAGCTTTGGTGATTCCTTTATTTCTGGTGTCATTTCACATCACGTGGAAGCCAGGAGCATCTTCTGAGCAGGAAAATGACTTCCTGTCATGGGGCAGTGCCTATCAGCATCTCCTTCAGCTCTCCTGAAATTTATATTCTTAACTCTGACCCTTGCACAGATCTAGTGAAGTTGGGCTGGAATAAGCCAATCATGGTTTCAAATGCTAACCTTCTCATCAAAGGATTTGCTTTTAAAAGTGCTGTTTTTATAACAGAGCTGTTTTCCCTGTGTTTTTAACTCAGTTTGTAAGCCCACATGCAATTCCTTACTGCTGCTTCAAACTGTGCCTCTCAGAGCAAGCACTGACTGCATGTTTCCGTGTTCTCTGTGCCCAGACACTTCACTCTCTTTGTTCTGCTTTTAAATCTCTTCAGCCTGTGAGGGACTGATAATACAGAGGGAAGAAAACACCTTTACATGTCTCCCATCAAAATCATAGAATCATAGAATGGCCTGGGTTGAAAAGGACCACAATGCTCATCGAGTTTCAACCCCCTGCTATGTGCAGGGTTGCCAACTGCCAGACCAGGCTGCCCAGAGCCACATCCAGCCTGGATTATATTAAAATGAAGTAATGATCTGCACTGAAGCAGTAATTCAATAGTTGTACTCCTGCGGTTTGTTGAGAACTCCTTTATATACCCCTAATATCATCCCTCCAAAATGGCGTGAAACTCTCCTGACCCCGGCTGAGAGCTATCAGAAATTATTACTGAAGGACTGCTTTGTAAATACTGTTGTTTAAATAGAACTCTATCAGAGAGGTGGGAGAGAGTGGTACAGTTCTTTCCTTGGAGACATCTTGATGGAACTTGGAGCTTTCCTTACATGATTGTGCCCTGGTGCTGAAATTATCTTCCAAGCAAACCACAGAGGTTGAAAACAATAGAAAGAAGAAATAATGCCCAATAATTCTAATTCAATCACAAAATAGAACCTAGATTCTATTGAAGGTGCAGCCAGGAGTTGACGACAGCTTAAGTATGTCCTGAATTTTAACACGGGATTTGTGGTACGCTGCAAATACACTTACATATTCATTACTTAATACTGTTCATGTAATTGGAACTTAATGCATGGATAGAAGTTGTTCAGGAAAGTTTGTGGAAAATATTCAACATCAGAAATACATGAAGGTGTGCTGTGTTGGTGAATGAAACGTCCATGTTTGTGCAGTGATAAAAGTCTGTAATTCATGACCGCCGTATCTGTTTGGGTTTTGCTATTTTTAGGGTTACCAAAAATACATATTTCCAAAATGGTTTACTTTAAATGTTTGAAGTCAGAATGGTCCAATATTTTTCAAGACAGTGCAATTCAGGGACTAGATGTGCAGCAGCAGCAGCTGTGACCCAGCTGCCCTATGAATGCTGGTGCAATAGGAGCAACAAGTTACAGAGCTTGCACTGCTGAGAGCAGCACCACGTGTGGCTTTTGCAGCTCATGATGTATATGGGGCCATCTAAACTCTCCATTCTCCTTTCTCCATCATTTTTTAAATGAACTTCTCCAAGTCAATCCTGCTGCCACACCATCTTTGCCTGCATCCCTGTCCTGCTGCCCACGCTCCCTCCATTCTGCTCCTTCCCCCTGCCCAGCAAAGAGCTCAGAGTGGCGCCGTGTCCCTGTATGTATCACACAGACATGCCGTGATGAATAATGCACCACACTCATTTGACCGTGCTTGCATTTCTGATGCTAGCCCTTGAATTCAAGTATTTCTTTGGTCTTTCTTTGTATTCAAGTTGATTGAGAGGGTTTAACCATATGCAATATTCAAATTACTTTTATGCATGAGGAGATTTTCAAGAAATCAATGCACTTTTTTGGTGAAATAATTAATGCATGAACTGACTGCCCTTTAAAGACAGTAGTAATGCTCTTTACTAAGACCAATGCACTAATATTACATGCAGTAATGTACTTTTTAAAAGTTAAATTCTTCATCGTTGGTATTTGAGTAGGACACAGAATTAGGCATGCAAGCTGTATTTATTAGCAGAAAACTGATTATTATTACTGGCCAATCTGCTTTTTAATGATTCAGCGAGCTTGTTGGATTTTTATAGTAATGAATACGGGGCTCTTAATCAGGTGATCTGACAAGTGCACAATTTGCCTGGAAAATTATGCTGGGCTGAAAGTGTTTTTGTGAAGAATAAGGGAGTAAAAACCCCATAAAATGTTGACATTTAGAGGAGAAAGAGGAAAGAGACATGAAAAGCAGAAGGAGGAATACAGCAATGCTTTGTGTCTCTCTGCAGGTCTTTGGCCAGAATTCCTGGCTGTGGTGCCCAAATGAAGGCAAACTGAAGCTTTGTGTTTGCTCTGTTCCACCCGAGGTGGAAGGAAGAGGAGAGTGATGCTTTGTAGGGGCAGGAGGCAGTGCTGGAGCTGGGGAAGATGGGGATAGGATCAGGTGGTGCATTCCCCTTGTGCTCTGGTGGCATGCGTGCCCTCCTTCTGCTTGTTCTTAAATGGAGCAAACAGGCAATTTCAAGTCTAGTCTCATAAATACCCTCAGTTTTTTTTTCTCCTAGGTTTAGTATTATTTCTACATGTGCAGTGACCTCACATAAAAAAGGGTGTGTGAGGCTGATAGAGAAAAAACAGCGGCGGTGAATCAATATCAGTGAGCTAACCTCCAGGAGTAGAAGTGCATTGGAGAGAAGCAATATTGCATTATTTCTGTATTGTCTGCAACACCTGAGCCTTGGCTATCATTTGGAAATATAGAAATGTCCTTTCATCTCCATTGTTTAACTGAAAGGATTCCCTATTTGCTCTTTGTCATCAAAAGCTGTTGCCAGTGATTGCGCCGTGTTTTGTATTGTCTTCTGTAAAACTCTAAAATGATTGTTTAGATTGAATGCCTGAAGTGAGCGCTAGGTAAGTCAGGGTACATTGTATATCCTCCCCAGACGTGGCAGATGGATGCATCACTCAATAGTATCTTTTCTCTTTATTGCAATCACAAGAAGCTTTAGTGCTTTTCTTCCGCCACGATGAAAATCACTCTTTTTTTTTTAACCTGTCTTGAAAGCCATTCGGTGGTGTGCAATTTGGTGCAGAGAAATGTGAAGTTTAAGCCTATACTTAGGTATGACTTGGTCATAGTGTCGCCTGCAGCTGACCCTCCCAAACCAGAAAATAGCTTAGAAGTGTTCACTGTTGTCTCCATCCCTCCCAGACTGGGGTTGTGCTGCAGCTGGAGTGTTCATTATTTTCATTACAGTAAAACTTGAAAAACTATCGAAAACTTGGCCATGTTATACCAGGAAGGACATAAATTCCCAATAGTAGATGCTCTATGCTCTGATGAGCTCAAAGTCTAAAAGGACTGGGCTGGAGTTAGAAGTATGGCTGTGTTTTTCAATAATCTCACATCAACCTATGGATTTTTTAAAGAGTGATGGAACAGTCTTCAAACGTTATGATTCCCTGTACAACTTCATATCTTCTTAGTCTTCACAATAGTATCTTTGAAACTCTATTTTCTTGGCAAAAATAGATCAGTGACGCAGGGAACATTTTTATGCACACAGCCTGACCAGGGAACAAAACAACTCACCTGCTTGAAGCTTCCACAGCTGAACACGACCACCATTGCTGCTGGGATGGCTGAAGTGAGAAACTGCTGCTTTCTAAACACTGGTGCAAGTGAAACCCTACAGCACTGCCATGACTGACTGACCCTTTCATGATACTTTCCCAATATTTCTGGTTGCAGCAGGTGTGCATTCTTGTTGCAGTATTTTTTAGGCGTTATTCAACTTGACCAAGATTTCATCAGGAACTCAGCTGGGGATGAGCTACAGTTGGGTGTCAGACAAACTTGCATCTCTCCTTGATGCTGATGCAGACCTCTTGAACTCGAGGGTTTCTGAGCATGGCTCACCCTAATAGCTGATTTTGGAAGTTTAGTTCTCTATAAGCAACAAGAAGAATGGGGAGTACAAAACCAAGCATCTGCCAAAATGATGTGCTCATGTAACAAGCTTAAATACCTGACACGACTTTGAAAGCTATAGAACATTAAAAGAATGCCTCTTGCCTAAAGTCAGGTCACCTTTAGCCTTGGGGTGGAGAACAATCAAAATTAACCATCCTCTAGAGCAGGCCCAAGGAGCTCATTGTGTACACATAAAATATTTACCATGGAGATCAGATATCATTCTTTCCAGTGTCACACTTTTTAGACGGTCACTGTTGTGACAAATCCTTAACAGCAAAGCCTTTCGGTGCTGACAAATTGGGAGCCAATGGAGTGTCACCAATGCAGGTGTTTCTTTTTTGAACATGAAGTTGATAATCCAGAAGTTTTGTAATAAAGTAGTAAAGAATAGTAAGAGCCACATCAAAATGGAACTGGAGATCTAGGAATTCTTGGTAACCAGGGGGATTGTGGAAATTACTAGGTTTTAACACAACATTTGTATTGCTTTCACTGCGGGGGATTTGGATGGATAAGGACAGTGCATGCACCATTCTTGGAGATGCAACGCAGCCATCTCCTCTCTGTTTCGCGTTTCAGTTGTACTTGGAGAACTTTCTTGTGTGTTTCTGCAGTTAATGCTTTTGTCACAAAGTACATCCATGCCATCTTTTGCCACCCTAACGACTTCTGTCTGAACACAGAGGCTATTGTGGTGTTTAAGAGTTGCTGGTAGCCATGGCAATAGTCACTTTTCTTGACCTAAAGGTGTTCTTCTGCTCTCCTGCACAAATTGCATACCTCAGCGTTTTGGATAATTTAAATGTTTGCTGTTTAAACGATGCAGTGTGGCTATTGCACTGTTGAAAACACACGGCATAAATCAGTGAGAGAGGTTGCTTCATACAGAACAAAGCCTAGTCCTTGGATGCACACATACATCACTCAGTGACTGAAAGCAATGCCATCTCGCTCACCTAAGGACGGACTTTGTCCCGTGCACTGTGTGGAAAAACTGAGCTGACAAAGAAAAGATGGAACACGCAGGAAGAGGGGAAAAAAGCTGATATCCTGTGCCACGAAAATCAAATGTGAAGAAGTTCATAATTTAAAGGTGCCCCAGGTCATAATAAATAATTCAGTCCTCAATTATGTGCAGTTTCTCCATAACACAGACCTATCCAGGTTGTTGTAAAAATCAATCCACAGGCTCTTACCACAAATACATGCATAGAGATAGATAAATATATGCTTATAAAATCTCTCGTCATGGTGATAACTTACTTGGTTTCAAGATTTGCTTTCTGTCCGTGAATGGTTATCCTGATGGGTCCTTTGTACTGCACGGCATCCCATAACCCAAGCTGTAAAATTCAGGTTTTTGAATGTGGCTTCGTTGGATTTGCTCCCATATTCCGTATGTGTAGCAAAGATGTGTGAAGCAGTGCCAGCGTGAGATATGACTAAAACAATAATGCTGAGTATGTGCTTTGCCACTAGCCTTAATTCACACTCACTTTCTCTTCCTAGGGCTGTCACTAATAGGCAATGACTAATCCTTAATTATTATTTAAGTTTAATAACAGATTATTACTGTTTAATGATATGAATACTTTCAGCTGCGGTTGGTCAGAGAAATCACTTTGCATTTCAGGTTCCTGAACAGCAACATTGGTAAACATTTTGCCTGGCACACGTATATGGGAAAGGTTTAAATCCACATTTCACAAACATCTTTTTTCTGAGTCCTTTAAATTCTTGTTCTGCACCATATCAATTACTCTGGGAAAGGCAGTGAACTTTTCTCAGATAGGAGGAAAAATAATGTAAAATTGGATGAATATACACTTATTGCTTTGCTTCATTGCCTCTTCAGTTTTATTTGAAATAGAAAAATGTATATTGAATCTGGTAATAGGAGCTGTACTGGAAAGTCTTTGTCATGCAGCAGATGCAGAAGAGCTTTGCGCTGAGTTAACGTGGCCTGACTCATCCCACCTCATTTTAGGTGATGCACACAGCAGAAGCTCATTTTTGGCATTTGCCAGAACTCATGCTGTGATGCCTGTCTCCCTCCTAGGACACAAAGGTACATCTGAGGAAGCTCATCTCCTCCCTAAGCAGCCACAACCCGGTGATCTTAGTGGTCTTTTCCAGCTTTAATGATTCCAGGATCCTATTTTATACCTCTGGCTTCATTTTCCAGTTGGGATTTTTTAGACTTTTTTTTTTTTTCTCTCTCTTTGAACCATCTTCCATATTGCTGGCCAGATATTTTTGTTTATTTGTTAGTTTATTTATTCTATAATAAAAACCCCAAAATGATAGCTTCTTCCTTTCCTACAAGCTGGAATACTCAGTTCTATGGAATAAAAATAATCCGTGAGTCAGCCAGCAGCACCGTGTGAGGAAGTAGGTAAATTTTGCTCCTGCAGAGAGGCTCAAGCAATTAAATTTGTGAGATCTTCCCCAGAAGAGTTATAACACTCATAGATTTGCCTCTGTTCTTCTCCTTCCCACCTTGGCTTCCCTCGATCCAGGCAGGCAGGATTGACTTCCACCAGTCCGGGGTGCCTCTGGGACTGCCAATGGACTTGTTAAATGGTGATAATAATTTTTAGGCTGTTGGCCGCACATTTGTTATGAAACGAAGTAGCTCTCTTCACATGAGCTGTCAGACAGAAATTACTTTTAGTCACAATCAATCTAAATTTCAACTGGAGACTTCAAGGTGAAGGCTGTGAACTTTGATGCCTATTACAAGCCCATGAAGCCATCCAAGCTTTTTCATTCTTATCTAGAACAGTATTTCTATATCCTTGTGATGCAGAAAGTATTGTTTACATGCTCTAACTGCATAGCATTAAATGCAATAAATCATATATTTCAGGTACCTACCTCCATCGAAGCTGAGATTTAACTTCTTTGGGTCAAATTCTGACCCTGCCCCTTTCTGTGGGGAAAGTTTCAGACCCCTGAGGAGAAAAACCCAAACGTGACCACAAATTCTACATTTCTAACATTTCATTAGACTCAAAATTACCCCTGTTCTTCTCATGCAAACATTAAAGAATTATCAAGCAAATGGCGCTTTCATTATTCGCATTATAAAATATTCACCCTTGGCATATTGAGCCCACAGGCTGAGGCTTTATGAGCTCTAAAGACATCTTTTGGAAGGAGCTTGGATACGAGTCAGTGTCTGTAAGCGCTGTATAGCTGTGTACACAAGGATGTACAACATATTTTGCATGTGAATATATCTCCCGCATACCTTTTGCTTACACTTTGTTTCTAATCAACCAAAGTGAATGCAACCTAAACAAAGACCTTTCCCGAATGCTGAGTTTAATGACCCTTTTAATACCAGTAGTATTGGGCTGCATCTCGCTGGCTGCTGTTCTCTGCTACCTTTGGAGAATTAAACATGTTATAAAAATGACTTTTTGATATGACCCACAAATTAACTGGAAGGCACACAGAAGCAGTATACTCATCCAGCATGAAATCAAAAACTAATCACTGCAGATTATGTTAGATTAGCTAAGCAAGTAAACAATTAGACAAGTTAATGCCACCTACCCTGTCCTTCAGGTAAGGAATTTGTCTTCCCAGATGAGCTTAGTTCCCAGTTCCTCTTGGTGACATTGCAGGTTATTGGATGAACTTTTCAAACTTGTGAGTCTTGAAGAAAAATGAAGGAGATGTTGGTAGGAGGAAAGCTCAGCTCTCGGGAAGGAATGGTGGATTCTGATGTGAAATGATGACACGGAGTTGGGAATTATCCTTGAGACGGAGGGGTTGCACATAGCTTCTTGCCAGGCTGGGTTACGTGGTGGCACCCAATGGTACCCAGTGGCATGGGATTATGGTGGCTGGGGTCTGGCTCAGGCCATGAGAGTGGTGACTCTTACACCAACATGATGGAAATGCAAACTCCAGCCTCCAATTCATGTCCTCTGAATGCCCACACCACTGTTTGACTTTTTAGCCATTAAGGTCCCAGTGAAATTGAAATCAGCCATTGTGCTTTTGAGATAGAACACTCTGCTCCATCGCATTGCCTTTTGCTTCAGGTCTCATGACATTGCTGCTCCACTTCTGCAGCTTCCTGGAAATGCAGTGTGTACATGGGTCTTTCTGCAATGTGGCATTTCATGTTGGAGTTTTTTGGCCTTGCTTTGTGTTCTGTTTGGATTAGAACCAGCACTTCAACGAAAATAATAATCTAATGATATTAAACTAGTTTCAGAGCATCTGTTTGTTAATAGCACTGTTACCAAGCTACAGGAAAACACACGAGTCTGGCTTGAAAGTCCTCACAGTAATGCAGGAATTAAATTGTGTTTATTTGCACCATTAATTCCCTGAAAACAAACACAATCCATTTTTAGCTGAGGTTTTCACAGAATTTCTGATGAAGTAGAATTCACCCAGTGGTCACATCTGATAAATGACATTGCCTCCTATCATCAACACAAGCTGCTTTCGTTCTTTTCATTTTAAGTGTCTTGCCAACATGATGTACCCAGTGATACTTCAGTGGTCTCCATTACGTGCAAAATTTGTGATCGCCTCATTTTTCTTCCTTGTTGTTATATCCTTTGCAACAGACTTGCAAATTGCAAGCACTTTTGGACATGAGGACAAAGCCCAGCAGTATCTGGGCACTTATATTGGCCCGTCACTGTAAGAAAGACATTGAGGCCCTGGAGTGTGTCCAGGGAAGGGCAACAAAGCTGGTGAGGGGTCTGGAGCACAGGCCTTATGAAGAGTGGCTGAAGGAGCTGAGATTGTTCAGCCTGGAGAAGAGGAGGCTCAGGGGAGACCTTATTGCTCTCTATAACTACCTGAAGGGAGGCTGTAGTGAGCTGGGGGTCAGCCTCTTCTCTGGTGTAACAGTGATAGGAGTAGAGGGAATGGCTTCAAGCTGCTACAGGGAAGGTTCAGACTGGATGGTAGGAAATGCTACTTCTCTGAAAGGGTGGTCAGGCACTGGAATGGGCTGCCCAGAGAGGTGGTGGAGTCACCGACCCTGGTGGTGTTCAAGGAACGTTTGGATGTTGTGTTGAGGGACATGGTTTAATGAGAACCATTGACGATGGGGGGATGGTTGGACTGGATGATCCTGTGGGTCTTTTCCAACCTTGGTAATTCTGTGATTCTATATGAGGGAGGGATGAAATAATGCCAACATCTACAGAATACTTCTTTGTCTTTACCGAAACAGAGAGGGTGAAATGTACACAGAAACTGAATCCTAATTGAACGACTGACGCTATGAGGAAATTGTACCGTGGTTCACTGAGGAAATTTTGTATTCCCAGTAATTTTTTCTTTCTTTTTTTTTTTTTTTAGAAAAAAAATCAAGATTTTTGCGAAGTGTTTCAGCTGCAGAGCTGTAGAGTATTGAAATGGTTTGGTAATATGGCAGAGTCTCCTTTAGGAAAAAGTAGCAAATGAATTTCTTGGTCATTTTCCACGATCTCAGTCACATATTTTATTATTTTACTCTCAGTGAAGAATCCACATTATGAGATCAGCTCAAATTTAACAAACGTTGAAGCCAAGGAAGTGTTACTCAAAGAATGCAAATGAAGAGAGTGACTGCTGGGCAAAAGGGAGATGGATCTGGGGTGAATTGCATGCTGTTTTGGAATGGCCTTAGACCATGTTATAGATCTGGACGTTATCAATTACACTTTGTTAGTAATAGTTCCGTGTTTCTGCACTTCTGCAGCTCAGTGCTGGTATTGCTGACTCATTCATGCTCATTTCTTTTGACAGAGTCCATTCTGATTTATGTAGACATTGGTGTGGAATGATAAGCTACTAAAATTTGGTGGGTTTGTGTATATATGCAGGTTGCTCTGAAAGTAATGCCTCCTATTTTTTTCTGTGAAAGCAACAACCGATACAAAGAGCACAGTAGCACTATTTGACAGAGTGAATTCTTGGCTGCAAAACACTGTTTTCAGCACAATCACCACCATTAGCTGTGCATTTTCACCAGCAATGAACAAGAGCTGCATGCTGTGCTCATATATATCTGTCCCAATGGAGGGGACCACTGTTACTGTCACCACTGCTGAAACACACCACTACCCCTCACTGTGCTCACATCCACTGGTTGGTCTCCACAAACATTCAGCAAGTGCCAATTAACGTCAATGAGTGCCATTTTTTGCACATGGTGGAATTCAGTTCCACCCCTTTGCTTCATTCACACTTCCATGTCAGATGCCAGTCTGTCAGATGCCTCATCTATGACATGGCAGCAAAATGTAGTAAAATATTGGTGGGAAGGTTCAACCTCCATAGTCATTCCACCAACATCTGCCTCTGATCAACATCATAAAACAGGAGGCATTACTTTCAGAGCACCCCCCATATGTGGATTAATGGACAGAAGAGTAACCATTGCCTGAGACTTCCAGACACCTTTTAGCTTTGTAACATTCTTATGATGTTTTCTGACAAATGTCATGGAATAAAAAGGATCAGATTATCTTCCAGTCTAGGGCAGAACATATGAAAAAATAAGTAGCAATTCAATTTGACTCAACTGAAAATGAAATCTGCTGCTGGAAGAGGGAGTCTGACATTTTTTATAAAGCAAGGAGCTGAAAGATGCATGGGGTCAGACATCCTCAGCTGAGAGCCCCCAGTCAGTACTCTGCAGCCGTGGGTATCGATCTGAACCAAGTCATCTGGAATTCACCCGCTGCTAACTGACGCAGGAGGCTGCAAAACAGCACAACTTTGCACTCACGGCAGCAAAACCTGTTGCTTTTTAGGGATGAAAATGCCTGGAGGGAATGTGATGGGAGGAAACATCCGAGCGTCTCTTTGCGTCCTTTGCAGAAGAGGATTTCTGCTGACGGGTTGCTGCGGCCCATCCAAGCTCTGGTAAGGAATTGTGGAAGTTTGTGCACTCTGCTTCACTTTAACCAATGTGTTGTGCAGTGACAGCAAAGAACAACCAAAAATCAAGGGGTTATGGTTATAAAAAAATTTAAAAATTAATGGCTCTTGGTATAAAATTGGATCTCCAGGTCTTCACTCATCCACTTCAGAACCAGTTCGAAGGTGTCCGAGGTAACAAAAGACCTTGCTAAAATAAAAGACCTATCCAAGCTAATAAAAAACTCGACAGAGTTACTGTGTGTCATTTTCCAGGGAGCTGTAACTACAGCGTTATAGGCAGTTCATTGAGAAGTAAGTGCAGAGCCCAAACACTGATGAGGCTTTGGAAGAAAAATGGATCGAGGCTGGATCAGATACGGGCACAGAAGTGCTGTGTTAGAGGTTAAACCCATTCCAGGAGCTGAATGCTTTTGCTGCATAGAAAAGGATGTGACAATGAGTTTCATTTAAAGGCTGAATTCATTTGCCACAGGAACAATGAGGTTTTGCTTTTTTAATCAAAATGCAGACAAGTAATTTCTTAGGCAAGCAAAGCTCTGAATTATGGTAGGGAAGATACAATGAGAGTAAACAGTCTTTTCTATAATACAGCTATAAAATATTATAATATACATATACATGAAATAAAGAAGTGATTGAACTTGTCACTTAATTGTATTATCAGATTTGTAGCTTGTGAAAATGTCAGAGAAAATAACACAGTGCATAGGATGGGTCAATTTATTAATTGTGGATATTTTTTGAGCCAACTACAGCCTGTGCTATTGTATTTCTTATTTATAAGTATTCATCACGGAGCTTGGACAAACAATTTCCAGCCAGCAGGTTAAGTCTTTCATGGCCTTCTCCTTTGGGTTCCCTCCTGGATGCTTGCTGGGATCAGAGTGTGGTCCCTGGGCTCCTGGAGCATCACTCCTGCCTGCATGCATGTAGCTTTTCCAGTAGGACACTGATGTTTGGGTCAGTTCTGAATTGATCTGACATTTCAGAAGCTCTGAATATGCAGAACCTCCCAGACAACACAAGAAAAGAGTTTATTTAGTCATGAATATCTGTGTAACTGCTGCCCACTTTCCTATTCTCCAAAGCAGCCTTGTGATAGCCAGCTTCATTCAGCTCCCACAGCTGAATCACATAGAACCTGTACTCCAGCTCCACCAGTCCCAGTGGCACCAAGTCTTGGCCTGGCAATCCATTCTCACTCCAGCAGCACTTGGGGGATATATCTGAACAAGAATGTGGTACTCAACCTTATTAACTAACAGAGGAAGATGCAGGTTAGGGGTGAAGTCTGGGGCTACTGAACCATCTGCCAATATGTGCCTGAAGGAAAACTCTCTGCAGCTATCCCTGAGAACACACACAGCGATGGGCACATTTCTATCAGCTGGAGAAGGAACACTCACATCCCTGCTCCAGGATGGCTGCAGGCCACACTTCTCTCTATACTGTGACTCTTTTCTTGGTTTAAAGTTGTATTTGCTTACGGAGACTTGTTTGTATGTTGCTCAGGAAGCCTGGAAGGGAGGAATTATTGTTTTTTAGTTTTCATTTGGGGGTTTGGGGTTTGAAAGAATGCTTAAATGCAGATATTTGATTGTACCCACGTGCCCCCAGGGAGACAGGATCGCACAATCCTCATTAAGGCCATGTGAGAGCTGAAAAAATAAAGAAAAAAGGATTCAGCTCTTCATATTATTCATAGACAAGAATACATTGTCTTGAATATTAGCTGCGGGTCTCATCCCCCGAGATGTGAACACGCTGACACAATGAGGAGTTTTGAACAGGTTCCCAGGCATGGGGGAATTACACAATATGTGAAGAAGGTGAGATGAGAATAGGGACTGGAGATGTCCCCGTTCTCTATTTCTTCCTGTTTAAAATGCATCGATATTAAAAATAAATAAAAAATGGCAGCATGTTTTGTAACCCTGCCAGAGAAAAAGGAGAAACGAGATAGATACAGCCTGCAATTGACACCAACTTTTTCCTTTCTTTTCCGTCTGAGCCCGAGCTAATAGTAATGATAACTGTGCTGCCTGCCCACTGACCCAAATGATTTGTTATTGTGCTAATCCACCTCTACCGGTATTGACTGCTGGTCTCTAAGGGGTTGCCTTGCGGAGTCAGAAATAAATTACCCATCAGAATCAATGAAACTCGTGACTATGGCTTACACAGATGTAGCTCTGTCACTCATGCTTGCAAATGAGAAGTGCTTGACAATTACTTCTGTACTTCATCTTTGGAGTGGGTAAGGGTGTGTGTGAGCTGCCCTGGGGAGAAACCCACTCATCAGAGCACGGTCACTTTTGGATCATTGCTATTGCTTCATAGTGCCTTCGAGTTAGACAAATTAAAGTACCTTAAAAAAACACCATTGCTTTTGCTCGTTGGTATGGAAACAATTTATTAAGTGAATGGAGGGCCGTGACATCAATGTCTTGGTGATACTGAGGTTATTACACTAAGATGAACTGATGAAGACAACTTCCTTTTCTTCCTATCTCAGCAGCTCCACCAAAGCTCACATAAAAGTGAGAGAGCATAAACACATCGCTGCCCTTGTTGTACCTGGGGCACTTTGGCTCCTAGTTAGCCCAGTTCTTCAGTTATAGGCTGCCAGATGTAGGTTGTTCACTGATGCCAACCCAGTGCTGTGACTGTAAGAACTAAGCCAGCTGATGGGCAGCTTCTTTGTGGCTTTGAGAGAGCCTCTGCTATCCTTAAAATCATAGGAGAGGGACGTATGTGCTGGAAGTGTGCTGTGAAGTGTTGGAGTCAGGAAGATGAAAGCAGCACCAAATCATCAGCAGCAAGACTTCAAGCTAAGCCAAGTACCTCGGGCTGAAGTGAGCTGTGTGTCTGCAAAGAGAGAACTCTTGAAGCTGCTGAGTGGATTCTGCTGCACCTCGAGTCTGGTGCTTTCACTGAGTGCCCCTGCGGAGCACCCTACTTCATCTCAATGCCTCTTTGCAGCTGCAGGTGCAGTGAGGGCCTCTCCGCAGCCTTCCCTCCATAAGGCTGAACCGACTTTAGAGGATAATCCTTTATTATTTTGTTTGTGGAGTTACAGCACAGGGAGCTTTGTTAGCACAGTGTAACTATCACAGAATCACAGAATAGCTGAATCATGGAATCATAGAATGGCCTGGGTTGAAAAGGACCACAATGCTCATCCAGTTCCAACCCCCTGCTATGTGCAGGGTCACCAACCAGCAGACCAGGCTGCCCAGAGCCACATCCAGCCTGGCCTTGAATGCCTGCAGGGATGGGGCATCCACAGCCTCCTCGGGCAACCTGTTCAGTGCATCACCATCCTCTGGGTGAAAAACTTCCTCCTAATATCCAACCTAAACCTCCCCTGTCCCAGTTTAAAACCATTCCCCCATGTTCTATCACTATACACCCTTGTAAACAGTCGTACTCCCTCCTGTTAAAGGACCTCTGGAGGTCATTTAGTCTGATTGTCTCCATCCGTGTTTGCAAATAGCTTCAAGTAGGAGCACTACTCCTGCAGTTACCATTTGTGCAATGTTTCTTCTGCCCTCTGTGCAAGCTGTGAGCATACAGCTAAGGTGCTCCACCACATTTTGGCTTTGTCTGTGACCCACGGTGGTTCCTTCACACAAGGAATGTTTGCAGATGCACCCAGTGTAGCACCACACATCATTCTGCAGTGCCAACATCTGGTCCCACTGAACAAAACAGAAACATCACTATTGGTTCCAGTGGGGCTGGTGGCTCCTTGATTGATTTTGCATTCTTTTTTCTACAGAAACTGAAAGTCACTGCTGTGATTAAGGAAGCTGTCTGAAGCCATCAGAGCCCCAACTCAAAGTGTTCGTAGGTGTGAGCAATTACACGGCTGCTCGTGAGGCTGGGGCAGACCTGATGCTTTCTTGCAGGTCAGTCTGTTATTTTCAGAACGGAACATTTAAAGATCAGAAAGCATCTGATGGGCTGAGGGAGACAATGCCTTTATAAAAATGTTATTGCTATTGACTTGGTGGGAGATTTGATTACAAGGAATTGGCAGGGAAATGATTTAATAGTAAACACTGGCGTCTGCGGTACCCAGGAGTTATTCTGACAATAAGAGATGAGAAAAAAAAGTGTTTTCTTTTACTGTGGGAGAGAGTGCTGCTAAAAGGATAACGGAGCAATGACTAAGAGTGATTGGCTTCTAAAAGCGGTTTTGAAGTAACAAAAACTGTTAGTAGAAATCTGGCCAAACAAGTACAGTATGTGTGAAGAAATAATTCCATTAGCAGCCAAAATGTAATTTTATTTTTTTGTTGTTACTTAAAATACTTTATCAAGCACTGCTGCGGGAGAATGGCCATAAATAAGGCGAAGCTGCCTAAAATCAATGTCTGCCCGAGGTCCCAAGGCAGATTTGTTGAAGGCATTCAACGCATTGCTTTCTTATTGGTGTATGTTTGAGCTTTAAGCATGAGAAATTTCTCCTACTGGCTCAAACCACGGTCCCCCAAATTCTCTGTCAAGTGCGATTACTTCCTCACTCTCTCCACTCCGCCTTTCCATCTCCCCGTGCATCATTCTAGCTCCAGTTTTATACCTCCTTGTTTCAGTTCTGCTTGAGATTGTGCTGCAGCGCAGCCAAAGAGCTGTCCGCCAGGAAGTACAAATCGTAGCGCTATTCCAGCTGGAGACTCTTTATCTGTAAAATACGGCATTGCAAAGCCTAATGTCCTCTGGTTTTATTAGCTGTTCTTGAAGGGTGCTTAGCTGGCAAGTGCAGCATCTGGCGCTGCCTCGACGCAGCTCGAGCACAAACCTTCCAACCGCCGCACAAATAACCTCTGCTGGGGCACAAGGGCTGCTGGTGGCAGCGGGTTGTGCTGGCCCTGCTTTGCTGGCCCCTCCAGCACTGGGTCCTGCAGGAGGATTTGGGGTGCAGGATGCGGTCCTCACCAGAGCGGGGGGAAGAGGGACCTGCAGAGAGTAGCAGCCATGCTGAGAGCTATGCAGCTCTCTGAATGTGCAGCAAACCATCCTGCTTTGCCTGTCAGAGGAAAAGGAGGGTCCACAGCTGTGCTCCATAGGCTGATCCTCAGCTGTGCCCAGTGGGTCCCAACCCAGTGATGGAGCCTGCTGGCGTGGAGGGACCATACAGAGCCAGTGACATTCATTTACCAGGAGGGGAAAATTCCAGCGTAAGTGGTCTCTACTGTGTATAAAGCACTCAGTGCCAGTGACATTTGCCTCTTATCTTAGTGATAAAATATATTTATTTGTGAAGTAGATCTTAATCCATCTCTGAGAAGTGTTTTTAGTTTTTCACGGTAGCATTTATAATGATTGAAAGTGTAGCTGGAGAGGACATCTTTCTGTAGCAATGAACAAAAATAAGAATAACTTTTCAGCATTACCGTATATCAATAGCCAATTATTTTTGTATGGATGGGTTCTGGCTGGCTGCTAATGGACTGACAGTGAGATAACTCTTCCAGGAGAGAAACCATCATTTTAAAGATGGAGTGGCTGGCCTTTTAATTTTAAGGTATTACCAAAATCACATCTTTCACCTTTAAAAATTGTAAATGATCACAGTCCTATTCTAAATCATTTCATTGCTGTTTGAGCTGAGCCTGGCTAATGCTTTGCAAGGGTTTGTCTTTCCATTTGCATTGGTGCCATTTGCATTTCTTAATTTTTCTCGAAGAACAGCATCCTCCTTGTTAGCCTTCTTTCTCACAGCCCACACTCCGGCCATCTGTCTGCAGAGGATATTTAAGGAATCCATGGCCAAGTCACCTTTGCCCCAGTGTATTCCTTGAACTTGTTATACAGCATCACCATGCGCTGGCATAAATTAAAACCTATTAAGCGATGAGATTAAAACACAGAGATGCTTCAGAAAACTTTTTCACATGTTTCAGATGGAGCAGACTCACATTTCTTGCTTGTTTTTCTCCTGCTTTGGTGCATATTCTTTCATCTCCACATGCTTCATTCATCAACTTTCTCTCTGGCGTGGGGAATTTGGGAGGAGGGTGAGCAGCCCCCGCCTCTGAGCACTGCCTGCTCACCTGTGTCCTCACAGTTCTACTAAGCTCCTCATTTAAGCATTCTTCTCAAAAACAAGTTGAAAAAAGCAGATCGCCATATGCTTCAGAATACACACCAGGACTTTCCTATGGCATGACTGCACTGCCAATTGCCAAAGAGCTTGGAAACAAAGCTGAACACCTTATTATCCACTGTGTCTACGGATCAAAGTGCTTTCTCGTCTTCAGATAAACGCTGTCCACTGTCTTTGATGATCTCTCCAGTGCATCTGGGCGAGGAGAGCAACAAAATATTTTGTCAGGAAAATAGAGGAAAGCATCATTCTCCAGCTCTGAGTGCAGTCCCTGGCCCTGCTGCCAGCCCGTTGCCTTCCATCTCACAGGGCAATGGGGACAGAGGAATGCTGAAGGTCCTACATCACCTTTAATCCGGGCACCTGAGGTTATTTACTGGACCCATTCTGATGTCCCATATGCAGCTGCACTGACAGCTCCGAAGAAATCAGAGTTGTACCTCGAGTCCCTGCAACATTTCCTATTCCAAACTTTGCCCACTGGCTGATGGTTCCTCCCTC
This sequence comes from Gallus gallus, assembly GCF_016699485.2. Classification (NCBI taxonomy): domain Eukaryota; kingdom Metazoa; phylum Chordata; class Aves; order Galliformes; family Phasianidae; genus Gallus; species Gallus gallus. The sequence goes on from NC_052544.1 coordinate 15,841,877, forward strand.
CAATGACACATTGATTGTGGGTACGCTTAGGGTGACTCTGATTGTGTTCAGTATTTGGAGCTCATCATCTGTTATCCCATTCACATCGTCATCTCGGGCCCAGACAGTATCAAATTGGAAGCAGTAGTGTAGAAAATTACGAACAAATCAAAGAAGACTACAGCTGTGAAATGAATCAAACTGCTGTTCCTACGTTTAGTATTTCCTTTGGTATAAAACATCTTTTACGATTTATTTTTATATTATTCTGGGCTGGCAGCTCCGGCGGCAGTGACGAAGCACTGCGATTACCAGCACTGCCAGGCAGCCAGGGCCACTGGCCCAGCAGAGCAATCACTTACTAAAGCATGGCCAAGGCAATGAAGAGCGGGTCACTGAGGGCAGCACCTCTGTAGGTCTGAGCCAAGGCCCATTTTGGCTACCTAAAGGACATGGCACTGGTGTGTGTGCCCATCCTGAGCTATCCTGCTGGCAATGCAATGGGAGAATGATGCCTGCAGACTCCTGCATGTTTTCGGCTCTTGACCCCGGTCCTCTGCATCTGCCGCATCCTATTGGGGTTGGAAATGTTCACATCTGAGCTCCACGTCAGCTTTTCAGAGCAGCCTCTTGGTATGTGGATGCTGTACCGTGAGAGCAGGCTTTGAGTCTGTGTGTGTTTGTATGAAGATGACCATATTAAATTTAAGCAGAAATAAATGGGAATTTAAACGGCACAGATACACGAAGCCAACATAATCTCCAAAGGTTTGAGGCTGCTATTAAATTTGTTCCTCACTATTAATTTGTGACCAAGAAGATAATGAAAAACCAGCAACTCTAAAGTTGACATAAAAAGTAAGAGATATACAGTTGGCATGGAGAATTTTATGCGCTGTCAAACTGAAAAGGCTTTGCTAAATGTATGTGGACAAAGATACACACTGCCATCTTAATGAGCAATTAAAAGATGGACTCCTAATAATTGAATTGTGACTCTCGTCACATCTATATTTGTTTAATATCTCTACTTTGGGCTGAGTCTGCGGTTGAGTTCCTATTTTAATCAGGTCTGATTATGGCTGTTGGTTCAAATAACGGGGAGTGGTGAGCATGAATCTTGTTGTCCCATTACTTCCTCAGCTGCTGCTTTCCACTGAATACAATGTTCTTTGGAAAACTCGCGTCCAATTACTGCATTTGAACAGCAGGATGGGACAAAGAGGGGGGAGATGATTTGCTGTCATTCCAAGCTTGAGTTTTCAAAGTGGTTATCGTATCTTCCTCCTCTGAAGATCACGGAGTGAATTTTGGAATGACTTCAGATGGTTACCGGTTAATTCCTTTGCTGGTAGAAGCAAGCAGCCTTGGCTGTGCTCATTGATCGTTGTTGCTGCTTTTTTTTTTTTTCATCTTTTTCTTTTTCTTTTTTTTTTTTTTTTCATTTTGAAGTCCAATAAGAGAAGACCATCTGTTCTTCAAAACTGTTTCCCTTAAACCAACAGCCGCGGTCATTCCTGAGCGCTATCGCATCGTCAGTGGCGCGGGGCTCCGCGCTGCCAATCTGCTGCTTAACATTTCTCATCAACCTCACGGAGCCGCAGCTGTCAGAGCTGACAACAGTTTGCACATTTCCAGCTCCTCTCAGCACAGCGCAGCCCGGACCCAGCCCAGCTCTCTCTTTTTCACAGCCCCTGGTTGTGCCCACGTTGTATTGAACGCCCCCAGCTTCAGCTCCCCTCAACTTCCAGAGAGCTTTTATTTGATTTCTTCGTGTTTGGTTTAAACACACACATATATTTTTGAACTGTGTGGATTGGAGAATGCCTAATTGTCATTCCGGTGGGTTACCCCACTGAAAAAATAACGGCAAACTCTTGTTTCTGCCCTTTCTCTGCATGGGAATCTTCCCCTCCTGCAGTCTGTCTTTAAATTCATCTGTTTTTCTTTTCCTCCCAGCTCTAATCACTGTCTTTTGGGCCTCTCCAATTCACAGTTCAAAGGAAAACAATTATTTTGCTTCAAACTCGCATGGCCCCAAAGATGAGGAATGTATTCATGTTTCCTTTATTTCCCCATCTCTGTATCAGAGCTGTTTGCTTTGCAGCCAAGCAACGCAGCGTGGGGGGACAGCAGCTCTCCCAGAGAGCCCCCCCGGCTCCTTTAGCAGAGGGGCTTTGGGATGGTGCTGTTGAGAAGGCACTGACATCTCCCTTACCCAAGCGGTGGCTTTTGCAGCTTTCTTTGCCTCAGTGCAGCTTGCACTGCAAAGAGGGATGGGGCCAACCAGAGGGCGATGCTGCGAGGAAGGGCACTTCTTGTTAGAAATGTTTTCAATGGGTTGGAAAGGCAGGAAACTAGCAGAGAATTGCAAAGGATCCCAGTGTGTAAGAGAAGTCCCCCAAATGGGTTTTGGTTCCTAACTGTACCTGTAACGTGAGGAGAAGTTGGGCTTTGGGGATGTCTGGTGAGGAACAGTCAGCTCAGCTGATGGAGGAGCAGGCAGCACTTTCCATGAGCTGGATTGCCCCGTAAATGCTCCTCACTCAGCCATCCAGACCCAGTGGCGATGGGCATAGAACTGCAGGGCCCAGCTCTCCTGGGATGCAGGGACATGGAGATGCTGTGGGCTGGGGGCAGGTAGGGCATCCATGGCCAGACTTAGGGTTGTTTGCCCCAAATCTCCCTGCTAACAGGGAGAGCTGAGTGGAAGGAGGAGTGGGATCACCCTGGTGGGGAAAATCAAGCTTGGTTTGTCCCAGGGATTGCCCTTCTGTCAGCCCAAGGACAGAGCTAGGTGCTGCTGCTATCACGCTTCTTCCCCCATCCATGTGAGCACCCCCAGTCTGTGCCTTTCAAACTGCACCAGATTATGCAAAATGAGCACTGAGTGCCAACTGCAGCATCGCCTGGCACACGGTGTGTGGAAACAAATGGAGGCTATGGGGATACCTCAGGTGTCTATGAGTACATCTCATGTTTATGCCCATCTTTTAGAGAAGCAGAGGAATGACCAAATACTTCAAGCTGACAGCACAGGCTGAGGTATCTCCATGGAATGAATGGTGTTAAGCGATGAGACTTTCTTGCCTTTGAAAAATGGGAAGGAGTTGTCTCCACTGATACTATTTCTGTTTTGTTTGGGTTTTTCTGTTCCTGGAGCGAGGCGGAGTCCCTGCAAGCTTTTGCACTCTGTTCGGGCAGAATAAACCCCATCTATTCTTATTTCTTTATTTCTATTTCTTTATTTTGTAAATGCTGAGAGTATTTGGGAGGTGCAGCATTGCACTGCCATAACCAAGTGTGAGCACTGACCTGTCTGACCACGCTGCATTTCCGGCCGTGAAAATAATGACAACAGAGGAGCTCATCAGAGAGCCTCTTGCTGCCGTTCTGTGAGCTAATTTTTCGAAGCCATTTTTTAATAAGCGGATTTTCTTCCGGACGAGGGCTGCTTTCCTGGGGCAATCTGTGTCTTCTCAACCAGCTGAGTGGGGGGTCCTGTCCCTTTCACACCAAAGCCAGTGACAAATCCTATTTAATACGCTCGGATCCGGCTGTACGTTTCTATATGCGAAGGAACACAGAAATTACCATATTTTATCAGGTCATTTAGGCAGCTCATCTCCTGCTGCTGCTAATTGTGGGCATTCGCTCCTTTGCGAGGCAGTTTGTGCCTTTGAAAGCAAACGCCCCCCGTCCTCTTTGCAGTCCGGCTGTGCGCTCCTCTCCTGTAAGCACTCAACACTTTTTAAAAAACAAATGAGCAACGATTAGATTGATTTTTGGGTTTTTTTTTTTTTTTAACCAGATGCGGCGGCGAAGAGGAGAATGAGGGAATGTTAATGTTTGGTTTCTGTGCGACCACGAAAAGAAAAGGAACCCTTCGTGAAGCAGCGTGCTGCTGTGCTGCTGGTGAGTTGCAGAGTCCCGCTGGGAGAATTTGGTGCCCCGTAAGGGCAGCTCTACGTCGCAGAGACATTGTCAGTGCATTGGGGTGGAGCGGCTGTGCCGTTTTCCCCTTATCCCCGTGGATGTCAGCCCCGCTGAGCGGCTACACGCTGTAAGGTTGCGACAACGGGGCACTTGGGGCAGTTAGTTTGCAAATGCGGGGTGTGCGGAGGCTAAACGGAGCAGCCCAACACCTTTCCTATCCAGGATGCCCTCACGATCCCTTGGATCCCCCCCGGCTTGGGGCTCGCTCCGCCTTCCCCGGCAGACCCTCGTGCGTCCTGCCAGCTCCGGGCAGCAGCATCTCCACGGGGTGGGACCCCGCCCCCGTGCTCCAGGTGTGCCGCCCCGGGACGGCGCCGCAGCCCTTCGCCCCCCGACGGTGCGGCCCCGCCGTCCTCTCCCGGTGCCCCCCGACGGGTCCCTCCCGTCCCACCGTCCCCATCCCCGCGTGCCCCGAGGGGGCGGTCCCGCCGTCCCGCACAGGTGCCGCCGATTGGGTGGAATATGCAAATACGGCGCTGACGTCAGGCGGCTCCGGCCCAGAGAGCAGAAATAGGGCCGCCCCGGCCCGCGGCGCGTACACGGCCGCCGCCGCTCCCGCCCCGTCCCGCCGTCCCGCAGGTGAGTGCGTTCCGCGCGGCCGTGCCCGCAGCGCTGCCGCCCCGCAGGGGGTTCCGCGCTGCCCCTCCGCCGTGCGCGGCCCCGGAGCGCTGCCGCTGTGCGGGGAGCGCCCGTGGGGACCCTCCGCCGTGCGCTCTGCCGGGGATGCTGCGCTGCCGGCTTCATCAGCTCTCGGAGAGCGATCTTCACTCCGCCCCCCGAGTCCCGCAGCGTGGGGAAAAAGAGGGGAAGGTTCCTTCCGTGGGGTCGGGGCGGTCTCCTCCCGGCGTTGGGCTGCGGCAGGGCCGCGCCGCCCCGCACCGAAGCGGGCGATGCCGACGTCCGCGGTGCTGAGCGTCCCGCCGCGGTCGCGAGTGGGGATGGCGCTTCCCCCGACGGCCTCTGGGTGGCGCTGTGGGGCCGGAGCGCCCCGTCGGGTCCGCGCGTGGAGCGCCCCGGGAGCGGCGAGGGGACGCGGGCGGCGTTCGGCATCTGTGTCGTTCTCTCACCGCGGCGGAGCGGTGCGGTTCGTACTGGTGCCGATCCCGGGCGTGCTGTCTTGTCGAAAACGCTTTCTTGCGTTGGGAATGAGTGGTTTTGCGGTGTTGCCGCGCGCTCAGCGTCGGAGCCGCCCCGCAGCAATACGGCTCTGTCGGGTTCGGGAGTTTCCTCGTGGCCCTTCGTCCCCGCGGGGCTGATGTTTCCCAGCGTTTCTCTCCGGGAGCGCTGAGGTGTCTTGAAGAATTTCAAGTGAAATTTTCTTGGAAATATCCATAAGCGTCCTTTTGCTCGAGAGCAATGCAGCAGTCGTGCAGTTGGTTCCAGCGAGTTCTTAATGCGTCTGAACTTTGTGTGAGATGGCGCAGAGAGCTGCCTGAAATCATTGCCTTCCCTCTGCTTTGCTGAGAGGCTTTTCTGGAACGGATCCTTCCATAATTTTGTAACTTTCTCACAGTTGATGAGAATTTCCGGACGTCGGCGTTACTTGTAGAGCCTGGAAATGCTGTTTAGATGAGGCTCAGGCAGTCAGAGCGGTTGGTGGCAGAGGAGTGAGGATCGGGTTCTTACCTTGTGTTATCAGAGCCCATTGACAGAGGTAAAGCTCTGGTCCGAGTGCTTTCCTTTTGCTATGGCAACGGCCATTGCTTCAGGTAATTAAGCTGATTCTCATTCTAATGTGGAGCTCGTTGGAAATTATTGAAAGCTATTGTGAAGCTCCTGCCCTAAAAAAAGCCAAAAAGCCACGCTGCGATTGAAGGAGCCCTGAACAGAAAACCTGTGACTGGTTTGGGCAAATGCCTTAATCTCCTTGTGGTCGCCCTCAAGGAATCCCAAATCTTCTGTGTTAGGGAGGAAAAAGTTGTGTGCTGCGTGCAGTGATCCGGCAGCCCGACTGCTCGCTGTGCGTCACGGAGCGCTCGGAGCAGCTCGGGGGCTCTGCGCTCCGCTGGCCCCTCTATCAGTCCCTGTCTTTCCAAGGTGACCCTCTCTTTGCTTGAGCAGCTCTGAGACCTGTGCTGGTGCCTTTGGTTTGGCTGCTTGTTGTTCTCTTCGTTCGGATACGTCGCACTGATTTTCATTTTTCTTCCTGCGTTGGTGTGTGCACAAACCCGTCTGAGCCCAGGATGGGCCATTCTTGGGCTGCTAATGGTGCTGCTGCACTGCTGGAGCCTTTCCTGGTAAAGCAATGCCAGCTGCAAGCCAGGCTGCAGCTCTAGATCAGTGCAAGGAGCCACGAGCTGCAGGTGAACTTAGTTTTTCTGTAGCACTATAACATGAATGGTTTTGGAAGGAATTGCCCTGAAACCAAAGGAGATGTCATAAATAGATGTGGTGTTCACCTTTTGTTGAAAATAGTCGGGTTTAATTCTGGTGCCTGCCTTACACAGGAGGTTGGTTGGTTGCTCTCAGGCTGCAGAGAGCAGGTGGGTGGCACTCCTCCCTCCCCCCTTACCCCCCAGGGGGCCGCTCGTGTTTAGCTGCAAACGTTGCTCATGGTTTCACCTGTGCAGCAGCTCGTTTCATGCCGGATCTCTGTTTGTGAGCTTGGAGTGCTGTGGGCAGTGGTGTCTGTACGGGCTCACCTCCTGCAGATCTGTGCCTTACTCGGGTGAGGAATCTGCTAGGAAGCTTGGATGCATTTATAGCAGTGATCCAAATCTATTCCGTTAGAATCTTTCTTTTGACTTTGGGGACTGGACCACAATCCCATTGCTGTGCTGTGTGGTGCAGCTGTGGATCAGGCTTTGCAAGGAGGCTGTGGCTGGGCTGGGCTGTGACACAGGTGTGTGGCTCAGTGGTGTAAACGCAGAGGGAGCTTTGGGGTGCCAGGTGACACAATCACTGTGTGACTTCACTTAACTCTTGCTTGGTGTTTATGGTGCATACTTGTTGCTTGGTTTGATCTGTTTGGTTGCATAATGTGTGTGTCTTTCCCTTGTTATGAATGGGAGCAGTTAATGTACTGTCAGTCGGTCTGCAATGAAAATAAGTAATTTCTAAACTGAGAGGATGTTTGACCAATTGCATTTACAAAACCAACATGCATTTGCTGCCCTTTTAGATTCATTAGTGTTATTGCATCCTAATCCAAGCACCATGGTGTTTTCCAGCAGTTGTTTACTAAATACACATGAAAGTAGCCAGCTCCGTTTTGCTCTAGGACTGGGATTTCAAGCAGCATACGAATGAGAGGTCTGAGAACTGCAAAGTGAGAGTATTTGCTGTGATGCTATCAACAGAGCATACCAAATACCTCTGTAAAACGTGAGAAATAGCACTGCTCTGCAAGAGCAATCCATAATGTAACAATGTACTTGTAGCTTATTGATATAGTGACTTTGGTTTATTAAACATTTATTTGTAGCCTCAGTAACATTACATCTGAGGCTTCTAATTGGAATTTAGAAAGGCTAATAAATTTTGATTTCATCCTGAGTGCTCTCAATTCAGGGTGTTTACATTAGTGCTGAGTAAAAGCGATGCCTTGACTGCATGGGTGAGTGGTGTGCAGCGACTGCTGGCTGTGCTGGTGTTGTTGGCAGTGTGTCTGGGCAGCAAACAGACCAAGGCAGCATTGGTGTGAATGGTCACGGCTCCCAAATTAATAGCGATGCACCAAGCCTTGGATATACCCTGAAGCAAATACGCAGTATGAAAGCACTGTAAAATGAGCTCTGTCAAGGCAAGGTATGTCACAGTGACTTAATACAGCTGGGCTTAATTTTGCCATTAGCAGGTAACATGTCTTGTTAATGCATATTGCTCAAACCAAGCAGCAGCCTGTCACTTGCATGTTATAGAAATGCCATCTCCTGCTTCATTAAGTGGTCATTATGCTTCATTATGGTCTGTGTTAGCATATGCTGTGAAAGGTCAAAGCTTCCCTCAGCTCCTGTGGAAATAGAACCAGAGTGAGGACTCCTCTTGGTATTTTCTTTATGAGAAGTAATGGCACAGTCTGGTGGAGATGAGGTGCAGAGCTCTGTGGCTGAGCTGTTCTGGAGCAGGCTGTGCATTGGGATGCTCTTGGCTGCTCTTCCAGGCATTAGCTCAGGGTTATGCACGTAAGCAAACATGCAGCAGTTCCACCTGACAACCCCATGGGTAGCTTGTGTTTCTATTCTTCTGAATTAAAAAAAAAAAAAGCCCACTTTGAAGCCCTCTTTTCACATCTACTCGTTCCCTGCCGGAGAGCAGGATGAGTGGAGAAATCACAGCCTCAGGAGAGGCTGACATGGAAGAGGGTGGGAGAAATGCATCAGAGCTCTTTGGTACAGAATTGCTGTGGGTCTCACAGGTTTTGGTGGGGTCATGGACCATTGGCCAGGTGCTGTCACCTGGGGGAGGTAAGGCTCCTGTGTGCTGGGGGCCATCTGGAGCCCCAGGCTGCTGGCTGGCCCTGCGGCTCTGAGCACAGCCTCTGAATGTGAGAGGAATAATGATATTTAGTCACATCGCCTTGTCTGGTGTGGTTTGCTGCTCATCACATTGGGAAATCCCACTGCTCCAGTTCCGCAGGGGTTGTGCAGGGGCAGCATCCCTGTGGGGAAATAGCTCACAAAGCTGTTGCCATATGGGAATTCATTGCCTGCACACTGATGGGTGCAGAGTAGGAAGTCTGTGTCTCACTGAATGTGCCATGGAAGTCTGCAAAGCCCCACCAGCAGTTGCTGTGCGGAGGTGGGCTCTGTTGGCTCCTGCCACTGTCTTGAATCTGAGCTGGGTTTTATTTTGAGGCTGTTTCATGACTGTTCTCTTGTTTTCAACAGATGTGAAATGATGAAGTCAAGAAGTTTTCTGTTGTCTCTCATTTTGCTTGGGGCTTTCCTGTCGTTCACGAGGGGATGGATGGACTTGGATGGGAGCAGAAGGCCACACTCAGACCTGGGGAGGCTGCACCAAGAGGTACGGTGGATCTGCTGCTGCTGCAGCTCCTGTCTGTGTTTGTGCTGTTCTGAGGCTTTCTGTCCTGTGAAAACAGAACAAGTGGGGGTTTATATCCCTGTGTGTTTGTACAGAGCACCTGATGAGGTCAGCGGAGAAATGGCGATTGTGTAGAGACCATGAAGCATGAGTAGCTGTAGCTCTGGGAGTAAAATTGTGCATCTGGTCCTAGTGGAGGTGTGGTCTCAGCCCCAAAGACTTCACGGTACGCTGTGTCCTGGGGCACTGGGATAAGTGAGCTAAATTTAACAAGCAGACCCTGACCTGGATCTATTTGGGTCACTGAGACTTCAGGTGAAACCTGAAGAAGTCCCTTTCCCTGCTTAGTCAAAGGGAAACTGAGGCACACGTTGTTCTGAGGGGATCAGCAAGCTTAAAAGGCCCCAGGATCCCTGCTGCAAAGCACAAAGGTACTGAGGTGGTGGTGTGGCCTTAATGAGTGACAGTGATGTCGATCCAGCATATGGAAACCTGAATGAGCGGCCCGAAGGGGAAGTGGGTGCATCAGTGCAGCATAGTGATGCTCACCAGCATTTGAGCCCTGGGTTTGTGGTAGCAGTGAAGCAGCTGAATGCACTCTGTGCTGAAGGTGATGCTGTTGGCTTTCCTCGTGGTGATTCTGGTTACAGAGCAGGGAGCAGACTTCTAATGTGTCCCATGTAGGCTGTCCTCACCAGAGTTTGCAGTGTAATCTTTTTGCTCAGATTCTCACTTTGCTGAAACAGAGGCAAGACAGCAGGGCCATAAAACTCCAGAAATGTGATTTTCATGAGAATAAAATGATGAATTCTGGGTCAATTTTAGTTATTCAATGAGTTTCTGATTACCATAGGTTTGCTAGATGATTGCTCAGGTGGTTGAAAGTGGGATCTGGTGAGGGAGGAAAGGGGAGGGGCACTTCGGTATTCTTTGACCTCCATTGCCTCCAACAATGGCAGATGCATTATGCAGTGCCAAGCTAACCATGAGCCTGTGCTGGATTCCAGCAGTGCTCAGATCTATTTAAGTCTCAGGATTTTTGTTCTACTTGGAGGATCCCATTTCTTCTGGCTGCCTCTCGACTCAAAGTACCCGTGTGTGTGTGCTGAATTACAGTACAGCATTGTAAGGCAGTGAGGAAGATGCTTTACACTGTTTATGAGGACTCTGCCAATCCTTTGAGTGGAGTTGGCTGTTGTGCAGTTCTGAGTTCTGCCACAGGTGCTTTTCCTTGAGGTATCCCTCCTCTGTTCTGCAAAAGCAAAGGAAATGGTTGCCCTCACCTCCCCTTGTTTTGTTGCTATGTAGAGTCACCACATGCAGGCACTCTGATGTTCAGCACATTCCTGTATTGCCTTGGATCACTTTTGCCCTCTTATTAAAGGAAAAAAAAATTTTTTGACACATTTCTGCATCTTAAAATGAAGTCATTCTTCACTAATGCGTGTTTGTTACGATTTCTGAGAGTGTTACCCTGAATAATTAAATTCATTACTCAAATGATTTTTTTAATATAAACTGTAGAACTCATACAAGACATGAAAGGCACTCATTCATTTGATCTTGCTCTAAAAACCATGAAGTTCTTGCACCAATTACTTGATGTTGCTCGAGGTGAAAGGATCTAAGCTGGAAATGTATTTGTTCCGATTAGTACAGAATTGATAGCAGGTGCGAATATTAAGACTTTTAATGTACAAAGGATGCAGTTAAAATAGCTTCAAGGGGTGTCAGAATGCAGGTTTTTAATAAATTAACTGCACGGGAAGCTTGTTCCTCAAAATGATGCTTCTGTGGTGCAACACCAAACACCAGAATGAATCTGAATACTGAATGCAGCCTTAAGGTAGGGCAGTGAAATTGAGAACTGCTGTTTTCTCTCAAGACGCATTTATTATCTTCCAGAAAATTTAGGCTTAATTTTTAACAAAACAAACCACTTAATCTTTTTCTAGTGATGTCTGGCTTTGATCAGATGGGAGTTCATCGCCTGTGCTGGGTGATGATGGCAGTTTATCCTTGGGACCCATGGCATCGGGCAGCTCAGAGGCTGCAGTCTGTGCCATCCTGCCACGCTGCTCTTTATTCCTTAGGAACCTTTGTTAGTTCCCAGCTACGTGGCTGCCGATTAATATGCAACTCCATTAACATGTGTTTAAAACATTGAATCGTCACAAATGGAAAAGCTCCTAGCAATTCTGAAATAGCTTTAGGAATATATAAAGGGTTAATTTACAGGTCACATAATTTGGAGTGTGCTCTGATCTGAAATGCCTACAAACTTCAGCAAAGCAAACGCTTGGCTGTGGGTCGCCGACCTTCACTAATACTTGTTCCTATGTAGATCACAACAAGTTTACTGAATCAAAAATGTTACTTAATTCACGTTCCGATTGCCAAATCGATTTCTTCATGGTCTGTTGTGGAATTACTGCAGTTGTGCTTTGCATTTATAAAGTGAAAAATAAGTATTGAGGCCATAGACTGCCATACGCAGCCCTTCTGCGTGCGGAATTAACTCTCCAGCACTGCACTGACGTTTCCCTGATGCTCAGCCTTCCACCTCTCAGATTAATGGCTGTTCCCGAGGAGAGATTTGTTTTCTGAAGTATTTTCAGTCTTGATTGGAATGGCAATAAACATGTGGGTGCAGTCTGAACTTCCTTGGGTATATAATGAATTAAAATGGGAAACCTAATTAAAAAGGACAGTGTTAGTACTGCACTCAAAGGTGTCAGCTTGCCTGGTCCGCGTTAATGCTGGAGGATGTTGCTGTTGCTTTTGCACTCTGAAACTTCTCAGGCTGCTTCCACAGTGTGCTCCAACACTCCTGCAGCTCCTGGGTGCTGCATGTGAGCTTTCTGGGGTGAGCCATCACGAACCAAGTCCTGAGCAGAGTGTGTGTCAAAACTCCTGAATATATAGAGCTCACCAGCTGTGGGGGGACACTTATGGAAAAGGCTTTGCTCCGCATTTGGCAAAGTTGTTTTTGTGCTGAGGTTGATCAGTGGTTGGTGACCCTGCACGTAGCAGGGGGCTTGAAACTAGATGATCATTTTGGTCCTGTTCAACCCAGGCTGTTCTATGATTAGAGGTGGCCAAGCTTCATGGACGGCTCTGAGGTGCCTCTGAGGCAATGGATGGGGCATTCTGTGATCTCTGTTCCCTTCTGACATGGGAAGGAGCTCTCGGAAGGCAGTTTTGTGAGTCAGTGCTCTGAGGTCACTCATAGTAGCTCTGATTTTTCAGCTATTGGTACTGTACCAAAGTATCTTAGTTAACGTTCATGTTTTCCTCCTGTTCCTTGCAGTCAGTATGAGGCTGCTTTTCTGTCTGTGCTGAAGCCGAGCTGCTTGCCTTGCTTCCTGGGGCAGGTTTCTCCTGTGAGAGGAGAAGGCACAGTTCTCAGCTGGTGGTTCATCAGAGCAGTGCTGCGGGTCATCAGCAGGACTCCACTTGCTAGGGGGAATGCAAACATCTGCTGCATCTTCCATTAAATCTTGTATTATGTTTTGCAGGGTGCAGCTGGCAGGTAGCCTGGCTCATTTGGTAGTGGCTGGATAGTGTGAAAGTTGAGAATAATGCTGTGTTGGTGCTGGTCTAAAGGGCAGTATTTGGATGTCACTGATAGCTCCAAGATCCCAGTGCAGGTTGGTGGGTACTTTGCCTCTTCTGGGCCACAGAACCAGAGCTGCTCTGATTCTGTAGAAATAATCTCATTCACCTTGGGTTCCTCGATCATTTTTGCCTACGATTGTCACCTTATGCCTTTAATTATATAATCAACCTCAAAGTATCATGTGTAGCTGTGCCAAGTCTTGTTTTTATGCTAATGGCTGTTGAAAACATGTTCTTTTTTAAGGTGTTACAGTTTTCTTATTGGCATCTGGAAGCTCTCAGCTGTGTAGATTATCTATTGTTTGACTTGCTCATTAGTTATTACTTGCACAGCACCTGAACCACTTAAAATCTGCACATAATAAATGTCACCTTCAGCTGCACTGTGACTGCAGCCAGCTGTGTGGTGTCAGCCCTCCTGCACAGGGTGAGCCATCCCTCTGGTGCCCACGCACAGCCTGAACTGTGCTTCTTCAGGAGCATAAGTTACTCCTGAAACTTCTAATTACCTGAAGGTTCTTGCATGTTGTTTCACTTAATGCTGCAGCTGAAGACTGCAGGTGCTTAATCTGAGCAGCAGGGGAGGGATGGGGATGGTTTTGTGCTCCATCCCAGCAAAGTTTTGTTTCTGAATCTGACTGGGAAGGGAGTGCTTTGGGAAGTAACATACAAAACTGCAAAGGCTTTTCATAAGAGCCTTTGCCTATAATTCAAATAGAGGTGTAATTTCAGAGCATGAGCTTGGGGTACGACAGGCCCAGTGTATCAATTTTATATGCAGTTAAAGATCTAATATCCTGGTATTTATTTTAGGAGTTATTATTAGTAATGTGTTCTGTGTGTGCTCTTCCTGCCTGTAAGTCAGTTTGCAGAAAGGAAGGAAAGAAACAGCTGAATTAAGATCTGTGCTGGGCTCCAGCCTGTCCCTGCTTTAAGCATTAATGATGGTGAGGGGAGACAAACAAGGCCTACATTTATTTTTGTATCACTCTGCTATTTACTGATAACCCACTCCTTGTTGCGTGCATCTGTGGCATCTCTAACAAGCTGCAACTGCTGCTTGTAGACCATTCCAAATCTAAACTGGTATTTCATCCCTTTGGAGATGAGAAGCTTTTCTTCTGTGCCCTGGGTATCATCAGCATAGCCTCAGCTGAGAGTACTGTGGCATATTTTCGTGGTGCTTGGATACATGTTAGGGCCCTTCATCTGGTGTTGGGTTGGTTAGGATTAGGATTGAATGCTGCCCTCTCAAGGAATGGAGGGACCATGAGGATGGGGGTACCTGGCTCTGCTGAGCAGTGGCACAGACTGACCAGCAGGAATCAAATTTGCATTGGTTTCAATGTCACAGTTAAGCAACTGTGAAAAATCATATCTATATGAGGAAATGCTGATATATGCCTGAAGCAGAGAATAACATCAGAGTAAAACTTATTTGGCAAATTGGGGAAAAAAAAGAAGTCTGAGGCAATTTTAAGTTGGGTGTCATGTGCTGGAGGGTTATGTTTTCTGATATTCTCTTCAGAAGTTAATTAACCTTAAAATACTAAGTACTGACCTTTTTTTTCCCCCAAATGTAGTGTATCTTCCATTCACAAAAGGCTACAGCGTGGCTTCTAAGGGAAAGCAGTGTGACTTGGAGTGCTTTCTAGCATCAACCAGGGCGGCTCTTGGCTTTTTAGATTAGAAGGGGTACATCTGCATACCTGGAATTGCTGAAACGTGAGCTGCCAGACCACAGTGTGGGAATTCAGGAAGCTCTACCTGAGTTTCTGATCTGAAGTCCAAAAATAGTGAGTAAAATCAGGGGCAGTAATTATCTCAGTTGGTGACCATGTGCACGAGCAGATGATAACGTGGGATGTGGGACAGTAAAGATTCTCTTTCTGACCAGACAGGGTAAATCTAAATTTCCAACTTTGGTACCAATTCCAAGCTTTCTCTAAACAGTCGAGTGATTTTTTTTTCCTCTTGTGCCTGGATAGAGAAAGAAATGAGGTTGATGTTGTGCTTCATTAGCATTGCTTTTTTAAAGTAAAGTACACTGTTTGTGACTGTAAACATAAAATCCTGGTTGTTAAAGCAAGCTGCATATTTGTCATAACAGCTGCATGTGCTGCAGCCCATACATGGAGTGGCTCACCCACCCTGCCTTGGGTGTCAGTGCAGTTTTCTTGACCTCCCAACTTGAGATACAGAAGAACATGCTCTGAAGTGAGGGGGGGGGAAATGATCCCTGGCATAACACTGTTAATAGAACAACTGTTTCTTTATTAATTTGCTACATGATTTAGGGCTGTATATTTGGAAATTGTGCAGCAGTTAGGCTGATCCTGGGAGCAGGTCCCTGGAGACGTGGTGTGTGCAGGTGTAACACCTAACTTTGTGATAGACCCAGCATGAGTGCAGCTGCACGTGCTGAATTTGCTTTATCTAAGTGCAAGTGCTGCAGTCTTGTCTTAAGTACTTGGTAAGAGAGTTGCTACAGTGCAGCAATAGCAGGACTGTGGATCTGAAATGTTACCTATTCTTTTGCATCTCTTCCATGCACTGTATTAGTTGGCTTCGGCCAAGTCCCCTACACTTGCATTTGCATACAGTTATTTTAAGTAAATAACCTTATTAACTAGGACATTTCATCATCTAGTGATGAAATAAGCATCGCTATTAAAGGACAAGACTGAAAACACTGCAAAACGATCCTTTGAATTGCTGTAAACTGCCCCTTAAAGGGCTGTTTGTATCTGTTTGGTGTCAAACCTGGTACATGTTAGACACGTGCTTGTGTGATGGGGGGCTGCTAATGAGAATAGCAAATGCACAACCATTTACAAATATC
Source organism: Gallus gallus (assembly GCF_016699485.2). Taxonomy (NCBI): domain Eukaryota; kingdom Metazoa; phylum Chordata; class Aves; order Galliformes; family Phasianidae; genus Gallus; species Gallus gallus. Next base: position 15,857,295 of record NC_052544.1, read on the forward strand.
TAAATACTGGTGTGTGAAAGGGAGGGAATTGGGGAAAGAAACAGAAGTACAAGGGCACTGTACTGTAAAGAGTCACTCCTTAAATTCTGTTCTGGGCTATTGCTCTGCTGCTTGTCATGTGCCCCTCTGTGTGTGTATGGGTTATAAGAAGTGGTATTCTGGTTTTATTTGAAGGAAAGCAGACAGGAACTTATCTTTCCTGATTTCAGATGTAGTTGTGACTGCTTAATTACTAATGTTGTGGAGTCCTCACTCTTCAAATCAGAATGCCAGGGTTTGCATGGGAGCTGATGTGGATGTGCAGGGACAGAAAGGAAGAACAGTTACAGAAGGTTTTCTGCTCCCTTTTGGTGGATTATGAATGTACACTGCACACAATTAGAAACAGTATAAAGTGCTATTACTTAATGTAATTCCTGAGAGTGCTGGGCTCTGCATGCTTTTCAGCAGTGTTTCAGGATAGGGAGCCTTGTTCTGCACTCCTTCTTATATCAATCGCTGATGACTGCCAGTAAATCCATTTCTAGCTCCTCAGCCACCAAGCAGTGTGCTACATTATGTATTCCCTATGTGTAGTTGCAGTTAACTGTACAAATCTGTTCTACCTCCCCATGTTTGTCCTGAATGAAATGTGATTCTTATTCCAGAAGTACTCTGTGCGCCCATGATTCAGCATTAATCAGGAGCCTGTAACACAAACTGCCTATTATGTCTTGGCAGGACATCTCAATGTTATCTTCAGAAAGACCATCGTTCCCTTTTTACAACAGCAGGAAAGGACTTGGTGCAAAAAAAAAGTCATTAAATTGCATGTGTCGTGCATGGATGTGTGTAACATTTCCACACAGCAACTACTGGGGGAGTGAAGCTGTAATAGAAGGCAGTGAACTGTTGCTCTTTTTTCTTGTTCCATCTAACCTAGATAGAATTAATAGTTGTACTTAATGACGCTGCAACTGCTCTGATTTGTAGATGCTGGTTTGGTTAGTCTTTCAGAGAGCAGTTTTCTAGTAGGTAGCTGTCGTGTGCAAAGCAATGCTGGAGCAAACATACTACATTGATTTCCACATAAACAATGATTAGGCACTTCAGGTACAGAGCAGAGGGGCCCTTTGTTCTGCATTCAATTAACTGACTTCAAAAAGGAAGAAAATAGGTGCCCAAATTGAGCCTTGTCAAATAAAACTGCTCCATTGCATTTATGCTACAGTTTTCGTGAGGTTTTATAGGAGGGACAATCCTTTTCCACTGAAAACATATGATCTGATAAAACTGGATTTTTAGTTAAGGAAATCTGCAGTCACCAAAAGGCGGCTGTGAAATAAGTCTAATATATAACCATATAACCATCTGCTTTATGGCTGCTGCAGAGCGGCGTTCCCCGGGCAATGCATCTGAGAACTTTAATGCATTTTATCTAAACGGTTTGGTTCTCTGCTAATGTTATTAAAACTTCAGTGTGATTTTGACTGGGAAACAGCGTCTTACACTTCAAAGGAGGGGAGGCTGCTGCTTCTTGTGAGGATTGCTGCCGTCACTGTGTGTCACAGCACTGTGCCCGTGGCCGTAAGGGCAGTGTGTCTTAGTGGTGTGTGAGATCATTAATAGAAAGGTCGCCTCGTTCAGCAGGCCTTCAAGGAGGGCAATGAGCATCATTTCTTATTTTCAGTACTACAAAAATGAACTGATGAGGCTCAGGCAAACTAAGAACAAAACGAGTCCTTGCTGTAGCTCCTTTACTTGCAGGGACTTTGTTCATACCTGGAGCTGATGCTTTTCTATGCCCACTGCAGTCCTGCCACGGCTGTCGGGTATTTTCTTTCCCTTTCTCAGTTCCTGTATACATTCCTGCAGCACTGTCTCCTCTCAGTACCATTGGCCTTTTCTCTATGAAAGAGTGCACCAGGCGCTGATATTCTCCCAGGTAACGAAGTGATGCTTTGCAGCATGACCTCGTGTTCTCCTGTTGAATTGCCATCAAGATTTTCCTCTGTATACTGCTTGTTTTTTGGATAGTTTACATTCATTAGATCTCATTATTATAAAGGGAAGCAGTGTGAAAGGAGGGAGACTTTGAAGACCAACCTTTTTTTTTCCTACAGCTCTTTCATGGAAATACCAGAAGGGTATTTAATACAAGAGAGTTGACACTTGGATTTTTTTGTAGTGCGTGATTGTCTTTTTTTTCTTTTGATCAATATAATAGTTGTAATTAGTTTTACTGTTTCTGAGCCTTTGAACTGCAGAGAATTCAAGCAGCTTGTTGCAGCGAGGGACTCCGGGGGAGCTTTAAAAGTACTCTTCCCTTTTGCATATATTACATGAACACGGGCTTAATGATACCAGGCTGTGTCTGGATTTTTTCATCCTGTGCCCCACCTCTCAAACTAATATTTTGAAAAGCTTTGAGAGGTCCCTGGAGTGTAACTGCCTACACAGCTCGGAGCTTTGCTGCCTAAAGAGGATAAATGCTTTGAAGTCTGTACTAATCCTGACTGCCATTTCACATATTTCTCAAGATCACCGAGGTAGAATCCTATGGGGAATAACGAATAAATGTTTTTATAAGCAAATACCCCCTTTTATTGTTTAGTTCCCTCTGTTAGCACAGAGGGCTCCAAGGAGCCTCTTTCTGCCTTTCCGATCACTTTGGTGAGAACTTTGTTTTCAAGCAGCATGTCTGTCCCTTGTAGGGCAGAGAATCTCCCTCTGTGGTGTGCACACCAATAGTGATGATGGATGAGCTACAAGTTGTCACTGGGATGGAGCAGACCTGGCCCAGGCGCGTGGTGGGCTTTGTCCTCAGCTTGCAGGGATGGCAGGGCCTACCTCCATGGCATGGCTGGGAGCCCTGACCTTGCTGCTGGAGCCTGGGGTGACAAGACAGGAAGGGCTGGAAACACATAGCTGCAGCCATGTGGTGGTGTTGTGTGTGAAACCCCTCATGTTGATGTGATCCTGCCTGGCGCCCCCAGGCTCGGGGATGCAAGGCCTGCAGGAATTAGCAGAGCAGGTGCTGCTGTTACTCCGTGAGCTTGTATTGCTTCTGCTTATTTCTACCTTCTGTCATTTAGAAAAGCTACATTTTCTTCTCAGTTTTCTCATTGTGTGCTCCAGTGGCAGCAAGTGGATGGATTTCATGACACGCTGCACTGTTTTACTTCCCTTTGTCTAAGCATGGTCTGCAGGGAGATATCTGTAAGTGCAAACAAAGCACAAATAAAAACGATAATAAGCATCAGGTGGGTCAGAAGGCTCAGGTGGCTGGGAAGGCTGTGTGTGTTATTTTCCTATCAAAAGGAGGAAAGAAAACAGCTTTTTGTATCATTCTCAGATAAAGATCCAAGAGCAGTGAACACTAAGGGGGTGAAATGAAGTTAAATAAGGCATATCCACAAGACGAAAAGATTCCTTAATGACTGTTTAGTGCAAGGCCAGAAAGCTTACTGCTGTTCCTTGTGTCTGTGCTGTAGGGGACATGGATAGGAAAACAGCTTTTAAAAAAGGGAAGCAGATTATCAAGAGGGTTGCTGTTAGTGAGGTTCATCTAATGCAGCAAGGGCAGCCCTGGGTCCTGCATGGGGGCTGGGTGGGAAGCAGCTGCTGGCACCAGTGCTGCCATCTGATGAGTCCCCGGCTCCTTTGGTGGAAACTGCTGGTGTCCACCTGGGCATCTTTGGGATCATCCAGCTGTAGGGTTGTGCCTGGAGGAGTTGATCCTATATCAGCAGGTAGTGTCCAGGTTAATGCGATATAGAGCATGTAGTGGGAGGGATGGCCTTCTGGAGTCCCCTGACCCTGCTGTATTCAATACTGGGTACAAGAAATAATTTGAGTGATGGAAATTATAAGCATTTGTAATTAATCTGTACATAACTTTCCCTCTTGGAGTTAAATATTTATTACCCTGGAGTATCACCATTAGTGTAAGTAGATAGCATTGTCTGGGAGTGCAGTACCCACTGGGACTTTAAGCAGTGTGTCTTTAAAAGTGCCGTGGCGGGAGGTAGTAGTGATGCTTTGCAAGAAACAGAGCAGATGTAGGTATGCAAATACTGAAGTGAGCACGAGCACCCTGGTTATTGTGGAATTATGCAGGTATTGGAGACAGGTCCTGCTAAAAATTTCTAAATCTTCCTTCCCCCTTGATCCCAAATTCTTAGAATATTAATAAAAATAAAACCCTTTAACAACTGAAAAAAAAAATAATAGGTAAGATATTGTGCTCTATCATGTAACCTACTGTAGAGTGATGAATCACTTCAGGTGATGTATTAATCTACCAAAATATTTGTGAACAAAGTGATGTTTATTTGCAATCACTCAGTTACTGTGTAGAGGTTCACAGCTGCCTCTCTGTGACAGTGACTAATGCTTTTAGGGATTTCTGCTCTTGCTGCCTTTGAACAATTCTTGTACTTTCCAAAAAACCACAAACAATTCTCTTTTTCCTTACAGGTATCCGGAAGGTTTGAAGTCACAAGAAGAAAAGGTAGGGAAGTCTTCTTTCAATCTGCTTGTTGGTGTTGAGTATTCTTGCAGTGACTTCTTAAAACAAACATGAGTTTACACATTTGAAAGGCTGTACTGCTGCCAGGTTTCAAAGGCTGCCTCCTAGCACTTGCCTGACAGATTTTTAAAGTAGTGACTTGTAGATTATTTTTAAGTGCAGAGCTGTTCTTTCTGCACTGGATTGCATGACAGTCTTGGGGATGCAAGTCAGAGTTGGAGTGCTGGTAGAGGATCTGAACTCTGACCCTGGGAGCATTTTAGGGGTGGAAAAAAGGGCCTGAACAAGGCTTTCAATGCATTAATGTGCTTCAAATCCACCCCCAAAGTGCAAGGATGTTGAACACGAATTTGCTGGTGCCCTGAGCTCAGGTCCTGCTCCTGCATACTCTTCTGCATTGGTGTTAGTGACTGGTTGCTTGCTGCTGTGAGCAGCTCATTGGTGGTTCCTGGCAGCAGTGTAAGAGATGGCCATCAAAGAGCTCCTTCTGGTTACTCATTCTTGATTTTGTTTATGAGAAGTTTTCTGGAAGTTTTGATGCAGTTTCGTTTCATCTCTTGGTATAATGTGAAGTGGGAGGCACTCTGCTGTTGAACAAATGAATGCTTTCCCTGTTTTTATTCAATAACTACTTTAATTGCTTTGGGCATCCTGTATATCAGGGAGGGGTTGTAACTAGCACTGTTTTATTGTATAAATGAAAAAGCCAGGTACAGGTGTAACTTGTTACCTGGGCAATGATTGGTTTCCCTATGTTTTTCATGGTGCTCATGGCTCTCCAGGCAAGGGCTCTGCAGCCCAGCAAGGCTGAGACAGCAGAGGGACTTGAACAATGTAAATGATAGCTGTTGCTGTAGAAGAAATTTGGTTAACTCAGGTTTTTGGCATGTGTATGTTGGGCCAAACTTCTGCCAGATGATTTTCTACCTTTTTTCTAATGAGGAAATTCTGTTTTATTGGACTTCAATCAGCCTGAAACTGAGGAGGGCTTTTGGGTTGTTGAAGTGGATCTAAGATGTAGAGAAACAGCTTTGCTTCCTGGATGTGGAGACGTTTATTGAACTGTAGAGTGCGGTGCAGTTCATCACTGATGACAGACTGAGTCCAGTCTTGCACTGGTGAAAATGGATGTAATGAACACCATTTTGTGGAAGTACCACAAGTCTGAGTTGAGATGTGATTTGGGTCTCCAAAGTCTACTTACTACTGAAAGTATCCAGAACATCTAAGAACTCAAATAGCAATTTTTGAAAGTAATACTGAGTTTATGGATTGTGCAGATGCTTTGACAATGTTCCTTGAGAGCAGTGATTGGATTTTGAGTTCAGTGGCTCTAAACACTGAATTTCCAGGCTCAGCTAGGTGGATTTCTTTGTCTTCACAGAGTGGACAAGGCTTGACTTCTGTTTGGAGAGTTTTATGTAGTAATTTCTGAATAGAAAACACTTTTTGAGGGTGAAACAAAAGCTTATTCTATTGAGTATATTTCTGCCAAAGGAGTTACCTGCCACGAGGCTTAGATACAGGTGTGGAGGGGAGTGGAGAAGAGAATGGTAGCCAAGAAGATGCTGCCCTTCAGTGCAGTCTCAGAAATAAGGTGTCTGAAGGACTGCAGACTCCTTGGAATTCAGGCAGAAAATGCTAACATGGTGAGTATGCACTGGTCAATAAAGCCAATGGGTTTGCTAAGCTGCCTGGGGATTTCTGAGCAGTGGGTAAGGATTGTCATCTCTGGAGTCAGTCCTCAGTAGTTCCTGTAAAACAGTCCAACAAGTCTCCTTCAGGAACCCAATGAGCATTCAGTGTTTGCAGAGCAGATATACTTGGGCCTAGAAAAAAACAACAGGAATGTTTATATATATATATGCATACAAGAATGTATTATAAATTTTGTTATATTGTGTGATCTGATTTGAAAATTGAGGCATTTCTTCTTTAGATTAGTAATCATTGTGGATCCTGACTTCTTTTTACTTGAGGAAACCAAAGAGGATCGCAAGAGGTTTGAGTGTCTCTTCTTGGAGAAGGTGGATGCTGTGACTGTTCCCTATCCCTGGTGGGATATTTGCCTTTGTGGTTGAAAGCTGAAAAAATGAAACTTAAAATTTTCAAACAGAAATCACCACAAGTGAGAGCTGTAGCAAGCATGTTCTATTTATCATATTTATTATTGCTTTTGTGATGTAGTGACGGTGGATGTGCAAGGGCAGCTGTAAAAGTTTTTGCTGAAGTGGGGGGCAGACCTGGCTTACACTTCAGATGCTTTTCCTTTTGGGCAAAAGGTTTGATTTCTTTAGGTTGAGTTTCCTTCTTTCAAAGGAAACAAGGCCTTGGTTGTTGTCAAATGGTCCACAGATAAACACTGACTCACTGTACTTATTTCTTTCAACAAATAGTCCATTTAATAGGCACCTGATGGTCAGTTCTGCCTGGACTAATAGGGTTGTACTTGTTAGATGGAAGAAGGATGTGAAAACACTTCTTTCAGCTGTGGGTAAGCCTATTTAAACTGGGATGCTTTTGATTTTCAGAGTCAGGACTGCATATGCTGGAGAAATTTTGAAGCAGCTCCAAAGCTCGTTACAATCGATGAATGGCTTCCTTTGGCTTCTGTGGGCACGGGATCAGATGTAATTACATGAACTTTTAATTGCTGTGGTATGGAGGGGAGATGCCTCCCTGGCTGCAGCTGGCAGCCACCTTCCTCTGTGATGTATGAAGACTGATTTCTTCCTGAATTTAAGGGGCAGAGGCAGCAGATCTGTTTTGTTCCTGGGATGTCGAGCTGCTGTTTGGTTATTATCCTTTGAGACTAAAAATGCTCTGTGAACTGAAAAAACTCATTCTGGTAGCTGATGAGAAGCTGCAATAATATTTTTGTACTTCCTGTTTAATCCCATCGAGTTGAAATTTTGCTTTCAGACAGAACCCACTGCAGTTTGCATCTGTATTATACTCCTATAATGGAAAAAAGAACATGACACGAGACACAGGATTTTGTGATGCCTTCTTCAAAAAGGAAAACAAAACCCAGCATGTGGTTAATAAGCACAGGATTTGAATACCATTTTCTTGCTCTTATAAACTCAAGCCAGGGAGCAAGTTAGAGCAGGCAGGCTTTTCCAAACTACCCAATCTTCTCACATTTTCCATCTAAATACTTTCTGATTATTTACTCCATACATCTACACGGCCATGCCTCCATGCAGTTCTTGCAGTGAAGATGCAGTATTGCCTCAAAGTTCTTACTTAATGGATTATTCTCATCTCAGTGCCTGCTGGCACTCTGAGTGTATGTTGAGCAGATAAGCTCCCTGCACTGGGGAGGTAGTGGGGTTTGATCTGACCCTTCTGTCCGGCTTTGGATGTCTCTGATGTCAGATGCTAGCATTATTGCTGGTTTCCTTTAACATGGAAATTGAGTAAAAATGTTAATAACCTGTATTATTATATCAGTTGCTGAGGATAGTGAAAAGGTGCAAGAGGACTGAGTGGACACAACGGGGCAGGAACAGGGGTTGAAGGGAAAGCTGCAGTTCATGCTGACCAGTGGATGATCCGTGTGTTCAGAGAATGAGTGAGAAAAGCATTCAGCAGAAAACTGGGTGGCTAAAAAATTTATAGCAAAGCAGAAGTGCTAGACCAAGCTCCAGAGGGTATACCTGTGAGTGTTTGGCTTTACAATAGCAGGACTTAACTTTAAAGATTGAGATCTCACTGTATTGAGTAGATATGAACATATGATACTCATTGGTTCCTGTTAAGGAGGAAAATAACTTGTATAAAAGCCATGTACTTTCACATCTCATTCCGTGCATACAGTAGAAGGGGCATCTGGTGATTTTCCTGAATAATTAACCACATAAGGTCTAATTCTGTAACTTCTGGAGCTGACAGATGCTCCTCCTGTTTTTGGTAGTGCAGGGCTAAAGGGTGCTCAGTACCTAGAATAAGCTGTAGGCAGACTAGAACTGTGCGACCACATGTGTGGGTAGTCGCAAGTAGAGAACTAGATTTTCAGACACAAACAAGCAAAGCAGTCTGAATTTAATGGACCTCTCTTCTTACCAGCAGAGGATCTAGTCCAAACACGTAGAACTTGTAATTTGTTTTTATGTTGCTCACAATCATCCATTCAACAAATTAGTGTCAAAAGATGCTTTTTAAACCACTCAGCCAAGAAATGCTGAAGCAGATTGCTTCCACTCTGTTTGTCCATATAATCTTAAATGAGATGCAACTCCAGGCTTATTCAAACAGATGACATCAAACTACCACGAAGATCCAAACTTTGGCTAGGTGTCCAGCACTAGAAAGGTGAAGCCTTTTCTTTGAAGTATTCACAAGCTCTGTATTGTGAAAGCCTTATTTGTATTTTTATATACTTAATGATACGGAATCCTCATTGCTGTAGTGAATTATTGGTCACCGTGCAGAACTATAGAATAGAAAACAGCAAAGTTGCAGTAGTTTCATTGAAAGTTTGAGTGTGCATCAGTTAGCAGCAGTGGAGGATTCTGCCAGCAGCTTAAGAAATATTTCATTACTTGCCACTTATGCCCTAGATGAAAAACTGAGTCATGGTTATAAAACAGTAATGCTCTTCAGAAAGTATTGACTTCATCCTTTCCTTTTGCACATCCCAAATTTCCACCTATCTACAGAAGATGAAAGGCTCTCAAAGCTTGGCAGGAGCAGCAAGTTTCTGTCCTCAGACCCTTCAGGAACACAGTGAAGTGATCAGCTGTAATTTCTTTTGTAGTAAATCACCTCTTAATTTCCCATCCCATTGTTCCCTTCCTACTGCTCGAGTCCAAGAAATCTGTCTTTGTTCCTTATGGCCTGGTCAGATCTCCTGGCAATCAGTAGCTGTGCTCCAAAAGGTCTTGGCTGTCGGGCCATTCAGATGACATCTAGATGTAAAGGTACTACACAAATGTATATACCTCTGTGTGTATGCTATGTATGTATCAAGTTGGCGTGCTTCTGTAGAGGCAGGCTAACCCAAACTGGGAGTGGAGGTTGGACCAAGTTGTTCACTCCCACATATGTCAGCATTGGTGTTTCATTTTAATTTATTATATTTCATGGTTCTAGGTGATGTGAGTTAACAGAGGAACTAAAACCATTTGGAGGGAGAAGGACCCAAAATAGTTGACTCATTTGCTGGTGTTAGCCACGGTAGTTAATTAATCAGTGATATGAGTGGTCCCATAGTGCCTTATTGTAGCTATTGGCACTACGCACACGTGCATGGGGCTCTGAGCAAGGATGAGTGGATGCAAACATCATCAATGTTCTGAACAAAACTGAGCCCCTTCCAGTGCTTGATCACTGTCTCCATGAAGAAATTCTTCCTAATATCCAATCTAAACTTCCCCTGGTGCTACCTAAAGCTGTAACCTTTTATATCACTTCTCACCTGAAAAAGACTGGCAGCTTCCTTGCTGTGACCTGGCTTCAGGTAGCCCAATTTCAGCAGCCATTCCTTTCTAACTCCTGTTTTCTAGTTCCTTTGCTGATGTTGTCACCCTCTTCTGTATATGTTTCAGAAACTCACTGTCCTTTTTGCCTCTGAGTCTGGCATGCCATTTCACTTAGCAGCCTGAGCACCTGTTTAAGCCGGGGGCAGACGCTTTCTTAGGGAGAATGCTGTAGAAGCAGTGTCAAATGCTTTACTAAAAACCAGGTAAACAGCATCTTCAACCTTTCCTTCATCTACTAAGAGGGTCATCTTGTCACAGAGGGCAACCAGGTGAGCCAGGCAGCACTTGCCTTTCATAACCCTGTGCTGGCTGCAGTTGATCACTGAACTGTCATCCCACAGCACAGAGAGGACAATTGAAATGATCTGCTCTATAATCTTCCTGGTACTGAGGCTGGACTGACAGCCTGTAATTCTCTGGATCCTCCTTCCTGCCCTTTTTGTGGATTGCAGTTGTTGCATTCCCTGGTCTGTTCCCAGCCCTCCCCTGTTAGACGGGGCTGCTGGTAAATTACTGTAGTCAAATACTGTTGTTATGCAGCCCCGTGCATGATGTGGAAGCCTCTCTCCTATTGAGAGGGTTTGCACACAGTGTTGAAAGGTGCATATTTGCTGGGAACCCTGAGTGGCCAGACTGCAGTACAATAAACCGCTTTGTGAGGGTTAAAGAAAAACGAGCAGGTGTTTCTAGTAAAGGCAGCAGAGCATAGTATGTAAATATTCAAGTCTTTTTATCCACTGTGTCTCAAACCACCAAAATAACAGACTGCAGACTTACAGTCAGAAAGCCCCACATCCAGGATCACTTCTGGTCTCAATGAATTTAAGTCATGATTTGAAATATGCCACTGGATCACTTAATGTGCAAGCACACGGTATATTTTCAGTTAGACTTATTAGGTATCAGCATGCCATTTCTTCCTAAACAGAGCTTTTATCACAAGGCAAAGCAATTAAGTTAATATTCCAGCGCTGGAATTTACTGCCCAAAGATGAGATAAATGAAGACAGAAGTTGCCCTGTTTGTGGGCAACTGGTGGCTGTAGCATGTCCTTGTGAACTGCTGTAGGAAATAGCCAGTGCATGTTTTATCAGTGGGCTGTGTTGTGTTGGTGAGTGTTCCTTTCAGACTTCACGTTTCCAAGCCAGATTTCAGCTCGGTGATTAGTATATTTTTAATAGGAAATCATGAGTCTGTAAAATGTTCCAGTTGTTCTTGGTGTTTGGAAAATGAAAATCTTGTGTGCATAAGGTGATGCAGTTACTTTTCTAAAAGGGTTTTCATTATGCACCTAACAGCACATTTACTGTATTTGGTAGACCAAAATAGAGCTAGAATAGAATAAATAAGCCATTTTGGTCCGTTGGGTAAACTCTGAAAGTTAAAGCGTTTGTAAATATGTATTTTGCCAGCAGAGCTGATTGGTGATTCTGAGTCTGCTCCAGTCTCTGAGACAAGTAATCAAGGTTTAATAGCCTTCCATAAATATTTCCTTGTTTGTCACAAGGCAGTAGTTATTTATCTATGCCATACTGCTTGTTTGCTGTTTGATGAGATCTGTAGGAGAATATGAGAGCAGTTTGTTGTTTTGCATACAACTGTAAGGCATCGTAACCACTGAGAGCCACTTCCCGTGTGGTAGAGGGGACAGGCCTCGTTTGTTTAGAAAGTAGCTTGACTGTGGTCCTCACATCCCAGCCCCCTCTCCCTCTTTTCACCCTTGCCTCTCAGAAGTGCTTTGTCTTACAATTACTCCTTTTAATCTCTCAGTTTTGGTGAGGTTAAAAATGTACCTTCCTTCTGACTTCTTTCTGCCCCTAGGATATGACATTCAAGAGGGCTGAATCCCAGCACAGCTGTGCTTCTGGTTACAAAGGAAATTATTGGATGCTTAAGAAATCAAGCTACGTATTCTACCAGCATGAAATTAGTGTGCAAAAAAAGTGATTCTGAACCTATAGGACCTATAGATTTCTGAGCCTGTTCCTTCAAAAGGGATAAGCTGGAGCCTGGCTTCTAATTTTATGCAGTGTATGGGTTCAGTTCTGCTGGGTTATCAGTGTCTGCTGCTGTAGTTTGTTGTACGAAATAGTTGGTAGAAAGACCACAGCTGAAACACACCTTGTGCAGCCAGCAGATAATAGCTTGAAGTTATGCTCTTGCTTGGAGAATACAAAAGTACAAGAAGGAAAAAAGTGCCCTATTTTCTATCTGCAGAATTGGAGGTTTTTCCAAATGTCACTTCTTACAAGATTTCAATTTAGCTTCTCACTGCAACTACGAAGCAAGTGGCAATAGTATGCAATGACCCTTCATCTATTTGTTTTCCTCCTGCCATTGAAAGTCTGTGATGTGAGCTGCCTGTACTATGAATTTACTTTACATATTTGAATGATTTAAACTCACTCTTTCTCAGAGTTACTTAAGTTGGATCTTTTATTATCCTTTCTAAGTTTCCTGTTTTGTTTTCCATAGTCTTTTCACCCACTTATTTTTTCTAAAATGATCAGTTTTTCCTTAAATTACATCATAGTCCTTCTTTGGTTTAGGTTTTAACTCTTCCTTATACCCCATTAAATAAATAAGTTCATCAACCACATTTAGCAGAATCAACAGTATGGCAAACTTTATTCTCTGGGAATAGAGTCAATGAAGCCAGAAATTGGAGGCAGCCCTGTGCAGCTGTTATCAGCACGTCCGACTCTGCTGGCACTCGTGTCAATGAGGGATGATCCATTGCTAGAGATGTTTGTACAGAGAAACAACAGTTCATAAAGGATGGCATTGTTGCAATTAGCTGTGCTGCCAGGTGTGTGAGCTGGGTGTTCCTGTGCCCACAGCTGGGGAAGGTGCTGATGGGATGTACCCAGCATGCAGGAGTGGGGATTGGAGCAGTGTCTCAGCTACAAGGGAAGTTCAGCAATAAAGTGACTGCATGACTCAGAAAACACTAAATGGACTACGTTATCTTTGCTGTATAACTGTACAGAAATGCTTTATATCCCTATAGCTGCTTCTGCCACTGTGACAGGGTAAGCTACCATCATGGGCTGCAAAGTGTTTGTAGTGGTCTGTTAGTCACAAAACCACTGGCAAGCTGCTCCTTGCTCCTGGCCCCAGCATGGGACATAACCAAAGGCCGTGCTGGTACCTTGAATTATCCCTGAAGCCCTGATTGCTCTCAGTACTAAGGACCATCTTAAAGGGAAATGTCATATGAAGTTAGTGGTGAAGGAATGTAGAAAGCAGAAAGTCCCCTACTTCCTTTTTGGAAATAGAATAAATGCCTCCTACGAAGCTTGGAGGTTTGTATTTGGACAACATCTGTAAATGTATTCAAAACAGGTCACCTGGATTAGAGGCTTTGCTAAGTGAGCATTCCGTTAAGTCTGAGTTTGCAGTTGCCATTGGAATGTCCTAAAGCATCTCTGGGGAGTGGGGAAGTGCTGGGGAGCTAATCCAGCTCAGGGTGAGCTTCGAAAAGATTTCTATTAGAATGCAGTACTGCTAAAAACAATTCTTTACCACTTTTTAATGTTCACCTCATAAGTAGCATCATCAGAACAAATCCTTGTGGATCTGTGTATCAGGCTGTAATTCACTCTTCAAAGGAAGTGTGCTCATCAGGGCATGTTTATCACAGCTGAGCTGTATTGCAGTGGCTTAGATGACCCTGACATCTCTCAGCCATCTCTGACTGTGCACCTCCAGTACTTTAAAACAGAAGCAATAATTAAAGTCCCCTTCCTTCTCCCTCACCCCTCTCCCTTCCAGCAGGCAGGAGCTCTGTGATTATTTCACAAGATGTTTGTTCACCACAGGGGAAGAGTCTGGTCCTGCTGTGAGAACAGCTCTGCGTGCTGTCCTTGCAGAATGTGTGCCCCACCATGGACTTCTGCCATGGTGTCTTTTTCTCCCTGTTGATTTGGAAATAGGCATTATTTTCAGCTGCTGCAGGCATCACAATTAATAGAATGAATGGCATAATAGAACCACATTTTGTTGTATTCATTTAATAAAAGGAATGCAGGGGAAAGCAATAAAAGTACCCAACTTATTTTCTTTTGTTTAGATAAACCAACATTGTCTCAGCCCTCTAATGATGCTCTCCCTTTTCAGAGCTTCCATTTCACCTTTGTGGTTTTGCAGCAGTAAGCTTCGAACTTCCTTTAAAGCAAACCTATTAGTATTCTTTCAGAGGAATTCCCATGGGATAACAGAATTTTTGTCAGAACAACAATATTGTTCCTTTCAGGAGACTGAGGGGAGAGGGGAGGGGAGCGAGGCTGGGCAGCAGTGGTATGGCATTCCAGGGGGAGGCAGCACCAATGGGACAGCCATTATTGTCCCTCCTCTCCATCACTGGGAACTACGTCTATTGCACTTAGCTAATTTAGATCTTAACTCTATTTGCACAAGCAAAATCTCCTCAGCAACATGTAATTTGTGGAGCTACCTTATAGCTGCTGCAGCTTGTAGCTAAACTCCTTGTGAGCAAGAATAAGGTAGAATTAGTAGAACTATTAGTTTTTAAAGCTGACACCCATGCTGACTTAAATACAAAAGTTGAATTTTTTAAATTAATTTCCAATGAGATGAGTTTAGATTTTGCTGCTACATGTACAAAAATGAAGCTAAACTTAAACAGTAAACACAGTGATAAGACTGGAGGGAATGGCCTCAAGCTGCACCAGGTGGGTTTGGGTTGGATATTTGGGAAATGGAAAAAGAAGGGAAGAGTGGTCAGGTGCTGGAATGGGCTGCTGGGGAGGTGGTTGAGTCCTGGAGGTGTTTGAGAAACGTTTGGATGTTGTACTAAGGGAACATGTTCTAGTGGAGAAATATTGGTGGTGGGTGGATGGTTGGACTGGATGGTCTTGGAGATCTTTTTCAACCTAGGTGATGCTGTGATGTGATTCACTGTATCCGTAGTGAGGCAAATTCCTCATTAATCGTTGCCACAATTGCTGCTATGAAGATGAGTTGTTCTCCACAAATATCACCTTTGGCAGTATTTCCTTTTAATGACTGGAAAGATTCCTGATGCCACCAATGGCACCATCCATCTCCCTTGAGGTGTTCCTTATGTCAGAAAGATCTGAGGTTTCCATGAGCGTGCCTTGAAGCTACTGGGAATGTTCTATAAAGCCAGAGGGTTGGGTTTCTTTAGGTAGGGTTTGGTTAGTCCTTGCTGAGGACACGTTTTCTTCTTAAGATAAAGATGTATGTTCTCTGTACCCATTATTTATCAGGTGCTAGGATGTGGGAGTCAGGGCTTGTAGGGAGAAAGCATTATCTTTTATTATGCCAACTGAGATAGAAGGAAACCAGGGGAACTTGAGTGGTCTAGAACATTAATGGCACTCGTCAGATATTGGATTCCAGCTCTTTATTCTTGAACAGAATTTGCTGATTTGTGTTACTGTAAACACATTCTGCTTTCTTTACTTGCTGTCAAAATCTAATTGTGTGTTTCCAGCTATTAAGATAAAGAAGGGAGACCTGAAGGTCATTTTTATCTCCTTTGTCTGTGTTACTTTTAATCTTTCTTTCTTGGCCAAAAAAAAAGACAGTTTTGATTGAATATTTAATGTGATGCCAGCTATGTGTAGGACATAATAAGTAGGACATATATACATACGTTTATATAGACAAAAAATACTCTGACCTGGCAGCCAGGGCTTTAGGGGTGTTCTGTGGGACATAGGGCAGTGTGGCTTATTGGGATGTGAACATCACCAAAGCTGATGTGATTTCCAAGATAAAATCTACTTAAAACTAATTACAATATTTAACTTCATAACACTAGCAAAACATCAATCCTCTGTAATCTCATAGCCATGATGTGCCTCTCCTTTGCAGGGCAGTAGCAAATCCTTCAGGTTTTGGTTAGCGTTCAGCCTTAATGCATTGCAGCTTGTGGCTGCCTGCTGGGGCACTCTGCTCCTTGCTGATCCCATCCCAACGACTCTGATAAGCTTCAAATGACAGCGTGCATGTGTTAAAGAAGGAAGAAAGGCAAGACACTTAAGTTGCAGATTATCCTCTGAAACTGTAGTGTAGCTTTTAGTATTTTTCTCTATGGTTGGTGCCTTTTCTGTCATTTTTGGCTAGTCTTTTTTTGATGTTGCTTTTAAGACTGAATGACTGGTGCACTGAGGCTGCGAGCTGTGCCCCGGCCCCTGGCACACTGTCTGTCAGAGTCTCGATGCCTCTTTCTCAGGCTTTTGCAGAAGCACACCCAAGTACTGCAGATCTGACTCTGTTGATGCCTGAGAGACTCCATCTATTCTGGTACTTCCAGTAGCAGAAGCAGAGCAGAGATTTATGAGAGTGGTTAAAAATACTTCTATTGATTCCTGGAGCTATATTAGTCTGAGTGATTTGGTACGCTTTGCTTTCTGTGTGCAAACCTCATTCGGTTGCTGTTGTGTGCCTTTGTCATGATTTCAGCGAGGCAAGTCTAAAGGGAAAGTAATATCCATTGATCTGATACAAGTTGTAAGAGGAAAAACAGGGGACAGCAGCAAGGAGGTACTGGTGCATCTGTTACACTGGTGCTCTGATGCTTTATTCTATATCAGCAGTACTTGTGCTGAATATGTGGATATACTGGGATGAATATATGGGTGTATGAGGATGTATGGCAGCTAACACCTGTCCCTTGGTCTTCATTGAGTTGGAGACAGTGAGATGCATTTGAGTGCTCAGAGCCAAACACCTCTAGCTGAGTCTCTGAGCTTCAGAAATAATTCAGCTTCTATTCACACAATTCTGAGAATAGCAGGAATTAACAAGAATTTCTTGTGTCTTTGTTGACTACATGCATATTCTTGAATGTATTTCAGAGTTTTGTATTGAATTCGTATTGAATGTGGCCTTTTTGTCCTAAAAGCCTCTGTATTATCTCAATTACAGCAAGTAACCTTTTTCTTTGTCATGTACAAAGTGAGCATAACACCAAATAAACTTAGAAACATTGCGTAGGGTGGTGAAAGTATTTTGGTATCCTTAAAATAAAGCTGTTAGTGAAACTGTGTGCGTGTGTGCCAGCAATATGCTCTGCAGTGGCAGGCAGCAGTGCTCTGTCTGGGTTCAGGAGATGACACTGAGTCAGCCACAGTAAGCTGCTAAAAATACACAGGCTAGGGACCTGGGCTCAGGGACTGGGCAGGGACAGTGGATTGCTGAGCTCCTGTCCTTCACCCAGCAGAGCCCCTCTCCACGGTGCAGTTCCACCTCTTGTAGGCAGGTGTGTTGTCTGTTGCCTGATATTCATTGTAAAGTTATAGGGAGGTGTTAGGTTTTTGGGAACCTAATGGGAACTAAAAATGAGGCTGTTTATTTCTGATCTCATGTACACAGCAGTGATGCTGGAGGAGGTTGGGGGTGACCCAGGCTGATGGTGTGTGGAGCAGAGCTGCCTGCCCTGCAGGTCTGCCCTTGGCTGTGCTTGGTTTCCTGCAAACCTCAACCCTTCAAAAGTACTGGTTCCTGCCAGGCTTGCACCGCAATGTTGCATCACGTGTGGGCAGGCAGAGAAAACAAGTCTTCAAGTCTTTGTAGAAAGAGCTTTCAGGCTCTCTTATCTGGAAATAAACGTATTGGCTAAGGGCAAGTTGAATCAGATCCTCTTTGAAAGAAAAGCAGCAGAATGAAAAGGCTGCCCGAGAGCCTGCTTGATGCTGGGAAGGAAAACCCAACAGGAGGCGCAGGTGGGTCAGGAAGAGATGATTTCTGTCCTGTGGCAGTTAGAATGGGTGAGCAAGAGGATTGTTTTGAAGAAGAAGAAGAAAAAGACCCTAGTGCTATGAAAGAAGAAAGCCCTGGGTCTGGTCTGCCTTGCTGATCTAAATCTTCATCAAATTAGTCATTCATGAAGGTGAAGCAGGGACTGCAGACCAGGAGCTGAACAGATGGATTTGCTTGCTGGGGAAGCTATTTACTGGGCAGCAGTGAATGCTTATTGGTACTACTATTTCTCCTATGTATGTTTTCAGAGCAGGTGGTTTTCCTCTTGAACTCTGAATATTGCAAATGAATGAAATTTGATATCCTTAGGTGTACTCATCAGAACAAATCTTGAGGGATACCCAGAGCATTTTTAGCTTTCGTGTGCTGCAGCAGTTGAGGTCCCCTTAACACTGAAAGACTGCAGTGTGCTCTGGTCTGTGGGACACTGAACCCTCACTTCTGCACAGATATACTGGCCTGCCCCCAAATCCCCCAGAAAGTGGTGCCTCCTGCCTTTCACCACTGCATTGCTTTGGGCCAGACCTGCTCACGGAGCCTTTGCTTCCCCTGTTCTGCTTGCTGCTAGGCTCACCCTGCTCCGGTTCTGTTGGGAGCTGTGCACCTGCCTGTATTTGCAAATTTGGCCTTTAGCTGCTTGGTCTCCCGTCTCGTTGATGGCTAGAGAGATCATGCAGAACATACAAAAGGATGTGGTGGTGTGCAATGAATAATTATTAAGTGCCTGGTTTGTAGTGCTGCTTGAGCTGTGTTTGAGAGGCAACCTTTGTGGTGGGTGTGTTACAGAGCCTCTGTTGGAGCAAAGGTGCGTGCAAAGGAAGAATGGATGTAATTCAGTGCTCAGCACTGCCTCCAGGAGCAGCACCTCCTGCCTGCTTCGCAGCACTTTGCACCCTCCCAGCACCAATTCCCACGTGGGCTGAATGGCACCAAATGTGCTCAAGGTGGAGTGATGTTAGAAGAGAGCTCAGCTGTCAACAGTCAGTCTGACTTCCCTGTTAGCTGTGCTGAATGAGTTTTGATGGATATTCCTGTGACATGGCTGGCCTCAGATGACTTTCTAGTGTACCTTGTTGTGATACACAACTGCGAAATGGCTTCATACCGCCCTCCCTGGGGAAGGCTGTGCTTTACTGGAAGAGATGGGATTGCAAAGTCTGTGCTCTGCTTCCTTAAAAAGGACTCAGAAACATTTTAACAGCCCAAGGTAACTGTTATGCTGATATTCTGTAGCGCCTTCCTTAAACACTGGGAGGTTTTGTTAATGCTGTGTGTTGCAGTGCTCTACAGCTGACACCTGCATAATCTCCAATGTTTTGTATTCTGTTATTTCAGTTGATTTTTACTCATCCCTGAAGGTTTTGGTTCAGGATGAAAGGGAAATGTGTGTACCTGTGATACCAAGTTGTGAAAGAAGCAGGCGTGTGTGTGTGTGTGCACTCCTGGGTGCCCACCTGTAGGAGACAGAGAGAAGCTGAGCCTTTACAGATGTGTGTGGTCATGGTGAGCACTGGAAAGGGCATGTGGAGCCATAGGCAGGAATAGATCACAAATACAGCTGCTTATCTAAAGCTTGTGAAGATTTTACCTCAAATAATCCATCCTACTCCGTCCTTCCTATCCTTCAGCTTCACAAAATATATTTCACGTGGGCACTGTCTCTCTGCTTGAGCCAGTTATCTGGCTCTCAACTGCTACTTATTCTTTCCAAGTACTCTATTACTGCTTGGATTTGATTTTTTTGTATATACACAATCATTTTGCTATTGTGCTCGCTGCGTGTCTGCAGATACAGGAGTGCCTCACCTCCCTGCCTTCCCATACGCCCCATCTCTTGCTGCAATATTGATATTTCTGTACCTGGTGGTAAAATTAATTAAATTGTTCTCTATTTATGAGCTGCTTTATTGCTTTAATTATTTATTGCGAGTGCGGCTAATTTGATTTAGGCAATATTTAGTTCTGTTTCAGTAACTTTTCATTTTATAAACAAACTGCTGGTGCGAATTCATTGGCATTAACAACCTGTTATTGATTAGTTTGGCCTCACACTGTGATGAGGAAGAGTGACTGTGTGAAACCTTGAGATTGTAGTGTTAACAGCACATTAAGCTGTGGTTTTCTGGGAGTATTTCTTTGGAAAATGCATACGGGCTTAAGGAAGGTCAAAGCCCCCCCACTGTTTCTGTGGCTTGAGCTTGTCTGTGTAGCAGGGAAGAAGGTAAAGAATGCAGTAGTCAGAAATCGCAATACCTCCTTCTGCTTTCATACCTCAGTTGCACTTCTGAGATGGTTTTTGCTGCAGAGGTTATTTGTGATCAGTTGTAACATCTGTAGTGGTGAGATGCAGCCCTGCCAGACTCTGCATCCCTTATGGGCTGCTCTCTGTTCTGAAGAGCTTAATTCCAAACCCATTAAAACCATAAGGAGGTTTCCTCTTTCGCTTGTACTCATTTCATACAACGTCTCCAGTAATGACTTGTGAGCCTTTCTCTGCAGCATTATGTTCTGCTGACTGTTTGATTTTTAAAAGCCTTAAGAACTCTGTCCTCATAACCAAGAGGTTAAATATCTCCTCTTCCAGCATCTCCGGTTACCTGCAGAAAGGCTCGAGGGTTACACTTGAAAGTAGAAAATGAAGGTCTTGTTTGGAAATTATAGTTCGAGGGCAGTTTGAAGTGTTTCTTGAAGGACAAGGGCTGATCCTTCTCTTCTGTTCCTACCAAAGTGGCATAACTTGCATGCAATGCTTCTTACAACAGCATGACTCTGGTTTTGCTGAGCTGTTGTAACCCAGACTGTGCCCATGGGCAAAGGAACCAGCCTGCATTTGGAGGGCAGTGTGGAGACTGCTCCCAGTACTGCTCTGAGCCAAGAGGCTGTGGGGAGAGCAGGAACTCCCCCCTTTGTCTTCAGAGACTGCACATCCATCCCATAATTTCCTGTCTTTGAACTCCTGCGTGGAAACATGAAGGGTTGTGGGAGATCTTTCTGTACTCTCCTCCTTCCTGACAAATGTCCTCCATTTATTCCATGCTATGGTGCCTTGTTTACAGCATGTGCAGCTGTATCAAGCAGCTGCCACATCTCAAGGCAGAGGTAGCTGCCACGATCCTGGAGTGTCTGCATAAGCTCACGTTGAATCCCGAGGGATGAGGGGCTTTATTAAAAATGTAGGATCATTATCACTAATCTCGAAAGTGGACCGATGCATTTAACATATATAATTATAAACTTCCAAACAAGATGATTTCATCTGGTAGAGCATCTGGGAATTGTGTTTTCATTATCACGTTTCAGAGTGAAAAATCTTCCTGTTCTCTCGGAGGATTTTATGGGATTAGTTGCTGCTGTTTGCTGTTGTGTATGTCTGCAAATGTTTGTACAACTATGCACGCCTCCAATTTATTCTGCATCCTTTTGAGAGGACGTCGTGTTGCCTGGTGCTGTGCTGGGATGGTCCCTTTCCAGTGGTGAGGGAAACAGGAACAGGCTTTTCTTGTGATGGCTTTGAGAAATGGTCTGACAATGTGTGCAGGAGTTTACTGATGCGGCACAGCACTTGCTGGCACAATCAATTTGGGAATAATCAAGGTGACTGAGAAAATCACCTGATAAGATGATTTGCATGAGTGATATTTTCAGTGTGAAATGCAGTAGTAAACGTTCTGATCTGTTTTCATCCGAGTTGTCTAAGCGCTCCTCTGAGCCCCCAGTATTGGGTCACGCTGTGGCTCTGGCCACTCTTTCACAGGTGTAGGAAGAGGTCCCTGTGATGCTGCGGATGAAAATGCCTCACTTTTGAAGGAAGTGCTTCCTCAGTAGGATTTTAAGATAGATGGTACAGTCAAAAATCGCTGCCAGTGTGTTTTTACCTGATAAGAACAGTTCATCTCAGTTCAGATTTTCAAAGGAGCTCTTGGCATGATTGTTGACAACAACTGGTCTTAAACATTTCCACTAAGGAGAGAACCAAGATTTTGGTTTTTACATTTTAAGTTAGTAAGAACTTAATTTCATCCATCACCTTAATTCTCTCTCCCTCTGCCTAATCCTAATTTTCCTAGGGAGGATTCCATTCTAGCAGTGCTGGGGAGAGTTGGTTGCAGTGGTCTGGAAACGTTGTCACAGACATTTAAAGTCCCATTCTTGGAGAAGGAACAAGGCAAACTGACACAAGGAAGGGGGGAGAGGTGTTATTTCTGATGCTTAAGAGCCTGTAATCAAAAAAACATGGGTATTTTTGCCATGACAGCCTAATGTATGCCTGTGTTGGGTTTTTGAAGGGGGGGGGGGTGGGGGGGGGTGTTCTCTGTTAAAGTATGTTGGCACTGTAGCAGCTAGAAATGCTGGTGAGTCAAGACAGGCTCTTAGCAGAAAGCAGAGGGGCAGAAATGGGGAGGACGAGCTTGGGAAGGAGAGCAACTCATGGAAGAAGGCTTCTGTTGCAGGTGGGATTTAGCCCATGTGGCTGGAGATGGCACTGTTGGGAATTCCCCATTTAATCAGGATGCTCTGGACGAGGGAGCTTTCCTCTTCCTCCTCCTGTTTCATGGTTTCACTTGATATCCAGGAGGGGTGCAGACCTTGGGCTGGGCTGGGAACAGGGAATGGAGCTGAAGTGTCTGTAGCTGGGAGGCAACTGTCTGGAGTGGGAACAGACAAGTGTTGGAAGTAACTTGTGCTGAAAAATGCTCAGGCTCCTATTGAGGAAGGATCGTGGTAGATGTATCAGTTTGTGCCAAAAGTGTTGCGTTTCTGGCCAGCCAAGTATGTTTAAATTAGATCTGTGCATAAGGCACTTAAATCACAATCTTTTATAGGGTATTTTTAGAGTATTACAAGCTTTTTTTCCCCCCTGTGATATTGCTTTCCAGTTTCCAGAGGCTAAGATAGGAACTACTGATGGAGGAGCAGGCAGAGCAGGTTTGCTTGGGAATAAGGATACTCCAGAGAGTCTTAAAAGATAGAAGCTAAATGGGAAGCTTCTCCTTGTTGTTGCTGGGGAGGGAAGATGCACTGCAGCTGCCTGCCAAGGGCAGAAATGCAGCTCACCCAGCCATCAGAGAAGCTGAGGGTTCATGGAAACCCACGTGCCACTCTGTACAGTGTTAGGAGTCAAAGGGTTTTGTAACAAGATTGCAAAACATTTCCGCTGGTGCATGCATCTTGGAAAGCAGTTACAAGCCTGTCTCAGGCTCTGAAAGGACCATTCTAAGGGGGATTTTCATTTGGAATTGTTTTTGGGAAGAAATGCTACAGCACTGCCAGCTGAAGTATTGACAGAGAGAAACTAGCACATAATTTGAGCAAAGTGAGCACATGACATGGTTTTTTTGCACGCATTGGAAAAATACTGAAGGCTTGCTGAATTTACAAGATCTCATCCAACGTGTGATTTTTGGTATCTAAAGTTTTAATGATCCTCCCACAAGCAACATAAGGGCAAAATAGAACCTTTTCTGTGGACTTGTAAAGCTTAATTATTTTACAAGAGTATGCTTAACTAATGGAATTAATTGACACCTGCAGCTGAACTGGCTAACACATTCTTTCCTCAAGTGTTTAACAGCTAATAATAATATTTTGCAGTCTTCTGAGGCATGGCTGACTTTGTTCAGCCTTGGAGAAGCTGTGGGTTTCTTCTGTAGGAAGTGAACTGTAACACAGTGAGTCCAAATGCCAGGTCTCCACTTCTAGTTACAGATTCCCAAGTCCCACTTTGCATTTAATGTGATAGCACAGTTGCTCAGCATGACTGTGTTGTGGTCCCATCCTCAGGGGATGTCTTTCTCTGTGCCATCTGAGTTGGGCATCCAGCCCTGAGCTGTTGCTGGCCCCAGTGTCCCCATGCCACCTTGCCTTATGGGACAGAGCTTCCTTGCACAGAGCCCAGTCCTGCAGCTCCATACAGAACTCAGTCACTTATCCAGAAACCCTTTCAAATCATTTCAAAATCAGAATTCTGGGAGTGTGTACAGTGTGAAAAGTGATTCCACGTTTTAATGCTTCCTGAAGCAGAGGAACTCCTGTTATGCCTCTCTTTTGCTTTTAAGCATTTCTATCAAGAGCATTTGAAATCATTGACTTAAATTCTTCTATGCAGCTGAATGTCTCACAGAAGGAGTGAGAATGTTGCTGGAAATTCAAATAATGACTTTGGAAACCAATAGCAACATGAAATGAGCACATCAGCCAGTCACTGCAGCCTCTGTGCTCCATCAGAGGACAAAAGGTTTTAAAATACACCCTGCAAGGATGCCTGTAGTGATGCTTCACAGGGTAAGGGTCAGCAGAGAGCAAGGGACGGGGAAGGAGCAGAGCACTGCAATGCTCCATGAAGTACTTTCCATGCTTTTTCACCTTTGTTGGCCAAAGTTGTGCAGGACCTTCATGTTTGTGCTGCTCAGATGGCAGCTCTTCCCTCCTCATTCACATGGAGTCAAATGCATTCAGCTGGATGTGCATTTATACTGTTATATGTGCTCTACTTGTTCGTCACTGTGCATACAAACCAACTTCTCACTTAAGATGCCCCTCTTGATAAAGATAAGCTTTTGTTTCCTGAAGCACAAAACAAGTGATTAAAGTTGGATTGTTTTGCACTTGTCTGGTGTCTTGATTATAACTTTAAAACAGGACGGTTGATTAAAAAACAAAAAGGATGAGAAATAAAAGGGGATATTAATTTTACTTGATCTGTAATATTGCAGCAGTAATGTCCAATCATTTGTAAGACAGAAAGCTGTAAAATACATCCTGTGATGAGGCTGTAGTAAAACTAAGCATCATCGTAAATAACAAAACTCAACTATTTATAATAAGGTGTGATTGGAGTAAATATGATGGGAGACATTTAATTAAAACTGAGTGAAGGGGTGTTGTAAACATCACCACATTGCCACTGGAAACAGAAAATTAATGTGCTGGCAAAGCAAACAGATAAGACTCTAAAATGCATCTATGGCGACGTCCTTTTGATAAATGTTTCAGTACCTCTGTGAATGCTTTCAGATTGATTCAAGGACATCCCAGTGCCACAATATCTTGCCCAGCCCCTCAGTCAAGGCTCTTGTCCTTATTTTTTTCAGTCAAAACATTGCAAGAGTGTCTTCCATAAAGAGAAAACTGCCTAATACCCACAACTCTATAAAAATGAGAATGCAATTTGCATTGGAGGGATTGATGAGTGTGTTTTCACAGACGTCAAACTGTTCTGATCTTGGTAGCTCTAAATCTTTCTCCGTGGATTGTTTCTTTTCTCTTTGCTATTTTCAGTAAAAATGTCAAAACTCATTTTAATTGATCCGCTGCTATTGTTCTGCTCCTTTCTCCTGTTTTATGTAGAAAATGCTAGATCCTGAAAAGGGGGATGATTCAGCCTTCATCACGGGGACAAAACGTTGTCTAGGATGCAATGCCTGCTACAGACAAGACTTGGAGTAGCCAATAAAATTCAGCCCAAAGTATCCTGTTTTGCTGCAGTGAAGATTTGTCTTGTCCCCACCACACAATTGCCATTCTGTTGCCTCCATTTAGATTCTCTCCTTTGTAAAATACTATTTTTTAAGGGCAGTCTAATCAATCATGCTCAGATTCCAGTTTTCCAGCAGGCCAGCTGTTTTTATCCTGTTGCTTGTAGTGTCACCATGGGGAGATGCTTGGGGTACGATAGTAAGTCTGACTCTTGAATGCATCTACATTTCACAATGTGAACAGCAGCAGCATCTTTGTTTCTTTGCCACCATTGATAATCAACGTTTCTTATTGCATACTGGAGAGATAGGAGGGGTTGGCATCCATTGGAGGGATGTCAGAACCATGAACTTACAAGCTGGTAAGTACTGGCTTTGTGCTTCTGGAGGACATCCTCCACAAAGTGAGGTGGAGAGGAGTGCAGGTTAGAACACCAAGTATGCCGTGCAGACAGATGAAACCAGAGGCCATTAAGAGTCCTATTTATTGAAGTGTGCTTTGTGATAAAAGTACATGAAAATCCTTCACTGCAGGTCCCTGTGTGTGACGACATAAATGGAGCTTTGAATAACACTGTGCAGCATTGATGGGTTCTCATGGTTTTGTCATGCTTTTTCTACTATTTCTGTTTTATGTTCAGTGAGAACAAGTCTCATCCTCTCTAGTCTTCCTGTTTTTTGTACATGAAATGTGCAGCACCATGCCAGGCAGGCAGCCCTGCCAGGGAGATGACAGCACTGCACTGTACCACAGTGGGTGCACTGAATAGTCCTGTGCAGCTTTGTATGCTTCATGGCACAGATTTGTGCCCAGCAGTTCCTGTTTCTGCTCTCTCTTCTTGCCACTGTCCCAGAGCTGGGCTGAGGGTGATGTGCACCACTGGGATAGCAGGCAAATGGAGCTCCCTGTGTTCTCCCTCCTTGTGTATTTCAGTGAACGGGGAGCAGGGCCCCTGTACTTGACATTTTATCAATACTGCCTTCATTAGAAGTTCACTTCTGTTCATTCAAGTTCTTCTTTTAGATGCAATTTGTCACTTCAGTTCAAGTGAGAAGAAGGGGATCTGGGTGAGTGGGGTGGTTGTGTAATTTCTTGGTGTTGCAAAGTGCTCAAGGATTGGATACTGTTGGCATGTTGTCTGATTCTCCCACTGCTGGGGCTGGTTAAGGGCTAGATTAAAATCCGGCAGGTTAAGAACTCTGCAGTTTTGGCTGCTACCCACCAGCTGAGCTTGTAGCAGGGGTTTCATCGAGCCACAGCACTCTTCTGGGTTCCTGCCTCTCCTGCGTGTGGTTTGGAGAAGCCAAAGGTTGGTCCATCAGCCAGTCACCCGCCCTCACTCTAATTAACATCCTAAATAAAAGTGCTGTGTGGTGTGCTGGATGACTTCAGGATGAGTAACCTCCATTCGGTGTCAAGGAACCTGTTTGTTATCAGCTGCTTAATTTGCATCTGGTATTTTTTTCAAATACACAGAAGAAACACTTAGTTTACAAATCAATACATATTTGTATTTCTCCCTAAAACCTACCCCACTCAAGCTCAATGTGGAAATTTGGATGAAGATCTCTTACTAATTAAAACTCTCCTATCAGCAGTGTTGTCAGGCTTCCTAATTCATGCAGAAAGGGCACATTGGTTGTAGGGTCATCACAAAAAACAAAGCTTACATACCAGATTCAAACTGCTGGCCTGGCGTGCTTGAAGGAAATGGTGTTGCTTTCTGTGCTTTGACTTGTATTCATGATGTTCTGATGGAAAGGCTCGGTGGCTTCTTGGGAAACAGATGCAACGTTAATGTGAACAATTAACCCAGTTGTTTTACCATGCAAAAAGGTGCAATTTTCCTCTTCATGAAAAATTAAGACCTGCTTTCATCATTTGGAAAGTGTAAAGCAGACTAATGAAGCAATGTTAGTACATGAATTCCAGTGTTCTTGGTGGGTAAACACACAGCATCGCTCTGCTTGGGCCCAGAGGATCTAAATGCAATCTTAAAACTGAAAACCACAGAAGAACTTGCAATTAAATTTGCAAATGTGTGGTGTCTGAAATGCATTCAAAAAACTGAAATGGGATGGTGTCATCCCCTGAAAATCTGTTGTTTATTCTGTTAATGCACACAGTGTTTTCCCTCTTCTTTAGAGACAGCAACAGCTCTCCAAATAGGGAAGCTGACATGGGGGATTTTTCCTTGCTCGTTAACAAGGTCAGAGATTCAAGACCTGAGTCAAGGTGTTGATAGAGTGGTCTACAGTGCTTGCAGAATCATGTCTGAATGCCCCATGCAGGAAGCATGGTGGTGGTGACAGACTGCCGAGGAGCAAGTCCTGGCCTACTGCACAGGTCTGCCTGGTGAGAGCAGAGCTTGCTGAGCCCCCAGGGGCATCCTATGGGATAATGTGATATTGTGAGGTGATAGCTGTAGAAAAAGTCAATAGAGCTTTCATTCTGCAAGTTCAACTCCTGCTGTAGAACTGGTAAGTGCCAGAATTGCCCATACCCATCAGTGTTTGAGGACTATCCCTGTTAAAAATCCTTCTAGGAGATATAAAATTAGATATGAAATTAATCATAGAATCCTATCATAGAATGGCCTGGGTTGCAAAAGACCACAATGTTCGTCTCGTTCCAACCCCCTGCTATGTGCAGGGTCACCAACCAGCAGACCAGGCTGCCCAGAGCCACATCCAGCCTGGCCTTGAATACCTGCAGGGATGGGGCATCCACAGCCTCCTTGGGCAACCTGTTCAGTGCGTCACCACCCTCTGGGTGAAAAACTTCCCCCTAAATGCTGGCCTGCACCTTACAATAGCTCTCTGAATACCTTTTTGTTGTTGGCTTTTTTTGAGCACTAACAGTTATGTCAAAATAGTGAGAATCACTGATTCTTCAGTGATTCTCAGGGCTGTGCGTGCACAGCAGGAAGTGTGGGCAGCTCCTGCCTCGTGGAGAGCTGCATGGACAGCCCAGCCAAGGAGTTTTGTTCTCCCATGTATGCATGGATATGTCTCGTTGAAGGGGAAAAGTATTATTGGCATTCAGAGAAGAGTGCCAAGATGTGTTTTGAAAAGCATGCAAATGTTTTGATAAGTTCTGGACGTCACTGCTTCTCATGGTGGTTTGTTTTTTTCCTAGCTGGGATGGTATTTCTGCAGTGCGATACTGTATCTCAAAAAGGAATCTGAGTTTACACTGATCTGACTGTCATTTTTATGCTAAAAGGTTGTGAGCAGCTGAGTTAAACTGAAGCCATAATAGATAGGCAGGAAGCCTGTAGGGTCTGTTTAAGGCATCATAAATATGAGTATTTCTCACATTCCTAGAACTCTATTGTTAAGTAAAAGAAAAAGCAAAACTGCCATTTTTACTCCTAAAGACCTCGCTAAAACGATGAATATGTTGTCTTATTTCTTGCTGTTTTACCTATTCGGAGTTTCCACACTCAGTAACTCAGTCACAGTGCCTGCAGAGTGGTGGCTTTGCCCCCAGGCTTTGCTCAGGGTGGTGCTGCCCGCACTGCAGGAGGGCGGCTGTGTGCTGGGGCTGCCCAGGCAATGGCAGCAGGGTGCTGTGCCTGCCTAGGAGGGGGTCTGGTGTGGCTGCCTCGCAGTGCCAGCATCCAGCAGTCAGCCTGTGACACCTACCAGCTGCCCTCGCTGGGCAGAGTGAATTGCAAAGCAGGAAAACCTGTTTTCAGAGTCAGCCAAGTCTTACAGAATTAATAGAAAATGGGCCATGGGGATCGGGATCTCTCAGCTGGTGAGCGCAGCGTTTCAGTTTATGTAGGGTCAGTATTGTTTTTCTTGCTTCAGCATGGAAGAAGTGTGCAAAGTTGCAGTAGTTTGGGATGGAGAGAAGCAATCCACATGCAGTGCTTCTGGTCCCAGTTTCTAACCTTGGTGCTGTGCCCTTTGCTGTTATTAAGCACTGCGTTTTGATAAGGACTTTGTGCACAAAGCCACGGGAATAAGGCCTTTGTCTCAAAGCATCACTGCTCCTTGCTGTGCCAGCTTCTTCCTCCTCCACGTTTATACAGCACCATCCCATACAGCAGTTTTGGGGCAGTAAGAGGAAAAAGTGAAGGGTTTACAGGGATGTGCTCACTTGGGCTGCTTTTGGAAACTCCCTGCATAAAGAATAACATTCACATTGCCTACTGCACAGCGATTAAGCTTGTAAGGGCAGCTAATATTTACATGGCATTTTGAAGGAGTACAGTGATAAATTCCTTCATGATTTTCCAAAGATAAACCCAATATGAAATCCTTGAACAAACAAGAAATGCCACAGGTAAGAGAAAGAGGATGGGCATCCTCACCCTGCGTCCTCAGCCCTGCTGCCCTCCGTCCTCCCTATGCCTTCCATATGGCTCAGCAAAGGCAGCGGCTGTTGGGACTCTCCATCACAGAAGTTTCTCACTCTGCACTCTCATTCCCCTTCTCTGTGCTGACTGCTCATCTTCTTGACTTTAGATCTATATTAATGGGTGTTTGTTCATTTTTCTGTGAATAGATTGGGTTAGGTAAGAAGTAGTTATTTCAGAGTGAGAGGCTGCACTCTCTGCAGAGCTGCCTGCAACTGAGACTTGCCGGAAGCAAAATCAATTGGTTAAACTTTGAATATTTCAAAGTTCAGTACTGCATGTGAAGAACAGAGATGAAAAATGCTTTAATGCACTCAAGCTATTTTTTTCCTGGCTAAAAAGAACGTATCTGATGGGAGAAACGGCATCGCTCGAATTTGCAGAAGTAAACAATGCTACCAAAAATAAGTTAATTGCTAAAATGGCTGCTCTCAGTCCGCAGTAATCCAGCACAGAGGCAGAGCTTTGATGTTCTGTAAACTGACCGTCATGCGCCTGTGCTGCAGAGCTTTGGAGAAGGAATTGATTAAAACATACCGGGTCTGAGCTGTTTTCCTGGCTGCCTGGCATAGCAGGGCACTGGCAGCGAGTGAGGCTGTGTTGATGCAGATGTTGCTGCCAGCACGGCTGCAGTCCAAGTCAAACAGTGTGCATTTCCACGTGGGAAGGCACATGGCTGGGTGCTTTGGCTGCATCCTCTGGGGCTCTGTGGGGCGTGTCGGTGAGAGCAGAGCCCTGGTGGTCAGCTTGGCACCGTCCCACCTGGACAAGGTGGCACAGTGAGTGGGGACTGCTCAGGTGGGAGGACAGCAAATAAAGCTGTGTGAACTTGTTTATTCCTGGGTTCTTGGAGGCCCTTTAGGTCTCTTTAAAGAATTTATTGCATTCTTGGTTGGTCCTTGAGGCTTGTTAAATAGAGGCTGCTTTAAGACCCACAATGTGCAAGGAAGAGCCGTGAGCTCTCCTGTCCTTGAGCAAATGCATTTCTTTTGTATTTAAAGACATGGCCCTTTCTCTCTCCAAAGTCGATTGCGGTACGCCCCGGTTAGTGCTGGAGGAGAGCTAACGGGGAGAATACATTACGTGGCTTTGTATTGTAATCTAAGTAGCCTTGGTCTGCAATGGTCTGCAAATCTCTACTGCCTTTTTATTGTCTTACACGATGTTAAGTACTCTCTATGAACAGTGTGCAGTGTTTGCTCGGTGTTCTTAGCTGAGCCAACTTTGCATGGCAAAATATATTTAAGTTCCCTCTTGAAAAAAGGGATAAGGTTTTTTTTTCCCTCCCATTCTACTGCAGTCCTTCCAAATTTTGCAGGGAGACGATATGAAATAGTGTTGTGCATCTCATCTCTGGTATCTCATAAGTACCAGTCCCTGTGTTGAATAGCATCCTCCAGTGGGGACAGCAGCGTGGTGTCGTGGAAAGCATCCGTGTGACTAACAGGGACAGCAGATTTGAGGAAGGGCTGAAGGGCAGTATAAGGGGTGTTACAGCAGGTATTGTTTCACCAACGTGGTGATGGGGATAACGCTCCACAGTCTGGAATGGCGCAGCGTGGCAGGGTGAGCTCCTGGACCAGCAGCGTGCTGGGAGTGCTTGTCCACATTGTGTCACCAAACACTGATTTTTGCTTTCAAGCAGTATTTACAGGGAGGGATGACAGGGTTAGCCTGACAAGATTACCCCTCTCAAATGATAGGGATAGTTACATCTGCATGTGAAAACATGGAAAGACTTCTCTGAATTTCAGTGGGATAATGTTTGCTAATGTTTGGAGTCTTGCCATACTTAACTCTCTTTATATATAGTATATATGTTTTCTCCTGTTCTGTATTCAGTTTGACTTAAACTTTTCTGCTCACCCAGCTCTGTGGTTGCTGTCTGAATTCTTGGCTGTGACTGCCCCGGCTTTGGCTCATAGGGTTCCTGGGAAGCCCTTCAGCAAGCAGCGTACAACTGTATGGCACCTGGTATTCAGAACAGCTTAAAATGCAATTAAGTGCATAAGAAAAATGAAGATCTGCCTGAAAACCTGTATGTTTTTGGAGTTTGCTTCTCAGTCCTGTTGCAAACCAGTCTCACCTGTTAAGCACACCTGGTTAAGGAGCTGCAGACATATTGCAGCTGTCGGGGTGCTGCGCTTATAAGAATGAGAATTTTATCTGACAGCACAGTGCTGAGTTCTGGCCTGATATGACTGCTTACAAACTCCCCTATTCCAGCAGGGGAAGCAGCCTCCCAGCTGGACCTTCAGGATCATCTCAGCTGATGGGGAAACCAATTCTCCTTTCACCAGCTGCTCTGTAAAGAAGTCTCTATTCTCGGTGGGCAGGTTGGCACAGTTCTTGTTTCTGGGGCAGGAACTCCCAGCACAGCACTGTATGAACAGGCTGAGTAGGCAGGGCCATGGAGGGCATCACACTGCTGGCAGTGGGCGAGTTCAGCAGGAAAAGTGTCCTGGGAATTCAGGAAGTTTTCTCATATCTTTTTCATTCAGAAAATGCTGCAGTTCTGGCAAAGGCTGATGCCTCCTTTGATGCTGATGGTGTCTGACACGGCATTAATGGTGTAGTTAGACATGAAAAACAATGCAGGTAGCATTGATTTGTTATTTTCCAGGTTGGTTAAGTTCCTTGCTATTGAAGAAATGGATTTAAATACTGCTTGGTAGACCAGAGGGAATAAATACAGGTAGGAGTTCTTGTTCTCCCAGACATTAATAGCAAAGCTCCCACCACATGCAGGGGATTCAGGATGGAACCCTGATTGTGCTTCTGGTTTAAAAAAAAAAAAAAAAAAAAAAAAAGTCTAATTTATTGCATTGCTGCTAAATGTGCACCTCCCATCCCTGCTCGTGCAAAGCAGCACTTTGACTGTGCTCCTTAAATTCAGTAACATTGTACATGGGGCAAAACGCTGCTATAGATGAGCAGAAGTATTAAACATGATCCTGAGTAATTAGAACTGCAGTTACTGGGTGTGACGTTCCCTCTGGCTGGATCTGGATGGTTCTCCTGCGTTTCATCACGCTGCAGAACTTGCCCTTGTGAGCTTTGCTGCTTTCTGCTGCTGCGTCCCCATGTCCCAGGGCAGGGGCTGTGCTGTGCCTTGTTGGGCACATGTGGGGCAGCACTGAAGCTCTGTGCTCAGCAGCTGGAGAGTGCGTTATGAATGCAGAAGTCCCTGCAGGGACTGGGAAGGGCAGGCTTTCACTGGGAGGTTATACAGGCACCACATGATGGGTAGAATCTTTTTGTAAAAAAAGAACTTCATTTGAAGTGGGAAATTCGTTACTCTAATGTAACGTGGCACCCGTCTACACCTGGGGAGGTCAGTCTCTTCATTGAACATGATGAGACTCAGGTGTGGGTGGCAGGCAGAGCAAGGTTGCCTTGTTAATGCATCACAGCTGGTGGTGCTCATTTGGGGCAGGGAGCCCATTTTGTCCTGCAGATAAATCCA
Source organism: Gallus gallus (assembly GCF_016699485.2). Classification (NCBI taxonomy): domain Eukaryota; kingdom Metazoa; phylum Chordata; class Aves; order Galliformes; family Phasianidae; genus Gallus; species Gallus gallus. The sequence continues at coordinate 15,890,351 of NC_052544.1, forward strand.
GGCTCCCTCCATTTGCTACCTTGTTGTTGCTCTGGTTAGTTATAGAGTCAGAGTCAGCATGGAAGAGGATTGGGAAGAAGCAGCAGGAAGCAATTCACCACGTAGAGGTGAGTGTCCCAGGTGAGCACCCCAGAGCAGCATTACAGCCATGGCCAATGGTTCATACGATCCAGCATGGCCCAGGGATTCCTTTCTCCTGTTTCCTTCTTTGGGGGTTGTAGTTTCTGGGGGGGAGCCGGGCGAGCCTTCAGCGGAGAACAAGTTAAAGAAGGTTTTGAAGAGTTTGTGAAGATGTGCCCTTTGGTGCAGAAGGGTGGCTGCAGAAATCCTGCGTTTGGTTGTTACATGGGAGTGAGGGGCTTGGGGTTTTTTTTTTTCCTCCCTGTTTTCATCATTCAGAAAGCTGCAGGGTATTTAGCCCAGAGGGAGAGATTTTAGCGAGCCGCTCATCTTATTAATTTGCTCAAAATGTTTGTTAGTTCCAGATGTGCCAGTAATTGTAACACTAAGTCAGTATGAAGTGGCAGCAGGGATGCCATATATTGTGTTTTGTGAGTCGAGGAATAACATAATCCTGAGGTTTCATTGAGTTCCGTGGATATATGTGGAGATGTGGATGTTGAAGGAAGTGCTGGAAATGCCTAATTTAAATTCATCTCTGACTACTGGAAGAAAGAATATAAATCATAAACTTAAATTATGTTCTGCCTTCTTTGCAGATTTCTCTCCCCGCCTCCTGGGTAGGGAGATGGGTGCTGTAAATCCCATGTGAAGTGCTTTATGCTGGCAGTTCACGTGGCAGTGTTAAAAGGGATGCTCGCTGCCATATTTCAGACGTGTGCCTTTTATATCCCATGTGCAACCGTGGTCCTGGGTGCTGCTGCAGGAGCAGTTTGTCTAGACAATGTGCACTGCATGCTCTGATAAGAATATTGGATCGTGACTTAGAGGAAGGAAAAGAGTGGAAAAAAGCCCACAAGATGGCTGGGGGCCTTTTCCTTCAGGTAGTGTGGGACATGGCTTGGCACAGCTGGGAGGGGGACCCAGGACCCTGGAAGCAGTGACACTGAGGAGCAGAGGTGCTGCTCGCATCAGGAGCAGTAGGGGGGAAAAGAGAGAGAGAGACAGAGGCTGTAAAGAAAGAGGGGAAGACTTAGGTCTGTGTTAGCACCACTTGCTATCATACCAGTTCTGGTCCTGCTTTGCTGCTTGGAAGTTATCAAAATCACATGGTGGGGGAAAAAAAAACCACACCCTAAAAATGACCCAAATTCCCTCCCCCCCACGTTTCTTGTTGCTATGTGCTCACCAAGTTTTGTGTTTCATGGAGAGGTTGGGAAGTGTCTCCTCATCTTTACGCTGTGGAGATGCTGAATCTGCTCTTGGGAGGTAGAAAAGGAATTTCTTGACCAAGTGTTCATGCTCTGTGCTGACGGTGACTTCTTGTTTTAAATGCAGCTTAGCTGTACTTCCCAGCTGAGCACAGACGAAGGAAGCAAAAAGTCTGTCAATCTGGTATTTCAGCACTCACTGTAGGGAGGTGGTGCTCAGACTGGTGATGCGGTGATGGCATCCTGGTATGTGCAGGGTACTGCAAAACCAGCAGGAGGATGGCAGTGTTCATCAGTGCTCTCTCTTTAGGAAGCTCTGTCTTCATGTTTGCCTTATGGTTTCTGCAAACACACGGCCTCCTGCAAGAAGACTTTGGGTGTAGAGCAGGAGGCATGGCTGGACTGTAGGCTTTTGGTTGGAGCTTTCTGGGTTTGGCACTCATCAAATTCAACTTTATTTGTGGATGGTATCGGTTATATTCTGCCCCTTTAGTCGTTCTATAGCAAATTGCAATGGGAGTGAGGAGAAGGAGAACAAATCAGTTGAAGAAGCGAATGTATGGGTGTGAGTTTTGGTGGCCTGTTCCCTGCGCCTCATCCCAACACTGCCCAGCAATGTAATGCTGTTGTGCAGTACTTCATTTCTGGGAAGTTTGGATTTTCTCCTGGAAATGCACACTGTGGATGAACCTGAGGATGCGGCCGCTGTTCCGGGTTTCTCTTGTTTCAGTGAAGCTTCAGTAGGGTGTATTGACTAAAAGCTGGTTTAGATTGAACAATCAATTAATACCCCTCAGTGCACACACACAGAATTAATTTGATATTCCCTCGTGTAAAGGCAGCGGGAAGAAGAATATTTTTGGTTAGTTTACAACAGGAAGAAAGTGTATCTTCTAAAGGTAAATGTCACCGTATCGATCAAAGCTTGGAGCAGCATCTCCACAACTTGATGCTATTGCTGGAGGACTGGCTGCATTGAAGATGCTGATGCTTCTTCCTGTCTCTCCTCCTTTAATTCTAAAGGTAGCACCTTTCACAATCGATGGCATCACAAAACTTTTCAAGGTGGGTTTTTTGTGCTTTTTTTGTGCTGCAGTGCACACTTGGCTGGTTGTTCCTGAGATTCCTGGGGAAATCCTGCCTTCACCAGTGCTTGGTGGGGCAGGGCTGGGTACTGAGCAAGGGGAGGGGTGGTGCTGTGCCGTAATGGAGCTAATGGCACGCCACTCAGGACAGCTGCGGGTACATCTGGTGTTAAACTACTGTTATTTAAACTTTATGATGCGAGAGACTGCCAACTCTCCCACTCGCAGCATATAAATTATGTCAATTGCTCATGCACTTTTTTTAACCCTGATTTCTCTTGAATTATGGATGATAGACAGGGCCAGAATTTGCTTTTAGTGTTCCCTTGTGAGCATCTGTATGCTGAGTGCACTGAGCAGTCATAATCTCAGTGTGTGCAGTCAGGGGATGCGTAATATAATTTGTGCTGTGACCATATAGCTTGAATCCCAACCATTAAGGGAGCTTTGAAATCAGGAACTCGAGCTATTTTTGGGCAGGGTGTTTATTTCCTTGAGGGCAGGGGAGTGCTTTGTTTCTACGTCTTGGCAGAAAGCCTCAGGGCTTGTAGATGTGAGCTACTTGTTCCAGATGTGTTTCTGAAAGGCAGCGCGATATCCTTTTTCAGGAGATCCCTCCATTGTTGAAGTTCTGATCTTCACTGTAAGGCAAAATAATAGTTTAGGTTGTTGGAGGTAATATTAGATGGGCTTTCTTGGAAGTACGTGTGGTGGTGGTGTTTGGCAAGCCACGCTTTTGTTGGCTGAGCACGTACCCGTGTTGGTAGGTGATGGGTTTGGTTGTGTAGCAGTGTTGTTTCCAAAATTCCCCTCAATACTGAGCTCACTTCCCCTTAAAGTAACCTGGGGGGGGGACTGCAATGGTACTGTGAATGCTCAGGGCTGAGCTGAGCTGGGTGGCATTTGAACTGTCCAGTGTTGGACGATTTTTAGGTAAACCTTGTGCTTAGAGTGGAGGCAGATGAGGTTAGAACTGTGGAAATGACTGGGGGGAGGGAATTGGGAAGGTTGGGTGCTGGGGCAAGAATTGCTGAGGTTAAGAGCCCAACCCAGGGCTGTGAAGGTGAGGGAAAGCAAGCCTTTGGCTCCAAGGGGGTGGGGATGGGGTGAAAGCACTTCCATGTGGCTGGGTGAATCCTGCTGCTGGAGCTTGAGTCAGGATATGCATTGGGATGGAGCCTGGGAGCCCAGGCTGGGTGCTGCTGCCTGGCTGTGTGTGCCAGCCGTCGTGTTTGTAATGCTGGGAAACAACTGTTTGCATGTGCCACTTTGAGGACTCGTGGATGCTGAGCGTTCAGGACCAGCAGGTCTGGCTGTGAACCTGACCTACTGCGTCCCATTGCTAAACCATGTCCCTGAGTGCCATCGTGTTGCCTAAACCATTGTGCTTTAAAATGACTAAACCAGTACATTGTCACAGTAATGTAAGTATGCCACCAAAGCTTTATTTTCTTTGGTATTTTCTCTATCTTTTGCTGTTGTTTTTTTTTCTACGTTGCTATTTTTTGGTTATTTTTTTCCTGGCATATCTAGGCAGGCACCAGTGTGCTACATAGGCTAAAAATACTCAGAAAGCACTTCCAAAATGCTGAGCTAAATCACTTTGCAGCCTGCGGTCTGTCACATAGGAGCATGTACAGTGCTGTGTTAAGAGATGCATTTGGTGAGTGCAAGTCATTAAAAGTAGGCAGCGCCGTGGCTGCTCGCCGCCACAAAGAGCCACTCGGTCCCCAAGACGCTTTGCAAGCACAGCCCTCTCTGAAGGAAGCCACTTAATCCTTGGGTGAGCAAATATGATGATAATGTTATGTGCTTTGTTGTGTACTGTGATCTAATTGAGATTTAATGCATTCTGCCTTGTCCCCGCCGTGGACTCCCTTTGGACCACGCAGTACAAAGCTCGGTGTTAGCAGCTTTCTTTGCTGTTTCCCAATTTATGTCTGCAAAGACAGTCAGGCGTTTGTTATTTGGTTTGAGCACATGAAGCAGTTGTGCTGGGAAGGATACACGAGAAGGGGGGACAACAGCCTTTCTTGTTCCGTCAAAGCAGAATATTTGCTCAAAGTGCAGATACTGAATGAGCAATCTTTCACTCTCCTGTCTTCCTGTATAATAATTATGTATTTGCTGCTGGTTGTGTTAAATGCATCTGCACCTCTTATGTGATGCTGTCTAATCCTGCAGCAACATTTCAGTATCAAACAGATGGAAATTACCAGCACAAACGTGCACCCCAGCTACAGTGGGAGAAGGTATATCGCAGAGGTGGGACCCCTATACTGCAGCATTGGGCTCCTGACTGGGACGTGCCTTGGGTTTTCATGGTGCAAACTAGAAAGCAGTGGTCTGACTTCTCCTCCAACAAACTGTTCCTGGGAAACAGCCCTGCTCCTGATGGAAGGGCATCTACACACAAATAGAGCTTCTTTGTAGTTTCTTCACATGCTTTGTGCACTTGAGTGCTGTTGAGACAAAGACAACTTCAGATGTGAACTTGGGGGAAACTTAGTTTTGGCTCAGGATGACTCCTGCCATCACACTCAGAGAACAATGTGCTTTTCTCCCTTTCTCCAGCTGCTCATTCACTCCATTTCATGCTGGATCCTGGAGGGATTTCTTTCATTGACCGATTCAGACCCTTTTTTTCCTCCAGAACGAGCACTGTGTGTGTTCTTCCACCTGACTAAGCCGGAGACAGCCGTGTAGTCCCTGTCGTGCTGGAGTCAGTGCATTGCCCCCAGGACCCCTGCGGGAACCTGCTCTGCAAGCACTGCTCCTGTAGGTGTTGGTGAGGATTGCGAGTGCAAACAGAGGCAGGCAGCTCTCTGTTCTGTGCCATTGCTGCCCAAGAATATTTCTGTTGGGGAGTAGATGTGGTGTTTTGTTTTTTTTTTTTTTAAGTCAAATCTATATTTATTATTTAGTGCAGAAAAATCTTTAAATGAAATACAACTTTTGTTTGGTTTTTTGTGTGTGTTTTTTTAACATATGCTCTATCTCTTGGTTGATCCCAGCTTGTAGCAGCTCTGAAGTTGTTTAAATCTGCCCATGCTGGGTGTTAATGGGACCAAGAGCAGTCGAATACATGCGCATCGGTAGGAAACTCAGAAGCATAAAAATTGAATTCTCTCCCTGCCTTTTTCTTCCCTATAGAGAAAATAGGCACCATTAGCACAGAAAGCTTTGGCAAGATGGTATTTGCAGTCCAAAGCTGGAAAGCAGCTGCCATCCCTGGTGTGTTGTTGAGCAGAGGACTTAACTTTTCACTGCTGCCAGTAATCCTATTTACCTGGCTGCAGTGTGCCTGCTGCATGGTGCCTTCTGGACACGTTCCCCCATTACTGATGGGTTGAAGCAACATCTCTCCTTGTGGAGCAGTGTGTGGGTACAGGAGGAGAGCTGCAGCCTTAAGTGATGGATGAGCCACGCTGGGTGGGAAAGGAGCAGGATTCTTCTCTAATGCAGATGTTGTTTAGTGAACTGATCTCCAGACCTTTGCAGTCATCCTCTTGTTGGTCATGGATTTCTTCTGCAGGCTACCGCTGTACCAAAGTGTAGTTAATATCTCATCCCTTTAAAAAAGTAATTTTTGAAGTTTATTGCAGCTGCTCAAACTCTTTTTTCTTTGAGGGATAGAATAGCAAGGCTGCTTATCTGCTGACATAACTAAAAGGTAGCTTAAAGGATGGCTGTAATTTCAGGTAAATTGGTAAAAGCTGTTGTTTCTGTGCACCTGTTCTCACTGTAGAGTCCAATACAGCACCTCTAATTCCTTTACTCCTTTCTGGACAGTATTCTCAAGGGATTGTGGCAGATCTGCCTTTCCTTAGATCCAGTTCCCCAGGCTGCCTGAGAGCTGCATGTGCGTGTGCCAGGGGCAGTGACAGCGAAGGCAGACCAGGGAGTTTCTTCCCTTGTTCCTCACTTTGAAAATGAATATTTTGCTTCCTTTTCTCTAAGGCACCAGGGAGTTAATTTGAGTTATAAACTGATGGAAAAAGCCTAATCCCAGTCTTCAGTCTGAAACACAGCACCTGTCCTTTTGTGCTGTGTGCTGGGCACCCTCACCTGCTGGTTCAGCTTTAAGCTGCTTGGCTTCTTCCTACAGCCAACCTGTGGACAGGTGCAACTGTAGCCTCGGGTGTCTGCAGTCCTCTCCTCTACTTGTAGGATCAGGCGTGTATTGTATTGGTGTGGATCAGCTTAAGGGCAGAGATAAGCCCTGCACTCAAATACATTTTATTCCATTACCTATCTTAAAAGAATAAAAAGCCCTGTGATGCTGCTTCAGCCCAACGCGCTCTGATGTTGATGACTGATGATTGTGGCTTATTCCTGCCTTTTATCCCAAGCTTTCCTTCTTCTATTAAATGTGACCCTTTTGTTTCCATTGGGGGCCTTTGTATTCCAAGAGAAATAATGCTGTGTTGATTTCTATCAGTTGTATTTGTTTTTATTCCTCATACAGAACACTTTGCAAGGGAAGGTAATGAATAGGTGCTATTATTATGTACGTACCTTTTCACATTCAGCTCTCCATGTGCTTTCACAACATGAATGGATGAATATTACTCCTGCACCATGGGTGCAGGCTGCTGCCTTCATCCATGGGCACAGCATGGCCCAGGAGTGCCCTAGGGATGCAGCTCAGGGACACTGGCTGCAGGGCTGTGCTCTGCCCCACTGGGACAGGTGCCCTGCTGGGACCCATGGCTGTGAGCCTCACTTGCAGGTGGTGTTTGCATTACTGCCATTTGCTAATGGCAAAGGGATGGAGGTGTACAAAGGTGGGCATGTCTCACATGGCTGAGCCCATCCCTTCCCTGGCTGTAACATCTACCAGTGCAAATTAACAAAATTCAGATCATGGTATTTGAAGCAAGTAACGCTGCAGAAACCCTTAATTTGTGACAGTTATTTTTATCTACTTTCACCTCTTTGGATTGTTTTCTGTTGTGACTCACAAGCAGCAAAGCTGGTGATTTTCCTACTCCTCAGAATAAAAACAAAGTAGTTAATGTCAGTGTTTCAGTGTTGGTGTTCCATTTCTGCATTGATACCCTCTGAGTCAGTTTTAACAGTGTATGAAATTTGAAGTCTTCACTTCCAAGCAAACTTTATAGTGGGTTTTTACTTTATTGTGTTATCTGTTTGGTAGGCTGTAGCTCTTCCATCAGGTAAATGCATTTCACGTTGCTTCCTCAGCAAGGAGCAAATGTGGGGGGAATAAAAGGTTTGTGATGCATTAGAAATGGCTTTAATTCTTCTGTCCTTCTTTGTCTAAGAAGTATGGAGAGAAGTAACTGCTGGAGGGTAAATGGGGATAAAATGCATGTCTCTTGTTTAATTTAGGAGCTTAAAATGTTGATGCCTATGCTTCTAACCACTTGGTGCAGTATATTTTTAAAACATTTAATATCTGTCAGAACAAGGCTGAAATTATGGACAAATGATTGACAAATGAATATACAGAGAGTGCTGGAACATGACAAGGAGCTATGAGAAAATTTCCCAGAAACTTAAAATTATCACCTTGAGTTTGTAGAGAAGAGGGATGAATAGCGATGTGTTCCTGAGACAGAAATGGTGCCTGGCTCGGGGATGGGGAGGGGATGGGGCAGCAGTGGTTGAGGTAACGTGTAATGGGGTGCTTATCTTGGGAATGGGGGGAGTTCTTGAAATCTGGTGTTCAGGAGTGGGTTTGTTCGTGCTCTGTCGGGCTATGTAAAGAAAGAGAAACCTTCAGCCCCCGTCTTGTGTGATTTCCTGTGCCTATGAGGAAGGCTTAGGGAGCACCTGCTGCTCACTCAAGCTGACCAGCACTGAATTAAGGCTTACAGGCACTGCTGTGTCCTGCACTTCAGGACTGGTTGTTGCTAGAGCAGCATCTATAGCTGGGGATTCTGGTGGATATAATTTCTTTACTTTTTTTTTTTTTGGCTGTTTTGGTGTCGTCCCAATTAAAACTGGCTCATCTGCCTGGCAGCGTGTACATCTGAGTACAGCATTCCCCCTGAGAGCATCCTTGACCCACAGCCAGCCCAGCTTGGCATAGCTGTGAGTTGCTGAGCCCATTGCCATCGCTGGGCAGTAAAACACCTATTTCAGATTTAGCTGCACTCTCAGTAAAATGTGTATCCGCAGCAAATTTCTCTCGGTGCAGTGTTTGGGCAGCAGGCAGGGTTAGGAGGAGAGCTCTTACTGCTCATCTGGAGAATGTGTAGGTGAGGGTGGTGCCCTTTGGAGCTCAAGTTTTCACTTGGTTTTAATGCAGCTGAAAAAACGATTTTGGCTGTGTGAGGCAGAGCTGGTGGAGGCAAGTTTGAGCTGGGAAATACCTCTCTTGCACCATACTGGCCAGCTGCTCCTCCAGCTGGTGGTCCTCAGGGCTTCCCTTTTCCTTGTGTTGTTTTCCTTGCGAAGCCTAAGGAGCAATGGAGAGGAAGGACTCAGAGTGTGGCAGCTGAGGTGCAGCTGACCCGTGGCTGCAGGCTCCTCCCGTGGCTTTCTCCTCCTGTACCCACTTGTACATTGCAGTTTTCTCATTGACCGAGGTTACATGGTTCATTAGGAATGAAAATGGGATGCGTGCAGACCAACAACCAACTCCCTCATGTGGAGCAGCAAAGTGGGTCCTTCCAACAGGTATTTCTCTTTCTGAGGCGTGGCTTAAAACTGATCCATAAAGATGTCCTCATGCGTCTCAACAACACAGATGTAATGCGTGCCCTTTGGGCTGCTGTGTGGCTGTATTTCTCCCTGTAATGGCCCTGTTTGATGACTGGCTCCCACTTCTGGTATACCAGCAAGCTGTTGCACTTGTAATGTATGAGGCTCGAAGGCATTTAGTCAGAAAAACATAAATGAAACGTCTTGGGGAAAAACATGTGAAAAGCCACAGTGCAATCTCAGCGGTTTCCAGCAGGAAGCTGATGCTGATGGAGGTGTGATATAGGAATGCTGCTCATCCCATTGCTCGGGCTGTCTCTTCGATCAGGTGAAGTAGTTGTGAGTCAAACACATTATGCTTCACCAAGAAGTAAAAAAACCACCTGCACTAACACAAACTCCATTACAACTAAATAGCTTCAATACTTTTCCTGTTCTCTCGATGTATATTCAGCAGACGTCAGGCTTTACAGAAAAACGTTGATGCTCAGAAAAAGGCTCTCTCAGAAGGTTTATCCAGCCCCTCATTTTCCCCCCGCTTGTGTGCCTTCCTGTGTGCACTGTGCTAAATGACAGGAGTGCTGCAGGCTGTGCGTGCAGTTGGTGATGGGCTCCCTCTGGAAACCTGTGGAGCCTCTGTGTGTATTGCCTTATCAAAGCTGGGGTGTCCCTCTAAGTGGATTTGAAGGCTCTCACTTGCTTCCTTCTGAGGGTAAGAGCTTCCCTTGGTATAGGATGGTGTCTGATTTGAGAACTTCATATATGGCTGCTGTAGGAGAGGTGGCTCTGCTATGGATCCATGTTTTGAGTATTTGTTTCTGGTGGAGCAGCACAAAGCCCATTCTTCCAAGCCACAGCACACTTCCAGGTAACACTTACAATAGGGTGGAATATGGAAGTTACTGGAAGACCTGGAGTCTGATCATTGTGTTTTAGGTCGTACCCAGTGCTGCTCTCCATCTTTTCCTAGCCGTGAAAGCCAGCGGTCTTTCTATTTGTCTTCCGTTCTTGGGACGTGCCTGAAAAATGTTTCTCAAGAATGAGACTTCATTTCTAAGGTTCAAATGTGCCTCCTCAGGAAAGGGTGTATTAAGGGAAGTGCTGACACTGACATTGCTATGAAGTCTGTAATCAGTCACCTGAAGCCTTGAGCAGTGGCAGTTGTACAGACAGGTGCAAGCCTGGTGGTGTTCACTGACAGCAGAACTCAAGAATAATGTGGTAAGGGTGCACGGTGAGTATTAACTAGAAAAGTTCTCTGTCTATTCATCTTTCAACCAAAAATAAATTATTAGAAAAATGTTGTTTTCTGAGGCAAATGCAATGAGCTGTTCTTTTTTACTCAGTGAGCCTGAGAAATTGATGCACCGAATGAGAAAACAAATAGTCAGGAAACTGAAAAAGAAGCAATTCTGTACGGTGTGAAATAATGTTTGACTTGTGCATGTGTAAGAGAAAAGGAAATATACAGTAAACAAAATAATACTTTTCCAGTAAATGGTATTATTGCAAGGTAATGAGTCAAAAAAAAAATAGCAAATAGATTGATGTGAGGCTTTAGAGTGCCCCTTAGAGAGAAACACAGAATCTTTTGCTCTTGAACCACTGCTAATATTGCCAGATGTCTTGTAACTTTCATGTTGGTGTGATGAGCGATGGCCAAGCGCATGTCCCCCTTCCATTGCAGCAGTGTGTCTGGGGGGAAGCCAAGAACAAAGCAAAGGCAATGTGTGGGGCTGGGTTTAAAGCTTAATAACACGGCCAACTGGAAGCATCTTGTTTGTTCAGCTTGCCTCTGGCAGCTCTGTTGGTGATATAATTGGAGAAATCACCAGGAGAACACGCATGTCACCTGTAGTTATTTCATTATTGAATTTGACCCTCTTCATGGTCTCTACCACAAGAACTCCATTGAAGGAATAGCAGGAAGATGCATGACACTGTTATTGATTTCTCATAGCTTTTATTGCCGCCTGTAGAGTGCTGGGGCTTGCTGTGCTGGTCAGAGGATGAAAGGGAACTGAAAGCAAGGAGAGCCAGGCAGGTCCTGGGAGGGGGAGCGAAGGGCTGGGGCAGGCAGGAGATTGATGAGAGAGATTAAAGGCAACAAGGCTGGTTTTGAGCAGTCACCTGTGGGAATTTCATTGCCTTTCTTCAGAAGAGCGTGCTCTTCTGACACAGAGATTTGTCAAAGAGACCCAAGTATTAATATGATCCGTTCCCTCAAGATCTGACACTGGAAAGTTTCTGCATTATTCACACAGTGCAGCAGTGGGATAATTAAATGCATGATCAGGTAAAACAGATCCATGTGTGTGTTCATACTGTTCTACTTGCCAGGTTGTTCACAACACACTGAATCCCATCCTTCCAATGGGCGCAGGCAGCATCTGCACGGACACCTACGTAATGTGTGCTCAGCATTGCAGGCTTGGGCACAGATCTTGACTTGCTGCACGGCAGCAATGGGATAAAACTGCCTTCAATAAGAAGTGCTTATCACAGATAACTGCAGATAAACATTGAATTAAGAGCAATTTTATGAATTGCCTTCTTAGGACTTTCAAGAGCAGAACAATCAGGCAAATTGTGCGTGGTCGTCTCATGGCAAGGACCTAAATACGTATGGTCTCGTTTCGGTCCATGTTTCTTCCTCAGTAACCTGTGTGAATACTTTAACATGGGTTTGATCTTTTGATTTCTTTTGGCTATTCCTCATGTTGGTACCCTCATAAACCACAGTGCCATCCAGAAATGTAGTTTAATCAAGCTCTTGGCCTTGTCGTGGTTAAAGGCATTTAAAAGTGGGCAAAAATTAGTCTAAATACACTGGGATTAGCATCGTTACTTGATATTTTCAGATGCCTTTTCATATTATTGCCTCTAATGGGCTTCATAGGTCTGACAGGTACATAAAATGGCATTGATCCCTATTTTCAGCTCTAACCATTGACAGAGAAAGTCATTCTATGATTTTGGGTGTTTCATGCTGTTATTTGTGGAATAACTGCACATCATTGCTGAACGTGGAGCAGTTGTGGTGTCTCTGGTATTCAGTGGCAGGCACAGATGGTGCAGCTCTGTTGGTGTCAGCACCATAACTACTGCCTGTGGGACTCCTGCCTGGAATATCCCTTTCCTTTTAGGCATTTATTCTTTTAAACTCTGCAAGAATTCTCAGTAGGAAACCTGAAACAATGGGAAGTTTTGGTAATTTTTGTTTGCAGGAAGGTTTGTATGTCATCCCATGTTTCATTCCCTGTAGAACATCCTCCCTTGTGCGTGACTGATTTGCTCCCCAGCAGAGGCTGATGCATCCCTCCCCTCCTGCTCAAAGATGTCTCCCCCAGTTATCTCCTGAGCCTGGAAAGCAAATAGTTTGTATCCTTACAAAAATATGTACTTGAAGACATCTCATTTCCTGTATTTTCCTCCAGGACGAGTAGCTGGTTTTGCTTTGTAAAAATAAATAAGTTATAGCACCAAGGGCAAGTAACAGAGCTAATGGCCGTGCTGCTGCCATTCCCTGTACTGGGAGTTTCACTGCACCTTCTCTGCTTCACCATTTCCATAACAGGAGTACAGTGAAAAAAAGAGGAACTCATCAAGCAGTTCATTATGAAGTTCTTGCTTTGTTTCCTTTCTTATTTTATTGCAGTAGTATCAGTGTGTGCAGCACTGGCATTTGCTAACTACAGCAGCCAGGTGCAATAGTCACGCATCTGAACTTTTGTTACTTCAAGGCATGTGTTAAAGGTGTGCTGGGAAGGGAAGCTTTGAGGTCTCGTGCTGCTGCCTTGGATGCTGTGTTGCCAGCAAAGAGTGAAGTTGTGGCAGGTCACTCTTACGTGTCCGTGCATCTGTGTTTGTGAACAGGGAGCAGAGTAGTGCTCAAGCACACGTGGCTATGTATTCAGTTGATGTATGGACATCTGCATGTACCAGCAGTGTATACCTGACAGCAGTAAAAAGTGCTTGCAGGTGCAATGCTTCAGACCACAGCAGGTTATTTGATTTAGAAGAGGAAAATGTTGGAACTCAGTGTCAAGGTATGGAAGGGGTGGCTGCTGACCTGTGAGCTTGTTTCATTCCTTCTTGGAAGCAACAAATAGAATTTGGAGACTGTTTTTACAGTGTTATGGAAGATTTTTATTTTACTGTTTTACAACATCTGCCCTGGAAGCAGTTGGAAGTGGGAGCTTCCAGCTGTAGTTCTACCCACCTCTGGTTCCTCGTAATTAAATATAAACGTAGTGATTTCCATTTCTGCAGTGTATAAGCGACCTGTAATAAGCAGCAATATGATAGAGCTGTTTGGTTTTTGGCTTTGCTCTGTGTGTGACAGGTTTGTCTGCTTGGTCTTAATTGAAGTCGATGCTTGTCACCATCCCAGCCTTTCCTTGAACTCTTTGGGAGCTTTGCTGAGATAAGTAGGGTTGGATTTGGATGTTGGGAACACTGAATTACCTGATAGCTCAGGTCTGATCTGTAACATGTTTAGTGACATGCAGTAGGCAGATGTGGCCTCAGTCATTATAAATTAATGAGCAGCCAAAGGATGCATATCGCCCAGTGTCTAAGCAGAGCAATAGCATCTTCATGTCCTTAAGTCTCACTTGAGGTGAAGGCGGCCATTAGCACCCTTCCACAATTGCCAGGCTGGGTTGTTGTACTGCCTGTACCCCGGCTTTGTTGGCTTTTGAGTGCAATTCCAAACTTCTCGTGGGCAGGCAGAAGCTGATCTGACGAAGCGAAGGCGATTTGTGGATGTACACAAATGGGCTGCTTCTCTCCAGCAAACTGACGTGAGTGTAACGCCACAATTCAGTCGCTAGCCATGTTGGGTAAGCCTAATTCGCATTGAAAAGTGGCTTGTTTGGCAAGATGACCAATTTTTAACCTGAGCGTATGACATTCTTTGCAACTAATAAATTAAATAAGTTATATTGTGCAGTGAGGCTCATAAATACCACACGTGCTCACTTGGTGGTTTCACTTGATTACCTTTCCCGTTTCTGTTTTTAATAATCCTTGTAAGAGTGACGAATGCAGTCACATCTAATAACACGGCAGAGCTAACGATGGCTGTTTGCTGCTGTCCTGCCTGTTTGAGACTGGGTCCCGGTGTGTGGTGCTGCAGGGGGTTGATTGGTTACCGGGGTAAAGACAGCAGAGCTTTTACAGTTGGAAACCTTCCATCCTCTGGCTTTCCACCGACTCAGCTGTGTTCTGTGTCCTGTGTTTCTTAGTCTTCCTCAGTGCAGGGCCCGTCTGCATGGCTGAGCATGCGTGTGCGGACCTTTAGTTCCTCCAAGGAAGATTTGGGGAGTAATTCAATCAAGGGACTATGAGCAGCATTATCAGATTCTGGCGAAGAAATCATATGTTAACACTCTGCTTGCTCACGTGTTGCTATCAGTGGATTTGGGTGTCAGGATTACTGAATACACAGCTCTTGCCTTCCACGCTGCTTGTGGGGTGTCCATCCCACCTCCCTTTCTGAGTGTTCAAACAGGAGTTCTCCATCTGGGAACATGGAATAAACCAAACTGAACAAAAGGAGACACGAAAGCACACAGGCTTTATGAGGCTTCTCCATAGTAACCAGGTGGTGATAGAGAAGCCAGAGTACTTTCCTGTATAATCTCGTGGTAAACAAATCTTTGCTGTGCTGTTTGAAAAGAAAAACAAAAAAAACCTGGTCTTTGCAATAGGAATTGCTTCTGTTTTCAGCACTGCCAAGTTGATATTAAAAATCATGATACTTGAGGCTCGGAGAGGACTTGGTGCTGCTGTGTGTGTGATGGCCGTTGGGGCAGGATGTAGCCAGCAGAAGGGGAATCACCTTTGGTGAGGTGCATTATGTTGTCCTCAGCTGGTGCTGGATATGGGGTGATTTGCAGTGATCAGCACAGGAAGAGCTGTGCTGTAGTTGTATCTGAATTACAGACCTCTCAGAGGTCTTTTCCAACCTGAGTGGTTCAGTGATTCTAGGATGCTTGGCCAGAGCTGACCTGAGCCTTTGTGCTGCTCTGAAAGGCAGCAGGGCTGAGTGCTGGTGCCCTTGGCATTGAGCTCACCTGGAGGTCACAAAGTGTGTATTCTTGAGGATGTTGTTCAGAAGCCCTGGAACAATTAGTAAATAAAGAATATTCAGATATGCTTTCCAGGGACTGTATTTTTTGCACTGCTCAGAGATGCTCTGACCTTCTAGTTTATTATGAGTCAGGAAAAGTCAATATTTCCTAGCTTGCCAAGGTTGGAAGAATTTTAATGAGTTATTGAGTCAAATAGTTAATCCTCCAGCAGCAGATATTTCCTCCCCTTTCAGATAAAACAAAGACTTAACGGGGACCAAACCAAATGGGGTTTGTAGAAACTTTTGCTTATCTTTATGAACGTGCTTTAACCCCTTATTGCTTGTAGATGAAAAGTGGGCTCAACACTGGGGCATTTCATGTGGCGTTAAGTGGTTGGGCAAGCAGGGACTGTGTGGTTGTTAGCAAGGAATTTAGCATTAAAAAAAAAATAGGACCAGTAAGTTGAAGCAGCTATTGCTGATGCTCCTCATGTCTCTATTATGTGTAATAGAGGTTTTGGGGTGAGAGGTTGGGACAGACCAAAACTCACCGAGAGCCAATCCTACACGTGGTGAATGTGGATAGCTGGGGTTTGCATCAGCCCTGCTCTGCTGGTCCAGACCGAGTCACGGCACAGGGGGTGCTGCTGTCGGAAGGCTGTGCAGAGCAGGCAGCAGGTTGTGCACTGCTGAATGTTTATTCCTCCTTTAATCATGCCTTTTGCAGCTTCCCTTTACAATTTGCTGCTTTGTGCGTTCCAATTAGCATAGAATAATCTAATTCCCTGCAACTCTCTTTTCTGAGTATAATGCTAATTATTGCTCTGAGTAGTGGCTTGTTTGGGAGTATCCTGTCCTATATGAATTATAATGATGTTCTGCTGCGAGCCTTCTGAATTCAGAAGCAGAAAATGTTACAGCACTGGGGCAGCTCTTTTAATGGTATCAAACAGCAGACAGTTTCAGTAACATTCAGAACATTATATGCAATAAGTCTGCCAGACTGTAGGCTTTCAGAATGGCTCTTTGAGTCCAAGTCATGCCCAAATTTTTGGCACTGAAATACTGTAACTAGTTTTTATTCTAAGGTCTAATTTTGCAAAAGCCTACAAAAATGGATGGCCCCATGTCCACCACTTCTCAGGGAAGCACTGTCAGCACATACTTGAGATTTGGATGACTTGGAGCTGGAGGTCTGGGAGCACAGAAGTGGAGATGCTCTGTAGATTGCCATCATACTGTTGTTCAGAGGAGTGTGCTTTTAGCCTTGGAAACCCTTTAGCTTCTGCACTTGGGATGGTTGTGCACTGCTGTGCAGCAGATGAGGATGGTCTGTTAGGTAAATAATGCTAACGCTGATTTATTTTTTTCCCCTCTCTCTGTCCAGTACTTTATGGTCAGGATGGCCTGCATGCATCGTGTGAGAAGAAATACTGCGGCCGAGGGAGTAGGTGTGTGGTGAACAGGGACACCAACCAGCCTGAGTGCAGGTGTGTAGAAGACTGCAAGTCCAGCTACATGCCGGTGTGTGGATCTGATGGCAAGTTTTATGAAAATCACTGTCAGTTACATCGAGCCTCATGTCTGCAGAGGAAGAAAATCTACATTATCCACAGCAAGGACTGTTTCTTCAAAGGTAGGACATCATTAAAAATGAATACTTCTGTATAACGTCCATCACTCATCTTATGGTAATCCTGATAAATGACTGAATAATGTGCTTTATTTCTAAGAGATGAATTTATAAAGGATGATTGATTCTGGGTCTCTGCAGAATAGAATGCAATGTTTTATGCAGTTATCTAAGCTCCTGGGTGTCGTCACCCAAAATGTAATCAAACTGCGATCTAATCAATAATTAACATCGGTGCATGCTTTGTGTGCACTGTAGTTCTACTATTCAGTGCTTACAGCTTCAAGTCTAACCTTTTACAAGCTGAATCGTTGGGTAAGGCTTTGACAAGGACTAAAACGTTATGAAAAATGTATACAGTGTTAACAAAAACTTGTTGCACAAGTGAGGGGGGGGAAATATTCTCCTACTACTGGATGTAGAATAGAAGCTGAATGTCTACCAGCTGAGCAGTATCGTTCACTGACTGCTCTACAAGCCCTGGCAATGAGGATCAGACAGATGTGGTAGTGTGGTCGACTGCTCTACAAGCCCTGGCAATGAGGGTCAGACAGCTGTGGTAGTGTGGTCATGCTGGGGACATTTAGGGATCCATCATCTCTGTAGGGTCGACGTTTTCCTAAGAGCACCACAGCTGATAACTGCATTTTAGCCCATGTGGGCAAATGACACAGGCAAAGGAGAAAAGCTGTTGAGATGAAGTTAGAGAAGCGGGAAACATACCATCAGAACCAAAGAACAACAACAGGCAAATAAATGATGAAGTATTGGAGATATATTCCTGCAGAAAAGAAGTGGTAGATCAGGTGGTTGCAAAAATGTCTGTGCTCAGAAGTGAAACATTTCAGAAGGCTTTCTGAGGCTGCGTATTTGCACAGAAAGAGAAGGGCTCTAAAGCAAGGCTTATATGCAGCTGCCCCAGAATGTTTGCTATTTTGTGACTTTTTTTTCCAGATCTTTGATCTAGTTGATCTTTGGATCAACTTTGTAGCCAAATAATTATGTATGTAATGCAGAGGGGAAAAAATAGATGTTTCTTTGCTATGCCAGATTCATTGGCTTACTGCTGAGATTTAGCTCATAGCAATATGGGCTCCTGTGAATAATAAGCCTGAAATTTCTGACTGAAGATAGAAGCCTTGCTTTGGACTTGGTGGATCTCCTGTTCTGATCTTGGAAAGCAATGAAGTTGTTATGAAGGCACATGGAGGTCATGTGCAGGAGAGGAGGTACGTGATCAGGAACTTCAAGAGGCAGAGAAGCTTCACAATCCTGCATTGCGTCTCCCCTTGTGCCATGAGATCTGAGTCCAACAGGCATTCAGCTGTGATAGCAATTCAGCTGTGATGATGTTAAAGACAGTTTTGGTTTACCAGTAGGATGCAATCATCTGCTGTTGTTGGACAGGTATGATGGTGAATTTCATTATTGCCACTGCACTGGAGTACTGTTAGGATAGAGTCTTGCATCTCTTTCTGTTAATAACTTGTGGGCTGTGTACCTTCTGTCACAAATCAAGTGAGGCTGCAGTAGTGGGGGGAGTATGAAATAGTGCCAGGGAGTGGAAGAAGTCGTAAGTTATTTTACTTCTAATGAGAGGTCATATCAGGGCCATGCTGGAGTATATCTTGGAAACTCATTGTCAAATGTGCCTCCGTCTACCAAAGAAAGATTAGAGTGGGCTGTTGCAAATATCTCCAGTGACATTTATGTGATCAAATATGAAAATAATTCTTTTATCTTCAGCTCAGTGGGCACTTGAGGCCCTGAGGAGTTTGACTATGTGCACAGCTATCCATCAGAAGCACTCATTTACTAACACTTGCAAGTGCGTGATGGTAGAAGTGTCTACTTAAGAAAGAGGGGCCCATTTAAAGAAGCTTTTTATAAAGAGACTTAATTTATCTTTGTGATACCCTTTGTAGACAGGAACACCTTACAGTTCTTGTGTTTTGGAGGAGGTCCTGAGACACCAGCCCCAAAATTCAAGACTTGTCTGCGCTTTGCTCAGCATTGCGAAGTCTTACTCTGAGGGCCTGTTCCTGGTCATAGAGTCATACGGTGGTTTCAGCTGGAAGGGACCTTAAACCCCAACAGTTGGGTCTGAGTGGGGGGAAACACAGATCTTCATTTCCAGGGTGCTCAGCATCCCCCAGACCCCACTCAGTGCTGCAGGTTTTCCTTTTCCAGCTCCCCAAAAGATGCCTACAGACACATTTTCCATTCTTGTACACAGTCTGCCTTTTCACAGTGATGTTTCTGGCCTGGGTTTTTATTCATTCCTTATCGCGTGTACTGTTGAAGAAGATGAGTTCTCATTGCAGTAATCAGTGCCTCTGGAATGGCTGTATTATACCTAATGATACAATGTCACGCTTGAATGCTGAACTGAACATGCCATGAAATGATGTCAGAAGTTGTAGTTTCGTGTCCCAGTTTGAAGTAACCCTTAAACTCTTGCAATGGGGCACTCCTTAAATCTGCTTTCCAGCAAAATGAAGGCTTTATGGAAGGAAAGAAAGAAACAAACTCTCTTCTTTTCCACTGTGTGTAATAATAATAAAAAAGTACTTCTCATGACTGTCTGCAGAGATAAAATGTAGGACAAGAAAGAGTTTACCTTAAGGGAGAATAAACAGGCAGAGTAGGACTGAGGGGTATTTGGTTTTGGCTCTTCTTTGTGATATGTGGCTCCTGGGGTAACCATCCGTGTGTCCTTTCATTTCTTTATCATTCTTGATTTACAAACGGGAGGCTAAAGTACAACTTCTTTATATCAATAGATCTATATTGAGCTGTTGATCTACAGATAGGCACAGTAGCATTGTAAACGTAACATAAGTTTTGTGACTGGAGAAGTATCTGAAAGGTGCCAGATGTACTGTTTCACCTGGATGTTAGGTATATATCGTGGGCACGTGCTGTCTGTTTGTTTTCTCTCAAGTAAACAGCTTACTTATTTGAGTCTAATTAGGCTGCTGAGTGGGCTTTGTCCCAGTTGGCTTCTTCAATTAGGATTGAAAGACCTGCCCAGAAGTACACAGATAGCATCTGTGTGCTCTGCTGGTTCATCCAGTTATCAGTGAGAAGCTGGGGGGCTGTCAGGGGCAGCAGGTAAAAATAACCTCCGTTCCCTTCTTGGGGCTGATCTCAGTTTATCCACAGTAGGCTGATAACAAAGCTCTGTTTCTTTGTGTGTTGGTATGTTGGGGAGTGATTAAAGTCTTTCAGCATTTTCTCCATGGTGTGACTGGTTTCTCAGCATACAGAGGTGGATTGCGTCGATGCTGTGGCTTTGAAAGGTTTCCCCAAGGGCAGCAGCACCCAGTCTGCAGACCTGGAGCTGGCCCTGCTGGGAGGGCTGGTGAGATCCAGGAGTTGAAAGAGGCAGAAAAATACCAACGCTCCCCTTTTGGTGGGTTGACAAAACAGCCCATAAATAGGTAGGAAATGTTCCTTAGCGGTTGAGACCCAAAGGGGAGTGCCACAAGTCCTACCTCCAGGGGTCTCTGAGGAAATGTCCCTATTACACCGAGCTGCTGTGAACCCCTCCCTGGTTTGGTCTTCACCGGTATGGAACAGTTTGGTTCTCTCGTAGAATAAGGCTTTGCTTGGGACTTCCTGACTTCATGGTTTTTTTTATTCATTTCTTTTTAAAATGTGTTTTTACCACTTTTGTTTTCTTGTTGTCATAGAATTGCTTGGAGATTTTGACTCTGTAACAAAATACATCAGGAGAAAACAATTTTGCTCCTTACCAAAGAAGTTTCTCATCCCCGAAAACACTCCAGTAACTGAAAACCAGAGAGTTGTCTGTGCTTGTAATGACAATTGTCCCACAGATGTCCAAAATGAGCAGTTGCCCTTGGAATGTTTCTATCTGAATAAATGCCTCACATAATGCAGCTATATCATTTTAGCTCAGTGATTTGGACTATGCTTTGCTCTTCCATGGCAGCAGTTCCTTTATTTCCACTCTATTCATTTTTCTTTCCTTTTGAGTTCTTACACCCACTCAGTCTCTTCACTTATTTTTTTTCTCTTGTTATTTTTGGCCAGCAGAAGCTGCACATACACCGCTCAATACAGATTTTCTTCTCTTCCCTCTTTCCTTTCTCCTCAAACACAGGAACAATTTACTTCCCTAGCATTGAACATACACTAAGAAAAAAACAGCTCTTCAGTTTAGTGCCATGCTTCTCCATTTGCAGGATATTTAGTGCTGTTCTCCCCCTCTCCCACTTCTTCCCTCTCACTGTTTTCTGTGAGATCAGCAATCCTAAAGTGCCCGGCATCAGCTCAGCCCTGTTAGAGGAAGGGCAGGTATGTTACTGCCCAGGCTCGTGCCTTATTTGCTCTGGTTCTGGCATACTCTGTTTATCCAGGTGTATCATCATTATCTTTAATGAGAAGCTCAGCTTTTCCTGCTGGGGTGTGCGGTGGCTTTCTACTGCTGCTGGTCAGATTTAGTTGGAGCTCTCGCACCATTCAGTGCAGCACAGCTGACCACGTTCTTCAACTTCCCATCATGTAAATGCACTGTATCTGTTCTGATTACCTTATTCTTTAATGTTTTAAATTCAGTCCAACTTCTACTCCATGTCCAATTTTATGACATCTGACGGAGCTTATGTGGAAAAATGGGGCATTATAAAAGCCCATTCATGCTCTGGTATTCTAGTCCTGTTCTTGTTCTTTCCCTGCCCTCTCCCAAAACGTCAGTAGTAATTTTTTCAATAATTTGCTGTTATTACTTAGAAGTATTTCCCTAATAGAAAAAAATATTTTAATTTTCCATCTCACCCAAGGACAATTTTTGCCTCATAATAAATCATACTTTTGTACTGATTTGGGATGGAAAGTGGAAAGAAATGAGTGTGGAATAGCACCTGCCTGCCTTCTCTACACTCTGCACACAGTCCTGCTGCTGAGTTTGAGCTTTGCAGTGCTGCTCAGAGGACATTTCATACCACAAGCCTTCTCTGCAGCCTCCCAATGTAGGCATTGCCTGTATGCCGATGCCTGATGCTGTGCCACCCCAGACCTGGCTGGGAGCAGCCCTGAGCATCCTGCTCAGAGCAGGAGGTGACACCGGAGGTCTCAGCACTGAGGCCACTCTCAGCTTTGGGTCATCCATGGTTTCACCATTTCACGGTCTAAATGACATCTTTCATTTTC
This sequence comes from Gallus gallus, assembly GCF_016699485.2. Lineage (NCBI taxonomy): Eukaryota > Metazoa > Chordata > Aves > Galliformes > Phasianidae > Gallus > Gallus gallus. The sequence continues at coordinate 15,912,326 of NC_052544.1, forward strand.
GACTTCTTAAATATCCTTCCTCCTATTCTCAGAAAGTTGGTTCTTGCTTGTTCTTTTTATGTTATGGAACATTACAATCTTCTGCATGATGACAGAAAACTTACAATGCATAAATGTTCAGAAGAATTGCAAACTGGGAGGAGAAGTAACAAACCAACCAGGCTGATAACTCATGCAAAGTAGCACTGCAGCGATCTTCAGTAGTTATGAGTTCAGCCTCAGGTGGTGGTGGTGGATTGTTTCCTCGCTACTTTATTTATTATCCATGTGTCAGTTTTGTTACTTGCAGAAGTAATTTGCTCTAAAAAAGAGGTGTAGGATGACTTCTGTTGGCTTTTGCATTCCGATGCTTTTTCTAGAATCCAATGCAAAGTAAACAAACGCCTTTACTGTATGGAAAGCTGTTGGTCTGGAGGTGGGGTTACAGTGAGCAGCAGTTACTGACAAAGGTGGTGTTTCTGGTTTTGGAGGTTGGAAGTGGATGTTCTTTAAGGCCCCCAAAAAACCAACCCACAATTGAGAAAGGCCAGGAGATCACTTTGAAATGCAGTTGAAAAGGTTGAAAGGTTGAGATGAGCATTAAAGGTTGAGATGATTTGATTGTAATGAAGGCTGCTGGAAACTAAGTCAATGAATCTGCATATATCAAATATATTTTAGAATTAAGAGAGACTTGAGTGAGGAGATTTAGGAGTGCTTTAAAGATGAAAAGGACTGACATTTGAGAGTGGCTGATTAAAAGGTGTTCAGCCCAAATGCTCATTTCTGGGTGCTTTGTAAGGGGGGGGGGGGGGGGGGGGGGGGATTTATCTGCCTTTCCTCCTCAATCTGAAATGGAACCGTTCTCCTGAATGCTAAAACCTGGTGAGTGATCTGCAGGTCAGGACTGCCTCTGAGTGACTTAAGGCTCTTGGGGTGGAATTGGGTGCTCATGGTGGGTCCAGGTGTGCATTCAGTCCTGATTCATGGAGCTGTTCTGTGCGGGCGCAGGCATCTCTGCTGCACCTGCAGATCCCATTCCCTGCAATGGAGTGGGGATCGCTCACAGATTAAGACCCACAAGGGAGACTTCCAGGTGAGATTTAAGTGGGGGGCTCATGCTAATGGTATTTTGTGTTTTCCATCAGTGTTCCAAGAAGGCTTTACAAAGATTAATGAATTGGATCTTGCAGCAGCCCTACATTCTGGAAAAATAGTAATCCTCATTCTACACAGGAGGACTGCAGTGTAGGAGGGAACCAGAGGTTTCCTCAAGATGGTAGAAGTGACCATCAGAGCTCTTGCCAAATCATCCCTTCTTGTAGTCCCGCTATACGTCCCTTAAAAATCCCATGGCACGTGCTGTTCTTTTTCCTATACGTTTGCAGGGCTGAAGGGGAGGGAAGGTCTGGCTGAGGCTGTGAGTCCCAGACAGCAGAGATGTGGCTGTGGGCAGTGATGTCTGAATGGGGAGCTGTGCTGTACATGGCACTCACAGTAGCACACTTTGAAGCCCACCCAGCTGTGATACTACACAAAGAGTGGCTCTGTGTTCAGTTTTGTGACAGAAGAGGAAATACTGCAGTTTTGCAGGCACACTTGCAGTCTCCTTATCTTGTAAGGATCTTGCTGAGCAAAAAAATTCCCCCAGAAATGAATGCATGTGATGGAGAAAAGTGCTGCTTGGGTTTATTTCGCTCATTCAGTTAAAAAAAAAAAAAAATCAGAGGTGGGAAGAGCTGCACAGTGTGGGGCAAGAAACACACCTGCTTAAATGTAACCTGCATAGTGAACAGGCTATGGTGTGAGGAGTCTGCACAACAGGAAGGTGTTTGTTTTGCTTTTAGTGGGGGTTCTTCTCACTGCAAACAGCCTGATGGGCAAACACAGGTCTGCCTGCAGAGGGTCCCCCTGTAAAACCCTTGGTGTTTTCTCTCTTCCCACAATGATTACAGTCTCCTTTCAGGTCTGTCTCAACGGACTTGCTTTTCCCTGCTTGCTTGCTTTGCCTCTGCCACACGGGTAATGCAGTTAAAGAGAATTTAACGGCTGCACCCGTTGTTTGGGGGGTAATGTGAGGAATTTTACTTCTGAAACAATTTCAGGGGAATAACTGAAGAGTCAGTGGGATTTTATCTGTTCATCCTGTTCAGATCATTATGATCGAGGCATAGAAAAGCCTCAAGGGACAGAATTTGATTGCATCCAGAATACACGCAGAGCTTTTGCCTTGCAGTCAGAGCTCAGGCAGTGCTTGGCTGGGCAGTGGGATCGTCTCCCCTTTGCCCTGGCCCAGCAGCCCCAGCCCTGGCTCCTCCTGCAGGGTTAGGGACACCGTGATGCCCTGCTCACACGGCACAGCTCCCTCCATCCCTGCTCTCCCTCTGCTGAGATTTTTGCCATTACTGTGATTTTGTTGACCTTCCCCCCCCCCCCCTCCCAGTAAATCTGGAGGAAATGCTGCAAAAACATTTGTGGTGAATATTTTATTTTAATTCTGTCTATAATCACTTTGGCTGAATCTGTGGCCCCTTAGTTTGCTATCCAGGACTATTTTAGCAAATTGGTTTACTAACAGGCGTGTTGCCAGCGAGCAAATGTTCTTGGCTATTTGTGGAAAGTGGGGTTTAGCTTTGTGTTTGCTGCAGGAGCTCTGTCTTGGCTCCTCTGGGAGGAGCTGCTTGGCCAATTAGAGCAAGTCTCGTTAGGAAATGGGACTCTCAAACCATGTCAGAGGCTGATGGGTGGCAGGACCAGCTGTGTGAAGTGGTCCCCCAGCACAGAAGCTGGGTGCCTTGAAGGTAAAATGCCGTAGCAAAGTGTTTGTGGGCTCTCAGGAACTCTGGTACTTTGCCTTTGTCAAGGCTTTGCCTTCAAGCTGTGCTCTGGCTGTAGTGAGGGGAGAATTTAGAAGTAAGAAGCGATCTCTGTTTTGGGTGTCCCTTGCCATGCAGTGGGTTTTGCCTGGGCTGTGTTGTCTTCTGTGCTCTTCTGGCCCAAGGTGTAATGAAAGCTGAAGGAAAACCACTGCAGTGCTGCCTTGGGATGGGCACTGCCAGGAGTGGGGAGGTCACAGTTCTGCACGTCTACATCCATGAGTTCCTCTGACTTCACTTGTTCCATATGCTGGTAATCATCAGACTTCGTCCTTGGCCCTGCTGTAGGCAGGAGGGAGATGTGGCCGTTTACTGGAGAATGTAATTGATAAGAAGCAGGAGCGCTGGGATCTGGGACCCATCTCCAGCACACACATGAGGTGTCAGCACACCTGGCAAACGTCTGCCTCGCACTCGGAATTGGGCATCACAGTAACACAGGGCTCCATGGAAAATGTTTAATTCTCCCAGACACGTTTTGTTTTGTTTTAATGGTAAAATTGCTTGTTAGAGCCAAACAGAGCAGCAGAAAATCTTGCTGAAGCTGTATGGAGTCAAGGAGGTAAAAGGCTGTTAGGGCACGAGCCCCGGCCCCGCTGGACCCGTGAGGGTTTGGCCGCACCGTTGCTGGAACAGAACCTACAGGTAATTGAAGGCATTTTGCAGCCCCCGCTGGCATTCAGCTAGGTTTTATTTTACATAATGAGTCAGCACGGATCGGAGCACAGTTACTTTGGGGTCACTTTAGAAACGTGGACAGGTTGCAGTTTTGGGCTCATCAGTTCCTGCCAATTCCTTGGGCTCTTCTGCACCTGAACAGCTCGGTTCTGCCAGGCTCTTCCAGCTGAGCCTCTGTTTCAAGGTACGTTCAGTCAATTTCTTATGCTGACAGCATTTTCCTATTGGACAGAAATTACTGAGTGTAGTTTTGGGAACACTATTTTTTTTTCATTTCTGCACTGTCTTTTCCTGTGTTACACGGACATATGGCTCGTTTTTTCCCTTTCAGTCTTGCTGCAGAGCACCTGCTCTGAATCAGCAGAGGTCACACGTGTCTCCTTTACACCTTATTGCACTCACCTTTGTTTTGGAGGCTTCAAAACAGGGAAAGAATTGGAGAAATATTTAAGATCTGCTTCTTACCCTGTTTGCTACTGTTAGGGTCATACGAGTGGCTCTTGTTTGAAATGGTATCTGACCTGTGCTGCCTTATCTCTGGTAGTCTAAGCTCTGTAAACAGAGCTTATTTTTTGTGACAGTAGTACATGTAAAATACCAACAGTTATCCAAAGTGCATCCAGCAGACATGTAGCTGCCTGGAATCCCTGAGCCTCGTCTTCTTGCTCCTCAGAAAGGCTCCAGGAAAAGCTGTTGTCCCCTACAAGGAGCTGGGAGAGCTCTGACATTTCAAAGCAATCAGGTAGAATTACCACATCTCTAAATATATCTTTAACCTATTTACTGATATTTTCTTAACGTCGCCTCATGGTGTTCATTGGCTCAGAAAGCAGCTGAAAGCTGCACCTGCCAGAATGCTTTAAGAGGTGTTTCAGTCTGGGAGCACAGAATCTCTCCTTATTTTAAATGGGCATGTTTTTCCCCACTTAAGCTTCCCGTTTCCTCCTGCTTCTGGTCACCCAACAAGTGCTCTCGTGCTCCTGGGGCCAGGCAGTGGGCTGCTGTGTTCTGTTTCCTTTGGGAAAGTCAAGAAGCTGCAGATGTAATCTGGGCTAAGAAGGAGGCCTGCAGAGCAGGGCAGCACTCCGAGCGTTGGGTGGGTCAGCATCCTGCAGTGCTTCTGAATGGAGGAGATGAATATCTGAAAATCCTTGCTCTGATCAATGGGAAAAAACAGCAAGCTTAATGTATGGGAGAAGGTACTTTAAGCTGGTATAACAGTAATGTTCCAACTCAGTCTCAGGCTGAGTTACGATGTGAGTGAGCAGATATTGTTTAAAGCAGAGCCAAAGTGAGTTTTGTCCCTTTTGAGAGATTTCAAATGCTGAGAAAGTAGGTGAGATGGCTCACGCAGTGGTTTGATGCTGTCCTGTCTCTGTGCTGTGTGCAGCTGTGCATGGTGCTGGGAGGCATGCAAGCACCTGCCTTAATGTGTGACCTCTAAAGGCTTTAAAAATCACGTAACATTGATGCAGATCTTCTGGTCTGACGACAGTGGTAAATAATGCAGAGTGAGGAAACTTCTGAGCACTTCCAAAAGCACTGGTCTCAGTTTTGCTGTTATTACTGTGTTAGGCTCGATGTTTGCTACAGGAGGGGAAAAAACCTGAGTGTTGCATCACAAAAAGCACAGAATGAGCTATTAGCTCATGGTTCACTGCAGTTATATTTCTGCTGGCAGTTTGCAGTTATCTTTGATCTGCAAAGTATGAGCTCAGTAATATTGTTTATAATCACATGAGGAGCTGTGCATAGGAACACAGCAGCTGTGGCTGGTGGTAGTTGCACGACTTCTCTGCAGACCTCAGCAGCACTGAGGAGTGGTGGGAGTGACAGTCACTGCTCGCACAGATACTGCTGCTCTATGAAGTGTTGCTTTGCCTCAGTCCGTGCTCTGTGCTGCTCCTCAGTGCAACGAGAGGTGCAGGGAGGAGAACTGATGTGTTCTTTTGTGGGGTTTTGGTAGAAGAGACGTGTCCCACGTGGGCATTCTCCCCATTGCAGGTTCTTGGCCTCCTCCATAAGTCTCCTCAGCCTCCATTTACTACAGGGAATTCCATCGCAGGGTACCTTTGGGGTAACTCTGTCTTTCTAGATTGTCCCCCTCACTTCTAATAATTGTTTGATGACAGTACCCAGTGTTGAATTCTGGACATCAGCATACACATCACTAAAATAGCCTGGCGCTGATTGATCAGAACTGATGGAGGGTCTTCATCAGCACACTGTCCTTACTTATTACTGCACGAAAAGTTTTTAATCCTTAACTACACAGGGAATTTACAGCTGGGAAACTGTTCGGGTGAAGTATTGACACTCAGAATTTCAATGCAGTATTAAATCCCTCTTAAGCTATAGAAAATGGGAAAGTTTATGGAGGGAAGTAACTCCTGCCTCCTAATTTTATTTTTATGAAGCAGTTTCCCCTCAGAACATCTCTGTAAATTAATACCTCTCTAATCAAGTCTGTCATTTTCAAACAAAATAAAGTGTTTGAAGAGCATAAAACAAAATTGAGAATTGTGGGGAAAAATGCTGTCTATGTGTATTTAAAAAAAGAAGTTCCTTGCTGCAGGACTTTGAGCTGGGATGCAACAAGGGGGGATTCTCAGCATGAGTGAACTCTAATAATTATTCAATAATGGCAGCTCACCCTTTCGGTGAGTGCTGCGGTGCAGCGCCCCGTATGGTGCAGCAGTGAGAAGCACTGATTTAGAGCTGGACGTTATCCTGCAGTTTCCAAGCTGTTGGAAGCCTGAAGAAGTGTGATGTGAGCAGGCAGGTGGCACGCAGTCAGCAGCTTGGCAGGCAGCTGTATGGTGCTGCAGGTGCTGCTCACTGTGCACACCTCATGCTCTTTGGGTGCCCTCAGTGCCCGCTTCTCATCACCTCCACATCTCCCTGCCTGCATCTCTGCCTGCATTTCCCACAGCACAGTCTTTAGCCAGCAGCTCCAGGCCAACTTTGGTGTTAATCCTGTTCTCGGGGCAGAAGGAATTTTCCCCCTCCAGGGAGGAGGAAGAGGAGGGCAGAGCTCCTTTTATACCAGTGAGAACAGAAGTGCTTGCATCAAGTTAGCCTTGCAAAAATTGCTGCTCAACATGTCTTATTTATTGTCTTAACCAACCACTTTCCTCCATGAGTTAAAAAGTTTGCTCACATGGCTTGTGCCTTCATGCATCCTTTGTGTGATTCCTTTATGCAACAGTTGCAAATGAAGATGCTAATAGCTATTTTCCAAAGCTTTGCTCTCCAGCTTCTGAAAATACTGGCAGTTCTCCCGCATTTCTGCCATCTGTTGGGGACATCCTTAAATACTACAGCCTCACACCTGCTCTGTGCAGGCTTTTCAGGTAGGAAATGATGGTAACAGAGGCAAAATGCAACACACATCCCATGCTTCTGTGAGTGGGCATGGTGGGGTGGGTTGCTCGGTTGTGCTTGATGATCACAGAGGTCTTCTGCAGCATTAAGGGTTCTGTGATATAATGCTGGTTTTCTTTGCCAATCACTGGTTGCATGCAAAAACTGATGGCACCCTAGGCTTTATATAGAACCTTTGTAGGTTGTGCAGGTGCTGGTTGTGATCGTGAAGTTTAAATGTGCTGTGGAGTCAGTGGGGGGTGAGGCAGTGTGAATGAATGTGTTTTTATGTGCAGTAACGATGAAGGATTTTCATGGTGCTCGGGCTTCTGGGGCCTGTTACAACTTCTGTTGAAGTCAGGATTTAATTTTTTTGCTTTTTATATAAATGCTTTTGTGTTTTATTATGGCTGGATTAAGGCTTAATTGTCAGTGCTTTCACAAATGGCACTGCAATAAATACACGAAAAAGTGGATGTAAATATAACTTGTGGGATGAAATGCAAATGTGTGCATTTGTGTAAAACGTGTTTGGATCTTGTACTCAAATTTACATTTTTAAGTAGCTGCTTTTAACTGTTATGGCTGCAGAAATCCCTTAGTATTAAATAGATAAATCTTCATCTTCAGACCAGGTTCACATGTAGAAATAGCTGAATATATTCCTAATACAAAGTAACTTTACAGGGTCATGCACTCTATCTAATGCCTTGTCATTTTAATGGATTCTGGTTTAATTGCTCACATCCCACAGCTGAAAGCAGTTTTTCTCCTTCTTCTCAGATCCGGTTGTTACCGTAAAATAGTGTCTATGGGTCACAGCCTAAGCTAAAGCAATTTGCTCAGTGCTTTCCCTGCATTTGGGGTGGGAGTGCAGGTGCTGAGGGTGGCAGCAAAGCTGTAGTGAGACCACGTGTGTTTGGTGCTGGGGCTGTGAGGGGAGGAGCGGAGGAGCTTCCATGGATGCGCAGTAGAATCGATGTAACCCTCACTGTGAGCTCAGGCAGGTGGTGATAATTCCTCTGTAAGCCTCAGCATGACCACGAAGCTTTGCCAATTGATGATGGAGGCTTATCCCAAATCAGCCTCAGCAGAAGTGGAATTATTTGGCAGGAGCCCAGGCGTCCCGTGGGAGTTTGGTCAAAGGGCACTCACAGTCCTAATAGTGATTCCCAAATTTTGCAGAGGCGTTAATGCTTTCTCAGCTCAAACTGGTGTATCTTTTACCTGTGTGTGCACACTCCAGGCATGCCTGAGAAGCAAAGGAAGGGGCCACACATGTAGGAAGGGGGCAGCTGAGGATCCCAGCTGGAGCCACGGCTGCTCTCACTGTGGGCACTGGGAGTGGGAGTCAGTGGGGATGAGGAGTGCAGCAGTGCTGCGTTCTTCTTACAGTGCTGGTAGCTTGCTGTAAAATCTTTCCATCAATTCAGTTCACATCGTGCCTTAAACTGCTTGTAAAATAAATATAACTGACAGATCTGCAAGTAGCAATACACAGATTGTGCACAGAATATTTTTCTCTCGAAGCAACCCAGTGGTAAAAAGTAGATTAGATGCTCATAGCACCGGATTGCATACCTGTGTGTGAAGGATGAGAGAGATACGGCCTAATATATTTTGGATGACAGTCATTCAAACACTTCACTGTGTTGATAATGAGAACAAAGTGACCAAATTTGATTTGAGATAGATTCTGCTGAAAATGGGGAAAGCATTATGGCAACTGTAGCATATAATTTACCTTAGGAAGTCTCCTTGATTGAATTTGCCTGTGGAAATTAGGAGTTGAAAATACCCCCCGGTCTGCTGCCTGGCAGAGATATCTGGTGATGGGAGATGCAGGTCTCACTGGGACTGCTGAGCTCAGCACACACTGGAGGTGTGCAGGGCAGAGGTCTCAGCTGGAAGCTGTCATCCCAGGGAATTCCCCTGGTGAAACACATGGCTCCAGGTGACAGGCTTGTTTGTTGTTGGTTTTTTACCCTACTTCTAGACTTTTCCTTTAAATCAAGATGGAGGAGCATGGCCACATTCTAGCTGCCATTCTGCTTTGCTGACCTGTAATGTGGCAGCTTGGGGACTGCTGGGTTTGGCTGCTGGGGGCTGCGCAGTGCTGAGCACCAGTCCTGGGCTGGGCATCTCTTGGTCCTCTTGGAGGCTGGGGTGAAACAGGGCTTTGGGGAGACCTTATTGTGGCCTTCCAGTATTTGAAAGGCGTGTATAAACAGGAGGGGGTATATCTGTTTACAAGGGCTAATAGTAATAAGACAAGGGGGAATAGTTTTAAACTGAGACGGGGAGGCATTAGGTGGAAGTTTTTCACCCGGAGGGTGGTGACGCACTGAACAGGTTGCCCAAGGAGGCTGTGGATGCCCCATCCCTGCAGGCATTCAAGGCCATGGATGTGACTCTGGGCAGCCTGGTCTGCTGGTTGGCGACCCTGCACATAGCAGGGGGTTGGAACTGGGTGAGCATTGTGGTCCTTTTCAACCCAGGCCATTCTATGATTCTGTTCACAAGGGCTTGTTAGTGTAGACACGATTAGAATGCATCTTTCATGTTTCAGTAGGTGTGTTTTAGATACTTAAGAAAGGGATAATACACTGCAGCTTAAAGCACTCAGGAACGGTGCGTTTGAATCTCTTGTTGCACTTCAGCTGACAGTTGTAGGGGATTTTTGCAGGAAAAATGTTCTTTCCATTGTATGCTTATGAAGAATTGGTGACATCTGGTGATTGCTTATAATGAGCTGTCTCAAGACAGCCAACAAAAATAAACCTTTTGGTAACAAGGATTTGTCTTGCTGTGTGTCGAGGAGAGATACTGCAATTAAGACGTAATTCCTACCTGCTGCTCTGCTTAGAGGAGCATTCAGAGTGCGTCAGATCAAATGCTCTGGTTTCGGCATATTACAAAATGAGAAGGGTTGTTCCCAGGCTTGTGGGTCTAATTGAATAAAGGCCTATCCAAATGAAAAGGGCACAGATGATGCTCTGGTCCCTGCGAGACGAGCGTAGAGCTCCTGCTAATGTCAGAGAGAAAGCTGCTGCGGGATCAGTACAAACTATGTCTTTAAGTTAAACGCATTTATATTGGTAGGCAGGGCATGTAGGCTGTTTTACTTGAGTTTTGTCATCGTGTCTTTGAAGTGTAATAACCCCAGAGTGGCAGCATTAGCAAGGTAGCTCTCAGCATCAGCAGGCAGAGCAGCCCCGGTGGGCAGGGATTTTGGCAGCAGTGTGTGGGCTCCTGCATGGACTGTCTGCACCGTGTGTCTCCATTGGGGTCTTTTTATCACCATCCCAACTGTTGATACATCAACTTCCGTTATTTCATTTAGCCAGATGTAAGGCATGGCTTTTGTTCACTGGCTCCAAACAGAATTCTGTTATAATGCAACTCTTAATATGTTTGGGGTCAAAGAACCATGGGGCCCAGAACCGTTTGTGCCTCTTAGTGCTGGGGCTGTGCTTGGGGCAGGTTGGCTCACTGTGGTTTGCTGTGGGAAATGGAATGGAAAGGTGTCTCAGAAGTGACTTCCAATGGGTTTGAAGAAGAAAAGAGAATTGCCTTGTAGAGCTTTGCCTCTTTATTGGCACGTGAAGGGTATGATTTCAGCGTTGCCTTTATTTGCAAAACAGTGTTTCAAAAAGGTTTTGTTTTAGAGCACTTGATGTGGCCTTGACTTTGTAAGGAGTTTTGTGACAGTCAGCTGGAGAATTTGGCAGTTTTTTTGGTTTTATTTGATGGTTTTATTTGATGAAATTCATACATAATGTCAGAAGTCTGATGATATTTTTATTTGTAACATAATCACCTTGTCAATAAACAGCTATCATTTTTATTTTTAAAAGCTTTGAACGGAATTACTATTCATATATTAATTAAAATGCTACATTGAAAATTCAGGGTATGCTCTGAATGGCTCCTTATCTCTGGCTGTGTTCTGCCTTGAGCTGCCTTAGTTGTTTAAACCAGCAAACACAAAATTAGCATTCAGAAAAGGGGAAAAAAAGCCCTCAAGTAATTATCACCCATTCTGCACTAAGCTGGTTTTATTAAAGAAACCTGGATTCTTGGAATGCAGGTGCTGAAGCTAAGTAAAATTAGAGCTTTTTGGATGCTCTGTGTGCTGGAAGATGCATCGGTTACTGGGGTGCCAGGTAGAACACCCTAATTTGTCTCTGAGACGCTGCACCATTAGCGCATGTCCAGCATACCTCCCAGCCCAGCAGTGCCAACATCTTTGTTCATAGCAAAGCGGGGTTCCTTGAGCTGTGCTGACCTGTGGCTGCGTTTGGTGAATGTGAAGCTCTGGAAAGATCTTCGATCAGAGTTATTTTTAAGAAAGATACCTCTCGAGTATCCCAAATTTTGCATACCTAAAGCCTACCTGTGTAATCCCTGCAAGAATGGTAGGCTGTTGTGAATAAATTGAGATCTGAAATGCAGAACTAACAGCCATGGTAGCGCCGCTTTCGGTTCTTTGGTCGAGTCAGGTTTGCTCTTGCCTCTCGGTGTTGCAGCCATTTACAAAATAACAGCTTTCTAACCAAACCACAGGCGTGCTTTTTCTTCTCCATCTGCATGACTTTCCCTTCCAAATCCCGTGAATAGATTAATCAATGGGAGAGGTGCAGTGCCGGACCCGGCCGACCCTCCGCCGCCTTCTGGTGCTGCAGATGGGATCGGGCTATTGATGGCAGCTCTGGATTAAATGAAAAACAAAGCAATAGCTGGCTCCTTGTGCACGCACGGTAATGACACACTGAGATGGAAACTAAATGCAAGCGTATCCTTCAGGCTCCTTGTCTGAATGCTTTGCCAGGGGAGAAACCAGCTCAAGCATCAGCTTTGAGGCAACAGTCTCGGTGCTGACTCAAGCAGGACTCAGAGTGCTGAGACCTCCGGTGGAGTTTAATGGTCAGAGATAGGGTAGTCCTAAACCTCTTCCTAATATTATGGGTAATTTAAACACGGTTTGCAAAAACGGGATACTTTTGTGAAATGGTATTGGAAATTGTCTGTCCTCTGTAGCACATTTGGATCCATCTGAGTAATTTCAGCCAGATTTAACAGTGCAGGCAGAGACAGTGGGCAGAGCTTTCTGTGTGCAATCCAAGAACTTGCAGCAGGTTCCTGGGAGGCCAAGGCTGCTTGGTGAGAGGCACTGAAGAGCTGATACCAGAGGGAGCTGTTACGTGTGAAAACATTTGGAAATGAGCTCAGTGCATCCCAGTACCACAGGAATAACTCCTTGTTTGTATGGCTATACAGGAGGAGCCACAGTGCTTTCATGTCTCAGGGCTCAAGGAAGACAGAGATGGAGGGGCTGTGTCTCTTTGAAGACAGCATCCAAGACATGCTGTCCCCGGAGCCCAGTTCCAGTGTATCTGCTCTGTTGGGCTGAGCATGTTGGGGTAGAGAGGCAGGACCACCTCCCCTGCCCTGCTGACCGTGCTGCTGTTGGGGCAGCCCAGGGTACAGTTGGCTTTCTGTGCTGCGAGGGCACGTGTCACTGTCTGACAGTGAAGGTATCGTCTTTGCTTGTTTTAATGAAGAAATTGCCCGTCTGTAAGGAGGATATCATCTGCTTCATTCATGTTTGAATGGCGTGAGCCCCGGTGTAACATTCATTTCATCCTATTGTAGTTATTTATGTTGCTTCTTCCTCCTCCTCACACTCTCCTGTGGCAGTTGTTTCTGCCTGTGCCATCAGCCTCCTGCCAGAGGGATGGGTCAGTTCAGAGCTGTCAGCTGTGGGCTGTTTGGCCTCCAGTAGCTCAGCCCCCACCTGCCAGCGTGTTGGAAGAAAGCAGCTGATTTCCTCTAATGGCTGCTTTGCTTCAGAGGTCAGAAAGGGCGGCTGTGAATTGTTGCGTGGCTCCTTATTCATTGCCCAGATAAAAGGAATGCTGTTGATTTTGAAATAATGGTGGAAGGGCAGTAGACTTTCCTGAAGATTTCTTCACAGGTGGATTAAATGCTCCTGCTCTTGCTTTAAGTAAAAACTCTGCTGCTGCTGCTGCTGCCAGCTGCTTCCCTTGTACTTCTTGCTGTAGTCTCAGCTCCAAACCAAGTGTCAGAGGGGATATGTGGAGTTGCAGTCCCATTGGGAAGTCACAAAAGGAGCAGGCTGGTGTTACTAAAAAATGCCTGATTGCTCATTACACAGGCACACCTGGAGGTCCCAGTGCTGCACTGTGGTATCAATTGCATCCTCAGCACTGGAGCCTGCTCTGTGATGGTGGGAGGGGGGAGTTAGCCTCTTGTGAAGCAGTGCCAGTTCTTGCTTACCTGAGCATCAGAAAGGGGAATGGTAACACCAACAGAGCTCACCCTGTTGAGGTGGAACTTCTGTGCTGCCCTCAGCATCAGATAAATGACGGTTCTATGCACCTGTGAAGCTTGAGGATGAGATAAATAGAGCATAGCCTGCAATCACAAATACAGCTTGATGAACTGTTTGCATTGGGTAGATATTACAAGCTAGCATGTTTATGTCTGAATAATTGCACTAAAGAGGAATCAATAAGCAATAGATTTTCCAGAAAAGCAGCACATTGCCCATCTGGTCCAAGCAGGCATCACTGGGCTGGGCTCAAAGCAGTCCTCTTCATGGCCTTGCTGTCTGGCTGCAGGGTAGTTATTCACTGAAGCGCTTTGCCTTTGTATTTACTTATCATTTAGGTTTAGATTTGTGATCCAAATCACAAATTTAGCTCCATTAAGTTATTGAAGGGTTCTAATCAGAGCTATTTTGGTAAGGATATACAGCCAGTAAGCATGAGCTGAGTAAGGCTGTTTCTCATTTTTCTATCAAATTTAATGTGCTGATATTATCTTTTCAAGACCCAGATTTGAATTTAACACTGTTTAGAAAACAGAAACCTGTCCAAACTGGTTCTAGGTGTGATTGATTTCATTTTGTTTCACAATGTATTTCTAACAGCTGATGGATGAGCGTGCTGGGAAGTTGCCAAAGGAGAGACTTTCCAATCCAAGTCAAAGAAGCAAAACCTCTGACTCCAAAATGACTTTTTTTTTTCTCCCAGTGTTTAAAAAGAGCTCCTAATTACTTATTTTAATGAAAGGATTTTTTTCTTCTGTTCTACATTAACATAATGAGAGTTGCATGTAAACAGTCTCTCTGCCCACATGCAGTCATGGCTGCTATTGCGGGCTGTAAGGCCAGAAAGGCGATGGTGTGCCCAGCTCTCCCTCCCTGAGCACGGCTGCAGGCTTGGGTGAGCTGGGAAGAGATGGACCCCCACTAAAGAACGCTGTATGTAGATTGCAAAGAAAGGGAAGAAAAGTAAAACTAAGCAAGTCCAAAACAGGCGCAGAATATGTTGTGAAAACTCCCAGCTTTGACTCCTGAGATGCCTTTTTTACCACAGCAAATATTGATATTTCCTTTCCTGGTTTCCTCGGAGTGAGGTGGTCTTTAAGATCCCTCCCAGCCCAAACCATTTGATGATTAAGGGAGCACAAACTTGCAGCATCGCTCCATTCCTAGGAAATTTATTTTTTTAATTTAATATTGATTTTTCTGAGTTTAAGCTTCCACGTGCAGAAGATGATTGCTGCAGAAGCAGGTGTATATCTGAAGCTTTGCACCTGTTAGGGATACAGCAGCCAGCTACTGCAGTGCAGGGTGCAATTTATAGCATCAAGGATGCCAGCACTGCACTAGGCAGCAAACAGCTCCTCCGTGCCCTGGCAGCTCAGACCCACGTTGCAGCTCTGCATCCATGCGCATGCAGTCATCTGAAGCTGTCAGTGTGGTGTGCATGCCCTGCTGAGCAGCACGCTGCCCCAGGAGAGTTTAGGCTGCAGTGTTTGAGTTTGTAGGTCATAAATCGGTGCTCCCCTGTGCTGCTGGCCCTGAATGGGCAGGAGGAATTCTGTCATCGGCTGTCCTTGTCTGAGTTGCAATGTGCATTTGAGGGCCTTTTAATTCAGCTCCATATCTAAAGTTGGAAGGAGTAAAAGTATTCCTACTGATGCAGATCAGTGTATTTTAGGAGGCTCGCAACAGATGCAGCTGTTTATTTAATTTTCATAAGTTTAGTAGTCATCAAAACCTTTAACTGAAGTCTCATAAAGGCGGTTCTTACAGTGTTTTCCAATCTGCCTAATTTGGAGCGGGCTGAGAGGACTTTGTATGCAGATGAGGACGTGTTGGTAATGTCTGCTCCCCAGGGGAAGAGTGACTTTCCTACAGATGCAGGCAGTGGGGTTTTTGAGCAGCAGTATTCATGGCCATGATTGTGTAATTAGGAAGAGTTTTAGCAGCAGCTTGTAAAATGTACAATTTAAAGTTGGCCCCAACTCCCCTCCCCCCCCAGTCTGCCTCCCAAAAGCCCTTGGTATGAGTTTCAGATAATTTCAAGCTCATTTCTACTCGATGGCTGTTAGATTGGGGTGGAGATATGAGATAGCTGCTGAACTTGAAGCTTGGAGATTGGCTTTGTTAATGATACCATCAGATGCTATTAACAGCAGCACAAAAAGGATGGCAGTGTTAAGGAGTTTGCCTTGATGTTGTGGATGGTTCCTGTTCTGTATGTACCAGTGCAGTCTCTATAAGCTTTGAGGCTCTAACAGCAGAGCCATTGTGGTGGGATGATGGAGGAGGCTGCTGGTGGCATCCTTTCCTAGCAATAGCTGCAATCTGTCAGCATTCTTCTCTCCAAACCTTCTGCAACTGTGGTTTTTCAGCATCGCACTCCTTGAAGGAGATACTATAGCTGCGGCCATTCCTTTTATGGCCTAAAGGTTCCCCACTTGCAAATACTTCTTCCAGGTGTTGTTTTAAATGCGCTGTTACCATCACTTTCAGCTGTGCTATTCATGTCTTGTCTCAGCTTCTTCTCTGGTTTTCATTGTGTCCTTTCCTGGCAGCTGCACAGAGGGTGAGCGCGTGGGAAGTGAAGTACCCAGGAATATGGCATCAGCCAGATGTCCCTGCACTAATACTCTCTCTTCACATCGCTCCATGGAAAGCACGTGCTCTTGGAGCATCCCCCTGTCTGATAAGGCTTTTGTAAAGGTCCTTTGAGGTGTTAGTAAATTAAACCTGGGCAAATAATCTGATTTCAGGGCCTCTAACACTGATGTTATAAATTTCAGGCTTCGCTTTCTGGGTTAAAAGACACTTTAAGAAAACTGGAGTTCTCCTATCTGACATCAGCATTTAATTTTTGTAAAACTCAATGAATGGAAGCAGGGGAACTGTTTTGACATTTGAGTGTCTCTAGGAAGCAGTTATGACAGTATGCCACAAAGCTCACAAGACAAAAAATTCCTGGTAATGTGTGGCACAGTGAGGCCGTACTGCAGTGGGATCAGGCTGTGCCAGCTTTCCTGGGTGGGAGAGCATCCCATAAACCTTCTGGGCTGGTTTCCTGCAGAATTCAATACTTAAGGCTTCCTATAATGGCTTCCTACAAATGGAATGTATGGATGGAAAGGGAGAAGAGTCATTTGGGAGGGAGATGGGAGGGAAAGGACGTGGTTCCCATGGAGCTGTATCAATGAGGCCATTAACGCTTTGCACCAGTCAGCCGTGGGGACCAGTACTGCTGAATGCTTCCTCAGCAGCCCAAGTGCAAAATGCAGCCCTGATCTGGGATCTAAAGAGGAGGATTCATTTTGCCTGGTGAGAAGTGTTTAAGAGGTTCCATGCCAGCTATCTAGGCTTCTTTCGTTCCCTATGGGCTTACACCATTCATGGTGCTGTCTGGGACACCTCATCTCTCCCTGAGACCAAAGGAAGGAGCATCAGGGCGTCCCCTGGCGCAGAGAGCTCAGTGACCAGTTTTACCCTTCCGTTGTATGATATGTTCATAATGCAGTAGTTTGCAAGGCTGAGGTGGCCATCCGTGGCTGTGTTACTTGACCTGTTTGGTACAGACCACACAATTTTACTCTGCAGCGGGATGAATCGTTCCTCCTCTTTATGTAAATGGATGCTATTAAACGTGGTCATGTGTGGATGACCTTGAACTGTTGGGCAGTAATCTAATTGTGATTACGAGCAGATAAGTTTCAGTGAGTGAACTGGAAGCCAAAGGCAGTAAATAACACAGCTTACGATGGTGACCTGGGGAGCGGGGAAGTTCGCCAACGAGCAATCCTTGTGTATGGCAGGGAAGGATGATCAAAATTTAACGAGCGTCGTAAAAAATGTTGCCCTGCTGATGTTTGCTGGTTTGTGCAGGGCCTTGACATACGTTGGTTGTTTCCTCTGGGAAGGCAGAGGGGATCAGAACTGCTGGACACAGTGATTTGCAAAGGACTGACTGTGAGAGTGCGTTTCTGTAGTTTCTCTATATGCCAGCGCCATACGGGCATTTCAGGCTGCCCCGGCTGAGTGGCTGCTGACCTTCTGTTCCCTTTAACATTGCTTTGAGTATGCAATCTTTCTACATTGCTTTTTTTTAATGTGACAGGGTTACGGTGTTGCTACAAATGTACCCAGGAATGCCACCATCACATTTTCTATGTGGGTCACTTGCAGTAGCTCAGAAATATGAGCCGGGCCGCCGGGCTCTGGGCTGGCATCGTCAGGCTGACAGGATGCTACCTTACATTAGATAGCAATATAATGGTTTTTCACAGCTCAAAATAGATGTATCTGACAGTGGTGGATGCATTTTCTGCTCGACTGACCACAAATCAAAACATTTTGTGATATTACGTATCCCAGCATCTGAAGCATAAAAATTTAGAATATTAGTTCTGGAAGTTTTTGAATATATGGCTGCTATTATATTTAAAATAAAAAAAAAAAACCCAAACCCAAGAGGGATACTTCACTTCTTGGAGAAGCTGCAGCTGGGGTCTCACTGCCATCAGTGTGACTGCCCACTGCTTGTCAGAGATGGCATCAACCAGCAGTGGGAGAGGGAGAGGTCAGTTGTTTTTTGTTAAGCTGAAGTGGATGCAGACAAAGCTGTCCAGTCCTGGGCTGAATCTGCTGCTTTTTTTCATGGGAGAAAAAGTACCCTTGCCCTGAAATTGCAGCATTAATAGGGTTGCCTTTAATTTGCTTTAAGAGTGAAGCGATAACGATATGGCAGACTACAAATTTTGTGCAGTTTTAACGTGCCTGGCTGTGGTTTGGAGATGCTTCTAAGACAGGCAGTAGCTGTGGGAGGATCAGGGCTGGCAGTGCAACTTATGCCCATTGCCTGCTGTGTGCTTTGGCTAAGTTCTTAATTAGAGCTTAAACACTGAATTCCCTTTTTACTTTTTCTCATTTTGCAAATGGTTTAACTGAAATCTATGCTGATACATCTTGGTTTGTGCATCACAAAACCACATGGCATGTGAGAGTGACCTGATGTGACCGAGGGCCTGACCCTGCTGCTGCTAAACGATGCTATGTTCCTTGGCATACCTCATGGAGCAGAAAGCTTCACCCATTTTCCATAGCTGCTATATGTTATGCACTGCTAAAGGTGAGGGGAGAAGTACTGGTGCAAGACTTGACATAAACTATTTGGACTCTTTCATTAATGTACAGTTTTGCACACTTGCAGGTCAATTTAGCAAAGTCCTGAGATGGTTAGCGACAGTTTTCACTGTGGAAGTAGGCATGTTATTAATATGTCTTAATATCTTATGGAACCTGCCATCATGGAAGAACTTTCTTATGTCAAAGTCAATCACATCACATTTTCAGTGAGCCTTGCTCACCTTGCAGTGCCCCAGCAGCCTCTCCATGGTGCAGCACAGCGAGACAGCTGCACCCCCAGGAACAGAGCAGCATCCCGGTGTGCACAGCAGGGCAGGGCTGTGCCCTTATGCTGCTCAAACACAGCTTGGGGAGGGTGTGAGAGGTCGTGGGGTGGCAGGTCCCCTGGGACCTAATGGATAACGTCTCCTGGGTCTGTCACTTGTGCTGTATTTCACATGCCCCAAATTCTGAGTGTTAGGGGGACGGAACAGAGACTGAATTAGAACATTTTGTGGTGTGTGGAACAGTTTCACTCCCATAGCCAGGTCTGTTTGTTGTAGTGCCATTTGGGCAGGAAAGTATTAAGGTGGCAGTTATGTTTGAAAGCAACTGCATTTGGAATAGTCTTGTGTAACTGGCTTGAGCTCTTCCTTTTGGCACGGTGTGGCAATGTGCTTTCATAGAATTATGGAATGGCCTGGGTTGAAAAGGACCACAGCGACCATCTCCTTTCAACCCTCTGCTGTTGTGTATAGGGTTGCCAACCACCAGACCAGGCTGCCCAGAGCCACATCCAGCTGGGCTTTGAATGCCTTTCCTTCTGCTCCCTTTCCTTTCCTGCCTTGAGATGCAGTGTACCATTGGGGTGCCCACATCCTGTGCAGCATGCAGTGCGGATTTGCCATGGGAGAGGAAATCCTCATCCAAGATCTGAAGGGAAATCTGGGGAGCCCCTTTCTTTGGTGGGCCTTGGAGAGCAGAGCACAAGCTGAGGCTCTGCGGGACGAGGACAGAAGCCCCAAACTGCTGCCACCTGGCAGGCAGCTCCCTGGAAGCCATCACTGCTGGCATCCCAGCCCTAAAAAAGTGCTCCTTCCCTCCCAGCACAGACTCAGAGCAGTGCTGCTGCAGATCACAACACAGCGATTTGTCACTCGTGCTTTACCCCGGAATATCTGTCACTCCTGGTGTTGAAAATCTTCAGGAAAAACATGTTTTCATCCTCTTATTTTTACAGTAAGAAGCTTCCCTCTGTACTTTAGTGACATATATAATGAAAAATCCCGCTGCCGACGGTTCAGAGCAGGGATGTTGTTATCTTGACAGGCCTCCAGCAGATCTACTCCACAATTGGTACCCTGGATCGCAAAAGGGTTATTTGCCTTGTCAGCAGCAGAGCACTTCCAGTGCTCAGATGCTGTCCCATTCATCATCTATCATTGCAGCACTTAAGGGAGAAAAAATCAACAGTCCCACATAGAAACAGGAGTGTTCGTCCCCGAAATTCAGCCTGTTGTATTTGTGAGCTGTTATTTATTCATTCTGTTTCTTGATCTGCTATGTTTACTCTTCGTGCCTGAGTTTTAAGCAGAAATAAAAATCTGTCTGTTTCTGTTGCCTGGGCTCTAATGGGAGAGGACGGGAGGAGCAGCATGGCGTTGTGTTGGAAGTTGTAACTCAATGCATAGGTTTGTATTTGTGCTGCAAATACAAATCTATGCAAATACAAACCTGAGAAGGTTGTAATGCAGCGCTGCGGCTGCTTTGGTGTGGACGGGTCATGGCGTGCCTATGTTGAGCTCTGTAGTCAGTGGGCCATGTTGGTGTGCTAGGAATCAGAGTCCTGCTTTGCACTGTTTGCCACACGGAAAGGATCCGATTTAATACTTGGCTGTGCCAGGAATTCCTATAATTAAGCAGTGAACCATGACCGTCCATCACAGGAGGCTCTCCGGAGTCCTTGATTTCTGGAGCGGTGTATGATCGTGCTGTAAATGTTGCCCTTTGATCTGTCGTGGCTGGGATCATTGAAAAGCTCTATGTGAAACTTCTTACTCCTTTATTTTTTATTTTTACACCAGAAGAACTTTCTCCCTCCTTGTGCGCCTTTTCCTCCTTAGAAGTCAGTGTTTTATAATTGCCACAGTGCCCTTTAGGGGGGTGTACATTACGATCTACTAATGAGTTGCCTTAGAGGTCTCCTAATGACAAGCTGAAGAACAGCCGCAGCACATCATTATCAGACCATTACACACATCCTTAACAATAATAAATACTCTGCTTCCTGTAATCGCGTTGTCCTTCATTACTTAGCAAGAGGAACTCGGGGACTTCGTGGTTCAAGTGCAGGGTGGGGAAGTGTATCCCATCAGCAGCTGTTCCTACAAATGCTGGTGGTTATGGGGTGAGAATCCCCCCTGCAAGGGAGGGGGGAGAGCTGCTTAACAAATATGTGATGCAAAGCAAAACCAATGCGTCTTCTCAAGCTGCCAACTCCACACCTCACCGGGGACAGCCTGAAGTCGCCCTCGGCCACTCATCCCATGCACAGATTGGACACCGTGGTGGCTGTAAGGGGTGGCTCAGCCAGATGTGTGGGTCTGTAATGCAGAGTGATGGGGTTCTGAGCACAGAAGGCAGGGAGTTGGTGTTAGAAAGGTAAATGTTTCAGAGCACAGCAGCGTTAGTAAAATTTACATTAGTGCCAGAGGGTTTTAAAGGTTTATTAGAGCTTCAAAATAATACATTTGCTATCTGGAAATATTTGATAGGTGTGCCAGTCAGCTGTAAGAAAGTGAGTGTTGGTTACATCCCAGAGGAATCCGGCCAATTTTGCTTTCTCTAATAGGAGTAAGGTGGAGGACTGTAAAATGTCGAGCAGCAGCTTGCAGAGCATCAGCAGCTGAAGCGGCTGTTTGTTTAATAAAAGCCCATTTGGTTTGTTTGAATTTTGGGATATCTGAGATTTTCCATATGGGAATTCCGGGCTGCAGCAGGATGGGGTCCGAGGGACTGAGCTGCCCCCTGTCACTGCTGGGGGGAGCAGCTGACGGCCCAGCTGCTGCTGCAGGGAGCTGCCCTGCCCTACCTCAGTGGCATGAGTAGACGTGCCATAGATTTTGCTTCCAGGTGCTTCAAATGGCTGCAGACAATCATTACTTTTTAACCATTCTTATTTATTGTTATTTTTTTAATTGCTCAAGAAAATTCAGCTTCTACATTAGTGAAGGAATGCTCCTCAAACATTAACATCCTACCAGATCAGTGCCCTCCAGTTAAAAAGCAGCATTCTCCAGAGCAAGACTTAAACCTAAAGCACAGCAACAGGTGCAGACTGGTGTCTGTATACAGATGCGTTGCAACAAGAAGTGATTAAAAGTCTTCCTCTTTTTTTTTTTCCCCTGCTGTCTTTTTTTCCTTTCTGACTTCTTGTCAATCTCTTGCTTTAGTTCCATCTGTACATGGAGCCACAATGCTTTGGTGATAACTGCATCTGATGTTATTGATGTCAGTAAGTTATGTGGCACTCTGTCTCCCTGACTCCCCACCCAGCCTGCAGCTCGGGGTGCCGTGCAGCTGCTGCAGCTGAATTGTTTTCATAAGGGAGAGCACTGGACAGGCACAGAGTGGTCCTTGTGTACCTGGCTCAGATGGTGGGACAGACACATAGCAGAGCGGGCTGTGCTGTGAATGAATCACTCGTTGGACACCACCAGCTTTCTGTCTGCAGATTGTGGCTGATGTGCTCCTCCTTTCTGTTCCTGGGTTGTGCTCTGTGCGTGGCTGGGCTGAGTGGTGCAGGGGTCACTTTGAGCCGTGCCTTTGCACTCTGTTCCTATGCGTGTGCTTTCGTATTCGTGGCATTGTTGCTTCTCTGGGGCTTGACAAACATTTTCAATTTTTAACACAAAATAACAGCCAACACTCTGTAGGCAGTGAACGATAGCAGCAGCAGCAGGAATGGCCCGCATTGCTTATGGCAGCACATAGGAAACTCTCCCAGCTCAGGCACTGCAGTTAGTTACATCGCTGTGCCAAGTGAGTCTTGGGGAGTGCTGCCCGAGTGCCTCTTTGGAGCGATGTCTGTGGGGCCGAGAGCACAGCCCTGCTGTAGTGTATAGAAATCCCTGGCTTGGGATGCTGCTGTGCAGCCTGTGTGAGGTGGGCATCCATGTTTGGGAGGGAGTGGGGTAAGGTTGGGATAGTTCTCATTTCTAGAGTGGTGAATTCATGTTATGACACTACAAGTTCTGTGTTTTAAAAGCTCACAGAGCAGTAGATGGCTGCTTTTTCTCATTGTAAAATGAGATGCTGAAATAAATATATGCTGAGGTGAGTTTTAGCTCTCCCAGGTCATAAATGTCTAATTTTTAATGCTATCACTTTGTAGTATATCCCATCCCATTTCTGTGATTATATTCCGTGAGCTCCCAGTTGCTATTAAATTATATACGGATATCTGATAAATGTACATCTTATTAACTGAAACGTATCCCTAAGATAAGCAGTAAGTTTCGGCTTTTATTGTTAATTGATTTCTTTTCAGCAGTAGCAGCCGAAGGATTGCTAACGTTCACGGATTTGCATGATGTTAAACATCTGCTCCTCCTGGTGGGAACTGCCACAGAGTTTCTCTTAACTTGTGAATTCACATCAGGAATAAAGGAGGTGCTCCTCAGGCTTTGGGGGTGCAGCCACGAGCAGAGCAGATGGGCAGGTAGTGCGGCAGTGGGGGCGCGGTGCCATGAGGCAGCTTTGCCTGCAAGCTTTCAGCTCGCTCTTTGCTCGGTGCTAATGAAGATCGCGGTCGTTGGTACTCTTTGGAGGCAGCAGGATGCTGTTGTGTCATTGTCAGACATTAGAGGGATGTTGCAGCGTAGCTACCTGCAGTATGATTGCTGCAGAGCCCTGCTTGCCATTTTATACAGAGCATCCTCTGAACAAGCAAAAGTCAAATGGCTGACGTGTCTGGTTGGGTTAAAATTGGGTTAATTTTTATTCTTCTGAAATGGCTCCACTCAAACCCAGCGCTTCCAGCCCATGAAAATCAGTGTGTGCGTGTATGGGGGAGCTCAAGAGTCATAGATGTCTCTGTGTTGTGGGCAATCCTTACATCTCACCCAGCTTTTTCAGTATGCTTCTCAGCGCAGTGAGCTGCTCATTAGCAGGCAGAGCACTCAGAATGGGATCTGTCCATGTGCCTTCACAAGAAGAGAGGAGGATTTTCCTTCCTTCCAACCATTGAGGAAAAGCAGGAGGGAAGTCCCTCTGATATCTCCATGCACGTGCAAAACAGAGCAATTAGAGGGAGGCAGAGACAGAAAATTGGCCTGGAGGAACAGGGAATTTAGGAGGACTGAAGGTCCCCTTTTATTTTCCTGTCCCTGTATGCATCTGCTCTGCCAGGTCGGACGGGCCATGGGGCTGCGGGTGCCAACAGCTCCCATACCCCTGTGCTCATCGTTCTCAGATTCAGCAGTCTGATGTTTGGGGACCACATTTTCTCAGTTTAGGCATGCAGGCACTTCCATTTGGTATGCATGAAAATGGGCCATTGCTGGTAGGCAATTTAGCTGTAAACAGCAGAAGAATTAAGGAGCTACACTCATAAATAAATTTGTATCCCATAACATTTGAGTTTAGTCCTTTCCTGAGCTTCTAACAGCGCCCCACAAAGCCTGAATAAAGCATACAAAGGGATAGACTCTTGTGGGAGAAAAAAGGCATTCTCAAATCCCTTTAATTTTGCCCAGGAATGGTATTTTTGGTAACCATCTCATGAGGAAACAAAGCTCAGTGCCCCAATGTCCCACACTGAATTTCTTCCCAGTGCTTGCAAACTGCCTTGGGAACAGCCAGAAACAGCCAGAGTGTGGTCAAAGGGGAGCTGTCACACACAAGGACCCCGTGGTGCCTTCTGCTCCCAACAGCAATTTGTGGCGGTGGCAGTGAAGTGTGGCTCTGAGAACTGGCAGTGCTCCATGGGAGGTGGTCCTGAGTGGTGCTGGTGGTCTGGAGGGGAATCCCCCTTGGGGGCTGGCAGGTCCAAAGGGGTTTGATAGAGCTACACGTGTGGGTCATCACGTGCTTGGTGCTGTGCTTGGTGCTTAGCCTGGATCTGAACAACCCCTCTGCTTCTGTCCTGGGTTCTGTGGAGCATTGCTGGCACCGGGCTGTGGTCGTGGTTGTGCCCACGTGCAGCTTCTGTGGGGCTCACATCCTCCAAAGAGTGCTGTAGGTGTTAGGTGTGTTCAGTGCTATGGGATTGCTGCTCTATATGCATATCATTTTTATTTAAGGAAGCGCTGCTGTTTCTAGCAGTCATCACATTGCAAAGCACCTTGCAAAATAATATTTTACAGCAAGAGAAGTTTTGCCCATCAAAGGAAGTCCTGCATTTCAGCACCTGATCTTTGTTTTTATTCAATTTTAACCACATTCCTGTGAAGGACAGCAAATCCCCAGCCTTGCTGCTTCTGTTATCTGCCTCGGCTCAGATCGGGCAGGGATTCTCCTGTAAATCCCGCTGCAATTCACAGAAACCAGCAGTAAAATTCTTAAAGAGGGCAATTATTGAGGGAGCTGGATTAATGATCTGTCATCACAGTTTAGCCACATTCACCACTGACCTTTCACAGAGAGGATGGTCTTGATAAATGCAGTTCATTACAGAGTTCTGACGTGAAAACAGAATGGCACTCTGTGTTTCTTGGCAGGCTGATCAATATTTTATCTGCCAAAGCATACAGAAGTGCTAAACAGGACGAATTACGTAGCTGCAGCAAAACAGAGCAAGAAACAGAATTGCTCGGGGTGAGCAGAGCATGTAAATGTGACAGTTATTGGCCACACTTTGGCAATCAGACCCTTCTACGCTGGCTTTTTCTTTTCTTTTCCTCTGTCTTACTGTTTTTCTTTGCCTGTCATCCTTTTCTTTTTCAATACAAACAGTGCCAGGCTTCACTGCTTCTGGAAGCGCTGTAAACAGATAAAAAGGGCTTGGATATCTGCAGAGGGCTCCTAGCGTGGCTGGGGGCCCACGGAGCTCTCTGCCCAGGGGCAGCGCCGCACTGCCAGCCCCCTCAGCCAGCTGTGGGGATTGCAGTGGGTGCTTCGGGAGGATGTGTTTAATGGGTCTATCTCTGTTTAAAAAAAAAACAACTCCGAAATCCTTGTCCTTTGAGCTTGGCAGGTATATTGAAGTTTTATCCCAGGAGCTGCTCCTTGCGTGGGGTTTGTTTGAAAGTCACCAGCGTTTTCTTTTTAGGGCTACCTGGGAGGATGTCGGGCTCGTAGAAGGGATCTGGGCTGACCTGCAGCAGTGCTGGGAACAAAGGCAGCACTGCCCAGGGCATCCTACGGCTGGGCAGACAGCATGCGGCTCATCCTGGGGAAGGCTCCTGCTTGTTGTACAAAGCATTGCTGTCAAATCAGTTCTTGTTCAGAAAGCAGAGGGGCCATCAAAAGCAGTGATGCAGTCTCTTGGATTGGGGAAAGTAGACTTTTTTTTTTTTTTTTCCTATTTTCCCTTTCAATTTAAAATAAATTCCTAAGCTGGGATCCAAAGATGTGGTATTACACGTTGTTAACACTATTAACTTTAAAAAAACCCACCCTGCGCTAGCGGATCAGCGTCTTAGTTTTGATATCAGGTGTCTACAGCGTGCCTTGAGCTCTCTTCTTCAGCAGTCAGCAGAATAAATCCTATTGGGATCATGCTTAGAGTTGGAAAAACAACTTGAGTGACTTTTTTTTTTCCTAACCAATCCTTATACAAAGCAGTGGAAAAAGATGATCGAGCGTGTAGAGACCCAGTTTAGGGCACGGAAACAGAATAGCAGTTTTCAGTTCATCGTGGAGCTGTGCAGTTGCAGGTTCCCCACCTGGAAGTGGTACAGATGGGGGAGCAGTGGGCGCTTGGGCTGCACACAGAGACATCTCCAGTGCTCAGAAACAGCAGGGAAGAAGTGCTTCAATGCCCTTCTCAAAAAGCAGTGGGGGCAGCTCCTGGTGTGCAGACTGGGAGTCTGGGCTTCAAACAAGGCAGCTCTGGGGTCTGTGGGACAGCAATTGCAAACAGAGCCCGAGTGCCCGGGGTGTGCTAACGAGGAAACCCCACCGAGAGACACCAGCAGGGAGAGCAGTCCGTGCCTAGCGCTGAGCTCAGGTTGCAAAGGAAACTGCTGGAGGCACTTAGCAAAGCACAGACAAGAATGGGAATGAGTGAGAGGGCATGAAGATGATTTTTCTGTGATTCAAGCAGCAGCTGTGGTTTTAATACCTGAAAGAACAGCAAACATAGAAGAGACGGCAGTGCTGCCAGGAACCTAAAGAGAGTATTTAGCAGATAAAACTGGTGGATCCCGGATACGGTGTAAGAAGATTATAAGTGTCACTGACAGCAGGAGATGGGACTGGGAGGAGAGAAAGCACTGAGTTGTGCTTTGCAGGGCCTGTACAACAGCCCCAAAGGACTGTGAGCTGAGTCCATGGGGAAGATGGCTGGATTAAGGATAAAAGAGCAATGTCTGGTAAGGAAGGGGAAGAGTCTTTATAACGGGAGAACCTGGTTAACCTTAGCACTGGCTTGCCAGATGTGATCTAAGCTGCCTACATGTGTCATTGGTGGAGGGCAGAGGCAAAGGGTCTTCTGCAGTGCCTTCCCTTTGCTTTTGGAGGAGCATCAGGTCCGTGTTGTGCAGCGTGGGTCTGACATCCCACGCAAGGATGGCTATGAAACCAGTGCTTTGGCCAGGCGTACTGAGAAGTTGGGTCAGACAGAATATGTCCTTCAGCTAGGAGTGTTCTTCCCCTGTTGTTTGCCTTCGTTTTGTTTTGCTCTAATGAGATTAAATATACAAATTATATAAATATTTATATGCACTGTTATATATAAGCCTTAGCGCATTTTCTCATCAATCTTTTAGTTCCACCGAACGAACACAAACGATGAATCTCTCACCTCTAGGACAGAACTTTATTGCTTTTTTCTCTTTCCTTTGCACGCTGTGTGCCACCAAGTGCCAATACGTGCCTTGTCCTGAAGCAACTGCTTCTGCATCACTGCCAGGCTCGGGTGTCACAGGTGTCAGGGGAGGATGGCCGGGGGTGTGAGAGCGGGGGAGTCTGTCACCTCTGTGCTGCTAAGAGGTGCCGAGGGAACGGCGTCCAGCAGAGCTGAGCAGCTCTGTTTTCTCCAGAGGAAAGGGAAGGTGATGAGGTTTTGCAGCAGTGTGAGCAGGGGCAGAGCTGTGGTGTGTGTTAGCAAAATGTGAAAAAAAAATGGGATTTTATAAAAGACAGGGCATAATTGTGTTATTGCTGGCTTCCCTCGCTGTGTGTGGGGTGGTCTGGCATTTCCCTGCTGCTGGGCTGGGTGCTTGGTCCCTGACAGCAGCCATTGCAGTTATGGGGGAAAATGTTCTTTGATGTTTTGATGTGAGCACAGAGCAGTATTTGGGACGTGCAGCTGCTCCCGGCTCTGTCTTCCCTCCAGTTTCTTCTGTTTCACTCTTTGTGTGCATTGCATCTGCCTGAAGGTGACAGCACGGCCGTATCCCTCTGGAAGTCCCCACGTTGGCACCTCAGGCTGTCCTGCAGCCATGTAAGCCTGTGCATTTTGGGGTAGAGCAGTTTTGGGCCATCTTTGTTGTCAGAGTGTGGATGGAGCAGGGAGGGTTGTAAAGAGGTGAAGGAGATCACCATCTCCCCTCTCTTGGCTACACAGCCGTGGGCATCGTGGTGCATCCAGCAAATGGGAAGCACCACGCAGGAACAGGGTGGGAAGCAAATTAAATAGCTTTCCCTGTCTTCATTAGCCTAAGATACATCTCTAGAATTAAGATTTGACTGGAAAGAAAGGAAAACTTCATCTCAGAGAAAAGCAATTATTGAAGTAGCTAAGTCTGTAGTTATGACAAGACTGCAAAATTGTGTGATTGCACTGGAGAAGGCAATCAAGTTTTCTTTTAAATAAGCACGTGATTGTAAGGAAGACATTTCTCCTCGCAGCGTTCAGGATAGCTATCAAATGGGGGCGGGAGGGGGAAGGGCAATACAAATAAACAAGACTGATAGCAACTGAGTTGTAGAGGAGCCTTGTTTTTTCAGGAGATTGATCTCCAATTGAGCTCTTTGGTGGTTGTTTAAGAGAGAAGGCAGAACGTTACGGCTGCTCGGTATTACTGGGCAGTGAGGAGCTCTCCTCTGGAAGGGTCTGAGTTCAGGATGGGAAGTGAGCCTGGTTGTGTGCTTATTGCTGGCAGAGCAGCACGGCGCTGACCCCAGTGGTGTGTGCACGTCCGGCCCCTCTGTCCCCTTCCACCTTCTCAAGTCACGATGGTTTTGAAGTTATGAGCATTAAATAGCAAAGGGGAAAAAAAAGCTTGCCAGTAGAGGGATTTGCTATCAGAGAAATGCCTCCCACCTGGAATTTTAATTGGGTTTCAGTTGGAGTGGGACAAGAGGTCCAGAAATGATGCAGCTCAGCAATAGAGGGGCAGGAAGGCTGGTGGTCAGTCTGACAACCTCCTGTTATTTTTCAGAGGAGTAACGATTGAAGTCTTTGTGGAGCTGATCTGCAGGAACATCATCCCTTAAAGAGTGGAGAGACCCCTCAGATTTAGTCCTGCACGGGAGCTGAAATAGAATTGTTTCAAAACTGCCAATGCAGAGAATAGAGGTGCAGAGAAAAGGGCATCTAGCAGGAGCGGCTGGCTGTGCAGGCACTGCTGTGCTTTGCACTACAGCAAACAGATTTGCACCAACAGGAAAGTGGGCACACTTCATTCCGCTAAACTTTGCCAGACAGCAGCAGAGCAGAAAAGGGCAATAATGCTTTCGGCTCTCCGGGCACGTGGGTCAGCCTCCTCCCTAAGAGGATGCCTTTAAATCAGAGCGGGGCACTGCTCAGAGGATTGCTGGCAGCCGCGACCACAGCGGGAGCTTTCAGGGTCACGAAGGTTCGGTCTCATTGCTCCAGCCAGGCTGGTGTCACTTCAGAGCGAGCGGCTTGAGGGCTGCTCACTGATGGTGACGTTTTTCCCCGGTCAGGGGCCGAGGGAGGTGGCTGTGGCAGCATGTGGTGTCACTGCAGGCATTAGGCTGCTCCTCGCCATCCTCCCCCACCAGCTTAGCGCCCTGTGCTCTGTCTGAGGCTTCCTATGACACCCTGAGAGTCAGATGTATTTGCTGTCCCTGCAGGCTTCATGCCTCTGCCCCAGAAGGGTTAGTCCCACGTGTTGCTTGGGGTGACACTGGAGTGTTTGTGTTCACGGAGCTATGTCAGATCAGCCCCCTGTGATTTACTTTTCACTTTGTGATCACTGGACAGATGATATTTAGACAAATGTGGAGCAAATTTGATATGGGTGGGGATTACAAAGCTAAGTATGGAAGTCTGTAAGCAAAGCCCTGTAATCTGCAAGGCAGTGTGCTGGAGACAGCCCTGACAGCAGGGCTTGGCCAAACTGTCAGCTCCTGCAAAGGGTGACTGCTGCAGGAGCTGCAAAGCACAGCCCGGCATGGTGCCGTGTGTGCAGACAGCCCCGCTTTGGCTGTGCCGTATTTATCATTGCTTCAGAAGCAGAGTCCTTAAAGGACCCCCGTGCAGTAACGCAGCCCTCCCTCCCTCTCTTCCAGGTGACACGTGCACCATGGCCAGCTACAGGCAGCTGAAGGGCGTCGTGTTGGAGCTGCAGGCGCAGCGCTCAGCCCCACCGCGCCGCCCACCCGCCGACAGGGCTGCCCAGAAACGTGCTTTGGTGGAGGAGCTCTTCCAGCACCTGGATGCAAACGGGGATGGGCACCTCAGCAGCTCGGAGCTGGCACAGGTGGGTGCTGTGTTGGGCGCAAATGGAGTTGCAGAGCAGGTTGTGTTTCTCATTGAAAAGGAGAGGTTGTTTGTGCCTGGCAGTGGGTGGAGCGATGATGCTGCAGCCCCCACGTCTGCCTCTGCATCTCTGGTGTGGTGTCCAACACTTGGTGATCCTCCACAGCAACAGCGTGGCAGTTTTCCAGCATCGTCCTTGCTCCTGAAAACAGCTGATAATCCTCACTGCTAGCAATCATCTCAAACATTTCCAGGTAGCTTTTGATTCTGTCCGAGTTAGGAAGAAATCCCTCCCTTCTTCCTCCTCTTTTCTGGTCCACACAGTGACAGTAAAGTCAGAATACTTTTAAGAGGTTTATTTTGCCAGGGTGTCGAGACAGGCACTGAAATGTTGATTAGCTGATCCTAATAATATTTGAAAAGGTGAGAGCTTGAAGAAACTGTTATTTCTAATTATGGGCCTGCTGTGCTGTTGGAATTCATCTAATTGGTAAAGTGAACCAGCGAAGGCACTCGTGCTGATGACTCTGTGTCCTAAACTTGTTTTCTTAGTGTGAAAATGTGATAAAACAGCCTTATGAGCAGTAGCACTGTAGCAGATGTGGGGGAGTGTCCCCATGTTGCTATTGTGGTTCTCTATGTTCTGTGAGCAAGCAGGGCAGAGCAAGCTCGCTGCTCCCCTAGCAGGACCACTTGCAATAGATTTGCTCTGAATTTTAATCCTAATGCTGTTGACATGATGCACAGTCCTGCCTGCACAATGCCAAGTGTCAGCATAAATTCCCTTAGATCTGAGCTATGAATATATACAATACTTCATCTGAATTCGGTGATTTCTTGTCAAGGCATGGGTAGGGATAGGAAAGCACTTCTCTCTGAATTCAAAGCCAGCTTTTGCCCAGTTACATCGGAATGTCTGTTAGTGTCTGTTCTACTCTCCATTTTTTCCCCCTTTTTAGAAGAAATTTATTTTGTCAGGGTATTAAACTCAGCTTGCATGGAAATAAGTGTTTGGCATCCGGCAAGCCATCGCCATTAGGAAGAAGGAATGACCTGCATTTCAAAAGAGCCAAATTCAGTGCTTTGAGGTCTGCTGCGAAGTTACTGTGGGCTTCACCTGCTGATGTGAGAGAGAGCACAGAGAGGGCTCCAGGCACAACAGCAAGCAGAATTGGCTGCTACTTTTGTTTTAATTCTTCTAACTATATCATCAAACAGAGCAAACGTGTTTGCAGCTCTGTTGCTTTCTGCAGTGTAATGAGCTGACGCAGTCCAGCCCTCAGCTGGAGCCCACTCAGCCACAAGTCCTCTGTGCACACACAAAGGCTGACAGAGCGTCAGCACCTCTCAAAAGACAAAGCAACGCCAGGTAATGCTGAGTGCAGGGGGGCTGGGGATGCCTTTAGTGCTGAGCTGAGCTGCAGTGCTGCGGGCCCCATTGGGGCAGCGTGGGCAGGTCGGGCTGTGCTGGGCACCACCTGATCCCTGGGGCTCACACCGTCTGTATTTCCTCTTGTTAGCTCCAAGCCAGGATGACTTCCATCTGCTTTCACCTGTCTGGTTTGTACACTCCGTTTCCAAGGGATATTTTTTTTTAGGCAATGAACAATTTTTAATTTTCGATGTTACAGTCTTAAGAGAAAGTTCCCTGCTTTTGGAGGCAGATCTGTCACTGATTTGTGTTGGCTCTTTTAATCTGAAGCTCACTGCAACTTTAAAGTTCCTCCGAAGATGGGAGTTTTATTGCCCATGGGTAGAGGTAGATAAAATGAGCGTAGTGCACAGGGAGGCATGTGATCTCATTCTCTCTGGCCGCTGGATGAGCTGTTGTGCATTTTCTTTGTTTTATTTAAAAGAAAAATAGTCTCTCGAGCACCATAACCTTGTCTGCAAGAAACAACCCGAGGCAGGTAACACAGTGCTGCAGGAAAAGAAAGCAAAAAACAAGAAACAAAACAGAGCCATTTTTAAAGCCTGAAAGGGGCCTTTAGGAGGCTCAATGCAGAGGGATTTGTCCCAAAGGAGAAACTGGAAGCAGAGTCCCTGCAGCAAGGACAGTCCAGTGCCAGGGAAGCCTCCAGCACTGGGACACAGTGCAGATCTTTGCTTATTTGTTTATTTTCCATTGCACAATTGCTTTGAACAAAAGAGTGGCAGCGGATGATCCATCCCTTCTGTGTAGAGCCCTCTTTGCATCCTCACTGCCAGCAACTCCACTGAGCTGTTTCCCTTCGGACCCAGCAGTGTGAAGCACCCATGTAGTCCTGCAGCCATGGGTATACAAAGCTATTAACAAAGGTAGTAATTGGAAGGGTATTTCCATATAAAACCTGAATGTATTTTCCAGTCAGATTCATAAATCTACTACTACATAAATCTGAAGTGTCCTGTGTGAGTTTTTTTTGTCTCCTGATATTAAATCAAAAGGGCTGGTAAAAAAAAAACTTGTAGTCTGATGAAAAGCTGATCAATTTTCAATACAGAGATAGACAAAGGGAAATTTCCATCTTTAGAAGATTGATCTTGAATGTTATGGTTGATCTCACTTTTATTGAACATTTTTACTGGCTGGGTGAAGGGTCATTTTTTTAGCATTATTACTTTAAATTGCTTCAATATAATGGGCCAAGACTAGAGGAGTAAATAAGAGTCCCTGGACTGCAGCAAAAGCCTTCCTGCCTGGGAGATGCAATATTTCAGGAGTTTTCTTCATGTTCCACAATAAATTCAGAGGAGCCGTTGTTTTCATTATGCTTAGGTCTGAGTTTAGCTGTTTGCTAACTTGGATGTATGACTTTCAAAGCTCTCTTCATTCTTCGTGTGGAATGTGTGAAATCCTTAGCATACAGAAGAAACAAACTGTCGAGAACTGAAAAAACACATTCATTTTGAATACACCATTATCTCTTGCCTGTTCTAGTCCTAAAGGGGAAGGTGAAAGCGTTTGTAGAGTGTTGTTTTTCTCTCTTTGCCCTATAAACCTGGTCCTAACCTGCTGACTTATGAAAGTGGCTGTTCTCCAAAGCCTCTGCTGCTCGGAGGCATTCAGAGGATTCTCGTGCACCAGTGCCAGCAGCTGGCACCCCGAGCCGAGGTTGTGCCAAGTCAGAGCTCCAGCTTGGAGGGTTTCATGGTGCTGGAGACCAAGTTGTTACCATCCTCTGTGCCCCTCTGCAGAGGAGGAGGGTGGTATGTACCCAAGGAGCATTTAATGGCAAATCTGCTGGGTGACCCAGAGCCACCATCTGTGGCTTTACGTTGAGGTTGAGTGTTTTCTTTGCTGCAGGTAATGAAGAAAGAGGATCTGGAAGATGATTTATTGGATTGTACACTGGAAGACCTCCTCCGGTTTGATGATTATAACAACGATGGGCACTTAACCCTGCAAGAGCTCTACACAGCCTTCCGTAAGTCCCGATGCTTCTGTCTGTCCTTAGTGTTGAAAGCGTGTGACTATCTGACATGGCAGTGCTGACTGCCCGGACACGGTCAGCAGAGATGATCCCTTTTTGTGTTTAATGTCGTGCAAATGACTATGAAAGTCTTGTTTCTAAAGATTGCTGTGCTCCAGAGGATGGGCAAGAGCTGGGACTTGGTGTTCTTTTGGGTTTTCTCGTGCTTTGGGCTGATGGCATCTTGTTGGTGGCCATGTGTGTAGCCATGAGCGTGTGGCTCCTGAGTAGCTCTGAGGAAACAATACGTACAAACTGTTTGTTTGCCAAACGTCCTCTTTTTTAAAGAGAAGGTGTTTTGTTTTCTTGACTTTCATTAGGAAAAAAGCAACTTTGGATAATAGCATTTAATGTGCTTTAAGACTAGCCCCAGTAATCACCTTGCGCCTATTTGAACCACACATATATTTAATTCAACACAGCACGCTCAAAGCAGCAGATATACAGCAAAACATAAAACTTCGTCTGTTCAGCGGGTGATGAAGTGAGTTACCCCAGCTATAAAGGTTTGACATGCAGTTATTTGGAAGTGTATTTGGATCAACGCGTTCTCAAAGTCACAGGAACTTGAAGCTAAATTCCACGAGTCATCTCTATGAGTTCTTGGTTCAGTGAATTTTAAGCCGGCAATGAAAATAGGACAGGTACAAAATATTAGCCAAGGAACAGAGGGAATAATCGATAAAGTGCAAAAAGTGTTGTTGCAAAAAGCCCGGCATATTGAATATTTATCAAAAGGGTTTTGAATGTTTAGAAGAAAGTTCAGATTTCTCTATTTTCAATTTCCCAGAATCCCTGCTTTTATCACGAGCATTTACTGGCCATTGGTTTCAATTCAAAAACAAAAGCACGTTGATGGAACTTCAGAAACTTTACAAGATTCTGCGAGTGAACCTCAGTGCCTGGTTAAAGTCTATCTTCTTTTCCTTTACTGCACTGTCTGGGAACAGCCTCTCAAAAATATGTTCATGAGCTTTGTGCTTCATTATGAGGCACGCCTGGCCCCTAACAGTAGTTTTGCAGTACAACATCAGGCACATTTTGCGCATGCTGTTGCTTAGAATTCAGCCAATCACTTATTTCTGTGTGCCAGCAGCGGGGATGGCTGCTCTGCAATCTGAGGACCCTAACTTTCAGAATCTGGTGACATCAGGAAGTCTCAATCTGGTTTATCTGCTCAAAACCTCCGTTAGGTTTGTCTCAGCGTGCGGCGCTCCGGTGCGGTGTTGCAGTTTGGAGAGGTTTGAAGATGACCTTGGCAAGGCAAAGAGCTTTCCAATTTGTCATTCTTGCAGTACTTTTGAAGTTGCAGTTCATTTTCTCGACGCTCATGGCCTTTCTGCAGCTTACAGAGCCACAGAATTGTACCTCCTCGCTCCATGGTTCGCTCTTGCCTTTTCCTGACCCATCTTCTCCCTCTGGGGCCCACAGAGGTCCAAAGGGCGTCTTTGGTCCTGTGCCCCACTGGTCAGCTGAGAGTGAATGAAAATGATGTGGGTGAGAAGAAATGCAACGCCTTGCCTTGTTGAAACCTGGTCTCACCATTACAATTCCTACATGTAAGAGGTGCTTTTTTTAATAACCGTTTCTAATCACGCTAATCAATTATATACACATCTCAGTGCACAATATCAGGTTGTGGATAGAAATAGCGGCCCTCCTGCTGACCCTCTCTGATGTATCATCTCTAATCTATTTTTTTCTCAAAGTTCTTTTATCCCTGAACACTGAGAAGACAATTTTTAGAAATTTGCCTTTGTGTATGAGGATGAATGGCAATATCTATTAGCAGAGGATTAAAGTATCACTTTCCAAATCATCCTAATCATACATACACGATGAGTAACATCTGAGACAGTTTAAATGTTCTCCTGGCAGCTCTGGAAAGAACAAATTTTAGGTGTCTTCTAATTTCTTATTAGTAAGTTTTATTAGATAAGCAGGATTATGGCCGTAATGAAAAGAAATTCATTTTTAAGATGATGAACTCAAAGATTTTCACATTCCGAAAATAGAAGGTGTACTTCTAAGTGTGCTTGTCTGTTTTCTTTTTGATATTTTCAGAAAAGATTCAATAGATGAGTAATAAATTAGAAGCTTAGCTTATATCAGTACTACAGCAGAGCATGCGCCTAATTAATCAGCATGGAGATGGTCTAGGAAATTGGCAAGCATGTCACCCAGCTGAGTCGAGCTTTAAATACACTCAGACGAGTGATTTTTGGATATAACTTCTGGAACAGTATCTGACTGGAGGTCATTAGAATTAGGCATGTCACTTTTGGCTTCTCCGTTGTCTTCCCTAATGGGAAAGTAGCAGGTTGGCAGATGTGAAAGCCTAGCTGAGAAAATCAGTGTAATCTTCTGGATCTATATTAGCATCAATGTGGACAGGTCCATTTGTAACACAAATATGTCAAAGAGAGGGAAAACATGCATTCCATCAAAATGGCTTTATCTTGTCAACACTGTTTAGCTAATAAGAAGCTATTAACCCTATGATAAAATCCCCTTAAATTCCAGCTCGCCGCCAACTAGAGCACTTTCCTAAGCAGCACGCCCTTCTGACAGCTCGCCTGTGCGTTTTGCTCTACCTCAGAAAGCACAAAAAGGCCTTTTGTGAGCATCCTTCCTACCCCACGGCTGTTGTTCTGACAGCAGGGAAATGCTGCTGGCTGTGAGAGGTGCCGTTGTCTAAAGAACACAAACACAGTTTAAGCGGAGTGCGTTTAGTGCAGGAGTGAGTGCAGAAGAGGCTGCAGGATCGCTGTGCTCCTTTCACTCCTAAACGTGCTGGTGTTGGCTGTGATTGTGCTGTTGTGCTCTTTGAAAGAAGCTTGTGCTGTTCTCTGATGTTGCTTTAATTCAGATTTCCCTTGTTTCACTGTCCGTAATACTTAGTAACCAACGTACTGTGGGTGAATTTGAGCAAATAAAAGAATGAGCAGCCAGGGCTGGGCATGGCTGTTGTATCGATAAATCAGTGCCAGTGCAGAGGAGCAGCAGTGGGTCGGGCTCCAGACTTCCTGCAGAGGTCCTAAAACTCCTCCAGCTCTGTTCCCCATCAGGCTGTAAGAAAGACACGTGGGGGGCTGCTCCTTCCTGACTCCTCTGGGCGTCCTCCTGAGCCCCATCTGCAGAGCAAACTATAAAGCGGATTTATTTTCGAGGGGTGATTCTCTGGGAACGACTTGAAGACAGAGCGTTGTAGCTGTCAGCCAAGCGCTGAGGCTCCATGCCTGCCTCAACAAGAGATGTGCTTGGGAAGAGGAGTCTGAACAGGGGCTGCGGGCACGTGGGGGGAGCTTCTATTCTCAGGACATAAGGAAAGGTAGAAATAATTTGTGTTTGAGGAGAATGAACACATGTAGTTGGAGATGTCTGCAATCAATGTATTCCATGTCTGCCTGGCAGCCCCGGTGTCCAGCAGGAATTGCAGCTGAGTTCCATTCCAGGTCTGTGTGTTGCAGCCCTGTCCTCCCCGTCGGTGTGGCACGTAGGGTTGGACATGTGTTGCTGCCATCTCCCAGCCAGATTGGTCAAGCCTGGTTAATTATATTGGACAACTGTATTGTGAGATAAAATGTTTTGCTTGAGGTGTTCTCTTTAGCAATGTTGTAGCATCAGTTATCTACAGGATCAAATCATAGTCCTAAAATATTGACAGTTTGCGTGCCGTGCTCAGCCTCTTCAGCTGCAATCTCCTTTGTATGTGATTTTTCTTTCATGTTGCTGCAGATATTGCGACGGAGTTGGAAATAATTCATTAGCTTACCAACATTGATTTGTTTCTCCTGTGAGCGATGCGATATCCAGACTTCAAACACGCCTCAGCAAGCAGAGCAGCGCGGCGGTGCTTTGGGTTGGCGGCATTGTTTGGGGTGGTGCAGAGTGCTTAGGAACAAAATGAGCTTTCCTTTGCTGGCCAATGTGAGCGGCTCCAGGCTGCCTGGAGGGATCCCACGTAGCCGTGTTGCTGAGGATAAAGGCAATTCTGGGAGGGGGTTCTGGAATAATGAATGTAATAGGGCATTCTTACAGCAAAAGTAAGTTAAAAGCTAACCATGGGCAAAAAGCAGAATTTTTAAGCTAGATTTCTGTACCTGAGTGTCCAAAGCGGCAAGGGTAGACATGGCTGGAATGATTTTGTGTTATTTGGTCAGGGATTGCTGTCCAGTTAAGGCAGAGAGCATCCGCTCCTGGTGGTGGATGCGGTGGGAATTGCCAACCTCCAGTAGTTTCTCAAATACCTCTCATTTCAAAAGATACCGTCTGGAAAATGTCAATGGGCTTAATATATAATGACTGAATAAGAGAAAATGAACTAATTACAAGTTGTTATTGGAAATCCATTCTCTCCGAATAGCAAAGGAAACTCACCAGCATACAGCGTAGCAGTGGTTTTAAACTGCTCCTCGGGGTGCATTGATTTGTTAATCTTGGTTTTAAATGCAAGAATTTGCAGCGTGGAGTTGTGCTTCAGAGGTGAGGTAGTGCAGACCGTGGCAAATGTCTACACACACTCTTGCAGGAGCAGAATATCTACATATTTATAAGTGCTTATGAGTGACTGGGTGCCGTATAAAACCAGGCAGATGCCATTCCTCACAAGATGATTTGATCCGTACCAGCAGTGTTCACTGTAGCAATCTCATACACACAAATAACACTATTCTCAGTTGCTTGCAGACACAAAATTACGTCAGTGAGTAGCAAATACAAATGTTGGTGAGCTCATGAAATGACTGACAGCCCTTCAGCGTGGTGTCCACACCTTCAGATCGCACGGGTAGAGACATCTGTATGTGATGGTCTGCATTTTCAATGCAATTTTTTTCCCTCAACTGCTTCAGCAGATCCATTAATTTTAAGGCCAGAACTGTTCCTTAATATATCAGAAGGTTACCCCACATCTGCCTCAGATGCGTTGGCTGCCACCACCTCTCCTTGGTTTGCCTTGTATTTGTTTTTGGGAGTTCATGGTGCCTTTTAGGTTCAGCTCCATGCGATGCCACTGAAACAGCCCCGTTAGAGCGGTCCCCAGTGGGAACTGCTCCCTGAGATCTGTCCATCAGCCAGTTCCTGCTCCATTTAGCACGTGCTTCATTGGTGCTGCATAGCACTACAGAGCTGCAGTGCTAATTTTATAATCAAAATGCCAGAGCAGCCATCAGAAGATTACTGAGCACCGTCCGTATCCCCAATGCAGTGATACGATTTATGTAGAGCCACAGCTAAGATGCTTTTATTTCATGTTCTTCACAGGAGAAAATCTCCTTGACAAATCCAGAATGTCCTGATAGGAACTGAAAAAAATAGCGGTAGGAAATTGAATAGGCTGAACTGAAAAGATGGTTCTGACCTCGTGCTTTATGCCACGCTCAGACCCTGTGTCCTCGCCAGGGCATCCCAGCAGTGCTGTTGGGAACTCGCTGCCTGCAGAAGGGGCCTGTGGCTGTGATTTACAAGAAGAAAAAAGAAACATGCTAAGTATATGCCAGTCTGTGGCTTTTCCGTTTGGTTGACATTCTGTTCACCATGCAAAGCTGACTACAGAAGAGCATGGCAGGTGCCCACTGATTCTGACCCAGCTGAAACACAGCAGCACTTTGCAGCACTTTTTGTCACAGCCCCAAGGAACTGCTGGACAGGCAATGGAATCGTAGAATCATTAAGGTTGGAAGAGACTTCTAAGATCATCTAGCCCAACCATCCACCCACCACCAATGCTGCCCACTAACCAGCTCTCTACGTACCACATCTCTACCCTTCCCTTCAGTGCGTCCAGGGATGGGCACTCTCCCAGTCCCTGTGCTGTCTGTGCCAGCACCTCTCTGCTCCTTCTCAGAAGAAACTCTTTCTAATATCCAACCTGAGCCTCCCCTGGTGTGTGGAGGGGACAGATGAGAGCATGTAAGGGAGTGGGAATAACATTAATTCCAAAGCAAAGCACCAAAAAAGGAGCAGGGTGAAAAGGGAGAGTAAAAATATCCTCATGCTGTGATTGCAAAACCTATAGGTGCTGTTGAAATATGAAATTAAATGGAACATTTGAGAGCTAGAAAGATGTTGGTAACTTTCAAAACACGCTTTCAGGGTGTGCTTCAACACGAGCTGTATCTCATGGGGTTTTCCTGGATTTTGTGTGGTTTCACTGCAGGGCTCTGCTCTGATGGAGCTGCTGCTCAAATTGCATTCAGGCAGAGGCTGGTTTTGAAGTTGCAGGACACAAGATGCTGCCCAGCCTGACTTTCCCTGGGTGTCTGTTCTCCTGTCTGGCTCTGTGACCTGATTCTCCATGCCATGCGTGCTTCATTTTAATTGTGTAGAAAACACGGCTGTGTGCAGTGCTCCATCGTACCAGAGGTTATCCATCATACCCCACTTTGCCAAAACCAAATCTGCAGCCCCAGCCTGAATTTCCCTGTTGTTGCTCACATAGGAAAGCAAAAAAAGAAAGGAGAAAAAAAGAAACGAGAGGTGGGGGTGAGGGGGAAGCATATTAGTTTGTCCCTGGGCTGTGAGGGCCCAGGATCCATTACCAGTCGTGCCATGTATCAGCTGGGTTCAGGCAGTGCCACCACCACCCCCGTGTTCCTCGTTACAACAAAAGCTGTCATCTGCATATGTTGAATATACAGTCACACGGCTGCTGTTTGATAGCTCTCGCAGGTAGAATCCTAAAAATTTTGCTGCACGAATGTCTCCCTTTTATATTCCACTCACCTCCCTAAGGCTATTGATCTAAGGAGCCCTTTGCCTGGGGAGAAACAAATCATTTCTGCCATGAAATTTCGGGAGCTGCATTCTGAGCCTGTAGCAATCTGATGAGAGAAAACGCAGTGCTGCTGCTGCCTGTCCAGGCTTAATGTTGTTCTGGTTGTCTAATCTATCTCCATTAGCACAGACCTCTTGAATACTCTTAATAAAATCGAGGGCTGGAAGGAATACTTTTGCTAACGCTCGTATGATGAAACAGGAGAATACCATGCTGTGTCCCCTGCTAGAAAGCAGCTTCCCAAAAAGCTGGGGGAGGGCTGCTCTCGAGGACGGTCTTCTCATTTGTGGGTGTACATCCATGTGTAAAATCATCATTTCCTGCTCTTTATATCAATTAAGTTAGAAATGAGCTGTCCACGGGGCCTGATTGCTTGGAAGAAAGCAGGGTTCCTAGGCTGATGGCTGCCAACTCTTTGTCCCCTCCTCACTTATGCCAGGAAGCTCTGCTGCTTCAGAAACAACAGATCTTGTTTCTTAGGCATCCCCTTTCTGTAGAGATCCAGAGAAGGCTGACGTGTTCTTCTTTAACGTGTAAGTCCTGCACAGGATGACTGTGACTGCATCCTGGACTGTGACTCCATGCTCAGTTGGTGATGCGTGGACTTTCCCATCGGTAGCTGATCGCATGCGTCCCTAAATTGGGTTTATACTCCTCTGGCACAAAAAAGCAAAGTAGTTTCAGTAGTAGTGATAGTATCTGGTTGCATTTGGTCATCACTGGCATCAGAGGCTGATGCACTTCATTATAGTAAGAAAAAGAGCTTTGTGCCAGAATCTGCTGTAGCAAAAGTCTGCACTGTCTGCCTCCAGCTCCAGACGTATTCTCCAGCCCCGATGGTGATTTATGGGCTTCAGAATCTATAAAACGGGCACGAGTGCTGACTGTTTGAGTGAGCACATCTCCACTTGTTTTGGCACTAATTGCTGTTGGTTTTGTTTCACCATTAGCCGATGTAAGTGCATCGGTAAGTGCAACTACCAAACATACGTGTGTTTCACTCAGGTGGAGTGGTTGAAGCCTGTTGGGAAGCGTAATGCATCTTCTGGCAGGGCTAATTGACTTGTTTTGCTTTTAAATGCAATTTACCAACCAATCATCTGCTAAAATATAGCGTGTCCAGGTCTGAATTTGTTACAGAATTGTTATATTCCTCCTTATTTGGTTTAAAGATGTGTTTTTATGAATCCATTCGCTCCAAGTCAGGCAAGATGTGTTCATGGAAAGGCTCCAATATGTTAATTGATGTTTATTGAATACTTCAGTGTAATGTGATGAACAGGCATTGTGGATTGTAATTAATGCATTGACATCCAGCTTCTATAGCTGAATGGAAGATGAAAGCAACTTATAATGGCCATAACACTCATTCATCTTGTGGTGTTGCACGGACACCTACAGAGTCAAATAGCTTTCGGAGAGAACAGAAATGCATTTTCTTTGTCAGACACGGGGGTTTGTGGCCATGGCTGGAGTGGGCTGCTGATGTACCGCCTCTTCCAGCAAGCAGTGCTTCCCTCCGGCGTTATCGAGCTCCCAGGATGGAGAGAGGCACTTAGGCAATGAGAGAACAAAGTGGGCTGCTGGCATCCAGGTGAGCACTGTTGGTGCTGCTAGTATCCCCTCCTTGCTGTGTGCCCCTCGCAGCCCCCAGGCTCTCCCCTTCCCCAGCTCCCTTGCTCTGCTCCCTCGCAGACTTGAATTTGGTGAGAGCTGAGTGCATCAACAGGAGGGATTTGGCTCAGAAAGTAGGTTTTCTCCTTTCTTAAATGCAGTGAGAGAGTAACCCGCTTACTCCTTTGATGCATTAGCATGGGTGGCCTCTTGAACGCAGTGCATTAAACAAATTATATGAACTGCAAATAACATGGTTTGTATTCTAGTACACAAACAGGACTCCCACAAATAAATAAACCAACGGCAAGAAGCCGTTTTGCAGCTTTCCCTTTTCAAGCCCTGTAACTGGGCACTAATACAATTATGTCAGAAGTATGTTGAGCAGATAGAAGTAATGAACTGTTGGATTCCTTTTCTGTAAAAGCTCTTTAACAGAGGACGTTGGGGAATAAAAGATTTTCCCTGCAATAGGCATCACGCATACAAGAGCTTTAAAAAATAAAGAAGAGTGGCAGGCCAGCTTCCTTCTTTTGACTCATGGGAGAAGACCAGCAGCTCCAAGCACTCATTGATTAGTTTTCCCTTCATTAAATGCGAGGCGGGGGAGGACTTGACAGGTGCAATTTCCTTTAAGGGGGGAACTTAGGGGCTTGGTGCCGCGTTGTACTGAACCATTGCTGCAGTGCTCCCACGTGGCAGTTGAGTTGCAGATCTTGCATCCGGCTTTCCGAGAATCATTCAGGTTGGAAAAGACCTCTAGGATCCCCAAGTCCAGCCCCAACCCACCCCTCCATGCCCACTCACCGTGTCCCCAAGTGCCACATCTCCACATTCTGGAACACCTCCAGGGGCACTGATGTCCCCACTCCCTGGGCAGCTGTTCTTGTGCATCACTGCTCTTTTGGAGAACACATTTTTCAACTTGACCCTCCCCTGGTGCAACTTATGGCTATTGCCTCTCATCCTACTGCTTTGCAAGCATTCTTCTGCCCACCAAATAAAAAATGCATCAATAATTGCTAATTGATTCCCAATTTCCTATAACAAAAGGAACTTTGGAAGAAACAATAGGGCCTGTAGCAAAGCAGTTTCATTGTTTTGCTCTCAGTGTTCTGGCTAATTTCCTTTGAGGACCAGGTACAAGTCTCACAGAAAAGGTTCAAATATCTGGTGAAGTAGTTGTGCTTCTTATAGGGATTTTTTGTTTCCTACAGTTATTATAACAATTGTTGTAGTTATTATTTTTTGTGGATGATGTCCCATAGGAGTTGGATGGAGACGCCCAACCAATTTCACGTTGGCTTCACAAGATGTCAGATGATAACCATTTTTAGTCACTTGAAATAACAGATTTGGCTCATTTTTTTGTGAATCTGTCACTTGTACCAAGTTTATACATGAAATGCAAATTCTACGTACACCAATCTGCTTTGTCTATTCCAGGTTTAAGCTGGTAAGACTTCTGGCTGTCTTAATTCCACTGGCACATGCCTATAACTACTTCATAGTGAATAAATAAACTAATGACAGCCTAAAGGGACAGCAGCACAAAAAACAACAGAAACTGCTTACTTCTTACTTTAATCTTTCTCATCAATACATTTATTTCATTATTTGGTTAGCAGCATTACTGCTGCCTCCAGCAGATGAGTACAGCTCAGCAGTGCACAGACCAGGAGCAGCATCCTCGCACACCACGCTCTGTTGCCATCTCCCTGCCTTTCCCTGGCCTCGCCTGGCTGCCTTTCTCTCCTCAATTAATTCCTATTTTTTTCATACATGTCTCTTTGTGCTGTGGATATAAAGAGAAGGGTGTTCAAATGATGGCACAAGAGGAACGTGAGTGATTCCCATTACAGGATTTCTAAACCTCCTCCTCGCGCATTTCTGGGAAGATATTGACCCTAAATATCTTGGGGATGTTATGAAAATGTCGTTCCTGCATGGAAATGATCCTGTGTCAACAGCAGATGGGTGTCAGCTGTCAGGGGCTACAGCATCTCTCTACAGGTCACAGACAACGAAGGTCTGGGGTAATTTCTGTCTCTTGTTTCACAGATCTTTTCCTAATCAGAGTGAGGATGAAATTGCTTCACCACTGAAATCCCCCATAACCGTACCTGCTGCAGGACTTGTTGTGGCCACCTCTGGTTGTGGGCCCTTCCCTGTCCAAAGCAGAAAGGAATGTGCTGGTACTTAAATAAGAAAGGCAGCAAGATTCCTGTGCTGCAAGCTCTACCTAGGCAGTTCCATGTCAGCGTTAGCTCCTTGTGTCACAGCAAGTGCAGATATGGACATAACACTTCAGGAGTTCTTCTCTCATTACGGTGGGCAGGAAATCGAGAGCTGCACACAGAGTTCACGTCGTGTCATTTTCTTAGAGCTGCAAAAAAGCAGCTCTAAGGAGCTTCTCCCTGAATTGTGGCGTGTCCGGTGTTGGCTGGAGACTGTCGGTGGTCCCATGGAAATGCCTGCTGCCAAGGAATGTGTCTTTGCTACAGCGTGTTAATTTGGGTTGGCTGTGCTGTGGGAGAGGCGTTTCTTGGCAGAGAACAAGGCAATGGGAAGAGTCATCCCTGATGGAGGAAAAATATTCACCATTTCGTATGCTCAAACAAAGTTACAGTGTCAGCATCCCAATCTGGTCACATTGCAGGGTTTAGTTAAATGGAAGTGACAGGAAATTTCCTCAGATTTTACCCATCATCTGAAGAAATTGGCTCGAATCTGAGTTTGTAGAGCAAACACAGCAAACTGAGTGTGGGGAGCGGCTGGAAGTAGTAAGACAGAAGTAACTTTCCTGCCATTTCTTAGTACTAATTCCTAAAATTGCCTGCAAGTTATTTCTGGGTTCTTAGTGCACT
The DNA here is from genome assembly GCF_016699485.2 of Gallus gallus. Classification (NCBI taxonomy): domain Eukaryota; kingdom Metazoa; phylum Chordata; class Aves; order Galliformes; family Phasianidae; genus Gallus; species Gallus gallus. The sequence continues at coordinate 15,957,233 of NC_052544.1, forward strand.
GCTCAGGAAATCTGTTGATCCTTTTGTTAATACGGGAAGGAACTACAAAACCAAGAGGATTGATAAAACAGGAGGAAATTGGTGGGTTGTGGAGCGCAGGAGCACAGACCTGGAATCATAGAATAGAACCATAGAATTGCTCAGGTTGGAAAAGACCTTAAAGATCATCACGTCCAACCGCAGCCTGACCATCCTACCCTTACTAACAGCCCTCTGCTAAATGATGGCCCTGAGCACCACATCCAATGGAGTTCTTCCTCTGCATTCTCCCTCTGGTTTTGCTATGAGTTGCAGGGCAGCTGCTGTCTGAAGCGAAGGGTTCTGTGCTGTGCTGGGCTGTCATTTTTCAGAAAAGTCTTTCCTTTCTTTAATATTATTTAACTTCTTTCTGCTTTTTCCACCCTCCAGAGGTGCTTGGCTCTTGGCAGCTATGCTGAGAGAAGCCACCTACAGCATTGGCATTGGGTTTAGAGATCCGCAGTGTCATCCTTTGTCCTTCAGAGAAGTGCTTGTCATGCAGTCAGCACCGCAGGGCTCTCCAGGGCTCTCCCATCAGTGCTGTAGCATTGTCTGGGTGCTCCTTTTGCAGTGACAGATCCTGAACGTGTTTGTAATGATGGGAGTGACTTACAGAGAGGCTGAAGGAAAGTGCTGTTTTCAGCCCCCCTTTGGCCACCAAGAAGCCATAGGACCACGGTGCCAAATTTTGCTGTGATTTAAATGCCGTTGTTTCATTGTAGTATGTAAATATAACCTAAGTGTGATCATAAAAGTTTAGCTTGGAGAAGAGAAGGCTCTGGGGAGACCTCATTGTGGCCTTCCAGTACTTGGAGGGAGCATATAAACAGGAGGGGAAAAGGCTGTTTACGAGGGTGGGTAGTGATAGGACAAGGGGAATGGTTTTAAACTGAGACAGGGGAGGTTTAGGTTGGATATTAGGAGGAAGTTTTTCACCCAGAGGGTGGTGACGCACTGAACAGGTTGCCCAAGGAGGCTGTGGATGCCCCATCCCTGCAGGCATTCAAGGCCAGGCTGGATGTGGCTCTGGGCAGCCTGGTCTGCTGGTTGGTGACCCTGCACATAGCAGGGGGTTGGAACTGGATGAGCATTGTGGTCCTTTGCAACCCAGGCCATTCTGTGATGATTCTATGAAGTTGGAGGCTTTTGCCTTGCACTATGAGAAAAAGGTTTGCCAAAAGAATGCATCATTTCATTGCTGTAGAAAGCAGCTGTGTGCTTTCGGCACACATGGCGGCAGGAGATGAAGAAATCAGATGGAAAAGATTCTTCAACAAAACAGTTTCCGAGGCAGCATTCAGCCCGTGGGCCCTGCAGCACGTGGGGCAGCTGGCCTCCTGCCTGCCACACACTGTAATGTCCCTCGTAGGAAGCAGTAAGCAAGGGAGCGCGGCGCTGTCTGTGCTCCAGGGCTGTGTCCTTAAATCAGTGAACCTGAATCTATCGGAGCGAACCACCTGTCAGTTCCCTGGGAGGGGATTTTTTAAAAAGCAGCAATGGTCCCTTAAATCACCAACCTTGTCACGGGAGGAAAAAGAATGGCTCTTTTCCTATCATATTACCTGGATGGAAACAGTAAATAAGAGCAACAGAAAGGTGTTTTTGTGTGCAAGTGTTCCTGCAGGAGGGCAGGGAGGGGCCCACGTCTCAGGGTAGCTCTGCTGAGCTTCCCGCAGCACACAGCATCCCTGGGAGCTCACATCTCCTTGGGCACCAATGCCAACCCTCCCAGCACTGTTGCTGATGGAACAGTGCTACCCCAATGCTGTGGAGATGATCCTTTGTGAGTGTAAGCAGATGTTCCGGTGTCCCTTGTTAAGTTGCTGCCTTGTTATGTTCCTTCCTAACAACAGTAACAGCAGTGAGCGAGCTGTGAACGATGCTTTGCTTTCCCTGGTAGAGCACCCTGGTTAATCACAGAATAGATGCTGCTCATCTGCTTCTATTTCATGAAAGATTTTAAAGAATAACAGTCCAAGCAATTCACCCCGTGCAGTTTCAGCATATCTCACCGTGATTCCAAACCTTTTGTCTCTGCTTTGCTTGTCATTAAGATTCAGATGTTCAGTCAGTCCATGAGATGAGGAGCAGCTGAATTGATCCGCCTTTAAGCTGTCTGTTCCCTCACAGAAGCCAAAAGCCTCCTCAGCTTCCTCCTGACCGAACCCAGGGAAAATGCCACTTCATTTGTTTGCCCTCCTTGCATCCAGACATCATAATGCAAGCTAATTAATCGTGATGCAGCTCACGTGGCAGGATGCAGCCCTTGTTGGGATTGCTCTGTCGCTCCAAGCAGAAGGAACTTGCACGGATGCTTAACAAATTGGCTGCTCAGCTTTGTGTGGAGTACTCATTTTTCTTTTAGACTTTCCTTCTAGGAGGGATGAAAAGCTTTCAATTGGCTTCTTATTGCGTCTGTGGACAAGTGGAAATACATTAAGAGAGGACACAGAATTTATCTTTACTTTATTTGCATAAAAATACAGTTCAAACCAGCTTCTTTGCAGAGGTTTTCTGTATTTTAAGCCTCCTCAGGGACAGCAGTACAGTTACCAAAACAAGCAGAGCTACATTAAACTGGCACATCTCATGGCATGGCAGGGCTTTCCCTCCACGTATTCTGTTGGTCTCTGCTGTTTCGGTCAGAAATGCACACGGTGGACATGGGAGGTGCAGGAAGCTCTTTCCAGAACTGAAATAGGAAAGCATTTGCTCTATTCCTTAATGATGTCACTTCCAGGAATACCCAACGGCAGTAGGTTTTAGATTTGTTTCCTCTCTTGCATGTTTGCCTTTGCTCATTATCCCTTTTAAAGTTGCTTTCCTGTCTTTAATCTGTGCTGCTTACTCATTATGTAAGAAGTACATAAACCTGCAGTTTTCCTGGGGAATTTGGATTTTTTCATTAGTTCTTGTTGGTGCCTCTGCCAGAGCTCTGCCTTAGAGAGCAGGGAGAGTAAGCACACCCAGCTGTTCCAACAGGCGTACTCTGAGAATCCAGCAAGGCAATGGTGCCGTTGTTATCGCTTTATATTTACTTATTTTGTGTCTATTGGCTCTTTTAAAAGGCTCCGTTCTTCACGGCTTCATTAAGTCCTGCTGTCTCCTCCCAGCCCCCTCCCATCTCTATTTAGATAGATTGGACAGATCTTGTTAGCTTTCTCATGGTGATGATGGGGACCAAAAAGTCATTTAAACATATTTGGCAGGCCATACATCTTAATGCTATCTAGTAATAATTCAACAGAAAAAGAAGTCTCATGCCTGTGAGCTAAATGAAATGAATTTCGGGCTCTGTGCTCCCCACGGGCCAGGCTCCCCTTATCTCACTTCTCGTAAATGAGGTGTGCAGTTGAGCTGTGTAACCGAGATGGAGAAATGATGTTCAGGACTCGTTGCTGGGGAGCCATGGGATGCCCTTAGGAGTGCATGGGATGCTGAGTGACTCCATGGGAATACACTGCCTGCTTTCATGGGCCTCTTCACACATGCTTTAAACACAGAGTGAGCGCTGCACACCAGGGCTGAACCCAGATGCAGCCCCAGAGCTCCTGCAGTGGGATCATCCGAGGGTCAGCGCCTGCAGGGCATCCCTCGCTTGGTCCTTTGCTCTTCTTGCTCTGTGTTGGGATGTTCCTCCTGATGTGGTGGCCCAAGAGCAGAACTAGGACGTGGGGTCTCATCCTCGACTGGCCAGAGGGTGAATTTGCCTTTTTCACCCTATACTTTGTTGTTTCACAGCGCTGCCTGCATGTTGAGGTTCAGTTACTAGTCCCAGGTCCTTGGCAGCGGTGCATCTCTGATTCCTCTTCTACGTTAATTGCTATCAGTGCATGAGGAAAGGTTGTTCCATGCCAGTTGAACCAGTTTTCCAATGCCTTTGACCTTTTGAGAAAGAGTTCTGTTGGAAAGGGGGGATATCCCGCAGTGTGACGGCATCCTTCCTCATCTTTCTCTGTGTCTGCAGATCTGGCACTGAGGTACCCACATCAGTCTGAATCTCGAATTTCTGGCTTTTCCAGGGTTATTGACACTCAAAAGAATTGGAAAAAAAAATTCACATCATTATGATGTTCTCTTTGAAACAGCTGTCCACTCCTTTCTTAAAAGGCCAAGCAAACCCATTGCACGTGTGGCAGGAAATATATTTCGTCATGGTGTAACGTTGAGCTGGTGCCCAAATCGATCAGTTCCAGGGGGCAAAAAAAGCCAGAACTAACAGCAGGAGTTGCTGTCATGATGTTGGATGGGCCGCATTGCAGTGAGGTTTGTTCCCAATGGAGCTGGTGTGGCTGAACGCTAAATAGTCATCATCAGCCATTGCTTCCGTGGCAGAGACGAGCCGGTGCCGCTCAGTGTTAGCTGTTGTGCAGACCTTCTGGAAGATGCTCCTGTACCCAAATCTGATTTTCCCATGAAAGAAAGTAATAAACAGGAGGCGAGCAGCCGTGAGCCGGCAGGGATGGCAGCCAGGGTGCTTCTGTGCTCAGGGAGTCTGACGCGCTGTTCATCACCACTGCTGCAGGAGCTGAGGTATAAACAGGGCACAGACATTTTTATTACTGCGCCATCAAACCCTGCCCAGGGAGATTTAAGGCATTATTGCTGGAAGTAGCACTTGGTGTAGTCAAAGAAGCGCCTAACCTCAGTGAGGAAATTATCCAAGCTTCTTGTTACGATGAAATTTATTTTCCCAGCATTAAATAAAAAGGGAGGACGTGTGTGTGGGGTGGGAGATGTGCCACTCCCAGCACGCCGTGTGCTACTCCCTGCTGTCATGCAGCCTTCGTTCCAGCTGCAGGCTCCTCATGCAGTGACATTGCTGCCTTGGGCAGCGGCTCCTTCTGGGTTGCACTTACTGATAGGAGTCACATGTATACTGGAGTTGTATTACGGCTCATGGGCAGCGCAGGCTGAATGCCATGGGCAGTGCCAAGCCCTACAGAGGGCCAGAATGCCCTATTCCACCAGGTGCTAAATTATAATACCCCCATGTGTGTTAAGATTGCACCTTGGTTTGGTGTGTTAAATGCATGAAATGTATTAAACGTTCCCCAGCAGCACACGGGAAGTCGGGGTCTGAGCTGTGGTGGGCTCTGGGCTGCTGTGCTCACCTTTACTAATGGATGGGAATCCATCCACAGCCACCGAACAGCTGTGACAGGCATTGAGGCCCTGTAGCCCGTTCTAGGATTTGTTTTTGCTGCCCTAACTGATTTTCAGGGTTGTTACATTGATATGTGTTCTCCTCCTTCCTTTAAACTGCATTTCACCATCAGCCTCCAGTCTCAGCGTTGGGGCTTTGATTGGGAAGCTGTTGAAGGATTTGATCCAGTTGTGAAAAAGTTGTGTGGCCAAAAGTCCTGGCTTATTCCAAGTGTCAGGGTGATTGTAGGCTGTACAAGCTCTCCTAGGAGTGTTGCATGGCTGCAAAAGCCAACCACCCAAAAAAGTTAAGAAAAAAAACCCACACCGAAAACTACGCACAAGAAAAACCCTGAAATTAAAATGGCAACGAAAAAGAATAGATGTGCAAGAGAAAGGATTTTGGCTCTACTCTCCTCTTGGAAACTTCATTATCAAGTTATGGGGCTTTGATATTGCTATTGATTTCACATAGAAGATATTCAGATTCTACAGTGATGCCAATCATATTAAACCTTAGGATGGATGACTGCAAAAATGTAATAAGGTGATGGTTACAGCTTACATTTCTAATGAAAACTTCCACTAATACATAGAAATCCATAATGAAATTGCTTCTTAAATGAATTGTTATTCAGGAATTTTCTGATTAGTATAAATCCTCTGTTATGTCATACCCTGATTAAATTAGACAGGATATTATTTTATGTAAGATTGTAATTAACTAAGCTGGAATTTGGCCAAGTAGCCATAGTTTGTACCTGGACTGCCAAGAGATAGATGAGACTTCTAATGCTTGCAGTCAGTTGAGAGCTGCCTGAGTTTTCCATTCATCTGGAAGATGTTATATTACCTCTGCTTTCATTCCGTCTGATGAACTGGGAACCTTGTCACCACTCAGTAAAAAACTGAAGTCAGTGGGAAAAACCTGAATCGATACCTCTGAGTGCAACCATGGCCAACACAAGGTCGGTGTCATCATCTGTGCTCTTCGTTAAAATGGGAGAGCCAACCAAGGGCTTCTTGGCTGAGCACTGCTGTGGCTGTGAAACATCACCTACACTTTTGTGATGCTTTGTCCAGGTTTGGGGTTTTTTTCTGGTTGCAAAAGGAAAAAGGTGATGGTGAGATGTGGGGCACATGAGCTCATGCCATGCACCCGCGTGTGGGCTGGGGCGGTGCTGCACCAGGAGGGCTGGGAGTCAGGAAGATAAAAAGATATCTGGAATCAATACTTTCTGAATTAGATTTCTTTTTTTATAGGATTAAAAATGTGTCATGAGCCACCCAGAGGAAAAATGTAGACTGGAGGCAAAGTAGAAATGATTACTGTATCTAATAACTTCCAGCTGTCCGGCGGTGTTTGCAATGGTAGGGAAAGCTCCAGTGCCTGAACATTGTGCATTATTAGCTTCAGAGTGGTGGTTATGTCTTCGGTTGCTTTGTTTCCTTTATAATCGGTGCAGAAGCAATTTTTGCCAGAGAACTGTTGTATTTTTTAGAGAATCATTTTATAAACATTCTGATTTTTAATAGTTACGGACCAGCACCAAGGTAGTCTGTTTTGTAATGCAGCTGTAGGCCCTTTTAGTTGTGGACTTTACACTGAAAGAAAGCAAATCATTTACACAGCAGTGGAAATGAGCACTCTGGGTAGTTGGGCCACGGTGTGCTGTTACAGAATGGGATGGCAAGCCTGGTGTGGATCTTTGCAGAGTTAATAGATTTGTCATGGAGCTACATTAGCACCAACATCATCTTGCTCAGAGTTGCCCAATGTCACAGCGTTTCATTCCATCATTCAGCATTAAATGCGACAGGTCTGTGTCCTACCCTGTACCCAAAGTCACGAGATCTGTTGTGTGCAGCAGCTCATGGCTGTCAACCCCAGAGATGTTTTATAACCTTACAAAAGTTGGACTCAAATGTTATCAAAACCCACCCAAAATGTTGAACTTGTCAGCGTGTATTTGCTTAGATCCCCGTGAATGCAAACCTTTGGGTTCCTTTTCTGTCTTTAATAAAACCAAATCCCCTTTCTCACCTGGCAGCTGTCAGCAACAGGGAACTTTACCCTTCAGATTATCGCTTATTGAATCTTCAAGAAATTGAATTGTTCATTGTATGTGTCAGCTGTAGTTTACCAGAACGCTTCTGTCCCTTCAGGAAAGAGCTGATTGCTCTAATCGTATAAGGCAGGCTAAAATTTTGGAAATCCATATGCAGCCCTACAGCACGTCTATGCCTTTTCATGTTAGTGTAGGAAATGTATTGAGTGCACATCGCTGCCCATCACCCATAACATGCAGGCTCAATTTAGGAGCTGAAAATACGTATTTTAATGAGAAGGAACACTTTCCTTTTGTGAATGCCTGGCATTAACCTTTGCCTTTTCTCTCCTGATGTCCATCTCTCTTCATCTAGGCTTACAGTTCGCGTGCCCTCGTTTGTATCCCGAACAACCAACCTTCCATTAACCTGAATTGGTTGGATCTGACTCTCTCTTCCACCTTATTTTTGGAAGCTCACATGAGGACCATTCCCCTCATTGTGTGAGCAGAGTATGCCATCAGCAGCCAATGCTCACAGCGTGCCCTGCTTTATTCCCAGCACAGGTTGGCTGATGCTGGTTTTCCCAGTGAGCACAAAGACTCTCCCAGCTCAGGTCAGACTCCAGACCATCAAAGAAAGCACTGCAGTACTTAACTGGGAATATTTCAAAACAAATTACCTGATTTGCAGCGGGGTTGTTAGTTCTCGCTGTGCACGGCATCAATGGAAACTATTTCAGAGTTGAGTGATCACATACACTGCACAATACACACCGCTTGGCTTATTATAATGCCTTGATTCAGTGGAAGATAGTATTTCGCGAGCAGCGTGTGGGTTCTTTAGCAAATATTTTATATGAAGGAGTATAACTGTGGAGCTACAGAAAAGGAAACTTAGAAGGATTCATATATCAGGCCTGAAAATCAGATAAAGATTCAAATCCGAGCTCATTCAACATGACAAAATCCTTTTTTTTACTCTTTAGTGATTGTGGAAAATAAATGTCGTGGCAGTAGCTGCCGTAGCACGGGAAACCCTGTAAGAATAGAGAAGGTGGTTAGCAGAGGTCCCAGCGGGAGCATATTCTTCACAAATTGAAGAGGGATTTACGAGAACGAGCGAAGGGAGAAGCTCTGTGCATCAATTAAAGGACTCAGCAGTCTGCCTGTGTGCATTGCTGGGGTCTGCAAAGGGAGCCAGGTAGCTTCGGTGTGCATTTACAGAACACTTCTTTGCTGGGAGATGAGGATGTTGGTGTGGCAGCACTTCGGTTGCTTTTGCAGAACTTCGAGCTTTGTGCTAGTGGGAAGCAATGGGAAGTGTGTCAGCAGGTGGGCTGCATGTGAGCCAGTGATTGCCAGTGTTAGCATTGCAGGTAACCAGCACCAGTGGCACTGGGTAATGAAGACATTCCCACTCACAGGGGACTGGCAGGACCTCAGCTCTTCTGAGATTTCATTTTCTGTGTCCCAGCCTTGTTTTCCTTCCTGACCTGCTTTGGACACCAAAAATAGTTGCTGTGATGGAACTAAAAAAGAATGGTTTAAGGCTCTTTTTCCATTGAATCAGCAAACAGATTGAGGGCATTGCGTTGAGAGCTCAGTAACAGAAGTGGAAAGTGATGGGTTCCCACGGGCCAGGATGAACACTAAGGACACTTTATAGCCAGCTGCAGCAAAATGGTCTGAGCCTCGTACATGTATATGTGTGTGTGTGTGTATATATATATATATGCCTTTTTGAAACATTCATAATGCTAACACAGTGATCTCCCATGTTCTTCTGAGATGCTCTCTTGAAACCTTCTGCACAAGTGTGGATGTGTTCATTTTGCAGCTCTCCATGTAATGTGGAGTTGGTTAGAAATGGTGCTGTAGAAGGAAGGGCTGTGCAGGAGAAACTGCTGCTCTGCACGACTCTCTGGCTGCTCAGAGGCATCATCAGCTCCTAAATTCAGTGCTGGAGAACTTGTAGTAAAACCTTGGTGTTTTGTCTGGTGAGAATTATGTGCCTGATACGGACTACAAGCCCTGATGGTGAAGTCCTACAACGTAACCCACAGCTGTTTTCTCACTCCTCATTCATTCTAGGCCAGTAGAACTGCTGTAGGACTCTGTGTATTTTTCTTATCTCGTGAGAAACGTTGCCATTTGGAGTAAATATTATTCTGTTTCTAATGGGCTTGAAATTCATTTCAAGTTTTCCAATTACGTATTTCATTTATTTCATGAATGTGAAATGACACTGCAGAGAGCAGAGCTGTGAGCTGCCCTGCGCCGAGCTGGAAGAGGTTTCACTTCTCTGTTCTGAATTCAAACAGGCAGAAATTAATGAATGGAATGCAAGTTGTTTGCCATGAGATGCTGGCGTTTCTCTGGCTGAGAACCAGGTGCACCAGGAAGAAGAACAAAAAGATGGTCTGCAGTGACTCAGTCTAGCACGTGTTGTGCTGACCTGAGGCAGTGACTGGTGGGGTGCCTGGCACGGTGCTGCTGCCCTGTGCAGGCAGGAGGAGCTGATTTGTGCTGCTCACTGCTGTGCAGCCGGCGTGAGAGTCCGGCCCAGTAAATCTTTTAGGATTGAAATAATTACTGATGGAGCATATGGAGCTCTGCAAAGCCCAAGACGGTTTGTAGACTCCTGCAGTTTATATTGTGATACATATGCTAGACCTGTGATGTTAAAAACAAGCTTTTCACAGATTAGCCTATATTGTTGCTTCCCTGCTTGAATTGGACTCAGCGCTGCTTGTGCTGTGCAACTCACTGCAAGAAAAGGATTTAGGAGGGTTACTGAGAGTTACTGCAGCCTGGGTGCCTTTGCACTCAGTACAGAAATACCTGTTGCACTGCTCCTAATGTACTTCATCCTCAGCCCTTACTATCCAGGATGTCTGGGTTTGATTCTGGTGTCTCTTTTCTCTCTGTTTCCTCCTCAGGATCTCAGTTTTATGTCCATTTTTAATTATATCTGCATGGTTCTGCCTGCCAAGCTGCTCTTCAGTGCAGTTTTCGAGTTAATTACGCACATGGTTTTGAAAAAGAAAATGTCTTGCTGATCCCATCTTTGCTCCAGGGAGTGGTACCAGAGAACAGCAGGTGATGCCAGCCATGCTGTCACCTGCATTCCATGTCCTAAAAGCACAGGGCCGTGAGGTGGGAGGTCAGGAGCGCGAGAGCAGATATTCTGTGGTTGAGGATATCACACCGTGCTGATGTCAGTGCTGGGCATTGCCTGGCATCCCTGACATTCTTGGGAAGTGTTAGTCCAAATGCTTAAAAATCTGTGTGAGAGAATAAATAACCAAATCTACAGTGGCAGAAAGATTGGTCTGTGCTGGTTTAAAGCTCTGAATGGAAGCACGTGAGTGTGTTCCATCAGCTGCTCTGCACGTCTCTGTGCAGGTAGGGGCTCTGTGACAGCATTCACCCATCTGCTGCTCCATGCCCGCTGCAGGCAGACCTGCAGGTGTGGGTGTACGAGTGCTGCTCACTGCCTGAGTTTGCAAATCCAACCCAGATCTGGGGAGGATGAGCCTGGAGATGGGCTGCAGCAGTCCCAGCACACAATAAGGAGCAGCTCTGACTTTGAATGCAGAACCGGAGTGTTTGGAGGGTTTTTTTCTGCAGAATGAAAAGAGAAATTAGAGCTCTTTGTTTGGTGATCACAAAGGGAAAATGCCCACATCAGAAAAATGCATTCACATCTTTGTTTTTCATTTGTGCATGAAAAAGATCAATGAAAACAAAGATATCTCTTTCACAAAGCATAGAAAGCAGTAGAGTAAGACCCAGCAGCCAACTGTCCCAGTGGTTCAGGCCATAATAAAACCTTAAACCCACAGTTCTTCCCCAATCTCACATGCACAGAAAGAAAGATAATTTATTTCATCTCAAGCTGAGAATTTTATCTCTTAAAACATGGCAAACTGATTTACAAGGTTTCTCCTGTAAGTCCCTTACAGTAAATTACCTGTCACAAGGGTCGTGGATCCCTGTCTGCATGTTTGAATAAAATGTATAACAGATTTACAGCATTAATAATGGGACTGTCTTTGGAAAGCTCTCAATTTGCAACAGTGAGAGTGGAAAGATGGCAGCCGGGTTATTTAGCATCCTGCCCATCCTCCTCCTGGCGCTGTGAGCAGAATATGGCTGCTGATTGCTGAGGGTGCTCAGGTGCATCGACCTTGACTGGAAAACCTAAAAATCCTCTTACATGAAGGGAGCGTCAGTGCTGGCAAAGCCTGGGGATGGCTGGAAATGCAGAAGCTTTGGCTGGGAGAGGAGAGCAGCATGTGGCAAACGGAGCGAGCCCATAAAGCTGTGCTCCATCGTTATTGCTGTTGGTTACTCTGCAATCAGAGGAGGTGTGTGGGTGAAGCCCACCTTGTGCCACTCGTCCCTATTGTCTGAAGAGAATCATTTTAACAAAAGAGCACAGGATGAACCGTTTTTTGACATCCCTTCTTTCCCCATTGGAAGAAGTGACCATCTGCCAGCATACAGGTTTTATCTCTGACAATCTCTACAAAGGAGTGTGAATGTGCCATAAATTAGCCAAATATTATGAGAGCATAGGAGCGGTCTTGTCATCACCCCCAGTTCACCCAGAGGGTGGTGACACACTGGAACAGGTTGCCCAAGGATGCCCCATGTGCCCCATCCCTGCAGGCATTCAAGGCCAGGCTGGATGTGGCTCTGGGCAGCCTGGTCTGCTGGTTGGCGACCCTGCACATAGCAGGGGGTTGGAACCGGATGAGCATTGTGATCCTTCTCAACCCAGGCCGTTCTATGACTTCTCTTAATTCAGAGCATGTTCTTTGGCCCAGTGGTGTCACGGCCTCAGGACTGCCAGCCCTGCCTGCCCATCACACAGCCCGGTGCGGAGCAGCAGCTGTGATGCCCGGCACACCATCAGCCCAACAGCCACGTTCTCATTTTTTTCACCCAATTCTTGAGCTGACAAAAAGCCCCAAATCAACCAACTGATCCCAGCCAAGTAGATAAAATTTGTTCCCGTTCCTGCAGAAATGGAAATAATGAAATTGCTATTTTAGAGCCTCTCTTTAATAAAATACACTATCATCGGGCTAACGTTATATCTCCGCAGAAATTCATAGACTCGTGTGTACATCTCTGAAATTAGACTGGTGCACTTGAAATAAAATCCTGCTCTTTATGAACAATTCCAGCTGGGGCCTGCTGTAATGATACTTCTATATCAGGCAGGGATAAGTGTCACTGCCAAATAGAAATAGCTGCTCTTCCATGCATACGCAGGCCATTGTTTTATATAAATGTGTGCTGTGGAGCCCCGGTGACATGGCCTGTATATCTTACTCATCTGAAGGGAGTTTACATTTCATTCTCGTTTATCTGTAAACAATCTACACAGCTCCACGGCAAGTGAAAGATGGATAGAGTCACTGATGGGAAATTTAATGCACATCTGAAATGCGAGCCAACATTCGATGTATTTCTTCTCGTTGCTTGCCAAATCATCTTGCTAGAGGTTTGGACAAAGCTTGGTTCCTCATGGCAGAGTGGTGGCTTGGGCAGGGTGCCTGCAGGAAGGGGCACAGGGATCCAGGGCTGGGCATGGCTGCCTCTGTAGCTATGTCAGACTACCTAGAGACAGTGCACTGCATGGCTGGGGGAGCTGGACCTTTCCATCCTGCAGGAATGAGCATCTTTATGCCCACCTGGGGCGTTTCTCTCTGTTGAACTTCATGGAGTTCCTGTTAACTCACCTCTGGAACCCATCAAGATCCCTTTATGAAGTTCATAAAAGCTCTTCTGATCCCCTTGTTGGGTCACTGGGTAAAACAAGGCTGGCATAGCAGCTAAGCTTGTTAGTTTGGTTTTTTTCTCTTGTTATTTCTGTTGTACCCTGAAGTACCTCTGGGATGCACAGCAGTCCGTCCTGTCCTGTCCTGTCCTGTCCTGCCTTGTGGCTGCATGTAACAGGCATCTCTGGGGAGAAACCCATGGGAAGCCTTGAGGCTTCCCTTGGATCTTTCCCTGGTCCTTCACTGATACTGCTTCTCAGTACCAGTAGTATTTAGGGCAGAAGTATGAAATGTTTAACAGTGTAACAGGACAGGAGGCATTTGCTGAAATTGCTCATTAATCTGTGATGCACTGATTGGGAAGGCTTTCCTGTGAGCTGGGATGGGAGGTGCTGGAAACGCCTCCAACATAACAAACAGGGAAGCAATCCTTGGGATACAGAGAACACCCTTCAAACTGGAACTTCTTTCACAGGTCAGTGAACTCACTGTATCATAGGCACACACACAAACAAGTAAGAGGGAAGGAAGGCAGAAGAGACTTGCATTATGAAAAATAGGGGAAAATGTCTGAGCAGTTGCTTTGATAACTTTGAAATTAGTGATTTTGGAAGGCTGTTTTTGATGGAGAGCGCAGCAGATTTCCTCCTTGTCGTTTCACCAGAAGCTGACTTCATCCATAGAGATTTATTTTAAAAATGTATGAAAACAGCAGCAGGGGAACTGCAGCTGGAGCCTCCCTTGGTGGGTGCCGTTAGTTGCTGGACAGTGAGGCCAGTGCAAAGTAAAGCAACATAAGCATCTTTGCAAAGCAGGGTGGTTGTGTAGCTTTCATTGCTTGCACTCTGTTGTGCAGTTTGAATATAGGCATGTTGACACCTGTTTTGGAGATGTGTTCTTGGAGGTGTATGTAGCCATGTGCCTGGTGCAGGGGGAAGGACAAGAGGAGCAGGCTGGGAGGGACATAGGTGTCTGAAGGACACCTGTAGGAAAAGCACTGCAGTGACAGGCAGGGTGACCTTTCCAGCATCTCTTGGCTGCACGAGCCAGAGAGCAGAGTGTCCTCCTGTGCTCAGCACTGCATTCTCCAGCAGTGCTTCTCTGGGGGGAGGGTGTCCTTCTCTAACAGATCACTGACATCACTGGCGGGGGGTTTGCACAAAGGGTTTGTGTTCCATGCTTCTGAGCAGAGAGAAAATCAAGGAGATCCCGATTTTGCCTACAGACAATTTGTGTACTTTGCACCTTGTTTGCATGTGCTGGAAGGCTTTGCTGCTTTCTCTATCTGGGCGTATTTGAAGTGAATGATGTAGTTACACTGGGATAGAAGAATCGTAGTGATGTGAGTCAGTGAGGTTTGAGACTAAGCAAGTTGGAGCAGTATCAATCATCCTTAAACCGGAATAGACAGTATGAACATGAGAGAGCTTCTGCCCGGACAGGGGACTGCTTAAAAAATCACCATCACACTGAGGAGGTCCCGAGCAGTCTCAGGCTGCCCCTGTGCCCTCCCACTGCTTCGTGGGGCAGCTCAGTCCTGACCGAGCTCTGCAGTGTCTGTTCACACTCAGCATCAATGTCACGGACTCATGGCTGTGCTGCCTGCCTTGTGCCAGAGCTGGAGATAATGACAGAGGAAGAGAAACCCACTGACAACCTTGAAGTTGTTGATGCAATCCAGAAAATTTTAATAGAATACCAACATGAATACGATCGTTTCGGTGCTGCTCACAGTCCCAGAGTGGTCTTTCTGTATCGTTCGGGTTGATGAAATACCCACGCTGAGTGTTTTGGCTTATTTGCAAACCTCCTGCCACCTGGATCTGAGTCAAAATAACTCTGCTTTCAGTGGAGTAAGGAATAAGGCATGCCTAAAATATTAAATTTCCCCAACAATTTATATTGCATTATTTTTAATTACATTAGAGTTCCTGCTATGTAATTACCCTGCAAATGCATTCCTGAATTAAAGATGTGCAGATTTGTTTTGCACTGCTTTCTTCCATTCCCAAAGTCAAACACTACTTTCTGGTAGGTTTTATATGTGCAGCATTTAACTGGGAAGTTGGTTAGAGTTGGTTAGACCCTTACATGCACACTGTGGCACTGACATTGCTGCATGCCCTGGTGAGGCAGTGCCTTCCCCTGGAACCTTTGCATTGCTTGGCTCACAGTGAGTGCTACAGGATTTGGGGGTTGGAGCACAACAGTGGGGGAAACACTGCTTTTATTTCCCCAGGAAAGAAGAAAATGGGGCTTTAGCAGGAGTGTGCTGGAAAGGTCACCTCCATGGCTGTCGCTAAGGTGGAAACCCAGCGGTGGGGAGCGATGATGTAGCACCATTTAAAACAGAAAAGCACAGAGGAAGGTAGAGCTGGTTTCTGAGTTGGCCGAGGGCAGGATCCATTCCTTGGTTTATTTTCATGGTCACACCAAGTTCCAGTGTGTATTGTTGCTCCACTGTATCTCTGTTCACATTACATGTAGCAACCAGGCAGCGGCTCTCCGTGGTACCCTGCAGTAGATAAAGATGAAGTGATGCCTATAAAATGTGATGTTTGCTTGCTTGGTTGTCTTCTAGATTAAATGATCGTAATTTAAAATTAGGCTATTCCAATCTATTACACGCAGAGCTGTTAATTTAATTTCATTACGTTATTGCTTGTCCATTCAAGTAGCCTTTCTGAGAAGTGTGACACTAATAACGTAACTACAGTGAGAAAGGAAATGAGCATTAAGATGTTATGTGATTTTTCTATTGATCCTTCATTAGAGCTTCCCAGGGCTCTGCTGCTGACGCAGGGGGACGTCGTGGGCACAGGAAATGAGCTGCTCAGGGTCTGAGGAAGCAAAATTGCATTCAGCATTTGCAGAGGCTGAGGAGATTCTGGGCAAGCTTCCCTCTGCTCCCAGTGGTCTGATGCATGGCAGGGAAGGAGGTAAATTGCTTCCTTGGTACTCAGGGCTGATTTAATGATTTTGCTAGAAAAGTGGGCATTTAGGACAATTAAGTGTGAGGGTCTGACCTGGGAATGTCACACAGTGAGAGGTGTTGGACTCCCACAAGGGTGGCACTGCCGAAGTCAGAGGCAAACCTTCACTTCAGTAATGCAGTGTTACTCTCAAATGCTGTGGGATTGCGGATCCCTTTTTGTTCTAAAACCATTTTGTTTAAGGCTGTGCGATTAGAAAAAAGCTCCAGAATCTTTCCTTTACCTGCTATGAAATGTGTGCTTCGTTCCTGCATTTGGGGTTTCCCTGCACTCATGCAAATTTAATGGAAACAAAGCGGTAACATCCAGCGGGGCGTTCATGCTGAATTGCTGCTTCCAGACATGGCTGGGATTTAAACACTCTGCAAGAGCCAGAACCAGAAAGTTAGACAAGTGCTTTGCTTGAGGAGCAGTCTGCTAATGAGATCTGCAGGCCTTGAAGTAACCTTGTCTGGGGTGTGTATGGGTTTCTACCAGGAATTTCTTTACAACCTTCCTTCGTAATCTCAGCCTGGAATTTGCTTCAGAGGGCTTTGACACAGCAGTACGAACCGCACGGTAATATCTGTGACATTAAATGTGTTGTGCGCAATAACATTTATCACTGTCACAGTGATTATCTGCCTCTAATTAGGAAAGAGCAGAGGAATGTATCGATGCAGTTTAACCTCACGTCCGAACCCCCCCAGCAGAAACGGCACTTTGTGATCAATCCGTGCGGCTCTCTCTTTACACCTGCAAGATGCCAGCGCGGAGGAGCTCATTAAAATGCATTCTTTACATTTCTGATGCAAATTGCCATGCAGTGCGCTCCAGCAGTTAAGGATGGCGCAGGCATTTACCTGGGCTCGCACCCCGGCTGCCGGCATGGCTCCCCTGCACCCACCCCGTTGGCTGTGGGCGCAGAGCACAGCAGTGTGATGGAGCGGAGAGCACTGAGCAATGCTCTGATGGCACGGAGTCACAGGAGCACGTGTGGTTTTAAAGACATCCGGAGATTTATGGAGCGGGGTTAGATTTGTGTGTTGATTTATTTCAGTCTGAATAACCACAGATAAACAAAGCACCCATGACTGCTCTTGAACAAATTGAACCTGAGCTGCAGCGAAGGGCTCAGTGGGGCGGGAGCTGAGCCAGGAGGGTGCTCTGCGTGGTCCCATTTGCTGCTTGAGGAGAGCAGGGCAAAAAGTGGGCAGAACAGCATCTGTCGGGCTGGGGGTGAAGGTAACCCCTGTGGTACCCCTGCTGCGGGTGCGGTGGGTTGGCACATTGCTGCTTTGCTGGGACAGGTATTTCAATGTGGGTTCCATAGGCTGCACAGCAGAGCTCATTACCTTCCCCATAAATGGCATGTGGAGTCTGCGTGGGGCCGGACCAGCAGGAGTCAGCCTCCAGCTTGGACTCCGTCCGAGCCCTGCACGTACCCAGAATAGCTTGCTGAAGGCACTGCTTGCAAGCATTTAATATTTAAATACCTTTTAATCATCCTCATATCCTTATTATCGCCTACACATGCTGCCGGTCTTTATGGACGCAGGGGGACCGAGGAGGGCTCAGCTGCAAACCGCTGCTCCTGTGCTAATGTGGGCAATGGGAGCATCACCCGACACAGCGACGCCAACAGGAACAGAGCAGTGCTTACAGCCAGGGCAGAGAATATGCAAAGCAAGACCTTTGCAAAAGCAGCTCTTCCACTGGCTGATAAGGGGTAAAATATAATTTGATTTTTTTTTTTTTTTGAAATGCAATGAGTTGCATTACTGTCTGAAAAAGCCAACGAGGCTACAGTGTTCCATTAATAACGAGCAAGGAATAAATTACCTGCAGATGACATTTTGTAATTGAACCGCAATCTAATATCCCGGTAATATATTACAATAATAAGAATATTAGGATGATTAAAAGATATTTAAAACTACAGCCAACAGAAATGCTGAGACCCAGCGCTGGGTAAAAGGCAGATGCTGTGTGTGTGTTTCGCTGATTCTCAAAACCAGGCAGGTAATGTGACGGGTTTTGGCTCCGTGGTGTCATAAAGTTCCTCTCTGATGTGTGCTTGAAGTCTGTTTGTTGTCAGTTCTAAATGTTTCTTCACAACAACAGCGGTGCTGGGGGCAACCTTAAGTGCAAGCGTAAGATCTAATATATTTTGCATACATGTAGCACAGTACGTAAGAAATGTCCACGTGGGAAACCATCGTTCATTCCCCAGCTCTTGTGGGAGAAGACTGGGCGCTCAGCACCAGAGCCAGAATCATTGGAGTGAATGAGGGGGGTTCTGCTGGTGTTGGTGAGTTCATTGAGCTTGTTAATGCTTTGCACTGCTGACTGCCCTGGCAGAGCAGCCAGCACACATGGCCACGTGTCCGGAACACCATGCCGAGATCCATGGAGCCCAGCATGGGTGTGTAGTTGGGGTGTGCTCGTGCTCACACAGTGTGATGGAAACGTCTTCTATTTGCCCTGGAGATTTGGTGAGTCAGTCAAACAGAGCCATCCTACGCTTCCGTCTGTCTCACGCACTTCCATCACCTGTCATGTTAATGAATGGCAGGTAATTGTGTGAGGGCTGCGGGTAGGAGGAGTAGCAGACCCTCCTGAGTGCTGCTTGGTGTTAGCGAGCCTGGCAGCTCACTTGCTATCAGAAATGAAGCAGTCTGTGAGATCAAATGCCTATAAAATAACTAATATTTTATATTTAAGTCCTGAAGTGGACCTGGCTTTGAGAAGGGGCACAGTGGCATCCCTTAGGAAGCTCATGGCCACCACTCAGCTCCCTGCCAGGAACATGGCACCACCCCTTCCCACCCCATACCCTTCAGGTTTAACACTGGGAGAAATTTCTGCTCTGAAAGAGCAGTTGGGCACTGGCACAGCTGCCCAGGGAGCCCCATCCCTGGGGGGGCTCCAGAACCATGGAGATGTGGCACTGGAGGTCAGTGGGCACGGTGGGGAGGCCTGGGGCTGGGCCGGGGGATCTGAGAGGTCTTTTCCAACCTGAATGATTCTGTGATTCTACAGTCCTGTATCTTCCTTCCTCCTGTTTCCCTCCACCCTGTATCTACACAGATCAGCCTCTGCTGGCTGACACAGGAGAACCAGGAAAATGTCCTTTTTTTTTTTAGCTTTCCCATTGCTGAGATGTGCAGTCCTAGGCAGAAAGGCACAACAATCTTCTATTGCCACAATCTGTTCTAAAATTTATTATGCTTTAATTGATCTTTAATCAACCCGGCTTGGTTAGTGCTTATTTATTACTGAGTAACACACACTCCAGAACCCACTGAAATAAAAACCCATTCCAGGAAGGAAACTGCTGACTGAAGGCTCCGGCTACCAGGGGAAACCAGTACAGACAGAATGCCATTAGATGAATGCCTATAAAGAAAAAGCCAGCCTTCTGTGAACGGGAAGATAAAGTGCAGCCATAATTTAAACTGTTTGATATAGTAAGCAGTTAGAATATGTTTTGCAAATTCCTTACTGTAGGGGTGAATCACTCCCAATTCACTCACTGCACAAATATCAGGCTTGTCAAAGAAAAAGTATTTCCTATGCATTTCTGTTTGGAAATTAAATGGGTTTGGGGGATGTCTGTAGAGGTGCATATACTGAAGTGTGCTTTGGGGGTGTATGGCTGTGTGCATATGTATGTACGTGCGTTCTCACATTCACACATTCGGATGTCTGAAAGGCTCCAATGGAGGCTGCCGGTTTAAGTTGAAAACCACCAGATGTCAGATAGGAAGAAGCAGCACTCCCAGAACAGTGCCTGCCCCACTCCCTGGGTGGGCATTCATTCCCCTCCCCCTTCTTCCCATAGATGCTGCTACTCTCGAGGTGCACACTGCAGTACAAGGAATCTCCTAGGTGCTGCTCGATAGAAATAGATCCACTGAGTTGTTTCACCACGTTTCAGTCAGTGACTTTGCTCTCCCAAAGTGTTTTTTGGCACAGAAATCCACAGCTGGCGGCAGGTTTTAGTGAGAGCCACAGTGAGTCCTTGAGCCTCAAATGATGGGAATGTCTGAGGGCGTCGTACCCTCAAAGTGCCACCTGCTCTTCTCAAGGAAATCGTTATCAACTATTGCTCTTTTTAATTGTAGCTCCACTCAGAGCCTCACGTAGGTCTGCAAACAGTACTAAAAGTCCTTGACATCGTGCATGGGAAGTGTCTCTGCCTCGTGGTGATTTCAGGGGATTTAACTCAGTTTATAATCTCCGTTCAGTTTAAAGCTCGAGGGTTGGAAGGGAACTGCTGTTGTGCTGTTCTCCATAACGAAGTGCCCTCGGTCCGCATTGCGTGAACGCTCGGACAAACCCTGCCAAGTGGAGAAGCAGAGCCCCGACCTTTCAGGGTTCCAATTAACTCCCTTGCCACCGCCGGTTGTATTTCAGCCTCTCTGGTGGGCACAAACTTTCAACGCTATAATTTGCAGAGAGCCACGGAATGCAGCAGGGAAGAAAAGAAGCAATCATAGCTTTGTCATCTGAGGAGGAGGCTGACCCTTGTGTCCTATCAAATGTAGTCCTAAATACATTTTGCCATTGCTGTGGAATGCCCTTCAGCTGGCACCGGCGTCCCTCGCACGCTGAGCTAATGCATTCAACAGCACAGACTCTTTAAAGTGAGAATTGAATCTTGTTGCCCCTTGACAGAGATGGAATAATAGTGTAATGCAACAGAACATTTTTGAAATGCTAATACTTGCCACCTGCAACTTAATTTTATTTTTTTTCTTATTGCCTCCTTTATGACATTTCACAGTCCCATAGTCTCAATGGATGGATCTGCATCATAAAAGTGACACGCTGATGATTTAGGAAGGATAGTCAGTCTGAGTGAAATGGATGGAGTGCTTTAAGAGTGTCAGTTTAGCACCTATTACATAGGGTCAATGTTCATTTTCAATACATCGTTAAAGCATCCTGCTAAATCACTCAGAAAATGTTCATGTTCTCCTCTTTGAGCCACCATGTTAGATTACAGGGATAATGAAGTGTAACTGCACATAAATGGCAGTTTTACACAAGCATATTTTATTGTTTTCAGGGCCACTGTTTGAGGTTATTCTGAATATGAAACATTAAAGTATCCCCAGTGAAATACTGAGCACCTCTTTAGGTGATAGTTCCCATACTTAGGTTGGCAGTCAGCTACCAGCTCCATCAAATTTGATATCTACTGAAGTCATTTTCCCACTCTATCAGTTTTACAATATGCGGTGTTCACTAAACTAATATCAATAAAATCAAAACTGCCCTCAGCCCAGTAGCGAGTTCTGAAATTGCATTACAGACGATGTATTTCTATTGTTTTGAGCAGAACCTTGGAAACTCAGTTATGTCAATAGAAGTCCCTTTGCCAAGGTCAGTTCAAGTGCAGGATGGTTTTTGCTGGCATCGGTGTTATTAACAGTGCAGAGTCTCAGAGACACCTCTGCCACGATTACGGTTTTTATTGCCAAGGCAACGTTAAGAATCAGAACTTGGAAGACAGGAATCAGGAGTTACAAACATGAAATGTTAAATATTTAAAGAAGTCCTTGTGGTCTATCCCTAAAATTGACTGTTCCCACAGCACACGTGGTGCTGGGAGACGCTTGGTATGAAATCGGATTTATGGATAGTGCATAATACTGAAAATATTAACTTCTCCTGTACTGAAACAGAGCTAATGCTGCCTTCACCCTACTAAGGAGGGAGAAAACTGTCAGGTTCCTTCAGGCGTATAAAATATTTATCTGCTTTTATTGCATTTTGTAATGGGAAACGTGGCTTTTATTTACAGAGAGGTGATGCAGGTTTATCACAGTGGGCACCCGGCCTTCCTGAGGTATCCGTTCCTCATCCCACCCCATCCAGGACTTCTCATTAACTTCGTGCTCAGTTACTTTTGGTTTTCACTGCATTCACTGACCAGGTGCAGACAGGTATCCTGATCTTCTCTCCGTTCCTTAAGAAAGGGCTCTCTATTAATTGCAATGGCACTCTCCAGTTTCAAGGTTCGGACTTGTAGATCACACCTATTGAAATGAGGAGGTAAACATACCTGCTTCATGACTTCTCTGTCATATTACTATTGAGTTAGATTCCACACACCGCTCTCAGGAGCCAGCTGCTCTCTTCGGTTGGATTGTGCCATTTTGGTTTGTTGTAAATAACACTATATGTAAGCAGAACAGTCTGAGACAGGGGAACAGGGAGGCTCCAGCACACTGCTGCCATTCTCTTTGCAGTGCAGGAAGAAGGGAGCAGCGCGTGGCAGAGCTGTGACGGGCTTTGCAGAGAGCAGGAGGCACGTGGGAGGGGCTGCAGGGTGCAGGTGGCACAGCGTGGAGCAGAATTTGGCCCTGGCACTGTGACGTGGGGCTGGAATAGCAGAGAAGCTTTCTGAGGCAGCTAATGATGCAGGGCACTGCAGATTTTTTTAATGCTTCAGCTGGGAGATTCCTGCCATTAACAAGAAGTTTGTCTTAATGACAGGCTTGTTTTAGGAAGCGTTCGAAGCTAATAACTATACTCAATAATGATGGTGAACATTACAGAGTTTTCCCTATTCACCTGTAAAGGATTGTAAAAAGGTTTCTGCTCTACTGCCAATACCACCTTCTGCAGGCTGCGTGCTCTGCAGCTCAGCTGCTACAGACCCAGCGTCTTCCTGGGGCTCTCGGGGAAGTGCTGCTGGAGAAGGTTCACAAAATCAGGAGGAATTAAGGAAAGAAAAGAAACTGAATAAAGGTATTTCCCATTGGAAATAAAACAGAGCAGATCTTCAGTGGGAAACTGTTATGTGAAGAGCAGAGGGTCACATTCCTCTTTTCTCTTCCCAAGAGCAGTGGGTATCTGTGCACACAGTATCCCTTCTCCAGGGCAGATGTACAGGGTGTTGAGCATCCTCCCAGGGGGAAGAGCTGAGTTCTGCTGTCCTTTTCCTAGGATGAGCTACATTTGCTTTAATGTACCTGATCTGTCCAACAAATGGCGTGAAGTCTTAACAGATAACACACAGCACTCCTTGAGATGCATCATGTGAGTGAAATTATTATCATTTATTACAAACAGATCAGTTGGTGAAGCATAACCTGAATATGGATGTGCAGCAGTGTTCTGTTTAGCACAAAATCCTCCAGTTTTAACTTCTGAATGTATTTCCTGTGTCTGGACCCACCAGTCCCCTGCGCTGCTCCAGAGATGCATGCAGTGACCTCTGTATTGTTGGAGCAGCATCAATGGAAATGGTGCCGTGAGCTATGGAATTTAGCCCCGATTCCCACAGAGAAGATAATTTCCTTGTCGTTTCAATTCATTTTCTAGCTTTCTCCTCAGAAACCGGCCAGTGCTCCCTCCACATCCTTGACTTCACTTAATTGCCAGAAAAAAAAAATATTTTGGAAGATGTGCTTGTTTTATTTTATGAAGTTATCCTGAGTTCTCCACTCTGCTCGTATTTCCTTATTATAGCGCTCACTACTCTTCCTGAGTGTGGCAATAGATCAGTATTATCTGGTCTTGGAAGCTTCCTTGGGTAATGCTGGTACTGTCCTCTCATGCCTGAGGCATTATTTGTGCCCTGCCCTCAGCCTCAGGCCAGTTCTGATGCTGCAGCATCGGTCTCATGGGGCAGTGATGCTTTGCTCCTCATCAAAGCCACCTGGGTACAGTGAGCAAGAAGACAAGGCACAATGTCTCTGTTTGTTTTCTCATGCCATAATAGCTTTGGTTTGATTTTCTTGCTGAAAATGATGGTCAACATGAATAAATTAATAAATCAATGCTCACATCCCATTAAGTGTTGTACATGGCTGCAGCAATTAGCAGCTGCTCCCTCTGTAGATTCTCTGCGTGTGGGATAATTATTTCATATTTAGCTGCACTGATCAACAGCTCATTTCTGCAGTTGCAGTTTCTTGTGTCATGCAGAACTTCTGGAAGATGGTTCTAGCTGTCCTCATGGTTTGCTTTGCTTCTGAACCTGGGGAAGCCTCCTGTCCTTTGCGGTTTTCTGTTGCATGAAGCAGAATCTGAATATTACCTTGAGGATAACTGTACCATCTGATTTATTCTCCTGGCATTTTACTGACAGGTCAAAGACAAAAGCGTTCTGTGCACTTGCACAGCAGTGCTGCAGCTGAAGCCTTTGAAAGGATCATTATTGAATCCGTTGTATGCAGTGCTGTGCAGCCAGGCTATCCTCCTGCAGCCAACCTTCAAAAACCTGCTCCAGAACGTTCAGCCAATGATTTGTGTGACATGTTGTGCCATTTCTATGGCAAACCTGGTCCTACAGATGACCTTAGCACAGATTAGTCTGAAGAAAGCACTGTTCCTCAGTTAGTGCAAGCAGCTGACCCTGAGCACGGGCACAGTTTGGTTCTGGGGACTTGGACAGGGTCTGATGGGCCATAAAAAAATGATGGTGCTTGTGTCTGTGGATCAGCATAACTCCTCCTGCAGTGAAACCCAACTGAAGGGAACCGCTTTGGCCTGATTCATATACATCCCTGCATCTGAATGTTATGCCACTGTAAAACAAGATACTAGGGGATAAAACTTTAAAGGTTGGTAATAAAAAGGTAATAAATGGGATATACAATAGACTGATGGGAAACTTCATTTATTTCCCTGAGTTACAGGTGACCTCATAACTCATGAGTGGTGGAGCGAAGTGGAGTTATGAAAGTCATGAAAGGTCATCAATAACAAGTGGAAATAAATGAGTTAGTCCGTTGTGTTTTCTGTTTGCATACATCTCCAGTGATAGATGTGACAGCTGCGTCGGGCTGATGAGGCTCAGGAGGAGCAGAGCTGGGAGCATCCTGCCTCCAACTCACTGCCATCTTCTCCATCACAACTGGGGGATAAGGAGAAGTTTTTGTGAAATGGAAAACAGGCCAGAAAGGTGCCAGCAAAGTGAGGGAAGTGAGTTGCTGCCCTTTTCTCATAGGCATCGGTAGTGGAAATGCTAAGTCGTGCCTCGAAGCAGTGATTGAGCACCTGGTGGGAAGGCAGGGCCAACCTGGGAGTGCTCAGGTGTATGCAATGGAGCTGAGTGACCAGAAGGGTTGGAGCCAGGATCCACCCTTGTCCAGACCTCGTTTAAGGGCTGGCAGTGGGGGTGAGGGGATCTCATTGGAGGTTCCTGCCTACCTGAGGCCTTCCAAAGGTAAGCAGCTTCTTTCTTTTGTTTGTGGTGGTTGCACTTGGGTTTATCCTCGCTTGCTGCAGCTGAAGGCTTTGCCACCCTGCTGCCACTGCTGTGCTTTCCATCGTACTATAATGTTACAGCACCATTGCCAGGGGGGAGCACACTGTTTTAGAACATGTAGCTGCACAGGGCTTTGTAGCACATGAAAAGGCCAAGCAAGGACCAGAAGACTGCAGCAATGCAGGCTCGGATGACTTATAGCGCAGTATAACAGCGGGAGAATGCAGAAAGTCTTGTGATGATGTTTCTTCTGGTGCCAGGCTGTTAGTTCAGTGGTTGTATATTTTACTTCAGCTCCTAGCTGCTTCTGTGGCTGTTTTTTCAGGTGTGATGGTAACTGTCCCTTCTTTGCCCTTCCGCAAACTTTAGCATAAGCCAAGGTCAAAGCAGCACATCGCAGCCACTGATAGCTCAGACCCTGCTCACGTTTTAAGAGCTCTCCAAAAAGGCAGCTGTGTGTGTGTAGCAATTCCACCCATAATGGGATTATAAAGTAATCTCAGAGAGGCTGCAAGAGTAACCTTGGGAAATAAGGCATGTGTCTGGTTCTGGTTCAGATACACTGTGTAACTGCGGCTAAATAACGTCTGTCTCTGCTTCGGCTCACCATCTGTAAAGCAAGGGGTTTTATGCTCTTTCCATAAAGGAATACTGCTGGGAGGGGGAAAAAAAAAAGGAAAAAAAATTATGAATTGTGCAGATTTTCTTGTCCTGGAGAACCAGCAACAGAGCAGTACTTGAATGGAAAGTCACCAGAGGAAACTGAGAGCACATTGTTTTGATGAGTCAGTTAAAGAGCCAACGCTCTTCCTGCTGACAGAGGATTGAACTTCAGAATTTGGTTAGAAGGCACTGTTCTGCTGACAGTACTGTCTTTCAAAGGACATACAAAATCAACACCTGACCATCTGTAGTCATTTAAGATTCACCCATAACACTTTGCAGCAGGAGGGTTGTTGTCAACCTTGACACCTGGACAAACGCCAATGTCTCCCGCTCCATATTAGTCACCCTATGTAAACCACTGCATCCTCTTTAGTCTTGCAGTACCCTCTTGAGTTCTTGGGCATTTGCTGCATTTCATGCTTCAAGAGCAAATGCAGGTGTGGATCTCCCACTGCAAGTTGCAGCGAACTTAGCTTCGGTAATGTGGTCTTCCTGGAGCTTCAGACATAAAGTCTTCTCAGGGCTGTTCACCAGAGGCCATCCCACGTGTGATTTCCCCCTGGTGCTCTGGCAGGGGTGGCAGCCAAGAGCCTCCCCAGGGCAGTGCTCAGGGACACACAAGGACGAGGGCATACAGTGCTGCTGGGCAGAGCCCTCATGCTGTGTATGAACAGGGCTGTGGAGTTCTGCCTTCCGACCTTGGTAGATAAGCATGCATTTTCCTTAAATGTGTGTCCTAAATTTGGATGAACACTTCATACCTTCAGCTGTTGCTAAGTGAAAAATCTAGAAAAATAGTTTAAGCAATTTTCCACGGAGCAGTAGTCAGTAGAATGTAGTAGAGATGATATTTCTATGCTGCCTTGCTTGACAGTATTGGGGAGCAGTGATTTACCTGGTTTGGTGTCCTTGGCTTTTCTCCTTCCTTCAATCACTGTTATCTGTAGCGTGGGAATAAAGGCTCCATTCAGTTTGAAAGGAGCAGTTCTGCAGTGGTTTATGAATGCTTTGTTTGCTCAAACATCTGACATATATTACTCTGAATCATTAAGAGCCTTTTTTCACAATACGTCCCTGACTTCAGTACTTCATCCTTGACGGTTCTTATATGAGCATTGCTCTTGATTTATGTTGAGTGTTAATGATTTGAAGTGCGTGAAGTACAGCAAAATCACCACGGGTTTGGGGGTGGGGGTGTAAAGTTATGGGGGTAGCAGTGTTTTAATTTGGGGCCAAGAGCAGAGGTTCCTGTGCAGGGCAGCCTTTGGTGTGTGCTTTGGGACCACACTGCTGTGCTTTGAGGTCAGATGCACTCAGTGGCTTAGTGAAAAAGGGGTGAGCAACTGCAGCCCTCCTCCTCTTGCTGTGGACCTGGACTAAAGGAGCGATATCTCTGACTTTTGCTCCAGTTGGAAGCATTCTGAGCAACCCAATCTTGTGAAAGGTGTCCCTGCCCATGGCCGGGGTATCAGGCTGGATGCTATTCAAAGGTTCCTTCCGATGCAAATGATTCTCTGACTTTTTTTCACCTGGTGATGCCCTTTCTATAGTACCAGAGCTTATCCTCTCCATTGCACCAGTGCTGGTGTTTGGCTGTGTTGGGCCTTTTTGGTGTGCTGTGTCTCACTAGACCTTGTCAGGCATTGTCTGCTGTCGGATGTGAGATGGCTTTGAAGGAATACAAGCCACAAGGGACTGTACATCAATTAAAGTACAGCAGAACGCTGTTCACCAAATGCCCTGCAGGTATGTGTTATATCTTAGTGGCTGAATGTCATGTTACATTTGTGAAAATCATTCCATTATCAAAGCAGTGATTTACACAACGGATTATACTTACTGGCAAAACACAAACCAGGCACTGATCTTGTTAATACTCAGGTTGGCTGTAGGTTTTATGTTGGAAATCTTTAATTTTTGCTTTATCATTGTGAGCAGTAGCTGCACTTTAATGCTGTGTTCTGAGGTTTTCCTATCTCAGAGCTGTTATTTAGATAAGATGCTAGCAAAAGCAATCAAGCCGGCAGTGCTTGCGATAGTGGCTTTTTATGGTGTGCTAATTTGTATCTGACCTTTGGTGAGTGAATGAATGCGTTCTGTGTGCTGGTCTGTGCCTCTGCACAGCTGCTTAAAGCAGAGGGCAGAGAAGCTCTGCTGCAGCAGGTGAGGAGGGCTGCTCAGGTGAAAGCCAGCCCTGAGGAAGGGACGCTGCTTTAATCACTCCTGCGATGATGCTGCTGCCTCACTCCCAGACTGAGATCTCATTCCTTGTAAGTGCTTTCTTAAGGTTACTTTAAGGCTCTCATATAGCAGCACAGTGGCTGTACCTGGGGGTCGAGATCTGTGTGTACTATGTAATGGAAAAGATGTTTTGTAAATGCCAGCACGTGGGTTTGCAATCTGAGCACTGTGATGAGCCCTGACCAGACAGGTGCAAACAAACCAGCCCAAGTGAGCTGATAGCTCTGCATTAATGGTTCAAGTCAGGAGTTGGTCAGGTGTGTTAGGAGGGATGAGTCCCACCCAGCCTTCCCTTCCCCACCACATTCCTCCCTCACTGAGCCCAGCACGTTCTCAATGCCTCTTCCAACACCCTCCGAGTGTTTGTAGTTAGGAGTGAATTGTTTCTTGGAAAAACAGAGCATCTGGTTGGTAATATTTGTGATGAGTGCTGTGCCAAAGATCTTAAAAGAAAGTATCCCCAGACTCTTGATGTGATGAATGTTGTTGTTTGTGGCACTCAGCATATGGTTGCTTTGCTAGCAAATAACTTAGCACTGAACAAGCTTTCATTTGGTCCACTCAATTTCTTCTGGGCTGCTGTAAATTAAATATTTATTTAAAGACTGTATTTGTATTTATGTTACAGACTTAACCAGGAGCAGTTCATCGTGTATAAAGCACTGTGTGTTCCTCAAATGTTGTGTTTATTGAGCTAATTCCAACGTGTGATTGTTAAATGTCAGCAAAGCGTGTACCTATTGCAAGTGGCCTGAAGAGTCAGTATTCAACACCAGTTCCCAAAATGAGAGAAGTGTCGGTGCAGTGGTCCCACCTGCAGAGGGAGGAGCTGGTTGGTAGCACAGAGCTGAGATGCAGTTGGTCAGATCCAAGAGGGGAACAATTTGACACCTCATCCCTGGAGACTTTGAAGGCAAGGCTGGATCCAGCTGTGGTTGTCCCTGTTTGTTGTGGGGAGTTGGATTAGATGACCTTTAATGGTCCCTTCCAACTCTAAGGATTCTTGGTTAATTTGGAAGGAGCGATGCCTGATGTGGTGGGCAGCAGCTCTGCCCATGGCAGGGCTTTGGAGTGGATGGAATGTAAGGTTCCTTCCAGCCCAGCCATTGTATGATCCTATTAAATATGCTTGTTATTTACATACTGTTGGGTTGGAACGGGTGACTGAAGCCATGTTTGCATCCAGTTGGTGTGGTGAGGTGGGGCTGGGAGTACCAGGGAGGGGCAGCCTGAAATCATCTGAGCCTCAAGGAATGAAGCAGTGGGGAAGGGAGACCAGGACAGGGTGAAGGAAGCTGGGTGTCAGCAGGAGGACTGGGATGGTGGGAGCTGGGGCTCAGCAGGGCCAAGGGTGAGGGGCTGAGAGGTGTTGGTGCTGTGATCCCACTGTGAGGCTGCACAGCCCCTGAGAGCAAATGTCGAAGGTGATTCCAAAGGGGATTTAACAGCAAAGGATGTTAGGGAATAAACATGAAGAAGTGCATCATTTCAGCTGCAAGAGCCAAATGTGAATAGTTGAAAATAAGGTTGAGGATATAAGATAAGAGAACCAAAATATTGCATAGCTGCTCTGTAAACAAGCAGCCTGCTCGGTGCTGCAGGATGGAGAAGGGACTGCAGCCCTGTGCTGTCCGTGCCCTGCAGCCTGGCCCTGCTGGTGCCTGGGGTTACGTGCCATGGCGTCTGTAAGAAAGAGCTGCTCCTATAAATCATTTTGCTCTGAAGATTTCAAGGGTTCAAGAAGCTGATGTTGTTGGTTGGTACACAAAGAGTACCGGCCGTGCTGGGCTTTGCTGCCATATCTTGCTTTTCAAAATGCCTTTTTGTGTGATAGCACAGATGATTTGTTTTCCCTGTTACTTCCAGCGATGCAGCATTTATCATTCTTGTAAAACTGGAATTTAAGTTGAAGCAGTCGCTGCAAATCTCCGCTTCAAAGTACTTTTGTATAATTAAATTTCAGCTTTATATGTGGATTTTATCTGTGAACCTCTGAGGGATTTTAATGAGAAATCCACAGACATGACATGCCTGTGGCTATTTACATGGCCCCTATTGCCTTGGATGCTGAGAAATCTTTCCAGATGACTTGGTTCTTCCTCAGGCTGTTCTGCAGGGAAACTGAGGCATCCCCAACTCCAACCCTCTCTGCAGAGCTGCTTCCCAGCCCTTTGTTGTCCATCCTGCAGTTTCCTGCAGAGACAAAACCCACAGAAACGATGCTGGGCTTTGAAATGCTGCTTCAGTGTTGTGCAGCTGATCCTCACTGCCTGCTGGGCCTGGTACCAGTGCTGGGCATGGCCCGGCCCCTTCTGCAGGTTCTTAAAAGCCTCTGAACTGCAGGGGATTGGGCTGGGAAAGGTTTAACTGGGACAAAAGATGTGCTGAGAGCGTGAAGCAGGGGATTTTCTCCAGGGGCTGCTCTTTGTGCTTTGGTTCCATTCACCTTCCTCACCAGAAGGAAATGTTATTTTTAATTATCTGTTTCTTGCCAAATTACTTCTGTGCCATCTTCACATTTCTGACTTTTCCCTACCCTTTGTGTTTGCAAGATGGGAAGGGCATGCACGAGATTGCTGATGCAAGAGTTCTTATCAACGGATGTTTTTAAAACAGGAGATGCTATCTGGGGTGCTGCTGCAGCACAGCCTCGCTGTGCCTTAGCCTTGGCAGAAGGTGGATGGCTTTGCCACATCCCTGGAGGTGCCCAAGGCCATGGATGGGTCCTGGGCAGCCTGACTTGGTGCAGGGCAGCCAGCCTGCAGCAGGGGGACCTGGGAGGGCTGCGAGGTCCCTTCCAACCCAACCATGCTGTGATTATGTGAGTTTAAGTACGGTACAGTTCTCCCAGGCAAATCTGTGCCATTTCTTCATTTCCAGAGCTGCATATTGCTGCAGCATGCATCAGATTGGGCTGAGGCCTGCCCTTACAAGGCAGGACAGCAGCACGTGGAGAAATGCTTCCTCGAGGCACGCTGAGCTCAGCCTGGTGCAGCCAGGTCCTCCCATCAGCCATCCCACTCCGCAGCCTGGAGAAGGCATTTCCATACACCGCAATGTGAACCCAGAGCACGTGGCAGAAGTAGCTGTGTATGCCTTTGAGTCGTTGGTTTTTTTCCCAGTTACATAATCACAATTTACAAATGAAATATGCTCTGATTTTTATACTGCTGGCTTGAGAGCGAGGTTGCTGTTGGTATGGAAAAGCACCAAAAAAGCCCTGGGGAGGGGCTGAACTCTGACTTGAAGGAGGCAAAACCCAAGGGAGCAATGGCTGGGCGATGAAGGAGAGGGGTGGAATAGCTCCAGTTGGATGGCATGAGCCTGGAAAAGCTGAGTCCGTGTGGTTTTTAAGTGTCCCAAGCGTGGCCACAGTCAGAAAAGATGGCAGATCCATGTAATCACCACAGCTAAGTTTGCAGTCATCCATACAAAGAGCAATGAAAGCTCTGTGAATATTATTACGAATGCTTATTTACAGCTTGAGAGTATGGTATCATTGATTTGATGGTTTATGAACGCAGTAATGTGAGAGAGTATGCAGGAAATAAATAGATCCCATTTGAAATGCTTGGGGTTTTTTTAGAAACCCTTAATCTGGGCTTTAAGAGCAGTGTGAGCCCTTTCTCTCAGCTCCTTGTTTCCTGGCTCATGCATTTTTCAGTTTATCACATTCATTGCATATTGCTGGCCCAGACCCGGAGTGAAATGAGTGGGGAGGATAAGATTGCAGCCATTCAGTGTGGCCATTTCAGGGGTTTCAGTGCTGTTGCACTGCATGGGAATGCTTCCTGGACCCTACACACCCTGCAGCCTGACTCTGCTCTATTTGCTAAGTAATTTACGTACACATTACAGTGGTTCCCACAAGTCATGCTGTACTTAATGATCTGACAGCATTTCCGTGATATACCCTAGGGGTTTATAGAGCAGCCATAAAACTTCACTCTGGGGAGAAACTTGGCATGCCACGTCCCATACCAGAAGCTATCTTTTTCTGCCTTAAATCAGTTATAAATCAGTTCAGCTACTGTAGCTTATTGAAGTTCAGGAAAAAAAAAAGTTCAGTAGTTTCATGGCTTTTGGTCCTCTGAAATTCTGAGATACCACATTACAAACACAGACAGTGACTGCTCTTGAAAGTTCCATTCCTTTGGAAGAACCATTCTGAAGAGTTCCCATTTTGAAGCTAAGGAATTGCTAATGGAATGGCAGAAACTTCCATACCCCCGGTAATGCTGGTCCTTGAAATAAGCGTTTTGCTTGAGGCAACTATTGCTTTTGGGGTGGTGGAACTGCAGTTGCTCCTAATGGTTTCTTTCAATTCCCATTGGATGGAGTAGAGTACAGAACAGAAGAGTAGCTGAAGGTTCTCACCTGTTCCAAGCCATCGTGTTCTCTTTTTCCCTGTGAGTTCAGTGGAAAACTTTGGTACTTCTATCCTTTGGTTCTTGGGAGGACACTTTTGATCCTTCTTAATAAAAGAGACGAATCTTTGGAGTCAAGTTGCAACGGTCTTGACTATGAGAAGTAATGATGAGACCTTAACAGGCCATTAGCAATTCTACCTTTCAAATTAATAAATTGACTGGGAAAATGCATGGCTGTTACGGTGTAGGCAGGACACTGTTGACACAACATGGGAATATTTTATCAGAAATTAATCATATCAACACCGCTCTCAATATGCGGGAAATAGGAATTTAAAATAAAAACAAATGCATTTATGTAAACTATTCTCTAAAATAGACTACTTGTGCCTATTTACATAATGAATCCATCACTTATCACCCTCAGGAGATTAGATAATTAAGCACTGAGCAACTTATATTTATTCATGTACTTTCAAGAATGAATGAATTATCCCTTTCTGCACAAAGTGGATGTTCTCTGATTAATAACAGGAGGGCAGGGATGGGATTTTACAGTGGGAAGTGTTCTGCTTGTTTTATTAAAAAAGAAAAGAAATTGATCTTTAGAATACAGTACATCAAGAAGCTGTTTTTGATTGAAAGTCAATATAAATGGTTTTAGCAAGCTTGTTAGCAGTGTGAACACCCTTGGTACAACTTCGTGTGGCAAAGCTGGGCTGAAGAGTAGGAAAAGGCATTGCAATATTTCCTTATCTGCTTCTCTCATGCTGAATCTTGGGTTTGTAGTCACACAGGTTAGAAGGGTGTCCAGACTTGACAGGAATGTGAGACAGGGTGTTGTCCTGCAGCACAGTGCTGGATATAACTGATGATTTGAAGGTATTTGTGCCAGATTCCCCAACAAGATGGGCTGCAGGCTTCCCATGCCATGCTGGGACCTGCCTGGGGAGCCCTCACCCGTGGCCTTTGTGAGTAATGACAGAAGAGGGCTCGAAGTGCTGAATTCTCTCCTACTGCTAGAAATATAATTATGCCTTTTTATGACTTAGAAAACAGCATTACTAATTTAGTGGAGAATTTACAGTAAGATACTTCCTGAAGTAGCATGCCCAAGGTCCTGAGGATTTATAAATTACATTAAGAACTTGAATTATTACAGCTACAAAATACAGCTGAGGTATGAGCGTTCCTACTTAGCATTAGAAATCATTTTATTATTCACATTAATTAAGCCTCTAAGCCTTAGAGGAAGGCTGCGTTGTGGTCGCTCTTTTCCTGGGAAACCAAACTCTTTGAGCATCCCATGGAGGGCTGTGGGGTCACCTGCAGTCCTGGTGATGTTCTTTGCAGGTTGTGAGGCCAGAACCCCGATCCCATCCCCTGCTCTGAACCCAGGTGGGAGCTGTTGGAATTCTCCGGATTAATTAATTGTGAGCAACTTGAATCGAGTTCATTAACAGCTCTAATGTGGTTAATTAATAACACAAACATTCGTGGTAGCGTGATTGGCTTTCCCGTAATTCAAGGTTGGTGTTTGGAAAATGGAGTTTTCATCTCGGGTTGAGTGATGGGTAATCCTTCACTGCCAGCAGGCAGGTGAGGGGATGTAAATACTGCTGGAGAGGATGGGCTTGTTGAACCTTAATCTCCAGCTAACTGTGTTAACGTGGCAACATTTCTTCTGGAGCTGGTCCTGGAGGCAGCCACTGTGACAGCTTTGCAGGAGCATGCAGGCCTGGGGTGATTTGTGTGCCAATGGCTTTATTAATTCATTTATTTGCTCTATGGAGTAGGGTAGAAAGTAAATCACAGGGTGTTTGGAAAGTACTCTAATGCTAATCTGAGTAATTTATAAGTGCCAGGCGGTGTTATACACATTCAGATCTGCTGTGAACTGCCTTTAATATTTGTAGTGACCGTATCCCATCCCAGACAGTGTCACCTCGTGTTGCTGTCATCCTTTGGCTGGCCAAACCTCATGGTCAGTTGTGTTGTACCTCACCTACAACACAGCCATTTTAAAGTCCATTAGCTGCAATCTTCTCAGGTTTAAGAGGGTCTAAAATTGATTTCTTTTCTCTGTACCAAGCCAAACACTTTTCATCAAAAAT
Source organism: Gallus gallus (assembly GCF_016699485.2). NCBI lineage: Eukaryota > Metazoa > Chordata > Aves > Galliformes > Phasianidae > Gallus > Gallus gallus. The sequence goes on from NC_052544.1 coordinate 15,991,831, forward strand.
ATTGGAGAAAAAAATAATTAAAAAAAGAATATCTTATTTTATCCTCTTACCCACTAATTGCTTTGGCCTTCTTGATCCAGTTACATCCTCACCTATGAATATAATCAGACAGAAGACTTCTGTCTGTTGAAACAAACACTAATATCACCTTGACCTTCGTGCTGCAGTGTTGACCACAAGGCAATATACAGACGTACTGACTCAGTGCAGTGCCTGAACACAGCTGCAGGAGTTGGGGAACTTAATGGGGGCAAGAGTTTGCATCCCATTAAATCAGTCCCAACTTGTGCCACTGCTGGGAATCATGACGTGTTTGGGGCTGCGTTACCTGTGCTCCATTTCCCAAGCTAAAGGTCTGTGTGAGTTCATTTGGAGGTGAGGATCTGTGCATGAGACTTTGTATAACAGTGAGTTCTCCCATCTTTTGCTTCCAGAGCCAGTTATAAGATTAAAAAAAATTATTTCCTTGTCCCTTCAGCACAATTTAAGCAGTGAAGTCCTTTGCTCTATATTGTTTTAGCAGGACCAGATACCCATGAACAAATGTAACAGTGATTAAAGGTGGTAACAATGTATTAAAAATATATTTTCTTTAGGTTTAAGTGAAAAGATCTAATTAATGATATGAAGCACTTAAAAAAAACATGAAATCTTTTTCTGCATAGTGTAGCATGAGCGAAGGCATGCAGGGAAACGACACTTACTATGTAAATTATCTCTATGCCGTGCTAAATCAATGAGTTTTCCTCCATAGATGCTCATTCCAGGTTGCTCCCTATAATGACCTCAATTATACATGTCTTCATTGTGAAATTATGATTGCCTTTGGCGGGCTGCAAATGACAGCAGAGGAAAGATTTCCGTGATAAAACAGCACAACAAGTAATACCTGCGTGCATTAGTATGCAGAGCGTGCAAAGGTGCAGCGCGGCTCCTGCTTTAGAGCCTCAAGAAATAAAATTGGAGAGGAGGGGGGTGTAGGAAAACGTTTGGCAGTATCTTGACGTTTGTAACAAGGAAAGGAATTAGTGAGCCTTCACAATCTCATACGTGTCAGCGTCAGATCTGGTGCTGCAAGAAATTTAAATGGTGGCATGGCTGCATGGTTGGCCCAATGGTCTGCACTGCTTCACAGCCCCTCTGGGATGGGGTATGGCAGCAGAGAGAAGAGCTGTGAGGAGCGGGATTCCCCTGAACCACCCTCCTGCCCTGACCATGGGGGGCCATCCTGGCCTCCTTTTATCAACTGTGATTTAAATGGGAATTAGGCAAACATGGTTGCGTCTGTTCCTTCATAAAGCTGCCTCTTACCGAGGCAGTACCCCTGTCTTGAACTACTCGAAGTTGAGCCACAAGTGTTGGGATCCCGTTCTCCTACTGGATGCGGATGGGTTACAAGAACCACTTTTTGCTCTCGCTGCAGTAGGCTGAGAATTTGCTTCAGATGAAACATTGATGAAGAATACCAACTTTGACATGGCTTGATAAATATGATAAGCTAGGAGTGATGCTTGCAGAATCCATGGACTGTATACAGAGCTACTGTGCTTACATCAGCCTGCAGAATTTCCCAAAAAACTTGAAATTGCCCCATCTTTAGGACCAGATTCCATTCCAGCCCGTGTTCTGCGTGTGAGCGTGTTTTGAATATTACCCATTCATTCCATTTGGTTTTTATGTGTGTGGTAAAAATCCTTTTATCTCGTAAAGATTTTTAAAAACAAAATGAGCAGCTCAATACTTAATCTGGAGGATTCTACCCAAAATCATTGTGGTGACTTGAATAATTTGTACAACCAGCATCAGAGCGTTTGAGGTCTGCAGCTTAAGTACGAGATCCTGATTTTTCTAAGAAGACTTGTGGTTTTTAAACCAAAAGAGCACAACCTTCATCCCCTCTCAGGGCATCTGTTTCCATCCCAAGGCACCTGGTTGTGTAAGTGCATTTTTCCTACTGATGCCAAGAAAGCTGTGTCTAAAACCGCCCAATATAATCCTCTATTAATAGAAAGACTTCTGAAAGTCAATGTGGTCATGATAGGATGCCTTCAAATATATTCTACAGAAGTATTCGAGGGCAGTATGTGATTACATAAGAGATGTATATTATGTACATGCTGTAGTCTAAGAAGTCCCATCTTGCCCTGATTCAGTTCCTTTACGAGTGGCAGCCACCTGAAGTGTCTTCTTAAGGGTCAACTGGAGCTTGGGGGCTGGGCAGTGTGAGAAATAGCACTCAGAGTTAAGGGGAACAGCAGTAAGAACAAAAAAAAGCATTCTCATAAATGAGTGACCCTTTATTTCATTTCTCCTCAAGAAAAGATGATCCTCGTTAGCCCTACTCCGTGCTACAAATTATTGTAATTATCGATTCTTTATCCTGTCAAGTGTGCTCCAAATATTTTATTAATAAAAAAGGAGCCCGTTTTAATGCAGAAAGTAACTGTTATCAGCACCTCTATGGGGTTTCCGTGCTTTGGGCAGGTGGGTGAAGACAGAGGGCTGGGGCACTGCATCGTACACTGACCCCAGCATGAGAGCTCCTCCTCCAGCTGGTATCCGAGGGTGATGCCTAATGAGATGTGGCTTAATGAAGTGGTGTTTAATGAGGGGTTCATTCCTGGCTTTGCTGCTAACCTGACTGTGTGTGGGCAATGTTCTCCTCTTCCTGCTCCTCCTCTGTCACTCTGTTTGGGCTTTAAGATTTCAGGGGGATAAAAGGTTGGCCCAACTCTTCTTGTGTCGTCCCTATAGGAGGGACTGCAACCCAAATAACTGCATGATGTTGGTCAGACTTTCCTATTTTTTGATCGATACTACAGCTGTTTAACTCGTGGTGTTTTTAAGTGGTGCTGGGAATATTAAGTGGGAGAACAGCTCATGGCTGGCAGACACGGCGTGCAGTGTATTGATCTTTGCAGCCCTAAATCAGCCTTGGACCTCCAGTAGTGAATATGGTTTGTGGCACACTGAATTGACTTCTCGCTTGGGTGGAGGAGGGATGCAGAGCTGCTCAGTACTGCTGTATGAGTGGGTTCAGCACGCAGGGCTCACAGTCAGCAGATAGAGCCCCAAAGTGAGTCCTCTTGGCTGCCCAAGGTTGTGGAAGGCATCCAGTATTTTAGTGAACAGATTTTCCAGAATTGTTACTCAAGAGTTTTAAAAGCAGTTTTATATGTAGAGGGTATGAAGAGATGGAAAATATTCCTTGAAGAAGTAGGTGCTGGGTTTTATTCAGTGCATTTCTGTAGTGGTGGCCACGTGAAGAGGATTTTACCACCAAAGCTCATAACTCTTAAGGCAATATCACATCTTAAGCTGTGACTTGAAACGATAAAAATGGTGTTTGCAGTCACTGGAAGTCAGCAGAAGAAAGTGCACGAGGCATTTAGATCTTCCCACTGTGGAGATACTGCAAGCGATATTAGAGCTTGTGTGGATCACACTGCAGATAGAAGAGAGTGAGCCTGAGGAGTAGGGTAACTCTGCCAGCTGGTGCAAGGAAGGGAAAAACGTGAGCCCATGTGGTGTTTTGTAGTCAGTGCTGCTGCACTTGGTTTTCCTAAAGCACACAGCCTGGGGCAAGGCAGCATACATCTCTTTGATCCCTGTTTGACTGCAGCCGATGCCAGTGGGATGAAGCCAGAGGGGCTTCAGGGAGTGGAAGGGGCTCATTCCCCAGGCCAAGTTTCTGTCTTGGCTGAGGCAGCATAGTGCCAGTGGGCTGTAAGCATTCCTTGCTCCTCTCAGTGGGAAAGCTTCCCTCTTGGCTTTGTTGCTTAAAGACTTCTTACATCCAACTCCTTGCAGAAATCCTTCAGAATTATTCCTGGAATGGGGAAGAAAGGGAACCTTGGTGCTATTTGGTGTTATTCCTTTGCAGAGGTGGTCCAGCTCAGCCTGCCCGAGGAGCAGCGGGTCAGCATCACCACCATCACAGTGGGCCTCAGCACCATCCTGACGTGCAGCATCCGCGGGGCGCTGCGGCCGCCCATCATCTGGAAGCGCAACGGCATCATCCTTAACTTCCTTGACCTGGAAGACATCAATGTAAGTCCTGAGTTACTCCTTGTGTATTGAATATGGCTTAATTTAACAGCTGATAGTTTGAAGGGAACGAGTTTTGTCTCGTTATTGTCATGGAAAACAAAGCTGGCATGATGTTTTGATTAAGATATCCCCGTAAAAACAAAGCAGCTGAGAGCGTGGGCACTTGGGCTGCTGAGGTTACTGCAATTTGCTTAGCACTGATACTTCATCCCCTGTTCCTTGTTCGGTTCAGTGCAGCCAGAGCAGCCCTGGAAAGCAGGGAAAGGAGCTCTCCACACCATTAACCTCTCGGCCTTCTCATTCCCAGTACAAAGCCGCAGGTTCATAGAGAGCATGAAACAACACATTTACGGCTGGCAGTGAAATCTCTCCTCTATCTAAATCAAATAAATCTGTTTCTCCCCTTTCTCTCGCCTTTCAGCCTGCTCCCATCTCTCATTCCTCAGGGTTTCTGACCAGCAGTCTGAAATATGGGGTAATTCAGCAGGTTGTGGTGATACCTTGGCAGGAAGGGAGATGGATCTCTTATAATTAGTAGTGTTGGTCTGATGTGTGAGTCACAGTTGATAGTAAAGACAATACCTGAGTAATGGCATAAACTTCCTCATTTATTTAATAACATTTAATTATGGAGAGATTGGAAAGTCACGTAAAAAAATATGGTCTGTATTTAATTTCTCTTTGCATTACAGTGCACGGTAAATCAGTTTTTATTTTAATTATGCCACAGAAAGAGTTGATTTATATTTTTGTTCAGCTCTTGTTAATTTGATAACCACTCAGTTCAGAGTTGTTACAGCCGTAGCTCCCTAAATGCTTGTGTATCTGGGATTGCTGAAATGCAAGAAGTCTTTGTTTTCCTCTTACTGCAATGTAACACATTTGTTGCCTCTGCCTCAGTAGGAACTTAATGCACACTGTGCATAAGTGATTACTGTACACACAAATTCAGTAATTGCAGCCATCTAAAATTTTTCTTTTAATCAAAGCAAGAATTACCTTTTCCAAATGCATTTCTTGTTGCCTTTTGGAGCATGGCACTGACATGCAGTGGGAAACCAGCAAATGTCCCACTGCGGTGTTGGCACATGTTTGTAAGGAGCAGTGCTGAGGATGCTTAGGATTGCACAGTCAGCCCAAGGCTTGCAGAGCTGACCGGCTTTCTTCCAGCCATCCATCAGTGCTGTGGTTGGGATAATGGCCATTGGTCACTGCACTAAAAATCCATGGAACGCCACCAAGATGTGATATGCAAAATCCAGCATTCCCTCCTGGGGTGGGAAAGTGGCCGACCTGACAGCTAACAGTCCTGTCCAAATACTCTTCAGAACAGATCTATTCCTCGAAGCAGATTAAGCTGAGTAAAGATTACGCTTGCTGCCAGCATGCTTAGTTTAATCCATAGCAAGCAAACCCAATGGCTTTGTGTGATCAGAATGTAGAAGGAGCCTTTCTATGGGCAGCGATGTTTGCTGGGTTGATCTGAGATGTCCTATTTTGAGGCTCAGATTTGCTGCTGAGCCCAACTGAGTTAAAGGTGAGAGTCAGCTGTTCTGAAATCCTATTTCCTCATCCTCTGGAGGCTCGAGAGTAGTAATAGGATCTTCTGGCCCCAGCTAATGAAAATTCCAGGCATTTGTATTGTCTTTATGAAGTTTTGGTTATAATCACATCGATCTTAAAAGAATGTTTGAATTTGATATGTGAATGGAGCACAGAATGACAATCTGAGAAGTGGAGCACAGAGGCATCCCTGAAGGACAGCACGTGGCTCTGAGGCTTCGCTTGTAACCCAACTATTATTTTAATTAGGATTGGAGCAGTAAATTTTCAAGTTCTCATGCCAGTTCCTTCATAATCTATTGCTGGCTCAAGTGGGCTTCTGGTTTACTTACGAGTAATTCACTTGAGCATTTGTTGCTAAATGTTAGGGAGACTTAGATCCAAGAACGTAAACTGGATCCTGCATGATTCCACACTCCCTGGACAGTCCCATGCAATAGCAGGAAAAAAAATATACAGGTTTTGACCTGTTTGAATTAGTATCAGTGAGAAACCACAAACAGGACTCAGGCTCTTAAAAGGAAGCAAAACAGTATTTATGCTCAGTTCTAATGTTTGGTGTGTCAGTTTATCTCTTTCACCTTGTCATGTAACACCTGGTGCTATTGTGCATCAACTTTTTTTACCTAATAAACACTTCAGCATCTTTTCCATCTTTAATTAAACTGTAAATCTCTTTATGTTCCATATATATACCATTGCCATCTGCATTCTGGTCTGTTGACTTGAGGTGAGGCAATCTGGGGACTGTGACTCCTTTTTCTCCCCCTTCTGGGCAGTGGGTCTGTGGCTGCCCAGGTGGGCCCCTGCATGCTGGGTGCACTTGTTGGGAGCTCAGGTGGAGATGGCCCTTTAGAAGTGTGAGCACGCCTGTGCTCGGGGTTAGTTCTTGCCTGTAGGTACCAGGGACAGAGCTGCAGTGTTTGCTTGGAGGTTGCAGTGTGGGGCAGCCCCTTGTGGGTGTAGCGAAGGACATTAAACAATCATCTCTTTAAGGGCATTGACAGCGGGAAGTGAAGGCAGTGTGCTTCTTAATACACTTGAAGTCAGTTAATGAAATTACTTCAGTTTTCTTTTAGAGTGCCTCAAGCAGAAACTCAATTGCATTTCTGCTTTTCACAATAAGGTTAGCAATTTGGCTAATTGGAAGTGCAACAGGAGATTAATTGTACCTTTTTAAGTTCAAGAAAATCCTCCCTGCTCCTGGCACAGTGGTAATCACATAGAAACCTACAGGATATTCATGCACTTGGAAAAATCCTTGTATTATATTTCAATTAAACTCCTTCTCTTCTAAATGCTAATTGAGGAAATCAGATGAAAATATTGGTCCAAGTCAGAAGAAGCAGAACTCTTCAAAGATGGTGTGAGCACAGCAGAGGGAAGGAACCACTGCAAAGTCCTTTGTGCTTTATTCCCTTAAGATTATTGATAAACGTGATATGAGAAGGTTGACTGTGTTCCAAATTAACAGTAGAAGAGACAAGTTCAACAAAAACCAAACTAACCCGAAATTTATGCAGAACTGAGAGGCTGAAGGTTTCTGTAATGCCTGGATGTTTATGTGCTTTACTTAAATCATTTTTATGAGAGATCTCGAGTGGCAACAAAGTATTAATAACTTTCCATTTCTCTCTTAATCAGAAGCTTTCGTAAGCAACATTAATAATTTGTCTTGTTGGTGAAGAGCTCTGTTAATGAGTTGTCGCATAGATGGTACAAAAGAGCCATCTTAATGGTACATGTAATTAAATGATTTCTTCTTGCAAACATTTAAGATTGCTTTTTGCATGAAAATATTATTTATCCATACATTTCCCATCCAGGTTATTTATCCATTATAAATGCTTTTGCAGCTGCACTAAAAAAAGTCGCATCAACTTTTCTGATGAAGAAAATAACTACAGTGTAGCTGAAACCGGTGAGGTTGTGATAGCTGTAAATTGATGTTTGACTACAAATAGCAAACTGGTTAAAATGGGTTATCTTTCAAAATAATATACTTCTGCCTCCCAGGAAAAAGCAATATGCTGTCCTAAATCTGTGATTATGAAAGCATTCCTCAATTTGAAAACACAAAAAAAACTCCACGTGGAGTCAAATGTATTTATAGGGTATTGTTTCATGTGATTTGACATCATCTGGAGGAAAATACATAAATTTATGAACGAAACTTGTAAACAAAAGCTTATCTACAGCAGCATGATGAAAACATACACAAACAACAGAGAAGAGCATATTACCATAAGAAAACAAGTGTAACAGAGCACAGGTAGATAAGAATTTGGTGAATTACCAAAAGTATGATGCAAATAGTTTGAACTAATTCATGAGTAGTTCTCATTATTCTTTTCATGTTCATCTATACACTTTAACCCAGATCTACATTAAATTATTGGTTCAGAAATGCACTTTTCGTTGCTTGAGATTAAAATTTCTTCATTTCTGCAGATGCTGAGTAGGGTAGCGTGTCTTTCTCTCAAAAAAAATCCTTATCTAGGAAGAAATGCAAGACTCCAGAGCCAGCTCCCCTCAGGGGAAGCACTCAGGGGATGAAGGCTTTCTCCTAGTCTGATGAAAAATGAATAATGGCCCTAAAAAAGCACGCTCCTGGGAGCTTACAACGTGCAGCCTATCATTCGTTTGTATTGTCACTTGTGTGTATCAATTAGCTGATCTTGTAGGAGGTACAGGGAGAGGTGTCCATCCAATAAGAGATCCACACACCAAATTCTTGATGTCTTGGGTGCTCCTCTCCAGAAGAGAGCAGTGCCAACTTCATGCAGGTTCTGTCATGTAATGTTTGGAGACCAAAGCAAATGGCCAACCTTAAGAGTAGAAGTCTCCTGGACCGGATTGTTCATTAGAACAGGCTGCATGAAGTAGATATGTCCCTGTTGATGGTTTGAATGTAACTCCATTGTTAAATAATAAAAAGATCAGGTGTGAATAACCTCACTTAATATCCCAGTGATAGGAATGAGGCCCTTAAAATGATCAAACCCTGTGTCATCCTGAATGCTACAGTAATAAAGTGATGTGAGTGCGTTACAGGAATTTGCATATTGAAAGCCAAGTTTTTTCTTTTTCAAATCAAAATTTACAAAATTACACAGTGCTTGTAGCATCTCAGGTCTTGGAGGCTCCAAAATAGAGGTCAAGTGGAAAATTAATGCTTACAGTATTTTCTGAACATATAATCTCTCACTTTTCTATAGTAAAGACCATAGAAGTTGTATCCATGTGGTGCCTCCAGTGGGAGAGCTTAATTCTGTGTTGTGGCCCAAGGTTTGCAGGTGACTACTGCAGGTGCAGGAGTACTTTCATGGAGACAGTGCAGTTGTTCACCTGGTCCTAACTTCCCTTAGATTATAAGGGTTCACCTCCCTGCACTTCTCATTTTTGTGGAGGAAGGCATTCTCCCAGCAGCCTGGCTAGTTTGGTTTGCACATCTTACAGATGGGCACAGACCTTGTGAAATTTTTGAGGCACATGAGATGTGAGGTGTAACTCTCCTAGAGATGAATTGCTTATGCTCGGTCTGAGTTTTATAACAGGGAACAACTATAAATATGGTGTGAAACTTCTAAAAATGAGCAGGAGGAAAGGAGCGAGCCAATTAAAATCATCTGCTGTGAAGTGCTGAGGTAACTGGGCTGGCAAGCTTACAAAATGCATCAGAAGAGCTCTGAGGGTGAGATGGATTAGGGCTCTTTGGAATCAGATGTGCTGTCCAATACTTGCTCAGACTGATGCAACCAAGAGTTGGGTTACCAACAAAAGGCTGTGAGTTCCTGCCTCTGTGCCATGGGCAGAAAGCTGCAGCTGATGAATACTGTTTTCTCCCAAGGTCAGCAGTTGTTTGATCAGACTTATTCTCTGCAATGGGTGGTAGATCTGGCTAATAGATGCTTCACTGAGTCATCCCTCCCTTCCACCAACAGCTCCAGCAGGAAGACCTACCGTGGGTTTTCCTCATCACATTGTCTCTGTGGGTTTCTTGGGATATAAAGTCATCCATCTTTATCTATGCAATAATTGTATGATTATTTTAAAAGACCATAACCATATAATTCAAGGAAAAAAAGACTTTTTTGGCTTGCCAGCCAAGTCTTCTGTTGTGCTGAATTCCTTGAGTAGCAAAACAGGAACAGAGATAAATTACTATCCCACCGGGCTGTGTTTGCAACAGTTTTCTGGCATTTGCTTGAGGCTGAATTTTCCTCCATGTAGAGTACTAAAGTGTAAGATGGCGTGTGTAAAACCAAGAACAAATAATATTAATGAAGCATAAGTTCTCAGCTTGTCTCTGGAAATGAATTATTAAGAGCACCAAAGAAAGTGATTTAAGAGGCCATGACTAATTTAGTTTTTATTATTTTTATATGAATCACTCATGAGTCTATTGTGAAAAAGATCAGAGACGTTTGATTAGTGTGGAGAAATCACTTTCCAAGTGATAGCCATTGTTGGAGATTTTGCATAATAATAATCTCATTAAATGCTTGGGTACATTTTGTTTTAAAACCCCGTAAACATTATCAGGGAGAGATTTCCAGGACTCTGAGGATCAGGCAGGCTTTTTAAAGTGAACAGTTGAATTTTCATCTCTGTGTTAGTTGTTACGAAAGTGTGACGGCGTTGATTTCCCTCTAGTGGAAAACCAGTGACACCAATGAGCCCCGGTGCCAGGACTGGCTTTGTCTGGAGAAGGAACCAGAGCAGTGTGGGGAAAGTTCCCAGCTTCTTTGGGCTCATCTGGGTTTGTTCCTTTCAACCATTTAAGAGCAGTTTGGGTGTTTTTCCTCCAATAAATGGAAGTGGAAATGGATGTGGATGTGGCTCTGGGCAGCCTGGTCTGGTGGTTGGTGACCCTTTCCTATGTGTTCCCCCTCTGTCGGAACAACCCCAAGTCCTGTTGGAAAGCTTTATGAAAAAGGTCTGAAAAGGAAAGCAGGTGGGTATCGTTGTGGTGTCACTGGGCTGCCCCAGCACTGTGCCCACTCCCATCCCCGTGTGTCAGAGCTGGAGATTTGTGGTGTTCCAGCTCCATAATGCATTGCACCTGAGACAGAACAGGAGCTGGATTTACAAGCAATAGGCGATGTTTTACACATTTCTAAGCGCCGTGTCTCTGAGCAGCAGCAGATTGCATGACCAGGGAATGCATTAGAAAAGAGGAATGGGATAAATAAATATGAAAAATCTTCTGTTTGGAGCAATTGATGCCTTGGGTAATCAGTGGTGATGGAAGGGAAATTCAGTACAAAGAAGTGCATTTCCTTTTTCTTGGATCTGCTTTGTTGTTTTTTGAAATGCAATGTGTGCAGTGGCAACTTGGGTTGTGTTCTTCAGATTACTGAACTGTTGGCAATTTAAATGCAAGGTGGTGGCTTTCTTTTAATCTTGAAAAGTTCAAATGTATCCCAAGATCACTTAATCAGCCCTTTGCGTGAAGGGAAGCTGTGAGGTGTAAAAGAAGCTCATGAAGGGCAGAGAACTTTGATTCCAAAAAGGGAGAAAGAACACAAGATGAACTGCTGGGGGAGTCCATTTGTCAGCTGTCACAAGATGACCTTATCAATTATGAAAAATGATAAGCACAGCTTGCTGATTTTTTTTTTTTTTTTTTTAGTTTTTAACCCAGAACATGTAAAATAATTTTATAACGAAATTCATAAAATGGAGGTGAGGAACACCTCGTCCTTATCTGACCACTTTCCTGCAAGGCTTGCTGCTCTGTAGCTGTTGGAAGGGTTTCTGCCTCTTGTTCATACATTTTCATTGCTTCTATTTCTTCCCCTGCACAAGAAAATTCAGCTTCAGCAGTAACAGAGGAAAACTATGCCCCGGAAGTGACTTTCTACCCTTTCTCCTGCTTGCTTATCCTTTGCCATGGGACTGTGCGTAAAGACATCTCTGCAGTTTGCCTTTCTGCTTCGTGAGGGGATTGTAGGGCAGACCCACCTCCCAGGGTTGCGCAGCACTGTGACTTCAGGCGGCCATGAGATGCTCTGCTTGAAAGGTGTGATAGCTTTAGGAGGGAAGAATTGTGTTACATCATTTTTATAGATGTTTATGGCTCCTTCTGACTGCTTTCAGGCTTGTAGTGACTTGGGAACTTGGCTTTGCAAGCCAAGGCCATCTGAAAAAGCCAAAGCACGCAGAAATGTCTCCTCTGCCTTTTTCTAGCATTAATTCTTCCCATTCCCTTTGCCCATCTCAACCTCTTCCTGCCAGTTCTCCCCAGGAAACTTTACGTGGATGTGTGTGTATGCAGGGGTGGGTGGGTGGAAGGATGGCAGAACAAGCTCAGAACTTGGCTCTAAAAATATTTTATGGTAAATGGTTTTTGAGGACTTTTATTCGAAGAACTCTACCTTTATATAGCAGTATAAACAGAAAGTGTTTGTGCATAAGAATGCATGCATATATATCAAATGTAGCCGTGAAATCTTCATGCACTAATTATATCCACAGGGAAACACAGGGAGAAACCGTAAGCTGCAATAAATAAGCACACGGGAAGAGGCACTGATTTGTTACAGAATTCAGCATTCTTTTTGTAGCGACGGAAGTTTTGGTATTGAACCTCAATTTGGTGATCATGTTTTCCTTCCCACCCCTAACTCTGGGATTCTCGATAACGTTGTGGTCCCATGACCTCTAATGTAGAGCAGATTATTTCCCTTCTGAGCCTGACATGAAAGGTACAGCATTGCCTGAATCATATTTGATGGCTGTTTTTAAGTGCTGGAAGACAGAAAATAGATTTTAAATGCCATAAACCATGCTTTTACCAACCAAAGCTTCTCTTCACAACAAAAAACGCATTTGGAGAGGAAGAGAATAATCCTGTAATCTGGCATGGGTTTGTTTTTGTAAGGGTTATTGTATTAAATGTATTACATTAATACATTTGTGCACATTGAAGAAAACAGATTGTCCCTAAAAAGACAATTACGGAGCACAAACCAAGCAGCCACAGCATTTTGCTGAGGTATCTTAAAGGAAGCAATGTGCTTAGGACTGAAAAGATTGCATTGTACTGCATTTCCACCACTCCGTATAAATCATCCCATAAAAGTGGTCGTCCTGCCTTTATTGACCTGAACTCAATCTGAGTTGCTTTGGGCTTAACTTGAAAAACTGTTATTGAGTCCCGTCCGCTGCAAGCATCTTCTCTATCTCGTGCAAATATCATTTGAGCAGGGCTGATAGCTCTTCTATTTGCAGTTATTCATGCACCTTTGCTTTTCAGCAGGAAAGATCTAGCTGGCAAGAAAGCAGGCAAATGCTGGAAGTGGGAAATCTTCAGTATAGATATCTGTGATGTATTGGGTAGCTTAACCTGCTCGTTCTAAACGCCCCATCTGCGTGACACCCAAAGCAGCACTCATATCTGAGATGCTTTTGGCTATGGATAACTAATTTCAGGGACATCTTTGGATTTGTTCTCATTCAGACCTGTGCACGTGTTTGTGCTCTGCGGTGCTGTCAGAGCAGCAGCACACGATGGGCAGCAGAGAGCAGAAACAGCACCATTATTTCTGCCCCCCTCAGATCAGAAGAAGAGCAAAATGTTGTCCCACCTGCAAGCTCTGCCTTGTAGCAGGCCTAAAAGTTAGGGAAGTCCCCACGCTTTCCTTTGGTGCCCCAGGGCTGGGCTGTGGGGAGGAAGAGCAGCAGAAGGGATTGCACAAGGAGTGTGACTTTGCCATTCCAGCTCTCCAACGCTCACCCTGTTGTGCTGCTTTCATGCCACCCTGATCATTAATTGATTTTTACCATACGGTTGTGATGAAATTGTGCAAGGAGTTGAATTTAGCATGCTTCATGCATGGAGTTAATTAAGGGAACATCATTCTTTAAGCTCATTAACTGTTCTTTAAGTATATCCTTCTGGGTTTGCATGAAGGTGTGAACATTTGGGGGCTGTTAATGGAGTAACAAAAGAAGCTGCTTTGTGTACCTATCAGCCCTACCATTCTGTTCAATATAACTTGACATATATTCCTAAACAGTGCAGTTGTGCAAAACATTCAGTGCCCAAACCTCCCTATAACAGCCCTGTTCCCTGCTGACAACCAAACATTGCAGCGTGAGAGCAGATGTGGGAAAGGGAAGGGGGAGAAAAAGAAGGATACTTGTCAGGCAGTTACAGATGAAGGCAGGCTGACTCCAGGGAAGTTTCTCTGAAAGAAATCCTTTGTTTTTTTCCCTGTCTCCTGCCTGGAATGTGGTCTGAGAGCTGACAAACAGCCTCAGCTCTTCCTCAGCAAGTCTCAAGGTTACCGTGTGTTTTCTGAGAACCAGCACAGCTAAAGGAAGCCTCAGCCCGCCCCGAAGTTGTGTGCTGCGCACCTGAGGTTAACGGGTAGATGTTAAATTTCTCTATAAATTAAACAGCTGGAGATTGCTATCTTTTTTTTTTTTATGTGCAAAAAGCACCTTGTTAACAACCGGCACAAAAGTTCATATTCTCAGATGAGTTACTTTGCCTTACTCTGAAATTGCTGCTCATTTTCTTCTTCGCGTTGATTTATGAACTCTGAAATTTGCTGCTCGGAATTCAGGCTGTGTTCCCAAGCTGTGCTGCTCTCCAAACTGCTGAGCAGGTCACCTCCCTTCCCGCGGTGTGTAACACACTTTTACTAAATAATAAGGTGCCTTTCCTGTCTTTTGTTGCTACAGGATTTTGGAGAAGACGATTCCCTCTACATCACCAAGGTAACAACTATTCACATGGGCAATTACACCTGTCATGCCTACGGCTATGAAGAGCTGTATCAGACCCACATCCTTCAGGTGAATGGTTAGTAAATGGCATGTGTGACAATCCACTGAAAACGTTCCTGTAAGCAAAGCTGCGGGTTGGTCTCCTTTGCACAAAGACACGGAGCCGTGCAACAAATTGGCTGTGTGTAGCAGAGCAAAGGCACCAGCAGTTGGCTCGCTTGTGCTATCACACGGGCAGTGGGAAAGAAAGGGAGCACAGGGGGACGTGTGTGCCATTACCTGGGCTGCAGCTGGCACTGACAGCTTGTTTGACCATTTGTGTAGCATTTCCACAGAGTCTTAGAGCGGTGTTTCAGAGCCTCTCTTGGACTCATGGCTGCTTTTGTTGCTTCAATACTTCCATCTTCCAGAGAATAATTTCTTTTGCACGAAATAGGGCAGGTTATTTAAATAAACACAGCACGGTGTTTGCAGAACTAGCGGTCCACCTCACAGCTGGGTACCAGTCATTACCTGCCTGTAGCCAGCTTGGTTCAGCAGAGGGCTGTTCACATCAGCTGAAGGCACAGCCCACTGGGCTGCAAAATGAGGGCAAACCATTCTCCAGGTGAGAGAACCGTGCAGGTCGTATTCCAGCATCTCATTCATCCACCCCCCTGGGCCACGTTTGAGCCTGGTGGGACTTTCATTCAGACATTGGCTATCGTTCTTCTGGGCTCAGACTCAGTTGGGCTGAGTTTAAAGCTACATTGACTCAAACTGGTGTTTCACGGGGCACTTGGTTCATGTCCATCCTTCCCCATGCACAGAGCAAGGGATGCATCTCAGCCCCTGCCTGCAGGGTCCCTCTGTGCTGCTCCCCATGTCCTGTAATGATGCAGGTAATGCAGTCCTCTGGCTGTGATTGATGTTCCTATTTTGTGTCCAGTTCACACAGGAATGGGATACAGATGTCATTGCCCCACTCTTTGTTGAGATGAGAATGAGAGCACAAGGGACCAAGAAAATCACTGTCCCATTTGAAACCTCTGCTGACATAAATCCAATCCTGTCTTTACTTCAGATTTTCCTGCATTCTGCTATGAACGTATTGAATCAGCAGCTTTGTTACAGTAGATCCTTCACAAGGAAAAATATTGTTTAGTTACTTCTATAGGTGTGCACAGACCTCTGCCAAAGAGAGCTCATCGACAGAAGAGAGCAGATGACTACACCCAGTTAACAGAGGCTGATCCAAAGGGAAACAGCACGGGAGTGCTCAGGTGTTGGGTGTAGGTTTGGTTGCAGCTCAGGTCTTTGGCCATGCCTGCATGCTCCACCCACAGCGAGTGCCTGGGGAGGAGCGCAGAGCATCCACTTGATTTGAATGAAAACAGACTTAATGTTTCCACATAATAATTTGTCATCTTTTGAGAGAGTAAACTGCGAAATCTCAGCACTACGGATAACTAGATTGTGTGTGCTGCAGCTGGGAAAATAGGTTTCCTTCCTCAAAGTGCTATTTGTTTGATGAATGGCAGCTGAAAGGAAAGCATGCTAACAACTTAATCCCGTTATATTATGTGATATATTATGAGGCCTGAATGGAGTTTAGTTGGCAGGCGACAATGTAGTCTTTATCATCACTGAGAATTTAAGGCCCAAATGCTTTGAAACTAAAACCAGGATGGGAGGAGAGCTGAGGGGAGTGCAGGGAGGGCTGTGCTCATGGTTTGGAGCTGCAGTGTGCCTCTGCCTGCTGCTTGGGTTGAACTCCATGTTTGCTTTTTGAGTGAAAGTTTCATAGCATAGCTGTATGTGAGTCTTATTAGTGCAAGAACTCAATGATAAAAAAAAAAAAGGAATAATTATATGTTGTATTTTCAGTGTTGCTATGTGGTTGTTAAACACTGCAAAAAAAAAATGCCATGCGTTCTGCTGTCAGCCCAGGCTTGCTAGAAAGCTACAGGTACTGAAAGGAGATAACAGGTAACAGCGATAGGATGAGAGGGGGTGGCCTTACGTTGTGCCAGGGCAGGTTCAGCTTGGGTATGGGGGAAAATTCCTTCTCTAAAGGGCAGTCGGGCACTGGCACAGCTGCCCAGGGAGTAGGGGAGTCACTGTCCCTGGAGATATTCCACAGTGGGGGATGTGACACTTGGGGATGCGGTCAGTGAGCACAGGGGTGGGCTGGAGTTGGATGTGGCGATCTTAGAAGCTTCTTCCAAGCTGAATGATTCTATGAAAACACTGTAGGATGAAAACACTTTGTTTTAGAGCACCTGGTATTCCCAGATGAGCTGCCAGGCTTTGCAGAACCAGGACTTTGCAGTCAGTGTGGCTGCCCACATCCCTAAGTTTCCCCCCCCACTCCTGCTGGTGTTACTGCTTCCGCAGCCGCTGATGGTGGGGCTGCAGGGCCGATGGCAGCACAGTGCTGCTCACCCTCAGACACATCCCGAGGCTGAGCACATCTCCGAAATCCTTCTTGCTTTTTAGAGCCATAAAGGACAAATTGAGGAATTTCTCCTGACAGGAGAAGAGGGGAGAAGCTGAGCTGAACTGAGTGAAGATGTAGAGAATCTAAGTATAGTTCATTGTCTGTGTTCAGCACTGGGGACTGTCTCTGTCTGCCCGTATCAGACTAAAAACTTCATCTTCAATGTGGACTTTTTGCTGCTGCTGTTCTGTATTAGACTAAAGCTGTAAGGGGATGTGACAGCAGTAAGTCAGCCAGAACTGGGATGTATCTGCTTGCCTGCCTCCCCCAGGGAGGGGATAATTCACTTCTAACATCAAACAGACAGTTTGGATTTAGTTTTTGTTTTGTTCCGTTTTATTCTACAAAAAACAACCTGATTTTTTTTTCTTTCATTTGAAATAGAGAAAGCTCCAAGTTTCTCTATGGGGAATAAGTAGGGAAAGAAAAACCACTTGGAAGCAGTGGGTTTATCCCCAGTCCTTGCCAAGCTCTGTGTCTGTGCAGGCAGGTCCCCACTTTGGGCAGGTTTCAGTTGATTCAGTGCCTTTGGGAGCTGCAGTCCCTCTCCTGGTGTCCTCTGATCCTTTTTATACTGTCTGGCTCATTGCTGAGGCTCATAGCTTCAGCTTACAAGGTCTTCTCCTTTTATTGCTTTTTTCGCCTTAAAATAATCCTATCCTGGCCACATATACCCTCTTTGCATGCTCTGGTTTGTTGTTTTTTTTCTGACCTAGCTGAAGAGGGGGGGGGGGAATGGTTTTGCTCAGCTGCTGAACACCATGCAGTGCTTACCTTGTATCCACATTTAAGCACACAGAATCAGGGGAAACACGCAGTTGTGCAGCCTCTGAGGTACCTGAACTGTACTGTCCTGCTGCTCCTGTGCAAACAACTGAGCAAACCCACTGAAATATTTATCAGAACTTTTAGCACAGGGCTGCAGGAAGCAATGCTTCCATCTGCAGTATTCCTCAGGACTTGCTCAGCTCTTCTGGGATCCCACAGCTAACACAGGCAGACTCAGAGGCTGCTGTGGACAGACCAAGATGAGAACACTGCTGAGCACAAAACATGAAACTCACCACATGGATGGCCCAAACCATTGGGTGGCGTCTGCTGGGCGAGAGGCACAAAGCACTTGTGAGACACGTGGTGGGGTATCTTTAGGGTGGGCTCATTGACCTTAGGATTCCCAGCAGTGGTACTGTGTAAGTCAGTGTATTTATAGATGTGGCCTTTCGTGTCTGTGGAAGAAATGAATGTGTTGAAAGGCAGCACTGAGTTTAAGAATGAAAAATTCATCTTGGGTGCTATGTCTTTGATCAGGAAAAGCGAAGAACAGTAGGAAAATTATGTTCTCTCCTGTGTATGGATATTGCTTGGAAAATGTGTTCAGCATGTACCGACTGTGGGGAGGAAGGGCCATTTATCACTTTCAAGAGGAAAAAGAGTTGGTGAGGATAAAGAATCTCATAAAATTGTAATCAACTATGAAAATTGATAGTTTGCAAATCAAGAGACTGCTGAGTGTGGGGCATCATTTTCCGTGGTCCTTGCACTCTGCAAAACATCAGCATAAATCAGAATATTGTATTCCTTGAAACTAGTTGGAAAAAACCAATTCAATCTTCAGCCCAATGTCCAACAGGACAAGTTTTCAAATAACAGAGATGTCTTAAACACGGGTTTTGTTAATGTGGCATTTCAAGAGAAAATACATAAGACTGCAAACTCCTGTCAAATCATAAATGGGAAGATTAAACCATCTGAAATGAATGATTAATGTATTAATTTAAATAACCACTGCTGTATATAGGTGCTGCAGCAGCAATGTATGTCTTTAGGGCTTGATAGTGCTATCTGTACCCATCGTGTGCTTTATCACCTGAGCTGTTTTACTGTAAGGATCTGTAAGGAAGGGACTACTCAGCATGCAGTAGTAGGCAACCTTCCTAATCTCCTACTTGTTTGAGTGCCTTTTTTTTTTTTCCCCAACTTTGCTTAAGATAATAGCCTTTTTATATTGCCTTTGGCTGCAGGCACAGTAATGGTTAGTAATGATATATATTCACCAAGGGAAATAGCAAAAGGTAATCCATATATTCCAAAGTCTGGAGCTGAAATCTTTGCAAGTTTAAAGTAAAATGTGCTTACTTGGAATGTATTAATTTGTAACAAGGACAATAAAAATGCATTCTGCAGTTTGCTGTTATCGCAAGGCAGTTGCATGCAATAATTTACCTGTGCAATGAATTATGCAAGACAAGTGAGGAGAAATAAAAAGTTTTTAAAATGAAAGGAGCAGGAGAATGATAAGAAAGCAAGAACAGAGGTGCAACACGTTTTTTGCAAGGCGAAAACAAGCAGTCTCCTTAGTAGTCACTACTGAAAAGATGCACACCTTGCTGTCATTTCAAGTTCAGCCAGTTTTCACCCACAACACTGATGCAGTGTCTGGGACCCCTGAGCTATGATGTGCAATATGAGCTCCTTCCAGAGAGTTAGGGAAGCTCTCTGGAACACTGAGCACCAGTTGGCTTCACCAGGGTTTGGGAATCTCGCCTGTTTGAGTCTTGTGAGAGTCTTTTTAATGAGGTTTTTTCTAGAAGGCAAACCACCTGCTTGTTGCTGTACTGAGGGGAATGGTTTAATGAGGAAATGGTGGTATGTGGATGGCTGGACTGGATGAGCTTGGAGATGTTTTCCAACCTTGGTGATTCTGTGATCCATCTCTGAACCTCAGTAAGTTATGCAGGCTTTCAGTGGACCTCAGTCCTAATTGTAGTTCTAGAAATGCTCTTAGTAGCAAACAGATCTCGTCTGAAACAGGCATTGGTTGCAGGACCTTCATACAATTCTATCAAAGTGGATGAAAATGAATTTCTTACCGCACCTGGAGATATTTGCTCACAGAAACTGAAATTAACCTTCCAAGGTACAGCAGGAATCAGAAGCTCACGACTCAGTCTTATTCACCCAAACCACGTGGATGCTGTATCTCATACTGATGCACAGAGCAGCTCCAGCTGCAGAGCTTTCTCTGCTCTTCTCCCACTCCACTGGACACCTCCAGGAGTCAGGAGGATCATCAGTCCTGACAGCAATGGCAGAAAGAGAAGGTAAAAAACAAAAAAAACAGTGAGTGCTTTTATTTAAAAGCTGCACACCCAATTAAAAAAAAAAAACGTCTTGACTTGGTATCCTCCTGATTAAAAAGCTCTCATGCTGTGCTGCACTGACTGCCGTGCTCCTTACAGCACATTTCCTTTTCTTTGTAAGCAAAGGAAGTGGAAGAAAAGGAAATAAGTCCACCTGGCCAGTGCAGAAGTGGGATTTAAAGACATGCTTTTGCTAAATGTCCTCATTTTTTTTGCTTCCCAGTTGCCTCCAGGCGTTTCCTCTCAGATTACATTTGAACAATCCCTCTCTTTTAAAGCTATAAAAACAAGTAGACTTGAGGGCTTTCTGTCATGGCTGATTTCGTTCCAAGTATTAACCAGAGCTGATGACTCAGTGCTTTTTTAAGCAGCTGGTAGGTTAGACAGGGGTAAAATACGTCTCTCTCTGGTAAGGCTCATAAAAAAAATAGAAATAAAAAGATGTAAAGTGTGTGCTAGTGAGCGTAATTATTCAAACTATCCCCAGATGGGTATATGGATATATAGCATGCTGCAAACACAGATTTCATTTTGTTCTAAAGCAACTGTTGAGTGCATTTAATTTTGTCAGTCCTGTAGGCTAACGATGGACGATGTAAAAGCACAGTAGGGAGTTAGGTACTTTAAACCAATGTATTTCAGTGGAAGTTTGTTACTTACTCGTCTGGGCATCGCAGTGCCCTCCATCCACACTCAGACATTCTCCTTGACTCTCTGCCAGCCCCTGCTGACCTTGACACAGGTGGCTCATTTTCCTTGAGTTGGGCCCCCAGGTTGCCCCGACCCATGTGTTGCATCCAGGTGTGATTCTGACCATGGCTTTACAAAACAGAACAGCTTCCTACAGGTGTGTGTTGAGTCCCCACACCTCCTGTCCGGCTCCCAGCTGACCACTCGGTTATGGAGCAGAGCAGCCCAAGACCACCTTTCCAGTGCCATCGGCACTGCTAACTTGGATGGTTCTGGTCCTTCTGTGCTCCCTAAAATGTTATTGTTGAAATATTCTAGTAAGTTTAATTCTGGAATATGTGTCCCCTGGGGGTGCCAGGAGGAGCACTGTGCAGAGAACGTGAGGATATTGTTAAGAAATAGTTAATGGGAAGTATTAAGTCTGGTTGGTTTGAGCAATAAAGCAGCATGATTGAAAATCAATGGACTTGTCTGAAATGGTAATATAATTGGTCGTTCTGCCAATTTAGTGTATTAAATGGTTCAGAGGCGGCTTCCTGAGACAAGGTAAGTCACAGTTTGAAAGCCTCTCAGAAAAATGAATTATGAACACTTTATTTGTTTAGAATAACAGGTAGTAAATATATAGGCCATTTTCTTATGCATATTTATTTAAAAGGTTGAATCCTGGTCTGTCTAATAGGAAAGCAATGGGTAGGGCCTGAAACGCTCCCTTAAAAGGATTCAATAGAACTTAAACTT
The DNA here is from genome assembly GCF_016699485.2 of Gallus gallus. Taxonomy (NCBI): domain Eukaryota; kingdom Metazoa; phylum Chordata; class Aves; order Galliformes; family Phasianidae; genus Gallus; species Gallus gallus. The sequence goes on from NC_052544.1 coordinate 16,013,233, forward strand.
TAATTTTTCAATGTATGAGTGCCTTCCTTAGGTGTTAATCCAACTTCACCAAAGTTCAATCAGTCATTTAACGAAGGCAAGCCAGAGTGGCCTAAATACCACATCCGATATCCAGGTTGTTCCCTGGCATTGCTTTATTAGTTTGTTCTCTTCTATTATTTCCTGTGTTCTGCTCTAAGCTGGGCTGTAGCTTTGAGCTGAGAGCCACGGGCTGGCGCCTGAGCTCAGCACCTCCACTCCTTGTCCCCGCAGTGCCGCCGGTGATCCGCGTCTACCCCGAGACGCAGGCGCAGGAGCCCGGCGTGTCGGCCAGCCTCAAGTGCCACGCCGAAGGCATCCCTAATCCCCGAATTACCTGGCTGAAGAACGGCATGGATATCATGCCAAAACTATCCAAACAGCTCACGCTCCTGGGTAAGAACGGAATTGTGATTAATTAAAGTATTGTAGACGGGGATTAAGGAGGATTATTTTGCACTTTAGGCTGGAAGTTCTTGTACTTTCACTAAGCCACAGTTGTTGAAAGCGGTGTTACAAACCCCCTGTTCTTCCTTTTTATCTCCTTCTCCAGTGAATTTCTCGGGAAATACAGTATTGATTGACGTAAGTGGTAACAGTGCTCTGTTAAAAGACACTGCTCCTGATTCTCCTCTGCCTTTCCTCCTGCGTATGTCTTTGCACATCAGAGGAACAGTGCATTAAATCATTTGTTCGGGTCTGAGGCATTACATGGTTTGTTCGGGTATGAGGACTACACAGGGTGCAGTTCTGCTGAGAATCAGCGTGTCTCCTCTCAGCCACCTTCTGTTGGTCCCTATATTCCAAATAAGGATGTAACAGACCCAGTGAAAAACAATTGGATTTCTTTGTGAATTGCAAAACTATTAAAAACCAGCTCCTTACTGTCCTGACTGTGCCACAGTGCATTGCAGCCCTCCACCAGCACTGGCAGCACAGCTGTCCTTCTTTTGGGTGCAGTGTCTCAAAAAAGTTTTGGATAATGATTCTAGTTGCGAAATGAAAGCAATAGGAGTTGAGAGAGACCTCTCCCAAAGCCAACTTTTTGGTGATGTGGTGAAAAACCATTTTCGAAGTCAATGTGGTTTTGTTTTTCCACTGAACCAAGCGATACTTAACAAGGCATGCCTTTAACTTTCTGTCTGCCCTCAGGATTTTGCTTTGTTTCTGGCACAAAGTATGTATGTGCTGATGGAAAGAAGCAACACATCAGCTCTCATAAGGATTCCTCCAAAGCCCCTTCTGATGCAGTGGGAGCACCATGCTGGGGTGGAGTCAGATAGCAGTGATCAGGAGCTCTGCTCATGGGTGTCTCTCTTGCAGCAAACGGGAGTGAGCTCCACATCAGCAGTGTTCGGTATGAAGACACTGGTGCCTATACCTGCATTGCTAAGAATGAAGTGGGAGTGGATGAGGACATATCTTCACTTTTCATAGAAGATTCCGCAAGAAAGACCCGTAAGCTTCATTTACCACATATTTCTTTCTTTAAAGCATATTTAAAGTGAGATGGCACACATGCAGTTCAATAATCTAGTTCATTGCATGCATTCCGTGGGGCTCTGACTCGTAAGGATTGGTTATGGTTTTGAGAAGGAATTGTGGGGAAGGTAAAACCACTTTGCAGGACAGTGATGCCTTTCATGTGCCAGAATTGTGCTGGTATGGGTAACAACTTGACTGAAGTAATGAGCTGGCAGCATTTTTAGATCAAAATGTAACGTTCTGTGGAACAAGAGATGGTTTCAGAAATACATTTTTTTGCTGTCTGTACAAGACTTTTTCAGCCAGTTGCAAGTTGAATTTCTCAAATATTGAGATGCTTGAAAGGTGCTCTGATTGGATTATTTATTTTGTCTTTCTTTACATCTCTAACTAGCAAAATAGGTTTCCCTTGGCATGAAATTATCTTCCACTTCAGAGATAAATGTTCTCACAGCAACTCCTAGCTGCGTATCTCCCACTGGAGTGTGGCACTGTTACCTTGTCTGTGCTGTCCCCAGAACACAATTAATGAAGGAGGTGATTAGTTGTCCCCATGGAAAAGCTCACAGAGGCCTGAGCCTTCCTAATTCTGCTGCCTTAACTACCTGGGAGATTGCCTGGGTTCCTGGTGATACTAAAAGTCTAGGTGTAAATGTGATTTTTGCTATTTTCTGGCTGTTAATACAGAAGTTGGCCATAAATATGCATTCTCATGGCAATTCTTCAGGAAATATATTCCTTTCCTCATTAAACAGATTTATGTACTCTTGTTAATATCATGAATACTTGAGCAAGGAAAATTACAGTATGTTGAGAAATAATTGGATGTATCATAAATTGAAATTCAAATATAGATGTAGGGTCTGAATCCTAAAAGAAAATGCAGCTCTCACATGAAATTCAGAGAAGAAATGCTGCAAAGCGTGTAGCTGCCATAACTGCCCATCTCAGGCTTCTGAAAGATGTGGTGTGCTCATTGGAGCTGTAGGAGAGTCACAGCCTGTACCGTACCTCCAATTACATTTGAAGATGGCATCTTCAGTTCTGTAAGGCTTTGATCTTTGCACAGGCTGAAGTTGTCTTCCTATCAGCGAGGTTTTGCCCACATCATAGCTTCAGAATTGCCTCTAAGCAGAGCAAATGTGTTTTGAAGTAAGCTCCTGTCCTGATGGTTTGCTGTGTTGGGATGAATGTTACGGACTTATCACAAGTTAAACAGTTCATTTAAACGTGAATATTGATCCGGTTACTTGCTACAATGAAAATTTTGACATTGCTTTGTTGTTTTTTTTCTTTTTCTTGGTTATTTTCTGGCTTCCCCAATTTTCTGATGCTGCAGTTGCAAACATACTGTGGCGAGAGGAAGGTACTGCAGTAAAGTTCTTTTGTCATAGTGATAATGTGCTTGTCTGCTTTAGTAATTCCATGATGGGCCATTCTCCACTGACCTGCCACTAACTCTGCCAACGTTTGCAGTTACCAGATTACATCCAGAGCAGAAGTTGAAAAGCTAAAGTATTCAATAGAGAGGTATTGCTCCAGTGATATCAGTCCTGCTGGTAGCTTCTTACGTTTTCCCACCGTGAAATAATAATAGATGAAAATAAAATACATAAAAATGCAGATTCTATAGAAACTGCCACCAAAGCAAGTAGGCTGAGATTCTCAAGCTGCATGAACAATTACGCAAGTGTCAGAAGTGCTCCCACATTACCATAATCGAACAAGGAAGGCATAAATTCAATACACTTCATTTGTAAGCAAACAATTCAAGCCCTTTCTCCTCAGTAGCATGTATTGATGTTTACTAGGTGAGCAACAAAATGGTGTTCTTGTCTGTTAAGCAGGAAAAAAATCCCTCAAGTTTTACTTCCCTCTGTCCTTTAAATCGATGCAGGGTAAGGGTTGCCCCATTTCTCCTTGTTTTAATTGGCAGTTAAGATCTTCAGTTTGATTAAATTTATAGTGTGCCCTGCACAAGGTCAACATCTGCGTATCTTGGAAGCTAAATGAGAAGCAAAGCATCCTAAACAGCTAATTGACTCAAATATACTGTGGAGGCACCTGAAGTCAGAACTGATTTGATTTTTGTATGCACTAGTACTGTGAATGCTTCTAAAACACACAGTGAGATGCCCACAGTGGGCATCCTGCAGGGAGAAGGCTCTTGCTTTGCCCAAGGAGTGCAAGCATAAGCTGCTGCTTAGCTCTGCCACATGCATGTGGGAAAGCCAGGACCTTGCAGCCCTTCCAGCCCCACGGAGGTCTCTGTGCACATCAGAGCTGCCTGCTGCTAACACCCCTCCACCCAGGTGATCACTTAGGAAAGGGCTTTGGGGACTATTTCATAAGGAATGTCTGCATCTACCCGAATGAGAGCTGTGCTCCATGCGTTGGCTTGGAGCTCTCTGATTTGCTCAAATGGTTTTGGGAGCATAAGGAAAGGGCCAGCCCTCAGTGACCAGTGCTGTCCCAGTGTGCACCTGAGGTCCTACTGATGGTGCAGGTATGTGTACCCACCCAGTGCAGCTAGCTGGAGGCCATATGAGACAGTCTTCCAGCTTTTATCCCTAAATATGCCACCTGCAGGTGCCTGATGCATGGCCACAAAGAGTGCCTTTATACTTAACATGGCATTCCAGGCACTAAGAACTGCAATTTCCCTTCTGTTTAGAAGTTATATCTGTAGTGCATCTAATCATCCCTTGTGCTGCTTTTTACAGAAAGTAGTTGGATAACCCTATCAGATGTGGAAGCATAGTAATGCTTAAAGATAACTAAAAAGTTGGTTGCAAAACCTCTTAATATAATTTTACTTAGCAATTTGGACTTAATGCTTATCAACCTTGCTCATTTTTAATAAACTATGAGCAATTCATGTGGAAAACACAGGCATGGAGAGCAGATTTGCCATTGATGTTCCTAAGCAATTCAGCATCTTTAAAGGAGGTTTATTCCCAACTATTTTCTATAGTATTTGTTCCGTACCTCCATTCCAGGCAAAGAATCCACTGAATGGAATTAAGTGTGTGAAATGTGGCACAGAGAAAGCCAGGGGAGAGGAATGGTGTCTCTGTTTTTGCATTTTAACATATTCCATCAATCCTGTTAAAATGAAAGTGTCAGTGTAAGCAAGGGGAAGTATTAACAGATGGATTGGTAGACTTGAGCTCCTTTTAAGTGATCACATCCTCACGGCACAGCGCCTGTGTCAGCTAAAGCCCTTAGGAAGATCCCACTCAGAACGCTGCACAGAACAAGCTTTTGCTGCAAGTCAGAGTTGTATCACAAGTAGTTGGTCACTTTAAGTCAGTCTGTCAGTCTGTCCTCAACACCTTTCATAGACCACTCACAAGGAAAGCTCCGGAAGTGAGCGCACATACATGACCTGCCAGTTAAACATGAGCCTGGAAGCTCATCCAGTATTTATTCAATATGCAAGCAGGTTCTTAGTTTTGGTACATAAAAAGCTATGAGTAGCCCAAATGTAAAGTAGGGATTTGTTTTCATGCCAGCGTTTGTTTTCGCAGTGAGTGTTGCTTTCTTTATTCCTGGATAACGGGAGCCTATCATGCCAGCAGGCAGCCATCAGTTATATAAAGGCATGCACTTAACTGAAAGGCTTTCAGCTTTTTACCTTATGTAAGTTCTAAAATACTTCCAAGCATTTAGATTAAACTGAGAATTATTCACATATTGGGTCAGAGGAGAGTATTCCCCAGTGACAAATTCACCCATCTCAGATGGAACTCTATTCCTCAAGTAAGACAGACTCTTATTGTTGGCACATCTTCAGCCAGCAAGTGTCCCAGAGAGGACCTGTTTTGCTGGTTCCCATGGGCTTGTTCATGTTTGTACCCCAGTCAAGACTTGGCAAATACCTTTCAAGTCACAGCAGAATGCTTAGTTTGCCTAGCAAGAAGCTTGCTTTGTTTAAAAATCAGTGTGAAGGTGATTACTGACTGCAGAAGCATGTTGATTTCATTCCACACACTCTGACAAGGGTGCACCCTCAGTGTACCTCAGTGCCATTAGGAAATGGTGTCCAGTCACCAGGAAAACTTGCACTCGTTTTACTCCAAAATAAGTGGTGGGACTTGCCCAGTCAAAGCAAGGGTGAAATCATTAGAAAATTAATTCTGTGACAAATTAAGGCCTTAATTCTGAAATACACACTCATTGTATTCAGAGCATCAGATAATCACGCTGCTATCGTGCATGAAAATAACGATGAGCATCTTCACAATGGCCATAGTTTGTTGCTTGCCTGTTTCCACTTGTTAGGATTAAAACCTTTTCCTCGTAGAAGTGTGTGCACTCATTCCAGATGGGGCCAAGCTCTGCCCTCTAATGTGTTCACTCAAATCCCATTGCAGCAGTATGGGAGCTGTGTGCATGCTGCGAGCGCAGATTTTGGTCCAAAATGCCCCAGTGAAATGCTTTAACGTTATACTCATAAAATGAGCCCTCAGTCAATAAGGTAACTTAGTTGTCAGTGGGAGTTCAGTGCCTTTTTCCTCTGTGCATGATCCCTCTTGTGGCATCACAGCTGAGGATCCCAGCTCCTGGTGCCCAAACTGGGGTATATCTGTGCTGTGTTGTAGAGAGACTCAGCTTCAACATTGTCCAAACAGCAAGCACCTGGTGCTGAGAAAGTTGTTCTCTGAAGCCACTTCTTTGGCACAAATAGAGGGTTTTTTTTAACTCAAAAAACCCTCCTAGCCTCACTAAACTCTATACTCACTGAAATTCTCCAAAAAAGACATTTATCCAAATTATGTGTGTTTATACTGTGAAGTTTTGCTATGATTCGCCTCAATCCTGCAATCCACCTCTAAGAGAAGTGAGAAACTCCGTAGGCAGCTGCCACCACAGGCCCAGCACTGTGATGTTCAGATTCCAGTAGTACTGGGAACTTACTTCTCCATGCTTAAAATATAACTAACAAGAAATTATGAATTCTCACCATACTGTTGGCAGATAAGTACACTATCAACATTACTGGGGGTGACCGTGGTCATTGCAAGCATTTCTTGGTGATGGTACCAAAAATAATAATAATTAAAAAAAAAAAAAGAAATGATGCCCGGATCTTTCTAACTCGAGTGTTGGAGAAGATCCCAAACATTTCTTAAAGATGCACATTCCTCCAACTGCATGTAGCTGAAGGACCAAATTGGCGGTGTTTCACAGCATTTCTGCATGACAGAAATGAGAAAGGGTGACCTAACAGCAAAGCAGTGCCAGGCAGCTCCCCAGATCTCCTGGAATGCCCCCGTTGTGGATAAACGAGTGCTATTGCAATGCTGAAGTACTCCACATTTGTGAATTACAGTTTGCAAGATTTCAAAAATGTATTTGTTTTGGTGGCTATCGCTGAGTTTAAGGAAGCAGAGGGTATGTTTTAATTTGTGGACAGCCTTTGAGCACGTGCATTTTGCACGGTGTGAGAAGTTAACTGTAACAGGGAAACCCTCACGTTAATTTCAGCTAAAACTTCTGAAGTTCTCAAATTCTTAGCAAAATGTATTGAATGAACTCATAGGGAAACAAAGCTGCAATCTGGGTTGGTTGCAGTGTCACAAAGGGGCTGTGTGAACCCCGTCCTGCTGCGTGCATCTGCGTAGAGCTGAGCAGTGACACTCGTGCGCGGCTGCAGCCACCAAGGCAATGCATTTTTGAAGGTGTCTGTACCTCTTCACTCCTTGGAGCCCTCGTTGTGACATGAAATTTGATTTTGTGAATGCACCGACTGCATCCGAATGACCGACTTTGATGTAAGGCAGATTTTGTTGGGGGAGGATACATACAGAAAAAATTCTGCTTCTTTTGCTTTATTTCCCTTCAAGGCCTGAGCGTCGGGAATATGTTCTATGTCTTTTCTGATGATGGGATCACGGTCCTTCAGCCAAACGAATGTGAGATCCGGAGGCACATCGGGCCCGAGGAGAGGATCTTCTCCACTTATGTAAGTCCTGCAGCCGACAGCTGGGAAATGTTTCGTAGTCTCTTGAAAGGTTGCTGTTGCCTCAAAGGTTGGAGCTTGGTGGGCTTCACGTGGCATCCCCGGGGTGCATCAGCTGCTCTTGAAAATCAAGGGACCTCCACATGGGAGAAGTGTGGGATCAATTTCCCAGATTAAAGCACAGCAGGGAGGGATGTGGAGAGGATGGCCTCCAGGAGGCCAAATGTTCCCAGTGAGCTGTGTGTGTACTGCACAGAAACACACTGTGAACTGTTGCACCTCCTTAAGCGACAGGCTTAAGAGATGCTTTCTTAATCACTCCTTTGCTTAGTTTTATGGGAAGACCCAATTAACGGAGGGAGCTGAGCATGTGGTTCCCTTCTGAGGAAAAGGGCTCAGCCTTGCTTTCAGTTCTTGGTAGAATAACGGAATATTGTGGTTGTGAGCCCTGCAGGCCGGGTCAGGCACTGCTGTTGTGGGTCACCATCTTCTTGTGGGTCTGCACTCAGTGCTCTTCTAAGTCTCATATGTTTGTGGCTGATAATGTTTGGTTGATTTGGGTTTGTTGGTTTTTTTCACTGCCGTATTTATAAACCTTACTGGAAACCCACTGATGCTCACCCCAGGATTGGCCCTTAGCCTGAACTTAATAATATTAACCCACACTTCAGCTGCTACTACAGAAAGGTGTACACGTCTTGTGTTTCCTTTACAAAGAGCTGTAAAGATCAAAGGGGCATTTCTGGAGAAACAGTGTGCAAAGCACAGCAGAGAGAGGGCTCTTAGAGAGAGAATGTCAGCACAGTGGGCATGAAAGGCATCTTTATTGCCATTATTTGGCTGCCTTGCAGAGACACCTCTCAGCGTTTCCTGCAGATATCATAGGGCCTTTTGCCATGCTGAAGGGAGGTTTGGCTTTATTTTTTCCCTTTCAGCATCTTGAGTGTGTGCCATGTGGGCAGTGATATCATCCTGCAGTTTTAGGAGGGTTCCTACACTAAAGGTGGTTTTGTTCCCTATTAGAAGGGCAGCAAAGCGGTGTAGCAGATAGCTGGGGGGGAGCTCTCCTTGGTGGGGTGGGTGCTGTGGCCGAGGAGCTCCCAGCACTGCTGAGGATGAGGAGGGCAGTCCAGAGCCTGTTTGGTGCCTTGGCAGCATGCTGTACCTTGCTGTAGTATCACTTCATCCCTTGTATGTGGCCTCCAGCAGTTCTTGACAGGGCTGTGCTGCTTGCAGGTGCAATCTCTGTATTCCCACTCGTTGCTCTGACACAGACTTGGTGGTGGCTTGCTTTTGTTTCTGCATCCTCTTGCTCTGAACAAGCTCTGCTGCTCCATTTGCTTCCCCCCTAGGGGCAGTGCCATCATTTAAAGTGACCCAGCTGCTGAGCTGACAGGATTTAAGCCTAACACTTGTGCTGCTGTACACGTTTCCTTCGGTTTATCCTTTCCTCATCACAGTTGGGTTCAATACAAATGCTTGTTCCCATAGAGCATCTCAGCAGAAGGGAAAGGCAGGAGAAAGAAAAAGATTCTGCTTAGATCACGTGTTGCTTTTCCTACCTGGGGTCCCAGTGAGCTCCCACTGAAGCTAGGACAGGTTTTGCACAGGGCTTAAAGAAAGGAAGATCTGCAACAAAATAGGGCACGAGGCAGCTGAGATCAGGGTCTGGTCCAAGGCATCGGGATTTGGTTCCTTTGGAACAGGGGAAGTTTCTATGTCAGAGCCACACCTGATGGGACCCTGCCTGCTTTCTCCCATGTCTTTGTTCACAGCCATCACAGAGAGGCTCTCCTGAGCTGAAAATGAAGAACGTATGAAAAAATATAAAGCTGTGATTTAGTTAATATAAATGCTGACAGCACTGCTAGCCTCGATAAACCAGGGTGTCCTTCAAAACACGGATCCACAGACAGCATCATCATTTAAATGCAGTGTGTGTCTGCCGGAGGTCCGGCTGTGTGATGTCCTGGGGCAGAGCCAGGCTGCAGCACGATGCCACACCAAGTAATTATTTTACATTTTCCAAGAAAGGAAATAAAATAATAACAATTTACAAAGCCATCCCAAAACCCCATGGAATTGTTTTCTGTGGTTTTCAAAGCCAAACTTCATAGTGCTCCCGACTCTGAACGTGCAGAAATGAAACCTCTTCTCCTCTCTTTTGTTTCCACAGGAGGAGATCTGTCCCAGAGTGGAAGGGGAAGGCGCTCAGTCCTGCCTCTGGGCCTCCGCAGTCAATGTCCGAGACAAATATATCTATGTGACACAGCCAAAGCAGAACAGAGTAGTGGTCATCGACATCCAGACACAGAAAGCTGTGCAGGTACCTACAAGGGGAACTCTTCATTCACTGATGGCAAAAGACTTTGCTATGGGAAAACAAAAGTAGGTTTCTGCCTGGTGGATCTGACATCACTCTGCGTGATGTTATTTTCACCCATGGGGTCACGCTGTGTTATTCGCTGTTCTGAAACCATACTGCCAGGAAAAGAATCCTTTATGAGCTGCTTATCATCATCTCAGGGCTGTGTCTGCAGTTGGGTTTGCAGCTACCCTGGTAAAATGGTGCTCCTTCACCATTCTGAGCAGGTCAGGAAGAACGAGCTGATGCAGCTGTGGCTGGGGCACAAGTTGGCCCCTGAGCTGCTGGCTGTGAGGAGCAGAGCAGGACGTGCAGCCAGAGAACGGAGCTGAGCAGCCAGCTTTTCCATTGCTGGAGCTGCTGCTGCTCCCCAGATTGATTTGAAGGTAACCATACAAAGCTTACGAATGAGTGTAGCAGTGGTACAGGGGAATGCCAGCAGTGAAGTAATACAACTGCCATGTGCTTAGGGACATTTGTGTCACTACATAAACATGTATCATCTCCTTTTTTTCTTTTTCCAAGTCTGTGGATGTGGACCCATTGCCAACCAAACTGCATTACGACAAATCCCATGACCAGGTGTGGGTGCTGAGCTGGGGTGATATGCGGCGGTCATCGCCAACGCTGCAGGTGAGTCCTTCCCTTGCTGAGCATGGGGGGCTGCTTGGGAGTAATTAACAGCCTTTAATGTTGTTTCTTGTTTTCCTTAAACTGTTTATTCTGTTGCTTCCCTCTCACAAGCCTTCAGCTTCCTTTTATTCTTTTCCAGTGGTGATGGTACAGTGGCATTCTCCTCAGAGTAAAATGCAAATCCATAACAGGGAAGGTAGTTTGTTCAGTGCATCTGAAAGCTATGTATTATGAAGTAAAAAGGAGAAGTCGTGGAAAGTGTTCTGTAAATCCAGCTTCACATCTTCTCCCCAAAAAATAAAAGAAGCAAAAAAAAAAAAGAAAGAAAAAGAGCAAATAGAACTCTCAAGGGCATGAAAGAGGCATAAAGAGCAAAACAGGACCTGAGGGACCTGTTCTGGGTCTATAAGTCTGCTCTTTGCTGCCTGGAGCTGCCTGTGCTCAGCAGCACTGTGGGCTCTCAGGGCACGGCAGTGCACACAGGCTTGGCCATCCCAATTAGTTTCCTTTTTTGCATGGCCCTACGGGATTTGCTCTTCTCACGTCGATGGCACAGAAGTGCTCAATGTAGGGATCTAATTGGGCATTTTGCTGCTGCTCTATGTATGTTGTATGACAAATTAACACCAGCCCTGATCTGATCTATCCAGACATCCCTTCTGCAGTAGTTAATTTCCAGCGCTTTCTGCCCAACCTTTCCAGACTCACAGAAGAAGGGTGAATATTCCCTGTACCACAAAATTTGCTTCTAGGGCTGTAGGGAAGCATTCCCTGACAGCGTGAGGAAGGCATGAGTGCTTTCTGACCTGCAGGCAGCACCTGCAGAGGGTACAGGTGGGCACTTCCAGGAAAAGGCACCAGAAACAGAATGGAGGCAAAAGGAAGGAAAGGCTCTGAGGCAGCGCCTCCATCTCGCCTCACCTGGGGACTGCAGGGGGCTGTGCAGGGTATAAGGAGACGAAATGGGCTCTCTTTACTCTCTCTGACTTAATTTCCTCCATCCAGCTGCGAGAGGTTTCTGTAATTAAAGGAGAGGTGTCTCAAGCATGTGATTATTGAGAAGAACACACTGTCTGCACAGCTGGAAACTTGTTATGAGGCTCCAGCTCAGAGTGCTTTCTGGTATTGTTATGAAGTGCAGTTACACAGATGGTGAGTGAGATCAGTGTCCACACCAGCAGATCCTTTGGGTTTTTTTTTTCCTACTGTCTTTCCCAAAAGGTGACCAGGAGCTCATTTGGTGGAGTTTATTCATGAGACCAGCAGAAATGTGATCAGAGGGTTTTTAGCTGTGGAAGCTGACATAAAACTCCACCTGTTCTTGGATGTCAGAGGTTTGTCACACAGCCCACGAAGCTGACTGAGGGGATGCTGTTGTTTGGACGTGATGGGCTCCTGGGAAGGAAGTGTGCAGTGCTGTCTGTGGCCCCAAGAAAGCACGGTGCAAGAACAGACATCTTTCTGGAGCAGTTTAATTGGAAGAAATGTAAATCGCATGGCCAGAACAGCTGTCTGAACTAAACCTTGAAAGGCTTTAGCATTTCCTCAATGAGTTACGTGGCCATAAATTCAAAGCAACTGCTGTTGCACATTGCAGGAGCAGAGTATCCTAATGAATGGACTGAAGTCATCTTGAGCCAAGCAAACTGTTTGAGAACAGTTTAAGTATTGAAAGCTGCCTCTCTCTGTCTAGTGAGAAGTCTCTGTGGCAGTGAAAAGGTCTCTGCTGGGGGACAGAATGGAAGGAACTGAAGAAGGGAATTTGTCACAGCCCACAAGTCCTGCATGGTGTGGCAGAGGGATGGACAGGTCTTCTTCAAAGTGATAATTAAGTGCTGTGAGTTATTGGCTGAGCCTTGAGGCTGGTAAATTATCGCTCTGCACCTAAGTGAGATTAATAAATATGACCATGAACTAAATGTTTATTTTAGACAGTGAGGAATAAATTACTGTGGTCTTTGTGCTGTCATGCTATTTCAGCTCCCGCATGACTGCTCCTTCTTGCAATATAAACATCTTATGAAAGCAGAGTTGTGTACTTACCTTACAAATGTCAAGCCTCAAATACTATTTATTAGCCCACTTTTTCAAGGCAGCTACACCAAACAGTGTTTTGAAGTCGTTAATCAACTTGAGTCTACTGCATCCTTGGGAAAAGCCAAGGTACCATGTTTGACCGTGTAATCTGTATTTACCTTTCTGCCTCACTCACTGCTTCCCTGTGTGTATTTATTGCAGGTGATACCGGAGGCGAGCGCAGGGGAGGAGCAGCACGTGATCCGCACGCCCTTCAAAGGAGTGGATGACTTTTTTATACCACCTACAAACCTTATTATTAATCACGTTAGGTAAGGAATTACCTTAATGAATAGCGGCGGTGGCCACACTGCTCACTGCGAGTGGGATCTGTCAAACAGCCTTGCAGTGCTTTACGAGTGGTAATGAATGAACGTGTGATTGAGCTAAATACTCTTATTATCATTTTCAAGCACACACACAAAAAAAAAAAGGAGAAATGACTGAGCAGGTTGGTTAGTTGTTGTTCAGCAAAGCAGTGAGACAGCAAGAAGCAAACCTCAGCTTCCTTTGGCCCTGGCATGGGGGTTCAAACCTTGGCTTGGCCAGTTGTGCCTCTGTACAGCACTGCCCTGGTGTGTTGGTGCCAGGAGCACAGTGCTTGGAAGGCTGCCTTCCCTGCCTTGAAGCCGCTTTTTGGATCAAAGATTTATTGCCATGAGAGGTAACGGTTTGTTGTGCTTGAGGCATAAAGCACAGCTCTTCCACATTCCCAACTGCTCGTTCAAATATTGGCTCTGTATGGGAGGAGAGGGGTGTGAGCAGAAAAAACGATGTGCAGTGCACATTAAAAAGAAAAGGAATCACTTCTCTGAACCATCAGTTTTGAATGTTAATGTGATGTAGTGGTTAATGAGCTTTTATAACTAACATACTAATAACTTAGAGTAACACTGACTGCTTCCCAGCAGGAACAGGAAGCTTCCCATTAAAGTTATCAAAATGGATGATAACTTCACAGCAATTTATGCTGTTCTTACCACATTACAACAACTGCTTAATCATCTCCTGTCACCAGTACAGCTTAACTAAGCTAAACTCTCCAGAAATCATAATCAACTCCTTACATTAAGCTTAGGTTCCCTGCAATGATCACTGAGGACAGAGGGTCACACTTAAATGATTTGGAGTTGAATGCAATACAAAATAACTTTGCTTGCAGAAACACAGAATAAGACATACTTCATGGCTGTCACTCTTCATTTTCCCCTACCTCCTCTTTCCAGTTTGCTTTTAAACCACTGTTATAAGTGAGAGTTGTGCGGGGTGTGTGGCTGCGGAATGTTATGGGCTGGGATGAGGAGGTAAAGTTTGGGTTCAAACACAGGAAGGTGGAATAATTGAATTATTTTTGCTCCTTTTATGTGTTGGGGTTTTTTTTTTGATTGAGTACAAAGCATCAGCTGCAAACAGATGATCTTCCCCGAGAAATATTAAACATAGGCAATTGCAGATAGGTTTCCCTGTGCAAAGTAGAGAACGCTGTGCCTAATTTCCCATTTCATTTGTTCAGGGCCAGATCTTTCTCAGCTCTCTCTCACCTTCAGCACAAAAAAATAATTGCTCACAGTCTAATGAGACTTACTGGGATCATGTGCTAAATTCTCCACTCAGAAACAATAAATGGTGATACCAGCATTTCCCACAAAGGTGAATATTTAAGCAATCTCTTCTGAGAGCCCAAAAATATTCGTATGCAAATGTTCCTGCACATGTATTTTGGCTGCCTTTTACTTCAGATGGATATCTGGAAACATATCCATGTGTGTGAGTTCCTGGGGTATGCTGCTGTCTATTAAGATCTCTCTAAGTGCAAGGTTCTCATTGAGATTTTGCATCACAGATCTCACATGAGCGCTGAGCCTCTTCTGCAGCTCTGCGCACACGGGATACATTCTGACCCACTTCTGTAGATTAAACTTCATAAGAACTTTTTTTTTCTCTTCTTGAGGCATTTGGCCAAGTATTAAGGAAGTCTCAAGAAAAAGAAACATGGGAAGGAAAAGCATCTGTTAAAGTGTACTTAAAATGCATTCATCCAAGGGAAGCATAAGTGTCATATCCAATTTCCCCACACACGGTGCAGTACGAATCTCTACTGCGGGTATTTTGTGGAAGTATTTAATGGATGTAAGTATAATGGGAAAATGGAAGGCTTAGCCCAGCGGTTTTCATGGGATCATACACTGCATTGGCTCGGTCTTTAGACGTGAAATCATCACTGAGCATCTCATTGACAGATGGATTAAGAATAAAAAAAAATAAATGCAGTGTTTTAAGCAAAATATCTATTATCTGCTTGGCACAGTCCTCCATGTTCCAAAAAGCAATTCTACATCTTTCAGGGAAACCATGCAAAACTAAGTGCTCGCTTCATTTCCTTCCCTCTGCACTGAATGGCTGAAAGGAGATGCAGTGTAAAATGAGGTTTTCTAAGTCAGCACCAGCAACCTGTGAATCCAGGGGAACCACAAACAGCTCCTTCCATGGGCTCTGCTCAAATTAAGCTGAAACCTTTCCTGTCTCTTCCTGACCTTTGTTTTTTTTTTTTTTTGGCTTCAGCAAAGGTCAGCTGTGCTGCAGCACACACGTTTTAGAGAACATTTATTCTCTGCTCACTGTTGTCAGCCCTCTCTGGAGTAAGAAAACAAAGACACTTCAGCCCACCTTTGCTCATGCTGCTCGCTGAGAACGTTCCCCACCTTCCAGGCTGCTGGGAGGGACAGTCTGCTCTGCCC
The DNA here is from genome assembly GCF_016699485.2 of Gallus gallus. NCBI lineage: Eukaryota > Metazoa > Chordata > Aves > Galliformes > Phasianidae > Gallus > Gallus gallus. The sequence goes on from NC_052544.1 coordinate 16,028,513, forward strand.
TCTGATGCTCCAGTTTAGGACACAGGGTTGGGCACGTTGGGTCACACAGCAGTTACATGCATTGGTCAGAGCTGCTCTCCACCCCCAACCTGACAGAGAGATGCCATATGTTGAACAATTTCATATTTCAAGATCAAAGGTCTTGAGTGCATAACAAATTACATGCTTCTAAAAGTGAAACAGACTGAATACATAGCTTGTTAGTGCCTGCCTACAGAATACCCCAAGCTCTGATGTCATTGCTACTGAGATGTGGAATCTGGAGGATGTTAGCCAAGCACACACACAAGCTTCCAGCATCAGGTTGCTAACTGTAACCAAATTCCTCTTCATAGCACATTTAGCAGCACTGAAACAGGAGAGGTTTCTTGCTGAAACCAGACAGCATTATGGCACACAAAATGAAGAGGACAGAATCTCCCACTTCTGCTGACTTTCCTCTTTCTCTGAACCTATCCCCGAGTCTCTGGAGATGACTTCAGTGTCATGTTTTGTCTTTCAGGTTTGGCTTCATCTACAACAAATCAAAACCCGCCGTCCACAAGATCGACTTGGAGACAGTGACCCACATCAAGACCATCAGCTTCAGGAACTACAGCTGCGCACCACAGACCATGGCCTACACCCACCTGGGGGGGTACTTCCTGGTGCAGTGCAGGGACCGGCGGGGGGCTGCAGCCCCACAGCTCCTCATCGACAGCGTCACCGACACCGTCATTGGCAGCAATGGCGCTGTGCTGGGCACGCCGCACGTCTCACCAGATGGGCGCTTCTTGGTCAGCACGGATGGGGATGCAGGCAGGATCCAGGTCCAGACTGTGACTGTCCAGGGGGAAATCAAGTTGATTTATGACTTACAAACAAACATACACGTATCTGATCTGACATTTCAACCCTCTTTCACCGAAGGCAATCAGTACTATATATATGCGACTTCACATTTGCAAACAGATGTGCTTGTCGTAGAGCTGTCAACGGGGAAAATGAATGTACTGAAGAATTTAAAGGACCCTATCACATCCAAAGACTGGCCCTGGAGCAGCTACAACAGAATTGTGAAAGACAGTGGGTTGTTTGGACAGTATCTCATCACACCAGCGAAAGATTCATTGTTTGTTATAAATGGGAGGCAAAACACGTTACGCTGTGAGGTTTCAGGTATAAGGAGAGGTAACACAGTGGTCTGGGTTGGGGAGGTATGAAGGGGCAGCAGCAGCAGAGCCTTTGGCAGACAGTACCAGTCGGACCTTTATGCTGCAAAAAGTGAGCAGTAGCATTGTATATTTTTACACTGGGGGAAAAAAGACAAAAAGAAAAAAAAACAAAACAACCCTGTATAGGCTTCATGGTACAACACTGGTCTACTTGCAAGTTTTATAATACAAGGTATGCTCTGCTAATAGGAAGTGGTTCTGAAGGGATATACTTTTTTTTATTTGGGGGGTATGAGCTGTGGTTATGAGAAACATGCTGGGAAGCAAATATCTCCACTGAGCTACCACGTAAGCCACAAAACTTAGTGATTCTGTAGAACAAAACCAATTTTGAGTTTCCATATTGAAGGGCTTTTAGTTACGTTCACACCACCCGTTCTCTTCCCACCCGCCACGTCAGCTGCCCTGCCCAAAGTCTGCAACTAGAATACACGAAGACAAAGGAAAATAAGCATCAGAGAGCAGTTTTCAAACCACGGAGACCTGGGAGGGAGCTTTAATGAAAAGCGATCCGTTTTCTCTGCAGGTTGGCTTTGGGAGGATTCATGGATGTGGTTTCAGAAAGAGGCAGAACAGAAATAGTAACTGTCAGCTCACTGTCTTCGGTGCTTAATTTTGCTCCTGGTACTACTGAAAGCAGTGTTATGAGCCCTGCCTCTTCTAATGCATACGTGTAAGATTGCATAGGAGAAATTCAGCATGAAATATCCAGGCCACTAGAGTGCGTGAAAGCCAGAAAGGACTGGAAAGGGTCAGATTTTGCTAAATATGTATATACACATATATATGTATATACTGAGAATGGGGGTGTTAGTCCTTCAGCATCTTGTGAGTGCAGTCAGCTTGGGCATAGGGTGCAAAATCCGCTCTTCAGTGGGCAGAGAATTAATCACAGTCAGTCCCATAGGAGGCAGCAGCAAGTTGCTGGTTGCTCTCATCAAATATTTAGTAGTGCTGAAGTCGCCAGGCTCTTCATAAAGTTACCACAATGACAGAGGGTATTTTAAGCAGAAAACTCATTTTCTAGTTGTAGCCTTCACTTGCCTGTTTCTTTTCAGACATTCTGGGAAAACATTCTTTGTTGTTTTCCTCCCCATTTCCAGTACACTTTTTATAGTCAATTATCTTTTTAGTTATGAGCAAAGAAGTTCATGTAAAACCAGCAGAATTACCCTAGAATGCAACAGCTGGCACCAAGAAATCCCACTTCAGTTCCCGTAAAAATATAGATCCATTTGGTAAGACATGAAAACTTTTCTAGTTGCTTTTTTGTAACTTTCTATATACGTTACTGTGAAGTAATCAGGGCAGGAGCAGCTCTGGCTCACAAACGGTGCAAACCATGAGAGTGCCACAGCCACTGTGCACAGACAGCCACGAGCAGTTGGATCCCAGCACCGCTTTGAAATGTGGCCTTGATGTGGGGGCAAGCTCTCCCCAGAGGTAAACATCTGCTGCATCAGAGCCACGCACTGTGCTTTTGGAAGACCCGGCTCCTTTTGAGAATGACCTTATTGCCCAGAGTTGTACGGAAGCAAGCACTGCACACACACATCCAGAGGTATTTAGAGGCGCAGTAATCATTTTCCAACAGAGGTGCTCAAAGTCAGCCATTTTACGATGCACACAGAGGGACTTAAAGTAAGAAGGATGCAGACTAGCAATGGTAATCTGTGCATTAAGTGTTTAACTGTAACCAAAAGAGAAGCATTTCAGCATGGCTGTAGACCTGAAGTAATTTAAACCATTCCAGTTCTATAGAAAACATATAGAAATCTGCTCAGACAGACAAAGAAGAGGAGATGAATCCTATGAATTCATTCAACACAGCGTCCTTTAAATTGCCCTTCAACACCCATAGGCTTAAACCTACATGTATTGTCACTGATGAGCCATAGGGGTTAGAAGAGACTATCCCCTCATTGCAACACAGGCATATAAGAGAGATTGGCGTAGCCTCCCTTTAGCAATGCATGGTGTCCATGATTTTCTACTCATCTGGTTAGGAAACATACCCATGTCAAGAAAAGGAGGAGACCAGCTTTGTAAGTACCTTTAAATATGCACAACTCCTTTCTTGAACAAAGCTGTATCCATACATTGCAGCCATCCTAAATGTGTTTTACTACGGCCAAACACTGCTCTCGTGTTCTCTTTTATGACTTCTTGAATCTTTTGTCATGCCTATGTTTCCCTGTAGAGACATTCATTGTGTCATAGATCAAATATTACTTTTTTAACAATATTTAAAAGGAAAAAAAAAAACCAACAACCTGTAAATATATCTGTTCAGGTGAATATTCTTGAGGCTGGTTTATATATAGGCTGTGAAAGATGTGTAACAGACCTCACTTCTCCCTGTTTGTCGCAAAATATTGGAATAGCGTTCACTTGAAAACTCCCACCTGGACCTTCCAAAGATGTTCCCTTTCTTCCCCCTCAGCCCAAGTTCTGGTGATGTGTTTTCTAAATTATCCTAATGGTTATATATCATACTTAGAAAATGAAGTACAACTTAGATTGTCCACACTCCTTGTGAACAGCTCCAATGACCGTCAGTTCTGACATTAAAGTGCTGCACATTTGTTACTTGGGTTTTATTTTCTGTTATCATACAAGTTTTATATATTTATATACATACATACACACTCAAGATGTTTAAGTCGTTTTTTGCCTTCCAGCTCTATCAGAAGGAGGCTGAACTGCCTTCTCTGCCCTTTCTTTCCCATTCTCTTTGTGTGCTCCACCAATTAACAATCCCTACCTAATAAATTGACTAATTAACCACAGTGATTAATTGAAAGGAAATTGAAGTAACAGTTCTTCTATACAAGTTGGGTATTCTGACATCAAAAGACAAAAAAAATAATCCCTGCCTGACAATAAGACTCTGGTCTCAACATCAGATGCGTTTTCCAATCAGTGCTGAGGTTTAATAGCAGTGTAATGCAAATACTTAATGCAAATATTAATATGCAACTGTAATGTAACTATAGTGCAAATACAATCTTCCCTTAGCATTTCTCCCAATATTGCAGCTTTCTAAATGGAAGTTTTTACTTAACCTCTCCACCTATGCAACCCTGCTTCGAAACTGCCCACGTGTGACATTATCACTTGGAGAGAAAAGTCACAAATGCCTTAGGATGAAATCAACCTTTCCTCATCATTTAACACATCAAGTTTGTTTGGTTCCCCCCCCCCCTTTACCACTGCATAAAGTAACACAACTCCAAAAGGTATCAGTGGGCAGAGGTTGGCATTGCCATGGGGTCAGTGCCAGCTGGAGACCCGCTGAGTGCTGAGCTGCTCAGCCAAAAGAGACCTGGCCACAATGAAACACCCAACAGCAGAAGGGATTCCACCATTGGGCTGTGCTGACCCCATGAACAACTCCAGCATGAGACGCAGCAGTCCTGATGACCTGTTGACAAGTGCTTATTTACTTGATTTATACCATGATTATGTCTTAATTACTGCAGTGCCCAACAGCCTGCTTGGCACTGTGTGAAGCAGATCGAGGGGCCGAGCACTCTGCTCTGTGGGGAGAAAACAGCCAATTCCCCACCTGACCTTACAGCAGGCCAGCAAATCAGATAACACAGGACCTGGGGAGACCTAGGAATGAATGCAGCCTGGCTGTTCATCAGCAGTGCAATGCTGGTGTGATACACTGCCTGTATGTGTTTCCCCCTTTGCCCATTCAGGGCATTATTTCAAGCAGACTTCCACAAAGTGCATCACACAACCATTCTTTGCTCTTTGTTGAACCCCTGGGACTGGGACTGACCCACTTGTCCCCAGGGCAGTCCATAACTGACTGTGGTCCTATGAATCACCACTGCATGCTTGTATGCTTTCCACCTTAGAAAACATGGGCTAAGTCATAGAATCCTGGGATCATTACAGTTAGAAGGATCATTAAGTTCAACTCGTCTGACCATCAATAGATCACCACCACATCACTAAACCACATCCCTCAGTGCAATATCTGCCCTTCTCTGCAGCACCCCTAGGGCCAGTGACTGCCCCGCTCCCTGGGCACCCTGTGCACAGCTGTTCTTTGGGGAAGACATTTCTCCTAATATCTACTGTCTGCTTCTTTGAACCTTTGCATCCTACAAGGCAAGTAGCCAGCATGGGGCTTCCATTTCGGATTACATCTGACATCACCTTTATTGCCTGACCCACTGCTTTACATTTTCTTTTTTTTGAATGCATCCCCCAAACACATGGAAGCAGGGAAATCTCTCTTCCTGGACACCAGGAAAGCTCTTGTGTTCCTACTGAAGAAGAGATGCTGCAGCTGTGTCTGGTGCTGAGCATGGGATGAGTTCCCAGCCAGCTGGGGAAGCAAGGACCAATTGCTCTAAGAGCACACAGACACTGAAGTGTAACTCATTTCCAACCTGCTGCCACCAAGGGGTTGGTTTGTTCAACAAACAAAATAGAAAGCATGTCTCACACCACCCTGAAAGCAGAAGCTTGACAGGCAGGCCAGCCATTTTGCCTCTATTTACACATGGAGATGTCCCCAGAATGCAAAGCCACTGCCTCAAGCACCAGTATGAGCAGTTGGGACTAACAGCCCATGTGGGACAGGAGCAGCACAGAACTGCCATGGACCTGGTCCTTGGTCCTGTCCAATCACTGCACAGCCGCACTATTGCCCAAAGCTCTTCATGCACTGCTTCAAGGCCCCCCCCACGTACCCAAGGACCCCCACGTACCCAAGGGCCCTGCAGAGAGGTGCCTTTCATCCTCCCAGGCATGACTGGCTCATAGAACAGCACTGCTTTCCTTCCTTTTCTTTAAGTAATGTTATTAGTCCTTCATTGTAAGGAGAAATATACTTCTTAAAATGGGATGAAAGCTCTTGCTAGTGGCACAGAAAGCAAAGATAAACTAAGAGCTCTCTCCATTCTTATGTCTTAGAGCCTAGGAAATACAGAGAAGCATGGATCATAGAATCATAGAGTTGCTCAGGTTGGAAAAGACCTTAAAAGTCATTGAGTCCAACCACAACCTAATCATACTACCCTAACTAACAGCCTTCTGCTAAATCACATCCCTGAACAATTATTATTTTCCTATTTTCCAAATGCTTGTAGTTGCAAGGCAAAGAGCAAGGCAAAAGAAGGGGCGGGGGGAAGAGAAGAAAGAAAGGGGGAGACGAAGGAAAAAGAGAAAAGGAAAGAAGAAGAGAAAGAAGAAAAAGTTTTTTGGTTTTTGTTTCTCAAACCATGAAAGACTGGCAGAGCAGGAAGGCAGGTGCCAGTAATTTTAAGTAAAAACACCTGTTCCTTCATAATTTCAACCCCCCCAATCCCTTTTAGCACAGCTGCACCCCGGTGCCTGCAGTAACAGGTGCAGCCCTGAGCTGCACACACACACAGCATTGCATTGCACTCTGGCCTTACTCCTACACAGCCTCCAAAAGAATTACTTTAAAATACAGCATTGAAAACCCAGCAGAAAGCACAGCACTGCCAAACCATGGAAGAAACACAGACCAACATCGTGCACCGTCATTTTTTAGCCAGCAAAACCAGCAGAGCCCAGCATGTATCAGTATATCAAACACAGGGGGGAAGGGGAGGGAGGAGGAGGAGAGGTTACTGTGATTATGTGTTTATTTGTGTTTAGAAGGAGAAGCAGCAACTCCTGCCCTAAACAAGCAGCTTTAGCACAGCTTAAGACAGTACACTACAGTTTAAAGAAGCATGAAGTCTCCATACTGCTAAGCATGTACGTGGGCAAAAGTATTATTGCAACCCTACAGCACAGCACCAGAACTGATCTCCCTGCTGGAAGGCACTGAGTCCCCCCAAACACACGGCACCCACTGCCCCATCCCCACGGCTCGGCCAAGCAGGATGGAGCCCCTGGGTGAGGACAGGGCTGCAGCAAAGAGCTTCTATTGCACCTACTGAGGCCACCGAAAGCCAATGAATGCACGGAAACTAACAAACACTCGTCATCAACTAAGAAAGCAACAAAAACCAAACGCTTTTGTCAAGGCTTAAATACAGAAGAGCAGAGAGCAACATAAATTTGCATTTAAATAGACAAATACCTGAGTCTGGCTGCAGTGCTGTGTGGATCTCCCATCTATGCCCAGTTCCGTGGTGCTCTGAATGCCCACTCCAGAGCCAGCACTGGGATTATAAAGGCAGCCCCCACCCACTGCCCCACCGGGCACCACAGGTGGGATGCATTTGGATTTACTTTGCAGCAGCACCTGGTGTACGAGAGGGGTGAAAAACAATCCCACAAAGTGCTTTCATTATAAAGGCTCCTTTTTTTTTTTTTTTTCCTGCCTATTTCACAGTAAAACTTTACAAACTTGTGCTGATGTTGTCTGCTTTATCCTTTTGGGGTGGTTGGTGACTGCAGAGCCCCCCCTTTTTGCAGTCTGCACTCCATGGCTTCTTACAATGCACTCAGCTGTGTGGGTTTGGGGCACTGAGGGCTGGGAGGGGTGAGCTGCTGCTGTCCTGGGGCACAGTGCTCCATTCCAACGGCTCTGCTGTTCCTCTGTCATTCATAATTACAAATTTGGCCTGGCAAGAATGAGTCTGCCTTCACGTGGAGCCGTCGGAACGCTGAGACACAGATGGCTGCTTATCGAAATGTCTGATGGCATCTTTGTAAGAGTCCTGCGGCAAAAAGAAGTGCTTCTGACAAGCATTATTTGCTGAAACAAATTCCATTTAATTAAGACACAAGGTCTGCGTTGAAAGACTGCTTGTCAACAACGCTAACTGCAGCAAACACTGCTAGAGGTTATGCTTTGCATTAAGGCTGAGCAGTAAAGGACGGGCTTTGCAAAGAGGTTCTGAGGCCCTCGTGAGCAGCAGGGCTCAGCTGGCCCTTTTCCTTGTGTGCCCTCCTACCTTCAAAGCTCAAATCAATGCTGGTGAAAACACCCAGCTTCAGAGGTTAAATCCTCTCCGCCCCCTCAAAGCTCATTCCTGCAGCACAGGGCTGCCCTGTGAGGTGTGCAGAGCCCCTACAGCCCTGGGCCCCACCTGCAGCTCCGGCCCTCGTGATGGCACTTTGGGGGCTGCAGGACCACGCATTCTGAGCATCACTCCAGCAAGGGGGGTTACAGGCAGAGCAGCAGCCCGAGGTCCGCAGTGTCCCATATGGCAGTAAAACTACTCAAGGAGAAATTATGCAGATAGCCAACATGCTTGAGCTGAAATGAATTATGTCGAAAACATCAGCACAAGCAGCAGTCAATTTGTGTTACGGTCAACGAGCGCAGCTTCATTTGTTTTCTCCTCTCAGAGGCCCCTGGGGGGCTCCAGGGCTGAGATGTAGTAATGAACACCCCAGAACTCCTCCATCCGCACCCGGCATGGATAGGAAGAAGTTTGCTCCTAACAGCTATTGTGCAGGCGGTGTGTTTGCCCAGCAGGGCTGGCACCTTGCTCTGCAGAGGTACCAGGGGGCACTGGGATAGCAGGGAGCAGCACGGGAGCAACAAGGGCAGCAGCAAAGGTGCTGTCTGATTTGTGCACTTTGGATGTGGGCTGACCCCCAGCTCTTGCTGCTCTCCCGCTGCTCCTGGCCACGTTGCAGGATCTGCTTCCCCTGAGCAAAACCAGGAGGATGCACTGCCCCACGCCATCACCACATCAGGGAAACAGGCAGGTAGTAGATGCATCTGCCTGCAGTTTTATCTAAAACAAAGGTACAGCAGAAAGCAAAACCTGGCTCCTCTCCCTCCTACAAGCCATGAGCCCATTGCCTGCTGCGGGTGGGCTTCTCCCAGTGCTGCCCAAGCAGTGGGTGCGGAGCACAGGAGGCTCTCTGGTGGCGTTCTGGAGGCTGCTGCCCCACAGGGGATTCCCGTGATTTCTTTTTCCCCATCAAAGTTTTTCCTCACCCAGAAAGATATGGGGAAAAAATCCCTCTCCCGGTGCAGGGGGCTCATAAAGCGAAGATGCATTCACCGAAAGCCAGGTGCCTTCACGGCCTCAGCCTCAGGGGTGCCTTTTCCCAGCCAGCCTTTATTACCCGAACTAATGTCCTGACTGGCTTCCAAGTAAATAAAAGCCTTCATCTTACTCTCCGTGGCACAGTGTGAGCAGATTTCTCCTTGGTCTGTCTGTTTCCTGTAAAATAAAATGTGGCCGCTGTTCAGAACAGCATTTGTTATGATGGAGTCACTGCAGATGAATTAGATCATCCCTGCAGGGCGCTGGGGCACACAGAGCAGCACATCAGTGTCCCTTTTCCTTGGGTCAGCAGCCAGCATTGCCCCATCCCAGGAGACACCATTGCCTGTGGGGCAGGGAAAAGCCCTTTGGGCAGCAGCGATGGATGTCACCCCACTCCCACACTCTCATTATTTTCTATTTTTCACACCTGTGTTGTTTAGCATTTGCAGTGCAGGGATGCCCAACTTGTTCCCTCCCCATGGCCAGACCTGTGCTATGGGACAGCCTTGGCTTCTGGGAAGTTCTTGGCTTGGCATCGATCTGAACTGGTTCCCTCAAATCCACGTGGTGCAACGTGGCAGCGTTCCCCCAGAAGGACAGAATTTACTGAGCACTTGCTATGGCTCCAAGTAGCGAGCAACGGGAATGGAAATATGAGCCTCTTAGTGACCAACAGAAAAGGGCTCTGTCATCCTTTGTGACAGAAGAAAGCAGGTTTAAAGCTGACGTCTTCACGCTCCCACAGCCAGCACAGCTCTGCCGTCACTGACGCCTCCTAAACCTATTGCAGCTCTTCCCACTATGGTGTTGTAATCAGCATTTTCTCACTGAGCTCACACATTTTTCAGCCTTCATGCAGCAAATGAAGTTCCCCTCCAGCTGCCACCTCCTCACTTGACCAAAACTCTCCCCGTGTTCATTGGGAAGGGCTCCAGGTTGGCACAGCCCCATGCTGGACCCAAAAGGTGGTCTTGTGGGACTGGAGACCATAACTGGTGGTTGCACCTCGGTGGAGCAAGTCACACCACGTTGACTTGATGTATGAGTGCAGGACGAGGGAGTGGGAAGAAATACGGAGACGTTAGCAGAGATAAATAGGATTTACAATGCTGTCATCTCTACCAACTTTGGCGTTTCAATTCATTAAAAGTCCAGACAAATTAGATGTTTGTATTCATTTAAAATAATTTCTCCTCTTTGACCTAGCTTAATTTATCACATTACTTCTTTCTGCTGCGCTTAGGAAGGCTGCTGTTTAAAAGGACCCGAAGGAATATATGAGTAAAATATTAAGTAGTTATCGCTAACAATGCAGTGCATTAAAACCCAGCACCACAGCTTTCCTGCTGCTACTTCTGCCCAGCCCAACAGAAAGCACTCTCCTGCAGGACCTGTACTGGTGGTAGTGTTAGAGCTGGGGCACCTCATGACAGTCTTGTCACAACTAACACACGTATCTCAGCAGCTCCACTGGAGTCCTTGCAGAGGAATAGCAGCGGCAAAGGGGAAATCCTGCACATCACCATAAACTGATACGGATTTGCTGTTTTCTTTTCTCCAATATTCCTAATACAAATCTTCCTTGGCCTACATTTCCTATTCTATGCTTCCACATTTCTGCCATTTCTACAGGTATTTTGCAATTCTGTTGGCAAAGGAGCTGTGCTTCAGTAGGAGCTGCAGCCCATGCTCACGTGGGGCAGACACACAGTGAGAAGCCCCAAAAAGAAACAAGTTTGATATGAGGAAGGCTCAAAGGTGACTGACAGCTCCAATTGCTCTCCTAATGTTGCGTTCCATACACATATATATACACACATGGTATGTTCTAGTGGCTCCCTGAAAATGATGTGGGTTTTCTTTACATGTCGTGCAGTCAGGACAGCGTCCCCCTATTCCTCCTGCACTGCTGAAGTCTGTGACATGGCATTAATGCTGTTTTGGCCTTTCCTTATTAACAGCCTTTTAAAGCAGCCTTAATTTAAATGCACACTTTTGCTGCTTAATGTCAGGTGCTTCCCAGGTGAGAAGGCTCTTCATGTCACGACCACCATCTGTTGGCTGTCTGAGTTGTTCAGGGGATCGTTCCATGCGGTCTGATCCGAGTTCTGCCTGAAATCCCTGCTCCTTTCTCTGGATGGCATCCAGGAAACACCTGTGATTTTTCATTTTGAAATACCATTTGCATCTTGCTGCATGTTGACCGGGGAGTAAAGAGAGCTGTGGGGAAATGAGTGACACCAGCACCAGCAATTTGTTATAATGACTCAGAAAATTACAGGATAAAACGTAGATGTCAGCATTACAATAAAAGGAGGGCTCATTCATTCTCCCCTAAAGACCTCCTGCTCCCATGCAGAACTCAAAGCACAGGGCAATGGGCTGTGCCACAGCACCAGGTGCTTTTCCAAGTGATGGGCACTGCCGCTTTCAGCCCAGCCCAGCACTGTGCCATAGCCAGCACCACGGAATGGCTGGGTTGGATAGAATGGTTGGATTGGAAGGGACCTTACAGCCCCCCAGCCCCATGCCTGACGCAGGCTGGCTGCCCTCCAGCTCAGGCTGCCCTGGGCCCATCCATGGCGTTGCTCACCTCCAGGGATGGGGCAGCACAGCTCTAGGGAGCAGTGTCAGGGTCTTACTGTCCTCTGATGAATTTCTACCCAACATCTAACTGAGATTTCCCCCCTTGTCCCACTCACAGAGAATAGCAATACACAGCAGTGATAACCCACTGAGCCCTCCTGTTGCAGCCGCTCTGGATGTGTCCATATGTGACAGAAAGGGACCTCTGGCACACTGGCTTGTAATATCATAACATATGTGTAATATCTGAAGACCAAGATTATCTCTCTATTAAATTAGATAACAGATAATTAGATAATTTTAATTTACTTTATGAATCTTTTAGAGAGTAAACTGCTTACAGGCAGCTAATGCAATAAACTTACTTTATAACCAGAGAGCAACATCTGTTACAATGGAGAGTCTGCAGCACGCATTAGGATTCTGTGCATGCCCCGCAGTAGTTAGAGTAAATGTATCATTAAGTTGGTATCCTTTCCCATTCAAAGCACACTTTTCAAGATTTATGTACTGCAGACAATAAGATAGCAGGAGAATCAACTCACACTTGGCTCCTCTTGCATTCACCCCTGTCCCATGGTGAGATAATGTCAGTAAGACATAAGGCAAAGCGTGGAAATCAGGTCACTTCCACATCTGGAAAAAATACAGAACTCCCTTCCCCCCCCATGCATACATGGACATGGCAAAGGCAGAAGCTATGGTAGAGGGGCACCAGTAAGGTCACAGTATCAAGTCCTCGGAAATGAAGAGACATCGTAGAATCACAAGGTTGGAAAGGACCTACAAGATCACCTAGTCCTACTGTCATCATACAGCCCTCTTAGCACACACACACCTACTCTTGCAACAGATGTGGCATGCCTATGCCAGACCCCAAAAGTGCTAGAAAAGATACATGGACAAAACAATGAACTTCAGGGAAAACATCAAACCAACCCCACCTATTCCCAGGGCACAACGCTACATGTTTTCAGAAGTGACCACTGCTTGAATGTTAGAGCAACCTGGGTTTGGATGCTGGATGCTTTCCTGCCATTGATACAGCTTGTCTGTACTTCTGGTTGAGGCAGCAGCACAGCATATGAAACAAAACCAAACCAGCTGAGCAGTGCTACTGAGTTCCTGAGCAGTAATAGAAAGTCACGTTGTCCCTTCGGGCAGATGAGCATAGCACTGAAGATATCTCTCGATGACATTCATGCATTTTCATTTAAAATTAATCGACCACGTCAGTCACACTTGCAAACCCCGACAATGCTCAGCACACACTCCAAGAAAGCTTTGTGGGCTTACAAAGCAAATCTCAGTGCCTGTCCCACTGTGGAGCTCTGGGTCAGCATTTGCAGACACACATTCCATAATAAACAGAGGCCAGGTTTGATCTCACTGTTTTTCTGGTTTTGGAAAGGCATCTCTTCCCAAGAAAACACCATCCAGATATAAGCAGGGGGAAGACACTGCTATGTCCATGAACCTCACCCTGAGAGTGCGAAGGAGGATGGGGACGTGCATGCCCCCAGCCCCAAGCACTTTGGACCTTCAACATGCACAGCTTTAGATGCTCCACACATTAGCTGAGGGATGCTGTGCTCACAGTGCTCCCATAGTGAACACTGGGCTCAGTGCGTGCCTCATGCTCCAGGTTCTGATCTGCTATCTGCACTTAGGTCAACTGGAATGCAAACAGGAGTAAGGGAGCTGCCTCAGACTCATGGGCCATTCAGAAAACTGTAGCTCCAGTGCGTGCACGAGCCATGGCACGAGCTGCTGTGGGGCAGAAGTGTCAGTGTATGATGCACTGACGATGTGATTGCTGGGTCAGGCACAGGAAAGAATTTCCTGAGGTGGGGGAAATGCACAGCTCCTCCACAGAGAAATATTTCTGGTCCAATCTCATTTATCATGCATTCATTCGTTAAGTAAATATTCATAATATATAAATGCTGGTGTCACTTTAATATTCTGATTAGCATGGTACATCTTTTCCTCTGTCTAGATAATGGTGAAAGTCATACTAATTGAAGTAATGTTGTGTGTCAAATGATATAGAGCTGATTTACTTAAGACTTGGATGTCTGCTTCAATTAACTTCCAAAGTATATTGCGCTCAAGTTCCTCTTTCTGTCTTTGATGAAATATGGTACATAAGATGTATGTGAGCTGCAAAGCAAATTCACCAACCTTCTATTACCTCTCCATACATCCCCTGACCTCCCGTCAATGCCAAAGCGGAGAGAAGCCTGCAGCACTCAGAGCAGATATCCCCTCTCCTGCCATAAATCCGGATCTATTTGCAAACACCAGATCCGTGCACTTTCTGCTTTAGGTTTTGGGGTTTTCTGTACCTGCACAGCTGTTCCAGCAAGCAGCCGTTCAGGGGGGAAAAGCTGCACGTGGAGGAAAAGAAAAGGATGTGAACCATATAAAGACCATATGGTTGAGTGAAATAAGATGATCGTGTACGGATTGCTTTTTTAACAGTTCTTGGATGTGTTTTTAAATTACCTTTGCAAGCCCCGCAAAAAGGCATCGCACCGCTGGGTTACGACTGAAAGGTTGGCCTTATTGCTCTCCATTGTACCTTGGCATTGGGGTGTTCTTACTGGAGTGCCTTGTACAGACTGTCACTGTATTGTCATGGTCCAGAAGTGTCTGAAGAGGAGCTGACATGGCACTGGAGCATCTCTTGCATCTCTTTCAGGATGAGTGAGTGGGATGAATTACGAAAGAAGTGGAAATGTTAACTGAGCACCAGCAGGAAAACCAGAACTATTTTGGCCACAACAGTTTCTAATGAAACAAAATAAAATAGTCAGTGGTCGTACAGATATTACCCGGGGGGTTTGGATAGCATGACAGGGGGCCTGGATAGCATGGGAAGACAGGAATCTTAGATCATTTGATTTTTAAATAGCGAAGCTATGAGTTCGGTTGCCAGCACACTGCACAGAACTCAAACCCATAACAATTAACTGTTGGAGACCTCAGCCAGGCTCTGATTCAAAGCACTCAAGGTGCAACTCTGTGCTCAAGCATCAACCCTTTCCTACTGAGAACCACATCACCACATCTTTGAGGTCCTTTCCAACCTGAGTAATTCTATGATTCTATGATTCTATGATCATGCCCTCAGTGCTCAGCACCGGCATTCAGTACCCCTTGGAGGACCACTGTGCCATTGCCCCAGCGCCCACCCGCTGCAGCTCAGCTTTGCTCCGTGCTTTGAGCTGCTTGGAATTCTCCTGGTGAACCACAAGTGCCCAGGAAGGAACAAGTAAATATTTGATCTATCGTCTGTAGTTTTGATGAGAGCTATTGAATTTCTACCTGGAAAGATGAGTTGTGTGCTGAGAAAAATCAGAACCAGACGCTCATCGTGGGATGGTGAGAAATGCAAACTCTGTCTGGAACCATCTGAATGTCCAGCACTCCTGCTGGGCTGCTCACCACTCCCCTGGAGCTGATGGTGCTACACGAGCGCTCATGCCATGGATTGCCCAGGGAAGCTGCACCCCTCCCATGAACTTGTCAAGGCTGGGAACAAAGTAGATCGGTGCCAGTCAGCCACCAACAGCAATACCAACTACGGCTGGATCAATGGGAGGTGACACCACGTTGGGTGTGTAGATGTGCATCCACCCGAGCTCCAGCGGAGTGATGGCCATCAGCTCCATCACCAATGGGGCCTCCAACAGCATGACCTTCTGGAGGACAGAGGTGAAAGCACTCAAGTCTCAGCTTTCTTATTTTTAATTAAGTTAATTCTTTCCATTACTTTAATTTAGTAATTTGTATTTAATTTCCTGTTGAAGGAGGAGGAGAATGAGGAGAAGCAGATGTTGCCCCCCGCGGTCTGTGGAACAAAGGGAGCCAGGAAAGCTCATCCGTCCACCTGATTGCTTTTTTTATTAGGTAGCACAGATGCTGGGAAGGTGGTGAGAACAGAGGTATGTTGAAACATTATCTTCTGTTTTCTGTTATTTTTGTTGGGTTTTTTTTCCATCCTGATGTGAATTACGCAGTTAAAAATAAGATGGAAAATAAGGGGGCAAACAGTCCCAGCCATTGAACCTGCAGACAGTGGGTTTTTGCCTGTTTTTCTGACACGTAAGAGAGAAGGGCGACTGCAGACTCTCTGCAATAAAGCCCTGTGTTCTCTAAAGGACGTTTAAGCAAAGGTTTATTTATGTATTTTATCTGTAAAGGTCGCTGTGTCTGTTTCATGTAGAAGTTCAAAGCGGTAACTGCTAAAAGGGTGCAGGGCTGATTTAATGCAGGTTGACATAACCACGAGTTTTGCACACAGATCTGAAAACTTTTCAAATGATGCAGCGTCTTCATCCGTGCTCTGAGCTGCTCAGTAGCAGTGGCTGCAAATGCAAAAATCATCATGCACTGCAAAGCAACGCGAAGGAACACTGTCCCACCTGCCCAAGCCATGAGGACAGGAGAGGGAAAAGGAGTCTTTCCAGTCTGCATGGCTTATCCTTTTTTGCCCCTTGAGATTTTCCCAGCAGATTAATAGTTTTAAAAGCAGCAGCAACAGATCTGTGGGTTAAATGGGGAACGGCCTCTGCTGAACCTGAAAATCTATCAGTCCATCTTCCAGAGCTCTGTGCTCACAAACCAATGAGTTTAACACGACACAAATTAAATTGCTGTAACTGTCCTCCGAGTGCCATTCAAGGCACTGCAGGATGAGGAGAGCTGAGAGGCAGATGGCTGAGCCTGGGGAAACACGTGGGTAGACCCAGGGGCAGAGCAGCCCTGGTTGTGCCCTGCCCTGAACCTCCTCCTTCTGCTCTGTCAGTTGAACTGCACCATGCTCCTGCCTATGGCTTTTAACTTCCACTCACTGATTCACTCACCAGCTCAGCAACGTCTGTCTCAGAGATCACCATCACCAAATCTGAGAGACCCTCCAGAAGGCTCTTGCTATAGCACTCATCCCTAGGAGCAGCCTGACTGCACCTTCCCACCTGGAGGATACCCCAGCCCTGCCCACTGGCTCTGTGGGCAGCTTTGCATTGATGTGCAATGTGATTGAACCCCTCAGAGCACTGAGAGCTATCAGTGCATGCAGCTGCAGGTGCTCAGCCCCAGATCTCCACCATGGCTTTGTTCCTGGCACAGAGGACAGTGCATAGCGTGGGACTGCCGGGCAGAGCAAAGCGATGGCTTCGTTGCAGCAAAGAGCACAAGCAGCACAATTCTGGGGAAGCTTTGTGCCTTCTGCTGGAAGAAAGCTGTGCTCTGAAATAATTTTGCAGTGGAGAAAAATCAGTAAAATATGCAGAGCGTTCTCTTCTATTTCAGTCATTCTGACCTGTAAAAATTCACGGCTGCATGCAGCTCCATGGCAGGCTGACACTGCGAGGAGACCAGACCATGACTTGGTATGGAAATAAGCCCGTAATGTCTGGAATTTTTACATGAAAATCAGATTGCAACAACTGTTGTGTGGATTGTTTCGTCCCTATGTACGTGACTATGCAGCGTTTCGTACAGAGGAGGCATTTAATAAACCTTTAAACGATCGCTCAGTTAAATAAACACAGCATCTCCTGTGAAGCCATGCTAAGTTTTTAGGAAGTGCCTCTTCCTTCTGTCATTAATGCAGTAAGCCTGAACAACGTTCTCGCAGCAATTAGGGTCAATGTCTGCTATTAGCAACCACGGATTATGAACATCAGAAACCACGACGGCCCCAGAAGACAACGTGTCACAAGACTTGCTCCAGCGTCAGTGCCAGGCTGCTGTAATGTGGCACTTAACTGTGACAACAGGTTGTCTGGGATCACTCAGTGCAACAGTTCTTTGTCTCTGTGGGAGATCTCTCATTTTGAGAAGTGCAGCAAGTGCTGTAAGTCTGTACGGTATCACGGATGTAAGAGGAAAGTACATCTACACCAAAGAAAAGCTCAAAAACTGCTCTTTCAAACTCCTCTCCTTCCACTGTTGCCTTCTGGCATTGGTTCACATGGGGACAAGTGGGCACTATTCAGACTTTAAAGCATTTCCTTGCAGAGGTGCCAGCAAAATGTTTTAGAACAAGCAGTACTCGGCCACTAACCTTAATTAAAAGCGATGTGATTTAAGCGTAACACCTGGGGGTCACCTGGGGGCTGTGGAGGTTAATTGTGATTGTTGCTGTATGATGTTCCAAACTCAGATTCCCATTCCTTGTGTGCAATAAATCCCACGAATCAGGTTATGAAAAAGCATCGCGGTGTACAAAGCATGCATCATCTCTAACTCAAACACAGGAAAGAGTTCAGCAAACAGTGATTACCCCTCTGAACGCCTCCAGGCAGCTGGAAAATATCCCCTTTCAGTGGGGAAGTGGATATTGCTGCCTTCATGCTGACCTCCGCGGCTTGGGGTCAGCACCTGGGGAGCAAACCGAGGTGCCACCTGTCCATCAGGGCCACCTCGAGCAGAGTGATAGAGCACATAATGGTACAACACCTTACAGTAGACATTTTTCTCATAAATACATCCATGGGCTTTTACTGACTTCTGCAAAAATACCTGCACTGCCAGATTTGTCCTCGGCAATAATCAGGTTGCCCTACAGCTGCATCCATCCAAGGCAATAAGGTACTGTGCTTTCAATGACCAGCCCTTAGAGTGGAGCCATCGCCTCCTCCAGCTTGGATTGTGAGCTGGGCTCTACAGGCAGAGGACTGTGGGGATCATTGGAACACGATGGCCACTGATCCCACAGCAAACAGTGGTGCTGGATCTCCTGAAAAGTGCATTCTAACAGATAGATAAACCAAAGCTATGTCATTCCTGCAGAGCATCTGAAGTGTTGACTTGAAAATAAATTCCTCACTCCACTTTAAATTCTCTTCTCCTGCCGTGTTGGAGCATTAACCACACAAATCTCACATGTGGTACTGCAGCACACCACGCATTTCTGTCTTTAGCCTGCAGGATTCAGCAGGATTTGTGCTTTTGGTTTGAAAAGGAAAACCCCACCTCTGCCATCTCCTCTTGGAAACACTTCTGTTGTCCCTGGTTCCATTACGCTCCATTCCACCGGTGTGATCAGCATATTTAAAATTCAATCAGCCTCCTCATTTAAAGCATTTTGTGTGTGTGTCACACTAACAGTCAACAAGAGTCCTGAATTTAACATCTGTTCCTACTAGTAAGTGGTTTTAATTTGAGGACTGAAAAAATATATAAAGTAATTACTAGGCACTCAATCACAATGAATAATGTGTTTGCTCCCAGCACTTCTGTCCCATCAGCAGAAACTCTGCAGAGGCAGAAAAGTGGAATTGCTAAAAACTGGGGGAAAAAACGGAAAGTGCCAACACTGGGAGCAGTCTCACAACGGTTGCTTCAGCAGTGCTGCTCCTGAGCCCCCCCAGCCCCCCCACTGCACCTCTGACTGTGCAGTGCTGGCCCTGGGGTTGGACAGAGTTTGCTCTATGAGCAGAAAATGAGGTCGAGGGGAGAGGGAAAGGCGGCAGCGGTCAGAGGGCGGTGGGCGCAGAGCAGTGGTGTTTTGCCTGCTGTGCTTTGCACGTGGCTAAGAGCACTGTGCCACTGTTCAGTTAGTTAGTTAGTGGAAATTAGAATTCAGGCAAGGAATTATCTCAGTCCCAAACACCGAAAGCTGTAATGTTGGAGTTTGCACTGGGGCTTTTTCACTCAAGGAGAATGCAGGAGAGGATGCCAGCAGATCGCTGGGAAGCCCACACCAACAACACCAACACCAGCATGAGACTGGAAGAGCAAATTCTGAATCCCACAACTGGACTATAAAGCATTATGAAGTACTGCTTGCACAGACTGCAGTGCCTTTGCTGCCCATTCAGATAAGCCCAGCTCCAGAATGCAACTTTTTCCACTCCACATTTCCATTTAGCATTCCTGTTCCATATGCTATTCTGAGACCCGTTACTTGCAATCTGGATCTTAATGCAAATATTTAAAGCTCAAGATAGACACAGGAATGGTGAGCTCGAGCAACTGATCAAGCATTAGAAAGCCATTTAAGTTCCCAAGTTACCATTTCACTTTTGATTCAGCACAGCAAGTGATTGTGCATATTCTCATTAATGACAATAAGGACAACAAGAAGAAAGCCAAAATAAACATCCCATGAAAACAGGACTCACCCTCCTTCTCCTCCGCCGTTTCCATACCACTTGCAGCTGACCTTCCCAGCATCCCTCAATCAGCATTTCAGATCTATAAGAAAAATCACAAGAAGACGTTCCTGGACTGTATTTTCAATTGCATCTTTCCTTACTGAGTTAACAGCAAAATGCCCCTAATGCTGCTTTTATAGGGGCAATCAAAGATACACAGCGTAGCAAATGTATCTCTAACAAAATGAAATGTCCAAATTGAAAGAAATGAGATTGCACTGATATCTTCAGCTGGAAAATCAACCTGATTCTTCCGAAATTAACCTGGCCTGCAGTCTCTGAACACTTAATTGTTGCTTCTCTGGTATCCACTAATGGGCTGTAACTCAAAGGAACGCGGATGGTAATTGCAACTCTTTAAATTCCATATTGATTTGGTTCAGTAGTTTCCAGCTTCGTGGCTCTGCCAGAGCACTGTATGCACATGTATCAGTGTATGCATGAGTGTAACAAACCCTGAGCAGCAGCAATCCATGAAATCCACCTGGGAAATGGCAAAACCACAGCCATGGATATTCACCAAGTGCTCCGTTTCAATTTGGTGACCAAATCCCCCACATCTGTTAAAATGACATCCAATGCATCCTTTTCCAGGAGTGACTCTCCCCAGGAGGCTGCAGCCAATTCTCCAGCCCCATGTATGACCCGTGGGGTGAGGCATGCTGCAGGCAGGACAGCAGGGTGCTTCACCTGCTCCTACTTCCCTCTCTGGTCCCAGATGACCACTTGCTTCCGAGCTGTCACCACCTCCAACACACCACAGGTTTGGCAGTCGCTCCCCTTCAGCCCAGTCAGAACTTGCTAAATAAATCATAACAAATGAGTTTAACATTCCAGCCATACCCATCTCCTCATCTGGCTTCAGTACCACCAGCCAGGTTGAATTTATGCTCAGTGTAATCAACCTAGATAATTTCCTTCCCTGATTAATTTTGTGTCTGGCTTTTTTGATCCGGTGTCGCCTCTTTTGATTCTCCAACTTTGTCACCAGGTAGGTGACCACTGACACGACTGTCCTGGAGACAGCCTGGAGCCCCACTCCAAACCAGGGTGAGTTGGAACACATCTGTTCCCAGCACCCCACAGCCATGGGCTCTGGCCTGGAATCACACAGGCTCTGCGGTGGTACAGGTGCAGGTTTTACCTGTCCAAAATTTGATGGGATGCCTTGGGGAGCTCCCAGGGAGTCACCATCCCTGTAGGTGCCCATGGACTGTGGAGATGTGGCACTGGGGGGTATGGTCAGTGGGCATGATGGGGTGGGTTGGGGATGGACCTGGGGATCTGAGAGGTCTTTTCCAACCTGAATGGTTCTATGATTCTATTCCAGAGGTCTCTTCTAATCCCTATGACTCTGCATTTCCCTCTCAGCACCACCAGCATAGCACGGGTTAATTTTTCTACTAAAATAGGTACCACTTCAGAGAAAAATGAACTGCATGTTATGTGATGCCATGGGACACCCAGCAGCTCCTCCAGGACCACACAGGCCTGAGAAGCAGAGGGTTTCTCTCTGCATTACTGCATGTTGGAAACGTTTATCTGCTGAAACGAAGAGAGACAGCTGAAACCAAAAGGTGCCAAAAAAGCAACACCTGTAACACCGAGAGAGATAAAGGTAGTGTCATTCCCACACCCAGCTATATTGGAAGGATTTGAAGAAATCCCACAGTTTGTCTCATGTGATCGCAGTAAGGGCAGCCATGAGCTGCTGCAGCCACGGCAGAGCTCTGCTCCCAGCATCCCAGCACAGTGTGGGTTTCACCTTCCCAGCACCAGACCCACCCCCAGCCCACCGCAGGGCGCTGCTCCACCCCACTTCCAGAGCACCCCGAAGAACAGCAGCTAAAATTAAAAAGCCCCCCCCCATGCATTACCCTTCCTGCACATAAAGGCTCACTGTTTCTACTGCTCCAGCCCTGCCTTTAGCACAGCTTCTGATTTAACACCTTGGCAGTCTGTGTGTTAACCCCCTTCCCCCAGCACAGCTCTGAATGCAAAACGCCACAGCAAGAGCTGGAACTGAAGCCGAAAAGTGCAATTTTACACAGGGCAAGGTGAGAAAAACCTAACTTTTTAAATGTTATCAGTAATCAGGTTTTAATTTCTTCCCTCAGAGTGTCTGCAATACGGAGCATTCTTTCAAACACAGCTAACACGGTGCAGCACTCCTGGAAGCACAGTGCAAGGATCCCACCTGGCTTTAACCACTGCTCCTTTGAGGTGTTCTGGCCCCAGCAGCTCCCAGCCTTCCTGCAGGCAGAAGGTGCAGGGCAGCCGAAAGCCACCAAGCAGAGGCCCCTATCACTGGCAGAGCTGTCTGAAGATAGCAGCACTCTGAGCGCCAAATATTTTCTCACTCCAGACAAGCTGGATATTTTCTATCAGATTATCAGCAGACAGTAACGTGTTGATGCTGTAATGCTGTTGAAATTGAGACATCACAAAGAGTGCACTGTGGTGGTTTTGGCACTGCCTTTCCAGGTTTGTGGCATTTCACTCTTCCCCTTTTTAATACAGCATTGCAAGACAAATATTATTAGAGCAGAGAGGTTTAAACTCAAACTACTCAAAAGCTGAGAGGAATACATCAGTGCCTACAGGCTGCAGGCAGCACCAGGACAAGCAGTGTGCCTTCCCCACCACGCCAGTGAGTGCTTCAGTCCTCGAGGAGAAAGCTCCATTATTACGTACAAGGGAAAGTATCTCAGCAAATAAATACCCAGAGATTTCCCCTGGTGGAAGGGTGTACCGCTGCAAGGCTCAAAGGCTGCTCAGCACCACTTTGCAGTTCAGGCAGGAGCTGATGAAGAACAACACGTGATGGGTAACGAGGAAAAAAGTTCATTAATTAGAGAGCTTGGAAGGCTTCTGATGGGAAAAGGGAACTGGGAATTTTCCTGCTGATGTTACAGATGATCCTTTGCCATGAGAGGAGGGGGAAGGGAGATGGGTTGAGATGTACATGCAGTGCATAGCAGCCATCTCCTGCTGCTGGCAGATCTGCATGAACCACCAAATAACAAAGTAATTATGCCCTGGGTTCTGAGCAGATGGAGTCCATCTCTGTTTGCAAAGATGTATTCCCCTCTTTCACAGCACAAAGGCACTGAGGTGCACAGGATGCATGGGGTGAGTGGGATGCTCGACCCCCAGCTCCAAGTAGGTGAACTGGGCTGGGCACCACTGGGGTACCCGGTGCTGCTGCAGACCTGCCCAAGGGACCAGGGATGGGCTCTCAGCTTCCACAGTCAGCGGTGCCGTGTCACACTCAGAGGCCACCGAGTAATACTACAGCACATAGCAAACAGATACACCCTTTGCCAACACACCCAGCTGCACTTTACCAAATTGAACACATGAAGCAACAAGCCCAGGGTGCTGCTGATGAGGACCTGGGAAACAACAAGGGGATGCTGAGCTCCAAGGAACTCATTCTATGTGTTAAACTAATTCCCCATCTGCAGATCTGTAGCACTTATCACCTGGCAGTTTTCTAGCAAAATTGTTATTTGGCAGATAAGCTCAAAGAAACAGCATTTTAAGCTGAAGATCCATGCAAAGAAGTGTATGGAGTCAAATATATGCAGCAGAAGTTTGTTTCCAAGGGGTGTGATCAGGGATGGGGGATGCCAGAGCCCAACCTGTCCTGAGCATCAATGAAACATCTGTGAGAAACCCCATGTAGATATGAGGAATTATTTAAAACTAAGCAATTCTTAAGAGCAGCAGCTTTCTCGTGGCTAATTCCCACACAATAAGGAGGATGGGATTTGTCGAGCAAATTGTTCACTCCATAGAAGCTGATGAGAGCTCTCCTTGGTCCCCAGGCCGTTTCTCTGCTCGGGATGCCACATGGATCTCTCCCTGTCTGCCTGGTTCCCAACCAGCCATACCAGCACACCGTCCCTCTGGGTGCGAGCTCTGTTTGCGCCTCATGCTGAGATAATCAGGGCTGTGATCATTTACACAGAAGGAACAAAACATATTTAAACAAACAGCCTACAGTTTTATGCAAACATGACGACTGTGTAATTAATTCTTCTCTGGCACTGCAAATCCCCGCATGGGCTGAATGGATGACTTCAGCGGGTAACATTTGGAAAAGACACAACAAAACCAGCCAGCAACTGAGGTGGAAAAGCACTGGGGTAAGTCTCAGGTTTCCTGCTGATGGTGCCAAGCAGCACCCAAGGCTTTCTGCACCCCGAGGTCCTCAGAGACAGAAGGCTGATGTGTCCCATGGGCACTCCCCTCAGGAGACCTCTCCTCCCTTCATTTCCTCCCCTTGCAATGATAAGATTAATGTCTCTGTGAAGTCTGCCCAGACGCTCTCCCTCTGGAAGTTCCACCTGAAGACTCTCTATCCCCTCGGCCACTTCTGCGTGACCCGATGGCTGGGACAAAGTGCCCCGGTTTGGATCTCGAATTCTTCATATTAATAATGTCATACATTACACTTGACAGCCTCTAACTGATTCTCTGTCTTTTATATGGCAAAAACTTCTGGCAGCATTATTGGCTTTCCCTCTTTTATTAACTGCTCTGGCTGGCAGCAAAATCCCCAGCAGAGTTGGATGCTCCTGGGGGAATTTTTCAAAGGTTAGATCCTCTCATGCTGATGCAACGCTTTTGGCACTATTCAAGAAGACAGATTAATCACTTAGCTAGGCCAATATCCTAACCACAGAACGAGAAGGAAAAAAATAAGTCAGTCAGTTGCTTAAAAATACGTTTAAGCATTTAAATACACCGTATATAAATGTAGTCCCTGGTAATCGGGCCCTGGAACAAGGAGAGTGGCAGAGGGAACAATGAGGCAAAGAAATGAAAGTTCCTCACAAACCCGAAGAGAAGCAATATAGCAAAGAATGGAATGGATGAGAACTCCGGTGAGGTGCAGGAAACGTTGCTACAGTGCCAACACCCAAGCAGAAGGGCATGGACCAAGAAGCAGCATCCAAACATTCCCAGTGAGTCACCAGGTATTGTAGCCATGTCCCATCCACTCGCCCGCCTTGCCCTGGGGTTACGCGTTACCTTTTGGGTACACTGGTTGTAAAGAATCCAAGTCACCATAAAAGAATTTAAGATTAATGGTCAGCAGTGAGATAATTAACTGCCTTCATAGCAGAGACCCTGAGAAATGTCCGAGTGTGGTTGAATGCATTTGTGGCTAATGGAAGAATGGAGCAGGAGCCATTTCAGCCATCCAGCGCAAGCATTTCTCTGACACAAGTACTGACTGCAGCCAGCTGGGCAAGATGCTCAGGCTTCTCCCACACCCTTCCCCAAAAATGCAGTCCATCAGTCCATCCAAACCCTATACGGCAAAGCCCTTCTCCCTCCCATCACCTGCTGCCAAGGGCAGCTGGAGAAGCACATCTCCTTCACCTGCTTCCTTCCAGCCCCGCTGTGGGTCGTGCTGAAGGCCCACTTGACAGACTCACCCTAAGGCCTTTGGCTCTTAGAGGGCAGAACACTGCACCCTAACGAGTTTATCCTCCATTGTACTGAGTGCTTTTGGCTCATAAACTGTGCAGTGCCCTATTTTGACAGGTGAACTGTATTCTGTTGCTGGGCCACAGTGGAGCTCATCTGTTCACATCAGCTCTGCCCAGATTGTTTACGTTCCCATGGCAGGGTCCTGTCCATCACTAAGTCAATGTGAGGTCCAGTTTCTACTCTCAAACGACCCTTCAGGCAAGTCTAGCATTGGTCTGTGAAAGCCCTGGTGCTACTGCCTGTGGTCCTCCAAGGAACACCAACAAATGGGTAGAGATGGTGCCCTGGGTCATGGAAAATAGGGTTCCTGCACACCAACGCTTTACCTGATCCTCACCAGTGCTTTGGTACAGGACACTTGGCATTACATTTGGCTTTTAAAAAAGTAAAAAAAAATTCTGGTTCCTGCATAAAATAATTCAAGGCAACATCCTGGGAGAAGTCTAACTATAAAGTCTCTCCTATGAGGCAGCTCAGAGCAGCAGAGCTGAGGAAGCAAGGCTTCTGCACTGTTTCCACATGAATGTAGGCACAGACAATAGGATAGCTTTCTTTGTAAACCTGGAAGAATCACAAGGAGAGTGCTGGGGCGTTGCTCAGGTTCCAGGTTTTTGATTCCATCACATAGCAAAGCTGGCACAGTTTGTCTTCCAGGAGTTAGAACATCAGCCAGCAACTTAAACCAGATCATTCAGTACTTGTCAGATTAGTGCAAATCCTCTTCTAACGTGCAGGGCAGAACAAGCTTGATATTAATACGAAGAAACTAGAGGATATCTGAAGTTATATACACCATTTTACAGTTTAAAGAACTGGTAGAGACTACACTGAAATGTTCCTATTAACTTTGCCAGAAGCTGGGTTGTACTCCTGGACTTCTGCAAGGACGTCTGTGCAACAATAACCAGAACAGCTCACCTCCTGGCCCTGATCACTACCCAGAACAGAGCATGGCGTGTTGGGAAGACACCCGTGTTTTAGATAGAGGAATCTATGAAGCTTATAAACTCATAATCCCCTCTTTTCTAGAAGTAATCTATCACAATAAATTGGAAACCGAAATCTTAGTACCAATTCATCAGAAGTAATGGGGAAATGCATTTATTCTTTACTCTGAAAATCTCCTTATTTCAGGACAGATGGAAAAGCTGCTGCACATTTGTTATGGCAGAAGCATTGCTTTTTCAGACCCCCAGACATAAACTGCTCCAGCAAAAACAAGAGGTTCTTCTATTGGGCCCAATTGATTTTGCAGAGTACACAGAGGAGGAACTGAAGACATTCTGTTTCAGTAGTTAATTCTTCGCCTTCCTGAAGGCCCCTGTGTCCATACAGAGCCTGGCTGAGCTATACAGCACATCGCAGCACCATTCAGAGAGCAGAACCTGCCCGTTGCTGCAATGATAAAGCATTGTGCAAAGGGAAGAGTTACCCCACGTGCAGCCATACGTGGAGATAACTGCAAAACTCAGCTGAGTGTTCAGACTAACCGGTAATTTATTTGTCAAGTTTCATTTATTTGCCTTAAAAACGTTCAAGAGAAGATGCAGGATTTGTTCTTGACATTTCCCCCTTGTAGATAACAGCTTGAATAAACATGGTGTGAATATTCACTGTTCAAACCTTCAAATTTGGACTGTCAGTTAGTTACATAAATCGTAGCATTATTGCTTTTCCTTCGTGACATATGTAACTAAGCAACAAATCCTGAAATTAAGTACTAAGAGCAATGCATTCTGCCCTTCTCGTGGTGATGGGAGGTAAGGAGCTGGAGGTGGTCCTGGAGCCCTGGGGTGGAGAATGAGACCAACCTGTCAACTCAGCACCCAAACAGTGCTGTCTATTCTGGATCAGAACCCCCAGAGTTAGCATTGCTGTCCCAGCAAGGCTCAATTTCTCAGTTATTCCTCAAAATTCTTTTAGAACACCAAGAATGGTGTCACGATTCAGCTTGTTCTTGAATGCAGAACTGTGTGCAGGAAGACCTGGGTGTGCACACAAACAGCCTCATTGGTGGCTGCAAACTGCAAAACAGCCTGAAGAATTTAGGACTGCTGCAGTTCTTGGCAATCAGAAATAGGATGTGCTGAGACACATGGCTGGAAAAGGTGTGGAACGGGGAGTTTGGAAGAGACATTTGTCACTTAAAACAAAAATTGAAGACTTCTAAGTGAGAAAAATGGCAGAATACCCTTAGAGTAAGAGGCATTAAGGTATTAAAGGGAGTAACCTTTAAAGTCTGCCCACAGAATGGTTCCCTGAAGTCCTGAATTGTAATAGCAGAGGAGAGGAAGAGAGCCTGGAAATAGATGAGCATTACTCCCCAAATCTCCCAGAGATGACGAGGAGTGCAGAAGTTTCAAGCTAAAGTATTTTATTTCCTTGATAAAACCTGAACTCTTCAGCAGCACGGGGTGCAGGGGGAGAGGAGAAAGAAAGGATAACAGGAGGAGAAATAAATCTCTTCTGTTAAATGCATTCAGCAGCGTAGCGATAGGGGTAGGATTACACTCAATTTAATCTGAATGGATAACTCAGTCTGGGATATTATCTGCAGTTTCCTCAAAATCTCCTCTGAAACACAGCTCCTGCTGCTCCCTGCCTGCACTGCTCACCCAGCACTGCTGCTCAGCTCTGAGAGCAGCTCAGCTCAAGGGAGCTGGTGGATGGGGAGGCAGAGTGCCACAGGGTTCCTTTGCGTGGGATCCATCAGTGACAAACAGGAGGTGCTGCTGTGAAGCAGACAAGAAGAGATAGAAGGGACTGCAGGAAGACCCCCCCCCACACACACACATAAAAAACCCCAGCTATTTACGTTCACCCCCTTTGTGAGATGTTTGCAAAGCTGAGCGACCATTCATGGTTTTGCAGCAAGAGGTCACAGCACTGCATTTGCAATTACGTGTGCTTGCTCAAGATGTGCCCTCCAGAGGGATGCAGCTATTGGCTGCTCCAGCTCCCCAGAACACCCCCTGCAGTCACTGGGATGCAGGAATGGATGACCCTGGAGACACCCACCTCAAACCACCATTGAGTACTCTACAACAGGACCGCATCCCCCGGACATCTCCCTCTGACCCATTACACATTCCCTGCTCCTTCTGAAGAAGCCACCAGACTGAGGTTACTTTCTGTGATCCAACAACACGGCGCCGAGCACAGAACGGACAAAAATGGATGGAGGAGATAAGTTCTGTTTTTATGGCAAACTTCCTCCAGGTGCTTAATTGGCAGCACTACAGCAGCCAATGAGCGGGGGGTCCCCAGCTCCCCTTGTACCCTGCTGACACGGGGGCACACAAAGGAGTGAGCGGCTGCACCACCTCATCTGTCACTTCACAAAGGGCTGTGGTGCCATTAATTGGGTTAATTGGGTTCATGGCTGTCTCCGATCTGGGCATCCATGCTGCCAAAAAAAAGAGAAGCTGAACACCAACACCTTGAAATGCTGCGGGTGAGGAGTTTGGCTGCGGTTGCTGTCACATTCCCAGGGAGCGGTGGGGAGGGGAGGCTGTGCGAGGGGAGCCCTCCTGCCTCCTGATATTTTCCTAAGCTCAGAAGTGATTTCTAGAAGCGCAGTTTCCACAACAGACCCTCCGCTCTGCCAGAACAACTGTGGGCACATTGCGCAGTAAATAAGCCAGGCTGAAACCTAAACTGCATCTGGCAAGAAGAAAACACCAGGGGAGCACCAGGGCCGGAAAAACACTCCTTAAGAAGGAATCTTCAATACTGGAGGTTCCTCAGCTCCACTGCAGTACCTCTATCAGAAAAACATCTGTGAGGAAGGGGTTACTGCTTTCGGGATCACAGATCAAAACGCTCCCACCTCCTCCTTCCACTGAGAAGGGCGCAGGAGGAGGAAGCTCTAATTGCTGTGGGTAATAGCAGAGCTACAGGTAAATGGTAATTTAAACTGCGTGCATTGAGTTAGACAGCATTTTGTGAGAACTCCCAACTAAAGATGTCCTGTCAACAAGAAATAAGAGAGGTTTAGGTTTCTTCTTTCCCTGAAGTGAACACTCAGAGTGTAACTGCTCTCTGTGATTGGCGTTACGTTGCAGATGAGTTCTGTTTTTCCCTTTCATCTGCCTTAGAGTGACACCACAGCGTTTTATGGGAGTAGTGACTTAAGTAAGGCGAGTGGGTTGGCTGTCGTGATTAGCAGAAGTTAAAGCAAAGCAGCATTTGCAATTGCAGAGGATTGAGGCACCGTGGCCAGCTGTGGCAGCTTATTAAATGTGTAACGAGCTCAGACAACGCATAACAGGAGTCAGCATTCTGAAACAGAGCAAAGTGAGGTTCCTAACTACCACCAAACTCCTGTAAGACTTTGAGGTGGCACGAGATTACGGTGCAGTAATTACCCAACAGACATAAAACGAAATGCACAAGCATGGGAAAAGAACTGAGGACAGCAAGTTGTTCAGAGAAGAATTTCAGCAAGGCAGGACTTGCCCACAGTGTTTCTGAAGGGCTCTGCTCAGAACCAGCCACTCCTCTTTCACCATGGGCCATTTTTTCTGGCCACAGAGGTATCCCCATTTAAACCTTTACACCCTACATTGCTTCTGGAGCTCTTCCTCAGCTCTCTGTCATCTCCTGTATTCCCCCAGCATTGCAATGCTCCCACTCCACTCAGACCCCACTTTGATTCTGGCTGCTCTCCCCTGGCTTTGCCCTGCAGCCCTCTCTGCAGCCACTGCCCCAAAGTGATTGCAGCACACCTGCTCAGCTCGTTGCTGCTGGTGTGCAAAGTAAAACTGCAATGTTTACAGCAACCTTCAGTTTTCTAGATTAGCTTACCTGCATCCTCCTCATGCTCTGCTTGTAATGAAATTAGACTCGGGTTTCACAGGACTTCTATAGAGTATGTCTGAGGACATGCAAATCTTTGTCTCCCAGACGCAAGGACTGCTTAAACAGGCTACGTGGGCAGGTGTTTCAAATCATCAACCAGTACAAGAGATTAGGTCCATCTGTGGGTGAGTGAGAGCCATGGCAGAGCCTTAGCAGGGCCATCAGTCTGGATGCTGCGTGAGGTCAGGCACGAGGCTCCCCCTTTCCACCAGGTTACTAATGCCCCATTGCTTCCTGAGCACAGCACAGCTTTCATTATCCAGCCCAGCACACAGACATCCCTGCTGCCAGGATTGTGCTGTTTTGTGGCTGTGTTTTGCAGTGCTCCTCCTGCTGCCTCCCAGCTGCTGGTGGCCGTGCAGAAGCATGGGGTGAGGCTGTAGGGATGAGGGCACAATGGGGACATCACACCAGAAGAAGTAAAAGACAAATTGTTGCAAACTGAGAGTTCTGTGAAACCAAAGCTCTGGTTTCTTTTTTGCTGTTGATATGGCATTGTTCCCCAGAGCCTCGGACACCACTGGCACGTTCCATCAAGCACAGCACAGCAGTCAGCAGAGAGCAGTGCAGCTGCACTGAAGCTCACAGACCTGCTGCCTTCCCAGTCCCCACACCCATATCAATTCAAATATCCCATTTCCTGGTGAAGTTCAGGTGATGGTCTGAAAGTGAATGGAATGACTGATTTAGCTCGGCGGTTATCGGGCAGTTCTCCAATGGGAAAAATATGTGCTATCTCTGGGTTTTATAACCGTGCTTTTCCCATAGTAAGGAGAAAGTTTTTTTCATTTCCTTTTGTGGAGAAACATACAAAGGAGGCGGGAGGAAGGCCTCAGCTCATGTAAAATACAGGGAGGTATAATGGAAGGTCCACAATGCCCATTCAAAGCACCTTAATACGCATTGGGCAGACTATTTCAGCTCCCGAACCCATTCAACCTCCCCCCGGTTTTCAGTTGGAAACTTGTGAAATATGCAGTTTTTATGATTCGAGTGCTGTCGTTGAGAGGTCTGCCTCGGGTCATTCATTCTGCAGGAGCCCTTTGTCCGGCACAGAGCACAATCCCAGCTCTGCTTGGGCTGAAGCGCGGGGCGCTGTGCCACGATCTTTTATTTCCATCCTATTGCTCCCAACTCAAAGTTAAACAAATTATTTTAAATTGGCCGGCCTGAAGAGCTGCTCATTCACCGGCAGCTGATGGAAGAAACATACGGCAGGTATTATGCAAGGAGGAAAGAGGCAAAGGAGACGTTTCCAATTCACTTGTAGAAGCGCTCGCGTGCCAACAAAGGTACTGCTGAGTGCAGTGCTGGATTCCCATCAGAGAAGGGGAAGGAAGGGCTTTGGGCTGTAGCCGTGGGACAGAGCCCTGAATGCAACCAGCTCGCTTCTCAGAGCCGTGAGATAGCACAAGTGTTATCACAGCACACGCACGGTGCTCCCTGCAGGTTTGCACAGCCTTTGAAAGGAGCCCTATGCGTGCTGTGTGGTGACCCGGTGGGCTCCCATCGCCCTGCTGTGAGCACACAGGGCAGCCAGCAGAGCATTGAGGAGGATGGGAGGGCAGCAGGAAGGCTGCAGGGATGGTCCCCAGGGGATGCGTGCCCTTCCTTTCAGAAGAAAACCTTCGGTTTGAGGTGAAAAGGAGAAAAAAATATTTGCATTGCTAATTCTGGGCTCCTGCTCACAGCGGATGCTCCACTCAGAGGGGAAAAAAAAGGAGGTGCAGTGAAAGGTAGGGAATTAGCTGCAAAGGGCAGATTGTGACCTGATGGAACCGGTGTGGCTATTTAGGGAGCGAGATTTCATTAGAGTTGCTATAGCAATTGGAACAGTTTGGCAAAACCTAATGAAGGATTATGACAGAAATAGAGAAGGCTATAAAGCATCAAAGCTATAGGAACATAAGCTTCAGAGGGTTGTGAGCCAAATCCCCCTGGAAGTGCACTGATCTCCCTGGAAGATATCACACTCATTTCAAACATTTCTCCAGGGCTTTCGCTGAGCAATGATTGCAATACAAGACAGAGCATTCCCTCCACTGTGGAGTTATTTGTGGATTTTCTCCTCTGAGAGGCACACTTTATTATTAAATGCTTTATAACACTCGGCACTTGCATGTCACCTCTCATTGGAGCAGTGCAGAGGTTACACCTGGTGCTGTGTTCAGCTCAGTGCAGGTTTGGAAAGGAGAGCAGTGCTGATTTGGTGCAGGCGAGGCTGGAGCAAGATGTCAGCAGTGTCGGTTCCATGGGCTTTGCATCAGGGCCACAGCCAGCACCAGCGGGAAAAGCAGAGCAACATCAAACGTACCAGCAGGTTACTGGGAAAGCCACCATCAGGAGTGGCCATCATGATGCACATCAGAGCAAGGTGTTCAGGTACAGAGCAAGGAACACCTGGGGCTCCTTATATAAGGTACTCCTGGGCAGGAAAACACGTGCTGTCTGTTTTGCACAATCCGTTCAGCTTGAGCTATCACTCTACCACCATCACCAGCACTGCCCACGTATCTGCTTGTGCCGCATCGGTACAACGGGGCTCAGCAGGGAATGCCACTTCTGGAAGTGACCGCTGACAATTCATGTCTCACAGCAAATCTCTGCCCTTCTTCCAAAGGAACAACCTTAAAAGACATTCAGAATCTAATCATCCCTACAGAGACTTAATACATGCGAGGGCATGAGCAAGACCCAAAGAAGGAAATTACAGTGGTGTGCTGAAGAAGGAGGGCTGTATGCTGATGATCTGCAGCACTTTGTCTTCAGAGATTACAGGGTGTTATCAATTATAATATCCTTATAACACGATTATTTTTTTTTTTGTCTGAATGAAAATTCTTATAGAGTTATTGCCAATAACTGCTGGGAGTTGGAACTGTTGGAATAAGGAAGGCTCAGGTTGGGTGTCAGGAACAATTTGTTCTCCAAAGAGTGGTCAGGCACTGCCACAGCTGCCCAGGGAGTGGGGGAGTCACCATCCCTGGAGGTGTTCCAGAATGGGGGGTATGTGGCACTGGGGGACATAGTGGGTATGGTGGGATGGGCTGGGTTAGACCTGAGGATCTGAGAGGTCTTTTCCAACCTGACTGATTCTGTGATTCTATGAATGCTGGTGTATTCCTCAAAATGCATAGTCTTAAGGTAGCAAGAACCTGAAGTTATAGAAGAATAACCACATACGACATTATCATTTGAGAGAAAAAAACCCTAACTTTCTAACTAACTAACTAATGAGATCTCAGCTGCCTGCAGGAACAGCACTGCATCTCTCCACTGATAACTGCAGAGGTGGTAGCAGCTGGACCGACATGCAAACAAGAAGGCCGAGGGGTGACAGCAGCCTTGGGCATGAAGGGAGCTACCAAAGCAGCTGCTTTAAGACAATGAGCAACTCCTGTTGCCCAGAGCTGATGACTGGGAACTGAAGTCATTCTGCATCAACTCCTTTAGCAGCTACGTAGGAGGGGCTTGATATGGGGTAGTTACCATACAGACACCTAAAAAGCCCTCTTCTGCTGGCTTCACACCAGCCTGCACTACCAGCACTCCCCACATCCCTGATGCCTGCAGGCTGCTCCCACACCTCTATATCTCAGCTTTCCTCTGGCACGGCCATGGTACACCCAAATGCATGAGCACGTTGGAGGAGCAGAGGGCTGAGGCAGGAGCTCATACAGCTCCCACATCAATCTTTTCAGCCAGTCTGCATATCACCACGGGGAAGCGTGAATTGCCCACTGGAAGAACCTTTCCATCCCCTTAAGGAAAGAAGAACCTTTCCATCCCCTTAAGGAAAACTAAATGCCATCAGAGAAGGTTATTCTTTCTGGAGTAGTTCAGAAAACACAAGGGTATGGTGACAGCACGAGGAAAGAACCAGCAATCCCTAGAAATAAGTCAGGAAACCTCCCAAAGTGAGTTCTTTGTCCTCCTCCCTCACTCACTTGCCAGGCTGCCCTGCTATTAACGCTCCTCCCACGCCTGGTGCCCGGGGTCCCTGCTGAGCAGCAGGTTGCAATCCGCTTGGCACAGCCTGGAGGAGCCCCGTCAGGCTGCCGTGTTCTTAGAACTTCAAAACAGGGACCAAAAACAAGACAAAGTAGCATTTGGGGAAGTTTTCAACATATGGTTACATGAGCAAATTTAAAGCATATGGGCAATCAAACGCGTTCAAGATGTGCGAGAGTCCATCCCGCCATCACCAGGCGGTTATTGCACGGGATTTCACGGGGCAAAGATTTCCTGTTCAGCCTCACAGACAGTGCAGAGGCACTTCATCCACAGGAGAAAAGTTGGAATTCACTTCATTTAAAGGGCATTCGTTGATGTGTTGTCTGAGAATATGAACAGCCGGGAGGATTTCTCCTCGTTGGTGCTGGTGCTAACCAACATCCATTGGCTACCAAATGAAGAAGAAAAGAAAAAAAATCAAAACGCTTATTTAACTTCACAGAGGATGTGCAGAGAGCTGCTTCATCCGTCCTCTCTTAAAAATGAGAGCAATATTAGGTATTGTTGGCCATATTGTTCCGCTGGGAGACAGAAATAAACCCGAATCGGAAGCTTCAATCACTGCTTTCCATTCACTAAAACAAAACAGCACCTGAAAGAAGCGTCGCATCTTCTCTTTTTATAGCAATGTGCAATGTAAGAACGCAGCTCACATTTGTGAATAAATAAGGGATGAGAGCAGATCCTTTGTAATACCAAAAATTTGTTACACAAAGCCGCAGCGTTTTCTCCTCTGAGAACTAAAACGCTTCCTTTTGTCTTAACTATTACAGTGAACCATAAGGAATTACTAGCTTGGAGGGTGAGACAAATCTATTGTAAGAGCGTGGCATTACCTCTTCCTATAGCGCGTTCCGAAATAAAGATGTCCGCAGTAACTTATGCAAAGATAAGCAATGCAGATTTTAACGTCATTTGTAGGTTATAAATAATTCCTATGGGCAAGCCAGAGCCGTTCCCAGCACAACTTGCTCAGCCTCAACATTGCAGCAATAAACTTGAAGGTATTTTTTTTTTGCTTTTTGCTTCTCCCCTCTTTGTGGCTGCTCTTCTGACGCCCCGGGACTCACCATCAGTGCCCAGCAGGGGTGAATGCATCTGCTGCTGCAGTAATGCCATCCCTGCCCTTCAGCTTCTCCAAGAGGTAATAAAAAAAAGGAAAAAGAAATAATTTTGGAAAGAAAACAGCTGTGTTGGAGCCTAGATCCCCGAGAGCAGCGATCCCCCTGCAAGCAAGGATTAACCCATCTCCTGTATGTCTGCATCATCTCCAGAACATAAGGATTCTTTCAGCAAATAGCGTGTGGTTTCTGCCAGGTTGTCTTCCCTGGAGATAACAGCTGGGACTCGACATCCTTCGGTGAGCAGCTCCCTGCAAGGTTCATTAACGCTTACTGAGAGCGCATCAAAGTTTGGGTTCCACCTCTGGCAACCTGTTCGTGGGCATTGGGGTACCACAGAGCACCTGGCAGATGGGGGCACGGGTCCACGAAGGTCAAACAAATGCAGAGATTGGAAGAAGAAGAGCAGATTGGGATTCCAGAATGGCTGAGAGCAGAGGGGACGGCTGGGGGTCCCATAAACCAGGGTGCATGCAGGGTCACTCTGAGCTGGGAAAGGAAGCTGTTCTTTCTCCACATCCTTCATTACATTTAATATCTCATGGATGGAGCCCAGCTGAGCATCAAGGACTGCTCTGCTCCCTGGGCTGTCAGCTGCCGCCTTGTATCAGAGTGCAATGGAAAGATTAGCATGCGGAGGGGGTGTTTGTAACAGTGAAATAAGAACACAGCCAAACCCCCCACTGACACAAGCTGAGAAGCAAAACGTAGGACACTACCCTTCATAGAAGACACTCTTTAAAAAGTCAGTTTTCATTCAAAGCCATGGAAAATCTTCATGTTTGAGAAGTGGACTATGTTTTGGAAACTGGCAGTAAAATCTGTGCAAGAGAAGCATTAAAGTTAGCATCCAAGATAGGAGCTGTAATAGACAGACAGTGCCAACAGCTGCAGGAGCACATGGAGTAAGAAGGACCCTCCTGGCTGTGGGGTTTCCATCTTACAAGTGATTATTGGCCCAGTTAGAGCTGGGATGGCTCTGGTTAAATGCCTCGTGAAAGCTGCTGCTTTTGGAGTGGAAATGAGAGGTTACTCTGCTTGCAAATGACCCTGTGCATGCTGTTCATCCCTTGGCATTGACTGCCACCAGTTTTGGACTCAGCACCTTCAAGCTGGGACCGTTTCCAGATGGGGACCAAGCTGGGCTCAGCTCGCTGCCCTGCAGCCCCACACACAGCACAGAGAAGCTTAATAAGGGCTGGCAACTACCGCTGGGGTATCCCTGCCCACCAATACCCCGGTGCCTCACGCTACAACATGAAGCAGTCAGAAAAAAAAAAGCAGGAACAAGCAGCTTTCTGGCAGGACAAATCATGTCCCATATCCTTCCAATCTGCTCCAGTTATAAATCACCACTGAAGGTGATAAATGCGTGCACTTAAAACAAAATACAGGCTCTGCACGCCAGGACTGCTCAGCATAACAAAGCAGCCCAAGGGCAGCTGAGCTGGCACAGGTGCATTGCTCTGGTTTTGTTTTTCAGGGCCCCCCATGTCCTGGGGCAGAGCAAGGCTTCCCCAGGCTCTTGGCACGCACAGCAGGGCTTGGAATCGGGTGATCCTTAAAGTCTCTTCCACCCCGACCATTGTGTGATTCTGTTTCCCCAAATGGAGCCTGCAGGGTGTGCCCCAGGCTGGCAGTGATGCTCATCCCTCTGTTACGTGCTTCCTCTGAGCACCTTCATCTCATTGCCTGCAGGGTTGCACAATACAGGTAATCATCTGATTGATTTCTGCAGTTTTTCTTATAACCATGTATTTGCTAATGGACAGAGCTCTGTGCTGCCCATGTTTAGCATCACCAGTTACACCTGCTGGATGTGGCATCTCACAGCCAACAGGATGAAATTAAACTTAGGTGCAAAGTAAGCAAGCCTTATTATACCCAATTTTACAGTTGGGTAGACTTGTACACTGGAGACACTTCAGTGACTTCCTGCAGCCCTATGGAACAAGGTGGCCGAGGCACAGAGCCTGGAGAAGCCCCATGCTCAGTCACTTGCTCTGGGCCCCGCTGCACAAAAGCAAATTTATTAAGCACGTGGTTAATGCTAAGTGTATGGCCAAGGGGACATTAAGCTGTTAGAAAACTGCTTTCCTTCAGCAGCCCAGAGCCTGCTGCTGCTCCAGCAGGGTACATAGGGATGCAGCCTGCCCCTGCAGCCTGAGGGCAGAGCTGATGTGTCACCCAGAGACAGAGGCAGGGACACCGGGCGTCTGTTTGACACTGAAACTTAAATGGAAGTGATGGGGAAGCAAGCAAAAGGGATAAAAAGCGATGCTGTTGTCAGAAGAAGCGTTGCAAAATTCATGCATCCCTTGTGGGGATGTTAGCAAATAATCAGTTGCCAACGGGACTGCACTAAATGCAGCAGTGGAGGGATTTGGGGTTTGAGGTGGTTTTCGGAGCTGGGGGGCAGAGCCTGTTTGGAAACGCAGCCAAGGGAAACACTGCTGTGGGGAGCTCTAAACTTGGATTATTCCAAACCCAAAGTGCTGGAAACATCTTAAGATGGGAAAACACTCTTTAGCTCAACCTGGAATTTGCAGAGTACTCAACGTACGTGGAGCCATGCTCTTATACCTCATTTTAGCAATAATTAGTGACTTATGACACTGGGAAAACAGGAACTAATTAACCACTAAGAGAAGAGACATCACTGTATAATTAGACAAGGGATACTAGGCCAGGCTAGGAAAGATTTGGGACCTGGAAGCAAATTCATCATTCCAGTCTTGCCCCCACGCAGACTCTGTGCCCGGCGCTGGGTGCAGAGCACTGGAATGAGGCCACGGCCCTGGAGGAGGAGCGCCTGCAGCTTCCTTCTGCTGTCCTAATTGAGTTTTT
The DNA here is from genome assembly GCF_016699485.2 of Gallus gallus. Classification (NCBI taxonomy): domain Eukaryota; kingdom Metazoa; phylum Chordata; class Aves; order Galliformes; family Phasianidae; genus Gallus; species Gallus gallus. Next base: position 16,066,780 of record NC_052544.1, read on the forward strand.
GTGCTGAAACGACACTTCTTCCGGAGGCACAAGAAAGGGGAAGGACGGGTCCTGGCCGTCTTCCAGGAAGCTCTACTCATTTCAACATCATTCTGAGATATAGGCCCTGAAATGAATTATAAATGGACCAATTTTGCACTGCTTAATGGAGGCTTCTACAAGGCAGAGCACGGATTCTGGGTCTCCTGTCGGCTGGGACCGAAACCTTAAGGGTGCTGTGCATTTTATAACTCAGGAAAAACCCATTTGGGATTTCTTATCAATAGATTCAAGGTGTCCATCAGCCAGATGATGGCCCCATCATTCTGTGCTTCAGAAACAACCGTGCACGTGTTGCTCCACTAAGGGCAAATGCGTGGCATGCTATCAGAATTTCTCCCCACCAACCTCTAACAAAGGGTGGATGAGGAAATATGGTAGCACTTAAAGGAAAAACATGTTGTTGTTTCCATAAGCGTGGTCCATTTCGTTTGGTGCTCGGTCCAGCAGCCCAGTGTGCACTCTGAAAACATGAGAGGACATTGTGCCCCAAATAGGACTTGTCACTTTAATGCTATCTCAATACATATTACATAGAGACAAAGGAACGAGCTCTGTTTTATCATGTGAACTTTACAACCAGAGAAACTGAGCACGTGTCGGCACTGCTGCAATTTCATCTGTTCTCTGGTCTCCACAGCATATGGTCTGATGGTGCTATTCCATTTTCTGTCCCTGGGAGAGCAGTTTGGAATGGAGAGAAATAGCATGGTACATTTGAGTTTATGGGGTATTAAAAGGGCTACAGTGAATGGTAGCCCAGGCACAGAAGTGAATTATTTATAGCGCAATTGCACTTTCTCCCAAACTACCCTTCAGATGGGTCAGACTCGAATATATACATTCAGACCTTGTTAAATCCAAAGTCAAAGCTGTATCCCACAATGTGGACACCCCAGCATTGCATCAAATGGCATTCGAGCAAAATTCCTTCAAAACTGGCACCCTGAGAACAGCAGTGCTCGGCTCTCAGCTTATGGACAGACACAGATTTTACACAGATCTCTCTCTGTTTTTGCCCCCTTTGGGGTGGAACCTCCTGTGCACTGTGATCTAGGGAGAGGGCCTCTCTGTTTTCAAAACCAGATACATCATTCTATCCCGGTCATGTGAGTTAGCCCAGCTATCTCTTTGCACTCAGCTAGTGTCCCATAGACACCAAACGTGCACAAAACACGGACCCATTTCTGCACTGCAGAGAGCTGCAGTGATTTGCTGCATCCTTTCTGTGCTGTTGCGATGCGGTTTCAGGACAGGGTTGGCCTTCCCAGGCAGGCAGAGGGGCTTTTGGATCAGAGGAGGAAACGTTCATATAAAGAAATCCTTTAAAGCCTACACTTGCTACAAGAAAACCAAAAGTGAGATTGCAAGCTCAGATTTTGGAGCAGGGCTGGACAGCACTGCTATTCTATTCCCTCAGGTCCCGAAGCATCAGAATCCCATTCCAGTGCTCTGCACCCAATGGGATGCACTAATTGGCCACTGCTGTCCTGCACTATGAGAAGAGCACTGGGCTGCCCCTGCATGCGGCCCTCCTCTGCCTTGGACATAAGCAAGTAGAGCAGAAATGCTATTTCAGCAGTAAACTAACAAGTGGGTATTTTTATGGGACGTGATAGCACATTAATTGATTTTATTGCAATTTACGGCATTTGCATAATGATGTGAGTCAATATGAAGATAGGGAAGCAGGGGGTTATGAAAAGCACTGCAGAGTCTCATTCTCAAGGAACAGAGTCCGATCCCATTATTTTCATATTTTGGTTTCCTTGGTTTGGTCACGCTGTGGTTTTGCAGAACTTTCAGAAGCAAGCAGCAGCGCTGTGCCAATCCGCTCATTCCCAACAGCATCTAACAGTGCTACCTAGCAAATAGCTGATATCATCAGCTGATTGGATTTCATCTCTAATTAGAGATTTTTTTTAACCAAGAAATCTAATCTGCACTGTTACATCCCTCTGTTAAGCACTTCTCCATCAAACCAACAACCTTGCTCAGCTGATGGCCATAGCAGAGGTTCCACTTGCTCAGGCCAGCTGACTGCATTGCTTTTCCCCTCGCTTCCCATGTTTAGGGGCTGCAGAGGCACACAGTGACGCTGCCCCACTGCCTCCACCAGCAGCACAAACCATCCCAGCATCCAAAACACAGGATGTGGAGGTGGTTAAAGGATAACATTATGACTTAAATGCAACTAAAGAACGGCTTGTTATCCATGAGCAACTCCTGAGATTGAACAACGTGGAATCAATGCAGTGATGCTCCATTTGAGTGGAAGACGTATGGGCACGTCAGATAATCTGCACAACTGGAGTATTTTTTCCAGCAATGATGGTACTGCAGCCCAGACCTCTGCATTAAAAGCAGTGCTCAGTAGACACAGCAATGCCAGCATCCTGCAGTGCTGCTATAAGTGGGAGCACTGCCCACAGACACCTCACTGTACCTTACAGCCCCCCGGCTCCATTCAACTCCATACCAACAGGACTGCACCACAGAGTTTCTCCTAACAGACTCCAACAAATGTGAATTGATGGAATGAGAATTCTAATTATAAGCAACAACTAAAAAGCTGCAATTAGTGCTTGTTAACAAACTTGTGCTACTAATTAGACTACCTTTCAGCAGGAAGCATTGTATCTTGATGCATGTTATTACTGTTATTGTACATCCATTCCAGATCCTCCTCTCTGGATCCTGTCCCACACACAAATATCCAGCAGGCCACATTTGTGGTAAACAAACTCCCACAGTGCTTCCCAGGCCACGCTGCAGCCCAGGGATTGTTTCCCGTATGCCAGCAATTAGGGTAATTAAAGTGATAAAGCACAAAAGAAGATGTAGGAATTAGTCACGTCTCGATCAGATCCAAATAATTGCTTGTTTATTCAAACGCATAAACACTGTTTTAGTGCTAATATCAAACTGACAGCTGGAATATGGCATTCCTCGAAAGCAGAAGCAGCATACCCAGTCCTGCAGCGGTGTCCTTGGTTGGTGGCAGCAGCCAGAGCAGCACCCAGTGGGACAGTGCATGAGAGCACCAGCACACAGCCACCACTGGGTCCCACCACCATGCATTACAGCTGCGCCCTCCCATCACCCGTTTCTGCTCCTGTAGGATCGGGTGACCAAACAACTCATACTTTATAAACTTGACATCTTAATTAAATACAGACTTCGTGTGAAGCCCAGAACCAGTCTCAGTCAGTACCTGGGCTTGCTCTTCCAGTTGACAGTCCCAAACCTTTTTTAATGTAACAGCCTTCGCAGCATCCCTGTGACACAAGATGTTCCTTACACCCATCTTACAGATGAAAGCACAGCAGCAATAAGACAAAATGACAAACTGCCATACACCCAAGCTCAGGCTGGGTCATCCAAGTGGGGGGACAAGGGACAGGAGCAGGAACCCTGGCCAAGGGGAGGGAACACCCAATGGGGACTCCAGCATTTCTCCTCTCTCTGCCCTCAGAGGGACAGACTGAAGTCATTTCCATGCTACGAATGGGTGCGCTTGTGCTCTGCAAGATAGAATTACATCTACAGATGGTCCAGACAAAAAAACACTGCTAATTTTAGCTTAGGCAGAACCATGGGTATGTAGCTGGGGGAATGAAATTAGATGCACTTTATGTACTTTCCTAAATTATCAAGAAGAGCTTACTCCATAAATAAATACCAGCCCAAACCTAAGCTTGCATTTGATACAACACAGTTCAGTATTTATTTTTTTTCCATGGCATTTCACAAGTAGCAAAAAAGCATATTTCTTTCTGTACGTCTGCTCTGACACTTCTGGAGCTGGGCATTTTTTGCCTATCTTGTGAAATCCCATTATCACACAGTAATGTGTCCCTAGTACCCTTTATAGATTATTTTTCTGCGTTTCCAATTCCGTTAAATAATTAGTGGTAATTGCCCTAAGCAAATGGTTACCAAGCAATCCGATACTGTCAGCAAGCAATTTGTGCTGTGGAGATGCCCTTGTCTTCACACAGAGTCCCAAGGAGGACAGCCAGGAGGACTGTGTACCACCTCTCTGCTCTCATGTGCACGGAGGCAATTAGAAAAGAGCGGGCTAAGCCCCCACGTTCTGGCAGAGGTGAAAATAATGGAGGAAATCTGGAATGCTGAGAGGCAGTTCCCTGGTGGGAAGGGGCTCTCTATGGAGAAGGACACCTCGGGTCCTCCTTGGACCAACAAGAGAAGTAACACTGAAGGTTATCACGTCTTTATGCTGCTGTGCACAATGCCGGGGATCCAGGCTTACCTCACACACCTCTTCTCTGGGATTAATTATTCTGTGGTGGACAGTGATGCTCAAGCTCAGTCCCAGCAGCCAATGGGTGTGAATGGTGAGCGCAGCCTGGTGCGCTCCATCCAAGAGGACGGGGCCATCGCTGTGCCTGCGGGCACTCAGCCCTCAGAGCACCTTCAAAACAGTGCCTATCCTTCCTTCATCACCACCATTCGATTGCACTGTGCAGCTGTACAAACTCTCCACTGCATAAGATGTGTTTCTGAACAATACTGTCACTATTCGTACTTGCACAGCGCCGACATCCAACTCTGCCGAGTGCTCCTCTAATTTACAATTTGACCCTTCAGCTCTTCAGAGATGGAAATCAAAACCTCCTAAATCTACTTTACACCAATCTAAACTACTCTACACCAATCTAAATTGCTGTCTTTGTCACACAGATATGACTAATACAACTCAGTCAATTTGGAATACTCTGAAGCATTGCTCACGGCACCGCTTCGGGATAAAAATAAGCGTTCAAACAATCTCATACTTCAACACAGTGATATCTCCACGATGCCTGGATCCACATAATTACAAAGTGAAACTAAAGTGTGTTTTAAAAGACCTTTTTCCTCATTTCTCTCATATGAGAAAGTCCCATCACTCATGCATGTACGATCACTGTAATTGCAGAAGCAGTACCACAGCACTGCTGGTTTGACAGGGAAATTATTTGCCTTGTTTCTCTTTCTTTCTTTCTCTCTGTGTTTCTTTCTTTGTTTGTTTGGTTTGTGGTTGTTTGGGGTTGGTTTTTTTTTTTTTTTTTTTGGTGTTTTTCGTTTTTTTGGTTGGTTAAGTAAGACCAAAACCTAATAACCATCCTTCTGGCTCCTGCAAAGCAAATTAGAGCAACCTGGCATGCTGGGAGGTGTCCCTGCCTATAGCAGGGGTTGGAGCTGCATGACCTTAAGGTCCCTTCCAACCCAAACTGTACTGTGATACTTTGAAATTGTGGGTGGGTTTTGCAGCCTCATAAGAGCACTGCAAAGCATCACAGCCACAAAGGAGGGTGCACCACCTCCAGCCACCATGGAGACAGTCAAAGGGAAGGAACAGGGGAGAACCTGAATCCCTGCAGGAGATGGCAGCACAAGGAGCAGAAATGGGGAGAAAAGGATATCTTGCACCTTGGTTAAATTGCCAGCAGGCAGCTTGAGGAGCACATCTTGCACTCAGTTTTGCTCTCTGTATGGGTGTATGGAGAGTGCCACAGCTTTTCTATGGGATCGCTGTCAGCAGCATTGGTGCCCAATGAGACAAACCCAAGTGCTGCTGCCTCTGTTGGAGGTGATGGAGGAGAAGAGGGTCAATCCCTGTGGAGTCATCTGTACAAGAACATGGGTGATCCATCCATCGAAGGCGCCCATCCAGGCAGGTGTTCCCACCTGCTCAGCCCATCAGGCACAGAATGCGGGCATTATTTCATGCTGATCAGTATTTTACAGTTATACAGCAAATCTCTCCTTTGGATTTCAGTAAAATCTTATCAAAATAAATAAGTCATTTATATGCAGGATCGTACAAACGCTCTCCACTCTGTCTTTGTCTTCCTGCAAAAGCAGCAGGCTGCACTCGCTTTCAGTTACCTGGGTAAACAGATTGCTAATATAACCAATATATGTGCTAATATTCCTAAAGCATCGTTTTACAAAAGGGCAAAATTGTTTGACCCAAACAATTCCCAATATGCTTCATGTGTTACTGCTGATAGAAGTCAGGAGAAATTTCAGCACAAACGAAAAAACAACTGCAACAAAAGCCCCTTAGAATATGTTCAATAGAGGGAAAAAAAAATCATCATCAAATCTCCAAGAATTATTTTCTGTGTGCTGTGAGCAGTTCTGAACCCATCACAGCTCCAGGAAGTTCAGGTTCCCACCTCAGGAAGTGCTCAGAGCTGGGAACACCAGCGCTGTCTGAAGTTCCATGCATCAAATCAGTGCCCAACTTGGAGCCCAAAGGGGTCTGACCCCGTAGGTCTGCAAATAGCATCTATTGAGTCAGGACAGAGGGGCACAATGGCTTTGCTTCTCATCACCCTCGGCCCCACCCCACCCCGCTCATGGATGTACGCAAAGCAAACCTTCAGCAAGAAATGTGCCCCTGTGCAGCGATCCTAAAGCACTTCCCCATTCCTTTGGGGACAGGCCAAGCAGCATCTCATTTATCTCACAGCAGGTTTGTTTCCTGCTCCACACACACAACAGAGCTCTGCGATTTTGGGTTCACTCTTAGGAAATCTCTGCACCCACTGCCCCAATCTCTGCTCTCTTTTCTAATCACGGGAGTATCTCTGTCCCCAAACAGGTGGGTGCCAAATGGCTCTGAGCTTGCATTACAACCAGCAGGCCAGGAGATCTTTCTTTCTGTTTTATCCTTCTCACAGCCCGGAGACAGGAGCCTGGCAGCGAGGAGCCCTGCATCCCAATCAAGGCTCTGGCACGGATGTGCAGAGAATCCTGAAGAAGGGAAGCATATAAAAGCTAAGCATGGCCAACCTTCCTTCCCCCTGCCCTGCGGTCTCCACTGAGGCAAATTTGTCCATGCTTAATTTTCATTAATAAAATCAATACGTATTCATGCACACATACACTGCTACAGATTGGCTTTCAAACAAAGAATAAATGAGTGCACGTGAGCCTGGTCCCCACAAACGGGCCTTGGGACCACACTTCCACCAGTCACGTTCTTCTGAGGATACGACCACATGCAATTACCGGCTGAGATGTTCCCCTTCAGGTGCCAAACCCAATCAGTTCCATTCTGGATTCACATTTAGATAATGGGCCTCATCTTTATGAGAGCTCAGACCAGGAGTTATGCGGAAGGGAAGTGCTCGAGAGAGAAAACAGTTCCTCTTTGTGTTTTTTTTGTCACTATGGTTTTGCTTTCTGCTGCAAGGCTTCTTTGTCCTTGGCCAAATGATATTTAATAAACCATAATGCCACTAATTTGCCTGGGTTTCTAATGAGGTTGCTCTGAAAAGCTCTGTTCCTTTATTCTTGCGTTTCCTTAATGAAATAAACTTTGTTCTCACCCTGCCCTCTTTGCCGGGCAGATTTCATCTGCTGCTCCACTACTCCTGAGCTTTTCAGCCAGTTTCATACACTGCGGCATAAATGCTGCCAGATCAGAAAATGCTGCATTATCACCTCCAATTAAGCAGCCTAAGTGAACTTAGTGAATTCAGCAGGGAGCAGGAGAGCCTTCAGGTCCCTCAGCCTGTTGCTGTCTCCACTCCTGTAAGCTCCACATTTCCATCTCTTGGCCAATTTTCCATCTCTTGGCTGATTTTTCTTTTTTAGGGGTTGCCACAGACACTTCCAGAGCTGTGTCACTGGGCTGAACCCTGCTGCCATCTATCCCAGCCAGCTGCCAGGGCAGAGCAGTGTCACAGCCCTGATACTTGGAGAAAACCTACAGCATGACGCAGTGTCTTCTCCAAAAAAACCCTCACAATTGCTCCCAAGTCCCACACCAATACGTAAGAACAAGTATTTTACACCTCGTGCTTAAAACGGCCTTCAGTGGGCACCTCCCTGCTGGGCCTTCCCGTTGCACAGACACTTGGCAGTGGGGTTACACAGCCAAACTTCCCCCGGCCGCCCACCACACGCAGCAGTAACGCGCTACCATCGATGCTTAAGTCCTGTTCTGACCCTCAGTAACCCACAGGCTGGGAGGTGGATAACCACCCAACCTCTGCGCTCTTTGTATTAAAGGCTCATGGGGATGCTCCCCCCACAGCACACCCCACAATTTGCCCCCCACTCCCATCCCTGCTCCCATCGCCTGCATTTTCCCTTCCTCCCCATTAGCAGGGCTGCTCGTTAGCCCAGGGCCCATCTTTGTAGCACTGATAAAACACCCACGGAAGTGCCATTCACCCGAAGAGCTGCCTCTCTCCATCAAGGCTCCTTGGATTCAGCACAACAATACAACAAACATTGGCCATCAATAACTGAGAAAAACTCCTTCCCCGTGTGCTATTTTTCATTGGAATGATGTGTTATTAGTTTATGGCTATATACTTTTTAGCTGAAGGCTTTTTTTTTTTTTTTTGGCAGCAATTTGGCCTTCACAATAATGGACTTTACTGTATGTAAAGCCTTGGAAAAGCAGCACTTTGGAGAGAGGCTCGATAGTCCCCGAGTCCGGTTTGTCATGCTGTGAAATGGAAGCACAGTGCCATCTCTCGGGCTGAGCAGGACCTCAGCTCTGCAATCACCCTCTCAGTTCTCGTTTTCCCTTACAGCCACAACAATTCCTACGTTCAGCACATCGCCAGGGAACGAACGCCTGCACTGGAGGTCAGGGCTCTGCTCCCGGCTCTGTGTCAGGCACAGCTGCAGCCACGCACTGACCTTCTGCAAATGCTGCTTATGTCTTCGGTACGCTGCGTCAGTGCACACGGAGAGCATCACATCAGCAGTGTCAGACTCACTCCCTGGGGCTGCCCCCAGCTGAGGTCCTGGCTGTGCACCCAGAGAGCAGGGAGGGCCTCCAGCTCTACAGCAGCCACAGCAAGGAAGGCTCTATTAGGAGAGCAAAGGGATTTAAAATGCCTTTCCTCTTAATTTTCAAGAAGTGCCACCTTTCTATTGACACTGAGTACATTAAAAAAAAACAAAAACAGAATAGGTCATTCCATACAACTGCCCAATTGTTCAGATAGCTCCGATGTTTATCCCGCTGACAGAAGGGGGCACTTTGGAGCTCTTTCTCCAGACCAATGAACGCTGTTCCACAGCAGTGTGTGTCACAATGCTGTTTTGGTTCCCCGAGGCCACAGAGAAGAAATACATTGTGCCACAGATCAGGGATTATTTGACACAGAAATAACGGCAGGTGAGCCAGAGTCCAGACACATCCTGCAATTAAGATCTTGAGTTATTGACTTCGAATTGACATCAGAAGTCTATTAAATGCTGCTGTGGGCAATATGGATTTGACATTGCATAGGTGCACAACACAACAGCAAAGCGTCCCCACGAATGGGGGAGCCCCACAGAGCTGCAGACATTCCCCCCTGCGTGGATGGGACAAAGCCACGCTGAGCTCCAGCCATCCAGCACAAAGGAGATCTCCATCCAAAGGCATCGACTGAAAAGCCATCAGAGCCCCAACAGACAAACAAGCCTCATAACACAGGCATGCGTGCAGATACATCCTAAGGACAGACCTCAGCACATCTCCTGGTGTCACTGCGATCACTGAGCTCTGTAGGGCTGCACTGAGCAGTTCACACCCCATAGGAAAATGCCCCCAAGGCCCTTCACTTGGCAACTGTCCGAATCTCCCCTTCCTACACTGGTTTTTACAATGCATTTCAGGCACTGAGGTTAGTTTGGTGGCTTTGTGAAACGTTTCCTTTTTCCCTTTTACACGGAGAAGCTCATATGGGGACTTTCCTCTGACCCTGGGGACGTTACGGCCAGCTTAACAACCAGCTACGGTGTTATTCAAGCCTTAAAAGAGAGCAGGAATGTTTGCACAGATATACAAGGGCATGAAGCCCATTCTGAGCTGTTTGTCCTGTAAAGGCCCTAATGACACTGAAGCACCAAAGCACACAGCACTACCAACAGGCATGCAGTGCTAAGCAAACCCAAGGAGAGTAGGTGGTGCAGCATCACATCCCTCTGCTTCTGCCCCACTTCTGCACATCCCTGTGCTCACGTTTGCTCTTCCTGATGTCAAACGCTTCACTGGAAAAACGCACGGCTTCATTTAGAAGTCACATCTCCAACTGCATTCAATTGCCACAGCTGTAAAACTAAGGGTGACTTCTACCCAACGTGATTACCCCTGCAGATGGCTGAGGTGGATGGCAGAGGCACTGCATGGGGCGGGGGAAGGAACTGCTCTGAAATCTCTGCTCGAGATCCTCCTCTCCACTGGCTGCGTATCAGTACAGGAATTGAAAGGAGAGGAAGCAATGAAGGGGCACAGGTTTCCCAGCCCTCCCCCTATAGGTGCTGCAGAGGCCGGTGGATTATCACACAAAAATGGGACACTCACAGCCAAATTCACCCTGCGGTCACACTGGCAGACTGCACCATGCAGCTCACGTAGTGCCAGCTGTGTCCTCAGCCCTCCAGCCCCCGTTATAATCTATAGGAGAGTTACACCCTATACACCCCGGCACAGTGCTGTGCCCTCCCCACGACAGGCCCCAGGCTCACAGCCAGCAGCCTCCCAGAGCACAGTTCCCATCTCATAGCTGTATCCACAGAGATGGGATGACATCACTTTGCTCAGGGCCTTCCTTGGAGCACGATGGCTTTCGCTGCGTATCAGCACAATGCCAGAACAAAACGCACCATCACCAGGGCCACTGCCCATGGCTTTGTGCAACACGAGTCGTGCTTGCTCAGAAATGAGCATGAATTCATAATACTCACTGGTGCCTACCAAGTCTGAAAAGCAAGCCAGTTACCTGCCACTGCCAGCTATGACCCTAAAACAGATGTTTGAGGGTATGAAGTTACGCTGCGAGGTTCGGAATTGCAGATACAATTACAACCCTCATTTTTACATCTGCTCCTAAGCACTACGTGAGGCTGGAGCGCAGCAGCCACCGCTTCCCCCCCGCCCCACAGCGCACTGCTGCCCCCTGGTGGGCACCGAGGGGCGAGCAGAGCTGTATGGGACCCTCCACCATCAGCTCGTGCAGACCCCGCGCTTCCCCGAGTCAGGAATGGGAGAAGTGGGAGCAGCTCCCATCGTCGTGCACCTCCAGGACCGTTAGGGAAGCTCAGAACACCCACATTACGTGACGAACTGTAAGAGCTATCAAAAACATCACGGCTTCTAAGCATCCTAAGCGCTTCTCCTGAAGTGAGGGTGGACGAGCTGCATTTCCCCAGCCCCAGAGCACAGCAATTAAATGAGAGGTGCAGTGACAGCTGCAGCACTGTGCTCAGATACGGCCTTCATGGGATGGTGACTGCTCAGTCCCAGGGCAAAGGGAGAAGTGGGGATGAGAGCAGAGCCCACAGTGCCCCCCAGAGCACCGCACGGGCACAGCCAAAAAAGCTTCTGGATGTAGATTGTTTATTGATTCCAACATATTAATAGATTGGATAATAAACAGTACTTTTAAACATTCTCTTAACCAAAAATATAACAAATATTTACAATCACTCAGTAAAAATACAAAAAGCATACAGAGGCACTGTCTTTCTAAAAGACATAAGTGTAAGAGATATCAAAAAATAGGAGACAAACATTGCTTGTTACAGAATACTTTACAATCACTGACTTGTGCAGTACAATTGCTATTGGAATATCATTACATCTGTGCAGTTTTGCCAATATGCTCACATAGTTAGAATTAATACCAAGCTAAACTGCATTCCAGGTATATCAAAAATAAAGATAAAACAATAAAAAGCACAACGTAAGCAAAAGCTGGATTGGGAATTCAAGGTAGGTTACCCTCTATACAAGCGCTCTAAAATACAATGTGTCAAGCTCTTCTGAAGAGAGAGCATCCCTTTTTTCCTCCGTTCTCGCACAGGCAGTGGGAAGCTTATCCTTAACTTAACCCTAACCCGAATGCTTTATGAGAACCTCCGTGCCAGCATCCCTCCCCCGCACAGGACAGGCTCGGCCATAGGGACAGCCTGCGCACAGCTCCGTGCCGTGCTCTGCACCACGGGAGATGGGACCACGGCTCAGGGCTCACTTACTGCCCCCTTTCTGCAGCTGCAGAGGCCTGCTGACGTTGCTGAGGAGCACCGCGTTGCTCTTTTGGAAGAGCCGGGGGGGGTAAAGGACGCTGCTGGAGGGCGGCGGGGCAGCAGTAGGACCCGGCCGGGGTCCTATTGGCACCTTACTTTGTGAAAAAAGGGATAACGTCTCTTCAAACCCACAGCGGACACACCACAGCCGGCTACCGGCCCCGATCAATGTGATCGGTTCGCTTTAAAACAAACAAACAAAAGGAATCACGGCGAGGATGAGCGGAGGGCAAACCCCACTGCGTGGCCAGGAGAAGCAGGAGGGGCAGCTCGCGTGTCCACTGCTGGCGCGATGTATTTACACTGGCTGTATTGGATACCAGGGAACACGAGGAGCAGCCTCTCGCTCACTCGACGAGCTTTTCAGTGGAACAGACTGATGGGCCATCGGTCACCTGCGGCCACCCGGAGCAGCACAGGGACACAGGAGGCACGGCAGCCCTCATCCCCCAACCTTTGTTCAACGGCTGCAGCAGTGCCCAGCAGGGCGGCTCTCCCAGCACCGCTGGGACTGCGCACGGAAGGCAAACAGCAGCACAGTGGAACAGCCGAGGCTCACATCCCATCAGTCCAACAGCTCCACTACCAACATCACTGTGCTGAAAGGAACCACTCCGCCCTGCAGCGTTCCGATGCTTTATGCTAACCTTCATTCATTAAGGCCTGTGCAGGTTCACGATTCTCATTAAGGCCTCAGAAAAGCAAAACGCTTTCATGTAAATCCATACCTCACGTGATTTTTAAGACCCTTTCCCAGCTGCTCGGATGCTCGTGCCATGAGGTGACACAGGGCAGCCCCATCCCTGCTCACAGCACCAGCATCACCATGGGGACAGCACATCAGAGGCTGTGGGGTGTTTCTGGCTGTGACACCGCACTCACCTCACACCCCCCGCACACACACAGGGGAAAAAATAATAACCTTAAAGCTCTTCACAACTATGGATATAGAAATCATTTCTGAGGCACTGTAAAAATGACAAACATCTTCTTTCTAGCTTAGGCTGTAAACATCACAACAAAGATTTACAATTAAATGTTTAAATACATATTATTCACACATTCATGTCCAATTTAACACTAGCGTGGGGGCGTTGTGTGCTAGAAGGAAAGGAAAAGGCAGGTATTTCCAGTTTTAACCCTGTGCACTCCGGTTGGCTACACAAAACCAAAGCAGTTGGTTACCTGCTCAGCCATCACCAAACAGAAGCTCGTGCTAACGGGGGCTGTGTGCACATCAGAGCCTTCGGAGCACCAGCAGCCCCGGGGCTCCTACTTAAGGTTCAGAACAGCACGTTGGAGACCACCTCTATTTTCCCAATGAACGCAGCAGGTCTGATTCTCAATCCCCCATAAAACACACTGGGCCCACACCTCAGCATTATGCCATCTGTAAGGACAGGAGGCAGCAGACGCAGCTGCTTTAAACCAGTTTCGGATCATCCAAGAAAGGCAGCGGTCACAATCCGGTAACAAAAGAGGAATCTCTTACCCCATTCTGAGGACCAGGGCTCACCCAGCACTCCAAAGGAGGACATTTCCAAGCAGAGATCCTTCCCCTGCGGCTGCCAGTGCTCATATGAGGTTATGGAGGGCTGCACCCTGGGAGGGCGCTGGGATTGCTGCCACCTGTGCTCGCAGGGCTGGCTACGCCCCTGCACCAGGTGCTCAATCACTGGCCCAGGCTGTGACCTCACAGTCCCCGTGCGATCACCTCACAGTTGGTTTCAGCCATTGTAAGGTGAAAGGAAGGCGGTTCCGTTTCTCCACCTGTTTCTTTTCTAACCTTTGCCCCCAAATCCTGCACAGCTCTGGCTGTGTGGGCCGATCTGAAAACCCGCAGCGCGCCGTTGGGTTTGGGCCGCCAGCAGCACCTCTGCACGCGGAACCCGGCCACAGCTCCTCCGGGACAGCAGCAAACTCACCCGGCAGCTGTGAGCGACAGCTGCCACTTCTCGAAGGGCTGCTCAGCAGGGGAGGAGAACAGCGGCGACGCCGTTCATTGGCTGGCAGCTAAAGAGCATCGAGCCACGTGCAGAGGGCTGTGCTGGAAGGCCGGGCCGGCAGATGGCAGCGCTGCCGGAGCACGCCTGGAGTTTTCGGAGGGCACGAAGGGTTTACACGGCGCTCTCGCAGTGCCATCACGCGTGGTTCAGCGGTCAGCCTCAGCCAACCGGAGCGCTCCCGACACAAAGGAAATAAAGGAAATTTCCCTCCCTCCCCAACCCCCCCCCCCCCCCCCAAAAAAAAGAAAGACATTTAAATTAATAAATTATTTTCAGATATTGCAGCAACGTCCTTCGGGTTCTGCTGACTTTTTTTTTTTTTTCTTTTCTTTTTTTTTTTCTTCCGAGTTCATAAAATAACACTCTCAGATGTAGAAAATAACGAGGAGGGAACTGCTGAGGTTGGATGGTATCCTACAGAACGCTGCCTGCCCCGCGGCTCTCCCGGCGCCCTCACACAGCCCAGGGGATGCGGCAGAGCAGAGGGACGGGACAGCGATGACCCCATCAGTTCATCCCATCCGTGACAGAGGCGAACGCAATGAGTGAGGTGAGTAGCAGCAAGTCGTTAGCAGTCGCTAACGGGATCCTGTGGTCCTCCTTCCCGCATCCCTCGTGTTTTGGAGTGGTTTCCGTGGATAGCCCGACGGTTACACTGCTGATACTTGTTCGTCTTCTGCAAAACAAGAGAGAACAGCACCTTACTGCACGGGCCCGCTGCCTCGCATGCAGACAGCACAGCACAGCACAGAACAGAACCCACTCATCTGATTACTGCGGTTCTGTTAAGACTTCAGCGCTGCGCAGTGATGAATGCTGCCTCAACAACGGACTGCAGCACATCACGGATCCCCACGTGACAAACCTCACAAGTGTGAGAGGCACGCAGCGTATGCACCGCGAGATGGGGAATCCCATTGCCTCCGAGGGTTGGCATGCAGCTCCCAATATCCCCCAACCTACGGACTCAGGGCAGAGCAGTAAATCACCTCCCAGCATGCAGTGATCGTTGTGAAAACGTTCCAAATAAAATTAACCAGGCACTTGCAACACAGCCAGAGGTGTCTCTACAAGTGCACGGTTACATTTAGTTCAGAAATGTTTGCATCACGATGTTTGAAGCAATTACTTCCTTATTCTTAGAGCAGAAAGATTTGGTATCACTACCGAGTGGATGCTGGGCAATTTTAGGAGTTTTGCCCTAAATTTGGATTGCAGTACTAATATACGCATCAGAACAGGCCAAGACAGGACTGCTTTGCATCAGAAATCATTTTCATCTCAATTAATGTTTGTTTTAAGCCAGGCAGATTGAAAGAAGCGACCACAGCACCCTAATAAATAGTCAGTTCACCAGAAAGGGTACAGAGAGATCACATCAGCGCATCACAATTAAAAGCAAATCAGCAGATAAACAACGGGGCAGTAATTGCCCCAGGTGGGTGTTGACACCATGTCAGAGCATTCCTGTATTCCAATCACAGGACGTACGCCGTGCTCCGCAGCGTTGGCTGTTGCTTCAAACAAGACTGGGGGGAATTTCACTGCAAGGGACACTGCCAGGGCTGGTGGGATCAGCTCTATCAGGTTCTATTAAATGCACTTTTCAGAAGAACAAAACATTACTGCTGTTTTCTTCAGTGTTTTTAGGCTCATACTCCAGAAATCCCTATATGGACAGCACGTTAAGAGCACAAATGGGACACGAGGAGAGTTGCACACAGCCTGACCACAGCGGAATTCAAAAGAACCAATTTAGGTCATCATCCCCAAAAAGGTGGGGCGCCAATTAATTAACCCAGGCAGGTTGGAGCTCATCCGCATGTAATTTAAAGCCCGACAGTGTCCCTTCAATCATCTCCACCAAGCGGGTGCACGTTTTAAAGTAAAACCAGCATCTCCATGCTTGTGAGCATCTCGTTTGGATGTGGGAGGGCTCATCCATAGCAATTAAGTTCTGTTTGGTGTCAACATGCTTTTTCTGAAAGGAAGGCATTATTTCTTCAGATGTGCATATATACAAACGTGGGTGTATATGCGCACACACCAACACATCGGTGCATTTAGAGATGAGCAAAGTTTCAGTCTCAAAGCGGGACGAAGAGAAAGCCCAGACCGTCACTGTGAAGGAAGCACTGCACAGACCCATTAACACGGTGTTAATTAACATCTCCCGAGCCAGGTGTTCCACATACCATCCTCTTCACTATCTGCGCCAGGCATATCTGCTAGCTGGGGGCCGGACGGCTGCCGACTATGCCACTGAGGCATCTTCGATGCAATACAGGCCACCGGGTCGCTCCCGAGAGGGGCTGACGAGAGTCTAGAGAGGTCACTGTGCAGCATCTTTGACCTCTGCACTGCCACACTATAGTCGGGAGGTTTTAGGTGTGGGTGGTGGGGCGATCCTTCCTTTATGTCCGCTAAAGAAATCCCCATATATCCCGGAGGGGTGGGCGGAGGCTCCCTATACCTATCGTCCTTCTTAGGTGAGGTGACACAGTACACTGGCACGAGAAATAAGCAATGGAAATGTTAAGGAAGAAAACAAAGGAAACAAAACGTTAAAAAATCATGAAATGTTACAATGGCAAAACAGAAACTGATAACAAAATGCAAATGCAGAAACACTGGTTATAACGACAGCAGCAGGTATTTATGCTTTCGTTTATGCTTTGTACTTATTTCAAGAAGTCAGAGCAGCAACAGAAGCAGGAACTCACTGGGCAGGGTGCCCAGCTGGAAGCACAGCATCCCCTACAGCCATCCTGCAACGGCACAGCTTGGTGTGCCACTGCAGGACGTGGGAAGCTGCCGGTGCCAGCGGAGGGCACTGCTGCAGACAGGTCTGTGAGACTTCATACAGCCCAGGAAGCTGAAAGTGCAGCACTGCAGGCAGCAGCCCTGAGTTCTATGGCACAGCACTGGCACCCCGAGCAAGGACTGCTCATTGACTCCAATGGCATCGCCTCCATCAGCCAAAAGGCGCTCAGGGGCTTCACAGAAATTCACTGTAATTAAACACCACCTCGTTAACTGATGTGTGGTAAGATATTTAACTACTCCATCAGCTGTGCTACTGGAATTTTAAAAGTTGTATCACGTGAAGCTGCTCCTATGAGGCACAGTGTGCACAGAGCCTGCACTCGCTGTTTTGCACTTTGCAGTAGTTAACAGTAGAACATACATGCTTTTAATTGCTTTTTATCCTGTATCTTAAATTCTCTGTTTACAGGTGATGAATAACCAGAAATCACCTTTGGAAAGGCTTCATTACACCTTCTGCGCTCACCAAGAGACTGCTGACAGTAACATTTAATTGCAGTGGCCATTTGCAGAACTCACCCCTGCCTTCCTTCCCCATCCACTGCTCCTTCACACCACACAGCCCATCACCCCAAACTTAGCTTTCAGTACACGACCTCCCCTCCCACCCACTCCCAGCTCAAGGGCTCATATGCATGTTAAATTGGGCTTTTTCCATACACAAGTTGCAACTGGATCGTTTCAAAGCTAGGATAATTCAAAAATCTGTTAGCAGAGTAAATTTGCATTCTTCTTGTGGATACATTTAAAACAGTGCATGCTCATTACAGCTTCAATTGCTTCACCAGCTGTAAGATCTTCTTATCTTACAATAAGGTGAAAGAACAAAAATAAAGCTGCGTTTCCTATCGTGTTGGGGGCTTGTGTGATTCTGGGCACTAGCAGCAGGGGTGGGAGTTGGTTTGCAAGGGATGGCCTGGATCCTAGTAAAAGAACACTGGATTCAAGTGGTAGGAGTTTTAACAAAGTAGGTGGGCAGAGGCAGCAACTCTGATGGAGAGAAACCCTTTGCATGTAACTAACATTTCACTTTGTTGGGTCTGAGGCAGTGGCTGACGAGGGTGGGTATGTTCTCCTGTAAAGGAGAAAGCTACAGCTTACCTGGAGCTAATAACAAGTCCGCCCTAATAATGACGGTTGGAATAATGGGTACTTCGGCTCAGCTCTCTTTCATACTATTTTACAAATGCTATAAAAATAAATAGCACTTAATATCCATCATTCTTTGTCACTCACTCACAGTCCCCGGGGGTTACAAACCCTCCCATGAGCTGTCCTGCAGGGCTGGGCTTTTTCTTGCAACTCCTTTACCCTCTGCTGTTCCCACCAAGATATTCCCTCCATCTAAAAATCGCATCTCTCGGCCTTTCTCTCTCTCCAATAACAGAGATACTCTGCCACTATACTGCCTATATACTCCCAGAGATATAAAACCCCTTTCTTCTCCATGTGTGCTGTCACCAGATGAAACCCGGGAGTGATCAACTGAAGCTTGGAACACAGCTTGGGAAACCTGTTACAGCAATAGGAAGAACTAAGGAAAGCCATTTGATAATTCAGATCTGAACTTAATTAGAACAATAATGTCATGGTGTGTGTTCCTCATCTTTTAGGTAAAACCTACTGAAGGTACAAAACAAAGTGCATCACAGATCCCCTGCAAAGCAGCTGACTACCTACACAACATTCACTTTATAAAGAAAACAGGGTGAAATCCCATACAGTGGTTAAGGGAAACCTCACTAAGAGGCAGAAATAAATTGTGATGTGTACTGTGGGCAAAAGCTATGAGAAAGCTTTTCCATTTGGACATATAGTGATGGTCCATCACCATCCCACACTTTCTTGCCTGTAAAGCAAAGGTTGCAGCAAGAAATGTTCAGTGCTGCAGAATGCAGAGCTGGGCACGGAGCTGTGAAGTCATCGCACCCACTGCTTCTGCCAAGAGCACATTCTGCCATCAGTGTGTGGGGAGTAGCTTTCCAGCCCTGTTTTAAAGGTTTCAGGCAAGAAAGCTTGTGCCAATTCTTTTGGGGACTATTCAACACCAGTCCTCATTAAGCAAATGAACTGAAGATTCTTGTTTTGTTTACAATATCCTGAATTCATGCAGTCTTACAGACTCTGGTAACAAGCTGTTCGAAGGGAATAAGCAAATGGTGAAATAAAGCAAAAATATCTTTGGCATATTGTATGATGATGCATAGCTAACAGATTAGCATTTGCAAACCATTAATCCAATCCACCTATATCAGCTCTTCAAGTAGGTGAATGCACGCTCTGCTGAAGTACATGGCAGAATGCTGCTTACCAGTGTGCTGTGACTGCATACAGGAGGCAAGCTACACGGTGCAGTGTGCAAATGGAATTCAAAACAAGGGGAGAAGCTGTGAGCAAACGTAGCACACCCTGAACAGCTAACATGCCATATCCTACAACAGCTCACCAGCAGTTCTGAGAGGTGACACGGGCAGAGTGCATGCATAGGAGTGAGCTGTGAGCAAGTCTGCTGCAAGGGACCCCACTCTGCCTCTGTAACTTGCACTCCAAGACCTCCACACTGTGTGCAATGTTTATTCAGGCAATTACCTTTGATAGCATAAGCCCTCTAGCAATCTAGGCAGTAATTAAAGTGCATTTCAGCTGCACTCATGGCTTAGAGTTTAGAAGCTTTGCACTGCATGTTTTATCTTGTTCATAACCCAGATCCTTTTTTTCTGGGGCAGTTTTGCCACTGAACTCACTAGGACAGTGGAAGAACATCTCACTTGCTGAAACTATGCACCTTTGAGAAGACATCTTATAAGGCTTTCTCCTTTCATCTGTAGCCAAACTGCAGCTGTGTAACCAAATAAATGACAGCGTAAATCTCAAAGCTTTGCCCTCAAGCCCCCAGGGATAGGAGCCCTGCGGCCGAAAGGTGCCCAGCTCCAAAGGTGGGGCTGCTTTGCATTGCCCAGGAGTCACACTCCTCTCTCTCTGGATCATGGAAAGTCTGCTCTGTGAGGACGCTTCGAGGAGCCACTGCTCGCTGCTCCCTGCCAGCATGAGAGTCTGCAGTGATGAGGGTTTCAGATTCCAAAAAGATAAAAGGCCACGCTACAGAGAGGAACTGCCTGACATTTTCTTGCGCAGACCCATGAAGTGTTTGGGCAGTGTGCTGCTTTGTTATTTCAATATTCGTATTGCAAGGGAAGGTGGCTTGAAAACACACTGTCTGAGCAGCGCTCTAATTGAAACCACATGTAAAGCTGAATTTAACATGCAATCCAGCCCCCGCATCTGCTGATGTCATTTCTTAACAACTCAATATCAAAATGCAGACCA
Source organism: Gallus gallus (assembly GCF_016699485.2). Classification (NCBI taxonomy): domain Eukaryota; kingdom Metazoa; phylum Chordata; class Aves; order Galliformes; family Phasianidae; genus Gallus; species Gallus gallus. Next base: position 16,087,032 of record NC_052544.1, read on the forward strand.
GATGTAGAAGCTCCCATGCGCCGTTGGCTTGCCTTACCTATCAGGCCTTTCTCTGTACTCGAAGTAACAGTTTTGTAAGCTGTGTCAGTGCCAGGTTTAGAGTCCAAAACCTCCGCCTGCTCTGACGTCGAGTTCTCCAGCCCCCTGCGCTTAATGGTCCCATAGTTTGTCTCGTACGTGTCTGACAGGGAGCTCGAGGAGGCCCAGCTCTGCCGAGACTGATCGAGCTCCGTGCTGGCTTTCGACTGCCTGTTGTTTTTGGCAAAGGCTTCGGAATATAAATAGGCCTCCTCTGAGTAACAGTTTGTGGGATCAACCTCAGCGATAGGTCCGTCCAGCTGGGTGTGGCGGTAGGAGTTGAGGAGATCCCAGCTCTTCTGGTTTGGGATATTCTGGAAGTTGTCATGAGAGCTACTTGAGCACGAGGTCCAGCTGCCACGGCCGCTGTCTGCTGCCTCCACCGTGATGTGCTCGTGGGAGATCTCCTCGTTGCTCATGGATGAGGTGAAGGCCATCCCTCTGATCAGAGCGGGCCTCGTGACCGACCAGCTGCAGTTGGAAACAACGGGAATCAGACGCCCGTCAGCTTTTAAAACAACAAAACCTCCTGTTTAAACTAATGGCTGTAGAAGCTCTGGTCAATATCACTACATAGTTCAGAAAAAACCAGAAGCGGTCAGGTTTGCAGGAGTTTAGAGTACAAGAAGTTAAGACTAGTGGACTCTTTCTGCTTACGTGAACAACACAGGAAGCACCACATGAACACTCACCGCTATCCTTCTGCAGTTCACACACATACTGGAGATCAAGGAACTTCTCAGATACGTGCAAGTGACTTCTTTGCCCCTTGCTTTTCTATTTCACAAATTAGAGCTTGAAAACTGTTTTCTTACCACCAAAACCCACTAAAACTGAGGCATGGAAAAGCAGCCACGGCCCTTGGATAATCTGCCTCTGGTGTGCAACCAGAGCAGTGAGTTTAGCAAGCAGCAACCGACTGTGCTTCGGCACTGAAGGTGGCTTTGAATACCCAGAACCAGCAGTGCCAGCCCCCCCCAGAGGGACACTGCACACTGCACACGGACTGCTCTGACTGCACTCTCAGCACGTGCTGTGCTACTTCACTTTACAAAGCTCACCTTTTAATGCCCATTTCAGCACAATGGGATAAATCAAATCAATTTCTTAAAAGCAGCAAAGCATATGCTAATAATCTTTTTCACACAGGAGAGAACACCACAGAATACCGGCACGTCAAAATCAATTATATAGGAACACACAGCTCTTTGTAGTGTCCAACCATAAAAAGATTAGATTGCTTTTGAGACGACCTACAATGATTAGAATTGTAAGAAGAATCTCTCACTGACTTGGCTCCACAACATCTGAGGACAGAACAAGCCACCCCGAGGAGATTCCCTCATAATAAACTCTGTGGGTAAAGGCTTAAAATGTAGTAAAACCCAAAACGTCACAGTTGAAAGGGGCATCTCAGGGTATGTTCTCATGGCACTCAGGAAACATCACCTCTTGTGCAAGTGGCAGAAAGCTTTCACCCTGCCTAAGCAACAAAGGGAACGGTAACAAAAAAATCCTTACAAATCCTATTAGAGGATGTTAAGTGACTGGTACTGCTGACCGGGGTAATGCTGGGATCCTGTTCTGCTCTCCCAGTACTGCACGGTGAGTGCTTTGTTAAATACCACAACAGCTTTTAATACATTCGCACCCTCCTGCAGAAGACATCCAGCTGAACCCACTGATGCGATCAAGCTGTTGTCTATCCACGTGATAAAGTTTCATGGGAAAACATAAGCTTCCCACACAGAGCAGCCAATACCTCAGCTTCTGGCAAGAGCTTAACACCATCACAGTGTCACAGAACCACAGGGGTTGAAAGGGACTTCTGGATACCTTCCAGTCCAACCCATTGCTAATGCAGGTTCCCTACAGCAGCTGCACAGGACAGCATCCAGGTGGGTTTTGAATGTCTTCAGAGAAGGGAATTCCACCTCTCCGGGAAGCTTGTGCCAGGGCTCTGTCACCCCCACAGCACAGAAGTTCTTCCTCATGTTCCTATGGAACTTCCCATGTTGCAGTTTGTGCCTGGTTCCCCTTATCCTGTCACTGGGATCCACCAAAAAGAGTCCCCCCGACCACCCCCCCTTCAGATACTGATCAGTACTGAGCAGATCCCCTCTTGGTTCGCCCTTCCCAAGGTGAACAGCCCCAGGGCTCTCAGCCTGTCCCCATCAGGAGGTGCTCCAGGCCCCATCTCTGCACCCTCCTCTGGGCTCTCTCCAGCAGTTCCCCGTCTGCCTGCAGCTGGGGAACCCCACACTGTGTGCAGTGCTCCAGCTGTGCCCTCCCCAGTGCAGAGCAGAGAGGAAGAGACCCTCCATTGCCTGCTGGCCACATTTGCTCCCTTCGTCCCCACCAGAAGAGCCCGGCCAGCCCAGCACAGTGTCTCACCCAGGGCAGGGCTGCCCGTACTCCGCCTGGGAATGCTCCTTCCGTTCCATCCCCGCTGTGTCCACCACCAGCAGTGACTGTGACAAGCTACGCTCGTCCTGCAGTGCGGCCGACATTGAGTCCACAGAGCAGTTGCTGACGATGCTGGAGCGGGAGGAAATCTCGCTGTGACTGGAGTCTGAGAAGTTGTCAGATTTGGTGGAAGGAATGAGGGCATAGCCTGCAGGAGAAAGGAGAAAGCGTCTCGTTCAATGGCAAACATCAGAGCTCTCTTAAAAAGAAGAAAAAAAATAAATCAAGCCCAACTTGATTACAAACAGTTCCCTGTGGTTTTTATGGTACTGAAGCCGTTAGCATGTCAGCATCTAGTCCTGCCATTTATTAACACGAGCCAGGTGCCCCCAGTAACCTAAGCAGCAGCTCCACAGCGATCCACACCATATGGTTACACCAGTACAGACAGGACCAATGTGCACAGTGGGCGGATGGGTCAGATCTCTCCTGTTTTGCACCGCTCAGTCCCAATACAATCCCAGTGCGCTCCCACAGCTTCCTCTGGCCGACTGTCCTGAGACACAAAGAGATTTTGGCAGCGGCTGAGGAGATGCTGACTGAGGTAAAAGCAAGCCATCAGCACTCGGGGATACACCATATGGCCCACTTCAGCTTTATTAGCTGTTCCAGGATTAACAGATCAGGAAGCGAAAGTGGGAAACACAGCAGCGGCAGGGCTGGGCCTGCAGGAGGGAATGGCTGAAGGGCTCAGCAGGTTCAGAGCAGAGCAACACACTCCGGCTTGGCTCACCCTTACCCTCAATTAACACGTTTTCAAATACAAATGATGTACGTAGCCCCATATATCCAAACCTCCTATAGCACCTGGAGTGGACATCAAAGGGACCATCTCAGGGCCTTCCACACGCTCTGGCTGTGTGCATCCTGCATACTGCTCTGCTGGCACAGCGGAGTTGACTCAGAACAGGACACCTGTCCCTACAGTGTCACAAACTCCCTTAGTATGGACAACTTGCTTCAACCATTTATTGTGAGCATCTTGGAGAAGCAGGGAAAGAACTGCAATGAACTGAATAGGGCAAACTTCACCTGTGCTGTTCTGAGGGCTCTGGGGTCCTCTGGGGTTATGGAGTGGCCCTCTCCAGCTCAGAAAAGCTGCAGGGAGGTCCTGCACTGTGCTGTTTCATCAGAGCCTCCTACTACCTGAGTTCAAGATCCTCAGATTTCAAGCTCCCTGGAGCATACATCTCTTTGGATAAGTCCATGCACCATCTTGCGGGCAGGCAGAAGCTCCCTTTGTTTCTGCTGTCAGGAAACAAAGTCAGGAGGTATCTGGTGTCTGTTACATCTGTCTAGTTTGCTGTTTGTTTGGAATACTTTGTCTCAAGTAACTGTTCCACAGCTGTTGCTTGCTCCCATTTGCCTGAGGGCAATAGGTCCTGGATTAATGACTGTTTTGGTGCTGTTTTTGTTTGTTTGCTTAAATTTATTTATTTTCCTTAGTTCCCACTGAGCTCCCAACTGCAAATCCACTGCACATCAAGAAGTACATCCTTGCCATACCCTGCCTTCACTGGGAGCAAACAGACTATGGTATGCCTTACATGATGTGCACAGCACTACAAAATTAGAATCTTTATTTGAAAATACTGGGTCAACAGCTGCTTCACGTGTAGGCAAAGAGCATCCGTAAACTAATGAAAACACTGCCTTCTTGCTTTACAGGAGACCACATCAATACGCAGTTGACACAGTCCTTGGATTAGTATTTTTTCTCCAATTTCCTGCCAATTAATCAATTTTTGTGAAAAAATTGTGAAATCAAGAGATTTCACAGTTTAAGCTTGATTATTGCTAGGAGACTTTAAGAGCAATATAAGCAGTAAATACCATCAATATCACCAAACTATATAACTGATACACTTATGATTGAAAAAATACACATTCAGGACCAGCATTTTTAATACTAAATTTCACTTTCCTTTCCTTTGGTGATAATTAATATCTCATACTCTTTATTTAGTCCAATAGTCTCTTTGAAATTAACACCACTGTAAGAAATGTTCTCGCTGTGCCCCTTTTAGACACTCCTCTTCAAGAACCTCAAAGATCTGGAGAACAAAAGGACTCCTCTCTCTTAGAGAGATGAGCTCTGTCTGAAAGCTGGGCCATTAAATAATGGCACTTATACACAGGAACAGGAGAAATGCAAGTCTTTGCTGGGCTGAAAAGCTTAGCAGAATGAGGCCAGCACAAACCCACACACACAGCCAGCAATGCTGGAAGTGAGCATCTGATTTACATCACAAGAGGGACTACTTTGAGTCAGATGAAGAGAACGTTACAGAACTTACTGTTTTGTTGGCATGTGCCAACACTAAGTAAGAGAACGGCCACTGCACCTGTTCCTTGATGTCCCACATCTCAGATTATTTCTTTACTACGCTGTAAGTGTGGTGAGTTAGTAACACTGACACAAAAACTTCTTAGTTTTGGACAGGTGAATAAAGTACATTGAACAGCTTAAACACATTTCAATGCGCCTGTACATAACTGCATAATGCTAACATAACTTAGATTACATCAGCGTAACTGATACTGAATGGACATCAGTCTGTCTTCTAAAAATACATCAGAGAGTCTTCCTTCTCCTCCTAGGCCCCATCTGCAGACAGTCACATGTCAGTGAATTGCTGTTGCTATAGATACTCGCTGTACTCAGAGCATCACTGTCTCTGTCCTTTTGGGTTTTGCTGCTTTCTGAGGCTTGAACGTGCTCTGCTTCCCTTTTTGCAGTAAAAGCTGTTCTTTCCCTGGAGAAGCTTCTTTCCCTAAGTCTTCTGAACAGGTGTCCCTTCTCTCTCCTGTGCTCACGCTCAGCTTCTGCCTTTTCACTCTCATCCTTTCTTTCTCCCTTTTCGCTTATGTCAGATCTGTCTCTTGCTTTGACAATCATCTGAATTCTCTTTTGTAAGTAAGCCCCACCTATTCCGTAGCTGCGTTGCCCGCTGTTCTTGTTGCTGGTTTCACTGGCGAGGGATGAGGACGACCCAGAGAGATTCATCTGACTGCAGTTATCCGACCTTGGGATGTTACCAACTACAACGAAGTACACACAGGCAGATCTTGATAAATAACAGCAAAAGTAATGTGTTGGTTTAGAAAAACAAAATCTTCCATCTTATTTGCACACCACTTGGGCAGAGCTCAAGAGAAAATGAAATCTAAGATTTAGTGAAACGTGTTCATGCCTAAAATTACGTCTTTCAGCTGACTGTGAAGCACCTAATTTAAGTTCAATGAGCTGTGAGCACGACAGGGTATGAATTACCTTAATCAAATTAGTCCAGTGCTAACAATATGCTAAAAGCAAGTTGAATTAATGAAATAATCCCCCAAGAAACAAAGTATTTTCAAAGAAAGTCAACCAAATTAACATGTTTATAGGAGAAATAGAAGTGAAATCCCAGTGGAACTGGGTTTGGCAGCCCAAGTAGTTGAGGTTCTCATACGTATGCTGTGTCTAAGTGACATTCTCCTCAAGAAAACAGTATCTTGTGAAGGCAGAAGCGGATGGGCCAGCAGATCTCCCACTGAAACTGGTGAGAAGATGCAGCAAGTCACCATGCCATGCCATGCCAATGCTGTGGCTCTGGGCTGCCAGTGAGTCAAAAGCAGCACAGAAGGGATGGAGAAATGCCTTACACCGTTGGACACTGACCACACTGGCTCACTATAAAGAGATTTCAAATGAATTCCCATCCAAGCTTGACTAATGATGAAGTGATGCAGGTCTTTTACGAAGGTATCAAAAATAAAGGGATTCTCAGGGCATCAATATAGACAGGGATATATACAAAGCCCTGTGCACAAGAACAAAAAATATCAATAGCAACTCCAGGATTTGGATGAATGCACTACTTTTGTAGCTATCAAAACCAGCTGTTCCGGAGATCTACGACAGTATTTTATCTCTAGCTCCCTCTAATCCCTTGATATCCCAGCTACCTTAGGCAAAAACATAAGATGGCAATAGTTGCAGTCTGTGTGCAAGACCACTGTCTCCAGGAAATCCCCAGGTTTGCAAATCCTGTTCACCTGAGAGGTCACCTAAATCAGGACCGGGGAGCTGGTGGGTGTCACAGCACTTAAACCTATTGGGAACTCTGTCAGAAGCACTTAAGCTATTCTAAAGAAATTAATTTTTCCAGTCTTTACAGATTAGGTCACTTTGAAGGCCAAAACATATACAGTATATTGGAAAACAGTGTCTATTATTAACGGATAGAAACACACGATTCTATTCTTGCCATGAATTACGTACATTACCACCCCTCTCACATGAAGTTGTCAACAAGTGTTCCTGCAGCAGATGCTGACACCTGCTGCACACCCGTGGAGCACACGTACCTTTGCGTGGAGAGCCCTGAGGAGAAGCTGGGGGGCTGGAGTGCAAAGAAGATGCCATGGACATTGTGTCATCTGTCTGCTTCTTGCTACTTACTTCCTCAGACAAACTTAATGACTTCTGTGGCGAGCCTGTACCTATGACAACAATGGAGCCATTTCAAGCTATGCAAATATGTTAAGAATATTTTAATAGATAATAGTGCTTTGCAATTGGCAAGCTTAGAAACAAAGTGATGCTCAGTAGGGTCAACAAATTAGTGTTGCTCCTTTTGACAATAATGTTATTACAACAGTGTTCCAGAGCCTAAAATATTAAATGCATTTGATTCGTTCCAACAATTTCACCAAAATATATTATAATTCTTTTTGTCAGAAAAATAAACCAACTATGCCATTCTTCTCAGCTGGGGCAAGATCTCTTTAGAATGTAAAAATACCCAGGAAAAGGCTCAGCACTGTACATCTGACCTGTTCTAGAGAGATGTTAAGACTACCTCAGTTAGAATCATTCAAGAGAAGGACTTAACTTAGACATCTGCATAAAGGGATCTTAAATAATCCGCCCAGCTCCAGCTGGCTGAGCAGGGATACTCACTGAAGGTGACATGATCCTTTGTCAGCCCCTTCTTCCTGCTGGGGTATAAGTTCACAGATGGAACCTGAAGAACTTGGCTCATTCTGTTCTGCTGATGGGCCTTAGTGGTCTGCCCGATGGATCTCAGGGGCACTGGAGACATTTCTGAGGATTTTGCCCCTCTTCTCTCACTTAAATTCTTCGTCACTGTAACGGAAAAACTGGATATCAATATCTGGCCCTTTGAACCGCAGGGTTATTACAAGCACAACCAGATAAAGGCAACTATGATATGGAGCAGATAAAACCTTTGGAGCACTCTGTATTCCCAACATTCCTGCCTTGTGGCAGTGAAGATGCAGGTGCACAACATGACATTTAAAAGAAGTAAATTGTTCAGTGTCATAGAGGTCTTCCATCCCAAACCAAAAAGGTTGCGTTTCATTTTGACTGCAATTAAGTTCTGTATTTAAAGTGCTCACACATAGGGCACAAAAGCAGAACAGCATCTCCTTCAGAATGACGTAATGCCACAGAAAGGAGAGGGAATGGTTGTTCTGCATCCAGCATCAGATCTCTCACTAGGTGGCACAATTGATTTACAGCACAGGGCACTGATTCAATTTCTACTTTAATTACACAGCAATTAATAAACTCCGGAGTTAAGGCCATCTGAGTTCCCCTTAAGTAACCTTGGAATTGTTTGGACTGCAGCATAACCGCTGCTCACTGCTCCTGCAGGCAGAGCTGGAAGAAAGCAAGAAGGTGTAAGGGTGGGCAGCTCTACCTCTGACTTCTCTAAATGGGAGAAATAATAATTATCTGCACAAAAGCCATCTGCAGAGCCGTGCACCAGGATCCCCAACAGAAGAGGCACAACTGTAACAACTCATGCCTTCCATCTTCCTACTCAGAGCTATCTGTGATTTCCAGCAACCTGAGGTGTAAGACCAATGTGAATGCACCGAATTTGACATTTTAAAGATGGAGCCAGGTATAGTCTTTCCCTACATTACTTCTATCTGAGAAAAAAAATGCACAGAAAGGCACTTTGAGAGACAACAGGAATTTGTGCTCTTAGTACTGAACCATGGAAAGGACTTCAAGTTTTATCTTCAGGGTGTCATTTCCTATTCATGCTTTTAAGTTACGTCATCACAGATAAAATGGTATTTGAGGACAAAAAAAAAAAGGCTTAAGATGCTGCATTTGCACATCAAACAGGCGTGAGGCATTACTTTGATTAGGGGGGTTACCGCTTTTCTATTTTGAGACAACCCTACTGTTCAGGAATTTGAATGCTTCTAAGGATCAAAATAGAATGCAATTACCATTTCTCAATTTGAAATAAGAGTTTACTGTGCGCTGTGTAAGAGAAGATTTCTCTAGTTAGACAGCTGCACAGGACTTCACATTATGAAAACTGTCCTGCTGTAGTCCTCTATTTTTGACTGCCAAGCCATGTCAATCCCATCAGTCAATATTGACTTGACTTCTGCTTCTCAGCAATCTTCGTTTATTCTGAGCTGTAAGTCACTGCAGCTTCTGTATTGATTTTGTCTCTTTTCATTTTCTTGCTGTTCATATGGTAAACGTTACTTTTATCCTTCCTAATTCTGTACAAGGACAACAGGGCAAGAACAGAGCTAATGTACTATTGAATTTCCTTCCAGGCTGATAAAAAGACACACACTTTAGGAACTAAAGGTTAACATAAAAAATGTTGCTCAAGTTTTCTGAACTCAGCCAAGATCAGAATGGTAATGCTGCCTTGCTGAAACTCCATCAGTTTGTGACGATACGAACTGACCAACGAGCTGCTTCCCAGAGCCATTTCTCTTGGAGGGAGAGGAGAAAAATCCTGCATGGTGTTTCCAGGGAAGGAACCACGTTTTCAAACATTTCAAACTGCCACCCTCACAGATGGCTGCACTTACGGGTGCTGTAGGCAGGCTCACACTGCAGGGACAGGATCTGGATCTTCTCCTCGTCCGTCTCCACGTTCAGGTTGGAGAGGTACTGCTTTACCTTCCTCGCCATCTGCGCGTCCTCGTACAGCTTCTTGGCGTTGAGCAGGGAGCTGCGCCGTGCACGCTTCTTGTGCGCTCCTCCCTGCACGTCCAGCATGTTGGAGTTGGTGCTGCCCTGGCTCAGAGACCTGCAAAGGAAGAGAGCACGGAGGTCAGGCCTGGGGTCTCAGCAGCAACGGGGAGCCAAACAGCGCACGTCAAAGCAGGTTATTACCAGTATTCTTCAGTTAGGGCTAGTGCATGCTGATGCAAATGAGTTAAAAAAGATGAACAGCATTAAAACATCGGTTGTCTTAAAATACTCTGATCAAAAGAAGAGCAGCAATTGGAGCCTAGGAAAGGACTGCACGTGGAACCGTGGGACTTGCAAGAATGAGGCACAGGCTGTGCCAAGCACCCCATCTGCTCTGCTGATGGATTGTGCTCCTGTTCTGCACAACCCACGCTATTTCTGCAGGATAAACTTGCTAACTTCATTTGTCTAAGGAATTTGGTGCCCACTGTGTGCTGCAGGCTTACAGCAGTAACTTGCCACCATCCAGCTGGCCACAGAAATGACCACTTAGAAACCTGAGCTTCTGACTGTGCTTAAATGAGGGGAAAAAAACTGCATTAAATATGCAAAGCACAATTTGTTGCATGCTTATTTTCCTTCTCCAACTAAATAAAAACCCCTTAGAACAGCAGCTCATTGAAAATGCATCCCAACAAAGGTCAGGATGGCAGCCATAACATACATATGCGTGTATGGACTCACATCTATGAAAGGTGATGACATCAGTACCCACACCACTGATCGAGATACAGTCAGTTATACACATCACATCTGTGAGACTGCCAGAAGTCCTATGGCCACTTCAGCTCTAATCCATTTGTATGTTTTAGTAAATGGAGACCATCACACATGTTACAAGAAAACTCCAGTGGGACACAGCAGCAAAGCTGCTCAAAGAGGGTGTGGTTTTGTTTTTATATTAAAAAAAATGAAAAATAAAGAAGTCGGAGGATTTTAAAAGGCTGAATTCTTTGTGAAGTTCCTTATCAAAATCTTGGGTGCGTTTCCAGAACCATTTGTGGAAGGATAAACAAACCCCAGCACAGAAGAGCTGCCATAGCTAACAGACCCAGAATGAAACATATTGCTGGAGGAAGCCTGAAGGATTGAACGCGTTGAGTTTAAAAGCAAAGAAATGGTGGGAACCACCTGCCTGCAATATTTTTGAAGATGATTCATAAATTAAGCGAAGAGAAAATATAAGCTTAAAAACTGTGGCAGATACGTATAGCTCAATTAAACAAAAAGCTAACGCTGTTACAGGCAAAGAGCAGCAGATGGCACAATGGACTGTTGACACTCATTGGAACTGATCTTTGTACAGGCAAGAGCAAAGTTAATGCCTATTCTGTAACAAAACAGGAAAATACATCATCTTTCTTTTAAATTATATATACAATATATATTTTATTTCATGTGTACACCCTGTTTCTTCTAATTTTTGTTCATTTTTGAGTCAACTTCATTTCCCTTAAAAATCACTTTCCCTTACGAAGTTCCCAGCAATCCCAAAGGCAGGAAATCACTACAGCACAGCACACCTCCTGCCCTGCCTGAAGGATTCCAGAGGGACCTGGGCCCTCTCCCACCATGAGCTGTGCCCCATCCTGCTGCCAGCCCAGCTCACTGCAGGGAGCAGCACCCAAAGCTGCCCCCAGCCTGCCCTGCTGCTGGTCCCTCCTCACCATACACCTGTGTCTGGATGTATAGCTGGCTGTGAGTACATAGAATGAACAGCAGAGCTTCAAAGGGCAAAGGCACATAGGCTGAGGTATGCAGGTAGCAGCCGAGGTGCAAAGGCACAGGGGAGAATGCACAAAATCTGGCTGCAGGGTCACCTCCAGCTCACTGCCCCATGGCACTGCCAGCTTGCTCGCCAGGTAACCCCGGTACCCTCCATCACAGTCACTTCAGCACCCAGCCCTGAACTCAGAGTGGGGAATGGCTCAACCATTATCACAACTCAGTGCCTCTTTACAGTTTAAAGTGCATATTGGCTTAAATCTGTTACGTATAAAGACCAAGTTATCAATTTCCAAATAGAGTTTGCCTCCTGGTATAATTGCACAGTCGTCGTTCTCTTTATGCAGTAAGCCAAAACGCCAACAACTTGTCTAGCACACAGAAGCGACTCAGCATCTCTACAGCTGCTGTACAAAGTTGACTGTAAAATCTCTTATTCCTGTTTCCAAAAAAATACATATTGCAGGGTTAATAAAATGCATGCTGAACTTCAGGAGCATGCACTAACGAGGAGGATGCAGTATGTTAAGAGTTGCATAATCTTTATTTATCTTAGTTGCATTCAGCTCTACACTTACCCCAAACTTCTCCACCTCTTCTTCCTGTAAGCAAGAGCCATATACATTGAAGCATGTATTTGAACAGAAAAGCACAGGAAAAAAATAAAACAGTTGAGAGTCAGGAAGAAAGATGTAGACAGGAAAGAACAGAAAAGAAAAAAATCTCTATACAGCCAAATTCTTCTCAAACAACAACACAGTGCTTTCATGGAATGCAAGGACAGGACTTGCTCAAACACTCCAACATGGAAGAACATCTATCAGTTTTTTTTCTGTTTAAGTTTAACCTTTGAATTGGAAATCCAAACTCACATTTTCTTATTGAGTGATTCCAGTAAGTCAAACTCAATTTTGATGGAGCAAGCAAAAGCTTTTTAACTTATTCATATTGTAGAAAACGTGATTAAGTTAATTTATTCTTTGCATTAGGATGGCAGTAAACGTATGAGAAATCATCAGTATTCATGTTTATGGTGCTGTTTTCCCTTGATTGCTTGCTGGAAAACAAGCCGTTTGCCAAACACACCCTGAAAAGCTCAATGCTCTGTATTAATTGGCAATGAACTCGTTAGCAGGTCTCACGTTACCACTAACAAACATCTTTTCTCGTTCGTTTTTAATCTGCTTCAAAACCGTTTGTTGGTGCTTCATAACACAAACTGATAGATCAAACACCAGAGGCAATGCAAATGAATCTAAATGCTGAAAACAAGGAGTCGTTCTCTTTTCATCTTTGGCAGTATCACTAATATTAGATCCTGGGCATTTTAACTCAGTAGGCACCTTTTAAACTACGGTCATTAAGATGTGTCGTGTTAATTCTGGCAAAGATATGAAAGGTAACTATTTATTTACTACTAATTCATCTAGTGATTAGACTTCATTAGGTCTCAGAACTGGAAGGAGCATCAGGGATAGTGATGCACACATCCATTTAATCTGTGAATGCCATGTTTTCTGAAAAGTGGCTAACTTAGAAGTAGCTTTGTAATTTCGTATTAAAAAGGAAGTTTCAGTGGCTGAAATGTAACAGCATGAAGGTGACCCTCTGCTTTGAAGTGAATCCATCCTTAAACAACATCTCTGAGGGATCTACTATTTTTTTTCTCAGATTTCAACCAGGCTGATTTTAAACCAAATATTCATGCCTGTTGACAGCCAGCCCTGAAGGCCTGTACCAAACAGGACCCATCAACAGGTGCCGATGAATCCCAACCACTGGATTATTCTGCTGCTTCTGTAAGTAGAAGCTGTGCAGTGACTCATGGGCCCAGCTCCCCAGTGGGCTGGGCACTGAGCTCAAGAGCGGGGTGGGATGGCCAATGGGACCCTACCAGCAGGGCTGGCCAGCACTGGGGATGCTCTCTCAGCCAGGGATAAGCAAATAGATGCAGGGTATTGCTCAGTTCCACTAAGTGCAATCCGGAGCTCACCAGCACCACATTAGAAGTCATGGTGCTTTTGTTCTGCAGTTTATTAACACAAAGCCTGATGATGCCACGCAGTGAGGAAAAAAAGGAAGAAAAACAAGGCAAGAAGACACTCTCCACCTGCATACAGCCTGAAGACACCAAACATTACGTAGGTGTAGCAAGCTGTGCTTAGCACAAATGAAAAATATTGCTTTGTTGCTTTATTTTTAAATATTTTATCAGTTCTTTTGTGTGTGTGTTTTATTCGTTAAAAGCAACATCTCACATTCATAGATGGGTGATTTCTGTGTTTTATTTTATAATATATATATGGTTTTCGACTAATACTGTACCTCTCCTAAAGTTCTACTTATTATTTTATTGAGCATATTCCTCTTTGCTATCTTAGACAAATTGGTTTAGCAGTCACTAAAAGTAACTCTTAGGAGCACGGATCGCATTGCCAAAACTTGATAAAGATTTTGGTGCTGATGGTAAATGTCAATGGTAAGTCACACAGTGAGATACTGACGTAGTGATGCACACAAACCCAGATCCCCACCCACTGAGCCACCTGCAGTCCTACTGCCTTTCTAATTTGCACACCTTTGTCTGAACATTACGGCTGGATCCATGTTGGCTGAGGTCATCCTCACCACTTGGCGGATTTCTTTGGCAATCATCCTGAGTTTCTCAAAATTTACCAGGCCGTCCACTTTGGAATCATTTCCTGCACGATTGAAATGCACACACAAAAAGAATAAGAAATGTTTCTTCATACAAAACGTATTTCTAGCCCTCCACATCAGCCTTCCTCCCTCCCTGTCCTCCATCAACAACTCTGCTTTAGTCAACATAGCAGGAAAACAAAAGACTCGAGCAAAAAGGAAGACACACTCCAACCATCTAGCATTGCTCTTGTTAATCCATTTCTAAAGTAATACGTATTAGGAAGAGGAAAGAGGAACAAACGAACTATGCCCAAATTCATTGGCATGGATGCTAAATTAAGAACTGATATCTGTAGCATTTACATTCTGAAATCAGCACAAATAGATCTGAAGGATCAAAACCAAGAATCTGGTATAGTTGAGAATGCTCAACCTTAACCAACTGGGAACAGAACATTTTAAGGAGAAAAAAAAAATGGAATGGTTTAAACAAAAACCCTTAAAAATGCTGAAAGCAACAGTAGGAGGTGTTGTATCATCATAGCTGTCTGAAAGCCACAACACAGAATAAGAAATCGAGAAACACCACAGCAACAAGTTCTTCTAAGAGAAATACATGGCAGCAGTCATCCTAAACCTTAGGACAGCTAATGAAGATTAAGCATTGCTTTTAAAATATTCAAAATACACATTTAATGTCTAATTTTTAGTCTGCGATTAGTCTCTTCTATTATGCATTCACAGTTCTATTTCACTGGGCTCCTACAAAGGATGCATCAAAAGCACCCTACTGGCAACAGCTTCCTTTTAGGCATCTGTTGAATCACGGAGCACCAAAGAAAGGGCTATAACGTATTCAGTGCCTGGTTTATTATTTTGCTGTGTTTGACATTACCTTCATGTAGAAATGTGATATCCTTCTTGACAACGGGGAAGAGCGGAATAATTGGAGGCTGCATGCTCTGACTGCTAAGGATGTTGCGGTACTTCGCCATGTTTCGAGATGGATCAAAAAGATCTTGAAGGTCTCTGAGGTGCTTCTCATACTTGCCTGGTAACTTTTCCCAAGTGCCTCTGAGACGTGCCACCGGAGCCAGATTTAACCCACTGCAAGGCAGATACGTGTCATTATTAGCTGCTAGTGGAATCGTTCCCTTTTGAAAGGAAACAAAGGGCTGTGGGGCTTTTTGGGGGGGTTACAAACAGATTTCACAAGGTTAACTGACAGCTGGGGGAATGCCAGGCTGCAAGTCCATCACAAAGCCCACTGCTGCTCGCCCTTGTAAGCAGGAGAAAGAGAGAACTGTAGTCAGAATGACTGCTCCTTATTCACAAGGTATGAACTTGGAGTTCGCCTGCCAAAACAGCACCGAGGACCATTTAATTTGCAAACCACTTTTCTCCTGTGAAAATGTTTACTGCAAATAAGGACAAAAAAGGTGCAAAATTCATGTGGCAAACACACGGCTGTAGAGGCAATGGAGAAGGGCAGCAGGCAAAATGGCAATGCTGGGGAGAACTATAAAGCAGCACTGAGTGACTGAACTCAGAGGAGCAGATAAGCCACACCTTGTCACTATGCCCCATCCCCACACTAAGTAAAGATATATCCAGAATTAGTTGGACACAATAAGAAAAATTAATTAACTATAATCACTCTCCATGATAATCGGCCACCAGTTTTGCTCAAGAAGTGTCACAGTCACTGCAAAGTCCTTCCACGTGCAGCACTGGAAGGTGACGCTCTCCAGCATTCACCATCAAACCTGGATTGATGCCATTTGCTCTTTTAAGAAGATTTCTCCTCAGTTTAAAAGCCTCCAAAACTTATTTTGCCTTTTTTTTTTTCACCGCAGAGTTCTGCCCACGCTATTGTAAAGTCACCAACAAAGCCTTCTCTCATGAGAAATCTAACATATGTCCCCACACAGCTTCTCTTTTCTGTGCTATATTAAGATGGTATCTTCCTGTTTCATGTAACACATGGTATCATATTGACATGAAATGCAAGGCAGGAAAGAGAATCCTTGTGCCATATGCCAACAGAAACATACTCCTCTGGAAACAAGGGCAAAATAAAAGCTAATTTATTTGCTATTTTTTGATCAAAGACCACTTCAGTCCTGGCCTCGTGAGGCTCAACTCAGAAATAAGACAAGTTATTTTTCTACCTACAGTAAAGCATGGGAGATTAGGAAGCAGGAAATAGAAATTACACTCAGCATCCACATTTGTATTCACTGTGTACCGAGCAGTCACAGCCCTGATGGCTGAGCAGCATCTTCTGAGGGAACTCATTAACTCTTTAATATATGGCTAAACAGAAGCCAATATCATTCGATACACCGGCAAGACATGGAAGAAGATCTTATAAAATAAAAATCATACAATGGTATTTTCTAAGACTGTACTGGTGCTGGGATGCAGTACGAATCCTGAGCTCTGCCTGATGAATCACAGTGATTTGCTCTTTTTAATACAATCAGGGCTTTGCAAAACTGCAAGTAAAGGAAATGCCGAACTGACACCATTAAAATCAAAGTAGCAGCATCTACTATAAATCAGAGCAGAAAGTCTAATTGTGAAGAGAAAAAAAAGCAGAGGGACAAGCAGATGAGTAGAAAGAATGAGAAGGAATATTAAAGTAAAACAAGAGTGATTTGAGGAAGTCCATACAATGAAAGAAAGAAGGGAAGTAATGTCATCACTGCAGATATGACTCAATGCACACTGAAAAAGTAACACTGACTGAAAAAAGGGAAACTGGGTGCTAGAAGCACAGCAAACGGCAGCAGCTTTCAGGCACGTTTCTGGCCTTCATCAATCAAACGGTGTTCTTGGCCAAACCTTCTCTTTCCCTGCTAGGTAATGGTTAAAGAGGAGACAGTCACACACGGAGACTGAGCTTCTGAGGTCAGGGAGGCACAGAACGCACTGACTGTGGTCCAGTCTGGCACTTGGAAAAGCTCGGCACTTCCCCTGACACTACCCCACAGCACTGGCAATGGGAAGATACACCTGTCTTTCAGTTCACTCTAACAGGGCTGCCCGTGACACCGCAAATCAGATCTGACAAACGGGAAGTGCTTTACCTTATAACCGCAAACATGGAGTTGAAGTTCTTGCACTCCCGACAGTGGAGGGCAATTTTAATAAAATGCTTAATAATCTTCATCCTTTTGAGTTGGTTGGGCTCTGCTAAAATCTCCATGGCGACCCAGAAGGTCTCTTGATTTATGACATCCTCAAACTGCTTCAAGTGAGCATTTCCTGTTTTGGAGTCCAGCTTATAAAGGTCGTCGATGTACTCTGTGGGCTCAATGTTACGAAATAACTCGAAGTCTCTCATGGAAAGCTGAGTGGCCACCTCAATGGTGCTCAGCTGCAGGAGGGAAATTTGGCTCTCTTTCAGCAGCTCTTGAGCATCCTCATCTGAGCATAAGGTTTCCGTCTCCATGTTGTTTTTCAAATAATACCTAAGGACAATCGAGTTGCAACACAATGTTAGAGATGCTCTTCAGAGGGTGTGTGAGCACAAAGACACTGAACCACGGCCAACCAACGCAGCCAACCATACCGACACCACAGAGGTGTTTGGAGGAGAGCATTTCCACCCCGTTGGTGACAATCGAGAATAAGAGGCAAAGAGAGAGGCAGGGACGGCACACCCTTTGTACATTATGTATCTCATCCTTCAGCATTCCGAAGCTGTTTCAGTCCACCTCTTTGCTAACGTTTCTGTGCTGTACTCAGTAAACACGCTGCAGCTTTCATCTTCAAAAAAGGTCAGCTGCTTTTCCATTTGGCAATTTAGCAGCGAAATAACACTTTAAATGCACATTAGCCTTGAGAAATCTCTCATTTATGTATTTCTCCACTTCTTAAACAAATTGAGTGTGGTTTCTTACGTAAACATAGTGTGGCACATTAATATTTACATGAAGCTCACAGTATTCAGGAAATGAAAAGGTATCTGGAAAATTAATTTCCATGGTTCAAAGCAATTTGCTTTCAGATATAAAGAAGTTTATTTCTCATAAGGTCTCTCTGTTGCCCAGCAGAGAAGAGACTAAAGAAGTTTTTACTCAATAACTTCTTTCTGGCACAGATCAGGTCATCAGATAAAGCCGAAGCACTTTACATGTCAGAAAACATTCGTAACAGTTTACATAAAAATGGAAGAATTTATCTCAGGTTAGTATCAGTTCATTGCAACGTGACATCACCGAGAAAAGTTAACTGCGTGCCTTAATCCTGAAGTACATATGGAAAGTGTCAGACGAAATACAAGCTTCTCTTATTAAGTGAAAGCCAGTATATGTTATCCTGATTTGCTGAATTTAGCTCTCATAAAGAGAGTTTGCTGTAAAGTCAGGGAGGATGTTTTTGCTTAAGGAAGGTGAAACAGGAAGAGAAGGAAAGAGAAGGAAAGCATTACTGACGTTTACTGGCTTACTCTCCTAACAGACACCCGTCTGCTTTCCTTAAAACACCACTCCACACCGTTCTTTCAGACACTTCAACCCGAACAGGCAAACAAATCCCAACCCAGCCCCAAACAAGGCTGCATTACCGCCCATTGAGCTGAATCCTGTCGGCCAACTTTGAGAACTGATCTGGGAGGCGGCGCTGTTTGATGACCCCCTCGGGGCTGACGGACACCTCACACAGGGAATAGGTCTCCGGGGCTCCGGTCAGGTTGAACTCATTGACGGCGTGACTCACCACCTCCTTGGCCGTGGTGTCCTTGCTGATGATGATGTAACAGCTCTGCTGGTCTGCTTTGAAAACTCTTATTACTTGGTCTGGAATATCTGAAATAACAGAAGAACACGTTTAAAGCAGGAAGTTACTTCTCCTGTGAAAAGACATTTTCAAGGTCATTTTCTGCAGCGTTTGGTAAATGTCCATTTAAGTACTCAGTCTTTGAATGGAAAAAAAGAGGACTCTTTCACCTCTCTGCATTGCCACAACTGAATTAACTTCTATGCTATCCCACGAACACAAAGTACGAGACACATCCAATGACTGTCCTGTACACCGTCCTTCTCAGTGCACACCAAAATCCTTGAAAGCATTGCTCCTTTTTGGCTCCTTTGCCTGTGATCCAGCATTGGGTGCCAAGGTGCTCCTCCCAGGGAGGTGCATGCAGATGAGAAGGAAGACCTGGCTGCATCTGTGAACAGGCTGCACACTCTTACACTCCCCCTCTCAACCTGAAGGAACTCAGCTGCTGCCAGCAGCTAATTCTTTTGCCAGTGCACCTATTTATAACATATTTTATGAATTATAAACGTGTCAGAGGACAGTTTTATCTGGGGCAGACTACAGCATGCAGCAACTATCTACAGAAATACATGTTTAGTTTATAATTTGACACTTGGAAATAATTCTCTCCATTACGGTTATTACAGATTCTCAAAATATCACTGATAGGCAAAAAAAAAAAAGTCTCAGGCAAATGTATCAGTAAGTGCCACAGCAGAGATGCCCAGGGCTATTGCAGAGGTGCCTCCTCCTCTCTCTGTTACTTGCACAGTTTAATAACCCCGGTGGTAAGAGCCACATCCACAGACAGAGGCTGGCCAGGCAGGGCATCCCCTGCCCCAGGGAATTATTTGGGAAATGTCTGCACTCATTAAAGCCATCACAGATGAACACAAGAGCCAAAACATCTATACCATGTCATTAGCATACCTAAAAATCAGAACACACTCAAGTTTAAAGCCCAAACTGAAATCTAGTTTGGAAGAAAAGAAATGCCATGCAACCAGAACACGATATGACTTGTAAGTAGCAGGTGATGGAAACAAGCACACGTTCATCTCATCACCTTCTCTTTTAAGCAGGTAAATATTAGTAAGAAGTACTTTCCTACATACCATTCAAGGTCTGACTGAACAGGACGCATTTCCAGTTTGCATGCACAAATTTTAGTTAGACAGAGTTCAAAAGCAGAACAAACCCAATCTCAAACTGCATTACCATCCAGTTTCCATAAGAGGGATGCAAGTAATTACATTTGTTTAAAGCAAGGTCCCAGAGAAGTGAAGCAGCCTGTCTGATACGTCTTTCAGCATATCAGTGGCAGAAATGGGAATTAAATGAGGCATTCCCTGCTTCAGCCCAGCACTCTGTCACGAAGCTGCAGAGCTCAGGAGGAGCAGCTATGGACTTAAAGGGAAGCTCACAGGACACGACTACCCACTGCCCAGACAGTACAACTACATCAGTACAACGTGTTATGTTATCAGGCAAGCCATGCAATATTAAGGCCTTCAGGATGCTGTATATTGGGATACTTACAGTAAAACCCAACAGCTGCGGGCAGGAAAGAAAGAGAAACACTGCGTCAACACCAAATCAAGATGTAGATGTTTACAAAACTTAAAAAGTATGTACTAGATGGTCAGAAATACTTTGGTTTTCTCTAGCATTCCAAAATAATTGCATAGCTGTTATGGTATAGTTGTGAAGGACCAGTAATCCACTGCTCATATTATGCAGTAACTTGTACAGCAGTAGATTATTCTTAGAGAACATGTGAGTAGCTCTCTCTTCTCTCATGTAGACAGTAAGAAACTGGGTCCCCACAAAGAAAAGGAACTTATTTGCTATGGATATTTATGCGTTTGATAGGATATATTTGTTCGTTTTAAAGGGGAAAGCTGCAAGTTTACATAAACATAAGCTGTAGCCAGAAGGCACTTCACAGAATATATAATTATGCACAGAACTTACATCTGAAATAGGGAAACGTGATTCTGACTTGACATGTTTAGAGGCAGCTGCATGTAACAGCAAACACCTCCTGCAGCCACCCTATCTACTGCGTTCCTTCGCTACCAGCCACGGAAGCCCAGACTGCAAATCTCAAAACACTTTTCAGTTTTTCAGACATATAACTGAATAAACTTAAAGTCTGCAAGACTTAATTATATAAAAAATATAATTAATTGTGTTGGTACCAAAGTTGCCTTACTCTATCCACGATACTGTTTGAAATATATACTAAAAGATGGTGGATGGAGAAGTCAAGCCACAGAAGTATTGGCATTGGGAAGAGATGATAACACAAGGTGCAGAGGATGACAACCTGCTTCCACCAGAGCTCTGGTAAATCAAAGACATTTATGGGTGGAAAAAGGCATTTATTTATTATTTATTTAAGAGAAGCTAGGTCTCACACTGCAGAAAAGCAGAGAACAGAGGTTTGGGCTGTCTGCGTTTACACTGAATTGCCAGTTTGGACCTGTTAGGGTCACAGGACAAAGAGGTAACTGCACTCAGTGTGTTTGAAGCTGGCAGAAGGTCTAATTTTCCCCCCAAAACCGACTGCCTTATAATTACCAAACTCATGCTCCTGTTTACCTGAAGGATTAGAGAAATCCAGAATGCTCGTTGTAGGCTGCAGCAGGTCGGGGCTGCTGGATGAGAGCGTCCCAGGAATAGGCATGATGGCCAGGCTGTGCCGGCACTGCCGCGTCCCAACGATGCTGTCGTCCTGCGATTGGCTCACACCGCCATCGCTGCAAAACAAATTGGTTTCCATCAGGTGTGTTAAGTCCTGCATGATCAACATGGGATGAGTGAATCTTGGGAAAAATAACAGCAGTCAGATGTTTTAATTCAATCCTGTAGGCAAGCTTTAAGAAGAGAGAGCGAGGGAACGTATATTTGAAAGTGTTCACTGGGACAGAAAAACCATTCTGGTCTTGTTCTGCAGTTCAGGCCTCATGGCGGCCTTCTAATCTTTGAAGGGAGCATATAAACAGGAGGGGGAATGACTGTTTATGAGGGTGGATAGTGATAGGACATGGGGGAATGGTTTTAAACTAAGACAGGGGAGGTTTAGGTTGGATATGAGGAGGAATTTTTTCACCCAGAGGGTGGTGACACACTGAACAGGTTGCCCAAGGAGGCTGTGGATGCCCCATCCCTGCAGGCATTCAAGGCCAGGCTGGATGTGGCTCTGGGCAGCCTGGTCTGCTGGTTGGTGACCCTGCACATAGCAGGGGGTTGGAACTGGATGGCCATTATGGTCCTTTGCAACCCAGGCCATTCTGTGATTCTATGATTCAGATTTACTGCATTTAAAAAGAAATAAAAATAATAATAAAAAATAAGCAGCATGGACGTGTCTGAAGATACAAAACAGCTCCAATAAGGAACAACTGCTGTTCAACCAGGAGAGCCCAACGCACCTGAAAAGTTTTGGAGGCAGGATGCTGAATCGAGTCTTGTCTAAGATCTTCCTGATTCTGTTTCTCCCACCAGATACGGTGTTTGCTTTCAACTTCTTGTTTCCTTTCTCACGGGGGAACATCTGTTCCACATCTCCAGGCATATCTGGGATGGAGTAACGGTTGTTTTTCTTTTCTGCAATTTTTGGGATATGTGGAATTCCATTCTTCTCTTGCCCTATCCTGCAGAGCAGCTCCTTAAACACTGCAAGGGAAGATACAACCATTGTGATTTACCTTTGCACACCTAAACCTTCGTGTTGCATTCTTCTTTCCCCTCAAACCGTTGGTTTCCCCACATGCCTGCAGAAAAATTAAAGCAGAATCCAAAACGAAAAGGTAACCCATTGCCAAACCAGGCTATGGATTACATTTTAATCTGGATTCTAAGGGGGCAGGTCTTTTCCCATTGAAGGTTTGCTGTGGAATTCCTTGGCAGAAGGTCTAACCCCAAACGTTTAACAAAAAACGATGCCCCATTCTGCACAGCAGGACCCTCCTGGCTACTTTCAGAACGAGCACAAACCTCAGCAAATCTAATGCAGGTATTCTAGCCTTCACAAAGGCAGTCAGATCAATAAAAAGGAACCTCAACATTCACATCAATCTCCTCTACGTATTTAATGACTGTCGCTGTCTGCATCTTTGGCAACAGTGCAAATGCATCCTGAAGAACTTCAGGACAGCTCGGAATTTTTCCTTCAGTAACACATGGGTGCATCAAACCTCCTTCTGCATTTATCAAACGAAGGCAGTCAATTACTGACACTCCCAAAAGATGTAAGGAAACAAAAATGGCCCTCATTGTTTCTGTTTCTTCCCACAAATAAAAGGTAAAATCAAATTGTTCAAACTGGTTTATGGGGGTTTTTCTGTTTGTTTTGGGGTGTTTTGTTTTTAAATCTGGTACTTTCTGTTGAAAACATATTGCCAAGAGAAGGCAGCACAGTGCAGAGCTGATTTCTTAGCCCTACAGACAAGGCATGAGGGACTTTATGTACATTCACAGCCAAACTGCATATTTCTATTATGTGACACAAATTGTGGCTACAATCCTTTACCATATAAACTCAGATCTAAGAATGGGGATTGCCCATTGCCAATACCAGGCACTTAGCACTCAATTAAAAGGACAGAATCACAAGTACTGCAGTTCAAAGCAACTTCACGACATGAATTCATTAAAACACATCAGAGAAACCATCTTGAAATTTTATCAGCTTGCAGGAAAAGAGGTTAGAATCCATTTGTATGTAACCATCACTGCCTCGGCTGCAGCAGTGCTTTATTTTATGCCATTTCATTAGTCTAGTCGACTGATTACTGCAGTCATTCTATGCTGTCATTAGAGTTATGATAATAAACAACAGCTCAGATCTTAAAACTTTTTACCTCCATAGTGATAAACAGAAAATCATAACTGAAAAGCAAACTCATAGGGAACACGGGCAGGTAACCAGTGGAAGGAAATAGGAGAGGGGAACCACCATTAGCTCTCGGATACCACTGCAGAGGAAGGATCTATCTGCTATGTACAGCCTTGTTCTTTCTGTAGCTATGGTTATTCTGTTTCCTGAACAGGATTACGGAAAGAGAACAGATGGTTTGAATGAGAGTTTAAGGAGGTATTTATGTGTTTATATTCACACTGACAATTAAAAGCTAACATTTATATACTACACCACTTTTTATATTCCCTTATCGATTTGAGATATAAAGGCCATTTATGCTATTGTTCTTACTGCCATCATAAAAAGTTTTATGAAAACCCAGTTTGACATTTTTGCTGTTTCTTGGCAAAATATTTTGGCCCAGCTCCTCTGGCTCTGCGTCAGCCCTATCGCATGCAGGGACACTAAAGCTGCTTAAGCAGCCGTTTGAGGATTTCTCAGGGAGCAGAGCGCTGGCTATGCTGGCTCAGTGCCACCCAACGTGCAGCACGTGGCACACTCTGAGCAAATGGAGGCACAACGAGGGGACTCCTGTGTGATCTTTCACTCCTAGAGCAAGTGGGAAGAAAGGTGAAATCCTGCTGCACTCCTAGAGCCAGAGAGACTGAGGTTTTGTGCACACACACAGAAATACATCAGCTCTGAAGTCTACTCACCGAAAATGTTTGTTTTTACAGTAATGGAGAGATGAGTATTGTTCCTTAAGATTTCGAGAGCTTTTGCAAATGTAATATTCTCAAAGTTCTGTCCATTTACTTCCATTATCTTTAAGGAGAAATGCAAATTGAACGATTAGAATAGCTGTATATAACGGATTTACTTTACAACAGTTACAAATGTAAATGCGACAACACAAGCATGTTAAATACTTGCCAGAAGTTATCATACCATCTTTACCATCTTTAGTAGTTGTACCATGAAAGCATTCTTTGTAAAATCACTGTTTTGATTACCCCACTCAAGTTCCATTCTGTAAACGAGCCAGGAGCCCCATTCCTATCCATCCACTGCTTTCTGCACCTGGTGGATCACCAGCTGCAGGTCTGGTATTGCAACCAAAGGACAGACCAACTGCAGGGCCCCCAGGCTCCCCCAGCCCCAGACTGGGATGCTGTACACCCAGAGAGAATCAACCCAACAGAACAACATGACGGCTTCAACCCAACCATATCTCCTCTAAGAAAGTGTCCTAAAGCAGCCACAGCTTGCCACAGTTTGGCTTCTTTTCCCCATTTTGTTTTTGAAATACCCAAATACTTTAGATACTTTGAATACTATTTAATAGGAACACATATTAAACGTACAAACCTAAAGTATTATTTATTATCTTCTTGCTTTTTTTTTTTTCTCCCCACTCTTATTTAACAGTCAACAGTATAACCTTTCCTCCTGGAAACAATAGCCAAAAAGTTGGCTAAACCAAATATTTTACTTCAAAGATGGATGTTTAAAATTAGCTACCTTTGCACTTCTTACCTGATCACCACGTTTAAGTCCAGCTTCTGCAGCCTTACTGCCAATTTCCACAGTCTCAACAAAGATACCAAAACCTTTGTCGCTTCCTCCAAGAAGGCTGAAAAAGAGAGGTGAGTCCCTAGAAGGCTTTTGCAAGGTAATTTGTCTCCATTTTGCCTTGGCAGCACAAGCAATATTCAGCAATCTGAGATGTCCTTTCATTTTCTGTAACACAAGAGACATGAAACTGAGTGTGATGGTTCTCTTAGTAGAAATGGAAAAAAAAGTTGTACAGCAAAAAAAAAAGTGTCAGAAAGAGAAATTATGATTCTATGTATCTGGATCTTAATAAACCTTCTGCAGTGAAGCAGAGACACAGAAATGAGTGCCATGTGTACTATTTTATGAGAGCTTTGTACCTAAATATATATTTAAGAACAAATATGACCATGTTAAAAGCCACCTATTCAGTGCTCTCTTATGGACCACAATGTGTTAACCCTTGCAAACACACTGGAAAATGGAAATGCATAATGTTACAAGTGTGACAGTTGTCCTTTTTCACTCGTACCGTATTTTCTAAGTTCTTTTCAAATTCTTCCAGAAATCGAGTCATAGCAGGATCGCCTTCAAAGTCATTGAAATGGTTGTTCACCCACAGTAAAACCACTCTGGTAACCTGAAAAGAAAGCATACATCAAAATATGTTTTTTTCTCCCACAGGCTGTAATCTACAAGCAAAAAAAGCATACATGACAGAATAACAGATCACAGATTAATGCATTCCTTAGCAGAAGCAGAAGCCATCTGCACTTGAAATCAACTCCTGATTTCCTTTCCTTGTGGAGATGAAAGAAAAAAACAAGTATCAGACATCTTTGAATCTGGCTGATTACATCACCCAGCACTTACTGGTGCACTCATCTACCTTCAGGTCTTTCTTCCTTCTGCCTTTCATAAAACAGATCTTTTTAAAGCCTCCTAATTACATCCTCTCCTAGGCATTGTCACAATGTGACAATAAAAAACTTTCTTCTAAGTTTTGAAGCTAATTGTTTGGGTTGCATCTGTGTGTGCTACAGTTACTGCCATTCATGACAGAGGCACTGCAATGGGCTGCCCAGAGAGCAGTAGAGCCACCGACCCTGGAGGTGTTCAAGGAACGTTTGGACGTTGTGTTGAGGGACATGGTTTAATGAGAACCATTGGCGACGGGTGGATGGTTGGACTGGGTGATCCTGTAGGTCTTTTCCAACCTTCTGATTCTATGATCCTGTGATTCTAAGTCAATCTGGCAACTACTTTATCCATCCGCACTATTAAGAAATGCTAACCCAGGGCAGTTTCTCTTCTAAAAATAATGACTTCCTCTTCTCTTTGCTGAGATTGCTTTCTTTTACTTTCCTTCTTTACATTCATTTTCTTAAAAGAACAGTTGTTGCCAGGAGTACATGGAAAAAGGGAGCAGCAGTAACCATAGTGAAGGAGCACAGCCAACTTCTTCCACAAAAACCTGCACTGCTTTCATAGTTGAGTTTCCTTCGGCTCCATCTCGAACTTATAAAACTGATGGCCAAGAATTTTACTGCCACCATTTTCAACAAACTGGATATGGATACAAGTTTCAAGCCACGTGAATTTTCCATACATACGTGCATACAGTTACACAGAGCTAAACATGGTTCTATTCACAGAAGAGTTATTATCAGCAGCACAGTTTACTTTGACTTCACAGTAAGCTACTCTAATAAGATAAGTTCAGAACACTGAAAAACTCTACAAGGAAAGATTATGGAAGGTGAACACAAAGCTGCTGTGAGAACGAAGGTGGTATATCCAAGAAATCATGAACAAAATTTCCCCGAGTTGCTGATAAAAAAGAAATAAATTAGGATTTCAGAGAGACAGGCATTTAAATCTTAAAATTAAATGGGAAATCATCCTGCAGAAGAGAAGCAGCAACACACCTCACTTTGCAGAGAACACCATACATGTACACGGTGCTCTGGAGGCTGGAACCCACCTTATCCCTGAGGCTGTCCACTGTGAACCACTCCAGGAGCTTATTCCCAACTTCCAAGGGGCTCGTTAGAAACGTTCGGTACGTTAAGAGGAAATCTTCGATGTAGGTTGGATCCACAATAGAATGTTCTTCTATCAAGTGCATGATGAGCCGCTCAGGTGTTGCCTTAAAAATGGAATGCAAATACAGCTGATATCTCCTGCCAGTACCTCTCTCAGAGAGTCCCTTTAGCATAAAACCGTGTTCCAAACTTCAGTTTTGGAAAACTCGAGGAAAAAAAATACACTAATATATTTAAATCAAGTCCTCATGTTCCTCCCAGACCATTCTGCAGCTTGTAACTGGCCAGAACAATCTGTAACATCTCATGATTTTGTTTATTACAAACAGTATAAGCTCTTCTTCCAGACTACAGAACCCAAACCACTACACAAGGAGTGCTGTCAGTACGAACCCCAGAGGTCTACGTTGATTAAAAGACATATGGAAGTAGATTTGTAGAACAATATAAATTCCTTAGGATTAAATTTTCGAGGTGAGACAGACAAAACTGAACAGGAGTTCCAGATTTAAACTAAAATGAATAAAGGTTTAATTATTAAAGGTTTAATAGATTAATAGAAAGAATGGGAAGCAATTCACCTTGATAACAATGTGTCCTTTTCTGGTTCCACTGCGATCCAGCTCCCTGTGTTCCTTTACCATAACAATTTCTCCTTCTTCCTCAACTTTATGAGTGTTTTTTTCCACATGGTTCAGAATTCTCCAGTAGTCTTGCTGGGCGATACACACAAACTGTCCCAGACAACATGTGATCATTAATAAATACTCAAAACATGAATGTATCCTCATGCCCCATCTCTGGGCTGCTCTGACACAACCACCGTAGCACAGTACTTGTTATTAGCCCCAGTCTGTGCTGCCCAGCTACACGAGAAAGTTATAAATAGAGGAAAATAGAACAGATCAGCATGTTATGTCTCCAAAACATAACGATAATCATACAGAGAACAAACTCTGCAAAAGCTGGATATGGCTACTGTCTGTTTATCTGTTCTTACCGCATGTCAATCACATACATAGCACAACTAGGGTGAACTAAGGTTACATTTCAACAGAAAGCAAAAGTTCCTGTTTCTCACACAATAGCTGTGTAAAATAACTAACTCAGCGTACAACTAAGCTAACATAAGCAGAGCCCCTGGCCCATCCAATACCAACCTCCTTTCTCCTGCTCCTGGAATGAAGACCATGCCTTAAGATGAAAGAAGTTTGCTGTCTTTCATTAGATGTTTGGAAATATGAACTAGATGTGCAGAGTTGTGATCTTACCTGACAGTCGTCTACTTTGGTTCTGACCACTCCATTCATGTACTGTTTGTCCAAAGAGGGAGTGATCCCAAAACTATTTCCCATGCAGAGGCTCTCACTCTTCCCATCAGGATAGCTGATTTCCACCGTGCCATTTAAAATAACATACCAAGAATCGAGCTAGAGGGAGTGAAAAACAAATTTAAAGAGCGAAGCTCATTCAAAAAATGGCATAAGCTGTTCCAGCACTCTTATCTCAGAAAGCTTTATTCTTGCAGTCTCCAGTTTGTTGCCACCACAGTTTTGCAACATGTAATTCACCAGAAATGTGTACTGTAAAGCAAGCAATGAAGCTGACTGAAACAAGAATGCTTTTCAGCATTCTTCATTCATTTCAGTACTAATTCAGTAGGGAGCAATACTGATGAATAGATTGCTTTTTAATCAGTGTGCTAATTGCTACAGTATATTTATACTATTTAATGAGCATGAGGGCTCTTCCCCCCACTCGGTCACTACTGGAAACAAGAGTACATTCAGCCCCCATGGAGCACTGATGGGCTGCAGCCATCTCACATCTCTGGATCGAAGGACAGGGAAAGGCTGCAGGTGAGAATTCAGAGCAGCAACGTTGGGGGTCCAACCACTGCTTAACTGGCAACTGCTTCCAATGTAGATCTTTAGGTTATGTTACCGACGCTACTGTTCAAGGATCCATCTCCATGATAGTGTGTAAAAAAAAATTACACTGTAAGAAGAGAGTTATTTGACCAATGGAAATTATGCATTCTTCTGTACGAGTAATCTCTGAAACAAACTGCTTGATTTTAGCACTTAAACTGATAGTAATCCACAGCATAAATTACTGAATGCTGTTTTTGTTGTGGATTTTTTTCTTCACTCTGCCACACTGAAGCGCTGAACAAGGAAGTCAAGAGCACAGGGCAGAATCTAGCACATAGACGGACTGAGGTTTATGGAATTTGGAAGTGGGTCATGGTGAGAGATGAGGAATTCTCTAGCTTTCAAGAGTGGGAGAGGGGCAGAGAACATCCCCCAGCCCGTCTCACTTGCAGCCTTCTGCCCACGGTGCTTCAACTGTGTTGCCTGCGGTTACTTACTTCCTGGCCATCTTCAAGTATGATGGCTCCTGCTTGCTCCACTACTTCAAATATCATCACTGAGCAAAGTTCTCTTCTCACAGACATCGTCATGTTTGCGAAGGCAGGGAGTTGATGCATAAATTCCAATAATTGCTCTGTTAGACAAAGAAAACACTGGTATGAAGGCTGCAAGGCCCAGGGGTTCCTTAGATATCATGCCCTCCCACAGGTATATTAAACCTCAGATTAATTCTCAGAAGGAACTGCTCAGTGGTGTTACAATCCTTGTTAGTGCCTGCAGCTAAATGAGCCCAGTATGCGATTTGTCATCAGAACCTGGGGAAAAAAACCTTGGCTCTGCAGTCCTGATCGTGCCCTGATTGACTCTTATGGCAGCAATCTAGCGAAGTGTAAAAGCACTTCAGCTTCAAACATTCAGAAGAAATAAAAATACCCTTACTGTACAGTAATTATAAGTTTATCAAGAGCATGGAACACTTTTCAGAGTTTAGAGAAGTAATGGGAAGTATAGTAGAACCCAAATTTTGCCATTAGCTAATGCCAATTTCCAGTTAGGCACTGCAATGAATTATTTTCCTTTCAAATGTCTTGCAGTTTACGATTAAGCTTATCTACACTGCAGCACCAGTATGTTCTCCCCAATGTTCCATAATTAATCAATTCAACAGTCACAGGCAGTCAGAATTACCACGTTACCCTCCTGTCAACAGATCCAATGATTGCAACACTTCACACACAGTAAGGGTTTCAAAGCCTGTTTTTTCAAAGTACTTGAATTCTCAGAACAAATGCTCTTCCAGATAGAAGGAAAGTCCTTTACTTAACAGTATCCCTAGAGCAAAGTGATCTCTGGAAGGCATCATTCACAGTGATGATGATATACATTTAATATTAGCTTAACAGTTTACATGTATGCTCTCCGACTGAAGTTACATGGCACAGGTTTATACAAAGATCTGTTCTTTTCTCCTCACCAATATCATCATCAGTTTTATCTGCAGGCTCTTTCTCAAGGCACTCTCGTACAACATCTCGCCCTAGAAGTGGATCTGAAGTTCTGTCAATATCTTCGTCTTCCTCTTCTTCTTCATCTTCAGAGTCTACAGGTGCTTCTGGAAGACCTGTTAAATCAACATCTCCCATCTCACTTTCTGTAGCCTACAGAGAAGACATCCATCAGATAAAGACTTCAATGATTCCATTCGATTAATTTCGGTCTTATCTTAGTAGAGTTAATAATACAAAAAATTATATGACCAACAATTTAAAGTAGAAAATAGACATTATAAATATATACCCGTGGCATAAAGCAACACCATGCTACAGAGTTATGACCACAAGTTCTGAATACAAAGTTAGATTACTGGGCACGTGCTCTCTTTCTTTACTAATGACACTCCCAATGATCTGCAGGCAATACAAGCCCATCAATACCAACTGTGTGACATCGAGGGACAAAGATTATCGTCTGATGGCTGAGTGGATACAATTAAAGGGAACTGATCTTATTTTTAATGTCAGTATTGTACAGTGGTTTTAGTCCTGGTGTACCATCAGTGTGTCAGGTGGAGAGCAAAACTGAAAAAAAGAGATGAGGACGACTACTCCTGTCCCTGCTGGCCAACTCTCACTTCTTTATAGTGCTCAGTCCGTGGGAATTCACGTGAACAAATGGCTTCTCACAACTTAAGGCTTAATATTAACCAAGTAGCAATACCAAGGTGTAATACAGTAATAACACTAGTCATCCAACGTCTATAGACACATTTCTGCTGCCATCAATTGATGGCAATATAGACATCAAACTGAGCAGACACACGAAGCCACAGTTTAAGATAGAGAAATGCTGGCACCAGAAAGCAGCATCACACAAGAATTGTTTGCAATACTTTCTCATGTAAAGTTTAAATGATGTAATGGAATGAAAATAACTTTCCAAACAGATGGAAGGCAAGAAAAAAAAACCCCAAAATCAAGCAGTTTCAAACTTCCAGTTTCCACAGAATACCTCCTCAATCATTTTGTCTTAATTCAAGGCAGCATGCAACTGATCAATGGACACCCATTGTAAGATCCTCTGTAAACAAACTCCCACTGGCAGTTGTTAGACACAGATTGTTTTAACACTGATTTCCATGATTTTGTTTTTTAAAGTGCCATCAGTCCACCACGTATCCTGAACACATATATTCAATTCTGGTACATTTTCAGAGGCACACATTTGAGAAGATGGCAAAAATACGAGTATCTATGCCCATCTCCTTTACTGTCATTCACTTTTACAACCATCAGAAGAGCCCCAGTGGAACCTTCCCCCACAGTCAATTAGAATATTGTTCATTAACACCAATTCCCTGACGTGCCTACAACATTTCACTTCCAGACACTTCATGAGAACAGCTGGAGAGCCAGCGATGAGCTAACGACTCCACCACAACGCAGAGCTGTTAGATGTCTCTGCTCCATTGGGTGCAACCCAATGTTTGATGGCAGGATATTAAAAAGGAGATGGAGCACTCTCTGCTCTTCCGAAGTGAGAAATATTTATCAATAACTCAGTGACGGTTACTAATCCTGTCTCCTGTCTACTTCTTGAAGCTCCAGACATGACATAAGCAGCGCAAGTGCTGAAGCACTGCTGTTTTGAAGTCTGAGTTGCATCACCAAAGCCAGCATTGATTCGATCAGCAGAGCGCTGCCCCCACGCTCCTCACAGCACTGCCAATGCAAACCCAGCCCTCGGGCAGATGGAGCACCACTGCCCTCTGCACCAGGCAGACAAACACCGGTCAGGTATATTCCTGAGGTCTTTGGACTTGTCCTCCTCGTTATAATTATCCACCAAACCTAATAAAAAAGGCTTACGTGACTTAACAAAACATTTCCTACAGAGTAGGGTGGCAAAACATAGGGTTAAATCTGTTTTTATTACATCACTTTACTGGCTTGTGTAGCTCACACATTAACAGTTTTGGAATTAAGCCGAAGTGCAAATTGTGCTTGGAGAGCCTTGGCAGCACATGCTCAGTGCCGCGTTTCATTCTAAGACCTTTCCAGCATCTCTTCATCTGAACAGCCCCAATTCATATGCAGTTTCCCAGGCAGAGTAAAACCGAGTATAGAACCAATTCCCACTTCAATAACATTAAGCTAAGGTAACAAAATGGAGGATACGGGTCCTACAGGAAAGTGATATTCAAAATGGGCATTGGACTGCACGGAGCAATCAACCAATCTTCCCTTTCCCTGATAAATCAGTTACAATTTGATCAAGCTCCATTCTTTACTAATTTACAACAAATAAACCAGAAGCTCCAATCCTCAGACTTGGCACGAATATGGTTTTTCAGGATTGAGTCTATAGGGCAAAAATACCAACTGCCAAGTCAGTGGGAGCAGCCCCAGCAGCACGCACAGCACAGGGCGCTGAGCACCAGCTCACTGCCAAAACCCTTCTTTGCTATTTTAAAATGACACCACTTTTACTTTGTATATCACCTGTTAGCCCCCTTAAGAAGACAGCAAGACTATGTTTGGCAAAGCTTGATCCTAGAGATGTCCGAGCACCGGCAATGGAAGCCAAGGAGCCCTCATAACTTTGGTGATATTGACACGTATTCACGTGAAGGACTCTCTGTTCTGTAATAACTCTGCATGACAGGTAATTTTAGTGCTCACGGCTCCTGGTGCAACCTGCTACTAAGAACATGGGGTTTTTGCTTTCCTTCATGTCAGTTCTTTCAGGGGAAAGCTGTCCAAGGCTTCAGAATTGGCAGGAAAGTTCTTAGTAAAGCCCTAAACCCTGATGCATATTTTATAGACAATCCATTTTAACTTAAAAATCCTTAACCACAGATGGAACTGTTGCTGGGCAGTAACATTGCTGCCCACAAATAACACATACTGCTGAAGTGACAAATGAGAGATGGCAAAAAAAAAAAGAAAAAAAAAAGAGAAAAAACCACTGAGCAGAACTAAACAGATAAGGAAAAATAGATGAGAATTTGTCACTTGGTAAAAGAAGAGCATTGGAAGTCACCGATAAAGGCAATGACTCCATTGCACTCAAAGTGAGACCATGCCCACCCAGGCCTGGACATACAGCCTGGACTGCCTACAGTACCCTTGCTGGCCTTTATAGAGTCTACCCCATGAAAAAGCAAACGGAAATGTTTGCTCACTGTAATACCTGCAGAGTAGCTTTTCCCTGCGGACACCCATTACAGGGCCAAGGGGCTGTTTGCTGAAGTTATAATCCCTCATTTCGACTTATATGCATAACCACACAGCTTCTGCTAAGTGCCTGAACACTGAGCTCTGAAGGTAAGCATATTGTCAGAAAGAGGCTGAACAAAAACAAACATGCAAATTAAATACATTGTTAAAAAAAAAAAAAAAGTAGGAAAAGCTTTCAAATATATATAAATGAAGGTGTGAAGGGAGAAAATGTCATCACAAATTTATTCTCCTCAGCAGCTTTGGTCTCAATGCAACGTGTCTGCAGCCGTGCTGCAGGCAGGGCTCGTTTCTGCTGAGCTCACCTTCAGCTCCTGTGCTCATTTCCTGGTTAGCATCCTGCCCTGAGAAGCAGCTGGAAGAAGTGAAAACTCATTTCAATACTGTCAATGAATAAAGTGTACGCAGATGAACCAAAACCCTTTCCAAATCTTAATAAAAAAATGTTTCATTCTTTGTTTCTATCATTCTAATCCGTTTCCTGCTCTGGAATTATGGTCGCGTTACGCACTAAAAATGAATGTTATGATATCAGTCATTCAAAAGGTCATTTCAAGGCTACATTAATAAGAATTATTCCAAAATACTCCTCCTTTGACATTAATGATAGTCCTGGAGAGCCTGGCACGCAACAGAGACGAAACTGACTGCAAAAGCAAAGGCAACGTTTTCCAATGCTTTATGAAAAGCTTATTTTAATATGAGTAAATTTGTAATTCCTTCAGGGACAGAAATGTATTTCACCACCGTTTGAGTGTTGCAGTGCAGATTAAAGTGCTGCTCCTTCATTTACTCCATTCATGGCATTTTTATTTGTTTAACCATTACGCTCTTTTGGCATTTTCTTAAGAGCAGGAATGCAACATTTCAAACGCATTTAACCACACATGATAAGACTATACCCTCCTTACTGGAATGATATCTGCTTCATCAATAATTCATTGGAAGTGCTTTTCACTTAGTGTAACCCTTCCAAACGGCTCAGGTAGACAGGCTGAGGATGGCCAGCAAAAGTGCCATCAGCCTCAGTGCGTGAGCTGCCCAGGTACCACAGCCACACACACTGTGGGGATTGCAGCTAATTAGTTTTTGAGCCAGGAGAATTAATTCCAAAGGGAGAAAAAGGGGGAAAAAAAGACAACGTGAAGAACAAAGTCTTTCATCATTGCTGCTCGGAATCCAGGCTGCATTTGGAAAGAGCTATTGACAATCAAAGTAATTCTGAGCTGGCTGGTAGAGAGCAAATGGAAAGAAGTAAAACAATAGGTTGAATGGGACGAACACATACAGACTGTAAATGCTTTGAATGTCTCATCTTTGAAGTTAACTTGCAATACTTTGCTGTAAATAAGATACACAACCAGCCTCTCTTTGTCATACTGCACCCAGACAGTCCTCAGCAGAAGGGAACAGGTATCTACATTCCAGCTATACCTACAGAACACTCAACAGTCCCTATTTAGTTGGTAATGTAAGCAGACCTGAACTCGGAAGTGAAAAAGTTGTGCAATTTCTGAGACAAACAAACTGATCTCTCCATCAGAAGTGCACCCATGAACCTAGCTCTGCAATTTGGCACGAGGCAGCTGCTCTGCTTCCTTTACAGATAACGCGCTTAATAAGTTATCTCTTGATGTGCCTCAACTTCTATTCCCAACATGAAACACTGGAATTTGCAGAGTCAGTTGGTGCAGAGAGCATGTTTGTTAGCATGCTTTTGTTTGCAGAACAGGGCATCTGCTGTGTGCAACAAATGCAAATAACCAAGGAAGGTACCTGACAGGCAAAAGGGTTACATGAAATCTGCTCCATAATTCAGCACATAAATCACCACATGTGTCTTTTAAAAGCAACAGCACACGTGCTGGTACACAGAGAGGTGAAAAGCAAGGAGGGAGCTGTGGAGGTGGGAAGCAGCACCGGGTTTGCAGAAGCATTAGGAAGGGGAGGCAGTGATAGACGGCCACTGCTTTGGTGTCACACAATCTATATGCAATTCCTCTTTTTCCAGAGAAAAAGGAGCAGCAACAAGGTGTTCTTAATGGTAACAAGACTGGGGGAAAAGAAACACATCAAAACCAAACCCCACGTCTTCCCTTCATACGATAAGGCAAGAAACAAACCAGAACCAAGATCCTTTTGTAGGCAAGTCTGACACTACATGGGGTAAGAACTTGCTGCACTTATTTTGTTGCATTCCGGACTGCAACTCCACTCATTTTTGTTCTATTTTATTCTTCATCAATATAAACTGTGTTTAGCTGGTATTTAATAAAACTGCAATGAAGCCAAGCACTAACACCAGTGCTCACCTGCACACATACTGTCACCACCACCCTCATCTGGTCACTGTCACCTACCTCACTGCTAACGGAATGTGTGCCAAGGGAAACCCAGAGAGCAAGTGCCATCAGAAGAGCATGCAGATGTCACTGCAGAAATGTTCCCACAAGGTCTGTGCCACAGCTCCTGATGGACTTCCGCCCAAATTCTGGCAGCCAACAGCAAATATAACAAACAACCGTGTGTGGTGAACATCTGACCTCGTGTTTTCTGATAACCAGCCGGCATTACAGCAGCACAAAATGCTACCAGAGCAATTAGGAAAGGCAAAATGCAATTTCCAGCTGGGCGGGGGGGGGGGCGGGAGGCAGGGAAAAAGAGAACTAAGAAACAAATGCAATTCTACCTGATAGATATCAGACAGGCTGCTGCTCCCAGAATCGCTGGCAATGCTGCACCCAGACTGGCTGGAAGGGACGTGAGTCACCTGAGGGTGAGGATTGTCTGTAAGATGCATCTTGGTAAGATCAGCTGGAAGCTGTAAACAAAAGGGAATGGGGGAAAAGGCAGGAAAAAGGAAAAAAAAAAAGGTCATATAAATCTGGTTTGCATGCAAAGTTATCAATAAAATTTTTGTTACATATCTGAATATTCACCTGAAACTTGAGACGTATTGTGAGGAAATGTGGATTTAGATGAAGCCTGCCCAGTGACACCTGTGATCTTATGGCACTGATGCGTAATGATGCATCACCTGCAGAACAAAGGTCTGGCCCTTTGCAGCTCATTGACACACACCAGCAGAACGAAGAGCCCGCGAGATGGCAAAGGCATAACGCCAGCCAGCCACAGTCCTAACCCATCACCTCATCCTGCAATCCAGGATGAAGAACGGAATTCAAAAATGGAGAAATTTGTTTTAAAGGTCCGAAATGCAAAAGATTGTTAAGCTGTCACAAATTGCCATTAAAACCAAAGCAAACCAAACCGATCCTCCCAGCTGTAGATACCAAGCAGCAAACTCGATCCAAACACACAGCAGATCTAACACTTTGAAGACTAATTTTCACCACCAAGAAGTGTTACAGGCTGAAAAAAACTCTGTTGAGGGGAGCAGTAAAAAGGTGGAAGACCTCAGCTGGCAGAACCCAACCCAGGGGCAAAGGAACCTATCTGTGTATGGCAAGAGCTGACACAAGGGAGGTAGGATTTCACTTCAGCATGGATGGGGCACTGGTTGGCTTTGTTTTAAATCCAAAGGAATGCTTCTTACAGTGCACATTTTTGTGCCATACACAGAAAAACAGCAGATACCACTAGTGGATGCAAGGCAGAATATATTCCATATATATTCCGGAATATATATTCTGTCTCCCTTAAAGCCTCCTGAGTTAAGGCACGGGTTAAGCCCCCAAGGCTCTGCTGCTGGTTCCCATAGTGTGGATGGAGGCTGCTCAGTGCAGGGTGAAGTGTGGAAGCTGAATTCCAGCTCTGCTTGCCAGACTCACAATGCCCCACAGCCTTTGGGAATGGCTCAGAGACCTTCAGGGGAGGAAGGAGTGGGATCAGGAGCAGAACCGACTCGGTGCGTTTCCCTGCAGCTCTCCCCCAAACAGCCGCCAAAGAGCCACGCCAGCCCAGCTGCTGTCATTGGCAATGCAAAATGTGAGACGTGTGTGACAAAGGCATTTTTATGTGTTGAGGCTGAGAAGTATTGCTGGAACAAAACGGAGCTCTCAAAACAAAGGGAAGTCAGGTGTGCCATTTGTCTGTACTCCTCACAAATGCACACTGAAGACTAACTCAAACCACCACCACTCCTCCCCAGAGGAGTACTTCTAATCAAGTCATTAATCACTTAGAACTGATCTCCGCTCCCCCAGCCAGCACTCACATTAATTTCCATCGCCTATAAAGCACATGGGCACCCACGATGCTCCAGCTGGACTTTGCCATATGTTATTGGGAAAGACATTTAATGCAAGCTAGGTGTAAGGAAACACTGCAGCATCTCTTTAAATCTGAGAGAGATATAAGGTTTATTTGAGACAAGTGACCTTTAAAGTGCTGCTTGCCACTCTACTCAATCTCCCAAAATAAATCACAGCTTCTGTCTTTTGTGTGTCATTTTTATTACCCAAAGCAATTTTCTTCCCTTCAGAACTCACTAAGCAGCCCTGCGAGCAGC
This sequence comes from Gallus gallus, assembly GCF_016699485.2. Taxonomy (NCBI): domain Eukaryota; kingdom Metazoa; phylum Chordata; class Aves; order Galliformes; family Phasianidae; genus Gallus; species Gallus gallus. The sequence goes on from NC_052544.1 coordinate 16,125,288, forward strand.
GGATGTTTTTGCAGCAGCGGACGCGGGGTGGACTCATGGATGTGGTAATGATGCTGCTGAAAGAGCTTTGGAATTGCCTGAGCTACTGCTGAAAAGCATTCACCGATTCAGCCGTGGTTTTTATATGGGAGAAACTTAAGACACTTGTTCCAAATGCAGCAGCATCTTGGAAGATTATGTGTTAAGGAAACAAGGCCAGAGCAGCAACATCCACTTATATTCACACTGGGATCTTTCAGAAACAGTGCAAAAAAAACAAAAAACAAAAAACAAAACAAAAAAAAAAATCAAAGAAAAGCCTTATATATCCAGTTATCTGTTCCAGAATTGTTCATCTCCTAATTAACCACTCCGAATGTGCACTGCATTTCAATCAATTATTTTATTTATTGTAAACAGAATTAAGGAGCAGCATGCAGCACACTGAGTGCAACTGCGAGCAGCGGTTTGGTGTGCTGGTGCTCCATGGAGCAGCTCTGCTCTTCCCTCATTGAACCAGGTATACTCCAAAGGAGATACATTTATTTTTTATGAAGGCAAATGAAGACATCTTGATCTTACATAGAATTACGAACTTCCTCAAACTCACTGCACGACAAGAGCAGAGCAGCGATGTGATTCCTCCCAGACACTGCTGAGGTTTCCATCCAAGAGCCAACACACTTGCCCAGCCAGTCTAGAGATGCGTGCTGTGGCTAGAAATGGAGAACTTACCTCACACAACACGGAATCACGCCTACACACCACAACCAGACACCAAAAAATTAGAGAAAATTGCAGATTCCTTCCTGCACAGCAGGCAGCACCCAGCAAAGACTCATCGCTTGTGTTTTCAGAATGAGACATTCACAGGGTTACATTCACTGCTACTGAAACTCTTAGGAAGAAGTGTTGGTGCTTCCTTTCCCCAGCCAAAAATACTGACTTCTCCCCCAAAGCTGGCAGCTGTTGGCTGAAGACGAGACGACAGCATGGACAGATAACCCAGCAGGAGAAGCACCATGTTCAATAATCATGGCTGCCTTGGGTTCCATGACAACTTTCTACACAACCAATGACCCAAAGCGTTCTGTGCATCACAGAGAGTGGGTATTTGTGGTCTTAGCATTAAAACAACCCATTTTCCTCTCATCTAGAGGTTTAGACACTCCGTGCCATGGCTAGGTGTAGGAACTGGGACTTCTATCTGAATTATTCATCTAGCCATATGTACCATTCTGCTAAATAGCTAACACAGCAAGCATTTGTCAGCACGGGAGGGAGAAGAGCCACTAAAACCATTGTAGAAACACTCTGTAAAAATCCCTGAACTATTTTGTAAAGATTGTTTCTGTCCATAACTGTCCCTTATGAGGCAGAGACGCTCCGTAGAGCAGCAGCAGCGGTTTGGCACCACGCACCCAAGGCATGCGTCCTTCTCTACCACTTTCTAGTCCAAGCTTATTGACAGAAAGGCTGAATCCCACAGCATCCTCCTAAAAACATACCAGTCTTCCTGCTGCTCTCCATCCCCTAGCAGAAATGTTGAGCTTCCCATGTCCATTGGGTGAGGAGTGAACCAACCAGCTGCACACTCTCATCATCATAACCGACCCAAATTTGCAAAGGTCAGTCCTTTTCCCCCACAGCCATCACTGCTTTGCAGACTGAGTTTTACACATACAAATTTCCACCCCATTTTCCTGCTACGTGGTGCAGTACTGCATCACATTTGGCAACATCATATTTTCCAGACGTCCAGACTGAGGTGTCTGATGGGCAACAATGCAAAGACAGCAAAACCCGCCACATTAGTGGGATGTGTGTGTCTGAGCAGGGATTCTCGATTAACACTCGTTTTCTAAATTAGTCTATATAATTAATTTAGTTTTGCATCAATAGATCCATACCTCTGATGACGCAGGCCATACAAAAAGTGATGTGCCAACCTTCCCCATGACATACGGTGTTCCACAAGGGAGCAGACCATTCCTACAGCCCCAAGCAGAGCACGTCTGCAGTGACATTCCCTTCTGATATAAACACCACTGACTCTCAGCAGAGAAGTCACAGAACACTTGCAAATTAAATTAAAGGCTAATTTTGGTATGGCAGATTTTTAAGACTGCACACGTCCTGTGCAGCATTATGGGATCTTCTTACATGCTGATCACCAATCTACTCTTGAGAAGCACACTCACAATGAGCTTTACCCTGAGGATAAACTTCTCCTGCTGTGCTTCTCGGGAATGCCTAAAAATGAAGGCTATAGAAAAGTCATTGCAGAATTTACAGCACTGAAGTCATGAGTTCCTAGAGGGCAGAAGCTAACACAGGAGGGATAAAGTGAGAATTTAGTCTCTGCATTCCCTGTTCTTTGCAGGGAAAGGACTGAGGCATCTCTCTGGGCACAGGGATCCATGCTCTCCGTGCTGCATTTCCTATGGGACAGAATTTGCTGGTACCTGTCCTGCTGAGAAGCCACGTCAGTGACTCTGCAAGTTTAGAGAATAGGTATCAGCATTTCCTTAAACAGTTTGGATAACCTTAGAGCAGAGGTTGGAAGGGCATTTACAACACGAATTAGCAACATAAATTAACACAGAGGACACGAGACCCACGCACTGACTGACAGTACCTGCAAAAGAAGCCTGACCCTGGTTTGTGGAACACACACAGAGTCACTCTGCAACGAGGATAACAACCAAAGGACTCACCACCAGAATCGGGGCTACTGAAGAAGCACAGCCTGTGCAAGTCCCCTGGCAGACAGCATCCACCAAAAGTGGGAATTAAAGGAAGAAAAATGAACCATAAGGAAATCAAAGCTCCCCGCTGCCCTTCGCTCCTCGGAGCAGAGCGTGCCACCAGATTTCCGAGCTCCCCGCGGGGATGTTCGCTGCAGATCGATGTCTGCAGGACACAGGAGAAGCACCACCGGCCCCAGACGCAGGAACACTCTGTCCTTCCACAGCCTGCGTAAGCAAGTTTTGTCCTTGCTTTTACAGACTGCCGGTAACTTCACACCTTATCTGCTTTTTCTGAAGTTCCCTGAAACGTTGCCAGCGTGAGCAATGTCCAGAAACAACACGGGGCTGACATCCCCGAACAGAGCGGGGGACAGCACACAGCCCTCGCGCCCACCGGCTGCGTGCCACCTCAATCCCACGGAAAGCAAAATAATGGATGTGTGCCCTATCACGTGGGATTTTTCACTGAGGACTTTTCACTGTTTTAAGCTGAAACCCATTAACACGCTCTGAGGGGTGCAGGAAGTTCAGCCCATTACAACGTGGGAATTCAGGAAGGCTCCAAATGCCTGTTGTCCATTGATGCCCTTGATACGAGCTCTTCCACAGAGCTGCCATTGGGATGAACTAGCTCTGCCCACATTTCTGCATTTCCATTCCTATTTGTACTTCCAGCCTCCAGATCCCCATCACCGCAGCAGCCTGCAGGGCAGCCTTCCTCTCCCCTGGAAACAACCTGTGCCAAGGAAGCTGGGAGCAGCGCTCCTGCACTGTGCAGAGCTGGGACAGAAGTAAGGATGTGCCTTCAGCCTTCCAGCAGTTGCAGTACACCTCTGACATCTTTCCTATGAGCCAAACCATTACTGCTTCACTCAGCCTCAGCTTGAGCAAACCCTGCTTTCTACATTTTATTTGCCACTGGAGTTCTCTAAAGTTATTTTTCAGTATTTCATTAGCCCTTTTCTCCAAGTATTTATTATCAATTAACTCCGCTTTACACCTATTTCTTGCACACAAGCCACAGTTCTGCTCCAAATTAGAGATGTAAGTATAAGATACATACAGAGCTGTGCTAATGGGAGAGGAGAAAGCTGCTCCTCCGAGGGCAAAATGAGCCCAGCTCAATTATGTATGCTGACATCAGTCATCAACTGACTTAATGCAAACAAAACCACTTCCTGCTCACCACAGATATTCCACACGGGGCACAAAAGATTTCTTCAGATTTTTCAAGAGCAGCAATGATTTATGATGATGTTTATTTTGACTCCACGAAGGCAATGCCCGGCCCTGGAGCTGAATCCCCAAAGCATGCAGCTCACAGCTCAGCTCAGGGCTGACGGTCACCTCCTGACGGATCAAATATTGGCCCAATGGGTTCAGCTCAAATCCTGCAGCCTCCAATAACATCGTGCACAGAAACAAGGTACCAAACCTCTCTGGTAGTTCTCCTTTCTGAAATGTACAAAGGAGGCACTTGCTGGCAATTTTATTTCGGACCTTACTTCAGCTCATGAGCTGCAGTGTGTACTGAGTCTCAAAGAAACAGGGACCAAGCCCACTGCATGCCAGACAGCCTTACAGTGCCTTGAAACCTGCCCTTCTAGCCTTCCTGCAATAACCTCAGGCTTACAAAAGAAAGTAGGAAAACAAAAGCAAAAAGAAACACACAAATATGCGAAATCCCTCGAGGCTGCTCTGTGCCCATAGCAGCTGAGCTCCTGGTCCTCATGGCTCATCCCAAGCAGGGAAACATCCTCAGAAGTATGACATCTCCTTAGTTACCACAGGGTGACATGAGGACAGAATTTCAAATGGAATTCTGGTGTTGCCTTAAACCACATACGTAATGCAATTTTAATTTGGTTTTCATATGTTTGAATTATAGATTACCACTATGCTTTAACTCACGATAATGCTCAGCATCTGACACACAAACGTCTCCGTTTCGGAGATAAGGGCGGACTTTGGCTGAGAAGACCTTTGGTATGGAAACGGAGAGTGCTGCTGAAGCTCTGTAATTCCGGGAACACCACCCAACGTGTGAACAGAAATCGCTTTTGTTTCGTTGGGTTTTGTTTGTTTGTTTTGTGATGTTTTATTTTTCTTACCCCTGATTAATACAGATCAGCTCTGTTTCGTTCTATTCGCTATATAACGTTTTAAAATACCAAGAACTGTGTTTTCTTATTATGAAAGTGTTACAGTAACAATGCTCAAGAGGTCTTATTTTTAGTGCCCAAGTTCAAATCTTGCCATTTGTCCTCACCACTGAAAAACCAAGATACTGCAAGACCAGAAGGAGCCTGGGCTAAACAGCTATGGCAGCAGGCAAGTAGTGATGACAGCTCTGAATGCTCCGAATCCCACATGGAACCCACATTTCAGAGCCATGGGAGCCCTGGCAGCTGAGCAGGAGGCAGCTCTCATCCACGGACATGCAAAATTCCAGATTTACACTGAGCTTCATCTCGGCTGCATAATTTATAAGCTCTTACATCCACTGGTAGGTGAAGCATCGTGGTGATGGCACTTCCAGCCCCAGGGGGACAGCGAGCGCCGGGCAGCCCCAGGAGGCAGCGCCGGGGCCACGAGTGCCCCACAGCTGTGCCAGTCTGGCACGGTGATGCATCAGCTGTGGGCTGGCTGCCTTGTGCACGAGGCCCTCAGCCCTACGGAGAACAAAGCAGCACCATTCCTCCACCTGCATCTTGTCTGCATTCATCCAGGAACGTGGCTGTGGAAGCGAGAGGAGCAGAACAGGGTGGTCCTGAGGCAGCTCGCTGCTGCAGGCAGAACTGTAACAAAGCAGCTTTAAACCAAACAAAGCCCAGGAGGAAATAAATGAAAAGCTAGATGTTTATTTGCATATTAAGAGCCAATTTCCGATAAAAACAATCCTTCAGGAAAAGGCTTTCTGTTGAAAGTAGTAAGATGTGAGCTTGCATTAACGTCAACTTATTGTACACTGGAGTATAAGAAAATTCAGGCTTTCTGGAGTAAATGCCAAAGTGCTCGTATTAAGATTTTTTCATCTTTATAAATTAACAAGCAAAAAGTGCGTGAAAAAGGAGTTTTGCTTGAAATATCAAGCAAGAAAGCAATCCTCCTGTTGGAGGGCATGGAGATGGGAGAGGTGAGGAAACATGGAAAAGCATTATGTTGAGGAGCTGGCCAAAACTGCAAGAAGTGAAACCACAGGGCTGAATCACACAAAGCAAGTGACTGGGAAGTCAGAGGAACAGCACACGAACCCACAGGGCAGCCCCAGGCTGTGTGTGCCCACACACAAGAGCCTGGCAGAGGGGTGATGAGCACCCATGGGTCCCACCTGCACCAGAGCTCAGCACTGGATATAGCTTTGGGCACACAGGAGCTCAGATGGAGAGGAAAGGCCAGGAGGACAAAGATGCTGCTAAAATCTACTGCAAAAAGAAAGTGGAGGGTTACTTGTTCTATTTGCACTGGCAATATTTTAAATTCATGCTACCTGGGCTACTTTTTACACGAGTGCATGAGCAAAGACAAGGATGACAGCTAATCAAATCAAGGACACGCTATCAAAGCTCTGTTTTCTTTCTGATGAGCCGAAAATAATCTTTAATTGCATGAGGGTTTCAGCTCAGGATCTCAAACTGATGCCCTTTGAAATCAGAAGATGATGTTAGCCTGCTTTTATTTATGGATAACTAAAGCTTGCATCACAGCCCTGCCAGACAGCAGCAGAAATGGGAATGGAATGGAAAATGACTTCAAATCTTCTCCTCTACCCCTGCCACAAACTTCTATGGAACGAATGTACCTCTTGTTATTACGCTTAGAATTAATAGATTTTATCTGAGCAGCAGAAAGGGAGAAGAGGACAGAAGCCTGGAAAAAGGAGAAGGCAAGTGTCTGTCTTACAACAGAAGACAACTTTAACGTGCACCTGGGATCTTAAAGGAAGCTGTTTCCTTCCAGGATCAAACAATTTAGAGGCTGAGATGTTAGGTCAAAGATCCTTATTTTCTGTAACGAGCACGTTATCTCCAAAAGCATCCCTTTTTAATTACCCTCTATAGATACGTTGTCCAATCACTGTTTCCCCATCAGGCCCTCCTGCCACACCAACAGGGCAGCTGTGTATGCAATCTGGGCTTGGGAAATTTCAGGCAGTACATAACACTTCTATCAGTGGAGGACCTGACACATCTCAATTGCTAAGATTAGCATTAAAGAGTTCTGACTTCACAATGTTTACGAGTCTCATACCAGAAAGTGCAGCGCAGACACTAGAAGATACAGTCAGAATTATCAAAGACAATCCAAGTCTTGCTGAGATGTATTTGAAACCATTACTTTGTTTGCATTCAAATACTGTGCATCACAGGAAACCCACTTGGTGTGAGCTGTGTGCCTGATGTCCTTGTGAGCACAGCCTGGCCGGCCCACACCTCTGCCCCCGTTGCTGCTGGCCTGATCCTGCAGGCAGGGCTCGCACACCAGGCTGCGGGTGCACTGCAGAAACTCACCCTTGACGTTTTTCTCTCAATTTGTCCTCCTTTTAGCAGCCTTTAATGCAGGAAAACATACCGCACTGATTATTTTACAGCTGTCTGCTCTGTCCCCTTTACTTTGGGAAGCCAAAAGGAACAGACCCACTCCACGGGGAGACGAGGGGCACGGACCCCTCCACATCCACAGCTCCTCCCCTGGAGGCAGCAGCTCCCAGCGCTCCCCAAGGCAGCTCCCATGTCACCACACAGCCACGAAGACCCACCGCTGTGCCCTCCTTTACATGCCCTCACATCAGCTCACCTTCCTGCTTAGTCACAAGAAATGTGACTTCATTCTGCTCTGATTTAATAGATGCAATGTTACCCTGCCACATTCTGAACAGCTCTAATGAGTCAACCGTCCATTTTCAGGCTGTTGTCCTACATCACACTTTAATAGCATCTAATTTAAAAATCTGGGACAGATATCCACAGAAGTCTACGGAACTTTGGGCTTAGTCACTGAGAAAGCAAAGATGAGATGTTTGCTGTTCTGCAGCCAGAAGCGGCTCCAGCTACAGAGCACGGCTGTAAAACACCTGACATTTGCAAGTTAAAGTTATGAACTTGCATATCTAAAATTCTCAGGTCAGTTATTTCATTGTAATATGTACTATGATAAAACATCCATCACAGCGAAAACACGGTATGAAGTTCAGAAAAGGGAATGAGATCAGATGGCACACAGACAACCGCTGTGGTCAGTCCTACTTTCCAGAGCTGCAGAGCTCCAGGAACAGATGAGTTTCCAAAGCTCTGGGGGCTGCAGGGACCTAAAGGAGCTCTGGGGGGCTCTGCAGGAGGGGGAACAGCTGCTTTTCCTGGGTTGGTTTCAAAGACAACAAATTATCCGAGGACTGATACACAAAAGCAGCTACTAGCTTGCAGCAACTGTTTAAAAGAAAGAAAACAACAACAACAACAAAAGAAAGGAAAAAAAACCCATCACACTGCCCAACATCTTACAGCATTTCATTTATGAACTGCAAACGAGTGAATAAATGGCAGCAATGTGCTGGGTGCCATCCCCAGCGCTGACACAGGGGGCCACAAGTCCTTGCAATCATTTTTCCCCCTGCAAAGCACAGGGCTTTCTCATTTGTTGGTTTCTCACTCGGGCCCAAACTCTCCTGAAAGAGCCATCCCAGCAGAAGCCCAAACGTGACTAAGCATTGCCATTTTGTAAGCAGCATCACACCTTCAGGGCTTCTTTGCAAGGGCGGTGCGGGCGAGCAGAGCAAACCCTGCACACTGCCTGTCTGCAGATAAGGAACAGACAAAGTAATGGAATCTGCACATGCACTGCAGACACCGTGGGGTGCCCGAGGATGACCAGGGGGCCCACAGTCAGAGCCACATGTTCCAGCACAGGAGTTCTGAGCGCCCACTGCTTTCGCCAATGGCATCAGTAGACTCAGCACGCAGCACTGCTGAGCTGGGCCATAAACACACACCCAATTCCCACCTTAATTCTGGCAACTCTGTGTGGAAACCCTAAATCCCAGCACTGCCCCCTGCACACAGTTCAGCTTCTAGTTCTAAAAAAGGAAAGCCGTCAAGCCCACCCAGCTGGGTTTCCCTGCAGTGTGTCTGCACACTGCTATGCTATGTCACCTGGTCCCTAAAACTTCTTGGAACCAACTACAGAGCGTATTTCTTGCTCAGAAGCCAATACCACACCTCCTGATCCCAAGAGCAGAGGGATTTCACCCGCTGCCCTCTGCCACTGCTGGCTGTGACACACGGGGAGCCTGCACAGTCCTCACCCCTGCGTGGCAGAAGCTCAGAGGCAAACAGAACTGTAAGAGGTTACAAGACATGTGTGCCTGGCCTCAGGTTTGTAGGGCAATTCCTGCGTCTCGGGTGCTGGTACTGCTCGCAGCCTCACTCCAACACGGGGAACTCCTGCAAACCAACCTGCAGTCTGACAAACAGTGCATCTTTTATATTTCTTTACAGGCTTTTATCTCGGTCGGTTGGGCTGCTCGAACATTCGAGATCTCATTACCTTCTTCAGAAGAAACACCCTTCCCTCCCCAGCTCTACACAAACACGGCATCTTCAAACAGACTAAATAGTGCCTCTTGAAGCTAATTGTAATTTCATAGTTCAGCTAAATAATTAACCAGTTCCACAACGCTGCACAAAGGAAGCAAGCAGTGCAGCCTCATACTGCCCCAGTGCCAGAGCATCCGTGGGCTCAGACATCGATATGTTCAAGTTAGCAGTATATACAGGCAGCCATAAAAACGTTATACTTCCATTATGCTTGCTCCATATATTGACAGGATAAAAAGCAAGCTTTAAACATTTCCTAAGAAAATGACGTTTTTATGCTTCCTGTCCATTTGCAGGCTATTAGAACACACGAAACAATTTCAATATCTCAAGGTCCTCCCTTCCCACTCAGACAGGACTCCAGCAGAGGAGCCCCGCGCAGAGCCCACAGCTCCGAGATGCAGCACCCCGTCAGCCCCATGCACTGCAGCCCACAGAAAGCATCACACACACAGTCCTACTTACTTTGGAGGCCCACGGCTGCAGGCAGTTGGCGTAGCAGCGAACAAGAAAAGCCATTTCTTAGGCTGAGAAAAAAAAGTTTCCTTTCTCAAATAAAAGCCACAGGGAAAAAAAAAAAACAGCGAGTAAAATCCTCTCTGGATTGCTGTGAAAAGTCATAAACCAAAGCAGCAAATATAGATGTATGCAACTTCTCGGGCTTGAATTTCACACCGAACTCGATTACAGCTCTCCCGTACCGGAGCAGTTTGCAGCGTTGCAGTGAGTTAGCAGCAGCAATTCCTATTAAAATGTTCCGGTTTTAATAAGCACATCGATTCAAGTCAAAATGTTTCCTAGCTCTTCCAATACAAATATCCAAGGGTGCCCCCAGGCAAGAGGCATGCACCTGAAAAGTGCTGCTAAGATGGAATTAATTCTGAAATGGATTCGAATTGCACGTTACAGCTACAATACATTAAAAGGTGAGATAAGAATTCTTCCAATTCCGTTTTTCTCTCCACTAAAATGCATTTACGGTGGCTTATCTTCAGGTCCACTTTTCGGGAACTTCACATTCCTATCGTAGATGAAATTCTGCACAGGTTCTTCAGCATCCCAGGCAATTCAGGAATCCCACACCCTGGATATTAAAGTTTCTTCTTTATACTCTTGTCCATCTTGTAACTGCAAAAATTGAATTAGTCTCCGCACTGTAGCTCCAGGATATGTGCTCTAACAGGTTTGCACTGTGGAATGCATTAGAAGCCTCTGCAATACAAACCCTTTTCTCTTTTGCCCCCCCCCCACCCCTCTTTTTTTTTATGCAGTTTACAACTCTGCAGCGTTGCTCAGTATTCTAATGCATCGGTCAGACACAGTCCATCCACGCCTAGCTTTTCCAATTAAAACATTTCTGTAATGCACAACCGAACCGTACGTCCATGGCTACAGCGAGCTGCCTGCTGGAGCCCCAATTCCTACTATCTTTGCTTGCTTCTCAGCAGCTCCCTCAGGAGAAGCTCCCATCGATTGGATGCTCCGCAGCAAGATGAAATATCTAATAAGGAGGAAAGAGAGTGGGAGGGGAACCGAGCTAAAAGGATGACATCACCTGTATAGAAAGCCTTTAGAAACTGCATTAGATCAATTGGCTACTGTATCTGCAGATGCAGCCAGCAGAGCATCTTTATTGACCTAATATAAACACACGGATGGGCACAGCACCCGCTCAGCACTGCATTCGGTTCACACACTGCTGCATGTGCTGCAGCCCTGAGCTTTTTTCTTCCTAAATAATTTTAAGGAATCCAAAGCTCATTTCTCCATTAACGCCTTTCAGTGGCATTAAGGTGAATCCTCTCTCATCTCTGCGTCCACATTTAGAAGGAAGGAAAGGTAAAACAATATCTGCAGACACCCGCACGCATGCACAGATTTACCCGTCATCAAATAGGCAATGCAATAATTTCTGCTTTGATGTACAGATGCCAGACAAGAATTCCAGCCTTTTTATTCCATCCTCTATTATTCCCCAGGAGATTTTTACTTAGAATGAGAATTCCTTACTGAACAGCAATATTTACAATGCTCAAATTTTTAGTGGTTCTGGCACGTTTTAAGTTGCTGTGCCTTTCCCCTCCAATCAGGCCAATTACGTTCATAACCAGAACTGCCTGAATTCTGCAGTAGTCAATTTGATTTTACAATTCCTTATTGCCACCGAAAGCCGCTGTGCTGGCTGGGCCCTGGGCGGCAGCCTGAGGGATCCCCCACCTCCACAGGGCAGTGAGGGGAGGGAGGGAGGCTCGGAGGATGGGAGCAGGGGGTGCAGCCTCCAGCACTGCCTCTCCCGACCTCTCAGGATCATTTACCTCATCTGCAACAAGGGGCACTCACTGTCTCCGCTTTCTTCTCCTCGGAAAGCATCTTCATTGCTGCATCATATATTCTCTGTTTGCATCAGACTCGAGGTTAGTTCTCCAGACCTGCAGGCAGACCACACGGCTGCACCTTCCCCACAGAACAGCAGCTTCAGAGAGTGGCCTGGGGGCAGCCGGGGCCCAAATGCCCCTTCCTGCTTCTGTTCGCTTGCTCGGGAACACCAAACCGGGCAGCCTGGAGCAACGCACGGTGGGCTGTGCACCAGGGGCTGCACGGAGGATCCTCACACTGCAGTGGCCAAGGGGCACCCACCGGCCACCCACCCCAGCACTGAGTGCCCCAGGCACCGGAGCAGAGTTGGGCCGTGCCCACCAGAGACCCCGAGCACCTCCCAGTGCCCTGAGGGACACAACTGGCACGGAAACCTGGGTTTATTCCAGCACTGCTCAACAATGGGAACAGAAATGGATGCATCCAGGCTAATGAGCGGGTTTATTTGTATTTAAACACAGAGTAAAAGCTGAACTTCGGTCCCGCTCCTGCAAAACTCGCAAAGCCAACATCCGCTTTTAAAAGCTGAAAGATTTTTAGATAACTCCTTTGGACTTCTGAGAAGCATTCCATCAGCTACATAATAGCTGGTTCCCGTGCTGCTCCTTCAATACCAAACAATAGCCCTGATGCCAGCTTCATCTCGCATGCAACGGCACCGCATCTCTCCTAAGAGCTCACAACGTTTAGAAAGCCTCCTGTTCCCCCCGCTATAAAGTCCAACTGACACATTTTCAGCAGCACCCAACGTCTGAACGCCCTCACGCCGTGTTACCTGCACCATTACAGTTATCACCATCACAGTTTCTATCAAGGAAAAAGCAAAAGCACAAAAGAGCCAAGCGAGCAGCAGCCAGAGGAAACCTCTCCCCGCCTGCATGCACAGCGATAGCGCGCAGCCCCCCCGGCCGAGCGGGCAGACACTCATCTCCCAGCCATGCTTCCAACCCGCCGCATTGTGCACGAAATCCAATCCGCTACAGATTTTGGCGAGGATGCCATATTTTACAACTACTGTAAACACCGGCTCAATAACGGGAACGAAATTCCATTTCCTTCTAGTTTTGCCTTTCAGCGAGGATGACATCATCCCGGCGAGCTGCGGCTGCGTCCCGGGGCTGCGCCAGCGCCGCGCGGGGAGAGCCTGACCCAGATCCAGGCGGGGGCCGGGGGCTTCCCCCCTCCCCCCGGAATAGCTGCAGCTCCGGCAGCCCATATACCTGTGCTGCTGAGTGACACCCTGCCAGCCCAGAGGGGAGGGAACGCAGCCCGCTCTGCAGTGATTGCAGCCAAATTGCTGCTGAAGAACAGGCAGAGCCGACGCAGCAAGCTGCCCCTCTCCTTGTGACCGCATTCCAAGTTCTCAGAGAACCTTCAGGAAAAACAAACCTTCGGTACACCATCTCTGAATTTAAAAAGGTCTTTGTTTCTCAACGCTGATTTATTTTCACACTTGAAGTCTCGCTCCATATGGTTCTGTGCACCACATTTCCTTTATCCTCCCGACCGTTAAATAAATCTGCATGTCCCAGTTGTCTAACAGGAGCAAGTCACTGAAAACCAGGATGCTTTCAGAAGGACAGGAAGACCCTCCTGAATTTAAACACACATTCACTCGAACAGGACTAAAGTCCCCTGGTGTTTAAAGGCACCACAAACCCAAGTTCCACCAAACCAGAGGCGCTGGGGGCTGGCAGGGGGCCCCAAGCAGCATTTCTCCTGCTCCATCACAGAGCCCTGTGCCACACCTGCAGCCAGGTGAGCGCCAAGCTGAGCCCTGTCATGCCGAGGCCAGGCTGTGCACGCTGGCCACTGGCCCTTGGCCCTCCCAGCAAGGCTGCTGCGTGCTGTCCCCACTCATCCCCACCGCAGATACCCTCGGGCTCCCCCTCTTCAATGTGAGGACAGCAGCAGCCTGCATGCCCCCAGAAGGGCCAAGATACTTGGGAAGCAATCCCTCACTTCACACTCTTAAGATGTTTGGGGCTAAAATAATTCCTTTTGATGTGGTTTTTCTAAGTGGGAATTGCCAAACAGAGCAGCATAACGCAGATGTATCTTATGTGTTAGCAGCACCTGCATCAAGAGGTTTGTCCAATACATGTGAGCACTTGAAAGCCCTGTGCAGAGCAGGCGATGCTGAGCAGCAGAGTGCCAGCAGCAGCCCCACAGCTCAGTGTCACTGGCACACATCTCTGATTCCTCCTCCCCACCATTTCACTCGGGCATCTTAAATACATCACGGCGCTGTGTGCCAGCGTTAGCCCCTCAACAGGGAATTCCCGTTCAAATGGAAGAAATACAAAAGGAAAGAAAGCATCTCTCCACCCTGCTCCTGACCAATTCACACAAATGGAGGCAGCGAGGGCAGTGCTGTGAGCTCTGTTCCTCCTTCAGGGTGACATTACGTGCTGCAGCTGCTTCCCTCCGCACATCGCTCTCCGCAGCAGCACTTTGGAGCACAGCGTAGAAAAATCCTGCTGCAAGATCTGTAGGATTCGTAAGTGGTATGAAAATGTGATCCATCCTAGGGGAGGGAGAGCAGGGAAGGAGAGGAGAGGGAGGGAGCTGGGGGGAGGCTGTCATCGTAACCGAAGTGATGTAAGCTTCTAAATATAGAGCCAGTAATACAGAAGGAACAATAAAAAGGCACCATGGATTCAATTTCCCCACCGCTGCCGTGCTGCCCCAGCCATCCTTTTCCAGCTGTTGTGTTAAGCAAGGAAAGGTCATCTGCCATTCGCAGCAATTCAGATTTATACGTTTTATAATACTTTCTTAAATACGCTTACAAATGACAGCTCTCCCCTGCAGACCCCCCTTCCTGCAGCCCCGAGCAGCACGGCTCCATGCTGGCACACAGGGAAGGGGAAACCCTCTCCCCACAAGTCAAATTAAAAGTTCACCGCCGCAGCCCAGAGGCAATTCAGATCACACCCCTTTCCTTCCTGACACCTCATTTCGGCAGCAGGCGGGGAGCTGCAGGCACACAGAGATCCCTGCTGGCGATGCTGAGTGGACACCACGCCAACAGGGCGCTCTGTGGGGCCAAACCCACCCAGAGATACCAAAAGCACGAGAATTTCCCAAGCCCTTTTACAGTTTTGCTCATTCAAACATCCCCTTGACCTGGTGTCAGAGCCCAAACCCAGCGCTGACCTCAGTGTGATTTCCCAGCTGTCACCAACCAGGCAGCCACAGCGTCAGGGCTGAAGCCGAAAACCCCACTGACACACATATATTCATTTTCATCCTCAACATTGTCAGGATTGAAGCTGATATGAAATCAAACACAAAACACCATTTTTTCCTCCCACAACTGAAGTCAGCACATGCAGGAGAAGGCTGCCTTCAGCACAGGTGCCAGCACCACCCCAACCCAAAGGAAATACCCTTCTGATGAAATGACCTTGAGAACAACGCATTAACTCCACAGATGAGGTTATCATCGTTA
The DNA here is from genome assembly GCF_016699485.2 of Gallus gallus. Taxonomy (NCBI): domain Eukaryota; kingdom Metazoa; phylum Chordata; class Aves; order Galliformes; family Phasianidae; genus Gallus; species Gallus gallus. Next base: position 16,140,440 of record NC_052544.1, read on the forward strand.
AAATGGCACTTCCAATACATTTTTTTTTTTGTCATTTTTCTGGAGGTTGAACACCAAGCTGAAGGCCTGAAAGCAGAAGAGGGCAGGAAGGACCTGCCTGCTCCCACCACAGGCAGAGAAACGTGGATGTGTCCGTCTATGCGAGGCTGAGTTTAGACAGCCAGCTTTCATTTCTCAGCAGGCAGGGCAGCAGCCTGCAGCCACGCAGTGCGAGTGCCACCTCAGGTGCTGAGCAGCCGTGCCAGGAGGCAGCACTGCCTCTCCCCATGCAGCATGCAGGCAGTGTTGCTGGGGCTGCAGGGAACCCCCATGCTGTACCCAGCACCTAAAACCTGCCGTGCTGGGGAGCACAGCACAGACCCCTCCCCAGTAGAAGGGTTTCAAGCAGCAGCAAAATCCCAGTTATTGTCACCGGATCTGTGAAACCCATCACACAACCACACAAGGGCTCAGCACACAGACACACCTACACGCCAGGCTGACAAACAAAGGCACGTTTCATCACAGCTGTCAGACACACTCCAGAGCTCAAACTCACAAAAACAATACGTGTCTGCTGTGGCTGCCCCACCGCAAAGGAAAACTCAGGCGTGAGAACAGAACAGAGCAGTTAGCAACAGCGGGCAGGTCTGACCTGCAAGGACGAGGTACCAACCAGCAATTCAGCTGCACTGATTGCTCCGTTCAGTCAGACTTCATTTCATCAGCTACTTCAAGTATTTCCTCTGTCAAATATTTCCCCATTAATAAAGTTTCTACAGTTCAAATGCAAAAATTACAAGTGCTGTTGTAATAGTCATTAGAAATAGCTTTCAGTTCCATGCCAAAACCAGAGACGTTCTTCTAGCTGTTCTCTCACGGTGGTTTTCATGCCAAGTTCTTCGAGGAACACAGGGCATCCCAGGGCTTGTGCTATGGACTGACATCTTCTGAGGGTGAATTTAACTGGGAATTGTTCTGGATATTCTCAGCTCCCAGCATGGCCCAGAAGTCTTCAGAAGAACAGTGGTGATTTGATGCCCATTTCCATATTCTAAATCATATAAACATTTCAACTTCAATACAAATTTGAAGGTATCACAGCCCAAAACCTTCAACGTGCAGCTCTTCAAGATGAAATACAAGATGACTTTTCACGAGGCTTCTCTCCAAGGTATCATAAGCCCACAAAGGAGCAGAAGGCTGAGCTGGCAGTCAGCAAGGATATCATCAGGCTGCTTACTTCGTTACAGCACTGAACACAAGAGCCCAGGCGGAGGGCAGGAAACAAAGGCCAGGGCCGGGCACACTCCCATCCACCTGCATGCAGGCTGCCAGCCCACTGCCTGCCCCCAGCAGCTTCCACACGAATCCATGCACGTGCCATCTCAAAGCACAGCAGTAATAGAGCAGTATTAACAGAAAAAGCATCTGACTGAACTGCGACTCATACACCAAAGGCTTCCAAGAGCCACAAAAGACTGACAGTGCTTTAACTGGTGCATAGCGCTGCTTTCTACCATCAGCCATCAGAAGCACACAGCTCGGAGCAGTGGGCACAGCACTTGAACACGCTCAATCTATTTTGCTTAAGAGGCTGCTTATAAAGAATTAATATCCTTGGAACTGCCACCCAACCCCTCGGGGTCCATCAGAGCACAGATTAACTCTGCACATGCTACATAAAATATTTTCCAAGGAACTACGTTAATTTCCATGGTGGTGTAAATTTGTCTGTGTGGTGAACGGAGAAGGAGGAACACAATGGATCGCTATGTGCAGAGCACACGGGTCTGCCCTTTTTACTCCTTGTGCGTGCCAATCTGCAAGATATCTAGGTGGGGTTTTTTGTTTGTTTTTTAATAACATGAGAATCAGAGACTCACCGAGTGGCGCGGGTTGGAAGGGCCCTTGCAGACCACTCAGTTTCAAACACCCTACCATGAGCAGCTGAGGAAACTACTGCCTTACTGAGACCTCCTTCCTAAGGAAAACATTAAGGAAAGGTAACTGGGATAGCCACACCTAGAAACAAGCAGGAATCAGTCTTGATGACTGGGAAGTAGCGGTGAAGCTGTTGAGCCAAGTTCTTCGTGCATTCCACAACAGTAACCTATTTTTATCACTTGTAAATGATAAAAATAGAGCTAAGTTTAACAAAATGCCATAAACTTGTCTGGGCTTCACAAGCTAAGCGTCAGTTAGGGAACCATACAGCTCTCCCAACACCACCCACAATACGTATTTTCAGCCTCACTCACCACAGAGCAAACCCGAGCACAGCAGCAAACCCCAATGCCACACAGGGCACAGTCCCAGCAGTTCCCTGTGTGTTTCCCCCACACGAAAGCACGGTGAGGTTCCCCCAAGGACGGGCTGTGCTCAGCGTTATTTTCCCTACCAGCTTTCAATACCTTGAGCAAGCAGCGAGGCGGTCAGCCTGGCAGCCACGCAGGTATCCATCCGTCCTGCAGGAGAGCCACTGCTCCGCCCAGCATGCAGCAAACTGCACTGCTCAGCTCCACGCATCACTGCCAGCAGCCCGACCAGACCCAAGGAAACGCAGGTGCTCACCTAAAATAAACCCTCCAGCGTTTCTGTCTGAGCTAGTTTCATCTCTGCAGCACTCCTCAATGCTGTCCACAACTACACGTGTCATCCTAGAACTGCGCTGATTTCCCTAATGAACTCTGCAGGGAAATTCCCAAATACATGTTTGGCATAATTGTAATCCCTCTCATCATTGATAAATTGGGCTATTCATGTTATATATGTTTAAAAAAAGAAAAAAAGATAATCTAAGAGCATGGGTATTAACAGAAGGACGGTGCTTTTCATACAGATCTGCTTATTTTGTGGGCAGTGCATCAGTCATCACTCTTCAGAAACCTCATCAGACTGGAAAGCACCATTGGTTGAGACAATTACCAGGAAGCATCTGCATGCACAGCACATGAGGATGGGAGTTTTGCAGTGACTGTCACCAGGAGCACTTGACGGTAACAGGGCTGACCATACGAAGCAAGGCGGAATCAAGCTGTGAAACAGAACCCAAGCTGACGTGCTTTTGGGGGATCCCCTGCTTACAGAAGGGGACAAAAGGGCACCCAGCAGTCATGGTGGTGGGGTGAGCTTCACCTGCACCAGAGCCCAGAGGGACAGGACAGTGGCCCTCAATTCCCAGTTGCAGAAAGCTGTTCCTCACCCCTTCCTTGCCACACACCCAGCCACCCAGCTTCACTTAGGGATGTGCCACCACGAAGCCAGAGCAGCACTGAGCCTCCTGGATGGCAGGAACCGAAAACAGCAGTGCCAGCAGCCAGCAGCTCCAGGGTGGCAGAGCCTTAAGGCTCACCGACCTGCTGCAGCCTGTGAGCTGGGCCATGGGCTGCTCCACCCAAACCCAAAGACAAGCTGAAAGAGAGGAAATCCTCATGTTGTAGCAACAGTGCAAGAGGGAACTTGCACGATCCCTGTGCATCTCGTGACCCACGGCGTGTTTTTCTGCTCCTGCTGCTCAGGACACAGCAAGACTGAGGGATTTCAGGGGAACCCAAATTGCCTTCCAAATCTCAGATAACAAAGCTACAATCGTCAAACACATGAAAGCATGGGTATTAAAACACATTAACAAGCAGCAATCTACGTAGAGAACAATCACCCAGCTCCAAAATGGTTCCAGAAGCAATTTCAGCTGCTTGCAGCACAGCCACGGCCCTGCTGGAATTGCTGATGCTCCCAACCAACAGCTGCAGGCTGCTGCTGCACCAGCTTCAGCAGGAGGCATCTGGAGGCAGGCTGCAAGCCGTGGGAGCTGCTTCACATCCACACCAGGTACCACTTCAGCACATTTACCTGGCAGTTAGAAATAGATTACAAAACAGTCTACAGAGTTTAAAAAGGAAAGTATCAGTGATGGAAAAGAACCCAAAGGGTTTGATGTGGTGTATTTAAGATGTAACTTAACCCCCTGCAACATGAGATACCCCCCACTACGTGCAGCCTCCCATGGGATTACAAGAAGCAATGATCACAGAACAAGAAACTTGCCACTCAAGCAGTCCTCGAGTGACAGACTGCTCTGCAGATAAATGCTCCTAACAAGGCTCCTGCAAAACCTGCATGAGACAAGTATCAAGATGCTGCCCTCAAAAGTTACTATTAGAATAAATCTCTTTAACCTCATCATCCTCTTAGAAGAGGGTTTTTTTTAATTAAAAAAGTAAATTTGCACATCTGAGAAAGGGGATTGCTAAGAAAAGTTTAGTAACATTTCCTTATTCTGTTCTACAGTGAAGAAACATTAAAAGAATAAAAACACAGTCATAACTCTGGAAAGCTACGTTACATCTTAAGTGTGCTATTCCTAGAATGCTCTTTATTTCAACCACCAAAAACTGCCAAAATGTGCGTAAGATTTTAAATCTCATTAGAATCAAAAACATGTAAGTAAGTTCACAGACCTGAGGGTCACATTGCAATTTTGTGTTTCAGTGTTAAACTCCATTTGGATTTGTTCACTGCAAGAAATACAAATGCAAAATTTACTCTATTTCAAGTTTATCTTCACAATTACAAACTATTGAACCTTTTGCTTTCCGAATCTTTATGAAACCAGCAGTGTAACTTCTGTACAGCCCCAGAACTGCATCAAACACTGCTTCCCCAAACCATTAACTGAAGAAAGAACCCGGCTGCAGTTCCATCCATAGCTGCTGTATGCTCACAACAGTTCAGAACAGAGCTGAGCAAAGATGACCAGAATTACCTTTCTCCTTTTGTAATAAAAAATGCAGTTGCATTATTTATTGGCTTGAAAGCTAGACTAAGAACCAGGAATGACTGAATATTCATCGTGGCTGTGCCAGTGCCCTGCTGCCTGACCCTGGTTCCTGTCTGCATTCTTATCTGCGCTGCAGACAGACATATGCACAGAGAGTGCCCATCTCCATGAAGATAGACAACCACAGTAACGAATCACATCTGAAGCAGAAGAACAGGCATAATTAACACCAGCGGCACATTTTGCTCTGATTCATTAAGCCTGACGAGAGCCTTCTCCAGCCTCACTTCCCCACCACCACCCAGGCCATCACCCAGGGTGACAGACACAATGCTGATGCTCCTCCAGAGACAAAAGCAAACAGGGCAAGTGTGAGGAGATCCCACATGTCTGTGGCATTGGGCTTTGCCACAGCCACCCCTCCCCTCCCCACCTTGAGCAGCACTGCTATTTCATGTCCTGGGACAAGCACTGGGTAGGTCTCCCCAAGCACCCGTCTGTCCCCAGGATGCTGCTGGCTGGCTGTGCTGCGAGTGGAAAGCCCCAGCACCAGCAGAGCCCTGGCACAGCTCCTGGAAGCTGTGAGCACAAGGCAGCCCTTGCTGTTCCACCTGCTAGCGAGCAGCTCTGCTATCACCTGCACACATACTGTGAGAACACATTCATGCCATCGTACACTTTGAAGACAGAAACAGACACCAACTTCTAACACCGAGTTGTGCTTCAAGCAGAAGAGAAGCAAAAATGAAGATACCAATAATGATTTTGAATGTGAGTGATCCTGACGACAGACAGTTAAATGAAGTACTAGAGTTCTTTCACTTAAGTAAGAGGCATAAGAGAAAGAGCTTCAAATCTGGGAATCATAACTGAAAGTATTACTTATAGAATCTGCACACAACTGTTTATCTCATGGCCAACCTCAGGGACTTCCATGGAACTTTCAGCAGAGCAGGCAGGGAGCTCCACACAAAGAGCAGATGCATGCTCATATCACCACCTAATGGGTAATGCTTCACAAAAACAAGGATTCACCTTCACCATAAATATTAATCGTACTATATTTAATGCTCAGAGATTTACATTTCAAGGAGTCAATGGAAATTGCATGGATTAATTCCCCTTAAATAGAGGATTTCTTGTGTTTGCTTTTAATTGTCAAAGGAAAAGTCCTGAGCTGGGATAAAGCAACACCAAGTGCCAACACCTACAGGATCTGTGTTTTCTTTAGAAGGCAGAAAGCTGCCTGTGCCCAAGAGGTGCTTCCAGACCAAACCACCAGCACACTGAGCACTCAGCCCATCACACCGCTGGAAGGTGGGGAGTCCTGGCACGCTGTGCACAAAGCACCAAGTCTTCCTGCCCAAGCAGGGCTCACAAAAAGTCCGTCAGGCCACATGCAGCATCTGTCACAGAGCATTCAGCAACAGGCTGGAAAGCGAAGTACAATGCTGCATTTATTCATTAGCATTGGGGCCAGAGAGGAAATGTGCTGGCAAGTTTGTAAACAGTTTCCTCGCTCTAGCAGAAACATTGTTTTAAGTTCTTGGCAAATTCATTCAAAACCCCTCCTCCCCATCCTGCCCATTCTCCACTGGGTTGAAGTGCAGGGTTACATTATGATGTTGGTTTTTCAAAACCACTGGTGACCAATGGCCAAGTAGTGCCAGATTTCTCAAGGCAAGAGTTGAAATGATTAAACCGAGGCACAGATTGAGCAAAACAACTCAGGAAAATTCATTATTTTAACAGATTTAAATGGAATACAGAAAAATAAAGGCATCCTTTGCATTGTTTACTTGTCAAACAGGCAGCTGGGCCCATTTCTTTGTCATCTGTTGAGATACAAATTACTTTTTGCTACACCAAGTACTCTGACACAACACTTTCCAATTAGGAGTTTCCAAGCTACAAAGCCAGGCTTGGTATTTCAATTCAAGCTGCTGGAGCCCGACAGCTTGCAGATTTTGCACCAGAAAGGTGGTTTCCTGCCACTTAGCACTCAGTCATCCAGGAGAACACCTAGCAGTGTTAACAGGATCTTTTTATATATCCCTAATTAAGTGACATAAAAGCAGATGCAGGAGCATGCTCATGATTTACAAAGTTTATATAATTTCCTATCAAATATATATAGTTATATATTCATAAATCTGAGGAAACAATGAGAATTGCCACAAGAAACAGTACATGCAAAGGCAGACATGCACTGCATGAGGCTGTCATCATAAGAAATAAATCAACAGGAAGAAAAACCCTGACTGGAACAGGTTGCCCAAGGAGGCTGTGGATGCCCCATCCCTGCAGGCATTCAAGGCCAGGCTGGATGTGGCTCTGGGCAGCCTGGGCTGCTGGTTGGTGACCCTGCACATAGCAGGGGGTTGGAACTGGATGAGCACTGTGGTCCTTTTCAATCCAGGCCATTCTGTGATTCTATGACAAGGACATCATTTGTTGACTGATCACAGTCCTGCAAGTCCAACACACCAACTCCACGCAGGAAGAACTGGCAATCACTGAAACCATTTATAGCAGTGCTAAGCCGGCACCCCTCTGAGCAAAGGCAGCAGTCTGCCATGGCACCCATGTGGGTCAGAGGTACAGCAAATGCCAGCACCGCCTCCTGAGCTTCTCCTCCTTGTGGCACTGACACCTAAGAATTACTCCCAGCATGCTTCTCAACATCACAGAAACACCAAGCAAAGGAACAAGCTTTTGTCATGCACAGATTGGAACTTAATTCCTAATAAAGCCTGATTAGGCTGCCCAGAGCCCGAGGAGCCAACAGCTCTGTTCATCAATGACTAACACAGATTACTCAGTAATGATAAAAACCGACATGTGACAGCTCTTGAAATGAGACGGAAGAGAACGTTCAGTTTCAAGTAGCACGTCTGCTTCTTGTCATAGCGGCGAGAGCCGCTCTGCTCAGCAGACAAACACCGAAGTCACCTTTGCTCACCCAAATGCTAATGCTGCAGAGCCTACAGGTCGCCCACCTGCAGTGCCACGGTTAACAGCGTGGGGAAAGAGGGAAAAAAAGAGAAACAGCATTTTATGCTGAAACAGAAAGGAAATCTTTTAAGTTTTCAGCTTACTGCACACTTCAGATATTTTGAAGCGTATAAACAGGAAAAAGGGGGAGAAACTGAATTTGTTTTTTTTCTTTTCTGTGCACGAAGACCAGCCAAAGTTCCTGCATTTCAGTGTTAGCATTGTTTGTCGGTGCTTGATTTTCAAAGAAAATCAAAATCTTTGGAACAATAATTTTCAATGAAATCATCTGTCTAGATCACACACAGATATACATATCCTGCTAGCAGCAGGAAGTTTGTACGTGAAAAATAAGGGTGAAGAGAAGCCTTCAGAAGAGCACTGTGGCCTCAAAACCACAGCAGTACGTGCCTTCACACGGAGCAGACAGCAGTCTGAGAAGGATTTAAAAGTAGCAACTGAGCTGCCATTACTTTCTGATGCTCAAAATACCGTTATGCTATTTTTAAGCAGGTAAATGTGACAGATAGTGCTATTACTGCATTGAACTGCCTTTGTGATTGACTCCATTCCAAAGCACGGCCTAAATCTAAGGGGAAAAAAACAACACAAGAAAACCCAGCAACTCATTCCTGCATCTTACCAAAAGAACTCTGGCTAAAACCAGCCAACACCAAGAACAGCCACTTCTCTTCCAGCAGACACATTAAGATTTATTTGCAGCGCTCAATCAAGCACCCATAAAGCAAATAACCCCTTTTCAAACCGCAGCCTGAATCTTCGCTACGACATGAAGTGCTCCACTCCAAAGCACTCAAAAAAAAGCGTCCACAGCTACGGCAAGCACAGCCCATCTCATCTCGCCTCACGGCTTTTCTCAGCGTCCCCAAACCCAGCAGCACGGAGCCAGACAAGTGGCAAACAGGGAGCAGACTCACCGACAGGTAGCTGCTGGCATCCACGTTGTCGGTGATGGTCTGGCGCTCGCCCCGCTGGTTGATCTTCCTAAACCTGCGCCGGGACTGCCGGAGTGGGACTTCTCTTTGCAGGATGCTTTCCTCATTGTCCTTGGAGTTCTCCACCTGAAACACATGTTCAGGTTCCTGGTTAAACATCCAGTTCTTCCATAGCACCGAGAGCCGGTGGAGCCGTAGGAAGCTCATGAGGAGGGAACCAACATAAGTTGAGAACAGTTAAATTTTTCTCAAAGAAAAACGACTGCAGATGCTTTGGAGAGCTGCTGCTGCATGGCTCAGAGCGCCGTTATTACAATGAGCCGGAGGCCACAGCTTCCTTCCAGGAAATAGTCTTTTTTTTTCTGCTTTAAAGCTGCACCCGTATCCTCTAAGCAATGTCACTCATCGGCAGAAGGGCTTTTGCACCCACACATATTACACAACGTGAGTTCCACACGTGTGTGGGTCTAAGGATGTCTTCAACAGAAGTTATCATTTAGATAGAGATCCTTTTCAACCCAGGCCATCCTGTGATTCCATGACACCTACAGTCTGCTTAAAGCCCTTCATTATATCCCATTTTTATCGGTGTGTTTTTTCAGAACTGAACTTATGTCACAGAGAAACAACTCTCAACATTCCTGTTGTGTTGGCTGTTCAACTGGTGTGGGCTTCTGTTTTGGAAATGGCTCTTGGCCCCACTTTCCCTCTGCTGTACTTATTTCTAATCGCTCCCAACTGATTATGAAGAATTCACTGGAACTTGATTCATACCTTGATGATAAACCACACCTTCAACTAAACATTAAAAATAAGGTAAATTTATCTTGTTAGTAAAAGCCAACAGGAATCCTTTTTATCTCACTAGCACCAATTCCTTTTTCTTCTATAAAAAGCAGTCCCATCCCTCCCCACTTCCTTCTGATGTTTTGGAAAAGTGTATCCTAGCAGGAAACAGAGCAGACGTGCTGCAAATGGGCTGCAGCCAGCAAGAAGCTCCTCTGCCATTCAGTTACGCCATGAGTTTCTACTGCCCTAAATGATTTTTTTTCCAACAGGCTTTCCTAAATGTAAGGCTTCAGCAGTAGAACAGGAGAAGCTCCACGTTGCATTACGCAGCCCTTCCTTCACACACTTCGGTAAGTCATCTCGGAAGTCCGATGCAAAAGGTATAAAGGCTTGAAAATTAGAAAGACTTAATGGGCAGTAACAAGCAAGCCTCTGAAAACAGCTGAACCATTCCCAGAAGCAACATCACCTCCACTTTCCACACTGCTTTCCCCAGAGGTCAGAGGAAGGTGCAGGTGATGGGCTTATTTCATGGGATACTTTTAATTCCATGGAGAAAAATACACATTGGCAACGCAATTGAAAGACATGCCAGATTTTAAATAGAAGGCTGCCCTCACACTGCAGCATTACCAAAAAGAAAGCAGAAAAGCAGAGCTCCCTCAGTAAGCGAGAACCACGCTTTTCAGTTCTCAAATCGCACAGGTTTCCTGAAGCAGTGAGGTTTGGTTTCTTACACTTACTCTAATAAGTAACCTTTAAAACTGCCTTGCTCCTGTTGTGAATTTTGTGCACGTGCTACATGAACTGCTCAATAAATGCACTGTTTCCTTTGTCCTTTGGGTTCAGCCCTATGGGAACACAAACAGTAAAGCAGGGCTGGCTGCATCCGGCACCCAGCGATGGGGCTCCCTGCAGCAGTAGGCAACCACCAGCCCAGCACTGAAGACCTTCACTATCAAACCCCCAACTGAACAGACAGTTTGAAGGCTAAAATAAGCACTTACTGCAGGATGATGCTGTTTTTCCTCCACGACTCTAACTGAAAATGAAGAGGTGAGCACCAACGCATGATTTGTTAACGCAAGGGCAAAACAACCAACTGCCAGTGGAAACGCAGAACTGAGACCACCTGCTTCCTTCGGTTAGCACCACAACCAAGCAAACAAAACAAAAATACAAATCAGAACGCCAGGAAAGAGCTCTGCACAGCTTCCAGTTCAGTGCCACCAGCAGATGGCTGTCTGGCTGGTGGTGCTCACGGCCATCAATGTGCCTACAGCTGGTTCTGAGCACCCAGCTTCCCCAGCACGAGCAGCACTCAGCCATGCCCACACCTGGCTGCCACTCAGCCTGCTGGCACAGAGCACAGCCAGCCAGCACAGCCCCATGGGACAAAGGCTTCTGCTGAGTGCTGCACCACTGCAGTGGCACAATGCAGGACCAGGCACCAGCTCTGATGGGCACTGCTGCCCAGCACGCTCCTTCCGAGCACCTTGTACATCTATTACTTGCAAACACCTGGATTAGTGTACTAACTGGGCACGTTCTCAAGAAGGGTGCTGTTTTGTTCCACTTGGTGCTGGCAGCTGCAGGACGCTCCATGCAAACTGCTCCACCCACTGTGGGCACTGCCACAAAAAAATAACATAAAACCCAAAGGGAGTCGTGGGACTGTCCTCAGTGTCACTCTGCACTTGGTGCTAGCACCTCCAGACACCATGCTGCTCCTCTGCTATCTTACAACGAATCTAAAGAAGAAAATGAAGATGCCAAGGAACAACAGAAAGGCAACTTCAGTACACGGAAACACACTGCGATTCTGGGCCATTTTCTTAAGTGATAAATGGCCCCATTATTAATTCAATAGGTTGTTCAGCCTCCAGAATATGAGCCATGCTGCCTATTCACACGCTATCTGTTATCCTCATTAACTTAAGATGACCACGTTTTATGGCCTTTAAAATGGGTCAGTTCCCACAGGATCCCCATTTCAAAAAACTGATTTACATTCTAAAAAGAAAGAGGAAGAAAATAGGGAAGCAGCAGCGAAAGCAGAGAATGGCAGCGTTCTTTAACTGGGTTAAAGTAGGGAACGCTTTCGCTTGAAGATAAATATTCATTAGGCATTGCACATCTAATTGTATGCTGCATATTAAAGAAAAACTCTCTTGGAAAAAAAATGAAAGAAATTAAGAGAAAGTAATAAGAATTAATCAGGGAAATGAAGCTGAGCACGCTTTCTGTCAGAGCAGCCCGCTAGTGAGGCAATGCCACCACACTGAGGCTCTGTTCTCACCCCACTGGAAGTCCTACATTGGATACTGGCAGTACTTGAGCTATATTTTCCTGTAAGTTATGAACTGTGGACCTCCAGTTCACTCATTTTCCTACAGAAGAGGACTCTGAAGTTCCATAAATGGACGTAAGGTACTTTCAGGTGCCTCTATTCTCTCAGTGGAACTTCACTACAACTACAGGAAATTCAAGAGCTTTAAAGCAGAGAGGACACTTGTCCAGGCTGTGCAGTTCTCCCCAGGAACAACTGTCAGCATTTGGCAATGCTGATGTATACAAGTGGCTTCTGCTGGACTGCGACACTCCCCTGGGAAACCTCACGGCAGTTATACACACACAAAACTCTGCAGCTTCACAGAATGGCCTGGGTTGAAAAGGACCGCAATGCTCATCCAGTTCCAACCCCCTGCTACGTACGTGCAGGGTCACCAACCAGCAGCCCAGGCTGCCCAGAGCCACATCCAGCCTGGCCTTGAATGCCTGCAGGGATGGGGCATCCACAGCCTCCTTGGGCAACCTGTTCAGTGCATCACCACCCTGTGGGTGAAAAACTTCCTCCTAATATCCAACCTAAACTTCCCCTGTCTGTTTAAAACCATTCCCCCTTGTTCTATCTCTATCCACCCTCGTAAACAGCCATTCCCCCTCCTGTTTGTATGCTCCCTTCCAATACTGGAAGGCCAGCAATGTGCTCTATGGAGAGGATACTCCTTTGTGTGTATCTTCACATTCATTTTTTTCCATTTGGTTGCCTAGGTTTTTGTTTGGGTGCTGTTTCGTGGTTTGTTTTTTTAAATACAGCAACGACAATAACACTTTGCCCATGGAAAATATTTCATGTAAACCAGCACATCCACTTGCAGCAGGTGAGTCACCACCAGGAGGAGTGACACACTTTCCACCTCAAAGAGCAGTTGCACCAGTCTATGGCATTTCTGCAGTCTATGGCATTTCTGCAGGACGCAGCACAGTGGCTCTAAGAGCACCTGGAGCAGCAGGTCTGTAAGCACAGAGCTGTGCAATCAGATGTGAGTGAAAATAGTCCGAACTGTTTAGAAACAGAGTGAGTTGTTCTCAGCTCCATCAGCCTGAAGGGCCTCCAGCAGACAGGAAGGCACCCACGGGGCCGGGCAGATCCCTGTGCCACGGTGCGGTGCAGGAGCTCACCTGACACAGCAGACATCTGTGCACACAGCATCTTTTAAGGATCACACGAACTTGGCAGTGTTTGTAAGTATTCTCAGGAAGCACAGCGGACATGGAAAAGGTCGATGGCAGCGAAGCTGAAAGCCTTATCCTTCAAGCTTGGCTAAGCATCCTATGTTCCTTCAGCCCTTACTTAAAAGCCTTCACACTGTGTGGAACTGCAAAGCTGAGAATGAGAGTACCACTTCCCAGCTGACCCAGCATTGCTAGCCTGGCCAGTAAAAAGCAATGGATTGGGGGTGAGGATGGAAATAAAATATTCAAGATAGCAGTCTATTGTTCCACAACTCAGGAATGCTCAAGTCGGCCCTAAATGGTGAGCTTTTGGAGCTCAAGTAAATATAATTTTGGAAGGAATGACACAATCATTCTAATCTTCACCATCATTTACCCATCCGCATTAAATGTACGTAGCTACTGCCGGTATGGTAGCAGCCCTCGGTATAATTGAAATCAAGGCAGTTCTGCTGCAATTTTATAAATTACTTTACAATAAGCTTTTTGCTGTAAGACAGAAAGAATTTGCAGAAATCAGCAATAGATGAAATACATCTGAAAAATGTGCCTTACCACAATCATTTCTGAAGGCTCCAGTATGATACATTCGCATCCTCGTTTTCCTCCAGACTGCTTGCCAAAACTACAGAAGGACAGAAAGAAATGAAAAAGGATGAGACAAACAGCTCACCTCATCTTTTCACTGACGAAAGTAATCAGCTATGGTGCAGACTACTATACGCTTCAAAAAAACCCAAACAATTGGGTGAAATTACTGTACAAAAAATTCTAACGTAACAGCATCGTTAACGTAATTGTTTAATCATTATTTACTCAGTCCCTCTCATCACAGGCTGTTATGTAAAGCTCAAATAGAAAGAACACTCTTTCCTAAGATCACCACTCTTTGCAGGTACCCAAACCCACTCAGTGCCTCCAGCACTGCCCCAGCTCAGCCTGTGCCACACAGCGGGGCTCAAGTGAAAGCCTTCCCAGACAGACAGCAAATTAAAAAAGTCTACTTCATTAACAGCATCCCAACTGGATTAGCAATGCTGTAGCTGTAGCCGCTGTGTTACAAACTCAGGCTGCCAATGGCAATCAGCTTCTAACGCATCAGCAGGCAAAACAACTGAAGAATCAGTTAACTTAAAGATTAATGTTTGCATTAAAACAAGGCTAAGGCAAATCCGGAGATGAACCCCAACCAGTAGATGTGCTCTGCTGGTTCCTGCTGTGGTTACACTTGGAAAGCACATCTGGAAGCTCAGCCACAGAAAGCATTTGAGTTGCAGTCATCTCTACAGAAAACCTTCCCTGAAGCACCACCGCTGTGCAGAGCACTGGGAAGACCTGTGCTTATAAGCTGCACTTTAACATATAAAAACTCAGCCAGGACACCTGTGTTCTCAGGAAAGGTAGCAAAGCCTCAGCTTACCCCAGCAAATCTATTATCAGTGCAATCCTACGGGCTGTCAGGATAAAGCACCGCAATTAGCAGAAGCACCGCAGATTAAAATGTCAAGTTTTGATTTTATTAATGATTTACTGAAAAAAAAAAATAATAATCATCAGTAAATGAAATAACTGCTATGAAGTCATACTGGGATTTTCTCAGCCGTGCTAGAGAAGGCCAGAAAAGCACAGGTTTCACACTGAAAATTGGTATTTTCCACACATGTAGAGCAAGAGACTGGTAGCTGAAGTTCCCACGGCTTCAGTCACTTGAAAAGCATTCGCTCATGCTTTTGCCACGCAGTGTGAGCTTCTGAGCGCCTGCCGTACAGCAGATCTATTCCTCCACAAAGCAGAAGAGAAAAACAAAGTGAGACGAACCGACCTCGTGCAGCACGAAGCATTTGCACTGAGGAAAAAATACGCTGCAGTGCCAGCCCTGCTCCATACAGCAGGAAAATGCAAAGGAACAGCTCTTCAGATGGAAACGTAGAGGTGCTGTGTGCAACTGGAAAACGTCGGCATCTTTTTAAAGCAGATATAATCATTATCAGTTTTATCGCAAAACTGATTACTGCTTTTTGTACATTCCCTGCCCTCAGAAAAAGCTACAGTTGTCTGCTAGAGGTCACGCAAGCAAAGCGTTCTTATGGCACAGGAGTCACTCATCACTACCAGAGACTGAGGGAAGGTTAGTGGGTTTTTCTCCTTTTTATTTCATACAAATGCAGCATGAAATTCTGGCACTGTTGTGCCAACATTAAGCGATGATCACACACAGAACACGACAGGAGGAAGACACTGCTTAGATCGAAGCTCAGGGCACTGCCCCTTCTGGCCCATCAGGCACTTCACAACAACCAACCACTCACAAAAAGATGATGTTCCAACGACAAAACCCACCCTGCAGACCCTAAGGAATAAACGCCTCGTGTTTCCCGTCCATAGGTCATGTTTCATTACTCCCCGGCACGCACCACGCGATGCTTTGAGATGTGGGCATGGTTTCCCCAGCCATTACCACCACGTTTCCATATCAATGCTCAACATTCCCCCCAATGAATGTAACCAACAGAGTCTTAAATTCACACATCTTTATTCCATAGCTGCCTGCTGCCAGAAGATTCAGCTGTATGAGCCACATCAGGGCTCTTACAACCCCACTGCATGCTCCTGCTGCTTGATGTCCACCTGTTACACCTGCAGCACCAGCTTTCAGACACTCACTGGCTCCTGACACAGCCACATGACAAACATCTCCCATGTAAACAAAGGTGGCTTTGTTTAGCCCTGCATGCCTTGGCCACCACAGCCTTGCTTTCCTCCTCATTCACTGCTATTCATAATTAAAAATGCTTAAGCAATGGTATCACATGAGAAAGGAGTGCAAGTTGAACCGGCGTGACGTCGTGCATTGACAGCTAATGGGGATTCAGGCCACAGGAGCAGCGTGAGCTGCTGACACGTGCAGCACAATAACACGTTCCTCAGCAGCTGCTGTTCCTCTCATTCCAGCCGTCCCCATGGCTGTGGTCCTTTTCAACCCAGGCCATTCTATGATTCTGTGAACATCGACATTTTAACACAACCAACAGTTCATACCACAAGGAGGCTTCAAAACTTGTTGTAACAGATCCCACGCCTCAAAACAAGCCTGACTTCTACAAAGGAAACTACCTGAAAAACCCTCCACAATGACTTATTTGGAGTACAGAGCGTTTCTTTAAATAGGAGGTACAAAAACACTTTGTTTTCTGAACACAAATGTCTAAAGCCATTAATATCCAGCTGCTGAGTGACTTCAGTATTCGGTGCCAATGCATCCAGAATATCAAGACTTACAAGTTTCACAGACTCATAGAACGGCCTGGGATGAAAAGGACCACAATGCTCATCCGGTTCCAACCCCCTGCTATGTGCAGGGTCGCCAACCAGCAGCCCAGGCTGCCCAGAGCCACATCCAGCCTGGCCTTGGATGCCTGCAAGGATGGGGCATCCACAGCCTCCTAGGAACAGTAAGCACATCTGGACTCCAACCTGCTGGGGGTACCAGTGACCAAATCACTGCTGATGGTTTTTCACTGTGCAATACTCCAAATACAGTAAATACTTTAAAAGGTAAAAATGCTGCCTCTCCTGACGAGTCTTTGGCCTCCAAACACGGATGGAAGCTGGACGCTGCACTGCTTGTTTGAACACTAACTGGCAGCATCTTCAGATTTACAATATCCTGCTATGTCCCAGAACAGAATTTTCTGATCTCACATCTGATTTTCACATCTCAAAGCCCTCAATATAGAGATGTCAAGCATCTGATAATGCTGTGTTTTCCAGGAACTAGAAAATCAAAGTCATTCTGGCTGTGTAAGTTGACACCAAGATTGCAGAGTTATTGATGATTTTCAATAGTTACCCGCAGCAATGCCCTGCACCACGTTACTGATACAGCGCTGCAAAGGTATACCAAGCAATCAGCTTGCAATGTGCTGCAGATATTCTGCTTTCAGTGAATATTCTCATCCCAAACTGCCTGCCTGTCAAACAGCTTGCAGGAACACACAGATGAGGACAAACTGTACTTTTTGCTACTGCAAGAAGAACCCGGTGACCTCCCGCCCTGCCTGACTCAGTACAATGCCTGGGTTTCTGCAAGGCAAAGATATCTCTCACCAGGAATGCACTGATGAGTTGCATAACAAGGGAAGTAAGGTCTGTTTGTTAGGTTTGGGTTTTGATTGTTTGTTGCTTTTTTATTTATGAATCAAAACATTTTTTCTTGACATGTTCTCTATAATCTTTCCAAAGGAGGGGGAAAAAAAAATGAAGTAACACGTAAGGATGGAAATATTTCACTTTTAAGGGATGATTCAATAGATGAGCTGAAGTCAATAAAGGGTTACTACCAAAGTGGGTTTCCCCCATTTGTGTTCTTTCTTTTTAAATTGGCAAATGTAGGTGCAGAGTTTCCAAGGCACCATATGCTGTGCAGGTCCTGAGCATTTCAAAGTAACTTAATTATAAAAATATTACAATGTTTAATTCCATCAGAAAATGGTTTAAAGGAAACTTGAGACCACAGGGAGAACAGCTGACTGCAGAATACCATTTCCCATTAATGCTCGATCACCATAAACCCTTTCTGCATTAGCTGTCAGTAACAGCAACGTTTTGCAGGCTTCTCTCCCAAGCTGGCTGCAAGTTTTAACAATTCTGGAGGCTGTGAAATGCAGTACACGCCCTCCAGACGTCTGCCCTAATTATTGTGCTCAGAATAAGATGATGTTCTGAGGCAGCCAGCACCTTACCTACTACTGTCAGTGGGGGAAATTACTGGAGTTGGTGGGAGCTGTGGACAAGATCACGCGAGCGTTCGGTTGTAAGAGATCCGCACAGCATCCTATGCACTCTTTTGGCTCTTGTAGAAGATTATTCTGTGCCAGAAGAGATGTGCCAAGTGCTCATCTTGCTCTGCAACACATCGCCGCCTTTGCTCAAGGCAGCGCCTGCAGAAAGCAGCGCTCAGCTCTGGGATCGGGACAGGCGGCCTCAGCACTCATCGGAGCCCGGGCACAGCTCAGACACAGCAGGACAGCCAAGGCAGGATGCCTGGAAGGATAGTCAGCAGCAGAAAGATGTCACTGTGCCTTCATTGGGATCTGGGAATGCAGGAGCTCTGAGCTGCTCATTCACTGAAAGGCACAGATCCACAGTTTGCAGTAGGCAGTCATACAAGTTTTAGGGGTAAAACTGGTGGCTTACTGATGATACATTTGAGGTATAAATGTATATGAAAACAAAACGTTAAGATGCCTGAACTACAAGAAATGTAAGTTGTGCAAATAGCAAGTCCTTCATCCTCAGTTCTTATCTATCAACACTGCAAAAGCACAGCATTGGGAGCACAGAAAACTGTGGCATAGAAGAGACTGAAATGCTTAACAGCCACTGCAGGCTGCAAAATATATTAAAAGATTGCTATCTACAAATATTAACTGTATAAAAAATAAGCTAAAATAATTTCAACTAAACCACTATTCATACAGCCAAACTGGAGTTCCTCCTTCATTATGACATTTTCTTTAATCCAAGCATTTGGGTTGGATTTGGGGTTGGAAAAAAAAAAAAAGACTTGTTTATAGGCAACAAATGCACTACCTGAATTTGGGATAATAACACCAATTTTCTCCACTTGCGAGATTTCAGAACAGCCATTTCTGAATTTCTTGGAAGGGTCAGGGAAAGAATTGTTTGTTTTCAATAAGACACATCTTGAATGTTTCAATACTTTGTATTTTTCCCTTCAAGGTTCAATTCTCACAGCTGTAGGAGGTTGTCATCCGCATAATTGGCTTCAGAAGTTCCTCCAGGCCCTCAATACGTTTCCTATGGCTAATCTTGCTGTGAGTAATCTCCTTCAAATATCCTGCTCAAGTGAATTATCTTGATTAACAAGCGAGGTTAACAGAAAAAGTCTTTAACTTGCTGACATGATTTTCCTTCCACAAAATCCCCCAATCCTGTTCTTTTGTTCTGGCCATCACTTTCATGTTAGGAAGCATATTCTTTTCCTATTGTACCAACTGTATTGACGAATCCATTCTCCAGGCAATAGGGTAATCAAAATTGGGCCATCTTTGTACCTACTATTAATGATTGATTTGCTTATACCATTTAAAAAAGAAAAACAAAGTCTTACAGGGCTCTTCTTATCTTCTTCATCAGATGAATGAAGAAACTTGACCCTACCTGCACGCAAGCCTTAGTCCTCCAATCTTCAAGCCAATTACTGAATTACAGCTTGCACAGAAAGCCTTTCCCAAGCATCTGCCCCAACTCATTCAAGAACCTACGAAGATGCACAGGTAGCTGCCTGCTTCAGATGGGATATGCCTCTTTCAGGCCTGAATCCAGGTATTTTACTCTTTAATGATCTGCAGAAAGACAGGAAGGTTTTCCTAAGCTAAATATCAGAATGGTAGATCATGGATGAAGCAAGACATGAAGATAAGGGGAGCCTGACCAGCATCTCAGCCAGGTTAAGCAGTGGTCTACTGGAACCTCCTCCCTCTGTCGAGGTAACGGCTGGGCAGATGACAGGGAAAGGATGAGGGTTGCAAGAAGGGACCAGGAAATTGACAGCAGGCCTTCCCCTTCCAGCCCCACTTACAGAAAGTGAAAGCATCTTGCCAATAACTGTAACAGCAGTTTCACATGTGATTGTTAAAAATTGGTAATAGGCAGTTAATTGAAAATAAAACAGATCATAACCACGAGAAAAATGGACATATAACCCCCCCCCCCCCCCCCTCCATGGGAGGTTTGTCAAATGCTCCAGAGATAAACACACAATTGGAATTACCATATCAGTGTTACAAAGGGATAATTGGAGGTGAGTGACCATGAGCCATACAGGAGGATTGAGTTTCCAACTGAAATCCATTTGCTAACTATTATCTGTTACAGTAAACGCTTCTGTCCACCCAGTTCTTTCAGAATGAGAACTATTCCAGCCTGGCTCATGACCTTTTCAGAGCACTGGGAGGCCTCCATAAAGCCTAATTTCTCATCCCTGGTATTTATAGCCTGACACACATTAAGGATTCTATTTTGGTCCTCATTTTCCCCAGGGACTTCTCAAAGCCACCAGCATCCTGGATCACTTTTGTGCAGGTGACACCTGTCTGCAACCTCCCTCACCTTTGCTCACACGTTGACACATTTATTCCATACTCCACAAATCAAATGGCTGGGCTCCATGTCTGATGCCTGAAAGCTAAGCAGGATGCCTTCCAAAGATGCTGCTGGCTGGCAGGACATCTCCACTCCCTTCAGCATCACAGAACACCCCAAGGATGATTTTATTTATTTATTTATTTTAAGCAGCACAGATGCATCAGTATACTGAGTAATATTTTCCTCCACGCAGTTTATGTCACTGATATGCAGGTATAGAATCATATGCTCATTAGGCAGAAAGTGCACAGCATCAAGCTCCTTATCCAAAAAGGAATTAGCCAAACGGACACATGTCCTGTCTTTTAAACCCAAACTCTTTCCCCTTCTTTAGGGCAGAGAATATTACCAGGGCCACTTAAGCACTTTTTTTCCTAAACAAATCAAAGCAATACTAAAATGCACTGAGAGGTTCTGGAGGAAAAACAAAAAGCAAGCACACACACACCACCATCACAATCAATTCAGGAACTCAGGTCATTACCATTACTGTGTTACCAACTTCAAACAGAAAGTTTGAAATAGCTTTTCTATTCTTGAGAAGATGTTTCACACCTCACAGTGCACCGTGGGCCATTTCCACTGTTACTGCTTAAGCAAAAGAACAGAACAGAAACGAGCAAGGAAGAAAATCATACTTTTGTATGTCCTATCAAAAGGCACATCTCTGTAATACCCAGGGGGATGAGAATGAAGGCAACGCTTTGTTTTCTTACAGACACATACTGGAGGCTCCTTTCAGAAGGACTTGGCTAGGGACAAGGAATAATCCATGACATCAAGTGTTACTTTAAATGTAATTAAACAGTGCGAATTATAGTTATGGAAAGAATAGTATTAAATTATCCAAGGCACTGTTTCACAGGAAAATTGTCTATAAAGCATTGGTGACTGCAACTCCCTCAACTACAGAAGTGTTACATGAGGTATTCAGACCAAGGAAAGCAACCAAACATTATCATACTATAGGGCACTATAGCTAAAAATTCTAATATGCACTACTTTAAATAATAAATTGAGGTGGGACAGCGCAAGCATGGCACTTAGCAGAGCAGAACGCACGCTGTGCTCTTCCTTCCCTTGTTTCCAGGGCCAGTCAGCACCTTCACTTCTCCATCTGAGATCCTGGCCCCAGAGCCACAGGAGGACCAAGGGGGACTGGTTTGTTGGTGGCAAAGTCAAAAGCATTGGGCGAAACAAAAACGTTCAAACAATTCCAGCACCTTTTTGCCCATCTTAACTGTTCACTAATGAGCTCTCCCTTTAGTTTCTCTAATTGTACGTGTCTGCATTTCTGCTCCAAATCTTCAGCATACCAAAGGTCCGCTCACATTTCAACTTTTCATTTTTCCTCCTCCAGTAAAGTGAAAACACAGCCAGGGAACAAGTTGGATATTGAAAAGAGGAGCATGATCCCTTTCAGGTGCTCTCACTGCAAGAGTGGACAACGCATCCCAAGAGCTACACCACTTACACCATAACTCACCAGCAGTTCACATAACAGGAATTTGTGACCCCTTTTCTATCCAGTAGCTATTTTTCCTCATTATCCGTTATATAGCTGTAATGCTGTAAACTAGAAACAACAGAATTGTTTTTCTTCTTTAAAAAAAAAATAACTTAATGATTTAGTTTTGTGACACATCCCGCAAATTCAGAAAAGCAACTATCTTCATTGAGGCTTTAAGTAAATCTCAGCCTGCTACATCCTCACTTCTGGCACTGCTGAACTCCAGTTCAGTTGCTGGCAGGAGATGGAGCCCATCACATAACCCCAGACTGGAGGGAAAGCCTTCCTGCTGAGAGGTAGCAGCTACCTGGATTGGATACCAAGCCTACTGTTTTTTGGTGTTTTATTTAAGCACTCCTGCCTACTCTAGAGGCACAGTTTCAAGATACAATGAAATAAACACTCTATGTGATGCACAAGGTCAAGCAGAGCATCACAGCACAGCAAGGTCCAGCTCAAGTGAGACATCAAGCCTCAGTTCAAGCACATCCCAGCACTCCCTGTGCTGCAGCTCTTGGGAACCAACACTGCTGGCCTCTATTCACTTCCTTCACACAGAAATCACAGAAGCCATTAAAATACAGCCTCAAACCAGGGATAGAAACTGCATGATCTACAGCAGTGTTTTTAAGACAAAGACCTCTACAGAAGGCAGCCACGGAGTGGGAGCTATTCAAAGGGCCCCTGAGTTAATAAGCCAAATACAAATTCTCTCAAACTAAAAAAATCCAGCCAGGCAAGACGTGGTGGTTGGTGTGGTATTTAATGAATGAAGAGTGGAAGGGATTTAAATGAAGTTAGCAGAACATTTTTGTCCGCTGTCCAACTTCAGAAAAACAAAATAATATAAAA
Source organism: Gallus gallus (assembly GCF_016699485.2). Lineage (NCBI taxonomy): Eukaryota > Metazoa > Chordata > Aves > Galliformes > Phasianidae > Gallus > Gallus gallus. Next base: position 16,162,992 of record NC_052544.1, read on the forward strand.
AATGATTTTAAAAATTCTTAAAAATAAAAAGTTACATTGGTTTAAAAAGAGATCCTGACTTAACCTGGAAAAAAACCAACTACAATTTCACATACCTGCAAGGTGGTAAAAACATGGAGTCCTTCATGAGCACAGACCCGGAAAGCAGTATGTACCAGCATCTTGCAATAGTTTCCGAGCTGTAAGAAAAGGCAGCAGAAATCATTGCTATCGACCTTCTCTCTACAGCAACTCAAAAACACATTACACAAAGTGTTATCCCGGCGAAGCGATGGCTTCGTGCACAGCAGCCAGCGCCAGGGGAAGAGTGCCACCTGCTGAGCATCCCCACCACTGCCACCAGTCCCCGCTCCTCCCGAGGTGCCACCACTGCTGCCAGCCCCCCCGCGAGGAGCCCAGCCTGCTTTTTTGCATTGGTTTCTTGGTGCACACAGCCACAGCCGCTGCCCACAGAGCCGTGCTGCCAGCTGGTGGGCACCACTCGGGCACCAGCACTGCTCCCCCCAGCTCTCATCCAGCCTGAGTGAGCTTACATGTTGTAAGTCTTCTATCCACAATTGCTAAAAGAGGAAACGATGTATTACAGCACGCATTACAGTGGTTTTGTTTACACTTCTGCTGGAGAACTCCCACCAGCAATATGTGTACTTACCAAAAGAGAACTTGGTTGCCCTTGTACCTCTCATAGCGAGCGCTGGATGACATTATTCTGAAGGAGAAGAAGACATTTAATTTCAACGGTAATCCCCAAAGATCGTAAGCCATTAATCACCACATTTCAGCAGAATCGCTTTAAGGCTTTAAGACCTCAAACTCAACTATTTTTGTGCTAAACAAAGGATGTGCTTAACCAGAAAATTCAAATTATTACGGCGTTCTTCATTATCCAAATAGATAACATTCAGCTTGTTCTCTAAGTGCTTAAATCACTCCTACACGTTGGAGTTAGCCATAGCAACAGAACTGAAGGCACTAAAATACCTCCAACACACTTTTTGTGCTTTGTTGGCCTTCCATTTTCTGTGTTCTGAGATCATCTGCATGTCTGAAGCATTCAAAGGCATCTGCAACCCAGAGCTGACAGGGGTACTTCCTACACAGTCCTTTGCAGACCGGTGGCAGTAAGCCCTGCCCTCCCTGTCAGCAGAACTCATTCGCTTCCACTCCGTGCCACAGCATTGCAGTGACACAGCCCAGCGAAGGACTCAGCTCACGTTCTGCCACCTCTGAGTGCAGGCAGAGAAAGCCCAGCTCACCTCCACAACACACACCCCAACAGCAGCTCTGGCACACAGCGCCACTTCCACAGTACTTTACCTCAGCTGATGCTCCCTGAAGTGTGAGAGTATGTCCAGCCCATGAAGGAAGGAGTAGATAGTATTCAAGTCCTAAAAAGACAAAAAACAAACAAAAAAAAATGTGAGCACTTTCATTCACAGCAACTACTCACTTCTGCATTACTTTCTCCAATACCAAAGTTCCACAGCCTCACAGGAAACTGTACTGACGCTCACAGCCCAGCTCAGCAGCCAGGCTGGGATGCACAGAATGCCCACACTATAGCTGCTGACGCAAGAAGAGCCAAGTGCAATGGCTGCAGTTACCTGAGTGAGGCTTTGAAGCAGCCTGCTATTAAAACATCTCCAAAAATATGATGTACATGAATGGATACCGCAGCAAACGTGGTATAAAGCACACAGTATGGCTTTTGATACTGGATGAATAGCACCACCAAAACGTTTTAACACCTGTTTTAAAGAGGGAAGAGCTCAGGCAATTCTGTAAAAAAGCTTTGCTAATAGCAAAGAACGTGAGAAAACCTAAACCATACAGCACAGCCACCGCAGTGCACAGAACTACAGCACCTCTCCGTAACGTGGTAAAAGCGATGCTTTGCATCCATCTCAGACTGAGCTGCAGCCCCACTGCAGCCCTGCTGCACAACAGGCCTCCAGCTCAGCCCAGCAGCTCCTCCAGCACGCTCTGACAAAGGCACAGAGCACGCAGGTTTGGATTCTTCTCCCTCCTGCTGCTGTTAGAGCTCAGCATCACAGAGCCACCCCTCAGCAGCCACAGACAGAACCAACACTATCCCAACATGCGGATGATTCCAGGTGAAAGGCAGGACTTTATGCAGAAGCGATAATTAGGAGAAGCAGCAGTCTGAGCTTCTCTCTGCACAGAATTCTCTTCATTCACCAAAATATCTGTGACGATGGTGCAGACCACACGTCAAGGGAAGCTCACCAGGGCCATTCCTCACCCTGGTTTCTATCCTGAGCAGGTGGGCTGCTGGCTTTAGCACACAGCACACTGTTATACACCACCATGTGAATCTCCAGCTCAACCTCAGAAAATATGCTCTGAATTTTCAAGCACTGCATTTACACAGCATTTGCAAAAGAGAAATCAATATGAATGCTAGCATGAAAATTTACAGTGGGTTTACTTTAGGAAAGTTCTTTGGCTTAATACCCGGTGTTTAGAAATATAGCGGACACAGACTGTTGTACCAAATGAAAGGTCAGATGTAATTGCAGGCCATGTAAAACCAATAAAACTCCCACTTTTTCTTTTTTTTTTTTTTTAAAATGTCATTACCAAACCCATGAAGGTTAAACAGAAGGCCTGCGTGCTTAACATTCATATCTACAAAGCTAGGATTTCCCACCGCCCAGCCTCACTGCAGCCCAGCAGCTGCGTACCACCACTGCTATGAGCAGCAGAGCTGTATGCAGACACAGCTGGTGCTCCTGCATTGTTCAGCCCGCATCTCCAACAAGTGATCACATCCTCAGGGCAGCACTGCCCCCAGAGCCAGGCAGCTCCTCTTCATGAAACTGAGCACAAAAGTGGGAGCGGTTACTTTAAAAACCCGATGTGTGCTGCAGCACCGGACCGACACATAACCACAGCACAAAGGGCAGAGATCACTTTCTGCCATGAGTATCTGCAGGAGTGCCATAAAAGCAACGATCCCAAAGTGCAACAATAAATGGCACACGAGCAGATGTCAGAGTACTCCCTGGGAGCTCACAGGCAATCTCTGCCAACCCATGACATGATTGTTAACAACAAAGCAATTCCGCCACGTGCACATGGACCAAGGTCCAACCTGTTGGGTTTTTTATTTTGTAATCTGCATTTTTAGAGCTTTTAACCACCCTGAAACTAAAACACCCTTTAAGAAGTACACCCCAACACACCCTCCAGTCTTCAACAGATAACTGCCTGCCCCGGTTTCCTTACGGAGGGGTCTGCCCATGTTATCTGTCCACCCAACTGACGTTACAAGGGGCACAGAGCAGAGGGCAGCAAGCAGTGGTTGTGAATGCTGCCAGGATGGGCTTGAGAGCCATGGGGGCTGGGATGTGGATGCTGCAGCAATCCCTGTGCTATGGGCACCTCCCCAGCAGCAGTGTGCCGCAGTGCCGCCCGCGCACTGTTACTCACCCAGGAAAGCTGCTGAAGCACAGCTCACCCCTGTCCTAAGGACAAAGGGATTTCACAGCCTCCGAGTTTTATTTGAGTTAACTTTTAACAGCTTAACATCCACGCTCGGTAAGGAGTGCCCCTGCCACCCAGGCAGCCTGAGGCTGTATCACCTCCTTTGCCTTCGCCCTTTAATCCATGGAGCAGCTGTAGGGGTTGGGATGGAGGATCCAGGGGCAGAGGAGGAGGGTCTCAGCTACAGACTTCTGCTCACAGCATTTTCCAAACAAACCAACCGCAGCTCAGCCAGCACAACTGTGCTCTGTAAGCAGCACGTCCACGTGCCATAGGGTGGTAGTAAGGTTTCCAAACCCTCCTGCGGTGCTAAGGGTGGGCACTTTGGAATGAGGATGAAATTACCGCATCAGAAGTAAACACCAAACAAAAAGCTGATGTTTTTGCATGATGTGAGCCCAGCCAGGTGTCCCAGTAACACGTGGTTATTTTAAAGTGCTGAGCAGGAAATCTGTTCTGTTTCGGAGGAAAACAGAGTAAACAGTTCCAACATGACCTCATTGTTGTGCGTTCTGATAAATCACCCCAAGAGCCATCCTCAGCAGTCACAGAGGTACCAAGGAAGCTGAGGAAGCCATAAATCCCTCCACAACCCTTCTAGCACCGCGCAGCACATTACTGCAAGGGCTGAGGAAGGAGTCCCCACACAGCTGCACCCGGCACACCATGCAGCACCAACCCAGGGCTCTGGGCTTCAGACGCCTTCAATGAACACGCTGGTATGAGGATAAGGGTTTTGACATGCTCTGGGACAACAGCTGAACGTCTCTGAATTAAAGTAGCTATTTAAAATGTCTAGATTTCAGTAAAGCAAACAAAAGCAGTTCTTGGGAAACAGACAGCGAGCTGCCAGCAGCCCTCCTCCAGCCTGCCTTGCCTCACCCCGCAGTGATTCAGCAGGCTCCTTATACAGATTGAATGCATCTTTCATTAGGAATCCCGTCAGCCTCAATACGGACTTTGTCACCTGTAGGGGGTGCAGCAGAAGGGAGGAAATGTTGCTCAGCATGGTTTATGGTTTTCATTGCTTCCCTTCCTGTTACTTCACCAAAGGCTGGAATCTGCGCTGTTTCCTTTACTCCCCGTTTAAGGCCAATTGTAAAAATAGTCCTCCCAAATTCTTTCCTGATGGTGTAACACTAGAAATAAAAACACAGGAACATGCTCGACGTTCCATATATTCAGAGATCACTGTGGCAGAGGCACTGACCCCAGGACGCACCCAGCCCTGTCCCCCACGTGGGAACAAAGCCATCTCTTGGCTGGGGGACCACAGCGGTACAGGCACAGCTGCTCCTGGCCCCCACCAGTACGTGCCCTGCATGGTGGCAGGGCTATTTGACTTTATTAATGTTTAAGTGCAAAGTAATACTGTCTTTGGGCTCTTTGCTTAGAGCTGGGCAGCGCACCAAGAGCAGCAATTCCCTTTAAAGCATCCTCCTGCTCAGCTAGCGGCCTTTAAAAGAGATGGATGCACAAAGCTTGGGCATTAGCAGGGAGAAAAAGATGGATTACTCAGTGACACAAATGAAAATGCTACCACAGGACTTTAACACGCAGCGCTTTGCACTGGACAGCATAGCTGAAGGAGCACTACAAGGAGCAAAGCATGTCCCACCACCTGATGCAAGAAATACCAGAAAATCCAAAAGCCAACCTGAAGCGCCTCCTATCCAACACAGCAGCAGCCCTGTATTGCTCAGGCTGCTCCCAGTGACGTTTGTGTGAAGTGAACTGGTTCAGCTGCTTCAGAGCCACACAGCATTACTCAGGAAGAAAGCAGAATGTATTTCATAAAGAAATCTCTCTACAGAAGAGCAACAAGTGAAACCTCTCTGGCCTCAATTAGCAGTCTGCTCACTCCGGGCGTTTATTTAAGGGAAGCTGAGCTTCCCTAGGATCTTGCTAAAAAGCCCTGAATTGTTTACGGTGTTTTTATAGCACAGGATCACTGCAGGCAGACAACAGAACAGCTTCAGATGGCCAAGGGACAGCCTCTTCGTGCACCCATCTGTCAGACAGCTCCAGCTATTGGCCACATTAGGACATGAGACAGGGCAATCTCCAGGGCTGTTCACCCCCACGTGGCCCAGCTGGCACACAGTGCTGCTGCCCACTGTGCTACCCTCATCCAGCAGGAACAGGTACAGGGGACAGCATTTCTGCTGTGAATCCAGGAAGCAATTACAACTGACAGCACGAGTTAACAGCACAGCCACCAATAGGAGACTAAAAACCCGGCTTCAGTTTTTCAGGCTGTCAGAAGGAACGTTTGCAGGCTTGGATTGGTTTTTCTTCCTGCAAACGCAGCACATCTCTCAAAGGGGCTCATACAGTTTCCTATGTCTTAAATGCACTTTCCTACAACATGCATGCATGGCCGCAGGCACAGACTCCAGAACTACATTTCACCCCTAGGAATAGAAGCATCCTTAACACAAGTTGAAAAAGTCAGATCTGCTTTAAGAACAGAGGCCCCAGAGCCACCACTACTGAGTATTCATAGACAGAAAGCATCGCCGTGCGACCACTCATCTCCAGGAGAGGAAAAAAAAACGACACAAAAAATAAAGCAAAGTTCTTCTACACGAAAATAAAACAAAAAGTGTCTCTGCTCCCCAGCAACTCCCCCACCCAGCACAGATAAACAGCCTCCACCCATGAACCCTGGACCGTGTTGATAGAAGACTCTGGTAGAAAGAAAAACACTTGAAGGATGAGGGAGGGAATTTATTTTTTATTATTGTTTTTACTGCTGTTTCATCACACTGAGTCAGCACTTCTGGAGCCCTCGCTTTGCACAAGAGGGAAGAAAGAATTAAAAAAAGCTTCCTTTGGGTTTTGCAGAGCAGATCCTGAGGCCCCAACTGCAGAGCCAGGAACATCAAACAGCACAGCTCCAAGGCAGCGGCTCACGGGGCTTTGGGTATCTGAAGCATGGCCTTTAGCAAGGCTCAGAACACAAGCTCAGCTATGGAAAGCTACCTCCAAGGAAAACATTACCATAAAGCTCCCAGACACTCATTACTTCAGGTTTAGTACATCTTTCAGATTTTAATGTTGGACTTAGAGAACCAAAAGCAAGTTGAGCTCACAGCTCAATTGCATGGGAAGCTCAGAACGCCCAGAATTAGTCACAACACTCACACCAACCAAGGAGCAGGGGTTCCTATCAAGTGTTGCTCAGTAAGAGGCTAAAGGACACAAGAACAGCACTAAGCCAACAAGTGAAAGGAGAGCTTTCAGGCTTCCAGGTCAACCCATACTTCCCAGCCCCAAAGACACCCGCTTGCCTGCTTCGCAGAGAAGCTAAGAGGAACAGGTTTGAAAGCACAAGGGAAAAAAAAAGCATCGAGTAGGGAGGGCCTGAATTCTGAAATGCTAAGGGGTTGGTTCTTATTTTATAAGAAATTTGGCACAGGAACCTGGGGACAAGGAGTGAGGAAGTAGATGATGAAATCTGAAGGTCCATTACTGGCAGCTGAGTGCCTGCACACAGCTTGCTCCACCGAGCACCTGAGCTCATGGCGTGGCTGCGCTCATCCAGCAGAGGATTTGCTGGTGCAGCTTCCCCCTCCGCCCTGCTGCAGCAAACCTCAGCAGCAATGACATTCTAACAATGCTCCAACTACACCAAACATCCGTCACTAAGCTCTGTTTGACGTCACAAGCTCAGAAAAACTAGCAGGTCCAACAAAAACACCTTACTGCAGTTAGCTTCCAATAAACTAATGCCAGGAGTTTTACATAAATGGGAAAGCATAACATGCAGTTTTTATAATGGTGTGTTCATGACTTTTTCATATATCATCAAGTATTTATTTGTAAAATCAAGCAAGCAAAGATAATGTCTGTCAGGAAATTAAGTTTTGCTTAATAAATAGTACTGAAGTCAACATGAGATCTCTTACCAACACTGTAACTTGAGTCACCTGCTCACATGCAGGCAATGGAGAGGAACACAGCCCTGCAAACTGTCCCAAAACAGCTTAGTGCACCAGGAGGGTATTAAAGTCATCACATTGCTTCCAATTAAAATACTGTGTTTTCATTCATCATTAATGACAAGGCATCAGCAGGTTGGAGGAAAAAAAAAAAAAAGAGAAGATGGTAATGGCAAACTAAACACTGCGTGAAAAGTAAAGCTCTCCCACAACCTCTTCCAATTAAACCAGTGAAGGAGTAAAAAGAAAAGTCCATGTCCAGCCCTGCTGGAGGGCCCAACGCTGCACTCCAGGGGAGCAACTGTCATTCAGCCCCACAGAGAAGCTGTGATTATCTGAATGCTGATCCCGACTGTTAAATTCTAATACAGCTATGACAACATCCTTGCACATACACACAGGTATGTTGGCATTTCCTTCACCAAACAGAAGGTGATTCGGTAGCTCTTAGTGCCCTTGCCTGTAGGGACACAAAGCAAGGCAGGCTTACCCTACTGCTGCACCCGAATACAAACCACTGCAGCAGAACTCAGAATGCTGACAATTGGCCGCTGCTTTAAGATCTGCTGCTGTGGTTCTCAGCAATACCTGTGTCAGAAACCACAAAGGAGCTCAGGGATCCAAGCTGAGAAGGAAATTTAATGATTTAAGTACACGAAGAAAAGTTTGAAGCCCAATCAATGGTAGTATGAGAGGTACAGGCATCTTCCCCGGTAATGAGAAAAGATCATTAGTGTGTAATGACATAAAATGGAGGGGCCGCGTTGAGCTGTAGAGCAGGAGGTAACGTGGAAGGTTCTCCTTCAGCCAACTCAGAGCGACCAAAAATCAGAGGCTATTTATTCTTACCTACAGGGACCTCAAACCAGCCCAATCACAGCTACACCATCCCAGGGAAACCACAATCAACACCAGTCTGTAATGCAGCACCTCCAGGGATTCCTCCATCACCTCACTCTCCGTGAGATTCAACAGTACTCTCCACGGATATAATAAACCCACTTTTAAACACATCAGGATCTCAACACAGCGTTGAATAGATGACTTCTGCTTGCCAAGCTGCCATTATTCACTGCAAATGAAAAAACATCCAATGCTAACTTAATCTGAGCCCCAAACAGGTTTCCAGGAGCAGCACTGTACATTAACTCAACACTCAGACTTCTGTTTCATCAGCTCACGTTGAAGATAGGCACAGGGTGAGGAAATGCAACGCTGGGGCCAGCAACAGAATGCTGCAACGCATCGTTACAACACAGATCTCTGGACAGCTGTGCATGTGACAGTAGAAATGAAGAACATATACACCCCTCCAAGAGGAACAGAAGGATCCTGTATTGCAGATCGGGCATTTTACTCAATACTACTGAAATTTGGGCACCTGTATTCTTGAGCAGCACTCACTCACAGCACAGCAGGGCTTGGTGGGACAGCCAGCACGTCCTGGAGCAGGACCTGGCACCCACAGCCCTTCTTTAGGGCACAAGCACACATGACAGAAATGCTTGAGGGGAAAAAAAAGGAGATAAGTCAAAGCATCATTAATGTGCACCATACTGAGTGCTACACGCCGTCACCTCCACATTCTGTGTAGCCAGATGGGCAGGATTGGAGAGATCTGAAGTAGGCAGGGAAGTTCCCAGCTTTTTGTAAGCAGGCGGTCAGGCTGCCATGCCATGCAGCTCTGCCCAGACTGCTCGCTGCACGTCTGCTGTGCTCCAGCAGCCCCTTTCAAGCAACGTGCACACAGAAAACCAACACCACTTGTGAACACCACCCACGAATGCGTCCTTCGCTTCCGTACGAGGGCTGCCCAGATGTAAGAAGGACCACTGTGTCTTTAATTCAGACACAGAGTCCCGAATCAAAGACTAAGTGTAGCTTCTAAAAATTCAGAGGGCAGAGACGTGAGCACAGCCTCCTCTTTCTTGGGCAATGCTCGCAGCACAACGGTGTCTCTTGTCTGAAGGAAAAACAGCAGCGGGGGGACAGCCAGGTTCCACCAGTGAGGTTTACAGGGCAGATGGGGTTACACACACTGTTGCTTCTGTCTTGGAAGTCATAATTTGATAGATAGAGCAGTGATATGAAAACAGAGCTTTTCCTAAGCTTAAAGCTTTAATTTGCATGCTTACGTGGGCTTATTTGCATCTATGGGGCTATTTTTGATAACTTTTGTTATTAAGGCTAGAAAAAAATACAATTAAAAATGCTATCAAAGCATTTATTTAGGGAAACAGGGCAGGATGCCCTAAATTCACAGGACATCACAGCACAGGGAAATCCCAAATGGAAGGAGGCTCTGGGAGCAGGCAGTGACAAGACAGTGTTCCTCCAAAACGTTGATATAGTTGGATGAGATGAAGATTTCCAAATAATAACTACTGACCTATGGCTCACTAAGTAATTATTGGCCAAAAAAGTGATATCAAAGACTTATAATGCAAAGAAAATGCCAAAATGTGAGACTGTAGCTGTCCAAACATTCCTACCTTGGAAAACACTTCCACACAGCTCTTACTCTTTGCTAAGCCCCCTGCACCTTGCAGCAGCTCACAGTTCACACTGAGCTCACCCCCAGGTCTCATCTACAGACTGAGATCTTGCTCGCAAGATGGATCCTGGAAACTGCCAAAGAAATGTGGTCCAGGTTCCAGAGTACAGCTGTGCACAGGTCACTGCCATGACAAAGGACAGGCACGCTGCATCCCACCCCCAGCTCAACGCCACGTGTTCTCATTTCCTCCTTTACAGCAGCACTGTCAATGACACAGTTTACCTCAATAAATGGACAGAAAGCCCATCCACCAGGACAGGAGGAGCTTTAAGCTCTGTTCCCAGCAAAGCTGGGCTGCCAAAGCAGCTACAGAGCACAGGGGGAGGACCACCTCCTGCAGGAGTACCACAGTCCCACCAGCTCAGCGCCCCCACAAAGCCTCCTGCAGCCACCCTGCGGGTCACGTGTAACATCAGCTACACACAGTTTGCTGAAGGAAGCATTACCAACACAAATGGAAGCAGCAAGTTTATCGACAGGAGGTCAGTAGCCTAACACAGGACTGACAGCTTCCTTCCTACTTCAAGTGGGAAACAGGAACAGAAACTCCCTCTGCAACAAGCGGGGAAGACCACTTCTACTTGGCCAAATCAAGGCAGCCTATCGCTAAATAACAATACACAGAATACTGAAAATGTGAAGTAGAACAGATTTTAGTAGTGTATCACCCCCAGATAACCCACAGTATCTATTGGCCACAGACACAAACAGCCCTTTGTGACAAAAGCATAAAAACCCTCCCAGTCAGTGTCCGGCAGCAGAACTGATCGAAGACCTCACAACCCGGAGTACGCAGCACGCAGTAAAGGCAGGCCTTGCTCTCCAGCTCTTGTAAATGCAAACTGTCCAGGTGAAAAGTACGATCACAGCTCTGGAGCTCTCTCCAGAGGAATTCCTATCTGGCCAAAAAGTCAAACTGCATTTGATCCACAGCACAGTGCAAAAATTCTTTCCCTGCAGACCAAGAGGACCAACACCATTAATCAGACTGTGGAGGATGGGACTGCCTAAGTGCCAACGCTTTACAGTCTTTTTGTTCCCAATTAAGAGATAATTCCTTAGGGCAGTTATTTATTTATTTTTTGCTTGTTCTGCTACAATTTGATGCTCTCTTAACATGCTAAAAGATGACCAATAACCAGTAAAGCTAGGGAACCTAGAGAAATCAGACACAGGATGCCAAATAGTTTGTGCATGCTTCCCGGAATTAAGGCTATTTTCATAATACTGTACTGAAATCACCAAAAGGAGAAGAAATGTGAATCATGGTTTCAGCGGACAGAGGAAAACCCTCTGCACTTTAAGCCTGAGGTCACTGAAACAAGACAACCTCCTGGTTATAGGAAGAGCGTGACTGAGAATACAGGCATCAGCAAAGCAGCGTTATGGCAACAGCAAGCCTCTTACGAGAAGGGCCATCAGTGCTCCTGCCATTCTTCATAGATCTACTCTGTAATGCACTCCCCAATGAAAACAAGTTTGCATGTGTGGAGTGTGGGAGAACAAAACCTGCAAACTGGAAGCTTACCCAGAACGTTCAGCCCAAGAGCATTCAGCTTCTCTGCCACTGACAAGACCACCACAAGCCACTTTCTAATGTGAAGAGACTCATTTCCACCTACATATTACCAGCTCTTTGCACTCCCAGAATGGGATTACAAGCACACTTGTGTGCACAGCATTATTAGCTAGCACAAAGCCTGCCGTGGATGCTCAGGGCAGCAGTACGCCATAGACACTTAGGGGACTGCTCCAGGGTGTTGCTGGCTCCCCTCCTGAGAAACAGGGCCTGGGCACAAGTGGGCACTTTTCCCTCCAGTGTCCCCCAGCAGCACACTGACAATTTCTTCAAGACTGAGCATTATCGTGCAATTTTTCCTTTGTGCTGCACACACCCAGCTGGCCTTACATAAAGCGAAACAAGAATCAGTTTTGTCAAAGTTAAGTATTGCAGAAAGACCCCTTGTAAAGCTTACAAGAAGTGAGTTCTGCCGTACTACTTGAAGAGATGTTCTTTTGCTAATAATGACATTGTTCGTGATGACTCTCAGTTAGTGCGGTATTTCAGGGTTTAATACTGTCTCTGAGGGATGGAACCACCTACACGTTCTGACTGCTCGCCCTCCACCTTTTGCAGTTCTGGAGAACAAAAGCAGAACAAAAATGTATTTTTCTTCCATTTGGCAACTTTTCCAACCGCCAGCAGTACTCGCAGTTCTCTCCCCCCTCCCTCCCTCCCTCCACACCCTCTTCTCACCCTTCCTTTCTGTTCCAGCATCTCCAGGGAGTTCCTATTGCAAGGTTAGGCGCTGGGCTTGTCCTTTAGCTCAGATTAAGTTCTGTGGAACACACTCCTACTACACAAAGTCCCTGAAACTCACTGTTTAAATTCAGATAATACAACAGAAGGGTGGGTTGTTTTGTGGGTTTTTTTTTTTCCCCCCAACGTTACATTACATATTCAAATTTTAATTCATCATTAACAACTTTTTCTCAAATAATTACCCCGCAGATGTAACTGAGTGCACGACTCCACAGCATGAGGAAAGACGGGCATTAAAGGAATTAAGTTCAAGCAAGAATTCCAGGACTGCCTGATAATTCCTGGTTTCACTCCTACAGCTGTCACAGCTGCCATTAAAATGAGAAACCAGTTTTTCAGGAACAGTAACTGGAAGCGAGGATAGGAAAAGTCATCTCAGAGCAACACCACTTCCAACAGCTCCCTGGAAATCACTGAGAAACCGTGCCACCTCGATGCACTACAGCTTTGTTGGCTGCTTTAAGGATGCTTAAGGTTTGGATGATGTGGAAGTTGTATTACTTTGTGAACAGAAGCAAACGGCTTCCTGGGGGAAAGCTGCAGGGAGCAGTTATGTGATCAGCAGCCCGGCACCCAAAGCCACGACCCTGCCCACCCATCTGCAAGAGAACACACTGTCACTATGCAGCATTACAAGTCTTCACTGACAGCGATACCCGGAAAACAGGAGTCGTGTCAACCTTCTTCAGACTACATTTACAGCCATCTTATCGTCACAGCTTAAAAAAAAAAAACAAAACAGGCCTTGCAATATTTTATTAACTCCTGACCTAGTCTGCAAAATCCTTTCTGCTGAGCCTCCAACCCCCCCCTTAGCTGTGAAGATGATTGAGATGCAAGCTGCTGCCATCTCTGCTCCACACAGCCAGCAGTGTTGGGATGCAAATCGCCACTTTGGCCAACAGCTTGAGAAAGATCCACAAATACTCTCTGCGTGAGCTTCCAGCATGCTCTGACAGCCCCACAGTGAAAACAGCGAGGTTCTGTTTTATACTAACAGCCCAGCTACAAAAGCCTTGCTGACAACTGTACTGCGAGGCCAGAAAACCCCAGAACCACTGAGCGGGTCTCCTGAAGCCAGCTGCTGGGAACAGAAAATACATACACAGAATTGGATGGCTGTGCATCAGAACAGCAGCGGGCGAAAGGCGAGAGACTCGGGGAAGACTCTGTGCTCCCAGAGTCGTCTCACAGGAAGAGTGAGAGCTTGATGTATTCTGGAGAGGTTTAATTAGGGATTCTTACCAACACCCACACCAGTTTCTCAAATTCCTTTAACCCACCAGCACTGAATCAACAGGCACAACGCTAATGAAATGGAACTAGAATACTGCCCTGTGCTGGGATGGTAACAGAACAAGAAGCCGAAAAAATAAAGCAAAGAAGAACAAATCAGAGCCAGTTTCAGCCCTGCAGGCACCCAGTGCACACAGAACACGGGGTACCAGGAGGCTGCCCCAGGCTGGCCCCACACATCACACCTGTAAGAGGCGCAGAAAATAGCTTTAAAATACTTGTTGTATGTTCATATACCCGGAAAGGTACCTAAACACCACTCATACGGCACGCAACAGAGCCCTGTCCATACACACAGACACAGAGCAGCCACACCAAGCCTCCAGTCCCATGGCCCTGCTTCCTGCAGACGCACCCAATGAGCAGGAGCAGTGGGAGGGGAGGGAAGAGCGCTCATCTCTTTGCCTAACCACACACAAGAGAAATACTGTGCTCTCCTAACACTTGCTTAAGATGTTCAGATTCCACAGCCTCATCTCGAGGCACGCAGGAAGCCACAAGCCCAGCCCCTGCCCAACGGTGCTGCTGGCCTCGCTGCTCAGGCTCACAGCTCCATCTGAGCCCACAGCTGAGGAGCAGCACCACTTCCTGAAGGCAAAGGAGATGCCCGAAGAGACCCACTCACTGCACAACCACGTTCTTCCTCCCCACCTCATTTCCACCAGTCAAATGGGCAGCTATGTAGAATCATTAAGATCAGAAGAAACCCTCTAAGATCAGCCCCAACCCACCCCACCATGCCCACTGAGCCACGGCCCTCAGTGCCACATACACCCTTCTCTTGTGGAGTCACCATCCAAGGAGGTTTTCAAGGATGAAGAAGCTGTTCTCCTCGCATGCGATGAGTCACCAAGCCCAAAGCCTGAACTTTCTGCAAACAATGCCAACACACGAGCCATTGTCCGTGGAGTTATTAGCGTGCTGTAATTTGATCTCCTCTTTAATACATACATGCTCCATATAGCAGACTTCCCATTACATGCAGGAATTCATGTGAGTCACGGCACAGAGCAGTTGGGAACTCTGCACCGAGCAGCAAACTCGACTGGTTCAGGCTGACCACCGAGCAGGCTGGAACAGGCAGGAGAAAAGGGCCAAGGAGCCAACTTACACTGAATGACCCTTCAAATTCTGCACCAATTTGAGCAAATCCAAAAGCAGCACCTGTAGGAGCACCATCTGTACCCTTCCACTCGCACAAGGCCGGAGGTGAAGACACTCCATACTGCAGTGCCAACAGGAGCAGAAGTTACAGCCTGCTGAGGCTCAGGCTCTGCACGCCAAGGAACACAGCAGGAATGCAACACTGCAGCCCTGGTTTATAGAGGAGTACAGTTGTTATAAGAGTTGTTATAATCTCAAGAGCTCACACACCCACTTTAGGGCACTTCTCACTCACATTTCCACCTGAGGCTGTTTCACTCCTGCCCCAGCACTCCTACCAGGGGCTGCTTCCTACACCCTCACCCACAGGATGGGTTGATATGGAAACTGGTGCTATAAACAAAGAAAAGAAAAAACCACCACCCAACAAACAGTCCTTATTTGCTCCACTCATTTCATATTAAATACTTGGTACAAGGGCAATTTGTTAAGACAGAGTTGAAATTTAAGGAGCAGCTATCCATTAATGCCATAATGACACTTCAGTAAAGCCCGGGTATGTACACGGTCCTAAAGCAGTACCCTGAAATCTGATTTGTTTGCCTGGAATCTAAATTTGACTGCACTCAACAGGCCTTAACTGTTAAGAAAGCTGGGAAAAAAAACTACTTATTTCCTCAAACCACCAGCAAAGCTCCCTCACAGGTACTGCAGGCAGACTGCAGCTGCAGAGCATCCACGCCAGCTGCCCTGCTCTGCAAACACAGCACTCCATCCAAGGCTCAGAGTAACGGTATTTGCATCCGAGACATAAATAATCACCAGACTAATATGAGCAACACTGGGAGAACAACAAAAACAAGCTCAAAACTTGGTCAAAAACAAACAAACAAAAAACCTAAGAGGCATCCAGCCTCTTACAGAGGAGTATTTACACATTAACTTTTGGTTAAAAATTGGTAGATGCTCCAGCGTTGTAAGTAGGTTGCTCCAAAGTAATGCCTCGTAATTATTTCCATGGAAAGTACAACAAAGAGCACAATTTGATACAGCACCTTCTCTGCTACAAAACACTCTTTTCAACACCGTTAGCCGTGCATTTCTGCCAGCAATGAACACGAGCTGCATGCTGTGCTCGCACAAACCTGGCCCAGCAAACCCCCACTGCTGCTGTCACCACTGCTCCGATGGACCATCCATGGCCTCACCATGCTGACAGCCACTGCCTGGTCTGCACAAGTGTACTGGAACCCACACCACACCAATGAGCACTCCTGGCCAGGCCAAGAAGCAGACAGACCAACCACACTCCCCAAGTGAGGATAACAACTGAAAAAAACAGAAAAATACTGCTAATTTTACATGAGACTTTGCACTCCAAAAAGGCATGAACCAGTCCTGCGCTCAGCCACGACAGATTAGCAATGCCACATAATTTCATTATCCAGAAGAAACGTGTTGCTGCCAGCCCCAGGAAGGGGACACTACACACCACCTGCACCAGTCAGCAATACCTGCACTGACTGAGCTGTACTGGGACTGCTGGAATGAAGGCTGGAGATGGGTCCAGCAGAGGACATCGCTCTCCCCCATCCAAAGACACTGAGAGCTGTCAGCCACCAACGTGGCTTATTTTTTTTCACAAGGCTGCATGTGAAGTATTCATAATTATATCACAATGCTTATATTCTTGTAACTGCAAACAATAATTGTTGTCATGAGTACAGAAGGGCAATCTGCATACAGCACGGAACTATCCAAGCAGGAATTTATTAGCAGTAAATTGCAAACACGTACAGATACGTTTGCAATCTCCTTCTGAACCCAGCAATACCAATGCATTGTGGGAATGGCTGCTTACAAGGGTGGGTAGTGATAGGACAAGGGGGAATGGTTTTAACCTGAGAGAGGGGAGGTTTAGGTTGGATATTAGGAGGAAGTTTTTCACCCAGAGGGTGGTGACGCACTGAACAGGTTGCCCAAGGAGGCTGTGGATGCCCCATCCCTGCAGGCATTCAAGGCCAGGCTGGATGTGGCTCTGGGCAGCCTGGTCTGCTGGTTGGTGACCCTGCACATAGCAGGGGGTTGGAACTGGATGAGCACTGCGGTCCTTTTCAACCCAGGCCATTCTATGATTCTATGAATTTGAGAGGCCTCTCCCCATTTCATTGCAGCTGCACACAGGGCAGCCCAGGGCCCTGCAAGGCAAGGAGCTGAGGATGCACAGCGCTGGGCAGTCCTTCGGTGCACCGTCTGGGAGCTCCTTACAGAGGCACCAAACCTCAGAGCCACAGAAAAATCTGATATTTCACACAGCACCACCACTGCTCTTCAGTCTGAGCTCCACAACCGCTGCCCGCTGACAACCGTTTAGAAAGCATGGCTCTAAAAGAACTTATCGCTAACAAAATACCAAGAGAGAAAACCTAAGGCAGAGGTTAAGCGGTAGGAAATCCCAGCAGGAGTCAGGTTTCCATCATCACCCTTTGCCAGTTTTGGAAGAGCCAACATCCAACCAGCGAGCAGTCTTTATGAGACACAAAGCAGCACACGCAGCTCCGCTCGATGCGCAGCTCTTCTTGGTGTTAGGACAACTGCAAGGAGCCGGAGTGTGCAGCGAGTGTGCAGTTCTGCTTGCATTAAACAACTGTTCAAGAACGACACTGTCATCGCCGTACGCTGCTACACGCACAGCATGAGCTGCAGAAAGCACCAATTTGAGCAAAGCCAAACCCACTGCTTCACCTATGGAGCTCACAGAAAACTATTAAAAAGGATGAAAAGCAGACATCAAAACACGAGTTATTTCTGGAAACAAGAAGCAGATGTTCTCCTCTGTTTGGCTCAGCTGTGCTGCAGTACAAGAGTGCCTTTGTTACGCTGTCAGCAATAATGTATTTTATTTATTACAGCCATTTTATAATGCCCATCAATGCACTATTTGTGCATGATTTAGATGCATGCAGATCTATCTCTCTGTGTACGAGCTGTCGAGAAGCATCACATGCACACTCCAAATAGCAGACTGTTATGACACAATTGTGTAAATTAGGGTGTTTTTTTTTTCCCCTTTCCACTGTATTAATAAAAAGGGAACAGGAAGAGGAGGAGGAGTCGGTATTGCCAAATCAAGTTGAATTAACTTTAATCACAAATACCGAGACAAGACAGAGCGTAAAGTTAGGAAAATACAAGAGCTCACAGTATAAAAATAAACTCTGACTCTTTGAAGCCCAATAAAAGCAAAGCTCTTTGGCCATGCAAAGGAAATGTTGTGTAGAGCAAAGTCACGAAGAACTGAGAGATGCCTGCGTTGTGAAAGGGCATCTATTGGAGATGGAGGACAGCATGCTCATAGGAGTTGAAGGGGAAAAAGAAGGGAGACATAACCACGTGCTGTTTTACTCTATCAGCCACTGAGACCCTATCTGCTGTAGGTATTAAACCACTCCCCAACAGACCAACATCACAGCCTTTGTATGGATCAGATAAGGAATTCCAGGCCTCAAAAGCGAAGCCTTTAATGAGGGAGCACACACGGTGCCACGATCGTTCGCCCTTCCCTCCCAGCGCTTTGAACGAGCCATTTCCTCCCATTAAAACACTCCCAAATTGCTCATTCAATATCCCCACCTGCGACACGAGGCACAGAGCCGGGATGTGCAGGACAGCACCACAGCCATGCATGGAAGCACAGGAATCCCACCGTTTCCCACATCTGAGTAGTTCCAAGGGGAAACTGAAATTGCTACACGGAGCAACAAAATAGCCATCAAATTGTATCAGTGGGTGTTTGCTGTAATGCCACGAGTTCAACACAACAACCCCTGCCCAGGAAACCAGCCATGTTAACGCACAGAGGATCTGAGCAACAACACCCAAGGAAAAAAAATCAAGTGTGTACATGTCTAATATGCATAAGTTATGCACTTTCCCAATTAGCAAACACTGGAATGCTACCACAGTGCTGAAAACTTGCCCTAACAGACATTTTTCCAAACAAAAATAGTTGTTGCATCAACAATCAGATTTTTTACTTGAGCCAACCATCAAGACACTCTCCAAAGTAAGTTGCAAAAAGGCTTTAATACCTCCCTGCTCAGTTCCTTAGGACTCACAGATGAGCATCTTGTCAAGATAAAGTCCTAGAAGTCATACACAGAATCACGGCACCCTGAAGTGAGAACTGACGTGGTGTTATTTACCCGTACTTTTCCACGAGCTGACAGAGCTGACGCAGGCACAGCCCCAGCCTGTAATTTGGGACAGCCAGGTGAGCTGCTCCAGTAGCTGTGGGACCAGAGAGGGGCGGGATGGGACCAACAGGGACCAAAACCCACCCAGCCGAGGAGCTTCGGTTCATCACCGCATCTCAGCCACGGCTTAGGAAGAATCGGGGCGGTTTTCTCCTGCACGCAGCTGAAGCACAGGAGCAGCTGGATGGATGCACATGGGAGGAGCTGACGATGCCTTCCTAGGAGAGTAGGAGGGAGCCTGCAGCTCTGCCGTGCACAGCTGGATGCTTCCCGGCCGAGTCACCGGCACGCTGCCAGGGAGGGACAGCGGGCACAGCTCTGCTCTTCCTGCCCAGCACGGGGTGTGCCAGGATGCTCCGCACCGTGACAAAATAAGAATTAAATCCCTGTTGCAATCACTTCCTGCGGTTCCCTTATCGCCCCGTCCCCATCTGCTGTCCCAGCTCCCAGGTGCACGGGGCTCTCCGAGCGGGGAAATGCCTCCCTCAGATCAGGCCGGTTGCTAAATGTATACAGACAGAAAGGATCCAAGAAACAAAGCGCGTTGGCCACGAGCGCCCGCCCCGTGAGAACAGAGGCCCCAGTGCTGCCAAGCTGCAAGGACGTGTTTCACTTTAATCACGAGTAGTTGGGCTGCTTGGTGTCTCTTAGTGCCTGCCAAAAAGGGGCCACATCAGCAAGGGAATTAAGATTATTATTATTATTTTTTAAATCATTTTTAGAGGTGCTGTTAGTTAGGCTGGAGAGTTATTTTTATTTCAATTCCTCCAGAATTGAGACACCTTTGCAAAAATCAAACCTGCACGCAGCCCTGACGGCAGAGTCCGTGGGAACCTACAGAAAGCTACACGAAGCCATGAAACAGAATCATTCAGGTTGGAAAAGTGCTCTGAGATCCCGAAGCACAGCCCACCCCACCACGCCCACTGACCGTGTCCCCCAGTGCCACATCGGGAACACCTCCAGGACAGGAGTCCGCATCTCCCTGGGCAGCTGTTCCCGTACCTCACTGCCCTTTGGAGAAGCTTCTCCCAACATCCAGCCTGAACCACCCCAGGGACACAAATCCACATGAACCCCCCCCCCCCCCCCCCCGCACGGTCCAAGCATTCGGGCATCACAATACTGTCAGATTAAAGTCACACGGCTATACAAGACTTATACTTTCATAAAACCATAACGTGAATCACAGCATGGTTGGGTCGGGAGGAACTTCTCAGCCCCCCTACAGCCACCCCAGCCGCGGGCAGCTCGCCCCTAAAGCTCAGGCTGCTCGGGACCCATCCACGGCATCGGGCACCTCCAGGGCTGGGGCACCCATCGCTTCAACGGGGCTCAGCGGGCAGCTGCAAACCGCGGTGGCACGGAGGGAACTCTGCTGACGGAGCAGACGGGAAAAGCTCTGCGGTAAGGGGGGGAAAAGGAAACATTGCGAAGGGAGCAGCGGCCGCTCATCATTAACGCGGAGCGCGGCAGGCACAAATGCGATACCCGATATCCGACGTCCCACGCGCGGAGGGCGCAGCCCCGCTCCGTGCCGCCCAGCGCGCGTGCAATCACGGCCAGAAGTTTGTCGGAGAAGGGGAAGGCGCGGACAGCCCCGGAACGGCCCGGGCAGATCGCACAGCGAGGAGCGCCCCGCGACACCGCCGCGCCCGGAACCACGCGGGGCAACGGAACCGCGCCCGAACCGCCCCGGGCCGCGCGGCAGCGCCACGGCGGGCGCCGATTCGGGAAAAAAAAAGGAAATTATTTCGTAACGCTTCACGGCGTTCGGAAACGCGGACCGAGGCGGACCGTCCCGCTCACCTCCTGCGTCCTCTCCGCCGGCTTCTTCCGCAGCGCCTGTTTCACCCGGGGCTCCACGGCCGCGCTCATCCTCCCGCCGCGCCCCGCACGTCCCCCGGCCCGGCACGGAGCGCGCGGCCCGGCCCCGCCGGCGGCCCCTCAGCCCCGGCACGGCGCGGCGGGGCGGCGCCTCCCCGGAGGCCCTCCTGGCGGGGCGGCCGGGAGCGGCCCGAGAGCCGAGGCGGGCGCGGTGCCGGGCTGCGCTGCGCTGCGCTCCGGGCGGATCCCGGCTCCTCAGCGGCGCGGCTCCGGGCAGGTGCTGCCCGCTCCCCCCGCCGCCGCTGCCTCCCGCCGGCCGCCGCTCCCCATCGCGCGGGCCCAGGCGGCGGCGCGGCCCCCGCCGTGCCGAGCTGCGGGAAGTTACCGGCCGGAGCGCGACTCCCTGCGCCCGCCCCTCCGCCCCGAGCGGTTCCGCCCGCCGGCTGGCAGAGCGCAAAGCCACGCGGGCGGGCGGAGAGCTCGGCGTCGCCGCGTCGGCGCTTTTTCCGACGAGCCCCGAGGGCGGAGCGAGGCCCGCGCGGCTCTCCGGGCACCGAGCTCGGCTCCCTCAGGCCGCCGCCGCCGCCGCCGCCGTCCCGTTCCCCCGCGCCGCTCGCCTGCCGCGCATCCCGCCCGGAGCGAAAAACGCGAGAGCGGGCTCTTTAACCAGAAAATCGGCAGAGACGGAGGGGCGGGCGGGGGGGGGGAGGGGCCGAGTGGAGCCCCGCCCCCGCGAGGGCTCCGGGCCGGGAGCGGCGCGCGCCGAAGGCTCGCGAGGGTTGGGCGGAGCGCGGCGCGTGCGCGTGACGGGTGGGGGTGCGCTGTGCTCTGTGCGCTGTGCGCTGTGCGGCCGCCCCTCCCGCCGCCGCCTCGCGCGGAGCCGCACAGCGCCGCTGCCGCTCCGACTGCGCCGCCGCGGGGTTCGTTCCGCTTCCTTCCCAATTAACAAAAGCGCTCTCGGTTCGCCCCTTCCCCCGGGATTTCTTGCCGTTCGCTCTCATTTGCCCTTTACGGCGCGTCGGTCGTATTGAAGGACTTCGCGCGGCCGTTCCGAGCCGACTGAGGAAGTTTCCCGCGTCTCCTTCCAATAAAAACAAAAACAAATCCGACATTCCCTTCATTCCTTCCCTCGTGGGCGCCGTGCCGAGCGGTGCGGGCGCCGCAGGAGCCCAACGGACGGCTCCGCGTCACGGAATCGTAGCGCCGTAGGACGGCCCGGGTTGCAAAGGACCGTAACGGCCGTCTCATTTCAGCCCCCCGCTGTGCGCGGGGTCACCGCCGGCACACCGGGCCGCCCGCAGCGCCGCCGACCTCCGCGGCCGGCACCGGTGACGGCGCGCGTCCCCCGCAGGGCCGCCGTGCGGGGCTCAGTGGTGGCGCGTGGGCTCATTGCGGCTGTGCTCCGCAGCGCCCATCCGCGCGGCGGTTCTGTGCTCAGTTCGGAACGTCCCCACACAGCGCGGCTGTTTCTGCCCCGAGGTCGGGGCGCTGTCCGAGCTGTGCCCTCTGGCGGAACGCCCTGACATCCTTTGTCGGCTGCAGCCCGCCAGTACTGCCCCCGGCAGCGTGGGAGCCCTCCCGCACCCCCGCCACAAACCCACGAGGGGGGAAATGAGTGGGAAAGGACGGCCACACGAAGCATTCTTTACCCAGGGGTTATTTTGCTCGTTTTTTACGTCCTGCCTTCCCTTTTTTTTTTTTTTTTTTTTTAAGCCAGAGGTGGAAGAGCAAAGCAAGTGATTCTCCATCAGCTCACCCAGTCGGGTACCATCAGCATCCCCGCATGGAGGTGAGTGGGAAGAGCCCCAGCAGGAGGCAGAACGAAAGGCGTAGCTGCAGTCCGTGCTGCGGGGCTCTCACGGACCGGGGACGTTTTCAATCTTAGCCCTGCCTTCCGAAGGCTCCCCGCGGTGCCACCCATCCGTGCTGCAGCCAAAATCAGCGGCAGTGGGCGCTGCACCCGGCAGCACAATGAACGGCCTAAAAACTCCATTCTCTTTGCACGCAGTTTTTGTCACTGTTAAACCTCGGCCAGCGGTGAAGGATCTGCAGGTACCAAACAGGAACAAAACCTTCTATTCCTATTTAATTGCTCGGCTCAACCGGCCCACGAAATGAGGCTTTCCTCGCTCCAAAAATACCTGAATTTGGGTAGGTAATGGCTGTAATAGCTGCAATTATTCCAGGGGCTGTTTGAGTTGTCAGCTTTATTCTCCCAAATACCTGGAGAACAATGGAGATGAGTGCCGTGATCCGAACTGCTGGCAGCACCGCAGCTCACCTCTCCGCACGGCAAAGCCCGTGTATTTAAATACAATTAAGAAGCTTTCACAAGTGAGTAATTCCAGGACTGGGATTAAGGGATGTGGTCAAGCAGGATGCCTATTGTCTGTGTGGAAGGGAAAATCTGCTTCCCTTCGGTCTGGGCTGTATCGCTCTGCCCTAATAAACCACTGCCACTTACCATGCTCTCTTGTGTTTATTGAATATCCACAGCCTCACGTTTACGAATCAGAGACGTGCTGCTATCTGTACAGACCAACTGCAGGTTAAACGTTTCTGCTTCAAACGTCTCCATTGGAAAGGAGCAGCTGAGCTATGGGGTGTGTGGCCCACCGTGCTGTGCCCCCTCCACTGTTTGCTGCACTGACACTGCTGGCGATGAGCTCAGCTCATGGCTTCCCCCATCCTGCACACATCACACATTCTTCAGGGCAACGTTTCAGTTTCCTCACCTCTCCCAGTGGGAGAAATACACAACTGTCACACACCGAAATATATTTTGTATGTATTTTTATGTATTCTATACTCATTTTGTTCCCGTGAGTTTTATTTCAGCCCGGCCGTTTCCTTCCTCGCTCTCACTATGGCTCCTGGCCCATTGTTTTGGATTTCTCAGCACTGACAAAAATTTCCCTTCAGAGATTCACTCACAGCATTGGCTGTGACTTCTGGTTAAGCTCAGCACACCGCAAGGAAGGCACACAGACTGTGAATGAGGAGAGGAAAACCAAATGCTCTGTGCTCCCCAGTGGGAATCAGAGACTCATAGAACGGCCTGGGATGAAAAGGCCCACAATGCTCATCCAGTTCCACCCCCCTGCTATGTGCAGGGTCACCAACCAGCAGCCCAGGCTGCCCAGAGCCACATCCAGCCTGGCCTTGAATGCCTGCAGGGATGGGGCACCCACAGCCTCCTTGGGCAACCTGTTCCAGAGCTCTTCAGACCGCTCTGTCTGTGCCTGTTGTGATGGTAACCTGCTGGGTGCAGCGACAGAGCAGTAGCAGTGTGTGAAGTGGTGTATGCAGTGCTGTAGTTGGTAGTTTTGTTCAAGCACACCTCTGTAGGGCAGTTACACCTCTGCCCCGCTGTGCGTATTCCTGGAGTTTCAGTGCTGGGTAATGGCAAAGCGTACACATGGAGCATTGGGAATATGAGATCTGTAACTCCATAGTTTGCTCTATTATAATACAAATGTTAAAGCTCAAACCCCATCTCTCCTTCTTTTCACCAACACATTTTCCCTGTGGGGTGAGACCAGAGGGCCATTTACACAACCAGTCCCAGAGTTCACCATCACAAGCTCTGGTTTTCCACCCTTAACCAACCAGAGTGAAACAAGTGGGGAACCCTGGGACTTTTAGATGGGGCGCACGGTGCTTCACCATTTACTGCTCACTTTCCCATTCCCACTGCACGGCCCTCCTGCCCTCATCCTCCAGCCCACCCCGCAGTGCACTGAGTTGGCAGAGATGTCTGATAAAACAGAATAAGGACTGACAAAAACACCCAAATTCCCGATAAATACCATCTAAAAGGAGGGCAGTGGATGTCCTCGGAGCCAGAGGTATTCACACAGCACCGTGCAGCAGCTCTGCTCTTTTCTGTCTGAAACAGGTCTTTTTTAATCTATCTGCTGCCGTTTTATTCTTTCCGCACAAAAGCTGGAAATGTTTGATTCCAGCCCGGCACTTTGCTGGCAAACACTGATAGCACATATGGGCCCTTCTGGATACTGGAGGTATCCAGCAACTGTCTGCAGACGTCCGGGCTCTGGAGTGCAGAAATGAAAGGCTGGGAGGGGGGAAGCTGTCCCTGCAGGAAGCAATCTGGAGGGGTTCTGCGTTTGCCTTTCCTTTGTTGTTACCACCCTGTTAAGGCCTCAGCTGAAGGGTATTCCTCGATTGTGGGGAGCCACGAGAAAAGGGGGGGTGTGCAAGGAATTGGAAAGCAGGAGCCCTCCTTCCATGCAGAGCTGCCCAGCGGCACCCAGCCGGGCCAGCACATCTGATTCCCAAAGTGCTCATTAACTCCTTCATTAATTAAAAAGCCATCTCAAGCCATTTCGGGTTCTGCTTCAAGTTGTACATCCATAACTCCCAAGGTGGTCTTGCAAACGCTGTCCGTTTGTGACTGCAACCCGTTGTGACCCGGAGAGAACACGCGGTTCTACCACGCCGCTGTTTGCAGAGGCGCAGAGCCAGAGCCCCGCAGAGCTGCATGCTGCAGATGGATGAGGTGCTGCACGACGGTGGCACGGAGGCGCGGAGCTGCGCTGGGCAGCCCTCTGCATCCCTGCTGGGCTCAGAGCCACTGCTGTGTGCGGGGCAGGGAGCACCGCGCCGTCCTGCGGGAGGTGTGTGGCCGTGTTTGTGGCTGTGCATAAGCTGCAATGTGATTGCACAGAAATGGTGCGCAGCTCCGGAGGCTCGGAACGGGCCGGGGAGTCAGGAATGTGCCGTGAACTCATTGCAAAGCTATGCAGGCCAAGATTCCCTCGCTCGTCCTCTGGTTGTGGTCACATCGCGATGCTGTCGGCCCTGCTCTTGGGACGAGCTGAGCACTAAAAGTAGCTCCCACTGACATAAGTGAAACACCGGGAGCTCACAGCTCCTCCACACCGATGATTTGTGTCCCCACTCATCTTCAGCAGCTGCTTTTATCACAGCTCTGCATGCCTACAGCCATCCTTACTCCCTGCAATCTGCTCCCCGGCGCTCAGTGGCCCCGCAGAGCTCACAGGTGTGTGGTACCCCGCAGCCATCTGGGCAGCTCGGGGCCATCCCAGGCTGCAGAGTCCACAAAGTTCCATTCTCTGCAGGCTGTCTTTCGCCTCCCAGCGCCGAAGCAAGCAGTGCGCTCACACGGTGCCAGCAGTGAGCAGAACAGAGTGCCTTCTGCAGGCAGAACCCCGCTCGTTTATCTCCCAGCAGAGCTGCAAAGGGCGCCTCCTCTCGGGGGGGGTTCTCCCATCCTCCCCCCCTGCAGAGTTCCGTCCCATGGCTGATGCGGTGCTCTGCTTCCCACTGCAGTGCTGTGCATTTACAAACCGGGAAGGACTCCGTCAGGTGGGAGAGCAGCGCTGGCGGTGAGGCAGGAGGGATTCGTTTCCACCAGCACAGCTCTGCTCACGGCTCCGGCTGCTTCGTGACTGATGTGCTGCTCGTATTGCCCACGGGCAGATCCTTCCCACAGATACCCACACTGTATTTAAGCAGTGGGCTTTTGCTGCTGTCCTTATGGGCCTTTGCGGCACAGCACTTCCCGTCGGGGAGCAGCTCCTGGGGAAGGGCCCAGCGGTGGTGCTGTGAGATGTGCACACAGTGAAGGTGGGCTCTGCCCGCTGGTGGTGGGTCCTCCATTTTAGTGCTGCGTCGCTACAGGCGCTGATTCCAAAGCTCTGAACAATGTGTGTCTGCTCCGTGGAAGGCCCCGGGCTCTGCTAACCTGTAATTTCAGAAATGGCTCACAGATTTAAGCTGCAGTTTCAAGAATGAATTTCCCCGCGGGCTGATGGCTTTTGCAGCCTAAACCAGCGTCAGAGCGACACGGAGACCTTCACTTAAACCGAGCTGCACCAGAAAAACAGGGCTGAGGAACAGAGCGTGTGAGCATTAATTATGGCAGCACGGCTGTAATTATCCCGTTTGCTGAGGCCGTCTCCCTCCGGTCGCGTCGGTCGCTTCGTAACGCGATGCGCACAGCAGCCCTCCTTCCTTCTGCTCTCTCAGTGCTGATCACAATTAGACGTCGTTTCTACTTGCAGCTGCTATTAATAAATCCACTCCTCGAAAATTCGGAGCTTAATTTCTTCGGGTTCAGCGCACTCACAAAGCTATTGAAGAACATAATTGCCCGTGGCTGTAATTTGGCAGTCATTACGGAAGTATTGCTGAACGTCTTCTTTCCAAATCAACCTGAATTCCCCACAGTGAAGGGTCCCTGGCAGGAAATAAAGCAGCCCCCGGGTGCCCCCCCCCCCCACAGCCACTCCTCGCTGCACCTCCGTGGCATATCACGGGGCACAGAAGTTGTTCCTTTGGTCCATGGGAACAAGACGAGGTGGGGCAGATGTCCCTCCCACCACCAACGTACTGAAAGGGGGGGATTCCCAGTGGGCTGCAGCCTCATTGTGGAGGACACACATCCAGAAAAAGCTGTCGCCAGAGAAGCTGGGTTGGGGGTCCTCGGGGAAAGGAGCGGCAAAGGGATCCAGAGAGCTGGAGATGGGGCAGAGACAAAGCACGGCAAAGAAATGCATCTGCTCATCTCCTGTGCTACACTCAGAGCTGCCCGTGCCCCAGTGGGGATGCAGATGTTTGCAGCCCTGCTGGGAACCAGCAGCTGGGACACATGGAGCCTGAGAAATTCATCCCTGCCGCTGTGCAAATATTTCTGGTAATAAAAATAAACAAAGAGAGGGGAAGGACGTGCTGCTGTGCTACCATGCCTCCCAGCGGGGACTGCGAGGGAGCAGAGGAGCAGCGGAGACCCACGAGGGCTGCACAGTGCAGGCAAACCTGCAGGAAATGCACACAGTAAAATGAAGTTTTCCCCTTAAAGCTTCCTCGAGAACCATAGAGCGGCACAGCTGAGCAACTGAGCAACACAGCTGAGTGCTGCTGCCCGTCCTGGCGCTGAGCAGTGCCAGCGCCGCACCCCACTGATGGGGCTCAGCCTCAGTGTGAGCTCAGGGCTGGGAAATCGGGTTCTGATATAAAAACTGCGGAGATCTCACCAGGATTTGATCTTGGGGTTCTTCTTCAAAGCCCAAAAGCACCAATTGCAGCAATGCAGCATCTCCAGCGAGCTCCAGCAACTTTCCAAACATCCGAGCACTGATATATTTAGCATCGCCTGCAGAAATAGCAAAGATGGTTTTGTTGTACACAGCCAAGACAGGGAGAACACACAGTTGGTGTACAAAGGCTGTAGCTGTTACTGCAGCATATGAAAAGAATCAGGGATGGCTGGAACGGAATGTGCACAGTGTGGGACACAAACACGGGCGCTGCTCCGGCCGCGTGCGCAGGGAGACACAGAAAAGGAGAAATCATCCATAGGAAACACTGGCTGGCAAGTACAGCATCTGTGGCTGAGCTCACTGCTAGCACAGCCCTGTGCCCAGCCCTGCACACGCAGTGCTGCACCGCCCCAATGCAGCCACACATCTCTGCTCCCAGAGAGACCCAAACGGAGCGCCCAGCCCAGGGGGGGCACAGGAGGGGCTGCGGGGGGGACGGATGCCAAACGTGGGATGCTGCTGCTTTGGCTGCGACCCGCGCTCCCCTCCTGCAGCCATAAGGAAGAAACGCTGCATCCCAGAAGTAAATTGACATACTGTTTTTATTGCACAAATTTCCCCTAAAATTGGGAATGGTTATTATAATACAAGTGCACATCTTGAGAAATATATACAAAAAAAAAAAAAAAAAAAAACAGAGGAGATAACAAGTATGTACATTTTACCCAGCATTTTACAAGTACCACCATCTAAATAATTTAGAGAAAGCAAAAAAATTGTCATAAAACATCCATAATAACTAACAGAGAAAACATGGGCAAGGGGTAACATCCTTTCTTTTAAATACTTTTTGTTCTTAGCAGCCCCGTGTTTGCCAACTGCAACACAAATAGATGTGCTAATCCGTGTGCCTACAACACTTAGCTTTCAGCCCGAAAATTAAGACATGTTAATGGAGATCGGTAGTAGTGGAAAAAAAGAACCCAAACGCATTAGTTTTCTATTCACATGAAACAACTGTGGTGTAATTTGAAGTCCCAGTGCTCCAGTCCCGTGCAGTTCCCTCCTTGCACTGCTGCAGATGGACGTACCGCGCTGTGCTCGTACCTGGGAGCCTCCAACCCCACAGTCCACCGAGCCATGGGGAAAGGAGCACACACTGCACAGTGAGCACATCCCCGCGGGCGCTGGGGCTGCGTCCTGCGTCAGAGCGAAGAGCCAAAGCTCGGCTGCTGAGCTCCAGCCTGTATGTCATTGCAAACGTGTTGACACAACCGGGCCCCGACATGGCGTGCTCGATCCAGAAGCCAGATGTAATGCAGTTGGGTGGTGGAGAGAGGACATTTACCAGACAGGGGAGAAACGGATCCTCGGATCGCACAACAACCACGAGTTTCTTCCCTGCAGCAGTCAGCACTGGATTTTATATACAAAGGAGCTTCAGATGGCACTGCCTGGATCCGAGGTGGGGTTCCGCACTCAGGTAGGCTCAGTCCTACATGGGAACTCAGGGGATGCCCGTGCGGCTCTTCCCTGGAACAGAGCCCTCAGCTGCAGGTTTCAAACGTTGCTGAACGACAGCCTGGGTGAAGCCCGGCCCCAGCACGGGAAGGAAGGAGAGTTCTGACATTGACAGCAGTGGGGCAAGGACCTCTCCTATTGTTTTCAAGTTTACAATAGATTGTATTTAAAATAACTCCGCAAACAACAATAGAAGGCGTGCTATACTATTGAAAATATGATTACAGAACGATATATTTATAGAACTATTTATGCAGCCTGGTGACCGAGCGAACACGTTCCTCCTACTTCAGTGAGTAACCCACGAATCCCAATATTCTGAATGTAATCAGTGAAAACAGAACCTAAAATCAGCGACGTTAATTGGCTGCTAGGACAAATAAGCAAGGAAAAGTCTATAATGAAGTGTCCAGTT
The DNA here is from genome assembly GCF_016699485.2 of Gallus gallus. Lineage (NCBI taxonomy): Eukaryota > Metazoa > Chordata > Aves > Galliformes > Phasianidae > Gallus > Gallus gallus. The sequence goes on from NC_052544.1 coordinate 16,192,767, forward strand.
AAACTGAGGTAGTAGAGCCTTTGAAAACATAATCCACCTACCACTGTATATTTACATTACTTACACCAGACTGGTTCCATCAGCTATTCTTACAACTATTGTATATACAATGACAAAACAGCGATGGCTGAGTCAAGGAGAAATGCTGAGAATAAAATAAACAACATTTCCTGCTGGTAATTACACAAGTGAGTAGAAAAGGGATTGGAGCCATCTGCAGCGAGGGGATACTCCGTCCAAAAATGATTTGGGTTTTTCCATACCGTGGTGCAATCAATGTTCATTTTTTGTAGAACTGTTTTAAAAAATATATCAATTAGTTACCTGAGCAATTAAGGGTAATAGTCTGTTCGCTTTCTCCCCAGTGCTTTGGTACAATGACTCCCAGCTCGTTATTTCAACAGCTGACTGACTGCTGTAAAAAGAATCGCAGTTGCAAGAACATCAGAGGCCATTACAGACCATACAAAAGTCGGAGGTAATAGTCGTGGTGCTCTGGGGCCTGTGGGGAAACTTCAGCCTCTTTTTTTTTTTAAAACATTTTGATTATGTTGTCCAAAAAAAGCATTACTGAATATAAAGCAACATTTAAACATGATGAACATGTAATACTGGTTACGACATCCAGTCAAGAGACAATCCCCCCGCAGGTGCCCGGTGGCCCTTTCCTATCACCCCCTCCCCATCCCTCCCCACCCTCACCATCTCCTCTCCCCAGGAGAAAGATCATAACTAAACGTTGGAGCTGAGTGCCATTAATGAGCTTGTTACAAAACCAACCAACCCCCCACCCTTTGCTCCTCCTCAGGGAAGCATCCAGAATTCGACTATGACATGAAAAAGGAGAAGTTGTTCACAAATCGTTGCAGCTTGAGAATGACAGATCTGGGTCTGAGGGCAGCTGCTGCCTTCGCTTTTAAAGTTTGTAATTGGCAATAGCATCAAATATGTCTCAAAGCAGTTCTTCCTTGGGTACCCCAGGATAAATTACAGTGAGCCACTGTGGCAGAAACTGGTAAAAAATGCACATCTTCAGCTTTCACCAAAACCTTCACTTCTCTGCAGCTGAAAACTTGGGCTTACTCATTTTCCTGTTTTCCTTTCTTTATCCTTTCTTTCTTCTTTAAATAAGAGATCATGCGGGAGAAGAAAAGCCCCCAATGGTTTGTATCGTGTGCAGTCATGTATCAGAGAATCGCTGAGGTTGGAAAAGGCCTCCGAGACCATCCAGTCCAACCATCCACCCAACATGGAGATGCTGCAGCTCTGGGAGCAGTTTGTTTCAGTGGCTGCAAAGAGAAAGCAGCCAGAACAAGTTGTCTTCCACTCTGTTTTCAAGGGAAAAAAAAGGAAACATCTTTGCTCTCTCTGGCATTTTAGAGCAGTATCTGGGCGACGTACGGAGAGTGAGTGCTCGCTACAGCTGCCAGCAAAGGGAGGTCGCTGGATTCAATCCTGAAAGGAAGCAGAAGAGTCACATTTAATCCAGAGCCGGGCTGAACATGTGCATTATAACTGTAGCACCGGCTCAAGGTGCAGTTTTTGTACGTGGGCTGCAAGCGTGTACAGCTCAGAGTGGCAGAACATTGCTCAAGTAACATGAAAGGCAGCAATGCTTCTCTCCCAACACAGTGCTGCCAGCTGGGTTACAAACTCCAGCCACCAGCCTGCTTTTAACACCCCCTCCAGTCGTGTCTGCTGAGGATGACTGGGACAGCTCTGCACTGCCATCACTGCACACAGGGGCAGCAGAATGGGGCATTGCTGATGGGGGGAGGAAAACAACAGATCCCCTCCTACCCTCCGAGAGCAGCTGGGCAGCCAGGCACAGGAGCAGAGCACTGGGCTCAGCCATGCCTGCAGCTACCAGGGGGCTGTGGCACAGCTGCTCCCTGCCCCAGCTCCACACGTGCTCTGTGTGCCTTCCTGCTCACCCTGTTCCCTGCACAGACATTCAGAGCCCTCCTATAAACACCCCGTACGTAGCTGCTCAGCTGTGCCCCATGCACAGAGAGGCACAATGTGCCCTGTGTGACCCTGAGGGTGTTTGTTGCCCATAAGGAAAGTCAGCTTGGAGGGCTCAGGTGCCCTCACTGCGTGGTGATGTCAAACCAACTAAGGCAGGACAAGCTGCGCAGTGCTGAGCCCATTGTGGGGGGCCAAGCAGCAGCCAAGGAGAAGCCTGCAGCCGTGGCTGATTTGTGCCACTGCTCCAAGGCAGTCTGTGACCGTACCCCAGCACAACGCCCAGCTCCTTGACGTGAACTCTCATCTGGCCCTTGAGATATTCAGACAGCATCTTGCTTTTGAAATAGAGCTCCTGCAGCCGATCCTCCAGGTGCATGACACACTAGAAAGCAATGAAACATCGTGTGAGGGGCAGGACAGCACTGCAGCCAAACCATACTAAACCAGTCTTAAAGCAGAACAGCACAGCTGTACTGCTCTCATGTCATGTCTATAAGAGTAATTAGTAAGATATTGGCAAATTTGAATTTACCAGCAAGGCTCCTGCTTTTGAGTAGGTGTTTTTGATGCAATTAAAATCAGAATTAATGTGACAGCTGTACTGGTTGCAGCGCAGTGTTTAAACGGACATCTTAAACAGCTGCATCAGGAGACACACTGCTGAGCAAAACTGTGACTACGGAGAAGTAAACTAGGCAGGAGTTTACGGCATCTTTAACCTGTGAAGTGAAAGGAGGTTTTAAAATCATTGCCCCCTCAATGTTCATTCATACTTACAAAGTTTGGAGATAAATTATGCTTGTAAAGCTGAAGAGTGGAATGAAGCAGGTTAGAGACGAGACTGGAGACCAACACTTCTTTGCCCAGCTTGTTATCAATCATCCTCCTCTGGCTGCTGGCCACCTGCACTGTCCATTTGTCTGTGTCTGCAATAATGCAGACAGCTTCTGCGATCGGTTCATCCAGAACGGGATGCTGCAAACACAAATCGAATAGCAGAACTGTGAGCACAACACAGTGATGGCCTTCCCACAAAGCACGGTGAGCTGGGGAGCACCCCAGCCCAAACCTCCCCCAAAACACGGGACCATGTGCTCAGAATTGTTTTCCATCTGCTAAAAGCAGAGCTTCAGTGTAAGCGAGCAGTCTTAGGATAGTCATCATTAAACATTTTCTTCCAGGTTTGAACTGTGGCACCAGCTGACAACTTTATCTTTTGATATTTGATATAAAGAGCTCCGAATAATGAATATAGGTTAAAACAAACGCTCAAATTGTATTTTAATCCCTTGAAACTGGAAGCACCAACAACTCCACCGGCTTTTGAACGCCCCGTGTTGCCCATGTGTTTCCAGGGCAGGGCCAGCAGAGGGAGCGAGCACCAAAGAGCTGGGCTCCGCTCTACAGCCCCGGAGGTTTCTAACTGAGTGCATTTGGAAGCCCAGAACATATTTCAGGCTGAGCTGCTGGGAGGCACCTCCTTCTGAACAGCTGATCGTCAGGTTGGGAGCTGCGGGAGAACGGGACCTTTCAGAGCACCCCGGGGAGGCTCTCAGGAACTGCTGCTCAGTAAAGCATTGTGCTGTCACCACGTTTTGTGGTCGTGGCTTGTTTCCCACTCATCTCACAGCCACTTGAAGGGGTGCAGGAAATAACACACTCCCCAGCCGCGTTCCCATTCATGTAGGGAAGGGGTTCTGTGCAGAAGAGATGCACAGCAACCTGAGTCCTGTCTCGTTCAACATCACTGCACCCTGCAGGCACACAACCAGCAGCAGGCTGCAGTGTCTACAAGGCTGATTTCTCAGAGCCCCATTTTCCCAAGGGCACACAGCTCTCAGAAGCCTCAGTTTTTGCGCTCCAGATCTGCAGGGAAATAGCAGTGCTTAATTGAGAGCGGAGAAAGAAATGATGACCTGAGACTGGTGAAAGCTGAAGAGAGCTGTGACAGCAAATGCTTCCACTTCCTGCAGATCTGTAGGTTTGAAAACATTTACCTCTCCCCACTGTGACAAATACATTCACCAAATATAGCTTAATTACCTGCACAGCGTGAGACAGATCCGACACCAAACAGTGTCTCAGCTTTTCATCGCTTCCTATTCCTTGCAGAACAAAGTCGGGGACGTAAGACGAGCAGTAGCCTCCTAGTAAGGATCGTCCAAAATTGGCAATGCTGGGCTGGACAGAGTTCACTTCAACTAGTTTTGACCTGCAAGAAAGGCGTATCAGAGAGATGTGCAGCAGAAAACACCAAATTCAGCTTACAGAGAGATTGCAGCCTCACATTTCTCGTATCTATTCTTACTTCCATTCAAGTGCTTTCTACAAAGAAATAAACAGTATAAAGGCAGCTTTTGCAGTCAGCCCATTGTGGAAAAAAAAAAAAAGGATACGAGCCAAGATCACAACACACAATTAATATTTTTTTCCAGACCACTGATCTCTCCATATTCTTTTACAACCAGTGAGCTCCAGAGACACTTTTCCAATCACCGATGCCAAGTTAGCCTACATTCCTTCAAACATGTGACATGAGAAGAGGCTGCATCTTTTCTGGGCTCTCTTACAGCTGAATGGTACTTACCCAGGAAAAGGAATCTCATATTCTTCTGCCCAGTCTTCCTGCTCTCCTCCATAGTAGTTACTGCTTGGTCTGGTTAGCTCGTGACCTGCATCCTCACTTTCACTGTCACCCAGGGCGCTGTCTGAGCTCTCATTTCTAGGAATGTCCCAATCAATTCCCGGGGCCACCTTTTTCTCTGCGTTTTCTCTGTCCCCATGGGGGACACGAATAGAGATTTTCTCTCTTTGGTCCTGCTCAGCAAAGCAGTTTTTGTAGGTCTCCTGTCGAACAGAGTCCATAAATTTACAAAATTCGCTAGGTGGTTTGCTAGTCTTTGTACATAGCTTTTTAGAAAACTCCAGATTGCTGTTGTGAGTGAGAAGCTCTGCAGCTGCTTGGCCTGGAAGATCATCCATAGTCCGGGTCTCAACTGAGCCATCATCAGTAAAATTGTCATCAAACAGACTCATGCCCTCAGCGTTGTATGCATTTGGATTCCAGCTCTGATGCTCGCTAGCAACTTGAGGAAAGGGTTCAGCTGTCCCACAGTCTCTATTTTGGTCCTCAACAGTTTGTTTAGCTTCACAGTTCTGATCAGCAGACACTCCTTCCTCCGCTGTCGGCGGGCTGTGGTGCCTGGCAATTTGTTCCACGACTGCCTGGCTTCTGAGCTCGATGTCTGAGTCAGGTGACATGGAGTCTCCGATGAGGAAAGTCACCTTTGTCTGAGCTTCGGCAGCACTGCAAGGAAATGCATCACAGAAGAGCTTATCTGGAGGCTTCTTTTCCACGGCTATACCGGGTGACCGCGTCGCACTGATCGCCTGGCTGCCTGCTTCCAGCACATCTTCATTCCTCCACATGTTTGCTGTTGCTTCCAAACCAGATTCTGCCAACACGCGTTTTTCTGGTGAAGATGACCCTGTGCACACCACGCTCTCTACTTTAGTGTCCTGGCAGGTTCTCGGCTGATGACCATCAGCAGCATCCTCCTGACCATCATCAGGAACAATAGTTCTGCTCTCATCTGAAGAAGTTTCCAGCTCCACCTTAGGAGTGTTTTGTGCGTCTTCTCTCTCTTGCTGTGAAACACCTTCTATGTTTTGTGCAAGAGAAATGGGGCATTTGCAGTTTTTACAGCTACAGTTAGGAGTTCTCATTTCCTCAGACTCCTTTGGTAGCAAGTTACCCCTGTTCTTGTGCATCGTGACAAGCACGTATTCCGATTCTTCTACTTCTCCTTTCTCCAGCGTGGTAGTTATAACAGTTCCGGGCATGACTATGGCTTCATCTTCCCCATTTTCTAGCAGATGTGTCTCCTGAAGTTCCGAGCATCTGATGAAGTAAGTGAGGAAATAAAGCAGCCTCTGTACCAGATCGTGCCTTTTGCCAACCACGACTGTTTTGGCTAATCTCACAGGTGATCCAATAGCCCCATACAAGTCACCTGGAACAGGAAATAAAAGATGATTATTTTGCACCTTTAAAATAAACTCTTCTTCTAACAGACAGCTGTTGTGGCCATCTTTCAAAGGCAAAGCCCACAGCAGAAAATTACTGAAGTAGAAGCGTGAGGACAGCTATGCTGTTATTCTGTCTTCAATACAGAAATTTCTAATGAAGCTGTTGGCATCATAAGTAAGATGACACGCTGGCAAGGGGGACATCTGATCTCACATATTAGGGAGTATTTGCACCACCTCACTTCAGTCCCAAGTTCTGGACGCTGGTCCGTGTTCCTTATATAGATATGGGAGAGAGGAGGCATCTGCTCTGAATTACCCTGGATAGCCTGGAAACTGAGCTGAACTTTTACCTACCAAAAGAAAGCTGTAAGGGGACACAAACCTATGCCAAGAATGTAGGCAAAAAGTGCCAGTGGCAGGTGCACAGCTGAAGCCAACCTTCCCTTCCCTCCCCTTAAGCTCCCCTATGGATAGACGGGCTGTCCTGGCAGCTTGGAAGACCAGGCTCCAGATTCACCTGTATTATTCTGGAGGTATGAGGACTTGAGCACAGGGACAGGGGCCATGGGATCTGAGAGGCGTTGAAGGCCAGTGTAACAACAGGGGATCCCTTGAGTCTCATCAGCTCTGCCATCAGTCTCCTTGCCAAGAATTTGGCCATCCCTGCCTGTTCTGGAAAAGGGCAACCTCACAAAACTTTCCCTTCCCCATCCAAGTGGAAGTTTGTGTGCAGAGCAGGACAACCTTACTAGAGAGCAAGAAGATCATCTTCTCTTCTCTTCTCTACTCAGCAATTAAAGACAACACAACTCAATCAACTAAGCTTTGAGACCTTACCCAGGTCATGATTTCCTGTACTGTGCCACTCCTTTGCCCGCTGTGCTCATCGTATGTCCATTTCTCATCAAAAGATGGATTTTTTTAAATTTGCTTTTTCTAGAATCAATCTTATTGATAGCAGCATCCCAAATAAATCAAAATGGAGTTTCTTTACAGAGACAGGACAAGAGAAGGAACAGAATCCTCCATCATCACCAGGGCAGGAGATCTGTCACAGATGACTTTTTGGCTGCCATTTTACAATTGATACTGCCTTAAGAAATTATAGCACATAAAAAAAAAAAAAATACAGTGAATATCTCTGAGCCTGAAATACACACTTTTGTTTTGAGTAGGAAAAAAAACACATAGTTTCAGCTTGGAGGGGGGAAGTAACACACATCCATAAATATCACCAGTTGTACTCCTTCACATGGTTTAGAGGCATTTGCCACATACCAAGCTGTGCCCACAGGGGGTTGTATGGGTGAGTTTTGGCCAGCATGTCCACGCTCTGGGAAGAATGCTTTTCCAGGAAGATTCGTATAGGTGGCTGTCCATTGGGCATGACCGTAGGGACCCAGGCCAGGTGGTTAGTCAGCACTGCAGTCAGGAGAGCTGGTAAAAACCTGAAAGCAGAATGTACAACAGCACGTCAAACAGACAGCACTTCCATGCTTTACATGGATGTGGGTGGCTAACAAAGCAACGGAGGTCATTCCTTAGGTCCTCTCCTCCCACGTGTGCAGAGCTCTTTTTCAGGACACACATTTAAAGTCAAATGAAATATTTCAAACTTGCGGCATCTCAGCTCCTCTGTTTGGCAATTATCAGACTTCCTATTTTGCAACCCCTGTGTTGTAAAACATCTCAAAACCGCTCGATTTCGTTCTCTATAAGAAGGTAGTCCTCTGTGTCCCCCTGGGACATGACTGCTCCAAGGAGGCTATGGATGAGGAGGAAGGTGATGTTACTCGTTGTCACAGCCGTTCAGTAGCTAGGTGCTGTGCTCTTTCATGTAACTGTTATGCAGTTTAAGCACACATGGCTGCTCCTTTTCAAAAATGCCTCTGACACAAAGTTTTTCAATAGCAACCACGAGGAAGGCAGCTCAGCCACAAAGGCTATGCTCTTCCGAAGTGGCTTTCACTAGTTAAGTAAGCAGGTAAGGCAGAAAAGCTTCCTGAGAAGTGCTCAGGGATTTCCTGCAGCGATGGAGTGCAGGTCCTGCCAGAGCCCTCCCTGTCCCTCCCAGGAGCAGTGCAGGAGCTCAGCCCGGGCTCTCCTGCACCGGCAGATGGAGCTGATGTCTCTGCAGCGGCTCTGCAGCCAGGGAAGGGAACCAAACAAGCCTCCCTGGGCCCTAAGTAATGTTGTTTGAGTAGCTTCAACCGTCAAGATCCCTATGGGTTACATTTAGCCCTGTTTCCTGAGCAGAAAGAGCCAAAAGAGGAAAACAGACTGCAAAGATACAGGGGTTGCTTTTCTTTCACATGAATAGTGAATATGAATATGAATAGTGCTTTGATTATTTCTCGCTTATTATTATGCTGAAGATTTAACAAAATCGATTCAAACATTGGCATAAAACATGTATGCATTTAAAAACTCAAATCCACCGTACTGATTTTTTGCAGCATTTTCCATCAAGAAGGTGAACTCCTTCATGAAGCGGTGGCACAGCTGGTTCTTCTCCGGAGTCCCTGACATCATGGTAAGCCAGACGGGCTCCCCGATCCGTGGCATGGTGTACAGGTTGCAAATAGTCGTCCTGGAAAACAAACAAACATCGGAACATTAATGGGGAGTCATCTTTTTAAAAGGGTAGATAACAGCAGGACAAGGGGAAATGGTTTTATGTTAAAGGAGGGAAGATTGAGGTTGGATGTCAGGGGGAGTTCTTTACTATGAGAGTGGTGAGGTGCTGGAACAGCTGCCCAGAGAGGCTGTGGATGCCCCGTCCATCCCTGGAGGTGTTCAAGGCAAGGTTGGATGGGGCCCTGGGCAGCCTGGGCTGGTATGAAATGTGGAGGTTGGTGGCCCTGCGTGTGGCGGGGAGGTTGGAGCTTCACGATCCTTGAGGTCCCTTCCAACCCAGGCCATTCTGTGATTAAACAAAGCAAGGAAGGGCAGAGATCCCCACTCCAATCACTTATGGCAGCACTTAGGCTGTGCTGCTCTTTCTCCCAGCAGGAACTCCACCCTGCAGAGCAACCCTGCAAGTACAGGTGTGTGTGGCTGAGCTCCCTTCAGCCCAGCAGTGCTCACTGCCCTGCTCTGAATGGAGAGCAGTGAATGATTTTGTTGGGGTTATTTCCCTGCTTTCGCTGCATTTCATTCACAACTCGTAACTGCTCCATGGTTAATCTGTGACTAGAGCAGATCCACATGTACCTGACTTACAGAAGTGCCCCAAGTTGCTCTCTGCTGTACCAAGTGGTGCATCCCCGTGCGCTCACAGAGGGACTGGGTTATGCTTTAACTCGAGTACAGCTTTTGAGCATCAGCTGCCCCATGGCTTCAAGGTTTACACCCCTACCCACACCCTTCTGACTCCACGGACAGCAGATGAATTCTTAGAACTTTGGCTTTGCAGTAGAACACCGGATCGTAACCCCTCTGATCGCCGTTGAACTCATCTAAACCAACCCACAGTTCTGTTTTAAAGACAGCGCCTACATGATGGCACTCTGCAAACCGATGCTTTTATCACACTAAAAAAGGTCCACCAGGAAATGAGTGATCAGCTCAGGTTTCTCCCCACCTCATGCACTGCTTTTTCCAGAAGCAGTGCCTCTGTTTCACAAGACAAAGATTTACGTTACCCCAGCAATGCCCAGAAATGCCTCAGATTAACACAGACCCGCGTCGGTCTGAGACTCGCAGCAGTCCCAGGGCTGCGGCAGCAGCCGAGCACGTCAGGCAGGCAAACACTCGGGCTGCAGCTGCCAAATTTTCAGTGGTTTCACATTTAAAGTGAAACTGCGCAGCAGAGCTGGCACCGACCGCGGTGCGTGGCTGCGGGGCGGCAGGGAGGGAGCAGCAGGGGTGAGGGTGGGAGGCTGGTGGAGTTCTCTGCCTTCTTCTGCCTTGTTTTTTGCCTGCATCCAGGCTTGGGCCCCCAGCAGAAGGACGTGGAGCCGTGCCCAGAGGTTGGAGCAGCTTCCTGTAGGGACAGGCTGAGAGCTGGGGGTGTTGGGTCTGGAGAAGGAAAGGCTCAGTGAGACCACCCTGCAGCCTTCCTGTTCTTGAGGGGAGCGACTGTGTGTGAGGGCAGATAGCTCACAGATGCTCACAGTACCCCTGGCCCAGCCAGGCACTGCTCCCCATTGCCACTGCAGGCTGCTCTGCTGGGCACACGTGTGGGGGGTGCAGCGGCACAGCAGCGAGCTGGGGCCGGCAGTGGGGTCATGGGGAGGCAGCTTTGTGTTCAATGTCCATGGACCAGAGTGGAAGTGAAGGAGGCCCAAATAAAGGGGGAGATCCCAAGTCTGTGAATTTAAAAGCTGGATGAGTTTCAAAGCCCAAACCAAGCATCAAACCCCTCAGACACAGCTGACTGGAGATAAATGTGACGACTTAACCTAAAATAAAGCTTATTTCTCCTTCCTATGCAAACTACCCAAGCCAAGCCTCCTGCAGCTAGCAGCTCCACCGCTTTGCAAAAGAAAAACTACTTCTCAACTAAACCCAACGTATTAAAATATTTGTTTTCGTTGAAAAGATAGACCGAGTCTTGTGATTCGTTATTTACTATTCTGGTAACCCTGGCTGCATCTGCAGCCGATAGTGTTTCCTCAGAGACAGATCAGATTGCTCTGGCTGGCAGCCAGCAGGCATGTGACTGCAGCACGGGGAACCTCCATGCCGAGCCCGCAGCCGCGCGCATGGAGCAAGGGCAAGGATTAACTGCTTGCCAGCCCTGCGAGCATGCAGGAATGCTCTCCTTCGTCTGCTGAGGAAACAAAACAAAGCCATCAAACTAATAATAAAAAAAAAGAAACACCAAAACATATATGATTTTTAAGAAAAGCACTGCTTTTTTTTCTTTGGTTAGCCGGATTAAAAAAAATAAAATGCTAGCAATTAATAATTGAAGTTAACCCTTTTGAGTATCCCCTTCCCTCACCTGCCTTCCCCCAGCATCCCATGGTGGCACACCAAGGGGGCACAGCTGGCAGCAGCCCCTGCTCTCATGGGGCTGCAGTGTGCTTAAGGTGTTTGAAATCTGGAAATCATAGAAGGGTTGGAGGGGACCTTAAAGATCATCCAGCCCCACCACCAGCTGCCCCCAGAGCTCAGGCTGCCCAGCACCCATCCACGGCCTCAGGCTCCTCCAGGGATGGGGCACCCACAGCTCTGGGCAGCACTGCCGGCGCCTCACTGCCCTTGGAGTAAAGGATTTCTTCCTCAGATCTGACCTTAATCTCCCCTCTTTCAGTTGAAAGCTATTCCCCATTGTCCTATCACTATCAGACATGTAAGAAGTCGCTCTCCCTCATCTTTATAAGCTCCCCTCACGCTCCAGGGAAGCTGAAATCAGCACGCATGGGAGCGAGGGGCTGGGCACTCTGAGGCTGTGGGACTGCACACCAATGGGACTGGTAGCTGGGGGAGGGAGCAGCCTCTTGATGAGAGGTGATGGCCTCAGGTTGTGCCAGGAGAGAATCAGGTTGGATATTTGGAGAAACTTAGTGGCTGGGCACTGGCACAGGCTGCCCAGAGAGTAAAGAGTCACCAACTTGGATGCATTCAGAATGGTGGGGATGTGGCACTGGGGGACACGGTCAGTGGGCATGGTGGGGTGGGCGAGGGGTGCACTTGGTGATCCCAGAGGTCTTTTCCAACCTCAGCAACTCTATGAGGCAGCATCCCTGCAGCTCCCCTTTCCCATCAGCAAGGCACTGCTGACCCTGGCACAGTGCTGGGAGCTGCAGTGTAATGACAAAGCTTAGCAACTTCTTGTGCAGTACTTCCAAAAAGAAAAAACATCAGTGGTTTGTAAAACTTACTGCACATCAGGTTACTGCCTGCCCTCATCCCTCCTCCCATAGTGCAGGATCGGGTTTTCCCTGTGCAGGGGGTAAAACCCACTGCTGCTCACAGCACCGTAAGCTGCTTAAAAACTGCTGGCATAAAGCAGGATGGAATCTGGCTGCCAGGAAGGAGCAGAGGGTGTTTCCCTGGGCGTGCACACACTGCCTCCTCAGCACTGCTGCCTGCTACACGGGTGCCCATCAGCTGCAGAACCAGCACTGCGTCGGCCTTGGGGACTGAGGGAGCTGAAGTGTTTATGCAAGTATAGTGGCTTATTTCATAAGTCATGTGTCTGCATATCTGACATCCACAGAGAGTTTTAAGCCTTTAAGTCAAGTGTTCATAGCCAAATCCATCACCACTTTAGAACACAAGAATTAGTGCAAAATGAGTAATGGCAAAGGGCAGTCCTGGAGCTGGGCACCACATTGATGGTGACTGTGCCAATGGCATCGATCTGCAGCAGTAGTCGAGGAAAGCAGCCGTGTTATTGCTTTGAAGGTCTGTCCTCACCAAAACATTTTCAAAACAACAAAGTGCCCACAATGAGTTAAAACTGCACAGGATTACGCTTTAGAAACGGCAACCCACTGAAGTCAGCACCCTTCTTCCCTCCAGCAGAATTTGCTTAAGAGGGTAGAAATCAGCGTGAGTTTCAGGTTCAGCAAAGGACTCAGGCTCCTGACTTCCCCGTGACTCCAGTGGGGAAGCAGGCACCCAAGGAGATAACAGCGGCCTAAATGGGTTTGCTGAAGCTGTGCCAAAATGTCTTTGCATCCCATCTTCAGCGCTTAAAGACTCCTTTTTCCCCCTTATTGCACAGACGTTGCATTGCTGCACACTGCAGCCCCTGCACAGCACTGCGAGGTCCTTGCAGCTGGGATGGCTCCCAGCACGCTGCGATGAAACCAGCGCATCGCCCAGGTCTGCTGCCCCAGGAAATTCAGTTATCCGACATTAAACTGGATTTAATTCACCTTGTTACACTATTAAAGAGCAATATTTATATCACCATGGAAACCTCTGCATAAAACTGGTCATTCCACATGGGGTTACGCAACCAGCGGGTCATGTGTGCGATGTCCTACAATGGCTGGGGTGAGGAGTGCCAGCCCAGGGGACGTGACTGCCCTGCCCAGCCCTGCCCAGCTGCACGCTGCCAGGTGAGCTGATGGCACCATGGCACAGCCCTGCTGCGCTGCCCAGCCAGAGCAATGAGCTGTGGGACAGCCGGGTGGGCCTGCAGGCTCAGCTCTCCTGCGCCCAGCTCTGGGTACCCACCCCTCCTGTCGCTCTGAGACTGTTTAACTTGGACGGAAATGGAGAATATACAAAGTCCACCAAGTGGGGGGGGAATGTTTTGGGGGGAAGTTTCAGGGAAAGCAGCTGGGGGATGCTGTTATCAGAGAATGGGAATGCAAAGAAACTGCTCAATGAGAGGAGAGGGAGGGCAGGAAGAGCAGAGCAGAGGGAAGCCCGTGGCTGCTTGGAGTTGCTGAACTCGTCTCAGCCCCCTGGGCAGAATCTGCGGCTCCCACAAGTTTTGCACACCCTCTGCTCGGCTCTTGGCACAGCTCACCCCATCCACGTGCTCTGCCGCGCCTCCTGTCCCTACCCAACACAGCCCCTGCACTTCCCTGGGGGGAGGGTCTACAAATACAAACAAATCAAAAATGTACAGTGCCTTTCCCCTGAAACACCACCCAGCCCATGGTGCTGAACTACAGAAAAATGAGTGAGCCCTCAGGACCCTTCCTGCTGGGTTACATACCTCCCAATATCAGAATTCTCTGGTTTAAACATCAGCACGTTGTCTGCTGTCACGTCTTTAAAAAGGAGCTCTATGCTGGTTGTGAAAGGAAGCACCCTACCACTCCCATCTGAGAGGGGATGAATCACTTGAAACAGATGGATTTCATTTTATTTCCCTCCCCATTACTTAAACTATGGAAAGAACATACAGCTAAATGTCAGGGACGTGCTTATCTGCATTACTACGTATATTAACTGCTGAGAGGCTCTCTGCAGGTACTGATAGCAAGAGATGGCAGCGGTGCATTTTTCTGGGTGAAGAAGACAGATCTCCTTCCCAGTACTGGTTATCTGAAACTCATTCAGAGAGAAGAATTTAGAGCGGGGTGAAAGCCTTGCTTTGCTCACACATCCAGAAAATACCAACCAAAGGGGCCCAAAGTGGGCTTGCAATTCTCACCCCTCAATGGGTCTCAAGACAAGAGGCTGCTGGGAGCTCATGATCACCTAAAGCACAGAAATCGTTGGTCACTTCTGCTCTGCTCAGACTGAGCCCTCGTGGATACGCACACTTGGCAAAACCAAAAACCACAAACAGAACGGGGTGGCCTGCTATCTCCAGGGCCTCTATGGTTCTTACTTTTAAAGGAGACGTTAGATGTTATACACTACATTTCTGGAACAGAAAACATTTTCCTTTTGAGATAAGACCTCCAAAGTCCGGAAGATCCTGCACTAAGGAGGAGATTGCTCAAGCGCTTTTGAAGAAACGGCCACAAAAGATAGGAGAGAAACTGCTCACCTGAATTCATTGAGGGCATCAACAATTCTGTTATAGGCCAAACTTCGCTGACTGGCATCAGCTGATCTACGACTCATTTTCATAGCCTTGAAAACAAGCATTAAACAGATAAGTAACACCAGACATAGCTACAGAAGCACAGAAAATGAAAAACAAAGTCATGTGTTTGACTTTATCTGTCATGCAACTAGTCATGCAAATAATTTTTTTTTAAGTGATAAAATGATGGTACAAGTGCCAGCTTTCCTATCTGAGAAAAAATAGGTGAGGCACATGCCCTTGCAGCCTCATTCTCCTGTGCTTTTCATCATTAAAGGCATAACAAGGGTCAAAGTTTTTACTGCAGTGGCAAAGTAACCACTAAGTATTTCCTAGAAGAGAGATTTGAAGCAAATCTAACCACATATTTGAAAGTTTCCTACGTATCAGAATCAGGGGCTTAAGATAAAATAAATGAAAGTGGAAAGTGAAAAGCATGATATTTATTTACAGTCTGGAATATCCTAGAGATAGGCTCTTATCCTGCAGTCCCCAGTGCTTAGATAAACTGAAGCAAGGAAGTAAAGGCGGCCTTGAAAGCACCTTTCTCCCTTTGCTGATCCAGAGCTTGCTGGGAGCCGATGCAGCCTAAGGCCTGATGTCATTCCAGCATTCCAGAGAGCAGTTCTGTCTGCACTCTGTGTTGTACTTTAGCAAGCAATAGGAAACATCAGAGACATTGTGGAGCACAGAACCTTGCTGATGCAGCTTCAGTATCAGGCAGCAAGTTGATCCCACTTTTGTAAACAAGAGTTGGAAATGAAATCTGAAAGGGCTGAGGGGGAACACACAGCAATACAAGCAAAAGAATCAGAAGAGGCTGTGTTTACCTGTTCTATTGCACTCTTCAGTTTGTTCATATGACTCTCAAAAAGTGGGAAGTGTGAGAAGAAGAATTCGTTAAATTTGTTGTTTTCATCTTCATCTCTTGAGAGTGAAAAAATAACTCCGATTGCTATCTTCTTCTTCCTAACAATTCCTGGGCTAGGACCAGAGCTGTCATCTGACAAGTTAAAGCTTTCATCCATGGACCTTGGAACATGGAAAAAATGGAAAGTTAATGCAATCCACTGTTTAAAGTTGTACCTTGGTTTTCCTGTGTAATTAAATTCCAAAACATTTAATTTCAATAAACAACTTCTGTTTGCAGGTGTTGTCAAATCCACACCATCAATAACCCTTTGCAATTCTTGAGAAACAGCCATTAGCTGACCCTGCGGACAGACAATCTGGAGCCAGATTCAAAGCATCTGTGGGATTAGAACACCGTATCCTCACTCTCTCTTACTTCTACCAAGAATGTGCATTTTGAGTAGGATTTTAGGGCTTCTCATCCTCAAAAGTACAGCCTACAGGTTTATATTTTGCTAAAGGTCTCCCAGTTAGTGCAAATGGCCTCGAGAAAATGGAGACTACAAAGATCAGCTGTCGAACTACTGCCTGACATACCCCTTTGTAAATACACCACAGAAAGCAGCAGCAAGAACAGACATGCATATGCAAGGGCAGAATCAAGCTGAAAATAGCAGAAAACTGAGGGAAGCATCCAGCATTATCAATCCCTGCTCACCATCGAGGGAAGACTCCGTTCTCCAAGCTGGTTGTCTGGCTGCGCCGCCAACGCCTCTGGTAACTGCTGGCACAGCTTTTGTTGAACGAGGAGCCCGGAGATGGAAATGGAGTGATGAGCAGACTGCTAAGAGATGCTGCAATAATTAATAGATACGTATATAAATCTCTCTGGAAGAAAGAATATTTGGAAAATAATATCAGCAGCTAAACTATGCCCCTGAATATTAACTGGTGTTGCTCACAAAGTGCCTTCTCTTTTGCTTATCTATGCTTCTCATCTAAAAACAATCAGTCTATAACAACATTAGCAAGCTATACAAGCACTGCAAGGATGGGACAGTCTTGCAGCTTTATATAATAAGCAGCACACAGGCTGCACCTTGCTCATCAACCCTGAGTATTGGGAAATAAATTCTCTGTGGAAAGGAGTAATGCTAAGCGCATCTTTAAAAGCCTTCCCAGCCCTACCCCTAAGTGCCCAGCCCCCTGAGTGGGGATGGCGGTGGCTGGGGGGCACTGGGGATGCTAGCTCATGTTTTAACATTAACACCCTCCTCAGTTTGGTAAGGAGATGACAACAAGCACTGCTTGGAAATGCCATCCACTCATTTCAGTATTTAATTTGGCTTGCCTATTTGCAGTGTGCTTTAGTAAATCACACTACTGTTCAGACCCCAGGCTCTGTGGGGCTCCTATGAAACAAACACCCTCAGTGCCTGAGGCAGCAGTCCCATGAATGCTTATATGGAACAAAAAAACCAATCACTTTTCAGCACAGAAAGTACTTTATGACGTCTGTATGTTTCAGTAACAAGACAGATTAGCATCTAGTGTCTATTACTGAATGTTTTCTGAACTTATAGGGTTAATGGAACTGACATTACCAGATCTTGCTATACCGCTGTCTCTGTCCTCATTCTGCTCCCTCCCAGGCATATCCATAGGGTTGCTGTGAACTGTAAAACAAGGAATACCAATTAGCAGGGGAATATACAGTTCCTTTCTTGTTTGCCGATCTCCATGTAATTAATGAAACAAAAACATGCTCATTAATTCAGATCAACAGCACTGCACAAGGCCATCACCAAGAAAGGCTGCTTAGCTGAGCACGCCAAAGCACTGATTTGAAAAGCTCATGTGTAATTTTCTGAAGTCCATCTATCTATTTTAGTCCAAATTGCATCAGGCTCACATTCACAGTTTCTTTATATCAATAGCTTTCAACAAAGTTTTATTCTA
Source organism: Gallus gallus (assembly GCF_016699485.2). NCBI lineage: Eukaryota > Metazoa > Chordata > Aves > Galliformes > Phasianidae > Gallus > Gallus gallus. Next base: position 16,210,027 of record NC_052544.1, read on the forward strand.
CTCAAAGGATGTCCACCACATAGCTCAGAGTACAGACAAAAAAAATCAACACTTCATTCCTCTAACAGCATTCCCAGCTATTAAATAATTGTAAAAGGATTTTACAATGCAGTCTTGAAGAAAATAAATACTTTTAAATTGCAAGCAGTGCATTGGCTGTTCAACAAAGCCGTAAGCTGTCCAGAATCACAGTCTGCATATACAGAAGATCAAAAGTGTATCAGGCTTAACAGCCTCTACACGTAATGTATTTTACAAACACGCCTGTGAAATAGAAGCTACTCAGCCATGGAAATAAGACCCATCTAATAAAAGCAAGAGACGTCCACTTTATATCAGCATAGGTTAGCTTTAACTGTTACAGCTTGTTGGAAGCGAATCCAGATGAAAACAGCTTGATGCTATTGTGGCAAATTATTTCTAAAAATATGAAATCTTGTATTAAGAAAGTTTACAAAACAGAAAAACCAACCAAGTAGCCCCAAAGAGGGCTATTTAAATACCTGCTGTCCTCTGTACCCACAAAGATAAGAGAGCAGAGATTGCTGTCCGTTTTGTATTTAAAAAAGATAAGTCTTATTTCCAGGGCAGTGCTACCAACGCACACGTGGCTGTCCCAGCAGCTACACTAGGCACACAGCACAGCACACAGCACACTGCAAACCTGCAAAGAAAGAGGCGCTCCGGATCAGGCGGAGCGGACCTTGTTCAGAGAATGCCCGCCTGGGGCTGCAAAGCTGTGAAAGACCTACATGGCAAAACGTAAAATACACATGAAAGAATGAGGTTAGTAAAGCAGAACAGTCTGTAGGGAGGGGGCCAGGGCAGGGAGAAGATACAAGCCAACATAAATGCAGAGTAACGTTCGCAGGAGAACAGCTCTTACGCTTAACAAGAACGTTGATTCAAGGAGCATGGCTCACAGTGGAACTACATGCTACTTACGACATTAAAATAATAGACAAAGCTTTACACCATTTCCCATACAAGGACAGGGCTTCTGTCCGTGGCCTTTATTTATTTTTATTTTTCTGAGTCGAAAATGATTAATTTATGCAGGCTCCGAGCCCAAGCTGACCACAAACAGGAGATTCATGGGGGAGGACAATGTTTGTTTTAACATCACACTGTGGGGTGTCTGAGCAGTGCTGTCACTGAGGAGAGGAGCAGGCAGACATTGCTCTTGGTGGAACCAAGAGAAGATGCCAGGCTGAAGGAGCTGCTCTGAGAGCAGTCAGTGTGCTGCATCAGAGAAATGAGCATATAGAAAGCACAAAGTTAGCAGTCTTCTTAGTGGCCCATACTGAGAGTACCGTGGGCTGCAGGTATCCAAAAGAAGGAGTGTATTTACTGCACACAGAGCTGGGTATTCTAACAAGTTAATTGCTAGCCCCTCTGCTAGACTGGAAGCTACTGATCACGCAAGGTTTCCTGATTACAGAAAACACCAAGGTTGCACCTCAGCAAAGCTCCCTTCCATTCCCATGGGTCTTCATTCCTCGGTAAAGGAAGGGACATGCCTAGTGCTTCTTTTCTTTTTGTTTTGGTCTTTATCCAGCGTATCTAGAGAAGCAGCTTGTAAATAGTTCCCAACCAAAACACACAGAGCCTCCTCCTGCCGCAGGCCGCCAAGGGCCAGTGAGTGAGAAGCAGTCTTTGGTATTCAACACCGTTGTTAGAAAAGCTGCAGTTACAGATTAACTTCTTTGCCTACTTTACCCATGGTTCCCCATGTGCTGAAATAGGAACTGTAAACAAACAGTGCTGAACAGAATGACAACGTGTGCAGCTCAACTGCAAAGCACTTCCAGCATCCTCCTCCTGCAGGCACCTCCTCCCTCCCTGCTGGGTGCCCAGGTGCCACCGGCTGCTCCTGCATCAGATTCAGCCTGAGAACTCCAACAGCTTCATGTGAGCTCACAGATTATGTGATGTAACAAACACTTTTGCCAGCACAAACCACAACAAAACCTTAAAAGTCGACGAGTAGGGTTCCCCTGTCTCACATGGGAGAAGTCAATAGGGAGGAGAGAAGCAGACGCTTGTGCCCAACAAGAATTAGGACCACGTAAAAAGACAGAAACCCACTAACAAAGACATCAAATTCACTCCACACTTCCACGACCCCAGAAAAGTACATTTTACAACAATATTCTGGGAAGTGTAAAAGGAAATCCCTTATTGCACCTACCATAAAAGACATCTTGTTTGGAAATCAAACGATCTAAACCAAGTGGAAGGCAAGATGTGCTCCCATCTGAACAGTGAAGTACAGTGTCTTTACTATTAGATTTCACATCAGGCAAAGTCAACATCCTCCACTTTGTTACCTAATGCAGACAGAGCCTTGACCCACAGCACTCCCACAAACGCTGACAGTCAGAGACTCCAGATGGTTTTTCAAGACTGCTTAGCTTCCAAGATCAGACCAAAGAAACAATCTGTCTAATCTGATCAAAAACTAAAGTGCAACTATGCAAGGTTAACTTAGCATGGAATCTACAGCCACATGTGTTCAGGTGGCCAGAGTACAGAACAGAATGGAAATTATTAACAAAAATAAAATTGGGGAACTAAGCCAGGCAGAATCAATCCTGCCTGATCTGAGATGCGGTGCTCAGAAAGTTCTACAGATTATTTTCCAACATTTTCTGTATTTGAGTTTAGATATATTTAATATTTCTCTATGGAGTTTTATACACACACATACAGCTGCATTTAATTAAGCCACTAATAATCTCTGAACTGCCTAATTTCTTCACCTCTTTTCCACATTAACATTAATTTTCTGTTAAGATCTTAGCTTTCCTATTTTTGCACTTGATTCTACTTGGACTTTCATATTCCAGAGCCTGTGGTTGCTCAGTTAAAGACACCAGGAAATAAAATCTGTTTGTAATTACCTATATTCCCAAGAAGTCCGTTCATAATTGTACTGTGGTCGGGCTTTAATGTATTGCTGTCTTGATTAATGAACTCAAGACTGTCCTGCAACCTAAAAGACCCAGAAAACAAAACATACAACAAAAACTGTGATTTGCATTTCAGTAAACAGGGTCACTATATTAAGGCTCAGATAGAATGGACAAGAGAAGAATGCAGGCTTACGCAGCCACATTCTAAGCTGGGTCAATTAACACATACAAAATTAAACGCTGAACAGTTCAAAGCCAGATCTGCCTATATGCAATTAAGAATCATTTCTAAAGGACTCACGTATTCAGACTTCCGTAGATGCTGCTTCCAGTGCGAGCTGTGAAAACCTTGCTGAGCATCAGCTGAGGAGGTGAGCTAGAAGACAGAGAGAAAGATGTCAGCCAGAAGCAGTGCCAAGACTGATTTTCATTTCCATTTCACACTCTTCCAGATTATAATTTACAGCTCTAAACACAACAGCCTTTTGTGCCCAAAGTGATATCAGAATAACTTTAAAGCAAACTCAGAAATCCCTTCTACCCAACATTTGTGACATTCAATTCATTTAAAATCAGCACTAAGGGTTACATCTCCTGGCAAGACGAGTGGTAAAAAAAAAACATGATCTTACCGGATCTGGTGAATTTTCAACGTGGAGCCCTTATAGCTCATGGCCACAGAGCCAAACATCATCTCTCCAAGCATGTTGGCATCTGAGGAGCACCGAGAGCCCTGAAAAAAAAAAATAATAATCCACTTGTTTAGAAGCACACTTCTACCTAAGGCAATATACACCTAATGAAAATTGTCCTTATTTAAAAGATAAACATGCAACATATCTCTCTCTAACTCAGTCAAATACACCAAGTTGAACAGTTCAGTACAGACAATGCTAGCAAAGAAAGTGATCTTCAAATTGGCAGTGCAGTAAACCACTAAAATCATCCAACAAACCTAGCCCATCCTGGTGGGGGGCCGATTCACGCTGCAGGAAGTCAAGGCACTAAGAAGTTTAGAGTGTAATTACATGCTTTGATGAAAGAAGACCATTAAGACTAAACCTTATCTGTTGGACAGAACCAAATCTGTTGGACAAGAAGTTGCAAGAAGTTCCATGGTGACCTTATAAAGGCTGTGAACTGGAGCCCAGCCGGACCAGAATGTTCTGACAAAGACTGAGTTGTATCTTGGCCACAGATGGTAGTTTGTTCTTGACGCATCATTCTGTGGTGTTTCCTGGTGCATCTGTGATGGTAGCAGGAAGGAGCTGCAGCACTGCACTGCACCGAGCATCCCCTGCGGGCGGCTGCTGAGGGCTCACTGCAGGGCACACTGCCTGGCTGCAAGGGGCCAGCACTGCAGGGGCACCACCTAGACACAACGCTGCAGACACTGGCCTGAAATTTAAACATTCCTCAGGGCAACCAGCTGCAGACAACTGCTCAGATGACACACATCATACTTGTGTGCTTTCAGTGACTGAGATTACCAACCCTTTATACGGGGCTGTTTCTTTTCCAGGCTGGCAGCATATGAGGACTGGCTCTCCATTCCTATCTTGCCCTGAGTAATTCAAAATATTGTGATCGCTCACCCACAGCTCTCAAACAGCTCACAGGTATCTGAGGTGTGTGGTAACTCAGAACACTTCCTCAGAGTAATCCTTCCAAAAAAGGGACCCTGAAACCAGGCATGGAAATAGCCTCGTGTTTGGAAATTACTAAGTGCCATATCTCTGTATCCCTTATCCAAGCCCTGAACAAGCAGGATACCTAAAAACGCTTGGGATTTATCTAACAATTTTGCCCAGCATCAGGCAGTGAGCTCAGAGAGCAATCAAGGACAGGGTGTCCACACGTCGGGTTCCTACAAGGAATGAGGCACGATACGGAAATGACCACTCGATGTTGCTACTCATGCTAGCCCTCAGAACGAGGACAAGAACAAGGAAATGCTCATCGGCCAAAAAGCAGCACACTTGTAGCACTTCTTGGCTTTTAGCTCTTCTCAAGTGCTCTCAATTAAGATGGCAGGACGTTAACAGCCATACTATTAACCTCTGAAATCTGCTATCAGTGCAAGAAAGATAGGGGACAACTAAAATAGCAATCACAGCTATAAAAATAAGGATGGAATTGCAAAGTTTGCTGGTGTTCATATGACAGGGCAGAATCTGATGGTTTGCTGGGGCACAGAAACGCCAGCTTTACTTCCCAAGATTTCACAGTGCCTAATGGTCTGCAGCTCAGGAGCTCCAAGGAAGGAGAAGCATGAATGGTAAATGCCTCTGGGAAATGATGGGTCTGTCAGCATCACCAAATCCTGGTGTAAGAACACTGCAATTACTACTGCCAAATATATTATGGTTGTTACTTTTAAATCTGTTGCATATCTCCAATTGAAGAACTTCTGAACCAATGTCAAGCCCTTGATGGTCACTTTTGGTTTCAACTTCCTGCTACCCTGCAAATCTAATTCTAAACACGAGGAAAGAAACACTTTAAAATAACTTATTGATTTTCCTTGTCAAGAAACGAAATTAAAAAAAGAAAATGAAAATCAGCTGCTTACAAATTTAATTACAGGGATTTCCCTTTTCCCTGAAAGACAGAGACAAGCAATGCTGAAGGCACAGAGCGTGGTACTGTGCCCCCTTGGTCTCCTTCAGTCTGGCATTTCACCTGCACATCATGATGATAACATCACTTTGCATAACAGAAGGTGCACATATTGAATGCAGTTATTAAGGAAACACTGCTACAGCTCGACTCTTTGCCTTTAATTCTGCAAAATAAAGATCACTTAAAACCAAAGTAGAGCGCAATCAACTGAGGAAAGGGGTTAAATATTAAAAACTCAGATGAAAAATAGCCAAGGAGCATCTGGCAAAAAGGGCCCATCCCCCGGCACTGACAGCTTGGACACAAACCAATGCCCTAGGTCATATTTACAAGCATGCATTTTTAAAAAAGGATCGTAAAATACCAACCAGAGTTTCTTACTGCACATTAGCATACCAGAGGCTGTAAAATTATCATTATTTGGAAATTAGAGTTTTGAATATATCACCCCAAGCACTTACTATTTACTGTACATAATGTCCCACCAATAGCTGAGTACGTATATAAATTAACAATGCTATAGATAAATCTCAAATGTCATAAGAAACAAATCAAGGAGAGTTTCAGCCCTGAAAACACAGACTGACAGACACAGAACATGTAACATTAGAGCAATAGTGTGCAAAAACTTGTATTGCACTTTCCAAAGAACAATTAAAAACGCTCACCTTAAGTTCAACGCATACTGAAACAAGGAAACCAAGAACTATATAAAAAGTCCTATTAACATTGTATTGTTTGGACTTCCATTTTATACCATTAAAAAAGCAACGGAAGAACACATTAAGCAGCTTTCGTGGCTACAGAATAGAGCAGTTAGAAGATAGGAAATAGCAGGCTGACCAATGCCTGGACAAACTTGCTAGGAGCCTTTCATGCACAGCTTGAAAGGAGTATGGGGAATGCAGTAAGCGATTCACAACAATACTCTCTGGAAAACCAATTTAAGCTGGAAGCTTCTTACATGCTTTCTGAGCCAGACATGGCCACACATCCATTCACTAAGACACTGACTAGGTGATATACATGAGAAAATGAGGACTTCAAAAGGAAAACTTTCCACCACTTTAAAACATACCACCATGCTAACCATGAAAATTAATTTCCTTTAATAACGTTGACCATTGTTTGCACAGAGGCTGCCCAGTAGGAGAGATAATTTCAGGATAGTGGGGGAACATCATTTGTCTTGGTCAGACAATACCCAAAGGAGGTTATTCTGTGCTGCAAGGAAGCTGCTAACCACAGCAAAACGCCCTTCCAGGAAGGCAGGAATGGAAAGCAGACCTTCAGCCTTCACTTTACTGAAGCTGTGGAAAAGAGTGTGATGAGAAAGAGAAAACAGGAATATGCAGCTCACCAAATATAGCAAGAGTCAACGTGACAGTATGAAAGTCAGCACTGAAAGGTTCTTCATTTATATCTACGGTAGATTAAGACATCAGTAGTACTGTACTTCAGAATACGGCGTGGAGATAGCAGCTTCCCTCAAACACACAATTACTTCATTACAAAGAGTGGAAGGGCTTAGTTCTATTTTAGGGTGGCTTAATATAAAACACTTGTGATCCATGGAAGGGGAGATGACAGAAATATATCCGTGTCAGATGACTCTAGCTACTCTCATGGCCAAAATCTCTTATGTAAAATGTAACTCAAGTGCACTGAATCCCTCGTTATAAAGCTGTTACACAGACTGTCCCCATAGACAGCATATTTCTGTGGTGCTTCCCTGGCATTTAGGTACTAAGTAAAACGAACTACCTCGTTTTTACCAAGATAGGATATGTGTGCCAAGTGTGATCATACTGAACGAGTGTTATCACCAGGTCATAAGACAGAACAAATGCCTTGGAGAAGCTTCTGCTACTCAACACCCATCCTGAGAGCCCCAGCTGGTTGGTTTTAAACTACAGACTCAAAGCTACAGAATTAGACATGATTCAGTCAGAACCAAAGTCTGGTTTTGATTAGAAACTTCTCTCCACCACCAGCATTTAATTTCAAGTGTTTTAAAACATTCAGTACTTCAACTGCTGTATATATTTGACAGTTATACCAAACAAGGGAAGGGAAGACTCACCTGATATTTTGGGCATTGTTCTTTTGCATCGGAGAATGAGGAGGATGAATTGATTGAACTATCCAAAGAAGAAGAGCTATCTCCTCCAGGCTTCAGCTGGCAACACTTCCCAAACACTCGCACCTGAGCATCGCTGCAGAGTTTCTGAAATACAGATGTGTACCACAGTAAGACCCACAGCCATGAAATCACCAATTAGCAACACTGCACTTACCTGTTTAGGTAAGACATTTAACAGCAGAATGGCTTATGCCCCAGGAAAACGTTTAATAGAACATTTATTACATCTCTTGAAGCATGGCTGGAGGAAAGCAAGCTGAGCTGTTTTACTCCTAACGAACCAGGAGCCAGCAGCTCACTCCAACTCCATTTTCCCAAGCAGCCACCCATCTCTGAAGCTCTACCAGGCCCTTTTCTAGGCCCAGGCTCAGGAAGGAGGATGGCCACAACAAGGGACTCCCTGTGCTGTCACTGCACTGCTGCTGCCCACTGCAACAGAGGTGGCACAGCAGTGAGATGCACAGCCTGCACCATGACAGTGCCATGCAGCCTGCAGCGATGGGCAGCTCACCATGTACAGAAACACACAGACCAGGAGTGACTGAGTCAAACAGCCCAGACTTCAGGAGAGATTCACGTTTCAGGCTGAAGTGGAGAGAAGAGGTGCAACTTGCAGCTCTCCCAGCTCTTCCCAAGTCCCGTGGTCTTTTAGAACAGTGGCACAGAGATGACATGTTCCTTTTGCTTTTACTATGAGTGTGCTGTGAGGCTGAGCATGGACAGAACTGAAAACCACATCTGGTGTTATAGAAAGGCCAGAGAAGTTTCACAGAAAGATGGAGAAATGGTCCAAGGGGTGGTTTCTGAAATGTTGTTCAGAAAGCGTACAAAAAGGGAATTATGAGGGCTCAGACAGAGCTGCAAACAAAAGGCAGGATCATCTGATCTCTGCAGGGACCCTATGCACACGGCATTACCAATACTGGACCGGAGATGCTCCACCACTGTTCGGTTCAAGAACATTTGTCATTTCAGCTTCGAAACCCAGCAACCTCAGCAGAATCAGCACACATGTTAATTAATGCCATCTAGGTATTAGGCAACCCTCTGCACCGAGAGATCTCAAAGGACTTTCCGCGTGCTCATTAAACTTCAAAACACCCACGCAAGGTTGGGATTATTTACATTTGCTGGTGTGCAGCGCTGAGAGACAGAAATAGTCTGCACCACTTCACATTATGTACTAACTGCCCTAAGACTCTCTCCATTAACGTTTCCTACTCAATCACCAAACCAGTAAGAGCAAGCTGGAAGCAAAGAAAACTGGAAGCAAGGTTCAAAGGACAGATGGAAATGCAAAGTGCTATTACATGGCATAGCTTCATCTCCGGACTCACAGGCTTACATCACGAGGTCTCACTTCAGGCAAGAACATAAGCATGTTTCAATATTTAATAGCTACAAAGAAAAGGAAAAGGTAGAATAGGGAAAGGGTGAAATCCCCAGTTCTGGAGGGTGCTAACTCTGCACCTCTGCTCAGCCATCAGCCACAGCTGTACGCAAGCAGGCTGCCCGAACTGCTGGAAGGATGGAAGATTTTGGCATTGGGAATCCCATGCCTCTACCCCAGGCTGTGCAGGTTGATGCTGTGTTTTGTTTTTTTCCATCGTGTGGTTTTTATTTGGGCCAAACCGTGGGCAGATTTAGGCAAAACAGTGGAAAATGTCGGGGTTTACTGAGCTCCACATGGCAGTCTGCACGGCTGCTCCAATTATAGCGCTGCTGCCACAGACAGCCTTAAGGAAAAATGTGCAGACAAATCAGTAATTCTGTGGCAGAGGGAAGGAAGCATTCACCAGCCACCGAGTCCTGTGCTTTACTGACATGTATGCCCTCTCATAGTAGTATCCTCTCATTACAACATACTGGTGAGTACGTTGAATTCATGCAATATGTAGATTTGCTAATGCCTCGTATCTGCAGCTCGAGCACAGTACACAATGGCTGGAACATGTGAATGATAATCATATGACTTCAGTAGGAACTCGTGAACTAGAATTGCATTTTATCTCTGACACAAACAACAATGTCCTAGGCTAGGCAAGCATCATGTGATAAAACCACATAAAATCCACAGGGTTACAGCAGCTTTTGCAGGGAAACCACATTTCAGCTTGCATTTTTCATCTGATGTTGAAAGTTCCCTCTAAAATCTACTATTACAACTGACCTTCCTTCAGACTGGAAAGCCAGTAAATGCATTTCTACAAGTGCAGCATTTTCTGTGCATTAAAAGAATAGGCTGAGTTTGCAAATTACTGCCTTTAAATTCATTTTTCCTCCTCCTGCATTTTTGTGCAGAGATCCACCACGGAGTTTGGCATCTTGAGGCAGCAGCTGCCTAACTTAAATAGGGAACCAGGAAAATGGTCATTTGGTATTTACAGTGGTATTTAATGAACCAAGACTCCTGCTAGAAGCCAGTAAAGGAGGCCAGGATCTTTCAGATACCCAGCTTTCCAGAACCTTGCACATAAAATCTCACCTAAAATGCAGAATACTAGCAAACCATGCTTGTTGCACTGTTAAAAACATCTCACGTGCTTCAGAATAACCTGTTGGTCAATGAGATCAAGCACCTGCAATGTCCCTCTCCTCCACAGTTACTAACTACGAAAGGTCAGTGCAATTTTAGATGCACTCAGATAGCATGCAACAAAGGAGTGGGATTACTTGCATTCCAGGATAACATCCGAAGCATAAGCAAGGTGGAATTCCAAAAGTAAAATGCTACCAAATTTTTTCTGAATTGTGTAAGGAAAATTTTCTAAGCCATAGGCTTTCTTTCCAAGCACATACAGTTGCAATAACGCACTCTCTAGGCACAGAGCTGCTGGATGCTGCAGGCACTGCCGGTGCCATGCTGCTTTCCCTGTAGTGGCCATGCTCTTTGTTCTTCCTCTGCCAGCTCTCTGCAGGTACTGCCCAGCTCCAAAGACTTTCCAACAGGCACAGTTCTTATATTAGAGGTCATAATTTGCTGGAAGACGTGGAGACTTCCCAGGTAGTTCTGAAGAAAACATACAGTGGATGGCCTTTATAGTAAAACAGGGTACAAAGCAGGTTTCTGCTCCTGGAATCTCTTTTCTCCACCTCTATCAGCAAAAACTTTTAACTCTTTGCCACCAAGTCTATAAATTCCTCAGTAAGTGGAAAGAATATACACAGTGCTATGCACAGGAGAAGGAATTTCCACTGAGCAAGTTTTGGTTTGGGGATAACAAGACAGTCAAGAAGAACCTAGTGCACTGAACTAATGCCAGGCTGTGAGCGTGTGTGTTAGGGGCTGCGAGTGACAGAAGGAAGAGAAATGTCATCGTATGTTTTACACTCCCCTACCACTCTGTAACAGCCGGTGCTCAAATATCACAGTGGTGGTGGTTATGGAGAAATCTGTATTCAAATAAGGTTTCCATTATTTGGGAGCACCGTACCCCATTTCCAGAACAGACTATCAAGCACAGTGTAGCTCACAAAGCTGAAAAATTACTCAAAATTGGTAACTCTTCTGCTTTATTAATATGTGTTGGGCTGAATGTGTAATTAATATATGCATCTGTCTAGGAGTGGGCACTCTTTCCTTCCCTTACAGCACTGCTGTAAAAATCCAGGTCTCTCTTAAAGGCAGATGCCAAGAGCTACTTTCTCACTTGATTTCCAGAGCAGCCAAGTTCCTCTACTACTCACAGCTGAGTGGAAAAAGTAAGGCAGCAAGCCACTGCCTCCTCACTGGGGTTCTCTTGTTCCTGTTCCTGTGCACAGGACGGGCAGAGCTGGGAAGGAGGTCTGGGTCTGAGCTCCTTTCTGCTGGTGCCTTCATCTGCTGGCCTTGCCTCTCTGAAAACCTGTCCACTGCGTGCCAGATAGGGACCAGAGTCTCGATTTCACACAACTCACCTAAAAGCAAAAGGCCCACTATCCGATTACTAATCCCTCAAAGCAATTTGCTGCTCAACATTTATCCAGCGCTGCAGTATATTGGAGCACGCGGTTAATCCCGGCTTGTTTAAAACAGCGTGCCATTTTTTTACATTGGGATAAATATGACATTTGGAGTGAAAGAAACTGCCCCACTAGGAGATCAAATATCATATGACCTTTCAGTTAAATTGTCCCAGAAATAAAGGCAATGAGGATACATGGCAAAGGTGACCCTTTTGCTCCCCAAATCTAAGCCCATGCTCTTTTTTGAGGATGCACCTCTAGATCTCAAACTCTGTATCCCTGGTCTTCAATCTCTCTTCCATTTCTTCCAAAAAAAAAACCCAAAACCATACATCTTGAAAATTGCCTTCTGTTTCTGGGTGCTAGAAGCAAGACACTGCCCTCTTCCCATTCTTCTCCTTTCCCCCTTCCCAGCCAAACCATCTCTAGATCTGGACTCAGCACAGTGCACAGTTCAGTTCTTGCTGTCTTCTCTCCTTCCTCTTCCTCCCGCTCCCTCCACACCTTCCTCCAGGCTCTTCTTTTGACTTAGGAAATCTTTCCACTTTGTACAGTTAACCAACATCTTTCTGCAGTCCCCAGCAATAAACGCTTCCTTGCCATGGACAACACAAAAGGAAGACAAGCAGTTAAACCAAACCGCTGGAAAACGAACTCAGTCAGTTGGAAGCAAGGTTCCCCTCCCAGCTTCCCCCACTTCCTCCCACTTCTCCCTTGCAGCACCATTTCTGTGGCACCCCTGTCCCATTCAGGCGCCAGCCCTGTGCACCCCAGCTGGCCTTTGCACCATGAATATGACATAACTGCACAGAGAGCAGCAGCGTGGTGCAGCACGGCTGCTCTGATTTGTCTTCACAAAGGTTAGCGTGAACCGGTGTCAGGGTTGGGAAACCAAGCGCTGAGGCAAGGTCAGAAAACGCAGAGCGAAGGCTGAGAGCTCCGTGCTGGCTGGGCCCTGGGTGGCCTGCTCCCTGAAAGCAAACAGGAGCTGAGTGTCACACATGGGTTGAAGTGCAGAGCTCAGGAGTACCTGTGCTGCAGCACGGGTGCGCAGGTCAGGCCAGGCCTCATGCTGCCATGAGAAGGAACAGAGGAACGAGCATGCTGGCAGAGTGCAGCCACAGGCCACAATGCTGTCACCTGTGGAGCAAGACATTCAGTCTCACTGGAAATGAGACCATGAGGAGGAATGAGCTCAGAAGTAATTTCTGGGGGGAGGCAGCGGATCTGACCCAGTGCTTCGCTACCCACTGGGCTGAGCGAGTCCACGGGATGGGCATGTCTGGGTATGGGCTCGGGCTGTTTAGCAAAGGTGTCAGCAATCCCCACCTCTGTCCCACACACACACCTAACACACAAATGCCTGTTCTGATACGCCTGCTCACAATCTAGTGTCAAAGGACAGCCACACTCTGACGGGTACCCTGACCCCAGTGAAGGAGAGGCAGCTGTCAAGGCACTGCACAATGTACCTGCCTGCAGGGCCCGGCCCATTGACCGGACACCCCCTGAAAAGTGAGGGGAGAACTTCTACTTAGCACCAAAAAAGGTATAGGGCTCACAAATGGGAATCTCGGCCTCCATCCACACGCCGAGTGCCCACAGCTGCCGGCAGTGGCAGTCTGGGTGGAAATGCCTGGCACAGCCTTCGGCCAACATTCCTGGCGCAGAGTCACCAGGCTGCCTCACAGAGCTTAACTCTGTCAGGACCTGGGGCACACGCTGCTCCCTGCAGTGTATGGCAGAGCATGGGCACCCGTGGGTCAGCGTCCTCAAAACAGGAATGTGCAGGGAACGACCCTGCTGGGAAGCAGGGCTATTCACTACTCATTCTGTCTCCAGTCCTGAAGTCCCAAAAAGCGAGATATTTTATCAGTGCTATGTAGACTTCAGAATTAAAATTCAGCAAAATAACAATTTTTTACTGCAATTAGATATAATTACTGAAAAACCAGAAACGTCTCAGCAGCCTTCTGTCCACCTCTGCATGACAAGTTCTCCCAAAATTCCTGTTTACCTAATAATTAGCTTTACTGAAGACAAGAAAAGGCTGATTTCATATCCAATGCAGACATAAAACCCTTATCTGTGTAATAACCACATACCCCTCACAGATAACGTGAGCCCAGCAATGCTTTAATGACCAAAGCCTTGCTTGGTGTGAGCACAAGCTCAGCAGTTTCACTCAACAAAAAGCTGAAGCCTCCTATTTCAGGCCTTTAGGCATTCGTCTCCGGACAAGTTTGGTCTAATGCTCCTTGAATCTTATATTCACACCTTCCCTTACAGAATTCAAATGACTGAGACACGTTCAACCCTGGTCCACCGCACACAACTCCTGATGTGCACAGAGTTTAAATACATAAAATATAGCAAAGTATACCTGATGTTGCTGCAGGCATACAACTCAAATAAAAATCGCTTTCCATCAGACAATTGTTGTACACCTTGGAAATAACGGAAAACAGGAATTGAAGAGCACAGCTAGCACCATCAAACAAAATGGCACCTTCCTGGCTCTGCATTTGGCTGCTTGGACTTCAATCAGCACAGCCTGGCTACCGCTGGGCACCCGCACAAACCTCCTCTCAGTGCACTTGTAAATGCAGAGGTATAAATCACGTAAGGAAATGGGGGCAGGGGGAGAAGATGCAGAAAGCGCTGGCCTTTGTGAGGCCGTTAACAGATAGCCTTTCACAAGGGAGAGCGCCCAGCCCACCCACGTCTTGCTGCAAAAGGGCAAGAGTGCCTTGGAATGTGCTTAGTGCCAAGATCTGGCTTTGTATAGGCAGGGTGTGTCTTTGCGAATGAAAATCATGATAAAGAGCAAGAAAAATAAACAATGCAATCCCTTGAAAATGGCCAGGCTGCTAACTGTACAAGCCTGTACTCAACTTGCAAGAAACTGAGCCCAGGACTCTGGTGCACGTTCTCACCTGAGTAATGTTCCTGCTTCTGCAATGTTTTAAGAGTAAAGTTTTTCCTAACATGTCACTATCTGAGCACTGCAGAAGACAGATACCAGGGCAAGCAAAAGTTTTCAACATATTATCTTTAAAAGTCTCTTAATAACATACACACACACAAATATATATATTTGTAATATATATTTGATATATATATCAACTTACCAGAGACAGGTGAAGTACATTCCAAAACTTCTCATGTATTCATTTCATAGGGATGGTGAATACAGCGTATTCCCACCCACACCCCTCTTTCACTCAGAGAGGAAAATAAATAAGAGATAATATGGAGCAGCATTCGCTTAATTATCATCTGTTTATTCTGTTGCTATTGAGCTTCCAGAGTCAACTGTCTTTGTGAGATAAACCAAAACAATGAGGTGTGCAATCTGGCTGTACAAGTAGAGATCTATCTTAAAAAGTCTTTCAGGAAGTCAATTGAAATATGGCAAGAGGGTTCATGCTATACAAGTGTCATTTACAGTAATGAAGAAATAGTAATAAGCAAAGCCAGCAACTCATCACAATAAATATCTTTAAAGATCTTGTTTTTAAAAACCTCTGTTTTCCTGCCAAGAACACCTGGAAGAATAGGAACATACACACAAATAAAGCTCTTCTAACAAGTAAAATTTAAAAAGAAAGATGTGCTTCATTCATATTTGTTAAATTTGCTTCACCTGATACATTCTCAAACTAGGAAATGGGATCTTGATTCATAGCTGCAAGTGTGCTACAATGGGCAGCCTGGAAGTTGCTGCTTGATGCCACAAATGGACTCCCAGATGTTAGGAGGTGTGGAAGGAGGAAGCACTCAGAATGAGGATGGGAAGCATCAGGCAGTAGCACTCAGCAAAGGGCTGAGGTTGTTTACAAAGCGGGGTGAACCTTCTGGCTGTGCTCCAACACCCAACATGTAAGCCAGGGCATGCAGGTAGCACTTTCTTTTGTGTACTCCAGCTTGTGGAACTGAGTAGGTCCTAGGGGCAAAAGCAGCTGAGATCAGGAATTTCAGTTGACACAGTGCTCTCTGCTTGCATAACTTCAAATGCTTTGCAAATGTTTGCAGAGATGGTGAAAAGGAAGTTCAAAGCAGTGAAATAAGTTGTCCAGCCTCACACAACCACTTACAACAGCACTGTGGCTAGAAATTAATCTTCTGGCTAGAGTCCTTAGAAGGAAGTATCCTCATCTGACTGCATCCATTACAGTTTCAATTAATAGATTACCACGCAGAGCATGCCAGAAGAAAAAAAGTTTTCAAGTAACCTTGCGTGAAAGAGCTGTCAGCAAAGCATGGAAACAACAGCTGGCAAAGGCTGGCCAACCAGGACATGAAAGGACAGGGGACTAGGAGCAGTTTCTGACTCAAAACACAGATCCCGCTGCAGAAAGCATCTGTGTCATAAAAGCTCGTCAATAAACATCACTGTGCCCCGTCTCAGCCTCCCAGCACTGCCAGCTGCAGCCCTGGGGAGGAATCGTGCACTCTAAAGAGATCACCATGGCACTTAAAACTGCTAAGAGTGAAATCACTGAAGCCTGAATAATTTGCAGCTTTTAAATATAGCTCTGCATGTAACCAAAGTTTAAATGTTAATATGGCTAAAGCAGAACTTATATACTTTATCAATCTTACGTTGAAAAATATAGAATACGGGCATGAGCACAATACTCACCGACACAGAAACATCCTCTATTTTCCTTTTAGCACTGGAGTCAAACAAGACATTCCGTCCTCTTCTCTCACAGTCCTGATACACAATCAGTCGGATCTGACTTGGGTCGAACTCCGGCAAAGGCCAGCTTTAATTAAAACACAGAACACCAGAAGGATCAATTACCACAGCTCTTTAATGCACTGTTCTTTCTGCATTATCTCTATAGCCAACCTTATTAAAGCAGAAAATCCAACAAATGCAATGTCATTTCATCAAACCCTTTGATCCTGTAGCCAGAATTGTGCCTTTCTGAATTTTGTTCTCTCCCCTACACTTGCAAATAGCCAAATTGCAATGGCATAAAGGACAGCAGTCCACTATAGCCATTATACAGTGATGTCTGCAGCATTACTGGCTCTTGTGCTTTGCCTTGTGATATTTCATGTTTCCTGCAAGTTCTTGAAATCAGCCATAGAAGAACTCAGCTTTTGTGTTTAAAAACAAAAGAGGGTCCCCCAGCACTGCAATTTACAACTCAAAAGAATAAACATGTATGGATGCATTCACATTGGCTTCTACTTTAATTAATGAAAGATCACATAGGCACTAATACATATGTCATGATGAGGGGAACAGGCAACCACAGGCAGCTTGGACGTGGCTACACACAGGTCTCTGCTACCTTCAGACTCAGGAATAATCTCCATTAAGCCGTGTGACTGCAGCCACACTGCTGCCTGTGTCAGCAGGAGCCCACAGCTCCCTGTGCCTGCTCCCCCAGCACCACGTGCTGCAGAGGAACCGTGTCCACAAAGGCAGAAGGAATCTCCTCTCAGCTGGTTCCGAGCCATTTCCTAGCTCAAGTGTAATTCTATCATCCTTATCCTCGGTTTGCAGCAGGCTGCACCAGTATGGAGCACCGCGACACGAGAGTGAGGAGCTGGAATTTTCCAGCCGCTAGTGAAGGATCCTGGCTCCCAGGTTGTGAGAAGGATCAAGAGACTGCAGCAGAAAGACTCCCACTAATGAGAACATAACGGACTGCTATCTTGGAATACTATACTCCAACACTACAGTAAATTTTACTCTCCTCTGTCCTTCCAGTTCACCAACCAAAGCATTATACCATCACTACACTGATGATTTGCAACCAAACAACTTCTGTACGAGGTCACAGCTGAGAATCAATGTGATTGCCAAAGCCACAGGTGTCTCAGACATTTTTCAGACTGTCCAGTACAAACCCACAGCCCTTACAACTAGGAGAATTATAGAATCACAGAATCATTCAGGTTGGAGAAGAGCTCTAAGACTCCCAAGCCCAACTCCAACCCACACCAATATGCCCACTGACCGTGTCCCCCAGTGCCATATCCCCATGGATCTGGAACACCCCCAAGGACAGTGACTCCCCCCACTCACTGGGCAGTCTGTGCCAGCTCCTGACTGCTCTTTTGGAGAAGAAATTTTCCCTAATATCCAACCCAAACCTGCCTTGGTGCAACCTAAGGCTGTTACCTCTCACCCCATGTGATGAGAGATGTGACACACACAGTTATTTCGGCCCCTGGAGAGAGGAAATCCATTTCCTAACCTCCTCAGCCCCACCACACAGCAACAGAAGAGACAAAAAACAGAACCTGCAGAGAAGACAGTGTGCAACAAATGTCAAAAGCAACTTATTACAAGAAAAAAGTTTGAGCAACTTGAAACTGAAATAGCCCAGTGTCCAGCTTTGGAGGCAAAGAGCCTCTCAGCCTCTGTGCTGGGGCACCCAGAACACAGGAACAGCTGACCACAGTCCGAGCAAATTCTGCACCAAAACCCAAGCACAGTGACACGCTCAGAGCAGAGTTCACATTTAGCATCTTCTCAGGAGCCCTATCTTGCTTTACAGAAAATGTTAAGAAACCAAACCCAGTGTATACATGAGAGGCCCAATGTAGCAGAGCCAGGTTCCTTGTAAGCCTGCATCTGGCTGGAGATGGACCTTCCTTCCAGGGAAGACATCTCCCTGTACTGAAGTGAAATTAACAAGTCTGGAGACCCTTTTTGAGATGCACTGCTGGGGTTCTGCAGACAGGTAGTTTGGGACAGTAACAAGGAACTGCTTGCCAAAAAGGTGCCATCATTTACACCACCACTGCTGCGCATCCACATCTCCTTCACACTCGGACAAGAGCACCTCTTCCATTACCCAGAGCTTCTGATATTTGACTTTGGAATTACTGGCAAAGAAGGGCAGGAGCTGTTCCAGATCTTAGGAAAGTCTACTTATAAAAAGCTCCAAGAGCAGATTACACACTAAGAGGAGAGAAAGCTAAATATAAAACCCTCGCTGTATTCGGAAACATATTTGATCAAGGTAACAAGAGCTTGTTTACTTCTCAGCTTCTTCATATGACGTTTTAACTTTCTCTAGACAAGTATTTAGTAGATATTTTAAATCATAATTTGTGATAATTCCAAATAAGTGCTATCTCTGTTTACATAATACAGTCCTTAAGCACAGTCCAGCCTTGCAGAAACATTCCCTGGCAATAATGGGCCACTTCCCAAAGCAGCAGGAGCACGGAGGGAGCTGGGAGAAAGTTCATTTGGACAGACAGTAAACAGAGGCAGGCTGGCACCCCAGCTTGCCCCACCAGCTCCCAGCCAGGCACCTTCCTTTGGAGGAGATGGAGCACAGCATGGCTTCGCTTTTGCTGCTAGCAGCCTGAAAGGACCGCAGGGTTGGGTGTCTGGATAGATTATCCCCAGAAACGTACAAATTCCTGCATGCAATACGCAGGGCACCTCTTCAAATATAATGGGGCAAAACTCCAGCACTGCTCTTCAGCCAGATGAAAACTGACCTAGATCTTCCAAATATAATTAGTTGTGTTTATAAATGGAAACTAACTTTGACATTTAGCTGACGCTTTCTTGAGATTCATACAGAAAACTTAGACATGTAGAATTCAGCCTTCTAGTAAAGTTAACGACAGGCAGTCTTCATTTCCCATGCTGTTCTGGAGATTAGAGTTGTTCTAATGAGGAGCCTTTCCTTCGTCACCCATCTGCTGTGGGCTGACCTTTCCTTGGAACTGATTACATGTTAGAATAAATAAATCACACTCTTCACCAATGGAAGTGTTCACACCTTTGCCACAAAGTTAGCACTGTGAGTTTGTGCATCAAGTGGAGGCAGAAGGGAGAAACAAACTATTTTGGCCCCTCTACCAAACAAAAACTAATTCATACAGAAGGAGATATTCTAGTACAAAAGGCACTGGGCACATGCAAAGGGCCCGGCTCTATTTTCTGTATACCCTCCCTTCATTTTCTGCACACACCGAAAAGACCTCTTTCAGTCTCAAAAGGTGGACAGGGAGCTGTGCTGTGAAGCAGCAGGGGCTGCCTGCACCCTGGGACCTCAGCTCTCCCACTAGGCTGCAAGCCAACAGGGGGAGCTGGGCTGCAAACTGCTGTAATCAAGTTGTATACGTAGCTAAAATGGATCATAACAATTTGGAAAGGAACATCAATCCAAGCATCATTCCCTCTGGCCACAGATCCAGCACAGGGGCAGGTCGGGTACAAGCAATTGGCAGAGCGTGGCATGGGTATTTTAATGTACGTTGACACTTACACCCTACTGCTGCTCAGTTCTCATCTCTCTCTCACCTCACTTTGCCCTCCTGCCTCTTTACCAGGAAAATTTACACTTGCATTTACAGATCCATTAAATGCTCCACAGCATCTCTATGAGCTGCACAGCAATCCAGCACTCCCCATTCTCTCCAAGGATGGGCCTTCTCATGCATCCAGTTCTTGGAATTCATTACATTTCTCAGCAAGAGGCAACTGAATGGCTTTAAACTGATATTACTGCATGCCAGGCAAGTTCTAATAGATGAAACGTCAGGAATAGAAATCCCTCATCACCACTCTGCCATTAAATACACCGTTTTCCCCTGTAATGGAAAACAAAAACATTCCTTCCTCCTTGTTTCCACTATGACGTGTACAGCACTTCTTCATTCCACTAAGTCTGTAGTTTAATACTGTATTTTCTCCTACCCAAGTCTTCACTTTTAAAACAATTTCATATTAACACAACTTAAGTAGAGTCTTACTAATTAACACAGGTATTTTAGAAGGCAGGAGAGCAACTGAAGCAAACCAACCAAAATGTTCATCAGACCGGAGCTGGATGAGAGTTTGCTAAAAAGTTTAATTGCTCACAACAAGAGTAAGACTAGGCTGAAACTATCCATCAAACTATTGTTTTCCTACATCATGTTACCCATAGTTATAAAAACTGCCTGGTGATGAATCACTTCCAACTATTTTTAAATGCATCTACGCAAACGATATTTATAGTTTATGCTAGCTTATCTGTTCTGCATGTTTCTCATGTTAGCACCTTTCTACAATGCCGAAGCACAGCCGTGGCAGGGCGGACAGCAGGTCCACCATAGAGAAAAAAGTACTTCCTTCATTGCTCCCAGGTGAGCATCCAAAGAAAGGAATGGGGATCCCCAGGGCTCAGCTGGAACACCTGCACTCGACGTTCCTCACGTTTGCTGATGAGGTGGTGCTCAGACCCAGCCAGCTTCTACATAAGCATCCTTGTCTTGAAGAGCTTACACTGGAGATATGAGTCTGTTCCAACATGTGCAATTGGGATTTTTCAGATGTAGATTATCGGTGAGCTTCACACAGAATTACATTCAAACAGAAGCTTGCTCACTTGTACAGCCTGACAGCATATAGGATCCTGCTTTGTTACAGGGAAGGGTGAATGGAAGAGGAGGGCAAACGGCCCTTGTGCAGCCCGGATGCTATATCACACAGTTCTCACCTAAATTACCTTTTCCAAGGGGTTCCCTCCTCCTGCCCAAATTCCTCTTCACGTTTCTAATACCTGTTACCACAATTTTCTTTTGGCTTTGAGAAGATACAACAAAAGTTGAGTCTATAGGACACACAGAGAAGGCATTCTACAGAACGTAATACCTTCCTGCTGCAGTTCAATAATTCACCTTCCATTTGGCGATCACTGAACACAGACAATTGTGCAGATCTTTCTGAAAGAGCACAACTTAAATCGGAACCGATGAACAACAATGTACGGCAACTTAATTACAGAATCATAGAACGGCCTGGGTTGAAAAGGGCCACAACAATCATCTCATTCCAACCCCCTGCTATGTGCAGGGTCACCAACCAGCAGCCCAGGCTGCCCAGAGCCACATCCAGCCTGGCCTTGAATGCCTGCAGGGAGAGGGCATCCACGACCTCCTTGGGCAACCTGTTAATGATGCTTCCAGCTTTGGAAAACCATCCATTAGCAGAGTCTTGCATGGGCACGTTATATATATATATATTATATACATATATATATATATATATATATATATAAATAATAACACCTGAAACACAAAGCATATTATCAGGCTTCAAGGGCTAAGGATGATCCAGAACAAATCATTGATTCTCACAGTTGGTATTTTCTGTGTGAGATCCCATGTAAACCCTTGTGACATAGCATGGCTGTAAGGCTGGGAGCAGGAAAGAGACACCTAAGCTAGAGAAACCACGGGGTCTATACTTAGAAACAAATTTGCAAGAGGATGGTCTTTACAGGAGCTGGGGTCACCGCAGGGTTCTGCAGCCCAGAGGTGCTGGCGGGCAGCAGCTCACAAGGGTTTCTCTAGGGGTTAGCATAAGGAAATAATGCTTCTATGGAGGAAAAAAATAATTCCAAGCCTCCACCTCATCATTTCTTGAAGGAGGGTGATGCTCCTCGGGTCTACAGGCACTGCAGAGGTCAGCTCTGTGCCCCATCTATAAATCTGTCTCATTTATTTACCAGCTTTGCAATCCTCAGTGTGAATAGCAGCACTGCTTGAGATCCAGGAAACTTCTGCCACTTGTGCTCAGCACACACTGTGCACAGGCACAGCCAGCCCGGCAGTTATTTCACACTCGGTATAATAAACTTGGACCCAAACTGCAATTGGCTTCCGCCCTCCTTGGCTCTGCCCAATTCTTTAACTGTATACAACGCTGACTTCAGTTTGTTTTCACTTTTTTCTCCCCCTCTCCTAAGTCACCCGGCTCTCCTTAGGACACGCAGCCTATACTCTGAAGTCTAACACACGAGCCAGATGCCCCCCCACCAGCAAAAAGCAGTCGTGTCCACAGGCTGGGTGTCATGTACACAGCCAACACACAGACCACAAGCTTGCGCACAGGAGACTGGAGGTTTTGCTAGCGCCGTGTGACAGGATGAGTAACTGCAATTTACACAGCTTCAGAACTGACAATTAATAGTGGTAACTTCACGTAATGTATTCAGGATCACTTGACGCACGTCATTTCACAAAGCACCTGTTTGGCTTCCATGTCTGCGCGCAAACATCTGCACATACAGCACAGCGGCTCTGTGCCTCTCCGAAATGCCTCTTATCACAAAAAGCACGCAGCCCAGCAGCAGCTCCTTCCAGTCAAACCCACCAGCATTAACCATTATGTGTCACATTATTCAAGTCAACCACGCTCCTCTCGGCAAAACCACAACAGATAGAAGCGGTATGGGGGAAAAAGGAATAGGTCGGTGCTGCTCAGCATGCAACGGAGGGAAGAACCGTGGAAAAAAAGGATCTCTAAGAGCCTCGCCTTTCCAGAAAAGACTGCCGTCAATCACAGTGAAGATATTAAACTCTCAAACAATTAAAATAACCTCGAGAACCGTGTAACGACCGTACCTGAGAAGCATCTTTGTCCCCCGAGCGGCTCCACTTTCCCAAATCCCTATAAACTCCCGTTGCGCCCGGCTGCCAACTCAGGTTAATAATAGCAGTGAGCCATGTTCATCCGAAGCCACAAGACTGTCAGGTGACACACCGAGAGGGCTGAATTTAACTCAAACAAAGGGCTCTCCATGCCGTGCCGCACACGCTTAATCCCCGCGGCCGCCTCGCAGCGCCCGGCAGAGCCGGGGTGGGCATCGCGCGGGGCTGGGGGCACTGCGGGGGGCAGCGCCGAGTCCACCCCCCGGCCCGGGGCTGCTGACCGCCGCGCACCGCAACGCCGCGACCGCACCCGCAGCCCTCTCCCTCCGGCGGCACAGCCCCGGCAGCGCAAAGCCCGCTGCCTCCCTGGAGGGGCACGCACGGAGCTGGGGCGGCACGCGTGCTTTAAGGACAGGAGAAGGGAAGCGCTGCCTGCGAAGGGAGGCTGAGCAGCTCGCTGGCTGCAGGCAAGGCGCCGGGAGCAGCGCTGCCCCGTGGGGAAGGCTACGCAGGGCACGGCGATGCCAGCTGCCTGCTGCTGCTCTGAGCGCTTTGCCCCAACCCGCCTGCTGCTCCGGGACGTCCTCCCCACTCACAGGGCAGAGACGCACTGGGATGTGATAAAGGAACGGGGCATCTAAAAGGGCAACGCACGTTAAAGTCATCAACTCTCGTCACAGGCGTACGTGGGGCTAACTACTCACACCACGTGTTTTGTATGGACAAAGATCAATACACAGACAAAAGCAGGAGACCAGAGCTCCCATTTCCCCTTTTTTCCAGCATCTGCGGGTTTCACCGACACTGCCAACCCCAAAGCCACAGGAGGTCCGTTAGCCATCTCCCATTGCTCTGCACCTCACAACACAGAGCTCAAGGCTGCACAACCCCTCTGTCCCACAGCAGGTGAACGTGCCACAGGCACACAACCTGGCCCCAACCCCAGCAGCCCCAGGACCCCCAGCTGGTGCCGGCCCCAGGGAACACTGAGCTCCCTCCTCCACCAAACGTCTCCTGCATCAAGTCAGGGAGAAATCCAGAACCCACTGACACAGCTTCTGCCACTGTACTGTTCATGGAGGTGGTAGTTTTGTGCTCGGTGCAAGCATTAGGACACAAAAGCAGTAAAAGATGCAGATGCTTGCTTGGTTCCAAATCCAGCAGTAAGAGATTTTGTGACCACGGCTGTTTTATAGGAAATGTCTCATTGACATGAGAGCCCACAAGGCCCTGTGTCACAGACTTGACTTTCCATATGCAAGCAGCATGAGGGAATTCAATGCAGATACGGTAACACTGAAGCATGCCCTACACCAGACCTCATCTCACCCCACCCCTACACCAGACCTACACAGAGCCCTGAGACAAGCAGCACCTGATCCCATTTCCCTCCTACAATGTGCCCTACGCCCTAACCCCCTCACCTGTGTGGCAAAAGCATCCCTTCCAAAAGGCTTCTGCTGTCAAAAGTGACCTTTTTCTTAGAGATGCAATGGGGAGAAGTTCAGTGTGATGCATTATGTAAACATTTATTTACAGGGCTGGCTGCTAAAGTTTCCATTTTACCTCGGGGTAACCTGATGCGTGCAGAAGACAAATGCTTTGAAAGCAGCCTCAGCCCCCGCTGAACAACTGCCCAAGAAAAATTACTGGAAGGAATTCCTGCTCAGATGGGCACCCACAGCACAACAGCGCGCGGGGCAGGAAGGGTGCAGCTGCCCAGTGCTAGGGAGACACAGCACTCCAGTGTGGGACGGGGACTTCTTACACAGCACAGAGATAGGACAAAGGGAAATGGCTCTAAGCTAGAAGAGGGGAAACTGAGGTCAGATGCGAGGAGGAAATTCTCCACTCCAAGGGCAGGGAGGTGCCAGCACTGCTGCATGGAGCTGTGCTGCTCCAGTGCTGGAGGGGCACAAGGCCATGGATGGGTGCTGGGCAGCCTGAGCTGGGGGCAGGCAGCACATGCAGGATGGGATGGGGGCTCCACGTGGGCAGCACTTGCTTTAGCGGGGGATATGATACTTCCCCGCTCTTTGAAAAGGGATCTTTTTTTTTTTTTTTTTTTTTTTTCTCCTCAAATGTGCAAAGTAGAGCTTGGATAACAAGGCTGATTGATGCTTTTTTTGCCCTTCTTTTTCTTGAAAATAGCAAATATTAACAAGTTTATAAAATAAAGTGATCAGTCTCCTTTCTTAGCCCATCGTCTTCCAGAGAGCCCAGGAGGCATCCCACCTGCACCACTGCAGTGATGGATTCAGCGCAGCTGAGCCCAGGGCTCCCTGCAGAGCTCAGTGCCACATGGGGCTGGGTTTCCCTATTGAACCATAAGCCCTCATCCTCAAAACAGCACCAAAAAGAGAGTTCACATCTTCACTCTCTGTACAGGCATTCCCAAAATCTTCAAACTACAGCAAAGGCTCATATGCAACTTCTGGGGATAAAGCATCCGATTTTACACTGAGCAGGCAACAGTTTGCTCCAACCACAGGCTAAAAAGTAATGAAATGATTCCTTCTTGTTCTCTGCTGCCTTAACAAGTTCTCTGAGCCCATCTCCTAAGGAAGGCTTCCCTCACGCTTGTTGTAGAAGCACACAACGAAGACCCGGCAGCTAAGCCCAGCAATGTTTATTGCTTACTAATGCATGAAGATGGGAGCTGGAAGCCACACCAGACAACAAGAGAGAAAACCAATTAGGATTTCATTTGAAATCCAACTAGAAATTCTTGGATACCATTTCTCTACAAAATATTTGCCTTAGTGGAATTACCACTGAGCTAGACTTGACAAAAATGTGCTTTCTGTGCATTTTTGTATCCCTGCAAGGAACAAAAATTCCACTGAATTCCTCAGTGCTGGAGAGGAAGAGCGGACAGCACGGAGGCACAGCGCTGTGCATGCAGCTGGAGCCACGTACCTGAGCACAGCATAGACATGCACACAGCCCGGCCACAGCACGAGCCAGCAGCAGGAAGCTGGCTGCAAGCAGCCCACATGGTTCTCAAAATCAAGGCACCATTTTCTTTAAAAGAAATCAGGTTTTAGAGAATTGAAAGAAAAAAACCTGTAACTGAAAAGCAAGTGGATGTTTAGCACAGAAGCAAAGCTGATAAAGCCTCCATCCACAGGATTCTCGCAGCACCAGGAGGTCTCATGACTGGGATAAAGTGTCTTTATGGAGGTGTAAGGGAGCATCAGCACAAATGCAGATCTGTCTGCGCATTGCAGGGGGCTGCAACACAGAACATATCCTTCATTTCAAACACAGATATTGAGACCACAGCAGCTCGACTGCCCCTCTACCACTGTCATTTTTGAGTCATGACAAAAGATGCTTCCAATGAAAACAGCTATCAAAGTAAAAACCTGCTGCACGGTTAAGCTTCTGGAGCGTTGGTGATTGTTTTGGATCGCATTTCCAGTCGCAATCCACTATAAATAAGACACCAAACAAACCCCCATCGCACCAACTGGTACTGAAGAACAACGGGGCATTTTCCCCCCACTGAACAGCTCTGTGATTGTGCGCCCGCGGCTGTGCGGGGCGGCACATCTTTCACTGTGGCTATTAAAGTGCCAAGAGTTCAGTGTTGTGTGTGTGCCGAGTGAAAAGTTGGGGAGAAAATGGATGCAATACAAATTGCTTCTGATCCACAGATAGCTGTTGGAAATAATTTCCTGAAATGACATTTCCCAGCCCAGCAGAGGAGGGGAAGCGTGGTATCACTCAGGCTGGGAAAGACCTCTGAGATGGCCAGAATTCAGACACTGAATTCTCTGTATTTACCTTCAGCTGGAAGCCTTCAGGGCTCCTATTTTCATACTTTTATCATAGAATCATAGAATGGTCTGGGTTGAAAAGGACCGCAATGCTCATCTCGTTCCAACCCCCTGCTATGTGCAGGGTCACCAACCAGCAGCCCAGGCTGCCCAGAGCCACATCCAGCCTGGCCTTGAATGCCTGCAGGGATGGGGCATCCACAGCCTCCTTGGGCAACCTGTTCAGTGCGTCACCACCCTCTGGGTGAAAAACTTTCTCCTAATACCTAACCTAAACCTCCCCTGTCTCAGTTTAAAACCATTCCCCTTGTCCTATCACTACGCACCCTCATAAACAGCTGTTCCCCCTCCTGTTTATATGCTCCCTTTAAGTACTGGAAGGCCACAATGAGGTCTCCCTGCAGCCTTCTCTTCTCCAAGCTAAACAATCCCAGTTCCCTCAGCCTTTCCTCACAGGAGAGCTGCTCCAGCCCTCTGATCATCTTAGTGGCCCTCCTCTGGACCCACTCCAAGAGCTCCACGTCCTTCCTGTACTGGGGGCAGCAGCTGACAGCTCTGCAGCAGTTTTTGTTTCTTCTTTTTCCATAAATGAGAACTTGAGATTCCCGATGCATTGCTTCAGAATGAGATACCCCCAAAAGAGCTGTACAGTGCATAAACAAATTACTGATGTACTCCAGCTATGCCTGATGTGCCACGTGATTTCTGCACCAAGAGCATAAACACATCTCAGGGACCACTTTTTTTCTTTAAAATCAGATAGATGTATCAGGAAATAAATAACAGTTGAGAGGCTGAAAAGCTAGAACGTAACCCACTGCCTGTTGGTGGCACGCACCGGGTGCCTCCTTGCAGGATGCTGCGCCCCCAGAGCCTGCAGGTCAGGATGACCCCTGGTGGATGGAACATCCTGATAATATCACACTGCGGACACCCGACCCACAGCTCAGTGCCACCACGGCCATAAGGTCCTTCTGGCCCCAACGGGAGCCCACTGCTGTCAGGGTGCAGGCTACCATCTGCTTGCTGTGATTAAACCATCCCGTAATACTCGTGTTGTGAGCTTCATAAGGGAAAAATGCTGCTCTGGTGGTGTCAGCAACACAGCTGGGCCGGAGCGCTCCTTGGCTGTGCTCCACGGCCGTGTAATTGATTAAGGTGGCTGTGCTTGTGACTGAGCAATAATTGAGACCCCAATAGACCTCCAGGTAAGCGTTTGCCATTCAGATACGGAAAAAAATTGCTATGGATCCTTCACAACATTCTGCAAACAAAAGAACTAAAAACTTTAAGAAGGCTCATGGACCAAACAGAACAGCTTACTGCCTTAGCCACAGTGTGACCCCAGCACCATAAGGACGTGGAGCTGCTGAAGAGGGTCCAGGGGAGGTTATGAGGATGCTCAGAGACTGAGCCATTCTGTGATTCACATTTTTGGTTAAGTTATCACGAGTGTCAAACATGCAAGGACCGCAGCTTCAAGCTTTCAGCTAAATCATCCCCAGCACAAACTCCAAGCAGTCACACTTCTCAGAAATTGCATCCTGTACTTCCAAGTCTTCCCTCTCCCTTATGCCAGGTCTCATTTATCTGCACAGACAGCACTGCTTTGTCTGAGGTCTATGTGATCTGTTTTTCCCAAAAAGCAAAGAAAGCAAAAAAGAAAGAGAAAAAGCTGCAGCTGCTCAGGGTTCCTCCGAGAAGGAGGAAGCCAGATGTAAGCAGTTATTCTCCACGGATTCACATGGATCAGTGCATGAGCAGCATTTTACTCTGTCCCTCATGTGACTGTTTAATTAGGTGTTGATTCACTCAGTCATGAGACACAAGGAAGCAGGGCTGCAAGCCCTCACGTCAAAGGAAAAGTAATGCCTGTTCTGCCAGTTTCTGTATTAGCAAAGTACAAAGGGGACATCCAGTTCTGAAAAGCAAAACTCATGTTTCCTTACCCATGAGCCAAACCATCAAATCACTTCAACCTTTCCATATGAAAAAGAAAATACAGCTCTGGAGGTGTCCCATCCAAATCTGTTCTGCCCGGGAGCAGGGAGCAGGCCAGGCACCCTGCCGTGAGCCCAGACCAGGCTGCTGCTCTGCCTTCTGCTTGTTTCTTCACTAGGAACACCGGCGGTTTTGCTACGGCTTTCTTCCTGGGTGTAACAGGATTGCTTCTTCCCAAAGAGCTTTTCTGCTAAGGGGTCCGGTTGCCGTAGCAACAGGCTTTAAAAAATATCAAAGAAATGTTCAGCACACGGTAAACCCATTTCACAAACTCTGTATATTTGTAATAGGGAAAGCTGGGGGACAATTATTTATATGTACTCAGTCCAGCTGAAGTTTAATGTAAGGATAATCCCCAAATACTGCTTTCAGCCCAAAGCCCGGTGCGGGCACAGCATTTCAGCTCGCTGTGTTCCCAGCTCGTCTCCAATGACAGCCCATCACGTTATCAGAAGACACCATTTTTCTTACAAAGGCTGCCCTTAAACCCACTGCCACTACAGTGCATTAATGCCAGAAGCTTTCTTCCTGGAGAACCCTGCATTAAACCTTTAATTTGTAACATTTCCAACACTCTGCTGGTAGCCCTACCCTCAGCTGTGTACATCTCTCTAAGAAATAAAAATAAAATTCAGACCCTGGATCAGCAACTTAATCAGAACCCGTGCCTAATGCTGAGCACGTGAGCGGTTTCGGAGCAATGAAAGTACTTCCATGTGTGGAGGAGAGCACATGGCTGGAGGAGAGCGCTGACTCAGCCTGACTCGCCCCTCAGATTTCACCCAAACCCCATCTCGGTTCCACGGGAACAACAGCAAACCACAGACAGGGCAATTGTACAAAGAAAGCCTGACAAACAAACAGGTGAGGGATGCCAGGAATCCCAGCCTACTACGACCCAGGGCCAAGGAGTGCCTGTAGCAGGGCTGCCACAGCGGCACCGGGAGGGCCTGGCCCTGTGCTCCGGCACCCGCAGCACTCACAGCGTGATGCCCCGCAGCCTGCATGCACCCGCAGCTCCAGCTCACAGCCTTGGCTTCCCTCCCTTCCAGCTCCTGCATGGTGCACTCCTGTGAATGCTGCAGGAGCCCCAAGACAGCTGTGAGTTGCTGAGGAGCCTGACTACTCAATTCTCGAGGCAGGAGTCATGCTGCTCAATTGTTTTCCAAATTAAGCGTGCAAAGGTGACCTGAAACTATTTCAGGTAGATCTATATAGAGCAGGCACTAAAGGCACTGCCTGGCTTCACTTTTATGTAACTCATAAGGACACGAGGACAAATAAAAAGCAGATGCTTGAGCAAGCCATGCAGTCATACAACTTCATTAGTGTTAGTAAAATAATATGCCCTGCCAGAAGAAGACCAGCCCAGCTCCTGCCCTACGTGCACGAGCACAGGAGGCCTCGGCTCCCTGGACAGGAGAGCAATCCCACGTGTGTTCTACTGCCAGCCAGCCGCACTCCCTCTGGTTCTGAAGCTGCTGCTCAGTCACTGAGCAGCACCTGAGCTCCAAGTCCTCTGCAGGTCTGTCACCAGGTGCACAATTGTGCACTCTGCTTTTCTGGTGTTCTTTCTCTTTTCTAGGTTTCACTCCTTGCTCAAAGTTGTCAGCTTTTAGGAACACCAGGAATGGAAAAGACAGTATAGAAATGGCCATTGCCCTGCAATTTTTAAAGAAAAGAAAGAAAGAAAGAAAGGGGAATTGCAGTGTGTAGCACACCAGGAGGAGGGAGCAGCTCAGGGCTGTGCAGGTACACCTGCCTTGTCAGATACTGGCCATTCAGGAGGAACACAGCAGCTACAGAAACACTGACCCATGTGGGATCCCCTGTTCAGCTAAAAATAAAAGTTACAAAAATAAATCCTTCAAAGCAAGGGAATGAAGTATTTAGGGAAGGTAGATCACATACATAAAACCACTTTCATTCTATTTTAGACAACATTCATTCAAAACAGGTACAAGGTTTGATGTTCACGACAAGCAGACAACAAGTTTTTAACTCGGGAGGTTCTTTTAGAACAAAAATTGCAAAAGAAAAATTCACATGAGATTCCAGTGCTATTTATCCCAAACCCTAATCCAAATCTAATCCAGATCCAGCCTCTTCAGGTCAGTACTATACAAAAATAGACCTGAATGTCAAACATGCTGAGCAAGAGCGGAGCACGGCCAGGATGGGCTTTGCACAACATGTCTGAAGGAATCACGCTGTTGTTCCAACGCACTTTTGAAAGGCATTCAGCGGATCTTTTGTCTCCCACATGTGATCCTTGCAGTTGGTTGAGGTGAACGAAGAGTCCAACAGAGAGCACAGGAGAGTGCTGTAACCATCGCGAGACCTGGGAACAGCACTGCGTTGGTGCTCACTGCCTTCAACTTCTAATTACACCACGCACGACACTGCAGTGAAAGACTACTCATAGAACACATCTACAACATTGAAAAGAACAGAAATAAATGGACTTGGAAAGATACCCTGTGACAAGAACTTTAAAAACTAAGTAAACCCGACACACCTGAGGCAAGACTGATATCCAACATCAGTCAGCTGAGCTGCCAACCTCCAAACAAAACGAACCATGTCTGGAATTGATCTCACAGAATGATTTTAAAGCTGGGTGGTGTGCGTCCTATTTAGCAATTATGCACATGCCAGCAGTACTTTCATTATTAGTTATACCCATTCTGTATTTCTTCACAAGAAAGGGTGTCTGAAGTGATGTTTTTAATAGGCTCTGATGGGGAAAGAACTCTGAGGTATTTAAAGCCCTTCAACACATAACTGTGCCTCTGAGGGGCTTTTCTACTGCAGAACAGCTGGACTGGCCAAGCCTTATTGAAAATTCCACTTGACAGATCCATGCAATCTCCAAGCACCTTTAGGAAGCAGCCCCTGCACATACACCTAGCTTTCCTTACTCTTAAATCTTGGTTTGTGATAAAGAAACTGCAGGTTTAGACCCACGTGCTCTCCTGGCTATCAGCACTGAAACCCAGCCCAAACGCACACCTTCCTTATCACGGGATCCTGCTGGAGCACACACTCAAGCCAGCTCAGGGTCAACAGAAACACCTGACAAAACCTGCATTGTTCCGCAGGGAGAGGTTGTACTTTATCAAGGTGTATGCTGAGTGTACATTCAGGAAGCCCCTTTCTGGCAGCAGCAGTGCCTTAGAGCAGAACACCAGGCACTTGCAGGCAGCACAGCTGGCCAGATGTGAATGCAGGACCCCGATGCAGCACCACACAGCTGGCCAGATGTGGCTGCAGCACCCCAGCTCTCCTCAGGGACTGCCCAGGCACTTGCAGCTCGATGAGCTCCAACTCAGCACCAGCACCTGCATCTTCTGCAGCTCACACCCCACAGCCTACCATGATCAAAGCCCAGCTATTACTCTTTCTTGTTCCTCTGGTGTGGCACAATCACTTCGCTCTCCCACTCAAAATCATTTCCTTGTCTCGTCCTTTTTCTCTGTATTCAGGCTGTCCACATGAGCATGTGTAAGATGTGGGAACTAGAAGAAACGTAGCACAGCGGGCACCCCGCTGCAAGCCAGTAACAGCACCATGTGAAGCTATTTATTCTGCTGCATCAACAGGAAAGGAAGGTCACGTGCTGGGCAGCAATAGCTGTCAGTGCCACCAGGACGGTTCAGACTGGGTCATTGCCTTTTTTTTTTTTTCCCCCCCCTCCAAAGGAGCTGTTGGCACAGCAATTGCTCTCTTGGCTCTTCCTTTCTCTTCTCCCTCCTCATGCTAGTGCGTGTCATTTGGAATGGCAGCAGTGACCCAAACAGGATGCACCCTGCTGCTGGTGGCAGAGTGATAGGGGATGGGGCAGCACCCAGGGGGAACAGGCAGGGAGCAGAGGCAGCACAGGACAAAAGAAAAATGAAAAATGGAAGAGAAAGAGAACTGAACTTTAACTCTCTTATTCCTCTGCATGTGTGAAGACTCATTTCCAAAGCAGAGGACCAAACAACAGGACAAGAGATAACATCAGTGAGAACATCACCCAGTAAAATAGACACACCGAAGCACAGCAGCTGCACATACACACAGGTACCTCCCTGCTCTCTAGGAGCAATTCTTCCAGCTTGGATCTTCCTTTTGACAAGCAGAAGGCTGTGCCACCAAAAGACTCTGCACCTCACAGAGACATGCCAAAGCTGAGCACACTCAGTGCATTATAGGAATGGGTCATTTTGTGTTTGCTGCAATTTCAATTTGTTTCTCCTTTTGAAAACTGTAAATAGAAACAACCTCTTGACAAACAAACTCCGTATTCCTGCACATTTTCGCCTCTGACTTTTCTGTCCCTGATGGGATGACAACAACTGCCTTTCATGAACTTATTTTATCATTATCATTTTCAATTACATCTGCTTTGGAGAAAAAGAAGACATCAGTTCATGATGAGTGTCCCTCGTGTGACAGAACGCGCACACAGTTACCCAGCACGCCTGTTATCACAGCTTCTTAACCCTCCGTGCTGTCAGTACAACTATTTCCTTTTCTACCAAGAAAGTAATTTCCAGTAACTCGTAGCAACTGAAATATCTTTAAGCACTGAAAAAAAAAACAACAAAACCACCACCAAAAAAACCCAACCACCTTTTTCTGTCTGACTGTTTCAGCTTTATGTTGGAGCATGGGCTGCCTTAGCACAGGAAGGCAGTCAGCACTGCAAAACACTGGATGCATTTCTTTGCCTCTGTCTTTCAGGGGTAATGCCATTATTTCTCCTGTAGGAACAAGAAAATTATGGCACAAATATTCCCTCCCAGATCCCAATGTTCAGATAATGTCATTCAGTGAGAATGAGCTTCTGGGACGGAAAGAGCGCTCGCCCCATGATTTGCAGCTGATGTTCCCTGCATGCACAACCACACACAGTTTATCGTCTCTATCTGCTTTCCACTCACACCTGAACTAATACCATTTTTCTACCAATTTCCACTATCAGATTTCACAGAAAGGATTAAATAAACCATTCTGCAGAAGTCTCCAAATGGAAAGAACATTTTCTAGGTAGGTCATCATGGGGGGCATCAGGGCCAACGTGATACACCAAAATAAGATCTCACTCCGGTCTGATCGTTCATGTGTTAGCTAACTGCTCAGACGTGTTTCCTTCTCACCCTCCTCTCTGCATCACTGTTACCCAAATCACAGCAAGCCAAGCACTAGACCCACGGTCTTTGGAGGCCTGTTTTCTCCTAGGGAGGAATGCCCAGCAGGCCTGAGAAATGGGGGTTTGTTGCAGAGACTTTGCTATTCCTTTGATAGCCCTGCATAAAGCCAGCTCTCCCGTGGGTCCCAAGGCTAGGACAAAACCAACAAAACCAGCTGCTTCTCTGTGCCATGCCCAAACACGGCACTTTGCTGTGAAAGAGGAAAAGGACGCAGGAATTTGGGCTAAGAACCTCTCCAGCTCAAACAGGCACGATGCCAGAATCTTCAGTGTCAGGGCTGAACCGAGCCCAGAGTTTCTTCATTTATCAACTAAAACAGATGGCAGACAACTGCAGCTTGGCTCCTCTTTCTTTCCAGTTATACATCACACAAACTGAAAGTTTACGTTTTGCGTTTTGTTGAAGCCTTGGCCGGACCAAAGGGACAACACACAGAGCTGGGTGTGTATCAGCACCACCAGTGAGCAGGGCACACACAGTGCCTACACTGAGAGACACACAGTTGTTTCTGTGACGGATTTTACTCATGTCATGTCAAAACCACTGCTGAGGTTACCCAGGCTGCCTCCACAGAGGCATCAGGTAAGACTGTAAAATAAAGAGCTTTCACATGCACTCCAGGTACTTCAGTCCAAAAGCAATTCTGAAGTGAAAAAAACACTGTACTCGTGGACATGCTATATGCATGCACTGTTAGTATTCCATATGCAGCCCATGTAGTGTTTTGTGCTGCAGTTCACATGCTCAAACAAGTTTCTCTGTAGAGCATTGTACTCTGAATAATGATATCTACAGAAGCTATCGGTTCCAGAAAAGAAAAAGGTTGAACTTCTTACACAAACGTGCAGAATTATCTCAACAAAAAGCTTTGGTTGGGCATCGAGCAACAGCATAATGCTGTAAAAATAAGTAAATACTTTTTGGTACAAAGACTACATAGTAACTGTTCACACTTCCCAAAGCAGAACGCATTGGGGCATGTATTTTTAGACATAAAATGCAGTCATCCTGTGCATTTGCAGTGCAACTGAGCTCTGCATGTTTCCTAATGTTACTCACCAACATGTGATCTTGCAGACGTTCTGCTCCAGATGTAGCAATCGGAGAGAACACAGCCCCTGCGCATGAAACCACCGTGTGCGTTCCTGTGCATGTACGCAGCTCGCTTCTTGAGTGGTCACCTCTTGCAT
Source organism: Gallus gallus (assembly GCF_016699485.2). Taxonomy (NCBI): domain Eukaryota; kingdom Metazoa; phylum Chordata; class Aves; order Galliformes; family Phasianidae; genus Gallus; species Gallus gallus. The sequence continues at coordinate 16,245,232 of NC_052544.1, forward strand.
TCAGCCAACACGACAGCAGGCTCCAAGTCACACTGCAGCAGATCATCCCAGAACAGAAGCCTGAACTCATCCAAGCTGTCACTACCAGCAGACGCTATGTCCAAGGTGTGCATGCAGAAAGGATAAACCCCTCTGAAAGCACACAAAGGGAAACCAAAGGAGTTGATGGCTCCCAGAGAGCAAGGTCTGCAACCAGTGTCAGCTAAAAGCACTGTCAGTCCCCAGAAGGCAACTGAGGGAATTGCTTCAGAGAGTAGGAAGGCCTCTCAATGGCCGAACTGGTGCAGACACCTCCTCATGGCCCTGCAGCCTCATCTCAAGGATGGAAAACACAGCACCTATAAGTCTGCAGAAACACCTTTGGACAACATTTGCCAAAGCTAAGCTCCCGCAAACGTAAAGAAGCATTTTTACTCAACGTGCACGCACAGGAACTGTGACAAGAAGCCTCCCACCGTGCAGATGGGGCCCAGCTCCCCCGGCTCCATCTGGGGCAGGCAGCAAGGAACACCTCGCTCCCTGTTGGATCAGGCCCATCCAGGAGAACCGCAGGCCTGGTGAGCCAAGGAAAGCTCAAAGCAGAACCAAAGGATTCACTCAGCAACTGGTGAGATCCCCACCAGTCCTGCAGAGCTTCCAGAGCACCATGTGAGGCCACATTCTCAGTTATGAGTCAGCTGTGAGTCGGTCTTTCTTCCCCCTTCAGATGACGGAGGCCCAGCAGCGATCCCGGCGGTGACAGCACCCCAGGACTCACACCCCACAGCCTCTCCCAGAACCATTTCTGCTTTAGAGGAAGGAGCTGAAGCTGGAAGGGGAACAGAGCAGGCCCAGAAGCAGTGCAGCACAGACCGCAGACCCCTCACCACCACGGGGCATGGAAGTGACAAGGCCAGGCAGCCCATGGACGCACTGCCAAGTCCTGACCTTGGGTCCCCTCCAGGGCTGTGGCACCTCAGTGTGAGGCATCGCTTCCAGAACCATCAAAGTTCTGCCTGTGCCCAGAGCAGCTCACAGATCCTGTTCTCTGTGAGCTTCTGCTTCCACAACAGAACTCCACTTCCAGCACTGGAAGGTATGCAAGAGCTCAGATGACAGGAAATGCAGAACAGAATTTGGCAAGAAGAAGCACTTTGGAAAACAGCGTTATATTTCAAAATACAGGCCAGAGTCATCATGGCAAGACAGAAATCTAAGCAGAAACCAACATTTGTTAAAAGCTTGTCGCACTCAAGCAAATTAATACAACCAAAAAGCCGAAGACTCTTCCAGAGATATTACAGAAATTATGCATTTAAGAAATAAAAACTTAAGGGGCCTTAAAGGGCAGAAATAGGCCTAATACAAACACAAGAACATTTCTGATGTTTTAGGATTTGAGAAGTCCTAAATATGACGGGACAAAAACCTTTCAAATTCACCAGATACCTGGAAACGATGCCAAGTTAGAGCTTCTGCAGCATCCATCCAGCTAAGGCTGGTTTTGAAGGTGTTAAGACTTCGAGGCAGCAAAACTCCAGCCATCTAACAACCACTGGCGAAACACTTACAGAAGCAAACAAATATCAGGAAGCAGCGTATCATTTATCACAGATGCTGGCCAGACTGGCTGCTGTGGAACAGCCCAAAGAAGCCTCACGAGGTGCTGTTAGGGCAAGGAATCCGCTCACTGTGCAGGGTAATGTGGCTGGCTGAGAGGTGTGATCTCCTGGGATCAGGCTGTGGATGGATACACAGAACCCTCTGACATGATGGAGTGGGGCACCCTGTGTGCCGCAGCAGGTAAATGCCATCTGAGCCTGGCAGAAGCTTTACCAATCCAACTGTTCAAGCCCTCTCTCTGAATTTGGGTCTGAAGATACCACAGTGTCGATACTGCCAGGTCTGAATTCCTCAGGCAACCAATAAAGCCACGCTTAAAAAGGGAAAGCAGAGCAGCAGTCTCTGCTGGTTACCCCTGCTCTCAGCACAGGAGGAACAGACAATGCACTGCATTCCTGTTATCAGTGATACCCACCTTCAGGAACAAAGGGAATACTTACCAAGAAGTTCTGCAGTTAAAATTCACCTGGAAGGTGAATGTGAAGCCAAACGTCACATTCCTCCTTAACCTCACTCCAGAATCCCTCATGCAACACCCCATAATGTGGTGTTAGATGCCTCCAGATCCCTTTTCAGTTCAAGCTCAAGCTAGAAGAAATTAGCTCCTGGCTCAAGAAGCAATGAATTATGTTGATGTAAGAAGATGGACAGCATTTGCACTGATCAAGAACAAGAGCACTGCAGATGCACTGGCTGATGAAGCATCCTCATGTCACAGTACCCATCTCCAGCTCAAGATTTATTGCAATTCTCCCAATGAATCCAGCTGGCAAAAATCAAATGAAAAGGAAACAAAGCTCAGGATACGAAAAGACACTACCACAGAGAAATAGAAAGTGCTTGGGCTGATGGGGGATCCCTGCCTGGGTGTATTTCAGGAAACACTACGTTGCAGCCAGCCATAGGCCTTGGGAGCCTGGCAAACCACTCCCAGCAAAGGAACAGTGCCTGTAACAGAGAGACCCCAAAAAAGCACGGTTCCAGAATGGCTGGAAATTGACCTCTCTGTGTATAAGGAAAAGAGCATTTATTTACTCCTGTGTCCTCCCACTCGGAAAGCTGTGCTTGTCCTCAGATGTACCCAGAAAACCAAAGTAAGCCCCTAAAGAAAGAATGTGCCCAATGATACTTTGTGCTGTCAGTAAGACCCGAAACCGGAAGGGGTTCTTTCAGGCTTGAACAACTACCACACAGCTGCACCTCTACAACAGGTGCTTTAACAAGGGCAGAACAGAGTTTGCAAACATGAGTGGAATGCCCCTTGGGGTGGGATGGTTCTTTAGAGCTCTCTAGATTTAAAAAAAAGACAAGCTTGTATTGAGCTTCAGTGTAAAAAGCTCTCCTAATTAATAATCCCTCCAGCTAGGTGGGAGGGATGTCTAGAGATAAAACAGAACAAGCGTTTCAACCTCATACCTGAGATGGAATGAAAGTTTCTCCCCAAGTCCAACCACCCAAAGTCGCAGTCCTGCAGCTCAGTTTGAAGGCCCACCCCTCCCCCTGCAGCAGGTAACAGTGCTGATGCCCCAGCTGCTGTCTCCATGGATGTAATCTCACGCCACAAAAATTCTGCTACAGTCCCTCCATTGCAAATACATGCACATATTTAACAAGTTAAGAAGTGACATAACAACAAAGTTATAAAGCCTGAGAGCTGACAGCAATTCACTGAGCTTTGGGCTCATCCTACAGAGCCTGGTTCTCTCCAAAGCACTGAAGCGTGCCGCTGAAAAGCCAAAAAGGAAATCCTACTTATAACTGCAGCAGCCCAGCACAAATGCAGAGGAATACTTTGTTTGCATACAATACTGGGCAGAACCTGTGGCTGCTTCTCCCTGGCTGAAGGAAGTTTTTGTGAGATGACTGTTCCCATTTTACTGAGAAGGTGATGAGAAGATTTTGTAACCAGCTTCATTCAATAGCTATTTAAAATGCATACATGCTTTAGACACTTGCACGCAATCAAATTCCTATTTTTACAACAGGAATGCATTGATTCTGTAATTCTAGAGAGCCACACACACCTGCAATGCCACATCTCCGGTGATGGTAGGAGCACAGGACTGGCAAGGGCCCGGCTCAGCCTGCCCTGCCTCCAGCCACCAGCAGGCCACCACCAGATGCACAGCATGGCCAAGGATCCTATTAATAGCAGAAATTACCCTTGGGGAAAATCCACTCACGTGAGTATTATTTGCAGCAGACAGCTGGTACTCGACACCTTAGAGCTTGAGGGTTGTCTCTGCTCTGGAATACTTGCAGGTGTTTCTTGTAAACATGTTTTACTACTAAAGCATGGAATGTTTTTGCTCTCGCTAACACCTGGCTGCACAGGGAGAGTCCAGTCTGAGGACCAGCTCTGCTGACTGTCCCCAGTTGAGCTGAAGGGTTAAAATACCAACATGTAGTGGATCCTGAGGCTGCTTCTTGTATATAGGGGAAAGAAAAACCGAACAAAGTGGGACATCAGCAAATGCTTTGCAGCTGCTGACTTACTGGGCACCTCCCTGGAAGGGGCAGCCTCTCCACACCCGCTTCTGAAGTGCTGCTGCATTCAGCCTCAACGTGTCACATCCCCACCCGAGACAAAAGGACTCTGGGCAGGGAAAAGAAAAGTAGTAAGGAAAAGCATTCAGAGGAAAAGGTAATTTCTGTTATTGTTGAAACAATGTCAGCTCAGATCAGTAGAACTTACACCTTAGTAAATGCTCACAACAAGCCTGAATGAAAAGCAGAATATGGTCATAGAGCAAAATAAATCCAAAAACATCAAAATCATTCTAAAATGATCTGCTATATGGATGTCATCGCCATAGAAACTGGGCTTTTCTCTCTCCTTATCAACCCCTAAATATATTAAGTGAATTTATATAATTTTAAAGGTTTTTTCTACACAATTTCTCAGTAAGAGGACCAATGTGAAGGCAATCAACAGCAACAGCATACAGGATACTTGGAAAACATTTCATTACTGAGAATATAAACAAATAGTAAAACACCAATACATGAAGATACACTTGTATCACTGAAGGCAATGAGACTGATGCCCTCATATCTACTGGAAGCACAGAAGCAGACCAAAACCCAGAGCACTCGTTTCCAGGCTCCAAAACCCAGCTGTGATAAATAACAGTCTTTACTTTGTGCATTCTCCATAAGTTTCACCCATAACCAATAAGGCCATGTGTAGCGAGGATTAACCCCAGACTTATCCCCACTTGGAAAGCAAAAGAAGCCATTAGGCAACGTGTCTACAGGGCATCAAAATACAGCACTTGGCTCTCGGAAGCACAGCCCCATCCTACACCTCAGCCATCAGCACCAAATGAACAACTGCACATCTACCAGCAGCTGCCTGACGGTTCCCACGACACTGTGAAGCAGCACTACGTGAGTGGAGGAGGGCAGAGAAGACAGTGTGACATATCTTCAAAATCCACATCCAGTTTGGTACGCTGTGCATTAAGAAGGAAGAAGAGGCATCTCCCAGCAGAGTGCTTTTGCTTTGTGACCCCCCTATTTCTGCCTGGGGTCTGCATGGCAGCTGCTCAGCTGACCGCCAGGCTCTGTACAAACTCATCGTTACCAGAGGTCTCATCAGGGTGGGAAAGGTGTGGCAATGGCACAGCCGAGCCCTGGTGTCCCTTCCCCAGCAAGGGGCCTGACCTCAGAAATAAGGTGAGTTAGAGAATTAGATGATACGGACATCGTTAAAAAGCACCGTCTCCTAAAATACACATTTTAAAGGAGCCACTACCACAGCCAATAGAGAGGAGGTGTGGGAGCAGCATCTCCAGAAGGCGGCTCTATGAGTTGCAGCACCGGCCTTCAGGTGTTGCCCAAGCTGCCTGCTGACCACGCAAGGGCTCCAGGGACCCACCAATGCTCTGTGACCACCGCGATGCTCCAGCTACAGCAGAAGCACCACGAAACACCCAAAGCAGCGTGTGCAGGAATCGCGTCCCCACGTGCACTCAGGTGTCCCCTTCCCGGTGGGGCTGTCAGGGCAGCGGATGGGAGGAGCGCACAACTTTCCCATCGCGGCTCATTCGGTCCACGCTCAAGCTGCAAACTTTGCACTTTAAAACTACTTCGCAGGGCCACCTTCTGTCCCTCCAGCCAAGAGGGGCTGCGTGGCTTCCCAGTGCGGGGCGCTCGGTTTTACAGCCACAAACGGAGCCGTTCCCACACGACAGCCCCGAACGGAGCTCCGGGTGGTTCCCCCGGCCCGGGGCTCCCCGCACACCGCCGCTCCTCGGCCCCGCTGCCGTAACTGCGGACCCAGCGCCGTTGCGGTTAGATCGTGACAAATTTCACCAGTAACCCTACACCTCTCTTGGCACCGACTTGGCGTTTCCCCCTCCTTTTTCTGCACGTTTTTAAGGTAGCTCCCTCCCGGCTCGCAGCCCCGTGACGAGCGGCATGGCGCCGGCCTCCCTCACCCCCCCACCTCCGGCCCCGAGCATCCCCCGAGGGAACGCCGGGAGCCCCGCAGGGCCGCCCCGGGAGCAGGAGGAGGGCGGCCGGGCCGGGGCCGCCGCGAGGGGCAGCGCGGCGCCGCCTGAGGAGAGCCCGGCGGCGGATGGCGGAGGCGCCGCGGGGAAGGGGCGCCGCCCGGCCCTGCACGGCCCCTCCGGCGGAGCGGGAGCCCGAGCTCGGGGCGGGGGGAGGAGGACGGCCCCGGCGCCGCTTTACCTGAAGACGCAGTCGTCTCTCGCGTCCCTGGCCGGGGAGGTGAGGCCGTGCTTCTTGTTGAAGAGCTTCTGGAACAGGGTGGGCGGCATCTTGGGGAGCCGCCGCTGCCCCCCGCCGCCGAGCGCCGGGCTCCGCGCAGCGCCGTCCCCGCGCCGCGGCTAGTTCCGCCCGCCCGACTCCATTCGGTGTCACAGTCATATGACAAAAATTAGTCACTCGGCGCTGCCAGAAGGGGAGGGCCGGCGGGGCGGGCCCGGCGGGGCGCTGCGTGGGCCGCTGAGTGGCTGCGGCCCCACGTGGGCCGGGCGTGGGGGGAAGCGGAGCCCGCAGCCCCCGTGTGGGGAACGGCGAGAGGGGCCGGGGCTCGGCGGCGGGGGGCGGGGCGGGGCCGGGCTCCTCCTGCTGCCCGGGAGAGGCCACGAGAGGCCGAGAGCTCAGCGTCTGCTCGCGGAGCCGCCCCGGCTGGGAACACCTCAGGGACCCTCAGCCCGCCGTACCGCTGCCCGCGTCCCCCCGCGCCACATCGCCATGTTCCGGAACACGTCGGGGACGGGCAGCCCGGGCGGTGCTCAGCTGCTATGTCAGAGAAGTAATCACACCTTACATCCAACCTTCAGCACTTCGGAAACTTTCCCTTGGAAGTGGAGGCAGGTCTCAGCCTGATTTCCTTGGATAGGTCAAGCTCTGGGGTTGGAAAAACAAAACAAAACAAATCCATCTCCTCCCCCCGTTCTTCTCCTCCAGGCCTGCTCAGGGCGGGGGGGACCCCAGCACATCCCAGCACAGACAGAAATAGCACTCCAAGCTGGGAGGAAGGAAGGCAGCCACGTGTGCTGTGTGCAGGGGAAGCCATCGTACCCATAAAACATCCATCTGCCAAACGCATTTAGGACACAGCAACCCACACGTGAGTCCAGACCAAACACGAGCCAAAGGGACTGAGCATTTTTTGCAAAAGTATTTATTAGGATGGGTTTAAACCAATGGTTACAGTTAACAGCCTCCTCCAACGTCTCACTGTGAAGACAGAAGAGTAGCAGAAAGTGAAAATAATTAAGAACTGATTAAGTAGAAGTGACTCATCTGCTTTCCCTGGAAAACGGAATTAAACTAAGCTGGCATGTGATGTGACGTTACATTAGAAATACTTTTAAACAAGGATCACTTCGTGTGTAAGATACACAGCTGCCTGCAGGATCTCTGGTTTTCATCCGCTAGAAGTTGACGCTCAGACAGAAAGCAGGAACTGATGTTCAGATGCATCTTTCCCCCTTGTTCTGGATGGAGGACACACCTGCGTGCTGCAGGCTCACAGATGAGAGATCTCTATACCCCTTCACTATGTGAAAGCCTTCAAACTGGGCACATAAATACAGTTTCAAATAAGATCTTCAAGTACAGAATACAACAAAACAATAGAATTTGCCCAGGAAATACAGCTGAGCTTTCAACAGTTTCACAATTAACAGCACTGAAGACTGAGCCAATGTCAAGTGAATTCAAATCCAAGTTGCCAGAGCCCCTTTAGAAGTGAGTCTATTCCAAAGCTTCAAAGTTAACAGCAGGGGAGCCTGGCAAGCTTTGTTAACACACCTTAATCAAGAGAGCAGAGGGGAGGATGGATAGGAAGAGAAAAAGAACAAAATACGTTTCATCATCCATTTTCCTGAAAAGCACAAGCAAATCCTCACACCTGCACGCAATACATGAATTTCAACTTCTCTGCCCATTCAGGATGCATTGCCTCGGACTCCAAACCTGTCCCTTCTGTGTTCAGAGATTACGATTTACAGGACTAGCAAACAGAACCATTTGCATACGAAGGCTTCACACTCCAGCAGCTGGAACAGGTACCAGCACTCCAGTGAAAGAAAAAAACATCTTCCATCATCTCCGAGCACTTTCAGTCTCCTAGAACCACCATTCATTTCAAAAATAACTGCAAACTATCAATGAAAACCCTCTTACATTTGTCCCTGTAAGGCTTTACTAAACATGCATCTACAGAGCACACTTCACAGATAGAAAGTTCTTGTGCAGTCTGACTCACTGTCATTCCTTTCAAGCCATTGGGACTTCGCCACGTCTAGGCTTGTGACAAAGCAGCCCCATTGATACTGCGAGGACTTCCCTCCTCAATGAGTGCACAAATAAGCTCTTCTGTACTATCCCATCAACTGCCTGTGACCTATAACCTTTATCCACTAACATGGAAGGACCAGTTTCCACTTCGAGAGAAATTTTATATAGCCATTCTTCAGTTTGAAACCAAAGCATGGGAAAGTGCCTACCCTTTCAGAAAAGCAGAACAAGAGTGGATATTGTTCTGGCCTCAAAACGAGTAGCATTTCCTTCCCTGGGGCAGAGAGCTAGCCTGGTAATTAATTACACTTTCTCTCATCTCAAAAGATGAAAATAAGAAGCAGCACTTTTGTAACTGAGGGGAAGGACAAGAGAGATTGTGGTTTGTGATACTTCTGTCCTCCTGTACAGCCTCATCACACTGAGAGAAAGAAAAGTAAAACACTGCAGTTTTCAGGCTGCTCCAGCCAACCCCACAGTTGCAGGCAATACCTTATAAACCTTATAAGGTATTGCCTTATAAACAATAATATAAAACAAAATTATAAGGTATACCCTTATAAACAACATCTTTTTACTCTGGTTCAAGTTGAGAATGATCAACGATCATAATCCTAACTTATTGCATACCTCAGTTTTGCTTAAAGCTACATCGAGGTGCTAACCCTTTTCTCCTAGGGGCTCCAGATTCTTGCACACTTCATTACCAGCAGCTTTTTATTTGTAAGAACAAGGATCCCGGTAATTAGAAGCATTCCTGGAAGCACTCCAACAAGACACTAGGAGAATACTATCTACTAATGCTTAAAGGAAAAATAATTTAATGCCATGATTGTTAACCTTGAGCCATATGATATGCTTAGACAACATTTGTTTAGAAACTAAATCCAAGTGCTTCTATCTGCACTTCCTTCTAACCCAGAGCAATGGGAAAAGGCCCAGGGTCTGAACTTCCACAGGTCTGCTCAGATGTAATCAAATTAATTAAAGTTGTGAATTTTATGTTGTCTTGACCTGCTTTTGGAAACACAAATAGCTTCCAGGGCATGGCAATTCTGAGTGATAGTACCAAGAAACAACCTCATGTTTCAAGATGTTTGGAAAGCCAGACTTATTTTGAAACATGGAGAAACTTCCTTACCTCTACAAAAGAACCTGGGTAAGGATTGGTGCTAGTGAGAACTTTGTAGAGATCCAGACTATAGCATGTAGTAAATATGAGCAGAGAAAAGCCATGTTATTGACAGTGTTTTCTGAAGCATTCCACACACTGAAGAATGACATCCATAGATCAATGATCCACAAACTGGACTAGCAGCACTGAGATTCTAACCTCTGTGCCATGCAGAACGAGCAGTCAACTGCTAAATCCAAACCAACGTCAACATCCAGCACTCCAGACATCTATACAACTGTTTTTTTCTAACCTTTGTATTCATGCAAGGCACCTACTTCTCTCCACAAGTCTGAAGCCATCAGATGACACAAAGGACCTCTCATCTCTCACTGTCAGACCTTGCAAGCCTTTACCCACAGGCTATCAGGTCTGCTCCTGTGCTAACACACTGTAGGGTATCACAGCACAAATTTAATGATGGAAGAAGGATCACTTCACCTGTCACAAACAAAACTCCACAGATACAACGTCACTATGGAAACCCATCAGTATCTACATCCCAAACTTGTACTGGAAAATAAAGCATTAGGTCAACTGATACTTTATATAAGGCACAGGTCCAGGCTGTAAATACTGTGCTTTTGTCTTCGCTTTGCATGAAGAGCTGCATCACAGGAGATGTGCATTCTCCTTTGGAGGGGCAGCCTGAAGCATGACAGGGATGGGAGGAAGCAAGAGGTAGTGAGAAGCACTAACACAAGCACCCCAAAGCCAGGTGTTCTCTACTCAAGTAGAGGCCACAGTCGTAAAGGCCTATACCACTACAAAAAACCCCAACCAAACAGAAGTTTTGGCACAGCAAGAAGTAAAACTAAATCAATTAATGCAATCTGCTGTCTTCAAGTCATGCTTTTAAGAAAATCTAAATGAACTGAAGCAGCATCCTTATGGAGCTCTTAAAGAACAATGCCAGAATGAGATCTAGTTGCTTGTACAAGTAATTTAATATTCAAGTATTCAAGTAAAGGATTTACAGGCTTACTGTCAAACATTATATTAAGTTTCAAACAATGTAGATGCCAAAAAAAATATGGCCATTAATTACTCGATAATACTTCGGTTTCACCTCCCTGCTACAGCAAACTTCCCTCCCATTGGCTCCTGCTGAAAATCAGAATCCTCATCTGTGCTTACAGCAGATCCAAGTTTTAGAATTTGTAATAACATCTGGGGAAAAAACAACATTAAGGACTATCAATAAAATGGTATATTCCCAAGTTTAAAGAAACCTCATTACCCTGATAAGTTGTTTACATGATCAAGAGAATCTATCACTGGAAGCAACTCGAATCTTACAGGTCTGCTGATAGTGAGAACAACAGTTTTGAGCATACATACATTGCTAATGGAAGAAGTACGACCCCAAAGACTCCTTGAGCAGAGATGGAAACACCCAGCTTACAAAGAGCCCACAGACCCTTACACGAAGTTCATTCTTAATTCCCAGGCTGCTCCGGAGAAGTAGTATAAGAAAACATCTTTCTTCTGATAGCCATCCAGTTGCCTACCAAGTGTGATCTATGCTCAGCACTACCACAGTGCACACACTCCAAACACCTCCTGCACTCTGGGTGCTGTACTACTCAAGCTGTGCAGCTAACAGCCCGTAATTCCATTGAAAGTTTGTGCACATATAATTTTTGAAATCTCTTATGCTTATACAGTATCTGTACACTAAATTAACACAGCACAGGCAATTGAATATAATTTGCAGATTACTTGCAGACACTGTCTGTAAAAGACATTTTAAACAGAGGAAGACATCTGCCATCCAGCGGCACACTGAGAAACTTCAAGGGATGGCATTTCAGGGGAGGGGATTTGAGCTCTACGGTAGCAATGAGACAGCTTTGTACACAGTTCTCATCTCTGCTTTATAAAAGTTAGGAAGTGAAGAAAGGAGCTTCCTGTATGCTGAGGGGCTCAGAAATAATTTTAAAAAACCAAACCTTTAAAGAAAAATCCAATTACATGAAGAACTTTCAGGGGAAAAAGGCAGGAAAGGGAGTTGCTTAGAATCACAGAACGGCCTGGGTTGAAAAGGACCACAATGCTCATCCAGTTCCAACCCCCTGCTATGTGCAGGGTCGCCAACCAGCAGACCAGGCTGCCCAGAGCCACATCCAGCCTGGCCTTGAATGCCTGCAGGGATGGGGCATCCACAGCCTCCTTGGGCAACCTGTTCAGTGCGTCACCACCCTCTGGGTGAAAAACTTCCACTTCATACCCAACCTAAACCTCCCCTCTCTCAGGTTAAGACCATTCCCCCTTGTCCTATCACTATCCACCCTCATAAACAGCCGTTCCCCCTCCTGTTTATATGCTCCCTTCTGCTGAGCTTCTTAACAGTGCCAACTAAAAGCAACTCCTATGAGAGCAAAAGAAACATGAAAGCTTTAGAAAGAAGCTGTGATGCCCATTACGTATTAAGCTAAACAGGTTACACACAATCCTACTGACTGGGCAGTGGCAGAAGCTTTAGATACTTAAAAGACAAACAGATAGCTAGTTATCATCTACACAGTGAATCAATTCTAGATTCCATTACCTTCAGGCACTCCTTCAGGAAGGCAGAAGGCTTTTGTCCTAACTGGAAGCTGGCGATGCCTGGAAGGCCTATGACCTGGTGAGGTTCTGACAATGGAACAGATTTCTTTTCTGTAGCACTGAGTCTGAAAAGATGGACAATATTTCATTCACACAACTGTTTGCACTAAAGAGATTCTGCTAGCTTTCTACCAGGGACTTTCAAAAAGCATGGAACAAAGAAAGCAGGGGGACATTAAAGGGACGTCACCAGAAAACATCTAAGACTAACTTGCATACCATTAACATGCTATAGGAATGGGAGATGGAAAGTTTCAAAGCTTAAACAGTCTTCAACTGTTTGCCATACTGTATGGCTTTAACAACAGTAGTGTATATACATGTGCCAAGACTGGACTTACAGAGTGCAACTGCATCAGAACCTGAAAGAAAATAATCTTTTTTTCTGGACTTGGAGGAATAATTTCTTTTGCTGAGCTCAAAGACATAGGAACAGTTTCTCCTGGATTGCCATAGGGACCTGTGGGATTCAGGAATAAGCCTTCCCCTGATGAAGCTCTGCACGTTGGTGACAAGCTAAGCTACAATTTCTCCAAAATACAACATATGCAGCAATAACTGCCCAATTACATGACAGACTGATGGTCAAACTGGACATTTGGTGGCTCATGCAAAAGATTGCTGTAATTGCTTCAAAAATATGACTTAGAACTCCTAACCTTAAATGATCCCTGTTTTCTGCCTCCAACAAGACTCTGATGTTCTTTGTTAATCAAGTGCCCATAAATCAAAGCTTGTAGAATTCAATGTTGTTGCAAACAACTCAAATCCTTCCAAATTACCTGGTACAAGTCTTTCTATTGAAACAGTTCTCAGCAAAACCATACAAAAAAACCCACTCAGAAAAGAAACAAATCTGCAGACTTGTTGAGAGCTATGGTATGAAAGCAGAGACATCACTTCTATTCCATTGCTGAGAGAAGCGGCAGCACTGCCTTTACTGACAGAAAATCCAAACTGGCATTAAATAGCAAGTTTGTTTGGAACAAAGAGGAAATTCAACTAAGGCTACCAAGTGCTACTTTTCTCTTGGAAGATGTTATAAAACACCTAACACTGCTCAGCTGGATGAATTTCACACAGTTTACTGTGCAACTTAAATTGTAGCATAAGTACAGCCAGAATTAGATTGCACCATGAAGACTGATTGGTTTGGTTTTAATCACCAAAAATGCACATCAGGATAGACACTCACATCTAACCCTGCAGCCTGAACACAACCAGTGTCTTCTGGGCATTTATTCTTCTCCATGATCAGTGTTATGAAACTAATTTGATAAGATAGAGGAATTCCAAATCAGATGCTTGCTGTTTATTATTGTTCCTACAGTATTCCCTTAGTACACTACCCTGCTTGATGACAACTCCACTGAAAGTCATTAACAGCTTTCAGAGCTGAAGTACTGAATTCCAAACGTTCACTTTTCTGTCTTATGCTCTGTGAAATTAAGACAAATAATCAGTTGACTGCAGCACAGGAAAGGTACCTCTGAAGTCCCTTTCAAAACCAGGGGATAAAACACTCCACAGCACTTTTCATATTTAAGTGCTACGTTGGTCATGATTCCAAATTCTCACTTCAATTTTATTCCTTTGTTACTTAGCAAAGCACAATGCAATTACTTACCACTACATCACCTGTCTGTCTAGAGGGCAGCACCTCTGTTGTCACCTTCACTGATTTTGCTGAAGTGTTTGCTGGGGCAGATTCAAGCTGAGCACAAGATGATGCATTACCTTCTAACAGGTTAGACAACTCTTCTTTTCTGATGCACTTCAGCCTTTTGGGTTCAGCAGTCTGCTCGTCAGGCTAAAGGATGAAACAATTACATTTCATGTTAAAAACTGAATCTCTACTGTCTGGTAAGCATTAACAGAGAGTCCCAGTGACGAACTCAAGCTCTATACAGCCGGTTGGTAGCAGTGACAAAAATCAGTTTGAAAACTTGAGCCTAGGGGGCACCCACGACTATTATTGCTATCCAGAGGTATAAGCAAGCCACATCAGCAGCTCCTGCCATTACCTGCAGGCACCTCTTTAAAGGAGCTGACAACACCTGAATGTACATCTACACTTCTAGGTAGGGACTTCCACCTGCACAAGGAAGGGGCAAATCATCTGTGTTACAACCTAGCTGACTTAATGAAGATCGTTCACCTTTCTTCCTGCTCCTACTGGTGAAGGACAGCGCGTACCACTTTTTAGGGCTGGAGTTCTCTCTCTTGCAGTTGTAATTTTACAGATTTTTTTCCCTGTGATAAATTTCCAACAAACAAATTAACTTCATCTCAAAGCCCAGAGCCACCCCCAACCCATGTCTTACAGGATGTTTCTTAAAGAGGGATTGTTCCAAAGCCACCCATATAAACACCTCCTGCTCTCAATACAACACTCATCTCCTTTGCCTCCTGCTGTCAAAAGGGCAGCATTTTTCCTCTTCCCTTTCCTTGAGGAAACAAGGTTGCTTATTAATCATATGCTCACCTGGTTATTCACCATCAGATACACATACTAGGTGAGCAGAGGAATTGCATAACTACAACAGTCCTTGCCAGTGGCAGCTTCTGCTGCTATTACAGTCCAAATTAAGCAGAGAAAAATTTTGTGGTACCTGGGCTACAGCCAGAACTGCATCAGTCACAGTTCAGAAGTGTAGTTACAGAAGAGACTCCTGTATTCATGAAGACTGACATTAAGTAAAGTGAGCAGCGTCACTAACAGCTCTGCTGCTGTATAAGCAAAGTGAGAAACACTGTTTTCACTAAGCATCACAGGTAAAAAATTATAAATGCAGTTTTGCTTTGCTTTGGCTGTTGCTGACTTAACTCATTGCGAGACAAATCTTATTAGCAGGACGGATCTCCAATTCACACTTCCCCTTCTAGTTCGAGTTGCACTTAGCTGGTGGTATTTTACCTGCCAGAGTAGTTGAAACACTCAGTTCTGAAGAACTGTAATTGCATTTGGGTCTCTTTCTAGGGGGAAGAGAAAAAAGTGAGCTGTTCTGAATGCATGTTAACATTCATCAAAAAACGTACAAGGAAATCAAAGGACAAAGAGCCTGAGTGCTGGCCTAAGATTCATACAGGCTGTATTCAGTAATCTTTGGAAGTGTCTCCTATTAGCTAATGACTCCTACAGAAAAAGAAAGAAACATGCAGAACGTAGCTTTGTCCTCTGTGAGCCCATAACACGATGAGGAGCTGACAACAGGAGTTCCTCGTGCTCTGTACTGCACAGGCAATCCCAGCCAGACAACCTGGGCGCACACATCTTTGCAACTGAATGAAATCTGACAGAATTAATGTGTCAGTGGAAAAAGCACATTTTATGGGCTTGACAGATAAATGTCAACTCCATAAAACCCAACACTGAGCTTTGTTACGCTGATTTTCCTGCAGCTCCAACAGTGAAGC
Source organism: Gallus gallus (assembly GCF_016699485.2). Classification (NCBI taxonomy): domain Eukaryota; kingdom Metazoa; phylum Chordata; class Aves; order Galliformes; family Phasianidae; genus Gallus; species Gallus gallus. Next base: position 16,260,812 of record NC_052544.1, read on the forward strand.
AGATGCCTATTAAGAAAAGTCACGTCGTACCCGCTTGTCTTTGTGCACCAGTTTTAAAGCTGGTGGGGACATGGGCAGTTGAAACTCACCAGAAACATTTGCAGGATCACAGGCTTACTCATATTGCCCAAAACATGACTTATAATAGAGAAATCTGAGCATTCTGATGCATCGGCCTGCTTTGCAGATTACCTTTTTATGTGCTGGTCTTTACAATCTTCCAATACAGGTTCTAAAAAACATAAAATCTAAACATTAGAAGAAAAAGGCAAGCAAGCCAGACCTTGTTTAATGCACGCTATAAAGCACAACATTGGAAGCAAACATAGAACTTGAACAAGGAGCTGTTCCCCATTACACAGACATGCTGTAAATAAAATAATCATTACACGTTATACAAAGTTCCTTGCATTACAGTGATATTTGTTAATTTCTTTACTATTCCGTATTGTAGGAAATGATTACCTAATATTGGTGAAATATTTGAGATCTGTAGTATCTTATCTATGGCCACTGCTTTGCTGCAGTCCAGGAGAGTGGAGTTCTTGCATTTCACAAAGTCCTCGAAGTCAGGATTACATGTCCCTGGACACAGACGATTTAGTGTGAGAAGCCTGTACTTAAAACTCACTGAGCTACTACAACTTTGACCAAGTGACAGAAATCCCATTTGCAAGACTTTACAGCATAGCAAAAGCACTGTCTTAGTCCAAACATACAGAAATGGCTGGGACAAATCCAGCTCAAAGCCGATGGATCAGCCACCCCCAGCAAACGACTTGTGCCAACAGCAAATACTTCAAGTTGAAAGTATGATTCAAATTATATCAGGCCTGGATTCACTCCGGATTGGAGGACCAGATACCCAGGTTGCACATGAAGCACAGGGTGGCTCACAGCAAAGATCTGACCCAGCGAGTCACACCAACAGAGGCTGCTGGCCCTCCTAGTTCAGACAGCCTCAGTTCTTCAGCATCAAACAAACAAAGTCTCACCTGAACATTCCTCATCTCTCAACGTTTCAGGGGATGGGAAACTTTCTGTGGTGTCAGTAGCAACTGTGTCACCATACGCAGAGGAATCAGCATCTAAACACTCGAGGAGAAAAGCTGAAACACCTGTAGGAAGAGTCATCCCTGTGCCTGGAGAGAGAGAGGCAAAAAAGGCAGCTTCCAAAAAGCTGTATCACCTTAAACACACACACACACACACTTCATTTTTTTTCAGCTTTTAAAAGTGCATGTTTAAGTAAATTGAAGAACTCATGTTGAAAAGTGGCTCTGTCAACAACGAAATCACCATCAGGTGGTTTACAACAGGCTGGGCTCAAGGCTGCCTCAGCTGTGGCAGCCATCCCCTCACAGCATGCGCTGTTAACAGTCCCTCTCTTCTTTTTGCCCCTTCTTCCCTCATAAGGAAGTCAGGCAGTTCTCAAAAGACTTACACTTGCCCATACAGTTTGAGATCAGCACTTTTTCAACTGCCAGAAGCACACTTATAACAAATAAGACTTGAAGCACAAGGTAACACAGCTGCCTGGAACACCTCCTGTGCTGTTGGCTGCTTGCAGTCAATTCATGGGAACCAGCACGTACTGAATCATTAAAATCCAATCATCATTTTTACATGTTGTTTTATACAGATACAAAAACATATTCCATAACACGATGCATGACCACTACACTCACCTGAAGTAACATCAGTGTTTTTCAGGCTTTCTTTACTTTCAAAGTTGATTGCTGGAGATTCCTAAAATTAAACAACCAATACAAAGAAGGTAAGAAAACAAGATCTAGACATTAAATGCAATAAATGCCAGAATACGTGTAATAATAGGTACCCAGGAACTGATTATCTGATACTTTATCACTTAAACTTGCTAAAACTCATAATGAATATCCATTAATTTGATCCCACAGACTTTGCTGGGTGAGAACACCAATAAAAGCATGTGGACAACTCAAGTTATACATAAGACAGCAGTGGAGTAAGGATTATTCCTGTCTTAGTTAGGCATAATTAACACTGCACACTTGCAGAATTCCAGACTGTCCCTATAAATACAAAGAGCTTCATGAGGGCTATGCAGTATATTCTGTGAAACAAAGCATTTGCAGGAATCGTACATTACTGGGGGATTCTGAGAGTTGATGTTTCAAAGAAAAACAGTTTTACATCATTATCTCTTAAAGCCTTTGTGGAAGACTTCAGTTCAAACACCCCGACGACCCATTTTCATGTAATTGCAGCATTAAGTGTCCTGTAACAGCACTGCTCAGTTAGCTGGTGCTGATGGTTGGCTCTGATGATCTTAGGGGTCCTTACCAACCTCACAGCCATCACAGCCTTTCCCCACTATGTGCAATTTATGTTCTGACATGCTACTGGTAACAACTACAGCCATCTGTCCTGGCCCAAACCACTGAACAACAGGACCAAATTCCACCTGAGAAAAGGTGCACACATGTAAATAACCCACAGGGAATCCTGCTTGATTAGAGAAAGAATTGAACACGTCTGGGCAGCACGGACTGGTGGTTGGCGCCCCTGCACACAGCAGGGGGTTGAAACGAGATGAGCGTTGTGGTCCTTCTCAACCCAGGCCATTCCATGGTTCTCTGCCACCTCTCTTTTAATTTATCCTTCACAAACCATCCGCGTTAGGACAAAACAGCGTTCTGACCTTCAGCGGAACCTTGCTGTCTTCCACATCCTCTTCATCCTTCTCCAGGAATGGTATTCCTTCGGCATTCACTTGAGTGCTAGAATGGAAACGCAGAGCAGAGCTCAACCCACAGAGCTGCAGTGCTGGGAGGGAGCAGACACAGCCCAGCGCCTGCTCAGCAGCTGCCAGCAGACAGCCCGAGCAGCACCAGCCCGCCCAGCAGTCAGCCTGCATTTACAAGAGACGGCAGGCTAAACAACGATTAATTAGTGATAATTATGTATATGAACGTTTGAACAGACCTCTGGTTGGAGGAAGGGCTGCCCCGGGTGACTTCGAGATTCTCCTTGATTTTTGGTAAGGTTTTCACAGCCGGCTGTCCCTTTGGGCCTGGGGAAGGATAAGCATTCAGTTCAGCAATAGCATTTAGAGGGGCGTTTCTATCGCAGCACCTTTAAATGCTCCCAGCTGGCGATGCCCAGCACACCCCTGGCCCTACGCTTTCCCACACACCACAAAGCCTGGATTTGGTTTATTTCCACCCAAACACTTATTTCTCCATCCGTTTGCCAACCAGAGAAAGAAAAAATCCAGCCAAATTTACCAAATGCTCTAGAAATCCTTCAGATGTCTCAGAAACCTACTGAATAATAGTAATAATAATAAGAAGAAAGCATTTCGGAAACGACTTTTGCTATGCCAATGCTAAAAGAATGTTTATTCTAAATGGGTTCTGTCCCACTCAGCCGTGACACCACCACCACCACCGCCCCGCCACGGCCACCGCCAACCCCGGCAGCGGCCCCAACGGCCGAGCACCGCACACCGCGCACCGCACACGGCACACGGCACACCGCACACCGCGCACCGCACACCGCGCACCGCACACGGCACGCCGCGCTTACAGCCGGGCTGGGGCTCCCCGCGCCGCGCGCTGCCGAACAGCCGCCGCCGGCACAGCGCCGGCCCGGAGCGCCCCGCGGGGAGCAGCCCGCCGGGCAGCGGGGACGAACGCCGCTTCTTCCGCGGGGCCTTCCCGCCCCAGGCCGAGCTCCGCCGGTAGGGCCGCTCCATGGCGACCCGCTTTCCTCCTCCCTCCCACCCTTCGGGCTCAGCAGAGGGCCGCACCGACCGCGCCGCCCCTTCAAGAAGCCCCGAGCGGCCCCAACCGCCGTCCCGCACCCCGCATGCGCAGCAGCCGCCCTCGGCGGCCGGCAGGTGGCGCTGTGCTGCGGGCGGGAAGGGCGGCCGCGCATCCCGGGTGGGGGGGGGGGTACAGGGGGAGTATGGGGGGTGGGGGGTGGGCTGCGTGTTTGTGGGTGGTGACAATAAACATCCCCGGCATGGGGAGGTTTGCTTCGCGTCTCGAGGCCGCTAGGGAGGAACGGAGGGTCCCGGGCTGTGCCCTCGCAGACAGAAGGCGCGAAGGTTGTGCTCAGGTTCTCGAAGCCGAGCCCCAGCCCTGGTTTCTGCTGAAAAATGAGTCCGTTGGAAGCGTGCCACTTCCCGAGCAAAGTCCTGCCCGCCCCGCTGCTGTCCGTGCCCCGGGCTGAGGGCCGCGGCTGCTGCTCGGCTCCTCTGCTGAGCGCAGGGTGTGCAGCATGGCGGTGGGCACGGCAGAGCTCTGCTCCCCAACTCTGCTGCTCGCGGGACCCCACGTTGTGTTCATAAGCAGAAGAATCCCATTGCTCCACCAGCAAGCAAACACAGAGCATCCCTGGGCATTGCGGCGTGCCCGGGGAGCGCAGCACACAGGAACGGAGCAGAGACGGACAGCTTTTAGACTTTATTGTTTGAGCCACGCGGTCTGAAAACACACTGTGCATTCCCAGCAGCCAGTTCACATGAAACAAGCACACACGCTTTGTTGTACCGCTATTGGTTTTAAATAAGAAGTGAAACCATGACACAAAGACTGCTGCGTCTTCAGAGAACTTTGCAACGCTTACGTTGGGTGGTTTTCGTTTGTAGATGACTGCCAAAGTCAATGTGAGGCTCCAGCATTCCTTTGGTTGTTATTTTACTGGGTTTTTATGACACGTTTCCTATAGGCACACGTTCTGAACGACTTCGGACCGATGGTGAGGACAGAGTGCTGGAGAGACATTGGGTCGTACAAAGAGCCTTTACCGTATGCCAGCCCATGAGGAGCTCCAATGAGCCTTCAGAAATGGGGCCATTTCGTTCTTTACAAAGGTTTCCATTGGTGACTTTTTGACGTTCAGTCCCATGTACCAACGTGGAAAAATCAGTGTGGTTCTTCTACACAAATGTTTGTTATATTCTCATCCTTTCCCTTCCAAAATAGGCAACACTCCCAGAACGCATCGCTTGTTTGCTGCTTCTACTTTGCTGAAATGCATAACAAAAGCTGAAACGAAGGGCTTAAAAGGACTCTGGGTGCCTCAAAACATTTTAGTTTGGAACAATTCCACACATCTGAAGCTGTTTCCCTCCGGTTATCCAGGAATGTGGATTTCTCCCCCATAACAAATAGGCTCAGTGTCACCATTTAGTGGGAGAAAACGTGGCGTAGGGACCATCGAACGCACAAAGTACTGAAGGAAGTTAATTCCAAGAACAAACAGAGACCTGATTCTGGTAGATGTTTTTTTCCACAGGCGAAACCAAAGTGAGATAAAGAAGGAAGAAGTACGCAGGGAGAATTGCCTCTAAATAAAATGCTTTGCCAACGTGTACGTAAGGCATCGAGAGGTCTTTAATAATCCGCTACCATGCAAAAATAGTATAATCTTTCCCAGTATACATTCATCTTGTAGCAATGTATTTACATGTAGATCACCAGTTTGTGCTTCAAATAACAAATGCTTTAGCTTGTTTTGTCCCAGGAGATTGGATAGGTCAGACTGTTCTGTTCTATGCCAAGATCTGTGACCGTGGCAGAAAGGACACTGGACTTTGCTGATGCTGATATATCCGTAGTAACAGTGACGACAGATGGGAGGACAGAACTGCATCCACAACCAGCGGCCCTCACCTGGGCTGTGAGCCGTGTCAGCCTGCACACGTGCCTTTTCTGCACATCTCCTGCCAGCACTGAGGCTGTCTCGTGGTTCCTGCTCACACTTGAGTGTGTCTTTTCTGTGCAGTATACCAAGCAAAGGACGTACAAAATATATAAGTAAGCAATTTGCTCTTCCTGGAAGAAGTATTTTATTCTGATTTTCATATGTGATCACCAGAGGCGGCGTTCCAGCGATCTGACAGGCATAGCACCAGGCCCAGGAAGAAACTCCCGTTTTGGATACATAAGAGACCACAATAAATCGGGCTGCAGCACACATAGCCTTTGGGGAAGGGGCTGTAAAACTACCCGGTCACACGTGGCTGCTCAGGGCAAGCGTGTTTTTGCACGGATCCCACCTGCAGCAGCAACAGAGCTGTGCCAGATTCACTGGGCTTTTATTGTCAGGTTGCAGAGTTAATGCCCCAGTGACACTGAGTAGTTAAACAGTCATCTTTAAGCCATCAAGAACAGCGCTGTTTACAGAGAAGCGTAGCATGCATTGCCATCTGCGCAATAGCACTGAGTCCCGACTCTTTCAATAAGAACGTATGAGAAAGGAGTGTTGACGTTGGTTATCAGGAGAAAAGGCTGAACTGGTTGGTGGACAACCCTGGGGTTTTCCCTGCTGTTCACAAGAAGGGCAGCGGTTGGAGAGAGCTCAAAGCAAAACAAACCCTGCTGCAAGTTGGGGAGGAGCGTTTCTGCCTGGCTCATGCCTTACTCATGTGCTCGTGGCAACCTGTAAGCTCTCATAGCGTTTGTTACGCTTCTGGAGAGTCACCTGCAGAGGAGTATCTGATCACATGAGAAACCAACAGAGGCAGCTCTGATTTATTCATACGGCTTTTCACAAGTTCTGAAAATATTCACGCTTCAGGGCTGAATTTCCCCCAGATTTCTCCCAAATTTTGCATCATTCTGTTATGGTCCTTTTTGTTCTTGGTGTCCGTATCATTGGCTGTGGTGCATCCAATCTTTTGCATCAGATACCAAAAAGAGATGCACTGTTCGGTAACAAAGCAGCACCCCGTACTTCACAACATCGGCCTTCCAAGCCAGAAGTTAACTCACATCGGGAGCCAGAGCACAGCGGTCAGATGAACCTGGTACATCGGTCAGCTCAGGAGAAAAGGGAGCTAAATTTGTGCGGCAGGAACAGGTCAGGAGAAAACAACTTTTCTGTACTTAAGGTGGCAGATATTTGTTGGCATTCAAAAAGAACAGAGGAAATGGTGCCAGGCCCATCGCTGTGCTGGACCATCTGTATGGGATGACTGTTTTGGGGCTCCACAGATGGGATGAGCTGCGCTCCTCCGAGATGAGACTCCTACATGACCTGACCTAAAGAGCCAGACTGCCTCTGCTACTGCACACCCCACGCCCAGACTCCCCAGGGATGCTCTTGCTGTGTACAGCGATGAGAAATGAAGGTCCACCATCAGGTCACAGCAGTGAGTTTTCTTACTTGCTTTCTACAGATATGAATCATTACGTTGGAATCTGATGAAGAATCAGGCACAGATGGGATTCAGACCAACCCTCCCACGTTTAATAGATCAAACCGCCTCGTTCTGTGCCTGAGTGATTATGGTAACAATTTCCTTTCTCTTTGTTCTGAAATGACTGCCATAAATCAGCCTCTGTGTAAAACTAACTCATCAATTCAATTTATTTAATTTTTAAAGCATGCAATGGGATTTCAGAGGGGAAATGAGAGAGATTTCAGATTAATAATTTATCTTTTAGTTTCAAGAGTCTACGGTGGCTTCCAGCCTAAGAGAAAATCGTGGAATGGCCTGGGTTGAGAAGGACCACAACGCTCATCTTGTTCCAACCCCCTGCTATGTGCAGGGTCGCCAACCAGCAGACCAGGCTGCCCAGAGCCACATCCAGCCTGGCCTTGAATGCCTGCAGGGATGGGGCATCCACAGCCTCCTTGGGCAACCTGTTCAGTGCGTCACCACCCTCTGGGTGAGAAAACGTGTTCCTTCACTGCCCTAGCAAGACAGGTCTAGCAGGCAGAGCCCCATGGTGCTGGTGCAGCACACAGCAGCTGGTAATGCACACAGGTGGATGTAGGACCCTGTTTAGCAGCCCCAGTGCTCACACTCCCTGACCTCATAGCTTCTCACTGCTTTGCACTGTGCTTTTATTGGCAGTTTGCTCTCCAGCCTCCATTCCCGGCCCCTTCCAATGGCTGCTCATAGATCCAGGTTTCCTCCCAAAACTTGCTGCATATTGCAGAGAGGTCACTGCAGGTGATAGCTGGATGCAAACATCTGCACATGGAGGTGCTTTCCTGGCAACCACAGCCAATGCATTACCCCACAGCACTTTGGGGCCAGAACTGTCCTCATGGCCACTTTGAGCAGTGTTTCCTCCTCTTCTCCAGCATGGCTGCATCCCAGGCCAGCTGTTCTCCAGTCAGACCCACGTTGCTCAGCGCTGCTCACACCACGTGCTCCATTCCCTAAGCGCTATTGCAAAAGGGAACCAACTCAACCAGACTGCAGAGTAATAAAGCAGGGACCAGACACAGCTGGCTCTCATGCAGGCCTCGTGTTGCTGTGCTGCAGCATCCCTGGGCTGCCGGGCCACCTGAAATGGCCGTGCAGGAAGTGCTGGGCTCAGCTGGAGGGGGCTGGGGGCTCCTGCCCTGCAGCATGCCAACACGTTGTTGGGATCCCAAGCAGTGGTTGTCCATTAGGTGTCATACACTGAGAGGCCTATTGAACACAAGTACCAGGAGATTTGTTCTTGTTTCTATTCTGGCTGTTAGGTCGTTAGTGATTAAGTCAAACTGATGGGCTTTAATTCCTGGAAAATATAAAAACTATCACTTAGTGTATAAACCAATATCCAGCTTGAAGCTACAGATCAGGGAACATAGGCTTTCACCATCAATCGCCGATAGCTTGAGGTAGACCACATTGCTGATTTATCCACAATTTCAGTCTCTAATGTGTAGGTTATTTACAATCAAATATCAACAGACGTATCTGAAACTTTCCCTAGGTTAGTCTTGAAACGCTTATAGTTATTACTGAATTTCCATAATTTACTCGGTCATGGATTGAAATCGCTGTAGATTTTGTGGCAATTGAGCATGGTGGTACCCGACCGTGTCCATAGAGTAAAACCCATATCGCACCTGATGAAGAACAGAGGGAAAAGGGAAATGATGGTTAGTGGTGAAATCCTAAAGCAAAAAAAGGCTCAAACTTAAGATTCAGATGCTCATCCGCTTCAGCTGTGTCATTCTGGCTCTGTACTTCTGAGCGTTATCCTAATATTGCTACAAAGTCCGTTACTCGGAAGGTTCTTCCTCTGGTTTCAGATGGAGATGCTGGAATATAGCTCTTCTATCTGTTTTTTGAAGTAATCTCTCAGTTCTGGTCTCTTGGCTTTTAACGTCGGCGTCAACAAACCGTTCTGTACTGAGAACATATCGGAGTGGATGTGAATGGCTTTGACCTGGAATAAAGAAAGGGACACATCTGGAGCAGAGATGGCAGTCGCTATGCACGACTTCTTGGTGTGCACGTGGACCTCTATTTCTGCATGAAACCAAAGCGTGGTGAAGACCACAGCAGGAGCAAACCAGACTTATTACCACAGATAAACGTGCGCTACAAACTATTGCTTTTCATTTCTAAACTCGATTCTTTTTAATATAGATTCATTTTCATGCATAATGGGGACAAGAAGAATAGCAGGTCTGTGCTTAATGCTGCTTCTGCTTCACAAAGATATGGGGAATTATCCACTGGAGCTACCATCCAGAAACAGACTACATGAGAGTAAATACGAGAGCAAAAGCTCCTTGCTAGCTGTACGTAATGATTGGGAAGCTCATTATTTTAAGAGAAATAAGTATTTGATATTATAAAGAGTGTTTTTTTAGTGTGCTTTAGAGCTCTGTACTTCATTACTGATTGCAGATCTCTCCTCCTGAGGTGTTTATGGCTCTGTTGCACAAATATTTACACAAGTGACAGAAAAAGATTGGTGCATAGGCTGGAAATAAAACAGCAGCCTGCCCTGTGTTGGTTATAAGAGTGGCAGTTTGAGCCCCAGTTCCTTACAGTGCCTTCACTGGGAAGGAGTCAGTCCTCAAAGCACCCATCTTGAACCCTGGTATCAGACTGCAGACATCACCCACACCCCACATGCAGTATCACACTGAATGCTAACAAATCTCCTTTCAGTGTGTGCAGACCAATGCCAGTATGGCCACAATAAATGCCATTTACCTGCTCAAAGGAATGAAGCCCGCTCTCCTTCCCTAACCGTACCATGTCTTCCATTATTGCCTTCTGCAGTTCCTGGGTTAAAACACATACATCCACCATGAAATACCAGAAACACACCTTACACACAGTTAACATCACTGTTCATCACAAACATATGTGTTTCTGAGATAAGCTCAAGCTCCTCATGGACAACAAGTAATTAGCAGATATTCTAATGAAGAAAGGCACAAACGCCAAGAGTAAGTGAGGTTATGCTAATGCTTTAGGAGTGGAAAGGCACAATGCGGGGTGCTGCTGGCTCAGCCATCCCTCTGACCTCAGCGAGCAGATGGTTCTTGCCCTGAGAAGGGGCATCACGCCCCATCAGCACAATGACTGCAGTGCAGAAAGGTGCAACAACCAACCTTATTTCTACAGAGCTCTTCATACGTTCCATCAAACCCTCTCTTCTTTGCCCAGCCTGGCATCGCTTCAGCATCCGGCACCACGATTCCCACCAGGAAGGCCTGCAGGGAAAGCAGAAGGGTCAGGCAGAGGCTGAATGCACCGTCAGGCTGAATTTGATGGGATATTATCGCTTCTTGCCCAATCAGGTCAGGAATTTGCCAACATGTTGCAGTAAGGCGTATTGTGGTGGCCCCGCCGTACCTGCAGGCTGTCTCCATGGACGTAGACCTGGGCCACGGGGTCACTGCGGATGTAGATGTTCTCTATCTTCTCCGGTGCAATGTATTCTCCCTGAGCAAGTTTAAATATATGCTTTTTCCGATCAATGATTTTGAGAGTCCCATTCTGTTGAGAGAAAGAAGTGAGAGATCCCAGAGAGGTTATTTCACCACAACAGCTCAACAAATCCACTCTAAACACAACAGCTTACATGGCCAGAAAGTGCCTCACTGACACAACTGAGTTTATACTGCCAAAATTCAGCGTAGCCTTTCCTAAGGACAGATGCGCTCGGAAGGCCACATGCAGAACCTGAACGTGTACGTGGGACAGCACAACTCACACAGGCACCACTCATCTGGATACGCACAGGTAACCACTTCCCAATGTCTCCGGTGTGCAGCCAGCCCTCCTGGTCCAGTGCTTCGCTTGTCCTCTCCTCATCTTTCAGATAACCCTTGAAAACGTTCGGTCCTTTCACACATATCTGCAAAGCAGGGCGGGCTGCTGTTAAATTCCATCATTATTCTGCTGAGGTTACAGCAGTTGAACAGTGATTCACTGATGTATGCTGCAGGCTGATGTCATGGCCGTGCCCCATGCTAATAAAACATATTCAGCTATACATTTTTTAATATATATTTTTGGATTTTTTCAAACGAATGATGTATGAAGGAGGGGATGCAAAACCCGTTGGCTTAATGTTGATTTTCATTTGGCTTGCAGTTTAAAAGCAAAAAAAGTGATTTCAATATGTTTAATCTCTATGTAATACAGAAACGACAGCAACAGAGAAATGGTAACTTAGCTCTATAGCCAAACTAATTAACTCAGCCTCAGCCTTGGAAGTAATCAGGAGTGGCATTGGCTGGCAGTGCTGCCAGAGCCCCTTGTTAACAAATGCTTCACTGCTGTGTTGGTAAACTGCTGCTTTCCTTCCCTGATGGCCATAGTAAATAAACTTGTGCACCTCACAGATGTAAAATGCTTCTATAACTACATCTTAGTACAGTGTCCACCAATGAGGGTTTTACATTAAAATGTGACTTCCTACCTCTCCTTCTCCTTTAGAAGCAAAATAATTCAGCTCCTCCGCGTCCTTCAGTTTGATTAAGTTGCAGGGCAGAGGGGCTCCCACATGACCTGGCAATTAAAGTTGGCAGCTCATTTGTCCGCTCTCTTACACACAATAATTGGCATGTTATTATTAGTTGCATAGCTGTAGATACGCCTGGCGTTCCCGCAGGAATTCTGTGTGCAGAAATCATGTGGAAAAGGAAGAAATCCATTACCTGAGGTCCAGTCCCCGGGGGTGGTGAAGGTGCAGCCCGCCGTGCACTCCGTCTGCCCGTACCCCTCGTATACCTGCCAAAGGAATGGGCACCCCGAGTCAGTGCACAGCACCTCACTGCTGCAGGAGGAGTCCCGGGCACAGCCCTGTGAGCTGACCCTGCTGTGAGCAGCGGGACGGGGCATGGATGGGGACTTTCCCTGGCCCTGCAGAATTACTTTTCCTATGAGTCACACTGTTATGGAGAGCTGAAAACAGCGAGCAGACGAGTCCAGCAGTTTGCTTTTGAGTCTAGCAGGATGTTACTTGGCAGGAGGAAGTTGTCAGTGGGAAAAAGTGGTATTTTTGGGGGCATTTTCAACATTTACAGGTTTTTTTTACATTTAATTTTAAGCTCTCGAATGAGGCCTTGTAATTGTCCTGGGCTTCCCGGTCAGAGAGAAGAAACTCTCTAGTAAGGGTGGGGATCTTACGTGCCATGCCTACAGGTTACTCTTCTCGCACATTTATATATAGAGTAAATGTTGTGTAATAAATGACACATGCATAATGGCTTCAAGTTGCCCCAGGGCAGGTTCAGGTTGGATATTAGGAGCAATTTATTCTCCAAAGAGCAGTCAGGCATTGGCACAGCTGCCCAGGGAGTGGGAAAGTCATCGTCCCTGAAGGTGTTCCAGACCATGGGGATGTGGCACTGGGGCACACGGTCAGCAGGCACTGTGGGGTTGGCTGGCACCAGGCCTGGGGATCTGAGAGGTCTTTTCCAACCTTAATGATTCTACAATCCCATGAGTGGACGTGGTGGAGATGGGTTGATGGTTGGGCTTGACGACCTTTTAGGTCTTTTCCAACCTTAATGACTCCGTGGTTTTTAAGAGCTGAGACAGGTGGGATATCTCAGCACCTCCTGGTGCCCGAGGCCACCCCCTGTCCCCACCATGGGGACGCTGGGTGCCCACAAGCCCTGCTGCTGCCATGGGTGCCCCATACGCAGTCCCAGCCCCAGCCCTTGGCTCACCTGGCAGCCCAGGGCCGCCCGCAGGAAGCCCAGGACAGTCGGAGAGGCTGGGGCAGCACCCGTCACTATCATGCGGACGCACCCACCGAGGCTCGCCTGCGGGACAGCACCAGAAAACAAAAGGAAACAGCATGGATCAGTACAGATGGACAAATTGTGTGTATTTCTTATGCAGAGCTTGCACTGAATGGCCTCACTTCTGTTCCCTCTAGAACACTCAGCTGTACTATGGAAATGTGAACCGACCCTGAGTGTTCCCTTAGAAACAAAACCCGGCTAAATCTTGAAAGCAATGACTGTGTCCCTCCTGGGCAGAAATGATGCCCAAGGCACAGCTCTGCTCCATCACATCCATTTCACGTCCTCTTGCAGCACTTCTGACTTGAGGTAACCCCGGAGAAGAATCATTCTCTTCCCCACTGCTTTTTTCTGTGCTCGCTGGCACCCTCTTGTTAACAGGCTCCCAAGCAACCTAAAGCAATGCCACCCTTTTTAAAGGACATGTGACCTCGCGCATACTTTGGGAGTAGTACAGCATTCCTGTGCTGCTTCCTGCCCACCATTTCATTTTGCTTTCCATGAAAGCAAAAAGGAACAAGCACAGAGCAGCCCCTGCCCAGCCCTGCACAGCTCAGCCCCGTGGAAGGCACTGCCAGTTCCTCTGGCTATAAACGAAGCGGCGTGTCTCCAGATAAGTTATCCAATTGGAAAATGAAGCGATCAGGGCCTCCTACTTTTGCTCTACTGGCTTTTACTCACTCTTGCTTTCCTTTGGAAAACATCAGCTGTGAGTCTGCCTGAGTGAAACCCAACCCTGAGAGCAATTGTTATCTGTGGAGGATCTGCAGAGCATTGGAGCCACGTCTCTTCCATCTCTTATTCCTCTTCTCCCCTCACGCCTCCTACCCGGAGCCCCATACCCTCTGTGCTGCTGAGCCCATTGGGCCAGATCTGTATGCTGAGCATAGATCCAGAAATACAAATAGAAAAGTAGCAGAAGTGAATGGAACAACAAACCATGCTCCGTTTCCTTCTTCTATTCAGTTTCTCGGTCTGCCATTTGCTGGTGATCAGCAATGGGCTGCAGTATGGTGGTCAGGCAGGCAGGCAGACTGTGCCGACTTTAGGGAGCACAGATTGCTACCAGAAGAAACCACAGTTCTCTGACCTTAGGCTCACTTTTTAAATTCCATACCTGTATTTTGTTAAAGAAGAGCTTGTCCCACAGGCTGTCGTTTCTGATGATCCCATTCCGAACCTCAGCCTTTTTCCTCCTGGCGGCGAACTCCAGCACCCAGCGCTTCAGGGAGGTGTCCGCCTGGCTGAAGATCTGCAGCGGGGAGAGCAGAGTGGGTCGGGTGAGCCCGGGGGGGGCCTGGGGCTCACAGCTCTGACCATCAGCCCAATGCACTGCCTGCAGCCACCCAACCACAGCCCTCGGTGCCACCAACAGCACTGTGCACTTACAGTTGTGCAGCTCAGCTGGGGCACAGGGATGGCAGCAACACAGCTGAGTAAGGCTGTGCTACGCCTTAGCGCGGAAAGGGAGCAAGGCAAAAGGGAGAAAAGGAAAAGGAATGTTTTGGATAAACCCTAGGGTGGGGGGCAGAAGCTTTGTTATAGCAAAAAGCAAAGCGATGAGGCTCACCTTGTCATACATCCTGTTCAGCAGGCGCGGCACGACAGGGAAGATGGTGGGGCGCAGTGCCTTCATGTCATCGGACAGCAGGCGGATGTCGCCTTGGAAGAAGCCGATTCGCCCTCCGTGGCAGTACACTACAGACTGTGATGGAGAGGAAAACCGCCACGTCAGACCTCCTTGCTCTTAATCCCTGGGGCAGAGCATCCCACCTCCTGCGCACAGAAATGCCCTTCCCGAAATCCCGCTCTCCAGTATGGCAAAAATGGTGCTTTGAAAAGATCTATCAACATAAAGGTTAATTTTGCACAGAGTGGAATTGCATGGGTGGTTGTTGGCATTTTCAGAACTGGGAACTCAGCATCCACCAGATTTGCCACTTTCTGGAAGAACGAGGAGCTGCTGCATGGGGAAAGGCTCTCCCTGCACCCCGGCAGCCCGAGGTTGGGCTCTGCACGCTGTTTTTAGGTGTTAATACTTTAGTTTTGTTTAAGCATAACAATACAGACTACGTTAGCAATACAGTGCCTGATCCTGTATCCCACAAACACCTCTTTGAAGATGCTTCAGTTGCCTGCAACGTACAGCTCCAGAAGTCTCAGAAATAGGCTTTTATTTTATTTTGGAAGGATGTTTTCAGAAAGCAAACGGGCTGCTTTGCATCAGGTGAGGAAAGAGCTGACGTGCAGCAGAGCTGTGATGTTCCAGCAGCAGGGCAGCCAGCAGCCACCTCGCTGGAGCTGGAATTGCACCACTGTGTCATCACTGCAGGCTCACTGGGAACTGCAAATGATGACCCCTGTGGGTACCTCCCAGCAGGACAGTTCTACTCTAGTATCTAAAATTCTATTCTAAAGTACGTCTAGCCCTAAAGAACATTGCTATACAATTTTAGCTGCGAGTCCCAGGAATTACTGATGTGGGCTAAAACTGGGGAAGCTGACACAGTGTTTGTTGCTCAGAATAGTCTTGGGGATGATTTTTAACGCTTTAGAAAATTCTCTGCATGAAGGAGTGTTTTCAGCAAGAGTTTAACCCAAGCATCCCTCATACGGCGTGCTTTGGAGCTGCCCCTATCAGTGCAGCAGCAATGAGGTTATACCAAAAGTTCCTATATTCCTGCCCAGGCAGATGACTTTGTAATAATTCTGCTCTCATTAGCAGCAAAGTGCTTTGCGTGAGCAGCTCTGGCACACTGACCCAGTGTGACTTCCAGGATTCGACTGACAAGCAAGGATACGCCGGGCTGTAATTCTCCAAATCTTTTATGGGCTTTCAGTTCCAATTTGCAAGTGCTTTAGCAGGGCTGGGTGCATCATTTCTGGCACACTGCTAAGGGGAGCCCTGTGCCTGGATGTCTGTCCAATTCCATCGGCATCAGCACCGCTGGGAAGGTGCTGGGCTGCAGCTGAGCCCAGACCCACTCCTCGTGTGTTGAACCACTTCTTAGCTCCCACATTTCCAGGCTGGGAGAGCTCATTATTACAAATCATCACCTGGCCTCCCGGAAGGGATGTACGAGCCCTCTGTGCATGCTGCTGTCAGCTGCTATCTGCAAGGGATGCACATATTGCTACCTGCAGGGGATGCAGCCCACGCGCAGAGCACGATGCCCGGTGCTGTGCTGGCTCAGCTCCCTGCTGAGTTCTGCGTATTTCTGCATCAGAAGGATATGAGCTGATGAAAATAAGGGTGCAGAACCGCCTTTGCTCCCATTATCGCTATCCCCAGAGCAGGACCCGGCGTCACCGCGCAGCCCTCGAGGAGTGCAGGCGTTTTAGTGCTACGCGGGTCGGTGGGTATTTAGTATTTTATTCATTTTATTGCTTTCGGTGTGGAAAAACAAAAGAAAAGGCGATTTCCACTGCCGGTGGGACCTTACCTGCACCATTCGCTCAAACATGTGTGCTAAAGGCAAATAGGAAATGTGAACATCCTCACAAGTAGGAGACCACTGACTCTGGAAGAAAGCAGAAGGGGCCCCACGAGGCCGCGTCAGTTGGGGCAGGAGCTTACCTGGATCACTCTCTCAAACATGTGAGCCAGAGGCAGGAAGGAGATGAGCACATCGTCCTGTCTCGGAAAGATCACTTTCTGCAGGTGGAGGGCATGGGAGACAGAAAGGAAAGAAACACTGACAGGAAGACAACAAGAGAGTCATAAAACGGTAACGAGAAAAACGGCACCAAGAGGAACAAAAGGGGAAAGATCATCGAGAGAGGAAGGGAGCAGCGCACGACGTGAAGCGTTAAGGCACAGCAGTGATGGAGCTGCGTTAGTGGGAGGAGAACAGAGCACGGAGATGGACACAGCGCAGTGTCGGCACAATCACAGCTGGTGGTTATTGGGTTCCCTTCGGTTAATCTTGGATTTGGGTGGGGGGGGGCGTTGGATCACTTAGCTACAGAAACTAATGATTGCTGTTAGTGTTTCCTCATCGTTTTCTTGATTAAAATGGGATTTTAAGTGCATTAGCACTGCCCCAAAGACAGGCGTGCTGAGGAAAGAAAGGCAAAAAATAAAAGCCACCGATGCCATTGCTTAGCACCAAGAACCTTACTTGGGTCATGCCTTTCTGCCTGTGTGGTCAGGGGTACAGCTCACCATAACGCTATGGCTTAGGAAAACAGACAACCTGATGACCCACCAGCTTGCACCAAGGCCAGAAACCAATGCAAAATGAGTGCAGCAGCTCTGGCTCCTGGGATTGGCAGTTACACCCCCGGTGCACCTCCATGGCTGTGCCAGAACCACTGCTCCACAGCAGAGGAAGTGTGCTGCTTGGGCTGTCCCACTGAGGTTCATCTGGGTGTGCGCAGTGAGGCCAAACATGGGCCTTTCCAGCATCCTACTTCGGATTGTGTCCACCCGAACTAAGCCAGTCAGACCTGCAGTTCTATTCATACATTCGTTATGATGGGCTCTGGTGATGTGAAACCATCGGCACCACCAGCCAGGCCGCTTTGTTGTGCTGCTTTAAATGCCCACACAAGAAATGATTTGTTTTTAAATGGAACCAAGGTGCTGGCATTTAATGGCATTGCAGCCGCTGCAGCTAAACAGATTAAATGAAAGCAGTGCCCTGGCATTTGAGAATAACCTTATGATAAAGGTCTAAGTTCACTTAAAAAAAAGTAATAATCTGCTTAGGAAAATAACTGAACTAAGCCAAAGTGGCACAGAAGTATGCAAACAGTGGTCTGGGTGCCCCTCGCTCCAGGTGCTCACACGTTGCTGACAGATGCCAGTGCTTGGCACTTGGCTGGATCTGTGCTGCGCTCACAGCTCGCCCTGCAGTGCCCCAGCGCTGGGATAGGGCACACTCAGCAGCCTCACACCTCAACCCGACACCTTTGGGATTAGCACAAGCATCTGCTGTCAGCAAGCACTGAGCCCACGGCCCTGGGAGACACGGCTTTCCCCTGAGGCGTTCCCTTCCAAAATAAACTCTGCTGCCCTTTGGAAGCTGGAGGCCTCGAGGCATCAGCTGCCACTCGTGCACCCCTGCACCCCCGAGGCAGCCCCAGCCCCGCAACACGAGCCCGGCAGCCATCTGCAGGTGGAGAAAACTGCAGGGCTGGGGAACTGAGATCACAGTACAGCCTGCACCAACCCCAGGGCAAACAAGGGCTGTGCTGCAATAAATGGGGCAGCCCACATGCATGCTGCAGCTTCACAGAACCACCTGTTTGCTGCCAACAGAGATTCTCATATTCAATAGGGACAAGCAGCATGCAGTTCTTAATATGTTGTGCTAGAGAAAGTCTGCCTTCTATGTGGTTTCTAAACAAAGGCAGCATGAAATATATTACACACGCATATGGCTGCAGTACAGCCAAAACCAAGATATACAGTAACATAAATGAAATCAACCACTTTGATCTTGAAAAAGTGTAAGTTTCCATAAGTGTATGTACAGATGTTATATGCATAGAAAGCTTTCATGTGAGGACACTGCACGGGCATCCCCAGCAGCAGACACTGCTCTTTCAGGCACTGCTCAGCCCCGCAAGCTCTGCTTGCTCTCCTCTCCCCACACCGGTCCATGGAGACAGCAATGCTCCTCGGCAGCACCCCGTGCCTCACAGAGCCCAGGCTGGGAATCGGCCTTCATCTAAGAGAAACGTGGCTCTTAGCAGTGGTACCACATCTCCAGCCCCTGCTGCAGCCCAACCCCACACACGGCGAGTTTCCCAACCGCGGTATTCACCTCTGTCACTTTCAAAAAGCCTGAAAAGTCAGCCACCACGTTCCCATGTGTCAGCATAGCACCTTTGGGGTTTCCTGCAAGGAAGAACAGAGGGAGATTTTTAAAAGGTGAGACGGTGGTTAATTTCCACTTCATTTCACGCTGGAACAGGTTGCCCAAGGAGGTTTGGATGCCCCATCCCTGCAGGCATCCAAGGCCAGGCTGGATGTGGCTCTGGGCAGCCTGGTCTGCTGGTTGGCGACCCTGCACATAGCAGGGGGTTGGAACTGGATGAGCATTGTGGGCCTTTTCAACCCAGGCCATTCTATGAGTCTCTGATTCCAAAAGCTTAAAAGCAAGCAAACAAACAGGAAATTGTCCAAATAATATTGTTAAATGATATTTAAAACATGTAATTCTCACACCATGCAGTAGCATCTACCAAAGGCAGTTATTGCAGTACTCAAAATGTAATAAAATGATCCCATGAACTCAGCACCGCATGCATCTTTCCATCAGAGACCCTGAGCAGTGGTTTCCACCAGGAACAGAGCAGCTGGAATTGTGGATGGCCCTCAGACAGAGCCAGAGTGTGTGCCATCAGCTCAGGCTGCACAGAGCACAGGGCTCCATGCAGAGCACCCTGCCACCTCCTGCCCTGGCACAGCCACTTCACATTGCCCCCAAAGGGTCCATTGCAGAAAAGAGTTGCTGGGAAGGATGGGGCCACCTGTGCGGTGCTGAGCCCTGAGCCCTCACCCAGCTCTCCTGTAGGCAAATAAAGGCCTGAACCAAAATGATAATTATTGCATGTGTTTATTGCACTGGGACAGGACATTCTGAGCACAGCTTATTTTTACCACAAAATTTGCACTCAGTGTTCCAAGCGCCTTTGAGTTATTCGGTCCCAAATCCTTACAGGTGGCCACAGGGGGCTATTGGGATCTCACACATATCCCTCCTTGGTGCTGGCCTCTGCTGATGCTGGCTCTGAGGCCGGGTGCACACCTGGGTCCCGCCCTCAGGAAAACTCCATTAACCAACGCCAGCTGTAAACACACTCCAGCAGCCCAGGCATTGCTCCTCTTGCTGTAGCTGTGTCAGCCCAAGCAGGTTTGCTCAGCCTTGGTGACTGCACAAGCAGCTGTGCACTCACAGCATTGCACAAGTGCCTCTGTACCCGCAGAGTACGGAGCTCTGGGGGCTCTCTTGAAGGCTCCTTGGGTGCTCTGAGACCTCAGACTTCATCGGGAGAAATCCAGTGCAGAGGTAGAAGCTGTTTGGGTTTGGGGTTCCTGTCTACATTTGTGCTTCATTTCCTCCTGTTGCTGTAGGCATCAGCCCAGCAGAAGTGTTCCCTGCTGGGAGTCCTTTCCCAGAATTAGCACTTCTAGAGGAAAAGGTGGTTAATAGCAAAGCTAATCCTTTTTAAAAACCCCATGCCACGTGTGTGACCGCTCCGCTTTGAATTTCCTCGTACAGCAGCACTTTGTCCATCTCATGGTGGAAATGCAGCGCAGCAATCCCAATACGATAACAGTGGGTGTGGGAGCTTCTCCTTATCTCAGCGCCAAGCTGATGTGGCAATGCACAACAAAGCAGCCTTGCTAAGTGGCTCTTCCCAGCAGCACCTCCAGCAGCCTCACAGCGGTGCGACCCATGAATGGGAGTGGGGGCACAGCTGGGCTGAGGAGAGCGGCTCCAGGAAGGGATTCTGATCCAACCAGAAACAGAGGAGTCCTCACGGGGATGGCAGACTGCAGTTCTGGAGCAGCCAGCATGCACAACTGTAACGTGACGTTTCCTCTGTGTGCTTTGGTCCATCTGTGAGTGCTGCTGATTTCCCAGCGAGGCAATGAACGCTGGCCTTGAGCTCGGAGGTCTCAGCCTCTCCCCTGTCCCCATGGAGGCACACAGACAGATGGTCCTGGCAGAGACAAGCACACGTTCAAATCCACTGCTGGTTGTTAGATCTATTTTTTTTTTTTTGATAAACAGCTAAAATCGCTTCCAGCTCTACAATTTCCAGTTACAAACTTGAGAGCAATGATTGCTTTCATGGCACAGCCATACATCTGAAAACCTTCAGAACTGGAAAAGCCCATGGGAATGTGTTTCTAGAGAGAAAACTCTCAATGTGGTCATTAGAAATACCCAAACGTGGGCTTACCCAAAGCCAGCCCTTCTGCCTGCAGAACCGGATATCTCTGCATTGGGTGGGAGAAAGCTAACCGGTGTGCGACCATGTTTGCAGATAAAGAAATAAACTCATTTTCTAATGGAAATAAAGCCTAACTTTGAAACGAAAACCCCAGTACAAGAGCTGCCACTGCCTGGCACAGCCCTCCCCGGGCTCAGCCCCTCGTGCCACATTTCCAACACTGCTCCTTTCAACACCACACAGTGCTGAGCGCTCCAAAACGCACACATCTGCAAACTTCTTTGAGCCAATTAGAAATGGGGCACAAAGGCACAGCCAAACAGAGCCTTTTGATACCGCCTGAGCAGCAAAGGGTTGTCAGCACTGAAAGCTGCTTACCTGGCTGCAGTGTATGTCTTCTTCTAGTGCTGGGCGATGCTCCTGGGCTGAGCCCATCACGCTCCCATTACACAGCATCAGACAGCTCCTGCCCACCTGGGGAGCTGGGGGTGGTCCGGGGTGCTCTGGGGCAGCACCGGGTGGTGGGTTGAGGTCTCCAGGGCTGCCTGGTGCTTCTGTGCACATTACCCAAGCACTCGTGTGGCTGCGCTCTGCCCATCGCTTTGTCTGCCTGGGGGACTTTTTGGTGGAGGTTAGGGAGGTTGAGTGTTTGAGGGAAGGAAGGTCCTGCAGGCTGCAAGCAAACCAGGCTCTATGAGAGGAGGAAGCCCTGTGCCTGCTTGGGGCATCCTCTGCAAGGCAGAGGCACTGGGCATGGCACTGTGCTTAGGAGCCCGAGCGCAGCACTACGGATGGGCATTTCTCCCTTTAACGCCTGCAGGAGGTAAGTAACAACCAGCCAAGTGCTCCATGTCTCCACTGCAGGACAGGAGCCAGGAACATGGGCAGCTCTGCAGAAAACTGCACAGCTGTTCTGCCAAAGCGTGAGCCAGGGAAGCCCAGTTCTGCAGAAACCTATATATTTAAATACTACAAGTCCAGACAGACACCATTGTCATGACAGTGTAACGGTATCTTTGCACGTATTGAGATGTTATCAGTAACAATAAACTGTTCTAATTAGTCACAAATAAGATGCCCATTCCTTTACCTGTAGTGCCACTGGTGAAACAGACAATCGAGAGATCTTCTGGCCGGGGAGGCTGGAAACACAGAAGGAATATAAGAAAAATCACATCAGCAAACACAGAAGAGTCAATGGCAGAACGCTGTCATTGCATAAACATGAAGATCAAACCAATTATATTCCAACTCTGCCATAAAGAACTGTCATTGCCGTTGGCAATTCTCCTTTCATCACGTTTCTTCAATTGGCACAGAGTCCTTCCCTGCTCCATCCACATTAAGGTGGTGTAACAAGGCATCGATGGATATCTGTGTCTCACAATACATGCCAATACTCCCTACGGCAAAATAACCCACGCCCTTATAAAGCTGAAGTACTGCACCGCTCCTGATGGAAGCAACAGCATTCCTTTGGGTCTGGGAAATTAATCACAAGGTGGCAGGAACAAACTGTTTGCTTTTCAGATGGTATTGCAACACCTTAAAAATGTCCAAATATATTTGTTTGGTTTTATTCCACTGTTGACCATCCAGCCCTGCTCTCCCCACTGCACTCAGTAATCGTACAGGTGCTGTCTGCAGCTCTGGGATAACGTGGGACAGTTCTCTGATCTCCAGCTAAGTGCTGAAAGCCGTTGTTAGCCACAACAGGGCCAACATCCCCAGGCCGCTGCCAGCCCCATTTCCAGCAGAGTCTCCGTGTTCTCAGCACCATCGTATGCATCCTTTTGAATCCCCAATGGATAAATTAACAGCCTGGAAATCATAAGGCACTTTTGAAAGCTCTGCGAAGGCACGAGCACCCTTGGTGGAAGTATCAGTGCCATTTCCAGAGCAGGAATAGTGCCAAGTATTGTTTCTGAGTTAAAGAAATCCCACCGCAAAAGCAGTGGTGGTGCCTGGGTAGTGGAATTAGCACAGTTTAGCACTGGCATTTAATTACTGTCCCATTAACGTGTTCAGCAAGGATGAATTATCTCATTTAAGCATCCAAGGCAGAGGGTAGGAAGAAAATGAAGCGCATCTTCAGCTCTTGGCACTGACAGCTCCCACGGCCCCCTGCACGGGGAGGGCTGCAGGATGCTGCCCCAGCCCAGAGCCGGCTCCCTGCTCCTCTGCCAGGGACACAACCAGCTGCAGCTCAGTGGAACAGCAGCACGACAGCACTCACCACAGGCGCACGTCGGTTCTCCCGGCCACAGTCCTGAAAGAGATTAAAGCAACAAAGATGATTTCCACTATAATTCGTGCGGCGCTGCCCACTCGCTAATAATTGCAAACCACAGAGGGAGAGTGCGAGCCGGAGCTGAGTGAGGCATTTGTGGCTAACTCTGAAGTCATCCTTTGTGCCCGAAGTTTCTTGGATGACCTACAACGTCACCCCTGGATTCAAGCAGTGCCTGGGCTGGGGCTGTTTCATAGGAGGAGGCTTAAACAGCAGCTGGTGCCTTACTGCAGCAGGGAAGTGTGAAATATTGGCTCTCCCATCAACAAGGGATGATGCTACAACGAACCGCACTGAGCCATGCACCAATACTAACAGCCATGAGCCCCACACACTGACCCTGCCACGTACTTCACAAGTCCTGGTGGTTTTTATTTTTTTTACAGCTTCTATGCACAAAGTGTATAAGAAGAAAAGAGAGAGCAGCCCCACCTCCACCTCCTGCATGCTCTGAATGCGGACCCCGCAGCGCCTTCCCCTCTCTGTCAGCTCCTTCTCAAAGGGGTCCATCAGGATGATGGAGCTCAGCCCCGGCGTTTCCCTCCTCTCCACGTGGTCCAGCAACGTCCTGGCTTTGTCAGGCTTGTCACAAATGACTGTGGAAATGTCCGCTGGAGGGAAGGCAGACAAACAAGTTGGTTTTGGTAAATCATTTTCGACGCAAGGCTGGATGCTCACTCCCACATAACACCATCTCAGTGCCAGTACTTTGGGCACTGAGACCCAGAGATCCCAGAATGTAACACGTGCTCTTCAAAAATCACTGCCATTTTAGCTAGCAAGGCTGAAAAGAGCAGCTGACATCAACAATTATTTTGGGATCCACTTCAAAGTACTCAACTTGCACACTGTGTATGGCTAAAAATCTGGGAGGGAACACAAGGAAACTCATGAGAACTCCCACTGGAGCACAGCAGCTCCACCAAAACCTCTTCAGAGACTTTGGCACCCATCATTTGGGAAGCAGAAGGGGATGAGCCCTTCCAAGTGGCATGGCTGCTTTCTGAGATGATGGTATTCTGGTGGGTACCTGTGTTGACGATGTACCGGATGGCTCCAGGACCCAAGGTGTCGTAGAGGGGCACCACCACCATGGAGTAGGTATAGCAGGCCAGCTCGGAAATGATCCACTGCCAGAGATGAAAAGGAATGGTGGGAGCAGTTTTAACACACTTGGAAACGAGGCGATCTCACAAGTTGGGTACACTGGTGAGACATCACCATGTTAAAATAAACCTCACCTCTGGGCGGTTTTGGGCAAAGACCCCAATGAACTGCTCTGTGCATGGCTTGCAGCCCTGCTGCAGCAGCCCCGAGCCCAGAGCTTCTGCTCTTTCAGCCACCTGGAAGTTGGAGAGAAAAAAAAGCACATCAGAGAGAGGAATAAGAGCAGCAGCAATTGAAGGGAAGACTTAGCTATGCAGGGGGGCTCTCAGATTATTGCACCAGCTATACAAAACACCTTTTTTTTTTTTTCTTTTTTTCTTTTTTTTTGTGCATTATCTCTAGCTTAGGATGCTCTTTCATTTGAGGAATAGTGAGAGCACTGGGAGGAGGGCTCCACGAGGGGTTCAGCTCCAGCTCACCTCTTTGTATGACAGCCACTGGTAGGGCTGCTTGGGCTTCCTGAAGCCCAGACAGGGGCCGTTCTCTGGAAGACAGAAGCAGAGAAGGTAGATTTAGGGGCAGTGCTGAGAACTGATGCCTGATGCTATGGAGATGCACCCCGAGAGCTTTTGGCACAGCCCCCCGCCCTGCACTGAGATAAGGTGTAAGCTGGATGGATAACTGATAGAGAAGCAGCAACAGGCAGAAATAAATACCAGCTTCTGCAGTGGAGGGAGAACTCTACTGGGATCTGCGGATCTACACCCAGATCAGCCTCATTTAATATATTTAGAAGTGTTCTGGAAGTGAATAATGCATGATGAGCATCACTGATGCTGCAGAGTTCAGGGCATTAAGTTGTCTGCCCATGGCAGCAATAAAACCTCATGGTACCGAGAGACTTCACAGTGCAATTCAACGGTATTAAATGCAAAATAATGCACAGTGCTAATAGTAACCTTAATTACAACTCCCTGATGATTACCTGTAGATCAGTCGTTCAGTTATCAGTAAAAGGGATGTTGAAGCTGTTCTGGTTAATTCTGAGCAGGAAGGAGCAAAACAGCATCCATACCCCAGGGCACCCCTTTGGCCACCCCAGCCTTGCAGGCTCCAATTCCTTGGCATTCAACATTGGCCTCCCCTGCTCTCACTTGGCCTCCTACAAACGTTCACCCTCCTGTACTACTTGGGTTTTAAAAGACTTCTTGGCCTTCCACATTTTTGACTTGTAAAACCGTTTGTCGACAGAAATTTTGACACCTTATTGGGTGTCTCCACTCATCCCATCACTGTGCTCTCACCAGAGATGCTGAACCCCCTCCGAAAGACCTCATACATGGTCCTGGCATCATCGTAGTAATGTGTCAGCAGCTGCGGGCTGTCCCCGATGACTGAGCGGCGTGCCCCATCCAGGCCCTGTGTGACACAACACAATATGGCAATGGGAAACCACAGCCCAGAGATGAGGACCCGACCCTGCTCATTGCTGGAGGAGGGGGCTGACATTTCCCAAAGAGATTTAAGTTCTAAACCTGCAGATAGCATGGGAGGAAAAAATTGTTGGCTCAAATGGTGCCGGGTGAGGTGAGATGTTGGGTTGGTGGGGATAACGAAGTGGGGACATCCAGGGGAGTGACAGCTCCAGGCTCCGTGGGGCCCCAGGACACCTCCTGAAGGACACCCAGACCAAAGTGAAGGACAGGCTCCAGGCTCAGCCCATCAGGAGATAACAGCAGGAAGATAAAACTGGGGCTGACACCACAGGCAGCCAGATAAGGAGGGAAAAAATAGTGAGGGGCTCCTAATGGCTCCCAGAGGTGGGACAGGAGGGACAAAAACAGATGCCACCGTCGCTGTCACCTCCTACGGACACAGCTGCACCATAGCAGTAGCATTGGGTGGGTGGGAGCAACACAGACAGTGCCACCAGTCAGCAGGAAGGCTCAGTGAAGCCCCATCCATGTGTGGGAAACCTACATTCCTCCCAACCTTTTAAGAAGCTGTTGGCGTTGAAGACAAGAATATTTTACATGGGCACAGGAAAAGGCTTCAAATTCTCAGTGTTTCAGATCTGAATTTAAATTGAAACGATTTTCAGAAATATTTCTTCTCCTTGAAACAGAGCACTTTCATTAAACTTTAAGGCCTCTTAAGAGCATGAACATTAATTACCCCTCAGCCTCACAAGTGGATTCGGGTGTACTTCTGCTC
Source organism: Gallus gallus (assembly GCF_016699485.2). Taxonomy (NCBI): domain Eukaryota; kingdom Metazoa; phylum Chordata; class Aves; order Galliformes; family Phasianidae; genus Gallus; species Gallus gallus. The sequence continues at coordinate 16,287,333 of NC_052544.1, forward strand.
CTTATTGAAAAGCCTGCAGCAGCCACCACTCAGTAACCAACACGAGCAAGAGCAGAGGTCTTAGGGCTCTTGTGGGGATGGATGGTTGCCTTGCAGTGTAAAAATTCCCCTTAATACCTGCTGCTGTAATTCTCACTTGTTGGCAGTCAGGCAAAGCTAAAATCAAAATGGCATTAAAAAAAAATAAGAGAATAAATTAATGGGCTGGGTTCTGGTTTTCTACTTTGCAGAAAGGGCGCATTAACCAACCCCGCCACGCTCTGATTCCACGACCTTTAAGGTCCCTTCCAACCCAACCATCCTGTGATCTCCAAGAGGAGACTTCAGCCCCTCTCTGGGCACGTGGTGACCCCCAGTGCCAACCCAGCCTCACCTCGACCTCCTCCGACTGCATGCGCAGATCACAGGGCGGCTTCACAGCCTTGGGCCGACTGGCAAACCAGTAGGCGACGACGGCAGCGAAGGCACCGATGCCCACCAGCGCGGTGGCAGGCAGGTTGCGGAAGAACTGGCTGAGGTCATCGAACTCAGGGAGCCGCAGGCTCCGCAGGATTTCCTGAGCTTGCATCTTCTCCACGAGCGACACGGTGAGTTCTGCAAGAGCCAAAGGAGGGCGTCCTCAGCCATCGGGAACGCGATGCTCTGCAGCCCTGTGGGGATGCTGGCCAAAAGGTCCTTCCTTTGAGAGCAGCACCCATGGAAAAGGGATGAGAGAGAAGGCAGCATCCCCACAACAGCGAGCAGGAGCAGGCAGCTCGCTCCTGAGGGGCATCTGAGCATACTCATGGCGATGCAGCTGCCAAACCCATGGTGAGATTTATCTGCTCCAGGCTGAGATGAGTCCTGGGCCCCAGCTATGATCAGAGCAGGTTGCAGCATCCCATGGGATGGCAGTATCAGGCCATGAAGCACCAGCTCCAGCCATCAGCCCGCAGAGTGGCACCCTGTGCAGACATGCTCTGCAACACCGCTCTCCTTGTTTGTGCCAACTTAGAGCTCCTTAAGGTTTATGTCAGGCTAAATTATAGGCGGTTTGAGCCAAAAGGAGTTTCAGGGCATCATTTTGAAGTTTCCTGGAACAACCACCTGGGAGTGCTGGTTGGGGATAAGGCACAGAGAGTATCAGGCACAGGCACTGCAGGGCGCACCCAGCACCACCCAGGCCCCTGGGAGGGGACTGTGCCTCGGGCACACATCTTATAGCACACCAAGGCAGTCCCAGCCCCCCGCCTTTGTAGCTCATGACTTCGCAGTGGGCACACCAGCTCCCTGCTCCTGGGTTGCTGGGTGAGGCTGTGCTCAGAGGACTGCATTTGGGTGCTGTGAGCACACAAGAGGCATTTTAAATAACGTGTGTTTACAGATAGGTCCCTGTATCAGTGCCGTGCCAGGGAGCCTGCAGCAACTGCCAGCCCTGCAGAAGACGAGCCAAGCAGATGATGAAGAGTGAGGGTTCCAAACAGTTAGGGTTTCCTATTAAGCCCCACAGTGCTATTTATGATCTTACAAGCAGGCAAGATCTTAACAACAACTTTTTTCTGCAGCAGGAGCTGGGCAGCCCCTTGCTTTTGCTCTCTGGTCGGGTTTCAGCACGCAGAGCCAGAAGAGATGAATGCAGGGGCTTCCCCCCAGCCAGGGCTCCCCACACAATGGCACCACTGACCTGAGCACAAACCAGCTTTCTTCCTCCTGGGAACAGTGTCTAGGGCACACTGTGGGTCAGGACTACCCCCCCTCACAGCCCTTTTCCATATTCATGCTGAGGGCACAAGCCAGTCTGCAAATGGGCTCTCCTGCACCAGGCTCTGGGGGAGATTTTTAATTTTTTTTTGAGCAAAAAGACACAGCAAAGAGCTGACCTCACCCATTGTGGGGCTAACAGCAGCCCCAGCCCTCCTCTTTGCCCAGACCCACAGCCCAGCACCCCAGCTTCCCTCCAGGAGCTGCTGGGATGGTCCTTGGGGGCATTGCCCACCCACAGTGCAATTTTCTCCCGAGCTTTGAGCTCTGGAGATCTGCTCACTGGAGGGAATGGGGAAGCAGCGTGGTGCTGGTGCAGGGATGATACAGGCAAAAGGGTGATGCTTGGCCCCAGCCCCAGTTTTGCATCAGTTCACCTTGATCTTGCACTCTTACGAGCCCATTGGGGTCTGCTCAGGGCAGGCAAACTGCACAGGGCAGAGCTGGGAGAGGAACACAGAGTGTCTGGGAGGAGCTGTGCTGCCCAGGCACCCCATGCTGCAGGGTGGGTTCATTTCCTCTATTTATTCCTTCTATATTTCTCCTCTAGATCAAGAAATTAATAGCAGTAATAACAAAAAAAAAAACCAGCTTGGTCCCTGGGTCAGGTCTCCCATCCAGCAGCCAGCATCCCACCCAGAGCTCCCAGCACATCCCAGCCCAGAGGGCAGAGCACTTCACTCAGTGGAGCAGTGCAAGAGATGAGCACACAGAGCTCTCTGTGCTCCGTCAGCTGTAACTAATTATCAGGATTATCAGCCAGCACAAGGCTAAAGCTATTTAAAACTTCCCTAAACTTCTCCTGCTCTTGCTCCTGCGGGTGCGTGCTTCACTGTAAGCCTTTCCCATGCAACATCCCTCAGACAGATCAGTTGCTTTGCATCCACGTGCTGCATCACTGCTTTGATTCTGGGGACGGTGTGTTCCCATCTAAAAACACTCCCTACTCACCAGGCCTCATCACAACCCCTTGCATGTGCCTCATTTTACCACCTGCGAGTGAGATAACCGACTCCCATGTGCCACAGTGCATAAAACACAGTTACTGTGTTCTACATAGGTTACACTTAATCCTTTGCAGGGCCAAATCACAATGATTTCATTGAAGAATCAAAGCAAAAGCATTAGTCCTCACTGACTGTGGATGCATTACAGCTCAGCGAGTCATAATTCAGAAGAGATAAAAAAAAAACAATTCCTTTTGGATTATTATGCTGAGACTCAGACAGCATAAGCAGAGAGAGGGGAGCACTGCTGGGCTCAGATTTGCTCTGGGGCAGCTCTGTGCGCTGCTGGTGTTCGGAGCAGGAGAGGGGCTGAGTGCTGGCCAGGCTGCGGCACCTCTGCAGGGCACTGCAGCAGCACCCAGGGAGCAAGGAGTGGAAGGGAAGCAGGTTGTCATTCTACTGATGAAAAATGTCCTTCTCCCCTCCCTTTGGGAATCAGACACGGCCAATCTGCTCGGCTGGCCGCCCGCCAGAAGGACTATTAAGGAACGGGGTTTCGCTGGTACTAAGCCTCTTTAGCCCGAACGGGCCGGGTGCTGGAGGGGCCTCTGCACCTGGGTGGGAGTGTGGCACTGTCCCTGTGCCACCCCCACGTTGTCCCTCCTGGCCACCCCGCTGCAACCTGCCATGGAGAAAGGCACAGCATTCGAGGCACACATATACATATATACACACATACATATGCAAACAGATGAACATCAGAAACTCAGAATCATTCAGGTTGGAGAAGACCCCTTAGACCCCCAAGCCCATCCCACCTTACCATGCCCACTGGCCACATCACCCGGTGCTACAACCCCACGGCTCCACAACACCCCCAGCTTGCTGACTCCCCACCCCCTGAGCAGCTGTGCCAGCGCTGACCGCTCTTCCAGAGGACAAATTATTCCTAATACCCAACCTGAAATGTATACACCCACATCCTGCTCCCGCCCTGCGTTCCAGCGGAACCCCTCAGCAACACGCGGTGCAGAGCAGCTCCGCTCCCCCCGCACAGCCCTTCAGCTGCCGGGGACGGCGGCGGTGCCAGGGGGAGGTACAGACAAAGGATGCGGATCTCCAGGCAACGCCGAGGAGCGGCCCCGGCCTCCCGCTGCCGAGAAATGCATTTGCAAGGAAAGAAACGCATTTGCAAGACACAAGCTCTTTGCAAGCATCCGCTAAAACGGGAAAAAATGCTAACAGGGAGCTCAGTGTGCTGACGGTCTGATTTTACAGAGGGAACGCAATCATCGCGGTGCAAATAGAGGTATTTAGAGCATCTAAAATATCCGCAGCACATCATGTGCCAAAAGATGTGATTCAATGAATTACCCAGCAGCCGTGCCAGCAGTGCCATTGCTCACGGCCTCGACCACCCCCAGCATCCATGTCACCTGTTTGCTTCCCATGCCAAACCCCCTCCCGGGAGGCTTCGCCCTCCACTCCCCACCTCGCTCAGTTACAGCTCACGGATGGAAGTGGCCTAAAAGTCCCCTACGCACCACATGCAGCGTGGAGATGCTCTACAGCACTGGGATGCAGTGTGCAGGAGAGCTGAGGCTGAGTTCTGGCCCCCATCTGCCACTCCTCTGGGTAAGGAAGCATTGGGAAGCCCTGAAAGGGCTTTAAGGAAGAGGAAATCTCAATGGCTTGCAGCTCTTATCTCTGAAACCTATCATTTTCCCAAGGCACAGTGATGCTAACGCTCACCTCTCCGCTGAAGCGTCCTCAACCCTGTCACCAGTGGCACTGATGGTTGGTTGTCCCCTATGCTGTATGGTGCTATGGCTCAGGTTGGAAAGGCTCTCACAGCACCCCATCCCCACCTGTGGGCTGGCTGCCCTCACTAATTCCTACCTCATCGCTCTGCTATATTTATAACAAAGAGCACATCTTTAATTGATCCACGGAGGCTGGATCAGGACTGTGCCAAGTGCATGGCCATGAAGATGGTGTCGTGGCTGCCACTGGGAAATGGCACTGAAAATGGCAGCTTAAAAAAGTAACAGTCGTGTCATGATCCAGCTATAATAAATACAGTTGTAACCCTCCCAGTAAGCCCGTTATAATTAGATCAGGTTAATTACCAATCAAGTGCCCTGCAAGTTATAAAGCTTTCTGAAGGACCCTGTCCACACAGATGGGGAGGAGCCCCTAGGGCAGCACTGGAGCAAGCAGGTTTCATCCTGCCCTGTGCACGTGCAGTGTGAGTGCAGGAACCCAGCCCAGGCTTATCCCAAAACAAACCAGCAGCTGCAGGGAGCTTTGGACATCTCAGAGCTCATTTGGCAGCTCTGCAATGGAGGAAGGGGCCAGAAAGCAAGGGTTAAGGAAGATGCAAGGCATGTGCCAAAAGACCTGGAGGAAAGTGTCTCCTTTCTCCCATGTGGGTGGAGCAGGCAGGAGAGGTGGGCACAGCACAACGTGGCATGGTGCAACATGGCACGGCACGTCTGCTGCACAGAGCTGCTGCATCCTGCCAGGCCCTGCGCCAACTGCCCGCAGTCACCACCGACACAACGCTGCCTGCAACCAGCCAGAGCCTGAAATTATTTCCGCACCGTGCACGTGGATCTCACTGTGCCATTAAAGGAACATCACTTTAGGTTGCTCTCTTGCATGCGAGGTCAGTGAAATGGTCACCGCGTTGGGGTCTGTGCTGTAAAACTGCAGATAGCCACATGTTTGGACTGTGCACCTCAGGATGCCCAGCAGCAGCACCAGTCCACCGTGCTATAATCCTCCAGAGACAAGTGAGGGCTCCTGACAGCATCCTCCTTGCACCTCCACCCTGTCTCCATCAATGCGAGGGGGGTTGAAACGACATGATCTTTGTAGTCCTTTTCAACCCAGGCCATCCTATGATCCGTCACAAAGAGCCCACCCCACCACAGGGTGGTGAAACACCGCGTACACAAAGCCTGCCACCCCGCAGGGTCTCAGCCACAGCGACACGAGATCTCCGCTCTTTGCACAGCTCCTGCTGCCGGGAGCGAGCCGTGCCGCCCACGCGGGACCCGGGGGAGCAAAGCCCAGAGGGGCGACTCGGCCGAGCCCTGCAGACAGCCCCAGGGAGCAGCGCTGCCTTTGCACCCCGTGTCATTGTCCTCGGCAGGTGGGCTGCGCAGCGCCCGAGGGTTGGGAGACCCGCGCTGCTCTGCAGCTCCCAGCCTGCGCGGGGCTTCAGCCAGAGCCAGGGCTGCAGCTTTTTCCCCCTTTAGAGATCAGAGACATCTGGAAAAAGAAATAACCAAAGCAAACAGAAAACTGCAAATCCCACACGCGCTTTCTGCTGCTTGCGTCCACCCCCATCCTGCTGGCCGCGCCACCCGGCTCTGCCCTGAGCGTGGCTGAGACCTCCAGCAGCAGCGCCCGCCGTGCCGCAGCCCGATACCGCTTCGCTTTGCTCGGCATCCTGCAGCCCCACCGCCAGCCGTGCAGCGGGGACCGCACTGCACACAGACACCCACCAGCGCGGCACGCAGCACTCACCGCAGCCGTCCGTCCGTCCGTCCACTCCACGCGCTCAGCTCATGGTCGGCTCTGCCGCCGGCGCCCGCGTTCACGGGCTCGTGGAGAACTGCTGACTGCAGGACGTCCCACCCCCTTCCCATCTGCAAACTGCCGAAAGAAGTTAAGCTTGGCTAATATCAGCTTAGGCTGTATTAGCGCGGGGCTGCCCGCTGTAACCCTTGGGGCTCCGCAGGGCTGCGCGGTCACAGCCGCTCCTCAGGCGTGCCAGCAGCTCCCAGCAGGAGCCAGGCGAGGCGGCCGGGGGCAAAGCTTCAAAGCCTTCCTGCCAATGCTCCATTTAAAGCGAAAAGCAGCATCCTTTTTTATTTATTTGTGGGGTACTTTTCCTCCTAAGAACACATTAGAAGCTTCATGATAAGCAAAGAGCTCACCCTGGCAGCCCTAGGCTGCTGAATTAACAGCTTCAGAGCCTGAGTAGAATAAAGGTAAACCATAGGAATCAATAGAAGAGTAAGAGGATGTAACTATGGCCAGTATCACCCTTATATTGTTAAATATAGTGAAAACAAAGCCAAATAAATCCAGCAACTGAATTTGTAAATTACCTTTTCTCAGCTTATGGCAATAACAACAAAACCTTTACCACTCACTGTCACCACCTCTCAGCAGAGTTCTCATCACTGGGCACAGATATTTAATGACTTTCCAGGCAAGCTCATCAAACGTTACTGATTTGGCCCATCTGTGGCTATTCTGCAATCAGTCCCTGTTTATAAAACCACCAGGGAGTGCCAGACTAAGTGATCCCCTGGAGTAAATCAGTGTCCCTCAGTGGGGGCACAGTAGTGCCCACCCTTTGCCCCGTGTGCTCAGGAGCTGCAGCAGGCAGAGCAGTGTAGGTCAGGTGTGTGCACAGCCCCAGGAATGCGCCATAGCTGTGTTTGCATTGGAGGGCTCTGGGAAAGAGTGCTATTGGTCAAAGTGCTCGCAGAACTCACAGCTGAGCACAGTGTGAAATACAAATGCTGTAGGAGACAGAAACCAATGGAATCTCTCTATGCTTTCACACGTTATCAGAATGAATGAGAAACACAGATGAAGGCTGAACTTTGAACAAAGTGGTGGTCACAGCCAGGATGACACAGAGGTGGGGGAGCGGCCAACCCAGGCTGCACACCAGGAAACCACAGCCAGGGTGCAGCCCCCACTCCTCCACCTCACACAGCACTGTGATGCACTGAGGATATCCCCGCAAGAACTGTGCTTTGTCTGCCAGAAGTTCCTGCAGCCCAGAGCCACAGCTTTGGGGACAGAGCAGAAAACTGCCAGAAGGGCCCCCGGGTTCTCCCATGGAAGCACAGAAAACAGGCGCTGATTACAAGAATGAAAGTGATGTAAGGGATGGGGGAACTTGACACCCTGTGTTTCGCTGTTCAGCAGTGCCTCATTCCTTCCTATGGCCTTTGGTCATTAATTACACACTCCGTATTTCTGACCAGTAACAAAGAGCAGCAGGAAGGAAATGCACTGTATGAACAGAGGATTAATTCAGTCATCAGGGATGCTGACGCGAGGCCACCAGCACAGAGCTTCTCTCTCCTCCCCCTCCACCCCTCACTTCCCTCACACGGCAGGAACACCAATGGATGCATCTCCCAGCTGCCGTCTCCCCACACCCCTGGGAGACCCAAAGCTCAGTCCCCACACTGCAGCCGGGCACAGCACAGATCCTGGCAGGCATTGGGGACACGGGCATGTGGGCATCACTGCAGCAGAGGGTTTTGAGAGCTCCGTGGCCAGGCTGTCAGTTGGGATGTCCTCGCTTCATTGAAATTGTTTCTTTTCTTCTGATAGTAATAGCACACAGTGGTACTGTTTGAATGTAAACTTGCTTTACGGGCCAGGGTCTTTGCTGTTGATTTAGTTTAGCTTTGGGTGGTTTTAGTTTTGAGGGTTTTTTTTTTTTACTTTAAATTAAGCAGCAGTTGGGCCATCCATGGTTTCGTTTCCAGTCAGTTCTGTCTGACTTCTGCACTCCACTGCATGCCCTATGTTTGCATTCTCAACATGAGTGCAACTCACTTTTATCCAAGCTCACGTATTTTCACATATATTTCCAAGCCACGTGAAGGCATTCCTGTCTGTGCTGAGTTCTGTGCTCTCCCAGTGCACATCAACAAACCCTCAGTTCAGAGCACGCGGTGCTTTTCTGCTGCCTCCATCCTCGTGGCTTTTCCCCATCCCCAGCACCTTCCTCTTTCCTGTTACAGAAGCAGCTCTCAGAGACTCTGCTCGGGGTATTTTGAGACCCCTCTCTAAGACTTTGCTGTTCCTACTCTCCTCCCTCTGGCAAGCCCAGAGCAGCCCTCCAAAGAGTTAAAGCGGGGGAGGCCCCCAGTCCATTTCTCCCTCTCAATGGTTTTTGCCTTTTCAAAATGTGTTTAACCAAATAAAGGGAACAGAGGATATGCAAATGCCTTTTCCCAAAGGAAACACAGGGCTGAATTGTTGCTGGCGGGTCACCGCATCACACCACCCTCGGCAGCCTCTCAGCTGAAGGGATTTGCTTGGCCGGGAGAGGGGCCCAGGAGGAGCCGGGCGGGCACAGCGATCCCTTCGAGGCGGGGACGCAGCGCTCAGCGGGATGCCCGGGGTGTCCCCGGCCGGCCTCTGACCCTGTCTGCACGGCTGAGCCAGAAATAGAATTATTTCATAAACCCGCGGGGAGCAGCTCGCCGGCAGGTTGTAGAGCGATGGGAATCGCCTTGCAAAGTTCTGAGGTCCATCAGGTTGCCGGTGTGACGTGGGCAACCTTTTGCAAGCAGCCAGCAGGAGCTAGCTGACCACGCTGCGGCACAGAAATAACTCCGTGTTCTCCCCTCTAGAGTTACAAATCACGGATTTACCTAAAACCGAACTGCACGGGACGTACTGGCTGAAACACATTCAGAGGGCAACCGGATATATTTGTCCATCGTTAAAAACGGTCCATAACGTTCTTTCCACCTTTCACGCCTGGAAGGGAGGGGAGAGGGCACTGAAGAGGTTGGTGACATCAGCTGGCACTGCTCGCGGTGGTGCCACCTAGTAGCCATACGCGACACCGCCGCGGCTCCGGCCCCAAATCACACCACGTCTCTGTTTGTTCTCATTTGCCCAGCCATGTTAGTGCTGCATGCCCCCTGTCTCCCCCTCGCTTAAAGGAAGCGGTGCTTGTGGTGTTTGTGGAGCTGATATTAAGGATTTGCAGCCGGGGGATGGAGCTGGTTGCTGCTCTGCAGCCCATGGGGACCTTCAGCCCTTGCCACGTGAGACCCCAGAGTGTCCTCCCCTGGCACTGATGCCACCCTCTGTGCCCCCGTTATCATCTCCAGCCCACGAAGGTTGGAGCAGCCTGGGCTGCTGCAGCTCACGCGTGGGGACATCGCAGGCCCTGCCGCTCAATGGCTGTGGGGGGAGCAAAGGCCACTTGAGCCCCTTCTCTCGGCTATGAACCAATGCCCAGCCCAGAGGAAGGGCAGCCACACAGCTTTCCATCCTCCAACAGATTCCAGAGAGACATGGTACCCTCTGCACCCAACTGTATCTACACTCCACATCAGCCATCCTTTCCAGAAAGCCGTCTGGAGGAGGGGACCTGGGCCTGGGAGTCAGCAGAACGAGGGCAGAGCTGCCCCACGGGCATCAGCCTTGGTAAGGTTGGGAAGGAAGCACCAGGGAAAACAAGCGGCTGCTGAGCTGTCTCACTGGCACCAGACAGGCAGCCAATGGATTAGTCATAACCGAACTGGATAGAAGCTCAGATTTCCGAGAAAAGCTTATAGGACAAATTTCCAAAATGGAAGCGTGTGCAGGGAAACTCCACTCGGAGAAGGGAGGTTCCACTCCTGCAGAGCTCTGGGGGAGGTGGCACCCTGTGCTGGGTCCCTGAGTCACAGCGCTGCCATGGCCAGACCTGAAGATTTGGCTCCAGAGATGGGTTTGTGTGAGCAGAATTCTGCCGACAGCAGCAGGCCGAGGACCCTGCCCAGCCCACCGCTTCTTTCCAAACCACCCTGCAGGACAGGAACTGCGCTCATGCAGCACTCCAAATGGCACAACTCTCCCCAAGGGAGAAGAGCCCGGTAATGAAACCAGGTACCCCTACATCCCCTTGACCTCACAGAGACCAACCCACCTGATACAGATTCGGTAGCATTATTTTGCAGTAATGAAGTGGAAACTGTTTCCTAGTGGCGCGGCCTGCCCGAGATTGTATCTACACCACAGCAGCCACACACTTGAGCAAATGGAAATGTGAGCTGCACTCTTGCAACACCATTGCACACAGAACTAGATGTAAAATCCTCTCCCCCCTTCACTGGGGGTTTCCCAAGAAGAAGGTGATTTCCACTGAATGATGCCTTTTTTTCCTTGCGTTCTGTGGTGCAGAGGAAAAGAGCTTGGACAAGATGGTTGGATTTATCTTCTTTCCATATTGTGGCAAGTTGTGTGCTGCCCAAGATGAAAGCTTGCTGGTTTGCAGAGGATGTGTTTGCCTGACAAGGTGCAGCACAGCATGGGTTCTTCTCGGAGCCTTACCCCTTCCCAGCACCAACCACTGAATTTGCCATCACACAGCCTCCAATCCAAGGGCCAAATCATTTTATCCATATACAGAGCGCAGGGAGAAGCAAAATCAGCCACAGCCTTCCCTCCTCTCCCCTCCACCTGCCTCCTCAGCAGCCGTGGGTCACCTTGAAGGCTCTGTGACAATGTTTACAGCAAAGGGAGGCTTTGACACAGCAAGTGACTTGTCATCAACACGCACTGATAGCACGCCATGGCAATCAATATGAGCCCAGCAAAACATTTACCTGTGTGACGCTGCAAGGAAACAGTGCTTAGTGCCTCAGAGTCTGCAGAAAAAGATTTGCCAGGACCCTGAATCAGCACATTGGGAAATAACAGCCGTGGGAGCCAAGCTGGGTTCACTGCAAGCTGCAGGAAGTCTCAGGAAGGAACCTGAGGAATACCACTGTTAAGATGGGGTTCTGTGGATTTTAGGGATAAAATTTGAGCGTGTTCATCCATATTTTAAAGCCACATCCTCTCTGGCACACCTCAATCCATTGCATCAGGCTGCAGAAATGGGCAGAGATAGGCCAGACCCCCAATTCAGGGACCTGCAGGGTTTGGCTTCACCCAGCAGCACAAGGCACATAAATAGCAGCGATGGAAAAACCTCACCGTATTGATCCATTGCCAAAGGAAGGAACACTTATAAATAAAAGTTGTATTAATAGATGCTCTCATTTCTTCTTCCTTGCTGGTAAGAAAGAGCAAAGCCAAGAAGAAGGCCATGGGAATGGAGCATCCCTTGGTATCCCCCAGCACCTGCTCCAGCTCCCTGCCAGTCAACCGGGTGCTGCGGCTGCATGGTGATATCAGGTTGGGTACTGGGAGAAATCTCTTCTCCAAAGAGTAGTCGGGTGCTGGCACAGCTGCCCAGGGAGTGGGGAGTCACTATCATTGGGGGTGCTTCAGAATGTGGGGATGTGGCACTTGGGGACACGGTCAGTGGGCACGGTGAGCTGGGCGTGGGGATCTGGGAGGTTTTCTCCTACCTGAATGATTCTGCAATGCTGAATTTTCACTCGAATTTCTCACAGAAACATAATAGCAAGGAAAGGTTTAAGTCCTGTGATGCTCAGCAGCGCTCGGTGATACAAAGCCAACAGCTACACTCTCCCTGCTGTAACATCATATTTCTTTGTCCCTGGCTTTCTCCCAAGTCAGCTTTCCTACATCCATGGGTATTCAGTTAATTCGGTTTGCCAGTTGTCTTCAAAGCTTTTCTCTTCTTTTCATTACTTGGAAAAATTGGTAACATCCATAGTAGATTGGAGACCAAAATCAAATAAATGTCTAAATTAGTCCAGAGCAGCAGAGAAAACTGCCATGCGCTGCCTTTCCCCACAAGCGAGCAGAGAAATGTGGATACATTTACTCCTTCCTTTTGATGGTATCTAACAATTGTCTAAATGGAAAAGTAATAGAGCTGGAGAATAAAAGCAACTAAATATATCGCACTGCACAGCCCAGCACTGCCTCTCCCATGGCAGTCAGTGCTCCATGCCCAGCCCTGGGCATCTGCTTTGTGGCACACACAGAGCACAGCAGGGAACGGTCCCTATCCTGAGACCTGAACTTCAGGCTGTCACTGAGGACTCTGTCACAGCGTGAGAAGTGGGTTTAGAAACGGGGCTGTAAGAGTCCCTTGTAGCCTCTCCAGAGTTTTCATGTGATGGACTCAGCTGTAATGTTGTAATGCCACAACCAAACAGTCCCAAGGTGCAAATCTCTGCCCATTGGTGCCCGCTCTGCATCCACCAGAGCACAGCTTGTTTGCACATTAGGAATTAATCACCACTGTCTACAGCATTATTCCACCAAGGTCAGCATTGCAGACCCATCTTCAGTGACTCAAACCCATCGTAAGGATGCGAGAAACTCATATAAACCCAACAAGAGTGCTGCACTGGCATGTGGTGGACACCATGCATCTTGTTAAGTACATCAGCATGGCTACCATGTTCCCTCAGCAGCATGGAACTGTGTCCAGTGTGACAAAGCCACCAGAAGACCAAGACCACATCAAAAGCAGCAACCACAAGCACACAGCTACTGGGCTGGACAGGATTCTAGCACAGAGCCATCTCCCTCGGGCAGCCTGGTGCCTGTGAGGCAGTGGCAGCACTGGGACTCCCAGGGCTGAAGTCACCATCCGCACCAAAATAAAATGGGTGAGGAATTAAGGGAGGCCATGAGCCACCTGGATGGATGGACACTTGGGGATAGCAGGCCATGCAGAGAGAGAGGTGTGGATGTGACAGGGTGGTACTGACAGGCTGCCCTGGAAACAGGGATTCACCACACCTGGAGTTGCTCTGGAATATGGAGACAAGACACTGGGGGAACGTGGTCAGCAGGCATGGTGGGGTGAGTCGGGGTTGGACTCAGAGATCTGAGAGGTCTTTTCCAACCTCAATGGTTCCAGGATTCTATCATGATGTTGGTCTTGCAGTGTGCACGTGGAGGCCCCAGGGAGTCATTCCCCACTGGCTCCACTCTGTTGTTGTCATAAGCAAACTGTCAGACCCAGTAATGGAGCTCAGAGCAGTCTCTGGGGTTCTGGGCCCAAAACACTAACAAACACTCGCCTGCAGCCCCAGAGCCAGCTCCTGCTTTCTAATTCACCCATGAAATTCCCATTGGGCAAAATTAGCACGGAGTGAGTTTTGTTACAGTTCAGAAGCAGCTGATTGAAGCAGCCAAAGCGCACTGACTTCAGTGTGAGCCACCAGGATGCTTCCAAAGACAAAATGCAGAGCGGTGATATTCAGTTCCCTATTTTTCATCTTTTCCAGATTCAGAAACATCAAGTAGACATGCACATAAATAATTACAGCATGTTTCCCATTCTTGGCACTTCCCAGCAGAATATTTACCTAATGATGCAAAGCTGTCATCTTTAAAAATCATTTCCCCTTTGTACTTCTCCTTGGAAGTCTGCTGTTGGATGAAGGGAGAAATAGCACAGGCACCAAGCCATGCCTTTCTGCAGTGAAGATGCTTCAGATTCAAAGGACCCAGTTTAAGGCCAAACCCTTACACACCTTATGGAGAAGCACCTATTTCAGACCTGCATGGAATTTTTAGTCCAGGCACACTTCGAACCATCACTACCTGTCCACGAAACAATAGGAGCCCAGTTCAGCCCTGCCCGTCCGGTACAACACACGAGCACACACACAGCCCCACACACTGCCCTATTTCACATACCCACTACAAATAAGCAGAAGTGCCCTTACACATTGCTGGAGATGGACCGACCAAATAACCCCCCAGGACGATTTGAGGGAAATTACGTAACGCACCCAGCCGTTCCTCCAGCCTTCTCTCAAGCTGCCGCACCATCTCATTGTGCTCCCGAACTGCATGCATGCAGCAGAATATCAAATTTTCACCTCCAAAACCACCCTTGCGTTCAGCACCAGCTCCCATCCGACTGCATTTCCACCCTTTCAATGGGAAAGTAATTAATAGAAATACCCGCGCTGGGAGGCCGGGGAACTGATCCCAGGGCCGGGGGGGGGGGGGGGCCTCCGTTCCCGGCTCGCCTCTGCCGGGCCGCGCCGCCACCGTCCCCCGCAGCCCCGCTCCCACATCCCGCGACGGTCGGGGAGGGCATTGGGGTGTAGCGGGGCGGACACTCACCCAGCAGCAGGCAGCCGGAGCCCGCGGAGCCCAGCAGCAGGGCGAGCATCCCTGCGGCGCGGCCGCTCCCGCCGCGCACTGCGGCGCGCACACTGCGCACCCGGCCCGCACCAGCACCGCGCGCTGCCCGGCATAGGGCGGTATTTTTAGCATCCCTCCTCCTCCTCTCCCCATCCTGGCCAGCCCTCCGGCTCCTTCTTACATCGGGCGAGGCTTCTCGGTGGCGTGCGCAGGTCCCTTCCCTCGCTGAGCACCGGGGGAGGGTATAAGAGGAAAAGGGGGAAACTTTATTCCGCGGCGATCGGTATTTTCGCCTTCGGTCCGTGAAATTGCCTCTGAACGGCGACCCGTGCGGTAGCGGTCCCGAAAGCCTCGACCAGCAGAAATACCGACAGCTCCATGAGAACTGCCAGGAGACAGACCGGCATTGCTGGGAGATACGTCAAAACCTTAAAAATACAGCAAATGCCTACAAACAAAAGGAGATGGAACGCGTATGCTGGCAAAAACATGGGGTGCAGTAGGAGGAGCCAACAGATTTATATTCTTAGCGATTCCATCTCTCCCTGAACAAAGCTGGTTGTAGAAAATTAATCTGAGCTCCATGGTACGAGAAGGGCTTTGCAGAACAAAGCTTTACAACGGCTGCGCCAGCAGTGAGCTCAGATGTCACATCTCCCGGTAAGCACAGCCAGTGGGAAAATGGGTCAGGAGTGGCAAGGAGTGGAACACGCACCGTGTCCTTTTTCTTGAGCAGCAAGCGTGACAGATCGGCAGGGCAGGCAGAACTGCAGCAGGCAGCTGCTTAACTCCTTGTGAGTGTGGAGCAAGATGAACCCAAACATCCCCTGCACGTGAGGAATTAGCCCTCATCTATCAATGATTAAAGCTGTCCTGTCCAGAGTGTGCATTTCCTTTGAAGATAAAAGCTTTTGACTTTCTTAAAGGTAAGAACAGAGCTGATGTAAATGAAGAATTTCCATTTGATGGGCAAAGGCACTTTAAATGTGGTTTCCTTCTGATTCACTTAAAAAAAGAAAAAGACTTAAAATTTCCTGCATACAAAAGACCAACATCTGACTAAAACTGATATCAACTGTTAGTGTCACTACTGCCCACTGCTGAAAGCTGTAAGGAAATTGCTATATCCAACTGCTCAGGTAAACTGGGCTCCAAGATCCTTCATCTCAAAGCAGAAAATACAAACTACAACAAACAACAACAAATGCAGGTGTGCTGCACTGGAGACTTAACTGTATCTGTATCCTCAGACTCATGATGTATCCAACAGACTCATTCAGTTCTCATGATGAATGCCTCCAGAGACTACAGCAATTGTGACTTCAGCTACACCTGGTCCCAGAAAGATCAAATAAAAGTAAATTAGATTGTCCAGTGGCAGAGAAATTATTTTGCCAAGTCCTATTTTATGGCTGTTTTACTTAAAAGCTTTTGTCTAGTCTATTCCTGAAACATTCATTCTTGATAAGGAAGAACATTTTCTGCCCCACTTTGTACCTTCTTCCCTGCTTTTGAAGGCTGTTAGCACATCTTGTTTTCTGCAAGCAATCTGCATCCCACAGCCGCTAGGACTCCTACCCCAAAGCACCAACGTTACTTGCTGAGCCCTGCCTCTGGGCTCCTGCAAACCCAGATATGACAACACTGGAGCTGAAAGATAGGAGAAATTAAGCTGTCCTAATCATATAGCATCCCTTGATCTTTCAGGAGATGGACTTATAAATTAATACCTCTTCAGGGAAGCTGAAGGAGCAGTGAGAACTGGTTAAAGTCCACCAGCTTCCAGAACTCCACTGAAGTTTACAGTGAAGATGTGCACGTTGAGTCCTAAAAAGGCCTTTCCTCCTCCTAACCAAGGAGTGAAGGCCACTTACACAATAAAAACCAGCTGGGCCTCCTGGTTTCGACTCTGGGGACCTGCGAGGTGCCCGCCTATGCTCTGTAAGGAACAGCTTCCCTGACCTCATCAGCTCCAGCAGCAGCTCCTCCAACCTCTGTGTCAACTAAAAAAAGACTGCTGACTTCCTGTGCCTCACCACAGATTTCCTGCCTTTCTGTGAAGTTCTCATGAGCCTTTTTCTAATTCTTGACTTCTGTTTCAATCCTTTGGTAGCTTTCCATTTCAACTCAAGGCAAATGTTGCCCAAATGACCATCATAAGGTCCAGTTGAGGAGGTCATTTTCTGAAGCTGCTCACACCTCTAATTTAAGTGCTTGCTCACTGCTGTCTGTCACCTAGGATGAGAGCAATGGAGACATTATTTCAAGAAGTGTGAGACACCTGTCACGATGCTGAAATTTTCCACAGTAAGAAACCACCCAGAATCCTACTCAGAATTCATGAGTCAAATAAATGTTCCAAATTACTACAATTTCACAGAGTCGGCTCTGTTACAGCGGTCATACCTTTGACCAGCAGGAGATACAGACCACAGTGACAGGCCAACAATGGTATTCATAATACTGAGACCCAAAAAATTCAGCAGAAAAGACCAGCCAAGGAATCTGAGCTTACATTCCTCTCTAAGCTATGTCGAGTTTCCCAGTTTCTCTCTAACTCTGTTACTACCAGAAGATTTTGCTGTTTTGCTCCTTCACACTCTGGTCTGGGCCATAGGGAATGCATACTATACCACATTTCTGAATAACCCTAAAAAAAAATTTAAAGTTGCTCCTGCTCATTCTCACCATTAGAAGATTTGTCTAAAACAAGAAATATCCATTTCTTCTCTTTTTTTTCCCCCAGTTCTCTTCTGTGTTCATTCAATATTCTGCTGTAACCTTGTTGCTCAAAGTAACACTAAATACTAAAATCACTCTTTGAAAGTGTTCCATTTTATTAATTCTTTTAAAAAGCTTGTACTATATTTTCAAGCTGCAACTTGCCCAAATTTTATTTCGGGTTTTTTCAATCTCTTTTCATCCCCAACCAGCTGGTAAATTGTTACTATGGCAGCGCTTAATGCAGTGACTCAGCACTCCCCCACACTTCAGTATCAGCTGTCTGCCTTCCTGGTTTCTTATGATGGTAATCATGCCCTCTTTTCTGTTTCATTACAGAATTATGAGATCATTCTTGCCTTGTCTAATTCAGCGTTTGTTGAGGAAATCAGTGCAAGAATCTGCTAAGCAAATACCATAACTATTTGGGATATTAGTTTAGCTTTCATTTTGTGTTGATCAGAAAGATGCTTGAATTGCTTCCATCAACTCTCAGTGCTTCCCTGGAGCTACATTACCCATTGCCAAGTGAGCTATCCTGGCATCAAACCACAATATACCCAGCTCCAAAACGTCCCAGCTACGTTGAGTAAGCAGAAACTCCCCCTCCTTTCATCACAGTTCACATGTCCTTGCTTCCTGTGTCTGGGCAGGAACATTCTTCCTCCTCCTTCATTTACCTAGATTTGAAGATGCATTGACGCCTGGAGTTTTCACCTTGTCTGGAGCTTTGTCTGGTTTTCACTGGTGAAGTCATCACCCAGTTCTCATTATTACAAGCAGAACTACTGCTTAGAGGAATAGAGAAGAGATATATATATATACACACACACACATATATTTTAATCTGTACCTCCGAGCAAACTGGGGAGATGATGAATCCACAGCGATCATCCAATCTGGCGTGTCCAAAAATGTAAGAAGTTTTTGATGAATCATCATTTTGAGAACAAGTAATTTTGATAACTGTGGAACCAAGAAAGTCTGTCGCTTTCTGTCTTGTGGTTGCCTTATCCCAGAGCTAGAAGGGCATGAGCTAGTTCAACGAGGCTTTTCTTGAAGCTGAAGCATTTCCTTTCCCTCCTTTTGGCATCTAATGACACAGGTGAGTTTAAATTGGCTGGCTCAGGATGTCACAAAACAAACTCCTCCTTCTAAAGTGCAGTTTGCCATTGCAAGTATAACAAAAGCTGTCTTCACCATCATTAAGTGTGGTGGAAAATTACCTTTTTCACAAGTATTTGTTACAACTTTTTTTTTTTTTTTTTTGTAAGTCTGCCAGCCACAATTCTATAAAGTGGAAATTAGGAAATGGGCTCGGATCATAGAATCACTAAGGTTGGAAAAGACTAGGCTCATCTGGTCCTACACTGACCCATCCCCACTGTGCCCACTAACCACTTCCCCCAGTGCCTCACCTGCCCTCGTGCTCTCAGCCGACGGCAGCTGAGAGCCGGCGCCTCCAGCACCACGGACAGCGGCCGCCCCACACCGGCACAGCCGTAATTATTGCTGCTGTTAATTAGAGAACCCACTCTGCCCCCATCACCTCATATAGATTTGCGATAGACTCCCTGTATTCAGGGCTACGTGCCAGGAGGAGGACACACCACCATAGGAGTGCTTGTTCCTTCTGTGTCTTCTGCTTCTGCTCCAGGTTCCTCAGCCATTTCTTTCTTCTACCTGTTGAAGAGAATACACATAAGTCCATGCTGTATTTACTAATGGTCATCCATACAGAGGAATGTGGACTTCTGACTGAGAGTTGGAGAGAAATGAGTGCTTGGAGTGAGGAGATGATGCATTTACGGGAGCCACAACACACAAACCAGCACTATTTGGCAGCCCAAATCAGTAAGAAGCAGTGGGACTGACCTTACAGTAAATCTGAGTAAATCTGTTCTGCATCCCCATAGCCAAGAAAACAGTACCTAGTGCTTCTAAAAGCTACACAATCATGCTGTATGGTGTCAACTTACCCTCCCTGTGTGACTTTGATTTAAGGATATCTTGGCCAGATGAAGAGAGAAGTCAAATGTAAGTCTTGCCTCAAGTCAACAGAAGCAACTGCTTCCTCTGCACAATACATTAGCATTTAAAGCATCCATCCTGATGTTTTGTATCATTGATTTTGATTGGAATTTTTTTTTTATTTGTTGACAGCTCTTCTTTAAACTAGTCTTCTAACATTCTGCATCAATCTTATTGGCAAGTGCATAGTTACTGTAGGAATACAGAAAGAGTCATCTGCTACCTGAAAGATGGGGAGCCAGGAGCCAAGCACAATGCAGCTGACATGGCAGGTGCCTCACTGTCAGAGTACAGCCTTGCAGCAACCAAGCACAGCAAGCAGGACAGGTTTGGGGATGGCAGCCAAGCACCCAGTCCATTAGCAAAAATGTGGTGATGAAGGAAGTCTGAGGTTGAGTCAGAAAGTCAATCCACAGGCTGGGGTCCAAAATCAGCAGTGTTCAAAGCCAGAGAGAGGCATAGCTGCAGCTGAGCTGAAGACCAACACTTCTGTAACACAAGCAGAAAGTGAAAGGTCTCCAGGGCTGAGTTTAAATGGGCTTCTGGTCTGTGGGCAGGGTGTGAACAGAGGCCCAGGTGAAGCTGCTCAGGGCCAACAAAACTTGTTAGTGTTCACGGAGCTTCAGCTGGTACAAACTTTCTGCAGCAAAGGCTGCCTTTTAACATTTGACTCTTTTTGGTAAAATGAGGATCTTGTGTTGTAACTGTTAATTTTCTTTCATCTGTCATCTAAGCCTTCATCTGTCAAATTTTCACAATAAGGACATTTCATTATGTAAATACAAATACAGATTGTAATTCTTAGACTCTGAACCAATTTACCAAGTGTGAATTTTTAATACCTCTTATTAATTTCATTGTATTTAACCTATGTATGACTGGTGTGAATGACTATTGTGACAAAAATCCTCCTGGTTGCCAGAAAAAAAAGCTGAATAAGAAAACTCTGTTCATTTATTTGCAGGAAAAGACAGTGAACTGCTGATGCAAAGTAGAAAAAAATAGAATATTTCATTTTGAGAGTTCAGAACCCGCAGCAGGTATTATACTAGAAGTGACGTAATGCCCTACTTTATGGATTTGGTTTTTGCTCACATCCATTTATCACCATCATGAACTCTCTGAACTACTTCTGGCAGGGTGATGCAAGGGGGAGAGTGGGTGCTACCTCTGCTCTGCGCTGCCTCAGAGAGAGCTCCAGATCCAAAATAAAAGCAGAAACATTCAAGAGCTGTTTGAGAACAAATAAATCTTAGTTCAGCTCTTCCTACATTACAGTAACAAGTGAGAGAACAAGTAGTTCTATTTTGTTTTTCTCAGAAACAATTGAGATATCGAAGTTAGACAGGATGGCTGTTGTACCTCACAACTCCATGTTCTGCCGTAGTCACATAAAGCAAATGAGATGTTCAGTGTAATCTCTTCTGGTTTAAGGAACACGTTTACAGCTTAGGCCCAAGAGACTCCTCTCAGTGAATGGGAGCAAGAGCTGATCTCGCTTAATGCTGTGGTCAGTAAGCAATTCAGTTGAAGCAAATTATGTCACACCTCTCAGAGTGGGAGTAAAGCATCAGATCCCTTGTATAAATAAATATAAGCAAATGTTGTAACGACCTTTGTGCTTTCATTACATTAGTTTGGGTTTGAATAATGGAGAATGGAGATGTTGTGATTTGGGTTGTGGCTAATGGGCCACACCTCTTGGATAAAGAAATGACGAAGCCAATATCTTAGTGTACGTGAAAATGCCACCTTACAATACATTAGTTCAAAGGATAGCTTAAATTAATTTTTTGAAACAGATTTGGGGTGAAGGATTCACAGGAGTATGGCAGTTTCATACCATCTGTTAAACTACCCTGATTCTCTTTCCCTTCTCCATCAGCCCATGAGCAAATCACAGGAGGAGGAACAGAGAGCCGGAGGCAGTTCACTTAGCGACAGTATTGCGTGTGCAGGCAGTGATACTGTGCCGTGACTATGAAGCCACGGATCATACATACTGGTGACTCAACGAAGTGTTGATCATGTTATTTAAAAAAGGACCAGGTTCCTTTGGTGCTTCTAATACAACACAGAGAAACAAAGCACTCCACTTCTCCTGCCTAGGCAAGCATGGAGATGGCCCCATCTGCTTTTTGCCATCGACCAGGGATGTGACCTTGTCAACAGCAGCAGTCTGGCAAAGCATGGCAGTGAGCTTTCTGCTCTGCTTTCTCCTGTAGTAATCCTTTCTGTCCCTCTGTTTCTGAGCGAGCTGCCATCTGCTGTCAGAGCTCAGCAGACACACAGTGCTGGGACTGAGCCAATGCCGGGGAAAGCAGAAGTCAAAGAGCTGCAGAGAAGGCTGCTGAGAGCACAGCAGAAATGCCGTTTGGATGACGTTGTTACTATATCACACATGTATTAATGAGTTAATATATTTAGGTTGCACTGAAATGGAACATCTTTTAAACAAGAACCCATAGCATTTTTGTTGCAGACAATAAGCTGTTTACTGGGGCTTCTGTGTTGTTCCTCCACATGCCATGAGCATGTGTCAGCTGCTTATTTACGCTGGTTTAATGAAAAGATAGACAGGGTCGTGTAAGCTTTGTAATAGCAAGGTCAAGGATTCAGGAAACTGTTCTAAACTGAAGACATGTGAAGTAGGAATATTAAGGCTGAGCCTGAATTTGGCAGGGGCTATGAGAGCATCAGTGCAGAGTCCACTTGAGCCATATAGAAAGAACAGATCTGTGTCACCAATGTAACAGCAACAAAAAAATGGCTGAGAAACAATAAGTCTTCCATTACCACTTGGAATCAAAATCATATCTCGCAATGGAACAAAATACGCAGTGTGGTCTAATAAAATAAAAACAAGAGAAATCAATCCTTGTTGCTGAAGTGACTGTGGAGCTGTGTGGAACCTCAAAGTCATGCTCTCACCTGCTCCTGTTTCTTGGGCTTCAGCTATTACCTAAATTATTCCACGGGATGTTGCATATTCACACCTATCAGTGGTGATTTTCTTAGGAAGGGAATTAGCCACGCAGTATCGGGCTGACTGAGTGGAGTTTGAAAGTCATGGATGTAGAAACAAAAAGGGGAAGTTGGTTAGTGAAAAGAAAAATGAATACAGGAAAAGGGAAAAAAACACACTCTTTTCATGTGTTTTCGATGAAAGAAAAACAGAAACAACGAGCAGGCAAATCCTGGGCACAGGCCTTCCCCCAGGTGACACTGAGGGTTTCTATTTTCAATTGCCAACACAAATATGTGACAGCACTCTGAGGTGGCCATCGATACTGATCTGCTGGGCTTTTATTCCCACAAGCAGGAACATGCCTGATAAACCTATTTCTCAGTGCCCTAGCTATTGAATAATGGCCTGACAGCCACATAGAGGGGACTGAAATCTCTCCCTTTTCTTTGCCCTTGAGTGACCTGAGTCTGGCTGACTGATTTTCAGCTCTGTGCCATTCCTGTCAGCCCACTTTCAGGGGGGTGATGGCCCCGTGTGCTGCCCGGATGGTGCTCAGTGATGGATGTGTAGGACTGCCTCCATGGCTCTGTGGGACAAACACTTTGAGTCAGAGAGAAAAAAATTCCTGGTTGTTTGAAATGCGTGGCAGATTAATGGGCCCACTTTTGTTTAAAAACTGTACAGCAGTTCTTAGCAATGAGGTTCCTCTCAGCTGATTCAGACAGGTCAGGGTTCCAAAGGATATGATTAAATTCCTGTGAAGGGTCTTGCAGCTACTGGGGAATCACAGTGTGATGTGGGACACTTTCCTGCACGTGGTCAGGGCTCTCCATCTACCAACCCTCGCTGTGTCAGCAGGGCACTGCAGGCCATGCTGAACATCCTGCTGGAAACATCCTGCCTGCAGCCAAAGCAGCCCCGCTCCTGCTGAGAAGGAAAAATGTGTCCCCAGGTGAGGGTGGGCTTTGCTATCCCACAGGGTCTTCTGTTTTCACTTTCACCCCTGGTTTTGACCAGCTCCAAAACAGATAAGAATGGTGGGACATGGAGATTTGGAACCCAGGCTAAGAGGAAGACACTGAGGTGCTGGAGTTTGTTCAAAGAATGGGCAAAAGAGCTGTGATGGGTCTGGAGCACGCATACTATGAGCGGCTGAGGGAACTGGGCTGGTTCCATCTGGAGAAGAGAGGGCTCATCAGGAGCTTTCAGGAGCTCCCTACAGCTCCTGAAAGGAGGTGGTAGTGAGGGGATCAGTCTCTGCTCCCAGATAACAGTGATAGGATGAGAGGGGATGGCCCCAAGCTGCATATGCGGATGGTCAGGCTGGAAATTGGGAATAATTTATTCTTCAAAGAGCAGTCAGCACTGGCACAGCTGCCCAGGGAGTGGGGATGTCACTTTCCTGGAGGTGCTCCAGAGCTGTGGGGATGTGGCACTGGGAGACATGGTCAGTGGGCATGGTGGGGTGGGCTGGACTTGGGGGTCTGAGGGATCTTCTCCAACCTGAACGATTCTATGATTTCCCCAGTATAACTCATGATGCTTTTCAATTAGTCACTTGAATTAGAACAATGTAATTTCTATTTCCTAGCAGACAAAGAGGAAATACTTCTATTCCTAGGAATTCCTATTTTGATTCCTAGCAGAAAAGGGAAAATATTAAAGCAAAAGGAATGTTCGCTGTATATTGATCAGTTCACAAAGCTGGAAATGATAGCTAAGTCCCCATAAATTGAATAAACCCAGGGAAATATACATCAGAAGAATTTTATCCTTCTCTGAAGGTTACCTGTAGGTAAGTCGGCCACCTATGAGAAAGTTATTTTGATTTTGTTATGTAGTTCCATGAAAAAATGGATGAAGAGTAAACATCATCTGTGATTCAGCTTGAAAGGTGATATTTCTTTCGTATCTTAGCTTTGAATTATTTAAGAAAATAACAATAAAAGAATGAAAGCAAATAACACGTGTTAAAGACAGCATTTCCTTTAAGGACCGAAATCCCATGCCCTTTCCTGCATTGGTGCTGAACTGGGTTCCCTGTATGGGAATGCACCATTGTGGTACTGGGCATCCTGGGATGTGTCAGCAGCCCCCACACAGCCTCTGATGCTGAATCCCACTGGCTTTATCAAATGTGATGATCTCCCGAAACGCACTTTTGAAAGTTGCACCTTTCCCCCATTTTTTCTGCAAGCCTCACACACTGCCTGTTATTTGCTGTTGCTAAAAGACTTACCAACATGTATTTTCCACATTGATTGAGTGGTTACCTTAATGCTGTCAGACAAGTTAGTGACTTCTAAGAATAGAACTCAGGAAAGAAGACGCTTAGTAAGACTGAAAACACAAAAAATGCCTTTTTTTTCCTTCTCTTTTTGAGGTCTCCATCGCCTTATGTAGCACAGCTCACCCAGCTCCTGACCGTGCCAGAGAAAGGTGGCTCTGCAAGGTGTTTGTTTTACTTGATAAAACCTCAAACTTAGGGAAAAGCTGCCCAAAACAACTGTTAAGAATGCAAAGCAACCACGTGAAAGTTGGAGAATGCTGAAACAAGAGAATCCATGCAGTCTGAGAAAGGCCAACCCTGAGCGAAGCATAAGGCTTCCTCAGAAAGAGAAGAAAAAAAAAAAAGATTGATTGTTAGGAATTCTGACACTGCCCTGATGGTCATCAGACTCTCATCATCAATTTGGACCGTTTTGCATTCATAATGTAAAATTTCTTTTTTTTTTTTTTTTTTTTTTTTTTTTTTTTGTCCAAAATCAACCTTCTTTGCTGGATCTGGCTCTGGACCTTCATTGAGTTGTGCCTGTGGGCCCATCATGGTGATGGGTTCGTTTTGTTACCCAGCACTATGGGCGCTGTCTCACATTCCCACAGTGCCAACACAGCCATCTCAAGCTCACAAGGTGGGAGCATCCATAAGCACAAGACCTTGCTGTACTTTCTGCATGCAGCTACTACCGTAGCACAACAAAATGATCATGAGTTTGACAAAATAAAAATGATCAACATGAAAAGCAAAGACAGTGAATGAGTTCCTCCAGCAGCTGCTGAGCTGATGGCAGAATGCCATTGGGGCTGCGTGGGAGTGGAGCCCCAGGAGCAGCACCGGCCCACCACGGGCTCCACTCAAGACTGGGATCAAGTGGGATCACAGTGGGATGTCTGTGGGGCACTGGGAGTCCCTCGCCAGCTCGTTAATTACATCAGGCTGTGGGTGAATGATCTATTGCATCGGGTTGCATCGGACAGCAGCAAGAACCTTCCATCGGGCCCGGAATTCAGCCGCGCTGTCATAGAGTTGCAATCTGTAGATTAGATCTCACGAAGGCAACTCTGAGAGCACTGAGAAGCACTTGCTATCTGTCCCTGTGGTTATTATGACGATACACATATAAACCTTCCATAGAAGGCTGGAAATGAGATCTTCGCAATGCAAATCAGTTTTCTGACATGCATATTTCTGTTTCTCTGTTAGTCACATGGGAGTTTGGCTGATTAAACATAATTAACAGGATTATTTAATTGAGATCGCCTAGGAGCCAGTTTTGACAGCTCCAGAAGGAAATTCACATTGGTAAACACATGCACATTTGGAAATAAACCATTGGAAGAAGAGTAATCCAACTGGAGCAACTGAGCACAGGGGATACCTTCCCTGTTGGAGAAGCTCACTTCAGAAAGTGAGCACTCCACAAGTCTATTACATCTTCAGTTCAGCTTCACGAGCAGCTGAGTGTGGGGAACTCAATCTCTCAGAAGATCTGCGCCGCACGCATGTGGTCTGACAGCAGCCCATTGATTCATCTGCGTATTGCCATCATGTTTCCAGTAACCCATCGCTGTGGAGGAAAGCAAACACCTTCCTACATGGTGGCTTGTCATGGACAGTGATGACAGCTCGGGGAAGGCTCAGCTGGGCCTTGTGTTATGTACTGAATCATTAGGGGATTGTTCTTCATTTACCGATAGCATAAGATTAATTTGCCAATTTCAGAGAAATTAACTTCATCTTGATAACATGAAATTCAGTTTGGCCACCACTGACCGCACATAAATCCTTCATTGCACCACTCTCCAGTGTACATCAATACCAAGGATTTGCCATAGGTTCACAGTTTCCAACACAGTGATTCTTCAGCTTCTGTAGAGCAGACCTGCAGACTTGCACACTATTTTGTAAGGAACCTGTTTTCATGCACCGCTGAAATTTGCCTACCAGCTCAATGCTCACTGTTTCACAAAACATGGCTTTAACTGCCAATACCACGCATCTCGTGGGCCAACCTACAAGGGGTATTTGTAGACAACCATCTGTATGCTGGCACCGTAACCTCTGTATGTGGGTTATGTTTCTGAGGCTCTTCCTCTAGCACCAACACACAACTGTTCTTACTCATCTGCTGCAGAAATTTGAAAAGATTCTGTCAGTCAGGATGTATGTAGGAGATTCAGTCAACAGAGCACCCAAGTTGAACTGTGTTGTGAAAACAAACAAACAAACAAAAAACATCAAAAATGTTTAAATAAGGTAGCCATCATAGGGTCTGCAGGATGTGATGGCGCTCTGCTCTGCCCAGTCCCCTTGCAGATGAAGGAGAGGAGCAATAGGGCTTACGGCAGTGCTGACATGTCTGCATTCCCTGGGATGTGTGCTTTAGAAGTCAGTGACAGCCTGGGGCATCTCAGGCTTTCCTAAAGGATATCTTCTTACCTTCTTACCAAATGGAGAGAATCCACTACACGAGTTTTCACAGGAATGTGTCCCATTCTCAGGTTTAATTTAAAAAGAATATAATGGACTATTTGTATCATAAACCTGGACGGTCCTTCTTAGACTTGGGTTTGATGTGATCTTATGGAAAGTGAAAAAAACTGGGAATCTCAGGCTGCTGAAATCAGCGAGGTTCCATGGAAGGACAAGGCTCCATGTGCAGTGTTCACAGGGCAAAGTGATCAGAACAAACCAATACAAAGCAGTCAGGCAGCAGCAAAGGGTCACAAACACCAGCAGTGCCGGCCCGTAGGGTTTGGTGTGTGTGCCTCTTGTGTTTGTTGGTGGGGCTTTTACTGTGGGGGTTTTATTCTGTTTTTTTTTTTTTTAATCTTTCGCGCTATAAATAGGCACCATCCCCCAGGGATGCACACACAGCTGTCTGCCACGGCGGTGACTTCTGTCCCACACATCCCTGGAAACGCCCCTGTGGCATGAAGCCCTTCCCTGGTGAAGCCCTTCCCTGATGATGTACTTCCTTCACAGCCATGATGTTGGCTCCAGACGCTGTTTTTCCACCCATATGAGCCCAGCTATGTGCTTACTCTAATGATCTAGATGGAATCCAACAAAATAATCATCCAACTCGCAGTCTCGACGTTTATCTCAGAGGGTCACCCCAGAGTGCAGCACAGGCTGATGTTTTTTCTGGCCAGCATCTTGACTGTAGGACAGTGTGAGTAATTGCCTCGTGCTGCTGCTCTGCATCGCTTGCTGCATGTTGGCTATTTTATTACTAGATTTGATACCTCTATAAGTTTTCCTCCTGGAGCACTCTTTGAGCTCCGCACAGTCCCTCTCTCAGCTCAGCCTCCAGCCTGAAAGAATGCCCAAAACACCAAAAATCTCATCCCAAAATATGCGTGACCATGACAGCTGCACCAAAAATCTTGGGAATTACCGAGGAGGTGACACTGATCAGGGTGGAAGTATGGAAGGAATTATTGAGCTGGGCTAACAAATCAATAAAATGACAAGGAAACAGTTGCTCACGGCTGGAAACTACCACTTAGGTGGATCCCTATAGATATGGAGGAGTGGTGATGTGGATGGAAGAAAGTGTACTGATGCTCTGAATTGATAGTATGTTAACCTGAGAGATGTGCTTTCTACTTTTCCCTCTAACTTTACATTTTAAGCAAAGTCACAGCATTGCCTACAAAGCGCTCATCCCTGTGCCACCATCCCTGTGCTACAGCAGGCAGAAAGCAGGTTGCTCCAAGAGGGCTGACATTTCAGGAGATAAACATAATGAAATTAACAAAACACATCCTAGGAATGAGAGAAAAAAAGCAAAACTTATGTGTGGATTCAGCACATCAGGTAACGCAGGAGCTGACCCGAGGGGGAGCACTGGCTTCCCCAGCCTGCAGTGTGCCCAGGCTGCTGCCTGCAGGCTGAGGGGGCTTTGCTCTGTGGTTCATCCGGGGTACAGCTGAAACAAGCAGGACTGAAGCAGATCACAACAAAGTATAACGTCTGGGGAAAGTTGTTTGCTCTCTGGAGTTGGGTTAGTGGGAAAATACTGAAAGTTTGCCCAACACTATATCCATTTCTAGTAAGCAAGCAATGGGGAGAGAAACAAAACCAAACTGTTTGGTACCTATGTATGAACAATTTCTCAGAAGAGCAGACTTGCAGCAATTCCCCATCAGCTTGGAAAGCCATGCTGAGCCCCTGCTGCAGGACTGCAACAGCCCTACAGCTTGTCATGATTTAAGTTAGCAGTAGCAGACTAAAGAGCAAAGCACATCCCCAGAAAAGAAAGTTGTGGATGGCAATTTATATAAAACTTGGAAATAAAACACAGCACACAGCTGCTTGGTGCCCAGAGCCACGCGTAGCCCAGGAGAGGAGCAGCTCTTTGCCAGGAGTGCTGTGTCCACAACACACCCTGCCGGGGAGCCCACCTAGGGACAGCTGCTCCACAAAAGTCATTTTGTGCTCACAGTCCAGCAGGCTTCTGAATCACTGTTTATCAGATTCCCCCACTGCTGTTATTAATTAGCTTGTCCAGTGCACCGGCAGCTCTGCTCACATTAAAAGAGATCTGTCTGCTGCTCTCCTGCAGTTTGGGGACGGCTGCCTGCCTGGCTGGAGGGGCACTCAGCGCTGACTGTAGGTCTGGATGGGACAGCACACAGGAGGAGGCGCTGGAGCTGGAGGCTCAGGTAACCATCTTTTCTTCTGCACACTTTCCCTGCTGCTGTTCCACTCAGAGAGCCACGATGCTGTGCCAAAGCTCAGTGCTGCTGGCTGTGGGCAGCCTGACCAGAGCCGAGCTGCACGTGTGCTCCTGAACCTGAGACACTGCAAGTGTATTCCGGACTTCATTCATTCGTTCGTTCGTTCGTTCATTCATTCAGACTTCACTCACAGAATTCCATGTAGAAACTGCACAGAATAATTGCAGCAGTTTTAAGAGGAATGTTCAGGATTGTAAACCTTACAACATTGAGGACTGCCGCCCAGGTTTCTGGGGGAGTCTGTCCACTTTCTTTCTTCCTTCAAACTTTTAGAAGTGCTGAGGGATTAATATAGAAAAAGATGTCGTTCTCTACTGTCTGTCTCTGTGCATGTCTGTCTGTGATCCACAAACAGATCCTCTCCTAACTTCACACACACTTGCACTTTCTTGCACCGCTTGCTCCCCTTACACCTTATCTTCATTAAGGGGTTGGAAGCACACAGTGCAAAGGGGTTCGGGTACAGTATGGACAAGGTTGCCCTTGGAGTAGAAAATACGTAGACTCTTAATCATTTGAAAAAACCAGCAGATTCCATTCTTCAGGTAAATCTTCCCCGCCTCCCCTTCAGCATGAGCATGTCTGTGGTGAGATATTAATCATTTCCTCCTGCCAGCAGTGTGTATATAAGAGGAACACAGGGCAGAGCACACACAGCTCACACCGAAGCACAGCTCCACGATGCTGGCCCAGCTCACTATTCTGCTTGCCCTCGGGGTGCTCTGCAGCCCTGCGCCCACCACAACATACTCCTGCTGCTACAAAGTGTACACCATCCTGGAAGAAATAACGAGTCACTTGGAGAGCACAGCGGCCACAGCAGTAAGTTCCTCTTGGTGTCTTGCACCCGGCTGCCTGCTGTCCCAGTGTTTGTTCCAAGGTTGCTAACTGCATTTTCTCTTCCCCAGGGTCTGTCCTCGGTACCCATGGACATCAGGGTAAGAAACCACATTTCTTCTCCTTGCAGTGGTTGCCTCAGCTCCCAGATTTCTTTTCTGCTTCACAACTTAGATAGCACTACATTTGCCCCAGAAATCTGGGGAAGGGTATTGCAAGGGTTCACAGAGCTGCTGCTGTGGCATCCTTGGGATGGCTCTGTGCAAGCAGGGGTCTCACTGGGGCACAGTCTCTCTGTAGCCCCAGAATGCAGTTTTAGCTCATAACTACTACTGGGGCTACACCCCATACAGACCCATGGCTGTACTCTCCCGCAGCCCCATGGAAAAAGTCATTTCCATAGAGATGAGCAGCACAAGTGAGAGGGAGGAGCCCATCTCCTGTACGAAGAGAGCAGGAGGCAAACAGCATCAGTGCCTCCTGCCTTTTGGGGGGGGGGGGGGGGGGTGGTTTCAAGCACCCACCAGCAGCAATTGTTACGTGCAATCCACCAGGACAATTCCAATGTGTTTTCAGCAGAGATAGGACAGCCAGAACACAGATAGGATTGCTCCTCCCTTCCCTTGAGGACCATTTCCCCATTGGACCCCTGCAGGCTGTAGGGCCCCGGCAGCACCTGCAGCTCTGCAGGAGGCAGCAGGGCTGCCTGTCTATAGCATGCTTCCAAACCAACACTACACATTTTATCACCATTTTCTGAATTTGACGTCCAGTAAATTGCTGAATAGAAAATCGGGAGTTGTGCTTGAAAACACGTCTCTGAATCCCATAGGTTATTGTTTTTGATGGGTATGTCTAAATTCCTGGGATACATAGCACTGTGCACATGGTCCTGATGTATCCCACGGCTGTTGAAAACAACTGTATGCTTGCTCTTTCAGGATAAAACCTGTCTGCGTAACAACCTGAAAACATTCATAGAGTCCTTGAAAACAAATGGGACAGAGGAAGAAAGCGGAATCGTCTTTCAGCTGAACAGAGTTCACGAGTGTGAACGCCTCTTCTCGAACATAACTCCCACCCCCCAGGTAAGGCTGGTATCCTGCTGCTCAGCTGCACACACTGGATCAGCTCTGCAGGGACACAGTGCCTGGATGGGCACAGCTCTGCCTGCTGCAAGCTCTAGACATCTCATGTCCTCATTGATAAGAAGGGCATAAATAGGCATTATAATCTCATTTGAAAATTGGTAAGATGGCTATGACTGCCCGCTTTCTACCTTGAACGCTACGCTCTTCCACGTGCTGCTGCTTTCACTGCTGTAATCTCAATTGTAAGAAAGATAACGATGTGAAAACCAATCAGATCCGGGCAGCAGTGCCGGCAGAGATCCATCTCAGGATGTGCACTGTGGCCGTGCCCAGCACTCCAAGTGGAACCAACAGACACAGCCCTGGGGCATAGAGAGCTGCCCTAAGGAGCACACAGCTGGAAGTGACAGCCATACCCATGGGACTAAGTGTTGCTCTCCGTTTGTTTTTCAGGTTCCTGATAAGGAATGTAGAACTGCACAAGTATCGAGGGAAAAATTCAAAGAGGCATTAAAAACTTTCTTTATTTACCTCTCTGATGTGCTCCCAGAGGAGAAAGACTGCATCTAACCCAGGAAATAACTCTACTGCAACTGAAAATGTGATTCTACTATTAACTTAATCTCAGGAATATTGATTATATTTATGGACGGGTGTGTATATTTATACGTAAAATGTGTGTTTTTATATATTTATATAAATTATGTTGAGAGTCCTGCTCTCTCTAATGACTGAAACGCACTACTCAGTCAAAAGACTGAAATATTTTAAATGAGCTTTAAGTATTTTATACGGTCATACTAGTTTAACTCATGTCATATCACTCTGTAATGCAAAATGTTATTTATTTATTTATTTATTTTTATTTTTCTTAATGGATACTTTGAAATAAAATATTTATTGCGACAACAATGTACTTACATTGGTTCTTTAGGATACTGGTGTGTATTGGGGTGTGGGGGATGCAGCTCCCTTCCCCTTTCCCTTATCAGTGCCCAGGCACATCTGTTTGGCTTGGTGTTGCTCAGAGATGGGCATAGCTGCCCTGCAGGATGGGGACAAGGACAGGGATGGGGGCAAGGATGGGAACAGGGCCAGGAATGGGGACAGGAATAGGGACAGGGATGGGAATCGGAACAGGGATGAGGATGGGGATGTGAATGAGGTCAGGAGTGGAGACAGGGATGGGGATGGAGAGAGGGACAGGTGGTGCTGAGGCCCTCACTGGCAGAGGCAGGCCCATGGCTTCACCTTCCTCTTGGCCCCAGGAGCAGCCTTGGGCAAAAGTCTCCAGCTCCATCCTGAGCCCCATCCCTGCTCCGGTCCGGGCATTCTAGGCTAAATTACTTTGATGAATAATAACTTGAACCTCTGCGAGATTTATTTTTGACTAAGCAGAATGATGTCACCCAAGTGTAACCAAATTCTAAACACTGCAAACACAAACACTTCTCTGTCAACCCCAGTTGCTTTCCCTTGGTTGTCCCAGCTGACTGGAGGAGTTTCCCACATTCTACATGAGCTGACTTATTGAACTGAATGAGACAATACTTGTTTTCCGAATTGTTTAGGTATCCATGGCTATGGGAGGCACTTGGAAAGTGTGTACACTTGTAAATCTACTTCCGAGTTAATATTTAATAAAATTATGTTCAAGAGGAATGTAACTGCCCAGCCTGGGCTGTAAGGATGTATGCCATGCGTAGCATGTATTGACACAACCATTACTAAATATTTGTAACCCTTCATGAAAGTAAATGGATCTTTCCAGAAATAAATCTTCCAGAATTCAGCGGCTGTGTCGGTGCTTTTTCTTTCCAAGGGGTGGTTTCAGAGATCCCCATCATTCGGGGGGGACACGCAACACCAGGTGGGATGGACACACGGATGCTGCGGTGCCCACCCATGCCCCCTGGCAGCTCTCCCAACAGCCCAGGGCAATGCAGCAGGCGGGGGGCACTGAGAGGACAGAACCTGCTGGCAGCTCCCCAAAGCCACCAAACCACAGCCACCACAGAGCATTCAAATACAGAATGCAGTGTACAAAACCTCCAAGAGGTGCTGGCTCCTTGTGGGCTGCTCTGTGCAGTAGCCTCAGACAGAGAGATGGATAGATGGATGGAGAGATGGATGGACGGGCAGACGGATGGACAGATGAACAGACAGAAGGTTGGACAGAGGGATGGATGGATGGATGGATGGATGGATGGATGGATGGATGGATGGATGGATGGATGGAGGGGTGGATGGATGGACAGACAGACATACGGATGGATGGATGGACAGACAGATGGACAGACTGATGGATAGATTGGCAGATGGATAGATGAATGGACGGAAGGATGGACAGACAGATGGACGGATGGACAAACAGATTGACAGAAGAACAGATGTTTCCCCACAGCAACCCAGCAAAGCTCCACAGCCACCTGCACAGGGTGTGCACTGCATTCCCACCAGAACTGGATGGCTGACACTGAGCCATGGACCTCTTCCCTAAAGCAGTGAAATAGGGAGCGAATGCCTGGCTGCACCCCATGCATTAAGCAGCACAGTCTGTGGCCCTTAGTGATCTCACTGGCACTTCAAAGATCCCAGCAGTAACAAGAATCACCCCACAGACTCCTGCTGGTACCGAGTGTCAGTGGTTTGAATTAGCAATGAAGTGTTTAATTTTTCACATGCATTATTTTAAATCCTGCCTGAATATTTTACACTCTAATTCATCCTTCAGATAAATGGGAAGTTGTGGGTTCACAGGCATATGAAAACAAGGAAAATTCCTGTGTTTTAAGTAGAAAGCATTACTCAAGCTCAGCATTCCCAGCACAGCAGTCCAGGAAATTCTGAGAAGCACAAAAGGGAAAAGTGAAGCGTCAGTAACCAAACTCAGCACCGGGCTGGCTCCAGATGGACACAGACTGAGTGTTGCCCAGGCAACAGACGGCCGGAGCAGCACCTGCAGGATAGACCCAGACCCCATGGCTGTGATGCTCTCAGGATGCAGCCCCTTCTCCCCACCACCCCATGGGGCTCTGGTGTGCCTCAGCCCTGAGAAAAGCTCAGCTCAACCGGCATTTCCAGAGCCCTGCCCTCAGCTCCATCCCACTCCAGCTCGTCAATAACCCAAATATTGCTAAGCCCATCAGCAGACTGATGTGCAAACAGAGGTGCAGGGGCTGCCCAGCCTCAGGCAGACAGCACACTCATGTTGCTGGCGTGACTTCACTGATGGATGGAGCACTGATGCCACATTGCTGCCTCATTGCTGTAACACTGCTGATAGGAATCTTGCATCATCAAGCTCGGTGAAGCGCACCTGCCTTCAGACTTTGCCTCCTGAGGGCAGCTGCGGAGCTGCTCGCATGGGAAGGGTTTTTGTTGTGAAATTGTTGTTGTGTTTCATACATCCCCAGAGGGAAAGGTGAGCACCAGTTCTGCACAGTGGAAGGGACTTGTGAGGTCATGATGCAGCAGTGAAGGTCACTTGCAAGGAGCACACTCAGCTTTGGGAAGCTGCTGCTCATTTGATAAGAGAGGAGCTCCTCACAGTAACACCTGCTCTGGTCTCACAGGACCAGACCCAGCCACGACCCTGAGGCCATGCCATGCATCCTGGTGCCCAGGCACTTCTCCTGCAGAGCCACTTCCCATTGCAGCCTGGATCAGATCCCCATCATGCAGAGCAACGGTGTCCCAGCTTCCTGCTGGAGGGTCCCTGGGGCAGAGCTGTCCCCCTACTCCATCCCTCCCCTTCTCCTCTCCTGCCCAACACTGCTTCGGGTGATGTCTCCTAGTCTGAAAGAAGGAACAGTGCCTCAGGGATGGTATCACCCTCCTGATGGAGTCGATGCTGCTGTCACAGCCAGGTGAAGGCAGCTCGACTCCATCAAGCTGCAGTCAGCTGCTGAATCTGGATTCATATTCTTCAATAGAAATTCCCCTTCTTCCTTTCATGAAAGATTTGGTGGATTACTCATTCTCCCTGATTATTTTGTTCCTATTTTATCTCCATCTTTTATTAGTCACTTGTCAGAACTTATAAACTATTTACATTTTCTGCCAAATGTTATCTTGCTTTCACACAATGGTGTTCGGAATACAGTCCTTTTCTCAATAATAAGTGGTAGTTTTGCAACTGAGAAATTAATTGTCCCTTCCTGCTGGCCCGCTGTCGGAGCCAAATGTGAGATGGTCGGTGGGTGGGGCAGAGCACTCAAAAACACCATTACAAATTGTTTGGATCATTTGCAGGGTTTCAGACAGTGCCTTCTCCGGCTGTGAATCACTGCTGTTAAACACTGCCCGGCTGCTCGCCTGCACTCCAGCCAAAGGCTCCGCACATGTCTGAGAGCAGCAGCAGGACTGCAGGAAGTGAGGGTGCTCCCAAGGAGCACAGGGGTTCCCGGGGAGCTGGGGAAGCATGGAGCTGTGCACCAGCCCGCTGCCACTGGGCAGGCATAGGGGATGCTTGTGAGATCTCAGGTTTTGGAATTCAACAGTGGCACGGGCTGCCCAGGGAGACAGTGCTACCCATTCCTGCTGACAGTACAGGTCAGGCTGAGGGGCTCTGAGCACTGAGCTGTGGTGGGACCGGGTGGACTTCAAGGTCCCTTCCGACCCAAACCAAGCTATGAATCCATGAAGCTCCAAATTTCTAGTTGTGCCTGAAAGGTGAGGAGCTTTGGCACTCCAGGACAGCACTGCTGAGCAAGCAGGGAATTTTCCCTTTCTTTCCCCAAAGCTGGTGAGCCACAAAAAAAGCCCATGAATCCAAAGGCATCCAGACCCGCTAATCCCCCCTAAGAGAGGCTGCCCAGGCACAGTTCCCAAGACAAAAGCAATGCAGGCAGGGGTCCAGCAGCCAAGATGCAACAAATGAGTTGGCCCTGGACTAATTTCTGAGCTCACGCCTCTGCATAACGCTCTCTTGGCAGTGTGAGGGAAGGGCATGCCACTGTGACTCACAGGTATTTTCTGGAGTAATCACAGAGGAAGCCGTAAAAAAACAAGGGGAATGCCTTTCTGTTAGTGAAAAAGCCATCCTGTGCCCAGCGGTTATCCCAAGGCGCACAGCCCTGCGCGTGGCTTCACCCGGCCGTGCTGCGCTCGGGGCCGCTTCCAGGCACAGCCCACTCTGCAGACAGCAGGCAGGGACCGGCAGCCGCAGCCAGAGCACGGCATGGGGAAGGAACGTGCTGTCTTCGGCCGGGAGCGGGCTGCACAGCTGCTGCAGATGCACTGGCTGAGCACAGTCGCCGGTGGCAACGATTTTACTTTCTGCTGTTTCTAAACAACATTAGAGCTCCCCCTGAGCTGCACGGGGAAGCTCGATTTTCTTCCTTCTGCAGGGGCAGACCACAGAGTTACAATGCTTTTAACTCCTTGCAGTGCTGAGACAGGAAGGTGTTGATGCTGCTGTGCAAAGTGTGCTGCAAATGCTATAAATGCATTTCAGCCTCCTACATCCAGAAGATGCATGGGAGGGCCAAGCAGGGGAGCCAGGAGCCCATCACATCTGCCTGGACGTCCAGGAGTGCTGCTCTTAGCTATCAGCACGGGGAGAAGCACAAACACCTACAGGTTGCACAGGAGCACGTAGATAGAGGCTTGATGCAAGTGTGAGGAGTTTGCTTGGAGGAGCAAAAGGGATCCTTAGTCAGTCACAGAATCACAGAACATCCAAAGATGGAAGGGACCCATCAGGATTGTTGAGTCCAACTCCTGGCTCCACGCAGGACCACCACACAGAAATCCCACTTGTTCATTTTCCCCTCATATTCTGTTATTTTTGCAGTTTCACGGTGAATTTTCTATTTGGCTTTCAGTTAATGCTTAACAGGCCCAGTCCCCTTTTTGCTCATTAACTGAATGCTCCACTTGGGGTGGACCCGGGTATTTCAGATGGCTCTGCCCGGTGAAATCATATCAGTGAAATCACATCGGTGAAATCAGATTGGAGCCCCACGTCACCCTCACACAATCCTGCCCGAATTTTTTGGCGGAGGTGGGGTTGGCTGCAGTGCTACTGGGAACTCCCCGCGCCCCCAACATCCCGCAGAAGCGATCCCTGTGCTGCAGAAAGGAAAGAAAGGTCAGCTCTGATCCTGCCATGAGATGAGCAGAGTGGCCACAGTGGTTTCTGTTCTGAATGTCTGCAAATGAGTCAGCGTGTTGGAGGCCAACCCTAGGTGTACGTACAGCACACCGCAAGTTCCATCCTCCTTTCTGATGCTATCAGGTCTTTCTTTTTCCACCCTGGCTGCAATCTAAGAATGTATTTGCATGTCATTAGCTGCTATAAAAAGAATAAAGAGAACAAGGTGGGGTTCCAACCAAGCGGTTCTTTTTTTTTTCCAGCAGTAAAAGTCTGTGCTGCCCACTCCTTTCCCTTCTGCCCTTCCTGCAGAGACTCATTTCTTCAGCCAGGTGTGAGATGAGCATCAGTTCCCACTGCCTTCTCCAAGGAAAGAGATTCCTCCACACCTGGCTATGATCAATGCACAGAATGTACACTCATCCACACGACACCTGAGAGCTGTGAATTCCCTTTGAAACGCTCTGTTTTTTCCCCACCAACCTCAGCAGGGCAGGCCACGCACAGAGCCATAGACACCCTTTCTCTAGGAGAGCAAATGGAGGAGAGGGCTGAGTCAGTGCTTCTGCTTCCCACTGTGAGTGATGCATGGCCTCCGTGGACTCTTTACAATCAAAAGAGAGTTTTCTATAAAGAAAGCAGATGAGCATCTATGGGGATGGGTGTTCCCCACTGAATGGATGCAAATCCCTTGTTGGCCTGAGGCAGAGCTGGCCTTCCTCTGCTCACCACCAAAGTAGCGCAGTGGCTCAGCCTGAGCTACGGGATAATGTCCCTCTGCTGACTGCAGGGAAAGTGGGGAAGCGGTGTCAGGGGGCTGCAGCAAGGCAGGAAACCAATCCATGCAGCAGCAGAGTCGTGCAGGCAGGGAGGACAGGCTGCCCTGCACCCCATGCCTGCTTTCAGAAGGGCTCGTGCAGCCCACCAGCTTGTAAATGTGAGTGGTGTGAAGCACTAAGAGTATTAATTAAGGGAGAAGTATAAAATCATAAAACAGTTTAGGTTGGTAGAGACCTTTAAAGGCCATCTCATCCAATCCCTCTGCGATGAACAGGGACACCCACTGCTCCATCAGGTGCTCAGAGCCCCTCCAGCCTGACCTGGGATGGGGCACCACTGCCTCACTGGGCAACCTCTGCCAGTATTCAATCTAAACCTCCCCTCTTTTAGTCTGAAATCGTTTCCCTCTGTCCTACCACACGGACCCTGCTAAAGAGTCTGTCCCCTCCATTCTTACAGCCACTTTAGGTACTGAATGACCACTCTCAGTTCTCCCTGGAGCCTTCTCTTCTCCATCCGCACGGCCCCAGCTCTCAGCCTGTCCTACAGGGGAGGTGTTCCATCCCTTGGATCATTTCTATGGCCCTCCTCTGGACATGTTCCAACAGGTCTGTGTCTATCCTGTGCTGAGGACTCCACATCTGTATGCAGCGCTCCAGGTGAGGTCTCCCAGTGCAGAACAGAGGGGCAATAAATGAGCGTTACTTTGAGTGATCATAATAACAAATAGAGTACATGTAAGCATGAAGGTCTGGGTTATGTTTAGGTAGCTTTATCTTGTACCAATACTTCTAGCATCATAAAATTGCTTCAGCCTCTGAAAGCAAGATGGGCTCAAACATCTGAATTGCATAGCAGCCACTGAACTTCTGGGGGAGTCTTTATTTTAAACACATGTAGTTTCCCCTCAGATAAGAAAGTAACAGCTTCCACTCTACAGGTGACTTCTCGCCTTCAACTTGAGCTTCTTTGTGGTGAGGTATTAATCATTTCCTCGCACGGCGCACGTATAAAAGGAAGCCAGGATGCAGCCATACCCAGCCCACGAGAGGAGTGCAGTGCCTCGCCACGATGCTGCTGCTGCTCTGCCTGCTGCTGTCCTGCTGGGCCCCCAGCTGCCCCAGCCCCCTGCCGCTGGACAAGGACTGCCCCAGCACCTCCTCCCTGTCAGAAGTCATTGAAGATGTTGAGAAACTACAGGTTCGCCTGTTCTGTTTGTTTGGTTTTTGTTTTTGCACGCCTGAGTTTTTGTTCTGGTGGAGCATTTTCTAATGTGGTTTTTTAACAATCTCTTGCAGGGCAGCAATGAAGCCATACCTCCGGTAAGGTTATGTTTCAGCTCACATTGCAATGCTTCATGCCCATGATGTGGCCATGTGCTTTTGGAGATGGAAGGAGGATCTGGCAGTTGGCAGAGCCCATCCTTTGGCATGCTCTCATGCTCTCGGAAGAGGTGTCCCCTGGCTACCGTGCCACCAATGGGCTGTGATGGTTGCTCCTCTATGGGCTTCACTCAAGGCAAAATCTTTCCCCTGAAAAACCAATGCTCAGGTGCTGCCTTGATCAGAGCCACGTGTAGAAGCTTGCTTCCACCAACATTGGCTCTCGTTCTTATCACAAGGCAGATCAGAGCCCCTTCTGAAGGCACTGGGGACATGGCCAGTGGGCACGCTGGGGATGGGTCAGTGGTTGGACTCAGCGATCTGAGAGGTCTTTTCCAACCTTAGTGATTCCAAGAGGCGGTACAGAAAAGATGGGAATGACTATGCTTTGTTATTGCAGAATAATATAATCCTCATGATGGAGCAAGGGGAAGAGAATGCAGTCACCTACCTGGAAGAATTTATTAGGGCCCTGGAAAGCAGCAAAAAGCAGATAAAGAAAGACTTTCTCAGGAATCTCCAGAAAATCTATTCTACCGGGAAGAACTGCACCGGGTGGCTGGTAGGTCCGGGGTGGATTTTCTGCTCACAGTTCTGTGGGGTTTGAGTTGGTACAAATCCCAGTGTTTGTCCAGGCAGCAGCAAAACGTGTGCACTGCTAAAGCACACAGCTGCCTCCTGGTTTGGTGCCTTCATGGTATTAAAAAAGACAGAACGAAACTACCTACAGTCGAGAAACAAAATACAACTCACATGTTCAAATTACGTTGGTTTGACTCTTCTCCTTTGTCCGTCCCCCAGATACATAACTGGGAGCCAATGGAAAGCGATGACTTTTTCAAGAATTTTGAAGAACTATTGAAGTTCCTGAACATGTATGGTGTCTCAAAGAAGACGTCATAACTGTGGAGCAGCCTGCCATGCCGTGGAGCTCCGCGCACCCTCCTTTGCACATCCTCATTGACAAGCAAAGCTCCTGGGAGATGTTATTTATTCCTCTAATTATTCATATTTATTCTATTTATTGGTAGGAACTCCAAGTTATTTATTTTTATGATGAAGAAGTGCATTAACTGTTTAATTCACTCCATTGGTGTGTGGGGAGGAGCCCCGTGGATCTCACTCCCTCTCCCCGCACACCATTCTGTACCACCCCATCCCTCGCCACACATTGGGGTCAGCGCTTTGTTCCTGCACCCGAAGCTTCCAGATGTGTTCAGTGCAATTTTGCATCTTTTTAGGAGAGTCGATTGCAATTTTTGGAGAACTTTCTCCTCCAAGGATGGGATGGTTGCTTTTAAATGATGCCAATGTGCCTCTGTGAGCTGAAGAACGTTGTTGTGCTGTAAAGGCAGTGACAATTGCTTTAAAATATAAGAAAAATTGAGGTGCAAACTGCTTGTTCTCAAAGACCCGAGTGCTGCCAAGACATCACGTATGCAATTCGTACAGTAAAATATTTGGGAAATTTGCAAGCAGAACTCTATGAAATGTAATCAAACTCTAATGGGATCTATGCAAAATAAATCTCTTGCACGAATGTGTAACTGTCATCATTTCCTTTGTGGTGATTTATGGTGATTTAAGGAACACTTGATTGGAAAACGCCGGGCTGATCACGTCAGTCCCTCCTAATGATGAGGTTCTGGCAGTTTGGGGGGCAGCTTTAGAGATGGTTGATGCCTCTTTGTAGGGTCCGGACACCATGAATCACCGCATTTGTTTTCCAGTTGGGATGAAATCAGCCCATATGGCTGTTCCGTTGTGCACTGTGGGGCAGACAGCTGACTGCAGCCCTTCACCTTCCCCCTGGCTGGATGTTCTGTCTTCAGGAAGATTCATCCGCACAGAAGAAAGAGAACACGTGGTGAACTTCTCCTTTGGGGCAGGATGGGATGGGAGCAGCCCCAGCCCACAGCTGCACCCACATTCCTACGGAGCATCGCACGCATACCTTCCTTCCAAGGGATTTTCCTGCTGGAATTTCATTATTTCACAGTCCCATCATCACCACCTACTGCTGCACATCTGGAGAAAGCTTTCCTAAGTGCTTTGCTTGAGGGAGGGCATCTCCAGCAACAGCACTCGTGCCTACAGAATGCCCCGCAGATCGCTGCTTGCAGAAGAGGCCCGGGGAATGCCACAGCCCACAGAAGGCTCTAGAGGGAGCTGACACATCTGAACGGTTTGCTGGTGTTTTTAGTAACCACTGGAGAGGAGTTTCTCGAGGGCTGCGGAGGGACAGACACGGCAGACAGAGTGTGAACAGGGGGAAAACCAAAAGGTGTCATTACCACTGCACATCCCAAAGGTATTCCAGAATATATCATTAGCCAATGCTACCAAAGTACTGAGTGCTCAGAAGAAGCCACTCAGTGTTGGTGATCCATGTCAACACCACTCGTTCTGCAGGAGTGCAGCCCACTGAGTGCAGTGGTGCCAGATGAGGAATAAACACAGGCAATGGGATTGACTCCAAGCCAAGTAAGTGGTAGCCAAAACCCAATGGATGCAAAAAGACGATGTGATTTTAACACTGTAAGCAAGGACGTTTACAGCCTTCCAGAGAGGGAAGTGGTGCTTTGAGAGGGGCCACAGTCCGGTGCAATGTGGGGAGATGTGGCCAAGGGCTCCAGTTATTTCCAAGGGGACCACAGCCACACCCCGATGGTGCATCCTTATTGCCCATCGAAAGCCTCTCCATGTACCGCTGCCATCCCTAGCGCTGTAACCAGGTCCCCCCAGCGCGGCTTTTCGAGCTCCCAGAGCATGCCACTCGTCTCGCTGAGGCTGATGCATCGCAGTCGGTGCGTGCTGAGGTTTGGCAAGCGCTGCTCCGCAGGAAATAAAGCAGCAGCAATACCAGCGGCGCGCGTGCTGCTGGCGCAGGCTGCTCTCTAGGCGGCACTCCTCTCCTGCCGAACGCCCGTAGCGTGACACGAGGGCTGGAGGGAGGAGAGGAGGGGCCCCGCGGTACCGTGCACGGAGCTGCAGAGGCTCAGGCTGGAGGAGCACGGAGAGGCTGCGAACAAAGCTGCAGAAGGGACCGTGTGCCTGAGGGTCCTGCCGCTCCTTCCGGGAATGCTGCAACCTCTGTGCGCAAACACCAAACCTTAGGCACTTGTGGTTTTGCTGTACTTCGGAGGGCTGTGAGTGCTTGCTTCCCCCACCTCGCAGTGCTCCCCACTGGCAACCACAGAAGGTCTTCACATGGTTACAAATGCCAACAGCTTTTCTCATCACGTTTTTGGTACAGAGCATCCTCCTGTTACAAAGAACCAAGGACCACAGGGAGGTTAAGGATCAGGCGATTCCTGCCACAGCCAGCACACGGCACCAGCAGAGCAAGACACAGGATCCCATGGGATGGGCACGCACAGCACTGTTGTATTGATAACATCTCAGTGCTTCTCTCTAACAGCTTTAACTCCCTTTGGTGATGGGCCAAGGTGGTCCTTCCAAGCGGATGAGAGAGGATGCTTCCAAATCTGGCGTGAAAGTTTCAGAAAATGGGTTTAGTTGGTGTTGGTATTTGCCTAATGGTTTGGCTGAAGATGCAGCCCACACTGTGTCTTGCACATTGTGGGTCGAGCTGTTACATCCTCATACAGAACACAGCAGCAGTGAACAGCTGTCAGCAGCTCCCTCTGGGGCAAACATCCAACCAAAGCACGGGAAAGGCAAAGGAGATGCAGGTCCTGCCCTCACCTCCTGCTCCATGCCATTGCCAGGAGGCTCTGAAGCTTACATCAGAGAAAGCAGAGAAACCTTCACTGGTTTTCTCACTGTTCACTGTACCATCTTAGCACATTTAAACATTCTCTTCAACGACTCATTTTAATCACCTCTACCCCAAGCTGCTGGACAGCCAGAGCCTGCAGAGCCCGAGCTCCTTGGTGGGGAAGTGAGGGGCCAGGAGCCATTTCCTGAGCAATGTGGGGCTGAAGTTTGTGGTTTTTTTTTTTTTTTTTAAGAGAATGACTCAGAACTTTGTTTAGTGAGGGGAACCATGGCAGAGCTGGTGGGCACCTCCCATACAGCTGCTGCTGGAGAACCTTCACACAGTGCTGGAGGAGAGCAGCACCCACTCTGCCAATCGGCAGAAAGCGAGCAGCAAAGTGATGGGAACAAAGGGAACGTGCAATTATGTGTTTTTCTAGTAGGGACAATCCAAAACATATATAGACAAAGAGCTTAAAACACCATCCAACCTCAAAATTTCTTATTACATTTAGAGCTCTCCAAAGTAAAATGCGGGCTGAACCAACAGCAAGGATTTCCCTAATCACTTCCAGTAAAACCAACCTGCCACTCCTGCACTT
This sequence comes from Gallus gallus, assembly GCF_016699485.2. Taxonomy (NCBI): domain Eukaryota; kingdom Metazoa; phylum Chordata; class Aves; order Galliformes; family Phasianidae; genus Gallus; species Gallus gallus. Next base: position 16,331,071 of record NC_052544.1, read on the forward strand.
CAGCAGGCATTTTCTTTGAAATACTGCCTCCAAAAATCCAACAGATTTAGAGAAGGAAAGGGAACACGTGGGACCTATTTGGGCCAGACGCTCTGCTGGCACAGGCTGATGAGGATATTTGCAAAGCCCTGCACTGATGTGCTCCAGCTGAGAGCCTGGCTCTGCGCTAACCCTGTCCCAACAGCACTTGCCAAGCTCACTTCTGCCATTGCAAAACGCCTTCCTTACAGCTCTCAGCTGAAGTCAGAGCTGCTACAGAGCAGACAAGGAGTGGGGCAGCAGGGGCTGTGCTGGCAGACATCAATGTCTCCCACTGTTCCACTTGGCAGCTCCAGTGCTGGTCACCAATACTTTCACTTTTCTCCATGGCCAGGAGTGTTTTCTCACCGCAGCCTCCCTCAAATGCCACTCCTTGTATGAACCATACTATCCCTTTCCTCCCAGCATGGAACGAGTTACATGACTTTTTTCCTTTAGAGCTGCAAGATTGCAGAGCTACCTCAGCTCTGGTTCCCCAATTGCTCTGAAGATTCTGCTTTCCCAACACCGCATTACCAGGAGGTGAACCCCTCCTGCATTCCCCTGCCCTGAGCCCACCTTTCCCTGTTACACCCCCCCAAGCACTGCTGCAGTTTCCACCTCATTCCAGCCCCTTTCCCCCTGGCTCACATGTTCACAAGTGCAAGTGAAACCAAGCGCCAAAACTGCCCCCGTGAAGTGCTGTGTAAGGGCCATACAATGAGCCAAACGATCCATTCTATAGACAGCTCCCCCAGAATGCTGAGCTGCAGTTGACAGCTGAGAATGAAGACTCACACAGCACTGTCAGAAAAATTAGCGATGTCCAGATAAGTTCTGCTCCCCACTCTTACTAATTATGGTGAACAAAGGACCTTCTGTTTTACTGACAGGTCAGAGAAAAGACATTTCCCATCAGAAATGGCAGGGCTATGCATTGACATGAACCTCTGCTCCCACATTTCTGCTGAGGTCACACTGCAGACAATCGCTTTGCTCCTGAGGGCTCCATCTTCAGCTGGCATCAGCCACAGAGGCGCTCAAACCATTAAAGCAGGATAAAATGCAGCAATATAGGATGCAGTCTCCTCTGATGGGAAACAACGGTCTTCCCCACTGTGTTACTCCAAGTAGAATAATTTCCTTGGGCATTAACAAGTCCTGCTTTGGCAGCACCTTGCACAACATTAGTGCCCCCGTATGGCTCCCGCTTGCATAGAAGCACTGCCCCCAGGGTTAGAGGCTCTAGGAAGTTTACAGGACCATTAATCTGTAACCGTCTCAGATCAGATATGCTGCTCATTCGAAGGCTCATGTTGTCGCCTATTTTCTACTTTATCGATTTGTAAATGAGATAAGACAGTAATCACATCCTGCCCTTACTGAGCTTCTCTATATAAGCGAGCCCAGCATCCGCCAGAAGAGAGGAGCCTGAATTCAACGTGCTCTCCAGGTTGGGATCCGAGCCTCCAGTCCAGCACCTTCCAGATGCATCCATCCGTGCTGCTGCTGCTGCTGTGCGGCTGGAGCGCGTCCAGCCACAGTCTGCCTCCGAAGGAAGTACCGCTTCTGCCAAGCACGAATAAATCTGCCATCATTGATGAAATGCTTTGCTTACTTGAAAATGAGGACGCATCTTTAGATGTAAACCCCTTTCCACTTGCCCTGCACCAGGTTTGCTTCTTGAGGTGATTTCCAATTTGTAACATGGAGATTTCTGTCTTTTTCAGAAGCAGCTCGCCACGCCGACCTGCATAAGGGTAAGGAGCGGCCGTTTCTCATTTCTTATTGCCAGGTGGACTCACGGTTTACCAACTTACTGTATAACTGAGAGGAATACTCCAGGGACATTTGAAGGCAGCGTGTCCAATGGCAGCAAAGGGCTTGCTGGGCTCCAGCACAGCTCTGTGAGCCGTGAGGCAGGGGGGACCTGCACTCAGAAACCTGGCCCAGGAGGGGCACAGGGCCACCACGAAGACCCAACGCTGGCTCAGGGACAGCCCTGAGTGCTCTGCTTGCTTTCCCTATATATCACATCATATTGTTCAAAAAATTGCTTGAATGTGGCTAGCATCCCATTCTAACAGCTCTCAGACATAGATGGTGCATCCTCCTCAGTATCTCTGTGTTCTTTTTAATGCTGTTCAGGAGACACTTTCAGCAACGTTTGTAAGGTCTTTTCACTAAATGATGCAATACACGGAAAACTGCTTGGAGTAGCTATCTATGAGCATCCTACATCCAAGACAAAACGCTCCCATTTAGAAGGAACTTAATTCCAAGAGTTGTCAAATTCTCCATTGACAGAAACAGCAGCACTGCCTCTGCAGAATCTGTGGCTGTAATAGTTATGAATACCGCACTTACGTACTCCTAAGGGAAGGTATAGCAAAGAAATACCTCCAGAGAAAAACTGTAGGTGATTTATTCAAGACGGTTTATGGACAATTAACTTTCTCCTACAAACCAGAATGCCATTTTCTTTCCCTTGCTTTTTTTTCCTTCTAGTGCACAAACTGTGCCTGTAACAACACTGATGAGTTTATTGAACAGCTAGACAAGTTGGAATCTCCGTGTATGAAGATAGTTAAAAGCGATATGACAAAGCTAAGAAACAACTGCTCCATTTTGAAGGTAAGGTTCTGCTATTCAGTGGTAGCTTCAAACATTTCCCTGCAGTTCTCCATCTGCCCAGGCTCTCTGTGCTTGTTGATCTGCTTCAGTCTCCTGTTAGCTCCCTCAGATAGCACAGAGCTGCTGGGACCACACGGAGCCTCCCAGGCTCCCCAGTATCTCCAGGACGCGGATATTATGAGGGAGATTGGAGGTACAAATAGGAGTTGGACTTGATGATCCATATGGGTCCCTTCCAACCTGGGATGTTCTATGATAGCCAGGGCTGAGTTCACTGTTGGTCTGCAAGAATGGTGGGAAGTGGCATGGGGGTGGAACCTCATCCCAGGCAGCTAAAGAGCCCTGAGGAATAACAGAGCTTTGGGGTGGAATGCCTCTGTAACTCCTGCATCAGTCTCTACTTTTTCCTTAGAAAAAATCAGCCCATGAAAATTCCTGCACAGAGATCAGAGCAGATTTCCTCAAATTCAGAAGCAACCTGGAGGAATTCTTGAAATGGCTCATCCGGACAAACAACTGCAGGAACATCGTGAGGGATGAGTCGGATCTGGTTGGCAGCAGCGAAAGCAGCTGTTCTCTGCTGCAGAAGTACTGCAGAGAGTAGCTGTAAGAGCAGTTCCTACAGCAGCAGTGGGGCTGCCTGGAGATGGGGGGAAAAGAGGGGATTCCACAAAACATGAATCTGTGCTAAGAGCTAATGCAAGTAAGTGACTGAAAGCCAAAGACATCAATTAAAACTTTATCGACCACGCACAGCCAAGTGTCATCATTTACACTGCCTGCAGTTATCAGATATGAAACGTGGTTGAGGCACCTGGGATGCAGGGAGAGGTGCTGGGTCTGGGGTTTGTGCACACAGGGGCAGGAAACACAGCCCTGACCTTCTAACGTGTGTCAGGTGGGACAGGAAGGGTCTCCATGTGGAGATGAGGGCTAAGAGACTGAGATGCTCAGTGGGTACCAATGGGACTCAGCGCAGCCCCGTTGGAGATGTGGCACCACCAGAGCCCACCCTGTGCTGAAGTCATTGCTTGTTGGTGGTATTCGCGTTAAGCTTCAATAGGAATATGACCAAATTAACCTGGAGACTTCACCTGTTGCCATCTCAACACACTCTGAAGAGCTTCTGCTCAGTTTTTTCAGCATATATTTATCCAGAACATGTCCACCAAACCTCAGACAGTACCCAGTGCAGAGTGGGATGTCAGAAGTGATGTTTGCATCTTACTGAGCATTAGAAACATAGAACACAGAATGGTTGGGCTGAAGGGGCCTCAGGGATCATATGGGCTGGTTGCTCCCACCAGTTCAGGGCCCCATTCAGCCTGGCCTGGAACACCTCCAGGGATGGGACATCAACAACTTCTTTTAATCTATGTCACATAAGCAGAAGAGCTGCTGAATTACCACACTTCTGTGCAAAAGGAGTGTTTCTCCAGCATGCTCGGAAGGTTCCAAACTGTTGGACATCTCCGTGTTAAAACAGCCACTGGGACTGCACTGTGGGTCTCAGCTCAGCTCTCTGCGCTGCCTGTGCCCAATGCACAATGACTGCTATGGGAAGACCCACAGCGCAGTGACCTCTGAAAGCCGATAAGAAGTGATGCACATCCGGTGGGACAGCCAGCACTCAACCTGCCTCACAGGGCACTACTCAGCACTCTGAGCAATACCCGAATTTGCTCACGAGTTTGGCTCCACCTCACCTTCCAGCACACTTCAAAAAGCAGTAGGTTTTATTCAAACCACTTCTCAAGTGGCTCTCTTTCTGTTTCTCATTCCTGAAATCACTGTTTCACGCCGCTTGCCTGCAAACTTGCTATAATTCCAGTGCTTTACTCCAGGAGATGCATCTCCCTCACCCAGCAGCACTGCTATCCCAGGAAATACTTCTGTTTAAAGAACAGGAAGTAACTGAAGAATGCTTACTTTGGCTCATACAGCCTAGAGATGAACAGAAGTACTCCTGTCCAACCCTATGAGAAAGAACAGAATCAAACCTGAGAAGTGCCTGAAGCTGTCTGTTCAAACACGCACACAAAGGGCTGCTCCATATTAGCAGTATCAGTCACTATTTCCAAGAATCACAAACCTCACAGAAACGCAGGCAGATACAGCCCTCAACATATGGGCCACAATGGCTGGCAGTCGCCGTGCTTTTATAGAAAGCATTTACTGTGGAGGAGCCCACGATTTCAAGGAGCTGGCAGTGCCATTGCACACCTCCTGAAGCTGATTTTGCTGAGCCACGTTGGGGTTCTGCTCTGAGAACCCACTCTGCCCTTACCTCCGAAGTATCGACATTAATTTTACTGCTAGCATTCTGAGCACAATGCTTGGCCTTATTTCAGAAGCAATGGCGTTCTGATATTCCATTGACCTTACCAGAAAGCCCCGAGCATGATTCATATTTGCTTTAAGTCCATACAGAGGTAAAACCCAAGCCACCCACTCACTGTACCCACACAAAGCTCCAGCTCACTATCTCCATATTGACGTTTACTTCTCAACACATCCAGCTGCTGGCCTAGCAATGCAGAAAGGAAAAACAGTCTGAATTAAGTCTTGGCCACTAACGGAGAGATCGGGGATGAAGCAACAGTTTCCTCTTTATGAACGCATTTATCTTGCTTAGCACACATCCCATAGGTGTTCCCTTCACACAGAGCCCTCCATTCCACAGGGCCAGGCCACCCCTCCCCTCGCAGATCACAGTGCTCAGAATTTGCTTATCCAGACGCCTTCCTCCATGAACTCAGGTGATTTCTACAGGTGATTTCTACAATGAAAATTGCTATCGCTTGCTAAAAACAAACAAACAAAAAAAAACCCAAAACAGGCTCTGCTTTTGCTCATAGACCACCCAGAAAAAGCTCCACAGCTCTGCTGAGGGCGAAATCCAAGCTCCTTGCACAACGCTTGTGGACAGAACACTCAGTAACTTAACCTCAACTTGCAAATGACCAGAATTCCGATCAGAATTGCAAAGGAGACATTTAAGGTGGTCCAACCAGTGCAGTAGTTTCACATTCTTTCATCACAACCTGATTTCCAGAGGTTTCCAAGTCCCACGTGTGAGCTCTCAGACACTGGGATGGGGGCCCCGCTGCTCACCCTGAGCCTGGCAGGCACTGGGACATGCAGAGCTGGAGGTGGTGGCCTCTCACACCAGCCCACCCCAAAGCAATCATTGCTTGGGAGCACAGAACCCACACTGCCTGAGGTCCCGTGGCCATCGGGTCCCACCTGAGCCAGGTGCCCACCCCCACGGCCAGGGGGCTGCCAGAGCTCTGCAGGAAGGAGCCCCCAGCACCAACCTGGGTGCCCATGCTGTCATTCAGTGCATGCACCCAACAGCTCCTGCCCTACCTGCATGCCCCAGCGCCCATCTCGTGCTACCAATCCCTATCAACCATGCACAGCAGCTGAAATCAGAAAGGAGGGTAGTATTCAGACATTACAGAGAGCTCTCACGGCTTTCACTAGAAACAAGTAACAGCACAAGTTTTTGTTCCAGCAGATGAATCAGACTCCTGGTGCAAATGACACTTTTGGAGCAGCCCTCCTTCGCTCCTCCAGCCCTGCTTTAGGGGTGCGCACCACATCACCACTTCAGTGATTGGTGAGAGCAGAGCAAGCAGTGGGCTGCAGGGAATCACACTGAGCCTTAACGTGGCCATCACTTAACGTGGGATTCGGACGAGAGAGCAACCAGAGCTGGGCAGATATGCTGAGAAACTCTGGTGCAGGTTGTGCTTAGTATCAATACTTCTCTGGAAAAACAAAGAGGCCCACTTAGGGGGATGGCTGATAGCATCTACCACACCATGGCAATCTGAAAGCAATAGTGAAGTCACAGCAGGAAGAAGATAGTGCCAAACCCACAGGATTTAACCCAAAGAAGGCACAGTCAGACACTTTCAGCACTGAAATAGTTTCTCCCTTCCCATGCCTTTATCGAAGAGTGAGGAAATACAACAGGAGCTGAGGTTACAGTACCTATCTATCACTGCAGAAATATTTCAAGCTTTGTTTTTCTCTTTAAAGACAGAGCTGTTAGCCACATCCTCGAGTCATGAGTGCAATGAGCTGCAGGGGATAAAACACCTGTTCTTGTTCAGAGATACCAGAGCCTTCTCTAATAATATTAGCACTATCATGCAGAATGGAAAAATAATTTTAAAATACCGTGCTCAGAAAAGCAAAAGTCGGGGGAAGAAATAGCAAGCATTAAATCATTCATCTGCAGTAACACTCCATCAGAAATCCATAGACAGGAACTACGGCCGCCAGCACCAGTATCTCTACGGGAAGTGTAAGAGAAACCATTTCCCAAAGGCTTCAGTTCTGCAGAAACCCAGTCTGGTCCTGCTCAGGAACAGTCCTGAGCTCACCCTATTTCTCCATATGCAATTTCCTAAGCTATTTGAACCTTCATCCAGACTTTGCAGCACAAAACTCTGCGTATTCTCAAAGGCAATCAGAAAAAAAAGTGAAATCTGGATCTGATATTATTGGCAACTGCACATCTCCATTCTAACAACTTCCATAAGCGCTGGGCTCTCGTGCCTTAATGCATATTTTACACGTGATACGCTCCACATGAGAAGGATTTTAATTCTTACTGCCAATTAAACATCTCTTCCCCGCCCTTATGACGGGGAGTCTGAGCCCGCCTGCATGGGCAGCAGCAGCAGCACAGGGAGCACAGCGCCCTGCTGCCCCTTCAGTAATGGATCCCCAGCAATCAGCACCAACCCACCTGTGCCCACCCTGGGAACTCAGACACTGAGTTCTCTTAAAGCAATGACCCCAGAACCCACTTCAATGTCAAACACTACAAAATAGTGGCTGTTCTACTTCAGCTTAAATGCTGCCATCCAGGAATTGCTTATTTTGATTAAAAGGTGGAAAAAAATGCACCACCGGTGCAAACCGTGTTCCCGCTGGTCAGAGGCCGCCTCACTGCATCAGCAAGTTGCATCACGGAAAGACACTTACCTCCTGGCTTTGCTGCTGTGTTCATGATGCTACAGGAACGGAGATGCCGACGGGTGCAGTCTGCAACGGGAGACGTTCACAATATATTTCAGCTTTTGAGAAGTCATGAACAATAGCTACAACAATAAAGAAGAAAGGGTGAGCTGCAGGGAGCACCCTCCCTCAGACCATGGCCCGTGATAAGGCTGTGGTTGAAGAGCAGCAGGAGCTGAGAGTGCACGCAGTGGTCATCGCTGTGCCTCAGCTTCCTGCACAGCCCAGCTGCATTCCCAACAAAGGACCGTGGCATGCAGCAAATACAGGCTGAGCCCCAGCACAGAGCATCACTCGTAGCATCCCCACCCTGCACAGCTCCAGCACAAAACCGTGCATCTGCTGTGTCCCCCATCCCGCAGCACCCGGCCCTGGCAGCCCACAGGAAGCACGGTGCAGTTTCCCGACCTGCAGGTGACTTGTCTGCAGTCTGGGCAGGATCCAAATGACTCATCAGAGCACCCCTCGTCCTACTGTTACTCAGCCCGGCATCTTGGTTCTGCAGAACTCTCCTTAGCTGCAGCTCTTCCAATTCTGCAGCTTCCCAACGAGAATAGCATTTCTGAATTGCAAGTAAAGAGCCTTAAAATGCAACATGAGGCACCACCTGTTTGCACTGTAGCCCTTGTTCCTTATTTCCAAAGCTCTTCAAGTTATAACTACCAATTTAATAATGCAGCATCTCAGGTGCTTCCATGCCTACAAGCAATCCACATTGCATGGAGAGGTCTGCTCGTGACTGCTGCTTGCAGAACTAACAGCTGCTCTACCTCAAAGCACCTGTGGAGGATTACACCACTCAGAAAAGCACTGCAGCTGTCTCCAAATAATTTCTCCGAGTGCTGCTTTGCAGCCAGGTAGATTTATTTAGAACAAAAATCAGCTCTTGAAAGCATCATTACCACCCCATTTTTGTAGAACCGTAATCCCAATACCTGGCTCAGGTGCTCTGCTTCAGGCCTGCAACAAGCAGCAGGAAAGGAGAAGACGCAGCCCTGCGAGGTGGGCACAGAACACCCTCTGCCAGCACCCCAAGGAAGCCCTCACACTGCTCAGTGTCCCAGCAGGAGCAGCACACAGCATTCTGCTACCAGCAAACCCAGCAGCCCCCAGGGCCAGGCACACAGGTGTGTGAGGCCTTCTGGGAAAACCATCTGCTAGAAGCAGAACTCAGCTCTGGCTCATTTTGCTGCTCTGATCTCCCAGGTTTCAGGTGTGTGTGGGTGGTGACTCAGACCAGCTCTGCATCATGGGCTCCCTGTGAAGTGTTCACATCAGGTCAGAGCTGTGACCTTCACTCCTGAATGTACTGCATCACCTGGGCTTTGGCAAGGGAAGCACCCGGATGGTGCCCTGTGCTGGAGCTGAGCTCACTGCTGCTCAGCAGTGTTGCACAAACAGCAGCACATACGAGCTCACGGTGTTTCTTTCTGTCCCTCGGCATGAAGCACACCCATCACTTTTCTGTCTCCCGCTTTGGGACGAGTCTCTCCAACATCCCTCAGGCTCTGGGTGTCACCTCCACTGACCCCCACCCTGCACGCCTCACTCTGAATTGTGACAGGTGGCAATGAGTGTGCACAAGGGGACACAGGCTGCACTGACAGGAATGGTGGCACTGGTTATTCTTAGGCACCAAACCCTACAGATACCAGATGAGCTTTCCCAGGCATCAGCTGGACACAATCCTACCCCACAAGTCACAGAAGCTGCTAAAATTGTGTGAAATATATTTACTACGAACGAGCCAAGGAGACAGAGCCACTTCTATATTTTCCCCTCTTCATGAGGATCTTTCACTACCTTACCATGCAGACAGAATGCAGTAACTTGATTCTTATGGCTCATCCTATGGAAAAGTGTACATTGCGTAGTGCAAGTTGTAATGTCTACACCTCAAGGGGCAGCAGCAGAGCGACCGCTGCTCCAAAGGGGTGAGAATCACTCACATGCAACAAAGCAGGACTTCGGGAAGGAGGAATTTGCTTTCAGTTTCACTTCATGTATTTCAAATTGGATGTTGCTGTTTCTGGGAGGTGTTTGCTCACACGTGGCAAACTGAGAACCTCTTTACAGCCCCGGTGCTTGCAGCAAGCAATGCTTACATGTGCTTTCTGGCTGCAGTGTGCGTAGTTTGTTTTGTTTCTTTCTGGCATGAGAGCACATCTGTGGCATTTTGTGTACAGGGCTGTCAGTGCCCAGTATTTACTCCAGTGTCTGTCTTCAAATTTAGGACAGGTGCAGTAGAAATAGAAGAGCGTAACACTGGAAAGAGCCTGCAAAGAACCAACCCGAAAGGAAGTGACCACAGTAAATAATGCTAGGAGAAGAGCCCCTTGCTACTGTTTGCCTCTAAGATTAGCACCCCAGCTTTCACGGCTTCATAACCAAACACTGCTCGCTGTTTCCCACTTCCTGCGAGTGCATCGTGCTGCTTACCAAGAAAACCCAGGTTATCATGTACAGCAGAGAGCACAAACCAACCACAGCCATGTGGGCTATGCTGAGCTCTCCCCACAAGCACAGGGGCACAGCTGCCCCTCCACCGTAGGCACTGCACACAAGAGAGCTGCCCTGGGAAGGGATACGTGAATCCAGGAGGGAGCAAAGGTTCTTCTCCCAGAGCCCCAGTCTTCTGCTGCGCCATCCCCAACCCCAGGGACGGAAAGCCAAACTCTACGAGGTGAAAAACATTGCACATAGTGAGTGAGCAGGGAGCACATAAGGCTTCTGCATGGTAAAGGCCAGCCAGGAGAGGCAGCCCACAAGCAGCGTGCCCTGCAAATGTGGAGCACTAAGATGATCAGAGGGCTGGAGCACCCATCCTATGAAGAAAGGTTGAGGGAACTGGGATTGTTTAGCTTGGAGAAGAGAAGGCTGCAGGGAGACCTCATTGTGGCCTTCCAGTACTTAAAAGGAGCAAATAGACAGGAGAGGGAACGGCTGTTTATGAGGGTGGATGGTGATAGGACAAGGGGGAATGGTCTTGAACTGAGACAGAGAAGGTTTAGGTTGCATATCAGGAAGAAGTTTTTCACCCAGAGGGTGGTGACGCACTGAACAGGTTGCCCAAGGAGGTGTGGATGCCCCATCCCTGCAGGCATTCAAGGCCAGGATGGATGTGGCTCTGGGCAGCCTGGTCTGCTGGTTGGTGACCCTGCACATAGCAGGGGGTTGGAACTGGATGAGCATTGTGGTCCTTTTCAACCCAGGCCATTCTATGGATCCCAGGGACAGTGCTGCTCCCACCTGACACAGCCCGCAGTACTGCTGAGATATCTCAGTGTGGGTGGAGGCAGAGCAAGGCCGGGCAGCGTGAAAAAATTAACACTTTTGAGGAAGTGACAGACTGAGGCTGCGGGTGGTAGCAGGGCATGCGAGTTCACACATCGCACGGAGTCGGAAGTCTTTTGTTTGTTTCTTCTCATTCAAGAGCTGAGATGAAAGTGAAGGAAAACAGCGTGGAACCCAAGCAAAGGCTGCGAGATCAGAGAGGGAGGGCCTGGGAGACATCACAGTGCAGGACCTGAGCTGCTGCAACCGTGAGGAGCAGCAGTGCTGTCTGCACCATGGCTGCTGTACTGGAAGGAAGGCACAGAGCCGTACCCTACACTGCCCAAAGAGCAGGCCCACAGCCCGGCTCAGCCCCACGGCGCAGGGCCCAGCTCCCCTGCAGCCTGCAGCAGGCCATCACAGAGAAAAGACCATTCTCCTTCCTTATTAGGGACCTACAGCTCTGCTGAGGTACACAACCCACCTGTGTGACGCTCATCTTCCCCCCAGCAGAACACCAAGGCTGCTCTCTCCCTGAGAGGAAGTCAGCAGCCTCGCTTGTGTGGCCTTCACCACTCTCCACGCTTTAGGCCAAATGCTGGTTTTCTCCTCTCAGGTGACTAGATAGGAGATGCTTTTCCACTGTAACCAGAAAGCAGCAGCTCCTTACACAGAAGATAACATCCTTCAGTGAGTCTATAGAGCTGAACGCTGATGCTTTAGCTGATTCCTAAACCACATGGGGGGCTGCAGTATTGCCTGGCAACACACTGTATGCCCACACAGCTGTGTTGAGGCCACGGTTTAAGAAACCACATGCTCACATTGGTTGTGGATTACCAGCATGGTCTGGGGGTGGCTGCTCTTCTTATGAGTACAAAAGCAGTAGTAAGAGACCATATCTCCATGACGATTCACATGGTATCTGCTTCCACCAGCACCTAAAAGACCACATCAGTGAGTAACAGACAGGGCCTGAAGAGCACTGAATGATCCCAAAGCATAAATATCTGTGCTAAGTATTTAGACCCCACAAAATAAAGCAGAGTCAGCAACGCGTCAGAAGGCACCGGCTGAGTCCAAACCAAACTTTTAAGCAGCTATCACAGCAGTGATCCATGACAGAAGTTCCCTGTCCCTGGATGAAGGTTTGTTCAAGCACAAGAACTCTAAGTCTAAAAGGTACCACGTGAGCTTCACTTTAGGCTTACCATCATATTCTGTTCAGCCTGTAGTGTGATACAAGACAGAACAGGGAATATAATCTGACAAACTGCACAAACACACCTGGGAGGTTATGGAACACCCACAAGTCACATGTGCTCTTCTTCCCCAGATAAGCATTATGCTTCAGCTCAGATTAGCAGTAAGCATATCTTGAGTACAGCATAATAAGCAGCTGCTTACTTACTCCCCACTTACTATACCCCACTTCAGGGATGGTCTCAATGAAGTTGGAGGACAACTGGAAAAAAAAGCTTTTTCCTAAAGAAAACAAGCAAGCAAAAATCAGGTTCAGTGTGATATAACTGCTAGCAACAGCATTTCCAAGCCAGCAACACAATTTCAGGAGGAGGTACAGGCTTTTGGCTGGAGGCCTGATGTGAGCTTCATCTGTCAACATGGTATGTTGACAGAAAGCCTAAGTAGATTCTTCTTCCTCCCCACAGAATCAAAATGGTCCAACTAGAAATTGGGGGTTTGGCTCACCATCAGTTCTTCACATCTGTGGGGCAGTCATGTGTTGAATGCTTTGTAATAAAGCTAAGCTCCTTGTTTCCCAAGTTTATGCTGCGCTGAGAGATTTTACTAGGAAAAAGCAGAGGTCAGAAATGAAATATTCTGAGCAGCCTGCCAGCAACCACAACATTCATGGCAGGCAAAGGAGTGCTGTGAGATTAGGCAGCAACTACTAAACTCTGCCCTGCAAAAGTTGTCGCTGGACTCCACTGAGTCTGGGGCAGGTAAAGGGGGATGGCTGAGGTGATGGGGAGTGCCTGAGAGCTGCTTTGAGTGTTACCTTCTAGCTCATTCCGTGTTTGTACTTTTTCACTGTATATTGCACAAAGGAACTCAGTGTTCATTACATGCGACTTCAGGACTGACTGAAAGTCTCAATGTAATATAAGTGGGAGACACTTCAAAGTCTGTCTCATATGTTGGGATATTAACAACTGCCAGATAAAGTGCTCCCATAGGGAAAAACCACAGTCAGCATTACATCAGTGACAGTTACCCCTACAATCAAGGATTGTCCTGACTGCTTGGAAATGGCATCAGGTTTTCCTGAAAGCCTCTCACAAGGTAACACTGTGCAGGGCTTCTGATGAGTGTGATACTGAGATCACATTGCCCACTGCCCCCAGTGTGCAGCCTGCTCTGACAGTACAGTTTTAGAACAAATTGATCTTTCCAACCTCAGTAGGAGCTGTAAGAGTTGTGTCATGCTCCAACCTCCAGCATCAACCAAAGTCACGTTGTTTTTTCTAAAAGAAGGGGTAATGAAGAAACAGACCCTCAGAAAGGGAGGAAATAAAGGCCTGCTGTTCCCTAAATGCAGTACTGATATCCATCATGGACACAAGGAACATTTTTTGAAAGAACATTTATTTCAAAACTCACGGCCCATAGAAATACAATAAAATTAACATGTACACAAAACTTAAAACCTTTGGCTTGAAGAAATATTTAACATCTAAAACTTCTGAGGTACAAAAGGCACAAGACCAGGCACCCAGTCCTTCCGGATCACCCACAACACTGTTTGCACCCTTACTAGAGAGAGCGCTGAGGGTGGAAGAGCAGTAAAATGATGGAGTTGGCAGGGCTGAGGGGAGGTGGGGACAAATGACAGCAACTAAGATAAGAGATGTGTACAAAGCCATTTACTTCCACTCACAGGTGTTACATTTGTCTTTTCGTGACAAGTGCCAGGACTCAGGGGGGAAAAAAAAGATGGATCATTTCTTAGAAATGAACTGTAAGAACAAACAGTAGAAAAGGAGACAAAGAAACAAAGGCCTGCAGCAGCTGGGTCTCAGTCAACCTCTGTTCTCCCACAGGGTCTTAAGAATTCGTTTCCTCTTTCATGAAACCATTTGTTTGAAACTGTGGAACAAAGACATGGAATTAGTTACCACCATGCACCCAGTCTGCGTACAGCACTGCAACCCACATTCTTTTTCCATTGAGGTCTTCTACTTCTCTACCCACCCAACGGGGAGCAGAAAGATTCACAGGGCCAGGGAGGGGATTTCCAGTTGCACAGTTGGCCAACAGTAGCGAGGCAGTATACTTTGGATCTGGTGTCATTACAGGTCACCGTGCCCTGGCACTCAGCAGAGCACCACGGAGGCTGTGGGCGGTGGGTTCAGCAATGGATGACAGGAGCTGCTTTCAGCAGATAATTTCCCCAGTGACCAAGCAGCCAAAGTAGGAAGGGGTCCATTGCTGACAGACTGGGCATCCAAGGCGAGAGGGAGCATTTGTCTCCCGTGAGCCATGCAAATCAGGTTTGCCTGCCTCCAGAAAGCACAGCAGCACCCATCTGATCAGATAACACAGTCAGGAAAGATGGTTTTGGGAAAACTAAAGGGGATGGTGGTATGGGGAAAAACCTGAGAACATCCAGGTGATCTTCAGGATCCCTTCCAACCCAAATCCCTTCATCACTGTCCTACTCTACACAAGCCCATTCTTGTATGCTTTGCAACGTTATTGCCACAAAAGCTCTCTAGAGAAGAGGCAGCCGAACAATGTAGCTGCTTAATGCTACATATTGATATGCGAGTTCTTATTGCCAAATAACTCCAGCAGTTACAATGGCAACACTCGGGTTATTAAATACTGTTACACTGAGCCATTATATCACCATCTTTGTATACACCGAAGGTTTTGTTCTAAAGGAGTTTCACTTACCCCATTTACACCCTACTAGCACCGGACAAGCTGCGTGCCTTGTTCTGTAATCACCCTCACCACTTCTGAATAGATTGTACCAAAATACTGCTGTTCCCTGCAGAAAAGATACGAGATAAGGATTAGCCAGAACCCAGACAAGGTGTTGAAGTTATTGGCATGAGGAAGAGGGATAATGCCCAAGAACCCAACAGCAATATGAAACAGTTATGAAACACTTCAGCGCAGGTCACAGATAGCAGCACATGGAAAAGACAGCTTACTCTCAACTCTAATTCAGTCATGTTCAGAGAGTGAAAACAAGATTTATTTATAACAGCTCTACAATGAAACCATTCCCACTATAAACTCTAAGAATCAAGCAAGCTGCATGGGCACATTAACTGACTTTAACAGATACAAGGCTAACAAGAAAAGACAGTAAATGGAGAGGGGATGTGAGAAGCAGCCGTACACAGAGTGACTTTACCTTCTTGGGCCATATGGCTGCCCCAAAATCTGGGAAAACAGTAGCTCCTCCAGCTTCTACATCACTCATCTGATAAGGCAAAGTGAGAAAACAAAGTCAAACCAATCAGTTACAACACCTTCTGTACATACAGTCCCACAAGCTCAAGTGCCCCTTGCCCTAACAGTTCACACCTCTGTGACTCGCAGTAACAAAGAAGAGATGGACTTCAACCAGCATGAATTGCTAAGCTGGTTACTGAAGGCTGTTATTTCAGCTGAAGGCTTTTATTCGTGTATAAGCTTGATGAAGTGCTGATCTACAAGTACATATTGCACAAATTAGCCACAGAAAAATTGTGAACCTGCAGCGTTAATAAGCCAGTACTCCAGAACAAGGGAGAAGACTTCAGAGTAAGTTAGTTTCAAAAACTTCATTCTGGTTTATGATTCAATTAGAAAAATAAGTGCCTGTTAAACCACATTTCCTCAAATTGAAACCATATCCCTGGAACTCATTTTCATAATTTAGTTTAGCATCTTGGTCAACCACTTCAAAAACACAAGTGGAAGACCTCATTTTTCTACTCAATTTCTTTGCTGTTCCCCAATATTTCTACTCTACTTCAAGTGCTTTAATAACAAATACACCAATGAGGCTCTAAAGAAATTGTTACATCTTTATGCTTTGTTGTTCTACACTGGAATGAACTTAAACCTATTGAATTTGTTAGCAGTGATGGATTCACTTTGAGCTCTACAGATGTGACCCAAAACCCAAAGTCCCTGAAAACACTTCCATTAAACTAAGTAATATTTTCACTGATCTCAGCAAGTTTTTGATCAGGAACTAATGGAAAGAAACAAATTAGTCACATCCAGTTCCCACAAAATGCAAACTACTAAAAACAATCCCCACATTCTTCACTGCAACTTGGATTTCTGTTGAAAGCAGCTGTTATTACCACTCTGGTGTCCTCCTGCTTGGTACCTACAATAAAAGGGCACAAGATGCCATAGGAGCACAGTGTTTTACCCCTTCCAGCTAGAAAGCTTGTGCATGCAACTCCTCAAGTTAATACCTACATCTTAACAACAAGCCACTCTTTAGTAGAGACATCAGTACGTGTTTGATGTGTTCTGAACGGGACACACAAAGAGTGAAGTGCCTTTGACCACGTACAACCAGCTGAGAATAAGATGCATATTATTCACTGTAAGAATCAGGGTTTGTCCAGGAGTCTGGGAAGGAAGAAGTCTAGAGGTGCTCTGAATTAAAGCCCATTGGCAGCCTCAGACTTCTTGCCAAAGCTAGGAGGAGTTCTGGTTCTGTTCTGAGATGCACTTTGCACACAAAGCATTACCTCAGCCATAACCATTCCCTCACTTATTAAATTTGAAGTTATATCACTAAGAAGTCACATATAGCAGATTAGGTGATCGTAATTACCAATGAAGTATAGGTTGATCAATTACTGCCAGAACAAGACTATGATAACAGTAGGCTACTGATATCTGTGCAATTAAGTTAATTGCCAATTAAGATTCAGCACATGGTCTATAGGCTGTATAAGGCATGCAGCTAATGAGCCTCCTCAGTTCTGTTTATAGCCATTCCCCCATTGCATCAGGTTTGTGAACCACGTCTCCTCCACTTGCTGAAGTGACAGTTATGCCAGAGCATTTCCAGCTCCTGTCAAGCACCACACCATCAAGTGCTGTCAAAGCAGCAGAACAACATTCCTGCCTATCACAGGCTGATAGTAAGAGCTCAACTGAGCATCATGAGGAGTACCCCATGTATACACCTTTAAGAAATAAGCCAAATTCCTCTCCCAGCAACAGGAATAAGAAATTTCATAGCAGAGTGGCCAGAAAGGAAAAATTAGGCCCTATTTAAGTTTTCTGTTCTGGGGTTAACAAACATTCCAATTCTATTAACTCAAATAGGACAGCACCTGATGCTGCAAGAGCTGAAGGCTCTCCTTCCAAACACCAACAAACCTCTACAAACAACTGTGCCCACTGCAAGCAAAACGTCACTAAGTTACACCCAATTCATAAAGGAGCATCATACTTACATAGTTTAAAAAAGTGGCCACACGATTTCCAGTCCCTAACCGCTTGAAAGCATCTGGCTCATCTTTCTATAAAATTAAATGAGAATAACTGCAAACTTCAAGCTCACAGACAGCAGACAAACAAAGGTACTTACATAGTTAAGAAACGTCGCTAGCCTATTTCCTTCCGATTTGAGTGTGCTGTCAAAGGGTCGCTGTAACAGACAACAACTTTAACCTCTCATTCCGAATGGGCTCACACTAGAGTTACATATGCAGCTCTGCATGAAGAGCCTCAGGCTCAGAGAGCTGGAATGCAGAGGGGATTCACAGGGCAGCACTAAAGCCATCACAAGTTGCAGCCACAGTGCATAAATGCATGCACATTGCACGCTGGTGCTATAAGGAGAAGTAGCACACAAGTAATTCTCACGGCATGAGAGTAGAAGCAATGCTTTCAGGTGGTATTTAAGTAATCAATGGGTTGTTATTGCAGTGGACACTGATCTAAAGTCAACAACTGAGGTTATGAAAAATGCAGCTTGAACAGCATTTAGATAATAGATTCTTAATGTGTGATGACCTATAAGAAATATCTTAAGAAAATCCATTTCCAACAGCAACAAATTAGAACAACAGTAATTTATCTCAAGTGGTTGTCTATCTAGAATTAAGGACCATATCGAGAAGATCAAGTGTTGTGAGTTTCATTTGTTGAAGTACGAGATCACATGGGTGCCAGCTTAGAAGCACAAAACACTCAGAAGCCCACTGCATCTGTGTGCCCTTCAGAAAAAGGCAATTAGAGGTTTATTTGTATTGCTAATTGCCAACAAGTTGCAGCCAAGTAATGTGAAGATGAATTCTTCAATGCAAAAATAATCTTCAACGCTAAAAAAAAAAAACAAACACAGAAGCCAGCAGTAGCTTTTCTTGCTGTTTGTCTTTTCCTGTCTCTAAGGTGCTGCAGTTCAATCTACTTGATTATTTCAACAAGACATCTTTCCTGAAATGGGTTTATTCTAAGAACTATACGCACAAACTTCCTGCATCAGTACATGCAACTTCAATCTAACAGCCAACATAGAAGCTCAGATAGAAGGAATTCCCTTGCTTCCAGCACCTCTGCCAAACTCAGGTCCAGCCATGCATTTCTGAGCTTGAATATATAAGATTCATCTGTAAATGTGAGTGCCCAACACGATCTGAAAGTTAAATATTTAAATCTTAAAGTTTCCCAGTCTGAGAGCTGTAAGGGAACAAAAAGCTGTGAGGCTGATCAGACAGCGAGAGAGCAACGCCTCTGGATTCCAGTACTGGAATCTGTGACGCACAGAGCCTGGCAGACCAGTCCAAGCCCACGGCAAACTCCCCATTTGCCTTGCTTTAGCTGATGGCTGCAGCCAAGCCTATGTTCCAAATGGAGCTCTGTCCCAGCTGCCTAATCCAAAAGTAAAGACCATAATGACCAGATTGATATCTGAGGTCCTTGAGTTCAAAGGCTTTGAAGAGAATTTAAGAGCATTGACTTCACTCTGGAAACAAAGCAGTCTTAAAGTCCACTGAAAAATTCTCTCAGGAGGGCCAAAGCCAATGAATAGGAGCTTCCACAGTGCTGGGGATTGAGATTGTTGTGTTGGTTTTTAAGATTATTTATGAACAGTGTTAAGTAGGGCCCCTTCAATTCTGTACTCGATTATTGGGTTACCCTCTGGCTGCAGCAATCCATTCTTTCTATCAGGTAAAAACAGTAGAATAGTTTGAATTAAGATGGAGATGACTCTGCCTGAAACCAAGGCATCACAGATGGATTTTGTGTTCATAACAAGTTGTCATCACAGCTCTTCAGTGTGATTTGTGTTCCAAAACTGTCTTACAATTGCGATGGAGAGTTTGTCTTCTCCCCTCTCAGAGCTAACCTGAGCTCACACTTGCCAGGTAGAGCCCTCTAGTGCCTAGTATAGATCCAGCAAGTGCCAGTGGTAAGTTTCCCTGCTGTCACCACAGCACTGGCATCCTGGACAGAGGTGACAAAGCCCTGCTGACCCCCTACAGCTGCAGCCACGCTGTTTAAGGGTTTTATCAGAAGGGTTCCAACTCAAAGACTTCCATAAATGCTGCTCTTTTGGAGGGACATCCCCTGCTCAGCCCAAGTACTTTCAAATAACCAAAAGAGGACTCTGACAACCTTGCTAAATTTATAAACCCGATGGAACTATTCAATCTCCATCCAGGGCCAAGTCTCCTAACAGGGTAACAAAGGAGTACATATATATGTGTATGTATGACTATCTCTCAATATCTCTACGTTGTGCGAGGAACCAAAGGGACAAAGATAAGCAGGCAGGCAGATTTGTTCATTGGTCTCCTGAACTTCCAGCATCAGGGAAAGGAATGAGAGTTTTCCAGCGGTCATAATCCATTCCATGCAGCTGGGCTATACATTAGAGTGTTTTAATAGAAAAGACATTTTAATAAGGGTTTCAACAGTTCCCAAAACGATCTGTTCCCACCCTCACTCCACACCGAAGAAGGAATTGGAAAAGCAATCTTACCCTAGAAAAATCAAAGTGTGGCTCATACTGCCCTCCCATTCCATAATTAGCAACCTACAGAATAGAACAAAGCAAAAATACAGTGAACTGCAAATGACTGCTGCATAATATAACTCTCAAAGATCCCAAACACCCTTTGAGAAATGGTGCTCTGTGGCAAGATTGTTATCTACACACTTAACTCATTTTTCTTCAGATTGCCAGTAATGAGGTGTGCAGATAAGCATTAAATGTTCTTTCCCTTTCATTTTAAGGGTTCCACTGAGAATTTCTCAGTACTGATGTTTCTTAACAGCAGCACTCTTTGCTTATCACCACAACAAGCTGATAAACATGAACGTGCAGCAACAGTTGCTATCATACTTAGTCCCTCCTCCCCTGAAGAGGCAGAATCTGAGGATGGGTATTTCTCTAGTACATGTCTGATCTAGGGGATGATACTGTTCATGACCTTACTCAACCACCCACCAGGAACCCATGCGTTCAGTTAACGGAAGGCCTAGGAGGAGCTGGAGAGGAGCAGTGCCGATATTTGTTTCTGGGTTAATACCATACCACCCCGTTAAAGAGCTACTTGTCAGATCTCATCCTGGTAAGGTAGAAGTGTACCAACCTGCAACAGTTCAGCTGTTTTCACTGTTAGCCCCGTGATCTGCTGCATTCGTTGGTTCACCTTAGCCACAACAGGATCATCATCTTCCTCCAGCCATGAACTAGGGCAAGAGAAGGGGATGGGAAACACTGAAACATTACTTTAGAACACGCAGCCCCAACCACCAGTTTCCCAAAAGAAGGATTTCTGCTGCCCTAAGTTACACAGATGAAACATCTGCCATGCATTTGCTGTGCAAGCTTTTGCTGCATGCAAAGCATTTCTAATTTTCAGCTGGAGGCAGCACATGAGGGCTGTTAAGCACAGAAAACTTAAGACTCAACTCTTCTCTATGCTTACCTTTTTGATACCCTGTAGCTAGCCACTGTGAGGACTCCAGTTTTGGGATCACGTACTGTGGCTCGTGCCAGCTGTGTCAAAAAAAATCCCAAACAGGAAGAAACATCAACTACAGGTCAAAAAACAGACTTTGATCCTAACTAAAATCAGCAGCTGCTTTATCAAATTTCAATGTATCACAGGATGAAAGTTGAACTCCAACCTAGAGTTCGTTCCAGTTTCAGGTTAGAACAGTACACGCACCAATGCAAATGCAATCCATCACCTGCAGCTGACTCTAGAAAAAGCAATTGACTGCAAAAGCCATAATATCCATTCAATCCACAAGTAGTGCTAACTCAAGTACCTTTTAAAAAAGACTTCTTAAACAGCTGGAGTCCATATTAACAAGATGGAACAACAACAAAGTTAACGTATGAAGCTTACGTTCTTGGCAGAAAGAATTGTTGGATGCTCCATACATTTAATCAGCCCTTTCCTCATGTGGACTGGAAAAAACTCATTCTTAGATTTAAAAAAAAAACAGATGAAAACATTTGCAAAATGAATCACAAATTACAGGGCAGACAAATCCCCTCGTCCTGAGGACAAGACTCAACATTACCACACTTAGATTTTCCCAATTGGAAAACGCCTGCAACATCTGCTCTCAGTGACAGATACTTTTATACCAGCTTAGCTATGCATTTTGTGCAGCAAGTAATGCATCACTGCTAGGCCACACCGTATATTTAGTATATATGGAGTCTGGAACCTTGCAGAACTGACCAGATTCACTGTGGCAGCAAAGCAACAGCCTGCTGCTGGCTTCACAGCCCACTTGGGTTTCGTACTCGCGACTGAGAACAAGAACTGGGACACTCATTTGTCTGACTGCAAGGTCAGACCACACTTAAATTTAACTCCTGAAAACCACAAACACTTAAAATCATGCCTTCTTCCTTCCGCTTAATTACAGGCCCCAGAAAACCTTTTTATTTGCATTTTCTTCACAGCAGGCAGCTATTTCCTTCGTTTCTCCTCAAATAAGCCTCCAGCCAGTTTTACAATCCTTGTCTCGGCCCTACACAAGAGCTCTTGGCACATCTACTCATCTAATTCTGACTCAGTTATTCTGCTCCAGAGTTCTCCTGCGTAAATCATATCAGAATAAGCAGGCTGACAACATTGTTCTTCACTGTGCAAGGAAGCATAGCTTTGGGGATGCAATTTAGCTTTCCAAACATTTTATTGTGCTGCTACTTGAGCTTGTACATGCCTGCTTGATTCCTGCCCTTTGCATTTGGATCCATGGCATATCTTTGCCTTTTCAGGCTCCCACACCAACAAAGTTAAGAGCTTTGGTGACCATTTCCAGCACTGAACAGCTGACGCAGTCAGCTCTGATGTACTGCCTGTCAAGTTGGAACTACTTCTTGGAACTGGAGTAAAAGCAAATCGTATTTTGCAAAAATAATGAAAACCAACTTGAGTATCACATACAGATGTTGTTTCTCTACAAAATCAGAAATACTGGCAAGCATGAACTGTAGATAATACTAAGTGTTTAGACCCAGAAGTAGAAGTTAGAAGTAGAAATTTCTTGCAAATACAAGGAAATATTCAACCTTCTGAGCCCAAAACTAACACAGCACGTCAGAGTTTGTCTGAAAGCTCCCATGATTACTAACTAAAGTTTACTGACTGAAATTAAGCTACACTAATGACCATCTCATCACAGGATTTGCATTTTCCAGTATTTCGGTGGTACTGCAGAACTCAAAGCTGTTCTTCCTACAGAACAGTTACAGTTGAGTAATAAGTTAAAAGGGACCATTTCCTTGTAACGAAAGTCTGAATCTTAAGATGACAGTATTTACCTCCTGTTGTAGACCAATCCTAATCCTACAGCTGCATAGGTGATCGGAAGAATGCCTTTGACATTACTGACATAAGCAAAACTTAGCAAGTCTTAATATTTTCCATCATTAAAGCTTTGAACAAAAGCTGTAAAACCAAAAAACTAATAGCTGCCTTACTTAAAAGGTGCTTGATTTCATAAAATACATGTAATGATTCAATCTTTCAGCGTTTCTATTTTATCTGAAGCTCTTAAAGTTTTACAGTATGACATAATAGGAAAAGTCTGTTTATAGAGCTGAGAGTCCTCCATGAGAGGGAAGTGTTCTGCCAGCACTCCCACAGCTAGCCAGCACTCAAGTCCACAACAACAAGTAGTTCTGGGTGTCTGAAGAAGTATCAGTGCCTCAAACCATGTAAACATCAGTAAGCACTGATCAGTAAACACTGATGTTTACATTTAGAAATGCATGAAGGCAACCCTTGACTGGAATTTTATCGCCACAGTTGTTAGCAGGAGCTGCAGAAGCACTAGAATGAACCAATCCTATACAGTTCTACTTTTCCGTGAGGCCTGACAAGCACATAAGATGGAGCATCCACTACTGATCTCACACTGCCAGAAAGGAAACACATTGGTGACCCCACCTCTAGGAAAGTCAGATAAAATCACGAGTTTTGTGGGGCTATTTTTTAATTATAGGGACTCACATCGTAGGTTAAAGGTACTGCAATTCAGTTCAGCCTCATTTCAAGAAGCTGACTGAAGGTATGTTGGGCATCTGCCACTGTAAGCCAGGCAGCCACCTACCTGTCCAGGTCCAGCACTTATTTACTGAGGAATTTTGCACAGTCAAGTACAACATTGCATAAACACCTTTAGGAGCCTGGGCTTCAGGGTCCCACATCACCAGGCAGTTCTGAAATTGTTCCCCTTGGTTTCACAGGGTTTTATCTGTAATATGAAGTCATTCCCTCAAATCCTTTGCCTAGTCTCTGCTCGTAGATGAAAGCACTCAGTTAGCAGCCAGTGAGATGAAGGCAAACTTACCTTTGGTTTGGCCAGTTGTTTAATTTTCTCAATTTCTTCATCAGACATGACATCATAATAGCGTACAATATGAGGGCTATCCCACTCATCTTCCTCTTTAAAGGGAGCTATGAGCAGATGGGGGTTTCTGTTTCCATCGTGGTACCTACAGAACAGCCTTTTCTGCCTCCGAGGCGTCTGAAACAAGGCACCAAAAAGCGCTGTTTGCTCAACCACATTCATAAACTATTCATAAACCACTATTCATAAACAGGCAAGAAAAAAGCGTGTCTTATTTCACAAGCACTAGCAAAAGCTGTCAGCACACAGCCAGTGTTAGAGGTAAGCAGCAGCAACGCTAATATTTATTGTGAATAAGAGCATGCTAATCAAGATGCCACTAAAAAGATCTGAAACACCAATCTCTCGGCTCAATCCTAATAGGCTATAAATTCAGATTCAATATACATACAAAGTTTGGCTGTAAAAGATGTCTGGTTCTTATAATTTCAACTGCACAGAGAGAGAAATGGATTTCTTCCTGCACTAAAAATATCTGAAGTGCCAAAGACCAGCAGGTCAGTATGGTCACCCAGAAGGACCCATCAAGATGCACAAAAGGTGATTCCATCACAGTGGCAAAGCATAACTAGTTCTCAGTGGAAAAAGCCTCCTATTGTACCAATACAGCCAGCAACTGAAATGGCTGATAGACAGACAAGAGATTCAATTCTCCACAGCCTTTAAGAGGAACAAGCTGAGAGCTGATCTGTACAGGATTTAGGTTAAGACAGAGGCTGAGACAGAAGTGCAACCTCAGACTGGACAATTACATCTAGTTTTTCTTGCACAGCTTAACACATCAGCAAACGTGACCATCCTTACACCAAGGCAGTACAGTCAGAAAAGCTCTGCCTTTCTCTTACCATCTTCACCCCTTCACCTCTGCAGAGAGCCTCATAGATATCACGCTCTGGCAAGTAGTCAAGAGGTCTCTCATAGGCACCACTCTGCACCACTGGTTCCGTTGTTGCCACCGTCTTGTTTGATGGCTTCTCTCTCTCCTTCTCCAGCAGCTTCTCAAAGTACCGCAGATTGCTGCCTGCTCTCTCATGAGTGCTGTCTTCATTGGGGAGAAACAGACAGAACCAGTAACTTGTACAGTCTCAGGAACTGTTAATACAAGGAAGACTTCGCATCAAGATTCAGCAATAGTCCTCCCCTTCCTAGAGCACCACCAAGCAACCAAATGCTCTAGGCTCCTGTTTGTCCTTGCAAAGGGAAGCTAGGCATTCTTCTGCAGTAATTTCTGGAAGGATCTCTTACAGAACATGCAGTTCTGAGTGGAAAGAGGTTTTTGATCATCACAATCCTCCTGTACTCCAAATACAGTCTGCCTAGTACCACCCAGGAGAAGCAGACCACAAGAGATCAAGCTAAGCTTCTTGCAGCACCCTTCTCCACCATACCTCTCCTCCGCAGTGCACAAGCAGGCTATAGCCCAGTACCACAGTGGAGCCCCAGCCACAGATTTCAGTCTCAAACACTTCCTGTAAAGTCTGGAAACTCAGAAGTTAAGCTTTGCCATTTACCAGCTTACCTACAGCATCCATTCACCTAAAGAGGTATGCTGGTACACATCAGACCTATTATTAGTGATTACTGCTGTTGATATGAACCAGTAAATACCATCAATGGATGGCTTTAATCATCTATTATAGTTACCCTGTAGAAGGAACAAGTCCCAGCTCACCATTAAGTGTTTCTGGACATAGCACCTACAACACTTTTTTGCTTTTGACCTTCCCAACCTCACTGCATCTCTTATTTAACTAACCCAGATGGTCACTGAAGTAACCACCCCTTAAAGGGCAGGCTGATATTGGCTAGATAAAGGTTATCTCGGAGTAGAGGAAGCTCCCACAAGGGATTGTCAAGTCTGTTCCACTGTGTGATGCTGACAAGGATTGTGCTATCAGTGCTGTGCATTATTACAGAGGGAACTAAATTCACTACAGTCATTCTTGTAAACTTTAGCCTAGGAATTTCAATGTCTGCAGAAGTTATTCATCTTCCCCTACTATCCATTCTCCTCTCTGCTAATAAAACAGCTTCACTCACTCGCAGGATGCAGCCAGCATCTAGATTAAGAACCACAGCTGATTTAAAAACCATACAAGTATTTCAGTCAGACGATGTTAATTAGAGATAATAAGCCTTCCCAACACAAGCAGCAAGCAGAACTGTATTTAAAGGAATGCCTGTTTGCTTACTCAAAAGAAACCTAGAAACAGACCACAGATAAAACCAGGTCTCAGGAAATTCCATCTATGGTCTGACTGTTCAGAAAAATACACTGAGATCTCAGACAAAGAAGCTATCTAACATCAAAGAGCATCTGCACAGAAAAATGGGAAGAAATATTAAAAAGTCAGTAGGATTTGACAGAAGAGGTAGGGCCCTGCCTGAGCCCATGGCAGCCTGGATCTCTACTGGAATCCTTAAGCCCAGGCATTAACCAGTACCAGACACATCACAGTACACCAGAAGATACAGTGGTCAGACAGACACTTAGGTTTTGGGTAGTAACAGCATGGCCTATAGGATGGCTTGCTGAAGATGTCTCATGCACAAGTAGACTTTTCTCCATAACCCATATTTGTTTATGAGTCATCTGGCAGAAAATCCTTCCAGTCAGCTCACCCATAAGTATGGGCCACAACTGCTCTTGGCTGTTGCTGGCAGTGCTCTTACCAAGGGATATCAGGCGCCTCGTAAGCTCCATGGCTCTGTGCAAGTCCCCAAACTGGAAGACAGCATAGCTGAGATAATCTAGGATCTCCACTTTGCTGACTGTAGTATCCTCCCCCTCATCGTGCTGTTTTAAGGCTTGCTCCATCCAGAGTACTGTGTGATAGTAGTCACCATCATTGTAAGCAGTCTTGCCCATACCAAAGCAGTCACTCACTGTCAAAGACGATCTATATTTTGTTCCTAATAACAAAGAAGAGATCTTTAAGCAGCCTGCACAGAAGCATCCTTGCCCTCCTACGTGGAGGCACATTGAGAAATATCACTAAATACACAAATTTATAATAAAAAAACATCTTTTGAAGAATACATTGACAATGATGTACATTCCATACTAAACTGATCACCTTCAGGAGTTGAAGATTACATTCGATCATCGTGGCATTCATCTGTTTGGAAACCAAGAGAAGTCTAACAAATTTCTGTCAAGCTATTCTGACTTTGCTGTAGACAAAGGCAGAATGGACTGAAAGCTTAGCAGACTTGACAGACAGTGATCACTGTCAGGTGGATCAGAGATGTCTGGCTATATGCCACACTGCCTTGCTTGCTCTTGAGGTGTATATTTGTGCATAAGCAAGCTGATTGTTATTTAGGCAAACTGGGTTCCATTGCGTTCGAGGTTCAATTCCGGATGATCCAGATCAGGTGCACAGATAGGACTTCATTTTAAGTTCACTGTTAGTGACCTACATTTAACTAAAGCTATTTTGTAAACATCACTACCCACACTCTAATGAAGTCTAGGCAATTTGTAAGCAGTGTTACTGAAACAGGCGATGGTTGCCAGCACATCTCTTACAAACACCCATCAGGACCCTGAGAGAACAATGTTGCATCACAGTATATTTATCTACTCTTCAAAATAACATTGTGGCAAATATTGTTAGTCCTCATTTCATACATAAAGAACAAGAGGGGAAGAAGAGAACCACGCTTTGCAAAAAGCCATGAGAGCAGTGATTAGGGAGCATCTCCTTCGCTCAGCTCCTAAGTTCCCAAGGAAACAACCATTCCATTTGCCTACACAGCCACCAGCATGAGTGGCTCTGTAGCTTTGGTACTGAGACTACAAAAAAGCCAAAACAGATTTCCCCTTAAATTAATAGAAATAAAATCTGCGCTACTTGAACTGGTTGCTGCAGCTCATGGCTCTCTGGCTTGGATGGAAAAAACCTCAAGGCCATTCCCAAAACATTAAAGCAAATGCAACCTCTACTGCTTGAGCCACACAATTCCAGAGCCACACAATTCCAGAGCCACACAATTCCAGAGCCACACAATTCCAGAGCCACACAATTCCAGAGCCACACAATTCCAGAGCCACACAATTCCAGAGCCACACAATTCCAGAGCCACACAATTCCAGAGCCACACTCCTTCATTTCTACTCAAAATGGACTTTTTGAGAGTTTGAGGTGTTACTGCTTGCATCTCTTTAAAGCAGATGAGACCACTGTGCACTTGCCTGGTAAGTTCCCTCGAGAGAGCGTTTCAGGATCCAGTTTGTAGGTGTCCTGCAGGCGCATCAGAGCCTTGGCAGCCCCCGTCTCATCTTCTTCAGTTGGAAAAAACTGGCGCTGAATTGTGAGGTTTGTGATAAAGCCTTCATAACAACAGGAAAAGGTGTCACTTTAATGGTTTGAATAAGTCCAGCACCAGATTAACAAAGGACACGTCTGCTTTGTTTCTAAATTCAAACATTCAAATTAACTACACTTAAAGCCTCTCATTAGGCTCTTCATTTATGCAAGCATTGCTTTCTGTCCCATTATAAGAAACAAAGCTAACAGGCAAATGACAAGAGAAATAACCATCAATACATTCACTTGCACCACATAATTACTGACATACAATGACAAAAGATCCTTTACCAATTGAGTACGGATCTCATTTTGATTCTTATCTACTGATCAGTGGGCAAAAGCGACCACTTACAGAGGCAGCAGGTTGGGAAGCAGGATGAGTAAGCTGCTACAAAGAGGAATGTGTAACTCAAGACAAGATATAGAACAGCTGATAACTGCTGGCCACTTTAGGACATCCTATTCTCCTCTTTGCTGCGAACTACACAAGCAAACCAAACGTAGTTGCCAATGACAAATAACAGCTTTGAGTCCTGACTGCCTCATTTAAGCAGCAAGTTTCACCCACTTGGGTAACCAGTAAGCAAGAGCCTGCTCATTAGTTTAAGTCTCAAACCCAATTAGCAACAGTATTTAAGCCACAGCTGAGTCTGCAGCTTCCAGAACACGAGGGGAAGCAACTGTGCTGTAAGGGGACCTCCCACCAACGCCTTCCCTGCAGCTCTTTACCATTTGTTGTATCCTGAAGAACCAGGTTCTCCAATTCCAGCCAATCCGTATTTAAACGCTTCACCAGCTTATATGCATTCACAGGGTGTGCCAGGTACCCTTCTGGATCTGAAGTGGATTTGCTCGTCAGCACATCCATTTTTTCAGCCCAGCTGCAAAGAGAGAATGGTATGCCTCAGCCTGAGAACAATTCCTGAATGCATGGCTTCCTTCTGAAGTCATCCTAATTACACGGCTAGGACCAACTCACTGCTGCTTTTGCTATCGTAACCAGCTGTGAGGCTTTTAACTTCGCAAGGATGAAGTGAGGTTCACTGATATTTTTTTTAATCACAATATTCTTTTTCAAAGAGATTTGTTTCCCTGCCTATTAATTTAAATCCCAGTAGGCATTCATCTCCCCTGCAATGAGTCTTAGCCATCAGTTTTCAGCACATTGCACTTCAGAAAATAATAAAAAGCATCATTTATCTATCTCAGAAATACGTGCAAATTCCTATTATCCCCTACCACAAGCATTTGGCCGGCTTCTCTCCAGTACTCAGTAAGAAAAACTAGGAGATAAGCTAATAACTGAACATCAGAAATCCCCTTTGAGTCTAACCCCAGACCCACTGAGCCATGAATGAGCCATGGCTGTAAGCAGTTTAATATGGCCATTAGCACATCCTGCCAGACTGCCTTATTCTGCATATCATGATGTTGCAGCAAAGCAAGATGAGAACCCCCTGCTGAGATATCAGATTAATGACACATTAAGATATCATTAAAAACAAAAATCAGCTTTCACCGCATCCAGTATTTATTTTGCAAAGTAGTAATAAGGTGAAGTTTTACTCTCTGTTCACAGCTGTATTTTGAATCAATATACATAGAAAGCAATAGTGAGAAATGCCACCATACTCAAGCGATGAAATCCAGCATCTCTGTTATGGAGCATATCCCTCAGACAGGAGCTCAAGAGTTGTGACAGCTGAAATATACCCTGGCTTACCAATATAGAAAAAGTCAACTGCAAATTTCACACATTCAAAGAGAAATCTGACATATGCAAATGTTTTTTGTTGCTTTAAAAAAAGCTTACATGTAGCTTTAACTCACATTCTCTTAAAACATACTTGAACAGGAGGCAGTTCTTCTTCCTAAGGGCAACTTTTCAGGAAATAAGTATTTGTGTGTACCGAAGTGACAAGGAATTTGGATCATTTCACTGTTTCATAACCCTATCTCCACCCAACAATCCCAAAGGGAGATCAAGCTGCCAGATACCATCTGGAGTTCAGAAAGTCCTTGGAAAGCATGCTCCAGTTACAGGCACACAGCCCTACCAACCCAGACTTCGGACCATGCTGGTGTTGTGCCCCGTTAGGTATAACTTTTAGCTAGTAAATATTAACAGCCTTCCTTAGGAGGAGTGTGTTGTCAGCAAGAGCCTTAACCCATTTGAGGCACCAGGATAATATGAGCTGTGCACTGCTTACAACAGGTAGCCCACAGCAACAGCACCCACAGGCATTTAAGTCAGGCAGATAAGGCTCCTCTTTGATATCAGTGTCTTCTCCACGGGAGCACTACTTATACTCTCATTATATTTATTGGGGAAGTGCTAACCAGAACAGGAAGGTGTGCTGTAACTGAACACAACAGGCTATGCACTTCGTTGCCCCTCTTCATTATGCAAACCTCCCCCCTACCTTTTAATTTGAGACAGTTTGGTCTCCTCTGCTCGGATGTATTCTTTTAAAGACTGTACCAAGTCCTTCTCTGCATAAATCAGATCTGTCATTTGACCTGAAAACAGAATACAAGCAAGTGTTAATCAGTCTTATGAGAAGTTCCCCAGCACCAAAGACCTCCGATGCTGCAGCCCCTTTAAGAACAGACAAATCAGAGGTGTGCACTCAGAGCTGGTGAGCTTTCAGACTTACTACACATACAGGTCTGAAGCATTTAAATCTCAACTTCATTTGTCCATGTAGCTTTGTCTCTTCTTTTAA
Organism: Gallus gallus; assembly: GCF_016699485.2. NCBI lineage: Eukaryota > Metazoa > Chordata > Aves > Galliformes > Phasianidae > Gallus > Gallus gallus. The sequence continues at coordinate 16,361,954 of NC_052544.1, forward strand.
CCACCTCCAAATTACTTTACTGTTGTAGTTACATGCCAGACAATCAAAATAAAGGTTTGACATTAATGAAGCTACTGAGTCAAAGCAAAGAGAGATCCAGATGCCCTAACATCTGCTCAGCACATGGGCAGAAATGAGGTCACACCAGCCAGCTACTACTCTACCATTTGACTCACTTGAAATTACAGCTCTTCGCTACTGGTATCTGTGGAAACACAACCTACCATTAAGGAGGAACTTCAGACTGATGTTAATAGACTGACAAAGTCTCTTCTCATTAGCACTAGAGAGAATTGCTGGCAAATCCATCTGAAGGGCTGTGACAAACTTTGCTTTTCAAAGAGCAACACTGAAAGACCCAATGGATACACACAGCAACAGCTTTACTTTCAGCACTCTGAAGTCATTATTAGTGAGACACAATTAAGCAGAAAGGTAGCAGGATGCTCTTTTCCCAGACAAGAAAGGTCCAGAAATGGGCAAATGGAAAGAGAAGGTGGTCCTTCACAGTAACCTTGCAGCCACATGGATAAGCACTACTTAGTCAGCTTTGGAGCACAGGGAACACGTGCCCCAAACTCCACCACTTTGCTCTGGCTGATAAACTCCACACATTAGTGCAAAAATAAACAAGCAGGAGTTTGGAGCTTTACCACTCAGAAGCACTGCTTCACTGAGCTCAAAGCTGAGGGCAGCCAGATGCGTTCACCTCTTATCTTTATGGGGGGATTCCACACACTATTCCACAGGACAATATCAGACCAAGTCACAGCAGAATTCAGTTCGTGCTTACTTCTAGGATCTACTACAAAAATCAGACACTGATCCCAGCTGCTAGGACACACGAACCAGAATTTCATCAAATCCATCTATTTTCAACACCCATAGCAATAGGAATGAATTGGGATTTACTGAAGCCTTACAAAAACAAAAAGGGTGGGAGAGATATTTTTCCTTCCTATTCCTGAACCCAGCTCAGTTAGAAGATAGGATATGCCACATTTTGTGAAGGAATCTCACATATTTATCATGGAAGTCCTCTGCATGAAATCAGCACCTCAGGACGAAGCTTTTTAGCATAAGCTTTGTGCTGCATTCAGAACACCAGAAGCAGAACTCTTAATAAAACAGAGATTGTCCTCTTTTACTCAGAGGACTCAGAGCAACTTGTACCAAGTTAGTCACAATGTGCTGAGCCAACCAAATGGGAGCAACTTCCAGAGATACAAAACCTGCAATGCAGAATAGCACCAAGGATGTCAAAGTGTTGCTCTCCCTGGTGAAGCTGGTGTTTGATAGGGCCACATGAGGACAGTCATATGATTCATCTGTAAAGCTTGAACAGTTTTGGCAGTCACATCAGTTGTATCATAACACTGTGCATTGGTTGTTTCCATACCTATTGAAGTGAAGAATTCTGCCTCTGCGTGCCAGATCAAGAAAGCACTGGTAAAGAACACCAAACACAGCCAGGGCTTCATCTTCTAGAGAGCTCAAACCTGGAAAATAAGAGTTGTAACGTCTTCCAGCAGCAATAAAGTCTCAATGAAGTGGTCAGACACGCAGACATGCTGGGAAACAGTTACATAAAAACCGTCAAGAAATACAAATAGTGAGAAAGGCAAATAAATAACACATTTGGTAGAGCAGAAGTGGCAGCAAATGGTGGAAAAGTTTGAAGTGAGAATTTCCAACTCAGCTCATTCAAAATACATCATCCCAACGCTATGGCCTCTGGGCACAGCCCTTATGGCTTTTGGATTTCCAAGGCCGCTGCTCAGCAAGCAGAACAGCCACCAGAGGAGCTCTCCCAGCATCCCTACATTACAACAAAAAGAAGGTGACAGAAGGAGCTGGCAGGTGGGTGCTGCCTTCCCTTCCTCCATTTTTCAACAGTGCAGTGTGATAGGAGCCCCAGCCCTTAATCCAGGCCCCGCAGTACATGGATGCAAACAACAAGCACACCAACAGCACCACCATCACTGAGAACATGACAAATAGCTCTGCTGTGTGTTACCACATTGCCAGATATCTTACATTTTCCTTTTGACTGGAATTTTTGAAGTCAGAAATATTTACCACATTTGCAAGCATGAGTAAGCAGAAAAACAATGTCTCAGAACAGGGAATGCAGAAGACTTCTCACGATGCTGCTTCTCACCCCCTGCAAACCACATATTCCCAAACGGTTTGTTTAAGCTCGTTCAGAACTCACACATGGGTAATGTGAGAACCAAGCAAAGCTGAATGAACGGTACCATGCAGAGGTCTGCCAACACTAAAAGCCACTCTAAGTGATATAGCAGAAAGCACAGCGACTCGAGAGTACTTGGGAAGCACATCAGTTTGGGTATATTCAGCCAGAACTGTCCATCTGCATGGGCTGTTCTTGTCTCACAGAGTGGTTTTTTGGACATGCTACACAAAGCCTGGCAAAACAATTACAAGGGGAGCTTTCCAGTTCAAACAACACAACTTTGCTTTCTCCCTGCACCTCCCCACCATGTTCGCTCACGGCTCAGGATATCTGCCAAGAAGAACACTTACTACAGCGAGCAGCTTGTCTTTACAGCATATCTTTAACAGCTTTGCCATCCTACTCAGATTTTCTTGAGTCAATAAACAGAAACCCTCAGTAAACACAAACCAGCTCTTGCTTGAAGCAGCAGACACCTGGCGGTAGGACCTCCAAACTGTTTGTATACATTCTTTTTCACTGCTGTTATTCAGAAAACCAGCAAGAAAAAATGAATTACAGGAGACTAAGAGTGATGTCATAACCACAAGGTTGGAAAGCACAAGTGCATGTGCATACACACACGTGTGCATGGCTTCCTCCTCTCCCCCCCCCACTACAGCCAGGCCATCTGCTAACACAGAACAGAGCCAGAAGGGACATCAGCACCTCCCACCTCAAAAACCAGGACCAAGACACCAGTAAAGTCAGTCTGCTTTCCTTGGAGGATGGAAGAACTTAGTTGCACAGAAATGCCTGAACTCCATAGATAAGAGAGCTGTAGGACAAGCACTGCCTGCACTTCTGGCTTTTTTCAGCAGCATCTTCAGCATGGTATGTCTGTTATCCACACAGGTGAATTTAGGATTCCCTCTCATTCCAGTGAGAACAGCTACATTGCCCTGCAGCAGGCTTCAGAAGACTCGCGCGGGTCCTCCAGGCTCAGTTCAGCCTAAGTTAAAAAACATGCATGGGTCATGCAGGAACTGAGAGCAGACAGCATCCACTGCATTAAGAGCACCGATACCTTAAAGCGTTCTGCTCCCTGGAGATGAGCACTGCCCAACCTATGGGACTGCAACAAGAAGCCACTCCAGGGACACTTAGAGCTGAACAGCCCCACGTACAGCAACATTCTGTGTTTCGTTCCTTTCCTCCCCTTTAAAGTTCCCAGCCAGCTGCACAAAAAGCTGACCAAATGGATGCTGTATAAACACTTTTCAGGAGCGTAAGCCCTCAATGAATCACTGCTCCCACTGGAAAGAGCACCGTCAGGCTGCAGTGAGCACTGGCTGCAGGAAAGAGTTCTTCTAGACCAAATAGACCAGGATGGAATTTTTCTTCACAAGTTAGACTGAGTTCTTTATTAAACACACTAAAAATTCTCAAGAAGATATAAGGACATGGACCCAACCTATAGAAGTTATTTGCACGCCTACTGGGATTATCAGCTTTTCACCCTCAAATCAGGGTTACAGACTGACTCTTCTTCTGTGCCTGCCTATGCTATTAAAGAGACCTGGAAAACCACCACTAAAATAGCGCTTCCCCACTGCATCTAAATTTAACCTATCATGGGGCAGTGTAACAAGCAAGTCACTATTTCAAAGCCACCTCAGGCCGCAGATGGGTTCTCAGTGCATGGACAGCTGAGGTCCATACGCCGGGCTCTGAAGAACGGCCCATCTTCAAACAGCAATTTGAGGTTGGACTCCTGGATGAGCCAACGTTCTCCAAATGCCAATGCTTTACACCCCACATCTGTTACCTGCAGACACAGCAAGGAGTGCTCCATCCCCTTCACTCCCTACCAGGCAAGCGGCTCCACAAGCAGTCAGCAACGTGCCATTAGTCCTAATGGCTGCACACAAGGCTAATCATATTTAAACACATCAGTACAAACAAACCTGATAGATTCTTTTCATGCTTAAGGCCAGACTGAATAGTAAACGCATTCAGGATTGTTGTGAAGAGCTTCTCTTAATACTGCTATAAGAAAAGCCGCCATAAAAACATCCAGCTCAGAGCAGTGAGTCTCGCAGCCAGCAGATCCTTGGCACACGATGGCAGTTCTAAAGCTAATTAAAATGATTAAATAGTGAGGAAACATTAATTTTATCCTAATAGAGCAAACCTTCACTGCTAGCAGACAACTGAGACATTATTCAGGGCCATAATCCATTATCCAGAGGCAGTCAGGTGCTCCAACATCCAACCACTCCCCTGACCCAAGGAGTATGAAATTAAGTGCTTATCAGGGTCCCACCCAGACACAATCTGAACCTCATGCCAGGATTACTGACACCATCAGTGCAGCATGCAGTTAACCTAAAGCAGCTAACAGCCTAAAACAGCTCCTGGTCACAGTGAGGGAGGGGAAAGGCATTCCTTCCTTCCAATGTTACATGACTCCTCACAAGCAAGTTCTTTTCTCCCTTAAGGATAACCTCATAATTGCCTCCCAGTTCCCTCCTCCAGTATACTTTGAGCTTTCAGCTGAAAGCAGCTTATGCCTACATCACCACCTTTCTTGCCAAAGGGCTTAATGTGCATCTGAAAACAATTACAATTGCCTAACAAATAATACAACATGATTTCCTTGTACTTTTCACGGCAAGCCAAAAGGAAAAGAGGAAAAGCTGTTCATTTGCACGCACTGACAAGGACATGGTATGTCTGTGCAAAAAAAGAAATACATTCAGCTTTAAGTGTAAAATGCCTTGCGTTATCCTTACTGACACTACCCCCAGAAAGCATAAGCCTCTGGATCAGCTTCCACCTGTTTGAACGATAGCAAAAAATATTTATTCAGCACTGTAGAAGACAGGAAAACTCACACTAACCTGGAGGCAAATCTGCCTGCACCTCACTGTGCAATGCATGCAAGCTCATCAAACAGCTGGAGCCAAACTCCACGCTGTTGGTGAACATATGAGCACAACAACACACTCTTCTCCCACTGCAATATGTTTTCAAGCATTGAGATCCAGACTGCATTTTACCATGCAAAGCCCATAGTTTGGGTATATCGTGATGCTTAAGACCGCCTTCCATATGTTCATGTTACATGATAACATTTTCCCCTCGGAAAGATGTTTTTAATGACATCTGCGGTCAGCAAGGTACTCCTTTCAACTGGTAACAACAAGTGAATTAAGCTCAGACGTGGGGCAGGATCTCAGATCACCCTGGAACATCTCCTGACATAGCCAGCATTCCTCATACAGAGAGCCATACACAGAAATCAGGCCCAGTCAGAGGAAATATATCAACGTTTACAGCTCTCTTCTTGGGAAGCCTGCCAACATGCACAGCATGGGTATTATAAACAGACCCGATTCCTGACTTAAATCTAGAAGGAAGAACTTCTCACATCGAGCAGTAAATCATGCTCCCCCTGCTGTTTCAGCCTGAAACGCACCACCATGTTCATGGCTGTACTTCCTGCACTGATACATTGAAACGTGAATCTCAGTAACTTACAGCATAAGCAAAATTCTTGTCCCTTGGAGTCACTGCAACGGCAATTTACGGTTCTCAGGTGGCATTCTGCCTGAGAAATCAGAGCAGCAGTTACTGGTTTTGCTGTATATCTCCAACATACCTGTATTCCCAAAGTCCTTGATGCCAGCAAGCTGCAGCAGCTGCCTGGAGAGGATGGCTGTGTGACCTTCCGGAGCCGCTTCACCCTCACAAAGCGCTACAAAGTCAAAGGACAGGACGTTTGATTACACACTTATCTGCTGGGAAAGCCAAACTACGGGAGATGTTGCCCGAGAGCCGCCAGCACGGAGCTATAGGATCCCCGCAGCCCTGCCCACGGGTCACGGAGCAGCTCTCTGTGCCCCATACCCCAACACCCCCCAGGGGCACACTGACAGCCCGGAGGGGACCTCAGAGCTCTTCCCCAACCTCAGTGATTCCATCACCGTCTCCGCCGCTGCTCGGCACACAGTCGTGCTTGCGGGCCGAAGGGAAAGGATTTCTCTACGGAAAGGAATCCCAGCTGAAATCGAAAGGAGCCGGGAGCGGAACAAGCGCGTCCCGGAACCCTCGCAGAGCCGCAGCTCCGAGCAGCAGCCGGCACAGGGAGCAACACGGGACAGCCGCCCTGCAGCTCTCGTGCCGCTGCTGCCCGCAGGGCGCCGCCTCCGAAGCCGCCGCTACCAGGTGCCGCAGCCCGCAACGCCGCCTGCTTACAGACAGCCGTTCTGGCTCTTTCCAGCCCCGCCGAGACGCGCCGGGTCCGGCCGGCGGCAGAGGGAGCGCTGCGAGAGCCGCCCGGCACCGACAGCCTCCGGGGGCCCGAGAAGCGCCGCGCCCGACTTTGAGGACCCCCCGCACCCCCCCGTCCCGGCTCACCGCAGCCCCTCTCGGCGCTCCCCAGCCCGCCCGGTCCCGCTCCCCACCGCCGGCCGCCCCGCCCCACCTCCGGCCCCGCTGCTCTTGAGCCGCCGCCGCGCTCCCAGCCGCGCCCCCCGCCCCGCCCGCGCCGTAATGCCGCGAGTGGAGGCGCCGCACGGTGCCGCCCCGCTCTGCTCAGCTCAGCCCTACGGCGGCGGTGGGGCGGGCATGGCATGGCATGGCATGGCATGGCATGGCATGGCATGGCATGGCATGGCACGTGTATCATCCGCATAGCAGCCGTGGGGCAGCTCCCACCCGTGGGAGGCGGTCGCGGATTAAGAGCGTTCATTACCAGTCGTCGCAATTAACGGTGATCGCTGCCGATCGTCGTTACAGCTAACCAAAAATAACTCCTTCTAAATAATAACCGCAATCAGAAACTCAACCAGACCTTAAGGGACGTCACAAACAAGAGATGCCCTGCTTTCCAGATTCACTCCTCCATCACCACTCCGCTCACTGAGCAGAAATGCAATGAAACGTGGCTGAAGAGCCAAGGTCTGGGGAGATGACTCCTACCAGAATCCAGAAAGAAAGGGAGGAATCAGGGAAACAAACAGCACACGGATATGATTTCACCGAAGCTTTTAGCAGCTACTAAAATCACAACCAGTAAGGAAAAGGCCCAGCTGCCTTGTCAGCAGGGCTTCCTACAGAGCTCCATACGTCTCACACAGTACATGCTGCACGTTAACATTTATTTAGGCAAAGTGAATTCCCCTCCTCTGTTTACAAAGGATTGCGTGGCTGTCAGTGACAGGAGTGGTCTGCAGGACTGTGACTGCACTGCAGATATGGGAGCCCATTACAGACTGCACAGACAATGTCAGCCTCCGGGGATAGCGCTGTGATTCACAGCCAGAGTTTTTAACCCAGTTCTGACCCTTTTAACTTCTTTTTATGGCAGACTTTTGCTATTATGTCACGAATGCGTTGATTTCTTTTCTCTAGTTTAGTGGAAAGGACTGAAAGTGTATTTGTAGGGAGAGCACAGGGATCTGGCTTTCCTCTTGCGAATAACCAGCTGTGCAGTCCTTCTGACTATGTATACATTAGCACAAAGAGCCTGGACTCCGTAACGGTTCCACATCCCGTGTTGAGCTATTCTTGTAAAGTACCATTTTTGCTTTAGCTATATTTGCTTTGAAATCCTTGTAGAGGAAAATGCTGAGCTCGCACAGTGCCCTTGGCTGGGAGCGGGACGTGTGTCAGGTTAAAAACAGCTCCTTTCTGCCTGCACTGGGGCTGAGCATTGCCTGTCTGAGACCTGCCACCAACCGACGGCTGGAGAGAGCACAGGGCTGCAGGTGGGTTTTAATGTCAGACTCAAGCAGCCCAGGCTGATCTTCCATCAGCACAGCCCCCGCTGGCACCTGGAGAGCTGTGGCACAGAGATCTGGTTTGAGAACAGGAGAACTGCACATCGTACTGGAGCTTCAACTGCTTTTCCTAAGAGTGGAATCAAAATCCTTCCGCAGGGATCTTGGCTGCCCGACACACACACAAGTATTTTTGGATGCCCCCCTGTCTCTCATGTTACGAGGTTTTCTGTCTGAGGCCTTAGCAGAGGAAATATTAAGATTATCTCTGAGTACTTACATAGTGCAGTGTAGTATTTCCCATCAATCAGTGCACTGAGTCAGACCGGAGGAGGCAGGGATGTGTCTGGGTAACAGAACTCTTTCTGACCTCCGTGGGGGCTCAGATTTCTCCCTGAAACAGTGCTTTAAAAAGTACACGTGTAGAAAGGCCTCGTACACAAATAAACTCTAAATTTAGCTGTGTGCCCATTGCACTTCCCTTGTTGTTTTTTATGAATGAAAAATAAAAGGGCATTGGATCCTGGAGGAGCAAGAATAGAAGCCCAAAGCACAGGAAGGATGCTGTGCAGCAGGATGTGACCACCCTGATATCCCAAACTGCGGTGCAATTTACTCTTCTAGTGATGCACGGTGCACTGCTGCCATGAAAGCCACACCATTTCACTCCGCTTATTCATGGTGTGCTTCACTCAGTGTCTGCTTGCTGGATTGCAGTGGCATTGCATGACTCAGGTACAGTCCTGCCCTGCACAGACCGAACAAATCCAGTGTGTTAAACACTGAGAGGTCAGCACGCTCAGGCACAGAGACATTGGCCGCACACCAACTGCTGCTCTGAGTGCTTCTTGAGCAGCCAAACCTGCAGCGGGGTCCTCCTGGAAGGGGCAAATGGCCTCTCGGCCTCACACTGCTCAGTGCTGAGCCCTGATGCTGCTGAGCACATGGCGGTATTCAGCATCACACTGCTGTGGGGACACCAAAGTGCAGCCACTGGAAGTGAAAGGATGGGATTTGTTCCTTACATTCTGCTGCAGATAAGCCAGACAAGAATGAGTGTGTGATAAACGCTCCCATGGAAAAGGGCTGTCATAACAAGCAGCAGCTCCAGCTGTCCCTGTGCCAGGTGGGAGGCTGAAACTGGATTCACGGGGAGACGAGGAGCACTGGGAGGAACCGAGAGCTCGAATTCCTGCTCCACGTAATTATGGTGCAGTCGGGGCCAGTCTGGCAGTGCTCTGAGCCGTGCCCAGCTGCACATTTACAGGGTCATTTAAACTACTGCACACAGGAATTGCCAGCAGTCGCCTGAGCAGCTCATTTAAAAGTGCACCCACAGAGAATTCAAAGGGTTCGACTACAGGCAAGGGAAAAGCCATATCTGATCCTCCTGATGTTATTTGAAGTGACATTGCCCATACTTTAATTATATTTTCTAAACCGCCCTCCAAAAGTAGTTGGGGATGTAGGGATGCAAACTGCAGCTCTCACTGAGCACTGGTGAAGTGGGGACCAAGGCATCTCTATAAATGATGTCCTGGATATCCTGCTCCTAAATCTGCTGGTATGCACTGAAGGAGGCTGACAGCACTGCAAAAGCACTGGGAACACAGCCCCCATCACTCACACTGCCCAAGGAGGCTGTGGATGCCCCATCCCTGCAGGCATTCAAGGCCAGGCTGGATGTGGCTCTGGGCAGCCTGGTCTGCTGGTTGGTGACCCTGCACATAGCAGGGGGTTGGAACGAGATGAGCGTTGTGGTCCTTTTCAACCCAGGCCATTCTATGACTCTATGGCATGCATGGGAGGCACCACTCAGGGTGAAATGTTTTCTACATCACATCCATGTTTTAGGCGTCTTAATCAAAGCTTGGCTTCCTCCTCAGCAGATGAGTCAGCTCTCTGCTACGCCTGCCTGGCAGGACAGTGAATCACCCCACATTCCCTGCCTGCACCAAGGGAGAGTCCTGGCAGAGGTCCGAGTCCTCAGGAGCTGCTGATGGCTGCAGAAGGGCTCAGCCTGGGACAGGCATCTTCCATCTCCATCACTGCACCCTGAGGTGAGAGCAAGGAGGGATGCACCTGGATCCTGGGAAGCTCAGCTACTGAGCATCACCTATCTGAGCTTTATGTTCAGTGCACAGCAGCAATGTCACTGCTAACAGCTGAAAAAAAACAAAAGCCCTGATGGAACACAATGGAAACACGCAGCCAAAGCCCAGAAAGCAACCTGTGAGAGATTTAATTGAGGGCTTTGTGCAGGAGAAGGGCGTTTTGACACAGAATAAAGCCCAGGAGAGAGCACAGAGGAGGAGGAGAATTGTCCTGAGCCACGCAGACCTTCCTGCCTGCACACAGCCCTTGCATGAGGCCAATGCTGAACAGCTCTGAGTCATTCCTTTGCAGACTGCAGCATAAATCAAATCCAGAAATAGGAAAGGCCAGTCGGTCACATCATTCCTTTTAGGTTTAGGGAAAGACGCAGTTAAGAAATGTGGGGAAAAGTCATTATAAGATCATGAAAAGGAAAAAAAAAAAAAGAAAAACTCAACCTTTATCTTTTTGAGGCTACTAATTAGTGGATGAAAAGCCTTAAAAAACCCAACAACATCTTGAAGCAGTCAGATGGGTATGGAACCTTTCTCTTGAGGCAGAGGATGGTTTGCAGTTGCTGTGCTTTCTGTGGTTATCCTCCTGGTGTGGAACTCCTGCCTGAGGGGGTTCAGTGCAGGAGCTGGGATGGTCCTCACAAGGAACAGAAGGGTCCCAGCACAGCACCAGGCTGCCCACCCTGAGGGGAAACCCAGCTGACCAAGTAGTGCTCACACAGAGGACCTGTTGGCTTTGTGCAAGCTCTGACAATTCATCGTCTCCTTCTGAGCTCCCATTCAGTGTCACAGCGCTGCTGGCCCTCCTGCAGCAGCAGCATCTGCCCAGCAAAATGCAGCAGGGCAGTCACTCCAGGAGCCCCAGAAATCCTTTCTGGCACGTCCCTGGATTTTAAAAATATTTGCCTGGCTGGAACAGTAGATCTTTATTCCTTCCCAGGCAGCACAGTGTGTGCACTGTATGCTCGGCGTAAGTAAACAATGAATGCCTGAGCGTGAACATTGGCATAGAGGTATTAAATAAAGCAGTGAGTTCCTTTCACTTCTGGTGAGAGGAGGAAGCACGTCTCCTGCATGTACCCATGCTCCAGCTCCGTGTGTCAGTTCACACTGAGCACTTATTGGGGTTATTTCTGAGCAAACATTCCCATGGTGGGAGGAGTGAGGTGTGACCCAGTGCAGCTTCAGCAGCCCAGATCTGCTCCCACAGTGGTTGCAGAGCGCTGTGTGTGCTGGAAGCACCATTCGGCCTCTCATTTTTTAAGCACGTGTGAATAAACCCAGGAGTTTCAATCAGGATGGGCTGTGTCCTTCCTTTGTGTTACGAAATCCCCAATTTAAAAAAATGAAAGAAAGAGGTAAAGGGGTGAAGGATTTGAGCTGCAGTGGCAAGAAATGTAATTCCGCAATGTGCGAGGAGATAAATGTAACGTTTTAGCAGATTTGAGGTTTCTTTATAGGAATTCTCAGAATTCCTGGTGTAATTGGGGTGCTATAACTGTGTGCTTATATTTCCCAGCCTGATTCTTGTTATATATGTATTTGCTTCAGCCCTACTTAGCAATTAGTGAACGGAGGCATTATGGCTAATGAAGATCCAAAGCTCTGTGGTTAATGTAGAAAATGAATACGTTTGAAAACGTGTAATATTAAACCAAGGAGGGTAACTAATGATGTCTGTGGTAGAGATTTTAAATGTCCCCTGGCTTTTTGCTTCCTCTACAGCTGGATGGAGAAGCAAAACAAAAGGAAAATATAATTTGACTTTTTTAATTTAAGAAAAGCATTAAAATATCATTAAAATAATCTTCAGTTGCCTCTCTAGCCTGCAGGACTTGGCTGATGTTACGTGTGTGGATGTGACAGGGAAGACAACGCCAGGAAGATTATTTTGGCCTACAGACAAATCTTCAGCAAGTGCAAAGAGTGAAACCCTCCTGACCTCAGGAGAACGGCTTTGTCCTAATCAGCAAAGCTCCAGGCCCACGAGACAAAGCTATTTTTAATTAGCTGGGGATCAGATGCTGACACTGCGGCCCGGGCACTGATTTTGAGGAGCCAAATATTAAATGAAACACCCTGGGCAAAGCTACCATTTGTGCCGGGTTTCCTTCAGAATGCAATTTGTTGCACCTGGTGCAAATACCACCATGTGCCCAGCGTGCAAGGCTTTGCATTTTCCACCTCTGCTTTAAGAATCGCTTTGCTGCACAGCCCACCAGCCCTCTCCTATGGGGGGTAAAACACCCTGCTTTTTTTTTTGTGGTGTAGGATTGAATTTGGTTCCTGGTGCTACGTCAGCTCCTTGCTGGGTATGCCTCGATGACCTGGCGTTGGTCTGCACCCCAGGGCAGGGCCGGGCTCGCACCACGCTGGGACCTCACGCCGTAGCCGGGGTTACCAACAGCACATCGGTGCTGCTGCAGGACCCTGCACGCCCCGCTGCCCGCCGCCTCCCATTCCCCCGGCGGGTTCTGTGACTCACGCAATGCCTGTTACACGGGCTTGGTGCTCGCCCCGCTGATTCCTGGGCTCGCAGGAGGCGCGCAGCACACGGCTTGGTGTGGCTGGGGATGCTCCAGCCAAATCCAGCCGCCGATGTCCCTGTTCATTGCAACGAGTTGGACCGGATGATCTTTAAAGGTCCCTTCCAGCTCATACGGGTCTATGACTCTACGGTAATCTCGCAGCAAAGGGAGCAGAGAAGGGTCCGGTAGGGCGGCAGCGGAGCGGCCCGGCTGCTGTTCCCGCAGCGGCCGGGAGGGAGCAGCCCGAGCCCGGTCCGAGCCGCAGCGCCGGGGATGCTCAGAACAAACCCTTCTCCCTCCGGTAGCCGCGTTGGCTCAGCGTGGCCGTGGTGAAATGATTATCGCCGAAGGGAGAGTCTGCGCTAGCCAAGGAAGCAGAACGGGGTAATAGCACGCGTTACCTCAGCTCACAATTAAACGTAAATTCACATTTTGCCTGCATGCTGTGGCTACACGTGCAAGAAATACATTTCATTATGCATCACGTGTGGTTTGTTTTTTTTTACACGATGCCAACTTGTACTGTACATAGTTTGGGTATGAACAAAGTAACTGGCACAAAAGTCAGAAAGCTGATTTAATGCTTCCCTTGCAACCCAACTGGAAAACAATGGGGATTTGTGTGTCGAGGATGTGTGCTCGTTTTCTCTTAAAGCAAAAGAATGGATTTATGTTCTACAAAACCTTAGCATCCTGACCTTATCCTTGGAGATAGCAAACACACCCAAACACAGCAGCTCAGCAGCTTGGTGGTAACACACAGAGCTTGTGGGCTCTCACTTACCCTGGAATGGGGAATTCCAGGTTTCTTTCCCAATCCCAACAGAATTATTTGGGGTTGATATGATGCACTTGGAAAGGAAATCTGCTCCCATTGCCCCTGCCCTGCTGCCCATGCAAATGCTGGCTCTGAAAGGCACACACTGTGATGGCTGCTGAATCTCCAGCGTGAGCAGAGCAGCGCCAGGTCCCATGAGCTGCCACCACGGCGTGGTGCTAAATGCAGCCTTTGTCACCACATCCCCAGCGAGGCCAGGAAACAGGAGCAGGGGGGCATGAGCTGCCCGATTGCCCTCAGCCCCCCAGCGACCTACAGAGTGTGTGTGGCCTGGAAGAAACTTCAATTGGCACTGCTGCTTTCTGGGAGGGAAGTGGGGTGAGCAGCAAACCAGCGTCAGCAGCTCTCCCTCTGATTTTTCCCTTGGCCAGCCAGGAGCTGCACCACCAGCTCTGTTGGGTGGAGAAGTGGCTGAGACATACCAGGGCTATTTCTTTGTGTCGTCTTAGAGACACATGGCAGGGGCTGAAACCCTCCCAGAAAGAGAGTGAAACCAGAACTTTGACAACCCTCCCAAATGAGCAGAGAGGCAATTAGTGTGCTAAGCACACAGCAGGAGCTCAGCCAGCCCTGAGCAGACACGGTCAGCTGGCTCTGCTTCCCGCAGCAGTGCAGCATGTTGAATGCACCCTCCCACAAAGATGTTCTAAAGCACTTCTGAGGCAGCCGTGGCTGATGGGCAGGCACTGTGACGTTGGCGAGGGCCCCATGGGTGAGGATGCTTGGGATGCTCCATGGGACTCTATCATGGGGCTGGGGGCTCACAGCATCACTGCCACATCCTGCCTTGACAGAGCTGCTCCTTGGCATTAACTCAGCTTGTTATCTCTCCCCTCTCCTGCTGTGATGCTTGGCTGTACGTCCAGGTGATGCTGCACAGATGTAACATGTCCTACACCCACCCAGGACCAAATCTCTAGTGGCATCCATGGATTAAATCCACAGGAGCTCACCACAGGGCCTTCCAGGAGCCCTCCTCTCAGTGGGTATTTTCAGTGCCTTGACATAGGTGGGGTGGTGGCCAAGCTGGAGAACCTGTGCCTCGCACCCACCTGCCTCTTGTTTGTGCATGTGGAGAACTCCCAACAAAGCAATGCTTGGAGTTCACTCCATGTCATGGCCTTTCTGTAAAGCCAAAGTACATAGTTTGGTGCTAATTAATTTAGGGACACATGGTTAGTGGACATGGTGGTGCTGGGTTGGCATTTGGACTTGATAACCTTGGTGGTCTTTTCCAACCTTGATGATTCTATGTTTGTAGGATAATGACACCAACCTAGCTATGCATGAACACAAGTAGGTTCCAAGAGATGCTGATGCAAAGGACACTGGAGACAGAGCAAATCAGGGTGGGAGCAGCTTCTGCTCTGCCAGAAGCACTGGGAAGCCATCACTGCTCTTTGCAGCACCTGCCCCAGGGCTCAGCAGGGCTGTGCTCTCTGTAGGATGTGTGCGGGCTGTGCATCCTTTCCACACATCCATGAGAGCTGCAGATGTGCTCGCCAGCCACAGAAGTGCTCCATTCCTCTTGGAATCTCACTCTTTTCTGGATAACAGTGACCAAATAAATGGCTGAAAGATCATCTTTCCAACATCTGGGTAGAGGATTGCGAGGGTCGCGTGCATTTGCATGTTGATGTCAGATATTTATGTGAGCTGAAGGTGAATAGAGTCTTTCATTTCTTGTTGAAGTCACATAAAGAAAGAAAGGAGGGAATGCCTTGTCCCATTTATTAACATAAGTGTATGGAAAACCACATAGAATGTAAGATTTTATTATGAGATGATCACAAGAGGGACAGTTTATAGCTAAAGGTCGCAAGAGAAGGAAGCTCAGCCCTCAGAGCAGCTCCCAGCCTTTCATGCCTCACTCTTCTGCAATGTCATTGTTTGAGGACAGGGCCGTGCATCCTACGCAGCGCACAGCCTGCTGCTGTACTTCTGGTCCGAGCTCCCGTTCCCATGGCAACCAAACTCAACAACATTATTGGTATTTTCCATAGGATCATGCAATTTCTCCCTGCCCGGGAGCGGAGGCCACGTGAGCACCGAGTGTGGGCAGGCGAGTGCTGGGATGAGAGAAGCAGCAGAGGAACGTTCAGCTGTTGGGAAATCCAGCAGTGATGGGAACAGCCTGACCCCGAAATGGAGGCAGATGGGCAGAGCCTGCAGCGTTTCTCATGTTGGTGCTGCAGCCCAAAGTCAGCCTGGACTGAGCCGCCAGAGGTTGGAGCACACAAAGGTGGGAATACCACAGAAACTGATGAGGCTAAAGGGTGTGAAACAGGGCTACAGGGCACTGCTCACAGCTCTGCTTCCAGCCTGTTCATTAATGGCATCCCAGGTTCTCCAAACAGCTCCCATAGTGTGGGCTGTGCAGCCTGAGCTGCTCCATGCTCCAAGGAAGCCTTCGTGCATGGCACATCCCTGGCACACCCTTGACTACATGGCACAACCCTGAGGCTCTTTCCAAATGAAGACAGGAAAACTGATTTACACACTGAGATGTTGAGATGAAGATGGCACTTGAATGCCATCTCTGCTCCTTTAATGAAGACAGATTTAAAAAAAAAGAAAAAAAAAGCACAAGGGGGAAAGGTCCAGTTTTGAACTTGAGATCTCACACAGCATGCCAAGAAGTGCAATTGCCCAAGCAAAGCTGCCATTGGTTGTTTGCTTCGTGCCTCTGCCCCAAAGGGGCATCCCATAGCCACAGCTGAACTTCAGCACTGCCTCTGGCTGAGGGAGTTTCCATCCCCTGCTGCCAAGGGGACAGCTGCCCCTGGTCCCCCCATGCAGGTGCCAGCAGCTCAGGGCCACAGCGCCTGCACCGAAGCACGGTGCTCCCGGTGCATTCCTCCACAAAGGCAGCTGGGTTGCACGGTGCTGAATTCTAAGTCAGCCCAGGCAGAAAGCAGTGCACGGCCAAGACGAAGCTGCTGCTCCAACACCCCTTTCCATTGCGAACAGCTTTTTTCCTGGGGGTTCCGTACTGTGTGAGTCACTCCTCCTTTACACCTCCCTCCCCTGAGCACATCTGTCATCCCCAGCCAGGGTAACGCGGAGGTCACGGGGAGGAATAGGGGAGAGGCTTTAGGAACACCTCCCCTAGAAAATATTCCCTCTTTGTGGAGAAGAAATAAAAATCACACCAAATCCATCAAACTCCTCGCTTGTGTAATTAAGACGTGGCTGTAAATATACCCCACGTTGCCTTTCTCTTTTTTCACCTTTCCAAAAACCCAGGGGATAGGAGCCCCTGTTTTGCACAGCTTCCTGACACTGTGCCAACTGCAGAGAGCAGCTGAGGCTGTATTGTGTCAAATCAACCAAAAGCCAGCATACTTGGCAATAAATACACGCATGATGTTATGGTCATTTTGATACAATGACTGTTTCCTTCCAGGGCAATCTGTTTTCACTGGTTCTAAGCATTCGTGGTAATGCTGTGGCTGTGCAATTCGTTTCATTCGCAACCCAATTAGCGACGTGGCCCCCGCTAACATCGTTATTACACTGAATTATCAGGAGGGCTTCCAGGCCCTGCTCACATCTGCTGTCCACCTCGGAGACCAGCAATACCGCTGCACTTGGGAAGCCCCACACTTGTGATGGTTTTGCTGGTTAAAAATAAGAACCCCTATTGAAGCATCACCACTGATTTCTCCAAATAAATAATTAGCAGTGAGCCAATCAGTACACGGGGCTGGAAGCTCAGCTGGGCTGAAGCGACAGAGCAATGTTTGCAGAGAACTGCAGCCACGTGGCCAACCCAGCAGAGGGCTGGGATGCACAGAGGGCAGCACGGGAGCTGCTCCGAGTGCTGGTACCCAGCCTTTGGGCAGCGTGCCCAGCACCACTCCCTCCTTCCTCCTGGAGGTGCTCTCCCAGCTGCAACCAGTGTGAGGGCTGGGACAGCAGTTTGGGTTTTCTGGCTAAAACACCCAAATTTCATGCTGGGGCACAGCAGTGTGGGCTCCTGGACGTGAACAGCTGGAAGGAAAGGAGAGGGCAGCAGCTGAAATAAACTGTTTAGCCAGGATGAGCACAGCCCCATAACAATGAAGTGATGTAAACCCAAAGCATACCTTCAACAGTTAATTAATGGGATCCGATGTAAACAGCCCCACTGGTACCTCCAGCTTGTGTTCCGCTGTAAAACCAGACACTGACTCACAAAGATCTGCAGGCCAAGGTTTGTAATGGCTTTTTTGGCTACGGACAGACAGAAAAAGGGTAAAAAATTGCAGCTTGGGCTCAAGGAATAAATAAAGAGCAAATGTGTACAGACCTCAGAGACTCTTTTAAAAATAAAATAGATATTTTTAACAAGTTTCTCCAAAACACTGTCTTTGTGGAGACTCCAACTGAGCTAACAGCACAGAACACTAAGGTTTATTTGGGGACCAGACCCCAAAACAAAGAGGCTGTCCCTGGGAGGTTGCTTTGCTTGCATGGCTCCCCCAGCAGTGAGCTGGCGGCATAGCCCATGCTCACCAGCCCTTATCCACTGACCTGAGCTCTGCAAGCTGATTTATACATTAGTGGCCATACAAACTGGCTGAAGAGCATCCAGAAGCATTGCACGTTCATGAGAGATTACCGATGGCTCTAATTGCAAATCTGCTGGACTTCAGCAGCTCTGTCTTCATTGGTCCAACTCACATTAACCACGACCGCCTGAGTTCAATGAAAGAACCCCATCGGATGCACTAAGAGTGGGAACAGATTTTCTAAATGGGTCCATCTTGTTGGGTCACACATTTACCAGCACTGGTTTAACATTAGTGGTGGCAATCGGCCTAAGCACACTTTTCTCAGCAAAGCTCTTTGTGAACACCCAGTCCTGGGGCAAAAAAAGCAGAAAACCTAAAGCTAAGAAAACCTTACAGCTTTTTCCTTGGCAATCACAGCAAATGGAATATATGATTTCTTCCACCATTAGAAAACAACAGGTTTCCTCAGCATTACCCTGAAGTGAACTCCATTCAGGGCCCCAAATCGGCAAGGCACATCGTTCCATTAACTTTGGTGGGAACCAAAGGCTTGTGAAGAAAACGTTGGCACATCTTTAACAGCACAGTAACGTTCTGTGGAGCCCTTCGGGGAGTGATGACTTCATTCCCAGCACAGGGAGCTGAGCTGGGGACCAAAGATGTGAGAAGAAAGATGCTGGGGCCAGGAGATGTGTCTGAGAACGGGGCTGGCTTCCATGTAATAACTGCACCGCGGTGGTCCTGTAGGGGAGTTTACTTACAGGCAATGAAAAACAAATGGGGTGGTTTTATATGTCAGAGAATGCTGGGATGTGGAAAGCAAAACAAAAGCAAGAGCTGCCTTGTGCTCAGAAACATCCTTGTTCCATTAGCAACCTGATAGATTTTGTATTCAGTGACTACAAAGCAAAGACCTGGGGAATTTCACAAGCAATCCATTCCTGTTTCTGGCCCGACCCAAAAAGCCACACTGACAAAAGGGCTGACATTCCTTGGGTCGGAGCCAACACTCAGTGCATAGGGCAGCTCCAGCAGACATCCATCAGCCCCGGGCTCCTCCCTCCCTGCCCACATCACCGCCGGTGGGTACGGGTTACCACTGAGCCGCCAAGGCTGGGACACCACACTGCCTCTTCTACTGCCCCACATTAATGTGCACGACCTGTCCCCTGCAGGTCTGCTTGGAGGAGGTGAGCATCTATGGGCAGGGGCTGCAGCCTTCCACACTGGGGGGATTGGGGAGCCCAGGGGAGGGCTGGAGGCCATCACCTGCTGCTTCCTGGTGACGGCTTCCTTGGGAATTTGGAGGAAGTGGCTGGGAAGGGCAATGGAATGGAACCAGGTCTCTTTATAAACCTACAAGCCACAAATGGGCGTTCAAAGGAAATTGCTTGAGTTTCTTACATAGAAAGCTTTAGGTGACAGTGATTGGACTGCCCAAGAGAGAGAAAACAGGAGGCGGAAAGCCCCTCTTGAAAACCCTTTATAGCAGAATTATGCAACACACGGCCCTGCACAATTACAGTATTTCCTTACCACTTACAGCAACCACTCCAGCTTTGTCAAGGCCTCCGTTTTCCGCAAATATCAGCACTGCGACCAAAGTTATATGAGTTTTCTCAGCATAAGAACATGAAAATATATGAGGCAGACCGTTAGCTGGCACGAGGCAGCAGAGATGACTGGGCTTGGAGCCGGCACAGACTGACACCGGCCAAGGATGCAGCCCCGCTGATCGGCCGCCTCGAGGAGGATTACACGAAGAAAGGCCGTCAAAAAACCAAAGACCAAACGTGCCACCTGGGTGCGATTTGTGGGTTTCAGTATTTGTTTAGGTCATCACATATTTCGTCTCAAACGAAGCAGCCGTGAAGTAGCGCAGTACTGTCTGGCATGAAATAGCTCCTTAAATGGAGATCATTAGCAGGAGTTCCGCCGAACCCGGGCAGGCTCTGCTGCACATGTGGCTCCCGCGTCCCGTCCTGATGTGCCGCTGCTCGGACCCAACGGAGCCGGCAGCTTTCTCTCTTTTTAGCTTTTTACAGCGTGCGACCCAACCTGATGAGCTAACAGGAACCTTACATCATTCAGGACAAGAAAGCTCCGTCCAGGACTAAAAATACCACAATTGCTTGTCCAAAAAGAAAGACAAAGTGTGCTTCCCTGAGTGCTGTAAATATTCCATTGGACACCATCCTTAACGGCCTCTGACTCATGGATTCTGTCTTCTCCGTCACTGAAACAGAGACAAGCCCCAATCAGCTGCCCCGCTCGTGTGGTGAAGAATATTTTCCTGACAGCACCGTCCAAGGTATTTTGCCAAGATCAGCGAGTGGCTTCCACCATTTCCTTTGTCAGATCCCTTGCAGGATGAAGAATACGGGGCGGTTTTCCCCTGGTATGGGTTGTGAGTTGGATCTCCTCCCTGCCCGATGGCACAGGCATTGCAGGCGGCCTCTTGGCTGCAAAACAAAACCTTTGTGCCGACGCCATGCAACAAACCCAACGTCTCCCCAGTTTATGCCATCCTCTGGCCAAGGGCTGCCCTGAAAGCAAAACCCATGCTTCACTTTCCCTGCAAAGAATAATTCTTCTGTCCAGGATTATTGTTTCAGTCTCTTAAAAGAACAATACGACACCTATGTCAGAAATCCTGCAAAAGCACAACACAGAGAAATACCCGGGGATCCATAAAGCAGAAAGCTTCCTCCAGCACATGTTTAAACTATTGGTGGTTCTCTCGGGGCATTCTGAACCGACACAATTGACTCCGCGTCCATGAAAACAGAACAGCAAACATCGCCCTGCGCCAAGTATTTGTGTGCTCACTCCTTCGGCTGTGACTCCGGCTGCTTTAAACGTGGAATCGTTTGGTTTGGGAAGAGAAGGCTCAGAGCAGACCTTATGGCTCTGCACAGCTCCCCAAAAGGTCGTGGTGAGATGCGGGTCAGCCTCCCCTCCCAGGTAACGGTGATGGCATGAGAGGTGATGGCCTCACACTGCCATAGGGCAGGCTCAGGTTGGGTATCAGGAGCAATTTCTTCTCTGAAGGAGCAGTCAGGCACTGGCACAGCTGCCCAGGGAGTGGGGTGTCAATGCCCCTGGGGGTGTTCCAGAATGAGGAGATATGGCACTGGGGGACACAGTCAGTGGGCATGGTGGGGTGGGTTGGGTTGGACATGGGGGTCCTACAGGTCTTTTCCAAGCTGAATGAATCTATGAACCTCAGGAACATGGTGCAACACGGGCCTCGCAAGCTCCTCCTGAGGAGAACCCAGGTGATGCCCCTGCAGCATGGGAACGGCAGGCTCAGCCATGGGTCAACATCAGTGCTGCTGGGAAAAAACATAAGTGAGCTTCAGAGCACCGTTATGGCTTACAGCCAACCAGAAAAACATATTAAGTCTTCAACGAGTCATGGCCAAATGGAAAGGTCTGAACAATTCCTTCTTCCTTCTCATTTTATGAGCCCCCAGAACTGCCAGGCTTTGTTTGATCTCGTAACACCTCACCTTGCATTCCTACACATCCATAAAAATTCCATATTCTTTGGCAAACAAATGCTACTTTGTACGATGCCTTTTAAAGTTGAAATAGCCTCCTCTCGACAGAGCCCTCAGCTGCTCCTGCTCATTGGGGCCATATCCAAAAAGGTGGAAACCATGGGGCAGCCACAACCCCTCGGTCCTGTGGGATTTCACACAGATCCACTTTGGCTGAACCCATAGGATCATGGAGCAGAAGGCTGGTGTCTCCAACACAGCTGCCTGCTTGGTTTGCTGCTGGCTGCTCACCTTTAGGTGCCACAGCATAACCCATCTGCTTGAAGCATTTTTGTTTTGGAGATAATGTTTGTTAAAGGCCCTTAGCTGCCTTAGCTAGAGAAGCAGACGGGGCTTATTTTCCTAGGAATAAATAAAAGGTCAGCTATACATTCATTACAGTAATGTCATACCGTGCTTGAAGCAGACAAATGCTTAAGGCACGCTCATAATGTTTGCCCACTGTCATTATCATCCCTGCTGTCCATGCTGGGAGCACTCCTACAGGCATCACTGCATCTCGGTCAGAGCTTTCCATCCTGATAGACGTGGCTTTGTACAGGATCCTAAATATCCTTCATTTTATTTAAACTCTGAGGGCAAATTCTACTCCAGATGATGCTATGTAGCACTCAGCCTAACTGAGCTGCCCTGATGGAAGCAGCACAGCGCCTTGGCCTGGCAGAGGCAGCCCTTGGGTCAGGCTCTGCTTTCTGCCACTTTCTTGTGCTCGGGTAAGTGCCAGACCCACTTCTCCCAGTAATGACAAATCCTTCAACATACTTTAAACGCTGTTTTCAGGCTCAGCTTTTCCAGGTCTCAGTGACTGCATGCTTGGAATGGAGAGAAAGAGGAAATTAGGTTACCATTTGTGCGGGATGAGTTTCTCCACAGGGTGTGCTCGGAAGGGATCGGGTCTGGGAGCCTGCAGCCCATCAGCTCCCCGTGTGTGAGCAGACCTCAGTGCTGCCAGAGGCAGGGAGCGGGCAGGGATGTCTGCACTTCTCAGAGCCCTGGGTGAGGACGGCCCATGACCAGACCTGTTCAAACCCATCTCATCTGGCTAAAGCCAACCCGCTGAGCAGGTATGGGGAGGGATGAACCAAAGGGGACAGCCTCTTCACCCACATGGCTGGAAGGGACGGGCACCTGCACCCCAACGCTGCTCATGTAGGGAGGGGACCCGGAGCGGAGGCAGCAGGCAGGGCTGCTGGCAGCTGAGCGAGCAGTGATGGATGGTGTTGTGGCAACAGTCGCTGCAGGAGCAGAATGGGAACAAAGGGAACAGGATGCGGCTGTGAAGGAGGCTGATGTGTTACATTCCTGCAGGCATTTATGAATCTGTGCTTATGTGCTCCAGTCCAAACACTGGCAATCACTTCTATTTTTTGCCCACTCAGCAAAGCTACCGCCTGCACTCAGGGTTCCAAACGTGGGATGTTACATTTTTCTGTGATCTCACAAACACCAAGTTAAGGAATATGAGGAGAGAAATACAAGACAAGACATAGAGGATGCCTCAGTAGATAACTCCTGTGTGAGCGTTGTAAGTGATGAAAATGGAGGGGAAAGGCCTCAGCATGGTGCTGGGTGCTGTGCTGCGTCCTGTGCTCACCCCCAGTCCTGGCACAGTGACCACGTGCCGTTACCCCGCTCCTTAGCACACCTTGTCCCTCTGTCCCGATCAGGTTAAGCCTGCGGAATACTCTGGAATGAATTGTACAGATTCTGGGAAATCCACCTACAGAAACCTCAGTGATTCCTGAGGCTTAAAGTCGGCATCTGAGGAACTCAGCCTTCCAAAAACATCGCGTTTGCTGAACTTATCTCTGAGTGATAAAGGGCAAACTCTTCTTGACCTGCATGGATTGGGAACTTTCGGCTTACTTCTCTCCAGTTCCCTATGTTCTGTAGCTGCACGACACCCAAAAAAGGAAGCATTGCTATCAACGAAGGCCAGAGGAAGGATGATAAATGCCAAAATCCCAAAGAAAGGCTTAAAACCTACGCTGCTGAGTAGCTGCCGTGGCTTTGCTTTCTACCTTCTGAAATAATGACGATGATGATGTGTAGTCCGTCTGCAGAGCAGCTGTGCAGCCGACGTCTGCAGTGATTTCACAAGGACGAAGCAGAGAGGTTCAGGGTTTGCTCAGGAACCGGCTCAGTACATGTGGGGCTCTGACCCTGACCTTCCAGGAGCTGCTTCCGACAGGAAATCAATCAGTTTAATCCCGTAAGGGGAACAGTCAGCCCTACAGAGCAGCAGATCACTGTAATCTCGTCTTCTGCCCACAGCCTTACGCCTGCGCTTCCCGTGGCATCCCTGCCTGCAGCTCTCGGTCACGGGGTAGATTGGGGCTGGAGGTCCTTTCATCCAAAAAAGCTTGTGCTCTGCTTTGAAAACATACAATGGAACACTGTGAGCTTCCCATCAGCCTTGAAAAGCTGCCTTGTCCCCGTCCCTGGGGCTGCCCTTGGTGGGGAACGGGCTGTGCCGCGCTGCAAGACAGCTGAGCATTGCGATCCCATCAAGGCAGCCATGTGGGGCTTCATCTGCTTCAGCTGTGGGCTTCTGGGCTGGGACCTGTCCTGCATGCAAAGCCCCAGGCACGTGAAGCTGCAGTGGGTGACTGGTGGTCTGCTGAGCCAGGGCTGGGACAGTGTGTAAATGTTCCTTTGTTAGCAGTTGTTGCGGCTTAAGAACAAAGTGTGTTTTGCATCTGTCAGGCCCTACTGCTTTTCACCTTCTGAACACATTTGAAAAGGCAAAGGATTTGCACCATGGATCTGCCCATGCTCTGGTGCATGGCAGCACCCGTGGCAGCAACCATTCACAGCACTGCGCTGCACAGCACAGCCATGCACAGCCACATACAGCCATGCATAGCCATGAATAGCCATGTATAGATATTCACAGCCATTCACAGCCATGTATAGCCATGCACAGCCATGCACAGCCATGCATAGCCATGCACAGCCATGCATAGCCATGTACAGTCATGCACAGCCACTCACAGCCATGCATAGCCACAAACAGCCATGTACAGCCATGTACAGCCATACACAGCTTCTTGCACTTTTCTTTACAGTAACCCCACAAAGCTGCAGCCCACCCTGCTCACAGCTCCCAGCCAGGAATTCTGCCAACCCCATTTCTTCCATCACTCTGACGATGTCTATCACAGCTTGGTTTTTCACCACGGGATGCCTCGATCCATGAGATAAATGATAGATAAATGAGTTGGACAAGCAGAAGAATTAACCAGAATTTCGAATGACAGTTTCCAAAACTTGGGCACTGGCCAAGGAACTTTCAAAAGCTGAAATAATAGCTCAGATCTGAGAGATTCTGCAAAGCCCATAAATGAAGTAATCCTCTTCAAACCCGCCGCCGGATCTGCCATGGGGCTGAGATTTGCCTGGACTTCATCCAAATAATGGGCTTCAAAATTAAATGTTTTCACAGGATGTTGTTTTTTGGATATTTTGGATGTTTTTAACTATTAAGTAAAGAAATAAACTGAAACCCCACAGAATTTGTTGTACATGAACATAGAGAAGGTCCCATAGGGTCAGAAAGGCACCAGAAGGTGTTAATTTAGACAAGGGAAATGGAAATTAAGATGAAGCCGTCAAGGCCAAGTGATGAATGCATGAAGAGCTATACTCTGAGAAACACCAACTGCTGGGAGGGGAAATCCAACCCCAGCTGCACACACACCATGAAGCTTTGCATGGAGCTTTGCTCCCACAGGGACTGTGAGTGCGTGCAGTCAGCACCACCCTAGGGACCACTTCCAATCCCAAATGAGAGAGGGACAACTCATGTCAGAACCTGCAATAAGCATTCCCAACCCATGCAGCCAAGGGGCTGTATTAGAGTCCCACCTTCGTTTAGCAATGAAATACAGGCGGTTGTAAGGAATAAAACGTGCATCCTGTGAAACATGTATGTAGAATCGTAGGATCATTAAGGTTGGAAAAGACCACTGAATCCATTAGTTCAAATTATTTCCAGCACAGACAGAAAACTAAAGATCCCATGCCTGAGGTTACCACCATGAGCTGAAACAAAGGGGCTGTAAAAGTATTTTCCCCACCTTAACAATAGAAGTACTTTAATTCTCAGGTGATAACATTAACAGGAGCCTGGAATTTTACATTGGCTACATCAGATAGAAGCGCAACAGAAGCTCTTTGAGACAAGTCATTCATCCGGAACCTCCAGGCAAATAAAGCTGAAGGAAGCATTTCTGAGCTTGATGAATGTCCCATTAAAATGAACTTTTCATCACATCTTGTTAAGTGAGCAATGAGGGGAGGTGCATTCAGCAGCACACAACAGGAGGATGCCTTTGGGCTCATTGCCCACCTGCGGAGATGCAGTACTCTCCACATACACTCACTCTCTGCAGCCCAATTTGTGTGGGAGTGCCCTGCAGGCTTCCAGCACACCCCCAGCCCCTTTGCACACACTGCTTTTGCACCATCTCACTCATGTGCCACGCATGTGCCCAAAGGTGTCCCTTGCAAAGGATAGATTGGCGTGGCTGGTGGACAACTGGTCTGGTGGTTGGCAACCCTGCACATAGCAGGGGGGTTGAAACTGGATGCTCATTATGGTCCCTTTCAGTGCTGGCCATCCTATGATTCTACAATCCTATGAAGTGCAGTTCTCAGTGCATTCCCTGCTGCAGGTCTTCCTATTGTGTTCCCGCATGCATTCTTGTCGTATACCCAATTGTGCAGTGAAACGTATGCCAAATAGAAATGGGAAATAGAAAATGTAACTGCAGGTGCTACAGGGAGTCAGCACTCATGCTGGGGGTTCCAGAACCATCTGTAGATCCTGCAGGACAATAATGCTGTGTTAGGTGTGTGAAAAGTGCTGTGCAGCAGCCATGAAGCCATCCACAGATATCAGATGCGCTCGCCAGGAGCAAAGCAGAAATGCTGAGCATCTTGTCAAGGTAAGCTGTGCGCAGCCCAGGAGGAAGAATACATTCATGACCCACAGATCAACCTTTAAATCATCGCAAAGATATCAGAGGAACTTATGTCTGTGTCCACCAGCCCCAGCATCCCTCTATAGAGAAGGCTCTAGGCTGCCCTCAGCCTTCTGCCAGCACCCTGAGGAGTGCAGCCCATGCCCAGAAGAAGGCAATCTGAACTGTCAGGCTGTGGCGATCCCTAAAATCACCCTCGTGTGGGCAGACGCTCAAAGGTGTTATGGGAGGGTTATTATTGGGCCTTCCAGATAAGCACGGGGCCCCTGCTGGACGCTGGAGGGTGGCACACCGAAAGCAAAGCTGGATATCTGCAGATCTGTGATAACAAAGGAAGGAAGCAGAGGGACACCGGTGGCAAAGGAGAGCCTGAATGAAGAGCTCGAAAAAGAAACAAAGAGGTGATAAGGCTCCAGGGTGGAAAAATACTGGAAACAAACACCGAGCGAAACACTGGGAGGAAAAAAGTACGGCGAATGGAGTGGTGAGATTGAATTCATGAACGCGTCTGGCCTTCCCTTTGAGTAATGCGTGGTCTGTGTTAGAGCTTGCTGGAGAGTTTCATGTCAGCAAAAGGAGCACAGCAGTGATTCTGCTATCAGCTCAGGGCCAGGGTTTGCTCCTCCAGAGAGGTTTGTATCACCTCCAGGTGATCCTGGTGGTTTCTGTTCCAGAAGCATAACTCGTTTTTGGAAACGACTTAAAATACAGCTGAGAAGTCATCAACTTATCAGAGACACAAAACGTAACAGAAATCACTGAGTCCACCTTTCTTCACCTCAATGAGAGTGGGATTGGGCCCTTTTCAGGCTGCAGAATTGCGTTGGCTTTGCTCAGAGGAAGCAAAGAGGTGTGTGAGCAACTGGGGGGAATGGGGCAGTGCAGTTCTGATGTCCTCCTTCCCAAAACCTGGAAGGAATGCTGGGGGGGGTCAGGAATTAATTCCTGATGCTGTGCTGTGATCCGAGGGCTGCTCCCCACGTGGACGTGTTCCAGGGGGAGGAATTCAACTGCAGATACTTTTATTCAGAGTAAAACTGGCTCTCCTTCAGCTCAGTTTAATGCATTTTGGAATGTAATTTAATTTGGAAGGAGCACACCCACAAGTTTAAACCGATGTGGCCGATTCCCATTGCGTTTCACGTGGGTTAATGCTCAGGTGAGGTGGGGGACAGCCTGGGCTGAGCAACTGAAAGGCCTCGAAGAGAAAACATCCCCAAGTCAGCAACTTTCCCACCCGATTTCTGAAAGGAATGCTTTAATAGTGGGGATTTTGGTGTTCTCATCATCTGTTTCCCGTGCCAACAAATTACTTTGAGAACCCAGCAGTGCTGGCTGCACTCAGAAACCACCCCGGGACCAAAGTCCCATCCCTGCCTCCCAGAACCCAGCAGAGGGGAATTTTGCCCTGCAGGATGGTGGGAGCCGCTCGTCCAGCACTGCACAGTGTGTCAGTGCTCAGCTGGGAGGGCTTTCTGACACAAGAAGGAAACCTCAGGCCGGGCAGCTCTGCGAGTGGTGATATCACCCAGGAATGAGGGATGATTCATCGCTGCTGCACAGACAAAAGGGAGCTCTGCAGCCTGCGCCGGTGTGGACATAAAGGATGGGTGAAGCTCCGCTGCTCCTGCTGCACCTCAGCTCTCCTTCTGGAGGTTTGATCCATCCAACGATCAAAGCTTGCTGTGTTTTGGGCTCAGAACCGCCACGCTCTGCCCCTAATCATGAAGCTGAAGCTCCCACCCAGCCCAGGCCAAAGCATCCTGCACAGCCTGGGCACAGCAGCCTCAGACAAACCCTCCTGTGGCACGAGTGAACACGCAAAAACATTTTGCAGTGAATAGCACATAAATCAAAGTCACAGAAACCGGGCAACATGAAGCCACTTCACGAAACTGGACCTTTCTAACAATGCCTCCTTTGTTCAGCCCTGTTTGGAAGTCAGAGATTCCGGCCCAGCCCGGCCCAGGCAGAGCCGTGTTTCCCAAGCTCCAGCATTACGAGGTTCTTGCTCACACCTCTGCTTCCAATGGAGCCCAGCTCTGAACTTTGCCCACTCTGCCTCCAGGCTGCCACCCAACACCGTGCCACCCAACTGCGCCCTATCCAACACCACGTCACCCACTGTTGTCCTATCTGCTGCTGTGCCACCCAATGCTGTGCTACCAAATGCCATGCAGCACTGTCTCTGGTACAAGCATCCTTCCGGCATCCCAATGTAATTTGGGGATGCAGTGCATTGGGTGACAGCCCCATTCTCACTGTACAACGGTGGGGACACAACACTGCCCTGGCAGCCCAAGACCCCTCCTGGGCACAGCCACGGTGGGTTGGCACAGTTTCCCAAGTTGCTTGAATCCAGTGGATCATTCCGTTTGGAGCTTCACCCTTCTCCTCCAACATGCAGGTGGTGATGAGCAACCAGTAAAGCCTCCTATTTCACCAAAATATCACAGCATCTGCCTCGCACTCCCGAGGAAGCAGCAGAAATTTGCATTGGCTGTGGCCACACGATTGGTTTCGGTCACTTGCTTTGGTTTTGCTTTGACCACACCAATCATCCAACCACCCCCAAAATCAAAGCGAAACCAAACTCAGTGCCTTCAAACCCCCGGGGGTGCTTGGTGCTTCCCCAGGGATGCTGGGTGCTACTGGGAGCCCCCACCCCAGGCTCCCTTCCCTGAGGGGACAAGAAGCTCTGCTCACCTATCGGGTCGCCGCCAGCTTTATAGCTCAGGATGGGGACCCCGCAGGGCCACCCAACACGGGGACGGGGCCCAGCCTCCCCGCACCCCGCCGGCCCCCACCCGGCCCCGCACCCCCCCGCCCCGCCGCCCGGGCCCGCCCCCCCGGCCCGCCCCACTGCAGGGCCGGCCTCGGGGCCTCGGAGCCGCTTTAAGTGGATGCGGCGGCGGCGGGCGGGAGCGGAGCGCAGCGCTGGGCACGGAGCCCCAACCCCGCTATGCCGCACTCGGTGGCCCTGCGCGGCCCCTCGCCGTGGGGTTTCCGCCTGGTGGGCGGTAAGGACTTCAGCACGCCGCTGACCATCTCCAGGGTGAGCGGGGCGGGGGGCTGCCTCCATCCTTCCCTCCCTCTTTTCCTCCCTTCTTTCCTCTCTCCTGGGTCAGTGTTCTTCGGCTCCGGCGCAGATGCTGCTCGGACCCTTTTGTAGTCTTTAGTTCCTACGATTTGCGTTTAAAGTTGGCAGAGCGCTCGGGCTCGTTCCCAGAAGTGGGTCTGTGGGGTCTCTGGGGGGCACCGGTGGGGTCGGGGTGGAGCCCTGCGCGTGGCTGTGGGGTCTGTGGACTGGTGGTAGGACGAAGTGTACTCGTAGTGCTGCATGACAGCCCGAAGATGCGTTCTGGAAGCTTCTTAAAAGCATCTCGGTGAGCACGCAGTGGGCTCTGCGTGTAGAGAGAGTGAGCTGAGCCCCGTGCAGGGTGTGGAAGGTTGGGGTACACCCGTGCTCCATACCTATGCCATGATGGGAGCGGTGCCCAATGCTGCTCAGCCTTTCCGCTGGGCTTGGGGGTACCCGTGGGCTCGGGGCGGCTCGGCAAACACTGAGAGCATTGAGAGGCTCTGGGAACAGCTGGATCGTAAAACTGTTGTCCTAACACATAAAAGCTGTTTGCCATCTCTTTCTTCGCCCGCCAAAGCCATGACAGAAAATGGAAAACATTTACCCTGAGCTGTAAAGAACGAATTAGGGAGGAAAGCACCTCTTAAAATCTGTTGGTTTGTGTTGGAGCTCAGATGCGCCTATCGCATGGCTCCCACTGACTGCTTTTGTTCTGGTGCCCCTCGTGGGGTGAAGGATGGATGTCGGGGAGCTCGGGGAGGGTGGATGGAGAGGAGGTGAAGGGCAAACTCTCTTCGCTCCCCCCCCTCAGCTGTATAGGGTAATACTGAACTTCACAGTCGCCTCTGGGTGTCTGCGCAAGTGTTTCTGCTGTGAAATGGAACATCTTAAGGCAGAGGAGGGAGCTGCTTTGCTGTTGCTCGGAAAAGGTTTGGCTTAATGTTCAACAGGAGAAAACAAAGTCTGCTTCTGCACAGTGAGGCAGCGTGTAGCTGGGATTTGGGAGCTCTGGAGGTGTGAGAACAGCGTTTATTGGGACAGGTCCTGCTCTGAGCAGAGGAGTGTGTCCCAGGGTGGTGCTCCCATGGATCAGGCTCTCCTCCCTCCCATCCATCTTCTGGTGCTGCCCTGGCTGGGTGGGAGTCGATGCTCCTGGGATGGTGCAGGGCATGACGGTGGGCGTTGGGTGTACAGCAGTCCACATCCTGGGCTCTGCTCTCTCCCACCATAAAAAGCCCTTGATGGCTTGGGAAATAACACCCAAAAAAGGTGCAGTGAAGGAGGAGCTCGTGTATGTGAGCTGCTGGGTTCCCTCTGCAGTGGTAGCAGTGGCTGGGTCTGAGGGGGGTGGCTCTGAGAGCTGTGCACAGAGCAGGTGTGCTGCCGTGCTCCTTCCATCTCAGAATCATTCATGAGGTAATTAAACTAACTGCCTGAGCAGTAATTATGTCCCTCTGTTGGGCCAAACTGAGGCCATGCCCCCTGGTCCCCCCCCACCTGGGCAGGGGGAGATCTGCAGGGCTGCAGACAAAAGTGTGGGAGGGATCCTCTCCCTGCAGCCCATTGTTGAGGCTCTTGGCTGGCTTCCGCCTCCTTCCAAGTGCTCTCTTATTTATTTTGTATTAAAATGTCATTAAATTACAAACAGAGACTGTAAAAGGCAGAAGTCCTGGTGGGAGGAGGGAGCAGACCGTGGGGCTCCCGCATCCTGCTGTGAGCATCGTCTGCCTGCCTGCTGCCCTCCTATGCTGTGTGGGGAGCAGAGTGGGGTGCTGGGGACATGGCTGCGTGCTGCTGGGAATTGCAGCATACATACACTGGGAGCTCAGGGGCTGTGTTTTGGGAATTGAGATGGCTGTGGGTGGCTTTCAGACAGGTCTCGGTGCCAAAGGCTGTCTGCCTCTTTCTAACCCTACTCCTACTTGTTGTGAAACATGAATTCCCTGTGTAGGGATTGGGGGAGGAGGGGTGGGTAGGTGGAAAAGAAAGTCTTGGTTGCTCATAGGTTGGTTTCTCTGGTCTTTGCTAGACTGCTGAAGGAAATGATTTCTCTCCAGCCCCAATAGCCCAGTGTTGTTGGGAGCCCATGCTGCTGCCTTCCCGAAGAGCCCTTCCAAAACCCCTCTGAGTGCCATTGCTCTGAGGGCAGAGATATTAAATTGGTGGAGACCAACCCCAAAGTGGGGCTGGGGGGGGAAGGAGGAGAGATAAAGAAGTGATGCTGTGAGTGGAGCTGTTGGAGCAATGGGCACTCAAAGCCAAGCCTTGGGCAGTACCCACAGGGAACAAACATGAAGAAAATATAGCTTTGGCAGTGTGGAAAACAATGATATCATACAACCCTGGTTTGGATTGGGGCTTGAATGAGTTACCAGGGCTTGCTTTACCCATTAGCTCCCTATGTGACTGCAGTTGCACAGGTGCAGCTGGTGGTGGTGAGCCCATCACTTGCAGCTGTTTCCAATGAGCTCATTAAATTGATCCATGATCTATTTGAAAGCAGTTCTCTTCCCTCTGTGCTTTGATAATGACAAATGGGGATTGCATCGAGAACAGCTGATGCTGAGCATGGGGGCTTGAGCTGGAGCATGAAGTTCTTCAGCCTCAGAGATAAGGAAATGCAAATGCTGATGGGTGGGCTTAGGGGGAGCATTGGGAGGCTGCAACTGGGCTGTGTGCTGGGGAGGGAGCCCTGCTTTGCTTTGTGCCATGGTTACAGAAAGTTGGAGCTGGGCGTAGTGCATTGTGTAATTAAAGGTTCCTCCTTCTAGGGATATTTATAGGGGAAGGGAAATGACCCAGAGCATCTGCTTAGAGTCGGTGTAATGACTCGATAGAAAGTGGGTTTGGAGCTCAGTTCATTTTCTGGTAGCCATCAGCTGCTGTTCCTTGGCTGAGGATGGTGACAGAGGGGTGTGCCATGCTGGGGGCTGCTGCAGCTCTGTGCAGGTACATGGAACAACTGACACAGTGCTGTGCCCGTAACCACATCAGTCATTGCTGTGGGTCTGTGTGGGATTGCAGCTGGTCTGCCCCTTGCTGGGATTAGAAGATAATCAGTCATTAGTGTAACTAGAATGTATTTAATGGCCTGAACTTGCCTGTGGAGCTCCTGCAGCAGCTGGCATTGCCTCCTGCCCAGCTCTGCCAATGCCAAGCACTGCTGCTGTTTGTGATAACCACTTGGCTGAGCAGATATTGACAAATGGACTGAATCCAGTATTATTAAATGTTTTTTTCTTAAATTAAAAGGCTATTTAATGGCATTAAGAAAAGACACAGTTATTCTTCTATCTGCTGTCCCCAACATCAGTGTATCTGCTGGCCTGCAGCACAGCGTGTATTTTAGCTATGGGTGTGGAACCGTAACACAAGGAGAGCAAGAAATAATGGGTCTGCAATCCATTATCCGGGCATTGTTTGGCAAATTCGGGTTGGCTTTTCCACGTAAGGAACTTTTCTGTTTGAGCAAATAGTTCTGTTGCAGTCTGGGGTACTCGAGGAGGGGTTCTGTCTGTGGAGGAATTCCTATAAGGGCTGCTGTGTTTGCTCCCCTGTTGCTGTGCTCCTGCCCACGGAATGCAGTGATTTATGGGGTGGGTGTTCTGCAGGCTGGGATGGTACAGTGGGGCTGAATAACCCCATAGGTGCCCACCTGCTGGCTGCCTCCATGCAGGGATGGAGATGGAGGTGCCAACGAAGGGAATGTGGCTTTCCCTTTGCTCAGCTGCTAGGCCATAAAGCTGTTTCTTAGCTTTATATGCAAATGGTGTGTATCAGGTTGTTTGTTAAATGGGAATGACCCACTTTGTTGTGTGCTCTGAAATAACAGCTCTGATAGAGCCTAAAGCAAGGAACACCTCTGGCTTCTGCTGCCCTTCAGCTTTATTCTCTATATGAAAGAGCTGCGTTGCTGTTTGTTGCGCATCTGTGTTTGTTCCAGCATGATTCAAATGGGAACAATGTTTTTACATGGGAGGGATTCATTTTGCTTGTTCTCTCACCAGCATTGGTCTCACAGCGATGGCTGTGAGGGCTCAGTGGAACATCTGCACCATTCTGGTGCTGAACACTGGATGTGAACTGAAGGTGGGCACTCACAGAAGCGTTACAGAGACATTTGCTGCTGAAGGTGTTGAGTCGTGGAGGCTTCATTTAATAACTGGAAGCAGAGTGAGTGCTGGTGCAGGAGACAGCAGTGGTATTGCATGTTGGAAGGAACGCTACTGCTAATTACCCTAATCAAGCACGCTGATAATCCCAAGTGGGAAACCAGGCGGAAAGAATGATTCACAGAGCTCTATTCATACCCGGGCTGACCTTGGTGCGGGTGCAGCAAAACAAACGCAGCACACCCCTGGGAATGCTTCAGGCCTCCGCCGGGTTGAGCAAAGCAGAAAGGGCTCTTTTGGCTGTTGTTAGAAAATTGACATCACCTTCATTTCAGAGATTGAAAGATTGCCTGTTGGGGCAGGTAGGCAGAGCTGCTCGGAGGAGTGCATGGGTGTAACCTGCTTGATGTGAGGGTAAAGTAGAATAAAGTGAGGTATTGGGGTACTCCCGTTGGCTTGGGCAGCGTGCAAGGGAAATACCTGGGGAGTTTGGTTTGGTCTCAAACTTTTTGTTGCTCTGTAGCACAGTAGGTGTTGGTTAAACATGGAATCATAGCTTGGTTTGGGTTGGGAGGGAGCTCTGAAGGCCACCTGGTCCCACTCCCTGCAGCGAGCGGGGGCGCACACAGCTCGGTGCTCAGAGCCCCCCAGCCTGACCTGTGCCTCACCACTGCCTCTCTGGGCAGCCTGTGCCAGTGCCTCACCACCTTTAGCATAAGCAGCTTCTTCCTTATATCCAATCAAAATCTCCCCTTTATCAGTCTGAAACCATTTCCCCTTCTCCTATCACACAGTCTGGTCCCCTTTCCTTTAGGACTGAAAGGCCACTCGTGTAGGTGCTCCTGCTGGGGGGACGTCAGTCCTTTACTGCAAGTATGTCATTATGGACCATGTGGCATTAACACAGATGGTTTCAATTCACTCTTCTTTTTGCCTGGGGGAGGTGCAGGTGGTGTCTGCAGGTGGCACAGTGAGTCCCAGAATGTGCACATCCTCTTACATATAATATTTGAACTTCTGTTTTGAGATTTTGTCATCTCCTGGCTCTCGGATACCCAAACACTCAGTGAATTATCTATATGCTTTAAGTCACCTGTGACCACTGGTGCTGGAGTGTGGCGCTGATAACGCAGCCAGAGCAAACTTGTTAACAGGAGGTGCACGCTGTGATTTGCTGTGGGTGGGGACTGCAGTGAGGCACCAGTGAGCACTGTGAGTGTGATGGGTTTGTGCACAGCTGTGAGCACCACGTGTGCTGTAAGCCCTGCAGATAAGGGCTGAGATGTTTGGCTTCAACTTCAGTGCTTGCGCACAGCCCTGAGCAAGAGGAGGATACATCGGGTCGTTGGAGTAATGGCAGAGACATGGAGCACAGTGTGGTGTTCAGGGGGGTTTGCAGAAAGTAAATCTCTCTCACCATACAGAACAGATCTCTATTTAAAAAAATCTGTGTGAGAGTATTTCCACCCGTAAGTTTTCCAAACATCACAGAGATGCCTTCAGAGCCCCTCCCTCACTCCATCCCTGTCAACTGGAGAAGCAAAACCTTGCAGCTCGTGTTCTCACCCATTGGACCCTATGTAATTCGGCAAAAATACTGACCCTGGGAGCTGTCAGCCACTGTAAGGCACAGAATGCTGCCTGGAAGCCCTCAGCACACGTGGGGCTTCCAGCACAAAGGCCAAACCCTGTGGAATATCTCTGTGCACAGATAAAGCAGGGGAAGGTGGCAGCAGCATGGGGGTGATGGCATGTTGCTTTCACCAGGCTGGGATGTCAGGTTTGCTCTCCAGCTGGGTGTGAGCTGCCTGTGCTGAGTGCCTTCTGCTTGGTGGCACTGGCAGGGTGTGCTGGGGGTGCCCATGCTCTGAGGGCAGTGCTGTAAGCAGCTCAGGTGTCCTCTGCAATGTGCCCATGGGATTCTCCAGAGAACCCTCAGAGTTCCCAAAGATGGTGTAGGAAGTTGGGGCTTCCTTGTGGTGCTGACCCTTAGCAGGACAAGCCCTGGGTGCTGCACAGCATCCCTAGGTAATGTCTTTAAGTTGCACTTCTATATAAGCCATTAAAAAAATGCAGGTGGATCGGTGAGGAATGTACACTGGCTCAAAGCACAGCACTTGGGAACACTGAGGAGCATCCCTGCAAAGAATGCTCAGAGGATTTGGGAGCTCCATCTCTGTTAGATGGCCACCAAACCCCACTTCTTCCTGTGTTCAGATGGTGCTGCTGTCAGAGCAGCCATAGATGCACCGTGTGCCTCCTGCGAGCACAAGTCTGCTTTGTTTAGAAGCTGAGAACTTTGTCACACTATCTTGAAAGGCTCTCCAAGGCTTTAATCAGGCTCTTTTGATCATGCTTGCAGAGCAGAAATTTCCCCCGACTTGTCAATCTTAAATCCAAAGTAGTGTGTTGCAGGTGAGCAGTGTGGTCTGCGTAGGATTGCGTGGGGCTGCGTCTTAACCCATTAAATTCTGTGAAAGTGATCTCATTAATTGATGGGATGAGTTGTGTTTTGTTGCTGTAGCACTCAGTATGTTAATCTGTTAACGTGACCAATAAAGCTTTTTCTTAAGCATTAAGATGATCTTACTGGTCTTTCCCAACCTTAATGATCCTATGATTCATTATTCCAGCTGGTGATGTTGCCCTGGTTCTGGAGCTCTCATGTGCAGAACCACTGCTGGGTGGGACTGCGGTGCTTGGGTTGGTCCCTGGCTGCCCATGGGGTGGTGGCAGTGCCCCCAGTGGGTTCCTTCTGGGGGTTGGCTCTGTGCTGACTGCTCATATGAGGCTGGTGCCCTCCAGGGGTTGTGCTCCAGGACTGAAGGAATCGTACTATGTGTGTTACAAGGGTCAACTCTTAGTGCAAATAATATTGCTTACCAAACTAGATAGCTGGTGCTGGGAGCTGTGCTGGCTTAGTGGAACACTTGCCTCGATGTGCGTTATTTCCTTGGCCTGAAGTCAGATGCTAGCACTCAGTAAATCACAGCGGGGCCCCAGAGGCCAGATGAGAGGCACTGCTGGGCTTGGGGCTTTTCCCAGACCTGCTCCAGAGCATCCCCATGGCTGCTGGGTTGTTCTTACTGTGGCATAGCCTGGTGGTGCCTCCCATGGGCGGTGGTGGGATGGAGCTGCCTGTGATGTGGTGACACCGATGTCCTCAGTGGGAAGCAGTGCTGCGGTCTGGGGAAGGTCTGGTGCTGTACACTGTGCTTATGGTCCCCCCAGTCTCTCCATGCTGGCACTGGGCTGGTGCTTGCAGCACTGAGGCTGTATCTCCCATGGGGACAGAGTACAGCGAGGAGGGTGCTGTGTGGACATCTGCTTCCCTTTGTTTTAGTTCTCTTTCTTCTAGTGTTTTGTGCTGATAAACATCCTTATGCATGCACATGCCCTGAGAGGGGAAACAAAGAAGCAATCCCTTACTCCTGCAGAGGGGTTAAATGCAGATGGTTGTTCTTTCCTGACAGGGCTTGGCTCTGGAGCTCGGGGAATGCCACAGGTTGTGCATGCACTATGGGGCACATGGGGGGGGCGGGGTGTGGATGGAGCTGCAGGGCTGTGTGTGCCAGAGGCTGCGATGGGGCGGTGGGAGGGGAGGGTGGGTATCCCGCAGCAGCTCGTTCCTGGCACTGCTGGCACCTCCCGAACAAACAAGCCTTGTTGCTGGTTTTCATAAACACGTCCCATTCTCGAGAATCAGCTCCTCTGGTGGAGGCCCCTCCGGGGAGCGCAGGGCCCGGTGACTCGGAGCAGATTGGTTTTGCAGCGTTCGTAACTTCGTGATGTATCCGGTTACTCTGA
This sequence comes from Gallus gallus, assembly GCF_016699485.2. Lineage (NCBI taxonomy): Eukaryota > Metazoa > Chordata > Aves > Galliformes > Phasianidae > Gallus > Gallus gallus. The sequence continues at coordinate 16,399,435 of NC_052544.1, forward strand.
AAGTCGTGAGTGCTGCGTTCACGTCATACGTGCTGCTTGCAAGCAGAGCAAAGCCCTCTCTCAATAGAGGCATGGATGGGTGGGTGTCTGTGTTAATGGCCCCCTGCTGCCCTGGGATTTCAGTGCCCTGCAGATGTGATGTCCATGTGAAGTGCATGGCTGTACCCCACAGAGCTGTACCTGCAGAGCGTGAGGGCCATGGCTTGAAGGGAAGCCCTGTCCCTGTTTGTGGAGGTGGATTCTCAGTGCTGGTTTGGTGGCAGCTGGAGTTGGGAAGGAAATGTGGCTTCTGAAGTCCTCGGAGCATTCTGGTTTGAGCTGACCCACATCCCTCTGCTCCTTCCCGTTTACTCGTGCATTTCCACACAGTAACCTGGAGGTTCGACAGCAAACACGTGCTCCAACAAAGCTTATTGCACTTAGTGCTGTGCCCTTGTCTTCTTGGCTTGCAAGAGGCTGTGTGGCTCCACATGGAGCCTGGTCCTGCCCTCAGAACAACGCAGTGGCACAGCCTGGTTTGCTTTGCTCCAGCACCTCTGGTGCTGATGGTGTCACGCAGTTGCAGTTGGGAGAACTTGGCTTGGAGCATCTCGAGCACTGTTCACGCAGATGTGAGCTCTGGACCTGCCACGTGTTCTGTGCTGGTTCCCAGACTGTGACCCTGATGCTGTATCTCAAACTAATGTGTTCTTGGAGCTCAGCTCCGTTTCCAGCCCTCAGTCATCTCCATGGATAGCGTAAAACGCTAATATGAAGATGCTGCCAAAATAATCTGAAATAAACCAGAAACCAAAAATAGGAAACAGCGAGGAGCCCCATCTACGAGCAGCTTTTCTCCAAGGAAGCTACGATCTGCTTAAGATCAGTGCAAGGGGAGAAATGCATCAGACGTGAAGAACAGATGAGAACAAGATGTGGTGGCGTTGGGTCGGGCTGTCAGTACAGGGCTGGGTGGCCGACAACCAGGGGATGCGTGTGCCAGCACGTCGTTGTGCAGAGGTGTGTGCTTGGAGGTGCTCCATGGGCTCCTGCCTGGCATAGGGCAGGGCTGGCAGCTTCCCGGGCTGCGGAAGGAGCCTGATGCTGGGGAATGCCATTGTTTCTAATGTGGGTTCAGAGAAAAACAACAGGACACATTAATTCCAGGGGAAAAAAAAATAATCTCTCCGGGGTTAGAGTGCCCCATGTCACAGCTCTGCAGCTGATATGTGCTGCGGTGAGAAATGCCTCCCTTTGTTTGCTCCGGGCTGAGTCAGAGGCAGCCAGGAGGGGCAGGAGGTGGCTGGGCAGGTTTGTTTGGGGGAACTATTGAAGAGCAAAGGGTGAGCGCTGATTTGCTCCGACAGCACCACAAAGGGCTCAGCGTGGCATCAGCTCTGCTCAGCTGCACAGAGCGTACAGAGCTCCCTATGCACCTCCAGGTTCAGGGCACAAACACCGTGATGAAGTGCTTATAGACATGCTTACCTGTCCTGCCTGTGTGTTGCACCATTTTGTCTCATCCTGAAAGTTAAAAGTGTAATTGGGTTGATGTAAAGGAAAGGGTAACTTCTCAAGGTTTTTTTGTAGGCTGTGGGATTGGCCCTATGTCTGACCACAGGCGGTACCCAGCTGTGTCATTAGTACCTTGGGAAGGGATTGGAAGCTCGGTAAGGCTTTGATGTTCCTACACAAACAGTCAGGATGGGCTGTGGGACATTCCATGCAGAGCTACAGAGTGGTGGTTCCTTGAACAGCTATCAGGAAAAACTGATGTGAGATGCAGCGTCCCTGCAGGAAGCAATTAGGGTGACTGCTCTCACCCTTAAATTACATCTTTCTCCGAAGTTTTTATGTGCTTCTAGGGACTGATTCTCAGAGCTTGTTTTAAGGCCTGTGGGCTGAAGGAGTTGGACTTGATGGTCCTTATGAGTGCCTTCCAACTCAGGGTATTCTGTGATGCTATGGCAAAGGAGGGCATTGTGGTGTTTGAAGGGGACCTGGGCACATGCTGGGGCTGATGGGAGCCCCATGGGCTGAAAGCTGGCACCTGATGGCACCTCTGTGTGGCATGAACCCCAGAGATGTTGGCGTGACCCCTGGTGGGACCCAAGTGCCGTTGGCCTAGCAGAACACACAGGTCTTCTCCAGAGATGAGCACATTGGGGGAGTTGTTACTCCAAGAAGCATTAATTTCTTTAAATTGAACGTTCTTTTCAATGCATCTTTTATCTCTTCTCGCCTAGATTAACCCTGGAAGTAAAGCAGCCCTGGCCAACCTGTGCCCAGGAGACATCATTCTGGCCATTAATGGGGAGAGTACAGAAGCCATGACGCACCTGGAGGCTCAGAACAAGATCAAGGCGTGTGTGGAGCAGCTGCTGCTGTCTGTGAGCAGGTGGGGATGGCTTGCTGTGCTCGGGTGCTGTGTCCTCAGCAGTGTATTGTACTGCTGCTTTGCTCTTTGTGATCTTGTGTCAGCTCGGGTTGATGCCTTCTGCAGAAGGCTTGCAGCCAAGCAGGCGTGCCATGGGCTTTGGTTCTGGATGCATCCCGGTGAAGTTATTCTGTGGCTTTAGACACACTGAGGCAAAAGCTGTTCTTGAAGGAGTACTGATGAATGAGTGGGTCTGGATTCTCCCTCAGCACCTCGCAAGGTTCCCGCAGGCTGAGCTGGGTCAGACCCTGCAGACCTCCTATGGGGTCCTGCAGCTCCTATAGATCTGAGCAGGAGCAGCACTGGGGTCAAAATGCCATTTGGGAGAAGCCTCCCGTATTCTGTTGGCTCCTACCCATCATTTTCCTGAATGTCTCTTCCATGAATGTACATTTGGAGGTGCTGCCAACTACACGTGGCGTTTTTGTTTCTTCATATTTCAAAGCAAAATGAAGGTTTGTTTTGGTTTCTTTGCTTTCCGTTGAAGTTAATCTTTTGGTTAAAGGCTTTTGATGCAAGCCACAGATGATCTATTCCTTATAAGGCTCCTAAATGGCTGCTATCTCTTAACAGATTTAAATAAATTTGTCCTAATTATCCACTTCAGATTAAAAAGGCATTTCCTGCTATGAAGAGCTGTCACTGAGTGTTTATGCTTCTCTTTAGGAAATATGTGGCTTCTGACTGGTAGCCGGGTCCCAGAGCGTTGTGCAGCCGCCCTGCTTGGTGTGTGGGGAGTGCTGCTGTGAAGGACAAACCTGGTGTTGTTCCTGGGGGTTCATGGGGCAGAGGCACTTGCAATGCCTGACTGCTGCAGGGACCACTGAGCCCAGCCGTGCCATGGTGGTTATGTGGCTGCTACTTTGGGAAAGAAAGGGGGGAAAGATAAAAGAAAGGACCCTTCATGCAGGTGGGGTTTCTCCTGGCCAAGGAGGGTTGTCCTGCTTCCACCAGGAGCAGTTCTCAGGAGGCTGCTACCAGGTCCTGTTTCTTGGCCCCTTTTTAGCCATTGGCATCAATCGGTGTCTCTTTGCTCATAGAAACATGGAGTGGCTTAGACTGGAAGGGACATTAAAGCACCTCTCATTCCACCCCCTGCCATGGGAAGGGTTGCCAGCCTTTAGGTCAGGCTGCCCAGCATGTCGTCCAACCTGGCCTGGAATGCCTCCAGGGATGGGGCACTGCAGCCTCTCTGGGCAGCCTGGGTCAGTGCCTCACTGCCTCTGGGGAAAAACTTCTTCCTAACATGTAACCACATTCCCCCCTCTTTTAGTTTAAAGCCATTCCCCCTTGTCCTGTCACTATAGGGGTGTGTAGAGTAGAGGAGGACACTCTTTTGTTGGCTGAGATGGAGTTGCAGGTATTCTTTTTTTGCCCTGCACATTGACTTTCTGCAAACATGACGGTACGCGTAGTGTCGTCCAGTAACGCTGAAGTTATTCAGTACTTATATGTCCATGTTTATATGCAGAAGATAAAACTTAGCTGAATAGTGAAAGGGAACGTTGTCATCACGGCAGCTTGAAGACTTCTTTCCATCTGCCCAGCCAGATGTGGGGCTGTGCCAGCGGCCATCGCGCACTTCGTGCCCAGCAGAGCTCCAATTGCTTTGGGACGTGCCTGCTGGAGGTGGAAACTTTGTCATGCCTGGAATGGGGCTCTGCCAGATGTGACTCAAACTCCTTGATGAAATCATCACATTTTTCAACTGGCTTCTTTAAATCTGTAAGCTGAAGGCTGCGTGGCTGCCCCCAATTGATGGCTGTAAAGCAGGGGCAGGAGGAGGGTCCCCCACCTGGGGGGCCTGAGAGAGTCAGGGGCAGGGGTTGGAAGTCAGCCGCTGAATTGTGGGCATTGAACTCTGAGCTGAAGCTGCTGTGCATCCCACTGCCTGCTGGAGGGGCCTGATGGAAGTGGCTGTCTTGAGGCAAGATAATTCAGGGGTTTCTGACCGTTATTCCTGCTGACACGTGAGGACAAAGAGATGATGCTTTTGTTTTACTTCAGTATGCTGTGCTGACGGCGCCGTGGTTCAGGAGCTGCAGCGGATGCCCTGTGTGAGCGTTGTGCAGTCCTGCTGTTCACCCATATCCTATAAAGGAGGTGATTTGTTCTTCGGAGCTGTTTCCCATTTTGGTGCTCTGCAGCCCCGGGTTTGCTGGCAGCAGTGTTTGCTCCTCGGAGGAAGCTGGCTGTGTCATAGAGTCATATCTGAGAGGTCTTTTCCAATCTTTCTGATTCTGTGACTCTGAGTGCATGTAAATGCAGATTTAGGTCCCCTGGATGGATGCAGAGGGCAGCGTGGGCTCGTGGGGAGGTCTGTGTGTAGGGTAGCTTAGCTCAGCAGCGGGGCCATCACAGGGCCTTTTGGTTGTTCAGCTGTGGGGTTATTCAGAAAGTAAATGCCTTGCAGGGCCCTGAGAGCTTTCTGTGACTTCTGATGGGGAACTCTGACATTGGTGTCACTGTGACATATAACAGGGTTGATTTAGTTTTCAGGTTGCATTCAGTCAATTACCTTTGATTGAAAGTAGGAAAGTCAGAATGGGTGAAAACCGTATGGGGAGAAAATCAGGAAGGGTTGTTGGCCATCCAATGGGGCAGGCACACAGACCTGGGTGTCCAACAGCAGCCTGACCCGCCTGGCACTGTGTGCCCAGGGCATAGAGCCCTTTGGATGCAGTGGGAGATGCTGATTATCATTATCAGGTTCACCTGATGAAGATTCTCAGTCCCACTGTTGGGTAAGCAAACAAAGAAGCAGGATGAGTGATGGTTTGTGTGCAAGATAAACATGGGGTGTGAAGCTTTCCCATGCAGCACAGACAGCGTTTGCTCCCCATGCCTGGGAGGAACCAGCTGAAATGGGTTTTGTATTGGGATAGAGACTGACAGCAGCGAGGTGTGACAGTGTGGATAAGCTGCAAATGGACATGGGCCTCTTCCTTAGCACAGTCTGTCATTAGAGACCTTATGCTGGGTTTGGCTCTCTTGCCCGGTGGCATGGCAGGGGCTGCCTCTGCATTCAGTCTGGAAGAAGACAAACAGAGTGCTTCTGACCAAAGGCAAACGTGCAATTTCCTGGCAGCACGATGGGGAGCAGTGCTGGGAGCAGGCTGGCTCTGCACTGAGTGCTGGGAGGGTGGCAGGAAGAGCGAGCAGCGTCTCCTCTGAGCAGCAGTGCAAAGCTGTGAGAACCGAATAACTGCAAGCTGAAAAATCGCATCTGGATTCTTTGTGGTGCTGATTAAAGTTCTTCTTTTTCTCTATAACCCACCTTGTCCTCCTCCTGGAAGGCTGTCAGCCCTGGGGCTGGTGTGTGCTGTGTGCTCTGGCACAGCAGCACAGCTTGGCCTCTTCTCACGTAGTTCTGTGTGATGTTCTTATTGCTTCTAAAGGAAGCCTCGCCTGTTCCTTTACACAGCTGTGACTCCTGTGGTTCTGCTGCAGCCCCAGTTATTAGGGAAGACTTATTTCTTCTGATGGGGTTATGCTTCAAGTGGAGGCAGCCACAGAGCTCAGTTGGAGCTGTGCTTTGCTGAAGCCCATGCAAGGCTGCAGCATGCGCTCTGCTCACTCCTGCTTGTCTCAGGGTGGGGATTCTCTGGATGGTGCCTCCTTGGAGGAGGAAGCCCAGCGATGGGATCTGCCTGGACTCGCACATTGCTGACTTTCTGGAGTCCCCCCATCTCTGCACACATCTTCCTGGATGCTCTGTCGCCCTGAGCCACGCTGCTGGGAGATGGAAGTGTTACAGTGCGTGATGTACCCCTCCTGGAAACCTGAGAACAACTGAAAAAGTGAATCACAGCTTCCCCTCTGGAGCCATACGAGGTGAATGGAGGGGAAAACCGGCGGTGTTCCATTGCCTGGCTCTGCAGGAGCAGCTTGAGCCAGGGGGAGAGGAGGCAGCAGCCCCATAGCTGTGCGCTGCTGGTGTGGCAGGGGCTGATCCTGCACCCTGCAGCCCCACGGTGAGCTTCAGCATTGCGAGCATCCCCTCCTAGCAGGGCAGTGGCCATGTGAGCAGCAGGAGTCACCTCTGCAACTGAGACCTTAATGCTGGGAGATGGGCAGAACCCAAAGCTGCTGCCCTACAGAGGCACTGAGCGGATGGACGGATCACAGCAATGTGGCCGTGGGGGGAGATGATGGCACATCCTGGGCTGCCCTGTGAGCACTGCATGTGAGCGTGGAAAGGGCTGCAGGAGGGGGATGTGGGGATTCTGATGGTGCGAGGGTGGCTCTGTCAATGCAGAGAGCAGGAATGGCAGATTGCTTCCAGGTGCAAAAACATTGCGGTGAAAATGTGAGCGTATGGGAGTGATTCCTCGAAAGTGATAGGGAGTCTTCTAGAAAACAAATTGTGGGGTAAAAGGTGTCTGCAGCTTGCTTTATTTGTTTTAGGTTTGTCTTGTTAATGAGCCTGTTTCCCACGCAGACTCACACTGAAGGCCCAGGTCAGGTTATTTTCCCTAGGATTGTCCGAGCAGCCATCAGAATAGCGCAGAGCGTTGTCAGTGCAGAGTAATGATTTCCACATAGCTGACTTCAATCCCCTGCAACGCATCTGAAAACACTTTTCCCATCCTTGAGCTGTGAATTAAACAACTTGGAACAGTGAGTGTGGTGTCTGAGCTCTCAGCCATTGCGTTGCAGAGTGTGATTGGCTTTTGCTGTGCCCGAGCACAGCACCGTGCTGTTGGCAGTGCAGGGCGAGTGCCTTGGGGTGGCCCTGCTGAGCCCAAAGCCCCTAACGGGGCTCCCCAGTGCTCCTTTGGGTTCACTCCTGCTCCCCTGGGAGAGGGGAAGTCTCTGAGCAGGAATGCTCCCAATGCTTCAGTAGACCTTGGTTTCTCTTAGGTAGGGCTGGTTGCTCCCCCAACCCCCTCCGCTTGGCAGGAAATCTCTGAGGATGTCAGATAGAACCAAAGCTGTGCCATATCGATTTAATTGTGGAGCGGCTCAACTGGAAGCTGCTGCTGAGGTCAGTCTGGGTTTGTTCCGGCTGTTGCTGTAGGGTGGCAAGGCTGCATCTTGTGTACGTGGGGAAACTTCTGGGTGCTCCAGGGCAGCGATGGCAAAGCTTTTGAGTTTTGTCATTAAAAGCACCAATTGTGATCAGGCATCTACCTGAGTGCCTGCGCTCTGACCACCCCGTCACTGAGTGTGCAGACACACAGCTTTGGGAAGCGCACCTTTAGCTGCGCTCCCAGATGGGGTCGGTGGGTGGAGGGCTGCAGGCTGGCGGTGCTGCTGCAGAGGGGATGTGCTGCTGCTTATCGCTCCAATCTACTGCGAGCAGAACGGCTTTGTGGATCGCACTTATTTACTGGCAAATCCAAATCTTTGGGGATTGCTTTTTATATGAGCTGTGTTTGGCACGTGGGCTGCAGGGCTGTGCAAACAGAGTCGTAACCGCCCGCTCCTCAGCAGCGGTGTGAGCCAGAATTGGGCTGATGCAGAGCGTGGGGGGAAAGCACGGAAACTGTAATGAGGTCTCTGCCAATGCAATTAGGAGCTTTCATTGTTCTGGGCCTCCAGATGAGATTCTGAATGCAGAATTCTGGTTCTGGATGTGGAAGCGATACATGCAGCAGCAGATGATGGTGAATGCTGGGAATGCTGCCGTTCCCAGGAAGGTCGGCTTCCTCTGTCCCAGCAAACAGCAATCTGGGAGACCAATTTAGGCAGAAAGGTCCGGGCCTAAAATCAAGCAATTGTGGTAGAGAGAGCTTATCAGAACGAGACATCTAAGGAGGAAAAAGAGCAAGCTCCTTCCTGTTGAAAAAGCAGCGATGGTGAGACCGAGTGGTGATTTGGAGCAAAAAAGCCTCAGTCCTCGAGGTGCTGTCCCACTGTGCATGGGGGGCAGTGGCACTCTTTGCTTTTTATGGGTTTTGGGTCAGGCCCTGAGTTTGTGGGGTGTGTGGCAGTGTGTAAAGCAGGACTGTGTGCAGGTGGGTTTCAGGGGAAAATACTGCACCCGAATCTCCTCACCATGGATTCCTGGGTTAAAACTATGCTCTTTTTTCACACTTGGACTCTGCAGATAATTAAACCCGAACTGAACACAGCACATGTCAGAGGCCGCAGTCCAAGGAAGGGCGCTGGGCTGCAGTGTGTGATTGGTGCCTCCTGGAGCAAGAGCCTTTTCATTAAGGTGTGCAAGCAGGCAGTGAGGTTAAGCACAATGATGTGTCCTGTGTGCTGGATTCCTCATCTCATTCCTCATCCCTGGTGAGGATGAGAAGCAGCAGAGAAGGCTTTGTCCATTCAGACAACAACGTATGGGCGGTTGTACGGTGATGTCTTTGAGGAGCCAGTGTTATCTGCTTCCCATTTGGTTCCTGAGCTGCACAGACCCCCAAGCCGTGTGCTGCCTGGTGTGGCAGTGCTGGAGGGATGCAGGTGACTGGAAACTGGATTTCAGGGCTTTCCCTGCAGTGAAAGGGATGAGATGGCTCATTCTGTACATGCCTTCTCGCTGGGAAGCAGCTGTTGTTCCTGCTGTTCCTGTGTATAGTTTCTGTCATGTTGTATGTGTGTGTTCTTGGGTATCTGTATCTGTCTTTGGAAGTCTCTTCTTTAAATCTAAGCTGAATGTACCTGATTTCCTGTTTCAGAGCTGAGGAGAGGAGCTGGTCACCACCCATACTGGAGGATGGGAAGGCACAAGCTTACCGCATCAATATTGAGCCTGAGCCGCAGGTAGGGAGCAGCGGGACGGGTGCTGGGTGGCAGAGCTGGGTCTGGAAAGTGTTCTTCTGGGTCTGTGGGCAGAAATGGCAGTGTGGGGATGGGGCAGAAAGCAGGGCAGGAGAGTAGCTGATGCCTGCCTGGAGCAGCAAGGCAGGTGCTCAGGGATGGAGCTCATGGTCCCCAGCTTGCAGTGCCCTCCCACACTGCTTCCTGCTGCACCTGCCTCTCTGCCCTAAAGTCACCATGTCCTCCTAACCCTGTGGTGGTGATCTGCTTTAAGGGTGGTGGTGTGGGGTTTGCCTCATGGTCTCCTCTCTTCCTGTCTCACTCCTTTCTCCTCCTTTTTCTGTCTTTCAGCTGCTCTCCCCTCTGTCCTCAGCTCTTTCCCTCGGCCTTCCTCTGCACCCTGCGTGTCCTGGCCCTGTGTCTGCAAGGTGATGGCATTGCTGCCTGCAGCAGCAGCCAAAAGGTGATGGGCTGAACTGATCTCATCCTGCACCCATCTCCTGCCCAGCAGCTCCTTAGCAAATCCACAGGTGACTCTGGTTCTCCTCAAAAGGCAGAGGAAGGCTGTTTTTCTGCTCCCAGATAGCTGAGTGTGCTGCATGGGCATTAAATTCTGCAGTGGCCGCAGACATGTTGTTGTGCTGATGCTGTGTTCTCAAATACTGCTCATCTGGTTCTTCTCTGCCCAAAGGTGGTTGTGTTGGAGGCTGTTCCATAAAAGCCCTTCTCCAGTGCTCACAAAACCCCTGGGAGAAGATCCTACTGGCTTGGACCTTCTGCTCATTCTTGCAACCAAGCATTCTGAGTGGACTCTGATGCTCCAGGGTGAATAACAAAGCAGCTAACGTGATGCTGCTGGGGGTAGCATTTGCCTTGTTCCCTTCAAGGAGTGAGGAATTGCCCTGACAGCACTGGAATTTACCCAATGATGAGCTCAGCGCAGGGAGGACGGGGTCAGGTCCTCCACGTGCCACCAAGATGGCTGCATTCACACCCATCGATGCTGCGGCCATTGCAGCCGATCGGCCAAAGTTTTGCTTTCCTGTGCGGTGAGAAGGGGCAGCAGATGGGGATGGGGGCATTCACTTGAGCTGCAGCACAGTGGCCGTGTCCCTGCAGAAGGGACCCCTCTTGTCCCTCCTGCAGCGTGGGGACCAGCTGCAGCCTTGGCGTTGAGTCCTGGCTGTGCGTGCTTCATTAATCCATTACGGCAATCTCTTTTCTGACAGGCCTTCTTAATAGACTTTGATGTGCCCAAAGCCCTATGAATAATGTTAAATAAGGAACAAATGTGCAGCGGTTCCACTGCCAGATACAACATTTCTGACATTTAATGCAGATTGGGTTTGATTCCTGCTATTAATATGTGCTACATATGGATCTTTTTAAGAAATTAGACAGTTACATGGAGTGTCACAAAGGGGGCAGGGATGGATTTCCCCGACTCCAAACCTACACAAACAACGTCTAAATCTGGAGCAATCAGTGGCTAACCTAAACACATCTGTGGCAGGGCACCGGGAGAGGCCTGGGAGCGTGATGGAGTGGGTTCAGAGAGCACATTCCTGCTCTTGCTCTTCCCAATGGCTGCAACCCGGGGGCTCCATGCAGCTGGTGGGCAGCAGCCCATTTCCCATTTCTTCTCACCCAGCAGCCTCTTGGGTCAGGGTAGTTACTGGTTGGGAATCCACTTTCTGTTGGTATTCTGAGCTTTGCACTGTCACGGAAACCCTCTGGCTTGCCCAATGCTGAGGATGACTGAGCTCTGGGGGTGAGACCCGTTGCAGAGCTGGCTGTGGTCCCATGGGATCGTGGGCACTCGGCCCATGTGACATCAGGTCCATCCCCACAGCAACAGCTCTTGTTAGATTGCAGGAAGCAGAAGGCTTGGTGTCAAGTAATAGCTTGGCTCCAGTGTGCAACCTTGAGGTGCATTTCTTAGCATCTGAAAAAACACAGTTTGCTTTGAGATGCGTGGTTAAAAAAGCATAAATTCCTCTGGAATTCTGCCCTCAAATAGTAATAATTTGCAATAGGTTTGGGGTTGTCCTTGAAATAGTTTTAGGATGCTTACCCCGAGTGGCAGAGCAGCTCATATGTGTAGAGTTCCTTCACCACCAAGTTTGATCTGGTTTACCGGTGAAGGGGCTGCCCAACGTGTGTCTGTGTGCCTGTGGTGTTTGTTCTGTGATTTGATATTGAGTCATCTGAAAGCAAATGGATGTTCTCAGTCCATTGCAATGCGTCGAGCTGTGTGGTGGTAACCTCTGTGAGATCATCTCTACCTCTTCTGTAAACCAGCATCGTTGGCAAGCAAGCTTCAATAATCCCAATGCATGAGAGAGGAAAGAATGTTTTGAGGGTAAAAGGGAAAAAATTAGGATGAAATTTTCAAAGTGGTGCTTTTTTTTTCTTTCCAAGTATCTTGCACGGCCTGCTCTCATTGAAAGTGAATAGGAGCTGAACTAAAATAGTGACAGCTTGGGCAGGCTTAGGATGAAATAGCTCTTTGTCCAATGGTGTTTCCTAAGGGGTAGGTGTGCTGTATTGTTTTCCTTGATAACGTCTGTTCCAGCGGTGACTGTTGGCATGGGGAAGGAGAGATGGCACACTGCAGCACTGGGCAACGCTGTATGTCTGTGTGAAGGCACACGGAGCTCTGGTTGGGTCCATAGGGAAAGCTGACTTAATGCACTGCGGTTTCCCTTTCTGCTCACCTAGAGTGATCGTTCTGTGCAGCCACTCATCAGGATATAGAAACAATAACATGTTCCTGAGCCACCAACACGGTCAGTAAATAACCCTGGACACGGTGATGCTCTCTGACTTCCCTGCAGGGAGCAGAGTGCTGCCTGTGCAGGAGGGCCCTGCCTGGAAGCGTTATGGGGCCACGAGGAGTGTGTCTGCACCCTCAGCAGAGCGCACGCTCCCCGCTTGTCCTGCTTCCCTATGACAGTGCTAATGAAGCAGCTCTGCTCGTACAAAGCCCTCCTCTGTCTGCTTGTTAAACACACCCTTGCACCACTGATATTAAAAACATGCCCTCTGTGCCGGAGCGGGCCAGATAAATGGAAACACATTTTGATCATTCTTGCCGTTCTTGGGTAACTTTTTCCGTTGCTGTGGGTTTCTAAGAGGCCGTGGGGGAGCTGGGCACCCCCAGGGGCAAAGTGCTGCGGGGCTCCATGTGCTCCTGGTGCAGTGGTTGCTCCTGGGGGTGGGGATGCTGTGCCCACACCAGCGGCTGTGCAGTTCTGCAGTGCTTTGCTTATGGGGAGAGACTGTCCTACAGTCAGATGTGTGCTGTGCACTACCGGTGCAGCACGTGTGCAAGCACAGAGCTGGAATATTTTCCCAGCTTATCCCAAAAGCACTTATTAAATTTTTATTATTATTATTAATAATAATGCCTCATTTTACATCCCGGAGCGGCTTCTCCTGAGAGCACTCCTTCAGCGATGGGTCGGTGCCTCCCGCCCCTCTGAACAATTCTGGACGTTAAGAAATCCCCAGCCATCACTTGTGGATGATTTAGGAACTTCCCCATCCGTGCAATTACACATCAGATGGCTGCAGTTGGGGCTGCTGTAATCCTGCTTCGTTTAGCACTGGGAGGAAATGTTCTGCTGTTTGCTGCTTTTGCTTCTGATTCCCCACTCCTACAGAGGGGGGACAGCAGAGCTTGTCTGGGTGTTGGTGTAGTTTCTCCTTGTGCACAAATCAAGGCTGCTGCAGGGAGAGATGTGTCTCCAAAATGGGGTTTTGTGTTTGCAAACTCATGCCAATGTCAGATGGTGGGGCACAGCTCAGCCCTGCTTCGTGCTGTAACAGCTTTAAGAAATGCAATGGGAGCTTTCTTACAGTGCTTTTTTTCCTCGTAGCTGGCAGAGGTTTAGCAGTTTCAGAATGTAATACAGAAATAGGCCAAATTGAGTCCTTGTGGAGGGAGCTCTCATTGCAGAGCACTGCCTGCAGCATCTCGAGCTGCGAGGGCTGGGATGTGGGGCTGTGTCCTGGGCAGTCAGACACCGGGCTTTGCTGTTGGGCTGCAGGATGCATGCAGTGAGGAATACGTGGCGTGGAGAGCTCTCCTTTGTACTGTGGTTTGTACTGAAATAGAGTCTTGGCAGAAGAGCTGAGGTCCACCTCATGAAATAACTCACGTTCTCCATTCATCCAGCCTCAGCAAGCTGTCCTTATCTGATGATCTTCTGAGCTGAGCTCAGCAGCGGGGCTGTGCTCAGGGATGCTGACACCCACTTGTTTGCAGAGCAGCACGCAGCCACGCCAGCAGTGTGCTCGGAGTGTAGCAGATCTCTGCCAGGGAGCTGTTAAAGTGTGCATGGCACTGGGGGGGGTTGGTGTCCTCCTGTCCCAGCTGCCTCCCACCGGCAGCTGCCCTCCTGCCCCGCTGTGCTGCCCAGCTCTGTTCCCAGCTGCTCACCTGAGGATGACTCGGTATAGATGGAGCATGGGCCAAAGCTGGAGGCTCGATCCATTCCCGGGGGCATGCCACAGCATCTGTCTGTTCTTTGCATTAAGATGAGCACAGTGCTGTCTGCCCTTTGCCTCCTTTGTGTGCTAATAAGATTTCCAGGACTTCTAAACCACTTTATCAGATACGAAGCACTGTGCTGGCTATTGAAGAGCTGGGGGTAGAGCGGAAGGGATGTCTGTGTTGCGGTTTTGTGCAGAGGCTGAATTTCAGTCCTGAGGGATGTGCTGCTGTACACCCATGCAGCATCACCAAGCCCAGGGTTGCAGCTGGCTTGCCCCAACCCTGTACCACCTTTAGGCACGGCTGCAGCCCTGCATGTGTTCCGGTACAAACGTGACGCTGGCTCTGCAGAGAGGTACTTCTGCCCTCTTCTCCCCCACGGTACCCATCATTTAGCTGTATAGTGCAGAGGTCAGGGCAGAGGAATGCTGGCTGTGTCCCTGGGGCACATCTGAGCACAGTGACAGCAGCTCAGGGAGCGGCTGGCTCCATGGCCGTCCCTGCAGGAGGGATGTGAGTGACAGCACGGTCACAGTGGGACCTCTGCACAGTGACCCCAGCACTGAGCGATGCACTAACTCAGCATTTTGGCAGCACACGTCTGGCTGCTGCTGTCCTGCTTGTAGGAAGGCAGCGGGTCTGAAGTACATCAGGGAGCTGCTGTTGGCTGAGCTGAGCTGTCAGTGACCTTCAGCTCCGTTAGGTCTGCTGCTGGGTGTTTATAAAGGCAGCAGGATTGCCCCCCCTGCTTTGCCTTAGGAAAATAAACAATGCACAGAGCAAAGCCTGGTTGGTGCCATCCCATGGCTGTGAGCCCTGGATGTGCCCTGGTCCCTTGAGATGCCTCTCACACTGATGTTTTGGTTTTAGTCTCTGTAAGACGAGGCTCATTCTGTGCTCCTGCCCTTTTAAGGGTCTAGCTGAAAGTGTCGTGAACACATTTTGAATGCTTTGGGTCGTCTTTTGTTCTGCAACACTGTGCCTAAAGCCTTTATCAGGACAGAAATGTGAGTTCCCACAGCTTCACATGGAGTTCTTGTGCAGTGAATGCCCCGAGGGCTGCGGGCGGTGACTGCTGCAGTGCTGCACAGTGTGATGGAGGCAGCTCTGCACGCCAAGGGAAGGGCTTGGGTGGAAATCCATCATTAAAGTCTTCCCAGTGGTGGATCTCAGCATTATCCCCATTTGAGCACACCGTTTCAGCTGCCTGCTTGCCTTGGTGTGCTTTTAAAAACCCGAGCAGATTTATGCTTTTTGTTGACCCTAAAAATGTTGGTTACAAAATATGATATAAACTCTTCCAAAGAGAGAGAAGAGACTGAGACGAATTCTCTAAACCCTTCCAAAATTCCTGGTTGGCTGCACGTTTTTTCTAGCTATGGGAACACTTCTTCTAGCGGGGATTAGCTTGACAGAAGTGTTTAATTTCGGAGTCTTCTCTTGCACTGTGGATTTGACTTAAAGCCTGGGAATGGAAGTCCCAATTCAGCTGCACCAGTGAAGTCTGCAGCACAGCTTTTGCGAGCCAGCAAAGCAGAGCCTGCTGTGTACCCAGGGTTTGCCTAGAAATGGTGAAGCCACAGCATAGATTTGTATGCGTATTCTGTCTTTCTTGCATGTGGTCCCTCTTCTGCTGGACGGAGCTGCTGGAGCTGAGCAATACCTGTGTGAGGGGAAAGCATTCCTGCTGCCGCTGTGCATGGACAGGTCGTGGGCTGAACACATGCCTTTGTGCCAGCAGTTGATGCAAAAGAAATGTTTTTCGTTAGGCAAGTGGAAGGTCTGTTCCTGTTTCCAGCAGAGATGCAGACCCAGGATAAGGGTTTGGGCAGAGCTGCCTGTTAACTGACTGAGCAGTGTTTGGCAGGAGCTGTGAAGCCATGAACCACTCAACCTGGGCTCCAGGAGTCCCAGATGCTGTGTGTCAGCTCAGCCCCTCTCAGTGATGGATGCTCCTCAAAGGCAAGCATGAGAAAGCAGATTGCACATCTCTGCTCTGCAGGCTGCGGGAGCTCTCCTCGGTGAAGCTGAGCAGGCCAGCTCTCAGAACGGGTTTGCAAACCCTCTTAATTTAAGAGAGGCCATAAAAAGCAGGAAAAAAAGCCAGCAGAGGGAAGCAAATTAGGTCCCAGAGGGGGAAGAAATTTTGTGATCTTGAAGTTTGAGAACTGGAAAGAAATCCATCTGGTTCTAGGTTTCTGAGAACGAAGGCGCGAGCGCTGTGCATGATGTAAAGCCTTGTGCAGGTCTCGTGGGAAAAGTCTGAACCAGCTTTTGTGATGGAAAAAGGGAGACTGAACTCGATCCAGGGAATGGCTTTTCATGCAAGAAGGAAGATTTTAGCAGAGAAATGAAGAGAAAGAACAAAGCTCTTTGTGCACGTAGAGGGGAAAATGCTTTCTATGTGTTCCCATTCAGCTGCCCCCTGATGCCAGCTTGGCTCAGCAAACCTGCACAGAGCCGGGGGGGCTCAGCAGGAGCCCATCTGCCTGATTGTCCCGATTAGGGGTTTGGGGTTCCCAGCCCCATTGGGGTAGCAGCACCCTGCTGGTCCTGGCACTCGGCGGTGGGGGCTGGACTGGGCAGACCTTACACTTTATGGAAGCATTTGCCCCTGCTTTACGAATTGCTGAGTGGGGCAGGAAGGAGCACACTGTGCTCCATGAGCTGCTGTGGGTTATGGTAAACCTACAAGAGGGGAAGGCTCTGCTGTGCTGCAGGGAGGGCAGGAATCCTGGCATGTCCCGATGGGCACGGTGCTGTTTGGGCCCTGGAGCCCATAGCTCGTGGTGTCCTGCCATCCAGGGGCACGTGCTGCTGCTTGCCTCCCCAGATCCTTTACAATCCCTATTTTCCTCCCCATGTCATGGTTGAAAGTATATTTCTTTATTTCCCTTGAAATCGCGATGTCAATGTGGGAACTGGAAACATGCAGCCTGGTTGCAATTTTTAGGGTTTTTTTTTTTTTTTTAAGAGCAGAAATTGGGGAATAGTTAAAAATGTTATTCCTGGCAGCGGAATTCCCTTTTTAATAGCTCATTTGGAGCAATTGGGTTGAAAACCACTTTCCCACGTGTGTGCACGTGTGCCGTGTGGTGATGGCACCCAGGGCTGCAATCACACATCTGGGGGACGAGGAAACGTGAGGGCCCCATCCCACAACTCTTACTAAAGCCCTGTTTTTATCAGTGGGGGTTTTGCCCGAGGAAGGCTGAACGATTGGACTTGCAAAATGTTTTTCTGGCAGGATCTGCTTTTTATTTCTCTTAACTGGTTGTTTTTACTGTGCTTGGAAGTGCCGGTGTTTTCTCCTCTGCACCAGTGACAGACATTTGTTTCCCATTAGTGTTTATTGGATGGCTTTGGTCAGATGTAGGCTTTGCGTTATAGCCCACGCTATGCACTTTGCTGGTTGTTTGCAGGTATTCTTCCTCTCTGCTCAGCTTTTGTGCCACAGTTGCTGGCAGTGCCCTCCTTTGGAGCTGGGCAGCAGCACTGCACGTCAGCCCTGGGCTGGGTGGAAACATTAAAGGGAGCACGGCTGCCTGCAGAAGCGCCGATTTCTTTCATCACCACGGGTGTGTTTCTGACTCACGTGGATGGAAATAGCTGCAAGTGGGCAAAAGTGTGGGAATTCCAGAGAAAAACCCAAGAACTCAGCTTTGAGTCACACCGTGTGCCCACAGAGCGGCCGGCTGCTGCTGTGCGTTGCTGGGTGAAGCAGCAGGAAGGCACTGAGCACTGCAGGAACAGCCGTGGGGACTGGAGCAGCCTCACACCCTTCTGCTGAAGTAACAAATAAGCTTTTACAGGAGAGTAAATGGAGAATACTCGGCCACGGCCGGCCCTGCAGAAACAGGCAGGTTTGTGATTAGAGACCGGGAAAGGCTGCATAGATTCAGCAAGATCCAATTGCAGGCTGTTCTCCTGGTGCAAACCTCTAATTTCCACAGTGCGTGTAAAATACGACTACCGCGGTTTCACATCGCAGAGCAGCCTTGTGTTGCATCCGCACCGAGAGCAACAAACCTCACGCTTTTTCTGCTTCTTCTTCCATTGCAGGATAACGGCCCTGCAGTGGGCAAGAGGCCCATGCCCCACGCTGCAGGTGGGAGCCCAGTGGACAGCAGGCCGGCACTGAGCCTGCAGCACCCCCAGCCCAGCCGGCCGCATGCCAGCAGCAGCGCCGATGCCGCCTTGCCGCTGCAGCTCAGTGGGCTGCACATCTCTCCCTCCCAAAGGTATGGTGCACGTGGTGTCGGCGTGCAAAGGGACTTCAGTTTCCCACTGGCAGCTCTTTGCTTGCATCCTGCTGAGGACAGGAGCTTGTCGCCGAGGTGGAGTCTGGGTTGGTGCTCCCAGAGCTCCTCGCAGCAGCGGGGATGCTGGGTTTGGTTCATGCATTGTTGGTCAAGAGGA
Source organism: Gallus gallus (assembly GCF_016699485.2). NCBI lineage: Eukaryota > Metazoa > Chordata > Aves > Galliformes > Phasianidae > Gallus > Gallus gallus. Next base: position 16,417,476 of record NC_052544.1, read on the forward strand.
GGTGGGAGGGAAAGCAAAAACTGGGGTTTGGCAGAGACCAGATTCTGAACAGAACTCGTGTGTTTGCAGGAGCCGCAGAACCCTTGTGTGAATTTAAGGGCAATGCTTGATCATCTGTCTCTGAGGTGGCCAAACATTTCAGGTCCGCATAAGACCCCTCTGCTGCCGATGACCCCCAGCCTGGGGCTGCTACCAGGGGGTATCCCGTACATCACCATCCTGGGTCTTCAGAGCATGCATTCACATGGGGTCAATGGGTTTTGTCCTCCACGATCTCAGCAGCCAAGCCTTGAGACGGGCACTGGGATTGCTCACCGGGAAAACAAAGCCCAATGAAATGGGATGTTTATAAATGTGCAGTCTGCTCAGTGCAGCTGTCCGGGAGGCCACCAAATAAATAATGTTCCTAGGAAAGAAAAAGCTTTTGTACTGAGAGCAGCCCGGGTGGGTCTTGCTGAGGCAGGCTGGGCTGTGGGCTGCCATGCTTCCACACATCCTGTGCTGGTTGGTGATTTATGCTCCCCAGCCTGTATCAAATACAGAGAGCATAGAGGGTTCCTGTTCACCCCTGGAGCTGTGTGCCTGTGTGAATTCGTGCTGCGCTGGCTCTGCAAGCCCGGGGTTATTCCCTGCTCCAGGAAAGGGAATGAATTTGGAAAGAAGGGCACCATGCAGAAATCCCAATAGCAAAATCTGATGTTATCTGAGAGCCAAGAGGTGGTGTGCATGTGGAGCAGGCTGTGCTTGGGGTTGGGTACAGCACTGCTGGGGAAAGGCAGTCGGGCAGCACCAGGCTGTGTGCAGCTGTGTGATGAGGCTGTAGGATCCCACTGTTTTATGGGGTCTGTGATGACCTTGGTGTGCTTGCCACTGAGGAAGGAAAAAGCCTTTTCTCACAGAGCTGTTGTACACTCTCAGGCCCCAACAAAGCACACAAACACTTGAGCTCATTTCTCCTCAGCAGGACACTTACACATCTACCCAAAGCGTCCTTTACTTGAAAGGATGCTCAGCCATCCTGGCATAATGCTTTACCTCATTTGTGGTACCCCACATGGATGTGCTAACTCAGAGCCACGCAATGGAGCACTGACCCAGAGGGGCCGTGGTGAGGACAGCGGTCCCCTCCATGCCTGCCACCAGGGAACCGTCCCCCAGGGGTGGGTGGATTCCCTTAGACCTATGCAATTAGTTAGATGTGGTGTTTTATCCTTTTTCTTTCCCCCCCCCCCCCAATAAATTCCATGTGCGGTAGGGAAGTGTGCAGTGTTTGTCAGCAGCTGCCCTCTCTCCTGAAGGCATTCAGTAGCTGGTCCTGCCCCAGCTGCATTGCTCAACAGGGAACAAACAGGAAACAAGCTGATCCCAGTTGGAATGGCGCTGTGCTGGGATGGGCATGCCTTCAGGCCTGGATTACAGGGAAGAGAGGTGTTCTGCTGCATCTGTGTGAAACTGGATCCCATCCAGGTACATCCCTGATGAGCTGATGATGGCTGTGTGTATCTGATCTGAGTATTTCTTTGTTTTCAAATAGCACCGACCCCTTAAAGTCCCTCCCACGGAACAGAAACGGGATCGATGTGGAGTCAGATGTCTACAAGATGCTCCAGGATTACGAGAGGCCTGCCTCAGAGCCCAAGCAGTCGGGGTCCTTCCGCTACCTGCAGGGCATGCTGGAGGCTGGGGAGAACGGTAGGTAGGAGGTTTGCTGATAGCATCGTGCTGAGTGTCCCCAAAACACCTCCATTCTGCCCCTCCATACCCCTCCTCATGGCCCTGCACCCACTAAGATGCTGTTGCTTGGCTGTGTTCCTTCTCCCTTCTGAGCTTCAGGTGCTGGGGGCTGCGAAGGGCCCTGGCAGGAGCTGGGGGTGTTTCTGCATGCTGACCAGCTGGGCTCCTCCTGCTGCTCCACTGTGCATTGCCCACAGCTCAGCCAGAGCTGTGCAGGTTCTTCACCTTTGCAGAGAGCATCTCCGTGGCAGCTGTGTTCCTGAGATTGTTGGTACAAATGTGATGGTTGAGAGCAGTTCAGTGGGATCACTGATGGAGGCTCAAATGCCTTCTTCAATAAATGGCATTTCCATAAGGATGTGGACGGTCCTCAGCAGGAATAGAGATCAGGAGCTCCTGGCTCGCCTTCAGCTCAGTCCCAGCTTCCTGTCTGCTTCATTAACTCAGGTCATCGCCAGCTCTGTGCATTAAAAAATAAGATCCCCAGAAGATACATTTCAGCTTCTTTTTATTTGCCTTTCAACCTTAAGTCCTTTGAGGCTTTTATGTTCGAGCTTTCAGGCTTCTCTTTGCAATCACTGGGGCTAAAAGCTTCTTCTCGTTTCCTTCCAAGCGCCTCTTACTCTAATCATGTGAATCCAGGAACTTAGATTTTATGGGAAAATACCAACTGCTGCAAATCTCATTATGAAGTTGCAAGAGTCGTAGGAAGTCAGGGCGCTGTGCTGCAGTTTGAAACGAGAGACTGATCTGCTTTGACTGGGAGGAGGGGGATACAGCCCTCTGATGCGTGGGGCTGTATGCCCGCCAGCAGCCCCACAGGGAGTTGGTGCTGTCCTGGTGGGGACAGAGGTGCTGCTGGGGTGAGCAGAGCAGGGGGTCCACGTGGTGTCTGTGCCCATCTGCGCACCCAGATGTGTGGCTTTGCAGGTTGCTGGTCTCACTGTTCACGTGTTTGCTCTTTGCTTCCTTACAAGCAAGCTGTGACAGGCAGAGCGTGTCTTCTCCTGGGAAAAATAACCCTCTGGCTCCTTAACAACAACAAAAATAAAGAACAAAGTGCCAAAGAGAGCAAGTCCTCAGTCTGTGTTTGTCTAAAACTCTTGGCAGGTGAAAAACTCGACAGACTGAGCAACCCTCGGAGCATCAAACCTGCAGGACCGAAGCTGGGCGCTGCCATGTCCGGGCTGCAGATGCTCCCCGAGTGCACGAGATGTGGCAATGGGATCGTGTAAGTGCTGCTGTGTGCACTGTGCAGCCAGGTGGTTTCCTGCCAGCAACACAAGTTAGAAGCTGTAGCGGAATCCTTGAGTACCTTTTTACTCTTGGTTTTGTTTTGTTGTTTTTTTTATGGGGGTGCTTTTTTGCTAAGAGGAGGGCCACTGAGGTGGGCAGAGGGCTGGGACACCCATCCCATAAGGAAAGGTTGAGGGAACTGGGCTTGTTCAGCTTGGAGAAGAGAAGGCTGCGGGGAGACCTCATTGTGGCCTTCCAGTACTTAAAGAGAGCATTTAAACAGGAGGGAAAATGGCTGTTTATGAGGGTGGGTAGTGATAGGACAAGGGGGAATGGTTTTAAACTGAGATAGGGGAGGTTTAGGTTGGATATTAGGAAGAAGTTTTTCACCCAGAGGGTGGTGACGCACTGAACAGGTTGCCCAAGGAGGCTGTGGATGCCCCATCCCTGCAGGCATTCAAGGCCAGGCTGGATGTGGCTCTGGGCAGCCTGGGCTGCTGGTTGGTGACCCTGCACATAGCAGGGGGTTGGAACTGGATGAGCATTGCGGTCCTTTTCAACCCAGGCCATTGTATGATTGTATGACTAAAGCTGGATGTGAGGACAGTGAGGACTGCCCCTTCTAAGGGGATCTTGCAGCCAAATGCAGGTGATTTCACTGAACAGCCCTGCCCTGCTTATCACAGGAATAGCACCGTGCTCTGGCAATCCCTCAGTGCCTCATTGAGGGAGGACCACTGTCAGGGTCAAGCAGAAGAGCTCTGCGGGTTATTTCTGTCCATCTGCTGAGGAATGGCTCTCAGGCAGATGTGTGCTGAGTCACATTTCGGAGAATGCCAGCATTTTTCTTTGTGCTGTAAGAAGGCAGGCTTACAAGCCGCGGTTCTCCTGCGCATGCCTGCAGGCCTGCAGCTCTCCAGCTCCCAGCACAGCACAGGGACCAACAGCAGGGAGAACCCGGGGGGAGCCCTTCCTGCTGGCCGCGTCCCCTCTGACCCCTCTCTCCCCATCCCCAGGGGGACCATCGTCAAAGCCCGCGACAAGCTCTACCACCCCGAGTGCTTCATGTGCGACGACTGCGGCCTCAACCTGAAGCAGAGGGGCTATTTCTTCATCGAGGAGCAGCTGTATTGCGAGACGCACGCCAAGGAGAGGGTTAAGCCCCCCGAGGGCTATGACGTGGTGGCTGTTTATCCCAACGCTAAAGTTGAACTCGTCTAAACCGAGGGCTCAGACGGCGCTCGCCCACCCGCACGCACGCCGCTGGCTTCGCAGAGTGGCTGTAATCAACCCCGATTACTGCAGCCCGAGTAAAATGCCTTTCTGTAGATAAAACCGTTTACACTTGGGATCTCCAGGGGATGGTGTTGAAAGCGTATGAACAGGTTTTTCCCTTCTCTTTTGACACTTTTTTGTTGGTGGGGGGGGCGGGTTGCTGTGCTGGGTTATTAGTCTGTGCCTTAACCTTATCCAGGATCTGCATAAATATTGATTCGTTCTCTACTTTTTTTTTCCCCCCCATAAAACCGGTATTCCTTCCCTCCCCCCACTGTCATCTAAAGGAAGGAAGGAAAGCTCAAAGAAAATAAGGCACTTTACCTACAAAGAGCTGCCTCCTGTATTGCAGCTTCAGTCTCCCACCCACTGGTGAGTGCTCTGTGCCTCTGCACACCGAGCACCCAGCAAGGTTTGCTCCTGCCTTCCACATTCAGTTGCTCTCTCCCAGCTGCCCAGCAGCACGTCTAAAGGATGCTGAGGCAGTGGGAGCCCACCTGGTTGCCCTCCTGCCCCCCCGCTCCCCATTGCTCCCCACAGCAAGGTGCTCCGCTTCTATCCTCGCTTTGACCTTTTGTTGGGTTTCTTTGCAGACCTCCCCCAGGCTGCTGCCCCTGCCCTGACCCGGCAGCTGGGGATGGGGTGGCGAAACCCTCCCGGAGGTTGGGAGGAGACACAGGAGCTGCTTGGCCCCCCCAGCCCTGAGCGAGTGGATGCGATCTGTGGCACAGCTTTCTGTGGGTTTTATTTATGGGGGGAGATAATTGAGGCTCCTGGGATGCTGTCGTGTTGGAGAAATATTTTCCACGTTCGTGACTGGAGGAGAGAGGTGCAGTTCAGACACCCCGCTGTCAGATGCCCCCGCAGTGATGGAAGCCGTGTGGTTGGTACCACCAGGTCCCTCTTGAAACACATTTCTGCTTTCTATGCTTTATAAATAAGAAAATTCCTTCTGTAAAGGCAAAGAGCGTTTCCTTTGTGTTACTGCATCCCCACGCAGGGGGCCGGCAGGACTGTGCTGCAGTAAGCCTCCTGGTGATGACCCTGTGGGGCAGACGGTGCTGGGGGGCACTGACCGACCTCTGGGGTCTGTGAGAACCAACAGTGCAGCCCTTGGTGCAGGAACAGCCCTAGAAACAGAAGTGGGGGGAAAACACCACCTCTGGGGGCAGAAAACAGAAAGTGAGATGCTGGGGGTAAGAGAAATGTGTGCTCCCTTCCATGGACAGGGGTGGAGATGGGCACTGCCGTGTGGCCACAGGGAGCTGCCAGCAGGACATCCATCCCAGCTCCTTCTGCCATCTGCATTCTTCATTGTTGAAGTACAAGGAATGCGTGGCAATGCGATCACCCAGCTGAGCCTCAGTTTGCTTGTATTTGCATGGCCTTGCTCAGTAGGTTGGGCCAGCTGAATGGAAATACTTGGGACAGCTGTAAGTGATTAGGAGACTAAGGCTAATCAGGTATGAAGTGTTATCACCTCTTGTTTGCGGGCCTCTGCTTGGAGCTCGTTAGTTTGCAATCAGCAGCAGCATTTGCTCTGACTTTCCATATTAACCTCACTTGTTTCTGGGCTGGCAGCAGTGCTTTGGGGGGGTGAGGAGGGGTTGGTGGGCCCATTCTGTGGTTTCACCATAACTGCTGCTCACAGATCACTTCTGTTCCCTTTATGGCTCTGTTTGGAAGGTCCCACTTTACCCAGACCGGGGCCTGACAGCCCAGCAGGGCTCTCCCACATCACTGCAGGAGTTGTGCTCCCCAGAGCAGCTCCTCACCCCGCAGCACAGGCAGCGCCCTAAAAGCCCCATGAGCTGGAGGCATCGCAGTGATGCCACGGGCACAGCAGCCCCAGGCTTCGCCTGCACCTCTCTTTAGGAAGCACATTACCCACAAATCAATACTTCTCACACCATTCTCTTGTGATGCTCATTCCTACAACTTATCAACACCTTCCATCCTGCTGAGGATGTAAAGCCGGAGCCACCTCGCAGCAATGCACTGTGACAGTGACTCTTGGCACCAATTCCCCACGTGCTGCCCAGAGCCAGCACAGGGCCTGGCCTCGCCAGCCCCACCTTCTCCCTCTATTTAACGCTGTAAAACGTTTGCAGGATGATGTGGTTTGTATGAAATACAAAATAAAACGGTATTGTTGGTTTTCTGCCTCACCGTAATTGTTTTCCCTTTGGTCCTCAGGTTTCTGTCACCAACATGTGTGTGTGCTGGAGATTCCACTGAGCGCACAGTCACCCCTTGATGCTGTTTCATGCTCTGCAGCGCATTGTGTGTCCCCAGCTGTGCTGCTGCTGTGTTGTGCTCTAAATGCATTCCTGTGACATAAATGCAGCACAAAGAGGGTTTTCTTACCCTAAATCCACTCATTACTGCTCTGCTAGCCCTAAGGAGACATAAGAGCTGCACCTCTCCAACAGTGCATTGTGCATCCAGTTGTGTCTGAGATTTGCTGTGTGCTGTTGGGGGTGTTGGGTTTGCATTTTCACAGAATCATAGAATGGCCTGGGTTGAAAAGGACCGCAATGCTCATCCAGTTCCAACCCCCTGCTATGTGCAGGGTCGCCAACCAGCAGACCAGGCTGCCCAGAGCCACATCCAGCCTGGCCTCGAATGCCTGCAGGGATGGGGCATCCACAGCCTCCTTGGGCAACCTGTTCAGTGCGTCACCACCCTCTGTGTGAGCCCCTTTGATGCATGGGAGCGATGCCCAGCGCACTGCTGCCAGTGCTGGGGCAGATCCGCCTGCCCGGGGCTTGGTGTGAGCAGGAAGCAGAGCAGCCGTGGGAAGAGACATTCCCAAAAAGTTTTGTTATTGCCTGGAGTCGGGGAAAGTGTGCTGTCATTTCCAAGAAGCAGAACAAGAATGTCTAACGGTTACGGATTACATCTCATGAGCGCATTTAGCGCTTCCTGCACGCGTGTGTAATTAGGGAATTAAGGGCTCAGCGGGGCTGTTCGAACGTTCCAGGTGAATGCTGGGAGGGTGAGAGAGGTTTGCCGGGTTTAACAACCAGATAACAGAGGGCTGTTTGCTTATGTGGCTGCATTTTCATAGCGCCCATCGCTGCTCGGTTCAGTATGGGGGAAAGCTGGAAGTGACGCGAGTTGTTTTGCCTCTACAGAGAGTTAATCAAAAAGGTTTTCTTTGGAAAATAACCGTGTGTGGAAATGGTTGTTTGAATGTGTCTTAACTATTTAAAAAAGCCAAAGCTCCTGCAGATCAGTGCGTGGTGTGAGATCTCCCAGCATCCTTTCATGCAGTCTGGGTGTGTAACCCTTGTCTAATTAGTGCACAAATTCAAATAATGAATGTGCTTACAGCTCTTCCTGCAGCCACTGCCTTCATGTCTGCCCTGGAACACTTGTGCGGGTCTCATGTGGGGCTGTGCCCAGCAGCACTGTACCCCCAGCTCCCCTCCCCACTGCTGCCCGATGGTCCCGGTGCCCCATGCCCTGTGCTGGGCACTCCCTGCGCTCCTCCTTGCTATGGAAACACCGCCTGCCGAGATCAAACGGGACCAAGAGTGCCATTTATTAACTCGATGAGGTGGGACGGGAGCCAAATTGGTTGAAGTTCTAATTGTTTAACTTTTTCCATGTATCATCAGCGAAGTTTCCTACTTATCCGGCGTGATTTCCACCGCCGCACCCCCTTTTTGTTCTGCTGCTTTTGTTTGGAGTTGTTTAATTTCGCCCTGGTCGCTGGCCGGGCGCCCCGGGGACCCGAACAAAGATCTCAGCTGTTCCATTTGCGCTGGGATGGAAACGCTGGTGCTGGAGGAGGGGAGGCAATGGGAAAGAGGCGCTGGAAAATGTGTTCCGTCCTCGCTTTTTCACGTGTGTCGGGGACTATTTTAATGACTTTGGGGAAACGGATCTTCCCCACGCACGCTGTAAAACAGACAGGGCTGCTCCTGGCGCTGCTGGAGCCGTCCTTCACGCACGGAGCGCTGCTGGGGCCGCCCCGTGGCGCGGTGCGGTGCGGTGCTCAGGAGCGCTTCAGGCTCTCGGGGTTCTGAATGGGAACGTCTCCTTGCTTTAGGGGAACTCCCCGGCTTTTCTGTCCCAACCACGCGTGGGAGGCGGCGGCGGTGGGAAATGAGGTGCGCGGGGTGGGCGTGCAGCGTGGGGCGCAACGCGGCTCCGCTCCGTGCGGTGCCCCTCCCGCACCACCTAGTGATGGAAAGCGGAATACAACCAGGCTCGGGCAGGATCAGGGGAAAGACTTGCTATGAGAATTAGCAGCGTTGGGGCTCATTCTGCGTTACAACAGCATCATACAGCGAGGGAGCAGCAACCCGGCGAAGGGAGGAGCGGTTTTAAGCCGAAGCATTGAGTTGGAGTTGACGTCGCACCGGGTAGAATTGCTCAGTTCCTTGGTGAGGGGTCGAGACGCTCCCGGAGGTGTGTCCTATGGACTTGCCCAGCCGGCAGACTCTGCTGCGGGCATTATCTCCGCTTCCAGCAGGTCCACGCGGTGCCTGCGAAGGTGCAACTCCTTGCAGATAACGGCGGGCACTTGCATGGAGGAGAACCCCGGAGCACCCATTCAGACTCAGCACACAGCCTGACAAAACGGTTTCTGCTTTGCCCTGCTGGTCTGCAAGCTCTTGTGTGATCCAAGAGCTGTGTGAACAACATGGAGTTACAAAACTCCGCGTTCCCATCTGTGCTTTTAATTCCCAGTTCTTGAGACAGTATGGGGACCCCCAAGAGCTGCTTTGCTCATGCAGAATGGGCAGTGGGGCTGTCCTGGACAGGAACTGCTCCAAGCAGAGCAGGAGCTCCTGGATGCTGGCACACTGACAGCCACACTGCCATCAGTGACAGCCACATCATCACCTCACATCACACACAGTGGGGGTGATGTGAGCACTCAGGAGCTGCTCTGCTCCATGGCTGCTCACATTCCGTCTGTCCCACCAGAGCTCCAGGCTGTGCTAGGCAATACATTTGCTCAAGCACAATACAGGAGAAAACCCAAAGGTGTTTTCCTGTTGAACACATTAAATTTATAATGCATTGAGGATTCATCTGTAAACCAGATAACTGTGAGCACCTTATATGTGTTAGCACTTACTTTTATATGCTAAATTTGCAGTCTAACCACAGCTGTTTATGAGCACTGCAAATTATTCCTCTGTAGGCAATTATGGTTGACTGCATAATTACTGTTGACTGAATAATGGCAGTAAATAAGGAGCTGAGCGTGCACTGTCTGAATCCTTACACCGTTAAGGACTGGGGCTGCCCATCTGCATGCCCTGATCCCCCCGTGTGGCTCCTCTCACTCTTATCACCAGGACCACCTTTGGCAGAGCAGTGGCTCAGAAGGGCATGAGCCATCCCTTGCAGTCCCTCTGCAGGCAAGAGGAGTCCCAGTCTTTTGCTGCATGACATCACCTCCCATCTCTAATCCCAGCTTGCAGCTCTCTGCCTGTCCCGGATCAATGCTGCCATCTGCTTCTCCTGCTCATGCACTGCTGCAGAGCACTCCTGACACTGCACCGCTGTTTTCAGAGCCTCCACCTCTGACTGTCACTGCTGCCCAGATGCCACCTCAGCAAGCTGTGTCCTCCTGCACAGTGTTCCCGGGATGCATCTTTAAAATAAAGACAACAAGAAAGCAAGACCCCAGCCAGGAGGGAGCAGGCAATGCCTGAGTGGGGGGCTTGCTGCTCGCTGCAGCACTGTCTGTGCCATCCTTGGGGCAGGCCCCTTGCAGAGCTCACAGCCAGCCTCCCAGCACGTGTGCAGCAGCAAGCAGCCCCTGATCCCTGGGAGAACACTGCAGACAGGAGCTGTGTCTTCCTGCTGCCTTCCTTCTGCCTCCTACATCACAGCCCTACTTTCCCTCCTGGCTGATGGTGTCCCACATGTGCCCAGGGCTGTGCAGCACCGATAAGAGGACAGCCCCAAACCAGGGCTCACACAGCTGCCCAGCACAGTGCATGGATGTTTTGGTGTCTTCCAGGGAAGGCTCCGCAGCTCAGACCAACATCACAAGCAGAAGAGGAGCCTGGCACAGAGCAGCGTTATGAAACAGTTTGAGCACTGGGCACTCAAACACACTTCAAACGACATGTTTTTGAGTGCCCCATGAGCTATTTCAGGAGATGATGACAACATTGCTCAAATTTCCTGCACAGCCTTGCAGCTATCTGCAGGTCCCACTGCAGCACCACGTGTTGTGCAGCAGTAGCTCAGCAGATAGGATCTGGCACAGAGCGCTGCGCTCTCCAGGCTGGAGCTGCTGCAGGAACCCCCTAAGCAGACACTGCTGACCTCGTGTGTGGTGTAGGGTGAGCACTGGGGAAACAAACATCATGCTGCAGAGGATGACAGCTCCTGGGGTGTGTGAGTGCATGCGGCGTTTGAAGCTGTGGCTGACGGTGGCTGCTTCCACACCGCCACTGCATAGGAGGGCTCTGCTCACAGAGCTGCTCTGCCTGCATCTCAGTGGGTTGCTCCAGGCCAAGGCTGTGCTGCCGCCAGCCCTGCGCTGCCCATGGCTCCATCCCTCAGCCGGTAAAAAGGAAGTCTGCTCCGAAAGTAATGCCTCCTATTTTATTACTCGGGCTCACAACATCAGAGGTGGATGTTGGCGGTATGGCAGTAGGGGCTGAACCGTCCCACACAGACATCCACCGATGCTCTCTGAATGTTTATGAGACCAAACAGTGGATGTTGGCACAGTGAAAGATGGACTGCGTGGGCAACATTTTCCTAGCAGCTATCGAAAAGTGGGTCACCTCCACCAGTGAAGATCTGTATGAGCCCAGCATGCAGCTCTTGTTCATCACTGCCAAAAATGCACATGGAATGGTGGTGACTATGTTGAAAAACAGTAGTTGGAGCTGAGAACCTGCTCTATCAAACAGTCTTATCGTGTTCTTTGTCGCTGCTGTAATTTCCACGGAAAGAAATAGGCAGTATTACATTCAGAGCGACCTACGTATTTCTGCGTTGAACTCTGCCCACTTGCGGTGGCACATCCCTGCCCCGCACCGCCAACCGCAAAGCTCCGCGCTGCATTCTGCCGGCAGTGACGGGAAGCAGCCGGGAAGCAGGCGGTGCTCAGAGCGCGGTGCTGCGGAGCCACGTGCGGGCGGTGCGGCTGCTCCCAGCGCCGGGGCGCTGCTCAGCGTTCCCGCAGCGGTTCGGGGGGCGGTGGAGCGGACGATCTCAGCGGGACGCCCCGCCCTGGGGGGCCGGACCGGGGCGGAGCCGCTCCGCACGGGGCGCGCAGAGGCGAGGAGGTTCGTGCAGCGCCATGCGGGACTACGAGGAGGTGACCGCTTTCCTGGGCAAGTGGGGCCGCTTCCAGCGCCTCGTCTTTTTTCTGCTCAGCGCCAGCATCATCCCCAACGGCTTCAACGGGATGTCGGCCGTGTTTCTGGCCGGTACCCCCGAGCACCGCTGCGCTGTGCCGCCCGGAGCCAACCTGAGCGAGGAGTGGCGGAACGCCAGCATCCCGCTGGAGCTGCGCGGCGGGGTCACGGAGCCGAGCCGCTGCCGCCGCTACCGCCTGGCCGTGCTCGCCAACCTGTCGGCGCTGGGGCTGCGGCCCGGTTCCGACGTGCAGCTGGCGGAGCTGGAGCAGGAGCCGTGCCTGGACGGCTGGGAGTACAGCCGCGACGTGTACCGCTCCACCATCGTCAGTGAGGTGCGCGGGTGCGGTGCGGTGCGGTGCGCGCTCCCGGAGGCGCGGAGGGGTGGCGGGGCCGCCGGAGTGGAGGGACAGAAGGAGCGGTTTCCCCCCGCCGTACACCACCTCCCGCAGGGCGAATTCCTGAGGGAACGCGTCGGATGCCTGAGAGAAGGGCTGGGGCAGTGGTGATGCTCTGGGGGAGGTGAGCGGGAGCTCTGCAGCAGCCCGTGTTATCGCTGTGTGTTTTCATCTCGAGCGCCGGCGTGGTTTGTTTGGAGAGGGATTTTCTGTGGCAGAGAGAGGCTGAAAATAGAAGCATGATGGTTTCTTCCTGCTGTTTCCTCCTGCTGCTTTTTCCCTGCTGGCACGCTGAGCATTCTGGCTAATTCCCATTGATTCACTTCTTGGCACGGGGATGCTACCGCTGCCAAGGGACACGGACTGTGGGGCTTTGGTGGCTGGGAGCCCTGTGGGCAGTGACCCGGTGGGGAGCTGGCTCTGAGCTGTGAGCCTGTGGCCATGCTGCCCTATTCGGTTTTAAGCCTGTGCAATGGCATCGTCTGTGCAGGGACATGGGGACGTTGGTGGTGACAGCCGCAGGAGCACTTCTGTGGTTTTGATTTAAATGGGCTCTCTGCCTCTGCTGGTGATGAGCTGTGATAGAGCACAGTGTGATGCCCCGAAAGCTGTGGGACTGCTGTGCTCTTTGGTGTTGTGTCAGAGGGTGATGGCAATAACGGGCTCAGCCCACGCTGGTGTTTGGCAGCTAATGGCCCCACATGCCCTAGGGTGGGCAGTGTCACTCAGTGTCCCCAGCCAGGATGGCTTCAAGTGGCTCAGGAGGGAACAGAGCATCCCACATGGACTGAAGCCGTTGTAGCCTTGGGCTTGGGCTGGGTCTGTGCGCAGCTGTGGAGATCGGGATCCTGCCCTGGTCGTGCTCAGTGGTGCCAGCATTAACCCTGCTGTTACCACAGGGTCACGTCCCACTCGTGCAGCCTATGGCTTGTGCTTGGGTTGTGGGCAGCAGTGGTTGGCACCGGCTGCAGCCCTGGTGACTCAGCAGGGCCATTGGCCACCAAAAGCTGCTGCACTGCTAGGAAAGGTCCTGCCAGGAGCTCAGAGCTGTGGGGCTGTGCCAGGGGGGACACTGATGTGTGCAGGAGGGGAAAGTGGCTGTAGGACATGGGGGAGGGACAGCAGCCCCTGATGAGCCCCCAGTGCTCACTGTGGGGTTTGCCGTGGGGACACCAAGGGGGCCAGAGCACACTCAGTTTCAGTGGAAATCAAGTGCTGGGTTCCCATCTGTAGGCCAGATGGAGAGGATCCTTGTTGTGTTCAGAATGGCATGAACATGTGGGAAAGATTTTGGGTTTGGTTTTGAAACAGGGAAAGCAGGCAGTGACAAAACCATGAAAATGATCAGTTTGGTTAAACTTGTGATACTGTGTTCAGCATTTCTGTGTTCACAAAGGCAAGTCTGGGCACACCATCAGGCAGGCTCCCTGCAAAACCACCCTCAGCAGAGGATCAGAATTGGATGGCACAGTACAAAACACTGGAGGTTGTGTTTGATTCACTGAGTTGCATTAAATCCTGTTCCTGCTGCTGGAAAGGAGCAGGCTGGGGGATGTCAGCTCCGCGCTGGGCTGTCTGGGGATGTGCAGATCCCCTGAGGCAGAGCATCCCAGGCTCAGTCATAGGGTTGGTCTGAGAACAGATGACAGAGAAGTGAATGTGCCGGCACAATAGCAAAGAGCTTATCAGTGTGGTAACTGTGATGTGATCATGAGCAGCTCTTATTCCTGGTGGTAGAAGCTTGGAAGCTTACCTGAACTTTGCACTGCAGTGCACTTGGCCAGGGACATGACAGTATTACTGATTTGCTGGTTAATGGATAATTAATCCAGCAAAGGCCATTTGGACACCATGGCTGTGAGCGTTGCAGCTCTGGGTTGCTGAGTGCAGGCACCCCCATCAGCAGCACTGTTCTGCTGAGCAGCCCCAGGTGTGCTGGGGGCCATGGGATTGGTTGTGTTTGGGTGTTTTCTGGTTGTCAAATGCAGTCAGTTCCTTTAGATAGAAATCCCAGCCCACCACCAGTTGCTGCATGCTGTGTATCACATCCTGCAGATGTAAAGGGCTTTGACCCAATGTCATTAATTCCTGCTGTCTGTGTAGCATGCCATGGGACAGCTGGTGAGAGCCAGGAGGCACCGGGGAACATGGGATCAGTGCAAATGCCTTCAGCTGGTGCCTTTGGCTTTGTGTAGGCATTTTGGGCGTGCTGACCCCTCCTCAGCTCCCACTCAGCAGTGCAGAAGCAGGCATTGGGATGCTGTCCTTTTAGGATAAGAGGTGATGGCCTCACGTTGCACCAGGACAGGTTCAGGTTGGATATTAGGGAAAATTTCTTCTCTGGAAGAGCCATCAGGTGCTGGCACAGCTGCCCAGGGAGTCGGGGCATGGTGGGGTGAGTTGGCTTTGAGCTTGGAGATCGAAGAGGTCTTTTCCAACCTTAATGATTCTGTAATTAACTAGTGATAGATCTTAATCTTGGGGCTTCATTTCCAACCCATGGGCTGAGTCCATGAGCCCTGAGCTGTTGGGAAGCCTCCTGGTGCCCCCCAGAGCAGCATCCTGGTGTCCAACGCAAGCCTGCAGCCAGAGTGGGTCAGGGTCACTGGAGACAGCTGCCACAACTCTGTCTATTTATTGGGCGTCACATTTTCATGTCCTGAGTAATGCTCTGCGTTGGCTGCACGTTCTGGCACCGCACAATTTGCTGACTGCACAAAGTTGGGCAAGTCAGGACACGGCCACTTGGAAGCCTTCTCCCTTGTTCCCTGTCCTCATGGCTTTTCTAGGAACATCCTGCAGGAACTCCTCCTTGGAAATCTCAATGCTGGGAGATCACAGGATGACGCAGCACAGTGGCACAGTGCTGGCCCAGGATAGAGGCCCACAGAACCCAAGCTTGTACCATGCAGGGCCAGCCCTCCTGCTGCCATTCTTTTGCCTTTGTTCATTTTTTTTCTGAAGAAACTCTTGCTTTCCATGTCCCATTTCCTGCAGCTGAGTTTTGCGTTGTTTTTAATACACGGCTTGATTTCCACCAGGTTTATAGAAATCTCCATTCCCTTTGACAAGAGTCACAGATCCCAGTGCACAATTTCCAATTGCAGCATCCCCACTCCAACATTTGAGGAGTTGGAGCTGATGATCCCTATGGGTCCCTTCCAGCTCGGGATATTCCATGACTCTACAATCCCTGCAAGTCTCAGAGCTCTGCTGGCCTACCTTTCCCCTCCATCTCATCAAGTGCAATTAAGATAATCACAGATGAGTGCTCAGTCCTGGCCCGTGCCTACCCACTCTTCCCTTCCAGCAGCGACAAGATGCTTTCTTTTAGGTACTAATCAGATTGAAGGGCTTGAGGCACACCCCGTTGTTCCTCTCCAAAGGGCGAGTCCTGGCAGAGGCAACATCTCTGCTTTGATAGCAAGGCTAATTACTGAAATTATGCTGCACTTTGATCTGGGGCTGGCCAGCCTACCTTCCTGGTACATTTGTCTCATCCGTTTGAAGCTCTGCAACACCCCATAGGTGTGCCCTGACCGGGGCTGCTCTCGGGATGTCAGCGAGCCCTGCTGCACTCGTGGTGCTTTTTGAAGCTTTTTAAGCTCTGTGTGCGTGCTGGGTGGAAGTTTCCATGCTGGCTCCTGTCCCAAACCTCGTCCCAGCTGCAAGAGTGAGCGATGAGCACCTGCAGGCTGCAGGGGGAAAGGGAATGTGCAAAACCACCTGTGTGAGAAAACAGTTTGTTCTATGCACGCTTCACATAGATTCTGTCAAACCCATAAACCAGAGAACCTGAGGATGTGCTTAGTGAGAGTGGTGGGGATGGGCTGGGGGTGGACTTGGTGATCTTAGAGGTCTTTTCCAACCGTACTGCTGCCATGGTTCTATGACACAGGTCTGGATGCAGGCAGCCCCATGGGCATGCTGGCAGCAGGGATCTCAGTGTCCCAGCACTGAGGATGGGGGAATTCATCCATACTAGATGGAAATGGGCACATTCCCAGGAAGCAAAGGTTCCTCTGCTTGTTGGGCAGAGGCTGAGTGTGGGGTCTTCTCTTGCAGTGGAACCTGGTGTGTGAGGACGACTGGAAAGTGCCGCTGACCACCTCCCTGTTCTTCGTGGGTGTCCTCATCGGCTCCTTCATCTCAGGGCAGCTCTCAGACAGGTAATGCTGCCAGCACTGCTCAGAGCATGGCAGAGTCCAGGAACAGCCCCAGCTGGAGGCTGTGGGATCCATAAGGGAGCTTAACACCCACTTCTCCACATTTCAGTCAAAATCTGCGTTAGCTCCTTTAGAAGTTCCACATTTCACACCACACCTATGTCCCGTTCACCACAGCTAGATCCCATCTTTCCAATCATGTCCTTGTCCTTCCCCAGGTTCGGCAGGAAGAGCATCCTCTTCTTGACTATGGCTGTGCAGACTGGCTTCAGCTTCCTGCAGATCTTCTCCACCAGCTGGGAGATGTTCACAGTGCTCTTCCTCATAGTGGGCATGGGACAGATCTCTAACTACGTGGTGGCCTTCATACTGGGTAGGAATTGATCTGCATTAGATTAAGTGCTTGCTTAATGTACTATTGTTTTTCTTCTCAATCTGCACTTCATTAGGGACAGCACTAAATCCTTATTGGTACAATTCCTAATTTAGGGCACTATGATTTTTCTTCTCCTGGATGCCTTAAGGGATCTCTTCAAATAATTAATTAGAGCCTGTACTTTCTGCAGGCTTACAGAAGAAGGTGGGTGCAGCAAACATCAACACAACCATCCATTTCTGTCCTGTTAAGGGAAAGAGTTGGGGGGAGGCTCAGGGCTGCTATCAGCAGGAACAGGAGCTGTCAGCAGCAGCATTTGGGACTCCTCCCTGCCCAGCCCCTGTAGCAGAGGGATCTGCACACCTCAGAGCAGAGCAGCATTGCCATGGACAGCACATAGCCATTGCAGCATCGCATCCCAGCTAGCTGCTGTCGCCTCCCTCCATTCTGAGGTCAGCTTTGTCCCTCATACTGCATTATTTGAGACCATGAACGAGTTGGTTGGGGCCAGTCTGAGGCCACCAGCATTACCCTGCATCCATCACCTTGCATCCATTATGCTGCATCCACCATGGGAAGCTGCTGGTACAGAGCCAGGGGCTTTGGGCAACACAAGTGACCCTGATGGCTGAGTGGCTCTGGGCCCTGGATGGCCACAAAATCCCACTTTATTTTCCCAGGGGATGTGGGGCAGCGCTGTGGCTGTGGAGAATGAGGGCAGAGGAGGGGCAGAAGAGAACTGTAGCTGAAAGTTGTCAGCTTATATTGGCTTCGTAGTGCCACAAACCCTCTATTTTAACATAATGTTTACAACAGAATCACGGAATGGTTTTGTTGGAAGGGATCTTACAGCCCCCCAGCTCTACCCCTGCCATGGGTTGGCTGCTCCCCACCAACTCGAGCTGCCCAGGACCCATCCATGGCCTTGGATGCCTCCAGGGAAGGTTTACAACATCCCCAGTTTTCACTGCTAGGTGTTGCTCTGGCCCCAGGTTGTGTCACACAGCTCTTGCTGTCTGCTGTCATGTGGTGATATTGGTTGCAGCCACAGAGTGCTATCAGGGACCACTGTCCTTGTGTTTCATGCCCTGCAGTCACAGTGTGCTGCTGGCAGTGCAGCCTTCTGTTCCCAGAGATAAAGCAGCACTGGTTCCTACCCACAGACCAGCTTTTCTTTGGCAGCAAATTACTTGTTAACCCCAAACTGGATGTGCTGCAGGTGGCCCTGCCGGCACTGGGGTGGGGAGCAGGGAACCTGCCAGCTAGGAAACCTCAAATCCAAGGGCAGAAAGCTCTGGGAAGGGGCTGAGCTCCCCAGCACTGAGCAATGCAGGGCAAATAGCTCCTGCAGCCCGCCCAGGGCTGGGCTAAATAGACAGCTTTGGAATTCTGTATTGCAGATATGAGGCTAACCAAGGTAACTTAGGAGCTCTCTGCTCAGTCCATTCCCCGAGGAGCGGTCATTCACCTTCACATGCACCTCTGGCTGTTGCTGGGGGCATTGGCTGCCACTGGGGCTCAGTATTTCCCATCTGCTGGGAGCAAAGCGCAGAGCCTTCACATTTCATTTCCACGTGGCTGCCTTTATTTCTGTTCCCAACTCATTTTAACCCTGTGAGATGTTAAGCGGAGGGCTTCATTAAAAGGCACTGCCAGCTGTTTCTTTTTTAATTTGCAGTAGAGGAGGGCTTGGTGATGCACAGTGCTCTGAGCCCTCCGTTAGACCTGTGAGCACTGATGGCAATAACACAGGAACTGCACCGTTACTCCTCGGCAGTGTCCGTTGAAGTATCATAGAAGAGGAACTGCTCTTTTCTAGCACTGTTCAGCTTATCTCTTTGCAAATGCACTAAAGTATATAGTCATGATTGACCAGAAGGAGTTAAGATGCTAATCCAACCTCCCTTGTTTTAAACAGGAACAGAAATTCTTGGCAAATCAGTTCGTATTCTATTCTCTACGTTAGGAGTTTGCGTATTTTTTGCAATTGGCTACATGTTGCTGCCCCTGTTTGCTTACTTCATCAGAGACTGGCGGATGCTGCTGCTGGCGCTCACCCTCCCGGGGCTGCTCTGCGTTCCGCTCTGGTGGTGAGTGTGGCTGTCCTGGGCACCTCCTCCCCTGCTGGTGGATTTTCTCTTTCCTATGTGAAGGGATTTGCTTTGAGGTGGAGCTGAGAGGGGGGGGGAGAGGTGGGGGTTCTTTGTTGGTTGGTTTTTTTGTTTTTGGCCAGTTTTAGGCCCAGATAACCGCCTGCTGATCTTAATCATAGGATGGCCTGGGTTGAAAAGGACCGTAATGATCATGGAGTTTCAACGCCCTGCTATGTGCAGGGCACCAACCACCGATGCTGCCACTGATGCTGCCATGGGCTTTTATTTTTCCACCAGCTCCCAGAGCAGCTTGGAAATGTTCTGCGTGCCTTCTGCCTCCAGGCACTGCTGATCACCTCTCAGCTTACCCTGTAGTATTGCCCAGTGATTTGGTCTAATTTTTCTTCCCTGCTTTTTCCTTTAAGTCATTCTTACTGAGGATTCAACTGGTGCTGGGCGGTGAAATCTCAGCAAAAGGCCAGCAGTTCCCTGTGCTACGTGGTCCAATTCTCCCCTGAGGGCTATTTTGCTCAGTTAACTTGAAATGCCTCAGAGTCCTTCACCACAGTTGCATATCGCTCTGTCCCAAACTGCTGCTTGATGGGGAGGTCAGTTTTGTATACAAGCCTTCAGATTTCTGCTACGGGATTGGCACTGTGAGGCATGTGAAATATGTCCCTAAGGCATGGCTTCAGAGTCCTGCTTTGCAATCTGGTGGGAATCTCCATCAAAGCATGCAGAATATTGCTGTGGGTGCACTTGCAGTTCGGAGCTAATGCAGTGGTGATAGAAATCACATAGCACTCAAAGCCAGGACGTGGGTTAGCCCTTTGGGGAGCTGCTTGATAAAGGAATTATAGAATCACGGAGTGGCTTGGGTTGGAAAGGGAAGAGGGTTTAGTTAAGGAAGGGTGAGACCTTCTGTCCCGTGTTTGGTGTTAATTCACTCTACGCATATCTGGAATTGATTGGAAACTGCCATCAGGGACACAGCCACCGTCCTTTGCCTGGGAAAGCCTGCATCAAATCTGTGGTGGAACTGTCAGGTTTCGTACATAGGATTCCTATGACACAGAGCTTTTCGGTGCACACTCTGCACATTTAAAGCATTCCCACACTGTATGAATTTCCTGAGAATAATTTTGCTAAACCTTGCTTGAGCTGCCCCCATCCTTGCTGTCTGCAGTAACCGTGCAGCTTGCTGGGGGACAGCAGTGAATGAAAGCTGCCCCCAAGGAGGAGTGCCCACACTTCTGCTTCAGCACGAGGACACACACGTCCCATGTGCCCCAGTCCTCCCCTGGTCCCAGTGGGATGGGTTGCATTGCCTGTGTGGTTCTCTGCTGACTATACACGAGAGCATCACTCATACAGAGCACCCATGTGATTTTAATAATGCCTTACTTCGGTGAAAAGCGTTGAGTCATTTATTCTGAAACTCATTGCAGGATCATTCCTGAGTCCCCTCGCTGGCTGATCTCCCAGGGAAGATATAAAGAGGCAGAAGTTATAATCCGAAAGGCTGCAAAAATAAACAACACTCCAGCCCCAGCCATGCTTTTTGATGCTGCCGAGGTATGTGTCACACATCCTATCGCTTTTGGCTTGTTGTAAACTGAGTTCTGCCAGAGCAGAACTGGCTTCCAGCCGCAGCTTGCAGAGGCTGGCAGGGCTGCTGGCCTCAGGTAAGTGTTGGGACAGCAGATGAGAGACGAGCAGCCCCAGGGCTCACTTCTCGGCTTGCTTTTTTAGCAGAAACTTTTTTAGCAGAGGTTGGTTGTGGTTTTCAGGGCAAGGGTGACCCAGCTTGCTTCACCCTGGGGGCACCGAGGAGGCCAGAGGGGGACAGGTTTGACCCCATTCCAGCTTGGGGCAGCGTCAGCTGTTTGCAGTTTAACTACAGCCCTTTGCTGGGCTGCACACAAGCACTAAGGCCAGGTCCACGTGTGCGGGGTCGGTGCAGCCCCAGGGATGCTCCCGTTGCACAGAGCAGCAAGTGCTGGAGCTGCACTTAAAGCACGTGAGTAGGGTAAAGGCACTGAATCATGTTAAGATCTTCTGCAGGCCTGGTTTTTTTTTTTTTTCCTTGTATTTCATATTTATTGGTTAAAAGGAGAAAGCCAAGGAACTGCTCACAGCTGTGACACAGCTGGGTTTCGTGCCTGCCTCCCTACAGGAGCTTTGTCCCACTCTGGAGCTCCTGAAGACTCAGACAGAACCCAGGCCAAGCTGATGGTGACCATGGGTCTGTGCTGGGTCTGGATTTCTGCATCTCACCAGCACCTGCGTTGTGTCTCCTGACATCTCCTGGTACAGCAATGGCAAAGCACCACACAGCCCTTGTGATACTTGGAGCAAAATGCTGCACGCTGCCCCTCTGGTTGGCAGCACCCATTTATCGTGCTTAAATTCTGGCTGAGCTGCTGAAGAGCTCTTTTCCAAACATCTGTGGTGCTGTAAATTCGAGTGCATGTTCCATCTATGGGAAGCTGTGGGCACTGTGGAAGCATTATCCTCACTTCTCAGTTGTCCTTCATCCTGGATGTGACCTTTCAGGCTCTGGCAGCAGAGTACAGATCATCACTGTGCATTTTTGGGACCAAGCGGCAGCTCAGCTGTGTTCACTTCATGGGAACCTCGCATCCCAAGAGCCTGTCCACAGCAGCCTGAGGATGATGTCTGCACCTGAAGCCTCCCGCTGAAGTATTGCTCAAATGCTGCTGTGAAGATATTCCTCACAAAGCATCATCCCTTCCTAGGAAAGGGAAATCTCCTGGGGAGCCCCACAGGAGGGTCAGGGCGGTTCGTCTTCGCTCTGGGGCTGGGAGGAAGCCTGGCTGCCAGCACTGACCTCTCCTTGGGCTGCTCCGTGCCCCAGCAGGGTGCTGGCTGGCTCACCTTGGCCTCTGCACCGAGACCCAGCATCAGCCTCCATCCCCTGCTGGCACAGGCAGCTGAACTGGTGTTGTGCATTTATCTCCCACCCTTTTGAAAGATGAGCAGAAGAGAGCTGAGCGTGCGAGTGCACACACACAGAATAACGCCTTTGCTCACGAGGTTGCTCCTGGAAGGACTGTGTTAGATCCTTGAGGAAGTGTTAATGCGCCTTTCTGGTCATCTAATCTGTGCGCACAGTGCAGCTGTCCCAAGTGCTGCCTTTTTTGACCCAAAACCTCAAGCCACCACGGAGTGCTGCTGGTGCAGAGGCCAGCTCTGCTAAGGACTTGGGCTGACCCATTATCCCAGTGCAGGTGTAACTTCCTACTGCCCGAGCTATTGGTATGCAAAGGTTGTTGTGCTCTGAGGTGTGTGGGAATTTTTTTGGTTTTGTTTTCCTTTTTCCTTCAGATGCAGGATTCGAAGCCTCAGCAGCAGCAGAAGGCTATCCTTCTGGACCTATTTCGATCCCGAAACATTGCAACTATTACTATTATGTCATTACTTTTGTGGTAAGGAAATGTGTATTCCTAAAGTACCCAGGCAATAGAACGTTCTCTGATTTGAAGGCACGTGTTGCAGATTTAGATAACGAGTTTCAGCCTTGGTGCCTGCCCACACACGGCCCTTGGCTGGTATGTGTCCCTCCATAGCCTCTGCACCTGCACTGCGTTAGCACACAAGTGTGGAGGTGTAGCCTCAACTCGGTGTAAAACAGCGAGGAAACCATTTACAACAGCCTGTGTATGTAATTTTTCTTAAGCTCCCATTTCTGTAGTCTGTATTTGAAGAGAAATATCTCAAAGCAGAGGCAGCATCTCAGTAGCATAATGAGCACCAAAGCCAAGGCCAGCACTCGTATTTTTCCTATCTGTGAGGTCCTGGTTCCTGCCTGGGCAGCCACGAGGAGTGAGGACCAAGCAGTGCATTGTAGGCAAACTGTGGCCCTTTCTGTACCTATTTCCCCACAGGAGGGATCTGGGTGGCCCACTCAGTATGCTGCAGGGGGGCAGGTCTGAAACCTGAACATCCAGCTCTGTTGTGAAGATTAAAGTCAGATGTATGCAGACTGCTGAGGGTGGGAGAGCCCATCAGTGGAGCATGCCACAGTTGGCATGGGAGGCTTCCTAGTCTTGTGTCATTGTGCTGTTAGTGAGCCCACTGAGCAGGGAAAAGCCTTTGTGAGTGGCTTCCACGAAGCCTCATACTTGGTGTAGAAGGCGGAGGAAGGACAGAGAAATCAGAGGTCTGCGAACTGCCGTGGATGTGGTCACTGGAAGGGATGGCAGAGTTAGAAAGATGGGGCTGCCACTGAGATGGCTGAGCCACGGTGCCCGTGGTGATGCTTTGCGACATCCGATTTTTGTAGCAACCTCTGAGGCAACACCGGAGGTGTTCGGAGCGCAGCGTGTCGGGAATCATTTGGTTTTATTGCTTTTCTCAGGTTTTTCACCTCCGTTGGTTACTTTGGCCTTTCCCTCAACACTCCCAACCTGCACGGTGATGCCTACATCAACTGCTTCCTCTCGGCGGTCATCGAAGTCCCAGCGTACATCATTGCCTGGCTGCTCCTGCGCTCCCTGCCTCGCCGCTACTCCATATCCGGCACCTTGGTTCTGGGGGGAGGTGTTGTTCTCTTCATTAATCTGGTTCCTACAGGTACGAGATCCCATGCACCCATCAAATAAAACGTGGTCACGATTCGTGCTTCTGTCTCATGGTTCTGTGAAATTACTGGAAACTGTGATCAAATTTGGGATCGGAGGTCAAATTGATGCTGATGGCTGTTAGTGCTTCTTTCCCCAATACATACGTATATGCTGAGTCACATGCTGCTCTCAATTGTGTCAGATTTCTGAGCTTTTTATAGGCCAGGGGAACCAGCCAAAAGTGTACTGTGATTTATTTGGCTGTGCAGAGAGGCTGAAACCAGCCTGCAAGCCTCCCAGGCTTCACTGTGTGTAAATGTCCACAGAATTTTGCAGCATAGGGATGGGTTTACTCTTGTGCTTTGTTACTGTGTAAGATGGGATTTTGTTCTACTTCAGGACTGCCTTTTCACTGGGAGAAAAGCAAAAGCTGAGAAGCACGCAATAACCTGTGCCTTCTGCAGGGTGCTCAGCGGGGAGGCTGCAGCCAAGTGGGACTGACAGGCTGCAAAATTAGAAACAAAATAAAACAAAAAATCCCACACAGCTCCTAGGGGAAAACAGAACGGAACAGCAATAGGGCCCTTGGGAGGTAAAAAAAAAAAAAAAAAAAATACAAGCAGTGTTGTTTATTCGTCTTGATTTTCATCTTTCTCCTGCAGATCTCAATGTCCTATCTGTTTGCCTGGTGATGCTTGGAAAATTTGGTATCACAGCTGCGTTTTCAATGCTTTATGTCTTCAACGTGGAGCTGTACCCAACGCTGGTCAGGAACATGGCAGTCGGAGCCACGTCCACGGCTTCCAGGCTGGGCAGCATCATTGCTCCCTACTTTGTTTACCTGGGTGAGATATCCTGCGCTCTTGCCTTGAGCTGCATAATTGCCCATAAAGTTACCTGAGCCTCTGAGGTGCAGGTTCAGCTGTTAGCCCTCTCCATTTGCTGTTTTCTGAGTCCATTCTCTCACACTGGGTCTGAGTTCACTGTTCTGTACTAAGCCAGGCACCTTGACATCCATTTTGCTTTTTTTTCTTACTGTTTACATCTTTACATCTTGATCTATGAGCAGAAGTATTCATTCCCCAAAGGGTTTGGGTTTTTTGTGACACTCTTTAACATCCCATTCTGAGCACTGCACAAAGATTGTGCAATGCAAGCATGAAATAAGAGACAGAATGGCTGTGGTGCTCCTTGGGGTCTGCAGTCTCTGCTGCAGCATAAGGAGCAGTAACAGATATAGACAGGATTAAGCTTTTATTGTTGCATTTTTCCCATAGGCTCAATCTTTAAAAAGTCTTGTAGCAGTCATAAATATAAAACATAAATAGTTTTCTAATTGTTAGGAGGTTTTAGGAGAAACTGGTGAGCTGCTGAGATTTGCTACAGCTCAGTCAGGCCCTTGCAGTTTGTCCAGCTCAGGGGCACTGAGGAGATCAAATCACAAACTTTGGCTCCAAATGTGAAATACCCAGAGGTCTTCATTTTAATCCTAGCTTATTCCTCACATCAGAAAGCACGCTGCTATATCCCAACTACAAAATAAAGCTGTCAAGTTCAGTTTGGTCCTTTCTCTGCCTTGTTTTAATTCCTAGCTAATCCCGTTACTGAAAGACCTCTTCAGTTCTGTGTTACTGTGATGGAAGTCCTGCACTGTCTGAATGTTGGTGCACTGACTGCAAGCTGCTGGCAGGGGCCGCTGCTTTCATGTCCTGAACCAGGAGCTGAGCAGACAGGAGTCACAGCCTCTTGTCTGCCCCTGCAGCAGTGCTTCATAGAGTTGTTTGAGTTGGAAGGAACCCTTAAAGGTCATCCAGTCCAACTCCTCTAAATGAACAGGGACACCTACAGCTCCATCAGGTGCTTCCTCTACTTCCAACAAGGAAAGTATGTAAAAATTACTGCCACTAACGGCCCATTAGTCTGAATTTGGCCTCTGCTGCATTATTCCAAATAAATTCTGCATTGCAGTGATGTCTGAAATGTAAACTTTATGCATAGGCTCATTGAAGGCGGCCCCGTAATTGATGTTCTCCTCTCCTGTGTTCCGCCAGGTGCCTACGACAGATACCTACCTTATATCGTCATGGGAAGCCTGACTGTGCTGATAGGGATCCTCACCCTGTTTCTCCCTGAGAGTTATGGCAGTGCTCTGCCTGAGAGCTTTGAACAAATGATGAAGGTGAAATGGTAAGTTGACCTTCATTCATCCCATCCTCCACAAGAATTCAGGGCTTCTTTGTACATAATCTCTTTTTGCAGTGAGAAAATGTTTCATTAGATCTACTGCAAAGCACCAAAGCTTTCAGAGTGCCCTTTAGATGTGTTGCTGTTAATTCTACAGACAGCTTTGAACCCGAGCACCGATGTGCTTGTAGGTGGGCACCTGCAAGCAAAGGCTGACCCCCCCCCCCCCCCCCCCCCCGGTGCTGTTTTGGGTACCTTAAGCAAATATGCCCATTGAAATCTGTGTCGTACATCGTAGTGCTGATGCAGTGGAAACAGTGCTTGTTAGCCACTGCTGTGGGTGGGAAATCAGTGCAGAAGGAAGCTGAATTAGTTAAAGTGCAGCTGCATAGACACCATACACCACTCAGCTTTGTGAGGGCGAGTGAACAGAATTTGCCCTTATAGGACAAAACAACCAACCAAACAAAAAAACCACATGGAATTGCCTGTAGTTACCACCTGGTTGGTGAAGGAGCTGCTACTGTACTTTCAGGGTAAGAAGATTCCTCAGGCCGGGTTCCTTGATAAGAGCACGCTGCTCTTTTTCTAACGTTGCTTTTAGCTCTGCAGTCAATGTCCAGATTCCCTTTGCAGACTTCTTGCATAAACAGAATGAAGTAACTGAATTACGGTCAGTGAATCACATGGGAGCTCAAAATGTTGTTTCCTGCACTGCTCCCATCCAGAAGGGCACACTCCAGAGAAGACCTGTTTTTTTCCAGTGTTTATACTAGTAGTGTAACATGGTTGTTTTAGCAGTGCTAATTTGGAGGGCTCCATGTCTGCTCTCACTCTGTAAAATGTCCTCTGCCTTCTCAGTCTTCTACTTGCTTTCAGTTTCAGGAATGGGCAACAAACCACCGGCATTAGGAATTCAAAGGAGAGTCCTAAAACTCTCATAACAACATTGTGAAGAAGGATGCACACTCAGAGGGTTTGGAAGAACAAGACCTCGGAATGCATTTTCTGCCACAGGAAAACAAACAAAAACCCAACAGCCAATGCTATGGCACTGTATTGTCCCTTGTGCTACTGTATCCATGTACCTATTTTCTGAACAGATGCTGTCAGCTCCCATAGGGCTCTTAGATGTAATTCAGTGTTCTGATTCCTGGAGTGTGTCAGCAGATCCTGACCCCGTTGAGAAACAGAGGTCTGCATGTGCTAAACATGAATTGAGGAGTAATAATACAGCAATGACTGCACTCAGTCGGGTACTCAATGAAAGCTGCTAAGAGAAAGGAAAGAAGGCAGCAGCGGTGATGGTGGTGGTTTTCTCTCACTGTGCATACTGACTGGAGGAAGGGAAGCTGGGTGTCTTTGAACATCTCACACATCTCCAAAGGAAAGATCCCAGCCACATTTGAAACCTGTAACCAAGGCTTGATACGACCTGGATCCACTTCTGATCCACTGGTGCCTATAAAAGCTGTTGGTTTTTCATAAGGCCTGGGCCTGCTGAAGTCACTGGGCTTCATGAGTGTTCAGGTGTAAGGACAGAGCTAGGGCTATAGCCTGCTGATCTCCTTTTGGTGGGCCATGCCCACTTTCGAAAGAAACAGGCTTTGTCAAATAAGTGGTCCTGTTCAAACGTGCTCTCCATTTTCAGCTTTTGGGTTTCTCACAGTATATCGACATAAGCAACTGCAATATCTTTTTGTGGTTCTTTTTCAAAGCATTTCACTTCTCCTTTGAAGATATACTACATTATGCTGTACCTTCAGAGAAAACTCAGTTTTGAAAGCCTATTCAAACACCTTTCTACCATCTACAAATCTAAAGGAGATTTGATGCTTGCAAAAATCGGATGTTCTGTACAGGAGATTTCTATGTGCAGCTATTAAGAACTGAAAGGAGCTCATTGGGGACCATACTTCCTTTATTTTCTTCCCTTTTTTTTTTCCAAAGCAAAAACAATGCCAACAAAGCCAGTGTTTTGTTTTTCAAGTCCTGCAGGTTCTATGTGCAGTTTTTAAAGGTTCAGATGAGATGGAAAGTTGAATGTAGTAGAGCTTAGATTTGCGTTACTACTGTTTTATGAACACTGCGTAGTTTGAGAAAGTTTGATGCCTTTTACTTTTCTATTTATTGGTTGTGTGTGGACTTCTTGGCCACGTGAAGTCTCTCAGGCCAGGTAGGCTGATTTTTATCTCCCATGAAACCCATTTAGTGGTGATTCACATTCCGTTATTGCCAACAAAAGCACACTGTCTCCTCTCTTAATGTGAGAGTTGATGGCAGTTTGTCCTGTGCTGGCATTTGGCACGCAAGCGAGGATCTCCCTGTAAGTTCAAGCACGACTATAAAGGTTTATAACATCTAAATGCAAGGAACTTGTGCAGTCATCTCAAGCTGCTCTTTGGGATGTGGCAATACTACTTCCTTCAATATTAATGTTCTGCTGTTGTGCTTTTTGCCATAAAAGCCATGTGCCATAATGGCCCCCACGTCCTCGTCCCTTCTCAAACTGGAATTTCCTTAATGACAGCAGTATTTAATGCTTTATTTTACTTCCTGCAAAGT
This sequence comes from Gallus gallus, assembly GCF_016699485.2. Classification (NCBI taxonomy): domain Eukaryota; kingdom Metazoa; phylum Chordata; class Aves; order Galliformes; family Phasianidae; genus Gallus; species Gallus gallus. Next base: position 16,445,435 of record NC_052544.1, read on the forward strand.
TAATCTATCAAATAACTATTTAGGCACAACTAGATTTCTGAGCAAAGCCTTCCTATGGGCGTAGGACAGGTCTGAGGACTGGGCTAAATATAGTTGGCCTGGATTTTTCTGAAGATTTTTATATCAAGTCCATACTTACTGTATGTGATGGTAGGCTTAGGTATTTCTGAAAGGTAAATATTTTTGTATTCTTGAACTTTGTAGTATCTTAAAACTAGATCCCATTTTTTTTAAATAAGGAAGAGGATTGTGGGTTTTTTAAATGCCTTGTTTTAATTGGTCTCATTCTTATTGCTTTTACCGTTGATCAAAAGCTGGTGTCCTATTTTAGTATTTTTAGTAGCAAATTAAGAAAAATAGCAAGAGTGGAATGCATTGTTGACAAGAATGTGATGCTGTTATAAGGGCTCAGCGTGTCTGAGCACAGCCAGAATGAGAAAATGAGGTTGCTTCAGCTGATGAAGCACTTGCAAGGAGGATTTCTGTCCTCTGACCCTAACTTTCCCAGAACAGCAATTTCTGAAGGAACTCAGAGAGCAGCAGCCTGCTGAAGAGCCAGGCAGGGATGAATCTGGAGGGCAGGAGTGCCAGATTCTGGCAAGTTACTGCATGGTTAATGGTAAAGCTGAAGGAAACAGAATTGGCTTAGTAGCCATTGGCAGAAAACAAATGTATTTCCGATGAGAATCCTAAGACTTTCACTGCAATCTTCAGTGAGTTTTGTGCGTCAGATGGGGCTCACTGTGGGACCTGTGTGCTCACCTCAGCTGGGAGGTGCATGTACAGCTCCGACCCGAGGATGGGAGGGAAGCACAACTGGATGGCTCCCACTGACTGCACTGGGCCTCAGCTCTCTCCTCTGTCACACTGACCCGGGTCTCTCTGTGTAATCGTCGGTAAGATCTGACGCTGGCTTATTGGATATCTTAAAGCACATATAAGTACATAGTTGCTGTCACCTGGTAACTCCTGTCTTTATTGGAATGAAACGTACACTAGCGTTGTGTAACCTACTTTCTGTGTGGTTTGTAGTTGAATAAAGTCTCCTAAATTTAACACTTTGTGTAAAGACATTTAAAGAAGTAATTAAAAATGAACTTAGTGTGCATAAGTTATGAAAATAAAAGCCTAAAATAAATTCTTCCACACAAGAAGCATGCTGCTCTTCCCAGCTCACCATGAGCAACCTGGACTTGACCATAGCAGCATTTCAGCCCTGCTTCATCATCAGGCGTTGACCATGACGACGTTTTGGCCTTGCACCGTGCACCTGGCTCTGACCATGGCAACATTTGAGCCTTGCACCTTAGACCTGGCCTTGGCTGTGGTGATATTTTGGCTTTGCACTGTGAACCTGGCCTTGGCCACGGTGTCATTTTGACTTGCTGGAAAGAAGCAATCCCAGCGGTCAGACTGCAGCCCAGTGGCCAACTCAAGGCCTCCCTCCATTGCCTGCTGCCTGCAGCACACCAGGGGCTCCTTTCATCCCCTGCTGCCAGCAGAGGCCCTGGGCAGCCTTAGGCTGAGCAGAGCAGGAGCCAGAATCCTGGAACTGCAGGGGTTGGGACGGAGCTCTGGAGGTCATTTGGTCCCAACTCCCTGCTGAAGCAGGTTCCCTGAAGCAGCTGCACAGCAAAGCATCCAGGCGTGTTTGGATACACCCAGAGGAGACGTCCCCCCTCTGAGCGCTCTGTGCCAGGGCTCCGCTACCTTCATGTCACGTTCTTCCTCATCGGGTCCACTCCGATAGCAGTAATCATCTTCCTATGCTGATTATTTGGCCCGTGATGGTACCCAGTGGGGATCTCCCTGTCCTTATCGACCATCGAGCCCTTTTCCATCGCATTTTCTCCCCGTTCCCCTGGGAGTGGGGAGTGAGCGGCGTGCTGCAGTTCAGCTGCGCATCGGGGTAAAACCAGCACGGGAACGCAGGCTCCGTACTACTCAGTAGATGTAACCGTAGCTGTCTATTTATTGTCATAGCGCTTAGGCCATTTCTGACTCGAAACACGCACGCAGCAGCGCAGGGTGAGCCCGGATCCGTCCCCGCTCGGCCCAGCCCGCTCCGGGCGGATCCCCGCGCTGCCCCCAGCCGAGCCCCCGCCGCGCCTCCGTGCCGGGCGCAGGGCATGCCGGGAGCTGCCGGCCGGCCTGCGCCGCGCCGCGCCGCGCCGGGTTGATCCGGGCCGGGCCGGGCCGCAGCGCCCGGCCCCACCTGAGTGCCCTCCGCCTGCTAACCCCACCCCCGGCCGCTCCCCCGCTGGTGAGGCCCGGCCCATGGCAAAGCGCTCGGCCGGCGGCAGGGCGGCTCGGGGCCGGCCGCTTTCTGCCCGTCGGTAGCGGCGGGCGCAGTTCGGCCGCGCCATGCGGGACTACGAGGAGGTGACCGCTTTCCTGGGCGAGTGGGGCCGCTTCCAGCGCCTCGTCTTCTTCCTGCTCAGCGCCAGCATCATCCCCAACGGCTTCAACGGTCTCTCCATCGTCTTCCTGGCCGGTACCCCCGAGCACCGCTGCGCTGTGCCGCCCGGAGCCAACCTGAGCGAGGAGTGGCGGAACGCCAGCATCCCGCTGGAGCTGCGCGGCGGGGTCACGGAGCCGAGCCGCTGCCGCCGCTACCGCCTGGCCGTGCTCGCCAACCTGTCGGCGCTGGGGCTGCGGCCCGGTTCCGACGTGCAGCTGGCGGAGCTGGAGCAGGAGCCGTGCCTGGACGGCTGGGAGTACAGCCGCGACGTGTACCGCTCCACCATCGTCACCGAGGTGAGGGGGGCGGCAGGGCTTCGAACCGAGCCTGCCCCGCACCGCGCGCGGTCAGGCTTGTTTGGTGGGTTCCAGCGCAGTGCCGGCCCGAGCCTTCCACCTGCAGAACCCGTGTCTGTCAGAGCTGCGTTCCCGCTGCTCCAGAACAGGAGCTGCCGGCAGGACACGCCGTCCGCACTGTGTTGCCATAGACGGTGTGTGGGTCTCAGCCCTGCAGTCCTGGTCCGCTCTCAGTGGCCCTGAGTGCTCCTGCTTTTAAATCTGGTGTGTTGCATTTAGTTTGAGATCTGAGCTAACCTCTTCTGTTGGCTTCCACTTGTAAAAGCGGTCTCCAGCTGCGGTGTCTCAGCTCGTGTGGCCTGCGTGCAGTGCCTGCTGAGTTGGTGTCAGCTGGTATCTGCAGGGGGACCCTGGGGAGAAAGGGTCGGCCCAGGAGCAACGGGCTCGGCTGGCTTCATTGTTGGTGGTTCAAGGATGTCTCTTTGAACTCATACATCAAAGGGTTTGGTTTATTTTCTTAATAAAGGTGGCAGAAGTCATCCTGCAGGTGCAGCAGTTGAACGCAGCGGGGGAGTTCCATTCTGTGCTGTGCCACAGAGGACCCTGAATTTGCTGCATATCAGCCTGACGTCTTCTGTCCCTGCTCAGCTCAGCTGTGTCCTGCCAGCAGAGCCTCTGACCTGGGCAGCCAGTGAGGCTGAGGCTGTGCTGGTTGTCTTTGTGTCAGGTACAAGCTGCGCAGACCCACAGGCACTGGCTGCCTTAAATCACAAGAAAATACTTAGATTTCAAACTGCAGACAGGACTTTTCGGAAGGCTTGTTTACCATTTATACCGTCCAGTTTCCTGCTTGTGCACGTGAGTAATCTTTGCAGAACTGTAGCAGTGTTTTCTGCTCAGTGGCCTTTGTTCTTTGCTCTGCCAAACAGAGATGGGTGTTTGAGTGCTCAGTGCCTGCTCACTGCTCTGAGCACAGAAATCCTTCTCGGGTGAAGGACCAGAGTGAAGAAGAGAGCGTGGGAGAGATGCCCTCTTAGTGCAGGGAGGCGTGGGCATGGCAAAACTTGCATTGTGAAAACTCCCCTTGAACGTGCACAGTCCTCAGGGCTTGGGTAGCTGCCACAAAGTGTTGCCTCTCCTGTTTCTTAAAGAACTGCTATCTTCACAAAGAGTAAAGCCGCTCTGAATAATTTCCAGATCCTGGTCATTAGTGAAAGGTGTGGCTGTGAAGGGCTGACACACTCTCAGGACAGCATAAGGCAGTTGGCATCCTCTGGAATTCAGCGTTTTGCAGGTGAACATGCTGGTTTTGTCTGGAGTGCCCCAATACGGTGGTTGTCCTGACTGAAGCATGGTTTGTCGGCACACTTTTCTCCCAGCTTCTTCCCTGGGCTTTGACTCAGTGCAAGTTACAGTGTCTGAACTGTCAGAGCATCTTCTAGGAGCTCTGAGATCCCGAAGGAGAAGGAGCTGCTGACTTCTGCTACGACTCTGCAGCAGCTCTGCACAGTTTGGCAGGAGCTGTGTGCCTGGGGGAGGTAACGTTTGGCTCCCCAGACTTTGTGCACCGAGGCAGTATTTTTCTCTTCCTTTAATATTAATGCTTTTGAGCCAGTTTTGCAAGAGCTGTGGCCTTTCGCATACTTGCAGGTTTTCTCTGTTCAACTTGTTGAATTTGCTGGCTTGGTGTTGCCGCTCTCGTGGTTGACTAATGCTGTGTTTGGTTGCATATCTGGAACTTGTTGAATAATCATGAGGACCTTTGTCCCAGATTTCTGGAGCTGACGCGGGGAGGGGGATGGGGCATTTTTAAGAGAGGTTTTTGCACAAATCTCTCCTGACTCCAAGGAAAGCACTCCGCTCTGTTTCTGCTTAGCAGAGGAGACGTACCACATTCAGTTCTCTCATTTGAAGAGAGACTTCCCTTTTTTCCAACAGACACACAGCACAACGGTAGCCAGCCTGCCCTATTTAACAGGTTCCTCGGGAGCAAAATCTCTTTTCCTCCTTTACTTTTGGATACGCTGTATCATGAGGCATAAGAAAAGCTTTTCTTTAGTCAAAGTAACCCTTCCTCCCTATGTCCCATTAAAAAAAGAAAAAAGAATGTAGTCATAAGAGTTGGTGTGTAGTGCTAGGAGAAAGATTATCTGGGGTAATTAAGGGGAAAGGCCAATTCTTCTCCCAGTCCTGCGTGTGAAAGCCTGTTATCTGCTGTGGGATTGAACTGAGCAGTGACTTGGAGCATTAGTAGTCCAAAAGGATCACATCGTGAGGGTATGTTGGGTGATGAAAATGTTTTAGTTTGGGGGAATTCTTACATACTCAAGTATGGGAGTGTTTCTTACATACTGACACTTAAATAGATGAAGAGTTTTGTGTATGTGTTTGTCTTCGGTTTTACAGACATGTGGTACTGTTCATCAGTTTGAAGTCAGCTCAGTGCAGGCATCTTTTGTGCTCCAGAACTGCAGGTTTTGAGCCTGTTGTAGTCTTCACGTGTGTCAGTGGCTGTTTTTGCAAAGGAAGGATGCTCATCGTGCAGTTACTGCAGCACCCTGAAGCCTGCTGTGATGCTGAGACACCGGATGCCTTATGAACCCACGGGGAAAGAAAGTTTCCATGCACGTATGACAGCCCTGAGTTTTCCATTACACCAAGGGATTCAAGTCCTGCCATGCTGGCAGACCCTTGAGTAAGTGATGCCAGACCACCAGGCAGTGGTGATACCTGGAGCGACACAAACATGTAGCACCTCTGCGTCACTGAAGTTTTGATGTTCTCTTTCTGTTGGACGCAAGGAAGGCCGTGTTGTTTTGTAACAGCAGGCTTATGACAGGAGTCTTGACTTCCATAAGCTTCTCTGGTAGGGGAGCCAGCAGCGGAGGCACGAATCAAAGCCAGGTGAGCCAGGTTCAGCGCTGCTGGCCCCATTGTTCACTGCCACACGGTCTCCTCCTCCCTGTGCAGGAAGTCACACCCAGCTCCACGGGACTTCTTGTGCAGGAAGTCACACCTGGCTTTCCATTATTCCTTGTCCATTACAAACAGCACGTCCTCTTTGTTGCTGCAGGGTAATACTGCGTATTTTTCTGGCTGAGGTTGAGATCAACAGTTTCTCCATCTCGGGAGCTGCCCCAGCTGTGAATGTGTCATAGATAAATGAGGCTGTAACCGATTTGTAGGTGCAAAACGTGAGTGTTAATAGTCTAGTCTGAAGGAGAAATATCTCATTTCCAGCTCATAAGTGAATGAGAATAGCACCTGTACTGAAATGCTTTAAAAATGCAGTGGTTTTCATGGTGTGTTATATGAAGCTCGTATTGCAGGGCTGTTCAGCCATGTGATGTAAAACAGGTAGGATTTTTAAAGAGTGATTGACCTCTTGGTGACACCATTGAAATTGAGACGATGGTCATTTAGAGGCACTACGCATGGTGAATGATGGAGCAATGCTCCTGTTAGGATGTCTTTAACTTTAGATTGATAGTCCACCTCTTTCTCTGTTTCTGGTGTCAGTGCCATTTCCTTTCTTTTCCAGCCATCTCAGAAATGGGATGTTTGGGAGAGTTAAGTTTCTTCACGGAAATTATGAAACGTTTGGTGTTTTCCTCTATGTTCTATGCAAGTTTTACTTCTATGGTAGTTTAAAACAACTACAAGGAGAGAAATAGAGCATAATGTATGTTTTGTAGATGCAGGCTTCCATTTTTAGATAAAAAGCTGTGAAAGGACATCTAAAACCACTAAAAATCTTGGATGTCTGAATGTATTTTCAGAGGAAAAGTTGTTTAATAATGCTCAGCACACTCAGCTAAATGGGGAATGTTTACGTGGGTATGATAGAGACCAGATACTGAATGGATGGCTGTAAGTACTCTGTTGTGAGATGGGCACAGGGGCTTTCTGAGAACCTGCCTTGCTTTACAGAGGGAAGCAGTTGGTGGGAGGCAGTGCATGGAAGGGATCCAAAGGGATCATCACATCCACTCCCTGGCTCAAAACTTCTTACTAAAATGTTGATGTTTTAAAAAAGCAAATATTAGCACACGAGCCTATCCCGCTTGGACTGTCATATGGGCAAACATAACTGTGCACAGCTCTCAAAGGTCTTGGTGTTTGTTGTTCTTTGTGTAGGGTTCTGGTTACCAGTACCAGGGAAGCAGTGTTGATCCTGCAGTGGAACATGAATTGAGAAAAGCACTTTTTTTTGGCACCAGTGTGATCCTGAATTATGTTGTTGACCTTGTGATTATTTCTATAACTTTCCGAAGGTATTTGATGGCAGTGTGTGTTTGCTGTGGCGCTGTAATTGCGAGGACTTTGGACGTTTCTGGAGTTCCCCGATATTCAGACTTGCAATTGCCATGTTATGGTGTGTTACCAAATACTGGGCGGATTTTATGCTTAGATCTGATTGTCGTGTTGTTATTAGCAGCTAGTTTGTTGGTTCCTGTTATATCTCCTTGGAAGAGGTGGCAAAATCCCAGTGACAGTTGGGCAGGATAAGGCATCTGCATCAGTGCCTGGGTGGAGCACTGCTGGGCTTCACGTTATGAACGTATGAGGTACCAGCTCTCCTTCCAAGGCAGTTGATGCTCTGCAAGCACAACAGGTGCAGTGCCTATACATAGAAGGAGTAGATAACCTTTACCTCAGTGTGCTTTTGAAGTGTAGAGAGAGCTTGGAAGAAGTACTGTTTGTACATAGGATTTGGCCACAAGTTCAGCTGATGACATTGCTAGAACTTGCCTTGCAGCTTTAGTTTGATGCCTTTATTTACACTGCTGCCTGGTTTTCTGCAGAACTCGAATATTTCATCTCAGAGCCTGAATTTTGTTGTGACTGTGGAGGCACGTGTGAGATTGCTGTGGCTCCCAGCTCATTGCTGCAGGCGTGAGGCGGCTCACAAAGACATCGCCCTGAGCTGATGAGCTCTGCAGGAAGTATTTACAGCCCAGTCAAAGTGCTGCACTCTGAGTAAGAAGATAAGCTTAAATCACAGCAGATGATATCCTTTTCCAAAGTTAAAATAATAATTGTGAGAAAGCCCTGTGCCATGGCATGAGCAGTGGGTAGCAGTGTGGAGGAGCTGACATTTGCAGGGTCGGTAGCTGCTCTTTGGAATAAGGCTGAAACGTGGTGTTCTCCTCTTTGGAGCCACAGCACCTTGCTGAGGTGAGCCTTATCTGAGCCACTGGGGCAAAGGCTTTGCTTACTCAAGGGATACCAGGAAATGAAAATAGCACATGATTTTAGTGCACTGGGTCACAGCATACTGTTTGTGTCCAAACAGCCCTGCCAGCAGCAGGAATCAATCAGTAACTGCTGTTGGGATCCTCGCTGGCCTTCCGACCCTGCTGCTTCAGTGACTTTTTCCTGGGCAATGTACAGTTCGGGGAAGGGTATGGCTGCAGAGTGGTTCTGGAAGGCTGATGCTGTTATCAGTATGGACAGTGTAGACCTGTCTGGTGACTCATTAAAAAGCTGAGGACTTCATTCATTTACTGACTGGGATGAGAGGTAACAGACCTGAAAATCCATCTGTTCTGATGTACCCATGGAGTTTTTGGCTATAAATAAGTGGTATTGCACAACCAAGGTAGTTTTCCCTTGGAAACTCAACACTGAAGTTCTCTTCAGTGCCTGGTCCAAGTGCTCTTCATCGTAACAGCTGCTGTAATTGTGTAAACAGGGTGGACAGAAAAACAAGATAGTAATTAGGGCAGCACCTGAAGGTGTGTGTTTCCACCTGTCATGGCAGTGCAGCACATTTCATAACCATGAACTTTTCCAAGCAGCGTCTCTATATCTCAGCATTCACAGGAGATGTTTGTTACTGGGCACAACGTGCTGGTGTCCAGCAAGCCAAGAGTGGTGCAGGCTTGTGCTGAGCTGCAGGGTGGGAGACAGCCGGAAGGAGACAGCTCATTCTCAGGCACAGCATTCAGCTGGATAGTAAGGGCTTATTTAATAACAGCACTCCATAATCACTGAGCTTCACGTCTGGTTCCAGCGGCTGGCAGAAAGGATTCTTGGAGTGAGTGTGAGTCTGTGTCAGTGCAGCATTTCTGCTGGGAGTGGTGTTTGATTCACCATCACGCGAAGACATGCAATAACCACAGAAGCCTCTGGTCTGTATCAATTTGGTGGTGACCATTCACTGTGTATTTCCAAGGCACGGTCAGCTTTGCCAGAGCTGCTTGGCTGGCATAGGCAGTGTGAGCAGTTATCAGAGAACTGCTCAAACATTCTTCCATCTATAACACAGTGTTTGTTGGGTGAATACACATTTAATCATAAACATGCTAAATTACTGCTTTTAATCTGCATTGTATTAATAATCATAGATGACCATGGTTGGAAGGGATCCAAAGGGATCGTCTCATCCACTCCCTGGCTCTGCACAGGGCCACCCAAAATTCACATCCTATTTCTGGGAGTTGTCCCCTGCTCCAGAAATAGCTTAAAAACAACCGAGTAGAACCCACAGTGCTGAACTGTTTGTAACGTGGGCTGGAAAGGAAGGAGTTATTGGGATCAGCGTCAATATTTTCGTTTCAACCTTTTTAGTGCAAGTTGAAAACTCCCAAAGTTTCCATCACCAAAGCATCACATGTCTGGAGCATCATCCCTGTCTGGAGGACAGCAGTCAGCAGGACCTGGCCTTGTGGCAGAAGTGCTGGTGGGCTCCCAGTTCCCCTCCTGTGCTCAGCAGCCCGTGGGGCACGCAGGACCCGAAGGGCAGCAGCTGCAGGCAGAGCCCAGCAGTGAGGGAGGGGCGGGGGGCATCCCTGCTGCTCTGTGCTTTCTTCTGGTGTTTACCAATGTTTACACACTTCTTTGTTTTTCCCCTTAATAACCAAAACAAAATGAAGGCTCTTTCAATAGCAGCTGTTGATAGAGATAACAAAGTAACACGAATGCTATTTCCGAAAATGAAGTGGCAAAGAGGGTTGCAAACTGTTGCAGTCTTCATTTAATAGGTGTCTTTTTTTTTTTTTTCCCCCTTCCTCTTTTTGCCAACGTGTGTATTCATTTTGAACATCGTGTTTGGCTCGGTGTGTACTTCAGTTGGCGTTCTGAAGATTGGAACTGATGCTTCCCTGGAGAAGTGAGGTGTGCTGGGCTCTGCAGGTCCTGGCGCAGAGCCACGCTTTGCAGTTAGGTCCCTGGTGAGCAGTGAGGTCTCTCCCAAAACCACATTAAAATGTAGGAAAAGAGGAGGCACTTCTTCCCTCCATGTAGTTCAATTTCTCTTAAATTAGAAATGTGAGGTTTTAATGGAAGGGTTCAGCATAGGCAGGAAAAGAAGGTTTGGGGTTTGTAGTGATGCCTGCAAACACAGCAGGATTAAAAGCGAGCTGAATGGGGCGTACGATGAAACTGGGAGTGACCTTCACTTGCATACATGCAGGGGGAGAACCATACGTGTCAGCCATTGACTGTGTAAAGAAAAGCACAGGGATCTGCACCTGAGGTGGTGGTGGTCTCAGGTGGGTGATCTGAAGAGGGACTGGAGCTGGTGGCGTTTGTCAAGCTATGTCTATGCCTTAAGTTGGTTGTTTGTTTCTTCTGTAGAAGCTTTCTGTCTAGAGGGCACGTTTCCCTCGGGCTCAGCCAGCTTGCTTAGAAGGAGGGAGGGGAAATGCTGTTGATTTAAAGTCTTTTATGTTCTTTCTCCTTGCAGTGGAATCTCGTGTGTGACAATGACTGGAAGGGGCCCATGAGTACCTCCCTGTTTTTTGTGGGCGTGCTGCTCGGATCTTTCATATCAGGACAGCTCTCAGACAAGTAAAGTATATGCACCAGAACCACTGGTCTGTGATGTGTCTTGCAAGCAGCTTTTGCACGTGAAGTTTGGTACAAGTGTTTTCTGTGACCACTAACATGTCCTAATTCTGTGACTATCCAATCTGAATGTACACAAAGCTTATAGAGCAAATGTCCAAACTTGGACCGGGATGCCACAGGGATCACTGGTAGGGGTTATATTTGCCAGTTTATTTTTTCAGTGCAATCACTTCTGCAGCAAATTGGTTTTATGCCAGAAGGTGTAAGAAAGAGATGCTTCACTTTTTTCAAGCATTTTCCTTGTTGTTCTTTTAATATACTGATCTCAGTAGTGAACTGTTTCCAGCATAGAGGTGGAGCATCTCTTATTGCTTTCACATTGTAAATAATGTTGCTGACAGTGAGTTGTCTCCCTGCCCGCTCTGTCGGGAAGGAGTGAGTGGTGTCTCAGCACACACCTAAAGGTGACTTGGCTATGTGACCCTTGCAATATTGTTTTCTCATTTCCTGTGGATCTCTTCATGTATTTAGAGTAGTTGTGCATGTGCTGTTTCCTGTATCTTTGCTTCTTGCAGATATCTTATATCTCCCTAAGTATACACATGAGTAATTTCTTTCTGAAGATTTAATTCATGCTGTTCTTTTCTTATTTTTTTCTTTTCATCTAATCCATGGAAGATTTGGCAGGAAGAACGTGCTGTTCTCAACTCTGGCAATGCAAACCATCTTCAGCTTCATTCAGATCTTCTCTACCAGCTGGGAGATGTTTTCCGTGTTCTTTTTGCTGGTCGGCATGGGACAGATCTCGAACTACGTGGCAGCGTTTGTTCTTGGTATGGAAGTCCTGCTGGGCGCAGAATGCTGTCTGTTGTCCTGTGTGCTTCCCTGCTTAGGGCTGGCTTGTTTTGTCAAGAATCACTGTTAAGAGTTTGTCCTCACCACATGCAGATGACTCATGCTTTCTTTGGAAGTTTCCAGCCGATAGAATTGCAGTCTGAGTTAATTCAGTGGGTTAACAGAGGATTCGAGTGTTTGACTAATAGAGAAATAGAGAATTCCAGAAGGTCTTATGGACTAGGGCCTAATCTAGGCATCTCTGAATTACCCTTGAAAGAAGCTAGTCTCTCCCTAGGCTGCAGAAGACCCTATGGAGATCAAGCTGAAGTTAAGTCCTAGCATAACTGATGGTTTTAAGTCCTCAGGTACAGTAGATCATAAAAACATAGAAATACAGAAGAGTTGGCTACTTCTAGCTACAGAAATACTATATGGTCTGATTAGTTACCTTTCATACTTATAATTACTGGGTTGATGCAAGATCATCACATGAGGCAGATCTGTGGTGCCTCCAATACTGCATGGCTATGTTCTATACTGCCCCATGTAGTATGTCGCAAAGCCAATTGTGGTTGCTATTATGTCAAAATAATAATCTCCACTCTTGTTCTGAACAGGCACAGAAATTCTTGGCAAATCCATTCGTCTGCTGTTCTGCACGTTGGGCGTTTGCATCTTTTATGCCTTTGGCTACATGTTGCTGCCACTGTTTGCGTATTTCATCAGAGACTGGAGGATGCTGCTGCTGGCACTTACTTTACCTGGGCTGCTCTGCATCCCACTGTGGTGGTGAGTATAACAAAAACAGAAGACTTTAGTCTTTAGAAGTCTTGTCAGTGGGTTTTTAAGAGCCAGATGTCAGCCAGGCTTTAGCATTGAGACTCAGGAGTGGACAGAAGAGTGTTCATTGTATCCTTTGCTGTTCACAGTTGTTTAGCCGTAAGTCTACAGCTTTGTGAATGGTGTCTGTCTGACTTATGCCAGATGAAGTTAGTCTTCATTTTCCTTGAGGGTTCTGGAAAATTAAGTGATTATGCATGGAGAAGAGGGCAGGGGAGGGGAAGAAAAAAAAAAAAAACCTCATCCTTCTGCATCAAATAGCACCTGTTAGGTGTTAGGTAAAGGCCTAAACTGAAGGCAGAGATGAAAAAGCAGTTATTCTGGGGAGTGACATGGTGACATACACAGAGGGTGGTGATGCACTGAACAGGTTGCCCAAGGAGGCTGTGGATGCCCCATCCCTGCAGGCATTCAAGGCCAGGCTGGATGTGGCTCTGGGCAGCCTGGGCTGGTGGTTGGCGACCCTGCACATAGCAGGGGGTTGGAACTGGATGAGCATTGTGGTCCTTTTCAACCCAGGCCATTCTATGATTCTGTGATTCATTGTATGACAGAGATCTGAGAAGCTGTAGCTGTAGAGCAGTCCTTGCACACCTGTGCAACCTCAGTATTTCCTGCCTTAAGTTAAGGAAATGCTGCTTTCCAGTGTTGTGACTTGTAGTGTTTAAGTCGTCCACATGGTGGTGGTGTTTCTTCACTTACATATTAAAAAAAAAAGTGCATCTGTCTTTACTTAATGAAGCTGAAAGACTCACACAGATTTCACTTTCTGCAAACAGTCACATGCAGCCAAGTCAAGTAATGATTTTATGTGCCTTAGTCGCGCTAAGCAGATGCCTCTTCATCTACAGAATGCTGCTTGTGTATTCACGTCTGAATTTCTTTAATTAAACCATTTTCCCCGTACTTTTAAAGTTTCTGTCACTCTTTCTTTTTTTTTTTCCCTGAATCATTCCTCAGCTCTTTTGTACTCTTAAAATACATGAACATGTTTTAGTCTGTTCTTCAGCCTATGAGTCAGCTCTTGTAAATCTGATTTCTGTTGTCTTAGCTTTAATTTCTGCAAGACATGTCAAGTTTTAAGCTCTTTGTGCCTGGAACAACATGTGTTGGTGTCTGAAGCAGCCCATTCTTTGGAAATGCTGGCATGTTATTCTGAATCTTTCTTGCAGGATCATTCCAGAGTCTCCACGATGGCTGATCTCTCAGGGACGGTTTCAAGAAGCAGAAGACATCATCCGAAAGGCTGCAAAAATTAATAAGGTTACAGCCCCAGATGTAATCTTTGACCCCAGCGAGGTAAGATTCACGTAACAGTCAGGTTGTTTGCTCGGCCTGTTAGTATCTATGGAAAGCAGTTAATTTCCACTTTTGCCTGCACTGTATCATGCACTTCTGAAGTGGTTAAAAGTTCATCCTTTGCCTGAAAAGCCTTAAAGCAAAATACCCTTTCACTGTTCATTAAGGTTTGAAAAGCCCTTGCTGTCCCAATCCCATGCAACATTCAAATGAAAACGTCTTTGTTTTAATATGGCTGACAGCTTTATTTTCTATTTAAACCACATTTTTGGAAGGGAATGTAATTAATTTGGTTTGCCTATTGCTTTATGATCTGACTATGTCCCAGATGAGGCCAGCAAATTAGCAGGAAGTCTCGTTTATCCCAGTGACTCTGAATACAGCGGATCTCCTTAGCCCAGGCAGGTGACAAGTGGCTTCTTTGGGTCTTCCAGGCATCTGAGACCTGGCCACATTGCACTGAGGAGTGTATGCCTTAGCACCTAACGGGGAATTCATAGTATTCTGGTCTCTTACTCTGTTTTTCCTCCAGCTTCTGATCTTTTTGGACAGAAATATCTGATTCTGAGTGGTTGGATATAGATAATACTTATGTTCTGGACAGATTTTATGCTTGTGTGCTCTAATAGAAAACTAATCCTAGCTGATGGCACTGGAAATAGTTCTCTTCAAGTTCTACTTCATGTAGAGGAGATCAAAACTTGAGCATCCTTGAGCTGGAGTAGTTAGCAGTAAAATTGTTCTTGTTTCCTTCAGGTATCTTTGAGCTGTTGGTGTCCTTAAGCTGTAGAATGAGTTCCACATTCATTTATTCACAGGTCAGACAGACAAATTGTTTGCATAATCCAGGGGAATGGGCACCCGCATAGGCACATCTGTAGAGTCTATGTGGGCACAGTTGCTCAGCTGTATTCCCACTGACACTAGACACTGTCTAGTTGTCGATAAGAAAATTGATTGTTCCTATCCCTGTACATTCACTTGATTTACAAAGCCTCTCGGGTCTTCCAGTCTGAGCCAAATGTTTAGTCATTAAACTCAAATGTGTTGCTATTGAGGTTGAAAAGGCTTCATTTGGCTAGCAGATAGCTGAGGTGCAGACAAGACTACTTATTTAAGCTAAATTCTAGATGGTAGGATAGACATCCTGGCCTTGCTGGAACAGAATACCCAAAAAATCTAGACCTTCTGATGATGGCTTTTGCACTGCACTTCTATTGGAGGAACCTTTTTTTTTGTTGTTGTTCTTGCTTTCTTTTCCTTTCCTTCTCATGCTTTAAGCATGAAAACTCGTCTTGTGCCAGCAAGAGAACAGAAAATGAGCTCTGGCTCCAACATTCAGTTAGGGTCATCATCCCTGGAATGCCTCCATTTTTCTGTTCTTAGAAAGAAATACTGATCTGTTCACCATCTCTGAGTGGGGCTGGATTGTGAAGCAGCAGAACGCTGCACACTTCCCCAGGGAGGGAGACTGGAACAGGCTGGATGTTTCTGATCACAGAGATTAAAATCATAGCACATCAACCTCCAGAAACACAGTTTACCACTCAAAGAAAAAGGAACTAGGTTAACAGGCGTTTGTTTAACTGCAGAACTCCCAACCATCTTTTTTTCTTTTCTTTTTTTTTATTAAGCTGTGACAAAATAACTTGTGCAAAGCCTTTCTTCATCTGCAGTCCGTTTATCCTCTTCTTTTGTGTGCTTTCTGAAGAAAGCTGGCATCTTCCCCCAAGGTTTTAGGAAACATGTTTACAGTGCAGCAGGGTTCTCAGAAACAGGCTGGCCCTGAGGCACTGTGCAATTGGAATGGAGGAGCTCACGGGGCTGCTGTCCAAGGAGTATTCCTCTGAAGTGTTTAGACTCCGAGGTTTCAAAACCAGTTTGGATTTCAAAACCAGTTCAGGTTCAGCACAGATACTCTGGTACACAGGTACAGTGACTGATCACAAACGGTCCATGGAGCGTCAGCAGGGCCTGGTTGGCTGAATTGTCTGATGTGAGGGAAATAAACAGGTTTGGATGACAGGTTTCATTCCAGATCACTTTGCCTTCCCTTCCCTTCTTGCTCTGTCCTGTCCTGCTAAGGGACTGTATTATCTGGCAGGGCCCTTTTTTCTCATCAGTGATATAAGTTTTGCATTGTTCTTGGTTTTGTGGTTTGTTTGGGTTCTCTTTTTTCTTTTTTCTGTGTTTCCTGTTTGTAGATTTCTTGGCAACAAAGAGTGGCAGAACTGGAAAGCACAGGGGAAGGATCATGTGATTTAAGAGAAAGGACTGTGAGCTGAGAAGCTGCTGCAGCTCGTGATGGGGGAGGCTTAAGCTGAGGCAGAGTGAAAGCTATCCAATGCAAAGAGCTGTTTGCCTTTAAGAGAAAATTAAGATTTATGAAGGCAAATGCACTGAATTTTGGAGTGCGTGAGCAGTAAAATGCTGTTTTATCTTCCAGGTCTTCAGAATGAAATATTGATTGGAAATAATATTCTCTTGGCTGCAGAGGTTACATGAACTTCATGCTTGTGAGATGTGGAGGAGAAAATACATGTTTTGAGTTGAGGGACAAGACTTGAGGGTTCTGTATCAGTCTCCAACAACTAACTTGCAAAATATCACCTACCTGAGATGGAGGAGAAGCTGATGTGGAACTAAGTTTAACAAATGGTTGCTTTTATCTCTTTACTGGTGTGCTGGAATGCATCCAACTTCTTCCATTGAACCTGTCTGATGTTCTAGGGGAAAAAGAGTTGTAAGCTGAACTAATACAAAGTAGAGGATGTTAAGGTAGGCCAGGCAGAGAGAGTTCAGAAGCGTTTAAAGTAGTGAGTGCACTGTATTGGAGTGACAATCTTACTTTGGGATCATTTCCACACACCGTAGTGTACACAGTGCACACAAAAGGCATTCAGTCTTTAGATTTGTAAATTAAAGCTGCTGCTTTGTAAGTCAAGCATGAAAGTTAAAGTAAGCAGCTTCGTTTATGGAGCCTAAGGCAAAGAAAATGCTTACTAATTTCAGCTCAGATGTTAAGTGACTTTGAGAAGGAGCAGCTATTTTCACGGATACTTGTCTCCTGTGCCTATATACCTTTGGTTAAAAGCAAAGCACCCACGTGTACTCAGAATACTGGTGTGTAAGTCAAGCCAGCGGGCTTATTGTCACAACTGTTCCACTTGCAGGATGCTGATGTTCCATGCTTTTTGTTTGCTTGTTTCCAGCTGCAAGATTTGAGTTCCCAGAGGCAACAGACATACACCATTTTGGATCTAATGAGAACACGAAATATCCTCACTATCACGATTATGTCAGTGATTCTGTGGTAAGCAGGAGTGTGATTCAGGAATATGTAGGCACAAAAGCAATAAAACGATAAGGAACTGCTCTTTGAACACTGAAGTATTCTAAAGAGGTACGAGCAAAACTGGTTAGCTCTAAAAACAATGGCCTGAAGTGACATCATGCTATTTATGTAGGTTCTTTGTTACATGTGCTGACGGGCACATAGTAAATGAAGTTTTGCAATGAGAAAAAAGAGTCAGCGTTGTGGACATTAGTTGCATATCTTAAATGCTCTTGCAAATCCTGCAGGAAAGTATTTGGTGGCTTTGGGCTAGTTTTCAACTGGTTTTACCTTGTTGGTCAGTTGCCTAATCTGTTTTTAAATCATTTCCCAAAATGTAAAGTATCCTATGCTGATTCACAGCAACATTTCATATATATACCCATGGTACATTCTGAATTATGGATTGGAGTTCTCTGCAGAAAGTGTAATTGCATCAAGGTTTGCCAGTGTGATAAGCTGAGGCAAACTGCTACTAACAGTGTGTTCCAGCAAGAACAAGTAGGTTTGTTTAATACAAAAATAACCCCTAAAAGCCCCATGTTGTACAGCATCACAGAAAATACCGCAGAATAACTGCTACTGAAGAGAATAGCTTTTACTGGCACGTTATACACACCGACAGGGGGATTACCTCTGTTATCCTAGGCAATTTATTTTAAGCAATTGAACCATGAAGGTTGTTCTCATGTGAAGTGAGAACTAAATTTTGGTCAATGATACACTTAATGCTGTGCAGTGACTTTGCTCTAGGTTCTGCTATAACATAAATGCAATGGGAAGCGAAGTGCTGAGTGCTCTGTGCAGATCTTGGACACATGCTGAGCCAGTATCCCTATTTACCACGTGCTGCATGCTAGTGAGGCATAACCTCCTTTTCCCAGTATCTCTGAAACAACGTAGATTTTATCTCCAGAAACACTTGTGTGTTTCCCCTGGTCACATGTGCCAGTCTGGCAGTGATACAGTCAAGATGGCACTGTTCCCAGCCACTAAACTCCATCTTGTTAACCCAGGCACAGAGCCATGCAAATACAACTTGAATGGTATCCTGCCAACTTTGGGCACGGCAGAGAAAAGCTCAGGTTGTTTGGATCTGCCAGGATGCCGTACTCCTTTTGTCTGAGCTCATTCAGCAGGGAGGGTAACGACCCAGAACGTTCTAAAGAGCAATCTCACGGATGGATGGTGTTCTTCTTTCAGGATGATAATCTCCGTCGGTTACTTTGGACTTTCTCTTGACACACCCAACTTGCACGGCGACGTCTACTTGAACTGCTTCCTCTCAGCAGTGATTGAGGTTCCAGCCTACATTATCTCCTGGCTGCTGCTTCGAAATCTCCCCCGACGGTATTCAATGGCTGCTGCGTTATTCTTGGGAGGCTGTGTTCTTCTCTTCATTCAGCTGGTGCCTTCACGTATGGAATCATTAGTTGATCTCAAACACACATGATAGGTGAAGTCCAGTGCCATGCATTGGGCAGATGTGGAGGAAAAGTATCCTGAAGGGACTAAATATAGACGTATGTTTCCTATTTTTGCCATCCTTCCTTGGTTCTCAGTGCTCCAGCACTGGGAGCTCACAAAATATACCAACTCAGATATGTTTTTAAAGATAGGTCCTTGGTTCTGTGGTCTGTTTGGATCAGTACCGTAGTCCAGTTTTGCCCTAATGTGGATCTTTGGCAAGGTGCTCTGGTAAACTCGTGGAGGTTACCTGAAGGCTGCAGAACTTGCTTCTTAAAAGACTGTCATTGACTGTTAATGTGGAAGTATTTTTGATAAGCAAAGATGCTTGCACTGCACTAAAGTTAATAGTCGAAATGTTTGACAAATCTGAGGAGAGCAAATTAACATTTATTGGATATCAAAACAGCACGCATCTTCAGGGTGGTTAGATTGAGGGTTATAGACTCTTCTCTGGTGAGGAGGTCAAGTATGATGGGGGAGTAGTCTTGTTGCTTAGCACTTCTTTATTCTTTGATTAGTAAACAAATCAGAATGAGTTTATTTTACATAGGTAATGCATGAGTCACTCTTTTTTCCAGAGTTAGTTGGAAACTGATACGATCTGTTTTAATTTTCCAATTTCCAATCCAGCTGCCCCGGTTAAAGTCAGCTCAGCATTGTAGGATTGACTGATAGCTAGGAAAGTTAAGGAGAAACCAGAGTGGCAAAGTAAAATCACTTATTCAAATGCTTAACTTTGCTCAATTTATTAAAAAGGGATAGGTGGCATTGTTTGGAATCTTGAGGAAAACTTCTGAAGTTGTTGCCCTGTTGTACTTATTTTTTAAGATCCTCCAGAGGAAAGTGGAAGTGTTGACTCCTGGTTTAAAAGAAAGAAGTTGCCCATGCTCAGGCACATGTGCAGGAAAAATGGACGCCATATAATGCAATTAATTACACAGGAGCTATGCAATCACAGTAAATTTACTAGATACCATGAACTGCCAAGAGTTTTATTGAAGCTCTTGCATTTTAATTTCAGATCTTCGTGCCCTATCTATTCTCCTGGTGATGTTAGGGAAGTTTGGGATCACATCTGCCTTTTCAATGGTTTACGTTTACACGGCTGAGCTCTACCCAACGGTAGTGAGAAACATGGGAGTTGGAGCAAGTTCCATGGCGTCCAGGCTTGGCAGCATCCTCTCACCTTATTTTGCTTATCTTGGTAAGTGAATGTGCTGGGGGTGCTCTGGTGGATGGAAAGCATTGCTTCAGTGCTGCCTGCAAGGCTTAGGACAGAACTGTACCTCAGTGCAAGACCCAATTGCAGGGTTTAACATAAACCAAAGCCAAATCAGTTCTGCTCGTTTGCCCTCATTCTTGAATCCTCTCAGGCATTGTGTGTGTGTGCCTATGAAGACTGTCAGCTGCCCAGCACTGCAGTACTTGAGTCCATGCTGTGGGTCTAGAATCTGTTGTGACACCACGGAGGTCAGGGGACACCAGCTGCTCTGGATGCTGTACTGAGGGGGTTTTTGTTTTAACTAACAGCTGTTCTAAAGTACAAACATTGTCAGTGACTTGGAACTGATGCTAGCTTTTGTTGCATTCTGCTAGGTGCCTACGATAGATTCCTGCCTTACATCCTGATGGGGAGCCTGACCGTGCTATCGGGAATTCTGACTCTGTTCCTGCCAGAAAGCTATGGTATGCCTCTTCCTGACACAATTGAGCAAATGCTGCTGGTAAAAGGGTAAGTATTGCCTTCTGATTTTTATACATCTGTTTTATCTATAAATTTAAGTGCATGCCTCTGCCTATGTCCCCTTTCGTAGAGTTTTGCTTAAGTATTTGATTCACTCTAAAGCGTGATGGAAGGGCTAGTTCTATAGAGACTGCTGCAGTCACAGCACAAGTAAGTAAGGGCCAGTATACCTGTGTACTACAGAAGCTGCTGGTTAAAAGTTGGCTGTACTTACAAAGGAATTCTAAGAGTTCTAACAGTGACTGAAGAGTTACAAAGCATTGTCTAAGGGATATTGTTCTGGAGAGAGGTGGGATGCACTGCACTAAGAGGGGCAAAGTATCTTTTCTGCTAGGATGGCTGACCTGATAAGGAGAGCTTTAAACTAGAGGGGCTGCTGGCAGCAGCCTTGTGAGGGACTGGTGGGCAGGGGTGATGTGGAGGAAAGGGGATGCAAAATCAGCAAAAGCAGGCTTTTAGGCAGCACCAGCTCCAGCACTGCACAAAAGTAAGGAAATATCTACAGCACTGTTCTGGGGAAAGGCAGGGGGTGGGGGAAGGCACTTTCTGTGACATCAGCCTGCTGGGGTGCCTCTCTGAGGTGCCTATACGTGGTGCGTGCAGCATGAGGAGTAAACATGAGGAGTTAGATTTGTGTGTGCAGTTGCAGATCTTGTTGGGATCACGGAGACGTGAGACAGCTCCCGTGACTGGAGTGTTGCAGTGAAGGGATACTGGCAGGAGAGAGATAGGAAGGACAGACTTTGCTTTATATGATTGCTTTGAAAGGTATAGTGACATTTTATGGATTTAATAACCAGCTCACTGACAAAAATATTTTCAGCCCACAGTGGTGAGGTAACAATTCTGGCTGAAAGTGAGATTTTTTGTTTAGTTAAACGGGCTTTATTTTTACTCTGTATGTTTTAAATGATTCTGCAGTATCAAACTGTCACAAAGTAATTTACCTTTCGAAGTTCTTAATGTGGTGCAGATACTGCTGAATTCTTCCAATTTATTTCAGCTGACCTAAAAAAGCATTGAGTTGGGCCTTCTGCCGTGGCTCTGAGTGAAGGCAGTCACCCACGGATAGAAAAGGACCCATTCAACTGAAGTTAACAGAATATTAAACTTAGAGTCTGTAATGTCAAATAGGGTTCAGAATAACAGTCTTCTTTCTCTGTTTGCTCTTTTATTCTATTTTCCTTTTTCTTTTTTTTCCAGACTAGAATACAGGCCTGCATCTAGTGCCAAAAGGAATTCAAAGGAGGAAGAAGAAAATCCAGAGATTTTTAAGAGCACAGCTTTTTAATGAAATGCCTACTTCCTGATGGACTGCAAGTTAAATGGATTTGCTCCTAGTGCTCATTCTAGAAAAGGGCTAGTGGCAACACTTCTTCCTGCAATCTTAACCTTATTTATTAATTTAAACACTGTGTTCCATATATTCTCTTTTTATATGACCACAAATACTGTGTAGCCTTCACTGATTTTTTCAGCCAGTTGTTTTTAGGCGTTAATACCAAGGAACAGTATCTGATCAGACCTTTGGAAGTAAGTGTGTAGCTGAGCTGAATGATACTTGAAAGTGAGTTGAAGGGCTGGCGGAGCACCTGGACTCCACAGTGAGTCTCCAGAGCTAATGCCCATCCAGAATTTAGAAATGCCAGAAAAAGCTGCTAATTACTTTTGATTTCTTGACTTCTGTCTTTGGACAGGAAACTTATTTATTACAGTGAAGGTTATGCAAACATGCCTCTGTGATCTTACTCAAGTGACTTTGCACGTGCTGAGTTTGCTAACAGATTCAGAAAGATGCAAAGAAGGATTTTTGAGAAGGAATTCTAACTTGGTGTGTTGTGATTCAGTGTAGGCTGAAAGGATGGTCTTGCACAGAACACAGCATTGAAGTTTTGCTGACAGAGTCCTCTTGAATCCAGTGCTGGATTTCAGCTACAGCTTTCTGATGACGTTGTTTACATCTGACACTGGAACATGGCCCATTTTAAGGCTGTATTTATTTAAAATGATGCAGAAGGTTTCGTCTGTGTGTGGAGAGGGTGGTGGTGGTGTGAGCTTCTTCCCTTTTGGTGAGTGCTGGAAACTTTCTTTCTGAATTCTTTGGGTTTTTAAACCACAGTCTGTGCAGTGTGGATGGCAGAAGCTATTCTTCTGTCTTAGTTCTGTCCTTGCTATGCACACACACACACACACACACACACACACACGTGCACATACTATCAGTAATCCATGCCACTGTGTTGACCTCATGGTGAGAATTCCCGAGATCAACATTTACAATGCATTTCTGACCACTGGTTTTTGATTCTTGGCTGCCTACTGTACAACGCTGTGAGGTCTGTTATTTCACTTCACTCCTGTTAATTGTTAATTGTGTTAAGACTGCTTTTAAAAAATCACATTGAAAATCTGCTGAGGCTCTTCCTTGGGTCACAGCAGCACCCTTGGCATTGCCTGTGTCTGTTTAAACATGTGCATACACATGGTCTCATTTGTGCCATTCTGAACTTGCACTGCATTACAGTGTGACAGATGTGTGTGGTGAAAGCATTCATCCCATGGCATTTGTTTGTGTGTTGTCCTGTCTTGTAGAGGCTGAATGAGCAGAGCATGAATTGTTCTGCTCAGGGCTGGCGGGGCCTTGCTGGCTGCTGGCCATGGGGCATTGTGCTGCTCTGTGCCAACATGCAACATCAGCTGGTCCAAGGCTTTTGTTAACCACAGCTCTGTACCCTGTCCTTGCCAACCAGGCTTTCTTAAGCTGTAGGGTTTCGCTGCTTTCCCTGCATCTTCTCACCTGCGTGCTCAGTGCTCTGACTGCTGGGTGCAGCAGGGACTGGCTGGTGGTAGCAGGCCCAGAGCAATACAGGGAGGCTCACTGTTGTTGTCGTCAGCTCCTCTGGGAAGAGAAATCCCAAAGCTTTGGCAGGTTCCACATCACTTCTGGTTGATAGAAGGCCCTTGGCTGGTGGGTTTAAAATGCACTGTGTGATTTGAAAATGGAGCATGCATTGAGAATCTGAATTTTGCAAGCTTCACTGTGCATCCTGTAATAGCCTCAGTGTGTGCAAGTAGGCTTCAGGAAAGTGCATGAAAGCAGGCAGGCTGTGTGCTCAGCCCAAATCCATGATTCTCTTTGTCACATTGCCCACCTTTTGCAGAATACTCATTGAAATTGTAAGAATATGCTCTACAAGTCAGCACAAATAATTGCCTTTGTATGCCATGTCTCTGTTAGGCTGATAGGAACTGGACCATTGAGAAGCAGCTTTTTTGTGCTGCAGAAGAAACCTCACCCACAGGAATGTGAGGCAAAACATTCAGCTGCACTTCCCTGTCACGAATTTGCCAATGTAAACAGCCCTGTCCCATGAATCTTTTCCTGTAAACTGTTTCAGAAGATATCCTGAAATGTAAGCTACGTGCCTGCCTGAAATGTGACCTGCCATGGAAATTCCTGCTGAAGCCCATCCAACGTCTCATTTAGCTGTTATCTTTAATCTGCTGTTTCACACAGGTTATGAGCCTTCATGTGCCTCGGCAGCAGGCTTTTGTTCTTGATGATTCTTATGTTTATTAAGAGCTTGTTTGGGATTTTAATATGATTAAATTGGGGGAATTTCCTGGTCGTGACTAATCCTACTACAATGACAACCTCTGTGCCACAGGTTACATTTTCTTCCTCACTAATCTTAAGATCCAAAAGTGAGTCAGAAGCAATCCATTTAATATAGCATCCTGTGTTACTTTGTTTACTTTCCTCTCCTGCCCTAATCCTCGAGCTTATCTCTGCAACAGGGAACTTGTTTTGGTGTGAAATCAGAATCCGGGTGCTAAGTATTCCCAAAAGAATCCCAGGGGATGTTTCAGTAGCATCACTGGGCAGGGGTTTTGATCTGGGCAAGCAGGATGCAGGTGGAGAGCCTGACCCAGCTGTGAGGGTGACATCAGTGCTGGCAGTAGGTCAGATCTGCACCAAATGGGCTGTGGATGCCCTCTGTACCAAACGGTGGAGACAGTGCTAGGGTCAGATTGCACCTGGTTAATGCATGTGCTGCTTAGTTGTGCAGAATCTGTTCCGCTGCCCCTTGTGGAAGGCCTTGTTTCGCTGAGAGCTCTCCTGTTGTCCTCAAAGAAGTGAGGAGTGATGCTTTGTAAGGGGTTGGGCAGAAGTTGCCTATGAAAGAGGGGCTGTGGTAAAACCAGGAGTGTGGTCATGGCACAGGAAGGTTACACAGAATTTGGCTTTCAGCTGAACGATAACCTGGGAGATGCAGGAGGGCTGTGATGCCCTCAATGTGCATTACAACCATTGAGATCTCTGGTCATGGAACATTGCTGCACGCTGCAGGATCTCCAGTGAGGAAAACAGCATTAAGGCCGTGGCTTGGAAACTGGGTTCCCTTCATTCCCACCTCTTTGATTCCTTTCATCTCCCTGGGAGAGATGCACAGCCCCGTGACTTTGGTTTCTTTGCTTGCAAGTGGGAATATCATTAGCTCAAAAAGTACCACAGCTGCTTCAGACTGAAGCTCACACACAGCAGTGTGTGATGCTCTGATACGACTCTCCTGGCTCTGGATGTTGTGCTCTCAAGAACATCTTTAATGTTCTGTCCTTCAGAAGCAGCTCGGGATGGCTGCTGACAGTCAGGCTGAGGAGAAGCATCACTTCAGCATTAATTTTCTCTATGCACTTAAGTACGTTGTAAAAGTGTTGTTCTTCCAGGGGACTTTCCTTTTGAGAGATGATGATACTGTATTGCTGATCTGGTGGAACTTGAGATGAATGTGAGTTATCCCCACCTCTGTTTACAGCTGCTTTTGTTTCCTGGCCTCACCCACGGGGGTTCATTTATCAGCTCCCTGGGGGCCATGAGCACAACAAGCACCTGAGGAAGCAGTTGGGACGGTCTCTGTGATTAAATTTGTATTTCACTATTTGTAGAATAGGACCTTAACTTGAGAAGCCTTTGCTTAAAACACAGAATCAGCTTAGGTAGCACAACGTGATGCTCATACGTGCCTTTGGGGTGCTTCGACCTGCTGGAAATGGCCACAGCCTTGTATATAGAAACTATGGAAATTTCTTCTGAGAATGTAAATACTCTTAACTAAATTGATTCTTACCCCTGTTGTTGTTTTTTTTTTTATAGAAAAATGCTTGTTGTTTGTAAAATCCTGAATAAAATCATATCTGGGATTCTCATTCAAATGGAGTATTCTCATCGTTTATTGCATCATCTTTTAATGTGATATACAAAGAACAGAGGTGCTTCTTTTTATAGTCCTGGAGACCTTACGATGGTTGATTTCTTCTTGTTGATGTGTTCTAAGCCAAGGGTGTGGGGGGGGGGGGGGGGGGGGCTCATCAGTGTCTGTTGCTGCTGTCTGTAGCTCCACAAATGGTCTTTAAAAACCTGAGCAACTCTTCCTGTCCTACTTTATTTCCTTCCCAACCATGAGTTCAGTGTGACAGTGGGAAGCAGTGAGGTGAGTTAATGGGGTGCCTGGAACTCAGTGGGCTGCTGATGGGATGCTTGGCTGCAGGATGAACTGCTGCTTGTAATCCTCCAATGAAGGGCTGTAGACGAAGCAGGGTGTAGGACTGGTGTTTAGGTAACAACTCATTTCCCGTGGTCCCTGTAGAACATGGAATTTGATTCTGGAACCCTACAAAACATTGGAGGAGAGCTAGGTCGTACCATGCCCAAGTACCAGCCTTCTTCCTTTAATTAAACAGCTTCCAGCTGGTTAAATCCCAGCTCAGTGGGGCGCCTTTCTGGCGGATGTTTGCGGAGTTTCATCGTTTAACTGCCCAGTGCTGTTTGTATATTGGATCCTTTTGAGTTAGGGGTTGTTCCGTGCATCCAAACAGCAGCGGTTCTGCCCGCCCCCGTGTGTGCGTTGCTGGGCTGTGCCTGATGGTCGCAGCTGTGCAGTCACTGTTCATCCTCAGCTGCTGCAGCACTGGGCCCTCCCCCGTGCGTTCTGCTCCATCTCAAACAAAAACTATAAAAGCAAATGAAAAAAAGAAGCCGATTATTTAAGGCTGTGAAATCCCTGCTGCCTCTGACAGCCTCTGCTCTGGGCTGCTGCCTCATTTCTTAGACTTCTGTTTGTAGAAATAAACGTTTCCAAGACGGGGAAAAGCAAACGGCTTCCTTCTGAGCCACTGGGGGTTATAGAGATGAGTGTCTGCAGCTGTAGGGGGAGTTTCTCTGCCCCGCTCGCACCATATATCTTTAACCTCTAATGCTGCTGACCCTTCCCTCCATCGCTTTCATTTACTGTGCTCAGCGCCCTCGGGCTCCCCCCGCTCCTCGTGGGTCGGGGGCCGAACTCCCCCCGCGGCCCCCGTGCGGGTGGGGCCGGGGCGCTCCTCCTCTGCAGCGGAGAGGGAAAGGGAAAGCGAAAGGGAAAGAGCAGGCGATGTCCCCGCAGTGGGGCCGGGGCAGGCGGCACACGCAGCCCGCAGCGGGGGGCAGGTAAGCGGGGGACGGGGATGGGGGAGCGGGGCGGGGCGGGGGCTGCCCCGGGCGGGGGTGCGTGGAGGGGTCGGACGGAGCCCCGGTACCGGGACGGACGTGGGGTGCCCCGAGCGGCCGTTCCCGCAGCCGGTGTGGTCTGCGGTCCCCCCGGGTGCCGCTGCCGCGCTGTCCGCCGTGGGCAGGTGCGGGTTTGGGGGAAATAACGGCTCCTTCGGGACGGGGTCTGTCCCACCCGCACTCGGGTACCCCGCATAACTGCACCGAAGGACTCCTTTCCCCCTCTTCCAACTTCAGTTATCTCAGCCGTTGTTTTCCATCCCGGCTCTCTGCCTCCGCATGGCTTTTGCTCTCATGGCTGCTTTTTGATCCAGCCAAGAGAGGCAGGGAGGCACCGCTGCCTCACAGACAGACGCTGTGCTGGTGGCCTTCCCCGGCACGGCACAGCACGGCTCTCCCAGCAAGGAGTCAGCATTTGGGAAGGCAGAACAGGTCCTGTGACATCTCTGAATACAAACTGATTTATGCAGATTATAATTAACCAAAACTTTATTTTCCCTTTGTTCTACATCACATCAAGTGTGAATTGAGGCTCTGGTAAACGCTGCTGGTGGTGGCAGAGCAGGAGGAATAGGGGACGATGGTCAGGAGCCTGAAAAAGAGGAGAATTGGATTTGGTTAGAAGAGAGCGGTGAAGCTGTGTGAGCAGGGAGGGCTGTGCTAAGGAGATGGGGCAGGCTGAGGCTGGACCAGAAGCTCAGCACACGTTTTAAGCTTGTGGTGGCCATGAGCTCCTTCTCTTTCTGTGGTCCTCTCCTTAAAACCAGAGATGCGCTGCAATCTCAGGGGCCAATGCATCCCTGGGTGTCAGGGAGACAAAGCTGCCAATGGGGGGACTCGGAGGAACCCACGGCATCGGGGTTTCCCAGAGGCAGGAGGTGCCAGAGCTGAAAGCCCCCTACTGTACCTTTACCCTGGGCAGCTAAAATCGAGCTGTGCCTCTGCCAGCTCTCTCTTTGGGGAAGAAAAGCCCCATTCAGCAAACAGCCATCACACAGAACTCAGGCAGGGGACCCAGACAATGGGACAGGGAGCTCAATGCCATCAGTGCTGCCAGAGATGCTCTTCAGATGCACAGAATGCCCGAAGCAGAGCTTGCAGGGAGCTGAGGTTTGGACAAAGAGCTTGTTGATGTCATCTGAAAATGAGGTGAGAATGAGGTTGGGCACAAACAAGGCAGTGGGATTTTCCCAACTCTTTGCCCTCAGCTCAAGAAACAAGGCTGTGAAGCAAGCTCTGGAATTGCACTATGGGTGTTCTGGTGAGGAATGCCTTAGAGGAGCTGATAGAATGACCCATCTGTCTTCAGAGCACTTGGGGAATGCTAGCTGTGGGGCTGAGAGGCAAAACAGCAGTGTGTGCTGCTCACCTCATGCAGGGCAGACAATAAGGTGCAGAAGAGACGTGTTTGTGGTGTTCTGTAGTTGCATGACATTGGGGATTTTGGTGCTCGGAGCTGAGCTGGTGGCCTTGGTGTGGGGGTTTGCAGCTGAGCTCTCATGGCCCCGCACCAAAGCGCTGCTCCTTGACCCCATTGAAGCTCTGGAGATAAGGCTGCAAATTCACAGCTGGGAAAACTGCACCAGCTTTACTCAAAACTGAAAGTTGGATGAGTTTGGCTCAGCTTGTTGGGTTCTGGAAATCACACGGTGCCAAGAGCAAGTGGCAGCCAAACCACGGGTATGTGAGCTCTCCCCGAGATCTGCCCTCCTCTTGGATCGAGCCTTCGTGGCCCTCCTAACTGCTTTTCTGTGTCGTCAGAGCTCGCAGAGTGCCTGGCAGGGCTGGGGATGCAGCGCTGGGGCTCCCTCGCTCTCTGAGCTGAGTCAGAAGCACCTCCTGCTGCCAGAGCCCTTGGCTCATCTCCTGCTTCGAGCTTTTCAAAGCCACAGAGCGCTCTGCTCTCATGATTAAGGCGCTGCCACGGAGCAACTGCTCCAGCATTTGTGATAACACGAACCTGAAACAAAACTCTCCGTTTCCGCTTATAGCATCAAACGGGAAATTATGTAATTTTATAGGCACGGCCTGCTTTACTAAGAAAAGCTTTCAAAGCAGCAGTGTTCGTTTGCCCAGCAGCAAAACCTGCACGTCCGGGCCGCGGTGCTGCAGCAGCCCCTCTCCCTCGCCCTGCGCACGGGGCCGGAGGGACGGGCTGCAAAATCGGCTCAGCCTTCACTGACACCAAAGGGAGCCCGAATCGGCCCGCTGGGATGGATGGAGGCGGGGGCTGACGAGAGGCGGAGGAGCTGCGCCTTCCCCCGGGGACTGCAGAGGGCGGTGGTACCCGGCGGCGGCCCCGGGCGCGGAGCAGTGCCGCTGTGGGCCGGGTTCGTCCGCTCTGCGATGCTGGGGAACTGCGTGCTGCTTCCTTCCCTGGGTGCAAAGGGGCCTCCCCGAGAGCGAAGCAGTGTCAGGGCACGCACAGAGCTCGTCTCGCCCTATTCCGAATTCTTTGCAGGTGGAATTTGCCCGTGCAGGGACAGGAGAGCTGCAGCTGCGCTGTTCTCGCGCAGTGTGTGCTCTCTGTGGCACAGAGACTGCTGGCCGAGACTCGGAGCAGCAGGCTGGAGGGTGCTCTGACAGCTGAAGGCATCCTCAGAGCACAGCCGTGGGCAGGGCTTTGCTTTGACCACTTATAGGGTGCGTGGTTCCCTGCTGGGCTCCTTTCCCTTCTCACCTCCTCTTCTCTCACGCTGCAAATGCAGTTTGTGGCTGTCAGTGCTTCTCAGCAGAGCGTTCCTCTGCTCCAGCAGCTGCTGTGCACAATGGCTGTGCTGTTTGGCAGCCATGGGGCAATGAGTTGCTGCCAGCCTTGTGCCCGTGGTGTCTGCCTTCCCCTGGGGCCCAAAGCTCTTTCTGTCAGCCCCATGCAGGAAGCTTAGCACAGCCCCATTCTGTTCCTACCCATTCCTTGCTCTGAAAGCCAAACTCAGCCCCACCAGCAGCTTCAGGCTGTGCCACATCTCCCGGTGTTCCTGCACAGAAACCACTGCATTTACAGGGCTCAAGGATGAGTTCAGCTCTATGGTGAACTGCACAGAGCTTCTGCATGGGCTGCAGCATGGCTGGAGAGACACAAAAACACGAGAACCACAGCTGCTTTGGGGTCTGTGCCACCCATCGCTGTGCCAGGGAGCTCTATGGGGCTTCGTTTCCTTCAGTGCTTCTTCAGCATCACCGCAGCCTCAGCCTCCTGTTTGTCACATGCCCGGGGCTCACACCGTCCCACCCTTCCTGTCTCATCTGGAGCTGCTGTGGGGAAGGAGCTGCCATGGCAGCAGCGCTTATCGCTCCCCGGCAGCTGGGGATGCCTGCCAAGCACAGCCCCGTCCTGCCAAACTCGGCTTCGAGAGCTTAAAAAAATCAGCAATATATGTATATTATTATTTCTTTAAGATGACCGAGTCTTATCAATACAGCTGCTATGAGGCAGGATGGAGAAATTGCTGCGTACCAAATGCCAGAGCAATGCCAAAGTGCTTTAGGATGTAATCGTGCACAGTGTGAGTCACACTCTGACATGGATGGCACTTCACTTGACCTGCATGGGAAGGCTGTATGTCTGTTCTCCTTAATGCTTCCAGTGCTGGCTCTGCCATGGAAGCCTGCAGGGAGTGGTGGCTCCTCCTCACCTGGGGCCATCGATGTGCCATTAAAGCACACAGGGACCAAAGAGGCATTCAGGCCCTTCTCTTCAGCCTTACAGAGCCTTTGTAATTGTTTCAGCAATTTATGTCCACAATTGCTCCTTGAGAGCTCAGACAAGGATCCCTGGAAGCGGGACGTGCTGTAGCAGTGATGCAGAACCACCCTTCAGCTGCTGTGTTGGCACTGCAGGAGGAGGTGGTTCTGCAGGTGAGACAATTAATGGGAACCCAACTTAATGAGGCCGTGTGCTGCTTACACAATGAAAATGGTTTTCAGCTGGTGAGCAAGTAATTAACCGGTGACTTAACCTGAACTCTCCCGCTCGCTATAAATACCTTGCTTTCCATCAGCAAGTGAGCATGAGGAGTGACTGCAGAACCAGTTCTGCCACCCCTCTACGGGAAAAGGTTCTTCTTCTTCTTCTTCTGTACAATTCTCATAAATCAGTGCTGTCTGAGTGAGAAGTTCCCATCCCATCTGGATGCCACCAACATTGAGCTGTCTGCCTCAGCCTCTGCTCAACACACGCTGTCAGTGTGTGCAGATGGGGAGGTCGCAAGAGGCAGCAACTCTGGGTTTGTGCTTTCCCCTCTGTTGCCCATATATCTGTTAAAAATGGAGGGTTGTATCCTAGCCTGCCCGTGGGATCAGTGAAATATAGAAACCTTCACATCCCACCAACAAACACATCGTTCCTTCCTGGAGGACGTGGGGCGTGAGCTCTCAGTATGGACATGGGATGCGTGGGTCCCACATCTGCCCAACGTTGGGTTTCTTGCCAATCTGGCAGCATCCCCAGAGTATCCTGATCAATGTTCCCTTCAGGGTCTGCTGGCTCTGGGAAGTCCCTGGTTAAGGATAAGAAGTGTTTCTTCTCCTGACACCCAGCACAATGGTAGCTCGGTTTGCCTGGAATTAGCCTGCAGCAGCTGTGTGTAGGACGGCCATGCGGTCCCACTTGTGAGCACACACATGAGAAGTCTGAAAAATGAATTCAGTTCTAGTTTGGAGAAAGCTGACATTGATCATCCTCACTCAGCTCCTGTCTGCATGCCTGGAAACTGGGTTTGGAGTTAATGATCTCCAGAGGGCAACAAAGCCAACGGCTCCCAGACGGCCGTGCTGGGGGAGGTGGTGCTGTGCCCATTGATGCTGCCGGCAGTGTGGGGTTGTATGGGGACTGCTGCATTGTGCAGTGCCCTGTGTGATGGGGACATGGCTTTCGGAGTGGCCCTGCTGCATGTTCACTGCCCAGCCCTGCCAGGCATGCAGCACAGTGAGAACTGTGCTTCCCATGCTTTGCAATTATCTTAGCTGCCTGCTCTTAGTGCATGCACAAGAGCTTTTATTTGTTGCATGTGTGTTTCTATCAGCGTGTTATGTTTTGGTTTAACTCCTTCCGTTGGTGGTGTGTGATGCAGCAGGTAGGCGATGCTGGAGATGGCTGGGACCGATGGAGCCGAGCTGATGGACCTCGAGAAAGAGGGGTAACTGGAGGGTTGGGCGGAGAGGAACCTGGTGAGGTTCAGCAAAGGCAGCTGTAGGGTCCTACGCCCAAGGAGGAGTAACGGCATCAGTGCAGGTTGAGGGCTGAGCTGCTGGAAAGGAGCTCTGCAGAGGAGGACCTGGGGGTCCTGGTTCACCAGCAGTTGACCACGAGCCAGCAGCGTGCCCTGGTGGCCAAGGTCATGGTACGTACTGGGGCGTATGGCACAGCGTGGCCAGCAGGCAATGGAGGGTCTCCTTCCCTTCACTCTGTACTGGGAAGGGCGCATCTGGAGCAGATGCTCTCTTGGGAAGAGAGAACCAAGAGGGGATCTGCTCAGCACTGATCAGTATCTGAAGGGTGGGGGTCAGGAGGATGGGGCAGGGCTGTGTTTGGGGCACCCAGCAACAGGACAGGGGGCAATGGGAACAAACTGGAACCCAGAGGGCTCCATCTAAACATAAAGAAGAGCTTCTGTGCTGTGAGGGTGGCAGAGGCCTGGAGCAGAGCCCAGAGAGGGGCGGAGGGGACTCTCCTTTCCTGGAGTTACTCACACCTGCCTGGATGCTGTTCTGTGCAGCTGCTGTAGGAGACCTGCTGAAGGGGGGGTGGAGTGGGGGATCTCCAGAGATCCCTTCCATAGGGACAACTCCACAGTTCTCCTGTGTGATCCTTCCCTGGAGCAGACAGCCTTGGTTTAACCCTGTTCGTACCATGCATCTGTGCTGGTGCAATACAGCCCTGTTGGTGCCATGCAGCTGGCCCACTGCTGCTCCCCACCGGTGTGTCTGAGCTGTGGGGAAAGCAGCAAACCGTTGTGTTGAGATAATGCAGTAGGGAAGAGATTAGATAGGGAGAAGGATCGCCTTATCCATCTGACCCTTGGAGTTCAGACCCATGAGAAGCAAGAGGGGGAGGTGTGAGTCACAGGCAGCACTGCTGCAATGCATGTTTCTGCATCCTGAGGGGTTTGCTTCATTTCTCATCTCTCTTTTCATTTCTCATCTCTCTTTTCATTTCTCTAAACACAAAGCACAGCCAAAAGCTTTCTTGAGGAGGTCGGTAAACATGGCAGTGACTGTCCCAGTCTGCGTGGCTTTTCTTCTGAGATAAACAACGCGGTACAAAATAGCTGACGTTTCACGTGCTGCAGTTGCAGCATCTTCCTCTGAAGGAGCACTGCGGTTAATGATGCACGGTGTGTGATGAGGCTGCGATAACGAGTGGCTGTGGGAGGTCCCTCTGCACCTATTGCCTTGTCAGTCTCTTAAAGGGCTTTGATTTATATCACGTACACAGCGCAGATAGAAGCGGCCCATGCTGTGCAGTGCCGGTGTGCAGCACATGAGCGTGACAGCCTCCTCATGCAGCACCAGACCATGGAGCTGCCCTGGGTCACCGCGAGGGCTGCAGGTGGGGCTGAAACCCGAACTCAGCCCACTCTCATAGAGCTGATGGGATATTTCCTTGCAGTATTACTTCGTAGCTGTGTGATGCCCCCCATCCTCTGTGCAGTGAAAGCACAGCTGGAGCAGAGGATCAGTGGGGACGTCCCGAAGCCCCACTGTCCCCCTGCTGTGCCAATGGTGGGAGTGCAGGAGAAAAGCTGCTGGCTACCAAGTGCTGTGTGTGTGCATGACTGGTGCATGGGAGGAGCTGCAGCAGGTTGTCTTCTGTCACCAACAAGCTCTATGGATGCCTGTTTGGTGGTGGTTTCCTTGCTCAGAGAGGAACTGCCCATGTCCTGCAGCATATCTTCCTGTTGCAACGCGCCCCGGCAGCTCACTGACCCAGCACTGTGACCTTGGCTGCCAGGAGTGCAGCATTGGCTCCACTTTTGTTTGGCTCCAGAGAGCACTGTCCTCGGGCTGACAGACATAAATCTGACCCAGACAATTAAAAAAAAAATGCAGTGTCCATTTGTTGAAGTACCTCCTTCCCCAGTAATTTGTCTTGCCTGCGCTCTGTTTAGAACCAAATGTACACACATCTCCAGGCACACAAAGCAGTCCATGGAGGGGCCTGGGGGGTGGTTTGATGTGTTGCTTTCAGCAAACCTCCTTGCCTCTCTTCTTTTTTTTTTTTGTTGCATGGAAACATGGTGGAAAAAAAAGATATCCTGGGTGGGTACCTGTTGTTTTGTTTCAAAGAATCATTAAAGTTGGAAAAGACCTCTCCGACCCCCACCCCATAATGCCCAGTGTCACATCCCCGCAGCTCTGCAACAGCCCCAGAGATGGTGACTCCCCCACTCCATGGGCAACCTGTGCCCATGCTGACAGCTCTATAGAGAATAAACCATTCCTCACACCCCCCTGACTGCCCCCCCCCACCCCCTTGGCACAATGTGAGGCCGTCCCCTCTCATCCTATCTGTGTTTCCTGAGAGAAGAGTCTGACCTCCACTGCCACAGCCGCCTTTTGGGGAGCTGCAGAGAGCACTGAGCTGCAGACAGCTGGGATATGGGAACACTTTTGACTTTAGAGCCCTATTCCTGCTGTGTGCGCTGTGCTGCGGGGGCCAGGGCTGCTCAGTGCTTCAGGGCTCAGCCTGGCACAGTGCTGCCCAGGACAGGAAGGGTTGCAGCTCACAGTGGTTCTTTCTGTTTGCCAGGACTTGTGGTGCTGTCAGCTTTGCTCTGGAGAGGTATTTGGGAGTGTGTCTGCTTCCCTCTTGGCACCACTGTTCCGCAGAGCAGGCTGTGCCACAGCAGTCACGCTCACAGCTCCTGTAGCGAGGTGCCATCCCTGCACGGACCTTGCACTGCTGTGATGGAGAGCAGATTGCTTCCCGTAAACCAGGGCATGTGGTGCTGGGAGGAACCAGGCTGAGGGGGGCTGCCTGGGGCTGGCTTGGGTAAAGGTGAAAGATTGAAGTCGAGGTGCCAGCATGTGCCCATCTGCTTTGTCCTCAGCAAAATGGCAAAGCAAAAATACTATTCTTGTACAGAGAGCTGCTGCAGCACCTCTGCATTATGAAGAGCACCCATAGGTAACCGTATGGTATAGGAACCCATAGGTAAGGGCTGCTGGGCTGAGTTCATGCTGTTCTGCAGCGTCATAAAGCGTTGGTGGGGGTGTGTTTGCTTTAATTATCACTACTCAGTGAATCTCATGAGTGTGTTGGTTTTGGGGCTGTGCTGCTGGCTGTGTCTGTCATAGAATCACTCTGAGATCTCCACTCCCAACACCGTGGCGGGGATCTCTGTGCCCACCAACCACTGTCCCACTGCTGATCCACAACGAAGGCAGCAGGAGCTGCTCAGCTGGAGGTGCAGGAGGCCCAGATGGAGGTCAAGCCTCTCTGGCAAAGTACTACACATAACAGCTCTGCTATGGTGGCAGTGTGCAGGCTGCGTTCTTTGCTCACTGCCTGCAGTGTCACTGACGCTGCCCCACAATGCAGTCGGGGTTCTGAGGGCGTTTCAGGACTTGTTGCACACACCTGACACAGCAACAGGGAGAGTTTGCAGCCACATTTGCATGGCAAAAAAATTTGCAGAAGTCAAAGAATCAAAGCTGTGACTGCAAAAGGGAAGAAAAACCCATAACATATCTTGAACTTTGCAGTATGGGGGCACCAGCTCTTAAAGTTTCACTAATGCTGGAGGGAAAAGTAAAGAGGTAAATCCCCTGTTTTTATTGGCGATTGCGAACTGCAATACCCATACTTGGCTGCCCTCTACCAACAGACCTTGTGTGTGCTGAGGGTGTGGGGCCCAAATTTACACCACCCACGCTCTGTAGGGTGATGCTGGGTGCTCATGTCACCCCCGGTGCCACTCTCCTCATTGCCAAGCAGGGAAGCAGCTCAGAGCCCACAGGGTGAGCACAGCCTCAGCAGCACTGATTGGATTCTGGTTTGAAAATGGAGGAAAATCTAGTGGTTGGCAACCCTGCACATAGCAGGGGGTGGAAGCTACATGATCATTATGGTCCTTTTCAACCCAGGTTGTTCTATGACTCTATGATGATTCTATGATTCTATGAAAGGGGGCAATGTGCTCCAACATCGGGAAGGATCCTGCAAGCGTTTTGCTTGGGTTGGTGGGGATGCAGCCAGACCCTCTCTCCTTTAGCTGGGAGGGGAGTGGGGCTGCTCCGGGCTTGGGATGGCACTGGGGAGCGGTGCAACTCTCCCCACCCCTCCCTGCCCCACAGCTTAGCTGGGCCGGGCCGATAGGCGCTGTGCCAGGAGCATTAGTGCCTTTTGGCTGACCTAAGAAGAGCAAAAATGTTGAGCTTAGCACTAAGAAGGATCAGTTTGGAGGAAGCGATGGGAATGGCCCCACGCTGAAAGCAGCAGTGCACAGCGGTGCGGCAGAGAGCCAGAGCTGTGCAGGGCTCATCCCGAGGCGCAGCGCGGCGCAGGGCTGGCGGGCAGCCCACGCTCACCAGTTGCTTTCAGAGAGGCTCAGGGATATCTGCATGAACTAGGAAAAAAAAAATAGCTAATGAAATATCCGCAGGAAATTTTGACATAATTTCCGTGACTCAGCTGGTTAATATTAGCCGTGTTACATAAGTGGAGGTCCAACAGATCACCCTCTGCACGGTGCAGCCCAGGGGGGTGCTGCGGGCAGAAGGTGGGTCAGGAGCTGCCCCAGTCCCATGTCAGCTCCATGGCCCCACGCAGCTCGGGGGGCACACACAGCTGCAGAGCTTCAGCGTTTCACCTCAATCCAGCAACAGTCCCTTTGATATTATTTTTTCAATTGACTCAACAAATATTTTTATTTTGGTTTTCTATTTATGTGGGGTATTTTAAGCAAAACCCGCATTTCCTGTGGGAAATTCCCCTTTCATCTTCTTTTGGAGTACGTGGATCAAAGCACGGTGAGGAGAGATCTCCAACCAAGTCCGATTCCAACACCCATTTCAGCCACTTGAGGTTTCTGTGCCGCTCATCAGAAGTGCACTGTTCCAGCATCACCATCCGGATGCTCCATGAGAAGTTAATGGCCAGACTAAATGATGGCAGGCAGGGGGTTGAAGCTGGATGATCCTTGAGGTTCCTTCCAGCCCAAACCATTCTATGATTCCATGATAACAGTGCTCTTTTCCAACCTTAATGATTCTATGATAAGCCATGCCTTCATTTTGCCGGTATAATTCTATCTCATGGTTCTTGCTTGCTTGATGTGTTTTAGGGTGTTTTGCATCACTCAAGGGCTGTGCTCTGCGTTGCCGGGGCTCTGCCTGCAGCCCCACTGCTGTCGCCTTTTATCCTTATATGATTTTTACCTTCCTCTCTCTTTTTTTCTTATTAAAGTTGAACTAGAAAAACAAAAACACTCAATGTGTTAACACTGTCCCTTTCCTTACAGCACGTGGTCATACCCAGGAGATGCACAGGGTGAGGTCCCACCAGGACACCCCTCACCACGGGGATGCAGCAGTTGATTCTGGGGTCCCGTGGCAGCTCCACATCCACAGTGACCAAAGGGCCCACAGGGACAGTGGCCCTGGAGGTAGCTGGTGACTGAAGACTGCTGGATTGCTCCATACCTGGATGAGATGTGTGAGGTCGCCGGGGATGCTGGTGGCTGTGGGTCTCCTGATGACCACAGCCAAGGCAGGCCAGGTTGGATGGGGCCTTGGCAACCTGAGCTGGATTTCAGCCTCCAGATTTCAGCCCCCCAAATGTGCCAAGCGTGAACCTTCAGCGAGAGCTTCATCCACGCAACCCATGCTGGACTAACTCATCCCAGTCCAACCGTTCCCTGCAGCAGGAGTTTTGCGTTCATGGAAGCACCTGGTGTATTAGAAGTTGGTTTTGGAATGCACTCACAGTGCCAACAGCCACAGTGACCGTCCTGCTGCCGGGCTGAGCAGTGGGGGGCTCTGCACTGGGGGATGGAGCCTGAGCTGTGGCCTTGGGACCTGGCTGAGTTTCCCTGCTTCCAGCTGGGGGATGGGGACATCAGGAACAGGACCCATCTAGGAACAGGAGCAGGTGCTGCCTTGCTTACCATGGGGCTTTAAAGGCCAGGCTCACCCCAGCAAGGCAGTGGGTCCTCAGTTAGCTGCCCAGCTCCTTGTAAGGTCATATTTGTCATCTCAAAATACAGTTTGCTGTAGAACAGAGAATATTTAGAAGGGATTTGATAAGTAACATCTGCTGCTGTACTGAAATTTCAGTTCGAAGTGCTAAAAACTTTAAAAAGAAAGAGGTTTGGGTAAAAATAAAAGGTCTCTGGAGAGGTCTCCTTGGCAGGATCCTCCTCTCCTCCTTACACACAGCAGATTTGTTCATGTTTGCCATTATCCATCAAACCAGAGCGCAGCAAAGGGCAGCTTTCAAGAGATGAACCTGGAGGAGATAATATTTCACACCGCATAAAATGCACCTCGGGAATTTTCAGTTCTTCTTCCCTGTTACATTACAAGGGCCTTCATAAAAAGTGTCACAGCTCACGAGCTAAAAAAGAAAAAGAAGAAAAGAGAAAAAAAAAAAAAAAAGCAGCAGCTTGTGGCTTTGGATGCATTCAGTGCGCGTTTGTGGTCGGCGTTTCCCAGGCTGCTCGGGGGTGAGCGCCAGGTCGGCCCTCGCACGGCGCTCTGCAGGCGCTGTTTCTGTATGAGTGATAGCAGGCACTGAACGGCAGCACTGCGGCTGAAGGCTCCATCCTGCCCAGGGGGTTGGGATGGGGATGCAGCTCCCAGCCGCCCCGCTGCTGCTGCTGTGTTCAATGAGGTGGGAGTGGGCGCTAACCCGGGGTTTGAGGGATATAAGTAGGTTTTGCCTCCTCTAACGGAGAGGTTTGGCTTCATCCTCGTTCAACTTCACTGCCACAAGGTGAGATGGGGAACGGATGGGTGAGCGTACAAATGAGGAGGTGCTGCAGAGCAGCCTCAGTGCACAATGTGGGGCAATGTAAGTCACCGAGTGCTGCCGTAGGAAGAGGTGGGAGGCTCTGGTTTGGCAGTTACTATAGCAATTAACCCAAGCCCAGGGTTCCCCTGGGTACAGCCCTGGCGGTGCCTGCATGCTCGCTGCAGATGGGTTGTTGTGGTGCTGGGGTGTACTTGTGTGCTTGATCTGTGTGTAAACACAAGAAGGCAGATATACAAACACTGCCCTGCACTCAACCTGGCTGCTCTAAAACAAACCATCATTAGAGGGAGGCAGTCCAGGAGGTCCAACCCTGACGCACACGGCTGTGCCTGCTGCCAGCCTGCTGCACCGATGTGTCTTGCTTCCACAGAGCTCAATTCACCGCACCAGAAGTAGTCCTAAAACCCAACACAAGGGACAGATCCTTTGGTTTTCCATATTTTCTCCCCTGGGTAGGAAACAGGTCAGGTCTGCCAGCAGAACAGACCGCAGCAGATGGGTTGCTTTCCTACTGCACTTTTTTGCATGAAGGAAGATGATACCTTACACGTGAGGTGCCACCTCAGTCAGTCACTGCACAATGCCTTTCCTTGTCCCCTCCATGCCCTCAGCAGTCAGACATCTGACTCCGATTGCTCTCTTTCCCACTTGATGTAAGGAGTATTGTGCACGAAGAGAAGTGCACGGAGGTGAAACCCTCTGAGAAACATTGCGGCCACTTCTCTTTTCCCATCAGCAGATATTGCTTCAGTTCCCATTTCCTACTATTGACTTTTGTTGCCTTTGGGCCCTGATCACTGGCTGCTTGCTAAGGATTTCTGAGCCTTGGACCATGACCTAATTTCACTATTTAAAAACAGATCTTCAGTATTCCTATTGTGCTTTGTCTTTGAATGGGCATTTCTGCAAAACAGTTCCATTTTCTCTGCCTGCAAGCAACACAAGATCGAGCAAGGCGCTCACACCGTGGTACCAGCAGGGCCCAGCCATGGGAACAATCCCTGTCCCCCCCATCCGGAGCCCTCTGCCCACCTCCCTCCGATCAGACCCCGTGCTCCCCCCAGCCCTTCATCTTAAAGAAAAACACCACAATCACCACTGTGTATCTCAGACGCCCTGCAAAAGCTGTGAGTTGCAGACCGCCAGAAAACTGCTCAGACGGTCACAGCGGCTGAGCAATGCTGGCTCTCACCATCACCGCTCCGCTGCCGTCCTGCTGCTGCTGCCCCAGGCCCTGCGACCTTTGCAGTGATTATTTTCGGTCCTGCGGAAAAGGAAATAGGAAGTAGAGCCACTCAGATGTGTTTTCGCACACCGCGGGGCTCTCCCATGCTCAGACAGCACTGCTCGCTCTGCGGAGAGCTCTCGTTGCCATTTATTCGCTCTGGGATGTTGCAATCAGACCAAAACGGCAGCGCGGCTACCTGAGGGTGGAAGTGGCTGAGGAAGCAGAGAGCAGTCCCGGCAGTGGGGATGCACCGCTGAGGTCAGAGTGGGACACAGCTTGAAAGATGAGCACGGCTGGGCTCCAGGGCTTGGGCTGCAACCACCCTGCTGTTCTGGAGCCTCTGATGCCTGGCTCAGAAACGTATCTAAGGAGGTTTGTGTGTTCTTGTTCAAACTGCACTCATTCTTGGCCTTAATCCCACCTTCCCCTCCAACAGACAGGCTTTGGGTTTGGCTCTGCTTGCTGCCACACAGCGGTGCTGAGGACTGCCTCTGCTCAGCATTAATAGAGGGTCTGAGCAGCTCTGGTGGGTGCCCAAAAAGGACAGGGACCAGCTCCAGGCACAAGGCAAAACGGAGCTTCTGCTCCCCATTACTTCCTTATGCATTCATATACAGAGGACAACGGTGTGGAGGCCAACAAGTTCAGAGGTGCTGCACACCTCCTTCCAGCTCTGCTCATCAGCCTCACCTCCCGTTTTCTTCATCAACAAGTGAGGAATGGTCTGGTGTGCTTGTTCTAGAAATAATGTGCATTCCAAGGCACTTCCCACACTGCATAGAGGCAGAGGGACTCTTTTACTTTGGTTTTCTGCATCTAGATTGTTCCACTGAGGAGGATTCTTGAGAAATTAAAGCCATTTGTGTGCATGGCTGCAGCACTAATAAAACCCAAATGTGGGCAGAGGTTCTAGGAGCTTTGCTCTTGGTGACTTGCCTTGTCTCAGATAGCAAATTTAAGGCTTTAACATGAAATAATTTGGCAGAAAAGCCACACAGAGACTGATGGTGACTCAGCTCTGCTGCCGAAGGCGCGTAGAGGGCACTGGCTGGGAGCTCTGCTGTGTGTGCAGAACATGAGAGCTGTGCTGGCAGAGCTGTGAGCGTGGGGGAGCAGAAGGAGCTGACTGAAGTACCAGCAAAACTTTACAAGAACTCAGCTCAGCTGAAGGGATGCTGGAGGAGGCAGCTGCTGGTAACAGAGATAGGAAACAGGTGGTAAATCAGTGCCTAATGAGGGGAGAGCAAAGAACAGCCTCAGTTGTGGTTACCTGTCCTGTGTTGGAGGAATGGAGCAGAGCTGCATGAAGGTCGGTGATCTCTTCTTTGCGTTTGCTGGCTGTGGGCTTGGTGGGATGATGGAAGAATGCCTGGAAGGTAATGGCAAAAATAAATTCTTGCTCTGTCTGACCTGTGGGGCTGTGAGTGATGGAGATCAGGTGGTGGTGGTGGTGGTAGGATGCAGAGTGAGAGGGAAGGAAGAAGACTGGTTAGCTTGGATCCTCAGCATGGCCTTATGCCCTCAGGCAGCACCTCGGCTTGCAGCAAGTATGAGGCAGAGGGCAGCAGCAAGGTGTGCTCTGGAAATGCTCTGCTGGAATGTGGTTTGGGCCAGGGGGATGTTGGCAGTGTGAGCATTTCCACTGCCACCTCCCTGAGCACTGCGGGCTGTTGTCAGCAGCGGAATCACAAACAGCCACAAAGGACGCGCCCTGATTTATGCATCAAATACCAGGAAAGGCTTAAATTCTGTTTGTCACTCAGCAGATGGTGACGGTTGCCCCAGTATGTGAAATATTTCATGCCTGACACCTCAATTCAGGAAACAGTGGTTTGCTCAGCAGAGGCGCAGGAGGCAGCGAGCTGTTATCGAGGGTAACATTGCCCTTTGCTTCTTTCTCTCTGCTGACAGAGTTTGTTTTCTAGAGCAGTGCTGTGCCCATGGGCACATGCAGTGGGGCACACCCCCAAACCGTGTTGGTTTTTTGGGTGTTTGGTACCATAGTGAGTTCGTTTTCCTGCAGGGCCTGGCTGCTGCCTGCAGCCCTCACTTGCTGGGTTCCTGTTCCCTGGGCACCTCGTGCCTGAGGTTTGCTGAACCACAGAGAGCTCATTGCAAAACTGGGCCGTGGAAATCGCCCCTGGTGCTCTGAGCTGTTGTCCTGTAAGGCTGGAGCAAAGCCCTTACAGAGAAGGCAGCAGCAGGGGGGTGCTGCACCATCCTCTCACCTCCCACCTGTGCCCTGGAGGTCCAGTGCCTCAAAGCAGAACCAAGCAAAGGAAGGTAGGCATCTTCCTCCTTATTCTCACCTGGGTTATCTTCCTGCATGTCCTTACACAGGCCATGCTATGACCAGAACTTCCTCTTGTGCAGACAGAGGATGTGCTGCTCTCAACCTTGGAGGTGCTTCCTGGTTTCCCAGGGGGTTGGCAACACCGTAACCCATCTGGAGGTGGTTGTGCAGCTGTGGAGGTGCAGGGCTTTGCTCCATGGTGCACAGACCAACAACCTTTGTGCTGTGCCCTCTGAACCCCCTGCAGGTGCCCCAAATCCCAGTGTCACCTCATCAGGGAGAAGGAACAGCCACCAGAACTGGAGGACGCCCCACAAACACAGCAGCCCTGGCCCACAGGGTGGGACTTGACAGTCCTCATGATGTCTTGTCTGGCGTCAGCAGTGTGAAAATGGGTTGTACCAGCTCTGATTGGACTTTTTTTATTCATAATTACCCCTTAAACTCACTCTGAGTGTGCATTGAGCTGGGGAGATGCATGTATTCTGAGTGAAGCACTGGGATTCTCCATGCTCTGAAGGTAGGAGATATGGGCAGGCGTGTAGCTATTTCCTGCAGCAGCATCCCCGTGCAAGCAGGGTGTGGGTGCAAAACACTCTTGTTCATGGAAAGCAACAAAAACCTTCTGCAGAGCACTCAGCTTGCATCTCTGTAATACAGGAAATCCTTGATTTGGGTCTGAATGCAAGTTACAGTGCAATGTATTTCTGTGGTATGGTGTGAATGCACCAGCTTAGAGCCCTGGAGCTGCATCCTGCTCCCCACCCCAGGTGGGCTCACAGCTGTCCTGCAGAGCCCTCCCCAGCAGAGGGAGGCTGCCTTGAGAGGCCCTGGCCTCTTAAAATCAAAGGAAATTTTAATGGTATCTTCCCTAAAATCAACAGCTACAAAAGGACCGTTTCAGTAATAAATAGAGCTTTAATTAAGGCCACCGCAGAGCTGACAGCTGCTCAGTCACAAGATCTGACTTAATAATAGGTCCAAGAACATACCTTCTCCTCACTGTGGGTTTGTTTTAAAAACAACCCTCCTCCCTTGTCTGCTGCTTGCTCTCATCTGTCTGCGCCGTGGAGCAGATGCTGCTCTGTGTGATGAGTGTACAGCAGCAGGGAGCACTGTGGTCCTCATGCAGCTGCCGCAGCCCCACGGCTCAGGCGGTGCTTTGCAGGCAGCATCCATGGGGCTTTGCTGTGGCTCAGGTGTTGTTGTTTGCTGGGGTGAGCGTAATGGATGTTATGCATTAGTAGATAGGAAGCGGGTGCAGTCCACATGCTGCTCTCTGCGTCCTTTGGCAGCAAAGGTGGAGAAAACAAAGCAGTACCTGCCTGGACTTGGCTCCCAGTTCATTTCCTCTTTCTGAAGATGACTGGAAGACCTTTCCAGCATTCAGCTCATCGCAGAACAAACCCTGTGAAATATATCCTTGCGGTGCAAGTGTGAGACCTGGGCATGTTCCGTGTTGTGCCTGTGGTTAGCCTGGGTCTTGTTACCTAAAAGCACAGCTTGCTCCTAGCTGCTGTGTGTCATGTTTGTGCTGGGCTTGCTTTGAAGCAGGGCCAGCATCTTTATGCTGTACTTCATTCGCTGTGCTGCCACTGCTGAACCACCACTGATCTGCAGGGAGCAATGCCTCCCTCTGCTTTTGGTTGCCCAGAGACAATTGCCATTCTGCTCCTGGCAGGGACCTGCCCAACCACTCCTTTAACCTCCATTACCTTTAACCGCTGCCCCACCTGCCTTAGCACAGGTTCCCAAGTGGGCAGAAGACAGATAGCCCTCTTCCAGTGGCTGAGCTCTGTGAAATG
Source organism: Gallus gallus (assembly GCF_016699485.2). NCBI lineage: Eukaryota > Metazoa > Chordata > Aves > Galliformes > Phasianidae > Gallus > Gallus gallus. The sequence continues at coordinate 16,489,357 of NC_052544.1, forward strand.
CACCAAGCTCTGTTCTGGGGGTGGTTCCCCAGCAGCAGTGCCACATCTCCGCTCACTGCAGCATTGGGTGGAGCAGCACGCAGGGTTGTGGTTTTGTACTGTGAAACAGAGAGCAATAGGCAAGAGCTGTACCTGAGGTGTGAAATTTCCTACACTGAAATAGGGCTGTTGCTTCTCTTACCCTCCTGCTGTAGCTGAGCGCTGCTCTGTGCAACCATCAGCACAGTCCTTGTGTGTTCCTTCTATGCAACACATGCACTGTGCGGTCCCTGAGAACATCCCACAGCCCAGCCCTGGCAACGGGCAGCTGCAGTTCTGGCAGTAGGAACTATGTCTGTTTGTTTCCTTGTGGCAGAATTTTCCCCTATTCCTGGACATCTCCTGACAAACCAATGCCTACTCCATCCATGCGTGTCCCTGTGCTTACTTCTGGCTTCATCTAGCCTGCCCATCCCACGGAAGGGAAGGTTAACAGTCCTGTGTCCATGCAGTCTGGATCCTGGTGCCTCAACTCGTGCTGGGTGCAGGGTAAGGAGAGCAGGGGCCACCACTTGCCCTCTGCCTGGCCATGCTGCTACCCATCCCCATGGCTGCAGTGCTTGTTACTTACTCATCCTTCTGCCTTTCTTCTATGAAGTGGCACTGATTTCCACCTTGCTGAGCAGGGCAACTAGTGGAATGAGAGTATAATTGCCCTCAACTAGCAGTTCAGAATCCCTAATGCCATGGTTTCACACCTCTGTTCACACCCAGCCAGTGAACTGATGCACCCACCAGCAGTGGGACTAATGCCTCAGTGCTCAGGGCATGGAGAAAGCCCGTGGACTTTGGTGCATGGTGAAGGATGGGGGCTTCAGGTTTGTAGATGTTTTCTCCCTTCCTAGGGAAGATTTTCACCAATCCATGCTCTGATGTTGACTTCCCTGTAGGCATTTCAGCCAAGAAGCCAACCCCATACTGTGCAGTGGGACAGGCTCCTTTCCCCAGCCCTGTGCCCAGTGGGGCAGCAGAGGGCTTTTGTCAGCAGCAGTCAGCAATGAGCCGCTCCCTTTGTGCCATGTTGGAAGTGTGGGGCTTTGTGTTGTGTGTACAGATGTGGGGGAACCTTGGGAACCAGCAGGAAACGATGGTTCAGTGCAGCCAGAATGACATTTGCAGACCTGCACATCTAGCTGCTAAATCAGCAGCTGTTTGACCTTGCAATACTAACAAGAGTTTACTATTAGCTCCAGTTATAAACTCATACCTTTGGTCTGAAGTATGGCTGCCCTTTATAGGTGTGATATCTTAAACCACGTGGTTGGCTGGAAATGTGTCCAATTATCAGACCCGATCAGCATGGCAAACAAAGCTGGGGCAGTAACTGTGGGCTGTGCTGCCTGCGGGGCAAAGCTCACCGAGGTGCCTCTGCTGTGGGCACTCAGAGCAGAAGGTTTCTGGGCACAGAACAGCTCTGCACCACTCTGAGGGTGCTGCTGATGGGGGGCTGGGAGCTCAGAAGGGTGCTGAGCAGAGCACCTTAATCAGAGCTGTGAAAAGCAGCAATGCTTTATTTGTAGGTGAAGGGTTTTCACTGGGAGGGTGGGGGTGCTGCAACAAACAGGTGCATGGAATTATTGCTCCTGCAACACTGCAGGTCAATTGGCAGCAGCAGAGGTGTTCTGTGCTCTGGAAGCAGGATGGCGTGGCAGTAAACCTGTGGGAGCTGCTGCTGTGGAACTGTCGCTGTGACTGTCGTTTTATTGTCAGTATGTTTGGTCCTTAATGCTCTAAAATTAAGATGAGTTCTGCTCTTGTTTCAAAATCAGCTTTACATTTGCATGTTAGCTGCTGATAGAGCTGACTTGGGTGCGGTGCAAGCAACCAGCAGCCCGAAGTGTCAGCTCCGCTCATCTCCTGAATGAGTGCCAACTGTGCAATGGATCTGCTTTGTTTTCCACCATGGAGAGGTGATCTCTGCTTATTTGCCAAATGGTGGCACAGCCACCCTCACCCAGGAGCACCAGCTGAAGCTTACCGAGCATCTGAAAAGCTCATTTAGGGCAGGCAAGTTGAAAATAATCCAACGTCAAGGGTTTAAAATGATTTTAATAAAGCTCTGCACAGGATTACCTTCAGGAGATCATGTTCCTCCAGGTATAGGCAGCCTGCACTGGTCCTTAGCTTGCATCTGGAGTCCCTTCTGCACAGCCCACTACCCCGGGTGGCTGCAGACCAACTTCTGCACACCACCACATTCCTCCTCCGGGCACTCCTCTGCGTTCCTCCCCTCCCAAAGAGCCCAAAGCATCACAAGCAACAACCAAAACAAACAAACAACTTCAAACTTGGCAGCCTGTCATCCAAGTGCCCGTGCTGATAAATTCTGCCTCGTCATGGGACTTCATTTGGTCAAAAGCACTTGGTTGGCAAAACAACCGCTGGCGGCCAGCGTGCACCTCCATGGCCCGATAAGAGGCTCTGTGTGTGTGGCTCTGGGCTGAGGGGATGGCTCTGCTCCTTCTGGCCTAAAATCTTGGTCGGCCCTCTAATCGGTGCCACATTGGCACGCTGTTCTCTTGTGTCAGAGCATCACTGTGAAAAACCCGTAATGCATCGGTGGGCAAATGAATCCACATGTTATTTTGGGTGCTGTTTGCATCACAGAACGTTTCCCTTCTCCCTCCCCAGAGCGTAACAATGTCTCAGTTGTTCCTGAGCAAACCCCACTTCCTTTCGTCGTGTTGATGAGCACGGGACAGTTTTGCTATCTGGGTGTAAGAAAAGGGCTCCAACCCAGTGCAACCACAGTGCTCTATGGCACATGGGCACAGGGCCTGACAGGGTGGGAGATGATGGCCCTACTTTGTGCTGGGGAGAGTGAGGTTGGATACTGTATTGATAGCAATTGCTCCTTAGAGCGGTCAGCACTGGAACAGCTGCCCGGGGAGTGGGGGGTCACCATCCCTGGAGGTGCTCCAGAATGTGGGGATGTGGCACTGAGGGACCGGGCATGGTGGGCTGGGCAGGGGTTGGGTTTGGGGACCGGAGAGGTCTTTTCCAATCTGAATGATTTTATGATTCTGGGGGTGATACCTCAGCCCATAGGCGCTGGCTCTGAGAACAGCCACCACCTGCTTCCTACGGCTCCAAATTACCCCGTGAGCTCACATCTGCTGTCCGTGTGGGACCCTTGGAGCAGCAGAGCCTGTGACAAAGGCGGTCGGAAATGTGTGCCTTGTTCCAGCAGTCTGGGTTGGGTCTTCCTCTCCTGGCGCCTGGTATTCCCCTCAGTCTGCCTTCCCTCCCACTTGCTCAAAGTTATCCCTGAAGGTTATTGTTGCACAGCTCTGAGACAAGATCTAAACAGACTGAAGCAGCGAGCTGCTTGCTGTGCGCTTCCCAGGCCTGGTGAGCTGCCTGGGAACACAGCCTGTCCCCCACCGCTTCCCTTGGGCACCTGCCAGGTGTCCAGATGTGTTTTTTTGGTGCTTCCCTTTGGGTGCGAGTAGGGCTGTGTGCTGAAGGCTGTTGGTAGAGAGCTTCAGTGGGAGCTGTAGCCAGTACAGCTTATGTTAGAGGCAGCAAGAGCAGTCCATTTTCACGCTGGGTGACCCCCAGACAGTAAGGGATGTGTGCAGCTCTGTGGATAGGTTGGTGGATAGGGATGTTTGTGATACTTTGTCATTTCCAGTGGCCTATCCTACCTTGGCCCAGAGGCAGCGAAGCTCGCTGGCCTGTGTATCCCTAGCAGTTCTCCAGCTCCTGTTTCTCTCTGGTATCAGGGAGGCTCAGATGGAGCAGGGCTGCGCTGCTCGCTGCAGGGCTTTCTGTGCAGCAGCAGATTCCCATTGCTAGCAGCTGGCGCACATTGCATCAGCCAGCCTAGGCCATGCTCTGACATGTCATAACTTTCAAGCCTGAAAGTCTAGCAAATGAACAAAATACACGGTGAAAAAGTAAGCTCTCTTTCCCCTTTCCTTCCAGACTGTCTGTGTTTTCATTTTGGGCAGCACTAACTCAGCTCGAGCTTCCTTAGCACAGGAGCTGCCAGCTGGCAGGCGCTGCTGGCTCGTGTAGCTGATGACGGCAGGGGCACACCGACCCATGTGTGCACCTGGGCCACGCAGGGCTCCTCCCATCGGTGCACTGGGATGAGGAGGAAAACGTACTCTTAGATTCCCCGGGTTTTCATGACTCACGTGAATAACCCCCCTCGCTGTCTCTCCCCAGCACATCTGTTTGGGTGTTTTCAGGGAGTCTGGAACGCATCCTCTCCGAGCTGTCCAATGAGGAAAAGTAAACATGTCGTATATAAAACACTTTTATTACAACAAATATACAACACTTTATATACAAAAATAAAATGTACAAGAAAATAAGTCTATGGCATCTTAGTGATTTGTTTTCTATGCATTATGCATGGACTAGAACCTCCTCCATCCTTCTTTTGTGTGTCCTTGCCCGGGGCAGCTGCAGCTCGCGGGATGCAGAACTGCAGGATCTGCTGGCAGGAGGAGTTCTAAAACAGAGCTCTGAAAAGCATTGCATAAATAAAAGTTCTGCCCTCGTCAGTGCAAAAGTATATCATGTGGCAGCTCCTCCACTGTTCGGTGGGAATGGACACGGCATGCCTATGAGCAGATAACAGCCTATGAGTGGACCTGGGTAAGTGTGCTAAATGGAAGCAAAGCCTAAACTGGATTTTCACATTTTATTGGTCAAAACTATTTACACGAGTTGAAAGGATCTGATCTGAACTTGAACTATGTGCTGGAGCAAATCGAAGAAGAGAGAGGGCCAATTAGTGCAGTTTCTCTGACTAAGTGTAATGACAGTCATTAAGCTCGTCACGTCAGCAGTGTTGCACAAGTGAGCAGCAACCAACAGAGACCCATTGCACTGTCTCCTAAGCACCCCATGAGTAAAGTGCTGGGGATGCAGGACCTCCTGGCTCGCAGTATGAGCATCACCTCGGGAGCACAGCATTGGTGCCCTGTGTGTGAGATGGGGTCCTCTACTTCTCGTGGAGATTTTCTTGCTTCTTTAGGCCTAAAAGTGAAACGGAATAAAACGGCTTCTTTCCTCTTCCAGTCAGTAACAAGCGACTTCTGCCATTCCCTTCAGGTCTCTAAGAGTCTCTACAGAAATGCAGTTCATGGGCTGGGAAGCCAAGGGTTTACAAGCTGCAGGAGATGGCCTGCATGGGTCTGACGGTGTCCAGCCAGGAGAAGTCCAGGCTGCTCTTCTGGTCCATCATGCGGAACTCCAACTCTGCTGCACAGAGAGACACAGAAATGAGCACAGAACCCGGGGCAGTGGGAGCGTGAGGACCAATGGATGGCAATGTATCAGCAAAGGAAACCACCCTCAGAGGTGAGCCAAATACCTTTTATTCACATTTTGCTGCAATACTCCAAACACTCCCTAATTAAGCTCTCCAATTTAAGCTATCACAGTAGAAAATCTCGTTATGTTGCTAGGAAAACTGGAGCACAGATCTATACTGTACTTCTACTGGAGGCTCTTTTATCTCAACAAATTCCTTACAGACTCCCAACAGGTTAATTAGAGGGATTTGCAGTTTCCCGTGTCATGGGATTCCTATTTCTCCCTCCCAGTTCAAGGAGTATCTGTGATGAAAGCCCTCTCCTGTACCTCCCACCCAGCCCATAATGGCAGCAAGGCTCTGTACCCGAAGACGTGTCGATCTCGCCGTCCTGCTCCTTGTAGCCAAACGTGCTGCACATGGTCTGCGTGCCCGGCTCGTTGGTGAAGAAGCCTTTCCCCTCAACGCTGGTTGTGTGCCAGTCCTGGGTGGGTTCGAGCAGCTGTAAGGTAGTAAGGAGATGGTAAAAAGCCTGAGAGTGACAGGGGTGGGGGAAATAGGGGTCCTCACACACTGAGTAAATCCTCATCTATCTATAAGAGCTCATGGGGGCAAACAGAGCAAAAAAAGGGGTTTCGCTTAGATATTGCTAATTATATCAAACTCATTCCTCATTTAATGGCAGTTAATGCAAAGCAGGGAGGGTGGGAGGACCTTTCATCAAAGAACCCCATCTCCTTATCAGTGGGATGAGTGCCCCACATCTGGAAACAGAGATTAAAAGCCAAACATGAGGTGGAGGGACAGGCAAAATAAATGAGTCTTTCTAGAGAACTCGGAGGCCTCGTGGGCTCTGATACAGCAAACTCTGCTTCTAGCAGTACTCAACAGCTTTCACCGACTTCTATGCACAGCATCTCCAGCTCGTGCCTGCAGAATCTCCTCTTTTTATATTTCATTTTTGCAGGCTTCCTCATTTAATAGGGGGTTTGGATTACAGGAAGTACATGTTCGGCTCACATAGGGTTATCTATGGGTTAGGAAGCTGCTGCTCTTCCTTCCTTGGTTCAAACAGCAACTTTGGACAATTTCAATTGAAAAGAAGGGCTGCTTTTACCTTTATAATGTTTGATTTCATTTCATCCTCATCTTCATCCACAATTGTTTTGTAATCACATAAAAAAAAAGAGACCCAGATGTCAGTTTTTCTCACAGGGCAGCTTCCATCCTTCTGCTTCCTCACCACCGCCTCACATCCCTGTCCCACACCAGCAGCACGCTGAGGTTTCCCACCCCCAACCCCGGCTCACATGGGAGCACTTCTTTGCAGGTGGTGGGGCCAGGACCCCACTGTGCCCCACGTGTGCTACTGAGGAGGTGCTCAAGGCTTGAAGTCCAGAAGCAGCTCCACAGCCCAAAATCTAATGGCCCACCCCATCTCTTCCCTTCTCTTCTCTGGCTGCGTGGTAGCTCTAGAAACCCAAATCCATCTGACAGAAGCTGCTTTTCCTACAGACCAGCTCCTGCTTCTCTTAGCACCACGGCACCCTTGCCTCCATCCTGCCAGAGCACCAGGAGAGTGCTGAGAAGGCGAGGTGGGAAGGAAGCAACACCAACCTTCTGAGGACGACCCCAGAGGGGACACCTGCAGCTGGTAGATGTCGTTGGTGCTGTCAGCCATGGCGATTTCCATCGGCATCCTCCAGTCGGTCAGGGAGCCGCTCACCTCGCAGGACGAGAGGTCTGGGGGATGCACGGGGAGGGGTGTTCAGAGCAGGTCCCACCGCAGCACTTGGCACTCAGCACAGACCCCCCCCCCACCTTCTCCTCCCCCTCCCCCCTGCGCAGCCCTCAGGCAGCTCTATCTCTTGGTGACACCGCTGTGGCTTTAGCACCAGCAGCACTATTCTCTCTGCTCAGAGCTGAAGCTCTCACCTAAGGTGATGGACGTGTTCTCCACCTCCACTTCCTGCCCCGTGTAGTCGTGAGCGGTGTAGCTGCTGTGGTCATCGGGCAGAGGAGTGCTGGTTAGTCGTTCTGCTGACTCCTCCATCCTCATATCCTCATACAACTACAAAAATAAGAACAAAGCGTGATAGGTTGTCTAAGAACTCACGGGTTCCCATACGAAAGAAATTAAGCTTGAAAACCACCAAAAAAACCTCCAGCTCCTTCAGCTGCCTCTGCAGATGCATACCTTTCTCTTGCTCTTGTTTCTTGCTTCCCTTGAAGACTTTGACTTCCTTTCTGTTGAGTAGAAATAAGACAAAGGTGAGCACAGCTGCAGGGCTGCTGAGCAGCTCCACCACTGCTGCCAAGCTGACCCCAGGGCATCCCCCTGAGCCCCTTTACTTGGGACAAAATGGGCTGTTTGTCTAAACCACCACCCACGGCAACAAGCCCAGCAGCCCCAGTGCTGCCTGCAGGTCTGCGGGATGCTGCCTAAGCAGAGTGGGAAATTTAAGCAGTGCTTAAGCTGAGGGCTTACCCTTCTTCTGGTCCTTTGTCAGAGGTGGGAGCATCCTGTACACTCGGACAGCGCTGGAGCCTTTGTTGATGCTTTTATCCTTCACTTCTTCAATGTCGGGCAGTGAATTCATGGCGCAGCGGAAGTTCGCCTTCCAGGTTTTTGGGTCGGGGTCCTTCTCGCCTACTTTATATCTTCCTGTTAAGAAGAGATGGGACGAATGTTGAGTGTTTTCATTGCAGTGATAGTTCTTCACCCCAGAAAAGTTCTTGCTCTGTTTCCTCTGACATGTAACACCTGAGGTGTAAGCCAAGACAAAAATGCTAACGCTGGAGATATTCACGTGACTGGAGGGACTGAAGCCAGCACACACCTGTATGGATGGCCCAGCTCCGGAAGAGGCAGGCGTCCTTCTCCATGTCCCAGCCATGCTTAGCTGCATGTTTCCATGGGATCTGAAATATCATCTTATCCTGAAATTAAACCAACGGAAACCTGAATTAAAACAAAGCATCACTTGCCAGTTTGTAATGATGGCTTTAACCAAAGAATTCCCTCAGCAGCAGCTCAGAAACTTTGAAACCCTCTCCTCTCATCTTCATTTAAGAGCTGCTGTTCCACCTGCTGGGTTTGGGAAAGCTGCGTGCAGTGGTACAGCAGCAATGAGCAACAGCCTCAGCTCAAGCCCGGAACCACTGCAACATGTTGCACCTCATCTGCTAGTGTATCCTGAACTACAGGACATTCCCCATCTACACTTGGATACAGAATCCCTTGAAGGGTTACAAGTAAGATCCTGCATGAGTCCTACCAAAACCATATCCTAGCTTGAAGAATGCCTTGGGATGGATTGGAAGCTTCAGAGAAACAAATCTGACTCAGTAAGCCTGGTGATCCCACTCCTGTGGGACAACGACAGGGATGTGCTTCCAACACCAACCTGAGATGAACTGAGGGTTTATTTTAGGTCAGAGCTTAAAGATTTCTGTCCTATGGGGGAGGTGTGGGAGTAGTTACTGAGCTGGGACAGAAGGTGGCCTGGCTCCAGTGAGCACCAAGAGATGAGTTTTCTTGGTTCTCAGTCAAGTTCAAACGGCATTTGCTTTATCGTTACCCTCCTGGAAAACTTATCAAGAAAAACATTGAAACGCTGCATTCTGTACCAACCAGAGCCACCTTTCCTGAAAATGCAGTTTTCTTTTAAAAATAAGAAATAAAGCTTCTCCATTTTCTTCTTTCTTTTATGATCTTGACTTATGTTTAATGCCAACTAAGAACAAGCGTGGTTAATGATACGGTAATAATAATAATAATGCAGCAATAATAGTAAAAAAGATGGCTCACCTTGTTGATCCAGATCAGCCCCGGTATTTGATTGGAATTAATCTGCATTTCCAACCAGGGTCTCATGCGCATCCTTGAGACGGGCATGTTTCCTGCAGGAGATACACGGGGTCAGCTGAAACCTCACCTCTCCCACCCCAACCACCCTGCAGTGCTCCCTCTCCCAGCTCTCCCAGTGCCCCCCAGTGACCAGAGCCGCGTTTGGAGCCTTTTGCTCCATTTCAGAGCCTTCTGCCCTGGGTCCTGCTCCGTGACGGGGTTCTGCTGCGCGGGGGGGACGGAGGGGGCAAAGCAGGCAACGAGGACCCCCGTGCCACCCCTCCGTGCGGCCACCCGGTACCTCTCTGCACGACCGCTCGCTCCAAGTTCTCTCCCTGCGCCGAGGGGAGCGGTGAGTCCGCCGTACCTCCCCCTGCCCCCCCGTAGCGGAGCGCGGCGGCCGTGTCCCCGTCCCCCGTCCCCCCCCCCCCCCCCCCCGCTCCGCTCTGCCCCGCTCGGAGCTTCCTGTTTGCGCTGCCCGCGGACAGCCGCTCCCGAACAATGGGGCTGCGGCTTTCCCAAGCAACGAGACAACGGCCCTCAAAGTTCTCGGAGCCGGGAGAGAGGGCAGACGGCGCCGAGCCGAGCCGTGCCGTGTGCGGCCCTGCAGCGTGCAGCCCCGGAGCGTAACGCTGGCTTCGGCCGAGCCCCAAAGCTGCAGCCGCGCCCAGACGTCGCCGTCCCCTTACAGCGCGGAGGATGTCGCGTCCCGTCCCGTCCCGTCCCATCCCGTCCCGTCTGTGCTGTGGGCACGGGGTCGCAGCCCCCGGAGGATGCCCGGTGCCCCCCGAAGGCTGCAGCATGAAGGGCGCACAGGCACCTGAGGCACCCCAAAAGCTCCTCAGCATAACCCAGGTTGGCGGTGCCCCTGCTTGGAAAACCGAACCGAACCGAGCCGGACCGGACCGAGCCGAGCAGTGTCCCCGTGGGAACGCAGGCAGCCAAAGCCGGGGGTGGTGAGCGTCGGGACCCACCTCGCCGTGAGATCCTGTGCTGTGCTGTGCTGTGTTGTGCTGAGCTGTGCTGAGATGAGCTGCGACAAAATGCGACGAGCAGAGCCGAGATGAGATGAGACGAGATGAGATGATGAGCCGTCCGTGCCCGACGGCCGCCGAGCCACCTCTGCCGCCCGCGGGTCGCGCCCTCGGGTATAACGCGGCGGCCGGGATTCCCCGCCGCCCGGGCTCAGCAGCGACTCCACCAATCAGCGCCGCCGCTGGGGGACGGTCGCGCCGCTGATTGGCTGCTGCGTCCGGCATCATTTCGGGGAAATCAGGCTGTTGTAGCACCAGCGGAGCGGGGGGAGCACCGCCCCCGCCCGGCACGGCCCGGCAGCGGCACGGCGATGGGACGGCGACGATAAAGCGATGGGACAGCGATGGACAGCGACGATACGGCGATGGGACGGCGACGGGTACGGCTCTGCACGTCCTGCAGCTCCGCGGGCACGGTTCTCGGCCCCACCGAGAGCTGCCCCTGCATGACAAAAGGGATTCAGCCCACAAACACTCAGTGTCTGTCCTCCCCCGCTCCCCCGCCCTGTGTTTTCACCCCTGTACCCGGGAGGGAGCAGGTGAGCTGCAGCACTGCGGCACAGGATCTCTGACCTCACTGAGGGAGCACAACGATCCCAAAATGCGCACCCGCGGACCCGCCAGCCCAGAGCAGCACAAGTAAAGGAGGAAAGGAAGTGGAAAAAAAAAGAAGGGTCAGAATGGGGCTATTTTTAGTGCAATGGGAATTGGCCATCGCTCAGCTGCACTTAGGGAACGTGCTGGGGGGGTCAGTCACTGCATCCGACAGCACCCCAAGGACCACGGGGCCCCAGAGCAGCACGATGGCACTGCCCTGCTGAGAGCTGCATGGAGGATCTGTGCTGCATCCCCGTGTGTTCTGTGCCAGCAGTTCCCAGAAAGGGACTTGGAGGATGTGGAGGAATGGGAGCCATGGGGATGGGTGGCAGGAAGGTCAATAGAAAAGGAAATAAAAGAAATGAAAATGATAAGCGATGTTCCTGTATGTATATTTCCGTGCCCACTGTCGGTTTCCAGCGATACGCTGTGCAGAGCTGCACTCCTACCCAGTAAGTACACGGCTGATGGACACAGGCAGGCAGTGCCCAGAAGATCCTTGAGTGTAGCACAGTGCTGCTGAACCTCGGAACAGCCCAGGGCCCACCGTCCTGCTGGGCAGTGCTGCTGCATGCATTGGTCTGAAATCTCAAGCACTGGACCGGGGCTGCTCAGCCCGCTGCTGGTGGTCCCGGAGTCCTCCTGCAGTGCTGCTCTCATGCAGCTCCCAGCTGAGCTCCATTTGCTTGGCTGTAGGTGCTGGACACTCACAGACAGTCTGATTTCCCATTACCATAATGCCACGCGTTGTGCAATACCTACAGCAAGTCGTATGTTTCTAATCATCTGTCTTCCGGGTAAAATAAAAGAGAGGTTGGGGCAATGGAGGCATTCTGTAAAGCCTGGGAATGCTTTTTTCTCCCACCTTCCCCAGGCAGGGCTGTGAGCTGCTGGGCTGCTTTGAAATACCCTTGGATGACAGTGAGATTGGAAGTGTGGTGTCTACCCACTGCCTTAAGTGAGCAGAATATGGAACACTTAATCCCACTATCCCACCTTTTGGCTTGCCTGGGTCAAGTTGAGTGAAGCAGAATTGTTTTGGGATGCCTATAAAATACACAATTAATGTACATAAGTAACAAACCTCCTCTCCTCTCCTCTCCTCTCCTCTCCTCTCCTCTCCTCTCCTCTCCTCTCCTCTCCTCTCCTCTCCTCTCCTCTCCTCTCCTCTCCTCTCCTCTCCTCTCCTCTCCTCTCCTCTCCTCTCCTCTCCTCTCCTCTGTGTTTTGTTTGTTAGTTTATTTTTTGTTTTTGTTTTTGTTTTTTATTTTAATTAGAAGATGACAGCAGAACAGCAGAACCATAAAGCAGTTGGGCTGGACATGCGGGAATGCTTTCAGGGCAGGGATGAAGTCATGTGTAATGGGACATGGGCAAACAGCGTCACACTGTTGCACTCCACCTCCACTGCCACTTTTAGGTTTGCTTGTTTGCAACAAGAAGATTAAAGAAAGTAACAAGCCCAAACTTGGATTTAGCGCAGAACTCTCACCTCTGAGAGTGCCCCATGTTTTTTGCCAACTCATTTTTTCGCTGTCTTGGTTGTACCTTCCAGTCTGGTTTTGCCTTTGTGCAGGGAGAGGCAGGGCTCCTGGTGAGCTTTCAGTGTCAATAAAGATAGAAGGCATCAGGTAAATCAAACACAGGAGGAGGCAGAGAGGCACGGGGCTGAGGCAGGGGAGCACAGAGACGATTCCAGCTCACGGGCTCTGAGCTGCCTCATGCTGACCCCTGGACTTAGCACTGAATGGCAAAGAAAGGAAGCTGAAGAAGAGATGGCAGAAGGTATCTGAGGTTCCAACACCAATGCCATCACAATAAAAGAGTCACAGTATCTCTTACACAACACAAATGTTGCCAAGGCAGGTCAAGCTGTGGTTCTTTCAAGATCCAACCTCCCCTGGTTTGTTGCTCAGCCCTCAGCTGGCTTCAGATCAGAATAACCCTGAGTTTCCTGGGCCAATGGGCTGATGATTGTATATGGTAAATGTGTCAGAGGTAATTCAACAACCTCATTTTGAGTGGCGACTTGATTGACCTGTGACTTCTGCACCACAGTGCCACTACAGCTATTTTTAGTGCATATCACTGGCAGCAACTGGCAGCAACGAGGCATCAGATAAATACACCCAGCATAGAAATGCAGTGCTATCTCTGCATCTCCACTGCTTTCCACAGGTATAAACCCACGCAGATCACTCCTGGTGAAAGCCCACTGACCTTTCTATCTGTGTTATGCCCTATCTGCACAGCCAGTTGCTGTGGGAGTGCCCTTCCCAGGCCAGGATGCATCCTGCTTGTTTGCTGCTTTCTTATCTCTCAGCAGAAACAAGGAACTGACAGCTCACCTCTCGCAGTGGGGCTGTGTTGGGCTCTCAGCACACCCAGGCTACAGAGCCCACCTGTGCCACTGTGTCAGCAGACCTCAGCTGCTCACAGTGCCCGGCGAGCAGCGTGCCTGGTGCAGGAAGGCATGCATGTGGAGGTGGGGTGTGCTTGTACAAAGCATGAACACGGAATAATGCACGTCAAGAGGCAAATACACACCAGGAAAGTGTTTTGCTCCACCCAGCTGCCACCCGGCTGTCACCTGTAGGGAGCTGCCACTGCTCCCAGCTCTGTGGTGTGGGGTCCCCTGGTCTCCATCTGACTGCAGGCTGCTCCCAGCCCCTGCCCTTCAACCCCCTCTGCCCTCTTCCTCATATCACCCCATGATTTGCTGACGGTCTTAACAGTAAACTGGGACACAGGGAAAAAGATCACCAGAAGTATTTCATCACATCTACCCAATGCAGGGCGACCCGAAGCCTGGGTTTGTTTCCCCAATTCAGAGGAAGTTTTTCCATGACATTTTTACTTAAAACCTGACCAAATCCCCAGGTGGTGTTCCATGGGCGGTGTGCGTTATCCTGAGACGGACTCAGCTCTGTCTCAGTGGGTGACGTCCTGTAATCAGGTGCTCCCAGGAAGCCCCGCGCTCCATGTGACACCAAAGAGCACCAACTGCGTGGGATTGGTTGGGAGAACACAGAAGCAGAGGATCGTGGATTTGGCCAAATGTGCTCATGCATCACTTTGTTCCCCATATTTGTCCCTCGGGTCAGTTAAGCTGCTGTTTAAGGCAGTATAAGATGGTTTCACTCCAGTGCTGTGCTGGCTGACACCAGGCTGCATGCAGTGAATTGGGGGTGAGGAGAGGGTCCCATCCCTACACATGCCTGGATATCACAGCTCTGCTGGGGGAGCACAACTGCAGGACAGAGCAGATGGGATGCAGTGTGGCTTCAAGGTGGGGAAGAGCAGGAGCATGGTGAGAGTCAGGCCTTATCTGCTTCCCCACCATGCCACCTGCTTCCTTCCAGTGAGGCACTGTCACCCCCATGCCCACCAGCGCCCGGCAGCCCCTCCAGGCTGAGCACCACACGTGGTAGTTCCTCCTTGCCACCAGTGCCAGGTTTCAGTCCCTCCCTGTGCCTCCTGGTGCCCTCACAGCTGGGCTATAGGGCTGTCCCGCAAACCTCCCCTTCCATTCCCCACTCCTTCCCTTCGCTGCCTGCCTCCCCTCTCCCTCTGCAAACTCCGCTCTCATCCATGTCCTTTCTCGTTCTCTTCCCTGCTCCCCTTCCCCCATTAAACTCAGAAACAAGGATTCTGCTTTGCACTGGATCACCCGGGTACATGGAATAGCTGCAGAGCCACCCCATCCCCTGGGAAACCCAGGGCTCCCGGCTGTGAGCACCCAACCACTGCTCCTGGGGCACTGCGTGTGGCTCTGAGTGGCTCTGGGCAGGAAGGGGTTAATGCAGAGCGGCGCAGGCTCAGCCCTGGCGACAAAGGCAAACACCAAAAAAACCCAGCTTCTCCTGTGCCTGCATCCCTGGGGGTACAGCGCCCACTGCGAGCCCTTTCCATTTCTTATAAATGGCTCTCTTACAAAAAGGAAGTCTGGCTGAAGCACATGCAGGGCAAAATGTGAAAAATGTTGACACTGTGCCCAGTGAGGTAATGCTCACAGGCACTCCGATCCTCGGGCTGCAGTAAATACATCCTGGGATGGGCTGCCTGCAGCTTCCTGGAATCCAAAATCTCTATCTCAGGACAAGAAATCAGTGCGGTTCTCCTCACTGATGACACAGCCGATTTTCAGACCAAACCAACACGAGGTTCTGTGCTCAGGTTGGTGGGAGAAAAAGGAAATGCTGTGAATTTCACCCACGCCTCCTGAATTTCCCCACTCCCTGCTTTTCTCTGAGCCTTGCAGGAAGAGATGGCTCTTCCACAGAATGTTTGCAGAGCAAAGCCCGGTTTGCAGTGCAGTGGATCCCATGTGCTACAGCTGCAGCGCATTTGCCTAATGAGGGACAGAGCTGCAGCTGCTCAGACCTCCCTGGCAGGGGTGGGCATTGGGCTGTGGGAGAATTTCCTTGTATGGCACTGATGTAAGCAGGGCTGGTAGCAGCAGAACATGGGAGCTGTACTATGGGGGCTGCCACCCCGTGCCCCCTGCACAGGTTGGAGGCTGCTGGCTGCCACCCCACACCCTGAGCACCCCACATCCCATCCTGCAGCTCTGCAGAAGAACTCATCACAAAGTGCAAGATGCACTGCAGAAGCTGTAAGCATTTCACCCTCTACTCTGCCTTGGGGAAGGAATGAATGGGTATTGCTTTGTTTCCAAACCTCCATCCCCTCCTATTGCAAAGGGGCTGCCAAAAAAGAAATTGTTGCTGTTGCCTTGTAGAGCTCACCCTGTTGGCACAGTGTACACTGTGGGGCAGAGGAGTGAAGGTTGGGAAGCATTGGGGCAGTGCTCTGTGCTCAGCTCCAGGGGAGGAAGCTCCTGCACAGTGGGAACCCCAGCCTGACTGCCAGGCTGCCGAGGAGCATTGGTTTTGTACTGGGAACCTCAGGGGGCGATGACAGTGAGGACTGAAAATAAGCTGTGTCCAGCATCAGGTGTTCAAACATCTGTGTTTTCTTCCTTATTTTTTACAAACAGTTATTTGTCGGCTGTTAACTTTGATGCAGCCTTTTCTGCCCAGTTACGGCCCAAAGGAGAGACCAGCAGCCTTATTTGATAACAGTGCATTTCTCATGGGTCGTGCAGAAAAGACTCATCCCTGGAGCTCTTGGAGCCTGCAGCAGGGTTCAGCCCAGGCCTGCTGGTTACACCCCACTGTGCTGAGCCAGCCCAACACCAATTGGGTGCCAGAAAGGGAAACGCTGAGCTCAGTGTCCCACAGAACCCTGCAGAGCTCAGCTGGGTGGTTCAGCAGCAGGGCTCATCCACGTGCTTCTCCCCACAGGGAACTGGGGGCACTCCTGGGCAGTACCTGGATGAACCCCCAGGGATGGGGGCACTATGGGAGCATCTGTCCTATGCAGATCTCTGCTCAGACAGCTTCACCTTCCCCTGCTGTGCAGCTGTGATTTCTTCTGAGAAAGACATAACGATGTAGGTTGCTCTGAAAGTAATGCCTCCTATCTATTGCCAGAGAAAGTACAATGGATAGAAAGAGGACAATAACTCTATTTATTAGAGCGAATTCTCAGCTACAAAACACTGTTTTTCAGCACAGCCACCACCATTAGCTACGCATTTTCACCAGAGATGAATAAGAGGCTGCACACTGTGCTCATACAGATCTGCCCCAGCAGAGGTGCCTCACTATCACCACTGCTGCAATGCACCCCCACTGTGCTCACATCCACTCTTTGGTCAATGACTGTGGGTGTGTGGGAAGGTTCAACCCCTACTGCTGTACCACCGACATTCTCCTCTGGCATTGTGGGCCAACAGAATAAAATAGGCAGCATTATTTTTGCATCTATCCATGTGTCTATTCGTAGCTATACTAACAATTGCTCTGTAACCAATGGAGACCAACGCACCAGCTGCCCTTCCTCGGCCAAAGTCCGGTAGCCGCTTGGCTGTAGGCAGCATGGGGTCACCCCAACCTCTCTGAGAGCCTGCACAGGACAAAGAACCCAATGCGTTTGCCACCTGAATCACCCCTCGGTGCGTGACATCCCCGATCTGCTCATGGCCGTTCGCGTGTTCTCAGCACGGAACCGCCGACGGATGGGGCAGGAATGCAGAAGTCACCTTTTGGCCCGCGGCACTTCGGGCGCTCGGGGCAAATGTGCGTGTGCCACCTGCAGCCCCGGCGGGACGCCAGCGGTCACACCCCAGGCGGCAGGCATCCCAGCGGTGCTTTCCGCCGTGCATCCTCCCGCAAGAATAACATTTTATTAACGTTATTTTATTACCGTTATGTCATTGATTATGTTATTAATTTCCTCTCTGTCTCTCTTTTTGTCTTTTTTTCTTTCTTTCTTTTCTTTTTTTTTTTTTTTCTTTTTTTTGGCGAAGAAGCGATCCGCCCTTTCGTTCCCGGACGAGCCGAGGGGAGGCACCGCTCCTCCCGTCCCACCGCCGCCCCGCGCCGTTCCCTCCGCCCCCGCCGCCGAGTTTCGGTTCCCCGCGGGAGCGGCTCCGACCGCTTCCGGGAATCGGCGGTACCGCGCGCGGCCGCCAGGGGGCGCTGCAACACGCGGCGGGGCCGGGCCGGGGGAATCCCACGCGTGAGTCAGGGGCCGGGAGCGGCCGGGACTGCGCTCCGCCCGCCGGGAAAACCCGCGCGGAGGGAAAAGCCCCGCGGCAGCGGGAGGGCTGCGTGGAGCCCCGAGGCGTTGTGCCGCCACCCCCGGAGCAGCGCCCCACAAAAAGAACGACAAAAAAACCCCAAACCCTGCGCCCTTTTGCTCGCAGGGTGCGGGATTGTGCCCGTGGATGCGCGGATAAGGAACGGATTCTATCGTTATCATCCACAAACGCCCTGCGTGCGGTATTTATTCATTGCCTTGCACACATCATTTGTCCCGCGCATCTCTGCCGTTATTCCACAGCGATAACCGTGAGGGTTTAGCAGAGCAGGGCCACCCCTGGGCCACCCCGAGGTTGGCACTCTGACGCAGCAAAACAGGCTGTTCATTCCGAATTGCTTCTCTACAAGACGCTCTCTCCGCATGTTGACACTAGGGGGTGTCTCACCCGTCCAACATAAATTCAAGCTCTACAGACCAAGCACGGGGCGCCTCCAGTCCAAGCCATGGGAGCAGTGCCACCCTGTGCAGCCTTCCTCCTGCTGAGCCAGCAGCTCTCCTTGGCAGCTGGCACCGCTCTGTTGGCTGCCTGGCTCTGGATTGCACTGCTCAGCCACGTCACGGACACCGGCGTGCCCACAGCTTTAATGTCAGTCAGTGAACGGTGCCCTGAGCACAAGCCATGGTCTTCAGTCAGACCCATGGATGAGTGCAGGGGTGCACTGGGAAGGTGAGACCAACATTCCCAGTTTGGTATCATGCAGAAAATGCAGCCCAGGTGCTGCTGAGTCAGAGCTGGGCCCAGCCCAGTGCTGGGATGCTTCCGCCTGCCCACGACCGGCCACCACCCATGGGTTTCTGCTCTGCCTGCTCCATTGCCCTTGCTTGGAAGATTTTGCATCTCAGCTTCTCTTGGCAAGGATTTGTCTGGATGCTCTGTGGGAAGAGAGCACACAGCAGAGCTGTGCTTTGTCAGCTGTATTCTGTAAGCCCTGGCTGTGCACTGGGAAGGTCTGAGAGAGACCTCCATCCAATAACACGGCTTTTAACATCCTGATTTCATAGACAACTGCCTCATTTGCAGGAGAAATAATCATGGGAATAATAATAACATGAAGAGATATACAACTGCTCTCTGGAAATGAGTAATATATCATTACTAGAGTCTGTTAAAATATAATAATTACTTTAACTTGCCTTTTAATAAATAAAACAGCATTTATTTATTTAGTGCTAGAAGAAGTGAGTGGTTTGGAGGTACTTTAGAAGTAGTTATTTAAAGCACAGATGGAACCATTTACATCTGATGCAGGTGGGTGGGGAGGAGGCAGGTGGGCGAGGGGATGTGTTGGGGCAGCACAGCTGCAGTCTGCTTTCTGGGTGAAGCTGAGAGCTATTTTAAATCGAAAAGTCCTCTATTTGGTGATCCTGAAGTCATCCTGTTGGGCTCATTTAACTGCAGGAGGGTGGATTAATTTCTGTTGTAAGCAGTTCTGTCGCAGCTATCTCACTTCTCCTTCAGTGCTCGGTTATTCTTAGTTGTCTTCTCATGGTGTTTTCCATGACTTCATAAAACAGGAGACTGCTGAGGCCTTTTCTTCACCTCTTGAGCCCTTCTGAAGTGCACACACTACTCTCAGTGACATCTGACCTGGGATTTTGGCAGTAAGTATCTATGTGTGTATGCTGAGCTCTTGTTGTGTTGAGATGGTATCAGTAGGCTCATGCTTGTTATGCTAAAATACATGTGTTCCCAAGGCACGTCCCTGTATTGCTCGGTTTGGGGCTGACAGCCCCCCCTCCTGGCATGGCATCAATGGGGTGAGGGATATCAGGGTGAAAATAAGGGCTGGCTGTGGGTGTGGATGAGCACTGCCTATTCTGTGCTGGAATAGCACCAGGTGCAGTGAGAGCCCTGGATGTGATGGGGGCAAGAGGTGATGGATTCACGTTGTGCTCTGGGAGGTTCGGGTTGGACATTAGGACAAAATTCTACTCTGAAAGGGCGGTCAGCACTGACACAGCTGCCCAAGAGTGGGAAGTCACCATCCCCGAGGTGCCCATGAGCTATGGAGATGTGGCACTGGGGGATGTGATCAGTGAGCACGGTGGGGCGGGCTGAGGTTGGGCTTGGGAATCTGAGAGGTCTTTCCCAACCCCAATGGCTCTGTGATGCAGTGAGAATTAAGAAAGAAAACAGTACGGAAAAGAATAAGGATGCGTTTGTCAGCTCCATCCCACGGCCCTGGGGCTGCAGCACCGCGGCTCGCCGGGAGGAGCGCGGGGCCGCCCGCTGTCCTTTGTCGCTGCTGCCATCTGCTGCCCGCGGAGCGACCACAGCCGGGGCCGGCGTTGGGAGCCGATAACCACCGCCCGGCGGTATTGGAGGTATTTTAGAGCACACAGCGCCCGCTGGGGGCCGCGGTCACTCCGCTGTGCAGCCGGGAATCGGGAACCGCTTCGGTTGGGAAGGTCCAATTGTCGCCCATCCCACCGTGCGCACTGAGCCGGGTCCTTCAGGGCCGCATCTCCGGCTCGTGAACTCCGGGCTCTGCTTGGTTGGCAAGGATTGTGCGCTTGTTAGATTTACCTGAGTATGGCAGCAGCTCAGAGGGGACTCTGTGTGTGTGTGTTTGTGGGGTGGGGAGGGGGGAAAATAGAAGGGAGGAAAAAAAAAAAAAAAGAGGCAGAGATGCATTTACACCCTTTATGAAAAG
The DNA here is from genome assembly GCF_016699485.2 of Gallus gallus. Lineage (NCBI taxonomy): Eukaryota > Metazoa > Chordata > Aves > Galliformes > Phasianidae > Gallus > Gallus gallus. The sequence goes on from NC_052544.1 coordinate 16,509,469, forward strand.
TAACAAAAATACAAAATAAATATTTTCTCCAAAATACGTATATCTAAGAAGTACGATATAACTTAGTTGACACCATACATATACACTCAGAGCGATCAAAGCATTCCCGTTGTCACTGCTAGCGTCACAAAACAGGTGCCATCTCACAGAGGCACATATCTGTGTCATTTAACCTTCAGTAGCCCCACCTCCCCCGATCCACAAAAGCTGCAGGTGAAGGAGAACACCAGGCTGCATTTCTCAGTGCTTAAGAAAGGTTGTGACCAGGCTGCAAAGCATCAGCACGGCGTTCTCCTACTGCTTGCCAGTGGGAGATGTAGGTATATGCATAGCAATGCTTGTGCAGGGCATGAAAGGCAGGGCGTTACGTGAAGGTGCATTTGTAGGTCACCCTCATCTGCCTCCAAAGCAGTGGCAAAGCCAGTTCTGAACTAGGAAACTTTTGCTGGTATAATTACACTAATTAATCCTCTTAATTACTGACCCGTTATAACACTGAGATTTTTCCCAGTATAGCCAATACCGATTCCCTGAGGAAGATTAACTATTCTGCGACATTGGTTGTGTATTGGTCTATATGTGGGTTCTTGCTCTTCTAAACATGCTATCAAGAATAATGCCCATCTTAGACCCTGCTGTGCTGAGGTTATGTGATACCAGCAAACATTTCCAGCAGAAACTTGGCCTTAAACCTGAAAACGTGGCTCCTGTGGTTAGAATGTGTGCTGTAGTAGTAGTAGTAGAATGTAGTCCCCTCCTGAGACTGGGGGACCTGCTCTTCCAGAAAGGCAAAGGAAGCACCCATCCCACATCCCAGCGCACTGCTTGGCACTCGTGGCCCAGCAGTGGCCAAGAAAGGGGTGAGATACAAACACCCGTCTGTATCCACCCTTCTGCGGGTGTTCTGAAGTCAACGTGAGCTCTGCATGTGGAACCGGAAGGGTTTGGGATTAGCCAATATTTCCATCGTACCCTGCGCTGTTTGCTTCATCAGCGAGCATCTGCAATTTCATCTACAAATATGAGTGGCTTTTTGGCATCGGTACTTTCTGAGATCCCATTCTGAATGTGAGCCAGCACTGCACTGCTGGATGGAAGAGGTAACCTTTGCAATCTGAACACAAAGAAGGAGCACGTTTAAAACAAACACGTGTTCTGCTGCTTGTTTAAGCTTACGGTGACTCCGGGAAGTTGCAATTTACACTCTTGCATCTCTTGATAATTTTCGGATGAACGTTCTCAGTTTTTCTATGAATTTCTTTACATTCTTCCTTTCTGTGTCACATTCTCCCTGCAAAGTTAACGAAGAAAATGAAATTACTCAGTGTTGAACCGTCATGTTTCTTTTTCACCCTGAAATCATTTTATGGATGACAACATTTTCCTTAAGCTTTAAATAAGCCGACTGTGGCTGCGAATCCTCATTTGAGAGGTTACAACATCAGAAGCGCAGAGCCAGGAGAGTAACGCGAGGATTTCTTCTTCCATGTACTGAACAAATCCACTCCAAAGGTGAATCCCTATTCTGTAGCCACACGGGCACAGCTATGAACCACGGACTGTGTTTTACAGAGCTCTGCTGCACAAGCTCTGATAGACAAGGAATGGATCCCTACCTCTCCTGTCAGTTGTGCTGTGAGGGATGGCCTCAGTTTGTCAAAACTCTGGAAGAAAGTGCCGAATCTCCTCATCTCGGGATTATTTTTCAACAGTGCCGTTCCTTCAAACAATGTTTTGATGCAATTTTCATCCTAGGATGGAAGCAATACCACAACTGAGAAACAGGAATTCCTAACTATAAACTGCAATTAGTTTGCGAAAACATGGAATTTCATTGCCATCCAGCTGGCTGGGAGACAAACACATGGTATTCCTGACTTCCAGACTCTTGCTTGCAAATGGCTTTAGGCGGGCGCATGCGACTGATGCTGATTTTTCTTTGCTCCATGGCAGCGTTTTGCAGTGCCTGGATGGAGCACAGGATCAGTGCGTAGCACAGCCTCTGCTCTTATTGCAGCCTGAAGAGCAGTTTGAGCTCTTACATCTGCTCCTCCAGCTGATAATTCTGGCTGATGCTTTCTGTTTGCGTGCTGCTGGCCCCGGGAGCTGCGACTTTGGAACATGAGAGAAAGAGGCGATAGGAATTCAGAGTCCTCCCAGCTTTAACCCCGTCGTATCTTTGTGCCCAGAGGACAGTGAGTGTGGTGCTGCAGAACTGCCTTCCCTGGGAGCTGATCCTGCAGGCGGGGAGGTGCTGGGGAACGAGCGGAGCACGGAGAGGTGATGGCTGCACTGTCTGGCATGGAGACACCAATGAAACATGCAGGGGAGGAAAGGAGGAGAAGGCGCTGCTGTCAGAAGCAGAAACAGAGGGAAGTGTAACAGGAGGAGAAGGTGAGGAAAATGAAGCAAAAATCATTGCTGGGTGGGAAAACCGCCCCCCTGAGGTGTGGTCTCATTGCTGTGCACTCCTGGATGCTCTGTGGCCCTGAGGACCATTTCGTTGTGCTCTCAGTGGGGAAGCTGCGTGCTTTGGTCGTGCAGCAGAACAAGGAGAAGCGATGGAGCTGGGAGCTTTGCATCTGACTTACAAGGTAATGGCTCGAGTTTGCCAGTAAAAATAAATGAAAGATGAGTTCTGTAGCTGGCTGACATCAGGAATGTGAATTATTCTGCTCTCATAGTAAGTCAATTGCTCGGGTTGTATTGTCACAAATACTCATCTGGCTGTGATATAACCTGAAGAGCTCCCTGCTGGAGTGTGATTTCCCATTAGAACCACAGTTCCAGCCATAGAATGAAGGTCTTTAGCCGTGTCGGCTTGCAGGGAAAGTTGCCAGAGAGGGAATGTGGATCTTTCTGAGCTGCTGAGGAATTTCTGGAGATGCAAAAGGAGCCAGAAAGTGCGTGGAGAGAGATTTGGTCCTCTGTTCTTACAGACCTCTTTCACAGTACTCATCAGTGAGTGATTCGCTCTCAGAGCAGAAAGCACTGCTCAGACGCGATGCAATAATGCAGCTCTGCCTTAATACAGCCCTGCGATCCCTTCACTGACAGCAAAAGCAGAAAAAGACATTTCTAAAAGCAAGCAGAGTGCTCATGCAGGCAGCAAGAAGGACAAGCCAGCGATACAAGCGAGTTCATTCTTCATCCCTTCCTACCACCCTTCGTTTCGGGAGTTAAAGCAGAACGTCGCTCTGTGTGTCCTGCAGAGGTTGTGTAAAACCACAGAAGGAGAACAGTTACTGCATTGCTGTCCTTGGCTACTTTGGCATCACAGCGTGTTTTTTCCTTGACTCAAACTTGATTATTTGAGATAAATTCTTGATAACATTTAATAACATATAATAGCTTAATTTTCAAACTATTTGTTGTTATATATAGGTGGAGTAGTTTAGGAGATCATTCAGAAAACTTTTAAGGTAAAGTTCCACTTACATCTGCAGAAACTGGAGTTTCAATCCTCAGATTCTGAAAAAAAAAAAGCAGTATTAATTAAGCATTTCAAATATCATCATCATTAACACTAACAAAAATAAGGCATGGCATAAAATGATTGCTTGGCTCTCAATAAAAGCTAGACATTCAGAGAACTATATGTGTCTGTATGTGTGTGTGTGTGTGTATATACGTGTGTGTGTGTGTGTGTGTGTGTGTGTGTGTGTATATATATATACAGGATATATATATACACACACCAACACATCCAACCATTGAACAGAAGTAGAAAATGGAACTTACCAGCATGTCCACTGACTGATAGATTTGCTGTAGCCACGTCTGTAGCTCAGCCAGGTTGCTCCGCAGAGGAGTGGCAGAGATGCCCACGGTGAGAAGCAAAAGGTACAGATGGGTCCTCATGGTCCTGATGTGCTCAGAGAAGCCGTGGGTGCCTCTGGAGCCGTCTACCATAGCATGGCCCCTCGACGGGGAAATAAATAGTTTGGGCTGATGTTAGAAAAAAAAAAAAAAAAGGCCATTTGTTGAGACCTTCTGGAAATTCTGTGATTAATTTTTGGGTATACTCCTTACCAAGTCAGCATTTCCATATAAGTAGGTAATAAGGAGGCAGGGATGTGGCCTCTTTCTACTAGAATCAGCTACGCATGGGATGACCCAATGCGTGGCCAGCCAGCTTTTATCCTCACTACGCTTCTCTAGAAATGGGAGCCTGATAACTGCATGTGATCATCTGATAGGCAATGAGAAAGATGAAGTCTCAGAGTAAAAATAACTGCGGAGAATATGCGGACTAATGCCTGGAAAGGAAACCAAGTTCGTGTAATACTTCTGATAACGTTTTATCAAATCTCAGATATTCCTTTAGAATTGAGTAGCTTGCATCAGATGGTGGTGATGGTGCGTGGAGCAAGAAATGTGCAGATGTGGCACTTGAGGGCACGGCCCGATGTCACGGTGGGGCTGGGTTGGGGTTGGACTTCTCTAGCACTTCTCCAAGTCTTCTCCAACCTTAATGGTTCTATGGTTTTATGTGCAAGGGTGGTCATGTTGGGTGGGCACTGGGAGCTCCACATCAGTAGCAGGCTGTGGTGGGCTGGGGTGAGGCTATATTGGTAGCCCCCGGAGCCAGCACCTAGGTGGCAGCAGGGACAGGGATGTGCTCGGTGTGCCGGGGTCACATCCAAGTGTTTGCTGGCTTGAAAGTATTGCATTTCTCTGCCTAAGACCACTATGGCCAATGAGCAAGCCCAGTGACCTTGTTCTGTTCTACATGCACCTGAGCTCAGACCTGACACAGCTCCTGTCCCTGCTGTGCTCTGACTGCTCAGAGGAAGTGGTGGTGAACCTCAGGGCCCCGATACATCTCTTTCTATTTAGCATCACCTGTAATTCTTGGGCATTGGGAATGATCATCCTGATTTTAAAACTTACAAGCTGTGTTGACAGCAATCAGCTTGCAGCTTAGTCTGAGATACGCTGCACAACCACGGCTGACTGTTGACTTCCCCTACTCAAAGTATTGAGATATCAAGGCAATTACTCATAATTGCTGTGGCATTGGGCTCAGGGCCATAGGGCTGGGCTGCTAGCCCTGCTGCTGCTCATAGGGCTTGCATTGTGGCTGCTGCTACCCAGGCAGCAGAGACATACACCTGCTGGAGTGTGTCCAGAGGAGGGCCACAAAAATGGTCCAAGGGATGGAATGCCTCTCCTACGAGGACAGGCTGAGAGCTGGGGCTGTGCAGATGGAGAAGAGGAGCCTGTGACCTGAGAGCAGCCTGCTAGTATCCAAAGGGAAGCAACAGGAAAGAAGGGAACAGACTCTTTAGCAGGGTCTATGGTGACAGAACAAGGGGAAATGGTTTCAAGCTTAAAAGAGGATAAACTTTAGTTGGCTATAAGGAAAAAGTCTTACGCAGTGACGGTGGTGAGGCACCAGAAGAGGTTGCCTAGAGATGTGATGGATATCCCATTCCTGAAGACTTTCAAGGTGAGGCTAGATCGGGCCCTGGGCAACCTCATCGAGCTGTGCAAGTCCCTGTTTGTTGTGGCAAAGTTGGACTGGGTGGCCTTTAAAGGTCCCTTCCAACTCTAAGGACCTGATGTTTCTATGGCAGGGTTAGCTCCCAGAGGAATGTGATTTATACTTCACTTTCTCATGACCATCACATGTTTTTGTTACATTCTCCAAGACAGTAAGACTTTTCAATGCAGAGGGAAGGCACCACAAACACTAACAAAATGGGTAGGAATAGAAATAAGCAAAGAAAATGTTTCTGAAGAAGTTTTGTAGGCAGCAGAAAAAGGCGTAACACTCACACCTAAACTTTTGGGTTGGTCTAAAGGAGCTCCTTTGAATTTGGAATGATCAGGACTATGGAAGTGAATAGAGAATAATTTGGGTGCTGTGTTGTCAGGAAAGGTGGCTGCTGGGCACAAGGGCCATGTGCTGTTGTGTGCTGCTCTCACCATAGGCTCTGTGTGCTGGCACTGTTAGCTGCGAGCTATTTGCAAGCTACCTTTTGCTTGTTCATCTAGATAAGCACAGAGATGCAATGCTCAGATAAGCACTCTTGGTTGATGTGAGAAGTAACGCAGCATGGATGTGGTGAGCAGCTTGTGCCTCTCCATCCCACCAGGCCCAAGAAAATGGAAATCTCTGAAAAGCCGGGCAGGCTCCGGCTCCTTTCCTCCATCATCTTTCCAATGAGGATGGTGACAGCTGCTCAGTGCCATGCGCAGGGGCTGGGGCTGACAGAGACGTGGCAGAGCTGGCTGAAGCCCCACAGAGGTGATGCCTGGGGTGTCCCCTTGCCCCCCGCATTGTGGGCATGGGGCAGCCCCTGGGATGGATGAGCAGTGAGAGCACTGGGGATGTTTTGCTGGATAATGAGACGTGGGAGGCTAAGAGGAGCCTTAGGGCAGGGTGATGGCATTTGTAAGAAGCTGTGCTGGGTCCTTACCCACCTTATCAGGAAGAGCAAGCAAGATGTGTGAGGAGATCACAGGGCTTCAGAGATCTTATCTTTTTTTTTTCAAATCCATATTCATAACAGGGCAACCTTTGGGTTATGTAACCTCATGCATGGAAACTGCGTATTATCAGCACACTTCCTCAGTGAGTGCTGTGTCAATGCATTTTCTCTGTGCCCCGGGTGGCTCTCAGCACCCCACCACCAGCTCAGAATTCAGACCCAGCTGAGCTGAGAAATTTTGTAAGAACTGCAATTGGTCCAAATAACACGAGATAAATCCTTGTCTTGGGAATAATATATTTCTGTAGCATTCTGTGGGAGTGACAGCTTTCTGGAAATGCCTTGCACGTTGTCCAAGCAGCTTTTGAGAACAGCTCCAACTGTGCCAGGAAGGGGACCGGGGCCAGGGATGTAGGGGTGTGGTGTGTTATGGGTGCCCTGCAGAGCTGCTGTACAGCTGGCACTTAGGGTTTTGCCAAATACATTGCAAGAGAGTGAAGGATGGAACCAAATGGACTAACAAAGGATTTCACTTTCCCTTTTTAGATGTGGAATCACCAAAGTTAGACAAGACCTCTCAGATCCCCAAGTCCAACCCCAGCCCACCCCCCCATACCCGCTGACCGCGTCCCCCAGAGCCACAGCATCATGTTCTGGAGCACCTCCTCCACTCCCCGGGCATCCCTGTGCCACTGCTCTGTTGGAGGAGAAATGTTTCCTAATTTTTCCACACCGAGAGATGCATAGCAAGGAGAGCCAGGTTTTGCCAGTCCCTGGAGTGGTATGAGAGACATCGCTCTGGAGGAAAAGAGAAAACCTTGGCTGGATGGATAACCCAACCCTATTTTGCTTATTTGTGGCCCACTGTTACTTCTTGTGAGAGACAAAGTAGGGTCCCTGGGCTGGAGAGAGATCCGCACAGCACCAGGAGCAGACAAGAAGTGCAAGCAAAGAGGGATGCAGGGGATGGAAGATGACAGAGGAAGCGGCTGCTGCTCGGATCCCTGCCAAAGCTGATGAGATTGGCTGCTCTCTGTAGCGCGACCGCTATCAGACACAGCTCGAAGCAGAAAACTCTTTGGTGTCACAGGAAATGTGGGCAGAAGAAGAGTTAAGAAATAACTCAAACCACGGCCCCACAGCTCCCTGAAGTGACCTCACGGGGGAGCAGCAGCAAGACGGATCCTTTGGCTTTCCACGTTTCCTCCTGCAGCTTTAACGTCTCTCCTCGTTCCTAAAATCCTTCAGCTGCTTCTGCCAGCAAATGAATTTAGTGGGAATCCGGAAATCCGCGATGATAATTCTTACAGCTCAAACAGCTCCGATCCTTTGTCTCTGCTTCTTTATTCTCTGTTTTGCGATTTTTATCATCGAAGTAGCATGCTGGGTTTCAGCTCCCACACCGTAAATGACACTCTGCAGAAACAGTCTGGCTCTGCGTCCCCACCTCCAGCAAGAGCTCCCCGAGCCCAGGCTCTGCCAAGGTCACTTTTTGCATGTAGGCACCTTGAGGGTGGGCACATAGGGCCTCTACCAGTGTGGTGTCAAGGTGCTCCAGAATGGTGTAGATGTGACATGGTCAGTGGGCACGGTGGGGATGGGTTGGGGTTGGGCTTGGGGATCTTGGAGGTCTTTTCCAACCTGGGTGGTTCTGTGACTCTGTGTTTCCAGGAGAGCAAAATGAAAACAGATTTCCCTCTGGCTGCAAGAGAACAGTGAAAGAGCACTCTTCTGTTTATGAGCTGAGCTTTCACGTGGTTGCATGATAAATTGCTGCAATCAGAGCTCTTCTGCTGTAAAGCTGCCTTAACTCCACACATCCTTTAAGCAGTCAGCAGTATTTGTCTGTGCTTGATTCAGGAGTTCTGGCCTTGCATCAGTGAGTGACATCAGTCCCACCCATCGTGTTGCACCATGTATTCTTCGTGTTTTAACAGGCTTTGGAACGAATGTTGGAAGGTGAGCTTCAGGTGCCACCTGTAATAATGTTACAGTCACGCAGTAATGATTGATGGAAAGGTTTTGTTTTGTTTTGTTTTTTAAATAGGACTGTATGGTTTCTGCAAACACTGTGCTTGCTTCACTCATATTTTATCATTTTATGCAGAAAACTAGAGCAAATAGTAAAATATGAGGGGGAAAAAAACAGGGCTCTCCATCCTTGACTCAGTCGTAGCCATCGTGCATCGTTATAATTGCACATGCAAGCTGTTGTTTGAGTGCTTCATGACCTCTCCATGGATCGAGCTTCCCAGCTGCTGCATCTCCGGGATGCAGTCGCCTCCTCAGAAGCTGAGTCACCTCCCCGGTGCTGAGTCACCCAGCTCTGCTGCGGGCGGCACCTCCATGTGTCAGAATGCTTCGAAAGTGTTTGGCTCTCCTGCAGCTGCTACATCTGTCAGGGTGACTAACAGAGCAGACAAGTGACTTGTGGGGCAGGTCAGTGCTTCGTAAGTTTCCTCTGGTTTTGTGTCTCTTAGCTCCTGCTGAAGTTTATAATTCATCATTCCAATGCATTAGCCACCTTCACACTAGCAATAACAATGTCTGGTTTTATTCTGGTTTATCTCACCCCAAGATGGGAATCCCCTTGCTGTGCTCTCAGGACCTGTGGAGTCACCCTCAGTTCCCAGCCACCCTTCCGATCCTTTATGTGTCACTTACGGTGTATCTGTTACCATCTTCACAAAGGTCTGCTTGTTTCTTGAACTTACTGTCTCAGAACCATTCTGGTTGGAAAAGACCACTTGGATCCCCAACCCACCCCACCGTGCCCACTGCCCGCATCCCACACTGCCACATCCCCACGTTTGGGAGCACCTCCAGGATGGTGACTGCCCACACCCTGTGCAGACCTGTGCCTGTTCTGACCGCTCTCTGGAGAGGAGAGTTCTGATACCCAAGGATGGTTCTGTGACCATCCTGCAGGGACAGGGACTGATTGGCACTGATAAACTGCTTTGTTTCCCCGAGCCATCAGTTTTTCACCTTTCTGTCAAAAGCTTTTTCTTTTTAATATAAACTTTACAAAACAGAGGTGTGTTTGACTAGGGTTACTCGAGCTCTACTTGAACCTAAGAAAATGGAATACAATGGCTGGAGGGAGAAAACACTGCAGACAAGCTGGGAGGACGCTGCTGTGTTCCGGAATTGGTCAGTGGGCTGAGCTGCTCACTGCCCCCACGGGGTCACCTATTGGGTAAGAGTCACGCCCTCAGTTATCCCAAACACTCAGGAAACTTAAAAATCTCTGGAGTTGTTCCATGTTTCAACACAACTGCAGTTAGGCGTATTGTTCATCATCCTGGTTAACCTCACATACTTTGCAGACAGCACATTCATCACCTGCAAGCCAAAAGGATCTGTAGTCTGCTGCTTTAATAAAGGCACTATTCACTGACAGCCCCGAGAGCCCATCTGAGCATGGCTGGATGAACTGGGTGCTGTGCTGACTGTGAATCCATAATCACGACAGTTATTCTGTTATATGTGACCGGACTTGCAGCGCTGCATTGGGCATCATGCAGACTAAGCTCAGCCAAACACAACCCCTCATCCACCTGAGGAGAAGCTGGGAGGAGAGTTTTCTGCCCATCTCCTCTGTTCTTTTCATACAACAGCTTCAGTATCTGGAAGAATGTAATGTTTTTATTCAGGAAAAATAGTTCCACTCAGAGTTTCATCAATGGTTTTATTCCAATTATTATCACTCATAAAAACACAGCAGGATTAGTTTAAGTTCTTACTTTATTCATTATAACTTTGAACATCTGGGCTCCATACAAAATATAAAAGCTCTCTATAAATTAAATAAATACATTAATAGCTGCAGTAGGAAATTATAAATATCTGATGATCCTATGTAGAGCATCCACGCTCCGTCGCGCTGTCTCCCGGTGGAGCTGCTGTGCCGTACTCTGCCAGCCCTCCCTGTAGTGTTGGCACCTGGCAGCTCTCGTGCAGCCACTGGAAAAACCTCTTGTAGTGCCCCAGGGCACTCTGCAGGGGCTTCTCTATTGTTTTACAGCGCCGATTTCCCCTGGGTTCCTAGAATAACAGTGGTAGCAGGTAATAGTGATAATGAGATTAAGGAGGAGGAGGATGAAAAGAGCACAGTGGTGGTGGCTAACACTTGTTGTTCAGGAGAGACCTGAGAGGCCTAACCTTAATGAGAAGAAAAGAGACACAATGAATGAGCTGGTAGAAGACTAGTGAAAACCAGGAGTACTTCCTCCTGACTTACTTTGCTTACTGAGCTGAGGCTTAGGGCCCCTTCTTGTTTGTCTTCGGGCCAGTGGCCAGCCCAGGATTTACATGAGGGTATGCACTGTTTGGAAAGCTGTACGTTGCTTCCCAACTGCATGACCTTCATGTAAGCAGGTTTACACAACCATTGCTTAATGGCAGCCATAATACTCAACAGTGCAAGATTAGGAGTATTACAGAGGTAATGCCAAAATTTTGCCATTGACATTATTGGACCAAGATGTTCAGAGGTGTTTAATCTTGCATGGTTTGAAAACAGATGAGTAATCCCGTCACAGTGATTTCTAATTTTTACCCATGTAATCAGTGTCGATAGTAGTCAAGAAACTTACTGTATGCTCCCTGTGGAAAGCTGCTATTATGTAGCGTGCGTTACCCTCCATCAGAGAAATATACGTTCTCATCTGGCACTTCTTCAAGTAGCTGCTGGTATTCAGCTGTGCCATGGTTCTATTCAGGTGACTGCCAACACAGCTGCACTGAAAAAGCAATCAAACAACGGCAAAATTGCATTATGTCACAGGAGTTAAAGTTCATCTCACTAAATTCAATAATGAACTGCTTGGAAATAGAAACATCGGTTCCCTGCTCTATTTCTGTATGAGTAAGAAGGGGATGCTTTCCTGTACTTTCTGGGATTGGAAGGTAAAGAATCTAGAGGAAGAAACAAGCAGTCAAAAAAAAGCAGATCACTATAAAGGAAATACAAACCAATGCAGCAGCAAAAGTGGTAAACAGGAATAGAGGCTGTTTGGGTTATTTCAGCGAGATCAGAGCGAGTGGCCCGAGGAGATGAGATAAGATCTGCTAATTGCCTCTGAGCTGCATCCTCTGTGCAGGACAGAAGCATCACACCCATCTGTCTATCAGCTGCTGCTCTTCATCTTCTTTAAAACTGCAAACAGGCCATTTTTTTCCCTGAAATCAAGGCCTCCCAGCAGCAGACCGCCCGCTCTTGGTTACGCTTCATGAGGCTGTGGTCATTTACAGAGCCTGAGAAACCTGTAGGCCGTGGGATGAAACCACCGATCGGCACAGAGGGCTATGTGGGACAGCTTGTGCCTGCACGCTGCAGCCTTCAGAGATGAACTCTGCTGTGCTTTGCAATGCCCCGCTCCTCTGCCTGCCCACAGGTAAGAACATGGCAGCACGTCTGTATGAGCACTGTTCCCTGCCCCAAAGGGCAGCGGGTCCCACTCCGGGATCAGACATCAGTGTTGAGAACAACCTTGGTGCTGTTCTTTCAGAGGGCTCGTGAGACTGGCTTCAGCAGGACTGTGACAAAGGCTCAAAGGCCCAGGCCTCACATTTTGTTACTCCTCTGCATAACTTTCTGTACATGAGAAACCTCACTGAGCTGCTCATGGGAACACCACCAGCACACATAACCCAGTTTTGAGATGCTGGGTCTCTCACAGTGGTCTCTTCCTCCAGATCAGCTACAAACCATCCCTATTTTCCAAATGATTGCAGCAGCAGCAGCAGAACAAGAGAACTTTTAGAAGCCTTACCTGAAATCTCCCCCCAGGAACTTGAACAAAAACCTGAAGTCAAAATAAGAGAGAGAGGGAGAGAAAGAGCACAGTGTTAGAAGGCATTTCTAAGAGACTGCCATTCCGCTAAGCATCTCTATCTACCTATCTCCTTCATCGGGTTTTCTATTTCTGAACTTCCTTTGGGGACACAACAGCAGTGCCAGCTTCAGAGGGGAGGCTGACATGCGGCTGCTCCAGCAGCCCGGGTTTAGCAAATAAAACACAGGAGATGCACTGGAGCTGCTGCCAGCCCAGACACAATTTCCCTCCCCCCCATCAAGTAAACTGTAGACGATAAAGAAGAAAAGAGAATGACCCACCTCCTTGTTGGCCAGCTCCGCTAATTTCTTCAAGTTCTCTTGAAATTCCCTTATTGCACTGCCCATAGAGACAGAGAAGCAGCAACTCAAGAAGAAAAAGTAGAAAAACAGCATTTTTGCTTCCAGGAAAGCTACGTTTGATTTAAGCCTTTTTAATGCCATACGCTGCCTATATATACCCAAGAACACCTTGAATACTAAATTGAAAGGAAAATTTTCTTGTATAAGAAAAGGCACAAGAGCACTGTGAAAATTATTGTAGGCATTGTGGGATGCCTCCGTGGGGACAGGTTGGGGGTTTCCTTCCCTCTGACATCAAGAAGGGGAAATACCTTTGTAGATAAGAGATGCCGTTTTCTTACACTATATCAAAAGCTCATCACAGGAAATAGGAGTATTCCTTGTATAACACATACATTTATGTGGTTCTATTCTTCTTTTTGCATCCTGTAATCAGACTGATGGAGATCTGGAAACCTCAGTAGTTCTTACGTTCCACCCAGCAATGTAACCCCCTTTGTTCAATAGGGTTTTCTAAAATAAACCGCTGTTCTAGGTTTAGTACAAAATGATAGCAAATAGACATACACAGACCCTAAATCAACTTAACAAATTTGACTTCTTTAGTCTTCCTCCATCGCCCTTGCTGTTCATCAGCATATGGTGTAGAGGTGGGAAAAGCATGGGTTTAGCTATGAACAGCCAAATTGTAAAAGCTTGGTAGAAATAAGGGTAGTAATTAGCAGGCTTGGCATCAAGTAAAAACCTTGCTTGAATTTGAGACGTCCTGTAACGGTAGTGGAAAAACTTGATGTGTGAATAAATGGCTAAACACCAGTTCCATATGGCTGGCAAGTGTTTGTGAGAGGGTAAGAATCAGTCACAAAAAGGTTACAACTTTCCAGCAAAATCAAGCTAATCACTGAAAATGTGAGAAGAGTCATCTGCTTTTCCATAGCCATCTGCATGGGGGTCACAGACAAAGGAGACCTTCTGCATGTCAAGGAACTCATTGGTACCTGATCTTATGAACAAATCTATTTGTCTTGTTGAAAATACTGTTCAAATTATTGAAACTTTGTACAGAATTTTTGATCTTAAAATACATATTTTTCTCCCAAAATTCAACACGAAAAGTACAACTCTCTCAAATGGATCTTATGATTCAAACTGAAAATCTCCTTATTCAGAGTTCTATTAAAAACACGAGCACAGACATTGGCATGTCTACTACATCATGTACTATTAGTATATTTTGCTGTGTCTAAGAAAAATGTGACACAGCTCTTAGGTATGACCTGCAGAGGGACAAGACACACAGGGCTTGTGATAACTGCAGACTTTGGCCCATCATCACCACTGAAGTTGTTTGTATCATGGTATCAATGAGTCTTGTGGAAGAATGTGAAGAAAGAGTAGTGACATTACAGGGGGTATGTGGGAGTGGAGTGGAAAAAACGCATGAAGGCAACATAGGATAAGAGCCTCCCAGTAAGATTCAACTAACTGATGCAAAAAGCACCTAAAATCCACATGCAAGGTTCCATTTTCCAGCTGAGCACAAAGATATCATCAGAATGCCTGTGTGTGCCCTGTAGAGCAGAGTGAAATAAGAACTCGTGGCACATAGAAGGAACACAGACCAGATAAATGAAGACATCGTAGTGGCTAAGAAATTGTCAGTGAAGGATGGGCAGTAGAATGAAAAATACTTATAAAATGCTGTGAGATGGACAGTGAGTGAAGAGCAGCATCTGCAGCAACAGAGCTGACTGCAAAGGAATGAGGATGAACCACAACGATTTGGCAGCTCTCGGGTAGAGTGGGAGCTGCTGGTGGCTGTGGCACTCCTCCAGGCATGGCTGGGATCTGAGCTGTTTTCAGACCAGGAGATGGTAACAGCTATCTCCCTCAGTCTCTATGAAGTGGTGAATTCAGTTATGCACAAAACACAATTTAGACTGCTGAAAGCTGGCTGTAGATCAGGTTTGGAAATAAACATGTTAATGCCATACGAGTAAATGGTACCATCAGACAAAAGGTAACATTGGCTTTTACTGCTTCCCTTTCTTATAATCCCTCGCTATCTTGGAGCAGGTCCTTGACCAGGTACCTGCAAAGGAGCAGATGCTCTCCAATACCCTCACATGTGTGACTTCTGCTGTTGGCTTTGGCAATATTGCTCAAGCCTGTTGTGCCAGTATAACACGACAGTGGAGTGAATGCTGACCTCTTCATGTCTCAAGATCTGTAGCGGTCTGATCACATTTGTGAACCTTCTTTGCAACCAGGAAAAGCAGGATTATCACCAGATGGCAACCATAGATGAAGTCTGAATTGTTAGCCACAAAACCACCTTCTAGCTGCCAGTTCATGATAAGGCCCGGGCTAACTTCCTCATTGTTAATTTGCCATTCTTTTTAATTGCAGATGATGTTGGGATTGAATACAAAGGGCTGTTCCCAATGTTGGCATCAGTTGTCTAGCCATGAATTTGATCAGTGCAAGATTGCTGCCTTGTTTCCCTTCATGCAGTAAGCAGAGCAAAGTTACTCGTCCAATTCAGAGATGGCTGAAGTACAGCCAGCTAAATTCCCCAGGCTGGCAGCTGGCCTGGTTTACCCAAAGTCAGCCCTGGAAACAGAAAGAAAGCTGCAGAGAAGGGAGGAAAAGGCAGCGCTCTGGTTTTCTGTGTTCTGCCTGGACCTTCTTCTAACTGGGAGACAAATAGAGGCTGTTGAGCAGAGAGGAAGAATTGCTTCTTGCAGTGGGTATGGGAGATCAGCACTAAGGGGCCCTAGAAAAAATAAACTTGAGCACCGAGAGAGAGTTTTTACTCACCCACAATAACTTCAGATCTTTCTACAGCCCCCAGATCTGCCTCTAAATTCCAGTATTCCTTTCCAACCCCTTTGCAGACACATCACACAGACAAACACAAAACGTCTGTGGCTGAGTAACTTCTGGTCAAAGCAGTGCCCTGTGGCACTGACTGCGCCTACAGACACAACTGGATTCAGCGATACACAGCTCTTGACACACTGCATTATCCTTACAATGCTCCATTAGATGGGTTTTATGCACTTTGTGCATGTGATCATTATGAACAGCTTTATTTGGGAATATAAAATTGTGAGAGGTTTTTGCTCAGGTTCTTTTCCAGGGCAGGTTGGAATGCTGAAAGTATTTTAAAAACTACCCCAAGATGATCAGTGTCAGAAAATTAACAGTATTAAGAGTTCGTATTTCATGGGTACACAGAAAAACAATCTGGCAGTGGTTGAGAGGCCAACCAGGAGGAGCTGAAGGTTTATGTATTGCAGGGAAGTCGTTACCTTCCCTTTCCCTATTCCTTTTTCCAAGTAAGAAATGGATCACACATTTTAAAGTGATTTGAACTTTTACTTCCTCATCCCACTGAGCACCAATTGAAACAACAGCTCTCGCAGTGCAGAGACACAACATTTTGTACCAGTTTTGAACCACTGATTTTGCTTTTGAGAACCAGACTTACACCATACACCCCAGCACTACACAGCAGGTACCCTACTGACAGGCAGGGACCCACAGGCATCGTCTGCTTCCATTTTGGCTCTTCTTTCTTTAAAAGGAAATCATAAAAAAGAGGCTTAACGCTGTGACCCAAAGCAAACAAAGCGGGCCGGCTTAGTTGCAGATAACTGCGTGAATCCCCAACTGCTTTATTTTGCAGCCTCTCTTTGGTTGCATGTAAAGGTCAGTTCTGAGTGTTTTTCTAATTTTGGTGAAACTAAATTAGGAAAATGAGTTTTTCTTTGAATTCCTTTCCATATGGTACATATTACCCGCACCAGTAACCCGGAGCCACTTTTGCTCAGCTGCCATTGAGCTCTCCATGGAGCAGTAGATTTTCTTCACTCAGTGTAAAGAAGCTGCAATTCATTTCCACACTTCAATAACTCAACAAATCCCATCTTTGTGCAAGACAGCTCAGTCTGCATGAGAGATGCCCAGACAGTGCAGAGCAGATACAAAGCAGGATTGGTAATGGCGGTGATACAGTTTGTATTTCCAACTATGGGTGTAAAGTGTGGAAAAAAGTATTACATCCCTACAATTACATCTTTTCCACTTCATGAGAGGACATCTGCCTGGGTTTCACGTTCCATGAATCAGAATGGTGTGTGAATGATCACCATGATCTAGAATCCAGAAAGAGAAAGGCACAGTGTGATGGTTGGTGCCTTGCAGTCGCTGCCCTGTGCCAGAGGGTCCTGGCATGTTCCATCCAGCAGCACTTGTCTGCATGCCCTACGAACTCAGCTAAGACATCAGCTTCAGAAACATCAAAACCACAGTACTTTTACAGAGATTTGAAGGAATAATAAGCTGAATTGGAGTAATCCTACAGCGAAACAGATAACCACACTTCATCCTTTTCCTGCACAAAGAGGTCGGGGTGGGATTTTTGCAGTTGGTAATCTGGATTTCCCACGAAGCACGGTGAATTACCGGGTTGTACCACACCTCAGACTTGTAAACCATTTCCTGGCTCTCATGGTCGCTGTGAGAGGGATGCATCACCCGCCGTCACGGTGAACCACCGCTCACCCACAGCCCCGAGTGCTCATCACTGGAAATACTCTTTAGCACGCACAGTTACTGATAGGTTGGGCACGGCCGCAGGGTCCAGGTGGCCTCAGAGCTGGTGATGCTGTGCCACCTTTTTGTTCTTTATCTTTTCATAGAATCATAGAATCATAGAATGGCCTGGGTTGAAAAGGACCACAATGCCCATCCAGTTCCAACCCCCTGCTGTGTGCAGGGTCGCCAACCAGCAGCCCAGGCTGCCCAGAGCCACATCCAGCCTGGCCTTGAATGCCTGCAGGGATGGGGCATCCACAGCCTCCTTGGGCAACCTGTTCAGTGCGTCACCACCCTCTGGGTGAAAAACTTCCTCCTAATATCCAACCTAAACCTCCCCTGTCCCAATTTAAAACCATTCCCCTTGTCCTATCACTATCCATCCTCATAAACAGCCATTCTCCCTCCTGTTTAAATGCTCCCTTTAAGTACTGGAAGGCCACAATGAGGTCTCCCCGTATCCTTCTCTTCTCCAAGCTAAACAAGCCCAGTTCCCTCAACCTTTCCTCACAGGAGAGCTGCTCCAGCCCTCTGATCATCTCAGTAGCCCTCCTCTGGACCCGCTCCAAGAGCTCCATGTCCTTCGTGTGCTGGGGGCCCCAGGCCTGGACGCAGTACTGCAGATGGGGCCTCAGAAGAGCTGAGTAGAGGGGCACAATCACCTCCCTCTCCCTGCTGGCCACCCCTTCTTAAATGTAGCCCAGAACACAGTTGGCCTTCCGGGCTGCAAGCGCACACTGCTAGCTCATGGCCAGCTTCTCATCTACCAGGACCCCCAGGCACGGGGGAGGGGATGGGGGCGACGGGGCGGAGAGGGACCACGGGAAGGGAAGGGAAGAGAAGGGCAGAGCAAAGCAGAGCAGCTGTCTCCGCATGCCTGCCCCGCGCGTGGCCGTCTGGGGGCGCTGCGGAGCCCGGCTGCGTGCCGGGGCGGGGCGAGGACGGCTGCAGTGACTGCCGGGACGGCGCGGGGTCCGTGCGGCGCGGCGGGAGCGGAGGTGACCGCGTTGTGGGCACGGGCCGGGGGTGGGGAGGGAGCTCGGTCCGGTGCCGTTTCCCGGCTCGGCGGTGCGGAGCGGAGCGGAGGGGCCGTTGCCTCTCCCTGGAAAATGTCCACCCCCGCGGCGGGGCGGGGAAATCCCGCTGCCCAGCGCTGCCCCCGCGGGCTTTCTGCAGGAAATGCCCCTTCCCGGCCGCGTCTCCCCGCGCCGCGCTGTGCCCGCGGGCTGCGCTCAGTCAGCGCGAGGCCGGGACGGGGTGCGGCGTTCTGAGCGGCGGGGCGGTGGAAAAGCATAATAAACAACAGAAATGTAACGAAGGGCAGTGCGATGAGACCTGCTGCTCTCCTATGCACCGCAGGGCTCTGCGTTGTGGAAGCGCTGCTGCTGTCGAGGCTCAGCTGTGCGCTGAGGAGCTCGCAGGCCTGCGGGGGCCTTCAGCTGCGTGTGCCCTGAGCTGTGGTGAAGCACACACTGCGTTCGGTGCCACGTGTGGGAGGTTGGGGTCATTGGGGCTGGGAAAGACCTCTGGGATCGTTAGTCCAACCATCATCCCGTGCTTACGTGCTCGTGTTGTCCCCTTTTAGGGTTATGCTTGGGCTTTGCCAAGGCTTTGTTGCTCAGGTTTGTGACGTTTGCGTTTCTGACTGTGGAAGAGGGGAAGTTCCGCCGACATGGCCAAGATTGAGAAAATGAGCATCCTGGGAGTGAGGAGTTTCGGTGTGGAGGACAAAGACAAACAGATTATCACCTTCTTTAATCCCCTGACCATTCTGGTGGGACCCAACGGCGCAGGGAAAACGGTGAGAGCTCTGCTGCCAGCCCTGCGCTCGGCTCAGCCCCGCCTGGTGCTTTTCGTAGGAAACTGATGGTGCTGATTAGGACGATTAATCATTAAGTTTGGAAACGATCTCTGAGATCATCCTCTCCAACCGTTGCCCCATCCCCACCATGCCCGCAAAAAGTTGCTTCTGCAAAACCATCTTCTCCTGATGCTGAAAAGTAAAATGCCGTGTCTTATTTCTCTCTCCCCTCCTGTCTAACTTCTGTTTGTGAGTATTTGGGCTATTAACGTGTTTTGACCATTGTCCACCTTGTTTATTCCAAATCGTCGTTCTAATTACGTGCTTCTTTCTGTTTTCTCAGACCATCATTGAGTGCCTTAAATACATCTCCACTGGAGATTTCCCTCCTGGCACCAAAGGAAACTCGTTTGTTCACGACCCAAAGGTAAAAGCCCCGGTGATTGGATGTAGTAGATTTAGTGTGAGCATCATCCTCAGTAACATCCCCAACTGCACTCAGGCTTGTGGTGTAAATAGGGATGCTCAAGGATTTGGTAGACATGAGCTGACTGTTTTATTTCAGCAAAAACAGAGCTGGGGGTTTCTAGAAGCTGGCAGGGCTTGTACCCATTTGGATGTTGAGAAGAGTTTCCCTTACTCGCTCTCTTGTTGTTTCTACCAAAGGTTGCCAATGAAACAGATGTGAGAGCTCAGATTCGATTACAGTTTCGAGACGTTAGTGGAGAGCTCATAGCTGTGCAACGATCCATGGTTTGTACCCAGAAAAGCAAGAAAACAGAATTTAAAACGCTTGAAGGGGTCATTACCAGAACAAAGTAAGCTTTTTACTGACTTCAGTGTGATGTTCAGTTTGAGATCTGTATGTTTCATGTATAAAATGAGAAAGCTTTGTGATGTGTTCTCTGAAGTCGCCGTCTGTGCTCTTGGATGAAAGGTCTGGAGCTCTGTGATCTGTTAATTGATTCAGAATCTCACATTTGAAAGCCATTGTTTTAGGAACTGCTAACATCTATTGACTTGTATTTATTTGAGAGTCGTATTACTAATAATATAGACTGAAAGTAGCATTGCACAGAAGACATAAGCTTTACTTCCTTCAGCACCACTTTCAGTTTCAGGGCATGGTCAGTCCGTGCTTGACTGCAGTCTCCACTATTTAAGAAGCGTATTCAATTGCCTTTATTCAGAATTGGTTTTGCTCCCCCTGGTGGTTTTGCAGAGTTTTTTTACTGTGTAGTACTCTTGACTTAGAACGTTTACTGTAAAGTGCCAATGATTTAAATGGTAATTGTGTACTTTAAAAATTGTTAGTCGTAGTAGGCTTTGGGACCAGTACCACGGAGAATGCTTGTACTGTTGTTGTTATTCTTAATTAAAAGAAGCTTAAAAAGAATTGCTAATAACTCTGTGGCTTTTCTTTCTGTGCGAAGCAGGCATGGTGAGAAGGTCAGTCTCAGTTCCAAGTGTGCAGAAATTGATCGAGAGATGATCAGTGCCCTTGGTGTTTCCAAGTCAGTGCTTAACAATGTCATTTTCTGCCATCAAGAGGAATCCAACTGGCCGTTAAGCGAAGGGAAGGCCCTGAAACAAAAATTTGATGAGATCTTCTCAGCAACAAGGTTTTTCTCTCTACTGAGGCATAGTTCCGTCCATCAGCAGTGACGGCTGTATTGCCAGCAGGACCTGACAGTTGTGTGATTGTTTTTGTTTTTATTTTTTAAGGTATATTAAAGCACTGGAAACTCTCCGTCAAGTACGGCTGAAACAAGGCACGAAAGTGAAAGAGTGTCAGACAGAACTGAAATACCTGAAACAGAATAAAGAAAAAGCCCAGGAAATCCAGGACAATCTTGCCAACAGAGAAGCTCAACTGTCTGCTTCTAAGGAGAATATAAAATCTATCGAGAGTCAGCTCGACCCCTTAAAGGTAGTTTGTGTGTTATTTGCATTAAGATTTTAGCATAAAACAACACGTAATTAAAAAAGAACACAGCAAAATGTCAAAGCCAGAGGGGTGTCCTGATTAAAACCATACACATTTATGTTGTTATCTAACCCTGTATTCTGCAGCAGAATTAAGCAACAAACCTCAGATGCTGCTCTAATCTGTATGCAGACATTGGAGGCATGAGAACAGTCTGTGAAATTGTAGCAGCACTGGGGTGGGTTTTTTGTGTCTTAATTTAAAAGATCTCTTTAATAGTTAGCAACTACCCATAAAGCTATTGTGAACTATAAAACTAAATGAAAATTGTTCTTTTTGTTTCAAAGTATTTCATAAAACTGAAGGTTTTACACATTAGAATACTGTATTGCATTGAACATTGCATTATGGGATTCATGAACCAATGAGATCTCTTACCTGCAGCCTTCTTTCCTTTGCAGAGTTCTCTGGCAGCAGTTGAGAAGAATCTTATGGAAGTTATGTCGCTGGACAATAACGTGAAAGCCCTGGAGAGCAGGAGGATACAGATGGAGAAGGATAATCAAGATCTGCAACGGAAAATGGAAAAGGTTGCCTTTAAATTCCATGCTGCCATGCTTTCTGCAGAAAAATCAGTCTGCCTTTTGCTACTGAATGAGCTATGCATCGGATGCTGGTTAAGAACGCTTTCATAGCCCAGGTGGCTCACTTGATAATTCTTGGGTTCTGTTATTCTAAAACCTTTGTTGTTTCTTGAACATCACACTGTTGTTTATAAACTCGTGTTTAAAAGCTAACTTGACTTTTTGTTTGGAGAACAGGTTTTTCAAGGAACAGATGAGCAGCTCAAGGATAGATACCACAACCACCAGAGAACAGTGAAGGAAAAGGAGAAGAGGTTGTCAGACTGTAAGCGGGAATTAGATAGAGCCTCTAAAGAATGCCAGAGGTTTAACAGTGAGAAGTCAGAACTACTTATTGAACGAGGTACACTGTGTATAAACTTGTATTTATTTTTTATGTCATTAAGATCTGAAATAGATTTGATAAGATTTGCAGGTGTTTGGATGGGACAAAACCCCAGAAGTGTGTGTTAGTGCTGGGTCAGTGTGATGTGGGAATCTCACAGGTAACCACACCTCAGGACCCTTCTTCTGGGATTTTTAATGTGCATTTCTTTTGAGTTATAATTACAGCATGCAGTATGTTTGTCCTTAAGTGGACCATCTTTTACAGAAGTACTGAAAGCAGATGATTTCTGGTGATATAAAACACTGTCAGTTTGGTGATTTTCAACACACTTGTTTTTGCTGTCTGACCTTGTACATGCTCTAAGTTATGAAAATGACTACTAACCAGTTATGACCAAGAGCTGTGTGGAAGCTGAATCTGTAATATTCTTACTGTGGGAGCAGTCAGAGGGCTTTATTCATGGTAAGTTTCCTTTTCTCCTGAAGGTCGTCTACAGCTGCAAGCAGATCGTCACCAAGAGCACATCAAAGTGAGGGATTCCTTAATCCAGGCTTTGTCAGCACAGCTGGAATTGGATGGCTTTGAGCAAGCACCTTTTAATGACAGACAGATTGCTGTTTTTCACGAGTTATTGAAAGAGAGGCAGAAGAGTGACACAGAAGCTGCAAATCAGTTAATGGTAAGGATTTTGTCATTTTTGAGTTGTGTTATTGTTTCACGTTAGTTATTAGCGTGTTATTAGTCCGTATGTGTCTTTATGGTGCTGGGAGGGGGAAGCTGGAGCCTTTTTTTTGTTCTTGTATTTTTTATTATGGGGTGTTTGAACCTTTCCACAACAGTGGGCTCTGGAACTAAGAGGGGTCACTGAGTGACCTGAATTGCCAAAGCTAACGAGCAGGCAGCTTTGCAGATAGGTTTTTCTTCTCAGCAGCCATCTCAAGCAAGCATGGAAGAATTAGAATGGGCAGTTGGTAAGAAAACAAGCAGCTTTGTTTTGAAGTTATCTTCAACATGGAGTTACTCTCACAAAACATTACCATCATGTATTTGCATTTTCTTATGTAAAAACATTCCTGTTAAAGTGCTTTGGTATCTGAATATTTCCATGTCTTGCATTGTAACTGTGAATGTTTGCAAACCAGTGTGAAGAAGCAGTTTGAATGCTGTGTTTTTCATACGCAAAAAATAATGAATGTATTACTGCTCACTTTCAGAGAGAGTTCACGCAGAAAGAAGCAATGAAGCAAGAACAGATCGATAAAATAAGAGATAGGAAAACTGGATTAGAGAGAAGCATTGACCTGAAATCAGACATTCAAAATAAGAGGCTGGCTGAACTGAAGAACGTGAAATATGAACTGTGTCAGTTGGAGGGCTCTTCAGACAGAATAGCAGAGTTGGATCGGGAGATCGTAAAGATGGTAAGTTAATGTGATTGAAAGCTTTATACAAGTTGGAAATGAAAATGCATACTTAGAGTATATCCCTTCTGCTCAGTGAGTTGTTAATATTGTAATAACTATGGCTGTGGTATTGCTGGATTATGTAGATATCAGGAGTTTTTTGTAGTCTTAAATTACTGGCCCAGAAAAATAAGTACTGTTAGATGTATCTTTTCCAGATAACTTGCTTATGAAAGAGGCTGGTTGGTTACAAGCATTGCATTCTGTGAAACGGTGTAATTCATTCACTACATTTCAGAACGTTGCTGTACATTTCCTATGAAAGCTTCACAGCCTTTATCATTTTGCATGTGTTCTTTGCAAATCTTGTATTGATCCTGTGCAGCAAATGGTGTTGCTGCTGGGCGCTTCTAAAGAGCTTTCCTCTGCTTCCTTTTAGTTAGAATCTTATTGTCTGCTGTGATTATATGGTTCTTCTGGGCTTTCATTTTTTTTATTTAGGAGCATGAACTGGAGAAAGCTGAGAGAAACAGCAACGTGGAAACTCTGGAACAGGAAGTGCAAACGCTGCAGAACGAGAAGATCAACCTGGACAAAGTTCTTCGGAGGTTGGATCAGGAGATGGAGCAGCTGAATCTACATACCACAACTATTACCCAGATGGAGATGCTAAAGAAAGACAAAGTAATTTTTCTGTTGTTTCATAAGAAAGGGAAGTGGCATGACAATGCAGTTCCTCCAGGATATGTGTCTTTTTCAGATATTTATCATGATGTTGTGTGTAAAGCTTCTGTGTGACTTCATGGAAACCCTTTCCTCTATGAATACTTGAGTGGCATAAACTTGGATATATGAAAACATTAATTTTAAATGCCTTATTTCTCAAGGCAGACAAAGAGGAGCAGATTAGAAAAGTAAAATTGAGACATTCTGAAGAGCTGACACTACTGCTGGGATATTTTCCTAACAAAAAACAACTTGAAGACTGGCTTCATGGCAAAAGCACTGAGATTAACGAGACAAGGAGTAGACATGCCCTGCTAAAGTAGGTATTAGTTTAATTGATTATGTCAATTATGAATTTCAGTGTTGGGAAGTTTAATATAATTAACGTACTTGTTACTTTAATTTATGATTGTTTTAGAGATGTTCTCCAAATGAAAGAGAGCAGCCAAATCAAGACATGACATTAGAAGTGTGTCAAAGGCAGCACAAAAGTAGATGACACAATGTTCCAATACGCCTTTAATTATTTATGCTATCCTATCTGAATGAATGTGCTTTGGGGAATAAAATGGTGGCCCTCTGGCTTTCTTACAAGTTGCAGAATGGCTAATAACCATATCAATCCATATGTGATTGCATCTTCCTGATTTCATTTGAGTATATAAAAGAATTTGACAGAAGGAGACATCAACACACTGTGCAGCGATAGACATTACATTTCCACAGAGCCGAAGAGGCAGGTTTTGTAGTCTAAGAGCAGTCCACAGTTCAGAAGAATGAAACATAAGGGTGTTTTTCTGTAAAGTAAGAGTTTGTGCATTGATGTTTTAGCAAACAGCTGGCATCAGCAGAACAACAGAAAAATTATATCAGTGCTGAACTAAGAAAAAAAGAAGAACAGTTGTCCAACTATGAAGCAAAGCTTTTTGATGTTTGTGGAAGCCAAGATTTTGACAGTAACCTGAACAAACTGCAAGATGAGATTGAAAAGAGTTCAAAGCAGCGAGGTAAATTTGTCTGTAGCTCTGCGTTTTTGCTCATTTTAAATATAAGCCAGAGGTACTGAGACAGTCTGTAGCGTAGGAGGTTTTATATTTGCAGGACAAAAATCAGCATAGAAGCAGACTTAAGGGAGGTCACTACTGAATCTTTGAACTTTTAACTACTTTTAACCAAATTTCCATATCTTTACTAGTTCTTCTGTTTCAGACTTAATAAAGATCAGTTGTTTTAACTCTCCCAGTTCATTCACATGTTGTGAGTGAGTTAAGTATCTGCTGTGACATACTATGTATGTAAGTGATAACCTTAGCAAAACTAAGGTAATGTTTGAGCACTTGAATCTGCCAGGTGTGAAGAGAAGCGCGGGGCTAGCAGTGTGGAATGGGTTAGATCCATAGGGCCTACTGCTCTCTGAGAGAAAGCAATTCCTGAAGGAAGTATGGGAGTACTTACTTTCACTGATCATTACTGAGGGATGGCTGAGGTTTAATAGAAAAATTCATGTTAGAGAGAACTTCAGGAGAGGTGATGTAAGGCACAGTGCTGAAAGCAGGGACAGCCCCCATTTCGGACCAGGTTGCTTGGGGCCATTTTAGTTTCCTATCTCAGTGATCTGTAAGGTATAATTTTATTTCATTTGTGGTAAATATGTACCTAATTGGGACCTATTACGTACTGTATATTCAACATCTTCCGTTTCTTTTTAAACCAGCTGTGCTTGCTGGAGCCACTGCGGTTTATTCACAGTTCATTACACAGCTGACAGAGGAGAACCAGTCGTGTTGTCCAGTTTGCCAAAGAGTTTTTCAAACAGAGGCTGAACTGCAAGATGTGATCAGTGATCTGCAGTCAAAGCTGCGTCTCGCCCCAGACAAACTGAAGTCAACAGAGTCTGAACTTAAAAAAAGAGAGAAAAAACGTGATGAGATGATAGGTCTTAAACCAATTAGGTAAAGTACTTAGCAGAAAGTATTATTGAAAGCCGTTTTCTTTGGAGTTCTTGTTTTTTGATTATTGAAAATTATGTTGACATCTGGGATGCTTTATTTTACAGTTAGGTAAGAGATAAATTTAAGAGATTAATTTTATTTAAGAGATAAATATTCTCCCAGCATTTCTTCTCTGCTTGGCTGGACTTCAACATTAGACTACCTTACAGTTTTGGTATTTCTGATCCTTTGGTGTTTCTCCTGTGGCATTCATAGAAAGAGAACCAAATCTACTTTCATCACCATTTAATGAAATCTTGATTCTGTGGGAGTCTTGAGGTTTTTTCCTTATCATAAGGTCAGGATTTAGAGTAAAAGTAGAGAAATTTAGAGTACAAGTAGGTTCCTTGCCAGTGGATAAGAGGCTCTGATTTCAAGATATTTGCAGACCATTATTTTGAATAGATTGAAGAACTTACGATAGTGAGTAGACCTTTCCTTCACAAGAGGGCACTCCTGTGCAGTGGATTGTAGGCCCTTTTGTAGCACTTGCTATACTTAAACAAATCAATCTCTTCTGGTTTTTAATTTGGTTGGTTTTGTTTTTAAATCTCACCTACCTAAGGGGATTCTGTTTGGGCTAAATTCATATAATAGATTTTGTGGTCTTGAATATCTTGAACTTAGGCTGCTGGATTTGTGTTTTATTTAAGGCAAACTGTAGTGGAGCTCCAAGAAAGGGACATACCGGACTTGAGGAACAGGCTGCAGACTGTGAACAGGGATTTTGCACGCCTGAAGGGTGAGATAGAAGAACAGGAAACACTTTTGCAAACAGTTCTGTCTGAAAAGGAAGGTGCTAATGCATGTTTACAGGACATAACTCTCATGGAAAGGTACCAGGTATGCGTTTGTAATTTCTGTCAGTATGTGAAGTGACACTTGTTTGCTACCAAGTATTTAAGTAGTTATTCAACAATACCACAAAGAATTTGAGGTTTTAATACTTTTAAAACACATAAAAATAGTTTGTAAGACAGCATAACGTAGCTGATCTTGATACTAATCATAGAATCATAGAAGCGTTAGAGTTGGAAAAGACCATTATGATATTCTAGTCCAACCATCAACCCATTGTCCAATTGTTGACCCATCATGTCAATCCATTTGTTATGTTGGCAGGGATGATATAAAACTAGTTAAACAGTTCTCTTGTTGCAGTGACAGATTGTATGTGTAACTCCTTTGAGGTAGCCTGGGTACATCAGAAGTCTGCCCATACTGACTAATTTCCTCTCACCAGTAGAAATGCCAGCTTCCAGCAGCCTGTGGGCTAGCATGACCTTATGCTAATGATGTGATGTTGCTCCAGCAAACGAGATACATTTGAAGGTGCTTTGAGTCATACATGCCTCATCTCCCAGGTTGTTTCCATGTGCCAAAGATTAAAGAAAAGAAAGAAAAACCTGTTGTTAAACACTAATATAGTAATAGCAGCACTTTTCATCTTACTTTCAGACTGATATTAGGGATGTTGAAAGAAAAATTGCTCAGCAGGAGGCTAAGTTGCTAGGGGTCGATTTAAATAGAACTGTTCTACAAGTAAGCCAAGAGAAACAAGCGAAAAAACATCTGTGGGATACCGGTAGGTCATACAAGTCTGATATTTCATTTTTATATTAAAAACAATATTCTAACTGACTGTCATTAAAGTATAAATTTTAGTTTACTTATTTTATGTTCTGAAATAACCATATTCCAATAGTTTTTGTTTGATAGTTGATTGTTTTGCAGGGAGGCATAATAACTTAATTTGGAGGTGGGTTTCTTATATAAGGAAGACATAAAATGTTAATAACGTATCGACTATTTCACTGTGTGTGTGACTTTATCTGCAGTTACTAGTAAAATTGAGCTAAATCAGAAAATGAAGCAAGACCAGCAAAATCAAATTCAGGAGCTGAAGAGTACAGTGAATGAACTCAGAGCAGAGAAACTTCAGATTTCCAGCAGCGTGCAGCGTCGTCAGCAACTGGAGGAACAAACAGTGGAATTAACCACTGAGGTTCAGTCCTTGTCCAGGGAGATCAAGGTAGGACATAATGAGAAGCCCTTGTTGGGTCGTTGTTGGTCATTGACAGAATGTGAAAGTAAAAAGGATTTCCGTCAACTGCTTTTCAGGAAGAAAAAGAACAGGTATTTCCTCTGGATGCAACTTTAGAAAAACTGCAGCAAGACAAGGAGGATCTAATTAATAAAAGGACTGCAAGTAATAAAGAAATACAAGAGAAGGTTTGTTTGCATTTGACATGGCTGGTGTTGGGGCATGGGTGGAAGCCTTGATAACAAGTTGGCTTTTAGGAAACAGTGGCTATGGGTAATGCCTTTGTTTTGTGGAACTTTAAGGTAAGAAAATGAGCATAACCAATTGTAATGTAATCTTTGGTGGTCTTATTGAATGGCTTCTGGGGACATTTGGCAATATTGAGGGCTTTTAGTGCCACAGGTCACTGATGAGTAGATCTAGGAGGAAGGGCAAGAATGGCTGTGAGCTGTCCTTGGTAAGAGGCAAACCTGTCTTTCCCAGGGCAAGTGTTCCTCTTGGCTAAGCACAAATGAGTATCATTTATTTTGGAAAGCAGTAATAAGGAGCATCTGGGTTTCAAAAGTCAGAGTATTTTGTTGGTATAAGGGAATTACGATAAGGAATTGTATCTTGCAAATAGCATTAGCCAGTTATCTTTGATGTAAGTCATACCAGTGCTTGGATGTGTGTCTGCAATTCATTTGAAGTGTTTTCCTTGCAGATGAATGCCATAAAAGAGAAAGTTAAAGATATAAATAAGTACACGAAAGAAATTGAAAACTATATTCAACAAGGAAAGGAAGAATATAAGAAGGTAACCTAAAAAACAGTCAATCAATAAAAATCTGCTTTTAAAAACATTTTTCTTTGTACATAATATGCCTCTTTTTTTTATTTCTTTAGCAAAAGGAGTGTGAACTTGATGAAGTAAATTCCCAGTTAGTTGCCTGCGAGAAACAGAAGGAAAAGATCAGTAAAGAGATGGAAATTATTCGACAGGATATTGACACTCAAAAAGTAGGTGCACTGCTTTATAGTGAAGTATACTTTGTGTAATTGAAGTGATTTCAGTCTGCTGGTGCACAGTTTGTCTCCTCCTGAGGTATTTAATGATTTGTTGGTCAGAGTGGCTGCTATGTGGGGCATTAGGCTTAAAAAAAACACAAAAACAAACAAGTCTTGTGATTTGTATACACACAAAAAAATCTCCATCATTTTGTGGTATCTCAAAGAGAGTTAAATCCGTTGTGATAACAGCCAACATTTTCAAAAGCAGCTTTGTGTGGGAAATACCTGCCTTCTAAAAGAAGGCTGCTGCAAGGTGTTTCTCAATGCAGGTACCAGGAGTTGTTGGTCACTCCGGATTTTGTCACGTGCTTTAAATTCTTCCTTGTATGTATTTCCAATTCTGTTCGTGTTCTGTATAGGAGCGGTGCATTCCCCACTCCATCTCACATCTTACCTCTACCATTGAGTTAGGGGACTACATGATTTTCCCACTTGTGTCATTGATTAATATTCACACACAGGATCACTCTTAGGTTCAGCTGTGATGATAAATATTGTAAGTATCTTTTCAGATTGAAATATACTGGTTTCCACTTGCCTTATTTCTAGTACAAAATAAGTTCGTACTGTGATAGTTTTCAGTGTTGTCAGTTGTTTTATGCTCAAAGCGTGTTGTTGAGCTGTGCAGCCCTCATACTTTGTAACTGAGAATTGATATACTGAAACTTCATAGAACTTCTTACTTTCTGTGGAAACAGATCCAGGAGAGATGGCTGGAGGATAATCTTACTTTGAGGGAGCGGAATAAAGAGCTAAAAGGAGTCGAAGACAATATAAAAGAACTTGAAAAGAAGATGGGAGAAATGAAAGTCCCACAGCTGAAAAAGTAAGCATCTTCAGAACAGAGCAGCATGTTTTGTGTAAGAATTCATTGATATCTGAATGCAGTATTCACTGGGTTTCAGTGTTTCCTGTGCTCTTAGCGTGTACCTTTCTCCCCGTTCACGTGGACCGCTTCCTCCTTCAGACTCATGCTTGCGTATGATCCCCATGACAACATAGATGACTTAGTGAAATTACATCGTTCTTCTATCTACAAATACGCACATAACCTGTTCCAATCTAAGCCATTAGTTTTAACAATTTCCACTGTTCAGTCCACGTTCAAAAAGCAACATGTCTCTGGATGAGAATAGTTTGTTTTCAATGTCCTGGGATAGGTCTCAGCAGGAAAGTCTGTGTTTATTTCTGTAGTTTAATAGCAGCCTAATACTCAGATGATAAACGTTTTTGAGAAGGAATTATCCCCATGCATCTCCTTACGTGAAAACTATTTATTTAGCTTACCCAACTGGTAGGGCACCCAACTGTTCATTGTATTTTTCTTCTCAGTATCCTCATGGAATTCCTGCAATTAAGTCAATGGTAGCACATTGGATTTTGTGTGTGATCATTTGCTTCTCCCATTCAGAATAGCGACTGAAATGTGTTTTTGGCAAACTTAAATACATTTTTATGTTAACTGTGTCTTAGTTCCAGTGGCATTAATACTGTATACTTTATATGTACAAAAGAATGAGCTGCTGTCTAAAAGAAGCTACAAACTAGAACCTTGATTTAAAATATTGTGAGATGGTACATACGTAAGGCTTGTTAATCAGTTGTGATTTGGCAGTGAACAAAAACATTTAGAGGAGAAAATAGAAGCTCTGAAAAGAAACCATCACGTTGCACTGGGCCGACAGCGTGGATTTGAGGAAGAGATAGTTCGGTTTAAAAAGGAGCTTCGAGAGTCACAGTTCAAGGATGCAGAGGAAAAGCACAGGGAGATGATGATTGTCATGAGAACAACAGAGCTGGTGAACAAAGATTTGGACATTTATTACAAGGCCCTGGATAAGTAAGTATTGTGGGTGAGGTTAGTTCTTAGATTTTGTATAGTTTTCATTACCACTGATAGCTTTGGTGCAGAAGCTTATTTGCTTGCAATATCAAACTTCCTAAGAGAACTTTTAGAAATAGTAAATTGTTGCAACTCTTTGAAGTGTATAATTATTTCTATTAATAAATGAATGTATTTAATCATAGAATCATAGAATGGCCTGGGTTGAAAAGGACCATAATGATCATCTAGTTTCAACCGCCCTGCTACGTGAAGATAGCAGTTTGTACACTGATGTGTTACTTCCATTGTTTTTGTATTTATCCTTCCTTTTTTTGGCTTTCAAAGAAAACCAATTTCTGAAAGCAAAGTAAATGAATGAAAATGTGCTACGGACTGCACAGGATTGGTAGAATCTGGGAACTCTGTAATGTATATAGTGTTCAAAAGTGCAATGGTGATGTTAACTGGAATTTAATGTAGATTCAGGTAAGTTCAGTGATCATTATAGTCTTATTCTCAGCTCTCTGTAGGACCCTTTTTGAGTACTGCTTGTACATGTTAGGACTCATATTTGCAATACAACAATTCAAGTTGAGAGAGACAGTCGGGGAATGAACCCAACACATGACACATTTGTGCCTTCTGTGCTGAAATCCTGGTGTGAAATAATCTTTTGCTCTGCTACCTCTGGTGGTTGGAGGATTTCTAGACAATAAACACATTTGCCGTGATTTTTAATATGAAAACTGATAGGAGAGCCAGGAACCTTCAGGCTGTTCCTCTGTCCCTATTCCTTTCTAGTTGTTTTTTCCCACTTGAAGGTGTTTTTAGGAAGCTTTTGTAAGTGTGTCTCCCAGCATTGTTGGTTCTGGTCATACCATACCATAAATAAGATTTGCCACATAGATTTCTTGTTCGCCATAATCTTCTTCACAGGTAAACAACTGTGTTTGCATTAAAGAATATTGCAATACAGAGGTGAGGCTTGGTTTTGTTTTTTACCCTTTTCCAGTGTGGGTGTTTTTGTACTTAGAGAAAGCAAAGATGAAAAGAAATGCACCTTGCACAGGATGGAAAGTGTAGTAAACTTTGTGATTGTTCCTGCTTCCCCTGGAAGCTTGTTTCATGCTTTTGGACTGACTGACCTAAAATAGCATCTCTAACACTGTAAACAAATAGAAAGTAAAATATACAGCCCCATGAAGAGTAAAAAAAAAAAAAGTTTCCATGTTGAAAAGAAGTGACTGAGAAGGGTTGATAAAGGTTTCTTAAGTCTTGCATAGCACAGAGAAGGGGGAAAGGAAATGATTGTGAAAGTTCCAAGCAGCAGTTTGAGATACAAGGTAGAGCACCTTCTGACCACACAGAATAAAGCCTTGGAACACAGAGTTCCAAGCTGGAGGATAAACTAAATGCAATCATGAAGATTGTAGTTCAGAAAGACAGGTCTCAAAGGCTGTTGAACAGTGGGGTATAGAGGAGCTCTGTTTTAATCAGTGTTAATGATAAAATAAATGTATTTAGTATTTGAACATAAGCCAATCCAAAATTGATTCTGTGAAGATGTGAGTTGTTCAGAGCGTTTATGATTCCTTCCTTTCAGCTTAAATGGAACTGCAATCCAAGAATTTCCCTTTTAGAATTCAGACTCTTTTTGTGTGGTATCAAACCATCTATTGTTTCTATTTAAGGCAAAACAGGAAAGCAGACTTGTAATTTCAAGAAAAATAGATAAGCATCACTTATTGGTAATCGTCTGAAAAATCAGTGAGACAAAATGTTAACTCTAATGGCCAGAGATTGAAAGCTGTATATGTAGCTGGGAAAAAATGACATTTGTGTGTTCTTCTGTGCTATCTATTGATCTTTATTGATTTAATATTCAGAGGTTTTTGATAGATGCTGATGAAGAATGCATTCTTGGATTTAATCAAGTAAATAGCAGAATGTGCTTTTTCTTTCTTCAGACTTAACTGATCCTCTTAGAGTCGAGACTTCAGTATTCCTCAGAACAGGTAGAAGTGATTCCTGTAAGAGGGGAAGTGGGAAAAGTATGCGTAAAAGGTCGATTTCAGAATTACTTTTGAATGCAGACCTGTTTTTTTTGGAAAGAAACTGTTTGCAACAAGCAAGCTTTTTTTTTTTTTTTTTTTTTTTTTTCATCAAAAGCACTGCATTTGAAAAGCTGAGTTAGAAAAGTAGCATCATGTCCTTTTTTGAATGTTTTCCTGAAGGATCAGCTATTACTGGACGGAAAACTTGTTGATGGTATTAGTCAGGGAAATAAAACATTATAAATTATATCCTATGCTACTTTTGCTGCTGAAGAGAAAGGTAGGGTCTAGTCATGACATGTATTTAGGTAATTAATTGTACATTTCTGCCTTCAAAGTGAATGAGTTGTTAATATATTCATAGTGAAAGTATTTAGAGAATAGAAAGAGAGCTTATCCCTTCTCCTGTAGTCCGTAGCAGTTCACAGTGGCTTGTATCAAAGTTTGTGCTTTTATGTTCTTCTTTAGAGCAATAATGACATTTCATAGCATGAAGATGCAAGAAATTAACAAAATAATCCGCGACCTTTGGCGAAGTACCTACAGAGGACAAGGTGTGTATTTGTAGTGTTGCCCATTATGGACCCAGTTTACTCAGCACTGCATACTGAAAATTGTTTCTTCAAACTATTGAAAATCCAGGATGTGGAAACGGTTGGTTCCATTTGGAAGGCTGTGTCTGTTGGTCACCACTGTTGTGTCCTTTTTATTACACATTTTGTAGTTAACTCTATGATAAATAGAGGTAATTTTCCGTTTTCTGTGCTTTCCAAAGTTGAGGTTTCTTTGAGCCAGGGAAGCTGCTGTCAAATTCTCACTTTTATTTCTTCAATTTAAAAACAAAAATCATTTTAAAGTATTATCTATTGGTGGGAGTTGTGCGTAGATATGTATAGCTTCTATATGCTCTCTCTCTCTCTCTCTTTAATATAATTTAGCCATTTAATGCTATGGCATTTTAAAAGATTTTTAATAATGGAAAAACTGTCTCCATTTTCAGATATTGAATATATAGAAATTCGTTCTGATGCAGACGAAAATGTTTCAGCATCTGATAAAAGAAGAAGTTACAATTACAGAGTAGTGATGATAAAGGGAGATACGGCGCTGGATATGCGAGGAAGATGCAGTGCTGGGCAAAAGGTAATGAGTGTCTGTGTGAGTTTCCTTGGCAGCCAGGCCTCGAGATGTCTCTTCTCCTTACTTTTCCCTCTCCGGATGGTATTAACAGTCATAGAAAGTGCAATCAGGGAATGCAACAAAAGAGTGCACAGTATTTTATAATGCATACAGAATAACATCTTGAAAAGGTATTCCGTGAAGAGATGTGATGGTGTCGTTGCTCGAATGTGAAAAATGCTGTCAAGTTCTCACCTGTGTGTAGAAGTGTATTTGTTTTGAAAATTCTCTACTAATGTCAGAAGGAATCCACAACTTCTTATAGAACATCGCAATAGGCAAAAAATGCATCTTCTCCTTAAGCAGTTATGCTAAAATGTTATGTAAATGAGACTGAAACTTGTTCACGGCGTCTTAGCTGATATTCTGAGAATCTTTCTTTGATCGTGAGCAGTGATGACAGCAGTTGTGATGTTTGGAAAGTATTTTTGCTAGCGCTGTTTCCATCAAGCGTTCTATGATTTTCACTAATTCATGGGAGCTAATAAAAACACGATGAGGTCTGATGATACCAAACAAATATGTGAGGTGTTAAATAGTACCATCTTCAGTTTTAGGAAGGAGTCGTGAGGTCAGTAGTTCAAACTGAGTGATGCAGATTTCTACCTTCATTGCACTATTGGGATGAGGCTTCAGCAGAGAGAAGAGGTAGTGCTAATGTCAGTGCTGAAGCATCCTTGGGCTGGAATCCTTAATTCCAGTATCTCCAGGACTTTGAGTGTTTCACTTCTCTCCTGTTTTCCAGTAGTACTTTGTAGAATGGACCTTTCAATTCAAACTTCAAGTTTTAATGTAGTTTTTCAATAACAACTTAGCTCACAAAGTTATGGTAACTGTCAGTACGTTGTTATATGGACTTTAGTCACAGTGTGTCATGGTATTAAAATTGGAATATTACACGCAGTTTCTCTGTGAACACTGAGATTTTTTGGTTCCTTAGGTACTTGCTTCTCTTATCATCCGTCTCGCTCTGGCAGAAACATTCTGCCTCAATTGTGGCATATTGGCACTGGATGAGCCTACCACCAATCTTGATCGAGAAAATATAGAGTCTCTTGCACATGCCCTTGTGGAGTAAGTAATCTCTTATCGTGAAGCTTGGACGCTTTTCAAATTTTAGTCTCAGTCAGCAGAAGTAAATTGTATTTTAAGCTGAAGTGTCTTTGTCGACGTAGGCAGAGCAGTAACATCAGAGTCCTTTTTCTTTACTTGAAAGAGGAAAAATATTTATTGTGTAATTTGCAGGGTTTTGCCACCTTTACGTGCTGGTTTCTTTTTTTAACGTAAATGAAAAGAAATGCTCATCTACTAAAACTAGAATGTGATATGTGTGCCCTGAATGACATGTCTCTGCAGGATAATAAAGAGCCGCTCACGACAGCGAAACTTTCAGCTCCTGGTGATAACTCATGATGAAGACTTTGTGGAACTCCTTGGTCGTTCTGAGTACGTGGAAACCTTCTACAGGATCAGGAAGAACATTGATCAGTGCTCCGAGATCATGAAGTGCAGCGTCAGCTCCCTTGGCTCATACGTTCATTAACATTTTAAGTAAATGTGTGTTACAGATTGGCTTAACGGAACTCAGAGGAAGGCATCTGAAAATACAGTGTCTTCATAGGATATAGTATCATGAAGGTTTTAGCTGGCATCTGAAACTGTTATAATCTTTGTATCTTTGTGTACATTTCTGCACCTGTGTTGAAGAATCACCATTATTTGTTAGAATGTAATGAATACGAAGTAGCTACCTTTTAGATACATTTTATGCTTTAAAAGTGAAAATAAAGTGATGGTGGCCTTTGTGTCCTGGACTAGATCTGGTTGCAGATTCTTAGGAACAACTGTAGCTTTGTCAATACAATACAGCTTGCTGTCCATCACTTTCGTATGTCATGTTCAAGATCAATTCACATCTCTAGCCAAGGTTTGGTCGTAGCTGCATGCCTGGTCTGCAGAAAACTCACAGCATTCACAAAGAATGTAGCTTCTGTTTCTGCGAGGTACCCTTGCTTGGAATCTTCACTAAGTATAATACCTTCCTTGAGAATAAAGGAAAGTCCCTTCTGACGAGATGAGTGAATGGGTGACAGAAGCATATTTTAACTGTATTCTCTTTATTGTGGGCAGAACTGCCGTTTGCTGTCATTTAGCTGAAGATGGTGAAGTTTATAGGAATTAAGGCAAAATCTAGATTATGGTTTTATCTTATGCAGTATCTGAACAAGTTCTCTGAAAATGGTAACAAAAATGCCTTGAAGAGTTAATCTGCAGGAATGCTGAGCTTCACCTGCACTGCTCAGAGCTCTTCTGAGTCTCTTTCCCTTGGTACAGCAGTACCTGATGGCCAAAGGGAACTTACCACTCCGATAGAGCGGCAGCCAAAAAGCCAACCTGGCCTGATCATCAGAAGTATTGAGCTTTTAGATGAGGTACGTCAGCAACAGACCTTGCTGTCTGTGAAGTCATGCAAGCCCTGAGGGTTGTGATGTCTGTAACCAAGTAAGGGAGCATCTATTCTAGATTGAATTGTGGATAAATCTACTAACAGAAGCTAGAATTAGACCTCTAATTCCTTGCAGACACCAAATGTTGCCTGAACCTTAGCTGACAGTGTATGACCAATACTCTGCTTCACAGAAAGAATCTATAAACCGCTACCAAAACAAACTGATTTCAGCAGCGTGTTTTTCTTTGGAAAATACAGGAATGACCCTGGAAATGTTGCACATTGCCTTCTTCCTGCTCCAAGAGGCAGGGCTGCCTTTGTCTCATGCTTCCCCGTGCATGAAGAGCGGTTTCCAAATGCAGCAGAGGAGAGGGTGAGCGGCCCCGGGGCGGGTTAAGCACCACGGACAGAGGCAGCCGTGCTGCCCCAAGGCATTGCTGCAGGGCTGGCGGCACATGGCTCCGTGAGGCCCTGTGGGATGTGCTGTGATACCCGTGGTCCTGCAGGGCCTTTCATAGTACAAAAGGGATGGCACTCACACCACTTGCTGAAGTGTTTGGATAATATCTGTACCAAAGCTGACAGACAAAACTTAACAGCACCCTGGGTCTACCTGTATGTGTCTGTAGCTGACGTTCCTGAGCCCTGTATGAGACCAGAGCTGAGTGGCCTTGGCTGTAGCTGCTGTAGAGAGTAGCACCAGAAACCGTGCACCTGAACTAAGGATTATTTCCTCTTCAGTCTTCTGAAAATGCAATTTTAATGAGCCAAGGTGCCCCAGCCACTCGAGAAACCACTCGAAGATAAACAGATGAATGGGACTTCCTATCAATTACGCTCTCACCAATCCCCTGAAAAGGCGATTAACACCAAACTTGGGGTGGGGGAAGAAAGAAGACAGAGGAAAATGCTACTAACGTACATTGCGTTTGCAGTTTTAACTAAGAAGCTTCACTGACTCTAGCATTACTTCCTGAAGGGGAATTTTCATAAAGATACAATCAACAGAACCAAATGACTTTGAATTTACAAATTTTCCTGTTCTACCTGCTTATTTTAGCATGACACATACATCCCAGCTCATGAAGAGTTACATTATCTTCAGAAGCATTCACCTACCTATGTGAATTCTATGCTTCCTTTTTTTGTCCCCAGGTTAAATGCACAGTTCGCAAATCATCTCTGAAGTAGTCTGGGCACATTTCAGTTATACCAGCCTCTCTCTGATCCTTGGCTTCAGACAGTACACACACGTGCATTTCAGAGATGAAGAATTATGTCAGGACTTGGAAAAAAATCCAGAAAACAGGGTGGGAAACGAAACTAACCTGTTTGCTATCAGGTGTCAGTATTCAAGCGATGAAAAAAATGCAGTAATGGTTTTCACACCTTTAATCTGCAAGGGGAAGCAGTCAGCCACCCCCGGCGCCACGTCAAGGGCATCCCTGCTGCGTGCACTTCCTGCCCCATGCAGACGTACCCGGGCTGAAGAACCAAGAAGAAAATTAGAAATAATTCACCTGCTTTCAGAGAACTGTCAATGGCGGAACAGCAATGGGCTCAGAGAACACTGCAGCTGCTGGGATGATAATTCCACAGCCATGCCAGCACGCAGCCCTGCTCTGGGAGCACCGAATGCCCCCCCCTTTGTCCATACGGATAGGTGTTGGCAGCTCAGCCTGCAGGAGGGGTGGATGGGTTCGAAGCCTCCCTGGGCAGCAG
Source organism: Gallus gallus (assembly GCF_016699485.2). Taxonomy (NCBI): domain Eukaryota; kingdom Metazoa; phylum Chordata; class Aves; order Galliformes; family Phasianidae; genus Gallus; species Gallus gallus. The sequence goes on from NC_052544.1 coordinate 16,547,793, forward strand.
TGGTTTGGGGGGAGGGGGAGTTCTGCTCCCACTGCCATGGATGTGATGAATGCTTTTAGAACTGGGAATCTGCCTTGGATTGAGGTCTTCATGGTGCAGCCCCCAAGGAAAGTACTGGGAATCACAGAATCATTAAGGTTGGGAAAGGCTGCTAAGATCATAGAATCATAGAATCGCTAAGGTTGGAAAAGACCCACAGGATCATCCAGTCCAACCATTCACCCTTCACCAATGGCTCTCGCTAAACCATGTCCCTCAACACAACATCCAAATGCTCTTTGAACACCACCAGTGTCGGTGACTCCACCACCTCTCTGGACAGCCCATTCCAGTGCCTGACCACCCTTTCAGAGAAGTAGTATTTCCTAACGTCCAGCCTGAATCTTCCCTGGCGCGGCTTGAAGCCATTCCCTCTAGTCCTATCACTAGTCACCTGAGAGAAGAGGCTGACCCTCAGCTCACTACAACCTCCCTTCAAGTAGTTATAGAGAGCATTAAGGTCCCCCCTGAGCCTCCTCTTCTCTAGACTGAACAATCCCAGCTCCTTCAGCCGCTCTTCATAAGGCCTGTGCTCCAGACCCCTCACCAGCTTTGTTGCCCTCCTCTGGACACGCTCCAGGGCCTCGATGTCTTTCTTACAGTGAGGGGCCCAAAACTGGACACAGTACTCGAGGTGTGGCCTCACCAGCGCTGAGTACAGGGGGACAATTACTTCCCTGTTCCTGCTGGCCACACTGTTTCTGATACAAGCCAGGATGCCATTGGCCTTCTTGGCCACCTGGGCACACTGCTGGCTCATGTTCAGTCGAGCATCAATCAATACCCCCAGGTCCATTTCCTCTACACAGTCTTCCAGCCACTCTGCCCCAGGCCTGTAGCGTTGCCTGGGGTTATTGTGGCCAAAGTGCAGGACCCGGCATTTGCTCTTGTTGAATCCCATCCCATTGGCTTCAGCCCAGCTATCCAACCTATCCAGATCCCTCTGTAGGGCCTCACTACCCTCAGGCAGATCAACACTTCCAGCCAGCTTGGTGTCATCTGCAAACTTACTGAGGGTGCACTCAATGCCCTCATCCAGGTCATCAATAAAGATATTAAAGAGGACAGGCCCCAGCACCGACCCCTGGGGAACACCACTGGTGACCGGTCGCCAGCTGGATTTAACTCCACTCACCACCACTCTCTGGGCCCGGCCCTCCAGCCACTTCCTTACCCAGCCAAGAGTGTACCTCTCCAAGCCACGATCTGCCAGCTTCTGGAGGAGAATACTGTGGGAGACAGTGTCAAAGGCTTTGCTGAAATCTAGGTAGACTACATCAACAGCCTTTCCCTCATCCACCAGACGGGTCACTAGATCATAGAAGGAGATCAGGTTGGTCAAGCAGGACCTGCCCTTCATGAACCCATGCTGGCTAGGCCTGATCCCCTGGTTGTCCCACACATGCCGCGTGATCTCCCTCAAGACAATCTGCTCCATAATCTTCCCTGGCACCGAGGTCAGGCTAACAGGCCTGTAGTTCCCCGGATCCTCCCTGCAGCCCTTCTTGTAGATGGGAGTCACATTGGCAAGCCTCCAGTCTTCTGGGACCTCACCCGTCAACAAGGAGCACTGATAGATGATGGAAAGCGGCTCGGCTATCTCCTCCGCCAGTTCCCTCAGCACTCTCGGGTGAATCTCATCCAGTCCCATGGACTTGTGGCACTCCAGTTGGAGTAGCAGGTCTCTGACTGTTTCCTCCTGAATCGTGGGAGGTTTAGTCTGCTCCCCAGCCAAGGCTGCAAGGTCAGGGAGTGGAGAAACCTGAGGATAACTGGTCTGACTTTTAAAGACAGATGTAAAGAAGGCATTCAGAACGTCTGCCTTTTCCTTATCCTCAGTGGTCACATTCCCAGCCTCATCCAGTAGAGAATGGAGATTCTCCCTGGTCCTCCTCTTACTGTTGATATACTTGTAAAAGAGTTTCTTGTTCCCTTTTACCCCAGCAGCCAGGTTGAGTTCAAGCTGGGCTTTTGCCTTTCTGATTTTCTCCCTGCACATCTTAACAACTTCTTTGTGTTCTTTCCGGGTTGCCCGTCCCTTCTTCCACAGGAGCTAGATTCTCTTTTTCTCCTGGAGCCTCAAGAACAGTTCCCTATTCATCCACGCCGGTCTTCTTCCGTGCCGGCTCATTTTGCGGCTCAGGGGAACAGCCTGCTCCTGCGCCTTTAAGACTTCCTTCTTAAAGAGCAACCAGCCATCTTGGACCCCTTTACTCTCCAAGACTGAGCCCCAGGGGACTCTCCCTACTAGTCTCCTGAACAATTCAAACTCTGCCCTCTGGAAGTCCAAGGTAGCAGTTTTGCTGTTCCCCCTCCTGACGCCACCGAGAATCGAGAACACTATCATGTCGTGGTCACTCTGCCCAAGACAGCCCCCAGCCTCTACATCTCCCACCAGACCTTCTCTGTTTGTGAACTCATCTCACTCATCCATCAACCCATCCCCGCCACCATGTCATGCATCACCAACAGAGTTTAGTTTTGGTTTATCGGTGCTTAGATGGCAAGGTGACACGCTCACTAGGAGAAAAATGGCCTTAAAGCCATCCCTGTCTGACCAGCCTTGGTTCTTAGTGGAGTTTATATTAGCAGTAGAAAACCAATGCTCCTGAGTTCCGACACTTCCTTTGTACCAGTGCAGTAGTTGTGTGTTTGGGGACCTGAAGTGCTTTGTGTGAAATCACACTGCTAAAAACTAGAACACAAAAAAGATGTGATTGTCTACAAATAAATACCACAGACTAGCCCAACAAAAATAGATGATGCTTTCAAAAGTTTAATAATTTAATGTCACTGTACAGCTTTGTTAGCAGCTAAATGTCACAGCAAATATCACTTCTCATCTATTTCAGTATGACGGTTTGTTTACTAACCGCGTCGGCAGCCTGCCAGGAGGAAGCGCCTCTTGTCTCTGCTCATTGCAAGATTACACCTTTGGGAAATGTGGCACAGGTTGCAAACTCTCCTTCCCCTGGCTGCATCCTGCTCCAAGCAACTTGGCTTGTGCTGACAACCAGTGCTACTGCAGCCCCTGGAGCACGCCTCACCCTCCAGCTGCAGGGCAGCTGCAGCCACCCCCAGCACATGGCCTGAAATCCTCCGTTTGTAAACTCAGCCACTGATGGAAGAGATACTGCATGTGCTGATGCTCCATATTATACGGTGACCCACATTCGGGTTCTTTTTTCACGTTATAGAATGTTTTATTTAAGTTCTCCACCATTTTCTAAAATTAAGGAGCGGCACGCAGGAGAAAATGGCCTCAAAAATATGTCGTGGCTGTCGGAGGATTTCTTCGAAAGTTTGGATGTTATTGGAAACGAGAAGATGGTGATTGATGCTGTCCAAAATCAAGGCCTCTAAATCACAGAAGAGACAGGCTGCCGTTCCTACAACCTCACATCATCCCCTGGGCCTAATGAATTGCAGCACTGTTTCTTAATGACACAGCCCATGCTGTCCCTCCAGAAGAGCTACTGCTCAGTGCAGGTGGGACTGACATAGGGATGAATTTGACTGCGTCCCGAGCCTGGGACAGCACCCGCAGCACTGACAGATGGCACAAGACTGCTGCTCTGACCAGAAGGGCATAGACTCAGCCCACCTCAAATCACACTGCCAGAGCCAGGAGCAAGCAGGGGTTGCCCCCAAGGGAGATGCACTCCCTAAAATCAGGCTTACTTTCTGGCAGTGCCTAACTCCTTCCGTTGGGTCCGTAAGCCCATCCACCGCCACCAAGCTCTGCCTGCAGCACCACCCTGCCCGGCCATGCAGGTGCTCCAGTTGTGCCTGGGATAGCTGTGGATCACCAGCCCCAGCCTCACTGCTGAAAAGGAGAAAGAGGCAGGACACAGGATGTCAGGCTTGGGCTGCCCTGAGGGTCGTATTGGGTGTGCAGCCATCCTGCTGTCCTCTGTTGTCACGATCCAGAGACACCATTATGGAAAGGTCTGACTGTGCCACCCAGAGATTGCGGCCATCTCTCCAATTCATGGGGCAAGGCAAGGATTAAGCACCACCCAGATCAACTTAAAACAACTTTGTTGAGTTAGAAGCAAATGGCGGCAGCAGCATTTTGCAAGCTTTCCATTTCAGGATGATGTTTTCCAATGCCTGCTTGGCCCTGGGCTCATTTCCATGCTGCCCTGGCAGCAGCAGCTTCCCAGCAGCTGGGATGCATCACCTGGGGCACAGCCTTTGTGTTAAGGAGATGCAGCTCGGCTGGACCCACTCTGTTTGCACCCTCATGACCCTGGGGATGCTATGGTCAGGTCACAGCCTGATGTGCCCCTGTGTGCCCCCAGCCCTGGGGATGAGCAGAGGGAACACTGCCAGTGTCGGGTGCAGCACGTCCAAATGCTTCCTTTAGCACTGCGTGACCACTGCGAGTTAATGCCTGGTGCAGCCAAGGATGCTCCACGTGTACTCGTTTGCTCCCAGACCACCGCTCGCCCAGCCCAGGACCCCCCCAGCTCTGCCCCATTTCTCAGAACGGGGCACCACTTTCAAACTATCGTTCTCCACCCACACGAGCCCAATGGGTACGTCAGCCCTTCCCATCATCAAGTTCACGTTACCATATCAATATTTGAAGGAATGATTTTATCTGCCCTGGGCCGGGGTGACACATGTTCCCCACGCAAATTTGTGGGTGCCGAGACATCCATGCCTCATGACGCCACATCCCCGAGGCACCCGGACCCCGAGAGCCGACCCCGTCCGCTGGGATGCTGACTCCTGCACCCGCTTGAGGGAGCTGAGAGCTTCTCCTGCAGGATATGGGTTTGGGGTGGATGGACAGTCAGACACACAGCTCTGCATGCACCCCAGCCTGCAGTGCCCAACCCTCCCTGTTCTGTGGGAAATTCAGTGGCTGGGAATGATGTCCTCCTTCCATCAGCTGCCAGGAGAGCAGCAATTGCAGGCTCTCACAGCGTTGAGAGACACTGCCATTGCAGTGTCTGGACATCCAGCATAGAAGCAAGGCATTGCAATGGGGTGGGAAAAGTTTGAAATTCAGCACTGCGATGGACCACACAGCACTTTGACTGTAGTGAGCATTAAAAAAGCTATGAAGAAAACCTTGCAAAAAGGGAAATGTATGGCACAGCAGTGTGGCTCCTGGGCACGGGCACTGCAGAGCTGTCCCCGCAGGACGGGGTGTGTGGTGCAGAGCTGAGCCAGACCTCGCTGAAACCCCAACACCCACACGCCACATAACTCCCTCCGCTGCCTCTTCCTTTACATGCAAGAGCAATTTTTCTGTTTCTTTGCAGATATTTAACATCTTGATAAAAGTCTTGAGGTTTTCTTTCCTTGCAAATCTGATTTGGGCTACTTCAGCTCAGGGCTCTGCTGCCTTTATGGCCAATCGCTGTGAATTCTTCCTGGTTCCGGATTCATCCACCCCTCTCCACCTGCAGCTGTTCATTGCCCATTCTCCAAGGTGCTGTGGTGATCCCCATGGTACCCATTGCCTCCAGCAACGTTTGACTCATCCATGGGGTCACCCCTGGGGACACATGTGGCAGTGAGGTCCCTGTGCCAGTGGTTGGAGTGCCCACAGAAGCGGTGCCCTTCGCTACCCCATTCCCAAACACATGCGAGGGAAATGCACCAGCATTCAAGCAACCACACAGGGTTGTGCTGAATCCCATGGCAGGAGAGCCCACCAAGGCATCCAGTTGCACATATCCACAGCGGGTCCTCCTGTGCTCCTCTTTGTGTTTTCTATGAACAAGAGAAGGAAAGTTTTGGGTCGTGAGCCCATTGCCCAGCTTTGTTTCACCCCGCAGCGTCTGGCTGTTGCTCACATTTGTGGCATTCATGGCACATGGCGTGGAGCTGCGCCGGGATCCTGCGGCGCCAAGCAGAAATTCTAGACTTCCCATTTTGGTATCTCTGAATCTATCAATAAGGTGATTAAAATCTGCACGGTAGGGGAATAGCACATGAAGTTGGTTAAGGGCAAAAAGTCTTTGCTGTCACAATTACATAATCCCTTCTTTGGGGAACAGGGCCCTGCTGCCCGCTCAGCATCACAGGAAGAACCTATATTTGGTATCAGATGGGATGATGCTGCCGGGTCGTGCTATAAAATCACGTCCTGCCAGCAGTGAAGCACTGAAGCCCTCAGAGCAAACCAGGCGGCAGAGCCAGGATGCACCGCACACTGAAGGCTGCCCTTGCTCTCCTCTGTCTGGCGGAGCTCGTTGCCTCCACACCACTGGCGATGAACTTGTCCAAGCTGAAGCTGTCGGACATCACCCAGGGCATCCAGAAGCTCAACAGAGGAGTGCAGGTAAGGACCAGACAGCTCGTGGCTTTTCCTCATCAATGGCCAATAGTTGGCACTACTGACTGAGCGTTTCTAGCTGTTGGCAGCCAGTGCAGTGCACAGCCCTGACCCTCTTCTGGCATCACCTCTCCCCGTGGGGTGACATTTAGAGGGTGCAGCTCTTCCCCTTGCTGCTCAGCTGGGGCAGGGCAGCTGACATGTGGGCAGTGCTGAGAAACGCTGCAAAGCGCTGCGGCCCGCGTGGAGTGCTGCTTGGGGTGGTCATAGGCAGCCGGTGGCAGGGACATGGAAGCAGGGCTGGGTTTCCTGCTGCTGGTGGCAATGGCAGCACCTGGGGCCCATTGATTCTGTGTCCCTGCACTGTGGGATGGGGACACCACGTCCCCGGCAGTGGGTGGCAGAGCTCTGTAATTGACAGCTGCTCCTCGCCCACTGCTGGTTGGCTGTGGGTGATGCCACCGTGGGAGTGCAGTCTGCTAACTACAGCTCTTGCTTTTGTCACATCCCCAGGTCCCTTGCAATGACACCAGAGTGGCACAAGTGGCTTTCAAGGATCGGAAGGTAAAAGAAAATTTAGAGATATGCAGAAAACACACTTTTAATTGATATGACCATAACCAGAGTGCTTGCCAACACTGTGCACAGCACACAGAGCTCAGTTTGGCACTCAAAGAGTGGGAGTGGTGCAAGCGCACCCAGCTGGGTGCATCTCCCTGCCCTATAACCAAATGGGCCGGGCTGTTGCCCAGCACCCATGGGAGCCTCTGCTGCCTACATAGCACAGTGCAGCCGAGGGTTTAGGAAGTCCCTGAGCATTTGGGTGGGCAGCGTGGTGTGAAGCCAGTGCTGTGGTGCTGACACTCGTGTTTGTGTTCACAGCTGTCAGAGCAAGAGCTGCTGTGCCAGGCTGCCACAGTGCTGGACAACATGACCGACTGCAAGAAGGACTACGAGCCCCTCATCACCAGTCTGAAGAGCCTGCACGGCATGACGGTAAGCACAGGGCAGGGTGATGCCTTCATCCCCACAGTTGCAGCATCCCCTGAACACTGCACCCTGCACAGTGGCACTGCAGCCATCCCTGCATCTCATCCCCGGGGCTGCAGCCATTCCTGCGCTACAGGATGGTTCACCATGGGGGGAAGATGCTGAATGAATCATAGACTCATTAAGATTAGAAATAAATGATCAAGTCCAACCACAGCCCACCCCCACGTCCCCAGGTGCCACATCTCCACATTTCCATGCTTGCAGGAGCGTAGCTGTGTGTTTGCCCCTGGCCCCCCCAGGACAGCTCCTTACCTCTCCCCATGACCATGAGGTCCAGGAGGGCAGATGCGACAGGACCGCTTGCTTTTGCTGCTCCATTGGCTACAAACTGCTGAGCCGTGCTGTGTGCTCACTTTTACGTTCCTCCTTCCCCAGAACTGCCCGCCGAGCACCGACAATGAGATCTACCTGCGGAACTTCTTGCCGGCACTGGGGAACTACACCCAGGCGCTGTACCGGCGGATCTCGGCCACAGCTGCAAACTGATGCCCGGCCCCATCGCCTCCACCCTGCGGCCCCCGCGCTGGGAGCTCCTCAGATTGGTTCTACAGCTCTTCACACTTCTGAGCTCTTCACCGCGTGCACTTCCCCACCTCTGAACCCAAACCCCACTCAGTCCTAGATGCTCAGGAGCACCCCAGCCCTTGCTGTCCTCTTTGGCAAAGGGGAACGTCCCCATCCCCATCTCCATCCCTCTCTCATCCCATCCCATCCCAAAATCCATCCCTATCCCCCTCTCCATCATCTCCATCCGCATCCCCATACTCATCTCCATCCCCATCCCCACCTCCATATCCATTCCCATCTTCACCCCCATTCCACCCCAGCACTTCCCTGGCTGAGGCCAAGCTCTCTGCATCCCATAAGCGAGTGCTGCGGTGGGTCCCACGTGCAGGGGGACACCGGGGACACGTGTGCCCTATCCCCAGTGCTGGGTATTCCCAAAGCAGCCATCAACACAGTTTTTTAACTCATTCACCTCCCAGCGCAGAGACAAACAAAACCAAAACCAAATTATCTGCTTCCTGTTCCTCTAATGAGGGGAGGCTTCTCATCCTAACAAGATCAAGATCTAGGCTGAGGCACAGCGCTGCACGGAGGCCCCACTGCAGAGCTCACGAGATCGCAGCAGCAGCAGCAGGGAGGCAGCACGGCCGGCGTGGTGCTCGAACTTTCAGTGTCTTCGTACTGTCTTACAGTGTCTTTGTACTTCGTGCTTCTAAGTTATTAATAACAATGTTAGGAGAGTCTGCAGGGTAACCGGGTCCAATGGGTGCTTATAGGCATCATATTTCTAGAGATTATTTATTATGTTTTATTTAAATAACTTATTTCTATACTGCACAGTCTGAAGATTCACGAAGTCCGGGCTGGTGGAAGCAGCTGTTGTGTGCTTTTCTTCAGCTCAGGCCCAAGCGAAAGGGAAAAGGCAGTGTTCAGATGCTTTGTTTTTAATTTATATGACAGTAGTGCTGTGGAATACAGTCATATCTCAAATACTGCTACCTCATCCCCAGGGAACCATTAGTGCCTGATTAATTGCCTTTCCACCACAACAAATGAATGTATGCTGATGGATAATTTATTATTCTTCTCTGTATTTAAAATATTTGTATGATGTCAGAGTTAATATATTCCAATTATCCCATATTTAGAAGTCAGTATTCTGTTTTTTTCACTTGTGACTTTGCACTGATGTTGTAGAAATGTTATGCAATAAAGCACTCGTATGGGAACTGCTGAGTCCCGGCCTGAACCACTCATTGAGCACCTGGGGAGGAGAGCGCCAGCCCTGGGAGCACAGGTGAAGGCAATTCAGCTGTGCGACCAGAAAGGGTGGAGTCCGCCTCAGCCCCTCTTAGACCTCATTTAAGGGCTGACTGCCACTGGGGAAGCATCTCTTGTTGGAGATCTCTCCTTTGTGGAGTCTTCCTGTGAGCTGAATTCTTTGGATATGGGTGAGCATCTTTTTTTTTTGGTTTGTTGTTTATTTATTTATTTATTTTTGTAGCACCTTCCCATTGCACCTACCTGAGACTGGTCCTGCTGCCTTTACAGCACTAACCAGCATCTCACTGAATGCTGCTCTATTACCTCGTGCTGCCTTTCAGGTGCTGTTGGCACAGGGCTGGGGGTGGTTGGGGGCTGACAGGGGAAAGGCCAACCACTGATGCCCATGTGTAATGGGGGTCAGCTGCAGCCTTAGCATTGGTTTTTGGATAAACCACAGCCCTTCCTGTGGGCCAAAGATTAAAGGGGAAAACTAAGCTCTGTGGAGAAGGACCTGAGCATCCTTGTGGCCAACAGTGAGGCAGCAGTGTGCTCTCATGGCCAAGAAGGCCTCTGGTGTCCTGATTGATCGAAGGTTAACAAACGTTTGATGAATGGTGGACCATGAGCCAGCAGTGTGCCCTGGTGGTCAAGAAGGTCACTGATGCACTGAGGTGCATGGCACAGAGTGTGGCCAGCAGGAAATGGAGGGTCTCCTCCCCTCTGCTCTGCACTGGGAAGGGCACAGCTGGAGCACTGCACACAGTGTGGGGTTCCCCAGCTGCAGGCAGATGGGGAACTGCTGGAGAGAGCCCAGAGGAGGCTGCAGAGATGGGGCCTGGAGCACCTCCTGATGGGGACAGGCTGAGAGCCCTGGGGCTGTTCACTTTGGGAAGGGAGAACCAAGAGGGGATCTGCTCAGTACTGATCAGTATCTGAAGGGCATTAGGAAGATGGAGTAGGGCTGCATTTGGTACCCCGCGACAGGACGAGGGGCAATGGGAACAAACTGGAACCCAGAGAGCTCCATCTGAATGTAAAGAAGAACTTCCAGGCTGTGAGGGTGGCAGAGGCCTGGAGCAGAGCCTGGGAGAGGTGGGGGGAACACTCTTCTTTCCTGGAGTTGCTCACACCTGCCTGGATGCTGTTCTGTGCAGCTGCTGTAGGGGACCTGAGATGTGATCTCTGGAGCAGTGCAGGAGGAGGGAGGAGCAACAACACAGAGGTGTGTGCAAACTGGCCATCAATTCACACAGACTTGTATGTAGAGATAATTAGGGACAGGTCCTCAAAGCACTGAGGACAGGGCAGGTGGGTGGGATGGAGAAGGGCTGGAGCCAAGGTCTGCAGCACTGGGACCTGATGACGAGGTGGGCTGAGCTTAGGGAGCTCCCCAGGGTCTCTCAGATCTGCAGGGCACGATGGAGCCACACTGTGGCCGTGGGCAGCACCAGCATCACTGCTGCATCCCACCTTTGGGAAGGAGTGCAGGAGCCTGGCCTGCCCTGCGCCTTGCCCATCGCTCACTGATGTGGTTTTCCATGGTGATTCAGCCCGAGTAGCTCAAAGGTTATATTTTTCTGTGAGTTTGGCATTTTTCTTTTAATCAATTCCTGTTTTAGAGCTTTCCACTGTGAGCACTGCAGAAAACACTGTGTCTGCTGCTGCCCATTGAGCAGCCCTTGGGATGCCCACCCGGTGCCACCCCATCCCCTTCTCCCCTGCACTGCTGGCAGGGCTGAGCTGTCTGCCTGCAGGGAACAGCACGGTGCTCCCCTTGCTGAATCCTCGCAGAGGTTCCTTCTGAGTCAGCAGCACTGCCTTCAGCTGGGGCATAATTAGACAAACAAACTTCGTCTGGCTGCTCCTGAATTAATGGAGTGCTCACAGACTCTTATCAAGCATCTGATGGCGAGTTGCTATTTGAGTTAGAAAAATACCTATTAGTTATTACAAAACTCCGAAGTTTCCCAGCTCAGCTAATTTCTCAGCATTATTTCCTGCAGTGATGCCACCAGCGCCGGTGTTGTCACCTCCCAGGGCAGTGCCAGGGCGGGATGTGGCATCCCCAGCTCTCAGTGTCATCGGGGCAGAGCCATGCAGCCACGTGTCCCCGTGTCCTGGTGGGTGTCACGGAGCCCTGGGAGAGCTGGGGAAGAAATGGCTCTGGGGTGAGGTCAGTGTGACCTGTCAGGACCTAAAGGGGCTGTGGGAAAGGAGGGGACACAGGCTCCTAGCAGGGTCTGCTGGGACAGGACAAGGGAAAACGGTTTCAAACTGAAGAGGGGAGATTTAGATCGGATACAAGGAAGAAGTTATTCCTGCTAAAGGTGGTGAGGCATGGGCTGCCCAGAGAAGCAGTAGTGCCCATCCCTGCGGACAGCCCAGGTCAGGCTGGGAGGCTCTGAGCACTGGCAGAGCTGGGGATGCCCCTGTTCGCTGCGGGGAGAGGGACCGGGTGACCTTAGAGGTCCTTTCCAACCCAAACCGAGCTATGATTCTATGACGCTCAGCTCTGTCACGGCTCCGCAGGTCAGGAGGTCCCGGTGCCCCAGGCTGACCCAGCGCTTTCTGTTTCTCCCCGTGCAGGTGGAGATAACAACCTAGACCAAACTGTGTGCACATCAAGGGCGCTTTGCATGATTTGGAGATAGTCAAATGACAGGAGAGGCGAGCGATGGAAGCGCTTGGAGGATATCTGGAGGGAAAAAAGCGGCGATGCTCTGTTATCTGCGCGCGGTCGCATCTGCGGTCCTCAGTGCGGCTCACGGCGCCCGAACCTCACGGGGAGAGAAAGTCCTGGGATACGGAGAAACGAAGAAGCAAAAAGCTGCACGGACTTTTCTTTTTGCACCATCTGCCTCCTACCACTGTTATCTGAACGGTGGAAATTTCCTACGTTGAAACGTAATGCGAGATCAGAAGAAAATCTTGACTTTTACAAAAAAGACCTGTTCTCCTAAATGGATATGAGCAACTTTGGAAAGTGCAGATAAGGGAAAAAATCAGTTTTTCCCTCCGTTTCAGCAATTTTAAAGCCATAAATTGAGATGCTGCACCCAGAAAAGCACAGACAGGTGTGTCCCAGAGACCATGAGCTCCTCACTGCCCACCCTGCTGGCACTGCTGGTGCTGCTGGCCGGCCCTGGGGCTGTGCCCACACTGTGCTTACAGCTCTCAGTGCCGCTGATGGAGAGCATCCGGATAGTGAATGACATCCAGGGAGAGGTAGGGGGTAGGGAGCACAGCGCTGGGCCAGGGGGGCTGAGCTGCACTGAGGTGTCCGTAGGGTCTGTGTGTCCGTCTGCAGGTGTTGCTCAGACTGGTATCGATCTCCCTGAATTGTTCCTCTCTTCTGTTTCTCTCAAGGTTTCCTGCGTCAAGATGAACGTGACAGATATCTTTGCAGACAATAAGGTAAGAGGAAAGCCAGCTCGAGGGCTGTGGGAGGTGCTGGGAGAGCGGGACGGAGCCTGAAGTGGGCGCTGCATGGGATGAGGAGTCCTCCAGTGCCATGGTGCTGTGGGGTACCATCACCCCCCAGGGAGTGCAGCGCTGAGCGCGTGCTTCAGCAGCGCAGGGCTTGTTTGTGTGGGGCTTTCAGAAAGGAAGAGAGGAACTTCTTCCTTTGCCTTGGAGCCCCGTGTCACTCAGACACCCACGCACACTGATTGTGCTGTGCCTCAGGCACCGTTGGGTGCGCTATCCCTCTTTAGCCCCTTATCTGGAGGAAGGCTCTTCAGTTAGCAGAAGATTCAATGGCAGATAATAAAGCCTCTTTCTGCTCTCAGAATTGCTGCCTAAGGCAAGAGGCCAGCCCCGGAGTTCCTGTTTTCACAGAAAGGGCCCCCCGCAGGCACAAAGCAGGGAGCAGAGCAGTCCCTGGGCAGAGGGAGAAGGGAGCAGGGCTTGGGTGAGTGTCCAACAGCTGCGGACCTGGGCCAGGTGCTCGTTGGAAGCATTTGGGGTGGAAGCTGAAGAAACAGGAGCAGGCACAGCTCCCACCTACCCACGGCATTTCCCAAGACAGGCAGCATCAGGAAGGCAGTGTTCTACCAGGAAAGCAACCGAATGATTTCCTCACCACTGTGGGTGCTTTTCTTCTCACCTCATCAGGGCTGAGGATTTGCAGAGCTGCAGCTGCACAAAGGCCCAGAGCCATCCTGGCTGAGCTGAGCCAGCTGCACCTGGGGACAGAGGAGTGGGGGGCAGCTGAGCTACCAGTCCCTTAGACCAGAAATGCACTGTTTGTGCTGTTCTAACCCACTCAAGAAGCTGAACAAGGCAGTCTCTTCTACAGCCACATGTGTGGTTCTTTTTATTTTTGGGGTTTTTTTTTTTTTTTGCAGACAAATAACAAAACTGAGCTCTTATGCAAAGCCTCCACAATTGTTTGGGAGAGCCAGCACTGCCACAAGAACCTGCAGGGTCTCTTCCTCAACATGCGTCAGCTCCTGAATGCCAGCAGCACCTCCCTCAAGGTAAGGCTCTGTCTGTCCCCAGGACAGCCCACTGCCCTCAGCCCCACTGGCACCACATGCAGGTGGATGCTGTGCTGCACACCGGGGGGTTCTGCTGCTTACCAGCGACTCTGTTTTTTGAAGACACACTCTGGGCACATTGCTCAGCACTTTGCAGCCATGCACTGCCCCGTTCTCCTCTCACACAGCCAAGCCCACAGAGGAAAAGCAGGGCACTGGGCCACCACCTTAACGCCCCATCTTCCGTTGCAGGCACCATGTCCCACGGCAGCAGGCAACACTACTTCAATGGAGAAGTTCCTAGCAGACCTACGTACCTTCTTCCACCAACTAGCTAAAAATAAGTGAAATTATTTTTAATTATTATATTGACACTATATTTCCAATGATTATTTATAAAGATTCCTTAAATAAATATATATATATTTTTAAGTAAACTTGTTGGCTCTGTGCAACAGTTCTTAATCAGGGCATAGAAAAGATGGGAGCAGCTTTGCAGTCTAAGTTACAAGAAAAGGGTGATGGGGGGGTGAATGGAGTTCAGACTGCACTGGCACAAGGGGGGGGTTCTGATGAAAGGGGATCTGCAAGGAGTGAACTTTTGCTTAGAAAGAGCTCAGCAGTGTGTGCTAAAGCTAGAAAGAGAGATGGGAGGGCTGTAATGAGTGTGGGGTTGAGCAAGTGTACATATTTGATTGCCCCTTCACTTTATGCTCTGGCATAGCCCTTGGTGACCCAGGAGTAATGAAGAGGGAAAGAACATAGCAAAAGCACCCTGTAGAAGGGACAACTCCAAGCTGTGGTAGTGGTCAGGCTTTCCACAATAGCAGGGGACAGCCTCACAGGTAGGTAGGAGTCTATCAGTCTGCAATTTTGGCATTGCGTAGGAGAGTGCTTTGGAAAGTCCCAGGACTGAAGGGTTTGGTTTGTGCATCAGCTGAGTCAGAATACTCAGGGAAGCTGCAGAGTTAGCAGACCACAGAAAACCTGTTACCTGCTGCATGAGCAGGCTGAGACCTCTTCCAGGAGAAAGGCAACGCAAAGGAAACAGAGCTGTGCATTTCCCATTACTGCAGGTAACAACTTCTGCTCATCGGTAGCAGCTGTTCAGTGCATGCACACAAGCCAGGACCACACACAGCACTGCCACCAGTTCAGTGAAGCAGCTCCCCTGTTGCCAGGGCAGCTCAGGACCCTCCCAGCAGTGCTGTTGGTTCATGGGGCACATTTCTCAGCCCTGATCTTTTCTGCAGTCCTGCTGAACCCACTCCCATGCTGCCCTGCCTGCAGCTCCCATGGGACACTACTGCCCAGTGCCCTGGGGCTTGGCAGCAGCATCCTCCCAACACCTCAAACCCACTTACAGCCCTGCAGACTGCCCCTCTTGCCCTCACTTCTGCTTCTCAATGGATTTACAAAAAGTATATGGATAAAGTTCTTTGAAAAACAGGTAGAGAGGTAGAACTAGGAATCAACAATTTTATTTCACGGTATGAACATGCTCCAGGGACACAATACTGATATGTACAGTGTAGGGAATAACATTTAACCATAAAACAAAGAATATTAAAATAAACAGTTGGAAAACCAATAAATAGGCAGACACGTTATACAAACAGATAAGCAGTTTTTCCTATGTACAGAACTGGCTAAGCAGAACTGCTGAGAAAGGTGAGAGCTGGGTGTGCAGACTGAGTTAGTTACTGAAAGGCACTAAGGACCATTTTCACTTCCCTTGAACCTGAAGAAAGGTTCCATAACAAGTTAATTCTGAAATGATTCAGCTACACAGCATTAAACAACATACAGCCAGAGAAACTCTATGCGATTTGCTGGAATGAGGGGAAGCTTCTGGTGACAAGATGCAAAAAATGAGTACACTTTCTTTATGTGTTACAGTTAAGTGGCATGTACTGGCCTGGGACGAAGATGGCTCCATCGATTGAGCCATCAAAAACCCACACAAACTTAAGTCCTTCCCCTTTAAGACATGGAAAAGGGACATTTGACATTATTGCAGACTGTCCAGAGCTGCAGAGAGTTTGCAGCAAACCTGCAACCAGGGCTCTGTTTTGAAAGGAAGTTTCCAAAACTTAAGCAAAACAGCACAGTGAAAAGGTAAGCCAAGCTGACAGATCATCATGAAGACTGTGTTCTATATCAAAACAAAGTCCTCTGGTAAGAACAGAACATTTGTTCTCCAAAACAAGCCCCTGTAGCAGGAAATCACAAACAGTTCCTCCCATCTAATTACAAAGCTGTGCAATTATTTCTTTGCCTCATGGATCTTTAACATATGCAGAGCATTTTTGTTTTCAGCAGAAGTAACAGGAATTCAACCCAAGAACACCCCTTCCTAATTAGATTTTGTATGTTGTAAATGCAGAGTCAGGATGCACAGTCCCAGTTTGCATCTGCTGCTGGTCTGCTGAGTGAAGAATTCAGAGAACTGAGAGAACTGTTCAGGAGAAACACTCTTAAGAACAGATCATTCAACAGAATGAAGCACAGCAAGACATTAAACAAGAGGAAATAAAGTTTGTCCCTGTTCTGAGAATGGACTGAAGTCTGCTCAGACCAGAACATCCCTGCCTGTTTCTAAGACAAAAATGGCATTTGAGACATTTTCAGCCTGACAGCAATGCAACACGACATCCTGAGCTGAAGCACATTCAAAATAGGATGAACTCTTCAAGAAGAAATCTAACTAGTTTAGCTCAGATGAAAATCCTGACTCTTTACCCCCTTCCAAATGCTGGACTAGAAAAAACTGCCACTGTTCATATCAGCAGCTTTTATGCATTTGGGGGACAATGTCAGGTCTTCTCACCTCTCCCCCCAAGAAGAGGACTGCTTTCTCCTCCCTGGTCATGATCCTGAGAAACACTTCACAAAAAGCAAAGGGGAAAGCTTAGAACTCATTTTGAATTGTACTGAATGCACCTCCAGATCAAAATATGCCCCTGCAAGACCAATTTTAACTGTTACATGTGGAGCTGTTACAGACTCAGAAGGTGCACAGTTCAACACTGTGACAATAAGAAAGGGCAACCAGCTTCTAACTGCAGTAAACACTTCACAGGAATGTTCTGGTAATGGCAGACATGGCTACTATGAGGAATGAGACACCCAAGGAGATGTCTTGCTCCTCACATCAAGCTTAAGTATTCAGTCTGTGTTATTAATCACAGCATTTTTTGTAACTCTAGGTAACACACTAAGACTATATGAAAATCATACCTAATTAACACCACACTGACATGGGAACTGCTGAGGTACCTGCAGCTGCTGCACTCCAGCAGGAGTTTATACAGCACACAGCCCAAAGGAGATGCATTTTTGTGACACAAAAGCAATGTATTGAGGTGTTCAGTGTCTACTAGCAGCACAAAAAGCAAATAAAAAGAGCAGCCACCATAAATGGTTACTTCAGAGACCAGATTCCTTTCCTCTCAAAGCATAGTCAGAAACAGGAGGTGGTGCACACAGACACGAACAGCATCAGCTATTTCAGGGGGGTGTTACTGCACTGGGAAAACTGGGAAATTCATGCCTATCCTAACGCAGGAGAAATTCATCCTTAGCTGTAGCCAGGGGTGAGACAAATGGAGCCATAGTGCTCAGTTCCTCTAGTATTAAAGCCTTCCCCTCAAGTAATCTGTGCTGTCCAGATTACAACAAAACAATTCACACCAATTAAAACAACTTCCAGCTCAGAAGCTGAAAAAGCAGCCAAAGCAACACAGCAACGCAGCCTTAAGAGGAGGAAAAGAGTTCTCTTATCTGTGCATCAGCCCTCACTCTCCACGTTGCCAGCAGATCACACAAATAGACAAAAATCAAAGCATTAGACTACTAGTGTTGCACTCAAACAGAGCACGGTCCCTTCCCACAAACCTCAGACTTATGTAGTTCTAAGTACTCTTCTACCCAACTACTTTTTGTACAGCAAGACTGCAAATGAAGGGAGTTGTGTCTCAAGTACACAATATGATCAGCTTAATAACTACAGTGAAATATTTAAATAAAAGGGCTTGATGCCCTTAACTCAAAGGTTTGCAGCAACCGCATTCAAACAGATCAGTGCAACAGAAGACAACAGTGAAAGCTGCCAGTTATGTGCAAAGCAGGACATAGATTTACCAGCATTAGGTTTCAGGATTCCAGCAACCATTTCGAGCTATTATGTCTAGTACTTGAACACATCTAGAATCCTTATTTTCTATACATTTCAAGGATTACCAACAATAGTTCCCTGCACAACACATTGTTTAACACATGGAATTCCACAACCATAAAATATACCAGTTTAATATTATGTTAATATAACATACAGTATACAGGCAACTAAGGAAAAATACGTATCTTAATTAAAGCTCCATACCAGCACGGCATGGATTTTATAGCCACTTCAAACTGTGCCATCTCAAATTCCATATTCTGGCCAAGCCTTTCACACTCACTGATTTTTACGGCAATTCTGAACACGTCACACCTACTGCAGCAGAGAGTCAATGACAGCGCCTGGCTTTGCAGAACGTTTTCTGTTTGGAGAGCAGAAAGGAAAAGAAAAGAAAAAAAATAATACCACACACATCATTATGCTGTCCAGGAAAGGCAGGGAGCAGCCACTTCTCAGGTCAAAACTATACATCATCGACTTCTTCACAAAGCATCGGGAACACCCATGCTGAAATCTTCCCCAGCACACATTACTTTCCAGTAATAAAAGTATATGTGCTGTCAGCGTGTCGCTTGTTAAACTGAACCAGCAATCAGTGAAAGAAAAACAAGCAGCCAGAAGAGGGGAGTGCCAAATCAGGAAATCAACCCCCCCCCCCCCCCCCCCCCCCCCCAATCAAAACCTTCTGGACAATATTTTACCATAGTGAAAGATTTCAGCCTGGTTCTACCACACTTGACATCAGTAACCCTTCTATCATGCAGAATTTTAGCATTTTGTCTTAGCCATAAGTCTTCAAACATTTGTCTCAAGTTTGCAGGCACAAGCTTAAGCCTTCCCCCGGGAAAACTCCCCATTACATACAGATACTCCAAAGTTCTTCACCTTCGACCAGTCTTGGGCCTGGATCTTCCCTTTGAAGTCCTCGGCCTCTCTAGCTTCATCAGAGATTGCCTCAAGCTTTCCTCAGTGTAAGCTAAGTAAACATGGGACAGGTCCACCTCAAAGGGCTAAAGAAAAATAACAAAATATCAGAACTATTTAGTACATTGATCAGCTGCTCTTTTGTAATACTACAAAGACTTCAAACAGGAAAACTGAAGTTGGACAGTTTTCCCATGAATACAAAGTGGTAGATACAGAAAGCAGAATTGAGACCTATAGAGTTCAATACAAGCTTATTAACAGTTACTCACATCTTTTTCTTTCTTGTCCAGGACAGGAGTCTGTTTCCTCATATTGTTTCCTGTATATGCAACACATTTCTTAAAAAAACAAAACAAAACAAAAACAAAAAAAAGGTCCATTAGTGAAATGTAGTCAGTTTTACAGAGCACTGTACAGCTTTATCAGTTTATTTCTGGGCTCAGTTAAATTCCTCAAAAGCTTATGCTAACATTAACTTGTATGTAAGCTAGCTTACCAGCTGCCATTCTCCAATGTCTTCATTCCAGTGAACATAGTTCTCAATCATTTCCTAGAAAGAAGTTATTGTTACAGAGTTGCACAGCCTGCACTCCAGATATGTTTCTCAGAACATGCATCCCAACAGCCTAGACAAGTTGCTTCAGAACAGCCTTGACCACTCCAAGGTACTTTTGATCCAGACAGCCATACCACATTCAAAACCCCTATTTTATAATCTGAAGACTACAGAAAACATCATTCCCAAGCTGTGCACAATGAAGTTCCCACTAAAGCATGGATTTATCATTATGTTGATGCAATCATAATGGCATTAAAAACATTCCACATAAGAACATTTGTACTACAGCTTAACAGACAAGTGTCAGTCAAGTTGCCTGTTAATGCCTTTGGAAGCCAACTCATTCCATTTGTTGGTGGGCTAAATAAAACTAGAGGGCTAACTGAATACTGTATACGACCACATCAAAGGCTTCAGCTCTTCATCTGTACCTGGTAGTCCTGAGGAATGAAGTTGTCTATGATAAGCATCTGAAGACGAAGTTCCCTGCTCAGCTGCCGAATATTCTCCAGTAAGCCTTCAATCTCTCTTTGATGCTCTTGTTGCAGATCTGCCATCTGTGGACAAAGCATATGAGAGGTCAGAACTAACATAAGACACGATAACAACTTAAAAGAATTGTTTTCTGCCTGAATGCTTCTGGGAAATGAAAGCAAACTCTAGTTAGAAGTAGAAGAATATTTCTCTCAAGAATAAACCCTCCAAAACATTCAAAACTAGTTAAAAATAGTAATAAGTTCTTGGTCTCAGAAAAGATGAAATTGGCTTTCCGTCAGTCCAAGCTCTGCAACAAAAGCAGGCAAAGTGTGCAAACAAGTTCTGTCTCTGGCAAGATCCCAAGGAAAATCTCAGCTCCCAAAGACAAAAACGTGCGTTTCACAAATCAGGGAGCCAAGATACCAGCCAAGTGACACACTGATTGAATGTGAGTGAGAGAGAAAAAGAGCAACATGCACTAAGAGCAGCAAGCTAAGAGCAGATGTGGATTTGAGCAGCAGCAAAGCAGGAAACTGGAGAGCCAAACAATTTTTATTTTGCTCAGAAATAACCAATGGTTTTCCTTGAGGACAAGCTCCACAATGTACCCCCACACAGATCTGACATGAAGCTTAGTTTGCTCTTTACAACCGTGTAAACCAAGCAGACAGCACGCAAGTATTTCTAAAACTGTGGCACTCTAGCCAGAGCGACAAAGTTGATGGCTTGCTCTTTCCACCTACAGTTACTCCACCACAAGCTGAATGCTTCAGAACACTGACCTCTGATTTTGCAGCCATAAGCATGGTCCAAACTTTCTTCAGTTTTTTTGTTTTTCCCTGTGCTTCTTCCTGGAGGCTGGTATACTTCTCCTCAATGTCCAAGCGTTCTTGCTGTACACAACATTTAACAGACATCCACATATTAGCATAATCAAAGAAAATATTTGCAATATGAACAGGAAGGGAAGCCGCTTGGATAAAACAAAGCATTTGCCAAGGGCATAGACACCTGGCTTAGCCAGGCTGGCCGACACTCATGAAGATTACACTGTCCTGCAGGTGAGCACTGGTTACACATGCCTCTAAAACGTTTGATTTTTTACTGTGCTTCAGAGTAGAGTCATATTTCATCCACATGAAGAGGCAAAGGCAAGTAACACAGTGTCCTACCACTTCCAGATAGCTGGGAGTATAACCCACCTCCTTCTCCTCAAGTTCCTTGCGAAGCTGCTCTGCTCTCCTCCTTCGTTCTTCCAGCTCCATATTTGATTCTTCTAGCAGCTTTTCTTGTTCTTCTGCTTTTGCCAGCAAGTCCACTCCTCCTACAATCACCTTCTTCTCCAGCGCAGACAGCTTCTCCAGTAGGGACTGGTGCTCTTGTCTAGAGAGAGAGAGACAGATAAAGTTGGAACTTCCTGTCTTAAGGTGTTCACAAGGCAGCCGGGCTCAGCTCAGTTTTTACAGCCCAGACAGCACTCATAGGGCTCGAAAAACTTGCCTAGCTGCCAACGGTTTAAAGTAGGGGTGAGGCATGCACAGGGATTTCCTTAACTCCAACTCCCATCACTTTCATGCAAACAAAACCAACTCAGAAAACAAGTCTCTCCTGCTGCACTTTCCCTCTGTCAGGGGCTGCCAGGCGCCAGTGCTGTTACCAGGATAACCAGGGTGCTTCCTCCCTTCCCAAGAGCCCGGCACAATGATGCTGGGATTCAGACAGACTGCAACAGGTTGTAATGGAACAGAAGCAAGTGAAAGGAGGTCACAACAGTGCAGCTGAGAGGTAAGCCAGGAATGCCAGCAGCCATTGAGCAGCCTCTGCTGAGGGAGAGACTGTCCGACCTGTATAAGCCAGTGTGATCTCAGCAGCTTCTCAGCTCTAGCATGGAGAACACCTACACACAGTAGCATGCCCACAACATGGGCATGGGCTGTAAGAAATTCACTTTGCTATATAGCTACTGCCCACTAGCAACCAGTACAGCAGTCCTGTTGCTCTTCACTGGTCTCCAGAGTTCAGAGGATTTGTTTTAAGTTTCTAGGCCATCTCAGCTAGATAAGGCTAAGAGAAGAGTGGTAGAAGAATGAAGTTTCTTTTTGCTACCTGCTCTAATCTGCAAGCACAAAGGAAGCTCCTCTTTCACTCTGATAACAGCAAGAGCTGATGTTCAGCTTACACAAAGCTTGACTAGCATCTCACCATGCATCTCCACATATTGATATCTGACTTGCAGATTAAGGGAGGAAAAACCCACAACACCGCAAAAACTACTCAGAGCAGGGCACTCACTGAGCTTTAAGTAAATCTTTTTCTCTCTTCTCCAGTTCAGCTCTGGCTTTATTTCTTTCTTCTTCTTCCATATCAAGCTTAGTTTCAAGAGCTTTTCTCTCCTCTTCAATCTTTGCTTGCATCTCTACCATCTTATCGGGGGAAACTTTCTTTTTGCCTTTCAAAGAGTGGGGAAAAAAATATTTCACAAAAATAATACAGTCTCTGTATCACAGCATTTTTTTCCCCTCAAGTTAAAATTTAAATCAATGTTTAAGTGCAGTTATCGATGTCAGAACTCATGGATTCCAAGCTGAGCACATCACAGTCTTTAAAATCCCATTTTAATTCTTGCTCGCTTGCCTCCAGTATTTACAACAAAGGAGTACTACAGAACTAAGCACTAGAAAATAAAAGTCTAAACAAAATACACGAAGAATACTTGTGGAAAAGAAACACTGCCTAAAGAGAAGCCTGAGTTAGAATCTTGGATACCTTAATTATGTAGATTAGACGAACTGAAGGAAAACAGAAGAATGGAACCCAGCCTATACAGATCTCCCCAAATCCACAAGTCTCTCACAAGTTTTACATCCCCCTTCACTCATTACAAGATGACAAACCCTTCACTTTGTTTTGCTCTTCTCTGGACATGAGAGAATCACCCACAGAATCCAGATGCCTAGAAACTAATAAAAGCTATCTAGCATTAAGAGATTTTCACAGTGATGTAATGCATACGGTCAAAGTACACTTGAAAACGTTGTTGCTCACTAAAAGGCCTCTTTCCCTCCAGTCTTCATGCCATTCACTTTTGTTTACATTCATTTGTAACCTCCAGCGGAGGCAAAGATACACTGGCACCTGTAAGCATGCATGCACACAAGAGCACTGTAAGGACTTCAGTGCTACAGCAGAAAATATCTTGGTTTCCATCTGCTAAATTTAGGAGCTAGATACTTAATACTTATTTGTGGATCTGCAGAGAAAACCCCTCACTAGTTAGTTTTCAGGTAACCCAAACTCAAAGTTTTATTTCCCCAAAGTGCTATACAGAGATCATCATATGAAGAGGTGAGCCAGATAAAGGTTTCTAACATGTTATTACACAGCCCTGTGTATTCTCAGTTTTGGAGAAGAGTGAACTACACTGAGTTGGAGGACCCTTTAATGAGCTCTGCAGTTACATTTTTCAGCTCCTTGAAATACATTAGTGAAAAATCAAAATTACACCAACCTGCTTGATCTTGCATTAAGAAGAAGTAGAAAGCACATCACAGAGAGGCAGCATACACATAAAAAGAAGGAAATAAAATATATTATTGCTTGATAATTTGGAACAAAGTTTATCAGCATCAGAACAAGCACTGATTTTACATGCATGTTTCTAGAGTAGAAAACGGAATAATCATCACTAAGAAATGAAACTCCATTAGAGTGAATATTAATGAATCATGATTTTGTGCTACAGCACAGAACGTTTCTGTAATGTCCTTTGCATATCCAGGATAGTTTCAACTCACTCCCGCATTCTTCTGCCCATCCAATGCAGTGCAGAACTTAAGTGTAACATTATGAGCCTGCCGCAAAGATCATGCCCTAAGAAACAGATTGAAGATTTCTTCTTGATTAACAGACCTAGTGTTTTTCCCCCTTCCTGAAGGCAGCCAATTCTCTTAAATCACCTGCAAAATCTTAGCATACAGAAAACTTAAGTTTTAACCAAGTTAAACCAAGCCAATTTTTTGCAAGATAATGACAATTGCACATAAGGTATTAGTAGGTTAATTGGCAGTAACTGGTGCTTCCATAGAGGTATAGAGCCAGTTCTGGTTATTTAAGCAAATGCAGTAAAAAAGCAGGACAGGAAAAAGATGAAAGGCACTACATGCAAAAGGGCTACACATGAGGACAGTTAATATCCCAAACCACACAGATGAAACACAAAAGCTCAGTGCAACTTCTGCAACATCTTCAGACTTGAAGATGGACTGATCCATCCAGCACCACATCAATGGTTTGCTGTTAACTGTCCTCATCCAAAGAGAAATATTCAGGTTTTGAGCAAGCTTTGAAAGAGCAAATTTGAAGCAAGCAGGATTCCAAGTGTAACACCATTATCCATAGGTCACACTTAGGCTGTGAGCCTTCTTACCTGTGACCACACTTCACCTGAGCTGATACTTTATACTAACACAACTGCTAAAATTTATTTAGGTATAACTATACAGCAGGACTTCCCAGGTTCTCCACGCACAGAAGTGTGGATTACATCTACACAGTATAACCACAACAACTGGTGAAGCCCCTACAAGTCAAGGTCCAAAACATGATTTTTTTTGTTTGCTTGATTAAAAGCAAATGCTGACTGTAAGTCTTTCAAAGGAACAGGTTCCTTTCTTTGACCAGCAGCAGACCAAACTTTCCTCACTGCTACAAATCAAGACCCTTTGTTCTTCTCAACTATGCCCTCCTGTGGTGACCAAAAACTTAAAGTCATGAGGCAGTCTGAAGAAAAAGCAGCAACCACTGCCCAGGTTTTGGTTTGTTTGTTTGGTTTTTTTGAAGGTCTGCCAAAATAAAACAAAAGCCTTAAGTTTTCCTTGCAAGTACAAAACTAGTGTAGCTTAACTGCTGACTGTTCATTCATTCACTCCTAACTTAGTTTTAGGAAGGCAACATCCAATATAACGTAACACCTTCCAAGAAGAAAGCTGCTCAGACCTTCCCCCGACAATTTAGAAGGTTGGTTAAAACAGAGGAATTGCAAACTTTCAACCTAATGTTTCCCAAATATCTTTAAATTTTGTTAAATAAGCCTACTGAATTACTTTCCATTCTCATGTCTTGCTGACAACGTGCACATCAAACCACCATTTCAAGCGTGAAAGCAACAAAGGAAAGGCATGCTTTAGCCAAGTTGTAAGTTCAGGTTTATCTTCCAATAGACATAGCAGGGAAGAGTGCAGCATTACAAAATGAAATGCACAGATCATGGAAAGGCCAAAGCTTAAAGGACTTAAGAGCTCCCACTCACTAGTGAAGGACTTATCCAGAGGTTTCTCTATGACAGAGCATGTGGAGTCTGAACTACTGCTGCTGCTACTGCCTGGAAAACAGAAATCAGTCCCACAGAAAAACCCAGAGAGGAAGAAACATGCAGATGGGAAGTTAGTTCTAAGGAAAAGAAACCCAGAAGAGATGGCAAAATAGTTTTAAAAGGTACAGAGTTCTCATTAGGAAGCATTTGCTAGAATCCCTCCCAGACTCAGCTTGCAAAGCCATCGCTTCCCAGCACAGAATGGCATGCTCAGAGAGACAGTTCAGTTAAAACCCCATCTTAACAAACCTACAGCTTAAAACCTCATGCCAAGGCTGCTTCCATTTCAAGCAATAGCACAGAAAAACAGATCACAGTGAAGGTGGCTGTGGATATCTACAGTAACAGAAGATTCGGTGACCAGGAGTCCTTTCCAGTGTTATGTACATGGCAACGTACACTTTTCAGTCTAGAAGAGAGAATCAGCTTACACAGGGACAGCTACCGTGCAAGCTCCTGCTGAGCACAACCTTACTTAGGAAACTTAACTTACAAACAAGTTGCTCTAGCTAAGTGACAGCTATTTCCCCCCCCCCCCCCTACTCTTTTCAAGCAGTCTTTTAAAGATGGTTTTCTCTTGTGGTGGATTTGGGCAGAAATCATTTCTTGACGGATAGAATGGTCAATCTTCCTGCGTCTGGAAAGCACCAATGGGGGGAATCTATTTAATGCAGGAATGTTGTTTAAACAGATGTGAGTGCTTTAAGACAGGAAGGCAGTTTGAATGTCAGCATTTACTGGACAAATTGGAAATTGAAGCACAGCACTGGGCTTGACTTCCCTACTCCCCATGAGTAAATAAAGGTTCCAGGGGTATAGCAGGCTTCCTGTAAGCCTCAGTTCTCCATGGTACACCATGACCCACAATTCTAGGCTCAGTAGCATCCTCTGGGGCTTAGACACTACATGCCAGTTTATCACAGTGTAGGACAAAGTAGACTTTGCCATGAGATTTCCAGAGTATTCCCAAATAAGGGATGTGTAGCTCCCATTCATTTCAGCTAGCACACAGACACCCTCAAAGGTCAAGTTTTTCCTCTATCAGCATAAAATAGGACGCCAGAATGAAGCCAGTTACTGAACATCCACAGGACAGATGAATCCTTCGCCTAAACCACAGCCAAAATCCCCGTCTAGCCATGAGAATGGCTATAAAAGAATACATCTGCCAACCACTGATTTTTGGTGTCTTCCTCCTCCCATTTCAGTGAGCAGGGGAAGTTCCACAACATGAGTCACAAGCCATACGCAGCCACCTTGCGGCAACGAGGGAACCACCACAGAAGATGATGTTACCACAAGCACAACTACCCAAGTGGAAGCAGATACCACACAGGATCGGAGCTGTCCATCTACAGAGACAGCACCAAATAGCTATGTTTCTAGGGAGGCATGATAATTGCAGCGGCAGTAGGGCAGCCCTACAACTCCACTTCTCCCTGCCTGGCTCTATAGTTCCTGACACTAGCTGCTGGGCAAAAGGAAATTGGTGGCACTGACAGGATTCTCTGCTGCCTTACCCCGCCGTTTCTTCCGCTTCTCCCCATCTTCTCCAATCTCCCCATCATCCTCTTCATCTTCTTCTTCAGAAGAACTTGTCTCTGAACCAGATATTTCTTCTCCTGGAAACAAAAAGTATGCTTTTTGATGCACTTTCCTTCATTGGAGCCTTCCAATAACATCAGCTTGTTATTGTGACAGCAGCACTTATCTGAAGTCAGCAGTATCTGATATCAGCTTATGAGTTGCTGCATTAGTCAATAACTTTCAAGGAGATCATTTGCAATAGCTTTGGAAAATTAAGGAAGGTTATTGTAAGCCATATAATGCTGCCAAGTCAGTGTGTATAACACTATGGTAAGCATCCTCATATCCTTGTAATACTACATTATGTTTTCTTAGAAGAAATTCACAATACCTTCACTTCCAGAGACAAAAAATGGTCAAATGAGCAAAACTATTTGTTCTACAGTTTAGTACCTACAAATATAAGGAGTCACCCTCAGCACACTAGGGATGAAACAGCTATGTCTAGATTCCAGTCCCTGAAGAAAGCATTACTATTTTCCTGCTTCTCCTTAATGGTAGAGATTCCAAGCAGTAAGTCTTACTGGAGTTACTGCTAGACCTATTTTGTGCTGTGAGCATCTTTGAAGATGGGTGTTATACCAAGCGCATGGTTCAGGAAGAATCCTTCTGGAAAAATCACAAGCCCATAAAGTTCCAAAGCCTAAAGAAGCTTTTTGTTTCTTCTATGCACTAATTAAATAGTCAGCCTCAGTCCTAGCCACACAAATTCATTTCATTTGAGTCCTAAAATTGCACCTCTCCTCAAGCAAGGAAAACATTTAGCTTTTGTTATCATGCACTTTAAATCCCTACACCACACCCAATCATAACCAGAGACCCCTCAGGTTCTCAGCACACTAAATTCAGTCCAGAACCCATTACCTTATGCTAGTGCCAAGTGCCACCTGGTGGGCAAAGCCAGGCCCTGCGCTGGGAGCATCCTGTTGGGTCATCAAGGCCAGAATAATGACTTGCAATCAGCTACTGAATTCATATGACATTTTCAAATAGTAAAGACTTTTCACACAAGCAGAACTAGCATTAGTCTGGAGAAATACTAGGTGGAAGGGGAATCTCACCTTCTTCCAGTTTTTTCTTAAGTTCTTCAATTTCTTTCTGAAACTGACGGAGCAAAGCATCCTTGGGGTCTTCGTTAATCCTGGCCTTGTTCTTAATGTTCTTGGCTCGGTTTGCATATCTGAGAGTGCTGATAGTCTCATCATAATTGTAGTCTGCTGGACCAATGTTTGCACACTAACACATGGAAGAACAAGTAAATGGAGCATAAATAATCAGAGTCCAGGACAAATGATTTCACAGGGACCCAGCCCTAGCTCCAACAGTATGATATTACCAAGCTTTCCTGCTGCTTCTACATCGAGGTTGCTTTTGTCTACCTAACCACAGCTTTTACTTAATCTTACACAGGTGTATTTACACCTTTTCGATCCTTGCATGTGCAGGGAAGAGACAGCAAAAGCACTTTAAAGGCTTTCTCAACTACAATGCTCTGAAAAGAACAGGTAAACGTCAGGCTGTTCTCATGGCAAAGTCACTATGCTATTCCTGTAGGAACAGAGATCAACAGTTGGAATTTATGAAAGCATCTTGGATCTTACCATCATGGTTTTGGAGTTACCCCCCAGGGAATCCTGAAGGAGTCGTGTAAGTTTGGAGTTACGGTAGGGCACATGAGTGCTTTTGCCATCCACCAGTGCTGAAATGACATTCCCCAGTGTAGAAAGAGAGAGGTTGATCTTAGTAGCTTCCTTCAGTCGCTGCCCCGTTGCTCCAGTTTTTGCTTGTCTTTCAGAACCCTGGAAAGGGAACAGGAAGCAAAAGGAATTGCAGCAAAACCTGCTATGTGATCTCCCTCCAAATAGCACAGCTACCCCTAAAACATTGCTAGTGGTCAAGTCACTAAGCACCTCAATCATTATTAGAGGACCTACCGATGTACTTCACACATCACTAACAAGACAAATGACAGGTCTCAACTGAAGCTTTCAGTGCCAGCAAATTCTGAACTGCTGGAAGTAACACAACTGAGAAGTTTTGACAGTTTTGATCCTGTGCATGAAAATATTATTAGAAACAAGTCAGCAGCTACAAGGCACCTCAGCTCCTGTCTTTCCTACCAGGAGGAAAAAGGAACAGAGTGACACTGCAATTGCTTTACAGGTAGTTTCATAGCGTGACCGAAACACACCTCATGTAAATAAAGTAACAGATAACACACAAGCATCCAGGGACTTGAGTGTCCCCTTCCCTGTCTCTTCTCCAAGCAAAGGAAATCCAGTGCAAAATCTGGGCTACAAAGCCTTTTTACCAGCACAACTACATTGGTTCAAAGTGAGCAACAGGGAGCGGGAAATTGCACAAGTGAAGAACTGCATGATCACAATCCCCTGGGGTGGTTACGTTGGAAAAAAAACTTTGCAAAGATCCAGTTCTGATATCCAGTGTGCTCTTCTCAGAGTAGTCTATATTATTTACAATTACTTCACAGGAAGAACAGAGCCCTCTTACCAATACAAGGTCATATACACTAGAGGCTCTTTCTGGTACACATCTGATTTAAAGCCTTGAGCGAATACTTCACAGAAGTCAACTGTCAGACAGAATTCTGGGCTTCAAAGTCTCTAAGAGTACTGGGGAGCCATGGCCACCATGTTTTATGTCAGATGTTGCTGGTCCTACTTACAGCAAGATCCACAAGGTGCAATTTGCCCATGCGCACATGCATGTTTCCATCAACTCCCTTCTCACTGCACTCAATGGTGATAGTGAAGATGGCGTGTGAGCGAGAGCTGTGCTCATTCATGTTTGTGGCACCAACAGAACCTTTTAATTGAGAAAAAGATTAATGAATCACACTCCTGTAACATTCTTCATGCTCCAAAGGAGATTTATTCCCAACTCTACATGCAACCCATTTTTTCAGAAGATGGAAAAGACACTGAGACTCAGCAAACTGTGCTGGACACTGAAATCGTAGCACACCTCCAACCTAGATTAGAAGTGTTGCTGTCTTCATTTGGTCCAAGCTGACCACAGGGTCCCATCCCAAGAGTAGCAGTAGCTCTCATTTGTTTCCTTTTAAAAGTTACCAAAAAAAAAGCCCCACAAATAACACTAGCTTAACACTTTCACAGCTGATCCCTGCAAAAAGCTGCAGGTTGTTTTTTTTTTTTTAATATAAAAAAAGAGCAAAGCAATCCACTTGAACAGCAACAGTAAGTCAGAATTTCAGTTCATTTTTATGAAATTAATTAAGTTTAAGGCTTAATTAAGTCTTCCAGAAAGCATCAACAACCTTCTATTCACAGCACAGGGCTCGTTTTTGCTCGTCCAGATTAGAGCAGAAGAAGGAAACAACCATGACACGCACTAGTAGCCCTGACAATGCTGACTGCCTTCACTGTTTCCCCCCGCCTGGCTGACTGAGACACAGCCTTCTTCACCTGTCCCTGCACAAAAGGCATTTGGGAGGGGACATCCCTTTTGCTCTGCTCAGTTGAACGAGTTGAGCTCTCCAGCATTATGTCTAGAAGCAAGATCTCAAAGTCCCAAAATCAGACCCTTGCTCTGTCTGACAGAGCTGTCAGTCTGCCCACTGTGGGACTACGTACGGTTCTTGTGGCCCAGAGTCATGATTCTGTCCATATCATCTGCATTGTTTACGACATAAGCTGAAAGGTCTTTGATATAAACTCCCACATCAGGTCTCTCTTTAACCTAAGAGAGAAACAGTTTAGAGAGAGCATCCTTAGAGCCCACACAGCAATTCTCAGTGGCACTGTATTAGTACAGTGATTTACTCCCCCAGATTCTAGTTCATACAGAGAATACTGCAGTACTCCAAAAGAATAGCTAGCGAATCAAGACTCAGGCAGGATAATATTTCACTGCTCCTCCCTGGAGGCAAACACAGATTTCAAATCTCAGTCGCTAACTCCTAGAATGATTGCCAAGAGGCCTTTACAGTAGAACTGCATGGACAAAACTGACTCAGCAGAAAGTCAGTTTCTCACTGCACAACAGAACAAACTAAAAAGACTCAGAGAAATCAGTGGCGATATCCTAGTGCTACTGTATCTTAAAGGAAACAAGGCACATGCTGAGGAGTCCAACCTCCCAGCTCCCTTCATATGCTCTCTGATCTTTACAATAATATTGCTCGAGGATATGGAACAAGCATCAGATTCAGAACAGCAGGCTCACCTCTAACCTCTGTGACTGGTCTTTTCCTAGCAGGTCCCGTACTTCTTCATTGTAAATTTCCAGGTAAGACACACGAACTAAAAACCTGAAGGCAAACATTTGGGAAGCTTTCTTAATAAGATATTTGTAAGTGTAAGTCCAGGAGACACAGAATGCAAAGAAAAAGCGCCCATATATAAATACATTCTTGCCACCCCATCAAGAATGGCCTAAGTCATTGCTGAGGTCAGACGACTTCTACAGATGGACAAACAAAAGACAGGAGCAGTAAAGGGAAGCTGCTTACCTCGTGTCCCCCTCTGCTTTGGCAATGTGACCAAATATATGGGCGAAGGAATTTGGAATGATGCCTCTAAGCTCAGGAACTGCTCTGACCCCTTCCATGGTAAAAGTTTTGCCTGTTCCAGTCTGTCCATATGCAAAAATGGTGCCTAAAGAACAAGAACATATTAATGAATGCCATGAAGTTGCTATAACTACAATTTTACCTCATCAATTCTTAGCCTGATAGCACTAAACACATTTTTGTGAATTTGAAACTTTTCACCCTCTCCATTATGTACTGTTCAATGCTATGAGAAACAGAAATGCTGGACAACCATAGCAAAAAAATGTTCAAGCTACTGCACTATCCAGTCTGCAAAATGTTTAAGAAAAAGTCAGCTTGTTTTAGCTGTATAGAGCAATTAAAGGATTGAGAATCAGTACACTTAGGGCTCACACACAAATAATTAAAATTAGACTAATCAATAGCATTGTCAATTAGAGAAAGTTCGTTATATACCAACCACAAAACCAATGACTGCTAGCACTTTAAGCCACAGCAGAAACATGAGACTCCTAGAACACAGGCCACAGTGCAAGTGTCCAGTTCTGAACCTGCAAATGCAGCTATGATTTGGACTAGGTAACTATCCCCAAGGAAGCCAATGAGAAAGTTTACTGAGATCCCAGCTCAGACATTCCAGAAACACACAGGTTAATTTATTATACCCCAGCACAAATTAAGCTCAACTCAACTTAAGCTTTTGCTTTCATTGTCGAGTCACTGGCATTACTGTTGGGAGAAAATGAATTTTAATCAGTTGAAGATGGGTGTGTTAGCACAAAAGCTTATTAGGTATTTTGCAAACCTTTAAAAACCTTCTTAATCTGTTGCTTACAGCACGGATGAAAAGCAGTTACAGAAAGCAGTAATTTGTTACCTTACTGGGGTATTCTTTCTTCTACATGTTGTATTTGCATGCATAATAAACACTCACAAACCACGGACGTATTCTTCCCAGCTGCAGGAAGCAACCAATTATCTGCCAGGCAGGGCTGATGTGTGTAACTAGTCATCTTAGTGTGTAACAGCAAGTTTTAGAGATGAAAATGCAGCACTTATATGCACAAGAAGAATACGCATACCTAGATACTGCAGAACCATGGCAGCTGCTGGGTTACTGAAACTGTATAGCGAAGAGTCACAGAGAATTCTGATAATGAAATAAAGTGTATATCTTTTGCAGACAGAAGACAGAGAATGAAAACATACAGCTCACCAACCTCAGCCAAGACTTGCTCACTACTATCTCCCACTGTTAGCAATCTCAGTACGTACCACCATGGGGGGTACTCAGTAAGGAGCACCTTCTGGTTGCTGTAGGTCAGAGGCCAGAATAGAAACAATAGAGAGATGTGGCCCTCGTAAGAGAAGCCTCCCTGTTAGATCATCAGGGACGTCAACAACACATGGAACACAGATGGGCGAATTGAAATAAATCAGGAATTTACCATTGTAGCCTTCCAGGACGGAGTCAATAATAGGTCTTGCAGTTAGGTTATAGACATCCAGCTGCTTACTCTCTGGTCCAAAAACAGTGTCAAATGTGAATGTCTTGGGAGGTTCGTTGGACGAGTCCGTTTTGTGGACTGTGATGGTTCCTCTCATCTCATCCACGTTGACTGCCATTTTGTACCCCGTCGCTTTCTCTCGCTCATTAAGGGGCCGGCACCGAACAACCACCTTGACATTATCGCAGCTCTCTGGCCTGTCCGGCTTCTCAGGCTTGTTGATCTGCAATTATGAAAAGGCAAAACACTCACAGGCTGCAGCATTACTGTAACAAGCCCATGTGCTTAAGCTGTAGACGCATACTTCTCAGCAGAATCATAAAAGCCACACTTAGACCAGAACTGGTTTATAATTAAAGTTAAGGGAATGCCCTGCACTTATTCAGTCAAAGCAATCTTCTGTTTGCAAACGTGGAAACCAATTGAGTAAAACCTGAGAATTCCATTCATCTGTGAAATTCTTCAGCAAACAACTTTGTGCCTGCAAACAGCTTGCTGAGCAGAGGCTTCTGTGCCACTCCTTTAAGTTCACGGAGCTTGTTCAGCTGTTGTCTGAACAGAGAGCACAAGGAAACAGCCTCAAACCTCACCGATGACATCAGCAGATAGCAGCGAGCGTTGGCTGAAGGGAATTCAGACAAGCTTCAGTGCGTTTGCTGAACGTTAACCACTCAAAGGTTGGCTCACAGGACTTCACACAGCCTTTCTCTCTCAGTTACAGACACGGATTCTGACACTAAACTGACTGACAGTGCTGTCAATGCTTCTCCTGACAGAGGAGCTCCAAAAGCAGTTGGACACAGCCCGAGGTGCCGCCCCACCGACTGATGCCATGGATGAGCACTGAGCCGTTTCTAAACCCACACCTCGGATGTCAGCAAGGAACAAACCGCTCCCCGAGCTCCTCACCACCAGATCCCCCAGGGCCCTCAGCAGAGGCTGTGACAGACGCAGCGGCCCGCTGCTCCCAGCTGGGTGGAGGAAGGATCCCACAGCCCCCCACCCCCACCCCGAGAACGGGACAGATGCCGCAGTGAGGCGGCACCGAGCACCGCGCCGTCATCCTCAGGCCCCGGCCCGGGCCCGCGCCGCCCCAGAGATCCCCACGGGCCGCGGCTCCTGTCAGTGAAAACCCAAGAGTGCGGGAAGCGGCCCGCAGCATCCCCAGCCCCCATCCCGCTCGCAGCCCTCCCCACGAGCCCGTGCCCCGGCCCGGCGTTGCTCACCGGCATGGCGGCGCCGCGCGGACAGGGATCGCCGCCGGTCGCAGAGCCGCGGGGCCGCACAACGGAACAATAACAGCACCGCGCCTGCGCCCGCCCCCCGCCGCCCCGGGCCGCGGCCAATCCCCGCGCGCTGCGGAGGCCAGACAGCCAATAGCTCGCAGGGAAAGGAGGGGCTCGGCCCGCCCCCCGCAACCAAGGGAGCCCGGCCGCAGCCAATGGCGTGGACGGAGAGGTGGAGGTGGGAGGGACAAGATCGCGGCGGGGGGGGCGGGGCGTCGCCATGGGAACCGCGGGGCGGTGCGGCGGAGGGCGTTCGGGCGTTGGGCCGGGAGGCGTACCGGGTGTGATGGGGATCCGCGCTCTGATCGCCCCGCAGGGGTCTGGCCGGGCTCCGGGCTGACGGGGCCGTGGGCTGACGGGGCCGCAGGGCCACTCGTTTCCTCATAGATCCCTCCCTTTCTCCGTACGTTCCTCGCACACACGGTTATTTCTATAGACTCCCAGAGCAAAAGCACAGCCCGCCGGTGAGGAGCAGAGCGCGGCCCCGTGCAGCTCGGGGCTGCCAGGAGGGCTCCCCCGCCCCGCGGGGCGGCCGTGCCGGAACGACAGGGCCACAATGAGACCCGGGGTGCAGCAACGAGGTGCGACGCGGGGGCCGCGCCGAAGTCAGTCGCCCCACGGCAGAACCCCGTCCGGAGTCCGGACGGCCTCAGCCGCCCCACGCCCCGCAGCGCTGCCCCGAGAAAGGAGCTGCGACCCCCGGAGCGGGACGGGCGCGCTCACCCCCGTTACGCGGCACTCCGGAACGCAGCGCTGTGGGCCGTGCCCGGCTGTGCGCAGCCGCGGAGGCTGAGGGCGGTGCGGCCCCGCCCGGCGGAGTCCCGCGGAGCTGCTGCTGCTCTCGGCCCCATGCCCGGCCGCCCCCGGAGCCCCTTCGCGGCGCGGCCCAGCCGGGCGGGTAAGGACGGCGGAGCGGGCGGGGGGCTCCTGCCGGGCCGGGGCTCCGTGCTGCGGGGAAAGAGGGGCAGCCCCGGGCCGGGCAGGAACCGCGCGGGGTCGGTGTGGTTCTATGGGACGGTGGCGGTTAAGTTGTAGGGGAGCCTTGAATGAATTATTTCCCCTCCAGCTACAAAAAGAGAAACTTTTTCAGAGCATCGACCTGCTCGGATAAACCTTACACTGTTTATCCCTTTGCTGCGATGCTCCGGGCTGCCAGGCTCGGCTGCTCCGTGAGATGCAGCCAAAGCAGTGCGTGCTTCCCTGCGTGCGGCGCAGCGCTCACATCGCAGATCTGCAGCTTTAGAAACCAGCAACGGCTTCCAGAGGATTCACTCAGTTTAGGGCGATTGATGACACAAAGCCCTCATCCACCGCTCTATAGATAGAATAAAGCACAAGTTCTAGATCTAACATCTCTTTCTCTGCTGTTAAAGAGACACTGAAATATAAGTATTGAAATACTCCATCTCAGGTTCTCCCTGCCCTTTAGATGGGATTCAGATAGCTTTATTTCACGTGTGCACGCATACACTGGAGAGTGCTGTTTCTGCAGTGGTGCTGCTGTGCATCTTCAACAGCAACAGAAAGATTGAATTGTTTTAAGGAAAACTGCTCATTGGGAGCTCAGTCCTAAGAACAATAATCTTGGAGGTTTCTTTGTTTTTTTTTTTTTTCCAGAAACAATAGGCCTCTATTTGCCAGAAACTTGAAATCAGCTGACAGTGGGTTGCAACTTAATAGCTCTACAAAGGGACGAGTGAATGGAGTGCTATGTACTCCCAACCCAAGATAACCAGGGGAAGCCTTTGTACAGCCTGGGGCTGAAAAAGCCAAGCTGCACAGTTTAGCTCTCAGACGTGTTTTCTTCCATCGTCAGCTTTCCCTGGGAAAACGGGTGATGGAATTGTTTTTGCTCATCAGCAGACAAGCAAGCTGCATGGCTGCCCCGATTTAGTTCTCAGCACTGGGAAGGCAGCACAAGAGGAAACCATACCTAGCACAAGGAGCTGGTATATTGCTTTATAATTCTTCTCTTGGTTTTGGCAGCAGCTCCCGCCAGGGAAACTGGCTCAAGGAGTTGCCATGAAGTGTCCTGGACCTCCAGAGAGCTCAAGGCTTGCCTGCTTCTTGGAAAACGCCTTGGTCAGAGAGGCTAGGATTTGGAAAGCACCCGTTTTCCAGAATCTTACCCTGAAGGTATTCTCCCTTGTTCTCTTTAGAAGCACTTAAGGCATCTCCCTGCAGACATGCAGTGCTGGTCCTGCCATCTGACCCACCTGGATGCAGAAGTCATCCTTCATTGATGAATCTTAAGGAATGGAGGGGGAGGGACTGTCTGTATTTGTTTCATTTGACACCTTATTAATACCCCCCATAAAACGAGTTTAGAGTTGCTTTGCATTTTGTTCTGACTTAGATAGTTTGAGGAAGTTTGATGGAGCAGGCAAGAGCTGGGCAATATGGATGAGTGCTTTCAACTGCTCCATCTATTTGCCCATTCTCTCTCTTTGTAGACACAGCCAACAGCAGTGTCTTCATTTCAAGCCTTGAGACACCTGAAATGTTAATTAGAGCATTTAGAATAATTGGAGTTTTCCTTTGGAGATATGTTAATGAAATCATTCAAGTGTTAAGTGTACTTTTTTTCCCCTAACCTCTTCCCCTCAGGGTACAGATATCTCTCCATCGTGTTATGAGAAAACAATTATCTGGATTGCAGAAATAAGCTCTCAGTTCCAGTTTCACTCTGAAACTTTTGCTTTATCTATCAGCATCCTTAACCGGTTGTTGGCATCAGTAAAGGTAAAGAATCTCCTTCAGCTTTTTATCTGGTTAGATTACTGATTGCAGATGTAAAGAGGATGTAATCAGGTTATACACAAAGCAAGTACTATGTTTGGCAGCAGATTTTGGGAGCAGTCAGGGCCTTCTCTGGGGAATGCACACCTATTGTAACCATCAGAAAGAGCAACACAATGGAAAGGTGATACAAGAGGTGTAAGGACAGAGGGACTAATACCATAGAAATGTGTTGTAAAGGAAGGAAAAAGGGCTACTCACCTATCTCTGAAGATTGAGGCTCACAGGGGAAAACTCTACAAGGGAGGGATCTCCAGAAAGAGATCCTTCCCCTGTGGC
Source organism: Gallus gallus (assembly GCF_016699485.2). Classification (NCBI taxonomy): domain Eukaryota; kingdom Metazoa; phylum Chordata; class Aves; order Galliformes; family Phasianidae; genus Gallus; species Gallus gallus. The sequence continues at coordinate 16,584,941 of NC_052544.1, forward strand.
AGTCAGCCCTTAAATGGGGTCTAAGAGAGGTGAGTCACACAGCTGAATTGCCTTCACCTGTGCTCCCAGGGCTGACCAGGTCCTTTCCCCAGGTGCTCAATCAGTGGTGTGGGCCAGGACTCAACAGTTCCCATACACCTATGAACTTAAGTGTTTGCTGAGGTTTTGCTGATTCAAAGTGCACAGCAGAAGTCTGCGTGACTTGGAGTCCAAAAGCTGTGATAAGCATAAGGAGTTCAGCATCATCTGGTTGCCTCTGCTAAACAGAAGACATTTGCATTATCACATTAAGTATTGTAGACTTGAAACCATTACTTGTAACAAAACTGTGAAGCCAACTTCTTCTTGAAGCAGCAATAGAGTTATCAGCCTTGTAACTCTTAATTCTGTTTGGCAAAAGCATAGCAATATCTCAGTTAGGAAAAGGAAGAACAGTACGCCGTAGATACTGTGACATCATGTAGTCTGAGACTGTGAGAGGCATGAATAAAATTAGACCAAAAAGAGGACTTGTTTCACTTTAGATTTCCTTGCTGTTTCTGGCTTCAAGTGAATCGTGCTGCAGCTAAATTAATTCCAAAGAAGCTGCAACTTCAATGAAAATTTGAAACTTGTGCATGCGCAGCAGAACGACAGTTATTTCCCCCAAGATGTTATCTCCTCTACTCAGTGTTGTCTTCTCCCTTCAGGCTCGATTAAAATATCTTCAGTGCATAGCAATTTCCTGCCTTGTCCTTGCAGCAAAAACCAACGAGGAAGATGAGGTCTGTATGTTTGTCATTTTAAATTCACTAAATTCATCTTTTCAAGTTGTTTGCATTTCCAGGTCTTTCATCAACTCGGGCATAATGAGGAAGTGTAAATTTGTTTACCCTACATAGGCCTGAAGGGGTGGCAGTAACATTTTCAGTCCTGTTTCTTCAGCATGTGTAAGAGCCGGTCCTTCATCCATGAAGGTCACAGGAAAGTAATGAATGTATTCCCCTCCTGCACTTAAACCTCTCCTCATCAGAATCCACAGCTTGCAGTAAAGCTTGATGTAGTGACAGCCAAGACACACATGCACAGCTTTAGTGTGCACGACATCAAAGTGCTGTAATTATGTTGTGATGGGTCCCGGGAGGATATGGTAGGCAAGACAGAGCAGTGATTCTATAGAGGAAATTTCAGATAGTTGAGTTTGCTTAAATTCGAAACCAGTTACTGAACTGAGTGAGGAAGTGACTCAGGTCTGCACCTCAAGCATGTAAAATCAGCAAGTACCCATGTAAATATGAGATTACAATGGATGATTATCCAATGCATATAGCTGAATTCCATGATGGCACAGACTTCTCCAGATGTTTACAGACATGAGCCAAACAGACCTTGAAAAGCATTTCAGGTTCTATTTCTCCTCTTTCCTTCATTTTGTTTTGAAAAGGAAAAGGAAGCTTAGGAGTTGCAGTCAGGCATGCCTTTCTTTTAAAGATCTGCTCCTGCAGTGAAATGCTCTTCATAGGCCTTCTTACGATGTACCACGCTGAGGTAATTCTTCTTTTCCCCTCAGCTAAAAAGGAGAAGCTGAGTCAATGACCACAGGAAACGAGACAACCACGAAAGTCTCTGTAAAACTGGAAACCTCCTCCTTGCTCGTCAGGAGCAAAGCTAATGAGACTGGGAGCAGGGAACATGCCTCACAGTGCAGCATTCAGGTGGCTCACAGCATCTCTCCTGCTGTAGGGCTGCGTTCACTGCCAGCTGCCTTGCGAGGAGTACAGCCTGCCTGTGTTTAGAATGGGAGTTTTCTAAGCAAGTGGTCTCCTGAACGAGCATCCAGCTTTGTGCTTTGGGATGAGTACCGTTTTTAGATCACAGTACAGAGAAACGCACACAGCACTGTGTAAGAAGTTGGCTTCTTTATTATTTTTTAATTCCTTTTTTAATTTCTTTTAACAGGTAATACCATCGGTGAAGATGCTTGCAGTGCAGAGTGGCTGTAAACGCTCTCCAGCTGAGATCTTGAGAATGGAAAGAATTATACTAGATAAGCTTCACTGGGATCTTTACACAGCAACACCAATGGATTTCTTAAACATCGTAAGCACTATGTTTTGCAATTCTTTTTTGTTTAAAGAAACAACTTCTTATCAAACAAGACTAGAAAAGACAGATGTGCACACATCCACACATCTTTCCCAAGGTGCTTTGTAAACTACCAGTTCTTAGCTATCTGCAAGTCTTTTGAAGAATGTTATGGTGATTATGCATTTTTTAATTTACTGCTATTTAAAACCTTTCATTTTGCTCAAAAAAATTTACTCCCATCTTTAAAGGACAACTCAAATGGACATTAAAAAGATTCTCATAATGCACAACTATACGCCATTTTTATTTTTTTAAATACACACTGCAAAAATATTTCTAACTATTTCCATTCTATTAATACTGTACATAGAAAGCTATCGGTTTTGCTACATTTCATATACAGGTTTGTTAAACCACTTCCCTTTTCATCCCACTGATACTTCACCCTGGTTTTATGCAATTAGACCCCAATCTGGCACTTAGTTCACATTGCAGTTACTAAATACTCAATAGAAATGATTAAACTTTGTCTTCAAGAAACGATCATGTGCTAGTAAGGCAAAAATCATATGATACAAACATCCTGGAACCCTTTCATAAGGTTATGTGCAAATATTAAGCCGTCTTAGGCTGCTGATTGTAAAAACTGCCATTCTTCTTGTTTCCTCAGTAAACTCAGAGTGCAGTCATTATTACTGGTTTTACTCTCTTCGTATGTGCTGGTCTGAACTGAATCTCCTAGATAGCAATCTGGATAACGTAGAAACCCCAGAAATTATTAGGAAACACAGACCTCTACATTCATTATAAGCTCAAAAAACAGTTTGGTGGCTGGCAAGTACAAACACAAAACAAAAAAAAAGAAGGGCAGGGACAGGGGGGACACCCTCTAGGCCTCCTGATATGAGATGAAATTAAGTCTGTACGTCTGGTTGATAACACATGAAAACATACAAAGTTCACTGACCTCTGCTTTTTTTTTTCTTATATATATATATATATATATATACACACATATATATATATATTTTCTTCTCTCCAGTTTCATGCCTTGGTGATGTCCAACTGGCCCCATCTACTAAACGGGCTGCCTCAGACGAATCCTTCCCTCCACGTTGCATTCTTGACCAAACAGCTACAGCACTGTATGGCTTGCCACCAACTAGTGCAGTTTAAGGGCTCCACATTGGCTTTGGTGATCATCACCTTAGAGCTGGAGAGGCAGACTCCTGATTGGTTTCCTGTTATTACTGATCTGCTAAAAAAAGCACAGGTAGGAGTCAAAATGGCCTTTGGTCACAATATCTTGAGGCCGAGACACTGGCAAATTAATAAAGCGCACGTGTATTTGCAACCCACATTGCACTTCAGTATATTTCTGAGAAGCCTGTGTCTACCTTCATTAGTGCTAACTTCAACTAACTTTTTAGAGGCTTCCAAAAGAACTTAGCCACAGATAGCTCAGCTCCCTGCCTCCTGATCAAGGAGATTCCTCCCACTGAAGACTGAGGACTTCTAAGAGCAGTTACTTCATGTATAATCAATTTCACTTTTCATGATACATACAAGAGGCAAGCTCTGCTTTATTAAAACTTTTCCCCAGTTTCATAAAACACTTGTCTTTTAAGAAAGGATACTCAGAAGGCAAATGACCCAGGTTGGCAGCTTACCGTCAACTCATCAGCTTGACTTTAACATAACCTAGCTATCTGCTATCCCTCCTGGCTGCTGTAGCCTCCTAAAAAGAGAGGGAGTGCTTGCCTACCTTTTGTGTGGTAGTTTAGGAGCTCCTGATTAAATGTTTTGCATCAGGGCCAACGTGCATATTGCTGTTATGCAACAGCTGAGGTATCTGGAATAGCCTGTCCCTGAGATCCCCCTAATTACAGTTACTAAAACAGAAACCAGAAGAGAGAATAATTTCTTATGAATTTCCAAAAAAAATAAATTCTTACTTTCCTTACAGGTTACTAGCACTGAATTCATGCACTGCAAAGAGCTTGTGGATCAAGAGCTAATGCACTTGCAGCCATCCAACGCCATTTATATTTTTTGCCCCATCAGTCAAGCCATCCAGGGCGATACTGAGGCAAAGTTTCCCTACCATTACCCTTCTGAACTGAAGAATTCTCATCAAGTGAAGCTGCAGGTCGCCGTAAGCCAGCCAGTTTCAGCAGCTGTCATGTCTGCTACAGCCCAAATTCCTGATGGCACCATGGAGACAGATGAATACTATGATGGATTCAGATACCTGTACAGTGAGGACAGGGGAGCAGATGGTGGGAGGGGGCACATGGGTGGCTTGTGCCCTCAGCTGAAGTCTGGAGGAGGCAGCTCCCCGTGTCCTCCCTTACAGCCACCTGGAAGGGAATAGTGGAGACCATCCTGCCTTGGAAGCAGTATTTCAGTACTGATAGGTCCCAGCAAACAGGACAGTGAACACAACAGAGCAAGAGTGCTGCTGTGTTTTTCAGAGGACAATGACAAAATGGTGTTATTTTCCTATTCTTTGTCTTTTCTAAGTAGTTTGCTCCACTTTTAACACCATGTAAAAACAGAAAGCTGGGGAGAGGAGGGACTCAGTCACAATCCTACAACTCAGGGATCAGTGTGGCAGAAGGCTAAGAGCTGTGCCACAGAGCACCAAATGTCTCAGCTTATTATTCCTCAGATGGGAGGATTTATGTGATTTAATAGTGAAAAGGCCATGAGCCAAACCATCTAGTTTTTGTTAAGGCCTTACCATGGATCCAAGATTTGGGTTCCATTCTGGGTAAGTCACTAAGACTCATTCCAGGTTCCTACAAGCTGTGAGAAATTGCTTTTTGTCTGCAGTCTGCGCTGCCTTAGGCCCTCACTGACCAGTTTGGGCCATCCAGGGTGCTGTTTCTTCTGCCTTAACAGACTGGACAATACGAAATGCCTTCAACTATGTTCTCACCACTATGATAATAGTTTTTATTAGCTGTTAATCTCCAAGGCAAAGCAGTTTTACAAACCACATAGGCCAGTTTAAGCCTCTGTTGCACTTTTAAAAGCAGCCCTAGGCATTCTTTGAAAATATGTGAGAATCATTTTTCTGCTCTCTGTTTTGAACAATAGGGCCAGCGTTTTCAGGTGACTGTTGTACTAGTTTGAAAGCGCAATCCAGACAGTACTGTATGAATAGCAATACCATACCTGCAAGTCCTGCCACAGAACAGGAAAGGTCTTCGTGTAGAGCAGCACAGGCTAATTGCTGAGCAGGTGTCGTAGTTAATGATACAGGGTAATTAAATAGGGAACAGGGATAAGATAGGAGCAAGGAAATCCTTGTGCTGCTTTACAGCTATGCCCTTCAGTGCAGGAACAAAGTCTCTTTCCCTTGCTCCTCATCTTACCTTGTAGAAGAGGGATTCCTGAACTGTGAGTGTTGCAGGAGTGATGTCCTCTGTTAACAGATAAAGCTTTCCAACGTTTTACATTTAAATTTTGCCAGAGTTAGCACTGGGAAAGGAATAAGCTTTGTGTGTGTGCAGGGTGAAAGTCAAGTTTTAAACTGCGAAGAAAGCAGAGCATAAATGTTCTAGAAATAAATATTTAGTATTGGAGACTTGGTGCAAATGATGTGTGAGCAGATGGCATTCCAAATCAGTGACGAAAGCAAAGGAGGTCCCACGAGGCAAGTTGCAGGTGCTGCTGATGGAGTGCTGAGCTGCAGGGAGAGCACGGCCCTGTGCAGCTCACAGGAGGGCTCAGCTCACCCATGCAGCCCACACACAGTTAGAAGGCGTCCCGGGGGCAGAGGCATTCTTATGATATGTTATTTATTAAACCTACCAATGAACCATAGGGAAGGTTTTCTTTTTGTGGCAGGGCTCTTCCCTCTGGCACTGTGCTGCCTTCCTTTTCTATCACAAGCTGCGACTGAAATGCCTGACTTTAGAAGGAGGCAAGTTGTCTTTTGTAGTTATTTCCAATAAAATACAGTTTCAATCTCATGTTCTCAGTGTGCTCCATGACGAGCCCAGCCAAAGCTGATGCCGACAAAGGTCCCCACAGGATGTGGGGCTGTGTGCCTCGTTCTGCTTTTCCTCCTCTGTCTTTTTCTGCCCTATCTCATGAATCTTCACCAGCTGCATTAACCAGTGGAAACGTTAGCAGAAGAATTCTGCACGCAGTGATTTCCATGCTGTGCCTTCATACCACAACAGCTCCTACCTAACGTTTTGCCTCCCCAGCACTGAGCCTCTATCTGTAGTTTCTCACCTGTAAGGTGAATGACATTACAAACCATCAGCAAACTTGTTTTTCAAAACCTCTGCAATCAGGAATGAACAGCATTCAGTCAATAATGAACAGCTTTCAAAAGGATTTGGTAATGGGGCTAAATCTGAAAGATGAAGGCAGCTCTGAGCAGCCTAACAGTCCCATGTTCCCAGTTGGGATGCAAGATGTCATACTGGAATGGGAGCAGTAAAGCTGGAGCCTGCCTGCCCTGCAGCACACACCGCTTCTCTCTGGTAGCACAGATCCTTTCTGCACTCCTCTGCCAGTGTTGAGTTACAATAAGGGAACTTACACATGGTTTGGCCTCAGCAGGTTGAAAGCGTTGCTTGGTAACTCCCGGTGCCTCTTACCTTTGTGTTGCTGACATTGTTCAGAACTGCACTTCCTGCCTTGAAGAGCCTACAAACCTCAGGAACAAGCTGCAGTTGCGGCAGGATCACTCTTGCTACAGAAAGAGAGCACGTACCCTTCTTACTGGGAGAGCCAAGTCCAAGGCTGTGAGCACCTCCCCTCGGTCTCTGCACAAGTTATTGGTACCACAACCAACACAGCACGCATCTGGGCAATAAGAGCTTGTGGCCTTCCTAACCTGTTTCAACCAACAGGAGCTTGGACAGTGCGCTGCTAAGAGCAGGTTAGCATCCCAGGTGAGGAACAATTCAGGAAGAGACGTCCATTGTTGTTGCCTTAATTTAGGCCAGATTTCCAAATGCCTGACGTTAATGATACCCTGCAAAGCTGCAATTGCATCTGAGAGCACCTGCAGCAAGAAGCCAAGGAACTGCTTGGTCCTACAAGAAGTTTCCTGATGGATACGAGTGCTGCCCACCAGTGCTCAGATTCAGAATCAGAACCAAAATACAAATATGAACCAAACATCAAATTAGAAACAGTGAAGCAATTCAGTCATCCCCAGGCACTGCCACATCCCCCCTTCATAAAACACCACGGAAGAAGCCGTATCACAGCTGAAGCGAGCCGCACCAGAACAGCTGCATTTGGGAATAAAGCTGCCTTACTTCAGAGCAGCAGCACCAGAGATAACAAACCTGACTTGTTATCACTATTTATGGTGGGTGGGTAACAATCTAAGTGTTCGTTTATTACAGCTGCACAAAAGAAAACAACTCTTATGGTGGCAGAATGGATCAAGATAAAGGAAAAGAGCAGAGGTTGCCTCTGTAGGGGGTGTTTTTGCTGATGAGCTCTACCATTTTAAATTCAGTTTAAACAGTACTTACGGTTCGATTCCTTAAGAATGCAGAGAAGTACACTTAAATCAAGTGATGCTTCAAGTCCTGGCAGGTCTCTGCATCTCCCCCTCATTACGCAACATTAATCCCATTTGTGACCAAGCCACGGTCACTGCAATCAGCTCAGAGCATTCCACTGCACAGCTGGGCCCGGCAGCCACAGACTGCTCCAGCTTTGCAGGCACAGACCCGATGCTGAGTGCAGCCAGCAGAAAAGCACTCTTAGCTCCGGATCTGCAGCTGCCGCAAGGGCACCTGGAGGTGACTGCCATGCACAGGGTGTGCTGAGGACAGGAGCTCAGTCCTGCCCACGACAGCCAGCACCCATACATCACCCTGTCCCAGCAAACGCAGGCGGTGATGGAGCCAGCACAGGGGAAGTCCTGCTGGGCTCCAGCCACACCAGAGGCAGAGCCACTGGCCCTTGGGTGGCACTGCCCAGTGTGTGGTGGTGGTGGTGAGGGCTGGGAGCATCTTCTGGCCTACGAAGGCCTGGGTGATGGCCAGTCCTGCAGCCCGGCCAGGCACGAGGTGGCAGTGGCTGGAGAAGGGGCAGCGGTGAGGGCTGAACACGTGGACATAGCACTGTGCTCATCCAGTGAACGTAAGCAGTGCACAAAACGTGTTTAACAGATGTTTGTTAAACAAGTCAGTTCTGTTTTTATTAAACCCAACCTCGGTACAAGCAGGTCAGTCCTGAGATTCGTTTACAGGTTTAAAATGAAGATGAACTGAGGCCACCCTGGTCCTGCGTGACGTCAGAGCGGGGCACGAGCGCTGTGCTTTTCTGTTTGTTTCAACAAGTGTTTGTGTAAAAAGGGAACTCAGTGCGCCACAAACACAGAAGTCGCAGCCAGCCCAGGCTCCAGCTTTGAACTGCTTCCCCTTCGTTAGGAGGTTGCATTGAGCTGCGCTTTAAGATGGCTCTGTGCTCACCCAGCACCCCCAGCCCAAGGGCAGGAGCAGAGCTGGGCAGGTGCCTGCAGCACGGAGTGCTGGGCAGGGCTGGCACTGAGGCATGGGGGGCACAGCCCCAGTAACACTGAAACTGCAGGGCAGGGATTTGGGTTATAACGCCTGTAAGTCTACAGAACAAAGCAACAGAGAAGTTACTGCTTATTGCTAAGAAATGTTAAGACACCAGCAGTAGTGTTAAGGACGGTCAGAGGCTCTTGGGTGACATCCCAAAGCAGACAAGGAGAGGAACAAACCAAATCCCACTGCAGCAGCAGCTCCAGCAGCACGCTGAGCGCTTCTCCACCAACCCAACTTTGTTCCTCTCCCCTGGGAAGTTTGGTCACAGTGTTAAAGGCTACAGCTGGGCCCTCACCCAGAGGTCAGTGTTTGGTTTCAGTGTAAGCCATGCATCAGCCAGAATTAGTGGGTTATCTTTTGGCAAATACCTTGGATTTCAACTTTATCAAGAGACCTGATCAAGCAAACTTTTCCCAATCAATCAGTGCATCTTAGTCCTTGCTACACAATCTCTTCTGTGCAATATATTGCAAGCTTAAAGGTGAAAGCACCAATTAATTTCTTCTGCATGAGATGTTTTGGCCTTAATAAATCTTCTAATTAACATATCTTCCTGTTGTTATGGAGTATGCGCTGGGAAGACTAAAAAAGCTACAGAAAGAACAAAAGAGAATCATATTTAAGTGTCAGATCATCGCATTCAGTACAGACAGGTTGAAGTACAAATCTGATGCATGCTGCCGGGCAAACCTCCATCAGAAGCACCACCTGAGCAGCACTGCATCAGCCAAGCTGTATGGTTGGGGTTGGCCTTCAGTGTAGCACTGGCCTCAGCCCAGCAACAAATAAAACCCAGAGAGACTGAACTGAGTTCCTCAGACAGCAACGCCCCACAGAGCTGACACCAAACAGGGCTGTGGTTAGAGCTCCGTCAGCCACCATCCCCAAAAAGAGAGCCCCAGGCTGAAGCTGTGCACATTTCCTGGCCATAGAAGAGGATGATGATGTGTTTCTCTAGAAAAGGCCCAACCTGCTCCTGTTCTGTTAAGGGGAGATACCATCCAGACACCATCTGTGTGCAGTCCTTTGATCAACTCCTCAGAATCATTACACCCCCAAAACCACTGGCAGGTACACAAATCCCACAGAGGAGAACGTAAAGACAGCTTTGGCTCCAGGAGGGACTGCATTTGGATCGACTCCTTAGGACTTCCCCTTGGATTATGGATGGTGTGTGATGTAGAAGTCGGCTCACTGCACTTCTGAGGGTTCCCAATGTCCAGAAGACCTGAGATGTGGGAAGGCCTTCCATGCTTACATATTGCCATGTCACAGAGACCCACCAGACAGCACAGGAAATGCACTGCTCAATAAACGACACCACAAAAAAACTCAAAATACACATGAGATTTAATAAAAGAAAAGAAAACAAAATTACAAAGTGAGCGGAAAGAACTGAAAGTCAAAAAAAAAAAAAAAAAAAGGGAAAAATAAAGGGAAAAATCACCCAACGCATTTGGAATGGCAAAGCAAACGGCTGCAGTGCTCGGAGTGCACCGAGTCCCCTCCCTGCTCCGAGCTCAGCCCTCCTGCACTGCAGGCAGACATGGAGCCTGCGGAACTCCGAGCCCTGCAGGCACCTCTTAGCTTAGAGAGCACACTGTGGATGGTGGTCAACGTTTTTTCCCCATTAATGCCAATGTGGTACAGACAAATGTATGAGATGGTTGAAAGAAGCGTAACTGAATGGCTCCAGGCCTGGAGGGTGGTGCTGCCACGTGCTCTGCCTGCAGGAGGGGAAGCTCAGGGCTGCAGTGAGATCGGCATCGCAACGCATTCACAACTCGTTAAATAAAAATAAGACACAGAACTGCTCTATATGCCACGTGTTTAAATCCTGTCTCAGCCAAAAAGGGAAAACCACGTACTTCGAATGAGAGAGAGCAAAGACTGAGCTCTGCTGCGAGACTCTGATGGTGACTGCCCTGAAGAGCAGATGGACCTGAGGTCAACAGACAGCTGGGGGGGAAAGGGACGTCCGTCACAGTAACGTCAGTGTATAGAGAATCATCATCAACACATCATTATGTACATTCTGAATGTCTTCTCCAGGGAAAGCTGGGATTTCTCTGTGTTGCCATGGGTCGGCAGGCTCCTACTCTTCTATTGCTGTTGTTGTTTCCCTAACTACCTCTTATCCTGGGAAAAAAGATTGATCTCTGCTGAGCCAGGGCAGAAGGAAATTATTTGCATAGATCTCATTGGCTGCAGCACGAGATTGGGAAAAAATACTGAGTGGAAAAGCCACGGTGAGGTTTGCAGTGTGGTCAGAGCTCTGTTCCAGCCCTCGGGAGCATCGGCCCCGAGAAGCAGAACAGCTCCAGCACAGCCCTGCTCACATAGGCAATTAGCACACCAGAGCTTCTCTCATCAGCACTGATCAAAATTATGCCCTGATTCGCTGCATGAGCAAACTGAGTCAGTGGTGAGCTGGAGCTGCCCTGTATGCAACCATCAGTTGTGCTCTTTGTACGTTCCCTTAAAAAACCCACATCAGCTCTCTCCATATGATGGTTACTCTACAAAACACACCTCAGAGGCACAGCCCGGCAGCCCGAGCTCAGCCTCCAGCTGATGCAGCCTGCGTGCATCTCTGCACGTGGTCCATCCAGAGGGACCGGGGCACCGTGTGAGGTTTTTCAGACCAAGTCACACAGACAGGACTGGCAGTGCGCCCACACAGAGGGACAACGGCCGTATGAAAACAGTTTCACACCTGAGTACGTATTCAGGAAAAATGAAAGAGCTGCTTCAGTGGGATCTGCCTCATCCAGCATCGTGCCCTGCACACAGAGCTGCACCTCCGAGCCAAAGCTCAGCGTAAGGGTGGGGCTTTAAGGAAAGATAGTGAGAGAAATCCTTGAACATCTATGCCTAAATAGAAATGCACACACTCCCACCTAACGCTCAGCCACAGCCAGCGTCTGCTGGAGCTCCAAGGACGCTGTGCAGGGCTGACATCTAATAGCTGTCCCATCTGCTGTCTGATGGAATTGGGTCCGACCCTTTTTCCATGCAAACACTGCTGTGTGCCTCTGTGCAGCTGCGTTCTGCCTATCACAAAGCAATGAGATGGAGCAGAGTGGCATAAAGGCAGCACAGCTCACGGCCAGGGACCTCCTCAGCACGTGTGTGCTTATGGCTATTTCTTTTTTAACAGCCTCAAAGTAGAGATGACTGCTTCAATCAGTGAGCTGTGCTCTCCGTGAGCAGCGACAGCTCCTGCAGCTCCACAGGACACAACACACTCCTATGGGAAACCCTTCTATATAGAAATTCTAACTTTAGCAGTAAAGAAAATTCAAAACGTTGTCCCATGAGTTTTATTAACCACTCTCTCTTTCTATATATATATATATATATATATATATATGCATATATATTATAAATGATGAAGAATATGTTTATAGAGAATTCAGGATTAAAATACATAATTAGGGGAGCGGGGGTGACTCGGACCAAGGTTCCCAAGGTTCCCAGGGCGGAGGTTCTGAGCTCTGGGCTTCGCCCCTGTTCTAACCTTATTCAAACCAAGGATTTTGTTAGAAAAATAAACGTTTCGGCGTCCTTCACACCACCCCTCACATCTGAGCACCTTCAGAGGGAGAGAAACAGTGGAGCGATGGCTCAAACGGTCCCCGTAAGCAATGACAATCAAATGGAATCAAGGGAGCAAGCATTCAGCTGCTGGGTAAGGGGAGCTCAGGCCAACTGCTGTGGACACCTGACATACAGCTGCTGGGCTTAGGACAGGACGTCTCACTTTGGGGATGAGTTGATGTTGTTTAGAAGCATTTACACAGTAAGGTTACATCCTCAGACACAGCACAGATCACAGCAAGTCGTGACACGGCAACCACCGAAGATGCTTGTGGTCTCTCGCTTTGGTCCACGCACACAATGTTATGAGAAGGGTCACAGGGTGGGGAACTCAAGCAACTTAACACATGAAAGCACCAAGTCCACTCTTGGCCTGCAAGTCTGTGTGTGATTAACTGAAAGAAACATAAAAAAAAAATAAGCATGAATTAAAATGAGGAAAATCAAGCAAAAGCAAAACGTAGTGGAATGATTAACAAAAGAAAAAGAGAGGGAAGGCCAAGCAGTGCTCTGGCATCACACCAAGGCTGCCACGAACAACACACCACAAAGCACCATCTGTTCAGCTGTGCGTGCACAGAGGGATCTCAGCACAAACACATTTGTTTCCCCTCCCACCTGTGGTTCTGCTATCTCCATTTCTCACTTATTAAAGCTACTCAAGCCCTGTGTTAAAGCACCAGAGGACAGACAAGAGGCTCAACCAGCTTTCCTAAAAATATCAAACAAACCATAGAACAAATAATAATAATAATGATAATAATAATAATAATAATAGTAATAATAAAAAGCCGTGTCCGGGGCAGCCGGAGTGGGGCTTTGGGGTCCCTTCCAGCCCAACCATTCTGGGATTCTGCAGTTCTGTGATCTTCACAGTCCCTTCCAGCCCAACCATTCTATGAATGTTGTTATCCTGCTGGATGCACAGATCCCCACATTTGGAACCAGGCTGCAGACTCATTAACAATATATCTCCTATTCCAAACCACTTCCACCCCTGAACTTCTTAGCCTTATCCTAACAGTGCGGTCCCACAGCTGGGCCCCAGACCTGCAGAGACCCCGGGGACAGGCACAGAGCACGGGCTGCCCTTGCTCCTGGCAGCCCCGCTGCCCCCAGCCCCACCACAGGGGTAGGCAGAGAGCAGAGCAGTGCCTGCAGTGTGCTGTGCACAGCAGGAAGCCTATTTCTGTTGCAGGCAGGAAGCTGCTGCATTTCCTCCAAGCAGCACAAGGAGCAGCAAGCGCTTGGCGTGCTCACAGCCATCGGGCAGACCTGGGTCCTGAACTCAGCCCCTCAGTCCTATTGGAAGTCACTGAATGCGACCCTGCTTCCAGCAGAACGTTTTGCAAACTTTTGGGTGCTGCATGAGAGGTTGGATGCACACAGAGCGCACTGACAGGTCTGGAGACCTGTTTTAACACCAACATACTTACATTCCAAGCAAGTAAGTTAAATAACATGTGCTGTTACCTTCCTAGGAAGAAACAAATGGCTCAGAGCCCCAGCAGTGCACTGCCACCAGGAGCGAACCAGGGCATCACCTCCCAGCCATCCCTCTCCTCTCACCATGCCCAGGCTGTGACTGCACTGCCCTGCTGGGACCGCATGCAGCTCCAACAGCACATGAACAGTAAGTGCTGGAGGGACAGACTGAGCGCCCTGCATGCTGGCTTACCTCGTCTTGTTCCTGCACGGCGCTCCTTGGGAAGCAACGTGGCCGGGGGCAGGACCAGACCACCCCCATTTTTTATTTTTAAAGATATATCTTCTTTAAATAGACCCATTTGCCCCCTCCTTGCTCTACCAGTACAACCAGGCAGCTGAGAGAGCATTATGTGCGTGCCCCTTCTCCACACTCCTGCTGGCTTCAGCAATGTCAATTAACCTGCAGCTAAGATAAGAATTCTGCCCTTAGGGGAAAAGGGCTTTCTCAGCGATTCAGCACAAGCAGAACTGTCTCCGAGCCCCGCTTCACATGGAGCCCTAATGAATTCCCTGTGCTTCTTCATTCTAAGCTGCTTCGTTTCGCTTTTCACAGCTCTACCTCTAAAAATAAACAGCGCTCCACAAAAAGAGGACCCAAACCCACATAGCAGTGCAGGATGGGGCACCACGCCTCCAGGGCATCACAGCCGTGCCGAGGCTGTCCCTGCTTCTCTGTGCTAGGAAGACAGGGCGGCAGTTTCCAGCTCCCTTCCTGCATCCAGCAGCAAAGTGCAGCAGCAAAGTGCTCCCATGGCTGTGTGCCTGCAGGGCTCCAGGCCTTCAGAGAACAGCCCAGAACCAAGGAGCCCACCTGCGGCCAGCAGGGCTTCCCCAGGGCACCGCCTGGCACAGGAGGCCCCTTCCCTCCTGTGCCTTACACAAAGCCTGAAGGGTAACATTTGGGCTCCAACTGGCAAAACATTACAGTCTGAGCACGTGCCCCCTCGCAGAGGCAAAGGGGACACTCGAGTTTGGTCACTTACTTTTTTCTGTCTTTGTCCTTCTTCAGCGGCTGCTGTGAGGTAGCCTGCAAGGATTGGGACTGCAAGGTTTCCACTGCTACTTTCCGCCTGTTGAAGGCGTTCATCTCTTCCTCCAGCTCTCTCCTCTTCTCCTCCACCTTCCTTTTCTCTTCCTGGTGTATCCTTTTCAGGTGCTCAAACTTCTCGTGCAGCTGCAGCACACAGGCACTGTGAGCACTGCGCCTGGCACCGCCACCAGCCCCACAACCTCACGTCCCCACAAACCCCCCCACATCTCAGTTCAGGGACCGAGGGCACGGTGGGATGCCACATTCCTGATCTTTGAGGTCCTTTTCAACCCAGACCATTCTATGATATGCTATGACTCCTCAGTCCTTGGAAGATGGTCCATCTGTTTCCCCTCGCAGCATGGCAGCAGCCCATGGCCTCCCACCGCCGACCCCTGGGACCATGCACCCCCAAGGGCCGTGTCAGCACGACTCAGTGCTCACCAATTCATTCTGCACTGCCCTTTGCTCACCAAGCAGCAGCCTCCTCTGCTACACATGGCACAGGAAGGGCAAGACTTCTGTTTCTGAAGCACCTAGACCAGTGATGTTATCCTAAAACACTACCGTGCCCCTCCCCTGAGCAGGGGAAGGCGTGTGTGTGTTGCCAAGACCAGATCCTATGGCTGACTGTATTTTGGGCTCCTCTCAGGGATTTCTGGCACACTCACCTCTCTCTCCTTCTCCTTCAGCTCTGCCTCCGTCTCCTTGACTTTGTTAACAAACATTTGTCTCATTTCTTCCTCTTTCTTCTGGAGCTCACCCAGGAATTCTTTTCTTTTGGTCTCGTATGTTTCTTGCAGGCTGGGTAAGAAAGCAAACGGAATCCACACTTTCTGGACAACAGTGAGTTAGGGATGGGGAAAAGGCACGCCTGCCTGCTTCGTTAAGGACAAAGAAGCAGAGAAGGGAACAGCATCAAAATCAGCCACAGGTTCAAATGCAGGGCTCATATTTTCCAGCCCAGCATGGCAGGTATCACCCACAAACCTCTCCTTTTCTTTGGGGTGCTGGTGCCCAACTATTGCTCTAACCTGATGGTAGATGTGAAGGCCCTCACCTGAAGGGCTGGCTGTCTGGGTCCGTGTCCTTGAAGCCCATCTCCTCCAGTTTGCACCTCCGGTACAGCTCGTAGTGGCGGGTGTGGGTCTGCTCCCGAAGATCCTCCATGTTGACCCGGATCAGCATTTCTCGCAGTTTCACAAAGTCACAGTGACTTTCATTCTCAACTGATTGAAGCCAAATGAGAAGTCAGCAAAATGCACATGAGAGGGAGGAGCACCAACACACATTCAGCCCAACTCCAGAGGCTCCCCTCCCATGGACCTCTCGCTGCCATCCCCCATGGGGTAACCAAGCTTTTTGGATGCAGTGATTCATTTTGACCATGCCGGAGAGGGTGTGAGTCCCAGCATTGCTCAGACAACTTATTTCAGATGTTGGTAGTAATGGGAATGCAAAGGCAAGACTGGCCAACCCACACAAGGCCGCATGGGACACATCCACACCACTCAGCACAGTACACCTTCCTGCACACGCTGGGAAGGGCAGAGCTGCAGGATGCATGCATGTGCCCATGCAGGTGGCAGCAGCTTACCTTGCACCACTCCCCATGGGTACTGCCGAGCTCTCACCAGTTTGTTCCCCACCTTCACCTCCTCTGTGCTGCCAACCACAGCAAAAGGCAGGTGAGCCTGAAACAGAAGTGACAGCAGAGACTCAGGGCAACGGAGTTGTGGTGGGTCTGGAGCACACATCCTATGGGGAGCAGCTGAGGGAATCGAAGTGCTTTCATCCGGAGAAACAATGGCTCAGGATAGAGCTCATCACTCCCTACAACCCCTGAAAGGAGGTGATAACAACAGGAGGTCGGCCTCTGCTCCTGCATAACAGCAATAGGACAAGAGGGGATGGCCCCAAGCTGCACATGGGGAAGTTCAGGTTGGATACTGGGAATGATTTCTTCTCCAAAGAGTGGTCAGCACTGGCACAGCTGCCCAGGGAGTGGGGAGTCACCATCTCTGGAGGTGTTCAGAACTGTGGGGATGTGGCATTGGGGGATGTGGTCAGTGGGCATGGTGGGGTGGGGAGGGGTTGGGGATCTGAGGGGTCTTTTCCAGCCTCAGTGACTCTAGGGCTCGGTCCATGGGCCAGCCTTGCAGAGGTCAGCCTGACCTCCAGGTCACCTTCATCCCAATCCAGGATCTCTCCAAAAACCTTTCCTCTGAAGCCCTCCACCTCCAACGCTCAGAGCAGTTTCCTCTCTGCCATAGCACAGCAGAGCAGCTTACAAGCAATGCTGGCTGGACTGAACTTAATGAGGAAATATTATGGGAACACCACGATCACTGCTGATCGGCCTCTCTCCATTTGTCAGGTTGTCTCTCTGTGTGCCAAGAGCAGGGCGCTCCCTGCCTTGCAGAAAGCACAGAGACATCCACACACAGGCCGTGTCCCTTCCAGTGCCCACACACAACTGCTGTGCCATGTGCAGGATGCAACACGTGCTCTCTGAGGCTGCAAAGCACCAAAGGCTGCAAGGAGTGGGGCACTGTCCTCAACGCAACACACACAGCCCTGCAGGGAGCCATGGCCAGGCGCACTGCTCTGTGGTACACCCACAGGGCTCAGGGCTGCACACATTTATCCCTCCCACACGTTTTATTTAGGAAACAAACAAACAAACATGAAGACACGTCAGCTGCCTCTATTCCACAAAAGGTAAACTCTGAACTGGGAGTAATGCCAAATTCCAAAACTTGAAATTGCTTTTCCATATTCTTCCACCGCATCTGAGTTTGATCTTTGAGTTTAAAGTAAGACAAAATAAGAGTCTAACAGTTTTTCTTCTTCAAATTAGGCTCTTTCTGCTCGGTGTCCTTAAGTAGAAGGATAACGTAGATCTTAACTGCCAATTTCTTATTCAAAGTTCCTCCCTCCTCAAATGATAAGCAGCCTAAAAACAGATAAAGTGAATTCTGAAGGAAGTATTTTTCAGAAATCCAATAAACCCAATTCTGGAGCTGAGATGAGCGTCTCCAGAGAGCCCACAGAGATTAAATAAGAGCCACATTTTAATTAATTCTGTGTGCAGAATGCCTCAGGCATCTGTCAGATCCACAGCTTGACTTTGAAATAGATTTAGCATCTGGACCATCCCAAGGAAACTTGCCTTTCAGACGGGTTTGTGCACAGCAATTCAATTTGTCACAACTTCTGGAAGCCCTGCAGTTGGCAGCGTTACTCACATTCATCACGGAGTTGATCTCAGCCACTGCTTCGTCGTCAGTGGGGAACTGATAGATCTGCACGCCATTGCTGACCAGCTCGCTCATGATCTTTATCTTAAACTTGTGCAACTCGCTCTTGGAGATGGTGTCTGCTTTGGCAATGATCGGGATAATGTTCACCTGCAGCAGAAGGGAGGACAAAGCAGAGGTGAGCAGCAGAGGTGGGGGGGGGGAGGGAGCTGAGGTTGTGCCTGCGAGCTGCAGCAGCACTGAACGCTAGAGGGAAGAGTTTTCCACGACTCATTTGCCTACACGCCTTGCAGACAAACCAAAGACAAACAGCACTAAATGCACCCAACGAGCAGATCAAAGCTTCTGCTCCTGCCTATGCGTTCTGTTACACGCTTCAGCAGAGACGGAGCCATTATCGCTGTCACATCTGCAGCTGTCACCCCGTCAGCGCTGGCTGTGCTCAACAGCTGCTTTAGAAGATGAGTGCAAAGATGAAACGCTGCAGCAAAACGGTGTGAAACCTCCCTGCGCTTAAGCAGAAAGAGCAAGAAGTCCGCAGATGCTTTCCAGCAGCGGCTCGCAGAGCCTCTGTCAGAGCACTGCTGAGCCCAGAAGAGCCACGCACAGCACTGCTAACCCTGCCTGAATGGCGGCCAGACTCAGAGCAGCACAACTCGGGAGCACAGAGAAATGAAATGAGGAGAAAGAATTGCCATTTAACGTTTCCCCACAGCCACCGCTCTCTGTCCTGCAGAAATCCACGGCAGCCATATGCTCCCCACTGAGTGCCCACTAAAACAAACGGCCTTGCTTTCCAGCTTGAGCTCTCTCTGTAGCTCAAGTGCTCTTCCTTACATCCTTCCTCCCCGCTCTGGTTTAGCGCTCACTAAATTTAAACGTGTTTACTTGTTCCAAAAGAAAATCTCCTTAACTTGCTGGCTGCCCCCAAACAATTTCCTGCCCACATCACGCCTGCAGCTGGCAGGAGGAGGCCCACATTCTCCTTTGGGCACAGTTTCGGGATGTCCTGGAGTCAGCAGCTGTGTTAACGGTTCAGGGCCCTGCCTGGGCACCGAGAAGATGAAATCCTTACTTCTCCCCAGCCACTGCTCTGGCCTCATTTACCAAAGACCTGAAAAGCACACAGAACGAGGTCTGCTGGCCTCACTCCGCTCCTCAGCAGGAAGATGTCCCCATTACAAAGGTAAAGGGGCCGTGCCCACAGCTGGTGCCTCACTGACCTGCTACCACATCCCACACAGCAGGCTCAGCTCAGGGCTCATCAGCTCCCATGCAGGAGCAGAAAGACATGGCCACATGCAGGGCTTTGTGCTCTGCAGTGTTTCCAGCCTGGCACGCTGACAAATGAGCACCACAGGCGATTTTAGTCTGTTCTCAGCTGGCCTAACCCATTGCCCCTCTCCTTCCACAAGGCACCAGCTCAGCCCTGCTTGCAGCTCGGTGTGTCCTTCCCAGCAGCAGGCACAACTCAGAAAAGCTGTAACCCAAGGACGGATCAAGTCCCTTCTAGCCAAGCTCCAAAAAGGGAAGCCCATCAACTGAGTTCAAAACCTAAAAGGACTCGGCAAGCTGCTGCATTTCAGTAATCAATAGCCAACACCAACGCAAATGCCAACAATTAATTAACAGCAGAAGAACCTCAGTGGGCTCTGATTTTTTCAGCTACATTTGTCCTGGATCATTCCATCTCTTCCTGACACAAACATGTGCAGCTGCCCTTCAGTAAGAAGAGATCCAGCAGGAACCCACCAGGACTACAGCCACACTGACCACACCACCTCCTTCCAGCTCAACTTCACCTTCCCAGGGCTGTTGAGACTTCCAGGGCACTGGAGTGTTTCTCTCCTTTCCTCTTCTTCCCTCACGAGTTCATTAATTTTATATGTAAGCATAAAATTACTGGGTTTTGATTTCACGCACATCTTGGAATCCACAAGCTGGATTGCCTTGGGTTGCAGGCAAAACCCAAAGCAATGTCCTCACATCTCCTGGTGGAAGGATGCTAACCTCCATTTTAAAATCTAATATCAAAATCAATAAGTTAATTATTGGAATGGCAGCCAGCTGAATCAGACAGGCGTGCAGTGGCTGCATGGACACGAGTGCAGGTGCTCACAATCGTTGCTGCAAACGGAATCCATGAGCAGAGGAAATGTGTTTCAGATGAGACAGTGACCTCACAGGCACATATCACCTCCTTCTCACGTCTCTGTGACCGCAGAGCCATTCCTCATCTCCAAAAATAAAACTTACAAGAATGTAACCAAATAAGAACGCTGAGAGAAAATATTTTTTCCCTAATATAGTATGACTATATGCATTTTTACTCTGTGAAATACAAAATACAACTGGGTTTTTCCCCCCTCATTTCTAAAGTGTTCCCAAATGCAAGTCCCAACTAAACCGACAGCCAAATCCTGCCTTGGAAACCAAGCAGTAGATGCACAAAGTGGCCTGGAGCATCTCTGCTGGCTGGTGACCCACCCAGGACATGTCAGCTCACGAAGAGCAATTAGCTACAGCTCGTAACAACATACACAGATGGAAACCATCCAGAGACAGTAAACAGGCAGCTGAGGGATGTCCAGGGCAGCACACTGTTATGCCAGTGCTTTTCAGGGTAGGGCTATATTTGGAAAACACATAGGGAAGCTAACCCCTGCCAGGGTGTACCTGCTTCCTATGTAGCAACCAGCCAGCTACGCTCCATCTACCTCGAACCATGCTGAAGATGCTTCCAGCTCTCTGGATGTAATTAAATACCCCAGACAACAGCTGGCCATGAGCTCAGCCAATCGAATATTGTATTACAGTACAATGGAAGATTCTGTTTACAGAACAGCTTTGCCCAGAAGGGATTCTGTAAGCTCGAAGCAAGATGCACTACTGAAATCGTGACAGCCTGCCCAACACCTGCTGCCATGCCACCAGTGTGCTAGAGCTAAGGTGTAACTGAAGCAGGGCCCTGTGCAATCCTTGTTAAATCGATCTCAGAAAGAGAGCCAGCAGACCATGCTGCAAAGCAGCGCCTCTGCCATACCTTTTGCCTCTGTGTGCCCCACTCTTCCACTGTAAAACAAAGGCCAGAGCCAATGCAAAGCTCCCCAGGAAAGCAGGTTCAGGTTGCTCACACCACCGTGGATGTGAGTCAGTGTGCCTCGCCTCTCTGCTCCAACACAGTAAGCACTGCTGTTACTGCTCTGGAGCAGAAACAAAGCTGTCTGGGGTTTGCTTACACCCAGCTCCACCCTGCGCATGTGCTGGCCTCTAAGAGCAAACAGTTCAGGTGCACTGGCAAGGGGCACAGCAATGTCAGTGCTTCAGGGAATCTCTGGAATGCACCTCAAAGCCCCAGGATGACACCAATGGATTAATGCAACTCACAGCCCTGACAAGCACAAAAGACCAGTGGTCTCTATTTGCTTATTCTTATCTTGTGTGCACTTGTACAAGGCCAACACGCCATGAAATCCAAGAAGTTCTTACTGTGGTAAGAAGGGAGATGAGAGCAAATGGATAACATGACTTCAGAGACGACCATTCAAGTGGAAGTTAAGGAATATAAAAACCTTGTGTGCACACAAAGTTCCCATCTCTGCACAGGCACAAAGGATTTATTTTGGTACTATGCAAGGACCACATTAAAAGCAGCCACAGGGAGATGTGAAAAGGAGGGAATGCAGAACCAAAGGCAGAGAAAGGCTTTGTGGGACCACCAGCACCAAGGGGAATTGTGCAACAGCTTTCTTCCAAACATATTTCTGGGAACATGTCATGCTGGCACCACACCAAGAGACAGAGTTTATTAAGGGAAAGTGTTCAGATTCTTGATGAAGTCACTGTAGCAGCCCCCATGGTTACCAACAGGCCCCTGCAATGGGAAGTCAGTGCCTACTGCAGAGCAGGGCCAAGGAAAAGTAGGGCAGCTGCCCTGGGGGGTGAGGGCGAGCAGCAGGGACTGCCAGGGGAGCTCTGCCCACCAGCAGAGTCCAATAGCGCTGCATGTGGACAACAGCCAGAGAAGAGCATGTTCCCTACGTATAATTCAGGGCAACCCCAGGTTACTGCAGGGTCCCAGTTGCCTCATCTGCCCTCCGCATAAGTGGATTAGCATCTGCCATCTGAGAGGAACCACCTCGCTGCTAAATGACTGCTCTTAAGGGCAGGAAATTCTTGCAAAGATAGGAAGAGATGCTGCTGTCTGTAGTGACCTTTGAAGCATCCCTGCAGCTCCCTAGAAGCCAGTAAGAACAATCAAAAGTGTGTCAGAAAATTCCTTTGAGCTGCAAGAATACCACTGGTTGGCTGGTTAAGTAACCCACTGTCCCCTAAGGCAGTGATAACTCGTGTGCAAACAAACAGCCCCCAGCCGGACCCTCTCGTGACCCACTTCTAGGTTTCCTATGATCTTGAGAGTTTCTTATCATATTTACATTGTGAACTCCTATGCAGACCACCTGGCACTGCCAGCAGTGCAGCTCATGCACACCACTGGGCACAGACAGCGCTTCTCTTCAGCCCTCATCTCCTCTGCACCGCCCCTCTTGGGAGGTTCACTGCTTGGCTGTGCTCAGTCCCTCTCCCTGCTGACCAGGGCAGCAGAGGGGGCTCTGCCACAGGAGCTGCAGGATCCCAAATGATCCTCACCTGCACTCTTAAAGAAGAGCTGACAGAGATGCAGTTGATGACCACCAAAAAAATGAATGAATTTGGATAAGGCTATTACAGCGCTGAGCACTCCACACAGCTTGCAGTTTTGTCACCTGCTGTTTTTCAGGAAAGCATCACAAGACCTCATCAACCCCCAAGGCAGACCAAGTTCTACCAAAGCCCTAAAAAGTGCTCAGCTAACGTGCAGAAGTGCCCAGCAGTGCTAAATAGGAGGCACAGAGCCTTCCTCGTGACACCATTAGCAGAAGTACCACCCCTTCCAGAAAGGGACACCGCAGCCTCCAACCTTTTACCTTGCTGTCCAGCTTCTTCATTGTCACCAGGTCCAAGGACTTGAGGGAGTGCCCGGTGGGGGTGATGAAGTAGAGGCAGACGTGGATCCTCGTGTCATGATAGTTGAACAGAGAACGGCGGATTTTCAGCTCCTCTTGCAAATAATTTTCAAACTGCGTATCAATGTACTCAACAATCGGCCTGTAACTAAAACCATACCATTAGCAACCCAAAGACTGGGGATCAAAGTTACACACCTTGAAGGCTTAAGGAATGCTCCTAGATATATCATGACACTGATTAAGACTGAAGTAATTCATCCTTACAACGAGAAAAGCGTGGCCTTTACACGCAGACCTTTTCATCCAAAGGTTTCTGGAACCTCCTGAGGCTGCCCTGCAAAGCCTAATGACAGCGGAGCACGGAAGACAACCACCTCCACCGACCACACTGCAGAGACTGCAGGGCTGAGCCATCTGGCTGCAGCAACGCCAGATGACAAGGAGAGACCTCGGAGTCCCAGAAAGCCTCTACCTAGGGCTTGAACAAGATGTAATTAAATGAGACAGGCCCAGAGACACCAATCATGGCCAGAGCAGCTAATTCCCAACCCCGTGCTGAGGACAGCTTGTTCACCGCTCGCATTGCTTGGGAAAGACCTCGTGTGACCTCTCCCATCTCTCTTTGGCTCCTCGCCCAGCTCCCCCTGCATCCAGTGCCCAAAGCCAGGGGCGCTGCAGGGAGCTCCTGCATTAACAGAAACGTGGGCACCACCCCTGCAGTAGTGCAAGCAGGACTGTGGGCAGTCCGTGTCAAAACATCAGAGAGGAGCCCGGAAGCGCCGAGCAGATGGCACGAGACCTGCCTTTCGTCTTTATTTATCTGATCTCCAAATCCGACCGCGTCCACGATGGTCAGTTTCAGGTGGACGTTGCTCTCCTGCAGGTCATAGGTCCGTGGCCGCAAGCGAACCGTGCTCTCGTAGTGGCTGGCTTCTTCGGTCTCAAATGTGGTATTGAAGAGCGTATTCATCAGTGTGGATTTCCCAATGCCGGTCTCACCTAGGAACAAGAAGTCATCAGTTCACTGCAGCGTGAATTATCACTTCAAAGGGTGTTAATTACAGAGCAGAACTAAATTGTAATGTGAAAGGTCACTACAAATTGTTTGTGGCCAGACATAATTGTCACAAAGGTAACAGCATCCTCGAAGGCTTCCCGTGCTTCAGGCAAAGCCGGCATGCAGCTCTCATCCCCCCAGCAGGGGACATTCAGCAAATTATAGAATGCATGTTTACCCCATCATCAGTGCCAACTCTGCTTGGAACCCGTACCAGAGAAGCTGAGGAGAAGAGTTTTAGTACAATGCTTTTGAGCCTTCAGCTGAGATGGAGTGAAACTCAGCTGTTCCTATTGGCAAGAATGATCTGGCTGCAATCCCAAGCACAGCAACGGTCCCAGGGCACTCAGTGCACAGCGATGGGTGCTGCTGTACTGCAGAAGGGACGGGCAAGTCTGGAACCTGAAATCAGGTTTCTTCTCACCCCTTTCTGTGGGATTTCCAACCCCAGCGGGCTTTTTAACTTCTGTCTCTCCTTGCTCTGTCTCACCATTAGAGTCCCTTGGGGATCTGTCCCATTTAGAGAGATATACGGAAGGAAATCAGGGTGCCTATTCAGTGCAGAGAAACAGGCAGACGGCTCTGATCTGGGACCACTTGCTATCGGACTGAAAATCTCCTTCCACAGCAGAAAAAATTCAGATGGAAGTTTTGTGATTTCACTGTGCAGCTGAACTTTGGTCTGGAAGCCTTACAGCAGCCTGTCCCCCTTCCACACCCCTAATGCTGGGGTCCCACATGTACAGTTAGTGTGTCAAAGGACTAAAGCCCATTCTGTTATAACCTTTTCTCCCTCCATCCACGCAGCAGCTGCACTAAAACCAGCTCTGCAGCTCTCCCCTCTGAAGGCACAGCTCTGCCTTTAGCTGACAGCACTGGGCTGTCCCACTGCCTGCTCCCTATTCTGCCAGGTGAAATCTGGGCCCTGTCAGATGATAAAGTTTAGAGACAATGTGGATTGGGGCACCCAGGGAAAAGCATGCCGCACATTCAAACCAGAAGGCAGAGGCATGTGTGCATACTGATTTTATCACACAGCCTGCAAGTCCGAGGCAGAAAAACAGCCTTTTTTGGTGGGAAGCTAGCTGAAGAAACACATCAGGGAGCAGCAGGTGGAAGTCTTCTTTGTTTTGAGCACAAAGGAAGCTCCACACGAGCAGTCAGTGAGATCTGCCTTGCTACATTCAGGCTGTCCAGCACAGTGCCATTCTGCACAGATGTGTCACAGACAGCACATCTCTGCTTGGTGACACCTGTGCAGCAAACAGCATCAGCTGAACTGGAGGAAATAACAACACAGGTATGGGAGGCCATGCATACAGATAACCTCAGCAGGACTACAGCTGTGTGTGGAGCAGGAGGTGCTGCTCTGCTCAGAAGAGCTCTGGCTGCACAAGGAGATGTTGCAACCCAGCCCAGAGATGGCGTCTGCAACTCAGCTGGTTTCACCTCATGTGACTTCTGATTACTGGAGTTTCTCCTTATAGTTTCTCTTTCTTTCAAGGCCAATCTGTTGCCTCATGATTCTTTACGCCAGACCAGCCAAGGAGTTGAACAAAGAACAAAGCTTAGCAGAAAATATGATGAAAACAATACCAAAAATGCTACATAAGAGTCTGCAACACAAAAGCCAAAGTGTGACATTGCTATCAGAGGCCGTGCTCCACGGTGAATTTTCACTACACACTTCAGCAGAGCACGGTACTGGAAGACCAAAGGAGAGTGTCTTCATCTTTCCAACAGCAGACACATTTCTGCAGGGTTGAACCTCTGAGATGCACAGGGGAGAGCTTTTGGAGGCAAATGGGGCTGACTGAGAAACTCAGTAGGGATGGAGAAGTTCTTGAAGAAGTAGGGGCCAGATGAGCAGAAGATTCCCATCTGTAGGCTCCCATTCCAGCAGCCACTGAAGGACACCTGGGATGCATCACAAACTCAGCTCCAACCCAGAGTATTTGGCTCATGGCTGTCTGTGAACCAGAAGGGCTTTGAAGTGCTGCTCCAGGTAAATGTATGAGACTGATCTTTTCCAGACTGACCCACAAAGGGCCCTATTTAAACTCCTCATTCACAAAACACAGCTCTATTGGCCAGGAGAGCACAGGCAAATCCCCAAGGAAACAGCCCTCTGTGCCCTACTTGCTCTGCAGGCAGCCCGCCGGGCTGCACCTTGGGCACACACAGCCACTACTTCTACTCCCTCTCTCTCTGGACTCCTAGGAAGGCTCTCATCATTGGAAGCAGTTCATTTCTAGCACTCTAGCCAGCATGACCTGATAAATCACAAAAATATCAAAACTAAAAAAAAACATGAGCATAATGAGGTTATTTTTAAGTCTACCTCTTGCACCTGCTCACAGTCCTCAAGATATACTTGTGTGTATATATATACACACACACTTAACAATCTACAAAAACCATTCCCCCCATCCCTTTCCTAGCACAGAGATGGTCACATTTCAAGCCCTTTGATTCACTCAACCCCAAGCAGGAGGGTGAGGAGGATGGGTGTTATCTTGTAGGGAGGGGTGGAACGTTGTTTGGTTGCTCTTTTTGTGGGAAATGGGTTGTTGTTCTTTCAAAGCCAGGCATCTCTGACGTGCTCAAGGTCATAGCTGGGGCTGTTTCCCAGCAGGACTCACAGGGAAACACAGTCCCAACCCCACCACCATCCATTCCACCCCCGTCTGCTTGCAGGACTGTGCTCACCCACACAGAGGATGTTGAAGCTGAAGCCCTGTGTGACAGACTTGCTGACCAGCTGATCCGGGAGACTGTCAAAGCCAACATGGCCCCCAAGGGAAAGGTTCCTCTTTTCTTCATTCTGGGAGGGAGAAAACAGACAAATGAGCAGAGCTGCAGAGAAGCAGTGGGGCAGAGAGCTGAGAAGCAGCCTCCTCCTGGGGCACTGCAGAGCCGCTGCTCAGAGCCCAGCACTGCCACAACACCTTGGGTTTGGTGAGCCTCATCTCAAACCCTCTGACAGCCAACAGCAGAAAAAAGACAGACAGACATCAGTCCTAATGGGGAACTGCCTCAGAGAGAACTAAACTACAGGCTACAAAGCAAGGAAACTCTAACATGAATTCCAACTGTGTGCAGCTGGGAAAGGTTAACGAAGGAAAACCCATTATGTGCGTTTTATCCCTCCTTTTTCCTCCTCCATTTTATTTTCTCAACTCCTCCAGCACTGAATCCAGGCAGATAAGCTCTGTGTTCTCCCCAAGCACTCGATCTGTTTCCCTTGCTATGCCATGAGCAGCATGGTTTTGTTTGCTCACGCTTCCAGCCCGGTCAGGATGAGGAACCCTCTCGCTTTACCATCTGTGACCACGCAGTTTCCACTGTTTCTCTGCAGTTCCCGTTCCTGCCTCCCCCATACACACGTTGTTCTTCCTTCTGTCTCCTCCCTCCCCCGGAGCAGGACAGAGTTGGTCACCTGTACAGGAAGTGCTGCTTAGAAACAAAGGCAATAAATGTCCACGGATCGTCTGGCAGAGTCCAAGATTCCTCCGCAGCAAAGCCAAAGATGGCCCACGTGCAAAGCACTACAGAACTAAACCAGTTCTGCTTTCAACATCACTGCACTGTGCTGGGCACCATGGGGGCTGTGGAGCAAACCCACCCCAGGTGACACAGGAGGGTTCTGGGGGTGGGTTGTGCGCCTGCTGCATGGAAAGGCAGAGCAGGTCCAGAAGAGAGGAGCTAACAGAAGGTCCTTCCATTCCTAACGGCTAACGGGAGAGTTCAGATATGCAGAAATATTTCACTACGTTGCCAACCTTCTGCCCAACTAAATAACAGTGTCTGAACGCAGTGACCGTGCCACTATCTGCAGCTCTAAGCACTCTTCTCCTTCCCTAAAGAAGCAAAGATACGCGCTTCAGGGCGTGACTCATCCATTCTCGGTTTCTTTGGTATATAGGTCTGTTTGTTCTCAGTCATCAGCACTCGGTGAAAGATGGGGATGGAAGAAGCATCCATCCCCCACACCTCAGCCTTAACAGCCCAGCACCACATCCAGGAGGCTGCAGAGTGCCCGGAGAAGAGGCTGAACCCACCCTGAATGAATTCAAGCAGTGACTCGATGAGCCTCGTGCATCTCTCTGCTCTGCAACATGATTTCTTTAAAACAAACAACACAAACAACCCACAGTAAACCACAAACCTTTCAACTGCATCTCGACTCAAAGCCTCCTTCAGTGCCGCCTTTGGGAGAACAAAGCAACATTCTCCGTTTTGTAAAATACATCATTTATATCACAAGGACTGCTTGCAAACAACTGAAGCAGCGGCTACACCTCGCCTTCCAACTCTCTGCTGCCCACTGGTTTGCCACCAGCTCACTGTGACTCGGGGCAGTGCTCCCCTTAGGCTCCCTGGGCAGAACCGCAGAGGACAGCAGTTGGGCTCCTGCAATCTGTGCTGTTTCATCCCACTGGGATCGATGGTGCTCTCTAACCAAGCAGAAACAGCCATCGTTTCAACCCTTCCTGTGGGACAGGCTGCACCAATTAAGGCTCCAAGGTGGCCAATCGTTTAGGCAAATGCTAAGTGAATTAAAAAGGGCTCCATAGACGCAGAAACCTGCAGGTTGTGCTTCCTTCCATTCATCTGTCAGAGTGCAGCGACAACAAAGCTCCAACCAACAGCTGTGCAGGAGGGCTGGTGACCACACGGTGAGCCCCCAGCTTGTGGGAGGGACACCAGGCCATGCCCAGTGAGGCAGCTGCAGGAACTGGGGGCAGACGTGCTGGGAAGAGGCTCCAAGATATTTCTTCCCTTTCAAGGACACAGTCCTGGTGCAGCATAAGAACCCCCAGACCCAGCAGTGGTAGAGCTGGGGGTCCCTTCAGGTCTCACCTACCCTTCCAGCCCTGCTCTGCCCGGCCACCCTACGTGGTGCCAAACTCCAGCTGCCATCACCGCAATGCTCTGACAAGCAAGAGAAAGCATTCCCTCAAAGTCACTGAGCTTTGTTCCTTTTTGGTTTAGATAATAAACAAACCAAGCAAACAGAAAGCACAAAGCAGAAGCCTGGGATGGTGCTTTGGAAAGGAAATAAATGGAGCTGCCGATGGCTACGATTGGGCTCAGAGGAGGTTTCCAGGCAACAGGCAGCACCGCTGCTTGGGTTTAAAATAGGCTCCACCGAGGAGAGGAGACACTGAGAACTCAGTCGTGCTTCAAACAGAGAGAAGAATGTATCTGTGCAGGGCTGTCCCCTCCACTGGTCAGCAGTTGGTTACAGTACAAAAATACTCTTACCCCAAACTGCTCATCATCTCCCAGCATCCCCAAGCCAACGGGCCAAACTTCGGGGAAGTATTTTTGTCTGTGACCTTGAAGTACACAGTTTGCTTTTACTTCTGGAAGCAGTGATAATAACCTGGATGGGGTCCAAAATGCTGCCGATTCCAAAGCACAGAAACCATTGGCTCTATGCACAGAGTGCTCAGCTCCATCCCAGCTCCCGGGCAGCCCTGCTGTTGGCACAGCAACAACTGCTGCAATGTAGTCAGTAAGAGCAGGGGAAAACAGTAATGATAATAGTAAATAAAGGTTCTCTTCATTTTATTTTTCCCTTCCAATCCATCAACTACAGGAGTCTGACAGCCTGAGGAATGCAAGCCATTGCCTTGAGAAGTCCAACTCCTTTGCAGCATTCAGGGCACTCATCTGTGGAGAGCAGCACCCACTGCTGCTCCTTCTGCTCCTGCAGCACACCCTTCACAACACACAGTGAGGCCCACATTCACAGCCTGGAGAGACCACTGCACTGCTGCTCACCGTGTGGGAGACCCCTCCCCGGGCTGCCAAGAGCTGAGAGGCAGCCGAGCATCCCTGAGGCCCACATGCTCATTTTGCACCGTGGTGCTAAAGGGCTCACGATGGCTCTGAGCATGGATTGCCAAAGCAGCCCTGACCAAACTTCAAATCACAGCACTTGGAGCCTGCTGTACAGCACCAGGCACGCCTGGCTCTG
The DNA here is from genome assembly GCF_016699485.2 of Gallus gallus. Taxonomy (NCBI): domain Eukaryota; kingdom Metazoa; phylum Chordata; class Aves; order Galliformes; family Phasianidae; genus Gallus; species Gallus gallus. Next base: position 16,614,995 of record NC_052544.1, read on the forward strand.
CTGGAGAACCCATGACAGCACGCTGGCCCACTCCTGCAGCTGCACCAGGGAACTGAAAGCAACATTTCAAACCCACATTGGCTTCCTAAGCCTGTCCATAGCACAGTCCCACAGCAGGAACAAGGCAGCTGGCCACAAACCACTTCCTTGGAAGATAATGTCATTTGCTCTCTTATTGCAAGGGAGACGGAAAAGGCAGTGGAGAAACACAATCAGAGACCAAGTTATCTGATTCTAAATCTGGGTCCCTATACTACAGTACCCACGTGCTAATTAGAAGAAACAGGGATTAAGGAAACATGAGGAAAAGAAGCACAAGGCACAGCAACAACCAACGTGCCTACAATACTTTAAAAATAGAAAACAAAAAAACAATTGTGGCTTTCCTGCTTCCAGTCTCTTCTTGCTTCACCTCCCAGTTTGCATCAGTTTCAATCTGCATCATTACATGATCCAACGGCTGCTCTCAGAAGTGGATTCTGCCTGTGCAACCCACGGGGATGTCACCAGCGAGCTCAGCCTTCCATGCACTGCCCTTGTCCTCCGAGCTGTCCTGCTGGGAGCAGTATGAACTGACTGGGATGGGGTAATAAAAGACCATTCTGACACCAGTTGTTTAAAAAATGAAATGCATGGATAGAGTGGTATCATTCTTCAATCGATCTTAACACGAAATGCTCTTCGGTGACACACGGTTGTGTTCTCTGCTTGAGACAACACCGACCGCCTCACTGCTGCAGACACAGCAGCGTATGGGCAATGTGTGAACTGCTCTGTAAAACCAAGAGTGAAACCCCTCCCCAAAAAAATCACACTGCTGCTTCTCAGCCAAACCATGACCTGAGTGCAGAGTCCTGCCTTCAGGCTGGGACAGATGAGGTAACACAGCACTTTCCTGTGCCGACGGTGCCTTTGTCCCTTTCCAAGGCCCAAGTAAACACAAGAAAGATAAACAGCTGACATCTTCCAAGGCGAAGCAGCAAGGGCCTTTCCTCTTCTTGTAAGCAACACAGGCTGCCACCCAAACGATGAGCTCCAGCCCAGGGACAGCCAGAGAGCAGCTCACCAGAGCCGCAGCCATTGGGGGAACGTTTCATGTCCCAGGAGCTCACAGCCAGCAGGATCTCACGTTCCTCTCCCCTTGAGCTTTTTCCATTCACATTTTGCCCATGTGTGTACTTTCAAATCAACAAGAGGCAACAATCTCTGCACGTTATTTTCCATAGTGCTTCAATCCCCACTTCAGGGGGCACCTGTTCATCAGCTCCTCCAGCCAGGTTGACATCTGGAACTTAAATAACCCCAAATCCTGCAGGACCCCTCAGCATGGCTTCCCTCCAACCCAGGCACAGCCAGGCATCCCTGCCCCCTCCTGCCAGCTCTGCAGCACTGGAAATAGCCGTGGGCAGACGGGAGTCATGGAGCAGCACGCCAGGCACCCTGCAATTTACAATCAAATCAAAATGCAAAGAGAAAGCAGTGCTAGCAGACAGATTGCAGCTCCCCGATGGGAATGACTCAGATCAGAGAGAGGAAGAGCAGGGATGCAGCAGTCAGAGCTGCAGGATCCCACCCTGCACCCAGCACAGCTGGGGACTGCTGGTAGGCACAGTGCAATGCCTTTGATTCCCTGCCTCCCAGTCCACAATCCACAACAGGGCGTGAAACACAGGGATAAATACAAATACCAGTGGAGTTTATGAAATGCTCTTCCCTTGTTTCCTCAGTAGAAATGCATGGAACCAGGAAATTATCCAGCTGTGATGCAGGGAGCCTCAGTTACAGCTGAGCTGAGGAAGGGCAGAGGGAGACGTGGCTGCTTATCAAACCCACATGGCTGCTGGCCCCACACTCTGCCACGCCGGCACCTGGGCGCCATGGGCCCCAGCAGCGCTGCAGAGCAGGGCCAGATGGTAATGCTGAGGGGCCTCCCCGAGACACACCTCACTGCAAGGTCCTGCTCAGACACACTGCTGCTCTATCCCCATTTCACAAGGAAACTGAGTCACGGAGCACTTAAGCACCTGCCTCGAGACTTGTGGGCAAACAACGTCAGATGCCAAATTCAGCTGCTGTGTCCCAGCAGGCACTCCCTGGGACGTGGCCCAGTTTCTGGATCAGTGCTGACAGCGATGACAAATCAGGTTTTCTGAAGCTCCCCCTCATCTCTGGACACTCCCAACAAAAGCCACTTGACATCTGCAAGGCACCAGCAGCCAGCACACACTCGGGCAGGACAGACTCAAGTTTTCAGGACAAAAATGTTCCTCTTGCCAAGCTCCAGGACGCTGGGTCTGGGCAGAGGGCTCAGGTAGGTCTCCTGTAGTGCTGGGGATGGAAGGAAGCACACTTCCAGCTGGGGCTGATCGTGGGAGACCTCAGCATCACTTCAGCTAAAGTCCTTGCACAGAAATGCCACCTAATCTCAAGCAGATTTGCCGAGTGCAAGCACATACTCAAGCCTGAACATTCTCAGTTAATCTTAAGCATGTGCTTAAAATTCCAGATCCTTACCACTTTGTAAGAAGCTGGAGGGGGGGGGGAGCTGGGGAAAGAAAAACAGTGAGAGACCTTTAAATGTGGGGTTTATGCCGATTTACCGCTCCTCTCAGAGCAGCTGTCTGCTTCACTTTCTCTGCTACCCCTCACTGATCCATTCTGCTGGTCAGACAGGATGCAGCTCAGACAGTGAGAGCCGTGTCTTTGCAGGGAAGGCAGAAGTTTTTTCCTTGCTGTGGCATGGCAGCCCTAAGAGCTGTCAACTGCAATGCTGTGATGCCCAGCACTATAGCAACAACTGGGACAACCCTGGTGGCCCTCACTTCTACCTCTTTTCCATCACACTGCATGCTGGACCACACCTGAGCCACCCCTCCCTGGATGCAGTGTTGCAGCCGGACACCTCCAGCTGCTGCAGGCTTCCCACTGCACGCCCCCAGCCCACGCCGCAGTCTCCCCCAGTGAAAATCTCACACTGGAGAAAAAAAACCAACCAACAGTTGCCAGATCCCCTTTAAACCGCTCTGCAAAGAATGCCAGGAATTTTCCCAGACACTCCAGCCTTTATTCACACTCCTCCCAGCTGTGCTCCAGGCAGGCAAAACTTTAGAGGAGAAGCAGTGATGGAGTCACCACCAAGATGTGTCAAACAGAAATGAAAGCTGCTCAGCATCACAGAGACAGAAGACACAAAACTGAGCTTCTCCCCTTCAGGGCTGAAGGTTACATTGCCTGAAGTGATGCTTTTCTTGAATGGTTTTGGTCCCATTCTTAAGAGGTAGATCCAAAAAACCAAAGAGCAGTGGGGGCATGGAGAGCAGCCATACTTGGCATCATGGAAAAGCAACACAAAGAGAAATTCCCACAAATGAAGTACAACAGCAAAGCATGGTGGTGCTTCACAGCACTCCGTGTCCCCGCAGCTCCCAGGGAAGCAGGCGAGCTCTGCACAGCACTGGGCAGGTAACTGCCTGCTGCTCAGTGCAGCAGCCAACAGCTGAGCTGCAGCACAGCCTCACAGCCTTCCTTCCTCCGAGAGGTAAAATAAGAATCCCACACATCTCTAACAGAATCAAACGAGCTGGCACGGGCCAAAACCATCACTCTGTGCTGACTTCCAGAGCTGAGTCTGAAGGGAGCGCAGCGCTTCTCATCTTCCTTACACAACACATACTGAGATGATACATTCCCAACCTGTGAATGCAACATCAGCCTTAATTTTCTGCAAACAAACGGGCGGCTTCTGGCTCTAACTTCCCTCAGAGCTTTTCCTGCTAAAAACGAAATTCCACACGTTTCCTTTCCATAATCTGTTCTTTCATCATTTCCCCCAGACTGCTGTGAAGTCTTACTAATTAATTGCAAGGTCTTTCTTAATTAAGAGAGGATTAACACACGTTTTGTCCCTATCACTTAAGTCCTGGATGGGAGTTTACAATGAAGCAAAACAGGATTTGCCGGGCATTATGTACACAATGCTTTGCAAACATGAATGCTGCCCGGAGAACGAGGAAAATCAGTTATAACAGTGACGACTGTGGGACCAAAAATGAGAGACATTTCCTCCAAAATGACCTTAAAGGATGAGAAAGTTCAGCTTTTCAGCAGCCCGAGAATTCCATCCCCCAAGAGCTATTCAAAACCAAGAAAGCGGAGTCCAGAACACAAACACAGCTTTCCCTTCACTCTGTTTACAAAGAAGCCCATGGCAGACAAACAAGCACAGCCAACCTCCCCCAGCCCAAGGCTATTCACCCACAGTGTGCTCAGCCTTCCAATGCAATGGAACTGCTCAGTCAACCAAAGCCAGCAGAACACTGAGCTCACCCCTTAACCAGTATGGGACCTTCCCAAGCTCACCCCAGGCAGCAGATGCACTCTCAGCTCCCACTCGCCCATCTGAGCCCTCCCTTTCTTCTGACAAGGATGAGACATCCCTCCTGGTCCCAGCTGGGCACACGCAAACAGATGCGGAACGATGGAAAGAAATGGAGCCTACCTGGAAGGGGCAGCACGGGAAGGGGTTGGGGCTGTTTAAAAGATGCGCTAACAAGGAAAGAAGGATCTGGATCCCCACCGTGTAATTACCCAGCCATGCTGGATATCGGCCACCAAAACTATTTGTTTTAGTTACCACTTAAAATAAACACGTCCGATTCCCACATACGTTTCCAGAACATACTGCCCAATTGCAGTAAAAACGATTCCTTATATTGTTAGACAAGGGAACAGAGATATTCTGGTGGGAACCCAGGAGTTCTGAGCATCACTGCATACTTTTTTCCAGCTGCCTCATGCAGTCATCCTTACAGCATCTCTACCAGCAGTCCCCCCCACCCCAGATAGGGCTCTTCGTGGTACTGCCTAGAAGAGGAGTTTCACAAATATGGCCACCAGCTGAACCAGTCATCACCATAATGAGCTGACTGCCAGATACCCCATTAACACGTGCCTCCAGAAGGCATCAGAGCATATTAGCACAGAATGCCTTTAATTGGAAGGCTCAACAATGGAAAAATAAAGTGAAATGTATAGCAAAGGATAAGCTGAAAGGACTCTGGTGTCTCTGAAATGACAGCACAAACCTGTACCCACCACCACGGGCCAGAACAGATAGGGAAGGAGAGAGCTCCTGGGAGGCCCAGCTCTGGCAGCCCTTCCTCAGGCAATGCTCTTACCGTGACAGAGCTGATCAGCAGCTTCAAATCAGATTAGGATCCACGGCCCAAAGCAGCTCGCTGTGAGCAGGGTATGGACAAAGGACCAGAGATGCCTCTCCGGCCCAAGCAGCTCTGTGCCCGCAGCAATGCACACTGCTTAGCACAGCACAGCTGGGCAGCCCTATGTGCCACTGCACAGTAGTTTGATTTCCAGCACGAGTCCTGGGAACACTGTTTGCACCAACCTCCAGCTCCAGGCATGCCCGTGCAGCCCACTGCAGGCAGGCAGATCTCCTCCTGCAGAGCTCTGGGCCACGTGGAAGCCAAGGGCTGCATCCTGCCCCCAGTTACAGCAGGAACCGGCCGGAATGCTCCTTGCCCGGGGAGAGCTCTGCAGACATTCCCTGCGTGTTTCCCTGCACACGTCATGCAGAGGTGGCACGGCTCAGCACAGCACCTTATGCTGCGGCCAGGAGAATGGAACAGCCCAGAGAGCTCAGCAGAAATACAGCACGGGCTGCAGCCCTGCAGCTCCCTGCCATCATCTGGTTTTGAAACTGCACGAAGCAGAGAGAGCAACAGCGTTCAATTTCTGGCCCTGAGGCAGGGTGCTCCATGGGAACCTCTCTCCAGCTGTTTGACATCTCTGGAATTTCACGTGTGTGGGAGACGGACGCTTTTTGGCTTCACAAAGGAATCTGGACATCTAAATGCAGCGGTGTCCCCAAAGCCACAATCCCACGCTCTGCCCGCAGGCTGGAGGTGATGACTGGGGATGAAGCACACAGCTCCCCCTGCCACAGCCGTCTGGATGCTGTCATACCATTCCAGAGCTGACCCCCAGCCTCGATCCACCTCTGCACATAGAGGTCCCACACAGGAGGTGAGGCTCTGGGAGGGAAGCCTGAGCTGGCCAGGACCGAGGAGAAGCCCCAGACTTTGGGATTCTTCTTCTCACTTCAGCTGCTCTGAGAGCTGAATGGAGTTCACCTATCCATCCACTGCCTTGACATCTGCAATACTTGAATATCTGAATGGCAAGCTTCAGGTATAAACCCAGAGCTCACGGTGTGCATACATGTGAAGAAGGTGAGGAACAGGAAGGCTGTGTGTGTGTGTGTACACAGCCCCCTGCGCCCCCATCAAAACTGAGCATGGGATGGGGTAATATTTCTAAAGACTGAAACTAATCCAAAACAAGCAGGGCACCCCTCCTGCCCACAGCCCCAACGTGCCCAGGACACGTTCCAGATACACAGCCCCACCTGCACCCCTCCCATTGCCTCCCCCTCATTGCACAACCCAGGAGAGGCCAGTTCAGCATCGTGGCATTTCTTCCCCTCCCAACCTCCGAGCCAGAGGAGCACGAGGAGGAGGAAGACGAGCACAGCAGCAGCTCCTGCAGATATCTGAGGGCACCGTGCAGGCCGGGACAGCAGGGGCACCCGGAGACGGGGCTGCATCTCTCACCGCAGCTGGTGACAGCGCTGGCATTCTCCTACAGAAGACAGCATTTAGGGAGCTTTTGGCCTTCCAGCAACGCTGGGGACGGGCTGACAGCTGCCACCACAGCACTGACAGCGAGTCCTGATGCTGAAAGAGTTATTCTTCAGGCTTCATTTGTTTTGCCGACGCAGAGGGCACACTCGGCTCCAGCATTTGCCAGCTCACGTCCTTCCACCCACCGCCTCGGCGCTCGCTGTGATTACGAGCGGGTAAGAGCAGCTCCGGAGCTCCCACGCAGAACAACATGTTGCATCTCTTTTGCAAGAGGAAGAGATGCTCTGGATTCACCAACAGCACCGCAGAGGGGAAGGAAAACATACAGAAATCTTTTTCCGGGCAACATTTGTTCCCAGCACATATATTCCAAGGAAGTGTTTAACTGCAGCGGACTGTGGTCTGGTTCATTGGTCCTGCGGTTGAAACAGTCAGAGCTGGCTTCCTGCACGAGGACAGGCAATCCTCCCCAGGAGGGACTGCAGGAGAGGAGAGGCAGCTACCAATCTGTCCGCTCCCGCGGCACAGCACTTCCCACCCTCCTTCCCAAAGCAGCAGAATGGCTGCCAGGGCACAGAGGGACGGGGGCTGCTCCCACTGCGCTGCTTCCTGGGGCACATCGTTAGCAGCTCCGAGAAAAATCTGTCGCTTCTGTTCAGCGCTGCATGGGGGACCACCTGAATGAATTCTTCCAAACGAGAACTCATCATCAAGCTTAAAAAAAAAAAAAAAAAGCACACACCCACAGAACACAACCCAGGAAATTTAACCCTGGAACGTCCAAACAGTGGCTCTGACTGGGCAAAAAACAAGGTGGGGGGAAGGGAGGGATGTCCGAGTCCAAGCAAACCCCAATTTCCATTGTAATTGAGTGATGGAAACATCTTCCTCGAGCATTCAATTGTAAGCCTATGTTTAGGATCAGCTGTCATTTGGCCTCTGGCAACTGCACTGCCATAGCCACAGCACACAGAGCTGTCCTCAGCCCACTCCTTCCATGGGCAAAGCTACATAACGCTGACCCTCACATGAAGGAGGCTTCAGCCATGCAGGCAGTACAGGAAAACATGAGGTTACAGAAAACAGCAGCAGCAATGCATGGAGTTTATCACAACCCAGGCAGCTATGGCAGGAACAGGCACAGTGCAGAGGTTCCCCATGGAAAGCAGTGGTTCTTCTGACAAGACCTTCTAAGAAGCACCCATCTGTAGTAAGGTTACCAATAAGAGTTCAGCCATCAGCTGCCCACATGAAGGAACAACTCAGGGCCGCACGAAGAACACTGTCCTGTGGCACAGCTCACACACAGAGTGCACACATCCAGAACTCTCTTCACTGAGTGAAGATGTCCACAGAGCCCTTCTCCACACTCAGAGCCACAGTGGGCACACAAAGCGATCAGCTGTGACGCTTCCACAGCTTACAGTGTAATGCTAAGTCCTTATTCTCAGCCCAAAGTGAACGCTGAGTGCATCTGCCCCTCCTCACATACGCGCAGTTCAGTCTCAAGCCCAAGGAACATCCTTTGCACCTCCGTGAGATGCTTAATTCAGACCCCAGAGAGACAGCATTCCAGGAGGCTGAAGGGTTTTGCTTGAAAAAAGAGAAAGTAACACATTTGGTGGTTGCAAAAGCTCCACTAAAGCGAAGCCGTCTACCAGCCTGGGTCTCACATCTCATCCCATTTACTCTCCCACGCATCTCCAGTTGCTTCTCCCTCACTTCTCCTTCCAGTTTTGCCAGCTTCCTCCATAGCTTCTGGATCTCCCTGCTGCATTTCAAGCACATTCTGCCTTCTGTTCTCCATACCTTTGCTAACACTGCCAGCGTCCACTCCAGCACCGCCGCATGGCAGTGAATGGTCCTGAATGGGGAAGCTCTGATGATGAAGCATTTCACAACTGACCCAAACTCCCATATACAGAGCCCAGATTACATAACGTCATTACTTTCTGTTCAAAGTGAGCTGTTAGCGAATCTGAGTGTGGCTGAGACGACATCCCCAGCTACTCATCAGCTTTCGTTCTGCTGCAGCAGTCCCGTACTGCACAGCAGGTGCTCAGCACTGTGCCTGCAGCCCAGGTCCCCAGCACAGCAGTGGTGTGGCACATTCCCAGGGCAGCCCAGCCAACCTCTCACAAAGGCAGCACTGACAAAAACAAAGGCACGACATTCACAAAAACAAAGGCTGACTTGAGCACGGCTGGTGTGATCCTGCTGTTCAGAGCCCAGCTTCCTTTCTTTTGCTTTTGTTGGGCATTTCCAACAGCAGCACTTCAAGGGAACTGTATTGTGCTGGGGGCAGAGGCACTCAGGAGGACTGTGCAACGGGAGCTTTCAGCACACATTATCCAAACCTAAGGGTCACTGCATTCCAGGAGGTCAGTGTCAGCTGGACAGTTAAAAATAGCCTCACCAGCAGGAGTTACTGTTTAAAAAGCCTCTGGAGGAGGTTTTGATGTACATTGTTTCCCCCCGCAGATACAAACAGCTGGTGAAAATAAATACCGTCACTTCTTGTCGGCAGTAGCAAACCATTCCCATTCAAAATTACACACAGGAAACCGAGGCACAGAGTAACACAGAAAGCTCTGAAGACCACTGAGCAAACAACGGGAACACCTCCACGGGAGGTGCCCACGACTCTGCTGGGGGAGCAGCGGCAGAGCCACAACGTGCGCTGAGGATGGAGGGAGCAGAACGGGCAGGGCAGCACTCAGCCCTGCGTCACACCGAGAGGAGATGCTGCTCACCCAGCGTGCTGTGCCACAGCCCTGGCTCCGGACCAGCGAGCCCAAAGGCAAAGAGCAGCCGAGGAACCCACGGGCTGCAGGACCCCCCCTCCTCCCAGCCCATCTTTGCTCCCGTACGCAGTCAGCAGATTTTCCCCTAATGGAGTTGGGCGCTGAATTCACGATGCAGTTCAGCCATCTCACTCTGCTCCAGTGGGAGCCAAGAGCATCTGGGAACTTTTATTTAAGAAGAAAAAAAAAAAGCGACAGCACACGGATGTAAGCACACCGAGCACCGAAGTACCCGCACCGAAGACTCCTAAATTAAATTGGCTCCCTCCCAGGCTCGGCAGCATTTAGGGCTCTGTAACACCTAAGAGAAGCCGAGCAGCACCAGCTGGCACAGCGAGGCGGCCTTACGTGTATTTATACACCGAACCAACGCAGCTCCGCTCCGCTGCTCCGCGCACTGCCGCCCGGGCTCTGCACCAACCGCCCTCCCCGGAGCTCAGCAGCATTCCCTGCCTTACACAGCAGCCCACAACGCGCTGTTCGCGGTGCGAGTTTCAGGTCAGCTCTGCTCTGCAAATTCAATCCTGAGATGGAAACTTCGGGGCCGGGAGGAACGCAGCAGTTGGAGACTGTTGGCAAGCAGCAGCTACAGAGGGAAGGGCGGCAGGGCCGTGCCCGGGCAGCACGCCGGCGATCCGGGAACCGCCGCTGCTCCCACTGATTTAGCAGCATCACGCTCAGAAGTCCTCACTTTGGAGCTCCGCTATTTCACGCGGCACAGAGATTTTACAGCTATACGCTCTCCAAGAGGCACGGCCGGGCTGCGGAGCTCATACAGCCTTCCCGCAGCAAGCTCAGCCCCGCACAGCCCGCCGCGCCGATGCGAGCAGCCCGCGTCCCACCGCCGTTACACAACGCCGGGCAGCGCTCCTCGCCCCGCCGGCACCGAGGACCCCGGAGCCGCCGCCGCCCCCCCCAGCCCGCCCCGCTCCTCACCGAGAAGCGCTCCAGGTCGGTGGCGGCCATGGCCGGAGCTGAGCGCGGCGCGGGGCTCTGCCCGCCCCGAGTGGCTGCGGCTGAATGGATCCAATATGGCCACTTCCTGGAAACTCCCCTCCGCCGGCACCGGTCGAGGGGCGGGGAGGGGCGGGAGCGGCCGTCGCGCCGTCACGGTCCCCTCCCGGGGGCGGCCGCTGCGCTCAGGGCCGGGGGTGCCCCGCGCTGCCGCCTGCGGTGCGCTGCGGGAGGTCCGGGCGGTGCGCTCCGTTCCGCTCCGCTCCGCTGGGGACACCGCGCGGGGCGCAGCCCGGAGCTACGAGAGCTCCGCCGTTACCGCAGTGATGCCCCGCGTGCCGCCGGGTCCCCGCGCTGCAACGACAGCGGACGCCCACCGTGGCGACGGCGGGTTGCGTGCGGTCTGGGATGGGTGCGAAGCAGCGTGCCGAGGGCTCGTTGCCGTCGCGCTGCCCGCCGCTTACAGCGAGCTGAAGTTGGGGAGCGCTCCCTTCCAGCACGAAGCACGCGGCCGGCCCCGTCCCAGCGCCTCACCTCTGCAGCGCTCTAGCAGCTGTTAGCTCGGAGCGGAGGTTTGCTTGCTTTGTGGTGCCCTCTGCTGCAGTGTTCGTACCGGGAGGAGCTGCTCAGAGCCAGCGGCTCGCTGTCACACCGCCGGTCACCACACCGGACCTGCATCCCTGTCGTGCAGCACGCCTCTGCTTTCCCCACTCTACATCGGTTTAGACCCGATGTCATCGTTTTTTCCTCCTCGTTCCCTATTGGAGCAATGCGTGCCTCCAAATGGAACGTGAGACTGAGCAAAGAGTGCAAAAGCACTGCTGAGGAGCACATTGAGGCCCCCAGGCAGGTCAGGTCTGCTTACAACTTGCTACACATGAGGGTCGGTGAAAAGCTGCTGTCTGAACAAAAAGGCAGCAGTTCCGGTGAGCACAGCAGGAATCCCTTCAGTACCTTTGGACACACACTCAGACCTCTTTTCTAAGCGTTCATTACCAACCTCAGCCCTAACTGGTGCTGCTCAGGAGTGAGGAGGAACGAGCAGTCAGAGTGAACCCCCAGGAGGAAGAGGAAGGCACGCTCTGCAGCACAGGGGGAAGTGGGGGGTGAAGCGTGCAGCCACCCCTCAAGGAGCAGACCAGGCAGAGTTTACCTGGGGTGGTTCTGTCTGCAGGACTCATCGTTATCAACTCAGGGGCTCCTACACCACCACAGCCTGAGCCCCAGCGTCCTGCACAAAGGAAGGCCTCACATAGAATCGTTACTTAATTACAATAATGTAGTTGTAAAGCTCCAGTTATTAGGAAGCAATGAAGAACCTTGCTTTGCCTTTTAAAAAGGTTTGCCACTTTTCAACCTCCTGATAACAGAAAGCAAAAGGGAGACAGCCAGTGTGTCAGTTCCTTTATATTCATCATCCATAAAAGCACAGCCCCTGGAGTGCCCTAAAGCACATTCAAAGACAACCAGACCTCAAGCAACCAAATTAAAGCAGAACTTACACTTCATTATAATACTCTATGACCCGCACTCTGTATTAACTTCCATATTCTCCCTTACCAGCTATTTGTGATCTTCCCAAAGGTCTCTTGCTCCCACCACAATATAAATAAATGAGACTGCACTGTCCTAGCAGGCATGGAGTTGCTGCATTACAGCAGTGCAAGATGGTGTGTTACACCCCAACATCTTCCCAACTCACCCCAGCTCTCCTGGGGACCCACCTGAATCACACTGCACGGCTCTGCTCATCCCAGAAGGTAACTGGGCTGTCCTGGAGGAATAAAAGAGGATATGAAAATTAGGCATAGATTAATGAATGGAGGAGGCAAAGGTCATTGAGTGCTCGTGCTCAGAGGACTGGAGATCAGGAAGCAGGTTATATTTGCCATTGAAACAATTTCAAGGCATTTTCTGAGGAGCTGTTGTCTGCTTTTTGAAATGCCATCAATCCAGTGCAGTTAAGAAGAGTCTTCCTGTCCTTCCTGAGTGATGTACCTACAACTGACTGAGTTCGTGCGTTTGTTCTGGCTGAAGACAGGCTGCCAAAGCATTGTATTTCTCTAAAAAGGGCCTTGCTGACCACCATCCCTTAATTTATTTTCTCTGGACTCCAAAAAAGACAAAAAAGGGGGAAAAAAAAATGGATCTTGCAGTCACAAACACAGCTCTTGGTTTGTGCTGCCTTGTGCTGGAGCTGCCAAGGATAGCAAAGCTGTGCTGCTCACTTAGTCCTGCCAAAGGAGATGTTTGTCCACACAGGCTCTCGCTTTGCCATCTCGTTGCTGTGGCAGTTCCCAAAGGTTCTGCAGTTCTCCCCAAGTCCTTTAGGAAAAAGAAAAAAGCCCCAATCTGGTATTAATGGTATTTCTGGTATTTGGATGCAACTGGAATTGCTTGTATACAGAGATGAGTTTTTCAGCATTACAAAGAAGCAAAGATTAACAGATGTTGATGTTTAAAAACTACTCCTTTATATATTACAAGCAATCTTTGCAGTCCTGATTTAGGACAACACAATGCTCTTGCTTGACACTTGCTTAAATCCCATTATGCCAGGTGCATTGAGTTCCATTCATTAAGAGCCCTTTTCCCTGACCCTGAGGAGGCTCACACCGGGTGATCCACAACAGCTGCTGGTATCACTGAGCCTCAGGTCAGATGCAAAGATCCACTGCATAAAGGAAATTCCACGACATGAAGGAAACTCCAAGGCATTGCAGTAGAGCACGGGCAGTGCTGATGCTTGGCTCTGGCTTTCAGCTGTGCTGCTGAGACCTGCAGTGCCATCGCTCCTCCCATCTTTGCCCATTAGCAGTGCTGCCAGTGTGGGGCATGGCATAAAGGTGAGCACAGTGTAAAGGCTCACAGTTATTTCAGGTGCAAAAGAACAGGTTCAAGAGGAGAAAATTGGATTTGGTGGCTCCTTTAACTGCTAAGGCACCCGTTGTTATGCAAATCATTCCTAATGACTCAGGAAAATAATTTTATTGCAGTGGAGCTGGATGCTCCTGCAAGGATTCTATGTTTGGAGGAGTATTTGTACCTGCTAAATACATGGTGAGTTTAGGTCGGGGTCTGGATGCTCTATGGGCAGAGCAGGTTATCTGAAGCCCAGGCTGGATGTGGCTCTGGGTAGCCTGGTCTGGTAGTTGGTGACCCTGCTCATTGTAGGGGGGTTGAAACCGGATGATCTTTGAGGTCCTTTTCAACCCAGGCCATTCTATAGGCACGCACAACCCCAGCACCCCTCTGTCCTGGGGAGGAAACGGCTTCCTGAGGGTGGCTGTTCTGTCAGGGCTGCAGAAAATCCTTGGTCCTCCAACCCAGGTGGTGCAGATAAACAAAACCCTCTCACATTCTGCAGCGCAGGCCAGAGGAAGCAGCCTCTTGGTGACTGTTTATTTCATGCAGTACTTCCCCCTGGGGAGCGTTAGAAGTCACATGGCTTCAGGTAGTTTTTAGCAGTACAGCCAAGAACCTCACTGAACTTTCCTTGGTTACACTGACAACATATGGGACTTAGAAGGCTTTCCTCCAGAAGTGCCATCTTCCTCAGCTGGAAGTGGAGTCAGTGGGAGTTGTGGTCCTTTTTCCAAGTGGTCCCAGCAGTGTGGCTGGGATGGCTGGAAACAGACCCTGGATTTTCCTGCTTCCTGGCACCAAAGGGCAGCACTCCCACACTGCACCTCATGCCAGGTCTGCATCGCTCTGCCAGAATGACAGTGCAGGTCTGCATTGCTTCTGGCAGAACCCACCGAGTTGATGGACACCAACTGAAAAATGGGATGCTAGGGGGAGGTTGTACCAACATCTGTGTGGAACAAGCAGTGTTTCATAACCACAAACTCCGAGACACGTGGATAGCTGCATCCGAATGGCTGAGATCCTGGAGATACAGCTGAACCTTGCTGCATTTTATCTGCAAACAGCCCTCACCCCCACCCCTTGCCAGGCTTTCGCTCGTTTGTTTATCCACTGAAGGTTACTGCATTTCTCCATGGAACAAAGGAGGAGCTGTTTCCCCCTCACAATGCACGCTCTTTGTTTCACATGAAAATATCAACAATGAAATGGAGAAATGGTGAGCGTTGTCATTCTGCTTGTTCTGGGAAGCGTGACTTCATCTCAAGGAAAGTCAGCCCTCCTGAAGGTAGGAATGGCAGCCAGTGCAGCCAAACCTCACCTTCCTGCAAAGCAGCAGAGCCACATCCAACTGCAGCTGTCCCCACACACCCCCCATTCCTTCCTCCTTTGCTTCCCCCACTTCATGCACTTCACCTTCCTGGTGGGAAGGAGCAGGACATGAGATGCTGTCTCCTTCAGCTCTGAATGCCAACAGACATTCCTTTGCTGCGTGCAGTGCTTTATCTCCCAGTTTACTTCCTGGGTTTGTGCGGCGTGAATAATTTTGGCCATGATGAGGCCGTTGCCTTCCTCACCTGTGGGGTGGCAGAGCGCTCAGCCTCTCAGTGCATGTTACTACGTTGCAATGCCATAGTTTCAAAGTTGGTGACATCTCTTCACAGGAAAGACAACACTTCTTAATTGAAATCAGAGGTGCTCTTGGGGCTCATGGCACAGAAGCAGTGAGCTGCAGTACTGGTGTTTAAAAAAGTAGCAGTAAATGGAATGAATCGTGGGTTTCTGTACGTTGTTTTTGTCCCAGCCAGTAAATCAGAAATACTGAGACATGTAACAGTTGGCTTGAAATCTCCCAGGAGCAGCCCACGGAGCTCCCTAAATAGCCTCACACAAAATATCTGCTTCATAGGTTATTGGTGACACAAAAAAAGCAACAGAACTTCTCATGTTTTTTAAGGCTGGAAGTTCCAGATGATGGGTAAGCAATGCCCATAATGCTCTGGGCTCGTTTATTATCTGTGTTAATAACACTCATTCAAACAGCTTAAATTCTGCTGCACAGTGTGACCTGCGTATGCCCAGCGCAGAGTAAAGCAGGCGGAGCTCACTGGGATCTGGTCCTGTTGTGCTGAGCACTCAGCCTGGAAGATGAGCAACCCAAAGCCATCAGCAGATAAAGGGAAACACTGGCGAAGAGGATACACACAGCACTGCACTCTGGAGTTGACATGGAGTATTACCCAGCTTGTTCTCTATTGCAGAAAGTCCGGGACCGACGTGATACCCACCGACTGTGATGGCACGCAGCAACACAGCTCAGGCTGCACACAAAGAATGAATGGGACAGGTGGTTGGACATGGACAATACCTGGGGAAAGAGCTCCTTGCAACACAGCAGTTAGATGAAAGCAACCATCTCTCACTTGGCACGGCGTGAGGAGCACTTGTCAGCATCCTTTTCCTCTTCGGCAGCCTCCTGGGGATGGGCTTCTCACTTTGTGGCCATGTGAAATGCCAGCTCCTGCCACGGGGAACAGCTTCTGTAATACCCCTCTCCTTGGGGACCCCCGAGAGGTGATGGTACAGTCAGCAATAGGAGCTTGGCTGGGGTGGGGAGAAAGCAGTGGGATCTGACAGCACCCCTGGCTCTCAGAGGATACCCGGGTGCAGGGGGCACACAGCACCCCGTGCAACCACCCCCAGGAACACTGTTGGAGAGGCACAGTCACAGCTGTCAGCCCTGGGACATACACTGTCGTGCTGGAGCCAATTCCAGCAGTGGGATCCACTTCTCCCCCAGCATTTGTTAAGGAAATGCTTTATAGAAAAAAGCCTATCCTTTGGAACTGTTTTCTCCCCTCCTCTCGTTCATTGTCAGGTATGAAGTATACTCCTAGTGCATAGCTGGAGGTTTGCAATGCCAACATCAGGGACTGCTGAGATTCTCTTATGCCTGCAATAGTTTCCAGTAAGGAGGAGAAATTAACATTGAAATCAAGGCATAGCAATTCATTTTTGGATGCTTACTCATTATTAGCTCTCTGCAGTAGGCAAGGCAGATCTGCAGGGATGCCATAAGCTGGAAGGCATTGCTAACACGCTGAAACCCCACACACGAGCAGCTCCCTCAGCAGAGGGTGAGGTTACTGTACAGCCACATCTGAAGGCAGTAATGAGAGGTGTGCGATGCCCATAGAAACACTGAATTGCTATGAGCAGCATAAAGGCTGCATGCTATTATGTGAAAGAACACTAAAGCAGCAAAATGATGTTGAGGAGCTGGCTCAGTGCCAGCTTGTGAGCAAGAGATAAAACAGCTTTTCAGAGATCTGCACAATGATGGAGCCGGGAGGGGAAAGGCTGCCAAGGGAAGGACTGAGCAATCCCTTCCACCACCACAAATGGGTGCGGAGAGGCAGAAAGGAGAGAGGTGTGCTGCGTGGAGGCTGCTGCGCCTTGAGCTGCCTTCAAATGGAGACTGGGGCACAGGCTGATTCCATTTCAGTCAAGCTCTGAGGCAGTGAGAACAAAAGCCTGTTTTCTGTTTTTCTCATCCATCCGCACACAGACAGCTACTTTTATCTGTCTTTGTGCTGCACTGACTCTGCTTGCTTTGTGTTCTCTCTCTTGCTGTTTTCCTAGACAAACTGTTCAGTCACTCAGGAGTCAATTCACTGATCTCAATTGCAACACTCAGCAGAGGAGAAAACAAGTTTGTGGCTGAGTGTTGTCCCTGCAGCGGGGCTCCCAACCTCCTCCTCCTGGGGAAGGGCGTTCCTCTGAGGCTTCTTTCTTCTGTAGAGCTGAGAACAATAATTACATTAAGAGAAGTGCTTAAGCAGAAGTAATTGATATGGCAGCACAGTCAGACAGTTCTTTGTATGAAAAGAGAACATCTCTCCTCTCTCACATGCGCGCGAATAGGCGCAGGGATGCTGTAAAGGTTTCATCACTGATACAGATATACATGTTGTAGTAGGTACTGTGTAGCCAAAAGATAAACACGCAGCATAGGTACACTCACACACATAGCGGCACATACTACAGAATGTATTTCAGAGTGCTGAGCCATCCACCCATCCTTTCGCTCCCATTCGGGCCAGGTGCTGTCATGAAGCCACAGACAGGCACTGCTCTGCAACCGCTGCCCAACAGCCAACGCCGAACCCCAAACCACCGTTTCACAGAGCTGGAGGCGGAAGCAGCCGATGGAGAGTTTGGTGCAAGACTCGAGCGCACCTCCCCCGTCCGCCAGGCTGCAACACAACAGACTCAGCGGGACACACGGCTGCGCTTTGCTGCTGCGCGGAGGTGACGTCTGTCACATCCTGGGGGGGCACAGACGGGAGGTACACACTGCTTCCCCGAGCAGCAGAGACTCCTTTCTCCCCCACCCCCCAGCTAAACGCACGGCTCCAGAAACTCTGCGGTTAAATACTCCAGCAAACAGAAGTTGGCCCCGAGAGCCCGGCTGCCGGTTCCCACCCGCCCTCGGGGGGGAGGAGAGCGGCGGAGGGAGCCGGGCCGTCACCTGCCCCTCACCCCGCACCTGCCCGGGGAGCGCCCGCGACGCAGCACCGCCCCGCGGGGAGGAGAAAGGAGAGAGGCGCGGCCGGACCGCCCCGCTCCGCTCCGCTCCCATCGACGGAGGCGGCGGCGCGGGCGGATCCGTCACCTCCTCGGGAGCGGCCCGCAGGTGCGCTCTGCCCGCCGGTCCCGGCAGCTCCGCCTCGGGGGGTTCGGGCGGCGGAGCGCTGCGGCGGCGGCCCCACCTGTGGCTGCGGGATGGCGGAGCTCCCCCTCAGCCCCGCCGCCGTGCTGGGCTTCCTGCGGGAGCGCGGCGGGTGGGCGAGCAACGCAGAGCTGGTGGGTGCCTTCCGGCCGCTGCTGGAGGCCGGCGGGGACGCTCCGGAGCGGGCGGAGCGGCGGGAGCGCTTCAAGGAGGCGGTGAACGCCGTGGCGGTGGTGAAGGAGCGGCAGGGCACCAAGTTCGTCGTGCTGCGGAGGCACCTGCGGCCCGGCCCGCCCCCGGAACAGCGCGGGGATGGAGGTTCCGAGCCCCCATCCGAAGGGCGGCTGTCCCCGCCGCCCCCCGAGGAGCTGCCGTCGCCTCGGGCCGTGTCGGAGCTCCGCGGGATCTTCCAGGCTGGAGGCGGCGGGGTGCCGCTGCCCGCCGGCGGGGCCAATGCCCGCAGAGAGCCGCTCCCCAAGCCCTGCATGCTGCCGGTGCGCTGCGTGCCGACCCCGACTGCCCCCAACTCCGCTACGGCCCGGGGGCCGTTCGAGGAGCCGGAGACCACTCCATCGCCCTTACCCGAGGAGGAGGACGGCGGGTGCCACTCACCCAGCCTGCGCCGGGCCCCCAAGAACCACCGGGCCAGCGAGGAGCTGACGGAAGTGCCGCTGGAGGAGGCTGAGCACCGCTGGCTGCTGATGGTGGCAGAAGGGCAGTGGTCCCAGCAGCTCCACGGGCTGCTGTTGGGTGACGCCAGCCTGGCGGCCCGGAGGGACTTCATCTCGGGCTTCACCGCCCTGCACTGGGCTGCTAAGAATGGCAACTGTGACATGGTGAGGAACATCATCGATGTAGCAGAGAAGGAAGGGGCCCACGTCAATGTGGATGCCAGGTCGCATGGCGGCTACACGGCTCTGCACCTCGCCGCCATGCATGGCAGGGACACTGTCATCTCCATGCTGGTCCACAGCTACCATGCCAAGATCGACCTGAGGGACTACAGCGGGAAGAAGCCACACCAATACTTGAAAGATGGGACCTCTGTGGCAGTCAGGCGCTTACTGGGAGACCCCACAATCCAACACTCCACAGGACACACGGTGCCCATCAAGAAGAGCACCAAGATCGCTGCGTCCATCCTGAGCTCCACCAGCACTTTCCTGGGGGTCATATCCGATGACATGGCTTTCTACGATCTCACCAAAGGTTTGAGGAAGCCTTCGTCCTTGAACAAGCTGCTGACTGCTACCACAGGCCCCAGGAGGAAGCCGAAAACCAGAGGGGGATTCCCTTCGTACTGCTCGCTCTCCGAGGTGGTGGAGGAGGAGGAGCACGAGGAGGCTGTTGTGAAGCGCAGGCCAGTTTCTGAGCTGTTCTTTGGCCATTAGGCTCTGCCTTCCTGGGGTCAGGATCGTTCAGTAGCATGACCGGGGGAGCTTGGTTTTCTCTTACAGAAGTAAATTGGATTTCTTCTCCCTGTGTCTTTCTTCTGGGAAGTTTAACTGAATGGGTGATGGGGTCTGGCTCCACAGGTCTCTGGATGAAGCCCAGCTCTCAGAAGCCTGAGGAGAGGGAGCTGCCCTATGAGCACTGCAGTGCCATAGATACCAGCACACCAATGAAGGCCACAAACAACACTTCATGGCTGAAAAGTTGGAACAACCTTTCTGTGTGTAGACAGCCTATAAATGCTTAAGGTACAGCTTCTCGTTCTGTGCTCCTCAGCTGAAGAGCTGCATGTTTTACACTGTGAACAGCACACTGGTAGCTGGCTGCTTTAACGTGGCTTGTTCTACAGCAGGCTGAAATTATTAGGAGAAAGATGCATAGTTTTCTATGATGATTCTGATTGTTTTGGTAACAGAAGAGGAATATTTCTATTTTAAAATTTGCATTTAGTTTTTTTCAAAACAATTTCTCAGTATCAGAAATACTAATACACGTCTTCACTGTTGCCCAAAGCATTTTCCTTGACGAGGTTAAAAAGCAAAAAGGAAAGAACCCAACCCAACACTTGTTGCTCTGTCTCCACCATCTGTCTACCTCAGCTGGAAGCTCAGTTTGCATTTCTCCTTGTGTTCCCTTCCCAGAGGACTTTGCCCAGGTGGTACCGACTGTGCCTCGATACTGCGAGCATTTGGCTGTAGTTCAATCACTTCATCTGAATGAACACATTTCTGATATGGGATGGTATAATAAAGTGAAGCGAGGAAGTGGGAATCGGATCCTGCAGGGTATCTGAGCAGCAGTGAGGCTGCTACGGCAGATTCTTTTATTTAAAATCTGAGTTTTGGTTTTGAGCTATTTGGAAAGAGTATTTATTTAAAAAACAGGCTTTGTGCTGTTGGGTGTTTCATGGCAGAATGTGTGCACGGCCTCTGAAAGCAGCGTGTATCTCAACAGCATGAGTTGTTGATCTAAGACTCCCTTTACTTTTGCTTCTGTATTATAGACGTAGCTGTTTTTCCTGAGTAGATCTGTATGCACTGCTTACTGCTGCTGTGCTGCTTGGAGCTACGTTTGCAGTGAGATTGTTTTTAAAATTACTCATATAAAGCTGCCTTGAAATGAGGAGGCAGAGCTAAGAGCAGCAGCTGCCTGCTGTGCTTCTGTGCTCACAACACAACCGCAGAGCTGTGTGATCAGAGGTGACAGCAGCTCTGCGCGTGCTCTGCTCTCAGCCCCACTCAGGTGTTTTGGTTTCCCTGCAACACTTGTTTGCATGCCTCGCCTTTTTTTTCCAAGCCGGCGACTTCAGGAATGTGTCTTTCAGCCTTGAATTAAGCTCAGTGCCGTAGGACCACATTGAAGGTGACTCCATCTCCTTCGTGCCCCTGCCCCGATGTGCTGCTGCCTGCAGGAGGGGCTGAGCTGCTGCTCTCACAGACAGGGATTCATTTTTTGTCACTCTGCTTCTGTGTCGAACTAATTAACTCATTAAGAGAATGTTAATGATCGAGCACCTTGTGACTTATCCATCTAGAGATGGTTTAAAAACAATAATAATGATCCTATTTGCTCCGTATCTGTTGGTGTGACTGCTGACCAGCGTGGTCATTTGAAGCCTTGATTTGTGTTTCAGCGTTGGCTCTTGGGGCTGCAGGAAAATGTCTGTCGCTCCATTCTGATGCTTTAGTGACATTAAACGCTTTTTTTTTGCTGTAGCTCTTGAAACCACTGAGGCATTTGTGTTACTGCTGGCAGAGCTGGGGCTGCCTGGGGACAGCATGCTGTGGCCGTTGGGAAATGGCTCTGGTTTGACTCAGTCTTATGTGGAAGTTTGTCCACTAGTTGTGCCTGCGCCCCTGCCTGTACCTCCTCTTATCGCACTGCTGAACTTTCAGTGCTTTGGTGTAAATCCAACCTGCAGCAGAAGCAAGGCACGAGGATGGAGCGTTTCCTGTTTAAAAAGCCAACAAGCCCTACAGCTTCACTGTGGCTGCACCATGAGGAAAGCAGGGGCTGTGCTTCAAAGCAAAACCAAGAAGTCACAGCTGAGATAACTGACTTCACTGCAGCACGTGCCACCCAGGAAGCTCTGCAGTACCCTTTGCTGGGAGGTGCTGCAGTTAGCTGGTGCTGTACCCAAAGCCCCGGCCCTGCAGTGTGCCTGGCCGAGGTTGCGACACACGGAGCTCACAGGGCTGGGTGCTCCGGCACCTCTGTGCCACGACACAGCTCACTCCTCACTGACAGAGGGGGGAAGGGGCGGTGTTTGGGCAGGCTGTGATGAGTACACGTGGCGCTGTAGGACTTCAGGTGCAAACAAATCCTCGGAAGCACTGAGAACGCACGGCTGCAATTTGACAAATACAGATATTAGGTTCAGCTTGCAGTAAAACCAGTCCTTCAGCTTCTCTGGGTCTTGGTTTTGTATGTTGCTGTTTACACAGGAGGGGACATGGTACAGAATTCTCACCAGCTCATGGGGTAGTTTCGTGGCAGAGACTGAGGTTAATGCTGCTGTGTGAATCCATCAGCTGAATAGATTCTCCTTGCGTTCTGCTGTTTCAAGCCCAAATCCAGATGAAGGCAGTAGGACTTTTGCACAGGTGAATGGCAGCTGTGAAGCTTAACCACCAGCAGCAGGCCAGCCTGGTGAGCAGCCTTCTGTACCATCGCAACGGAGCGTCTGGCCCTGTTTTACCAAGGAGAATTTAAAGATTTCAGCTTCTTCACAAGACTGAGGTCCAGCAGAAGAGCAGCTCAGTCACTGCAGACCCAAAGGGAGCAGAGGGCCCAGGGGACAGCCCCGCCGAGCTCCCATCGCACTGTCCTTCTGCTCTGCGTGCTTCCACTGTGCCCTACATTCCTTGGATGCATTCACCTCCTGATTTACATGTTAGTCGGGGCCATTTTTGCTCTTCCTGATGACTGGTACTAATGGGGAACCCTACAAATTTGTGAAGAGGTCACTGACACAGACTTGGCTGCATGTAGTATGGGCACAAACAACATGTTGTTTGTCCTCATTGTCCCCTCCCAGAACAAATATAAAAGCTCTGCAGCATAATGAGGGACATTCATTTTCCATTCCAGTTCCAAGATTTACTTCACTAATTTATAAGGCAAATCATTAAGCACCTCTTGCCCTCATGCTGAGCTCAGCTTGTCACTGACTGCAGTGTCTTTATATTTGTGTACTGCCAGGAAAACAGCATGTCACAGCCAGGGACTGGTTTTCATCTCCAGCAGAAAGAGCTGTGGCCAATGCAGTGCTTCCCCTTCTCTACCTCCTTTCTCACTTCCCTGCCTGAGGAACAGCTGAGGAAACCCCTCAGCATCTGGCAGGGCACGACACAACGGCTGCAGTCACAGCACTGAGCAGCAGTGATGGGTGTGCAGCCCAGGATCCAGCCACTGCTGAGCACTGTGGCAGCCACTCACTCCTGGTCCTTGGGCAGTTGGTTACCAGAAGGGCTACAGCAGGAGATGCTGTAACAGGAAGAATTCTTTTCCTCCTGCCCTTCCTTCCCCCCTCCACCACCATTCCCCTCACCTTGAAACTCCCCAGACGAGGTAGGAGACCTCACTATTGAGGAGCCACAGAGCTTTCATTTTCACTGAGCACAACGCAGCACCCAAACGCACAACACTTGACAAAAGCTCTGACTGCTGGGCACACCAGACCTTTGCTGCTCTGCACAGACACCACGGCCAGCAAGCATCTGCCCCGTAAATACCACGGTTAAAGAGTAGAGTACAAGGAAGACAAACTGTGGCACTGAAATCCCTGGTCATTCAGGTGAGGTGGCTGCATGCTGTGTGTGCGCATGGCACTGCGCTCCCTCCAAACAGCAACACTGCTGGCGGTGTCTCCTGTGGGACACAGAGGAGCTCAGCACAGCCACAGAGATAACACCATCCCAGCAGCACCCTGCAGCATGAGCAGACTGCTGACCGTGTTTTCTCCTGTGTTTTCCTCCACCCGTTTCCTGTGGCCGCAGCGGAGCAAAGCAGGGCAGCTGAGCGCAGGGCTCTCCAAGCAGCTCTGCCCATCCAAGGAACCACACAACCCCTCTGTGCTGCTGTCAGCTCGTGCTGTGACACCAGGCAGCACTTACCTCATGGTGCCGGAGCTGCAGGAGCTGCCATGGGGCTGGGGATGCCATAAGGGATCCCTCCGCATGGGGATTCTTCTCCAGGTGCTGTGGGATGTTCTTGCATGACGGGCTGAAGGCCCTTTGCAGACACCTGGCTGCTCACCCACATCTTCAGAAGTGCCTTTTATTCTCCAGAAGAAGACTACCAGCTCAGCTCCCGTTTTCTCTCCCCGGAGGTGTCAGTGAGATGACTCAGCTCCACAGCTCATGTGGCATTTTAGAATTTCATAAAACCTTTAATGCCTCTGGCTGTTTAACGGTGAAATTCATAAGCTGCTTCTTGAGTGCATTTTGTTAAACCCAGAGGTTACATGATTCCTACTGCCTGATGACTCTGTAATGTACCTGCGGGCTCCCTCAGGGTGCAGCAGATGAGCTTCACAATGCTGCTCTGAACTTATATTTAAGGTTTTATTCAAATGGTTGCCATGAATTCCCAATGCAGAGAGAACATTCTTCTATTTATTAAAGGCAGCTCTCACCAGCACCAAATACATCTTTAGCAGAGCACATTTGCATCAACCTCAGCACCCCTCCCTTCCTTAATTAGATCCGCAGGCACAAGGGCCACAGCACAACGCCCCTGTGAAGAAAATGAGGCTCAGGCTAAGAAAAAGGTTTTAAAAAAGCTTTCAATTTAGTGCCTGAGAAGCTGAAGCAGCAGCTCCCGATCCAGCAGTGACTCCCACACATTGCAGTGGGCGTTAAATCAAATCCTAAGTGAGCCACTACTTCTAAAATCCCCACGGCTGCTGCCAAGGCGCTGTCACACGGGCAGAATGCATGTTCTTCCTCTGGCCATTTGCTCTCACCCACACCTGCAATATTTGCTCATCACTCTGGCTCCAGGCAATACAAGTTGTCTTTTTATCCTGAAATCAGGCCCACTCTCTTTTGCTGAGCAGAACATAAGCTACTGCAGTTTCTTCCCCACGCCTCTTGTGCACGGATGGCCAAATGACTTAGGATACAATTAGCAGGCCCTGTTAGCAGCCTGCACCATCAAGGAGAAGATCGAGGCTCTCGTGTTTTGCATGTTTCACCCCCTTCCTTCCCCTAGGCAGTTATTCTGCATTCACCTGGACTTAGCTGTAACTAATTCATACAGATGCTCCCGCAGGTTTCAGGTCACTGTCCTCTCCCAGGGAGTGGTCAGATTACCTCCAGCACCAGGCTGTGGGCTGCAACGTGAGGCTTTGCTGCCTCGGAGACCCCAGAAGCAGGGAGCTGCTGGGCTCCTTCTGTCCCCCCAGGACACACATGCAGCTCTGGCTTTCTGCTCACCCAAGGGCTCAGCAGCCCCATGCTAACAGCTGTCCAGGGGGTCTGTGCAGCAGCTGGGAGGAGATCAGAGCATCAGTGCTTCCATGGCCTCACTCAGGTTGGCTCTGTGTCACTGATGGAGTAGTCTGTGGCCATCTTAGCTTCTGTGCTACAGAGAGGGAATGAAGGAAAGAAACCCAGAGACCTGAGCTCAGCTGCTGAGACCAGTGGCCTGATGCTGTGCTCCATCCCAGCAGCTAAGAATAAGCAACACTGGCCTCCCGAGAGGGGGCTCATACCCAGCACCTCAGTGCCATTC
The DNA here is from genome assembly GCF_016699485.2 of Gallus gallus. Taxonomy (NCBI): domain Eukaryota; kingdom Metazoa; phylum Chordata; class Aves; order Galliformes; family Phasianidae; genus Gallus; species Gallus gallus. The sequence continues at coordinate 16,640,197 of NC_052544.1, forward strand.
CCCACTGCCAGAAGGAGATGCAATGGCATTGCCCAACCAAAGCATCCCTTTCTCTTGCAGATGACAGAGAAGGTTGTGAGCCACCACAGTCTGACCATTATCCAAAGTACACAGGGCTGCCCCTATGCATTAAGAGAGATGCTCTGTGAAGCTCTTAAACTAGGATCAGATTAAATCATTATTTGTATTGGTACATCAGACAGTGATTTTAAAAGCCAACATCTCTGTATGCAGATGTGCCAGGAATGCTGCCCATGATATACCCCCAGGACCAGCAGCTGCCTGGGGCCAAGCCAGCAGCAACGAGCCAATTACAAATGATCAGCATCACAATCGAGACCCGCCTGCTATTCAGACAAACATCTTCTGCATGACACAAAAGACCAAAAAGGCAAGAGAAACCAGGCTGTGTGGGCCCATCCTTTCCCTTCGAGGCAAGCATTAGCTTCAGGTTATTTCCATCCACTTCCTTTAGCTCAACCAGCAAAAGAACCACATGTTTCTAATTGGTCTCCTAGGAGAGACTGCAGATTTTGCAGCAGCGGCAGCTGGCACTGATATATTGCCCCCATTCTTCACCCACCTCCAAGACTTCAAAATCTGATCTAATCTAATGAGGTAAACTGGGGTAAAGCAGCCATTCAGTGAAGCAGCACGGTCACTGCGTGCTGGAGTCCTGTGCCCAGCAGAACGGAGGATTCGGCATTAAACACAATCTGTTTTGTTCAGACCAAGGAACAAAATGTTAACATCCACGAAGCTTCTCTTTGCTATACACACCATCCACCTGCACACACTATTACAACTACATTTACTGATATTTGGTACAGAACAGACTTGTGAGGTGAACCCTTCCCAGCCTCCTGCAGGGCACACCACGCCACGCTGTTTCTCTGGAAACACGAGCAGGGCTCCCAGGGCTCCCAATACTCCTGCATAAATATGCAAACTGAGGTCCCGCAGCCATAGAACAAATGCTTGTTTGTCAGAGCCTGGAAAGCACCTAATGCTGCACTCACCGAAAATGAAGACAGAGCAGCTGCAACCTGCACTGCCTGCAGTGCTGCTTCCAGGTGAGCTGTGGGCAGGTGCAGCACATGGAACCACTCCGGGTGCCCTCCTGCAGCTGTGAGGGCTGCCACGTTACCTTCAGCGAGCTTGGCTTGTACAGAACACACAATGGTCATCCTTCTGGACAGTGTTACTTCTTGAGTTCATTCATGTTGCCCAGTGGGTATACCCAAATGGAAAATGGGATCTGATGTAAAACTAAAACCATTAGTTCAAACCCAGGTCGATGCTCCATTCTGGGTGGTTATGAGTTATTTAAAGCTTGTGCAAGCCCAGGGGATGTTGATGCCCCCAGACAGAGCGGAATGGCCACAGGCAGCAGCAGAGCAGTCAGCACAGGCACAGGCAGTAAAAGATCTCTGGGTAATGCCCAGCACCACGGAACAACAGAGATCAGTTTTGCCAGGGACGTGATCCCCAGAGTGATACGCAGCCACCTTATTCGTGACCTCGGCACACAGCTCAGCCCAAATATTCCTCTCATTGAATCTTTAAAGGAAAACAATCATCCATATAATAAATATGGCTACATCACTGGTTTGGCTCAGCACACAACATCAGTTTGAAAGATTTTTGCCAAGGGATTCGTACAAAACTCAAGAAATTAAATTATTTCCTTCACCTTCTCCATGTAAGTTTTCCCACAGCAGAGCTTTTTGCCCACGTTCAGCACTTCTTGTGCACGCTGACAATTGGAAACTACTTAAAACCAGACCCAGAAAGTGCTGTGTGAAAAATAAACACTTCAGGAGCATCGTGAGGACTCTGCAAACACGGCATGCAGGAATGAGTTCAGAGGTTATCGCTGTGAGAAGTGTCCATTTCAGCTGGTTTCATCTGATCAGCACCCGCCTGGACCACGTGGAGCCAGGAGATGTGCAGATGGCAGCTGCTGGGAAAGAAAATGATCGTGCTCTTCCATTGCACTGTATTTCTGCTCTGTTGTATATATGTGTGTAAGCAGCAGGAGTGAGTGCAAGAGTTACACTGAAACGATCCATAGCAATCCCTATGGCTTTGATCGGTCTCCAAATTGGAACACCCACATCTTTTTTCATTTCAAACACTCAACGCACCTGCAGAAGGAAATGTAGGCCGTTCTTTTATTGAGGTTATGTCAGTCTGGAAACAGATGGACAGACAACAAGAAGGGGAAATGCACACCAGATTAATGGGAGCAAGACTTCCCAGCAGCCATTCCCAAAGTGCAGTCTGCTACACCGCAGGCTTTTGTCACCTGGCTTATCCAAGGGGAAAGCACACCCAGTTGTGCCTAGAGCATCTAAGCACCCGTCAGTACTGCGGCACTAACAGGATTACAAGAGTTCAAACTCAGTGCAGTGAGCGCCTATGGATTCCCAGGAAAACATCACAAATGATCACACATAAAAATGGGCAGCCCATTGCTATCAGAAAGGGATGCTTTTCTCAAGATTTTCTAATTGTTCCTTGAAAAATTTGATCTGTTCTTCCAGGTCCTTCTGTTCAATCAACAGAGAGGTCTTCAGCTGCACAAAGTGCCGGTATGCCTGGAGCTGCTGGTCGGTCAGGTATTTGGCAAGGATCCCAGCCACCACCCGCTCCCTACGGTCCAGGTTTTCTTTCAGGTCCTTTGCATCCTCCCGTTGTCTAGACAAGAGCTTGTGCCGTTCATTCAGCGATTGCTAATAGGATGAAAAAACAAAGCAGCACACTATGAAACCTCATAATTCCTGGCAGACTGCAGATCTTCGTTTGGAAGCCACGGTCGATTTAGTTTAATTGCTTCCTCTTGTGGGCTTTGTGTTCCACATGAGTTTTTTCTAGATTAAATGACTCATTCTTGTGGCTTGTAAGGTAAAGACACCCAGTGAATCCCTGCAAGGATCACTCCTTCCACAGAGCCCTCAGGACAAAACTCAACGTACTTTGTATTCCCTTAATTTTGAGTGTTCTGTGTCCATATAGTTTCAATTAGAAGCTCTTTAAGGTGTGCATCTTTGTATTTTCTGAGTTGCACGTGGCAGAGTGCCACTGGGAAGTGAAAAATATACTGTGGCTTAAAATGCACAGGCAAGAACGTAATGTTGATACAAGCAGTAAATGCTCATCATATGCATTTTAACCAATTTTCCTTCAGCTGTAATGATTGGCACAGGGATGCCACTGCTGGAAAATCCCTAGCTTCAGGGCTATGTCCATAAGTACAGCACAGAGCAACTGTCAGCACCTGCATCCCAAGTGCAGCCACTGGAATTCAAGGCTGCTGGGGCAATTGTAGTGACCGGGAGATACTTGTGAAAATAATGGCACACAATCAAGTCCTTACAGAGCACGTTATTCCGAGTCTCCAATTAATGATTTTAATGCATTTGCTATGAAGAGTACAGGTGTAGCACTAAAGAAACCAACTCATCACCAGCCACAAAACACAAAGGCTATATGTTGTGAAATGCTGTCCAGAATTATTCATGTTAACGTGGTGGATCTTTTAGAGCAGGTGGATCCTGCGTCTCCACATCCACATCTGAATGATGGCAAACCTCTAGAGCACACAGTAAAGGGCAGCAGCAGCAGTAATGCTACCCTTTCCTGTTTCCTAATAAGAAATAACAGCAGCAGGTATTGTTCTGATAAATGCATGCCTAGAAGCAGTAAGGACAGCAGGAAATCATTGTCCCTAGGCTAAACTCTGCTTGTCTTCTCTAGAAAAAAAAAGTGTATTTCAGACTTGATAAGATTTCCTAGTAGCATGGGGCAATTCCCAGTTTTCCATTAGAACCTGCTGGTCAAGTTGGGGCACTTTATCTGAAGGTACCACCACTTCCTCCTCCTGCCCCTTGTAAGACAAGCTCAATAAGTGAGATCAGCTTTCTAAGGCAGCAATTACCACGCTGCAATCATCAGTGGGCAGAAACCCACCCCAGGTGCACAGGTTGTGATCTGACCCTGGGGAGCAGCCACGGGCCGGATGGTCTCTGCAGCTGAGCCCCGGTGTACAGCTCACCAGCATGCAGGGCTTGTGGGAAGCAAGGTGAGTGCAGTCCCATGGGACAGACGTGGACAGAACTAATTAAGTACCTGGTGCTCTCCACACTCACCTTCTCCTCAGCATCTGTGTTGCCATCGATCTTCCTCATGGCGTTCTGGACGCGGGCGAGGCGGCTGGACAAGCAGAGCAGTAGGCTCACCACCTTCTCCAGGTCGCCAATGAACATCACGTAGCGCTCCAACTCGTTGGGCTTGCAGGCAGCACGCACGGCAGCCTCCAGCTCCTCACCGCGCTCTGCACACTGCTTGGCCTCAGTGAGGACGAGCTCCCTGTCCTCCTCCAGCGCCCGCACCTTGGCCCTAAGGCTGGAGATGAGCTCCAGCTGCAGGGGGGAAAAGAAGCATAGAAAAAATGGACTGCTGAAGATAAGCCGTATCACTTACAAAGAATGGATTCTTCTCGTGTCATCTTTGCCAGGCTTAAAACTCAAAATAATTTCAAGCTCTGAGAAAGAAGAAAAGGAAGATTATCCATGGTATATTTACTCTGACAAGCAAACAACCAACCGTCACCTCAACTGGTGGCGTAACTCCTCACTCAGAGAGCTCCCAACCAGAGTCAGCAGTGAACTACTACAAAGATTTCCATGTGTTTAAACACAGTTATGCTCAGATACATGATTGTGAAGCCACAGCTCTATTAGTTTGCCACACGAGAACAGACTGGAATTTCATTTCACAGAGAAAGGCAGTTGTGCGGGTGATTCAAATGAGCCCAAGGGCCTGGAGGCAGAGCAGGTGCAAGAGGCTGTTGAATACTGAAGTGTTGATATGGAAAAGGGCTCCCAAGATCAGAGAGGGATGAGAACTGCCTCAGTTTGTTTGGAAATAGGCCAATGGCAGCATAAAGAGCAGCAGCAGATCAACAGCAGGTAGCAGAAAATATCCCTACACCCTCAGCAGGAGGAATTTCAAGAGGGCAGATTGTAATTACCTGAGATGGAGTACAGCCAAGTTTCTACAGGAAAAAAATTAGTGTAATTCCTCAAAGCTGTGTGTTACCCTTCTAAGATGTCATATTCCTATCCGTAGAACTGGCATCCAGCCATGCCCACCTTTATTCCCTGCACGTCTGGAAATTAATAGGCCACCAGTGTAAAACGCTGCCAGTTCTCTCTGTGTTGAAAACATTTATTATTTATTATTTAGGCTGCCAATTGTGATGACTTTTACAGATATGGAGACCGCATTTGAATGTTAGCTCACAAGCCAGCAGCTGTGCAGGAGCAAGGAAGCAAGCAGTCCCAGGCAGCCCATGGGTGTGCTGCACACACTGCCCCCATGGCCCACGGAAGGTCAACACATGGAAGGAGAGACCAGAATGCAATCGGGCAGAATTTAAACACCACCATTTGTGATCACTTTGCCCACTCCTAGGACATAACCTACTGGAAAAAAAGACTGACTCAAAGTTATCTGTCAAACATAACGCCTGGGATAAAAGCTATGAATAAAAGCATCCACAGTAGTAGATGCGATGCAAATAACTTTGTGTGGTGGTGAAGAAGCAACAGTCCATCTGATGGTCATCTACCTTCTTACACGTGATGTCATCCAGGTCCTTTGTGTCATCTCCACTCCCACTCAGTGCACGGTTTCCCTTCCCAGTGGGATCTTCACTCCTTTGCTTGGCAGTGAGCTCAGATTCAGGACATTCTTCTGTCACATCTCCACTGCTTTTCCTGCTGCTCAAACAGAAAATAAACACCTGTGACCAACACTGAGCACTGTTCACACACACGGTGTTCTTGTTTTTAGGCATCTCTACTTCAGAATCACTTTTGTCTCATCTCACAGCAGGGACTTTTTAGTATTTTAAAGGCTGTAGGGCGGTTTTGCAGACGAGGACTGTCAGTGCCTTTCAGACAGGTCTCACGCTGCTCCGCTCAGCACACTGTTGCCATGCACTCAGTGCAGCAGCATGGCCACCAGGGCACCTCCTGTCCCTGCACAGCCCATCTCCCTCTCACACAGGCAGCACGCTCAGGAGCTCTGATCTGCAAAAGCCGTCAGCACGTAGAAACCATGCAGCTCAGCTGAGCAGCACCAAACTCCCCCAGGGAGAAGGGGTTAAATTTGTCATACCTCAGATGCTCATCCAGCAGAGCACAGCCTACTTATCTCTCATGCTTTCAATGCACACAGTGCATTTGTTTGCACGCGGCTGTCACAGGGTGCCCTACTCTAGCTCTCTTCCCTCATGCTCCCTTAGCCTCAGATATTTTTGGACAGGTAAAGCAGAAAACTATAATATTTTGCTAACAAAACAAACATGAGAAAAACACATCTTCTCAGTGCTGGTGTGTGCATAACATTCACATGCTACCCTATCTTAAAATAGTAGTTAATGGGTTTTGTCTACTTACTCATTCTCCCGTGCACGTCGCACATCTGCCTTCCTTCTGTGCATTTCCAACACGGAAATGTTAACAGGGAAAAGACCCTCCATCAAGTCCAGAGCAGTTTTTCTATCAGGATAAGGCATGAGGACATCAACCAGAGAGCTGTCTTTGGCAATGAGATCCATTGTGAGCTCTTCATAACACCGGTCCTCAGGAGACCACAGCCTCCTTTGGGGCAGCTCTGTCTCTCCCTCCTGCAGAACACCATCTCGGCCATTGTGTGCAGCTGCTTTCTTTACACCCCAAGCCGAGGCTTTACCTCCATCTCCTTGCTGAGGCTGAGCTGGCAGCACAAGGATGGCTGCATTCCCCTGAACAGCTGCAGCACTGCTCGTCTTTGGCTGCAGCTCCGGGCACGTCGTTAAAGCATTGCCAGTCTGAGATCCACTTCTGCTTTTCTTTTCCACTTGAGCATTGTCCCTGCTTCCTTTCCTTGGGCTGGGGATGGAGGTGCTGGCAGCTAGCTCCTCGCTGTGCTGACACACAGAGCTTCCTACAACACTGTCTCGATGTTCGTGGTTCTGGCATCCGTCTTCCCTGGGATCATGGGAGCTGTAAGAATAAAGATAGACGTTCCCTTATTGGAGACACTTTCTCTATAGCAGACACTTTGGCACACTTTTAAGCAGCTCCAGGTGCCATGGGGATGGCAGCGTGCCTTGGGAAGAGGCACATGCAGCAACAAAGTCTCTCTCCCTGCCGGTCTTACATGGAACTGCCTTTGGAGTAACAGCACAAACACGACCTGTCTGCTCTGGATTTCCCACCACAGCCCAACAGCACTTTCTTGGGAGGAAAACCAAGAAAACAAATAAGATACAAGTGCTACAGTGGAATCCACGCTTCAAGTTCTTTCCCAAAGATAATCATCTAAGTTAGTAACTAATTAAACCAGTTACTGGCTTTTCATCTGCTACTCAGCATGCATTACAGAACTCTTATCAGACAGTTCTCTGCTCTGTCTTAAACCTCAAGTGAAAGTCACTGAGCTGCCGAGCTAAAAGGGGACATTTAAGCAAAACCCCAAATCTCATGTAGTGGATTTGGACACACACATACACACATACACATACACACATACATACACCTGTCCTGCAGCACTGCAGCCTGCACTGCAGCCAGTGCAGCTGCGGCCATCTCCAGTGGTCACACGAGGGAGCTGCGCTCCCGGAGGAGCAGCTCAGGCATACAGCGCTGACACACCTCTCTGCTCAGGAGAAACGATGATAGAGATCACCCCAGAATGAAAACAGGCTTTTTGTTTTTAAAGTGTAGTACACAAATATTCCTGCATGGCCAACGCTAAGAAAGGAAGATGGAAGCAGGCGGTCACACCCAGCACTAAGCTGTCGCTGCTTGAACACGGGCTCTGCTACACTTCAGGAGCAGAGAACAGATAAACACATCCTCAGAAGATGGGCTCTGTCTGGAATACCCCAACACAGAGCAGTGGTGAGGCCGGAGGGGCTCTGGGTGAGGGAGGGGCTCCAGGAGCCCCTCTGCTTCTGGCCGAGCTCTCCCCTGCACCATAAGCTCAGGTCAGGGTTTTGTGTCCCCCTCCAGGCAGAAGAAGACAGCTATGTGCCCCACAGCAGTGCTCCCGCAGCCTTACCTGGGGGTGCTGATGTGGTTTCCACAAGGCCGGGCTGGTGGCACCGCACGGCTGTCTGCAGCCTGGAAATGAGAGCAGCACTTTGTACAGGCAGCACTTGGACCATGCAGCTGCATTAGCAAGGGATGGGTCCTCGGATTCCAGTTGCTTTGGGCATTTCCCAAAGGGTTAGCTTTGGACAAAAGCTTTTCTTCCACCCTGTCCCTCTCCCTTTGTAATAGCTGTGCACTGATTGTGCAGGTGCTTCTGCCCAGACCAAGCATGCGTCTGTCACAAAGTTTCTACCTTTATGCACTTATGTTGCAGCTCTTTGCATTAAGGGACACATTGTCTATCTGCAATACTTCCTTACAAAATATTTTTTGAGAATAACATTATTCTCAAATTGTCAGCACTCCTCTTCAAATCCCCCCTCCCAACTACTTCTGCACACTGCAAAAGCAGAGCACAGGCTTCGCTTTCAAACAACAATGTGGCATTTCCTATGGATTAAGCAAACACGCCTTCACCCCAACTTCTTCCCACTCCCCACCAGAAGCCAAGCACTGATATCTCACTCCTGATGAGAAGCAGGTTTCCCCCTGACCAGTCCAGCTGCTCCCTCTGCAGCAGAAGGCTGCACCCCACCATCCCAACACCGCTCACCTGCATGGAAGGATGCTCCACTTCCTGCCCCTGGGCAGCAGCACCCGACAGAGGGACACTCTGCGCAGACACACACTCGGGGCTGCAGCTGCGATCCGGTGCAGCAGGATGCAGGCTGGGCTTTGCTGGCACCACCCCACATCCACCGCCTGTGTTTGGTGGGGGGACAGGTGAAGAAGGAGGGAAAACATCTGGTGCTGCTTCTTCAGAGAACACCTGGCAGGAAGCCCCATTGCTTGGTGTCTTTCTGCTCTCACCGGGGTTGGAGCTCCTGCCAGGAGGCCATTTAGGATGCAAAGGCCCCATCTGCAGGGCTGGTTTATGCGGCGGGGCGTGCTGTGTGCTGCCTGGCCTCTGACTGATCTTCCGTTCCATGTACTCCATCAGGGCAGTGTGCTGGATTTGCTTCAGCTCCGTCCTGGAGATGCTCGAACTGGAAAGCGCCCTCCCTCTGCTCTCTGAAGTCCTTCTCCTGGCCATATCCTGCTCGGTGCTCCCCTGGGCTTCCTTGTCTGCCAACTGATTGAGTTTCTCAGGTTCAGAGTAACACAGCTTCTTTTCCTCTTTTGTCGCCCTTTTCCTTCCCCCTATCCGACCTGCTTGTGGCCTCTTAATTTCTGCATCCGTATTGAAACCTTCCAAGGATTCTAGGCAAGAAGCAGAACAAGGAGCGGATTTGGAATCCTCGTGTGCACTGGATAAAGAGAAAGATCTAAGGTGCTCAATTGAAGGCCTTTTGGAGGGCTTTTGTCTCAGTCTAACAGGCAAACTCATCTGCAAGTCTTTTCTTTTAAAGGAAGTTTCTCTCAGAACCTTTTTCTGAGCCACTTTAAGTTTCTCTCTGTAGTCATTCTTAGAACTCTCCTCTGTGGATGAAGCAGGACCCCCGAGAGCAACATCTTCAGCCTCATTCAGGGGGTCCCCATTGGCACAGCACTGGCGATGCTCGACCTTTCGGGACTGACTGCTTTCCCTCTGCATCTCTTTGCTCCATGCTGAGGCAGTGTGACTGCTTGTTGCAAATCCCTTTGGTGAGCTCCTCACACCCTCCGGACATTGGGTGAGCCTGCTGTGGTGTGTGGTGTTGGCAGCCCTTCCCCCAGACAGGTAGTAAAGCATCGGAGTCACCTGTCTGGTTATTTGTTCACCGGCAGGATCATCCAGTGCCTGTCTTAAGAGCTCTTGCTGAAGTTCAGGCTGACATTTCTGATAAGGAGCAGGAGGTTGCTCTTGCTCTAGCTGCCCGTTAAGGCCAGGACTGCTGCTATTGGCACAACCTTCATTTAAAGGTTGTGATGAGGAATCTTCCTTTGGTCTAAGAAAAGCCATTTGCTCAGTATTATCACAGCATTGCTTATTGCCATGATCCAACTTCCCAGAGGGAGGCTGCTCCAATTCTACGGCATCACAGCTGCTGGACAGCAGTGATTTCTGTATTTTACCTTGTGGATTCAGAAGCAGTTCCCTAACAATACTCCCAATTTCTCCTTTGGAGTCATAGCACCCATTTTTATCTGTACAGATGCTGGACTTCCTGGATGCATTTTTTATAAGGAGAGCATTCTCCATACATTTCAAGTCACAAATGTCCTCAGACACCTCCTGCCCCATGTCTGGAGGCAGCTCAGCACGGAGCGGGCACTGAGCACACAGTGGGGATCCCTTCCATCGGCTGTGCTCCAGCACCGCGCTTTGCAGCTCCACATCCCCTCGTGCATCACCAGCAGCACCAGGGCTGCTGTGTGCAGATGTGTAGGGCCTGGGCTTCACCTCTTCAGAAACGTTGTGCACGTGAGCTGAACCATAAGTGGACAGAATTTTAGGGACATTAGCCATGGAGTCGGTCTTCAAATATTCTTGAAAAATGAAGGAAGACGGCCTGCTGTAAACGTGGGGATTGCTTCTCCTCACAGGCTTTTGGGACGGGTTCCATTCTCCATTTTCTTCTGTCCTTCTCCTAGCTGCAGCCATAGCTGGCTCGCTGCTTCCAGGCCCCATCTGGCCATGCGATACACCCACAGGCCGGCTGTCCATGCAAGGAGCTGACTGTGCATTGCACTCACTGAGACCTCCGGAGTTCTGCCTCCCTCTCCCCTTTGTACTCTCCAGGTGTCTGGTGACTCTGTAGCTGTCGAGTCGCATGGGAGGAGAGGGTGGAGGTGCAGCTGGAGGTGGCAGTCCCTGCTCCAGTGTCCCATGGGAAGGAGTGCCACTGCTGCACTCAGCAAGAGCAGGGCTGTGAGAGACACCAGGGATGCTCTGGGATGGTGCCTGGTATGGCTGCAGGCATCTGAGTGCAGAGCTTGCTGCACTGAGGTTATAAATACCCCTTACATATTCCGAGTCCATGTACGGTACCTGCTCTGCAGCTGAACAGCAGTCTGCTTCATAAAGTGATGGGGGCTGATGCTCTGGAACATTTGAACCCCCTGAGAAAGAGCTGTACGCAGAGTCTGCTCGCCCAGGGAGGTGCAGGATGTGCTCTGTGCTGCCAAGGGGTGGCAATGGGGACAGATGGCTGCTGTCAGAAGGAGCCGTGGGCTCCACCAGTGCTCCTATTCTGCCGCCGTGCCTGCAAGGCCATCTCTCTGTCTCATTCTCAGATACAGCCATGGTGAAGACTTTCCAGGAAACAGTCTGATTAGATCTCCACAACCAAGTTGTTGGAAAAGCCCATTTTGCACTGCAGCCACATTCCAATAATATTTAGAGGATCCTAACATGGAGAAGAACAAACAAACAGACAAACAAACATGTGAAGGAGGGCTGGTGGCAGGACGGTGGGGGCACTCTGGGAGAGCAGGCAGCAAGCATCACACATCTGATGAAGATGAGAACTAGAAAACAATATTTGGAGAAGTTACATAGCTTCAGTAGTTACAGGGATCTTGGAACAATCAATTCCTTTATTGCTAACACAGCAACTAAGTTTTTAATAACCAGAGTTCTCTAGATCTTCATTAAACGTAAGTCTGCATAAAGCTAGAAGAAATCCCCTCATTATGACTGCAAAATGCCAAGGGACAAAATCAGAGTTAGACTCTGAATCTGCTTAAAAATAAATGTGAGAGGTTGAAATTCCAGCTCAGAGGCTCCCTGATCCCAGAGGTACCCGAACACAGCACAGACTGCATGGGATGCCCAAAGGATGCAGAGCTGTGCTTTAAGAGATGCTCAGAGCCACAGGCCGGTGCCCAGCTCTCAGCTGGACAAACACAGTCCTGCTCTGAACAGCAGGAGGTTTTGCAAACACATTGCTGCAATTACAACATGCAGAGTGCACCTGACCCTGCCAGCACCCCTGTATTTCTGTTCAGAAGCACTCATACAGAATGCATAACAGCTGCACTGAGCAAGTGGTGCAGAGATTAGCCCAGAAGAATTATCAGATGGGAAGAAATCATGATTACAATCAGCCCTATCAGCCCCCCAGAGCCCTGCTCCTCTAAGTCTTCCATTGCTTCTCAGGGGAGCGAGAACCAAACGAGCAGAATGTAGATGGTGCACTGTTGAAGTGAACTTCCATGCCATGTCAGTCCATGCTTAAAGATACCTATCCTGGAGGACCCTTCCCAGAGCCTTACAGCAAGTGTCTTGAGGAGACCAGTGGTACCTGGGTGAGGGGTTCTGTGGTCAGTAACAAACCACAGCTTTCAAACAACAGGCAAATGCTTTTATGCCTGATGTTAGGAACTGCTCTGCCAACATTCCAGAGACACCAGAATAAAGTTCACATGCAACAAATACAGAACTCTTGTGGAGTCGAGAAGGCAGCCCATGTTCATTAGCAGCACTTGACATTTACTCTGAGTCTTACACAATGCACACAGGTTTACTCTGACAAATGGGATCTCCGCAGGCAGCCACGTAAGGGGCACCAGCAGGCTGCAGGAGGTGGCCATGCTGTGTGTGACCCCCCTGACTGCTTCTGCAGCTTCACACCCCTCTGACATGCATACAGGTGGTGCAAGATCCCATGGAAACCCAAGCAGGTGAGCCTGACAGGTCACAGGCAGCAGCCACATTTCGGAACTCCCATTTAAATCAGCTGTAAAGATCAATTAGTTATTAAAAGAAAGCAAAAAAATAACTCCAAGAGCCTTCAGAAATGAGCTCCTTCACAGCAACACTTCTCCTGGAGAAAGGCAAATGGTTTCCAGACCCTACTGCAGGGCTGCACGTCTGCCTTCATCACAGAAGTTGGGCTCAGATTTCCATCCTCGATTCCTGACAGCACACAGTGCAGGGGGCCTCGCAGGGCTGGTGGACAGACAGATCCCAGGGCTGATGCTGCTGTTTAATCAAAAACCAGCACATTCCTGCCCTGTTTCAAAGACAGTCATGGTATCATTCATCTTCCACCAAAGGAAGGGATGGATGGAAGCCAAAATACACCAGTTAATCTATAAAGGGAACTTGGACTTGTGGGGCACAGTAAATAAATCAACGAGTTTCTGAGAAATAAAAGGAGCGTAACACCACAAAGCTGGAATTTCTGCTGCTCTCTTCCAGAGATTTCAGTCAGAAATCGACCCCAGGACACCCGGAGAGGTCCTCTCTCCCCCTCCTAACACCATCTAATGTGCAGCTGTGAAATGTATTTGCCTCTCCTTGATAAAGGGGTCACACAACAAACATCAACAGCTGCTGCTGAAGTTTCCCATCTTTTTCATCACAACATATTGAAGAGTTTCAAGAAATACAAACCTTAAGAATCTGGTGAAACAAAACCCGTGGGTTTCCTGAAGCCACAGAAGGAGAAAAGCGGACAGCAGAGCGACGGTGCTGGCACAGAACACAGTCAGACTGCACCACCTGTGCTGTTACCCCGGGGTTACGCCATCACCTGCAGAGCAGACAGCCCTCAGAACAGCCCCATCCTCAGCCGGGTGCTCCCATGCAGCTCTGTGAGCTCCAGCACACCCAGAGGTGCCCAGGATGAAGCCCTATGGGAGCCACGAGAGAACCACGGGGCAGATCCTCCATCATTCCGATTCTCATTTTCTAATCCAAACTGTGTTCCAGTGGAACTTCTCCAGGCAGCTCTCTTACATCCCTACCACTACTAACAGGCTGAGCCAAGTCTTTGTCTGGGACGTGCTGGCACAGTTTCATGGAAGTCAGTGGTGCTGCCCTGATTTACAACGTGAATTTGGCGCTCTCTTTCCACAGCTATGTGCAGAATTCAAATTGCAGTCGTGCTTTGGTTTGATGTACATCGGTGAAAGAGCTCTCGTGGTTTCCTATGCCGGTGTTTCCCAAGATCTCTTTCCCCCCATTATTTCAGGCTACCTCTGTCTGTCATTTGCAGTGCAGTCAGTAACAAAACCATTTATGTCTCAAGCTTACGTGGCACCATAAATAACAGGAAATATATAACTTCAGCTCCTTTGAAGGTGAAAGTAAGACCATCTGAGCTGGAAAAAGCAGCAGCAACCACCGACCTGCTGTTTGCAGGAGGACATGGAGGCTCGTAGGACATCGTGGGATGTTCCTTCCACCACTGCCGTCTCTCCTGCTCCCTCCCACAGCTGCCTGCAGCCTTTCCTCCTGGTAGCAAAGCGCCAGGTAAGCAGGAGGATTTTTTCTCCACTGGAGTGCCCTCTGGTCCCACTCCTTCTGCAGCTCTGAATTCCTTTAAGTGCAACCTTACAATTGCACATCCTCAAAGTGATGGACAAGCAGTAGGAGCTGAAGTTATCTGCTGTTCTCCAGAAGTCTCTACTAAAATTTAAATAGCATGATAATGAAGCATATCTAGAGGGAGAAACCTATTGCTGCATTTCTCATCCTGTTTGGAAAGACGTTGCTTAAACTCTGGCAGGAAAAAAAGTCATTGACCTCAGTGTGTGTAAATAATGACGTGAAAACTGCCATTCTCCTTCCACAAGAGCAAGAATTTACTTAAAACTCAACTGACACAACCAGTGGTGCTGCTGTTCTCTTAGCTGGTAGAGGGAAGCCCAGGAAACTGCACACAGACCACAGCCCTCTATGCAAAGCAGCTTGCAAACAAAACTGCAGCCTTTGCTCTGTATTTTGACAAAGAAACGTGGTGAACAAAAGCATGAAAATGAGCAACAGGATCTCAGCAGGGACAGCAAGGAGCCCACTGCTGCACAGCAGGTAGGCGGCCAAAGCAGAACACGATGCAGACGTGCTCTGTGCCCCAGGCTGGGTGCTCTCTGGGCTCCAATAATGGTGCCTTAGAAGATTTGTTCCAAGTTTCTGCCATGACAGTAGCAGGCAAAAAGAACAGTACTGGCACAGCCGTGTCTGCAGGTTTCTGTTGCTGTCCGTGCTGTTGGTTTACTCAGCTTGATGCAAGTGCTGTACACTGAGATTCCTCCTTCAGACAAACGCTTACCCAAGGCAGCCCCAGAGCACACTGCAAGGCTGCATTGAAGGCGTTGTGTTGCACAACCCTGAGGTCCTTGCAACCAAGGCCATGGGCTCTATGCAGAGAAGAGTCAGTGACCTGCAGGCAGTCAGCAACTTACTGCTCCTTTAAGGGCAAGCTTTCTTCTAGTTACAGCCTGTTCTTGTTTGACCTCGTTTAGATCACATCAGGTGCTGCTAATTAACCTGTAACTCACTTGCAGGTACACATAGTGCTTGCCCCAACACAGTGCCACCCCTCTGTATCTGATGCAGAACTATGTTCTGTATCAAATCTCCATTAATCTCAGCAGGCCCTGAGGAGCAGACTGGCATGGAACACAGCCATGCAAGACGTTTGCTCACATGTTCACTTCCACTGAAGTTTACCAAGTTAACAGTTTACCAAAGCAATCCTTCCATCAGAGAAGCAGGAATGACAACTTCACTGAATAAACACAAGCAGAGCTCAAACCTTCATTTGGGACTGTCCTCCTGGTGTTAGTGGATGAGGAATTATACCTGTATCACATTTTGGGAAATCAAAGAGGATTTCCTCTCCGAAGGACTCTGGAGATAAATGTGACACGCTGCAAAGAGGCTGGCCTGCATAAAGCTTCACAGACCTATTTCTGTGAAACTGCCCCTTTGAACAAACAGGTCCATGGAAACAAAGGTAAAAAAAAAAGCCCACAGCTTTTGATACAGATTAATCCATATCAAACTACAACACGCAACTGTTCTCCAAAGAACACAAAGCAAACACTGTGACCAGCCTCCCAGCGTTATGTCATGTACATGTTTGTGAATGACCCGATTCTTATCAAAGGGTAAACACTTCATGTAAATATTAGCCAAAATTCTTCAGATTCCAATCGCTTGCACAGCCTGCAGCACCTGATCCAGCTGTTGTGTGGGACACCAGATTTAATGGCTCCTGGCTCCATGGGCAGCACTGTGCAGCAGCTCCCTGGGGGCTCCCACCGCTCCATCCAGGACTTCCTGCACAGAAACCCACATGCACACAACATGGGTGAGCCACACATTCCCACTGACCGTATCTCTGCTTTCCAGACACGTCACGTCTCAGCAGGAGCTGTTCCTCTGACCAGACTGTAACATCCAGAAATTCCAGACAGAGGTCTGCAGTCTTCAGATTCCACCACTTTCACACGACTGTCAGAAGGGTGCGGGAAGGAGAAGGACAGCACAGCCACAAAAGCACAGCCGTGCAACCATCCTTGTGCCAGCAGCTCTGCAAGCCTTTCTCTCTCAGCTTTCCTTTTGTCTAAATAGACGCATTGCCTTTCTTTTGCCTCTCTACTTTACAATGCAGAACTTTCAACTTTAGGTTTCCAACTTGCCTTGCAGGAGAGCAACACATGAGGGAACCACCTGCTACGTTCTCAGCAGGCAGCTGGAAAACACATCTGCTAATGGCTGCTTTCTAAAATACCACATTCCCCACCTAGTGCCATTCACAGGATTATCACACAGGTTGCTGCCTGGTGGCTGCTGGGGAGATCGTATACCCAAACCAGAGGCCAAGGCTGCCTTATAGACACCCAGTGGGAAACCTTCCCTGCTACCGAGAGCCAAAGAAAGTCAAAGCATTGGGTGTTATTGAGACAGAGCCAAGATGGGATTGGATGTGGCTGACGCCTCTCAAGTGCGTAGAAATAAATGTCACCACTGTTTGATAAATGTGAGTGTGTCACATAAAAACCACAGACACAGACCTTTGGCTTTCTGGAGCCACGAGAAGCATCCTGAGTAATTCAGGAGGGGATTAAAAGAACACATTTTGATACCATCACTGCTCGAGCTGTGATGGCAGCACAGGGCTGGCACAGCCCTTCCCAGCACCATCACTCTGGGCAGGAACATTTGCCACTTGAATCACACTTGAATTTGGCTGACAGAAGACTGCAGCCCAAATAAAACGTTTCTGGACCCAAGAGCCACAGCCTGATCTCTGACCAATGGTTTAATGGGGAAGATCAGGACTGGCAATTCTTCACAGCCCTGTGAGAGACCTTTTCTGAGCACCCAGCAGAGCCTGACCTTTTAATCGGAGCAGTCACCCGCCACATTCTTCTCCTTTGTCCTCAATTCACTGACTTTCCTCATGCAGCCTCAAAAACGTATCCTGGCTTCCATCATCCTTACTGCCCAGTCTACTGAACACCAAACCCTTCTTTTCCTTTCTACCTCTGAATGCACTTCACAAAAACTGCTTCTGCCAGAAATCGCTGCTTCATTCCCAAAACACACACATCGTTCCAAACTTTCCCATTCCAGCCCTTCTTCCTTCACCACAGTTTTCCTTCTTCTTTGTAGCTTGATCAAGCTCATTTAATCCCCAAAATGTATTATCCGAGAACTGAACATAAAACATTCAACAGCATTAAACAACCAGAAACTGTAATGACCTCAGAATTTCAGACAGAAATTAACCTAACGACTGTCGATTTTTACACGTGTGCACAGACCGGATCATCTAACATCCAAGAGAACATAAAAGAGAATTCAAACCAAATGCAAAGCTCTCATTCCCTTCGCACTCACACCCTCCCAGTAGGTCCAATTACGGCCATAGAACTGCGTTTTCTGCCCCTACTTGACTGAGCACAAAGAGGGAGACAACAAACCTTGAATGCATCAGGGCATTCGGAGGACTTTCTCCTTGATGGATAAGCAGCTCCCACATATTTTAGCAGACAGCCCGAACCAGCAGCACCCACAGATCAGAGCCAGCCATCCCAAACTTCCTCAAGAGCTCCAGGAAAGCTCCCATGCACTCAGACCTCAGGGAGGGCTGACTGGCTAAGAAATGCCATGAAGCCATCTTCAGAACAGTGGTTTTCTGACACATTCTTTCTTCTGCCTTCAGAAGCTTAATGGACAGCTCTGTCATTGCAACCCAAGAGGCCCAGACCAAAAAAGTCTGCAGCTTCAGTTTCTCTGTGCTGCAATTATGTTTCCCACAGACAAAGCTGTAAGGAAAACAAGTGCTGCTCTCTGCTTCAACCAGCGTGACCCAGCGCTGGGCTGGGGCAGTGCCCCGCTCCCACCTTCTTATTCTGATATAAGAATCAGCAGCCGTTCCTTTCCAGAAGGCGCCTGTTCTCAGTCTCATTTATCCATGGCTGTGCCTGCTGTTGGGCCGACAGAGGCAGCAACGTAATATCCAGTTGCAACAGAGCATTCCCCTGGGAAAAACACCAAGTATATGCAAGAAATATATTAGACCGGCCCATTTCTTTGGCAAGTGTTGCATTCAGGTATTTTCCCATATCTCTCATTTGGGCAAAGCTCACAAGCATTTATTCTTACTCACACTAAACCACTAAACACTGTTATCACCACTTTCCATAACAACGAGAAACTATCAATAGTTCAAACTGGACTGGAAATACACAGCAGTGTATTAGCACAAGTTTAATAGTGGGTTGCAAGTTACTTGGGATCAAGAGCAGCAATTAACTGCTTGTGTGCCACTGCAATCAGCTCTCAGACATGCTACAAAACCGACAAGAAACGATGGAGAGAAAGGATTGGGGAAAGAATAAATGGAATCCGCTCTGAGAACAAAGGCAGTAGGGGTCCCTCCAGGTATGGCCTTCTGCATTTAATCCATTCTGCAGGAACTTCCCCATCGTGTTCCCTAACCAAGTGCCCACGCCTTGCATCCCCAGCAGCCCCATCACCTGAGCACTGCCCGTGGCTGAGGATCATTAAGCACACTCATACCGTGGTAACTATTTTCTAGCTAAAGCTGCCCCACCTCACACAGAGACAGACTTTATTCAGCAAAGAAACAGAACTTTGCAGGCTGAGCAGTGCTCCCATGCTCGTGTTGGGCTGACTGCCCCAGAGCTGCCGTATCAGACTGTCCACAACTTGTCCCTTACACTGAGAGGTTTTACTCCTGCTATAAATCTAGTTATTTTGTTCCATCCCATGTAAAGCCAAGAAAAGCTTCATCCTTCCTACTCAGACATGCACAGGATAAGCCCTGGCAAGCGGGAGGCCTCACATCATCACACATCCCTAAGGCTGCTCCAAACCCAGGTTAAACATTGCAAAATGTGGTTTTAATGTTTTCCAGGACACTTCCTGCTCCTTCATCTGCTTTGCTGCTGTTAGCTGAAGAAAAGATGCCTTCAAATGGGAGCAGATGGACTTTGGGAGCAGATGGACTTTGGGAGCAGATGGACTTTGGGAGCAGATGCTCTGGAAACAACCAAGAGCAAAGTTAGTGCTTGGTGAAAAGGATCCAGATGAAGCACAGCACTGACACTCCATTTTCCATCACTGCCCCTCTTCCTCCTGCCAGCTCCCACGAGCTCATGTCTGGGTCTGGGCACTGTGCCCCCAGCTGCTCTCCCACACGCAGCCAGCAGCCTGGTGTGCCCCGGCCGACAGGCAGCGCTCCACACCCCAACTGCAGGGAGCTGCAGGCAGCACAGCACTGCTGGAGGAACCCGCTGCCAGGGCACAGCCAGGTATACCTGGCAGGACCCAAACCATGTGACATCACACAGACTGCACCAAGCCACGCTCAGGTCCTCACGCCCCTGTCCTGCAGGTGCTCTGCGACGTGTTACAACGGTCACCGTGCAGGGCAAGAGAAATCTGCTTGTGCTGGGAGCCTGAGGATGCTGAGCAGACAGCACGTACACACACCCTGCAGCCCTCCAACATCTGCCCATGGGGTTTCACAGAACCTTTCTCCTTCCCCAAACACACACACATCCATCATCAATTAAGGAGCAATTAACAAGCTCAGCTGGCAAAGCACCCAAGAGGTGGCTGTGCCGTCCCTTACCTGGATGGCCACGTGCTGCAGTCCCTCAGGGCTGGTGGGCGGCTCCGCACACATCGCAGGCTCTGTGGCTGCATCCACACACGGCCCCACTGCCTCACCTGCAGAGATCGCCCTTTGGTTTATTGCATTCCATGGCGCAGAGCATTACAGCCGCAGCGGAAAAGAAAGAAAAGCAAACAGCAGGCGCAGCTATTTCATTATCTCACCGGTCAATTATTAACAACAGCCCTTTTTCTGCCTGAGCCTTTGGGCCGTGGATCCCACGTGGGTGGAATCGAAACATTCCACGCAGATGCTGCCCAGGCCACGGCAGGGCAAACACTGCCCACCCCAACCCAGCAGCAGTGCTGTGCTGTGCCAGGTGGGCGCCCACCCCCATGCCCAGTGCCCTCCCTGTGAGCACAGCCCGGCCCAGCAGCAGCCCAGGAGCCTCGAGATGCCACCGAGCCACCACTGCCAGCCTTCCCCAAGGAGTTCTGCACTGCTTTCAGAGGCCGAATTGGAAAAGGATGGCACAATGAACACTGAAGCGGTTCAAGGGAACACTGAGGCTGTGTTTTATGTGCTGCGGGTTTGCAATTTCTTTTTTTTTTTTTTTTTTTTTAGTGCTTTTTCTCATAAAAGCAGAGCAAAAGACACAGACTGAGGCTTTCATCTGTTTTGTGCAAGTGAATCAATTCAGGCCTCTGCAATAAATTCCTTCCTGCCTTCAAATCTATTTGCTGGAGCCTGATATTGCATTTTACAACATCCTCATCTGGTGAGATGAATTCCGAATTGTTTCCAGCTGAGCTTAAAAAATAAGCCGATTTGATGCCACTATTTTTTCCTCAAACTAAGCTGCCAACTGGGCAATGTCACACAGGCAACAGCTCTCCCGTTTGTTCTCACGTATGGCCTCCCAGGGGAAAAACAGGGAAACTCTTCAGATTTCGACCAATATTAACACAAACCCAAACACCCACGGTGCTGTGCCTGTGTTCAGTTCCAGGTGGTGAGGAACAGCTGAGCGCCCTCCAGCAGGGGCAGGCACAGGGTCCAGGTTCAGCCCCCATCCCTGTATTCCAGCAGAGAATCCGAGCTGCAGATTTGCTGATGGTGACTGAGAACAGAGAGCAGCCCCCAGCAAGTTACTGAGTAACCAGCTCCTGTTCAGTCACTGCCTGTAATAACACTTTCTGAAAGCAGTGACTCAGTATCTGAGGGAGGGAAGCCACAAACAGGAGGTGAGGGGATGGCTTCAGAGGGTCCGAGACGTGGGGGATATGTGCTGCACTGTGTGATGCTCAGCTGCAGGAAAAGCAGAGAACAGAGCAGCCCCCCACGGCACAGCTCTGTGCTGAGGCAGTGCGCCCCTCCCTCACACCTCGGTCTGCACAGCCATACCAGCCATCAGAGCACTGCAGACAGATCTGAGCTTGGCCCTATATGCATAACAAGCTCTAATGTGAATGGTTAAACATTCTGCTAAGCCCTCAGAAGGCACCAAGGTTGCGAGGGCAGCCAAACCTTGTCCGGGTACAGCAGAGCCCACATAGCCTCTCCTGATCGCTCTGGACAAAAGTTTCACAGACACTGAAGTTCTATGAAATTCAAGCATCCTTAAATGAAATGCTGGCAGGCATCTCCTATGTGCAGGCTGGTGACAAGTAATGCTATTCTTCCCGCACTGCTGAGGGCATAAATCCATGAGGAAATGAGGGACCCACAGCCCCAGCCCCTAAACCAGCACAACTCTTACTGGTAACTTAGAATAGCGTGGTATTATGCATACAGTAATCACATTCACCAGTTATTCCAAACCACAAATCACATGCCTCCCGTGCTCCTCTGAAATGACAGACCACGTGCCTTGTAAGGAAGCTGTTAAGCTACAGACACAGCCCACGAAGGCATGCATCTCCCAGCAGGGGCTGCCTGGGGGTGGGCGCTGCAGGGGCCTGCTGGAAGCAGGAGCTCAGAATGCCAGGCAGAGCCAACAGGCACTACGGCTCCTTCAGGGCCCCCAGCTGCCACAGTAAATCCACGCTGTACAAATATTAACCATTAACCCTTCTCCCAGCCTCTGCACCAAATGCTGCAGGTTGGGCTGACCGCCCTTGGCCGTATCCCCACATTCGCCTCAACGCGATAACGCGGCTCACAGCGATCAAGTGATGTGCAGCAGGGAGACCCCAAAAGAGAGGGCTTACAGATGCTCTTGGCAATTAAGAACGTTGCAATGCGTGGGAAACAAGACAGAGAGCTCCCTCCTGTGCTGCACAGCCACGCACACAACAGCTGCTCCTCCATCACCAGCAGGGAGCAGCCGCACCCCTGGGAGAGCATCACGCCACGAGAACGCGCCCTTAGGTTTGTTATCCACAAAGTCCCATGGCAATAACAACAACCAGGGTCAGGAGTTCATTGAGGATCATTAAAGGGTTTTGTAAATACAACTGAGCTGAGATTCATTTTATTTGTCCTTGGGTTCTTGAACACTTACAGCGGGTTTCCAAACTCTCCCCCACTGCCAGAAACGGTGACACACTGTGTTGTTGAACTGGAAGCTGAGATGCCTGGGAGCCCCTGTGGTGACACAGCCCGTGTTCTCAGAGATGCATCTGATCTCGTGACATTCAGGGCACAGAGCTCAGCAGTGGCCATCAGCACAGCTCCTGACTGCTGCTCTGCCCCAGGCACAGCACAGAAGTGCTTAGAAGCAGAAAAGCAGTAATCCAGCTTTGGGGCCAAAGCTCACCCCTGAATACCTCTCTACAGATCTGCCTCCCAGCAGGCTCCCACTGCTGGGGTGAGTTCTGCACATGCATGCAGCTCCTGAAGACACTGAGCTGTATTTCTGGTTGAAATGCACCAAACAGCAGCAGCCAACAAAGAAGGCCGCTGCCAGCTCACCTTACCAGCACCTCATGCTCTGCTACTCTCGTTTAGCACAAACCATGCAGTACCAACACCACCAAAGCAGCAGCGCTGCTGTAAGCCCATGCTGCTCCTGGAGCCTCCCTACCTTTCATCACAGGTCAGAAAGCAAAGCCCAGAGGGGGAGCGGTGCAAACACAAAGAGCAAATGCTGCCCACAAAGCTGCAATCCACCCAGCGGGCTGTTACCTCTCGATGTTATTTTCATTACTTGGCATCAGCTGGGTTACAGATGGCTGCTCAGAGTTACCGGCTTCAAAAACTAGGTCAATGGTGGCAGAGATAGGAAGGAAACATAACAATCCCGGGCTTTACCAACCCAAACCATCCGAATAACAGCAGCCTAACAGAGAAGATAATTTCCCTGAGAGTCCTCATTAACCCCAGTCCTGGCAGCTGCACTGCTGGGCGATCAGAGCAATGAGTGGGGCAGAGGGCTGTGGAGCATTGCTGCAGATGCACACTCAGTGCCTTTCACCATCGCCCAGTAATTCCTACAGGAGTTAATTCTGCTGCGTAACCTTACAGCAAACACAGCCAGTAGCTCTCCAGCATTTCCTAAGACACACTTCATTTGTTGTTAGCAGGTTGGTTATACACAGAAGGCAATGCAATGGCACTACCACTGCTCTAATTCATACAGATGTGCCCCAGATGAAAGACTGATGCCCCTGCATTCCTCCACTCCCCACTTTCATATGAAACATTCTGCAGCCAAAGCCACCCAGGGAGGCTTCCCCTGCCCTCACTCCCATGGGGATGGTGTCCCAATCCCAGCAGTGTGGGCAGTTACAGCACACGGGGCTTCCAGCTGCAGAGTGGAGCAGAAGCAAACAGCTGCGTGCCGGGGAAAAGCAAGCACCAATGCCAGCAGTTACCTGAAACGTTGGTATTGAGGCCGAAGGCTTTGCACTGTGAAAGCACAGCCATGCTTACAGCCACAGAAACCTCTGCTGCGGGTTTTGACCGGGTCAGGTTATGATTTGCTCCCAGTAAATATGTATTTGTGGGTCTTTAGGTCAGAACTAACAAATCATATTTGAAGGTCTCATTAGAAAAATAAAACAATGTTTAGCTGAACAAGTTTCCCAACTGGAAGCACATTGTAAGCATGTTTAAATGCTACTCGATCAGCGCCCAAGCTCTTGGAACCTACGGAAGAATTCTTGGGCAACACCAAACATTGTATCACCCAAAACAGGGACAGTTCAGTGTCTTAATCAAAGGGCTGCAGCGGCCTGGATAGGCATACAATGGGCTCAATGCTACTGTTTAATACAGTTTCTTTAACTAAGTGAACTTCATTGGGTCCAGCTCATACACTGCCAGAGACCCCCAGGCCACAGCCTGGAAACTGCTCCAGTCACCGAAGTGCAAACCCTCCCAATGCAAATGGCGTGCAGGGCACCTCGCTGCAGTGGGGGGCTGGATTGAAGGAGATAGCATTTAACATCCCCTAAAGTTTAATGCATTCAGTTTTCCATTACATTCATGACCTCTTCCTAACATCTAAACTTCATTTTAATAAGATTATACTAAACACAGTATACTTCTATTGGATAACCTGTGTATGTTTTACCTTCTCTAACCCAGCACATCCCATGCAAATACCTCAGTGGCTTTATTTGTGCAGAGAAGCAATGGATAAGGGAGCTCTGGCACAATGAAGGGTACTGGGAGAAGAGGACAGAACCTCCAGAGCCACAGCAGACCCTTCCCCCCGTAGCTGCAGCTTGTGCAACCCCAGCAGATCCCACAGACCCACACTGCAGTCACTCCATCAGCGTGCTGCTGCTGGAAGCAGAGATCCCATCTTCACCCCTCACATTCCCACGTCCTCTGTGCCATCCCCAGCACAGCCCATCCCTCCTGGCTGCAGCTCTGGTGTGCATTGGGTTCTGCACTGGGCTGAACTGGTTTGCTCATTTGAAGCTGCTCGGGAATTGATTCAGGATTGCTGCTGGTTTATTGAGCTGGATCGGCTCAGGGTGGTATGAGTGTCAGAGTCAATGTGAGCAGCGAGCAAAGGAGAAGAGCTCACTAATGGGTCAGAGCAGCACTGAGCAGCAGCACAGAGCAGAAACCCACCCTGAGACAATTGCAGCAGCACTGCTGAGCTCCCTTCTGCACCACAGCTGCCTGGTGCTGAGCAGATCAAGTGCTGCAGCCCTTCCTTAGTGCGACCACATGTGCTAATAGCAGAGGGCGGACCCTCCCTGTGGGTACCAAAGGTACCAACCCGTGCCCAGCACTGCAACCACAGCCCTGCTGCACACCCATCTCAGCTCTGGTGCTGCAAAACCCTGAGCTCCACAGAGTGGTGAAGTGGAAGGGTGTTCAAACAAGCAATGGCACATTCTGTCCAACAAAAGTATTGCTGCTCACAAGTTCTATGCTTTTTTTTTTTTTTTTTTATCCCCACAGGCAATTATTGAGCCAGAATGTAAATGAAGCTTGTCATTACTTTTAAAGGAAAACTCAGGGACCACACAGTGGCAGTGCTGAGGAGCAGTGCAGGATACTGCTCCACCACTCCCAGGCAACTGCAGCCCGTTTGTTTCCCTCTCAGGCACCACAGAATGTGAGAGAAGTAAACAGAGAAGGACATTGGGGTTCCCCTGGGACAGCATCCCCTGAGAGCAGCACCCCAACTGCTGCCTGTTCTGCCATCAGTACGTGCTCCTCCCCTGCACTTAGAGAAATGAGGGGCTCAGGGATGTCGGGATGGTCACAGACAGAGGCAGGCATGCTGCTTTCTCTTGCAACACTCAAAAACAATGGTGTCTTTGTTATGGGGAAGATAAATAAATAATGCAGCCATCAGATGACATAAAGAAAAGGAGCATTACCTGATTAAGTTCCAAATACAGGCTGGGGCAGCTCTGCCACCCTTGCAGGTAAATAAACAGCAATGTGAGCCAGCAGCTTGTTGTTCTTTAAGGCAAAAAGTGCCCAGGGTAGATAGAGAGACAACATGAAGATCCTGGCTATTAAATACAGTTCAGCTCTGGATGACAACTGATAACACGTATTTCTTTTCCATATGCTTACATTCACTGCACTGGAGTCGATGAGCACATAAACTCAGCAGGAGTGGAACCAACAGCCCTCGAACATGGCTTTAGAAGAAAATCCATCCGTCATGCAAAGCAGCTCAAGCACATTTCCAGAAGTAAAAGTGCTATTATTCTAACAACCAAAGTCTAAAAAGAGCATCAGAGGTCTCCAAACAGACAGCACATCACATCACTAGAGATGTGACACAGAGCTTTGCATGCAGGCCATCCACAGCTCCCAGGGCCATCCCTGGGATTCCCCTTGGAAGCACAGCGCTGCCTACAGCTGCTGACAACAGAGCAGCTCTCAGCTGTGCTCCATCTCTGTGCCACCACACGTGGGTGGAGCGAAGGACTCTGCACACACAGGGAAGAGGAGAAGCAGTGCCAGACGGAGCACAGCAGAATAGGAGAGCACTGAGAAGAGAGCAGCAGGCCGGGGAAACAGCAGAAAAGGCCACCACAGGAAGGGAGCTTAAAAAAGGTGTGAGCAGCAGGGAAAAATAGATCAATAGAAGTGCAGTTCTGGAAGACAATGAGAGGAAGACCAAGATCACATGGAAACTAGAAGAGCAGAGCTTGGCTGGGCAAAGAGATCAGCACTTGGGACTAAGAAAGCGACCATATCTATTACTGACAAGACCATAGTTTTTAATAGCCATAGTGACTTACTGATGCTTGTTTACATTGATTATTTACACTCATTCACTTTACATTTATCCTGCATTTCCATCCACCACATGAAGAGTCTCAAAGCTCAAGCACTGCAGTGCCATAATGCTGCACACCTCTGACAGTGAACGCAGGCAGTGATCGTCTGCACATCAAAGCCACAAACATCTCCTTTCCAAACATGAAGCCTACACCCATGCATACACACAGAATAGAAAATGTAAATCCTGCATCACTTGTGGTAATGCACAGGACTGTATTTGGATGTAATTTTATCATTGCCCAACCTCCACCCCAGCTTGGTGTGCAGCGTACAGCCAGAGGAACCTGAGGATCAGGACACCCCCAGGAGTGCTGTGACCGACTTCACCCCCAGCTCAGCCCATCCGCACCCCGCAGTACTCAGTGCCTGAACCCTCAGCCTCTCCTGACAGCAAAGAACCTTCCAGGAAATGTTCCTGGCAGGCCATGGAATATTTAAACACATTTGCTCACTTTTGAAAATGTACAGAATGAACATTAGGTTCCAGATGAGCAGTAAGTTCAGGTGGATCTCCAGATCTGCCACACACTGGCAGTAATGGCGAGCTGCCGTCACAGGAGCAGATGACGAAGAGGAAGGTGATAGAAACTGGGATGTGTGTAAGGGCTGAGCTAAGCGTATGAGACTTGGCACCAGCCATGCTTATAACACCATCTTTCCTTTGCAAATAACTTTTAAAGAAATTAAAACTTGATTTTAATAACTAATATTAGGAAAACATCACAGACAAGAAGGAACTAATTGTGATTAGCTCTTTTTTCCCCCCCTCCTCATTGCTTTTAGCTGTCTGTATGAAAATTATACATGTCTATAATTATGTTTAAAGAACACTCACAGAACTCCTACTCCATTTGTGTCCACCCCACCCCTCCCAGCCCCATTCCCACCCTCCCGGCTCTGTCAGCTCCTGGGGCACAGTCAGTGGCAGAGCACCCACTTCCAACGTGGCTGAGGCCGCCCGGAGCCCACAGTGACAGTGGCAGTCAGACTCTGCACCTGGAGGCATGGGCCGGAGGCAGCAGGGCCATTTATCCCTTGGGATGAGCCCAGAGTCAGCCCAGCCATGGCTGGAAGCTCCTGGAGATCCCAGTAGGGTAAGGACAATCTTCAGACATTTAAGGTACGAAAATCAAAGCGAGTGCGTTTTTTGGAGGTTATTAGTTGGCAGACTTGGGAGGATCTTCAGAGGGAAGAACAAAAGGTGCATCCCTAATGCAAATCCATGCAAAACAGAAGTTCTCCAAAGCATGGGAAATGCAGCCGTTCAGTGACAGCTCAGAACTCCTGAAAATAGGGAAGACAGCATTTTATCCCCTAAGATCACTGTTAGGATCACAGAGTTTGTTCTGCTCGCGTTGCCCCAAAAACCCAGACCGAGCAAACAACCAGAGTGCAAATTATCAGCTGAAACAAACTCCAGCGAAGTCAGAACAGGGCAGCAAAAGAGTTCAACTCCAAAGCTGACTTTGCTGTTTGAAGTTGAACGGGAGAGTTCAGCTCCAAAGCGCAGAGGCGGCACAGAAGCAGCGCAGCAGTCCCGCATCGCCGGCCCCGCGCGTGCTCGGACTCGCAGCTCAGCACCAAACACAGCAGATAAGAGGCAGCATCGGAGCGCACAAAACCACCCAGGCAGATTCATGAGTAAATCGTTTGCATTTCCTCTCACCACACAAATCACTGCTATCTCCTGGGATCTTCCCCCCCTCCCCTGCAAACACCTCTCCTTCCCAGCCACACCTCTGCCCGATTTATTCGCCTCGGATTTCTGCTTTTCAGCTGCGTGCTCGAATCGTTCCACAGGTTGTAAGTGTAACGCTTTCCCATGGACTTTCCCACCGAAGCACACGCTGCTAAGAGATACTTCTTAAACACAACACTGCCGACCGTTTCACAGCGCAGCGCTCCGGAGTTCAGCGCGAAGCGGCTCAGATCACAGCGGTGCGGTGCATTCGCTCTCTGCCCCCCCCGCTGCCCCATCCCGGCACTCAGGAGACCTTTGCTGCTCTCAGAGGAGACCCCGCAATGAGCGCCCCGGGATCCCCGCAGGAATTGGCCACGCGGCTCAGGCCGTGACCACAAAGATTTGAAAGCCTCCTGCTGAGGACGGCACAAATAAACCACGTTGATGCACAGCAGAGCCGCCTTAGCCACGTAACGCCGCTTATTCTGATCTACAAAAGGGCTCTTTTCACCGCTGAGATAATATCACGTGAGATACAGTCATCGTTAAGACCACTTTTAACAGACAACGTACCTTTAGCGTTGTACGGATGAGAGCAAGGTCCCTAGGAAGGATTTCCGAGAGCCCCTTTCCAGCTGGGACCGCTCCAGGCAGGAATCAGCGCGCCCCGCGCTGCCAGCATCGCCTTCCCGCAGTAATCCGCACAGCAGCTCTCGAGAGCACCGCTTCGGAACTTTCCCAAGCACCGCAGGGGCTCACCGGCCCTCCAATCGCTGCAGAAGCGATCCCTCCCCCTCCGCCCTTCCCAAATCCATCTACCTCCGTCAGTCCCAAATCACTTCCAGATGGGTACGCGCTCTCTCAGCAATTGGACCCGAGCAGCGCGACTCACGGAGCGGACCCCGCTCAGCCCAATCCCCGCAGCTGTGCGCCCGCCCGGCCCGGCCCCGGGGAGGCACGGAGGTGGGGTCACGGGGAGGCACGTGGAGCTGGGAGCGGGAGCTGCTGGGGCGAGAGGAGGAGAACCCCCCACATACACACGGACACGGGGAGAGAGCGCAGCGGCCGCCCCGAAGTCGTGGGAACGGGCAGCGCTGGGCAGAGTAACGGCGTGGGTTCCCTTCCGTGGGGTTCCGAGCGGCCACGATGCGCTGCTCCACAGCTCGGTGCTTTTCTCGCTGAGGGTCACACAGGGACACGCATGGCAGCCCAACAGAACAAACAATTCCCCGTTTCCTTACAGCCTCGGCCCGGTCCCAGGGAACGCCGGCTGCCAGAATGGCTGGAATTGCTCTTTTATTTAAAAATAATTTTAAAAAACGTGAAAAATGGCACATGTGGGTACTGTTATTTACCTGTCCTACCTGCCGCCCCTGGCCAGGTGACAGCAGCAGGATCACGGCTGTCTGGTGATGCTCGTAGGTCCCTTCCAACTGAAGTGTTCTAAGGACACGGCAGATCTCAGCCCTGTAGCAGCACACACAGACAGGAGGAGGAATGCCAAGCATCAGCGCCCATCTCCTGGCTTGTCAGAATTTATTTGGGTTTTTATCCTTCCCCTTTCCTTAGAAAAAGTAAAATAGAAAGGAAGAAGGACTTCTGCAAGCCTATCTGTGTGTTTGTTAGGAGTGCTTTGGTTTCTTATTCATAACCAACCAGCACACACCAACCACATGTGTTTTTTCCCAAAATGTGCACCTGATGACAGCACTGCATGGGATCACACTGCAAATAAACCACTCTAACAGCAGTGTCCCAGCCAGCACAGAAAAGCCACCGCCTCACCTCCCCTCTTCCTCCCTAACAAAGGGCACGGCCTGAGCTGCCTCGCAGGCCTGGATGGACTGAGCAGCAGAGGAACGAGCTCTCATCATTCTTTTTTAATGAACATCTGATTACAATGAGGAGAGACCCATCAGCTTCTGTGCAGTATTTGCTGAGCGGTGAGGCTGTGAGTGCCGTGCTTGGACATTGCATATCAACATCGGTCACCTACCATCACATGGCTGATGGGAAGCAGTGCGTGGATGAATCCTAAACCAAGATTTCAGTACAGAAGAGCTGTAAGTGAGCACTCCACAAGCACGTTCCATCACTGCAGCAAAACTGAAGGGGTTGGACAAAGGTAAGCCCAGCAGCCTCAGCAGCCCACGGGCAGAGGAGGGCTGGGCTCCATTGCAGTGACCCAAGGAGGGCTGCGCTGTGCCAGGTGGTTGTTTTCACTAAGGATGAAGTACAGCTTTTCTCACACCGCTGCCTATTCAGTCACTGAACTCGTGTACTAAATGAACCAACTAACTGACTGCCCTGCCAAGAGCGGTTATTAACTCCAGTGGTACAAAGCACAGACTCAGGGTCTCTCAGTGCTGTGCTACACACTCAGCTTCCAGCACTGCTGGTAATGCATCCAAAGGAGCGGCAGTGCACCTCTGCAGCATGCCCTGCTCCGGGTATGGAGAAGCAATGCAGCTCATCACAGCACTGCATGCAGCAACCTTCATACTCAGAGCAGGACACAGCTCCACAGCAGGCACTGAGCTCAGAGCTACAGCGTGGGGGTAGTTAGCTACGGCTCCGCAGCATTATGAAGGGACCTTACAGAGAGCACCTGGTGCTTCTTGTGTTTCACAGCGCTCTGAATCAGCTCAGCAAAGCACATTGTTGGGGCAGAACAGCTGCACCTGCAATTAATACTTTTGCTCTCTTGTGGAAACAAACAAATGTCATTATCTAGCTACAGGGCAGAGCCACCAAGTCTTCTTCTCTGCTTCATAGAAATGCAAAGATTGCTATTCATCTCTGATAGTACAAATGAGGTATTTGGTGCTTCCCAAGGAAGAAAAAAGATGTTGGAGAGCAGCTTAAATAGTCATGGAATGGCAGACACCATTGTCACGTTTGTCTGACACTGACACAGAGAGGGGATGGTTTACACGCACAAGAGAGCAGCAGATCAGCTCATCATGTGTCACTGAAGGATGTATTTTTAAAAGGAACCAAAGCACCGACCTCATCCAAAGCAGTGTTACACAGATGGCCTTAGATCTGATGGTATCCCCCTCTCACCACAGTCAAAACAGCTTTAAGAGATGTAAGAAAAAAGGTGATGTTGTTTCACATTACAGATTGCTATCTGAATTAACCTTCCACTCCAAATGAAAGAATTCTGTAAGTCAATTAAGCATTCTCTGAACAAGCACTCCTTACTTAGAAGCCGTAAGATGTGAAAGCTAGATTACAGGTGACACTTCACTAGATCACTGACAGCACAGCTCTAATTAAAAGCATCTGGCATGAAAACACATTCCCTTACACATTTTCCTCACTCAATAAAACAAAAATCCACCCCTTTCATTACATCCTGTAAGAAGAGTTTCTAAACACTCCAGGCAGGCACTACTACTCCAGTCGGAGTCTTCGGGAGCAATAATGTTTAGCATCTTATATACATTTAGCAATGCTAACTGGCGCTGTTGCTGCCCTTGCTTTAACAGCTAACCCACGAATACCGGAATTCCCGCAGGTCGCGCTCTCAGCCGGACCGGCGGCATCCCTTCCCCTCCCGGCTCCCCCTGGGGGCCGATCCATGAACAGTCGTGCCTTACAGTTTACCAGGTAGAAAAGTGTAACCCTGAGAAGCAGCGTTTGTTGGTGAGACGCCGCCACGTGCAAAGGCTCAGCCTGACCGCACACACACACGTGGGTTCCACAGCCAGCTGCGGGGCTTTCCCTTTGGTTTCTAATCACAAAGAAACCTCCCTCCTGAGCCACAGCTGAAACACATATAACAGCTCGAGCTCGCGTGCTCTTTTTTCTTGAATGCTTAGGGGGAGGCGTTGTTAGGCTACAGCCCTGAAGAGCATGGGGGGTACGTGGAGGATCTGTGTTTGTTTCTATTGCTGCCTTCACTGGCTTTCTTCCAGCATCCAGTGCTCCCCCCGCTCCAGGGATCGCACAGCACCTGACAAGGTCTCCGGGCTCCTGGGAGCTCCTGAGCTCAGCGAGCTCCACCCGCTGCTGCGGCTGCCCAAGGGCGTGAGCCGAGGCTATGCGCTCCTGCCCCCCCTGCTCGAAGTGCTGTCTGACCAGGGACGTCAGAGCTGGGAAAGCGGGACCCCCAGGCTCCAGCCGGACTCCCGAGCCCTGAGGTACATGAAGAGGCTGTATAAGATGTACGCCACCAAGGAGGGAATCCCAAAGGCCCATAAGAGCCACCTCTATAACACTGTTCGACTTTTCACCCCGTGTTCTGAGTGCCAGCACCGCCACAGGGACCCGATTACAGGTAGGTGTGGAGTGACCTGGGCTGCCCGGCTCACACTGCTGTAGGCATTTCAACAGTCAGTCTCATGCCAATGTATCCTAAATACAGCAACAGTTAAAGCAGGGGTCTGAATCCAAAACAACTTCCTAAAGTAAAATGTGGAGGCTGCTGTTAAAATTCATAACTTTAGATGAAAAATCATTAATGTAAACCATATTGTAAGCTTATTAAGATCCATAGAGCCCTCATCTGACTTTTAATCCTTTGCTCTCTCTCTGTGTTTGAAGACCACTTAAATGTGCTTATGTGCTCACAAAGAACAATTTCGGACTCAGAGGAATACGGCAGTGCTGAGCAGTAGGAGAAGCAGCGTGCTGAGCATTCAGCTCCACACCTGGAGAGAGGGCCAGGCCAGCACAGGGCTTCAATAATCTCAGAATGAGATGGAAATGGCAGTAAATAGAAATAACATCATGGGAAAGGACAAAGATCAGCATATCCTATGGTAGGGACAAATAAGACAGAAATATGCATTCAGAATAGCTTGGAAGCTGCCCTTTCTGTTTCATGAGAGAAAAGCAAACTGACAAAAATGACTTTCAGCTTTGCTGTTAGTCAGGTTCACTGGCAGCTGTTAGTCAGGAATATGTGTGTAGGAAGAATAACTGGAGTTAATGCTAAAAAGCTAAAGTTTTAAAGGGAACCCAGAGGCACATCCTTTAAAACTTAACACTACTTCATTTTATGGCTTCCTGTACCATTCCACGTGTCTGGTTCCTCTTTCTCCATACCAGCACTGAAAGGACAGCTGCCAACTTTGTGTGCTGTTCCTTAACTGCACTCTAATGCCTCTTAAAAGCCTTGGGCCTCCTCGGTTTTGTTGATAACTTTTGGTTCTGACCTAAGTAGAGATTCCATATAATAAAAGTATGGGCATTTAAATTGGTTTCTTCTGCTACTTAATTTCTGATTATCTGCTATGCCATAGCATTTATGTACTGGTGGTAAATCAAGATGCATTAACTGTGCAAGATCTTTGTTTTCCTTCTCAGGAGACTTTCACTCGGTGGATTTGCTCTTCAACCTGGATCGTGTTACTGCTCTCGAGCACTTACTCAAGTCTGTCTTGCTCTACTCGTTTGACACCTCAGTTCCCACTTCTTCCTTTACGTGCACGTGCCATTTGTCTGTGAAGGA
This sequence comes from Gallus gallus, assembly GCF_016699485.2. NCBI lineage: Eukaryota > Metazoa > Chordata > Aves > Galliformes > Phasianidae > Gallus > Gallus gallus. The sequence goes on from NC_052544.1 coordinate 16,673,998, forward strand.
GCATGATTTTTCTAGCCAAGTATGTCCCAGCGTTTCACACTCCGTAGCTTTTAGCCTGCACTTTGAAGTTAGAAAGCGCAAGTGGGTTGAGATTGATGTGACTTCTTTTCTGCGGCCTCTCATTGCTACTAACAGGAGGAATATTCATATGGCTGTGAACTTCACTTGTCTGACGGGTAACCCGCAACATAACACTAAACAGGATAATCTCATTAATGTGGCTCTGGTCCCCCCTTCTCTTCTTCTTTACCTAAATGATACCAGCGAGCAAGCTTATCACAGGTGGAACTCACTTAGACACAGAAGGAAAAGCCCGGTGCGGCCCAAGCAAAGGAGCAGTCTGTTTGCTGATGTGACAGGTGATGAAGGAAGACAGAACACGCAGGGTAAAAGGGCATCTCGGCATCGAAGAGAAGAGAATCTGAAGGAAGCTCCAGCGACTGCGCCTCAAAACTTGAGTGAATATTTCAAACAATTCCTGTTTCCTCAAAACGAGTGTGAGCTCCACAGCTTCCGTTTAAGTTTTAGCCAATTAAAATGGGACAAATGGATAATAGCCCCGCATCGATACAGCCCTCAGTACTGCAAGGGTGACTGTCCGAGGGTAGTCGGGCACCGTTATGGCTCTCCTGTACATACAATGGTGCAGAACATAATATACGAGAAGCTGGACTCCTCTGTGCCCAGGCCCTCCTGTGTTCCTGCCGAATACAGCCCTCTGAGTGTCCTGACAATAGAGCCTGATGGCTCCATAGTCTACAAAGAATATGAGGACATGATAGCTACTAAGTGCACTTGTCGGTAGTGGGTGTACCCTAACCTGTCTTACACTTAGTTTGGGTGTTTTGCTTTGCTAACAGCTCTTTCAAACTGAATAGGGTTTAGCATGGAGTTAGTGGGTGTTTATATAACAGCACTGTTTTTGTATCCACTCAGCCTTTCTAGAATGTGAAAACAAATGTAAATATCTTTTTTATTGGAATAATATTGCATTTGAACAGAAGTGTTTTCAACTACCAGATGCCTCTTTTAAGCTGTTTTGTTACAGATTTAATAATAAATAAAGTGAATGCCTATCACACACATCACTTAAATGCAGTGTCTGCTAGTCTTCCTCTGTATAAAGAAATCCTTTGTAATGAAACTTCTGCTAAGCTTCTGGGGAAAGAGGAAAGGTTAATGTTAAAATTACTTTCTCAGTATTTCATTCTTCTTCTTTTCCGAATTTCCAGTTCCCCCAGCACTTTTCTTGTAAGAATGGTGCAGAAAATGCTTATTGCAGGCTGAGAGCTCAAGCTAAGGGAGCTTTGGCTGCAGCTCATGTAAAGGACTGCTTTGGTCGGGACTTTTTAATAGAAGAATGCAGTGCTGCTTTGTGTGTGGTTTTCAGAATTGCTAAGAATAGCTCTTAAAACAATTTGTGAATATATTGTTGCATAAACTCCTCCGTTCTCTATCAGTCTCTAACATTAGATCATGACTCACACAGTTCCACGGGGCTTAGCCTGGGCATGCAGCCTGGCGGGGAAAGCACAGAACGCAGAGGGGCTGTGCGTGGCTCACAGCACACTGGCAGGGCAGCAAATGTGCTTCACTGCCTTCACGTGAGCCTGAAGTGCTGTGTGGAGCTGTGGTGCTGCCTGATACAACACAGCCTCTGCTGATTGCGTTAGCCTGGGACTGCTAAACTAAAAATAGTGCTTACTTTGGCTCTGAATGAGGGTGCCTCTTACTAAGAGCTCAAGGCAAAATAGCTCCATGCCAAACAAACTCCTGCCCCAGGTCAGCGCCCTATTTGATTGGTTTAGAAAAGGGTTCCTTACCTAAGAGTGTCACTCCCACCAACCCATTTCAGACGATGGGAATTCAGCTCTGCCAAACATTTGTTTACTTAAAGTGGTCTCCTTTCAAATGATCTCTGTGGTTCTTTCGTCAGTGATAAATTCCGGCAACGTCCTTCAGGGACTTCTTCTCACGGCATTTTAGTGGGGATTGAAGAGATCGGGCAGACTTCAGCTGATCCAGCCGAAATAAATATGGAGGTGTAAAATAAACTCATTGGGAGTTTAAACTCATCAGCGTGAGTGTGAAAAAGGCAATTCAAGAAAAAGCGTTCAGGCTATGGAAGCTGTCCTGGGGGCAGCTAAAATACAGTTACAGAAATGTGTAACCTCTCACCAGAAACGTGCAGTGGGTTACAGGGCGCATCCTCCGGGCTGTGATAACACACCCTCTGCTCCGCAGCCATACTTACAGCGCTGTAACAGTGCGCACCTCTGGCTGTACAGACACAGAACTGCGAGCGCATCGTTCCCGCCCCTCAGCAGCCCCCCGCCACGGCGCTGAGGCTCCTCCCACTCCTCAGCAGCGTCAGACACGCCCTGCCTGCTCCTCTCTTCCCCCCTTCCCTGCAAAGCCAGCAGAAGCTGCATCTTTAACGGAGCTAATTCGCGTGTGTAGGATTGTTAAAGCCGATGGGACAGCGAGACGAGCTCCGCAGGCGCCTGCAGCCCTGAGGGGAGCGGCGATCGCCGAGGCCTCACGAGGCGCAGGCGCGCACCGCCTGCTGTAACCCATAGTAACCCATGGTAAACAATGGCCGCGGAAAAGGGGAGCGGCCCGGAAGCGGAAGCAGCATCTGAGATTCCGCTTCCGGGGCACGCGGCAGCAGCGCAGTTGAGAAGGTCACACGGTACCACCATGGGCATCCACTTCGGGAACCTGGCCCGGGTGCGCCACATCATCACCTACAGCCTGTCGCCTTTCGAGCAGCGGGCCATACCCAACATCTTCTCGGACGCTCTGCCCAACGTGTGGCGGCGGTTCAGCTCGCAGGTCTTCAAGGTTGCACCCCGTGAGTAGGTGGCGGGGCTGAGGGGGGCTGAGGGAGGCGGAGTGGAGCAATGGGGTTTTATAGCGAGGCGTCTTGGCGTGGCTTTGTTGTTTCAGAAGCACAGCGGGTGGCCCAGGCCCAGGCTGCTCTGTGCCTTGCCCTGTGTCAGTGTTCCTTTTCGTTTCCAGCCTTCCTGGGCGCCTACCTCCTCTACTCCTGGGGCACTCAAGAGTTTGAGAGGCTGAAGAGGAAGAACCCCGCTGACTATGAGAACGACCAGTGACTGCATCTCTAAGATGTTACCGCTGTGTATTACCAACGGCCTGTTGCTATGCTTGTTCATGTAACCAGAGGGACAGGGAGATAATATATAATAATGCCTAATAAACTTTAACTTTGGCCCATGTCTTTATACGGAGTCTGTCTTGAAATGTTTAAGGTGAATTGCACCACGTTATCTGTCAGGTGAATTCCATACAGAGAGATAACTGTACTAAAATTCTCTGGGCTCACATTGCTTTATTTCACGTTTTCAGACTCTCTGACTCCTACTTCCTGGAAATACTTCTCAGTGTAGTTAGCTGAAGGCAGCCCTTGCTACAGCACAGGTGATGAGAAATAACAGTACAGCGGTGAGCTCTTTGATCCCTTTATCTTTCCCTCACTAACCACTTTTTGCTTGAATTAGAATACATTCTAGTCTCCGTACCTGTGAAGAACAAACAGTCTGATATGATACTGACAAAAATTGCCCAACTGGACTGATGGTTCAGACTTGAATAGAGCTTTGACCTTCTATACAATTACCAAGTTATCATCTGATTATTATTAATAAATATGATAAACTGCAATTCTGATGTTTGGTTAGTGTTAGTTGGCTGAGTAATTCCTAGGGAACTACAAGGAAGTAAAAGGATTATTTTAACACCCAAAGATGATTTAAGGAACTCTATTACTACCATTATATTTTCAAACATGTGACTACAAAATTCACTTTAGAGCTCTTACGTATACGACACGCTTTGCTCTCCAAAGTCCAGAACATTTGGCTCATTCCTTTATCTTTTATTTTTCTTAGTGTTGAGCTGTCTGTCTCAAATTCAAGCATAAGCAAAGTATCACCTTTATCTCCCTGACACGCTATTCCTGTAGCTGGTACTGAAAATTTATCTAATCTGCAGAGTGTGACGTTTTTCTGTGATAGTTCCTTTATGGGTTAAGGGCTGAGCTGTCTGAAAGACGAAGATGCTCAGTCTCTCACTTCAGCAAACTGGGAGTATACACCTTTTATAGCTGAAGGCTTTCTTGTTCTGTACTCCCAGGTGCAGTCTGAGGTTGGCAGAAACAAGTAAAGCAAGCTACTCCTCAGTGCTGCAAGTTCTGCTAAAAATAAACTGTCTAACTCTCTTTCAGTTCAATCCTATCTTCTGCTTAAGCAAGGGAGCAATGAACTGGGTACTCCAATTCTGAGAACAGTCAAAGATGTCCACAGGCATACTTGATTCAGAACTCTTATTTGGGTCCTATTTACTTACCCTCAAAAAGCAACAGCAGTTGAGTAGTAGCCTGAATAACAGGACAACTAAGCTTCATACAGTGGGAGCTTGAGTCAGTACTTCTTTTTCAATGCCTCTCAGCAGTTCTGTTGAGCACGAGCAGCTCAGAACAGAGCCCAGCCTCTCTGATGAGGTCTCTGCCCTCATTCACAGACAGCTGAACTATGTCCTGACCAGCTGCTAGACTACTGTAAACAGGTGGCACATTCAGCTGCCGCTGGTGAGTTTACCTACAACCCGGCAGCCCCGTGAGCCTCGAGCAGCAGCACTGCTGCCAGGCCCTGGCTTTTAACCTTCATGCTGCAGGGTCAGCAGATGGGCTGGAGCTGCTCCCTGTCTGCTCCTGCTTCTGGCAGTGTCTGCTGCAATCCCGCTGAGCTGCTGTCATCTCTGCAGTTGCCTGCAGGCCCAGCCCGTGCAGCAGGGAGCGAGATGCAAACCCGGCACATCGGCACACTGCTGCGGTGGTGGCTCCCACCTGCCAGGTGGGACGTGGGAGTTCAGCTGAGCAGCACTTCAGAGTCTGAACAATGCAGTTGAAAATTTCTCCATCACCTGATTTATTTCTGATGTTCCTTCACTAAATGTTAAAAGTGGCAACACAGCAGTGTTTTATGTTTTCTTTTTCAATTGTTTAAACAATTGCAATGGCTGTTACTGGCAGCAGTAGACCTGGACTGCGCTGTATTTGCATACATGGAAACAATTAGTCCCTTTTTCTTTCCTCACACAGCTGAAACAGATTGCAGCCTAAAAGGGATCTGCAACTACAAGGGCATTACAAAGGACCTAGGATACACAACAATTTTGTCCTATTGTCACAAATTACTAGTTTTAGCTAGCCAAAAAAGCTGAGAAAATGACATACTGAAGGCACTGCTCTTAGAGTTGAGATGCAATTTCAAACCTGTGCTCCACAGGTGAAGTCAAGACGAACCACTGGCTCTTTTTTCCTGTCTCTGTTCTATAGTGCCTAGCGAAGAAAGGAATAATTAAAACTCAGCTGTCTGTAAAGAAAGGATTCAGTGGAAGAAACAATTGAGAAATTCACAGCCAAATGTAAAAAAAAACCAACCAACGCTGCAGTTCAGTTATTTGATCTGCAATGATTATGTGAGACCCAAGAGTGCAAAATAAAGACCGGTTTTGATTCCTCCTCACAGGGAAGCAAGACAAATAAGGGGAAGTGGGAAAATGTAAGAGGAACCCCAGGAAAGGAACAAATCTTCCAGCAGTGGGTTGGAAGCAAAAGGGTTTTTGCTGCAAATTTGGGCTTCACAGTAATCATCTGTAGGCTGAAACCTGACAACATAGCAGGCATTATCTTAATCTATGTAACTTGCCTTCCACGCTGGCACTTATGCCTCCATATTAAGCAATCACAGAAAACTGTAGCCTATTGCATTCACATCTGGATTTACAATGTAGCTAAAGCACAATTATTTCATGCAGTACCTGACTACTTGAAATATATATTTTTTAAACAGACTGCTTCAAAATCTCCATGTAGAACCCGACACAACTACATCGGTATTCTGTTACTCTGCAACTGAAAAAATCATTTCCTTGACAGATAAAACATAGTTGGACATTCGTGGCAGCTGGATGTATAAAATATCACAGACAAAAAGGAGGAGATACTGACAAGGTGCACTTACAGAGCAGTAATCTTAGGAACACACTACTCCTACTTGTCTCAGTGGGAGACAAGTGGGAGAAGCATGTCTCAACTTTGGTATTTTGGAAAAAATGAGAGGCAGCATGTAGTCCTTTTCAAACATTATTTTCTCCAGGCTGTTGGCAACCTCAAATCACCACAGAAAAGTTTAAGATTCCTCTTAATTACAGTCTGCCTGTCCACATCAGTGGGAGTTTTGTTGGCACCTTTCAGAAGATTGCTCATGAGTTACACTGTGAGACACAGAGGCAAACTACAGCAGAGAGCGTTCATCCCAATACACCAGTCTTGCTGCATGGAGCAACCCACCTCCACAAAATCCTTGCAACCATCTCTTCCACTTTTGTGCTTTGCTACCTAGAGATTAACTGCGCATGAGGATCCTTCAAAGAACAGATCTGTGATTTACCTATCAAGTATTAACGTCATTTTTACATTCCAAACCCCACACGGAAAATATTACATCTGATTCTCAAGTGCTACTTGGTGGAAAGAAAGGTTAAATGACTTGCTTGTGACTCTTTCACGCACCAAGAATGAGAAGCAGAATTGAAACTTTGATTCTCTGCTCCAGACACTCTCAGGAGAACAGCATTTACCTCCCAGCTGGCAAAACCAGAGCTGTGCATACTGTGAATGTCACAGAAGTCAAATAAGGTTATGGCTTTTTGATCTTCACCACGATACTGTCGGCCACCCACACTTTTACTTGCAAGCACACAACGGAGTTCTGGTAACATGCTAGATAGACTTTAAAGAAGGAACAGTTGGCAAATCTGGTAAGCTGACCAGACAAAGTACAAGTGGAAGGAGAGTAAATCATTAGCCAGATAGATAGGCCTTGAACCAGATCATTTCAGTAGATGCTAACTTTGTAATTCCCTCTTGCTCCTAAATGAACTTTGTTCCTGTAATGACTGACAGCTGATGCAGTGATAAGAGAATGAAGTCTATAAAAATCTGGCTGTAGCTTGGGAAGTTCTATTCGGGGCTCTTCCAACCTCCTCCGCCCACAGCTGCTCCTACAGTTGAAGTGGCAGCTCATACTGTGAAGATGCACTGTTTGAAAATTATGGCATTCCTTTTATTCTTCTCGCTGCTGCTCAGCCAGGTAAGCACAGATAACTATTTGAAGTGGTGGTTCAAACGTCAGGCAGCAAAGAGGTGCATGAATGAGAGAAACTGGCAGGAGTCAGCAGCATGGGTAGAGCTCTTCTCGCAGATTCGGCATCCCAAAGAAGCAGAGTGACTGCCTAGCGAATATGGGTTACTCTGAAAAGTAATTGAGCAAGTAACTCTGCCTTCCCTCCCAAAGTAACTAGAACGTTGATTTTTAATAACTCTTTCTTTAGGACTCTGATACAGCAATTGTACTTTAAGAAAGCAATGTCTGAAAACAAGAAAGATTTAAAGTCCCGGGGAGGCTGTGGATGCCCCATCCTGCAGGCATTCAAGGCCAGGCTGGATGTGGCTCTGGGCAGCCTGGTCTGCTGGTTGGAGACCCTGCACATAGCAGGGGGTTGAAATGAGATGAGCATTGTGGTCCTTTTCAACCCAGGCCATTCTATGATTCTATGACTCCTCCACTTAAAAGTGTTTAAGGTGATTGACTCAAGCATCAAAAAATGACTCATGCCTGCTGCTGCTGCACGTTCCTGACAGTTGGCTGCAACTCTGTTCCAGGTGTACTGTGCTTCCCTGCACCAACCACAGCCCCTTCTGAGACTGAAGCGGATGACGCCTTTCTGGAGAGGAGTCTCACTGAGACCTGTTGGAGCCTCATGTAGGGATAACAGTGAATGCATCACAATGCTATGCAGGTAACTAACCCTAATCGATATCAAGGCTCAGAGATGCTTGATGCTGTGTTATGTAGAGGAAGTTCCTACTTATTCTCAATCAAATAAGATATGGGATTAATTCTGTGCATAAAAGAAAAGGATGCCAGGAATAAGGATGGAGCAATAGATTCAGACCTCTTTTGTTAGCAGTACAAACAGAGCAGAGTCCGAGTGCCCTTGATGACAAGCCTTAGCCATTGCAATGCAACCCCAAAAAAGTCATCAAAAAAAAAAAAAAAAGAACACAGAATTCTAGGCTGAATTTAGGTACTGAGGCCTTAAAAATCAATCCTTAAAGCCAAAACCGTACACCTTAAAGCATGTATTAATTAATAGGGACTACTGAAGCTCTCATTTTGAAGAGAGCTAAAAGACTAAAGCAAATATTCCTGAGTTGCCATGCACACTGAGTATGAATAAATTGTCCAAACACATACAAAAAGTGATGCTGAAGTTACTCAGTGATTGAAAGCTGATTTTGTGTGGCACCTTCTGTACTCCTGCCAGAAAGCAAATGGAAGAAGAGTAGAATCCATGCATCATCTGCACGCAAATGCTACAGGAAAGGGTAGTCAGGCTCCTCTTTTGCATGCATTTGAAATGCTTCCTTTGGTTCTACTGACTAACATGGATGAACTGTAACAGCAGCTACAGGAAGATAAGTAGACAGAAAGGTGTCTTTTATGTATGATTTGTACACCACTGTCTGGCTATTTAGGCCTGGGTAACGTACTTTGGAGTCACCATGGAAAGCAAAGAACGTAAAATGAATAAAGTCAAACTGAATCAAATCAGTGAGATCAACAGCAGCACCAGCACTGCGACAGCTGAGTAAGAGGAGCACTGCTAGGGCCAGACAGACGTGTGTGAGCCCTACAGGGCTGCCAGTCTGAGCTGTCAGTGCCTGATGATGTTTTGTCCTCCAGGAAGAACCGCTGCTTCCTTAGAACGGCCTCCGAGTGACCTGCCATTAAGAACAGCTGCCACTGTTACTGCTACCACGGCTCAGCTCTGCTTGTGACATATTTATTGACCACTCAGAAGCTACGACAGCAGATCAGCAAAAAAGTACATTCAACTTTCCTGTCATAAGAACTGGTAAAAGGACTTCAAAGAGATGGAGCGCATTTGCTCACCGCGGCTGCTCCTCTGCAGCATGCACGGAGGATGACTCTGGCCATGCTCAATAAAAGGACTCTGCATCTCATGTTCGTTTTGGTTTTTTGTAATTGTTCATATATATATATTTTTTAAGGTGCATATTAAAAATTTATATTCAGCAAACTACCTGGGTTCTTCCTTGCATCCTGTGACCAAAGTGTATGGTGACAGCACATCAGGCATTTCAAGCAGAAGTGCTTATTTCACAGTGGACTTTAGACATTTATCCTTCAACCTGGCAAGTGCATAAAGTTGATCACGCTTCCATCTCATTTCAGTCTCAATAGCTGAACTCTTATCCGTACTTCAAATAAAGGCCTGTTAGAAGAGAGCAAACAAACTGATAATAATAGTGCTAGCAGATTCAATATACTAAATATATCTGGTGATAACTGGAAGAAGTATTTACTTTTAAATTATTTCTAATCAAAATTGCCCACGTCCCAAGCTGACCTCCCGCTGAAGGATCCTATTATTTCAACATACCTTCTATCAAAATCACATTTTGACCAGGTATTTGTTAACGCAAATTGCTGAGGGAAACAAAGCTACTTCTGATTGACAAATACCAACAGGTCTGGGACACACATATACTGAATGGCAGCTTCCCACGTTATACAGAGCGCTGGGACCAAAAAAGAAAGCTCTGCTCAAAAACACAGCAGCAGGGAGCAGACAGCCCATTCAACAGACAGGACCACTTCCAAGTTTAATACAGAAAATCTATTTGATATTTATTAAACTTAGTTTCTCCAGTTACAGTTTTGCATTGTACAAAGCATTTTAATGACACAGTAGTTAAAAAGATCTTTACAAATTGAAATGTGATACCCTTTTCTCCAAATATTTTAATTGCCATAAATTTGTTTAAAAATACACATTAAACGCATGTTTCAGACACTAAACTTTCTATAATCTCAATACCACAAAATACATAGAATATACTATACAGATGTGGAAAAAATCTAGTTAGTATATAATACTTTGCTCACCATTAACAGCTTTATTACGTGAAATGCACATACTGACTTAGAAATCCTAATTTTGAGCCCCAAAGTACCCTTTGAAATTTCAAATGTATTGCAACAAATAAAATCACAGTCGGTGTGTTTTTAGGTTTTGGTTGAAGACAGATGCCTAAATACTCTGATAGAAACAAAACGTAACACGTGGACTCGTCATGTACAAAGTGTGAAACAGAGACATCCCATTAGTTACTAGCAGTACCTTTCTGTATGATTCATAAGGGCTTCATTTATAAGCGACAGGTGAAAAGTTACCTTCCCTCACCCACGAACCCTCCCCCAAAAAACCCTTCTTCATCAAATAATAATTTCAATTAAGATAAAGGATTTTTAATAAATATATAAGCACTTTATCCTCCATATACAAAATTTCTTAAAACAATTTAAAAGGGGGACCAGATACAAATGTCAGGAACTGTGCTTGCAAAAGTCATGCCTGGTCCTTAGAGTTGAGTTTTCAGATGTGTAACGTCAATGCAGCCGAAAAGAAGGGCTGCAGAAGCACTGTGCACCCAATGACACCGATTCCCAGGGCTGCATATAAAAACCAAAGTCAGGGAACACTGCATTCCAATTTGCCTGTATCAGCTCCAATAGCAAACGCAGAGAGGTATGACGGGAATAGGTACGTTTCCATTAAGTTTCCAGATGAAATTAACATGAAGATAGCCTATATGAACCCTAATGCTGTAACACAGCATTCCAAATTGCTCAGTATAGTGTACTCAATTGAAACTCAGCTGAGATCAGCAGAGAGCAAAGAACTAATGCTGTCGATGGCTGCTCTAGCAAAGACCAGAGCTCGTACTGAGAGGAAAAATGTACTCACCACGTAGCTAACCCCTCCCTCCCTGCCTCCCCCCACCCCAACACCTCTGCTTTCAAATGGCATCATGGCATCAGAAACCAATTCCTTGGACAGTAATGGAGTTTGACATACATCACGATTCCCTGATTGATTGCTTTTAGGTAACTTCCACACTCCGGAGATTTGCCTCCTGGAACAGCTCTGTATTTGAGTTGGCCACCAAAAGCTTTAGCTAGTCTTCACACTTCAAGACATCCAGCATTAACACACAGGTTTCCATAACACTGCTTCATTAGATGGAGTAATTTAAACCCTGACCAAAACATTTGTCAGAAATCTATGAATTTGGAAGTTGCTTACTCCCCAGTGGGTAATTCAAACTCGACTTGCTCAGGCCCTTAACATAAATGCTGCGGTGGCAGTAAATATCTGTTAGGTAAATGAAATATTAAATACAGCAAAGGTAGTCTCTCTTTCCAATAGTTTCCCATCCTGGAAAACCACACAATTATCTGCCTACGGCTTTATTTTACTTGCCCCGGGCAAGCACATCATTTCCACAAAGTACTGACTCTGTATGTTAGGGCCATTCATAAATACATTTCAGGGCTTTTTTTTTTTTTTCCTTTTGTTATCACAGCAATCAAGCCTCAGCAATCTAAAGGAACATACATTGCACTCCTGTATAATATGCAAGATTCATCACCAGTAAGATGGTGACTCAGCACTCAATAAATAATATATCAATATAGTCAGTTGCACCATAATCTAAAAACAAGTATAACATATACTTTGGACAGACTGATTTCATATATATATACATATATATTAAAAGACACATACAATACAAATTGCATACTGCCATCAAAAGCCAAGAAGAGCCATCCACACGCTCTACTTTATGGCTAATAGTTTCAAATCAAAACAAAAGTATTGGGCTGTTTTACTCTGGTGTCCTGAAGATTTGATTACAAATACAAATGGTCGCACCTTCTCATCTAGGAACCTGCAGGTTTCACAGCAAATCCAAATAATAGTGATATCTGAGCAAGCCTAGTCTGATTAAGCCATCTTTAAGATTCACCAACTGGGACCGCGTTCAGTAAGGGAATTGAAATCACAGCGTTGATATGTATTTAAGGTACAATCGTCGAGGGAATCGTTGAGGAAGCTGGGAGTGAGGGATCCCCTCCTCAGCCACCACTGCAGCCTGCCTTAACGCTGACGCCGTCTGCATTTCCACTGCTGGCGTGTAGACGTTAAGGAAAGGACAGAGTTGGGCTGTTAGTCTGCACTGTGGCATCGGCATGGAAGCATATTAAGTATTTGCATTTGTTTATAGCTACGAAATCTGACAAAGTACACAACTTCTGTCTTGGAAAGAATGGTAAATCCCAAACCTGATATGCTTTTGGAAGCGTGACATTTAAGTTTCTCTGATTGAAATAGCCACAGATGAGTAAGGCATCTCTTTTCAAAGAACAAGAGCACTGCGTATCTCCCATACGGACAGAAAGCCTGGGACAGCACTGCAGGGCACTGCCCCGTGACGGAGCCCGTCAGCCACTTCAGGCCCACATTCTGACACAACGTAAGCAGTCTTCCAGTTACGCGAAGACAGCTGTTTAAGACCCACCGACCCGGGGACAAGCAATACGTTTTTTTCAGAGACAACTGCGTGTGACACCAAAAGGTATTTGTGGGACTCCAAGGAAATAAAGAAAGCAAATGAATTCCCAGAGATGAGACCATTCCTGCTTACAGTCATGGCCGCTGTGCACAAAGGAGCAAGCTGAAAGCAGCTGCGCCGGCCGGTGCAGCGCTACACAAAAAAATCAACTATGAATGCAACTCCTACAAAGGTATTTTTATATAGCGTCAAAAGAGTGCTAGGCACTTTAGAGTATTAAAGGAAAAATTAGTTGACAGTGTCCCATTAACCAGGATGCAGAGTCTGAGGGTACAGAGTTCTGTCTCTAACAGCAAACACGAAAGGAACGCGATCTTGCACAGTGATTCAATTAAAAGGATGCTCCGACCAGCAGACCTGATGAGTGCTCCAGCTGTAACGGGACAAGTCACAGGTCTGCTAACCAACCACGTGTCGGTTCGTATGTAGCAAAGCTCTTCTGGAAGTACAAAACACGCTGGAACGCAAAGGAAGCTCTACGAATATGCAGCTACCTTTTAGCAGGTTACTCATTTCAAAACCTCTAAACTCTTAAAGCCCATAGGACATACTGCAGTACTGAGCAGCGTAGAATTCTATTCCTTCTTTCGAGGTTGCCATGATTTTGGCACTTAACCACAACGACACAAAACTTTAGTGCAATATTTTTTCCTGAACGTGCACGTTCATCTCTGGTACAGAATCAGGGGTTAAATGGGAGATAAAACAAAGCAGCATTCCACAATCGCACTCTAAAGTATTCAGAGCTTGACTCTTTAAAAGGAGACCACTGCAATGAGAAGTCAGTTTGCATGACAGACACTGGTACTTTTAAAAAGGAAATGGAATTTTACCCAAGTACTGCAGAAGACCACTGCATACAGTACACCTGGTCCTGCTGTAAAACATCTTGTAAACAGTTCATAAAATCTTCATCTAAAAGTAAGGCATAAGGCACACCAGACATGTTAGGGGCACTAAGCAATACTGAAAGCAGTAGCATTTTAAACCTTTGACTCAGACAAGCACCTCACGTGGAAAGGTACTTTGGTTTACACGTTTTGAGAGCAGTCGACTGCAACTCCACAACCCATTTCTGTTGCACCGACTCGCTTCCTCTCAAACGAATATTCTGCTCCATCAAATGCATCAAACACGAATGGGACCTTCATTAATATGGGGGTAAATACAAGTTTTAAATCCATTCTGCATCAAAACGATTAGACAACTTCCCTGTAATAGCAGGTGTGCTCCCCACCCCACAATGGCTGTTGCACTGTCATGCTGTAGTGTCCATTAACCATCAGACCCTAAAAGGAAAAAAACGGACCTCCGTCTCTACTAAAGATTCCTGATTTTCCAGTCAATGAAAAAGATGCAAATGGCAGTTCTGGTAGGAATTCAACTACTGTTGGCTTTTTTAACCACAAAACTGCTGATTTTGCAAGTGTCAAAAAATGACAAGCAAGGAAAGAAAATGCGTTTTAAATGAAGAGATATAAAAAAGCACAAGATTGTCCATTTCAGAAACCTTTCCTATATGCATCGCACCTATCAGACCGAAGTTCATTCCTACACCATTACTCTGATATTCCATCAAATGCAAATTACTGCTATGTTTCGTGATTTGTTATAGTGTTAACCAATGTTTTGAAACTGCCTTGAAAGCAACCCAAGTCAGATCCAGCTAAATATTTTTCCATATAAATTTCTTTAAAATTCATTTAAATGAAGTATTTTAATACGTAGAAGAATATCTGGAATTTTTCTATTTAGTACAAATTCTGCAATAATAAAACTCTAGCTGTCATTTATTAGTTGATTCATAGGCATTAGGCATGAAAAGTATGGTGTTTCTACACGTTAGAACCTATCAATCCTAATTCCTTTTACAGGTTCTACCACCACAAGACATTACAGAGTAACAAAGCTCACAGAGTACTTAAATAAAGTGTCTATGTTTAATTTTTCCTAAGTACTTGGAAGGGTAAATTTAGGGAAGAAACAGCTAAAAACTGCCCCAAATCAGGCTTTTCACAATTAAAATTAAAAAATTAAAATAAATAGGATTTAAACCGACTATTTACGTATTATGACGGGAATTCCAATGACCAAATCTATCCATGATAGATTAGCAAAGCTACACCTTTATATGTCGCAAATTTAAAAATATTTAAATAACTTAAGAAGGGAATACTGAAGGAGTCCATTAACGAGATCATTTTGGGTTAAAACACAAAACACAAATCAGGATGGGAGACATGTGAAAGCATTCCTTGCTCTTAGTGTCAACTAAGCAATGTGTTATGGCAGTCTTCCTTATTGACATGACACAGTGTTGTGGAGATAAATCAGAGGCAGCGAGAAAAATGTGTTCTATCCTCCATTCCTTCAGTTCAAAGGATCACTTGGCATCCAGGCGCAACCAGTGTAGTCCCTGACGGGTGTAACGCACTAGGTCTGTCATGATGCTTGAATTAAAAACCAGAGGGCCCATAGCTTTATCCAGTTCAGCAAAGAACTCTAAAACAACAGAAACACAAATTAGGCACAGTCTTTCTCATTGGCTGCTGTATGGGAAACGCTGCACTCCCTAAAAGAACACCTCCTCAGCACGAATCTTCCAGATCGAGGCAAAAGAAATGAGAGATGGCTGAATGAAGGCAGAAGAAAGCGAAAGGACAGAGGTCCCTTCTAGACCATTTCTTTACTGTTTTGCAGAAGACTGGGTGGTAAGCATAATTACACCGGGGTTTAATTGTTACAAAACGTTCTTGGCCTTCTCCCTCAAATGAGCATATTCACTTCAGGATTTCAGAAAAGGAAATGCACCAAGTTCTGCTTCCTGCAGAGAACAACTTACAGGAAATGCAAGATTTATTTATTTATTTTAAGCATAGCTGGTAGGAAACATTACATCTCCAACACCAGCTGACAACCAAGACAGCCAGGCCAGGGCATCACTGTCATCAAAGGAACTATTTTCCATCTTTCTTTCGCAGAGGACCCAATTAAGTATCATTGTGCACTGTTACGTGTAACTCCAAAATTGAAAACCTGTTAGAATTTAACACAAGATGCACGTCTGAGGTTGTAACTTGCCCTTCCCTACCCTTACCTTTCTGTTCTTTAGACAGCTGTTCAGCTTGGTCCCAAATTTCAGTGGCATAGAGGAAGTTGGATGTAACTTGGACATAGCTGGCTGCCATCTGATGGATCCTCTGGGGGATCATCACCGAAGACCCACTCCCTGAAGGGTTGGCTGTCCCAGAAGAGTAATTTCCTGAATTCCCTGGAGACAGCTTTGGAGAGACTGGAGATGGCATACCAACAGGCTTGCTGCTTATCCAAAGAAAAACAGTACATTGTAAAAGGCACACACAGGTACATCAGGCGTGTCATGCAAACCTATCTTCCCACACCTCAGAACATGGGATGCTAAAGCACTCCCAATTCACACACCGAGAAATCAGGACTGGCCCTGCAATCAGTGAGCTTTTGAAAACCTCTGAGGTTCCTCCAGCTCCTCTATTTTAGCCTCACAACCACATCGATACGCAGCACCTCTCAATTAAATTCACTGCTTGAATTAATTGAACCTTAAATAGTAATAATGAAAAAATTAAAGCAAGGCAATTATGCAGCCATTATATTTTCAAGTAACATGATACAAATCTGAAATGCCCTCCTAAAATTCTGTATTTTTTTTTTTAATAGAGTGATCTGTAAGAAGTCTTTTTGTCATATTTCAAGAAAAGAAGAAAATTGCTGTACTAAGGAAGAGCCCATTGTGAAAGTACTTGTAGCCATCTGGGCCACAAGTGCATCACTGCAGCACTAATAAAGCTATTGTTTTGAGAGCAAAAGCATTATATAAAACAACAAACCACTGAGACAAGTGACCTGTGTGTTAAGGACACACGGGAGATTTTTTTATTCATTCCTCCCAACAAGGAGTTGCCTGAGAATATTTCTGTACAGCAGTCTTCTAAAGCTCTTATCAGAACACTTATCTGAACAACGGAATCAAAATCGAGACCTGAGAACAATTAGGAATTAGTTCAAAAACAACCAAGGCTCAAAAAAGTGAAAGCTGCTCTTTGAGCACCTCAGACTTGCAGTTTATGTGGAAAATGAGCTACAAATGTAGAAATACAGGTAAACTTTTACTACCTACCTTCCCATACCAGGTGACGGTGCTTGAGAATTATTATAGGAATTCTGTAGGGAAAAAATAAATTTATGCTTATACCTCAGCTAATTATATTTTATCTGGTTGTTTAATTGATCATTTCTGAACATGAGTTCTCATGGCTTTTCTTTTAAGCAATAATCAAAATCACAAATAATACCAAAGTACTTTCAAAATGGGGAAAAACATCTGTCCTACTGATGATTAAGACACAAACCAGCAAAGTTTTAGCTTTGTTATGTCTACAACAAGAAAGTTATTTTTAAATTCTCTTTGAAGCCAACTAAATTTACTAAAAACAAAAGCTGCACCAAAATGTTAATAGGAAGCTATCATTAGGACCAACGGGTTGATGACATTATAGTCATGCTGTATCCTCCCAGCTTTAAACTACTCAGCTTGAATGTACTTTCAAGGTCCAGTCCTAAATTAGGGCACTCTGGAAGTTCACATGCAGCAGTCTGAATACCAGACAGAGGAATTTTAAGTGATGCAGAGCTTCAATTTGATTAGTTTTTTAATATTTGAAGAAAATATATATCCAATTACCTTCAGATGTTCAGTCAGAGTTTTAGAATATTTCAATGCACTTTCCTTTTTCAGTTTGAAAAGCCTTAGGTATAGTAGAGATTGGCACCGAAGACTAACCAAAGACAAACAGCAAAACATTTACAGTTAAAATCAAGCTTATCACAACATGGTGAAAATAAAAAATTGAGTACCTGTGTTTTTAAAAGCTTTCTCTCTCAACACTACAAATCCAATTGCCAAGCTGTGACTAGCAAAAGTCCCACACCACCTTTACTTCTCAAGAAAGTAAAGAACAGTTATGTGCCTTAAGCTGAAAATACAGTTTGCAGTGACTTTGCTGATACAGGTCATCTCCAGTTCTGAGCTCAGCAGCCAACACTAATTTACTTCCTACAGAAGGGGTTCATTTATTTTTTTCTCATGTCAAGACATACTGAGTCGGGTGCATTCTGCCATAGTTCCCTCTTCCCTTTTCCACCTGACGCCATCAGCTCTGTTCTGCTACTTCCTGCAGCCATTTAATTAATCCAGAAGGCAAATGACAATTCTTAACAGCCATTCCAGGCTTTGCCATATCACTGGGTGAACACACAGCAAGGACCCCAAACCTTTCTGCTGTTACTCCCCCCAAATCCAATAGAAAAGTTCACCTTTCCAAGAAAGTTTCAAATCAGAATTGTAAATTCATTCTACTGAGTAAAGCAGCGTGTGCTGATTATGTTATTTTACAAAAATTAAAGCCAAAACCAGACAACAGTTTGCTTGTTAATGCAACCTCAAAGTTTCCCGAAGCATTTAGGTCACAGCCCAACATCAGCTGACCATGCAACCAACTCAACATAATCTGTTATTTTTGAACATTATAATTTACAAAGAGAGAAAATGAAGAGCTCAGTTCATCAACAGTAATTTTATCAAAACATTAAGGATGATGAAATTCACAAAGGCACCTCCATCATTTTTAGCCATATTAACAACTTCATCGCATGCAACAGACAACTGACCAATGACATCACATTCTAAAATAAAAGCAGTAACTGACGTAATGTTATGGAAGTCAGAGCTGAGAAAAGTCAGTAATTTCCTTAATAGCTGAAAGACTCATCTGCTGCTGTTAACATGCCCTCCGTCCCAATTTACAGTAATCAATCTATAGCACCCATCATTCCATATAGTCAAATGGAAAACTCCTATTTGGTTCAAAACACCTGAAAACTCAGTGTAAGACAGCATTTCATGGAGAGAAAGCACTTTCAGTTAATCACTGTGTAATATAAAGTTCAGGACACACATACCAAAGCACTGCTAGCCTT
The DNA here is from genome assembly GCF_016699485.2 of Gallus gallus. Classification (NCBI taxonomy): domain Eukaryota; kingdom Metazoa; phylum Chordata; class Aves; order Galliformes; family Phasianidae; genus Gallus; species Gallus gallus. Next base: position 16,692,605 of record NC_052544.1, read on the forward strand.
TTGTCTGCAGCCGTAGCATCCGGTGCCAAGTAATTCTTCAGTTTCATAGTGTACCTATAAACAAATTATCAACAAGAAAACAATCTATCAAGTAAACCACAAAATAAAAAGTTATACTATCATTTATCAGCCACCAAAGTTCTTATGAAACTCTAACTTCAACTCCTTCACTGTTTCAGGTCCCTCCCTCAGAGCCTAAACAGAACATGGCTAGGCAGTAATTGGAATAGCTTTGCTCTGCACATGTTACAAATTGTTAAGACATCAGGAACTTTGGAATAAGGGATCTCAACCTTCAAGTACACACTTCAAGTTTCAGTAACTGGAACGAAGCGGCAAGTGATCTGTTCTAAGTGGAGAGCAAGGGACTTCAAAAGTTAGTGGCAGAACATCAACGTGCTCTACAGTGCTTACTTGATTAATTCCACAGTTTCTGAATACATAGGGAACGGGGACTTGGATTCCTGAGCATTTTTCTCCAATGCATTCCCACACTCAATGAACGACACTACTGCATCTAGGTAGTACACAGCCTTCTCAAACCTGTCAGACTGAGAAGATTGAAAAAAAAAAAAAAATGAGGAAAATATTGAGAGGAAATACCAGAAAGTTCTGTAGTACAGACAGGCAGCAACATAGCAAAAGCAGTAAACAAAACCCAGCATAATGTGCAAACACTGGATACACATTGCAGATTTACTTACCAATGCATCTGCATTATGTTTTAACTTCTTTGCTTCCTGTAAATAATGATCAGCTGAGTAAGTCCTACAATAGAAGACACATTTATGGACTCAGACCACCTACACTGCGTTTCCTTTTATGACACAAGTTTGTTAATGTTATAGCTTTCACTTCTTCCCCCTAACTCAAGTTACAAGAACAGGAGTTACTGTATCACAATACCATTCTTGTAGATATGCAATTCAAAAAATGAAGGCTCCTCTCTGCTACCAAAGACAACAACTGCTCACTATGGGTGAAGCAGACTCTGTTAAAAGAGAACTGGCAGCAGTGATATTCTGAAAGGGTACAATGGATATATCAACACTTAAAAACAGGGCAACCCTGGACTATTTAAAATCTACTGTTTGGTCCGTCCATGCTCTGCAGGAACACACAGAGCAGGCTAGAGTTCCTCCTCAAGGAGTGCACCGTCTGCCAAGTAAATGGTGCACAGAGCAGGCAGAGAAGCACACTGCTGCAGGAACAATGCACAGATCTCCAGAGCATAAACTAGTGTTCAGTATCTTTTGTGAAGCAAATAGGACAACTCTACTCCACAGAGAGCCCACTGTGCTCCACAACTAGCATCCCCAAAAAGGGAAAGGCTCTGCTTTTCTTACCTGTCATCAAAAACAAGTTTTGCTCTTCTTGATTTTGAGCTCTCTGTAGATGGAGCAGAAACAGGAGGGCAGTTCGATGAATTGTTCAGAATCTTTTCCTGAAAGGAAAATTGTCCTCTAATCGTAAGTGTCAACATTTTTGGTTTTTTTATTTTTATATTTTTAAAGACAAAGAGGCATTTACTGCATAAATTTTTCCCATGACTTCACACTCTATAAGCAGTAAGGTCAGTTTAGTAGCTGCTTTAGCTGCCATTCACCATACAATAACACAGCTACCCTGAGGCTTTCATCTCATGCTGGCACAGGGGAAGACATGGAGGCTATAATTAAGCTGAGCCCTACTACACCAGGAGATCTCCCATAGTGCTAAATCTTGATTTTCCACTCTGAACAAAGAGGCTATATATACTTTTATGACTTCTCATGTCTTTCAACAATAAACTCTGAATGTCCCTGGCTTGAAAAGATTAGTATTTCAGAAACACCATCTTCAAGGAGAAATAACAGCTGTCCTCACAACACACTGTCCTTACTCCCCTTAATTTTACATGGCTTAACGTGACACCTCAGGCTAAAGAAGGGGCACTAAAATATCCTGTGAATTCTAAGCGAATCTGTTCTTACCAGCTCAACAGCATAAAGCAACTTCCCAGCTTCAGTGTGCTTTCAGCTCTTTGAAGTTATCATGACCAAAGGCCAACTACACAGAGTATTTCATAACCTGCCTTTATCAGATCCTTGCTAATCAGAAGGATGTCAAAGTTGCAAGGCACTACACTTGCACAGCAACGCCCTATCTACCAGTGTAACATAAAACACTGCCAAAACATGCAGAGAAATGTAGGAAGAATATACTACTTTAAAAAAGGTATGACTAAGCATTTCCGAAGTATGAAAAGAGAAACATCAAACAAGTTAACAGCTGGCTTGGGAACAGTTCTGTGCTGATGCATAAGGAAAGGCCAGAGCAGCAGCCTACGATGCAAACCTACTATCTGCAGGCTTCCTGTAAGTGCAGACACTGATGCACACAACCTTTCCAGGTTTCTAAAATCTCACAGTAATGACATGTAAATTAATCCAGCAGGTCTCCCAGTTTACATATTGCATGAACTCCACCCTGATGACTAAGCTACTTTCTGCCGTTGCTAATGGCAATTTGCTGCTTTACTCCTCCCCAAATCAATTATCCTTCCTGAACACTTCTCAGCACTCAAAGACAAACGATACATTTGGAATCCCAAAGATAAAGGTGAAATCCCTCCAACTTAAACATGTTACACTCAAATCTGGCTATACAGCAGAAATTGCTCTACACAGATACCCAGATGTCCTCACAAGTTGATTTCTGTCCAGTAATGCACGTTTATATAATAATGAAAAAGCACATTACATTTCATGACCTTACAGTATCATCATCTTATAATATTTTTGAAACCCACCAACTAAACATGTTCTTAACCTAACTTGCTTAAAAAGTGCTTTCTGCATCACCTTTTCAACAATGTTTTCTCTACTCTAACCACAGAGAGCTCTGTATCTTCCTGAGCTGGAATCAGTTGAACCTTTCTAGAACCCTAGGATGAAAAATGAGAGCTACAGCTTTGTATTTCAGCACAGACCCAGCTCCTGTTCTCCTTAAAACGAGGACAAGATCTGTACTTGCTCCAGCGACATAAGAGTAACCTCATTATTCATTCTATGTAAACAGATTTGTAGTGATATTTCTCATTAACAAATTAAACAGCAAATAAGCAGCATCTGTCATCAAAAGACGACTAAACTCACTTCAGTAATTAACATAAATATTTGGTAGGAATAAACATTAGAATTCGACAATCTCTCCCAAGTTATTTTCCAATTTACAGCCTTAAGCACCATGGTATGAAACAAGGTAAATCTGAAACTAATTACATTTCAACTTCAACTGCAAATTATTTAGATGACACTGTGCACGTCAAACTGCAAAGCCGAGAAATAAGTTCAAGGCATTCACAGAACAAGCCCTTTACCTTTGTTTCTTTAGCACTGCCAGAACCTTTGCCCTCCATCTTCTTCTGTTTAGAAGATGAGCTGCTTTTACTGCCACTGCTGCTGTCCTTACTAACATTGCTGCTGGACTTCAAGGATGACGACTGACTGACTGTCCTCTTCCGGGACCCGTGCTCTTGTTTGGAATCCTTCTGAAGGACTGGGGCAGCAGGAGATGGCAGTAAATCCTTCTCTTTAACAGCACTTGGTTTTAAAGACCTGGACAAAATGAATACATTCAGTTTTGATTTTTTTTTTTCAAAATAGAAATATACAAAAATCCAGCATCACTTTTGTTTCTTTTTTTTTTTCTTTCTTTTAATCAGACTCACACTCTTCCCCCATTTAAAGCCCTCCCTCCCCTCCTCAAAAAAAAAAAAAAAAACCACCAAGATTTTTAATGTTAAATGTAGCAGGACAGATTCAGAGGAAGAGAATTATCACCACAGTAACTAGACGTTATGAAGCCTGATTGAACTAGTTTTCACCATTTTATCTGTCCTGACCTGAAAACGCAGAAGGCAAGTTCTAACCATAAAACCACATCCCTCAACAGTTCTTAAAAACACCCTAAACACTTGTAATGTTAGAAATGAATGCCAGCGTTAGCGCCAGTCTGTCTATTGCAGACGAGTCAGCCTAACAGCTCAGAAAAAAGATGGCCCAGATAACTGTTCTCTAGAAGCCATGAGCCTTTTGGTACAGTCTTACCTTGGCTGCTGAGGACTCCTGTTGCTAATTCTGGCTTCCCTTTTCACAGAGAACAGTACACAAAATAATTATTTATACACAGGTTTTTAAAAACCATGCTGTTGCATTTAACCAAGTGCCTTTCAGATAAGCACACCAGCAACCAAAAAAATATTAGGAGTAAAGGAAAAAAAAAAACACTGCAGATGAGCATCCATTTTCTCTACATTTTCTAACAAATACAAAGAAAGCGATTAACTCAGAACGAGTTCTACCACCTGCAACCAGAAGCTGCAGCTTCTCACACGTTAGTAATTCTACAAATATTCACTGTTGAGAATGTTTTTTTTCCGTGATGTAATTATACCAGTTATCAGTTGTTTGATCTGAAATAGACTATCAAAGGTGAACCCTTCATAGTGGGGTTTATTTGGTCAATATTTTCGGTTATGGAAATGAATTTCCACCCACAACTAATGGAAACTTCAAACTAAATCAGTCTGAAGAAGCCATGAAATGTCACCCACTGATTAATAATAAAGAGCCATTTAGTTGTGGAGGAAGGGGAAGAATGTAAGGGAGAGATGGAGATGGGCATCAGTCTTCTCCTTGATCACCCTCAGCCTTCAGTGCTGAAAAGACAGGCAAGATACTCACTCCCTGCTGCTAGAAGTCTTGTGTCCTGATGGAGCTTTTTCTTCCAGTTTCGTTTTCTTGCTTTCACTGGCTCTGTTTTCATCCTCATTCTGAATACAGCAAACAAGAAACACATCCAGATAAATGTCTACATTTACAGCTCCACAGAGACAGTAATTTTTCACATTTAACAGATTTAATTCAGTGGGCATCTTGCAGTGTACAGATTAAGATCTATACAGGCCACAAAAACATTCCCTGAAGCACCTAGCTTGTATCAAATATTTGAAAAGTGGCAGTCTCAAGTTGCTCATTTTATAACACATATATCACTATGCAATACCAGAAAAATCTGCCACGGGCTTTGGTAGGAAATCAGATTTTATGCTGGGGAGTCAAACACAGGTGTCTCACGAATGCCAGAAACTGTAAAAGTTGTGAAGTCTATAAGAGATGTTGAAGACCAGATTTTTATATAAACCTAATCCTAAAGTTGAAGGGTTTAGAGGGTACACAATCTGTGCTATCTCCAGGAACTCAAGCTAGAGTGCTAACACATCTGAAGGTACAACCCTCTGCCTTTCATGCATCTCTCCAAACGAAAACGCCAATATTCCCTATTACCATGGCACAGGAATGATCAATTTATTCTACACAGAATAGGTAGACAAAGTCATCTCCAAAATTACTGAGCCACTACAGTGAGGTATGACATAGGTTACTGGGCCATATGCTTAACCTCTCTAGCAAGATACTAAAAGGCTGAGATAATAGGCAAAATTTTATTTACAATATTATTACCTGTTTATGTTTCCTTTTGCCTTTCGTAGAACTTTTATCAGAAGGCTGCTTCTGGGATTCTCTTGCATGCTTCTCTGGCACATTCTTCTTTTCCACTTTGGGCACATCAGCATCCTTGTAAGGCTTCCCTGGTATTCTTGATAAGAGGCTCAGGTCAATCTTCACAATAAGTGGGTACCTTTCATCAGGATCGCTGAGTGGTGAAAGAAGCTCTTTCTCTTCCATAGGAGAGAACATTCTTTGCCGAAAAAAGCTGTCATCCTCCTCCATGGAAGATTTAACAGGAGTCCTATTGCTCTCGGAGTATTTGGGTGTTTGTGATGAAGGAGGCAGGCTTTCATTTTCATCTGAATCAGAAGATGAGGTATCTGTTTCTATGAATTCCCTGGATTTCTGGGCAGATTTGCTTGAAGCCTTGTATTTCTTCTTCTCTGTTGTAGGCCGAGGGGAAGATTTGGGCTCTTTCTTTATATTAGGTTTTCTGGAACCTTTAGTGGCTGCCTTATGCCTGTTCGAAGGTATGTTTGTTGCCATGTCTACTGGGGTTTCACTTTCTATTTTAAGACCTCCTCTAGGCTCTTCAACAGATGTCTTTTCTGCCTTCTTGGGCTGCTTTTTACCCACAGTCCTCCTCTGTGTTGAGCTGTCACTCTGGGCAGGTGATTTCTGCCTGCCACGACTGCTCTCTGAGCCCTTTTGGGTGGGTTTGGAATCTCGCCCTGGTGTTGAAGAAATGGAGTCCTTGGATCCACTTTGATCAGTGTACCCACTTCCTGTTCCCTGATCCCGTCCCTCTTTTTTGTAGCCTTGTGAGGATGGGATATTGCTGTCCACGGAAGAAGCTGGTGACACTTTATGTGAATTAACTTTGTTCAACCAGTTATCCAGTTGCCACTTGTTTGTTGGCGGTGGCTCTGGCTAAAAACAGATTTTAGAAAAGTACTGTTAGATACAATTTCACATGGCTTCCATCTTTTCCGCAGATGTACTGTGCTGCAAGCCAAGGCAAGAGGTGCACCCGAGCATCTGAGGTCAGTAAGTAATGAAAAATGCATATAATTACAAATAGCAGTTCTCCTTTTTCCTTCAATCAGAGGAACTGCAATCCATAGGAAGCACTTGCTGCCATGGCTTTCGAGTCCAAAAGCTACTGGTTTTTAAGCTACTGTCCCCGTGCCTTACTTCTGCACTCCAACAGATAACTATGGTAAAAATCACCTCAAATAACAAGTGTGTGCTTATAGAAAGCATTATTATCATGTCCAATTACAGGTACTTCAGCAAAAGAACATTGCAGAAATGAGGAAATAATTCTACACTTGACAGATGAAATTTTTGTTAAAAAAAGAGACTGAGAACATTTTTTCTGCTTTCAAAACTCAGGATCAATGCCCAACGACAGCCCAAACGCATGACAAATCCTACCTCAGGGGATGCACTCTGTGATGGTTCATTAGCTTCACTATCACTGGAACTGCTTTCACTTTCAGAGTCTGATCCTGAACTGCTTTCAGACCCACTGTGGCTGCTCGAGTCATCCCTTGAATTATCTGCTCCTTCACTGTTATGCTGTGAAGGTTCAGAACTACTGAAAACAAAAGGGAAGAAAAACAAACAAACATTACTCAGTGCACAAAGGCATCCTGGAAGTTCTTCCATTAGGAAGAATAAAATGTAATATTTTAACTAACATTTGCTAAAGAGTTCAATGCAACTGAGCACAATTCATCTTGTTCCCCTCCCCCTTCACAATGTTGTTAGTGTAATTTGCAGAATACATGTTATTTAGCCACTGATTAAACTCTAATCACCTTCTGTTCTAATCAAAAACAAACAACAAACACTGATTTTAGAAACGAGATCAAGCCAGGAGTGCTGAGTGAACCAAACATCACTACTGTTGGATTGCAGTACAGAAAGTAAAGGAATGCCTACCTTCCAGGTGTGCTCCTTGGCACTGTCTTATCACAGTCCTGCAATCAAGAAGAAGAGCATGAGGCTTCTAGAAGTTATTTTAGAGTTGCATACATGCAATTATGTTGCAAAGTGTTGATTAAAAGTCTTAAAGACTTTGAATACTTAGCCTGAATAGTGTTCTAATTCAAAAATATGAAAGTTTAAATTCGCCTGCCTTTTCCTTGTACAGAAGGAAAAATAAATCAGTGTTCTTTTATCCAAGCTTTTTACCACAAATGTGTCATCTCAGATCCCTCTATATTCTGACAGCAGTTCTGAGATTTCCTATTTTCTCCACTCCCCCATACCATGTTTTAAACCAGATGATACAGATTTTTACTGTGCTATTCCAGAGATGTCCTATGTCCTACTACTTAACCAACTAAATGCACTATTGTCAAGTTTTCCATGTGAAAAAGTACCAAACAGAAGAACTGAGTAAAGCAGAAAAAGTAGCACGGACTACTGCTGGGTAGCATAGACTCAAAAGTTGTGTTTAATTCAGCAGGCTGAATGCCATGTCTGGCTGGGATTACACAAAATTAATACTGCCAAAGAGAAAAGAGATGATAAAAATAAAGGAGCTGATAGACTCATAGTTACAGATACAACCTGGGAGTAAGAGACACACACAGCAGCTCTTATCCCAAACAGTTGCTGCATGGAACTACGCGTGCCATGCACTCTTTAGCCAGCACAGCAGAACACGAGGGGCTCTCTCTCTAAGTGGCAGCCCACTGTGTGTGTCTGGAAGTAGACTGTTTCCATTTCACATTCAGAGAAAGCCCATTTGGAATCATCAAAGTGTGAGTCTCTAGGCACAAATGCACTGTTCTCACAAAACCAGATGATTTCCCCCAGATTTGCATTTTGGAACACCTGGAGTTTGTTTGAAAACTTGCTAATCGTTTTTTGTATCTCAATTGCAAATTCTCCTTAAGCTGTTCAGTTTGTTGTTGGAGTACTGAACACTGCTGAAGTAACAAGCTGTCAATACACTTACTGTATTTTTCTGAAACTTGGGTATCTCATGAACATACCTGCTCTCCATCGCTGTCTTCACTACTGCTAAGTTTTAAGTCATCTTTCAACATACTAAGTAAGTAAAAGGGAGAAAGTGAGACAAGTCTTTCCATGTAATTTAATTACATTCAAAGCATTCTTCTATATTCCAACAAGTTACTGTTTATACTACAGAGCTGGGTGTGTGGGTGAAATCCACAAGTTACCATTTAAAACATTTAATGTTTAAGAATGGCAAATTAAGTCATCCCTTACAGAAAACTATGGACTGTGGTGCTTTGATTCCTTTGTTCATTCCATTAAGCTTAGAAAGGAATTCCGACACGTTTTACTAATGCAGGAGGAGCTAAAACATCTGCGTTCAACCTCTTACACACAGTGGCCAAGAACACTGTTTTACACTGAATTAAGAAACATGACTGTTTTGTGTCTAGTGGCAAAAACCCAACTGTTCTACATCACAAATTTTCTATTATTCTTCAAAGGTATCATTACTTTTACTTATGCTAGTCATACATACACATACTATTTCATGATACTGAAAGTACAGGAACACAATGAAAACACAGTGGGGTATTTGTGCATATTTAAAAACACCTTTGTGACAAAGATAAAACATCTTACTCTGTCTGGTTCGATTCACATCTGGAGAAAGAAGATAAGAAGGGATTAGAATACTTCCCAGTTTCACAGTACAGCTGTTCTACTTATAATCTGAAAAGAAACACCAACCTCAAGAATCTAGTTCCATATCTATTATCTGCTCTATTATCTACCCTTACCAAAAGATGCATTTATCTCATTTTTTAATGCTTTTGGAACAGAGCACCATCGCTTTATCGGAAATTCTATTGACTCAGCAAACATCTCCTCGTCCCTCTTCCCATGCACCTCACTTCAACTAATGTTCAGTGCTAACTCTAGTTCTTGCATCTTCCTGTATCCTCCTGTTCGGGAACCAGCACAGCTCTTTCATAGAGGATTACGCTGCTACAGCAAAAGCAAAGCCCAGTGATGAACTCCTACTGCTACCATTTACTGCAGTGGCTGCCTATAAACATCTGAAACATCTCAAGTTTTCAGGAAACTGACTAAGTCTATACTAAATAAATAAATAAACAAACCACTCTTCAATTATTTTCCATTTCTCTCTCACAGACCTTTTAATCTTATTTATACTGAAAAATGTACACAGACAAGCAGAAAAACTAAACTTCATTTCGCAACTGCATCACAACAGCAAGTATTAACTTAGAATACCAGGTCTCCAGAATCTGCAATCGCTTTCAATAAGCGTTCTATCAGCTGGTATGGGCATTTGTGTTTGGAAATTGTATTTAAACAGCATTTAATCAATTTTCAGGTATGAATAAGGCAGAGTGCAGTTAGAATCTTCCTGCTGCCTTTTATTGTTTCTTTCTGATGTATGATGAATGAAGCATAACGTTAGGTCTGTGTACACAACTAATAAAAATGCCTGTCAGAATGAGTAGTACAAATTTAACTAGATCCCAAACTTAATTTACCGTCTCCTCTAATAACAGAACAGTTCCTCATCCTATTTGTGCAACTGCAACAAGCTGCTTCCAGCTGACAGCTTAGCAGTGCACATGTTTGGTAAATCCTGTCCCATCCTGCCCATTCTTACACACTGATACCTTTCTAGCTCACAAGACAATTCCTAAGGCCAAACTCCTGCTCAGCATCCTGAGCTGAGAAGAAAGCAGGGGAATGGAAGGAAGGCACAGTGCATTTGTTACTCACACCGATGTGCCAGATTTGCCCTACAGTCCCTGAAAACGGCTTTAAAATAGCTTTGTTTTTCATGTCAGTTAAGTGTAAGCATGACAAAGAGTGTGCAAGAACTGACACGTTCTAGTAAAGAAACAGCTCCTTCTGAGTCTTTTAAAGGTTGACTGTCATTTGAGAAATGTTTTCTCAACTGCTACTTACGATTTGGACTGATGGCCATTGGATGTTTTTGATGAAGGATTATATCGTTCTGGAAGGAAAAAGAAAAAAAGCACTATGCTTTCAAACTCAGACAGCAAAACAGTCACTCCAAAGTGGCCAGAAGTAAACAGGCTTAGCTAAACAAACTCAAGAATGGCTGAGCGAACAGGAGAAAGAGGGACCCACTGACGTCAGGTGGAGCCGCTCACAGACTGACCAAGTGAGCGGAGCAGAGACAGAATGCCAAGAGAAACAGCCACCTTAATCCAGAAAATCTAGAAAGCTTTTTTAAATCACTGCTGTCTAAACCAACACATGCTTAATTTGTTTCTGAAAGCATGAAAAACTGTTCTGCTTCTATCAAGGTAGGATAGAAGTGACTATCCTAAAGTAAGAGAGGAAAGATCTAGCTTAGATATTAGGGAGAAATTCTTTACTCAGAGCGTGGGAGGTTGTGGTACCGCCGCCAGAGAGCTGTGGGTGCCCCATCCCTGGAGGTGCCCAAGGCCAGGCCAGATGGGATCTCGGCAGCGTGGTCTGGTGGGAGGCTTGGATGGGATCTAAGGGCCCTTCTAACCGAAACCATCCTAGGAAAATTATTCTATTACCCTCTGCATGCTGAGTACAGGACATCGATCAGCCTGTCAGGTTTTCTTTATCTGTTTCAGCATTCCTACCTAGCTTTTTAGTGACTGAAAAGACTTTAAATCCAAAAAGCAAACCCATAAACCAAATTCTACAGTTAAAACACACACTGATATAATCTGCTTTTCAGTTTGTCTTCTTTTTCCTTCCCTGTTCTTTAGTTCCAGTAAATTACTAAGCAGAGTACAACAGAAACAAGATTTGAGGTCGTTAGAAGTCTCACAGAAAATTGAGCCAGGAACTGAGAAATGGTTCTGTGCTTTTATCTACCCCACCTCTCTGATTACATACCTAAAGATCAGTTGTTTCCAGAATTTAAATCTATTGGCTAGCTTCACAGAATTAAGTTTTAATTTGTTTCCTTAATTCCCCACTGTATTAGGTGTTTAGATTAAGCTGCTTGTGAATACCTAAGAATAAACCATTCCGCTTTTACTACTTAATCTGTTTAATCACTTTGACAGGGACAGGTAAGACTGCTGGAAGGCAACAGCACACATCTAATTCAGTTTTGCCAGCTATGTTACCTGGTTAAATGCTTCATTTCACTAATATTCAAAACGAAGATACAGCCAAATAGGAATAAAAAGTGTATTTGTCTAAAATTTGGAAATACATTCTGGGATAATACACTCAAGAACATTAGCAACCAAATTACTACTTGAGTTCTTGATCAGTTTTCTTTGATTTTTATATCCACAAGATGAAAGTGGACAAGAAAAAGGAGAAAATGCATTGTGCTTTTTCTACTAAAATACGAACACGTGTGCTTTGCTGCTCTCCAATATCCTCAGGGGTTTTCTCTGTGGGTGTTTTGTTTTCACACTCAGCTATTTTCAATCAAATCAACCAAGGAAGCCTATTTTCAAGAATTAAAAAAATAACAACAAATTAAAGATATGATTTTTTTTTCCTTTTCTAGAAGTTATGAGTGAGTTACACAACAGTTATTCACTTTCCAGTTCTCAACCAGAAGCCACAAATAAAATCAAGTGTTTGTTTGGTAGGTCTTGAGAAAGTAGGGACAATCTTTACGTACAATCCATTCCATTACCAGTCTGGAGAGGCTCATTCTCTAAAAGCCTGACTTCTTAAGGGGTACTAAGAACACTCAATTGTAACAGAAACACTGCGCATAGGAAAGGAAGCTTAATATACTTACTCTGTTCTCCAGTGCCAAAACTGGACTGTTGAGACTCCTAAGGGAATAAAAGATCACAGGAGATTTTTCAAAGGGAAGTTTAACATATCAAAAATCATGCCATAATCAAGCTATTGTTCTGACTTTAAAGGATAGCACCTATCCTTTAAAAAAAACACAACACAACACAACACAACCAACACCTACTCCCAAAGAAAAAACAACATGCCAAAAACAAAACCCAGCAGTAACAACCAACAAGAAGCAGGGAGCCTTGATCTGGGCCCAAGCTGCCTTCACCAGCTGCGACAGAGCAGTGAGCACATGGGAAGAGCACCTGAGATTCCTCATCCTTAGCTCATCTGTCCCATTGACCCATCTGTCCCTGCTTGCTTGCCTTGAAGATGGGCCACGTGCCATTTTCATACACAGCACCTGGAACTGCAGAAACTCTGTGTAACTCCTGCAAACCCTATCTTCCCTTTCTCACCTTCACCCCTCTGTCGGATCAACAGCCAAATCCTCATGTAACTGGGCAACCTGGCTGTACAAAAGCCAACAGATAGTGATAAATACCTGCCTTGATATATAATGGATTTGCTGTCTATGAATCTAGCCTTGAAAGGTAAAGCCTTGCCAGTTCTAGCACTGGCACAATCTTTGGTATTCCTGTTCCAGAAAACCCAATTCTGCCTCCTGAAATACAGTACATTATCAAACACTTGAAACATTAAACATTTTTTTTAATAAACAAATACACAGAGGGTATCGAGTTACTGAAAACCTACTTCTAAGCTAGTGTGTCATTTTAAAATAGGACCTTCCTGACCTCCTTTTAAAATGAGGACAAATGCTGACCTTACGCATAAAAACTGAGAACATTTGAGTCAATTCACCAAGCTGATAGATGTGCTCTATGACAGTGAATTGCAGGGCTCAGGGGCACAGCTGCACAGCAATCTTCCGAAGCGGCCAGCTCAGTGATGTGATGCAGTTACATGCGCAACTTCCAAATGTAACCTCATAAACACACAAAAGCTCTACCTGGTAAGGCATACCTACATATATGTAACTTCCTTTAACATTTTTATTTCAAAAGTGGCAGCAGTTGAAACAATGACTTGAATGAGTATTTTGTCAGTGGTACAGAGAAAGAGTGCAATTTTCACAAAAACAAAACCTTTCAGAGGACTTTAAGATGTTTCAAATGCCCCTCATCTATACTAACTGAAAGAAGAGACGTTAAAGTTAACCAATGGTTAAACTGCAAAGTCAAGATCGAGTTGTAGAGAAGTCTTCTTACTTCAACAGAAAGCAAAAGCCATACCCTCTTCAGAATACAAACTGATTCTTATCTTTCACACAGGTTCAATGAGTGCAAGCATGATTCCTCAGTTTCCTTTTTCCTGTCAACTTAGACAAGTAGACAAGACTGATAAAACATAAGTTAAAAAAAGAGCCTACAGTAATCAAAATACCACATATGCAGAACAACTGCACTGTGCTGAGCACAGGATGAATAACTGGCACTGTTCTCACCAATATACATGCCATCAATTCTGCAGAAAGTGCCTGCCTCAACGCTCACCTCAGCCAGCTGCCTATTCCTAAGCAGTATTCCAGTTAAGTGCACTTTGACGAGGTGTTATGCTTAAATGTGCAACTTCTTCCAAATCACTCACTGTCTATTTTACCTTTGAATACATGTCTTCCAGAAACTCAAAGATTAATAAAGAAACAAACAGAAATACATATTTTTTTCATGTCCAATTTCTTGAGAAAGAAGAAATTAAGAACATTTTAAAGGATGGAAATGTTTTTCTCAGGAGCACAGCACACTGCTGTGGTTAGATGGAAGGCACCTCACCAGGTAACAAAATCACTGCTTGTACTCTGACACAAAATGGCGGTGGGAAAAACGTTTATAGCTGATTAGAATGGTAGTTAGGTTCATAGCCAATTAGAATGGGAGTTAGGTGTGCAATTCTTATTTGTACACTTTTGGTTTGGCTGTAGTGCAGGCTGTGGTGAATGGGACCCATTTCCATACAATGTCTGACAAGGTCAGACCTCACTCGTATTTCTCAGAAGAAAGTTTCTGGATTACAGGGGATCGACACAACTGACCGCTGCCTTCACAATGACCTCAGCACAGGGCACAGAGCGAGCAAACCTGGAGACACAACGCACCTCCTCAGAGCTGCCTGCAGGTCACTGCTCGGGTACACGGCCACAGCAGCTGTCAGTGACGTCGCGCTCCCTGCCTTATGATGGAATGCTTCCCCCACTAAGAAACAGCTGCATTTCTGAATACATCCTACAAACACGCCAGTCCTCCTGCTCTGGAGTTTTTGACTGTGAGCCCACGGCTTTAAAAAGACTTACATAGGATAAAATTATAGAGTGTTAGGTCACGGGATAGCATTTTTATCAAGAGTCAGGAATCTGTTTTTCACAGCACCCATAAAACTTTTCACGACCTATTTTCATGAAGTTTTATCTTCTGATTCAAAGACTTCCTGATAATTATAGGATGTATTTATAGTAATGCAGACAGGCCCCAGTCGGGATTTTGGGGCCCTGCAAACACTCGCTGCACACCAGGAAAATGATCTCATGCCAGCAATCTTACATATAAAATGCACCCGTCCAGCAAAATGAGCCTAATTTTCTACGTGCAGGCAAAGCGTACCAGGCTTCTGCACACAAGAGTAACGCTGTGAAATGCTGCAGCATATAACTTGTAAATAAATAGAATATTAAAGAGAATGAGATTTTCTAGAACTGTGTGGCTTGATTAAAGTAAACCAGTGCTGTGCTCAGCTCTCTGGATTCTGTTCCGGGTCTGTGCTGCACAAGCCTACGGCTCACTAACTTGCTGGAATTCTGAGGAATCTCACTGCCAAGAATGACAGAGGGGAGAAGGCAGAGGAAATTACAGAGTTTGGAAATAGAGAATTTGACAAAGTTCCATGGCTAAGATGTGCAGCCACAAAGTCAAAAAGCTGGCAAAAAGTCGAAAGACTCGGCAGCCATAAATGGAATTTCTTGCAAACTCAGTGAAGAAACAGAATCCAAGGTTGACAGATTCAAAAAGAAAAACACAGCCTCCCTTTTGTGTTCAGACGTCAACAAGGCTGTGCAATCTTATGTAGTTCCTCTCTGTAGCACAAAGGCCTCTGTATTTCTGCACACCTTCCTTCCTCCTCTTCCCCCCCCCGAGTCAAACAGGCACTAAGAGAAGAACGCTGACAACACAGGCTGCTGACACCACCGCTGCCCATAGCTCTGGGCTATCCAGGCAGTGGCAGTAACAGAACCATTTAACCTCCCATCAGTTTGTGGAGTTTGGTGGATGTGCACTTACAAAACACATCCTGGAACCTTTGGCCAAAACGCAACCATGAGCTGTAGTCAGAGCCTTTTGGAAAGCTGCATTCACCCTCTGCTCTCCTGGGTAAATCACCCAGCTCCAACATCTCTCCCACCCTGAGGGAACAGTTACAAGGGGCTCACAAGAACATTTACTTACGGCCAACCAATCAAAATTACAGAACGCCTCTCTTTTCAAACTAGGTTGTTATAAAGAGCAATTCAACCTGCTTATTTTGGGGTTTAGAGCTGATTTTCAAATGGGAAAGTAAATTCAAAAACATCTTCATGTTAAGAGGACTAGAAAGTTGATGACAAAGCATTCATGTAACAGCACAAACTGTTAGGACAGATTTCATTAGAGATCTCAGGGAGAAACCCTTAAAAAGTACTTCACTGAATGGTTTGGGGAATAATTTGGATCAAACAGGAAGCAAAGAGCAGTTAAATGGTGCTAAAAAAACAGCAGTCTGGCCAGGAAGAGTGGAGTCTTCATGATTAGGAAGGCAACTTTTAAAAGACAACCATCAGAACTTCTGCAATATGGCATTATGCCACATTAGCAACCCATTTCGGAGATATGTTGAGTCTTGAGAAGAATTATATTCTCAACTTAAATCAACTGCTGGTAATCAGTAGATACAGGAAGCAAAACATGATTTCGTGTATTAGTCAGCTACCTCAAACCAAACCGTACTTGCTAAAGTTGCTACCCACAACTATCTCCCCTGCACACTCATCAGCCTACAAAATACTTCAGATTACAGAGCAGCATTTCAAGGCAAACAATCACCGATGCCAGTCTGACTGAAAGCACTGCTGCTGAGGATGCAAGATCCAGGGGGGGAGCGAGCAGCTGAGAGCCAGGAGGAGAATGAGGACCCCTTCCTCAGAGGTGTCAGCTCAAGCAGGTCTCCTGGAAATATGTCCATACTGCCAACAGTAGCAAGAAGCAACCTCCCTCAAATCAGCAGCTTAAACACTGCAGTAGTTACTAAGCACATGGGATGCTAGGAAGGCATCTTTCAGGGCAAGTGATCACAGAATTTCTTTAGCAAGTTTCTGATTTGAAAACTTTTGGTTTTTTTTCATTATTGAAAAATATAAGATATATATATAGCACTATTAAGGGACTTCAAAATTATGAAGAAAGTTCAGTTTAAGCAGAAAAGCACATTTACATTTCTTAGTATTTACCACTGCTTGCCAGATAGAGGTAAGCAATGCTTGCTTCTGCACACAATGGTGCAAAGTATTCCCCCAACCAGAGAAAAAGACACTATGGCATTTTAAAACTTCATGATTACCTTAAAGAAGGTTTGAATCTATGAAACAAATTTTAATATAAAAAGGAAAGCTATCCTATATGTGTCTTTGCAAACTACAAACATTACTCTCTATGTGTAAACCAGAGGAAACAAAATGACATTTTTTGTAAGAATGACAACATTGTGAAGTAAGATAAAGAGATTCAAGGTATGAAAAGAAACACAGAACTGTACAGAATTCAATTTAAGAGAGTTCCAAAATCTTGGCCTTTCACAGGAGCTACTCTTTTAACAGCATTCGGTATTTGATCACAACACTGACCTTTGTTGGAAAAGGAAATTTTGATGGTTCAGTTTTGCATGGTGTATGAATAGCAGTCAGCGGAGGAGGCCAAGAATGGGTCATCTCCTGTAACCAGAACAAAACAGGACAGCTATTAGCAAAGCAAAAGCACAAAGATTTCAAGTTACAATCCTGATTCGAACGGTAATTACCTCTCAATTTTCAGCTCACTGTTCATACTTCACTAAGCTTTATACTCAAATCTTAATTTCCCAAACGTATAATGAAGATTTTGCACAAAAATATTTCTACCCATGAAAACAGATATTAAGACACAGCAACAAAACAAGAAAGGCAAAAATCAATGAGATTGGTTTGCCTGAACAGAAACCGAAGTCTGATCACTTCAGGCTGTGAAGAGTGTATGGGAGATAAAGGGTAAAAAGAAGAAACCTGGAAAAGGGAAGCACAGCAAGTTGGAAGACATAAGTGAAAATCAAAAGCCTGCAGCCAGAAAGAAAGTGTCCTGTGTTCACTCAGAGCATCCCCAATAACCGCGGAGTACTGAAGATCAGAGCAAGTAAGTTATGCAAATGCTCACAGGGCATCCAATGATACCTTTGTGATAGCAGACATATGAACAGGGGTCACGTGAGGGGTAAAAAGACTTGAGAAAATAACAGCTAGAAAAGAAGGGTCTGCTGCTGGGTAGAAAAAGAAAATATTATGAGCTAAATTGATACTGGAATGTAAGGACTCTACTTTGGTGGAAGAAACGGTTAATTCTGGGTAGAATAGCAGAGGGATGAGATAGAAGAAAAGCAATTCAACGTGGATATCCAGGGGATGAGTACACCCAACAGGCACAGTTCTGCTTCCAGTGTTCCCCAGTCTACCTGCTTTAGAAAATTGAGGAGTCCTCCTGTAATGACTTGCAGTCAAACCAATTTGAAAGGTACTCATCCACTGCAGAGTACTTTCCACCTCCTTAGTAATGCTTGTGTATTCAACAAATAAGTGATGAACAAAAGCACAGAGAACTTACTTTTAGAATTTCATCCACGCAGCTCACATCACCAGATGCTGATGCCTAGAAATCAAAACTCAAGATTAATGTCTCCTAAAGCAGATTTTCTTTAAAAGATCCCAGGGGTATGAAGCAGTTAAAAATAAACTTCGGTCCTTATCATGATTCATCTAGACTCCACAGAGATACAGACAGATCTTGTTAATCCTTTTCAGCAGCGTTAATTTTAATATCAGATAGATTCAAATTTTTACAGGATGAGTAACATCCAGTTATGAAAAGCAAATACATCAGATCTATAAAACTGCCACAGTAATCTCTTACTTTTCACTTGACAGTTAAAGTGATCTTAAGCAGTCAGGGATATTAAAAACTTCTGAGAGAGGGAAAAAAATATCATAGCTTTCAATCATTCCTGGGAAGACGCGACTGTATAATATCTGAACTCAAATGGATGACCATGAATATGCAGTAATGGCAAACTGCATCATGAAGTAAAACATAAATGACAGCACGAAACTAGAAACAGCAGTAACTATGAAACTATAAATCGTTTGCATCCCTGACACTACAAACAGAAAGGAAGCAGTTACTGCATGTTTTACTGCTTCAACATCAGCACACGAAGTCCTTCAGAATATGGAAATAATTCATTTTTCAGCTCTCCTTACCTGTTTCCTGGATCTTATTTTGCTCTTTACTGAAATTCCAGGAACAAATGGCTTCTGGGTTTTTTTTTTTCTAGCCACAATTCAAACGGCACAAGATGCAATGACATTTTATTATTAAGTAAGGTACTCTCCCTGTACGTGAGCTACAGTCAATGTCTGTGCCCAGCAGTACTTCATATTCAGCATACCTGATGAGAAGTCTGAACCTTTGTCAGTTTGGCATGCTTTGGTGTTGGCTTATTTGTTTAGGCAAAGCTATCTATAAATTATTACATTCTTCAAATGAAAATCTGAGATAGACAGATAGCATCACTTGTCTAAGACAACATGACTCCCAGTAAAGACAATACATGCATACAGGTTGTCAAAATAGTTGTGAGTATCCTACTATTTTACCAAATACTGGCTATAATTTAAAGTGCTCTAGGAAAATTTTCTCAGTACATCTCATAGGCTTTGCTCAACAAAAATCACAATATCCGTATGGAAGAAGCATTTGTGCATTTCCCAGTGAAAATACAGGCCTTCACTGCGAAAGTTTAAGATGCTTTACTTAACAAAATATAAAATTTAGTTTATTGACATTTTAAAGAAGCTGGAAAATCCCAGCCCAAAGAGATTCACATTCAAGAATCCAGTAAGTAGATAACAACTTACATCGAGTGGTTGAGAAGGTATTTTCAGCTTGGTTAGATGTGCCTTGCTGCTAGGCTTCAGCTCGTTCACACCGCTGCTGTGGGTCTGACTACTGTAGTGTTCGGAAGATAACTTTGGTTCCATGGATTCCTGTCCATCCATTGGCCTTACATAAGCAGTGGGTTTCTGTAACATTGAACTGGACTTGGACATGAGCGAAGGTGGAAAAGACTGGTTAGAGTGCTGTCCACTTGAAAATGAGGGTACACGCGAAGGAGAGTCCCAGTTGGCATCCGGATCCCGGGGAGACTTTGAGCGTTGATGTTCTTTGCTGTGATGATCACTTCCATGAGATCTCGAATGGCTGGAGCTTAACGAAGAAACAGCAGGTGGTTTCCCAGGGCTGGAAGAACGGGATTTGGAGTGTTCCGATCCATGCTGGCTTTTTTTGCGACTGCTGCTGCTACTGTACGAGTCACGGTCGTGCCTCTGGCCACCACTGCTAGTGTTATTGCCACCGCCACGCTGACCGCTGTGGCCGCTCTGTAAACCCGAGGACCGTTTCTGAGACTGTGAGGAAGTGCTAGGTGCTGGTCCTACAGGAGTCCATTTGCTACTCTGATGGGAACTAGCATTATGTCTCTGATCACCAAAGAAACTTTGGTTTGATTTTTCATCTGCTGTTGATGGTACAGTAGGTTTGGGAATTCCAACAAGCTTTGGTAGCGATCTATCTCCTATAAGATCATCCATTTCATCATAATTACCAAGCATGCTCTGAATGCGACTAGATAATTTGTCTTCTTTGCTGGTCTGTGAAAATCATTAAAGAAAACGCAAATGCAAAACACGGCTTTAAAAGTCACAACTTCATTTTCAGTTAATTGACTTGACAACTATTCTAGTTAATCTAAATTTCAAGGCTAAAATCATGGCTAACTTCCAAGTCATTTTTTGCTAGGGTTTCCAACTGCCAGGTTTTGTTCTTTAAGCAGTAATTTCACCCCCTGTGGCACACAAAAAAGATGTACTTCAGCAGCACTTATCCTTTTCTTATGCTGATCTCTAATTACTCAAAAATCACATGGGCATTTTCCACCTTTCCAACCCAGTTCATGGGGGAAGCTGTCCCTCCGGGTACAAACTGACTGCCCACAGTTATCCATAGTGCCAGAGCCATGCAAGGAACAGAGATTCCCCCATCATTAAGTCACATGTTCTAAAACCTTTTAATATTATAAGAACAGCACCAGCTCAGACAGATGGCAGATAACCTGCCCAACCTGCCCTGCTGACAGAAACTCACCAGAAGGGTCAACAGTACTACTGAGTTATTTCTCTACTCGACTTTCCGAAAACTGGAAGATATTAATCTTCAAAGTCTGTTTCTGATCTTTAATTTTTTCATTAATCCTTTTTCTCTCCTTTTCATGTTGAACTCTTACATGTTGAAAAACCAACTGACTTAAACAGTAGTAAACATCTGTCTGTCTGCTTCTAACAAAGAGGTAACTAACAACTCTATTAAAATCTTTGATCAAGTTTAACACTAAATGCAACTCTGCCTAGCTATCATTTTCTCATTTTATTTCATATGGCCTACAAAGTATCACTGAAGAAAATTTATCCATCAGTCTGGGAAGACACAAAAATACCCAGGACATAGAACTCAAAGAAAAGCATTACTTAAAGTACTGGTTTTTACAGAGGCAGGAGAAAGGAAGCAAACTAAAATGTCAGCCATATCTATTTATCAAACACTACCACAGGCTGAATGAAAGAACTGCCGTTAGCAAATAAAACATCGCTGCTATGTGCTCTTCTGCATTCGTGCCCCCTTAAAACTGCTCTCTTGATTGCACATCAAATGAGATCTCCAATACAGAGATCCACCCCTAATTAGCACCATCTTAGCAGACACTGAGAAGACACCCGTTCATAGAAAATAACAACAAAATCCCTACAGGCACAGAAGGGAAGGAAAAGGAACAAAATACTTTGAAATACTTCACACTTATTTTGACAGTTTACAGAAAGAAAGCCAAATTAAGTGTCTTTACTGATGCCCAATTCAGACTTATTCTCTAAAAAATGAAGCTGCTCTTAAAAATCTATATGGTCAGTACAGTTTTTAGTCTCATGCATTAGAAGGTAAAGGAAACAGGCAAAACCAAGTAGTCACACAAGTGAAAAGTATTAATGAAACGATCCAAAGATCCCTGGATCTTAAACCCCTACAGACCACGAGTCACAGTGACCCAATTCTCCCCAGCCAACCACAGTAATGCAATTCTTTCCCTCTCTCTGTCCATCTTTTTCTCCCTCAAAACTCTCTTTTTTTCCCCGAGAGGCATGTGTAGAGAATTACAGCTGACTTCAAATAAATGGCTAGAGA
This sequence comes from Gallus gallus, assembly GCF_016699485.2. Taxonomy (NCBI): domain Eukaryota; kingdom Metazoa; phylum Chordata; class Aves; order Galliformes; family Phasianidae; genus Gallus; species Gallus gallus. Next base: position 16,714,482 of record NC_052544.1, read on the forward strand.
ACTTTATAAACTCAGTTTTGTTATTTTCTTATATTGTAATTCTTATTCTGGGCAAAGAAAGTGGATTTATTTAATCTGCAGCCAAATTCTAGGCCTCCAGCCAAGTTTCAACAGGGATTTTAAGTAGTAGTTCCGTACAGCACCACTTAAAGTTGACCAAGAATACTTGAAACAACACTAACCAGTGCTTCAAAGAATGTATTGGTGAGCTGCATGCAAGATTTTAAGAACTGCAGACACCGTCACCTTAAGGTCTATAATGCATTGGCCATATAAAGCTTTACTTAGCAGTAAAATAATATCAGCTTAACCTCACAACTCAGTTATGTAATTTTTAATTGGTATTTATACTGGAATAACTCTTGTTGCCAACACAGTTATAGGAGTTCTTTCCTGCAAAACCAGTTGGGGTTTTTTGCGTTGTTTCTTTTTTGCCATCCAAATCAGTTTTACTGCATTCCAACCAGCTTTAGTTAGCTTCATACTTGTGGGATTTAGTTATCAGGCACAGTAAAGCGAAGGGAGGACAGGAATCAAACAACCACCTCACAACTTCCCTCCTGCAGGAGAAAAGTCTTCAGCTGCAATGTCTGACCTCTTGCAAACAAAACTGTGATAATGGAATGGTTTTCAAAGCGAGTTTTGAACTACGTAATGAAAACCTTCAATGGTACCACTTAAATGACCACTGCAGCAGAAGCAGAATAAAGGTTGTTTTCTTTTTTAAAAAAAAAAAAAATATATATATATATTGTCTCATTATCCCTTTTCTCACTTCAAAACAGTCCCTGCTTCATAAGCATCAGTACAAATCTGCCTGTGGAGCTGGTTAGTAACTGTCCATCCTTAGTTTCAATACTTGCTTAAATGCTGGTTAAGGTGATAACTGGGACCTAAAAAGATTTCAGACGAAAATGGATTTGAAGTACACATTTCTATACAATTTCTGCAGCTGCAGGAAAAAAAAAAAAAAAAAAAAAGCATTTGTAAAAATGGCACAAACTCACAACTTTGTATGGTTCAGCAAAGAGAGGAGAGTTGGGCGGAAAGGCTTCTTCACCCTGCTGGATTTCTTGATTTCGCCTTTCCCTTTCTTTCATACGCAGCACATTTCGGTCTTCACGGTTCATGTTGCTGCAAAAAACAACCAACAATTTCCTGGTCACAGAAGGAAAGAGGAGGACGGAAGCACACAGTTACCCCTGTTTAGCTAAGAGATCCCAGGTAAGAAGCCCCCGCTGACTGCAGCTCCTCAAAACTGAAAAGAAGTTTGTCCAGCTTAAAACATTTCACATTTAGAGCAGCTGTAACCTACAATCCGCTTCTGACAGGGACAGCTTATGCAGTTAAATAAATAAATCAGAGTCCCCAGGCAAATAACTGGAAGTTGGAGCCTTCAGCTCTGTTGGCACTGCGATTCAGCAGTCAGAGCTAGTCCAGGTTCCAGGAAATCCAGAAGGATCGGCCCCTCTCATAGCCCAACAGACAGCACACATCGCTTTACAGTGCTCTCCTACTGCAAAAATGCAGATCAAAAAAATAGAAGTCTCACGTATTACAAATCTTCCTTGGAAGTCTGGTCTTGCTGCTTGCGTTAACAGCAATGTGTCAAACTGTAGCAACACCAAATCTAAAAACAAGTCAGCAATGATTTCCTTTGAGGTTCATAAAGCACCGGGACTTACAGGAGTAAGGGATAAATAAGGTCTCTAACTCTTTTTGTATGTGCCATACTGTACTTTGCATTAAGAGATTTATAAAAGTGCCTTCTTGATCTACAGAATTACGGTGGGTGCTTCCAGAACATAAATACTGTTCCAATTTAAGTGTAAAATGAAAAAGGTGTCTGCTCAGAAAGTCATTATTTCATGTTTTCAGACAGCTGACCAAATATTAAAAGCACAGCACCGTAAGCCTGCCACTGAGCTCATCTGACAGCTCTACAAAACCAGCTATTCCGTTCTATGCAGAACTTCCACCTACCACTCAGCTTTTTAAAAACCATTATTCGTGCTTTTCACCTTAAAATCCTTTGAGCCTTTCACTGCAATTTCTTACTCACTTGGCTTCATTTTTCCTACTGCTCTGTCTATAAAAAAAATCCACAGGGACATCAAAACCAGAAGAAATCCCCAGCGTGAGTTTAAATACTTGATGCTTTAGGGTGTGAGTTTGTTGCACTTCCCTGAAATACCTGCACTGTAAACAAGGTAAAAGCATCAGCACAATCCAACCTGATGCTGACATCAAGCCTAGGAATGGGCTAACTTAACGTACATCTGAAAATCACTTCTCCAATTGTGCTAAAATCAGCTGAACTCGTGCAACTGCAAATGGATGCCAGTCTGCCTGCTGAGGGGGCCCTGCACACTGCCATGCAGCCAAACTACCAAATTTTCACGGTAATGGCAGAGCTTAAACCTGCTTTGAAAGTTGGAGGTATAAACAGCTGTTTGTTTTTTTTTTCTCCTTCAGATCTCTTGTAAATCCAAAATTTAAACAGAAACAAATTCAGACTTAATTATAGACAGCGACCTGTTAAAGCCAACCGTTAGGATCTATGCTGTTTTATTGTCAAAGGCAAAATGTCAGGCAGGGAACAGAGTATCCTCACCTACCCCCGAGTACTTCACTCACATAACAGCACTAAGAAGTGAATCATACTCAGCCAATCCTTCAGAAGATGATAATTACACTTTACAAGTAGAGAGTTACATTTTACCACCAGGCTCTTCGCTAGCTCTTACAGAGACAAGCATCACCTTTCAAAACTGTATCAACATCTGTCGCAACTCTTTTGCTGAGGAAACACTCAGCGTTGGTAACAGTGTCACACAACAGGAACATCGAAGCAGGGACTCCTTCAGATCAGAGCGGAGCAAAACCAGACCGAATGCGACTCCCTCTGCAAAATTAGTTATCCAAAATACTAAATCGGCAAAGTGCTGCTCTTAGCACTCATCCCTGGCCTTCTGTAGCACACAGCAAGTGAAAAACACCTTCACGAGCAGTCAGTTGTGCTGTATGGCACTGGGGGAAGGTTTACTTTATGTTTTTGTTACGGAGGAAGGAAGGGAGGGGAATCGGTGATTTGAATGGGATCCAAATTAGACTTCTTGATCTGCCCTTCCAGATCTCTGCACAGAGATATTTTAAGCACCCGCAGCGTGTATGAAGCTATTAAAATCACACCATGTAAATCATGTAAATAAATGAATTCAGCACGTGCTGATTTGGTGGGCTCTAACACTGTGTTTGGGACAGTTTTTTGGTCACAGTCATCTCTTGGTTGGACTGGATGATCCTGTAGGTCCTTTCCAGCCCTGTGATTCTGTGATTCTCTCACACAGCCATGAAACAGCAGATAACTTCGCCTTTGTTCAGGCAAAATAAGCAGTAGTGGTACCCTGAAAAGCAAATGACTACAGCCTGCCTAGTGAATCAATACTGCTAGCAATTAACTTCAGCCTAAAGGTATTGCAAAACTGACTCTTCAGAACACATGCAATTATGTCCATCTTTTGCAGTCTGCTATCCAAAAATATACTGCTGCCATTGAGGAACGATGAGGACCTGGCAGTGCTGCCCAGAGCTGTGGGTGCCCAGGGCTGGCTGGATGGGCCCAGGGCAGCCTGAGCTGGGGGGGCAACCAGCCCACACCCACCCCTGGGGCTCAGGCTTCTCCTGGAGGGGGATAACAGCCGCCAAACCCCCACCTCCCCAACCCACCCCCAGCAATGGGACCGCAGCTCTCTGCTCCTCCCTCCCTGCATGCCAGGCCTGGAAGACAAGAACTCGTTGGTTTGTACCTGCTGCTATAAACAGGATCCTGCTATAATTTCCCTTTCCCTCTTCCTGGGAGGCCTGAGCGAATGTGAGAACTCCTAGCAGGATCAGAGCCAGGCTAAGGGAGGCAAAACTAACGCCCCGCTGCAAGGACCAAAGTCACCTTAATTTCCACATCTGGAGAAAGAAAAGTGCAAAAATTAAAAGAAATTAGAGAACAGGCCTAAAGCACAGCACAGTATTTCCATTTTCAAAGTCTAACTCTACATGCTTCAGTCATTATTTTTGCACGCAGGTAGCCATGCTGCACCCTGCACAGTGCACTCAGAATGTGATCTCAGCATGGAACGGAATGCATCCAAATTCTGTGCCTCTCTTCTCCAGCTCACTTTGAAGAGCTGAAAGAAAGCAAGCACTTCAAGCAGGAAATTCACAGAAACGTCTGATACCAAACTCATTTGTGTTTATTCTTTACACGCTGTTAACTGCTGATCTAAATGGACTGAGCAGAGTGTGATTCAAATCATCCATACTAGAAATGTCATTTTCATGTCTTATAAAGGCAGTTTGGTGCTGCTGCTCACCCCAGCCCACGAAGGCCGTGGCCTTGGCAATGGCTTGCTCAAGCAATTACAACCTTGGATGTTTCAAGCAGCATTACGGAACTGCTGCTCTGCCCTGCCCATCTCCCTTCCCACCGCTCCAGCCCCGGGGTGTCAGGACCAAGCCCATGTATGGGAATTCTGGATCACGTTCCCAGTTTAGGAAAAAAAAAAAAAGAAAGAAAGAAAGAAAGAAAGAAAAAGCCACCCACACATCCCTGGAGTTCTACCAGCAGTGCTGTTACAGAACAGAGTGCCTCGGCCAAGCGCTGGGTAAGGTGCAGGACTAGCAGCCTGCCCTCTCATCCCCCCGAACCACCTCAGGCATCAAAGAGCTGTCCTCACATGAGTTCACCTGCACCGCCCCAGCAGCAGCAGCAGCTCATCCTCCTGCACTGCACATGGCAGCCATGGCAGGGCAGCGCCCGCTGGGAGCCCTCCCTGCACACCACACAACAGTCCCAAACCCACGGCTGTTCAGTGCGGCCCTGGTGGATCTTCAAAGCGTGTTTACAGCACCAAGACTTCCTTTGAGACATCCTCATTTATATCAAGGGCTTTCTTTCCCCCTGTCTGAATCAGCTGCATAAGCAATAGAAATCAAACAGCTCACGTATCCCGTACCGGCTAATGGGCTGTGCTGAACACCAGTTTTGTTTGACAACATCTGCCCGTGAATGATAAAGAGTGCTCAGAGAGAACAGGGAACAAACACACGACGTGCAGCACTTGTGCAGGACGCAGCCAGCAGCACGACATGCACGCAGCTCCCACCATGACTCTTCAAAGAAACCAAGCTGGAAATCCTGTTTATAACAAGGAATGATGTGTTTTCACAAAGCACTTAAAAAAATCCCAGAAACTGCTTCAGTGCCGCGTCCAGTTTCCTCCCAGAGATACTGCTCCCTGCACCCAGTCTGACATCATTATTGAGCCAGTCACTAACATCACACAAACAACCCCCAAATTACTGTCAGTTCAGTATGAATGTGCTCAAATAGGAGCAGTAAGAAAGGGAGAAGTTTAATCAAACAAACACTAAACAAAAAGAACAACGCTGCTCCAGAACAGCAGCAAACACACAAACACCAATGCACAGAACAGTAAAACACTCAGAACTCATCACTAACAATGTAATACTTACCAAATAAAAGTGAACACGTAGTCTCAACTCACAGCTTCCTACACTACGGTAACGGAAAAGAGAACTGCTGAGAAAACCCACAAACCATTTTCTACAGAAGTGCTCCAGCCCTGCACAGAGCAGCACAAACTCCAGGTGAAGTTTAAGGATAACCACAATCTCACAAACACAGAAGCATGACAAGCGCCCAAGCAGCCTTCGCTGAGTTTTGTAACCCTAAAGTAAGAAGTGACAGAGAATTTAAACGATATTCGTGTGTTAAGAAGCAGTAAAAAAGAAAAAAAAAGATTTCAAAGGAATGAAGGGTTCCATTTTACTGCTCTCCCTCGCACCTTTCAACACAATGGCTGAAGTTTTCCATCAGCTCTAGTTAATACAGCACTGGTATTCTGCCGCAAGGGAGGGGTATTTAGTTTGGGATGGCTCCAACTGCAAATGTTATCTGCTCAACAGGAGGAAAGGTTGGCTAAGCCAGAAGTGCTCTGAAGTTAGAGCTCAGCATCTCTGCATTCATGGTAGGCACACACACAGTGAGGGCACCACTGTGCCTGAACCATAACCTCATTTGGGTATTTTGATGAGAATGAAGATTTCCTGGTTTGTTTTTAAAACATAATCCCGTTTCTAATGGAGATATCTTTTCTTCCAAAGTTTTGTCAGAAGGTCTGTGTTACTGGTAAAAAAAATAAATACTGGTAAAAAAATAAGTACTGGTAATATAATACAAATACAAACCAGATTTTCACCATTTCAATAAATTCAGATGTTTCTAATGTTTAACTATCCCGTACCCCACAACAGGGAGATGACAAAGTAGTGTAAGAGCTGAACACCTTTGTACATATAGTCAGGGTGGCAGAGCTTTAAAAAAAAAAAAAAAGAAAGAAAAAGAAAAAAGAAAAAAGAAAGGAAAAAGTTGCCTTAGGTTAGGTTAATATTTGATGAGAACTACCAGGGAGGGAAAGCAGTTTGCTACAGGGCGCTGCTCCTTCCTGATCAGCTCTGAAACTGCAGAAATCCCCAAGAAAGCACTATGTGCCTGGACTTGCCACTGCTTCTCAGACAGAGAACACAAATCCTTCACCACTCTTAGCTGAGGAAAACCTCTGTACTTTTATAAGAGCAGCTCATTAATTCCAGTGTCCCAGCCAAGTGAAGATGCAGGTAATTACATCCCGCTCCTTTAGTTCTGGCTGCCAGATTCCTCCCTCCAGTCTATAACACTGTATTGGATTACCCACGTATCAAATAGCTAGCATGTTCTATTAGAGAAAGCACCTCCCTTCAGTGATGGATTAAAGAACTATCATGATGATTTGTAACTCAGCAATGACTACAAAAAAAAGGACTTGGGGATCCTTTAGAACTCAAAAGGCTCTGGAAGCATAACATACTTTATTAGACAAGTTCAGGTGAGAGATGGATGTATTACTCATCGCACCCAAGATCCAGCACATAGATGCTAAGATAATATTTAGATTAAGGTAAGCACCCAGCAACCAAATGTTAGAACCCAAATAAAATAAAATAGGCACATTCTAATTTCAGCAGCAGAGCTCATTTAAAAAGAAGTTTTAAGGCATTCTCTAAAACACACTATTAAAATAGCCTAAAAATGTTTACATCCAACAATTTACTGAAGGATTAAGAGAACCCAAACCGCTCCTTCTTTAAAACAACTCCATATTCTGTGCAATAGTACTACTGGGCAGTGAAAACATCTGGGTGCACCACCACCCCTTCCCCTGGGTTAACCTTACACAGGCGTCAGTGTTATTCTGTGTCACTGTCGAGGACGAGCTCTAAGAACAAAGCAGTGATTGCAGCTCATCCCCAGCTCAGCAAGGCACCCACGAAGGGACTGCACATCACCACCAGACTCCTGCACGAGGCTGGCAGCCAGCATCCAAAGCACTGTTAGAAAGAAACGTGCCCTATCTCCTATTGAGAGAGGAAAAAACAAATGCAGATCTGAAGTGATCGGTTTTGCTTGGCTTTCTTTTTTCTATTCCTTTTATGGACAGGATGAGGCAGCAGCTGCTCGGCTCTCCCAGCTTTCTTTTCTTCCCAGGCAGCAGAGATGCTTGCAGGCCACCAGCGTCAGTCCCTCCTTTTTGTCCTGTTACTACAGAAAAGGGTACAGAAAGAGGGAAATCCAACAACTGACAGCACAATGCCCTGCTCCCCCCTTCTCTTCCGGAGAATGCAAACAGCAGAGGAAGGGGTCATTCAGCCACCAAGCGACCACACGCATGGAGGGCTCAGCAATAGGGATGGCTCAGCAATAGGGACATTGCTCCTGAAGGCAAAGATTGAAAACTGCCATACAACAAAGCCATCATCTACCAAAACTGCCATTTTCCGCATCCACCACAACTCTAAGCCAGGGTTCCTAGGCAGATAGGATAAAGTGGCTTCAATGAACTCTTGCAAGCTGAGCAAAGTTCATTTCTGCTGTAAAATGAAGCAGCATTTTAACTTCACTTCCTTTCGTATTTTCATTTGTTTGCTTTGTCTTGCTGTAACAAAACCACATTTGGGGATAAAACGCTTTCTTAACCAAGCCAATGAAATCCAGCTCCGGTATCTTATGTTCAGAAGAGAACAAGAAAGTAAGCACTACAGTGAGGATCCATTGCAGCAGAACTTTGCCTTCTGCTGAGAACACACTTTTGTTTCTCTCACAAATCTCAATTCAGCATACTTCACCCCAATTTCATCTTTCATTCAAACAAAGTCCTTCTCATCCCTGCAGTGCTCAACCACGAACAGATTCTACAATTTGCAGGCCGTGAAGATGGAGCACCATGAACACAAAACTTCGACGTGCAATTTCTTCATGTCCACACAGGCTAACCAAGCATATTATAATAGTTTCCCAACAATATTCCACAGTTTAATTGGGCAGAAACTTAATAACAGAATTCCTGTGCCTACATGCTCTTCTGTTTAAAGTTTGAAACAAAGAGAATTGGTGTTCAAATTGTATTAAGCAATAGCTATTCAGAAACCCAGCATTAATCCGGCTATTAGAGTTCTGACTTCCTCACATTAATTTACTGTCTTATAAGGTCTCATTACATTTGAGTATTACGAACTCTACAGCATTAGGATTAAGAAAGGATCTTTGCAGAAATCCTGATAAATATGTTCTGTATAAGATTTGAAGCAATACAGAACGTTTTAACAAAGTGCCACCCAAACAAAGAGAGCGTTAGGGCAGAAGGGGAACATCACATTCATTACAAGGTTCACCTCCTCCTCCTGTTTTACAGAACTACAGAAGCAGCAGGAGTGAAAACATTATCGCATGCATTACGCAGGTTTAACTGCCATTTCCTCCAGTCCTACTGAAAGATCACCTGTCTGTGCTTTTTTGCAAGAGATTTATCTTCCTATCATAACCAAGACTCAAGAATTCTGCTGCAGAACACACTAAAACACAGTTCTGAGATGATAAATTCAGCCACTGCATTAAGCACCGAGGTCCCACGTAACTGCTCCCAGCTGTATGCCCTGCTCTGCACACTGCACAAATACTGAGAGCATCTCTGCCCCTGCTCAGGGCTGCTTCAAGCACAGCTCACTTTCTAAACACTTTTATTTGACACATCTTCACAGCACAGGCATCAGTAACAAAATACTGGGGGCTATTAACCCACCCTGTGCCCAGCCTTACTGAGGACTTTGCACAAAAAGTGGATTTTTCATTTGTGGTGCAATCTTCAGGATCCACAGGTGGTTCAGGAAGCAGCTCACAAGCAGTAACTGAGCCGTGCAAGGCCTGTTAATGAGGACACATCTCTCCCGCAGAGCTGGTTGTGCCGTGGGGCAGCTGCCCTCCCACCCCGCCCCCCCAGGCCCTCTTTGCCATCCTGCCCACTGCTGGCACCGCACTCCCTTCAATGCATTTCCTGGTTTTATTTCATACTTCTTTCAATGTTCTTATTACCACCCGCTCGGGCCGGGCCCTAACGCAGCAGCCATGCACTGCAGTGTTACCGTGTTCAGGCACTGAGAGGTGGTGCTGCTGAGGCCCAATGCAGGTACTGCTCCTCTGCAGTTGGCGGCTACAGCCCCCGTCCCACGGGGCTCCTTCAGAGGGTAACAGCAGCCATGAAGTGCCTTCCACATGAAGTTTTTGGTCTATTCAGAAGCAAACTTAACTCCTTTGTGTGATAACCCAGCACAGGTATTGTTGTGCATGCTGTTTCTGGGCTGCCACTCTTAACGTATTTCTAATTGGAGTTGAGCAGCCCGACAAACAAAACTGCAGAACGTACAATCCTAACGACATACATCAATTAAAAGCAGCGAGACCCGATGAATCCTGCCACTAGAGAGAACGTTACAACTTCCCCTAGCATGAAATTAAGGAAAAAGGCAAGCGGCCTTGCAAAACTCCTGCCAGAACTGGGCGGAATTTTGAAACCCTTAAAGCAACAGGCCGGGTTAGGCCAGAGCCCTGCAGCTGTGTCAGCGCGTTATAAGGCAACAACCCCATCCACAGCGCCTCAGCTAACGGTACAGCTGCTCCCAGGTGTGGCAGGAATCACACAACACGCCGCTCCCTCTGCAGCCCCACAGCCACGGGGGGGGGGGCAAAGCAGCTCAGCCCAGCAGCCCAGCCTTCCTCCCCCATCTGGCACAGGAGGCACATTCTTAACTGATTTTGTCAATTAACTGGATCTATCTACCGTTCAAAATCAGCACGGTACAAGCAAAGAGCAATTTCTGAATGTATGATTCATGGCTTTCTTACACATAATAATTTAAAAAATATCGAGCTGCACACTGGGTTAAAACAGATTGTGTGCTCTGTGTTTGTACTTAGCAAGAAATCACCCCATTGCACCAACCAATGAGATTCAAACGTTGTAGTTCTCCCAAACAGAAACCAAGATGAAAACGTACTCATTTTTGCCCACCTTTAGTTTGCCAGTAAACCATCCCCAGCAGCACCCTACTGCTCTTCTGAAGGAACACGTGCTGCTGGGTGCCCGCAGCCCTCGGCTCCAACCCAGCACAACGGGGTGTGCCCAGGGCTGATCAGCTGCAGGAAATGACGCCAGGGAACATCAGTACACGTCGGCTCAGTGTGGCTCCTGCTTCATGTGGCTGTAAGAGAATATGGGACCTTTTCCTTACAATCACAAAAACAATTACAGGAACCAGAAATGAGAGGTAAAGGAAGCAAGAAAAGTCTTTCTCTAGGAGCTTATTAGCAGTTAACAAACTTAAGCTGAAGACTGCTTGAACTCCCAGCAAAAAGCATTTCTGCTAATTATTGACTAAGAATGCGTCACAGCACAAACTCCTCACTTGTATTTCTTCCTCATTAAACTTAATTGGTACAGATATTTCAGCAGAACTAATCCAGGAGGAAACCTTTCACTCCACCTTCTACAGGCCACGTACACCATCACTTTCACCAGTGGAGATCACCACGTTCACAATGCCAACCCATCCCATCTGCACCGTCAGAACAAATGGAATCGCAGTGCTTCCAAAACTTCACCGGGCACTCGGAAGCAATGCTGAACAGGAGCAGCAGCCCCACTGCCTCACACCTACAGCCAACGCAGCCCAGAGCAGCTATGCACCATCCCATCACCGGCACATCAACCACCGCTGCGCTGGGAGGCTCAGTGTCAGTCTCAAAAAGCAGCAAACAGAAAACGAAACAAAACAGCAAACATCAGCAGCACCCACACAGCCAAACACGCAAACAAAACCTGCTCCAAACAAACAAACCTATCAGCAAGCTCTCTGCCATATGGGACCACCCAGCACATCAAAAAGAGATGTAAGATAGTAAAAATATCATGCCCATTGTATCTCACCTTGTCCAATCTTTATGCCTGAAGGCCCCCAAAGTTAGGCAAATAGAACAACTGTATCTGTATAAAATCAAACATTTTCCAATCACAGCAGCTTGCACTAAAGCTACTGTTCTCACTCATGCCAAAACAGTCCCACCTGCTACACTGACTTCACCAAGCACTCCTCCTTTCACACTCCTTTAATGCATTTTTACTCCTTTTTTTCCAAAACTTTCAACTTACAGGCTCAATTTTTCACATTTGGACTTTGACCAAGCAATTTTTTAATTATCTTTGAATAAGGAAATGTTTATGTTAATAGCAATGGAAAACTGGTAATGAGATCTTCAGATTTTGTCAGAAAACTATGGTTTGTATTCCTCTGCCCACAAAGACGTAATGTTACACAAAACCATTTTGATGTGGCTTTTCTGGATTTCATTCTACCCTCCCATACAGGAAAATACTCTATTAGTTGCTCTGCAGCCAAACTATACAAAGAGAACTGTGGACTCTTATCTGCTCATCCAACTTGCTTTAATGATTTGTGCACATCAAAGTCTGATTAAAAGCAGTTAAGCACTTCCATCAACAAAATCTTTTTAACGACTTCAGGAAATTAAATTAAACGCAGAAATAAGGCTATGCATGTGAACATACAAAAGTGCATAATTTTTATCAGCTACTGAGCTTATAGTAACATTACAACAGCTAGTGACATGCATGGAAGTACACATTTAGTATTCTGAAGCATAATTCATATAAAAATATTTAATATTTACATTGGTCATCTGCAGCAGTCATTTCACATAGGCTGCCTGCAGCAGAACCTCAGCAAGGCAAGGAAAAGGGCACGCTGCATCTGACGGCTCCATGCAGCCCTACAGCAACAGAGCAGCACCCACTATAAATGTCAGCTGCAGTAAATAACGCTGTCAGAGCTCGTCTCCAGATTTCTGCTGCTGGAGGACCAGTTATGCTCACATTGCCTTACATGGCTTCGGGGTGGCTGTGCGCTTATCTGGGAGCGTGTGCCTGCCTGCGGGTAGGTGCCTGCCACCCCGGGATGCATGCTGGAAGGGCAGCAGAACGGCTCCTCCGTTCTCATACCCGTGGCCTCTGCACTTGAAACACACTCCTATTATTCACATTGCAGTTTTGTCACAGTTCAGCTCTTGAAAAGATTCCTATGTACCTGTAGTACCACGGTGAGATGGTGGGAGAGAGTCGGTGTTCAGCAGCGTGAGAATTCAGGGCATTTGGGAAGCAAAGCTGTTAAGACAAGTACCTCGTAGGGAGCACAGCCCACTTCACCTCGCTGAAATCTTACAAGCTGAGCTAAGGACAAGCTTATACAATTCTTCCTGTCTGAAGAGCACTTTATAACTGGTCACTGGTTAGACACACTGCATTCTCAGCATTTGGTTCTAATAATTAAATATATTTTCAATTTCTCTTAAAAATTGCAAAGGTTCATTTTGAAAAGGTAATTCAGGCAGGAATCAGAAGAGCAGCACAATGCTGCACTGCACACAATCCTGTGCCAACACTCTCCTAAAGACCCAAAGAGGGGAAACGTGGAGGCACAGCCAGGTGGCTGAGGCAGGAGCTGCCATGGGGGGTTGGATGGGGCGGGGGATGGAGAAGCCCAGTCAGGTCAGGGTGGAAGCAGTGAGGCTGGGAGACAGAAGCCTCTGATATCACTGCTGGCCAAGTCCTAATTGTGAGAGGTATAAAACAGCGCTGTATGTGTAGCTAATAGTTAACAAATGCAGATACAGCATAGCAAAAAAGAAGCCACAAGACACCAAGAAAGAGAACTCAAGTCTCCATTGTTGCATTGTATCAACTTAGGAAAATCCCAGAGCTGCCCCAACAATGACTGCCTGAAGAGGCCACGCTCTGGAAAAGAAGCAGGTGGTGCTTTAATGAAGTTAAACACAGCATCACCTGTAGGGGAGGTCAGCAATGCCCACCCCCACCTGCGTGGCAAACAACATCAAGCAATGTTTAATCCAATCCAATTACACCAGGCATCCACCTTTGTCTCCTGAAGACTACAAAGTTATGGAGTACCAGAACCTGGATGCCTCCTCATTTTAACACCACATACAGAAAAAGCTTTAAATGCACTGAGTTTGGAATTCACTGTGGTTTAATGCAGGTGCTCCAACATCTCCCAGCCACAAGAAATTCACTCTGAAGAGGCACACACAATTCCCTTCTGCTCCTCCACTATAAAGCCACCAAACTTGGCAGCTGAGGACAGTTTCAAGTCCGGCCCAAAGGATTCACACCTTAAAGCCACCTTTAGAAATGGCAGATAAGGAGGGAAACATTGGTCTCTTACATGAAAATAACCACAGTACCAGCTTTGAGAGAGCTGCAGCATTATGCCAGCTGGCTGGCTGCTACGGGTAGTCTTTATTCTGCCCTGTAATTGTAAGGAACTACATAGCAAGAGACTGCTCTGGGTTGCAGAGGAGTAGAATTATCAGCAGTGAGAGCTCTAGAATAAGTCTGTACTGAAAAACACAATCACTACAGGATAATAACATTAGTAAAAATACACTGTCAATTTGTTTAGTTCTAAAACTTGGACAGCTAACATGTTTGAGTTAACAATAATTGCTTACTATCAGTAATCATAAATAGAAAGGAAGATTAACTCGATAAAAAGAGATCAATAAATGGGGTTTGTGAGCTGTTCGGCCAGGCAGGGCTGGGGCTGCTACCACACCTCACCAGGACCAAGTGCAGGCCAACGTTAGTAATGAGCTGCTAACAGAAGAAAATTAGTTCAAGACTTCAGGGCAAGAACTTCTCCTATTCTGTGTCTGTACAGTACGAGCACACAAGAGTTTTTTTTTTTCTCCTGTTGGTACCTGGTGCTATTAATAAACTGGGTTTCACATTCGTCAGCAGGAATAATTAACAAATCAAGTAAGAACAAGAGACACGACAACTTGAAGAGCTACAAGCCAATGCACTTGGGAAGCAAATACAGCTCACCACAATAGGGAAAAAAGGAGGTTTGAAACAAAGCTGGAGAAAGAAACCTGGAAAGCAGTAAGAACTGGAGAGCCTGGGGAGATGGCAGACACCAAAGGAGACACGAGCGCATGACGCAAACAATGCTGCAGCTACATGGGAAAATGGGATTGAGGACTGCACGTACGAAGCTGGCACGACACCAGGCGAGGAAGTGAGCCCTGCTCACACAGCACTGCACTGCGAGGCACCTCCGCGGGGTCACAGCCACCGCCCGCCCCTCCCCAGCACCGCCACACGGCCAGAGGTGAGAAACCCCGCAGCAGGGCTGTGTACCTCCAGTTACAGAGTAACTGCAGCCAGAGAAAATCCACCTGGATCTCCAGAGGAAAAAAAAAATGAAGCGTCAGAACAGTACTGCTTTAAAAACATTGGCTGACTAAACTCAGGAGAAAAGCTTTATGACAGGAAGGAGCCGGAGCCTCTGCAGTTATATTTCCTGAGCTGCGACAGAAGCCCCAACGTTTCACAAGGTAAAAGTCATCCTGTCAGTCCTGAGTAACTGCAGAGAAGGAACAACCCTGCAAGAGAAGAGTAATTGCTACATTAAGTTATTTCGTCTTTGCTTTTGCAGTTCCATCAATTCAGTTCCTTATTTTCTTATGTCAATACAGCTAGCAATACATTTTATACACGTCTAACGCTGCTCTGCCAAAGCACAAACTTCAAGTTTTCTGACTCGTTTTCAGACCCTTCATGCTGTGGCCTCTCCATCTCCTCACAACTTGGAGGTTTTCTGCTTTAGAGACGCCGGCACCAACATCAGCTGTCCCATGACACAACTCCAAGAGACACACTGAAAACAAACAAGCAGGGAGGCAGCACAGCCGGGTTTCGTTACTTCTCAGCCCCCATCTGAAGGTAACTGTGAGCTCATAGTAACAGCAGAGAAGTCTGCCCATAGAACACAGCACACACGTGTAACAGTCTGAAATTACACGGCCGACAGCAATTACTGCAGCAGAGAACAAACCTCACAGTCACTGAAATCTCAAATCTATCCTGACGCCCTCAGACCCCACACACGATGCTGTGTCACTTTCTCCCAGCTCTGCAAACACATTACTGCTGATTAACGTGGCCTCCTGGAAGATCCTAGTGCTCTTCCCCCACTTCCTAACAAGGACAAATCTGCCTGCAGGACAGCCACCCATTTCACCTCTCAGCACTCAATGTTCAGCCTCAAACGAGGATATCACTTACTGCTGTTTTTGCCCTCAATACAGCCTTCTGGTGATCTAGAGCAAAGAAAAAGAATAGTAACAGCTACAACGAACTCTCCAAATGAGAGAATGAGCACGAGGGAAAAGAACAGAGGCATTGAAGCAGTGATGAGCAGTTATGGCCACTCTCACAAGCACAGACAGCATTGGGCTTCCCCACCCACCACCTGATCAGAGTCCTGCCTGCTTCAACAGACACAGCGCACTGCCCTCTCAGCAAGGAACACACAAGCTGTGTGTCTTCATTCGCATCCGACATCCAGGAATGACCACTGTGGAAAACAAAGTGCAACAGAGCAGCCTTGGCAGCAGCTGGGAGCTTGAAAAGGAAGGAGGAACTGAAGTGTGCTTGCCAACTTATTATCTACCAACTGTGAGGTCGGGACAAACTTCTGCTGAAAGTATTTATTTACAAAACCTGAACAATGCAAACTCTATGGTGTTTGCAGATTAAAAAAAAAAAAAAAAAGTGGCATCCTTTCTTTAAATAGTTGGGTTATAACCTGGGAAAAACACATTCCATATCACTAAAAAGACAACCAAGAAATATTTCACTAAAGTTTTATCAGGTTCACACCATTATAACTGGGAAGAATGCAAAACACACAAATATGAGCTTTTTTTTTGGTTGCTGTGTGGCTCCCTGGACAAAACCGATGAAGAAAACCAACCCCAGGTGCTCCATTTCCCTCTCACAGTGTTTGAGAAAAGCAATAACTGAGAACTGGGAAGATGCTTACAGAAAATATCAGGGACTTTAATCCGTTTTTGAAGCTAGAGCTGAACTTTACTGTGTTCCTTCATGACTTAGAACAGCATTCAGCAGAGGAGAACTTGCTCTTGTACAACGCTGTAGAACAAATACAGTGCAGTTGGGAAATCATAAAAGATAATATCGATGCATTAAGAAAGCCAAAATATTCACGATGCTCAATGGGAAAGTTTCCCTTCCTGTTACTGGCAGCAAGAACTCCACAGTCACCATCACGAGCTGCTGTACAACTCACGTACCATTCCCACACACAGCACTGACGTGACTAAGGCCGTACATCGCACACCTCGCTGCGGCACAGGACACAACAGCAGCACTGTGATTCTAATGGTGGTTCCCTCATTAGAGGAGATACTGAATGCCACTCCTTCCATCGCTGGACTGGACCCTATTTCACAATAACGCCTCAGGCTGCACAGCACTCCCTTACACAGAAGCGTTCAGAAGTTTTAAAGAAACGTAAGGAGCTGGAGAAGCACTTCTGAGAAGTTCAGTAACGAGAAGGGAGTCGGCAGAGTGTGAAAATAAAGGCAGACACTCGAGGAGAACAAGTTAATTTCCAAGAGTGTCAGTGCTGAGTAAGTGCCTGCTCTGCTTGCAGGAGGCAAGTGGGAGGGCTGACTGACATCAGTGGGAACACAGCTCCGTCAGCGCCTTCGCAAGGAAATGATCACACAGCAGTGCGCTGGAGATGGGCTGTGAGAGGGGCCCACAGGAGGTACCGCTCTCATTGGGGTATCAGCATTCCAGAGCAAGCTTGAGGCACGGGTGTGAGCACTCAGATAACTTTAGGAAGTTATGAAGTTTACCACTTTTCCATTTAAAGATGCAAACAGAACAGTCAGCAACTGAGAGCACCGAGCCCCGCAGCCCAGCACCCAGCAGCGTTGGCTGAAAAAAAACCACCTCGTCAACCCGGGTTCAGGAATGTTAGGTGACAGCTCTCCCGATTACAGAGCATAATGCGATCCTCGTCGCGGGTGATGCTTTACGTAACAGCTATACCGGGAGGATGTGCGGCACACCAACGACCCGCAGCCCATTCCGACCTGTGGCAGCCCTACGCCAAGCGATCTGCCACGACCGCAGCGGCACACAGAGCGGCACACAGAGCCCCCGGCCCTGCCCCTTCCCCGGAACCGCTCAGTGCCGAAAACAGGGAGCGAAGGGGAAGGAACAAAGCCCTGACGTCGAATCAGAAAAAGGATTAAACCCCGCGGCCCGGAGAGGAGCCTGCCCGGCCCCATTGGCACCGGGAGCACCCAGCAGCATCCCGAGCGGACATTTTAGCGACGGCCCACGGGGTTTCGCTCCCCGAAGGGCCGGGGATCGCCGGCGCAGCCCCGCGGTGCCCGCTCGCCCCGTGCCGGAGGGGCCGGGGCTGCCCGCGGCGGGCACAAATGGGGGCGGCGGAGCCGTGAGGAGGGCAGCGCCGGGCAGGGGCCGCCCGGGGCGTTGGGCCGCTGCCGGGATCCCGGCCCGCCCCGCCGGGGCTCCGATCCCTGCGGGAGGCGCTGCCCGGCCCGGCGCGTCCCCACCCCCGGCCGCGTCTCACCTCCGTTCGCCGCTCCGCTAGGCCTGGACCATTTCCTGGCTGCCGCCACCGGCCCGCCGGGCGGAGAGGAGGAGGAGGAGGGGTGCGAAGAGCCCCGAGGGAGCGGAGGCCGAGGGACGGGCCCGGCCGCCGGCGCGGGACGAGGCCCGGGGCGGGAGGAGCGGCTCACAGGCGGGAGGCGACGGCGGCTCCCCAGGGCTCCCGCCGCTCCATCGCGGGGTCCGGGGCCGGGCTGGCGGCGAGACGAGGTCGGGGTGGGCTGGCGACGTCGGCCTGGGCGGCCCTGGGCCCGGCTCCGGCTGCCGCCCGCCCTGCGCCCGTCCTGCCGGGCCGCGGCTCCTCCCGCAGCCGGGCACTCGCGCTTCCCGGCAGCCCCCGCGCCGCCGCAGCCCCGCGCCGCTCACGTGACCCGCCGACGGTTGGGAGGGGGGAACTCCGCGGGCACGTGACCACGCCGGGCGGCGTTACGTCACACCGTGTCACGTCGCGTCACGTGACGTCACGCGCCGGGCCGCACCGCACCCAGGAGCCGGGCTGAAGTCCCGCTTACGGGACTCGTTTCACTCCCACGTCACTCCGAGGCCGCGGCCCGCCCCGCCCTCAGCGCCGCCCCCCGGGCCGTGCCGGGAGCTGCGCGGCGCCGCACGTTCTCACGTCAGCTTCACGTCACCGCTCCGGAGTGCGCGTTCACCGTTACCGGCCGGAACGCGTTCCTTTAAGGGCGCATTTCAGCCCGAGAACGGATTCTTGTAAGGCGGAACGTGACGCGGGGCGCAGGAATGCTCGCCAGCCTCGCTCAGCGCTCCGTGACGGGGGGCCACGGGCGGCTCTCACGTCGGGCTCGCGGCGGTACGGAGCCCCGCGGCTCCGCGCGGCACGGCCGGGCCCATCTCTGACCTGCAGTAACGCACCTCGGGACGTGGATTCGCCCCAGGAAGGGCTCTGACACGCCGACGTCCCGTTACGATGGCAGCGTTACTCTAAGCGGCTGTTACCAAAAGAGAGTGTCCAAAGTCGGTGATGGTGGAAAAGCCTGCAAGAATAAACTGTGTAAAAGTTCCCACGTGAAACAAAAATAAACATGCAAAACCTTCCACAAACCAGGTCCGAAATGCAGTGGAACACAGTTCTACTTTGTGGCCATACTAAAAAAATACATTTCTTTGAAGTGTGCAAATAAAATGCAGCAGAACTGTAAAAATAAATACATTTTTGCACAAGTGTAATTTAAACTCCAGCGTTTGGATAGAATCATAGAATCGCTCAGGTTGCAAAAGGCCTTAAAGATCATCGGGTCCAACCACAACCTGACCATCCCACCCTAACCAACCACCTCTGCTGCATCCCGGCCCTCAGCACCACATCCACATGGAGTCTCTGACACTGACTGCAGGGAACCTTCCTGCAAAGACGCTGTAAAAACGCCCAGTAGGGTTAAGCCTGGCGCCATCTGAAATACATCAACTATTGTTACTAGCAGTTACATGTGAGCTCAGTTATGAAACCGAGATATTACTAATGTTACTACGAAGTATGATGATATGAGGGTGAACTCTGCCCTGTCTGAAAGTTAGGTGCAAACAGCTTCCCTACTTTATGGGGGTGGGAGGGCACAGGCAGCTTCTATAAGCCTCTATAAATAGAGGAGCAGAAAGTAATCAAAATGCTTTATTCCTGTTATGCCTCAATCATGTTTTTAAAGTTATATTCTGACAGTGACATTTTGGTGTATCACCTCTCAGAAGCCAAGCTGATATTCTGCGTTATGCTGTGTATTATTCCTATCACCTTTCCCCACACACACACTTCTTTTTTTTTAACACATCTTGAACAAAATCAGGCTGTGAAGATCTGCCTGACAGTACTCCCATCTCAGTGTCTGGTTTGAGACACATCTTGGATAAATGTAACTTCATAAAGCAGATCACATCCACAGGGCTTAGGTACGTGGAATGATTTCTGTATAAAGCAAATCCATGCGATAGCTTTACACTTGAATATCAGGCTGTCCCCCCTTCTTTTGCTCTCCTATCACTCAGCAGTGTTTTTCCTTGAAACGCAATGCCTTTTCCCGAGGCTGTTTTTCTACCAGACTGCATCAATTGCTTCACTTCAATTAGCGATGGCAGCTTTGCTTGAAAAAGGAAGGATTAAATTGAACATGTTCCAAGATACACAACTCTCATGAAAAAATATACATGCTTGGTAAATAACTACAAAAGGGGGAGGGTTGCTTTGTTTGCTTTTAATTAATGCCTTTCTGTACTTAATCTAGAGCTCTGAAAGACAGTAACTAAAGAAATACCTGTCAAAAAGAATTGGAATTGAAGCATCTTATGACAAGGTATCAGGATGCAGTGTGTTGAAAGGTGAACTGGTAAGGAAGGCTCTTCATATGCTGGTGGGTTTTAATCTGTAAAACAAGATATACAAACATAAATTCACAAAAATAAAACATTGTACTTAAAAGTAAATACCCAAAGTGAGAGTAGGGAGCATTATGGCTGGTCTGGGACTTTAACACCTGCAGGCAGCATTTGATATGCAGTTAAAGCAGTAATACATCTCAGTCTCCCCACTCATAACTCAACTAGAAATGAAATTAAGGTTTCCTTAATACTACCTGTAATTACATTACCTTTTCATACTTCCTGCTAACAGAACCTAACATACACAAGGATTTCCTTTGCCTTTATGAATGGACCCAATTTAGCTGGCTACAGACTCTGTAAATAGGAGGAAGAGACCAAATCCCTGAACTTAATGACTTGCTTTAGCACTTAGCAAGCTGTTTGACAATCATCAACTTTCATTTCTTGGCAGAAGTGAGTTAATGAGGAGTATCAATACACTTCTGATGAACCACCTATACAAATACTAGCAGCATCACAGATTACAGAAACAAACATACAACACGGTCTTAATAGAGTGGCAAAGATAATTCAGACTTGATCCCCTGTCCCCTCCCTACGTAGCTGCTGTTCCTCATCACAGTCCCTCTTCAAATCCACACTGCTGCTACTGCTGCTCAGCCCCTCAATGCCACCCAAAACGAAAGCCTTTATTCTCTGCACATGGTCTCCATGAAAATGGGCATCTTATCCCTCTTCCAGCAGTCCTCCATTCCTGCTGTGCCCCTACAATGGAAGTCAAGGCTGCATTCTTCCAACAACCTGCTTCAGTCATCACACACTTTGCCAAAGCTGTCCCAGGGCTGAGATTAGGGTCATCTCTAAGAATACAACTCTCCAAATGCCTTCCTCCTATCACCACCACCACCTCTTCCACACTTCACTACTGTGTCACTTACATTTTTCATTGTCATTAAGCAAAAGCAAAACTTAGAAAACACTGTTTAATAATTTATTAACCTTCTCCCATTAAATAGTACATTCACTAAGGAGGACTTCAAACAATTTTCTGGTAATTTTATTTACAAGTCTGCAGCGTTCTGTAAAACACAGTAATGATTACAGACTAAAACACACAACATATATATTTTCAAACATTTAAATATAAGCACAGTTTATTCAAAAGTAATACTAGACACTACATTTTCCATAAAAATATAAAAAATAGTTTAGTTACTGTATTTTACCTAAATCAAGATATTTAAGAATTCTTCCACGTGTGATGTCCCCTCCCCCCAAAAAAAGGGAACTCCAACAATAAGAAATCCAGGAGACAACATCACAAATTAGAATACAAATGCCAACTGCTCAGATCCACCAAAAGAACACAGAAGTTTCAATCCGTAACCAGCAGTAATTGTTCTGCAGCATACCTGGGATTTTCCTTTGCATCAATTTGCATCTCCCATTCTGGATTTTCAGAGAGATGTCCGCACTCCCACAAATGATGGGCTGATCATACTGCAGACCATAATGCCAGTCACCACGTGCCCAACAACACAGATTGGTAGTCTTGCATTACACAACTTTTTTTTTTTTTTTTGCAAAAATATCAAAAGAGAAACTCTCTCCTTTGGGAATTCCATTTAAAGACAACTCTTCTCCTCACTGAACATTCAGTGAAAATAGCCTTCCTCTCTCCTAAAAATAGTGCTGTTTTTGTTTGTTACTACCATTTTTACTATATTGAAAGCTAATAGTTCTGAAACACACCTACTCAAGCCCTTCTTTCAATAGGAAATGTGATTTACAAAAAAAGGCACAAAGATGGAACTCCTATGCAGCATCAGTCAATCCTTCCATTGTGCACTGCTCCTCTTTCTTACACAGACATTGCTGCAAGAGACACTCTCTCAGAAAAGTACTACAAATACATGAACTGCAGAAACAGGTGAAGCCTTTGTACAGTACAAGTAGTATATTTATCATTAACAAATGAACACTATTGAAAGTTTCATGTTGCAAGTAAGATTCAACCTGGAAGCATTGGGAAAAGCCACCAGAAAAAAGCTCAGCAGCATATATTTGTTAACAGTGAGATGGAAGGTCCTCTGTGTGTAACACTCTGCATTTGATTTCAACGATGACAGTGCGCTACAGGCAGCAGCGTGAAACTTTTGCTTCTAATAGTTTAGAGGATTTTCTACATGTAAGTGAAGTTGCCATGAACAGAGTAGTTTATATGATGCACAGCATGATCTGCAATAAAAAGATTTTGCTTTCCAGCATGTAAACATCCAGGTTACTGGGCCTTAGCTCATATAAACAAATCTGATGATAGACTTTTAAACTAAAAAAGTAAGATTTCCCATAAAACCTCGAAAATACTCTTTCAGTAAGTTTCACGTGCCATTTAATATCTTTCATGTCCTATGAACTACACAGAACATTTAGAAAGTTTTAGCAGTAGAAATGTTGACCAGTTAAGCTGTTTGGCAACCACGTGCTCAAAACCTCTTTGAAGAATGTTATAATTTACTCAAGAACAGTTCTTCACTGTAAAACATTATTTTTTCTTCTTTTTCTTTGGTGGCTCATCATCAGAACTACTGTCTGTGCTGCTACTGCTACTGCTGGAGGAACTGGAATCTGATTCAAACTCTGAAGATGAGGAAGTACTACTCGAGGATGGAGAAGATGAGGACGTAGAGGAGCTCTCATCACTGTCACTATCAGAAGAAGAAGAGGTAGAAGAATCATCACTGTCAGATGAGGAATCACTAGCCGAACTGTCACTGCTGCTGCTACTGGAACTTGTTACACTTTTAGATCTGAAAGAAAACAAATACACAGATAAGAACAGCTCTGCTACAGACACAGTGTTCTTTATGCTCTGTTGTAATCCAAAGATCAATTAATTGGTCTGAACATTTCTGGGCCTGAAAATTTAAGAATCTTCCCTCCCTCCTTATCCTCCTCCCAGCTCCCCCCTTTATTCTGAAAGAACAAATTTTAGCTATTTGATCAAAAGCAGAAAGACACCATGCATGCGAAGTAAGTAGTCCCATACAACATCAAAGCAAATGGAGGACTACAGGGGAAAAAGGTAAGTGTGAAAGTTGGCAAGGCTCATAGGAACAACTAGCGACTTCATTGGCCTACCTCAACACAAGAACAAAGTTGCATAAAAAGCATGAATGTGCTGTACTGCTAAAGCTTCAGGCAGAAACAAAGACTGAATGCCTAGAACTGTAATAACAAGTAAATTTTGGCTATCTAAGTATTGAAATTTCCATCATCAATGATTTCAAAATGTTAGAACTGTGCTGAATGGAAACTGTTCTTAGATTACTCCTGGCAAAAGGAGCCAAACTTTCTGCAATTACACGGTGCTTATGTTTTCAGGGTAGGAGAGAAGGTGTGGAAACAGTCCAGGATAAAGACATTAGGAACACTGGAAATTGGATTTGTGCATGCTCTGCAACTTCATTTATTCTCCCTCCATTTCTAGCCCTTACTGTAAGACAGCTGTTCTCAAGACCAAGGCCTTTAACGTAATACAAATGAACCTCTGAAGTTTTTGTAATACATCTGCCACCAGTTATCTCTCTCCTTCTGTGCAGATATAATGTCTGTTTATCAAAAAATCCGTAAGGTCTGGTTAAATATAGACTTTTTGCTGATGTAAAACTAGTCACAAAATGAGAGAAAAGGGTCTATTTTAAACTGGCATTTGGCATTTTCCTGGCAAATTGTTTCTATCTAAACAGCTTCACTGAATTTCAGACCCATTTATATGGGTAAGAATCTGACAAAGGATGTCCCAAACAGTGACTTTAATCCTCGCCTGCCCCAGTCATCTTTCACACCAAACAATTCACAGAAGCAGATCTCAGACCTTCAATATTCAGCTTATACTCTGAAACCTACTCATAGAAACACAAGATGTAACACTTCATACTTCCACCTTGAGAAAAGCAATAGCTACATCTGTGAGAAGAGCAGCAAGCAGATACTTGTTTGCAGATGATGCAATATGTGGCCTGCTGACAGTTACAGAAGGAAGATGGTCATGGGATCGAGTAAAATTCACCTATTTTATCTTATCCTAATTAGGTAATGTGACATCCTAGATGCTAATGATTGGTAGATTCCAGATTTGTGGGTACACCACTGGAAAAGCACAACATTTCTCCAGCAGATAAGCATTCATTCACCTCACAACAACCTCACAAGTGTTAATAAACTCACGAGTTTCCACGCACAAAACATGGAACAACTGCTGTATTTTGTAATGCATGCTATCATTCTTCTCAGACTTCATCCTTTCTAACTCCATTTATATCATCTAACAGCCCCTGGTGATTTTAACATGCTACTTAAATCAGATCTGCAATGTTGGGCACAATTACCTGCATGTTTATGCGCTGTGTGACCTGAAGGAATGAGTGAATTAGGACAATTTTACTCTTTAGATAGGTAGAGTTGTGCGTGATTCATTAAAAAAAGCCCTCCGTGAAGGAGGCTTTCAATTAACAAATGAAGGATGCCACACAGGAATGATGAAGCCAACATACACACAGAAGCCAACCCTGCACCACCTAAGGTTACAGCATTGTACAACAGCAGCTTTGCCTGTTCCTGTTTTTCTGGTTAAGCCTGCAGGTTACTGCTGATATCAAAACAAACACACACTATGTAAAAGGTTTGTGCTCTCTGCCAGAACCCAAACCTTTGGCTTTTTTTTTTTTTTAAATCTGGAGCCTGCATGTTCAACAGTAATGCTTTGCTGAATTTTCTGCATTTAATTTTTCCTGGATCACAATAAAGAGACATAAATCCCACATTATCTCAAAAGGAATTTGTACTGCTGGATTCCATACTTGCATAAAAACAGGATACCAATTTGAAGAGAACAGAAGTTCTAGGGGAAAAAAAAAAAAACAGCTGAACAACTTCCTACCACAAATTCTTCTACTCTTTTTAAATCTGGCAGCCCAAATCCTCTGAAATACAGAATGCCAAGTAGAAGACTGCAGCACACGAGAAAGCTGAGAAAGGAAGGAATCTGAACTCCATTGTTTAGAAATCAGTTGGATTTATGACCTCACCATTTCCAGGTAATTCCAACAATAAATGGACACTACTGATAAAGAGCCCTTCAGTAATCCTGATCAGCGTCTTAGTTCTGCTATCAAGCATTCCAAGAAAGCCAGATCTAACAACAACCTCATATAAAGGCTTGTTTTTAAAAACTGCTGTGCCTTATTGAACGACTGACACACAAAGCAAAAGGCTTTTTCTCAAAAGCCCCCTGAAATTGTTTTTAGATCAGATTTAGAGACAGAGGACAGTCTACTAAATGCAAAGAGACAATGAGGTGATTAACGTACAGACATGCCCCACGTGCCAAAACTAATGCTCAGCAGGAGGACTACAGCCAGGGCTCAAGCTGCTCCTGAAGGGGTTCTGCTAATAGAGATTGAAGTGGATTCCCGAGCCAGCATTACTACAGATTTAAAGGAGGAAGAATGTCCTAAGAATTTTTGGCTCAAATTACTATTTCATTTCCAGGAGTGAAGAATGGGAGGGGGGATGGGAACAGAATATTTACCTCCCAGATTTTTTATTATTATTATTTTCAAGATACTTATTTCATTATCTAAACAAAGCTTCAGAGAGACAGCTGTTAAGAAAAGGGGATGTAAACAACAAAAAGAAGAACAAGACAGAAAGGTGGAACAAGTACATACTAGAAAAAGTATGCTATTCCTGCACATTTAACTACTTGATGAACTTTGAGGCAGAAACAGGAAGATTACTAACTACTAAAGCAACATCACAAAGAGACAGAAGAATCGGTATGAAAAAAAAAGAAACAAAAACCAACAGAAGACAAAGGTTTAAGAGTTTTAGGACAGGGAAGGGTGGAAATTCTCCCAGATATCTGCTACACAAACATGTATAAAGAGGCTAAAAGCAGTAGCATCAAAGTCAGCATTCACAACTTTGCCTTTCAGTTTCTATATACACCCCATCCCAAATTGCCTGCTGCAACATCCAAGTACAAGATCACACACTGAAATAACTGCACATCTTGCCATCATTACCCACATACCTTTTTTTCTTGGTCTTCCTTTCTGCAGTACTTTCTCCAGTGCTAATTAGAGGGGAAAAACAACGCTTTTGGTTAATGCATAGGAAAAGTAAATATTTAGCAGCACAGTGGAGCTGAGGTCAATATCAATAAACTGGTATCCCAGTGGCAGAGTTGTGCTGCCCAAAACTCATTCAGTATGCATTTTCAGTCATTTTTCAAACTAGAAGAATTATCTACAAATCCAGGAGAGAAAAAAAATAGCAATTCATCTCTAATTTTCTGTGGTAAGCATGCTTTATTCTTTTCTTTTTTCTTTGTATTATACAGATAACTTGGGATAAGAAAAGCAGAGGAGATAAGCATACAGAGAAGCCCTGCCCACCCACATTTCACAATAACTGCATTGATTGAAACAAAGGATTACAGGATGAAATTAGGCTGTAGCTTTCATCACATTTCTCACAGGCACAAAAGGCACTGAACAATCTATATTGACCCCACCAGCTATTTGTCTTTCATATTCCCATGTATTCATACACTCACGGAAGGTTTTAGTAGTAAATACCACAGAACAAAGTTTTTTTTAAACAAACTATCTTAAGAGATTTTTACCGGTCATCAATTTGGGATTTCTCTTTTTTCCCCCCTCAAATATTCCAGTTAAGTTTACCAGTTGCAACCCTGTCACAATCAACTGTCAGAACACAGCACGTAACTGACCATGGAATGAACACTGATTAAAGTCATTCCTCATCACATATTTACAAGGTACTTAATGCACCTCTGACACATAAGGAGATTGTATGTTCTTTCACGAAGCAGGATACCTTTTCCTCAGCTGAAATTGTTACTGAAAGCCATCTTAAGTACACAGAACAGAAAGCACATAAATTGGAAGAGCTGCTAGTACTGCTAAATAATAATAGAAATCAGAAAGCAGCATGTGTTGAGAAAGACTCCAGAAAAGGGTAAGAACAGGAAAACATTAAGCATACTCTACACTATTTCAATAGAAGTACTCAGTGCCATTTGCACGCTGGTAAAACGAGATTTTGCAAATTTGTATTTTCATACAACCATTATGAAAATCTCACAAGTATCACACAGAGGAGTTTTCCACACCCTCACAAAATCCTGTAGGCAAGAGGATAATTCATTAAACTCCAAACTCTGAACCAAGTTTGAATCGCTCCTGTATCTCTGCATATTATTAACATTTCCATTATTAAGGCTGTAGAACCCTACCACAGGCAGCCAGGTACCAGAGCTACTGTGAGTACACAGTTACACTCTGAAGCACCTTTAGGAAGGCCTGTGACTGAGCCAGGCTGCTGTGGTACAGCTCTGTGCCTCCCTCCAGCGCTTCAACACTCACATAAATCCAGGAGTTTGCTTCTCTATGAAACTACACAAGTGAGAGTGGTTGATCCCCTGCAGATCAAAGCTGCTCCACTACATTTGCTTGTTTTCCCGGAGGCACCACACTGCGTTTGCAGAGCCATAAATAAAACCACAGCATTCTGGTTTCAGTTCAAAGTGGCAGTAGTCATCCAAAACGCCTCGAAAGGAAGCAAGTTTTAGATCCTAAGCACTTAGGCTCTAGGAGTGCTTATCTACACTACTACAGGTTTAGAACTACTTCACAGTTACTCACTGGATCAGAATTTATTTCAAAATCAAACGTTTTATAGTACTCTTAACACAAGACGACTCCCACTTCAGTCAGTATTTCAGCACTCTGATTTACATTCCTGTCTCAGCTGAAACAGCCAATGAGGACAAATCAGATCACTCTGACAGAGGTCACCACCTATTCTCTTCTTAGCAGATAACAGAGCCCTTCTGTAACTCACTTCCTGGTAGCACTGATGACCTATGGTCAAAACACTGAGCTGCAGGAGGCAGTGACAGGAGGTGTGTTTTCAGGTTCTCAGGATCAATACACAACTTAGTGGGAGGTCTTCACACTGCAAGGAACACAGTGCTGAGAACACTCAATAATCTAACACTCATCTGTTTGCACCTTTATGTACGTAACAGTGGACCCTCTGCCACCTGTAAGTACAGTCTAACAGCAAAAGCAGAAGTTAAAAAACTGCTTCTAAAAATATTTAGCTCCACACAAACCTGCTTGGACTGGTACATGAACATATGAAATGGAGCTACTCAGGAATCAGCATTCCACTACAAAATGTCTCCAACTACTTTAACTTTAGCTTAGCATGCTTTACTTTTTGCCTCAGATGCATTTGTGGAACCTGACTGCACGTACATCACCCAGCACACACAGTGGTTTTAAAACAAGCACTGCAGTGTCCAGAAGAAATGACAAAAGAAAACACTCTGGGGCACCAGGTTTCCCACTCTCACACCAAATTACCTCTTCGTTAATAAGCTGAACATTCTCATTCTGCCAGTCTTACCTTTGTTGCAGCAGTAGTTGCTTTTCTTTTTCTTTCAGAATTTTTGCTAATTGAGCCGTCCTTGAAGGTCTGTGCAGGTATTTTCTCTTCCCTGTGCATTCATACGTCCAATGTCCAAACTCTAAACATTTTTGACATCTCACGTGCTGCTTGTTTGCCTCCCTACAAAAATGCAGAATTGCTTAAGTGACCGATCCCATGTCTGTCTGTTCTACCTACTGAAAAAATATGCATTTTCTTTAGCATTCAGAGTCTTCACAGTATGTGTCATTACGGTTATAGCAGACTGATGTCCATGGGTGCTTTAGCTTACACAACTTGAATCAGAACAAGAACAGTAACACCAAATACACACAGGACTTTGGCAAACATGCTATTGCAGTTACCAAACTATTCTCATACTAACTATTTATGCAAGATGAAAGATGCTTTTCCTCTATTCCAGAGCTTCAGCTTAAGCCTTCTTCTGGTAAAGTAGCAAATGCTGAACTATGACACTGGCTGTCAGTACACTGATCAACTGCACCTGAATTTCTTTTCTCGCTTGTACACACTTCTGGAAGTCTAGCTTGCACTCTTCAGTTTCACACACTGATCACCCTACTGCCAAGCACTTCCAAATCCACTCAAAGCACTCAGGATCTGAGCAAGTAAAAGAGCTACTCCCAGCTGCAGCTTATCTGAATTTCCCTAAGATCTATTAAAGCCTGGCAGAAGGTTGATTGCAAGAACGATCAGATTCTTGTTCACTTTCTTCAGTGTAAATCAACCAAACACCAGAACTGTAAGTGAGCATTTTATGCCTGCATTTCAATCTGCATTCTCAATCTCTAAATTTGATCAAATTTATCTCTAATTTAATAATCTAATTTTTATCAAATTTGATCAAAACTGAGAAAAATTTGTGTATTCAGATTTCAGCACTTGCTTCATGATTCTGAAGCTGTTTTATTTATTTTAAGAACAGCTGCTTTTGTATCTCCTCACAGATATACTCCTGCTTTACAAATAGGGACACTCAGAGCACTGAAATGACTCACTCAAGGCCATATCACAAATTACTTCTAGAACCAGTGAACTCTGCGATGAACTTTATGAGAACTGCTGTACCTTATTTCTGCCCTTGTATCATGGCTTCAGCACCAAATTACTCATTTTTCAAGGCCAGGACACCTAAAACAAGGCCTGCAGAACAGTTAGCTTTGTCTTGCCTGGGACTTCTGTCTCTGCCACCACAGTTGCACATAAGCAGAACAAGGAGACCTTCTCTGCTTCATCAACAGATGGTGTCACAAACCAGCCCAGACCTGCCTCCACAGGAAGAGAAGTTCAAAGCAACAGTAACACAACTCCATATTTCTAGGGCTTTAATAAGGCTCACGTGACTAGGGCAGAGAATCCTAGGCGAGCTAAAATAAGATCAAGCCCTGAAAGCAATGTAATTACCAGGAAACAGATCAAAAGACTCAGCAGCTACAGGGCTATAAATACCATCTCAACACCAACACATTTTAGTGTTAATGAAAAGCATGAGATTAAAGTAATCATTGAACACAGATCAAGGAATGACTTCTTACAACTTAGGAGAGCAAGTATTGCAAAAGTGCTTTGAAACTCCCAGTTACTTTCCTGTGGAAAATAGGAAATAAGTTATGGTACAGAATGACAAAGGAAGGGGAGTACTCCTTTGGCCGGACAACAATAACAACAAACACCGTAAAAAAACACACACATAAATTGTTCTAAGGAGAGGGCAGCAAACAAAACCCCCACACAGCACACATCCTATGTGAGAGGAATGCAGGCATTTACCTACTCAGCATCAATAAACCAAAGCGTTGGGTTCTCCTCAGCGCAGGGTTTGGCAATCAGACCCCATCAAGACTGAGAACTGCTTGAAAGCAGCACCCATTTCCGAGCGCAGGACAGCAGGGCACCCCCCGCCCCCGGCCGTAACCTATCGCAGCAGCCGCCCGAAAGCGGCGATGTGACGGCTGGAAGCGGAGCGGAGCTGCGAACACACGCGGCACCGCCCGGCAGCTCTACAGCGAGCGGCAAAAAGGAAAGCAATGATGTCATTAACCCTTCCGACACCGCAATCCTCTAAAATTCAACGAGAAATAGCTCTGCTGGACAGAGCAAACAAGCTTTTACCGAGAGCGGCGTGCGAGCTCAGTTCTGCTCTCTCAGGTCCCCGCAAAGCCCCGGCACGCACGGAACACAACGGAACCTCCGAGCTCCGGCAGCTCCCCGCACAGAACCCCGCACAGAACCCCGCACAGAACCCCGCACAGAACCCCGCACAGAACCCCGCACAGAACCCCGCGGCCTTCAGCCCGGGCCGCGCTCCTCACACACCGCCATCCTGCGCCTCGCACGGCGGAGCAGCGCCCAACAGGCGGGGACCACCGGGCCTCGGCCGCTCTCCTCCCGCTCCTCGGCTCCTCTCAGGCCCGCCCCTCCCCCGCCCCGGTCCGCCCAGGGAAGCGTCCTCCCAGCCCGGCTCAGCGCGGCCGCCCGCCGCACTCACGCCTGTCTCCGAGCGATGAGGCGGTGCATGGGAGTCGCCATCTTCACGGCCGGGAAGTGAGACGCGCCGCGCTGCATGCCGGGCCGCCGCTTCCCATTGGGGGAGGAGGAGCGGCCGCCACAGAGAAGAAACCCTCCGGCGGGCAGAGGGGGCGCCCTGCGGCAGGGAGGTGCGCTGCTCGGCCTGTCTCTGTCGCTCCGCCGTTGCCATGGCAGCGCTGGGCGGGAGGCGCGGGACGTCTGTGGTGCCGTTGGAGGCGGCGGGTGCTGATCGTGAGGGCGCGTTCGCGGAGCTTCAGCTTTACTCGGTCAGGTGAATAAGCCGACGCAGCCGCCTGGCGCAGCTTCACATCAGCATGAAGGTACGTCGCAAGGTGGGGAGAGGACATAGTGGTCACAGCGTGAACGCTCCGAAGAAGCGCTAGAAAGGGCTGGGTTTCAGGAAAGGATAAGTGAACCCACCGTCACTCCTCGAGTGCTGCAGGCATCCGCTGCCTCGGTAACTTTAAGCTGGTCTTTTTTTATTTGCCCCGCACTGTCAAAAAGGTGTGAGTTCCCAGTGCCCGGAAGGCCTGTTTCTGCTGCGGGCACAGCGGGCAACCGCGGCTCAGCAGTCCGCGACCCATCACCAGCCCTGCAGGCACTGCCGGTACTGCGCACACGGACCGACTCAGTTCAGACAGATGTAGGAATCCAAAGGCAGATGCTTTCCTCCACGTCACTGAGCCCGAGGCCCGAAGTCCCCCAGCGATGCCAGCAGCCCCTGGTATTTTCGGCCCCCCATCAGCTCCTCGCAGGCTGTGGCACAGGAGGGGCCGAAGGACAGCAGGGCGGCAGCGTTCTGACAGCACTCACCCGGTGAGCAGCCCTGCCTGCTGGCACCAGTACAGCAGCCCTTACAGTGGGCGCAGGGAAGCAATGCAGCTTCATCTGTTTGCCTTATCAAAAGTCATTGTTATCTCGTGGGATCGGCTTTAAAATATCTTAAATCTCATTACGAAAATCCTCAAGAAAACACACTTTTTGCTGCTGGCTAGGGATTGTTCACTCTGAAGCGCCCCGTCACAGGGGCAATTAGTGGGCAATAAGTACGTATTCCATTATACTTTTACATTTATTCGAGTGCATGAACTGTTATGGATTCTTAGTAGGTTAGTAGTAGCTAAAATGTCAGTATTATGTCTGGTATACTATAAATGTGGTAGTTTGGCCTCAGTACTGGAACCTTGATGTCTGGCGTCTCACTTTTAATGGAAAAGTCAGACAGAAGCACTTCCTATTTTAGGACTGATCTATTTTTAATAATCCATGCTTTATAATAAATTCCTGGTCCTTTTTTTATTTCAGTATCACTTAAAATCTTGGAGTATATTACACACTGAGAATGCTATCTGCTCTCTGCTTAACAACACTGGGTGCTCCTGGCACTGCTGTGGATCTCTCCTAGTGCTACTGCAGCAAAACTACAGTTCCCTAAGTTTGCCATTAAAGCATGGTTTCTGATGTCATATGCCAGAATACTCAATGAGCATACGCTCATTGATTTTTCCTTACACAGGAAAACTGGATTACTTTTACTTACTAAAGCAATCCACTTTGATTCTAGGAGTTTGGAAGCGTACTTGTGACTTTCAGAGCCTGACATCTCCTTGGAGCACTGCTTCAGAGTCATTCCTGTCACTCAGAGGGAACCCACCGCTGCACCCACTCACACACCCAGCTCCCTCCAGACCGAATGTGCAGAGTCATTGCAGGGCACTCGGCTCCCTGGCAAGTGGGACAGTTCCCTGCTGCTCAATGAACTGACTGTGACCATAAATTCTGCCTTTGCACGCTGGGTTGCTATTTAAAGTCACAGTATCACTCATCAGGGAAATTACTTTCCAAAATGTGCCCCTCTCTATAGAGGAGAAAAAGCTGGGGATGGTGCTGAAGCATCTGTGTTGCAGACACTGAGCTGCCTTTTCATGGCATTGAAGATCACACCTACCAAGCCTCAAAACAAATTAGTTTTCATTGGGTCTGCTACTGTAGAAATGCATTGGAAGGAGTAACGTGTCCCAAAATTTTGTCATCTAAATGGAAGTCCAGCCACAGTTCCCATTGAAAGAAAAATTAAAAATAGACTTTATTGTTACAAGGCTCTTAAATGAGCTTAATTTCTGATCTTAACTGTAGATATCAGCAGGAGGAAGTACTGGCTAGCTACAGATAAAATACTTAAAGCAGAAAAAGCCAGTATTCCCATTTAGAAAATTCTGTAACACAGTGGATATTGGGCACTTGCCATTTTCAATACACTTTTCTATTTTTTAATGCTGCCAATCCATTCTGTGTGGATCTTGGGGCTCACCCCTTTCCCCGAAGCAGCAGGGCTGGTGCAGTATTGCTATGGGGAAGTTTTGTCCTCACAGCACCTCTGTAAGCATGAGCAGTGGGGCTGCTCCAGCCTATAGCACGGTGCCATATTTTTAGATCCTCAGCTCACATTTCAGTGAACATGAAGTATCTTTGTGTGTCAACAGACCCAAAATGTCTCCCAGTGGAGCGTGAAGCATGTCGACGTAGCAGGGACGTAATCTGGGCAGTTCGTGGAAGCTTACATCATTAAGTCTATCACTGGAATGTGTTTGATATACAGCAAATTCAGATGTTTTTCTTTCCTGGGAACTCTGCCAGCAAGCCATAGCATGCGAGGGAGCCAGGATGGCAAGGAGGGAAGGGCCGGTGCCTGGGCAAGACATGAATTAGGGAACTTTCAGTTCAGCTTGTTGAAGGTCTTCATAGAGAAATAGGGGCTGAACTTGTGCCTAGCCACTGTCCTTCATCTGTCAGTGGGGAGCCCATGGGGCCAAGCCCTGGCTTTGTGGGAAGCCCAAGCACAGGAGCTATGGAAGAAGACAGAATGGCAGAGCCCACACACAGACTGTCACGTTTTTGTATGCTCAGGGATTGGGAAGCTCCTGGAGGTGCCCTGCTGGGGAGTGCTGCAGGTTCCAATTATTGGGGAACCATTGCACAGAATCCCATCTACACTTTTGTATGTGTCATCTTTAAAGCCATTTTCTTCCTCGCACCTCTCTGTAGAAGG
Source organism: Gallus gallus (assembly GCF_016699485.2). Lineage (NCBI taxonomy): Eukaryota > Metazoa > Chordata > Aves > Galliformes > Phasianidae > Gallus > Gallus gallus. The sequence continues at coordinate 16,748,931 of NC_052544.1, forward strand.
TTTCCCAAAGCTTAATTGCTCCACTTAATCCAAGATCCCCATAATTTCTGAGTTAAATTTGCCAGTGATCTGTCTGTCCATTTGCTACTGTCAGCTGTTCTTTAAATTAGTAATTTTCCATCTCCAGTATATTGATGGGCAGTGATTGCACCGCCTCTTGTGTTCATTCTACAGCATAAGGTCAATCTCCATCTGTAATACTGTAATACAGCTGCCCTGATGTACGCATTTCTAGCATTTAGGAATATATGCAAAGCTCTGACCTAGCCTTAATTATACAACTGTGGTATCTGCATAGCAGGCAACATCTGGGAGCAAATAATTGCCTCAGGAAAGACTTGTGTATTCCTTAGACTTACATGGTGTTTGTTGCTATAATGCCCACCACTTTCCATTATTATTTGTGTCCATTTTTTGTCTTTTTTCTTATTTGCTTCTGTTATGCTTCTCTGGGACATTTTCAGTTGATTGCTTGAGGTTTGGTGGGCAGTTACCTAGCTCTGATACTTCAATACCCACAATAGCTTAATTAGTAAGCACATGAAATCTAATTATCTGTTAAGCTTGAAGGAAAACTATGGAAATCCTTATAAAAGGGAAAATTATCTTGTCAGCATCTATTTCACTGCAAATTCTTGGGATAACTGCACTAGGGAAAATGGTCCCAGAGTACCTTTTCATAGGACAGAGAGCTAGGATTTTCTGAGAACTGCATTGCATGCAGTATGATTCATATGAGAGTTCACGGCAACACGATACTGCAGCTACCCTCCGTTCAGGAGATTGCAAAGCCCATTTGTATCTGAATATCCCAGAATAGCACTATGAACCATACGTTAGATGACATGCAATGACTATTTACAGCAGACCAAAGAATAGCCTGTGACAGATATCAGCTAGAGCTTATTTTAAGCCCATATGCATTTTCCTGATTAGCTTTTGTTAATGAATTGCAAGATATGCCACTGTAAACAAAGTCTGAAAACCCTGGATTTACACCCGGATAGTGTGTAGTGGCAGATCTGCAGTTTGTGAGCATTCTGCTTAGCACAGAGATAACAGAAAAGAGGAGGGTGTTTAATCTGCCAGGCAAGGGTTTATCTGTGAAGTTCCCAAGAGAAAGTTGTTCACCTGGCTATGAAACTTTAATGTTTTTGTTGTTTTGTTAACCGTATCTTCAAAAGACTAAGGATTTCTGAGATGTTTTGTTCTTAGAATAATTGACATCTGTTTTAGAAGAATCAGACAGTGTCTTTAACAGCACTTTTTGGCTTATTCTCTTTTCAGCTCTCCTGAATTTAAATCATGCTTATCGTTCAAAAGTCAAACACTGAAAAATTGTAGGAAAAAATCCAGTGAGGTGTTACCCGTACCCCTGCTTTGCTCTTCCATCTTGAAGTTGCTCTCCCTACTGCAACAGTCTTCTTCAGGTAAGAAATGATAAAGCCTTACTGAAGAATACATACTGCAAGAGTTCAGAGTAAGCTGTGTCTTTCAGTCATGATTAAACACTGCTTAATTCTTAGCAGTACTTATGACAGTGTTTTCACATTTTTTACATTTGAAGTCTCATTTTTTAAAAGAAAAACACTGAGAAAATAAAGGAGAGTGGGGAGGACCACAGAATCTTTTTAATTTCAGACCCAAACATAATGGCAGCTCAGATTTTGGACTGATACATGCGTTACCCCCCAGAACACCCTGTGTGGGGCTGTGGAGCTCCCTCACCCCTTGCATGCCTCAGGCAGCTCTGCTGCTACGGCTGCTCGCTGCTGGCAGCGTCCCAGGACCACAGCCCAGCGGGGTCAGCTGCACGAAGGAGCAGCCGGAGCCGCTCAGCGCCTCGAGGCGCGTGTCCCTCAATGCCGATCAATGCCGACTGCCCGGTGACGCCAGTCTGTCATTGCCCCAACCCCTGTGCTGGCAGCTTGGCTCGCTTTGAAAATGAAAGTGAAAAAAAAAGAGGAAACTCAATGATATTCTGGTTCTCGATTGTACCTCGAGTATGTGTTGCGTGATATTCTCTGCACAGAACGGCAGGCTTGTTTTATTCATTGGCCCTTCCCCATAAGCTCAAGGACGTCGGAGGTTAAACACTTCATTATTATTCTGTCATTAGCACCATGATGCAATTCCCAGCCCACATACAGCTGCCAAAGTGGTGTCACTGAGTGTGCTGCAAGGAATTGCAGGCACTCAGAGCTGTCTTTGGGGCAAGAATCCTTCCTGGTTTAAATATTGAGTTTCTCTACCATGTGTTTTCTGTATCATTAAAACAAAGAGCAAAGATGTAAATAAAAGATTGGGAATTTGGAAACATCCTGTTTTTGACACACTGCATTTCTGTATTTCAAGCACATTTTATCTCAGAATTTAATACATTCCCAAACATTAAGTTCCACAACATTCACGAAGCATCTGAATTGCATCTGCGTCAGGGTGAATCAGCCACTCTATGCCACTTTCTCCTCTACCCTCTTCCCTCTCCATCACCTCTGCTGTTGTCCCATCTTGGTCCACCACCGCCTTCCTCCCCCATGCAGTCTCAACGGGTGACAGACCTGACACCACGCCACACAGCAACCCTGGCTTTTCTTTATGAAGTGAGAAGCCCTTCCACCTTCCTGGTCAACTGCTCCCCTGCACCTCTCTCCCTGGGTCTGTTATACCGGATAGCCCTCGCTGCATCAGCATGGCCCTGCAGTGATGCCCACCTGACAGCTCCCCCAGCACTGACGCTGTGGAACATGCTGGAGCTCTGTGATTCCCCAGCCCTAAAAAGGATTTTTCTCCTGCATACTCACAAAGCGCTTGCTGGCCAAACACTTCCCTGGAAAACACGATGCTGCTATACAAATCTGTAATGCAGCAGCAGCGGCATGAGCTCTGAAGATGGTTATGCTTATCCTCAAATTCTATGTGTTAATTAGAGGTCTGCTGTTCTGTTATTCCCACTGGATATCAAGCAGTCATATGCCAAATTTTATTTGTAGGATAGGTGGAAACAAACTGTGTTTTAACCACATTCTCAAATAGTGAAACTACGAATGTAACCTTTTTGTTTCTGTAATTGAGACAAAACTCAGCTGCCCAGCTGTGCTCTCACTGCAGACGCCTTTTGTTTTATCTGAGAGTTCCCACAGAAGGAAGTGCTGTAGTGGTAAGTGCTGTATGTGCCCGTGGATGCTTTAGATTTCCTCAGTGTTTTCCTCAGTGCACCTTTTGCTTTGTGTTGCAGAGGAGGCCTGGGAAAAACCAGCAAACAGCAGCCAAACTGCTACCACTGTTGCTGTAAAAACAGGCAGATCCACGGAAGAGTTCCTATGATAACATTACTGATATTTTAGCACCTGAGGTTGTGAAAATAGAAGAGGGCGAAGGCGGTGTGTGTGTAGCTGTAGGCTCCAGGTAGAATCACCAGCGTGGTCCTGTTTAACCAAACCAACATAAAACTGCAGCATCCCAACAGCAGAAGGGAGCTACTTAGAGAGTGTTGGGGTGCTCAGCTCCTTCTGTCACATCAAGCCTTCACTTCTGTAATTTGTTTTTTCCTTCTCTTGGCACGCTGTTCCTCCTCAAAATCCATTATGATCAGGTGATTGCATCGCAATAAATCACAAGTTTAACTTGGTGGGAAGAAAGCTTATTTATTTTATTTAAAATGGCCTCTATGTTCGCACTGAAAGCCACGGAAGCCTTATAAATCCTCAAAACCAAAGGAATCAACCCCCGGGTGCTGCCAAGTTTTGACTTTGTTGCATTTTATAAGATTACATAAGAAAAGCCATGTTCTGTGAAGGAGCCCAGAGCATGCTCCCAGCTCCTGTAGTCGCCAAGGGAAGTGGGAGCCCCGACAGGTGAGAAAATCCTGGGAGCGAACTAAAGTGCCAACTTTTCTTAATTTTAATATCACAACCGGGAGCCCAGGCTTCTCTTCACGCTCTAGCAGGCGGGGCAGCTCTCAGGGCCCCTCGGCCCAGGCCTGGCGCTGCCCCTGAGGTGATGTCCGCAGCCCCGCGCGGGGGGGCGGGACGTCCGAGGCCGCGCCCTCCCCGCTATAGTGCCCTTCTGCGGCTGCGCGGCAACGCCGCTCTCCGTGCGGCAGGCGGAGGTCTCGCGAGAACACCCGGTCCCCTCGCGTCCCGCTCGGAGCGGCGCTGCGGCCCGACGGGATCCTTCGAGAAGTGCCGGGCCCCGCCCCCCCCCTCTCCCACAGCGCCGCCGCCGCCGCCGCGCATTTAAACGGGCCGGGCCGCCCCGCGCCGCTCCTCAGCTCTCCGTCCGGCTCAGCACCCTCTCCCGGCCGCGCCATGTCGGTGGTGGGCATCGACCTGGGCTTCCAGAGCTGCTACGTGGCCGTGGCCCGCGCCGGCGGCATCGAGACCATCGCCAACGAATACAGCGACCGCAGCACGCCGTGAGTGGGGCGCGGGGCTGGCGGGGCCTGGCCGCGCGGGGCCGCGGGCCGGGAGCGAGCGGGCGTCACGGGCGGGAACGTGGCGTCGGGTCGCCGCTGTTCGTGGTCCTTCGGCTGTGCTTGTTACGTTATTCTTTGAAAGAGGCGTTTCCTTAGGGGTGCCCTCTGCCCGGCTCCGGGCGGGATACGGCGGCGCAGCGGAAGCCTCGGTCCGTAACGCCGAGGGGAGCCCGAGCGCTGCCCGCTGCTGTGCCGCCCGGCCCCGCGGGCTGCCCGCTGCGCTGCGCCGGGCGGAGCTCCGGGCCTCTCCGGCCGCCTCCGCCGTGTCCCGTGTGCTGCTGTGCCGCTCAGCCTCACTTGTAGAAACTTTCACGTTTTGAACGTGGGGGGTGTTTTAACCCGGAGAAAGGGTAAGAAGTAACTCTGTTTGAAGAGTAGAGTTGTGAAGGTGGAAGTGGGACTGGTAGTGCGTCAGGCCCGGAGGGAGCCCTCTGGAAAGCTCCAACAATTGCTTTTGCAGCTCTCTCTCTGCTGTAGCATAGCTTTGTTTTAAGCGTGCTGAAATTCATGTCTTTCTTGGTGAGAAAATTGCTTTGTCTTGGTTTGCTCACCCTCATACCTCCCTAGAAAGATGAGGAGCTTAGGATGACCTTGTGTTTCCTTAGATGCCTCAGCTCTGTTTGCCTCTTTCTGTCTGAAAGCAGTGAATAAGAGGAGAATCATGCTTGTGTTTGGCTATGTGTGCCAGGGGAAGGGCTGCTCTCCTAGGCTTCTTCAGCAATATGGTATGTAACTGCAGGTGGACTAAGGCAGTGTCTCACATAAAGCTTTTTTGAAACAAGAGCTTGTTTCAAGTCTTCGGGCTGTCAAGGCGCTGCTTTGATATATTTGAGATAGGAGCACAGATTTCCCTCATTGAAGGGAGATGAGTGATAGAAAGTATTGTCCAACAACATATCTTTCAGGAAGTAGTTCTGGAAAGTCAAAATCATGCAGTTGGAGAAATGGTCATATTGAAAGTGACAATTTTTAACTGGACTTAATCCCTAAGTGCTGTTCTGAAAGCCTGCACACAACACTGAGGGAGTGTAGGAAACAATTCTGTAAGCATATGTATCTGTATTAAAATGTTCTTAATGACTTTAAATGTCCAGCCTGTAAACAAAGGCCTAGTTCAAAGTCTTGGAGCTCAGTGTCTCCTTAGTGAGCTCTGGGGCTGCTGTGTGAACTGCTGGGACCTTTCCTCAGGAGCTGATTCCTGGTCAGGCTTAGGTGGTGTTCTGTAGTCTCTGCAGTGAGCTTTAGGAGGGATTAGCAGGCAGAGTTTATTGCAATTGAGTGTTAATAAACAGATCCTAGTGAGCACGCCGTGCTTGTTGTTCAGCGGCACAGATGACATTTTCACTGAATCTTCTTTCAGAATGCTGTGGATTTTGAAGCTGTGTATGTGAAGTTGGTGCGGAATGACTGTGTTTGAACATGGTGGTCTTGAAGAGGACTGGAGTAGAGAGAGTGAGCTGGAAATAAATGGAATGGGGGAGGATTAAGACTGTTTCCTGCTCCACATGGGGATGAGGGTGCTTAAATTACATTAAATAGCTGTAAGTGATCTGAGGAAGCTAGTGCTGGGTTTCAGCGGAGAGGAAATGTGCTGTCAGACTGTGGGTGTCTTCCAAGGAAGTGGGTGAGGTGGGGTGGGTTTGGGGCTGTGCCTGCAGGGACTTCCTCAGGTGTAAGGCAGGGCAGAGCTCTGCTGGAGCTGCTCTGTTAGACATGACCTCTGCTGTGGTTATGTTTCCATCTAAAATGCTATGGTTAGTTATTCAACTTTCAGTGAATTGTGTGTAATTACTAGCATAACTTGTATTTAATGAGCTTACCATGGTTCCTTTGGATTGACTGGGGAGTGAGGCTGGCAGCAGTCCCTGCTGCCTACTGTGGCTGCCACAGTCCTGCATTGCCCCATGTGGGGCTGCCCTGCTCCGGTATCCAGCACCAAGCAGGTGGCAGGCATGGATAAGAGGGATATTTGTGCCGAAGCTCTTATTCCTGATATTATAGTGGAGAAGTCTGAGTATGTAGTTATGCTGTATCCTTTTCTTGAGCCAAGTTTCTGCCTTGAGGTTTAAGTCTGGCAGATCTAAAGAGGTCTAAATAAATCAGTGGTATGTGGTGAATGCAGACTGATGGCCTGTGCATTTAGTAGTAGGATATTTTTTCTTGTAGAAGAAAAACACAAATCCATGCTCATGCCTTAATTTCCTTCAGGAGAGCAAAGTAAATGAATAACCAGCTCCCTGCTGCATGCTGTTATGCTTCTGGCTGTGAGCTCTGCAGCTCAGCATAGGCCTTAAAGTTTGCATGGCACTGGAGTGACTCACTTTTCATTAACTAATCCCTTACTAATTGTTTCAGAAGATTTATTCCTGGAATGTTAATTTGGTTGCAACATATGCTTTAAGGGGTGGGCCTTGTTTCAACTGCTAAGTAACTTAGATAACTAAGTTGAGATTTTTTTTTAAAGAGTAATTATCTCAGTGCAGCCATCCATTCTGTTTTTGGCTCTTTCAGTTCAGAGGACCAATTCTAAACCTTGGGATGAGCTGAAGTTTAGTTTGTGTGTGGCAGCCCTGTGGTATAACCTTGCTCTAAGGTAGTTTCTTAACATAGAGGTCGGCTTAATTATGTTGTTAATGTCTTGTTACTATTAACGACCTGCTTGACTAACTGACTGATGAGGGCTTTTCCTCAGTAACTTCCTCAGTATGAGAGACTGGGACAAGAGGGCAAGGTGGGAAAGAGTTTGCCTTAACGTTTGAGCCTATGCAGTTCACTGAATATGGAAATTGGCAGCTCAGTAGGACTAGGCATGTCCTCCAAAAGGAGCACTATTTTCTTGTCTCTGTGAGCTCTGTGTAGAACTTGGGGTAAATGATAATTTTTCCTTTGATAATATCTGCTTTTATATTATGAGTGCAGGTGAAACCCATCAGCAGCAGTTCTCTCCAGTTGATTTAATTTGTGCTGTTGAAGGGTTTCATTTAAAAATGAAAATCTTTAATAAGCGTTTGGTACAGATATGTAGGAGTAATGTGTTAAAATATTAACTTACCCATGTGCTTCGTCTGACCATTTGGATGCTTTCTGTACTATCAGCTGTCAGTTTCTCTGGCTGGCCTAGGTGCACTGCTAATCACTGAGATGAACTGTCTACCCAATTATTACTTATACTATTTCAGGTTTTGTATCTGTTGGTTTTAGTGCTGTTCAGTGAGCAGTATTTGTGGGAATCTCAGAATGCCTGCATCTTTTTTGAGTTCAGAACTAGATTGCATGTGTACATTAAAATGAGCGACTAACTTTCCTAATGGGCCAAATGTTAATTATCTGCAGTACAGCATTATCAACATCTCCAACAAAAAACCACCACCACTGTGACTGCTGATGTTGAATGCAGTTCTACCAATCACTAACAGGATCCTTCTTCTCATTCTAGGTCATGCATAGCCTTTGGACCCAAAAACCGCTCTATTGGTGCTGCAGCTAAAAGCCAGGTACAGTTGGGGTAAAAGCAATTTCAGTAGTCAACAATCAGATTAGCACAATGCATTTTTATCAGTGAAGCTTAGAATGTCTCTGAACAGGCTTCTTAAGGGTCTAACATAAAAAAACAGCTGAGCTTAATTCAGTTGTTCAGCGTAATGCTGTGTTGTCATCTTGAATGGGAATCTAAAGCTTGTACATAATAAAATAGGGAAAAATTCATCATGAGGAAATCTGAAACCTGTTGTTTTTATAAGTTACAAATGTAAGCTCTAAAGAGAAGCAATAGTGTTTTGCCTCACTCTTGCCTGTTCTGCTGTGTTCGTTGGGTAGCTTTTCATTGTGATTCTATTCCATACAATTTTGTAAGTGCATTCCTTTGGTAGAAAAGGGAAAACCTGAGTATAAATATGTATAGCTTATTCTCATGGTTGAATTATAACTTAAGTATCTTTAGGCTTTCTTGCACGTACTTCTGAGTTTGCTGCTGTAGGTAGGCAGATATGCTGGAAGGGACCAAGAAGAGGTTTAGCTGATTTTCATCCTGCTCCATGACACTTGGGTCCTGCTATGTTGTCTCGTGTTGCTGTGAAACACCAGTAAAACGTGATTCTTTTTGAAGTTCTACAGGAGGTGACTATTCAAAACACTTGGTTTTTCTTAGCTTAAAATACCTAGAGATGTGTGAAGATTCAGTATCTGGGGTACAAAAGTGACTGGACACAACTATGTTATTCAAGAACAGAAGAACTGTACTAGAACTAAATGCAAATGTTTTTCTGGAATTGAGTGTCTGCTTAGATTAAAGAGACTCACTGATAACAGAGATCCAGTAGAGGTGAGGTATGTTCTGCAGAAACTGTACTTGCAGAAGATCAAAACCAGGTTACTTAGGAAATGTAATTAGGAAAACAGAATGGTGCAGTGCTTGTCTGCTTGATTGGATACCGTGGTTTTTTTTTCCCCTCAGTGTGTCTTGCTCTAACATAAGTGAAAGGATTAAACAGGATTACTTGTAGTGGAAATGTTAAGTCAGGGCTTGAAGCAATGATGGAGCACCTGATGGGAAGGCAGGGCCAACCCAGGGGAACTCAGGTGCATGCAGTGTACTGAGTGATGGAAGGGCTGGAGCCAGGATCCACTCCTTCCCAGACCTCATTTAAGGGTTTGCAGTGGAGACAAGGGGATCTCTATGGAGATCCCTGTATACCTGAGGCCTTCCAAAGGTAAGTAACTCCTTTCCTTTGTTTCTGTGCCCGTGGCAGTTGCATTTGAGCAAATCCTCACTTGCTGCTTTGCTGTCATTGCTGTGCTTTCCATCGCATTGTACTAGGTAGAGACAGGCTATAATGACCTTTTGTTTCTACATTTGCACTATCTTTTAATGACACTGCCTTTTGTCAATTATGTCAAATTGGCAGTATCACTGTGGGGGCCCTGCTGACTTCTTAAAGCTTCACAACAAGATTCTTAAGCTGTTTTGTAAGAATATCCATATGTTGAGTGTCACTTGCATGTGAGGAGCCTGATGTGAAGTATACTTCACTGTACTTTTATTGTACTTGTTAACTTACTGGCTGTGTCACAGTCTAAAAGGAGGGTGGTAGGAAACAGGTAAATGGAAGAGGACACTTTGTTATCCTATGCATACAGTATGAGAATTTGATGCTAACTAAGTGGCTCAGTTTTCAGGCATACATTTTATATTGAATCTCCAGCTCCTATAGGTTGCCTGAGAGATCAGAGGGGAATTGCATTCTAGCATCTGCCCTGGTACTGTTAAGATGTGAATGACTAATTTTCAGTGAGAGAAGTGCAGGAATAAAACTCTGTATGGTCTTTGTTTGAAATTCAGTTGTTCCCCTGACAAATTGTATTAAAGATTTCTTTTCCTCTAGGTTATTTCAAATGCAAAGAATACAGTACAAAGTTTTAAAAGATTTCATGGTCGTGCATTCTCAGATCCCTTTGTTCAAGCTGAAAAAACAAGCCTTGCCTATGAACTTGTCCAGCTGCCAACAGGCTCAACTGGCATCAAGGTAAGTCTGGAGTGTTTGAAAAGGTGCCAGAGGAGAAAAGTGATAATGGTTTCCTTTTATCTCTTTATTTTGAATCTGCTTGCTGAGGTTTCTGTTCTCTTGTGACTAGCAAATGTTAAATAAAAGGCTAATAGTGCTGATGGTCTTTCCAGGTGTTCCATGAAACTGGTTTTGCAGTTCTACATTATTCTTCCTTGCAAACCCAGTCCCATGCAAACTATTCTACCAATGCTGTTTTTTCCATGGTGACTTGGAAGGCAGCTCCTTGACCAGTGTGCTTATTTAACTGTTCTTCATATTCTAAGAGTGTAGGATGTAAGCGTGGCATGTCAGGAGAAATGGTAAAAATAATCTATCTTTTAAAATGGTATCTAACAGATTTTAGTAGTGACTGATGTAATTTTCCAAAGCAGTGGGAAGGAAGGTGTACTGGACATTGTGTAGCAACCAAGATGTAAAAAAAAAACTGTCCAGAGCAGCTTCATGTGTATGAGTTCTCAAATGCATATTCCAGTATTCACATGTAGTACTTACATCTTGCTGTGCATAAGTTAGGCTATCAGAGAAGGTGACATAGAGCTGTGTTACTTTTGGAGCTTACTTTCAGTAAGACAGCTTCTTGCATGTGTTCTCTGTGCTTGCAGTACGTGGTTCTTACTGTAGTGTACTTTTTTTAAGGTTATGTATATGGAAGAAGAAAGAAACTTTACTATTGAACAGATGACTGGAATGCTTCTTACCAAATTAAAAGAGACTGCTGAGAATGCGCTTAAGAAGCCTGTAGTTGACTGTGTTGTTTCTGTAAGTATGTGAGGAGTTTTTCTTGGACATGGTATTATAAACTAAAATGGTTGTTGGTAATAGCATTGCATTGCCCATTACACCTGAATAGTCAGGTCCGTATTCTCTACTTAAGACTCAATCTTACATCCTAAAGTTGGACTTACTTTACTAATGACAAAGTACCTTCAGGTTTTTTGTCCAGTAGAATAAATAGTTTATATTGCTTTCTCGTTCTTTCTCTGCTAGTAAAATGAGCAGTGTGAGAGGACACAGGTGTTCACGGTGTTTTGTCTTCACATAACATTTTGTTTTCCCTCTGTTCAGTCTGACATGAGTGTCAAACTGGAAGGATCCCCATGAAGAGGGGCAGCTGTGCTCTGTGCTGTCTCCTCAGTTCTGTCTAATGGTTTGCTGTGGCTGACTATCTCAAATGGTGGCCGTCTGATCTTCTTGCAGGTTCCCTGTTTCTACACAGATGCAGAGAGGAGATCTGTGATGGATGCCACACAAATTGCTGGTCTCAACTGCCTGAGACTAATAAATGAATCAACTGCAGGTAATGCCTTACTTTCTTCTTGAATTACTTGATATTTTTGTTTTATTAGATAAAAGGACTTATAATTTGTCAGTGATCCATATCTTCTGGAATTACAGCTGACTGTTAAGTTTCCTAAACCCATTTTTCATTTTGTCAGTGGCATAAGGACGTTTCTGGAATATCTGTTTAATGCACTTGATCTCTTCTGGGAGGGGCTAATAACTGTTTGGTGTTCTTCCACGTTGCTTTAGCATTGGTATTTAACAAGAAACTTCTGTAGCTTGAAAAATAAGATGAAATGCTAATGCAGTTTACTGCTGTACCAGTTAATGCTTGAGAAGGGATTTGAGAAGCTGAATGTCCTAATTGTACTGATTCTCACTTTTATGTAGTTGCCCTTGCATATGGAATCTATAAGCAAGACCTGCCTGCCCTAGAAGAGAAGCCACGGAATGTTGTTTTTGTGGATATGGGGCATTCTGCATATCAAGTTTCTATCTGCGCATTCAATAAAGGAAAACTGAAAGTAAGCAATCTGTGTCTATTCTAAGTACCAATAGCAGTATTCACTAGCACGTACAAGAACTGTGACAGTCAAGCTTGCCTGTCTTTACACAAGCATCTTTTTATACTTTTAAAATTGCCCTTGGAGTTCAAAATTTGGAGTTTAAAATAGGGCGGGCATGTAGAACTTTTTGAATGATACAAAGAGGAAGCAAACCTATGTTAATTGGTGACCTTTGGCAGAGGGGGAAAAAGCTTGATTACATCTGTTCAGAAATTGATTTAAGCAGATGCTGCTTTCAAAAATGCAGTCCAGTCATGAGGTGTAGTATTAAAACAAATTCCTAGAAGGATGCGAGTTCAAATGCTAAGTCACAGGGGTGCTCATGTAGAAGAGTAATTGCTATTAGCAACTTGAAGCTGCAAATGAAGCAAGCAAGTTAGTGTACTTCTCTGTGCAAGTTGCCAAAGCGTTACTGTTTTGCAGCAAATGCTGATATTTCTCAATTAGGCTTTTACAATCTGTATGTCTGTAGGTCCAGTAGTTTTCCCTTACCTGAAGAAACACAGAAATGTGAAGCATGGAGATGCAAAATGAGAAGGCAGGACTTAGAAAAACGTTAGGTTTCTTGTAGTTCTGTTTCCTCGTATAAGGAAACTTAACCTAGTTTAAGTTCTTTGAAATTATGGAAGTATTGAAGACACGCTTGAGTATGATCAGTGATGAATAGCAAGGCAGTTAAAGACAGTGCAGTAACTAACCCTAATCAGGAAAGATATCAAACTCAGTGTTCTAAGAGTAGAATTAGCAGAGGTGGATGGGCTCTGGGTTTTCTGTAGGTAATTTCCTCATCAAAAATGGGCTCTGATTTTTCAGGTGTTAAACTTATTTTCTTGCTTTATTTTTAGCCTAGTGTAAGCATGTTCTGCCCTTAGGCATGAAATAATCAACTGGGATGTTTTCAAAGTGACAGTGGCTAAGCAGAGTTTGGAAACTTACAGTCTGCTTATGGTACAGGGTACTGAATAGACTGTGTACTGAAGTCTTACCAAATCATCTTAACTAGAGAAGTTGCTACTTTATTACAGAAGGGCTAGGCTGCTTTTTGGCATGTAGCATAGTGGATATATTTTTTTTTTCTTGGAGCATATGCATGCTCCACAGCTTTTTGAGAGAATGCCATTTACAAAGAGTTGAAATACTTGTGGAGTTTCTAGAAGTAATCTTTTAATGATGGTTCTTTCTCCAGTAGCATTTAGAACAAATATTTAATACCAGCTACAAAAGTCAGTATGTAAACAATGGTATAGGTTTTGTAGTCTTAAAAAACCCCAAAAACAACAAACGCATTCACATCTTCTAGAATGTGTGCAACTACTTCTGCAACTGCTATCAACAATTAAGTATCAGATGTTAGCGATGTACTTTAGATACAGATGTTTTGGCATTAACTGATTTTGCAGAAGTAATGATTTAACTGTACTGCTACTGAAGAGTTCTTTTTTCTTTAAAGGTTCTTGCTACAGCGTTTGACACAACACTTGGAGGCAGGAAATTTGATGAAATGTTAGTTGAATACTTCTGTGAAGAATTTGGAAAGAAATATAAACTAGACATAAAGTCAAAGATTCGTGCATTGCTGAGGCTGTATCAGGAATGTGAAAAACTGAAAAAACTGATGAGTGCCAATGCCTCTGATCTCCCAATGAACATTGAATGTTTCATGAATGACATAGATGTTTCTGGAACAATGAACAGGTAATGTATGTGCTTTTGTAAAGGTAAGTTGTGGAGTGTACTCCTTTGCTTCTTTCAGGAGGGAAACACGTTATGAAGTACCAGGACTGGAGGGAGTGTATGCTGGGGTGCTGCTCAAAGTGGTCTTCAGAGACTGGTCAGTGGCCTTGGGATAGGAGGAAGGGCTGTGAAGTTCACAAGCATCCCTAGGACACTATCCCAGACTTGACTGTAATGTACTCAAGTGTAGAAAGAACTGTGACTGAGGAGAAGCATGTACTGCATGCAGCATTTGAACATTGAATTCTTTGGGTAGCCTGTTGTATTTGCAGTTGTAGCTTGCTAATGGTCGCATCTTATTCATGGTGTCTTTCAACAGAAGTAAATTTTTAGAGATGTGTGATGGACTTCTTGCAAGAGTAGAAGCCCCCCTTCGCAGCGTGCTGGAGCAAGCCAGTAAGTGTGTGTGTGTGTTCTGTGTTTTCTGTGCAGAAAGATGATGTTCCTAGTACAGACTACTTTGGCTGCTGACAGAACTTGAGCAGACTGATTAGTACAACTAACATGTTCTGGCTGAGCAGTTCTAAGCTTTCCAAGGCTCTTTCACACAAGCTAAGATCTAAAATCTTACTGCTTAAATTAATAGTTGGTTTAGCATAACTTGATTTGCAATGTTAGTGTATCCACTTAAAATTACAACAGTTGAATCAATAAAAACTAATACCTGACTCTTTTCTAGAGTTAAAAAAGGAAGATATTTATGCAGTAGAAATAGTTGGTGGCACAACAAGAATCCCTGCTGTTAAAGAGAAGATCAGTAAATTTTTTGGCAAAGAAGTCAGTACGACTCTGAACGCAGATGAGGCTGTTGCACGAGGTTGTGCACTGCAGGTAAAAAGTGCTATATGTTTTAGCTGTGAATATTTTTATTGAAATAATAAGTACTTGAGCTGAAGTCCATAGGTAGCATGAAAAATGCTTAATGTGTATGGGAATGGAATAAAAGAAGCATCAGGAAGGTGGCTGGAAGAATGAGAACTGTGTCTTTAAGTGATTCTTTGTGCTGTCTGAGCCAGGTCAGTGGGTCAGTACAGATTGAAGTGAAACATGTACTTTGCTTCTGCTGTAGCTGGAGCCTGGTAGTATGATAACTGTCATATGATGACTTTCACTTCTCTAGGCTCCTTTGGGGGAGCCTAAGTTAAACAAAAGCTGCTTTACAGCACTGCTGATAAACAGAAGGCATGTCCTGAGCTGGGACCAGAATTGCCCCATGGGCTTAAGCAGTAGTAAATCCTCTGTAGGTGCAAAAGGTAGCACTAGTAACTTAGTTTTGCTCTGATCACCTTATTTTCCTCTTCACATGCTTAATAGATGCTCATCTGTTAATCAGTGGTGCAAGCCAGCTCTTGGCATGGAGTCTGTTTAAAAGGAATTGGGTTATGGTGTGCTTTGAAACAAAACTGTAAGGGAACAACTGGTAATGTCACACTAAAACTGTAGTGTCTGATGTTCTTACACTGGCACTAAAAACAACTGAGTAGCCTAAGCATAACAAACTACATGTGATTTGTTCTAAGGTAAAACTTGTATGTTTCCATTTTCAGAGTGAACAGGTGTGACAGCTTACCAAAAAGAAGTGTAAATATGCACTTCTGGTGCTTACTGTGCAGTTCTGGAGTCCATCAGTATTAGTAATCCTACTTAAGTAGCTTAAATAGCTACTTGCTGAATTAAATTACTATTCATCTGAAACCTGGATTTTTGTAATAGAACTCCTTTGCTCTTTCAGTGTGCTATTTTATCACCGGCATTCAAAGTGAGAGAGTTTTCTATCACAGACTTGATACCATATCCTATTTCTTTGCGATGGAATTCACCAGCAGAAGAAGGGTTAAGGTAAGAAGGTTCACTTTTCCTGCATGATTACATACAGTTTAAAACTAACTGATAACAATTAGAAAACATAGTATTTTTAGAACAGAACTCATCTAAAACTCGCAACAATTTTGATAATTTGCAACTGTTGACAGAAAAGAAGGCCAAGTTTAACACTTTCTACACTACTGTTGCTCTTCATATAAACAGATTGTCTTGTTTAAACAAGGTTTTCCTTAATATGTGAAGAATATCTAGAAATGTTTAATAATATCAGAAGGGTCATCTTCCATGCTAAATATGTGCTGTTTTCTTTCACAGTGACTGTGAGGTCTTTCCCAAGAACCATGCTGCTCCATTTTCTAAGGTCCTCACATTCTACAGAAAAGAGCCGTTCACTCTTGAGGCGTACTACAGTTCTCCCAAGGAACTGCCTTACCCAGATCCTGCTATTGGTATTTAAGGCCATTTTGTGGTTTGAAATGTCATTTGTCTTGTACAGCTTTCTAGACTACTTTCTGATTACATGAGTCTGGACCCTGTAGCTTACTACAAACTGTATAGGGACAGATTTCAAAAGTCGTGGATCTACAGTAAAAATGAGTGGAGTAACATGAATTTTATGGACAGATATTCTAAATGTAGAAAATACTGGTGGTGAAGTGAACCTGTAAAAGGAATACTCAGAATGGTGCAAGCTTTTACTGATACAAGAAATTCTACTTTCATGACATACCATACATGATTCCTAATAGCATGTATTCTAGCACTGTTGACTTAAAATCAAACTGCTTGGCTTGAGTAGGATTTGATGAGTGCGTTGCAGTGATCTGTTGCCAGTAATAGTCCAGATTTACTTCACATTCAGTGATTGATTGTTTTTCTTTTTGGGATTGTTCAGCTCACTTCTTGGTTCAGAAGGTCACTCCTCAAACAGATGGATCCAGTTCGAAAGTGAAAGTCAAAGTTAGAGTAAATATCCATGGTATCTTCAGTGTTTCAAGTGCATCTTTAGTAGAGGTTCATAAATCTGATGAGAATGAAGAGCCTATGGAAACAGATCAGCATGCAAAAGAGGAAGAGGTAATGGACTTTGCTGTTGGCTGCTTTGAGGCCTTTTTATGAAGATCATTTGGCCAGGTTCTGGAAGGGTTCTAGGATTTGTAAAAGGATTTAGATGTGTTTAGCAATTAAGTGCTAATTCTGGTATGTCACAGCTGTGACAGATGCCTTGAAACCAGAACTGAGGTATAGGTGAAATACTTAATCGTTCTAGGAGTGAGCTGTTAATTGGCAAAGCAAAGGCTGAAAGTATGTAATTCATCCCCCGAGACTCTACTTCTGTCTTTTACCCAAAGAACACTAGATGCAGGTAGAGTGATCAAGGTAAGAATGGAAGCATTGTTTAATATGCGAAGCTGAATTTTCTGTTAATTTCAGAAGATGCAAGTAGACCAGGAGGAGCAGCAGAAGACTGAAGAACAGCAGCAGGCCCAAGCTGAAAATAAGGCAGAGTCTGAAGAAATGGAGGTAAAGTGTAAATTGGTTTTCTTACAGGATTCTTCTAGGAGATTCAGAAGAATGCATCGTGTCTGAGCCTATCATCCACTAGCTTTGTCATAGCTGTGGAAGCTAAATGTGTATGTGAAGTATTTGTAGTCTGTGCTGTGAGTAATGCTTTAAACAAAATAGCACTGATCATTGAAGTCCTGTCAGGTGGCCTCGTACTGATGAAGTGAGAACTCTCCATGGGAGAAGTAATTTAGATTTTAGTAACTTAAAAACTAGAAGGGGTGGATGTAATTCCCATGAATGTAGCCAGTGGCTAGTAAAGGTGAACAGTTGCACTGTTCCTGACTCCTTTGGCAGAGAAGTGTGAGAATTATAGATGCATGTCAATGTAAGAAGTACATGTACTCAAACCTTTTTCTATTGTTAGCCTTCAGTGCTTAATTTGAACTAGTAATGTTTTTTTTTACTTTGAATTTATTCCTTCAATATAGACTTCTCAAGGTGACTCTAAAGACAAGAAAGTGGATCAGCCACCTCAAGCCAAGAAGGCTAAAGTAAAGACTACTACAGTGGACCTTCCCATTGAGAACCAGTTGGTGTGGCAAATAGGAAAAGATATGCTGAACTTATTCATTGAGAATGAGGTAAACTCATACTTGTCTGAGCTTAAAGTCTAATCTATGGGGAATCTTGCTGCTCATTAGGTGTGCTTAAATGTTAATGATGGGCAAGGAAAGATTTAATGTCATTTTCTGTGGTGAACAGCAGTGGCCCATGGAGCCAGAATGTATTCCTAATGAAGACACATCTTGTAGGGGAGCTGGGTCAGTGACTCGGCTGCAGCTGCAAGCTGTGTGGCTGCTGCCATCACATGGGTGACTGCTCAGCTAGGCAGGCTGTTCTTTACTATACTGGATGTGTCACCAGCAGCAAATTGTAGCTCCTTTTTATCATGTGCTTTGTCTTAGAGTCATCCACATTATTTCAAAATCTTTAATCAAACTGAACTTGTTAAGAAGTATTTTGAGGAGGTCTTGTCAGATAATTAGCTTTTTAGCCAACTAATGTGTCAATTTGTTCACAGGGTAAAATGATAATGCAGGATAAGCTAGAGAAGGAGAGGAATGATGCAAAGAATGCAGTAGAAGAATACGTGTATGATATGAGAGACAAACTCTGCAGTATTTATGAGAAATTTGTTAGTGAAGATGTAAGTATTTCTGGCTTTGTCCTCTTTTTTTGCGATGAACAGTTGTATTTTAATTACCTTTGACTGTGTCATGTCAGTGTGCTTACTTGGACTGCACTTGTAAGTTTTCAGATTTGAATTTAAACTTGAAACATTTTGAGCCTTTTTGTCTATGAAGATAACCTAAATGTGGGCCAAGTGTGAGCAGATGGTACCCAGGATATATTGTTCTTTTCCAAAACATTTGCAGCTATTGAAGTTACTGCCCAATCATCTGTTTTTAGACTGAAACAAGGAGCACTTGACAATCGTTTGAAGGCAACCTAACCTACTTTAACTCTTTGTCAATTTTTAGGAATGGTTTAAGATTAAAGACTATTTTTAAAAGTTCTTTACATTCTAAAAATGTAATCCTTCCAGAAAGATTCCAAATATCACTCTAATGTCATCTAGTAGGATTATTTCACCTAATTGTTTTGTATGGATTGCTTCAGGATCGAAATAGCTTCACGCTGAAGCTGGAAGATACCGAAAATTGGCTTTATGAAGATGGTGAAGACCAACCCAAGCAAATTTACATTGACAAATTAACAGAGCTGAAGGTAAGTGGTTCTTGCACTTCAGTCAGAACTTAATGAATCCAGAGAAATTCATTCAGGTGGGGAGCTAGCTAGCTTAGGACCTCTAATCCAGAGATTAATGTTTACAACAAGCTAATTTACTAATTAGGTAAGGAGCAGACTTCCAATAGGTCTGTAACAACACAAAGGAGAATCTGCCCTTCCTGTAAGTGAAGGGAAGCATTGCAAGGAGTTTGGGAATGTTGCTGTACTCTGCCAAGTGGTGACAAGGGGTGTTTATGGTATGTTTTACTTTTTCAGGCCTTGGGTCAACCTATTCAGGCGAGATTTCAAGAATCAGAGGAAAGGCCAAAAGCATTTGAGGACTTAGGGAAGCAAATCCAACAGTACATGAAAACTGTTCATGCCTTCAAAGCAAAGGTATTTCCATGCTTAATCTCTGGCAAGTGCCATTCTGGCAACACAGTGTTGTCAGCCTGTTTTGAATTTTAAGTAAGCTATACAGAAAGTTCATGCAATGTCCTGGTTAGCTTCTGAGTTCTCAGGGCCTGCTGTGTTTTTGGGAGTGGGTTTTTGGCTTGAAAAATGAGTCTTTTAAGTCAATCTTGATTTTCCTTATGGAGGGAGAATACCAGCAGCAGTGCAACTTGAGTTTTGTCTGATTAGAGCTGTGGATGATGAGTTAATTGCTCTGCTAATCAGAATAGCCTTCTACCTAACTAGTCTGTTTGGTGATTTGTGGCAAGTTCAGCTGTGCAATTAGATGTTCAGAGTGCATGCAATTTGGATGTTCAAAGTCCTTATTAGCACAGCTATCATTCATCTGTTTCAGGATGAGCAGTATGACCATCTGGATGAAGCAGATGTAGCAAAAGTGGAGAAAAGTGCAAATGAAGCAATGGAATGGATGAATAACAAACTCAATCTTCAGAACAAGAGAAGTCTTACTTTGGACCCAGTTATAAAAGCTAAAGACATACAAGCTAAAACTAAAGTAAGTCTTCCTAGGCAACTATTTCCACAAGTCTTGTTTCTTGAAGTTGTACGCTTGGATTAAAGACAGAGGTGAGATCAGCTATAGAAAAAGACACTGGTTGGGTGTTAACCTGTTGTGTGCAAGGGAGCATCTACCTCTACCTTGGATATCCAGTCAGTATCAAAACTTGACTAGGCAAGCAGGTTACTAAATACAGTTGTTGAGAGACATCTCCTAACAGTTCTTAATTCCTGTTTTCCAGGAATTGACAAGTATTTGCAATCCTATAGTTACAAAACCAAAACCCAAAGTTGAACTCCCAAAGGAGGAGCAGAAACCAACCGAACCGAATGGACCAGTAGAAGGGCAGGGAGATGGCAGCAGTGGGTCCCAGACTGCTGACCCCAGCACTGCACCTGCCCCAGCAGCTGCGGAGAAGAAGCTTCCTGAGATGGACATTGACTAAATGTCAGTACTTGTTTATATTACTGCAACCGACAATAAAGCTTTAAGTTGTCAACTTTGTATGTTCTGAATACAAATTGAAGCAAGTGAATACCACAGCACTCTTGGTAATCTTTGGAGAGGTTTGGTCAGTGCCTGAAGTCAGAATGCTTAGGTGGCCAACTACTTGGTCAAACAAGCAGTATTTCTTGCCATAGTGATTGTAGCTAGAGGCTTCTGGTATTGTTACTGCACCTGCAGAAGCAGCCATAAGCTGTCTCCATGTTAAAGCATGTTCATGCTGAGTCAGTCTTGTTTTGAGAAGGGAGACTGCAAACGCTCTAGTCCAATTTCCATACTGTTGTTCACATTCTGTTGTGTGGCATAGCAGTGTTCATAAGGAAATGCCCACGAAAGCGGGACAGGAATGGGGGAGGGAGGCTGCTCCTCAGCCTGCAGCATCCTTTATCTGCTTACCTTAGTGTAGCCTGTGTTTAAGTGTTAACACCTCTAGGTTTATCTTGATCTGCACCTGAACAACTCATACTTACACAAGGTATGCAAAGCAGTGGGTTAGTGTTCCCAGTACCCTTATTCCTTAGTGGGTGCCATTATATCACCCATAGCCCCAAATCAAGTTCGTTTACCTGAGTTGTAGAGTAGCAACTGTACACTCCTAACAGGTCAGGCATGAATGTGCTCTTAACCATGAAGTGTAGATTCCCTGGTTAGTTACACTGTGAGCCCTGTCTGCAGCTCAGTTAGGTGCTTGTAGGAGGAATGCTGACTGTAGCCCAGCTGTCTGTACTGAGCGCTGACTGACGCGTTCCTAACTCTTTTTAAGGGGTATGCTTGCTTCCATGAGGCCTTCATTTGGAATGCTTGTTTTTCTTCTTTTTCAGGAACAAAGCATTTTTTCTATGAGTTTTATGCAGTAATTTGCTTCTAGTACTGATTGTCATTAAACTTGCAAACATGAATTTGTATGTGTTAAATCCGAAGTTGAAGCACCGTTCAGCTGTTGGAAGAAATAAATGCACTGGATTCTACTGGATGTCTTTCTGGAGCCGTTGATTGTGAGGAGGAGGAGCGGTGGTGCTGTGGGGGTGGCTGTGGGAGCGCTCCCCGTTGTTGCCGCGGGATGGGTTCGCGGCGGGGGGGAGCTGAGCTCCGGGGCGTTGCTTTGTGGCTGCTGAGGGCGGAGTTCTGCGGGCGGGGCAGCGCAGCTGCACCTGGCAGCCCGTTTCCCAGCTGTGCTTGTAGTGGCTTCCGTCGACGTGGGGCGGTGGTTTCGGCTGGCTTACCCGGCCGTGTGCGGTCAGCGACCGCAGGCTGTGCGGGGGCGGCACCGGGACTGCCCGCTTCGGCTGCGGCGCCTCCGGGGGACCCCGCGTTCCTCCCGGCCGCAGGGGGGCGCTGTAGGGAGGCGGAGCGCGGCGGGCGGAGCCGGGCGCTCTGCGCTGTCAGCAGCGCGGCGGGGCCGGGCCGGGGCCTCCGCCCTCCGCCGCTCCTTCCCGGTCCGCGCTTCCCGCGCGCTGCGGCGCCCCGTTCCGCGTCCCTCGGGCCGTGCGGCAGCCACGCGGCTGAGGTAACCGGGGGCGGCCGTGCGGAAGAGCGGGCCGTGCCGCGCAGGGCCGCGGGGCGCCGCCGGGGGCTGCGGGGCGCTCCGTGCGGCCTCGGCTCCGCCCGGCGCCGTCACTGCGGCCTCCGATCCCGGCCCTGCCCGTGCGGGAGCGTGGCCGGGAGGCTTTCCGTTCGCTTCGGTTGCGTTTCTGCTCGGTGGGAGCGGCGCCGGGGCGCAGCGGGTCGGGACTCTGCGGCGGCCTCTGAGAGAACGCGCCCGGGAGCGGCGCATGGCGGAGCTCTGACGGGAGGACTGCAATCCCTGCAGCTCCGCTGCTGCGGGCGGGCGGTGCCGCAGCGGCCGTCACACTGCGCGCACTGCGAAGTCGGCGTTTTTGCGCGAGGCGCTCCGAGCTGCGGGGATCGCGCGGCGGCTCTGCCGGGAGCGGAGCGCCTCCTGCCGGCCGGGCGCGGGGTTCGAAGTTTGTTGCGGAGATCCGCAATAGTTTTCCTCATAAATGTGCCTTTTCGGATCGCCGTTTGAGCGGTTCCGTTACTGATTCGTTTCTCTTCTTTTCTGCTCTGTTTTCCCTTCCAGCCGCTGTGCGACGCCCCGCCGTCACTTTTCCCCTCGCTGTATTTCGCTGCTGTTCCTGCAGCGGTTCTCAGCCGCTGACCGCCGTTGGCTTTTTAACCCCCCGCGTGCTGTCGGTGTTTCCCACTTTGCGAACCCTCCAACACTTTTCTTTTCAACTCGTAAACAAAGCGTAATTCTATTCCACGCTCATTCGGTTCCTTTGGTTTCTGACTCTCCCTGTAGAGGTACAAAGCAAATAGAACGCGTAGTTTGGATAGGATGCGTTCACTCAGTTGATGCTGCAGAGTGGTATTAACTCCACAGACAATTAAATGTCTTCAGAGGACAGAGAAGCCCAGGAGGACGAGCTGCTGGCGCTGGCCAGCATCTATGATGAAGATGAGTTTAAGAGAGCCGAGTCAGCCCAAGGAGGAGAGACAAGAATTTGTTTGGAACTGCCCCAAAACTTCAGAGTTTTTGTGAGCGGTGAGTTGTGACGCCTTTTGTTCCCTTTAAGTTTCCCCAGGTCATTTTCTGGGGCCTTCTCAGATGCTCCCCTCAGCTGTAGCAGTATTCACCTGTCGGAGCCACGTGGGACCCCTCCTCGTGTTCATGGCATGGCTGTGTTTGTGTCAGGCTGCGCACTCTCACCCTTTTGGATGCAGCCTCTCCATTGAGCTTCAAAGTTAGAGCTGATCGTAGTATTTCTGTGGGTAATTAAGTTCATATCTTTATTTTCCCCTGGGAGTGTTTTCCGTGTTCTTGGCCTGCAGGACCCGCTATTCCACGGCACTCCTGGTGATTGCTGTAACCCCATACAACCTCGTGGCGTTTTACCGCACCGTTATTTAGGGTTGAATAAATCATCTTAAAGTGGGAAATGTATCAAACGGACAGAGAGGCCGTGTGTGCCATCATTTCTTTGTTATGTCTCACATTGTCTCCATTGGCTTTGGCTCAGGCAATTCCACAGAGGGTCCCCAGAGCAGTGGGTTTGAATGCACCGTTTGCTTTCTGCCTCCACTTGTGCTGAATTTTGAGCTCCCGCCGGACTACCCGTCAACCTCCCCGCCTGCGTTTACCCTCAGCAGCAAATGGCTCTCCCCAGCACAGGTTTGCAAATCAACTCTAACATTCTAGCAGAGCTTTGGTGGTGGTGGTGAGTGAGTGCGTAATTAGCAGTGCTGTGGTGGATGTTAATAGAGTAGATGCAATTAAAGTTAAGACGTACACGATGACATCCGTCTTTCAGTTGGCTCTTTTGTTTCCTACCTGTTGTTATTTGGTTTCCCTTCTGAGAGCTGAAAGTCTCTGTCTGTGAGCACTATTTTTATGTCTTTTACGCATTAATTAAAAGTTCCAGAGTTGGAGATGTAAATTTGCATTGAAGGAGCACTATGGGAGAGGAGGGCTGTCACGAATTCCCACAACTCACTGAAGTCTGAAATGGTTTTTCTTTCCTAGCTCAGCGCTCTTTGCAAGCATTTGGACAACCTATGGGAAGAGAACCGAGGCTGCGTGGTCTTATTTGCCTGGATGCAGTTTCTGAAGGAAGAAACATTGAGTTACCTGAACATTTCCTCCCCATACGAGCTAAAAATGTGCCAACAAGGGAATACACAGGGCGGGACGCCCTCGGTCCATCAGGATGCTGAGGATTGTGGTGCTGCCGTGGGCTGTGCTGCAGCTGAAGAAGAAATTGATGAAAGAGCTGTGCAGGACGTGGAATCTTTGTCCAGCCTGATTCGGGAGATCCTGGACTTCGATCAGGCTCAGAGAAGGAAGTGCTTTAACAGTAAGATGTACTTGTGCAATATTTGCTTCTGTGAGAAGCTGGGCACGGAATGTATGTACTTCACCGAGTGCAGCCACGTGTACTGCAAAGCTTGCCTGAAGGACTACTTTGAAATTCAGATCAGGGATGGTCAGGTCCACTGCCTCAACTGCCCAGAACCGAAGTGTTCTTCTGTTGCTACTCCTGGTCAGGTAATGGATGCGAGCGGTGGCGGTAAGGGCTGTGCTTAACCCAGCACTGTGGAGGACGCAGTCTGGCTTTTGCTGGTCAGCATGGCGAGCGCACCCAGGGAAGTTCTTTCTCTGAGCCACACAGATTCCTCCAGGTTAAAAGTAAATCACGGGGTACACATTTTGCCTACTGGCAAAACGGTGTTGGTCAGAGGCCTGAACGGATGTCCCGTTACCTTTGGTGCTGCATGTTTGTCCTGTCAACTATTTAACTTATCAGAATGGCATTCCTAGGAGTAATTTTGTGACCTCTGTTGGAGGATACAGAGTGAATTCATGCCAGCTGTGCTTTTTCATCTACTTTCATTTCTTGTCATAGGTGACAGACTCAGAATTCCAAATGCAGATAATCTCTCCTCGGTCTCTGTTAGGTGAAGGAGTTGGTTGGAGAGCAGCTGTTCGCACGCTACGACCGCCTGCTTCTGCAGTCCACCTTGGACCTGATGGCAGACGTCGTGTACTGCCCTCGGCCGGGCTGCCAGACGCCCGTCATGCAGGAGCCGGGCTGCACCATGGGCATCTGCTCCTGCTGCAACTACGCTTTTTGTACTCTGTGCAAGATGACTTACCACGGGGTCTCACCGTGTAAAATAACTGCAGGTGAGTCGTCGCGTGTCAGAAGTGGATGGAGAAGCAGTTAATTAGGTGTTGTGTGACAAAGACCCAAAGTCAGAATTTAAACAGGGAGGCTGGTCAGCACATGAGCTAAGACAGATTCTTTTAGATAGGTCTGTTGCTAGCAATTAAAAGATTCCACTGCCGTGGCACGGCACAGATCAGGAGGTCCCTAAACTGCTGACTGCCAAATTCGGAGAGGCCACGGCAGGGGAAGAACACCTGCATTTATAAGTGCCCTTTTTTACCCTTTCCTATGAAGGCACTTCTTTCTGCCGTTAGGTTGGTATGTGCTCAGCTGCGTGCTTGATTGCCTGTTTGGCCTTGGAATCACGTGAC
The DNA here is from genome assembly GCF_016699485.2 of Gallus gallus. Taxonomy (NCBI): domain Eukaryota; kingdom Metazoa; phylum Chordata; class Aves; order Galliformes; family Phasianidae; genus Gallus; species Gallus gallus. The sequence goes on from NC_052544.1 coordinate 16,774,192, forward strand.
ATAGCATTACATTTGTGTTCAGAAAAAAATACTTTGTTTTTCAGTCCAATCCACATTTTAGGCCTGTTGTAATTTCACCGGATGTTCTCTTCTATGGTCAAGCACTGTAAAGCTGTTGAATGAGATGCAGAGATCTCAATATCATTTTCTTACGTATCCTTATGTTTTACTCTTTGATTAATGGTGCCGGTTTCCTGTGAGAATGCTTTACACTGTTGTTAGCTGAAGTTCTTTCTGTAACGCACTACAAAAGCTTTGTTTTGCTCTGCAGAGAAATTGATGGATTTGCGTAATGAATATTTAGAAGCTGATGAGGCAACCAAAAGGTTTTTGGAGCAGCGCTATGGCAAACGGGTGATCCAGAAAGCCCTGGAGGAGATGGAGAGCAAAGAATGGCTGGAAAAGAACTCCAAGGCCTGCCCTTGCTGTAGTACTCCTATAGAGGTGAGTGTGGTGGGGAAAGGCTGAAGAATCACAGTAACTCCTAATGAAATGAACGCAAAAGGCGATGTGCTGTATTTACATCAGCTCAGAGATTTACTCCCAGAGTCTGAGTTCACCACTGAAAGTACATTTCTAGCAACTGGCAAAGAGATCTTTGCACTTCTGTCTGCAGCACACAGAAGAGTAGGTTATAGTTTGTAGCTCAGGAATGTGAGTAAATGCAGCAGTCAGTGTTCAGACTCCGGTTCTGAGCAGACCCAGGTTGACTCAACATCCGTATGAATCCCTTTCCATTTTCAGACTGCAGCTGGTAAATAAACAAATAGCTTCAGATAAATAGTAACTTCCAGTGGACTGGTGACAGAACTGAGTCACAGCCCTGCAATTCTAGCTCGTAGTTCTCCCAGCTGTGGAAAAATGTGCTGTGATGGAGTCGGGGTACAACGAATTGTAAGTGTTGTGTTTTTGGGACCTGAGGCCTGACGTGGAAATACCTCGTTGTTTCTTTTCTTTTCCCTGCCAGAAACTAGATGGTTGTAACAAAATGACGTGTACTGGCTGCATGCAGTACTTCTGCTGGCTTTGTATGGCTTCCCTGTCAAGGGTGAACCCATACAAGCACTTCAATGATCCATCTTCCCCGTGCTTTGATCGGTACGTGTTTACGTGTGTTACTTCCAGTGCTGTACTGCTTGGGTGTTGGGTTTTGTAGGTGTCAGATACATATTGCAAAATAGCAGCGTTTTCTTCAGAACTCCACAGCTTGCTCTGCTTTTGTCCATAAATGTGGCTGACAGGACTTTCTCCTGTTTTTGAACCTTGTTTCTCAGCACTTCTTCCTCTCCCAACAATTTTTTCACTTCCTACCCCATTTTCCTCTGGTTTTTTCCCTGTCTCCTGCTATTCTCAGAGCTTAACTTTTACCTCTCTTGATAAAGATGAACTGTTTTACAAGAAAAGCCCATTTTCTTTCATTTTGTTCCCCCCGTTATGTTGTAGTTGTTTGCCCAGCTCTGTCTTGTCAGGTAAGGCTGTCAGCTGTTTGGAGCAGGCGGGCTCAGCTGCTGATTATATGCTGCTAAAGACCAACTGGGAATTGCAGCATGCTTGGTAACTTTTAATTCAGTTTGGATTATTATTCTCAAAGATTTATTGACACTTTGTGTCTGTAAGGTGTTGTAAGACCCTCTGCTGTGAAGTGCTGTACAAATGCAAAGTAGCTTCTTTTGACTGACCTTGAGAACTGCAGCACGAGTCTTATGCTACTGATAGGAATTATGAAACCTGCTTTTGCTTTTTTTTTACTTCATTTTCTATCCTGATGTAAATTTCTGACTGTCTTGCAGATTGTTTCAAGCTATGCAGATTGACGGTGAGTTCTGGGAAGATGAAAACTAGTGTCCTTCTCTAGCAACAAGTGCTGAAGAAATCGGAGACAGATGCTTTCCTTTTTTTGTCAAAGCTGTTTGATTTTCAGTGCTCTGATGCAATAGAAGAACGATACTACCTTGCACTGCAGGATTCTTGCACAACCCTTCTGTTGCCAGAACCAAAGGAGACCATTTTATCCACCCTGTGGTCAAGATTCCTGTTGAAAGTCCTAATAATAATATCCAGTGATAAAGAGAAATGCAACCACTGAGAAGTTAGAAAATAATGGAAAGTCTATACCAAAAGGTGCCCCTCTTACAGCTCCCAGATTGCAGGAATGGTTTTGGAGTGTGATTCTAAGGAGATTCACCTTTCAGGGATGTCAGCCAGTTCCCACAGTGGTTTTTGGGGCAGTTTTATTGCAGGTGCAGTGCTTGTTCTGGAGCTGTTCAGTTACACTGCTTGGAAAGTGTTCAGAAGCAGCACAGGTCTGTATTGAGGGGCTGAGCCCATTGCCTCTATTGCATTTCCTGGCCTGTTTCTTTGGAAGCAGCTCATTGCTCTGTTGCTGACAGTGGCGGTGAAGGTGACCATCCCTGACACCTCCTTCTGTTGGCTGTAGTGCCCGTGTTCTGTACTGAACACACTGGCAGAAAACGACTGACAACTATTTCTTGAATTGGTATCACCGTGCTGACTGACGCGGTGCTGTTCTGTGCCTTGCTGCCAGTCCTTGCTTTGATGAGTGCTGAAGCAGTGATCTGAGTGTGTACAGTGAGAGGATGAAAGTAATACCACATACTGAAACACGTTTCTATGGATACACAGATTATTGGATTAATGGTAATTTTCAATATCTTAAAGAATTCAGATTTCTCTCTTACCAGACGTTAACTTGTTTACAAAATCTTCTTGTAAGGAATTGATCAGTTGATGCTTTTGCTTCTGGGCTATAAGATGCCTTATTTCTGCTGTTCTTGCCCTTTAAATATTTCCAAAAGTGTTGTTTCCCCTGGAAGTTCAGTAAGCTGCTTTGGGAACATGGAAGTAATTGCTGGAGAGAAACACTGTTTTTTTTCCCCCACTTACAGAATGATCTAAAAATTTATTTTGGAACTCAGACTCTGTTTGAAATAAGCAGCAGGGTCTGCACGGATAGCTCAGGAGCTTGAAAACTGTTCAGAAAGTCGGTTTTGATGGGCAGTAAATAAATTTTAGTTAAACACTTGGCCAAAATGAGTGTTGACTTAGTTCCTTTGGCAGAGCAGAGAAGTCTCTGTTAGAATTATCAGCGATTAAAATAGTAAGGGTGGATCTCCTGCCTTGGTTTAGGCTATGGGATGGTGTGTGTAGAGAAAGTTTACATTGTGTATGGTTTACTTGTATTTCCTGCACCTTTCACATGCACTAAATTCACTTTAAGACAGCAAATAGAGTTGTCTTCCTGTTTGTCTTCATTATAGCACTCATATCTAAGCAGAGGTCAGCATGTGGTACAGCTCTGCTGTGGTGCTGGGCTCTGGTGCTCTTACACTGCAGGGCTGAGTCACTCTCACACAGTCTGTTGAGTTAACAGACAGCAGAGTTCAAAACTTGCATGTGAGGTTGATGCATGGGGCATCCTGCTGATAGAAGTTTGCACATTTATGTGAGCTAAGTGCCCTCAAAACAAAGTTACCTTGTTTTTTGTGGGACATCCAAGCCTGTACGTGGTATATGTGGTGGCAGTCATAAAGCTTCCGTGGAAACAACACAGTGGCTACAGACAGCTTTTGCTGCAACCGCCACAGTAGTTTTCGCTCTGCCCCGATGGTTTAACACCACAACCTGAACTCTGTGACCGGAAACCTGCTTTTAGAAAGCACTTTCTTCCTGCTATGCAGTGTATGTGGATGGACAAGGAGTGCTTGTCCCAGGGTGAAGCCTGCGCTTACCATTCTTCTGCCTGGAGGCAATGCTGCTGGATCTCGGGTATATGGAAGTAGTGCAGGTCCTTTCTTCAAGGACAAAGGTGCAAAGCAGTGGCCAACATGCCCGTGGCTGCTGGGCACTCAGCAGCCCTCAGCTGGAGTTCCCATACTTAACAGCGAGGCAGAGAAGGACAGACCCTCTCCAGAACAGATGAGCAGGTGAGTGTGCTCCCAGGACAAACAGCTGGCAGTGCAGAGGCAGAACAGCTCAAACCTCACCCTGTCTTCATGAAACAGGGCAAGGTAAACAACTCTACTAAGGCAGCACAGTTTTTTCCTTGACAGCTAATTTTTCCTCTCACAAAATGCTACCTCCTCCCTCCCTTCATTTCTGTGCACACACACACAAAGACTCTGTGCTTAACTGCAGACATTTTACGGTAGAGAGCTGAGACCTCCTCCTTTTTCCTTTAGAAATTCCCACTCTCTCCCCCCCCCCCAAAGGAGATGGCCACTGCCTGGCAGGCCAGTTGTGTGGAATGCCTACCAACAGATACCGGCCAAGGAGTTGGGCCCTTAAAGTATGGAGACCCACAGCAGCTACTTCTCCCACACTGCTTTCAGTTCTTGGTTCTGGGTGACAGAAAGCCTTGTTCAGAATAATATGCCTTTCTTAGGCTTTGAAGCTTTTGTTGCTGCTACTCAAATATGCCATTACAGCTCCCATTCAGACACACAAATTGTCCCATGTTTCACTAGCACAGAGAAACCAAGCAGCATGTACAGGCAAAGTGACTAGAGAAAAAAATAACACTTTTACTGTAGAAAGTTACAGATTAACAGCTCACAAAGTTCTCGGACAAAGACAAAACATACTTCCCAGTTTGTCTTGCATTGATCTTCTCTTGATTTTACCATAGAAGGACCAAGTGGGCTCTTGCCAGTTCAGGCTTTTGCCCGCCTCTATGGGGCTTTGTGATGGAGCTCACACTGAGCTCAGGGAACAATGTTTCCTTTGAGGATTATCTGACATTTCCTGGAAGCACAGGAAATGGACAGAGGGAACTCGCTGCTTCAGGCTCTGCCCCAGCAGAGGTGACAGAGCATTGAGGAGCACAAACAGAAGTAATTTATGCTTGATGTGAAGAAATCTACCCTGCTGTAGATCATAAAGCACCAGTGCATATAAAGCTATACCTCGTAACTGAACGTATAAGGCCTCTTAGAATTGTGGCAACAAAGAAAATCACAGATTCATGAGCCAACCATTCACCTGCATTAATGGCACTGCAGTGGGAATTGCTGCTTGAGGCATCCCTTTTGCTGGGCTCTTCTTACATCTGGCTCCACATCGGGTTCAGCCTGAAAACCTCTATCAGATTGAGACTGCACACCTCTGTGTAACTGTCTCCTCTGCCTGGACTGTCCTCACAGGGAAACTTTTTCATTATATCCAATATGAGTATCTTGTTTCAGTTTGTGCCCCACTGTCTCTTATCTCTCCTCCCTGTGCACTGCAGTGGAGCGCTTTGTTTCTATTTCTAGATGGCTTACTCATAGTTATGAAGCAGGCTGCTGTTAAGCTGTGCTGATACTTTCCATTCTCCGGGCTGAACAAGAGCCATTCCCATTTTATGTGAGTATAACTTAAGAGTATTTTCTAGATGGGCAGTGATACACAAATGCGTTTGACAGAATTGCAAAGAATACATTCCAAAGTGATCACCCATTGTGTTCTCACATTTGTTTTGGTGCCTTCAGTCTATACAAGTATAATTGTTTCTTTGCTTAAACAACTAATTCTCTACTGGTTTTACCTTCAGAGAATACGTTGGTGGAGATCTGTGGAACACGGCGCAGTGGATCACATCCTCCTTTGGTTAGTTAAAGCGGGTGTTTGCAAATTTAAGAACAAAGACAAGATGAATTTCTGCAGCAATTCCCTTTCTTTGCAGCTGGTTTTCAACATAAAAAGATGGCTCAGTGTTACTCCAGACAGTGAGAGATTAATCACTGTAAGGCTTCTTAGACTGGCTTCTTTCTGCTTCTGTCTCCTTCATGCTGTATAGGGGTTCCACGAGCTTGTTATGAACCAGCATTAAACCTGATGTAGCAGGTAAAAAGATGACTTCAGTACACATAATAACGCACAATTTTCATTCATTGGATGCTAATTAAATTAGATATTAGTCAAATCTGTGCTCCTTTGTCCCATAGCCACAGAGATAAGCCTGACAGCCCTAGTGCTCTACATTTCAGCTGTTGTCTCGAAAGAGCGTTCTCTGTTGGGAGCTGATTAAGCAAGCATTTAACAAAAATCATGGCTTCTGCCACTGAAAAACCAAGTCCAACCACTGCCTGCCCTGGTCACACACTCACCTTTAAAGTACTTCACTGTCTTAACTTTCAGTTCCAGCGTAGCATCCTCATCACACACAAACACAGTCTGGGGGTGCTGCTGGAAAGCAGATACTGTCCACATGTGGTTGACACCCTCCTCGATAGCTTTGTACAAAGCAAAGGCTTTGTGGGCTCCCGTGATGAGAATCATCACCTGGACTCCAAGATAAGAAGATGGCAGTTAGAGTCTAGAAGACTTGTTGAGAGCAAACCCACACCCACCAACTAATAGGGAGCTGCCCCTGTCCCTAATGGGGAGTAGGGTCTGTCATCCCCTCCAGAAGTCAATCACAAATTCTGTCTGCTTTAGCTACATTTTATTTGTCAATTAAGTCATGGTCTGGAGGCTAATTTTAGTGATTTGGACACTCTGAGCTCCCGTTAGGCACCTATACAGAGACTTAACACATACAAATCAAGGTGTAGGTGCAGTTAAAAGCTACTCCATTTGGCTTTCATGATCTGGTATAAGATTGAGTCAGCCAGGGATTCTTGCAGCTATTTCACCAGATGAGCTCCTTATCGAAGCCATTCTCCAAAAGCCTTTCTAGCTCCCTGCAATCACAACTGTACTACAGGGTTACATAAATGTTAGTAGAGCAAAAAAACCTGGAACACAGATCAAGAGCCTTTCTGTAGTGGTGTATAAAACGCAAGAAAGGAAGACTGGATTCATCTGTCTGTGGCAGGAAAAGCATGGGCTGGCTTACACCAGCAGGGTGCACAACTGCTCCGAGATGAGATGACCTTTAGTTACAGTAGCTCTAGAGCAGGGCTTTCTGAAATATGTAGTCTGTTGTTTTCCTAACCTCTCTGGCATCCATGACAGTGCCTACTCCAACTGTCAAAGCCATCGTGGGGACTTTGGAAAGGTCACCATCAAAAAACCTGGCATTAGCCAGTATAGTGTCCATAGCCAAGGTCTTCACTCGTGTCCTAGACACCAAACTCGATCCAGGCTCATTGAAGGCGATGTGACCATCAGGGCCAATACCTGTGACAGAGACAGTTTGAGAAGCAGGTCACCAGCTGAAATGGTTTTTGTAAGAAACAGAACCACCAGCACTCCTGTTACAGGGACATTCAGTGCTCCCAGGAATAGACACAGATCTGAGGAATATGCTGGCAATTTCTCTGTTGAAGCTCAACTTTGCTTCTGGTAAGAACGATAGCAAAAGCACCTTCTGAAGTCAGAGACACTTTCTCAGTTGTGCTGGGACAACAAAAAAGCAAAGCAGATAGCACAATCTAAAGGCAAACTGATGGGAAAAGCTTGCTCCTGTTGGCTATGACTATTTCTAGCAGCTTCTTCTTATCCTAATTATTGTAACACATTTTGTATTTGATAAAATTCAATCCCTGCCTGGTTCCCCAGCTAACCACCTCCTGAGCAATTCACTTCCTGAATTCACATATTTAAACTGGGGAATGAGATGTCAGACAACAAGGCTACCGGCACACACGAGCACTCAGTAACAGTGTATAGGGCGCCTTTCACTGCACATCCCCTGGACTTATTTGTCATCTCCAGATAATAAATAAGATAGATGCAGGAAAGACAGTGCTTAGAGACTGCCAGTCCTTCAGGTTTTCACCTCCAACAAAGAGTTCAATTCCTCCAGCTGCTTTGATTTTATCCTCAAACGCATCACACTCTGCCTGTAGATCAGCTGCGTTTCCATCCAAAATGTGGACATTTTCTGCCGAGATATCAACATGCTTGAAGAAGTTATTCCACATGAAGGAGTGGTAACTTTCCGGATGGTCCCTCGGGAGACCTGTTAACAGAGCATGCACAGGGCTGGGACCAGCCAGAACATCATTGCCTGTAATGCAGAACACCTACACAGGCTTGCAGTGGCTCTGGCAATAGAGCGCTGTTTTCTCCATCTGTCTTAGAGTCATAGAATCACCAAAAGACCCACAGGATCACCCAGTCCAACCATCCACCCATCACCAATGGTTCTCACTAAACTATGTCCCTCAACACAACGTCCAAACATTCATTGAACACCTCCAGGTTGGTGACTCCACCACCTCCCTGTGCAGCCCATTGCAGTGCCTGACCACCCTTTCAGAGAAGTGGTATTTCCTGATGTCCAGCCTGAGCCTCCCCTGGCACAGCCTGAAGCCATTCCCTCTAGTCTTATAGAACTCCCTCAACTTGGGAAGTTTTGCTTCCTCAAATAAGCAAAGTTAAACCAGTCATGTCTAGTGGTTGGCAACCCTGCACATAGCAGGGAGTTGAAACTAGATGAACACTGTGGTCCTTTTCAACCCAGGCCGTTCTGTGATTCCATGTCCTTGTATTAACACGCAGTGGATGTTCCAGAAGAGCAGGCATGCACTGTGCCTCATTTCTTCCTGCCTTTTCAGCCCACCTCCCCGTTGGCATTGGCAGAAACAATTTACAAACAGTGTACATGTCTGGGAAATAACCTACTGCGTTCAGTTTTCTCCTTGAACGCCACAAACCCACATAACTGCCCATTTCCTCACTCTGCTTAATTGCTTACGCAGAAACTTCTTGGTCAGTACAAAGTTATCACTGGCAAATAATTACCCTGCAAGTTTTTCACCTTTGGAGCCCTTACGCTCCTTCTCCAGCCGATCTTCAGACGAGCCCATTTCATCACTGTGCTATCGCAGCAGTGCACGCTGCTGCTGGGGGACGCTGCGGGCACGGCGGGGCTGCCGAGGGGCAGTCACCCAGGTGCAAAGGTGCAGCTAACAGCAGCCGTTATCTCCGCTCGCAGCGATAACGCGGATCCTTGGCGGGTCAGCACGGAGACCGGGTAAAATACAGCGGGGTCCGCTGTGCGGCTCAGGCTGCGCGCTGCTCCCCACACGGCGCCCGCCGCCCCCCCAGGCTTTATCCCACCCTCGGCCCGCTGCAGAGGGGCAGTTCCGAACCCGCAGAACGCAGCGCAGAGCACTCGGCTGCATCGCCAGGGCGGCCGGGGCACACACGGCTCCCCCCAGCACCACTCACCTACGTACTCATCCATGTTGAAGGTTTTCACGTACTTGAAGGACAGGTCCCCATTTTTGTAGTACTCCACCAGCTTTCTGTAGCAGCCCAGCGGCGTGCTGCCTGCGGACACGCGGCACGTCAGTCAGTCTGTCTGTCCATCTGTCCATCCGTCCGTCCGTCCGTCCCTCACAGCCCTCCCGCCTCGCTCGCCCATCCGTCCCTCACAGCCCGCCCGGTCCCGCCGCCACCCACCTGTGGGCAGCCCCAGCGTGAAGAAGCGGCCGGGGCCGGGCGCGAAGTGGACGATGCGGTTGCGGATGTACTTGGCGGCCCACTCGCTCGCCTCCGCGTACGTCTCCTGGATGATGAGCTTCATGGCGGGGCCGGACGGAGCGCTGTGCCTACGCCGCCATTTTAGCGCCGCGCGCGTCCCGCCCCGCGGTGGGCGGTGAGCGCCGGGTCTGGGTGGGCGATCCGCCCGCGCTCGGGGAGGTGGAGATCGGAAGCGCCGTTGCGGCGGCGGTCTGAGCCCGCTGTGAGTGACGCGCGTGGCTGGAAGCGCTCGTTGTGTCACACAGCGCCGGGGTGGCGGCTGTGGTCGTGGCCGAGAGACCCCGGTTCTGCAGACGAGCACGAGTTTATTCGTGGGAGCGCTTCCGTGGAAACTGCCGGATCAGCACTGAGAGAAGCGGTTTTACGCGCCCAGTGACGAGGCGTTCGGGCTGTGAGAGGTCTATGCAAATAAATACAAATGATGAACAGCGGGAGTGTGCTTGGTGGGCCGGACACGGCTTTTTGGAGCCGACGCTTTCCCCACAGACGTTAAAAAAGCCGGCAGACCAGCAGATCTCCACGTGCTTTTCGCTCCTGGGGCGCCGCTCAGGGCGAGGCCGTGCCCGGCTGCACAGCGCTGCGCCTTCAGCGCGGGGCTGCAGCGCTGCTGGGGGCTCCCACCGCACCGCGCCGGCTGCTTCCCGCCCTGCGCTCTGTTCCGACGCCGGCTGCCGCTGCTGGCGGTGCTGCCGCCCCCCACAGCGGCCTTCCTTCCGTCGCTCCGACTCTTCACGCTGTGACGGAACGTGCCCGACCTCGCCTTGCAGCCTGCTCAGAGGTACGAGATGCAAAAGCTCTTCTTTCGAAGCCAGACGGCTTTTGGCTTTCATTTGAAAGGAAGAATAAAATACGTGCATTCTAGCACCCACCCCACGCAGCTCCTGCTTGTTTTAATAATTTAAATGACCTGGTAAGGCTGAGCGCTCCCGATGCTGCCCCATCTGAGAGCTGCTGGCTTGGTTTGCGCTTGGCTGGAGAGTGACGGCTGTGATGGGCCACAGATGGCTGTGGTTGAGCTCAGGAAGAGTTTTAGGCCACAGAAGCTAAAAAAAAAAAGGAAAAGTGCGGTCTGTTTCCATCAGCAGCAGTTATCCAGCAAGCACAGAAGTGTTTCCTTGGCTGCAGTGCTGGGCAAGGAGCTGAGAGCCACGCAGAACAGGCGGGGCTTTCCTACAGGCTGTTGCTCACCCCGTGGCTCCGGGTGAGGCAGCTTTGGTGCTGTTCCCGCTGGTCAGTGTGATACACCCACCGGTCCCATGGATACTCACAGCAATTACAGCCCCGTAGTTTCAGCAGCACAGCTCAGAGCTGGATGAAGCTGCACCATACCGTGCAGCTAACAGAGTCCCCGGGCCAGCGCTGAACTCTGCAAAGGTGTTCGGCTGAAATTCAGGTGCAGTGTGTCTGTGCATTGCAAACAGGCTTCACTCTTGCTTTGACCTCCTGCGCAAGCAGCTTTGGCAGGAGCGGTGCACAAAGACATCAGAGTCAGTCAGCAGCTCCCAGTAAAAACAAACAAACAAGCTTTGATGGAAGGAAAAACTGCGACAGCACAAGAGAGGCAGGCACGTGCATCTGCTGCCACAGCTGTCCCATCCTGCCCACATCCCATGGATCTGCGTGCATCAGGCAGCCTGCTGTTGCTGAGGAATGGCTCCAGGGCTGGGCTATACGTGTGACTGGTATGCGGGATATTTTTGGGTATGATTATTTATGCATGTTGCTGTTTCTGCATTCTCAGCTCGCTGTTGAAATGTTGAAGAACTTCCTGGTGTCTGAACAAGCTGATTTTTCTTCCCAGCAAAAGCAGCAGATGGAAGGAAACAAACACTTCCCTGCAGAAGGAGCTGAAGCTTAACCAGGGGGTTCTAACAAGCACAGCATTTTCTTTTTCTCTGCCTTGAAGTGATTAGAGTCAGCAGTTCACACAGACCACAGCTTTTGCTACCAGGAGCTGCTTTTCAGCACTGATTTTTTTTTCCTTCTAAAAAAAGCAACAATTAAAAATTTATATGCATAAAGGGCCCTCTCTCCAATTCCCATAATTAAAGCAGCTCTTAAATGCCCACCATCTGCCAGCATTTCCTGCTCTTACACATCCCACCTGCCTTCACTCTCCTGTTTATGAGGAAAGGAGAAACTGGATTCCTGGGTGGATGGACCTGCAGGGAGCTGCCGTTTTGCACAAGCCCTGCTCACTGCCCAGCTCCTCCCACCAGGGCCCAAATCCCAGTGAACCAATGAACACTACCAACAGCTGCTGGCACTGAAGAACACGGCTCAGAGCACTCCGCTGCGTTTCTTTGGGCAGCACAGTGAAGTTTCTGCTGATGCCAGCAGTCTCTGGATGAGACTCCTGGTGAAGTTTCCATCTTTTTTGAGGCCAGCTCTGTAATGGCAGACAGCGCAGGCTTTACATGGACAACACTCTGCCACCATTTTTTCTCAGCCTGCCAGTTGCAGCCTGCTTGCAGATGATTAAGCTATTACAGTGGAGAGTTTCAGAGGTATCATTTGATCCATTAACTCACACAAACATTTGCCTTCGATTTTTTCTTAGGTGAATCACTTATTGCTATAAAGATAGCAAGGAAGAGCTAAGTTATAATGTCTTGCTTATTCCTTATTTAAACAAGTCTAACAGTCTCCCCCCTCCCCAGGCTTTATAATTTAGTTTTTAGAGTTCAATATTGTTACAGAGTGTAGATTAAAAGTGCCCTCTCTGTTGTTCAGTCAGACGTCATAATCAAAGTAATGCTTGTGGAGCGTAAGGGTTTCAGGGGACTCACCATACTGCAGCCCTCTAACATTTTCAATTGCTTTCAAATACTTTCACAGCATATCCCACACGGAAGTCACTGAAAAGCAATGACTTCAAGCTTCAGAGCATCTCTTGGGAGAAAAGACATTTTGTATTGGAGGAAGATTTAGAAAATGCAGAGGCATGAAGTGATTTGCCTAAAACCATGCAGGAAATGAAAGCAGAACCAGTCATGCACTGTAACCACAGCATCTTAGCTGCTGTCCCTCGTGAAATAAAACAAATACACAGAGAGCAGCTGGAAGAAATTGCCATCAGCTCCCCGTGTCAGCCTTGCTCAGGCTAGTTGGCCTAACTAGGTGCTGATATGCCTCCCGCTGAATGACTGTGGCACAAACTGTTTCACCATCTCTTTGGGATACTGTCCAGCATCTTTTCTGAGGGTATGCACAGGTTGTGTCTGGTTTTAGTCTTTCAGATGTCCAAGTCAATCAGTGTACAGCTAATTACCGCTGTGGCTGTGCTATACTTAGGGATATAATCCTACCTCAATAGCAAATCCGCGCACGTCATCGGGACAGCTTCTTACTGCAAAGGAGATTCTCAGTGCAAACTGTGAATCTTGTAGAAAGGGGAAATGAACAGTGTGACAGTGCCTTCAGCTCTCACTCCAACTCCTTCAAAGGTATTTTTCTTGCAAGAAACTTGCATTCTCCTTGTGCCTACAGCATTTCTCGGGAGCCTCTTTTGCAGGTTCTTCTTGGCTAAAGTCCTTTACAATTCCTGCCTGTCCCTTAACAGGAGAACTGCAATGTTTACCCATCTCTTTAGGGCTTGGGTGAACTATCCAGTCCTGTGAGGAACAGATCCCAGCCTGAGCACGGTGCTGAATGCACAGCTGTAATCACGCATTTATGACAGTTTGCAGTTCAGGACTGTGTTCTCAGATTTAAACTCTTTCTCTGAATTTGCAGCTCAGAATCCCAGCAGGGCTGATTCAGCCCTCCTCATCCTAAAGCAGATCCATTTAAGTCTTATCAACCTTAGGGACCGATGTGGGCGGTTTTGCACAAGTCTGACCGCAGATGAACTGCACAAGGACGGAGCAGGGGGGAAAATCCCTCAACCCATGTAACATTAAGTGCAAAAGAATGCAGAATAAGCAAATGTATAACCCAGCGTGATTCCTGAAGAGCGCTCACTCTGGAAGGCTTTGGGTCTGCAGCACCATCTGCTTGATGTGGATATTCAGGATTTCGCAGCACCTCCTGAGCAGCCGGCCAGCATTTGGGGTTGCTTTGGCTGCAGTGCTGTGTGTGTGTGTGTGTGCTGGGAGCAGCTGAGAGGGCATCGCGTTGGGAACCGATGCGGGTGGGTTAACAGAGAGGGTGGCACAGGCCTGGGACAGGGCACGGTGATGGCACCGGGGCTGCCGAGCTCAGGAAGCGTTCGGGCAGTGCTCTCAGACATAGGGCTCGGCTCTGGGTGGCCCTGTGCGGACCCAGGGGGCGGACTCGGCCCTCCTTACGGGTCCGTTCCAACTCACGCTGTTCTGTGATTCAGTGACCAGCTCCAGGACAGCAGCAGTTCGCACAGCCTGGTCCCAGCGGGCTATGAAGGCGGCACCCATCTCCAGCATGGGGTGCCTTGAATTTTCGGATTGCTAGCGATAGAAATCTCCCCTCCACAGCACTGGCGGTACCACCAGGCCCAGCGGGGCGGCCCGCTCCTCTCGGGCCCGAGGCCTCCGGCTGCCGGCGGGGCGGGGCGGGGCGGGGCGGGAGGAGGGCGCGACCGAGCGTGACGGGCAGAAGGAGGGCGGGCGCGGAGCCGCAGCGAAGAGGCCCCGGCTGCGCGGCCTCCGCCTCAGCAGCGCCCGTCGGGAGGCGGCCGGGCAGCGCCGAGCCCCCGCCGCCCGCTCAGCTCTCGCCTTCCCAGCGCCATGGCGGCCGCCGAGCCCAGCAGCGGCCGCTACCAGCAGGTGAGGGGCGGAGGGGCTCCTTAGGCCGCGCGGGAGCGGCTGCGGGGGGGTCCGTTCGGAGGCCGCGGGGCCTCGACGCCGATCCGGGCTCTGGAGGCCGCGGGGCGCCGCGGGGCGAGGGTCGGCGGGGCGAGGCGCGGGCACGGCCGGGCTGCAGGCGGCGGAGCCCCGCCCCTCCCCGGGGCCGCGCGGTGGCACAGCGGTGACCTTGTGCCGGGATGCCGTCCTTCCGCCGCGGCCCTCCGTGCCCCGCGGTGCTGCGGGTCGGCCACCGCCGCGCAGATTCTTCCCAGCAGCGAAGTCGTTCTGCGTCGTCTTGAAATGAGCGTTAATTTTGTTTGGTGTGCTCAGCGCGGCGCTCTCCGTCTCGCGTTGAAATCCCCCTAGGCCGGGCTGTGTGCTTACGGAGCTCCCAGGTGCGCTTGGTGCGTTCTCCCTTCCCTGCCTCCCGAAGGACAGGAATCCATCCCAGCGGGCGGTGAGAGCCCGGCCCGGCTGTGGCCTGCGGAGTGGAGACCTCACTGCCGACAGTAAGGGAGAGAGATTGCCCAGAGGTGTGGGCTGCTGTCTTCTGTTGGTGCTCCTCGGAAATACCGCTGGGCTTCGGCTTTGCTGTGGTGGCCGTTTGGTGGCCGTGCGCTCTCATCAGAATACCGGGTGCAGCTTCTCTTAGGACAGAGCGTTGGTCTCATCCTTGCAGCTGGATGTCACTGGTTTTGACATGCTGGGTTTGTAAAAGTTAAGTAAAACTTGCTATTCTTTTCCCGTGGAACACAAATGTCTTCATTCGTGAAGACAAATCTCTTTCTTTGTTGCTCTTCCCAGCCATGCTGGCTACAAATAACCATGTTTCTTTGCTAATTGCCTGTCTGTCGGCCCTGAGAATCCTCCCCATAGATGTCATTTACAGATGGATCTGGTTTTGTGTCCTGTCGTCTTGAGCTCATGAAGATATGTGACAGCATACAATGGAGGATGCTCCTGCCTTGTTCTTGGTGGCACTCCAGACCTGACCGTTAAGAATACTGCTGATTCCCTTAAAGAGAAGTGTGGAAGGCTGTCATTTCACCAGATCTCACCCACACGTGGGGCAGACACATCACAGGCGCTGTTACTGCTGTAGAGCACAACTCTGCGTGGTACAGCAGAGATTAGAGAGGCCGTCTGTGCCCCAGAGGATTCGTTCTGCTAAAGATGAGGTCCCAGGGAAAGACAGCTGTAATTGAGTGCAGAATGAGAAACATACAGATGGAATTACTTTGTCAGGCTGTTTAAGAGTTGCTTTTTTTTTCCCCCTTGCCCTCTGTCAGAACTCTGGTATTCGTGTTGCTGTAAAGCATGTTATTGATTCCTCATGCTTGCTCTGCTCCAGAAAATCCCTGAGTGCTGTGAAACTGGAGATGTAGAGCTGAGGTTTAGATGAAGGGGAGATGAGAGGGTGGGAGAACGTCTCCAGCGTGAACGTGGTGGGGTTTTTAGACACTGAATCTCACTGCGTGTACAGATGTCCAACTAACAAATGTAACTGCTGTCAGTGGAGAATCTGTAAAGAAAATAGCTGTAAGGGCTAGAGCTGAATGCAGTATCTGTAAGTGTGGGCAGTGTGTGGAAATTACCAATACGCTCATGTAATCCTTTAAGTTACTGGAGTATGAAGCAGTGAAAGAGAACTGAAAATTATATATCTTGAGAACTTTTATTTTTGGGAGGGGGTGATGCATCAGTGGTGGTTGACCCATAATTGGGCAGCTCCTCTGCAGCTGAACGTGCTGCCCTGTCTGCGTGGCAGGTTAACATCCATCCCCATGAGGGTTTTGTGCATGGACCAATGTGTGTGGGAGCAGAGTGTGAGAGGTGGGATCCCCCGAGCGTGTGTGTGTGTGTTCTCAAAAAACAGAAAAAAGGATGCTGAGCACAGAGGACAACAGAAATAAATAAGCAGCTGGGTTCAGAGCCCGTGTGTTTCTTCCTTGCAGGCCTATGTGGGCGCATGGGCTCTGCATCCCCCAGCAGCCTGTTCCACCACCTGCGTCTGTTCCTCGGTATGTGCTATGTTAAAGGGGTGCTTATGGCACGTGATTTGTTTTCTAAAGCCAGTTTTCTATAATCTTCAGCCCTCGTGCTTTATTCAGGCATTAGGTAATCTAACAGAAAATAGCCTGCGATTATGCTTCTGAATGCTATGGTGGTTTGGCTGAGCACACTGAGGAAGCGCAGACGAAGCAAGGCAAAACCCATGGAAGGATGTGTGCCCTGCTGTGCTGAGGGTGTGGAGCTGGGCAGAGCAGGGCAGCTGGTTCTGTCCCTCGGTGCAGGGTGTGAGAGGTGGGATGGGGTGCCGGGGAGCAGGGCAGGCTGCGGCACGCAGCACTTCATGTCCCAGAAGGACTGGGGCTGATGCCGTTGCAGTTCGGACTTGCTTTTGGGAAGGCTATGCAGGATGTTGCTGGGCTTAGATGGCTTAAAGCCTTTTGAGCATATCCTCTGGACTGTGAGCTCAGTGGCAGAGCTGTATTTTGTGCTTAGAGCTGAAAGTAGCCTCTGTTCTGGAAAAAATACTTAGGCTTTTAATAGGTTTATTTACGCTCTGTGTTAACTGCTTTTTACTGGAAGCATTTGAAGATATATGTGATGTATATGAGTAATGTAAACCCACCTAGAAAATGGTGGGTGTGTTAAATAATACAAACATATTCCTTTTTAAGTGGCATTTCTTCCAGTTCCACTTGTTGAAGGCTTCCATGGATCATGAATCATTCTGTTATGGGAGGCGTCTATGGGAAATGTAAAGAAGAAAGATTTCTCCCTTTGTTTGGTTTTCTTTTGGTGGAACTGCAGAAGAAATGTGCTGCCTAAGGTAGGAGAGTGCATTTGGAATCCATGGGGGATTGCACTGCTTGTGTTCTGCCTGGGAAGGCTGAGGTGAAATAGGAAAGGAGACATCAGTTGCCAGCTTGTGCTTACATTAAGCTCGTATTTAATTTTTCAGTTGCAGTGGGTGTGCAGAATATCCCATATCTCGTAACGTTAGCAGATAGAATTAGTGATATCAGTGGCTATTCATTTCCTCGGTGAGCTGTTTGTTGCTTGCAGAAGATGTGCTGCCTGAAGATACCTGCAAATGATAAGAATGGTAAGGAAATAAAGGGCAGGTTGTTTTCTTCTTTTCTCTTTTGTGCACTCAGATGAGTAGAATGGAGGTGTGCTCTGACATAAGAACAGTAGGGAATTACAGAAATAAGTCACAGAGTTTTCTCACACCACTGCTCGTGTTGCTCTGCACCTGTGGGAGCCCGGATTTGGGCTGAAGCTGTGCTGCCTCTGTGCAATGCAGCACTCGTTCCAGCTTGTTCTTTGTAGATAGATACTGCTTTGTTCAGAAGCAGCAGCTTTTGCAGGCAACCATACCTCTCAGGTGGGTTTGGAAGGTTTTGGTGATTCTATGTAAAAGTGTAATTATAGAATTAAAATAAATTCATTCTCTAAAAGTTAAAGGACTTGGGAAAGACAGTGCTACAGCAACAGTCCAGTATCATTGCAAAGCTTGTGTGACAGAACACAGCCTTGCAGGCAAATGTCTGTTTTAAATGTTATCTCAGATATCAGGATTGTGTTGGGCTCTTAGTTGGGCTGAATTCCTTCTGTGATGTGTTAATGTCATGAAGGATGTTACTGTGGTCCTAAATATTGCAGCAAGGCTTTGTGCTTTGTTAGGTGCCTGAAAGGTAATTCCAGCTTCCTAAGATGGAAACCATCTGCTTGTGTACCGAGCCATCAAACACCCAGACACGAGGACAGCCCCAGCAGAGGTGTGTTCTGCCTGACATGCTTGTTGGTAGCTTGGGCAAAGCGGCACAGTGCTCTGGGTGAGCAGAGGTGGGGGAACAGGAGCAGAGCTTTGCAGCACTGGGTGAGTCGGTGAGGAGCAGCACGCTGGTGGCCACGGATGGTATTTTGGAGGGCAGCAGCTGTGCTGAGCAGTGCTCGATGCGTGCAGCTTGGTGCAAGGCACAGCTCTGCAGCCCAAACGTGCAGCATGAGGGAAGGCCTTCTGTCCTCGTGGTGTGCACCTCCAGGTGTAAGTGTAACAAGGAGCTCCCTGCTGCCACTGTAATGCGGTTCAATGACCCGTGAGAGCTTTGGGGAGAAAACAGTTATTTGCTCATCAAGGAGAGGGCTGCCAAGGGTTGATGTGTGTGGGTTGGCTTGTCTAATAGCTTATCGTTACTCCTGCTGATTACTAAGCTGATATTAAGTTAGAGGAATCTAAAACAGGGCAGAAGTCAGGATTTCAAATCACTGTCAGGGAAATGTGACTGAATAAAAGGAAGTATCTTCTTTGGGCTGGGCAGAAGCTTTTATTTGTATCCTGAAGGCCGAAGATGCAAAAGGAGGAAAGTAAGGGGCATTGCAATGGGATTAGGAAGCTGACTTGCTGGAGTACTCCCTAATTTAGTAATGACATAGGGTTTGGTTTTTTTTTTTTTGGTCTTAGGTTGGAAAGGACCTTAAAGATCATCAAGTTAGCATTTCACTTTGCTTGTATTGGTTTGCAAAGGTTGTGGTTCCATTGTTCCGAAAAATCAACCCTGCCACCTTTAAGAAAATATCTACATTGATTCTTTTGTTGCTATTGACCTAATCAGCTGCCTTTCTGAAATCCCACAGAAACCATAGTAACAACAAAAACGAGACCTGATCAGGGTTGCCTTCACTCAGATTCCTCAGTAGGATTTTGTGCAGCACTACACTGTGTGCCAGCACGTGCAATCAGAACTGAAATGCCGTGAGCACTGCTGAGCTGATGCATTGCTGGCGATGCGTGGCCGAGACAAAGCTGGTAATGGGCTACATGCAAGCGTTCCTCCTGAGGACTTGGGCTGAGGGGAGGTTTAATAACAACAGATGCAAAGCAATGCCAGCAGGCAGCGTGCTGAGCATACAAAGTTTGGAAGAGGGAACAAATTTGCTTGGAAGCATTTAAAAACGTTCTGTAAGTTTAGAACTTCAGTGCTGCTGTGCTGCACGTATCTGCATGTGATATGCCTGCACTGGCAAAGTGCAACAGCAGCAGCACCCTGCTCAGAGCTGCACTGCCTGTGGCTTTTGTTGGCTGGGAAGTAAATGTCCCTGAGTCTTACCCTTCCATCAGACAACTTCCTGACATTTGGTAATCAGATGAAAAATTAATCTCAGCCGAGCTCTTGATTTAATAAGTGCGTACATCGCTGTAAATACGGCCTACTTTTAATGCAGCAAGTAGGAGATTCACTCTTTAAAAGCTAAGCTCCATCTGAGAAGCAAAGAAAGAACACCTGTCAGCCTCAGCAAAATAGACTGTGATCAAATCCAGCTTCAGTCAGATTCTCTGGGATCTGAAGGCTTCCAGCAGCAGTGCAGAGGGAGGTTGCCTGCAGCCGCCCCACAGTGCTGTGCTGTGTGTGCTGGGTGCCCGCCTCGGCCTGCATGGAAAATGCAAGGCGAGTGCAGCACGGCTGTGTTGTGCCACGTGAGACCTGATGATTCACTCTTCCTGTCACATGAACCCTCACTGTTTTGCTAATAAGCACTTAGTTGAATTTTAGATGCCTGGAATCATTAAAAAGGCTGGAAGGCATTTGTGTACCTTGTCCATTAAAAGGAAAATCTGTTTCCTATAACTGCATACCTCATAGAGCCTCTAGCTCAATTTTACAAAGTAAAAGTAACTGCGTGTTTTATGTCGTTACTTGAGGTGCAGTGGTTTGGAGCTAGTAGTAAGTCCAGCTTGCCTTCTCCCACGTGACGCAGCAGTCAGCAGGGAGGTGGCAGCAGCCCTTGGACCCATGGCTAATTGTTCCGTGTACTGTGCACACAAATGTGCAACTGGCCAAGGTGTGCAGCTGTCCAGTTGGTGTCTGGGAAAACCAAGCAATGGGTGCTCTTCAGCTCACTGGGATGGAGTGTCGTACAGTTCATGCAGCTGTTGGGTAGCATGTGTCCAATGAATTGCACCTGACTGAAGAGGTTTGGGCTTTGACTTTCACTGAGGACGTGGATGTAGTCTGAGCCTTCGATCTGAGCTATCAAAAGGGGAAAAAATAGAAGAAGGTGCAGTGCAGTTAGGTGTAAAGTGAGACCTCTTACACATGGGCTGGTTTTTTGTTTTCCTGGTAAGCTGTACAAGCAAAGCAGAACTGCCAACTCCTTGAGCAATAAATGCTTGGCAAGGACTTGAGTGCCAACTTCAGAAGATGCCAGAAGTGTCTCTCCAAAAAGAAGAAAGCAAAAGGCTTCAAGTACATCAGTGCCAGTGTGCAGGAGTGGCTGAAGATGTTACGGGAGGAGCTGCAGGAGTGCTGTTGCTTAGTGCTGGTTACAGAGGAGCGTGGCATTTCCCTGTGAAGGCTCAGTCCCAACGTGCTTTTCTGAAATGAATTGTCTTTCTGTGTAAAAAGTTAATTTCTTTGTTGATGAGAAGTGGAACAGGAAAATAAATCAGGTAGCAGCTCACTTGTAAACTCTGTTCTGGTGTGTTCTGCTTTCAGCCCATCTGGTTTGCCTTTGTCAGTTTCTCTGCTCAAAGCTGGAGTTGGCATACCTGGTTCATGCAGGGGATGCTCTACTGCTGATAAGCTGCAGGGTTATTTATACCAAGCTGTGGGAAGCATGGTGCACAAAGCACACAGTCTTCTCTGAAGTCCTACGGTGTGAAGAGGTGAGGGGAAATTGCAGGAGTCGTATTTACATGTGTCATGTATCTACTACAAAACCAGAGGCAGCAGTGCAATCTTTTATTGGGGTCTGCTGCATTTCCTTAGCTAAAGCAGATGCAATTGCAGCTCTTAAACAGTGTGAACTGAGGATCCTTGGGAAGTGCTGGGGAAATGGAGAGGTACGGAGAAGGTGTATGCTGTGCTAGGTTGAAGTCCAGGTGTGTGAGGGCATGAAATCATGGCTTCATTTTAATGTGCTTTTAAGTCAAGTGGGAGCTCTTTGGAGCAAAGCGAACAAATGCTCCACAGTGCCACAGAGCTGTCTTCTTCCAGAAGAGACCCCCACGTGCAGTTAAAGCTCGGGAGGCAGTTCCACAGATCATGGGGCACCCAGTTAACCTCTCGTGTGGTCTGTTCAGCTGCAGAACGAAGAGGAGCCAGGTGAGGCTGCACCAGTGGTCAGTGATGCCCCTCCGCCCTACAGCAGCATTTCTGCAGAGAATACAGGTAAGTGCAGCGGAAAGGAAGGAGCTAGGTCTGCTCTGTTGTTCTTTCTTACCTCCTTAATTGTTCTCCATATTGACAGATGGCATTGCATTATCCTTACCAAAGCGACAAAGGATGAGAATTGATCCAGAGACGCTATTGTTACTTGTGGTTTAGAATATGCATTTTGGCTGCATTCATCTGATGTCATCCTATAAAGTGCTGTTCAGTTACATTGCACAGTGTTCTGAGTTGATTGAAGGCAGTTAAAATCAAAGTGCTGTGAGGCTTTGTGGTTCCCTCATGTTATTTAGCTATGGTACTCCTTCCAAAAAGGACTTGTTACTTAAAAGGGATTAACGAATTCATGATTTCTGCAGTTTTCAGTAACTAAGAACTTGGTCATAAGGTCACACTTCTTCTGAATCATCATGCTGTCATGTAACTCACTAATAGCTTTGAGCAAAAGAGATTTTCTTTGTATGCTGGTTCTGTATCGGTGTGTTTTAGCTTAGGTAAATGTTTTCATTTTTTCCCCTCCGGAACTTCTGTTGTCAACTTTAAAGAAGATTTGTGAATCAAATGCGAGTCAGTATCTCCAATAACCAGCCGGCCTTGGCTAGGAGTTGGGGGGCTGTGTTTCTAAAGCTGACTGTTGGATATCCTGCCTCAGCACGCTCATTGTAAAGATGCCCCTATTAGTTCCGATTCCTTGGTGTGCCTGAGGAACTGCGGCTCAGAAATGCGCTTTGATTTTTGTCCCAGTCCATTCCTTGCACCAAAAAAACTGTTAGGAGTCTTTCTCTGGAAACATTGCTTGCCAGCAATCTGAGGCTCAGAGTGATTCTTCTTTTGACTCACTCAGACTGTTTGGGATTCATAAATGAAACTACTTCTGTTTTATTGAAGGAGAGATGTGTGTGTCATTGCTTTAAAAAAAAAAGTAGAGCTGGGCTTGTTAAAGTAGTGCTCTGCATATTACCTTGTATGAGATAAGATATTCCTGTGTTTTTCACTCTTTATTCTGGGATGGTACGAGGCTAAAAGGGTGGGGAGGAGATGGGAGCTTAACAGTCAGGATACTGAGGTCTTTTGAGGGCTTCTGAAATGCTTCTTGTTCCCAACATGGAGTTATTAAGGAGCAGACGGGTTACCTGCTGTATAACTTTTCCTTTGCAGCTTATTTTGACTACAAGGATGAGTCAGGATTTCCGAAGCCTCCATCTTACAACGTGGCCACAACACTGCCTAGTTACGATGAGGCAGAGAGAACCAAGGCTGAAGCCACAATTCCCTTGGTTCCTGGAAGAGTGAGTACACTTGGCTGCCTGTATGTCCTTCACGTCTCCTGTGTAGGATTTCTCTTTTAAGTCCTGCTTATCAAGTGTCTGTCCTGCCTTTTGTTTTTCAGCCTTTTAGGGCAGTGGTACTACACACTCCCAAGAGTTCTGAGGTGTGAGGTTTTAAATTTTCCTCTGGGCAGCTATGAAGTAATGCTATCCAGATTAGTTTGGCAAGCTGACAGAGGTGGTGTACTGTATCTCTGTGTACTGTGTTGGGTTGGGTTTTTTCTTTTTTTTTTTCTTTTTTTTTTTTTTAAGGGATTTAGGATTAATTATTCAGCCTGTATCTACTCTCATTGCTCCTGCTGCTTGCTTAGCTGACTTTACCAGAGGGCAGTCTAGCTGATGCAAGGATAAGAAAACCATTCCCTCTATCAGAATACTTTTTTTTTTTTCATTTTTAAATTTCCTTTGTCAAAACTATCTTTTGTTCAGCATGGTCCCCCACCCCTAACAGCATTAAATGCCCACAGTTCCTTATAGTTCTTTCTGGAAGCCAAATTACTTGTTCAGATGAAAAGTGTAATTTTTCTGATGAGTAGGGGAATTCTTTTAGTGAGAACAAGAACGTGCCTGTATTAAGATAAGGAAATAAAAAATACTGCTAAGGATTTAATATAGCATGCCGTGGGATTTTTCTCTGCTTGCATTTGTAGCCTTCTGATATTTAGGAATATTTTCTCCAAAAGGGGTTTCTTTGAGTGTAAAATGAGCATTCTGTATCCCTCTATTGCACACTGCTTCTCGAGGGCTGGGTGCTTTGCTGACCCTGTCTTCAAGAAACAGGTGCAGATGTGGGTTTGCTGTATGGATTGGACTGGCTTAAATGCATCTGTGTTGCCTTTCCCTCTGATTTGCAGGAGGAGGACTTTGTGACACGGGACGACTTTGATGACAGTGACCAGCTGAGGATAGGAAATGATGGCATTTTTATGCTAACTTTCTTCAGTAAGTACATGGTGCAACTTACTTTTGTAAGTCAGCAACCCAAAATAGCTAGAGTTACTTTTCACACTTAGATTTGAGGCACCAAAAAAAAAAAAATGGTGTGTGCCAATTTTAAGGCTTTTATGCCTTTTTTTTTTTTTTTTTTCCTTGGAATATAAAGAGGACTTGATCTGCTGCTTTTTTCTTCCTTTCTTAGTGGCATTCCTCTTCAACTGGATTGGATTTTTCCTGTCTTTCTGTCTGACTACTTCAGCTGCAGGACGGTATGGGGCCATTTCTGGATTTGGTCTGTCTCTTATCAAGTGGATCCTTATTGTCAGGGTAAGTTGTGTTGTGCAGAAACACATACTGGTACTGTTTTTTTTTTTCCCTGACTCATTTTTGTTTTGCTTATATAAGTGTTATTTGTGGCAAATTTGGCTTTTTTTAATGCTGAAATGGATTTTGAGCTTCTTGTTCATTGAGGACAGAGCTTTATTGTCATTCTGTCCTGTTTATGTGTTCATATGCTGGGATTATTATTGTAATAAAGGAGATCACAAATTGCACACTCAAGGATATCTCTGTCAGGCTGAGCCACATCAGAATGTGTTTGTGTGTTGGGCGTTAACAGTGATCTGATCTTCATAAAACAGTTATCTGGATAAAGCAAGCCCTACAGTCAGTTTAGCGATGCATCTCACTTGTATGATGTTCTTTAGGTGCTGCTTTGAAAATGTAATGTTGTCTAAAGTGTGAGATCACTGTGAGCATAACCGATGAGAAGAGTGAGACAGGGATTTGGAATGAGGGAGTGTGAGGTTTGTTGTTTTGCTGGAGGAAGAGGCAGTGGCAGTCGCATGGCTGGAGCAGCTCGCTGGTGCCCTCTGGTGTGACATGTCTGTGACAAAGGCAGCAGGTGACGAGAAGCATACTTTCTATTTTATTTTCCTTACTAGAGATTGCATATGCATACAGCTTGAAAATGTATTTAGGTACAGACACTGACATGTGCTTTAACTTGTGTGTGGTTTATTTTTTGTTTTGTTTTTTTTCCCAGTTCTCCACCTATTTTCCTGGTTACTTTGATGGTCAGTATTGGCTTTGGTGGGTGTTCCTTGTACTAGGTAAGTGTTTTGTTCTGGGGGGAAGGAATGCATACTTAAAACTCTGTAGAGTGCAGTAAGGCCTTCTGTAAGCATAACAGAACTGGCTACTAAAATATGTACGTGTAGATGTAAAACTGAAATGTAACCCTCGGGGTACTCTTCTTGCATGCATTCTAGGTGTTGGAGGTGCACATAAGCACTGTCTTTTTGTTGTAATTCTGGGTGGTGGTATCCTATTTATCAATTGGAAGGAAAAAAGAAGAGAAAAATATTTGTATTTATAGTAACTGGTGTTGTATCTGCTGTTGAACGAGTTGTGATCTTTCTCTCGTTAGTTTTTTTTCCCTCCATTTTAAGTGACTAGATCTAATCGAAACACTAGATCTAATTTTGGGTGGAAGGTATTGTGATGGGCTAAGGAAAGTCTGATTTTGAGACTGCACAGTCTTGAAAGATAAGGTGATACAAGAGAAGTTCTTGTATTCAGACAGCTGTTGTGCATCCAAGCAGCTCAGGTGGTTTTGCGCTGTTAACAGTGAGTTGATCTGCTCCTTCTCTAATTGCAGAAGCAAAATCTTTATTAACTGCACAAATGTGTTTCTTCTT
This sequence comes from Gallus gallus, assembly GCF_016699485.2. Classification (NCBI taxonomy): domain Eukaryota; kingdom Metazoa; phylum Chordata; class Aves; order Galliformes; family Phasianidae; genus Gallus; species Gallus gallus. The sequence continues at coordinate 16,799,532 of NC_052544.1, forward strand.
CCATCTAGGTTTTCTGCTGTTTCTCAGAGGATTTATTAATTATGCAAAGGTTAGGAAGATGCCTGATACTTTTTCCACTCTCCCCAGAACCAGAGTTCTCTTTATTTACTAAAGGTAAACTTCCTGCTTTCATGAATTTGTTCTGTTTCATTTTAAACTTAATATAGTGACTTTCCTTTGCATCAGAATTCTTAGAATGCAAGGCAGCAGAGAACAGTTGTTTCTTGGTATCCCACACACAGCTCCTGTTTCTATGGAGGGACAGCATCCAGGCTGTCTTGGTGGGGAGCAGGGGAATATTTGACATTTCTTCCTGAGTTTTTCCTTAGAAGAATTTTGAATTCATTAGATTGGAATTGTACAAACAGAGTCTTGGCCTTGTGCTGTGTTCGACAGGCGTGTCTTTCTGATTGAGTGACGTGCCTGAAACACGTGGTATGTTCTAAACATGAACAGAGGTCACAAAATGTGGTTAGAAAACTGTGCCAGTCTGGCTTGTGTACCAAAAAGAACAACTTGTCTGAATTCTGTGTTCTCTTTGAATTTTCTGCCAAGTTCATGAAGAAATTCAATTCTTGCACACCATTTCTCTTTGAAGATCACTCCAGTGCACATGAGCATGCTGCCTACCTGAGCATTTCCCAAAAGCCTGAATGCCTGAAAGTCTTTTCTTTAAGGCTGAACTTTAACATTGTTCCCTTCCTAATGGGACTTTAAAGAAAGCTTTAAGTAGTCAAACCCTTATAGCATAATTTCCTGCTTACAGCAGATAATGGCCTCACATTAACTGTCCCTCCCTGAGGGGAAGGAAATCCTGGAATGGTTTGCTTCCCAGATGGTGGGTGCAACCTGATGCTCCCTTTAGAAATACTGCAATAACACCGTATTTCCCCAAGACAGGGTTGAAGCAGTTGCAGCTGGGACAGTGGTATAAAGAGACCAAACAAAGCCCAGCTTTAAACTGGGCTCATTACATTGTTCAGAATTTGAAACCAAGGTTTAATTTTCCAAATGCACTTTCCTTTTATTAGAAGCTGCAAATTGCTTGAGGCTGCTTAATTTCTGTTCTGTAACAGGAATATGCTACATGGAACAAGCATTGTGCAGTGTTTTACAGCTGTGTCTGGTGATGATAGTGTGTAAAAATAGTTCTTCAGCCAATTTATTTGTGTTCCTGTTCTGTTTAACAAAGTTACTGGTTTACAGTGGGCTTTTGTGTTGACCTCCAGGATTTGTAATATCCTCTGGAATTCCTGCTGAGTCACCAGAAGGATCACTTCCCCTCCTTGTGTGCTCACAGTGCCAGTATTTAAGCATCAGCTATGTCACCTGTAGTTTGTGCTCCTTGAATTTTATTTTACTTCTATATGAAACGTTTTCTTTTATTATAGGAACCATGTGGCTGCTTGTTTCAGAGGCCTTTCTTGTATTTGATTCTGTCATTCTATGATTGGGAATTTGAAATAATAATTTTGGAGACCTTTCTGAACTCCTTGCTTGTGAGAATGGAGGTGTGGTGTCTTTGTTTTAAGTTTTTGTTTATTTGTTTATTTTGGGGCACCTGGGAGCTCTCAAAAAGCACTCTTGGATCTATTGAGGTAAATGGCCTGCCTCGCCTTCTGAAAGTGCTTTCACTGGAGATCTTTAATCCGAACTCCTGATAAGGAAACCACAGAGGACTTGCATTTTCACTATCTGGTTGTTCTTAAGGTTAGCTGTAGGGCGTGATGAGAAGGGCGTCGTGAGTGATCGTTTTTGTTTTAGTCGTGTCATTGTGTACTGAGATCCTTTATAAGCCTCTCGATATCCTGCACTCTTTGTGAACTACATCCTTCTGCTATCCGAAATAGCAATCTAACTATAGGTGCAATATTTGATATCCTTCTCCGACAGATGTTTTCTGGCAAATGTCTTCCTGTGTGAGTGAATTCTCCCTCAAGAAGTAACAGGACACCTGCAGGAAGTGAATCAAGACTCTGAAACAGAAGGAAAAATAATCACCTGCTTTAAAAGAAATAAATAAAGTACTGTTGAAAAAAAGGAGAAGCATTTCTTTCTATTTGTTTCTAGGTGTAAAATTTTAATAATTAATGCGGAATTCTGTAATCATTAAATCGTTAGTGGCTAATGTTTGCAAAAGCTCTTGCAGTCGAGTCTGTGATGTGCTAATAAAGCCTTATCTAGCATCTGTAGTCATTTGGGTAGCATGAGCTGTGCCCCGTAGCCAGCAGGGGACAGGCTTGCTTTGTTTCGTTCTGCATCCTCGCAGCAGGTTGGGACTCTGGTCTGTAGTGCACAGTGTGCGTAATGCTGACTGCCCCGAGGGGATGATCCCAAAAGTTAAGTCATCAAAAGATGGCATTGCTGTGGTTACACACCTCCCTGCTGCTTAATGCCAACGCCACCTGTGCTGTCTGTCTGAGAGGGAAAATTGGGCTCTGCAGCGCGGAATCGTGAGGTGTCATTAAGTGGGAGAGAGTCTTATTTTGAAGGTGGCACAAGTATTAATTTTTTAATAGCCTATGATATTCTCAGTGTTGTAGTATACTTTCGTACTGCCTACTTTTTGGACTAAATAGGAGTTTTCACAGTACACGTTGGTAGTGTAAAGACGAAAGGTCACGGTGCAACTTTGTATAAAAAATATCTTGCAAAATAAAGGCCTTTTTTCCTTTGGCTTGGGATTTTGGGACGATTCCTAACATACCTGTAACTCCTGCGTTTATAACCTGTGTTAGCAGAGATTCTGATGCATTATAAGTGTAGATTTAATGTCCACTTTTGTGCTTTCTGCCAAGTGGTAATTCACCTTGGAGTTTTACTATGTTAAAACTGTAAATATAGCAGAACATTAATAAATGTCACTTATGTAGCAATTTTTGCTGTAGATCAGTGTTTAATTTAGTTTCAATGCTGGATTGCATCTGGTTCTTTCCCCCAGTGCAGGTTTTCTGCAGGAATTTCATCGCAGCTGCACGGAAGGCGTGATGCAGATGTGGCTCTTTCTCCACTCCAGGGTCTCTTTCTTCCTTTCTGTATCCAGGTTTGCCATCCCCAGCACGGTTTCCAGCGGTGGTCTTCTCTGTCCGTTCAGGAGACAGCGATCCCATAGGTTCTGGGCAGTGCTGGGTTCTTCCTCAGTCTCACGTAAGGAATCTGCTTTCTGAAATGATTTAATCGTAGTTTTGTTTCAAGGCTGAACTTCACAGATGTGTGCTGCTGACATCCAGGCAGCGGGGCGGATGAAGACGGATGGGGGTTAATGGGAACTTCCTTTTTAAAGAAGTGTATGCAGAGGGAATTACTGAGTTCATCCTGCAGGACAAAATCTGGAGCACCGAGGACCTCTGCATCACATTTGCCCAAACTTGGTAGATCAGCCTTCTGTTTACTCTCTTGGCATATGGGCCTTATTTGGTCTTGTGCATTCGGAGAACTGGAATATTTGGCATTCCTGTTTCTCTTCATCTGGTGGCCTGGCGCTGCAGACACCTCGAGCTCAGCTGTCCTATACAAACACTCCCAGCCATTCTTTTCAAGGACCACGGGCAGGGAGGGATGCCCTGTGGAACGGGGTGGGCGGCAGGGTTTGAAGAAGCCCACATCTGTACTCAGTGAGGGCTGGCAGACTCCGAGCTCTGATAGCTGCCTTGGGTCTGACAGCCCAGACACTGCGTGCCACAGCTGTGGCCCTGTGTGGTCTCTGGACCCCTTTGTCCCTCCTGCCCTGGGGCAGCGAGGCTGCCTTCCCTTTCCAGCAGCAAAAGCCTCTGTGTGGTTCAGACAGGCCTCAGAGGCACTGTGGTGTTGGGCCCCCCGTGCTGTTGGTGGGAAGCATGCTTCCACCTGGGCTTCTCTGGCACAGGGCGTTCTGCAGCTCTGCGACCCAACACCTGCAAAGCCAATGTCTGTAGCGGTGATGTGTCCACCTCTGTGGTTCGTGGGACCTGAAGTCTCCCTGGATCTGTTGCAAAGTAACTCCTGGGGGTCATCTTGCAGCTGTTTTTAAACTGGGACTATTGCCAGGGGTTTGTGGAGGAGGAAACGCGCAGAGCCCTCGTCTCAGAATGGTTTGAGCCCCATGTCCCGTGGTCGAAATGCACCCTTTGTCTCGCTGTGACATTTCCATGGGGAAATTCTTCAAATCTCTGCTCCTTAAACACATCCGGGCTGCTGGGCCGGGCTGTCCGCTCCCACTGCTGCCAGTGCTGCGGGGCAGCGCCTGCCCTGCCCTGTCCTGCACAGCCCCGAGGGACGCAGCAGTGCCGGGAGCTGCCGGGCCTGGCGGTGTCCTCAGCCCTGTGACAGCAGCAGGTGCTGTGCAGAGGAGCCTGGCTGTGTTACGGACTGCTTTTCTTGGCCCAAATTCCAAAATGGTTTCCACAACTTTTTTTATTATTATTCCTTCTTTTGCTGCCGTTTGAAAGCGGTCTGAGATCATCCTGCCAGGCTGGTCTGTACGGCTGGATTTAGTAAAGGCTTCTATAAACCTCTCTGTGTACTGCGGAGATCCTTTCTGCCATGAAAAACGCTGCGATGAATTCACTGCTTTGTGTTTTGGGCGCACAAAGCCGGTGGCTGACTCATGGTTGGTGGCTCCTGCAGGGGCAATAGGCGCTCCTGTTGGTGTTTGCTGGAGGGCATCGGGGCGGGGGAGCACCGTCCCAGGAGGTGTTTGTTGCAGTGGGGATGTGGTCAGAGCACGGCGGGGTGGGCTGGGGGTGGGCATGGGCAGCTCGGAGGTCTTTCCCAGCCCGATGAATGAAGTTTTCACAGTACCCGCTGCTGTTCTCATTGCGTCATCTATAAAACGTGGTGTAGGTTTAACCGGGAGGAAAGACAAATAAATGTCTTGCAAAAAATACCGACGATAAACCCCAACTGGTAGCAGTTGGATTAAGGAGTGCTTTTAGAGCCTCCTCGAGTGCAGAGCATCTGCAGGGCCGTTCCTGGGGCTGCCGCTGCCCATCGCGTTCAGCCGCTCCTGCTGCAGGTGCAGGCCCAGAACCAGAGAGCTCTGGGCTGACTTTTCATGGGGGTTTAATCAAATTGCTCAATACTGAGGCAGAAACCGATGCTTCCAAAGCACTCTTCACCTCTCGGTGTTCCCGTTGCCTGCGTTGCAGCCCCGCACACCAGCACGTGCCCCCGCTCTGTGCAGGGAAGGGGCAGGAGCCGGCTGCAGCACAGCCGAGGGCTGGTGGGACGGAAGCCCATCTCCAACCCAGTTTGTGTTTGTTTGTGTTGTTGCTTTAACCAAAGCGATTGGAGTGCAGTAATTAAAGGCTCAGTGGCTCTAATTGGAATAGGTTTAAACTCGAGGTCAAAATCCCTTCTGGCACTTCCTTTGCCTAATAACCATCAACAGAAATCAAACAAATCCAACTGGCTCCAGCTACTAATCTGCAACAAGCAAAGGTCGTGGCGGTGATAAGGGAGTGGGGCGGCCGCGGGCAGTGCTGCTTATAAACACATGTGGGGCTGTGCTGGGGAGTGGGGTGACACCGAGCAGTGGCAGGGACACGTGGGGCAGCCTGGATGGGCACCGTGTGCCAGAGCAGCGTTGGTGCAGTGCAGGGCATGAGTGCTCAACGCAGTTCCAACTTGCTGGGCACAGATGGAGGAGCTGAGGCCACGGTGGGGTTGGAGGAAGAGCATTGCAGATGGGCACTGGTTCTGGGGCCGTGCAGGGCTCGCCCCAGCCCACCCACGGCTGAGCTTCCTGCCTGCGGCCAGAGGTCACTGCCCTGCCAGGTCGCCGCTGTAACTGCGCTCCTAATTAAGGCCTCATCGGGGCCTTTAAAGTGGTCTGAGGGGGCAAAGAAAAGAGAATAAAGGAAAGGCGTTGCAGTTGTGTGGGTGGCCGGGGGCAGTGCAGCATCCTCCTGCCCCGGGATGCGTGGTTTGGTACATGTGACACATGGGGCCGTCCCTCCCTGCTGGTGGCTCTGCCCAGCCTCACTGGGCTGCTTCCAGTCACTTCTGCCTATGGATTGCATGTAGTGTTCAGGGCTTTTTGCAGCTGCTCCCTCTCTGCCAGCCTTTGCATGCATTGCACTAAAGGCAGCTTGTGGTGCAATGCTGCACTGAGCTCCACCTTCTGCTTGGAGGGGTCTCCAGTGTACCGCCAGCCCCCGAGGCGCCCCCTGCGCCCAGCCCTGCTCTCAGCCCCCAGGCAGTGCCCATCTTGGGTGCTAAATCCGCAGCTTGATGGATGCTGTGTGGCTCTTAACCACCCAGGACAAACCACTGGGTGCTGGTGTGGGACAGGGAGGCAGCGAGCAGGGCAACATCTGCCTCCCTTCGGCCCCATCTCAGTGCCAGTTGTCTAGAAGGGCTTTCAGCAGACCATACAGATCAATTAGCCCGAGCATCCCCAGCTGGAAGCCGGGAGGAGGAGGAAGTACTTTATGGGCCCACATTTCCTGAAGCTGCTGCAAATGGCCCCGTGCAAGCTCTGTGCAGCAGCAGGGCAGGGGACAGCTCTGCCCATACCCCCCCATCCCAGCACCCCGGGGAATGGCTCCCATACCGCCATGGCACCGTGTGGGTGCCCTCCTGCTGGGCACGGCTCCCGCCCCTCTCACAAAGCCCATCTGACAGCCCTGCAGACACTGCGGAGAGCTGCCATCAGGAGCTGGCTTTTTGGAGAGCAGCTTCAGTTAAGCAAGGGCTCTGTTTATGTCCCTGCTAATTGAAGTAAATTGCTTTCTGCAATCAAATTGGGAAGTTCCCCTTCCGACCATGATGTGAGCTGCGCTTTAGTCTGTGAATTCCAGTATTTAGTCTGCCTTAAGTGTTCTCCCCCTAATTAATGTCATGTATCCAGCCGGTTGCTGAGCCTGTGGGGCTGTGGTCGGAATGGCCCTGAGCCCCTGGAGCCCCCACAGGAGGGGTTTCCTTGTCCCCCTCCGCATCCCCCACGTGCTGCGGTGCATTGCCCATGCTGCTCTGGGTCATGCAGGGCTTGGCGGCTCCCCCCGCGCTGGGTGCTCCCGGGGGTCTGTGGGCTCTGCCCTCGGCAGCAAGAGAGAGATTTTAATCTGGTCTGGCAGAAAATCACTATTTCCAATCAGAAATGAAGACCGTGGAGGAGGCACGAGTGGCTGCTGTGTGCTGCGGTCACAATCGCTCCTCTCATTAATCTTATGGCCTATTTTCACGGCTGTGCACTGAATGGGGGGAGAAGTGCTGACCAATGCCCCCCATCTGCTGTTTGCGCTCTGCACTGACACTGCTCTTCCTATCTTTTTTCCTTCTTTCCATTCTGTAGTGTCCGGATGCTATCACCAGCGTTTTGCAATAGCTGTGTTGAAAAATAAGGCCTTATCTACAAGTAAACATGCACCATTTTGATTTAGCCAGTGTAATCCCAGTTCAGATTAACGCTCTTTCATTTCAGACAAGCCAAAATTGATTCTGAATTGACATAGAAAAGGAAACAAACACTACTGAACTGAAATGGGAGAAGACACAGAGGACCTATAGTGGTATGGGGCTGCCTGGGCAGGCAGCGGTGCTGCATGGATGCATCTCTGGGTTTTGCTTTGTGCACGTGGTGATTGCAATTACTGCCTCTATGGACAGCAGTCCAAACCAAGGGGCCAACCGTGTCCTGGGCAGCAGCAGCTCTGCGCTGTGATGGTGTGATCAAAACAGTATGGGTGCTGCTCCTCAGATGGGTGCTGCTCCTCGGATGGGTGCTGCTCCTCGGGGACATGCAGGAATCTGAAACATCTGCTGGGTTTGTTTGCACTTGTGTTCCCTTCCCTCGTGCCTTTGTTCATCCCTTCCAATTACTGCTTCTAAGTATAAACTTAAAGCAGAGACGGAGCTGAGTTTGCGAGGAACATATGGACAAATGGAAAATAAACAGCACGAGGAATTCCTGGCTAATGAGCTCTTGAATGATAAGATACCACCAAAAAAAAAAAAAAAAAGAGAGAAAACAGAGGTCTAAGCTGCAGCTCTGTCATGCCTTGAGAAGAAGACTGTACCGATGACACCCAGCAGCACTTTGAGGCTGCGCTGTGTCTCTCAAGCTGTGCTCAGGTGCTGAGGACGCCGTTGCTCATTGCCTGCACAGGAGCAGTGCTGCAGGGCTGGCAGGAGTCATGCAGGGCTCGCATCTCCCATCAGGCTGTGGCAGCGGCCACCAAGTCTGCTCCTGAGCTTCCAAACCCTCATGGCAGAACTTTGCCTGGGATGGCACAGATGGGACCTGCAGGGTGGTGACATCTCCTCCACTGAATTATATCTTCCATTGGAACTAGAGGATGAAATAAGCAGGTTTGTGTCTTTGCAGGAGAGAGGTTGGAGGTCTTTTCCATCCAAACACCCAGGGCTCACTGACAGATGAAATAATGAGAGCTCCTTGGCCATGGCTGCTCGTGGTTCCCCTTTGCCCCTCAATAGCCATGACACGGATTGCCCTGAGCAGCGAGAAGCCAGCTGCTCCTCCCCATGGTCAAGGTTCCTGTCTCTCCTTTTCCTGGCAGAAGAATGGTTGTTTCCTCCCCCTGGAGGGGATTACCACCCTACTGGCTTTGCTGTTGCACTGTGGTGGGGCTGCTCTTGCATTGCTTTTTGTTTTAGGGTTGCTGATGAGCAAAGCACACACCAGCTGCTTCCCTGACCCAAGCAGCCACTGCCGCTGCCAGGACGTGCAGCCTTGCTGTGCTCCTTTCCTGCAATGGAGGAATGCGGTGTAACTGCACCTATCATTTTCTGCTCTCTGGCCGAAGTGCTGCTTAAGCATTAAAGCACACCAACCAGCACAGGGCGGCAGGTTTTGGTCCAACTTGGAAGCAATTAGTTAAAAATCAAAGAGGCAAACGCATTGTTTGTGACCACTTTACGCTTTTTTTTCCAGGGGAAATTGGGATTCTTTAATTGACTCAGCTGGAGAGAAAAAAAAACCCAACAGATCAAACAGGCAGCGAGCTGGAACAACAAAGGAATGTCCTGGTATTTCTTTCTCCAAGTTTAGAAGTGGAAGTCTTGGGATATGTGGAAATTCCTTCGTGCATTGCTATGGGGCTGAGGAAGTGGTTCCTCACGGCTGCTGGGCTGGGTGCTGTGGGATCACATCTGGGCTGGGTGCTGTGGGATCACATCTGGGCTGGGTGCTGTGGGATCACATCTGGGCTGGGTGCTGCTGGAGCCGACCCCACTCTGCCAGCAGCACAGCGCTGCATCCTGTGCCTGCTGAGCGAGTGCAGCGTTGAGGGCTGCCCTGCCCTGCCAGGCTGGCGTGGTGGCACAGAGCCTAGGAAAATACAGGGAAACATTCTTCCCTTTCTGCTGGTATTGCTTTCTCACAGCTGCTTGGCACAATCGGAGCTGGAGTCGGGTGTTCTCAGTGTGCTATCAGCTTCTAGAACTGTTTCCATTTCCATGCAGCGCTGTTAATGTGACCCTGGGGTATAGATCACACTTCTGAGCCTTCACTGCCTGTTTTCAATTGCCATGGGGTCACCGGTACCTAAAAGCCAACAAGTCTCTCAGGTAGACTGCTGATACATTGCAGGACGGAGAGAAGAGGGATCCTGGTTTACAACCCGTTGCAATAGAGGGCTGCCGTTGTCTTTTATTTTTTGGCAAGCTGGGCCGGAGCTGAGCGGGGCTGAGAGCAGGAAATGGAGCAGGGCTGGGGCTGGGATGTGGTGCCTGGGGGCCATTTACTCCTCTCCAGGCAGGCCGTGAAGGAGCACTGCTGCACAGAGCACTGCTGCACAGAGGTGCCTGAGAGCAGACAGTGCTGCCCACGACGCTGCGTTGGCTCATTGCAGCTCAACACCAGTTGAGGACTTTTAACTGTGTTTTTTCTTTCTTTCCTTTTTTTTCCCTCCATACTTGGCTGATTTTGGTTCTAATGTTTCAGTGCAGTTTCTTCCTACAGTCACTGAAGCGCTTTGGCAGTTAATATAAAACAGTATTACATTTTTGTGTGTTTTGGGTTATTTGTCTCAGCTTTTATTAGGCTTGTCATGCAAGTCATTGGGCAAAAATGTAAAAGAAAAAATGATGTGTGTGAGTTCGTACTGCAGACCATCCCCAAGTGCATCAATACACCACACAGGGATTGTTCCTTCCCTTCCAGGAGAATTAAGCCCTGTATGAGGAAGCCACTGGGGAAATGAGTGGCACCTATTGTTTCACCCGTGTCCTCCCATGGAAATGGAGAAATCCGGGGGGAGCAGAAGTGCTGTGTGTGCTGATGGAACGGGAGGAGTGGGACTGAGGCTGGGCAGAGCAGCAGAGAGCTGCTGGTTCCTGCATGCTCCCGCACCTGGCGCTGCATCCCCACCCATGGCCAGCTGGGCTTTCCTGGGAGAAAGTCCTGGCGGGGATTCTGGCAGTGAGCGCAGAGGGTTTAACTTCCCTGGAGCTTTTGGGAGTGCTCGATGCTGTCACATCCAGGCACTTGGCGTGCCGCTCTCACACAGCCTGAGCGTTGTGGTATCCAATGACGCTGTACAGCATCTTATGCTTTTTATTTGTATGATGGCCGTGCTTGGCGCAGTGCCTGTCCCACACATCCCACCCAACCCGGGGGTCGTGGCTCTGCCTGGAGTATGGGCAGCATGGACAAGTGCAGAGCTGGGATGTGGTGCTCAATGACCCAACGTGGAGAGGTTAAAAAGAATACATTTGGGAAAGAAAATCCTCATTTGCCGAAGGGAGAAAGGCAGGGAAGGGGGTAAAATTCTTTGTTAACAGTCAAGAATGGGCTTCTACAAAGACCTCATGTCTGGAGCACTTCAGCTTCTCCTGGCATTTCCCATCCATTCCATTGTAAAGCCCCCCGTGTCAGATGGCCATGCAGGAACACAGCACAATCCCATCGCCGAGCTGCACTCCCTGCTCACACACAGTGCAGCATTTGCTCCTCAGGTTTGTTTTCCTACTTCGAAGGATGAGAAAAACAAGGAAAAAATAGCCATTGGTTTGTGCAGGGGCTGCCCCCGGCCCAGCACTGGGAGGGAAACAGCACCTAACAGCACCTCAGTACTTTGCAGGGAGAGGATGGGCTGCAGTGCATTCCCACAACTTCTGAGATGGGACAGGAAGGCCTCAGTGACTCATAAACACCAACAGATTTTGTGTATGAGCTTCTCTTTGTTGTTTGTTATCCTCAATTTCATGGTTTTCCTTCTTTTGAGCGTGTTTGTGTATTTTAGAGGATGCCATCATTTTGTCAGCACACTTTGTGTGTGGTTCCCACACAGGAGCAGGGCTGTCTGCCCTACGGCCGTGCTCAGAAAAATAAAATGAGCTGTCAATGGGGCGCATTCAGGGCTGTGGGTCGGGCCGCATCCTGACGTGGGGCAGCAGCAGGAGGAGAGCGGGAGGAGGAGGAGGGCAGTGGCTGCTCTTCCTCACCCCTGCAGCAGTCCCTGTGCTGTGTTGGAGCTGGAGGCGCTGTAAGGCCCAGAGGAGCCCCTTTCACTTCACTTCAGTGAGATATAATTCAAGGAAGCAGCGCAGCTCTCAGCTGCTCGCTTGGGTTGCCGGTTGGATGCGTGGAGGAGCAGCACACGGCTGCATCTCTGAGCGAGGGGAGGCCTGAAAGAGCTTTTCATGCTCTCCTCTGGATGTGGGGACAATAATGGAGCAGCTGTTTAAATACGCTGGAAATTTCGGAAGCGCACAGGCAAGCACTAAACTTTCCCAAGGTGGTTGAGTAATCTTGTTTGCTTTAGCATTTCAGTCCCCCAATTACCCAAGTGAAGGATATTGCCTCTTTAAACAGAGTTCAAAAAGCCCAAGAATTTTTTATAAATAGCTCACATCCTCTTGATAACAACCGGGCTGCTATTTATTGCCCACTTCCCCCCAGACAGACAGGTTGGAATATTTAAAACCACACTTCCCATGAAATCCAGAGGAACTTGGTCTTTCAGGTTCCTACAATTGTTTGTCATTCTGGGTTTCCTTTGCAGTTTACAGCGTTTAAGCTGGGCTAACCCTTGAACGGAGCGGCTAAGGGGCTGCCAAAGTACATTGCTGCCTCTCTGGAGCCCTAACTGGCATTGTCCCCTTACTTTTTTGGAGACAAAAGAAAAGCCCTTCACTTCCCAGCACCATGGGGTCTCTCCAAGTCATCTTTTGTCTCAGGAGCCGATGAGTGCTCTCTGTCCATATTTCACATCCCCACCTCATGCACTCCCAGAAGCCACACAGCCAAAGCCCCGTACTGCTCATGTTGACCTGGTGCTGCTCCAAGGGGAATACTTCTGCTCCAAAGCTGGGGTCTGTCCTGCACATGGCTTTCAGTGGAGTGGGATGGAGTGGAATAGAATGGAATGAAAGAGTTGATTTGGAAGGGTCTTCCAAAAAACAACTACTCCGACTGCCTGACCATGGCAGGGCTAACCAGAAGTCAAAGCACGTTGTTGAGTATCTGCATGGAAAAGCTACCAGTGCCCTCTGGGATGGGCATGAGTCCTTCCCCAGGCTTTGGTCATTCAGAAGCACATCTGGGGGCTTCCTGGAAGCAGAGACAGACATCCATGTAAGGAAAGAAGGAGCTTGCCATTGCGTCCATGGAGAGGAGCACTGGGATCTGGCTCACACCAGTGCTGTAACCAATGCACAGTGATGTGGTGCAGAGCGTCCCAGTTTCATGCTCCAAGAATATAATGTTTCTGATTAGGAAAATCCAGTTACATAATGGCATAACATAATCACAAACATACCTGGAGTGCAGCAGGACTCGATTTTATGATTTATTCATAAAGATTTCTTCGTGCATAACTTTCTATTTATTCCCTGTTCCCATTGGAAGGCGATGTGAGCGGAGGGGGCTCCGTGCGGTGCGGTGCTGCCCCCGGCTTTGTGCCCTTCAGAGAACACATTTGAGAGGAAGACTGCCACAAATAGGTGTGGCTGCTGTTCCTCGGTTTGCTGGTTGGCTGTTTATGTGCACCCAACTGAAAAGCTGACCCCCAGGGTCCTCCTCATAGCACTCTGCCCTGACCTGAGAGCAGCCACCCTCCGTTCCCCAGGGGGTCCCCAGGCTCTGTTTGCAGCACAGCTGCCGCTGCTCTGGGTGCTGTTGGCATCAGGAAGAAAAACCAAACACAAAAGCAATCTATCTTCATCCCGGCCATTTGTCCGCTGCTCACAGAGGGCCGAACCTCGGTTGTGTGTGACATCCAACGGGCTTTGAATCCCGCCTTCACACAGCTGGCTTTCCTTTTATTTTAAGGGCAAACCAACCAAAGCTTCCGTCTGCCGTCTCAATTCCATGTAAGCAGAGCAGGGATGCTCATTAAGGGGAACTGCTCCCAGCAACTCAGCTCTCATTTTGCATGGATGTGCACTGTGTTGGTGTGTGCTGTGACACAATCGTTGTGTAAGGGAAAGGAAGGAAAAGTCCCCACACTGGAGGAATGCTGGATGCTCTCCCTGCCCCACTGTGGAGCCATTCCAAGCTGTCACACATGGTCAGGTTTTGTTTAACCCTCGGGAAAACCTCCAAGTGTTTATTAAGTATGTGTTCAAACAGTATTTTTTAGGGGAAATTTCAGCATTAGTTTCTATCACCCATCTGTGAGTTTCAGCCCATCCCCTCCGAGGCAGAGCACTGAATGAGGGTTTGGGTGCTTTGATTCACCAGAAATTCCCTTTCTGGCCCCAACTGCAGGAGCTGAGGCTGTGCTGGAGCTGCATGGCCGTTGTCCTCAGCCCCGGGCCCCTTCAGTGGTCACTTATTGAAAACAGCAGCAAAATTAATGTGAAATAAAGGGGGTGATTTTGAGTGAGAAGTTCTTACTTTAACAGCCCCTGTCCAATCTGCACGGCTGCGCTGGTGTGCTTCCAGCAGAGAGACGTGAGCACCGAGCTGATATTTGCAAAGCCTGGTGTGCAAGACATCAGCCAGTGCTGCCAAACTCGAGCTTAAATTTATACATCCTGGCTAAGTCTGCTTTAAATAAAAACAACATAAATTCAGCATCTTTTCCCCATTGCAGACTTTTTGGCATCAGTGTCGGGACCTGTGCAGCACAGCAGCTGTCTGTTATTTTCCAGCAGCACTCTGGGCTGGGTGCAGCACTCGGGCTGCTGCTGAGGATGACACGGACTGCAGCGTTTCTGGCTGTGAGTCATGGCTGAGCTGTGGAGCTCATGCAAATAAACACAGCAATGGGTACAAACTGAGCGGGCCCTTATTTTTAGCAGCCTGGCGTGCTGCTGAGGACAGGGCACAGGCCGGGTTCGCTGAGCTGGCACTGGGCGTTGTGCTGCCCGGAGCTGGAACCCATTCTGCTGCAGCTCCTGGTGGAACTTTGCTCCCTGCTGGGTCTCTACTGAAGGAAACGTCTGTGTCACAGCATTGGTGGTGGGAGATCGTCTGCTCGAGGATCCCTACAGATGGGATGGAGAGGCCCGGGGTGCTCTGGAAGGTGATGGGGAGCAGAAGCTTCATGCAGACAATTGGGATTTCTCAGCAGCAACCCCAATCTCTGCTGATAGGGATAGTCAGGCTGCACCGCTGCCCTCTCCTGTGCGCCGTGACGTTTCTCTCATGGTGTATGGACTGACCAGTGCTTCCACCACTGGACCAGCTCCAGTTAGCGAAAGAAAGCCAACAGCCCTTAGCTCAGCTGGTCACAGCCACTGCGTTTTGGTGGTTATGCTGTGGCAGCCTCAGGAGGTCTCTGAGCAGAGCCTGGCCAAGGCTGTGCACTGCGCAGGGCTGCGGGGGCCTGCACTGCCCTGTACATGATGAAGATAAAGAGATCCCATGGAACAGCACATCCATGGCTCTCTTCCTGCAGCCTCGGGCATTGTGAAGCTGGCACCTGCCTGAGGCCGGGCACGTGCTGTTTTATTGGTGTTGGATGGAGGCAGTGGCAGTGCTGAGCCCTCCTGGCTTCCCCCTGAACCCATCCCCATCCCACTGCCATTGTGTGCAGCCTGGAAATGAGAACGCAGCAGTGGGGAATGGGGCTGAACGGCCAGGGGGCTCTGTAAGATCAGTGCTGCTCTCTCGGTTTTTAACCTCCAGCCAAACATTCAAGCGAAGGGTTGAGCTTCAGCTTTGCAGAAGGTGTAGCCTAACAGCAGCCCAGACTTCCCAGGTGTGTGAGGAGGGAAGGAGAGAATTGCTGCTGTGAGGGGGCAGAGCCAGGAGCTGCCCTGCTCTGGTTCTTCTGGGCACTGCGATGGATGGGAGCGGGGCTGAGCCCCCGGGCTGCCACCTGGGGCTGCTCTGAGCCCCTGTTTTGAGGATAACTGCTACAAACATTCTTCAGGACTTTTTTTTTTTTCCTACAAACAAACCACAACAGCCACTTATATATTTAACAATATATATTTATATATATATATATAATTTCTAGATCAGTACATTCATCAGTACTTGTTTTTCTTCACAAACAGAAGAACTCTTACAATAGTAGACTTTCTAAAATAAATACTATTAAAATAGAGCTTCAAAATAAATATTCTATACAAAGAGAAACCTTCTGTGGTGACTTCTCAGGGTGCACGTGTGGCGGGATGCTGTCGGGGAGGGGGGGCCTCAGTGTGGGGGGCAGAGAGGTGGGGGGGCACTGGGGGCTGTGAGTGCCAATCGCTGGGGCCACTGCTGCAGCCCTCCCCATGGGTCGCACAGCACTGGGCAGTAATTTTGGGTAATGCTCTGTGAGAGGCAGCGCAGCCCGTGTCTGTGCCTGCAGGACCTGGGGGTGGCACGAGACCCAAGTACCGTCAGAGGAAAAGGGGAACGGAGGCACCGGGATGGGGCAGGAGGGGAAAGCAGGACCTTATTGCCTCTGAGCCCGAGCTGCCCCGAGCTGCAGAGCTGGTGGGGTCCCGGGGTTGGGGAGCACTGCTACATCGACCACTGCTCTAACACATCCACAAACACGGTACAGTCTTCCAGCAAGTGGTGGGCTTACATCACAGCGGGATTTATATATTAAAAGAAACCAACAGAGAAATAGTTTACAGCTATGTACAATGAAGGTAGAAGGAGCGGAAGCCTCGCTGCACTGGGGAACGGGGCGGGCACGTGCATGGCACGGGGTTGGCACAGTGGTCACCACTCTGACATTGCATTTCCTGGCACGAACCATGCAGCTACCAATGGGATTTGCTATTGCAGATTCTCAGTACAGACCCCTCCGGATCAACCAAGGACAGAGGGTCAAAAAGGGGAGACCTGCAGGTAGAGGCCATTTGGCTACTGCGTGTGCTCCCATAGCAGCTGCCCCTCCTGCTGCATTTTCTGGCCTGATTGTATCTTGGGGAAATTATTTGTATTATTAAATACACATACTTTATACATTCAACCAACAGCTCAGCTAGTCAGGAGCTGGTTTGCCTCTTACATTTTCTCCTCTTATTTGTGCAAGATAATAGGTACAGCCCCACCTGCTTCCTTCTTTCTGGTGTCCCCATATGTTCAGCACGAGGATAAACCATAGGAATTGGTAGCTGGTAACAGACGTGCCCCTCTTCCTACAATTTATCACATACAAGCTAGCAAATATTATAAATATAGAAACTTTTTTTTTTAAAACTCACCATTCATTAAATACCCACAATTAAACGTAACCAAACCCCAAGTCATCCAAGGTAAATGGATTCCTATAACAAAAGCCACCAGACCTCCCATCAGCACACTCCTGCCAACCCCTACGCAGCAACTGCATTGCAGCCGAGCAAATGGCACTCCTGGAAACGCTGCCCGAGCTCTGCCTATTGCTTTGCTAATTAGGAGTGACATTTCACTGTCACTGCTGTGCATTTACTGAGGAAATTTCCTCTAATTAAAAAAATAAAGGGAAAAGATAGACTGGATTCCTTTTCAGCATGCAATTTGTACCTACCCACTTAGGACAGCGTTATGCACTTGGGCAAAGGTGGTTCGTTGGCACCTCGCAGCTGTCAGAGCAGTGGGGTTACTGCCACTCCAGGGGAGCACAGCCCCCACTGTGAGCACTTCTCCCTCTGAGCACCGTGGGCAAATCCTTTACAGGTGCTCTTGTTCCTCCCTGGCTTTTCCTAGCATTTGTTCATGCTAAAATAAATGTTACAAGCATTCTCCGCTTTTGTACAGAGGATGCAAAAGCTGAACAGCAGCAATAGAAAGGGGGGAATGGGATGTGATGCACGCAAGTGCTGTTCTCCCCCTGTATGAAAAAAAAATGAATATCTAATAAGCAAAGAGCTTGTCCCAGGAGAGGAGATACTGGGTGATGGCCCTATATGAATGCACCTACGTGCATCCTGCACTTCAGTCTTCGTGGGTTGAGAGTTTTAGAGAAACAAATACGGAATATCTGAACTTCACGGACTGCATCAACATTGCCTTTGCTCCGGTGCCTGGGAGTGAGCACATGGCAGGGAAATGGGATCTGAATCCTCTGGGGCAGGTGTGTGCTGTTGGTGTAAAATCAGCATCAGGTGGGATGAAACCTGGTGCTACAGATTGGGGCAGAGCAGCACAGTGCCGGGACGTGGCTTGGACCTGTCCCCCGTTCTGCTGAAGGCCCCAAAGCAACATGGGCAGGTGGGCACACAACAGAGCACCCTGCCTCAATGCTGAGACCCCACAGCACTGCGCTGTGTCTACTTCTGGTTCAGACCCTCTGAGGGAGGCAGAAAGCTTGAGGGAAGGGCTCGCTGCACACAGGTGGCCCTGATAATGGAGCAGGTGGGGAGGGAGGGAAGGGAGCACGGCTTCCAGCTGCAGCTGGGAGTGAATGTGGCTTAGGAGGGGAGAAAACGGGAACCCCACAATGGATGTCAGCCCAAGGCAGTGTTCTGCAAACAGTGGTGGGAACTGTGTGTGCTGGTGCACTGGTAAGTGAGCGGCTGCGGGTCCTCGTGGTGGGCAGCTGTGTGTTGCGGTGTGTATTGTGTTGTATGTGGGTTTGCAGGCTTTGCTCTGAGTGGCTGAGATCTGAGATTCCTCCTTTGGCCCTATGAAGTTAAATGCTGACCAGTTCCAAAACCCTGACTGACCCGAAGTGCTTCAGTTTGTAGAAATAGTTGCTTCTGCTTTCTCTGAAGGCGAAAGGCTCGTGTTATCCTCAGAACACAGGTTATGAAAAAACACAACTCCACCCCCCTGGGGAGCATCCTCCCCACTCCCTCCTTCCCCAACTATCAAAAGGGCTTCTCGGCCCTGCTGGCTTTGCTCTCAGGCAGTGCCTTGCACATGACACTGTTTGTGTTCTTGCACCTGCAGCCGGGCCGGCGCAGGCGATCATAGCAGCGCTGGGACAGCTTGACGCAGCCGGTGGCAGGCAGGTAGCAGAGCAGGCAGGGCAGCACCAGCGACACGGCGCTCATGAAGGCCCAGCGGGCACAGCAGTTGGACTGGGAGCAGGAGCAGGGGTGGTCGGCACACGTGCCTTCGTCGTCCTCATTGGTGCAGTGGTAGAAGACTCCCTTGACCAGACACATGCAGGTGGAGTAGTTGACCAGGCTCTGCGCTGAGCACAGGCACGCCTGGTTGCACACCCAGCACGACGGCAGAGTCCGGGGCAGCGCACACTCCTTGCACTTGCATTTCCCACAGGCTTCGCACAGCAGAAAGTGCTTATCCAGTTCCTGAGACATGGGTTCCTTCAGGTCCAGGGGTTTGCAGTGGATTGCTTTGGGCTGGATGCGCACCGCCCTGGGTGAGGACTGCTCAGCCACGGGTGCTGGGGCCATGTGGTCCAAGAGCCTTTGGTCAGACGAGGTGCTGCTGCTGCTGCTGATGGAGCTGGGGCGCCCGTTGAATGAGATCCAGGGGTGGGTGACGTCCTGCTCGCAGCGCTGCGTGTGGCTCGGGGCTGCTTCATGGGGACCCCGGGGCCTCTTGGGGGCTGCCGGCAGGGGAGCAGTGGGGTTGTCAGTATAGTCGTTCTCTATGTGGGTCGTCTTCATCTGGTCGATGGGCAGGATGGTGAGCGGGTGCTGCAACCTCCCGTAGGGGATCCGGCTGTCCAGCAGGGGCTGGACCATCACAGAGTTGGGGGCGACGGTGATGTTGTGGGGAATCCGGGGCTCCATTGATAAAGCAGCCTGAGCACTGGTGAGAAATATGCTCTTAGGTGTCCTGCAGGGAGGAGAAGAGAGAGAAAAGGGATGGGGAGAGAAAGAGCATGTTGTTATTGAGTTATCCTCCAACTCCAGCCCAAACAGGGCTCAATGCAGTGACTCATCATGCAAGAGCTCTTAGAAAGTCTATAAGTCATGGATAAGGAAGTCATAGAGCCTGCCCAGATGTAAAGTGCATTGCTTTCTTGGCTATTCTTTCCCCCTCCCTACCCTTGGCTGTAAGTGACACCAGCCTCGGTAGGGCACCATCACTGCGTGCTCTCCAATGGCTGTTTCTCATTTTTTCTGCTGGGACCTCAGGGTTACTGTGTGTATTCACATGTATTTTGTTGGCAAACTGCTTGAAATGACTTATCTGTGTTTGGGCACTTTTCTCAGCTGCCCTGACCCCTAACAAATGATGCAAGAGAGCAGCTCATAGGCACAAAACCTCACAGGAGCATGGGATGTAACGCTTGCCCCTGCAGCCCAGGCTCTGCATCAGCTGTGGGAAGACAGCTCAGCCTCAGGAAGTGTCCATCCCCACCCGGAGCTGCAGGTTTAAGGCTGCTTTCAGCCCTCCTGCCGGAGGAGGCAGCTCTCGCTCAGCAGCTCTCCAGTTGTGCAACAGCACTGGATTGGGTGCGGGGCTGGGGAGCACGCAGCCAGGTGGGGCTGTGCTGCATCACCTCCTGCAGGACTTGGGCTCTTCTTCAAAACGCCGAGCACACTGATATTTGGCTTGAGGGCTGTTTACCAGCTCTGCTAGCTGAGCCCTCTGTTGCTACAGTTTCTAATTTCATTGAAAGAGTGCAATTTATCCTGGAGGAGATCCAAAGATTCAACAGCAGCGTAGGACAAGAAACCACAGGAAGTAACTAAACTTAAATCAAAGAGCGGAAACTACTCGGTTCAAATTTAGAAAGTGCACATTGTTTTCTGGTAGATGTGCCATTTCCTCGCTGGGTGACCTTTATTCATAAATAATATAATGTTGGAGATCAGTTTAAAGAAGCGGTGAGTAAAGCTTCGGAGTGAGTTACAGGAGGGGAAAGGCTTTGGTGTCAAGAAAAAGGAAATGGGGAACTGCCAAAGGCATTTCCAGTTGTTTGTGTTCAGGCAAATAAATTAACCTTTCCCAACAGCACTAAATGCCTCGGTGCTGCGGCGGTCTGCATGGACTGAGACGAGTCAGGAGGGAGCTGGGTCAGCCATCAGCTGGTATATGGAGAAGCGCGTGACTGAGAGTAGATGTGTACGTGTTTCTGTCAACGTATATCTTCCCCTCCAAATGTAAAACAACTGTGATAATTGGAGCATAGGCAACTACACAGTTTTGGAAAGAAAGGGGAAAAATGTTACTACAGCCCGCTGCTATCTTTGCAAATAGTTGCTTTGATATCGGAGGGGCTGCAAACCCATCAGTGCAGCTGTGATCAATGGGAGATGGGCTCCTGCAGGAGGAGCTCCGATGTGTGGGCAGCGCATGGCACAGCGCGAGGGCACAGAGTGCTCCTCTGCCACAGCACTGCTTATTGCTGTGCAGCCCTGGTGCTGCTCCTCTCTGTGGTTAACGTTCTCTGCTGGGTCTCAGTCCTTCATCCAGATTTTTTATTTTATCATTCGTTGACGCTTTGGCAACGAGAGCTTTTAAAGCATCTATTTCCTAATTACTGCATTTCAGAAGTAAAGGTAAGCGATGGTTCTGACAACTGTGGGGAACGCGGAGGGGGAAAAAATGCAACGTTCTTCTGGGCATCAGAACCCCACGTCACATAACAAACATGTGCAGTAAGGCTGAGCTCAGCGAAACGGTGCGTTCTGCCCCTGAGCGCTGCGCTCGCAGGAAGGCCGCGGTTCCACAGCTGTTTCTTTCCTCTGAAGAGAGGCAGCTGTGCCGGCCGGGGCAGTCCGTGCAGCTGAGCTGCTGAGAGACGGGAGGCAATGGAAGGAAGTGATGAGTGGAGGTGTGAAGTGCTGCTCTGTCCGTCTGTCCTTCCTGCTGCCTTCCTCAGCTCCCCATAACTCTGGGATAACCCCTCACGTGTGGCTCTGTGCTCTGGTTGGGTTCAGCCCCGCTTGCTGTGGTCTCTGGAGTTTGGTCCTCATGCTGTAGGTTCAGACCGGATCCATAGATCATTTACTTGGAGGTGTGCTGTGCAGAGCAGCGCAGTTTGTCCCACTCCTCTGTCCGTGTGGACGGACCTGAGGCTGACTGCCCCTGCACTGAGGCTCTGGCCCACGGTGCTAACAGTGCTCTGTGCTACTGATTATGGTAACCATACATGTTGGTTTCCATCAGTTTTGGAGCTGTGAGGCCAGCAGTGGCCCAGCGCTGGCCGTGCTGTCACATGAAGTTACATCACCACATTAATTGGTGGCCATAGGCAGCGAGTGTGTCACTCCCAAACCCCCAAAACCAGCAGTGCTGTGTGCTCAGACACAGCCATGTGCAGAAAGACTTCAAAAGATAATGCTAATCAGGATTTCGGAGTTAATTATCACAGGAAGGAGATGAACCCTGCACGAAGTACCCCACTTTAGGACGGTTAATGCTGAGAATGATTCATCATCTTTTTTTTTTTTCATTATAATACTGCTTCAAATTGTCCTTCTAAGAGGAAAAAATGCTTGTAGGGCAGAGCCCACAGGTATTTGGGCTCGGGATCCTTTCAGATAAAGCCTCTGGATCCAGATGAGATCCAGCTCTCCCAATTACCTGACCCCTGCTCCAGACTATGTCTGTCTTGCAGCAGCTCAGCTTTCAGACACCATGCTTTCACACCCATCAGTTTGGCCCCACTCAGTCCTTCCTTTCTGCCCAGTCCTCACTGCCAAGCAAAGCATTCTGCAGTTAGCATTCATGCGTTACATGTCAACGATGCACATCACTGATATTTATGGGATTTTCCAAGGACTGTGACTATGCTGCTGCTGTGGCCTTGTTGCCAGAGGTCTCAGCAGTGCAGTGAGATTGCTAGTGACAGATCCAGGTCAGGCATCTCTGGAGCTGAGCTGGGTGTTGGGCCTGCCTATGGGAACGATGATGACAGCTTATGGTGTGCTTGTTTCAGTTTCTGCATGCTCCCACTGGCACATCCCTAAAGCTACGTCTTTCCTTGGGCTGCCTTCAGCCTGATGCCCGCATCCTAGGAAAAGAGATTTTGGATTTAGTGGCAGGTATCAGTCAGTCCTACTGCCAGTTGTTAGCAGGCTGAACTCAGAGAAACGTGTGGCACAGTGAGGGGTACAGGGCTGCCGTGGCTGTACTGCAGGAGATGGGTGCTTCCCTCGTGCAGAAGAGGGATCCCAGGGAGCTCTCTGGTTAAGAGCTTGTGTTGGACCAGGAGCAAGTTGAGAGTCAGACTGCTCCCATGAATTCTTGCAGGCTGAGGTGTACCTGCCTGGGTACACTCACATCCTGCCCTGAGACACCCCGGAGGCATCAGCACTTGGTCTTTTTTTGGTTATTGTGTTCCTTGGGGGAAAAACGTGGCTGTGACCAGTCTGCAACAGAGCCAGGATGGCTGGAACAAACAGGCAAGTCTGATTTTGAAAGGCAGTCAGCCTGCACGGACGTATGGGGTACCAGGTAGCTCCTGGGGTGGTAGGAGTATGACGTTTATTTATTCCTGTTCCAGGAGGGGGATGCTGTGCCCTTCCTTGCTCCCCACCAGCAGCATTCCGTGCATGGGCATTCACCAGTGAGGATGGCACCGCTGCACACAGCGGCACCTAAACCTGCAGCTCCTGCTGCACTGCATCTCCCACCCAAACGGTGCTCGGGGTGACCAGGCTGAGCTTAAGCCCTTGACAAAGGACAAGAGCTGATGGGCACCTTGGCCCAAAGACCTGAGCCCACCCACTCAGAGCAGCCCGCTGGGCCCTGCGGTTCGTGCTGCCGGCGTTGGGAACAGAGCTCTTTCTGGCAGCATCAGTTCAGTAACGTTCAGAGATACTGAATTAATTGCTCAGATTGAATGGATTTAGTCTAATGAGGTGTTGCATTTAGAGAAAATTGTAGATTGAGGAGAGCAAGGAAAAAAAAAAGAAGGAAAATAGAAGAAATAATCAAGTAGAATAGGAGATCCAAGATACTTAAGCACTATAACTTCATAAAAGCTATGAAACTTGCTGCAGTGCCTTTGTAATCCATTGCACTAATTCAGTCTGACTGGAAATAGCATTTTAATTCTGAGGAAAAAATGCCATACACAATACTTGTAAACAAAATTGGTTAACCTTTGATCATCAGTAATTGCAAACATATTATAACATTAACGTGGGCACAAATTCGCTGGATGCAATTGTACAGGCAATTTTCTGTAAGTAGGCAACAGGAAGGGAAATTCATGCGTATGTTCCTACATTGGGATTTATTCATTCTTCAGAGCTAGGTACAACAATGAAGCTCTTTTCAAAGCAGAAACGTCAACACAGTCCCATGTAGAGAAAATCTCTCCCCCTGTGCCATCCAGGAGCCGTGGGGCTGCTCACCACACACCATTCTGAAGTCAAAATATATTCCCTTCCAAAGGATCTATGTTGGACTCAGAGCCAGCTCCATCAGTGTGCTGCGGCTCTCGTTTGGTCTCCCCCTTTGGGTATTGCCCATTTAAAATGCCTATTATACAAGATAATTACAAATCCTCAGGTTGTAGGAAACCAATGGGTGTTCTGAAGACTTTTGGTGGTTGTTTTCAGACTCCAAAGTTTTGTAAGATTCTTTCTTTTGTCAAATGAAGTTGAAACAAAAGTGGTCTTACGTTTTAATAGGATTTTGGGCTTGCCTACATAACGTTATGGAAAGTGACATCCTTGTGGGCAATTCTGTGAGAGAGCCATAATAACCCACAGGAAAGCTCATTCCCATTAATGTATTCAGAGCCATTTCTGCAATTGAAAGCAATAAAGTTCTGGCATTTTTATTTTCAAAGTGATGTGGGATAAC
Source organism: Gallus gallus (assembly GCF_016699485.2). NCBI lineage: Eukaryota > Metazoa > Chordata > Aves > Galliformes > Phasianidae > Gallus > Gallus gallus. The sequence continues at coordinate 16,823,530 of NC_052544.1, forward strand.
TTGTCTTCCAGTTACTGAAAAACAAAAAGGATCCCAAAGTATACATTTAATGAGTGCGGTTGTGCATGCTGCTCATAGCTGTCTCAATGACCTATTAGTTCATGGTTCTCATACGGCCTCGTACGTTTAACAACTTTATAGATGTGTGGTAACAAACAAGTAATGAGAGTAGAGGACTTCTGGTGTCTGGAATCGGCTCCTGTGTGGAAGCAATGCTGCCAGGTTGGGCTCTGGGAAGCACTGTTGTGAGCCTGCAACCCCTCAGTGCCCCATGCACTGAAGGCAGCAGGAAAAGAGGAAAATCTGCTCTGTGATCTGCCGGCACCATGCAGGGTGCACTGCTCTGCCCAGCCACTGTTGGAGGACGTGAGATCTTCAGCATGCAGATGCTGATGTGCTCACATCTGGGCCCAGAGGGGCTGCTTGGGGTCTGTTATGAGCACAGGAGTAGCGTAGCCACCAAAAAGTCCCAGCACTCATAGCTTATAAAGGGCAGAAGATCAGGGGCCACTTGACTTCTCCCTAAGCAAGGTTTCCACTGGGAGTGCTGGCCCTGGGCTGCCCCTCAGCTCGTGCACCTCTGCTGAGCCCAGACCTGTCCTGTAGGGCTGGAGGTGCTGGGCCCGAGGCGCCTTGCCATAATGACATGGGGTGGGAAGACAGGGTCAGGAGAGTCCTCTTCTTTCTTACCATAAGCTGGAGAAGCATTTCCAGCAAAGTAAACCAAACTTGAGTTTTCAGTAAGAACTTTATCACTATTTTCCAACGTTTTTCCAAACTGTGAAGCATCACAAGCTTCTGTGAAGAACGGATGGGAAAGTTACTGCAGAGAAATTAAAGGGCAAATCCTGACTGCTGGTGGGGAGAGCCTTCCAGGGCCCTGGAGTATTGCTGTGGCTCGGTGACGGCACAGAGGCCCTGGCATCTTATTGCCCAACAGCCGGGCTGCACCTCCTCCTGGCTATTGTCATTAGAGCTGCTGTTAGCCACATACGTTCTGAATTCCATTCTCTCAGAGAAAAGTGACAGCCATCTAATGGAGATTTAAAATATCTGTAGCAACAGTGGCAGTAAATGCACTGTGGAAATTTGCTTGTTTTCTTTGCTCTAATGGGATATATGATATTTTGAGACAGAAATGTCTCAAAAGGAAGAGAATCAAAGAAACCACAACAATAATATCTTTATAGATGCATCTGAATACAAAGAAACTGTCATAATTGAAAACAATACTCTTGAGCAGCTTGCTGTCAAGGGAGGCTGTATATGTTCCAAGGCCTGTGCAAGTTGACACCATTCAGAATCAACGGCAACCTGTGTGAATGGTCCTTCCTCTAATTTATTGCTACTTTTAGAATGATCGTGCCCAGATTCTCTCTTCTATGGCGGTTTGCTTGTATAGTCTAGAAAATCTAGAAAGGGTTCATCACAGCTACAGCCACAGTGCTTTTGGGCAAGCACAAAGGTGCTGCCTTCTGCATCTGCCCGCTCTTCCATTGGCAGCTCCTGGCTGAGGGTGTGGGCAGAGAGAGAGCACACGGGATGTGCTGCAGGCAGAGCCAGCGGATCTGGGCCCAGAGCTGTCCTTGCCACAATGCAGGACTTGCAGAGAGAGGAGAGAGACCCACAGGGTGCAGCGCAATGTGGTGCAGGCAGAGCCCGGCCCTGGTGGGTGACAGAGGAGCATCTGTGCTGCGTGCCTCCTCCTGCAGCATGGGGCTGAGAGACCAACGGCCCAAGCCCCTGCACAGGGAGCTGCAAGGGGACAGCTGTGCCTTGGCCTTTGGGTGGCATTAAGGACACCTCTCACCCAGACCTCTGCAGTGATGGAGGACGTGCTGCTGCTGCCCCAGGTGAGAAAAGGTGCAACAAAAGCTTTTAATGAGGGAGGGCTATGCTTAAAGCTGGAGGAAGCCCCTCTGTAAGCACATTGTAAATGTGTGATTCGGAGCGATGTGTGACGTTGGAGTTCATTAAGACTGACTTATTCTGCCTAAATGTTGAGTTGAGCAGTGAATTCTTTAAATCAGATAAAAACAAAACAAGCTCTTTTCCATGAAGTGAGCATTAACATTAACACAATATTGGTATTGATCCTTTTTTTCCCCCACTTAACAGCCTTATCTACCTGAGGACAGCTAGAATTTTCTCTACTAGTAAGCAGGAAAAAAAATTAGAAAGCTTACTGGGGAAATCTGCCATTTGTAAAAGGAGGCACTGCTCTCATGCCAGGCTGGGAGATTCAGGAGCTGGGAAATGAGAGCTGTAGACTTCCAAGAAGCTGTCTCTGTCCAGCTCCAGTCTGTTCCTATGGTGTGAGTGAATAAAGCACATTTTGGCCCGTGAACATTCAGATCTCCAGGGACTCAAATTTCTCAGTAAAGGCCTTTTATTGGATAAGAACATTTATTTTAAGGCCAGAAAACTGAGCTCAGATGTGATCTATTAAGCTAATGGTACCAAATGATGACCGTATTATAAGGATTTTATTATCTGACAGAATTACGTTGTATTGCACTGAAAAGGAATAAACAAGCAACACTTGTGTGACTGCTTGCCTATAAAAAGGCAAGTTTAAGGATAGGGCTGAATCTGGAAAATCGCATAGCAATGTGATTAATGAATGTTAGGCTTTTATGGTCAGTATTTGGAAAACCATCAGAGCTGTGAATTAATTATTGCTGTAGTGTTGCAAAGGTGGTGAATTTCATTTCACTGAAGAGAGACTGCAGTTTTATTTGGGAGGTGGTCGGGGGGGGGGGGAGGGGGGGCTGCTTTTGGAGATGCAGCATTTCCCAGCATGATCCAGGAATTAGTCACGATTCCATAAAAACAGCTTTTGTTTTGCTGTTTCACGAGCAGAGCAAATAATTTCACCATGCACAAACCTCACACAGAATTTCAAAAGGACTGCAGTGCTCAGAAATAGTCCATTTGATTTTACAATACAGATATAGAACCCTTTCTAGCAACAGAAACACAGTAGCCCATGGAAAATGGCACATTTATCAATGAGACATCCCCAGTGGGGTTCCAATAACTGAGAACAACCCCTCCTCCTGCTATCAGTCATTTTTATATGGAGAAGGGGGAAGCTAGTCATCAACATCATTGTGATTCAGTGCACAAATTGTAACTTTATTCTTCAACCCAAAATAAAGAGTGAGGGGGGAAGCCTCAATACTGAGAAAGCTGCATTTCCCTTTGCCTAATTAAGCTACGATTCCTAAGCTGATTTTTTTGACATCCTGCACCCTTAGCGTTTGGAAGAATGGCAGCTGGAGAAGTTTTAAAGAATCTAGAACGTGCCTTTTGTGCTCTGGATTATTCGGTGATGTCTTTCCATTTCTCCGCCTTTCTTTCCTACACCCTTTAAAGCAGAAGTTGAATCCATAAAAGATATCAATCCAGCAATGAGACCCATCTCTTGGTCACTCGAGGAAAAAAGCATGACGCCTTTTCCTTCTGCTGATTAATGCTGATATTCATTTGCACTGTCATTTCCAAGGTCTGCATTTCCAGTCCTGCTTTCCTCCAAGACCTTTGTGCCTTTTATATGCCCCGTCTGCTTTTTCCATTCCCCTTCTATAATGAATTTTCAGAACATGTCGTCTCCAGGCTTGCCTTTCTCCTGTGATGCCGGGACTGGCACCAGAAAATAAAATCCTGGCTTATCTCTGCTACGCAGTTGGTAGAGAAGAGCAGCCTAGACACATTTCCCCTCCGTCTATAACACATTCCATTTACCTTTATGAAATGATTCTATACACACGTCTTTATTGCTTATTTAGCCTTTAAAATATAGAATCCATCCAGATTTAACACTGAAGTAGCCAAATGTACAGCAAAACAGGGAACAGAATGGAGATGGAATGAGGCACCAAGGCCAGGAAAAAAAAAAAAAAAGACAGCTGTGTGAAATAAAACGCTGAAGAGCAAAGGTCACACAGGAGAGACCTGACACACCAGTGCCTGATCTCTGGAGTGTCCTGTCATGGAGACAGCTCAGAACTCCATGACACTACCGAGACAGAGGGCTTCGGAAAAGAGAGGAAATATGTAAAAAGCAGCAATCGTATTCCAAAGCAAGAAATACCCCATTCTTATTTATCAGCCCAAGCGACCACACATTTATGACCCTTTTTCTGAGGAGAAAGGAGAAGAGGACACCCCATCACCAGGGAGAGAAGTGTCGCTCTGGTAGGAAAGCAGTGCCGCAAGTAGGGCCAGCGCTGCCTGCCTCTGCCATCCCCTGAATGCAGATGTTGGGAGAACGTAGAAGAGAGGGATAAATGAGAATTACAGGAACAGAAATGTAAATTCTGCAGGAAAAGAGAGAATTCTTCGGAATGTAAAGTCTCCTCTGGTTTGGGGAGCACCGGGTGGCTCTCTGCCGTATAGAATTATAGATAATTGCTGTTAGAAAAGTCACGGTGCAGAATACGCTTGCGATCAGCGATCTCTAAGGGGACGGACAAATCCATCTAGAAGGAGTGCGAGATTTTCCCTCGGGGAGCAGGCTTGATTTTTCCCTGTTTAAATCCACGTAACATTTCCCCCGAGCGCAGATCCCGCACTTACCCGAGGGATCCCGGCCAGGAGCATCTCTGCAACGCGAGCGGAGCCCTCCGGGACCGGGGCTGAGGGCGCGGAGCTGCGAGCGCAGCTCTGACAGCGGCTCCGCTGCCCCCGCTCCGCCGCGATGCTGCAAAGCCGCTGCCTGGGAAAATGGCTATTTTATGAATGGGAGGGCAGCGGCCCCCACTGCGCAGGCGCGGCCTCCCTACTCTATGAATGGGTGGGCACCGAGGCGCCACGGCGCATGCTCGGCTCCCTTTTATGAATGGGGGGCTGGAGGAAGACTGGCTGCGAGCCGCGGAGAACGGATACGGCTCTCGCTCGCTGTTTGCGTGTCCCCCCTCCCCCCCCCCCTTCATTTATTTATTTATTTTTCTGTGAATGGAGGGCAGGCGGTGACAGCTGCGCACGTACCGCGCCCTCTGCCCGGCCTGAAGGTAACGGCGGCTCAGGGAGGGGGGGCGGCGGTGGCGGCTCCGGCACCCCCGTACCTCTGGGCGCGGAGCGGGGCTGGGGGCAGCCGTCCTGTTCGGGCTGCGGGCCCGTTGCGGTGGTACCGCACCCGCACCTCCTTCTGCTCGTGCATAGCAGTTGCGTGTTGTGCTGGCAACATCGGTGTGAAAAAGCGAGGAAAAGCTGAGGCTACGTTTGCGTTACATATGTGGCGTGTGGATTTATTTCATGGCCCTTCTCCTTTGAGAAGATGAGGGGCAGAGCTGTGCAGTTCGCACCGAGCATCCGAGATGTGGTCTCGCCCGATGGAAGCGGGGCGTTACGGTGCTGCTCTCAGCTTTGCAGCTGTTTCCTTGCCGAGGCTGCTGTCAGCCCCGCAGCGTAAGGCGGCCCCCGATTCAGATTTTCAAATGGTCTTCACAATCGCTGTTTGCTGGTAGGTGTGGGGCTCCCCTGCAAACCTGGCCCTGTCTCTGCGCGCTCTGCTCTTACGTGCTTCAGATCCAATTCAGCAAATGGAGACCTCCCTTCAATTCTCAGCTGGTGCAGAACGGCCCCGGGCTGGGGTTTGCTCCCTCGGGAGCACGTTGCTTTACAGGGAAAATGCACGAGGAATAATGATGTATTTTTATTATGTGAGAAGAGTAAAATTCAGCCTACAAACCAACCCCTTTGTCATCTTGCAGCATACGTTTAATAGCTCACACAGCAGTGAGGGAAGGTCCGCGTTCAGCCGCTGCCGGTGTGAGCTCTGCCCCCTACTGCAGATACGCCTCCTGGGAAGGTTTCTCCCTACGGAAGTGTGCGCTCAAAGACCAATCGTTTGGTTGCGTACGTGTTTGTCTCTGAGGGCAGAGATCGCTCCGAGTGGGAGCGGCGGCTGTGGGTCGTGGGCAGATGCAGTTTGACAGGGAAAGGACACGAGAAAGACAATCTCTAAAGAATTGTCTGAGCCATGCTCATAATACTACTGACTTCAAATACACGAGATTGATGCTTTCTCTTAAGAGTAAGAGAATATGGTTGTTCATGACGTTACTTTGTTATTGGTAGGCCTTACAATGTGCTTTTTAAAGGTCAGGAATCCCGTCTGGTTTTGAAAATTAGCAAGAAAATGGGCAATAGAAGGAAATACAGTGTTAAGTAGCTGGGGGGGAACACTCATAATATAATTTGAGGGAATTAGAATTCCCTCAAAAATAACCTTCTGCTCTATGAAGCCAGCTCAGAGCTGAAAGGCTCAAATGCCTGAGCAGCGGATCTGCCCTGATTTCTCACTGTGCTTTTCAGCATTTGTGTCTGTGTGAGCATCCAACACTGATTTGAGTTCTGCAGGTGTGCAGTAACTCTGTAGCCAAACATCCCTGAACTAAAAGCTTTTATGTAGGGATGCTGATTTCTCTGTTGCAGAGTGATTAGTACAGTGAACGTGAGGGAAGTTCTCGGTTGCAGTAGTCATTTCCCCACGAAACCCGAACTGCACAGATGCCAGCTGCAAACCACTACGTAGCAGCAAAGCAGGCAGTGTTGCAATTGCACAGTGGTTATAGGCAAAGCCCTTGACAAAACGCTCTTGACAAAAGCCCCAGCAGTAGAACTGCAGCCTCGTGATACCTTTACACATTGCAGTCTGCTCTGTGTGCATGCAGCACCTCCAGCCACCCTGTTTTTAAGGCTGTGCTCCTCCTGCTTCCCTATGGGAAGGCAGCACGCCGGCTGTGCTCCTGTGTGCAGAAGAAGTCAATTCCTTATCCAGACTGATATTTTTGATTTGCTTACAGAATTGGATTCAAATCATTCCAAAAGGGAAGGTTTTAAATCTGGCCCCTCCTCTTGAAAGCAGAGGGTGCCCTAATGGGTGGTTTTGCCATCTGTTGGTAACACAAGGAGGAGAACTTTCCCCTTCTCATTATTTGCTTAACCACTTTTGTGTGCGTTATACGAATGCGAGCTGTTGATTAAAATTTCCTACTATAATGAGAAAAGGGAATTCCAGTGTTTTATCACCTAACTCTTAGAAATGGTTCATAGAACCCATATGGCTGCATTTGTCTTTTAATCCACTGAGATGATATTTCCCAAGCACGGAAAAGCACTACTGCAAAATCCACCCTGGGCAGCACTGTGTGCTTCTGATGGGTTTGACCCTGCGAGGATTCCAGCCGTAGGGAGAGTAGGAAATACTGGGATGTGTTTACTGATGTACTGTGTCAAATATTTGTTCCATGTCAGATAATTTGTGTGATGGTTACTGTGAGAGCCCTCCTCTATCACACTGCTGACAGCAGTTACAGGCCTGGTCTGTGATACCTGGAGAAAAATGGGCATGGTAACTATACTGGCAAAATGGTGACTGCTGTGTCACAGTGTGTGTGACCCTGCTTGCCACAGCCTGAACTGGGGCTGTGCTGAGATGCTGAACTCAAGCGCCACAAAGCGGATGGCAGAAGTGTGTATGCAGAGGTGGAGGGGTGTGAGGTCTGAGCACTGCTGGTGTGGGGCTGCTCCCCCAGGAGTTATTGCTTCCATGAGCTCCCCTGTGCAACCCAGGAGGGGACAGTTGGAGCAGACTTTATATTGCTGTGGGTGAGGGGCAGTACCAGACCCGTTCAGTGCTGGGCTCTATCTCGCTTTGAAACACCGCTGTGTATAGCTGTTGCCCAAAGCCTTCCTTGCTGATATGAAGCAGCAGTGTCCCCTCTGTTCCAAACTCCTCCACAGACTTTGCAGTCCACCCTGGAGGTGACTAAATGTCATTATCTCAGTGACACGGGCTGCTATCTCAGCTGTCCGGTGCTGCGGTGCAGATGAAAGCTCTGTGCTTCCTGCTGCCCTATCAGGCACCTGTTGTCTGTACCCAGACATTACTCACATCCTTGAAGTCACATCTTGTTTTGCATAATTAACACTGACTGTGCTCCGCTTCCTTCCTTCCCTGGCAGTTTTGCTCCATGGCTTTACCTGGCTGTGGAAGCATTGGGTTTTATTTTTGAGCTCTAGCACAAGGAATGAAAGTAACTGCTGCTGCATGGCATGGGCTCACAACCAATGAGGGTGTCACAGCCTGGTCTGGGGATGCCCTTCAGTCCTGAATTGGTGCTGCAGCCACGATTTGTTGTGTGCACTTTTGTGCCACTTCCTCAGGAGTGGTTTTCAAGCAAGCAAACAAACAAGAAGCAAAGCCAGACAAAGTTCTGTGCAGTGCACACCCGCAGGGTGAGCTGGGAGGTTGTGCTCAGAAGAGGAAGGCGCCACCTGAGATGAAGGGACACAACGCCTCAGGGCAGGCTGGGGGCGCTGGGGGGATCCTGAGGCACTCTGGGCTGTCCCCAGAGGGAAATGTTTCCCAAAGCATGTCCCCTTGCTGATGCTTTCAGGTGGCTCCCAGTGCCGGCAGCCAACTCATGGCAGCCTATGAGGGCTGTCTTTGGGATGGAACCATTGCACCAGCACTTTGCTTTCTGCAGTAGTTCACCGCTGACTTCTGTTTTGTAATTTGCTTCAGCTTTTAATATCTATTGACCTGGTTCTACATGAATAATTTAGTGTTTATGAACAATTGTAGTAACAGAACCTATGCCATTAACTAAACCATGAGCTCAGCAAAATAGGATAAAAATTCATAAAACATATAATGAGAGCTCTGGGGTCTCCATGGAGCTGAACAGAAGTGTTGTATGACCTGTAAGCCCCCAAACATGTAACTGCCCAGTATTCAGGCGACAGGACTCCTACATCTCCAGACAGGTGCAGTTAGCTGCCAGTGCTGCAATACACTTCCCAGTCACAGCACTGGGATTATTGGGTTGCAAGCCTGATGTATGCATGTTTTCTGCAGGATCAGGTATTACAGTTCTTTAGTTTTTGCACTTATACCTGACTTGCCTGGCGTCCTCCATTCCAGCTGAGCACTCTGTCTTTGCATTTGCTTTTCAAAACGTTGCCAGTTTGAAGATGTTTGCTGATTCATTTCCTTTCTTGGAGGATGGCAGCCTGGGTGATGCTTTCTCTCAGTCTCAAGATCTGACCTCAGTGGAGCGGAGGCATTTGCAATTCACTGAGAGGAAAAATTCCATTGAGGTAAATGCAAATGCAGAAGTTGGTGCCTTACAGGAATGAAGGTTTTCGATTCGTGACTGTGCATAGCTGTAGTTTGCACAGATAGAGGTGGAGAGGAAGATAGGGGCTGGCAGTAATGAACAGACAGGATCCTCTGCTGAAGCTGCTGTGATCTTTACTGCTGCCCAACTGGTGGAGCAACGAAGTGTGTTATCAGGCAGAGACTCTGGAAATCTTAGATATGGATTTTCCCATCACAGGCTCTGGACACGATGCCGGATCTGCTCAGTACCGGTGCAGGGGAATGAGGCTATTTACCTGCAGGGAGATGGATGAGGGCCCGTGGGGAACCCCGCCAACTGTTTGGGACTGAATAGACGATCTCAGGGACCGTAAATTGTGAACCTTTCTAATATTTTTTCAGAATATTTATTTACAGTTCAGGTCAATAATCTCCAGAAATACAGTTCTGCTTACAAACAGAATTCCTGGGCTGCATTCCCAGGCATTCCCATGTGACTGGAGCATTTTTAGCAACAAAATGAACAAATGCAAACCTATGTTCGGGGCAGTGGAAGTGTTGCTGTTCCCATTGTCCCTATGGCAGCGTGCTGAGGGCTGAGCTGAGCGGGGCAGTGGCCCTGGGACAGCTGGGCTATGAGTGTGTAAGTGCAAGGGAACAACTGCAGCTCTCTGTTACCTGCTGGCCTCTCTTTCTCCAAAACCTCTCTGTTTACTCTTGACTAAGAAAATGAATTTTCATACAGAGGAAATTGTGTTACCTGACAAACAAAGCAGCGCTGTGGAAAAATACTGGCATTAAAAGCTACCGTGACTATAGAGCAGTGCTACAGAGCCTTGTGGTGTTCTTAGTGCTATAGCAGGGCACTGAGATCCTGGAAAATCCAGTACTGGGGCTGTTCTCAGCTCTCCAGCACCAGTCCCTGAGGAGAGCCCCCCATTAATGGGGTACCCTGACAGCTTGCTGCCTCCTGCCTGTGCCCCATGCTGTGCTTGGACCCACTCAGAGCAGAAAGCTGTCCCTCCTTCCTCAAATACTGCATGACTTTACCTGCAAGGCTCCATTTAGAAATGATGCAGTTAGTGAGCAGCAAGACAAGCACTTCAATATTGCCTAGTTCTTGCACATGTATCACAATGAATGGATCAAAGGCAGCCAGCAAATTTACCTTTATTTTGACAGGAATAGGTCAGTGCATCCTACCTGGTGCAGGCTGGGACCCTCAGCATTCAGGGGCATAAACGTTGTGGCCCTTTAGCTACAACTTAACTGCTGTGGTAGTAACAGTGTTTCTGCTAACCGGTTCCTGTTGTTCCTGAGGTTAAGGTTTAAAATGCCTTGTATAGTAAAAACATTCCGTATTGCAGCTCTTTGCTGTGTCCATGGGGTCGGTGATGATTAACTGCATATCTTAACCACAGCTCCTTCCGCCCTCTGACATGAATGCAGTTTGATGTGGCCCCCGTTTACATCCCCACGCCGTCATTTTCAGCCTTCTGACTGGATGTGTGCAGATAGCTCATAGCAGCTGTTAATGATTTACAGCCCTGATTTAACTCCAGGTGAGATTGCAGAGCTGCCCTCGTTGCAGAAGGAAGCAGCTGAGGTGTGCAGCTCCCAAAGCAGCTGTGCCATGGGACAGCTCTGTGCCCCCTGCACTGCTCCATCACTGCCCATCCCGTGCTGGGCACTGCAGTGGGGGTGATGGAGCCCATCCGTCCCACTGTGGAGCACTGCTGAGCACTATGGAGTCACATCCTTGTATGCAATTACCATATTCTATCACTTAAATATTTTCCTGGCTAATTTCTTCCTGTCCCAGCTTTGAAAATACCCGGCTTATAACCATTAAGAACTTACAGACTGGAAAAGTACACAATTCCAAAGGATTGGTTTAATGCTTAAAATCAACTTTTCTTTGTGGGCTTAACCTGTTACCTTTTGCAGGATTTACATTTATTTATTTTTTCCCCCTTTTCAGCCAGCAGCCCTAATGCTGTGAATACCCGCAGCTGCTGCAGCTCTGCCTGCTGGATGGTGCAGTAACGTGGAACCTTAACAACAGGAAGAAAAGTAAATGTTTAATGATTTGCCTTTAACAGATCTCTGAAAGCTTTTCCTTCATGCTTTGCTGCTTATGAGATTTTTGGATGCTTTTGTGTTTTTTCTCCCCATTCCTGGCTTTCCTTGGGGTTCTTTTCCCTGTGAGGCAGTGATGCTATTGATGCTGGAGCCTCAGGACGGGCAGGTTGGGCAGTGGGTGTCAGACGATGTGTTTTCTGTGTGCCGCAATCAGCCCTCCTTGCTCACAAACAAAGGCAGATAAGCACTGGAAATTAATATTAGCTCACTTTTGCGTGCTCTGTTTTCCCGACCTTGAAGGGCAGAGGCCAGGCAGCACCGCATCGATCTGTGGTGGATAGGGCAAGGAATGGGGCTCAGGAGCTCCTCTGTGCTCTGAGAAATACGAACGGAGTGCGCTGCGTGGAGCTGTGGTGCGAGCTGGGGCCATTTGGAGGTAGGAAGTGGTCGGCTTTGTACCTCCTTGCCAAAGAAAACTGCTGACTCTTTGAATGCAATATTGACATTAAGGTTTGGAGGAGGATGTGCAGAAAGGAGAAGGCTTGGGGATGTTGGTGTGATGAGGTGAGCAGGCGGATGCTGAAGCCGTGGTTTGCTGAGCGCTGCATTCCCCCATGTCCCCGCATGCTGCTGTCTTCTGCAGCCATTATGAGCAGCTGTGCTTCCAGGGCAGCCTTGGGTGCCCTATCAGTGGCTGTCCCTGAGAAATTTGTTTCTGTTCATAGAACCATAGAATCATTCAGGTTGGAAAAGACCTCTCAGATCCCCAGGACCAACCACAGCCCACCCCGTTGTGCCCACTGACCACATCCCCATGTTCGGAGCACCTTCAGGATGGTGACTGCTCGCCCCCTGGGCAGCTGTGCCAGTGCTATCTGCTCGTTTGGGGATTAAATATTTCTTAATATCCAACCTGAGCTCACTGCCAAACCATTCTTAGCGGGTACGAACCTGCACCTCAAATCTGTCCTCTGCTGCAGCTCTGTGCTGCTGCGTCTCATCTAGCTCCCACTGGCTAATGCATGTGATGGATTCATCTCAGCTGCAGTATCCTTTGTTTCTGTCCATCCTTAGCTTTCTGTTCTGTGAGTAAGATAGGGGTGGTTGGCGTGAAGATTCCTCTTCAGACCCATCGCCAGCTCCTGCTTGCACTGTGGGGCTGTGGAGGTGTGCCAGCCTTACTGGGCTGAGTGGTGCTGCTGCTGTGCCCTGGTAAGCTGACACACATCTGTTGTGAGGGACTTTGTTGGGCTGAGGTGTCCTTGGGAGTGGAGGGAACAAGTCAAGGAGAAATTCAGTCACTGCCCTGACAGGAAAATCCGATGAGGACACAAAGACTTAATGATGCATGTGGGCAAAAATAGGCCAAATTTCAAGAGTGATGGGATGTGAGGGTGAGGGAAGGCACACCGAAGTCCTGATGCATGTCTCACAACATGAGCTTTGGTGCACAGGGCAGTGCAAGGGCTTTTCAGATCTATGTGGCGGATGGAAAATGCTTGAGGAATGGGGAACAAGAAGAAAAGCTGATATACAAGGTAAGGTCTTGTTGGCTCTGGGTTACAGGAGCTGTGGAAGTTCAGTTCAGTCTAAGACCTCTGCTAAGCTACTTCCTAGCTAAGTCTACTTCCAAGGCTATTGAGTTATCTCTGACTTTCTGGTGTTCAGTGGAGTAGTAGAGAGTTCACCATTTGATAGAGAGGATTAGGATTCAAAGGACTGAAGGCTGAAGACTTCAATTTCAGATTATGCCCTTTGTTGACTGGAGATGCAAAGGCCAGGACTGTTAAACTTCTGTTTCTTTGAATAGCAAGGTAGAATCTCCCAGAAGAAAGATAGTGGACAGGAACAAGTTATTGCGTGGTCAACTGATCCCGTGCTTCATCTTAGCCCAACTGAAAGCCAAGCCCTGGCCATCGGCCTCATCAGTCACTCATAGGCTATGAGAGAAGGCTGTGGCGGTTGAAAGTTAACAAAAGTGGGTTTTGTCAATTAAGATGGATTACTTCAAAGAGAATTCATGTCAACGCAACCTCAAGCAGTCCTGTTTAGAGGTAGTCAGAGCTAATAGTCAGGGGTTTACCATACGTGTTGGTGTGCTCTGGAGTTTTGGGGGAGCAGTGCATCACTGCCACAGGAGGAGGAGAGGATTTCCTACGTGCCCTTATAATTCACCTTTGGGATGAGGTGTTGGTGCTGTCGCTGTGAGCAGAGCGCCGTGCGTGACAATGGAATTACTGTACAAACACTGCTGGTTTCTTAACATAAAAAAATGCAGCGAGGAATTTTTAGCACGTTGTCATGCAGCACTCTGTTTCCTGGCTTGTACATTCAAGCTGTGTAATAATATTTATATACAAATGCTGACTGTGATTTTCCACCCTGGAAAAAGGAGATGTCATTTAAAAGTGCTGCGTATGATGTAAAGCAGAGACTTTTGACTTGCGTACTCGCATATGGTGTGGGTGTGAATTTTAATTGTTTGAAAAGGGATTACTTAAAAAAAAAATGCAGCATTCTTGCTACATAAGCACATTCTACTGAAGTAAAGGTCATTTTGCTCTTTAAAAGTTGCTCTTGGAATGGCTGGGGAGTTCCTCGTGTTGTCTTTCCTACCGCCTCCCGAAATTTCCTGAAAAATATGAAGTCATTAACTGTTGGGCTGAAACATCTCCTCAGCCCACATCTGATGCTGGGATCCAATAACGGGAGAGCAGCAGCCATGGCTGGATGTACGCTGGCACACGGAGGAGCATTTTTCCCCACAGAGCTGTGCTATCCGATCTCCCCAGCACTGACACCTGTGTCCGAAGCACGCAGACTGCTCCTGCTGTGTGAATGACCACATTGAGTCTCTTAAGCTTTTCTGGAGCTGGGATTTATGAACAGTTCCAAGGCCAAACCTCTGCTTATCGGCTCCAGCCAAGGAAGCTCTTCCGAAATCCTCCCTATTGCCAACATGTTCCCCATCCCTATCTCCTTGGCCTTGGTTTTCATGTCACAGTCTGTGCTCCTGAGAGTTGCTTGGGGGATTGTATGTATTGAAAGTAATGGCCCACCAAGTGGAAATGTGCAAGTTCATCTTCTGATCCACACTTGACCAAAGAAGGTTGGATCTCAGCTTTGTTTTATCCTGTTACAGTGACAGAATCCAGATGCCAAGAGCTTAAATTTCTCGAGTTCCTGTGTTCTCCCCTTGGAATGCCATGCAGTCAGGGCTGCCCTGCTGTGGGTGCTGCAGTTGGGGCTGCCCTCTGGGCTGCAGGTGGGCCTGTGCCTGCCTTGCTTCTGTGTCGTTCCCAGCAAAGACTGATGCTCTTTACTGACAGCAAAACAGCTCCAGTGAATGCTGAGGTATTGACATAAAGAAGCAGTGGGTGGTGCTGAACGATTTATGGATGTGCTGTGAGAGAGAGACCACAGGTGACCCTCCTGGCTATCTACCAGGGCTTCCAGTGGGACCCTCAGATGGATGGGAGCAGTACGGGCTGCCAGGGCAGTAGGAGCCCGTTTTGACACTTGTGCTTTTTTTTGTTGTACATTTAAATTACTGTAGCGTGGTGGGGGTCAGCCTCTTCTCCCAGGTAACAGCAATAGTATGAGTGATAATGGCCTTAAGTTTCACCAGGCAGTGTTCAGGTTGGATATAAGGAAGCATTTCTTCTTCAAAGAGTGGTCAGCAGTGACACAGGTCTGCCCAGGGGATGGGAAGTCACCATCCTGGGAGGTGTTCCAGAATCATGGGGATGTGGCACTGGGGGTCGTGGTCAGTGGGCATAGTAGGGTGGGTCTGGGCCTGGAGATCTGGGAGGTCTTTTCCAACCTGAATGATCCTATGGTTCAGCAAGGGACAGGCACAGCTGGGCACTTGGGCCTGTGGCTGCTCCTCCATCAGCTGGGTGGAACATCTCTGCAGCCAGAATGTGATGTCAGTGCTACCTCTTCCTGCTGTGTGAGGGAGGGACGTGGGTGGCTGGCAGAGGATCAGCATTTTGTTGTGCCCAAATAATGGGAGATTCACTCCGAATATCAGTATATAGCTGTATCAGTTTTACATAGATTGCTTGATGCTGATTCCCTTTGAAACGGTATTTTTAAAATAAAGTAGAAATAAATAGATTTACATGCAGCCTCCCTGCTCCCATGAAACCTGCATGTGGGAGCTTTGGTACCGGGGGTCTGCACACACCTGCTGAGCTGGTAATTGGCCAGAGCCTGGGGCACTGCCTCTGCTGGGAAAGGGATCTGTGCTGCAGGGAGAAAAAGGGTGCCTGAAAAGAGACCCCCATTCACAGCTCGTTTGGACAAGCTGTCTCCGATGGGGATTTTATCCTGAGCTGCGCAGTGGCTGCTGCTTTTTGCAGGCAGTGCAGCGTGGCTGTAGCAGCCCCGGCCGGTGGGGCACCGGCAGCCGCCACTTCCTTCCCCAACACTGTCAAAAGCAGCTTTAAATCGGATTAGGATTTTAACAAACACTTCATGGTTTGCTCTCTGCAGGGAGGATCAAAGCCCGGGGAGGGCCCTTCAGCTGTTTGCTTTTCCTTTATGCAGAAACTTTACCGTGGCTGCCCTAAAAACTCCACCAGACACATTCAAGAATCCCTCCTCAGAAAAGCAAATGACTTCCCACAGCCTAAAGTAAGGTGCTGGTTACCTGCTGGCGTTTATCCCCCTCTGCTTGCAGCTGCCCTGGCTGAGCGCAGCAGGAGAGCCTGGAGTGATGGGGCATCACTGCTGGGATGGGGCTGCTGCACGGCACAGGTGGGTACGTGGCCTCTCATTTGGTTTTGGTTTTTTTTTTTTTTTTAAACCTTTTGGACATCTTTTCTAAGCCAGAAGCAGTTTGTATGTGCATTGCTGCTTAGAACGTCCTGGGGCTTCTCCTGCTGGGAGGAAGCTCCAAGAGTTAAAGCTGCTTAGCAGCAGAATTCTTTGAAAAACCTTAAAAGGAGAGAATAAATAGTTCTGAGGTGAAAATACAGCACTGAGTGTGGATCTCTGGCTCCTCCCTGCTGGTGCATGGGATGGTTTCTGACACCAGTTGCTTGGGACCGCTGAATCTGAGAGTTCTGAGGTGTAGTGCTGCATTGACACAGCCCTCAAGGCATGGAGGTCCATGGGATGGCCTGGACAGCATGAGCCCACCTGTCTGAGCCATGCCAATGTGCCAAGGGGTGTCTGCAAGGCTGGGCTCAGGTCCCACCATTGGCTGGTAGATGGCAGCCTGTTTTCTCCTCTCTGCAGAGTGGTTTGGGTCAGATAATGGACTAAATGCAGAATGAGGATCGAACCACACACCACTGTATGCTTTGTAGGTGATGCTTTGGGGACAATCATTCATTTGAGATGTTGGTACAGCAGGGAATGTTTTTCAGGCAGAGCATATTGTGGGAAAGAGGCTCAGAACAGATGTACTCATAGCTGATTCCATTTATCATATTAAAAATAAAGAAAAGACTATTTCGGCTCATTTTCTGCTTATTAGTTCAAATAAACAGCTTTTCTAATCAATGTGTATGGCAAACACAATGCCTTCATAATTGGCAGTAGTGGTTCCAAAATTAATGAGACGGTCCTTGTTTATTCTCTGGTAACGAGTCAGACAGTTAATGCACTGCTCTAATCCTGCCCTTCTCCTATTCCTTTGGGTACAGGGAAAAATTATGCTCTTGTTTTAAGATTTAAAGAGTTTGAGGGATTTTCTTCCCCATCCATTTGAATGAACACAGCCAGAAGTGGGAGCGGCCGCGCTGAGCACCTGAGCAGCACTGTGGGATCTTCTGCTCTCATTTGTCCAAAGGGCTTCATTGATCCTTACTTCCCTTCCAAGAATGCTGATCTGATTTATGAAGTGATAGAAGAGGCCAGGAGAATAATTTTACCTATGAGAGCATAGTGCTGTCCAAGTAATTGCCCAGGAAAAGAGTAGATCTGCTGCTGCAGATGTTTCTCATCTGGAATACGGACCCATTTTAGCCATTTTGGGGGATTACTGTTTATTTTGATGCTTTTTTATACTGCAATTACCAGGAAGGAAGCGATGTGCAAGAATGTATATATTTCAGTAACAATTAGGGGGTTTAACCCCTTTCTCCCCCTCCGCTTTCAGTATTTGTGAGCTCTTGGTTCAGTTCTTTCAGGGGGAGCAGAACCCCATAGTGCTGTGAGGTTCTGCTGCTGCCCATCACTGCTGGAGCCGAACAACCCGCTGGTTTGGGGACGCCTTAATGCTCATTTTCTGTGTGACTAATGAGGACCTGTTGGCTTTTTTTGCCACCTAGTGCTTCTGTCCCTGCATTACTGTGAGGGGTTGGGCTGTGCAGGAAGGAGCCCCGCGCTGCCACCTCCCTGGCCAGAAGTGCTCAGTCTGTCAGAGGTGCCTTGCAGGAATGGAATGAATTGAGCCCTGCTCTGTTTTGCTAAAGAGGTACAGAGCAAGGCAGCAAACCTGAGGTATGCTGAATGGGAAGAAATAAGCTTACATCAATATGTTTGGATCTGGAGCTGTTTGTGACCAGGATTTCAAGCCTGACAAATCCTTTACAAAGATGCTGAACTTGCTGATACGTTGCACAGGGAGATGCATGGTCACACTGCGGGCAGAGCTGCAGATCTGTTAGCTGCACATGGAGTAGTCTGTGCTCTGGGCCTGCAGCTTTCCATGCTCTGAGACACCGTAGCAATCACTCTGTGATTGTGACCATCATGATTATGACCATCACTTCTGAGGATGGACGTACTTGCCATTTTAACTGAGGGGAATAGACAAGCTGTGGGGGGCTAACCACATTTTTGATGGTCCTTGCTCTTACCAGTTTCATACTTATGACTTTTGTTTATCTTGCAGCACTATTCAAATTTATCAGCACCAAAAGACACCTGCAGAGAGGAGACAGAGGCCCGGCAGCATGCTGGCTGTGTCCCACTGTGGTGCTGTGGGATGGGAGCCGATGGGAGCCGGGTCTGCTGATGTTAGGAGCTCTCCCTTCCCCACACAGCTCCAGCCCTGGCTTGACAAAGCCCTGCTGTAATGCAGTTGTTGTGCTCCGAGGGGAGCAGGAAGGTGGGTGGATTAGGAAAAATGTCATATTAGTGATTTTTTTTCCACCGAGCCATGTCGCACTTCTTGGCACCATGGCCTCTCGGCTTTCCAGGCTGCTCGCCCAGCACCCTGTGAGCAGAGCCCACCACTGCCCATGTGGCTGTGGGTCCAGGGCTGCT
Organism: Gallus gallus; assembly: GCF_016699485.2. Classification (NCBI taxonomy): domain Eukaryota; kingdom Metazoa; phylum Chordata; class Aves; order Galliformes; family Phasianidae; genus Gallus; species Gallus gallus. Next base: position 16,841,945 of record NC_052544.1, read on the forward strand.
CACTGCTTGTGCTTGGGGGGCTGTGGGGCTGGGAACTCTGCAGGGCCTTGTAGTCGTTATGAGTGATAGGATGAAAAGCAATGGCCTCACATTTCACCAGGGAAGGGTCAAGTTGGGTATTAGGAACAATTTCTTCTCCAAAGAGCAGTCAGGTGCCCAGGAATGTGGGGGAGTCCCCATCCCAGGAGGTGTTCCAGAGCGTGGAGATGTAGCACTGGGAAACACGGTCAGTGGGCATGGTGAGGTGGGCCGGGGTTGGGCTTGGGGATCTTTGAGGTCTTTTCCAGCCTCATTGATTCTATGATGGTTGCTGTGTTTGGCAGACCCATGCAGCATGTAATGCGTTACCTTTCGGTACCTGGCTGTGGCATCCAGACCTCCCAACATGTCATAATCCACAGATGGAAAAGTGGCACTTAAAATGAATTTATTCAGGTGGGAGCACTATAAAACATAAAAATAAGGCTTTTGACTCACTGCACATGCATCTGAGTGTCAATGAAAAGCTCTGTCTGACTGCAGAGCCAGATTCTCAGAAGTGATGTGCAACATGGGCTGGAACAAGGGCAGCAGATCAGGGCAGGGTGTGAGGAAGGCAGAACCCGAATGAGACATCTCGTGGGATTAATGCTAACTTCTACTTTGCACACTGCTGTTTTCCTCCCTTTTCTCCCCAACACGCCGTGAAACAACAGCAGAGCCGCCGGCAGAGCGAGTGGGCGCGTTTTCCCTTTGCTTATTTAATTTGAGGCTGTCCTTAAACATAAGGTCATTTTACAGCCTGCTCGAGGGCTGCCAGGCGCAGGAAGCTACCTTGCGAGGAAGGAACTGGCCCGTTCTGTCTAAATATTGTCGATTGTGTACCGAACAGAGACGGCAGCCTGAGGAGCCCAAATAGTGGCTCTTTGTGCCTCCGGTCGCCTCCTGCCAAAGTACTTTCCATAATTAGGCGTAAAACATATTTACATTCCTGTTGTCTTTGGTTGTGGGCACACACCTGTATGTGTGTGTGTAGAGGTGCAGGCATTCGTAGTCCTGCGTTCAGAAACTGCCCTGTGCCTGTGAGAGTTGCTGCAGTGACGGATGTGTGTATCTGGGCTGTGAGCGAGTGGGGGATGCCCCGTGTGAGAGGCAGAGGAAACCCATTGGGCTCATCCCTCTGCCACGCATGGGTGTAACCCCCATGTAGAGAGATGCTGCCTTTGTCTGAATGGGAAGGCCCTGGCTGAGTGCTCCCATTTAAAATTCTTTGGTGTTTGCATGGAAACCAGAAAAATGGGCTTAAGTCAAGAATGCAATAACCTCACTTAGGAGTGCTCTCTGCAGCAGGCACTCATCGCTCGCAGCCTTTCTGCTTGCACGAAGATAAATGGTGGAATAAAGTACTGCGTATAGCTGTATCTCCAGCATATTTATAACAGAGTGGTTGATGTACAACAGCTTCCCAGCATGTGTTGTTCCCCTTCCCTCCATGATAACTGGTAGCAGACATTGATTAGTTCAGTCTGGGGGGGAAAATGTCGTGCAGGACAACTGGATCCTTTAGAGGAGATTCCTGAAAGGAGTCCAAGGAGTGCTGCGTGGTCACGTGGCATTGGCTCCTCGCCTGCTTTCAGCTGCACAGCTTCATTAGAACACCACCAAACATACATTAATTACTCTTCTCTCATCGCTTCCCTGCATGAGCAGCAGTGCAACTTCCACTTCCATGCAATCAGGGTGGAGAAGAGAGCTGCTTGGTGTGATGTGTGCACAGGGGTACGTGCTCCATCCTCTGGGTTGGGGCTGATGTATGGCTATTGGTGGCAGCTGGGAGCTGTGTGGAGCTGGGCAGTGTAGGGAACTCCTGCTCGGTGTGCTCCTGGGGTGTTGCATGGAGCACGGTGCTGGTTCCTGCTGCCCCTGCCTGCCCGGGGAAGTGTGCCACTGGCACTTGGGATCTCTGCTCTCATTGTAGAGCTCCAAGCCGGATTTGAGCTTTCCCAAGCTTGCCATAGCTCCAGGTGCTACAGGGATTTCCAGCCCACCTCTGTGTGGAGTCTCCTCTGATGGATGTTCCTTAGAGAGCTCCAAACAGGTGCTCTCAAATGGCCACGTGTGGGCTCCTCTCTGTAGGAAGTCACGGGGCTGTCGATGTGCTGGGGCAGATCCCTGCTCCTGCTGGGGGATGACTTAGGATGGCTCTGCAGTGCCTTCCAAGCACCGAGCCATGCCTGCTCTTGCTGGGAGTGCACTTCTGTTCCGGATGCCTCCTGCGCTTTCAGGCGCTTAATGGAAATGGCAGTGCTGCTCTTGGAGGGCAGGCCGGAAAGTTTCTGCGGACTTGTCCATGTGCCAGAGAGACATTTTTGTCGGGCGGAAGCTGATTTCCATTATGTCTTTGTCAGACTTTGCAGCCATAGAGGGGAATTTGGGGCTTTCTGTGTCAGAGCACTGTCTGAATGTTACCTGAGACCTTTACCTCCCCATAACGCTGCGGTTCTGTGCTGTGCATGAGAAGCATCTGTCCGGGTGTTAAGCAGGGGTAGCTCAGTACACGCACTGGAATCCTTGCACCTCTTCATGTTTTGCTGGCTCTTTGAGGTACTGGATTCTCAGGAGCACTGTGGTTTGGCCCCTCTGGTAATATGTTTGTCCTTTGTTATGATACATCTGTCTTTAGAACAAAGTTTCCTCTTTATCTCAGGTTTAAAGTGAAAAACTCGAGGTTTGGAAGCGCATTAGTTTCCTGTTCCAGATGTATCTGCATTCAGATCCGGGAACAGAGGTTTGGCTGTAATAAAATAAGCAAAAACACACCCACAACCACACTAAATTGGTCTTGCAGGTAAAAAGGAAAAACATACCCAGAAAACAATATTTGCAAAGCCCATCAAGCAGTTTTCAGGGCAGCTCTGCTTATTTCAGAATAACTCCTACTAATGGGCAGCTTTTAAAAAGAACCAAACCCAAACCAACCGCAGACCCCCCCAGTGAACACCACGGACTCAGCATGGTGTAGCTCCTGCCCAAACATCTGTTCCCCCGGTGCTGAGAGGTCCCCTTGCGATGAGTTCATGTGATTCTCTACACAGAGGTTAAGTAAAGTTGAGAGGCTCCCATCAGTGGCTTCGTGCCATGGAGGCCAGATCAGCAAAAAGAGTTTCACTGCAGATATGTCCGGTTCTAATTCAGAGAAGAACTCAGGAGGGAAAAAGACATCACCTAAGCTGGGCTTTAGTGCTGTGCTGTTTGGTATTGGAGGAAGATGCTTCAGTATGGAAAGTGGAACTGGGGCAAAGTGGTGCTCCCGGGCGGTAGGAGCTGGCTGGGCAGTGTGCTCTGCGTCCTCCTCCTTCTGCTGACAGCATTGCTGTCTGCCTGCTGGTGGGACTTCCAGCAAGGAGCTCAGTTTGGTGAACACAGAATGCACAGCTCATCGTAACTTTGGCCAAGAGGAGCTGCACTGTCTCCTTGGTTCAGGAAATATCCACTGTGTACAATCCTACAGCAGTGATTCAGTATTAGGAGCTGTGGATGCAGAATTATATGGCTGTGTGTAACTCTGTCTGTGGTGTTCCTCTGACAAGCAGACCCAACAACCTCCTGTCCCAATCCCAAAGCACAAATAATGTCTACTGTGTAAAACAGGTCATGTTTGTACCATCCTTCTTGGCACGTGTGGTGAGGGTGGGTCACTGGGGTTTGTCCCCACCCTGCCCAGCACAGCCCACAGGGCACCTCCATCCCAAACAGAGCCACCTGGGATGTACCTCAGTGTCTGAAGAGGCAGTTAGAATTCAGGGGTTAGAGTGCATAAGATTTAAACCTGTCATGTCTTTTTATTTGCCTGCATTGGCTCATCTTTAGTTTTTTTCCGCCGGTTAATTTTTGGATTTGAGGCTGCTTATTTTCATTTGCTTTGTCCTATCCATTAAGGATGGAAGCCACGTTAAGACCTAGATAAAGGTTTTATTGCAGCCATTGAGCCCTGCTTTTGGGATGTCTCCTCCTCCCGTATTTCAAAATGAAGCTATGGAAGGGAGCACCAGGGTTTGTTTAAACGCAGAAGATGCAGAACTGAAACCGAAGCCTCAGTGCATGGAGTTACTAACACAGTCCATCTTGTACCTAGCAGTGACTTCAAAGTGTCTGCATGTCCTTTTCAGAAGCAGTGCGCTCTCTGCTGAAGCCCAGTCCTTGCAGTGTGACTAATTTTGGCTGTGCAGTTGCCTTTGGCTAATCCAAGCAAATTGGGCTGTGTTGTATTTTGACATGGGGAGAGGCCAAATTAAGGACCCCAGGTCAGAGGCAGGGACAGGAGCTGGGGGTGAACCTCTCAGCAGGCAGCTCCCTCCCACCTGCTCCCTGGGATTGGGTCTTTTCTACACTGCCACCCATTGGAGCTGCCCTGGCCCCGAGCGCTGCTGCGCCCTGCATGGCCCTGTGGGGATGGGGGTGCGGCTGCTGCGTGCTGTGCTGTACGCCTGGTTTGGGAGGGTTACTGACAAACTGCATCCATGCTTTTACTTTCCTGCCCTGTCTCCTCAGTGTCGGCTTTTGGCTCCTCTGGTCCCACATCCTGCGGGGCTGCAGTTCATACCGAGGAGCGCGAGCATCAAAGAGGAGATGGTGAATAAGAAACCGCTTTATGACATGTCTTCAAAGTGCCTTTTTAAAAGTTCAAAGGACAAGAGGGAAGGAGGGAATAAAAATCAAAGGAAGATCTGGGGGAGAGAAATTAAAGCCTCAGAGGAACTTTATGGCGTGTTCTATGTAACACTTTCAGTGCCGAAATCAGGGCTGCTCCTGGCAGTGGTGTCAGCACCCAGCAGTGCCTGCAGACCTCCTGCTCTGCTCCAAAGCACCTGCAGCTGTGCGCTCCTAAATGAACTTCATTCCAGATCCACGCTTCCCATTCTCTTGCCTCCAGGCCAAGGGGAGGATGCTGGCTCTGCACTGCCTGGGAGGGCTGGGGTCTGAGCTAAATCACAGCTCCGATCTGCTGTCATCTCCACAGGTTGGAGATGCCCATCTCTGAGAGCCCACAGCTCCCGGACCAGGAGATGATTTGCCATCCTTGGAAGCCTTCTGGGTAATTGGGCTCATCTCTATTGACAGCTCTTTCCTCTTGCTTCTTTTTCTTCCCACAAAAGCATGTTGCTCTCTTCTCTTCCTTCCTCCTACTGCAGGATCTCACCATCTAGTGTGTGCTTGGGAGAGCTCCATCTCTGTTAAGGGAAAAGGACTTTTCCTCATGAGAAGAGGTCGTGGCTCTGTCTGTAGGCTGGAGAAGAGGTGAAGCAGGCTGTCTGTGTGGATGCCTCATGTGCCATCTAGGGACTCTGCTGTGCTTACATAGACTGGGAGGAAACCCAGATGAGTGAGTTATATGCTTGTTAATGTTCATTAGGCTCTTGGTCTCACAATTTTCCTGCTTCTTTCTGCCTGTTTTAAAAAGCCCACATGTTGCTGGGCATGGAGATGGAGTGGAAGCAACTCACTGCTGCAGGGAGTGGGGTCCAGAGTTGTAGCAAACAGGGCAGGGACGTGCTCTGGGAGAAACAGAGCAATGGCTTTGCTGATTTGTGTTGCCATTTTGTGAGTTTTCAGGCTCGTGTGTTCAAATGGAAGCAGAAATCCTGGGATACCTAATTAATTTTCTGAGAAAAGAGCAGGTGTCTGAGCAGGGCTGAAGGGTTCCTGCCTGGGGAGCTCCTCTGTGAACATGAGCAGCCCGTGGTTCTGTTGCTGGCCATGTCTGAACCAGGAAATGCATTTCACACTTAGGTGTAATGACATTTCCTCCTTCGATTGCTGCTTTGATTTGTGGAGCGCCCTGCTTCTCAGTCAGTCCTCCTCCCTGCCAGGGCAGCTCACCCAAATGCAGCTCTGTTAATACGGATGCTCTCTGGGGTTGCTGCTCAAGGGAAGTCAGACACTGCTGCAGAACAGTCCTCATTCTGCCTTTCCGCAGTACCTTACGGGGCACCCTGCTGTGCTCCCTGCTGTGGGCGATCGTCCACAGACAGTCAGCAGCACTGCAGCTCTGGGGGACAGCCTTCCCTGTGTGCTGTGCTGCTGTGGAGGTCTCAAACCTCAGTGTGTGGGTGGTGTTCTAGAGAACAACTGGTGCAAGGAACACATTCAGTGCCTTGTCTTCTTCTTCCTAATGTTCCCTAAATATTGCTGGTAAGATTACCTCGCAGTGGGATTCCCCAGCATCTGCTCTCCCTCTGTCCCCTTACAGCGTGCATATCGCAGGATGTGATGCTGTCGGGGAGGTCACTGATAGCTTCATGTGAACCAGGAGCCCTGTGATTTCCACTCACCTCGCCCAAGGGCTGGAAATAGAAAGGGTTTTTCTGCACTCCCCCACACTGTGCTACAGACAGCGACGTGGGCTGCTGTGGGAACGCTCCCGGTGCTGGGGTTTGTGTTCCCTGGGGGGAGCAGCAGTCAGTCAGCAGAGCTGATGTCAGCTCTTCCCTCTGACCATCAGATGTGGATCCTGTCTGTTGTCACAGCTGGTGACACCCTGAGAGGAGCATTTGTGTCACAGGGCAGAACTGCTCGCTGCTGGGGCAGAACGAAGATGCAGTGCTCTGTGGCAGCACAGCAGTGCTTTGGGAAGGTGGCTGGGATGCTGGGTGGAGAGACTTCTGTAGTTGGGCAGTGCTCTGTAGTGTCCACCAGAATGAGGGGGGGAGGATGCAGGCAGAGGGCTGGAGCCTTTGGGGTGATTTGAGCCCTGCCTGTGAGCAACGGGCAACCACTGTAGTAATGGCACAGGTGTTTCCCATGAGGGTGGGTCCTCCTGCCTGGAGGCAGTGCTGCAGCTGAAGGGGTGCTGTGCCCTCACAGCGGTGCAGTGCAGTGCCAACAGCTCCATGAAGAGGATAAAGGTGCTCTTTTGTTCTTCCAAGCTAAAAGCCGATGGCTGTCAGTTTAAATCTCAGTCCCTGCCCTCCACCTGCTGCAGGTGGGCTGCTGGCTGCCTCCCCCTCAGGTTTATGTGGTTTTCCATTCTATTTTGTGTTTGTGAGCGTTGCTAAGAGATGGTTCCCCACAGAAGCTGCTAGACATACCCAGCTGCAAAACTGGTGTCGAAGGGAGGGGGAACTCCCTGCAAGGCAAACCTCTGCAGCACTGAGGAGAATCTGGGACACCTCACTCGGATGTACATGGGCACGTGGAGCAGAAACGCAGTTTATTGCTGTTTGTCAGTGGAGGTCGCGGGCTGCAGCGACAGAGGTGCTGTGGCCGATGCTCAGTGCAGAGCAGGGATGGGGACGCAGTGCTGCCCCGCTCAGCACCACGGCTGCTCCCCGCACTCACTGCTCCCGACGCTGTTTTTGTCTGCTCTGCTCAGACTGCAAATGGTTATGCAAATTCCTGAATATTTTCCTACTTCCTTTTTCAGATGTCTAACATTATGTATTATTTTCTGATACTTACCTAAACCGGGAAATCTGTTTTCCATCTCATTTCAGCCAAGGTTTTCTTTCTAACCAGCCCTCCCCAGCATTTTCCTTTAACACTTCGGGTTTGCTGAGTGAACTTTGCAATATGAGGATAAATGAAAGTGAAAATGCATTGCTTGTCACATACTTGCTGTTTAGAGAGGGTTTGTTTTTTTTCCCCTCTGGATTTGAAGAGAGAGATATAAATCATTGCTTTAAAAACAGGGTAATTTAACAAGATTATAGGAGAGAGAAAATCCACTTCCTACCCAAAGTAACAGTCTCTTAGCTTTCTCCACCTACACAAGCCATATGCATCCTCCGAGCCGCCTGAGATCCTCTTTTGTGTTTTTCTGGCAGGAGAGTGGTATCATAATTAAAGTCCATATGCAACGCTTTCTCTGTGGAGCCCACACTGGTCTTTTAATTACTCTGTATTCGGTCAGAGCGTCGCCATCTCTCGGCCCCCAGCCTGCTCTGCTGTGTTTGAGAGGTCCCAGAGCCGAAGGGAGGTTAGGAGCTCCAAGTCCCGGCTCAGAGGCTTTTGCTGCAGCGTTGCTTTTGTTATCATCTCCCTTTTTAACAGCAGAGCCGATGGTACCATTCTACATATTAAGGAGCAGTGTGAGCTGGAGTCGTTCTGTCCCTCGGTAGGGGTGTGTTAAAGATGTGGTGCTTCGAGCAGCCGCAGCAGCACCACCTGAGCAGACACTGCACAAAACTCTGCTGAACTCTCACAGCCAGCTGTTGTGGTTGCTCTTCTTGCTTGGATCTGGGCTCCCCACCAGGCACAGGACCTGCAATCGAGGGTGCTTTCACTGCTGTAACAAACGTCACATGTGCATTGGATGCGAGGAGCCAGAACTCCAAAATAATTCTTCTGAATCAAACTTCGGCATCGCGGTGGTTCTCAGCTGACCCATAATGTGTCCCAGGCCTTCCCAGTGCTGAGCTGCAGGATGGGCTTCCAGTAATGAGTTCTCAATGAAGTGTTTTTCTAATTATAGCAAATTATTTTTACAAACATTTTCCTGGGAAGAGAGTCTGAAATTAGAGCCAAAAAGGTGGAAGGCTGAGAGGTAGGCAGTGCCTGAAATAAAACATTGACTGCATGCTAATTTTTCCTTATTACTATCAGGTCAGATAGTTCTTCAAATGCAGAACAACACATTTCCGAGCTCCTCAGATAAAGCTGATGAGTGCTGCTGGAAGACTATGACTGTTGGTTTGTGCACTACTGGCCCTCAAGCTTCATGTTAATGAGTTGTCATGAACTCCGTTCAAACACAGCCGGCTCGTGGCTTTGTAAGGCTGGAGCAGCCCTGAATGGGGACACCCCTCTGCTGCCACCCTGCAGTGCAGGGCTGCCTGGCACGGAGCTGGGGCTGCTCCCAGAGCCAGGACAGAGAATAGCTCCCGGCCTGAGGGCTGCAGGTCAGCCTGCCCCAATGGGAAGGATGTCAGATCTGCTTTCCCATCTCAGTGTTGCAACCTATCTAAATGTCACGACTTCTGCTCTTTTTCTGGAGCAAACTTACTTTCCTGTTTGCAGATGTTCTTAGGTTTTTTTGGGGGGGAAAAGCGAGCTATTATTAGCAATCACTAACAAAATCCACCTTTGGATTTTGGTGTAAAAATCCACCTCTGGAGGTACTGTGCCATAGAAATGCAAAGTTCATATCAATGTAGGCAGCTTGGCTGCTCGGTGCTGCTGCTTTCCAGAAGAGGTTTCCAGCCTGCTGGTGCTGCAGAGTGCTGTGTGTGTGCCATTCCCATGGCTCCTACGATCAGCTGGATAGTTTAATTAAAGTTAATCATGGAAAGATCCATGACACTTGGATATAGGTGGGGTGGGCTAAGTATAGCCGGTTAATTGCCTTACTGCCAACCTGACTGTAGGCTATTGTTCACCAGAAAGGAGTTAGTTAATTTTTTCTGCAACAAAACAAAACAAAACAAAACAAAAAATCCTCCCCAGATCCCAGAGCCCAGCCCAGCAGCCGGGCTCACCTCAGCTCAGCCATTGGCACTGCAGTGTGGTCGGTGGGGTTGGTGGAGGGCTCCGCAGGTTGTCCAAATGGGAGTTGTTGGTACCACATGTAGGGCACAGAGCAGAGGTGGTCTGGGAAGGAATGCGGGCAATGAATGTTGTATGGCGTGCATAGCTGCTTCGTGAGGAATTTGAGATTAAACTGCCCTGGGTGGTGGATACTCATCTGGATGCCCGTAGTGACCGCGCTGTCTGAGCGGACTCCTCCGAGCTCGCCCTGGTTGCTCTCATGAAGCACCTAAGGGTTAAAGACGGATTGCTGCCCTCTCCCCCCACCCGTAAAGGTAATTATACCACCATCTATTTAGCTGCCAAAGAATTTGCCATTGAGTAGATAGGGCCCTGCTTCACCAGAGCCCTTCAGCCGCCCAACAATATCGCATTACCCAGATTGTATAAAGAGCACGAACGATTTCCGCTCGCGGATCTATAATGGAGGTATCTCTTTACAAAGGCCCTACTTCAGGCCAGCTGAATGCCTCCGCCGTGCCTCAGAAATCCCGCAGCCCTAATCCCTTCAGCAACAAAGATCTGTTTCTTTGCTTAGCATGAAGTAGACCTCAGAGGCCGGTGTGTGCCTTGGCCTGTAGGCCAAAAGCCTCCTGTTTACAATTTCCCTATTCCTGTTTTTAATGTTGTTCTGAGAGCAGCCACAAAGGGCCAGTTTTGTCCAGCAGGAACAAGGGAGCTATTAGAGAGGGACGGAGGAAGGAAGGAAGGGAGATCCAAAAGGAGCAGCCCAGGAGGGATTAGCATACACAGCTGTTCCCCGAGGGACAGGAGCTTTATGCTTTTTATAATTTCCCTCTCATTTACATTTTTTAATATCTCGTTTCCTCCTTTCTGCACCCCCTCCCCCCTTCCTTCAGGACCATCTGCCCGTTTTATTGCAGTTTTGTTTTTCAGCGCGCCCAGCGCCGCGTGCTCCCCGGCTCCAAGGATCAGCCCCAGTGCCGGCATCAGCTGCAGATCATTGCTCACCCCGATCCCCCTCTGCCCGCTGTTCACCTTACAGCCATGTCTGTCCATGCAGCCCCGATGTCCCTTCCCGGTGGCAGCGGAGCAGTGGGTCGCGCCGCGCCTGTGCTGGCGATCAGCGATCAGCCAAGGCAGAGAGCTCTGTCCCTGAATGCGCATTGTTCTCACAGATCCCAGCACCAGAGGGGAGAATAGTTGAACTGTTTACAATATTGTTTCATAGACTGCTAAAAAGTGGCCGTCTGTTTTTCAGAAGTGCAATGAAACATTTATGAGTGCGGGACTTCCTCCAGCCCCGCTGCGGAGCACTGGCTGCCCTGTGCCCCATGCTGCTGGCTGAGGGGCGGTGGGATACACACACCTCACTGCTCCCACCCTTCTCCTGCAGGGCTGTTCCAGGTGCCTGGTTTGCAGGCACAGAGCCGTGGCACCTGGCGGGACTGCTTCAGAGCTACAAAGTGCTCCTGCTGCCTCTGCCTGTGACAATTCATGTGAGCCATCCTCCATCCATGCAGGGAGGGTGGTGAGGTGCTGGCAGTGCTGTCCAGAGCTGTGCTGCCCCATCCCTGGAGATGCCCAAGGCCATGGATGGGCCCTGGTCAGCCTGAGCTGGGGGGCAACCAGCCCATGTTGGGGGTGGGGCTGGGGGTGCTGCAAGGGCCCTTCCAACCTGGGTTGGATTCGGATGATGCCTTCCAACCCAGGCCATTCTATGACTCTATCATCTGCCTCCGTAAGTTTACAGCTCCGTGTTGGTTATTTCCAGCACCACAGGCAGTTCTTCACGTGGGAGTTGCAGCAGGTCCTTCCAAAGAGTGACATGTTTTTTTCCCATGAAGAGACTTCAACACAGGATCACTCCGTAGCTCATTAAGGTCATTACAAATGTTTATTTTTAGGCAGATGGATGCTTTAACCAGAATTGTAATCCGGTCGTAGCTAAGTGCAGGAACAAGTCAGAATTTGGGTTTTACTGTAATGGTTATGAATGTTTCACTGTGTCTTCAGCATAAGGGATCCCATTGTGCATATTTAGGATGTCTGCAGCTTTTACGTGGTTTCGTCTACATTTCTCAGGATTTAATATTTGAAGTTCCTTCTAGGGATGTATTAGAGGAAAAGCTGGATTTGAACTCCAGTCAGAAAGTTTTCACATATTCAGAATTACACAGTGCTTATAAAAGCAGTTCGCTTCTGTGGGGTATGGTTAATCCATCTATCTCCTGGCATGGGGCACTCATCCCATTCCACAGGGCTGGGATGGGAGCGGGGCCGTGGTTAGCGTCCTCCCAGCCACCCGGGGCTGTCCAGCCTAAGCCCTTCCTTCCTGCCCCGAGTGGAATTATCATTAACTCATAACTTGTTTTCAAGAAGAACATTTTTTTTTTTTGTAGACTGTGGAGTTCTTCCAAGAATTTTTCAATTTCCACAGATGAAAATATAGTCTAAACCAGATGCCAGCTGAAACGCACTCACTTCGTACCACCTCGCCAAGGCAGCGCGCCACGGGCTCAGCAATGTGACCTTTAAAATGGCCTTTCTAGAACACACTGCTAAGAGCACTTTCTAAAAAGCCACAATTGCAGCTACTCTTATTACTCATAATGTCTTTGATGGAGAGGAATACTCAGGGAACTTCAGCTTCAGCAACCCGGTAGAGTCAGTTCTGTGCAGCGGAGGCTTCCTTCGTGGCATTACAGACTTGAGACCACGATGAGAGCGTTGGTGATAATGAACATTTCCTAAAGCATTACTTGTATAAGATTAAAATGAAATAAAAGCAGTGAAACCTTTGCTTTGCCCATGTGAAAGAATGGCTCTGCCACTTAGCCATTCGTTCCTAGAAGTGGATATGTATACCTGTGCCTTCTCCATGTATTTGTAAGTCTAACAAATATTATACACACAAATATACACCAATGTTATGCAAAATGCATTCAGGCAATGTATTTCAAATCAATGAATATTTTGAGTCATCAGCCTAAATGGTGTTTGTAGATGCATAATTGCATGCTACTTTCTGGGATTTTTTGTAGTATTCTGAGTGGCGCTGAGCCGCCACTTCATTAAAACTGTCCCTTGGGATCCAATTCTTTGGGTTTGTTTTTGCATGTGCCAGGAAATTTGGACCCTGATTTCTGTATGGCCACCACTGCCATGCTGGTGCACTGCCGGCCGGCGGCACTGTGTGGCACTGCATGGCCCTGGTGGGCACAGGGAGCAGAATAACATGAGATCCAGTTTGCTTTGGTCAGTCTGGGAGAGACTTCACAGCAGCAGTGATGGGACACTTTAGAGTTGGCTGAGTGGAGTTTTCCTATCATTTCTGAACCTTCTGTCCTTAAACTGATTCAACTAAATATGTGACATTTTGAGGAAAACTTGCCCTGTGTCTTTAGCTTCTTTCATACCAGACAGGGTGGGAACAAGATAAGTTTGCTTAAAAGCCTTTGTTTTCACTCACTTCTCTACTTGCTTGGTGTCCCAACACACTGGTATTCAGATTTGTCACCTCACAGGGCCTTGGTTCTGCCAGAACTCCTGCCTCTGGCTACCAGCAGTGGGATATTGAAGGGTTTGAGCTGCTGTCATCAAGCAGCAACAAACTTACTGCTTTAATCAGCTCCTTTCCATGCGAGATACAACTTGCTGAGCTCCGTGGTTCCTAGAGGTAATGCCTCATTTCCAAAAACTCCTGTTTCTGACCATTGCTGTGGTTTCCCTGGAGTGGGACAGCCATCCTTGCTCAGTCCCTGCCCCATCATTGCCCTGCCCAGCAATACAGGGCCAGAAGCCCCACTCCCACTTCTCCTTGCACAGCCTTTGGTGGCTCATGGGACTGCGCTGGCACTGCTGCTCTGTGCCATGTGGTGACAGGGCTGTTATTCCAGAGCAACCGGATGGGGACCACCAATTTAGTTCTCACAGACCATGGCTTCTGGCTCTTCGAGAGCATTGTTTTGACACTGGCAGGAAAAAATTAGGCCATTGTCTTTGCTCCCATGAAATTTCCTGTCCTCTCTTTATGAGGTGTGTGGCTGCACAAAGTGCCTTTCTGCTCCCGCAGCAGCGAATCTTGACACCCACAGCTTGGGCTGGTGTCCCAGGGTGGGTTTTCTTTCCGGGTTGATTTGGGATTTTTGCCCACGGAAAATGAATGAATGAACAAATAATTTGCAGCTGTCCGAATGGCCGTAACATCTCCGCGCTCTGCCCAGAGCTCTGGAAATGGATATCAGAGCTGCTCAGGGCTTTGATGCAGTCTCTGCACCTGGGCTATGCTCTGGGTCTGGCATATCCCCGTGTGCTGTCACTGCCCTAACACAGTGCAGTCAAGGCTCTGGTATCCTCTGTTCAAATAACTCATCTTCTGCAGTGTGCACACTATGCAACTCAGCATTCCCTGTTTGATAATGAAGGTCAAACCCAAAAGCAACTGGTCAATTTTGGTCTCATCCTTTTTATTCCTAACAAAGAAGCAGCAGTACCTGCAGGCCCAGAGCGTGGTGTAAGCTGGTGTGATGCTCTCCTTTGCTGTGTGTAAGGACTGCTGATGCCAGCAGGTATCTGGTGCAGATGAGTGCATTCACATGGAAGCCCATGTGCAGCTCTGCTGTGCCGGGTAATTGTGGGTCACTTGGTTGGCTCTGTAAGGTCTCACCATGTAGGAATAAGCACTCAAAGGAGCGGACATTTGCCTGCTTTCCATACTACAGGCATCATTAAGGGCTTTGTTTTCTTTTTTATCAGGCTCTGTATAGAATTTTCAATAAAATATGAAGGAGGCTTTCGTAAAAGTAGTGCAAAGTTTGGCAAAATGTGGTAACAGCTGAACCTCACGGTGTCCTCTCCTTCCTTTCGGCCTTCCCGTAAGGCAGGGCTGTTACAGGGGTGGGGTTTGCACAAAGGCAGCACTGCCATCAGCCTTAGAGCATCCCCGATCACCGGCACTCGGCTTTTCTCCCCTCTGTGCCCACGGCAGTGCGTGCTCTGAAGGAGGGCAGTCCGCCTCACACCTCCCTCCCCAGCAGGCCTCCGGAGGACTGGGTGTTAAGAAAGACCATAGCATCTCACTCTGAGCTATGCCTCAGCTTCCACAGAGATAGGGAGTGATAACGGCACGCTGCTATCTCCTGTGAAGTGCGCAGAGACACACAGATAAAAGCGTTTGGAGTGTGAAGTGCCATGGCTTGGCAGCTGCTGCTCTCCTGCTGCCTGCGCTCCGTTGGCCATTCGTTGGTCTGAAGACTACAAATCACCTCCAGAGCTGCTCGGAGTGGAACCGAGGAGTGCTGTGCTAGGGCCGATAGCTCCTCGTGTGCCTTCCTGCCGCTGTGGTACTCCCGTGAGAGCCACGGCCCGTGATGTGGGAGGGATTGTGGCCGGGAGGTTTGCAGCACTGAACGTGGGAGCACTCAGGAAGCATTGCATGGAGCCGACTTTGGACGCTGCTGCGCAAACAGCCCCAGCACAGCGCAGCCCCGGGCTGTGCCTCTGCCCCCGGAGCAGCACTGTTTGCTCACAGCGCTCATTTGCCTTTTCATTTAGCAATTCGTCTGCTCTCTTTCCTCTGCTGCAGTTTCCTCACTCCCTCGCCTTGTAAAGCCATCGTCTGCTACCTTTCCTGGGAACGGCCTCCCCGGAGAGCAGCGCGGACAGACGGCTAACGAGCGGACGGACGCCTAATGGTGCTTTTCCCTTCCTTTTATCCTGAGCCATTTGCTGGGCTGTGCGGTTGACAGGCGCACATCAGGGAGTCAACACGACACCACATTTCTTTAGTTTTCCTCCCTCTGTTCTCCCTTTTCCCTCGTTCTTCTGAAATTCAGGCTGAACCTTCCCATTCCTCTGGCTGCGCTGAGCTCCGTGCAGCCCCAGCAGCCCCCGCTGCCCTTCTCCCCGTGCTCTATGCCTGCTGAGGACGTGCTCTGGGGGCAGTCACCAAGCGAGTGAGTGCCGTTTGGCTTTGTTTTATTTCAGTTTTGTGATTTGTAGAGGTGAGTGGCTGCGAGTCAGTCTGACCGGCCTCCCCCCTTCCTCCGGCCTCCAAGAGGTCCCCATTGCATCTCTGCTGCCCATAAGCACACCTTTCCCAGTCCTACTCAAGACGTTCCATCTGCTGAGTAAATCCCGTGCTCTTCGCAGGAATTTTATATTATCATCTCATTTATTTTATAAGGGTACACATAGAATTACTTTCCTTGTTTTTCTTCAGGAAATGGCGTACCCTTACCCTTCCCCACCTTTTGTTTCCTGGGCATACCAGCCCAGCTCCCAATGCTGCTTGCCTGCAGTGCTGGCAGCCCTGGGCATAAGGGACGCTGATTCAGGCCAGCATGGGCTCCCACCGCTCCGGGCAGCGGCCATGAGGACAGCAGTGGCTCCCAGGTGACCACGCAGTGTGTGCTGGCCTCAGGATCTGCAGAGCCACTCGAGCAAATCATCCAAAAATAGGCTTCATATGTGATGCAGAAGAACCCAAGCAAAACACAGAGCCCAGCCAAACCCAAATTTATGCTTGTGGTTACTGGAGTCTCCGAGATCAATTTTTTGTTTACTTAAAACTCATTTCAAAGCATTTTTTTCCCCTCGTTCTTGATCCCCCAGCAGAGGATGGCGGTGGCTGAGCTCCAGCCCCGGGCTGAGTGTCCTGGCACTGCTGGGGGGCAGCAGGCAGGGTACTGGGGGCTGCGCATCGCCCTGCCGTGACCGCACAGTGACAGGCAGGGACACGCAGCCACGTGGGTCCTTCTGGGAAATGACCGTGCTGCCGACTCGCTGAGCTTCCACGAAGTTGGCTGCTTATGGGAAGCACTCCTGTACTAATGTTCAACCCAGGGCTGGTAGAGAGGAGAGGAAAAAAGGAACGCAGCTGGCAGTACCATGGTCCCAAGGTACCTCTGCGAGGTGGGAGTATTTCAGAGCTGTGTTTTACCCTTCCTCCTCCTGTGACCAGGACTGGGGAACTTCTCTGTTTTGCATGGGCTTCTGTGTCCATCCTACAGCTGTGCCAGTCCCCCTTTTCTCCGGAGTTCTGCCTGGGGTCCCACATGCTGCTGTCTGCTTCTCCTACGTGTCCCACTGCTGTGCTGCAGAGCACGGGCACAGAAGCCAGTGGGTAGAAAGCTCCTCTGCCTGGGCTGGGTAAGTGCTCTGCCTCAAGGTGTGTGAAACTGAGGGAATAGTGAGAGGAGCAGTGCACCACATGGCACAGGACAGGCATCACGGCTCTGTGTGCACGCCCCAGCATCTGCCTGGGGGGTCCACTCCGATCCTCTCACCTCCATCAGAGCAGGACTTTGTTTTGATTTCTGAGTTTTTGATAAGATGGAAGACTGTGAGTGTTAAGAGAGCAGGTTTAGCTAAAAAAATCTAATCCAACAAACCAACCAAAAGGGGAAACCCCAACCTCAAAGCCCCACAGAACCACTGCAGAGCTGCAATAACAGCAGCAGGGGCTGAGATCAGACTCTGTGCCATCCCACATGCGTGGGGTTTGCCCCAGCAGGACAGAAAAGCCTAGAAAGTTGCACTTCAACGTACTTCAGGACAAACCGTATAGAGCATGACCATGGGGGACAACTAAATTGTGGGCAGGAAGAAATGGTTTGCCTCTTTTTCTTTTCTTAGCCCTTTTGATGCTCGTTGGCACATTTGCCCCATTGCAGCTTTCCACCAGGCCCCCCATGGCATTTTTGTCAGAGCTGCAGGGAAACGCCAGCTTTGTCTGGGGCTGCTGGACACAGGGAGATGGCACTGGAGAGACAGAAGGAGGTTCCCAATGGGTTCAATGACATCTGAGCAACGCCCCTGTGTGCTGCTGGGTTGGGCTGTCCCCGGAGAGCACTTCACGGGAGCTCTGTTCTCAGTGAAAGGCACCCAGCATGGAGGCCCATCTCTGGACTCCCCCACTTGCTCCCAGAGTGCCGCCAGGTACTCGGAGGGACCTGGATGAGGAAAACTGAACTGCCACATGAAGATGGGTCTGCCTGGGTGAGCAGTGCCTGCACTGAGGTGCCAATGCATTGCATCTGGCTTTGCTTTGGGAGTGCTCTTGGAGAGGAGAGTTTGGGCCTGAGCTTGAGGCTGTGTTCTCTGAAAAACAAACACCCAGCAGCACGAGGAGCTCACCCCTTAACATCGCATGGCCGTGCCTTCGCCATTCCTTCCTCTTTTCTTCATCCTGCATTCAAGGTGTGACTTCAATACATGTGACCAACTGGAAATTGCAGTCGCCATTTGGAAGGGCTGGTTCCTGCCCTCGGGAATCATGTGGTCATCAGGACCTGGCACTGTGTCCAGCCATGCACTTTGCTCTAGCAGCACTGTGCCCATGGTGATGCTGCTGTGCCCAGGGCATGGCAATTCCAAGCACCCACCGCAGCCGCCCCGGTCCCCTCTGTCCCTCCCACACCCCTCTTTGTCCCCAGCTCGGCGCCAGCTGTCAGCGCAGGCACAGCACAGCAAAGCCTGCAGCAAACACAGTACGGGTGCTCCCCAGCACAAGCCATCGCCGGGGCGGATTTGGCACCGAGTTAAGTCATAAAGGATAAATGTGCTTTATAGCCACATTCAGGATGTAGCTCTAATGGCTAAATAAAAACATACCCAAAGCCGTGGAAGCTGTCAGCTGAGGCCCGAGGGAACTGTGCTGTTGTACAAGCAGACTGGGACTGCTGCAAATCACTGCACAGAAGAAGGAGAAAGGGCTGAACTAAAGAAGTGAAGAGAGAGGGGAGCAAGTGGGAGGGGGCTGCTGAGGAGCAGCAGCATGAATTTAAACTCAGCACTGAGGAGTCCTTGCAGAAGTGCAGATTGCTCCACATCCCTCTGTGTCCCCAGGTGGGCAGGGGAGGATGGTGCTGGCTGTGCCGGGGGGTTGGTGTGCCTGGAGGGCCCTGGGGAGGAGCAGCATGGGGAGGGCAAGAGATGGGCATCATCAGGTTCCTGCCCTGTGCTCCCCTTCTCGTCTGCACATTTGTTACTTAGGTCGATCCCTGGGTGGCCCCACAGTGCTGGGCATGTCCTGGGAGCTCAGCACCCATCCACACCACCCGACTGCTGCCCTTCACATGCCAGCACCCTCACCCACACCCCCAGCCCCTCGTGTGCATCACTCCCTGCCTCGCGCGCCCGGGACAGAGGAAGCGAGTGAGGAGCTGCCAGCAGCCTCCATGCACCCGGAACGTTTTCCTAATAGCATCCAGATGGATCCACAGAAATTGTTCACATCTCAGAAGGAAAAAAAAACATACTTCAGCTGCAAGACAAATGAGCTTCGGATGCTTCAGGCAGGGCAGCCCAGAGGAGAAGCCCACTGCTGGCTCTCCCGAGAGGCTGCATGTATGTCTGAAATGCACCATGGGAGGACGTGGGGATGGGGCTGCACAGCTCTGAGAGTGACCACTGCCCTGAGGTGCTGCATGGACTGCATGGAGCCCCTTCCTCAGAATCAGCCCTGTCCCTGCGGCTCAGCTGTGGGCCCTGCAGCTGCCTGTGCTGGGGAGGTCAGTTGGAGAGGTCGGCTCTTCCATCTGGATGCAGGTGCCCATGCGCCTTCCCAGCTCCATTGTAAGGACCGTAACTCCAAAGGGAGGAAATAATTGGGTTTGGAAAAAGGGAGAGGAGGCATTCTGCAGTGAAACTGTGGCTTTGGGGTAGTGGGGAGTGGTTTGGGCCCATCCCAAGCATTCCCACAGCTGCAGCTCGTGCCCTCTGTGCAGTCGGGTTCTGAGTGGGGTTGAGGGATGCTCTGTGCTGTGGTGGGTGATGAATGCACAGCGGCCCCACTCCGGAAATGGGGCTGGGGAGGATATGAGAGACAGAGGATTCATATCCCGGAAACTCCGCAGTGTAATGGCTCGGGAATTCAGCATGATAAATGTATTTGTCTGCGCTGGTGCAGGCAATCTGCTTAATGTGGGAAGCAGAGTTTCCTGCAGCACCGAGTTAGCAGAGAAGGGAAAAGCCCGAGAGGCAGGAAGGGCCGAGGAGCAGGTAACCGCCATCCGAGGGACCGCCTCCGGGGCTGCGCCGAGTTGAGCTGCAGCTGCCTGGGGGCCCCGGGAGGGGGGTGGGCGGTGCAGCACTCCCCATAGCCGGGACCTGACCAGGGAGCGGAGGGTAGCGGCACCCAGAGCCACCGGAACAGTTTGCTGTGCGTGTTACAAACAGCCCAGCCTGTGCAAAGCTATAGGGAGGCCACAGCCGTGCTTTGAGGTGGAGGGTTTCTGGAGCTTTCTCAAGCTCTCGTGAGTTCCTCCACTCATCCTAATGTGACATTCACCATGGAAATTGCTCCTGTTTAAACACCGGATGGACACAGTATCAGATCCCTGGCCGGAGGGGCAGTGTGTTGGGGCACGATGCTGGGGACGATGCTGGGGACAGTGCCGATGGCTCCGTGGCTGCAGCCCTCTCCCTGGCCGCCCAGTGTCGAGATGTGTGTGTCCTCCAGCGGGCTTTCCAAAATGCCAACCACAGGAAAGCTGCGGAAACGCAAGCTTTCCTTTTGCTTGGATTCCCATCAGTTCCCATAGCTTAATAATAGACTATTTCAGGCTTTCTTGCTTCAGTTGTTTTGGCTTTTCAGGCTCGGTCTGAGTGCTGTCTCATGGGCAAAGCAGCCCGCTGGGTTGAAGGGAAAGGAAGGAGAAGCAGCTTTGTGGGATGAGTGTTCCGTGTGTGATCCAAGGCTCCATTCCGGCTCGCAGGAGCCCAACCCCTCTTTCCCTGCCTGCTCCCCACGGGGATGTGGCTCTTTGGCCGCGTGGGTTCCCCAGCGCATTACTCCCATTAGTCCGGACGGGCGCTGCTGGGGGGGCTCCCGGCACCCCGACACAAGAGATGGAATGGAGGGGGCGAGGAGGTGCTGCGCTATGGGGACCGCGGTTCCCCGACGTGCCCTCCCGCTTCGTTTGGGGTCCCGATGCGGTCGCAGATGTCGGCGCTTTGCATCCTTCCCGAGTCGGCGGAGCGGACGGACGGGACCCGGGCGGCCCCCCCCAAACCCCCGGCGGTGCGCGCACAGCGCCTCGGCACTGCCACCTGCTGGCGGCCGGCGGGGGGACACGGCGGGGAGAGCGCAGATGGCGGCTCCGGGCGCGGACAGCTGCGCTGCGTTCGGGGGTTCTGCTCCCTTTTAAATCCGCCGGTGGAAGAGCGGCTTCCGAGGGACGGAGCCGACGCGAGCCGTCTGTTCAGCAAAAGAGACCCGGGCTCTGGCTGGGAGAGCGCGGGCAGCGCCGGACTGCAACCCGTCCCAGCAGCCCGTCCCAGCCTTTACCTTTCATGGGCATTTCCGTGTAATCCGCGGATAGCGGATGGGAGCCGTTAGACCCAGATTTACATTCCTCGCTAACAACTGGCAGCGCGTCAGGGAGCTGTTTATTTAATGTAAAGGGTGAGATTTAAAGGGGGAAAAAAGCTGCAGCGCTCCCCGTGCAGCGATGGCCGCGACTTCGGCCGCTCCGCTCCCGGTGCCGGGCGGACACTCCGCGTACAGAGCGCTGAGCGGAGCGCAGAGCCCCGCGCTGTGTGCCGCCCTTCTGGGGGCCGAGCGGTGGCACCGGCGCTGACCCCTCGCAGCCACACACCTCCTGGGGAAGATCGTGAGCAATGCTTTCATTAAGTCTTCCAAGAGTTATTTTTCCACTCACCTCTCACCCTGAGGACAAAGCTCTCGGAGCACAGGGTGGTTTCTCCAGGTACCGCCACCCCTCCTTGCTCATCTGCCTGCAGCCATCACTGCGGCCTCCTCGGGGTTTTTCAGACAAAGTGTTGACATTTTCCCCCAGTTGGGTGTCAGTGTGTATCAGAGGTGGTGATTTCTGAGTGCAGAAGTCTAATGAGAGGAATGCTCCGTGGTTAATGAGGTGTTGGGAGGCAGCACAGCTCAACCCGCGGTTACACTTTCCAACTTTCCAGTTTAATTAGAAACCCAGCCCTCCTGTGCATGCACTCCTGTGCATTCCTTTCTCACTTGAGTGGCAGTGCAGGGTTTCATGGGGAGATTTGTCACAATATTCAAGTGAGCTGCTGGTGCTGTTTGCTGTCCACATCGCTCTGCTCTGTTCCAGCTCACAGCTCTGTGCGCCACCACCAGCATCACCCGCAGCACTCCCCAGTTTGGCACGGAGCTGTGCCCGGGATGGGGCAGGTGGCCGTGTCCTTCTCCTGTCCTGGCCCTCCTGCTGTCATATTGCTGGGCTTTTGGCAGACACTCAGGCCTGCCCAGTGCTGCTAAGTACCGGTTTAGATGTCAGACTTTCGACTCTTACGCACTGCCATTAAGCAGTTATAAGTTTGTAGGAACAATGAGAGCGGAGATTGCAGGGCGCAGCCCTGCCCCACACCAGGTGTCCCTGCCCCACACCCTGCACAGGGCCCCGCATGCCATGCCTGCAGCGTGCTGAGCCCTGCCCCGGCCCCACACAGTGCAGCTGCTCTCACTGAGGTGTAAAGGGCACTCAGGCAGTTGTACCCATGCACTGCTTGTGATGGGGACACAGCTGACATTGGGACACAGTGATCATTGCTCATTGACCTTTGGTAACCAGGCTGTGTTTGACGTGGGTTGCACAAGGTGTGCTCTGATGCACAGATCAGGCGGTGCTGCAGAACGGGTGCAGGTGCCGGGCAGTGCAGGAGCAGCACCCAGCCTGCCTGCGATGCAGGGGTGTATCCTACAGCTGTGGTTCCATTTTGAGGGGAAGGAGGGGAAGTTGCTCGTGCTGAGTGAACTTTTGCAAGCCTTACTTTCCCCTTTCTTTTGATTAAAACATTTTAATTAATGTAAAAGGGTGCCTTTTGGCTGTTGTGGGTTGTAACTGAAAACTGGGAAGTGATGTCTGTGGTCCCTCGAGCTCTACGTGTTTACAGTGAGTACAACAGGACACACCTGATGCTGTGTCCCACCCGACCACCGCGGAAAGCACAGAGAGCTGCAGAGCAGTGCAGTGCTCCCACCAAACACACACTTCTGCAGTTTCCAAGGATTTATTATACAAAAATAAAGGTAAGATAAATGCGATTATCCATCCTTTCTAACCAGAAGAGGAGCGCTTCTCACCACTGACCTACAATTGTTATTTGAACAATGGAATGTTTAGCACTGCTACGTTAGTCCATGGGCCAAAATGCCTTTTTCCCTCTGCTGTCCAATATGGAAAGCCGGGCCTGGCAGGAGGGGCTGTAGGGAAGGAAGCACTGAAAAGAGCATTCAGGAGCCATGCAGCTCCGGCTTTGTGTCCCCAGCCCAGCTGTCACCCAGGAGGAATCTCACTGTGTCCCTCAGCCACGTGAACTGCAGCACTTCTGCTGCTCCTGTTCTGCTCCAGCATCTCCAGGACAGCTTCAGGGCATTTGGTGCCCACGTGCACTTACAGATAGATTGTGAAAGAGACAGATTTACTTAATAAATAAACACAAATAACGTGGCAGATATTAGCATGAGGTACAGCAATATTCTAAGGAAGGTTAAGATGCTGAGGACTTGGAGCTTCTGGCTGGCATTAGCTTGGCTTGGTATGGTGGAGTTATCTGCAAGCTTTTCGCTGGGCTCTCACTCAGTAACACCAACAGCGGCGCGGTTTGAAGTTCCTCGAAGGCGTATTGGCAGCGACGTACTCGGATGGATAAATGGGGTAACGTGGAGCACTGGGGGTGCTGGGTTCCAACAGCAGCTGGGCTGGGAGCCACACATCCCCGGTGCACAGCTGTCCTCGAGGCTCCTCGTCACTGCTGCGGAGGGTCATGCAGGGCTGAGCAGCTCAGGTCTGCTTTGGTTCAAGCCTTTACCTACAGCTCGGGGCACGCTTGGATCTTCATTGGAACACCAGGAAGGGGCAGCGGGGGCGGGCGGCCGGCGCCGGGGTGGCTGTGAGTGTGGGATGGGGCTCAGTCAGCCGACACCGGCAATGGGAGGAAGAGGATCGCCTTCTGCCCATAGTGAGTCCGCGGCCCCAGCTTGCTGTTCCCGTTTTTCTTCAGCCCGACGAACCAGTTCTTGTCTGCGTGCTTTTTGGAGATGTATGTGTTGTAATGGTTCTCCTCGAGCCTCTCAAGGAACAAGCACTCCTCGCCTGGTAGCTGCTGGAAAAGAGCCGTGGGGGGGCGGTGAGAGGGGTGCTGTGGGCAGGATGCAGCTCGGGGGCTGCTGCCCACTCCCTGTGCCCAGCACACGGTGCAGTATGGGCCTTGGCTCGGCTCCTGCCTCGCTCCTGCAGTCCCGTGCCCATAGCCCAGGAGTATGAGGAGCAAAGCAGCTCCTTGGAGAGGTTGAGAAGCCTACCTACAGGGATATGGGATGTGCACTTTGCTATAAATGGGTCTCAAAGACCTGGATTATTTTTGGTGACTCTGTGTCCTGCAGCTCCCGGACTCCAGATCGTAGAATCACAGAACCATTAAGGCTGGAAAAGACCTCTCAGACCCCCAACCCCAGCCCAGCCCACCGTGCCCACTGACCACGTCCCCATGTCGTGGAACAGCCCCAGGGATGGTGAATGCCCACTCCTCGGGTCCTGTACAGCACGCTGCAGCTTACCGAGCCATACAGGAGCCCGTTGGTGTCCATTGCCAGGTACTGCCCCGACGCTGTGCTCTTTATATAGACCTCGCCCACATCTTCCGCGCTGAGCTGGAGCTGAACTGGAAGTAAAAATAAAACAACAACAATAACATAAAAAGGAAAATGGGGAAATGGAAAAAGGGAAAGTGGCGAGAGGTAATGGCCCAGGTGCTAGGAAAGTGAGCAGGCTGTTTTTGTTCTGAATTACGAAGAGTTTAAGAGAAACGGTACAGAGTGTAATAAAAACATCTCCTGTGCCCTCCCCTTCAGAGGAACCCCACAGCCGTGTCTGGGGAAGCAAAGACCAATTTTTGCCTTATTTTACATCAAAGGGAGGGCAGCCTTTTGGTTAAGATGCTGGAATGGGACACAGGAAATTGGGGTTTTAATCCTGACTCTAATTTGCACATTTCCTGTGCGGTTTTGACAAGGCAGTTAAGGAGTGACGTATGAAGAAGTATTTCAGGACAGACAGACCTCAGGTACCGGCACTGAAGGGCACCTTTCTTTGCTGCCAGGCAGGGTTGGTGCCCTGGGTCATACGCCCGGCTGCTGGGTCCTCCTGTGAGCTGCAGAAGGGCAGCAGACAGAGGGAAGGCGCTGGTCCTCGTCCTGAGTTTGTAAGGCCAACTTGGTTCCTCCCAGTGCTCCTTCCTAACCAGATATGAGATCTGGATAACTGTAGATCCCGGTTATATTCCAGTAAGCACCCAGGGTATGGAGTAACAGGCTGTGCTGCTGAGCACCGTGAGCAGAGCAGGGCAGAATCCAGCGCCACTGCCTTGGGCTCCCACTTCCCAAATCCTCTCGAGCACTTTGGAAGTGCAGTGGCCCCCAGAGCTCAAAGCTCCCAGACAGAACACTCTGTGCCACTGTGTCATCGGTGTCACACAGCTGCTTTGTGCCTCATGTAGGTGGCTGCTAAGGAGGGGCACAGCCAGGGGAGCTGCTGGGGACCAGGTGCTGCTGCAGGTGGGCCAGGCCAGCCTTGTTCTTACCTCTTTTGGACTTCTGCATCCTGCAGGAACTTAATCAACACACAGGGGAAAGGGAAGGTACTGAAGATGAGAGGATGCTGCATGCAGAGCACACGGACACAACACGTTCAGCACGCCAAGCTCCAGCCCCTGATTCATGTATGAGAAGCAGAGCCGTGCTGCCCAAGGGCATCGCGTGTGCAGTGCCACTGCTGCCTGACCCAGGGACATGCAGAGATGCCATCAGATCAGATGTGATGGCTGCGGGTGTGCGCAGGGCTGCAGCTCCTCCCCCCTCTTCCAGCTGCCAGCTTGCCTGCATGCTGCAATTAACCCCTCAATTACATCCCCTGCGATTAGCACCCCTGCTGGCTGCCCTTCCTGGCTGTACCGCCACCTGCACGCCCGTGCCAGGCTGCTTCCTGCTGGTAAGGCTGACCAAGCAATGCAGGGCACGCAAGCAAGCAGGAGAGCCAAGCAGCCGGGCCGGTCCTTACTGTGCTGGTCGCTCCGGTCCCGCGTCCCGTCCACCTTGCCGTCCGGCAGGATCCGTAGGAAGTGGCCCCCGTTGCTGCAGTACAGGAGTTTGGGCTTCTTGTAGTTGCCCAGCGGCAGGCCGAAGCGCTCGGTCAGGGCGGTGAAGGTGGTTATCTCCCCCTCGGCCATGGCTCAGGCTGCGGGAGATGGGAGGTGTGAGCGGGGTGCTGAGCTGCCCGCGGGGCTGTGCTTATAGGGACGGGGAGGGATGGGGCCGGCGCAGGTGAATCACGCAGGTGCTGCTCCCGCTGGCGGCAGTGCTGCAGTCCCTCTAATTGTGTCGCAGTGAATTCTGTTTTCTTTCTGCTTTCTATTGACGCACACGCTAAAATTACACACTGGAAAACACGTTTGGAAACCACCCAATGTCTGATTGGAACCCGCAGGAGGCAGCAGCCCGGGTTAATGGCTCTCACCACTATTAGACCTTCCCGTCGTGGCTGAGACTAGAATTGCAGCACAGTCGGCACACTGCGTAGCAAGCATTGCTCTGTGCCGTGGTGCCCACCTGGCCCGGGCACGGAAACGCTGAGGGTCAGAACACAACTGAGGTAATTCAGGAGATAAGTGAGGGCGTAGGAGGCTTCCACTGCTCGGGCCTCGAGGGGAAATTTACCCACATAGTGATCGACTGTGCATGGAAAAAGGGAACTCTGAATCCAGACCACGTCATGGTTGTGCAGCCTTGCATCCCATCTGTAACAGAAAGCCAAGAGCCTGAGCTGAGACTGCACCTAAACCACCACGAAAATGCTGCCTTTCATAGGCATTGTTCTTTGGGCTTATAGAGAAGTGGACTGATGAACAAAGATAGGGCTCAGGTAAATCCGGTAATGTCTATTAAGTCAGAAAATGGCTTTAAATATAATTTATTCCCACAGCTATACTATGGGACTACACAGTCACTATTTGTATGTATTTAAAGACTGTGAAAACATCAGTTGAGCACTGAGTTGTGTTACAGCTGCATTGGGGCTGAGCTGGTGCCAGCTTGGTTCTTAGGAACAATTTCTCCTCCAAAGAGAGGTCAGGAGCAGCTATTCCTCCAAGCGGATCCCCAACTATGCAGAAGATAAAAATACGTGAAAGCGCCAATTTTTGTTTAAAGTTTTGATCACTAAGGACTGCAACCATGGAAATAAGACCTCACTGCTGTTGTTGAAAACATGCCCAGCCGTTGCAGCCTCTCTGGTCAGTTCCCAGGTTTTGACCCTTTCTTTCAGATGTGCCCCTTTAAGGTCTTGTAGCAGAAATGCTGAGTCACAGCTTGAAGCAGTGATGAAGCACCTGGTGTGAAGACAGGGCCAGCACAGGTGTATGCCATGTACGTGATGGAAGGGCTGGAGCCAGGATCCACCCCTTCCCAGACCTCATTTAAGGGTTAGGAGTGGGGGTGAGGGCATCTCACTGGAGATCCCTGCATACCTGAGGCCTTCTAAAGTTAAGTAGTGTTTCTTATTTTGCTTCTGTGCCCACAACTGTTGCATTTGAGCAAATCCCTACTTGCTGCAGCGTGAGTTCTTGCTGCTCTGCTGCCACTGCTGTGCTTTCCATTGTGTTACAGGTCTCCATCAGAACAGCAAGGGATATCTGAGAAGAAGCACTCTCTTCCCATGAGGCTGAGTTCTGTCTGGCAGCGCTCCTATCCTGTGCGGCACTCGGAGTGGTGCTGCAGGTGGGGCTGAGATGGCTCTGACTGCTGTGGGGTCAGAAGGTCCTGGCCAAGTGATGCTTCAAACTTTTCCCCACTGCCCTCTCTGCAGAACTGTGCTTATCGTGTTTCAGACATCACGTTGATTGGAACAGTGCCCAGGGAGCAGCACTGCATCAGATATGAGTTTCCCCAGCTGGTGCCTACTTAGCTCTGAGATCCAGCTCCCCCTCACTGCCCGTAGCCCTGAGCCTGCTCCAGACCCATTTTGATCTCAAAGCATTAACCTTCCTGCAAGGGACCCAACCCAAGTTTTACAGCCTCCTCCCCAGGTTCATACTTTACTTGTGGTGGTTCAGCTCCACACCAGCTACTGGGCTTCCCCTGGGCAGCAGCCTGCTTGCCACCCGCTGAGCTGGACAGGCTGCAGTGCTTTGCTGAACATTAATCAAGGCCAGCGGTGTTGTGCAATTTACTGGAAGTTACTCTTTCCTCCAACCCTTCTCAGAGGATGAAAGGCACCGGACGTCTCCTGGTGGGTGATAGAGGGAGCAGAAGAGCCCACCCCGCAGCCATGGGCTCTGTGCGGGGTCCCAGCACCACAGCTGACGTGCGTGAGGGCAGACTGGGTTGTGTTCCTTCTTCACTTGCAGGTCTGCACAGCCAGGAGCATCTACGGATAGCTTTAACAGAACAGCTCTGCTGGAAACATTGCCTTCACTTTCACGTATTTCCTTTAAGGTTTTGTTCTATTTTTAGGAGGTTCCCAATGCTCGCCAGCTGCCTTTGACTCCACAAGAAAAGCTGAATGAACACAATTTTCCACTTCTATTGTCTCTCCTTGCTAAATGCTGCTGCTGTTCTCAGACTTTTATGACTGTGCAGCTGCTATTCCACGCACAGTGCAGCTCCTGGCCCCGCTATTATACTTCTGGCGAGAAAACATCAGGTTTTTATGGAAACAACAAAAAAAAAAGCAAGCGTGCAAGAGAGAACCTGGACCTGAGTTAACACTGGGGGCCTTATTCCTGGGGGTAGAAGCCCAGCAAAATGGCTGGGCTCCAAAACTTCTTGGCTACTGCACTGCACACGCAATGCTTTCCTGTCCACCTCTCCGTGTCCTCCCCACTCCTTTCCCTTTAGACCCTTTCTGACCTCTTTGAATGGATTTGGTCTCTGTCAGTTGATATTCTGTACGTTGCATGAGAGGCCCTGTGGAGTCCTGCGGCTACAACAGGTACGGTATTGTAGAAGAACTCTGGCTTTCTTCCATGCGTTGCCCTGGTGGGTTCCTGCAGCCCTGGGGCTGATGGGTATGGCTTTAGGGAAATGCTGGGGGGATCCCAGAACTGCTGGAACCCGAAGAAGGAAAACTGCTTGGATAAAATGGGGATTTTATTCATTGTAAGTATTAGAGATTAACTGTGTGGGATGGATTTCCTCACCCTGGAATAAGGCTGTGATGAATGCAGGCAGGATTGGAGCTCAGCAGAGGTTTCCTTGTGCACAGGTGTCCCTTGGGTGGTAGTTGGACTCAGTGGTCATAGAGGTCTTTTCCAACCTTCATGATTCTGTAATCCTATCCCTACTTCACCTATAGAGAAGAGGAGCCCTTGAGCCCATGTATGCCCTGAGGACAAAATTGTGCCCATAGCTGAGAGTTCTGCTCAAGCCACATGAGATTTCCCTGCTTCTCCAGGCTGGGACTCAGTACAACATCTCAGCAAAGCAGCGGCATCCGTGGGGAGATAGGAAAACAAAGTGATGATCTGCTTTCTAATTGCCTGCTAGCCTTTCCTACCTCCCTGCCCACACCCTCCTGCAATCTGGTGATTAACTTAATTACAGCTGCAGCTCCTGGAGCCGGCCCAGCCTGGGAGGAGGAGCGGTGCCAGGAGGGTCTCACTCCCTGCAGCCTGCCTGGGCTCGGACCAGGAACATGGAGGTGGCTGTGAGCAGTGCTGGCTGTAGATGCAGATCCAATTGTCTCATGTGTGGGATTTAATTGTTAATCCCAGTGCACACCAGATGTGTGGGACCTGGTGTGTGGAAAGAATACTTTGGACAGAGAAGAACAAGGGCTCA
The DNA here is from genome assembly GCF_016699485.2 of Gallus gallus. Taxonomy (NCBI): domain Eukaryota; kingdom Metazoa; phylum Chordata; class Aves; order Galliformes; family Phasianidae; genus Gallus; species Gallus gallus. The sequence continues at coordinate 16,871,235 of NC_052544.1, forward strand.
GTTTCTCCAGCAAAGGGTGAGGGTGAAGGGAGAGAAGTTTTGCACACAGAGCATCAAAGGAGGAAAGTATAAAGGACAATGGAGTTCTCTACTGTGGGTAGGGGCAGTGCTGAGGGAGGAAGGGACTCCTCTCCTGGCAGGTCCCCGTGGCTGAGCTACAGTGCTCACTTTCCCACACTGGTGCTCAATGTTCTAAAGCAGCTCTGACTTGCAGTGGTTTTTAAGAAGCCCCTGGAGCTGACAGCTGGGCTCTGTGCCCCTCTTCCTGCCGTGGGTCTGGGTGTGCTCTGCTGCCTGGAGAAAGCAGCAGAGGAGGCCTGCAGGGCTGCTGCAGAGCAGGACAGGTAATGCAGGAGGGAGGGCAGCTGCAGTTCTGGAGTACTGGAGGTGAGGCTGGGTGATGCTGCCCAGCTCACAAATGTCACTGCTCCCCCTGCCACCCACAGCTGCTGTCCCTGTGAAATGTCAGACCGCAGAGCAGGGAGTGCTGAGGCTGTCTGGGCTCAGGTGTGGCTGCCCCATGGCTGCTGGCTCCCACCCCACACACCCACAGACAGACAGGCGGACAGACAGCAGTGCCAGCCCTGGGCAGGCTGCTCACGGCTTCCTTCTACTGCTCTCCTTACGCTGCTTTCCTCCAGCCCTTCTGCATCTCGCTCTCCCATCCCAGGTCTGCCCAGAAAAGCCATTTGCCTGACACCAAATGACAGAATCTTGCCCCCCAGATCTTGCACTATGCTATGCCCTCATGCCAAAGGGATAATGTGGTTCTTCTCTTGCGTTGCTTGGGGTGGGGCCAAGCATACCTCCATGATTCCAGGTACGGGCCTTATTGGTGCCCCCTCCATCACCCTGCTGTTTGCTGCCAGCTATGCCAAGCTCTCATCACCCACACAAATCCAGAACACTGGTGTGCTGCTGCTAATGAGGCATGTGGCTTAAGTGAGGAGTGAACTGCAGGAATTTGCCTATGCTGTCAGATGGGATGCTTCCTTCAGCTGCCTCTGTGAAGAGCAGCCCAGCTCAACCAAGGGATGGCTTTGGCTTCAAAATGGGGATTTGATTTTGGGTTCAGACTTGTGCTGTGTCCTTCACCAGAGAAGCAAAGGATGCCTGGAACTGAAGGTTTCATCTCCAGGCCAAGTGAAACTCCACATCCATACCCGTGGTTAACCGTCAGTAGACACATCATCACTCAGAAATCAAGCCTCAGTCTGTGCTGTTCCAAGGAAAATCACTTGGTCTCTGGGTTCACCATAAGCTCAGCAGTGATTTACTACCATAAAAACGCAAGGGCAGTTAATTATCTTCATTTCAAACTCATTGTATGATGACAATATGGCTTGTCAAGTTAAGTTCTGAGAAGAGCTGCCTGGAAGAGTTCTGCTCTGAGTTCTGCTGCTTAACATCTCTAACTGCAGCGTCCAGTAGCGATGGGTGCCCAAGTAAACAGCTTGGGCTGTGTTTTGCCATGGATGCTGTTGCTCAGTAACTTAACAGTGCAACAATTGCTGGAGATAATAATCGCTATTACCGGGAAAATCCTCCAATAAATAATAATTTTCTTATCTGCGTGACTTGAGAGCTGGAGGAATGCCATAGTGTGTGAAACCACAGTGCATGAGAACGTGCAAGGAGTGTTCCAAAGGAAAGATCCTTCTGCTCTGTTGGAGCAGGGCAAGCTCAGAGCTGACCCTCTATACATGTGGTTGAGAGGCTCTACAGGATAATCCTAACAGATTAATTAATGGGGGATAATGAACCGCTGCATTCAGCCGGTGAGCAGGAACCTCCATGTATTTCCTGCTGTTGTAGAGCAAGATATGGGGATGGATCAGTGGTTGGACTCAGATAATCTCAGAGGTCTTTTCCAACCTGAGTGATTCTATGGTATGTTGCTTCTTTGGCATGCAGTCTTTGAGCAGAATTTTGGGGGCTCTCAGTTCAGAACAGCCCACTGGGTGCCCAGGTGTCCATGTGCCACCCTCATTTCCAGTCAGAGGAGCACAGCTGACACATGGGACGTGTCAGCCCTTGGCAGAAGACCCAGACAGTAGCACACGAGGCACCTGTGAATGGAAGAGCTGGGCACCAATTTGTCCCCGTGAGACGTCTGCACGGCTGGCGATGACCGCAGCACCAAGGAAAACAGCCCTGCCCCGGCGCTGCTGCTCTCCCTAGCACAGCGTGGAGACAGCTGTGGTTTCTGACAGCCCGTCTGCCCTGTCTGATCCCTGCAAACACCAGCAGCCACAACAGCGCAGCGCAGGAGAGACAGCTGCAATTACAAACATCTGATGGAACCGAGCGCTTCGTGGAGCGCTGCCACCAGGTGCCACCCACGTGGGCTATTTGCAGCCTGGCCTGGCCAGAAGGCACGGGGACATCTGTGAGCTGGTGGTGGCCCGGCCCCGGGACACCTGCACGGGGTGAGGGGACACCACGGTGCCATGCTGGCCCTCAGAGAAGACCCAGCATAGCTGTGGTGGTGACAGAAGGTGGGGATGTCCCAGATCTTCAAGCCCACTGAACTGAGCCAAAAAAAATCAAAAGCAGTATGAATCCTACAGAAATTTAAGAATAATTTGTATGCAGCCTTCCCCTTGGAAACCTGCCTGGCCTGGGACACAAACAATCCTGTATCAACACAGCTTTGGGCACAGGAAAGGGCTCATCCAAGCAACGCCAGTCCCAAACCACCCGATGCCGCCTGCCCTGTGCCCACATGTATCCTGATGGCTGCAGTTCCCCAACGTGAGAGCCACCACCCGCAGCACTGACCCCACAGCGCTCCTCTGCCCCCATCAGCTCCATTCAGAACTTAAATATAAAGGGAGATGGACGTCCCAATGGAGAACGCGCCCATCTGAGCGCTCCTGTCTGCAAGGCGCGCCGCTATGAGCGAACACAACGCAGAGCTCACCCAGTGCAGTGCAGGCTCTGAGTTGTGGTGGTGAAGATCTCCCCCTCCTGTCCGCCTGGAGCGCGGGGCTGGGAGCGAGGAGGGGAATGCTGGGCTGGGGGCTGCTGCCCTGTGCTCACCCCAACCGCGGGGCCTGCGGGTGCTGCAGGGCTGGGGTCAGTGCTGGAGCACTGCGCACCTGGTGTAGAAATAGAAGCTGAGGCAGAAAGAAGGACACTGCGGGGACTCACCCAGAGGTGGGACCGTCTGCCTGCTAATGCCAGAGGCGTGGGAAGAAAAGTCCCAAGGTTAAGGCTGACGCCCAGATTTCTCCTCTCGGAGCACGGCTCTAAATTAAGAAGTGGGAACAAATGTTCTGAGCACCAGAAGGCTGTGAGTCACGCACGGCCCTGCGTCTAGACTGCTGTGGGCAAAGAGCAAACCTTAGGGAGGGCAACGCCACACCAGGATGAGTCTGAGGAGACCGATGGCTTGGGGATGTCACCCTGCAGGTCAGCAGACAGCCCCTCTCTGCAGCAGCCCTGGGAGGAAAATCTCTTTTCTGCCTCTTTTCTGATTCTCGGCCTTCCCAGGGCTGCACAGTGCTGTCTCGTGCATTTGGGTTACGGGGACCACAGCCGGAAAATTGCCATTTTGTGGTTGGTTTGACCTGCAGCCACCTGCCAGCAGCACCTCCCCACCTTGGGGAAGGGCTGAACTAACGGGAAGGTGAGGAACGTCCTGGGAGGAGCAGTTCAAAGCATTTCTGTGGCTTCTCCTGCCCGTGTTCTGCAGCAGGGCTGTATGGATGGGAAGGGCTTGCTGCTGTCGTGCTCTCTCCCTCCGTGTGATGGGATTCCTTTCATGCCACTCAGTTTTCCTGCTTTCTTCCATGACTGTGTGTGCCACCGTGTGTCTGTAACAGGCAACTTTAATCCCCTCTGCTCTCCTCTCACTTTATCTGTGCCCCTGCTGGCAGCCCTCCGCTGGGTGCAGTTTCTCAGGGTGATTTTATTCCTCTTCAGGTGCCTCTGTCTCATCCTGGGGAGGGCTCAGGACAGTTTGGAAAAGAACAGAACAGAGGGGCTGTGCTGAAAGCCCAGGTCTGAAAATCCAGACAATTATCAGCCCTTTTCTGCCCCTTTGAGCAGCTGGGGAAAGAAACCATTCTGTTATATGAGCTTTAGGAAAGAGAAGGGCCTGGTGCTAACTGCGTGTCCGGAGCTCCCTGCACCCTGCACACAGTGCCCGCAGCCTGCAGCCATCCTGCCGTCCTGCACTGGGGCACTGCTCTGCAGGGCTGCAGGATCCGCTGCTGTCTGCCCCCGCAGCATTAACAGAGGGGACACAGATGTTGGATGCAAGGTAAAAAGCACTGACTGCTCTTACTGAGGAACACTGAGTCAGGCTGCTCTCTTGTTTAACGAGTGGAGAGGAAGGGAGAATTGTTGCATTCATTCAGGCTGCGCTGCACACTGGGGCAGAGATAACATGACAGAGCAGCGGTGCCTCTCTCTCTTGCTAAACTGGTTTTCAGCGAATTCTTCTGCAGTTTTCTATTGTGAGTGGCTTAAAAAGCAGAGCCAGCCAGGCCTGCAGCACAGGCGATAATCAGCGGCGCGCAGTTACACAAAATGAATGTGGGATTTCTAAAGCTGGCCCAGCCGTGAGCCTTAGCAGCCCCTGTGCTGTGCCAGAGGGCAGTGCCAGCTGTGCCCCTCCTCCCTGCACTCCCAGACAGGTGCTGCAGGACACAGCACGAGTGCTGGCGTGCCCCGTACCACACCTGGGCGGGGGTTTCTCTGTCAGTCCATCAGTGCCCCAGGACCTATCAGTCCTCAGTGCATTTCGGGTGCAGTGTGTTCCTGTGAAGGAGCTGGGATCTGCAGGTGGGAGGGGATCCCCATGCTTTCAGCCCTGCAGGTCTGCCTGAGTACAATGGCACTGCTGGTATTCTGCTTGTGAAACCCAGCCAAGGCTTTACCCAGTCCTCTCGGGTTGCAGGCTGGAGGTGGTCTGACCTATGGCTAAAGACCATCTTTTGGGTTGATCTGTGGCTAAGGACCATCTTTCTCCACTGTTCTTTGCAACCTCTTATTCCCGAGCCCTCATTCAGAGAGGTGTCTATTCTTCTCATCTAAACTCCTGCCATTTTGAGGGTCATGAAATTAAGGACGATTAAAGAGGGTTGTTTAATGCAGGAGGCAAATGCTGTTGGCATTACTGCAGTGGTGCTCCTGGAGTTGCAGACAGGAAGGAGCAGCTCCTGCAGCAGGTGGTGCTGCAGTGAGGCAGAGGTCGCTGTGCACCATGGCAGCTTTGCTCTGGTGCAGGTGGCATCTACTGCCTCTGCAGGGGGAGGTGGCACCGGGCACATGGGAAGGGCCTGAGGAACACACGGCCCTGCTGAGGCACAGCCTGGGATGCTCGGAGAGCATGAGCTGGGGACTGATGTCAGCACCCACCAACAGTTATTGCCCCATCACAGGGAAAGTGGGTGATGATCTCCTCATTGAAAAGTTGCAATTTTCTCTAATGAATCCCCTAAAGTGAGGCTTATTTCCTGCAGAAATGGGCCTGTTTGTGGCTCTGGATTGCAATGTCTCCTGAAAATCCTTTTTCCTGCCTCCTCCCACAGACTGTCATGCAGCTATGGACTTCTTGAGAAATGGATGGAAGCATTTGCCATTTGGTTACCCAACCACGGCACTAAGGGCCTCGTGCAGCCCCACGAGCTGCTGGAAATGGGGCTGAAAGGGGATTGCTTCCTGCAGGAAGCCAGAACACTGCTTCTCCCACGAGCTCTGGAATTTTCCCTGCGATGGGTGCACACAGCGTGTGCATGGGAGTGGAAAATGCAGATGTGCACCAGCAGCACTGCTGGGGCTGCACAGAGAAATACCCACTCCAGGTGAGCCATGCTCTGTGTCACAGCTCTTCCAGGAGGAAAATCCCCATCTTTCTCACCGAGGGAAGAAAAGGACCTTTCTAATGGCTGAGCTCTTTCATTTATCTTCACCATCGTTATTATTTATTTTCTGACTTGGCATCAGAAGAGAAAGCAAATATTCAAAAGGATCAGATTTTGATCTGCTCTGTGAATGCATCATCAGAAGTACATTGAAACAAGAGGAGGCAGACTGAGATGAACCTGCAGGGCTGCTATCCCTATGGCTGGCACTGTGAACTGTATCTGCTGCCCATGCCAGACCAAAGAAGCCCAATACAAAGAAAATACACCCTCAGCTCTGATCGCCCTGCCTGGGCACACCGGGTGCTGTGCACCTCCTCCATGCTCCCCCCCTTGCTGCTCCCCACTGTATTTGTGAGCATTTTAGCTTGCTCATGCCAGTTGGCACAGAGGAAAATTCATATAAAGCAAGTGCAGAGAGAGCTGAGCACCAACACTGCTGTAATGGGAGATGCAGCCCCAGGGCTGGGGAAGCAGTGGCAGCAGCAGAGCCGCATCACTGCTGGGGAAACAGCACGGAAGGTGCCGTTGTGGCCAGCTGTGTGATGAGCTGCTGGGGTGGGGGGAAGACCGAGGTCTTGGGAGTGGGAGGAAGGCCAGACTCATTCGGGGAGCTCGGGAGGGGAGGGGGAGGCTCTCTCCCCTGGGCAGGGTGGGGCTGGAAGGGGAGGTTATCCAAAGGGCTGGGGCTGGCTGAGGCCACCCTGGACCCGAACTGCGGTCAGCCCCAACCCAAGTCTGTTCTGCACACTGAGCAGTGTCCAGAGGGAGCTGTGCTGACCCCGTTTTGCAGGGAGAACATTAAGGCATTGTGCTGCTTATCACTGCCAAGCCAAGTGCTGCAATTGGGAACCAATTAAAGTCCAGACTCGTGTTTGTGCATGCAGAGCTTCCCTGTGGCTCAGGCAGTTGCTGTTGGGTCACCGGGGATCTGGGTCCAACTGCCACCCATCACTGTGTCACCAACAGCACGTGGGGCAATGGGACCTGGGGCTCTGCCCAGGACATTTCTACTAAGGAAATTATTATTAATTTTTTTTTTCTACTTTTATTGTTTTAAACCATTTTTTCTAGTGCCACATTGCTTAAACAAATTTCCTATTTGGGATAGTCCTAATATTAGGTTTTGCAAAATAAAACATTTAAAACATTTGGATTCAAATTCAGATACAATTTTCAAGCCACAGCTTCCAGTTAATTTGCAGTCATTTTGAAACTGCAATGAAACTCACATTGTTTTGAACCCCTCCATTCTCCCAGTGGCAGCAGCCCAATGACACCTGCAAGGTTTGGGGGGTTTTGGCCCATTTAGGCGAGGAAATAGCACATCCAAAATCCTATTGTCTCTGCAGAAGGAACCTGCCTCCTCTTCCCCCCTCCTGGCCCACGTGTGCCCTTGTGGAGCCCCCTCAGGCCCTGCTCCGGTCCCCACATCCCACGGGGGTGTGAGCATCAGGTGGGGAACCCCAGCTAGGAGCACACTGACAGCGCCTGAGCACCCGGGCCCCTCCCCGCCCTTCCGTACCGCGCCCGTGGCTTCGGGGGATGCTTCTGGTGCTGCCCGGTGAGATGGGGAAGGGGACGAGGATGTAGATGGGGATGGGATGGGATGGGATGGGGATGGGATGCTCGCTGCCCGCCGCCCCGCCCGCAGCCCGGGGCAGCCACATCCCCGCCCGGGGCCGCACGCAGCATCCCGGGTAACGTACCGCCCGCACGGTCCCGCGGAGGAGCTGCCGCCGCCGGGCTGAGCCTTTGGCTGATGTCAGAACGACAGGGAGACAGGGAAAAAATAGAGGGGGGGGGGGGGGGAGAACAGAAAAAAAAATCGGCCGAGCCTATTGGCGAGGAGCTGCGGTGGGAGGGGACGGACGGACCGCACGGCCGCGTCGGGCTCAGCGGGCACCGCTGCTACTGCCGCCCCCCCGGGGCTGAGCCCGGCGGGCACACGGAGGGCACCCAGCGGGCAGGCGGCCCCGGGCCAGCGGCGGCTGCTGCTGCTGCGAGCATCCCGTGGCCAAAGAGACCAAAGCGGATCGGGGCTTGCAAGGCTTTTCAGCGGTGGGAAATGGGCCCGAGGGAGCCGCGCCCGATGCGGGCTTTGTGCGTGGCTGCTGTGGGTAAAGGAGCGAGCGCAGAGCTTGGCCCGCCGCCCCCGCTGCTGCTGGAGCGTCGTTCAGCCGCGGGTATCGCGCTCAGGGCAGTGCCACACGGCGTCCGTGCGTTTGTGCTGCCCATCCGGGTCCGGGTCCGAAGCCGTCTGAGCAGAGCCCGGGCGGTTGGTCACAACCGCCGCAGATGGCGGCAGGTGGGGGGGCTGGCAGTGCCCCGATGCGGCCCGAGCCCCGCGCTGCCCCCCGGCTCGGGCATAGCCACGGCAGTGCTGCTCCTGCCCGTGCCGAGGGGAAGGAGCCCTCACCTCCCTGCCCCAACGGCTCTGCTGCGTGAGTGCCGTAAACAATGCGCGTTTCTTGGGGTTGCTTAGAGGTGCAGTAAACAATTAACTACAGAGCTGCTTTCTGCCGTGCGGAAGCAGAGGGGTTCCGAGCAGCGCACAGGCAGTCGGTGCTGCTCTTCTCCCAGACCAGAAGCGAGCTGCAGTGGCAAAGCTTTCTGCAAGGCTGCTGTCGAAGGAGCCCCCTGAGATGCCCCCGGTCCGGGGCGGGGGCTCATTGCTCACCTTGCAGCTGCGTTGCTAAGCACAGAAATGCCTCCTGCCTCCCTCCCTGTCCTCAGCCCCTGAGTCCAAAAAGAAGAAAACAAACCCCTGATCATTCCCCTGGCTGCGCACGCCCGGCTGAGCCCACAGAATTTCTGGGAGCTTGAGAACCACAAAAGCCCATTGCAGACCATTTTGGAAGAGGCTGCAATGCCCACGGTGAGGCTGTGTGCCCGCAGGGGCCGTACTCCATGTGCACTGCTGGGTCGGGATGTGCAGTGCTGTGCTGCTGGTCATCCTGCCCTCACCCCACTGCCCGCAGCCATGCCCGCACACCCACGCTCACACACTCACAGCAGGAAGGGCTCCAAGGAGAAGCAGTGTCCTCAGACCGGCACCATCATTGGGGTGGTGATGCTTTCCGGGCAAACTCCAGCTGTGTCCGGCATGTGTGGGGCTGGGATGGCGCTGCTGTCACTGGGGCTGCTGCACTGCACCCACACAAGACAAGGAAGTATGGATAATCCTTAGCCTTGCTATTTTTTCCCCTCTCATGTGATCTTGTTTTTGGACTGCTATTTTGGGGCTGGCCTCCAGCCCAGGTGAAAGACAAGGACTGAATGCAGCCTCCCACCCTGCGCCCAGCGCGCGCCAGGGCCTCTGCCTGCTGCCTGGGCGCTGGGCACAGCCCTGCTGCTGGTGCTGTTACAGGTCCTGTGCTCGCTCCCCTCTGTATCTCTTGCTGCAAAGCCTTTTTTGTCCCCAGACATCTCGGGATGATGGCAAACAGGCTGCAATGGGTTTGCGATACCCAATGGCCCCATCCCACAGTCCCCCCTGCCCATCCCCGTGGGCTCAGGCTGGGATTCATTGCAGCACCAGATCTGTAGGCTCCCCAGCAATGTTAGACCTTTCTCTGTCCTTTTCCCCACAGACGCAGCCTGCCAGGAAGCTGACAGGAGATAAGTTAAAAAAAAAAAAAAAAGCTGGCAGCTTGCAGCAGCTTTGACATTAAGTGATGCCAGGCCCAACCCTGCGCGTTGCTCCTCATCCCCCTAGTGAGGGCTGTGGGTATCCCACTGTGCCTGGAGGAGGTGGGGGGCATGGCCAGGGGCAGGAGGGGGCTGTGGGGTTCCCTACTTCTTGGGTGAAGCCAGACCCACTCACGGCCCATCTGTGCCATGGGGCCTCCTCTGGGGCTGTGTCCTTGGGGACATCGTAGGACCATGGCACTGGCAGGGATAAAGCTGTGCTTGTCCCAGCTGTGTCTTTCGGCCCTCTGGATGGGAGCCCAGTGGTGGCATCAAGGAGCCAATATCCTTTTCCTGCCATCATCACAGTGAGTGCTGGGAGGTGCGATGTTGTCGTGGCATATTGGGTCACCTAAACTGTGTCTTTGCATAAAGAAAACTCACAAGAAGTTCCTATGTTGATGTTCCAGAGGTACCCAAGCAATGGAGATGATCTCCAGTGGGGACTTCACTCGATGCAAAGCCAACCTAGGGCAGGGACAAGAGGCCATGGGCTTCTTGCAGCTGGGAGGGAGTGTGCACACAGCCACACCTTTACCCCAATGGAACCTGAGCTTCCTTCTGCACAGAAACTCTCCCAGCACAGCTGAGACGAAGCAGGTCAGCTGCCAGCACCAGGCAGGCAGTGCAAACAGCGGGGGTGGGGGGAGGACGGGACCAATGATGGGAAACTTCAGCTGGAGGTGTGCCTCAGCTGGCAGTGGAAGGGGTCATCCCAGGTGCATGTGAGATAACTGAAAAATTAAGGTCTGAAAAACTCTTTTTTTTTTTTTTTTTTTTTTTCAGGCCGTTTTGCAGCCTTTAGCTGGCACATGAAATGCTTCTCTTTTTTTCCTGTTTCCCATTAATCATTTTGGTACAAAGTAAGGAATTCCTCTGTGGCACTTTTGGGGGAGCCACGAAATTGTACTGCATGAACAGCACCAGGGAGAGAGCTTCTCTTCTGTGCTGCCTGAAAATTAGGCTGTTTGTAATCACAATATATAACCCAAAGATGCTATTAATGCAGCTGTCTCCTTCAGAACAGTTGCAAGATGTGGGCTTGGGAGCATAGCAACCACTTCATAAAGGTAATAAAGATCTTAGAAAAGGGAGGGATGGATAAGTTGGCTAAGGAGGGAACTACTGGGGGCAAGAAATAAGGGTCAGAGGGATGCAGACAGAGCTGTCTGCTATGTTTCGGTGAGCTGTGCAGGAAGCCTCCCTGAAGACACCTGTCCTTGCTGTGTGGCCTTGTGCTGCTGCTGCTGCAGGCAGGAGAGCACTGAGCCCGTGGGCTCCTTTGGGATGCAGCTGGGAGCGTGTCCATCTGTCTGTTTGCCCACCATCTATGTCTGCCCATCTATCTGTCTGTCCATTTGTCTGCCCATCTATCTGCCTGTCTCTCCATCCATCTGCCTATCTGTCTGTCTGTCTGTCCACCCATCCATCCATCTGCCCACCCTCCTGTCCTCCCCGGGGCCGGTGGTGGCCCATTTCACGGCCCGGAGCGCAGCCCGGGGCCGCTGCGGAGCCGGGAGGGAGAATTGGAAGCAGCGGAGCCGCCAGAGGGCGCCGAGGGCTGCGGGCGGTGCGGGGCTGCAGCGGCGCGCAGCGAGGAGTGGGGGGCACTGCTGGTGCTGCTGCGGGACGGGATGCAGGTGAGGGATGCAGCGGCAGCCGCTGGGGGAGCACCGCCGCTGGCGGGCACTACGGCCGGCACTACAGCCGGCGCTGGGCACCTCCGCCTCCGCGCACACCGTCACTCCGACCTGCAGGTGCAGTCGGGCCTTTTTGCCTTCAGGTTGCAGCTGAGATAATTAGGAAGGAATGCAAGACAGACAGGAAGACTGTTTCTCATTAAGACCCTCATTCTCCCTGATTTCTGTCAGTTCCAGCCGCTCTTCAGAGCAGACGCGCAGCAGAGCAGTTCTGTTGGCTGCTCTGTGCTCCTGCACACCGCTTTTGGTGCTGACTTATTTCCAGGATCGCTGCAGCCCTTCACGGTCGCCGTTTCCCAGGACTGAGCTCACTCTCCTGAAGAATGACTCCGGCCTCTGTTTCCTAAGGGATGACCTGAGATGTTAGAACAAATGCCGTTTCCTTGCTCTCAGTGCTAGGACAGAGTCAGGAGCTGAATCCCAGAGGACTCTCCCGGATACAGCAACCGTAGGAGGAATCTGCTGCTGTAATTGCATTTCTGGGGCATCGGGCATTTTCTGATTCATTTAATACGTGCCATGTTGCATTTGTTACAGATCAGACACACAACAGGAGCCCTATTACCTTAGAAGCACGGCTATTATTGAGTACTGACTTAATTAGGGATCAGGCTGGTTTGACAGAACCCATCCTGCCCAGTCTCCCACTGCTGGGCGTTGTGTCCTCCTTCCAGCCCCGGTTCACTGCCCAGCACCAGGCAGAGGGGCCATCGCTGCTGGTACCCCCCGACCCATCTGCTTTCCCACATGGCCCATGGTGTTCCCAGACCCCCAGACTTACTGCTGGGTGGCAGTGGAGCTCAGCCCACCCCCGGCTCGGCTCACCCACCTGGCTGTGAGTTCCCCTGGCAGGGACGTGGTGCACTGTGCAGTTCCTGCTTCTGTAGTTTTCCACGGCTGCCATTGTTTACACGGAGCACCCAAGGTAAGGCTGTAGCTGGTATCTGCTCATTATCATCACTTTCCTCTTTCCTCTGATTGTTATGTGGTTTCCATGGTTTTTGTAGCTGGAAGCAAAGACAGCGCGACTTTCCTCCCTTTTGGGAAAGCACTTTTTGTTCTCCTGAATGGTGTCAGTTGTGGCAACGGTGGCTGAAGGGACGGGGAAAAGTCCCATTTGCGCGCAGCAACATTTCTCCTTCCTCCTTTGGCCTCAGGAAGGCCACAGCAGCAGTGTCAGTGGGGCTGTGCTGGCGGTCCCACAGATGTAGGGGGGAGTGTAGGAGTTGGCCTTACTGCAGTGTGGGATTTTCTGATCTGAACCTCAGGAGGAAAAGAAATGGGGCTCAGTGCGTACCTCATGGACACCTCACTGCGCCCCATCACCAGGAATCCCATATTTTGTCTTTGTCAGCTCAGCTGTTGGCGCACGGCGTCAGCCTGGGCTGTGGCACAAAGCAGTGCTGGCTATGGGCCGCTCTCCCGGAGCACAGGGGCACCCCGGGCCGGCACAAAGAAATCTCTGTCCGTCCCTGTGACGGCATCCCGCAATTAACCCCGAGCACCGCAGCGTGCCCCTGCCCTGCACCCAGTGCCCTCCTGCAGCCCTGCCCCATCGCTGCCCCATCTGGGAGGGGGGTCCTGCTGGGGGTCCCAGTGGTGTGGGGAAGCTGCAGTGCAGCGTCACACCAGGAAATATGAGCTGGATGAGGAACTTGCTTGCTTCCAGAAGAAGTGGTAAAAATAAAACAGACCCAAACACTGGGTTTTATTGCATCAAATTATTTTTTAAGCAGTGCGTGCCCAGAGAACAGCAATGTTTGGTGCCAGGAAGGGACGTGTGGGTGCTGCAGGTATTTCCAGGGCGGGCTGCTGCAGCCCGGGTTCCGTGTCCGGCACTGCTCTGCAGGGCGGGATGGCTGTGTGCCCACGTACCCGCGTGGGGAAATGCAATTAAGAAATATTCTTTATTCAATTTGCTGCTGGCCTTCCTGCAGATCGCATTATTGAAAGATGAATTCAATTTCAAAATCGTTTTTAAAATCTTCGGGTTTGTTCTTTTTAATGATTTCCCCCCCCCCCCATTTTTCTTACGTAAAGTCACAGGAAAACCTCATTGCGGTTAATAAACCCTAATGAGCACAAAAAGTAATGATAGGAAAATGAAGACGATGGGAAAGAACACAAGTGATGCTGGGCCAGGGCTGCAGAAAACACAGCCCCTCGGCCTGAGCTGCCGGCAGACAGCAGTCCAGCTGCTCCATGAACAGCACCATTGCAGGAGCTGCACACGATGCGCTCCCCCCCTCCCGGCTGCAGCCCCTCACTCACAGTGTGCCCTCCTACCACTGCGGGACGGAGCAGGGAGCGTGCAGCCAGGGCTGGGAGCAGCCCCACGGGTGGGAGCCGCTGCTGCCCTGCAGACTGAGCGCCGCTGTGCCCATCTCCAGGGGTGGCTGCAGGGCTCTGCACTCACTGCGCGGTTTCAGTAGTAAACCAAATTGTTCCCAATCTCCTTATCTTATCTGCAGGTTCCAAGGGCATGTCCTCTGCACGCCGCCTGGAAACACACCCCGCACGGCGGCGGCTGTCCTGCGGCAGGGCTGGCACGAGGAGGCAGATCTGCTTACCGCTCCCATTCCCCGGAGGCTGGATGTGCTGAGATGTGCTGTGCGGTGGGAGGGCACCTCGGCGCAGTGACCTTGGATGGGCAAATGCACCTGTAAAAACAGCAGAGGTGGTGAGGAGAGGTTGGTCCTCCTGCTCCCACACTGCAGGCAGCTGCATGTCCCCAGGAAGTGCGCATCTGGGCACCCCCACATCTATACTGCTACCCCTGCATCTCTGTACACCCACACATCTGTACACCTGCACATCTGGACTACTGCACCATTGGCTCTGACGTCTCCATGCAGGGCTCCATAGCATATGGAAGCACATAGGGCAGGTATGAGGGTTTCGTTGATTTTCCCCTTTCCCTTGGCCAATCTGGTGCAATTTGGTGCTCACTGCAGTAACTCCAGCCCACACTGCTCACCAGGTGCACGTGGAGCTGTCCTGGGCTGCTGGCAGAATGTGCTCACGAGGCCCAGAAGCAGCCCACCCCCCCCCCCCTTCCAGCAGGACGTGACATCCCTTATGGCGAAGCTTTGCTGCCTTCTGGGGCTGGCATGCTGCCCCACAGAGCGGCTCCTCCTTTGGCTCATTAGCTTCAGAAAACAAAATGCAAACCCATTTCCTGGCTCTCATTCTGTTTTTTGGTAGCCTGCCCCCGCTGCAGCTTCTCTTTTCCTCTCGGTTTGGACTCCTCTCAGCCTCTCCCACCACCTCGGGCCCCACAGAGGAGGACTGTGCAGGGAGGGGTCAGAACCAGATACTGCCCCCATTGCCCCACAGCCCACGGAGTGAGTGGCTTTGTCTGGGCTTCTGGGCACAGCCATTGTGCTCACCGGGGATTTCCACCACACTTTGGGGATTTAGTCATTGCTTTTGAAGATATTTTTGTCCAGGAGAGGAGATATAGCCTTGCTGTCATTGTGAAAATTAAAATGAATTCCACTCGGGCCAGCAGTGGTAGAGATGGAGATGATGGAGATGGATGGAGAACTGGCACTGGGGCACCAGAACAGGGTGTGAAGGGTGGTCGCTGTGTTCCAAGGGAAAGGAAGGATCTTGGTCCTGCTGCCAGGAGCAGAGGCAGAATGGTCGGCACTGAGCTCAGAGCCGAGCAGAGCTGGGAGGAAATTCCTATTTACATGGAGAGCAGCGCTCCCATTCACCCCGCAGGTTGCAGTGGGCGCCCGCGCAGCACACATCTCCGGCAGTGCTCTAGAAAGGAAACCAGCGTTTGGTTCAGGAACTGCTGGTTCTGATTCCTGGAGACATGGCTGCAGATCAATTTCACAGCGGTTTGTGACTTCTTTTTCCAATGGTCCTACAGATTTTGGGAGAACATTCCCCTCCTCGGAGCTGTCTCGTGATAACAGAACTCTGTTCCAGCATTTGGGGTTCAGTGCGGTTCTGCACCCCAGGAGGCACCTGCAGGACCCCCCCCCCCCCCCGACCCACCTCATGCTGGCTGCTCACTGTGTGCCTGCACTGCCACTGCACGCACAGAGAAAGTGAGCCCACAGCTCCTCCTGGACTGGGGCTTCAGCCTGCTGCTCTACACCCTGTTTGCACCCGGCTCTGTTACAGCCGGATCCATTCTCTGCTCCATGCAGCCCCACGAAGATGACAGCCATTACAGGGCAGTGGGGAGAAAGCTGAGCGTGGGATGTGGGAAGGGCTGGGGAGGCTGTGGGCACCAGGTGCTGCCCATCAGGGTCCCACCCTGCGGCAGGGAGCAGCTGCAGGGCTGGGGCCCATGAAGGGAGTTATGGGACTGCAGCTGAGCTGAGCTCTGTGCTGGGGCTGTGCTGAGCACTCTGCGTGTTCTGGGGCCTTCCTGCTCGCTCTGCAGGCTGGGGGTGTCGGCTGATGCTTTGTGCTAGCAGAGGAAGCGAGTGGCAGCCGCTTGGCCCGTCCTTCGATGAGATTTCTTCTTTCCTGAAGAAATGAGAGTAAGAATAGACAGACTGTTTGGCCTTTCCTGACAATGGAACTTTGTCATATCTATAATTAACTCTGTTATTTAAATACTTCTTCTGTGAACATCTTTGAAGATTTCCTAGCCCTTGGTTTGCTCACTGCTTTGCCATTCCTGCTTCCTGTGCTGCAGTAATTTATGGGGGCGTGACTAATTGCGCTTTTCCATTTAATTGAGAACTTATTTCTGATTTGGCCTCTGTGTGTGTAGCTGTAGCTTGGGCAGCCTGGTTGGTGCCTCTCTGCAGCCCCCAATGCACCTGATGGCTCCCAGAGCTCCCTGGAGAGCTCAGAGAAGATGTTCAGCCCACACCATTCCCTTTCCTTGGGAGGCACTCGGTGGGATGGAGCCCCCCCACTCCCTCTGGGTGGGATGCAGCCTGGAGCAGCAGTGAGGGAGCACACAGCCCTGCCCTGGGAGCTTCTGTGTGCACGGATCTCTGTGTGTAAGCAGGGATGTCTCTTTCTGTGCAGTGCTCCCACTGAGTGCCTCTGGGCACGCAGCTCCCTGACCCCGTAACTCTTTACCCTCATCTCTGTGATTTGGAACAAAGCCATCTCCAGGCGCCTCGAGCACACAGCCCCTGTCCCCGTGATGTGTAGTGCAGTCCCCATCGTGCTGCAGGCAGCAGATAATAATGCATGGCTTTGTTTGTCCCTACGTGCCTGCACAGTGCCACTGATGCACAGTGTGAATGGTGCTGCACAGAGGGGCTGCAAAGGGGTCACCGTGGCCGGAGTCACAGCGGTCTGCTGTTGGGTAATGACCTCTGAGCATCACAGATTGAGCACTGATCCTCAGAGTAATGCTTCTGTTAGAGCCTGGATGATAAAGGGACTGAACTCGCACTGAAATTAGGGAAGGAGAAGGTAAACAACACTTTGCTGATGTGTGATCCAGTTCTCTCCAGAAGTGCCCCCTGCACGAGGCTACAGCTGTGTGTGGGGCTGTCCCGCTTAGCAGAGCTGCGGGGTCAGGGGTGCAAAAGGCACTCAGTGCTTACCCAGAAGGCTTTCTTTTGCCTCGATCAAGGAACCAAGGTAAGCCAACGTGGGATGGCTGTAGGCACAGGGACAGCAGTGCTGGCAGCAGGTTCTGCTTTGAGGTGTGACACCTCGCAGGGAGGTGGGCTGGGGCAGGTGGGTGCGGAGGGCTCTGTGCCACAAGCAGGGCTCGGGCTGACTCACAGCACCTCCCACTGGTGCTGCTGCTCAGAATAAACCTGTGGGAGCCAGGAAGGCCTGGTAATACAAGCGGCAATGAACAAAAATCAAACAAAAATGTATTTTCTTTAAATCAGTTGGAGGTGAGCTGGGCTCAGCTGGGAGCCTGTGAGTCTTGCAACTGGGAGCAGATCCCCAATTCTGCACACTGCTTCCTGTGGGGAGTTCTGACTGCTCTGCAGAGCCTCAGTTGTTCTAAGAGCCACTGCTGTTACAACAGGGACCTGCCTTGGGGCTGTCCTGGTGCCCTGTGGCTGTGCCTGAAGGCCAGAAGCAGGGGCTGTGAGAAGGAATATGGAAATGAGGAAAAGAAATGGTGGTGGAAAGACATGGGAGCAACTGCTGCAGGTGCAGGAAGGAAGGGCACATTCCTTGTTTGCTATGTGTAAAACTGGGTGCTCAGTGCGGGGAGCACCGCTGGCCATGCTGAGGGTGTCCCAGCAGTTGTGGGGACACCCACAGCTGTGTTGCAGCCACACAGATCTGCTGGGCACACTGAGGAAGGAGAGCTCCTCGTGCTGCTCTGGAGTTGTGCACACAACAGGTGTGAGCTCAAGGATCTGCTCCCTCCAAGGCTATCAGTGCAGAAGATCCATCTATGCCCTTTGGTTTACAACAAGGAACTCAAGCAGATCCTTTGTGATGATTAATATATTATCTGGAACTTTGTGTGTGTGTGTGCCATACACAGAGCTTCATCTGTGCCTTGTGCAATAAACGAATCCATAGCAGCAAGATAAAGCAGTCATGTAAAAATGGCTTGTGATACCAAGTCATGTAATGATTAGACCTTGAACATTGCTGCTTGAGGGCAAATCTGGGAACCTTCTCCTGCAGCACCTGGGCTCTGATGGTCCAAACACCCACTGCAGCTTTACAGAAACATCTCTGTGTGCCCCGCACTGGTGCTGTCAGAACTGGTTAGAGGTGGTGCTCCCCCTTCCCCCCCTCCCCAGCCCCTGAGATGATGGGTGCTGCTCCTTGCTGCTGTGGGGAAGGGACAGGAGCAGGGAGGTATGGGGCTGCAGTGTGCTTAGCCAGGTCAGGGAGCTGAGCCACCTGAGAACTGCTGCTACAAAAACAAGAAGAAAAATTTTCAGATGGAACCACCCAATCTGGCTGAGTTTGTGCCCCCCAGAACTGGTGTCGGTGTGGGGAGGGCTGGGTGCAGCAGTGGGGCTGACAGTATTGCAGCCTACGTGGAGGTGATGACTGTGGCCCTCAGCCTTGCATCCATGCTGCCTGTTATTTGATCTCAGAGCAAGCCTAACTCAGTAGAAAACACTCAGTTTATTATTATTATTATTTTAATGCTGGATTAGCTTTCTGCTGACATTGCTCCCTGGGCCAATTTGCTGCAGGAATGGAGAGCCAGAGACCGTGGCAGTGTGTGGCAGAGCACAGCTTTGCGGGACTGATGTGCACCAGCACCAAGAGGATGCTGTAGGTGATGGCCAGCGGGGAGCAGCCAGGGATGTCTCTGGGTCTCAGTGTCAGCATGGCCAGAGCCACTTGGTACCCAACTGACTGACCTGCTTCAGTGGAAGATGGCCAAGTTGCTTAGAAAAAATAAAAGTTGAAGCAAGCAAATATCAGGAGGGACGCAAGCCTTTACCCGCAGGCAGAAGGACGTGGAAGTTTTATTGTTTTTCCTTTGGTGGTGTCCTTTTACAGTTTGGATGCACAATCCCAGCAAAACTTGGCTGGGATGCATCCGTGGCCGCTTCCCACCGCCTGCTGCCCTGCTCTGCTCCTGCATGCAGAACTCGAATATGCTGATGAATGCAGCGTAAGCAGGAAAAAGGGGAGCACAGCATGATCGGATGCATTAACGGCTGCCTGCACGAGGCCCCTGTTCGTGTCCTGTGGTGTGTGTGATATTTCATGTGACAGAGCTTTGCGACGCTTCAACTCTGTCCTGTCCGCAAAATGACAGTCTGATCATCATTGCTTTCTATAGTTCGGGAATGGTGGCAAAAGAGATTTACTTTCCAGCCCCAGATACTCTGATCCTCTAAGGCAGCGTCCTACAAACCCAGGTACAGGTTCTTCTGTATTGGCTGCAAGTGCTGGAACACTTTCTTCATAGGAATGATAGAGATGTGGAAGGACAAAACCAAAATATGCACTGCTGCAGTTTGTACAGCGTAAAAAAATAAGGGAGCATAATCCAAATAACAACATCTAGTGCTTTTACAGGGCTCCGTGCATATGGCATAAATGACAGCTAATTAAACTTTATATCCTGCCTGCAAGATAAGCGTATAATTAGTATTACATCCCTTCTGTAATTAGGAGACCGCATGCAAAAAGCTGCGCCTGCAGACTGTGCTGGAAGGCGGTGACTCAGCCCCAGCCAGGCTGTGCTGTGACGGCTGAGAAGATCGCGCATCCGACCTGCCGGAGCGGGCGCTGCGGTGGGTGGCTGCGCCACGGCCCAGCAAACACGGCTGGATCGACTTCCCAGCACCGCCCGCCCCACGGCTTTGTGCAGACGCGCCCGCTTTCCCGTCTGCAAAAAGCACGACGCTGGCTCCGGCTCCGCGGGGCGCTTCACGGCTGATTGGACAGGAATGCCGCCCCGCCGCCGCGCTCCGTCCGGGATGCGTCTGCCTGCAGAGCGGGGTTCTGCCCGCAGTGCTGAGCGCTGGGAGCGGGGCGTCGCGATCAGCCGGACACCTGGTGGTCCCCTGCCCCAAAAGCGGCTCCTGCTGGCTGCACGCGGGTGGGCACGGCCAGGTGTCCCAGCGCGTCTGCCCACCCTGCCACGCTGCTGGGGGCACGCTGCAGGCGCTCACCCAGGGCTCGCTCGGCTGTTTGCCACCAGGACTTGTGTTCTCACACCCACAGGGCCCGCACCGCGTGCGTCCCCGTATCACTACTGAGGGGCCGCTCCTGACTTTTGGCTGCCGATACCAAACGTGCGAGCAGAGGGAGCCGCCCCGTGCCCGAGATTCATCCCAGGAGCTCGAGGCGGAGGGGTGTCCACGAGCCCCTGCGTTCACCCGGCAGGGCAGCCGCCGCACGACGCGCTGTAAGGGGGGGTAGCGGGGGCTGGAGGCGCGTCCCGCTGGGCAGTACGGCGCTGCGCCACAGGTGCTGCCTCGCGGGCTGATTGAAGCGCGTACTGAAGGCGGGCAGCCGCACGGCTGCGGGCGCGGACGGAACGGGACACGTGGACCGCGAGGCGCGCGCAGCCCCGCGAGACCACCCGCGCGCGCTCACACCGCCCCCCATTGGCTCTGCGGGCGGAGGGGGCGGGGCTACGGCCGTGAGGGGCGCGGCGAGACGCGGGTGGCGTGGCGGGGCGCTGCGGGGTCTCCCATTGGCTGCGAGCGCGGCGGGGGCGTGGCCAGGCGGGGGCGCGGCGCGGCGGCGCGGGCCGGCAGCGAGCGGGGGAGGCGGCGCCGCGCCCGGCGCGAGCCCTGCCCGGGCGGCGGCCCCAGAGCGGCGGCAGCAGCGCCCCCGGCGCTCCCGCACGGCTCGGCACGGCCCGGCCCGCTCTGGGGCGCGCCCCGCGGCGGCGGCAGCTCCCTGAGAGGCGGGAGAGCGCTTCTCATCCGGAAGAGAAGAAAAAAATCTCTCTTTTAATTTTTCTTAATTCTTCGCGGTGCAGCTGTAGGCAGCATGGGGCTGCCGGCGCTGGAATTCAGCGAGTGCTGCCTGGACAGCCCGCAGTTCCGGGAGCGGCTCCGCTCGCACGAGGCCGAGCTGGAGAAGACCAACAAGTTCATCAAGGAGCTCATCAAGGACGGGAAGTCGCTCATCGCCGCCCTCAAGAGTAAGCGTGGGGCGGGGGGCGGCCGGGCCGGGCCTCTCCCGCCTCCCCCGCGCCGCCCCGGCCCGGCCCCGCACCGCCCCGGCTCCCGCAGCCCACCTGGCCCGGCCCGGCCCGGCCCCGTCCCGCGCTCACCGCTCCCGGTGCGGACGCGGGGCAGCCCCGGGCACCCGCAGCGTTCCCGCGCCGCGTCCCCGTGACGCTGCCATCCCCGCGACGCCCCCACGCTGGGATGCGGCGGGGCTCTGGGGGCACCCCGAGGGGATCCCCCGTGGGGTCACCGCGCATCCGCCGGCACCGGTTCGGGTGGGACAGGACTGGGCCCCCGCTGGGACACGCGTGGTTCTGCGGGGCTGGGGCGCGGAGGTGGCTCGCGTGGCCGTGCGTGCAGTGTTCGTGTCGTTCCTGAACGAGTTATGGTGTTCTTTGCTGGCAATGCGTTTTAGGAATAACAGCGCGGATCCCGATCTGGCTGTCTGATGAGCTGCAGGTGTGGATCTGGGGGTCTGCCATGAGCTGCAGCGCGGGGCAGGTGGGCCAGGTGGGCTGTGTTGTTCCGCGGTTGAGTCGGGAGAGGGTCCTGCTGTGCACGGGGTGTGCTGGGTAGGGGTGCACGGCACACTGCTGCAGCAGCACTGCCCGCCTGGCTGCCACGTGCGGCTCCCACCTCCGTCGCTGCGTCCGTCCGTCCGTCCCTGCCGTATGTGGGATACAGGCTGTGTACCCGGGGCCCCCGGCTCAGGGCGGAGGCACGGAACTGAAATTGCTTGAAGTCTTGGCAATGTGCGCTCATGTTTTCCTTCCTCTTGCGTTTTCTGCCGAGCGTTTCACATCCTCTTTGTTCCGAGATGGGCGCTGGGTGCGCGGGACGCGTCGCTGCGGGGTGCAGCCATGCTCCAAATGTTGGGTCAGCGCCGGCCCCGCTGCTGTGTCACACCTTTCCCGTGGGTTTCGTGGGGCTGCTCTGTGGTTGCCATGTGTGTGCCCTGCGGGAGGGTAGAGGTGGTGCTGATGTGTAGGTCGGTAGCTTCACTACCATTAATGACAATCCAGAAGGCTGAAACAAGGTTCACTTATAGGACTGCTCTTGCAAAACGCCCTATGGTGTCCGAGCACCTCTGGCTGCATGTGTCTGTGAGTGCAGATAAACCCTGCTTTTCTCAGTGCAGATCTGCCCTGCTCCCATTGTCTCCCTTCTGTGTGCCCCGGCATGGAGCTGACCTGCTTTTCAGCGCAGCGAGTCCCTCGTCCTCCCCCGTGCACCAGCCATCAATTATTCAGAAAGTTTTGCAAACGCAGAGACCTGAAGTGAGACATGAATAATGCACTTGGAGCCTCACGCACCCAACTCGTTCTGCTGTTCTCCGTCACAGGAGCTGCGTGCCCGCACTGCTGACACTCTGTGCCCCTTCCCGTGTCCCCTGCGGGGGCAGTGTCCCATGGTGGTTGGGGCTGTCAGCTCCCTGCACTATGGGGCCCTGGGTGAGGGTGGCAGCCCTGTGCCTGGCCGCCTCGTTCTGTCTGCTCCTCCCTCCCCCAGGCGGTAATTTGAAGGCACCTGACTGGTCCTGTTGTGCCGTCTGGAGATGCCAGCTCTGTCATTGCAGAGTGATGGCTGTGCCAGGGGGAGCAGGGCTGGCACTGCCACAAGCTCTGTGCACCCAGGTTCCAGCCTGGGTGTGTGCAGCTCCATGGTGCCCTTTCTTGTGCTGCTCCCTGCGTCTGCCCAGTAGCATTTAGCAAATGGGAGTTTGGTGCAAAGCTTGCACCCTGTGCTCCTCTGTGAGTGTGTGCACCGGGGGCACCGCTGTGCACAGGGGCTCTTCCACAGCTGCCGTGCAGCTTAACAATCAAAACAGGGCAGTTGTGATTTCCTCTCTCATCTTCAGGGAGAGCTTTGCCCGCCTGTTGTGTGCAGTGTAGGCAGAGGTGTGTGGCTGTGGTTCTGTCTCACAGCAGCCTCCATCGGGTGCTCGGTGTGTGCTCTGCAGTGTGCTGTGTGGCTGCTGCACTGTGCCTGGGGCTGTGCCTGGAACCAAAAGTGAAACTTTCTGCCATTGTTCAACCCAAGCAATTAACTTCATTTGATATAAACAGGGCTTTTTATGGGAATAAGGAAATGTTTCAGACTCCATGAACCCAGCTCCAAATCACGCTGCTGGAGGTGTACACCTGGGTGAAGGCTTTGCACCCTGGGTGCTGCCTGAGCAAAAGGCCCTGCGCTGAATGTGGGGTGAAGAAACCCAAACCCCTGCTCTGATGGGCTTCATCCCTTCTGCTCTACTCCTCTGTGGAGGAGGCTGTACCAACCCAAGCCCTACATATGGGCTGGGGGGAGGAGAGGCTGAGATGCAGGGCTTCAGCCCTGACCTTTCCAGCATGGGCCCTTATCTTTGCAGGTGGAAGCAGTAATAATTGGAGATGCATTCATGGCCAGGAGACAGCTTTCACCTCTTGTGGATTCAGTTTTGAAGGAAAAGGAGCACCGTGCTTTCTGGATACTAAAAATGAACCCTGTGGGGTTGGTACTGGGGTTGGGTTGGGTCGGCTCTGACTGTGCCCTGGCAACACTGCTGGGATGTGGCACGGGCAGCCCAGGTGTGGGCACGTAGGGTACCATGGGCTGTGCTTGGCCCCCTCAGCTGGAGGGGACCCGGCTCTATCCTGCCCAGTGTTCTTGGTGGCACTGAGGCTTAGCATGAGAGCTCTGTGCTGCACGGCTGCTTTTATCCTCCGTGTCCTTCTGATGCTCCAGCTCCATTATTCACCCAATTCCTATTTTAGTGCTGTAATTGCAGCAGGTGGTGGCATCTCGTGCTTCTGAAGTCTGACTGCCTTCTCTGGATCTTTCTCTGGCAGTGCTATGGATTCCTGCTCTGCTGGGGTTTGTGCTGCCTGCAGCCCATGGGATGTCGTGTGTCTTGGCCCTAAGTGATGCTGCTCAGAGCAGCAGAGCATCCCCAGCGGGCATCCAGAGTTATGTTCTCTGTATTAATACCACATCCACGCATTGAGAGCAGTGCATCTGTTCCAGCTCCCCAACCTTCAACAGCCCCGTGTGGGGAGGAAGGTGAGCCCTGTCCCATCTCACTGCATGGAATGCCAACATCAGAGCACCCAGCACGTGGCCATGAGGGCATCCTGCACCGGTCTGAGCTGCGAGACGTGGGACTTTGTTTGTTCTTTTTTCCAGATGAGTTGTTTCTGATTTTTCTGCTTCATTCCTGCAGTGAAGGTGCAGCTTTGCAGCAGGCCCCAGCCTGGGGGCTCAGCCGTGTCAGGGTGGATTTTCCACCTCCCTGTCCTCTCCGAGGGCTGTGGGGAATGCTCGGTGTGGCAGCAGTCTGTGGTTGGCAGCTCGGGGCTGGAGCGCCTTTGCCTCTTTTGCATGACCTGCGTGGCTCGTGTAGCCACATACTTAGCAGTTTGTCTTGAATTTTATTCAAATGAGATGTAGTACAACTAATAATACTTTGCTTCACTTTCAGCACAACTTGAAGGCTCCTCCTCTGCCTCCCTGGTGGAGGGGAGCAGCAGGAACGTGCCCTGCTCCGGAGGTGTTCGCTGCTGCTGAGATCTCTGCTGTGAGTTTTGGATGAGTTGCTGTGCAGCCGCTGTCAGCTCCGCAGGGCCGGACACCAGCACGTGTGTCACAGCCTCATTCATTTGGGCAGCAGAAAGGCTGCAGCTGCTGACTGATGCTGAGAAGGAGTGCTTGGACACAGCCTTCCTGCTGCCAGGTGCTGCGTTTGCTCAGCTGCACGTCACGGTCCAGGGGCAGTGTCCTCTGCTTGGGCATCCTCGGCCCCTCCTGACACAGGGCTCGTGGGTCCACCCTGCAGGGACCCTGGTGCTCCCTGTGCCCCGTCCCGTGGTGTGGCAGCACTCTGCGTTGTCCCAGAGGCGCTGCTGCACTGGGGCTTTGCAGCAGAGGAGGAGGCTGCTGAGCATCAGGGTCTGGACAGGCAGCAGAGTTTGAATTTGTGAACTCATTTCTTAAACTGCCCTGGGATGCAGCTCCCTGACAGGGCTCTGAACCTGGAGGCGTGCGTTGAGATGCAGTGGTGCGGTGGTGTAAGGGGTTGAGCTGCTGTCCCTGCTCAGGGAAGTGCTCATTGTGTTTTGGGGGGTGAAATGCAAGCTGCACGTGGCTGGATCCAGGAGGAGAGTATGGGGTGCAAAGTTGGAAGGTGCTGCTCCTTCCTGCAGCAGCAGGTCCTGCTGTGCTCCTGGCATGCTGTGCACCTGTGTGCAGAGGCAGTTCTGCAGGGCTGTGGGTGCACCGCTGCAGCCGATCTCCGCTCCCGCCGCGCAGAGCACTGCACTACCTGTGTGCTGGGGGAGGTGGGCTGGGCTGGGCTGGGGGCGTCAGTACTGACGCTGAATTGCGTGCAAGGAAATGCCGTTTCCATGGCGGTGCCGGGGCTCTGGCACGCAGCCCTGTGCTCTCCTGCCCCACGGCTCCTCCCTGTGCCACATCGCCCGGTGTGGTGAGATAAGGCCGGCACAGTGCCAGTGCCTGCTGCCCGCCTGGAGCAGTCCATCACCCGGTGCCATCAGGACTTGTCTCCAGGCTGGGGGCATCCTGCCGGGCTGCAGCACGTGGGTGAGCAGAACTGTGCTTTTTGAGGTCCTCCCTGTGGAGGTGGAGAAGTGACCGTGCGCCCTTCTGCTCCTGCATGGGCAGCCCGAAATCCTGCTGTGCCCCTCCCCGGCCCCAGGCTGGGCTCAGTGCGGAGCTGCTGCCCTCTCAGCCCCGTGCCTGGTTCGCTCCGCACCCCATTGCTGCCCATCCTGAGCCAACAGGGGACTCCCGGAGCAGCCCTCCTGTTCGAGGTGCAGCAGAGGCGGTGTGCCGGGGCCTGAGCTGCGCTGCTTCTGGTTCCGAGCCCTTTGGGCAGCCCTCCTGCTTCCCTTTGGCAGTGCCAGCAGCTCGCCCCACAGGAGGCTGCGCTGTGCCAGGTATTCATCGCTACTTACGTTTCTGCTTTTTTTTTCCCTTGATGTGTTGGTTTGAAGCACAACCAAACGAGCTGGTTTCATGTGCAGCGTGATGAATAGATTTAGCGTGACCCATTGTGGGTGGGGAGTGGAGAGAAAGCGGGGGGAGTTTGTTCTGAGCTGCGCACAGCTTGTTCGCCTCACTGCTGCTCCGCGTGAATCATCATCTCCCCTTTCCTCCGAGCATGTGAGGAGCTGTCAGCGCAGCCACGGCGCCTGTTTTTCCCCGTTTTCCTGGCACATTCCCTCCGTGCTGTGAAGGCATTTCCACCTGTTTGCGTTAATTGCTCTGTGCCGAAGCTCTGTGGCTCCGTGTGGTGCCGGCAGCAGGCACGTGCTCCTTGGGGCTGTGCAGCCCAGACGGTCCCAGGGTGTGTGGAGGAGCAGGGCGCTGTGTTTCCCTGCAGGCCGGGTGATGCCCGTCCTCGTGGGGCTGCAGGTCACAGTGCTGCACGCATGGACTGTGCGGGGCAGGGAATGCAGCATGGGAAGGGGATGCTGTCTGTGTTAATGCCAAGCTCATTTCTCGCCGGGGTTTATGCAAAGCACGCGAGCCCCTGAGCCATATGGCTGCTGTGGCACACACGTGCTGTGCCCGGCGGCGCTCAGGAAGGGGCTGCAGATGCCGCTTCCTCTGTGCTCGCTGCCATTCGGGCACGCGGCGTTTGTGGCAGGCTGGCAGGGCTGTGTCAGCTCGCGTGCGCACCCTTTGCTGTGGTCTCTTTGCTAATTTTAATCTCCTCGCTGTGTCTTTTTTCCTGGCTCTGTTGGAGAGGCAGCGTTTTCTTGCAGCTGGAGCTCCCGGGGAGGCGGCGGTGGCCCCAGCTGTTGTTTGGTGGCCACGCTGTCCCCGTCTGCTGGGGACCTGCCAGCGGTGGGGACATGACGAGCTGCCCTGCCAGCCCGGCCTGGCGGCTCCGTGTTTGTCCTAAAGACAAAAATGCTGCCTTTGTTCCGGGCTGCAGCGGGGAGGAATCTCTTTTGAAGAGATACGCACTGTTTACCTACAGGCAGGCAATAAATAGCTCATAAAACTGCTGGGAAATACAAACTTTTTTCCAGGGGTGGGAGCTCCGGCGCTGCATGTGCGGTTCCCCGCAGTCACTGCTGCAGGCTCTGCTGTCGTTGGTGAGCGCAGTAACGCAGCCGATGGTGTGGGGCTGCTGTGCTGTGCTGTGCACAGAGTTGTTCCCTGCTGGAGGCTGTGGGACCTCATGGGGAAGTGCAAGGGAGTCTGTGCAAAGTGTGTAACTGTGGAGTGACCTGGGTGTGCCCGCTCAGCAGTGCTTGAAACAATAATGCTTTTCCTTTGCTGCTTTTCTGTAGTTGAACTGCTGTCTGTCCAGAACGGTGCCCTCGTTGGATACTGGTTGCTTAGCGATGCTTTAGGAAAAACACCACGTTGCAGAGCAGAGCTGTTCGGTGGTATCGCCCTGCTGCCCTCCGCAGCCGCATTGCCCCACGCGTGCAGTAGGGGTGGGCAGAGCGCGGCCCTTCCTGCTGCTTGCAGGATGTGGGGCCGGAGGGCCGTGCCTTGGGTTGCCGGCTGTGCGTCACTGGGTGTCCCGCTCACCTCCGTGCCGTGGTGGCATCGGGGTGCTGGGGGAGCTGGGCTTATGCCGCGTCCTGGAGCTCAGCTCAGTCCTGGGCTGCCCATCGTGCTGTGCCTCTGTGGGCTCTGCTGGTACTTTGCGTATTTTTTTTAGGCTTTTTCCTTCTGTTGAGGCAGGAACAATTGACTCATTCGTCAGGGACGTTTCCGTGAGCGCACGGTGGGATTTTTTCCTGCTCTTTGGTGAAGAAGCACCGGAGGCGAAAGGATTTCCGTGAGCTCCCTGGGAGGAAGGGGAGGCTGCTGTGGGGCTGCTGACCCCACACTGTGCTGGGATGCGGCCCCTGCCCTGGCACTGAGGGCTCCCCGGTCCCCGCTGGTGGCTGCCCGGCTTTTGCCCCTCTCTGAGCTGGGATCTGGGACAGCTCTGTTGCTCCAGCCCCTTGCCCCAAAGGCACCCCGATGCTTCGGCACCTGCCTCCTGAGAAGTCAAGCAGGCTCCCTGCCAGGCCAGCTATTAACAAATTAGATTTAATAACAAACTAATCCAAATACGTGGCTGCTGCCTGGGGTAATCTGCTCCCACACATGGTGTCTGGTCGGGGGCTGTGACAAGGGACGGGCCCCGAGTGCCGAGATGCTGCCAGCGCTGTGCTCGGGCTGCCCCGCTCGCCCGTCTGTGCTCCTAATGGTTATTAACGTGGTCAGGAGCAAATTTCTTTTGGATTAGTGTCCTGTAAATTGATTAACTGTCTCAGACAGAGCATTTTATTTTAATGAAATGTGATTCCCGGCTCCAGCCAATGAATTATTACATCAATGAGGGTCAAGTAACCTGCACTGTTTTTGTGAGTTATTCTTCCAGGTTTTACGAAGAGAGAAACAGAAGGGGCTCAGGGGAGGAATGAGCAGTGGCTGAGCTGTGCGCTGCTCAGCACAGCACGGGGATGGGGAGGACTGGGGGGCACGGCGCCCTGCAGGCAGGGGGTGCAACTCTCGGAATGCTCGCTGCCCGACACGAGCCTGGAATGTCTGTCATAGCTTCAGGCTTGCAAATAGCAGACAGGAATGACATGATAGCTGTTTCCCTGTTTGCCCGCGCTGCTCTCGGTGCAGCACTGCTGTTCTCGGATGCCTTTTCCCAGCCCTGCTGGTGCTCTGGACCCGTTAGCGATGTGCCCTGGCATTTCTGGCAGCGTTCGGTGTGTTGTTGCCTGTGGAGGCACCCACCAGGGCAGTGGTTCTCCATTTCATTGCCGCTTCCCTGAATTCCCCAGGCACTCGAGCTGTCTCCAGGTTTGCTCTCTTGCCGTATCCCTCCCGTTCGGTGAGCACATCCTACATTTGCAGTTGCTTCCATTCCAGTCCCTCACCTGCTCCCACCTGTCTCCATGCCCGGGCTCAGCCCTGCAGCACGTCAGCTGCCAGACGCCAGCAGTTACTTACTGGTGAGATTACAGGTTAGGAAGGGGCTGGGGGGAGGGCTGCCATAAAACAACACCAGGATGTGAACAAAAATAAACACGGGGACAAGTGCCAGACGTGGAAGCCGGGCGGGGAAGTGGAGAGATTTGGTTGTTTTTCCCACCGTGTTCAACAGATACAAGGAGCTGGGGGTACTTTGTGAACCCCCGGTGTTTCCGATGGCATTGGGATCCCTGTCTGGGTGTGTGTGGTGGGAGCAGTGGGTGCTGCCATGAAGCACTGCCCTGGGGAGCTGCTGTGCTCATCCCCTGGCGCTGCAGGGCAGCCCTGGACGTGCTGCTTTGCTTCCTGTCATGGGGCTGTGTGGCCCAAAGGTGCCCACAGCAGTGTTGGCCTCTTTCTGGGTGCTGCAGCATGCTGGGCCCTGCTGTGGGAAGCAGGACATGCTTGTGCAGCCCTTGGTGCTTCACCCCACGAGTAACCTGTTGAGCACAGGAGCAGTGCTGAGCCATGCCATGCCTGCACCTGGTGCTCGTTTGGGTGCCGTTTGCTTTTGGAAGCCCCGCTGGCTGATTGCTGAGGGTTTCTAACCGAGGGTCAAATGGAGGGTTGATCCCCTGTGTGCCCTGACGTGCCGGTGTCCCCGCGGGGCTGGGTGTGCACCCTGCAGCTCCTCAGCTGCTGCGCGGCGGGATCTGTTCGTGGAGGTGCTGCTGGGGGTTTGCTGCAATAGGAGTTGTATGGGCAAATGGTGAGAAAGGCTGAGCAGGAAGGATGTGAGCTGCATGAGAGCTGCGCTTGGAGGCCAACGAGATCATCAGTGCGGGGATCGGTGAGAGGTCGGGGCTGGCTGGAATTCAGGAACAAGGAAGAGCGCTCTGATTAATGGTCGGTTTCCTCACATGGGATGGGAATGGAGGAGCAGCAAGTTCAGCGTGAGTGAAAGGAAGCGGTGTCTCACGTCGTGTGTGAGCGGAGCTGCTCTCAGGCTGCAGGGGGCTCCTGGGGCACAGCTCTGCGCAGCGCCCGGCAGCTGCAGGCTCAGTGCCAGCTTTGGGCCGCAGCAGCGGCTGCACGCTGAGAGCTGTGGGGCCGCCCTGCGTGGTGGTAATGCCGTGCTGCCCCTGCGTGCCGTGGGGTTTGCAGTTCTCCCTGCTGTTAATGTAGGTCAGTGAGGGTGGATGTAGGTGACATCTCCTGGGGCTGCTAAACCCAGCTCCAGCCCCTGCTGTCCCGCTGTGGGGGCTGGGCCCGATGTTTGCTGGGTTTATGCGCACAAAAAGTAGGGCACGTAGTTGGTAACTCAGCGGCTCTGATGTCCCGTGTGGCTGTTCTCTCCCTGGCTCTGTTCTAAATGAGTTTTGCACAGCTGCATCCCAGTGCCTCACCTTGTCCTCCACACTCAGGGGCTGCCTGTGCTGTGGCCGTGCTCACCTGCTGTCCCCAGCACTCCAAAGGCAGGCTCCTGCAGCGGCACTGCCAGGAGACCTGCCGTCCTCCTGGCTTCATTTCTCTTGCATCTTCAGTGCCCTTCATCGGGCATCTTGGAGAGCAGGGCACAAACATGCTGCGCTGGCAGCGCTCCCAAAGCTAGCGGTGCCATCGGTGCTGTGGGGTGAGGGCAGGCAGGGGCAGGGTGCTGTGCTGCGCTGCTGGGGAGCAGTTCTAGCTGTGCAGCCGGGCAGGCCTGCCAAAGGCTGACTTTGTTTTTTGTGAAGCGCAGAACTTTTATCTCTTAAAATACCATGAAAATAATTCATGTCTTCAGTGTGTTACTCAAATCTGATCTGCTATTTGAGCCCAGTCAATAGTCCCATTCATCCCACAATGGATTCTCTGTCCCTCTGGCAAACATTTTGCCGTATGAATCCACTCTGAGTGTGTGAAGCGAGGCATACGATGATGCATGGGCTGCAGAGCAGAGCAGTGTGCTCGGCTGCTCGGAGCAGAGGACCCAGCAGAGGCAGTGGGTGTGAATGAAAGCCAGGTCTCGGTGCCGCCGGTGCGTGCAGCCGTTGTTGTTGCAGTTTCTCCCATCGCCTGGCCTCAGGGCCTCCATAGGAGGATGTGCTGCCTTGTTTTAAAGGCAGCAAAGTCCGGACAGCCGTCGCTGAGAGGATGCTCTCTGAGCTCTGAATGCAGTGCAGCCTCTCCTGGCGGGGCTGTGAGGGCTTTGGCTGCGTTCCCAACGGCGCGGGCTGGGGGTGAGCAGCACAGCTGTACCTGCGGGGCTCTGCCCCCGGCACGTGCACTTTCCCTGCCTCAACACACCGACCCCTCTTCTCTCTGTGGTTTTTATTTTGAGTCGAGCGGTGAACCAAAGGCAGGACCTGCCAGCAGCTGTAGTCCCACACTAAATCACTGATTAACCGCAGCCGCCCGGCGGATGGGTTGTTTATTAAATGAGTCATGGCTAATTGTGATGACAGCTGTGTGGGGTCCCGGCCTGGCGTGGGCCCCGGGGCTGTGGGCTCCCATGGGATCAGGGCTGCGGCTGTCCTGCAGTGAGCACAGAGCTGTGAGCCCCGGCCCTCGCCGTGCTGCTGCCAGGAAGGGCTCCTGCATTGGGCTTCCAGCCCCGTGCGGATGCAGCGCGGATCAGACCCAGCTTTGAAGCGAGATTATTTTCAGTGGGTGTGTTTGGTCTCCGTGCCAGGACGATTGCTGCTGAGATGTTCCAAGAAGTCCCTCATGGGCTCTCCTGATGCTGCTCTGCTCACGCAGTCCTGGGCCCAGCCCCGGGCAGAGGGGAGGGCTGCGGCTGCTGGGAGCTGCGGGGCAGCCTCGTGCCGCTCCAATGGCCCTCAGAGCCCCGCAGGGCAGCACTGCTGGTGGGGTCGGCTGGGGTGGCTCCCCGGCCTCTTTCTCCTGCAGAGCTGCGGGGCAGCACTGAAGCACCGGAGCCCTTGGCTGTTGGAGGGGCTGTCTGTGCAGGACTTGTGCCCCAGCGATTGTTAATGGTAACTGGCAGATAGGTTGGGAAGCAGATGCTATTTTGTTTTGAGAGGCTGGAAGAAACGTGTCGGCGAGGGAGCAGCTGGTGGTTTCCAGTCTGTGTAGCTGTCGGTGAGCACTGTGAGACCAGCAAGAGACAGGTTGGGTGTGGGCGTTCTTAGTAGGAAAAAATTCAGGTTGGATATTAGGAACAAATTACTCTCCAGAGAGCAGTCAGCACCGGCACAGCTGCCCAGGGGGCGGGGAGGCACCGCCTCAAAGCGCTGCAGAGCCGTGGGGATGTGGCATTGGGACGTGGTCTGTGGGCATGGTGCTGGGTTGGACTTCTGGATCTGAGAGGTCCCCTCCAACCTTTGTGGTTGTGTGGTTGGTGTAGCCAGGTGAGGAGTGCTTGTGCTGGGATGGGCGGCGCTCCTCGTGGCAGCAGCAGCAGCAGCAGCAGGGTGAGGGCA
The DNA here is from genome assembly GCF_016699485.2 of Gallus gallus. NCBI lineage: Eukaryota > Metazoa > Chordata > Aves > Galliformes > Phasianidae > Gallus > Gallus gallus. Next base: position 16,903,412 of record NC_052544.1, read on the forward strand.
GTAGGGCTGGAAGCAGCCCCTGCGCTGCCAGGACCCTCTTGTAGGGCTGTGCTGGGGCTGCCTGCCCCGTCCGGCCGAGCTGTCTGCTCCCCGGGGCAGGGGAGGAAGGGGCAGGCGGTGCGGTTCCTGTTGTCCGAGTGAGCATTAAATATAGATTATTGAGCAATTTTCTTCAGAGGAAGTGTAGCAACGCCGCTGTGAGTGAGCACAGTGGGGGTGAGTGCTGACCCTGCTATGCTGCATGCAGCCCCAAACCGTCCCCGTGCTTCTGCCCCCCGGCAGCACTGCGGTGTTTCCCGGCTGGGAGCCGATGCTGTCCTGCAGGAGCTCTGTCTGCTGCCTCTGAGTGCCACAGGGCCGGATGGGGCTTTCCTTGTGCTGGGGGTGGAGTTCTGAAATCGGTTTCTACGTTCTATAAACTCCCTGTTGCAGTATTTCCACATGTCCTGGGGAGGGGCTTCGTGTTTAGGAAACGGGCACTCCAGTCCCCATACGGGAACAGAAGGTGCTTCCCAGAAGGGTGATGTGGGCGATTCCTCGCGATGGTGGCGGTGAGGAGGTGGCACTGGGACAGCAGAGAGGGCAGAACCCCCAGGCTGGAGGGCTGTTGCCCAGTGTGCTTTTGGCCCCTGTGAGCTTTGCAAGGAGCTCTGCGGGCAGGGATGAGCCGAGCTGTTCATGACTTGCCCTTGGCAGCTGTGCCTCTGAGGATGCTGGCAGCCTTGCTGGCGGGACCTGGGCACAAAGGCAGCGCGGAGATGTCTGGCACCATGGGTGGCACCACCGGGGAGTTGCACTCAGGGCTTGGTGCAGCACTCAGGGCTTGGTGCAGCACTCAGGGCTTGGTGCAGCACTCAGGGCTGCCGGGAGTGATGGACATGGCTGGTGGTCCCTGCTGGGGGTCCTGGCTGGGGCCGTGTGCCCCACACGTAACTTGTGGATACTCACAGGCTCTTCCCTGTCGCTTGGAGCTCTCCGTAGCCTGCCACTGGGATGGGGCTGCTGCAGCCCTGCCAGCCTGCCCATGGCCCTGTCTTCTGCACTGCATCAGCAGGGTCACCGCCGCCTCCTTCCTCGCCGCCCGTCCCCAGCTGCCTGCAGCTTTCTCCCATTCTGGCACCCTGTCTGAGCCATAACCCTCTTCCAGGAAGGGCAGAGTTCTCACCAATGGGAGCGCTACTGTAGCTGTTCCTGTAAACGTTTGAGCTGGTAACCCCGTATTACAGTAACAAGCCAATACATCACTTTTTAAAGGGCATTTTATTTGGATTCCTTGTTGCCATAGTTACGCAGCTGGACCTCCAGCACGCAGTGCCTGTGCCTGCTTCCTCTCAAGTTGGCTTTGCTGGGGAATCACCCTGCTGCCTGTCCTGAGCACCCGGGATGGGGATGGAGAAGGGAGAGGAACTCACAGCAGATGAGGGAGAGTGTGGGGCAGGAGCTGTCCTTCTCCAGAGCAGGGAGAGGACAGACAGATGGAGAACTCTGGTGGCTGTGGTTCAGCCATCATTTTAGCACAGTGCATAGCAGACTGCACTGACCCGTATCGGCAGCCCAGGTGCATGCCCGGCCAACGCAGTGCAGAGGGGCTGGGATGAGCTCCAGGTGCCTCAGCAGTGTGCTGTGCCTTTGCTGTTCGCAACTGCTCTTGTTCTCAGGTGAACGTTGCACTTGCTTTCCAATTGCTTCTGTTGTGCCAGAAGGAAGCCTTAGGGAGAGGGGAGTCCTGCTGTGGCGCTGGAATTTTTTGCTTTGGTCTGCCTTGATGGCATACAAAAGGCACTGCACGGCAGCATGGCAGATTTCTGATGTGAGGACACGTGCTGGGTGCCTGCCTCGCTCCCAGGGTCTTTGAAGAAGCTGTGTTTTGCCAGCTGGGGTTTACTTAGAAATGCTGATGTGAGGAGCAGAGAGTACAGCCAAGCGCCCCGTGCCGCACTGCAGGGGGTGTTTGTGGGCACAGGAAGGGTTCAAGCGCTGAGCAGCAGTGGGGTCGTGTGCCAGCATCTTCTGAGGGGAGTCTGCTGGTAGGATTTGGGTTTGGTGAAGCTGTGGCCAGGCTGCTGGGGGTGTCCCTGCGGGTGCTCGGCCTCGCTGCTGCTCTCTGAGCTGGTGGGCAATGGCCATGGCAGGAGCACCCCACGCAGTGCCCGGACCCCCAGCCAGCTGTGCTGCTTGGGCTGTGGGGTTTTTCTGCCTTTGTGGTGGTCTTACCTCATTCTTTGGTCAACTGACAAAGCCAGCCAGAGAAGTTGGAGGCAGAACGTGTGCAGGCCAGGTTTGACTCATGTGCGTGGGGATTTTGCTCATGCATGAGGGAGGGCAGAAGTTTCTCTCCAGTTTTTGTAGGATTTTGTTTGCTCTCATGCCTGGGGAAAACACAGGCTTGAGTCAACCCTTCCCTCCCAACACAGTGCTGCAGTGCTTGTGTTCCTTACACAGGAGGAGTTTTCCCCAGAATTATGATGGACAGTGGGATGTGAGGTGTACCAATGGGGTACACTGGTACCCCATCTGAGCCCCTGGGTGCTGCCCAGCCCTGTTTCTGACTAAGCTCACTGCTGTTTTTAGCAGCTGCTGCAACACAGTGCCTTGGTTGTGTCACTCAGTGAGCGGCTGGGAGTGACTTTCCTTTATCACTGCAGCGCTGGGGGTTATCTCCTCTCTTGGCCTCTCCCATGCCTATTTATAAGTGCTGCAGACCAGTGCAAAAACGTCTTGGGTTTGGGCTGCCCCTGCCCAGCCTGCAGCAAGGGGACAGCAGCCGTGGTCAGGGTGTCTGCAGCCCAAGTGTGGCTGGGGTCAGCGTGGAGCCAGCAGAGAGGAAATGGCTCCTTGAGTCATTAGCGTCATCTCCTCCTTAACATCCTCCTCCTTACCATACCACAGGAGCAGGGGGCTGTGCTGCCCTGGCTGAAGCCTCTGAGCCGCCCTGGGGTACGGCTGGGTGCTGTGCTGGGGGTTCTGCTGCACACCCTGGGCTGCGCCAGTGCTGCCCTCTGACATTGTGGTGTCAGCATCCGATCCATAGGGCTGGCGGCAAACCTATCATCCCCAGTATCTCCTGGAGTACCCCCAGCCACTGAGCCCTGCTGTCCATTCCTCATTGCTCTGTGGTCCTGCTGCCTTAGGAGCACGTTGTGCTGGGTGCAGCTTTGCTCCTGGGCTGAGTTGCGGGCAGGATTAGCCCTGGGGATGGAAGCGGGCGCTGGAGGAGCAGCTTTAGTGCTTGGAGAAAGCTTTCAGCTCCCTCATCCCGCCATAGAAGCAGAATGTTTGGATTCTTCCACAGCTCTCGTTTGTGTTTGGTCGTGTTTGCTCCACTGCCTGGAGGAGCAGTGTTTGTGTGCACGTGCGTTTTCATCCTCTGCCCAGAAAGGGAAAGGCTCCCTGGATGTTGAGAACACGGAATGAAATGCGTGGGGGATTTAGCATGGCCGGAGTCCCCGTGCTGCTCCAGAACAAGTTCCTGTCAGGCCTGTGGCTTTGTGGTTCCTGAGGATGTGTGTGCAGGGTTATGGGGCCGGTTCGAAAAGCCAATCCTGGATCCGCTCAGGTCATCGTGAGTAATAACTTAATAGGATTCTGCTCTTGGAGAGAGTCTGTGACTTGTAAAGCAGTCGTTCTCTGCATTAGTGCCCGTAAGCGGAGCCGTGCTGCAGCGGGGCTGTGTGCTGCCCAGGTGTGGGAGCAGCTGCAGCAGGGCTCGCTCTTCAGGGCAGCGCGGAGCCGTCAGCCCTCACCTCTGGTGCCTGCCCTGCACGGGGGGCCCTTGGGTGTAACCCTCCTGGGGGGCGGGTGGGACGCTGTGCCGGGCTGTTCCTGTGCTGACATCTGCGTTTCCCCTCACAGATCTGTCGTCGGCCAAGCGCAAGTTTGCAGATTCCCTCAATGAGTTTAAGTTCCGCTGCATCGGCGATGCTGAGACAGACGATGAGATCTGCATAGGTGAGAGCTGGCGGTGGGCTGGTGGGGGTCTGACTGTGCTGCCAACCCTGAGCAGAGCAGTGCATGCGAGGGACAAACACAGACACGGAGGGCCCCAGAGGTTCGCCGGGGCTGTTCCCCGCTCTCTGGAAGCATTGCATTTCTCCTTGTTCATCAACTTCAGAGCCTCCGGTAGGAGAGCAGTTGTAGCTGCTCTCCTGAAGTCTACCTCTGCCAGATAAGGAAGGAGGAAAACTGCCCATATCTGAAACCCATATCTAGGTTATTTTTTGCCCTTTCATGTGTGAGGGTAAGGATCTGGAGATGTAGTCATGGCTAGAGGCACTGCCGGTGGCTGTGGTTTGCAGGAGGGGCGCACAGCCTGACTGCATGGCTGCAGGACGTCCAGGCACCCACTGCAGGGCTATGGGTGAGCACTCAGGGCTCTGTGAGGCTCTGGCAGGGCTGCACCCAGCATCTCCTGGTGCCAGGGAGCAGCTTTACCTGCTTTGCTCGGTGTTACCCTGTGTCTGCCTGGGCTGGAGTTCATTGTGTATGTATGTAGTCTGGAGCCAGCAGAGCAAATGAGCTTTAGTCCTGATTTTCTTGCTGATTTGTGCTTGTCTCTTGGCCAAAATAGTTTTCTCATCCAAGTGAGGCTCTGTCTCAAATGCGTGCTCTGTGCCTGCTGCCCTCGAGTGTTATTTCCTGGCACATTTGGGGCAGGCCCCGTTCACCTCAGTGCCCACAGCAGCCAGCCTGCCTTAGGAGCTGCTGGGCAGCAGGAGCCAACCTGAGCAGCAGCGAGTGCTAGAAATGTGTTGCTATGGCTACTTGGAGGTTCAGAATGAAAAAAGAAAATACTGTTAAATTCTGCAACGCTCTGTGTGTCCCTTACAGCCAAGTCCCTGCAGGAGTTTGCCACAGTGCTGCGGAACCTGGAAGATGAGCGGATGCGCATGGTATGGCCCTGGGAGTGGGGAGCGTGGGGGTGGAGAGCGGGTCTGGTAGCAGCACTTCTGCTCCCTTCTGGCCCCTAATCTGATGCCCAGCTGGAGGAGGGTGAAGTGTGTGGGTTCTGGTGGGCGGTGATGGCAGTTTGTAGGGAGGGATCCTTGGTACAGCAGCCCCAGTGCTGGTGTGTCTGCGGGGGCTGAGCGGAGAGAGGTGGTCAGCAGCTCAGCTCTCAGCTCTGAGTGGGACACAAAGTGCCTGTGTGCACGGTGCTGCCAGCTGGGGACCACAGGGTGACTGTGTCTGTGTCCAACAGATTGAGAACGCCAGCGAGGTGCTGATCACACCGCTGGAGAAGTTCCGCAAGGAGCAGATCGGGGCTGCCAAGGTAGGTGGCTTTGGCCTCGCATCACTGTTGGGTCTGCGAACCTCTGCGTGGCTCGGGGCAGAGCTCAGAGCTGCCTGGTGCTGTCTGGGACCTGGAGTGCCACAGGGACGGGCTCTGCTGGCCCCGGGTGTGGGAGGGAGACAAGGACGATCCGGCTTACATAAAGTGCCTTGGTGTTTTCTGGTTCACCCTCAAGCAAGTAATGCACCAACGTGAGCTGTTGGCCAGCAGTTACATTTTTTTTTCTTCCTCCAAACCAGAAGTAATGTTTTGCAAGGTGAGTCCTCAGTCTGACTTCTCAGTCACCTGAAACCTTTCAGTTCTGCGCTCACCCAGCCCCGCTGCATTGCAGATCTGGGCACTGTCTGGCAGGGCGAACCCGGGAACACACCCGTGTGTCCCAGGCTGCTGTGGGACAGCCTGTCCCTGCCCGCCTTCCTTTCCTGCCTTTGTTCTGGAATTCGAAGTGCTGCCTGCGGCTCTGCTGTTGTTATAACAACCTGCTGCTGCCAGCAAGGAGCACGTGCCAGCCAGCCGGGCTGTTTGCATTGCAGCGGTGTGCCCTGTCCCAAGATTGCTCTGGTTTGACTTGTGCAGCTGGAGGAGAAAAACCTCCAGGGGGATCCTGCAGAAGCGCCAGCTATTGGTGTGCTGGGCTCTGTGGGTACACGGGGCAGGGACTCGCTGCCTTTGAGGCACAGGTTGGATGTCTCCTGGCTGGGCAACCTGGGAGCGCAGCTCTGCACGATGCTGCTTTTAGCCCAGAAGTCAGCCCAGCTGTTCCCTCTGCGCCCTGGTGCCGGTGTGTTTGGGGTCGCAGCGTGCCGGATGGCTGTCTGCGAGAGCTGAGAGCTGTGCACATGGCATAGGACTGCTGTCCTGCCCCACGCAGGGCTGTGGGGTGGGCGCTGCTGCCGGTCCCTCTGCAGCACCTCGTGGCTGCCAGTCCGGCGTCCCATCACTGCCTGCAGCTGTGCGGGGTGGCGGTGCCTTGGAGCTGTGCACAGCTGGGTAATGAGAAGCAGATGAGGGAGCTGCTCCCTGCTGCTGCCTCCCTCCACTGTCCAACTTGGGCTCTTCAAAGCGTGTCTGCTCTGGGTGTGGCTTTAGGGCTGCTATCAGTTTTTGGAACAAACTTTAAACAAAGCCAGCTGCGTGGCCTTGCGCAGGCATCTCTGAGCAGAGGGTTAAGGGCAGGAAGCTGTCTGAATGCTGGGCTGGGGGCTGCTGCCTGTGCTCCCACGTGGGTCCCGTGGGCGATGCCCTCAGCGTGCTGCTGGGTCTCCTCGGCTCTTGTGCTGCTGCTGGATCCAGGCTCACACTGTTTGTTCTGTTCTGCAGGATGCCAAAAAGAAATATGACAAGGAGACTGAGAAGTACTGTGGTGTCCTAGAAAAGCACTTAAACTTGTCTTCCAAGAAGAAGGAATCCCAGCTCCAGGAGGTGAGAGCAACCTCGAGTTTTCAGTGTCTAGCAGTAATCGTGCTGAGCTTTTTGAATACTTCCTGCATCTTCTAGCGTTGGTTTTCTTGGCTATAAGCTGCTTTTTTTCCCATGCTGGCTGTGAGTGGCAGGTTTTTCCCTCTTCCTTTAATCAAAGGGGACAGAGCTGTTTTGGTGAGTAAGTCAGAGAGATCCCAAAATGGATAGCAATCAAAAAGGATAGAGAGCTTGTAATTAAAGAGTGTAGCAGTAGGGAACTGGTTCTGCTGCAGGCTTCCCGTGTGCCATAACAAATCATGTGTGTCTTTATTCTCCTTCTCTGGAAGTGGCTGCGCTGGCTTTGAGCTTCGTGGGAAGAGCGATCAGGCTTAGTGCTTCTAAACTGCTTTAAGAGCCTGTTACTTGGGACGTAGTTTGCAGCCGTGCCAAATGCTCTTACTGGATGAGCACCCTGCGTTTGCAATCACTTCTTCCATGTCTGGAATTCCTGAGCTGCCCAGGGCTGGGGCGGGCCCTGCACTTCTGGGCTGAGTGCTGGAGTGTCACCGAGGGCTCGGTGGGCACAGTGGTGATCTCTGCGCTGGGGCAGCTCAGGTGTTGGTGGCTCAGCTGTGTGCAGACCCCGTCTGTCTCAGGAGAGCAGATTGGTGTGGCTGTGACACAGTCATCTTCCACCAGATCAGGGCTGGAGAGGGGTCTGCATTGGGGCTGACGTGCCTGGCTGCCCTGGCAGGGACGTTCTGGGTCTGTGAGCACTTTGCTTCGTGGCAGTATCCCTACATCCCAGCAGGTGCAGCGCTCCACTCTTGTGGCTCTCCCGTAACCTTTTAAACCCATGTTCTGGTTCATGTTTAAAATTCTAAGGTGAGAGACTGGAGTGGAAGGATTTCTTTCCGGAGAATGCGCCACTTGTGGCTGCAGCGGTGTTTCACAGAGCTGTGATGTGATGTCATGTCCTGCCCAGGGTACGAGAGCAGCACAGGAGCCAGGGCAGCTGAGTGTGGGGTGTTGGTGTGCTGTGCCATGCATGATGCTGTGTGTGGTGCTGTGCCATGCAGATGCTGTGTGTGGTGCTGTGCCATGCACGATGCTGGCTGCGTGCGCTGTGCGGTGCAGCGTGGGTTGCTGGTGTGTTTAGCAGTGCTGGCTGCTGGTGCCATCTGCTGGCATCTTCCACCCCACACTTTGACTTTTGCTACAAAAGCAGGAACCAGCTGCTGCTGCTCCTGGGTTCAGGAGTTGGGATCTTTCTCCCCTGAGACATTACAAAAAGCAGTCGTGGCAGATGTGCCCAGGAAGGTTGCTGATGAGATGGTAACACTTTAGGAAAACCAACACCAGCCATTTATTAGCAGCCTGAAGCCCTCTTAGATACCCGGACAGCCAGAGAGGAGGGTTTGTGTCAGGGCAGTTTGGTGTTTTATGTTTCCTAATCTCTTCCTGCTGTCCACATCTGGAAGGTGATGGTGGCCACATGTGTGACTGCTGCAGCAAAGCAAGAAGAGAATGAAACCATGGGAATTCTCTGCTGCTTTGGCTGCTGACCAATTAAATAACACCCTGAGTCTAATCTGCTGTTTAACTCCTGGCAAGGTTCTTTCGTTGCATCACATTTAGTGCTCGGTTTGCTGAAAACTCAGCCTCTGCACCACGGACACCCGGCACGAGTGCTGCAGGCAGGTCATGGGGGAAACGTTCCATTCCATGGCTGCGTCCCATGGAAAATCAGGAGTGAGCTGGGAAGGAGGCAGGGGATGCCTGCGTTCCTCACCCTGCTGTCAGTGCAGTGGCTCTGCTCCAGGCACACAGCGAGGCCCTTCTGCTGGCGAATATCCCAATTTCTGCTCACTTGTGCTTTATCTTCCAAGCAGAGGGTATGCCCAGTACGGAGCAGCCCTCACTGGTGGCATGGTGGGATACGTGTGTCCCTGCCTGGAGCCTGGGGTGCTGCTGGCAGCCTCTCGGTGCTCTGCTTTCCAGACACTGCAGAATTGCCTTTCATTGTCAAGTATGCGGCAACTTCTCGTTTCTCTCACTCTTAATTCGTGCTCTTCTACCCAGCTGTCAAGGAGGTGTGAACGTGAGTCATCAAAAACACTTTTTCAGCTGAAGAAGGAGCCTGTTCATGTGAATCAGGTTTCTATTTAATCACTGTGCCATCTGTCCAGCCCCAGACTGGTGTCTGAAGCTGAGTTAGCATCCCACGTGGATGTGCTCCCATCAGCCCCTGCTGTCCCCGTGCCATGGGGCTGTGCTGACCTCACGTTTCCTCTTTCATCCCCCGGTGCCTGCAGGCAGACAGCCAGGTGGACCTGGTTCGGCAGCATTTCTATGAGGTCTCCCTGGAGTATGTCTTCAAGGTGCAAGAGGTCCAGGAGAGGAAGATGTTTGAGTTTGTGGAGCCCGTAAGTGAACACCCAGCCCTTTTCATCCCACAAAGCTGCATTCCTGAGGGATGTGTTATTGTGTGAGGACTGACGGGGAGCCATGGTGGGGCATGGGGTGTCCCTGCTTCCCTGTTCCTGTAGGACAGGTTTGGGGACAGGGGCAGGAGATGTGCTTCGGGACAAGCCCCTGGTATGGGGCTCAGCCCCCCACACGCAAAGCGTTTCTTTGTACGTACTGTGGGCATCTCTGTTGTGATGGACTGGGCCGTGGGGCCTGCTGGCAGCTGCAAGGGGAATGGGCTTAAGTGGGGAAGAAAGAAAAAATAGAATCTGGAGAGACTTTCCCCTTTCACAGGGGAAAAGAGTGCCGGACCTGCACCTAGTTTTCTAGGACCTGCCTTTTGCTCAGTGCTGGATGCTCTGCTGCTCCTCTAGGAATCATAGAATGTACTGGGTTGGAGGGGACCCCAAGGATTGTCAGGTTCCAACCCCCTGCCACAGGCAGGGCTGCCAGCCACTAGATGAGTACTGGATCAGGTTGCCCAGGGCCCCATCCAACCCGGCAGAGGAGCACAGTGAGCGGGATGGGGGGAATTTGGGTATCAGTGGGGTCACTGGGGTTGATTGAAGCAGGAGGACAAACTGGGTTGGAAGAGGGAGCTTCACTGACAGTCTTGATTCATTTTGTCCCAACACAGCTGCTGGCCTTTCTGCAGGGGCTTTTCACCTTCTACCACCACGGCTATGAGCTTGCGAAGGACTTCAGTGACTTCAAGACAGAGCTGACCATCAGCATCCAGAATGTAAGTGTTTGTGTTGCCATGCCCTGTGCCTGTCCAGCAGAGAAAACACACACACGCTTTGGTAGGTTTTAATTGAGATGGTTTCTCTCTTTTTGTGTGTGTGCCCTCAAGCAAAGGGCTTGGCAGTGTCATGGAAGCGAATGCTTTGTTATAAATAACACTGTGCCATGCACATGGTCTGAACGGCAGCTCCTCTGTGTGGTGTCTTGGCCTTCCTGTGGGTGCTGCAGGGTGTGTTCCTGTTTGGATTTGCAGACAAGGAATCGCTTTGAAGGAACGAGGTCGGAGGTTGAGTCGCTGATGAAGAAGATGAAAGAGAATCCTCATGAGCACAAAAACATCAGTCCTTATACCATGGAGGGATATCTCTATGTCCAGGAGAAACGTAGGTGCTCAGGGCAGTGCGGTGGTGGGGGCTGGGGGACACTGCGTGCCGGGATATGGGGCACGAAGGCAAAGGTGTCAGAATGCAGAAGGTGGGAGGGCATCGGCCCTGTGGCTGGGCTGTCGTGGCATGAATCAGTGTCAGTGCTTGGCTGGAGTCTGCTTCCTCTTTCCCCTGAATGACAAGAGGTGGCAGTGCTTATGCCCCCTGTGAAGTACAACAAGAATCGTGGGTAGAGAAATGTGTCATGTTAAATGATGGTTAAACGTACAGCTTAATAATGGGTGTGCATTGAGGCTCTACTGGTTCTGGGGATAAAACCTGCGTTTGCTTTGCAGGTCACTTTGGGACCTCCTGGGTGAAGCATTACTGCACGTACCAGCGGGAATCCAAGCGGATAACGATGGTGCCATTTGACCAGAAGTCTGGAGGAAAAGGGGTGAGTCAGTGCAGGGCTGGAGGGCCCTGGGCAGGGCTGCAGGCTGCTCGGGCTGAGCCAGCCTCAGCAGTGTGACACTGACACCAGCAGGTGGCTCACCTTCACTCCGGGCTGAGTGAGCACCACATGGGGAATGAGCTCTGCACCTTGCTCAAAGAAAGAAACACCTTCAGCAGATGTTTGGAAGCTGTCAGCTGCCCTGGCAGCAGTGCTGGTTTCCCAAGTGGTTGGAGCCCCTCTGTTTCATGTTCCAGCTCTCTATTCCGGTGTCTGCACACAACTATTTGTAAGGACAAGTTACAGCAGCTAAAGACTGGCCTTTTTCCTCTCATTTTAGATCTGTCTTTTATTTCTATTTGTGAAAGGAGGAAGCTTTACAAACTGAAGCCTGCGCAGCTGCACGCTGGTCCTGCTCAGGTTGTCCTGACCATGCAGGACGTGCAGCATGCTGAGCATCTTGTCTGTGTGCTGGGTGCCCTGCAGTCTGTTGATGCCCACTGGTGCAGTGTAAAGAGATGGGGTCACAAGGCTCTGCCTGCTCTTGGCCTCTTGAGCACTCCTGGGGCTGCAGCTGGCATCAGGTGGTGGTTCCAAAGCAGAGCAGTCCCCAAATACGGAGGAGAGTGGTGAGCCAGGCTGGTGAGCTGCGGGTTGCAGGCAGCCCCCCCAGGAGCAGCCCTGCAGAGACCATTCAGATGTGTCTTCCTGGGTCCCTGCTGTGGCCCTAAATAGGCTTCCTGGAAAACGATGATGTCAGGGAACAGGGTGGTCAGCCAAGGTGTCAGCTGGAACAGCACAGAGCGCACAGAAAAGTGGCCGTCTCCAGGAACTCGCTCAGAATTTGACTCCTCTTGAGTCATCAGGGGTTTTAAAAATGGCAGGAGAGTGTTTTGTGTGCTGGCAGTCTGGGCGGGGGTTTCCTCCAGCAGAGGACAGCAGTGCGCGCAGATCCTGCCTGAGCTCTGCTTGTCGTGGGGAAATCCAGTACAGCTTGGATGCAGATGCCTGGATGGGAGAATGCTTTTGTCATTGCTTTGTCAAATAATAAACATTTTAAGGCACACTTGCTCCTGTTAAGAGTTTTTGTGTGGAGAATGCTGCCAAATATGCAGCCGGTGCCGGAGTGAAAATTGACAGCCAAGGTTATGATGCGTTGTTCAGCAATGGAAAATAAAGCCTTGCCCAAAAATTGTGGTCCAGCACTCCCTGCCTGCCTGAAACACGGGTTGTGTGATACTCAGTGCATAAATGCTATGGTCTGCATTCAGAAAGGATGGTTTCTTATTTTGGCCTAACCATTTTGGATACATGATAATGCCTTTCTAGCAGGTGACGAGTGGCTGATGTTGTCAGACAGCCCCTCTGGTTGGAACGCACAGGCTGGGGCCTGGGGCAGGCATGTGTGGGTGGATTGTTCTCCTCATCTGGGGTTTTGTCTCTTCTCAGGGAGAGGATGAAGCTGTTATCCTGAAATCTTGCACACGGCGGAAAACCGACTCCATTGAGAAGAGGTTCTGCTTTGATGTGGAAGCCGTGGATCGGTGAGTGCTGAGGCGGGCGGCTTCCCTGCCTGCTGCTGGGGTGGGTTTACGGTGGCTTTGGTGGCTGCCTTCTGCTCCGCTCACACCGTCTGTGCTGGGAAGCATTAGTCCATGGGAATCGCTTCCCCTGCTGTTCCTAGCCAGGCGCTCGCAGGATGTTGAGTCAGTGCTTCGTTTTACAAGGTGCCGGGTTTACTTTAGTCCCTCAGAACTTAATGGTGCTGTAGCATTTTTGCAGACTCTGGACATGTAAGGTAAACGGTCACAAGCATAGCAAAGTCACTGCATGTGTTTTGGCAGGGATGGGATGCCTCTTTCCTGTATGGGTTATGTGCTGAAATACCTTCAGCTCTTGTGCTGCTCTGCTGTAGATGTCGATGATGGAAATGCAGCTTGCACCTCTGGGCACTCTAAATTCACATCTTTTTTTCCTGGAGTTATAAAATGCTTCCTGGCTGGATTTGCCCCTGAGCAGCTGAACCAGACGTAGGTGTGGGTTCGGTCTGTAGCACCTGGGAATGGGAGCCTGTCACCACATCGAACACGTATCACACATCCTGTATACAAACAGGAGGACCAGGCTGAGCTGCTGTTCTGAGCAGCCTTTGTTGGTCGCTGCCTCGTGTCTTCCTTGCTGCAGGAAGTTTACGTGCTTTACAAAAAGCCCTTTGCTGGCTGTGGTGTAAATACAAGGAGGTCTCCTCGAGAAAACTCAAGTTCAGCAAAACCCAAGGTGTTGGCGGTGCTGGCTGCGTTCCCCGGGCGTCCGTCCCGTCCGTCCGTCCCTGCCCAGCCCTCCGTGGTGGGGAGACTGAGGGGACGGGGCTGGGATGGCCCTGTGGCCGCTGCTCGTTCTCCGTGGCTCTGCTTTCCTCCAGAAGGCTGCAGGATTTGTGCTGACGTTGGCATTTTGCTCCTCTGCCCTGAGGGGAAGCGTTGGGTTTTTTTTGTTGGTGGTTTTTTTTTTTTTTAAATGTGAAAATCAAAACAAGGCCGGGAGGAGGAGAAGCCAGCCACCACAATAGCTTTCTTCTGCAGTGCTTTCAGAGCCAGCCGAACCTCCCCTTGATGTCTGCAGCCTGCTGGGCACGGGATCAAGAGCTGCTCCAAAATATGCCTGCTAAATGTAAATAATGGCAGGGGAGCGGCGAGGCGGGGAAACCTGAGAAATTGCTCATTTCACGTCCACGATTCCCTGCCGGAGAGGGAAAGCACGAACTGACGGGCTGCTTTTCCCCAGCAGACAGGCGGCTCTGCTTATTTTTGGTATCAAAGTTTGTCATGAGTTCTCCTAAGTAATTCTCCGAAGCGCCTCCTGAGATGGGCGAGCTGAGAGGAGGAGGAGGAGGCAGAGCTTTTTTTGCCAGTGTCCCCCCCATCTCTGCCCTGCTCTGGAGCTGTGCCTCCAGGGCTGAGGTGTGGCTGTGGGCTTTGCTGGAGATCCCCGCTCCTGGCTGGCACTCCCTGCTGGCCTCCCATGGGAAGCAGTGTGTCAAGGAATGGCTTTCGTGCCAGCCCAGGACTGTGATGGTGCAGCAGCGTGCGGGTGCTGCCCTGCAGCCGAGCTGCCACACGTGGGTGCCGCTAGGGACAGATGGGTGCGTGGTTTGTGCTGGTGGGGGTCACCCCAGCACCAGGGCCTGGGAACGGGTAAGGCTGCAGCCCCACTCCTCACACAGGTCTGCAGACCCCGGCGATGGCATGGCTCTCACTAAGGGTGCTGCAGCACATCTGTGCCCATTTTGCAGCATGGTTGTGCTGTGGACTCTTTGTCGTGAGCTGGTTGGGTTTTGGTTTTGGCATTTGGGCCTTTTGTTTTGTGGGTTTTTTTTTAATTGTCTCTGCTCGTAAAGAAGTTAGAAACTCCATGTCTTGTTCTTCAGCCCCACGCAGGAAGTCTGGATGTGATTAAGGCAAGCAGATCCCCAGGATGCTCCTCTGTGTCACATATGTGCTGTGTTTTGACTGTGAGCAGTTTTCCCTCTTTCTTTTTCATATGCAACTTCAAACTTACACACCGTGGGGACAACGCGAGTCCGTGCCCTGCCCAGACTTTCCGTGGGGTGTGTTTAATTGATGCTAAGCCGGCTGGGTGCGGAGCAGCTTATTTCTGCTTTGTTGTGTCTGAGTGAGCTGTGGCCCTCTGCTGCCGTGGGGCAGTGCTGTGGGTCAGGGTGACACCGCCGCGTGCTGCTGGCAGCAGTGCTGCACCTGTCTGTGGGGCTGAGGCCGGCGTGCCAAATCCAGCACGCACAGCCATGCACGCCTGTAAGCACCCGAGTGCATTTCATGTTTCACTTAAGTATTTTTGTCTCCCGTTGCCATGAATTTTGAGTAGCTTTCCAAACTCTGTCGATCCCCGTTTGGGGAGGTGCTGTAGGGCTGAGGGGGTGAGCAGGCTGTGGCTGAGCGGAGCCCTGCAGCCTGGAGGTGGCAGCCTTGGCTGTGCTTGGTTGGGTCGCACTCAGCGGCGCAGAGCTGGGCTCCTGCTGTGCTGGGTGGGCGTGCAGCACGGCGGGGGGCTCGGGCTGCTTTAAATAACGCCCTGAGAGGCTGTTGTGTGCTGGGGAGGATGTGGTTATTTTCTCCTCCAAAGGTGATTTGATGCCCCCTGAACCGAACGTCTTGAGCCTGGTCTGTTGTTACAGCATTGCTTCCTTTTCCTATTGTCTGACAGGGAGTCCTAAATTCCCAGTATTGAAGGCTGAAAACGTGTGATAGGGGCATTTATAGGAGAGTCTAAGAGCCCCCAACCCCACCTTTGCCAATAGTTCTGGGGCAGTTCAGAGTGTTGTAGCTCTTAGTTCAGAGGCAGTAAATACTGTTATACCAAAACAGGCTCCAGAGTGGGATTCCAGCATCTGGCTGAAATATTCCCTCATGCAGGGGATAGTGTGTTTTGCTGGTAATGCCCTTTTATCAAACTAAACTAATTTGGAGTCTCTGTGCATTAAGTCAGCTTTATAAACAAGGTAAGCAGGGATGGCAGCCAATGTCTTACCAAATGAGCCTCAGGAGGAGGAGTATCTCGTTTGGCTGATGACAAAGGCTTTGAAATTTAGGACAGTCTAGGCGGTTTCTCTGGGCCAGGAGCTAAGTGCCCCTAATACCAATTGGCACTTATGGGAATAGGAGGTATTCTGTGTGTGGGGTTTTGGTCCCTTAGCGACTGATGGGGGCAGGAACTCTGCTGGTCCCGCTGTGCCCCGCAGCAGCTGGCACTGCAGGTCGGTTGGTGCAGGGTGGCTGCGTGCCCTTCGCTCGCCGGCTGCTTTCGGTGCCATGCAGCCGTGTGTGTTCCCTGCCTGGTGTCACGTTCCCGGTGGCCTTCCAGACAAAGTAGTTCATAGGGAGATCCTGGAGCTGCACAGCCCAGCCTGCACGGCAGGCTGCCCTCTGCAGCCGTGGGCAGAGAGCATCTGCAGCACTGAACGGGACAGCTTGCCTTGTACTGAGCAATGGGACCTGAACCGGGGGTCCCCTTATTCCCTGCCTGCTCATCCCCTTCCATGTCACCCATGCTTCTCCGCTCATAGCGGGGCTGGAAGCTTCCTGGCCCTCCAGCCCTGTTATTAATCCGTCCTCAGGCTTTCTCGTTTGTCAGTTTAGATTGTCTCGATGTGATAAGCTGTTGCAGGAGTTGAAAGTTCTTATCTATTTCTATTGCTTTCATTATTTGTTTGTTTTTCTGGAAGGAGAAGCAGCTAGGGGACTTTCTTATTTTCTCTGCCCGCTTAGTCATAGCTCTTTAAAGCCAGGCTGTTTTTCACAAAAGCAGAGATATTGAGAAAATTCAAATTTCCTGTGTGGTCTCGAATGGAAAGAATAGTTTTCAGATTGTAGCATGTCGAAAATTTACTCTATTGCAAAGTGTTTTCCATGTTCCACCCTGGTCCCGTGCTCCCACGTCCTTTCAGTCCAGAGGCTTTCCTTCCAATCGCATTTTCCCTTTGTGTTGCAGAAGAAGGCAAAAGGCTTTTGGTGCCGGGGGGTAAATGGCTGCTGCAGCCCCCAGCACTGGGTTGGCAGGTTTGTTATCTTCGGGCCACAGAAGTCAGCGCTGATGTTTTCTCTCTTGCTGTTGGGGTGAGCGATGGCACGGGGCAGTCCTCTGCTGCGTGTGGCACATCAGGGCCACAGACGTTTGTGTGTGAGGTGAGGGGACAGAGGTGGGTATGTTGTGTTTATCTTCTGGGAGAGGAAGCCAGAGGAGGCCCTTCCCTGCCTCGGGCTCTACACTGGATAGCTGAGATACCCACAATCTGGCACGCACGCTTCTGGCAGCGGTTGGTCTTTGGGGAAAGCCCTGACCGTGGGGCTGAGGACAGCTTCGTGCTGCTGGGTGGGTGGGATTCTGGCCCAGCCATGCCGACCTGAGTGCGTGGCACCCCGTGGGCACGGTCCCAATAAATAATGGATGAGGCATAATGTGTGGGGTGCGTTTAGAATGCATCACAGCCAGGAAGGTGGCTGTGCTCGGGAAAGTGGTGCAATGGATGCTCTGGCAAATGAGCACTGTGGGAGGAAATGCAGAGCTGTTTGCAATGTAAATGGATTTTTAATTCTGGTTTGCAGCCCCTCCCTGCACGCTGGTAAGTTTGGCTTTGAAGTGGAGCCCAAAGAGTTGTTATCTCTCAAAGGCAGAGCAAACATTTTCACATTATCACTTCTGTGCTGTGCGTAGGGGAACCTGGCACAGGAGATACCCGCATTGTCTTCCTGGGCCCTCGTCAGTTCTCTTAGGGGCCGGTGTCAAGTTCACTCGAGTGAGCAGTTTCAGTGTGTTTGTGTTAATGTCCCACTGGAGACAGGGATCTCTGCGTTTCCTTTGCCCTCCCTGAGCTTGGACTGAGCTGCCCACCACCTCCCCGTGCCGAGGGGGAGGGAGCTGCCCCCAGCCCATTGCCAGCCTCTCCACCCCTCTCCTGCTGCCCCTGTCTCCCCCAGCCCACCTTTGTCTGCACAGCACTGAGCTTTGTTCCCTGTGCTGACAGCATTCGGTGCTGGATGTTGAGCGTTTTCGCTCTCAAATGGGGTGATGGTTAAGTGGTTTCCTCTTCCCTTCGAAATGAGTAAACTTCCAAACCACTAAGCTGGTGAGTATTGACTGACTCACCAATGGGATTAGTGGAGATCAAATGCATTATGTCTGATTTACTTGGACCTGGGTTTGTTGCAAGCCTGAACATGCTGCTGCTGCTGCAAACCTGTGCTGAGCTGCCTTGCGTGTGCCACGAGTGAGCCCTGGGGTTGGCTGGCGAGGGGTCATTTCTTTGTTCCTTGCCCATGAGTACCACAAACGATAGGAACAGGCCAAAAGCACCACACTGAGCATCCCTGTTCACACTGTCCTCTCTGACAGAGGATCAGCTCCTACCAAGAACTGAACAGCTTTTGCACAGTGATGCTGCAGCTCTCTCTCTCCTGCTGGATCGGTTTTGGAAAGCACAAGTTAGAAGTGAGCCTTCCTCCCAGGCCTTGGGGGGGTTTGCATTCAGTGGTCCTAAAGCAGGCAACTCCTGTGGCTCTCCACCTCACCCCTGCGTGTTTCCTGCTGCAGGGCTGGGGCAGCTCTGTTTTGCTGGGTTGGGAGCTGCAGCGTTGCGTGCTCTGCTGCAATACTTTCTGAGAATGAACCCTAAAGCCCCCCCAAGCATTGCTGCAGACAGCTCTGACAGCCACTCCTGCTCATGCTGGATCCATGCCTGCGTCTTCCCTGTTGCCAGGGCTTCTGCCCGCTCTCCTCCTGCAGAAATAGCAGCTGCACTGTGCTAATGCATCTGAAAATAGCCTGGAATGAAGCAGAGAGACCAGGCCGACCGAACAGAACAGAAGACTCGCTGGGTTTGCCACCTCAGCTGTGTCACTGAGCCCCTGCGGGTCCCTGGGGGCTGAGGGGCAGCCTGTGCTCCGTGTGTGCTGCACCGGGAGCTGCAGAGCGCTCCGCTGTGCTCAGTCAGTCACGACCTTGGTGACAGAGCGAGATAATTGAGCGTTAGCTCCTGGTGTGGGAAGGGCAGAGCAAGGTTGCTTGGAAGTGGTGGAGGTGGTGCTGGCCCTGAGGCGAGCGCCAGGCTGGTTTTGTTCCCAGGCCCCCCCTGCTTTGCGTGCCGGCATTTAGGCCTGTTCTTTCCCCTTCTCATTAATATAAATAAGCAATCACGGAGTTGGTTTTAGCGTGTAGCTTGGGGGGCTGTTGTGTGGGTAAGGGCAGGGGTCAGGGACACGGCACGGTCACACTGTGTGAGCCTTTCTGGGACAAGAGTGCTGAAATCTGTGATGCAGCAGAAGGTCCATCTGGGAGCTGGTGTTTGGGGTGGTGGGACGCGGGCTGCGGGGACACGGGGGCACCCTGCCTGCTCAGCTGCCTTCCTCGTCCATTACGTGGACGTGCTTAGCCCAAAGGCAGGTGAACTGTGTGGGGCGCAGCGTCACAGGGCGCCTGTCATACTGTAAAACCACTGCAAATGGGTGTTGATTATTGGAGGTGCCTTCTGCTCCTTTCTGGTTTTGGCTGGGACCTGCAGGGACTTCCCAGGGCGGTTAGGCTGCCATCAGCCACATCTTGCTGGGGCTTGGCGAGGGAGAAGGTCGTCCTCTTCCTTTCTCTATCTTTCACAAGAACTTAATCCGCGTCCTTCTTGTTTTCTAACCTGCACGTTATTGATGGTATTCCCTTTGTCTCTGCAGGCCCGGTGTGATCACCATGCAGGCGCTTTCAGAGGAGGACCGAAGGCTTTGGATGGAGGCAATGGATGGCCGGGAGCCGGTGAGCCGGAACACTGGTGCCAAAGCATTGGGGAAGAGCATGGAGAGCTCTTTGTAGCCCGGGGCAGCTCGCTGGCCACAAAGCAGGCAGCCGTGCAGTGCCTGCCAGCCGGCGCGGAGCTGCATCGTGGGCAGAGCACGCCCCTGCCAAGAGAATAGTTTTAATCCTTTGGTTAAATATTTGAGGTAATACTGTATCTCCTGTGCTTGAATTGCTCGAAGGTGCGGTGGAAGGGGAGGAGGGTAGGCTTGGCCAGCACAAACACGCTGCTGTGCTGTGCTGAAAGGAAAACATGGCAAAAAGAGAAGTAGAAGAAAATATGCTGTAGGTTTCCAGGGCTTTCTGAGTCCTGCAACTCGTCTGGCAACCGTTTCTGGGTCTTACAGAGAACTGCAGATCTTGTGTGAGTGGAGGAGTGGAGCCCGTTCCCAGTACTCAGTGGTATTCTCCTTGTTGCTGTGCTTGCTTTTGCTGTGCCAAAGCTGCACAGGCTGCCATACTGCAGGGAGGGATTGTGGAGGCTTTTCAGAAAACTGAGTTTTTTCATTTTGAACGTGTATGCAGACTTCAGTGCTGAGCTCTCTGAGCTTTGCTCTGCTCTGACTGGGCTGCCCCGGGTGAGTGCTGCACCGGGCTCTGTGCGTTGGTGGGACGGAGTGGTCCCACCCGGCAGTGGCAGTGCCGGCACTGCAGAGCAGCCCATGGGTGCCAGGTGCAGCACAATGTGGGCCTCTGCCCGGGCATGGTCAGGAGTGTGCAGGACGTGAAAATAAACTTTGCAGGCGGCTGGTGCTGTGACAGGGCCGGCCGTGTGTGCTTTTGGAGTCGATGCCTGCTGCTGGGCTGGAGCTGGGATCTGACAGCCAGAGTTGGGTCCACGTGGGGATCAGGGTGGCCCGGTCCAGCACAGCCCTGTGGCCTC
This sequence comes from Gallus gallus, assembly GCF_016699485.2. Lineage (NCBI taxonomy): Eukaryota > Metazoa > Chordata > Aves > Galliformes > Phasianidae > Gallus > Gallus gallus. The sequence goes on from NC_052544.1 coordinate 16,923,370, forward strand.
AGGCTGGTGCTGGTTTGAGCCTCCCCCTGCAATCCGCGCAAAGGTCCTTGTTTGTCAGAAAGAAGCATTCATTAAGGCCACGTGGATATGCACGGGGCTGAGCGGGGAGTGCTGGAAGGCACGTGCTGGGTGTAGTCGAGCAGCTTGCTTTTGAAACACCTGCAGTGATTCATACACCTGGATGGCTGTGCGTGTCTGAGGTGCTGTGCTGTATCTCGGATGAAGCATTTCATTCAGGATTACAGCTGGGCTTCAGCCTGGAATTGGGGATTCACCTGGCAGTTCAGGCGTGATGGGACTTTGGGAGATTTCTGGTCCGGCCTTCTGCTCCAAGCAGATTACTGAAACCACCTGAGGAGGCAGACTTACTGCCCTGTGGGGCTCCAGCTCTGCTGCCTGGCCACCCTCAGTAGGAGAGTTCTCCTATGTCCCATCTGAACATCTCCAGTTCCAACGTGTACCTCTTGTCTGCCATCCTGCCGTGCTCAGCTCAGCTCAGCTCAGCCTGGCTCTGCCTTTGTGATGCCTCGCTGGTGTGAGGGCTGCTCCCGGGTCCCCGCAGTGCTGAATAAACCCCTTCTCCAAGCCAAGTGAAGCCCACTCCCTAGCAGGGCATATGCTGTGTCGCTTGGACCTACCACTGATGGTGATGACACCTTTCTGCCACTCCCTTGAGTCACATTATACTTCTGGGACAGAAATGCACGTTTACACCTGCAGACACACCATCTCCAGGAAGAGGAATTGTGGGAGATGCAAGCACAGAGGGCAGAAAAGAGACTGAGTATGCTTTGCCTGCCCAGGACAACCCCTGCTGTCTTTTTCTATCATCAGCCTTGCTTGGTCTGCACCTCCACCTTTGGCACTTGACCTGAGTGGCTCTGTTCTGGGGCAGCTGTGGTTGGAGGGCCCTCCTGCTCAAGGTACACCAACCTCGCCAGCTCCAGCATGCAGGCTGTCTTGTTCCTTCTAAAATGAACTCCTATGTTGGGTCTGTGTGACACCCAGACACAGGATAATATATTCTGTTTCTTTGCTAATTAAATGTGTGTTCTTGCTCATGATTTGAATCAAGCATTGTTCTCCTTCAGCCTGCTCACCTCCTTCCCTCTGCCTCTCCTCCACTGCGAGATGTAGGTGATGGGACATGCAACCATCACCTGCAACGGGAGCTGCAGGAATACAGTCATCCAGCTGCATTTGGGCCTGCTGATGTTATCAGGATTTGGCACAATAGTCGGCCAGTGTGGTAGGATAGGGTTGCAGAGATATAGCCAAAGATTTTGAGTGTTTGTGAAGTGCTGCACATGTGAAAGGTTCTGTGAGGTAACAGATGCAGGACTCCTGGATTAGCCTGCTCCAGATTCTGATTACATGAACTCATTCAAAAAACCCACAGGTCTTCATGCTACCGCCTGTGCATTTCTGTTCTTCCCTATCGTGCCATCAGCTCTGGGTAGCTTGCTCATCCAGCACGTCAAGGGTTGCTGCTACTCATTGATGCAATACCTCCTGCACTGAAGTGCTACGGGCGCTTAAACCTGGCCTTCCAGGTGTGGTGTGGGAGCCACGGGAACGGAGCCTGGATGGAAATGGGTCCAAGGAGCGTTTTTCTGTGTGTGTTGACAGGCAGGGTGGCTCCTTGTCCTCAGCTGTCCTCTTCGATCTGTCGAGTGCATTTCTTGATCTGATCTGTTTGAATTCTGAATTCCTGCCTTGCAGTGTAGTGGTGTGGGACGTTACCTACACTGCAGAGATTGCCTTGAGGGAGAGACAAGGATGTGATGTGTGGAATCTTAGAAGTATCCGTTCTCTGCTTGGACTATAATTTTATCACAACAACAACAAAGAATGTCTGATTTTTCCCTTGGTTTGAATACGGGGTGTGGGAAAGATGGACGTGGTGGGGATGGTAATGCCGCGTGCAAATAAGGAGAGATTAAAGTGCAGCGGGGTTTGTTTCTTAATTATAATTGAAAAACTAAAACCAAATGTTGGACTGCATTGTAGGAAGATCTAAACATAGAATGTGGGCTGCATTAGCTCAGACATTTGTCGCAACATGAAAAGATGGATTGTGTATCTCACAGTCAGAGCCGTCCCCAGATAGCCATCAGCAGTCCGGTAACTCATACCACTCGCTATTACTTTGGGTAAAACCCCCGTGCTGATTTGGGGTTTTCTTCTGTGTTATGGAGGCTGGAAGTAGGAGAAAAAGCTAAGTGTGTAACACAGCGATTGCACTCGTGTTTGTTAAGGTGCTCAGGGGGAGCTTCCTGTGCCTTTTTCCCTCTGGTGATGCAGTCTGTGAGTGCGTGTGGTGGAGGCTGGAGTGATTCTGAAAGCCGGCTGGGGGCTGAGTCAGAAATGGAGCAGTGCTGGCTCACAGCGGTGGCGGTGGTAGGCTGGAGGATTAACAGAGACGCAAATTAGGCTGTTTGCTTTCTGTCAGAGAACCGAACAAGATAAGCGTTTTAGTGAGGTTATGGCTTCGCTTGCCAAGTGCAGCGGGCGTGCCAGCCCACAGAGCCGACGGTGTCAGCGGCTCTGCTCCTACCTTGCGAGCAGGTCGGTGATCTTCGAAGTCATCCTCACACCAGTGCTGGTGCAATTGGGGCAGTGGTTTTGGAAGCTTTTGGGCCACAAAAAAATTTCTTTGGGCAGACAAACTTAGCAGAGGATTAAGGGTATGAAACGTGTCGAATCGCATCCCGATGGAGCTCTGTTATTGCGCTGTCCACAGCCTTACTTTGTGATGGAGCAGTTAGTGTTAAACGGCAAATGCAGCGTCCCGTGATCCTGTCAGAGGGAATAAGGTTTGGATGAGAGCTGAGCAGCGCTGTTCTGGCACTCTCATCACGCTGCCCTTTGCTCGATTTGTTTTGTTTTGCTTTTCTTTTTTGCTCTTTGAGGCAGTGCAAGTCTATAAAAATACAGCAAACATTTCAGATAGGAGTTGGCTTTGTTTGCACTGTAGAGCCAAGGGCACCACTGGGGACGTGCGGTTGGTTCCCACTTGGGCCTCCTGCTTTTGTGGCGAGGTGAGGAGCAGGGCAATGGAGGCACACCAGCACTGCTTTCTCCTTTCCTTCTATGTTCCCCTTCTCTTCAGTTATTTGCAGATTTGCAAAGGTGGGAACAAAGCACAAATCCCTGGCAGGCTCTGGGAGGCTGAAGGCTGGTTGCTGAGTAGAAAGGCAGCACTGCTGAGGTTGGTGGGTTTTGTTCTGGGGCGATCCAGCAGTTGGACCCATTGCTCTGGAAGGGCTCCTGCTCCTCTTGGCCCTCACCTGGCCTCCTCCTTGTGCCATGGGGCTCCATCTCCTGCAAATAAATAAAGTTTCTGCTCCCGTTCTGGAATGCTATTGCAGAACATCACCTGTCTGGGGGCCTGAAACCTCCTCTTGGTCCCCCACACACCCACGTTCAGCAGCATCTGCAGCTCCGTGTCTGGACACTGGGCTGCAGGGCCATCAAGCTGTGTGAAGCTGTCGGGCTGTGGGGGACAGGCGAGTGACGGCTGCAGTGTTGGGTTTTCTGCTGGGGCACCACACTCATGTTCCCAACCAGGAGCTGGGCCTGGCTGGAGCTGCAGCGCTGTTTGTTTGTCATCACTGGGAACCTGCAGTGCTCAGAAGTGGTTACTTCTGGGTTAATGAAAGACTAGATGGCAAGAGCCACAAAATGCTCTTAATAGAGACACTTAAAGTCTCTCAGGCCCTTCCTGGGTAATGAAGGTCATCACTGTAGGTCATTACTTGGAGTTTATGCCATGCCAGTAGCTTATTAGCCCAATGAGATTAGGTGTTTGTGAAGCCTGCATGTCTGAGCTGTGCGCCCACATGAGCGCCCGGGGCCTTGTCTCATGGGGCTGGACACTGCCAGGCAGCGCAGGGTGCTGCGGGGTTAATGCTCCATGCAGGGCGAGCAGACGCACAGCAGTGGTCACGAAGAACCCGTTTCCCTTCCTGCAGCAGCCTACAGGCGCTCCTGTCCTGGTGGCGGCGGTGGCACCCCAGCACGGCTGGGCAGCAGTGCGCCTTGCCCCATGCTCAGGGGCTCGGTCTCACCAGGCTCCCCCCACTCCTTGTGTCCCTCAGTGCCACGGACGTGGGGACTGCACAAAATGGAGCAGGGCGGGTGCTGGGGACACCGTGCGGCTGCGCTCCACTAGATGGCAAGCTGAGACCAGCCTGCTCGTTGCACTTGTGTCCTGGCGGTGTGAGGGCGGCGGGGGACCCCGAGGCGGGCTGCTCTGCTCCTGCTGCCCCGGCATTCCAGCTGGGCACTTCGGGCTGCACGGGGAGGGGGCAGTGATCACTTCCCAGTTTTTCCTCCAATACTTGGTGCAGCCTAAAACTAAAGCCACTTCCCTCTTGTGTTGTCCTTCCTTTGCTGCTGTCCCTGAAACAAGCAGTAGTTTTGGGAGCAGGCAGTGTTTATGTGCAGTAAGCCAAGTGTGGGTGGGTTCAGACCTGCAGTGCCTCTCGTTGCTTGCTCCCGCAGGCAATGAGGTCCTTCCCCTCTGGCCCTACAGAGCCCTCCGGTGCCTGCAGGCCTGGCATTGCCACGGTGACCATGGCCACCATCTCACAGTCTGTAGGGATGTGATCCCGTGCTGCCTGCAGGCTGAGGCCGTGTTGGGCCCACCGTGGCGGGGCTGGGACCCTCCTCAGGGCCAACCCGTGGCAATGGTTGGGTTGGCTGAGTGGAAGCAACTTGCAGTGAAGCAACCAGTGCTGGGTAGTGAGGCAGCTCCACAGCTGCATTCCACCCCACCGGGGTTGTCCGTGCCTTGTGGTGTCCACGTAAGCTGAAGGAGGTGGGCCGGGGGCTCCGGAAGCTCCTGTCCCATCGCAGCCCCTTGGCTGTGCTCCCTGCCTCGCAGCAGCTCGGCGCACCGGGGCTCGTTTGCCAGTGCAGCTCTGGAGATGTAACGAAGTGTTTTCATAGCGAGCCCAGCGCCCGGCCTGGCGTTCCTGCCCAGCACACAGCACCTCTCCTCCCGCCCGCACCTCGTGTTGCTTCTGGGAATTCTTTCTGAAATTGTTTTTCATTTTCTCTGTCTAATTATACAAAATGGTGAGAGATTAATTTCCCAGTGGAAACCGTGTCTTTTGAACTCGATCCAATTTCAGTCTCGGCATTCCTGTCGTTTTGGCTCGTTCCAAAAATAAATTAACTTGGAGGACTTCTGCTGCAGCCCCCGGGGCCACGCGGGGGGACGTTGGGGTGCGGGGGGCACGGATTGCCCCCCCCCCCCCCCCCCTCGTGTTCTGTTGTAACCAACTAGAAGCTGCAAATCTGCTTTATGGCAGTAATTCATTTCCTCTCCAGCCCCTCAGAGGTCCCTGGCCTCTCCTGTACTGGTTTTTGTGCTGGGCTCGTTACCTCCGTGTCTGAGTGTTTCCAGCAAAGCCTGTGGCACCTGCTGCTCCCTGCGCTGGGGATGCGGGGTTTGCAGCAGCTGCAGCGGGGCTCGGGCTGATAACCATCAGCGGTGCTTTCCTCCGGGCGTGGTGGCCTTCCATTGCACCCCAGGCAGTTACTGAGGGAAGTGTGCTTTTGGAGATGGCACAGAATCTTCATTCCGAGTGTCTCTGAGTGCAGATGGTCCTGAGCTGCTTCCTCCATCCCTGCACGTGGGCAGGGCGTCGGGGGCCATCCCTGCGTTTGCCCTTTGGTGCTCCCAGGCGTTTGCTCTGTGTTTCTGTTCAGCTTTTCTCCTCGCAGCTTTCTCTGTGCCACTCTGACACCAATGTGTTCCTGTGGGCCTTCCAGGGAAGCGTGGTCATTTGCGTGTGCTTTATTTTGAGGTTCTTCGTGGCCCTCGTCCTGTCTGGGTTGGTTTGCTTATGGCACATTCTTTCTTTCTGTTCCACTTTCCATGACCTGGTTGGTTGCAGTCGCTCCATCTCCCCGTTCTGTGCTGAGCAGAACATCCTTCCCCTCTCTGCCCCCTCCCAGTCTCTAAGTTTCTATTGTTTGCTTTTTCTCTTTTCCTCTCATCAGCTCCCGGCCCAGACAACCTACTGAACTTTCCCTGAACCAAGGCTGCTGTCTCACCCCGTGCTCTCGCTGCCTGGGAGCTCCTGCAGTGCCTCTGACAGCAGCAGCCCAGCTGGGTGAGGTGGGCAGAGCCCGGCCCAGCAGTGCCTGCCTGGCTGCTCTGCCTACCACCGTTTGGGATTTGTGGCAAAAAGCTTTGCTTGTTCTTCATCCTTTGTCCTTTTTGGGGACGCGATGGTAGAAGAGGATCCTCAGAGAATCAGCCTGAGCTTTCAAGCTCCGTGATAAAGTCAGGTTCTGCGTTAGTTTTTGTATCGCTTGTGCTTCTACCACGGCCCCCTTTGTTCTCCCCTTCCTTTCTTGTGACTTGTTTTAAGCCTATGGGTGATAACTTTACATTAGGATTATAAGCCTTTGTTTTGTTTCTAAAGCACTTAAGCTGGTGAGGTTCTAAGGCTCAGCTTCATGCTTTTAGGTCCGGCTCCAGCCTGTGCTGCTTGGCTGTTTGATAGCTTACTGAGCCAGGATCACTGCTGCCTCGAGATGTCAGGGATTTTGTCCCTCCCTTAAAAAGCTGATTGGGTCATAAAGAGAAAAAAAAATACCGAGAAAAATATTCTAGATCATTTTGAGAAGAGGTGAGAGCCCTCTGGGCTGCTTTATAAAGCAAAAGCCACTATTCCACCCATCCACATTTGGAAAGTTTGTGACTTCTTCCTGCGCTGCTGTTGGGAAATCCAGGAGCTCTGCAGTGGCTTCGGTTTCTGTTTTCCATGTCCGCTGGGTGAATGGCTCATTGTTTCTTTAAGGCATTCTTTGTGGCAGCCAGCTTTGGCACGGCAGTTTTCTTTGTGGTCTGTGCTGCGCTCAGTGGCTGCAGAAGTTGGGTTTTGCTCAGGGTGGCAGAGCCGTCCTCTGACACGAGCGGGTTCCAATCTCCCCTCAGGAGCAGGGAAAGATGCTGGCTGGGCCGGGAAGCGTTGGCCACTGCTGCTATGCTGCTGCCTTATCTTGCTGCTGATACCCACTACCCAAAGCTGACGGCAGTGAGGGCTGGGGTTGGAGCACAGGCCTGGCCACAGGACGCCGTACGGCACCCACCTTTTGTGGTGCACCCACGGGCTGCTGCAGCACAGCGTGGTTTTCTTTCGTTTTGATTCAGGCCAGGAGGTGCTCGCGGTGCTGAGAGGAGGTTGGGGTTTGCTGAGTCCCTGGGGAAAGAGGGCTGATCGAACTTGGACTGCTGCTTGCTGGCGACACGTGCAGCATGTGTGTGAACAGGACAGATCCACTGGCGTGCAGTGACTTGTTCTGAGTCTCGGGGGGAGGGGGGGGAGCAGCTTAAATGGTTGCAGGGTGGCTGCATTGAGTGATTTTGTTCCTGCTTTGATTTGAACCCAGCTGCCCACCCTTAGGCTGCGTCTGTCTGGTTGCTGGCAGCCTCTGCGGAGAGGCACGAAGCACCATGAGTGGAACACCAAAGAGCGTGTGATCTGCTTGCCTCTCTCTCGTGTCACCTCCGTTATGGAATATTTGAGCAGAAGATTGAAGAATCATCTAGAAACTGAGGGAATAACTCCATGTTAGTAGAATTCTCTGCTGGTTTTAATGGATTATTAGGAGTATTTTTGCTAGTCCAAATGAAAAACTAAAGTAGTGGGTTTGTTGTGCAATCAGTAGTAAAACTTACCACTTTCTTTATTGCCTATTTTTATTGGTCCTTGCACTTTTTAATAGCGATCTACTGTCACGCCACAGTTCCACCACAGTCTCTGACCTGGGCTTCTTCCTACTCCTATTTGCAGCCTCAGAAGAAAGCCTGCCCTTCAAAACTGTAAACAGTTTGATCGTCCTATTTCTGCTCTGCTGGCCCCTGTCCCGTGCTGCCTTGGGTTTGCTGTCCTGGACAGGCCTGCAGGGGAGGCAGCAGCTGTGCGGGGCTCAGGGTGCAGAGCCCGTTGGGTGCCATGTGCTGCAGGTGTAGCTTGGGAGTGCTGTGCGTGGTGCTGTGTAAATGCTTGGGGTGAGTGGTTTCCCACAGAGGTTATTAGCTTAGTGGAATTTCAGGTCAAATCTGGAAAGGGCTAAATGTCCTGCTGCGGTTTGGAGAGGGGCATTCAGGCAATGTGAAGTGAAGTCTTCATCGGGCTGCCTCCCGGTGCCGGGGGCACGGTGAGCCCAGTGCTGCCCACCAGGACCACAGCGTGAAGCCACTGCTCCCCCCAGCTCCCTGTCTCCTCCTGCTCCTGCTGGCTTCCTGCAGGGCAGGGGTGCAGTCAGTGCACACCTGGCCTCACGGGCAGCCAGCAGCACGAGCAGCTGTGCAACCTGGGGCTAGAAGTGCTCACCACAAAGATGATGCAGCCTTGGCACCAACCCACCCGGCATTGTTCGGAACAACTGGGCAGTGAAGAACCTCTTTTCACCCAGCAGGGACGCCAGCCATGGCTGTGTTACAGTTGTTTTAAAGGCAAAGATGACACTGTCATTTCAAGTTAGGTTGGTGTTGTGTTCGCACTCCTTGCTGGTGGTGGATGCTGGGAGGAGGAAGGGTGTGTGTGCAATAGGGAGCGAGGCAGGTGGGGCTCCAGCAGGGCTGCTGAGGTGTGCACGCTGTTGCTCAAGCATCCTAGGAAATGGCTGGGCAGCCGTTGAACTGGGAGAAGTTTTCACTTTTAGTCCGGCTGCTGAGCGACCCAAATGTGTGTGCTGTGCTGTGCTGTGCTCGCTGAGAAATGCTGCTCTGTGAGGCCGTAAGCGCCTCAGTTATTCCAAAAATGTATTTTTCTAAACCAGTTGACCTTTAGTTGCGTTGTTCTGCAGACTGCTGTGTATCTAACGTGCTTTGTGCCCCGCTGCTTCCACCTACCCTCTTTCTGTTTGCTAATTTCCAAGCTGTCTGCAGCTCGGTTTCCTTTTAACGTTTAGGTGGGGTGAGCTGACAGTGAGGCCCCGGGAGGTTCTTCCTATGGCTGCCCAGGTGATTTTTTCCTTAGGTGACAAAGGCGGTGCTCATCTTAGTGGGCTGAGCTGAGCAGTGCAGCTGGCTGGCGGGCAGCCCGCCCCGCTTCAGCTTCGGAGGCTCTTGGGAATGCCTGCACTTGTAATAAAATGTGAGCTTGTTTTTAATTAGAACCATCATTTAGTTCAGTGCAGAGACACAGAAGAGCGAGACCCATTTAGAGGATTCAGACCCCGAGATGCCTCTCTTTAATAGACCTTTTCTTGCTTTTAATCAAACCCAGGCCATCGGTGCAAGCCCTGAGCTGAAGTCTGTGTTGGAAGAAGGGAGACGGAGCGAGGTGGGGCGGTAGCTGTGCCTGCAGCGTCAGTCCAGTGCTGAACAGTAGGTTGGGAGGGAAGGAAGGAAGGAAGGAAGGAGCTGCCAGGGACCCCGGGCCACCCTCTTCCAGGCGAACGGCCCTCATCTGAATGACATAAAGCAGCACTTCACAGCAGGTTTCTGCTGCCCTGCCAAGTCTTTCGCTTTGGAGGCGAGGCGTGTTTTTTCCTCCCTTCCCCCTGCAGGGAGGCCTGCAGTGATGTGGGCTGGGAGAGATCTTACTCCTATCTGTGTCGTTCTGGCTCAGAGAGCAAGGAAGGTTATTTCTAGCCACAACACAGTGTAGTCTAGCTCTGAAAATCCTGCTTGTAGTATGAAAACCTGGCTCTCGGACAAAAATAGAACAGGGTTGATAAGGCAGAGCCAGAAACAAGGGCTGATTTCATCAAGGTTGCCAGGTGTCCCGCTTTTAACAAGGAAATATGCTTCTTTGTACATGAGCCTTCCTGCTCCGTGCTTCGCTGGCATCCTCCTGCTGGGCTGCGTCCCAACAGAGCGGCTCCTCTGCAGCAGTGCCAAGGCTGCTCGGGCGTCAGGTGCTGAGCATCCTGCCTGGCGTGGCATGGACCTGTGCTGATCCTTCTGTTTTCCCTCTGTTTTCCTTCCATTTTCCCTCTTCCCTGCAGCAGCAGAGGTCAGGGTACAAGGTGCCTTCCCCTCCCCAGGTATGCCCAAACTGTCTCACAAGGGAGCCCAGGTGCCAGGACGCAGCTCTGGGCAATGCTGTGCTCTCTGGAGGGGATGCAGCAATGGCACTGAGCAGCATGGGGCTGATGTGGTGCTGCACGTAACCGCCCTCAGCTCTGTCTTTTGGGACAACAGCAGGGCTCGGAGCAGTGCTCCCTGAGCCCAGGGGCTGCAGCTGGCTCCGGGTGGTCCCAGGCTGGCAGCTGGGGGAGGCAGGGCCCCATCCACCTCTGCCTGCTCGGTCTGTTTTTCTGGTGTTGGACCAGTCATTTGTCTGGCCATACTGTGAACATGGTGACTGCATCAGCAAGTGCTGATACCACTGCTAGATGGCTTGCTACATTAATTTTCAGCTGGATCAGTCTTCCTGTACAACTGCACAGAAGACCAGACAGAAACACTGCAGTTGCCACATGGAAATAAGTCAGCATTGGCGTGCCTGGCCAGAAGGGGTGGGTAACCCACAGATCTGCCTTGCTCAGGAGTCCATGGAGGTACTTCCATCCAGCAGCAGTTGGAGGATGTGAGTAGCTACCTCCTGCTGTTTGCAATCAGGAAAAATGTACCACCCAATTATACTAAAATTATGCTTGAAGATGCAATTTTATCACTTTCTTTTTCTCTTGAGTTGCTGTGAAATAATGGAGTATTTGGCAATAAAAACAGCAAAGACAAAGTAATGCCTTCAACGCTGAATATGTGCTAAATAATTCACGGAGGCTTTACTCTCTTGATGTCTTTTTGAGTTACCCAACGTCTTGAAAGCCTGTTTGTCATTTACAGTGTGTTCACTATGGCTCATCAGAGGGCTTTTCTGCATGCTGCTGCAGCTGTGAGTGAATGCAGGAGTTTGCCCTCTCTGGTCTTCTCCTGAGCAGCGTTGTCCTGGAGGCCCTTTTTAATCCAGGGATTTTCATAAGCCTTTTCCTCTATGGTCACTCCTTCTCAGGCTTTTTATTCTTTGTGTGGGGTTGGGAAGAGGTGTCTGTGGTTGATCCTGATGCACTCCGATTTCTGTTATGCTTTGGAGAGGACGAGAACGTGAGGATCTGGACTGTGGTGAAACGATGGAGGCTTTGTTGGAGTTCAGGTGAAGGCAGTAAGAGAGAAGACTCCTCCAGGCAGCTCTGTGCCCTCTGTGTCATGCAGGGCTGTGCAGCAGGTGGACAAAGGGCTGCGCATGCAGTCCCTGCTGTGCCCTGTAGTGCCTGGCCTTGACCCAGGTCTGTGAGTAAGCCTGAGGGGTAGGCTCCAGCTGGTATGCTGTTTTTGACCCTGCTTTCCCCTTTTATTTGTTAAAAGGTTCCAAAATTGTGTGCGTTTTGCCTTTCCATATCTTCCCAACCTGCCCTTGGGTGGCTGGCAAGCCAGTTGGACAACCAATGTGGGAATGTGATGATTACTATTTATAAACCTTTGGCTTCTTCATCTTCTGAGCTGAAAGTTGAAAAACTCGTTCATGGTTGTTTTGAGAATTTCTGCCTATGAATCACAAGGAAATTGCATAACGTTGCAGCGCTTCCTTCTATTGCTCACGGCTTTACAAACACCGCTCCTCGGGGAGGCTGGGGAAGTACCTTGTGCTCTGAATGCAGAGCCTGGGTGGAGGAGCAGGTCCAGCACCAGCAAAAGGACCGCGTGGAGCAACCTTCCTGCGGGGTGCTTGGAAGGATGGCTCCCTTCTCAAATGGAGATCCCTCCATCGGTGAGGGCAGAGCAGGACTGCTGGCATTGCTCTCGGTGAAGGCTTTCTGTAAACGACTGCTGCCTCCCAGCTCGCAGGGGCCAGGCAGCTCATTGCTCTGGTTTCAGCCATCTGGGCAAAATCTGGTACTGATACTCGAACCTGACAGGTGTCAGGAGCCTGCTGAACGCTGTGCAGCCTCCAAGGGTTATGGCTTTGTTTGGGCCACTTCGATTTTTAAGTAAGAACCTTTTTTGTTTATGGAATGTGGTTGTTTTCTGCAGGGCTGGGTGCAAACATGGAATTGCCATGTGAAAGCACGGTTAATTGATGGTGGAGCTTAGCAGACTTCACGGCCAAACCAGTGTGAAACCTGAAATGAGGAAATAAACATAAAATTACTCAACACCTTCTTTTCTTGGTTCCCCTTCCAAACCCCAACTTACTTCTTTTTCTTTACCCACAATCCAGCTTCACCCCAAGCAGCCCACAGGCAGGCAGTTGTTAGCTGTTGGCTCTGTGCTTGCTCGTGTGTGCCATTTACATAGGAGTAGGTTGTAAAAACTGGTGAATTAGATTCTTGTTGATTGCCTTGTGTGCAAGCAGAAGCTGGCAGCAGGCTGCACACGGTGGCTGCAGGAGAATTTCAGGCTACGAGTGATGGATCTTAGAGGATTTCTGATAAAGAAAATCTACAGTTTAGCCTTTTTTTTATTAGCCACAGCTGCAAGGTAGGTGGGGTGGGGTGGAACTGTAGGGGATGGTGCAGGTGGAAGATGCACTCCCGTTGAACAGCTTGTAGCTTGGTTCGTGCCAGCAATCAATGCGGACTTGGGCATGGTGAATAGCAAGAAGCTCTTTACAATTCAGCGCCATTTCGCTGGGAAGCTGACGTGTGAGGCTGGATCTTAAAATGCATTCTTGTGCTGTAGGCCCTGTGTAGTACCAGGGCTGTTTTGGAAGCATGGAGGGTTGATGCCTATGAAACCAAGTGGGGCTGAACAAACACTGTCGTGCCGAGGCCCTGGGCTGGTCCCTGCTGGCCACCCCTGGGAAATTCTTGTCCCCAAAATCTCTCTCTTCGGGAGGCTTCAGGTGGTACAGCAAAAGGGCTTCTTTTACAAAGCAACGTTTGGTTTGGAAAAGGAGAGGATATTCCAGGACTGGGGCTTGGTTAAAACCTCGATGTTGTAGAATGGTGTTAATGCATTACCACTGACATGGATAAAAGGTTTGTCCTGGGCGAGGTGGGTGTAGGATGACAGCATCTCCTTGTTTTATGGTTGCGTAGTTGACCTCTGGATGAAATTTCCTTTATAGCGTGTGCATGCTTTGCAATTAATGGCACGAGCGTGTTGTGCTTCCTTGTCTGTCCTTTCCCTTTTTGTAAAGAACAGTCTGATGATTAATAACCTCTTTGTGGTTTCGTTTAACCAAACTGGAAGAACAAATACGCAGGCAGGCGCATTTCCCTCTGGAGCTGTGGTGCTATGCACCATCACTTGGAGCTGCAGGAGAGCTGGGCAGTGCAGGCAGAGTGCAGGGCAGCAAGCACTGTGTGGGACCCCAAGGATGGGAGTTGGTACTCACTGTGCAGGAGGTGCACAGCAGGGTGCTGGTGTCCAGCGCCTCTGGGATAGATACGGCAACCTGCTGATGGAGCTGTATGCCTGACTTGCCCTTCTGTTCTATGCAGTGCTCAGCTGTATGCCTGGGCTCCTGTGGGTGGCCCGCAGCAGGGTGCCTGTAGTGTGAGTGGTGACCTAAGGAGGGGTCCCACGCCCTGCAAGGTCACACTCCTCTGGGCCCGTGTCTCTGCTCCCTTCAGCAAGTCTCCGGTGGTGAGACAGGCTGGAGAGGAATACATCTTTAGGCAGAGCCGGCCTCATGGCCACGGCTACGAGGCGGCCCTGCAGCTGGAAAGCCTGCTGTGTGCTTCCTTCCCTCTTTTCACTTATTTTATTTTCTTGATACAAATGCTGTTCCTGGAGGAAAACTCACTTGCTGACTCTGGCTGTTTTTGCTGCTGAATCATCCCCCAGTTTCCAGATGTGGGACGATGGCCTTTCTTCTGCAAACAAAAGCCCCACTTCGCCTTGCACTGCACGGACCCATCCTGGGGGGCAGCTGGGGAAGGTGCTCCTTGGGAATGCTGCATGAAGGGTTGGGTTTGGAGCCCAGGAGACACCTGGACTGCAGCACCCAGGGGCTGCTTGTGGGTCTCCACATCCTTGGGGTTAACTTGGAAGCCCTAACTGGGGCATGTCGTGAGCTGCCCAATGGTGGCTTGGGGCCTCACTGCTGCCGTGCTCCCCCGGATGTGCTGCTCGTTGCTGCGTCGTGTGTTGCTATCAACACTGCTGCTGGAAACTTTCCTTCCCCACCTGCTATTTCTGGCTGCAGCATGTGGTTAAATCAGAGCACCAGGCCCTTGGAAGGGGGCTCCCAGCTTTGTTCCTGTGAGAGGAAGGGTGTGCACGCTGATGGCTTTGTTTAGCAGCCTGCACAGGCATTTCTTCCTGTTACAATGGATGCTGCCATACTCAGCTCCACCTTGTGATGCATTTCTGTTTGAGCTCTGCATTGGTGAAGGACTTCTGCTGTTTTTTCTTTAACCCTCTTCATCTGTTGAGGCAGAGAAGCACAAGCTGTTTGAAGGCCGACCTTCTCACAGCCGTGGCTTTCATTATGCTGGGCTTTTAAACCGTGCTTAAACTGTTGTCATTTTCCCCTGTTTGCTTCTGCCCATTAAAGCACTGCTTTTATCTGAAGAAGCCTGGCTGTAATTGTGCTCAGGATGGTAGGACGAGGGGCAGCATTCAGACGTGGGGTGCCATCACAGTGCTGACTGAGGAGTTCGTCCTGCTGCACTTCAGCTCCTCTGTGAATTCATGGTGTTTCCTTTCCTCCTTGCCTGACTCATTTACTCACTTGTAGGCAACGTGAGTGGGGACGGCTCCCTGATTCTCTGATTCTGATTCCCTGCTGCTTGCCCAGGTGCTCCTGTAGTGCCCCCATGTAAGGGGAGTCATTGGCTGTGCTCTAAGGCTACGTCCTTTATGTGTTTGAGAGGAATTCAGAAGAATGCCCACCTCTGTTTTGTTTTAAAGCCCATGGAGTTCTCACTCCCACTTAGCCTGTCCCGTTCGTCCGCAGCTCTTTTTGGAAAGCGTCCTGGTTGTTGGTGCAGCTGTGGCTGCTGCAGTGTGCTCTCCTGAGCAGGGAGCTCTGTGCTGGTATGGGGGCTGGCTGGGGGGGACCCTGGGGCCAGGCTGCTTCCCAGCTGCAGCCAGCATCTTCGTGAGACTTTCTTCTTGTGTTTTGCAGGTCTACAACTCGAACAAGGACAATCAAAGCGAAGGCAGTAAGTATATAAGTGTATATGTGTATATTTCTTTAAGCAAACCCTCTGAGAAATGAGCGGCTCCTCCATCTGCTGCAGCAGGGCTGCTGGTGGCATCCTGCACTCACTAGCAGCTTGCCTGGCAGGACCAGAGCCCAGAGGATGAGCTTGCTTTTTCCAAGGGGAAAGAGGAACGCAGATGTAAAGACTGTGGAGCTCTTACTGGATTGAAATTGTCAACAGCACCCCCTTAAACACAAACAAAAAGAATCCAACAAAAAACAAGGCTGTTTTTACTGTACTTCAGGCAAAGACCTGAGTCAAGACAGCACTTGTTTCTCCTCCTAGACGAGTAGTTGCACCTGGTCCTGGCTCTCAGGTCCTTTGTTTCAAAACTCTTCATTGAGCCACTTCCCAGTAGTTCTGAATTGCCATAATTGCAACGCTCAGAACTGATCCCTTCCCTCCTTCCCCCAGAGCCATTGGTCGTGCAAGAGCCTGACCCACATGATGGTCGTAAACCATTTGTTTTTGTGCTGCCTCAGTCAGGGCATTTTTGTCTCGAGCAGAAGCATTTTTCTCACAATAATAGGTATAATTTGCAGATAATTTTCCTCACCCCCATTTTCAGCCCTTGCATGAAGCAGTCGCTTCTTCACTTCTGCTCTTTGTGACGTGCCTTCTCCCTTCCAGGTTGGTCTTCCATGCTGTCTTTTTGGTTCTGTGCAGCCCAGGTGATGCTCGGGGGGTTAATCACGGGGCTTCACACCCATGGGGCAGCACAGGGAATGCCCTCACTGCATGTGGTCTGTGTAGTGCAGATCAGTGTTTTCTGTCTTACAGAGAATCAAAATATGGTTTCTAGGGACAGAGAACAGGACTTGCTCAATTCTGTCCTAATCTGGCCACTAATTGTCACTGCTCTGTGTGTTCCCTGCACACAACCCCTGGCTGTGCCAGGACAGTATGTGCTGATTTGGCTCGAGGAGCTGTGTTAAATAACCATTTTCTAAACTTTATGGAGGGGTGATGCAAAAGCAGGGAAACGTTTGGGATGGGGGCGGGGGGGGAGGAGGAGCAGTGAAGCAATCCCTGCTTCTGAAAGAAGTGCTTGTCAGGCCGTGGCCTTCCCGTCTTACGTGCTGTCAGCCGGCAGTCCGTGTGGGGCCGGGTGGCTGTGCTGCAGTCGTCCTGCAGAGCAGTGCTTTTAGCGATGGGAAGAGCACGAGTCAGATGTGTTCATGGCTTTCCCAAGGCCATTTGTGCTGTCTAATCCCGGATGGCAGCTGCCAGGCTTGCAGCAGTTGCCATGTAGGTGCTCCTGGATGCTTACCTGGGGTTTCCTTGGGAAAGGGCTGCCTGGGGTTCTCCTGCCCAGGGTGGGACCCGGGCCGTGGGTGGGCTTTGAGCATTTTCACCCTTTGTCCTGGCTGCAGGTAGCCTCCCTGGGCCGGCTCCCAGCCCCCAGCAGCTCTGGGAAGCCGTGTGCTTACAGTGCTGGTGGTAATGCAGCCCACGCCGCTGTCGTGCTGTGCTCTGAGGCTGTTCAGCATTTGGCAAGGGCTGGGGAGGCTCAGACAAAGACCGAATGCCAAGTTTCTCCTTGCTCACCTTCTCCAAACAAGTACTGGGGTGTAATCAGCCCAGGAGGCTTTCAGTGTCATGTCTGTGGTGACTGTCCATCTGAAAAATGAGAACTGCAGGTCTCTGCTCTGCAGACCTGACCTCAGTGCAGCTTTGCAGCGAATTGGGACCTCAGGGTTAGGGCTGCTGCTGCACAGTCCGGTGGCAATGATCTCATACATGTGTGTGACCAAACTGCTGCTGCTGTGCTCCAACACCTGGCTGTGCTTTAGCACTCATTAGAACCATATCTGCAGCAAGCTGCTGGCCTCACCAGCCCCACTTCAGATTGATTTGGGGGCTGGCTCTGTGCCACAGAGCCCTTGTTACTGGAGCTTCCTATAAGGACTTGAAATGACTGTAATGATTGAATGGAGTCCGGATGTAATTCCTGACCCTGAAAACCTATATAACTCTGCTTCCTGCTCTTATGCTGGTCTGAAAGAGACTGAGACTTGGAGTACTACAGTGAGGTCTGCTTTTTGGCCACTATCTAATTTTACAGAGCTTTTGGATTTTACATCCTGCTGTGTGGCCAGATGGCCATCAGCCTGCAGGGTGATTTATCTTAATCTTCTTTGGGAGCTGGGAGGAAGCAATGCAGAGTGCTGGGGGCTGAGTGGGTATCAGTGTACTGCTAGAGCTGGGTGAATAGAGATGCGCTGCTTCACAAATGAAGGGGACTTGCTCTGCTCTGTGAAATAATCATAGCATCTTTTGAGTTGGAAGGGACCTTTAAAGGTCATCTAGTCCAACTCCCCTGCAATGAACAGAGACATTATAGCTCAATCAGTTGCTCAGAGCCTGGCCCATCCTGACCTTGTATGTCTCCAGGGGACATCCACCATCTCTCTGGACAACCTGTGGCGGTGCATCACTGCCCTAATTGTAAAAAATGTTCTCCTTATGTCCAATCTCAATCTCTTCTTTTTTGGTTTGAAATCATTTCCCTTTCTCCTATCCCAGCAGACCCTGCTGAAGGGTCTGTCCTCTTCCTCTCCTCACTGCTTTCACCTCCTTTTTTCACATCCACTTCATTCTCCATCCGTTCAGGATGGAAGCACAGCCCTTCCCAGTGCTCCTTGTTCCCCACAGCTTGGCAGCTCTGGTGCTTTGAGACAGCTAAGACTGAAAACTTGTTTTTCTCTGGTCTCCACTTCTCGGTTTCTTTCTCCTCTGTGGCTTTTAAACCCACAGTGGTGTTTGAAAAAAGCTCATAATGGTCATCATTGTGATGGCACTTCATTACACGGCACAGAATCAGGTACTGAGGAATGCAGGAGAGCTCGCTTTGGTCTTGCATTGCCTTGGCTGATGTGTACACATCTGGAGCCAGCAAGGTTACGTGTGGCTGAGCAGAGCTGGCTGTCTTTGTGCCCCTTCACTGATGCTCTGAAATACTGTATCAGCATGAAGTAAAAGAATTAATGGATTAAATAGAAATAATCTGGTAGGCAAAAATAGGGCAGGATGAGACCAGCTCAGTAGTGCTGGGAATATGCTGTTACACGAGGGTCAGATAAAATGTGCGTGTGCAACATTGGGAGTACAAATGATATGCATCACCTTTGCTGATTTTAGATATTTCTCTGCTGGATTACAGTATGAATACTGCATCTCAGTACTGCTTTGGAACGTTGCTCTGGAATGAAGAGCCTGTGATGTGTATCTTGGGCTGGAAGCTGTGTTTTACGTCTGTCCCCTGGGGAGCAGGAGCCTCTATGGACAGGGGAATAACGGGAGGAAGGATGTAGGCTTTGCTCCTGCAGCATGGCTGGGTGTGTGGGCAGAGTACAACGCTACCAGCCCTGCTAATAGAAGGCTGTGGATCTGCTCCCTGTTTTGATGGAGAGGCTTTAAATACAGAGGATATTTTAAATATAGAGGATGTGGATTAGGGATGCCTGTTGAGAAGAGTGCAGATAGGTTGTGCTATTCCCTGGCGGGTCTCAGAGTTTGCTCTTCACTGCTGCCTTCCCTCTCTGGTTCCCTGAGTGCAGCTGGTGGCAGCAGGCAGTTCCACAATGGTTTTAATTGGGCTAAACAGGAGCTGCGGGGTCCTGTCCCCTCCAGCAATGGTTCTTGTTGAGATCCACTGGCTGAATGCTTGGGTTTGGTGGGTTTTTGTTAGGGCTTATGCTTGCCCTGCTGCCAGGGCCTGGAGAAGGGTGAGGATGTGGATGGGACTACAGCAGAACTGGGACTGCCAAAGCTGCTGACACCACACGCTCTGCAGTTCCTACACCACGCTTGGACAGCATTGCTTTGCAGCCCATAAAGGCGGGCTGGTCTGCAGCTCCTTCCTTTCTCAGCACTTCCAGCCTGCAGACATCGTCAAACAGCCCAAAGCTACCGAGTGAGCGGAGCCAGCATAAGGGTCAGGGCTGCAGTGGATACAAATCTGACTTTCATCTCTGCTGGTGCAGTTCGGAATCATTGGGTAAATGAATGAGATAAAGGGAGGCTGCTTCTGTGGGAGGAAAATCAAGCTTTTATGATGCTCATTAAAAGTTAAATTTAAAGATGAATAAAGGCACTTTGGATATTTAATCAGATATTATTTCTGGATATAACTACTGCAAATAAATCCCCGACCTTTCCTGATCCAGAGCTCAACGAGTTGAAGAGCTTATTCATCTACTTGGGAGGATTATGCTCAGTCGTTTCCATCCGGAAGGACTGCTCCTGTTGCTCCCCTCTGCTATGGCCGAGCAGCGCAGTGAGGTGTGGGCTCAGCCCTTGCTGGGCGCTGTGGTGGGGCATGCAGGGAAGGGGACTGGTGCTTGTGCTCAGCATCAAGCATCCCAGGGGCAGAGGGAAACTGCTGCACTGTGGGAATGGTTGGTTGGCCCTTGGAGTGCGTGAGCCTGAAATGGTGAGCTGCGTTGGCTGAACAGCACTGCGCAGGGATACCAAAAGATCAGGACTAAGTTATTGCTGGGAAGCCCTGCTGAGCTGGGCCTGTCTGTACAGACGTGTTTCCACACAATGGTTTCCTGCTCCTCAGGCACCCCAGTGCTGTGTTTTGTGATCCAGGGATGCTGCAGGCTGTGTCCCTCTGATCAATGCTGCATTGCCTTTGTTGTGTCTGTGCCTGCAGGGCAGCTGGGAGCTGTGCTGAGAACCCCCAGGTGCTGAGCAAAGCGCCCTGGAGCTTTGGGATGTTTGTACATCCTGCAGCACAGGCATCCTCCAGCCTATGTGCTTGTGTTGGCTGAGCGCTCCACTGTGCTTGCCCAAAAAAATATAATAGACCTGTTTTACTGTTTCAGGTTTTTGTGCCATTCATCATGCAAGTAACAATACCGGCAGGGAGCTCAGAAGGGCTGATTAGCAAGGGCTGGCCCCGTGCAAGGCATAGGCAGCCAGTGGACTGGCAGCTTGTCACGAACCAACTGCAAATCTGTGTTTAAATAAACGATGTGAGCGGGGAGAAGGAAAGGAATAAAATTGCACGTGCCTTGCTGTGAGGACACTGCCAGCCCCGGGCTCTCCTCTGCTCCTGTTGGCCTCTACACAAGGCATGGTGTTGTCTCTTCCAACATGACAGTCCCTCATGCCTGTGCAGAAGTCAATTACGTCCTGTGCTTTTAAGATAGTGCTGTGGCTTTCCTCACTCCAGGGCTCTCCCTCTCAGGATGAGTGGTCAGCAGCACAGTGCAGTCCTTGCATAAGGTGGCCCTGGGAGCACTGTGCAGCTCCTGGCTGGAGAGTGTGGTGGGGGTGCTGGATGTCTGGGTTGCTCCCAGATGTCCGTGCAGCCCCACCTCTGCAGTGGTGTCTGGGGCTTGGTTAGCTGGGTGGTCACGGAAAGGATATGTAGGAGTTACCTGCACTCAGATCAAGCAGCTGTTCTGTGCAGCTTTCAAGGATTTATCATGTCAAAAAGATATATTTCCCCTTTTTTATTTGCAAGCAGCCTAGTGTCAGCTTTGCAGACAAAGGCCTCATTGGGTTATCTCACCTGGGTTCACATTTTGACCAGCTGTGGCTGTAAATCTTCAGCACAGCCATAGCTGCTGAGGGCAGAGATGTGGGAGGTGAGGATCAGAGCAGTGTGGAGGCTGCAGTGATGAGTGAGGGTTGTGTGCTCCCCGCACTACAACTGGTACAACGCTGTGCTCGTGTCTCTCCTCTGCGAGCACCTCATTTATCTTCTTCTCCTTCCTCCCCGTCTGAGCAGGGATGCAGCATTGCTGTGAATGCCAGCGATGGCTGCGGGATGAGCGGCGCGCGGTGGGAAGCCGTCCCTCTGCGGGGTGTTTATCACTTCTCTCTTCTCTTCCCTTTCAGCTGCCCAGTTGGATAGTATTGGCTTCAGCATTATCAAGAAATGCATACACGCTGTTGAAACAAGAGGTAGAGCACTTCACCAGATGGTCTGGTTCGGGGGAAGGCGTTGCATCTGTTCATAGCGCAGCGATTGCTTACCTGCTCTTTTCATGAACAAAAATGATTTGTTAACCCTCTGAATCCCACATCAGATAACTGCTGCGATGTGCTCACACACACACTGTGCTGAGGCACTGCCACGTGGCCTGGGCTGGCAGCGAGATCAGGGATGGGGCTGTCAGGGGGTGCAACACGGAGCTGCAGGCTGCACCAGAGTGTGCCCCCGTGCAGTAATAACACAGCATTTCCTCTCCTATGGCTGACAAACAGATGTGCATTTCAGTCCTTCTCCATGAAGAACGTGGAAAAGGCTCAAACCTAAGCCTGAAGAACTTGACGCAGTAGAATTTTTCTTAAATTGCCTTTCTGGTATGCCTTGAATGCAGATCCTACATGGTGCAGCTATACTCCCTCACCGTTAGTGCTGTGCAGCATGGTGGCCTTGGATCTTTGATTCTTGAGCTAATTGGGGTCATTACTTTTAATCAATACATGAAAGTCCTGAAATCAAAACCAATTTTTACCCTCTTCTATAATTTTGTATGTAGTCGGTGGGAGTATTTAATTATTGCTGTTGGAGGACCCAAAGAAATGAAATAAACGTTAGTGGCTCTTTTGACATTCTCCTAATGAACTCCTTATTTTTTCCAGGGATCAATGAGCAAGGACTCTACAGAATTGTTGGAGTAAACTCTAGAGTTCAAAAGCTGTTGAGTATATTGATGGGTAAGTAGCTCATACTTCGTTAAGGGCAAGTAGGCCGTGCTGCTTCAAAGTCTTGTAAACCAAGAACGGGGACTCCTGTCTGGGTACCTAATCGTGGTGACTGTGCCCTTAGGACCACAAGCTGTTAGAGGCCCGGAGGTCCCAGGGCACCACTGGCAGGTTATGGAGGTAGGACTCGTGGAGAGCATTGCTCTAACAGGTTTTGTGCTGTGGTCACTGATGCCCTACTCACGTGCGCTACAAATTTTGGCAGCCTTCCCAGATGCAAACTAAAACCTTAAAAGAAGGAGCTGAAAGCTTTGGTTTTTAATCTCGTAGCTCCCTCAGTGTTCCCAGAATACTTTTTAATTATTTTCTGGTGTGCTGCATGCTGCCTGTGGCTCTGACTTTCTCCTTGGACCTTCCTGTGCCTGTTTTAACATAGTCTTGCTCAGAGCTTTCAAGCATGCGTTTCCTCATGCCTGAGGCATTGGGTCCCACAGTTCTGAGTGCTCGGGGGCAGAGGAGCTGTCAGGTCACGCTGTGGCAGAGCCTGGTGCTGACAACGTGGCCCCGGCGTGCAGCCACAGAGCTGCTGCCAGCAGCCCTCAGCAGCCTCTCCTCACCCCAGACTGATGCGGTGGCAGGAGAGAAGCAGCAGGCTCTGTCCTGGCCTCTGCTGGGCACCAAATCTGTGGGGTCAGGCAGGTCTTGTGGCTGCAGTGAGCTGCCGGGCGGCTGTGGGGCTGTGCTGGCTGTCCTGGGGTGGTTCCTGGGTAGAGTGGTGGGTTTCCATCACTCCGTGACCAACTGAGCCGTTGGTTGGGTTACACCTCTGGGTCTGCACTGTAGAATTTGTAGCCTGACTCACAGCTCAACTTCTGTGTTGACCACGACCCAGTGGTTATACTTGCCTTTAAAAGAAGTGTGAGTCATTTCCCTCTCCTCATCTCTGGTCTTTTCTCCTGCCCAGGAGAGCCACCTGTGTCCCTTTCTGCAGTTGATGCTGGGGCTGGGGCTGTGGCTATAACTGTGACTGAGCTGCTCCTGAGAACCAGCTGGGGGCATTTGCACCCCAGCTGCAGCCCTGGGGTGGTGTGTCCATTTAGATGCGCCTGAAAAGCATTTAAGAACCGTTTGGTGCAAATCCCACTTGAGCTGGAGCAACAGCTGCACCCCTCCAGCCCTGTCTGATGGTTCTCAGGCTTGGCAAAACCACATATGAGTTAGGTGGAGTAATGCAGAAATGAGCACCTAATAATTTGTCATTTCCAGACTTTAGGAACGTGATTGTTACTTATTTGGACAAATGAGGGAGGATTATGGTCATCTTCCTCTTTTTATTTGCTTACTGTCTTTCCCTTGCAATGTAGTTTCTGTTTCCTTCCTTCACAAAACCTCAGTGCTACTTTCTCTATGCATTTCTCCTTGCAAAAAGTTTTAGTCCGTTGCGTTCCACTCTGAATGTCTTTCCTCCTTTCATCCCTATTCCTCCTCCTTTTCCCCCACTGAAGTTCTCTCTGAGCCGACGTCAGCAGTAACCTCCTCAAAGTTGGTAATCCAGAGAGACTATTAGGAACCAGAAGGATAAGGCTCTAAATCACAGCCCCCGTCTCTCTCCTGACGCAAGGGGACATGGCTGCATCAGTTCTGCTCTGGCATTTGGAAAGTTCGCTGCAGTCACAAGAGCTGGTGACTGCCTGTTTTTCTTTTATTAGTACAAGTTTGGCATAGGCCCTGGAGCATGTGAGTACGTCCTGCTGGCCACGCAGATAAGCCAGCTCTGTCTCATGGTGCGCACATTTGGCACCGTTGCGTTAGAGCATCAGTTAAAGAGCATTGCTGCTCACTGATAAAAATAGGCCCGGGTGCCGTGCAGCATGGCGGCTCTGCCGTGCCAGCTCCTCTGCCCGTGGCCTCCGTAGCAGTGTGTATCATCTCGAGAGCTGCAGGGTGACTGAACCTGCTCTATTCTCCCATGGCCAAGCTCCATCCCGTCGGCCTCATGGTTGCATCAGTTCTGATCAGAGGCTGTGACAGATGGCAAAACTTGCTTGTTTTAAGAGCTCTTTGGAGCTGGGAGGGATTCAAAGTTTTGGACACCGTCCAGCATCCATTATCTTCTCAGTGACCGAAGCCACTCAGCTCTTGACCTCGTGTCTCATAACGTGGTGACATACAGTCAGTGTTTTCTCTTTGTCGTGGCGTCTTCATTAGCTGTCGGCACTGGGAGGCCGAGGAGAGGTGGGTGTGTGCTCAGGGACTGCCTGCTGGGTGTTGGCAGCATCCCCCCGTTATGGCCCCCCGTCACCAGGACTCTGCAGACCCAGCTCTCCCCACCTTTCTCTCGATCACCAGCAGCTGAACTATCCTTGTGTGGAGCTGGCATTTGGACTGTCTGCAAGGAAAGTGTTGAACTGAAACGTGTCAGCTGTCAAAGCCTCTCTTGTTCTGTGCCGTCCCCCTTCCTCGGTGCCCTGAAGGTAGCAGCACCGCTTGGTGCAAAAGTTTGTGTTTGCATCCAACCCTCATGAAAAGCAAAGCCAGATTTTGCTTGCAACTCCTTATATTTAGAAATGAATGTGGGCAGCGTCAGTGATTCACACGCAGTTTAAATGGCAAAAAGATTGAGTTTCAGCGTGCGGCGGCTGATGTAAGCGACACTGCCGGGAGGGCCCTCCTGCTTTGCAGAGGCCGTTGCTGTGCCGTGCTGCAGTGCTGCGGGGTCAGGGCAGAGCCCCGCGCCTTGCAGGAGCTCCGGGTGGAGCAGGCAGTGTTTGTGCCCCATGGGGCTTGTGGGGGCAGCTCAGCTGTGGGAGCATCAGCTGCCTTTCTTCAGCCTTCCCTATACTGCCAAAATGAGGACAAATCCCAGCAATAGAGCTTGGTCAGTTGGAGCACTGACGGAAGGGCTTTCTGCCGAGGGCGCTGGTGCCAGCAGGCAGATCTGCTGTAGCTGCTCTGAGCTGAGCGTGGGCTCACCGGCGTGGGCTGTGCTTGTTGTCACCGCTGCCTGGGGTGCGGTGTGAGGCGGTGGGGGCGGCGTCCTCCAGGTCATGGCTGCTGTCACCCAATGTCTTACGGCTGTTCTGGAAGTCTCTCCTGCCACCCAAGGGCGGGTGGGAATTAGGCTGGGTGGTGAGCTTGTGCTCCGGGCACTCCATCTCATCATGCAGAAATTGGTGTGGAATTGACGCTGTCTTTCTTATGGCAACAGCTTTCTCTGTCCCCAGGAAATAGATGGAGAAATTCCATGAGGATGGGCTTTGGGCAGGAGCAGTGCTGGGCGGCAGGGGGCTGCTGTGCTGTGCTGTGCTGTGCTGGGGCTGTGTGCCCAGTGTGGGCTCCTGCTG
The DNA here is from genome assembly GCF_016699485.2 of Gallus gallus. Classification (NCBI taxonomy): domain Eukaryota; kingdom Metazoa; phylum Chordata; class Aves; order Galliformes; family Phasianidae; genus Gallus; species Gallus gallus. The sequence goes on from NC_052544.1 coordinate 16,948,509, forward strand.
CCAGCCCACGTCCTGTCCCCAGCCCCTCTATGGTCACCTGGAGTGCAAGGACACCATAGGAGAAAGAAAGACGAGAAGGGACAACACGCTCTATTTTCTTCCTTAGATCTGTCTGGAGTTGTGCCACTTCCTCTTCTTCCTTCACGTACCCACATGTGAGGCTGTAAGCGATGAATTCCTTTGCTCTGCAGCCCACGGAGAGCAGGACAAATGTCCCGTGTGGCATTGGTAGCCGTGCAGAACGAGCTCCCACCAGACAGCAGTGGGCAGCGATGCTGCAGTGTCACAGCGTGAGCAAAATGCTTCCTTCAGTCTCTGCTGGAATCAAAGGCCGAGGGAAATTAATTTTTTACTCTTTCCCCATAGCGTTTCTGTGTACTGAGAGACATCCGAGCAGTAATGACAGCAGTGGGGAACTTCGGGGTTAAAGCTGCTCTGGGCCTGCTTTGTGGGCTCTATCTCACATTTACTCCGGTCCGTATGGAAGTTTGTCCCTGAGCCAGGAGTTCCCGTGTGCTGCCGGCTGCGTCCATCGCTCACCTGGCAGGCAGATGCTGCCTCTGTAACGCAGCACCGTAGCAGTGTGCAGGCTGGTAAATGTGAAGGTCGGGGAGAGCTGCTTATCAGCGCCGGGTCTCTGCATGTGAGCAGCCGTGCACCATCACCTGCCGTGCCAGGAACCGTATTTAACAACTCCTGGATGACCTTTCGAAAAGACGTCTGGTTGGGAGCTGTTGGCTCAGCTCCAGCGTAGGCTTTGCCATTAAAAAGATGTTCTTTGGTTTGTTTTTAGGTTTTTGTTTGCCTTTTTCTTGTGACGGGCTTATCTTCGGTCTGTTAGAATTGCCTCCTTAGGAAGGCTGTGCAGGGGGAAGCTGCCTTGGCATGGAGGAGGAAGGATGGTGTTCACTTGTGATTAATGCAGGGCACGTAATCTGGGTGTGAATGTGCATTTCTTCAATGGTTACTTTTGCAGGCGTTCCTCTTCTTGTGAATTAAACTGAGGGAAATCCGAACTCTCATTCGATGCAGTATTTTAATTCATTTAAAAATTCCACCATGTTTATCTGTTCCTTTAAAACTCACAAGCACGTCACGCGTCTGTGAGGTGTAGGTACTGCAGAGCTGCCTTTGGCACCCGCTGTTGGCAGCTGCACCCGGCAGCAGCGCCCGGCCGTGGGGCTCGTCCTGCTCAGCCTGCGGGCACGTTGTGGTCCTGTGTTGCCAGAGGGTCCCACTGCTGTTTCTCCTGAGGCCTGGAGGGGTTTGCCATGGTTTCGCTGAGGTCAGAGCATGTTTGTGTCCTGCTGCCTCCTCCTGCCCGGCAGTGCCCAGCACGTCCCTCACTGCCGCTGTGTGGGGTTGTGCTCTTTGCTCTCAGTACTCTGAGCCTTTAAGTGCTGGTGTGAGATTCCCATGGCCAGGCTGGTTCATGCCGGTGTGCTGGTGGTTTCTAAGCTGTCTGTTTCTAATCGTCAGCAAGGAGTCAGGAGCGGTGTCACCCACTTTGTCTATGGTGCCTGGTCACCAAGCGTGGCCAGTGGTGTGCTCCTGGTGCTGCACGTGGCCGGAGTGGTGGGGCAGGGAGCGCCAGCCCTGTTGGGCTGTGATTCTTCTGCTGAGTCCTGCAGGGATCTGTGATTGTCTTCTTCTGAGTCGTGTCCGTGCACTGCCATCACTGCTGTCATCGACCACCGCAGTGCCCCGCACCCTGCTCAGTGCCGTGCTTTGGGTCCGGCTGCCAGACTCATTGCTCGTGACTGATGTTTTTCTTTTCTGCTCTGTTTTCTTGTCCCATGCAAGTGAGCGTGTCCCATCTCTGGTGATGAAGTCGGCTTCCCTGAGAAGCGCCTGCTGGGGAACAGCTTTGTGGTCTTTGGGGTTTGGAAGAGCTATGAGAATGGGACGTGATGAGCGTCCATGCAGCTGGCTGTGCTCTGCTGGCGCTGAGTGGTACGAGCTGGGATTGTCTTCACTTGAGTTCACTTGTGTGCTTTTTTTCTTCTTTCTTAGATCCAAAGACTGCCACCGAAACAGAAACGGAGATCTGTGCAGAATGGGAGATAAAGACCATCACTAGTGCCCTGAAAACGTACCTGAGGTGAGGGGAGCAGGGCTGGTCTGTTGTGCAGCTTGAGGACCAGTTCCATGATGATCACAGGCATTACTGCCTACTATTGTGGATATTTAACAAAAGCATTTATAAACAAAGAAGAAATTGCCCTTAGAGAATTCACTCTTTTTCCTTGACCCTCTGGCTTGCTTGAGCCGAACAGGGGGAATATGCTCAGCTCTCTGACAAATGCATATATCGTATGAATGTAATGAAAGGGCTCCTCACGTGCCCTACCCTGGTGTAGGCTTTTCTCTGAGCCTTTCACTGCAGGCTTCTGCCTGAGGAGTGCATGGGGAAGGTGGGCACAGCCCTCCTGTGAGGCAGTTGTTACAGTCCCTTCTCAGAACTGGGTGCTAAGCTTTAAGTAAGTAATAATTTCCGTATGAAAGCTGATGCCATTATCATGTGCCTTATCATCCAGAAATGTTAGTTTCTTGGCAGCAGTCAGCATGTTATTCTCGACAACATGCTTCTACCTGTTGTGTCTGCAGGTTTTTGCTTTGTGTTGGCCTTCTGTGTGTTGGGTTGGGGTTTTTTTTGAGACATGGAGAGCAAGAGAGAAGCTAAATCCAATTAGAGCGATGAGTATAATTAGCGTGGTGGATCTCAGCCTAGAAAATCACAAAACACTGCATAATTTTGTATGATTGGCAACCTTTGTTCCAGAGCTTGAACTGTTTGTAAGGCGGCGAGGAATGTCAGCAGCACTGAGATGTCCCACTGAAGGGATGTGGAGGTGGGAGGGAGAATGGGAAGTGTAATGGGAACAGTGGCTGTTACCGTTTTATGACTGGGCTTGTTTCTCTTTTTAGTTTATTTTTAAACTCGGAAATCACAGACTCACTGATGTACAAAGCTTTGTTTTGCAGTGGTACTGAAGGAATGCCAAAATTGAGAATGAATTCAGTATGGTACAAAAAAAGGGAGGGAGAATAAACTGAAGGTACTTCAATGGATCTTCTGCCTTCCGATGAGAGGGATCAATTAGAGTTGTTGCTGCTTCATTCTGCTCTTAAAGAACAGAGCTGAATTTGGTGATGGCAGAGCTTTATTGCTGCAGTTCTGTGGATGGTGTTAGTCACTGTGTGCTGTGTGTGATACCTTTTTATCTTCCAGAATGCTTCCGGGGCCGCTCATGATGTACCAGTTTCAAAGGAGCTTCATCAAAGCAGCAAGTGAGTTTGTTGATGTTTACAGCATGGGGCCAGAAAAGGAGCAGGACTTGCAAGCAGCTGAGCATAACCTCTACCCTGCTGCTCTCCCACTGATCCCTTGTTCTTAAATCTTGGAGAGCAGAACAAGAATTGAGATGCAAGGGGCAGGGTGTTGTGTGGGACTTTCTGGATAAACAGCAAACACGTAGTCAGGTTTAGAGGAGAGCTGTCTGATGGCAGCAGTTGCTGGTGCACGTATTTCTTCTTCTGACCATCAACCTCCAAAACGAGGGAGGCTGTTGTTCAAACAACACCTACACTGTTCTGATTTTATCAGTTGCGGTTCCAGCGTCTGAGCTCCTTTCCTTTGTCTGCCCTGGGAGCATGCTTTATATGGGAGCATGCTTTATATGGGAGCATGCTTTATATGGGAGCAGGCGGCTGTCAGAGCTGTGTGCTGCGGGACGGTGGGTGAGGAGGGCTCCCGTTGGTGGTCACGTTGGCAGTGGCCTCCTGGGCAGGGGTGGAGGCAGGGGCTGCTCGGATGGCTCCTGCTCAGGCTGTGGGGCACAGCCGCAGCCCCGAGACTGCAGGCTGCCACCTTCCCAGGCTCTGTGCTGAGCACACACTGTGCTTGGGAGCACGTTGGATGGGAGCTGGTGCTTCCTGTTGTTGAATGCTCTGGTTACGGCCAGCCCGTTTCCTGATCACAGCTGACTTCTCGTATGGCTGGCATCTGCTCTCAGCCCGCTGTTCCAGCCCGTTGGTTTTTTACTTTTTCAAACAACCGATTGGAGCTGGTAAAGAGGAAAAACTGCTGTGGAGAATACCCACAGTGTGCCTGGTGTGGGTTGGAGGTAGGGAGTGGGAGCCTTGGGTCCCTGGCATGTCTGTCTGGGTTACTGTTTGGGCCCGTGTGCCCTTTTCTATAATAAGCCCCTGATGCAGAGATGAATCATCTTTTATTTCCACTGCAGAACTGGAGAATCAGGAATCCAGGGTGTCAGAGATCCACAGCCTCGTTCATCGGCTCCCGGAGAAAAACAGGCAGATGCTGCACTTGCTCATGAACCACTTGGCAAAGTACGTATATGACTGATATGTTTTTCTCTCCATTTTCCACTTCCTCTGAAAGTTAACAGTGACAAAAAAAGTTTCCTTGTGTGTGTGGTGTTGAGTCATATCTGGTTGACAACCAAGTGGAAACCTGTGTGTGAGTGAGATGGGAGAGCAGGAGGTGGACAGCCCAGTGCCGTCCTGCAGTGGTTTGGCAGCGTGCTGTGCTGGCTGCAGGATGAGCCAGGTTAAGAGCTTTGCGGGGGTTCAGATTGAGCCTGGGATTGAAGGACTGACAGATATTTCTTTGCGACAATAGGAGACTATTCGTGGGCGTATTTTCTACCTTAAAGCAACTCAACTCATCAATACTTCTAGGTTACCTTGAAACTTTTCAAGGGCAAAGGAGCTGGGTGATTTTTTTGCCTTCAATGACAGAGCTGACCTGTAATTTCCCATCTTCCTGCTCCTGCTGGTTGCCGTGGAAACCTTTGATTAGTGCTTAGGAAGTGAAAGCATCACAAGGTGTTTGTGCCAGCCCGAAGGCTGCTGGGTCGCTGGGTGAGCAGAGGGGCTGGGCAGGACCCACAGACCCGGGGCTGTTCCTCAGCAGAGCCTTTGAAAAGAAAATCTGGGAAAACCCAAAGTTATCTATTTCAGAGAAAAAATAATAAACAATACTTGAAATGTGCTTAAAAACGACTCCAGATGTTTTCTGATGACATGTGTTTGTATCTGTTCCATGGCCTCTCCCCAGCAAGGCTGTTAAAAACCAAAGGGCTGGTTTAGATCTCAGTTTCAAAACCTTCTGCATTTACGGGCTGCAGCCAAGGGAAAGACAGTTCCAGGTACTCCCATCGGCCAAATATGTGCAAGGAGTCGCATAGCTGCTGAAGTGCTTTTCATTTAAAGGAAAACCTGGTGGTGTTTGAGTGTGAGATGCGGAGTCAGGGAGGCAGGTAATACAATGGGCTTCCAGCTGTTTTAGTAGGGAAGGAACTAAAACAAAACACAAACAAACAATGAGTGGTAGTGGTGCTTGCTATATTAGGAAGAGAAACAGCTCATAGTGTTCAATGGGAAAAAAATGATCTTGGAGAAAGGCAGGAAGCTGCAGGGATCAGAGCCTGTTCTGTTCCAGCGGCTCTGGGGCTGACCGCCCTCACTGAGCTTGGGGTGCTCCCAGTGTGTGTGATGGAGGAAGGGCTTTTGTGTAGGGTGGCAGTGGGATGTCCCTGCAGGCAGAGCAGCCCAGACCCCGCAGCCAGGTGCTGCTCCAGGGGTACTGGTGCCAGACCCAGTCCTGCCCCCGCTCCTCCTGCCCCATGGCATCCCACTGGGTTTGGGGTCTGTGTAGGTGAGCCGGCTGAGCACACAGCCAGGCCGGGTGGCTTGCAGGCGGTCTGAAGTGTGGGTGAAGCTTCGCATCTGCAGCAGATGGTTGCAGGGAGGCAGAGAGCAGAAGGATGGGTGTCCTGCAGCCCACGGGGGTTTGGGTGCTGTGGGTGGGCCGGTGCGGGGGGCAGCCAGCAGTGGTGTCAGAGCAGGCCAGGCAGGGCCCTGCTGCCCCACTGCAGCTCTTGGAGGGGTTGCCTCATCTCCTTCCTCTTTTTCTTAAGTACCCTATGAATAATCAAGATTTGCATTTTCATCGGATGAGCTAACAAATATTTCTCACAGAATTACTGTGGAGATCGCTAACGCTAAAAAGAGAACTCCGTGTTGGTCACATAGCGGAGCTGTGGTCTGTCCCGCCTCGTGTCACATCTCCTACACGTTTTGTTTGCGTGTTTTGCTGTTGCTTACTGAAAAGGGAAACCAGGCTGCTTGTTTGGCACTGCTGATAGCAGTGAGGGAGCCCAGCTCACACAGCCCGTGCATATGGCAGTTATTGTACAAGTGAACACTGAGGCAAGGTAAGCACTGGTGAGGTGGTGGAGTTGTGCCCTTTTTGCCTTTACACCTCTTTGTGCTGCCTCTGGGCAGCGTCCGGGCTGCATCCCCTGAGACACCACATGAGCAGGGGCTGTCAGCGCCCCGCATCAGTGCCCCGCGCTGCACTTGTCCTCCTCTGCTCTGCTGACACCATTTCCAGGGAAACTTGCCACTGTTGTGTTAATCTTTGACCCGTGAATAGGTGAAACCTTTAATTTTCCTCCTTGGGACATGCTCACACTGCTGAGATCTCTGTGATAAACCCAGCTGTGAGTTATTGCTCCTGAAAGATGGGGACCAGTTTGTTCTGGTGTTTTCTCAGGAGGATCTGTGCTGAAAAACCCAACCTTGTGCCCAGGACACTTCTAAGGATGCTCCAGGAACATCTGTGCTTTGCTTCCAAATGCCATTGTACCGATGGCATGCAGCAGCTCTGGTGAAGCCTGTTGTTCCCTGGCCATGTCAGCTGAGTTAGCGCAGCACGGGGTGCTGTGAGCTCGGGGATGGCCATGCTGGAGGCTGGAGATGGTTGAGAAAGTTACTGGTCGTGTTAGCAGAGTTTACAGTGTCATCCCCATCGTTCTGCTCTCCTTTCGTGTGCTTTGTAGGTGCGAAGCAGGAGGTTTTAGAGCACATTCTTTGCATTTCTTTGACAGCTGGGCTGGTGCTTGCTGCAGTGGGCAGGGCTGGGTGACAGTCCTGTGCTGCTGCCCGCTGCATCGCACGGCTGCTGGCGCCCGGCCCGTGGGGCAGAGCTGCCTGTGCCCAGGGCACGCACACCTCTCCTTGCAAAAGGTCAAAGCGATTATTGGGGTTGCAGCAGAAATGTGTGTACGTGTGTTCAGCAAAATTAATTATCTTTGATCGTTCCCCGCTGTGGCCTGGCCAGCAGTGACTCGCTCCCTCTGTTTTTGCTGCGGTGGTGTTTTCTGGTTTACGTGTTTCACCGCCGTGGCGCTGATTGCCATCTCCCGCCCAGAGCACTTCCCACGTGTCAGCGCCGACGGTTCCCATGGCAGATCCAGCAGTAACAGCAGGATGGGGCTCTGCCCAACCGAGCGCTGCTGGCAAAGGAGGGGGAGAAAAAATCTGCTGGGCTCTCGTGCCCGGCAGTGCGGCCCGGTGCTTGGCGTGGCTGGCCGGAGCCGGGCTGGCCGTGGTGGCCTCTCTGCGGAGCTCGGTGCCTGGCAGCTCTGGGACACGCAGCGCAGCACCGGGGCGGCCGCTTCCTGCCATTCCCTCCAGTTGTTTTCCCCGTCTTCCCCCGAAGGTGCAGCAGCGATGCGGCTGACGCCTCTTGGCACGGCAGGTCTGATTTCATCCCCGTGGCAGCTGTTTATGTTGCTGTCTGGTAACTATTCATTTGCTTGATTTATGTATTACTTCCAGTAAGTCATTCTTGTCCAGGACGTTCTGGAAATTTCCACTAGCCTCTGAGGCCTTTAAGATACGCTTCTCTTGTATGTTCTTGGCCTGATTTGGCTGCCAAAAGAAAACAGCGAGCGAGATCTCTTGACCTTGCATGGAAAGTGTAGCAGCGTTCCTCCCTCTTCCTCGCTTTGGGAATGGCGCCGCGCTCCGCCAGCCCCGCCAGGGCTCACTTCTGCACAGGGAGCGCTGCGGATGCGGAGCGTTGCAGTGATCCGTAGGGTCTGGGCGCTCGCTGGGTGCCAGCGGGCAGCATTTGGTGGAGGGAAGGTGGCAGGTCCGTGTCTGGTCTGTGCAATAGGGATGGACCTCACACGCTTTCTTGCTACCACCCACTTTCTGTTTTTCTGCCATTTTCGTGCTGGGGAGAGCTGGGTGTGGGTGCATGCACTGCCTGTGTGTACCCAGCCATAGAATCACAGCTTGGAAAAGAGCTCTCGGATCCCCAAGGCAACCCCAGCCCGGCACACTGTGCCCAGTGACCATGTCCCCAGGTGCCACGTCTCCGTGCTTCGTGGACGCCTCTGGGGGCGGTGACTCCACCGCTCCATGGGCAGCTGTGCCACTGCTGTTGGTGTGAAACAGCGCACGGAGGAAGGAAGGAAGAACATTTAGACTGATTATGATTATAAGAAAAAAAAAGTAGCAGCGAAAAAAAATAGTTGGCAAGAGTGGCAGGAGCTGATGAAAGTGGTACAGGAGCCAAAGCAGCGGGCACAGGCTGAAACGTGGGAAATTCCATCTGAATGTCAGAAAAAAGCCATTTCATTCGGGGGGGGGGGGGGGGGGGGGGGGATGAGGCAGTCGCTGGATGCCAGGGGGCTGCAGAGCCTCTGTGCTGGGGGATGTGGAGCCCAGGGGGGCTCAGGTGTCCCGGCTGGGCTGGGGCTGGAGCTGGCGGGTCCTGTGTGCGGAGCTGTGCTCTGCTGCTTCCTTTGTGCTGTGGGGTAACGGGTTGTGTTCTCTTCCCTGGCTTTGAAAACACAGCTTGAAGCAGCTATTTCAAATTGTCCTCTTCCTAACTGGAGCCGAGCCCACAGAGATCAATAAGAATCCCTTTTACTGTAGTGCTTTGACATTATTAGCAAGTACAGCCGGTTGTGTGTTTATATTTTGTTCCTGAGTGGGGGGGAAATCCCAATCCAACCCGACCCAGCTGCACTCGAGCTGCCTGCAAAGGGCAGGATTGGGGCTGCAGGAGCCTCCTGTGCACGGCGCCGTGCCCCCAGCAGTGCAGAGCTGGGGTTTGTAGCGCTGGGGACGGGCGGCGGTGGGGAGATGGCTCAGCAGATTAGTCTGAAATCGTAGCGCGACCGTGCTGCATGGCTAATCTAATTACAGCGGCTAACTGGAACCACCTGTAGCTGCATGGGAAGACAAAGGCTGCGGAGGGCCCTGCTCCCCTCGCAGCGCCTCTGGCGGGGCTCTGCTGGCGCTGGGCTCCTCCAGGCTCACACGCATCTGAAGCATTAATGAAATCTGCATGTTTTGACCGTAATGGCTCAGTTTCCCCTGGTCTCTTCGTTTTTGCGTTAGGCTCCCGGAGATGCGATTAGCTTTAACGTAGTTTGTTAGAGATGTCGTTTTCTAAACAAGATAGATCTGGGGGGGACACTCCGGCAGTTCGGTGCTGGCCGAGGTGTTGTGCGGGCACTGAAGGCAGCTGACGTGCTGTGGAAATGCGGCAAGCAATGAGCTTGTGAGCTGCAGATCTCGAATGGAATGTGGCTGCAGAGCCAAAGGCTGAGGTCTGCGTTCGTTTGCTGCTCGGCTCCCACTAAGGTCAGCCCTGGAGCGAGCCGAACCTGAGCAGCGTGGGGCTGCTGGGCTGGGGGGGGAGCAAGGCTCCCTGTGCACGGCACCCACCCACATGCCACCATGGGAATGGGTTTGTGCTGTGCAAAGCTGGCTGTTGGGAAAGGGTGCATCACGCTCAGAAACAAGCAGATGCAGGCTGTGCAGCACAACGGGGCTTTGCAAGCACGGAGGAGTGTCCCTCTGTGCTTCCCCTGCCTCCTGCAGAAACCATTTGTGTGTTTGGGTCATGCAGAGGAAGAGGAAGCACTTAAGCAAGGTCAGCGGATGTGCAAGCCCCTCCAGCAATTGCAGGCGTTGTCTGCTAAGATCTTGCATCTGTGTTCAAATGGCCAGAGCCCATTTTTCTGCTGTTGCTATACAGCCATCCCCTGGCTCCCTGCTAGTGTGATGATGGCCAGCCCCCCGACACTGGGGTGGAATGCTGTGCCAGGTGGGCACAGAGCTGCCTTGTGCTGGGAATGCATCTCCTGCCTGCTGGGGTGTTCTCTGCCCAGTGCTCAGGGTCAGGGAGATCCCCACTGCCAGAGCCTTCCTGCACCTGGAGAGGTGGCTGCAGTGCCTGGTGTGAGCTGCCTCTCCCACTCTGTTGGCCCCTCGCTGGTTTCATTGTTAATGGGAAATTCTGCAGAATGAAAAAAATTAATAATCCTGTAGGTGTTCTCTGTGTTCCTCGTGCTTGGCTTCCCGTAACATGTAAGAGAGCAAAGGGTTTTGTTCTACTTCTGCAGATGAACTCTTCACCTCCTAAATCTAGATTGCCAAGAGATTAGCCGTTTGCATTTGCTAGTGGCTTTCTTTCCATGTTGCTTCGCTCAGCAGGTCCCGTGCATTCTGAAGGACCTCTGCTCTAAGCTCTGAGGCGCACACATTGGAGGCTGCACCATCTCTGAGCAGGTTGGGTCTGGTGTCCCCAGAGCACACAGGAGTGCTCTCTCTGGGTCTGGTGCTGGGTGGTTTACATTGGACCAGGGCTTGTGCCAGTGGGGCCGGCAGCATGCGGCTGTGGGTGCTGGCACCTTGGCACCAGGTGTTGTCACCTCCGGGAGGGATTCTGTGGGGTAGGCATTGGGGGTGGCATGTAGTTATCTGGTTTCTTTGTAATTGGTTATCGTGGTGAAACTGAAACTGCATATAGAAACAGGTTGAATCAAGGGTGAGCAGAGGGTTTTTTGGTGGGTTTTTTTAAGCCTATCTGTTCTCTCTTGGTGCTTTGTCACAGAGGGCTGTGCTGATGTTCTTGTTGCAGTGTGAAAGCGCTGGTGATTTCTGCTCTTCTCCAAACACCAGCCCATGTACCCACGGAGGTGGCAGTGCCAGGGCATGGGGGCACGGGGACACCGGCACTGCTGCACGGGCACAGCCAAAACCGTGCTGTGGGGCTGTCCCTAATGGGAGAAGTGATTGTTGTTATTGTAATTAGAGGAAAGATGTAATTAAGCGTAATGGGCTGAAGTTCTAAATGAGCGCTGTGCTCACACACAGAATGAGGGAAGGAGCAGAAGGTTGGGGTCGGGGCGGGCGCTCCAGGAGCTGCGCTCAGTGCCGTCCCTCCTCCCCCGATGTGCGCTGCGGTGGCACTGCGTGGCCGCGATGTCCCCCATTGTCCCCACCCATTGTGCCCCTGCTCCTGCAGTGCTTTCCCCCTGAAATCTGGCATCCAGCTCAGCTTGCCCAAAGCCAGAGGTGCTGTCTGTGGAGGTTTGCTTTGCAAAGCCTGCGCTGCAGCACCACGCATGCTTTACTTGCAAGTCGCAGCGTGCATGGTATTCACACTGATGAGCCTTACCGATACCGAGGTTAGCATTTGGCCCGTGCATCTGTTCAACGTGATACGAGCACTTTTATTGCCCTGGGAGCGAACCCAAGGCTCCAGCTGTGGCCAGATCCACCCGCGAGAAGAAGGGAGCCTTGTTGCAGCAGGACGGCTCCCAGCGAGCAGCGCGGAGCGGGGAAACCTGAGAGCCGTGAGGCTGCTGGCTGCGCACTGCCGTGCTTCTCGGCGTTGCAGCCGAGGGATTGTCAACTGTTTGTAGAGCATTTCTCCTTGTCTGTGCCGGGAGGCTTTGTGCTTCCCTGGCGATCCGTCCTCCTTCTGGACCCGTTGGTTGCATCCCATCCCAACAGCTCGTAGAGCCTTCTTGGCCACGAGCGGCCCAGAGGGGCCATATCCAGGCCTTAATCAGCACAACAGGGTAAATGAGGGCTGTGTAGTTTGCAGGTGTGTCCTTTCTGTGTCTGTGCTCTCTGGTTCAGAAGCTGGAGCTGCCCCGGCTGCACCACAACCCATGGCCATGCCCTGCTCCAGCCCTGCCCTGCACACGTGCTGTGCAAGAGCTGCTGCCGAGTGCAAAAAAAAATCTCCTTAGAGTAACTTGGAGATGCATCCATGGTCATTGTTCTCAGTGCTGTCTTCAAAAAGATGCCCCAGTGCCTTCAAAATGCTGCCCCAAAGCAGGCAGAGCTCCTGGGCTGTGTGCTGGGCATCCCACTGCAGCTCTGCACAGCAGCCCCCAGTCCTGGCTGCCCTCCATGTCCTTCTCCCAGCAGCACTGCCTCTCTTTGCCCCCTCCCGGCTCCCTCCCCTGCCCCGTCCCCACTGCCCCCCTGCAGTGCTGGGCTGAACACTCGCCCCGCTTCCACCTACATGCTCATCAGCCGCAGCCCAATTAAGCTCCATAATGTGCAGGGATGACTTGAATGCACCCAGGAACATTTCCCAGAACTCATTAGGTTTTATCCCATAAATACCTCCAATTGTGTGCTCAAGCAGCTGCCCGCTCTCTGTCCGGGGGTGTGTGTGACCCAAATTGCAGGGATGGGACTGGGGGAGGTGAGGGGGCCCTGGCTGCCCTGAGAGCCCCCCCAGAGCCAGCCCCAGTGCTGCTGGGTGCAGCAGTGCTTCTGCCACCCAACTGCCTGTGCTGGCTGTGCTCGTTGTCTGTAATTCATCTCCGTGTTCAGTATGCAGCAAACTGCCTTAGCAGCCTGAGCAGTGGTAGGGCTGCTCACCCTCTGATCGGGTTTTCGTGTTAACTGGAAGCTTTGCTGGTGGTGATAGACGTGAAATGTGGTTTGACCTATAGCAGTGTGGTGTAACAGTGTTGTTTTCCATCCTATAGGGCTTGTTAGGCTGGCTGTATTGTGTTTTGGGACGCTGGGCACTGCTGTGGGGGGCTCCTGGGGCTTCTCACACCACAGGCTTCTCTGTGGGTCAGTGGGGAGTGAAATGGGTCCCATAATTGGGTTTCCATACAGGTGAGTAGGAGGTGTAAACCAGGCTGGACAAACTGTGTTTGTTAACATCTGTAAAATAAAGGAGTGCTGGGACAGCGTTTCCCACAGCTCGCCATGCCTCGATGCAGCGCGTTTGTTACCTGATGCTGATTTCAAGCCTGTGCAAAAAAGAAATATTTACCGTTCCTGTATGCTTCCCCTGCACTGAAGCCTGACTACCAATTACTCTGTATTAAATTATGTTTGGTCATGCTGGTGATTATACAGTATCCAAGCAACTCAGGCATAATCTAATTTAGCATACAACATGGATTTGCTCTGCTCCCCTTCTCCTTTGTTTTTCTGAGAGTGAATGCAAAGCTGAGTGGCTGCACGGCCTCAGGGCAGTGGTGCTGCAGGGCTGCAGCAGTGGCAATGCTTACATCAGTGCCTGCGACGCTGCACTGGGTGCTGGCAGGGCAGTGGGTGCTGGGAGGGACGGCCCATAGCCAGCCTGGAGCTCATAGCCAGCCTGGAGCCCAGCTGTGAGCAGCCACTGCTGCCCAGGGAGCTGTGCTGGGTTCCCACCTCCCATCTGTGCTGCAGGAGACTCTGCAAAGTGTGGGTGGAGAGAGCCCTGAGAAGGGACCCAGCTAAATTACTGCCAGTGCAATTGATTTCAGAGTGCAGCGAGGGCCAGGAAGGAACAGCAGGTTAAAAGGAAAATGCAGCAAATACTTGGAAACCTTCTGGAGGGCAGCTCTGGTGTGGAACGAGCGATGTCTGCAGAAAGCATCTGTGAAAAGCACTGACATTAGGGACACTTTGGGATGAGAACACCCCATCTTTAGTAACCAGGGCATTATTTGCTGGTACAAAGGCAGATGAAGAGGTATAATTTATAGTAAATCATCATGTGGATAATGGATGTGGAATGTGAAGTATGTGAAAGGTGAATCATGTTGTGTAGCATAGCTTTAGTAACCATTATAAAGGCTGCTGGTGGAAAAGTACCCGCGGTGCAGCGCAGCGCTGCTGTGCCACCCTGGTTGTTCCAGCAGGGACCGAGGACTGTATGGTTACACAGGGTTGGCCCTTTGCAGAGCCAAAGCAGCAGGGCACAGCGGAGTGGGGCCGTGTGTGCAGTGGGGCTGTTCTCGATGGGAACCCATTAACGCTGCAGTCCGTAATAATTAATGCGACCGGGTACGGCAGCCTGGCGGTAATAAGTCAATGACAGGGCAATTTATTAGAGTGATGTATTGCCTGATAACGGTAATGAGAAATGAAGGGACCTAATTTCGTAAGACTTGGATCAATTTGGTTGTTTTTTTATAAATGAACGTTGTTTTAGTAACCACAGAAGATCGTTACAATCATTGTTTTATTAGCACTAGTCACAACTATTTCAGTTTCTGTCTTCTGAAACCCAAACGGGAGCATGTGAGGGTGCGTTTGAAATACAGGTTGTGCTGCAAGGTGAAAATTCCAGTGGCATTTACAAATGTCTATTAGGGAGGTGTGGGAGGAGGAAAGGGGTTTGGGTGCATGGCCATGGGGCCATGGTGTGCAAGCAGGGGGGCTTCTCAGACACCACAAGGAAACATCCGGGGCTTCCTGACACCGGGGAGGTGATGGGTAAAAGGAACTTCTGCATCTCTGGGTTGGAACCCAAGCCCCGGGCATTCTCAGTGTGCTGGCGTGTGCTCTGTGGGGCTGGGGCACGTGGTGGGGCTGGAACATGCAGTGGACCAGAGTCCTGCCTGCACTGAGCGTGGGGCAGGAGATGGGCAGCTCCAGTCATCCCAAGGTCTGCTGCTGCTGCTGCTGCTGCTGCCCAGGAAGCCCTGTGTAGGATGAGGAGTGAGGAGCTCTTCTCTGACTCTAATGGGACTTGGATGGAGAAGGATAGAAAGCTTATTTTATTTTGAATGTACATTGTGCTGAAATGAGCTGCATCTGCACACAAATGAGCACTGCAGTCTCAGTTCTTTGATCAGCAGTAAAAGCTCATGGCAGTAACTTGCAGCGGTGTCTGAGCCCTGTGCTCCCATCTGCTGGCCCAGTGTACTTCTCCAGGGAAAACGGGAGAGGGACCACAGGGAAAAGCACTGCTCTAAAAACATAGGATGCGGTTCTGTGCCGATACTGTCTGCAGTCACTGAGCTTCCTGGTTGAAGAGGGCAGGAGAAAACCACAGCGACTTGTGGCAATAGGGCCGTGGGCTCCTGCTGCACGTCCTCCTTGTCACCTCCTTCTGACTTGCATGTCACTGCATGACGTGTCACCACGTGGCCTGTCTGAGAGCAAGGCTCGAGTGTCCGTGTGTCCCTGGCTGGGAGGTTTCCTCGCCCAGCCCCCTGCAGCCAGGCCGATGGGGCTGACCCGTGGTGAAGGCAAAAAAATGGGTGAGAAAGGATTGGATTTTGGAACATATGAGGTCACTTGTTCAGCTGGAGAGCGGCGTGTGTCAGAGGTCCAACAATTTGTTTTTAGAAGGGTTTCAAGCATTAATGATTCAAGATGTTTTCCTGGGAGTGGTTTGCAACATGAGCCTCGGTGGCCGGGGAAGTGTTGGGGTTTTATGGGATTAGCCAAATCCTGAGCTGCAATGCGTGCCATAACACAGCAGTTAAGGCTGTACTTTTCCACATGGCTGAGGCTTCAGGGGGCTCCCCAGGAGCGTCAGGAAAGCAAACAGACTTGTGAGCCTGGTGCCAGGCAAGGATGGGGGGTCCATCCCGATTGTTCCCATCACCTACTCCTGTTGGTTTTCTTTTGCAGAGTTGCAGATAACCACAAGCAGAACCTGATGACTGTTGCTAATCTGGGTGTGGTATTTGGGCCAACGCTGCTTCGACCCCAGGAGGAAACAGTCGCTGCCATTATGGACATCAAGTTTCAGAACATTGTGATTGAAATTTTAATAGAAAACCATGAGAAGGTAATGCCTTTCCTTGCTTCTATCGGTACAGTTTATTTCCTACACCAGATTTGTCACTTTGCAAGCTGCCGCCCGCTTCCCCAGGGCGCTCCTTGCTGTCCGTGGCCAGCAGCCATGAGGGGCCCGGCTCGGTTCCTGGTTTTCTGACTACATCTGTGTTTATCCAAGCACTGACTTTCTCCGCAGCGCTGATCCGCTGTGACATGGTGCGGTTGTGTCTGTCTGTTGCAGGGATGCTCCCACCTGTTGCTGGCTCTGCTGGTGCAGCACTGCAGTAGCTCTGCTGCAGCTGGGGGGCTCCTGGCCCTCCCGTAGGGTGCTCGCTGACCCCTGGGGGTCTGGTCACCTTCGGGGTGATAACAGGAGAAGGCTCTCAAATGAGTGCCTGTGGGAGGCCATGTAATTCTGCAAATGGCAACACTGAAACACTGATCATGAGCATTGCTCACAGAGTGCTTGTACGTGCATGGGGTGGTGGTGAGGCACAGCATCCTCTAGGGCCACTGGAGTGGAGTGGAGTGTTGCTGCACTTCTCATGCAGTGCTACCAGGTGCCTGTCATATGAAAGCAGCCTGGGCCAGGGAGATGGAGGATGTGGTGCTTGGGGCTGTCTGCTACTCAGGGCTCTCTCCAGAGACCGTTAGCCTGTGGGTTCCACATGTAAGCTGCAAGGCTGAGTCCCATGTGCGTATGGTGCAGGTGTCAGCTGTGGGGCTCATCTGCCTGGTGCTGCCGAGGGGCAGCGAGTGCATGTCCAACAGGGATGGATGGGGTGGTCTCCATATTGTTGGAGAAATTTCCTCCACAGACAGATTAACACCATGGTATCTATTCAGCACAGAGGAGCTATTTTCTCTGCTCTGTATGGGGTGCAGTTAAGTGATTGCTTAATCATGGGCTGCTGCAGAGGGGCATGCAGGCAGCAGCCGTGAGCCTGTAGCTGAGCCCCAGCCCTGTGCTGAGCAGCAGCCATGAGCCTTGTGGGGCCGCTGGTGGCCATCTGCCTGTCTGTGTGTCCATCCGTCCGTCTGTCCATCTGCGGTGTCCCAGCAGTGGCACCAGGAAACCATTCAAGCATTGTGTCACTGCTGTGGGTGCGCTTTGCTGCCCCTTTCCTCGCTGAGCTCCATGGCTGCCCTCCCCTCGCGGGTCCTTGCAGAAGCAGGGCCTCAGGATGGTTCTCGTTCAGTCCGAGCTGAGCGTTCTCCGTCAGATGGCACCGGGGGGAATCGGTGATGGATTTCTGCAGTGGTTGTCTGTGTGGGCTGCAGTGCTGCTCACCAGCAAAATGACACCTGGTGCCGCAGGGCTCCCAGGCGCTTCCATGGCTACCCTTCCTTAGGAGTAATTTATGGCACCGGCAGAAGGGAAAGCTGTGACTGGGCTGTGTGCTATCGTCACACATCGTCTGCGGGTGGGCGTGCGCGCTGCGTGCTGTCTGTGTGCCGGGCGGCTCTCATGCAGGGGGTACCGATGGTGCAGGATGGAGAGATGCCGTTTGCACTGTCCGCACTGCCTGCACTGCACTGCCCGTGCTGCCTGCACTGCCTGCACAAAGGCAGGGGTGCCGTGTGGCACAGCAGTGCTGCATGCAGGGTGCAGTTGGACCCATGTCCCCATTTGTCCGGGAATGATCCCGAGAAAGAGGGAGGTAGCAGGAGGCAGCAACGGGGAGGAAAATCTCCTTTAAAGTCAGTCCCGGTGCTGGTTCGTTCCCTCTTTAGGACTGTTTAGTTTCAGTGTATTCCTTAATTTGAATTGATTGGAACTCATTGAAGTTTCCCTGCAGGAGCTGCTGTAGGTGATTAGCAATATGTGAGCCCTCTGTGCTGCGCTGCTGCTGCTTTATATTGTTTTACGCTGGTGACTCACAGCCACTGTTTATGATTAAGTGCATTCTCAGGGAAAATGTAATTGATTTGAATGGTTCCTGGCAATCAGCGACTGTCTGGTATTACATTCTATTTCCCTCAGGTAAGTGGGACGCCTCTCCCTCTAAAATTGCTGTTGTCACTGTGTCACAGTGAGGCTCGGTGCTGTGCTGGGTGTGTGCCCGGAGCTGCAGCGGGGCAGATGGGAGCCATGGAGCACCGGAGCTGGGGCAGACGTGCAGTGTGTGTTTGTGAGAGCAGCACAGCAGCATAACCTGCTCCAGGATATGTGTGGATTGTGTGTTTTTAAAGGGATGAAATGGTTTTTCTGCTATGGCTCTGGATGTTGCCATGACAAGCAAACTGAGAGTGAATCCTATGCAAAAAAACCAGGGATGCGGTGTTGTACTGGAAAATTGCAGGTGTCCATCCATTTTATTGTCCAAAGCTGCTCCTTTAATAGTGCTCTGGAAAAGGCAATTTGTATGAAGTACTGGGAAATGATGAGATGAGTGTACGGTGCTGTTGGTGTTCCTTCAGACCAAGGAGGGAGCAGCTGACCTGTGAGCGGCGCAGTGCTGACGACCAGCAGGATGGGTTTCTGCAGGGCGTTACCCAGACCCCAGCACTGCCTCACTCAGTGGTCAGAACTAACACTGAGGTCAAAGCCCTCAGCACCTCATCTTTATTTTCTGCAATTAGCAAAGCTTTGTAGCGGCGATGCCCTTGGCAGCACTTTTAATTGCTCGTGGTGTAAAGCTCTGCGCCGCCTCCGGTTGGTGCTTCCAGCTGAGGCAGGAGGGCAGCTCCTTGCAGAGCATCTCATAGGTCTGGCTGCATTCCAGCGGGGGCGCGGGTTGCTCCGGGAGCCTCCAGCTGCACAGCGAGCACGGGGGCTGGATGTGTAATTTATGGAGCCTGGCTGCTCCTCTCCCACTCTGATGATTAAACTGTCTCGCTCTCTCTGTTAATTGGACTCTGGGATGGGAGAGTTATAACACAGGTTTGCACGGTGAGGAGCATGTCTCAGTTATTTGTCTTAAACTGAAAAGTGAAACAAACTGAAGAAGCATTGAGATGAAGGAGAGCAGAGCTCCCTGTGCTGCTGGGGAGGCTGGCAGGGCTTCTAGGGGTGTGATGCTGCAAGACCACCCCTAGCAGGAACTGCTTCTTATATGGCTCTGGGTCCTCTGACTCCTCCCTCTTTGGAGCTTCAAAATAAACACTGGTGCTTTTGGAAAGGCAGCCAGCTCGTGACTTTCCTCTGTTGAGAGCGGTCACATTTAGCCTGGGGGCTGTGGGCCACCCTGAGGGGGTTGGGAGGCGGCGCAGTGTCACCCTGCCTCTGTGTCCCGGCAGTCCCGCTGTGCCCTACCCTGCCCAGCTGCCGTGTTTGCATAGCTGGGTGCCCGTTGGGGTTCTTGCCCCACCAACATTGCAAGGGCACTGCAGGCCCTTCACAAGGAGTAACCTGCCACGTTGGTGGGGTTTTTCACATTTTGCACCATACTCATTTGGTGAAGAGTAGAGAAAAGGAGTGCAAACAGAATGGCAATGTGGAGCTTAGGAAATTATGCCCCAAATGTTACTTTATTGAACACCCGACCTCTGTTGGTGCTGTTGCTTGGTGTGATGGCAGGGCGCTGCGGGCAGAGAGCTGCTCTGCTCGAGTGGGTGATGCTGAAAGGACCTCTCTGTTGGCTTTAACAGATATTTAACACAGTGCCGGAGACCCCGCCGTCAAACTCACAGCTGCTGCTGTCCCGCAAGAAGAGCACGGACTCAAAGCCTCCGTCATGCAGTGAGCGGCCGCTCACCCTATTCCACACCGCGCAGCCCAACGAGAAGCGTAAGTGCCCCCCTGACCCACCCCACCCCACCCCACCCCGTGTCACTGCACACCGCCATTCCCCTGCCATGGAGCACAGCTGTGCTGGTGCTGATGAAAGATGCATCTTGTAAGGGGATAGGGCCTCTGCTCCCTGTGCTGATGGGGAGCGCAAAGCCTGCCTGGCATCCCAGGCTGCAGCAGGGCTTGGTGCAGGCTGCACTAACGTGATATAGAGTTGCTGCCCCATCCCTACGTCCCCAGCTGCTGAAGGACGCAAGGCAGAGCCCACGGGGTGTCCAGCGTCGATCCTCATTTCTCCCTGGATGCCCACAGGCACTTTTCTTTTTACAGACACAACAAGCCTGGCCAGGAGGTTCTGTATTTTTCTGTGGAGTAGATGACATGGTCATTTAAAAATGTTGGAGATCATCTTTCCATTTTGGTCTCTATTTGGTGCTCCAGATCTGTTGGTGGAGGGGTCAGCATCTCCTCCCATCTCACTCTGCACACGGCTGTCTCGCATGCTACAGAGCAGAAATGCGCAGCAGGAGTTTGCTGTTCTGCTCCTGGAACTGTGAGACTGAGCTGAATGCCTCAGCAAAGAGTCCTTTGCTTGAACTGTACACGGTATCAGCCTTCATAAAGGAGGAAATAGAATAAAGGGATGGTTTCCAATTCTGCTGTTCACCTCCCATCCTCTGTAGATGAAACACTTCCAGTCTCTTGGCTGATAGGAACTTTAATTCAGTGTTGGCTGGTAGCTGCGTCTGAGATTACACAGACAATTGACACTGATTTGTTAGGCTTACAGAGCTTATTTTTGAACTTCAGCCTCAGGCAGAAAATGTTTGGAAGCAACTAGACGTGGCATCCGAATAGGCTGCAGGGCGCTGCAGAATGGTTCTGAAAACTGTGCTGTTGGGGTCAAAGATTGAGGACTGCTTTGGATTAACCTTTTTGGGGCTTTAGGCCCCTTGGCAGGTTAATTTCTCCCTTATTTCATCTGCTGGCTGCTCTGTCTTCCGGTCAATGTTTGGAGAGTTCCCTTGATAGCCTGCTGGAGACCGAGATTCGTGGCATGTGGTTTCAGGAGCCTGGTAACGTGTGTTGATGTCATTATCTCATCCTTGGCGTTGGCTGATCTCTGGATGATAGCCTGAGCTAAATGGGGTTTGAGCCTCTCGCTGCTCTGTAAGCGCTCTGACTTTGTCCAGGCACCATGAGAACTCGGTGGCACAGTGAGTGATGTGACGAGGAGTGTTGGTTCGTTCGCTCCCCTCCCTTTGCATCCCTGTCCTTTTGGTCGTGTCATCGTTTTCCTTCGAAGCAGAGGGCTCACCCAGTGTCACACCGCCCTGTCCCGGAGGCAGTGCTGCTCCCCAGCTATTTTCGAGGCATGCAGGGGTTTCTCTCTGCTGTGTGCTCAGGATTAGCTCTCCACGTAGCTCAGGAGTTTCTCTGACACTGCTTTCTCCTTCTGTGAGTATTAATTGTTGTCCTCATGCAAACGTGTAAGTGGAAGGGATGTATAATTGGATGGGCTTGAGAATAGGGGGGTCTCTGTAACCGTGTGCTTTTTAGTAGCAATTTCCTCATATTAGCGTGCACAGGAGATACCATTTCTTTGAAAGATTCGTCATTCAGGTGGCACTGCTCGTGTTTTCCAGCAGTTGTCTCTCTTTCAGGAAACATCATCACAGAAGTGGCAGTTCTCTGCAGCAGAGCTGCTTTCCGTGCCATCAGTGATGATAATTGCCTCTCCCCATTACAATTACGATTGCTGCTTATACGGAAAAAGCATCTTAGGAGAATGAATTAATGTGATTTTAGGTAATTCAGCACAGAGTTGAGGAGGAAACCCATGCTGTGGAGGTTGCTTTGGGATGCAGAATGTTTTCACACCTCAGTGCTGAAGTTACACAAATAAGGGAGACGTCCCTTAGCAGGGCAGGATGAAGGGAAATGAGGAGAGCTGTGGGCAGTGAGCTGGGCAGGAGGGCAGGCCTTTCTCCTCACTGGTGGTATCAGCAGTGCTGCACTGTGGTTGTAGACCTGGGCAGGAGAGGCGGATAGTGGCTGATGTCACGCTTGGACTGAAGCATTTTTTTGCTGGGATGAACTTTAATCGAGTGGTCTGTCCTTTTCTCCTCCCTGTTATCCCCTCTGGGGATGTTCAGTCCTGTGGTACCTGATTTCAGCCACAGATGAATTCATTCCTGCATGTAATCTCATCCCTTTCTTTCTCAGGTTACGTGGCCCTTTGGAAGTCCTTGGGAATATAAAATATTAATATCTTGAGAAAAATGAATATTTGCTTGCTAAAAATGTTATTTGTTTAAAATATAGTTGCATCTTTAAAAAGAGAAAAGAATAACTGTTCCTTCTCATACTGTAATGCATAATACATAGAACACGTGCCTGGGAACTCAGTGCCTGTCTGTGCACTGGGAGGGTGCTGCTGGGGTGGGGGTGCTGGGCAGGAGCCTGGCCGACAGCTCCCGTTCTTTTGGTGTTTTCCAGAGGAGAGCCGGAACAGCATCATCAACTCCAGCCTGGAATCCGTCATCTCTTCAAATGCAAACAGCTTCCTCAACTCCAACAGCGCGCCCCAGTCCAACCTGAATTCAAGTGATCTCGAACTAGAAGTAATTAAACCCAACAGGCCAAATTCACTGTAAGTACGGTGGTAATTAGCGTTTTATAGGCTCCCCGTCCTTCGTCTTTAATCAGGGCTGCTTCTCGCTCTGAATCCCGGCAGTTTATTAGAGAATGCAATTTAATGCTTTAATTTTTAATGGGCGCTGAGGGCGCGTCCCGCACGGCCGGGCTGAGCGGTGGGACTGGCGGGGCGATTTGTGGGGCGGTTTGTGGGGCGGTTGGTGGGGTGGTTGGTGGGGTGGTTGGCTCAGCCGCGGCTGCTGTGCGCCTGCAGGGTGTGCTCCAGGCAGAGCCCCGCACTGCTGCTTCAACTGCCCGACCCATCTGGAGGTAACTCCAGCAAACACAAAGGGCTGCTCTTCTGACTTAAATCCTGCGACTGTTGTCAGCACCGTTGGTCTCCAGCCAAATCTGTACCATTGCTTCTGCTATTGCTTCCTTTATCTGAAAAGTTCAGGGGAAAAAATAGCGACCTTAGCAGCGACTCCCGGGGGACGGCCGGGTTATTTGTGCAGTCCCCTGGACTTGACCCAGCCTTGCACCACGGACGGCTCTGCCACGGGGAATTTCCTTCCTGCTGGGCCGGCGCATTTTCCCACAGAACCTCCTCTCCTGCACACATGACGATGTGCTCTGAGCCCTGCAGCCCTGGTCCCTCGAGCCTGGGCTGATTCCCTGTGTCCACGTAGGTCAGCGTGGGGCGACCTTCCTGCCCCATGTCCCCACGCAGCCTGCACCCCTTCTCACCCAGCCCTGCAACCAGGCCCTTAGGAGCCCGTGGTGAACACTTGGGTTCAGCTGCTTTCTCCTGGGTCCCCACGGAAACGGCTTGGTGCTGCTGCTGGTGCCCCTGGCCATGGCTGTCCTTCCCAGTGTGGGGTGCAGCGCTCGGGCGGCAGCAGCACGTGGTGAAGGTAAGTGCACACGTGCAGAGCAGGGCTCTGGCCATCACCCGTTGGCGTCACCTCCTTCCCACCACCTCTGCTGCCCCCAGCAGCCAGGCCTCATGCCAAGGCTGCATGTTCCCCGATCTCAGTGCTGCAGGTGGCCGCCGTGGGACGCCGCGATGTGGAGCTGCAGCCACAGGTAGGACAGCTCTGTGCTCGTCTGCGCTGCTGGGTTTTAAAGTTTGCTGAGATGCATTCATTTGTCTTTAGATGTCTGCTTTTAACCTCATTTGTGGTCCCGTGAAAATGTCACTGCTAGATTTCCTGCACAGTGCTGCGGTGGCTGAATGGACCCAAATTGTTTTGCTGCCTTTGCTCGCAGCTGACTCCATCCAGCCCACAGTGCTCAGCCCCGCTCTGCACTGGGTGGGCCGGGGGCAGCAGCAGGAGGTGTGCGTGGGATGGTTGGGGTCAGAGCAGCCTGAATGGTGCCAGTGTCCCGCAGTGCTGTCCTTTCTGCCCCGCTGTGCAAATAACACCTGTACAAAGCCGGCCCTGATCCTTTAAGCAGCACAGTGGCTGGGGCTCTGCAGTAATTCCCAGGTGCCCATGGGCACTGAGGTTGGTTGCTGTTATCTGTTAGAGCTCTGAGAGTTCCCATTGCTCTGCTGCAGTTACCGGAGCAGCAGTGCGGGTGTGAGGCAGCAGGCAGGGTGTGTTGGTGCCTTGCTCTCGGTGCTCCTTCAGCTCCATGCCAAACCTTCTGCCAGTCCTGTGAGACCCATTGTGGAGCTCCTCCTCAGGAGTTTATTGTTTTCTTGCATTCTTCACTGTTTTCTTTGAGTTTTTTGCTGCGGGTCAGGGCTGCCCCATCCTGGGACCCACATGGAGGAGCTGTTTATGGCCGGGGCAGCTCACTGCACTGTGGTGTCAGTGCCTGCAGCACAGCAGCTGCAGAGCCCTGGTGTGAGGAGGATGGGAAGCCCCGCTTTCCTCCTGTAGAGAAAAAAAGGATTTCTTTCTGAACAAAGAACTCCTTAAGAGAACAAGTAAGAAGGAATCCTGGATTTGGTGCTTCCCTGAAGCAGCAACAGCACAGGTTAGTAAATTAAGAACCACCCCAGACGAGAATTGATTTTGTTCTGGCTTTTTTTTTTGATGTCTAAAGTCACCACTGAAACAGAGGAGCTGATGGACACTGCATGCAGCCATCACTGACCGCAGCCTTTTACCTCATTGCTTTGCTGCTGTCTGACAGACAGGTTTGGTGCCACTGCTGCTGATGGATGGGTTTGGTGCCATTGGTTGCCCTGTCTCAGGCCCATGGCCCATGTGGGCAATGTGATGTATGGTGACCCTGGTTTATCCACTGTTTGTATGTTATTGATTACATGAGTTACAACTGATAACTGTTGATCTCAGGAGACGTGTTGGAGTAGAGTCAGTTGTGTGCAGAGGAGCACAGCGTAGCTGAGAGGGGTGTGGGGCACACATCCTGTGGGGAGCAGCTGAGGGAACGGAGGTCTCTTCTAACCAGAATGGTGCTGTGGTTCAATGGGGAAGAATTACAAATACAGGGTTTTGTTTTGCTGCAGTGAGCCCCGACGCATTCTGAGGTGGCCTTAAAATGTGACGTTCAGTAACTGTGAGCACTGTGGCAGTGGAGATGTGTGAGCTTTGTGCACCCAGCGCCCCATCCCAGCGGGGAGCAGTGCTGTGCCCTCAGCTCTGCTCTGTGCTGCGGTGCCACGGCACAGCGCCAGTGAGCGGCCGGGGGTCTGCGTGCCTCAGCCCTGGTCCTCCATCAGCAGCCGGGAGGGAAATGGTTCAGCCGTGGGACGAAGGCTCTTCCTTCCCAGCCACCAATCAGGGTTTTACTATGGGAATGCGCTCATTTATTAGGGCTGGGTTTATTTTTATGGAAGAAGCGCTCGGGGTGGGAGCTGTGCTGTGAGTCAGCAGGGCTGATCCCACCAGGAGCTGCTGCAGCAGTGGGCATGAGGGAGCGGAGTGGCTGCCTGCTGCCACCCCCTGCGTGGGCACTGCTTGCTCGGGAAATGATCTCTGGTTTTCTTTACCTCTGACGGTGCAGAAAGCTGCTCTAGAAAACATGGCAGGACAAAAGCCAGAAAAGCCAGTGTTTCTAGCACAGATAGATCCTTCAGCTGCAATGGGGGAAGTTTTCAAAGTAAATTGCGTGATCACAGTGAATTAGGAGTGTGGTTATTAAAATCCTCCCAGCGAGCACCTCGCTCTGGTGGTGTGGAGGTGCGTTCCTGTGCAGCTGTGGGTCGGTCCCTGCAGGTGACCACAGGGTCTGTTTTTCGGCTGGGCGTGCTGGGCTGACAGCCTGCACCCTGCTTGGTGCCTGCCTCCTGTTCCTTGTTCTCTCTTTATTTCTCGGCCTTGTCTGTGCCCCATGCTGCCTACAGAACCCAGCTGCCTGCAGGAACCTGGCCGTGCTCTGGGTGTGTGCAGCTGAGCAGGGCTGGGTGCTGCAGGCTGGGTCAGCGGCCTCTGCTTGCATCTATAGTGAGTTCCGTGCCTGGGTCTGCAGCTGCTGCTGTATGGCACTGCTGCTGTATGGCGCTGCTGCTGGGTGCTGCTGCTCCTGCTGCTGGGTACTGAAGTCTGTAAAATCAGGAGCGGCTGAGGCTCACAGGATACCGTGCATGGAGCAGCAAGGGTTTTTCAGTTTCTTCTCTCTTGGCAATTTCTTTCTGTGCGTGACTGTTCCGGAGGTGAGGTGGGGCCGGCTGTTTCTCTCCATGTAACCAGACAGGCGGGATTTTTGCACCGCGACTTCACAAAGTCATCAGCCTGAGCTCTTATGACTCTGAGCATGCAGCAATGCCCAGGGGGCTTCTGCCTTCCCTTTCAAAAGGAGAGCTTTGCACTGAAGCATAGGGTGGCTGTGGGGGGAGAGGAGCACCCAGAATTCGCTGCCTGCCGCTCTCCGGGCGCTGCGTGCCCAGCAAACAGCACTGTGCTATGGGAGGGGAGCGCTTCTCCCTTCCTGAAGTCCTTGGCCGTGTCTTTGCAGTGCTGTTTCCCAATGGTAGCTCTGAGCATTCATTTTATCACCTCCCACCCTTTTTAATGTTTTGCTGCCAGTGAAGAATGTTCCACTGCTTCTGATACAATAAAGTGCAGCCCAACAGTACTTCTGGGATGGTTCAAAGGCACATGGAAATTTCCAAACAGTTACCTCTTAGAGTTTTCTAACGCACTCTTAAGGATAGTTGATTTCTAAGTTACAAAACCCTGTGTGTGTTACTTAGCAGTGTTCTCAGAGACAAAAGCTCCCATTTCTGGGCCGCCTGCATGGCAGCGTGCCTGGGGACCCGGCCAGCACTCGTGGGACCTGGCAGCTATGGGAGGGTTGTGTGGAGCTCTCAGCCCTGAGCATCAGAGAGGGGCTCTGGGGACATCCAGAGAGTGTGGGTTGAAGGCAGCGGTGGGCTGTGCCTTGCTTTGTTGGACCGCGTTGTGCCATGCCGGGCCATGCTTGTTGTGCTGTACCATGTCATGCCATGCCTGCCGTTCCATGCTTTGTGGGGTGCCCTCACTGGAGCACTGCAAGCAGCACATGGCTGCACAGCTCTCTGAGTGGTGACAGGGCAATTCAATCCCAGGACTAATTTTAGAGCAGGTTGTGAGGCTGTCCTTTCGCGGGGACACCGCAGCTCCGGCCATCCCAGGCGGGCGCCGGGCAGGGAGCAGAGGCGGGCTGTCCTCACATGCCTCGTCCACACCGGGCATCCCTCCTGGCACAGTGCTGGGGTGAGCCTGGCTGCAGAGCCAAGCACGAGGCCTCCAAGGCACAGCCGGGCACTTGGAAATAAATGCTGCGTGATGGGAATCGTGAGAGCCCCGCAGGAGCCCCTTGGTGTGGGATGGAGGCCAGGAGCTGCCGAGCTCACCCCAAACTCCGGGAGGCGGTGGGAAGTGGCGGCTGTGGCTGCCGGGGAGTGAGGGTGGGGGCAGAGCCGGGGGGCCCTGCAGGGGCCCAGGGAAAGCCACAGAGCCTGACGAGCAGGAACCACCGCAGCTGAAGCGGGGTGAAGCATGGAGGTGGGGCAGGAGGATTTACCTGTGCAGAGCAGGCACGAAAATGCACATTTTTCTGTGAGGTGGGACCGGAGCGTCGGTTGTGTGGGTGGCTGTCTCCAAAAATACCAGACACACAACTCTGGGTTAGCTTTGTTTTTCTACAGTCCCAAGAAGGTACCCCAACAGGACGTGGGAAGGCATCCCCAGGCTGGGAGCTCAGCCACGTGCAGACAGAAGCAACGGGGTTAAGGCTGTGTTGTGGCCCTCATGCCTTTAGGGCTTTGTGGCTTCTGACAGACCATAGAGTGCATGGAACGGGTACTGGGCTGGGCATGAAATGCTGCCTGCCCCCCCGGGGTGGCTGGCCTCTGAGATGGCTGTCCCATTGGGGTTGCTGTCCCGTTGGGGTGGCTGAGTGATCCGGTACCCTCTTTGCCCTGGGGACTCCAGCTTGAGGGGATCATAGCTTTGGGAAACTTGGGTTTAGTCGTCATTTGTCTGTTTGCATTTTATTTTATTTACTTATTGACCAAGTATGGCTATTTCTTTCCCTCCATGGGTATGGAAAGAAATGAGGAGCAGACCTAAGGTCTAGTGGTCATGAAAAAAATAGCCCAGTTAGTGTGAGGAAGAGAGGTTATTCCCATGTGCTTTTGATTTACGGGACCAGAATAAATTCTCACTGGACATCCCAGTGCATGTTCTCCATCCCAAGCTGACACCGCCTCATAGCCACGCTCTGCACTGGGGTCCTTGGGGATCCCAAATCTGTGTCCAGCAGCAAATAATCAGGGTAGTGTCACTGAATGGCAAATGGTGATACTTGTCGGAGTAAATAGGCTCTTAAAAACACAAGCAGCTTCAGCAATTATCAGTCGTAACACACATAAGCAGAAACACATGAGCAGTGAGCAGACCTTTAAACGCTGCTGGTTCCTTGCAGAATTGAAGTCACTTTTTCCACTCTGCACAATAACTCTGTAAACATGACGCAGCCTTATTCAGCAGCTCTGCTGCCCGTTCTCGCTCAGAAGGCGGATTTCTGCAGCAAAAATGATCTGGTTTGGTGTTTTGTTGGTTTTCTTTTAACTTCTGTGGAGTCGTCAGTAGTCGGAGAGAGGTGAACTTCTCCCACACCGCGCTCCATTCGTCAGGAGCGGTGCCACTGCGTGGCTGACAGCAACGTCAGCCAGGTGTGAAGGTCGGCAGTTCTGAAGGAGAGAAGCTGAGTTCCTGGGTGCTGTGTGAAGTTGGCAGTGGGAAGAAACTTCTTTTATTTGTGAGAGGACCCCCCAGAAGGCACACAGAGAGCGCGGCGGGGGGGCACTTGCAGGCTGTGAATGCCCGGGAACTCTTTGCAGCTTTTCTTTCATTCACTGCAGAAAGCTGTGAGCCAGGACCCTGTTGTGTTCTAAGCAGCGCTTGGCGAAGCCGCAGTGGAGAGGTTGTGAGCATAGGAGCTGCTGGAGTGTGGCTGCCAGCGGTGCCCAGGGCTGCCCCAGCAGCCCTCCGTAGGGCAGTGCCCTGTAGGTCAACGTAATGCGTGTCCAGTTGGGTGTAAAGGGACCCGAGGTGCAGCAGCCAGCAGTGCTGCCCTCAGCATGGGGCCGGGGTCTCCATCCCTACAGTAAATCTTGTCCTTACACCCTGGATCTGGCTGCAAAGGCTGGAATGGCAGCTGGTCCCACATGTTGGGTTTCCAGCTAGGAAAATGTTCCTGCAGCTCCCCGATCCCGAGGGGTGTCACGGGGCTCATTGGGGTGCAGCGTCTGCGAGGTGCTTGTTAGTCACTGCCACATTTTTCATGCCTTCAAAAAGTGAATGGTGATGGTTGATAAGCAAATGGTGCTCTCAGCAGGCAGTATCTGGCTGACTTGGCAAGGGGATGTGCCAGCTGTGTCAGCTGCTGCTTCTGCTCGGGGCATGGAGGAGCAGGATGGTGCTGAGGGCCATGCCCGGCAGGGTGGGCGCAGGCATTGGGAGCCCCTGCTTTCCTTGCCCACTCCTGGCAGTACCTCTTGCAGCCTTCTGCTGAGGGTGCAGATGTCCCCACAGCCTGCAGAGCTGCTGTAGCTGTGAGCCCACCCGAGCGGGGACCCCGCGCTCTGCAGACCCCAGCACAGGTGAGGCACAGCACAGCTGTGGGTCTGTGCTCAGCAGGGGAGGATCATTTACTGCTCAAAGCAGAAACCGCACATCTTCTCCTGGATTTCACACTTGAGAACGTGCCCTGAAATTCCCAGTCTGTCGCTTGGCTTATTCCAGATGACATCATATTCCAAGTATCTTATGACTTATTTACTTTGTTGGGTGTCTGCGTTTGTTTTAGTGAAGCAGCTTTAGCTTGGGAGTCCCACGTTCTGCCTGCAGTCAGACGGCTCCGTAGGCTTTGGGGACTCGGGGGTCTGGCAGGCATCCTTACAGCTGCTCCTTCAAAGGCACGAGCAGCATGCTCAAGGGACTGCAGATAGATGTGCTGCAGGCATAGCTGCTGAAGATGGTGCATTTTGAGACTACATATGCACACACATGTAGACAACCATTTGTATTTATTGGTACGTATAAATTCCATAGGTTGTTTTTGTGTGTGTTGTGCTCAAATAATCCTGGATTTGTTTTAGAAGCATTTATGTGCTTTCAGTAAGTGTGTTAGGATGCATGAAAAAAGATGCTTGTAGGCCACAAGAGCAGCGATCTTGTTTGGGAGGAGCAGAGGGAAAGGACAGACTTCCATTGAGGAGCGATGATGGGGTGCTGGCTCTGTGCGCCGGGGGAGGGCAGCGCAGGGTGGGGGTTCAGTCTGCCTTTCTGCCCTGTGTGTTTTCCATTTGCCCAGGAGTTTGGCATAGCTGCTTCTCAAGCCTGCAGCTCTTTGACTTCTCATTTGGCTCCGGGTCTAGAAACTTTCCACAAGTTGAACTTGAAAATTAGGCCAAATATTCTCATAAAGTCTCCAGTTTTGCAGCTAGCCCCATGTGAACTAATGGCCATTCATCGACGTATTTTCTATGTGCTCATCCATTAAGAGAGAGACAATTCAGCAGTGTCCTTTTTACTAATGCGTGCAGAAACCTATCCTCCTGTCCTCAGCAGGAATAGAGTGTGTGGCTGCTTTCAGCCTGCAGCTGAGCCATTAACCTCAGCATCCTCCTGGGATGTTAGTGCCCCGGCAGGCAGTCACAGCAGGACAGTGGGACAGTAGGACAGGGGGACAGCAGGACAGTGGGACAGCAGGACAGTGGGACAGGCCATGCAGGCTCCAGCTCCCTCCTGCTCCCTGCAGCTCCCTGCAGCGCTGCCTCCCAGGAGACTTCTTAGAAGTTTCTGCTTTTGAACTGCACTGCTCTGTTTATGTGATTTGCTCTGGGAACATCTGAGGGTGCTTCTCCCAAACTGAATTAGATTAGAATGGTACGGCTCCCTCCGAGAGATCTAAAAAAGCACCTCAGACTTCAGCATCACATATGCTTAAAAGACAGCTTTCCTGAAAGCCCAGGGAAGAAAATACATCCGCTGCACTTTCATTGCTTTCTTAATTCGTATAATTAGTGTGGAGATAGCTGCATGGCTGTATTTTCTTCAAAGAAACTGCCTCAGACAAATATTGGCTAATGGAAATTTCACTTTCAAATAAAGCAGTATTTGAAAGTGCATTAAGGCCATTGTGGGGAAATGGATGCAGGAATCAAAGATGCTACAACAAAACGTTCCCCGGGGCAGCTGGAGGAGCAGTGCAGGGATGGGGCAGCACTGAGCATCTCCTGCAGCACTGCCCTCCTGCCCAGCCCTGCTCTGTTGCCTGTGAGCCCTGGGCTGAGTCTCCCAAGAGTGCTCCCAGCCAGCTCTTTTATTGAGACTGCTGAAAGCAAACTGATAGTAAATTAGCTCTCTGCCACCTATAAATGTCACTGGAAACAAAATATTTTATAGACCCAGCTGAATGCATTCTTGGTTCCTCTTTCTGCAGGCAGATTTAATTCACAGCCAAGGATGCAGCCCAGACTCTGCTTAGCAGAGCCTTTTGTGAGCGTGGGGTGCTCCTGCAGGGCACTGGGTGCTGTGGGTGCTATGGCCACTGGGGTGCTGTGGTGCTGGCTGCTGTGTCCAGGAGTGCTGCCAGGCTCCGGTTTCCCTGCAGAAAGCAGCGGTTTCCTCGGAGGGGCTGGGGGAGTGCGGGGCCACCGCTCATAAAGACCTTCTTTCTCCTCTGAAAGAAGATCTGGGTGCCTAATTAACTTCATAAATGAGCTGGAGCTGTGAGGCCACCACTTTGCCATGAAATGGAGGTAACCTGATCTCCACAGCCCTTTCTGCCTGGGTAAGGGATCCTGCCTGCGTTTAATTCGCTCTCACCTGCTTTCCGTCCAGCTGCATTCTGGCCACGCACAAAGCCGGTGTGCAGACACTGTTGACAGGGCTGTGCTAAGCTGGGAAATTATCAGCAGCATAAGAACCATGGCCAATTACTGGGCTGTGCACCGCATCGCTGCCCACCTCGCCTGCCCTGGGTCACAGAGCTGTGGGTGCTGCCCTCAGTGTCCCAGGGCTGGGGGGCACAGGAAGGGAACCCCCGGGAGGGAGTGGCACCACTTTAGCTTTGCTGCTGTCTGTGCCGCACTTGGAAAAACACAAAAGGAGGTGGCAGTGGAGAGGAAGGTGTCCTGGGAGGGTCAGCCTGTCGTGGTCCCACCAGGGGTGGCTCAGGGACCTCTGCAGCCCCAAAGGACTCCGTCCTTCTGGGCTCAACCCACAGTAAAACTTGAGAGAGCACAGGGAGTGTTATGGGTGGAAGTACAGAAATGGCCAGCCAAGAAGTGAATGCCCCAACCCTGGGCATGGGTTCATTCCTCATCTCTGGGGGAGCCCTGGGCCAGGCTGGAGGGGGCCCTGGGCAGCCTGAGCTGTGGGACACCCAGCCTGCAGCAGGGGTGTGCTGGATGGTCTTTAAGGTGTCTTGCAGCCTAAGCCCTTCTATGATTCAGTGAGTTGTGCATGCTAACATTGCCTGTGTTTGGTTGATGGGAAGGGAGAAGAGGCTGCATCTGTGCCTGGGCAGCAGTGAGGAAGCCAGGCTGTCGGTGGGCAGGCAGCAGCATGCAGAGCACCCAGCTGTGCTGCAGCTGGAGAGCAGCACTGGTTGGTTAGAGCTGTAGAGGCATAAAAGTTAATGCAAAGTTTGGGTTTTTTGAGCAAAAAAGGGAAGAACAGATAAAACCCTAACTCTCTCTTGATAAAAATGATCGTGTTGGATCATTACAGTATTGTAGTTTTGGGGTAAGGTATTCTATTCTGCCCTATATCACAGATGTTCGCATAATACTGAGGAACAGAAGTCAGGCGGCTCAAGAAAATGAGGAGTACTGCTGTGCTCATCCATTGCTCTCCATCACTTCCACAGGCCAAAATGGTCCCCGCAGCTTTTCCCAGCCTGCCTGCCTTAGTGGGCAGGTGTTGGTGCTGTGCACTGCGTGAGCAGAGTTTGCATGGCAATAAAACCCAGCGTTTCAGCTGGTGCTGCTGAACGCTGAAACAGACGCGGTTTGTTTTGTGGTAGGATTTGAATCTGCAAGTGGCCTTCTATCAGATCGTGCAAGGACGATTACTTAGCAAGCAGTGATTTTTTTTATGTAGAATATAGCTTTTCTGAATATTTCCAGAAGTTACTGAAAGAGTAGAAGGGGCTGTTCTGCCTCCGGGGTGCCGGCAGTGGCAGCTCATGGGGTTGGTGCTGCAGCAGTGCTGCGCTGCTTCCTTGGGGCTCCTCCTGGGCCCTGAGGGGACGGCAGTTCCTGCCCAGCACCTCCACTGCTCAGCACAGCGGGGAGGCGAGGGCCCCTGGGCACACGCTGTGTGTGACTCAAGTACTGCATCCTGCGGCTCTGATGTTCATTCTGCAGGAGCCCCTTATGGTTGCTGGGGGGCAGACGGGAGAGTTTTCCTTTCTGGAGAACGCAGGATGGTGGTGGATTGAATGCCAGAGAAAAAGGAGAGATTTCTGGAGGGCTGTCAAGTTCTCCTTAATTGTGAATCCCATTTGTTGGTGACTAATGCATCCAGGCTGGCGGAATTGCCTCATGAATTAGAAGCAGTGGCGCGGTGGAAAAGATGTGACTGTGATTCTGGCTCCTGATTTACCAACACTCCCTCCCAGGCTGCTGCTCAATTGCCTACTGGCACATTACAACTCTTCTATTAATATTTTAAAGCTCGAATAAGGGTGGAATGCACTTGATTCAACATCGAGCCTGCCGAGTTGGTTTTCAGTCTGCTGAGAGCCATCTGAGCGGGGAGGATGTGTGCTCTCAGCAGTGGGGTAGCTGTTAGTGGAGCAGAATGTGCACGTGTACGTACACACACAGATGTACAGCCTGGGAGCGAGCAGTGGGGCTGGGCGGGCTGGGTGCCATGGGGCTCTGCTCCCTGTGGCAGGTCGGTAACTTGCTGGCACTGTGCTGTGTTGTGAAGGGACTGTGCTAATGGGGTGCTCTGTGCTGAGAGGGCTTTGTGCTCCCATTGCCTGCATCCCCACATACAGACGGCTCCTTCCCTTGGGATCCTTTTCCTCACACTGCCAGCACTCCCATCTCTGACTCTTTGCTTAATCGCTCAGCGTTTCCTCATCATTAACACCAGTTTCTAAGCTTTGTGCCAGAAGGCTGCACCAAACCATCATTGCCTGGCTTCGAAGCATCCGGCATAACCCGGCTGTAGTTGGAAATGGCAGCGTCCATGAAGTGGGACAGCAGAAACCACCAGCTCTCCTCCCTGCGGCAGGACTCTCCCCGCGCTCTCCTCTTACTCCACTGGAAAAGCTTCTGACCGGTTTATGAAATAACTAAAGCACATCTAGAGTTCTCTGTATGGGAAAGAAGCAAGCAGCAAAGTGTCAGGACAAAGCCATGTGTTGGGCATCTCGATGGCTGCAAAGAGGGTCACCTCCGTGTTGCTGCCACGGAGCTCACATCAGCTGAGCTCACCCAGAAAGAGGAGCTGATAGCTGGAGATGTGTGAAGAAGCTGAACTCTTTTGGACCTGCTTGGTTAAGCGGTGCTGACTGCCGTGTATTTGGCTGCCTGTTTCCCCCAGCCTGTCATTATTTTCCACCTGAGTGATTTATGCAGCAAGATAACTCCTGAGAGAATAACACGGCAGAGAGATTTTGCATAACTTTTCTTGTATTTAAAGTACCAAACAGAGGAAGAACGCTTCCAAGCTGGAAGCCTGTGGGATTTTGTTAATGCATAGGATCATGCTTGGTGCCATCACTAACACCAGTGCAGCTGGAGCCCGGGGACTGCTTGCTTGTGCCCATCCAGCCCTGCACTCCGGGCATTGCTGGGGTGTGCAGCATTGCATGAACTTCATCAGCTTCTCTGCCCAAGGCTGCCCATTTCATGTAGCAGAGCCATATCCATCAGTGAGCTGCAACCCTGGCCTGCTGTTAGCAAGTTTAAGAGCCCTGGCGTTGAGCAATGCTATAATATACATCTCTTTCTGTTTGGCTTTGAGAAGAGCCTTATGTTTAGCAGCTTTGTTTTAGAGAAGTAGAAGAGAAGGGAAAGGGGTGGGTGGTTCTTGGTTTGTTTTAATGCAGTCAGGTACTGATAATGCCAGGATGATGTTTTCATCAAGGTGATTTCATCAATGGGCTTTAGCTCATCAGTAGATGGTGCCCATTCGTAGATGCTGGATGTTCTGTGCCAGAAATAGCCCTGAGTTCCACAAAAATAAACAAGTTGTAAACATTTTTAAGTGGAACTGGTGTCCTCTCAGCCAAAAGAACAGTGACAAAAGCTGTGTGGGAGCCCTGCTGCGATGAACTGCTCAGCCTCACACACTGCGAGGGTCTCAGCTGTGCAGGGAGATGCCAGGGGCAGCCTGGGCAGACAGCAGAGAAAAAGGGTTGTGAGAGGGGAGGAGTGAGGAGGGCTTTTAGATCCAGCAGCAGGAAGGTAGAGCAGTGCCTGGAAGGACGGGGATGGCAGCAGGGCTGCTTGGAGCACAGCTCCCAGGATGAAGGGCTGGATGGTTATGTCGCCATCCCATCCCATCCCACCCCACGTGCTTCCCCACACTGCCCAGGCCATGGGCAGTCCGGGAGGAAAGGCGAAGCCCTGCTGTGTCCTGGGCTGCTGACTGATGGAGTTCCCTCTGCCGCTGCTCTTTGGGAAGAACTGCTTTGAAGGCGCTCAGTTTTCCCCATCTTTGTTTCCTGCTGCTGGTATTTTTGGTTCTTAGCATTTTTTTTTCTGTTTTGTTTCCCACTCTGCACCCAACAGGAAGAACCCCTCGCAAAGCCCTCAAGAGTAAGAAGGGAAAGAACAGATGGCATTTGCTTTCTGCAGACAACAGGCAGCAGCCAGCAATTCCAAAAAGCCCATCACCACCTCTGCTATTCCCATGAGAAAGAGAAAGGAAATGGGCTTCTACAAAAAAAAACATGTTCCAAAATACAGAGGCCCCGTTGCTCTGATCACTCGAGTGCACTCACTTCTCCGATGAGACCAGACTTAGCCCATGCCCTGGCGTGGCTCAGCGGGGTGACACTTGAGTGGGAGCTTTGGAACTGAACACCGGGGTTTCCCTTGGAGGAGCTGAGCCTTCAGAGCACGCCTGCTCAGCAGGGCAGCCCCGGTGGGCCCTGCAAACTCCTTTTGTTCTTCTGGAGGGAATCGCTCACAGCACCACCTTCATCTCTTCTGGGAGTAACCTGATTGAAGCAGGATGGCCTTCCTCCTCACAGACCTGCGTGCTGTTACTGATGAATGTACCTGTCTGGTTTTGGTGGGCACGGAGTGTGTTTTCTTTGCCATCCAGAATCCAAAGATACCAAAATCCCAATCCAAATTTGGATAGCTTCTTAGCTGACGGCTGGCTGGAGAGCCAGGCTCTTGCTGTAAGACTTTTCTACTGCAGCATCATAGAAGTAGTTCCCTTGTGTGAGGGTCGTGTTGGTGGCACTGTGCCCCACAGTTGGTGCAGCAGGCTGAGCTGTTGGGGTGGCAGTGATGAAGCTGACCTGCAGGTTGGGAGCACTGTGTACTTTTACAATGATCCCATCTCAGGAAGGGGACATTCTCGTCCCAATGCCTCGTACAGCTGGGTGTCCTGGCGGGGTCAGTGCTGGCTGTGCTGTGGGGTGGGCACTCCACTCTGGGCTTGCTGTCAGGTAGCAGCCTGGCTGTGTTTTGGCCACTGGGTCACCTGCAGGCATTCAGTAGGGAGAAACCTCGCTGCAGCAGGGGCTGGAGGCCAAGGGAAAGCCCTGCACAGAGCAGATAGCTGGCATCTCTGAGAAGAGCTCAGTGGGATCACCAGGATGGAGGAGCCTGCACGAATGGGGAGTGGCTGTGGGCAGATGAGGAACAGCTGCAGCCCCAGGCAAAACCCACCCCGACAGCTGCCAGCTGTGCTCCAGAGGTGCTGTAGCTCAGCCGTGTGCAGCCTGCAGGAACTGCATGCAGGTATCATATCCAGCAGGCTTTGGTTTCCAGCTGCAGCTCCTCGTGCAGCACCAACCATGCACAAAGGTTCTAGGTGCCAACACCCACAGGAACACACTCTCCATGTCTTCAAATGAATCTGACATGCTCTCTCCATTAGAGGGCAGAAGCATGCTTGTGCACAGATAGAACAAAACAAATGTACGTGCCCTGTGTGCTGTGTAACTTCTCGTGTTAAGGGAAGGTAGAACACCATCACACTTTGCCAGCCAACTGCACCTGCTGGGAAGAAAAGGCAGCAGGAAGAAGTGGTGCTGTAAGGGTTAACCTCTGCGACTGGGGCTCGCTGGGTACTCTGGGCAGCACCTCCTCCTGTTTGAAGTGGGGAATAGATTTGTGCTATGGTAAGTACGGCTGTCTCTCAGGTTTGTTAAGGAGCAGCTAATGCAGGTAAATGCTCGTTTTGCAATTTCGATAGAAAAATGCAGGATTGCTGTTGGATGCTGGTAATCAGGAGGTGAACATTTGGAGGATTTCTCTTAATTGTCTGCCTGTGAGCGTGCCCAGTTTTACAATGTTTGGTGCAAGTTGTGCTGCACTGCTGTAATTCAGCCCAATGTGCATGGAGAGCTCTGCAGAAATAAAGGTATCGCCCATAACTATGTGGGGAAATCGTGAGTGTCTGTTGGACTCAGCGCACAGCTTCTGCAGGGAGGAGGTGCCAGGAGCTCGGCCTTCAGCAGATACGAACTTCAGGGTAGTTCAGGCCAAAAATGTAACCTTCTTTCGTGTCCTCTGGGTGCCAGCTGTGGTGGCGGGGATATTTATGGCATGGGCGCTTTCTCCCTCGAAACTGGCCCAAATCCATGGTGTTATCCTCACTGTTGTGAGTGCTGGGGCACGGTGGGGGTGGCTGCAGCCCCTGGTGGGGTCTGACCTTGGGGGGGAGCCGGGGTTGGGGTGCAGAGAGCAGAGGCGTGCAGTGCTGGTGGGGTGGCACAAGGTGTGGGCTGCGGCGTGCCGGGTGTGCTGCGTCAGTCTGTGCTGAACCGAAGGGAAGAGAATTGCAATCCCATGCAAAATTCATAGGATTGTAGAATATCCGGAGCTGGAAGGGACCCACGGGGACCATCGATAAAAGATGAGTCATAAATATTTCCCGGAGACCCTCCTGGGTTTTGGGGATGGTTGGTTGTTTTTCTTAAGTGGGAGAGGCTGAGGCTTGAAATACAGCACAGAGCATTTGTTGTGCACTACTCTGTGTTAACGGAATGAAACGTGCAGTGCTGGACTCCAGAAACAGCAGCCCGGGGCTGGAGCACTGACTTGGCTGCTGTGGTCTGTGACTGTGATCTCAGTGACAGATCAGTTATGGGTGGAACCATCACCCATTTACAGAGTCTTCACCTGTTGGCAGAAGCTAGGGAATGCCTGTGGGCATGGGCTGCTTGGGTACATCCCTGTGCTAAGAGGAGGGCCATCCTCTGGGAGAGAGAAAGCAGAAATCACAATGCTTTTACAGAACTTTGGGGGGTTTTTAGGGGGCATTTTCAGTGCTGAGAGGGTTTTCTGGTGTTTTACCAGGGACAGAGCATACAGGCTGAATTAGACGGGGAATACAGATGAGTTGATAATCCTAGAGATGGCCGAAGACGAAACAGATGCAAAATGGTGTTTTAGTGCAATAATTGCTTTCCAGAGAACCTGAGAACGACCTGAGTGTAACAGTTCTGCAGGAAACACTTCTCACTTCTGAATGCGTTTCCTAGTTCAGTGACTCAGTTTGAATTCAGATGACAGCAGTCACTTACAGGAAAAGTGAGGAAACGAGCTGATAGTCAAGAGCGGTGTGGGTGAGGGGAGGAGAGTTTCTCACTGTAAAACATGAAAAAAATCAATTAAACCTTTACAGCACTGTGATTTAATGAGCACTGCAGGAGTGCTGAAGCGTGGGCAGGGCACGAGCCCTGCTGCTGCTTCCACTCCTGTTCATGGTGGGAAAGAAGAGGTTCCCTGCACCTCAGCGTTGCTCGTCTCAGTTCTGGTGCTGATGAGGGCACCCATGGGGCTGAGACCCACACAGCCTGGGGTGCAGTGTCACAGCCCCTGGGCTTCCACGGCAGGGGCCCACTGGGATGTGCAGACGGGCAGTGGTGCTCGGGCACTGCACAGCATGGCCCAGGGAACGGCCTCCTGTCAGCAGGAGGAGATGCTCATAGGCACCATCCCCATGCAGCAGTGCAGTTGGCTCTCCTTGGGGAACCATGGCACGGCAGGTAAGGTGCTGGAGCAGCAGCATGCAGCCTGACAGCTCTGCCCATGGGGTGCCGGGAGCAGGGCGATGGAGCAGGGGTTAACTGGAAGATCCAGCTCTTGTTGTCTGGAAGAATGCAGATCTGGCCTTGAAGTGTTTCCCAAGGTCTTGGCACTTCATTTCGTGGCTGTGTCTCATGCTCGGACTATTCCCAAGGCACCAGATATCGTCGGATGTCGTCTGCCTGTCTCTCGGTTGCTGTTTGTTTCTGTGGTTGCACGTTGATAAGGTATCTGGTTATGTCTTGCAGCCCTCAGAATCCAAGCCCAACGTCACCCCTCTCACCGTCCTGGCCCATGTTCTCCGCGCCATCAAGTCCTATGCCCACCTCCTCTACGTCCAGCGACTCATCCCCCATCAGGTCTGTTGCACAATTTGCTTGGCTTTCTGTTGCTTTTCCTATTTTCTGTTTAATTTACTTGGTTTGCCCCACTTCACTTCCCTTCCTCCTTTGCATCCTGCTCAAAACCCCCAGTGCAGCTATCTGCATTCAGCAAGAGAGGAGCTTTCAGATGTCTCCCGTCCCAGCAGAGCCATGGGCACCCCCTGGGCACCTCTGGTCCCCCACGTGCAGCCCTGGGGCTCAGGCCGGGGCGTTCAGCACCTGTAGGTCCCACTGGTGCTGAGTTCTTTGGGTTTTCAGCCATTTCTTCTCCCTGGAGCTTGCTGCGCTCACCTCTACAACAGGTAAGCAACGTAGTGCTATCCCAGCTGCTTCCAGGAGTAATGCTGCATTTTTCTGGCTGTTTCCCTTTTCTGAGCTGGAATGTAGTGAGGGTGAAGGGCTTGGTGCAGCACAGATGTTGGTCTGCCATTAGCCCATGTCTCAGTTGTGTGGGCATCACTGGAGCAAGTTGGTCCGGCCCAGCGCAGCCCTGGTGTGGTGGGGACATGCCAGACCTGTCTGCTCATTGCAGGCACAGCCTGTGCATTCCCCCTCCTACAGCAGTGCAGGCTGCCTGTTGGCAGGGTTGTTTGTGTCCCAGTACACATCTGCAAAGGATGACAGCGTTGTAATACCATCCGAGCAGCCCTCCTCAGGGCTCATCATCCCCTAATCTGCACCAGAGTACGTGGGTGAAGCTCCTACGAGTGCTTTGCTGGTGTTGTGCCATGCTTGGAGGCAGTAATCACACAGTGGCTGTCACCGGGCCCCAAGTCCCTGCACTGCGTGGGGGCAGCACCGGGGCTGCAGAGGTGAAGGGAGTTTTGGGAAGAGAAACACCAGTGTGAATAACTCAAGGTTATAAGCCAGAAAATGTCCTCTGCCTGGCTGTGTGAGATGAGAGGCCTCCAGGTGGCCAGGGACCCTCTGCTGAGCAGAGGGCTTTGCCTGTGCTGTGCTGTGCTGTGAAGCGTTTTGCTGCTGCTCGTGTCATACAGCTGGAATTCAGATAGGAAAAATCTCAGCCCTGTGGCTGTGCTGACAGCAAAATCAAAACCACGCACAGCTTTCCTGGTTTGTGGTTTCCATGTGAGTGTGTGACTGCTTTTGCCGTAAGGTGAGCGCATGTGTTCAGAATCACTTCAGGCCCTTGGGAAAAGCCCCTCAAGCCCCTGAAGGGAATGGTGATGCCTGGGGGTGATGCTGGCCGTCCTGGGGCGCTCACAGCGCTGTGCCGTGGCTGCGGGGCAATGTGTCTGCTGGGCAATGTGTCTGCTGGGCAATGTGTCTGCTGGGCAATGTGTCTGCTGCCACTGCGGGCACCGGGATGGGGGAGGGCGGCTCCAGGTCCCGCAGCGTGCTGCTGGGCTCCTCCATCTGCTCCCAGAAATTCCCCTCCGTTTCCATCCCTTTCAGCTCCAACTCGCTGCTGGGCACAGTGTGGGCACACTGATTCTTCCCAGTAAAACCTAATGGTTGCTAAATCTTTTTCATCCTCAGGTACAGCCTTTACAGAAGTGTAACAAATCCCTCAAGGATTTACCGAGCTGTTTTTCAGGTTTGAGACACCTTTCCCCAGGTGCTAATTTTTATGCCAATCAATGCTTTCTTTCTGCAGCTCGCCGTTGCGGAAAGCCCGGGCTTTGTACGCCTGCAAAGCAGAACACGACTCGGAGCTCTCCTTCACAGCAGGCACTGTGTTTGACAATGGTAAGTGAATGCTGGCACGGCTGGGCTGGGTCCTGGAGGCTGGAGCTGTGCTCACTGCCCCATTCCACAGCGTGACCCCTCCCAGCAGCGTGGCACAGCCTGGCCTGGCAGCCAGGGGCTCCTGTTCTCTGACAGCATCTCTCGTTTCGTGTACATGGGAGAAACTGCAGGGCCGGTGTCAGTGGGAACACGAACACAGCTGCAGAGAACGCCAGTTGGCCATTGTTTGTTTTAGCACTGTGTTTTGCAAATTACTGGTTTTCCTCCTGTGACCCGGGGAAGAGTTGGACTCTAAATTCACGGGTTTCCTTTCAGTCCTACGCCTAATGACTATCCCATTTCCACCACTAGAAATCCCAAGCAGCAGTGCTTGAACCTGCCATTCCATCCCAGATGTATCTTGCCTTATGTTTTATATCCGTGCTGAAAAGAGCCCATCATCCAGTCCTGTTGTAGCGTGGAAATGACTTTTCCAAGGCCATGACTTAGCTCACCCTCAGGAAGACATAAGGTGGGGGCAGGTGGGAGGGATCCTGCTGCTCAGTGGGTGAGGGGCCATGGGCAGAGCTGGGGCTGTCACTGCAGTCTTCAGGCCTTGTGACCCCACTGCATCCCTCCCACAGACCCATCATTTAAATCCAAGATAAAAACCAGTGGGCGGTTGGCAGACACCACCATTCAGCAAAGAACTGTTCTTTGGTTGCTCTGGGGATGGGAGAGGTGAGCTTCCAAGTATGGGCACAGCAATATCCCGTGCAGCTCCATACTGCTCGGTGCAGGAGATGGAGGAGTGATGTGGGCCTTTTCCCTCTGCACACTGAGTGCTGGAGGAGGCAGCCCCTGATCAGTCGTGCTTTTTGGAGACCATGTTAATGAACAGAGACCTTCTGTTTCCTGCATCAGGAGAAGGAGACTGTTCCCTATGGAATTAGGCAGTTCTGTTTTAGATATAATCCCAGTGTAAAGAAAAGACTTTTTACTGTTTTCCAAGTGGCTCTTGGCTTTTATGTGCTAAGCATTGTCATTTGAGAAGCTGCTCCCACGCGTGCAGCCCTGCCCTGCTGTATGAGAACATAGCAGAGAGGGGAAGAGAATTAATACAGGTGAATTAAAGAAATGCTTTTCCTAAGCAGCACCACAGATATCCTACAAATAAACAGTCTCCCCTCTGAGAGCCTGTGGGAATCAGACCAGATAGCAGGGGAGCAAGTTGGAATTAAATGCATTATGTTTGCTAGATAAGAATCAATGGATTACTCAAGGGAAAAAGTCTACAGCGTGTCCCAGTGACTGAGCAGCCGGGCTGCACTCTGGCTGGGGGAAGTGAGCTGGAAAGAGCACCCTAGAAATGTCTTATGGTGAAGGGGTTCTGTAAACCCATGTCAGCAAATGGAGGTATTTATTTGTAATCACTCTCAACAGCATCTCCAGCAGCGATGGGCTCTGCCGTACCGGTGCAGATTGGGCCTTTCCAAAGCACAGAGATGTTTGGACTTAGAGCAGTTCCGTCTTTCTTTCTGGTCTGTGTTGGTTGTGATCTGGCAATAGAAAATGGCCATTCTGCACTGAGTGGGGCTGTAGCAGGAGAGGAGCGGTGTGGAGGAACCTGGGTGCTCTGCGGGGCAGAAAGCAGGACGTGGGCTCTGCCATGGAATCACCACTGTAGTTTTGGGGCATCTCGGGCCAGGGGAGCCGGCCACGCTCAGCTGAGCTTCAACGGGGTTTGGCCCAGAGCTGGAGGACGTGGTGAGCCCCGTGGTAAGGCGCTTCTCTTCCTTCTCTCCTCAAGTGCACCCATCGCAGGAGCCCGGCTGGCTGGAAGGGACGCTCAACGGGAAGACCGGGCTCATCCCCGAGAACTACGTGGAGTTCCTATAGCTGCATGTGAGCGGGACTGCTGAGCGTTACATGGTATCCATGGCACCACTTGGCCCTGTGTGCGGTGCGGGGCGAAGGGCTCCTCATGGCCACGGACACAGTGTGGGTGCTGCTCTGTGCGCCGTGCTGCGTCCCCAGCCCGGAGCCCCCACCGCCACGAGGACAGCAACAAAGCAGCAGCCTGCAGCTCTGGGGGAACGTGCCTGCAGACTGCCCCAAGCAAGCACCGCTGTCCCCACTGCTGCAGTGCTCGTGAGCTGCAAGGAGCACTGTCAACCACAGGCCTGGACCTACACTGCCTGGCGCAGGAGAAGCCTCCAGCAGCAAGAAGCCCTCAGCCGGCCCGCAGCCCTCTGCTTTGCAGCAGTGTGGTGGCACTGAGCCCCCCGTGCACCCCGCCTGGCTGCCGAGGGCGGGCGGCCAGCCCGGACCAACCCCTCTGACTGTTCTCTTTTGTTTTTAGGTTTAAGTTTACACAAGGTAAACATCTGCAATGTGTGCCGGCGTTTCCTTCCTGCAGGGCGAGACGCGGCTCTGATAAATCCCACTCCCTTTGGCTGCTCCCTGTCTCTGCTCCCTGCTGCAGGGCACAGCCCGCCCCTGTGCCGCTCCCACCGCTGCTGTCCTTCATCTGCTGTGCCAACCTGTGCGGTGCTGCCTGTGTGAGGTAAAGGACACGTGCCCGTGGGATGCTCCTGGCCGGGGGAGCTGCCTGCAGCCTGTGGACAGCAAACGGCCGCACTGCACATCTCACCCTTGGGTCCATTTGCAGGAGGGGGGTGGGAGAGGGGCCCTGCAGAGCTGGACCTGCGGGCACCCGCTGGGAGCTGGGATGGTTCTATTTTGTGATAGAAAATGGTGAAGGAAGACCCAATCCGTGGGCAGAGACCTGCGCACACGTGGTGGGATGGGGTCTTTTTGTCCTTTTGTAATGATTTTAAAGCCTCCGAGTGACTGGATTGCTGTATGTAT
Organism: Gallus gallus; assembly: GCF_016699485.2. NCBI lineage: Eukaryota > Metazoa > Chordata > Aves > Galliformes > Phasianidae > Gallus > Gallus gallus. The sequence continues at coordinate 16,992,175 of NC_052544.1, forward strand.
GTGTCACTTTTTATTTTTGAAAGAATTAATGTATAAATAGAGTATCTTAAAATATAATGAGGGAAAGATGTATATTATTTGGTATTTTTAGAAGGGCTGTAAGGAGAGGAGCGAAGGACATTTGAAACCGGTGATGGAAAAAGACGGTGCGAACGCACTGACAGCCACAGGCAGCCCTGGGCCTCGGCCTCTCCGTTCGCTTCCCCGTGTCACTTAGAAATAGGGGAAGCTGAAATTTCAGACCTCTTTAAAGTTCATTCACAGTAATTAAACTTCCTGGACTTTTGTCTTCAGAAAAAAATAGAAAGAAGAGGAAAAGTCAGTCTTTTTTTTAAGTACTTTCCAGGGCTGTGGTGGTGCTGCCCTCCCTGCCAGACCCGAGGGCAGTGGCTCTGCTCCCCTTAACACGGCTTCTCCCTTCCCATCCCTGCCCATCCAAGCAGTGTCACCCTGACCCCCAACGTGGATGAGGACAGAGTGAGCGCATCTGGGCCCCACATGGGGTTAAATGGTGCGAGGCTGTGGAACGGAGTAAGGGAACAGATAGGACAAAGGAAAAAGCCAGGCTGGCCGAAGCCTCTGGGAAGGAGCAAAGCTGCTGATCTAAAAAACACACCCAGCAACCACAGCTCTTAATTTTTAGATGTGCGCATCACTGAGAAGTCTCCCTTTGCTAATTCATGTGATTTCCTGAGGTTTTGGATAGGCCTGCCGGAGTGGCAGGCACTGAGGATGCTCCAGGCACTGCCGGGGGCTGCTGCAGTGGGGATGGGGGTTGTCACTGCTCCTGTGGGGGTCTGCAGCGATAATGCAGCTCCTCCTCTGCTCTGGGAGCAGCCGGCTCTGCCCGTGCTGTGCTGCAGCCCTGTGCTCCTTGGGGTGGGCTGGCTGGCGTGGGTATTTCGAGCCGCTGTTACTCAGGGAGAGTAACAATTTCAGGCCCTGGCCATGAATTTTTCAGATTCCCATCTGTCTCAGCAGTCAGACAAAACATCCTCCTGGTAATTGTCTTGTCTCGAGATGACTTCTGCTGAGCTCGGGGGCCTGAATTGCAGCCCAGACCATTACAGCTAATTACAGCCGCGCGCGGCGGCAGCTCACGGTGCTCTGCTCGGTGCTGTGGCACACACAGGGAGGTGGGGGCTGCGTCCTCAGTGGCAGCTGCAGGCAGCTCCATTGGTCCACGGTGTGCTGCTGAGCTGCGTGGTGCTGCACGGAGCAGCTGTGCTGAGCACCGCAGGGCTGTAACCCACACTGCTGTGTGTCTGTCTGCACTGAAGGGTGAGAGGAACGCCTCTGCTGTGGGAAGGGGCTGAGCTCTAAAGCTGATGCAGAAGTTTTGTTATATTTATTTCAGGCGCTGCCTGCCACTTTATTTTGTAAATTGTATTTGAAGCACTGGAATTTTCCTTAGAAGAACGATGGCTCTGATTTTAGTTTCACTTCTGCTGACAGCCTGGAAGAGGCTGTGAGGATGAGATCGGGATGCTCATTAGGGGCTCCCGCCGCAGCCAGCTGATGGCTCTGCTGCCACCAGAGGAGTTCCTCTGATCTATCTGAGAGCTTTCCCAGCACAAACTCAAGCAGCTCAAGGAGCATCTTTGCAAGTCCTGGCCCTCCCTGGACCTTCCCTTTGTCTCTTTGGGGTGGTGATCACCTCTCGGCACCATCATCGTCGCTGCCCTTTGTTCCTCTCCGCAGAGCACAGCTTCCAGGGCTCCGGGCAGCAGTGGGACAGAGTGGGAACCCTGTGGGGCTGCAGTGGGCTCGGTGGGCTCCAGGCAGCTCCAGCCCCACAGCCCAGATTTCCCCACTGCCCTCGGGGGCTGTAGGCTCAGCCCCAGGCCCCGCAGCTCACAGCAGGAGAGGCATGACACTGAAGGAGGCTGTGGGAGCTGAGGGCTCACGGACACAGGGCAGTAACACACAGCGCTTCGTGCAGTCCCCATTTCACTGTTAGATGAGCAAAGGTGGAGCGTGCTCCATGCAAAGCCCATTGGGAGCAGCACGTTATGCAGCTCCTGTCCAGAGCTGGAACACCAGCACTGTCCTTTGCCACAAGACAGTGCAGAAGGTCTCTGTGTCCCACATCCCAGAGGTGACAGCCATGGCCTTCTGCCTCTGTAGGCTCTGAACTGCCCAGCTCTGGGAGCTCACCCCAGCCCAGCTCCTCGCCTCGGTGCCTGGGCTGCTCCAAAGAAATGATTGAAATAGCACAAATCTCGTGATTCTGGGGCTCTGAGGAGCAGCTTGCAGTAAATGACAGCAGGCCTGGAATAGCACTCAGTAATAAAATCCACAGACCAGAAATATCCCCTGACGGGGCTGCCTGGAATGGGTTGTGCATGGAGTGTGTCTGCAAATGTGTCCGGGCTGCAGGACACAGAAACACAGAGCAGAGCCGGGCTCCGGCTCAGGCCTGGGAACCCGATTTCGCTGGCTGCACAGGAGCTGCTTTCCACTGTGGGCCCACAGCGTCCCACCACCCCCTACCAGCACAGAGCAGCCCGGAGGCACCTCCTGCACGGGATGGGATTTGCTTTTCCTACCATTCATTCTTCTTTCCCAGCAGCACTTCATCACTGTGCCTGTGTTGGAGCAGCGGACAGCAGCAGAGCGATGAAAGCAATAGCAGCACTCAGAAACAGCCCCGTGTGCCCGTTGGGATGGCGATGGTTGTCTGCAGTTCCACAGCTGCACGTCAGTGCTGGAGGAGGGGACAGGAGGGGTCTGATGGCAGAGCTGTGCACACCTGTGGTGTTGTAACCCCTGAGCTGGGTTGGTTTAAGGCAGATTAACAGAGGAGCATCACCTGTGCTGAAGGGACAGCTTCTGCTTACAACGTGAACAGTATTTTAATTATTCTAATGAACTAGAAACCTCAAAGCAATTATAGCCGTTACATTTGGGCTAATTTGATTTTTTAGCTTTTGGGAAATGAAGGTTAGAAATGTGGGGTTTTTTTTTTCTAAAAAAAACAGGTGTTTCAGCTCTGTTCTGTGTGCGAGGAGCTGCGACCCCCAGCCACGCTGCAGAGCAGTGGTAATACAGCACAGCTGCTGACAGCTCACCAGGCAGCACCTGCTATCACCCATTATGAACGCTCCCTCTGCTAATGAAGGCAGTTCTGCTCCCAGACCTCAGACAAAGATGCCCAGAAAGTAACACCTGGGCTCTAAAACTCAGTGACGCACTCAGGAAGGGGGAAGAGCTGTGGGGTAGCGGGGGCAGCCGGGAGGGCTCAGCCCTGCACAGCGCTCTGAGCACACATTGCTCATGGAGGGCTCTGCAGCTCTGCCTGCAGGTTCTGCATTCTGCCCCGCAGAGTGCACCTCCTCCTCCCCAGCACAGCTGACAAAGAGCAAGTGATGGCCACAGGCTGGGAAAAGCACTGTTTGTAGAGCAGTATGAATTTAGCCATGCATAAGGAAAAATGGCAAAACCATTGTACTTCTGGCAAGGGAAAAATATTGGTCAAACTGTGCATATTATTTCGGCAGACAATGCTCCTTAGTGGCTTATTGGATAGATATGGTCCTTGCAGAGCTCCCGATCCCCTTGGCACACTCTGCGCCTCCCGGTTCACCTCCACTGTGTGTTGGTGGAGGGATGGGCTGTTCGGGTGCGTGGCTGCAGGAGCGCTGCGTGGGGCTTAGGGGCATGCATGTGCTCCTCTGCTATTGTGTTAGATACAAACATGCAGAGCAAGCAAACATATATCTCTGAATAGCAGTGCATACAAAGGTGTGTATGTGTAAGTGCATATACTCCTCTGTACCTGTACAGTCACTTAAGGGCCCGTGTGGATGAAGCTGTGCCACTGCAGTGCACTCAGCTCAGCCCCGTGGTGCCCCAGGGGTCGGGGTCTGTCTGGGGGCCATGGCAACTCCAGCCTCCCCCTCCGCCTCACGGGGCACAATGGGCACAATGCAGAGCCAAAAGCCCCTCCCGCAGGAAGCATCGCCCCATCCCGTCACATTAGCGATGCAATTAGCGGCCACGTTAAATGCCGCATCAGCAGTTTCTCCTTGCCCTATTCATGCAGTTTAATCTTGAACCAACAGAGCCTATAATTAGAAGGGTTCCACTTACTTGTTATTTTTTAAACTTAAAGCTCCCTGCGGTGGCCTCAGGGAATATCCTTAATTACGCTGTGGAGCTGTGCCACAGCCGGTGGCGCATCGGAAGGAGAACGGACCTCCGCAGGTTCTGCTGACAGCAAATTCCTTCCTGTACCCGGTACCGGGGGTCTGGGCAGATGCTTTGGGCAGACCCGTACCTCGTGCTGGGGTTCCCACTCCTGCAGCCATGGTGAGCCGGGTGGCTGTGCTCCTGGACATCCCCACACGCTCCTGGGTTCACTGTGTTCTGGAGGAGCCACTGCCCACTGCAGCGGGTGAGGGCGCTGCCCCAGGGGCCGAGGGATGGGACACCCAAATGCCAGCGCTATAAAAACAGCATTTAATGGCATCTTTTCCAAACCGCTCTCACATTCTGTCGTTTTATTGGGATAGTGTGAACAAAACAAAGCAAGGGCATCACAGATTTCAGGCTCACGCTGGGTTCCATCTGGGTTTCCTGGAAGATGGAGACGGATTCCCAATGAGTGCGGCACGGCGCCCGGCCCCACACTGATGGGAGCCGTCCTGACACCTCCGGGTGGGGAACTGAGCAGCGCAGTGCGACAGAGGGGACAGCGGTGGCACACGGGGACCTCCGGTGACCGCTGCGCTCTGCCAGGAAGCGCAGTGCGGACCTCACCACGGTGCTGTGGGCAGAAGGCAGTTATTTCATCTCAGGATCCGATGTGACCCCTTAAAGGTCTTTTTACCTCTGTCACACAAATAAATGCCGTTGCCGTCAATCCCGCTCTTGTGTTGCATCCAACCCCGGCCTACAGAGGTGGAGCATGGAAAGAACCAAAGCAAAATTTATGTAACTCTTTGTTCTGATGGCAAACAATCCCCATCGACCGTTCCCTGCTGGGAAGTTGGCATTTTATGCTGCAATTAAAGCCGATTTTATTACACGGCTGATCTTACACTGCTATTCAATGGGGTAAAGGAGGGGCAGTGCTGAGAGCAGCTCACCCACAGCTCCGCCGAGCGATGGCGGGACGATGCGCTGCACTGCCAACTACAGCAGCAGCGACAGCCCCACACCCAGCATGGGGCACAGCCCCCACTCCGCACAGCCCCCCGGAGCACAGACGGCTTTGACTGGGGCTCCCACCCCGAAAATGGGAGTTTGAACTTTGGTGGCAAGGGCTGGAAAATGCAAGTCATGATTTCCAACTAAAATGCTCCTCCGAACACAATTAGCAGAAATTCTCTCACTTGGGAATTTAGCAGCAGCAGCAATTAGCTTTGCTATAAATGCTGTGTGCGTGGGGGGCGCACAGTGACAAGGTGGGGGAACCCACCCAGCCGCTGCCCTGCAGGAACACGGCGACAACTCCACAAAAGCATTTTGGAGCCATTTAATGAAAAAAGCAGAATTTTATTGTATGGTTTCTGTCCATTACTCGGCATTGCTGTAAATGGCTCACATTTACTGCAACTTCTGTACAGATGTGTGGCTTTGTATTACCAGAACAGCAAATTTAAATGAAAAAATAAATGCTCAACAATTCCACACAAGCTTTTACAGTCCAACATTTCACTGAGTCGGTGAAAACTACAGACTTGTTACTACAGAATTATTCAGCATGAATAAAAAACTACAACTTTCATTTTTAAACAGGAGTCACTGGTTTAATTTTTTTTTTTATGCTGTTTAAAATTACTGTGATAAAAATAATGATTTTTTTAATAATGCCATACACCGGTACGATATAGGATTTGTCCCCGTTATATATCTTTCGTTTAATATACAAAATAGAGTACTGACACACGGCCGACGCACGCTGTTACGCGGTTAGTGGAGGTGGGGGTGTTTCACACTCAGCCTTCCCAGCACCCACCGTGGGAGCGGCTCCACTCCTTTCCCCTACATTTGGTTCCTATGTGACACCGCCAGCGCTCACCCCAAAGCCACGGCCACAGCCCTCGCCCAGCGCTAATGGAGCGGGACCGGGCTGACCCCCACCCAGGCACTTCCTCCTATTCCTGACCTGTCATAGCAAAAAGGGCGAGGTCATTTTGAAGCCCAGAGCGGCACTGGCCCCCGGCGCATCCCCGCTGCCCTCCATAAGGCCGCTCCTATCGCCCCGTGCAGCCCCGAGCGCGATGCCCCGCGCGGACGCACGCACTGTGATAAGGCACTGAAGGGACACAAGTCGCCATTCTCCCTGCTTTACCCAGAGTGCAGATACTGCCCAGTGCTACAAGGACTACGACACACACGACACGTACTCCTCACTGCTCACTAAAGCACGACGCGTTTGTAACCGTGATGCTTCAAACTCAACAGCGCGTACAGCATGAATGCCATCTCTGAACACCACAGCTGCCTTCTTTCCTTACCAAACGAACCAAAAGGAACCTACAGGCACACGGAGCAGAGGGGCAGCAGCATCTCCTCTCCTCTCCTACGTTACCGCCTCTCTCGCGACGACAACAATTTGTTCACATTCACGGTAGTTAATTCTCCGCTTGGGGGGTGGGGAGGAAACAGAGAAAGAAGAAAGAAGAAAAAAAGCAAAGGCAAAAAAAAAAAAAAAAAAAAAAAAAAAAAAACAAAAAGAGACCAAAAGAGAGCAGCAGAAGTGTCTGTGCACACCAACTCTGCAGAAGGGCTGCACACACCGCCTGCACACAGAGCTGCAGTGGTGGATCTCCAGCAGTGCTCTCCCGGAGCGCAGCACCGCAGTGCGCATCCCATGGGCTGAGCGGGGCCCAGAGCCATTCCCAAGCACTGAAGGGCACCTGAACTGCCATGAAACGTACGTATTTTGTACAGATTATTCAAAGAGAAGAGAACGAGTATTTTTTTTTATTAAAGATGATATTTTACTCCAAAGTACTGAATATAGTATCTTTTGCTTTAATAGGTATAACATTCAAAAAGATTTAAGAAAGGATGAAAATTTAGTTTCCTGTCTCGCTCGGAAACGAACTTCTGCTGCATGGCAGAAAGGTACTGGTGTGTTGTGAACAACCTAGGCTCTGTATTTACATATTGCTGGTACCTGTATGCATATTATTGCCCAATGTTTCCAGCTGCTTTTGCTGCGGCTCGTGCGGCTGTCTACGAAGGGAACCCATCCGCTCAGGCGGAGGCACGGAGGGGAGCGTTCCATCCAAGGTCCGACTTGCGCTTTGACACAGTGATAGGAGAAATGCAAATTCAACCTTAAAAACAGCCACTGAACACAGGTTTTGTTTTTTTGTTTTTCTTTCTAACAGAGTACTTCTTTGGATGCTGAATGTCAGTGCCTTCAGCACTACCTCCAGACAAAGCACGGCTGGCACGGGTTACCATTCAGCATATCCGTGACCCCTACAAAAAATATAATTACATGTATCATGATAAAGCAATCTGTCATCTAAAAATCATCCTTATTATACACTATACAAGCTATTTTACAGTCATTAATAAATTGCTTTTAAAGCTGCAGTAGCCCTTCCCTTCTTTTCTCAGATCAGCGAATATACCGATTATACATATTGGAAACTATAACTAAATACAAAAATATATTAGGTTTTGTATCTTCCCAGATGATTTTTCTCATCGTTATTACACAAATAATCGGGCCACTTTCAGTACAAATAAATTTTAGAGTGGCTTGGTAAATATTTCAATTTCGAGATAAAGAAAATCGTTAAGGTGCAGGTAGAAAAGGCTACTACAGCTTCTAAACGTTTTAAAATACAGCTACCCATGGCAACGAGGAGAAATTCACGAGACCTATGGCAGATTTATGGCACGCTAGTCACTCGATAGGAAGGGATGCAGCCGTACAAAGACAAGGGTGGACGTACACCTCTAAGATCACGAAGCCGGCAGCGGAGCTCTCCTGCTCCCGAGGAAAAGGGTGAAGCAGTCGGCGAGAGGCGGCGGTGCGGCGCGGTTTGGGGTCAGTACGTGCAGAGGCGCAGACAGCAGCAGCCGCTCCGCTGTGCAGAGCCAACATCTCCCCGGGGAGAGCGCTGAGAGCCCATTTGGCACAAACAGAACGGAACTGAACCACTGGGCGCAATGGCACGTCTGCCTCTCACACCAAGGACGTCCTCCCACAGATACCTGCATGACGATAGGTTTCGGTGTACAGAAAACGTGAGTTTCTCCGCACAGAAGTAAACTTTTCTGAAGCTATGCATATTTTCCTGAAGGTTTCCTGATGGGCAGTCAGGACTGATCTTCTTGGCATCAACGCAGCCCGTGACTCTCGTAGTTATGGCTGTTGCATTATATGCAAAAATCAGGCTTTTTTTATATATATATATATAAAATAACCTGCTCGTTTACATCCAGTTAGGACTGTGTTAATTTTCTATGAATCTGCATATCCAATGCTTTTGTACATTATACCAAAAGTATTTGTTTCATTCGCATCTACTGAAATTAGATTTGAGTGTTCTCCCACCCACCCTGGCCCTTAAAAAATGCCAAATTTTATGGTCATGTCGACAGTTGAAAGCTATCAGGTTAGAAAACCCAACCCATTTTCACATGAACGTACTCAAGGATTAACGTCTAGAGGTCATTTAGGAAAGCTACGAGCTGCCCCGCCTTAAAAAACCAGCTGTACAATAGGCATCTTGAAGTATTACAAAAAAATTATGTAAGAAAAAATGAACAAGCCTCGTTCACGGTATATAAAGTGAAAGGAAATTGCTAAAACCAGACAGTAATAGCTATAAAAGGCACAACTTCCCTTTTCTGATATACACTTGTAAACTTTCTTCAGGTTACATGCATAAACCAAAATGCTACCTTAACTTTAAAAAAAAAAAGAAAAAAGAAAATCCAAAACGCGTTACTAAAAAAAAATTGTCTCCAGCCGACTGCAGAAATTAATGAGCAGAGCGTTCATTACAGCCCCCATCTCGTCACCGCTGGTTTGGATGCATCCATTGATGTTGCACAGGGGGAGAAGTCCAATTCCTGGTGAGCAAGATTTATTCTCCTTTCCTTTCTCCCCAGTTACGTATCAAATGTGAGAAATCCGCTGCTTCTATAGCCTAAATCTTGGCCCTCTGTAAACCACATGTAGTGCATAATTACAAAAGAAACACCACTGCAAGGACAAAATTAACAAGTCTGGTAGGTTCTGTCTTTACAAAAAAAAAAAAAAAAAAAAAAAGAAGAAGAAGAAAAAAGCTATCATTTGACGTTTTCTTAAGGCAACCCTTTTGTATTAAGGCAGTCACTTCTGATGAAATAAGAGCTTCTTTATATTTCCATTTGAGTATTTTGGTATCTGGTTGCTGATGATTTCTGCCAACATTTCTGGGAACTCAATACTCATGGATTTATCCAAAAACGTCTGGAAGCAAAAGCTCAGAAGATTTTCAACCACCTACAGGGGACAAAGCAGAGAGTTACTTTCACACCACTGCTCACAGCAGCACTGCTTCCCCATCCCTCCCCACCGAGCCGTGCTCTGCCAGCAGCTGCCCTCAGCTCAGCCTCTTCCATCAGTCCCATCCGCACCATTCTCCCACAAATCCAGCCAAGAGATCCCACCAGGTCTCTACAAATACCGAAAGCACGTTGTATCAGCTCCAATCTTAGCATATAAATAATGGAAACACAGATAATCTAAATAAAATCTTTCCGGGTAAACTAGTGGGAAAGGAAAACTGAGGTCTTAAAATCTCCCTCGCCCCGTCCAGCTGAGCCACAGCCTGGCAGCTCTGTGCATTTGGGGGAACACAGCTCCTCAATTTCAAAGCAATATCATTTCTAAAAAGCAGAGACTGAAATATACACCCATTAAAGATCTAATTGCCACAGAGTCCATTGAAAAGGTGCTCTGAGAGCAGAAAGTTCATCTTTTTTGCCTGGTCCATCATTAGACATCACAAACCACCTCCCAGCCCACAGCATTAGGCCCTGAAGCGAAGCTGAAGGCAGAGCAGTGCATGGCCACATCCCGGCCACTCATCCGGATCGTGCCCTTCAGGACTTACATCGTGCATAGAGTCCAACAGCTTTGTCAGCTGATAGAACCGCTGCCAGTTCTGGCTTGAGTTCCCTTCTCTTTTCACGATGGCCTTTCCCAGCTCTTTTATGTATGTCATGCGAATTTCTTCAAACAAAGTTTGGCTCTTCAGGCCTTCCTTGGGAACTGGAACACGAACACATATCTAGGTTATACATCTAAGAACTGTGTTATTAGTTAAGCAATCTTACATTAGTTACACAAAAACGACCAAAAGGGCACAATTTTCAATAATGAAATGAAATGAGAGCTGAGAGAGAAGGAAGAAGAGAGGAAGCCGAGACAGACGACTGGTTCAACAGACAGCACAGGGCTGCTGGCCAAGCGAAGATCATACACAACCACAGGCAACCCAGGAACAAGGAGGGATGAGGATGGAGGGCAGGTGGGCCGGCACCCCGTGCTGCTGGCAGGAAGGCCCTTTCCAAGGCCAAGCGTGGGTGCACTGGGCAGATGGGCACACACATGGCCCTACCCACGAGGTGCAGCCTTTGGTCCCTGCATTGACGAGAACGACAAGAGCTACAGGGGGAGGGAGCACAGACAGAGCAGATGGAAAGGAAAAGAGGACAGGGTAAAAGGAGGCCCCTAAAACACAGCCCCTCTGAGGACCTGCAGTGCCACAGCCTGCCTGGCCCATGCAGGAGATGGCATCATGGCACTGCCCCCAGCTGTGTCCACTGTGTGTAAGGAGAAGGTCTGTGAGTGACAGCCATGTGCAGTGTGTGCTCCGGCCCCCAGGGCTCCACTTCACCCCTCTTCTTCCTCTTCTCTTAGAAAAGACGCCCGGGAATGCAGTAACCAGAAATTTCAGTTGTGAAGTCCCAGATTAACAAAACGATGCACATTTCAGCCCTTCAGTTCTCAGAAGTGCACAGTGTGCCACTTACACAACGCGCGGGCTCCAAGGGAAATGTGAGACTGTATTGTCTTTCAGTGCAGGGACAACAAAGAAGCTTTCTGCTGGCTCACGCCAGCGCTTGTCACACATTGCTCATGAATGGGCTCAATTCTACCAAGGCGGTCTCCTTCCCACTCCTGACATGGAAATTCCTGTAAGGAAATTTCCAATTCCTGTAGGAAAGTTGGCCTCCCTTACCTCCCAGACACGTCAGGAATTTTCAGGAGAGGTTTTAGCTTTAAATCTCCCATTTGAGCAAAGTTTGCAGCCTTTACAAACTGTAACGGTATGGAGCTGCGGCAGTGATGGTTCCTTTTTGGGAGCACCTCTGCACGTGGGGCTGCCGGCCCAGGGAGCCCTGAGGGGCTGAGAACAGTGCTGGCATCGCTCACAGCCCCCACTGCTCACACCTCCCCTCGTGCACATGCACATCCCAGCTATATATCCCCAGCCATTTTCAGTCTGCACTGCACTGAGCCAGGGTTAAAACTGAAGCTTGTCAGGGAGTTGCAACAACACAGTGCGTGAAGAGAGACAAAACTCATTAGGTAGAAAGGAATAATAATAGAGAGCAAAAAATAACACTGTAGAATCATTTACACAGTGTTTCATATTAGCATCGTTCTGGATAGACCAGAAAAGGACTATTTTGGTGCTATCCTTTGACCTTCCATGCAATACAGACAGTAGAACATTATTAAGTTGTAGCTTGTTCCAACCACAGCTCATCTTATTGAAAGACACATAAAGCCACTGTGCAGTATATTATATACATCTACCTTATCACATCTATCATAAATCCACTATATACTTTCTAGATGCAAATGCAGAAAGCAGCAGTTGTATTTAGCAACTTTTAAATAACTTCTAGGAGAGTTCAGTCACTTTTTGGGGAGGAAATGGCTTCACTGGATCAGACCGATTCTTTGGCCACTTCTTTGGGTGCTGACTGCTCTGCCAGTCTGTGGCTTAGGCCTCTGCTGGAGCTGCAAAGTTCTGCATGCAGTTCTGCACTGCCATGGCATGAACATCCCATATCTGCTGAGCAGAACTTCTCAGTAACCCCGCGTGGTCAGGCAGCAAACAGAGCACTGTGAGGGCTATTTGTGACCAAACACCTCACACAGTACCACGCTGCACACATTTCAGGGCACTGACAAGGTAAGCTCACATTGCTCACACAGGTGTTTAAATGTTCACCTACTTGTAGAGAGGAGAAGCAACGTTTTCATGCAGAGATACTCTTCATATGAGACTTGCAGCCGTGACAGCTCGCGAGCAACCATCAGCATATGTTTGCATTGTTCATACATACAGGGTAGATTCATTCTCTGCCTGAGAAATGAAGACAACAATTAGTTAAATGGCGTCTTACAGTTCCAAATCTAAGTTTCTTCATCCTTCCCTCAGGACTGGTGGGGTGGCAGTGGCAGATGTCAGAACTTGGCTTACAGCAAAAGAACCTTCAGTTTCCTCCAGGGAACTCCCTTGGGGTGAGTGCCTCGGTCACCACGTGTAAGCAGTGGCCCCGAACTGCAGCATCAGGAGAATATGACGTATTGAAACACAGCGTTACCTTTCCCAAAACATTTTCTATTCAATATTAGAATCTCAACAAAGAAACGAAAATGAATCCCAGTAGAAGAATAGGATTTGGTTATGAAATGGCTCCATTTCCTCCAGAGCTGCTAGCGTTTTTCAGTTCTCCTTTTTCAGCCCTGCAAGAGCCGATGCATGGAACAGAAACATCACATAACCTCACAGGCATGCTGGAAAGCAGCATAGGAAACCCTTGGCCAACACAAAACACATGCACCTTCCTGGAGGTGCAAACCCTTAAGAGTAAGAGGAATTCAGATGGTTTTGAAAGAGTGAGGAATACAAGTTATTTAGACCTCCTAAAAACCACGTAAAGCACAAGTCCAGAAAACCCATCATTTCCAAATGCCAACACTGACCCGTTCCTTCTGAGGCACGGCAGAACTGTACTGCAGCACCACCCAAGTTGGGGTTCCTGTAGCTGCATGTGTGCATGCACAGCCCTGAACTCAAACACCGGCACCATGCCGGGCTCTCAGTGGGAACACCACACGCTCACCCGGCACACTACGTGTCCATGCAGGGTGCTGCACTGCAGGCTGCAGCTCAGAGCACCTGACACAGTGCTGTAGGTGTGCACTGTTTGGCCGCTTGGAAAAACTGCTGAGCCCTCTGAGTTGTGTCAAAGGGCATCGAACAGCCATCCAATTGGGTAATTCAAATACATTCCACGACAGGGCTCAGCAGTTTTCCTCATGTAAAAGTATGACCATTTCTGGGCAGAAGGTTAAAAAAAATGTTATGAAATGGGCCTGTCATTTGTTTCCATCTGCTGTAGATGCAGTCATCATCCCGAGTCTGGGGATCCGTTCTATCTCCATGCAGATTTATGTTAATACCAAAGCTGTGTCAATGGCAGTCCTCAAAAACCGAGAGCGCAGCACGGCCCGTCTGCCCAGGGCTGAGCCAACAGAGGGCTGTGCTGTGCTGGGGGCAGCGGGGAGGAGGGCTGGGAAGATGGCCCAGCTCTGCCCCTCACTGCCCTGCGGGAATGCAACCAGCTCAGCTGCCAGCACGGGAGGGAGGAGCAGAACCCGACCAACTGCGGGGCCTTCAAGCAAAGCCCTGATGGGGACCAGCCCTGGGCAGCCAGGGGAAAGGAAGGTCTGAGTGCTGTTGGCACCCCGAGCTCGGGAAGCGCTGATGGAAGCAGAGTGGGCAGCTCGACAGGCAGAGTGCAATGCACCATAGTGCAACAGTGCAATGTATGTGCAACTCCTGCCCTTCACAGAAGCTGATACAAGCAGCTGACTAATGGCAGTTTATCGTCTCTGCAGTGATTCTGTGTTAGTGACTGTGTATCTAGCCTGATTCGAAACACATTTCTGTTCTGTAATATCTAATCTTTTGCTTTGGTAAACAGAAAGGAGCGTGCAAGTCAGGCATCAGGTTCACATGTAACACAAATGGCAGCCTGTGTAAGTTACACTTAATGTACACACACACACATGTGGGACGTGTGTTGATAAAAGCATGCGACGGCGTGCAGCACTGCTGAGTCATTTGGCTGTGCCAAGTCCATAGAAAAACCAGTAAACAAGATGCTGCCTTCTGAAAATCAGGCAATCCAGATTGCACAGAACTGGTTACAAAAGAGTGTTCAAAAAAATTCTGGGAATAAGAGCACTGATTAAACACTGCTAATAAAACTGTAACTAACAGTCCCTTGCTTTCTGTCCCAGCAGCACCAATGCAGAGCTGTGCTGCAGTAGTCAGCTCTATATGGACAGCAAAAGCTAAGATGATGTGCATGAAACACAGCCCGAATCCTAAGACACAACTTTCAAAACCTTCTTCCTAAAGCAAGGCTGCACTCGATGTGCACTCGATGAGCACAACTGAGCATCCCTCACTGTAACTCCATGAGCACTGTGACTCAAACGGAGACTGTGAGCAGACTGAGGGCGTTCAGCACTGCACTGTGGTCGCACAGCACCACCGAACCAGCAGCACTCACACCTCTCCAACAACGAGGTGATGGTTTAAAGCCTAAACATTGAGCTGCCAAGCTTTTCTACAACTTACACCAAAGTTCTACACATATGTATGTGGTACATGTACATAACACAGGAAGCAGGCTAAATATATGATAAATCACTATAACATAACAAATGTTATCTTAATTAAGACCCTGAGGTTGGGGAGCAGCAAAGGAGTGGCTGGGTGAAAAATACAGAGCAATGCATCTCAGGAAAAATCACCAAATAAACTCCAGAGTGCCTTTTGGAGAATATCACGTGCCACAGTGCTCTCTTTTGAAACCAGTATCAAGCAGAGCGTGAGCAGACCTGGTGTGTGTGCCATTCTCTTGATGCACATGACATCTCTCCTGCCCTCCCCAACTATTCCAGCATTCCCAATGGCACAGCCCTTCAGCACTGTGCTCTGCACACGTCTGGTGGTTCACACTGCGTCTTTATGCACCACGCAGGAAGCGCCATGGCTAACTCAGAGGTGGCTGTGTTTTATTGCTCAATAGTACATAAAAAGTTATGACCAGAGAGTTTTATAGGGAACCTGAAGCACACCGGAGGAGGAGTCAGAAGGAACTGCAGTTCTCTCAGTCAACAAATGTTATTGAAAACAAATGTCATCTTAATGAACAGTCCACATACTGGAACTGCTAACCAGAATACATTGGAGAATTAATACTGAGTAGAAGAGGATTACCATTGCTTTTTAAGAGTATTGGCACATACTTCACTGCAAAGCTCTGTGGTTTTGACCCATTGATAAAACTGCAGGAGATCTCTGACATGTAGCGAATGAGATGCTATCACATTATTAGTGATGTCAGTTACTTCAATTAACTCCACCATGGGGAAACTACTTTATTTCACAGGCATATTCTAATAACTTTAATCAGCAGAAGTACACAGATGGACATACATCTGTCCCCCACCTTTCTTCTCCCTTCCCCCACCATAAAAAAATAATTACTATAAGGAAATTATTAAAGCTTATGAAGGCCTGGACATATATTTACAGGGAAGAATATTTGAGCAAATCAATGGAAACAAAAAAAGTATTATGAAATGTAAATGGCCAATCCCATAGAAAACGTAACCACCACTGTTTTCTAAGCAAGAACAGACTGTGGAGAACAGGAACTGAAGTGCAATAGGAACAAAAATATCGTGAGCACTGCCTCAAAATGTGCCCAAGGGACAGCACTGCCTGCAGAGGGGAACTGGGACATGGATCAGAACTTGTCACTCACTTTGCTTTTCAAATCCTTGTTAGTGCAGTCCCAGTGCTGGACAAGTTCTGTGCCTGTACGCACCCATGGCTCTGTGCGCTCCTACACGGACTGCTTCATTTGATGAAAGAACATAATGGCAAACCCACAGCGATCGCATCCTGCTGACTGGAACCCGCAGGGGGCTGAGCTGCATCTCGAATGGCTCTGGCCAGCAACCTCCAACACCGACACCCACAACATATTTTCAGCAACTAATTCAAAGCACAGACAACACATCTCAGCACACAGCAGCACTGTGAGCACACTCACCACATTGGAGGAGGCAGTGGCAGAGTGCTCCAGAGCTATGCTGGCCCTGCCCCAAGGAGTGGCTGCAGCATGCAATTGCTGAGCAGTCTCAAAGCAAGAGCAGCACAGCGAGGAAGCTGAGCACGGCCGGCAGCACAGTTCATCCCAGCAGGAGGGCCTTACGGGCAGCCTGGGCTCCCCAGCCTGAGAGGCACAGCCAGACCGACCAGCAGAGCAGCACCTGGGAAGTACTGCACTGTGCACACATCTGCACCAACCACTTCTAACCCCTGCAGCTCAAGCCAAGCTTGCTGTCCATCTCCTCCTCTGCCAGAGTTCCTTCTTTCAATCTTCTACAGCACAGATGACCACACAACACCACTTCAAAAAACACAAGGAAGATGATGCTCAGTATAAGAAGGCTGTCCAGATACTGAAGCAAATTCATTTCTCTCTTGAAAACTGATAGCAAAGTTCAACAACAAAAATACAACACACAAGCTTTTCCATTCACAGCCTTTTTTATCCAGATTTTAACCCTGCTCAGATAGAAACATTTAACTGATCCAGAATTCAGTGCAACTGATAAGATGATTTTTATACACCAAACACAGCACACTGCGCAGTTTGCTAAGCTTCTTCCTCCATCCCACAATCACTTCTAGCTTCAGCTTCTTTGGCTCTGGTGAGAAGAATGACTGCAATGAATGGAGCAGGAAGGGTCACAGCATGGGACATTGCATACAAGCACCCCCCACAAAGCTTCATGGAAACAAATGCACTCGGTGTTGAAACGATTTCTCTTTCACTCAACCTGTGTGAAAAATAAGTGATCTGCTGGAAGGAAAACGATGCTGCAATCAACAAAGGGACCTGGGATCTTTGCACCTTTGCTGCCCAGCAACTCGTCTCTCCTGTGCAGAACATGGATGGGCTGTGGCAGCCTGGCATCTCCCCAGTAAAACTAGACAAGGATGCAGTCTTACTTACTCATTAATAATCAGATCTGGTGCAAAGCACAGGAGATTTCCATTTGATTGTTTGTATGACCTCCATCCTAAAGCAAAAGCCATTAGGAACATCCAGGAGTACTGCAGAAGGGTCATTTGGTCATCCAGGTGTAAGTTTCTGAAACCTTAACAACACAAAAATAAAAGCAGTGAGGTGCGGCTGCATTGGTAGCAAAAGAAACCTCCAAAACAAACCCAGAACACAAATAACTTTGAAACAGATCGTGCTTCTCATCAGTACAACCTCTGTACCACCCATGTAGATTACTACTTTTTAAAGTGAATTTTGTAATGATTTCTGTCAATGTGATGACAGCACCTGCAACAACAAGATCGCCTGCTGCTACTTGAGTCAGTCCAGCATTTCTGTATTTCAGACTGCATTCTTGGTAAAAGAAAAAAAAATAGAACAAAAACGAAGGGTTTTTTTTACATGAAAGTCTTGTTGGAAATAGAAGTACTTTAAAAGGTTGCAAACACCATTTTCCAGCTACCGAGGTTACATTCAAATATTTGCACATGTAGAAATCAACTGTAGGACTCAGATTACAGCTGCTGGGCAGGAGGACTGAGCTGAACCAGGAGAGGTCCAAACACAGCGCTCAGCACAGCTCGGCGTGGGGTAACTGCCCTGATGTGGAGAAACAGGCCATGGGGCCTGACAGAAAGTAAGATGGAGAGACAGGCCGCAGGGACTAACAGAAAATAACACTTCAATCTCATGTTATAAATTTCATTGACATCTACAGGTACAAAGCAAGTTCTCAGCACCCCACCTGCAGAAATGCACACCCACCAATAGTGCTGGCCTCCTGCAACTGCTGTGAGCTGCTTTCTGGCTGGAGATTTCCCTGGAGGTGTACAAGAAAGGTTCAGATGCTGTACTGAGGGATGTGGTTTAGTAGGGAAGCCCTGGTGGGTGGTTGGACTGGATGACCTTGGAGGTCATTTCCAACCTCGGTGACTCCATGATTCTATGACAGTGCCAGATGGGTACGCTTTGATGGGTACTACAGATGCCTGAAGGGGAGGTAATACTTAAAAAACCACATCAGAATGTGTGCATGTGATTACGTGGAGAAGGTAATCAGCCAAAGATAGATCACAGGACAAAAATATCTACTATTCACTACCATTCATTTGGCAGTCTTCTGTAATTAACAGCATTTTTCTTTATGTCCACAAGACAATCAGTGATTTAACTTCAAATCTTGTTCTTATTCAAGAACTGTACACTGAACTTACAAAATATGCATCATATTAGAAACAGCTAACGATGGTAGCTAATCTTGTAAGAATACGTATAATGAATAGATCCAATTAAGATAATGAGGAAATGTGTAAAATCTGAAAATTGGTCCCTTAAACAGGCTTAAAATGTAGGCAGCTTTTCATTTGCAATGCTGGTTTCTATCGGATCATGCCTACATTTAACGAGAAAACATTGTGTCACCATGAATCATTATTAAAGTCTGAATTCAAGTTGATTTTATTTAATTTCATTAGGCATTTGGCATCTAAAGAGCTCATTACAGCGCTGCTTCCTGAAGACGTTTAAATAGATAGCAGTCAGTAGATTATTAAATAGCAAGACTCGGTAGGTCTGAACAGCTTCAAAGCAGGCTTCTGGCTTTGGAGACTGCAGTAACCACTATTTACTGCTTCTAAAACACAAGCACATTATTTCAGACATATTTCTAACTTACTGGGTCAAATCTCAAAAGTTTTGCTCAAAAACTCCTCAGGAAAAGGCTGCTTTGACATCCTCAGCTCAAGGATTCAGCAGGCAGCACCTGGTGGCCGCCGGTCTGTGGGTCGGGGGCACTTACCAGAAGTACATACAAATTAAATGTGCCCACAGAGAACCATCTTAGTAATTTAAAAAAGTGTAAAACTATGATAGTAGTCCCTATTAATGGAATTATTAAGCAGAAGCTTGCTATGTTCACAAAGAACATATGTTTTAACCTGAAGGATTCATCTCACTAGGGGAACTGTCCAGAAGAGATTGTAAACACAGAACTGCCCCATACCAGTGGCGTCTGAGTTTTATTTCAGAATGCCAGCAGCCTGCAGGCTGTCCCACAGTGATGCAAAGCACTGTGGAAGTGCTGTTACCAATTTGTTTTTGGAAGCAGGTAACGGCAGTGACTGGAAGACAAGGGGAGAAAAGCATTTGCCTTTGTTCTGTCAGAAGGAAACAGATCTTCAGCTCTCCTGTGGCCCTGACCCCTCCCAGAGACATACTATGAGCTACATGTTATGGCCAACACTGTGATTTTGCATCACTTTTCTTCTGTGAGGCAACTGCTAAATGTCCTCAGGCAGGAGCCAGAACAGCAAGAACATTTCCAGATTTCCCATGTGACAGTTGGTTTAATTGCGTAGCCACAACGCTTGAGAGAAAATGAACATCTTGAGTTCCTGTCTGGAACTGGAACGCTCAAATTTCCAGTCAACAAGAAACTACAGATATGGTGATGGATCGGAAAACAGAACCAGCCTGAATGCAGATCCAGGTAAGCCAGCATGACAGCATCCGTCTATAAAACTGAAGGCTCCACTCCAAAAGTACGAGACCTGGATTAGCTCAGGTACTGCCAGTACTTATCTACGAGGCTCTGAAGGACATCAAATATGAAGACAGACATTGAAGCTCCCGAATGACTGCACTTTGTAATTAACGCACACGTGTGCTACCTGGTATTGCCTTTGCCCACTTGACCGCAGCTACCACTTGCCGTCCTCCTAACATGTTGAGGGTTGACATGATGCGCCAGCTGGAGTCGGGCAGCGTGCTGTCATAGCCTGAGTACAGCACCTCCGGCTCGATCACCTCCAGCAGTGACACCAGGGTGGGTGTGAGCTGCGGCAGCGACGCGGGAACCACGCTCTTATTTCCAGCAGCTTCGGCAGCTTCCCTCGTGCCCGTGGCAGTGGTCTGCTGAATGCCTTTTATCTTCTTCTTCGTCTTGCGAGCTAGGAAAGATCGAATAACCGCTGTTAGGTGACGGAAAGTAACCACGCACCGTTACAACCACAGCACAGGAAATGCTGCTTTCTTTTTCCTGCATTTGTAGATCAGACAATTGAAACTTTTCAAGGATTTTTTTTTTTTTTTTGTCATGAACTGTAAATGATTCCACTTCAATACTTACCAAACTTCCCGTGAAAATTTGTCTATTGCACATTTTAATCAAAGTCACATTAATGCCTACTTCCCCAGCTTCTCTATAATGTCTGCAAGGAGGACACAGACCAGGCCTGGCCCCAAGCTTTCCATGCACAGATCAGTATGGCTCCATGTGGCAAAACAGCACCTGTTTGGAAAAGACTTGCAGGAGTGGGCATGCTGTCATTTCCTTGGTATATTAAGTACAGAAACCATACAGAGGGAAGGAAAGAAATGCACTTAATGGGTTAGAAGTGACTCAGTCTCTTGAGCCAGGGAAAACATTTTTTTGAAATGCTGGGCAGGAGGAGATTTTTCTCTTGCCAGCTTCCTTGCATGTAAATCACTGCTGTATAATTAAACCATTACGTTCATATGCCAAATAAATAGAACGTCACACAGAGATGTTAACCATAAACTAGAAGCTGAAGCAACAGTTGTCAATAAAGGCATCTCCTGTCTGGCCTCTCCCGGAGGCTGAACACAATGGACCATTTGGCTGAGACCAGAATGAAATCCAATTCTTTCCCTTTCTATCAATTAACTGATGAATTTCTGTTCTGCAACTTCAGAGATAAAACAGTAGCACAGAACAACATTGCATAAAGTGCTTTCATGTTTATTAAGTTTCTGCTGATCTAGTCAGTGTCTCTTACAGCCAGAAGTCTACTAACTGTAGCGTAACAGAAGGCAGTATTCCCCCCAGCCCCACTTCTCCCACTGGCTGTGAGAGCCTTCAGAATCTTAACTGTAAGGATAACAAATTCTCTATGGACTCTGCATAAACTGAAGTTTTGCAAAAGCTTAAATACTGTCCGCATTTGCTGAGATTTTCATGGCAGAACAGCAATAACCAGTTCTTTGGAGCAAAGGGCTTCTTTCTGTTGCTATTATCATTACCTGTACGTATTATACGCACACACACACTTGCCATCATCCTTGTTCTCAAGAGCAAATGAACTGCTTTTTAAATGAACATAAATTTCCGTGCACATGCCTACAGGTTAATGGAGATACCTAGGATGGAATACTTCCAGACCAGAAAGTCTGGTAAAATTACAATCAAAGAAATATCTGATAAGATAAAGTATTGTGCAAGAATTTTATTAAGCTGCACTACTAAACCTGACTTAGATATATCGTTGTAACTCACAAAAAAGGAAGGTTTATACTTCCAAATACAAAAACACCACAAATTAAAAGCCAGCTCCTTAAGGCAAAATGCAAAAGATAAACGCTACAGATAAACTTGGCACAGAAATAAGCCCCAGCATCCAAGAACCTCTGCTGGAAGAGAACAGAGTGGCTGCAGTGCAGGATGGTGGGGCTGTGCTGGGCCTGTGCCTCTCACCAGCAGTGCCTAGTGTGGACACTGCAGTCCATCAGCCCAGTGTTAAGGGACTCCCGAGCTGTCCACAGCTGGGATGGAAGTCCCAATACAGCTGAAAAGATGGAGATTGTCATGGGATGTTACAGAGGCAGTGAATGAGGTCTGTCCCACCTCACAGAAGGGCCCCTCCTCTGGGACAGCCAGACATGGCTGCAAGGTCCCAGCTGCACAATGGGGACACGACCCCATCTCATGGAGGGACCTCTGCACCAGGATAGGACAACACAGCACCGCGTGCAGAAGGAGGGCTCTGCCATGGACAGGGTGCGCAGTCAAGCTGTGTGATGTCAGCTGGCCACATTGCCATGTGTCAAACCCCACAGCATCTCAACAGCCCCTTAACAAACGCTGAGGAGCAGCCCACAGGCACAACCCCAACAAGAACCAGTGACACCATGGGGAATGGGAGAAAAGCTCTGGAGGCAAATGTTCTGTGGTAAAGAGAATGCAAAGATCGAGACCTTCATGGAAACCCCATCTCACAGCACTACATGAAATGTTGCCACTGCTGCACAGAAGATGAAACACTGCCATAAACAGAGGAGGCTGTGCACCTCGCTGCTGAGAGCAGGATCTAGAAAGGCAAAAGCCACTGCAGCTGCAGAGCAGGGCAATTAATATTATTAGAAATATGAAGAGACCCTGCAAAAAACTTGAAATTGTTTCAAAATGAGGACAACAGAAAGTAACATAAATTCCCAAGAGTTCAACTATGAAATGCAGTGTGGAAAGCCAAGAAAGATGTTGCGATGGCTTCTCATGGGCACAAAACCTAACGACAAATCATTTTTTCAAATGCATCAGAAAGAAAAAGGGTGCCAAGTAATGGCCAGGGTCAATTAGTGACGGAAGTAGGAAATGAGAATTCAATGAAATAAAGCCTGTAAGACAGAATAACATTATTCTCCTGTAGAAATCTCCGGTACCTGGAGCTTGATAGCTGTGCATTTCCCCAATACCCCCAACTCAAAAAAACACGTAGCACAAAAACATGCCAGAAAAGGGAGCGAAGTGGTGACAGTGTATGCCTGATAAGGCAAATGAGAACAGAAAATGACTAAGCAGCATGGTTTTGGTGTACAAGGAACCATTCTGCCTCCGCGCTGTTGTACACCTCATACTGCCCTCCAGACTTCTGCTTCTTTTGTACCACCAGTTCACCATCTGTTCAGACCCACCTGACAACCCGCTGTTTTCATGATGCTTTCTTTTCCTCCTTCTCACACTACCTTGGGATCTAACCTTTTCGCTGTGCTCAGTTTCCAGACCTCTCTTCCCTCAGCCGTGAAAGCCATTTTCTCTCTCCCCTTTTTTTTTTTTTTTCTTGCCTTCCCCAACCTATATAACACCACCATCTTCCAGAAAGTTGATCCTCTCCAGGAGTCTTTGTGCCAAACCTCAGGGAAGGAAACCTCCCTTTTGCTGTGCCATGACTTCTGCTGGCTCCCAGGCTGCCCAGCTGGCCACACAGCCTCACACCTCTGACACTGCTGGGAGCCCAGTGAGCACCCTGCTGCCTTGCACACAGCTGTATGCCCTGCACAGACACTCACCGATGGCCTCCCAAGCTGTAAGACTGTGCCAGGACCCACCGTGCTGACTGTGGCTGTCAGGCTCCATGCACACTTCTCCTGCATACAGACCCCACTGATATGTATACAAACCATGATGTCCCCTGCTGAGGATGGGATTTACGTGTAAGTGTGGCATGGGGGAAAGCATTTCCACGTATTGGGTCCTCTCCCTTTGCTCAAAAGGATGGGCAGCAGCCACCAGCAGGGCAGGAACATGGGGCGTTCATGGCAGGGAGGGGCAGAAGAGCAGCAGGAAAGGACGTGCTAACGTGGGCCCCAGTACGAGCACTACCCATCTCTAACACAATGCACCACTTACATTTTACTGAAGGATATTTTCACTGAAATGAAAGAATGTTCCTATTAACTTACATTTCTGACATTTTTATTTTATCTGTCAACTTTGATGATACGAGTTATCACCACGATAACTACGCTAGTAAATTCTGCATTAATCTCTATGGCTCAAGGAAAAATATCGAAGATGAAATGTAGCTGACAGCAGTAAAAAAGTTTTATGCCTTTTTAGGGCCGTTGCTGAATCTCTAGCTGATGTGGTCTTCAGTTTCTCAATAGCCATCCACAGCCGAGCACAGAACAAACATGCACCCGCACATTCATGTTTTTTTATTATATTATCTTTTCTAGAGAGACTCTACCAGACATTTAAGAACAAGAATCTGCAGCATGAATAAAAATGATTGCCTTTTCTTCAGCTTGAAGATGCAAGGCCCACTCCAATTTTAGATACACGCCCGGGCATTCCCTCCCATTTGTGGTTTTCAGCATCAAGTCACTTTCCCAAGTAAGAATAGGCAGGCACGGCACTTCCCTACAAGACCTCTGCTGGAGTTCTGCTGTCTCAGATTCACCGAAAAAGCAACAAGATCTACGTGCTGACAGGAAGAAAAAACAACCCCATTTCACACGCATGACTCACTTCTGCCGTGCATACAGGGAGATAAAGCAATTGAGTGGGGATAGGAAAGCACGGGAGAAACTCTAGCACTAAAAATCTTACTTTCATTAAAATGCTGCTACGCACCACAGGACACAGCGGTACTTCTACCACATTAAAGTGCTGCTGCTTCAGCTTCCTGAGCAGCGGGACTTTCACCCGATCAGAACTAAAAGGGGATGGAACACAGAGGATTACCTTCGAGGTTCATGCCTGCCTGGAGACATTTCCGATAGCGGCACGCCGGGCAGTTCTTCCGCCGAATTTTGTCAATAATGCAATCGTTCCTTCCAGCGCAGAGATAGTTGTGCTGCCCTGCATTCACAGAAACACACAGAATCACCACCAGCCTTACAGTCAGATGAAGTCATTCACTGTTTCTGCAGCATGCAGGAAGCAGGGACTGCAGGATGTCCCTACTCACTGCACTCCTATTGCAAAACAAAATCAGTATCCAGACGATTCCCAGCAAATACAAATCCAGCACTCAGACACCGATGCCACCACGCTTACGGAGAAATCCTATCTTCTGTTTGTTAAGGTTAGGCAAGTTCTATTTTTACAACACTTTTTCTCTTACATTTCTCCAAGCTAGGAGAAAGCTCTAAGCCTCTATGGCATGTTTACAATTCCCCTGAATGATTTCACATGAGATATAAATAACATCCACAAACACATTTGGAAAGTATACATTTCAACATCTCTCCCAGCATATAGAAATAGCTGTCACTGCTCCAGAAGCTGAGAAGCCCCCCTTCCATTCAGAAGCAGACAACCAAGCACTCTGACATCTGCAGGGACCCTCAAATTTGCAACAAAAATTTGGCCCCAGAAATGTGGTGACCTGAAGTACACCTATTAAAATGAGTGTATTTCTTTGTTGTTAACAGAAGGGCAATAGTGAAGAAGAACGATATCTGTTCCTAATTACTTGAGTTTTATGAACAATTGTATAACGACAGCTTCCTTTAGAAAAAGGCATTGCTAAGAGATATGTCCTTCTCCCAGACAGGGAACAAGAAACAGAAGCGTTGGTGGGACAAAGCTGCAGCCCAGGCTCTTATGCTGTGTTTCAGTGACCCAATGGATAACAGCAAAGAGGAACAAATGTATTTTCCAAATGTTCAGTTACTAACAACAGAGCCTAGGAGTCTTCTTATAGAAACAGACGTGATTAAGGAATTAGTTTGAAACGAACTGTGAAAATTTCAGGTATGCAGAGTCCATCCCTATGGCCTTTGTCAAACTTCTGGAGTTCCATCTCCATGCAAGTATTTGGCTTTCTTGTATCTCCTGCTTTGCCATTATTGTCTTTTGTTTCTGTTTGTTTGTTTTATCAGGTGAAAACTACATTATTTCTCCATATAACAGTATAGTGAAGCTCTTCTGTCACGTGAGCATCTGGTGAAAAACAAGGAGCACTTTTCCACCTCCTGCTTCCCACAGTCAGAACGCTGCCCTGCAGATACGCCAGCCAAATGGACACATCAGTTACCTTTGCTGCTTAAAAAACGAAGATACTTAAAGAACACGCTGGTGAAAGCTGGTAGTGAGCAAACTGAGATGCTTCCAAGAGAATTTACTGCAGATGGAGGCATTTTGCAGAGCATCCAGACAACACTGCTGCTCCACACCGCACCGCCTGGGCACAAGCATGCCCCTGGGCTCTGACGGGTTGTGATGATCGGAGGAATGAAAGATTCTTTGGAACAGATTGGGAGTGGAAAGGGCTGGAGAATAAGCACAATCTGGAGCACTGCGGGAGGCAGGGGTGTTGGAAGGGATTTAACACAGAGGGGAGGTGTGAGGATCTGAAGCAAGATGAAAGCGGGAGTGGGAGGAGGGAGGAAGACGTGGGCTGGCAGGAGAGGTGGTAACAGGAGGGAGGTGTGGGGCCAGGACTGCAGAGACACAACCAGAAGGGCTCTGAGGCACCGTGAAAATAAGAACTAGAACAAGACAGCTTTTGCTGTCCTGGATTCCTGAAGAAAGGACCTTTGTTTGTGTGAGAAAGGCTATAAATACAGAACAGTTGACCCACCTTCATCCTCCCTCTTTTCCTCTAATTTTACTGTTTGCTGAAAGAAATACACCTCATACTGGTTTCCTAGACACTGACACTTTCGGTTTCTGTAACCATTTCCATCACAAGTGTATAGGACTGCAGACAAAGGTGCAGAAGAGGCGTTTCCAGGCTTACAGCTCAATGACAAATGCAGTTTGCTGGATCTGCACACTAACAGATGCTTGGCAGATATTAATGAAAGCAATTGTGCGGAAACAAATTATTTCTACATATATTCCTAGTAGGAAAAATTCCTGTAAGAGTTAAAACCAAGTTTTTTGTCCCTTAAGGTAATATTAAAACTCACAGATCCTTTAAGGGCTCCTGAAAACATCCGTAACATTGAATCTTAAGGATTGTGGTTGGGACAGTCTGTGGAACAATAACAAAATGAAAGCACAGGTAAACCTTGAGGAGCGTGCTGCAGTTCTACAGCTCCAACCCTGCTTTACATATCTAACACCAACACAGTTGGTACAAGATGTGCAAAGTCACATCACCAATCTGCAGAAATCACCGGGCCGATTTCTTCATGTATCAATGCTTCCGTCACTGGTTAAGGCTGTGGAACAGGCAGAACTGTCACTGTGACACACTCAGCTGCCACACAGCACTGCTTCTGGGGGACGTCCAGTGCCCTTATTTCACTCCAAGCTACAGATGATTATTCATCCCAACAAGGAGCCGGCTGCAGACGGGAGCACAGCTCGGATAGGACAAACCGAGAGCCAAGGACAGCTCAGCGCTCTGTACTGCAGCTGGTTCTCATGGTACTTCAGAAACAGCTTCAGTGCGCCATGGACACGACATCCTTCCCCACAAAGGGTAGCAGCACTGCCTGCGAACATCCTCGGATCCCTCTGAGAGCAGCTCTGCGCTTCCATGCAGTTTCCCATTGCGTCATTACATTTCCTATTGCTTTGGGTGAGTTGGGAGCACAGGAACAGTCCTTCTTCTAAGGAAGGAATGCTGATGCATCTTTGTGAAACACAACCTTCCCTCTTCTCAAGTGAAATCGAGCTTGCAAAAACGTTAGCAAAAAAATGACAGCGTGACTCACTTCATCACCCAGCAAGGACTGCCCAAAACAGGCACGAGACGGGAAGCCCTGTGCGAGGGATTTCCTGTATTGTGTAACGGCGGTGCAGGAACCGCTGCTGCCCTTTCGGTGCACAGCGATGCGCTCCGCACTCCTTCCGTCTCTGATGCTGATATTGCAGTAAGGAGTTGGGCACGCAGGCAAAGCCTGCTCAGCACAGAGTGGCTGCTCTGCTGCACTGCTATGGATTCCCATTTCATATTCCACCATCGCCTTTTTCTTCCTGTGCTTACAGAGAAATCCCAACAACCTCAACCTGCACACCTCTGTAAATTACCCTGCATACACCATACACGTTGCACACATGTAACGTAACCAACACTTCTGACAGGAAACACTGTAGAACTCTCCCAACCTTGCAGAAGAGCTACCCAATTTCACCCACATCATCGTACACAATCAATGAGCACGAAACTTAGAACCACAGACTGTGAATTCAACACACACAGACACGTCTGTATATATAAGTAGGACAAATAAACAAAAACAACAGTGAAAGAAAATGAAGGAAACAAAAAGCAAAGATAACAATGCTCCCTTTTATCCTGAGTGAATGGGAGCATTTTATAAACGTAAAGGGAATCTATGCTTCAGATAATTGCACTATTATCAATGTTATTTACTACGAAGAGAACAGCAATAGCAGGGCTGGGGTTTCCCAGGAGGATCTGAGCAATAACTGGGGCTCCAGCAGGAGAGAGTGGCCTGGCTTTGGCCGGTCAGGCATGGAATTGGATCTTACAGTCCTGAAGAATGTGTTGTTTCAAACAAGCCTTACCTTCCACGGCTCTTTTGAAGAACACTTTGCAGCTGCCACAAGTAAGAACACCATAATGGCACCCAGAGGCCTCGTCAGAGCATACGAGGCAGAGCTTGGGAGGTGGTCCCGCAGTCGCTGAGGTTGTGGATGGAGAAGAGCTTACATCTGATCTCAGTCCAGGGCTGGGAAAAAAGACGTGAAACTACAAATTAAGATCTGTGGTATATTGGCAAACATTTTATAATGGTGAGAAATGGGCTGTCTTTATCCTCAAAGACTCACAGCTCTGTGCAAACAGTTCACCAGACTCACAAACAGTTAACCAGCGATCTGTTACACGTAAGTAAAGCTGTACGGATTGCTTTACTGCCCATTCGACTGCGTCAAGATCATTTCCCTTACCCATCTCCGAAGCCAAGTTTCCTGTGCAGTGATCCTAGTCTATAAAATCAACTCCTACAGCACGCTCTCATTCCATACTGCTTTCACTATGGTTGCTTTCCCCACAGTCTGCATTAAGTCCTGCAGGAGCTTCCCTTCCACTGCCAGCATCAGGTTTTATACCAGGACACTTCTATGCAAGAAGCTGCAAATGAAGTCACGTATTCATAGTAATAAATGATCCTTTCACCCCAGCATTTCAGGAATTAATAGCATTCCTTAATTCAAGAACGTGACATTCCTGTGTAAACATCCAGTCCACTGACAAAGGGTTAATTCTTAAACAAAGAACTATTGCTGGGACAGCACACAGCCCTTCACAGCCATCTCTGAGCTGCTCCTAACCGTAAGGGCTGAACCAGCAGCAGCTCTGCCAAACTTCAGAGGCCGATCATTCAGCACAGAGCCCAGTGCCTCGCCTGCTTCAGGCTGCCACGACACCTGAACTCCTTAGGGCTTACATAGCACATTTTGCTGAGTTTATTCGCACAAACTTTAAACTTTTAGACGAGATTTCTATACTGCATGCTTGACTTCAAGTGATTCTAAAATTTGGTGCAGTAGGGCTCCAGCCACTTTCTAGATGAGGACAGAAAAATGACACTTATTTTGAGCCCCTGGAGCCTTTATTCAGAAAAACCCTGGAAAACTCTTATTCCCTAAATCAAACTTAAAATTTGAACACGGGCTGAGTTCTTAACAGAATATTTCTTTTCCTCTCCTCAAGAAAATCTGACTAGATTTGGTCATACGCTTAGAAAATATCATAGTTCTCAAACATTCACCTAAAATTAAATTTCAGCAGAAATGAAAAAACTTCAGCACCCTGAGGGCCTGAATCTTGAACAAGTCAGCTCTTCACACTGCATCCCTATGGAGGAATGGAGAAACAGCCAACAGTCCAGGAGTGCTGGCGGGCTACGTGAGAGCACAGGGAACAGCAGAGCTAAAGGATGGACAGCAGCGATGGGGACCTGCTGCAGTAACCTGGTACAAAGGCTGGTGAGCAGGAATTCATCTGAACAGAAAGAATAAGAATGGAATAAGGGGCAGAGAGAAGGCTTCAGTAAGAAGGGCTGCAGCCGGAGTGAGGCAGAATGAGTCAAGCTTGGGGAAAAAGAGAAGAAAGCTCACCCAGGAAGCACCAGTCCTCCCCAGAACTTGGAAAAGGACTCACCTCCATCACATTCATCCTTTGCTTTCAGAAAATATCTGAAATGCAGCAACACTTTCTCTGTTCTATTACTCTACGAAGATGATGCAACTATCATCATTGTCACTAGCTCATCTGTCAACTAAAGCAGCACTCATCAATAGATTACAGCCCTGTTTATGACCCATAAGATGGCTTTTCTATGTTTTCTAAATAATTTGTCTTCTCTCAAGGATCAGAAAAACATAATGAAATATTTAGGTTGCACAATCAAGTGCACAACACCCAAGTAATGGCAGAATGGAATTCACTCTGGTTATGTTCATCTGATGTCCTTACAAACACACGTCTTTAATTACACACTCACACTCATTTCTACGAAGCCTGCCTGCCCTCCTCAGCACTGAAGTGCTCCAGGAATGTGTCACGTAATGACAGAGGCTGCTGCTTGCTAGGGCCCATCTCCCCGCAGGAGATGGTTTGCATGAGTGGTGACAGTTTTGCAAGGGAAGCAACCTCATGGGTAAGGAAGTCGAGAACTCGAATCTATTTCTGCTTCTTATCACTAAGCTGCATGTGATGGCGCTCGATTAGGACAAACCAGAATTGGCCATAAGAAGCTGTTGGTCGCTCCGCTCCCTGCATCGTAACACAGAGCTGGAGCCCAGCATGCTCCTTCATGGGAGGTCAGTGCATGGGAGCCGACCTGGGGCTGCACAAATCTGCATGGCTCACAGCAAACAATTAACTGTGATCAGTGCCACAGTACTCACTCCATATTAGGGTCCAATTCACACGTTGGACTATAAAGCAGAGAGCTGCTGGACAAAATGGTTTGTGGTTATGTGATTGAAGATTCAGGCCCGGTGGCACCTTTTCCTACACTACAAATCTCAGATTAAACACTGAAATGTGAATGGAAAGCCATCACTTGAGAGCTGCAGATCATTGAAACATTTAGAGAAGAGAGAAGCATCTTTTTCTATGCATAGTCTTGAAGACGACTAATATAGAAATATAAAATTGAGCTCTTGTGAATTTATGACAACAACATTTTCAAGGAATCATTCACAAACTGTCACTGAAACGGTGGTAGTGTCAAACATATTCTACTGAAAGTTTTCAATCACCTCTAATGTTTAATTGGGCTCATCTTCCATGCAAGTATCACAGAAATTGCTACATGATAAAGACAACAGATAGATACCAAATAGAACTAAATAGAACAACAGAACTAAAAACAAGTGATTATTTCAATTAAAAAAGCAGTTGCCAACAATCTAATCTGGGTTTCTGGCATATCTTCTCAAGCTTGGCTTTATCAGATAAGGCCAATATTTACTAATGGAGGGGGAAAAGTGCTGAATGCTGACAGTCCCTCCTCGCATCCTGCTTGCCCCAGGTACAGCAACAGGAGCGATCCCTGAGTGTGATCCCACCCAGGAGCCTCACAGATCTGATCCACAGCCAAAGGGAGCACTTAATGCATGGGACAGCCCTGCACCCACAGCAACTTCATCTGGCATTCAATATAAATCTTTTACACACAAAGTCACAGGAAGGAGTAAAAGACAACTGGACTGCTTCCCAAGGGGTTGTGTGTCTCTCCTCAAGAAGTGAGGATTTACACCCCATGATAATATAACCATTATTGTTATCCTTCGGTTATTTGCAGAAGTGTTTCAGAGCTCAACAAAATCTTAACAAACTACGAATCTTACCCAAATGGAAGAAAACATAAACAAGTCCAAATGGGAAAGGAAAGCATTCTGAAATGCAATGGCTCCAAGTTCATAAAACAAGTTATCATTTATTCTCGGAGGCAATGCATTAGCAAAGAAAGGGGAAGGAGGTCCATTCCCATACACTTTCAGAAGTGATTCATATCTGAACAAGTTTTATTTTTGCAGATATTTGTTTATAATTTCTCATTGAGGAGACATGAAGGGAAATGGGAAGACTTAAAGATGATGCAGCTCCAGTAACCAGGCCTGTACAAACCATGCTGTTTATCTAAGTCCATTCCTTTGTTAATCATTTACCAGAGACTTTCAAACCCAGCTCAAGGTTCAAACTTTAGTGAAGACGGGTGTGGTAAAGCTTATGGTGTTTGACATTTGTATTCCCCAGGGACCTGTCTCCCTGTGCACCCCTACCCCAGCCCAGAGGAGAAGAGCCCACAGCACCAGGTGGGAAAGCAGAGGTGTGAGTCAGGAAGGCAAACAAGAACCATCTCCTGGGCCAGGCTGTCAGTGCTGGGCTATCAGATACGGCCCATCATGAAGCTGGCAGCCTGTCATTAGCGATAAGTCAGGCACAGAGTCGTGGCAGAGCTGTGGCTCTCCTATGGACATATCCTATCAGTGCAGCTGTGGGCAGCAGTGACAACATTTGCTTTCTCCCCACCTCTGCCTTCTTGTGATACAACACAGAACTTGCACGCTCCCACACGTGGTAACCATGCTAACTTTATGCTACTGTTTTAAACACCCATCACCTTCCTGCGCTGCACATTGGCCACAACATCACCTCTGGCTGCATCGGGTAAGCGCAGCAGCACTGCCAACAGCCTGAGTGTCCCAAAGGGAAGGGGTCAGGTACCAGCAGGAGGAACATCTCGGGAGGGCTGTGGGCAGCTGTCAGCTCAGCAGTTTGCACCTTTTCAAACACCCAACTCTGGAGAGAATTTCAGAAGCAACACCTCATCCCAGGTTTTTTCAGACATACACACAACAAAGCTATTCCCTGGTGCTATTACAAACTGCAACACCACTGCAGGCAGCTCCTGGAAGCACTGAAAACATTTTATTCGTGTCCAAATACCAACTGAGGAAAGAAATGGACAAAACATGCATCAGGAGTGGGAGAAAGCAGCTCCAAGACAGACTAAATGTATCTAAGCCTGAAGCAGTGTAAATGAGACCACTCATTGTGCTCTTACTCCTAGCCCAGTACATCACATACAAGTTGCATTCACTACGCAATAAATCCAGACCACAAAATGATACACACCGTAACTCTCAGTCCACCAGAAAAAGTCAGCTTAGTGTTTAAATAATGCATTCTTAATAGCAAAGTACTCATCCATGTAAGTAGCACCACCGAAGAAACAGGAAAGGAACCACTTCCAATGTCACCATCTGGGCCTCCTTCTTATCTTCCAGCAATGAGAACAATGTAAACACACAGCTGCGTACAGCAAGAGATCACATTTTTTGAATTGCTGATTTCTTTATTAACCAGAGAACTGCTAATTAATTTTGATGCTCTCTTAAGCAGGAAAGCCATTTTCAGAGCAGGCATAAACAACTCAATTGACACCATTGGCCCATCACAATGAAAGCTGAGGGATCCTGCACAGAACAACAAGCTGCCGCCTCCATCCTCTACATCATCAGCTGGAGAAACCCCACAAAAGAGTTTGGCTTCAGCCATTCCCCTGCCCAGGGAAAGGTCCCTGTGGAAAGCACGGACAGAATCCACACCACAGCCCTCCCGAGCACTGCGGCACACAATGGTCCCTTCTGTCTCCTGTAATGTCCTCGCTTAAGTTTAGAGACTGAAAATTGGTATGAATTGGTAGAAACCAATGATTTCCTTCCCGGCTGTCTGCAGGCTCTACACAGATATACATTCTTTGCTCCATCTGGCAACCACGGAGTATGCAGAAAGCTCAAATACCGTCCACGGATATTAAGTACATTGCAATTTACCTCTAAGTCAAAGGCATCTTGGGATGTTGATTCAAACATTCCTATGGACTACCTGAGTGTGTACACAAGAAAAGCCACCCTCCCAAAAACGCTTACACAGAACCTGCCTATCCCTAAGCTTTCTTTCCTGTCTTGTATCTAAAGAAGGCAACAGATCTGCTTTGGAAGAAGTGCTGCACATTGCCAACGATGCCATAATAAACAGAAAAAGTCTGCTACAGATTACAGTATTTACCTAAAGTCTGTGAATAAAAGCATCCAGTATTGCTGTTTTATAGTCCCTGTGAAAGCCAAGATGATTAACACCATTTCCTTTATCACCCACTTAGATAAATGCCTTATCGCCCGGCGATAAGCAGGAAGCCAGGCTCTGCTCTGATGGTGCAGCTCAGTGCGCCTGCATGGACAGCAGGAGGACCAGGTCAGCAAGAAGGCCACATCCAGATGTGCTTCAGATGGGATGCACGAGCTCCCTGCAGAGGATCAC
This sequence comes from Gallus gallus, assembly GCF_016699485.2. Taxonomy (NCBI): domain Eukaryota; kingdom Metazoa; phylum Chordata; class Aves; order Galliformes; family Phasianidae; genus Gallus; species Gallus gallus. Next base: position 17,026,095 of record NC_052544.1, read on the forward strand.
GCTCTTCCAGAACCAAACTGGTGGGTATCATCATGCCTCCCCCCACACTGGGCCTACATTAGGATATATTTCATAGCTGACTTGCAAGGAAATACTGGGAGTAAAACTTCCCTAAATAAACTGAGATACAGGCAGACCTAAGGCAGCAAAGTCTCATAATCAGCCTCCACGTGCACGGAATGACAGATATTTGCAGGACACACACAGAACACGTTTACATATATACTTTTCCCTTTAATACAACTAAAATGGGCTGTGTGATTCATTGCTGTGTATAAAATCGCCTCAAATACTGCCAACATTTTTGCACGTGTTCCCAACAACTCTCATACATCACAACGAGGACATTAACCGAGGTTTCCAGATCGAGTTAACAAAAAAATGGCTTCAACTCACGCCGATCTGATGTATATCCACTGGGAAAGACTTTGTTCTCAAAACAGTGTGTTTTCACTGGAGCTCAATGAGAAAGAGAACCACTCCACATTCCTGCAGCCCAATGCCCTGGATGCTTCGACCCCCACAGCCCTCGCAGGGAACCTGGTGCAAATCTGAAGTCTGTTTGCAGCAAGTACATGAAGAAGGACTTTATTAGAAAGGAAAATGCAGCAATGGCCCCTTCTGCTCTATGAACATATGTGTGTGATCCTTTAGAAACTGCTGTCTGAAGCTCAGGGCTGACACACCAGAGCTGCCCTGCCAGCACCCGAGAAGTGACACTCATCCCAACACCATCCTCCGGGTGACAGAATCCATCTCTCTGGGGAACCAGATAAATTAATTATCTGTATTTAGTAGAGCCTCAGTGACAAATGTGCATTGCCAAGAGGAGGCTTCCCAGGAGCTTGTGTTTCACAGCACCTCACCGAGGCAGCAGGGGCCATGTTCCAAGCACCCCTGCTCCATTTCTCATGAATTATTCCACAGTAAATAGAAATCAACCCAGAAAGTATGGGTGATTACCATCGGTGTACCAACAGAGCCATCTTTTGCACGGACTCCTGATGCAGCACAATGGAAATAAAGGAACTGCACGCGCGGCATGGGCTCCCTATGGGCACCACGCTGCCACATCCCCGCTCTGACGTCCGGCACTGTTCTGAAGCCAGAGGTGCACGACGTCCCTGGGAGCACCGCACTGTGCCCAGCTGCCCACTGCCACGTGCCCCAACACCACCACCTCCCCTCGCTCCGAAATGGCGTCTGCTACCATTTTAGAGCTCACACAGGAGTGAGAAAGAAATGCTAACGCAAGTGAGTGACGTGAGGGTTTTTTTTTTTCTTTTTTGGATGCTCTCCAGAATGTAAAGGTTTCAAGGGCACAGGCAAAGCTTTCTTGGAATGGATAAATGGTAATTGATGTTGCAGCTGCAACCTTAGCTCGAGCTCACGGGATTTCAAATGTACTATAGATTAAAGTATTTATGACCAGAATACGATAATTAAATTATATGTTCTAAACTTTTACATTTACTACAGTGTGCCAGCAAAGCTGCCGAAGAGCCGTGCCTTCAAGGGGAGGGCCTCATCTCTACAGCCAACAATGCATGCGTATTTCTCAAAGGTTTCCATAATTCTCTTTTTTATTATCACTTCCATTACTTCCTTAAATAAAGAAGTAGCAAAGAATTAAGGCCAGTACTTTGTTACACTCAGATGAAACCCTTACCTAAAACTATGGGATCATTATATGCTATCCCAGTCCCTTACGCTTCATTGTGTAACAAAATACACATTTGATCTACACCGACTTTTGCAGATTGCTGTGGATCATCTACAGACTGCTTTCAAGAACTCAGCCTTGCAGAACAGCCCAGCTCTATTGGCGCACATACGCACTCCGTTCAGAAACTACTGGGCAGAGAGGGGCTGCCTGCAGAGGATCTCAAGACAAATATGTCGCCAATAGAAGAAAGCTCAAAAATCTACTCAGAATTTGACTCTTAAAGATGCATTTTAGTTTAACACACGATACAAAGTCGTCTGCAGCCCATTGGTCTCTGAGCGCAACAGGCACTGCTGTGACCTACGCCCCCACCACACTCCCCTGGAAGCAGAGCAGTAGTTTTCCAACATCAAAACACCAAGCCTTGCGAGCAAATTGAAAGCCAATGGACCTGCCAGAAATGTATTATCTTAACAGACAGCCTTTAACATCATGGTTTCCTTCTCTGCACACTGAATTCAGAAACAGAATTCCTGCACAGAGGGATTTTGTTAACAGAACAGACCAAGGAGCAAGAACCCATTACATCTTACCTTATCCTACATAATCAGGATATAGCTGAGAAATATTTCACCCCTCAGTACAGCATCCTTATTAAAGTCACACCAGAGGAATTGAACTGAAATTATTAAGTGGGACTGGTTCCATTAATGACCTCAGTGTGAGCTCTGTTATGTGTTGCTCCAGTGCTCCCAATGCGAGCGCTTCTGTCAATCATAGGGCTGCGGTCAGGAGCTGCCAAAATGATGTTGCTAGGAAAAAAGGCAAGACATCTGGAAAGCTGACTGCAACGTACATGGAAAAGTATTACTGTGCTGCAAGAAAGGCGCTACGAGACTCGACTGAATGCAAGAGTCACAGAGCAGATATTTTAAAAGCTGAAGGTTAATACTTGCATAGTATCTAATTGATTCATAAAGCTATAAATAAATTCAGACTGCCCATTAGAAAGTTCATTTATGCTATTCAGAAAAAAAAAATATTCAAGGCTGTCCTGGTGCCAGCAGAGCCCTCCATGAGGAACCGGCACCAGCTCTGACCAGAGCAGACACACAGCCTCGCTCCATGCAGCTCTGCGGAACGCAAATAGAATGGGCACAAACGGATCAGAAAAAGCCCTGAACTTTTCTGAGAAGGAAATAGGGCAAATGAAGCAGAAAGGAATTTTTCTTCATTAATTCTTTCTAGAGAATTTAAAGAAGCTGTTTAGAAGTGAAATTAATACTGAAAGAACGTCAGGATGGTAAATTCTTCAGGGCATAAAATACATTTCCCTGCCAGTCCGTACGAAGCATTGCACAACGTCTTTACTCTTGGCACGGGCTGTCAGGCTTTTTTGTCAACAAAAATAATGCATTTACATGTGGACCGCTTTATTATGGAGTTTTAACCAATGTGTTGCATTCTGGGCTCTGCTTCAGTGAAAATATATGAAGAAGAGGGATGGGGATGTGTGCCAGTTTTAGGTTTTGGCCTCCGTCCATTTGATGTGGAGCCAGGATGACTTGGTTGACTGTTGAGTCATAGGTTGTTCAATTGACATTATTTTACATTTGACTAGTTATTGTTCTTTAAACTTTGAACAGGAGTCCAGAAGCTCACAAACCAGCAGTGAAACCAAGGGGAAAAAGGAAAAAGAAAAGAAAAAAAAAAAAGGGGGGGGGGGAAAGGAAAAAAAAAAAAAAGGACTAAAAAAGGAACCAAGGCACAGTTTAAAGAAGATCCTTGAGCAAGAAACACGCTGTCCTTAAATGACTTCTGCATTTAGCAGAGACAGCCTAAAAACCCCCATTCATCTAACAATTACAAAAACATTTAGGTATATAAAAAGCCATCTGTAATGCACAGCACTGACTTCAAAACTACTGAGGATATTCTGAGATACGGCTCTGGCCGTATTAATACACAGATGGGAAGAAGCAGCAAACATTTTCCAATCAAAAAAGGAAGATGAATTCAAAGTAAAAATCAGGGAGTAGAGTGAGCACTACATGTTTAACAGACATAACAGTGATTACAGTTCACTTTGAAAAAGCATTGGTGGGTTTCCCATGGTTGTGATCAGAAACAAACCTTACATCCATGCAGTGCACCCAATACTGTAAATTGTACTGCAATTCTTTTCAGTCTTCCCACCTGCCTGGTTTCCTCCACTTGTTTCAGATGGCAGGTAGGTTTTCAGCAGGTTTTGATCCCTGTGGAGGAGAACCTCTACATGAATACATGTTATACTGGGTTGTTCTCAGAATAGCCCTCTTCCATATCTCAGGCTTAGACTTTGGCTCAATTTTCCCTTCATCTCCAGATGAAGGGCACATATGTGAGCACATATGAGAGCTTTAAAGCAAGCAAACATGTCTGAAAGGGAGCTTTCAAAGTCTTACAAACTTGAACAAAATAATTCCGTCTCATTTCAACAGGCCTCTGACACCTTTGATGCACTGAACATACCCAAAAGCACTCTTCTCAGTGTAGAAAGAAAATGGGCAGTGTAGGAAGAAAAGTTTGTGCTAAATTTGCTTACTGGGACAAAGTCAGTGCCCTAAACTTTCCTAAGACTTCAGAAGGACGAGCGACGAGCACTGCCACAGACCTGTGAGATGAGCACAGCTCCACTACGCCATTTCCATGGCAATTCTAAGCCAACTTTATTGGACTATCTGCCAGCGCTATAACTACTTTTGTCAACACAGTTAAGCAATTACAGATAAAATTTCTGCTATAGGATGCATACCCAGTAGGTCATTATCTGCTGCTATTTCCACTTGGCACCCATCTCTCACTCAGGCTATCACGACGTCTCACCACATTTCACCACATCTCTCCCGCTGTGCGCTCCTGGACTTCATAAGCATTCTTCTTAATCTATTTTTTTGCCAATATTTTTACGCCTCGCCTTCCATCTCCCTCCCGGATTTCCCACATTATTTTATCCATGCTCCAATGTGCTCTTCCTCCACCCCTCCCCTTCAGCTGAAGGAAGCCGTATTCCTTCCCCAGTGAACCTCACACAGTTTCCTGGCCGCATTGTTCATCTCGGCCTCTTTGTATATTTTCTCTTCCTGAGCAGCGCTGCAGCTCCTCCCAGTTGAAACTCCACCTGTGAGTCTCATTAAGGGGCTGTTTACCCGCTCACCATGCACAGCCCTACCACTGAGAGCTGTGTGCCTTCACAGCACAACTCCACACAGCCATCATGCATTATTTCAGGATTGAAATGGTGGGGATGCCAACAATATTTTGGAAGACTATTCAAAATTTTAAAATTTTCCTGGTGGGAAATATTTTCTTTCCTTTCCTGAACTTCAGCATTCATTACAATTCTATGCACTCCCATAAAGGTCTTGAGAATAAAACCCAAACTTTTACAACACACCATTACCTATCATTACTGCCCAGCATCTTTCACACACAGCTTAGTCACTCCCATTCCGTAGTAGAATTGGTTGTGATAACTCAAAAAGAAAAATGTGACTGACTGTAATGAAGCGCAGTCATTGTTCCAAGATTTCCATGTTGGCACAGCCAAGGACAAAGGCCTGGGAGCAGAGAAGGATGGCCTGCCTGCCAGCTCCTTTACACATCTCTTCTGCCTGCCAGGTGAGCAATTGATCAATCCTACCTTTAAAAACAGTTACGTAAAGCAAAGAGGGAAATAAATACAAAAAAAGACACCCACGTCAATCAGGCGTAATTGCGAAGACCTTGTAATTGCAGTACAAGTTCCACTTGCCTAAATCCTATCTCCACAACCCACTTTTTCAGTATGAAGAACTACAGAAGCAAAACAAGCTGACACTCAAAGTCCCACAGTACAAATCCCACAAAAACCCAGTTATACACAGAGGAATGAGCTTTCTACTCCAGTAACTTATTGCTATGGCTTTAGATAGCTGAGCGTACCTAAGCAGAAGTCCATGGACACACACACACACACACACACACACCTGCTCTGCTGTCAGCCTGCAGCAGGCACTGCCCTTCCAACCACACGCACCGGTGCCCTTCTCCACGTTTGATTAGAAGTGATGGATTGAGACCCTTATGCTGTGATTGAGAGCCTACTCCCATACTCCCAAGACCAAACTCCTTTCCTTATTCACAGCTAAAGTTTAAACAGGAGAAGAAACCAGAAGAAAACATCCGAATTTCAAGAAATTGTGTCTATATCTGAAAATGACAATTCAAAACTTCAACCACTGCAGCTGCTGCACCTCCTACTGCCACTCAGCATCAGCTGTCTGAGTGTAGCTTTGGTTTAAGCCAAGTCTGTAATTGAAACCTAAACACAACAACCTTGGCTTTAATGAAGAAGAGATGCTGACATTCAGAAAGCCTTATTTTCTTCAAATAATAATTTCACAACTGTCATTCTCTTTCATTTATAATACTAAATTCTAACTTTACATAAGCATTTCTCATATGGCAGCAAAACAGCTCCTGTTGCTACAGGAGACCGCGATCAAACGGTCCAACAAACTTCAACCCTGTGGAAGCTTCTTTCTCACACAAAACTTTGCTAACCCTTCCTAAGGGTTTTTTGGATTCATAGACAAATTAAGTCTGCATCTAAACATCTTTAGGATTCAGGAAAGCAGTTAACCTCTGCTTGCTTTGGGATGGGCACGTGCCCAAAGCTCCAGCACTGGGACCAGCCTGGCTCCTCCCTCCCAGTGCTCCAGAGCATCGCTCTTCCTTCACTCAGATCCTCAGCAGCCCCTGATGACATGTGACTGCTGTAGAACTTTTCTTAAGGAGGAATAAATAACTGTACCATCAAAGGCTAGCATTATTTCTAGCTTGCACTCAAATCTGTTAAGACCACATTGCCTTTGAAGTAATGACCAAGTCCAATGTTTGTTATACCACTTACTTACATGTTTCATCCAAGAAACATTAAACAAAGGTCAAATTGATAAACAAGAAAGTTTGCTAATAGGAACAGCCTGAACATCAACTCCACACTTAACTCTTTGCTTCTGTATGCAATTCATAGGGCTCTAAACAAAGAGAATACAACACATGACAGCAGGAAGAATTAGGGAGATGCCTGGTGGTGGTAGTGAGGCCTTCCTGCACATAACTTCTTTAACCTGTTGTTAACATTGGCATATCCACATGTGGGTGTGCATTTACGTATCCTCCCTCCTGTGTTCACTGTCACACTTCAATTTATCCTTGACATCACAAATAAGCCGAGGGGGTTAGAGTAGAACAAGCTACTCAACATGCTGCCTAGGGAGGTTCTTACATGCTTGAAAGCTATCCCCCAGTTCTTTCATTCAAACAGCAGACACAGTTCCAAAGACATCTAAGAAATTAAAATCCTCTGTTAGAAAGACAGAAATAGAAAGGCAGGATAAATGACCTCGGGCTCGCCCCAAAGCACACCTGGCCTTCCAATACAGCTCTGTATCCAGCTCTGTAGCCAGGCCGTTCCTATCCCTCGATACTGAGTTACACCTCTGCCAACAGCAGGCAATTACTGTAACCAACAAGAGTGTATCTTACAGCTTTCAGAATGCATCCTCACATGTAACAAGATTGGGAATTGCAGGCAGAGGGAAGGACTGGATACTTGGTATTTACAGAAGCAATGTCACTTGTAGCTCTGGGTGGTGAATATTCCAATGACTGCTTTGCTCTGCCTCTCAGCAGAAAACCTGGTTCTTTTTTGGCTTCCTGGCTGCACTCCTCAGCACTGGGGCTGCTCCGACAACAAGTAAACAACGCACTGTACGTGGGCTCGGTGCCAGCTGGCCTCCTGCTGGCCTGAAACTTGTGACTTGCATTCAGACTCAGAAGAATGCCTTTTTACATGGTCATTTCCTTTCCTTTCACATACAAAAAAAAGACAACTTCTTTTCCTCCAATTAAATAGCTTTCCTGGCCTAAATATTAAAATTAGGAAAAGATAGCAGAGCTAATCAGAAATGGGGGACTAATGCATTTTGGAAGGAAGCTTTTGACTCTTCCTTAGAAGCCTTCAAGCAACAGCTCTGCAGCTGTGGGCCAAGCAGAGGTTCATCTTGAAGCTCATCTCAAAGCTCATCTGTTCTGGAAGTGTGCAGCAGTTTTAGACGCAGCTCTGTTCCATCCCTGAAGCACACAGTGTGTGCTGCAGAGCTTCGACCACATGATATGCATCGCACCGGGGCTGCTGCCTTTGGGCTTTCTGAAGCTGGCAGTGTGCCCCACATCAAGCACCACCTTCACAGTAGTGATACCAGTGTGTTTGAAACCACGCAGGAGGGGAACATCACTCGAAAGATCTAACAAAGCACTGTAGGTGCTGGGACACAGCCGGTTGGAGCAGCCTTGCATTCTGCACTTGCATGGCGAGATTTCTTCCAATATCTAAGTGATCTTATTAATGTAATGATCAGTTAAATACATCTACACTGTAAGTAGGAGAATAATTAATGAATGTCTATAATTGATCTTTTTCCCTGTGTAATTACACTAGAGCTCTGCCAGGAAACTTGCTGCTTCTCTCCCACGTCTCTTTCCCTCCTCACTCCAAGCATGCTCACATATTCCAAAGCAAAATACTTCCGCGAGGAAAACTTCAGTTTGTGTACTGTGGTTCACAGTTGTGGCTCTCTGAACAGGGAAGAATTTCTCAAAGGCACTACACAACGTGTGCACGATCCATTCCAGCTTCTGAATACCTCAGCCTGGCATAAACGTACATGGGAGTTATTTCGATGGCATCTTTTCACCTCATTTTGTACATGCACTGAGGAATTTGGACTGTTTGGATGTTAAAAGCAAATCTGCTTTTACAAGGAACTTTACAGTAATTGTTTTTTAAACATCGGTCTTAGATGTAATCTCTATTCTTGGCCTTTAATTTGAGGTCAAAAGGAGAACATGAAGTCTTGGCAATACGGTTGAAACAGCAACATGGATATTATTGTGGTTAATTTACTTTTTTTTCTTTCCTCCGTAGAAGTCTGCTTCCAACTTAATTTTATCTCTTTAGTGATCTGCATAATGCATATCTGTTTAAAAAAGGCCACCTCCATCCAAGTGACACTGTCCTGTAATTGCAGCTGCACTCGGGGCAATTCCTGTGCTTGGTTTTCCTTCTTGGGGGAATGGGGCTGAGCTCTTATGGTCAGTGCCTGCTCCAGGTCCTGATGGGGGTACGCCTGCACGGGTCCTGGGGAGGCTGTCTGGAGTCCAAGAAAGAGATTCAATGTCCTGCATTTGTGGAAAATGAAACCAGACGGTTTTCTGAAGCATGAGGATTGCTGCCAGGAGCCTCCCTCGTTTTCCTCAAATAAATGAGGAGGAAAATGCTTATTTTGCATCAGGCTGTGGAAGAATCTCTCCTTTAATCCCATGTGTGAAACTCCTGCTTTCATGCTTTTATTCTGGTCTAAAATGCAGAAGCTGAGAAAGGCTTTGCAGAAATTATTTCGGATTATTTTGAATGCTTTCCCTCATCAGTGGGCCCCACCGACACTCCAGCACAAACTCAGCCCGTGTCTCATCTCAGTGACCAAGTTAAGATTCCCTGATGCTTTCTTTGGTCTTTTCCAGGCCTTGTTTCTGTGGATGGCATTCCCTACAATATTCCTACAATTACATTTTGCAGCTATTGGCTTTATTAAAAAAACAATGACAACAAGAAAAAAAAAAAAAACAGTCCAGAAGGTCTTTTTGAAAGGAATAAATTCCATTATTTCTGACTTCATAGCATTCTCCAGAGACTGTTATCCTGGTACAAAATCTACCAGTGCTGAAGCATGCAAACTGTAAAGAAGATTTTGTTTCATGTCATTGGAGGCTGTGGGAATTCAGGTACAGAGCTAAGAATGAGCACAGACAGCAGAGGAGGCAGAGCTGTGTCACCTGGGGCCGATCCCCCCTGCAGACACAGTGCTGTCCCCACACACAGAGCGGGCACTCAGTGCCAGGCCCAGCCCCAACATGACCCACACAGCCCAGGCCGGGGCAGTACCAGGCAGTACCACACCACTGCCCTTCTCCTGCATCACAGTATTAAGATACTTCAAGTTTCACTCCTAAAGCCTAAAAGGTGCTGACACCTCAGTCTGTGGCTCAACATAATAATGAGATGATGGAAAAGCTCACGTGGGCTTTCTCTGCTTCTGTACCCCTCAATGCGTCCATTTCCCAGCTCAGAGTGGGTTTCCCTCAGAAAAGAGCGACTCTCACAACTGTGAGTCCTTAAGCAGAGCTGAAGGAAAAATGCCAGATGGTGCACGACTTGTGATTAAAACAGCAAGAATAAACAATACAGGGAAACACTTATCATTCTCTCCTTGAAAAGGCGGCCCTGCTTATCTCCAGCTCTTGGCCTCGCTCAAGCCATCACAACAGAGATTAAACACCACAGACCTTTGGCCCTGTTCTGTATTTCTGCGTGGACTGCTGCTGCAGAGCAACGGCTCAGGCTGTGACTGCTCCACGATGCTGGGAACACCACTGCATCCAGAACACAGAGAGGAGCTGAAATAATGGCGGCTGGTGGGTTTGTTGCTTTAGCATTACCAGTTGAGGACAATCGTTATATTACAGGACTGTGTTTATATTTGTTCTTTGAGAGTCCTCAGCATCCACAGCTTTAGAAACCTCTGAGGAATGACGATAGGCAAAAACCTCAGAGAAGCAGTTCTTATTTCTTGAGCAATAGGACAGCAGTCAACAGGAAGGTCTATGTTACACATAGGAAAAACTACGTATCGATTGTGCATTGAGTGTCAGAAAAAAAACACAGATTTAAGGAGTTGATTCCTTCATATGGATTCATCTACAGTTTATATTCGTAATATATAATATAATTTCCTCACTGAAATTCAGCTGTGCTGAGATTTAGAAATACAATGATCTGAAATTCAGTTTCCCACACCAGGCAGTGGGGAGAGAAACCTGCACTGGTTGGAGTTAACCCCATACTGACTGGTCAGGGCAAACCATAGCCATGCTTGTGAAATCAGCACCTCATTTGGCTCTTGACAGCAGGTGAACTTAACTTGGACTGAAAATACGACTACTGATTATTATCACTACCTTTAAATTTCATTCTTACGCTACGCTGGTTGTTAAAGCTTCTTCCTTTTGGAATTTTTATTCTCATCAGTGATGGTTAATTTGTTCATATCATCTCAGTTACAGACCAGCAGTGAGAAACACTGAACCATCCCCACCGTACCCCATTTGCAGGACTCAGATACTACTGTAACTCTTAAAATCAGGTTTCTTTCTCTCTCAGCCAGATCCCATTACTGCATTGCCACCAACAGATCAGATTGAAGGAAGCTCCTCAGACAAGGCAGGAGCTGAGGACCCTCAGTGTGCCTTGAGGTGACTCCAGACAGACGCACAGCTCCTTGTATCACAGGGAGGGTGAGTGCAACTCGTACCTGTGTCCCTACACCAACATTACATGAACAATCACTGCACTTCTCAAAGCAAACCCCTCCTGGAGCACATACCTCAGTACTGAATGGATTTCATTTTTTCTCCATTTTGTCTCCTTGCTGTACACTTTTGGGGGCTCTTTTTAAGGCAAACATCTGACACAAACACAGGTGCTCCAACAGCAAATCCCAACTTGCCCTGACGGGAGGACGGGTTGGCAGAGCAGTGGTGTGCCGAGGCCGTACCGAGCAGCACGAGGAATTTTTGTTATCCGTTCTGATAACACAGAACCTTATTTACTTTTCTGGCTGCTGTTGCACACTGTGCTGATGACTGCTCAGCACCATTGGTGACACTGCAGAGCCCCCTCCCTGACCCACAGCTGCCAGCTCTGAATTACGCCAGGTGATCTCCCCTCCGTGTCTGACCCTGCCTCTTCTCACTCAAACCCCCACCCACTTTTCTGTGCTCACTGTGCTGTAGTAGAGCTACCCAGCATGGCGCAGTACCTGCTCAGCACACACAGAACCCCCACTACCTCTGCAGATCCTGGCTCTCACTGACCCTCAGGGAACAGGACAGTCCATTTCCCATCCTGTAAAGCAGCCACAAAGGTCTTTTGCTTCCTATTCTTTAACCAATTCTGAAATCTATAAAAGGACCAATCTCTTTCAGTTCCATGACAACATTCTTCTTTTGCTTTTTAAACAGCCCTTGGCAAGAACATATGTTAAAGACTTCAAAAGAAGAAAAAAACCCACAAACCCATTAGAGAGATCTGGATTTCCCCCCACCCCACGCTCTGCGACACCCTCAGCCCGCAGCGCTGCAGGAAGAGGCACTTTCCTTGCAGGAGCAGCATCACCTCCCCCATAGCGTGGGATGCAGGCCGGTCTCACTGACTGGGTTCCTCCGCCTGCAGCCACACCGTGGCTCTCTGCCACTCTGAGCACCTCTCACAAGGAGCTCTTCAAGTTCTCTTTTCCCTCCTTAATCCCTCTCTATTTCCTTTCTATAAAATCATAGAATAGAATCATAGAATCGCTAAGGTCGGAAAAGACCCACAGGATCATCCAGTCCAACCATTCATTCACCCTTCACCAATGGCTCTCGCTAAACCATGTCCCTCAACACAACATCCAAATGCTCTTTGAACACCTTCAGGGTCGGTGACTCCACCACCTCTCTGGGCAGCCCATTCCAGTGCCTGACCACCCTTTCAGAGAAGTAGTATTTCCTAATGTCCAGCCCAAATCTTCCCTGGTGCAGCTTGAAGCCATTCCCTCTAGTCCTATCACTAGTCACCTGAGAGAAGAGGCTGACCCCCAGCTCACTACAACCTCCCTTCAGGTAGTTATAGAGAGCAATGAGGTCTCCCCTGAGCCTCCTCTTCTCTAGACTGAACAATCCCAGCTCCTTCAGCCGCTCCTCATAAGGCCTGTGCTCCAGACCCCTCACCAGCTTTGTTGCAATGTATGTTTCACCTTCTGTGCTCTCTGGGATTTTTGCTCAACTTCATTTGGGCTTCTGCCTGTTCTGAAGCATGGATTTCTTTGTGACTTTGATCTGCTCAGCGACTCAGAGCTACCATTGTACCACCTCGCTGTGCATCCCAGCACACAGTGCTGCTGGGGGCTCTCCAAGCTGTTTGAGGCATGCTGCTGTCTCTTCTTTGGGTTTCAGGGGGGTTGTTCTTTAACCTGATCGCCTTGTTTACATTTAGTTCCCTCTTCTACCCCAGCCTCAGTCCGCTCCCATCAGCCATGCCCAGCATCACACTGCCGTGATGGCCACAACCAGAGATCTCTCCAACCAGATCTTGCCACGCTCCAACACCTGTAGCGCTTCCCCTCCACCACTCTGCATTGCTCACAGCACCTCCAACACCGGCTGCTCCTAATGCATACTGTGCCACCAAGGGCAGCCTGGTGCAGCCAGGGACAGCACCTCACACTCAGAAACCCACCTGGAAACACAAAGCAGTCACTGCTTGTGGACCATCTCACGATCTGGGGCAGGCTGTTAGCTCAGCAGCTCCTTAAAGATTGCAGCAGCTCACAGATTAGTAACAGAGTTTCTTACAATAGAATGGCAAATCATTGTTGTTAAACCACCGCTGGCATTTTAAAACTGCCTAGAAAAAGGCACTGATCACCACAAGCCAGCCGCTGCTAAGGCATGCTGCTGGGGAGGGACATGCCAGAGCCACAAGCACTCACACAGGCCAGGTCACATTTGGATCCTTCGGTTTTTTTTTTTTTTTTTTTTTTTTTTTTTTTTAAGCTCTACAGGTCTTTTAAATACAGAACAAAACTGAACCCACAACACTTATCCCACCCTGAGGGCAGCACCAGCACTGCTTTGGGTGGTTCTTCAAAGCCACTTCATCTTCTAATGCACAGATAAGGAGCTGTGTGCCCTTCCTAAAGCAGAATCATTACAACCTTCCTTGAGTACAAAGAACACAAGTGAACAAAAAGCTTTGAACTTATTTCCCTTCCTTAGTAGAGAACCCAGAAAGAGACACTCTGATCCAAAAAAGAGACTCAAGTTTGTTCATAAAGAACAGAACAAAAGCGTATGTGTCTCCCCCAGGTTGTTATTGGTAAGAGCATGCAAAATAAACCTCTCTGATGGTTGAAATAGGATGTTTGTGAAAAATGTTTTGATGGAAGGTGGTAGAGCAGCCTGCCATCCATTTCTATGGAGCTTTAGGGCTTCCCTTGTTATGTACACGCTTCATTTCACTTTGTGCTTTGGATGGCAGTTTCAGAAGGGCCAGGGCCTGGAGCCTGCTGCACACAGGAAGTTGCAGTCAGTAACACTTCGGAATCCTTGGAAAGACTCAAAGAGCTGAGCACTGCATTTCCTTTATAGCCCTTCCTCAGTTTACAGAGGGGGTCAGCCCAAAATAGCAGCATCCGTCACTTCCTCCCTCCCCAGCAGCGTTCAGTGCAACTTAACCATATCAGTTTGCTCCGAGAGCTGGAGCAAAATAACTCACACAAACAAGTGCACTGCTGACAATATTCCAACCCCATGCTTGCTCTTTAATACGATATCAGATGTTCCAACCTTTAACACATTAAAAGAATCTTTAAAGTGATAAAATAGGCCCAAGCTCTCTTGACAAACCAGTTGCTCTTGTTGCAGTTGTCAGATATCTCTCCTGACTAAATGTCATCTCACAAGCATCCTACCATCAACTGCTCACTTAAAAAAAACAACAACAACAAAAAACATTCTTTGCTACTGGAAGTAAGGAACTGTGGGCACTGAGGATTAGATGATGTTTGCATCTTATGAGAGAAGCCCTAGCACTGAACTTCATTTTTATTAAACCATGCACTTAAGGTGCAAATAAGCTGGCATTTTATTTGAAGGCTTGTCTGCTCTAGCTATGGAAAGCTAATTCATTACAAAACTTGTTAGATTGGTTTTATTAAATTGGAGTGTCAGAATAACTTCCTTGTCAGTTTAGAAAATGGCAGATGTGCAGGACATAGTAGAAATACGTGCTCAGGAAGGACAGGATTCATTAAAGTATATAGAAGTCAACATCAAAGGACTTAACAATAGACCAGGACTCACACTGGAAAAAAAAAAAAAAAAAAAAAGAGTTCCCACCAAAGTCCATGGGGCCAAACGACCTCTAGGATAGCCTGGTGGGTAACAACACAGTCCGAAGCTGCTCATGGTGAGAGGTGCTGGCACTGCACAGCTGCTCACATCTGCAACAGCACCACAGCCACCCACATCTGTGAAACAGGAGCTCTTCGTGTTCATTTTCCTTTTGAGCTTTAAGTTTACTGATACAATTCAGTCAAAGCAAATAATGCACAATGCAATAAGCCTTCCCCTTCCCCCCAAAGGATTACAAAATTTACAAGGTAAATTGGTTTTAAAAATAAAAGAGACTTTATCATTCTTTACAAATTTGCATTTTAAACTGTGTTTGTCTGGAAATCTGAGCAAGGAGGTAAGCAAGCTTGCTTCATTTATTTACATGTGAGTACAACATACAGCCCTCCATTCCTTTAATGTTCCATTCCATTTGGAACCTCTCTTTTCATAGCGAGTATCCCTTCAATACAGTCATTTACCACACTCACAAAGGCCTAATCTGAGCTAAACAAGAACAGAGTGACTGCTCTTTTTGACATCAAAACAAATAACTAAGAAATGGTGCAACCCTTCAACATCACCATCATTCATGTATGAAATCTACCAGAGCTGATGAATGAAACAGAAAACTCAAACCAGTGCAATAAAGGTAATCCCTGCCTGTTTCTTTGGAGCTGCTTTACTGCTACATCATACAATGGTTCTCAGGTTAGAACCATTCAGTCCAGCCCACCCAGTGCCCTGGCAGTGCCTTTGCCCACTGCAGTGCTGCTGGAAGGCAGCCGGGCTGCTGCATTGGGCTGCAAGAGTTGGGAGAAGGCAGTGAGCAGCTGCAGCTGGATCAGAGCAGCACACAACCCTGGGGCCCTTGGAAAGAATCTCCTCCACATGCCTGAGCCAAAAGGTTTCTTATGAAAGGTAAGATGTAATTTACTTTCTTTTTTAATATGTTAAAAAAGGAAAAACCAAACAGGTCTCAGAAAGCCACTTCCAACAAACTTGACAAAAGCAGAGTCTGAAGTCTGTTGCATTACAGAGGTAAAGGATCCTTTTCTTCCAGGCGGTTACAGAGAGTTTTGGCACCGACTGCAGCACAGATGCAGACAGACTGGATGAGGGCTGGAAAGCTGTGGAGATGCCATTAGCTCAGAGCAACTCCTGCTGCTGCCGACCACAGCCTCAGCTCTGAGAGCCACAATGGGAGCATGAATGGACATGAGCAGAAAAAACAGAAACCCAACTGTTTTACTGCACTTAAAGATGGGAGACAGCAGGAAAGGAGGCACCGGGCAGTGCCATAAGCATAGCCCAGGAAAGTGAGGAAAAGGCAACTCTGTGGCAAGGAATTCTAAAGAAGCGTACATGGATTTAAAGTTAGCACAGGTCATGTTCTGCAGTCACAAGTTCAATTTCTCAGTTCTAATACAATAACTCCTTCTGCAGAACTGTGTGGGAAGCAGCACCGTGGAGACTGGGAGCTCCCCAGCAGGTGAGCACCAAAATCCTGAGCCTTCCTGACAAGTTCTTGTGCTTTGCTTTGCACTTACCAGTAAGACAGCATAACTCACAGGGGTGGGTCAGGGGATCCCTAAGTCCTTCTCCCACTCCACATCATTTATACACATCCTCCCTTGAAGATTTTGGTCCGTTCTCTTCAGATTTACCTTCCCCTTCCCCTGCACAAGCACACCCAATAGCTGCCGATTTCTTCATGGTTCCAGACAGAAAGAGACCAAACCACAAAACCCCACTGACAGTATTCATAAATGAAGGGAAGTAAGCAATGTAATTCCACCAACTTGAAAAGGCCATACAGACCTCCCCCGCAAAGCACAGCATGCAGACCCAGCGGCAGCACCTGGCTTATGAGATCCTTGCTATACGACCTCCCATTGATGTGTCAAAACATAAGAGATGTCACCCAGCTCCCTGCTCACCTCCTGACTTCACTGTAAAGATTTCCCCACTTGCATTAAAAAAAAAAAGACCACCAAATGATAAGGAATTCTACTGATCACAAAGAACTGGAACTGGTTATTTCATATATGGTTTGCTATTATTGCACTAAATATTTATTATCTTCCTGAAATCCCACATTCCTTCACTTATCTCCAGCATCTAAAAGCTTTTCTGGATACCAATTTCAGGATCTTTAATTTTTAAAAGCATTTTTAATGCCTCAGTTAAGACTGCTTTCTTAAAACAGTTTATATTGCCCTTTATTCTCATCTGCTGCATGTTTTAAGAGAACCAAAACGCAGAGATCCTTCCAAAGAATTCAGCTCCAGGCTGGGATGATGCAATTCATACCTGACAGAAGATTAGAAGAAACTCACCGGGCATAGCAAACCAAAGCAACTGGCTGCAGCTGGGACCTGAGGAATGCTGCAGGAGGAAGGCATGCAGCCAGGCAATGTGCAACTGAAGTCAGGGCACCAAACTATGCAGTGTGCTATTAGAGATACGGCTTTAAATCCACAGCAAATGCACAGGTACATGCAGCACACACATTTCCAGCTCTAATTTGTTAAAGAGATTGAGCCAATGGCTTTAGAAATATATTTTTTTCAGAAAACTATTATGAAAAACAAAGAAAAGGGAAGAAATACACAGGTACACAGATATTTAGTGCGCCCACGGGGCAGACACGTTGTTATAAAACAGTCTGTTAACAATTTACGCATTGAGAGGTACCAGAAAGCGGAACACCGATCCAGGCCAGTGATGCCCCACACCCCATCCAGGGGTGCCCAGCAGTGCTGCAGACACAGCCTGCTGGGTGGCATGGGAGCTGAGGGCTGCAGCACTGCAGTGCATGGAAGGGAACGTGCCATGGCAAACAAGTGGGACTTATTTGTACAGAGATGCACTACCATGAAGGAATTGGCGCCTGCACTGCTAACATGCTCCACCAGCACTGTTCTGCCAGCAGCTCCTCTGCTACAGCAATTTGTACCGCAACACTACCAGCCCATGTTATCACAGCACCGCGCATTAGCACACACAAACCGGGCTGTGTCAGGCGAGTTCTTCAAGTAACAACAAAAATAAATGGCATCAGCTGCTCTTTTCCATCACAGATACCAAACCCACAACCAAGAGGAGCTGCACAGAAGGGGCTGGTGGGACCATGCAGAACAGCTGCAGGAGGCCAAGCCTGCGCTCCCAAAGGCAGCTTGTGATGGCACACCACGGCACAGCCCCAAGCAGCTAAGGGACCTGAAAGGTGTGCCAGCACTGGGCAGGGCTGCAGCCCAGGCACCAAGGATGGGTGGCAGCAGCAGGCAGCCCCTGCACTGGGCCAGCCCGCAACACAGCAGGGACCTGGAACAGCCACACGCTGTACCACAGTTGGGCTGCACACCCTCTGCCAGCACACAGCAAGATGGAGGTGGTCGGCCTGCAGTGCCTCAGCAAGGCTCCCTGCAAGCAGGAGCATGTCTGCAGATACCCAGGGGAAGGCACATGCACAAAAACATCTCTTCACCCCCCCACGTCCCCACCAAAGTTTCCTACAAGACAAGAGCGAAGCCCCCGGCATGGGCAGGAGACAGCCACCAGAGCAAACCACAGGAATTTCCCGGTTCTCTTGCGATAAGTGAAGCAGCAGATCTCAGATCCTCCAGAGAAAAACAAGCAGGAACAAACAAACAAGGCAGGCCAGGAAGCCAGCCAGTCACTGCCTGTTTACTTGCTGGAATAAGCTACAGGTGGCAGTGACACGGCTCAGCTCCCACCTGGCAGCACTGGGGCTGCCCAGGTTCCACAGGCAGTATTTTATCAGGGAGACTCTTATGACCCCATTTACTTTTTTAACAGAAAACCAGAGTCCTGAGAAGCGCTCACTTCAAGCTTGTTTTGAAAATGAAAGCAACCAGAAATGTGAGATCTGAATACAGCGGAGCAGAGCCAATCGCGCCCTGCTGCGAAGAAGTTCCATATTAAACCCTGTGTGACCACGAGGCACAAACACGATCCCCATGCCCAGCTGGTTCCTGACACACACAGTAGTGGTGCACATCATCACCAATTGCACAAAGAATGCACTGCTGTAAAAATCCACAGCAGAGCTCAGTTCCTTCACTGGACTACAGCAGAACTGAGCTCGGTTCAAGGAGGATACCATTACTTCAGAGCTGCTTTCCCAGATGCAGTTTTGCCTTTAAGATTTCAGGAGAACTGACAGCTTTGAGCAAAAGGCAGAACTCAAATATAACGTTGCATCTGCACAAAAAAAAAATTGTAGCAGCTTGTTGGACATTAATCTTTAAAGTGCCTCGGGATTATTACTTTCCAGGAAGAACTTAACATGGAGTGAGGATCCATAGGTACAAGCAGAATTGTGAGTTTTAATTATAACAAATTGACACAGACTATATTAAGAACACAGTTGGCTGGTACAGAAACGTACTCTTCAAGATGTCAAGATGGATTTGCAGAACACAGCTTCCTCCAGAAACTCACACAATTGGAGAGATTATTGATTTTAGGAACCATTAATACTAGCCACTACATGATATCCTTCAGAAGTAACACCATGTCCTGGAATCCAAACACAATTCTCTCTCTCATAAGAGCAGCAAAGAAACATGACCAGCCTGGCTGCAGTGCTGCCCTGTGCCCAGCTGGTCCCAGCGGGTCGGTCAGACAGCACAGCACAGACCTGAACAGCACTCCAGCCAGCAGGAGACCTCCAGCAGAGAGCTTCTCAGCAGAGTCAGCATCAGTTGCACCAGCTAAAGGCATGGAAAGCACATCTGGAACACGACACCTTCCTTCCTCATGGCAAAGATGAGGTAAGGAAAACCTCCAGGAGAGAGTGCTTGCACTAACTCGTGCCCCCACCCCAACGCACTGCCATTGGAAGAAGAACTACTCACCTCCCTAACTGCAGAAGCTGGGGCTGACGGGCTCTGTCTGCACCCCATGCCTTCACCTCAGGTGGGGTGCTGTGCCCGGTCTGCAGCCGCATTGCTGCAGCCCTGCAGGACGGGGCTCCCAGCTGACACTGCCCTCCTTTGGTTCCAGAGCCCAGCGCTCAGAACAGCATTAACTCCTGGCCTGTGAGCGTCTTGGTTGCTTAAACAAACGCTGTATCCTAAATGGATTTCACACCATAGCAAACCAGTTAGAAAACCTGTCACAAGAACAACACGCAGCCTGTGTAAGTAATGATGCAATGCATTAACACTTCAGCAAATTGTAAGATTAAATTTGCATATACTGGGAGACAAAGACTATGAAACCAGAGAGCTTAAGACAACAAACTCTTGGGACCCGCTGCACAAATACTGTAGAGTTAAGTGCTCCTCCTAGCAACTACCTTGCTCCACATCTAACTGTTCTTAGAAACACAGAAACAAATACGAGCTGATTATTTTAATACATTTTGGAGTTCATTTCTGTATGCCAGAGATGACACACAAATGGATGTTTAGCTAACTCTGAGGTCATTGTAACTACAGCTCTACGAAGCTTTGGGGTTGAAGACAGGATTTCATTGATACAGTATCTATCCCAAAGATGACACTGGAACCCTTTACACTACCCATAAATACCTCTAGCAACGAAAGTTCCACGAGTGAGGGATTGTGGGGAGGAAAGTTACCACCAGGAAACATAAGCTCATTTGCTCAGCCTGGCCCGCTCTCACCAACCATGGCAGCGGATGGTGCCCTGTAGGGAGGAGTAATGAAGAACCCTGAGGAAACTGCTGCCAATCACATTTTGGGCAGATGAGGCAGGGCTGGATCCTTCATGAGCTGCAAGAATCATTCTGAAAAGACCCAGAAGCCACAAATTAAAAAAAAAAAAAAAAAGTAATAGCTTCTTTTCATGACTAGCACACAATAGGCTAATGGAATTAAGAGATGATCTCCTCGCTGAGCTTTGCACTGCAAGGAGGAAAAACCCACACAGAAGTGTGACTGGAAGGTTTGCACCCAACATCTCCGGGGATCCAAAGCAGTCGGATATGGCCGCACTGCCCCGCTGTGCCCCAGCAGCAGCTCTGTTACTGGCAGTGGAAATGCACAGTGGGATTTCGCTCCTGTTACGATGGATTAAAAAGTAAGTATGCAATACCAGCACAAATCAACTTTGCTCTTTGTAAGCCTGAACTTGGCTTAGAATCAGGGTTGTCACAGTTTGGGTTGGACTTGAAAAAACCTGCTCAGCTACCAACCAGCAGAATGGATCATTTCAATGGGAAAAAAGTAGACTTCATCTGAACCGGTCCACTATCTACCTGCTACCTTAACTCTCACAGCACCCTTTTGTACATGCTGTGTGACATTCCCGATTCTTTCCTTTCTGACAAAAATAAAGATCAGCTCTTCTGCTGTGGGTCTCCAGAACTCAAACACTGAGCGCAGGGTGACTCGAAGCAGACAAGTCACAACACAGACTACCAAAACCCCAAGCAACCCCTCAGCACAACAAGTCCGCTCTGTATGTCAAAAGCAAACGACCAAGCTGGAGACGCTCGCAGAGTGCCATGCGTGACGTGCTGCTGAGTCAGGCGGTGCAGCCCCGTGCCGTGCCAAGCCACAGCCCTGGCCAAGGGCCATACCGGGACAGAGCAGTGCGGCCGGCGGACCCCTGACCTGCACACCTCCGGCAGCCGCCCACCGCTTCCCCCTTCCTCCTGAGATGACCTCCGAGCCCAACGCAGCCCCAGCAATGCAGCCCTGAGTGAAGGGCGGCTGTTCCTGGAGCAGCATCTCTGTCTGCGGCCGCAGCAGAACTTCCCCTTCAGGTTCTGCTCTGCTCACAGCTCTTGCCCTTCTTCAACCCTTCCTGATCCCTATCCCCACAAGCTGGAGTGCTAGGAATGATTTCAGATGTAACACTAGAAGCCGTAGCGCTGCCAAGGGGGCCCACTTTCTGTAAATTCTGGCTGTAGGCTAAGAAAAAAAAAAAATAGAGAACTCTGCAGTGCTGCAGCGCTTCTCGCCGTCCTCCGCTCCCCCAATGAGCCACATCTCCAGGAAGTCGGCAGCAAGAGAGCCGAGTGGAAAACGCATTAAATTCACTGCTCCAGAGAGCAGCGAGCACACAGCATTAGAACGTGGAATTCAACCAATTTCACTTTGTGCAGTACATCACCAGTAGTATCAGGTTGGAGACGGACACCACCAAAAGCCCCAGTTCCTCAGCACAGCGCTTGGCAGAGCCTCGCGGCACGCCCTGCCCCATTCCCAGACCCCGAGCACTTCTCCTGGAGCAAGCTGTCAGCACGCAGCTCCCGCAGTGCCTGGATGGGGCCGTCCCACAGCCGGGGCTCCCACTGCCCTGCACAGCCAGCTGTGTGCCCAGCCCTGAGCCACAGACGGCCACTGTGCTTCTGCCCACTGTAACCAATTCCCTACGTTTGCATTCTGTGCAAGCTGCATTAACTTCAGAATGCCTTCCGCTGTTCGGAGGGAAATTGATTAGCTTTCTCAGCCCTGATTATCATATATCTCATTAGAGATGGTGTGCTGCGCTATCCTTAGGAAAAGAAATTGAAAATTGCATGAGAAGCTTAGAGCTGTATGCCTATGAGACATCACACACTCTCTGTTTGGACAATGCAAGCAGCGCTGCATGCACACCTGAGCACAACCCTGGCTGCTCCTCCCATGCACTCAGCACGTTAGTCATGCTTTGAATAATGAAAGACGACCACCAACAGGAAGAAATATTTCCTATTGCTAAGTGCAGTTCAGTGATCCCAGCCTTCATCTCACAGATGGGTACCTCAAAGAAAGCAACCAACGGAGCCCCAGATGCCCGCAGGAGCCTCCCGAGATGGTTCTTCCTTTGCTTCTGGAACAAATGGTAAGAATGCCATTTTTGTTAAATCTCCTACATAAAAAACCTACAAAACATCCTCTGAAAGGGACCCAGCTCACCCTGCCCACTTATGACAAAGCTGAGGAGGAACAAATTCCTATCCCAGCCCCTGGGACTCATCGGCACCCCGCAGTTATTTTAAAATAAGATGGCGTTGCCTCTTTTGTAAGGGGAAAAAAGTGCAAAAGCAAAGCAGGCAATGCTGGGCTCAGAACTGGACTTGTAGTTTTAATATATTTTAAAAAATAAATAACAGCTTCCCTAAACACAGGAAATCAAACTTCTTTAAGCAAAACCAGGAGCAGCCTCATTTTCCTTTTAACACGTATTTTAGGTTCAGCTCCATTATCTCAAGTAAGGCAGAAGAAAACATTAAGAGCTACAACAGCCCCAGAGCCCATCAACACCACATGGCCACACCGCCTGGCACATCACCGCCCCCAGAAGTGCGCCATAACAGCCAGGGCAGCACCGGGCACTGCTGCCCCTTTCGCTGTGGGATCAGATCTGCGCTGTACACATGAGGAGCTTGAGAGGGTTTTTCATCACAGCATTATCAGAAATGAAACACGCAAAAATGGTGTTTATGAGACTGCCCAAAGCATTACAGATGATGTGCACAGCACTCAGCTCCCGGAGCACTCAGGTCCAACCACACAGTTCTGTACAAGAAAAACAATGCATCAACTTCACAGATAGCCTCAAAAGTGATGTTATTATTTATGTGGGACATGCTCTGAAATCCATCTCCCAAACCCAGAAATAGTTCTCACTTGGATACAGATTTTGTTACGATCGTCATATACATATATATAAAAGTGGGGAAAAAACCAACCCCCACCCCCAACAAAAACCTATGAAATAAATGAAGAACAACATGGAAGTTGGACTGGTCATGCAAAAGGTTTGTACAGAGGATTTCTGCTGTCAAATAATTGATAAAGCACATTCAATATTCATCCATCAAAATGGACCGTCTCCCCAAAGCCCGACTTCCCTTCCTGGCTTCCTGACGCTGCAGTTGCTCTGAAGATGTCACTAAACAAACACACACCTCTGCTACGAAAACCGAAAGCTACCGCTGAAGTGCAGGCTGCAGCAGCTCACAGCTGTGTCCTGAAGGGACGCAGAGCCTCCTCCATCCCACTGACCCGTGGGAAAGCAGAGCTCACACCGCACAGCTCACCCTCAGGGATCGATTATCAGCGGGGCGATCAAACATGGAGCTCACACAGACAGGCACCGAACCCACAGCCGCCTCTTCTCTGCATTCGGACCCGAAGAATCATTTCCTAACGTCCTGCTGACACGCACCAAAAACCTCCTCCCCAGGTGAGGCCGCGCCGGGCTTTGTGCAACACAGCCAAGGAAAACACAGCCGGCGCTGCAGCCAGACCTGTCCTCCGAGCAGACACAGCGCCCGCTGAGCGCTGCACTGCTGTGCCGGCTGCAGGGAGAGAGGGAAAGGCCTTCAGCTGAGCAGCCGTGCTACGGGACTGCTTGCAGAAAGCACGGCACAACGGCACGGCCAGCACACGCTCAGGGCACACCTCCTCCAAGCACTGCCTGCAAGCAGCCCCGCTCCGGGTTAAACCCAGGTATGGGTAAATCTCTGCAAACGTTCTTATCTCTCCAAACGCAACTATTAAACGAACTGCTGAGCGTTTCCTACTCAGAATCCTCTTGTCCATGTAAGGCAAACGCAACCCCAAGCAAAGCTAGAACTCTAGTTCAGCTTAAATGCAATTCTCCAAATTTACCCAGCAACCAAGTTATTTTTGTGCCTCACATTTCAGTAACACCAGGGGGAAAACAACAAAAAAAACCCTCATGCTGCAGTAATTGATCCTCTGACCCCTGAGAACGGAGCGGCTTTTGGACACACAAATACTTCCCCCCTCTGTGCCGCCCTGCAGATCCTTCCGCCACGGACTCCATTTCACTCCAGGATACATTTTAAACTTTTTTTTTCCTGCTCCTTTCCTCCCTTTGGCAGCACAGCTCAGCATCCAGCTGTGCCCAACAGCCAACCAACAGAGCCACAACCGACCTGCAGCTAAAACCAAACCCGACCTGCATGCAGCTGTGCAAAGTATGCTTGCAATATTTTAATAAAGAGAAATAAAATGGATTACCTTGAATAGCCATTAGAGAAAGCAGGTCTGCCAGAAAGGTTGAGCGTTCCCAAGGGAGCTAAAGCCTCGTCCCCTGATCCCTGGCACCTATTCCAATTTTCTGAACCGGCAGGAAGAGATGGAATGATATTAAAAATTGGTTTCTGATCCTGCTGCTGAGAGAGGGATGCAGTATTTAAATCATAGTGATACATCTGTCCCCCAGAGGTGCTGACACCATGGATAGAGATGGCAGAGACTTTAGTACCCAGCATATTAGACCCGGAGAAGTTTGCCTGACAGTAAATTGGGCCCACGTTTTCTTGCTTTATGCCAGGAGTACAGAGTTCAATGAAGTCTTCCTTTTCCGTTTTCACTTGAGGCATCGGCATTTTGGAACTGGGTAAAAGGTCACCACGGTCATTAATTTTAGGTTTAGTGTCAGACAAAATGGGGGGCTTGCAGTCTTCCCCCAGGTTTCCCTCCAGGAGGAACGTGTCGTCAGCGGAGATGGGGGACAGCAAGCCTCCGTCATCGAGCAACGGGTCCAGCCGCCACGGACTCCCATTCGGCTCTTTGCCAGGCGATACCGATGGCAATTCCAAATCCTGGAGGATATCCAGGGTGCTTTGGTCTTCAGAGAACAGCTTCAGGCTGCCGCCATTGGAGCCGACCTGGCTTTGGACCGAAGCCCCCGGCTCCAGGGGCCCGCGGCCAGCCATGCCCACAAAGTCCGGCTCCAGCGGCGCCTCGGACGACACTGCTCCCTTCGCGTCCTCCGCCAGGCTCGAGGACTTGTTCAAGCTTGCAATGCTTTCCTCCAGGAGCCTGAAGTCCGTTTCTCCAGAAGAGATGCCAGTTTGGCCCTGCTGTGAAAATCCAAGGTCGTTTCCCATCACTTTCGCATCTGTTTCACCCATATACAGTCCCATGGATAGCGACACTGCCTTGGACAGGTCTGGCGGAGGCACATTGTTTACCAATCCTTTTGAGAAGTCAGCCAGAGCAGGTTGCTGAGCAGAGTCTGACTGAGAAGACACCGGGAGAGGAGCTGCAGATACAGGGGCTTGTGCAGAGGCTCCACCCCTGAAGGGCGGATGGAAGTCCATCACGATCCCTCCTTTGGTACTCATGAGCGCATTTTTCCTGGTTTCGTCTTGGTCTGACGACTTAAGCAATTCTTTGGAATCCATGATTTTAACATCAGCTATAAAAAGATCACAAGATATCAAAGTTAGCGCATCAAGGCTACTGTAATAAGAGCGTAAAAGAAAGTGAAATCATCAGCCTGGTTTGGTGACTTTGAGGACAGAAGCACAGCAAACTGAGCCACAAGCTGACATACGCCACGTTTTCCCCAAACCCGCTGATATTTGTATTTTAATGGATGAGTGATAAGAAGAATATTTCTTTTTTAAAGCTTTGCTAAGGCTGCATGGAGCGCTCCGTGTGCCGGCACACAGCTCAGAGCCACAGCACAACGGCAGGCACTTTGTGAGCACTCCCCAGCTCTGCTATAGCCACGCCAGCAAGCAGAGGAGCTGCAAACTGTGAAAGTGCCTCATTCACAGCCTCCGACAGCGACCTCCCCAGCACCGCTCGGTGCCAGCCAGCCCCAACGCGGCCGCTGCCCGGGAGCCGCACCACCTCGACGCCCCGGAATGCTGTGCCTCAGTTCAGCCTAAAACAGAACACGTGAATCCTAAAATTAAGTCACCGTCGTTCTGTAAATAAGCCCCACATTTACAAATAAAACTCAACTAAAACTGAAGTAGTATTTTTATTAGCTTCAAACACTTCAGAAGCTCGCGGCTATCCTCCAAACCCATCTAGCACCGACAGTAAATCTCAGTTTCATCTGTTTGCGTTTATCCTATTTACTTCAGCGCAGAGCATAAATATTTGGAGAAAAACTGCAAATTCTTATCCGAGCTTCCCACGCTGCCTCTCCGCTGCCCGAACCCCGCCGCCCTCAGCCACGGGCCCGGAGCACACAGCGCAGCTCCCGGTCCCGCACCGCCCGCCCGGCTCCGCGTGCCAAAGCGAGGGCCGCAGCCAGCAGAGCGGCTCCGTGCGCGCAGCGTTAAGGTGGCCCGACCGAGTGCTCCGCCGGCGGAACGAGATCAGCTCAGGGCCGGGGAAGGGTTTGGGATCGTCTCGCGTAACCTCGACGCGGCCGAAGGGAGAATCTCTCGCCCTCGTTTTCCAACTCGCGCGCGACGCTGACAGCCACCCCGACATCCAAACACAGCGCCCGAAATTCGGGGATCGTGAGAACACCGCGACGACTCCGTGGGGAAACCGCAGCAATAACTGAAATACCGAAGCGTGGACAGCTTCGCACAGCCCATTCGCTTCGGCTCTGCCGCGCTCACGCGAAGGGAAGGCGCCCGAACCGCTCCATCTGACGACGTCCCCCGGCAGCAGCGGACACCCGGAGCGGCGGACGCGGTCGGAGCGACACGCGCGGACCCACGGAGGGACCGAAGAGCAGCGAACGGCGTTACGTGCGGCCAATTCCCGTTCGCGCGGCGCGGCTTCCCGAGCAATGTGTCGGGACCTGTTGAGCCGTCTCCTGGCACACCCACTTCTGCAAAATAACACCGGCCCACGGCTGCGGGGCGCCGCGCTCCCCCTGCGCTCAGCTCCCCGCGACCACCCGTGCTGCAGCGAAACCCCGGGGCCACCCCCAGCCCCGTCCCAAGGGGCGGCTCGGCCGGCCTGCCCCCCCCCGCCCCGGCGCTCGGGGCATTCCTGCGGGGCGCCCCCCCCCGCACCCTCCCGAGGAAGTCCCCGGCCCCGCGCTGCCCTCCCGGACCCCCCCCCGAGGCCCTTACCTCGTCCGGGGGGGGAGCGCTGGGTCCTTCAGCCGCCCACCGCCATGGCGGCCGGGGGCAGCGGCAGGGGGCAGCGGGCTGAGCGGAGCGGGGCGGGCGGAGGAAGTCAGCAGCCGCCCCTCCTGGAGCGGAGCGGAGAACGCCCGCCGCCCCCCCCCCCTTCCTCCTCCCACCGGCCCGAGCCCCGGCCCGAATCCCCGCCCCTCCTTCCGCTGCCCGCGGCACCCCCTCGCTAATTAGCGCTAATTGCCTCCACAGACTTTGCCCCGCGCCGCCCGCCCCCTCCCGCCGCCCTCCCCTCGGCCGCGCCGCGCTCGGCGGTGCTGTGCCCCAGCCACAAAATGGAGGACGGCGGCGGCCGCCTCCCCGCCCCCTCCCTGCCGCCCGCCTCCCCGACGTGGAGAGGGAGTGGAGCCGGCGGCACTTATAGGGGCGGCTGCAGCGCCCGCTCCGCTCCGCTCCGGCCCCGCACGGCTCCGCTCGGCTCAGCTCGGCTCCGCGGGGCAGCGCCCGCCGGGCTCAAGCGAGGGGGAACGGTGCGACCTGTTGGCTGCGGCGGGCAACTGCAGTCTGCGCCCGGGCTCCGAGGGGCCCTCCGCCGCCGCCCGGGCTCGGCCCGCTGCCGCGAGGCCGCCCCGCCCCGCTCCCGTCCCGCTCCTCAGGCGGGGGCAGCGCCGCGCGGGGGGGGGGCCGGGCTGAGCGCCGCGCTCCGGGCGCTGCCCCTCCGCGCACGTCTGTCCTACCGGGCGGTGGGTGACAGAACGCGGGGCGTGCAGGGGGCGGCCAGAAGTCATCGGGAAGGCACTCACAGGTTTACGTGTCGTTCCTCAGGGGCCGCTAGAGGAGTGGGGGTGAAGGGCTTGAGCTGAACGAGCGGAAACTGGAAGGCCCACGGGGCAGCTGAAGGCAAGAGGGGACGGGGGCAGTCCGGCTGCAGCACTGACAGCGCGCGCGTTGTCACTGAGAGGTGCGCCTCAGCCCCGCGGAACGCTGTGCCGCTTCACTGCGAGGTGATTTGGGTGGTTCTGAATAAAAGAACGGCAGTGGGAGTTCGGCGGGGCTGGGGTGGATCGAGGTGCAGAGGCTCAGGAGGACGCGGCACCGCTGGAATGGGACGCTGCGGTGCGCTCTGCTCGCTGCGGGGCCACCACCCGTAACGGCGGCCGAGCGCGGGGCAAGGAGAGAGCAGGAGCGATCAGAGAGGGTGAAGTCCAAGAGTGAAAAATATAATGAAATGGAACCGCAAAGCAGAAAGCTCTCGCTCAGAAAGTGGAGGGAGCAGGGCGTCCTTTCTGGGCACGACGAGCAACCCTCGTGCCTTGGGCGTTCCGTGGAGCTGACAAATCTCGGTGATGGGGGAAGAGAAGCAGTGATTGTCAAACGACACAGGGATCGGCTGTCCTGGTTTGGGGCGATTAATGACGTTGGAGGTGAGGAGCAGGTAATGCCTGTGCCAATGCAGTTGATGATCGGTCAGTATCTGTTGTGGCACCCAATAGATCACTTCATGCAGTACTGATCACATCCCTGAAATGGGTTTTCTTTCTTTCCCGCTGTTTAAATCCAGATTTGGATATTCTTCCATTGGGAAGGGAAAGAAAAGGCCAAGAAAAGCACCATTTTGAAAGCATCATAAATCCACCCTTATTAGTTGCTTGTTATTATTATTATTTTAACACAGTGTTGACTTTTGGAACATGCTGCTCTATGTTTACATATGAAAAATAAATGCATACTGTGTTAGCCTTTGTATTCCTCTATGCTGCACATATGGAAAATGGTTCTAAACATCCAGATATTCCTCTGCAACTCCCCTTAATCTCATGGATGTTTGAAAGGGATATTTAAAATGGCATTTAAAACTGTCATCCCGTGCCATGAATTACAGCTAGCAGGAAACACTG
This sequence comes from Gallus gallus, assembly GCF_016699485.2. NCBI lineage: Eukaryota > Metazoa > Chordata > Aves > Galliformes > Phasianidae > Gallus > Gallus gallus. Next base: position 17,055,529 of record NC_052544.1, read on the forward strand.
CTTCCCATATGAGAGCAGCAGAGCGAGCAGTCAGGCTACAGTCAGAAAGGCTGCAAGACCTTTGCTATCAGGTACAGGAATGCTGCAGAGGACTTCGGTATGAAGCAAAAGCCAGAACGTCTCCCAAAGCAGGAAATCCTGACACACATCCGGGGCTATACCTAGAAAATTTACTCCAATTTACTGCTCTGTGAATATTCTACCATAGAAACTCTCTTCCATTTGGTGTCAACCAAATGGCAGCCTGCTCAGCCCAGCCCTGGGGTGTGTGCCAGGACATCAGCCCATGCAGGAGAGCTGGAGCTCCGCACTGAGCCAGCGCCAGCTTGGACTTCATGCTGTCTCAGGAACATGTTTACCATAGCTGGTTATTTCTAAGATCTTTAGATGAGACCTCTGTTTATAAACACACTTGGATGCTTGGTTGAAGCTGGTTTTGAAAAGTAGAGAGTAAGATGTTCCTCCTCTAATTAATATCTTGATATCATCTTTTATCCAAGAGGACATGATTCTGTGTTGCTCTGCTGCGTTTATCTCAGCATTATGCAGTGACGTACAGCAGTGCCAAACAGTGAGCAGAGAGCATCCCACGGCTTGGAGTGAGGGACACCGCAGGGTCGTGGTTGCAGAAATGAGATGTGGTCAGGGTAGAATGATTTACATTCTGACTCTCACAGAGGACATTTTTGGCTTGTTGCTAAGCACAGCAGCATTCGTTACAAGGCCGTTGTTGGTAAGGCTCGTGGTAAACTGTACAGCTGCACTCATGTTTGAATGCAGAGTTGGGTTTGCCCGTTGTCTTCAAGTTGCTGCTACGTACAAGAGGTCTGACTTTTAGATTTGTTCCCTTTTAAACATCATTTATTGAATGGAATAAATGAAAAGCCTCAGATGTTTCCTACCTCTCGTCCATTAAGTCAGGGAGGGAGCATTACCGACTCTCACTTCTGCTGGCCATCAGTGCTGCAGGAGAACAAACTGCGCAGGAAGAGCTGCGCGCAGCAGTGATGGAGCAGCTCAGCTGCCTGTGTGCAGCCGGGCCGACCTCCTCCTGCCTTCCTCCAAACACAGCAGTTCCCCGTGCTACTCCCACACTGTAAAAATAAATGTGATGTAGAAATGTTTTCCAGTAGAAACATGAGAGCCAGTAAATAACTACCGGAGAACGCATTCCGTGATGATAGAGTGAGATGAAACCCATCCTCTTTAGTTCCACTAGTCCTCTTCTTCTAAATATACAAATTCTGGCATATAGCAAACATTATACAAATACTGTTGGTATTTTGCAAATGAATATATACTTAATATATACTTAGCTGACGAGTTCAAATACAGGAGATTTTTTGTCTGCCTCAGAGCACCTACTAAGTCTGTAAGTAATAACATTCTACGTAAAGAAGAAAGATACTTGGGGAACAGAGGGAAGAAATTTGAATCTGGGGAAGGCCGTTGTATTGGCAGTAAAAATGCTGGCTGCCAATCCATGCATCGTGCTGAAAGAGTGAGCAAATGGGGCTACGGCCGGGGATTGCCCGGCTTGGTGCAGTGCTGTGGGGCTGCAGGAGGAGAGCGGTGGTAGAACTGTCAGAGCAGAGATTGAAAGAGGGAATGAGTGACTGTATGTTTCTGTGCCACCACATAACAATGTTGCAAAGATAAGGACTCTCAACCTCAACAAACATTAAACATAGACATTAAAATATGTATCTAACTGTGAAACATTATTAAATCACTGAAAGTGTGGTTATGACCCTCGTGGAGGAGACGGAGCGATGCATTGGAACTGAGAACAAGCCTCAGATCTGTGTGCAGCATTCCAAGTGCCAGAGAGAAACTCCTGAAGTGTTGCAGAGCGCTGTGTTGGCTGCAGGCACTGCCTGTCTGTGCGAGGGCTGGGGTGGGCAGGGAACCCCGAGACGAGCAGATGGTGCCACGTGTGACCAAAGCGAGCTCGTGTCATGTGAACCACACAAAGGGTGTAGGTGAAAATGTGGGCTGGAGTCACGGGGTGAAGGCTGACCCACTCCAAGCTCAAGGAAACAATGTAAAAACACACCAGCAAGTCCAAAACATGGGAAAATGTCTCTGGTTACAAATTGCTGACAAGCCCAATAAGAACAGAGCTAACACGTGGGTCCCGGCTGGCAAATGTATATAGGCCTCTGAGGATCTGCACTACATCGTTTTTTAGTGCCAGAAGCAGGCTAGAAAATAAATGATTGAACTGTTTCCAGATGAAGCGATGTGCTCATGAAATACAATAGCAGCAACTTTCTCTGCAACCTTCAAGAAAACTGTGCCTGAAATGGCACTAGCAATTAATGGAGATCGGGTTCAGTCGGTTGGATCTGCTTTGCATTGGCAGCACTGAGGAGTCTGCAGGCTAAGTGACTGATTTGCCAGTATTTCAGTTGAAGTACTGAAATGGACACAAATGATGTCTTTGATCTCTGAAGCAATCAATACAAAGATAAGCTAGAAGTTTTTTATAAAACCAGCTGCTGAGGAGCTGTGCATCGCAGGCACTGGGAATGGAAAGGAGTTGGTGATACCGAGGGCATGTAGCACCAGTGACCAGAAGGCACATTAACATAATACAATCTTACTGAATAAATATCTGCAGAGGTGATAGGAATTGGAGGATGATTATTCAAAATAAAGAACTCGTGCTTTTGTAATAAATACTGCGTGAAGTCCACAAATAGCAAACAGTAAACGCTTCAGCTTGCTCGGAAGTACCAAAAAGACAGTTGGCATTGCCTCTTCCTATGAACTGCTCATTCTGTATCTGTGGGTCACACAGCTCACATAAACCACAACTCTGTAGGAAGATCTTTTCTTCCCTTTGCAATCTGTTGTCTCTGCAGAAGGACGGTGACATGCCCAGTACCCCATGCTCTGCACAAATGCAAGTCCTTAGAGATCTCAGTTGTCTCATAAGCAGATGGGGTTTTGTGTCCTCTCACCTTGTAAGTCATTTGTTTTAATTCCTGAATGTACATTGAAGTCACTGAGCTGGTGGCTGCAGCGTGCCAGCAGTTCCCCCTGGGGCAGGATGGAGGTACCACATCTCCCAGCTGCGGTTTCCCCAGGCACAGGAGCACAATTCCTCACAAGGAGGCAGTGAGCAGAACCTGTGTGACTGCAGATTTATTTGTCTGAATGGACTCCTGGGCCCAAACTCAATCAAAGCATGCATTTGCTATTAATGTTAGTAGGTCACAGGCTGAGGCACAGAAGGTCTGTGCTGTGCCATTCTTCATCCTTTGCAGGTTAATAACTCATTGTATTTTTTCTACTTTCAATGTGTTTTTTCCCTCTGTATTCCCCGTGCTAGTCCTGTATTCTGGTTTGCTGCACTGCAATATTTTATACTTTGATTTCCCACTGGGTCTTTCACTGCTGTACAAAACACTGTTTTAGCCCTTCTGCCATATGGTTCAGGGTCCTTCCTTTCCTCACATACAGCTCTGCCTCCTCCGAACACTGACACTCTCCCTGCCTTTTCCCCAGGGCAACAGAGTAGACCAGCCTGGCCCTATCTGAGCTCTGACCCGAGCACTCGCAGCTCCCAGCAGGGCTGTGCTGTGACACCGGGCTGGGCTGCCTCCTGGGGCATGCAGATGTGAGCTGCAATGAGGGTCAGGCTGGAAGCACATTGCCTGCTGTTTAGGAGGAGGGAACAGTAAAAGGCTGCACGTGAACTGCTGAGTGCAATGGTGCTATAAGCACTTGATTTGGGAAGTGAGAACCTCAGCCAGGCTAGGTGAAGTCTGTTGGCTTTTCTCGAGCTCTGCCTGAGTACAGCAAAATCCAAAGTCATTGTTGGAAAGAGACAAGAGCACAGAGTAAACCTTCATGTGTAGCTGCAACAAAGCGGAATTAGTAGCAAAAGCCCTAATGAAGCACACCTCCGAGCTCCCAGCACTCCGCTCTGCAGAAAACTGAAGCCTGCATCCAGCTGATAAAGCCCCACTCAGGGACAAATCCATTCCTGGCACAGTCTGGTATCGGCTTGTGCTGGTCCAACCGGCAGGGCTCAGGCCCTGGGGGTTACAGGAGCCGTAGGGACAACCCATGTTCTGAATCCCCCCATCCATGGATCTCCTGCAGCTGTTTTGTGTAAAAATGAAATCTTGACTGCAAGTGGAAATTAATCTGTGAAGGTTACGGCCCCACTGTGCCTTTCTGAATGCTGGGACATGGATCTGCAGCAAACGGCCGCACTGCTGAAATGCTGCAGCCAACAGCCAACGGAAACACACTGCTCGGAAACGGGGGGAGAAGTAATTGGGTTAATTGAGGAGGAGGAGCACTTTATGACAGGCGCTGGGGTGAAGTCATGTGTAAGTGCACACAAATAACTTTGTTGTTTTTAAGTTTTGCCGAAACATCTGGCAACAACATGCGAGGAAGAGGAAACTTTTGTTTTATGCATCAAGACCTCTCTATGAGGAAAAGAGAACTTTAGCTAATTACAGGATGCCTGCAAGAAAAGAAGTACATTTGATTTCCACCAATATTTTTTCCTGTAACACAATGCCAAGTAAAAATCAGCAGCAAGTGACTGAGATTCACAGCCTGGGTGCACGGGTGCTTTGTGCAATGGGTGTGACTGTGGGTCTGCATGGCACAGGGCAGTCTGGGCACCCCAGTTTACATCTCCCTGCACGCTCACAGTCCCACACAGCAAATCCACTGCCACAGGGTCAGGGAGCACAGGGACAGGACCGTTATCTGGTGCTGCCTGGGAGTGGGAGGTGGGCAGGATCACACTCTGCGGCCCCGCATGCATGCCGCACCTGGGGCAGCACAGAAAGCAGCGTGGGAGCTTGGGGGCTGCTGGGGGGTCAGCCTGGCTCTATGGCAGTTTGTGCACATAGAAACGCCCCAGAGGGGCAGACGTGGCTGCGGGAGGAAGGCCTGGCCTTGCTCAGCAGTGCTGTGAGAGGTCCATGAATTGCTGTCCATGAAGACTCAGTCTGCTGCAAGTGACAAAATAATAGGATTTGATTTTCCTTTTATTTGCTCCTATTGAAGACTGGAACGCTGTAGTAGTGACGATGCAATGAAGGGGCACATTAACACACAATTCCAATTGCTGAGTGAATATCCAAGCACACTGCCATGTAATTCTGGCACAGCAGATGCATTGCAGGAGTACAGAACGCAGGGGGTTATACTTGTTTTGTTTTAAAGCAAGTCATGCCTTTCCATGTTAGTGACTACAAATCATTCTATAAACTTAGGGCTTGTCAGCAGTAAAATGGAATTATAGACAAGTGGGTTTATGAATGAAAAGGAGTTCCGGATTCAAGACTGTACAAGTTTTAAGCTCAGACTCATGACTGAAATATGTATAAGCAAAAGAGAAGTGCTACTGCTAAAGAAGTTCCATGAAATATCAGATACCTTTTCAAACATCTGTCTTTATCACAAGAGGTACAACAATTCTTGATCTTTTCTATACCTTCCTCAGTTCTAACATGCCCCTGCTGAGATGGACAACCAGAAGCACACACAACACACGAGATGCAGGAGTGCAGGGATGCTCTCAGGTATACCCTCTCCCCCTCCCTCCCATTTCCTAACATGCCAGGTTCCAGCAGGGAGGTTGCTTCCACAGTTCTGTATCTCTTTTTTCCCAATACCCAATTTATAGTTTCTCATTGCAGACATCCATACTTTTCTTCCTTCATTTGGCATTTCCTTTTGTTTATTACTTACAGACTTATAAACACACTTACGACTGCCTAGCATTCTTACCACCTGGTCACTCATTTTAGTGAGACACTCCCGCAGCTCTTTTCAGCTACAGTTTGTTTTTGCAGCTTTGAGTAATTTATCATGTCATCTCCTGCTCCCTCCTCCCCTTTTCCAGTCTGTGGATATCTTAAATGGCACAGCTCCTGCACACATCCCTATGGACTCCGGTAATCATCTCCTTTGGCTTTGAGATGTGCTATTTCTGCCTACCTTTCACTTCTGTATTTTAACCACATTTTGTCCCTTCAGAGGATCTTCCCATTTCCCCTTGATAGCTTATTTCCTCTGACATGAATGCTGCTCTTAAGTAGCAAGAAGCAAAAAGCAGAGGAATAAAGCTGACCTTTTATTAAAAGAAGCAAATTCAAATGATAGGCCCAGTGCTGCTGGACAGAATCCCTGGGGCAGCAGAAGTAACCTCCAGGAAATCACCAGCACTGTGCTGCAGGGAGCAGAACCTGCCATCCCATATACAGGTGGGAGCAGACCCCAGCTGGCTACACAGGAAGGAATGGGAGGGCTCATTGCAGAATGAGAACTACCCCATTGGCAGTAGGAATATGTAAGTGAGAATACTGAGGTTAGAAACACAGGCACAGGTGTAGAATTTGACTCTCCTGGATCAATGCAAAACTTTCTGAAAACTGTTTTTCAGTGTTTGACACCCAGACACACCCCCTGCCACAGCAGCAGAGCTCACATGATGGCATGTGTTCCACACGTGCTGTGAGGTACGATGCTCCCCACAGATGAGGAAGAGCTGGGGATCATCACTATCCATGGATCAGGATCACTACGAGAACTTCCAGCAGTGCTGGCAAGTGTGCCCATGTGTTCCATGCACTCCAAGTGGAGCTGGTCTGTGTGTGCCCCGTTCTGTGCTTTGAGCATCCGTGTAAAGCCATCCGTGTCACTGATCTGTGAGAGCTGATCAGATACGAACCTGTTACATCCCTCCCCCCTCACTCTGTTCTTGGTGGGCTCTTTGAGGGCAGCCCCCACCTGCACCGGGTGCACAGAGCACTCAAATGCTGATCTGGGAGGGGAAAGGCCAGCAGCCCTTCAGCCCTGCTCAGGGCTGGGATGGGCCAACTTCTGGTAATGCAAAGTGAAAACAAGCCAGAGAACGAGTAACAGCAGAGAGGAGGATAAAACGAAACCAAACTAAAATCAGAACGGATGCAATTGAACACTTATCACATGAGAGCCTCCAGAAGAATACAGGACAGGAGGATCAAAGTATGGCGTAACTATCGAACCATTTCCTTCAACCTAAACATAGCTGGCCCTCGCAGCATGCTATTATTGGCTACAGATGGTGCATGTGTGCATGTAGGAGGAGCCGTGGCTCTTCCTGCAGCTGTGCAGCCCTGCAGCATGCACGCAGTGGGGCAGGCCCTGCGACCTGCACCAAAGGGCTGGGTTGGGCTGTAAGCCCTGCCAACACCGGGCACCTCACCGTGCTGCGGGGACACAGAATGGGGCAGGAGGGCAGCACAGAGTGACTGCATGGGGAAAGGAGGAGAAACGTGCCCCTCCATTCTCCCTTCCAGTGCATGCAGCTCAGGAAGGGCCCTGGTGGGCTCACAGCTTTGTTACAGAACAGAGCGCTGGAGGAATGCATTGCTTAGCTCAGGCTGCCACAGGGAGATTGGGCACTCAGCTCTGCACCACCTCGCAGGGCTGCTGTTACACTGAGGTCATGGCTGTGAAGTGCTTTGTGATCCACAGAAGGTAGGGACTAGAGAAATACATAAATAAAACAATGAAAATTAATATTAGAATAACTTTCAGTCACCTTCAAAGGGGAAGGATGGAGCAGCTTATGGACTGTAACTTGCATCAGCTACAGGACTTGTCAGAGGTTGGTATGTTGCCCCAAAAGGCTCTTCTGTGTTTACACATGAAGCCAATGTTTGCCTTCTTCCATACCTGCAGTGATGAGGCACAAGACTTGAAAATACTGCACAGGAAGAGAACGGCACAGCAGTACAGTCTGCTCTGTAGAGCACGGCACGGCAACCAGAGCCAGACAACACAGTGCCATCCCTTCAGCACGGCACCATGGACAGCCCTGCCCCGCTACTTGCTGTTGCTGCCCTGCTTCCCCTGGCAATCGAGCAGTGATGCTCTGTTTGGGCACACGCATTCCCGCTGCCACCCAGAATGAAAGTGAAACCCAGTGCTATTTCTGTCCTCACCGAGCCTGGCTGCACGGCACAGGGACCTGCTGTGCCTCCAGATGGAGGGAGTGGGCTGCTTGCGGGGTGCTGGGCTGCAGAAGGCATCTCCCTGAAGGGCCGGTGGCTATTTCTGCTGAGACCTTTCTAAATAACTGAAAAAGAAAACAGGAAACCGCAGTGCTGTGGACTGGAGCCCGATGTGCTCTCATGCATCTGCTGTTGCCTCTCTGGCCACTGTTAGGCAATGAAAACTCACAGTGATGCTGTTGAGAAGATGAAGGGAATGCATAAAAACACCGCACCATTCACGTGTGCTGCTACTGGTTAAGGGGGATGGCCCCTCAAAATTCATGTCACTTGTATAGCACGGCCTGGAAGAGCTAACACTGCGGATAACATTCCCAATTAGTCACAAAGAAGTAGCCTGATGGCAGTGAATGGCAAGGAAGAGATGGAGTGTCCTCAGGTCAAACTGCCTGGACAGGGACAGCACTTATGGGTTATGGTAACCGGAGAAGCAATTTGTGTTCTTGCCTTCGCAGTGCATTGTATACCCTTGGCATTTTATTAACTGTTAATAATAACCGGTCAGGAGAACAGTAACGCACATCAATGTACAAATTCAATTACAGAAGAGAAAATAAAAATATGATCTGAATCACTAAGCCAACCTGATACATTTTAACCTTGAGTTCAACATCGGTTTGGTTTGGATGAGGAGTTCTAATCAGATTTAAAGGAGGCTTTGAAAATTAGTAACAGATGTGAATGAAACAGATAATGATTTTCATTCTTGATTATGTGACCAAGGTTATAGACAGCAGGGAGGGCGTTCAATGAGAATAATTTGGCTAGCGTGCTTGCAGATTTTCTGGTAAAGATTAATACCTTACAGCTTTCCCTCATTTACCAAGGTGAAGAGTGATCAATTCCCAGTTGTTCTAAACACAGATATAAAAATTGACAGCCTCCATTTCCCCCTACTTTCCTCAGAGTTTAATCAGTAATTGAGTGATGTGTCTTGCTTCTCTGGAAGGATGAAGTGCCTTCTCTAGAGGGAAGCAACGCCACGGCTGGCCTTCAGTGTCAGATGAGAGGACTCTAAATCTTCTAATAGGCACACGAGGAGCTGTGCCTTGTGCAGCCTGCCTGACAAGCAGCCCACTGCCACGGGAAAGGCAAGAGAAAGGGAAGAAGACACGTGCCAGGGACACAGGCAGGGTTAATCACTGTATTTTGCTGCACACGGAGCCCTGCATGGCACCAGGTCCCACTCACAGCCTCAGCTTTCCTGCTGCAACTATGTTGTAACTTCAGAAAAATCAAAATTAAGAAACCAAATGCAAACAACAAAATCATGTAGAGCAGAGCGCACAAAGCCTTGGGGGAATGTGGGAACTGACAGCTGGCGCCTGCTTTCAAAATGGGGGCCCAGAGATAATTGAATTTCTGAAACCATTTCAATCTGCATGTAAAAGAAGAGGAATTTGTTGATTGTTGCGTTTTCCTATAGGCACAACTGGCAGAGAGACAAGCTGGGCGCACCGCTGAGTCACCACCACATATCTGCAGCACCTCCCTCACCCGAAACAGGGAAAAAATGGTTGGGAGACATCTTTATGAGCCCATGAGGTATCGAGGGAACCACGATGGGCTGTGTTGAAGTTCAGAGAATGGAAGCATGATCACAGAACATCTATAAAGTCCATGGGAAGCATCAGGAACATATTGTGATTTAAATACTTTGCCCAGAACAGGACTGCTACTTCTCCTCTCCTGAAGAAGCCTCTCGTGATGCCCATGCACACACACACACACACAGATCCGTAAGCCCTGCATGGCCCTGATGACCTCATGTCCCAAAATGCAGCCTTGCATGACATCGACCCCTGCATTTTCAAATTACTGCACATTATTTTACCAACTGCATATTTTCCCATACTCTGTGACTTTCTGCATGCTCCACGCTACAGGAGAACTTCTGCGTTTGGCTAAATAATGCAGATTATATAACATGGCCAAACTAATAATATAAATGACTTAACCCTCTCTTTCCCTGCAGTTTCGGATGTACTTGGTTGTGCTTAGCTTCTTTAAGCACTGCAGTGAAGGGAGAATACAGACAAATATGTTGTTTGTTTTCCCAGTGCCAGATGGATGGATTCAATTTTCAGATTCCTTAAACTGCCAACATTGAAAAGTTGGGAAAAAAAAGATGGGAAGAATGCATTTGTTTTAAAGATTTGTCGTGGTTTCTATAAACTGCACAGATTTTTTTGTGGCCTTTATGACAAAATTGATGTCACATGTCCGTTCTACCACTTGCATCTGACAGTGCTACCTTGGTAAGAAGTTTAAATACAGCTAAAATAAGTGAATATAGTCTTTCTTTTTTGCCCTGACCACCTCAGTTCTAAGCACGGGGGCTCCCCTCTCCAACACACCGGGATTCTGCTGCAGTCCCCTTTGCTCACTCTGCTCCCAGCAGGTACGAGTCGCAGTGCTGGTGTGCCTGGCACAGCCCTGGCTGCACAGTGCTGCGTCCCTCTGGGGCTGCCAACTCAGCAGGGGCTGTGGGACAGCCAGGCAGGGAATGGCCCCTCACGTTGTGCATTGCTCCTGGAAGGCAGTCACTTTTGCCTCTCAGCACTGAACACTTTCCACAGCTGTGTACTGCAGGGAGAAGCAAAGCTAGAGGGGGTGCTGGAGGAGCACACAGCAAAGGTCATCCTGTTAAACGCTTTATTTCCTGTATTCGAGTTCCAATTAATTTAGATTGTGTTTTCTAAACAGAACTTCCAGCCAATGAGAACTGGACAAAATTCCTGTTTCCCTGACAATTTCCGACCTTACACAGGGATAAACCCATTCTTCCTTATTTCCAGTGTTCCCCCAAGATGACAGTTCTCTTAACAAGGTCTTCCTCCCGCACACACTGAGGGGTGAAGCAACCAGCACACAAGGCACTGAGCAGGAGGCCTTACCCCAGCCAGGGAGCAGCCCAGCCCCAGCCAGCAGCCGGACGAGAGAGCAGACCCTGCTCTGCCACCCCAGTGCAGGGCTGGCTGTCCATGGGAATTAGTGTTTATAAAACCACCAAAAATAGCCCACGGGATAGCACACATGCTCAAGGGGTAATTTGCAATGTATACAGCGAACACAGAGCACTACAAAACCAACCAACAACAGAGCCAGCCGTGACCACCAGCAAGGCATTCATGTGTGAGGACACGGGCACCTGGAAAGGCAGCACACCCATACAGCAGTGCTGTGTACAGTTAACAGAAGCCTGCCTTGTTTCTTGCTGTTTGTCAGGAAGCAGAGACAGCCAGGTATGAGTTAGACATTACCTACACATCAAGCAGCCTGACTGGGAAAAAAAAGAGCATCAATAATAAGCAATGGAGTAAAAAACCTGAGCAGTTTTCAATGCTGTGTTGAAGAACCAGCCAACTTCAGGGCAAATTCGTGGAAGGTGAATATATTTCCCTTTCTTTCTCTTGCTGTTATATCACAAGATTAACTTTCCACTCTGGTTTTAATCTCAGCTCACAAGGACTGAGGAAAAAGTTGAGTGCTCGAGCACCTCTAACTGGAGCAAGCCCTGCCTCAGCTTCCCCAGCACGCATCTGCCTTTTTGCAGTTTCATTTCCTTAAAGGAAATAGACTCATTCTGCTTTGAGACCTTTTATTTCTCCTGGGCGTAGATGCCGCAGAAAGGTAATTAATATGTAATCACAGACTAATTAAATATGCTCTTTTATGTTTTGCATTCATAAATCACACCTAGCAGCCTGAACTCTCAGGTCAGTGGATGTCTTCATCCCCTCATATTGCCAGATTTCTGCATTCCTGTCTCAGTCCTGCTTTAGATGCCTCACAAAAGGCACTTCTGGGCACTGTGCTGTGTGTCAGGTAGGTGAGCAGCAGTGCTCGTTGGGTTGAGCAGCTCTCCAAAGAGAAGACAGGAGGGTCCCGTGGCAAGGAGCATTGCTTGGTGATCCCACTGCCTTAAGATCTTCCAAAAAAGACTCATGGAATCAGCACAACCCATTACCACGTAATCAAGTGATGATTCGCAGTGACTTTTCCCCACCTAATTCCCCCATTCTACCGAAATTATTTCTTCCCGATCTCACACACCTGTGGGGAAGCTTTCTTTCACTGCTGGGGTCTGTGAGGTCCGGGCACACTGGGATGTGCAGTGCTTCCAGCTGCCCTGCTTCACAAATCAATGGGGTTTCAGCAGAAAAAAAAGAACAGAAACCTCACTGCCTGTCTGACTTTTGCCCACGAAGCACCAGGGATGTCAAACAGAGCCCACCCCCATGCAGGGCCGGGGCTGTCCAGGCAGGCTGTGCCCCCAAGGCTGTGGGACGTCCCTTCCCAGCGTGAGCACCGATTCACAGCATGCTCTGTAACCCGGAGTGCACTGAAAAGAAAGGCTCTCACTACCTGTCTGCTGAAGCCTCGTATGAATCACCAAACTATCACAACAATCTGGAATAACTGGCAGTTTTCCTCTTGAAAAACCCATTTTACTTTGCTTGTCTGCTGGGTCTGAAAAGAACTGTTTTTGTACAGCATCCAGAATTCCAGGAAAACCCGCAGCTCCCATTACACAGTGAGTTCTCAGTTTCCAGAAACAATCTCCACTAACCAGATAAGAGTCCCTTTAATAACTCTGATGCCTGTGTCACCTTCTCCTTCTAATGGAGAATCTATGCAGCAGCTGCACCGCGTGTCCTTCCCTTCCTAATGAACTCCTTAATGAGGCTCACAGTCTCCTGCTGACCTCGAGGCAGCTTCCCTTTGCCCTTCCACCCCTGTTCCACCCCATGCTCGACCCATCATCCCACAGCTCCCATGGGCAGCAGAAGCCCCTCAGAGCTGCTCCCATAAGGAAACAGGCACTGATGGATTGAGCCCAGCGTGAAGGCTCTTGCTCTCCCAGAGCGGTATAAGATGAGGGCAAAGGCAATGCTTCCATCAGCAAAAAGATCATGGACGCAGTGGTAATAATCCACCCTCACACACATGCAGTGTGTTCAAGGTGTAAATACCACATTTGTTACTGCTGTTCTTGGGGCAGAGGTTTTTGGATGGAGCGTTGGCTCACTGACCAGCGCAGCAAACCACAGCCATGGATTTGTTGCCTACAGCACAGTCTGGTTGCTGTAAATTTCCACCATCAGGCAAACAAACTGCTGCCCTGTCAGGGGGACTCTGGAAGCAAGATTAGAGATTAGTTGAAATTTTCTCTAGCAACTATAGCAAAAAATTTTCTATTAAGTCCAATACTTCATGACTTTTCTAGATGAAACCTCCTTACCTTACAAGAGTAGATGACAGCACACGGCCTTCTCCCCCCCCCCCCCCCGCCCCCCCCCTTCCCTTTGTTATTTATCCCACATTACACTGCACAGAGCATCCCAAACACAGCTAATTGCCAAGGCTCAGCCCAGCCGCCCAGCACCACCAGTGGTGCAGCTCCCTACAGCAGCCATGCAGCGCTGCCACTCACACAGAGGCTGATGGCACAGTGACACCCAGAGCATGGAGCAGCCGCAGGGCCAGCAGCGGGGCAGGGTCTGGCTTCATGCAATTCAGAACTTTTTCCCTTGTCTATAGGAAGCCTGCATGCCTGAGCACATGGCCATGCAGGATCAGGCCCTTTACAGCACAGACAAGGTCAAGAAAAGGAAACAGAACTGAAAATCCTCTTCCCCCAGCCCAGCAATGTGTTGGAGGTGACACAGCTCAGGCTGTGGAAGAGCAGCTGAGGGCAGGAGCTCCCTGCTCAGCCCCACAGGTCTCCTGCAGAAGGCACCCAGCACCCACACAGGGGCCGGGCACCAAGCAGCAGCAGTGAGGCAGCACTGTATCGCATCGCTCATGGAACTTACACCAAGCAGCAAGGGGAGTTAGCCCAGAGAAAGCATGCTGAGGTCATGGGGAAGGAACGCTTGGACTACAGTAATTTCATTTAGGAGAGTTTAAATAGTTACTGAATGACACTGGGAACTACTAAGCTAATTGCCTCGATGGTCTCTGGGAAAACGTGCAAATTAATCATGGGGAGGGCAGCAGCAGCGCGGGCCCTGCAGCCCACAGGTGGCTGTGGGGAGGGGTGCAGGGGTCTCCCCCGGCCCCCAGGGGGTGTGCTGCAGCTCCAGCCAGGGGCAGCAAACCTCGGGAAGGAGAGTTTTCCTTGTTTTAGTGATTATTTGTTAGAAAACAAAGATATTTCCAACTAAACACAGCTTTGAGCACAGAGAGTTAACCCAGCTTTAAAGTAGGTCTGCAAGGTCTCAGGAGAACATAAACCACTGGTAAACAATTCAGCACTGTTCCAGTAGAATTGTATAAGCAGATTTATGTGTATATAATCAGATAATAGTGCCAAATATAAGGTGCTCTCAGGCAGTTTTCATATACAATGTGGATTTCCCCATGCCTCCCATGAATAGAAGCACTGTAATAGGAAGGGTCTGCTGGTGCTAATGCCCGTGTGCACCTGGGGAGGTTACAGGGAGAGCTTTTGGTGGCAGCAGTTGGGTTTCCTGCATGGCAATTAAACATTTCTCAATCTATGAAATGAAGGAAGCAAAGCAGTGTTCAGATGACCCCTTAAACTTCATAGCCTGAGACATTAAAAAAAAAGGAATGACAAAATTTTCATCATGTATTGATGGAAAGCGGCTGCTGCTGCCTTGAGCCATAGTAAGTCATGGATCAGAGACGCATGTGGTTTATTCACTTGTTTTCTGATTCCATCAAAAATACGCACTTGCCATGGCAACCTCTTCATTACACGTCAGGATACAATTCAAGCAGAAAGGGCTCTCTTCAAGAGCCCTCTAAGGTCACTGTTGCACTAAAATCTTTCAGGGACAGAATGTACACAGCTCATGGAGAGAGGTGCTTTGTGATGCTATAAAAGCCAACACAGTGCGTTACTTTTGCAGAAGCAGACTAACATTTTTTCTTGGGTAGAAGTTCTTCCCCCTCCCAAACATGTAGCAGTTCCAAGATGTTTGTGAAGGCCTTTGCATGGCTAAAAGATTAAAAAAAACAGAGGGTAACCTTATGCATGTATACACATGTACCTATATCTTTACATCAAATATATATATTGGCATGGGTTCTAAGGGTTTAGAGAGATACAGAGTTGAAAAGGGAATAAGAACGGCTCATTTAAATTAGCATCTCAACAGACTTCATGGTGGGAATACCTGATAGCATCCAGACATTCAATCTGGATCTCGGGATTGCTTTTCCTTTGAGGAGCTATGATAACAGAAATGCTGACTTGACCAACCAGGAGGTGCCAGCAGTCCCTGTGCAATGGTGACTGGGCTGGGGCACAACTCCTGCCCTGCAAAGCCCTTCCCCAGGAAATGAACACAACAATATCCCAGTGAGATAAATGAGAGGTGACAACTCTGCAGCTGAAACACCTTCCCACAGAGTGTACTTAATTGTGATACAATTAAATAGTTTTAGAATACAGACAGCTGGAGGGACAACAACAGAACAAACTCCCACTGAAAAAAAGCCTATTACTGACAGTCTGCACTCCGATTTACTGCTCACCTCAGTGATGCTATATATCCATTTGTGAATACATCATCCCAAAGTACTGTGAGCTGGTGAGCAGGGCTTACTGCCCCACTGCAAACTCCTGTGTGCAGCTTTGCCACTGGGCAGTGCTTGCAGGCACAGCTGGGATGCTGCCTGCCTGGGTTGGGGTTCCTCATGTGCCACTCTGCTCTAACAACCTGCTTCCCTTAGCTGACAGCAGCCTGCACACCAGCCCAAGCCAAGATGGAGGCTGAAAGCCTGGTTTTGTGTTTGCTTCATGCAGAAAATCACAGTCCACCTTTCCAAAACCAAAACCCAAGAGAAAGCAGCATTCATGAAATTCTACAAAAGTTAAAGCAATTTGTAGAACAAGCACGTTCAGATCTGAGATGAAAGGCAAAAGCCAGGTAAAGGAACAATGCTTCTGCTCAACAAGATTCTGCATTTCATAAGAAGCTTCTGAAGAAACTGCTCTTTTCATCTTTACAGAAGGAAGACACGTCAGCACAGGTGCTGAGAGGCAGCTCTGAACAGAACAGGCAGGAGCCCTGCAGCACATGGGGTGCACTGTGGGATGCTGCCGGCCTGGGAGTAACATTGCTGGGTTGTCATGGTTGTGACAGCTCTCAGTGCCTAAGAAGCTGTTTCAGAGGTGGAAGTGTCAACACCTGAGAGCATCACTAGAGCAGTACTGCGGCTGAGAAGCATTCTGCAGTTTGAGCTGCATGGCTTCCCCAGACCAAATTCTGTCCAATAAATTTCTAATATCTCTCCTGCACGTTAAGCTGGGTGTGAAAACTCTATTTGGGATTTTGCATGACAGCTTACCTGAAACAAAGGAAACTTAGCCAGGTGTGGACTGAATCAGGAGAGACTTGCACAACAAGCAGCAGGGTCACAGCAGCAGCACCATCACACACTGAAGGTTGCAGTGCCCTATCACAGACCTCCATCTGGCATGGCCATATACCAGAGAGAGAAATCATAAGCATGTCCCTGAGGATTAGGCTGAAGACACTGCTCCTGGCTGCCCTTAGATCATCATTCATTCGAGGATATTGAAAAATATATATATACCTTGATGAAACATAAGCCACAAGCCTTTCTATTGCAAAAGAGATGGTTGGATGCCATGTCCCTGGGGCACTGCAGCACCAGGAGGTGGAGGTGCCCCACACCGGAGCAGAGCTGTGCAGAGGAGGGCGGCCCGGCTGTGCTGGAGGGGCAGTGCAGAGCTGCTGAGCGCCATAGCTGCATTTCAGCCTTTTCTCTGGAATAATTCATCTCTGGCACTTTAGGAAGTCACCAAACGGAACTGAGTAAAGAGAAATAATTGTCTCCTATCCAAATGAATACAGATGTATGATTAACAAGACATGGTATTTTTATAATATTCTCTATATAAATAGAGTTGCTGCGTAGAGGCAGAGCCCGTGAATCATTCATTTGCTTTATGAGATTGAATAAGCTTCAGCTCTATCAACATGATCATCACCGAAGAAACGAGAGCAACACTGCGAGAAACTGTTCATCATGGATTCATTTAACACCATTATTGTTTCAATTAGACAGAAACCAAGATATGTAATTTCAACTTAATCCAGAAATGACTGGTTTTAGGTGAGCTGTAAGACAGCAACTCCATCCTAACACTGACATGCTAAGCAGTACCTAACACTCCCCACAAGGAAGCCAGCAGGACTCTGAGGGAGAGCTTCATACACCATGCTGCCCAAGGTATCCCACCTCAGCTTTCCACAGAAGCCCATCTCCAGAGCAGCTACAGCTCCACTGTGCCCCCCAACTGTGCTGCAGGCGACTGTCAGAGCAAACTAAGCTGCGTGCACTGCTCTAGAGACGTGTTTGCTTTTTGGCTTCATAAATAACCACCCCAGGATTTGAGCCCAAACATCCCTCCCACGGGGCTGTATCCATGCAGTCTCAAATGTGAGAGCCCCTGAGAGGTAGAGTCCAAAACACTTTTACTCACTCATTCAGCATGGAGCAAGCAGGTGGGGAGGCCCTCTGTGGACACCTCCCTGCCCCAGGAAGAGACTAGAACTATAGAAAAAAAAAACCAGCACTGCCATTTACTTATACCCCTTTACCACAGCACACATGGGCTACCTATCATGCTGAGCCCTGCATACTAACAGCTTTCCACAGCAGCTCCTCTTGCAGTATCCTCTGCTCTCAGCCCCAGATGTCCTCGCCTGGCTGCTGGCTTGCATCAGCCCTGAGAGCCTGCAGAGCCATTGCAAAAAGTTACTGGTAGCTATGAGATGATCAAGAGCACTAAAATGTTTGAACGGGAAGCTGTCATCACAACAGGAAACAACTGCAAACCGACCCATGGATTTCTCTAACTCAGCCTGGCTCCAGTGATTTGCCATTTCCATTTTAGTCATTTCCCCATTTTGGTGACAAAGTTTGCCAAACTGGCACAGTGTCAGTGCCAGCAGAGCAGCACTGCACACAGCTCCAGTGCTGGGAAGCAGCACACAGAGTGCAGCACCTCTTGCCTTCACCCAACTCCATGCAGCACCACCCCATGTTCCCCCCCTGCTTTAACCAAAGCCCCGTGGTGAGGGCTGTCACAGCACTGCCTGCTCCTTCCAGCTCCAGGCAGGGAGAGCCCCACGGCTCCTTACATCTCAGGATGGTCTTAAATGATTTCCTTAATTAGGCCTTTGAATTTTGTGAAGTTACTTCTGGCTGCCCAGGATTGTTACTCATTAGAAAAGAAAAACAACAAAAAGTCCTTTAGATCTCCAGTGACATACAGTACAATTTTATTGACTTCGTCCTTCTGCATGCACCGCCTGACTCCAGGGAGGCTGCGGAGGGAATTACAAGCCAGGCCAAGCACATAGTTCCAGTTACAACAACCATAAGAACTTTTAAAAATACATAATTCAATACTAAATGCATCGTTTAGAAAAGCCCGCACTAATTAGCTGAGAGGGACAAGGCTGCAGAACAATAGCGGGTACAGAATTCCATACCCACTATTGTTGGAAGGGCCTAAAGAAACGCCTGTGTTCCTCTGGAAGCCCAGTTCTTAATTTAAAGAACATCCAGAAATATTCCACTGGGCGTTTCCCTCGGACAGGGGAACACTGTGATGTCCCCATGCAGCCCCGGGGCTCAGCAGCCCCAAAGCCCAAAGGGGACTCCGAGCTGTTCTTATCACATGGATTTTACTTGGGCATACATTGAACTGCTGCCTTAAGGTGAGAAAACACCCATAAGCTGAAGTTGGGCAGAATGGGAGCAGAGCACTTTGTGAAGCAGAGGTTGGGAGTCTGAGGGCACTGCCATCAGCATGAAGGGCACCACAGTGTCTCCATATGGAATCTCAGCTCAGAGTTCCATGGAGCGGAGGAAAAAATATAAATAGATCAAGAGATTCTTCCAGAATTTGGGAAAATTCCACACAACCAGCAACCCTTATAACTGTTGTCTGAACAAGGCTCAAAGTCCACTTCTCGATGAGAAGGTTTGGGAGATCCCACTCACAAAACCTATTTCCTCAACAAGGAAAATGAGTACAGTATATTTTTTTTCCACATCAGAAAATTGAGGACAGCCAATAACTTTCTATCATTTCTAACAGTTATAACCAGCCATTGGGGAATAAACACAGTTTACTGTCCAAAATTCTTCACATACAGCATGTCATTTCCTATTGCTCTCAGCTGAGGCTTGAATAAAGCAGCAGAAGTGAACACTTCAGCAGCTCAAGCACACTAGCAGCAAGTGAATGAGTTAATCCAGCAGGTCGTGAACTTGTGCAATTGTTTCTTGCAGCGCAGTGAAGCAAAAGGCATTGAGCAACAGTGGCAGAGGCGAGCTGGGGCAGTGGAGCTGGGCAGCAGTGCCAAGCAGCTGGGATGGGGTGGCATCTCCAGGCAGGGTGCTGGGCTTTGGGTGCTGGCACTGCACACCAACCCGGCCCAGGCTCACCAAGAACTCCACAGACTGCTCAGAGTGACGGCCTATAACAGCTGCCCTGTTACCAAAGCTGCTGCTGCATTTTCTCTGGCTGCTTCATCTGCTTACCAGTATAGGAAAACAACATTATCTGAGCAGCAGGAATGGACTTTGCGCAGCTGAGAGGACTCTTCCCTTCCATAAGGACTTCTACCCCCCTACAGTAAAATAGATCAGCTGCTTTCTCTTTCAGGATTTTTCAGAAACATGTATATATGCACATACATATATGTCTATTATAAAAGCTTGCCCTACATTATTGCATTTGTGACCAACATTATCAGGTTTTAAAAGAGAGAACACCCATGTGACACAGAGGGAAGGGCAGCAGCCGCTGCTCCAGGGCTGAGCCACAGCACTGTGCCCACAGGCAGGATCATGAGAGCTGCCCCATGGAGGACTTTCAGTGATTTTCTATGGGCTGAATTGGTCTTTCAAGAAGTTGGCAAGCCACCAAAAAGATCCCAAACCTGACCAATCCCAGCCATGCTGAGGTGCGTGTAGTACCCACAAGTCCCATGGAGGAGCACACGGGGGGCACAACACGGCTTCTGATGCAGCCCTCAGCTTATGGAACCTCTCCAGCACCAGTGCACCACACAAGCTGAGCCCTGGGGGCAGCGCCAGCCCAGGAATCCACCCCTCCTAGAGCAGAAGTGCCTCCACACACCCAGCAGGGTGTTGGGTTCCCATGCTGTAGGCATGATTCGGGTGCTGTTAGATGGGATGTGCATGCACATCCATGAGTTGCAGTTCTCATTTATTTTCCCCCTCTTCCTAAAGCACTCTGTTGTGTCCAATGCACATTGAAAGCAAATTTCAAAGTCATTAAGTTTTCCAGAAAATTACATTCTTGCATTCCAGCCAGCCCGACTCAGTTCAAGGGAATACAGTACTCTGATAACATGGTTAGGGCTTAGCATGGCTGGATGAGTAATGAATTGGCCAAGAAATGAAACTGATTTGAAAACTATCCTTTCAGGAGAGAAACTCTTTGAAGAAAGCCTTCACATTCACTAGAACTTATAATTTGAACTTCACAGCCACCAAGCCAAGAAAGCACCAAGCCAAAAACCCAAGTTTCTTCTACGCACTTTCAAAAGCATGCAGAGAAGTCAGAACTGGGCAGCTCTGCCAGGAGTAGAAGACCCTTACCCAAGGCTCTCAGCAGCAAGGATCCTCCTTGCAGATCTTCTCTCCCATAGCAGAGGCCTGGCCAAGCGATGCAGCAGAAGAGAAGCAGAGACATGCTGCCCACTCAGCTCCATCATCCCCAATGCCCAACCCTGTGCCCTACACCAAACACTAGCTGGGCTTGCAGAGCTCTGAGGCTCTGGAGATGAAGTTCCCAAAGCAGTCTAGTCCAGAGCAGGATAACCCCA
The DNA here is from genome assembly GCF_016699485.2 of Gallus gallus. NCBI lineage: Eukaryota > Metazoa > Chordata > Aves > Galliformes > Phasianidae > Gallus > Gallus gallus. The sequence goes on from NC_052544.1 coordinate 17,076,437, forward strand.
TTGTTCACCCACTATACAGAACCAGAGATCATCATCTTAACACCATTCTACAAGCAGTTTCAATAAGCTTGCACAGGTTCCTGAGCCTAGGAGCCAGGCTCCCTACTGTTAAGCACACAAACAACTTACCTCCTGTTCCACCCGCTGCAGCTCCTCAGATCCCCACCTACACACTCCTGCCCTGAACTCTGCCCAGTAGAATCCCTCCCTACCCCCATCCTTTCCCTTTTTATGCAAGCCTGTTACTCAGTTGCCATCAGCTGACCTTTCAGGCCTACAATCTCTTCTTGATTTCCTTCACCTGCACCTTACAGGTGTATTTCCCTCACAAGGGCTTGTATTGCTCATAGAGAGGAATTAGTGTCTGCTATGAGCTTCTGCATATACTGTCAGAGGGGACAATATTTTCCTATAGGAAACACATGTATTTATAATAGGAATTTACCTTTAATATCCGTTAAAACCACAAAAATGGATGAGAGGAGGCAGCGTTGGCTCTCTGGCAGCCCTGGCACAGCAGGACACTTATGGCACATGCTTCTCATCTCCCTGTGCACTGCTGGGTGGGAAGGGATGCAGAACACGCCCAGAACGTTTCAAGGCAGTTTGAGAGTCTGACTACGGCTCGGATGCTCATCAGCTTGATTTGCAGGATGCATACGAAGATAAATGCAACAATATATTCTTGGAAGACTATGATTCTGATAAGATTAGGGATGCTAAAATACTGGAGCCCTGGGATTAGCAGCCTGAACTAATATTGCAATTGTCATCACGTTAAGGGGACCTCAGGAGAACGCAGTATTGATACAACTGTGGTGTGAAATCAAAATATTGTCATTTATAAGGGGAAAAAAAATGTCCCTGGCACGCAGACAGCTAGTTAGGTGTGAGTGCAGCACATCCAAACCGCAGTGTTAGAAAAGCCCCAAGAGATGTGATATTCTGCAAATATAACTGTTTAGTAAAGTCAAATAACAAAGAAAAAAAAATCCCTTTACCACACTCCCCAGTCAGTTACTTAGATAACGGTAGGGGTCTTTTGTTCCATCTGCTTTTCCTTCGGTGCTGCTTACTTGTGACCCACTGTGCCGAGCAGGCAGGCCTTCTTGGGGCTGCAGTGCATCCCCTCTGGGGCCGGGAGGGCCAATGTGGGGTCACCTGCTGTGCACACGGCTCGAGAGCTGAACGGGGCTGTTGTCATGCTTATTATAAAAGGGATGCAAACTTTTGCCCACACGCTCCATTCCTAAGCCCTAGTGAATAGAGCTGACAAGTAAGGGAAGAAAGCAAAAGGAGTGCGTCCTTCTCTGTGGCTCAAAGGGGAAAGGAGCAAATTGGTATTTTACCCACTAATATTTAATCCAGCCTCAAAGCCTTGTTATTACAGCCACTGGGTGCAATTAGGATTACAGAACTGGGGTCCACGGAGCACATAGAGCGCTGTGGCCATTCCAGCGCTCACTCTCAGCAACACACCACTGTAAGTGGAAATGCAAACACCGTCTGCTCTTATTGAGGTTGCAATTAATGTATTTGGGAAAGGAGCCAATGAAAGTTATTTTTTACAACAGTGAGCCTTTATATAAAATTGGACTACTGAAAAGCATGCACGCTATGTAAAGGCAGAGAGGGAAGTGTCACGCTTATTTATGAACAGTCAAGCTTGAGTAGGCTTTCATAAAAACTCTCAGTAATGGTTTCTAACAGTGAGGCTCAGCATAAGGGCCAGGGGCTCATGTCCGCTGAGCGTCCAACGAAGCACCCTTGAGGCTGTGCTGTGGGCACCGGGACCTACTGGGGCTGTCTGCCGGCACTGGACACCCACAGCTTGGCAGTAGCATCCATCTTCCCCACAGACCGTGCCCTTTGCTTCAGCTCCATGCAAAAGGAGCCTGGCACATGCAGTACTGGCTCCTGATTTTGCTCCACAATGGGCATCAGGGCCCAGCAATGGGGGATGTTCACGCCCAGAGGCATCCGGTGTCCCTGGCATTGAGCACATGCAGTGAGTGCCACCCCTGTCCCCTGACAGCCGCCCACGGCCCATACGTCCTCACTGCCAGCATCCTCATCCCAGCAGGACATGGAGACCAGCAGCCAGCAGGCTGGGAGCGACCCCCAGCAGTGTGGGTCAAAGCAGCACCCGATGCTTGGCGGTACTCTTCGTGTGGAAGTATGTTATTAATATTAATAGAGTCACAATTGGATGAAATGTGTTTTGTGTAAGGAGGATTAACTGTACTCAGATTCCATTGGCCCATTGCAACACAGCGGGGTTTTAAATCCTTGGCTTTGCAGGCAAAGGATGGTTCCCAGGGCTGTGCTTTGCAGGAGGGGCGTGGGGGCTCCCGTGTGTGGGCAGCCACAGCTCCCAATGGCAGCAGGCACCTGCTGGGGGCTGAGAGGGCAGGGTGACACTCACCACCCATCAGGAGGAGATGACTGATCTTCTTTCAGTGAAATGAGATCCTCGCCCTCCTCCTGGTCTGGTGTCCAGCAAGATCAGCAAAATGACTCAAAGAGACCACGGTGGGCTTTGCACCACTGTCACTTTGTGGTTTGCTCCAGCAGAATGACACACTTATGTCAGGACTGGGAGGCTGTGGGATTTCCGAGGAACAGGGTCATTTTTCAGAAAGAAGGATGTTTACCTGAGCTTTCTCTGCTGCTAAGGCAACTGAAAGGCAGCACTGTTTTTTTTTTAATTGAAGATTTTAGCATTCATCTCAGTCACTGTGCTGACTTTTCAATACATAAATAAATATTAGAAAGCACCGATATTTTGTACTGCCTGCTCTGCATTTACTCATTGCAACTTGCAGAGCTCTCTCCAGCGATCTGAGCTGCAGGTTTCCAGCAGTGCCGTGCCACATAACAAAACATACCAAAGTAGGGCAGAAACCCCCCGCACAAACCCGCTGCGTCCTGAAATGAGTGTGTGCGCAGCTCAGAGCCGGCTTTATCATTAATGCTTACAGTACTCACATATAATGAGGAGCCTACAGCAGTACAGAGACATCCTGTGAGCGTTACTTCCCTGAATACCCCCTAATGCAGCCAAGTATCACTTTCTTTCTTTCAAAGCACAGAGGTTCATTCCCAGACATGAGGATCAGCCCCTAACGTGGCGGCGATGCACTCTGGCTCAGAGCCCAACAGCCCCTGACTGCACAGGGAGCAGTGTGCAGAGCTGCCCTGCATGGCTGGTGGTCTACGGGGGAAGAAGGGGTTTTGGTTGGGCAGTGCTGCCCACTGGGATGCGCAGGGCAGGCAGCACCACAGAGAGCAGCCAATGCTGATGGGGAGCTGAGCAACTGAAAGGGTTAACGGAGCCGGCACAGCATACAGGGAGCAGCACACATTGCATTCACAGGGACCTTTTCCCTTTAAATGTTTTTCAAACTAAATTGTAACTAGCTTCCCTCCCCGCACACACACCAACAAATAAATAAACTTTGTGAACCGAGTCAACCATTGCTCCAATCGGTCCCAGCTGTTATTTCCCCATCCTGTTAGGCCCAGTCGGCAGCACTCAGCAATGGGTTACACATGGCCTCGTGTGAGGAGACATGGAATAATTGCTTCAATCTGAATGAAGAGGCACTAATTTTGTTCATGTATTACTCAGAATGACAGGGACATTTCTGTAATAATTCCTGACTTATTCAATATTCTGGAGAATGATGGAGAAAAAAATACATTCGCAGCAGCCGGAGACAGGATGAACTCCTTTGTGCTGAACCTCGTCCTATTTTTCCTATTTGTTTTTAACATTCCCACATCAGAGTTTATGGACACCGCTTTTACAGCTCAGGTTCGTTCTGACTGCAGGCGTAAGAAGGACGCTCTGTAAGGCAGTGTGACCTATGCTGATAGGTGGTGTCACTGCAAGAGAAACGACTTTTTCGTATTTCTTCTTCCACTGTTTATCTGAGAAAGAAGGAAAAGGTTCCTTTGGTGCCTCAGCAAGCAATACATTTGGCAAACGACTCTAAGGAGCTCCATTTGGAGAGGACACCTGTTTAGCTCTGCCCAACCTTAAATGCTGTGTTCTGTTGCAGTGAGTTAGAGGGAACAATTAAAACCTTAGATGAATTTATTTGTATAAGCCTCAAAAGTTATCCTGGTGACTGAGCAAGCACTGGGCCTCTCTGATTTTCTGTGCTCTAAAGAGCTTGGGCAAGGAAAATGGAGTGAACTAATTAAGACTCAGTGTACAGTTTTTGTTACATAAGATAATGTTGAGAAAGTATCTAGAAATAGCCCATTTGTGATGAAAAATGCTGATTTCCATGTGTGTGAGTGAATAAACCCTCACAGCCCATGAGGTCCCACAGCTGCAGCCATCGGAGCGTGGCCGCCTGCTCCTGCCTCCATCCCAGCCACAGAGCAGGGGTCAGGGCAGGTCAGGAAGTGCAGGAGGACACAAAGATAAAGTATGTGGAGCCTATTTACAAGTACTTCCCTTTCCTCGCATCCTTATCTAATTTCAACAACCCTTATCAGCATGAAATTCCTGCTGCCCTCAGAGGCCACAGGCAGGGAGTGAGGCGGAGCGGAAGGGGATGCCGATGGGGAGGGCATTGCTCTCAGGCAGGGGATGCTCTCCAGGAATGGATGCTCTTGGAGAGGGGAAGTCCTGGTGAGCAAGTGGGTGCCACAATTTAGGAAGTTGTGCTTGAAACTCCAAGAAATGAGAAATTAGCAAATGAATTAATGGTTGCACAGCTCACTAATGTCACGTGGGTAAGCTTGGAAAAGGCAGACCACGTTGTCTGGTCAAACCCAGCCAACAGGAAAGAGCCAAAAAGCTGAGCAAAACCAGAAAAATGAAACCCTTTCTCAAAACCTCAGTACTACAGAATTGCTTATGAGGCATCAGACATTGGCCTGAAAAATAAAACTTTTCTTTTTGAAGCAGATCTGTGAGTCGGCAGGTGACTGCCAGCACTGCACCCACGTGGCACCAGGTGCCACTCCAGCAGTTCTCAGTGCCTAACTACAGCCTTTGCAATTTCTGCACTACTATTCTGATTAGTTGAAACAATAACATTTTGTTCACGGCATGCTGAAAACTTACTTTCCTTGTCACACTGCTTTCACAGCCAAACAACAAAGAGATGGAGGGCGACCCACATTTTACCCCCAAACAGTCAGATGGCCCTTCAACTAGGAAAGCTCAAGAAACTGCTATAAGGGAATGCATGGCTTGTAACATCTCCTTCCCATCAACAGAGCTTGCTCACACAAGCTCAGTGTTAGCTCAGTGCTAGAAGTTCACCAGGAGTTCTCTATGGAAAATGTGCAAGCTACAGGAAGGCGAAGCCTGCAGGTCTGAGTGGTGTCTCATGGACAGACCACCCAGCTGCAAGGGGTCTGAAATGTCTGTTCTGATGCATTTCCCAGTCAGGAGTATTTTACTGCAATTTAAGGACTGAATTAAAAACAACGTATTGTCTTAAAACCAAAAGAAACTTATATGTCGTATCAGTGTTGGAAACAGAGCTAATGGAATTCATGAAATTCATGATTTTTTTGAATTCATGCAAAAACCTGAGCAGAGCATGGATAGAGTTCAGCTCAAACTGCATTTTTCTACAGTTCCTACCCTCTGGAGCCAGTCCATGCAGCCTGTAATGTGGGACAACAGCTTAGTCCCAAATCTAACCCTTATGTTAGCTAGTATACACTGGTTGGCTCCAACCTCAAACACAAGCGCGTGTTGGGTAAGGAGTCAGCTATGCAGGACAGTCTGTGAAATGCTCCGAGTACAACGGGCAGTTTTGCTATAGCACTCACTGAAAGCAAGCCAGACATTCTTCAGGAACGTATACGCAGTTATTCTCAGTTCCCTGGCCCTGCCTGAACCTCCGGTGTGTGCGGAATGATGAGCCCCAGTGCCGGGACAGCACCTGTCTGTGCTGTGTCCCCGTGGCTGTGCTGTGTTCCTGCAGCCGTGCCATGTCCCCATGGCTGTGCCATGTCCCTGTCCCCACACGGCTGTGGGCAGGCTGCCAGGGGAATGGGGCGTACCAGACCTGAGCTGCCACAGAGGCTTCTTTTCCATGAGCAGCACCCACAGCAGCCTCTGGGCCGGCTCTGCTCTCATGGCGTCACTCGAGCCCATACAAGATTCAGCTCTGGAGATATTCAGTTGCTTTTACAACCAGGTGTTATCGCTGCTCATCTGGCCTTGTTTCCTCTCTCAGCTGAGGAGAGCAGTCCTATAGATTTGTCAGGTAAGGTTTTGCTCCTTTAAAGAACAGATTCAAAAAGCCATCTGGAATATATTTTTTTAAATCAGCTCGAACTCCTCCAGCTGTTGTGTGACCTCATCCTTTATTAATTCCTGTAGACTTGTATTTACCATTGAGATCAACCCTACAAGTGTATAATTTCCTGATTTCTCTCCAGCTCCTTTATTAAAGATCGGGGTTAGATATCTGCTCCCCTCGAGTCCCCCGATAACCCTTCCTTCTCCCACAGGAGTGGTTAAGGAGCGGATGATGCATCACACATTCCTTTATAGCAACAATAATTGTTCTGCTTCAACAGTGACTGTGGTTACATGCTGCAGTCTTTCTGAAATTGTTTTTCTCCTGCCCCTTATTGCTAAGGAAGATATTGGCACCAAAATGTGATTTGAGAGCTCATGTTCTTATATTTTCCCCTACCTGTCAGCACAGTGATGGCACCGCTGACATCTGTGTAACCGAATCCAGCGCTATAAACAGGAAGCAGAAGTGACAGCAGCAATTTCAATAGGGGCTTTTCTTCTGCTGAAGCCATTATTTCAGACAGGGCATATAAATCACACCGTGTCTGGAGTGTTCAGCTTCAGGTTGACTGCAGTCCTTTGCTGTGCCCCGGCCCTTTCCCTCCTGTCAGTCTGGCTTTTTTCCCCGAGGCATGTTTGGAGCCGACAGTTCTGTTTTTGGGGGGAGGAAAATGGGGTGGTGACAGTCGTTAAAAAGACCAAAAGGATTATTTTTGTGCCTGTCGTGGGACATCTGTTCCTACAGAAGCTATTTGTAAGCACTCCACTCCTGTGTACGGCATTGGTTCCGCTCACCAGGGTCCCTCCTGCCCGGGCTGAGCCCCCTGTGTCCTCATGGAGGCTCCTCCAGTGCAGTTCCATGTGTGGGATACACAAAATATGAACCGGGGTGAGCGGGCCATAGCCCCGGCAGCAGGGAAGGCTGCATCGGGAACACAGAGATGGGCTTCAACATGTCCATAGGCATAAAGTAAATGGGTGGTTTATAAATATTTGCATCCTATAATTGTCTTTAGGATAGATCAGCTGGGTTAAACCTCACTGGGGCCGTTTTTCTGTGAGGAACAGCAGAATTGTTAACAAGTTTCATTTCCACCACTCAAGCAGCTAATGGGCCATCTCTGAGTCTGATCACACTTCTGCTTCCCAATGGCACTTCACCAGGGAGCGCCTCTAATCTGACATGTTCTTTCAGCGCTGTCTGTGGGAAATGGCCTTCCAGGCTATCTGAAGGTTCTGGGATGCATCTCAGCGGTATGAGATGGGACTCTTGAGGGATGGGAAGCAAAGCACATGGCCCTCACTGGTGGGATGGGGAAGAGAAAGCAAAGAGCTGAGAATGGTGTGGGTTTGGCTCCTAGCCTGAGAACTTCCTGGGAACAGGGAAGGCAGTGAATGGGGTTGGGTCAGAACATCCAAACCTTTGTGTTTTTCAAGAAGTTCCTTTCAAGTAGTGAAGCCACAGCCGGGCTTGCATTTGATGGTTCGTTTTGATTTTAATGATTCAATTCCAAACAGTCCCTGGTCTGAGGAGGGGAGCAGGGAAAGCCACAGCTCACAAAGCTTTCTTGAAGGCATAAGATAGTGGCTTACGGGTATGATCAAATATTTAAACTTTCTTCTGTATCTATCCTCCTCTAGGAGGCACTTTTTCAACATTTCTACCACATTACGGAGGACTACAACAGAAGAAGAGAAGACAACGACCAGGGAAAGGGTGAGGGCAACACTTCCCTACAGATTACATTAACTGTGATGCTTTTTTTTGCATTTAGGTTCCAAAGTCAGAGAGATATCAGCGTGAGCTCCTGACCCCAAGAAAGCTTGGGTGCCAATGGTGGGGCTTGGACTCAACGCCACTTCAAAACTCCTGTTTCAGAATGAATGAATAAACACCAAAATCTTTCCAGTTCTGATGATAGATTTGTTTCTTTTCAATACCTAATAGGCAGAAAAGATGCATATCCTAAGTGATACTGAAGACCCTCGCTTCTCCCATATGCTGGGGAGCATCATTTTTAGCACCTTGCTATATTTTGGGCACATTTAATCTATATGGAACTTCACAGCTGAGTGCTAAACCTGCTCCCACTGACCAGTTGCCAATGGCCTCATCTCCAACACGTAGAGGACTTTGTGCTAAATGCTCTGTTCTGTTCTGACTCCATACAACTTGGGCTCAGGCAGAGAAGACTGTTGCTGATGTGGTTGTGGAAACACAATGTGAGGTAGGGGATGAAATACCAAGGGAAGATTGGAGGATTCTAATAATGCCTATTTTTACATCTACTAGATGCCAACCATCTGAGCTAATAGAATATAATTGGAAGACTAGATTTAGTCATTTTCTTTATTATTAGGTCTTGATGTACTTCTGTCAACTCCAAAATACTCATTACATGTAATTAGGGAGAAGATTAGAGTGCTGTTAAGATGCAGAATAATGATGCAGCTCAACAAGGGCCGGTGGAAAAAACAACCCACTTAGGAAAATGTCTCAAAAGTGCTGAACAGAAGAGGGCATTTAAAAAACTGGGGAAGATGAGAGCTGGTGCTAAATAACAAAAATGAGACTTTGAAGCGGGAGAGAGTTGATATGCGGAATCAAAGCATTTGATGACTATACCTCCCTCTAAAATGAATCCCTTGTGTTTATTTAGATGGTTGAAGTAACATCAGTGAGATAATTCCCAAAGAACCACCCTCTGTGTCTTTTTCATAAACTCCCACCCTAAATGGCATAATTAATTTCACAGTTGTATAGAGAAATAATAAAAAAAAAATCCATCCTTCGGGAAATAGGTGGTAATTTCTATCTGATAGAAATTGTGATTAGACACAGCATATAAAACTTTCTGATAATTTATTCTCCAGAAATTGCCATATTATACCTACCAGGGGGCTGGTGATATGAAACTTAACAAGCTGATATTTCACTCTGATTTCCTTGAGCGTGGTCCAATTTATTAAATCAAAATTGTAGATTAGCTTTAATATGAAATAAGATTTTTGTATTTCAGAGTAATGTATGTCAGAACTCAAGGAAGAGATAATGGCACAGCTAATAGAAATTAAGCTGTAAGTAGAGCTGAAAGGCAGATAAAGAAGCAAGAGAAGATTTCTGAAATTTCTGAAAGTTTCTGTGAAATTGTGGATAAAAGACAAGGAGACACCGAGAGAGGCTGCATCTGCAGCACCGCATCACGCAGCGCGTCACAGGGTGCTGCCAACATGGGCATCCATTTCTAGTTCCATCATCAACTCTCCATATGACGGTAGATGGATTATTTCAGAACTGCATCCCTTTTCCATCAGATACACCTTGAATAGCAGAAGAGCTGCTTAAAGCCAGATGCAGGATCCCTGCCACACGGTCCATCCTATTGCAGCACAGCGGCCCCAGATCACCACAGATGATGCTCCCAGCACACTGCTAGCAGAGCCTGCATATGTTTTTTTGTTTGGTTGGTCACTTGGGGCTATTTTGGGAGGTCTGTGTGTTTGCTCATCCCTCAGCAGCACGCAGCTGGGCAGGAGAACTGGGGACAGAGGGGTCCAGGAATGATGTAACAACCTGGGGACCTTGAGTGCCCTTTGCTTTCCTTCTCCAAATGTGCAGAACAGTGAGCACCATCCAGCTCACCTGCCTGCAGCTGGAGAGGGAAAAGCACGTGGGCTTTGCAGCAGTGCAGGAGGAAGCAGAGTGTGATGGCATTGATGATGATCACCACATGAAGAAAGTGGGGCTGGGGATGAACCAAAATGATGCCGATTAACCCCAGAATGGGCCCAGTGGGGCAGTGGTTGCCTCGGGGTGGAGCAGTGGTCTGATCCCAGAGCATGGCACAGGTCAGCATGGCAAGGAGACTGGGCAGGGGCTCTGCTGGATCCTGCTGCAGCACAATCAATCCCTGTTGTTTGTAAGTATCTGTGACTCACAGACATTTTCCCCACTCCTTAATTGCCAGTTTCCTGAGAAACCATTTCAGTCAGCCAATAGGATGCAGAATTATGACTTAGTGACTAGACACAATTGGGAAAAATAAATACGGCATTATTGGTAAATTGAACAGCACTTTTCTAAGTACATCACGTATTTATAAACAACACTCGGATTTGCAGATGCTGAGGAACCCCCCGGTCTCACTGAAGAAGAACTGGGGTGGGAGGATACTGGTGGGGAAGAGCCAGAGGGGACCTGGCTGCATGAGGGCTGCCCAACCCCCCAGCCCGGCCACCGACTGTCCGGATTTTGGTCCCATCTGCAAAATGGGACCAACAGAGCAGGATTCTGCCAGAACAGCTGACCTGGACTCAGGTCTCAGTGCTGATCCCCACCTCTTTCAAGGCTGTGCTCTGCCCATCCCTCCCAGTCCTACTCCTCCACACACCGGGACCTGGAGTGGTGCTGCAGAGACCTCCCCTGCTTTACTCCATCCTGGTTTAAGCATGGAGTCTCCCAAGGCATTCTGTCTTTCTAAGAGCCCCTATGGGCTGGTACTGAGATTCTGATAAACAAATTAAAATCTTTGGTGTAGCTGCAATATGATGTTATTATTTTTATTACTCAGTATTGTTGTAAAAGCGATGAACAAGGTCTAAATAATAGAGATAAGACAATCTTCATCTCCAGTATTAGTCACCACTGAATTACAGCTTCATTCAAAGCCATTAATTGGTAGTAAGAAATAAGCCTGTGAAGCACAGCATGCTGTCTCCTTTATTCTCTTAATACATGATTGTGTTCAGGAAGCTTGAAAGTCTTTTTCAGCAATCACTTAGTAAAACCACTCTAATAGTGGTTAAAAGGCTAGGAAACACAATGCCAGTTAGTTTGGGGTGATATTGTAGGGAACCAGAGAAAGGAATATAAAAAATATGATGGCATAGAAGACAGCAGTAAGCTGGACTGGAGCAAACTGCCTCAGGAGGGTTTTGCATCCTTGCATTTACTCCAGCATAGAAATCTTCTATCATCCCACGCAGAAGAAAAGGTTGGGAAGCAGCTTGGTGAAGTGCTGTGCAGAGAGGCACAAACCTATGGATGGATGTACAAGTTCAAACTTTTCAAACCCAGAAAGTAAATCAAGATGACAACAGTCCCACAGCATCAGAAAACCTCAGATTTATGAAAACCAGAAAATCACAAGCTGAGATGTTTCTTGCTCAAAGCCCTGCAAACCATGAGACGTTTCACATTGCAGGCAGTGAGCAGCAGCCCGGCTCCCAGCGCCTGTGCTCAGCCCCAGCCCCAAGGACAGAGACGGGGCAGCTGCAGTGGGCACAGAGTCAGGGAACGTCCTGCATCCGCACCTCATCCTTCAGGAGAGCCAGGGAGTTCTTGCCAAAAGCTGGACAGCTTCAGGAGCCAATGCTGGTGTGATAAGAAGTGGAACAGACAGTGTGGCATTCCCAGGATAACTCCAGAGCCTCCATTCTTTCCATAACTAGCAAACACATGCAGTACGTGCATGTCGAGTCCCGGCCATGCCGGTCTGACTGCGCTGTGCCAACCACGAGGCTCTGCGGCAGTGCCAGGCAGAGCCAGCACTGGGCAACTCACAGTGTGGCCATGGGCAACCCTGCACTGCCAGGGCACGGGATCCCCCCCAGCCCTGGTGTGGCTCTACTCAGCCATGACAGTGCTGGGACCAATGTAGAACTGTGGAGAACTGTGTTCGTATCTAAATAAACACCTCTGTTCCTGGAAAACGTTGTTGAAGGGGATATTAAAACTGTCTCTTCCAATTCTGCCCTGGGAATCTTGAACCAGTCTGTCAATAAGGCCACATAATAATAATCAGATGTTTCAGCTTGGCCTAGATAAACGAGCTACGGGAGAGCAGCCAGTCTGCTTTCATTCATGGAAGTTAGATGCCAGCTGGGAGTGAAGAATGATGATAAAAACCAAATCTTTTCAGTTTTATCTAAACCTTAAAATTAGGAACCAAACCAAAATATATGTTCTTGGGCAGAGCCTTATTTAGTTAGTTTAGGTTTGGTTACAGAGGTTGGAATGAAACGGATGCAGATATTTACTTAACATAAAATTGCGTTCAGTGATGTCAAGGAAGGAACCCCTGCAGCCACACTTCCCCAACACCTTTCCCAATTCCTCAGCACTGCACCACAGAGCTCAGCAGCACTGAGCAGCAGCACCACCCACCTCCCTCCGACCCACATACGTACATGAGCACTTGGCCTCTCTGCTCCTAGCGTGCAGGAGTGCACACCTTCTACAGTGAGATGGAGGCAAAACCTCATTGTAAAGCAGATCGATTTGTTCAGTGACACTGCAGTTTGTGAAGGTTTTGTTTCAGAGCTGTGCAGGTCTGATATCAAATCTTTTATTTCACTCTGACTGCTACAGGTGGTGAATAGGCTGGCCGGGTCTGCTGTGAGGGCCATCTCCCATCGCATGGCATGCACTGTATTTCCTGCCACTGATGTCACTTTCATTGGCACCCAGACCTAAGTGGGTAAGGGCTCCCCCAGCAGCAAAGCCTTCCTGGAGAACTGAGAGGAAACTGAGAAGAATGGGTTCTGGGAACGGCATCCTGAAAGATTCTGAAAATATCCATTAAAGCAATGCCTGTATTGTACATGGATACCTAAGCCTGCAGCCAAGTAGCAGTGATAATGACATGTACTGGCAACCAGCTATTGAGTAAAAACACACCAGAACTTGTGTTAATCTCATTATTTAATTGCCTTCTGTCTTTGGACCTAGATTGAACACAAACAAGCAAACAAAAGGAATCACTGTGGAATTCCAGGTTTAGTGTAAACTTGTGATCAGTCACAGAAGGAATCTGAGCAATCCAGGTGCACCAGAATTGTGTTTTATGTTTACTGCAGATGGGCCGAGGGAAGGTTTATGTTTGGGATAAATGTTTAATGAGCGCAGTAAGTTCGAGTGGGCTGACGGCCACGCGGAGCCGTACGAAGCTCTGCCACTCGGCTCACACCCGGGTTTGAGCCCCATGCCGGAGGCACAGACAGCTTTTGCAGAAAGCAAACTTAATACAGAAGATTTTAAATTGCCAGAAAGATTCTGATAGTGCCTCAGATTGTTTACTTCAGCTAAAATAATTGTTCAGTAGATGTACATTATTATTATTTATTACTGCTCCGCTGAACCCTGCAGGACCCGATTCTGTCCTTCTGTTACTTCGCATGGAGCAGCCTCCGTCCCCTACAAACGCTGACATGAACTGCATGCAGAATCTGGCTTGAGCTCTGAGTTGTAGCTTGCAACAAGAACTGTCTTTTTGGCATTCTGACGACTGAAGAGAGCAGCAGTTTGAAATAATCATCCATCACACAGGAAAACATGCAGCTGTAAATCTGAAGTAGAAACCTCCAGGCATGAAGCTGCACAAACATTTTGGCTGAAATCCACCATTAGGGCTGTCAGAGTAAATATGAAAAGGAGTTCTGTATGCAGCTAACATATCTGTTTACAGATTGCTTTTGCTGAAGATGCATATTGTGCAGTGAAATGGGATCTCCAAAAACATTTTTGCTCTAATAACTTTATAAACTCTGCTATATATTGTATGTATGACGAGTTGGCCTAGAACTACTTCTGAGGGAGATTACTGGGAGAAAACATTACCATATGTCAGTAGAATGGCAGCATCCCATAGACACTCAAGCAGATCTCAGGTTTAACCTCGCTCTTATGTTTATAACGTGGCAATACTTCCATGCTTCGTATACGGTACCTCTGCTTGTACAAACAACATTATGGCAATGATTGTCAAAGACACTTATAGGATTCCAATGAAAATAAAAGTAATTTTCCTCTTCCGTATTTTCAGAACGCACGCTCTGCTAACACGGCTCTGCTGGGGAGCGATGGCAGCCCAGCATCCCTGCGCCCAGACGGCCACGCTGGAAAAAGTCAGTAATATAGGGCTGGCCTAAGAGCTTTCCGTGCGTGAGCCTGGGTGGTCCGCCAGCAGTCCCCACTCTGCAGAGTTGGCCTTCCTGCAGTGACTTCAGGCACGTCGGTCACCACGAAGCACACACAGGGGCTGTGCAAAATCTCTTGAATATTTGGTGTTCACTGAAAGAGTTCTCAGAAGAAAATAATTTTCCTCCTATCAACACCTGTGCTTTCCTCCTCACTCCTAAGCCCAGCACCACCCCTGCTCCAGCACATCCAACCAACGGCGTGGGAGGTGACTGCGATCACTGGTTCTGAGCATTGCCCACAAGTGGCAGCTTAAACTCTGAGGAAAACAGCACCTGAACACAGCCAGCAGCGTCACCGGGGATCTGCAAACAGGGGCTGTTCCCAACAAACGCAGGTGGAAAATCTGAGGAGCAACTTTATTTTGCAAGGAAAGCAAACAGTTCCCTGCTCTAGTAGGAAAGTCTTTAAAATGGATTTCAGTGTTTTCCTTCAGACTCGATCAAGATTGATACGGCTAATTTAATATCACTAATTAGTATCTGTTCATTTTTAATCAAAGAAACTTGGAGGCTGCAAAATGTTTACGCTGTTTATTTGACCTTTCTGTGCAAATTCTAGCAGTTCCCCGAGGACAGAGCATCTAAACTGGGGCTGCAGTAACTGCTTCGTTTTGCTTCCTCAGATAAACAGCTCTAGTAAACGGCCAATGAATGGGCATGAAGAGCTGCACTATTTCCATCTTCAGGTCCTGCATGGAGGCCAGGCTGACGTACCCCAGGCAGTTGGTGCTAATAGCCTGTCTTTTAGTGCTTCTATATGAAGTGATTTCACTTTCTGACTGTGGTGAGGTCTAGTCTGGAAAATTAATTTGCGTTTCTAGAAATAATTGCTTCTAAGTGCTGAAAGAGCAGACAAATGGAGGCCATGTCTCTTTCTTTCCGTATAGATTCTCTGTGCTTAAGATGGCCTTTTTTCCTACTTCCAATTTATTAAAATTCTTCATCTAAAGATGAGGGCAGCCACGTGAACTGCCCATGGCTTCCAAACCAAGCAGCCATCAGCAGCACACACACTGCCAGCACAGCCCTCAGCTGGGGACCCACTGCAGCCAGGAGCACCGCCTGGGGACCACAGCAGCCAAGCATAGGTGAAAGCCAGGGGACCCAATGCGGCACAGCGGAGTTCTCCCCACAGCCAGGGAGGTCGGCTCCCCAGCCCCAGCCACACTGCCCCTTTAGGAGTGTTTTTAAAGCAGTGCCCAGCGCTTGTCTGTCTTGGTGCAGATTGTGTAAGTTGCAATTTTGAAAGAAATGTGAAAATTCAAACCCTGGCATTTCTCATTCCTCTGAAATTTCAAGATCGTTCCTTGTCGAGAAGGAGTTTTTCTGCCTCACATCACTCTTCTGTGACAAAAAGCTCAGAGTGGGATCTGATGCCATAGCTGAGGGCTGAGCAGGGGTGTGAGCCCTGATCCATGCCCTGACCTAACATCAAGGTGAAATGCTTTGGAAGCACAGCTTACGAGACCACGGCGGCAGGCTGGCAGGGCAGTGCATGTGGGTCCTGATCCTAAAACACCACTGCTGCTCCTAAAAACCAGCCTTGTACTCCCTGTGATGTGGAGGTAATGAGCTGTTCCTCTGGCCCGAAGCTTTCGTGTTACAGCTCTTGTGTTGTGGGTAACCATAGAGAACGTGCAGCACCATTTCCCACTGGTGGCTGTTTCTAATTACAGATGTGCTGGCCTTATTGCACAAGTTTTAGATGCACGCTGCACAGATGGGATGCTGGAGACCATACCGACAAATGTCAGTTTCCCATGGTTTTGGTGTTTCTATTTGCTCAGGTTGATTTAGAGTAAGTGAGAAACCCAGAGAACAGTGCCTCTGTGCACATCCACGTGTGAGAGACAAAGAAAGGGAGTCGAGAATTAAGAAAACCCCCGCTCCGCTTTCTCCATGAAAATTTCAAGTGCAGCTGTTGTGATTATCTTTCCTCAAGTCCATCCATGGAGTTTGGTGCCCAGATGGTGGTTAAGATCCACAGAGGGCATTTGTGCGGCAGGGGCAGCAGGGGCTGCTATGCTCCTTCTGTACCCCCACATCCCACCTCTCAGAGGAACCAAGAGCATCACTGGAGGACTGATGTTGAGGTGCAGTGGGCTCTGCACTGCTCAGAGCACAGCCAAGAGCTCCTGTGAATGGACGGTGGCTTTTCAGCCAGTTTGTAAAATAGTCGGCTTCAACCAAAAAAAAAAAAAAAAAAAAAATCAACAAAAAACTGTTGACTAAACACTGCAGCCTTTCTTCTACGTGTATGAACGTGTACTATAGATGAGCAAATGGTTTAATTTGTACCAGACCAAACATCAGCCTGTGCCTCTGCTGTCAGTCTCCTCATTAGAGCTGCTTCATCAGTACCAACATGCAACAGAGCCAGTGTTTTTGCGCTGCCCCAGTGGCATGACCTTATGTTCTTCACCTTGTCTCAGCTTCTTATTTACCTTGGCCCCAAATCCAGATCTTGCCTGCTGCTGCTTCCACCTCGCAGCATTCTCCTACCCCGGAGCTGCCTGCACTCACCACAGTCCACGAGTGCTGCTCACAGGCAGGACCAGGGCCAGGACCAAGGCCCTCCTGCAGAGCCACAGGGCAGTCCCTGCAGTGAGCTGCTGTGACTGCACACACTGCATCAGCCAATACCACAAACACAACCTGCATTTCAAGGGCAGCCGCTGCTGTGCTTTGATATTTTTACTTTTTTAAGCAAATCTGCAAACACGTCAGGACTTCAGGACTGTTGCTGATCTGGGAACACCCCAGCAACGATTGCATTTTTCTGATTTGGGGGAGAGGCCCCTGCAGCTCCTAGCAACAGAGAGCATCTCCACAACTCAGGAGCAGCCCAGCTCTCCCAGCACACGTGTAGGGAGCAAGCCAGGCTTAAGAAGCCCCTGGCTGTGTGCTGCAGCCCCTCTGAAGTCACTGCTTTGCCTTCTGTCACTTTTCCATCACAAGGAGCTCACAATATGCTGCCGCTTTATGTGTTTTCAATTAAATGCAGTCAGATCTTCCATCAGTTATTTCCGTTGGCAGCCCATGCAACTGTCCCAGATTTCTCCCTGAGCACTCCAATGCTGGCACAGAGGACAACTCATTTTTCACTTGAGCACAGAGCCTAAATACACTTTACATGGTGCAAAGTCCACAGTTTGTCCTCAGCTAAACATAAAATTAAAGAATGACCAGAGAAAATGATGAACAGACAGCAGTATTTTCAGTTGGCTTCTGAACAGACACAAGAACCATTCAAAACCTGGTTTCTTTTTAGCATTCTCTTTCATCCAAGATGGAAGAGAAGCACCTCTATCCAGAAGGTGCTCCGTGCTCCTTTCTGCATGGCGGTACAGAAGTGGATTTTTGGTTAGATGTCTTTCGATCATCCAAATGAAGACATTAAACAAGTTAAGGATTTCTGTTCCTTGGAGCTGTCACTAAGAGAAATGTAATGGCTCTGGAAATAGGGAACAAGTGAATTGCTCCCTCTCTTGCAGGAGATTAAATATACGCTATCCAAAAATAGCTAACGTACATACTTTTCTCTGGAAAATGGAGACAACTTCCAAAATCAAAGGTGTCAGCCAGGGATAGAATTGATGCTGCAGAAGCAGCACAGCCAGTCAATGGAGCTGCGAGCACTTTTCATAGCAAAACCCTGGCAAAACATCTCCAATTTTGGGTATGATCATGAACCCAAACCTCACTCAGGCTCATGAAGCTTCCAGACAAGCTAAGCCATATAAGAGTGAGCTTCAGTGGGATGCTGCTGAGCTGTGGAGCTCAGTCCTTAGCAGGTGAGGAAGAACTAAGTGGCTCAGTGCTTTTCCGAGGCTCTCCTTCAGCCCTGTGAGCACCTGGCTGAAGAACAGGTCATCGGGTCCATCTGCACAGGGTAAAGTCAAACCACGATTTTGCTAAGCCTTAATATGAGCCTTATGGACAGAAAGTCACACATTCGTTATGTGTGGCAGAAATTGGCAGGTAACTCCAGCACATAGAAAATTTAGTCATTCACAGAATATATTTATGCTTGCAGGGGACAGTAACTATTTCCAGACAGGTTGATGATTAAAAACTTCCCTTTGCAGAGGCGTCTTCAGCCTGAGAAGAAATGCTATGGCTGCCTTGAAGAGCTGGCAGTGGCTCATGGCTCTGCATGGAAGGATTAACTGTGGGTAAACCCCTGAGCAGTGTGGTCCCACGAGGGGACCAGAGACCTCCAGAGACCCCACACAACCTAAGCCACCCCGTGGTTCCGAGGTCTCATCCTCTTTTTCAGCACTACTAAGATGCGTATGAGAACAGAAAGCTCTTCCCACTGCCCATTTCTCACCCAAAGCTACAACTTTTAGTGACCACATGACTGCCACAACTGCTAGTTGAGATGTCACACACACACAGCAGAAATCCAGGCAGAGACTCACAGCAGTGAAATACCAGGACTGAGAAACACATCCAAAGTTTGAACCAGAAGAGGAGGTTTCAGTCAACATTCTGTTTGGTTCCCTCATTTCTTTCCCCCCATCCCTGTGCCCATTGCTGCTCTGGCAAACCCATTGTGGCTGCATGGGTTCACAGAGCTTCTCTCAGGTGTCTTCAAAAGGTATTTACAGCAAGCAAGCCATAGTGAAGGGAGAGAAGGCAACATGCCCGATCCTCCTGTTTGAATACCCACTGCCTGCATGGGGACACAGATGTTTGCAGGGCAAGCAGCAAGCTTAGCTCTGCACAGACCCTCTGTGCATAACCTGTGTTATTAATGGAATGCAGAGATTAGGTGCCTGGATACAGCTGTGTGATGGAAAGCAAGTTGAGGGTTTTTTTTTGGAAAACTGACCTTGTAAGCACTGAGCATGTTTGGTATGGGTCCTCCTGCTCCCCATGGCAATAGAGGGATGGCAGTAACTGACCAAAGACAACAATCACTACAAAGAAGTGAGAAAATGGTACTGCTTGTAAAGCACTGCTCACCGCTCGGCGGTTCCGCAGACTTTTATACTGGTGAGACTGTTCTGGGGTGGGAAACCAGCCCTGCTGCTCCCATGTGATCTTGGCTGGAAGGCCATGAAGGTCAAAAAAAGAGCTATGCTGGATTCGGTGAACTTACACAGGACTTGATTTAGAAAGTTACATGGCTGTAACCTTTACGCACCCCTCCCTCACTGCTCGGCCCGGCCAAGGTCAACGGATTTCATTTTCTGAAAAGTATCCTCGCCTGGAAAAGCTGCTGTGAAATAAAACCCAGGGTGGTTTTATTTGGCAAAAGCTCATCAGGCAAGCTTTTCACATCCTAAAGCCAAAATCAGTTGTGTGGTTTGCATAAATATTCTATTTTAATTCCAACCTGCAAAGTTATGAGGATTTGGAAAGTAACTCAAGCTCTGGCTCATTTCTATCAGGAAATAGTAACTGGTGTCTATCTGCTATTAGCATTGCAGACGTCACCAGCTGTTGCCCTAGGGTTGCAAAGCCACCACAGAGCAGGACAGCCTGGTGCCACCCAGCAGCTGCCCTCCATCCGCCACAGACCAAACTCTTTCTCATGGCATCACAGTGTCTTCCAAACAAACCACATCCAGACTTCCCAGCGGATGCGCCCACACTTCCCCGCCTCACCCTGCACCAAGCACTGAGTCTTCCCCAGCCTAAATAAAATGTCAGGACGGAACAACAAACGTGTTGAAGATAAAGCACAATATTTGTTTTGATTTCACATTGATTATTCTGAATGTTCAAAATGCTGTGCATGCAAATGTGAGCGTGGAAGGAGTTTTTTTGGGATTACTGTCTCTCGGCTGTCCGTCACTCCACAACATCTTCAGGATGCACTATGCTGCAATAGATGGTACTGAGACACTGATTATGATCATTAAAATCT
The DNA here is from genome assembly GCF_016699485.2 of Gallus gallus. Classification (NCBI taxonomy): domain Eukaryota; kingdom Metazoa; phylum Chordata; class Aves; order Galliformes; family Phasianidae; genus Gallus; species Gallus gallus. The sequence goes on from NC_052544.1 coordinate 17,096,575, forward strand.
ATCTGTATATCTTCTCACTGACTATGGGGAAGCAAGTGTAAAGAGTGACTAATACTGCTTTTTTTGAATTAGAAAGTGAGCAAATTACAAAATTTATAAAGGTTTTAAAGGTCAAAGGCACCATCAGCATTCTGCATCAGTTTTGCTGTTAGTCAGTGCGCTCATGGATTCAATAGAGCAGCGCTCCAGACAACATCTCCAGGCAGCGCACACTCCTCGCCCGCACAGTGAGTCATTTTCTGAATGCTCAGCTCTTCCTTCAAGTTCAGTTGAATAATATTTGCTTAAAACTCCTAATTCTTCTTGGTGGAAATGAGAGCCTTGGCTCAGTCCTGGTGCATAAGGCAGCTGCAGCTCTGCTGCTCTCAGTGTGATTGCCCCATTTTGGCGTCGGTGGAGAAATGGATCTCAGAGTCAATGTGAGCAGTACAGCAAAACCGAGCAACGGGGGAAGAGGAGAAACAGTACAGTATAGAGGGAGGTGGGGCCACGTCCTTCAGGGGCTCAGACCTTGATGTGGGATATACATTACAAAGTGTGCTCAACTATTTGCACATTCGGTTGAAATGTAGTGAAAAATTCCTTTAGAAAGAGGGGAGGGAACATTTGGTAACACTGAATCATTTAAATCCAACTTTTCTTTTTTTCAATCCTTGGAAAGCATACAAAACAAAAAAAAAAAAGAAAAAAAGGAAGAAATGGTCCAGTCCCTTCGCCTGCTCCAAGTCAGGATCAATTATCGTTAAGTCATTCCTGATCATACCTGCCAAACTTCTTCTTAAAGACTTCCCATGATGGAGTTTCCTTAAGCTCTGCTGGCAGCTCACAGCAGTGCCTCACTATTTTAATCGTTAGCTAGGTTTTCCTGATGTCTAGCCTAAATTGCCCTCACTGAAATGGGATGTTTCATCAGATCTGCTTTCCTGAACAGAGAGCCGAGTGTATTAAAAGGGCCCTGCATACAAAAAAAAAAGTTTGGCTTGTTAGAAACTGGTCCATTAGAAAAAAAATATGAATATTTACTGCAAAAACCCAAAGGAATGGCATGACTGTTGCCAGTGCTCATGGGAGATATGAGAGTCCAGTGAGGCAAACTGTTGTTTAGAGCACAACTAACACATGAAAGAAAGATTTCACATTATGGAGTTCTGTATTACTGTTGGTCAGTAGGTTTATAACCTGACCCAAAGAAGACAGCTGGGAAAGAAGAGCAAAGGACTTTTAGAACAGATCTCCAGACTTGGTGGTGTGACATCAGTGACCTCAGCCCTGCAGTGGGGGAGAGGGGCATTCAGCGGGGCTGGCCCCATTGCTCCAGGATTGCTCCAGACCCAGGGCAGATCCCCTGCTCCTCACTGACCTCCTGGGGAAAACATCCCAGGCACACATTTCCATCACCTGGCCACAAGGGCCCATAAGCTGGCTTGGGATATTGCTCTTTCCATTCCTTGTGGAGTACAAAGCATCCGAGCTGGAAAGGCACGGGGTGCCTCGGGATGGCTGTGCTCCTGAGACCCCCACCCAGTAGAAACTGGGCATTTTCTGCAAGAGTTGCTGACACACACTGATAACACAGCAACTGCAGCCCACAATAACTGCAAGCAGTTCGTCATGGCCTGCAGCACCTGGGGTGAAGCCCACCTGCAGCAGCCCTGCTGTGGTTCCCTGAAAGGAGCAGCCATGGAGTGGGACACTGCTGGCCACAACCCATCCTGTGCTGCAGCTGGCAATGACGAGCAGATGTGTGCAGTAGCAAGAACACTAATAGATAGGGCATGTGTATAACGAGGACAGCTTTGGGATTAAAAAAAGACAACAAGACAACAGCAACAAAACCACCGAAGAACTCCAAACTGAGCAAGCCAACCAAATATTATGCGAGAGCTCTCAGGAGAACAGGACAGCTGTGTGCTGGGCTGCACAGACCTGGCTGCACGGCCATGGCCATTCCTGCCTCCATCAAATGCAGTGAGGGGCTTCACTGCTGCCGCCTCCGTCTGATCTGCTCATCTCAGTCCTAAAATGAGTCTGCGTTAGCATGGCAGGGTGCAAGCAAGTGCACACAGATGGTGCAGAGTGCAGCGGGCTGTGCAGAGCACTGTAAAATAGAAATCAATTTCCTTACAGTCAGTGGAAGTGAGCCAGGGTATAGCTACAGCAAATGAGATCAGAACTGGGGCCACATTATTTATTTACTAACTACAATTAGACGGTGCAGAGAGAGTAGAAGGTCTTTCTTTTAATATAGACAGTGATTTAGTTCAGTTCTTCAGACAGTTGAAGTAAAACAGATAAATAGTATTTAAATCAAGGAGTTAAACAGATGATAGATGTAATGATTGAAGCGCTGCTCTGTGATTCTCAGCCTGCCTGCCTCCCTCCTGCTTCGCACCATGATAGAGACAGTTGTTCTCAGACACCTTGAAATGAATAGAAAGCGCTTTGCTACTTCAAAAGCAGTCTAGGAGAAGAAAATTGCAAGAACATTTTCAGGTTAATGAGAAAAAATTGCAAACTTCAAGACGAACGTGACATTAATTGCTAAATCCATGCAGCTCACAGCACTTCTTCACCTTGCCTGTCTCCTCCTCTCATTGTGACAGAGTGAAAGAGCAACAAAAGAAACGTTTGTCAAATTGATTATATTCTTTTAAAAAAAATGTTATTTCATCAATGTGCAATAATTCATGCACTAATTACTGTGCTTGCAGTCCCAAGGGGAAACACTTGTGGCACATAATGCCACTTGTGGCAACACTTATAGGAATACCGTAAATGAACACATGGATCATAGAACCATAGAACAGCCTGGGTTGAAAAGGCCCACAACGTTCATCCAGTTCCAACCCCCTGCTATGTGCAGGGTCACCAACCAGCAGACCAGGCTGCCCAGAGCCACATCCAGCCTGGCCTTGGATGCCTCCAGGGATGGGGCATCCACAGCCTCCTTGGGCAACCTGTTCAGTGCATCACCACCCTCTGGGTGAAAAACTTCCTCCTGGATCGGGCAGCATCCACCCCATCCCTGTTTAGAGACGCGCTTCGACTCGGGTGCCCCATCCCTGAGGCGCTCAGACCACGGACGGGCCGCGGGCAGCCGGAGCCGGGGGTCAGCCGGCCCACAGCAGGCGCGGGACTGAGAGGCCCCTTCCAACCTGAGCCGTTCCGTGATTCTGTGATTGACCACCGCAACGCCTTTTTTGCAAATACGTCCCATCTACAGCCTTTACCTATCGCTGCAAGCCGCGTCGCACCAACGCTGTCCTCGCGCCCCCGGCGCCGCTCGGGGTGCCCATCCCGGAGCGCGTCCCGTTCAGCGCAGTGTCCCGGCGCAGTGCCGCCGATGCGCGTCCCCGAGTGCCACCTGCCGGCCCGGCCCGACGCGGGGAAGTCAGCGCTCCTTCCGAGCATCGTCGCCTCCTCGAGAAAACCAAGCGGCCGCCCCGGGCTGCCGGCGTTGCCTGCCGACCCACACCCCGAGCGCCGGCGGTCCTCCCGCTCCACAGAGCGGCGCACCGGGAGCAGAGGTGCGGTGGGTCCAAAGGGGAGGCAGAGCCAGTACGCATTCCGTTCCAGCCCCAGGAGAAGGCAGATGCAAGCACCAGGCTACCTTCGGGGTGCAGCACACTCCTCCCAGCTGTCCCATAGAGAAGGTGCAGCGGCGCTTTGCTCTGAGGCATCCCGCAGGTCACTCTTTGAACCACAGGAATAGCTTCATTTGCTCCAAATCAGTCACAGTTTGAGCAATAACTGCTATGGGGGTTTTGTGGTATGGTCCCTGTGAGCTCCCCAACTTTCTTCTGGGTCCTATTTTCCACACAGCACTGTGCTCAAAAGGACATCCCTTCTGAGCATGCTCAGCACAGCACCCAACTGGCCAGAAACCTTCCCCAAGGGAAGAGAGATCAATTCTGATACAGAGTGAAACAGACTTCCTTCCTGGAGGAAGAGCTGAACACAAAAATGGGCCCCACACCATCCCTCAAAGGGACACAGAGTTTGTGAATTCAGTAAAGAAAACAAAAAATAATGTTTGGACTAAGGGCCACATCCAAAGACAAGATAGGCAACAAAAGCACAAAAGCTCACATCACATACAGTGGTTGAAACAAAGGGCCTGACCTGGACAGCACAGAGCATCCCACCCACGAGCAGTTGCAGAGCTGAGCTGCTGCCCCCTGAAACCTCAACATGGATGAGACAGCGATAGGAAACTGTTCCAGGGGATGGGACCATAGCATAACCTTTTACAGCTGCTTAGCAGATGCTGACATTTCCAAGTTCTCTATATATTTTGAAAACACCACTGAGTAAGAGATACATTGCATGAATATTTTTTGCATCCTTCCCTCTAACCAGCAAACATTTTTCTTGGGTTCTTTTACTACGAGGATGGGCCCGGTGCTGGAGAAAACTCAGCTTTGTACTCGCAAATGCAAATATTAACACAAGCAGTTTGGCTCACATTTCCTCTGCTGGCACCACAACATGGGCTTTTTCACCTACAAGCATCGCTGCCGTGGGCTGAGCAGAAGTATTGAATAACAGTGGAAAAATGCTCAGAACGAACCCAGTGAAATAGAAAGGGGAAAAATGAATATCCTAGCATTACAGGAGGAGGAAATTAGAGTAAATTGGTAAAATTAGAACAGCAGAGCTCAAGTTCCATAGGCTAGAGAACAGAAAACACTTTTCAAATTGTTCAACTTCTATGGGTCCAGTGCTGTCGGTTGGAGCAGCTGATTTCTCTCTCCCATTGAGTACATCCTGGTCTTGTTCAAAAAAAGGCACATGTTTTTCTGCTTGTTTAGTCTCTTCTTAGTCTTATTCAAATGTGGTTTTGAAGCCAAGGATGTCTCCTTATGTACAAAGAGCCTTTTGTTATTACATTCATTTTCTAATTACATAGAACCAGTAAAAAAACCTTTCAAGGATGAACTGAAAGACTATTTTCTTTTGGTGATGCATTCTGATTATCTTCTTTTCTCAGAAAGAAATCAGTTCCCAGCTGGTTCACTAGGAAGCTTAGTCCCTTAAATGCTAAGAAATGGTCAGTTGACTGGGAGGGCTCCTCAGGGGCTGCTCCCATGCTGGAGGTACCCCAAAAGCACCTCTCTATCCCGCATACACACCGTGTGCCCATTGGACTGAAGATGGGTACCTAGCACACAGAATTGGCCCAGGAACCAGCAAGACTTCTCTTCATTCTCATTGCCCCGCACAGCCTGGTTCCTGGCTACCTTTCCTAGGAGGAAACTGGTCCGATGGCACATTACACCTTTTCTAAAGAAACAACTGAAAATCTGCTTAATTTCATTTGCTTTTGCCAGCTTCAGCTGCCAGCCATCAGTGAGTCTACGCTTCCTTTCCTAAATTGCCTGTTAATGGGTACCAGGACTTGTATTATTTCTCTTTGATACAACAGGAAAGATGAATACAGTGGAAGGACAATACAGGAGCATAACAACAAAAGGACCCGCACAGATAGGATGGTTTTTCAAAGGAAAATAAAGGCACTCACCTGTCTCAGAAGATCCAGGCTCACAAGAAGAACTTCACAAAGGAGAGATCTCCAGCCAGAGATTCTTCCCCAGTGGCAGTCAGCCCTTAAATGAGGTCTAAGAGAGGTTCAGCCAGGCTCTACCCCTTCCAGTCACACAGGTAAATTGCCTTCACCTGTGCTCCCAGGTGTTCAACCTATGGTTCAGGCCATAACTCAACAGTTGCCATGTACTCTTGATTGTTCCCGGTGTTGCCTCTAGGTTGCTTTAACCCCAGGGACCTCAGAAGCTATAGTGCAACCAAGGGCCCTCCCTGTGCCATGCTGGTACTGGCACCTTTTTGGGACCACACAGCACTGATGAAGGGACCCATCCCCCTCACCTCCCTGGGTCATGGACCAGACATTCTCAGCACTAACACACAACATCCTGTTACGAAGTGCTGCTTTAGGCCAGCCAGATTTGCACCGAGGGCATCTGGACACTTTTCAGCACAGACACTCTGTTCCTGCAGTTTGACCCCACGTTATTTCCAGCTCTCCAGGTATAGAGAAACCTGAGTTTTGTACAAAGCAGAGCTGCATCCCCAACCCTGACCTCCTATGCCAATCCTGATCGAAATGAAGTTATGCTGAGAGTGCTGTTTATTTCCTTAAATTCTATTCACATGCTGACATTTGCAGCCATAATAACTTCCCCTCAGGCTCAGCATGCTGCAGGAAGGCAGCACCCCTGCTCTGTGTCAGCGCGGAGCTGCGCCCATCTGCTCTGCTCCCCAGGGAGGAAAGTCAGCACTGCTGTGCGTGTCTGTCTTCTTCTGCTCAGTTGCCAGCTACAAAGTGCTATTGCTGCAGCTCTGCTTAAAGGCTTCCCTTGAAGTTTCACCTGAAACTTTCATCCCTCCCTGCCTGTCCCAGCTTCTAGGCGTGCTGAACCCAGAGCATCTCCTGACATTGCCCTGCACGCAGCCCTGGTGCATCAGGGCTGAGCCCTCTTGCTTTTGGCCTCATCTCCACCTCTCTGCAGGACCCAGAGATGCTCTCTGCCCTTCCAGGAGGGCACAGCCTCACCCAACAGCAGCCACAAGCAGAGCATGGCACCATTCCACACAGCAGTCACCATCCCATAGTGCTCCTAACAGAGCTCACCCCTCACCTGAAATCAATTCTGAGCTTTCCTTGTAACGTCATTAAACTTACTTTGAAAGAGAGAAAACCTGGGAAGGAAAACATTTGTAAAATCCTGAGCCAACAACAAAACATTCTGTTGTTGGAGGATTTTTCCTGTGTATCTACGATCAAATGAAAAGCCTGGGGTGCTCGGATGTGATTCAGAGAGCTGGGTTCATGGCTAGGCAGAAGGAACATGCCTCTCTATTGATTTGCCATTGTTACTCATCATCTTTTTACTGCTATCAACAAGACAGGAATAGAATGAACAGACAGCTAAACAATAAGGAAAAGTTCTGCAGATGCCAATAAAATAACTGCATTATTGACAAGGTTATCAAAATGTCAGATGTGCCAGCTCAGCTGGCATTCTTCTCTGCCTTTTTATTAAAGTCTTGCTACAAAGAAAGTGTGAGAGCCCGGCAGGAAGAGTTCAGTATTCAGTTCCTCTTCTGAAATAATTGTTTAAGATATCTTTTTTAAAATTGGTTTGCAATTTGCATCTTCACGTGAATAAGAAGCACAGTGGCTTTGTTGTGCTTTTCTTCTTTTTTTTTCCCCTCTTTTTCCTTACTGGGAACACAGGGGCACTCCTGTGCCTGAGATGCACAGCGTGGTGCTGCCTCTCCCCCATGGCCCACAGAGTATTTTATGGCAGTGCAAAGGCTGGGATTCATGCTGCAGCCCTGCAAACCCTTGCAGGATTCTTGGGGACATGCAGCAGCAATGCCCGCCCTGCTCCTGTCTGCTCCCAGCACTGCTGGCAGAGGTAGCAGCCCCGCTCTATGCTGCCCCTCCGGCAGACGATTCCCAGCGCCACCTCTCATTGCAACACAGAGACTGCTCTGCCATCAGCCACCCCTGCTGCTCAGCAGAGCCAGCTCCAAGGCTTTGGCTAACCAAGCCCAGCTTTGTTCTACAGCTGTTCTTCTGATCTCGTTTAAAGAAGTGACAGAACACATCTGAGCTCAGAGTGAAGCCATGGTGACAACAGGAGCACACTGCACCTCCGCTGCCTGGCATGAAAGTCCTGATGTCCACAGCTCCCAGGGCAGGTTTGCTGCTGAGGCCTGTGCTCTCCGTGTGGCATTGCCTTGGCAACATTTTTTATGCTTCGATTAAGGAGCAACTGATGCAATATTTCAGGAGACGGGGAAAAAAGGGGTTGATACTGAGAAAAACATTCTGGCTGTTCTGTATTGTCCTTGAGGACTTCGCTGTGTGCCGTCACTGAGTGCTTAGCAACAGATTGGTAGCGGCTTGCAAATCAATCTCTGCAGAGCAGAAAGCGCAGTATACACAATGCTGTGCGTTCCAATTCAAGAGATGCTATTGGGAAGCTATATAAGCATCAATTATGGTTTTTCAGATGTAGTTAATTATAGAAGGGAGAACTCTGATCACAAATCAGCTTTCCTTACTCCCCTTTCAGCCTTTCAAAAATCAGGAGAGAATTGCTATAGATTAGAAAATTAGAAACTGCAAAAAAGTAATTATCCAAAATTAAGATGAGTTGGCAAGCACTGCTTCTGAGCGGATTTGTGCCAGAGAAGGGAAGGAAAATAAAACTGGCATCCTCTGTAAAGTTTAAAATGTAATTGTGGTTCTTCTGCCTTTATATATATATATATATATATATAAACTTTTTTTAAAGGGAAGTTCTATTGTTAATAACTCCCCGGAAGTTCCAGCAAGATGTACGCAGGCATCAAAGGAGAAGAAAGCAGGAGAGTGGAGAACGCAGCCAGAGCTGCCGGGCTGACACCATCTGTGGGGTGCAGAGCAACTCCAGCATTAGGGCAGTGCATTAGGATAAAAGAAGCTCATTCGTGTATATGTATTCAAAGGGAATGTCAATATTCTGTTGGAGTTTCTCTGCATTTAAACATCTGAAGCGGGGATGGGAACCTTCCCTTCACCAGGCGTGATCGCGTGGCTCTGGAACCTGCAGCAATCCCTCGACATAGTGCTTTAAATTCTGCACTAATTGAATTTAAAATTAGTCCCTAGTGGGGCCTAAGTAGAAGCCAAGTAATTTAATGGTCAGACAATTAACAGCTCCATATTAACCAGACCTTGAGAACAACAAATGTTGCTGGAGCGATCGTGCTGCCATGCCGCGCGTTTTGCTTTGCTGTGCTCAGAGGGAGCGAGAAGTGCAGCTCAGCGCTGCCTGGGAGAAGTGCTGCTTTCACTGCTGGGGAACAGTTAAATGCTGATCTTTGTATTGTTCTGATGATTATCTTTACCCCAGACAGAAGCAGCTGGGTGAGCTCCCTCAGCCGGATTTTCTCTTGGTAATTTTGTGCTCTATTTTAATGCCCCTTTACTGCATCTGTGCCCTTTTTGGAGTCTGTTTGCAGCAGCTGGGATGAAGCACGGCACCTTCAGCAGCAGCACGGGCACAGTTATGTAGTGTAGAACACCACCATAAGGTGAGAAATGTCCACTGATGCACCTTCAGTACCACCTTCTGACTACCACTGTACCACGGCTGCGCTCTGCACTCTGCGCCCCAGGAAGGGCAGAACAGCCCTGTGCTGCTTGGACAGATTGCACCTTTAACTGCAGCCATCCTTCCGTTATCTCCACACCTTCCATTCACAATTAAGTAGTGTGTGAGGGAATGGACTGTGAGCTCCTAATTGCTCCCACTCACATGAGGGGAAATCACTGAAGAACAGCTGCAACACGATTTCTCTTCAACGAAGTATTTCTTGGATAAGATGGTTCTCTCAGAGACAAAACACGCTTTTACCCTCACACATTCTTGAAAATGCAGTTTTTTTCTGTTCTTCCCCAAGGAAATCCCGCTCCAGCCCAGCAGAGCAGTGCTGCTGACACAAAAGCTTCCCTGAGCCCAGACCTGGCGCATCCTCATACTGCTGCAGCCTGCGCTCCACCAGCAAACTCCCCACATGGGTTCTCTATTTATTCTCTCTCAGATTTACAACCTGCCATCTGTAATACTCCTAAAGTTCAAAATTAAGTGCTTCCATCAAATGCTGTCTGTAGCATAAAAACATTTCTTCAGTGCCTGGCAGGCTGTAGCTGATTGGAGTGAGGCAGAGCACTCAGAACTCTCCCTGGTGTTTTGCCTACAAACAGCACCCAATGCACAGCCAAAACATTCCTTCTCTGTGCAGTGTGTATAAAGGAGCAGGACCTCAAACCGAGTCATGGAAACTCTATGCTGACTCCATGGTGTGGGAGCAATACACATTGCTGGCTTTGGGCAGCACCCAGCGGGGGCTCACCCACGTGCCCCAGCCCCACACATGGGGGGCAGGCAGGCGGGGACTGGCTGTGCTACAGGTAAAGCTGGTGGGATCCGGGGGAAAAGATAAGAAACAGTTTATGATTTATAAATGCTCCTCAGGTCAGTTCTGCTTTGTGATATAGGATCCCATCTCTGCTCCCCACTCCCCAGCTCCTTCACCTGGCTGCTGGCAGTAGGAGCTCTGCTCCTCGTGGGTTTTGTTCCATTGGCAGCGAGTGTCATTTCTAACTCAGATTGCTTCCATTTTTACAAGGATGAGTTTCATCGGCTTCTGCAGAGACATCTCTGAGCTATCTGTGCAAGAGGAAACTCCACACCTTCAGCAAGAGGTTTGTCAGCTGATATGAGCTGCAGGGCACACCCCTGCTTCCCCTCCCCTCTCCTATCCCTCCTGTCTGAGGGTGGCAGTTAAACTCCTGAGCTGCACGGAGATATGTGCTCATTCTCTCCACTGTGCTGACTTTTTCCATGGTGTAAAATGCATATCTGAAGAAAAGGAAAAGGCAAATGGAATGAGTCTGGTGTGAATGTAGGAGGTGATAAATGAGCAGAGAAGCAAGTCAGCAAAAGGAAGAAGGCTGATCCAATGCAATGCTGTGTACAGAGCTGTGTCATGTGGCTTCCTCATTTACACCACGCAGACATCACTGCAGCCATTGCTCTGCTCAGGAACCTCGCCTCCCCTCCGTGGGACGATGAATGTCCACAATCTTGGGAGCAAAAGTCACCTTCTGTGCCCAGAGCTGTGAGATGGAGTGCACTCAGGCCTGTACAAAATGTGTAACTTCCTCCAGCACTTCTGCTGCAGAGATTGGCAGATCGCTGAGTGCCAGTGCTGGAGTTAGCACTGCTTATCTGCACCTCATTTACACTGAATCCTGCGTGGGGAACTTCCTAACTCCTGAACTGTCCTATGAAGCCACAGCCCCACCATCTTATAAGAGCATCAGGAATAAATAAGGTCTGCTCCTCTGGGACTTAATGAGGGGACACCATTTCCACCATAGCCTGGTTAAATGAGCTGAACTGCTGCCCTAACTGAAGGAGGGCAGCATTCACGTTGGCAGCTTGTGGCATTCTCACCTCACCAGGAGATGCCACTTTAACTGCCATGGCTCTGAGCTCTGCTGAGCCTGGTGTCAGCACACCTTGCTGGATGCAGATGACTGCAAGGGTTTAACGCTCACTTCCTCACTCCTCTAACAAAAAACTTCTGTGATTACTGACTACAAAAACTGTTTCAAGAATTTTATTCTTAGAAATTCCTCTCCCAACGTTTATGTTACCATGTCTGATCTGTCTGCATGCTGCCTTGCAGCTGATCTAGCAGGGGCAGCTACAAGAATTGTGTACAAACTACAGCAAGCCTCATGCTAAAAATAATTGCTGTCTTTACTGATGCACACAAAATAAATGCTTCCATTCACTCTGGGAAAGGAATGCTTTGCTCTTCCCTCTGTAAGAGATGTGCTTTGGAGAAATCCTTTCCTTTGCACCATTTCTTTGAGTTGCCAATGCAAGAAGAAATGTCTGCAGAGAGCACATTGTTGGTTCTCTGGGTGTGCAGTGCTGGCTCGAGGAAACATACGGATTCATATTTTGTTTTAGATTTTGGGTTAGTCACTGTCATGTGATTGGAAGGTCTTCAGGCTGAATTAGGCATAGAATCATTTTATATGAACAGTCACATTTCTTAGTGCTGGTTTTGTAAAGGCTTCTAGCATTTTACTCACTTAGCTTTCCTTTACCTCTCAGCACAACAGAGGAAATAAGGGATGTCCTTTAGGATAAATGATGGCTGGTTGCTGTTCCTGTTCCAAACACGCAATTTGCTGAGCAGCCGGTGACTAATGCTTCACTTACACTGTTGACAACTATTAGATTGACACTGCTACAGGGATTTATTCTGGGCATATGATAATGACTTGCAGGGTGTGCTGCTTCTTTAGTACTTAAGCAACTGTTTTCACTTCTGGTCTAATTAATTGCATCCAGTTAAAAAGGAGCTCGAATGCTGTTTGTCACTTTCAGTCATTTGACCTTCTAGGAACATTAAATGTGGAGCTTTGTCTGCATCTATACAGCTCTCCTTCACAAGCTGCATGTCATGGATGTTAAAATAATTAACCTACCAGGCCTAATTCCAGTGTGGGGACTTATAGACGTTGAGATGGGACTCTATCTGTACTTGTTTTCTTGCTTAGTGTTCAGTATTTTATAATACCATCCTGTAACAAACTGGGGAATGTTCGCATCAGACAGCTTTTGCAAACTATATTTATAAAGGGATGTTTACATCCTGGACTGGGGAAGCCCATTCCTGCAGTGACCCAAAGGAAATTAAATGTGAGATGAAGACAGTGGAGGCCCTGTGGGGCCTTTCCCTGGCTGTGGTTATGGGAACCAAGGCATCCTTCAGCCTCAGCAGCAGCTCTGAGTGGCCATCCCAGTGCCACCGGCACTGCACCAGTAATGCGCACATGGCCAAACCTCAGCCTTCCTCAGGGGCAGCGCTAATATTCATTTCCAGCACATGTAATTTAGCATCTGTGAAATGGAAACACGTAGAGAAGCATGCGATGAAGACCAAACAAAAACAGCTGTTTCCTCTGAAGTGGAGTGGTAGTGGAGAAGTGTTTCTGAGTTGTTGAAAAAAAGCAGCAGAAAATCGGCCTTCATACCTCAGTGCTCTGCAACGCAAACAGCTCAGTGCATGCATGTCTGGTAGAGGGGTCACTTCAAAGAGCCCAACATTAATGAGACAAAACTGAGGAGTCACAGCTGAAACAAAGCACGAAGGGCCAGTAGTACTCATACCTTGTGCACAAAGCTCACTTCTGTTCAGCTAACATGAAGGAGGTTGCTCCAGAATAAGTTTGCCCTTTGGAAGATAAAACGACATCCTTGTCTCTAGAGAGGGCTGGAGCAGAGAGATAGCAACATCTGGCCATGGGAAATCTTGCATCCCTTCTGCTCAGAGGGAGCGAAGCAAACAAACCCTGAGGTCACAGCAGGGAATGTAAGCTACAGAGAAGTGGCAAAACCCAGCAGTGTCTGGTCTGTGTATCTCTGTTTACCTGAACTAAGAGATCACTTTCTGAAAGGCTACTTCGGATAAAGAAGGAGATCCAGAAGTGCATTTTGAAGGTTTGAGTTGTTTGGAAGTGATTTCATGGGACAGTAATTCACCCTGCGGTGGTGCAGAGTGCACCTGGAGTGCACATCCCATCCTACAAGGCGTGCACGGGGTGCACATCTCTGCTGGCTGACGCTGACCTGGACACATGAAGTTCAGCTAAAATTGGACTGACTGTTTTGTTCTGGAGAGGCTGAAGGTGAGCTGTGAAATGGCTGCAGGGCCGTGACGGGATGTGCCTTTGCTCACTGCTCCACAGGCGCTCTGAGGAGTGGCTCCAAATGCTTTACAGATGCTGTCACTTCACTGCGAGGGATAAATGTTTGCTCGAGATCTCACAAAGAAGTCAACAGAGCGGGACACAAATTCAGGTCTCACAGATGGCGCTGCTGTCAGCCCCGTGGGCCAGCGGACCCCCAGCGCATCTCCACACAATGAGCCAGCCACGTGCCAGCTGCTGATGCTCACAGCTAATAAGCTATCTCAATTAAACACCTGGCTCATTTCAGAATGGCGCTGTACTTGTTTCAGGGGTCAGGCAGCAGCGGCTTAGCACACCGTGTCTGTTTGACAGCCTGATGAAGCGGCAGCCGTGCTTTACTGCTTGCTGAGCACCCACCCCGCTGTGCAGTGGGCACTGCTGGTAACTGCTATGTTAGAATTAAGAATTTGGTTTGACATGGAAACTTGGTTTTGCTTTTCAGTTTGCTTGCTGTTTGATACGTGAATACTTACAGTCCTGATGTAAGTCATGGGGGGTTGGACTCGATGGTCTCTGGAGGTCCCTTTCAACCCCTACAATTCTGCGATTCTGTGACTTTAAAATAGTTTTCTTCTGCATATGTAAAAAAAACCAAACCAAAACCAAACTAAAAGAAAAACCCTCTCAGAAGCAGATACAGGACTCACCGAGATTTGCTGAAAACTTTATCCTGTTCTCCCAGTCAAAATATCTGCTAACTTCAATAATTTTTAGTCACTCCAACAGAAACGACACACCTGAATGCAAACAGATATTCACACATTTCCTTCACAGTGCAGAACTCGAACCAGACCGGCAGAGAAGCATGGACAAACTTGTGCTGTGCAACTGAACCTCTTCTGGCTATGGAAGCCCTTCTTTCCCTGCTGGAGTTTTAGCCAGGAACCCGTGCAGTTCATAGCACTTCAAACCGGAAGCCGCTGTATTTTAAGTAACCTGAAGATATTTTAATGCCAAATTGTGTAGGAGAGAGAACTTGGCAGCTCGTGTTTCTGAAGGACTTGGCACCCAAGACGGTTATCCTGGTATTTCTGCTGATCAGTAAACACAGTGCAATTTGTGTCATAGAGATAATTTGCAATTAAAAACTTATTAACAGAGTTCAATGATAACAAGAGGGATAAAATGCCAAGATGTGGAACTGCTTAATTACGTGAAATAGTTCTACCAAATCAAGGGCTCCGTGGAACATTTTTTCCTCTCTCTAATGAACAATCCGTTCTCACTGAATTCTAATTAGCCTCAATAACATTGATCTGCTCAAGAATTAGCGGCAGACAACGCGAGCTGACTGCGTCCATCCCTTCACCGCCCTCAGGCACAGCCGTGCCATGCAGGTCGCACAGTGCCGCACAATGCCGGTGCCCAGGGCCGTGCAGCAGCTCCCTCTGAGGACAGCAGTGCTACCCGACACACAGCAATCCATCACCGTGCCGAGCACGTCGCCCGTCCCCTCCTTTCAAGCAGATTAAGTGCCTGAGCTTATCCAGACCTGCTTAAAGCCTATTTGATCTCGAAATAGGTCTGAAGAATCCAACAAGAAGAGGCTTGCAGGAGACTTTCTTGTTTAATCACCATTGGGAATATAAGAATTAGAAACTGAAAAACAGAACCCCTTCAGCACATTGCTTCTGCCAAGACTGCAAAGTGCTGAAGTGTATGAAAATGAGAAGATGACAAGGCTCCTGCCCTGCCAAGCCCGAGCTGCTCCCATCCACAGCAAAGAGAAGCAAACAAGAACACCACTTGAGACAGCTCTGGTGAATTTTGGACTACAGACGGCAGAGTCCTCATCCTGTGCCACGTTTCTTCCTCACTCAGGGTCTGAGCGCTGCCCACTCTATTTCTGTGCCCCCCTCAGCAGCTGCAGTCCCTCAGCCCGGCGCCAGGCACACTGCACACCCACTCCTCCCATGCACTTCTGAGAGCACCATCACCTCCCATCACAGCTCCTGCTGTCCCAGAGAGTCCCTGAATTCTCTCCACACCTTTCCTAGAAATCAAAGGCCTCTCCCCGTCAAGTCTTCTGGTGTGTCACCACAAAGAAAGAGAACGCTGTGCTGTACGAGATCGAACTGGAGATGTACTATGCAGACAGCAGGCAGAGGAGAAGCAAGACTTAACTCCCATGCCCCAGTGCACATCCACAGCTGCTCTGCTCCTCAGAGGAGGGCAGAATTAATTAATATTCCAACTGATGAAATTCGACATATCTATCTGCAAAGGGCATAAGCGATTGGTTGTTAATGATGTCCGTGGTAATGAGGTTCAGATTTTAGTGATTTGCTGTGCTGTGCTACATATCCTTAGTGTCTCAGGAAAGTTTTCACTCTGCAGCATGGATTTGCTCTCACAGCCATCTGAAAAGTGCAAAAGGCCATAGAGAAGTGTCTGCAATGGGAATATTTGTGCAGAGGGTCTTCCCCGCATTATTAGCTTGGCCAAGGAGATATTAAATCTTGGACTGAAGCAAAATGAGATCCCATCCCTTTAATGGATTTATTTCAGCCTCCAATAACAGTGTTTCATACTTTAAGCCTTGAAATGAAACAAAGCACTCTCTCTTGATCTACTTTCTCCCACTCCTCCTTGCCAGCCTCTGCTTTTTTTAGTGCACTGAGGCATTAACCCCGTGCAGATTCGCTTGACGTGTCCCAGCAGTGAACAGAAATGAAACACATGCTAAGGAGAAATAGGCTTCAGTGCAAGCAAAATCTGCAAGAAGAGTAGGCTTCTTTGTCTGAGAAACAAAAAGAAAAAAAGAAAAAAGAGTCCCTGGACACGAAACTTGCCACAGGTCAGACCACATTAATGGAGCAGTAAGTGTGGGTAAGTCCCTCTCTGAGGCTGCAGGGGTCACACAACCACACCGTGCAGCCTCCAGCACCACACCATGAGCTCTGCACTGAGCCAGGTGGGCTCCTCCAGGTTCTTCACCTGAGCAGCAGAGGAAGAGCAGGGACTGTCCCCACCATGGCAGCTCCAAGCAGAGCCAGGACTTTTTGCAGCAGGACCGGTCATGACCCCAGCATCATTGTACTTATTTAGAGGGTTTTGCACTTATTTAGAGCGATCATTTCTGTGCATGTCTGTCACGGATGCTATGCCTTCTGCAGCCTGTTCCCACTCCTGGTCAGCTTTCCTTCCCCGTGCACTACTCATCACCCTTCGCAAAACATCTTTCCTAAGTCATCTTCCATGAATCAACCACTTTTTCATTTCTTCTTCCTCTTTAAGTCTCCAGAGATCTTTTCCATTCTCAATTCTACTTTTGGCATCAAATCAAATGGGCAATAGAAGAGACAAATGTTTTTCAGTGCACCCAAACTTCTTTCACACCTGGAAACATGAGGTGAGCTCAATTGCCCTCCCATCAGTACATCCTCACATGGGTGAGTGAAAGTATGCCGATCTCTCAAGTGTTGATGTGTTTGCATTTGTGGAACAGAAGGCACTATAGGAGAGCAATGAGCTCAGTGCCCGGCTCAGGTGTGCACACACCATCACTGCTCTGCTTCAGCCCATCCTGCAGCTGAACATCACAGGTCCTCCTGCTTCACCCATTAAATCACAAAGATTATACTTTAACAGTTGTGGATTCTTCAGCACAAGAAGTGCGTATGCGTGACACATTTTACAGGACATTAAAATGACAAAGGAATCAGGAGGCTCAATAACCTCCAATTACCGTGAAAGAAGGTTAAGTGAGGAGGAGGAACACAGGTCTGGCAAGTTTGCATGCATTTCCCTGACAAATTTAGAAGTGAATTGGGCTCCTCTGAACTCATCCATCAGCAGTGAAGCAAACAGCTTCATGGCCCACTGGCCCAGCACAACATTCCTGGAGACAGCAATTCTGAAAGGCAGCAGTGCTTCATTTTTCTTTTTCCTTTTTCTTTAAGCACACAAACTCACTGTGTGCAAACTGATCATTCAGATATATCCATTTGCAGTGTCAGTGTACACAATACAGCAGCAACTTCTGACACAAAAACAACAGTGCTATCCTCTCAGTTGTTGATATGATAACAACCAAGTACAAAGCAGTCCATCTGAATCCATGTGAATGCATACAATAAATTCCCTTCGCTGCTGTGAGTGCCACCCCACTTTCTCTCGATGGCTGCATGCAGTAGCACTTTCTGGTTGGAGAAGTATGCAGAGCAGATGCTTTTTTCTGCAGCTCTATGCAAATGCTGAGCGCCTGCCTCATCCTCCTCCGGTTCACACATTCTATTTCCCCCATCTCATTCCCCCATCACACCCTCCCCTCCTGGCCATCGTGCAGGGTGGGGCAGTGCAGGGGGACGGGGCTGAACCCTCAGCACACACCCACCTGCATTCACACCCCAGCAGCCTCACATCTGCTCTGGCCAAGTGGCTCTCTGGAGGCATCCGGCTCTTTCAGTGATCCATGATTTCACTTTAACGAAGCATCACATTTCTCAGCCTTGACAAAAAGCCGTTGTGTTTTTTTTGTTGTTTTTTGTTTTTTAATACTGTCTTTGAGGTCTCCCCTGCAAATCCCAGAGCAGAGCTTGCCAGGAGAAAGCTGCAGAGGAGAACTGATGAGAGAATGGAACAGCATTGGGTCTCACAGCCACTTCCCCATCTTCCCCTCATGCTAGATGACAGCACAGGTTCTCACTCCACCTCTGATTTGCTCTCTGCCCCACAGCTCCATCCCCCCATGCCCCAGCACTCGCCTCGCACTACTAGGAGCACCTCATGGCCACGTGTTTGGACGCACATCTCAACCTCCCAGAGCACATGGCAAAAAGAAGGTGCAAAAAACCCCTGTGTGTGTCCTTCCTCGTGGAATTGGGCCCTAATTGCTTACAAGTGTTCACTTATCCGGTGAGTGAAGTAATTAATGACCATGCTAACCACGTTAGGCAGAGCATGGCCAATTACCTGCCGGCTCCTGAGAGCAGCGGTGATGTACTGCAGTCAGCCAATCACAACTCTTGCTGTTTTCTTCTCAGATGCCTAGATTACTGTTAAGCAGCATCATTAGCTAATTACATCCAGAACCAAATCAGAGTCTGAGACATCTTAAATCAGACAGTAACATCAGATAAGTAGCCCAACAAAATATTGCTTTGGAAATTATTGTCATGACTCCAGAATGAAAGTGCATCATAAAGCAAGGGTCCCCTGGCATAGACACGTCTCATAACCTCAGCATTACAGACACACAGGCAACACTCACAGGATTGCACCTTGGGGCAGTGGGCAGGTTTGCCTCATGTGCTTCTAGCTGCACTTTTCTCAGCACAGACAGGAACCATGAATGCAGAATCCGCAGCGCCTGGCAGTGCCATCTCACACATTGCAGCCGCTCCCACTGCCCTCTCCCCCCTGCAGCCCCCCCGGCCCCACCCTGCATAGCAGCTCTGAGGTGTGTTGGGAGCAGGAGGGCCAGCAGTGTGCTGCCAACACGCCAGGTCAGGTGCAGGGCGGCAGCATGAGTTCCACAAACATTTGTCTTCAGCATCGCCCACAGAGAGAATCCTAAATTTAAATGCTGAGCAGTGCTTACAAGGATGTTATAAATTCAGACTCCCACTCTGACACAGTTTCAGACGGGCTAACGTTGAGCTTCCTGCAACTTCAACTCAAACTTCGCCTGCCCTCTCCCTCCCATATATCACTTTTCTCCTCAAGTGCATGTGAGCTGTTTGCTGCCCAGAGAGTGAGCCATCCCCCACCCCAATTGGTATCATGCAGCAAACGTTTGCATTTTGAGGCCTCTCTGCTTCCACATGCACATCATTTTGCAGGAAATTAGGAGATGCATTGCTCATTAAAAGCAGAGGTGCCAGCTAGCTCAGAGTGCCATAGGACCCACAGTGTGCCTCCCACCCTGCTCACAGCCCAGCTCTGGCACAGCCCTGCAGTGCTGCTCAGCACTGTGTGGGTCTCAGCACTGACCCACTCGGGGGCTCCCGGTACTGCTGGAATGCAGCAATCAGTTCCCATCCCTGTGACCGGGGGGCGAACCCTGCACAGATGATTTCATCGGGCTCAGCTCTGTGCGGCCGCCTTCCTCCTGCTCCGGAGGTTTGTTCTCATTCTTGGAAGATTTTGGTTTTTTACTTGTTCAGGCAAAGCCGACACATTTACAGAGCTGTGCAGACTCTTTTCAAAGGTGGGAATGCAGGAGGGCCCCCTGGCGAGTTCTGGCTCTGGGCTGCCCCACGTGCACAGTGCTGAGCGCGGTGCCCCTGGATGGTGTCCAGGATGAGCTCAGCCCGCGGTGCTGAGTGCCGCCTGGCAGCAGTGCTGTGCTGCTGGGGGTGCACAGACAGGGGTGTCACACACAGCGAGGCTTTGGATGAAGCACTCTGCGGGTGGGTGCAGAGCTCCCCTGGGAGTGCCAAAAGGTACCCACATATTTTTGCTGTGTTTTGTGCTGTCTGTCTGTTGTGCTGCCATAGAGCGCAGTGCTTGGTGCTGCTATCGGTGCTTTTGCAAAAGTTCTTCATTGCACATTTCCTTCCAAACCAGCACAAACCAGCTAACACAAACACATGTGGAACACCGCACCGGGCAGGGAAATTCCAAGCACGGCGCTTTCTCACACTTGCCATCATCTTACACATCCCCTTGGCAAGCGGAAGGATATTTTTCAGCACATCTTTCATCTGTCTATTTACTTTAATTAGTGACTATTCCTGGCCATCTCTGAAAGAAGGTATTAAAGTGTAATCCATCAGCAAGGAGAAGTCAGCTCCTCTGAGAGCCTCAGGTCCTGCACTGCTCTGCCTGTGGGTCCCCGTGCTCTGCAGCACAGAGCGGGGCTGTACAGCCCCAGCCCCACTCAGCTCCTCTTCCCGATGCCCTCTGCAGGAACCCGTCGTACATTTCCAGATTTGCAATAGGTACAAACTGTCATTTGCTTTCAAACCCCTTAGGAACCACTTGCTACATAGTAAAAGGTAAATAACTGAAAGCAGTTACATTCTATACTATGTGGGTCAAAGTGCTTCAGAAGTCCAAGCATCCATCTCTCTCATTTTGGCAACCACTAAGATAAAATCTGACCACTGTAACTTTGAAATGACCTTCACCAATCTTCTCAAGATCTCTTAATCTGATGAAGCGTTTTGACCTCTGAGCATTGGATGGATCAGTGCCTTGATGGCATTTGTGTTAATTACTCCTCAAACTCTCACCAAAAGCAAAGAGATCTCAAAATAGCATTCTTAGTCCAAACTTTTCTTCCTTGCAGTAAAAAAACCAAACCACCCTACCTTTGTTGCTGAGCCTTCCCAGATTTTCTCTTCGGGTTGCTTTGCTTTAGGCATTGCTGTTCGCTGTGCTGCTTGCATGTCACCTGAAATGCAAAAATTGAAAGGATTGCTTTAAATTCTTCATTAAAAATTATTTATAAAAACTGTTGAACATATTCATGTCCTCTCTCTTCCCACCAATGGCAAGGACTCTGCCTTTTTATTTCCCTGTAAACATTAGGGGACATCTCTGGACTTTAAATCAAACTTTCTTAATAGAGAGCTTGGTTTTGTTACTCTAAGACATCAATAGCAGGGCATCTTTCCAAGGCTAGTGTAGATTAATATTATTATTACTGTTATTATTATTTTTACCAACTTGTCTGGTGGTTTGGATAGCCACATGACAGGCAATGCAAGGCATTCATAAATTCCCAAACCAGATTGCTCCAGCAAAAACAAAGAAGTAACACTGCCTTTGGTGAGTCAGCTCTAGGAGCAGCATGAGACACCCATGGAGTGACACTGGGCAGCAGCAGTGGGCTCTGCCAGCAGGGGAGGGCTGTGCCTTCTGCTCAGGGAGGGCTGCCAGCAGCCCTGGTGGCTGCTCCTATCTCAGTTACGTTACATGGCCACCTCCTGAGGAGAAGAGAAAGCCCTATACAATTCATTACAAAACCCCCAGCAGGTAATACTGTCTGTGGCAGCATGGCTGCATGGAGGCTGTCACCCTTTCTCTGCTCCTCATCAGCTGTTAGACAGCAGACAGCTGGGAGCTCCCATTTCCATTCCAAACAGAGCGTGACCATGTCTCACAGGGCCACCTCTGTCCAAAACAGTGTAGTGAGAATGGTTCGTGGTCTGTGTCAGCACAGCTCAGCCACAGTGACTGGGGAGGTGGGGGAGCTCATTGGGCCAACCACACACACTGCAACCTGGCAGAGCGACATGACCCTTCCAACACAGCCCCAGCAGCTGCAGCTCTGCCGTCCTGCTCACAGCCACAGAACGAGCTCTTACCAGCATTGCTAATTAATTCCTATTTACCATCCCTTACAACATTCATAGCATCGGCAGACTGGACCTTGGAGGAAATGCTTTTCATTTGGTACGGTCATGTGCACAACACCCAGACATGCTCTGAGGCTGCAGCCATCCTCTCAAATTAATTCTCAGCTCCTGCAGCATAACAGCTCCTCCTGGGGAACAGTGAGCGAGAACCAAAGCAGGAGGATCTGATTGATTACAGCCGGGCTTTATTGCACCGTTTGGAGTCCTAAATACACAGCTCCTGCAGAATGAAGGTGCACAGAGCTCCAAACCGTGAGGTAAAATCTCACAAAGAGCTGTTATGTACTTCTGGCGTTATGCTCATGGTACACATACCTGCTTGTTGTAAAAAAACATTTCCTTATTCTGGTCTGGTGCAACACACACATCCAGCCCCCCTGGCCTGGTCATTCCCAAAGCAACTCTTCCCAGAAGAAGCAGCATTCTCCTCACAGACACCAAACAAAGCAGCAGGTTTCTGGGGTCACAGCTTGCCCATGGATGGAGGACCTGGTGACCCAAACTGCACCACACTTCACCACTGCCTGAACAGCAGAGACGCTTCAGAGTTCTGTCTGATTCTGCTTGGGAGCCTCAACTTTCTCCAAAGAAACGGGGCAAAATAATGCAATGTACATTTTCAGATTTCTCAGCCGGCAATGAGGGAACCCTGGAGGCCACAGTGCAGGTTGTCAAGGGCACAAATTGTTGCAGGACGTGAAAAGTGAACCCAGATCTTCTGGCAAAAATCAGCAGTGCAGATGGCTGCTCCAGAATTCCTGCTGGGGAAAAGAAATGTTACACTTTTAGTATAGTGGTATCTATAACCTTCAGTGCTATATCCATATCAAATCACCTTAACACTAACACATTCAGCCAAAAGGTTTTTTAGCATCGGCACTGCTGAAGGAACGTGAGAGCAGAGAGGACCTTTTCCAGCGCTGGCTGACTCACCCGTGTTCTGCAGCTAAATCTCAGGTTATAAAATGAAAATGGGAGTGCTACAGTAAAACCCCTGCACACGTGGAAGTGATTACATTGCAAGCTTTCCTTGTCATCCAGTGCCAAGAAGGACAAGAAATCCTGCTGCTGGTCTCTGAAAACCCAAAGTCCCCAAATTCATTACTGGAGTCAACAGCGCTCCTTTGAGCACCGTGTGCCATCATTCATTCCTTCGGGCCCCGCCTGGATTTAGTTAATGAAAGTCAAACTCTTAATAAATACCTCTTAAAAGGAAAGAAACTACTAAAGATGGTGTTTCATTTCACTGCAAGCAGTCTCCTCTATTTTTTAAATTGGAAAGTATTTTCACCTGATACTTTGGAAATGAAGTCACGACCTTTAATAATTCCATTCAGACTAAATGCATAAATAGAGTCTGTCCAAGTGCTAACCAGAGCATATCCCATATATCTTGCAGTCATTAATGGCTGATGAATTCAGCTAATAATGTCAGAGAACATTGTCAAGGTTGATGGACCCAAACTTGCCCTTGTTTTGACAGTACTTCTATGGGAGAGGGCTCTTATGGGGAAAGCAATTACCCAAAAGAGATTGGTTAATAGCAGACTTCTCCAAGGCAATTTGGATGGATGGGCAGATGTAGATGTATATAATGGGATTCTTTTTTTATTTTTCTTATAAGAGCACAAATTATGATTCACCCTAATTTCCAGTTCTGGTGATTTGCCAGTATTCAGTGTCATCCAATATCAGTACAGGGCTTTATGACTCCCACGGGGCCATGAGCAATAGAACAGAGAACGTTCATCCAAGGTTTTGTGCTGATCAGTGCTGGCACATCCGAGTGGTGAGGCCAAAGTTGGTGCCAATGTGGCAAAGCTTCTCATTCCCATGCATGGTGTGCGCCCGTTTGTATCACCCATGTCTTTCTGCCTACAATCAGTGTTTTAATGAATCATCACGAGGGTCATTTGCTAAGTGTTTAATACCAAATATAAATAAACGAATGGGTGGGCACCAAGGAGATTGTAAATCAAGAATAACAGAGATGACGCAGTACAAAAGAGAAGCCCAGATGGCAACTCTGAGAAGATGAACTGATGTCTCAGAGAAGACAAGGTGTGAAATTTGGATGCTATGGGCTCAGGTGAGCTGATGGTAGCATGCTGGTATCTGCTAACCAGTCTGTCTATATTTAGTGCGGTGACCTGACTTCAACTAAATGGTCACAGCCCATTAAATTCATCAGGATTTATGCATGTGCCGAGTGCTTCACTGGCTGTAGGCTGTTATTTCACAGCTTTAAATGTAACTAGATACCACTGGCATTGCTAAACCAGGGACTGTGGTCAGAGCATGGACTTTAGAAGTAATTTGTATTAATTTAAAGAAGCTTTAAATTGAGAGAAAATAAAAGAGCCCTGGGAGGGCATCTGGAGGAGCAGAGGCTGTCAGGGTGTGCTGCCTGCATGGCCGTGGCGGAGCACAGGGAAGGAAAGCATGCAGGAGAAAAATTCTGAAGTACTTCTTTTCCACTTCAGAGTCACAAATGTTGATTATTTTGCTCTTATGTTCTAGGAGGAAATAAATCTCCAAAAGGTGCCACTTCACTCCTTTTTCTTTTTTCCTTCCCTGCATGTAGGTATAAAAACAAAGTGTAAAGCTGCAAGTACAGCCACGCTGTGCCCCAGCACCCCTCCAGCAGAGCACAGCCACCCACCGGGCTCCTGTAGGGACCAACCATTGCTCCTGAGCCACCATCAGCACCTGGCATGAAGCAGAGACCAGAACACATCTGCTGTGGGCATGGCTCCCATTGCTCCCACAGCAAAGGGTGCAGTGCTGATGGGGGTGAAGCATTCCAGCCCACTTACACACAGATCGCTGTCAGATAACCACCATGTCCAGCCACTGTGCTCATCCCAGCATGTTTCCCTGCTCCCAGCAGAAGAAACCACACCAGTGAAGAGACCAGCCCAAAGTTATCTGCAGCCCCTTCCAGCTACACCAGTTTCTCCTTGCTGTTGCCTTGAAGCCAATGGATGAGAGCAAACCAAAGTGTTCATGGACATCCTGACTGCAGCTGCCAGAATTCAGAAATTAGGAATCTTTCAGAAACTCAGTGCCTCCAAACCCCCCAGCCAGAGGGCCTGCTGTGGCCATGAGCCCCTTCCTAGGAGCTACAGTCTTTCCCATTTACTCTCCTCCTGAAGACAAAGCAAAGCAAATCAAACTCAGTTCTCAAAGCACTAGCAAAGCAGTATGTACAACGCCGTGAGGAGCTCCACCGCTGCAGAGAGCTGCTACCGGAGTTTTGTGGCACCTGCTCAACCCTGCATGGCTACAAAGTGCACTTCCATACATCAGTAACCATTTAAGACACTTCTTTGAACTGGTAACAGTTAAATCGTTAAACTGCATGTAACTCTGCTCCCTTGGTAGCAGTAACCATTATTGTGGCAGGGGAGTAACTTCGGGTTTACATGAACACAGCTGGGATTGAGCCCAGCGCTGCTTCCCAGCCCCCAATTGTGCACCGTACTTCAAATCTGTTCCTAAATCTGCAGTGCGTACAGTCAGGAACATTGGTCATTTAAGAGACAAGAAAGATAAACACAAAAACTGAACACATGTAGATGCTTGGGCCACCGGGAATACAATTCTCCAATTAAGATATTAATAAATGCAGAATATCCCCCTCCTTAATTAATTGGTTAAGCAAACAGTGAGACTAGGTGAAATACTTCCCTGATTATTTAACACAGAGCAAAATCAAGCAGGTTGACTGAATAACAATTCCTCACTTAACATACAATGAAGAACATTTGAGTTTTAATTAATCCTTATTGGCGCTGCAGTAACTTCCATGGAGAATCTATTCTGACTCATTTCATAGGCAGGCGCTTCAAGTTGAGGTAATTTCAACGTTTGGTGTCCAATATAAATCTACTTATTAAAACTGATAGAAATACATGGGATTAAAATCAGATCCAAAGGGTAAGCACACTCGGGGAGTCACGACTCCGCACAGCATCGCTGCTGGTGGCAGAACACAGCACTGCTGGATCCCAAAGTGGGGTTGGATTTTTGTCATTGTGCTTTTGGGGCTAAACCTCTCCCTGTAGGCTGAGGCATGCTGTGCCACGTGCACTGTGATGTGCTGCAGATGCTGGCTTAGGGCTGGCAGCCCTGCTCTGCAAACAGCGGCACTATGCAGCCTCCTCCAGCCCTGCGAGGAACTTATAACACTTAATCCACTTAACTAATAGGCTTCTGCAGGAGTTTATTTAAAAGTCATCTACATTTAATGGAGTTCACTATTTTAAAAGAGGCAGATAATTTTCTATTGTATTCCTCCCAGAACACCTCTGGCTTTGGGGCTGACATCTGCTGACCTTTCTGACTCAGGAGCTCTCTTCAGGGGACCATGAAGGGGAGCTAAAGATAGCAGAGCTATTTCCAGCAGCACTGCACTCCCAGGGAGCCCTGTGACTCCACTAGAAAAAAAAAGAGAGATGACTGATGTAAGGCTGGGGTTTCCCATGAGCTCTGTGGGACCCATTCTGCCACCAAACACCTGGCCATGAGGGAGCAAACCCACTATCAAGTGACCAACACCAAACACCTTGTGTTTCTGTTTCCTGTTGGCATGGACACAGGTGGTGGAATGGATCAACCATTTTCACATGCTTAATGACAGCACTCCATTTTACAGGACTGGATAATAATTATTTTAAAGTACCTTTCTAATGATGTATAACTCAATAAGTAGATGCTTTTTAATGAAAAACACAACTTTTTTCTTTCTATTGTGCTGCTTCACAATTCTCATATCAGTTTTTGAGAGTTGTACATCACAGAGGTAACAAAATACCTCACCAGCTCACAGCTGTGATATGCTGCACTGCTGCTCTGCCCCATAGACAGCACCATGCAGACACTGGGTAGGGCTGAGGGTGCCTGGACATTGCTTTGTTCCTCCAGCACAGCAAGGTGAGTGATCTCTCCCTGCTGACATGCTGAGGATTTTTCTGTTTCTCTTGGCTCTGATCTTACATTATTACCATAAGTTCACTCAGGGCTAAGCCATGCTCAAACAATTCAGTAGTGAGCTAAATTCATAACAACACACCATGCTAAATTCATAATCAAATGTAGAATGGTCAACAGAACAGGAGAGAAGGGCTTGAGCATGGGCACAGAGCAGAGCATGGCACAGAGTGGAGTACAAATGCAGAGCAATGCACCAGCAGGCAGCAAGGAGCCAGCAGTGATGTCCCCGGGCAAAAGCCTGTTTCTCAATTCAGGGCCCTCTCCTCACTGTTAGGACACATTCCTTCAGTTACAGGGATCCCCTGTAATAGCCTTTTCAGACCAAGTCTGACACTCTGTCTTGCAGAACTGCTGGCAGCCATAGTTGCCAATGGCAGGAGGTGGTCTTAAAGAGGAATCTAAGCAAGAGGCCAGGCCAAGGCTGCCCACTGGGTTTTGCATTGCCCCTGAAAAATGGCCATGGAAGCTCAGCCCTCCCTCTGCTTGAGATGAATGGCACTGAGGGAAAGCAACAGAGCCAGGTGGGTTTCAGTCCACTTGTTCCATATGAGGCTCCATGTTTGCACAGCTGTGGGTCTTTGCTAAATGTGAGCACTTTCTGAGGGGCTCAGCATTTTCACCTCACCCATTTTTTTTCTTTTTCTTTCAGGAAACCCAATGCCCAAATGGGAAAGCTGAAAATACATCAGCAGCAGGAAACAGAAACGTATGGATCAAGTCACCCTTTGGAAAAAAGGGGGGTTTTCATACAAGAAATGCCACAGCAGACCCTTTTTCTTCCAGGGGCATGCTTGCATTACAAATGAACAAACCTGTCTCTCCATCAAATGTCCACCAGAGGAACATTGCATCCAGAAGGCATGCTCATCTAGATGGCTCTCAGCAGCAAACCCAACTGGCCACAGTGCAAGCCCCAGAGCAGCTGCAAAGCTGTCAGCACAGCTCGATGTGAAGCCTGAGCCACAGCCGAAGTGCAGTCCCTGTGCTGGTGATGGTGGTACAAGGAGGGGAACAGGAGCACAGAGCCATGTGGTCACAGCCTTCTGGACAGCTTCTCCAGCAATGTGATTACAGCACTGACTGAGCTCATGAATTTCTAATGCCATGATTATGGCTGGCAGCAGGACTATGGAAACCTTCCCAAGAAAGCTTGAACTTAGTTATTACACATTATTAAGAGCCCTGCTATACTAAAAAGAGAGCTGTGTGAACGTGTCTGCAAGCAGCAAAGCATTTGACATCTGTCCTTGACTATTACTTCAAGCACGAGAATATTTACTGGCATTTCTGGGAACATAAAGGCTGTAGGACAGGAGGCCTGAGCAGCAGGGTTGGCAGAGGACTTCTGTCCAGGTTGCTCCACAGCCAGCAACACATCGCTCCCAGCCTGCAGCACAGTGGTTGGAAAGTGCAGCACAGAGGCATCCTCCCCAGCAGCCACAGCCCTCCTGGGGGAGACAGCGCTGTGTTGTGACATCATGTCAGAGCTGTGGAGGTCTCCCAGCATCAGTCAGGACCAGGTGAAGGTGGGAGCAGCATCAGAACACAGAGAAATAACTGGGGATCTGCAGACCACAAGTCATGCCCCATGAACTCAGGGTTCCAAAGAGGACAAGATCAAATCTTTGTACTCAGTCATGTACTCATGTTCATGAGGAGGAATAAATGCTCCACAGTTTTCAGAAGTATGAAAAGAAGCTGGGCCCAGGCTCAGCAGGACCTGCTCCTGCTTGCCAAGGGGTCACGTCGGTCAGGAGAGATTTATCTCCATCCATAAACATTCCAGATAATGTGAAGCAGCTCATGGGGAGGATCCCTGCCTATTTGCATCCCGCAGCAGAGCTGCATTCCTGCGAATCCTGCCTGTAATGATGCAGCTCTTTGCGTGACCAGAAATCATAAAGAGCTCCACAACGGGGCAGACAGGCACCACACCAGCAGCATGCTTTATGTCCTGCTCTAAGGGAGAAGGGAGTCTGTGTCTGGAACATCTCTGTCTGTCTGCCCAGCACTCTGATCCCAGCAGAGGACACAGCAATGGAGCTCAGTGCTGGGCACACCAAGTGGAACCATGCGCAGCCCCACGAGGGTTTTCTCTTTGCCAAAAGGAGAGCACTTTGTAACGCAGCTGTTTCCAGACCCAGCTCACGCACTGCTCCATTCTGTGCAACAAGAGCTGCTCCACATTAATTCCGGATGTGAAACCTGTTGCTTAGGTGACCGCTCGTAGAGCACAAGCAGCCATGGCTGCATGCTGCGGGCACCAGGAGTGAGCTGTGCACACACAGCAGCTGTGGACCCACACAGCTGAGCTGCCACCCTCACACTGCTATAGGATAACATGCTATTTCCAGGAGCAGATCATAAGGGATTCAATGCTCCAACAAAAATCCCATCTTAAGGAAATAGCTATTGCTTTACTCAAAGGTGTGTAAGGGTCTTATTGCAACTTCTGCGGGTTTCCATGAGCGGAGGTATTTGTGGCAGCTGCATATATTATAGAAACAACTGGAGATACGGCCATACTAAATCTGAGAAATCACGTTTGACCCAGGTTTGAATCCCAGCCATCAAATTTAATTACTGCATTCAATTTATCTCTGTGGCCTCCCCAGCATCTGTGCCACGAGCTGTATGGTTTGCATGTGGATAGAAGTGGGGGTTTTGCATACTGTTCAGCAGAAGATTAAATTATCAACCTCTAGTTCTGGCAACATATCAGAGCATGACTCTTTGTTTCCTATCCTTTTTCCCCTATTCTTTGCAATGCCACTCTGGGGCAAAGCACGCACACAGCTGTCCCAGTGCACACAGACATGAGCCTTCCCTCGTGAAGCATGAAGAGAAAACATTCAGAACAAGGAGATAAGCGAAGAGGGGTTGCCACATCCTTTAGTTACGTTTAATATTTCTGCACAGTCGAGAAACTGTGAGGAAAGAAACAGCAACTGAGTTCTGGCAACCACCACTGCTGCTGCGCCCATTTACAACATATCGCTCCATCTCCAACCTCATTTACTTAAAGCTCTTGTTCTTGTGCTGCTGGTGCACACACTATCTCTCTCATCACACTATCTCTCTCTCATCAACATGTGGGACTTCTTTCAGTGGCTTACAACCCAGAAATTACTCAGTTTTCTCAGCTTCCCTTCCCAGCATCTTGCCCTGTAACACAGCAGTAGCAGCAGCATCCCACTCACAGCAGGCAGCTGCTGCAAATATCCACAGAAACAACATCCAGGAGCAGAGTCCTTTGGTAAATGGAATGGAATGACTCATGCCTCTTAAAGCTAAAAAAAATTCAAGAGGAAAATAAATTAAACACCTACTCAGGAATTAGGAGGTTTAAGGCGCTAACAAACAAAGCCCACAACACATGTTGGCTGAGCTCCGGTCCCAGGCAGACAGCACAGCCAGGTCATGTCCCACCCGGGTCTGAAGTCCTTCTCCTCCCCACACAGAGCTCGCAGGAGCTCCTGATTCCATAGACAGTAGAGCTCTGCCCTTGGATTTGTAGTCTTTGGCTTTTCCTTCCATCAGGTGCCCATGCCACCTTCAGCCTCCTCAGGGAGGGAGCACTGCAGCCACAGCATGTGCTCTGGAAGCTCTCCCTTTGATCTGTGTCCATCTGAACACTGCTGGGTGTCTTTGGCAGCTGCCCATCCTGCTGCTGGAAGCTGCAGCACGCTTGTGTCCTCCCAGCTGTCTCCACAGCATCCAGGATTGTGCAGACTACTCGTGTTCCCCACCAGCCATTCAGGCCGGAAAGCCATTATCTATTCACATGTTCCCAGAAACAATAACAGAAGAAATTCCACACTCCTTGTTCCCATAATCTCCTCCATACCTGGTTTACATCCAAAGTTTCTTAATGCAGGATTGTTTGGGACTCAGATGCCTGGCCATGCTCTCTGTGCTCTCTTCCTTTCTTAGTTTTCCAACACTGCACATTCTGAAAGCACCTCTGAGCACTGAGACAATGTTATTATTGACTGCAGCCCAGGTTCCTCAATGGAACTGGTCACCCTAAACGCCACTAGCGTAGCTGGGTAGGTCAGGCGGGATTCCTTTCCCTCTTCGCATTGACTTCACATTGGCTTACACCAAATTCCATCTGCCCTTTTGTCTCAGAGTCATTTGGCACTATGAGGACCTTCTGCAGTGACCTGCAGGCAACTCAGTGCTGTCCCATCCACAGTGTGCACACCCTGCAATCCTCCCTGCTGCGGTGCTTAAAGTCTCTGCCCCATGGCTGCAGTGGGAAATGCACACCGTGCAGATCCACACCTCTCCTGACAATGTCATGTCATTCAATAGACCTTACATCACCACGGCTAAAATAGTTTTGTGACTGGGCAAACGCAGTGCCTTAAAGTTAATGAAATGATTGCATAAATTTTATCCCTTATTAGATTTCTTCCACCTTCAATGGTTTTACCTCCCCAGCAAGACATGCCCCTTAAACCTCACCGCATTCTTCTGGCAACACTCACAATCAAATATAGATTGCTTTCTTCATGCTCTGTACATCTATGACATCTCCTAAGGACAGCGTTGCCCTGCCCTGCCCCAGCTGCAGTAACCCCAAACCCAGCGGCAATGCCCTCACCTCCCAGCGTGAGTACAGACCCAAGGACAGCCCAGGGAGGTGCTGGGGTAGGTGAGAAGGGCTGGTATGGAGCACATAGACCATAGGCAGCACAGGGCCTACGGCCCTTTGCTTTGCCCCTGTGACAGGCACAGAAGGATTATTCTTGTTTTACAACTGGATTATAGAGCCCAAAATGAATTTGTGTCATGCTAATCCAAAAGGGAACACTTACAAGTAGGCTTTGAGCAAAATTGGATGCCTCCGAGTAGGTTAACAGAGATGATTCATTATAGAGTAATTGGAGAGTATGGGAACATCTTTGGCTAAATATTTTATTCCAGCTGAGACTTTAATCAAGTTTCTAAGGATTGCCTCCTAAGGCTTCACAAACTGCTAAAAAGATTTGCATAGGTAAAAACCGCTGCACTGAAAGCCATCAATAATGTAAATTAAAATGTTCGTTCTTAGCTTCTAATTTTTTGGTAGAAGTAAATAGAATGCTGAGCTTAAGTGTTGGGAAAAAAATCGATGTAAGAGGTGAATAACAGAAAGACAGCAATTTGAACATAGAACTCAGAAGCACAAAGCGGGCCACTCGTGTCAATAGCGATTTCAGATCAAGCCAGCGGAGGTCTGATTTCTACCATTCTGACTAAGTTCCAATTGTTTTGAACGAACAGAACATGTTCTTAGCATTGAAGGTGAAGGTGAGCTAATGCCTGCGAATGCCACAAAAAAAAGGTATATAAATCAATGAATAATAATGATAAAGCTTAACATTTACTTAGCCCTCCACAACAGCACACAGCCTGCAGCTCAGTGACACTGCCCTGCTGCGCCCTCCCTTTCCCCTCCTCCAAGACTCCAAAGCACTGTGAAAAGTCTGAAATGAAGATCAGTTCCTCATCTCTAAAGCCATTTTCAAACATTAATATTTCATTCTAAATATTGATCAATCTCAGAACAGCGAGAGCAGCCAGGGTGAGCACTGCCCTGGGCCGGGCATGGGGACAGTGAGGGCTGTGCTACTGGGATATGGGAGCTCCTGTGCCATCCATGGGCTCTCAGGGCACTGGGAGTGGTGGCTGTGTCCCTCACAGCCTCATGGTGTTGGCTGTGGGATCTGCCTGTTCAGCATACAGCACATCACACCACTCCATTCAAAGGAAAACGCTCTCAGTCTGGCTCTTCTCACTTGTAAATTATTTACACAAAGATATCGGTTGCAAACAATGCCGAGCAAAAAACAAAAAAAAAACATTTGGACATATGGATCTGAGAATGACCTCATCCTGAATTCACAGGGTGAAGCCAAACTGTCCTTCAGAGAGGAAGAGCAAAAAGACAGAGAAACCTGACCAGGTCCAAACCCAACCCAAGCCAGCAGGAGCAGCTCTGCAGTCACCTGCAGCACAGAAATCCGCCTCACAAGGGATGCGCCCCATGGATGGGCACTGCTGCCATCAGGAGCAGAACACACTGTTTGCCTTCAGAGAACACAGACACAGCTCTCCATGTTCTCTTCATGGCTATTTTTCTCAGAAAAGTTTGAATCCTGCACAGGTTTTAGATGTGAAATGCAGAATTACTTCCCCAGAACTGAATCATTGGCTTTTATAGATCCAGTAGCAACACTTTAAAATAATGACCAAGCCATTATTCATTCCCGTGACATTTGTTTCAATAACATTAATCAGAATGAACTCATTTGGTATTAATGCAGGTGTCGCCTAGCCTCCTAGAGAATTCCTAGGGCATTCATTAGCCAGGCTATTATTTTTATTATTTTCCTGCAATGTGTGTGCTGGGGAGGGGCAGGCCTGGCAGAGCTTGGGAGGAGCTCTCTGTGTGCCCAGAGAACAGCTACAGAGCAGTTCCCAGAGGGTCAGTGCTCTCTGCCCTCATCTCTGGGGCAGTGGGGCCAGGACCCAGCTCTCAGTGCAGCCCTCTGCTGCCCTGCACTGTGGGGCACCACCTGATGGGTTTTGTAGCTGTGCTTTCACAGCTGCTCTCCGCGGGCTTGGACGTGCTGCCAAGAGACTGCAAAGTGATGCCAAGCCATGCAGCTCTGCAGGGAGCTGGGAAGGAGCCTCTGCCTTCTTTGGGCTACATTTTAATCAAGCACGTCCTGTGGAATCAGAGCTGTAAGATGTTATCCTAAGGATATGCCCATGTGCTTCATATCCATTCTCTCCAAGAGATAAGCACTGCAGCTGACCTGTGCTCCTCGCTCCCCAATCCAAACACTGCCTCATCCATAAATATTTGTGTTGCAGAGTTCCTCGCACTACCAGGAGTGAGCAGGAAGGAAAAACACTCACCAGAGCCTGAAGATGATGGCTGGGAGCTGCGGGAGAGAAACCTGCTCTGCGGGGAGAGCATTTCTGCCCTCAGGGGAAAGCAGCCACAGCCATTGTACAAGGAAAAGCTCTTCATCTTGCAGCAATGCAGCAAAAGGCTGACTGCCAACCAGCTAAAACATACATGTGAAAAGAAGGCAGGCAGCAGACTTGTCCATGGTGAGAACCTCAATTCTGGCAGTTACCAAAGCACGTTCATGGCAGCAGAAACACACACTGTGGCCTCTGCAGTTGTGGAATTAATGTAGCACAGACAGCACCTTTACAGCATACTTTCTATTGTCTTAGACAGTTTACAATCAGAATATTTTCAGTTTCATACTCCAAACCTATGCAGAAAGTACTTTCCTATAGTAGCACAATGAATAAGAAGCCCACATAATCCTGGAATGAGTCAGCCTGAACACGACAGATAATAACACCAACTCAGACAGCTCAGGAGTTAGACCACAGCCCGTCCCCTCCACCCCCAGCAGACACCAGAGGGGGTGCTCACTCTGATCCCTATTGCAAGGGAAGGGGCTGCTGTAGGGATGGGAGCAGAGGTGACAGCGTCCCACCGTGCCAGGGGAGGGTCAGTTGGGTACTGGGAAGTGCATCAGGCACCAGCACAGATTGCCCAGAGAGGTGGGGGAAATCACTGTCCCTGGGGGCATTCAGAACAGCGGAGATAGAATACTTAGATGTTGTCTGTTGGCATGGTGGGATTAGTTGGGGTTGGACATGGGGATCAGAGAGGCCTTCTCCAGCCTTCCTGGTACTGCCATCCTACCATGCTTTAGGCACCATGAGAGCCCAGTGATGTCCCTCTGAGGTGGGCTCAGCTGCAAGCAGGGTCCTCCTGCTCAGGCAGAAGTGTGATCCCAGCCATCACCACTCACCTCTCGTATTTTCAGCCTCCCCACCTTGTTCTACCATGTTTTATTACATTACTTTCATAGCACTGCTCTGAGCCTCAGCACTTCGGTTGTTGCAGTGGCTGTGGGCTAACAGCACTCCAGAAGCAAGTATTCCTCTTTCCTTTCCTATGGACCTTCTATTAAACTGTAGCAGTCACCACAAATGCATTAGCAGACATTCCATATACAGACTCATGTTTCAGGGCTTTCAGTTTACATAAGCACTGCTCTACTCTCACCACAGGAAGTTTTATCTCTCAGCGATACTGTATGCACAGACAGAGGACTTGCCCAGCTCTCCTACAGGGCACGTTCACACTCCGTAAAACATGAGGCTCTTTCATTTAGCCCTGAAAAGAGGAATTAATAGCAAAACCCAAACTGGCATCCCACTCACATGCAGCTGCCATCACATACAGATGGTAAATAGAGGAAAAAACAAAGCCTCTCCCCAAAGTTGCTGCAGGACCTCCATCCATATGGGTTCTCCATGTGCACATGTGTTTTGTGGTTGCATCCCACATATATATCCCTGTGAGCTGCAGAAAAATGTCTGAATGTTGGTGATGCTCCTGGCCCCCAAGCCAGCCTGTAGCAATTAGACAGATCAATACAATGGGAAAGGTGTTACAACAAAGGCATGATGACAAAAGGACTGGCACAATAAAAAGGTGTTATAAAGAAAGGAAAGAGGATTGCTTACCCATATCAGAAGTTTCCAGGTTCATAGGGGAAAGCTTCAACAAGGAAGAGATCCTTCTCCAGTGGCAGTCAGCCCTTAAATGAGGTCTAAGAGAGGTGCAGCCAGGCTCCAACCCAGCCAATCTCACAGCTGAATTGCCTTCACCTGTGCTCCCAGGGCTGAGCGGGTCCTTTCCCCATGTGCTCAATCAGTGGTTCAGGCCGTCACTCAGCAGTTCCCAAACACAGCCCCACTGCACCTCCTGTAGGCACGGGCTGCTCAGGACCCAACAACACTGCTTTTTCACTCAGCCTTTCACTGAGGCAGTGGAAGACGATGTAGTAAAGAAAATCTGAGGCATTGAGGGGCAGGGTTTGTGTTCATGTAAGGCACAACTTTGCCTAGGTCTGGGGTGTCCATCTTTTCATGTGGGGGGAACCCCCACTGCCACCACAGGCAGGGCTCCATTTCTCACCTTGGTCCCCAAATGCTCACAGATAATGGGAACTGGAGAATAAGAGCCAAAAGATGTAATGTTTTTCTGAGCTGTAACAGGTTCTGCACAGGTGTGCAGGCCTGACTGTACGGCACTGCACTCCGGGAGAATCTGACACTTTCTGATGAGAAGAAAGAGACAGAGATAATGGAGTATCAAAGCAAGGAAGCACAAAAACACCTGGAAAGGAAGTGTGGAAACGTTTCATTCAAAAACCGTTGAGATGGGATGTACAACACTGCATGAATCCATCATCTCCTCAGTGCCTCCATCCTCTCAGGAATGGCCTTTCAGAAATTATAGTGTGACTGCATGAAGCATTTGGCAGAGCTGCTCTTCACTGCCTGCTGGCTCCGCGCTTCTTCAGTGTTCTCATACGTCACACAGAACTGTCGGTGCCGACTCCATTACTGCTTCAGCTGTGAACGCTTAGCATGGTTAGGGATAGCAGTGCTCCTGCATGAGTGGTAACAAAGTAAAAGCCATGCCTACGTTGTGTAAGCAGGCGTGCCCATGTTATGTAAACGTCCACTGATTTGTAGCTCCTGTTGTTGGGATGTGATGTAAGTTAATGCTTGGACATAAAGCCCTGCACAAGCCTGACACAGAACACATTTTCATTAATATATGCCAAGCAGTGGTTGTTCTGATTGCTGTCACTCAGCTTCGATGATGTGCCATCCCAGCAACACCGCCTGCCTCTCTGCCACAGGCAGACAAAAAATCTTCGTGGTGTCGAGGTGCTTCTACACTAACCAGGCCCAGAAGAGAAAGCCCTATGGAGAAGTTGTTCAGGAATCCTCACAGAGTTTCTGAAGGCAGAGATGAAATTCCAAGAATGAGTAAGTTTTAAAATGCACACTCATATTTAGCAAAGGCATTTGAAATCAATATTTTCCATTACCTCTATAGATGGTGGCATAACGTATGGTAACACTTCGGTTGCTAATATCTTCGAGTCCAATCTATACAGAATACATATTTTTCGTGGTCTGATCGTATTGATTCCTCATTTAGCATACAAACGAGGCTATGAGTTCATTAAAAAAGGGACGAACAGTTGCAGGGTACTTTATTCTTGTCACTCGGGGGCTGAGTTGGATGCAGCAAACTGATGAGTGAATAGCTCATATTCCCATGTGCGTGTGCTTGTCCTTAGAAGCCGCTCACAGCTCCATGCAGGACCTGCTCCAGGCTTCCCCCAGTGCTGCAATGCCCAACGCACAGCTCCAGGCCCCAGAGAGAGCAAGGACACCCCTGTCACACCCCACATGTCCAACTGTCCTCCCAAAGAAGCGTCCTTTGCTTTCTCTCACCAGCTATATTCAGTGAAAATGTAGGAAAAGGTACCACACGCAACGTTCTGAGTGATCTGTGAGGACAATGGAGCAGTACTTCAGCACCAGCACAGAACTGCAGCACAGAGCAGCAGCACAGAGCTCAGAACAGCAGCACAGAGCACAGAGCAGCATGTCATCCTTCCTCTTCTTCCTGTCTGACAATTGCTTTTTTTTCCCCACAGATGGAACTGACCCCGAACAGTTGCAGTTCTGCAGCCAGGAGCTCACTTTCTTTCTCAGGAGCATCCTCAGCCTCTCACCTCAGCACTACACAAAAACCCAACCAACAACACAGCAGGGAAAGCAACCAGCGGAGGGCTGTGGGTATACCTCAGATGGTGCCACAGCGGTTTGCTGGTGCTGTCTGAAGGAGGGGAGCTCTCCTGCTGCTGACATCCACAGAGCTCACATGCGTGGGTTGCAATTGTACTCATTTCGATTCCTGTTTGTATAGCTGGTAATGGAGATGAGTACCTTAGGCTGCATCCAAGGGTGGTTCATGAACAGTGCTCACCAGTGTGAGCAGCAGAGAACATCATCATCAAGTGTGGGTTTCATGTGGGCAATGCAGGAAGCCTGGCGTCCTTCCTGCCAGCATTGTTGGGGAGGGACATGAGGAAAATCAATCTCACAGCTCTGATGTAAATTCCACATAGCTTGGTGCATCGTGATGGGAGGCTGTTCAACAGGCAGCCTTGGGTGAAAGGAAGAAGCTTGCCTTTCATTCATGGAGCAGAGAGCGAGCTGCTGCTGTGTGCTGGCTGAGAAGTGTGCTGTGAGGGGAGGCAGCCTGTGTGCAGGGCCAGGCTCTGCTTGGAAGCTGAACGTGGGTTGAAATATCTCATTCTCTCTGCATTGATATGCTCTCTACGGTCTGATAAATACATGGGTGTCCTTGTTGCTGTGGGGGGAGAGCTGTGGAAACAATGAAGAAGATCAGATGAATTGCCCTGTCCTCCTGCTTTCACAACAGTTACCTTAACTCCTTCTTTCTATACATCATTCTGACTTCCCTTTGCCTTCTGCAGTGTGTTGGTAACTATAATTGCCAATTGTTTTTCAGTGTGAGACAAAGGGACTCAGATGGCTGCAGAAAATTACGGTGCTCTGTGTATTCATGGCATTGAATGTTTTCCTTTTCTTGGATATTTACATGAGTTATTAATTTTATTTTCTTTAGGTATGGAAGTTGGAGCTTCAAAATAATCATTTGGCTTGTTTATTTGCAGAAGATACTCTGATATAATTATTTATAAGAATTGTGAATTGGGAATGATGAATAAACATGTATGACAATTAATAACCTCTTTGTTGAATTCTCTCATGGAAGCAGATGGCCTAGTGATGCATGTAAATAGATCATTTATTTCATTTGGAAATCTGAATGTTGAATAAGAAATCAGGTATTTGCAGCTAAAGGCCTTCCCAAATGTTAAGAAATATTCTGAACAGAATTGGAGAGTGAATGACTCTGCCATACAGAAATAAACCCAAATAAATCCACGTGGAATTACCAGCCTCGTTCAGCACGTGAGCCCAACACGAATGCTCAGAATGAATGGAAGAAAAATGTTCATCTGCCCAAACTTATTAATCATCCACTTTTACATCAGAAGGATGTACTTGCCCTCTCCAGCCACACAAGACGCTGACATGGAACACAAACTTTGCTGGTGGTCACCAACCTGCAGTTCTTACCACAAGTGACAGAGTTGGAAAGAAAGAAGGCAATAACTGAAGAGCAATGAAGGTGTGTTTGTTGGCTCAGGGATATGCCCCCATCAGTACACTGAGGCATGCTTTTAAGATACAGACAACAAGACGCATGTGGCTGACAAGCAAACGGGGCTGCAATGACATGTTTGCAAATAACCACAGCAACAACAGCCCCTGAGACTTCAGGTGCCGTGGGTTAGAGCTGAATTAGAGCACATGCTCTGAGTTCATTGATAAATAAACTCATGGATGCACTGTGGAGCTGATTTTCACTGCTCACTTTAATAGTGGAAAAAAAAATAGATGTGACTGTGACCTTTCCACAGATCAGAGGAACACCAGCACAGTAATTAACTGACTCGGCACAGAATTCAGAGTTTGTTATCACAGTGACCCCAGAAAGGTAATTTTTGTACTGGGTCTGGAAGAGCCGAGTCTCACCTTGCTGATAGCAGCAGAAATCTGCCATCCGTGGGCACAGACCAGGGCCTAATGGTGCAACAGACAGGAGATCTGAGCTCCTGCTGTGCAGCTGAGTGCTGCTGTGCCTGTGAGGAGCCCAGCATCACCCCACACCAGCTCTGCTGCCACGGCTGCATGCCAGGCTGGACATCAGTGTGCGCCCATTGGGAGCATTGTGGGAACCCCGCTGCTCTCCTGCCTGCACCGCCAGGCTGACTTGCCTGGAGGCATGCAAACAGATGTGGGTTTGGATCCTAAGACAGGAAGGAACACGAGAGGTAAGCAACAAGGAAAAATGAAATGAGACACAGTTAACAGCATTAAGATTTGCAGCACCCTTTTGATGACCACAGCTGCCCCAAGACATTGCACTGAGTAAGCCCACATTCTGAGCCCCGCTGGAAGGCGTGCACACTCAGCCCTTTGTGCCCGCAGTGTGATCAGCATGCCATAGTGCTGTGAGGCCATCAGTCAAAAGTCAGCTCTGGTTCAACTGAAGGGCCTTAGGGGTACAGCCTCAGCCAACCCTGCAGCTGGAAGCCAGGGGTGAGTTTAGCACTTGGAGCACTGTGCTGAGCCAGGGGGCACAGGGCACCCCCCAGCAGCTGAGATTTGGTTTTCTTAAGTGGGAAACAGGAAACTGTTCCCATGACTGAAGCTTTTTGAAACCTATCTCCCACTTAGTATTTAAAATCATCCATTTCAGACATATTAACACCTCTCTGCTTTCCCATTGAGCAAAGCTGGCCATGAGTTTATAGCATAGCAACATGCCTGCAGCACACTGAGTTGCCATGGGCATGGTGCACACTGGCTGCCATCTGTCCCAGAGCACAAAGCAGGGTGATGGGAGCTGGGAGTTGCAGGGCTACCCCAGCAGCTGGCTGCAATGGGGCCCTCCTGCAGCAAGGCCAGCGTTCCCAGCCACTCTTGAGCAGGAAGACCAGAGATGAGGAAGTCAGGCAGGAGTGCATTGCTGACACTTCGCACCCACATGGCATGAGGTGCTCCCCTGTGCCCTGTCACCCAATGAACTGCAATGGGTTGTGAAATCCTCACCAGAGTGGGAGCATTAGTACAAACAGGTTTTACTGTAAGCATTAAACCTCCAGTGAAAGCCCTTATAATTCTTTTATGTTCTGTTCCCGACTGTAAATTAGATTATATTACACTTAATGGTTATGGACAGCGTGCAGACTCAGTGGTGTCTCTTTAGGTCATAAAGGCCCACAGTGCAGCTTTCACTCTCCATCCATTTCAGAGGTACAAATTCCTCAGCAATGAGGTGAAAGAAAGAATGGTGGCTCTTAGAGCCACTCACACCAAAAAGCGTTATGAGGTCGTGTACTCACTGCGATCTGTGTAAGCACTGCTGTGCTGAGCTCCTTTAGAACACTGAACTGCCTGGGTTCCTCCAGGCCTTCCACTTCTCACTGCCACACAGTTCATTTTTCAGTTACTAATTCAGGAACCTGCATTTGTTTTGCCACAGAGGCATTTTTCCCCTCCAAATTTCACACTGACGCTGATGAGTGCTGAGCGAGCTGTTTGATGCTCCCCTTTTCCAAAACTACGAAGTTGAAAAATTCAGTTCCCTTGCGTAGTCTGTTCTCCACTGCACTCTGCCTGCATTTAAAGTGAATTTGGTCCCATCAGTGCAGGAAAGGACATCAGTATGAGCTGATGGGCTGAGGTGCAGCCGGCCATCCCTGCAGCAGCACAGCCTGCTGGGAGTAGTGCTGCCTCACTGCCACCCATGTGAGCACTGATGCAGCCAGCCAGGTCCTATCTGCTCTATGGAAACTTCTCACCTGGTCCACCCATGTCCTCAATTACACAGATAGCCCCACGGAAATTAAATGGGAATGTTATGCAGAAGATGAGATTAACGGTTATGCTTTGATTCTGGCAGTACTTGCTGACCTCAGTGAAGACAAAATCCCCGGGTCAGCTCTTGCCCAAGTGTATGCTGCAAGAAACCGTTTGCAAGAGATGAGCAGAGGAGGGGACAGTGGCTGGGCTGGGAGCAAACCCAGGGTCACGGGGCAGCTGCACAGCTGGAAGGGAAGACAAGCCCTCTGCAGCACATTCTAATGTTTTACAGGCTGGATCTCCGTGCTCCACACAGCTCCTTGTCATTTCTTTGGTTCTGGGCCAATGCTATTGAAATCATATCCTCCCTCTGCTTTGTCTCAATTTTTATTGTTTTCTTATGTCCTAAGACTTCACAGACCATTACAGCACTGCCATTTCATCATGTCCACCTTCCCCTCAGCCTGCATACATCACACGTATACAATATTTTATGCACATTACTACAGTATATGTCCAAGATTAATCACGGGGAATGGGCGTAAGTGCCTGACAGGGCTCTCACTAACACAGAACAGCCAATGCTCCCAGCCCTGTGTGTGCTGGGATTATCACTGATTTTCATAGCTATTAACTGAAGAAGGGATATATCAGAAGGTATGTGGTGTTATCTCATTTAACATCGATGTTTGGGAGGGTCTGAAGTCCAGCTGGGATGATAGGAGGCAGCAGCACCAATGGGAATCAGCTCCCATTCAGGCATCGAGCACATGGTTTTAAATGCTAGCATTATTATTTTGACAGCTCCTCAGTTTTGTTTTTAAATTCTCGGAAAGCCTCAGCACACAGACAGAAGCATCTGTTCCTGAGCCAAGAGCTGAGACCTGTCCTGCAGGACGGTCTGGGCAGGAAGAATCCAATACCTGATGTACGACTGATTAACAGAGATGTGTGTCCTGGAGATGAAACCATTCCTCTTTTCTCCCCATCAGCCCACACACATCCAACTAAAACCCATGCTGTTACTGCAAGAGAAAGCTGAACCCATTCACCTGTAGGTATCTCATGTTACCGCTTATCTTTAGTTGTAAAATGTACATTAAAAATAATGCAATGGTGCTTGCAACTGAAGCCTTCATGCTGATGATGGCTTTGCCATGCAGTGGGCTCCCACACGGCTGTAGGCAGGCATGAGAGAATGGCAGCACAGCACAGCCAATGGGAACACTGAGCAGTGCTGGGGTGCTGCTCAGTGTGAACAATAGCAGCAGACAAGTCATTTATCTGTAATTAAACTTCCATGCCTGTGGCACACCTGCCAAGCTCACAGCAGCTGCTTTGCCCGCAACTCCAGGCAGCAAACAGTTACCAGCCTACTGCAACTGCTACAGGAGCACATGCAGCATTTCCTAATTAGCTGCTTTCATAAAATTGATTCACTGCAGGCAGATATGCAATAACCAGGAATTTATGGAGGGCTGCTCTACAGACAGTGCACGTGGCAGCGAAGTTCTTC
Organism: Gallus gallus; assembly: GCF_016699485.2. Lineage (NCBI taxonomy): Eukaryota > Metazoa > Chordata > Aves > Galliformes > Phasianidae > Gallus > Gallus gallus. The sequence continues at coordinate 17,139,098 of NC_052544.1, forward strand.
AGCTGGTGGAACACCGGGGCTGCTGCTCAGGGCACGGCGCTCTGCAGAGCTGCCCATGGGAGCACGTGCCCCATCCAGCAGCTTTCTGTGGCACAGCTGGGTGCTCGCAGCCCCTGCCCCATCCAGCTGCAGCACAGCTGGGCGCTCCCTGGCTGCAGCGCATTGTGCAACATGTGGCTGTTCAAGCCAAACTGTTGGATTCCTTTGCAGCCTCACAGCCAGTTAGTGCTGCTGCAAAGGAAACTGTGTTGTGGGGTCTGTTTTGCAATGCCTGTTTCTTAATTCCTAGCTTGAGCTATCTTCCTGCTTTCTGAAGGACTCCTGTTAAGTCCGGTGCTCTCCAACCAGCACTCAGGCCCTGCTCGTGCTGTTGCACAGCCCCACGGCGCTCCTGGCCCTGTCAGACAGAGCTCCTGCCAAACTGGGACTGCCTGCGCAGCAGCCGGAGCTGGCAGCTGCTGCCTTCAGAGAAACCTCAAGACTTCACAGAGGATTAACGAAGGTGACATTGAGATTGAGCAGCATCTTCACACCATCTGTTCCCTGATGAAGCCCTCCCGAAGGAGCAGGCTCACAGACGGGCTGTGGCTCAGCCCCGCTCCATGTCCCACCATGCCAGGTGTGGGCAGCAGCCAGGATCCAGTGCGGTGCCTCATGTGGCTGCGGGGCCTCCAGGTGCTTTGGCAGCCTCAGAGCAACCTGGCTGCTTAGGCTGGGTTTTGTCAGGCAGAACGTAGAATGACTCTCGCCATTTGAACAGTGCACTCCAAGAAAGCTGTGCAGGCACTGCAGCAGCAAACACTTGGGTTCTGTGTTGCTGCAGGTGCAACCTTCACCTGAGGACACCCTCAGAGTTGTTTTCTGTTCCCGTGCAGGAAGATGCCCAGAGGCAGCCATCCTGCTGTGACTTGAAGACAACCTCGATCTATTTGCCCTGGCCCTGCACCCCCAGCAGCACTTCCCCACTCCTGCCCTGCCTCCTCCACCAGCAGATCTGCTCCAGTATCTGTTGGCATCTCCCTTGGCCCTCTGCATACCTGAAGAAGGACGAAAGCAATCTCTATAAAAGGTGACACAATACAAACCTCCGTCACCAGAGGTCCCCACCTGAGCCCAGGCAGACGTTAAAGATGTGCAGTACATTGTTGCAAGCAGCAGTATGGAGAAAAGCAAAGCAGTTACCAGAATGTAAATGAAGAGCTGAGCTCAGGAGATCCAGCTACCTCAGGGACTATGAATATTCAGGTAAATATGTTGAGCTGAAACATTGAGTCATCGGCAGACACTACATGCACAAAATGTACTCCTGTCTGTTCTGTATTCACTTAAGCAGGCACCGACCAGAGCTCTGACAGCTCTCTGCAACACATCTGTGCCACTGCTCAGGTTTGTTAACCTCCAGGCAGGCTCACTTACTCTGGTATGTTACAGAGCACAGGAGACAACCGACCTGCATGCAGCTCCTCAGTCCACACAGACCCCCAAACCTGGGGATGGAGGGGAGAGGGAGCAGAGATAACACACGTTGCCTTGGACAGAAGGCATGTATTTACCAAAGGTGGTGCTCCTTCAATAATGAGCCCCAAGATTTGCCAGAAATCAAGGATGGGAAGCTGGCCCAAGTGGTGCTCCTGCTCCCAGCTCTGTGTGTGATGCTAAGGCTCAGGAGTGGTGTGCAGCAACGGAACAAAGCTGATACATTTCTGGAATGGTAGAACAGTGGAAAAGCAGGCAAACCAGAGGCAGAGCTCAGCATGGGGGGAGTCTGACAGGCTGAAGTAATGGTCCATAGCAGTTGCTACAAGCATGAAGTAGAAAGAGCAGGAGGAAAGCTGGCCCTCCTGTGTGGCCTGCTGAGAGCAGCTGGCAGCTCAGCTCCAGCAGCACACCATTGTCCAAACCAATTATTTTGAGTTGTATTTCGGTACATTGTCTGATCAGATGGCACCATATATCAGTGACAAACACTGCAGGTTGGGAAGGCTGCTGCCAGGAGCCAACTCCCAGCTGCCTGCACCAGGGCAGAGTGCTGCACCAGGGCAGTGCTGCCCCAGTTCTGGTTTGGTTTCGAGTAGGACCGTGTAGGAGAACGTGACCAGGAGCAGCTCCTGCCCAACCCACACCAACGGTGCCATGTCAGGGCTGCAGAGCTGGGGCAGCTCTGGGTCTCAGTGCTATGGGGACAGGGTCACGCTTTGATCCTGCAGACCTCACACCAGCCAGCACATCGGCACACAGCGGCAGCAGAAGGAGAGAAAACCGCAGCTCTGGTAACACAGCGCTCAGCCGTCAGACCTCCCGCCCATCCCTACTGCTCAGCTTTGGAGCAGTGCTCAGGCTGCAGTTCCAGCTCACTTTGAGCAGAGGCCAACAGAGCTTTGTTACTCCAGGACAGCACCAGGAAGTCAGGCGAGAGAAGCAGGAGGTAAAGATGTGACTCAGATCTTGAAGGGAAAGTGCTTCATCGCTCCATTTAGAGCACATTCCTCCCGGGCCTCTGGCAGCAGCTGCAGTGCAGGCGCAGCAGGGTCCTGGCAGCCTGCATTCCTCCCCACGCCCGGGGCTGGAAGGGGCACTGCTGTTTGTTTTATTTTGGAAATCTGTCTGCTCTTCTCGAAGGGTCGGAGCTACCACATCTCCCAGCGCCACGCTCAGCTTGGAAGCCGCGCACTCGTGGCTGAAGAAATCCCTGTTCCTGAAGGACGTGGCCTTTGCCAACACCAACAAATGGTTTGTGTTTGTTTCAGCAAGCGCTGCCATCTCAGATTTTTAATGTGCTTGTGTACGAGGACCAAAGCTTTCCTTACTGCTGGTGTAGACTCGAGGCAGCCTGTGATCTATTTCTATAGCTTGGCCGCGTTCACTTTGCTCCCAGATCTCGTTTCTGTGGCGTGGAATTTCTCCTTTTGTTCAGCTGCAGCCATACAGCTCCGGCTCTTTCCAAGGCTGCAGAAGGCGTTCAGTCATTCTGTGCTAAATTCCCAATAAGAAAACTTCATCTGCTGCACAAAGCCCATATTGTTCTGGAAGGACATCTTGAGCACTGCATAACCCGAACAATCTGCTGCTGCTTCTCCAAGGGCGCGTCAGCACCCTGTGTGCCGGCTGCCATAGGAAGGCAGCCCAGCACCACCACCAGAGGCAGAGCTGTTCTCCTGGCAGCACCTTCCCACCCAGAGCTCATTGTGCACCAAAAGGTGCTCCCTGCTTTGGGGGAGGAAAAGGGAGATGAGGGGAGGAGGACGGGCTGTGCATTTCGGGTCTATGTAGTGCACACTGGCATTCCTTTAAGTCAGCCACCAGGATCCTAAGAAAGCACTGTTGTTACATTTGACTTCTCATCCCCAAGGCCATTCTGTAATCTTACCAACAAAATGTCTCACAAAGCCCAGTTTACTGCTGCAATATTTTAAGCATATTTTTCAGGAGCAGCAAGTGTGGATGATTAACCTCCAACACCTCTTTGCAACAACTTACAGCAGAACTCATGGTTTGTTTGTTATCAGTTTTGTTATTGATTATTAACGATCACATTAATGAGGAGCTCAGCTCACTTCACTCTGGCTGCACCTGACGTGCTGCTGTACCCACATTCTGCTCCCTGCCCAGGCAACTGCAGTGCTGCCATGGGAAGGGCTGTGAGGCTCCTACAGAGTGAGTTGGGCATCCAGACCGGGGTGCTGCTGCAAGGATTTTAAGGCTCTCAACACATTGCACACAACAGCCTTAACCGTGTGCAACACTCAGTTACATCAGAGGTGATGAGGACAAACGTTGGAGAGCCGCATGCAGATGAAGCACCACTCTGAGCCCAACACCCCTCTGCTGCTCCCCTCGTTGGCCCCATGCATGAAGCCCTGCTGACAGTGATGGTTCCCTGTCCCCACATTGGCTGTCCTCAGCCTGGACAGAAAAGCTTCAGCTTTTTCCAGGGCATTACCCACGGGGCCCATTGAGCTGCAGATGTGCACAGCAATGCAGAGGAGCTCATTTCCAGAGCCAGACCACCTTCTTCCCCTCAGCTGAAAGGAGATGCCCAGGATGCAAGAAGCAACTCCAAGTGAGCCACCTCCTGCCTGGCCCACAGCACCCCCAACTCAGGGCAGCCCCAACTGCAGGGCATCCCAGGCCAACGCCGGGGTTCTGTGCCCAGCTGAGGGCTCTATTGCTGCTGCAGAACAACTTTGTTTGCATGCTGACTTCTTTATAGATTTTTGATATTTCACCCCTATGGAACAAAAGCAAGAGACAAAGCTGAATTGCATAACTTCATTACAAATAATCCTACTCTTTATCTGCAAAGCAGGGTGCAGCAAATCTGTAATATCAACTGTACAGAAACAGCCGTGTTATCTCCAATCTGTGAGCAAGCTGTGCAGCAGCGCTCAGTGAACGCTCGCATTACAGCACACGGGCTCTGCTCACTTCTCTCAGCACCAGGATCCTTACACAGGCAGAGCGGTTTGAGGGGGATAAATAGCAGTGAAGGGAGAAGTTATGAGCAATAAAGCAGTGAGTTTCTGAAATCTTACGCTTACTGACAAATTTTCAGCTATTTCAGGCCTATGGAATACAGAAACCAATGCTGAGGAATTCCAGACTGCAGAAGTGTAACAATAAAAAAAGTTTGTGTTTTTTTTTTTTTTTAAGCACAAACCTGCAACAGAAGAGAAGGGCAAATCCAAGAACGGAGCCCATGCAAATTTCCATTAACTTCAGAAAAACTCAGGACCTGGTCCAGAAGTCAGAGACGCAGCCAAGCAGATGGCCAAGGAAAACAGCACAGCTCGGAACGCCTGCAGCCGTCCAAGCACTGCTTCCAGCACAGCTCCGGGTAGCGCTGGGCTCAAGGAACCTCCTCCCATTTGGCACAAGGGGAGCTTTTTCCTCCCACAGCTGTCTATGGAGATGGCTAGGCTCTTTTTTTTTTTTTTTTTTTTTTAATGTCTAATGTAATGCCTATTAGGTGTTCCCAGTCAGACACCATTTCATTCATTCTTGGGTGGAAATGTGATATAGCAAAACTGTGGTTCATTCACACTACAAGGAGAATACGGGTATTCCTGAGCAGACCTTCACAAGGAGGTGCCCACAGAGCTCCCAGGAGTGCCTCCAAAATGGCGTTTGTAGGACAGGGGAGCAGCGCACAGCAGCATGGAGGTGACGGCGCGTTGCTCCTGGGGGCAGCTCGCCAAAATCGCTCATCAGAAACGTTCCGGAGGTTTCACTTCAGCTTCAGCATTTTCCTTTTAACTTCTTTTCCATAAATACTCACCGAAGGTTTCGAAAGGAGCGCTGCTCACTGCTCAGCGGGTCAGTGTGAAAGAAGCCCTTTTCTGAGATGCTAACCTAGCCGACTTGGAAGAAACATCTCCTTTCTATGAATCGTTTTTGTTTCACAAATGAATATTTTCATACGGAAAAAAGTGGTCGTAATTTTTCCAGACTGCCATGCACAAATGAATGCCACGATTACTTTGGTAATTAGAAACATAACGACCCCTATCATATGTCCACCCCAACACTGCTAGCTGCGCTCTGCTCCTCTGTATTTTCCCCCAGGTTTTAAAAAAATGACAGCCTTATTCTCCTCTGCCCATCCTGAGCAGCTGAGCATACGTGCAATAATGTCCACATTTCCTTTCCCAAACAGTGGGAGGTGAGAACCTCTCACATAACGAATTGAGCCTCGCTGCACCCACCAGGAGCAGAAATAGGGCCAACGCCGTGCGGGTGTGAGCTGAGCACAGCAGGATGGCACTGCTCAGCCCCAAAGCATTGGAGCGCAGCTCTCACCCATGGGACCAATGCGGACATTGCTGCCCTTCCAATCCCAGGGCAGCACACTCCCGCCAGCTCTAACCTGCCGGGCTGCAGCCACCATGAAGTTCTGTATGGCTGCTCAGATTTGTCCCCTTTGTGCCCCCCCCAAATCCCGCAGCCCCACACAGGCTGTGGGTTATTGCTGCTCCGCAGTGCAGCTGGGGGTGATACAGTTTCTGGCCGTATTCCTTTGGGACAGACAGGTGCCAGACAGGTCTAAGCCACTATCAGTCCAGCAGGTAATTGTGTTTCCATGGGCTATGATTCACCTTTCTGCCCACTGCAATCGAATTGGCCGCTCGGGCACCTTCCTGCACGGTGTGGCCATGACCTCAATTCCTCATTCCCTCTCCCAGGGAGCCCTCCGGCTACAAAGCAGGTTTGATGTATGAAGCACCTCCATGTCCCCAGCACATCCAAGTGTCCTGCCATCAGCACGGGCCCAAGGCCATTTCCCTTATTTCCTGACAGATAACTGTGGGTGCGCTTTGAATCCATTCCTCTCACTTTGGGTAATAATTTAATAACGTTATTTATGTGACACTTTTGGCAGAAGCGCCCAACAGGAGGCTGGGAGCAGTGAGGACAGCACAACTTAAAGGCAAAAGTTGGAGAGTTACAAACATACTTTGGTGGATGCTGAACTGCAGAGCTGCACATTGTGCCACTGAGCACTCAGTGCAGCTGCACCAAACACACCAGCAGCATGCTGCTGGGGCAGCCCTGTCCATCTCCATCGTCACTGGTAATTACTGTGATTAACACAGATACCAGAACAGCAATCAGCTCAAACACCCTCCTGAGCCCCCTCTGCCCTGAACTTCAATAGTTCACCTCTGTGGTCAGTTACACTGCATCTTCAGCACCACCTGCAGACTCTCCCAGCAGTTCCAGTAACATTTAATTAACCAAATAATGACACAGCACTCATCAGACTGTTGGCTTTTAAAATAGTTCTAAACATAACACTGTGTTTTCACCAGATCTTCAATTTAGGTCCAAGTGGTTCTCTACATTTTGGTGTGTATTACTGTCCTGCAAGGGCTCTTGGGGATAGAGGTCAGCACATGGAGACACAAGTATTGCTCCAGAGAGCAAACACTCCTCATAGAAAAGACTGATAGAGTAAATAGGGCAATAGTTCAAGCAGCCTCTTGGTTCAGCATAAAACACAAACATTGCAATGCAGCATTAAAATGTCACACTGACTCAAACACGTGGCTCTCTGCCATTCCTTCGGCTGTTGCTGTGGCTGCTCAGTGCTGCGGAGCAGAGCTGCTGTGCTATTAACCTCTTCCTGGTGCACCCTGCGGCGCTTCCTCTTAAAGTCAGCACTGGGCAGCTCTATTAGCCTTGGGCTGGCACTTATTATCAAAGTGCTTTTGGAGATTAAATCTATTAGGATTAAAGTAGCATAGTTGAGGTAAAGTCAGACACCCAGGGACACAGGCTGCCTTCCCAGGCACCTCATACACCTAATGGTCATCCAGTGAAGATGACAAAGTCCTTCTGGACGCAGAGTCCTTGCATGGAAGAGGAGCTGCAAACACCTGTGTAGCAACAACCAGTTGTGCAGCTTGAGTGGATGGAGTGGGAAAGGCAGAGCATTGCTCTCAGGCAGCCCAGGCCATCAGTGTGTGTGTGTGTGTCAATGTGCAGAGGCAAGGTAACTGCTTTCTGTCCCTGGAAGAAGAGCCATTGCCCAGGCTGCTGGCAGGACGAGAGCACCAGGGGGGATCCCTCTGGGCCTCAGAGCCCCAGGGTTTGGGCTCCCAATAAGGAGCAGCCCCATGAGACCGAGTGCTGCTCTCAACCCACACAGACCCTGAGCTCAGGCATCAGCAGCACTTCAGAGAGATGTGGGGAGAACAATCAGGATGGCAAATAAATAGCAAAGACAAATAGAACGGCCAAGCAGGAGGGGGGGCTCTGTGTGCCAGGGGATGCTCAGAGAGCAGAAGGGCTCAACTGCTGTGCCCAACTGCCAGCCTGGGCTGCCCGGATCCCAGAGCTTTGCAGAGCAGCCCCTTGCCTCCACGTTGGCCATTTTTCATGCTCTTGCAATATAAACAGTAATGACTACGAATAAATGTTAGCTTCCAACAACAACCACTGTATGTATGGATTTCATACAGTTTACTTACAGTGTTTTGGTTAAAAGGTCAGAGGAGTGCTCAAATATTTGGAAGAGGCATTAAATTTATAGCACCTAAAAAAAACCTCACAGCACAGTAAACACACGTGCCCTATTGGTGTGTCCATACGTACAGAGAGCAACAGCGCAGCTTTGGCAGCCCGTTTGCTCCGGAACGGAGAGCACCAGCAGCAGCCTCACACCCACAGCTTCACCTCGTGGTGCTTTGGGAACAGCCTCACACCGCGGCACACATTGAGCGAACACACATTTCCCTTTACGTTACCGTTAAATCCACCTCTCACATATACACCGCTCGCCTGCACTCAGCTCTCCTGCAAACCACCCCAGCAGGGGGGCAGGGGACGGACCCAGCCACGGAGCGACCCGGGATGAGGAGGGCAGTGCCCCACGCTCGGCATCCCATCACTTCAGCGGGCACAAAGCGCAGGGAAGGAGGGCGGTCCGCGGTCGCTGTGCACGGGATGGCCCGAGCTGAAGGAGCCGCTCCCCGCGCCGAGCCGCCCCGCAGCGCTGAGTGCCCGGCACGAGGAGCAGCCCCGGGAACGCTTAATGATGATTAACAGAAGGATCGCAGCTGCAGCCAGGCTGTGACATAAAGCTCATCTCTGCGCCCATTCCAAGAATGACTTCAGCTCACTGCTCAAATTCCGGTTTGATCGCAGCACCCGGCGGTGGGGGGGGGGGGGGGCTCCTGAGTGCTCCTTCTGCTAAACCGGAGCCCTAATGCTTACCGGGGTAGAACAGCCACCTTTGGAGAGCCCGTCAAAGCAAGAGTGTGTTTTACCACCGACAAGAGAAAACAATGCGTTCAGCTGCATCACCTCCTGCTACACAGATGTGGTGGAAAAGCAGAGAAGTGAAAGCGCCCAACCTCAGTTTCCAGGAAATGGGGAGTACTGCCAACTCAGGACATCACAGCTGAGCGACACAGATGGATGGAGATCACTGTGAAGTCAGTGGCCCATAACCCCAGTATAGAATTTTAAAGAGCAGCCCAATCATTTTCACTATTCTTCCATACAGCCCCTGGCCCAGAAGCCATACCATCCCTTGGTGTTTGCAGATACAGCCCTACAGCAGCTATTGCTGCTCTCCTGGTTGTTGCCACAAAGCTCAGTTACAGACATTTGCTTGAGGACTGAGGTATCCCAAAGGTTAAACTCCAATTGCTCTTTCTTCAAATGCATTTAATTAATTCAGTTCGACTCCTGGGAAGAACCCCACAGCTCAGCCCCCATCCCCTATAACCCAGCACAGAACTGTGCCATGGCTGAGCTGATGTGAGGGAAGGGGCACCACACTTCTCCTGCAGCACTGCCTGAGGTGCCCAACCGCTCGGGGCTGGCGAGTTTCAGGGAGGAGGAAAGCCTGAAGTTCAGAATTCTTTGCACGGAAGGCTTTTAGGAAAGGAAAAAAAGAAAAGAAAAAAAAAACCACCAACTCCTAATCAAAATAGCATGGTCATTTTGATGTACATCATCTCTTGCTCTTTGGCTTATTTAAGCATTTCAGTTGCCATAACAACAGAAAGCATTTTACTATAAAATAAAGTGAGCCTTTTCCTTAGCGTACATCACAGCCAGCTGCCATCAGCGCAGCAGAGAGCAGGAAGGGCCCCACAGCAATAGGACCCCCAGAATGAGGGCCACAGCCATGGGCACTCCGCTCAGTTCTGGATTTGACCACATCAGAACACACACAAGTGAAGAAAAGAGTTCCTGGGCCAGCTCCCCCTTGCCCTGCTGGGTTTGCTCAGCACAAGGCAGCCCCAGCCCTGCTGCTCCTTGCATTGCAGGGACCACCACGCAGCCCCAGTTCCCCCAGGGGACCCTCCAGTCCCCCCCCAAGCAGTTCCCATCCCTCCAGGGCAGTCCTTACCTGCACCCCGATCTCTGCAGCATACAGCCACCTCAGAAGAAAGCACCTCCCTGGACTGGCAGCACTAATAGTCATAATGGGGAGGGGCAGCCCTGGACAGATAGGGCTCACCTATGCAGATGGATTGCACCTGTTCAGATGGGGCAGAACCTGCAGGCAATCAACTAATTAACGACCCAGCTCACTGACCGGCTCTGTGGCTGTTGCAGTGCAGGGTGCTTCCTAACAGGGATAGTCCTGGTGTCCCAGCACCAGCTGCTCTCCTGCCTCGACTCCTGAGGCCCCAGGCAGCTGAGCTCCTTTAATTGCAGCAGCTGAAAAGAAAGAGTTTCAGTGTAGAAAATACAGTTCTTCTCCAAAGTTATTTGCTCTGCTTGAGAGCTAGCACTCTGCTTTCAGTCTGTTTTTATGTGTCTCTTGGACCTGACATATGGCGTATTAATTATGGCCAGAGGCAATGAAGGAGTGTTATTCCTTTACAAAGAAGATGGAGAAACTCAGTTAAAAATAGATGATAAGGCAGTGCTGTGGGGAATGGGCATTCTGCCTCCATTGGCTTCTGTTTCCCATCGAACGAAGTGGAATTTGCTTGCAGGACGTATGGAATGCGTGCATTACTCAGCACAACGAGGTGTGAGTGGGACACGAGCACGGTGGTGGCAGAGGTCACTGGGGCAGCCCTCAGCATCTCCCCGCTCTCAGCCATTGGCTCTGCCTGGAGGCACTGGGCCAAAAGCCCCATTCTCCTCCCCATCCCTCCTCATTTATCGTTCCACGGAGTCGTTAAGGTCTGTCGGGGGGAGGGGGGACGGCAGCCGCTGTGGGTGCACACACAGGACGGCACGGGCAGTGCTGGACCGAATCAGCTGCGGGGGCACTGCTGACCCTTATTGTCCCGGAAGGGGGAACAGGCGCGTCCTGCTGTCTTTGTTGGAAGACGAACGGAGCTCTCTTTCAAAACTTCAGCTGTGCAGCAAACGTGCACTGCAACTGTAAGCGGTCACAGACCCGAGGGAGGTGTTTCCGTCCCCGGCTCCGAGGTCGCGGAGCGGCCCCGATGCGGCGCTGCGGCTCCGGGCGTCCGTCGGGCTGCGCTCTCTGAGCCGCCGCGTTACCACCGCGCGCCCCGTGCAGAGCCGCGCGCAGAGCGCCACCTGGTGGCCGCGGGAGGGACGGCCGCGAGTCCGGCTCCGAAGCCTCGCGCGGCCCACGGCCCGACCGCCGCGTGCGGCCGACGGGGACAGAGCGCTCGGGGACGAATCGCGTGCTGTGAACGTTCGGGGCGCCTTGGGCAAAGAGAAGAGGCAGGGCGGTCTGGGAGGAGGTTTGGAGCCCTCTGGAACAAGTTCGGGCTCGGCGCTGCCTCTGGGAGAAGTGCAGCGCGGGGTGAAGGGCGCTCTGCCCCGGCGGCCGCCCCACACCGGGGGGTCCGACACCTCCGTGCCGTGTCACGGCGCTCACGCGCGGCGCCGCCCCTCGGGCAGCGGCTCCATCTGCGGTCGGAGGGCTCTGCTCGGTGCTGTCGTTGCTCCAAGAGAGAAGGACCAAGTAGAGCCCGTTTGTTACCACTGCCTGTAAGGCCCCGAATGATTTACTCGTGTCTACATTCGCATTACAGATACATACAGTGCCTGTGCGGGTGGATCCCACAGAAGATGAGTTAAAATACAGCCTGAGAGCAGAGAGAAGTATTGAGAAACCACAGATACATAAATATAACAGTTAAAAAATTTACTGGCTCAGAAAATGATGCAGTTGCACGGCTGATAACGGCATTGATTAACAGCAAGAGATAACGATGCACTTTTGTTCTGGTTTTGTGTTCCCAGCAGAGCGGCGGTGCTGCTGCGGGGATGTGGGCTCAGCTCTGCCTGATGGGGTCACAGTGCAGCGCTGCACGTCTCCGTGCCTCTGTTTCCCCCTCTGTGGCACAGAGGTGATGGTAATTCACCACATTCCTTTTCCCCTGGGTTGGCTAAGACTGGTAAAGAAGGAAAACGTATTTTGTAGGGGGAAGAACTGGGCAGAGCAGATGGATAGCTTTAATCCCTGAAGTCTTGCTGGCTCTCTGAGCTCCACCAGGTGTTGCATCCATGGGCTGCTCTATGCATGAAAGCCAACACTCCTACCAAGACGCACCCACCGAAGGCCCACTGCCCTGCTCATCTCCCGGCTGGAACAGAAACCTGATGGTAACAGAGTGGCTGCAGGGCCCGTGCTGGGCCAGGATGTCAGCTTGTTGCTTTGGGTGACGTTGGTGTGGGCACCCACGCAGAGCCATCAGCGCTGCTGGTTGCAGTTGGGAAGCAGCACTGAGTGCTGTGTGGGGGCAGAAGGATCTGCACAGAGAGATGTGGGCAGCAGCACACCGAGATGCGGAGCTCCATGGGCAGAGAGTTCCCTACACACCGCTGCTGCCCAGTGCCCTCCCCATGGCATCTGCACACAGCAGCTCCTCCGCTCCTTCAGTGGTTGTGCATTAATCAAAGGCTCTGAAATGGAAAGCAGGACCATAGCAACCAGCCTAACACAGCTGGGTGGTATCTAAACACTAAGCCCATGTACATTAGAGTGAAGTGAGTTGTTTGGGGGATTACACTTCAGGTTTCCATGGAAAAACCTCCCCTCAAACGTACTCCCAGCTGAATTACTGTGTAAACCAGAGAGATGTTGCAGAGCTCCAGCACGATGTTTTAGTGGTGCTGTCTGGCTGCCGCCGGCGCTTTACTATTGCAAAATTATTTTAGCTGCCTTTTCTCCGGGGTCCTGAATTCTGCCTATGTTTGCTTTCAGAAATAATGAAAGAACAAGAAATGGCCCCTGTGATTATTCATCATCTGCTGAGCAATCCAGAGCGAAAACAGGCAAACAAACGCTCTGGAGGAAGGGGCTGGGAGAGCTGAATGCAAACACTTCAGGGCTACTTACAGCACGGAGCAGCTCTTCAGAAATGCTGTGCACGCAGAGCGGGCCCTCAGTGCACACAAACAAATTAATCAGAAGGAAACAGCAGAAAACTCCCTTCGAATTAATGAAGCAATTTAACTCGGAGACTGCGGAAGAAAGACGAGAACTGCCGTTGCATTTCTGTAGTGTCAGGTCTGTAATGTATGTTCCTCGTGCTCATGGTTAAAGGGCAATTCATGGCTACAAAGGAAGATTGCCTCTGGGGACACATTTCCCCCTTCTGCAGGGCAGCAGCAGCTCCCTGCTGTGATTAGAGCAGCCCGGGCCATGCACAGAGAGGCACAGCTCTGCACTGGTGAGGAAGTGGACCACAGGACCTAAAATACCTATTAGCACCTCGAGTATTTAAAGCCCTTCAGGATTCCCAGCATATAAAGCTCTGCTGATTTCAGCTGGTGAGAATCACCAGGTCAGAGAAAATTGGTTTTCTCACCGGAGCTGAGCTGCAGGGTAAGAATGGGGCATCGTGCTGCAGAATTACTGCATGATGTACTAACAATGCATATTTTTACATGTTCTCTACAATATTGCTAGGATATCTTAATGACAAATAAGGAAATCTTTGTTTTTAAACACAAGATTTGAAGCCATCTAGCTTGAATGTTTACATGCTACTCAAAATGGGACAATATCCCAATCCCCACCATGCTGCACCAGGGCTGGCACTGCAGGCTGTGCATACCACAAGGATTTACATACATGGAGAAAAGCCAAGAAAATAATCCCGACTGAGCAGTGCTCCTGACACTCATATTTAAACAACTGATTGCCAGGGAATGTATTTTTCCCCTCTCTCTCCCTTTCTCTGCTTTTCATGATTGTTTGTTAAATATATTAAGACATTCCCTTTGCCTCATGCTGGAGCTGAGACCTTCTGCACCTCATTGCCTTTTGCACTTCTCCAACTGAATTGCTGTGTGTTTGCAACAGGTCTTGCTGAAGTGATAGAAGTTACATGCAGAAAAGGTGACCTCGTTCCCTCTGTGTGTGCTTAAATGATGTCACGCATGGGGTGAGCTGCTCAGCAGCACGCTGGGATGGCCAATGGCAGAGCTGACTGCAGTGCTGACACAGGCAGAGCTGCCCCGGCTGACACACACAGGATATGCACATTTTCAGACATAAGCTACAGATTCACTCCAGATCTGAAGCAAAAAGGGTCTGAGGCAGAATTAGGCCTTTTGAGCTCTGTTAAGGCTCAGGCAGAACATTACGACCTCCACACTTATCACACAAGTTAACATCATTTGATTGCTGTGAATTCATTCCCAATTAACAGCGGCGCGAAGGAGTGAAGGATCCAACGAGGTGGGCTCACCCCAATCAATCACTTGGAATTACAGCCTCCCTGGCTCTTGTCAATATGTGTATTTAAAATCCAACACTGCCGCTTTATCCGGATGCGACAGTGAAATCCCAGAGATCGGGGAGCAAAAGGAGAAAGGCCTGTTCAATTAAACCACCCTTAACGCTTAATGCGGACAACATGATCTGACCTGTAACCAAGCAAATAAAATAAACCAGCCTATTGCTTCAGAACCAATATCTCAACCATGTAAACGTATGAATAAATAAGAGGTTTGGATCCAAAAGGTTCTGCAGTCAGATGACTGTGATGTATCTGTGCTGCTCAGTGTCAGCGCTGACGTCTAAAAGTGAATTCTCAGCCTGCGATCAAAACGCCATCACAGGATGGCTGAGGACACCCAGCTGAGATGGAAGGGCTGAGAGTGAGAATCCCAGGGCAGCACAGAGTGGGCAGAGATAATGCCAGAGCCAATGGTGGGTAATCAAGGAGGTGTTCTTGGCTCTGAGTCACCGCTGCTGACATCTGCACTCAGGGCACCATTTTCCCACATCAGATTATGTCTGTACATCCTTTCCCCTTCTTAACTCTTAAGAACAATACAATTGTTGTGGCCTCTTACTCAACTAAAACATAATTACACTACTAATTATTTTAGGGAGATGCATGGCGTTTACATGGAAGGCATTTGTGCACTGCCTCACAGCAGGAGATTGCATTCGTACTGCAGTGCTGAGCTCCAGCCCTGCACAGGGACAGGATGCTGAGCTGCTCCATTTCCCCCTGCCTGCTCCATCTGCCCTCAGCATCAGCTCCACAATCAGCAAACTGCTTTTGGAGTCGATTCATGAACTCAGCCCAGTTAACTCCCAGATTTGCTTAACCAAAGGCTGGCTGCTAAAATCTGTGACCCCGTTTGCAAAGCATGGAGCAAATATTCCTTCAGTATGGAAAGCAAAACAAGAACCTCTTCTCACATATCACATCACCCAAAGCTCCCAAACCCACCACTTTGTTTTTAAGGCTGAAGTAGCCCCAAAATACCTGGCAGTGAAATTGTATGTCTAAAAAGCACTGAGAAGGTTAAAATATGCAGGATCATTTTTGTAATACTTTGGTCTGATTATTTCAGCTTCTCAGTGGTAAATGCCATCTCGGTGGTTGATGACAGTAAGTGAGCCAGCAAAAAGCTGATGCTCATTCTTCAATAAAGACAGTGAAGACCGTACTGCTCACATTGGTGCCACTTCGGGTGCAAAGACTTCAGGGCAGTAAGAAAGTAGAAGGCACTGCAAGTGAAGTAGAGTTCAAAGCGATCTCCATAAGTTGGAGAAATGATCAGAACCGTTCTGAGAGAGTTCAGTAAAGCACACAATCCTGTTTTAAAGAACCGTCAGTGCATACAAACACAGCGGGAAGGCATGGGCTCAGCAGCATTTCTGCAGAAGAGGGTTTGGGGACTGCAGGGCATAGTCAGTCCTTCCGAGAAGGAGAAGAATGACACGGGAAATTAGAGTGAGTTCTCCATTATGTAAGAGGCTGTTGCCAAAAGGAAGTGAATGAGCTGTCTTACATGTCTATTGTGGAGAGCGGAGTAATAACAAAGTGCATTAAAGGAAGGAAGCAGTAGGAAGAAACAAGCCTGACATCACGGCCCATTTTCTACTCACAAAGATAGCAGCAGAGCACCGACGAGGTGTGAGAGGCGGTTGTGTCACATCCCTGCAGCAGACCTGCAGGAAGGGCTTTGGGTCGGCAGGTTGGTGGCCTTTGGGCATCTGGCAGACTTTGGCTCAATGAACCCAGTAGAAGCAGAGTAGCAAGTAACATGACTGCTGGCATTAGCTAAGTGCAGGTGTTGCCTTCTTTAGAGCTCCTCACCTTGTCTGAAGCAATGATGTTTAATTTGGACACAACACGGAGATGAGAAAACCACCCCAAATGTGAACGTCCCCATCTGTGATTTGGTGCAGCACCGCCTGCAGTGCTGAGGAGCTCCGTCAGCTTCTGCTGGCAATTAACATTTGAACCAGCTACTAAAACAACCAAAGATTGACTCGTATTAATAACTATTACATCAGCAAAGCAAAAGGCACTAAACTAATTAAAATCCTCCATTGCCTGTCTTGGCTCTTCAGCGCATGTCTTGATATTAGCACAACATGAGCATCAGCATGTTGGGGTGAGCAGGTTAATGCAGTGAGTTCTGCAGTGTGATTTTCATTTCAGCAGATCGTATCATTTACTGACACAAAAACCCCCTCCAATGTGTTCAGGTCTGCACATTTCAGGGGGCCGGGAGCTGGAGCAGACCTAGCAATAAAGCAACTAACAGGAGAACAACAACAAAAGAACACCTTAAGAGCACTGTGCCCGCAGTTCTCCCCAGCACAAACTGCTGTTTGGCCAATGGCCTGCTGCCATTGATTAGGAAAGCACACAGCTGGCAAATACAGCTGACAGACTTTCAAATTACAAAACTTTCTCCACTTCCAAGCTGTGCCCCAGAGCACCAGGCTGGGAACGCACCCCCAAAGAACCATCTCAGTGTGCTTTGCTGGGATAAAGATGACCGAACACAGCAGGACATGGACAACCACACACGTCCCTTTACATCACCCCTCAAAGGATGCCTCCCTGCCTTGCAGGAGGTCCTCACACCGAGGTGTTCAGGTTTGTAGCTCCTAAATTAGTAACAAAGAACTCTTTACAAACTCTTCTAATCCCACAGACCATGCGTATCAATTGTTTAGTTCTGGAGGGGTGATATTTAGCTGAACTAAAAAAGCCTATTGGTGGGAGGATGCATCATCTCACATGGAGAAAAGGCAGTGCTACAACACAAGCCGTGCCCAGAGCCTGCCTGTACCTCCCAGCAGCTGGGAAGTGAAAAACCATTTCTGCTTTTGCACTGAGTAGAGAAAATGAAGACTTCTACAAGGAATGGGAGGTAGCAAAGATTTCCCATTGCCATGAAGGCTACCCTGCACGCACAGCTCCTCTGCTAATTTCACAGGCCAGGGCTGAAGTGGAGCCCTTGCCTGTGACAAGCAGCAGAAAGCCAAGCACACATCAGCTCTTTGACTGCCTGGGGATGCAGGTGCTAGTGATGGGGCAAATGAAGAGGGGAGACCCGTGTCAGCTGCAAGCCCTGCCTAACAGCACACCAGGCACAGTGCTGCACAGCAGAGGTTACAGGCCCACCCAGTGGAGCTGCTGGAAACAGCAGGCCCAGTTACTGCAGTCACTGCACTCCATCTCTCACAGGAGCTGTAACTTTGAACATGATTTTTAAAAAGCGTTGCCAGCATCCATATTTGAATTCTTTGAGCTGAATAACATGTCAAGAGAATGTAGGATGAAGCAGAGAAAGTTAATACTTGATCTGAAACTAGGTGAGATTTTAACATTAGACAGGGGGAGAGCGTTCAGGCTGATGAAGTCAAAAAAGGCACTTCCACAAGGCAGAGAATTACAGCATGCAGACCTGTCATCCCACGCTATGGCCAGACTCCATAGTCTGAAATGCAACTAACAGTGAAACAAAATTCAGGACAAAATAATATTAGAGAAAAAAAAAATCAATACAATTGATTGTGGATAGGCAATAAACAGGGCCAATGGAATCACATTAACTGATCTATCAGAAAGTTGGGATATTTAAGACCACCAGATTAGGTATGTTTTTATGAAGCTATGAATTAGTGTTTGACATTTTACTCCCAGCCACTCCCATACCCAAGAGCCCATGTAGAAATCAGGGCTAAGCTCTCCACCACGTGATGAAGGACACAAAGCTCCCCTGAAACCAACAGATGAACCCCAGTGCTCCAGCAGAGCACGGCCATGGGTGTGCTTCCCAAACTCAGCAGTCACACTGTTAGTGCTACACTGAAACAAGTGTGTTTTGATGTTTTCCACTGCGCACTTCGCTTCTAGGATGAATATGTTAAACTGTTCTTAATAACTTTTCAGTCACCACACGAGGATATTATCTACAAAATCAGTGCAAGCTTTAAGAAATGAACCATATCCATATACATAAGGTAAACCTAATCAGACAACAAAAATAACAAAGCAGTGTTTGAGTATTAGAACCTGATATGCACAAGAAAGTTTGTGAGCTTCTCTACTTAGTATATTTTATATAAATACATTAATAAATGTACTTACTACATTTCATTTGTAAAGACAATCACTGTAACTTACCTGCAGCAGTACTGGACAGCATGCTGCACCAGCAGGTAATGCTCCTCATTAGACACAGTAAGAACTCTGCACCAGGGCCTGCTCACTCCAAGAGCAGAACTAGGGAGCACAGACTAAAGCATTTCACTAAATAAGTGCAACAGTTCTGTTTAGGATGATAACTTGTAATAAGGTAGCAAAGGAGAAAATTATCAGGGCTCTTGAATTCAATTCTGGAAGAAAATTTAAGGTTTTTTTTTAATCTTATGTGCATGAATTTTAAAATTCATTGCCATAGCCAGTAATAGAACAGCTCAGTGCATTGGTAACTGGTTCTTAATGAGTCTACACTCATTCAGTGTATCCCACAACTCTTTGTAACAGGATAAAGTGGCTCTGGCCAATAAAGTTGGATCTTGTCAGTAACTTCTAGCAGCACTAGGAAGGCATTTTTAGGAGAAGACAAAGAATTGAGGGAAGAGCAAAGAATAATGCATGCTGAAACACACAAAGTGAGACCAACTAAGAGGAATGTCTCATTAAGATGAATGTCTCACTATGTAAAGCAATGGCAGTTTTCCACCAAGCCTGCCTTTGAAGTAAGACCCATTTGCACACAGAGACTTAGTGGGTGCTACCAGAACGCTTCTGATTCAGCTCCAGAGACCAACAGAGAGCTGCACAGACCCGGCAGATTAACATGAGACAAACACCCACCATAAACTCTATGAAATGAAATCCCCTGGATTAAATTGCCAACAAAATGGTAATACTTCATTGGAGCGTTCTCATTTCTAGGGGGGAGTGAAAAAAATCACATCCCTTTCCCGTGAAGAGTTCAGTGTCTACATCCTTTTCTTGCTTATTTTGAGAATTAGGAAGAGCTGACATGCAGACCAAACACCTTTGCTTTCCCACTTCTCACACCTGTAATCTACTTTGTGATAACAGCTGTTTGCAAGAAGTCTCATGTTTCTAAAGTACAATCAAATACTCCTGGCTGAAGCAGGCACCAAATCCACTGACTGAACATACTTTTAAATATTATTTTGCTGCTATATGAAAGTTTATTTTAGTAACTGAAGTTCATTCAAAAATAAAGGTTGGAAGAAGCAAACACCATTTTCAAAATCTAAGGAAAATTTAATCAATGTGCCTTAATTTACTTTTACAGTAACTACAATACTGACAAGCATTTTCAAAATGGTGTTTTTCTTAGAAGTACTTCAAGAGATTACTCTGTCTACTAATTTGTGCACCATTAGGAAAAAACCTCTAGTTGAAGTCTTCAGAAATTCAAGTTAACACAAAGCTACTCAGACACCCAGATGTATTCATATTTCAAGTGTGACAGAATTACAGAAACTTCTAATTTTTAAAGCATCTGTTTTCCAATTCATTATTTCAGTTTCTGACATCCTGAAATACTATCACATCAGATGAACACATAAAGGAGACTAAAGAAATTAAGAGTGTATTTGTTAAAATACAGGAAGTAATTGCATACGTTCCGTGCACCTATAAGAGGGGAGAGAAATAGGTCCTTTATTACTGCAGATTTATCCAAAGAGAATGCCAATCCCACACTGCCTGTGGCTTTGTTAACTTCTGCTAAGAAAAAAATCTTACAGTCTGTAACCCTTCTCCCTCTCCTCTCCTTCACCCCTCCCCTCCCCCCCCCCCCCCCCCATCTTACATAAACAACCAAAAGTTACTTTTCTGAAGATATAGGAATGGGAAAAAAATACATTAACTTGATAAGCATGAACACTTATTAAAGCTATAGACACCTCAAGTCAATTGAGAACAGTATTCAAAGTTCTAAAAAAGTGAACACAAGACATTTGTTTCCATTTTCCAGATGGTTTAAACCTGGTCTAAGTTTGCGATGTCCCCACTATACAGGTGTTTGCAGCTGCTTCTGGTCCAATGAAATATCCCGAGTTGATGTCTTCAGTTTGGCCCACTGGAGTCCAACAATTTGTACAGTCTATTCAGAACACAGAAATGAGAGCAAAGACCCCATACAATAAAGCACAGGGATATGCTACTAGAAGTTGTTGTCCTTCCATTGCTAAGGCAGAAATAAAGATTTTGGAAGCGGAAAAGCTGCACCAGCCAATGATCCCAGCTGTGAGGATAATTCCCATCACTCCCCTGTAAAGATAAAAGTAAAACAAGAACTCATTTATGACTTGTGCATATACTTACAGGAAGTGCAATTGGATCCAACACCTCTTAAAAGCTAATATCCTTTGAATTGACATCCCTCTCTTGCTTTAAGGAAAGCCACACTGATTTCCTTTTGTTTGAAAAAAATCCATTTTGCATCTTAACTTACAATTAGTTTTTAGACATGACAGGTACTAAGATTAATCAGATTCAAAGCTGACTGAAAACAATATCGTTATTTGACTCTGTGCATTTAAAAGCTGTTGACTGACTTAGAAGCAGTATTCCCACCTTTCTTTCTACCTGAAGAGTGTCAATACTTGTAATTTTACACTTACTACAAATTCCTGTCATATCCAAATTACAGGCATCCTCATCACTGAACATCAAGATTTCTTTTAATAGCTGCCTTTATCTCACAGGAGCGGAATCTACAAGTTACAGTTCATGTACTTACTGCAATGAAAATACAATGGCAAAAGTGGAGAGCAGGATCATAGGAAGAAGACAGTATCCAAGGACACTAGCGACACAGCCAAACGAGACACCCGTCATGCTCATCAGGTTCAGGAGACAGAACATCCCTAAGCATCCAATTGCACTTATTCCATACACGTAGCCAAACTGAATTTTGCCAGCCTGAAAGTCAAGCAGAGCAGCGCATGTTAATTACCAGGACAGGCAATGCCCCTCTCAAGAAAAGAAAAAAAAAAGAACATTAACAAAACATTCTCATTTTCCCCATCATCCCTCCAATCCCAACAGCTGTATTAAAATTCAACATGCAGCATCTTCCCACAACCCAAATTCCAGCACACCTATGTACCTCAGGCACTCAAGAAGCATGTTTTTCCTAAGATTACATATTTCAATAAATAGACTTTAATAAAATTGTTACTGTTTGATCTGGGCTGCAAAAGCCTACGAGCTTTCAGCAACCAACTTGTAGTATGCCTCTGAAGATTTCTTGCAATAACAACCTTTGCAGAAGTAACATCTGAAGATTTAAGAAGTTTGGAACTCCTTTATAAATCCATTGAATTCTTTATTTGGGATTTGCAATAGGCTCCGCAGCACTACAGTACAATGTAAATCATAAATAAGCAGCAACCTCACCACTCTCTGCAACTTCTTGTTGGGGGGAAAGCACAGGGGAAGATGACAGCATCTAGCCCCTGCACAGATGTGTGGGATCACCCCAAAGCTGTGCCAAAGCAGGCTCAGATGTTAGGAGACGCTCTCTCCCTGTGAGGGTGGTCAAACATTGTATAGGCTTCTTAGAGTAGCAAATGCTGCCTCATGTCAGTCAGTGTTCAAGAGGTGTTTGAACAATGCCCTCAGAAATGTGCTTTAACTTCTGGTGATCTTTGCAGTTCCCTTCCCACTGAACTCTTCTATAGAAGTTCCCTAAAAGGCTGAAGCTGAGCTGCAAACTACTGTATATGAAGAGCAGAATTAAGTCATATAAATTTAAAAAAAAAGTCAAAATCAGAACTTTGCTCAACTTGCAAGTATGTTCTTTTGTAACACGTGCATCCTATGTCAACATTTGTTTTTCCAGCAATATCATCTTGTTATCAAAATGCCACAATTCCAGCCCTGCAGAAAGACAGGGCCATGAGGAGTGCAGTGCTCCCCTGGTGCACAACCCCTGTGCCTGCCTGCCACTGCCTCCCACAGTACGGTATCTATAGCTCAGCTCTCCCCTCCCTCAAGTGCTACAAAACCTGCTTTAATCCTTTCTTTTTCCCCATTCTACGTTTGCTTTCCCTCACTACACCCTAACATTCTTCCTTAGTATTTTTATTTAAAATTCAGATAAAA
This sequence comes from Gallus gallus, assembly GCF_016699485.2. Classification (NCBI taxonomy): domain Eukaryota; kingdom Metazoa; phylum Chordata; class Aves; order Galliformes; family Phasianidae; genus Gallus; species Gallus gallus. Next base: position 17,161,414 of record NC_052544.1, read on the forward strand.
TAATAAAAATAACCTTGTCAGGGCTCAAAACACCACACAGGAGAAAGTGATCATTTCTCAGTAAGAGTACATTCAAAATTACCTATTATGAACATGTTCATTAATTTTGCTGTCCCAGTTGCCATAAATGAAGTTAGGTATAAAAGTAGGCTTACACCCCCTCGACGCCAAAGCACTGCACTGCAGCAAAGTGCAATTTCACTAAAAACTAAATGCAATGCCCAAAGACATCTAAAGAAAACTGATGGAAAATACTGAGGCTTCCCATAACAAGGAATTCTGCCTGCTGCTACTCTGTCATTTAATAGTTGACACTTGAGTCATTAAAGCACGATCTAATTTCAGTAAAGCTCAATTAAAAAGAAGGCTTCATCAGATGCTAACCTATTAAGAAGTATAAACTATTTGAAAGTAGATTTACTTTAAAAGTGCTTTTAGATCAGCTATTTATACCAGCAGACAAACCAAATGCATCAACTGTAACAGCACTGGTGAACTCAGAACACATGAGCCTCCTCAGGCCTGGTGGAACAGTGTAGAAACAACAAAGTATCACAGAAAAGACACAGGGAAACAAAACAGAGAAGCCTCAAGCATTAAACACAAGTGCTAGTAAAAAAAATAAAAAGAATATTCAAATACTGAACATGCACATTTTCCTGAGTCTTGATCAGAACCAGGTGCTTCAAAAAGACAGTGCATGGCTCTGAAAGCCAAACAGCTCAATCTCCTAAAAGCTACATGTAAAATCTGAGAACATGGGTCACACATGTTCTGTGACAAAAAGGATCCATATTCCTCAAAAACAAAGCATACAAAGAAATAGGCATTCCAGTTAAATAAGCATCATGCAGAAAGCAAGCTCTAAAACCTTCATTTAAACCCTGCAGAAGAAAAAGGATAATTAACTTATTAACTCCAACAAGCATTGTACTAAGCCCCAGTTCCTCTTTCATTAAGCTAGAAACTCTCACACACGATGCATTTTTTTGCCCACCAGGCTAAGGAGTCACTTCCAACAAAGCCACATGTAATTTGGCTTTTTCCCCCAGTGTCTCCAAGCATGAAAGCATAAACAATAACAGGAGGTAATTAGTATCTTACCAGTAACAACGTGGCTCCAAAAGCTAAACAGAAGACCATTGGTCCAGCCAAGTCAGTCTCATTCATGATGCTGCCATCTGCTACTTTTAGTGGGTGCAGAACTGTTAGCGTCTTCTGCCAGATGTGGTCAAAATTGATCCCCAGTTCTACAAGTTACATAAGAAGAATTATGCATATATATATATATATATATATATATAAATAAAATTTCCCCCCCCTCTTCTCCTCTTGCTCCATTTGCTTTGTTGTCACTTTCCCTACCACTCCATTTGTATGGCAAACAGGTATACAGGTATAGGACCAGAGAGATTATCGCGTTACAAAGGAGTAACGGAATAAAGATCTTACCCATATCCTGGGCTTGTGGAAGGGCTCCAAGAGAAGTGATCTCCAGATAGAGATCCTTCCTCCTTGGGGAGCCAGCCCTTAAATGGGGTCTAGGAGGGGTGCAGCCAGACTCCACCCCTTCCGGTCACTCAGGTGAAATTGTGTTCACCTGTGCCCCTGCAGCTGACTCAGCACTCGCCTCAGGTGGTCAATCAGAGGTTCAGGCCATGATTCAACAGCTCCCATACACCACTCTAAAATCTTCTCCAGGAATTACCTTAGAGAAACCAGAGAATGGCGTAATTCCACCTCTCCTCAAGCTGCTGAGTACACTGCTTCTACAGATTCCAGCTCTCAAACACACTGAAGTGACAAGCTGGCTTCTAAAGAACCAGATAAGAGCATAAAAGCTGGGTTCTGTGTCAGACCAAAGTTCATGTAGCCCTGTACACTGCTGTCCTTGTATGTGGCCTAAAGCACATACGTACAAAAATATCAGAACAAAATATGCAGACTTCTCAAACATTCCCCAGGTTTCCAGTGACCGATGGCTCAGAGATTTGTAATTCAAAGTAGTTTCTCTATACTTAGTTTCTTTTCAGTGGGCTTCCTTCACAAATCAGCCATCCTACCAGTGAATCCACTCGAAAACACAGTCATCTTATTTAACACTGATGTCTCATAACATGCGTTTTACAGCTCCCTGCAGCTAGAAATGATTTCAAGTCTCTATCCACACAGTTTCACCACAGTTGCACATGCAAACCTAGTTACAGATGTAGTGATCATCTTGGGCCCTGAGAAGCATCTACATAAACAAGTGCATTCTGTGAATAATATATGCAAGCCCAGACAGGTGGAAGAAAAACACAACAACTTTAAATCAGCAACTGAAAGAGCCTCTTCAGTTATTTGATAATTAACAATGATGCATGAGTTGGAAACTCAAAGCATCCATCCAGGCACTCACTACATATCCATTCTGGCATTTGGCAGTCTGTATTCTGGACAGGAATTTCTGCAATGTTTAGCACTCGCCTTCAGCAATGAAAGATTTCAGTTCTAACCACAGAATCAACTGCAACTAACAGCATCAATTTGCTTCCATACAAAACAGACAATTTTAACTATTTTTTAATTTACAATTGAAAGAAATTGAGCATTCTGTCGTGTTGCACAAAATCCTTTTAATTTATCCTGCCTTCCACAGAACAGCTAGTATAAATAAAGCATAATGCTACAGCTCTGCCTAGAAATTCACATAAGTACATACTTTCTGTATACTGAAATACAGTTAAATAAGAAAAGATAATGAGAACATCAACTCAATTGCTCACTTTCTGAAACAGAAAATCTATACTCTGCTACTCCAATCACTCAAACTGGGGACCAAGTAGAAGGAGTTCTGCATTTTGGCCATAAAGCATAAGTTTACCTTCTAATAGAGGAGGCTCATCCTCAAAATTACTTCCATAGAACGACTGTGCTGAAGTTGGAGTATACGTCTGTGTTGGCTGGTAAATCTGCCCTGTGTAAGGCTGCTGCTGCATCATCTCGGGAGGGACAAATCCACTTTGTTGAGAGTACTCGTAGCCTCCATACTGCCTGTAAAGAATTACATCAGATCATGGACAGATAAAGAATTTGATTTTAAACACCTCCATGCAAAACTCAAAGCTCATACACAGTAAGCAAACAATCCAGCCCATCTTCTTGTTTTAGTTACCTTCCACAATGCCTCTCAGATCTAGGCCTGCTGGGCACTTAGCCACTTTCTTCTGTTGAAGCCCTTATAACCAATACTGACATGCTGCTACCAGCTAAACAAGAAACTATTGCTGCACGTGCTAGTATTGCTTTTTGCTTTCAAGTCATAGGCCTGCACAGAGATGTATTACTACTGCAGCACACAGGCAGATAAGAGTAGTAGAACTGTCCAAAATGAATCCATTTGTACCTTAATCACTACTGACATCTCATTTGATGCCATCATCAGCTCACGCTATCACTTTTGCCTCCCCCTATATTTAGAGGGCATTAAAGAATAAAAGATGAAACTAAAAGCCCTGTTTCCTTCCACTGCTGCATCATGAGCATCAGTTAGCATTACCAGACAGAGGAAGGAGTTACTAAATGGAAGTTAAATACTTAATGACATCTACCTACAGGACGTGATATGGGAGAAAAGCAACTTTTCAGTTTCTGTTTCACATCTTCTCAGGTTTTTACTAACAAGTTGATTCATGCTGTCTTTGGAATACCTTCATTGTACATTTCAGGCACATACAAATGCTGCACATTTTTTTAATTAAGGCCTCATCAGAGCTCCATTCCACTCCTAAACAAACCCCCGAGTTACTCCAGCCACTGTCCGACTCCAGGGCCGACCACAGAGACTCCAGTAAACGCCTCTAATGTACTCTGAACTGCAGAAAAGGAAAGCGTAATGTATGAACAGACGCCCATAAAGAAGGCCCCGCACCCCGCTACCTGCTGTAGGGCCTTCCGCCGCCGTACTCGTAGGGCTGCGCCTGCTCGTCGATGCTGTAGCTGGTCTGGAAGAAGTCCGTGTTGAAGCTGTCGAACCCGGACATCGCCGCCAGCTGCGGGGCGCTCAGCCCGGGGTTCCCGCGGATCTCCTCAGGGGCAGCGGCCCTCGGGGCGCTCCCGCAACTTCAGGAGCCGCTCCAGGAGCCACCCCCCGCTACGGTCGGGCAGGAGCGACTTATTCCAGCAGACCCGCCCCGGCGCCCAGCCCAACGCGCTCACCGCAGTCGCAGCGCGGCCCACGCCCGCCCCGGCCCTGCGACGTGTCAACGCGCCGCGCGAGCACTTCCGGGGCCGTGACCTCGCGCATGCGTACAGGAAAGGCGGCGGAGCGCCCCCCACTCGGCATGCGCTTCTCGCGGCACCGCCCGCTGCCTGCGTGGCGCCCGCGAAGTATCGCGTTGCCATGGGAATGAGGCGCAGGGCGGCGGGAAGATGGCGGCCGGCGCTGGGGCGTTGTGGTGTCATGGCGCTCCTCCTGCTGGGCTCGGTCGGCTCCCTGCCGCCGCGCTGCTCCTCGCGGGCCTGTCCTCATGTTTTCAAGTCTCCCTGTAAGAACTGAGGCCTCAGAGCTTCACTTCTATTTCTTACCATTTTGTCTAAAATGTGAAGGAAAGCAAAACCTTGGCTCACAGATATACGTGACCCATCTGGTTGTGTCCATGGGGCGCTGGAGCCTGAACAGTCTGAGTCCTTCACGGCTCTGCATCGCCGCCTGTACTGCGTGTCGGCTGTGGTGCAGGCAGAGCAGAGCTGATGCATCATGAGGTGAGGCTGTGAGCTCCACACACCAAATCACTGTGATGAATTGTCACATTCTCCCCAGTACAGCCACCAATGAAATGTAAACCCTTTAACTGTGGTTATAAAACCTTTATCTGTGTTAATGTGTGAGGAGCCCACGGAAGCCCAGCAGGCGGTTTGGGCTGTGCTCCCACGGGGCAGACACAGGAATGAGCAGCACCCAAACAAACCCGAGCTCTGCTTCAGCAAACGTAGACATGGAAGTTGGCGGTGCAGGGTGGCAGCAGGGCAGGACAGGATGCTGCACAGCCCTCTGCACCCTGCTGTGTGTGCAGCTGGAGCTGTGTGTGCCGGGCTGTGGGAGCAGCAAGGAGAGGCCGTGGGGCCCATTGTAATGGGTGACTGCCCCGGGGAGCGCTGGGCTGGGGCTTGGGCTCACCCTGTGGAGAGGTACAGCAGGGCTCGTGCACCGTGCACCTCAGCCCTTGTCCATTGGAGGTGGTGGTTTTTGTTTATTTTGTTGGTTAGGTGTTTTGTTCTTTTCTCCAAGGCCAGAGCTTAATTAATTACCTGAGGTCGTTTTGTCTCCAGGTTCAGCATCTTGCCCTGGGATCTTCCTTCATCTCCCATTTGGAATAGAATGTGCTGTTCACTGCATTAATGGGAGTTTTGTGTGAAAGGGACTTTGTTGATGATGGTGCTGCTGAAAGAAAAGTAAGTAATTGCTGGCATTCAATTAAATAAAATGAATATTTTGCTGAGACCAGATGAAATGTTTGCTAGAGCCATGGATCTTCTTGTCTTTTCTAAAGTCCAGCTGTCAACCTTTACCTTTTAGTAAGCTGCAGGAGTTAGGGTTACCATGGAACTGAGAGGAAAAAAAATGACTGAGACAGCCCGGGATGGAGAAGAAATAGCCATGGATTGGGAGAGACCTGAGGAAAAGGTCTGCAGGTGCTGTTACATGACAAATAGAAGAAGAGGGACAGGAGAGTCTAACTAAAAAAGAGACTAATAAGAAGGAGCTCCCTTCCTTCACAGCCTAGTCTTTGCCAGTCACTCTGTTTATCCATCTCATTTCATCGTTTTGCTCCTTTTTTTCATGCATGGCCAGGAGAAAAGGTTATACGCTGGCTGTTAGTTAGTGTTTGTTTTTATTAAATACCTAAGGTACTGGTACAGAGTGCAGGAAAAAATAAAGAAGCATTCTTGACTCAGATGGGCTTTGTTGTAGACAGAATCAGGGAGAAGCCCAACTGAGGTAGGTAATTTAGGTAATTCCTGAATGGAATGAATCATAATTGCCACATTATTGTTGTTGCTGAATAGGTACACAGTGATGAGGTTTAGAAATGTGTTAGTTGTGCATGCATAAACAGTTGCAATCCTGTTCTTGATGCTTGCCAGTTGGGTACACATGCTTCTGCAAATGTGAACCCCTGTTTTGAAGTACATTTTTTCTTTTCTTTCTTTTATTCTTTTATCACTTTTTTTTTTTTTTTTTTTTTTAATTCATCATGGTTTAGGACACAATTGCAGTTATTTTGTTACAAACTCTCAGATTTAATCTTCTTCTGGTGAGATTACTGTATTTAAACTATAGTCCTGTTATAAGCTTCTGCAAAAATGTAACTTGTGGTGCAGTGTATACAGTATCTCCTGAGAACAGCCTCAGAAAACATGCATGTTTGTAGAATTGAATGAAATAACGATGGGGGAATTATAGTGACAGATAACGCAGAGATCAGTGACTGTGGTATAAGCTGCTTCCTGCAAATTTATACTTTAGGTAAATTAGTGTTTGAAGTCTGAGAAGATCCAAGCTTTCATGGAAGACCTGTAGAGTGTGCAGACTACATCTGATGTTGATGGCTTAGTGCCACTTTGCTGAACTGTGTGACTTTGTTGCAGTTCACTAGACAGTGAAATGAGACCCAAATCCCAAGCAGTAGGCTGTTTAATTGTGATTTGCTGGTGAAATGCTCTTTGGCTAGAAATCTATTTGGATTTGCTTAGATTATTAGAATTTACTCTCAGCTTAGGTTTGAGCTTTCATTAATTATCTCTCTGTGTTTGCACTGAGCTTCTCAGCATTTCTTTAGGGTATTAATTGTCAGCTTCAGCTTTGCAGGACAAATTCACACTCATCTGTATCAGAGTGTAGTCTGGTACAGGCCTGAGGGTCCAAGAGAAGGCAAGACATTTTAGCTACACAACCATTTCCTATTTGCATGACTTAGAAAGTTCATCATGCTGGGCAGTGCTAACAGAATAGTGGGAAGTTTGTCCTCGGTACAGCTTTTCCACCAACATATTCTTTCTGGAGCTATGCATATGAGAGAACCCCTCGTTTTCTGGTGAAGCAAAACAGAAATGATTTAGTCGGGGACTGCATGAAAGGGAAGGTTCAAAACAGTTAAGGACATGCATCCGTTTCTGCCAGTACATGCCTCACAGTTCACAAGTTTTTGCCTGTAAACCTCTCAGAGATGATCCACTAATGATGAAGTTTAACCAGCAGATTTGACAGTGCTCCACATCTGAAAATACAGCACCTTGTACAATGAATTTGCTTTGGATTTGGTGACTTATCAAAGGTGCAAACTGTTTTCTTTGCTGAAGCTATGCCCACATTCTGTGTCTTACATGATAGGGAAAAAAAAATATTGTCTCGTGTTTTCTGTTTGAGTTCTCTGCCTTGTTTACAGTTGTTTAAGCCTGCCCATGCTTACACACTGAGCAGCCATGAAAGCTGTTCTTCCTCTGCCTTTTTTCAATGAAAATACATTATGCACTTGAGTTATAAATAAAAGATCAAGGGCAAAGCTGTGTACTGTTTTACCATGTTCTTTGTAATGAACCCTACTTTATGGCACTCATTCTTTTGCTAGCAGATCTCTTTTTGGGGAGATTCTATCATTTAGTGTTTCTTTGTGCTTATTCTGCAAAGTGAAAGGTCTATTAGGACTTCACATGTATTGCTGGATTTCAGCAGATGAGATCTGCACTGTATGTAATTCGTACTGCTGGATCAGTGGATAACATGTTATTTTATCTGACTATTATTCTTTTTCTTACTGGGCTCCGTTGTAGGGAACTCAGTTTCTAGAGCTGCCTGAGGGATGTGAAGACTGCTCCACTCTAGAAGTACTAGAAATCTTTCATGAAGGCATCTAGGTCACAGGTCTCTGCTACAGCAGAGTTCCTACCAGGACATGGTTACTCTCCATAGCTATGGATTGAGATTGGATTGAAAGTGCTGCCAGCTGCCTGCAGGATTTGGTGGTGGTTCTCTGTGGAACCAGTGTCCCTTTACAGTGCTCTGACAGTAAGCCTAAAGCACCTGCTGGGGACAAATATTTCTGCTTGTCTTTGTCATGCCACTCTCGTCAGCAACTGTGCTCTTCTCTGTGGTTTAACTGAGCCTTACCCTGGTGGAGTGTTGCTTTGGTTTGGTATTTAGATAGGAGGCTGCTGAGGAGCACTGGAGGTTGCAGAATTTGTGGCTAAAGGCTCCTTGGGTGGCACCGTGAAGTGATTTCCAAATCAGAGCATCAGCCTGGAACTGTACTTTACTTTTTTGTTTGTTTGTTTTGTTTTTAATCTATTGTGTTTAAAAATCCCCCAGAGCAATGAAAGTTCCCATGAGGCTTTTTAGCTGAAATCTTCTGTCCAAAATCCAACTTCAATATTTCTTTCTTCTCAGAATAACTCCTTCCATTTCCACTAGAAATTATTGCAGTATCTCTGAGTGCCTCCGAGTTCAGTGTGGTGCAGCTAAATGCTGATAAACAGCTCCTACATTTCTCATTATGCGTGGGTGGCTTTACTGGTATTTATAGCTTGTATTTTTGCACTTCGAGATGGAAGGTGAGATGCGTACGTACCATTGCTACTATAGACTGAAGTGAATACTACCCTTCCTAACATTCGTTGTTGCTTCTTTAAAGACGACGACCCTGTTTTAGCATTCACGAAATCTGATGAAGTCAGTAGTCCCATGGTTAGTGAAAGCTTGAGTGCTAACATAGCACTTTGTCATAAGGAAGGGCCTCAAACCTGCGAATGATGTCATATCACTGGTGCATTGGGTTTCAGCATAGCTCTACTATGACCTTTGGAACATATGCTTTAAGCTTGGGCTAAATTTTCCCCTAGCTAAACTGAAGGTTACGTAGGCATCTCTAAAAGTGGGACATGTTTCATCCTCTTCCTGCTGATAGATGCCACTTTTCTTCTCCATCACAGAACTATAACTGCACTTGAGCTGCTTTAGTTTCGCAGCTGAACAGGTAAGGTCCTTAGTGTGGTGCTGACATATATTTTACATTTAGGTCACTGGTGTATTTGGCCCAGATTTTCAAGTTTCACTTGTCTCAGGCAGCATTTTGATGGATTTGGCCACTGGCTTGTATTTAGGAAGGAAGCATCGCGTGATGCTTCTACAATTGAAATCACTGCATCAAAGGAAATTGTATTACAATAAAATGGTTGGAACATCCTGTGTAAAGAAATAAAGGTAGGAGTTGAATTCCTTTCATTTATTATTTGAAATGTGCAGATGCTTTTCTAAAGCTGTTGTGATTAAAATTCTAAGGTTTTTGTTCTTTTCAAAGGACAATTCTGATTATAATTTTTCAAAAAGACTTGCAGTTTAAGTACGTCTGTATTCACTAATCACACGGTATTGATGTCAGAATACTTCACAGAACCTTGTCAGGAATCACAGCTCTTTAGAAGACTCATCCCCACGCTGTTGCCTGCACATCAAGCCTGCCTGTTTCCACTCTGCCCTCAGGACTTCTGCCTAGGGGATTCTATCAGCCTCCCTTGGGGACTCAGATCTTAATCACACCGTGTGATCACAAATGACTTCAGTGTTTGTTTGGGCAGAATCGGTTTTTTACTGGGCACAGTGAATTAATTCTCCAAGCCTTGCCTTGGACAGCAATGCCTTCATGAAAATTGATTTAAATATTATTAAAGCATATTAACTAACATTAATAAATAAAGTATTTGAAAATGCTGATAGAATACTCCTTACTTTCAACCAAGGCAGCACTAATGAGTTTAATTCCTAAAGGAAGCCTATCATTTCATCTGCCTGGTCATGCATCTGTTAAAGCCTGTATGCTTTGACTCTACTAGACTTAAACATGTGATGAAGGAATCTAAGTTAACATGTCCTCACACCAACGCTTTTAAATCCTCACTCTAAACTTTATGGTGTCCTTAATGTGTTCTTCTTCAGCTGGTGTGTGGGAACAGCAAGTGAAGATGCACAAAACTGTCTTTTTCTGAGATACAATGTACAGCCCCTGCAGCACTCCCATATTGTGCTGGTTTGCAAATTCGAAGTCAGGTCCAGCAGTAAGAGACAGAAACTTGGCTCAGGAGCCTCACAGCTGCTTCTGAATTACTGAATTGATTAAGGTCAAAAGCAAGGGTTTGATTTACTATTTAACTCTCAGGCTTGAAATTGAGAAGCTGTAAGTACACAGATCAGTGCTTTCCTCCCTCAGGCTACAGAACTGTACTTTTTAAGTTAATGTCCTCCTCCGTGCCTCCCTTCCTTCGTTCCTCCTGAAGTATCTGCAACTTCAGTGCAGCCAGCAGAAACTAACAGCTCGGTAACTTCCTTGCACAAAGATTTCACTCTAAAACTTCCCCTTTGGGTTTTCTTTGATGTTTGAATGAAGGACTCTTTGTCATATGTTCATCATTCTGAGTATCCCAATTTTAATGAGAACTGATGTCTGCTAAAATACACAACACTGAACTTTTCTGATAGCGCTGTGTAATAATCTGTGAAATCACCGGTGACTGCACGCTGTGCTGCCGATTTTGTGAGCTAATTGAGGAGCCCGGTCACTTCATTTCATCTTACGTTGCATACCGTGTTTATTTAACCCGAGACGAGTAGTTCACGCTGAGGAGAGCGCAGGGTGCCCAACTGGCGGCCGCAGCCCACGCCTAGCAGCAGCAGCCCGGTGCTTCTAAAGCCCATTTTCCAGGCGTTTTTCAGCTCGCCTTTCCCGCAGCGTTTGCCCTGGTAACGGCAGCTGGGAAGAGCCGGGAGCAGGGCCAGGGCTGGACGCGAGGTGGCGGTGCCCGCACGGCCACGGCCGCGAGGAGAGCGGGGCGCGGTGGTAGCCCCTGCCCCCGTCCTGCCCCCGTCCCCACCACAGTCCGGCAAACGAAGTGAGTGCGGCAGCGCTCCTGTCAAGGCGCCCCACCTCCTCCCTGCCGTCCCCGCGGTCATTGCACAGCGCCTCGTTGCTGGCTTCTGCCCTTTCTGGGTCACTGCTGGGGAGATGAGGAGCGCGAGCAGCTCGATAAAACCGCGCTCCTGCCGGAGAGCCACGGGCGAGCGTGCCGGGAGCGCCCACCCACCGGCTGCTCCCACCCTGCCCGCCTGCGTCGCTGGGTGAAATCACCGCCTCGCCTGCGCGGAGCCGCGGACAGGCACGTGTCGGCGGGCGGGCAGGGGCCGGGAGCCGCCGCCTGGAGCTGCCGAGAGGAGCGGAGCGGGAGGAACTTTACCTGAACTCGGGCATAGAGGGCTGCGGCAGCGGCGCCCAGGGGGCGACCAACCCGCGCGGCGGTGCGCGGCCCGGCGCTGTCCGCGGTGCTGGCGCTGCCCGGGCTGCTGGCGCCGTCGCCGGTGCCGGCCCAGTCCCGGCCCGACTCCTTTAGGATGATGCAATCGGCATCGCCCTCTGCGCTCCCGTCCCCGCGCCGCTGAGCGGAGCGGATCCGAGCAGAGCAGCGCAGCAGGGCGCGGGAGCGGCGCGGCACAGCGGGGCAGAGCGCAGCGGGCGGCCCCGGCGGGGACATGAGAGCGCCGCGTTCCGCGCTGCCCGGGCGGCTGTCGCCGCGGGAGTCGCTGGAGCCTTTCAGCCCTTAGCGCGGGCTGCGGGGTTTCTGCAAGTCATCTGAGGCAGCGTCCCCCGCAGCGCGTTCCCCGCTCTCAAGGAACCCGATCGGATTTATTTGGGATTTTTGTGCTTTTTTTTCTCCCCTTCCCCCCTTTGTGCTGTGTGTCGTGTTTTCTCATCACCTGCCATGGTTAACTTTTTTTGTGACTCGGTTTAACTCTCGAGATCTACATGAATGTTGTTAAGAGCACTTTTGCCTTTGCTGTCCCTTGCTGGGATCGGATCTGATACTATCTGGACTCTATGTGCCTGTATGTTTGTTCTGAGTGTCTTGAAATTTTGCTTTCCTTTACAAGAGCTATGCATTATTTGTAACCAAGGTAAGAGCTCATGTTCTCATTGCCTCATCTGCATGTTTGAATTAGATGTTTGTTTGAAGATAAACTATGTGTATTCTTTAAACTGCGGGGTCACACAGAGTCCTTCCATTGATTAGTATTTCTGAAAAAGAAGGGGAGAACTTGGAAAAAATTAGATATATTTAGCAGGAAGGCTAACAGCTTTCTAGAATGAGTTGTTTTTCTCTATTGCAATTGCTGGCATGCTTAAGAGGTTAATTTGAATCTTATTTTGTTTTCCCTTTTAGAAAACCAGTGAATTACCGTAGGCTGGGCTTGACCTTGATTTTGATGGCTTTGTTGGAAGACCTAATGATGTGATTGTATTTCATGAAGGGATTTCTCTCCAGCCCCTATGGCTTAGGATATAAGACACTTCTGTCACGCTGTTACTTATGGACAATTCAGATATTTTTTTAGACCTACCTTTTGGGTTTTCTTTCTTTCCTCACTTCCCCTTCCCCCCATTTCTCCTTAATACTGGGAGCCTTATTCTAGACTTTGATGTGACTGACCATCCTCCTGCTCTGTGCTGCTGTTTTCTTTTTAAAGTACAATGGCTCTAAGTGGCAACTGCAGGACTTACCTCCCTGCCCGAGAGCAGGGATCTGGGCTGCAATCCTTCCCAGAGGTTGTGGAGCTAAATGTGGGTGGCCAAGTTTACTTCACTCGCCACTCCACCTTGGTTGGCACCCCTCACTCCTTGCTGTGGAAAATGTTCACCCCAAAAAGAGACACAGCCAATGATCTGGCCAAGGACTCCAAGGGAAGATTCTTCATTGACAGAGATGGTTTCCTTTTTCGCTATATTCTGGACTATCTCAGGGACAAGCAAGTTGTTCTGCCTGACCACTTCCCTGAAAAGGGAAGGCTCAAGAGGGAGGCTGAGTACTTCCAGCTCCCAGACTTGGTCAAACTCCTGACTCCTGATGACAGCAAGCAAAGCCCCGATGATTATTGCCACAGTGACTACGAAGAGGTCTCCCAAGGCAGTGACACAAGAATATGCCCCCCTCCATCTCTCTTACCATCAGATCGAAAGTGGGGATTCATTACCATTGGGTACCGGGGTTCATGCACTATTGGCAGGGAGAGCCAAGCAGATGCCAAATTCAGGAGGGTCCCAAGGATTTTGGTTTGTGGAAGGATCGCTTTGGTCAAAGAGGTGTTTGGAGAAAGTTTGAATGAAAGCAGAGATCCAGACAGAGCTCCAGAAAGGTACACCTCCAGGTTTTATCTCAAGTTCAAGCATCTGGAGAGGGCTTTTGACATGTTATCCGAGTGTGGATTCCACATGGTGGCCTGCAACTCCTCTGTGACAGCATCCTTTGTCAATCAGTACACTGATGACAAGGTCTGGTCCAGCTACACTGAATATGTCTTCTACCGTAAGTACAAGACATTTCTGAGGGAAACATAACTGCCTGTTTGAAGCCTTTCTCTTCTGCTGACTGTGCAGTTCACAAAGCATGAGAAGTACAGATTTCTTTGTATCTGCTGCAGATTGGAGCTTTATTTTGATCTGAGGTGATATGCTTCAGTTTAAGCTTTCAAAGTATATGGCCAGGCTGAACTCAGTGGCTTGGTCTTGGCTAGGTGGCAGCACAGACTGCCAGAAGCACCCCATCCCTGTGCCTGAAGGATGCTGCTGTCTCTGGCTGTGTAAATCAGCCATCTGACAGCCTTGCACACTTCTTAAGTGCAAGCAGGATGCAATGTAAGCCATGCAAACATGCTACAGATTTAATTACAGAAAACCTTCAAATTGGATTTAATTTACAAAGGTAATAGCTACTTGATAATAGTCAAGCATAGTCAGCCAAACCATCTGTCAACAAGCCTGACGCACTTACATGCAGGGAAAAGAAAACAAAATCCTGTCCCCCTGGCTGCTTTTCAACAGGGAGCTTTCTCAGACCCAACTGATGTGCTCTGAAATGAGGGCTTGGAGCAGAGAGAGGCGAGTTGCTGTTCCCTGTTATGCAACATGCCTATGAAAAACAGTCCTCATAATGAGGAGTATCTGCCCTGCTTACCGCAATCACATTGGATCACATACTGTTGTGGTAATTTTAGCTGATCGCTCTAGCAGGCTCATTAACTTTCTAAGTTGATATTCAGGTAGAGGCACTGTTACCAATGGAAACATGAAGATGATTTTGATCCTATATTCCTATATCAGAAAATCATTCCTCAACTGCTATGCATAAATGTGTGAGAGGTTCATGAGGATGTTATCCATTTTCATCTCAAGAGGGTGAAGAATGGAACATTTCACCGGTCATTTGTACAAATGGGCTTTAGCTGGCTGCAGCTTTGGACAAAGGGATTTAAAGAGGGATAAAAATTACTTTGCCTGCAGACCTACTGTGCTGCATGCAACACTTACAGTTAGCAAGCTTGGTAATGTGGAGAGCTGACAAAAGTTTTAGATGAAAGATGATGTATCAGGAATTGAATGGCTTGTGTGTAATACTGGATTCAGCGCCATCTACTCGTGTCTCAGCTCAACAGGCAGCCCTAATCTGCTTATGTAATGATGCTTAAGTTAGCATTCTGAAAAGCCATATGTATTTTTGACATGCATAGACTTACTTAAAATTAGTTTTCTAGCTGGATTTCTCATCAAAAGGTCCAAAGGTCTTGGATCTGCTTATATGCTAACAAGGATGGATGATTCCTATTCTTAGGCTTCTCATGTTTGAAGATCAGTGTCTTGTGTAAGATAGAGGAGAACAATGCCGTTCAATAAATGAATTAGAATGAATTTATTTAAATGTAAAAAACAGGAAAGATTTCTATAGGTCCAATGTTTTACTAATTGAAGAGAGGATAAAAGTAGGTTTGACACCAGTTACCAAACATGGACTAATAGCTCCCATATTACTCACATTTTTACTTTCAAGGGTTGCTTATTGCTTCCACATTGTTATGGTTAGGGTACCAAGATAAGAAGAACATCACAAGTTACGGACAGTGAAATTCCAAAAAGCATCACAAAAATCTTCTCTCATAAATGCAGAGAACTCCAAATCTAATTAAAGTTCTGTTACAATGGGAAATATTAACGCAGTGGAAGGATGATACAGGAAAGTAACAGCAAAGGGACCAGCACAGATAGGATAGTATTTCAAAGGAAAGTAAAGGTGCTCACCTGTCTCTGAAAATCTAGACTTGCAAAAGATTCCAACAAGGAAGGATCTCCAACCAGAGATCCTTCCCCAGGGGCAGTCAGTCCTTAAATGAGGTCTAAGAGATGCGCAGCGAGGCTTCACCCCTTCCTATCTAACAGGTAAATTGCCTTCACCTGTGCTCCCAGGACTGACCGGGTCCTTTCCCCAGGTGTACAATCAGTGGTTCAGGCTGTGACTCAACAGTTCCCATACAAGTTCCTGGAAATGTTTATCCAGCTCAATAATTTTTGCATTTGGCTCATACCAATTTTGTGGATTTTTGACACTGATGCTGTTTCAAAGATGTTTTTTTTCAAAGGATCCTTCCCGAGGCAAAGCAAGGACTGTGATTCTTTTGTATCTTGACCCAGATATCTCTGTTACTCTTCATGGTGGTTGCTGCTCTCTTTACCAGAGCGGCCACTGGGCCGCAGGGCTCACCAGCAATGTGTGTGGGGCTGAACTGTGGCAGAAGGGCAGCACAGTGCCTCCAGCATTCACCTGCGGCAGCAGAAGTCCCTTTACAAATCTTCCAGAGTCTTATCTTTTTAAACTTTGAGGACCAATAAAATTGACATCTGGCTTTCTAGTGGAACATTACAACTTCTCTGCAGCTGTTTAGTCATAATTATTTAATTAGAGGCTGCCAACTGTGTCTGTATAAGGATTAATTCATCAAGCTGTTGTGATCAGGTTAATGGTCCTAAGCATGGGAGGTGTCTAATACAACTGGATAGTCAGGTGCAAAGGTGGCTTCTGCAGAGCAGCTTATGTGAAATGCACAATTGAGGGACTCCAGAGCTGGAGAAGGGTGATTGTTTCCGAAGGAGAAGAAATAGATGGGGGCAACAATGTTTTGATGCACCAAATACATTGTGTTCTCCAAATGCTCCTCAGAAAGTAAATTTCTGCAGTTGGCATGAAGATAAAGACCATTCTTCATGTACAAATCCTTTTGAAAGTAAAGTAGATGGGCCAATGGGGATGTAAATCATGCAGCTATTCACATGGGCAGAGTGTGTGCTATTAACAAAATTGGACAATTAATATTGTATGACATTTTCTTCTCTTGTTCAAGTTCAGACGCTCCTAAGGCTAATGGGAGATTCATGTTCTCTATGGAGGAGACTTCCCCGAAATGCAGGGCACGCAGGAAGTATCCAGAACAGCAAACCTGCAGCTGTTTTGCTGAGTGGGTGGTGAGATGGGCTGCAAAGCCTGCACACAGGATGACAGTGCAATCCTGGGAGTGCAGCTGGGCATCACTCCAGTTTCAAATAGGCCGAGGCAAAGGAGGATTTGGAGACAGGCAGTGCAGGTCCATTAGGCCCATAATTAAGCAGTTCTTTGAAACGTGGTAGCTTTGCGGTGGGTAGGCAGGAGCCACAGCCTGTGCATCCGCTCACAGGTGGAGTTCTGCACTTTCTTGCATTTTCTTTCCCTCCAGATTCCCTTATGTCAATGAATTTTTTTAAAATTAACACTTAAGGTTGGATTTCTCAGCTGAACATTGGTAGGTTTTTCTCTCCTGTTTTTTCAATGATCTTGAAGTAAAGCCCCATCTCCAAACATTCCTTTTTGACGAGGATTATCGCCTGTGCTTGGATTTACATTTTAAAATGTTTTCAACCTTTACAATGGAATGAATCAAAATTGCTCACTGGCACAACTGGTGAATGTTGGGGGGTGGTGGTGTTAAAGCATATGGGCTGGCTCAGCCTGGCCCTATCCCTGACAGCGGCAGAGGCAGGCTTTTTCTCACTGTCTCCCATAACCTACACAGCAGCCCTTTTTGCTTGGATCCGAGCACAAAGCATTGCCAGGACTGCTGGTGACAGCCCTGCACACTCACTGGCTGTGAGTGCCAGGGTGCAAAACAACAGGTTGGGAGTGGAGGAGGCTTTGGCTTCAAGCAGCAGGTCAGCATCACGGCTGGGTGCGTGCATGTGTCTGCAGTGCGTCATATGGCAGTGGGATGGGGAGAAACTGCAGCACAGCCCCACCATGTATTGCTGTTGCCCCCCAGAATCCTGATGTCACATCCCTTCCTTCTCTCTGCATTTCTCCCCATTATGGCAGGCTCTCAGAGCAGCTCATGGTACAGAGGGGAGACTTTGACGCCAGCATGTCATGTCAGCCCCTGCTCCTGCTCCCAGTGGCTGCGGGGTGCACCACAAGGAGCCGATTGCCCTCTACTCATCTGGAGCAACAAAGGAGGTGGAGAGGAGAACTGCTAGGCAAAAGGGAGCAAATATAGAAGTACAGATGGAGGAAAAAGATAGAAAATTCACACTCAGTCTGGGGGGAAAGAACTAGGGAAAAGATGGAGGTACTGACAGCTATACCAGGGCGTGGGGAGGGAGGATTTGTTAGCAACGTCAAGCCGTCAGTTTATCACAAATGTTTCTCTGCAACAAGCAGGTGGAGACGGGTTGAGAAAACCTCCTTCAAGTTCACTACAGAAAAGAATGCAGATATTTAGACAGATGGCTGCCCCTACCCTTCCTGAGGCCATTTTCCAAGTCTGAGCAAGTGTGAAAAAAACCGAACAACTGGCCTGGTTTCTTACACCTTTCCTTGTGCCGGCCACTTCACATCTTTCAGAGCAGCTCGAGCACCTACAGATGACGCAAGGGAACTGTGAGGTATTCCTGGCAGTGGAGCTCTGACAGGAAAAAATGACTTGTCTAGGCTCTTGCTCCTGAAGGTCGTGCACTGCCTCCAGCACAGGATGCATTTTGCCCTTCTCTCCTTTCTCTTTCAAGACGATGCTGGTTGTGTGTGGTTGTCATTTGCCTGGCAGGAGGCTGAGATATTTCTGAAGTAGGTTTTGGATTTTGCTGGGATAAAGAGATGAGACCCACTGGGTGGAGCTGGGCAGAAGGAAAGGTGTATGCCAGAATGCCCATGGCCAGCCCTGTTGTACATGTGAACAGAGCTGAGAGATCGCACGCTGATGTACATGTGGCTGACTCATAAATGAACTGCGTGGTAGAAACTTGACTAACAAGACTGAATCCTGTTGTACAGGGACACCTACAGCTCTGCTGTCAAATGGTTAGATGTGGAAGATGAATATCGCCTATTTTCCTACATCTTTAAAGTGATACCATTTTATGTTCTAGTAATTTGTTCTGTCTGTTTTTAAATTGGTAAAGAAAAAAATGACCCAAAAGATAACAGAATAAAATCTAATCCAATGAATTATACACTCTTCCTTTCCTGTTGACAGAAGTTGTTGATTTCCAGGTAATTGTTGTCATTATCAGTGAATCTGGCCCACCTTGCTGAGCAAACCTCTCTGAATTCTCACATGGATGCTCGTTTGCACATGGCGGGGGTGCAGAGCAGTGTGCTGGGTTTGTTAGTGTGCTCGTGGGTGTACAAGAACCTTGCTGTCAGCTTTTTTGGTCATATTTGAGTGTTGGTTGATGCTTTCCCACTTTGTCATAGACTGAAGAGGTTGTCAGTCTGATTAGAGTTTTCCATATGTGAAAAATGTTATTATTTATTGGAAACCAATAACAGCAAATCTGACTGTGAGATTAGTCTAAGAATCTTCAGGTCAGTGGATAACTGAAGCACAACTTGGTAAAAAAGGTTGGATATAGAGCTCTGAGTTCATTCTAGTGATGTACAGCAGTGAAGTTCAGGAACCAGCAAGGATGGCTTTGGGTACTGCCTTGTGTCCCTCCCCAGTGCTCATGGCATGGCTGGTTGTTTCCCATCCGTTTGATATGATCTTCATCAGTCTGGATATTTGTTATAGACGTCTGGCATGGATACATTGATCTATTATCTTGTTGCTCTAAGGAATATCTCAGTGATGCACATCTTCCCCCTATGCAACCCCTGCTTGGCAGCCTGACAGATTTCCTGCCCAGAACACTGCCCCATCTGTCCCACACTCCCACAGGCCTCTGTACACAGTGGATTGCTGGGGTCATGTGAGGAAACCAGTGCTATGCCTGGGGCTTTGGCTTGGTTAAGTTGCTTGATGTTTGTGGTTTTCTTGTCTTTTCAAACCACCTGGAGGGCTGTGCAGGCTCAGTGCTGTACAAGTAAGGGAGAAAATTAGGATATTTACACTGGGTTGGATGGTCCCAGCAACCTGCCCCTGCTGCAGTGGGCAGGGGCAGCTGGAGGCAGAGCACTGCAAGGTCTGTCCTGTGCTGCTCCGCAGGCAGAGAAGGGCTGCAGCACATAGAGGGGTAACCAAGCAGAGAGGCCATGTAGGACAGCTGGCCCTGCACTGTACCCAGCAGCGGGGCAGCTCAAGCTGGTTGCTTTCTAAGAGTGATGTGCACAAGATCCCACTGAACCATTCCTGTAGGTGGCTGTAGGGTTTTACTGTAATAAATGGAGGTACATGTCTGTAGGTACCAGCCTGGTGCTGTTGGCCTGGGGTCACAGGGGCAGGGAGTACTGCCCGCATGGCTCAGGGGACAGCTCAGCACATGGGTATGTGGAGCTGCAGAGCTGGAGAGGAAAATGACATGGCTGAGAGCGAAGGGTTCTCCCAGCAGCCACTCTGCAGCCTTACTGTGCCTGATGGGTTCAAATCTTAAAACTTGCTGTTACTTAGGAAAAACAAAATCAGAAAGAGCAAGCAGTGTAAATATGAAAACATAACACAGATATTGCCATTCACTGAATATCAGCAACATATTGTATATACAGACAAACACTTCCTTGCAGCAGGTTGGTTTTTTGTTTTCTTTTCAAGTCATCCTGGATTTGTTTAAATTTGTAACCACAATGTTTTCTCAGTTTCTTCTTTTATTTTTTTTCGGCTTTTCAAGTTCAAGGCTTACATACACTAAATATGGAGACAAGAAGCAAAATCTTAAGTACATCTTTGAAAAGAGTAAGAGTAATCTCTTTCGAATCTTATTCAAAATGATTTTTTCTTAAAGGAAGAAAATAGACCTAAAGGAGTTAGGCTTGGTGGAACTGCTTCAGTTGTTTCTGAAATGTAATGGTGAATGAGTTGGTTGAGTGATTTTGCCCAGCTGTTCTCAGAAGGCATGCTCAAGCTAATGCTGTAATAAAATAAAACATTTGTGCCATTATCATACAAGCTAATGTTAAACCAATTGCTTCAATTCACATGTTTCAGGTATACTAGGTTAGGGTGAGTCTTAAGGAGTAATTGATGCAGAGCTTTAAACCTGGCGGTTTAATTGAGCTGATTATTTGGGTGAGGTGAGGAGAGCTGAACACCTACAGTGCTTTGCAAATCCATACAGATTGAAATCTGATGACTCAAATGTTGTATCCAAGCTTGATACAAAGATGCCATCCCATTTTACTGGTCCAGTGTGGGAGATGAGATTTATTTCAGAGCTAAAGGCCCTCACTGAGGCCTTTGTAAGAACTTTGAACTTCTCTTTTCGGGTCAGCGGTCCTTGGTTTTATCTCTGATAGTAGGAACTGGATGGATAAAGTAGGGGAAAACGACAGCAGAGTACCATGTAGGCTGTTTTCTAAATTAGTTTCTTGTATTAGTTTTCTAATTATATGTCTTTTTAAGTGAGAAGCCTGGGGCTGTGATGATACTTCTTACATTTCAGTAGCTGGTTATGAGCATTGTTGAAATACCCATAAATATAAGTGGTTTGATTGGAACGTGTTCCTTTTGACCACTTTGTATTGACTGCCCGTCATGTAAAATACCCTTCTGGCCTTCAGTGAGCATCGGTGTGAGCACCGTGCAGCTGTAAGAACTGCATGGGCTTTGGAAGCCAGATCGTAAATTACTGCTGCTAAGAAATTGTTAGCACTTCTTCTGAGTCTACTAGCAAAGTGATCAGCAATTTGTAGGAGCTCATTGATTAGCTGCTAAGGCAGCTAAAATATTCCCTTACCCAAAATAGAGTGGAGAAATTTGTGTCTGTCTTGCTTTGTAATCTACCCTGAAAACGTGATGAGCACCAACTGCTGCCGTGCTCGGTCAGAGCGTGGCTGGGGGGTGGCTCGGTCTGGCATCCTGCCGCCCTGGGGAGCTCTGGGACAAACCCCACAGCCCCAGATGTTTAATTTCAAACATGATTACAAGTCAGGTTGTGTTTGTAGAATGGGATCACTTGGGAGGAGAGCAGCAGGACAGGCACAGTGCCTGGCAGAGCCCAGCCTGCCGTGGGGGCAGGACAGCAGTGCCCTGCTCTGTGCATGCCTTTGGCCAGGGCTGGGAGCCCAGCTCACAGAATTGTTCCTTCTCTCTTTTGGAGGAGTCTTATTTTAAGAACTTCAGATTGAATTTCTATCAAAATGAATCAATATATTTTTGCACCAGAATTAAATCAGGCTGAAATAGAACCCAGAGGAACATGCTGATTTTGACTGAATATTGCACTTTAAATATTCTCAAGGCCAAAAACTCAGAGCAAAACTTTACTGAGCAAAAACATGACATCAGAGAGCCTGGAAATGTGTTTATTTGTGTCCTACAAAGAGAATTTTACTGATCTTTTCTCAGCTCAGGGTTTGCACCAGTAGTGTGGGGAAGTTCAGCATTTTGTTCTATATTGGAACAGAGGCTGAGCTAAAGCCTGGAAGGAGAAGGCAGCTTTTACAAACGCACTCTTTGCATACTCACGTGAAAATGTGGAAACGGGTCATCAGCTAAACTAAATGTAACACCTGTATGGATAATGGATGCTATTGTATGAAGTCTGGCAGTTCTCGCCCTATGGAGACTTGCAGACCTGTAGCACGCTGTTCCTAGGGAGCGTCAGGCCCCGCTTTCACCTCCCTCCACCAGGCCTTGCACACCACTGCTCTGGCTGCTGTGCCCAAATAGATTCCCTGCAGCACATTGAGGTGTGCTCATGTTTGCTATCGGCAGGAACAGACCTGGGATCAGACTGAGCCTGGATGCAAACAGGAGCCATGGCTCCCATAGCACCCGCATCTGCTGGCAGAGCTGGATGCTGTTCTTTCATTCATTTCTCTTCCAAACAGCACCCCATGCTGCTGAGCTATTTCTTGGTTTGGGCTGGGTGTTACAGATGAGACGAGCTGAACTGATGCAGTGCTACAGATCTGCATCCTACAAAGAGAAGAGCTTGTGGAAACCCAATCTGAGCTGACAGTTCAAACCCCCTGTGGGGCCTGAAACCAAATCCTGGATCTAAACATCTTCTTTGGGAAAAATTGCTGCATGAAAACATGGCAGTTCAAAAACAGAAAGATAACAACAAAAGGAAATAAAAAGTCATCGGCTTTGTGGAGCAGCTGCTCCATTGTGTGCTGCTCTGAGCAGCGCTGGGCTGGGGGCACTTTGTGATGCACGGGGCAGAGTGCAGGGCTGGAAGTGTCTGTGGAGAGAACTTCTGCTGATGGCTTCAGTACAAACTGCACCTGCCTGAAGCGTGCCTGAGCCCAGCAACAGATTGTGGCGTGTGTGCAGGCGGGAGCCTTCCCCCAGGTGTGTGGGACGCTGCCTCCTCACCGCCACCCGCTAACAGGCACGTGGGAAAGCAGTCATTTTCTGGATGAAAGCTAAAAGCTACATGGCAGACAGTAAATAAATAATTGCAGGGAGCTATCGCGCATAGATTTCTTTGAAGCACAGAATTTAATTAAATTTCATGCACATGCTCACGTAGTTCCATTGATCAGGAAACAAACGTGTGCTATGTCTTGGAGATTTACTCACCCGGCAGTTTCTGCCATCCTCCCCTCTGCTGTGCCAGTTTCATTCATTCTACATCCAGCAGTGCCAAAGGAATGCGTTTCTATTTTTATTTCTTGAAGAAATTGATCATAAGACATAAAGAACATGATATATGCTTTGTAACTATACAGGATTGCTAAGCAAAAAAAAACCCCCAAAACGGAAGGAGGCTCGACAGATACTACATTCATTTCCATTTTACAATGGATTTTTTCCCACTAGGACCAATAAAATTTATGTGAAAGCTTTCAACAGCCTCTCTAGTACTAATTAGTTAAAAGATGGCATAAATCTCGCTGGGCTCATTTATCAAGGTAGGGTTTTTTTAGATACTTCACAAAACTTATTTTTGCCATCAAATTCAAACTCAACCTGAATTCCCAGTGTTGACCATTCGCCCTGAACTGGGATCTCAGCACCTGCTCCTTGCCCCAGCACAGTGCTTGAGGCACTGCAGCCCTCCAGCAGCCCCACCACACACTGCGGTGAGCAGCCCTGGCGCAGCACCGGCTGGCTAGGGCCATGCACAGTGGCAATGGATCGTTCTTTGGGGAGGGCCTTGTTGAAGTAGCAAGCTTTGGAGGATGACAGAGTGCTTCTGGCACTGAGAACATGGGGGTGCATCACAAAGAGCATGGCAACTGGGTGAAGGAGGGTCTTCTTCCCTGTGCTCTGCCCTGGGGAGGGCACATCTGGAACACATAGCACAGTGTGGGGCTTCCCAGCTGCAGGCAGATAGGAGCTGCTAGAGAGAGCCCAGAGGAGGGTACAGAGATGGGGGGCCTGGAGCACCTCCTGATGTGGACAGGATGAGAGCCCCAGGGCTGTTCCCTTGGGGAAGAGAAGAGGTCCCTTCCAACCTCTGTGGTTCTGGGATTCAGTGACTCTTGGACATGCTGTGAAAATGCAGGGAATGTTTTCTCCATGCCCATCAGACCCAGATGTCCCACCTGCACCTGCTGAGGGCCGCCCCACCAGCTCTGCCCATTCCCCTGTGCCAGGCTGCTACGTTCTGCTCCCAGGGGCTGCTTTTAGCTCCCTGCCTCGTTTAGGCATGGCAGGGAGCTGTGGGTGAGTGAGGAGACTGCTGTCCTCACTCACATAACTGTGATTTGGCATATCGGTACAGTATTAAAATTCCAGTTGAACAGATGGTGTCAGGATTTTAACTTATGCTTATGAGATGCAGATGGTCCACGTAGTGAACTTGTACACCAGCTATTTTTATTTTGAACAGGTTAAGAACAAATTACTTTTTGACTGTTATTATTGCTCTCCTCATCGCTGCCTCTTTTTGTGTGTGTGTGCGTGCACACGTGCCCAAGTTCTCAAAATCTCTTTTCCTCATAAACTGAAAGCACCCCACTCTGCCCACAGCCCCTCTCTTTGTGACCACCTCACACAGCTGCCCCTCACTTCCCCTCAGACACACACAGAGCAGAGCTACAGGAAGGGGCAGCTCCGCACCCCACTGCTGTCTGGGGCAGGCAGCCTCACTGTACTGCACCGCATTGTGTCCCCAGCAGTGTTCTGCAGAACCACCCGCACGCATTTCCCACACTGCTCTCTGGCTCATGTCTGATGCTCGGGAAAGGACTCATGCATGTGCCAGCCTTTGTCCTGCCAGGGCCTGTGGTTCACTGTGGCTTCTCAGTGGGATCTGTTTGGTGCTGTTGCTGACTGCCCCTGCCCCGCAATGCACCCACACATGCTGTTGTGCTTCCATCTGGCTCCACTAGCACAGGGTGGTAATAAGAAGCAGGGCAGAGGCTCTGCTGCTCTGGGTCTTCTTGTTCCCCGGATGTCTTCAGGTGACGTGAGCTCCAGAGCCCACCTGACTTCCTTTTTTCCCCTACTCCTTATCTTCTTTCCTTCTGGGGATCATCGATACAGTGCTCCCATCCCTGGACTGAGAAGGCATTATTACCCAGCTCACTGCTAACCTGGGAGTGCATGTCTGAGCTCTGCCTGTGGTCAAGTGGTGGGACAAGCAAAAATAAATCTTCATCTATTGCCTGTCCTTGATGCATTTCACATTTACATCCTGGCAATAACGTCTGAGGGAAGGTTTCCACGAAAGATGATGAAAACATATGGCAGGAGGACAAAGCCAGCAGCTGCAGGTGGAGGCATGATCAGGTTCATTTATTCCTCCCTCATACCTGCTGTCATTACTCAGTGCATTGCATGCAAACGGCAAGCATCGCAGCGCCTGTCAGACCCGCAGCCTTCACATGCTGCTCCCACCCCAAAAGGCTGTGGCTGGAGCAGAGAGTGATGCCCAGGGTGCGATGGAGGCCTCCCCAGGACCCATCCCATTCCACCCCATAGGGCAGCCGTGATGCACCCAGGGCTCTCGGGATCTCCTGGAGTGCAGAAATTGCAGCCTCCCACCTATTACTGACAATCAGTATTTTTCAAAGTTATCCTAACTGGGATGATGCTGAGCAGCCCAGTGGTAGCCAGGGTTGTTTTAGCACCCGAAGAAGTGGCTGCCTGGCCCTGCTGGGTCAGGGAAAGCCACACAGAACTGTTCCCATTCTGCAGCTTTGTGATACTCACGTCCTGATGGGGGTGGGATGAATAATGAATATTTCATGAAAAGCCATTACAAGACTGTATGTGAAGCAGCTGACATCACTGCACCTGCACTGATGCTTCCTCACTGCAGCCAGTGTGTTTTTCCTGTGCTGTTGTTACCAGAATGGGGAGTGAGTTGGACCACCACGCATCCCCCAGCTGCCTGCCTTCCCCCAGGTGCAGAAATATCAGAGCTGTGTTGCTGCTTCTGAGAGAGGGGATGAAAGTGCTCTGTGCTGATAATGCCTTGCACTTTGTATACAGCCTTCAGGAGCCCACCACTCCCCTGCATGTCCATCCCAGCACAGAGCAGGATTGAGCTCCCATGTGCTCCCAGAGCTGCTCCTGCAGGGCAGAGCTGTATGGAGCAACCTGGAAGAGCCAGTGACTGAGGCACTGCAACGCGGTGTGTCCTGGGTTTGAATAGATTTGAAAGAAGCAAAATATGTGAAATATTAGTTGGAATGCATTTACTCAGCTTTGGTGACAGCTTCAGTTACATAGTGTAATTTTTGTTCGCAGCCTTGCAGAGCCATGGCTATAGAACAGATTAAGTGTTGTTTAAAAAAAATGATCAGAGGGTTTGTTTGCAATCATGCTGTAACTTTTCCCTAAATATGGGAAGCGTTCTAAATTGGTTTGTATTGATAATGGCATTGTAATGCTTTTTCTTGCTTGTACAGATCGTCATTATTATAATGTGCTTATTCCCAAGAGACGAAGTAACTGAGGAGAACAGATTAAGTTAAACCTTAAAGAATGCTTTCTTAGGGAAAAATCACATTTCCTTTAAAACTGCTTTGCATAAGGTTATTGGTATCTGATGCCTTGCATTTCCAATTATTCATGTCAACCATGCTCATTGCTAGAGCACAATGATCAGTCTCTTGACCATGAATTCTGCAGCTCTACGTTCACAAGCACATGTGACTTCAACCAGGATAATGCAGGCAGGACAGGTGCATGCAGGGTGGTACAGATGGGGCAGTGCAGGCAGGGCGGTGCAGGTGGGGTTGTGCAGGTAGGATGGTGCCTGAATCTTTCTCCCTTCCCCTCCATTCCTTCCTACCTCCTTCCTTCCCCTGCAGGGTTCTGGGGATGCAGCTGTGCTACCCCCAGGGCTGTGAGGAGGCAGCCTGCAGGCTACAGACCTTTATAGACACCACATTTCTAATCCAAAGCATTTTCCTTTACTCCTGTTTGAAAATGCAAACTTGGAGACACTCGTGTGCTCATCAAAGGGCTCCTCCATGGTTTTGCCCATCATCACAGCTCCATCACATCCTGTGCTAACTCTGTGTGCAGTGACACAGCCACTTCTGAAAGACACAGCCACTTTGAAAAACCCACCTAGACACAGCTTGCCAGGAGCTGTTTGGCTGTACATGGCTCACAGCCGTGCTGAGCAGCTCTGTGCACATCCACCTGCATACAGCTCACACAGAACCGCTCCCCTCCATGGGACAGGGATGTACCCACCTGTCCCCAGGCAGCCACTTGTTCGTAAAAACATCCCCAGTCCTCCGAACCCGCCACAGCCGTGTCTCCAGACAGGTGAATGAGGATACACATCAGCTGTCGTGAAGTGCTCAGGCAAACGATGAGTTGACAATGCCCATGCATAGGCAGTACTCTGTTTATGTTCATTGCAATAAATATGACAAAATCCTACAGAAACAAAGCTTCATCTGATCAAAAACTGTTTTAATTGCTCATTCTTATTGATGCTCTGATCTCTGATGAACAAGGAGTTGGCTGGAAAACAGAAGGCTGCTGCATTTAGAGTCACTGACAGCTTTGTTCCCTGGAAGCAATGGGTGACCCCACAGAAAGCAAAAAAAAAAAAAATCACACCAAATATTCTAACTTACCTACAGATTATGTGTTAGATCATTTAAGCTCCAAAATATTTGGTTGCTTTTCACAAATGGAGCTGCCTCCTTGCATCTATCCCCACCTAGCTGATTTAAGGCTCTTAAACTTCTGATTGCTCTGTAAAGTATCTGCAGGTATGCAATGCTGCTGGCTGCAAGCTCTGCTGGGAAAGCATGCTTGTTTGTAAGTAGCACACAGATGGGTGTGTGCACAGATCAGGAGCACTCAGCTTTTTAGCACAACTCAAGCTGTGAGAACACTGCAGTGATGCTGGTCCTGAGCAATTCTGTTTGCCCCTGAGCCCAAAGGAAGCAAAAGCAGCAGCAGCAGCGTGGAGCAGTGGCCACAGCAAGCAGCCCGTGTGTGTGTGTGTGTGTGTGTGTGTGTGTGTGTGTGTGTGTGTGTATGTGCATGCGTGTGTGCCCACATCCCCTAAGGAGGGTCACAGCTGTGCAAGTCTGTGTGTGAAGTGATGTGAACTGATGGCAGTGCTGTCAGGCAGTGCTGTGCCTTCTAAAAATAGCGCCCTGCTTTCCTGAAGTCATTCATTTTTGATAAATGCCTCAGCTTTGCATTTGTTTGGCAGCAGTACGGTGTCCCTGTGTTCCGTGAGCATTGTTTCAGCTGCAGCTATCTCACAAGGGCTGCTTTAAATCATGCAATGGTCCTTAAGGTCCTCCACCTATTGCTCATTATGATTTGCTTTCAGCTATTTCTTGAACACAGCTGCAGCTTCTGTGGTGACCAGTTTCTGTTTGTAGCTGTGGTTTATAGAGGTCTGAGCCACCTTTTGGTGTGGGGCTGGTGCTGGGGGCGAGTTGAAGCTGTGGTTGGACTCTGGATTTCTTCAGTACTTCGAGCATATATGTGCTTTTGGGGGTGATCTGTTTTCTGTGTTCTTATAACCTAGAAACACACTTTAAAAGGGCTAGTTTGTATCATGTGATGGGCTTCAAAGTTCTTCCACCTGTTGCTAGTTATGAGTCTGGTTTCTTCTATTGAATGAAGGAGCTATTGCCGTGGTAGCAATAGAAACTTAGCTTTCTGCTGATGTAATCTGTAGCCATGTACAGAACATTCGTAAGAAAATCCAAGCCAAACAAGCTAAAAACTTGTCTGCACCTCAGGGGTTCTTTCCTACATAAGAGCCTGTATGAGATCAAGCTGGTAGGCAGAAGTGCAGAGTCTTCCCCTGACTTCTGAAGCCATGCTGCTTGTGATGATCAATGGGATGAAATGGCCATGAACCCCTGTGCTGCTCCACAGGCCCCTTTAGGAAGGTTTCTGGAAGATGCCACAGAGGTGCTGTGGCCTCCTGGGGGCCAGACCCTGTATGGGGAGTGGGGCTGTAGCAATTGGACAGATCAGCGTGATCAGAAAAGGTGTTTCACCAGAGATGCAATGATAGAAGGATCAAGCACAATAAAGAGGTGCTATAAAGGAGGGGAAGAAGATTACTCACTCGTGTCAGAAGATTCCAGGTTTGTAGAGGAAAGCTTCACCAAGGAGGGATCCCCAGAAAGAGATCCTTCCCCAGGGGCAGTCAGCCCTTAAATGAGGTCTAAGAGATGCGCAGCGAGGCTCCACCCCTTCCTATCTCACAGGTAAATTGCCTTCACCTGTGCTCCCAGGACTGACCAGGTCCTTTTCCCAGGTGCTCAATCAGTGGTTCAGGCTGTGACTCAACAGTTCCCACACAGGGGTTGTGCAGGGCTGCAGGCAGGGAGGTGCAACGGAGTGCTTTGGGCTCTGCAGCCTCCCTGGCAGCAGTCAACCTCTCCCCTGGGAGCACAGTGTTCAGCAAGGAGTTCTCAAGAAGAGCCCAGCAAATCTGGGCTATCTCCAAAAATGGTTTTGTTTGACTTTTACTTTGCAAACCGGCAGCTCTCATGCCCCTCAAATACTAGCATTGCTCAGATAACACAATTCACATGAAATGATTTCTTGAAATTCTTTAAGTGCACATTAAAATGCAAATCTCTCTTCTTATTAAAGATTTCTGGAAGTTCTCTGACAACACATTTAAATGCAAATCACTGAAACGTAGACTCAATATTAAAATCCAAACAAGTGTGTGATCCATGGACTGAAATTAAAATGGGACCCCACTGTGCATCTCTGCAAAGCCAGGACCACCCTAGCAGCATGTAGAGGAGATATGGATGGAGCAGTTCAGTGTTTTTGGAGTGCGGAGCGTCTGGGTGCATCCCTGATACCATGCAGCCCCCTTGCCCCTGCAAGGGCCCATCTGGTAAGGATGCCTGGTGTGGGTTTGTAGCAGTGCATGGCAGAGCTTGGATGGAATGTCAGATTCCTGTGGGCACTGGGGCCTCCGCGTGCCCAGCTGGGGCCCTGAGGTCATCCACAAACCCTGTGGGGAGCAGGGGCACAGCACCTGACTCTGCCCGTGTGTCCAGACTCAGGGATACCCCTGAGGTACAGCCAGGAGTAAGAGGCAGCAGAACAAATGAATACCCTGAATGAGTAATGGGCTGCATCCAGATTTCTAAGTTTTCCCCCACATTATGCAAAACAAGGTTAAAACTCTGTCCTCAACCAAACGGATGGTAATGAATTGATGGGGTTTTAATGGGAGCGCTCTGAGACCAGCTCTGAATGCTGTTGGTGCTATGGGATGAGCTCAGCTGCACGCGTCTGAGCTGGTTTGACTTTAAAGCGTGATGATCCATTAGGAACAACAGGCTTTAAATGTCTTTAAAACTGAATGAGTTCTTTTTTCTCTTGCTCTGCTGCACTCATTAAGTTCCTGCAGGAAGATGTGAGAGGACAAAAGGCGCTTTTCCATCACCTCCACCACCCCGAGTTTATCACTGCTTCCCAGGGCTGTGCTGGGGGTTCTGGAGCAGGGCAGGCTGCTGGTGCCAGGCATGGGCCCCAGGGCAGAGGTAGGTTGATGCACCAAGATGGAATCAGCACCAGTGTTGTTCAGTTCTATGCAGGCTGAAGGCAGAAGGTCGCTGCAGCTCACTCCCACCTTACGCTGCCATGTCTGTTACGTTAATGGTTGATGTGTAACAGTCTTGGAAACATCTCCCTGCTCTTTCTCCCCCCAGAAGGGGATCCTCCTCTCTCATGCTGAATACCCACAAACAAGGGTTCGCCTACTTAGCGGAAAAGCTCTGCTTTTCTCTGATTTTTTCTGTAATTTCATGTGCTAATCAGGGCTTTTAAACTCAGCCCTATCAGTCAAATGCTTCTTGATGACGATGAGCAGAACTGAGCTGTGTAGCTGCTGAATGGATCATCAGTGAATTCTAATTTTAAGGGAAAAAGTGTTTTTTCATCTCCAAGCTTATTAAAAGTCAGAATAGCGATGTTGGAGAGTCTTACCAGGAAAATTGAATCCAGCATAGAAAATGCACCTGGTCGATCCCCCCTTCTCCATACAGTGTTTGTGTTGCATGGAAATAAATGTCACACCCCAGTAATTGTGAGTGATGCACAAGGGCCGTGCTGCTGCCGGTGTCCTTCAGTGGCTGCAAAAGAAGGGAAGCACTGAAGCTCCTGTATTCTTGTGCTGCTCATCTCTGCCTTTCCTGGAAATCCTTTTGTGTCAGGGAAAATGGAAAATCAGATCATAAGCTGTAAGTGACAGAAAAGGAATTGTATGTACCGGTGGGTGGACGCCTCAGGGAAAGGGGAAACCTGTGTCCAAAGAGAGCTCCCCAGTTCCTCCTGCAGCTGGGTGCTGGATGAGGGCTGCCGCTGCTGCGCTGCTCCCTGGGCCTTTGTGTGACACCAATGGCACACAGTGCAGAAGTGCACGGCTGTGGTTTTACCCTCTTAGCCAGAGAGGAAGAACAGCTTCTGCAGCTGACTGCAAACACTGAAATCCCCGACGTGTTCTCTTCTTCATTATGAGCTTACAGAGCCTGGAAAATCGGGGAATCAGCATTCCCTTGACATAAAGTGAGCTGCAGCAAACAGCGCAGATCATGTTGGGAAATGACATTATTTTTGAGCCATTTATCCATGGGTTTCACTGCTAAGTTGGTGCTTTCTCATTCAGAAGAAAGAGATGTGGCAGTGCCTGTTCTGCTGGGTGTCACAAACGCTGTACACCGAGTCCATTGCTCTCTCCCTGCTGAGATCCACGTGTTCTGTTCTTGGGCTGGAGATGCCTTTTGTTGGTGTTGGGAATTTTCCCCCACCCCTCCATCCTGGGGCAGAAGAGGCATTGCCCATAACGGACATCAGCACCGGTCAGACTGCCCTGGGAACACTGCCCTAAGCACAGTGTGGTGGTCCCACAGCAGCAGTCAGTACTTAACAAGGGCTCCATGGAGCTGCTTTCTGGGCTCTGGGGAAAATTCCTAAGGAAACAATTTGTAGGAAATATGTTGGAAAATTAACATTGTGTTCCTCAACACGTTGATAACAATTCCTCACCCTAACGATCAGAATTGTCATGACTGTTTCCACCTTGGCACAGGTGAGCATAGGCAGCAGCAATGCATTCCCCTATCACCAGTGGCAGTGCTGCTCCCTGGGCTGCAGCTTCCCCATGAGTGGGAAGAGCAGAGAGGAGTGTCGGCACATGGGTGAGCGACTGAGCCAAAAGCATTCTGGCTTAAGATTCACTTTTTTCCTTTTTTAAAAAAGGAACAAACAGAATCGTGAATCTCTTTTGTAATTCTCACTTTCCTTTCCTTCTCCTTCCCCTCTCCTTGGCCATGCAGTGCAGCATGTGATCTCCTCCTTTGTTTTTCAGTGTCTTTTTTCATTCTGTGTCAGTTTGTTTGCTGCATGAAGAACATCCTCTTCCTTGGATGCTGGCTTCTGAGTGCTAAAGATGCAAAAGCGTCACTTTACTTTTATTTGCACTGGATAAATAGGAAGGACTGCCCCTCACACAATTTTTAATGAGTCCCAAGTGAGTTGCCTTAAAGCCTACCATTCTCTTTGTTGCTTCCTATGAATAACGGCAGGCAGGATCAGCGGGTAGCTTGGCTGGTGTCACCCAGGGCAGAGCTGTTGCAGGCAGGTGGGGTGTTCCCAGGGCTCACTCAGGCTGCTGAGGTTGTTTCCCATTCAGGTCCTTGTTTGCAGACATCGGGACGAGAGGGTGCCTCAGCCCAGGGTGTCCCCCATAGCTAGAGGGGTGAGTTCTGCAGTTCTGGGGCTGAGAATTTTGCTTACATGGAGCTGTTCATACAGTCATGATGTTGGCCATAGTGGTGAAGTGCGTGATGGTGCAGCAAGAGAAGGTGGAGCTGCTCCAAGTCCCTCTGGCCCCAAAGGGTGGAGCTCCCTGGGATGGAGCAGGGCAGTCTTTGTTGGAAGGGAAAGTTCTGGAGCTGGAAGCTGTGCTGTGAGTCACTGGCACAGATCATGCATTAAAGACGTGTTGGTGGATGAAGTTCTGCAGGGACAAATGAAAGGCAAAGACAAAGCAGGCCATTCTCTGAAAGCTGCACAGAGCATTAACAAAGGTGGTGAAGAGGATTCTCCAAATGCCTCTTGTAAACACATGGGTCTCAGAATGGCTGCAGTTGGTGCTCCATAACGCACTACCTCCTACCCATGGGTGTCACCTGAAGCTCTGTGTGGGAACACACACACACTCGTGCTCCCCGTCCAGGTCACTGGGCACCCTTAAAACGTGCTTGGTGGCTGTGTGGACCTCTCGCTGTCCCACATTGCCCTCCAGCACTGGGCACAGTGCATTCCTGCTGGGCTCAGTGCGGCGGAGGTGACCGTGTCCCCTGGTAGCAGACAGGGAGCTGCCTTCCATTTACCACTGCTCTGATTTGCATTTATAGCCCTAGCAAGTGTTCAGGACAAATGGATCTAAAAAAGCAATCGATGCCAGTAAGCTGTTATTCTAGAAAGGCCACGGGCATCGCAGTAGACCTTCAGCTTAAAAAGCTTTTGAGGACCTCAGCAGACTTGTGATAAGGTCTCAAATTTCATGCTTATTTTCTGCACTCATGCTGTTCAGCCCTTCAGCTCTGTCCTTCGCTCGTGTTATCCAATGCCTTCAACCCCTGACCACAAACAAGGACAGGGAATGGGCTGCCAGGTCAACACTGATGGTGCTTGTGCAGAACAGCATTGGTGCCCGACCTGGTGGGGGGCAACCAGCACACAGCAGTGGATGGGCTGGGGGGCTGTAAGGTCCCTTTTAACCCAAAGCGTTCTATAGTTCTTTGATTCTTGAATGTAATTATAATGTATTTTCAGTCATTTACCCTGTTTTACTTGTTAACGTGTGCTAATTAGTCTAGTTCTGCATGTTGATAATTGCTTCATATTAAGATAATAGTTTAAAGATCACAAATGATACACAGCACCACATCTTAAGAGCATTATTAACTTGCTCAGTAGCCCACCGAAGAGTTTAAACACAGTTTAAACCTCCTATCACCCGCATGGAGATAATGTTATAGCTGTGATAAATGTAATAAAATTTTCATCTCCATTCCCCTTCAGATTTCATAGTCAATGCCTAATTATTCTTTCCCACAACTAGACTCATTCTGATCTTGCTAACTGAAACAAAAAGCCAATTTATTACACTGTTTAGAACAGCCCGGCAGTGGCCGTGTGGCAGCTGGAGCAGGAGGCCCCATGCAGCAGGGCTGCTGCAGCCCACACATAGCAGTCACTGCTCAGAGCTGCTCGGCTGGATGAGCCGAGGGGTGACGGCCTCATGCTGCACCAGTGGAGGTTCAGGTTGGATGCTGGGAACGATTTATTCTCCAAAGAGTGGTCAGCACAGGCACAGCTGTCCAGGGAGTGGGGAGGCACCTTCCTGGAGGTGCTCCAGAGCCATGGGGATGCGGCACCGTGGGATGTGGTCAGTGGGCATGGTGGGGTTGGATGGGCTGGGGATCTGAGGGGTCTTCTCCAACCTTCATGGTTCTGTGATTCCATGATTCTGCTGGGATTTGGCAGCCTGGGGAAGTGTGGCTGTTTGGGGAGCTGCTTTGGGCTCGCCCTGAGCTGGCAGTGTGCTCACACTCTTTTTATTTTAAACCAAGAGCAGTATCGCAGCTTCTGAAGGCTGCAAGCTGGAAATACCTAATGTTCTCTCTTCTCAATTGCTGAAGTCTGCAAAGACTAAAACAAAAAGGTATCAAAATGTATGTATAATTACTGAATGTGTAGCACCACGGGAGCATGCTTGGCAGTGTGTTCTCTAACAAACAGGAAACAACAAAAAAGAAGCTCTTAGTAATTGTGATTTAATTAACCTGGATGCGTCTAGTTAAGCAGACCTTCAATGTTCTACTCAGAGCATACTCAATCTTACTGTATTTTTGTCAGAAGTTTCTTGTTATATTTATACATGCTACCTTGGGATTCTTATGAATTTCAGTTTCCATTAACCGCCTGTAATTAAATCGTGACGAGGTGTAGATTTCACCTCTATAAAATACCCAAACTTGAGGGGCACACGAGGGCTGTGAGTGCACAGTGGCCTCTGGCTGTGCTGTGCTGTGCTCTAAATGAACGCCTTCTGTTGGAGTGTGCGCTGGTTTGGCACAAGCGGTGGAGCATTTGTGTCTATCCTCCTAAGTCACATTGCCAGTGTTTGTAGTTCAGGCTGGTAAAGTGACGTGAAACCTGGTTTGGTAGACCTCACAGGGCCTTAAAATGTGGGAGGTTTCATTAGGTGTCATTAACAGCAGGTGCTGGTCTCCAGCAGGCTCCTTCCTTGCAGCCCCGTGCAGTGCAATGTTCCCTTCATCGTGAAATCGGACAGAGACCAAAGTAGGACACTTTGCCTTTTTGACATTGAT
The DNA here is from genome assembly GCF_016699485.2 of Gallus gallus. NCBI lineage: Eukaryota > Metazoa > Chordata > Aves > Galliformes > Phasianidae > Gallus > Gallus gallus. Next base: position 17,196,484 of record NC_052544.1, read on the forward strand.
TTTGTTAAGGCCATATCAAGTGTAGTTCCTATTACAGAAGGTGACAAATTCAGAGAACAGTTTCAGCTTATTGGTTTAAAATAAATGAATAAGGCAGCATCTGATGTAAGCAAAAATCTCCGCAGCTAATGCAGAAGGGTCTTCCGCTATTTAAACAAGAAATGCATTTTTGTTTAAATAAAGGAGAGAACAGACTATTTATTACTGTTCAGAAATCTGGATGGCATTAGCAGCTGTGTAAATTAGTTTAACTTAATTGACTTCAGCAGAAATAAACTGGCTCATCTCTGCCGAGAGCTTGGTTACATGGGACTTAATTGATTTTTGAGCTGATATTTTTATTAGTAGTGATGTTTAGGGTTCAGACAGTGCCTATCAACACAACAGACTTTCGAGGCAAATACACTTACTGTATTTGTGTAAATCGAGGTAGGCAGATAAAAGCCCAGCTATGAGGACTGCAGGCAGCCCACAGAGAGGTGAGGAGAGAGGTCAGAGAGGTCAGGAACCTCCACAGAGAAGTCAGGAACCTGAACACTTTCCCATGCCACCTGCTGCAAGGAGCTGCTGTGGGGGGCTTCACCTTCAGACCGAGGGCCCTGCAGTGGGTCTCTGCCTCTGGGTGGTGGGTGCTGACACCCCAGCAGGGCTGCTGAGCATCCCTGGGTGTCACCTTACGCCCATTAGGTCCTGCTGTAGTCACTGTGAGTCAGGGCTGGGAAAGGGGAGAAAGGAAGAGAAAAACAAAGGAAGAAGGTGTATCTCATAGGTGCTCATTGACTGTATTTAGTCTTCAACTGTAAATTCGGTGGCATGTGTAGAACGCTGTCTCTGGCAGCAGAACAGTGTTCTTTGAGTAATTGCATTATGTACTTCAGTGCTTCTTTGATAAGATGTAATTTGTGGGAGGTGATAGGGACTTGGTAATCCCAGCGCCTCGGAGCAGCTGTACAGGGGAGGATGGTGCCGTGGGCTGACCCTGGGGGAGAAACCCGCATGTCATGGGGAAGTGTTGTGTGCAGCTTAATTGGGGTGACCCTTGCAGTTAACACCTGGTGCACTAAAACAGTCTGAAATATAGGAGCAGGTGATTAGCTTTACCCTTAGAACAGTGTGTACTGAAGAGCCTGCAGCCAGAGGCAGGGGTTTCTGTGCAGGGCTGGAGGAGGAGCAGGGGGTGCTCAATGCCCCTGCAAATGTGGCCATAGCTGCACTCCCACGGCCGTGAGTGCTGTTATGCCCAGAGCCTGGGACAGAGATGGGGGCTGACCAGGACAGCTCTGTGTGCTGCATGCTGCCAGCCGTGGTGTGGTTCTGGAGTTGCTAGCAGTGGAGGTGGTGCAGGATGGAGGCACAGGCGGTATTTATGGAGGGTAGCTCATTACCAAAATGACCCTGGGACCACAGCAGTGCACTGCAGCAGGGTTTGTTACCTTTCCTCTCAGTCTGCCCTTTGCAGGCAGGCAGCCCAAGATCTCTGCAGCTTTGGCTTTTCCCTCATGTTTGGGATCTTGGTAGTGCCATACAGGAGTGACAAAGCTGCACACACGCAGGTGGATGTGGGGTGTTGTTTTCCCTTTTATCATTACTTTATTAAATGCTGCTACTTTAGAAACAAACGTATTGTACAATAATTTGGTTGAGAGCCAAGAACAGCATCTGCATTTGCATTCTGTGAATTAGAAAGCAATCTGTTGCTGGAGGGAAGCTTCTTGTTCGCTGGAGCTCAGTGTGCTCCTGAGGTATCTCATGAAATAGTGCCTGGAGCTTTTCTTCCCCCATGCCTCAGGGAACAGTGGTGGTTCGGGCGCTCTGACAGGAGCAGCCTGCAGCTGCTGGTATTGCTTTCCCCATCTCGTTCTGCAGAAACATCTGTCCTGTGAGATGCACTGGGGAAAACCAGGTCTTGAATGAAGCATTTATTGGTACAGTGTAGCAATTGGAGCGACCAATACAATGGGAGAGGCATTACAACAAAGGTGTATGCAGTGCATATTCTTTGTAAAATGCAAATAGGTGCCCGAACCCATAAATAGTGCTGTTGTAGTGGGTTCTGTGGTCTGTGCTGGATAATGCTTTCCCCAGAAACCTGTAAAGAGGCAATATTTTTAACTTGCAGAAATTGAAAATGAAATTTTTCTCTGTTTCAGATGAAACTTTGAAAGAGCATGAAAGAGCATTGTGCAACAAACCCTGGGGGCTCTGCGACCCCACTGTGACCACACACTCAGCCCAGCAGCAGCGAGTGCAGTGCCTTTGGATCCTGGCCGGGCTCTGGGCACTTGGGGTCCCACCCCCATGCTGGGCTTCCTGCACCATGAGGAGCAGGTCCGGGTTTCAGTGTTTTTTTCATCGGCATCCCTGGAGGTTTTGTTTACTTCAGCTGCTTTCCTTGCTAACTGTGCCAATGCATTTAGCTGAATCCTTGTCACGTTGCTTGAGCTAAAATTGAGATGCAAATGCATAGCAGCTCTTCCCTTTTTTTTTTTTTTTTCAGATGTAGAGAGCAGGCATCGGGGAAGATAAATCGCTGTAGTTCCCTTCAAGCACATGCTGCTGAGAAACAAACACTAAAACATCAAAATAACACTTCTTCTCCCCCATCATTCTTTTTAAAGCAAGGATATAATTACAGTGCACAGATCTCAGAAGAGCACAGATCAAAGCAATTAAGTAATGGCTCTCGGCACTGTCGGGGTTGGGCCGTGGCTGCACCAGCACCGCAGGGCTCTGCACCATGGGGAGCTGTGGGCACTGCCTGCTGCCACCGGCATCTGCTGCAGCCCCGTGGCTGCAGGAGAGCTGGGAGGGGTGGATCTCTGCTTGCATGGCCTCGATCCAATGTTTTGCTGTGGAAAGCTATCATTCCTGGATGGTGTTCTTTGGGATTGGATCTTTGTCCCAAGCTGCAGCAGGAAAGCTCTCCCTCTGTGGTGCAGATGTGATTTGGTTGCAAAAAAAAAAAACAGCTTTAAAACCAAAGTTTTTTTCTGAATGGAACAAGAACATTAATTAAAATATGTAATTGTAGAGCTCCTTAGAAAGCAGTGATAGGATGCACGATTGCCACTCCGATTCCTCTTAACCAGGAAAAGAGCCAATAAAACAACACAGAAATCATAGAGGTGAAGACTGGAGGACATATGACTCTCAAGGACCCAAATGTCGTTGGCTGCCACTCCATCTTACGCACAGCAGCCGTTTGTGTCTTTCAAAACGTCTGAAATAGGAAAACCACGAATCCTTCCTAAATCTGAGCAGTGTGGAAAGGGCGCAATTTGTGTGCCATGATTGCATGGAGGCTTAGGAGGGGATTTGAGCTCCTATCTGGACACCTGCAAAGCTTGAATTCCTGCCATCACTGCTGGTTGGCTGAAATAAAACACGCCTGCCAGGGAGCTTGGCTGTGCACAGCATCACCTTAGCTATTTTCAGCTATCCTCTGTCTGGTTTAATCACAAATCTCTGCAATGGTGCTGGAAATTGTTCTTCAGCAGTGTGCCCATAACACCATTCTTATCGTAAAGAACTTTTTAGTCACATCCAATCTAAATCTCCCATTATAGTTTGAAACCATTTTCCCTTGTCCTATCACTCAGACCCTCCTAAAGAGTCTGTCCCCTTCCTTCCTCCAGCCTCAGGGAGAGCAGAACCTCCTGCTCATGCTACTAATGAGAGGTGGCTTTGTACTAATCAGCACTTGCTGGCTGAGCACTGCTTCCTATTGCCCCTCCTCCCCCCTCCTTCCGGGTACCTGCATGTGGAGGCATTGCCTGGGGGCTGCAGGCTCAGCCCATGCAGGGCTTTGTGCCCGCCCACTGGGTGCCAGCCCCACAGCTGTCCACCACACCAGGTGATTAGGGAGCAGTGCTATGTGCTGTTACCATAATTTCAGGTGCCGAATATTTTACTGTTCATTTGAACGCAAGGCGTCCTTAATGCTGTTCAGGGCTTTGAAGTTAAATTGCAGTTTCATCAGTTGCATGATAAATTGCTTAGCAGAATTTCCCAGGGGACATAAAATCAAGTTTGTATTTTCCTACCAGAACACCAGCCTCATTGTTGTGATGGGAGGGAGCTCAGGGACCTCTCATACTTCCCCAAATTCCAGCTACCCATGCCAGCACTCCCAGAGCTGCCATGGGCTGTTGCTGCAGGTCAGTTCTGATTTTGTTGTCTGAGTGGTGCAGTGCTGGTGCAGGCTGGGAACAGTTCCCAGGATCTTTGCCCCAAGGAGACCCCTCTGCTCTGAGCCCCGTTGGACCTCCAGTTGTCTCCTGAGCAGTCTTTGGGGTGGTTTTAGCAGCACTTTCAACCTAGGAGAAAGCTCTTGCTCCAGGTGAACATCCCAGTGCTGCCAGCAGGTTCACATTGAAGAAATAAAATGGAACAAGCGAAATGCTGCTGTGAGCCTCACGGTGCCATGGGGTGTGGGGAGATGATTCTGCTGGGTTCCTTGTGCTGGAGACAGCTCTGGGTGTGGGGCTGCCAGGGTGAGTGCAGTGCTTGTGTGGAGTGGGGGGCAGAGCAACACCTGGCACAGTGTGGGGGAGTGGGGCCCAAAGAGATGGGTGTACTCCCAGTGCTGGGTTTGATTCTTACAGCAACCATCCCGAAATAAGGATATTGGAAAACATATGTTAGACCAATAGCTGTATCATAAATATGGATTTGCACAACAGTGGACAAATATATCTGCTGAAGAATTTCTTTAAACAAATAAATTCACGGCCTAAATTATTCAATGATTAATATTTGAGCAGTTGCAATGTACGCAGAGTCACCTTAATGTGTTTGTAGGCCAAAAGCGACTCCGTAACACATCATTTGTGCACTATTTTTTACTGCTGTTAAATATTAAGGAGCTGTCGGTCATGTGCACCGGGGCCCCATCAATCACTTTGACTCTGTAAAGGGGCCTTGAAGCAGAAGTAAATTACTTTGGTGCTTATTTTATGGCTCTCGGATGCAGTGAGAAGGCTGTGAGAAGGCAGAGCGTGCGTGTGAGCTGCTGGCTGGCAGCGCTCCGTTCCTTTTGCTGCCTTGCCGTGCCTGCCTTACTGGTGGGTGGCACTCTGCCGTGAGCCGGCACTGTGCCCTCACAGCTCAGCCAGCTGTGTCCTGGGCTGCAGCAATAGATGGGGTTGCAACCAGATGGTCTTTGAGGTTCCTTCCAAGCCAAGCCGTTCTGTGACACTTTGACTCTCTAAGCAGAGCCTGGAGGCACAGCCCTGCTCTGACCTGCTCTGGGCAGCACAGTGCTGCTGCAGATCCAAGGCTGGATGCCGCGCTGCCATCCACTGTTGTACTTTTTTCCCAACTCAGCCTGCCTTGTGATGGGCTCTGCTGGCTTCCAGGCAGAGGAGAAGCACAGTGCCTTCTGAGGAAGCAGTGTGTGCACACCATGCTACAGCTGAGCCATTGTGCTCCTCTGAGGTCCCTTCAGTCAGTAGCAATGCTCACATTATTTCCACAGGGATAGGATCAGGCTGTGATGGAGCTGAGGGCTCCATCTCCAACGTTTCCTCGAGGTCAAAGGACACTTAGTCCCATTTTCCTGTGTTCGATGCTTTCCACGTTATGGCTTGTAGAAAAATCCTTCTGGTGTTATTATTTTGAATACATTTGTAATGCTCTGAGATTTCTTGTGAGAACATTTCTCATCTACAGAGATGCTGGCCTTATAATCACTGAGATTTTCTACTTTCTTATGAAGAAGTTATATGGGATTTAATAATGCAGATAGCAGCAGGCTCTCCGTAAATGACACTAAAACCCTATAGAGTTCAATAGGAGCCACTAAACAATCCCTAAGGAGCTTTTTCATCCTCCACTAGAAACGTATTGAAGAAAATTTCTAATAATCTTTTTGATTCTGCAGAAAAGAACAAAAATAACCCTATTTTCTCCTACAAATGCAGAACAGAGGCTGTATATGGAAACAGGGTTTTACTGTGCCATGGGGCATGGAGACCTGCTCAGCGCTGTGCTGGCCCCATGCAGAGCCTATGTTGGAGTGTCAGGTGTGGGTGTGTGCATCAGCCTGGTGCTGCTGCTGGAAATGCTGCGAGCAAAGTGCTGGGCTGTTCCAAGCCGTGTCTGGAGGGTCTCCTGCTGCATGCATTCATTTAATGTAAAAGTGCTATGCTCTAGATGCTAAAATGGATAAACCACGCCATTCATTTCCTAAAGTTCAATTCTCCACTTATAGGATAGTAAATAAACCAAGCTAACCCACAGCAAGATAAAACTGCGAGATACGGGGTTTAAGGCAAAACCCACTGTGGCTGGGAATGCTTCTCTCATATAAACCACATTTATCTCCACAGAGCAGGAGGCTGTTTTATGAGGTTCAGACAGGAAAAAAAAATAAAAGCTTCCAGAGAGAGTGTCTTAAATAGCTCATAAAAACCAAGTGTGTGCCCCTCTGGACAGGGCTCTCCCATCCTCCTGAAGTGCAGTATCAGCTCCGGGTGCTGAGGGCTCCAATCCCCACTTTGTTCAGCGCAGCTGTCTCAGAGAGCTGCTTCTCAGATCTGGGTTCCAGATAATTAATGAGCAGTAGCCATGCAGGTCTGCCTCCATGTGCCCTGATTGCCGTGTAGCTGTGATGTTAGCCAGGGCTGAGCAGTGGGGATGTGGAGTAGTGGGGCCATGGAGCAATGGAGCCATGAAGCAGTGGGGCCGAGCAGTGGGGATAGCCACTGATAACCGGCTGCTGTGCCAGAGCCATGCAGTGCCACTGTGAGGAAGCCATTTATGAAAAGTGGAGCTTGGTCCAATGCTATTGGAAATGCAGTGCAACAGCAAAGACTGAGCTCTGTATTAGCCCCTGCTGTGCTATGCCACGTGGAACTCTCTACGACACTGAGCACTCCATGGGTGAGGAGCACACTGCAGACCCTTCTGGCAGCTCTGCAGACAGCTGTCCTCTTGCTGCACTGATTCCTGGTGACCAGAAAAGCACCCTTGTGTCCCAACACTGGCACATGCGCAGCTGTGCAAATAGCACTGTGGACTTCATTTTGTCTTCACATTCAGACATTTCAGTGACTAAAGGCAGCCTATAAGCAAAAAAGAGGGTGATTCTTTACACATAGATAGCAATAGGACAAGGGAAAAGGGCTTTCAACTGAAAGACAGGAGATATAGGTCAGATGTTAGGAGGAAATTCTTTATTCAGAAGGCGGTGAGGCCCTGGCACTGCTGCCCAGAGTTGGAGGTGCCCGAGGCCATGGATGGGGCCCAGTGCAGCCTGAGCTGGAGGGGCAGCCAGCCCATGGCAGAGGTGGGGCCGAAAGAGCTATATGGTCCCTTTCATCCCAACCATTTCATTGTTGTATGATATGATCCTATGATTCCAATGGTTCATAGCACACCGTTGTGCACACCCACTGCCCAGAGTGCTATTCCTGCTGTGTCCTTCCGGTACCTGGAGGCTGCTGAGCCCTGTCCGAGTGCTGCCATTGCCAATGCATCATCCAAGTATGGGTTTATTTTGGTATATTTTCTACCTGCCAAAGCAAAACGTTTCCTAAATTCTCTTTAGAATCTGCAATATGTCTTTGGACAACCCTTCCCCATACTGTAATTAAAAAAAAAAAAAAAAATCAGGCTCCCCTTCCCCTCCTGCCTTTAGCACCATGCCACTCTTACTGCTCTGCTGTCCTTGGAGATGTTGGCTCCAGCTGCCCAAAGAGATGCTGCTGCCATCTGGAAACCCAAAGAGGAGGCAGATGTATTTGTTCAGTAACATCAAAGCTGCCACTTTAGAAAGCTTTGCAAGCAGAAGTCCAACAAGAGACTGAGGTGCCCCATTTCTGAAGGTTTGGAATCCACAGCTGCACACTTGGCCGTTTCTGCCCATGAGGCAGAGGGTTGCCAGGAGGCTGCTGGAGCTGCTCATCTTCTGCTTCCCGAGAGTTCTCCACACTGATGGCACCTGCAGGAGGTGAAGGGATCCACACAGATTATTCCACATTATGTCCAAAGTAATGACAAGTCTTAAAATAGCTCTCAATTAGCAATTGATTGCAATTAATTGGAACAATATAGATTGACATGATGCCTTCATATCTCTAGAGCATTTATCTGTTATGAGTCCTAATTTTTAAAAATTCAAAAACTGTGGCTCCCAAATTATCATAACCATCTGTTGGCAATTTGCAGCGTAAGTCTTCCAGAAGCAGGACACCCGCGTGCTTTGTCTTTGCTAATTAAACAGGTTTTAGAAGGGGCTCAAGTTCAAATGTAAATGGTGAAGGGCAGAACAAAGGAAAACCTTGGGGCGAGTTTCCACCTGTGTGTGTGCAAGTGCATGCACTTATATGTGTGTGCATCTCGTGGTGTTTTGCAGCAGCTCAGTGCAGGCTGGTGGGGCCGTGGGGCCGGCAGTGCCCGCAGTGGGGCCGTGGTGCCTTGTGACACTGAGCCAGTTCTGAATGTTTGCTTTATGCACTGGGGGAGCCTGGAGCAGTGCTTGTGTGGGTAATTCTAAAATTAGGGCACTGAGAGGGATGTTCTTTCTGATTGCTTAGCCTAGATTGGTTTTACCTCCGTTTTAATTAATGGAGGATTTTAACTCCTTTCTTAATAGATATCAGGAGCATGTTGGTGCTGAATGTCTGAGGATTCAATCCACGATCCACCTGCATTGCAACACTGGGCCCTGACCTGGGGGTCTGTGTCCAATTGGGCAGGGCAGCCCCTGCTCCTTTATTCCAACTTCCCTTTCAAGAACTGGAGTATGAATTTTAAGTAACAAGACTGTATTAAGATGAGATATTAAAACCACAGTAATAAAGATACAGAACAATCTTAAACCAGAGGAGGCAGGGCTGGATGTAAGGGAAGATGTTGCAGTGGCAGCTGCTGATTCCTGGTGCACCCAACTTAAACAAGCTGGGGATGTTTGAGAGAGGGCAGGAAGGGTAAATACTATTGGTGGAAGAAAACTTTTGCATCATTTTTTCATTTAACTGCAATTCTCTTGAAGGAAGATAAATGCCACAGTCCTAATGGCCAAATATTGTTTCCAATTGCAGTATTTGGAAAGGAGTGGGGCTGCATTTCAAGCACAGAGTGCTATAGGGAGCCAGAGGTTCAGGTTGGATATTAGGAGCAGTTTCTCCTCCAAAAGAGTGATCAGCAGTGGCACAGCTGTCCAGGGATTGGGGGTTACCATCCTGAGGTGCTCCATAACGTGGGGATGTGGCACTGGGGGACATGGTCGGTGGGCATGGTGAGGTGGGCTGGGCTGGGGGTCTGAGGGGTCTGTTCCAACCTGAATGGTTCTGTGGTTCTATGACCATGAGAGCACTGATAAATGGCAGCGTGTGTGGAGGCTGATGTATGTGTGCAGGCTGGGGCTGTGTCACCCTGCTCGTGGTTAGGCCCCACACAGGGACCTCAGCAAACATTGCTGTTTTTACATCACATCAGAAAATTTACATGGTAAAAGCACATTAAAACAGAACTTAGAAGCATTAAAATGGACTGGGAAGGAGCCAGATGTCTGTGGAGAGCAGCTCAAAGCCTGGCGGTGAGTTTGGCAGTGAGCAGGATGTGGAGGAGAGAAGGCAGCTTGGATGGTGTCAGCCAGAGTGCAGATGAACGCATTCAGAGCAGTGCTGTTGCTGCTGGGGCCTCCCCTGGCCTGTTTGTCTGATGAAACAGCACTCAGAGTCCTTGATCCAAAATGCACATAAATCTGCTGCACATCCATCCTGCTGCCAGTGCTGGTACCAGAGCCAATTACTGCATGGCATTTGTCGTTGTTCCTGAGCTTTACCTTGGTAATTTTATTTGGACAGTGGTATTTTCCGCTGACAGATCTGCCTAGATTACCAACTCAGAATGTATTTATTAAAACACCAATTAGACCTCGGTCTCTCATCAATCACAACACCTTTAATTCATGCATGGATGCAAAACCCATTTGAGGCTTTGTGCTTGCATGGACGAGTGATTTACATCAAACTGTCACTGGGCCACCATCACCTGTCTGCAGGCCTGGGTCATCCAGGCTTTATTGACCTGAATAAACTACCTAATGTGGTAGTTTTCAGTGCCTCAGCCCTGGGGCTGGGAGGGGCAGGTGTGGGATGTGGGGCACTGGGCTGCCCACTGCCACCGATTCTGAAGTTCTATTTAGTGGCTTAGTGGCATGGTGGGGTGGGCTGAAGGCTGGCCTCGGTGATCTTGATAATCTGTGGCAGCTTCATTCTGAAGTATCACAACATTATGAGTCTTATAGATCTGAAACTAGAAAGAAAATTGACTGTACGTAAAGTGGTATTAAAACTAACATTACAAGATAGATGTCAAAACGAAGGGAGCTGGTGAAGATCTGAGTGCTTTCCCAGTGCAAATGTCATCAAAGTCACCATCTGCTTTCGGAATACCGCAGCTCCAGGAGGCAGTGCCAGTAGCAAGGACTTACCCAGGGAGTGCCCACCCCTTCAGCCCCTGCTCACCAGGCACTCGTGGGCTCAAGGCTGGCTCAAGGGCTCCTGCTCTTGCTGGGGCCATGCGGGGATGTGGCCCAGCACTTGCTGTGTGTTCACAGCACTCTGCTGTGAGGTCCCTTGGGGACTGGTGGCACTCACATCTGAATAACTGATGTTTTGGTGAGCTGGCACAAATTGTACTTCTCAGAGCCCATACGGGTGGGCAGCAGATGCTCCACACACTGCAGCCACACTGTGGAGTGGTGTTGGGCACATGGCAGCGTTCCTGCAAAGCTCCATTCCCATAACAGTATGGCTGTACTGAGGGACAGGACCAGGAGGAGCACCATAGGGCCATGTTCCCCACGCTCAGGTTGCAAAATTCCAGCTCTGTGTCTGCTGTGGACTGTACAGTGCTGGAGTTGGCACCATTTCTAGAACAACAAAAATCAACAAAAACCGACACATTTTCATTGCTTTCGGTCTGAAGGCCCCGTGCACATCTTGGACCATGAGTGCTCCCTGCCCATGGGGTTGCTGCACTCAGCAGCTCAGGTTTCCCATTCCCAGCTCACAGAGCATTTGCTCTAAGAGGGAGAGGAGAAGCATGCGGCAGGCACTTGTGTGTCAGCTACACATCAGAGGCTTTGCTGCCGCTTCAGAACCTTCTAATAATAATTATAGTTAAGGCAGTAGGAGAGAAATGTTCTGAGATCAGGGAGAGAGGCAGCAGAGCCAGGCTGGGATTAATGAGCCCCTTTTATCCCAGCATCACTGAGCAGGCAGGCGGTAATTACTGAAGTATGTGGTCACAACATTGCAGTGTGTGCATCTCTGCCAGGATGGGGGCTGCTGGGGGCCCAGCGCTGCCCTGCACTGCCCTGTGCCCTGTGCACGGTGCATGTGCCATATGCCTCTGCTTGGAAGCACTGGGGGTGCCAGGGCCGCCCCATGTGAGATGAGACATGGGCACGGGGGCTGCATGGTGGAAGGTTCCATGCTTTTGTCACAGCCAAGCAAACAATGAGGAATTTCAGTTTGGCCAGTACTGACTTTCATCAGACAAGTCAAAGAGCAGGTCCCAAAAAAAGCCTTGAATTCAGTTCAGGTACAGGGACACAGACTGGGAGATTCTTCCACCACTGAGCAAGGAACAGACAGGAGGAGGCTTTCAGCTGTTTGTTTCTTTCCCTGTTTCTACAGCTGATGTGCATTGTGCTTGTGGCTGCAAAAGGGCTGGTCTGAGGGCAGAGTGCTCCAGAGCTATGCTTTGTTCCCCCGGCCTCCAATCTGATGAATCTGGGTTTCTATTTAGGGACGTGATTCAGTGAGCATGACAGGGATGTGTTGGGGTTGGGCTTGGTGATCTTGGAGGTTTTTTCCAATCTTTATGATCCTGCGATTCTGCGATACCCAGTTGTGGCCTTTGTAGAGGGCCCTGTTTGTCCCTCCTGCTGCAGGGTGGATGTCACTGATGCAGCATCCAATTCAGAGATGTGGCTTTGATTTGTTACTTTCAGAAATAACAAGTAGTTCTATTGGATCCAATGAAAGCATGAAGCCGCAGTGAGCACAGGCTGCAGTGGCAGTGAGCACTGCCCTGGGCAGGCAGTGGCATTCCCTGCATGCTTTGTTCCCATGAGACCACCGCACTGTGCTGGTGCTCTGTGCCGCTGGGCACACGCATGGCTCCAGGAAGTGCGTGCAAGGAGTATAGGGAGCAGGGCTGTGCACAGGGCCTCAGTCACCACAGCCATCAGCCCCAAACAATTCAGTTTTCATGGAGCTGCTTAACCACCACCCTGCACCATCAGCACATCCGTTCCTGCTGAGCATCCCAAATGTGCCCAGGGCATGGGGCAGTGCCATCAAGGGGCAGCCACGGGAACTGTGGCACTGATGGCCCTGAGGGCTCTGCTCCAGGGGAACTGTGGGCTCAGGGAGCTGCCAGCAGGGTCTAACCACGCTCTCTCCCCCCAGGTGAGCCGTCCCGCTGGGCCTCGTCCCACTGCGACTGCTGCTGCAAGGATGGCAAAGGCGAGAAGGAGGGTGAGAGCGGCACATCCTGCAACGAGCTGTCGACGTCCAGCTGTGACAGCCAGTCGGAGGGCAGCTCCCCGCAGGAGACCGTCATCTGCGGCCCCGTCACGCGACAGCCCAACATCCAGACGCTGGACCGCCCGGCCAAGAAGGGCCCTGTGCTGCTGCTGCAGCACTCCGAGAGCCGGCGCAAGAGCGACCTGCTGCGGACGCTCACCTCGGGCTCCCGCGAGTCTACCGCCAGCAAGAAGAAGGCGGTGAAGGAGAAGCTCTCCATCGAGGAGGAGCTGGAGAAGTGCATCCAGGATTTCCTCAAGATCAAAATCCCAGACAGGTTTCCAGAAAGAAAGCATCCCTGGCAGTCGGAACTGCTGCGGAAGTACCACCTATAGGTGGGATGGTACCCATTGCCATTACAGTGGGATACGGAGTGATACGGAAATGATTCCCGATAGTAATTATGTGTTAGGTCACAAAAGAAACAATCCATCTCTATAGTACTGCCTAATTTGCCTATCTCACCTTAACATTTATAGTCGTAGGGTAACGATATTTTTCCAGTTGTGGAAGCACAATGACAAATGTTTTTCTTTGTCAACTCTGAGTCTTACGCAAGCAGAGTACCTTAAGGGCACACAGGGCCGGCAGCGCGCACTGCTTTGCTCTCTGGGGGTGTGCAGCTCCGTGCCCGGGGGCAGCAGGGCCATGAGGGCAATGTGCCGGGACAGCATTGCCTTCAGCACCTGCATGTGGGCGTGCACATATATATATATATGTGTGTATATACATCTCCGTGTATATATATGTATATATATATCAGTATATATTGCTGACACATTGCCTGGCTCCCTCCTGATCACTGCACTTTCTCAGGAAAGAGCGCTGTTAGCAGCTGTGGATGGTCGGCTCTTTGCAATCTCTGAGGGCTGCAGCAGAACCCCCTCGCTCTGTCTCTCTCTCTTCTTTCCCTTTTCTGAGGCACAGTGAATGCATTTCCCTGCAGATAGGGATAGGGCTCTCTGTTGCTGTGTTCCATGTGTTTCTGGTGCTCTCTCGTTGTCCCTTGCCCTCGCTGTGCCCCCAGGCTGTGTGGGGGCTGTGGGCTCAGCCCATGCTTGTGGCAGGGCAGGCACAGGAGGCTCCCATCTGGTGTGGAAGCAAATACTGGAGATGATCAGCCTGTTGAGACATGCTTAATGCTCTGACTGGCAGGGAATGGGTCTCTGGGTCAGCAGCAGTGCTGTGCCAGCTGTGTGCGTTCCAGAGAACTGGAAATGAACCGCATGGAGTGTCCCTGGGGCTGCAGAAGGGGTGCACAGTGGCACCGCTGCAGAGGGAGGAACGAGCCCTGGGGTGCTCAGAGAAATCATCCATTGTCAGACAGCACAAAAAGAGTGAGACAGACAGATATGGGGCTGGTTGGGATGGGCAGCTTGTCTCAGACTTATTTAGCATCTTCCAGGCTCCAGAGCTCCTGAATTTGAGACCGCCATGGGAGATGATGTCAGTGTGCACAAGTTATCTCTGCTGATCCTAAGGCGGTTTCAGTGAGGGGTTCCTCTGTGCTTGCAGGGCTCTGTTGTTCCCACATCAGGGAGCTTTTGGTTTGCCAGGAGGATCGTAAGGGCTGCGTGAACAGAGCATGGTATCCATGGTGCAGCTGCAGGAGGGTATTGGTGAGGGTGCACGTGGACCTATGTGGACCAAATAATTTTTTTCCCCTATATGTTTCCCCTATATTTTTCTCCTATACGCACCACAAGGATGCTTTACAGCGCTCTGGTGGACAGGCTGTGGGGTTTTAGTTCCAGCCTGGAAGTCGTTTTTTTCCTTTCTTTGCAAAGTTGTGTGCAGAGGGCAGTGCTGGGCTGCCCTGCTGGCAGTGACTGTGGTAGCTGGGACCCCCCCGTGCCCCCAAGTGCCCCCAGGCCCAGGAAGGACCCCCCCTCTCCCCCTCCCTGCCCCACAGCGCTGCTGCATGCGGTGTTCTGAGCCCCTGACATGTCAGCCCCATGTGTACCATGGTACGAACTACTTGTCCAGTCCTATGGATAGATTATGCCCCCGCGGGGTTTTGTAGATTAATAGTAAAAGAACAACGACAACGACAACTAAAAAAAAAAGCACTTTTAAATTATTTATATTATAAAAAGACATTCTTTATTTTTCTTGGCATCGATATCACTTAGCTACAAATCAGTTTGTAAGAATGCTATTGCAGATTTTAATCTATAGCAATGACCAAGCACGGGATGTGGCTCTGGGGCCGTGGTGGGGGTGGGGGCTGCGGCGGTGCCTCCCTGGCCCTGCTCACCCCACAGCCCGGACCTCACATGGCACGCAGTGACTTCGCTGCAGCGGAGTCCATCTATTGCACACCGATGTAGGTTAAGTGGCACCCACCGAATTACCTCTTCTACTCTCCGACGTGGTTCACTTGTATATAAGTGTAATGTCAACTTGTTTACAGGTTATTTTGTGCTTAATTGTGGAAGAAAAACTAAAGTTTTAACGACAAATGTAAAGGAACCGATTTGACTGGAAGGTGTTTAACAATGAATGTGCTTAATGCAGTATAGACATCATTGGTTGTGGTCTCACACGAATGCATGTATCTCCGTGTCGTCAGTCCCCACCAGTGAGGTTATTGGCAATATTCTGCGGTCTGTGAATAGCAAATACGCATACACTGCTGTGACTCTGACAAATATAACTCAGTTACTGTTTCTACTGTGGTATGTAAAAAAAAAAAAAAAAAAAAACAGAACAACAGCAACAACGAAGTAGCTTTTAGCCTGCTGTATTTCCCTGGGACAGATAACACCGAGAGAGAGCATGGAAATGGGGGGAAACAGCAGTGCCCGAGCATGGCCTGGGGGCTGCTGGGGGCCGTGTCCCTCTGGAGGGCGTGGGGAGGTGCTGGGGGGTCAGGGAGGGGTTGGTTCTGTGGCAGAGAGCTGAGCTCTGCCTTAGTAGCCCAATAAGCACAGAGTGATGGTACAGGAATGGGTCCTGCATGGGTGGGTGTTAGCAGTGTGCTGGTGGGAGTGCAGCTGTCAGTGCTGTGCATCGGGGGTGAGACGTGCAGCTGGTCAGTGCCGCTCTGTGCACACGTTCTGTGAGAGTACAGGCAGGGCTAAGTGAGTTGGTGCCCTTCACCTGCCACATACACACAGAAATTTGTAATGGGTGCCTCCTCACCCGCTGTGATTCCACATTGCTCCATATGTACCAGGTCCCTGCAGAATGGAGATCACTCTCCCCCAAGGTTTTTGGTTTTGCCCCATTTGTACCATTGAGAAGCTGAAAGCAGCACAGAGCAACTGTGAGCTGCAGCCCTCCTCCCCCCACCTTAAGTAGAGATGGGAGCACCGTCACAGCTGCAGCTCATCTGGGACAGCTGGTGCTGCATTGGGTTCACCTGATGGAGCATCCCCAAGAACACCATGACAGCTTTCCTGTGCTCTGCAAGACACCCTGTGATGGGAAGGCTCTGTCACATTCCAGGGCCAGGACAGCTGCTGGGGCTGGGGGTGGCCCACCTCTATACCCCCCTGCAGGGCCACTCCGGGTGGCAGCCGCTGGATGTGGGCTTCCATTCATCCCCTCCCTGCGCGGTTTCTCGGGGTCACTGCTCTGCACCACCACGACTCCAATGGGGTCAGAAATGCTGGGGTGGAAGAGCTCGAAGAGCAGCAGCTGAGCGCCTGTGTGGCTGCGTGTTCTGAGGGGGGGTTTAAAATTATTCTTAATCTTTGGTACTTGGCTGTTCCTCAGCAGAGCCCCTCCTGACGGCACCTCCTGCTCCTGCACCTCCCACACTGCTACGCCTCCTACACTCCTGCACTGCTGCATCTGCACCTCCCACGCTGCTGCGCTTCCTACACTCCTGCACTGTTGCACCTCCTGCACTGCTGCACCGCTGCACCTGCACCTCCTGCACAACTGCACAACTGCACTTGCACCACCTGCACCTCCTGTACTGCTGTACTGCACCACCTGCACTGCTGCCTGGAGCAGCACTGGGGAGTACCGTGTGCTCATCTTCGGGGAGGCCCATCCAGAACCGGGTGCTGCTGTCAGGTTCATTGGCTGTGCCACAGGGTCTGCGGCTGCGGGGCTGTGCTCATGAGGACCCAGCAGCAGCCACCCGGTGCTGCAGAACAAAGCCAATTAGCAGGGCTCCAGCTCCCTGATAATAATTCTTAGGAGAAGAGGAACTGTTCTGGAATACATTATTGTCTTCATTTCTTTTCATGTGCAAAGAAATAAAAAGCTTGCCCTTCGCTGGCAGCCAGGGTGAGGACAATCCAGTGGTAATGAGAGAAGCCCTACTCAGAGGCAGTCCTGCCCTCTCCCTCCCAGCACACAGAAGGTTTGGGGGCTTCTGATTGCCTCCCACCTCCCCTGATGCCCCCATATGCCAAGGGGCAGCAGCACAGAGCCCCACGTTGCTGGAGGCTGCAGTGCCCAGGGGTGCAAGCAGGAGCCTCACAGGGTGGATGTGAAGGAGCAGAGGCTGTTTGGATTGCAGTACCTGTATGATAATTACTGCAGACTTAATTACCTCCCATACACACTGCACAAAGTGCATGGGAGGTAGGAGTGGTGTCCTTTGATACCAGCTAGTGTCAGAAAATAATTTTAATCTGCCTTACAACTATATAATTAAAAGCACTTATATATAGACGTATCTACACACACACACGTGTATCTCTTTCCTGTGCTGATGGACCCACAACCGTTCTGCCCGGCGGTGGCATTGACCCCCATGGCCGGAGCAGTGGGGCTGAGTTACTGCTGTGCCCCAACACAGAGCACTGAGCTCAGCAGTGCCCAGAGGAGGAGGAGGAGGAGGAAGAGGCTGAAGCTCCTCTGAGGGGGCGGGGAGATCTGTAAATACAGCAGGTTAAAGGCTGGCAGTGTGACTGCAGTCTGTATTTCAAGCAGATGTTTCCCATGTTTTGTAGTATCGTTTTATTGGTAAATAAAAACCAACCAAAGACAAAGAGGTGTTGGGTGCTGTGTGTGACCCAGCCCAGGCCTGGGACAGAGGGCGAGAATCCCCGCGGTGTGCAGCACAAGGGGAGGGAGAGCCTGGCTGTAATCCTGAGTCCTCCCCCAGCCCACGGGGAAAGCTGTGCTGGCAGCAGCCGTGGGGTGGGAGGCAGAGGAAGCTCAGCTGCCGGGGTGGTGGGAAGCGGAGGGTGGTGGGTTTGTAGCCACCTCCACAAAGTGACAGCACTGTGTGTAAAGCAGCCACGGCCCAAAATGAAGCTTGGGAGCAATGGTTCCATTTGGAGACACGGTGGGAAGGGGCTGGCTGTTGCACTTGATGATCTATAGAGGTCTTTTTCAATTTTAATGATTCCGTGATTCTTAACATTGTAGTCCCTCAAATGCAACCCAAGCATATGAAACACCCCTTCTAATGCCAGCAGCTCTATGATTCCACACAACCCCCTCAAGCGCTTCTTGCAGCTCAGCACCCACCAGTGCAGCTGGGATGAGCATCTCCCAGCCCAGCACTCAGGGTCAGGCAGCTGCAGGCACTGCAGGAGCAAAGGGGTCACCGCAGCCCAGAGCTCTGCACAGCACTGAGGCTCACTGGGCCAGAAAGCTTAAATATTCAGGAAGGAGTGCAGCTCAGTGAGCAAGTGGGGCATTACTTCTGGTCTCTGTTTCTGCCTCAGGAACTGCCTGTGTGTTTTCTATTTATTAATGAGTGAATAAAGCTCATAAACAGCGTTATTTCCCCTCCATCAGCAGCAGGGAAGCTCTCTGCACCCAGCACCATGTCAGGCTGCAGCTCCCAAGAACTGCTGTGTGGGTTCTGCCAACCACAGCCCCAATGCCCCAGCAGTTTGGCAAGGAAGCACTGCTGTTCCCGCCCCCCGCCCCATCCCAGCAGGTGAGCACCGAGGCACTGTGCAGGGAGCCCAACCCACACACTGCGCTCAGAGCTCTGCAGACACCTCTGCGGGCACCGCAGAGAGCTGCAGCTCTACCATGCTGGGGCCAAATAATGAGCAGCACTGTGTGTCCCACCCAAACAACCACAATGGTGTTTAATCATAAGAAAATAAAGGTTTTGCTTTGATTTCTTCCATCAGGATAACCATTCCCCTCTAAGCTTCACCCACCAGTTAGTATCCAGTCTTCCAGAGGTCCCTGTGCTTTTAAAGTTAATGGAGTAAATGTTACGGCAGGACCTGGGTGCTGAACCCAGCTGCAATCAGTTAATTGATTTGCTCCTTCAGGTGGCTCCTATTAGATTTCCTCACATCTCCCAGTATGTGTTGTAGCTCTGGATTCTTCTGTGGGGATCAGGACTGCTGAGTGGTTCTGCTGCTCCATCCTCACTGCTGTCTGGGAGCTGCCCCTACACTTGTCTGGGATGACAAAGTTCAGCTCTCTATGAGTACTGTAGTGCTGTGGTTCTCCCTCTCTGAAGGGATGTGCTGGGTGGGCTCTGCTGCCCTCCCTCCTCTAAGCAGAGCCCATTGTCGTCCTGCAGCTGCATTTCAACAGTGTTATAACTGATAATCTCCTCCAGGTTAAACCTTCAAAGGCATCCCAAGCCGTGTATTTAAATGATAGCAGAAAAAATTCCCCTAACTCCTTAAAGTTAATGATCTTCATTTTCATTTCCACATATTTCTCTCCATGTAATAGCCAGGTGTTAAATCTTCATGAGATTTTTATAGTTTCACTGAAGGAATATTTGCATAATTATTAGTGCATAATCTACTTTAATAGTCCCCCTGATTTTACTATTAGAGCCAAGCGTGTGGTGTCAGCTCAGGGTGCTGGGCACACAGCTGCCTGCCCACGCCGTGCTGTGCTGCTGGAGCAGTGTGTGCCAGCCCTGCTGCACTGCAGTGTGGGGCCATGGCCAGACCATAGTAAGGGGAAAGGGATGTGAGTGCCACAGGGCTGGGATGTGGTACAGACACAGCCAGAGCAGTGGCTGCCCTGAGATGGATCCCAGGTGGGTGTCTGAGCCTTTGGAAGGGGGGAGATGCATGTGGTGGAAACAACGACCTTCCCTTGGAAGGAAGGGGCCATTGGCTGTGTCTAATCATCATGGACGTAGAATCCTTTGATCGAGAGCTGCTTACACTAATGCAGAGCATCTTGGCCACTGATGTTATCTGTTTAATTAAGGACAGCCATTCTCCTTGGCAAGCTGGCAAGAGGAGACCTGCCTGGCTTGTCCTTAGGTGACCACATACAGACAAGTGCAGGAAGGGTACTCCTCAAAACAACCACAGAGGTCTCCTAAACCCTGCAAGCACAGGCAGCTGGGAAGCAGCCAGAAGGGGAGAGAGCATCGTGCTGCCCAACCCCGTGAGTTTGTCATGGTAGGTGTTCCTTCTGTGTTACATAGGTGGAATACACGGGAATTTGAAGTATGATCATAGAGGAGAGACCTGCATGGCTGTGATTGATGTGGGGAAACTTCAAGCGGCACCCAGACCCAAACTCAGCAATATGTGCGGTGTGTGGGCACTGCTCAGTGCGCAGTGGGTGCTGTGCTCAGCCGCTCTGCGGGCAGCACGGAGCAGTGCGTGGTGCAGAAGGTGCCGTGGCAGCCACAAATAGACTGCAGCTCCTTCCTGCCCCTTTTGGAATCTTCCCCACTGAGACTGACGTGAGAGCACAGAGAAAGCATCTCCTAAAATAAAGGCAGTGAGGTGGGGGTGCTGTGATGACAGCGGTTGTAGAGGGAGGAAACACAGAACTTCTAAGGCGAGACACCAACCTTCTGATGTCTTCCAGCCAGAGCACACTCTCTCATAAAATGTCATTTCCAGATATTTTTCAGACCATTCTCACAGAGTCTGGTAAATGTTCCTTTCCATAGGGCTTGACAAGGACAGAGGTGGTTGATACTGTGCTCAGAAACAGAAACATTCAGCACAGCAGCTCCCTGTAGGAGTGATGGTGTAGGGCTGATCTAGACTGAACGTTAGCTTTTAATATTTAAAATTCCAACACCAGCAGTCCAGGTGTAAACCATATCTCCTCACAAAAGCCAGAGCCAAGACTTTCTGATTCATAAAAGCCGGAGAATAGAAAATAAAAACATCTCAAAAAATGTAGATAACAGTATGGTGAGAATACAATCTTGAGGCAAATTATTTGCCTGCACAGTTTCTGACGATGTCAATATCCACTTCTTGGTTTCTTTAGTCAATAGAATCGTGTTTAATGGCTGCTCCCTGGGCTGAGCTGGGCTGCTCAGGCTGCCCCGCATCCCCGCTGGGAGACATCAGGCATGGACTCCTGCAATAAACCCATTTGGTGCAGCTCCAAGCAGGGATGACGAGAAGAGGTCTGGATTCATCATCTGATGGTGTGCTGTTCTGAGCTGTAACGCCTCTGTTATTTCAGAAGATGCTGTGTGACACCTACATGTGGATGCTCTGTGGCTGTGCTGTGCCTCAGCTCATCCGTGGGCTTGGCAGGAGCTGTATCAGCCATAAGCACCCCTTTGCTGCTGACATCATCACCGTGCCGCTCTGAGACCCTGCGCAGAACACCAGGTCTGCTCTTGCACGACAGCTGACAAGCAGCATTCCCTGTTATCCTCCCAGCTCGATGCAGGCAACAACAGCAGAAGTCAGGGATTTTTCTTAACAGGACCTGTCAGAATAACATGATAAAATGTTGCTGTCATCTCCCCAAATTGTGCCTACTGTAATCTTCAAGTTTTTTCAACAGTTTTGATGGTACCTTATTTCCATAATAGCAGATAAACAACCATGTAGCACAGGGCTATAATTTCATTGATTGTTCCTGGCAACCTTGTATGCTGTGACAGCTCCTGCAGCTCGAGTGATTTGTCACTTGGATCTTGAGATGCAGCTCTCCGTCTTACATGGGCCCGTATTTTATGCACAGCCCGCTGACGTTTCCTTTCCCTAACATGAAGGCGTGAGGATCCCAGGGCCATGCTGCCTTCTTTCCCTGCTGCCTCATTTCCCAGCTGCCCCAGCAGTGCCCGCTGCCTCTGCTCACACTCACCCGGAGTCCCCCTGGGGACAGCAGGGATGTGTGAGTGCAAAGTGGGAGCGCCGTCTCTGTGTCTGAGAGACAAACGATTGCTGTCCTCCTTTGTGAGCAGCGCAGCTGTAAGAAATTAGGAAATAACTTCTGGATAAATAGATTTATTGGTGCAATTTGGCTTTGCATGGTGTGTTTGTGAAATATTTATTGTTTTCCTCTACGGTGATGGAATGAGAACCAGTTGCACAACGTGTGGGTCTTCATTAGTGCAATTCCGCGTGCACGTCTGTGTTCTGCCTCCTCTTGTCCCTTCATTAAGCTTTCCCTCGTGATAAATTGGCCTGGATCGTTAGTTAATGATTGCCTCTTTAGTATGGAGTCAGATTCCTCGAGTTAGCAGTGCAGGTTGTACGTCTCAGACTGTGCACAAACCTGTATGTGTTTGTCTGCTCCATATTTAAGCCATTCCGCTATTCATCCCAAAGCCCATCAGAACAGATAATAAAGCACTTCGTGCACAGATGTGCCACTTACTCATCTAGTTCTATAATAACGAAGAAAATTTAATCTGGAGTGTCTCTGGAAGCTGATCTGAAAGACAGATTGGTATGAATAATAAAGGCACTACGCACGGATGTGAGAGGAGCCATGAGAAGGCGGCCATTCACTGCTGCACAGCGCTGCCGCTGATGGAGTCCGACCACATAGGAGAGGCAGCGCCTCTCGGGGCCGGGCTGCAGCAGGAGCCGCTGCGTCTGCAGATGGAAATGCTCTGAACTGCTTTCCCTTTAAAGAATAAAAGATAATTTCTCATACAGCTGGAAGCAACGTCTGACATTGCAGAATGCTGAAAGCATATTGGAGAGGGGTGGGAGAGCTCAGGCACTCAAGGTGAGCGAGATAACGCACAGAGCAGTTAGCCAAGGCATGTAAAAAGGCAGAGAGGAGCGGAAATCTGTGAGAGCGACGTGCTCTGAAGGGCCATTCACCCCTCATCAACTGCACGCACATTTATCTGTGTCCTCATATCTGCTGCTATTGATTCCTGTCAGTAGGAATAGAATCAGGCTGTGCCAGAGGCAGAGCTGCTTGCTGCAGGTGAATATTTGCAGTGACTGCAATGGAGCTGCACAATGTGTGGGTACTGTTAACTGCCAAAAAGATCATTTAAAATCCCCAAAGTGTCTTTGAAGGAAAAAAAAATCATGTTTAATGTTGGTGAGATGTCCTGGGCTGGCAACAGTCAGCTGTGTGTTCCCCAAGCAGGAAAGGCACAGATGGCAGTGCAAGCTCTGCCAGTGTTGTACTGAAAGGAAGAAAGCAGTGGGGCATTATGTAGGGATGGGGACGGGGCACTATCAGGGATGTCCCATACGGGAGCAGCCCCCAGCCCTGGGTCAGCCCAACTCTCTGCTCAGGAGTAGTGTGAGCACCCACTGCTGTGTGACACTGCAGCTCCAGGCTGCCCAGCACCATGAATGGGTCACGACTTCACCTACCTGCATCAGAGCACAGATTTTAATGCTCAGATTGTTTTACTCTTCAGTGAAAGACGCACCCCTGCCCAAGGACACGTAATCACATGGGCAGCCCACAGCCATTCACCAACGAGAGTGACCCGGAGGGGTTGAATTCATTTGGTGCAACAGGAGTTCCCAATAGGACACCATGGAGCTGCATCTCTTGGTGATGTGGCTGAGAGTTCGGTAACAAATTAGCATGAAATGTGATGGCCACAGCTACTGGGAGAGGGGCAGGGGAAGGATTGCAGCTGTTGCTCATTTTGGAAACAAATGTGGGATGTGTATGCTGTCTGCCTGAGAGGGAACCTGGAATGTGGTAAGGTGGATATGGAGATGTTGTAGAGGAGCATCCCAAGCGGTGTCGTTGATTGTTCCACTCCCAGAACCTGAGGAGGCAGTGGGTGATACCAGGCAGTGTTTTAAGGGCCCCTCTGCCCTGGTGCAGGCCTTGCAGTGCTGTGCTTCACAGCTGGCAGCAGCACTTAGAGTAGGGCCAGCGTGCACACTGATGGATCACGTGCAGTCTTAAATATTATAGGAGGGTATATTTCATCCAGACAGGGAACTTTAAGCAGGACACAACAGACATTTTTCTTACAATATTAACAATTTACCACCTGAACTTTATCTTCTCCTTGGATAATAACCACGAGACGTTGGGTAAGGGAACAATTGATTTAAGATCTCAATCAAAAGGAAGCATTCCTCTTATCTGTATAGCCAAGCAATGAAGCAACAGTCATCCGGGGTTATGGTACATTTGTCAGTCCATTAGAAGCACAGACTCTATGGATCTATATATGGAATGGGAGACATTTGCGGAAATGACTCTTGCAAATATCTTTAGCAGTTAAGAGCTGGCAATCTCTGCCTCTCACTCGATTTCCTCAGCATGTACTGAAACAGCACGGGAAAAAAAGATACTTTTCCTACTTTCTCATGCCCACACTCACCCACTTCCATGTGCCTTTGTCCAACAACTTCACTGCAGCCGTGACCCACAGCTGGGGCAGCACGACGGTCGGTGCGGTGTCCCCACCTGGGGGATGCAGGGCAGCACTCCCTCAGCACTGTGCTTGAGCCACAACAGCTCAGCAGAGATTTCAGTGTGTTACGTTGTGTTCCGAAACATTTGGCACTGGGGGTGTATTGGTGACCCCCTCCTAAGCATGCATGGCAGCCGGGTGCTGGGGGTCTGCTCACAGACGGGGGAGTGTTTCACATGGCTTTATTCAATCCCATCAGAAGAAGCTGAAGACAGGGGAAGGATTCGTCACGAGTTTAGAGATGAGAAAAGCACATCAGGCATGTGCAGTGTGCCCACCCGTGTGTGAGTGCAGTTTGAAATGCACAAACCAAGAACTGCTGATTCCAAACCAACTTGGTCGCGATTGCCCCCTGCGTTCTGCTGTCTCTTGTAGGGAATATACCAACACGAGGCAGAAATATCAAATCCAAATGCTCTGAATATTACATCGCAGTATGTTTGGTGACAAAATGAAGTCCCCAAGCCCTTTCTCCTTTCCAAGCTCACTCTGCTGGCTGCAGCTTGCTGTGTTCTCCTGGCAGGGCCCCGTGCAGCGGCTGGGGATGCTGGTGCAAGCTGTGTTTATTTTTAATGTGGCTGTTCTGCAGAGATAATTGTGTCAAGCTGAATGCACAGCACAGGGGTTACATTTCTATTCAGTTACCATGGTTGCTAATACTTAAAAAATTGCCCAAGAAAGGACTGGAGTTGTTCACCCCATAGTGGGAAGTGTCCCCTTCCTCCTCCCCGCAGGGCACAGTGCCACGCTCTGTGCCTGCAGGCACTGCCCAGCTCCCAGCAGCCATCCCCAGCACCTCTGCATTGTTCGATGCAGGGAGGAATCTCTTCCTGCTGCTGCCAGCATGCAGCCATGGGAGAAAATTGCATGGCCCCAGCAAGAGCCTGGAAGAGTGGAGTGAGTGGGGGCAGAACTGCTGTTCCTCGCACAGTGCTGCTCAGTGACGAGCATTACCTGTGAGATAAATGTCAGAAGTGGGCTGGGAGCCGTTCCTAAGGCACGATGGATCCGAGCATACCCTGGTGCCAGCTGACCTCCATTCACTCCTTCCTTTGTTCCTCTGACCCTTCCATGGAGGTGGTTCCTTTTGTCCACACGTGGGCCTTGCCTGAAAAAGGAAGTTAAACTGGATGATAAGAACCAGCCACACGGTTTGTAAGAAAAGGCACAAAAAGGTTCCTGCTTTCCCAGGTTTCCCATAAATGAAGTGCTACAGAGCACAGCTGGGGCCTGCAACTGCCATCACACTGCTGGGTCTGCCTGTGGGAGCTGCCCTGTGCTGGGGATGCTGTTGCACCTCCTTCTGCTTTCTGAGTCTGCCAAGAGGAAAAAAAGCAATTAAGCACCCGGCTCATTGGCCTTGCAGTGAGGGAGCTGTGGAATTGAGGCTCACCTGGCTCTGCTGTTTCCTATGAAATGAGCACATGGTTTATTGCTACCTATCCATAAAGTTATTCATCATTCCTTGCAAAATTTGGTATCAATTCATGTGAAAAGCCATTACACACAACAATGTTCACCTCCCATTACTCTCCTGTTCCTACACTTCTATGGGCACTGCTGCTGGCTGTGCTCAACCACTGCTGTCCCCGGTGAGCGCTCTGGGAGGGGCAATGAGCACCTGGCAGGGGTTTGGGCAGAGCTCTTTGGGGAACACTGCTCCCCGGGCAGCTCCGGGGCTCTGACTGCAGCCTCCAGACACGTGAGGTGCTCAAAGTGGGCTGAGTCATATGGAATCCCACCAGCAATGCCTGGAACTTGTGCTCCAAGCATGGGAGACCCAGGTCGTGGCAGTGCTCTGTGTGCAGCACGTGACTCGGGGTGTGCTCCAGTGAGAGCTTACACACATGAACCCAGTGCTTGTTCCACTTTCCAGACCTGCAGGAGCAGCTGCAGCAGTGCATGTGGGGACACAGCCAGGGAGCACCTCACAGCACACCTCCTGTGTTTGTCTTCATGCTCTTCTGTGGTACTGCAGGGGCTGCGCACAATTGGCACAATGGGGTGAGAGCAAAGGAAACCTCATCCAGGGATGGAAGTAAAGCAGAGGAGTGCTCAGGGAGGAGCCCAGGGGCATGGAGGACTGAAGCACATTTGCCTATGTCTGCAGTACCTGCGGCCACTTGAATTATTCAGCACTGCTCAGCGCATTGCCGTGCAGAAAGTGCCTTCCTACACTGAGGAAAATGCACAGATACTGAAAATCATGCAGTGTCAATACAGGATTTAGTGCTCCTTCTGCACCCCAGGAGATGCTGCTCTGTTCCCATCAGAACACCTGTGCTCAGCAGCCATCTGGGTTACAGCTCTTTATGGACGCTGATCTGCACCAGAAGAACGACCCAATGGGACACTCAGCTGCAGCCACCTGATGCTCACTGCCATCCACCCCACTGCCGAGTCCTGGTGTGCAGACCTCCCCGGCCAGGACAGGAAGGGGCCCTGGGTGCTGTGACACAGATCAGGAGTGAAAATGTGGGGTAGAGAGCAGAGAGCAGCCACACAGCATTTCCCATCACATCAGCTCAGAGCTTCCATAGCTGTTCCCCGAGGCACAGGGAGCTGCTGCAATGTAGAGCCCAGTGCCCCCGTTTGGGTGCCTGCAGTGCTCCGTTACACCAACATCTCAGTGCCCACATCCCCTCAGTGCCGCCCTCCTGCTGTACCAAACGGACCTCAGCTGTGCCCTGAAGCCGCGTTGGATTTCTGCTGCATTTTCCGTGAACAAAAGAGGAACCACTTTTTTTTTTTCCCTTCCATCAGCAATTTTCTACAGTAAATAAGAAAAGGAAATGGAAAACCTCGCAGCAAACCCCTGAGTGCAGAGGCTTTTACATGGGCTCAGGCGTGAGGTGGGTTGAGCACAAATGGATGCGCTGAGCCAATGTGGGAGATAAGAGCTCAGCACTGCCATAAGGAGGAGGAATTAATGGAGTGAAGGGATGGGAACGACAGGAGCACGAGCCTGAGCCACGATGAACAGCAGAATCGGGATGTGACAGCTTTCAGAATATTCTCCAGAACCATGCAGGGCCATGGAAAATACTTCCTCTGAGTTAACACATCCTAATGTGGCTGCAAGATATGGCAGACAGTTAGTTGGACCTTTTCCCTATCCCATTTCTAAGTGGCACACATAAAGGAACGCGTCCTGCTGCTGTCAGACCCACAGGAGCAGAGATCAGCCCCTGCAAAGTGGCTCCATGCAGAAGGGAGCGGAGTGATGAGCAGCAAAATGTGATGAGTGCAAAATGCCACGCAGTGACCCTGAACCACCTTCCAGCCCCAGGTTAATGCTGACAAAATGCACTCATGGCAATGTCCCCAAATGTATCAGAAATAAATAACTGAAGCCGTGTAACAGGTTGCTGCTGACAGCAAGCAGCACTCACCAAACGTGTCGGTGCTTTTTCACGCTGTGTTGGTGCTTCAGAATGGTTCACCTTCACATAACCGGCCCTTTACCCTAAAAATGCATGAGATGCACAGCAGTGCCTTCTCCACCAGGCTCGTTATTAGGCAGTGAGACTGCCCTTTGTGAGACCCTATCTGCTGCTCGGAAAGCTGGAGTGCACTGAAATAGTTGTTGAATTGAGCACAGTGCCCTGTGTGTCCCCTATGGCTGTTGCTTCCCTGAGACAGTGAGGAGAGGATCAGCTCCTCGGAGTCCAACATGCCAGGATCTGAGCTGTGGAGCTGTGGGCCCTCCTTGTGTGGGGTGCAGAACCCTCTGCCTGCACACAGCCGCGTACTGCAGCGCTCACTGCCCCGCAGCCACGGCTGCTTCACGGCTCCATCTCCCAGCGTGGGAGTGCTCACCTGAATGAGAAAGTGAAGCTGATTGGAACAATTCTCTTCATTTGCAAGAGGAGAAAAGGTTAAAAGGGGCAAAGAGAAAGCAGCCTCCTCGAACCTCCAAGGGATCATTTCTAGCGGAGCAATTGCACGAGAGCCGTTCTGTGCTGATTTATGCAGCTCACTTCAGTTCTGCCAGGGTGCAGCGGGGCGGGCAGGTGGAGATGTGCAGGTTGATGATCCCAGCCCTGCAGCATGGGGTGCTCCCCAGCCAGGCTGGCCAACCCAACAGCCCCAATGCACCACCAGCCATCGCTGCAGCACAGCTCTGCAGACAGAGACTGAGGCCCAGCACTGCTCCGACTGCGTGCTGCTGCCAGCCACAGCCACCGACCTGCTCTGAAGGGATGCGCTTCCTCCCAGCTGAAGCATGCAGGCACCCCACTGCCCTATCATTTCCCAATAAATGCATAACTTCTGCTGACGGTACTTCCTATTTACCAATGTCTGAACGTTTGCTTTCTTTGTTGTTGCATTATGTTTGTAGTGAATTTTCGTTTTGTAGGTTGTAAAGGAAGCTCTCATTCATCACACAAACACTGCTCCTTGTTTCTTCTGCTTAATTCAAAAGCAGAGAACGTAATTTTGAAGTAGAGACAAAAATGATGTTTTTGAAGGTTGTGTTTGGTGCAGAATAATTCAAAGTAGATCACAGCTCTTCCACTGCAAGATCCTTGATCACAGATCCTTCTCTGCTACAGCAATGCTGAAATCCAGGTTTCTGGGTGAGTGCTGCAAACCCAGCAGGGAAATACCCGGAGCTGCTCCTCAGCACTTCCAGCTGTGGGAGGAGGGAATGCCCACAGGCAGAGCTCTGCAGGCTGGGGCAGAGCAATGGTGTGTGCCAACCCCGCACCAGGCAGCGAGCAGTTCTGCCTCCGCTGTGCCACCTATTGTGATGCTCACTGTTCCGGAGTTAAATTGCTGTTTTGGATGTTGTTGGCCTCCACAGTTCAAGATAGGACTAATTATGAGTAACAGCCTGTACTGTTCTTTTATCAGCTTTTGATTAGAGTGAGGCATTGTATTTGGAATTTCCCTGTGCCGAATTATCCTCCCAGTTCTGCAGCTCACATCCCAGGCTGGTCCTCACATAGAAGAGCAGGAAGAAAGAGAAGGAAACGATTGCTGCTGCTCTGGCTTTGCCCATCACCTGCAGGTACCGTGCGGCCCTCTGTGCACTGTGGAGCACCAACCAGCACTCAGAATCTGATCACAGCCATCAGCCTAAGCCCAAAGCAGGGCTCTGACGTTCACAGCATGCAACTGGTGTGCAAATGGGCTGCAACCCCGGGAGGGCAATGCCCACCCATCAGAGGCAGAGGAAACCACGAGTGGATCAGTGCTGTGCAAAGAGGGCTCCTTCAGAGCTGCATGTTGGGAGCTGCAGCAGAGCAGGGCCAGAGGGACACATGGGGACATGGCCCCAAGGATCACGTCCCCACACACTGTCCCACCCCCATGGTGCTTTGGGTGCCACACCAAACCTGGTCAGCCAGACATGAGCTGTGCTGCATGCTGGGCAGGGACGAACTGCTCACACCTGGAATGATTTGGATAAATGGTTTCTGCTGTGAAGAGATCTCACGTGTTAGAAGCTGCTGCTCATTTGTGGCTTTAAAGCATTCCAAGGACAAACCCGAATGCCTCACAATGCGCCAACACCTAAGTGAGAGGATCTTGCTGCAAAATCAAATACGTAGCACTGAATTTCAGTAAATTTGTTTGAATTTGAATTTTTCTGAGTGAGAAAAAAGGTGACATCTCAGAAACATCCCCCATCTCTCCCACCCACACCCAGTGCTGCTTCCAGGAACCGCGCCACATTTATTTTTAGCCGCCTGTTTTCACATGAGATTCAGGCCCAAAGCACTCAGACTCGTGGTGAACAAAACGCGCTCAGCGCTGAACTGTGGGCACAGCGGGTGGGCACTGCACCCACACTGCTCTGCTCCCAGCAGGAGGCTTTGCACGGAGCCCCCCCCACAGCTCTCGGTGGTGCAGCAGTGGTTGCAGCCCGGGGAACACCAGGGCATGGGCACAGCACGGCAAAGGAATGTCCCATCCCCCCCAATTTTATCATGCCTGGGATCTCATTCTTCACTTCAGTAGATGCAGCTAGAAAGCTGAGGTGTCCCTAAGCCCTCCCTGAAAGCACTGTAAATGCTGCAGCCACACAGGCCGCACTCACTGATGGTTTTGCACCCAACAGACCTGGCAGAGGATCAGCAGTCACGGCGAGAACAGATCGCTGCAGAGTTACCATTGCCAGCAGGGATGCAACACGCAGAGCAGAAGCACCCTGAGCACCGGTAACAGCCCAACGTGGTCTGAGCTGAGCACAGGGACAGCAGCACACTGACCGCAGTGCATGTAGCGCAGAGCTTTCTGAGGGTTCCCAAACTGCCAAAGGCACCAAAATCCTGGTGGGCTGCAGATTTATCTCTTCCTTTGTTCTAAACACAGTGAGGAACAACCCCAGAACGCCTCGTGCTGCATCAGCCACCTGCTCAGTTATGCACATCACCAAGCAGCGATGGGTGCTCCTTTCCATCCAGCACTGAGCAAGGAACGCAACACACCATGCAGCGCAGCACAGCACACCACACACTGAAACCACTCAGATACCGGACGTGTTGCTGACATTCAGGGACACCCCAGTGGACGCCGCAGTACCTGTGCCCGTGGCCGGGCTTTGCTCTGCTTGCAGCTGCAGCTCAGTGTAGCTCCGCAGGCAGCAGACGCTCTCCAGGCCACCTCTGGAGGTATGGTTTCGACTTAACCTCCACCACGAGGTTGTGGGAATTGTTGGTGTTGCTTTTCATTAAATTCAGCTTTAAAAGGTACAGAGGGATCCCAGCAGGCCTTGACATAAGAGCTGTGCCTTCCCAGGAGTGCCATAGGGGCCCCCGCGGTGTTTATCCCCCACACGTGGGCGGCAGTCCGAGCTCAGCTCTGCTGCACACCATGCTGGATGTGTGGCGATCCGAGCATCACTCTATGGGGTCTGGGACAGCTCTGCTGTGGGATCTACGTGAGGATGGGATTTATGGCATAGGAGTAAGAGCTATCTGAACATGGCCCATAAAACAGGAAGAATCATCTTTTTCTCTTCCACAAGTAACTTTTAACAGCTCTGTTGGGTGCTTATTTGCAGTCACAAGGCAAAAATTTTGTCTCTGCTGTTTATGACCCTTTTACTCATTTCTGCGACAGGAGGGTGGCTCGGAGCGGCGCCAGCGATGCTCTGTTGCTGGGTGTGATGTGCTCCGGGGGCTCTTTGATATGCAGCCTTCTGCTGCACTAATGTTCCCATTAGTCTTGATTACCTCTGCAGGGGGTGGTAAAGGCTTCTGTAACTGTGTATCTAGGAAAATCCTTCTTGAGCCTTTGTTATTTTCTTTGTGATATTTCCCAGATCTTCGACGAGATATCCGTTTGGAGTCATTTCCAGCCCTTCTGTTGGCCTCAGTTCCCATTTCCCCGGGCAGCTGGATGGCCGCTGTGGGGTGTAGGAGCAGCAAACCACGCACTGTGGGTCTCACATGGCCCTGATCTCCTGAGTAAAGCTTCCGGCTGCTGAAAGCTTGCAGCCCAAACCCAGGAGGCATTCAAACACATCAGTTGCTCCGAGCACTGCTCACAGCTCTGCCAGGAGGAATGATGAACAAAAATACATGTGAGGAAGCAAACGATCCCAGCGAGGAAATGGCTGGGGGTGGGACCCAGGGGGTTTCACGGTCAGAACAAGAAGTGGAAGGCCAAGTAAATCCCCCTACAAAAATTAGATGTTGGCCTAAAACGTTCAGAAGTCCGAGTGTTATACAGACCATGGGAGCACGGCGGGACTGAGGCTGATCTGGAATGAAGATGTGCTGGTGAAACTTCGTACAATTCATTCCGCTCCACCCTGCAGAAAGCAGCCCCTTTGCAGAAGGACTTTATCACAGATTCATTGTGCTTGGAGAAGACCTCTCACATCCCCAGGCTCAGCCCCCCCCGTGCCCACTGACCCCGACTCCCAGCGCCCATCCCCATGTTCTGGAGCACTCCCATGGGCGGTGACTGCCCCACTCCCTGGCAGCTGTGTCGGTGCTGACCACCCCTTCACTGTTAGTCACAGTTCTCACTGTGGGTAACAACAAAAAGATTGTTTTAAAATAGCCAATAAAGAGGGAAAAGTTAAATGACTTTTCTTTCCCAATGAAGATTACAGTAAAACTTGGGGGAATTCGGGGCTGGTTCAGAAGTGCCATGACAGCCTCTGCTGCTCTGTGGTGAGGGCAGGGCCGTGCCCCCATGCTGCAGTGGACACACAGGGCCGTCACCCCAGGCTGGGGCTCGAGTCAACAGGAGCTGTGTGGAGCTGCCACCCCGAGCTGTGATTCAGACACATCTCCGTGCTGTGCAATTCACTGCGCCAGACACCAATTTGCCATCATTACTACACAGTCCTTTGGTTCAAAGACCACTGAACATTACCTCCCATTACAGCTTGCACCTCGAAAACACAAAGCAAGGGAAGAACAGAGCTGCAAGCACAAGGTGAAGGGCAGCAGCAGCTCCACACCACACAGAGCTGGTGCCACTACTGCCACAAAGCCGGGGGCAGTCGGGATGGAGCCCTATGCCCTGCCCTTGCACCACACCTGGGGAACAGCACTGGGAGACCCCCCAGTCCCTGGGGACTCGAAGCCAGGCCTCCATCCCCAACCTGAGCAGCCGAGGGCTGCCTGCTGCTGAGCTGCTCTGCTCACATCACTGCACACTGGGGGTGCGGGTAAGGACAGCACTGGATCCGAATACTGTGCTATAAGAACAGCTGCGTACTTAAATCAGCTCTGAGAAGCTGGTGCATTTAAAGCAGCCCCTGGGGCATCTAAACACTCTGTAAATACAGAGTGAGTATCTCCTGAGATCAATTTATCATTAATAAGTTATAAAAACACAATTTGATGCATGCCGAAGCACAAGCGTGGAAAAAAGCCTATTCTCTATTTCCAATTTTCTCTCCTAAAATTTAGCAGTGATATTACTGTGACCCAATCTATTAGAGGAAAACAATTATTACAGGTAAGATCTATTTGGTGAGAGCCCAGGCAATAGCTTGAAATGTGTTTTCCAATACATCTTGTCCCATGTTGGGCACATTAGGGCTTGACTGTAATGCATATGGCAACAATTTTCATGTCTGAAAATGTGTATTAAAAACCAGCACTCACTGATGGTTTAATAAGGATTGAACTGAAGGTATCGGTCAGTATCCATTTCAATTCTGGGGGACAATTATCGTCCATCAGCAGACGTTACTGTGATTAGAAGCCACTGTTAATGATTACAGAGAACAGACTGAAATTGAACCCAAGTGTTTAGTGACTGCACTGCCCATCCCTACCACCAAAGGTGTGGAGGACTGCTCATCCCCCTCACGTGCCCCAGGCTGCTGCCAGACCCCCAGCCTACATTCTGCAGAGCACCTCTGAAAATGGGAAATGGCATGGGGATACCCAACCAGTGCCCAGAGCCGTGCCCTGGAGCTGCGGGCAGCCAGCGGGGTTTGGAACATTTGGGGATTCCATCCACTAAGTAATAAAAATTAACGATGGTTACTCTGATGAAGCGGATACCTTTCCCTCCTTTAATCTCAAATAATCTGCTTCAGGCACACATCCACAGTTCTCTGGTTCTTAAGCCTCCTGCATCCATAAGCCGCAGACTCCATCAAATGCTCTATGCATCACGCAAGCCCAGGGAAGCCGCACGATCCCGAGGTACCAGCCTGGCTGTGCAGGTGGCACTCTGATCAATGCTCCATGCATCTGGAAAACTACGATCCCTTCCACATATTCACAGTTTGGACTTTTTTCTCGCTTTTCTCTTTTCCTGAAGTGCTTTTATCTCAACCCAGTAACTGCCAGCCAAATCCTGAGCAGCAAAGCGCACAATGAGCCCTTCTCAGCTGCATGAGCCCTTATCAGCTGCATTTCGCTCAGCATTCCTTTCACTTTCACAGAGATCATAACCTGAAAGATGAGCACTGCTGTCACAGCCACAGGATCCGCAGGTGGGACAGAGAGCACTGGAGACGTGCATGGGAAGGACTCCCTGAGGGCAGATGGTGTCTTACAGCGTGTGGCTCTGATGCAGCTCTAAGCTGTGTGTGAGTGCTCTGCTATGAAAGACAAAAAGTAGCTGATAGTTCGTAATTCTGTCTGGCTCCACTCTGACGGGAACAGGAGAACTGAAACATGAAGTATACCAAAGCCTTTGGTGGTGGCATGGGATCCCAAATCTCCCAGCAAAGGAACCTTCCAAGTGGTTCTGAGAACCACCAAAGCACTCAGGCTGACTGTACAGCAGAGCACCAAAGTTCCGCGTAGCTCTGATTTTCTGTGCTGGCTGCACAGCGGATAAAGCTCTACTTGATCTAACAGGTACATAAGGTCTGTAGCAGGGCTGTGTCAAGGCACTGTGCAGTTGCTGTAATTTATGTTTTCCCACTCACCCACCCTACACCCACCCTCCCACCAGCGCCCAGCAGAAGTTCCTGTAAGGGGTGGGAAAGTGGTCCTGTGCTGAGCGGGGCTCTCTGGGCTCAGGGCGGTGCTCTGTGAGAGCTGCACTGTTGGCTGGTGCTGGGGATGTGCCCGGGGTCACAGCTAATGGAGGTTCTGCACTGATTTTGTTCTTACTATCCCTGAGCAGAATGGAAAAGCTGTGTTCAGCTTAATGTGGGCAAAGGGCAGAAGGGTGCTGCTCTGTAATAGACAAATAATGCTCCAGCAAAGCAGAACTGGAGGACAAGTTTTGATTCCCTGAGTGCTACAAAAAAATAAACCATCCCTGGAAGGTTTGCATGAGCCTCACAGGAACAGAAAACCAGTGCAGGTAAGTGAGGAACGGGGAAAGGCACCAACTGCAATATCCTACACTTCTGCTGGCACCTGCAGCACCTCTATGGCTGGGCCTCGAGACAGAGCATGTGTAGGGGAAACAAAGCTGGTACACATGTAAATAGCAGACTGTCAGCAACCTTCTCTAATTTATCTGCTCTATGAAATGCAGAACAGGTTGCAGAGCAAGATAATGCTCCCTGCGCCAGAGCAGATAGCGCTGGATGGCAGCTTGTCCTTCTCCAGGAGAAACAAGGATGAAGAAAACCTAACACATGAGTTATTTGAGAAATGTGGGTTAAATTGTCTTGATCTGAAAGAGAACTGTGCTTTCCCTGATGGCATTTTGGCTTGCAGCTCCCTTCTTGTCCTGAAAAGCCTCATGCTTTGCCAACTGCACACCATCCCTGCGCAGTGCTGCGTTGGCACTGCTGCCATCCCGGCTTCTGGGCAGGGGGCAAAGTGCTGCCCTGTGCTCCTGCTGGTGGTGCTGTATGTGAACTCTAACCTTAGATTCCGTGACTAAAACACAGAAACAATGCAGTCAGTTCTGGTTGATGAGAAGCTGTCACCTGAGCATTTTGACTTCATTTTTAGCTCCTGCTGCAGACCTGCACCTTGTCTGCCCATCCAGGTGCTGCCAGCCTGAGCATGGTGAGCTGAGCAAGAGATCAAACCGGGAGCACAGTTATGCACAGGACAGCACAGTTTGAGGATAGCAAAGCACCGTGGCAGATGGAGCAGACATGGCACTGCCTCCTTGGGTGGTTCAGGCTCTACACTGCCTTCTCCCATAGAATAGCAGGCGTGTTCCTGATGCTGGGCATGCTGATGAATGTGGGCTGGTGGCAGCCCCAGCGCAGTCCAGAGCACCCTGCCCATACCATACAGGTCAGTGGGCTCCAGGGGCCTCCGGATGCACCCCAGGAGACAGCAGGAGGAAGGAGATCTGCCAGTAGGTCAGGGACAGGCATGCACCCCCCACATTCAGCTCTCCCCCATTCCAGGAGCATTCCATGAGTAACACAATGTTCAGTACACTTTCCAGTATTCTGCAGCACTGATGGTGATTTAGAAATGCTTAAAACTGAGCTATGTCACTGAGCTGTGCAATGCTTTCAGGAGGGAAGGCTACAGGTAATTCCTTGTCTGTTCACTCCTGTGACACCACTTGTATTTATTTACTCCCAACAGCACTAAATAGGACTTAAAATACCCTGTAACAAGTATCCTCCATCTCCAATTCAACTTTCAATCACCCAAATCACTGAAACAAGCAATTCAGACATATGCAGAACTGATTTTTCCATCCAATTTAGTTATATAATTGAGAGGCTATTTTCAGTCTTAATTAAAATCTATAATCTAAAAATACTCTTTTCCCACTCCGGGCGCCATCAGTGTAAGTAAGAAGCAGGAGCCCCTGCCCTTCCAGCACCGGGCTGAACAGATTGATTCACAGAAGCCAACTTCAGAGCACTTTAATTCTCTCCTTGGGATGGGAAGGGCCATCTCCTCAAAGCCCCCTGACTGCAGGGGGGGAGCACAGCCACCCACCCCCAGCACTGCCCCAAACACAGCACACCCACTGTCCAAAAGGAAACCCCCCCCCCCCCCCCCGATGTGGGGCACCCAGCAGGAAAACAAAGGCGGGGGGATCGATAGCTCAATGAGGAGCAGGTCAGGTCATCAGTTTTAATATGTTACTCATTGGCAAGGGATATTGATTTTCATGGAGCTCCGCTGATGTTCTATAGCACGTATTTAAAGAGCAGAAGCCTTATGGAAATCTTCAGAGCACATTAAAAAAAGACCGTTCCATCCTTGACAGCAAATCCATTTTTGTCATCACTTTTATCAGGAGGAGCTCCCCCTTCAAAATCAGGTGCACTGAAAGGCCCATCTGTCTGAGCTCCCCTTTTGTATACACACTGCGCAGCTTTATAGGGCTTAATTGCAAATAATAGATTTCTGTAGATTTATTTATCTGCTGTAGAGAATTTAATCAAAAGTTACATTAGTGCTACACAATTCCCCTCTGGACAAGGAGGATTTTACATCATCCAATATAGATTTTTGATACAAATCTGGAAAACACCGTTACATTTCTTTTGAATTTCACAAGTTCGGTTCTACATTAAGCAACACAGTGCTGCTCACGGCGCACCTACACAACGAGGAGGAGCTGCTACAGCTGCTTCAGGACTGGAGAGCCAACCCAGCTCCTACTCCTCTGTCAGCACTGCATGGATACGCAGCCATTGCAATGCACCACATGAGGCCAGGAATCCGAACTGGGACCTTAATTCCAACAACTACATTATTGCACCTGGAAAAATGAGACCAAAGGAAGCCCCCAGGGAAGGATCGGGTATTGCAGAGCCTGTGTTTCTATCAAAAAGAGCTGCACAGTGAATAATCCAGGCATGATTCTACAGCCTCTTTGCCTTTGTCTATTAAAAAATCAATTACATGTGAGCCTCCTTTCCTTTCTTTAGATGGAGATGCAGCAATGCGATGGATGCTGCAAGAATGCCTTTGGAGGATGGGCAAGGAATGAGCAGCATATTTGTGTCTGAAAGGAACAAAAATCATACAGAACTCCTGAAATATACATCAGAACATTCATCCTGCAGCTCAGCCCAGGAGGAAGGCGTTGAGAGGAG
Organism: Gallus gallus; assembly: GCF_016699485.2. NCBI lineage: Eukaryota > Metazoa > Chordata > Aves > Galliformes > Phasianidae > Gallus > Gallus gallus. The sequence goes on from NC_052544.1 coordinate 17,233,967, forward strand.
AGGCAGCACTCAGCAGAGCCGCCCTCACCCACAGAAACCCAAATTCAAGCTGGATTCCTCATTTTCTCTGGGAAGACTGACATGGATGATTTCAATGCAGTGGGTTGTTGGGCGCCGTCTTTCAAATAGGAGTTTTGCATTAAAAATTGGAAACAAAATGAAGCCAACTTCAAGTGCTAACCCAGAAAGAGGCTTAACATCTTCTCCAATCTATCTGCTGGTCTTCTTTTGTTTCTAACACTGAAAGCTGAGTTCCGCTGTGTATCAAAACAACTTTTGAAATACTGATATGGAAGAAAAAGTCTTGTTTTGAAACAGGTCACTTGGAAATCAATACTCAAAACATTACACTACTATAGAGACTGTCACCTATATAATAATCCCATTTACTTGTTAGAAGAAAGCTTAAATATTCAGAAGGAATGAATTAGCATAGTGTTTCCATTGGAAACTAACCAGAGGGTAGGTGTGCTCTTGCATTTGGGTAGATGCAGTCATTCAAACTATTCTGCTTTGCCCTGCTTTCCTCTGCTGAGAGGGTCAGAACAAATAAAACACTTTAATTCGGTTTATATTCCATTTCATTTTTCCAATCCCAGATAGTTAACCACGCTATACAGAGCCAACAGAATTGGTTAAACACCGGTGTCTCACTGGCACGCTCACACGCATTGCAGATACATACACAGACATATGGAAGTGTGCAGAAAATGAACTGTGAATCAGTTTAACGTAGAAGGCAGGATTCCCACACATCCACTAGAAGGCAATTAGGGAGGAGGCAGCAGCTGAGGAACAGCCAGCTCCGGAGTGAATGCCCTCAGGAATCACCCAGCGAAGCACAGCCCAGCAGCACCCCTCACAGCTGCATCCCCTCTGCAGCCATCAGCTCATGGATCAGAACTAACAAGTGACTGTGGGCTTTCCTTCATCACTTGTTACTTTATAGCCACTACGGATACTGAGGTACAGTTTCTCCTTCAATGTGCAGCAAAGCATAGAGCACAAAGAGACAATCCCTTGGACAGGGGTCAGCCTGCAGCCAAGTGTGAGCATTGCCATCCACGGAGCGGGTCAGGAGCACACAGAGCACACCTGGCTCAAGTGCTGTTTGCCTTCACGATGCCAAGTGTGGGCTTTGGGGACAGGGACATGCTGAGGTGTGCCCCGCACTGCTGCTCACACTGATCCCTATGGGGATGCGGCTTTGGGGAGCTCACCGCCCCTCGTGTCGGGGGGGTAAATTAGGCTCAGAGTAGGGCATTTCTCAGCCTGGTGCTGCACACAGACTCTGTGTCTTCCTGTGGTTCCCTGCTCAGCACAGAGGAAGCATGCAGTAGCAGAGAGCAGGAGAGGTTCCTGGTCTCATTCCCAGGGTGACACAAAGCACAACTGCTGCCATTCCCCAACCTGAAACCAGGTTCTGCAGGGACAGTGCTGGGAGGAGCATCACCGGCCCCAAGGAGAGCACTCTGCTGCGGCCATCAGTGCCCTCCTCACTCAACCTGCATTTCCTTCAGGAATGCCAATGCTGACATCACACCACCACTCATGGAGTGGTGCTGGGTTTGGTCCTGTGAGCGAGCAAAGGGCAGCGAATGGAGCAGTGTGAGGTGGGGCCCTGCAGCTCTGTGGGACCTCCTTTCCATTTCTCCAAAACCCACATCTCACAAATGGGCAGCACTCACTTAAACCATCTCCTAATGCATTTCCAAGGAAACTGCACAATTTTTTCCGTCCTGAAGTGACTCAGTGGTGGCGAATACACGTTAAACAAAACAGAACAGTTTTGTCTGCTCTCGTGCTCCCCCTGCTTTCATTGCATGCGGGCTGTTTGGCTGAGCAGTGGGACAGGAGGGATGGGAGTGCTGCTCTCTCCTTGTTCTGCTGATGTGATGACAATGGGAGGATTATTTCTTAATTTCCAGTGTGGTAAGTGGGCAATTATTGTCCAATTAGACTTGCTATTAACCTCTCTGTATCTCATTTTGCTGTCCATAAAACAAAAATAACAGCACTTACCGCTCTCATTGGGACACTGTAGGGATTTATTGGTTAATGTATGTATAGCACAATGAAAATGAGAAGCGGTGCACATTGGCTAAGCATAATTATTAATAATGAATTGCTGTTAGCATTGTTAGCAAGGCTGTGGCTCCGGGAAGGGTGCGGGGCTTGGAGCTGTTAGGGCTCCTCCTGTGGGGCTCAGAGCAGTGGTTCCCTGGGAACGCCGGGGATGGGAACTGCTGAGATGAGGACTCAACTGCAATTGTTGCAAAGTACGGCACGTACTTCTTCCTTAAATCTAAAAGAATGTGACATAGCAGCTAAGATAATAGGCTCTAAAATTTCCTGATAAAGGCAAAGCATGGCCTGAGGTGTCCTCAGCACCCAGAGAGCAGCGCAGGGCTGGCTGTGCATACTTGCAGGCCTGCAGCTGCTCTGTGCTGCTACAAATGGAAATAAAAATTAATTAAAAAATCCATCATCAGCTGTGGCAGCAGTTTGCAGTCAGCAGTGCGGTCTCTGAAGGGGAAGAACCCACAAACCAGGACGCAGAGCCTTTTCTTTACAGCCCCGCTGCCCAGCTTTCAGTTTGGGGAGCTGCAGCACAACACAGGCACCGGTCAGCAGTGCTTCTTGGAGCAGCGAAGTGTCAGCAGCACATGAGAAGCAGTTGCTCTGTGCTGTGCTGGTGGCCACGCAGAGCTGCACCGCTCCTCCCGGAGCAGCAGCTGAAGCCAAACCTCAGCCCTTGGGTACAGTGCTGCCATGGAGCAGGGACAGCTCTCCAGGTATGCATGGCACCGCATGGCCCCAGCGCCCACTGAGGTTCCAACACTGTGCACAGTTTGTGACTGCTGTCTGAGAACTGCACCATAACAACCGTCAGGGATAATTTAATTAAAGCCCACACTAGCTGCTGCATGGGAACACAGCAATAACGGATGTATTTTATCCATCAAGGAGCAAATACAATTTCAGAAGTGCTCCTTCCTCAGTTCGGTTCTCATTGAAACACTTGGATGGGTTCCAGCAGATCACCACTGCTCCTTCTCCCATCTGTCCCACTGAGAAACACTGAACAGCGCTCTACTCTCACAGCACGTGCGCACACACACCACACACACACACACACACACACAGTGTGCCCGTGCTGGGAGGGGCTGTGCCCTCAGTTCTGCTCTGCTCTGTGCTGCAGCCCCAGGTCCAGCAGTGGCCACCGAGCTCCCAGTGCTGGAAACACAGCTGGTAAGTAACACAGCTGGGCTCCATGCCAGGACTGGGGCCACCAATTAATAGCTCTGTGCCTTATTCCTTCCTGTGTACTGCAAAAAGGCAGAATCCCAGCCGGGTACACAGACACCGCTGTCGTGTTTTCTCTTTGAACAAATATAGAAAAGATAAACTCTACCCAGGAGTACCTATCAGCCTCTCCCTGACCCAGGGAGCATCGATCCGACGCCCGGCCCATTGCTGCTGCCTAACAGAAGCAGTGACCAAATATCTCCTTTTGTAATTATCCTTCCAGCAAATCACTTCTAACAGAGAGGTGAATCGACGCAGAGCTGCGGAGACCACTGCTGCAACACCAGAGATTAATCTGGAGGCACATGTAGGTGTAGGGGTAATGTGGTAATGAGTTATTGATTTTTTTAATTAAACTTTACTAGTATCACATTTTCAATCTAAATGAATGCATCATTAGAGTAATTAATGGCACAGTGTTAACGAGAACTGTCTGAAATTGCAGTCAGTGTGCGGAGGCCCTCCCTCCACAGCCACAGGTGGGCACAGGCAGCAGTGCCATCCCCAGCTCAGCCCAACCCGCCTCTCCTTGCTGTGCAACGGCCTTTGTCACACCACAAAACCATACCACTGCACTAATTTGGCCCTAATGAAGCTGGCAACTACCAGGAGAGGGGCACAAAGAACAGAGACCTCAGGACAGGCTGCAGGAGGGATCCTGTGTGCTCCATAGATGCCCACTTAAAGCTCACCTTACACCCCTTTAGTCTGATGTTACCACTGCTGATATCACCGTGTGTTTCTTGGGGAAAACCAGGACTGTTGTCCTATTTTGAAGAATTCCTTTAGGGTTAATTAGGCTGACAAACAACACTTCCAAGGACTGAGCAGATTTAACCGATCACAACACAGTGATGCTGGGACCCCAGAGAGGACCATTACCGCTGCACACAGCTGAGAGGATTCCTTGCGCTCCCATAGCAGGGCGTCAAGAGAGAGAAAATAATGCTCCATTCATTTTCCTAACAAAGCTCTTCTAAACAAGATCATTGCTAATTTCATGGTGCACCGGGGCTGGTTGTGGAGATTTGCTAAGCTACCAAAACTGTGACTAAAAGGGCACAGACCCAGAAATCAGACAGCAACACTTGCAGCAAAGCAGCCTGTGGTGTCCCTGTGCTCTGCGCCTCAGTAACACTGTCCTGCCTGAGAGGGGAAGGGATGGACAGACCCAGGGAGAGATGGGTTCAACGTGCACCACTATCAGACAGAGGATGCACGGTGACACAATGGGGGCACAGGGAAGCTGAGGGCCGTGTGGGTGCAATGCTGTGCACATCCAGGGAGCCCTTCCCTTCCTGCTCACCTGTGGGAGTTGGAAGGGTGAATGAGTGCTACTGCAGGGCAGGTGCATGGTAAAGGTTTGAAGTTGTGGCTGCCCTTGGTGCAGACCAGGAGACGCTCTGCAGCCTGCATTGCAGGACAGCCCTATTCCTGTTCCACAGCCTTATTCCTATTCCACAGGCAAAAGCACTGAGCAGCCACAGATGGTGTCACTGCAGTTCAAATGGCTCTCACGGATTCCTCATGGTCCCTTGTGCCCTTAAATCATATACATGTAGATTTGCACGTTAAGCTGCCTGACAATCTAGCTGGTCTCATGGGAATAGATAAGGATAAAGCAGCATCAAGTTGCACTTTTTTGTGTGTGTTTTTTTGTGGGTTTTTTCCCATAATGGAAATAGAGCTATTATCAGAACAACATGACATTAAGTAAATGATATTACTGCAAATATCCACCAATTTCCATAATGCTTCAATGCTGCATTTCCATAATTTCATACTCTCCTCTTTTTCTTTTCATTTAACGCCACTTCTTGCAGACAGGAGCTCAGAGCTGGGCTTGGTTCTACGTGCTGAGGCCATCAGCCAACAGTGGAGGTGCAAACCCACCCCTGTGCCACCCAACGCCATTATCTCCAAACCCCAAATTGGGGCTGCTCTGCTGAACTCATCCACCAGCTGCTCGCCTACACGTGCCAAAGCACTGCCTCATGTAGCACAGCCTCTGAATCGCTTCATCCTGTGCAATTCCAGTCTGTTCCCAGCCTATGCACACAGGAACAGCACTAGCAGAGCCCTGAGCACAGCCCCCAGGAGCCCAGCAGCTGCTAGCAGTGCCATGGGGCACAGAACACACAGAGCACACAGCTCCCTGCTCACAGCACTGCCCTGAGCATCCAGCTGACAGGATGCATGAGGTCTGCAGATGGATCAGCAGTAATCAGAGTCACTGCAGAGGGATCATGCCATCGCTGGTGTAATCTGGGAATTTCAGACTTTACTTGGGGTGTCTTATGGAAAGTTAACAGCAGCACAAATTCTGGTCCATGCAGGAGTCTCAGCCACAAACTGCCTTCCAGTCTCACATAAAGGGTCAAGGCAGTGAATTAAGTTCCCACGTTTGCTACAAGTTAACACGAGGAGCTGCAGCTCAGGAAAGCACCGAGTGGTACACTAACCTTTACATCTGCTTTTATTCCAGTCTTTCACTTCTGTGAGAACTGACCCCTGGAGGAGGGGCCGTGCTGGGCAGCCCCGGACCTGCTGATGCCCCTCAGGGAACTGCATGCTCATGTACAACAGGGGAGGAATTCCAGTTGCTTTGTCAGCTACATGCAAGCAAATCAAATCATATCTTTGTTTTACTTCCTTGATCAAACACACTCAGAATTCATTGTGTTGCTTATTCTACGTTTTATCTAATCAGTCACACGGTGAGATTTGTCTTCCCTAATTGAAAATCAGTGCAAGCAATTCCACAGTGCGTTTCCCTCTGCGTGCGGATCTGGGACTCAGTAACAAGGAACTGCAATAACAGCAACCTCAACATTCACCTTCTGTGAATGTTTTGCAAATGAAGCATCTTCAAACATTGCAGAGCAAACTCAAACTAAGGGGAAAGTCAATTTATCTGAGGAATCCAGCTGATATTCCAAGCTCTCTCTCCCAGGCACTGATGCTGTTGGGAAGCTCCTTCAGTCCACACTCATTATCAGTCCGTCAGAGCACCTCCAGCTGCCACTGTCCGAGCAGCCCTCACACTGATGGATTTGCTCCATCTTTGTTTCAGCATTTCTGTCCTCCCAGCCCTTCTCCAACATAATTTTATTATCCTCGGGCTTTGCATGGTTTTTTAATTATCGTTATTATTTATACAGCGCAGCACACGCAGAAAAATTTAATCATGTTGTTTATATGAGCTAACCTGATAGACTAATGGGAAAATTAAGCATTTCCTTCCCACCATTGGCACAAATGCAATTTCCTTCCTCGCTCTCATTAGCACAGTGTTTATAGAACCCGACGGCGCTGGAGGTGGAAGTCTGTTTTCTCCAAAGAACAGGTAAACCAGAACGTATGGCAAATCCCTCCTGCCCCAATCCCTCAGTGAATGTGTTTCAGTCCTGTCATGGAATAATTAACAAAGGAACCAAAGAATCAAGTCTGGGGTAATGAAAAAACATGAGGAGCTATTAGGGAACTCAGTAAAAGGTCTCGAGGAAAGAAGAAAGGAATCACTGGAAATATGGCACAGAAAACTTCAGACAAAATGGTTTTGGTTTTCACAGAAGAACTGTGTTCCACAACAACAAAGAAAAGCCAGAGGACACCACTGATAAACATTTACATTGTTGTACATCTGCAAAGTTTCTTTGGAAATCTTTCAAATTGAGACTTTTAAATCAGTTCTCCAGTGGAACGTCAAAAGGTTTCTCCTGGTCTGTAAAACCAAGCACAGAACAGGAACTTCTCCAGAACTGCCCAGGCAGAACATCTCATAAGTGCACAGGTTTCCAAAGACACAAGGTATCTACTCAGGTCCATCCCTTTATTATCTGAACAGTAATGGAATAATTAAGCAGTTCTACTGCTCCCTAGAAAGACAAATATGTGACTGCTTCAAAGGAAATAGAGGTGACTGCAGTGTGGAACAACCGACCATCAGCAGCACCGTGTGCTCCATGATCTGCTCGTTCCATCTGCCCATCACACTGCAGATGTGCTGAAGCCCTCACACCTGATGATATCCATTCATGAATACTTCCCAACTGACATTCTTGGAAATACTAATCTGCTTCTGCTGTGTGTCAGTGAGACATGGGCACAGGTGGAGCATTAAGCAAAGGGCATGGCAAGCAGGTAATGGAAGCCCATCCAATGCAATCGTATGGTACCAAGCATACAGGATTAGGTTGTGGATTTAGGATAAGAATTTTTCAGGACATGTAGTCCCACACAACACTGTTCAGGAAACAAAGCTGAACTCGGTCTCTCCTTTCAGACCAGGGCAGCCCTGCACAGGGGTTTCCTTCAGCTCTCTCAGCTGACTGAGCAGAGAGCAGTCCTCCCCCAGTGACTGGCAAAGCTGACCCTACAGATACAGCAGATTTTAAATGAAAATGACCACTTCTGCGACAAAGCAAACCATTACATGGGAGAACAGAATCCAATTGGGAAGAATGTGAAAGAGAAGGCCAGCCCTGGTCTGTAGGAGGCAGAAACAATACAGAACGTGTATGGGAGAGGACAGCTTCTGATCCCAAGGTTATTTCGGGTGGGCAATGTCAGAAGGAGCAGCAGGCATTGGTTGGGTTGCCGTGCTCAGATACCTGGGGCACATAATGGAAGTTTCCCTTGGAGGCTCCAATTAGGCACCCATTGTCCCCATATGTTCCAGTTTCACAAGGACAAAGGTACACGTTTGCTCGCTGGGCACAGATTGCCTCTGCTGTGGAACGCCCCTCTGGGCACTGCCTGAGAAGGAATTACACTGCGTGAATCTATTAGGGATCATCATTAGGTGTCTGCTCACTGTGTGCAGGGCTGTGCCAGCACTCGGTTACAATGCAAGCATTAAAAGCAGGGTAGCACCACTTCAAGGGTAATGGAATTCCAGGAGGAAAAAGAACATTGGCTTTAGAGATCTAAAAACCCTGAGACACTGCTCTGAGGCCAGCTGCAACTCATCTGCTCTGTGAAGTCTGGGTTATGATTTTCAATTGCAGTCTTTGACAACCATCATTAATTTGGTGGATTTTGTTATTTTTCTGCCATTTTCTGGTATTAGATTATATCAATCTAAAAAGAAAAAAGAAAGAAAAAAAAAGAAAGAGAGAGAGAGACATAAGGAGAGGAGTTTGCCTACCCCAAACCCCATGGAGTAGAAGCCTTCTGCATAAGGGCTTTTAATCCAAGCCTATGTACATTTTCGATTGGATGATCTATGACATAATGAGATCTGTCAAGCAGAAGTCATCTCACTGGAACTGAAATATGACTCGACATCCACATTACCCAGCACAGAGCAGATAGATATTGCTATTAGAGAAGAGAGAGAAGAGGTGACAAAAACGTCCCATTCATGGAGAGCAGTGGTCACATTTCATTGTAATGTAAATGGGAATCATTTGGCACTTTAATCACAGCGGCATCTCCTGTGCTGAGAAGTGGTAACAGAGGAGCTGGGCTGCTCTGTGCGTCTCATACAGAGGGCTGCTCTGTGGTACTGAGAGCAGAGGTGTGTGGGGAGGGCTGAGGAGAGAAGATGGTTGCTGTTTGGGAGTCACACACTTCTGGTTACCACGTCAGCATCTCAGAGCTAGCATAAATGACAAACGGCATTCACTGCATCCCCTGCCTCAAAAAGCCATCCCCTCTCTTCTGTCTTCGTTCATACCCTGAGCACATAACACACAGTGCTTCTCAGACCCTACATCCCATCTCTCTCCCTTCAAACACAGCACAGCTCTGTCTTTGTCTTCTCCAGAGGCCGTACCATTCAGACATTGAGAAAAGCAAGCGTTCCCCATCACAAATCCAACATCTTCACATCATCTTCCTTCCTGTGATTCGAACTCTATGAGGACATCCCTGAGGGGTCAGCAGCACAACGTGGCTGCCTAACACCATCCCTGTGCCCAGTCCAGGTCACCCAGCACTGCAGGTCTGGCTGCAGACCCAGAAGTGAGAAGAGGTCACCTGTAGGGCTCTGCCAGCAGTGGGGCTCTGCTCCTGGAGAAGAGCTCTGTGCTGGAGCAGGATGTGCTGCATGGGGTTTGATCGAGTAATTGCTGTCTAGGGAGGGAAATGCTGCAGAGATACCCCCTGTTTGTGCAATCCTCTCAGAGATCTGAGCTTTATTAAGTAATCATCTGTGCTCCCCCTTGCAATGGGTTCTGTTAGAGATGAGGGATAGATACATAAAATATGACTATTATAAAATATGCAGGAACCATAAGGTCCACAAATATTTGGCTCTCTCCAGAAGCGATTTGACAAAGAAGATTAAACTTCTTGTTATGCTATTCCCTCGTTAACAGTCCACTTAATATTTGACTAAGCATTATGCAGGATCAAAGAGGACCAGAAAATATCCCCTAACTCTGTACGGAAAGAATGAGGGCACGTTCAGACGGACTGGCTGACATCAAAGCTCCTGCCCCTCAATGCCATCAGAGTGAGATTTCATCCCCTGCAGCTGCACTCATCAGTGCTGGCAGCACAGCAGGGAGCAGTGGGGCAGTGCTGGTGGCATGTGCTGCCCACCCTATGGCTGAGCAAGGTGCTCCAGCTGGCACAAGCAATCCTATCCAATCAGGGTCTTCATCTTTTAAATCAGTGAAAAGCAGCAGGCCCTCACAGCTCGCTGCCATAACGTGCAGTTACGTGCACCTTTTCCTGGGGCACCTCAACCACAGAATGGTTGGGGTTGGAAGAGTAAAGACCCCTAAAGACAATTGGGTCCCACTCCCCGCAGTGAGCAGAGACACCCACAGCTCCACCAGTGCTCAGAGACCCCCCAGCCTGACCTGGGCTGTCTGCAGGGATGGGCACCACTGCTTCTCTGGACACTGTGCCAGTGCCTCACCGCCCTTAGTGTGAATATGCTTTCCTACACTCAGCTTAAATCTCTCCTCTTTTAGTCTGAAACCAGCTCTGCTTCTGCTCCTTTTGCCTTCAGCATGCACAGACTCAGATCATAAACAAGCCAACAAGCCATAGCTCACAATATCTCCTTAAAGCAAAATTTTAATACTTGCAGATTCATTTTTGAACCAATTCAGTTCAAAGTCATATTTATCTCCCACTAAGTGGAAATAAAAATATTCATGCCAGAAGCAATATTCTGATATTTCCTGAATGGAATGTGCCCCTCAGAGCCAGCACACAGAGCTACACACATCCTGTCCCCCTACCATCACCCCACCAGAGCCCAGCAGCCCCCAGCACCTCCCAGTGAAAGCACTGCCTGCAAAGTCCCCGAGCTGCTCTGCCCAGCAGCAGACATAACCTGTAGGAAGAACAAGGTCTATCACAAAATCAATGCTACGTTTTTTCTGCACTTAATTCATCTCTTTCATTGATTATACCACTCCAAACTGTTGAAGCACATCTGCAAGAAAAGATCTAAACGTTGAGGAAGTTATCAATCTGTATAGTGAAGGTAATGCTCCAGATCTAAGCTGCTGGATGGATTTCCACGCTAGCCCTTACATTTAACTGAAGTAGGAATCCCTGCGTTGTTTCATGTAGTACAAAAAAGCATTTTCAGTTACAATATATTATATACTGCTAATTCATAAAGGGTAAATAAGTTAAGAACTTGTTATACGTAAGAATCTGAAGATTAAAACAGAGCTGAGTCAATCCGGCTTACATCTGTATGAGGGGATTTGTAGGTTGATAAACCGAATGACCCATGACTGCAGAGAAGGGCAGGAGGAGCTCAGCCTGAAGTCCCTGAGCAGAGACGGGCAGCAATGCACTTCCTGCACTGCCAGAAGCATCCCAGCTCTTCCTGCTGTTGGGAATTCATCTACACAACTGGCACAGGAGAGCATTTCTGTAATTACTGCAGAGAAAGAGAAGAGATCCAGAACTGTTTGGTACTGAAACAAATCACTGTATTACTATCACAGCCCAATTTCCAGCACCTTTTTTTTTTTTTTTTTTTTTTTTTTAAAGTCAGCTCAGAACCCCCTGAAGACCTGGTTTTCCAGGTTGTTTTGCTAGCAGACCGGAACATAGAGAGCTGCAGGTCATTACGAACGCTCAGGACTGGGCTCTGCTTCCGGAGAGGACAAAACATCCCCTGTTGCCAGCCCTCGTGTCCCACCAGCTCCCTGCAGCCACTGGACAGATGCCGGCCGTGGTGCCCTGAGGGTGTGAGCAGCTCAGCACGCTGTGCTGGAAGGAGGATCTGCACAAAGCACCCCGAGAGCCACAAACATCGCTTTGAGGGCTGACAACCCAAAACGCACGTGGTAGGTGTGACTGCAGGCAGCTGATAGCTCTGAACTGAAGCAGATACAATACACACATTTTTTTTCTTTCTTAACATTTTAAAATCAAGATGGGATGGGATTTGTGCTCAGCTTTTCTAAAATCCCCACTGTCTGTGTGGCTGAAGCTGTCTTGAAGGCTAAATTACCCCAATACAAATAAGCCAAATAAAAACTGATTAAAGTAATCAGAGTTGTGCAAAGCAAACTGCATACGTACCTCAGCACAATCCCTGCTTTGTAACTGCAGCCAGGCATTCTGGATTAGATTTTTTTTATGTTATGTCAACATAATCACAACTACATGGCTGCAATCCACCACAACGATATTTCGGGGTGGGAAATCTGCATGTCTGCAAGTTTTGTAATGGCCTTTTTATTGCACTCCTGTAGTTCCTAGAATTTCTAAAAGTGGGTATTAGCATAAAGCTCATAAAGAATATTAATGGGCTACAGCAGAGCAACCCGGGCACATAGCAGCCCCGAGATGCAGCACAGAGCACTGGAATAGCACTGCAGGGACAGCAGTGCTGTGGGGCACCGCCGGGTCACCATCAGCACACGGGGCAGCACTGCCCCACAGAGTCTCATATAAAGACAAAGCTGTGATCATAGCAGTCTGACCACCATTCCAGCCTCATGAAGCCACTTGTTTTTGTACGTTCTTGAGAATGACCTCAGTGTCAGAAGCCCCTCACTGTGCCACCAGTGGTACACCTCCCTTCAGCACTGCTTGCTGATACAGTGCTGGTTTCTGTGCCCACGCTGCACACAGAGATGAGCTCTGCCCCTGCTCTGCTTTCTTGCAGGCCAGCCTGAGCTGTCCCCCACCCACAAAGAAACCCCATGCAGAAACACTGACAGCTTTTGAGTTAGTTGGGCTCCGCCATGCAGTAAGGTGGGTGACTCCTGCTGGCAAGAGCTGTACTGAAAGAACAGACCCAAGTGAGTTCTCTGGGTGAGCTGGCTGAGAAGGTACTAGGACATCTCACTCCAAAGTGGAACCATAATCAAACAGCACAGAGCTGGCATGGTGGAGCTGAGCTCAGCGCTTTTGGAAGTGAAGAAAGAGGAGAGGGAAGTTCCGGCTGCACAGATGATGAACTGCCCTGCACCGTTCTGGGCACAGACATCAATATCAATCAACACTTCGCTGCTGTCTGATGTAAACGTGGTTTGACATTTGCAGTTTGACTTCAGGATTACACCTATTTTAGCCACCTCATATTTGCAATTCTTCATTCATTTACTGCTGCCAAAATAAACCACTGCCACCACCCCGACTGTGCTGCCTTCTCATGGCACTCTCACTGTTCACACCAATGAATGCACGGATTCCAGTAGGCGAGCTGCTTCTTTCCTCCTGGGAATGATATATCAATTACCACCAACAGATGTACGTATGAGAGGGAGCAAAACAAACACTTTTTATTTCTGCTCCGCACATCTCTGACTGTTTTCACCTCAGTTTTATGCACTGGTTTTTGCATTAGAAAAAGCAAACCAACTATTCTCCCCCATCCTATGCATTGCATTGTCCATCCTTTAAGATTCTCCCATGACTCTGGGCTGTGGCTGTCTCTAACAATGCAGGGAGTGGTGCCAGTCCTCACCTCGGACATCTGTTACCAGGGGAGGGCTGCAGTCCTGCCCTATGCTGGGTCCCATATGCTACACTATGAGCACCCGGGCACAATGTGTGCAAATGAGGATCCTTGGGAATTCAGGGCCTGATCTAAGGGGAGGTAAATGATTATCACAGTATCACAGCCTGTATCTACAGCTCCTGTGACAGTTTTATCTGCTTTTTTTGTTGTTGTTGCTTCTTTTTTCTTTTTGTCATTTTCTCACTGTTGAGCTATCCCTGTGCCCAAACCAGGTCCTTGCATCCACCAGAGCCTCACTTCAGCTCTCAGCCCTCCATCCCCACCCTACACCCTGCAGCCCATCTCTGCCTCCCTAAGGAGCTGCCAGCAGAACCCAGGTCCCTCTGCTCACTGCAGCATTCCCGGAGACACAACAGCACTGGCACACACAGCTATCTCATTCTGCTGCCCCAGTCACCTATTGCTCAGCCACCTTCATTCTGCAGCCTCACAGCCTAGAGGTGATGGAGCATACCAGCATGATTTCTCCTTCCTGTTTGAAAAACCAACAAGATCCCGCTGTGGTGACTGCATAAATACCACATCTTCCTGGGAAAGGCTTTAAGAGAGTAATTTCAAAATGATAGGTTCTGTACCTTCCAGAAGCTCACACCAGTGTACTTCCCTATGCCCCGAAGGGGACAGAGCCCAGTGCTCTGCTGTGCGCTGTCACAGCACCATTACCCAGCTGGAACTCCATCCCTCCTTACTCCTGTAAGGATCAGACCAGCAAGCCTTTCAAACCAGCCTTGTTATTTTGGCAGCTTATCTCTGTGTACAGAAGCCAATTATTGCTGGAATGCATTCAGGTTTTGTTCAGCTTCATTTTGAAGCTCCAGCAGCCCCTCTGCACTGCTGTTCCTGGACTGCTTAAAGGACACGGTGGCTGAAAAGCCAGAAGGGATCTCGTTGGTAAGGAAACGTTGGGCATTTCCTCTGAGCATTAACACAGAAATGCTTCCTTAAACACCTCAAGATGCACAACCACCTGCTCACACTCACTCTCCAAAAAAAAAAAAAAAAAAAGCCAAAATCCTCCTAGGTTGTTTTTACAAGCTCCCTTACAATCTCACAAGCAGGCCCTGATGTGACCGCAACAGCCCCTACAGTACCCCACCCTGAGCCCAGCACACAGCACAGATAGCACCAAGGAGCCGAAAGGGGCAGCTTCCAGCATGGCTACCAACCCTGCTCCAGAGCCAGCTCAGTGGGGACAAGGAGCCACCTGAGCGCATCCATCCCAGAGCAGTGCTCAGCTCTAGTTCTCCCCCAAGCTCTGAGTCAAGGAAAAGCCACTGCAGAGAAAAAAACAAACCCAAAAGGATCTGAGAGGTTCTCATCTTTGTCCTCCCTTCTCATGTTTTCATATTTGAAGAAAGAAAAGAAGGGAGACCTTCTAAAGAGCATTTGCAAACACTTCCTCTCCTATTTTCATCAGTCTGCCACATTCTTAGTACGACAGAAAGTCCTTTCTCCTCACCTCCCTGCAGTGTGCCATCCCACACCCACTGCCACCAAGCAGCTGAGCTCCCTGGGGTCAGCACACAGCCCCTCACCTTATTGAGGAGCTCATCACTCAGACTCTTCCTTTCTGATCCAGTCAAGGTCAAAGCAGATAGACAGTGTGTCATGCCCCACCTATAGTGCTTTTAACCCCTCTTGGGAGGAAAGGGAATAAAAAGCATACTATGCACTTTGGTAACGCTGGGCTCCATGGCACCCCAAAGGACAGCAAACAGGCAGGTCATGGTGCATGGGTGGAGAACACTCTGACACGGCCCTTTCTGCTCACCCAAACACAGCACAGAGCTGTGTTTGTGCCCCAGCTCCTCCTTTTCTTTTGTGCCTTATATATATATATATGCTGATACTTATGACATAGAAGAAAAATTTCCTTGAAAAATATTAAACTTGCATGGTTTGAAGTGGAAATGTTCTCCCAAACTCTGGAGCAGGTTGGGGGTTTGATGCCTGAATGCTTTGATGCATGTTTGGATGAGGACAGCTCTAAAGTTTAAAACACTTCTGCTGATTTCTCTCTTGTGCTTTCTCTGCACACAGCTGTGTGTCCCAGCTTTGAAGAAGGGCTGTGTGGTCATGGCAGAAACCAGCACAAGAAGTCCATATTCTGATGCCAATGAGCACTTCAGGAAGAGCTGCTGGATGGCAGCTGACACAGCTGTGTTGATGGGAGAGGGAGAAGAAACTGCTCTGAGCCTGGACTGTGAGAAGGACACAGACTGCCTCATTTCAAACTGCTTTACCAGTAGCTGTGCAACTTGCTAGCAAGTAAAAAGTCCACATGTTCCATTGGATAATGCTCTGCTCATCCACCGTGTGATTCTGCCCTTCTGCTGATGAGCTGAACCCCAGAGACTTGATGTGAGGGCAGAGCTGTGAGCTGAAACAGGTTAACTGGGCATCCTGCTCTGCAAGGCGACGTAACAGCATAGAGCTCAGCCTTGAAAAAATAATCGTGTCAGTGTTACTGCTGTTAATACCATTAGTTCAGTCATTCACACAGCTGGGGAGCCTCCCCCAGACTGCTAGCTAACAGGAAAACTCTCTGAAAGACCTGAAAAATAGCACACACCATTGCCAGAAGTAACACAAGTCCTTACCAGCACAAAGAACAAAACCCTGAAGGGAAGCTTTCCTGTGCCATGCCAAGTCCCTGTGCCCATTCCATATGACTTTATTTTACCATTCACAGGCTGAAGTGGTGAGAAGGGGGTGAGGGGACCAAGGTTTGGATGCAGAAGATATTTCTATTAAGATGGAATCTTATGTCCCAATCGTTACTAAATCCGAACTGCTTGGCATGCGCTTTGTGCCCCCTAAGGAGGAGTCGGACCCCATTGAGCTGCACAGAGGGGCTGCAGGAGTTGGGTGGCAGCAATCAGAGTGGGGCTGCCCCATTCAGGATGCTGACCTGCAGTCCACAGCTGTGCCACGGAGCGTCTCATTGCATTCTCATCAGGCACAGCAGGCTTGCAGAGCTACAGCTAATTATACAAGATTTATCTGTGCAAAAACACGGGGATTAGGCAGGCAGGAAAGCAGCTAAAATTTATTTGGAGGCTTTGTTTAATAAAAAGGTGTAAAAAACAGGATTTGTACAGAAACAAATCATTCCTGAAACACGTATCCAAAGGCGAGTAGGGGGAGGAGATTAGCACTGGGTTTTATTCTTTCCTCCCACCCTTTCATGCTGCTGCCAGGGAAAAACAGAGGATCTGAACTGGAGCGCACGGCAGAGCTGATAACTGCCGGTACATGGGATGCCGCTGCTCCCATTGTTCCCCACCACAGTGCCTGCACAGAGCGAGAATTAATTCCTTATCAGTCTGCATTGTGCACCAGATGTGTAGTTCAGGAGGAGGTCAGTCCCCACAGAGCCGCATCAAACCCATTCCTTGAGCCCTGAGATGATGAGCACAGAGGAAGGTGATGCAGAATGCAGCCTGTGTCCCAGCCCAGCCCAGCCGAGGGTCAGAACAAGGCAGGATGGAGACATGCAGACAGCAGTGTATGGGCACACAGAGTTTTGTCAGCATCACCATGTGTGAACAGAGCCCATTGATGCTGCAGGTAGGAGCCCACCTAAAACCTCCAGCACTGCAAGTGTTCATTTGATTTTACAACTACAAGCAGCTGTGCAAAAAGCCCTTTTACTCATGCTGGACAGGATTTCCCCTTAATTGCAAGGAGAGATAAGAGTACTCTATTAACTCACTGCTCACAATTTTTTTCCCCCCCCTCTCTACACCTGTGGCAAGGAATTCCTGCTATGAACACTACCAAACACAGCTTTTAATCCCAAATATTTTATTTTGCTCTCTCCAATTTTAGGGAAGTCTTTCAGTCTTCTTCCCTTAAAAAAAAAAATCACTTATTCCCAAACTCGCCCTCATTCACCATCCCTCCCAGCTGCTTAACATCAATAATCCTCAGTACACATAAGGACCTGACAGTACATCACCACTTTCCTTTACAACTCATTCACATAAGAGAGCTGTGTAATAATTCACATCAGAATTCAAGATGTTGTAAGTGTACGTATTTGACCTGCAATTCATCACCTTTTTCTCTGAACCATATTTACATCCTATCGTGGGGGGGAATAACCCCACACCCCCCCAGAGCAGCACTCCCCAGCAGCCCCACTGCCCCCTTTCTGCATGCACTGAGCGTTTCACACCACGTACTCCTGAAAAGAGGTTCCATCTCAGGATGACTCATACGGAATGAAAGAGATGAATAATGGAACAAATAGTATCCGAAATACCAGCAGCTCCCCCTCCCTTCCCTGCCATTTAACATTCCGATGAACTGAAACTGAAAGGCTACCGAGAGCTGTGCTGGTAGCAGAACTGTTTGATACTGATTTCATAGGCTGCTGCTTTCTAAAAAGTGTATTTATAGCTTTATAATTGCCTTACAAAGCCATTCGTGGGAGGAAGGCCTGATCTTTCCTCTCTTCACTTATGCTGAAGGCCCTGGGAAGCAAGGATGGAGTTTTTCTCCTGCCCAGTGTCTGTAGTGGGAACAAAGTGCAGAGTGAGGAATGGGGAAGTGGTGGTGACCCCTTCCTGTTCACTGCACAGCAGTGCAGCCCTCATCTCTTCCAGAACCAAATTGTGCTCATGCTGTTACATTCTCATTGTGGCCCACAGGTTGGTGATGTGCTCTTAGTGGTTATTTCCTATTTGGTCTTCTCATATTTGCCGCCAAGATGGAAATATTGGTAGTAAAAGAGTGAGGAGGATGGAAGGAGAAGTCAGTGCTCCACAGAGAGTTCTAAAAAGAACAACGGCTCTGCCCTGGCTGTGTGGTGGTACAGGGCTTT
The DNA here is from genome assembly GCF_016699485.2 of Gallus gallus. Classification (NCBI taxonomy): domain Eukaryota; kingdom Metazoa; phylum Chordata; class Aves; order Galliformes; family Phasianidae; genus Gallus; species Gallus gallus. The sequence continues at coordinate 17,252,056 of NC_052544.1, forward strand.
GCCAAAGGGCTGCTCTGCAAAGCTGTGTGAGCCACTCCTGCTGCACCCCCACTGCTCCTCCTGGCCCAGCACCTTGCAGGGCTGCTGTCATCACAGTTGATTCAATTAGCCCTCTCTCCACACCCTCATTCTCGTTTGCTAATTCTCCAGCCCAGAACAGCAGAGGCCTTCTTATCAAAACTTCAAGTGCGGAGTGCTGACATTTGGAGATAAACAGGGAAGCACTCGACAGGCAGCTAATTCTCATCTCATCCACTCAGAATTTCGATTACATTTTGCTTCTAAGATGTCTATCCACAGCACTAGCAGAGATCTGTCAGACATACAGCACTGCTAATAAAAAGACAGCCTCGCACTTTGCATGTCAAACAGCTGTGCAATAGGTTCTGGAATTCCACAGCACATGTGAAACCCTATTCGTGGCACCACCATTCCAAGACCCAACTCCAGCTGCAGCACAAGCCCATGCCACCAATTGATTATGGCATTACAGAACACATTTATCCCTCCAGGCCTGAGGATTTTATTCACTTAAGCTCCCCAACCGTGGAGGCCAACGTGCTGTATGGTGGCAACACACTGATGGGCCTTATTGAGGGGCAGCCTCCCAGGCACTGCTCAGCTCCACCCCCACCCCCTGAGGCACTGAGCCACATCAGAGCTTGCCCTATGTTCCCACCTCCAAAACGAGGGGGCAAAACTCCCCTCTCGCTATTGACCCCTGCACTTGATGCAACAAAAAGCCACGGGTGAATGTGTCTTAGCTCTGAATGAACACTTTAAATCATTGTCTTTTTTGGTAGCTTGGTGACAGCTTCTGTAGAGCAAGATTTCAACTATTATTGGATGAGAACATCATAGAGTGATAGCAGTACTGGGCAGATTTTCTAATAATTCCTGCACACAGTGTCACATACATCCCATCTTTGCACAGATTCACTGCAAAGGAACAAAGGCTCAGTGGCAACTGGTGCACTGCTTTGCTGTCGGGGTGATCAGGACCACGAGCAAAAGCTGACATTATTTGTAAATCTGTTTCCTTACGGTTATATTTTTGCTCTAAAGGGTACACTGAAACCATTGTAAGAGTATTCTTTCCCTAAATAAAAGCTGATTTCTAGCCAAGCTATGTGCCAGCTCCAACACTTCCATCTGTGTGCACATGCAATCCCTATTTATGGAAACAAGCTGGGAAGCTTATCCTGCCTGTAATAAGGAACTGCGCTCAAGTTGGGAACTCACCGATTTGTAGAAGGAACTCTTGCCACCAGCACCGTTGAACATAGCATTCAGGGTTCCCAATGAGCACATCCATTTCCCTGAGCACCAGCTGGCATCCAGATGGCCAGAACAAGCTTGCAGGGTTGGTTCATCTGGTCCCCAGAGTAGAGAGGCTGGCAGGCCAGCACAATGCTTGGGATGCAGGAAATGAGGCAGACACCGGTCAGGCTGACGGTGCCCTACAGCATCACATCCCCACATAGCACGACGTGGGGCACTGAGCCTCACAGCTCTGCATCGCAGGCCCTGCACTGCCACAGCTTCCCAGCCTGACCTCACACACGTCCTCCAGAGTTTGGTTAGTGGTGGGGGTGTCCAAAGGGGCCACTGGTACATCAGCAATAGTAAAGCCTTATGTGATTTCCCTGTCTCCAGTGATTTGTCACTTACTTGGAGACCCCAGAACATTCCTGGCACTCCTTGTGGCTGAAGTGATTGACATAAAAGTTATGCCCATGGGACAGATCAGGCAATGTCGTACCAAGATGTTTACAAGAGATTTCTTTAAAGATATGAATCTGTATGAGTTCTCCCTCCCACACCTTTCTCCAAAGCCATACTCGTTGGATTCTCTGCCAGCCGCCTGCCCAGGACATCGTTCAGGAGTGCTTTGAGCAAATACCAAGCAATAAGAGCTTATTTGTCAAACAGCATTACCTCCTTGGTTGCTGGAATTGAAGTGCTTTGTTGATATACAGAGACAAACAAAGTGCTGTTACCCCCTCTGCAATGGCACCAGGCACTATTGAGAATACCAGCACGTCCCTCTGCCAGAGCAGACAGTGCCTGCAGGAGCACCCAGCAGCTCATGCCCTGACTGCACTTCAATCCTAACTTCCTATCTGGTTCACTAACATATTTCCACCCAACCTAGAGGAGTTCCTGGGTATATATCGTGTGGTTTCCATGGGGTAAACCATGAAGTCAGACTGATCAGCATGATGAGCACTGCAGATATTTCTCCTCTCCCCCTACAGTTAATAGATTCCCACTGGAGCAGTGATGCCATTCTGGGGTGTGCAGCATGCCCCCATCTCACACACCAGCAGTTTGCAGCAGGCACTGTATATCTGCTCAGCACCAATCGGTGCTTTGGTCCAGTCTGCTGATTTTCAATGAAGCACCACTTCCTATCAATCTCACAATAGTTTTTTGAGATAAGAGTTTTGTGTGCTACTGTTAGACAATAAAACAGCTAGTTCTGCTTCTTGGAACTATATTCTGCTCAGCAGCTGTCCACATGCAGCACTGGTCTCCAAGTTGGCATTAGAAGAAGCAAATAGGTAATGGAACATTCCTTGATGAACTCATGACAATACCTTTGTTGGTACCACAACAGGAGCACAGTATGGTAAAAGAGGAAAAAAAAAAACAGGAACCAACTTTTTCTCCAACCCTTCTGCAAGGCTCAGGCTGACCTGTTCTGAGGGGTTTCAGAAAAACAAAGGAAAGCACTTTTCCAGACATCTATATCAAAGTGCGAGCTCTGGTTGAAGCCACCGAGTTCATCAGCAGCACATCCTATGGGATTCCTCCAGAACAACCCCTTTGCAATTCTTTAATGTGGTGATAACTTTCTTATTCAATTATTTCAGAAAAACTTCAGACCAACCCCTTCCCACACTCTGAGCTGTCTGATTCCAAATCCACCTCTAACAACAGTTTTAAACACATTAAGAGGAAGCAATAATTAAGGCAAGACCCTGACAAATGGAAGAACACGTTTACCTTAAGGAAGGCAATTAAGATGTTCTCCTTCCACTTACCCAATACAATTAGGGAAACAAACATGAGTTTTGCTGCTGATTACAGACTTCATAAATAAACATAGATCAGAGATTGCCAGGTGCAGTTCTGTGTGCACTTCAAAGCACTTCACTGAGCATCCCCAACTCCCCACCCCCATGTGAGCCCTGCTGCAGGAGCACCGTTCTGCCATAGAGCCCCATGCCCCGTGAGTGTGGCTGACTGCACACACCTGCTTGGCTCTTGAAACTAAAGGTGAAAAGCTCCTCTACAAGCTGTGGTACCCCTCAGTTTCTATTCCTCTCAGCAGAAGATTCTGCCTCTCATAGCACACCTTTACCCCAAGGCACTCCCAGACCCAGGCTGGTTTTCAGAACACCCAGTCTGGATTTCTCTGCCCCCCAGTTGCCGTAGGGCATGCTCTGCTTTTTGCCTATGGCTGCAATGAAGAGGGGATGTATGCTGTGCTCAGCGAGAATGTCACCCCTACTTAGTTTGGATCCAGGACTTTCAGCAATGGGTCAACGTGAAGTTGCCTTGTATGATTTTGACATGCTTGCCGCTGCAAACATCTCAGGTTGAGGCTTACGCACAAGCAATTTCAGAATGGCACAAAAAACCACCAGGAAGATAATGAATGATGGCAGTGCCCAAACTTTGGCCTTAGGTACATAAATGCCCACACATGTACTGCCATCTGCCTGGGTATTCAGTTCCAAGTAACTGCCACGATGCTTTTCCTCCTCAGCATCCTCATTCCCACTGACACCAATGGAACTCAGGGTCCTCAGAAACCACCACTACTTTTTGCCATGCACAAAAGCAAAGGAAAAGAGATTGAACTTTGGTGCCCAAAGGGGTGATCTAGCCAGAAACAAACCTGGAAACACACCTCCAGTCTAACAGTTCTAAACATAAGAAAAAAGAAACCTTTCATCCATGCCATATAGTTTGTTCTATCACTTGCAGCCAAATCCATTTTGAAGTGAGGTTCTTGGCACCGGTACCCTTCACGCAGGAGTAGCTGATTATCACAGCCACTCTTGGTTGCTGTTTATCCAATCGAAACATTTTGTTCTTTTAATCTTTCCTCCTAAGTTCTTCAAGCTCCTTAATCATTTGTGTTGTACGTCCCTGGCTCCGTTGTAGCACACAGCTTGCTGGCATTTCAGTGCTGCTGATAATAACACTTGTAAGTTAATAGAGTTATATCCAGAATGAATCTGCCCAAATTTAGATGCATTTTTGAGAGGCCAAAAATCTGTAATCCCTCCTCAGACAACACTGGTAAGGCTGCACTTCGGTTCCGCGCTCAGTTTTTCCTACATAAACACTAAGACTTTTAGGCAGATTAATGACATAATTACCTCAAAATTAAAACACGGATGGTTCCCTCTCCTCTCACCAGCATGACACGCTACAAACTGGAGCCAAATAGGCTGTGCTCTGCCACACCCAGCTTTCTTTGTCACCCCCAGGCTTTCTGATGGAGCTGCTCCCTTCCAGCCCCAGCTCTGCCCACCACATCAGCTCCCAGCAGAGGCACCCCCAGGAAGCCTACCCCAAAAGGACACTTTGCTCCTTTCCAGGCATAGCCCACATGCAGACTGATTTCCTATATGCAAGCTGTAGCACTTGAAAAAGAAAAGTCCCACAACATTTACCTTCAGTTTTCTAATGCCGTTGGTGATGCCTTTATAGAACTATTTTCCCTACACTTGTCTTACAGTGCTGTTCCATGGCTGTGTGCTGCACACAGCAAAAAACATCCCAGGGGTTCTGCTGAACACCAACCAAAGTGTGCATTAATTCGTGCACTTGTGCTGTGCCTCCGCAGGAACAACCAAACACAGCCAGGTAAACTTGCAGAAGGAAAATTCCTCGCTGTCCTGGCTGAGAACACAATTGTGCCTTATGGCAGCCATTTCAGTTCCAGAAAGAATGTGTTCTCAGAGGCAGCACACTGAATCACATGCAGAAAAAGCTGCCTGCAGTTGTCCATTTCTCCTGGCTGTCAGGGCTCTTTGGTTTGGGTTTATAGTTTTCTTTGGCTCTATAAAATACGTTGACATACTGCTGCAGACCTCTGGCTCGCTATCTATCCCATTTGTTCTGACTAAGTGAGATGCCACTTTGAAAGGCACTGAAGCATCCCTGGTAAATTACAGCCCGTTTGTGCAGACACTCCCACAGCGCATCGACTCCCACTTACCAGGAGAGCGCTGCTGACAAAGACCCCCACGGCCCAGATGGACAAAGCAGAAACACACAGTGCCCACTGTGCCTGAGCACCACATGCACGCTGCCCTCAGACACACCGACAGTGCTCATCGCACCTCCTGCACACAGTTACCGTGCTCAGCTTAGCGAGCAGCTCTTGCTCAGCCCTCTGCTGATGGCAGTGCTACAAAAGCTGGGAGATGGCCAGCCCTGGTGACATCAGTGACGGGGGCGAGGGAGAAGGGGAGAAAATGTGCTACAGAAATTGTTCTTCAGAGACAAATGACAGCAGCAGCCAGCAGCTCCCTGCCAAGGCACACACATCACACTCTGCTGGCACAAGGCTGCCCATGCTGGCCATGAGCACAGCGCTGCAGAAAAAATGCCAGAGGAGGCAGTGGGCTTAATGCTGAATTCCAGGTGTGGGCCCTGAAGGTGCCCACTGCACAGCAGTGGAGGGGCTGTTTGTTTTCCAGGAACAGCAGCGTTGTTAATGCAAAACTGTGGGATGGCATTGAGCTGTTTAAGCTGCATCAGTTTGCTTCTTCTAAAGGTAATATCAGATTACACACCGAGCAACAGCCACTCCTTAAAGCAAAGGAGGCTGAAGTGCACAGACCAATATATTCACAGTAAGGCTGCGTCTCTGTTTTTTAGTTTTGGCAAAACACTCGATACACTTCTTCCCAGTGAGTGGCAATGGTGATCATCTCCTGAGTATCGTGCTGACAGACCTTCTCACACAAAAGGATACTTAGGAATTCCCATTTGGAAACATTCTGCACACAGTTCAGTACATTAATTAGCTGAGACGTGCCAAACAAGAGGCAAAAAGGAAACACTTAGCACAGCCCTCCTGTCGGTGGGGGGACTGCTGGCAGCTGAGATGCTGACATTCCTGGAAGAACGGCCTCTGTGGTGCTCATCCCATCTCAGGTATTCCAATGCTGTGGTTTTCACAGCCAGCACTGCTCTGACACATGGGGCTGCATCAGGAAGGAATACGGGAATGATGGGAAAAGTGTAGAATCACAGGGATGGGGAGAGCACTTGGTGTGCCCTCAGCACAGCAGGGCAACACCCTGAGATCCCCCCATGTATTTGCAATAGCAGCGCTCCAACTGAGCAGTTCATCCATATCCTGTCTAGAAAACCCCAAACCTCCCCCCCAGCTCCTCCCACTGAGCAGTGTTTGATGGGATGACTTCAGATCTGCTCAGAGATGTATTGAACAGTTTAATACGCTGTTTATTTAATGAAACTTTTTGAGACTGATCCTCATTTTCTAGCAAGTGTAAAAAAAGTTCCGTCTAATTAAAATTAATGATCTCCATGCCTACAAAAGATATTCAGGCTCAGAGGATTGGGTCTAACGCTCTGTGCAAGCAGCAAGTGGGAAGGTAATGCTCAATTAAGAGGAGAAAAGCACCAGAAAGGCCACCGTTTCTGCTGGTAGTTCACACACGTCCTCAAAAGGGAAAATAAATTCAGTGGGGAAAAGAGCCCTGTTTGCTAACAGCAGCTGCTCCACGGCCACAACAATGCGTTTGTATTTTAACTGCTCCCAGCACACCCACCCAAATCACATTCACTGCTTCTTTTCCATTCCCGTCTCTGAGAATTAATATCATAGAGGCAACATCTGGATATAATGTCATTACAAAGCCTTTCTTAAGGCCTGGCATTCCAGCCATGGGAGATTTCAGAAGCTGATGGCACAGTTCAATGGAATGCTCTGCCACAAAACAAACTGAGCAAATAGCGAGCTGCATTTGACCACGTGCAACCTCTTCCCTCATAGAAAGTCTATATTGCCTGCTGTTATTTATATGTATTGTTTATTAGAGGAATATCATTAAAATCCACCTTATATCAAACAGGTGAAGCTACTTTGAGTTAATGGATGCAGTCAGATACAATAGAAAGAAATGCACCTTCAGGAGAAAACTCAGACTTGAAAAGTCGTTCCCCTCCAGAACATTGAGTTCTGTGTTTGCACATTGCCCCCAAAGTAAGGCTCAAAGCACTACGGCTGCTCTCCCCACTTCGCAGACGTGCTTTAAGCACAACAGCCCTGCAGAGCATCACAGAACTGTAGGGGCTGGAAAGGGCCTCCAGAGATCACTGCACGTCCAGCAGGGTTTCTAAGGAAATAAGGCGGTTTTGCTGAGTTCCAACAGTTTGTCACAGAAACTACAAAATCCCTCTGTTTAAATGACCACGTTGAAGCAGAACGTGACAAACTGATGTGTAGGAGTTGAATGGCCTTAATTTTCCAATTAGTGCTTAGAAACCACCCTCTCCTCCCCCCCTCCCAGCAGAAGAGCTCACAAGAAGGGGCCCGGCACACACACAGCACTATCAGTGCTGCAGTCAGAGGGAACAGAAGCAGGATGCTCCAGCGCAGCCACCACCACTCCTCTGCTGGGGCCATGCCCTGCCCTGCACACATGCACTCACACACTGGGACTGCACTGAGCATCAGCTTCGCAGGCTGTGCCTGGCGCTGCTCTCCACCCCGATGTGCTTTTCGAACAGGAAGAAAAGAAAACAATCAAAACCATATTCCCAGCTTTCTAAAACCCATCCCATGTGCTATTTGCATTCCATTTGTTAATCACTGCTGGAGAAAGTTGCTCATGGTCCAGCTGATCGCCGTCACAGCTCGTTAGGCTCTGCCAGGCTGCAGGTGCTGTGTGCATTTTCATTTACTTTAGAAAGCAACTTTCAGAAATCTCTCCCTCAGCAGCATCTGTGTTTGCATATGTTCTAATTTCTGCCTTGAAGTTTACTTGTTAGTGGCTGTTCCTTCTCCACACTTCAGTAATAAAGTCTACAGCACAAACGCATCTCGCTCTGCTCTCTTTGGTGTAAGGGAGAAATTGAGGCTGTGTGAGCTCTGGGCTGCAGCTCCTGCTCACCCAGCAGCACAGCACAGCCCACCCCTCTCTGCATGGCCATGGGCTCAGGGACAGGACCTGAGGGTTGGAAGAGTTTTCCCATTCAAGAAATCTGGAGCTGTATTAATGTTTTTGCATCCATTTGAATCTATATCTGTTTTCTAAAGGAAAACAGCCTCATTTTAATTGGCTTGAAAGCATTGCAACACTGTGTTTAATGTGACTGTGTCAGATTTCAAAAATATTATTTTCCTTTTAAGCAGTTTTATGAGAACATATGCCACATTCAAAGTATTATCTGCATGCCTCCCAAGCCATTTTTCCTTATCCACTTGCAACCACTCCAACCAGCAACAAACATGCAGCCCCATCTGGGAGGCAAAATGAGTTAGTGAGGGCTCTGCTGCTTTGGGTCACCCAGCCCAAGGAGACTTCCTGATGCCCTTTGCTGAAACATATCCCAATTAACCATCACCAGTAATTACTTTCCAGTGCATTTAGAACAGCAGTCACGAATCACTGCCTCATCTGCTCATTTCCAGAGCTCGATCAGCACTGGGCACTCAGGGACACCCTCAGGGAGCGCTGAGCTGGAACAGCCTCCCCAGAAAGCTTGCTAATGGAGCCGGGAAGGGCCCGACAAAAGCACACTGCTCATAACCTGAGCTAAAGGCAGCTTTGTTCCACTACCCAAACAAACCTTTAAAATAGAAACATCAATATTTAAAAGAAACAAATCTCAAACAACAAAACCTTACATAGTCCAGCAGCCTAAACAAGGAGAGCCCAAGGAACCCACCACCCCTGGTGGCCCTTTATAGCTCTCAGGGCAGAGGCACAGGCTGCTGCCCTCCCCAGGTGCTCAGAACCCAGGTGGCTGCAGTCGGTCAATTAAGTTAATCAGTGCTGCTGCCGCTGTTGCTTTGGTAAGGTTTGTTTGGTTGTTTGTGTGTTTAACATTGAATCATTCAGAATTCTTTCTGGGACCACAGCTCAAATCCTCCGCAGAGCTGTAGTCCTACAAATTCTTTTGATTTCACACTGAAAAGGACCAACAGGCAGCACTTAAAATCCCTATTTGAAATTCCCCCGAATTCAGATACATGATTTCCCAATTGCCTTTCCTACAGAAGTCAGTGATACAAACACCTTGATCCCAACCACACGCTCTCTCTTTGGAGCAGTGTTCAGATCAGCACCTCCACAGGCAGAGATGTGCTGCACTGGGCACAGAACAGGGAACTGCTATGGGTTCCTCCAGGGGTGACTGCACCTGAGCAACACCATGGCCCCAAAGCTGAGGTCTCACCAGGGAGCAAATGTGCACATATGCACAGGGGGAAAGGGGCTGCGCATGGGAGGAGTTTCGGGGCATCCCACTGCAGCTGCTGCCCGCTGTCACGCTCAGAGGATTCAGACCACGGCTTTCTAATTCACACTGCTAATTGCCACTACAGGTAGCTAATCTTCTGCAATGATCTTCAAAGCCAGCAGTGCTCCTGGGCTTCTGGAGTGATTGTACACCGCTGAGTGTGGCAGAGTAGCTTGTAATTTTCCATGCATGTACTTTGATTTCAAAATCCGACATAGTAGTTAAGCGTTAGTTGGAGTAATTGTAGGAACTGTTCCTACTAAAGCATCTTTAATACAAATGAGGTATCATTAGCAGCAAGACACTTATTTTATTACAATTGTTTAAGAGTTAGCAGTGATTATTGTTGGCACACATACCAAAGTAAAAATCCTTTGACATTATTTTGGTTAATACATTTAAAATATTGTACTAATAGAGTAATTAAAGAGAGAAAAATAAACAGAAAGCAAAGCTTAGGCAACCAAAGAGAACAAACTGCACTCTGTGCACTAGCACAGCACCTCCTGCAGCCGCCACCAGGCAGAACGGAGGGAGGAAGGAATAGAGCTTCAATCTCCAATGCAATCTACTACAAGAAAATCAGACAGCCAAAAAAATCAGTACAAGATTGTCCTCTGAGCATGGAAATGGGGCCTCCTGCAGATGAGGCCATCACCAGGCAGACTGCCTGCCTGATCCCTGCACTGCCCCGATGGCAGCAGGGAGCTCTGCCTGTCCCCCAGTGCCCCAGCAGCAGGTCCTGCTCAGCTGATTGCAGAAGCATGTGCCTCTGATGGAGCTGCTCCCAGCACGGCTGCCTTGTGGAGCCCTGGATTTAATACCTGCTCCTGATTTCAGCCTCCCAGGGCCAGCAGGAAGCCACGTGGAGACATAAAATTGATTCCCTGGAAATGGTTTCTGGCACCGTCTTTGCTTTCTGTGCTATTTAGATGCTGTTTCTAAGCATGCTGTCAGTAAGGAACAGCTCAAAATCCAACTCACCATCTAAATAATTAAAAAAAGTTCTGAATAACAATGCCAAGAAATGTAATTAAGAAATCACTGCTTTGCTAATACCTGGAGGAATGGGCAGCAGGGAAGGACACACAGGGACAGCCAGCACCCCTGAATGGTGTGCAGGAAGACAAAACCTGCCAAGGGGTATAGTGGGGGCATTTCAGAGAGAAAAACCTGCACCCTTGTGCTCCTGCTGAGCAATGGGCTGTTCTGCCCCTCTGCAAACAGCTGGAGGGTCCTGGGGACGCTCAGCCCTGTCCCTGCCATGCAGCACAGGCAGCAGCAACAGCACCACGTGTGTTGCACTGCTTAAGTTTATAACCTAAATGCTTTTAACATTGTTTGCACAGACATACACACATATATATATGCTATGGGTTCCTCCAGGAATATATATATGTGTATATATATACACAATATATATATGTGTATATAAATATATATACACACATACATACATATACATACACACCCAGCAGAAGTATGACGGTACAGCTCTAAAACCTAAAGATGCAAAACTCTGGTTGAGGAAGCTGATCTATAACCCCAACAGCATTCTGCCTCAGCAGCTGGCCTCCCCAGGCTCTCATTGCTCCTTTGCTCTTCCAGTTCCCTCAGTTAGCAGTCCACTATTTATCTTTCTGATTGCAACATTCCATGTGTGATGAACATTTCGATATTACTTGGGTTTAAGTTATATGGAGGCCTACAATGAAGGCAGAGGGACAGGTGTCAGCATGCAGCTCTCTCTGTGCAAAACATTCCAAAGAAAAGATCTTTACAGATAGATTCCTTAAAGTCAGAAATAAAAACATTGCATTCAATTAAACAAAAAACATTTAGGTATCTGCTTCCTATCCAGAGTTCACTGTGGAATTCACAAGCACCCAGCAAGATGGAGTCCCCATGAAGCACCTGCATTACCCAGCCAGATGCGGGCCCTGCCACCTGCAACACAGGGCACAGCTCAGGGATGTTCCATCTGTACCATCAGAGGGATGGTTCAGCTCTGCCCTGCTGCTCTGGGCTGCACAAAGCTGAAGGATGGACCTGCAGAGCCTGTGCCATCAGCTGAAATAAATGAAGAAATGCACAAACAAAGCAGTTGGGCACTATTGAATAGGCCATTAACACTACAAAGACACAAAATAGGCACCAGGGAGTCACGTCTACAATCAGATTTTAAAGAGAGATGAGGGTCAGAATGAAATGAGGGGCTGGGCTGATTTGATCCTCTCTGCTATTTAGGAGAATTGCATGTTTCACAATGGAAGAACTCAATAGCAGAAAAGAAAAAGAAGAATGAATAATTACTGTTATTTTGTAACAGTGAGAAATCTGGGAAGAGCAATCCAATATTTTTCCCCACTTTCAGCTCAAAGTCCAGTTGTTTTCCATCTGAGTTAACTTCATACATTTACTTCCATGCCTCAGAAGCTTTTGGGCTGACAACAAAGCAAAGTAAAGAAAAAACCCTTTATATCCATACACCACTGCTGGTCCAGAGAGACTCTCACAAGGAATCGGAGCACGGCATGGGGCTGGCCCTGTGCACAGCCTGTTTCTCCAGACCAAGAGCACCTACCTGGCAGCAAGCAGTGCAGCAGTACCTGCCAGCAAGCACTAAGGAAGGCAAAGGCTCTGTCCCCCTCCCTGCCTCCTTCTGCACACCCCTCAAGCTGCACCTCAGGGCTCATTATCGAACCCAGTAACTGTTGTTGTAAACCAGAGTGCAGTGTGCTCTGCCTGGAAAGGACTGGCATTGTGTTTCTCATAATAAGTTTTAATTGGATTTTAGCTCTCTGCCTTTTGTATTTCATCTTAGGCTTTATTGGGTTTAATTACAAATCCATAGCTATTTGTTATGTGGCTCTGGTCTGGTATTTTGCACTGACAATTACATTTTTATTCAAAGAAAAATGTATTGGGAAAAAATAGCAAGAGACAGGCTTATTGTACAGGCTGATTAATTGAATTCCAGCTTCATGTGCATTTATGGTGAATGATTGCATGCCAAAAAATGACTGGGATGTTAGATGGGAGTGCACTTCCTCACACTAATTGGTTTGCACAGAGCGTGCAGCGATGGAGCGGCCGCAGAGTGCGGCGGTAACTGAGTGCCTCCACAGCCCAACCCCACCGCACTGCACTCCGGTTATGTTTGTTAGAGATCCTTCCACACAGACAGCAGAGGGAGGATGGATGTTCACACGTCAGTGACCTCATCTAAAGAGCGCAAAGACAAAACATCACCACTCCGGTCTCTCCTTTTGACAGCTGCAATTTAGATTTAATTACTCAGAGCACACTTACTAGCAAATAAGGCATCACGTGCTTTTGCAAAAACTAACAAGGCCTCAGAAGGATGTCTGTAGCTCACAGCCACTACAGGCTTTTGAAAACACTGAGTGAATATCACAGAAATAGTGCTTACGCTGTACAAACCCAGCAGTGCTGCCCCAGCTGAGTTGTGCTGCCCGTCTCACTGTGGCACTGCTGTTGGGTTCGGTCCCACTGGCTTCAGGTCACACCGGGGCTGCTCTGCATAAATGTAGGAGCTCAGGGGCTGTGCATGAATTTGGAACCCCACAGACACCCACCCACACTCCTACCCTGGTACCAGGGCTGTTTGCCTTCCACCCCAAGCTGTGGCTGGGAGCAGCTCACAGCGCTCTGCTGAAGCTCTGAGGTGATGCCACAGTCCTGCAGCTCAGCACCAATCACAGCAGAACTTAACATAACACAGCACTGCGAAATACAATCTGACAAATTGCTGCTCACAGAACCCGCTGGGGAAGCAGGTTTTGCTGTATGCTTTCTTCATCAACCGCTGTTAAACAGAGCTGGCCACGTGCTGAAGCTGTTTCATCACCCTGGCTTTGTCACGTCCCACTGAATTATCTCTAAACTAAAAACAGACAAACACAACCACAGGCACACACCACACTGGGACTCTGAACCATGATCTGTGGTGCAAAAAGAAAGACAAAACCCTTATTGAAGGCAGGAACAGGGCAACAACAGAAAAGCGTGCCAAAGCACAGGGCACAAAAAACAAAGCATGGTGAGGGGGCTGCTGCAGGCAGTGCATAGGACCCTGAGATCCCAGCATCACCTCAGGAAGAGCAACTCTGCTCCTCATCATCCCCTCCCTCTGTGGCCACCATCTTGGGGCCTCACAGCATTAGTTCATAAACAAGGGTTCAGGGGAAGAAAGCGGGGACTCTCAAAAATGCATTGGAAAAAATACATGTCACAGCTCCCAGGTAATGCTGTGGTGTTCTGTACCCAAGTCACAGCAAGCAATCAGATTTTTAAGCATTAGTTCCAATGAGAAGGGAAAGGGAGAGCTGCTGCGTTCTGCTGGACTGCCACAAGATATGTCCATCGGTACCACTACTCTTCCATCCATCAGCCAGAGACAGACCCGTATCCCCACAAAGCAGAGCCCACAGAACACACACAGGGATTCAGAGGAGGATTCGCTCCCATCAGCAATACGAGTTACAACCATCCCATTTTTATAAGACAGAACGTTCTTGTTGTATCACCAGAACACAGAATAAAAACACATTAATAAAAACGGAATAATCAAAACACTCATTATAAACTTCTGAATTGAAATGTAAGTGCACAACAGCTGAAGAAATATTCTTTCCTCAGATGTGTTTGCAATTCACAGTGCAATACTTCATTCTGCTTTGCTCACTCTCAACATCTTTCACTTTTACTGCCATATTCAAGCCCTAAAAGCAGCTTTCATGCAGTACTTCCCAGACTGCATAATGTGAGGGTCCTGAGGACAACAGCATTCTGCAACAGTGTAATGCTGTAACATGATGGAAAAGACAGCAGTGACAGCAGAGCAGCAAAGCTCCAGGCTACAGCAGGTTAGGATATACTCAATACAGCAACCATAGACACAGAAGCAGAAGGAAAAAAAAAGCTGCTTACCTTTGGAAGGCCTCAGATATACAGAGATCTCTAGCAAAATACCCTCACCTCCACTATCAACCCTTAAGTGAGGTCTGGGCAGGAATGGATCCTGGCTCCAGCCCTTCCATCACTCAGTACATTGCATGCACCTGATCTCCCTGGGTTGGCCCTGCCTTCCCACCAGGTGCTCCATCACTGCTTCAAGTAGTGGCTTTACATTTCTGCTACAAGCTGTCACCCCTATGTGGACAATAAGCAGCCTGCATCTGGTACCAGGGTGCTTGCCCTCTTTATTTTTCAGGCCCTGTCAGCATCAAAAATTACTACAATATTTGCTTTCTTAAGTAGAAAAAAAATCCCCAGAAACAAAGATGCCACCAATATGGTTCTTCTTGTAAGAAATCACCTGGAACTGAGTGGGATGGCAGCTGAGGTGCCCGGCCAGGGCAGGATTGGCTGTTTGCAGCTGGGAAGCACGAGTCAGTCAGAGCCTGTGAAGGGATGGGAGAGGAGTGGGGGAGAAAAAGAAACTGGCTGCAAGTGAGCACGGGCTTGGTAGGACCTGGTGTGCTGTTAGCAGTGCACCCCTTACCAGGCAGCCAATTCCTGCAAAGCTGGTTTTGCAACACCTGAGGCACTGCGTATTTAAAACAATTCAATGTTCAGCCCCAATTTAACAGCTTCTATCTTGGCAACGTGAGATCACTATTGGCTTGCTGATTATTTTCTCTTCATCAAACAGGAGGAAAGAGGCTGCCTGTACTGCACCTTGCAAGCCACTGCTGAATCAGGGCACTGGGTTGATTTAGGGAGAACAGGCTGTTTGTACTCCACAGAACCAGGGGAGCCCTGCAAGCAGTCCAAGCAGAACTGAGTGGGATGTCTGAACTGCTGCAGAGCGGATGAAAGCAGCTGCTGCCAGACCTTGTCTGGTGCTCAGGGCAGGGCTGCGCCAGCAGCAACACAAACAGCAGGCAACCATCGTGAAAATGAAGGACAATGGGAAGGGGCCGGGCTCAGGCACAGAGCAGAGCAGGCTGAGACCACTCCCTGATTTACATTCACTAAGCCTCTAGTTCTGGCCTCAGTGGTTATTTGTCCCTCGTGTTATCTTCCTGAGTGCCCCACTGCTGGGAGGAAGAGACCTGACTCACATTGCCCTCCGACAGCTGCAGGAGAACCAACAGCCACAGTCCTGTGGCAGTGCTGGGGCAGGGGGCTCTGCATGCTGTGTCACTGTGTGTCCCAACAGCATCCTGAAATGAGTGCAGTGACCAAGGAGGAGCACTTCATTTGTTAGCAAAACTGAGGGCACTCAACAAAACAAACCCCCGGGGAAAAAAAGCAATCCTGTGTTGAAGTAAAAACTGTAATAAAGGGATGCGCTCAGCAGTGCTTTCAGTTCTAAGCAGGAAAAACATTGAAGTCTGTAAAACAGTTCTCTGTCCTGCTGGCATTACTATCAGCTCCACCAGGCAAGCTCTTCTAGGGAAAAAGAGTTCAATCTATAGCAGAAAGGTGGGGTTTTAAGGAACAATTGGCAGCAGCCATAAGCAAGTCAAAGCCAGAAGGATCAAAATTGCACCGCTGGGTCCTCATTGTGCCCAATGTCAGTGCTCACCATCCGCTTCCACCCCTGCAGGGCTGCAATTAGCAGCACATCCACTTCCACCCCTGCAGGGCTGCAATTAGCGGCACCTCTCTGCACCCAGACTGCACTGCGCTGCTGCCCTGCAGCCATCGGGGCTGAGGCAGTGTGACTGCTGCACTGGAGAACCAACGCAGTCGTTTGTCCTTTTTTGCATTGTATTTTAACCACCAGTTATCTCAGCCCCATTGCTTTCTCAGTTTCTTTACTGAAGTACCAAGCATGCTAAAATATCAATCAATACATTTTGGAACAAATTGAACTGGGGAGAAACCAATTGCTAATTGTGAATGTGCCGGGTGTTAATTAGGGAGCATCATAGGAGAACATATAAGAAACCTGGGCGCTATAGGGAGAGTAACAGTGTTGATCAGAATAGGAAACAGAATAACCTAAAAACGTACTTAAGAATCCAGGAGTGCAGAAAGTCATAACAGCTGATACATTCTTGGAATCACCTCTATTTTTGGACTGTAAGATCTGCATTTCTTACCAGGGGGAAAAAGCTGTTCATAGGAACTGGAATTTGCAAGCCTGAGTTCCAGCAGAAAGATAGAACAGGTGAAAAATGGCAGAGAGAGAGAGAGAAAATGAGTCCCTGGTGGGAAAGAACATCTCGGCTGGAGAGCACCTCCTGGTCCTGCTGGGAAGATGCATTGTCAGAGCAAAAGGGTTTGCTGTCAGGAGTGTAAGAGGACCAGATTGAACTCTGTGAATCGAAACCTGGCTCTGGATTAGCAGAGCGTTTAATTAGGCCCAGAAAGCAGCCTGGTGACAAATAAATTAAAAAATAATAATAAAGTGAGAGTGAAAAAGACACCGTAACAATTCAAATGCATCCCACCATTAAAACCAGCTCACTTTCATACCAGCAGCCAGGCACAGTGGTGCTTCTTGCTCCCTGCACCTGCAGCACAGCCATTTGTCACATCCCAAACCACCACTGGCAGAAGTGCTGCATGAGGCCTTACAGGGCATAAATTGAATGAGGAATCTCTTTGTGTATCTGTGCACCTGTACAGCTATGCCACACGGATGTAACTGAGGACACAGCTTGGTGATCAGAAAGCTCTCTGGACCTCAGCACAGAGCCAGTAGGGCAGCTGAGCAGGGGGACGGATCCAGAATGGGAAGCGGCAGCAGCACAGGGGATGTTTGCCCCATAGCACCTGCAGGGGAGGGATCCCTTAGAGGGAGCATGTCACACCTCTCACTGCACTCCAGCTGCTCTGAGCATCACTGCCCAGCGTATGTAGATGGGAAGAAAAAGCTCTGCAAAAGGCTAAGCTCAGCAGGCAGAGCTCTTGTCCCTCCCCTGTGCAATTTCAGGTGGTGTACATGTCCTGGATTATGGAAGTACTGAGATGAATGCAAGACATCACCACCCTGTTCTGACCCTGGGGTTGCTGCGGGTGGTTCTCCTGAGGCTGCTGTGCTGGAACAGAGCCCCCACATCAGCACCAGGCACCCCACACCACCATGCACACACTCACATACACACCATGCCATGCAGCATCTCAGCAGTGCAGGACTCCCTGCTCAACTGCTTTCATTACAGACTGCCTCCTGGTTGCTCTTTGCAGTGAAGAAGAGATAATGAAGGTGTCGTTGAGTCCAAGCATTCATAACGTGCTCTGTTCCAACAATAACTGATCCTTCCATTAGCTACAGAGCAAAGCAGCCTGCTTCCTTCCATGGGTACAGGTGTTCATACTTACACACAGATTTATGTATGTTAAATATTTCATATACATACATATATGGCTCTATCTAAAAGCCAGGCAGTTGTGCAAACAGAGGCTGCCATGTCCTGGGAAGGCCCACAGAGGCAGAGGACTCACAGCCTGCAGCTGCACAGCACAGCACAGACAGCCCAGAAGGGTCACAGTCACCCCCAAGCTGAGATCACCAGGGCCATTTGTTTTGCTCCACCGCCGCATTCAGAGAGCACAAACATCATCCTGTTATCCAAGGGAAAAGGTTAAAAAGCACAGAAAATGAAGTCGCCTGAGGAGAGATGTGAGCACATGGAGCAGGTTTGAACAACTCAGCAAGGGAACTGACAACAGTGTTGCAAGGGGAACCATCAATTTTATTTAATGGTAAACAGCTGCATGAAAGAAAAACATTGTTAACTCGGAGGGAACAACCTGATGGGAAATGTCAGCACGGCCGCCTCACGCAGCCCGGCTTCAACACCTGCACAGCCCTGGGGCTCCAGGTTGGGTAAGTGCTGATTCAGAGCCACTGGGACCATCCTGGGGGCACACAGGGAGAGAAGGTGATTTAACCTTTCCAGAGCACTGAAACGTCAGAGAGCTGCACTCGGACAGTTCTGCAAATCTCAGCTGCTGAAGATTTACACCAAAACCATTCGCAAAGTGAAAATCCTAAATTACACAAACCACGCCTCTGAAAACAAAACTTCTTTGATTCTTTTCAGGGTGGACTTCAGGGACTTTTCCTCTTAGGACAAAGAGGCTGCAAGGAGCTCCCCCTACAACAGATCTGTAATAGCGGCGAGAACTTCTTCCCCCCCCCCGGGCAGTAGCAGAGCCCTCCTGGTGTTCAACAGTGACTTATGGGGGTACACAGGATGCTGACATCAGAACAGCTGGGGAAGCAGAAGGTCTGTGAAGGCAGATAGTTGCATTGGATCCCCCCCTGTGAGTGCACGGGGGGTGATTTGCCAACACTGAACTCTGTAATGCTGATGCATTGAGCAATGTCTCATAGCTCCGCTGTCCTGAAGAGCTGAGATGCGGGATGAGCTGTGTGTGATGGCCCCAAACATGGGCCCAAAAGGATGCAGGACACTGCAGGAGCTCCCTCTGCTGCAGAGCAGCACAGCAGGGAGAGGCACTGCCAGGGTCTGATCAGCTTACATTAAAACTGATCAAAGCAGCGGTTCTCACACCACCCCAACATCCAAAAGGATCCCCCAAAACACAGATGATGTCTGCAGCAAATGCAGGCTGGTTTGCTGAGCAAGAGCACTTCTTGTTAAAAACACTTCTCAGGTGTGGGGGTTTTGTTGTTGTTGTTGTTTTGTTTTTATTTTATCTCCCAGAGCAGCAGAATAATGTCTGTTCTCTCAATTTTGTATTGTTACTCGCATGACAAAAGATATCCACTTCTAAAGAGAGCGGAATCTGGGACCAACTCCTGCTAACTGTGGGTGGATGGAAATAAGGCACCTAATTTCCAGCTGCTTTTGAAACCCCACTGCATTTTCTTTGGATCTCTTATCAGAGACGTCCTGAAAGTCAGGTGCAGCGCTGTTTGGCTTTTTGTTGATGGTGGTTACCTTTCTTCTGAATGCAAATTTAATGCAGAAGTTTACCTGCCTCCCCTGAAATTCTTGCTCTTAAGATGAAAAGCAATAACAGCTATTACAACTGTCAGCTGGGTTCCCAAAACCACTCCTTATCTTTTTCTTTGGATAATGAAAGCATTTATCACTTTTTCCCCTTTTGTAGGAATGGCAGCATTGTGTGCCAACATCTTCCTGGTACTTTGTCATGCACTCACCAATGAGATGATCTGGGAGTGTTTGAGAGGCAGCAAACAAACAGAAGGAAGCATATGGCGCTCCGTGAGAGCAGCGATGCCAGACCCGGCACTGCTGGGATTGCAGCAACACATCTCAATTGCAAATTGATTTCACAAAACCAGGGGAGAAAAAAAATAGTTAGTCATATTTCTAAGGAAATAAAGTGGGGAGAAAAAAAAACATTGACTGTGAACAAACCAAGCATCACTGCCAGGATTGGTCATTTATTTGGTTCTGTTTTGCTTTCCTGCCACATCTCCTGTTTTTTCTTCTACCCCAAATTCTGACACCCAAGAGGGGGACCAACTGTAGAACTGGAAATCCCATAAGAAGGACATGAAGCAGATTTCAGAGCAGCTATTTGGAACCTTGCCATGAAGCTAACGTTGGCTTTAGCTCACTTGGCCCACACCCAGGGCTGCTCCTTTCCCTTGCTGTGGGTCAGGCAGGTTTGTTCCACCTCTGATACCACAGGGTTTGTGTCCCTTACAACGACCCAGAGCCCCCCGTGCCCCAGCAGCTCCTGCAGGTGCAGCAGCCCACACCTACAGCTCAGCTCCCCCAGCACTGAGGGAACCACAGCTCCCTTCGCTCAGAGCTGAATAACAAATCATGGCAAGGCAAATGTGAGTCACATTGAACACTGGAAAAATTATATGCCTTAAGTAGAATGCTAATCAATAGAAGGCAAAGCAGTTCTCAATTGTATTTACTTAATCTGTGACCACTAGCAATATTTTAAGTGAGAAAAGGAGAAATAGCCATCCTACATCAATTACCCTGCTGAGAAAGCAGGCACTGACCTTCCCGACAGCTCCTCACGCTGAGCACCGACACAGCACAGAGCCACAGCCCAGCATTAAAGCAGATGCCCGCCCTACCCCCCCGCCCCATCTGCTGGCAGTGATGGCTCTGCCACAGCCACACACTGATCGCAGCACAAGCCGTGCCGTACACCACAGCACCGAGCTGCCAGTGAGGCTTTTGGAGCTCAGAGAAGCGTTTGCTGTCCTTATGGCACAGTTTTGTTTGGCAGCTGAACACAGCGATCTGCCAACAGCACCGCCCCGTGGTCCTGCTCCAACCCCCCCCGCGGCCAGATCCCATCTCTGCCACAGCCCCACACCACTGCTGCTCCGGGGGGTCCCAGAAGCATGCTGAGCCTTTCAGGTTTACATAACTGAACAAACTGCTGCTCAGATCCACCAGCCATTACTCATACAGATAGCGTCTGCACAGCACTCTTTCAGCCACGCAGCCTCTCACTGTGGGTGCCAAAAAAACTTACAGGGTAACTGACTTCTGTGCCACCAGGCATCTCAGCACAGCAGCTCCTTATAGACTCCTGGCAATCACAACAGCCTGCTGCTCGTGGTCACTTTTATTGAAAACCCCAAAAGCCATTTGGTTTCATTGTGTTTTTCACAGCACCGTCTCCCAGTGCTGGGATTTGTGAGCTGGAATTAATGGCAAGCACAGCTTTCAGCTAAGCCTGCTCAGTGTACCTGCAGAACCCAGAGGCGTTGCTCTGCAGAGCAGAAATTACACTGTGCTCAGCCTTGCCCTCAGCCAAGTATCCATTAGCACACAGCAGAAGCATCAGCACCCCTGTTGGCCATACGTTTGCCTCCCCAGCAGAAGGGTACAGTAGATTTCTCACATGATCACATCATTGATTTTTGTTTTTCCTTTAAAACTGGTTTAAAACAACTAATAAAAGTTCTGGCTGCTGTTTGAGTGGACTCATCTAGACATCAGTGTTTATTTGTCGTTCCCTAGGGGTGGGTTAATTAGCTCCCAAGTGGAGGAAAGAAAGGAGGCGGCTCTGAGGCAATAACTCAGCACTGAAGTGAGTGTTAGAGTGGTTCTTAATGTTGTGACTGAACAAGAGGACCCAGATCCCCACGAGAGCTGGTCATCAAATCCATAAGCAGGACACTGCTTGTTAGGATAAACAAGTATCTCTGCTGCAACAACTGGTGGGGCGCTGGTATTGGAACCTAAGCAGAGATGGAATGATGAGAAAATGCTTATTTGCAAAATTCAGGTTCCACTGCAATGTCTTAACAGTGATAATGACTTCATCAGCAGTATTTATGGCAGTTTTTGACCAACTGGAAGAACAGCCCTTTTTCCATTTATACTGATCACTGTAAAATGCATTTCTTACTAACCACTATTGCCCCAGCAACACATGCAAGGCTACTCAAAGCTATGTTTGCTCTGTACAGAGCTCAATCCTAATTAATCTGTGTGCATTCCTCATTTCCACACAGACAAAAGGATGGGAGGGGAAGCGTTCAGCAGCATAGCTCAGAAATGCAAGGTGTTTGTGTTCCCCAGCTGGTGCAACTTCCCAGCAGTGCTCAAAGTCACTCAAACCAAACACTGCAGAAGAAAGATTACTTCCCAGTGCAATACTGCCATATCGGGAGGAAAACAGAGAGGAATACGTCAAAAGTGAAAGTAAAGTCTGTGTCATTATTCCATAGAGTAAAGCATCTCTAGACAGCACAGTGTACGTCCACCAGTACAGTGTATATGTGAGTAAATGGATTATCTGAATGCATTCCAACATGACACAGCCTGTGCTCCATTACTCCTATACTGTAAATGGCTGATTATGCTCTGGTAGCTGGTACATCATTTACATGGCCTAACCAGAGCTTTTCATCACTTTATAGACTACTTTCCCTTTAATAGGATCCATTACAATGTCTTAACTGTCCTGGTGCTCCACACAGTAACTCACTGCTCTGTCTCCCAGCTGTGCTGTTCAAGTATAATTAATGGCCTTGGACAAAGGCAAAATCAAATATGAATGCATAATACCCATTCTGGTTTTTGGAAGGTGTGGAAATATGTTCCCACCTTGGCATCTTTATGCCACAAAAAGAAGAAAAAAGCCATTTTCTTCCTTGTACTCTTTACTTACTATGGTACTAACCAAGCTCCCCCAGACTTTATTTCAGCATGAATATTAATTCGAGTATCATTTATATTGTGAACAAAATGAGAAAAGTATCTCCAGGTTGTTACAGCCCCCAGCCTTTCCAATGGAACCTTCTGGCTCTTCTGAGAATCACCACACCCAACACCATAAGTTAAGTGGTGCTTTATGAATTAAACACAGCAGCTGGGTCCTTGTACAGAAGGATCTCTTGGCTCTTTTCTACCAGCTGCATGAGCACTACTATGAGATGCAGCAGAGTGATCAATTAGAGGTAATACAGCAACATTTCCTCTCCCTTCCCATGCCTTTTCTCAGTTGTTCTTTCTGTTGCATCTGGTTTTCTCCACATATGGAACCACAGCACACGCGCTGCCCACCAGCACTTTGTGCCCTGAGTCACCGATCTCAGTCTGGAGGTCATCAGGCCACACATTCTCCTTCCTTTGCCTGGTTGATCATTGACAACTCACAGCAATTAGAGCAGCTGAGGCTGACAAGGACCTCTGGAGATACCTGGTCCACCTCCTGCTAAAGCCACACCAGAACAGCGGATTACTCAGCCTCTTGCCACTGGCACTGAGCGCAACTCCTCAAGGCCTCACGGCTTCTCCAGGCTGCCCACCTGGCCACTCAACACAAATAATTTCCTTGTGCCCTGGCAGGAGGATCATCCCCTCACACAGACTGCAGTACCCTTACTAATGCAGTGCAGAATGCCGTTGACTTTTTCCTTTTGCAGCAATATCACATTGCTGGCTCATCTTCACTGTGGTGACCACCAGGAAGACCAGGCCCATCTGTAGAGCTGCTTCCCAGCCGGTCCCGGTGTGCTCTGTGAGCTCATTGGGGTGCACCACTGTGCCCCCTCACCCAGGTCAGTAATACAGATGGGAATGGGCACTGGTTCAAAGCCAGCCGTGCAGATCAGAATGCACTGAACAGGGTGAGAAGGTCACTGTAGGAGAGTGAAAAGAACAGAACATTTTTAGTTAATGAATTCTGAGCATTTAGCTTAAATGGAGGAGACAGCAGCTCTTTTCTCTGGAGTGGTATTTGGATAGAATGCACGCATCTTGCAGCAAAATTTCACTTGAACTTGGCCAAGAAGTTTGGAAGCTCCCAGACATCAGCAGTTTGCACCTTCCCATACATCCTCTGCACCTCATTCATACATATTTCATGCTAACAGCTGTATCTGACGTGTTTATTCCTACACAATACAATCCTTAATGTTCGCATTGCAGGTTTGGGATTCCACAGCCCATCATCCAGAGGCTGACCCTCTAAAGTTAGTGCTTCTGCAAAATGAATGAGAGAAACACACTCCTGAGCTACTAATTCCTCTCTTCAGAGCAGCTCTCTACAGAGTTCAGAGCAATGTTCCTACTTGCCATCTCGAAGCCTTTTAAACAAAGCATTGGCTTTGCAAAGCTGTATCCAGAACTGTGGCACAGTTTGCAGCACAGCTGCTTTCCACCCTTCTGAAAGGCTGCCCACGTGTGCCTTTGGAATGTCACCAGAGGTATTTCCAATGCAAGTGGCACAAACAGACAGCTGAGAGATTCACTCACACAGTCGTTCACCTCTGAAGAAAATCCTTGCCACAGCAATCCAGGCTCTGCCCTTCCCTTCTCCAACCTTTTCTGGCCAAAGATCCCAGACCACAAACACCACACTTTGCCAGTGAGAAGATTGGTTAAAGAAAGAGTTCCCTTTGTTTCCCAAACCACAGTTGTTTTGCATACCCATATGTTGAGTATAGGCAGTGCTTTATAAATACCAAGGGAAGAGCAGAGCAGTTGCGTGGGGCTGGGTCCTCCCACCGCATGTGAAAGTGTCACATCTTTCCACAGCTCATACACAGAACATGGATGCTTCCTAGACTAACGAGTCACGGTTTATGGGGACAGTATTTGAAACAGGGGAAGCATATCCTTGAGATATGGCTTTAGAAAGAATCTCACATAGGTTTCGTGCTGCTAGCAAAGGGAAGTTTTCCCCAATGCCCAGAAATCCATCTCTATTTGTCAACAGACAATAGACATGGACGACCTACAATAGTCCTGACTCGTCCTATTCACTCCCACGAATAAATGGTGCAATTTAGAAGCAACTCTTCCAGCCACGCTCTGACACAAACCATTATTTTTGTACCCAGCCAGAGCGGCACAACACCTGGCTGCCACCTAAATCACCACCTCTGTTTATTTACTAAGTTTTGCTAGCTACCACTTACAGCATCTCAGGCCATTTGTTAGGTCATCTCCTGCTTTGACAGCTAGATTCAACAACAAAGCTCTACAAATCCAGTTCTTATATTAGAACTTCTCTGTTCCAGAATGGCTGAACTTTTCCACATAACAGCCCCCACTAAGCTCTAATTACAGGGCTGATTTGGAATCCTCTCCTCTTCAGTCTGTGTGCATTTAGTCTCCAAAAAGCACCTGTTCTGAGGCACTGGGGCTGCTCAGTGTTAGTGGTGGAACAGAGTGACCTTCTGGGGGGCACAGCTCTGCCCAGAGCAGCTGCTGGGGGGGCACAGCTCTGAGAGGCACCCGCAGGGTTTGGGCAGCACCATTCGGGGGCTGACATCAGAGAATTACTATTTCTATTTAAAATTCCTGTGCAGCTGCCTCTCCCGAGAGCTTTTTTCCCAGCATAGGGAGCTTTAAATCTCCACTTTGTTCTTCTTCAAAGTTTTTAACTCAGCTGTATGAAAGTTAAACAGTGATAAGGGAAAGGACATAGGAATTAGAGCCATGAAAGGTCTCGTGGCTGTAATCTGCTCTGGCCATCTATAATGAGCAAAGAGCAGCAAAGGAAGCACATCTGCTAGAGCAGGTAATCCCCAGAAACATAAATACTGAAGTGTGCACTTTACTGAGCTATAAGCAAGGATTAGGAGAGTGTGCCATGTGCTGAATGAAGGGTTCAGATCAAGCTCAGTGCCAAACAGGTGACACTGGGAATGGGAAACCTGCCCTAAAGCTCTGTAGCCAAGGGCAACTTCTGGTGTTTATCGGGTTTATATTCCAAAAACATTAGAAAACCTCTAGCAACTATTTCATTAAAGCTGAGGATTTCTATCTGCCTCATGCCTTTACTTGGGGCTTTCACTGTCACAGCAGTGACTTGTTTACATTCCTCTTATTTCTCTCTCTCTTCTCTCCCAATTATTGCTTCTTCAATCTGTTATCTGTGGGCTCACTTCAGCACTCTGCGTTTGCAAAGAGCACAACAGACAGCTTGTTCCCATCTACTGTGCTTACAGAAAGAGGAACAGGGAATAGAGGAGTGGGTAACCTCACCCAGGAGAAAAGGGCTGAGAAAAAAAGCACAACAAAAAAAGCCAGACAAAAACAGAGTACACCTTCCTAACCCAGAGTCACAGCACAAGTGTTAACAGAGCCCACGGAAACGAGACCATCAGCAGCACAGCTCTCAGTGACTGCAGGAGCACTGCTGCCAGTAGAGGCACCACTCTGCCAATGCAGCACAGAGAGCAGAGCACAGCCAAGGCAGGGCCCCTTCCGATGGGCTCATCTCAGCTCCTTGCACACACTTCCCTTATAGGTTGCTAAGGAGCTCATCAATAGATCCCTGATGGTCTCTGAGCACCACTTTATCATACACACAAGCTTTCTTCTATACTTATAGCCACGCCATTTCAGGAGGAAACCACCCCCAACACAGCCCTACCTGCTCATCTCCATTGTAATTGCTTGCTCAGATCATCTCACAGAGCTGCTTGGGCACCTGACACAGACTGGGGAACAAACACAACAGACCAGAGGGCTTCAAACTATTGGAAAAGGAAGGTCTCTGCTTCTCAGGTTCGTTCTTAAAGAAAGTGATTAGAAAGTAGTCACACCTGGATCTGTGGCAGATTGAGATGATGGGCAGCAGCTGGGAATGGGCAGAGCCTTCACCCCCCAGCACAGCTGTACCCAGAGAGGAGGACTGTCCATAGTAGAAATCATGCATTACTCTCTCTTTTCTGTTTCTGTGGCATGTTTCATAACAAATGGGTTAGAGACAGCCTTATCTGTGTATAATTTCTAGCATTCATATACAAATAGAGCTCCTTGTACAAAGAAAACTACTTTCAAAACATTGCATGAAAAACAAATAAATAAATAAAAAGCCCTGGGAAATGTTTGCAAATATGACCAGCAAAGGACAAACCTGACTGTGTGACTGCCCAGGCAACTGGTTGGGATGCAAAGAACTTCCCAGTGCTGCTCCTGCAGTGCTCAGCTGCTGCTGTTTGCTCTGCCTTGCTAGACAGGTGCAAGGCTCTGCTCCTACTGCAGGACAGGGCTGGAGAGCTCCAACAGCTGCAGGATGCTGAGCATGGCCTGGGGAGGCTGTGTCCTTATTTGGCAATAAATCTGCAGTGGCTGAATTGCCTGTGTGCAATTGCTTGTGTGATCAAAGAGAAAGAGGTGTAACTCAAGTTGGCCTCGAACTTCATGAGCTATCATTAGTGTTTTCATCATCTACACACAGCAGACTGCAAAAGCCTGGTCTTTTGGAAGCCCATATTTCATTAGGTGCTGTTTATCACTGCCATCATTACTGGCTGTCTGAACAATTTTGAGGTCAAAATGAGCACTGGGATTTCTTCCTCCAGCACCACCAAGTGAGCAGAGAGCTCTGATTCTGGCACATGGTCCTTCCCCTGTGGGCAGCAGGGCTTGGGAAGAACTTAGCAAGGGGCTGCAAGAAAGGAAGGGATCTCAGCAGTAAAGAAATCCCTACACACCTTTTACAGTAACTTATGGCTGCAAAGGGACATTCTTTCTCCCTGCTGGTTACAGACCGGTTTGTAACCTTTCAGTTTGTCTGCCATACCCTCCACCAGCTCCCATGGTGGATCTCCCTCTACAGCAGCTGGCACAGGGTGAGGAGGGGTGGGGAGAGATGAGGAGGGACTCCAGGAACCCCCAAATATCCCTGAGCCTGGCGTGAAATGGTGCAGGATGGCAGAACAGAGCACCCAGCTGGCTGCTCCCAGCCGCAGACGTTGCCCTCTGTGGGCGCTGCTCTGCAGTTCCCACTCACAAAGCTTTACCCCTTCCTACCAGAAATGTACTCCAAGCTCTGATTGTACGGAGCACCAGAAGGAAGGAAGGGGCTGAGGAGCGGTTGTGGGCATGGGGCAGCCTGGGCCTACTTTGCAGAGAAAACATCTTTCAGAATGACAGAGCTGGTTTGGTGCGGCATCACAGGAAAAGAACTCCTCTCCAGATCCATCACCCCTGTCCTGTGCTGTGCTGTGACTCAGCCCCTACCAGCAAAGGGAGAGTTCAGATGGCCAACTGCTCACACTGCTGTGCCACAGCTCCATCCTGCATTGTGGGGAAGGAGAGGCGGATTTCATGCACAGGCTTGAAAAAGAAATAAAAAGGAGGAGGTTGGAGTCAGCTGAAATGTTAACGTGACAGCTCTCCTTCTGTTCCCTGTTTGGAGAAGGCCCGAGCCATGGATTGCCAACAGATAATGTCACGCAGACGTGGGTTTTGTCACTGCCGGCAGCGGAGCAGCACTGCCAGGTGGGGATGGGACACCCACCCCTCCCCACACCCGCTGCCCTGAGAGCCCTGCAAGGAGCTCCTGCACCCACATGGAGCCTGTGTGCCATCAGGGCTGGTGCCAGGACAGCAGGGGCTGCTTTCCTGCTGGCTACCAGTGCTGCATGGCGAACAGATGTCCTCTGGCCCTGGGGACAGTAATTCTCTCTATGCAGCGTGTGCTATGCGTAGCTCTAATGCCCTGGTAAAATGCTTCCTGCTCTGACAGCTGCATGAGCGTTGCCAAGGAAATAGCATTCCAGGTAATTAGGCTTTAGCAGAGTTTAATCAAGGAAGCCATGGACAGTAGCAGCACCGGAGGTGTCCTGCAGCTGCATTGATTTCCGCTAGGAAAGGCACATCTGTGCACTGCAGCACACAGAGACAGAGATGGCATTGCAAAGCCTGGCTGCAGCACAGCTGGGATCAGCCCGGACAATCAATGCACAAATGGGCCGCTCTGTTTCTCAGAAATAAACACAGAATGTCTCTCACTCTTCTACCACTACTGTGGGGTTTTTTTCCTGGCCTTCAGAAATATACACACCTTCCTGTTTGAAGTGTGTTCCTCTCATTGGCAGCCAGAGAAATTCTGTTTCTGATCAGAAAGTTGCACAATTCTGTTCTGTAAAGTGGAAGCACTTCAGCAATCTGTGAATGCTTATCACAGCAGTAGCTCAGGGGGTAACCAGGACTGCTGGTGTAAATGAGTCCATTCGGGATTTCACATTTCATACAGAGCTGTAATTCAGGGGGAAGGCTGTCCAGACTCGGCAGCAAATCCCTCTTTTTCTGTCAAACCGTATTTACTGCAGAGAACAGAAAACGGTTTGCGTTTGCAGTAGGTTTGATGGTGTATTTCCTTGCATTTAACATTTCTATAACGTGTAATCCTGAAGCCAGCCCTGTGTGTGGGAAAGGAGCAGATCACAGCGCTGCATCCCAGGCCCAGCACACTTCAGTGATGCCGTGCATGGCCCTGCAGGAAGCTGTGTGTGCACAGCGCAGTGCCGACTCAGAGCTGCACCTCCTGTAAAGCTCTACTTCAAACTGAGCTCCCACGCATGCCTTTGGCTTTCTGCTGTCTCCAAATATGCATTCAAAGCTCCAGTGGAGCAAATATTCCCCCTGAATGGAGACAAATATTCACTCCATTAAAATCCCATTGGCTGTAAGCAGAGCCATCCTTCCCATGATGCTGAGGGAGGGATCACTGCTGCAGGAAGCGGAGGGCTCCCAGGACCCGCAGTGTGCAGCACCCACACTCCTGAGACTGCATCTCCTCCTTCCCTGGGCCCAAACAACCGTTGGAAAGTCCCAGTTCGGCGCTGCTGAGCAGGGAAAAGGATAAAGCTAAAACTCTTCTGCAGGGAGCAAAGCAGTTTCTCACCCATCACAATCACCACCTGGGAAGACAAAAAATGCATCTTCGGATTTTCACAGTCTGATTTTTCAAAGCAAACGTTTCCATGCACTTTAACAGCTTCTGGATGCTGCAGCACTGCAGCTGTGTGCCCAGCTGTGTCATCCACTGAAATGGTCTTAGGAAAAAGATGATTTGGCTAAAAATTCCTCTTTCCATAGTGCAGGTCAGACCAAAGCCAATGCTTTAGTAAAAGCAATGATTGATATTTAGGTACTTGGAAAGTTCACTAAATAACCTGCAGGGTCACCCCTTTCAACATTTGCAAACAAAACGCAGCAAGAAAATGGAGCTGCCCTTCCCACAGCAAACCAATAAGGAACTTACACAGAAGCGGTCCTTCACTTCAAACAAACAAACAGAAAGATTTGTGCTTCTCTCATCTCGAAGCCTTACATACTCCTCTAGAGCTGCAGCCCAATTAGTTATTTCATATTGACCGCCATTTGTGCTGCTCACATTTTTCCTATAGCAGCTTTCCTCAGCTCAGTGTCTGCATCACAGGAAACCAAATACAAACAGGGCCACTCCTGTACTGCACAGGGACAGCAGCTGCCTGCCGAGGAAGATCGGGAGTTACCTTTCATTTTTCCCAACAGCACACACATAGGGAGACCTATTTCTGTAACTGCAGGTGCAGATCTGCCGGAAGGCTGATTTCTATCGGCCACGTAGCTGTGGTCAGCACTCCTGCAGCCATTCCTCTACAGGGGATTATTTGATGCTATACCTGAGGAAGATGTTTTTCTTAATGTTTGACGGCTTATCAAATGCTAAATTATTGTGATATTTATATATCCTCAATGTACTATTGGAGAGGATACAGTGAAGTTACACGGAAACACAAATGGCAGATTAAGGGTGAATAGGGAAAATCTTCCTCGTGATATAAGAACAAGGATGAGAAAATGAAATTGTCTTGCAGTGGTTTTAAAACAAACAAAGGGAAGTATGTGTGTTTGCATTTTGAAGTCATTGCCATAGAATGCATGGAAGCACTGGACTGTCATGGGATGCTGTGTACAGAGCTGCAGGTGAAGGCTGGGAAGCTGAGTAAGAGCTGCTGAGTTCTCATTCTCTCCTTCTGATGTGCCTTAATGACCAATCTCTGAGCCACAGCTGTGAGAGGTGGATCTCGAGGTTGACCTTACCCAGCTCTCCTCGTATACTGCAGCCCAAGCCCACAGCTTTACACCATTTCAGATCATGCACTCTGAAGTTTCAGTTCCTGAAGCCACTTACATAATTGCAACACGCAATTTAATCTCTGCAGTCTAACTAGAAGCAACAGACATCACATTACAGCAAAAAGCCAGGTCTGAAGAGACCAGACCATGCAGTGCACACGTCCCCAGGCAGAGCACAGTGCTGTGCTGGCAGTGCTGCGGGGCGGATGGAGCGGTGTGCAGTGCCTGAAGTGCAGCTCTGATGATGGCTCACTCAGAGCACCCACATGTGCTGCAGGGATTCACACTGTGTACATGGCCATCTTGGGCAGCCTGCATGCAGCTTGCTTATAGACCACTGCACAGAGTATTTCTGGGCACACACACTGTGCAGGGGTCACCTTTCACTTCACAACAAATCTTCTCTTGATGTCAGGCTTTCCAGTTTTGCCTTAATATTTATTAACAATAAATGACCTTCTTTTGATTTCAGCTCCTTGGCATTAATACAATCCAATTTTACCTCATTTCAGTTGGAGTTCGAGTTCTTTGGAAAACAGAAAGCATTTCAGACCATAGAGGGTTTGATAGTCAGAGCACGTTTCTTATTCCAAAAGTGATGGACCAACAGTGGATGTCAAAGGCAATAAAAGCTGTCGAATCTCATAGTCTTTAGCGTAGACATGTAACCCTATGGACAAGAGTGCATGTTAACTCGCTGAAGCCTTAACCTCCTCAGTCTTGATGCAGAGACATTCACTTTCAGTCTGCATTAACAGCAACTGATAGACATGTCTTGAAATTGTTCATCAGAGAGCATAATGGTGTCTGCAGAAGGCCAGGATCAGGAGATCTTTAGCTACAGCTTTCATTCCATTGTCATCTCTTGTAAACTCGTCTCATCAAGTCTCCATTAATGAGTCAGAGGCAAGCACTGTTCAATAAAAAGTGAGTTTGGCAGTAAGTAATTAACTGTGAAATCCTCAGTGCACACCGTGCTGGTCAAGATGCTGCACCACAGCCCGAGGGTGAGCCCTACGGTTCCTTGCCAGAACCACATAAGTTTGTTAAGGGCTCGTACTGAACTATCTGCTGAGTTTTGCTATGCTGAGACTTAAGGCTCAGAGGCTGAAGGCATCATCCAGTGTCCTTCCAGCTCTGCCAAGCCTCTGTCAGGGGGTGATGACACATCTGCACTTCTCAAAGGCGCATGGAAATGGGTGGTTAAGCAGTGCTACTCCATAAAAATCTCTTTATTACTATTCTTCTGCTATCTTGAAAATGTCACCCAAATGTCACTTTTCAATATAACAATTACTTCCATCTAGGGATTGGATCACCTCTGTTCCTCAAGGTGAGCACAGTAATGTTGCATCTCTACGTTGCTGGGATTGTAGCACTGGCACTCAAAGTAAAAGGATATGTAAAGAAATCAGGGTTGTGTCCCATGTGTCCCCCAGATCGTATTTTTTGTCTAATACCCTTCCATTCTCCTGAAGTGAGAGGCGCATCCCTTGCAAGGCTGGACTGCCTCACATCTCAGTTGGTGTCTCCCTGAAGAGCTGCTTGGCTGTGTGTGCTCTGCCCAGGCTCTGCATGCTGTGCAGTGCCACCTCAGCTTCCATGGACTGCAGCCACTGGGAAGGCCTGCTCTGCCCTGCTTCCAGTCTGTGCTTAGCAGGAGATGGGACAACGTTCCCTTTCAAAGAAACTTTGTTACATCCACTTTGTCAGTAGCGTCTAAAGGAAAACAACAGATCAGATTTCATTGAGGAGACTTCAAAAAGCACCACAGTACTTTCAGAAAGCCAGAATCAATCCAGCTATGGGCTTTTCTATTAACCTACTTAAACACAACGACCAAAAGCCAATTTTTAACTCAAAAGTACATCTGAGGCACATACCGCATTGGTACACTTGTTACTGCTATGGCAAGGCTTTCCAGACAAGGACAACAGCTCTGTACAACCAACCTGCAAAGATGTGCTGCTCTTCAGAAGCCCTGTGCTTGTCCTTGAGACACAACTGCTGGAGGACTCTGTGCTGCTCATCCACATCGTCTGAAGCGTGACCTGAGTCCCAGGATGCCCACAGGTCAATTCAAAGGCCCAACTTTTGCTTCTCCCAGCCCAGTAAGCACCCAAGGGATGGGGTGGGTACGACTGCGGACAACAGAGATCCACACCCTGCAGATGCCAGGGCAGGATGCTGCCTCTGTATTAAGTTCTTGAGGAAGGAAAATATCACCAGGTAAAACATCTACAACTTGTTTGTACTCCTTGTACTTTTTCTTTCTGGTATGGGAGGTTGGTGGTTGGTTTTGGTTGTTTTTTTTCTTTTTTTGGGCGGGGGGGGGGGGAGGGGGGTATTATTGGGTATTATTTTCTGGGTTACTTATGCAATAAAGTTGACTAACAAAAGCTCTCTGAAGATGCAAAAATCCTTTGGAAGTACAAATGAATCACACTTCACAACATCCCCCTGGA
The DNA here is from genome assembly GCF_016699485.2 of Gallus gallus. NCBI lineage: Eukaryota > Metazoa > Chordata > Aves > Galliformes > Phasianidae > Gallus > Gallus gallus. The sequence goes on from NC_052544.1 coordinate 17,285,312, forward strand.
GTCACAGTAATTATTCTGAATTATAAAGTGCAACTTAAAAGAATGAATCCAAATTCTGCAGGCAGCCTCAGCGTGGTCAAGGAAAGAGGAGGGATCAATGACATCTCATAGCACAAACTGATCTAACTCTGCATCTTTGCAGCACAGCTCTGCTTCACAGAATCACGGAGTGTAGCCATGAACAACATATGACACAGAGCACATTTCTCCTTTGGTACCATCTGCCCCACGATACGCTTCCTGGTAACTCTTGCATGCATGATTTCTGCCTGATTAGAGACCAGAGATGCACCCAGAGGTGCATTGCCCACTTAGACCACTGCCAGCACTGCTGTGGGGCTGTGCAGGCACATTGGGGCCATCACATCCCAGCACAGCTGAGGTCCCATGGCTGCTCCCTGTGCTTCCAGTATCACCAGGCATGGAGGAACCTGAGTGGATCAAACCCAATAAAAGTATTGTGTTTGTGCCTCAAAGAATGGAGCAAATATATCACCACCTTTACTACTGCAGCAGCTTTGAGCTGCTAAATAAATAGGGAGTGATGCATGGTACAGCAAACACACGTTATCAGATCTGTGCTGCGTATGCCAGTGCCCAGCTGTATGGCAGGAGCATCCAATGGAGCTGAAAACAGATCATTAACATGATTTCAAACAAACAATAAAAGGGCACGTGTAAATTCACATGTAAAAAGCTACGTGTAAAAAGTTAGGAGATCTCCAAAGGAGTCTTTCTGGAAGCACTATCAGAACAACATAGGACACATTTTTATATGAAGTGTGCGGGAGCACTGTGTGAAAACCCGTATGGAAGCACCAGTTCAGATCTGGGTATTTCTCAGTGCACACGCTGAGAGGTGCTGGTTACAAGAGAAGGGTTTCCTGATGTGAGGTCCCAGGGATCTGTATGAAAGCAGAGCCTGGACTCACTCATCTGTGCCAACCGCCTGAGCCCCATTCTGCAGTGCTTGCTTGTGTATTTAGTTCAGAATCTGAATCGTGCTGGCCAAGTCATTGCTGTGAAGAGATAGAAATGTGCTTCGTGTTAATGTGCACCCAGTCTTCAAACTTCTTACCAATAGAAACCTGCAACCACACTTCAATACCAAGGGGAGCAAACATTCCACAGTTCATCAAAGTTAACCATTCCCAATTTAATATTCTCATGATTTCCTTTATCAAATAACTGTACTTAAACGCTGTGGCTGCAATAATCTTTTTCTTTTACCACGGCACGTTGGAAATGCTCAGCACTGTGCTGGTGTGTGGTGAATTTCTCTGGCGTGCTGCATCCAGCTGGCACAGAGCAGCAGCACCGCAGCTCATGGCTGAGAGTGACATATTTCTGCAAATACCATCCATGTGACCCTCTGCCGTTTTACAGATATACCATAACAAGCTCCGCTCCTGGGAAACGTTCCCATGTTTATTTCACTCCTCCTTGTAACAAATTCAAATATCTTTCTTTCCCCCCTACATCTTCTGCCTCTGCTTCTCCACGTTTTGCAGAGCATCATCCTGTCTGTACTGTGGCATCTGATCCATGAGTGCAATCCCTTCTGTGGGCACAGCCTGCAGAGCCGCCCGAGTGCTTCAGTGGAACAGACAGCAGTGAGAGCTGGGGGAGAGCTGTGCTCCCACATGGCAGAGTCATAAACCCTCTGGTTTGGAAAACCGCTGCCTCAGCGCTGCCAATCGCGATCTTGGCGTCAGACTGTCCCCTCTCCTGTGGTGGGATTCTGGCTGTGAGCACAGAGCTGGGATCCCAGCACAGCATGATGTGGGGAAGCAGGCCTGTTGGCAGTGGTGAGAAACACAAACTGGCCCTGTGCTGGTGCTGCTCTCCCTTAAGCCCCCAGACAGCACCTGGCTCTGGAGCGGGGGCCAACACCTCCAGCATGGCCCCTGGGCAGCTGTCCTGGGATGCTCCTGGCCCAGACCCAGGCACATCCCAGTGATGAGGGCTCACATGCCCCTACCTGCTGCCACCCCCACTGCCTAGGCACAGGAACCTTTGGGTACTGCTGCCCTGGCCCAGAAGAACCAGCTGCACCTGGGCACTCACTTGCCCTGTAGCCAAGAAGCAGTTGGCTCTCTGAAGTGAGTTATTTCCGTAGGTTTAATGCCAGCTCTGCAAAGGTACAGATTTAGTTGCTGCAGGGTCTCTGAAGCATGAACCCAACAAATCACCCCCAAGGCTCATTCAGATGGGTTTCCATATGTAGGCCAGTTGCTGGTGGGGAGCTGCTCTCTCCACCCCTTCACACCTGGGTGAGGACCACACACATCCCTAGCAGCAGTGCTGGTGCTGCCCCATTCAAATCTGAGCCCCATGCCCCGTGTCCCCTCCCAGCAGGGACACTGCCACCAGTGTGTACAAGGGGCGGGCTGGGTCAGGCTGCTCAGCAGACAGGCTGTTAGCTGAGAAAAATCTCATTAACTGAGAAACCTCCCAAACTGTCATGTCTCAGGGTCACAAGTGCTCTCTGCCACAACCACTTTCTCAGTCTCAGCAGAAGCGTGCTGCACTCCCAGGGATCTCTTTATCAGAGGGGACAGCAGAGCTCCATCGACCCATGTCTGGGTCTTTATTAACTGCAGATCTGAGCCCTTTGGCATCACCAGGGCAGCCACCAGCTGCAGACCAAAACACCTGCACTTAAGTTAGACTGACTTGTGACACACAGCAGGAAAACTAAAAGTCAGATCTGTGCCAGACTTCACCATTCCACCCTGCAATTATCACCCAGCTCCTCACATTCAGACCCAGTAGTGGTAAAAATGAACAAAGTCGATTCACAGAAACATCTGACCTCACAAAATACACTATTGGTTATACATAGAAAAGTAACCCTCAAATGGTATTCAAGGGAAATCATCAAAAGCTCAGACTTCCAGTCCAAGATGATCAAAAAACATTCCGAGATCCCAAGGAGATATGAGGAATGGGAAAACAGAGCCAGCCGCTTTTGAGCCAGTGCTTATTTCCTTGCAGTGTGATATGGAGCAGCTCCTCATTGCTGCTTCAGAGCAAAAATTGATTCGAACGTTGGCAGCTCCCAGCGCGGCTGAGCTGCACAGCACATGGCACCACGGCACAGCTACCATATGGAAATGATGAATGAATATGAAGGGGAAGGAGCAGCAGAAGTAATTTTCCCGTGGCCTTGAGATGAAAGGGAAGCGTGGCACGGGCAGCCACAGACCTCCATTCAAGGTCGGAGCGCAGACCAGAAATCGTCGTACAATGCATCTTTGATGAGGCAACAGATAGCTGGGAGCTACACCTACAGAACTCTGTGTATGGGATTCAGTTTCCTCCGGCTGAAACCCCCAACACTTCTGTGTTGTTTTGCTCTTTCATCCCATGAAATCTGTGCTGCTAGCAGTTATGGTAAGCATGGAATACTCTTTCCATCAGTACGGGCAAACATTGCACGTGGAAGAACAACTCAAATATTAAGAGTCATTTACTCTTATCCCAAAAGAGCACAGGAAATTTCAGACACAGAACTGGGCAGAGGGGCAGTGGTCCCTCAGCAGAAGCCATGCAGTGGGTAAGGAATGAATTTTAGGTTTACAACGAGCTGACTCCGAAATCCCCAGACCCTGAATGCATATGTGGTGCACTTCCATCCTTTCAACCCACAAAGCAGGAAAAGATGGAGAAAAATGCTGCCTCGCTCTGCCTTCTGCACCTTCTCCATTATTTACTCACACTGTGACTAATTTCTCTCCTAGAGCCAACATGATGAACGTTACTGGGCCCAAACTTCCATTGCTTGAAATTGCTTCTCAGCCACCTGAAAGGAGAAGTGCAAGGGAGAATGGCTTCTATTGCTCAATCCATCTTCAGACAAGAAACCCACCGCCCAATCACTATTTATCTTACCCAGGTAAATGGCAACATCTATCTGTTTCTTCCTGATGCTGCAACGAAGCGATGGTGGGCACAGGGCCATTTGTTACAGAGAAGGCTGCCTGCACACAAGGAAAACAGGAGAGAGGGACAGCAGGAGCAGCAGCACCAAGCCGACAGCTCACACAGTTCAACTCCCTCTCCAGACAGCCTCAATCACCTTGTAAATCTGACCATCAGAAAACGACTGTATTTGCTTAACAGTGTGCTGACGTGGGATTCTGGCTGTTCAGAGCACAGGATTTCCTGTTGTGAAATAGCATCCCACAGGGGATCACATCTGCATGTGCAGCACAAGGTGAGGTGGGCCGGAGCACAGTGAGGAGCACTCACTCCATGCATGGGCACTGGGCTGTCAGGTACTGTGCTGAATGAGTGATCTCCATTTCATTTCCATCCAAGAGATACAGAAAACTGATTGGGATTCAGGTGTGAATTGCAGATCTGAGGCATTGTGAAGAGCTTTGCCATCACAGCAGTGGTTGGTTTTAACAGATGCAATTGTGCTAAACCTCGCCGTATCATCTCAGGAATTGGGAAACGTGGCACTCAGTGCAGGAGAGCAGCGGTAGCAGCACACACATCATTGTAATTGCATCATTCCAGAGCAGAAAAGTATCACTGTTCCCAGAAGACAGAATGTGAAATTCAGATCAGAAATATGAGGTAATATCTGCACAGGAATGAAGGAACAGTTTACCCAGCACATCCCCAGCAGCAGCTCAGAGCTCCAGCCAGAAGGCTGCAGGCAGACAGGGAGCCCTCAGCTCCCGGAGGTTTCTCTTCACAACAGTTCATCCCTGAATCAGTGGAAGTGTAACTTCCATCCCCAGCTATTGCTCTTTGCAGCACCCTCTTTTATTAAAGTTAAAGGCAATGCAGAAATTCGGCGCTCCTTCTGAAAAGGAGGAGGCGGCTTTTAAAACACTGCTGTATGTTAAACCAGGGGGAGCTGAGTTCAGGGATCTGAGAGCAGTGCGAGCCAGTAAGGGGGTTGTTCCTGCCCTGCAAGGAGCTGACGCAACAGGGAGAGCTGCTCCTTCCATTCCATGTGGTGCGCTATACACCTTGACGCCTGCCTGGCCCAAGGGCCATTAAGAGCTTCATTATTTATGCTCTAAATTTATTTAAGATGAAATTAATTATACAAACTCAGCCCAAACCAATCACAGCATTGCAGAAGCACCTCTTCTGGATGGTCTTCCCAAGCTGCTGCCCTCCAGCACACAGCACTCTGGCAGAGCCTCACCAGAGACAGTCCCACAGCTCCCAAGGTCCGGGGGGGACAGTGGCCATGGGGCTGGGGAGCTCTGCCACCTCTGTCCCTGCAGGAAGGCGATGTGCAGCTCTGGCTCCTGCACTGTGAACAAGGCAGGACACGAGGGAGGGACTGCAGGCTGTGCAAAGGGGAGCAGCAGTGCAGCAAATGAGCTGGGAATGGGGAATATTGCACCTGGCTGAGAGCCACTCGAGGAAGGAGAAAGAAGAGAAATAATTGCATTCAAAACTTTGCTCAATGCTTGGCTGTATTTGGAACCATTTCCCACAAAGCTTCATGTAACATCTGTAATTTTTGCGTTTATGTTCGAGATGTTTTTCCAAGTGGCTGTGGTTTGTTTGCATGGGCTTTGATTCTTTCTACTGTGAATCTGTCATTTGCCCCCAGCTGAGATTAATAATGGTATTTTATCACACCACATGTACTCAGCAGCCTAGGGGAACACTCCCTGATTCGTTGTTTTTTCTCTTTTCTCCCATTAAATGCTTCATCAGTTCTTATAATGTAAAAAGTATATCAGTAGCCAAAGTAGCATTTAGCACATTATCACACTTTCCACTCCCTGGGATGAATCGAAGTATAGATTTTGGCTATTTTTGTGACAGAAGGTTTGCTTGAAATCCCACTCAAGTCACGTGGAGGACCCCAAAGGACTTCACTTCCCAGGATGTGGTGAACAACTGTCCACAGACTCCTAAATAGGACTAATCTTCTTTTTAGGGCTAAGACTTCTTCAGTGGCAAATTAAATTTTCAGGTTGGATTTCTCAGGGATAGGAAGAAGCTAGGGATGGAGGTGAGCTCTGTTTTCTTGCCAATAGGTTAAAATGGACTCAGTAAGGCTCATTAAGCAAGACTGTGTGCAACTAGCAGTTGATTTTCCCATTAAGCCTTGTATCTACGAGGCAGATGTTTATCAGAAGCTATACGAAACACACACAGTTCATCTACTTGCACTGCATTCACTTTTCTGCACAGAAATACATTCATCATTTTCAGTGAAGTCTCCAACACAGGTAAGATTTGCTTTGCTATGGCCTTGTAACACCAGTAATCCTAAAGGGGTTAAAAAGAGGAAAAGAGGAGTGAGGTGGTGGCTCTGAGCTGCCTCGTGGCCTCGTTAGTAACATGTTGTGCAGGAGCTCGAGGAAAAGCCCTCAGCAAGGTGAAAAATAGCTTTGTTGCAATCTGTGTACAGCAAACAATCCATATGATGTATGATTTATTAAGTGTCACGGCACTCTTGAAAAGGCTTTTAATTTTGAGAACCTGCTGAAGCAGGGAAATGCCTGATCAGGATGGCAATGGGCCTCCAGGCAGAACTGCTCTGGAATAAGGGGAAGGTTGCAGGCTGGCATGCTGCATGTGAGGACAAGGGAAGGCAGCTCACAGGACCAGAGTGGGGCAGCAACAGTGTGGGGCAGAGTTGTAACCCATAGGGTAAAGAATGAGATGAGCAGGAAGTAAAGAACTTGGAATAATAGCGGAGAAGCATGAGAGAGGCTGACTGAGCAGCAAAGGAGTTATAGACCCTCGGATACCCCAAACAAAACAGATTTGAGAAGAGAAGTAAGTGTGTGTGCCTGGGTGAGCCTGGTCAGCAGGCTGTGGTTGTTTGCCTCCAAATATTCTCTAGCCAGGAATATCACTGATAGAATTTCTGCAGCATCCAAAGCTTTGGGCCCATAATTGACACACTACACAATGTAAATGGCCAGTTGCTGAATATGTCTGTTCCATATTACAATGGAAAAGGTTTTCAGTAATGGAAAGACATCAGAGCAGATTAAAAACAAAATCTCAGAGAAAGACAAACGCCACTCCTATCTGAAGGGATGCATTCAGAAATCACAGTTCCCTGTGTCAGCTTCAAAGGTACCAAAATCTATGATTCACCAATCAAGTTGTCATCACCTTGAAGATTAGGCGTTTGCCCAGGAGGCATAACCAAGGTGAGTTCATACATTTCTCAAGAAGAAAAGAAGTCAAACCTCAGGAGGATTTGGGCAGGGAAGGGGAGGCCACAGTGGGGAGGGAACGCACGGGAGGGGGAAATGAGCTCATTGCTGCCAAAATACAAGGCACGGTGCACCATCTGAGCAAGGTATCACATGCAGTTCCCTAATGCGGGCTCACAAGTAAAGCTCAACAAGCAAGGTATAAATAAAATTAACGTGAAGTGGGTATGAACACAATGAAAATCACCCAAGTGTTCGGATTGTCCCCTGTGGGTATGAAGGATAGCTGAAGAGGCTCCCAGGTGCTCCTGCTCAGGCTCCGATGCTGCAGCAGAGACAACACAGATACATTTGGTGATGACTGCGAGCTGGAAGGGCTGCAGGCACTTCTGAGGGCAGGATCAGAATTCAAATCACTCCTGACAGTTGTGAAATCAGTAGATGAAAGGTAGCAAAGGCAGTAATGAAGAGTTACTGAAAAAGGGAGAATCAGAGGCAGAGAAAACAGGGACACCTGGCAGAGCAGCAGGACTGCAGGAGGGCTTCTTCCACACCTGAATACCAAACAGCAGATAATAACATCATCTCACCTGCAGAAGGGCTGGTTACCAAAAAAAGGCAGGAGGCAGCTTCTGGAGATGGTCAGCACCATCAGCAAAACACCAGGGGAAAAATAAAAATAAGTCCCCAGTTAATTGTCATCTTTGTGACTGGGAACGTTGTCTCATCCCTGGTGCTGGTGTGCCCAGCGATGTCTTCCCTCACTCAGTGCTGTCTTCCATTTACAGGACAGAGCTCTGTGGGAGGCATCAACCTGGGGAGGCTCCAACCCAGCCCTGCCTGGGGGTCCCACACACCCACCCCTTCCTCCCCGGGTCAGCCCAACCTGGGGATCTCAGCCAGCCTTCAGTGTCACCTTATCCTCAAGCAGCCCTCCTGCCCTGGATCAGCAGTGGAACGGAGGAAACACGGGAAGAAACCATAACAAAAGCTCTATTATTAGCAAAATATATGACAAAAACATTTCAGTTTATTCACTCCTAGCATCCCATTATCAAAACACCCATAGTCACTCTCAGCCCTTAATACGGTTGAAATTATCTTACCTTTCCTCTCCATTATTCTTGGTGACAAGGAAGCAGTACAAATGCTCCACTGCTCTAGGATAAATATACTTCCCGTACAGATTAGGTTAGATGATATAGTGCAAACAAACATATCTGTGAAAGAAGAGACATGCTAATCTATAAAGATTTAGATGAAGGAAGGAGCCATCAATCTGTCAGGAGTTATCAGTTTGTTTTTCTCCCTGTGTTACTCCAGAGATCTCATTTTAAGCTATTTCCCCTCGCTGCTCAGGAGATGATGCACAAATAGCAGCTGGAACACCCTTTTTCCTAAAAAAGGGGGGATTTACCAAAAAGTGCATTGATATCCCAAGTGTGGGAGAATGTACTGAATAAGAAACAATATCTTCTTTGAAGCTTCTCTTTTCCAATTAGGAATGCTCTTACTATTTACTTAGCAAAAGAAGAAAGAGAGAAGAGACAAAAACAGTGTTCTGGCACTGACCTGAGTGCTGCTCCCTGCTTGGGAGAACATGCTGAGGGTGAAGTGCCACTGGTGGGAACTGCAGGGCTGCCCAGGGACAGGAAGCCAGGTTCCAAGCTGGAATTCAGCAGGAATTCAGTGGCTTCCAAACAAGCGGAGTCATACCTCAGTCTACAGAAAATACAATGGATTATTACAGCCATTATTACACTCTGTGAATGACCCAAGCGTTTTATCAGCAAGTATCTGACAGAACTTTCCTTTTCTCCTGGCTCACATTAGCTCTATGAACACAGGCAGCTCTGCAGGATGGAGCCACCCACCACCAGCTAAAAAACAACATCATTCAAAACAAATGGTCTTCGCAGCTGATGGTGACTTACCTGGAAAGAAGCCAGCATTCAATTCAGACCAAGTTTACCCTTTAGGCAACAGAAAAACACAGGAGACGTTAACTGGGAAACTCACATTACCTCTGCTAGAAAAAGATGTGTTCTATTTATTGCATTATGCTGCTTTAAAACTGCCTTTTCCTGGATGTGTTAAGTAAGTGACAATTCACATCATGTTTTCTTTAATGAATGAGAATGGAAATGCCTTCCATTCCTACATAAATTAGAAGCATTTATATTCTAAACAACTGAGTAGTTATTTGCTAAATTATAACGATGCGGCTCCAGCCCAACTGGTGTCAATAGGATTACTCGTGTGAGCAATTACTTGTCAATGTGATTAAGGGGTCACTCACTAATGGTAAATGAGAGCGGTTGGAGAAAGTTGCTATCATAGTCCCACAGTGCTTTGAAATCGATGGCCAGTTTTTCACCATTGTTCTCCACACCGGTGCAGAGAAATCTCCCAACTCAGGGCGTTCCTGTACAGCACCAGAGGGTGCTTCCCATGAGCCCCGGCTCTGCCCCAGCAACAGCTGCAGCTGCAACTCTGAGCACTGCATTCCCATGGGAAGGCACAGCCGCAGTGCACAGCACCAACCCGCGCCCTGCTCAGGTGGGAGCTCACAGATACCCAGCAGGACAAACACTTCCATGGCTCCTGCTTCATCCTGGCACACTGCAGCAGGCACACGGTGAGGGGTGCTGGCATCACACTGCGTCTGTACAGACACTCCCCCTCCATCCTCCTCAGAATGGCTGCGCACTGAAATCCCCAGCGCTACATTACAGAAGAGAATGAAAAGTAACAATACGTCCTCTGAAGCTTTTGAATGCAGAACTGATTACATGCATTTGATTTTGGCTGAGACACTCCAAGGTTCATAAGATGTCTTTCGCAGCTTCTCTGCAGCCAGAGCCTGCGGCATTGCACACCCCCTGCACCACGGTACTCGTTCAGCATTGACTCCAAGCAGAAAGTGCCATCTTCAGTCCCAAACAATTCCTCTCAGCATCATGGAATTTCTATAAATCTCTCACCTAAGCATTGGCCAACCCCCAGCCCGCGCAGCTTGCAAGATCTGAGGAGATCAAAGACTGAAGTGCAATAGCCCTAGGCAACAGAAAGCACCTCAACACAGAGAGTACTAATTCTACCAAACAAAAAGTTGCAAAAATAGGAAAATAACACCTGCATCTCTATGAATATCCTAATGTAACCGATCAATAATAAGGATATGACAGAACAGATGTGGATACTCATTTATAGGGTGTGCTGTATCATTCTCCACCTGCCTGTATGCAGGACATGAACACAGATACTGCAATGATGCAGTAAACATTCCTGGAGGAGCTGGAGGGCCGTTGCCCACACAGAAAGAAAGGGAGCTGTAGATAGAACAACAAACACAAGACTCATTATTGGAGCAGAAACAGGTCAGAGTCCCACTTGGTGAAAGCTGTGTGCACCACCTCACGTGCTAAGGGAGCCATCTCGAGAGGAAAAGTGGAAAGGAGCAATTCTCTGTAAGGAAGGAGAACAATAATGGTCACATTACATCTCTCCGCATGGTTATCTGGCACCCCAGACTCAGGAAGTGCCTTCCCATGCCAGGCACTTAGAGGCAGTCCCAGCCAGCTCCGGGATTCAATTTACAAGGTATTAGGATGTTTGTGTATCATTAAGGACCGCTTGACCACGGATCCATTCTAATAGAGAGTAAGCTGAGAGCAGCAGTAAGAAACTGCTGGAAGGCTGATGGGCAGATGAATCAGCAAGGAGGATAATGAAGCGGCAATCAATTTCCCCATATCTTCAAGGAGCTGAGCTCTGTCCTGCTTGCAGGCAGGGGCTGCTCCTCCCCGGCCCCTTCCATCCCTGGTCCACCACCAACCTTTTGTCCACACCACTCTCAGCACTACCATACTGAGTTAATCAGCCCAGTTTGTCAGCCTCACCCCTCAGAGTACTCCCTGAAGGGAAATATAATGCATTTAACATGTCAGATGTGCTCTTCCATGCACAGCCTCAGCTCATCACTAATAAAATATATTTGACTCCACTGGTTTGGTCTCTGTGTGCTCCATGCTGCATTGAACCTAAGGTACAGATTCTCATCACTCTTCTTTAGTGGGAAACAGCCATGTGCAGCATCACTGGGGCCTTCCAGAGCCCCGGGCCCATCCTTGAGGAGGAGCGGCACCGGGCACACCATGGGATGCTGTCAGGTCCCAGTGTCAGTCCGATGTCCCAAACCCCATGGAGACACCTGCAGAGCCGCCTGCAGAGCCCGCTGCTCCTGGCCTTTGTTGTAGGTGAGTAGTTTGGTTTCTTGTTTTGTTGTTGCTGTTTTGTAAGAAAGATACCAACTCCGGGAGGTTTGTCCCATGCAGATCATAGAATCACAGAACGTCTTTCACCACCTCCTGAGAATCACCAGCCACGAAATTTAGCACCTCCCAAAGCTTCTCAATGGCAAATTCCTTTTTAATACAAAGTTAAAAACAACCTCTGAAATGCAAATAATCCAGCCACCTACACAGGATGATTTATGCCATGCCATCTTTTTCATGCAAATAAATTAGAAGAAGAAAATGTAACTTCGAGTGAACTGCATTGTATAAAAGAGAGTGACATTGTTCTGCAGAACTCAGTGCAATGTGCTTCTGCCACTGCTGCCGGGGCTTTCACCCACCCGAACGTGCAGAAAGAGATTTTGATTAATCTTGATTTTCATTTGTATACAAATCACTTCACGGCTTCGGGCACATAAGGAAACAACAGGTACTTTTGTTTCTTTCTGTTGGTGTCATTTCATGCTGAAAGTTTGACTCTCAATGAGTGTTTGAAGCAGCAGAAGGAAACCAGGAGGCTTTCCTGGTAAGAAATCAGCAGGGACAAAACCCCCACACGGTGCAGAGCTGGGCCTGGAGCAGCTGCACAGCAGTGTGCTGGGAGTGCTCGGGTGGGCAGCTTGGAGAATAGCAGCCGTGGGAGGAAAGGGCCTTTGCAAAGGGCGGGAGCTGAGGGGTACACAGAGGGATGCGCTGAACGAGCCAACAGCAGCAGCACAAACCAGCCCAGTATCAAGGCCAGCATTTGGTAACTGTTCCAGCAACATCAGTTGTAATGGGAATGTGGTTTCTCTGAAGGGGCTGCCAGAGAACAGAACCTGCTGGTGAGGGCTGCAGCCCTCAGATGCTTCCCTCAACAGACAGCTCAGCTGTCTCACAGCTCATATTGGTGTTGGGTTCTTGTTCTGCTCCGTTAGACTTTATCAAATGGAGGGGAAGAATCTGTTTCGATAAACCGGGTGGATGCAATGGTACCAGATGGGGTATATGTACTCTGCTCAGCAAACTCTCCAGCACCAGCCCTAACCCAGCCCTGCAGCACACCACCAGCTGCTGTGCCATGCAGTGGGAGTTGGACCGGAGTTCAGGGAGAGGATGCACAGACCTGGTTCCCCCTGCTGTGTGAGCAGGCAGGGGCACAGTGCCCAACTATAAATAACAGCAACCAGGGGAGGACAAGGAGCAACACCAACACTTCCTCAAAGGGATGACCTGCACAGTACATAAATCTGAGCATAGTGACACCGCTCCGAGCCCTATTCATAGCAAATGGCTTGTCCTGAGCTGCCCGGCCATCACAAAGCACTTCCAGCTCAAGGACACCCTGTTAAGGCACCCAGGGCCACACCAAACCGAGCTGGGGGGAAAGGCTTCCTCGAGCTGATGTGTCACAGACAGCTCATGTGCAGTGCCTGGAAGGACCTCTGGTCTAACATCCACATAAATCGCTGCCAGCAGCTTATAAAACCCAAGGATTGATCTGAAAGCTCTTCAAAGTACGCTTTAAATCGCAGATTTCATCCAAGTAAAGACATGGACCTTAGTTTTATTTTTATTAATATTCATAGCAGCAAGAAAAGACTGCACTATTAAAAAGCAACAGCTATGTATAAATGGACAGATCATTCCTAAACCAGGGTCATTTCTCCTGGTAACGATAAGGCCCTGTCAGGTAATCATAATCCTCACAGAAAAACACTTTGCTTTCACTGCTGTCCTCTGAGATAGTAAATCTGAGAGGATCTGTCTGGGTCTTAACATATAATTCCTCTTTACCAGGATTGATCTTCTAAAATGGAGGACTGGAGAACTTGCCTTCTCATTTCTTCTTTTCTCTGAATTCTCATTGGCAAAGCCTCAAATCAGCTTAGGGTTGTTTTGCTCATCTCCCAGTACGTGTTTTTGCAGGAAAGAGGAGCCTTCAAACAGAAGAATTTCATAAGCATCAGCCAGGGACTGCAAAATCCCAAACTCCAGCTCTGTTCTGCCAAGGAGACAATGTGCGGCCTTGGGAGAAATGGCCTCTCCTCCCTGCAGGCTCTCCATCTGCTTCTTGCTAATAAAATGGGATTATAAAACTGCCCCATCCCAAAGGGCAGGTAAAACTTTGAAGGTGAAAATTGTGTTACAAGCGTGATACATCATTACAACACAGCCAAAAGCCTTTCAGGCCTCTTTTCTCTCCTATTCAGTGCAAAGCAGCCACATTTCAAACATGAGAGCTACGGAGCGGCTTTTCTGTTTGCACAGATTTCTTTCAGCAGGCAGCAGATTAAAGCCAAGGGAATAATCCATAGCAATTAATTTATTCAATGAGTTTAGCCTCATTTTCTGTTCACAAAACGTCTGCAAGCCATCTACCTTTTTTTTGTTCAGTCATTATTCACAATTATTACAGTGTAACTCTCGGTCTGGAAATTACTCCCGAACAATTAGCCAAGCGTATTTTAGAAGCTATTTGGGTTAGTTTCCATTTAATACACAGGACATATTGTCTCTTTCTCCCCGCTCCCCATCAGAAGTAAGAAGGCAGGGCACAGACGTGGTCAGGATATTAACAGTGCGTTCAGCACTGGTACCCACCGTGCTGTCAGCCCTCCAGCCCTGCTGCCTTCTGCTGCACGCAGTGGAGCCCCGCTGGAGGTTCCCCATGTGCTGCTGCTCCATTCCACACCTTCATCACTGAAACATGCATCCAGGGACCAGGTGTGTTTGGAGAACATATTTTTGGTGAATGTAGGTATTTTCCTATACTGGTTCATAGATATATTTTCACAAACTTTTCCACCAGCATGGAGAACTACTGCAACATCACCAAAAAGAGAAAAAAAAGGGAAAAAGAGGAGCAGTTTGTCAAGGTGTTTTACCAACAAGAGCAAGAGAACCCCCACAGGAGGCATTCCAACAAAGTGCATCTAAGGCTGCTGGTGGTAAAGGGGATGTTGGCAACGTCCATGCCAGTTACCATCAGACAGGCTTCATATAGCTTCAGAGACATTTCAGTGTTTTAATGTGCTATTGGCTTAGCAAATAAATAAATTACAAAGTGCAGAAAGAGCTTCTGGAAAATACATTAAGGCAATTTGCAAATAATTGCAGTGAGCCAGGCTATTATGACTTTGACTTCTGAAGTATAAAATCTCCCAGAGATAATGATGATAATCATATTGAAAATAGTTGCCACCCTTTAATCTTCTAAGACAAAACAGAGATCTTTGGGAATTTGGGACCCTGTCACTCTAATTGAACATCTGACAGGAAAGTAATTAGAATGGAAAGCAGAAAGGTCACCTGGTGGCCCGAACAGAATCCATCAGCTTCCGCTTGCCATCACACAGGGCAGCCGGTTCATCTCCTGCACAGCCTGCACATTTAAATAGCTTCTTTGCCAATAAAATGGCTGTCAGACAGACTATTTCCAGAATGGCTTTGGATCTGAGCAGCTCACACCAGGCATGTAAACATTCACCATCCATTACAACGGCAGTTCAGGAAAAATGGCCCCAGAACACCAGAACAAAAGTCATCTGCTGACAAAGCTGTTAAGATGCTGGATCACCTCCTGGGGTTTCATTTTTTCTAAAGACAACAGAATTATGTCAAAAATTGGCTTTGTAAAGGAAGCAGTGCAAATACTTTCCTGCCACCCCCTGCTGCCCCCTACCCCTTTCCTCCCAGTGCTGGGGTGCTGCCTGGGCAGGGCAGTGCAGGGATGCTCCTCTGTAGACACTAGGGCACCTCTGGGCAGGAAGTCTCTGTGGCACCCCTGGCCTGGAGGCATGAGGAAAGTCCATGGGAAAACTGCAGCAAGGCTCCTCAACAGAAAATTGATTTAAGGAAGGAGAGAAAATAATTGCTAACAGTTCCTGGCTTTTTATGGGATGTTTTCAGAGCAGGCTTAATCCCAAACCCCTGGAATTCAATGGAAACATCCCATCCATTGGCTTCGGAAAACATACGGTTAACAAAAGTTAACCGTAGTGACTCTGCTGTCCTTTCCTTTCCCATCAGTCCAGCCCACCCGGTCTGCAACCCAGAAAGATGCTGTGGTTTGTAACTCCCATCTGAGGACAATTCTTCAACCCTGTCCATTTCCAGTCAATATCTACCACTTCTACGTACAATCGAAGCTCCCACTTGCCACCCTGAGAACTGACCTCTATCCACATCTCAGGAGCAGTGGGAAGCTGAGTTCCCCATGACAGTGGAGCACCATGCTGGAGCTGTGTGCGCTGCTGTGAGACACACGGTGACTCGATGGGAAGAGTCAGGTAACAGAAAAACTGGAGCCATTCCTGTCATTTTCACATAGATTTTGTGTTGCTTGGGATTATTTCTTTGTTTGTTTGTTTTTTTCTTTACATAAATGTGAACAAATTCTATCACTGACATTTGGAAATGTATCTTTTCTCAGCACTGTCCCATCACTCTCAGCAATTGTGCTCATGCCATGCAGAATGGGTCTTTCAATCCTGGATATTTGTAACCTTCAGACTCTCATAAAAAGTTATGCTTCCCCTTAAGTCACTGTTTAGCCAGCCCATACATATTTAATTCTCCAATCTTTCCTCATAAATCCTATCCTGGCTGCAATCATTTTGGCTGCTCTTTGAATGATCTCCATCTTCCCAGAACTGGCAGGAGGAGTGGAGCCCTGTGAGGATGACAGGAGATGTGTGCTGAGAGACAACTGCAATTGCTCTGCTCTGCCACTTAATACCTGTAATCCATAATTATGTTGTACTTCATTCAACTATCACTCTTAGAATGAGAATTTAACCTACCATTACAACTCCCCTGAAGGCTGTGTTTCCCATGCAATGCTCCTCCATTGTATGGATTTACGTCTTCAACACTTCAGCTCCAGAAAGGAGCAGCAAAGCATCCCTCCATCTTTGCATCCTACAGGACAAATAACTGACCAGAGTTTGTTTGTAGGTGTTGCAAAGGGTTCCCTGTGAGAGTCAAGTCAAGATGATATATTTTAAGTCAGTGCTACTAAATATCTTCCCCCCTCTTCCCACCTTCCATGAGAAAAGGGGAAAAAAGGAAAAGGAGGGGGAAAAAAAAGGAGAAAAAAAAAAGGAAAAGGAAAAACAGAAGAAAAAGAAGAGACAAAAAGTGAGCAGACAAACTTCATCTGCTTAAGTTATGGGCAGTGATTTCTGCACCAGCATTTGCCCCCCCCTGCCCCCACCAGCCCACAACCACAACAGCTCAGCCAAACATTTAAAGTGTTGGCATCGAAAGCGCTGACAGAAGTTCTGCCGTTCCAGAGGAAGGCCACAGGATTTGACAGACAGACAGACAGAAGGGTACAACCATGAACACATTTATTTATGCAATGTCACATTCCTGAGATTCTCATTCTGTTCCCCTCCCTTTCTGGAATAGCGAAGAGAAATCTGAAAACCTGAGTTAGATGACAATACAGGACCAAGGCTATTCATCTGGACTATTCAAAGGGATGATTTATCCCTCAGCAGATGTGCTCTTAACTACACAGTACAACTCGAGAGAGGCTATTAAATCCTACATCAGTCACCGGGGTGTTGAAAATTGGCTAGAATGGAGTACAGAACTGCACTGCATTGTTACCTAATAGACAGGACTGGTCCAGCTCAGTGCTGCATCTGATCACTGTCTCACAGAAGGATTGTGTGGTGGGTTTTTTATTCTGGAAACACATCCAAAAGTTTGCTTTTGAGCTCCATTTGATGGGGTCATTTTTGGCTTTTTTAAATAAATGAGTCAGACATCAGGAAAACCACTGCACTTCGCATATGCAACTAAATTAGAAATGATGAACGTTCCTCTCAAAGTCAGCTCGTTTTACGAGACCTCAGGCATGGAAAATGCAAAATGAACTGCAAGGAAATCTATGTCAGTAAACAGTTCTTGTCTAAAAGAATACACAATCAGAAGAAGCAGGTCTGACTCACGTGTTGTATTTCTGTTCCTCAGCCCAAGTAGTTAGGAGGGCTGGAGGCTCCACTGCCTGTGGAGTGAGGAACCACAGGCAGTGAGGCAGCCCTGCTGGGCACTGTTGGGCACACACCATGCTGGTGTTAATACTTACATTGATATCAGTGTATCAACGGCTGCAGAGTCACTTCTGACATCACAGCAGAAGAAGAAATGCACCACTGTACAGTGCTGCCAGGGAGGGCCCCGGAGCACAGCGTGTGGCACCGTGCAGCAGTGTGCATCAGGTGCTGAGTGTGGGCTGTAGGGAACAGTGCATCTCCAGGAGGAGTGGGGAGCTCCCGTGGGGCAGAGGTCAGCTCCAAGCAGTGCTGATCCACGTTTCCAGTCGCGTGCTGAGCTGTGAGCCACCATTAAACTTGTGAACAGCCCTTTGTTGTAAGTTACGACGCATTAATATTCATTAAGATGTTCTTTTCACCTCCTGTTTGCCAGAACAGTTCTACCTGCAGCTACAAACTGCAGCAGGTCGCTGTTCCTTACTTCCAAGGTCACTGCTCAGCCCTGAGAAATAACGCTACCGCAGCACTTCTGTGCAGCATCGGAAGGACCAAGAGGCTCCATCACAATAATTCAATGCAGTTAAATATCACCAGCACCTTCTAAGGGAATTTTAAAAGCACACCCACTCAATGTCTTGCTGCAGGCCAGAGGCACTAAGGGCAACAGATGCTCCCCCTGGTTTCTCAGCCTCCACAGGATTCATTGTTGCACACACCTACAGAAGACATTGCCCATCAGTCACTGTGCGGGGGTGCCCACATGAGCCCAGCACCACACCTGCACACCATGCAGGGACAAATACCATACAGGGACACAGCTTTCCCAGCACCACACCACAGGTGCACAGTTTACCTGGTGGTAAGGGCACCAAACAGCTCAGAACCAGGGCTCAGCACAGCCCCCAGTACAGAACGTGGCTCTGTTTCTCACCTCTTGCCAAGATTTAATTTTCCCTTTTGTCTCCTATTTAAAAAAAAAAATCAGATGTCATTAAGCGCAATTAAAGAGAATTCACCTTACACATCTTCATGCAACTCATTAATCTTTTTTGCCAAGTCTGCTGGGAAATGAGGGCTGTTGAATGAAGTGGCGGTGCGCTCTCATGGAGTGATGGCTCTTATGAGCTGCTGCCGTCTCCAGCAGAGAACTGACACTGCAAAGCGGAGCACACGTGGTGAAGAACATTGATTTTACAAACATGCAATTTATCAAATGATACAAATCAGCCCAATGACATGAAAATATATCTGGAGACTTCATGATGTCACCTCACACTCCTGATATGGTTTGACAGGCACCAGGTGAAGACAGCTGCTTTCAGCTGCAGAGTGGTTTTATGGGATAGGACTTCTATTTCTTTAATACAAATTTCTCATCTCTTTGGGGTTTTCTTTCCTTTAATTTTAGAACTGATGAACTACTAACGTGCTCACATGCTTTCCACTGTTTCAATCAAAACTACATCCCATTCTCCAATCAAAGCACCCGATTTCTATACGCTGAGGGAGTATAGGGCTGGGAAAGGCTGAGAAGCAGAGCACAGTGAAGCAAAGGTTCAGTATTTGACTCTTTGACCAGGAGGTGCTGCGCACAGAGCATGCCTTCTGCTTCACCTCCAGCCTCTTCTCAATTTTGCCTTCCCAGTGGGACCTCCTCCTCCAAGCTCACAGCACAGAGCTGGGCTTTCAGCACAGCCAAACCACATCTTGTCTGCCACTCCTGCAGCAGCACCAGCCTTCTCAGCAACACCTTCCAGCACTTCCCACTGTGTCTTAGACTCATAGTGCTTTGTCAGATAGGCACAGAACAGAGCCCAGTGCTACTGCGTGGCCCTGCTGCAGCCTTTGCCATCACGCAGGTAAGTAAGTAATTGCAATCAGTGTATTTCATTGCTTCTCCTTTCTCTCCTACACTTATCACATTACAAAGCACAGTCCAGGTACTGCTTTCACAGCACACGTAACCACGCACTGGAAAAGGGCTGGGATCAGTGCTGCCCCAGCAGAAGAAATCACACCAAGAAAAGGCCTCAACGTGCATCCCACAGTGCAGCAACACCAGCACGGTGTGAAGCAGCTGACTGCCAGGCACCGGGCAGACCAACCCCAGCTGCTGCCACTGCCCTGCTGGACTGTGCCCACCCAACAGCGCTCCCTCCAAGCAGCAGCTCTGGGGCCCAACACCACCCATGGCTATGGGTCACCCCACCTGCTGCCCACACTGCACAGTGCCTACAGACAGCTCCACATGTGCACAGTGCTCTCAGAGGCAGCACTGTGTTTTGGCTGCCAGAGAAAAAGAACGAACTGCTAAAAATATTCCCATTTAGTTCAAAACAAAACCCAGGTTTCACTTTTGCCACTTCTGCTCAGTTCCATTGCACGGGAATTGCTCGATATTCTAACAGCTTGCCCTGATTTTCACCATTAGGGTCGAACTGCATCTGCAGCAAATGAAGTCAAAGGAAAGAAACTGACACTCATTTCTCATTTGCTTAACGGTGCGTTTCACTCACCCAAAATGGCACCCTCCTATGTTTCCCAGTGATACTTCTTTTTGCAAATTGCTTTAAAATAATGAGGAGCTGAAATACAACTTCTCCCTAGAAGAGGAAAGTCGGTATAAATAGCGCTTTAATTGTGCGTGCTAATTGTTGTAGCAATGCACTTCATGTCAGAGTTGTTCATGTTAGTTGATACAATTAGTTGATAAAATCTAAAATTCAGAAAAGGGGAACAGCAAAAACCAAACCTGCAGAACTCAGGAGGTGGCACCAAGCTTATGCCCACTGCTCTGCATGGAGCTGAGCTGAGAGAGCTCTGAGTCTGAGTTTGCATTGTGCTTCTCCTCACTTCCAGCACACCAGGAGAGAGCACAACTGCACACAATAAAACTGATGATAGTGATAAATGAGTAACCACTGAGGTAATCAAAGGAAATTTCCAACACACATCTCAAGGTGCTGTTAAACACCAGCAGTGTTTCTGTCCATCCTGCACAGCAAGATCCTCAGCACACATCTTTGGTGGCCTTGTGCTGTGTGAGCCCAACACACAGAGCAGAGATGGAGGTGCAGATAACCAAGCAGCGCAGGTCCTACCTGCGTTCTGAGTTTGATGCAATGCAACATTAGGCATTAATGGGTTAATAGAAAGATGAAAATAGTAGCTGTGGTTATTGTTCACTAACTTTGACACCAGCGAACACTTGTTCTTATTAGGAACTCACAGGACTAATTTTTCTTAATGAAGTTGCAACAGGAAAGGAGTTTTGTGCAGCTGGGCCCGTTGCTTTCTCTGTTTTAGATGATCTTCACCTAGCCTTCAAAGCCAGCTAAGAAATACCAAACACATTCTGAACTTATTGCTATCAGCTGCTGAATCTTGAGAGATTTCACCCAAAATATGGAATGGGGAACACTGATAAATCAACAACATTCCGTACCTTCAGATATTTTGTGAATAGCTGGAGGAAGCACTCAGGAAAGGAAAAACAGAGTGCACTTTTTTCACTTCTGGACCACACGTGTCACTCTGTCACTGGGCTGGGAGGACCACAGGGCCCAGCAACCGCCAGCACCAGTCTGCATTGCAGACACAGAGGCCAGGCAAGCTGCGCATGGAGCTTAGCTCCTAAGCGTGTAACTGAGCACCACGCGGGACTGCAGATACAGCACACCTCAATTAGACAAGGCTTCAAGCATTACCCATGTTTTACACACACATTGAAGTCCCAGAGAAGAACCCGCACCCACCTGAGCTGCACACAGCACAGCACTGGAGCTGTTGGTCCCAAACTTCGGCTACTTGGGGCACACGGCCCAGCACACAGCCCCAGGGCTCCCCACACCTGCTGGCAGATCAGCTGAGGCTTCCCTTACAGGGCAGAAAAAAAGAACAAGTGCTTTATTTGCATCAGTCACTGGCACAGGGGTTTTCCTCACCTCTGTCCCAAAGCAATACAGTCACTCAAGCATCATTTAGTTAAATTAATCCACCTGAAATATTCACCTTGCAGCAATTAAGTAAAATAACCTAGAAAACACCTCCTCCAAATAAGATAATTTGTTATTTCAAGTCTGAATCATGTTGGCATGCAAATACAGAGACTAACAGGTACACCAGAGACGTGTGAAGTGATTTTAATTGCCTGAAACTCCAGCACTGTCAAACTGCAGGGCAGGGAAAGAGGCCTTTCTAGTTATCTCACTGCTGTTGATGAGGAGTGTGCCTGAGCTCAGAATGCTTCTACATGATAAAGGGCTTAAAATAGTAATCAGCGTTCCTTATTCAAACAGATACCCGTTTGGTTCTCCTGTGGCTTCCTGTGTATGCTGAGAGGCAATAATTAGGTCACACAGACAGCAGCTGTAGGAGGAAAACAACCGTTGTGTTTAGGATGGCTGCAGCAGGCAGCACCCAGAAGGCAGGGGACAGAGGAACTGCTGCCCTGGACAGCACGGTAAGGACGGAGACTATTAGGTTTGGGCCACAAACTACATCAGTCTTCAGTGGCGTTCACCATTTGGATCTTGTTTCCACATAAAAGAGCTGCTGAGATCCAATATTCTCCAGAAGCAGTGACACAAGGTGGTGCCTGAGGTTGTAATAGTGACAAGGAACCCAGCGTAAGAGCTCTGTGCTCCCATTCTTCACAGGATCCAGCAGTAACAGCCCAGATAATGCAGACCTAAGATCCATCCAGGCAAAAATACACATATACCAAAGGCACAACCTACATTCACCTGCACAGAAGCAGAGCTCTGTTCTCCATATCAGTCAGCAAACAGCACCATCCCACCCACTTGCTGCACCACGTACTACAGGCTGCAGCCCTCAGAGCACACTGCCCTCACCCCAGGCTGACTGCATGGCTGAACTGCTCCAAGCCCAAACATACACACTGCACCTTACCAAGCAGCTGAATGAAGATGTTAATTACGAAGAAAGACGCTGCCAAGGTTATTAGAGATGTGTCGAGCAAATTAGAAGCTGTTATTCATATGGAGAATAGCTTACCATATGCTTCAATCTTTTCATCTATTCACACCCAAGACTGATACACGGCGCTGTGCCTTGTCCCCATGCTACCTATCTGTGGCAAGCATCACAATGCATCCCCATGCTTCCCGTTTATTTCTGTCTTCCAAAGGCACCTCTCTGGCACAGGAATGCATTGAACTGCTGCCAAAGATTCCCTCTGCTGCACAGTGACAACTGAGCTGTGGTTCTGAAAGAGTTCCACAGATGGGTCCTTCAGCTCCAGTTAGCATCTCCTCACTGCTAGCTGACCAAGCCATATTGCAGCTTAATTAATAACAGCCTTCTCTGGAATCTATTCATTAAACCACCACAAGAGTTGCATAATGTAATGTGGCAAATCCCCACAATTCCCACTAACCTCACATGAAAGCAGTCACATTTCTCCTAAAGGGATGGAGGTGATGCAGACAGCTGGACTGTTAGCTTAGAGCTGCAACTGCAACCAGGAGACATTTATCTTCACAACTCTTGCAGAGCTGATTAGGTGGCTCACATATGCATCTGTATAAGAGAAATCATGCATGTGCTCTTCTTCTGCCTTCAGACTGCAAAGCATTTGCAGCTCCTGTTGCTTTCCAGGAGTTTGAATACATCCTCAAATGTTTTATTTCCAGTTGTTTTCCTGAAAGGAGCACATAGCAGCTCAACAGATCTGTAGGAGCCCATAACAGTACTATTTGTCAGAACAACCACACAACTGAACATGCACACATTGTGTAGGAATAAGTGCAGGTATAATGACAAGATGCAAGCACTCACATTAGATGCATTAATGTCTGTTTGTTTGTGGGTTGGTGTTCAGGCAATTTCCAGTAGAAATGCAAAATATGATGATTTTACTCCTCATGGTGCCCAAAGTGGGTTAAGTAGGATGATAACCAGATACATTGAATATTCTCAAAATATCTTTCCCATAATGCGATGGAGATTGAGTTATCACATGAGAGCACTTCGGAAGCAGTGCAGGGAGCTGCAGTGTCCAGGCATAGAGATCCCAGCAGCCCATAGGCCAGCAGCACCCGCCTGCCACAACACAAAAGAATGCTGCAGACCACAACGAGAGAAGAGTATTCCTCACATGGAGTTGTTAAGGATGGGAGACCAGCTCTGAAGAACAAAATGCCTGCAAGGTTGCAATGAGTCAAACAGTTTTTATTCGACACTACCTTTAACAGTACAGCTACAAACTGGTGCATGTACGTGGAATACTAATATGATGCAATCATTACACAGAGGCACAAAGATTTGTTCCCTCAAAACCCAAGTGAAGCTTGAAGCATACCAGACAAGAATGTCAGAGTCATGAAGAAAAGAAGGGAATAAAGAAGGTTATCTGGAGGTAATTGTAGGCTTTTAATGAAAGGAGTCATGCTAGACTCAAAGCCATGTCACATCACACAGATATGTAAATAACACCGTCAGATTAATGCTGAATCCATAAAGGAAATCAGACTCATTCATTGGGAGGCTTTTAGCATGCAGCTGTGGGTACACGTTTGGTACATCATCTGCACACCCAGGCAGGACACAGCTGCACCCCGAGCTGCGCCCAGCCCTGCAGTGTGCGGCTGTCCCAGAACAGAGCTCACCAGCACACTCCTGGCAGAGGCAGTGAGCAGCAGCCTTGTCCTGCCCTCCTGCTTATTTGGGGTGAGAAACACGAGAAAAATTGGCATTCAGAGGGGCTTCTCCACTCAGATGAGTCCTAGGTCATAAATAACTGCCTCAAAGTGCAAGCGTGCTCCTCCATTCCAACCTGGTGCACCAGGAGATCTCTGAGCAGACAGACAGACACAATAATTATGGCTGACAGCTGACAACAGAATTAAGGTGGTGTCAGTCCCAAAGGAAAATCGTGTTCTACAAAGAGCATGTATTAAGCTTACACTTAAAAACCTGCACGCACACCCAAATGCCACACGGCTGAGCTGCTTGCTTTGCTGCCCAGTGCTGCTCTTTCCCATTTCTCTGCCTTCCCAGTTCTCAATGTGAAACTGTCCAAATTTGAACTACACACACTAAAGGTAAAACCTCAGCTGTGCCAAAATCAGGACTTTGTGATCAGGGGCCTCCCTTCCTTGTCAGTCCAAGCATAAAAATAAAACATTTATTTTTCCAATCTCATCCACACATACTTGCTATCTACTATTTGCTTGCATTAATTCAGCAGTGAGGTTCTCAAAGAGGAGCTCTGCCCTCAAGCTGTGGTGGTGGCTTCCCATCTATTCCAACAACATACATCAAAATTTTATAAAAGCCATAAAATATGCTGCAGTCTGGTTTTATCTTCCCTCTTTGAACATGCATATAATTTGATTCCATCTTATCCAAACACTCAATAACCAGTAACAGGAGGGAGTGGGATAATTTAGCGGCTGGTGCTGGCAGAAGAGCAGAATAGCAGTACAGAGAGGGGAAATGTGCCTCTGCTTTTGTGTCTGAGGCACTTTTTGCCAACAGTGCTGCTGTTGGAGAAGCCTCACTGCTATCACAGTGCACCTCTAAATCCTTTCTACGTCTGAGAGAAAGCAAAATGTGCAAACGTGAGCTGCTGCCCTCCACATGCTACCATCTCCTGTTCCCTGCCCTATGGCAGGGCTGTCTGCCTCCTCTTCTATTATTAATCATTCTCCTGAGGTCACATCCCCCTCTTACAGCACTTGCTGTGCTCAAGGCCTTGGAGCAGCAATCCAGGCACACAGAGCCCTGCAGGCAGAGCTTGCACTGCACCTCCCAAAGCCGGGGAGGGACTCCACTAGGGCTGAAGCTGGCTGCAGCCAACTGCCCACGGGCACTGAGGATGGATTCTGATGGATGCAGCCTTCTCACACAGCCACAGGGCAGACACAGCCTGCACATCGCACCCTGATGCCTGGTCCTAATGCCTGGCACAGCCCCTGCTCTGCTGGAGGCCATCCAGGAGTTAATTCACATTTTGGTTCTGCTGCCATCTCCAAGGATTAGGCCAGGGAAGCAGAGGAGAGCACATGGGAAGGAGAGTGGCTCATGGGCCAGACTGAGCAGCAGATCCAGCACTCCACGGGCCTCTGTTTCAGAACTGCTTGCACTGACTTTAATTAAGCTCTCCACAGACTCACCAGCTTGGAGAGATTAAAGCAAAAGAGAGCATGCCAAAGGACTTGCGTTACCACCCAGCTTTTCCTCGAAGCTTCTGCAGTTCTGTAATTGAATTTGTAAGAAAATAAAAAAGCATCGTAATTGCACTCTGTGAAAAGCCACACTGCTGTTCTATTTCCACAGTTTGTATGTGCCCTATGGAAACATGAAACCACTCCATAAACAGAAAGTCTTTTTGGTTAACGATAA
Source organism: Gallus gallus (assembly GCF_016699485.2). Lineage (NCBI taxonomy): Eukaryota > Metazoa > Chordata > Aves > Galliformes > Phasianidae > Gallus > Gallus gallus. The sequence continues at coordinate 17,311,124 of NC_052544.1, forward strand.
ATAAATGTAATTATTATTGACAGAATCAGAAATCCCTCCTGCCCTGAAAAACAGCCTATCTATGGAGAAACATTGCATACGGTTTACTTACAATAAATGCTTACCTTGCATTTCCACACAAGCTCTGTTACTGTTAGTGCTGCACAGCAGGGCCCATCCAAGGGGCTCAGGGGGCTCTTCTGCCTTCACCAGGCATCATCCACTGCTCCTGAGACTGATCACATCTCCTGTTTTATTTACAGCTCTCAATGCCTCTGCAACCCGGCCTCACTTTTCTTTTACTAATGCAGCAGGCAGCCTTCTGAGCTGCTGGAGCCTCTTCTCTCCCCTGCTAAATGCACTCCAACACATCCATGAGCTGTACTTAGGAGCCCCCTTATTCAGAAAGTGCCATAGCAGTGATGGAATGACTCAACGCAGAGAGTTGCAGGGAAGCTGCTGGGCTCAGATCTGGGATGTGGGGCACTGGCAGCGAGCAGACATACCCAGCCACCCCAACCCATCCTTCCCACCGCATCTCAGTGTTTACCCCAAAAGGTGATCTCTGGGGCAGCCCATACCATGTGTAGAGCTGATGGAGTTTCAATCTTCTCTCAAACAAGCTGAGGCAAACATAACAGTGTTACCAAATAATTAAAACACTGAGACACGCAATAATCTTGAAGATCCCAAAGAGCAAAATGCCTGCACACACCTCACATGAAGCAGGAGTGCAATGGGCAGAGCTCCTGGAAGGCTGACCCAGCAAACTGATCAGTGCACACCAGTCCTGGTTTGGAGGCTCATTGGAAGCACATTTGCGCTCTCAGGGCAGCAGTGGGCTGAGCAACCTCAGACAGCATCCCCATCACTGCTCCTCGTGGCTTTCATTTTGTGCTCCATTTCACAAGCAAGAGCTGCTGGATGATAAGGATTTGCAAAACAAACTGCAAGCCACACAGCGCTTTGCTTGGAACCTTTAAGTATGAAAATCCGTTCCAGGGCCCATCTCCCACTTGCTGAGATAAACTCAGCCTGAGCATGACATGTAAATCTCCTGCCAGAAAAGCAACCATCCCAAACTCCTATTTCCTTGACACAGGCAGCACCTGGTGCCCAGTAGCCCAGCTCTGCAGCCCTCACAATGCACATGGCACAAGCTCTGTCTGCACTGCAGGTGGGTGCCCAGGGCTGCAGGATGTGATGGGGCTCCTGCAGGCAGCATATCCTCCATCAGAGAGCAGATTCGCTGCTCAGCATTGATGGGCAATTCCCAAGCAGCAGCATTTCTTGGTATTTGGTTGAATATTTTTCCTCAGGAACATACGCTGTGTCACAGATACATATGCTTTAAAAATAATTATGGATAATATTTTTCACTATTTTCCCAACGCTCCTCATGGAGGAGCAGAAGCACTGTGCTCCTCTGTCAGCACAGCCAAACATTCTGCTGGGCACCCAGAGCTGCTCCCAGCTGCAGTGCCCTGCCCTGGGATGTGCCCCCCACCCCAGCTGCCCCTGGCTGGGGATGGGCAGGGTTCTGCCACAGCAGCACAGCTCTGGCCAGCGAGCACTACAGCAGCAGCACACACCTGTGCTGTGCAACACAATTGCTTTTCCATCCACAAGCAGAAAATAGTTCTTGTTTTACAGCCAGCAAACAGGGCAGAGCTGCCCCAGGAGAGCATCCCCCACATGCAGCAGTTCTCACAGGTTCTGCGATCTGGGCAGGACGATGCTGGTCCACAGCAGACCAGGGCAGCTCTGCCCTGCAATGCACAGCATCAGGCTGCGAGGCCAGAGCAGGGCTAATGACCATCTGTAACACTGCTCTGTCACTGCCAAGACGTGCTCACTAAGCACACCCTGGGGGAATAGTGCTGCTCCTGTGATGAAGGCACTGAGCTCGCCATCTAACACCACAACAAACCGCTTTACTCCAACACAGTCAGCTAAAGGCACAGTCAGTCAGGCTTCGTACAGTGAAGAAGTAAATGAGACAGGCCAAATACAACTGAGGGGAAATGCAGTGAGGGTCACTGCATGCACGAGACCACCTCTAGGATGGAGCTGTTTGCCCCAAGGTCCAACAGTGTTATTTTCAGAACAATAAAGCTCCAAAGGAGCTGGAAGTAATTCTGATAATGTCAAATTACCCCCTTTTACTTGCAGTCTTTACAGTTTTTAAAAAAGTGCATTGCTCTGCCCTGCCAATCTTCTGTGCTCTCTCTATATTTCTAATAGGTCTCATCTAATTAATTTAATTTCCTGGAATAATAACCTCCCAGGGACATAGAGCTAGATAATCCTTAACTCCTCATGAAGTCAGCTTCCTGTAGGGTTAGGGAGCAATTACAACTCATTAGTCATTCATCTTAGGAGGAGGCAATGGGGTTTTATAGTGATTGTTTGTCTAAGAGCATGGTGAGAATAAGCAAGAGTGTGTGGGTGTCTGTTAACAAAGTCTTTATGGGGAGATGGCACTGAGTGAGATGCTCGATGCACACAGGCACATGCAGCTCTTTGGTCCTCATCCCCAGGAGGCCCCCACCATCTGTGTGTAATGCCAACGTGTACAAGCAAAGTGCATCCTGTATAAAGTTATGCAGAGCTATGTTAAAACTAAGGAGTTTGCCAACTCTGTGCTCCTCATCAAGCATTACTTTCAGTTGAACAGGGAATAGTCAAACCAAAATCCTAACTAGACAGAAATTAACCTTTTCTGGACATACAACACAATGGCAACAGTAAAGGCTAAATGAGTGAAAGCCATTGACTGCTTCCTAAAACAAGTTCAGCAACACTGACCTGCATACTGGAAAGCTGACCACGTATCCACAAAACTTCATACTGTAAGAGAGAATTGAGGAGCTCCAAACAGTGGCATTACTGCTCTTCACATATAGCCCAAGTCTAGCTCAAATCACGTTCCTCACACTAGGTGGTGACCACAAAACTTAAAGAAAAGAATTCATTAGACACCAGGAGTAAAATGTGTCCTGCCTCACCTCCACCCCAAAGACGAGGGAAGCAGCAGTCGGTACCAGGAGGCACCACGAGGCCTCCTGTCAAGGAACCCAGAGCAGAGCTCAGAGCCAGGCGTCGCCACACACAGCACCAGGAGCTCAGCAACGTTCAGGGCAGGGAACAGACACCAAAGTGCATCTGGAATAAAGCAGCCATTTGGCTTCAATTAGATAATTTATTTTCCCTCTCTGATGCCCAGCTATCTTCAGAATTTACATTGGCAGACTTGATTGGAGCCTTTCACATTCTACTTTTGAACTATATGTTGTATATATTACAGTGCCATAAATTTGACATTTCAAATGGCAACAAATGGCGAGAAAATTGGCCCCTTGTGAATAATAGCCAGCAGCCTTTACATGTAATTATTTTGCCCAGAAATTTAATTTGCTAGACATAAAAGTTATGCTGAATGAGAGAGTGCTGGATAATGATCTTTAAGCTCAGGGAGCAGACAGTCGTTGCTACAGGCATTGAAAGACGTGCCGCTCTTCAAGCCATAACGCAAATTCCCTGTGGCTAGGAGCATTTCTGCAACAAATGTAGAGGATGCTTTATGATGAATTGCACTACTTAATTTGCAAAGGCTGTCCATATGTAAACTGCACCAGCACAAGCTCTGCACGGGTACTGCTCCTGGTACCCCAGGGTTGGCTCCGACCTGTGTCCACAGGAGACACCGAGGTGCCACCAGAACCACAGCTCCAGCACAGGAGCAGAGCCAGCAGCCCCAGCACAGGGAAACCACAGAGTCCTACAGCAGTGACAGCAAAAGAAACATCTGAGTCCGATATCAGTGCTGTTCTTCAACATACACAGCTGAGATTCAGGCAGCTACTGAAGATGTCCTGACAATTGTGTTTGCTGCTACCTTAAACATAACTACTGTTGGGAAAGAAAAGAATGGAGTGAAAGAAATAGAAAACAAAAGGTGAATCTAGTGCAGGGAACACAGTACTAAAATCACATCTACAAATCATACAGAATGTAGAATACCTGTTGCATCAGTGCAGCAGACACAATACAGAGGAGAATAACCATTAAATCTGTATTGATTCATCAAATATCTGCAGCCAGAGCTGGGACCTATTCCCAGCCCATTGCTCCCAGCTTTAGAAGATGTAAAAATACCATTTTACGCAGTACGTATGCACATTTAAAGATATATTCTGGCACATCAAGGACTGTGTACTGCAAGTAAACTACTCAATTAAGACTCATAAAAACTAATAACAGAGCTAAAGGAAATCTCTAAATCACATGAAATCAGCCAACAGTTACACACAACTCTCCAACCAAGTGTCTGTTTTGGTCCCAGGGAGCACACAATTGTCTGAAGGAGATAACTTGCAGTTAGGGCTCCTGAGTCACCCAAAGTAGCATTTGGACGTGGCTTTAATTTTTGGCACTTATTTGCTTTCTGTGGATTCAGAAAGATGAACACTTAAATGCATTGCAGGAACATTGGCTATGTGTAAAGCTGTGCCAGGGCAGACAGGCACACTGATGCAGGAAAATTCAGCAAAACCTGCCTACATCATCTCGTTGCTCTTTTGTCACTAAAAGCATTAATGTCACGCCAGACTTCAGTGACAGTAGCCAACATTTTAAGGCTAAACAGATTGTTTCTATCTCATACCTGTATTTCAGGCAGCGATGCACAACAGCTGTCTAAACCCTGGGTCATGCCACGTGATGCTGAGTGCTCGTAGTGTCCAGTGGCAGAGTGGGGCTCCTTAGAGTGCAGGTCACCCTTCCAGAGTGACATCCAGCTGGTTTCAGTAACAGACCAACACACTGAGCGCTCAGGCTGTCCAGGATTATTAGTTTTGGGTAACAGCAAGAGCTGACTGAATTTAAAGCAGATAGCATGCAAGAAATTTCATATAGTTTTCATCTTAATTTACTCCAGACGAAGCCTTTACATAGCTCTGACATTTAGTGGCTTAATCTAGGGAGAAGTTTCCTATCCCTTATCCTGTGTTCTCTTTTTTTCCCCTCAAGATTTAAGTGTTGATCAAGTCACTGCTGAAGTAGATTAACTCTTCTAGTCACTGGGGGAGAAGCAATCAATGTAGCATAATGTGAGCTGTCAGATAATCATACCTCGGGTCAGACCTGGATCCGACGCACTGAGCCACCTCCAGGAGCGAGGCCGGGCAGCAGCAGCACTGTCTGCTCATCTGGTGGGTGTGTGTTCATTAGCGTGGAGCCAAGGAAAAGCCTGGAGCATCTGGGGACAGGCAGAGAAAGTTATTTTAGCTGAGCAGTAAGAGCCCAGTCGTTAGCCATATCCGAACTGCCTTTCATCTCCTAGGAAACCTGGGGCTTGGATGAGCAGAGTACCTCAGTAGTTTTTTTCCAAGTTTGGATCGATTGCAGGGAGTTGCTCACTCTATCTTGACTTTAATAGGCTCTTTGGACTTGCACTTCTCTACCTCCCTGCTCCAATTATTTCCTTAATCACCCACATAGGGGAGTTTGCTATTCCCCTCAATGTTTATACAGTGTTCATTCATCCGGCATCCCATGATTTAACGCTAGTGACAAACATGAAACCTTTCGTTCTGTATACATTATTTTTGCCTGGCCTGATGTTTTCCACAGTATCTGCTAAGCGGGGTTTTGGCTGCCAGGAGGTGATGCAGGGCTGCTCCGTGCAGGGCTGCGCGATGCCGCCTCCCCTTCACAGTGTGATGGAACCCAGAGCAAGACAGCGCGTCTGCTGGAAGAGAAATAACACAGCCTTATTTCATGACAAGTCTACTGAGAGTCAGAGTATGAGTCTGGGTGCCATGTGATGTCCCATATAGCTTCTGGATTTGAGTTTACTCAGATGGGAACAGGTCAAGACACGAGCTGGCTGGTCTGCACCTACAAACCACAGCGACATCGATCTCCAACTGATCTTCCTTTATGAGGCAAAACCTTATAAAAGAACTCACAAACAAGCTCAGGCTCAGGGCAAAGCAATAAAAACTGATCCTTCTTAGGGCACTGTCCAAAATCATATGTGTAAACCAATGAATCTCAGAGCAATTTCCTTGGAAGCCTCATTGCTGCCTGCAGCCACCACAACCACCAGAGAGAGATACTTCATGAAAGAGGGAACAAAGCCTTCAGCAAGGCTTTCAGGTTTTCAGCTTTTAGGTAAAACCCCACATCTTTGCCTCTCCTTAATTTACTTCCTATAGATGCCTCCACTACTACAGCTCCTTTCTTCAAGTAATACAAACAGATAAACTTGGCATCATTAGGTTCAGAATTCCACCCTTTATTTCTTAAAATAGAGACAGATACCACTATGGTTTCTACAGGGCTGGCAGGGGGAGCTGATGCTTATTTTAGGTAACTTACATCACCCTAAGATACAGCCAAGGCAATTAGGAGAACAATTAGTGCCCTAACCTGATCTGGTCAGCCAGCTTTAGGGAACCGTCTACTTTTAACATCGTCTGCTTTCTGCCACAGGCTCCTCCACAGTGTGGAACCTCTTCCTTCATTGTACAGTCTCTTCTCAGGAAATTTTTCTTCCTTTTGAAAAGAAAAAGCCAGCCAAGATGAGAATCCTGGGTAAATACCCTGAAGAGCATGTATACATTTCTAGTGACTAACAGACCCTGAAATAAGAACTGCTGCAATAAATACCTTCTCTGACACATTTCTATCCAGAACAAATTTTATTTAATGGGAATTGTTCTAGTTAAACTAAGCTTAGCAAAGTACTTTCTCTAAAGATCCACAAAACACAGACAGAGAGAAACAAAGACAAATCATGGGAATATGCGTGATGCGTAGAAATAGGATGCTGAATGTAAGGCTGTATTGAGTCTTGTGGGACTCACAAGAACAATAAAGTTCTGATTTAATCAAAAAGATTAAATCCTGATGAATCCTGTTGTAAGGTATCAGAAATTACAGCTTAATATCATACTTAATTTTGCCATCTTTATCTTGGAAAAGCTCCTGCATGCATTGCACAGCCAGAGCCAACATCTCACCAAAGCTGCAAATCTCCATTAGATCCTCACCCACAGTTACCCAGAGCAGGCTCTGCACTTAGAGGAGATGAAACAAAAGTTCTTTAGGGGTATTTTAAGTACTTCTCTGCAGCAAGATAACTGCCTTGCCTCTTAGCATACACACTACAAGTTGTTATCTCTGATGATTTGTGTCTAAGAAAGAGCCTCTCTCTAAGTTTTTTTTAGCCCACACTGCAGACTGTTATTTCCACATTACCTCACTTACCTGCAGCCAACAATACGAGCAACAAGGCCCAGCTTCAGCTCAGAGCAGCAGGAAGGAGAGCTCCCACTGCAACCGCTCCTGCATTAGACTGCAGAGCTCCGTTCCCATCAGTGCGTGCTGCTACCCCTTAATGCAGGTGTTGAGCCAGGGCTCTTCCCCAGAGAGCTGCACTGCTCACAGTGTTCAGGAAAAGCAGGTGAGAACTTCTGCAGTTTTCTTTCCCCCACAGAATTCCAGTATTACATCCAACCGCACATCCCAGGTCCCCGAAAGGAGGCACAGTGCTCCTCAAGGCACACAGACTTCTGGGAGCAATGCTTCCTACCGAGAGCACAGAGCATCAGTGGAAGTCCACATTGGGCAGCTCTGCAAACACAGCCCCCACATGACGACTTCATGGGTCATCGCCACGAAGGAAACCAAATCCTTTAATAAAGCCAAAATCATTTTCAAATCAGTGTGTTCTACAGTTTAAATGGTGTGACACTTATTTACACAGGGAAGTAGCTGGTTATCTTAGAATATTAAAGCTTCTAATTAAATCTATTAATTAAGGATATTAACTCAATTCTGCATCCTAGAGCAGCAAACTAACATCCCCTACGGACCCAGGAGTTATCTCCTAACAACACAGAAGAGATTACCAGCCACAGCAGTGCTCCCTCCCTCCCCATCTGCTGGCTCACGTTCCTATCACACATCAACATTTTCAGTATAGTTCTCAGCAGTGGGGAACCACACGCTGATGAGAGAACCCACAGCCTCACTGTATTTCCCACCCTGTTGTATGTGTGATGCACAAGACCCCATTCAGAGTAACACCTGTTCAGTGTTTTACTTTAACATCAGAAGGGCCAGGTACATGCACTGCAGTGCACAAAGAGAAGAGTCTTGCTTAAGCATACATAAGCATTGAAATTCCTGTCATATATTTGTATATGCTTTGTATATTATATACATACTATGCCTTTAATATATTAAGTGTGAAGTATTAATCTCATAATCAAGGAACAAAATTACCTCAAAGTGGAAATGCTACAACATACTTCAAATGTGATGAAAATATGTTAACCCCAAAATCACCTTTACTATTGGCCAAAGCAGGGCAGACCAAGAAAAGATTGTGAAGATTGTGGCAACAAGAGGGACCTTAATTGCCATCCAACCACCTTTTTACTTCTAATGCATTATCTTGTGAATTTTTACAGCACATTAGAAGGCATTACAAAGCCAATTAGATCTTACATAAATTATTAAGTGAAACATTTACTCAATTAATTTTAACTCCTTCTCCTTTTTTAATTACCCATGAACACAACTGGATTGCCATGGCCACACGTGGCTAACCTGTTCTTCCAGCAAATTTCCTGAGCTCTCCTCTCATCACAGCTCAGCCCCCTCAGCTGGGAGCTCCCATAGCACACAGCTGCTCAGCATCACCCACAGTGCTCCCACTTGGGCCAAAGGAGTGCAGCTTTGGGGCACAACAGGAGCAAAATGGTGGTAGAGCAGCACGAGTGTGCTTGGAAGTGTTTGAAAGAAGACATAACTCAGACAGAAAAAAAAACACAGAAAAGATCAGATGCCAAAAGAACATTTTTTGTTTTCCACTTCATCAAATAATTGTGAACTCATTTAAAACAATAATCATCCATCTCACTGCTAAATGCTTTGCCCTCCAGTCATATGTTACAAAACATCAAATGTGAACTCCTTAAAGAAAAACCTCCTGCTCATTTGAAATGCCAGTCCCATGGACATCTGCACAGATATGGGCACATGGATCTCAGGCAGCTCATATTGCAGCCCTGCACTGCTGCCAACAGCCAAAGCCCCTGAGCTGTCAGCCACAGGTGGCAGAGTGCTTTGACTGTGAAATGCCACACAGGGCTCATGGCTCACTCCTGTTCATCACCTGCATGCAGGGTGGGGGCTGCAGGTGCTCTCCCCAGGGATGCAGGGCAGGGGCAGTGGTGCTCTGGGTGCACACAGGCACTGGCTGCAGCCCCACACTCACAGCACACTGTGACGTTGCCCCCTCCCTTCACAAAACTGCACGTTCAGAAGCAATTAAAAGCAAAGAGTCCTTCTGTGAGCAGAGAAGAATAACACTGATTTGTCATTTAGTTTTGAAACCAAGCAGAAATCTGCTTAAATCTGTGATAGTTAAGGATGCTAAAAATAGGATGTTTGCAGTCAGATGGACTGGAGTTGCATACTGTCCAGTTAGAGCAGCTGCAGCCAGGTCTTTGTGAGCCACATTGGCCAACAGGACCTGGGCTCCAAAGTTAATGCTCCTCCCAGGTGCTTCTGTGCTGGTTGTTACTGCTTTCTGCATGCAGGGCTTCACTGCTGCACTGAGAAATCACCACTAGAGTGTACTTTATAGGAGATGAAGACTAATTAGAAGAGAAAATAGATTGATATTGAAGCAACAGAAGGCTCTCATTATCCCAAGAAATCTGAAGTTGGTGAGTTAAACACGCTCTGTGCTCCTGCTGGTTGTTCCTCTCCATCTACTTTGGAATGCCTTCCTGGGTCAAGTGACAGCACAGGCAGAGAGTGAGGGTAATGGGAGCAGTGCATTTGCTCCAGATGACTGCAAACCAGACACTGTCAGCCTGGGCTCAGCACAAGGAGAGTGCCAGAGTGAGAGGCAGAGAGCACTCCTGGATCACACAGGCTGTGATGGCCCTTTGAGGCAGACGCTGTGAGCCCCTGGGTGGGCATTTGCCCCCACTGGCCAGTGGGCTCAGCTCTAAAGGTACACCACAGCTGCTGACCCAGCTGGAGCTGCTTCCATGCAAAGCATGACATTCTTTATGGAAGGATGACTTTGTTCCCTTCTATTTGTTTTGTTTTCAGGAAACAGCACAGTTATTACCAAAATAAGTTCAGGCTTTAAAAAAAACATCCATGTTAAAGAGCTCCTCTCTCTCCTTCAGACTCTCTAGCAGCCACGCTTCAGGGCAGCAAATCAAAATATAATTCTCTGTGAAACTAGTTATGGGCTGTTAGTTATTGGTTAATGGGCTGAATTAGCCTCCATGAGTGATTAGCCCCATCTGATTTCATCATAAGCCTTCGGCCACATAAACCTGCTTAGAGGAGATAGGTCCGTTCCTGAATACTGGTTACTGTGAGCTCAGGCAGTGCTAACTGTGTCTTAGCTCAGCCAGCCAGCTTTGCAGGGCATTTCCTTCACTGGAGAGCACCAGGAGCTGCCAGAGCACCCATAGGGATAGCAGAAAGGCCTCAGAACTCCATGGATATTCTCAGGAAAAAAATGAATATTAATACTAAGCATTGAGACAAACAGCTACGCCACGTTTAAAGGATGCTCTGTTTACTCTACGGATTTTTAATTATAAAATCAATGCAGTGTTAATGATTTCAAGCATTACTTTGGCTCACTGGGAAATCCAAACTTTTTTAGGCTGCAGCATAAATTCCTAAGTTGCTCAGTTTGACCAATTTGTCAAGACAATTTCCATTAGTAAATATGAATATTTAATGAAAGGGAAAACTGACATGAGCAACTTCACTTAAGCGACTAATGACTTACTGGAAAACAAGAGATACATTAATGTGCCGCTTGATTAGAAGTATCTGCAGAGTACAACAATCCAAGTATCAGCAAAATCCTCCCTTGCCCTTCCTGTCTCAAAGCACCCAGGCCTCTGAGCAATGGCAATTTGCTCTCACAGAAGCAAGCTGGCACCAGCACTGCACACAACCCGCTGACACTCTCCCATCCAGAAAGGTCTGCGGGGTCTGGGGGCTTTTTCAGCTCAGATTGCAAAGCAGGCTGTGTGAGACCAGAGAGCACCCGGCCGATGCATACACATTGCATCTGCAACCAGTCTGATGAATTCAGATGGAAGGCTGATAAATGATGAGCAGCTACACCACTCCAGGAAGAAGCCCACTCTGTGCAGTGGGAGCTCTCTTCCCACTGACCTCCCTCTGCCACAAATCTCTTCTGACAGGCACTCACAATTACTAAAGTGAAAAGCTGTTTCCTTTCGTCACTATCCCCATAAAACACACTGACTCTCTTAATTACATGCTCAGTTGTTTTCCAAAGGCTCTACCCATGCATGTAGGCAATAATTCAAGCTCCGAGGCAAGGCACCATGTAACAGAGCAAGAGCAGCACAGGCAGATGGAAACAAATGTCACAGAGCACAGCAGGAGGGGGTCCAGCAGGTTCCCAGCTCCCAGAGCATCTCCTGCACCCCTGGGACATCAGTCACGGAGCCCTGGGGGTCAGCTAGGGGCTGCAGATGCCCATCACCACTCAGAGCCCCAGCCAACATCATCACACACAGCCTGAGCTGGCCGACCAGCCTGCGGGCCTGGCAACAGGAGAACACACCAGCTTCCTATGATCCACAGCCCCCAGCATCTCCTCCTGCAGCCTCTCGAGGCACTGAGCCACTGCTGGCAGCAGTCAGAGGTGTGCAGCACTCTGCAGAGGTCTGTGTGGCTGTGCACCCCAGCAGGCCAGCCCAGTGAACCATGGGCACCATGGTCCCAGCTCTGCTTCTCCCCTGATCTCTCTGCAGCACTACTGGTGTACCCACAGCACAGTGCCATGTTTGGCAGAGCGTCAGCAATGCTGTGCGACTGTTCCCTGCAGCTGTCTGCTTGCAAGCCCCCAAACATCCCACAGGGCTGAAACCCTCTCAGTTTCATACAGTATGGTTTGGGGGTTATTCTCTTCCAAGCATAAACAAAATTCAGCCAGTTGAAGTTGTGTTGAATGACACTACTCCTTTCAAAGAGGAGAAAGCTCTTTCACTCCCCAGAGGCTGTGCCAATTTGACACCCAGCACCAGCACAATCCCCACTGGTGCCTGCCCATGGTGCAGGAACTCAAGTTAGTTAGTCTCAAGTTAGTGGGCGTCAATTCACCATCAAAGAGTTAGCTCAGGTCTGAACTGACCTCCCACCTATCCTCTGATCCTCTGTGGGGACGAATGTGTGAGACCTTCACACACACACACACTTATGGCACATGAAGTTGATCACAGTTACAATTAACAAAGCAGAAATACTATGTCAGAAATTATCAAAATTCTACACTGTGTCAATTTTCACTTCTAAATATAGCAGTTCAAGCCCACTCTGTTACTTTTTACATCAGTTAAATAAGAAAAAAGCAGTCAGAACACAAACACGCAGCAGTGCCTTCATTTTGCCCTGGGATGGAGCCCTGTGCCAGTCCAACACCTCACAGCTGTCTGATGGAGAGCCAAAATGAACTCAGACACTGCACATGTCCCCATGCAGTGGGTGAGTCCCCCATCCCAGAGCTGGGAGCCTCAGGCAGTGCGGGGCACACTGCCATGCCAGCTGTGTGGGAGCAGCCTGGGGTCACAACGTGATCAGAATGTCAGTGCCAAGAAAGGCAGCAATCGATCCATTCTATACGAGTGGGATGAGAGCTGTTAGCTGGCGCTCACCCAGGGTGAAATATTTTTGTCTGGTTAAAGGAATGCTTGACTGAACTAAAAATCTTAATAGATAATCGCAGCTGAACGTTTTTGTACAGTAATTCAGGAACATCAAAAGCATGCTAGCCAACCCAATTTTACATGAATTTGATATGGATTTACTCATGGCAGAGTTTGTTTGAAGTCTGCAACAAGACACCTTCATACTCTCTCACCCCAAAGCATCCTTCTTCTGTATTTCATGGTAGATTTGCAAAAAAGAAAGAAAAAAGAAAAAAGAAAAAAAAAAAAACATGAACAAAACAAAACCAAACCGAATAGGAAAAAGTAAGAAGCTATTAAAAATGATTCATCTGCAAGGCACAACAAATATATATATATATATATTTATATCTTGTTTTCCATATACTGCCTTTGGTCTCCAGTGTTTATGAATCCTCACCCCAGCTGACTTCTAACTGCCCTGATAACCTGTGTGTTCATTGCAGCAGAGCTCAGCAGTAGCTGCACTGAAGGAAGAGGAAACAGAAAACATTCCCCAGTTCCATGCAGAAGATGAAAGTGAAGAAATGTTTTCCCATGTTATTTCACAAAGATCCATGTCCACATTTCCTACCAATCTAGCAGCCTGACACGTTTTCTTCCTTATCACTCAACACCCAGCACAGAAAAGGTTTACTTCTACATACATTACTGGGTTCAACTTAAACCTTTCACCTTCCTGAAGGCACAGCTAGCAGCAGAAAGAAAGCACATACACATTCACATATTAACAGAGAAAAAGAAAGAAAAACAAAATAAAACCTTTTTCCTTCTGCTACCATTGCACCTGCGGAGTCCTGACAACATTCTGTTCTCTAAATTAACTCGAGGGTAATTCTGTAAGGAGCGAGGAATGAAAAGGAAGCAGCTTCCCTAGAGCACACAGTCACAGCTCACCAACGTCTTTCATCCTTAGAGAGAAATGTGGGTTGGTTTGGGATGGGCACAGGCTGGGAGAGCTGCCTGGGTACGTGGCAGGGAGCGCTCCCTCAGCCTCAGTATGGGTTTGGTTGGTTTCTCTGGTTTGTGTTTCTCTCCCTGATAACTGAGAAATCAACATGAAAGAAACCTGTTGGACAAGCCACCAGAAAAGGACAGCCCTTCCCAATAGCCTCAATGCCTTGCAGCAGCAAGATGGATTCCTACCTTCACCTGTCCCTCTGCTTGCTGGTACGTGTGCAACAGCATCAGGATCAACGTAACGAAAAGATGTCACAAGAAGAAGGATGCTCACCCACCTCTGAAGATCTAGGCTTGTAAAAAAAATCTCCACAAAGGAGAGATCTCCAACAAGAGAACCTTCCTTGGTGGCATTCAGCCCTTAAATGAGGCCTAAGAGGGGCAGAGCCTGGCTCTTACCTTCACCTTCTGCTGATTACCTTCACCTGTGCTCTCAGGGCTGACCGGGTCTTTTCTCCAGGTGCTCAATCAGTGTTTCAGGCCACGACTCTCCAGTTCACATACACATGTGGACCAGCAGCCCTCCTGCCCTCTCTTAATTTCCCTCCTAAAAACACATTCTGAAATACAGACTTCTGCAATGTTGGCACCACGGCTCTGCTAAAATGCAGAGAAGACACTGGGGAAAGCTACAGGAGCTGCCAGTTGTGTGATCCTGCTCACATCTGCAGCCACTCCACCACCTGCTGCTCGTGGATTGACTCCAGGTCCTGCATAGCTGCATGTCGGTGATGCCCTCGATGCACTTCCTGGGAGTTGTGTGGGCAGATGGAAACTGGGATACACGGCATTCAAAAATAGCACATTGGCGCAAACCCAGACTCCTTATTTTAAGCCTTTGATCACCAGAAGTTTACAAGGTACAGCGTGGAAGTACTACTTCAAATAAATTCAACCCCTTCATTATTGACTCTTGCTACCAGGAATGAGGGATCTATTTTTGATTAGAAAGAAATCAGCTGACCTTATGTTCAAAGGGAAGGGAGGATAAAGCTCATGCCTGTTTCTTTGCCTGTGGGCAGGAGGTGACAGAATTGCTGAGGGCAGCAGGGTCCTGGCAGCACCATGCTGACCTCACCACGCTCTGTCCACACACTGGAGGAGCTCAGCTCTGCGCTCCCTGCCATACTTCAGTCTCCCACTGTTTTGTCCCCTCCAGCAGCCCATGCTCACCCCCTGCTGCCACCCAGAGCAGCCCCACAGAGCCATCCCAAGCCCTGGCCCTGCAGACCAGCCTCCCACCTCTAACAGCAGCTTTTCACGCTCGCATTTTCACCACGGGGCTGCAAAGCATCAGTCAACCCAAATAAATGTTAACTCTGCTCCTCTGGGTTATTTCACAAACAAGCCTGTTTTATGAATGCTAGAAATAAAGAGAAACTTCATGGCTCTCCCAGGACTGCAGTCTGGCACATCTGAGCAGAACCACCAACTCTCGTAGCTGCACTGTTCGCTTCCATAGTTAACCCATGGATGTTTAAATCTTGGGTCAAACTGCAAGGACAGAGCTGCTCAGAATCATAAAACCAAGTCCTGATTAATAAACCCAGATGCAGGGTGGTTTTAATATCAGTTCTCACCTCCTTCTTAGCAAGGTGGTTATGAGAGAGGTGGAAGGGGGGAAAATAGGAAAACCTGCATCCTCAGAACTGCACTCAGAGGACCAACGCTGCGTGCCAATCCCCGACTTTGCAGCAGAGTATCTTTCCTGTTACACATCACACACTCTGTGTAACCTCAGGTCACTGATTTCTTAACAGCAAGCTCTGCTGGTAGGGAGAAAAAGGCGGAGGGTGGCACAGAAACCCCTTCAGCATTGAGTGATGCATTCAGCCAGCCAAAATGGGAATGAAAATGAGTCTGGTTGGGAGGAGGGAGCAGAAATAATAGCAGAGCATCTCGTGTCAAATGCAGAAACCATATTTATAGTTTCTGAGAAAAGAGCAAAGGAGCAAGCACACAGGAGTACATAACTCACTGCTGGAATTAGCCCCTTCAGCAGGTAAGTGATGGAGACAACTGGAGCTGCTTCTCCCCCTGTACATCCCCCCCTTTCTTTTTATATGAAGAAAAAGCTCCTTGTCTCAGGAACCATGCAAGAAAAGACAGTTCAGGCTGGAAAACTGATAAATATTCCTGTATTTCTGCAAAGCGCCAGCGGCCTCACTCAGTGTTGTTGTAAGTCGGCACGCATGGGTGGACAGCAGTGAATCAAAGTGCCCCCGGCGCGCAGTTAGCAGTCACCCCATGCCGTGCCTCCTGCTGCAGCCATTTGTGCAGCCACGGTATTAAAAATGTGTTTCCTGGACCCACTTTACACTGAATGCCCTGGAGACAACTGAATTAGTGGAAATGCAGGCTGCTGTTGTCATACCATAAGTAGTTCAGGATGGAGTTGCCTGACTGCGTTTCCCCAGTGAGCTCTTTACATCTATCTGAGCTGATTGATTTTCAGTCAGTTTTCTGTGGGATGAGTTCAGATTCCCCAGGCTCAGGTATGTGGAAAGAACATGTAAGTTAATTCACTAAACTACACAGTAAATCCAGCCACAGTCTCTTCAGGAAATGCAATGTATGTAATGAAGACTAAATGGACTTTGTTCTGCTTACTAAAATTGTTTTCAGAGACATGCCCTATCCGCAGACCCAGATTTATGAGTGTGCTGGGGGCAGCACAGCCATCACCACAAAACCAAGGAAGCTGGAAACAAAACCAAAGGAAAGGAGGAAGATGGAGGGCAGAGGGGTCATGGGAGGAGGCATATAAGATCAGTAGGGAACAGAATCACAGAACCGTTAAGGTTGGCGAAGACCTCTCAGATCCCCAGCCCACCATGCCCACCAACCACATCCCTCAGTGGTGCCACATCCCCACATTCTGAACACCCCCTGGACTCCTTTGCTCCCCGGGTGGCTGTGCCAGCACTGACTGCTCTTTGGAGAAGCAGCTTTTCCTAAGAACCTCCTCAAAGCTCCAAGTGTTCGTTTTCCGTGCCAGTTTTATTTTTCCTTGTCCTTTTTCCATGGACTACAGCAGCATTACCCCCAAACCCATAGATAGCACCTGGTGTGTTATACGCCTGCTGTAGGCCATGATGAAACGAACACCTTGCCATGGGTACAATCACCGCTTATATACCCAGCTGATGTGGATGCTGCTATCTGCTGGCTGCTTTCTTTGCTACCCTACCTGCATGTCACAGATGTACAGCAGTGTCCAAGGCTGAGACCTTCTTGTGCAGCGGCAATGGGACATCCAGCTGCAGATGGGGCAGTAATGATTTTTAGAATTCTTTACCCAGATCTGCTTAAAGTTGTTTGTGTTTTGAAGAGTCATTTCTGTAACCACGTCAAGTTTTCTTCCAAATCCATTCCCCACAGAATCAACAAAATAACCAAGTCCTTACAGTATTTCAGAGTTCCCTCCAGTTCTCTGAGTCACAGTCAAAATTCTGTTTGGGGTGCTTGTTTGGAGATATTTTATTATCATGGAACGATAGAATTAAAATAGATATCTGTTTATTTTCTGATCGGAGAGCTTACTGCCGCTGTCCTTTATTTTTCATTCTGAACTTCATTTTTCAGTACATTTTTGAGCAGCCTGGTCTGGAGGGGGGAGGTGTCCTTGCCTATAGCAGGAGGTTGGAACTACATGATCTTAAAGGTCCCTTCCAACCCAAACCATTCCATGATTCTGTGATTTTCCTCTGGAGCAATCACTCACAGTGACAGTACAAGCAGGATGCTTAGATGATGCCTTTTCAGCTCAAGGCCTATATTTGGGAGGGTATAAATCCCTAAAAACTAATGAAATATTCCAGACTGCCCAAGGCAAAGCGTGTGCCGGATCAGAACAGTCCCCCTGCACGGATTATAAATACGCCCCGTGCATCAAGTTTGGACAAACTCCCTTCCCCCACTCCACCCACTTTTTGACACAAAATAAGATAGATAAAATGGAAAAATAGCTTTGAGCATCCTCGGAAATTTAATCTAGTAATGGAAGAGCTGCGCAGTGCTGCTCTCCTGGCAGCCTCGTCAGCTGCAGCGCAGATTAGCAGAGCTCAGCCCTGGGCCGGCAGCACCTTATCGCAGAGCCTTTGTCTGCTGCGCTGCACTGCCTCTGCCCACACGGCGGCTGGAGCAGATGTGTGCAGTGCGTTCAGGCAGGAGCTGCGAGGAGCACGGGGAGGTGGGAACGAGCCCTGTGGGATTCAAAGCAAGACGGTAATGATTATATCACCAGAAAACAGATGCTGGGAAATCTAACGCTGCTCCATCACAGCAGCAACCAGATCCAAACCCAAATCAGTGTGGGGAGGATGCGTGCTTGCGTGATGAAATACTGGGACTCACTGTACATATATACCCACCCACATGCTTCAATTTAATGGGTACAAGTAAAGCTTTCTCTTCCATTAATTTGCACGATAAACATCTTCAATAATTGTAGACTGTGCTCACACTGATCATCCGCCTGCAGCCAACAGACTTCATGCAGAGTTCCTGACAGACTTCAGACTGAGCAGGGCTGGGTCACATACTTGGGTTAAAAGCACCCTTACCATACACTCTGGTGCTACAACAACATAATCAGTTCCAAGTCTTTCTTCTCAATGGGCAGAACAGCATCTAACTCAGCTGTGTCTCCCTGTGATACTGATCCCTTGCCTTTGTGGATCCCTCAGTCAGGCTGTTGTTATTTCCACTTTTGTGAAAAAAAACCCTACTGTTTCTTTTCTTTCTTGCACCACATCCCCAGCACAACTGTCTCACCACACACAGATCAGCCAACATGCAGACGGGTTCTTACAATCCAGACACCCTCCTCCTCCCCTGTCACTCTCCTCAATTGCCCTGAAGCAATCATTTATTTCAAGACTATTAACTTTCTGCCACGGTAGCAGCCCCACACAATTCCGAATGCTCTGTGCAAATGTTCCTCTATTAATGAAATTAAACATCAGAGACACACACTGTCAGGATAAATTGATACGGTGAGCTCTTCTTTAGCCCAAATCTGATAAATCACGTGCATCACTTAGAAGAAGATTTGTAAGGGTTTATTAAGAGGCGCAGACACTTTTCAAATCCCAGGCTCTGATCCAATGAGGTTGAAAGTAGCACCCCATTAAAATTAATTGGAAGAGCTGAAGCATTTCTTGATGACTTCATTTCATACTTAAATATACATAAAGACAACTGGACTGGGGTGACTTCTGGCCACATATATAAAATACAAAAATTATTGTGTATACATATGGAATGAAATGATTTTTATACTTGGCCAGCACCTATACAGAGGGCTATGGCTACCCTATGCACCTCAGAATTCAACAAGGTTTGGAGAGGCTGTGGATAGCAGCAATTAAAGTTTAGTTTTGTTTTATTGTTCTGCAGGAATTTGGTTTACTTTATTTTTTAAGTGTTTTCTCCTGGTGAAAAGAGATTCTCTGTAAGGCTCGTTCTCTCCTTGGAGCTGGGGTAGGACATCAAACTGAGGGTGTTGGGGGGATGCCTTCAACAAAATAAATCAAAATGTAAAACAAAAACCATTTGTTCTCAAGTTTCTAAAATGGAGTTCAAGAAATGGACTGTAACATTTTCACAGTGTGCTGCAGAAGTGGAGTCTGGAGGCGGAATTTGCTTTTGCAGCGCTGACCGCCTGCAGAAGCCAACCCCAGCAGCAGCCAAGGCCATTATCTTTGCAGAGCAAGTCATCACATAGGAATACAGGAGAGAAAATAGGCAGCAACATCCAGGCAATAAATTCACCTACTTAATTCAATGCAAAGCTCCTTTTCTTGACCCAAAACTTTCAGCTGGAGACGCATCTTACATAAACGTTTTCCCTGCTATCATCAGTGTTCTTTTAGGGACTCGAGAGATTTCATGTATTTTAAATATTGCAGAAAATAGTATTATAAAGATTTTATAAATGTGGCACTTAAGCATGCAGCTCACCTATACAAAATGCAACAAATGTGAGCGTAGGTGCTTTAGAGGTCTGCACTGGCATTTCAGATACAGAGAGAAAAAATAGAGCTCAGGGTATCTCAGACTCTCTCCTTCAGGGCTCCCACACACATCCATTGATGTGTTCAGGATCACTTCCCTTTGGAAAGTGCTGTTTCGTTAAGAGCACAGTTCCCCAGAAATGCTCATTAGAACCAGCAGGGTTCAGAGATCAAGATCTGGGTGTAATTGTCATTCACTCGCAGCATCTCCAAAGCAGCTCTCCATTTCTCACAAGCAGTGGGAAAAGTTCACGGGTTGACCTCTGAGTATTATTGCCTACTCCATTAAGAAAAGGGCTCCAAACCATTAACAAAAGGCAGCAGAGGGAGACTGGATGGGGATGCTGGCAGAGGAGAGCGGCAGGTCCTGGGGAGGGGGGAGGAGAGTTCAGATAATCAGGGAGGTAGATCCGAGGCACTATTAAAAGAACAGAACTAAGTGTGGAAATGGATCTCTTACTGTTTCAGGGCTTGCCAGCAACAGGAGGACTTCTGGGATTGCCTGTGATGGCAAATTCCTTCCCCAAAGCGAATACAACAATTAAAAGCCTCCAAACCCACATTGGAGCTTGCAGAAGACATCATACAGCCTCAGCCTAAACATGATTCAAGGCAGCAGTCCCTGAACACCGCCTGCATAGAGTCCAAATTCAATCTGCCACCTCTTTAAGGCAGAGCATCTCACAGCAATTATTTAATTGCAACTTCCCCAGAACTCACCAGTCAAGCACAAAAGGGAATAAACACCCAGTTTCAGCACAGGATGAGCTGTGGATCTCTGAGAGCTGGCTGGAAGAGGCTGGGGTCTCTTAGTGCATGCATCCACTTTGAGCCTCCGCCTGCAGCCCTCTGCAGGCACCTCACACACCAGGTCTCCTCCTCCACAGCCAGCACAAGGCAGCAAGCTCCCCACAGCCCTTTTCCCCACTGGAGCACTCCCTCCACACAGGGCTATGCATGTGAGCACTTCAAACGCACAGCACGCAGTCCAGCACTCACATAAGCCATGCCCCTGCCAGCCCACAAGTGGCTATGGGCACTCTGGGGGCTGTCCCTGCCCCAGGCTCATTGTGGTTTCAGTGTCATGCACATCTTCGAAAAAAGACTAACTTCAGCATCCGTGTGTTGCTTAGAGTCTCCTTGGCAATTCATTTCCCCATTTTTCAATGAAATTCATGAAAAGCTCTGCAAAGAATGATATTTTCCCCCTTGCAACTCAAAATTCAACACACAGCTCCCTCCTGGATGGATCTGTTTGGATGCAGGCCAGACTGGCACATCATTCCAGATCCACTTCCAAGACATTTTTTTGGGGCACACCAGTACTGCCACAACCCACCATCAGGCCTGCATCCACCAGGCCCACATGTCCATGGCCAGCACCTGGCACCCAATGGTCAGCACACAGCAGCCAACCATGAAGCACAGGAGCCCCGGGGAGCAGCCTGCACGTGGGCCTGAGCCTGGTGCTGGGGTGCGAAGGAATGCAACCTAAAAACACGGGGTTGTGGTTAAAAGCAGCTGGAACTACAGAACAGATCCTTAACATTGCACAAACTGTTTTCTCTAGTGTGAGGTCTAAAAGGAAAACACCACGTCATTATAACACCTCCCAAGGGAAAGAATGCAGTGCATCCCAGGTCGAACTAAATTTGCTTCATTTGTTTGCCTGCGAGTTTGTGTACAAAAGGTGGCAGTCATTCTTTGCAAAGGAGCAGCAAAATAGAGGATAAGTGACAGGGAGCACTATCAGCGATTTCTGCAACCCCCCAATTTTCACTCAAACAAAAGAAACAGCAAACAAGGCACAGCCCCGGCTGCCACAATGGCTCCACGTGAGTCCCCATTTGCTGTGGGGAATGGTGTTTATTTCTGCAGGGAGCACATATGTTCCTGACGATGAAAACCTGGATACTGGCACACCACCATTCATTCTTCTCCCATCCGCAATATTTGGACTTCTTACCAAAAGCCCTTCTCTGTTAGGTCTTGGGAAGGGGGTTCATTTCATTTTTTCCTCATTGAACGTCACGTTCCCCCCCTCAAAAGACAAAAGATTAATTAAAACTGCATTGATTTCCCATTGCCTATGTTAGCTCCTCTTTGATCTGCAAGCCTAACGAAGTGTTTCTGGCATACAATGAAATACTGTCAGTTAAATTCAGATGAGAGTTTGCAAACAGTGTCTTACTTAATTGTAATCAATATGCTTGCATAGGAAAATATTAGAGTTGGCATAGAATTTCAATAGGAGTGAAAACTCCATTGAAAAAAGGAGTAAAATAGACCATCTTGATTGGAAGTCTGTCAGCCCACCCATCCATGAGGTACTTCCTGCTCGGTTATGGAAACACCATCACTACATGGAGCCCAAGAAAAACGATGCTGGACCACATTTAAGCAGCTGCCCTTCGAGCCAGGCAGCTCCTTCCCTCTGAGGTTGTGTATTTTTCACCTATTCTGCCTCGGTTCAGTGACAGCCCCGTGGAGGGCACGGCTCCAAGCCCTGTGCTTCCCACCTCAGGCTGCTTCGCTTCCTCCTCCTGCTGCCCACACCACCACCAGCAGTGCCTACAGCCACTCCCTGCAGCCCTGCACTGCTCTTCCAGCACTAAATAAATGCAGTATTAATACTTCATTGTAGCACTCAAACTCTGCCGTGTCAGCGCTGCAACCTGAATGCGTCTGGTGTAGAAAGAGATACTACCATGACAATATAGGAAACAATACATGCATAGACATGTTCTGTAGTTAAAAACCATTAAAGAAATGAAAATTCTAATTTGGGATTCATTTAAAATTTGTTTTCAAAGGAAAAAAATAATGATTACTTATTCTATACCTCAGCTGTCAGTGCTTTTGGAAAGTGAGCATGAAAGCAACAGGAATATGGTGAAGCTGATGTGTGATTTTTAATATGAAAGTACTTCAGGGAACCATTTTCCTGCTGTATACTGCAGCTTTGGCTGTGGTATTCTGCAATTAATTCCAGGTTTTTTTAAATTTCTTTACACGTCCTTGTTCAGCAAATTATAGTATTTTGATTTGTCAACAGGATCTACGCTATGCAGAGATCTGCTATGCTGAGTCTAACATTTCTTTCATACAGTACAGATCAGGTCTGCAGGCACTCCACAACACAAGGAAAGCACTGTAAGGACACAGATCATATTAAATATGTGCAGTTCCATGGCCCCATAAATAGATCCTGATCTTGGTGCAAGTGTGAAAGCCAACCTCAAATATCTGTTCCCTGGTGAGAGCAATGACCCATGGAAAGCAGTGTGGGTTTGGAGTTTTGGTGGTGTTTGGCTCTTTGGTTGTTTCATTTCCCCCCAGGCTCCCCGCGCTGTGCAATTTAATGCCTGCGCTGTGAGAGGAGTACTATTTGCATAGGATTTGTCCCTATTTGAGCAGTGTCCTTTGCTTGACAAATGTCCTTTTCCCTTCTTTAGGAGCTCCCCTTCACTTTCCCACCTCAGAAATAGGCTCTCAGGTTTTCCTCCTCAGTGCATGGCACCGTCTCCTCATTCCACCAAAGTTTCTGGAGCCTCACAGAGGACGCACACCAGGAACGTCACAGTCTCACCTTTTTGTACTCACTGAATATTTAAGGGATTTTTGCTCCCTTAAAATAAATCTTTTCCATTCAGAAGGACAGAGGGCTGCTGTTTCCATAACAACCACTCCTCAGAAAATTTTCTTTTGGTAAACACCATGGAATTAACTGTATAGTTTTAACATTTAGTCATATTCTGCTAGACGTGGACAAAAAACGGTAAACTTTAGTTCACCTTTCATCTCTATCATCTGTCTCACTGACCAAAATACAGCTCCTCTCAAACTGAACGGTAGCAGAAAAGCACCTGTGAACTCATTCATTATGCTGTTAAGCGAGCTGATAGGCATCACTGGAAAAGAAATAAGACTGAAAATTGCTGAAGCATCTTCCATCACAGCAATTTCCACAAGGTTAGAAGAAGTCATATTGGATAAAATCTTGGAAGCGCAAAGGCAGCGGCCTGGGAAATAAATGCAAATGGGCATTCTCCATCTGCTGTTAGGTGCGGACAAACTGGAACTGAGTGAACCTGGTGGAAACCCCAAAATCAAGGTGTGCTTCTCCTATCTGAGTATCACAGGAGAGCAGGAGGTGGGGGCTGGCACCCGTGCAGGAGGCGTGAAACACATCTACATGCATCATGGCACAGGTAACAAACCACCCCAGCCATCCCTCTGGGAGCTCTTACTCAATAGCTGCAGGAACTGAACCCAGGGTGCTGCAGCAGACACGTGGTGCTCCCATACTGCCAGGCAGTGCCCCTGCCAGGCCCCGAGGACGTCAGGCAGCAGTGAGCCATCTCCATCCCCTCTACTGCTCATCCCACCCTCACACTGCCAGTGCCCCATAGGTCGCATTTGGTTCAGGAACAAAAAGAGTTTAAAAAGTTAAATACTTCTTTGAGGTCTGTCCAGTTTACTTGTAACGTTTGAGTCTTTGTACGGGCTCATCTATGCATATTCCATTAAAAAACCCATTGCCAGAAATGCTTGCATATGAGGGAAATCTCTGTTACAGCTGAGCTACAACGCCAGACGTGGGAGCACAGCCCACTCACACCAAACACTGCACTCACTGATGTGCCCACTGCTGGGGAGCACCTGCACTGCTGATCAGATCAACACTGCTTGGATTTCATATTAAGTCCCCCCGTACAGATGAACTATGTAATTGGAATTCACACTGTAAAAGTTCCAGACAACACTCAGGTTTCACCAGCTACAACTGAAAAAACCTTGAGATTGATCTTGAAGGTGCTTTCTGCCATGAGCATTAGACCTTACATTTCCTCCCGTTTTTAATAAGAGCTCAGCAGAAAACATAATACATGAAGTGGGCAGAATGTATTTACTGTATGCAAATCAGTGTGCGTGAGCTTTATTACAATTCATTGCTATGCTATTCTGTGTTTCTACTGCAAAAAAGCCTTTGGCTTCAGCCTCAGAGAGGTTGAAGACAGAACCTCCCTCCTCCACAAGTGGAGAGAGTACCGTATAATGACTTGAGAGTATCATATAATGACCTGAGAAGAAAGAATACTACAATTCATCCATTTTTTTAACCTCTCAGGATAATAAACATTCAGGTCTTACCTGCAATCTCAATTAAAAAGTCTTTTGGGAAGCTTCTGATAAACAGAATATTTTGTAAAGGCTGTTTCTTAGAGAACCTACAGCACAGCTGCAGTTGTGCCAGAACATCACCAAACTTATCCTGCACCACTGGGAGCATGGATGCTCCAATCTACACACAGCTGCCTGAACTGCTGCACTGTGTCAGAAAAAAGGAGCAGAGGAGAAAGAATTTGAGAGGTAGATATCAAAACATGCAGTGAAAGAAATGCAGTGAGGCAATTAGTCTCTCTGAGGTTAAAAGTTACAGAAATATTGTTATGGCAAACACTCATAGACTGTAAAAGAAGATTAAAGGATGCACCCATTATGCAGAAAGCAATCAAAAGGAAGAACAGAAGCTGCCGTAAGAGCCAGTTCTGTCACACAGCTCTGGAGTACAGCTCCGAGGAGCACCCATCATATCACAGCACACAGTGTCAGCTCTCACAGCTCTCCTTGGGGTCTTGGCTGTGTATCTCACTCACATCCCAACAGATCCTTCGTTTCCAACAGGTCCTTTCCAACCCTCATTCACCTGTTTAAGCCCCACGCTCCCTTGTTGCTGTTTCCCAAACCAGAGCACGGCAGTGCTACCACAGCTCCTGGAGTGGAGGGCAGCACCTGAGGGCGCCCAGTGTTCACAGAGCTCAGTGGTGACACGAGGAGGGGTGGTGACACGAGGGCTGCTCTGCCTCCTCACCAGCACTGCAGGTCCCAGCAGAAGAGCGCTGCCATTTGCACAGTTGCATGTCCTTCCCCACACAGGAAGGCACAAACAAGCAGCTCTCCTGGCCGCATCCCCAAGTGGAAAATCCACTCTGGAATTACATGGAAACAAGAACTGACTATTTTCTGAACTTTCTGCTGCAGCTTCTCCTTCAAAACACTCAGAGCACTTTCCACATCAAAGGCAAGAGGCTGATCTGGCTGCGTTCGACATGGCCAGGGCTTTTTTCTTTTAACAAGTGGCACAGAGAGGATGGGGAATATGGTGCAATCAAGGAAATACCAACACAATGGGCTCCTCAGTGAGAGCTGCTGGCATGCAGTGATACCTCATGGCATCTGCAAAGTAATAAGCACTGGAAAGAGTTGCTCCAGCTAAGAAAAATGTAAATTGCTGAACTCAGAATTATTGTACAATCCCACAGACCTCAGCATGGTAGAATAGCAGAGAAGAAAAAAGCTGTATCAGAAGCTACAAGACATGCAGTAGTGAGCTGGGCTGTTTCATGCTCCTGACAGCTGACACGTTTACCAGCCAGCAGAAGCTTTTTGCTTTATGTTTAGATATCAGTGCGCATAGTCCTCATCTGTTACTTTAGCACTGTAGAACAGTGCTTGATAATTAGAACCAAGAACTGATTATGCAAGAATAGCACCCAACTTTTCTGGAGGACTCCAGCACGCCCTTGCGCCAGCGTGCTCTGAGCCCCAGTCAAAGCCCTGGTGATGGCAGCAGGCTAAGAAAACTGCACACAGCCATACCCTGCCCAAACCACACAGCCCTGCACAGTGCGATGCCCCCAGCCCTGCTGCATGCTGACCTTCCCACATCACAGCCACCAGTACCCTGCAGGCACGATGTGAGCGGGGGTCTCCTCCCTGCAGGACTGAGTTCAGCTGCATCCCACCCGGATGTGAATTTGGGAGATGTTTCAGGTCAAAGTTGTTTACCTTAGAAGAAAAAGCCACAGTTCAGAAGTTCTCTGCTTCTGCAGAACTGTCCATCACTCCGCCAATGCTCTGAGGAAACCAATCCCAACCAGGCCATGACAAAGATAGTCAAAAGGAAAGGAACCCAGGCCTGGTTTCTGGATGGGAAAAATAGAAAAGCACCCAGGGAATAACCATCAGAGCCATGAAGGAAGAAGCCACCCAGATTGTGAAAAGGCAGCAAGGAAAAACTTCCAGACATGGTTGAGGTGCTCTGGGGCTTCTCACATGGCCAGATCTGGGGAAAAGGCAGGGATTGGTGCAATGGATGTGTGAATTGATGCAAAATACATGACTCAATCTCTTGGGAAGTTCTGCCATTCTATGAGGAACTGAATTCCTCCCACTTTTTATGAAATAGATGCAAATTGCACACATTTCAATGCTTTTAAAGAGTTTGATTTATCAGGGGTCTGGGAAGTGGTGAATAGGAGTGAATCAGACGTAAATCAGCTGTCACAAACTTGGCTCGAACCAACGAAGAGAAATTCAATTCTAGTTTGCTAATGCCGTTATTAAGAGGTTTGGCAACACTTTGCTATAGGGATTGGAAGCACGTTGTGCAATTGAAATTTCACACCGCCAATACATCAAAGCAGCAGAGATGGGAATGTTTCACTGCAGGGTCCATCCCCTCACTTGCACAGATCCATGCCAACCTCAGGCACCTGCAGGAGCGCTCTGGGGCACCTTCTTATGGCTGTTTGATCAAACAGTGCAACTTCTACACAGGTAAAAAGGCAGTAAGGAGAAACCAAAAGCATGTCTATCAACCCTTCAGTTTAACAAAGCCACGTCCTACTTAGACAGCTTTGCGTATGGAAGCCTCACATTTTTCAACCGGCTGCGTTCTGTGCCTACTCAGTTATACATCCAACAGAAGGAGAGGACTTGTGCTTTTCTAATTTTACTTTGAGTGAGGATCCCAGTGTAGTTGTTGGATTTCCATTTTGTGCTTTGCGTCACACACAGATAGTTTCCCAGGGATGCTCTTACCCCAGCACTATCCATGCGATCACATCAAGGTAACAAACTGGATCCACAGATACCTTCCAAGCACCACTCCAATGACTGTGTGCCATTTGACAGAGCCACAGAGCTCCGTTATTCAGTGCAACCAGCAGGGAGACAACTGTGTCCCAAACCCACATAGTCTGTCAGTGAGGAAAGGAAGCTCATTGGTGTCCTCGATAACACACAGTATTCTTAGCATCTCTAAGCTCTGGCAGAAATAAAGGCTGTTTTGCACCACAAGTGATGATAAAGATATTTTCCATTCTCTTCAAATTCTTCTGCTTTCCTACAGCACTCAGACCAGACACATTCAGAAGGATTTTTGGCAGAAGAGAGGGGTGGTTACAGCAGGTGGAGCAGGAGGGGCGTTCAGCACAGCGAGGAGGATCATGCTGTGACCAACGTGTAGCTGGGGTTCCTCAGATGGCACATCCCCACAGCATACACCAGCTCCCCCAGCAGCCCACCTGCCCTGAGCAGACAAATCTCAACCCAAAGCCCCGAGAGGCAGCACAGGAGGCGAAGCCGTGCAGCTCTGCTCACTCACAGTGCCACCGACCCCGGGTGCTGTGCCACAGCATGAGGCTGCTTGGAGATGAAGAGGAATTGGGCTGTGCAGAGAGATGCCCCCCGGGCTTTTCCTGTGACTCACTCATTCCCTTTTCTGACAGGATCACTGGCTGCTGGGAGATTTCAGATCTGAAGACTTCAACTCTTAGATTTTTATTCTCAATCTGTCAAAACAATATTGAAAACAGACTCAAAACCGGGGGTAGAAGCATGAAGATGGGTAGGAAATTTGCAATTTGAACATGTTGCCATTTAACTGACCAGATTCTTCATAAATAATAATAGAAGCCAAACATTATCCTGACAGTGTGGTTCCATGTTTTCATTCCCTCCTGGGAACAGAGAGCAGAAGAGAACACCACACACCGTGGGGAAGCGGTGCAGCACAGAGCAGCGCGGGTGCTGTTGGCTGCAGGAGGGGGCCTTGCTCTTCAGCACCAGCAGCTCACACTTACAGTAAAACTGTGCCATCAGCTGTGTGTTCTGCACTCAGATCTTTGGCTCAAATTAAGGATTTTGGAAGCTGATTAAGCATCCATACATAGAAACGAATGTAGATTTAATGTCACTTTATAAAGTCACTTGCAATGTTTCCTGTTAAACAAGCGTGTGCTTTCAAAATCCTTACTTGGACTGTTTTCAAGTTTTAGTATAAGCAAGTTCAAGAGCCTTCTGTCATGTAATTCATTGCAGCTGATTTCACTTAATTTTCTATAAGCTGCCATGCTTAAAAGAGTTGCAATGTCTTTGGTTTAGAAAAATCATTAAGTGCTACTCCCAATAACTCCATGCTGATGAGCGCTGTGACCATTTGCCCACCACATCTTCCAGTTCTGTATAACACGAAAACAAGAATTTGCTTAAATTAAACTCAAAATGATTCTTACATAACAGAGAAGGCAAAGAATTAATGCAGCTGGTAGCACTGCCTTCAGCAGGTCAGGCTCAGTAATGCCCCAGTCAGAGGAGTCCTGACACAAAACAAAGTGATCCACTGGGAGCAGAAATCGTGCTTTATGGATGCAGGAAACTGCAAGCCCTATTCAATTTTTTCCCCCTTTATTTGTTCTTCTTTATGTGAGGACTTTGCAGACTGCTTGACAGACACGTCTGTATGCACAGCAAACCACCTCGTTAGCCAAACACCTCCTGGGGGAAGGCTAAAACCCTTTGGCAATGACCAGTATGTACACTGTTTAACACAGTTGATGGGTTTTGCCCTAAGAAAGGCTGAGGGCTAAAATGAGTTCAAGCAGTATATTACTTGGAAATCCTCCTTTGCTTTACGAGCTCAGGCTTAAAGGAGGTTTTACTGCACTCAGCAGCTTAACCCTCTCCTTGCTTACAATGGGTGCATTCAGCTGTGATGTCCTCATGACAATTAGGAGAACATTTAAATGTCAGCATACCATATTTACATGAAACCAGGAGGCAGTGAGGGCAGAAAACTTTGCAGCCCTTGAGTTGCTGTGGGAAATTCAGTCACTCTTGCAAATAATAGCAAGATACCTCACCAACACTTCACCCTGGTTCACTGAGAAAACTCCTCCCACCTAACTACTGCATTTGTTTTCTTTGTTTCTCATTGTAACTACCAACCCTGTGTAGCTTCTTAACACACATTAAAGTATCTGTGAGAATGGAGAGAATATGAAACACTGACCGAACATACAGAAACTTAATTGCATTAGGTCAGGGTTCAGACCTAAGCTGGGCGGTCATTGTGCAACAGGTAGAGGCAGACCCTGGTTTTACTTTCTGGGAGATTCATTGATGCCATTTCAGACAGAAACAGAACAAAGCGTTACATGTGAGGAAATAGTAACATCTCTATTTTGTGACTGAGGAAAGCAGAGTGATGCCAACAGCGAAGGAAAAGTTTCAGGTAAGGAAGCAGCATAAGATGGAGGTTTCAGAAACAAACATGCATGTAATTTGTCAAATGTAGACAAGGCCAAGATCTCATTGCACTTGCCTTCAGTGTAAGGCAGGGTGTCGTTTTCTGTTTGACGCATGCAGTGATTCCTGTGTTTGGTCTTTAGTTGCACATACTCAAATGTAAGAGTTCTGTTTCATGCAAGGATGCTTGACCTGTGCGCCACAAAAAGAATAAAAGGTGGTTCTCCATACACAAAGATGGCACATCATTAGGGCTACCTCCAACTTTGCCATACAGCATTAGGAATCAAAGACAGACAATCCAGAGACTGGTTGGCACACCATGGCAACAGAGGGTTTCTCCAGCCTGGCTACCTAATAAACGTTGGGCTTTTTTTTCTTTTTTTTTATGTTGCAGAATTGCAATAAGGGGACAGAAGCATGAAAATAACACAACAAGGGTCAAACATGCAAGAAGTTCTCTTAATTTTTCTATATCTTATCTGATATAAACCAGTTCAAGGCCAAGATACGGTGGGAAGAGGACACTATCAAATACAGTGTCTACTGTAACCAAAAGAAGTTGCTCTCAGTCTGGTTAGGAGGCAATAGGAATTGGTTTTATTCACAATTAATCGCACTAGGCTGTGATCTTGTTTACAATCCCTTTGGGAAAAGTGCTGAGAAGAATGAAGGTGTCTTTGACCTTCATCTCCTCAGCAGGATGGAGGTAGCACAGCCGTCTGTTTCCCGTTCCATCCTAATTTCCATGGCACAGCGCTGCTCATTTGGGAAACATGAAAAATACGGTTCAGTCAATTCCTCTGAGTTATTCTGAAGGAATTCAGCTCTCCATAAGATGGAAGGTGATTGAAATTCTATGGCTCCACTTTAAGTTATTGAAAACAGAAAACTGTCAGCTGCACAGAACTGAAAACAGTCCAGTATCTTAGCAGAATGTATTAGAGCCCACTATTTTGCTATTATTTATTGCTCATTTTCAATCCTTCATATCCACACCAGAGGTTTTCCCCAAGTTCATATGAGCACACACAGAGCCAGCAGTCTCGTCCTCAGGTAAATGGGAGCCCCCAGCAGCAAGGAGCCCAGAAACAGGGAATTCAGTGCAAAAGCTGGAGCTTTCATCCACTTTGTTACTCAGATTGAGAGTGGTTGGAGAATTTTCTTCTAAGAGTGTAATAAGTCAATCAGCTGCAGTTTGTCTATGTTAAATTGCATCTCTACATTGCATTATATTCAGTTATTGTGGCTCTTCTTTCTGTCCATCCAGAACTGGCAGCATACTCACAGCATTAACCCCTGCTGTATTGAGTATTTACAGCTATGCAGTCAGGTATAACAGAACAAAATTATGTCAGGGAGTAGAGGTGGCAGCAATGCATTTTGTCAGGTTTCCAAGCTGTTTGCAGTTCAGAGGTTTCAAACCCATGTTATTTCTTCTCCTTACAGGGAGATGAGGGCCTGGTCCTGCCTCTGAGGACCACTCTCATGGGGTCACTATAGGGTTGTGTCCTGCTGCTCCTGACTGCCAAAAGCAGCTCTGTTGATGGAGAATTCAGTAAGAAACAACATTTTGCAAGTACCCCACACAGAGAAATCAAGATTTCACTATTGGAAATAAGTTAAGTTCCATCTATCACACTCTCCCTTCAGGGCTGATGGGTGGGAGAGAGTCTAATCGCCTTCTCCCCTCCAGCTAAGCAGTCAATCAGCTCCCAGCAAGCCGGCCAAGCAGCTGCTCAGCCAGAAAAGTAAAGCAATATTGTCAGACAGATGAGCTCCCAGACACCTCTGAAACACATGTAGACAATTATGACCAACATGAATACCTCTCCCCCAGAGCCTGACAAAGGCTCAGTGTGCCGCAGTCAGAGCTCTGCAGGACGAGAGCTTCACCATAGGTCCCACTACAGTGTTGCTTGCAGCTCATTGATTGCTCAGTGTGCTCTTTCCAGGGGCACAGCCACACTTAGTTCTGCAGCCAGTCTTGAGCCCAACCTGGCAGCCCACCATGCCCAAGCCAATATTTCACTCTCCTCCAATTTCTAAGCCAATAATCAAAACTGCAAAGCCCTGTATGGTCCTCTGATCACTGCAAAGCACCTAGGAATGGTTCTGAGTAACTGTGCCTCCTCCAGATTTATTCTTACTCTGGGAAGATCGGGTGCAGGAGGCAAGAAGGGCCAGGAGCATTAGGTGAGAAATTAGAAGTACGAGCACTGCTATCACAACAGCTCTGCTGCCCAAACTCTTCAGTGCCACAGCAGCTTGCACACTTTGCAGCAATTAAACTAGAAAATGGGGACAGGTCAGTGTGTGCACACGTTCACAGCTTCAGGTGAACCCACAGAAGATGAATGGTTGTTCACAAAATCAGACCCACCTGGGTTTCTATTGAAGTGCTGATAAGGCAAATTACCCACAGCACAGGTTTCATTAATTCCCTGTATTTAAAGGAAACAGATTGCCCTGTCCATAGAGACAATGAGCAGGTAAAACAATGACCAAAGGAGAAAACTCAACAAAATACATCTTGGAATTCAGATTTCAACCTGTTTTCCATGAGCAAAAAGCCCAGCTCTAAAGCAATCCTCCCAGAGCATGTGAGACAGCTGCAATAACCCCTTTTAGCAGTCAGATTTCGGAGGTATCCGCATTACATCAGGAACACACTCTGTCTGCAGCTCTCTATTCCCTGTGCGGGCACTTGCTGTTTGTTCAAGTAAAACCCAAATCTGACCTTGAAAACTGCAGGCAGAGTGAGGCATTATGTAAGCAGTGACAGCTGAAGTTAAACAAACATCGCAGAAGTAAGATGTGCATCACAAAGGGAAAGGAGAGGTCTTCTGCCAGACAGGAATGCAAAGCAGCAGCACTCCCCAGGTATGAGCTGCTGTTGATGCACACTCCTGATATTGCAGACACCAACAACATTAATGGTGGTGGAATTTTTTTTTAAAGAACAACTAACAACTCTTTAATCAGCTCTTGGACTACCTCAGTCACACCTCATCCAGACAGCACGAGTTCAATGCTAAAACGCCCAGAACCAAACTTCTGCAGACAGGATAATTTAAATTGCCAGATCACAACAAGGACATTTGTTCAAATGGTATTTTGCAAGTGCTGGAATATGATGCAATTAAGCACCCATAGCCATGTAAAGACAACAATGTGAAAAGGAATGTGTCCATGGCTCTGCTTTGGGCTGGTGGAGGTGTTGCACTCCTCCAGTCACTGTTTGCAGGGACTCAGATCCCGTTTGGCACTGCTGAGCTTTCCTGACTGCTCCCCATATCTCCTTGCTGAGAACGAATGGCTTCCAGCAGAGAAACACTCGTACTGATGGGTCACTGTGGGGGAGAAGCAGAAAACATGCTCCAAAACTGAAAGGTGGGTGATACCTTTATCCAACTGGTTTGTTTGAAGGCAGAGTGCTGTCCTGGTATTTCAGAACAGCTGAAAGGAATGTCCATATATTTGCAAATCCAAATTCATTCAAAAATGAAAGAATGGGACCAGCGGCTTCTCAGGTGGTAAGGGTACCTCTGGGATGCTCAGAGGGGCAGCAGGGAGACAAAATAGCACACTGCAGTACAAGTTGCTTTAGAACTCTGATCTGTGGATGACGGCATAAATATTCATGGAGCATTCAATGAAGCGTACAATGTACCATGAACATCAACAGAACTAATTGTATTCCTAATTAGAGGTGTTTTATTGCATCTACACCAGAGAAACTCCGCTGTGCTGATCACGCCGTGATAGAACACTGCTGCCCATGGAAGGTGCAGTGACCCACATTGCCACTCAAAGCATCACTAATCTTTATATTCCCCATCATTGGTGCACATAAAAGCTGTCAGGCCCAACACCATTATAATTAGTAAAGCTCTAAAATACACTCCCCAAATTTGAGCGCTGCTACATCCATTTGAAAATCCCCTAAATCGGTTATTCCATTTCGGAAGATGAAGTAGACCCGAATGCTTCACGTATGGCACCCATGTTTGGGTGCTGTGTCCAGCAGTGCGCTCCCCTCCCAGGGCTGTGTGCTGCTGAGTGCCTGCAGGGTTCCACCACTGCAGCTCCCCATGCACCGACAGGAGCTGATCCAGCAGCTGCTCAGAAATTTCCTAAGCAGAACTGCCTGAAAAAATCGTTCTTAGAAAGACCTGTCCAGCCCTTTGCATTCTTTCACCCCAGAACAAACAACAGAATTGTCCCTAGACTGTGATACTGGCAGAAGAATACCGAGCAGAGCAAAACCACGGCTTGCTCGGGGTGTGCAGATCAGCCCTTAAGCACCTCCAATCACCCAACCAGGCTGAACGGCCCTCCTGAAACAGAGCAGCTAATGGCAGCAGTCAGCAGAGCTCGAGAGCAGCCCTCGGGCTGAGGCGTTAAAGCAGGAATTGGGTCCTCAATGGGATGATCAGCTGATAGCTACAAAGCAGTCAGCTTTGTACACGAGAAAATTGTATGTACATATCAGAAGCAATTTGAAGAAACTCAGATAAGTAATACTTCCTAGGCCTTCCATAAATCTAAGGTAAATTTTCATCACCTGTTTAAATATCATGAGCAGCTCTGTGCCATCACCACACTGCTCAGCACTGGGAACTGGAGCAGCCCTTCCACAACCTGCAGTGTGCAAAGCCTGCAGTGCCCAGGCTGCCCCTGGGTCATGTTTGCAGGGAGAGAGAAAGATGCCTCAACCTGCTGCAGGCTCTGAAGGCACAAAGAAATGCACATCCAAACCAGTAATAGAAGGAACCAAGGTTGGCTTCCAAGGAAGAAACAAGCCTGAATTCTCCTGGGAAAATATTAATGTGCAGGATGCCTAATTGAAACCAAGAGGTATCCTCCTGATTTCTTCCATCCAAACAACTGGCACCGTGCCTCAGAAACACAGATTCTCAAAAGCCGTTGACATTCCCAGAGGTACATCAGTTCATGCAGTGCAGATAGAATTCAAAGAGCAGATCAGTGCACAGCAATGCAGCTCTCAGCCTCTGTGCCCCCCACAGCAGGGCTGTGTCTCCACACCGGGCACAGCACACCTGGCCAGCACTCCCAGCCCCACCTCCTGCTCAGCCCACAGCATGCACCCCAGCACACCTACAGCCCCCACAGACATGAGAACCAGAGCAGAACAAAAAGGATTACAAAAACAAAAATAAAATCACTGCCTTTATCTGCCCACCCTCTGGCATAGGCTGGGGCTGGCACCTCCTGTCCCCATTCACAGCAATAAGCAAAGACTGATCTGTGCAGAAGCTGACCCGGAGCTCTCAAGGCACAGAGTACGTCACAGAGCAGACAGACTTGCTCTTAGTTTTGTCGCTCTGTTCCAATCAGTGCTTTGTGTTCACTTAATGGGCATAAAACATCAGCATTTGAATTCGGTTCATCTCTGAAGGAGGCAAACATTTCCTCTTTGCTCAGCGAGCGGTGCTGACACAGCGCTCACATTTAGCGGCACCACTTCCATATGCCGGAGCACTAAAAGACGATTCGTGCCTCTGTGCCAGCATCACTAATTGCAAACACACACAGAAAGTTTACACCAGACCTGCTCTGCTGGAAAACGTCGCTGAATTAAGAGCTATTAAATAACCACAGACAACATTTCATTAAACACTGTCAAAAGTGTCAAAACAAGGCATCGCTGTATTAGTGCTCCATCTCCAAGTTTGTTATTATTTTTAATAAAAAGCAGATTCAGCAGAGAAAGATGGCATTGTGATTGATCTTAGATCTGCAACATTTCACTTAGATGCAGCAATCACGTTCCATTCTCCCCGTAACTGCACAGGGCTCGGTACTAACTGATGGCAATGACTCCACAGCCACTGCAGGGAGCACAGCACAGTGAGATCCCTCCTGGGGACAGTTTCTGGAAACACAGCACAGGAGCACCCACCCCATGTGCACCCTTTGCTCACACAGCTGGAGCTCACCCTAGGCTGCATGCAGCAGATCCCACACACCACTGCTGGGAGTGAGCCCAGCTGCAGAGCTGCCCTGCAGAGCTTCTCTGACAGGCCCAAACACAGTCATGGGGCATAAAGAAGGGATTTTATGGAGGGAAATGGACAAATTGCAATTAAATGATTGCCATTTAATTCATGATCTTCTAGGCCCTCAGTTATAGCGATATTATGGAGTAAGTCCAAGATGCAACTCCCCACCAATGCAGCAGCACAGAGAGGTGCCTCCAGGGGCTCACAGACAGCAGGCTGCAGGCTCACAGCTCTTCCAGCAGAGTGCTGGAACCACGCTGGGATGCAGACCCAACCCAGCTGGGCCTGTTTTCACATCCTCACTTTGTCTACCTTTGGTTTATCCACAATTCCAGCAAAGCTGGGATCCCAAACAGTGGAGCAGAAGTGATATTTCAGTGACATCTAGAAGAGGCATTTGGCATAGCCTGGCAAAACCCACAGCCTCCTGCAGCTCAGACAGATGCACAACCATGAGCAGCCTAACAACAAGTCAGCAGCTGCTGGAGAACCCATGGGAAGGAGAGGTACCGGGCACCTCACAGAGAGCATCTGCAGAGCGCTGCAGGGACCCCCAGCCCTGCACAGGGTCTGTGCTGCTGGGGATGCTGCAGAACCAGCATGGTACACAGCTGCCAGCAGGAGCCAGAACCATGGTGCTTCACTGCTACAACCACGGGTTGGATTTATGGTTGTTTGTTTTCAGCTTCAACACTAATGCATGTCTACAGCTCTATTGCTGCCTTCATCTGCTGCAATTACTGGCACGCACTCTATGACATAAAGAAATGTAAGCCTATAAATAAAGACAGAGGTAAATCAGGTTTTCCCTTCAGCCCCTCGAGCAGGGAGGATACTGACATGGCTGCACACTGAGCTCTGCAAGCATGCAGTGCATGGCAGCAGGACACGTGCATTCCCTGACCACTCCTGCTGCACCGCAGGGCACAGCCACGTAGCGCTGCCCACAGCCATGCATGGTGAAGCAGCAGAATGTGTGTGCAGAGGCAGCAGTGAGAGCCACCAAACCTCATGTAAATACAGTATTGATTTTTTCTTCCTCCAGATGGTGCAATTCAGAAAAAAATTGTTTTTAAATTATGCCTTGCAGAAACACCGAGAAGTGCAGCTAATAACGGGCATATTTCAGGTGCACGCTGACCTCCTTTCCTCCCATCACGCTGCAGCACGCGAGCGCTTGCTGTGAATTACCTGCAGCCCATGAGCCTGAGCAGAAGGTGCTCTAATTGGAACCACAGCCCTCAGCCACTGCTCGTTTGTGTTCCAGTAGCACTCAAAGATGGCTGCAGAAAACAGCTCTGATTAATTGCAGTGTTTGGTATAATTCCCACCTCCCTTTGAAAGGAAAATAGCAAGACTATTCTGGATAAAATGGTGTGAGTGCTGAGCCTTACCCCTGCACACTGTGCTTCAGGTGGTTTACAACAGTGGCGGAGCACTGGGCAGAGCCATGTGGGGCTCTACGGATGTGGGGAGCAGCAAAGGAGTGGGGGCCTCCGGGTCTCTGAGCTGGAAGGGCCACATCGGCATCAGCACCTCCTGGTGTGAAGAGCTGCAGCATCTCTCCTGTCCTCTCCCACCAAAATTGACAGGGAGATCCCAACCCCCCCAGCAGGTGCTGGAACAGATTTGCAAAGCAAAGCCAGGAATGAAAATGCTTCCCCAGCAACCCGCTGCTCGTGAGAAATGGGGATACCTGCACTGCCTTCCCCCACCCCCGAACTCCACCAGCACCACCAACACAATGAGGTGCTCAGTAACACAGCAATCCTCTGTGTGCAACCACATTCCTTCCTCCAGCACTGTGCAGAGCAGGTCTTACAGAGAATGCAATGTTTTTCCCTACACTCCCACATTTCTATGAAGGACCAACAACTCCTCAACTCACCCCAGCATTGCTCACCCCTCCAGCACTGCATCCCATGGCCCCGCTCCTCCTGCACTGCACCAATGGCACAACTTAGGGAAAACAATCCTGCTGTGGCACTCTGGCCGTATTCCCGGCGCCTCACAAAGTGCTGTAAGTAGGTCACTGTGCAGCACAAAGCCTCCCAGGTAACAGCACTGCCCAGCAGGAAGGTGACCAGCAGAGGGGAAGGATGCACTGCACGTGAGTAATGGGCTCACAGTCATCTTAGAGCACTTCGTGCACTACAACCATAACCATACTCGATCAGGTCAAAAACTGAAGAGAAGTGTGAATAACTGATGGAAATCCACAGATTTTTGCATACAACAGTTGTTACTGATTTGCTGTTGTGTTTTCAAATACAACTGCAGTTCTCTCTCCCAGAGTCTCAGCTGACACATAGGAAGAGCTCCTCTGGTAGCAGAGCACTCCTCACACTGCGTTATTATTAATTACTGCCATTGCTTGCTTTGGATTTTCCCCCAGTAAAGGGCAACCTATGGGTCCTGCAATGCCCTCAGCGAGCCGTGCTGTGCCCTCACAGCTGACAGGTAGCAGAGCTGTACTGCACTCTCAGAGCAACATGCGTTACAGTTACTTGTTAATGAGATTTATTCCAGCACTTTGTTTTCTTTGTGGCACAACAACTCAGAACCTCCACAGCCCTCCCACAACAGCTTGCTGCCTGGTTTGTCGTATTTAAGACAGCCTTCCTAAGGTGTAAAGAGGTGAAAAGCTGAAGGCAGGAAGAAGGGAAGCTTGCTGATAAGCTGATGCAAAACCTTGATTTGTGTCAGCCTGGAATAACTCCTGCTCCACAGCAGCACCTCCTGCACACCTCATACCAGCAGTGCTGCTGGCTGGGCACACGCAGCACTGCAGGAGACCCAGACCAGAGTCACCATGCACATGGAGCCCTACGCACCTCCACCCACCGTCCCCCCGCTGCCCCTGTAGGTTTCCTACCTGCAGCCATAGCTAGGGGCAGACAGACAGCAGCCAAGGACTGTACCCACTGCTGAGACCAAACCAGTCCTGGGAAGAGCAGCAACACCTGCATCCTGTTAACACTGATGGGATTTGATAAAGCTCCAGCAGGGCCCCAGGTGCTTCCATCACAGCCCCAGCAGCACCACCACTCCCCTACCCCACACCTGTGTGGCAGTACCTTCTCCTGCTGTGCCCAACATGAGATGCTCTCCCTCAAGGAGCCAGGGGTAGGAGCTGCAGCACTCAAATGTTGTTTTATATAATGAGATTCATTACAGTTTGATCGATTTTCTGTGCATAAGTATTTGCAGAAGCTTTTTATCTTCTTTCTAAGAGTTGTATCTTTGTCCCCAAGTGCTCAGAAAGGCAGCGGGGGGCTGAATGGGGGCAGCGGGGCTGGGATGATACTTGTGGCTCCCACTGACCCTTAGGAGGTGCCCACGAGACAGCTGACTGCAGGCAGTAGAAGGTGGGGATGTGGCACTGCTCCCATGGGGCACCTGCCTGCCGGCTGCTAGCAGCACCACAGGAAAGAGCCCAGCACCACTCAGCAATGGATCAGGAAGCGTTTGTTCAGCTTTTAGAAAGGAATAACAGCATAAAAAAAAACCCTCTTCTATAAAGTACATTCTGTCCAATGTCCTGTTTTTGTAAGGCTACACCATAATTGAACTGAGTCATCTCACGGCATTACACCACGGCTTGATCTAATTTTCCTAATATTTCCCCCCCATCTGTTCCATCATTGCAGGACAAATTGTCACCTTGTGAGTGAAGGACAGAATAAAATGCAGTAGCTGGGGATTGTTGTAACTTATGCTTAAAGTTTGTCCCGCTCCTCCATTGCTCCAGGCAGTCCTGCACAGAGCAGCCAGGAGCGACACAGCGGTACCACAATTGTGCCCAGAGCCAGACCAGCACCTGGTGCAGTGGCCAGAGGACACGTGGGGACCCTCCAGCACCAACTGGTTTCTCCTCCACCTCCTCCGCAGAACTGCTAGAATCCCAGAATCATTAATGTTGGAAAAGACCTCTCAGATCCCTAAGCCCAACCCCAGCACACCCCACCATGCCCACTCACCATGTGCCCCAGTGCCACACCTGCACTGTTCATGGACACCTCCAGGATGGTGACTCCTCACTCCAAGGGCAGCTGTGCCAGCTCTGACTGCTCTTTTGGAGGAGAAAGTTCCAGAGCCCGTCCTGCTGCTGGTTCCATGCAGGCCCACGAGGGCAGTGAGGCCACATGTGGTTGTGCATCCCTGCCTCCAAAGTGGGGGAATGGATTTGTCCTTTCAATTCTCTTTAATTCTTGAGGAGAGTGATTTCTCCCCAACCTGTGCCCATCACCTTTTGCTGCCCATCAATGTGTCCATTCCCTCAGTGGGGGCAGTGGGAGCTCTCTGTGGTGCTCACAGCTCCACGTGTCTCATGGCAACGGGAATAGGCAAAGATCACCCGCGGCCACGGAAGGTTAAAAGCTTTTCCATTAGCAACTTCGTTGGACGATTTTGTGAAAAGATAAAGCGCTATGAGAAAATAAAGACTTGTCATTTACCTCTGCAAATAATTCAGGGCTGATAATGAGAATGAATCAATCAAGGCAGATTAATCCTATTGCAAGGCCTTCCAGTGGGGGGTGGATGGGAAAAGCACACTAAGCCCTGGCACTGCAATGGCTGCTCTGAGTTTTGCAAAAGAGGATTGCCAAAGGGAGCCCAGCCTGCTTTGGCTGAAGACTCTGATGATTAAAATGAATGAGAACCAAAGCACAAGTGAGTGAGAAATGGGTCTGGAGGAACTCTATAGAGGAACTGGAGAACATGCCATTGAGACAGGAGCTCTGTGCTCAGAGCCTGCACATTGCCAGCATGGAGCACACGGCAGAGATGAATGTGGGTGACGTGAGCAGGAGCAAGGTAAGGTGCACAGCTGGGCTGAGCCGTGCCTGCTGGGACAGAGCGTGCTGCACATCCTTGGTGTGGGGAGACTGCACCGCTAAGGGTGAGCTCCAATTTCTGCACGGGGCAGAGCCAGCACCTGACACTGGGACCATTTGTGTTTCATAGGACAGGCATCTGGCAGATAACAAAAACCAGGGCATTCACTGTCCCTTCCCACCAAGAGATCCCAGTGACCTGTGATTACAGTGCCGTCCCTCCAAATGTCAGAAACGTTCACAGCACATTCTGTTTGCATGGCAGCACCAGATGTGAGAGTCTCTTCAGGGTGGCTCTCAGAACCATGTTCTCCGCCCAGTGCAGCGCCTTTCACACCAGGCACTCTGAATGGACCATGGGAACAAATGCCATCGTTTGGTTCTCTGCAGGGACTGAATTGTACATATTCTTTATCTCCCTCTAAATACTAAAACATAATGGAACTTTTTCTTTTTGGGATGGACATTTCTGTCCACTGTGCATTCAGCACTTCTAAAACTTGCTTTCTAAAGAGTACAAAAGGTCGGTGCCAGACTGCAGAGTCCATTTTCATCTGGGCACTTTGTTTCTTCAGCTAATGCAAAATACAGCGTAATGGCACTAGATGGATTTGGAGTGTTCTGTGTTTAATTGATCTCTTGTCTGCGTGCTGCTTCCCTGTGTCTGCTGCTCTCGGCTCCCAGCCAAGCCAGGTCTTCTGGGCTGCAGGAAAGCAAGCACTTGTTCATGGGGAAAAACAAACAAACAAACAAAGCTCTCATGCAGTTTGGCACAATGACTTTGGTGGGGATGTGCCAGGTGATGAATGCACCCCAATGGGCACTGAGCGCACCCCAGTGGGTGTTGGTGCTCCCCAATGGGTGTTGTTAGTGCTCCCCGGTGGGTGCTGGGTGCTTCTCACAGCCTCTCTTGGCACTGAACTCCCATCCCCCAGGCTCAGCTCTCCCCGCTGCTGAGGGAATGGCCCACACAGCTCCCCGGGGCCCTTGGCTGCTCCAGCGGATAGCAAAGCAAAGCAGCTAAGTGCTCTAAATCTTGCCACTCCTACGGAAACGTTGCTATCATTAGTGAGACAAACATGAAACGAAATTCACAAAACAAGAAATAAACAGCAAAAAAAATAATAACACGCTTGATAACTGGGAACAAGCAGTTTTAAAGCAGCAGGTTTAGAGCAGCACAGTTTAACAGTGTACTCAGGGCTGCCAGCTCCAGGGAGAGCACAGACACAGCGCTGCTGGGCACACTGTGAGCACTGAGCTGCAGGGAGCGGCTGCAGCAGCGAGGGCTGAGGGTTCTCTGCAGGAGTGGGGCTGCACCCACAGGCCACCCCATGGCAGGGTTACAAGTCACTTTACAGAAGCAGATGGAGCTGGGTAGCAGAGTCCCCAACATGGCCACGTCTCAGCCCCACACACAGTACCAGGGCTGGCAGCTGGAACACACCATGGGTTTTGTTTCTAAAAGCAAATCAAAGCTACCGATCAAACTCTGACACCGCAGTGTTGCAATTAAATATCTACAGCAGAAACCTGCTTGGAGTGAAATTATTTTCCTCTGCCAACTGTTCAATTTCCGCATGTAACAAAATGTGCCATCTTTCTGGATATGCAGGGCTGTGCATATGTCACAGCACGGAAGGGTTGGAAAACTCTCATGCTTTCTGCAGCACTCACACAGCCTCCCCCAGGCCTCAACCAGTGGCCACAGTGCGGTATGTGGGCACCTGTGTGCAGCTGCTGTAAACAGAGCTGAACATGGAGCCCCAGCCACGGAAGGAGGCAGCATGTAAGGATGGAGGCAGGATGCTTTTCTTCTGTATTTCTTTCCATACTTGTTCCATTCCTTCCCAGAATGGGCCCATCACCTTCCCAGGTGAGATGCAGGCTCTTGTGCCCCCACCCCTGCTCAGCTCAGGTGCACAGACCTCAACTGGCTGACAAGGAGAGTGCTAATAAACACAGCCCTGGGGGAATACCTCATCACACCTGGAGTTAAAGCTCCCTAAGGTTTTCAGAAAGGAGCCATGTGAGGCTCATGCAGCACAGCAGAACAAAACCCAGAAGACAGCAAACAACACGTGAGGCATTGGACAGACAGAGCAGTGTCTCTGTGATGTTCTGTAAATGGAGAACTGAATTCCAGCTGCCATTCAGCACACAGCACCTATCCTCCAGTGATCAGAGCTGATATCAGAAAAGGTGACTTTCTAATGGAAATGTCCATAGATCAGCTGTAATATGGTAATCAAGGGGATCAAATACTCATTTTCTCAACTTGTGAGTTCATCATGCCA
Source organism: Gallus gallus (assembly GCF_016699485.2). NCBI lineage: Eukaryota > Metazoa > Chordata > Aves > Galliformes > Phasianidae > Gallus > Gallus gallus. The sequence goes on from NC_052544.1 coordinate 17,354,391, forward strand.
GCACTGTGCCCCCCCATTCCCCGCATGTGGAATCAGTGAGTGCAGCACTCAGCTGCAGCACAGATCTGGAGAAACCTGAGCTCAGGAGCTGCTGCTCCCAGGGGAGGCAGAACTGGTAGGAAGGCACAGGTGGGAACTCCCATGAACAGACCAGATCCTATTGGGTCAGGGTGGCCACACACAACTCCTGCTTCCAGGCTGGAAGCTTACTGTCCTCATCCCAAAAGCCAGAGCAGTGCAGGAATAAAACCATTAGTCCTAAAATCATACACAGCAGTTAGAATAGAAGACATTTGATGGTTTCCTCGGGCATTTGAAGCAATAACTCAAGAAGAATCAATATGTTAATGAATGTATTTAGTCTTGGCCATTACATTTCATAAGTATTTGGTGTTCAGCACTCAGAATCCAAACTCACAGCAGTCAGTTAACACAAACCACGGAGGATGCTGGGCAGTTCTGTTCCTCTGTGCCAGCACAGAATGGCTCATTGGGATGGTTTACACCATGACTCTCCCAACCCCAACGCAGCAACTGCAGGGACCCACCAGAGTGGGTCTGTGTTCCTCACGAAAGTTTGAAATAACACTATGCTGTTATGTGTCACAGGAGGAGGAAATGCAAAGGAGATGCTCTCTGTTGGGCACTCCTGCACCTTGCTGATCCCCAGCAGCATCCTTCCTCTGCTCAGAGGCAACAAGAGAGAAACACTTCCTGAAAGAATTCAGATGTAATTTAAAACTTGCACTGAGGCACGTCTTTACAACTGGGTATAATTACATTGGCGGGAGCACAGTAACCAAACACCGCCATCAGGGCTGAAATAATGAGCAATGCTGACTCGAGCAGGAAGCAGTAACCTCACTGCACTGCTGAGGTCGAGGTTTGCTTTGGTGAAGTCCATCTCACAGCACTGAGCAGTGCATGGGCTGTGCTTGTGCCTCCCGAGAAAGACAGCAGTGGGCTGGAGAGGCCCAGGGCTCCTCATGGCAGCAAGGGCTGTTTGTGCGGTAGTGCTCCACATTCCCTGATCAAACGCAGTCCCTAGAGATGGTAGCACAAATTCACAAGGAGATGCCATTCCCAAGCTTAGATTTGTTTCTCTGTGATTTCACAATCAGCATTCCAGTCTACAGCCTTCTCTTTTTCCTCCCCACACTGAATTCTCCATCCTCACCAAAATGGTACCAATGGAGATCAGAAAATGGCACGGAGTTCTGACAGATACGAAGATACGCTGCTCCCAGGAAGCATCACTGATAATTTTTCTGCCACAAAGCAGAGAATGAAGGTTTTAGGAGAGCATCTATTAGGAGGTAATAGAGAGCCATTTGCTTCTTGTTCTGAGGGTACACATAGAGCTGAGCAAACCTCCCCTCCATAGATGAACCCTGAAGATGTCATTTTCCAGTAGGAAGTCTTTAGATAGAAACAATGTCTTTTTTTGTTAAGACCACCACACTGTGATGTATTCAGTGAGAGAACAAAAGACAGGACACACTTAACACACTGCCCAGAAACTCAGGGATATAATTAAGCTTAATGTTGCAGTAGATAATCATTTTTTCTTGAAGACTCCACAAAAACTGGATGCTATTTGTAATGGACAAACAGCTGTTTATTTGTGCATCACAAATTCTGAACAGCTTTCCCTGACCTGTGGATGGATGCTGCATTTACAGCAGCTCAGAGTGTGGTCAAGAACACAGCTCCTGAAGAAGCCACTCTATTATGTTAACATCCTAAACAAAAGCACAGATAAATGGCAACTTTACACACAGCTTCAGTACTTCAAACATCAGAAAGAGGAGCCCCACAGTACATAATAACACCCTAGAGAAAAAGTATTTCTTGATCCCATACTTGCTCTCTGGATGGCACCAAACACCAGTGACTTCTCAGAGAGGAACTGGAAAGGACGAAGGACTCTTTGCAGCTCCCACACTGCTCCAAGGCACTGTGAGCCCACAGCACTCAGTTATGTCACACACTGTTCCAGTTCTGCCACTGCTTTGCTGGGACCAGGCCGTGCTCCTGGCACTTTGATGCACTCCTCCTTAAAAAGGAAATGCCAGCACTTGTGTTCTTTGCAAGTGTTTGGGTCTGCAGTGATGGAAGTTACTGACGAGTAGAACTCTATAATGCAGGAGAGCAACACTGAACAAAGTCACAGACACCAGAGGACCATGGAGTGAATGTTTCCTCTCCTCTCAGTGAAGAACCTGTGAAGGGAAGAGGACCTGTGAAACAAACTGTTACTAAAGCACCATTTGGGGTGTTGGTTTGTTGGGGTGCAGAGCAGTTCAGCTCCAGGTGCTTCCCACCGAGCAGTGAACATTTGGATGTACTGAACTGCTTCCCACAGAGCAGCCATCTCAGAATGGAAGGCTTTGCTGTTGCTAAGTGCTCTTCCGATGCCAGGGCTAGATGTGGTGTTCTGCAGCAAAGCTCTCCTGTATTTTGATTTGGATCCAAGTGCAAGCTTCAGTAGTGTGAAACAAACAGCTCTGCATTTGGTAGAAAAGCAGAAGAAAGAAAACACTGTCACTGTATAGAAGGAAACCTAAAGCACCCCTCCTCACCCACACCTTTGCTCTCCATGCTGGATAGCACCCATCTGCCAACCCTGCCACCCCAGTTTGCTCAGATCTTGCAGACACAAGCAAGCCTGGAGGTTAGCTGCAACTGAGAGGTACTAAGGCTTAATCCAGGCTGCTCTCTGTTTGCTGCAGCAAAAGGAAAAGAACATCTCAGCTGGAGCCATTTAGAGAGAAAAACAAAAACAAGAAAAAAGACAATTAGCTTTAACAAATAGGTCAGGAACTCTCCCTTTCACATGTCCATAACAAATGAATGAGGTATTTTCTATCTACAGCAACCAGTCCATCTTTCATGGCTTCTCTTCAAAGACAATGAGCTGACTGCCTTGGCCTATCCATCTCAAGGAGAGGTGCCACACTTAGCAGAATAAAGCACTAATTGACGTAAGTGAGGATGCTGAGGTTCACCCCAGGGGACTTTAAAATGTTGTTTATTGAATCAATTATGTTCACAGTGTGACAACTGCTTTTTGTTTTATTTCTCCTCAAAGCACTGCCGACTTTTAGGCAGAAAAATGTTGAGGAAGAAGAGGGGAAGCAGAGGGGAATCCATTCAATGAATAAAAATCCGAATGGGCAGATACAAGTCATTATCCAGTATCTTTCCAGCAAGCAATAACTAAATCAAAACCTAATCAATATATTCCTTTCAACTAAAGTTCAAGCACTTAAATCTCAGCCCCAGGAGATCAGGCTTAAAGGAGCTAAATTTGCACTACTTAGAGCACAATGATGCACTCGAAATGCAGAACAAACATTGCCTGCCTATTGCACTCTGCACTTCTAAACCTTCAGCTTAAAAGCTGCTCTGCCCGACGAGCAGTGGGTCAGTGCTCCATCCCAGAGGCGCTGCTTCTCATGCCTGGGAGCTGCCCTGCCCTGAGCATCCCACGGAGCACACACTGTGCTGGGATCCTCCCGCACTGCAGGCCTGCTGAGTGGCTGGGATCATACACAGAGCCCAGCTGGCAGGACAGAGCACACAATGCCTGTAAGGTACCCCACAGCTTCACAAACCCTGTAAGTTTTAAATAAGAGGTTAAGGGACATGCAGAAGTACATCGTTTGAGTTTGGTGAAGGCAATGCAGATCACTGTGCGCTCCCACTCCTGGCCCACAAGCAGGGATGCTGCAAGGCACGGCACAGCCTGCCCTGCTGCCTCTGCCGAGAGCTGACAGCTTCCACTTCTCTGCAATTGGGACGTAACATTTTTCAGTTAAACATTGCTAAATGGTGCTGAGCTCCAATAACAAACACCACATTATGGCCATTCTTTACTTTCCACTCCATATACATTGAAGTCAAGGGAAAGGAATCTAAAAAAAGAAATCAAGAAGTGAAAATGACTGAAATGCTGTAACATTTCAGAGGCAATGGATAAACCACACATCTACATAACAAAAATGTACTGCTAGAATTGCTCCGTTATCATGCAGCCTTAAAATTGCTCCAGCTTTGCCATTTGGAGTGTTTAACACCAGCAGAGATCATTGTGACTTTGGAAGGCAGGGACAGATCGCTGCAGGGCAGGACGGCACTGCAGGACAAAGCAGTGCAGGTTGGGGCACTGTGGGGCTGTCACACGCCTCAAGAATCAGAACCACCAGAGAATAGATTCACATGTCAGCAAAAACAGCGATCAAAAAGATCACTGTCTTAGATATCCAAGAACGGTTCCACCAACAGTTAGCTTGTCCCTCTCATTCCATAACACACAGATATTTAGTATTGACAGTGTGAGTACATGAGCTTTGTTGTGTTCACTCACCCATCTGATGCTCCCAGCGCTGTCTCCTGCTGCTCTCATGGCTCTCCCTGCTCCATCCTCAGTCCCACACCTCCCACTGCCTCACCAACCTACAGGACAGAGCAGTGCTGCTGCTGGGACAGAGCCGACCACGAGGGCCAAGTTTGGGCTCTGCAAGCAGCAGCCTCACTTCTCCCAGCCAGCCAGGCCAGGTGTAAGAAAAGCAACACTTGTTTGCATTCTTCCTAATGGTGTAATCACATCAGGTGCTGGAAGATAAGTAAGCCAGACACAATGGAGGGGAGGAGAACCCTTACCAAGCCTTGTCACTCATGTGACATGTATCTTTTCTACCTTTACATGATATCTATTTGCATTGCCATTTATTACTTGTGAGCAAAATGCATCTCCAAAATAAGCTGTGGCCAAGCCACTGCAGAGACCCCATCTAACAGCTTAAAAGAAATGAAATGCATACACAACTGTTGCTACAGGGAGAGCAACTTTAGAGGCAAAACAAAAGCCTGTGCATGTATTGCAGACACACGGCTCATTTGTATTTTTCTTTTCCAGAGCTCTGCAAACACAGCCAAAGTTTGTAATGGCTTTCTAACACAGCACTGAGCAATACCACAGTCAAGTTTTCCACCTGCTTGCTGTGCACTGCCCACAGCCTGCAAGACAGGTGCAGCTGCTCACTGTCATTGCTTACAGTAGCAGAGATGTCTACTTTTGCTTTCTTTTTGTTGTTGTTTTATTTTTAAGCAACAGCAAAAGGATCATACAGCTTTCACAAATAAGCAGACGAATGGACGGTCATGCTGTGGTTTGAACTACATTTCCATCTACAGCTCTCGGGGCACGGCTCTTGTCACAGTGGGAGAGAAGGCAGGATGCTGCAAAGGACACATTAAAATGAAAGTAAATAAGTGAAAGAAAACCTTTACAAGTATACACCACTCAGTGCCCACAAATAATTAAAGTCACTCTTGGACTTTGGGCCTCCAAGTACACCAGACAAACAAATTTCTCCATTAGAGAACTGAAGACAACCAATGGGAAGTGTGGGTTCATTACAGCTCTGCTCACATGAGTTCCATGAGCCAGCTGTGAAACTGCTGTGTGAAGCAGGCACAAAGATGCCTTCGCTCATCAGAAACAAGATGAAAGTTGAGGGGGAGGCAAAAAACCCTCATCTACACATCAATAGAGTGACTTCTCTGGCATTCTGACAGCAGCTGCAATTTTTTTTAACCAGTTTAGGCACACTCTGAGCCCCAGACCCCCCCAGGACACACAGACGTCTCACTGCAGGTCTCAGCACATCTCAGCACCATGACAACACTGCAGGAGGCACTGCTGGTGCTGCCAGGCTGTCTGTGCCCCAAACCAAAGGCCTCTGAGCTGTGTGTGCCCCACAGCGCTCCTCCAGACAGCGCCCATCCACCCCATAACTCCCACTGAGAGACAGAACTGCTGAGGTGCACAGAACTGCTGCAGGAGATGGGCTGCGGCCACTGGAAACACACCGAGCTGCCAAAAACACCCAACAGCTCTGGAGAAAAGTGGGCAATGAGACATAAATCCATGTTGGCTATTTGTGACTATTCCAGTGCAAAGGTGCTATAAACCCACAGGCTATTATCACAGTATCAGCTCGTGCAATGAGACATTAAAAAGAAAAACTGTTCCGGTGCCTGGGGGAAATCAGGAATAAGAATAAATTACAGGAATTGATACAAACACACACACTGTGTTTTAAAAGGTAGTTGAAACAAAGCTATTACCATAATAAAACTAAACCCATTTTTGTTCTGTGTGTTCCCTGTCGGCAAAAGGTCAAATATTCTTCCAGCAGTCGGAAGATGGAAGGAACCCAGACTAAAAACACCAGATGTGTTTCAAGTCCGGACAATGGGGTGGTTTGAAAACATTTACAGTGTAATTTTAGGAAGAAATTCAAGGAACGGATAAGCCTACCTTCATATCTTCTATGGATGACCGAGGAGAAGCTCCCAACACACAGCAAACCTGAGCAGAACTGATGCTCTGCCCTTCTGCAAGATTACCCTACAAAACAGGTACAGAACACCAATTCATTTCTCTCTACTCAGAAAATCTTATCTGTAAACTCTCCTTTAGAAAATCATTGCCTTGAAGTCTCCCCGGCTGCAGGATCTGTCAGCAGTGAATGTCCAGCACCAAACCTGGCTGTGCTGGTCAGCATTACTTATTAGTTTTTCTGTTTCACCATTCTAGGAGAAAGAAAAGGTGGCTGAAGGAAGGTATTGATCTGATTGATTCCTGGGGCACACAGCTGGCAGTGCTGCATCCTCACAATACTCACAGGGAGAAGTCTATTAATGAGATCCAACTAGTAAATTATTGACTGGTTAAGTACAGCAAATTTGGTCTAATTGTTTTCATGATGGGAGTTTAATTAAGGTGCCTTTAGTATAAAAAGTCGAGCAGTATCGTTCAGGTGGTGTCAGGGAGGGTTTCAAAAGCCTAAAGGAGCAGTAGCACCCAGCTTCCCAGCTGCTGCTGCAGGAGCACAGGACGGCCACGCAGTGCCTCAGCAATGCTGCTGTCCTGCAGGAATTGGCATGTGCCAGCAGCCCCACACAAAAGGGAGAACAACAAAATTACCCAAAGCTGTAACAGCAGAGAGATGTCTTCCTCGATGCAGGTTCTCCCCAGCTTGCCACCTGCAGCACGAGGATTCACAGCCCGTGCCACTCTTGTTCTGCTCAACCTGCACACTTCCAGCTGTGCCACGCTTACAGACACACAGGGCACGGCATCAGCACGGCTGTGTCAGCTGTTGCTGCACTGACAGCACCGTGTGATCTGATGCACGTGCTGCACTGCTGCCCTTCCTGCTGCCCTGCAGGAGGCTGAAGCTGTTGGCACAGGCACTGCATGCTTTGGGACTTACAGCTCTCCTCACACTCACAGTGCCCTGAAGAGCTCCATGGAGCTGCTGCTGAAATCTGCCTGGCAGCACTTCATGGGAGAGAAACCAAACAACTCCATGCACAGGAGGTGTCCCTCTGTACTCTGCTTCTCATCTCTTTCATAGCATTGTTCTCTCTTCAGGGGAACAATGTTCAATTTCCCCACTAATCAGATCACTCCAGTCTCCTCATGGCGAGCTCTCTTATTTCTCTCCAGTGCAAGTATGTTGATATTATGCCTTTTGCATAATTTCTGCCTCTATTCAAATGTTAATGTCACTGCAGGCATCTGTGCAGCTGAAGCCAACCTGTTTCCGATCAGTGCACCCCAAATCCCTGCTCAGCTGTACACAGGGGAAGCAGCACGGCACACATCAAGGACAGCGCCTTCCCCAGACCAGGGCAGCCAGAAAGCAGCTGTGGGCTGCTGGAGGAGTGGGGCACAATTCTGCACCAGCAGCCAATGCTGCAACGCTGTGCTGGGGCGAGGAAATGTCCGCCTGCCCAGAGGGAGTGCTGGCCAGGCTCTGTGCTCTGCAGGGCTGCAAGGCAGGGGGGTCCCAGCAATCCAGAACGAAATGGTTCATAAACCAGGAGGAGCATATCCTCAAATAGTGAAGTCCCACTGCTGGGCTTCCAAAAATGCCCGAATGAGAAGGAACTGAACTTCATCAGAAGTTTATTCATTAAACATCCTCAGCTTGCAGCAGCTGTGTGGGCCTTGCTGGTCAGCAGTGCCACGCTTCCTAGGGAACAGTTCAGCGCAGAAGTAACGACTAATTACAACAGACACCAGAGCACAGTAAGAACTAATGGGGTTTACATCTGCTAGAAACAAACTGTTGTTAAAGACAGTCATGAGTATCACATACCTGCTTATTTCACTGCTGCAGGAATTAGAAATTCCACTCTGACCCTGTCAGAAATCTGCATAAGGACATTTCTGTGCTCCACTCTGCACAACGCTGATGTCTTTCTCCCAGGCAAAGTCCCATCGCAGTTTACATCTCTGGGGCACAGCAGGCCAAACATCAGAAAAAGAAAACTATCTGGGAGTGGGAATGCTCCCTGCCAATGGCTGCTAAGCAGGAGGCAGCTGGTAATTTTCAACTGCTGGCCAAGCATCTGCTGGTGGACATGAAGGCAAAGCAGATGCCCTGGCTGTGCCTGCTGTGCCGGAGCAGCAGGGCAGACTTCTATGACTGCACAGCAGCACTAGGAAAATTAATTTCCAGCCACTACTTCTGCTCTGGCCAGAGAACCTAACCCAGAGCCTGAAGGCAGCAGCAGAAAGCCATGGGAAAGCAACCGACACTGCTTTACGCACAGTCAAGACAAAGCAAAGGAAATTGTTACTCATTTCAAGCACCGAAAAGGCAACAGACAGCACTTTCCCAGGAAGGGGAGCACAGCAGGCACTCCGGCCCTCACCAGTTCAAGTTCTCCAAGCTCTCCTTGAAGAGAGACATCTCATTCAGGGATGCGCACTGTGCCCGTGTGAGATGACAGTGAGTTTTCATTACCATGTTTCTCTTCTGCATACAAAGCCAAGGTTCTTCTTCTCACAAATGAGAAAGGAAGGACTGCCACTGGGAGAGATACAGGAGTGCAACACCAAGGGACTGCATGCGCTGGGTTCTTACATTTCCTGCAGCCTTTAAGGGCCCATCTCACCCCCTGTGCAGGGGCTCAGGATGCCATGTGTAACTTGCAGCATACTAAAGGCCCAGTGAGCATTATTTCAACTCCCTCTGAGCTCCACTACAGAGCAGCTTTTTGTAAGAGATGTAAAACTTTGTAAAAGGAAATAAATCACCATCGGTATTAAGCTTCATGACTTACCTAAACTTCTCCAAATGATCATCTTTCTCAGGATTTCAGCAGTTACAGTCCTGCATGTCACAATTCCCCTCCGGCAAACAATCCCCATAGACAAATCTGATGATAGAAGTACATTAGAAGAGTTAAAGAAGCAGATATTACCATTTTTAAATAAAAGGAAGACCCCACAAGCACAGCAGATGTGCAAGGAGGAGCGCTGGCAAACAGGCTGTTGCTATTCTGAATGTAACTGTGTGCCTCTGCTGCTCAGGGGGCGGTGGGCAGGCAGGGCAGCAGCCGGGCTGCAGCACACACTGAAGCATTCTCTCATTGCTGCCCACAGCCCATCCACACTCTCCAGCCCATTCCCTGGGCAAACACGCTGTGATTGGATTTACAGTGCTGTTCTGTCTCACTTATTACACATTTATTTTTGTGTTGAATTGGACAGACAACAAGAACAAAACTATCTATTAGGAAACAAATTACAGTTATTTTGTACCTCCAAAAAATGGCCAGCTTTTAGAACCACTTTGTCTTTTAATATTTAATGATGCAGATGAAGAACAGAAAACTCAGGACAGTACAGGACGTGAGGCCAGCTGCCAGGCAGCCTGGGTTAAGGACTTGTCAGGGATAAGAGCATGTTCTCAACCGGCACTCAGCTGGGTCTGAGAGATGAAAACTTCATGGAGTTCAGCTTTCAGAACTCAAATACATCACATCAGGAATATGAAACATCTTCACAGAGCGGAGAACAGAAAAGCATTCTCCAGGATGAGTGCTTTGCTGCCTTCAATAGAACCGCCGTAGCAGCACTGATGCTCTGCTCTCTGTAATCTCAGAGCACTCTCACTGACTGCTCACAAAGAGAGTGCAGCCCTGGAATGAAGGGCCCCACTAAGCTGTAACACAGAAGACATCACCAAATACATGACAAAGAGCACCCTCAAGCACTTGGGACTAAAAGGAGTCAAGTTCTTACTTCACCGCAAGTGAGAATCTCATTGCTAGCTCAGTGTTTGGAAGAAGAGAATTGTTTTCAGGGACAGACATATGGCTTTTAATTTCCACACAGTGGCATAACTGCTAACACATACCCCACAGAGGCATGCTACTTTACATGGCAAATATTACTTGCAAACTCAGCAACTGGAATACAACCCATACAGTATCACTGCACCTTATCTGTGACCATTTCCAACCCCAGCAGACTTGTTTCCCGGATTTATCTGGGAAAAGGCAACACTTCCACTGCTTCTACAGCCATGAGATGCTGTAGCAATTAGACAGGTAAATACGAGGGCAAAGGGTGCTTCACCAGAAGCATAACGACAGAAGGATCAGCACAATAAAGAGGTGCTATAAAGGAAGGGAAGAAGATTGCTCACCCATATCAGAAGACTCCAGGTTTGCACGAGAAAGCTCCACCAAAGATGGATCTCCAGCCAGAGATCCTTCCCCAGGGGCAGTCAGCCCTTAAATGAGGTCTAATAGAGATGCAGTCAGGCTCCACCCCTTCCTGTCCCACAGGTAAATTGCCTTCACCTGTGCTCCCAGGGCTGACCAGGTCCTTTTCCCAGGTGCTCAATCAGTGGTTCAGGCCATGGCTCAGCAGTTCCCATACAGAAGCTTATCCATGGGACTGCCGTACCAGGAGAGAAACGCACAGTGCAAACATCATAGTTTGTCATGCAGGAACAGGGAGCTGCAGCAGGAGCTGCTGTGAGGCTGGTGGGGGTTTTCCACAGCCCTGGTGCTGAGGGGATGAGGCTGCAAGGACCTTGCTCCCCCCTATGGAAACCAATCAACACTCATGTCAATAACAAAACATAAAATTTGAATGTACTGAATGTATTGAACTCAATTCTTAAAAGTTACTGTAGTGCCTATGACAGTAAAAATGCCAGACTGAAGAAATACTGAACACCAAATAGTGACCAACGTTAAATAATAGAAAGCTTTAAAAAAGGAGGATAAGTTGCATTTTAAGACCAAATCAATTTGGGCAATGAAATGGTGAAGTGCAATTACAGGAGCTCTAAAATTCCAACACAACAGAACTTTGGGTTCTGTGCTGAAGTTCGGCTCCAGCACAGGCTGCTCCGTGCCCGGCTCTCCTGCTTTCTATTGATGCAGAACACAACACGGCTTTAACAGCACAGGGCTCCCCCGTCCCGTTGCTCGCAGTCTGGATGCTTCCCCTCAATGTGCTGCTCTGAAACGGCAGCAGCCGCACAGCTTCAATAGCAGCGCAACGTACGCTCCGTGATGCCCAATCGCGTGAAAAAAAAAAAAAAAAAGAGCCATTGACACAAATCTTCCGCTAAATAGCAAGCTCTATTACCCAAGTATTTAAACAGAAATAGACTCAATTTCCCGCACAGCACAGAAAAAGAAAGTCTGCAAGCAGAGTAACGGCCGGGAGCTCCCGGCAGCGCCAGAACCCCGCGGGGAGCGCGGCACGGCACGGCACGGCGCGGCACGGCACAGCCCCGACGTGGTGGCCGTGCGTCCGCTGCCATCGCTGTCACACCGGACTGGTGCTCCTTTTCCGGCTCCTCGCCCCGTGCGACAGAGCGAGGGCCGCCCCAGCTCGGGCACGCACAGATGCGGGCAGCTCCTGCCGTGCTTCACGTGGGCTCACAGCCATCCGAGCCGCCCCCGGCACTGCCCGCAGCCGTGGGCCGCTCCGCTCCGCTGCCCCCCGGTCCGGGCGCGGTGATGGCGGCGGCCGCTGCGGAGGAACGCTGCCCCCTGGCGGCCCCGGACGGGCAGCGCCGCGTGAGTCCCACCGACGCTCGGTCCCCCCCCCTCCCCCCGGGATGCCGGAGTTGCGGGGCTCGGTTCGGTTCCGCTCGGCTCGGCTCGGCTCGGCTCGGCCCGGACGCGGCTCCCCGCAGAGGGCTGCCCGGCCCATCCGCTCCCGAGCAGCTCCACGGAGGGCGGCTTTGGATCGGCCCGCTGACATCTGACCCCGTCACTGCGAGAGGTCCCCAAACAAATCCTCGACAGCGAACCACAGAGTGACTGCCTTTAAGCCATCGGCACCACAGAAATGACATTTTTTTACCGCAGCTGACGGTCAGGAGTGTTTCTTGACGGCGGCAGAGCCCACTGCACGGGTGCAGAGCACCGCACAGAATCGCAGAACCACTAAGGCCGGAAAAGACCCCTCGGATCATCAAGCCCGACCCCAACCCCCGCCCAGCACACACGCTAACCATGTCCCCAAGTGCCACGGCTCTCAGACACCTCCCCTGTGCCCCAGCACCAGAAGTGGCCGCTCAGGACTGAGCCCCGCCGCCGGACCTCCCCGCAGCCCCGCCCCGCGGTGCCGGAGCGCAGCCCGTCCCGCTGCAGCCACCGCTCACCGGAACCGGAGCGTCCCATCCTCCACTTGCAAAAACAGACAATTAAAATCAGTCATCTCTGTTCTCATTCGCTCTTCCTGCAAATGTATCGATTGTTTTCCACAAGAAACAACAAACAGAATTGATTCCATTACTCATTATGCTGAATCCAGGGAATTAAGACCCCTCATGCCTCTCCTAATGGGAGCACGCGCTACCATTCATCAGAACAGCAGTTTTCATCCACAGCGATGCTTCTTGGAAGTTACTTGGGGGAAATAGCAGGCCTTTAACAGCAGTGCTGCGTTCAGCAGCAGAAAGAACTCACTGCAGGTTACACGTAATGATTTGTATAAAAATGAAATATTTTGAAGCAGAGAAGGGCTGGTTTTACAGCAAAATCAAATGGAGCCCACATAAATCAAACTGACAGCTTCAAAGACTTGCAAAATATAATAACGTTTAAATGCATAAATATCCCAATTCTTTCTTTTTCAGCTCCAAGGAAATGAAGTGGTGACACTGCAGAATCAGCGGAACAGTTCCAGGTTCCTTCACGTTACGACTGTGTTGTGTGGTTGGGAATAAATGGGAATTTAAAACAGTATTCCAGCAGCAGAGGCACAAACGCTGCAGTGCGAGGGGTGCGTGTGGGCAGGAGGGGATGGACGCAGCCCGCCCAGGAACCACCTGCCCTGGCTGTGGGCTCTGAGAACAGCCGTGCCTCCCTGCAGCACTCCGTGGTTCCACTTGCAGAACCCCGGCAGGAAGAACAAGGGCAGGAGCACTGGAAGCAGTTTAACTGTGGGATTTGTGAGTAACTATGGCAATCCTCCGTTCAATCACACAGAGTTTCTGGTTAAAAGCGAGTGATGCACTTTGCTGGCACATAGAAATGAGGATTCTTTTAACCTTTCTGCTCTGCGCCTCTGGCTGTCATAATTAGCCTCGCTGCTCACCTCCAACTGCCCTTCTTAAGTCCTATAGAAATTTAACACTGAATACGATTTCTATTTGCATTTCTATGCCGGCTCATATGTTCCACAACGAAATAAAGCAGCCCTGCTTCTCCCCTGACCTCCTGCTGCCGAGCACTCGAGAGAATCAGCGAAGGACAACCCCTGCGTGTCTCCCAAGTTTGCTCAAAGGTTTCCCGTCCTGTTTCAGAGCACATCCACAGGCAGCCATAGCGTGGCAGTGTAAGCCGGGCTGTCAGCGGGTGCGATGCCCGAGCGGGGAGATACAGCCCAGGATTCCCACAGCAGCACAAAGGCAATAGTTTGCTTTTTTGGAAAGAAAGACAGACAAACAGAGAGAAAGAAGACCTTAAATGCATCTTTGCCACAGCCCTCTTCTAAGGTAATAAAAGAACAGCTGTAGATGATTAAGAGGAACAGATGATTACTAAAGCACTCCAGGCTCAGCACATGTACCAAAGTTGTGGCACTTCAGCCCGTGAGGAAATTCGGATTTTTCTCAGGCAGGAGCTTCACACAGAGTTCGTCTCGGTTCTCGTCAGAGACCATAACGGCACTGCAGGGACCCTTTGCGAGGAATTCGGCTCTGTGTCCCACCCAGCAGCCCCACATCCCCGCCCTTATCTGCCACCCACAGCCGGGGGGGACGGCGGCCGAGAGCAGCGCAATCCTTGAGCAGGCAGCAGTGACCTTAGCAATGAGTGCTTGCATCAGCTCTGCTGTACTCGTTGAAGTATCAGGCAACAGCTCCGCCCGGGCGCTTTGTTCTCACCGCAGAGCTTTGATGCCGGCCCGCGGGGATCAAACGGCCGCTGCGGGGCAGAGCGCTCCGGTCGCTCCCGGAGCCGCGCGGGTTCCTCTGCCCTCAGTAAGACCCGACGGGCTGCGGGTATTCACACTGCAGATCCCAATGCGATAAATGGAGCAGACCGAGTATCAGCTGTATTTTTTATGCGCTTTGTTTGAAAATTAAACCATCAGTACCCGACGAGAAAATCCAGCGGTGGATCAGTGGAACTCCGAGCGCCACGAGGGTTTCCAGCCACTGAAGCTGTTTGGAGAAACCTCGCAGCCATCACCAGACAGAAAGCTGGCAGTGAGCCGGGCCTGCAGCCTCAGCACAGCGCAGGTGGGCAGGGCTGAGCTCATCAGTCTCACCGCTAATGTGCAAGTTAATGCAGCCTTAGCATTACTCATGAATATGCAGCGCAATGATTTAAGGCTTCGGGGAAAAAAAAACCAACGCGTTTCCCCCGTTTGCTCCCACCTCCCGAATCCCGTGCATTCTGCACCACCAGGGGCAGCCTGCAAAGAACTCAGCATCACCGCTCCACCTTAACTAATTAGAGTTTACCTTCTGCAGATTACATCATGGGATTAATATTGGGCAACTGGAGTCCTGCTCGCTGCCAGCCCCATCCAGAAAAGTGCTGAGCAGCAGAGAGGGGAATTTCAGTTCAGCACTTCCTCCTAAGCAGCCTAAAAGCTTATTCGTTTCTAGCCCTAAGAATAAATTGCTGTACACTTTTATAGCTCCTGATTTGGGAGAGGTTTTCCATTTCCCCCATAAACCAAACCCCAAAAGAATCGTTGTGTCCATTAAAACAGGTGTAAGAATCGGCAAAATCTTCAGGAAAGGCTCGTGACACCGTGAGTTCAGAGGTAGTTACAAAGATGGTGTGATGTTAACGTGTTCAACAATTAAAGCCCAGAGAAGGCACCGCTCTGTGCTGCTGTCGTGCAGACCCCCACCCTGTGTGTTACAGCCCCAGCTGTGCCCACTGCTGCTGCCTTCTGCTGCCATAGCAGTGCTGCAGGCATTGCCCCACGCTGAGCCCCCGGTGCCAGGTGCAGTCCTGCAGGGTCTCAGCCCCCAGGTGCAGATCACATCACGTGGCTGTGCTCACCCCATGGGGCTGCACGCAGTGCGTTTGCAGAACAGGGCTCTGATTGAGCAAGTGTGTGCAACAGACAAGAGGAACAATGTGGAGCAGAGGCGCTGTGTTCGTATTTATGCTGAACTCACATAATGTACTTCTTCCATCTTTAAGAAGTTCCCATTATAGCAGAGCTGCTTGAGGTGAAGTAATGCAGAGCTGCCAGCAGAGCTGGGTGCGGTGCAGCTCTGTCACGCAGCGCAGACCTGGCAGGGCTGCACACCGCTCTCATTGCAGGCCGGGCACCGCAGAGCCCTGTAGGACTCCTTGAATCTGTTTGCCAGCATTGAAAACTTGCTGCCATGGCACAGCGAGCAAGGAGCACAGCCTGATCCTTTACACTGGGAGCAAGTGTGCTCAGCACCTCTTTCCTGCAACAGAAACATCATGAAAAGCGCTGTTACTCAGTATCAGACATGAAAGTCAGTAAATACCTGGGCTGCTTTCAGCTTCTGCGGGGTCCTCCTGCGAGTGAGCCCCGAGCGAGGCTCCAAGCTGAGCATCCCAGCTGCTCTGCATTGCACACAGCAGGGCGGTTTCGGGTTGGCAAAGCTGCAGTGCTTTGTATTTACTCTGCATGACAGCATTTGTTTTGAGGGATCAAACTGTGGTCAGATTAATTGGGGTTCCGACCAACAAAGACTAACCCGTGAGAAAATAAGTGGAAGGCACAATCTCGTTTCAGCTGATATTAAAATTTTAGCCTGGGGAAGTCTCAGCCACACGGCAGCTGTGTTTGGCCTCATCAGGCTGCAGAAACTCAGTCTGCTCTCAGTGATGGAGGATGGAGCCCCACCGCACTGCTGGATGTCAGTGATCGCCAAAGGAAAACCAAGCAGGAGGTATGAGGGCACTACAAGCAGAACAACGATCCCCAGGGCGCTGGCTGTGCTGCTCAGTCACATCCAAGTGGAGAAAGGAACAAAGCGATGCTTCTAACCCAAATTTAGCTGAAGTGACACATACTGACATTGATGGGGCTTGGATGGGAACACTGAATGGTTTGACCAGAACCAGGAAACAAAAGTACTTCCAGTTCTCTCTTACCTGCATGTTTTGGTTGCAGACAGCCTTCTTTTCCACATCCTTCTTATGTCCAGCACGAGTTCTTTCTCTCCTTTCCCGGTACACAAAGGCCCAGTCGCTCACCCCTTCTGTCTGAATGATCCTTCTCATGAGCTCCCTTTGGTCCATTGGCGCACGGATGATTTTCAGGTTGTTGGTGTAGATGATGATCTGACCAAAGTCGATAACCGGGGAAGCCTGTGAGAGGATCTTGTCAGTGTCCCACCCATTTAATGCACTCTGCAAACACGTTTTGGGTGGGGAGAGCTTTCTGGGATGGAAATTCTCATTTCAACCCAGAAGAAATGAAAAATGCACAATGCTCAGAGCAGCAGAGCTGGCATATGCCAAAAAGCCTCTGCACTGGGGACTGAGCCACATCTCTTTGAGGGTGAGCAGTTTGGAGGGGCCGTCTGCAGCTTTGCCTGGAAGCAACAGTTCAGATGACGGTTACTTTTTAGGCAGCATTTGGTGGGGTTTCCAGATTTAAATGAAAACTTTTCTTCCTAATTTGCTACTGCTGACCAAGCGGTCAGATGGGGTAAAACAATCTCATTATCTAATGAGAAACTGTGATCCTAAGAGCCAGCCTAAAAAGCCATCCATGGGGACACATGCATTTGTATTCTTTTCTAGTGGTTTTATAACCAGCCTTGGTCCGGTCACAGACATTTGAAAGCATCATTTTGCTTTTCCTGATCATTCTTTCCCTCACCTTTCCCAGGTATTACATGGCAGTTACCACATCCTATTGCTTTACATACTCTTTATATTTCGCTCTGTGTAAGTATCCGTGTCAAGAAGAGATGTTCTCCTAACAGAAGGCCATGCCAGCCTCGCAGCACCCAATGGTTGTGCTGGCAGCTGGACATCACTGCCCCAAAACAGAGCCACGGGGGCTGTGAGTACCCACCCTGCCCACAGTGTCAGGCACGGAGTGCTCATATCTGCACAGCTGTGGTGTCCCCACACACTGAGTGCACACTGATACTGAGCAGAACCGGTGCTGGACAGCATGGTTACTGCAAGTACTCATGGTTAGGGAGACTGGGGAATGGAGATGAGCATTACCCAGGAATGCAGAACCAATTAATGGCGTAGATAGGATCACATCAGTGCTCTGTCTTGGGCAGAAGAGATTCACAGTGGTTTGATATTTTCGGTTAAACCAGATGCCCAGGGTATTAGCTTGGTACAATCCAAGTATCAGCAAGTCAGGGCTCCTACAGGCAAACCTGAGGCTTGATTTAGCACCAATAATTAGCAGGAGGCTTGCTCCAAGACACAATGTCACGGGCACAGCCCTTCTGCCAGCACAAGTCATGCAGCTCTAATGCTTGAAATGTAGCTAATTGAGATAATATCCACCTTACACTTGGCTGCTCTGGATGCATCAGGGTTATTCTGTACAGATATTGGGATACATGGGAATGTTTCATCTTACTCTACAAAACAGACAGATGCAAATCAATCTGGTGAGGACCGAGGATGAAGCACAGAGCAGACGCTGCTGCGCTTATGAGACAAGGCCGTACGGGCACACATTTAAAACGCTGCTAACAAAGTTGGCTACACCGAAGGAAGCCCCCCGCGCGGTCCCTGGGGCCACATCACCACCCGCCCCGAAAGCCCCGGGGCCGAGGCCGGCACCACTCACCCCGTAGAGCCCACTGCCAGCGGGGGGGCAGCCGGGGCCGCGCCCCTCCTCCCCGCAGCCGCTGCTCTGCGGCAGTCCCAGCGCGGGGCCGTCGGGCGGCACCCCGGGCTCAAAGCTGTGCCGCAGCCGCCGGGACTGCTCCACGGCCGGCGGCTCCAACGCCTGCCCGTCCTCGTAGACCTGCTTCAGCACGCGGCCGCTGCACGCCGACGAGATTCGGAACCGCACTTTGCGGGGCCGCCCGTCGGGGTTCTGCTGGGGCTCATCCATGGCCGCGGCGCCGCGCTCGACTCACAGAAAGCTCCGCAGCCTCCGCGCCGCACCATGTATAATTCAGGTTTCTCGTAGCTCCTCTCATCTTACAGCAAAACTGACACTGCTGCGTTAAATATTGATAGAAGTTCACGAAGAGAAAAACACCGAAATGCGTGGCGAGTTCTGCAGAGCTCCGGCGGGTGGGGACGGGTGTGCGGGATGAGGAACGGCGCGAGTGGGGCCACGGGACCGAACGGGGGCTGCCCGTGCTGTGCGGCTGTGCCCTGCAGTCAGCGCTGCCCCCACGTGCCGTCCCGCAGCTCCCCACCATTTCTGACAAGGTGAAATTCACAAGACAAGTTCACAGGAAAAGCTTTTCTCTCACAAACAGGAGTTGTGAATAATTCCTCTTCCATTCCGGCTCTGAAGCCCTGAGAGTACAAAGCTCCATTTCATTTTAATCCAAACGCGTTTCTCTGCAGGGCGGTGGAGATCCAATTAAGATTTCATCCCCTTTTGCTTTCAGCCTCCATTGGCAGTTCCTGCAGGCTTTGGGCTCCGGCCTCGCTCTCCATCAGAGCTCCCTCCAGGGGGCACAGACGGGGCTGTGGGGCAGCAGGAACAGCCTTGGGGGGCTGCAGTTCCCAGACCTCCCCCATCCCCTCATGGCCCCTCCTGACCAGGGCTTGCCCTTCCTTTTGCAAGGAAAGGAGAGGTGTATTCAGTACAAAATACATCAATGGAGTGGCTGCTGGCAGCTCTCAGAGATCCCGGCACCTGTTTACACCAAACACATGCAACGGGTGAAGGCTCTCCCTTTCAAGCTTCAGCATTTCAGTGCATTTCTGCTGCTGAAGGCAGTTGCGTCAACTGGAACCTGTGTGGAGCATCCTGCCTACATCTTGCCAAGACTATTGCACTATTGCATATCATTTACAACCAGAGCTTTATAGCTTAACATTCTCAATACACCCATTTATTACGTTTATTAGGAGTTGGCCATACAGCACCAGGAGGGCTCAAAAGGCTCCTATGGCCCTCCCTATGGTGCCACACGCTGTGCCATGGGCATGCAGCAACATGCCCACGTGAGAGCAGCCAGGCACACCTCTGCATTCTTGAGCACCATACAGCACCCGTGCCACCGCCCGCCCCACCCCAGCAGGAGGAGCTCACATTGTAGGAGCACTGATCTGCATCCATCAGACTGTGTGTTCTCTGCATGCAGCTGGGAGCCCCATCCACCCCTTTCCCTGACTCGTCCTGCGCCCAGCAGCCTCCACAGCCCTGCTGTTCAAAGGCACAGCAGCAGTCCTAATTGCCACGAACCACACTTAATGAACTCCAATTAAGATATCTCATATTCTTTTGATTAAGAGAACAATCAAACAGGAAACAAAGTTGAAAGCAGAGATGAGAGCACCACTGCCGCATCCACATCAGCAGCTGAGCAGAGCGGCTCCCACGTGCAGTTACACACAGTGCAGTCCCAGTGCCACAGACCCACAGCAGGCCCAGAACTCCCATGGAACTCCTCCCCGGAGCAGCCCTGCAGCCACCAGCACACTGCGGGCTGTGCCAAGCCCTGCTCACAGCACCACATTGAGCCCCATCCTGCTGAAGGCACAACAATGATACTGCACGCAACAGTGAGATCGCCAGGCTCCACAGTCTGCATTATCACTGGGTTATCCCGTTAGCCTTTAGTCCACTGGATTTAGTAGTGTGTCCTCCCAGCACACAGCCAGCCTGCACTCCCTCCGCACACCAGGAAGCACGGAATGCTGTTGGAAGCATAGCGAAGGTTTGCAGAACAAAGGCAGACAGCCTTGCCCTAAGGAGCGTAGCATGTTGCTTTAGGTCTATTGCAACAACACACGGTACGTACAAACGAGGACAGATAGAGAAGCGGTGGTGAACTGCATTGCAGCTCTTTGAAGACATGTTTCCACCTGCACATTTTGCTGAGAAATGTTTTGTTGCGCTTTGCTCATTCTCGCTTCCTCGGAGCACTGCGGTGCTCCTCCTGACCGAGGTGCCGGCAGCAGCAGGAAGGGATGCACACAGCTGTGCACACAGGGAGGTGCAGGGCTGCAGCCGGACTGTCCCAGCCAGTGTCTAATGGAGTTGGAGGGGGCTCTGTGTGCTGAAGAGAGCAGGAAGTAATAGCAGGAGAGAAAGATACCCCGTGGGGTCACAAGTGGGCATCCTTGCTGCTGGCCTAAGAAAGGGTTAATTTTTGTATAAACACTGGGAAAAAAAAATCTCACCAGCACTCAGATACCCCTGGAAGCACAAAGGGGAAGGCTGTGAGACCTAATGGGGGAGAAGATAGTGGCATTACCACAGTAAATATGGTGGTGAACGAGGAAATATCAGCATGCCACATTAACCATAACTGCCTGTGAGCAAGAGGCGGAAGCTGTCCTCCCTGTGTTGCTCCACAGGTTCCCCCCAGCAGGGGCAGCCCAGCCCCACACCCCCTGGCATCCCGCACAGCGCTGTCACTGCTGGGCTCAGCCTGCCCGTGCTCCCTGTGGCTGCTCTCCACGTGTCTGTGCTGCAGGGACCCACAGCACCACAACAGCTTCATTCCAGCACAGCACAGTGACAGGAACACCCTGTGCTACAAGAGGGGCACTTGCAAGCAGCATGGCAGCAGCTGCACCTGCCCTGAGGCCCATCCCATTGCCACACACAGCATTTTTATGCACTGCTGAGCAGACCCAGCACAGCTCTCCAACAGCAGCCATGCACTGAGCTGCCAGCTGTAGGGATCCAGCCGTGCAGACAGCTGCCACCACTCACTGTCACACAGTGGGACTGCCCCATCCTTCTCCTTGCCCCAGGGAAAAGATATCCTCATCATTCTGATCTCATAAAGCAAACTGCTTTCTTTTTGTGTGTGCTCACTGCCAGCAAACCCCATAGCTCAACTGCATGAGGAGCAGCCTGCAAGCACCCAACATGCCACAGAAACATAGCAGCACCCTTGGACAGGATGGGCACCGTGCCCACTGACTGGGACTTCTCAGGAAATGGTGAAACAGCAGGAATCTGCTGCCACACACAGGTGCCCTGTGCCTGGAAGCTGACTGTGGCTCTGACCACCAACAGATCACCCATATGGCTGCTGCCCATGTGCAACACCTCCATCTGTGGGGACCTCTCAGCATCATTTGGGATCAGAGCAGTACTGGGAGTGGGGGCACACCGTGACCATCCATCCCAAGCTCTGTCCTAGTGCTCTTGTGCTGCAACTGTTGATGCCTCCTGAGTCCACATAGATCCACCCTACGCCTTCTGCATCTCTGGACAACATGCCGAAACAGAAGCCAGGCTCCGCTGCAACAAACAGGAGCATGCAGTTCGCTTAAAGAACCCTATTTCACCTCCTCTCTCTGCTAAGCACTACTGTGCTACACATACTTGCATTGAAGAAAGTTATAGCATTTCAGTGATTCCGAGGAAAGGTGGCAAAAGGGGCAGGACCAGAGCTTTTGTGTGTAGCAGAATAACATGTCAGCAGTGTGCCAGAAAGCACTTCAGAGGCAGAGCTCCACACTCCCTTACTCATTTACCACCAATCCACAGGACCCCAGGTTTCCAGGGGAGACACACAGAGCTGTACTGCTGGGGCTGAGCTCATGGGGAGGGGAAGACACAGCCCTATAGCTCCTGCAGGTGGCTTTGGCCCTGGGGACAGCGTGGGTGAGGGAAGAGCCCTGAGCACACACAAAAATCCTGAAGTCACAAAGAAACAGAAACCAGGAAAGAGATCTTCGAAGAGGGAAACTCCCAGGGCTGGGGCTCTGCTTCAGGCAGCAAAACCCTCTGGCCACTGGGAGATGTGCAGCAAAGCCAGGGCTCAGAAAAACCAGAGCATACACAGCACATAGCAGAACAGTAACAGCAGCACAGAAGAAAGTAGTACTGCTCCACAAGCACCTCCAGAAACATGGCGGCTGCAGCCAGAAAGCTCTGGTGTTCCATCATCTGCACAGAGACAGGTGTGCAGCTGAGGCAGGGTGGCCCCACACAGAGCTGCTGGGAACACCCCATGCTCAGATCCCACCCCCCAGAAGCACATCAGAAAGCCAAGCCCAGCTCCAGTCACAGCAGCACTAAGCAAAGGGGCAGCACTAAGCAAAGGGGCAGCACTAAGCAAAGGGGCAGCACTAAGCAAAGGGGCAGCACTAAGCAAAGGGGCAGCACTAAGCAAAGGGGCAGCACTAAGCAAAGGGGCAGCACTAAGCAAAGGGGCAGCACTAAGCAAAGGGGCAGCACTAAGCAAGATCACACATCCTTCATACAGCAGAGCACACCCACAAACCCAACCCCAGCACTGTGCTCACCAGACATTTATAACCCATCTTCTGCCATCCTGCTGGCCAGGAGCACCTGGGAGCGCTGAGGGAGAGCAATAGCACTGCTCCTGGCAGCTGTGTTTAATGAGGTAACCGAATGCTGACATGGTCTGCAGTCAGCCCTGGGTGCAGAGCAACTGAAAAGCACTCAAAGCAACATTCAAAGGCCTTTTGGGCTGGTGCTCAGGTCCATTGCTGCTTGAAAGCTTTTATTTCTCCTCATCTTAAAAAATGAAAACCACCCCCTGCAGACTCAGCCCTTATCGGGTAGGTGGCAGGCAGCATGCTCAGTGCTCCCAGTCCCGTGTCCCTTTGCTGCACCATGGGCACTAACAGCAGTGCCTGGGGCAGAGCGAGGCAGAACTGCATGGAAACGGTGCTGCAGGGATGGAGCTCCATCAGCAGCTCCTTGGGCCCCCACACCCTTCCCTCCCCAAGAACAACTCCAGTCCCAGACCACAAAGCCGTTGCCATGCTGGCTCTGTCTGCATGCCTGGCTCTGTCCTCTCGCCTGGCTCCACATTCCTCACCCGGCTTCATCCCCCCACCCAGCTCCATCGGTGCGGCTGCCCAGCACAGGGCACACACAGCAGCGTGAGTGGCATCAGAGCAGTGCGTGGGGACGTGGCCACTGTGGTTACCTCATCCCTGAGCAGTGCTGGGGGGCCGCTCACTTCCCCCACAGGCACTGAGCCATGCGCTGTGCCTGGGCCGTGGGTGGCAGGAGGACAAGCTGTTAGCGTGAGAGCTATAATTTGCAGCTGCTTGCAAGTGGCACCCCCTCTCCCTGCCCTCCAGGATCTAAAAACAGCACAAAGGGTCCCTCATTTCCTGGAGGAGGAGGCATGTGGCACCCACCCGCGCTGTATATGGTGACAGCAGCTTTTTATAGACCCCATAGGGTGCTGCAGCCTGTGCCCTGCTGCCTGCACGCACTGTGACCCTGCACAGTGCTGTGGCCACACTGAGCGCAGCCCGGAGCCGACCTGGGCTGCTGTACACTACTGTCTCATGGTCACGAGAACTCAAAATGGTCAGCAGTGTTACAGTATGTGAAATTCGAAGCTGATGGAAGGAAATGCTGTTTCCATACTTTTCTCCTCCTCAGTGACTGACCTGGCCGGACGGAGCCCCGCTCAGTGCAAGGCTGCTGCTGATAGGGCACAGTGCGGACAGGCTGGGGCTGCAGCTCCTGCAGATGGGCACACAGAGTCCCTCAGTGCTGTTCCTCTGGAGTGTCCCTTGCTGGTTCCCAGCACTGTGTGGTTCCCTGCCAGCACCAGGGCTGTGCATGGCCATGCAGGTTCAGAGCAGTGGAGCCGCAGAGGAGCAGCACACGGCCGCATCCAACCCAGAGCTAATTACAGCATCAGCATCAAGCACAGACTTCTAAAATGAAAGGGAAGGACCAGCAGCTTCGCAGCTCTGCCTTTGTGCTTTAACCCCAGTTATGAGACACACCGCGAGGAAGAGGCAGATGATAGAGCTCTGTGGGATGGTCTGAACACTGAGAAGCAGGAAAGCTGCACTGCCCAGCCCCAGACTGGGCACTGGTCTGCTGGGTGGCCTCCTCCTTGAGCTCCTCCATGCAAAGTGGGGGATGACACACAGCCCGAGGGGCCTTCCACGGCTGAGTTAGTATTTGTGGAGCACTTTGAAGATTTAAGGAGTTGTATAATGCTAAGTGTTGGAATCATCCATTTTTTTATATTGCAGGAAAGCCTAATGACTGCAATCAGGATCAGAGCCTCTGCACCAGGCAGGGCAGCTGGAAACTCCTGGGCAGGAGAGCAGCCACCCCTGCCAGAAGGGCTTGTGGTGCACAGCAGGCAGGGAGCAGTGAGGACACTGTCGGGGGCAAAGGAAGAGCTGCCCCAAGCTGCAGCACATGGCAGTGCTCTCAGGAGACTGCCAGCACTATACCTGCTTTCAACAGACTTGTTTCGCTCAGGAGAAAGAAGAGCAGCCCTCGGGGAGCCCCCAGATACTGGACCTGGCTCCTGGCACCCGGCAACCCACTCCTGCTCCGGCCTCGAGAGCCAGCAGAGATCACAGCTGGGACTGGCCAGGATGTGGTCAGGATGCAGCTGGGATGTGCCTGGGATGCATCTGGGGCCAGCTGGGATGCAGGGCGGCAGTGAGTCACCCATGCCTGGGCAGCACCCATAGATTTCCATGGAAATCCACCACAGGCAGGAGAAGTGTGCAGTGAGGTGTGTAACCTTCTCATAGGAGCTTTCAGTCCCACCCATTGACCACAGCTAGTTCAATTCAGGACTTAGGAAAAGTTAAACGAAGTTTTAAAGGAGTTGTGAACAAATTGCACCTGAGAGCAGTGCTACCTGCGAGCACAGACAGCCGCTCCGCTGCATCCCCACCAGTTCCCAACTGCAGGGTTTTGTAATTCATTTCCAGTCGGATGGAAACGCACCGTGTGTGTGAACCACAGCCAGAAATAGAGAAGAATATGTAAAAAAAAAGCACGACGAACACCAAACTTCAAACCCTGTTCCAGCACGGCCGATGTCACACACTGCATCTGAAAGCAGCAGTCCAGCACGCGATGCCGCTCTCAACGTCATTCATTACAAAGTGTGCGCTGTCAGCCAAGCGCGAATCAGCATATACAGACTACAAAGAAATACCTGAGTAAATGGCGAGCTGAGATGAAACGGAGTGAAGTAATGGTTTCTGTGCATTATCCCGAGGATGTCAATGTTTAATTTAGCCAAATGGCTGCCATTTAAAACAAAAAAAATTGCTCTGACAAAATCACACTGTGGAGAAAAATTATTGAAAGGAGCGCATTCACTGTATGTGCTGAATGCTTCTGGGAATGGTCCTTCTCAGAGAGGTGAAGTACGTCCTGCACTCCCAATACCACTGCACTGTGAGCAAAAGCACCAAACAGAAATAAATCTTTTACATCTACAGTCCTTTCTTCTAACTCATAGGCTGCAAACACACAGCTGAGACTGCGGCCATACCTGCGCAGTCGTTGGTGCTGCACAGGGAACTCCCGGCCGGACAGCAAATCCCTCTGAGCCAAAGCCCGGGGCTGCAGTGTGTCCGATGGGCCCAGAAAATGAGCTGTGCAAAACAGTGCTCATAGAACTGCACCCTCCCACCCCTCTCACCCCCTGTGACAGCCATGCTGGGATGGTGTGGGTGGAGGTGGCCCAGTGTTCGGAGGGGTGTGTGAGTGTCACAGTGCCGCCTGCAGCAGCATCTCCTGGGCATCACCAACTCATCACCATGCAGGGAGGATGTGGGCATGGCTGGGGCTGCTGGAGCCACCACTGGGACTCATGATGGGTCACAGAGCCATGTTGCTTAGGCAGCACGAGGCTGGCTTCTGCCATCCCCAGCAGCACTCCTGCCTTGCTCAAGCATCCGGAGCTCAGAGCCTGGGAGCGGCGTCGTTGGTGCCCAGCTCTGGCCCAGCTGCATGTGAGGGTGTTCGTGGCCATGGGCACCCCATGACCAAGGCAGGGAAAGCCCCAGCAGTGGGAAGCTCACAGCCCCAAACCTCCGCATTCACACACCATCTCCTGGGGAGGTTTCGGCACAGGCGGCACTGCTCTCACCTGGCCAGCACACGGGAGCTGCTGATCTCCCACAAGCTGTGACTTGAGCCCAGAGCCGCCCGCCTGAGCACAGCCAGAGCAGCCCCAAAGGAGCCGAACGGGTTGAGTGACTTCGTGCTGTGGGAGGAATAATCTTGCCGGGCTGCGGGAGCTGAGGCAGCCTGGTGGGTGAGGACGTCGGCACAGAGCTCCCCACATCCCTGCAAGGTAAAACGGGATCGTAGTTGTGTTCAGAGGGCTTTTTATAGAGCTGCTGTCAAAACCAGTAGGCAGAGAGCTTAATTAGGACTGATCTTGGGAGCGAGGCAGTGCATGGGTGTGCGAGGGGCTGCTTGGAGCCAGAGCTGGGAGTAAACAGCTCAGGTTGATCTTATCGGGCTGTGCTGGCTGCGCCGCGCCGTGCCGCCGGGTGCCCGCAGAGCAGAGCGGGGTCAGAGCTCCATGGGGTGCTGCAGGGACGGTGCCCGCCCTGCCCCACTGCACGGTGCCACGCGGGGCTGCTGGGCACGGCCCCCTCGCTCCTGAATCAGCACTGACTCACCACAGCTTGGATGGGAGTGCAAAGTAGGCATTTGCAAATGGGCTCGTGAGACACTGCCTTGCCATGTAGGTGGGATGCGGTACAGGCTCCAGCAGCTGAGCTCTGCTCTGATTCCTCCTCCCGTCCGCGCAGGGTGCCTGCCTCAGCCCTGCGCCTACGTCTGTGCCATGTGGACGTCTCCAGCACAGCCGTGACGGCAGCTCGGTGCTGACAATGGACGACCTGGCTCTGCTCGACCTGCTGGAGTGCCCGGTGTGCTTCGAAAAGCTCGACGCCACGGCCAAGGTGCTGCCGTGCCAGCACACGTTCTGCAAGCCCTGTCTGCAGAGGATCCTCAAGTCCCAGAAGGAGCTCCGGTGCCCCGAGTGCAGGACGCTCGTCCTCTGCGGCATCGAGCAGCTGCCGGCCAACCTGCTGCTCATCCGTCTGCTGGATGGTGTCAGGTACGGGCAGAATGCGCCCCGCTTTGGCTCCATGCAGCGCTCGGGGCTCCTGTCCTCCCCCGCCTGCATCCGCAGGGCCCCGCGGGGTCTGCAGCTCGCCCAGTACCGGCCGCCCACCGCCCCCAGGAGCCTCACGGATGGGGTAAGCAGCGCCCGCGCTCGTCACTGTGAGCACACAGCTCTGTCCCTGTGTGCCGGGAATGCCAAACTGCTGTGCCAGCAATGCTGCACAGATGTTTGGAGTAATTGAGGTTGTTCTTGTGTTTGCAAATCTGGCTGCTGTTTTCTTGTGATATTTCTCTGTTTGGAGCTCCTCATAGCAGTAACTGCACTGAGCCCAGGCTCAGACAAACGCACTTTGCCTTCCTCTTTACTTTGCTGCTTTTCTCTACAGCTTTCGGGTCCCTCCTGACCTTCAGGGGGCATGTCTGATGCTTTAACACTCAGGAGATTCACTGTGTGTGATAACCATCAGCTCAGTCAGTGCAGGACTGTAACTATCAGAGATGGAGAAAGGCACCTCAGTTTCCTCAGAATTACAGAGGAAGGGTAAAGGGACATTTCTGCCCCTAGCAAAACACCTTGAGATTCAGTGATGAAAGATATTGAACTCTACTTTCATCTAGGGATGCTTTCCTTGGCTAATTTTAAAGCTGTAAGCTGTTCCTCTCATTTTCTGTAACAGTACAGAAGCTTTTTTGAAATACTTTGGATGCGGCATGAGAGGGAGCCTGCCTCTGCCTGAGTTTGGGGTTATATTCTGAATTGCCTTTTATTCCACCTGTACTACTCTGTGCCATGTCTCAGATCAGCCCAGGGCACCCCTCAGCCCTGCAGACATGAGCAGACCCACAGCAGTCGCTGCTGTGCCGTGGAGGCCCCATGCTGCTGCCCGGCTGTGAGCTCTGTGCAGCAGGGGATGGTGCACAGCCAGGGGCCTCAGTGCCACCAGAGGGTCGTCCCGGCTCCAAGCCAACCTCCGGAGCTCATGGCCTGGGGCTTCCTGCAGGGAAACATCCAGCACGGCCCTGAAATGCCTCAGTCGGAGGGCAGCTCGGCGCAGGGTGTGCAGCACACAGGTTGTAGCTTTCCTCTCTCACCCCTTTCACATTCCTTTACCGGTGCTCAGGACAGCCAGGGACTGCTGTGAGCGTTGCTCAATGGCAGCTCCCTGCTCGGCTAAGGCAGTAGAAGTCCCATAATGCTGCTATTACTACTACTATTACTATTATTATTATCATCATTATTTAACAAGCACTGCTCTTCCAAAACAGAAATCTGGGCCCACGATTATTTTTAGACCTCTTTTATGGAAAAGTTCAAACTGGGCTGATTTACTTTTCCTCCAGCATCCTCAAGGCTTTGCTAACACTCCGGGAATGACCCCATTACCAAAATCCCAAAGCGGGGGCAGAAGCGCTCACTATCAGCAGTGAAGCCAGCCGCCCCACGCGCAGGCAGCTCCCGAGTGCCCTGGCGTCAGCCCCTGTGGCACTGTGTTCAGTCCCCAGGAACACGGCTGTCCCCACCACCCCATGGGCAGCATATTGTGTCCCCATCCCTGGGGGAGCCCTGCTGCTGGGGTGTGTGTGGTCCCAAAGGGAACTTCCTGGATTGGCTGCAGCCATCCAGCAGTTGCTCAGGGAGTGCTGGGATTGCTGCAGGGCTTCCAGCAGCACTGATGCTCCCATGGGACAGCCACCCCCGAACAAACACCTGCTCTATTTTGGGAGCCCAGAGAACAGCTCTCTGCACACTCTGCTTCTCCACTGCTGCTCCCTGGTGCAGCACCGGGAGGTGGTGGGCTCTCCAAAGCAGCACCCCCACCTTCAGACCGCTGATTGCCATTGGGATGTGCACCACTTCATGTTACAGAGCAAATAAAATTAGCACACGCCGTGCTGCACTGCAGCCTGGTGCACCATCAGAAGCAGGATAGAGGACACATTTTGTTTTACAAAAAGACCATCTATAAATAAACTTCCTTTACTCTGTGGAGCTGAGAAATCACAAGTTCCAGTGAAGTTTCGCCTCCCAGAAATGCTTTCTTGCCGGCTTGTTGCTCTTCAGCCACATAAGCACGACAAAAACACCAACTAAATCCCCTCGTCACAAGCAAACCAAAGATCCACACCTCTCGGCGTGCAAAATGCCAGCAACCTCAGCAGAGCTGCAGCCCCATTGGGAGCACAGCACACAGGCTGTGGCCAGGAGCTGCAAGGAGCCGGGGAGTTCCAGCTGCAGCCCATCCCCAGCTCTCTCTTACCCGCCCATCAGCTCCCCTCTCACCGTGCCATGCCCAGCCCAGCCGGCTGCAGGTGGCGGAGCTGCGGGGCGCTGCCCAGGAGGAGGCCCAGGGAGGTCTGCCTGGGCCCCGGGACTTCACCGTCTGTGCTGAGGACAAGACTTTGGATTTTCAAGATCTCCGCTAATAAACTGTCTGGAACTCAGGAATGAAAGCATTTGCTAGGAGGTGAACGCACAAATAATTGACACTGAATCCTTTGAACTCCTCGGAGCCGCCCCTACCGCGTGCAGGACGCAGTCCTTACTGCACCAAAGCATCCCTTTACGCAGCCGCAGCCCGGACATGTGGGCAGCAGGAGGCTGTGTGGTGGAGAGCAGCACTCCTGGCCAGTGCCCGTGCAGGGCAGTGACATGTGGGGGCCAAGGCAAGGAAAGGGCTCTGAGCCCTGCAGCTGGCCGGGAGAGCACACAGTACTGCCTCACCTTCAGCTGCTCCCTGCAGGAACCACACACTGCAGCTGCCCCTCCTGCACGTCGTGGGAGATGGGCAGATAACAGCTCTGCAGGATAAAAATACACCGCACTCCAACGTTGCCACCTTCACATGGGCACTATTTTTAGAGCCCGCGCTCGGTATTTTCTGCTCCTCCAGAAACATCTTCATCTCCTTTCTGAATTTGACAGACAGGATTTGGATTGCTGGATCTCTGTGAAACCTCACTCGGAGCCACCCTCACGGCTGCACCCAGGAGGGGCAAACATATCTCTGACCCATCTGCTTCACAACCCCCTGGAAGAGGAGAGCCGGTCGCTGTGCTGTCATGGGGCTTCATTGTACCGGGCACAGAGCTGCAGGGGGAAGCCTGGCTCCAGCAGGGCCAGCCTGCCCCAGGCCATTCCCACCTGCACGATGCAGTGCTGCGTTTTGCTATTCATGGGGTCTGGTGATGCTCTGGGAGGAGAAATTTGCCCCAGTTCACCTCCACTGCTCCCATCAGCGTGACCCGCGTGGTGGTCCTTGCCCCATTTGCATTCACCATTGCACAGCTTTTCCCTCCTCTTCACGTGGCTTTATCTTCTTGTGTCTGTAGTAGAGGTCAGCCGCATCAGTATCCATCACCCAACAGTGCATACCCCAGAGAGCTGCATTCAACAGCACTGTGCTCAGCTGCAGCCGTGGAGCAGAGCTGGAGCTGCACACAGCGTGGCACCAGGCGTCCATCTGTCCTGGGTAGAGACAGCCGCAGGCAGAACACCACCGCGGGGCCATGGGGCAGGCAGGGCACTGGGTTCCCCATGCAGAGCCCACACAGCACCGAGGGACCCACTATGTGCCTCCAGCAGCCAGGCACAGCATGGCCGGGCGCTCCTGGGCCACTCCATGCAGGGCACCGGGACAGCGGCAGGAGCCAGTTTCCCTGGTTCCACAAAATGAGGTGCTGAGCTGCAAATACATGAAAGTGTTTTAATTTGTTACCAAGGCAATGAGTCAGACTCAGATGGCAAGTCAGGAATAGAACAGCAGGATTTCTGCAGGGTAGCGCGCTCACCTCTGAGCGCCGTGGTCAGAGAGGAGGCTGAAAGTCTGAGGCTCTTCGCCGCCGCTGCCCGCCGTCTCCTGGCTGCCACTCGGACACACGCAGCTCAGCGCCTGGATGGAGCGTGCTGCACTGCCTGCCACGGGCACTGCCACAGGCACGCTCACACTGGGTCTGCCGGGCAAAGCTCAGCAGTGCCCAAGGGGAGCACAGCTCAGGGCAGTGAGAATGCAGGTGCTGTGCTTCGGGCTGAGCCTTCTCTCGCTCTGCTTTACCTCTCCTCTGCTCTCCTCACAGGGCAATCTGCAGTGCTTGCCCCTCAGCGCAGCGATTTGCTCTGCTGTTACTAATTTTCAGCTATTCAAACTCCACTTAACCTCAGGACTGCACTGTGCAAGGCTCCGTGCAACTGAATGATGACAAATTTATAAGAAAACCTTTTCCTTAGGATCTGTAAGTGGGCGATTGAGCCCAGCTTTCCATTCCTGGCCCCGGGGAAGGCCCCTCTTTACCAATGCCAGGAGGGAGGACACAGCTTGGGCGCTATTTCTGAGAGACAAATATCTCTCTTGTGGAAATCAGATCCCTTACGAGGGTTTCCTTTGGGTCCAGGACAACCAGGAGCTCAGAAGTTCTGAATGGTTTTGCAAGGAAGGGAGAGCAAGCGTTGCCTGCTGGGAAACCACATCTGCTGGGATCATGCATATCTTGGTTTCAGAGGCAGTCAGACTCCTTTTGGAAGTGGAAGCCCAGAAGGAGGAGAGCGGCTCCTTCATCCAGCTCCAGGCCTGGGCTACAGCGAATGCGGCCAAGGGCATGTGGGCAGCGATTGTTCCAGGCCTGACCCACGGGTCAGCCAAGGGCAGCGCATCATGCATCACACATCACACAGTGGCTGTAAACTTACCATCAAAGCGCCTGCTAGGCAGAGGTCGCAGAGGAATGGAGCGATGCACCATCCTTAAGTGAGCGCTACGCTGAAATAACAAGAAAGCAAAGCTTTGCCATTGCAGGGCAAAAGCAAAGTGCAGAGTGCTGGCAGGTTTAATCAGAGGCAAGGACACAACGCAGAGACATTGGCTTCCTGCAGCCTCAGCCTCTCCGCAGTTCTGGCACTGCTCCACAGCACTGCCCCGCCATGGCCCGATGGGCACAGCTTCCCTTTGGCACAGGGATGGCACTGCAGCCAACATGGACACGTGGGTGGGAAGTGGAGAAGAGCAGTGCGGGGGTTCCTCCCCACATGGCAGGCAGCCACGGCGGGGCCACGTGGTCCCACAGCAGCGCGTCATGACGGGGCATGCTGAGGGCTGACACATTTGTTTTCCATGCGGCTTAAAGCCGTGACACACAGTGCAGCCGCCATCCCAGCATGCTGACTGCAGCACAGACAGCCATCTGAGAGCTGCCATGCAGGGCAGTGGTGTGAAGGGCCCAAAGGCAGAGCAGAGCCCGGCCCCGCTCCAGGTGTAGGTCCCAGCTCAGCCCTCAGCCCCACATCACTGCCACGCTCCGTCTGCACCGAGGAGCACAGCTCTGAAACAAGGCCAGGCGCAGGTGGAACGCCTGCATTGCTGCATCTTGGCACCGGCTTTGCCCGCCTCAAACCTCTCTCGTGGCTTCATATCAGCCAGGTGAAGCCTAATATGGCCTTGTCCTCCACCACAGCTGCTGCACAGCTCTGCAGAGCCCCAGGGCCGGGAGCGGCGGCACTGAGTCACAGACTGCTGCAGAGCCCTCGATAAGGGCTGCTCTACGCCTCCTGACATCGCTGTCCCGTTTCCCATTCCTCCCTGCAGCATGAAGCCAGATCAACTGCGGGCACAGCTCGGAAGGGGTTTGATCCCAAGGGCTGTGGCCTGCAGGACATGGCTGTTCTCCCCGCTCTGCTGCCCCTCGTGCTGCGCAGGCTGCTCTGTGCCCCCTCCTCACAGCCCCACTGTCCCTTCAGTCCCTCAGCCGTGGGCTGTGCTTCCATGCCTGGCTGCAGCCTCGAGCTTCTGCCTGCAGCCCCCCGTGCCCCACAGGAACGCAGCCTGGAGCTGGTTGGGAGCAGCTGCTGGCACCTGGCAGGTGGGAGCAGACCCGGGAGGGTAACTCAGGAACCACAGCTGTCTGAGCCCTCGGACGTAATTACCCGAGGAGATGGGAGCCACGGGTTTGCTTCGCACGGCTTTGTTCCATGTGACAAAGCGGGAGTTATCTCCTCTGCCGAAAAGCAGAATTGCAATGGCAGTTAATTTACATTCAAATAGCTCCTTTCATCCGGCTGGATCCCGAAGAGCCCCGAACGCTGCGCTATCACAAAGGAGGCAGGCAGGGCTCATCCATCGCACCCACGGGCGGGCAGCCCGCGGCAGCGCCTCGCCGGCGGCTCCCTCGAAGTCCGCCGCGGACGGGACGCGGTGCTGATGGCGATCAGCCTCCACGGAGCGCCGTTCCCGCACCGCCCGGCAGCTCCGCCCGCAGCACATAACGGGCCGGGAGCGGCGCGGGCTGCACGGCCCGGATGCCAATCCCTGCAGCAGCAGCGCCACAGGCAGCGCCCACACTGCCCAGCACAGGCGGTGCCAGCACCGGGCACTGGGCTCGCATTGGCTCTGCCAGCACCCAGCCGGTCCCCGATCCCAGCGCCGAGCCGTGCCTCCCCGTGACCCGAGCAGCCCCACGTTCCTTTCGATATCTCAGCGCCGTGAGGATGTGCTCACATTCGCCCCCTGTCAATAGCGAGGAGGTTGTAACGAGCCCATTGAAGATAATTACAGCGCACGTTTCTCCCAGCTGTGAGGAGAAGCTTCGAGTCGCTCCCTTACACACGCATGCATACATTCAATTTGTGTCTTTGTTTTGTACGGAGGGAGACTCGCAGTGCTGGATGACTGCCTGGCGCAGCCGGTGCCAAATGCCCCAAATAATTAAACAGTCCCCTCTCCCTTCTCAGCCCCAAACCCATCGGGTGGGAGCGGTCACCCACAGCACAGCAGGCAAACAGAGCAGTGCCGCAAACACAGCTCCTGCCGGGGGTGCCCCCACAGACCGAAATTCTGCATAGTTCTGGGATGCTAAGAAGCACAAAGCATTAACATTAACGATCAGATGGCTGCGTCCACAAGTTCTGCAACAGGTTCCCATCCTCTGGGAGCAGTTCTGCCTTGCAGATGAGCAGCGATTGTTCAGGGGGTAACGGCCCCTCCCTCACCCCAGGGCTGAGTTCTGCACAGACATCCCCACCCCACCCCACCCCATCCCATCCCATCCCATCCCATCCCGCTCAGCACTCTGTTCTGGCCCACATCTCTGTCTGATTAAAACTGATGTTGTAGAGGGTCTGATGGTCCTTCTTGCTGAAGGAAGAACATTCCAGACTTCTCAACACCCATCGCTTGTTTGACTTTTCCCTGCAGTAATAGATTTGCATTTCATTTCAGAGTTTCTCTTATTTTCAATACATTTCCATAACTTGTTCTTGGTTCCTTTTATGTTTGGCCTTATTTTGCTGTGCAACCACTCTCTCATCAGCCCTGGATGTTTGTGTTCCTCCTCTACACGTCTGCTTCCACAGTTTGCATGGGACCTTTTGTTTTCTGGGTGCTGCTAACACAAGTGACCCTACCTGTGCTGTGTCCTGGGCTGACCCGGGCGCACGGCTGGGCTGCCCTGTGCTGCTGCTGTGTGCCCCGTGATCCCTGTGCTGCCCGGGGCCGTGCACTGCCATGCCTTTGCAGTGTTTCCTCAGGCAGCACTGCTGGTTCTGTACTTCCTGCCCAGGCACTGAGTGGGGATGGCAGAATGAAGCTCTCCTGAGTTTGGTTGTTATGATTTTCCTTTTTTTTCACCAATGCACTTTCAGTGTTACTAAGCCAAGTGCATGTGTTTACTATTACTGCAAATTAACAGACAAGATGAGTCAATTAGAACAAAACATTAAACTAATTGCTTCCTGTTCCAAATGCTTTGAAGAGAATGCGGCACATAAAATTTTTCTCCTCCTGGTTCCTTTCTCCTCGTGTCAGCATTTGGGAGCACTGGAAGATGTTCTCTTCCCCAGACTGCAATCCTTTCCTGTGCCCCTTTGCTCGCCCCAAACAAACCAGCGCTGTGTTTCTCTCCTCCCCTTCTTGCTCTCCCAGGGCTCCAGGCTGGGCAGGTGGTGTGGGGACCCCTCTAGGGAGCTGATGTGAGCCCAGATGGAGCTCTCCTGACAAGTGCTGGAACTTCAGTGTCCAAACACAGCCTGCGCTACAGCAGCAGAGTTGTGTGACCGATGCCCCAGGAGGACGCTGGTTCCCCAGCTCTGAGTGCTGCCATCCAAGCAGCAGCCCCATGGGGGGCAGCAGTCAGCAGCTCCATCCATGGGCACAGCACAGCCCTGTTGAGCCACTTCGCTCTGTGCTCTGTGCTTCACACAACATGGTGATGTTACAAAGAACTGGAAGCACAAACACGGGTTGCTCCGTTGTTTTACGATGTGCTGATGTGGGACACAGGACTGTGCTCAAGGGATCTCCATCAATCCTCCACAAGCACTAAAAACAAGCCTTCCAGTTTGCTGATCTCCAAAGGCACTCCTCAGATTGCTCAGCAGAGCGCAGAGACACGGCGGGATGGGCGCCTGCTGCAGCTCAGCTGCCAGCCCTCCCCACAGCATCACAGCAGCACGGCCTGCCTTCCTTCAGAGCAATGGTCTGCTGCCTGTTGTGTTAAACTGAGTTTTCTGGTGTGGATAAAGGTCAGGAAGGCTGTTATTTTAAATGAACTTTGTGAGTTTGTTTTGATGACAGTCAGGATGCTAAAGGTCCCTCAGCTCTCCTGGTTCTGGCGTCTCTCTTCTTTCTCGTACTGTATCACAACAGCAGTAACATTCAGAAGCTCCTCTTCCTGTAACCCACATTAAGGACCAAAGTAACACCGCAGTCCCTCCCCAGCCCCGTGCTGTTGGGCACTGCAGGTGACGGCCGTTGGGAGCTGCACAGCTGTTGTCACCTCTGGCCACACCAGAGCAGAAATACCAAATTCATTCCCAGAGAGACGTTATTGGAAGGGAACTCAGAGCAGGCAGTGGGATCCCACGGGATGACTACTTTAAGGCATTAATTGTTCCTTCATATGCTCAGACAAGCTCAGCCCGCTTTTCATCTGCATGCACACTTAGAAGTACTTTGGAGCTCGATTTCATTAGAAAAAGACATCAAGAAAGGATGGGGGCAGTGCGTCGCAGCAAATGCACACTTCAGGCTTGTTATCCCTCTGCCCTTTCCCAGTAACGACAAGCACTGGTGGGGGCTGTGCCTGCACTGAGCTCTGCTGCCCGCTCAGCTCCGTGCTGTTCCTCGTCCCGCAGGTGCCGCGAGCCAAAGCGCTGTTCTCCTACCGGGGGCACAACCCGGGGGAGCTGCGGTTCAACAAAGGGGACGTCATCGTGCTGCTCCGGCAGCTGGACCAGAACTGGTACCTGGGGGAGCTGAACGGCGTCAGCGGGGTCTTCCCTGCCAGCTCCGTGCAGGTCATCAAGCAGCTGCCCCTGCCGCCGCCCCTCTGCAGGGCTCTTTACAACTTCGACCTGAGGAGCAGAGATAAGAGTGAGAACAACGACTGCCTGTCATTCCACAAGGTAACACCGCCCTGCAGGGGCTGGGCAGTACGGGCTGGGCCGGCTCCCTTCTTTAGATTGCATTGCATTGCATTCTGCTGCCTCGCAGCACCGTAGCGGCTCTGCTGAGAGCCGGGAAGGTTTCCAAGCCGCACCAGACACTGACAGCAGTGACAAAGCCAGCTAAAGCCAGCTTGCCCCGAGGGGGTGCACGGACACAGACAGGATGAGAGCATCCTGGGAGAGCACAGTGCAACCCCGAGCAGCCATTTCAGGCCCTGGTTCGGCTGCGGGAGTTGATGAGCAGCAGCTGCTGGTGGCGGTTTGCTCTCCCACCAAAACACTGAAGGAGAGCCCGAAAAGATTCCCACTGACATATCAAAGAAAATTGCTCCCAGGTCTGAGGACACCTCTCTTACACAGCTTAGACACATTCAGGCAGCCTGCTGGAGGCACACGTTGCAGAGCACGACCTGAACTTTCCCTGTATTTCCTTTCATTCCCCAAAGGCTGCAGAGCCTGTGTTTGCTCTCGGCTAGAGGATATGGTTTTCAGTGCAACTGCACCTCCCAGCAGTCAGCTGTCCCTGTGCTGTCAGAAGGAGGTGAGGCAGTGCAGAGCACAGCAGAGAGCAGTGCCTGGAGGCAGCGGTGTCCCTGCAGAAGCCAATGTCTCTCCCCAGCACAGCACAGATGCTCCCTGCACTCTGGCCAGCTGGAAGGCACAGGGGCAGGTCTGGGCTCCAGCAGGTCAGGGCTGAATGTGGGGTACATGCAGGGCAAGAAGCCAAAGAGCTCAGAGTCCTCTGTACCTCCTGACCAAGAAGAGGAACCAAGAGAAGAAGCAGTGCAGAGCGGCACTGCATGTCAGAGCACCAAAACCTCTCTGGCATGCCTGCTCCTGTGCTCCATCTGCACCTGCCCGGTGTGCAGCACAGCTCGAGCTCATTCTTCAGAAGCAGAGCTGGCTGTTATACAGACCTCTGAAAATCTTCCCTCTTCCTGTGGCTGCCTGCAGCCCTGCAGTGTCCCTGACCTGGCAGCAGCGCCATGCTGGGAAGAACCCCACCCCTGCCTGTGGCCCCACCTGCCGCCCACCCCTGCCATCATACTTCCAACACCTGCACCGCAACAGCATCGGGCGATTTCAGCTCCTGAAGTAATGCCCTGAGGGTTGTGGCAGTGTGACACCAACTGCCCCAGCACTCACACTGACCTTCTGCTTGCTTTGGAGTAAAATGCTATTTCTGCTATTTGTTCTGGGCACAGTGATTGCAGAAACATTTCCACACGGTGGGAGCCTCCAAACTGTGCCTCTGTGTCTCTCACCCCCTTTGCCAGGCTTGTGCCCGTGTCTGCATTCAGCCACGCTTGCACCCTTAAGCAAAAGCCATGCTTGAGCGTTGTGCTGAATAAGGACCTGCGTTTGGGAACAAAGACACACCAGGAGGGGCAGAGGGCTGGCAGGGGAGCAGCACTGAGGTGCAGCATTGCAAAACGTGGGGCGAGCCGCCCGCTAACAGCGCTCTGCCTTGCAGGGAGACATCATCACCGTCATCAGCAGAGTCGATGGCAACTGGGCCGAGGGCAAGCTGGGCGACAAAGTGGGCATCTTCCCCGTGCTGTTCGTGGAGGTGGGTACAGCCCTGGCGTGGCACTGCAGGGCTCTGTGGTGTGGGGAAGGTGGGGCAGAGATGGGGCAGCTGCAGAGCCCGGCTGAGCCCTCACAGCTCCGCTCGGGACACAAACTGTGCTCCTGTGGTGCAGCTGCAGAGTGGGAGTGTGGCACCAACAAGAATTCCTCGAAACAGAATTAACACTTATAATCACCATAATTACAGCAAGCACCTCTTTGTGGCTGTTTTATGAAAGGGCAGCGGTAGAACGTCCTGTTTGAAGCTCTAATACACTTGGTAAAACGTCTTTCCATTTAATTAAACCATTTTAACCCATTTAAGCCTGACGTTAACAGAAATGAGCCAGGCAGGGCCACACAGAGCCACCGAGGAGTTAGGATTTAACCATGGAGGAGCAGTGATGGGTCTGCTCTGGGAGGCACGGGGCTTTCCTGGCTTCAGTGCTCCCATCCGTGCCCTTTAATGGGCCCTCTGCTCTTAGGGAAGGCAGGGAAGTCGGGCTCTGGCTGCGGTTTAATTGCACAGAGAAATGACACTATGACCAGACTGTATGGGTACGTGTGCACACATGACTCTTTTTAAACCTCACTGTAAGAAGTGAGGAGGAAGGAAATGCACAAATAATCCGAGCAGCACAATGACAACACTGAGAGCAGCTCCTGCCCCGCGCCAGCCGCTGCCATTCATCCCCAGCCGGGCGCATTGCCTCACATGAGTGGGTGAGAATCTCCAAGTTTTGCAATTTGTTCATGTCAGCAGTAAATCATGATTAATTCCTCTGGCAGTCGTCCTGGTGAAAAACACTGTCACCACATGCCCTTTGTATTAATGCTGTAGTCATCAGCAGTTTCCAAGAAATACTGCTTGAACGTTGGCTCTGTAAGCCCAGGGCTGGGTGCCTCCCACGAGCACCACCGACACGAGGCCGGGCTCTGCTCAGCAGCAGCATCCCATGAGTGCACAGCGGGCTCCAACCTTGCTCGGAAGCCACAGGCAATGGGGGCTCGATGGCAGCGCCCGGCTGTGTGAGCAACGTGTTTTCCAAACCATTTTTAATTTGGCTGCCAGCTCTGTGCTGATCATTTGGTGCTCAGGACGTGCTGCTGAAAGCACAGCAGGGAAGCACTGTTACCCCATGTTCCATAGATCACCATGAAGCCGGCTGCATCCCGCCTGCAGCCGTGCTGTTGAGGAGGACCCGCAGCGGCCCCTGGGCCTTCCCTCTGTCTCTTGCAGCCGAACACGACGGCACGACAGCTCCTGCAGAGCAGCAAAGGCTCCTGGCCCACCCCGCTCCGCTGTGCACCGCTGGGCATGGCCTCCCCCAAGGCGCAGGGCCGGGAGCTGCACAAGGCGCCCGATGCCCGGCGCAAGAGCCTGCGGCCCTTCTCCATCACCACAGCCCTCAACACGCTGAACCGCATGGTGCACGCTCCTGCTGACCGCCCGGCGCTGCGCATCAGCTCCCCGGTGCTCATCAGCTCCAGCAACCCCAGCGTGGCCGCTGCGGGCAGTGAGGATGCGCCCCGCGGGACCCCCGCCCAGGTGAGGCTGCTGCGGGACGGTGTGGGGCGGGCGGCCAGATGGAGGGTGTGTGATGGTGTGGCACTGACAGCGCCCAGGGGAGGACAGCTCAGCCGGCTGCTGGGGACACTTTTGAACAGGGAAGGTCAGCTCTTAGAGCCCAGGGACCCTGGGAACCCATAGAAAGAAAGGGACTGGAGTCCTCTCCTCGGAGACCTCCAAACCTCTTCAACATGGCCCTGGGCGCCTGCTCTGGGTGGCACTGCTGGGACAGGAGGAGGCCGGGGGGGCCCATGGGCCGTGCCATCATCCTGAGCCCCAGCATCAAAGCCTGACTGGAGCCCCTCTTTTGGGAGAACCCATCTGTTAGGCTCCCTGGTGGCCGCTGCAGGGCAGGCTTCTGCA
Source organism: Gallus gallus (assembly GCF_016699485.2). Classification (NCBI taxonomy): domain Eukaryota; kingdom Metazoa; phylum Chordata; class Aves; order Galliformes; family Phasianidae; genus Gallus; species Gallus gallus. The sequence continues at coordinate 17,394,639 of NC_052544.1, forward strand.
CAAAGGGCAAATGCAGCAGCGTGAGAGCACCTGCAGGAGCAGTGCCCCCACCTCCTGCTGCTTCCAAACAGCGATGTCAGCCCTCCTGGAAATTGGGGTTGCTGCCCTATCCTGGATCCACTGCTGCTGCAGCTCTCTGCTTCCAATGGATGCCTCCTGCACGCTGGGCAGTCCCCGGGCAGCCCTCCTGCCTGCAGCCACCCAGGTGTGCGGGCTGACCCTATGAGCACATCCTCTGCTGGCTGCAGGGGCAAAGAGCCTCGTTGCTGCTTCATGCTCCGTCTGAAGATCTCAATACAGGATCTTCACGGATCATCTGAAATGGGAGGAAAAAGGTTTTGTTTAGATTTATGTGGCATCTTTCACACTGAAGGCTGCTCCAACGTTTTATAAAGCAATAAGCCAGCCCCCGGCAGTTCGGTGTCCGTGCAATAAAACCCAGCAGGCATTTTGTGCTTAGCATTAGCCTGCAAAGAGCCCTGGATATTAGGCCCTCTTTTATGTGAGAGGAAATGAAGCCCTACAATAGAACCATAATTCAATTGAAATGGCACCGTGTCTCATGACCCCAATATAATTTTACCAAAAGTGTCTCGGTGTGAGCTATTGTCGGCAGCAGCAGCAGCACAGATGCATTGATGTGCTGCCTGTTCAGGTTTCCTTCCTCCTGAACAACCATTTCTCTCCTGGAGGCTCACAGGGAGCTGTGTGCTGTGCATCGGCTGCGGGCTGGTTGGTGTGTGAGCACAGCGCCCAGTGAGGCACAGCCACAGTGCTGGGGTGGTGCTGGGGGTGGGGGGAGCACAGAAACATACCAGGAGAGGCAGCAGTTCCAGAGTGGGTGCGGAGCGGTGTGGAGCAGTGGCAGGAGGATGCTGGTAAGGTCAGGAAGGGCTGCGCTTCCAGGCACGTCGCTGTGTGCTTCAAGGTATGGGCAGTGTCAGTCTGTAGTGCTTTACAGTCTCGTGCCTGAAACGTCTTTACCGCCCTGCTTTGCAGGCTGTGAACCGGACCCTACTTTCCTAAATGCCAGTGAGAAGCACTGACTGTAACTTGATCCTAAACCAGGTGCCTCACACCGAGTCCCTGCGCTGTTCCCTAAAGCACTGACTCCTAAGCAGACAGATTATTTCCCTTTCTTTCCCTTTTCCTCTTGGTTTTTGACTCCAGCAGCAGCACAGCACGTTGCTGCAGGGCACCTCCAGGACGGGCCGTGCTGTCCCGGTGCTGTTCATCCTGTGCTGCACTGCAGACACACACACAGCAACCAGCCAGGGCAGCTCAGGAAGCTCAGATTCAATTGTTTTGCTTCTGCAATTTGAAAGATTTGCTTTCCAGAGCAAGGGCAGGTTCTATCTCCCCTAGAAATCCTGTGCTCGTTGAAGGACCTTGAGCCCCATTTGCTGGATCCACCTGCAACTCAGTGAGGTTCTGTGTCTCTTTCTCATCTTTTTGGAAGCATGGCTGAGGCCTGTCCAGTGATTTCAATGGCTCCTCCGGTGGCTAAAATAAGCCCCTCTTCACATTAACATATTGCATTCTGTTCGCTCTCTCCCGGTAGGTCAGTGCATCCTATTATCCTGCTCCGGGATCACTGAGGCACTCGGCAGCCATCGTCACCCTGCCCCACCTGCAGCATCACCTCTCAGCCAACATGTGAGTAATGCAAATCGTGCTGGGGGGTCGCACACCACTCCGCACTGCCCCCATCCCTGTTCCCATCCCAGCAGCTCCCTGGGCTCCTGCCTGCAGGAGGGGCATTGGGGTGCAGGGCCGTGAGTGGGTGTCTGCAGTTCTGAGCGGGAGATGCGGGGACTGCAGGGGCAGCTGACCCCAAAGGTTGCTGTAGGGGTGTGGAAGAATTTAGGTACAGGACTGGAAAGATTTGAGGCAGCTTCTGACCGTTCCTGCTGCCACTGCCCGGGCAGAGCACACTTCTGCACCCCTCGTGGTGCTTTGCCTTAGGCCAGGTGCTCGTTAGTCCTCCATCCCTGATGTCAGTGGGCACCTGTGTGGTAGGGTGGCACAGCAGCAGTCTCCTTGCTCGTTGCCCTCGATTGGTTGCCTACTGCTTCTGAGACAGGTGCTGTGACAAGCCCTACTTTTCTCCAGTCCTGTTGGCCCTTCCTTTATTCGTATCCCATCGGGTCGAGCTCTGCAGGCAGGTTCTTCCCTGCGAGTTATCTCAGGTTGGGCAGAGGCCTGGCCATGGGTTCAGAACGCAGTGTCTGCAGAGGGAACGTGGGGGGACGTCGGGAAACCCCACCCTGGATCAGCACTGAATTATTTGGAGCAGCAGCGCCAGCCCTGCAGGGAGGTGTCCGCACGGACCCCCCTCGCTGCGGCAGCTGGGACCCCGCGGTGTTTCCTCCCAACCGCCGGGAGTGCGTGCAGGGCCGGAGGACTTCACTGTGCCGAGCTCCATCTGCACACCGTGCCGCGTGCCTCCGCCACCGGCTGAGGTTCTGCTCCTTTGCCAACAGGAAGCCCAGCGTGCCCGACTCGAAGCTGCCCACGCTGTACGCCTCGTGGACGCTGTCGGCCGCCTCGCTGTCCTCCCAGGGCAGCGCTTCGGAGAGCGCTCAGCGCCAGAGCCGGGCGCTGAAGGCAGCGCTGCCCGCGGGGCACACAGCGCTGCGGCGCGGCCGCGGCTGCACCAGGAAGAGTGAGTGCGGGCGGGGGCTGTGAGTGCGGGCGGGGGCTGTGCTATGGGCAGTGCTATGGGCTGTGCTATGGGCTGTGCTACGGGCAGCGCAGCTGTGCTTGGGATGGATGCAAGGATCCGTGAGGTGCTACCAACATCGAGCAAAGGGAGCGGGAATGGCACTGAGGCTCAGTGCGCTGCTATGGGGAGCGGCGAGCCCTGACTGTGCAAACAGCGCTGGGTTCTGCATTCGTTTTAGTCCTCCAGAGGGAGGTTTTGGGATTGTCACGGAGGACTCCTGAGATCTCCATGCGCAGAGGCAGTTACAGAAGGTTATGTTAAGGTATTATCAGGAGTTATTAAGAAAGAAGCTCAGAACAAAAGGGTAAAACTCAGCAGTGCCATTGTAGGAGTGCTGGTGAGCTCATATCCTGAATACTGCTCATGTTCTGACAACTCAAAGAGAATAGAGTAAAATTAGAAATGAGCAGCGGAAGGATGAGCAAGAGAATGGAATACTCCTATTTCAGGGGCAAAGTTTTACAGCGTGGAAACATCGAAGATGCTTGTAGTCACAAATAGGCTGCAGGTGTAAAGGTACACTGCTTTGGGACAGATTTCTGAGTATGTCTGAGCAGCCACAGCACGCTCCCTGGGTTGGGTGGAGATGGGCAGCGATGCTGGCCGGGGCACAGTTCATTTGCAAGGGCCACTGCTGGTGGTTTTAGACTCAACACCAGGTTTATCTTAAAAGCAGTATTGCTGTAGAGGACCTCACGCACCTGTGGTGGCTCTTATTAAAAAATCAATCTTGCAAACAGCGAGGCACTGCCAAGGAAATAAAGCGTGCGACTTCCAGTGCTGCAGCCTGGAAAGCAGCTGCCAGATGGAGCAGCCAGCGCAGAGCAGCCAACAGCAGCAAATGCTGGGGGCTGGGGAGGGCTGGGGTGCAAACTTACAGATGTGTTTGGCCAAAAGAACAATGGAGGAGGATGGGAAACCTGCAGGGTGCTGCTTCCCCCGTAGCACCTTCAGGGGGCTCGGTGCAGGATGGAGGGGACAGGCAGCACCGCACAGGGGCAGGCAGCGCTGGGAGTACGTCCTGCAGGGCTGTTGGGCCCCCCTGCATGCTGCTGCCCCGTGCCTTCCCGCTGGGACCCTGCTAACCAACCCTCCCCTATTCTCACCCCCAGATGGGTCCCTGCAGAGGCCGGGGCAGGCAGGGCTGCAGGCTGCCAGCTCCCTGCGCCGCATGCCCACAGCCGGGCTGCAGCCGTACCCACATGCTGGCAGCCCCACCGCCAGCACAGCAGAGGTGGGCGTGAGGCCCAACTTCTCCCACGAAGCCCCACCAGCACTCGTGGTCAGAGGAGGGGAAAGCAGAGCTCCATCTGTCTGCAGTTCGGTGATCCTGGACACCACGGACCCTCTGGCAAAGAGTGAGTCGGGGCCCCGGCCGCCCGCATCAGCCCCGCCGTCCATCCTGGTGAAGCCGGACACCTCCCGTAACAGCAGTGACAAGGTACAGAGTGCTGCCCGCGGGCTGACAGGTGCTGCTGGGGTTGGTGCCTGCCTTAAGCTGTCAGATATTGGTGCTGCTGACCCTGCTGGTCAAATTAAGTCCTTCAGAAAGGCAAAGTGCTGCAGGGTGTCCTTCAGAGGGAGCTGGTGTTCACTGGTTCAGTGGCAGTGATCAAACTTTGAGGCTTTCTGAGGTCTTACGTGGGGCACGAATCTCACTGAAGTCCCCATAAATCACAGAACTATTGAGGCTGGAAAAGACCTCTAATATCTCCAAGTCCACCCCCAACACCATCCCCCTCCCCCCCCCCCCCCATGCCCATGGACCATAGAACAGTTTAGGTTGAGAGGATCCCAAGGATCACCAGGTTCCAACCCCACCACCACCAGCAGAGACACCAACCTTCAACCACACCCCCCAGTGCCACATCTTCACAGTTCTGGAACAACAGCAGGGTCAGTAGTGACTGCCCCAGTCCCTGTCAGCTCGCTCCCACACCTGACTGCTCCTTCAGAGAAGTAATTTCTCCTTATATCTCGGGTACTGAAAAAGCAAACACCAGAGCTGGGTGCTGAGCCCTGCACTGGGCTGCTCCCTGCAGAGCAGAACAAAGGGAACATCTTCCTGCCCTTGCCCTGAGAACAGCTCTCCCTCCCTGGGGCACCCAGTAGGTCCGTGGCTGACAGAGCACTGCCTGGGACTCCTGGTGCTCAGGGAGGGCTCCACACTGACCCCAATGGTGACACGATGCTCTCCTTACAGCAGGTGAAGACGGTGCGGTTCCAGAACCACAGCCCGCCCCCCAAGCGGCACAGCCTGCAGCCCTCCCCGCGTCTGCCCCGCAGCAGCACTGAGTTGGTGGCCCTGGCTGAGCCCCCCCTGCCCGAGGGGAGCCCCGAGCTGCCCACACTGCCCTCCCCACGCCTGGGCAGCAGCCCCCTGCACCCCCGCAGAGCGCTGCACCCACGGGCGGCATCGCTGGAGCTGTCAGTGCCGCTGACCTTCCCCGTCAGGAAGAGCTACAGCAGCGTCTCCGCCAACTGACAGGTAGTGCCTGCAGCCCTGCACCCATCTGCCCCTCCCAGGTGGTGTGGAGCTCAGGGACCCCCTCAGCACCCGTGGGCCCAGGAGCTGCGCTGGGCCAGGTGTGCAGTGACACAGAGCAGCTGCTCCATGCAGGGAACGGGGATGGAGTGGGAGAGGGGAGGACGTGCACAGCGGGAGCAGTGCCATGTGCTGTGATCTGCTCAGGGCCGCAGCAGTGCCCACGGGGATCCAAGCAGCAAATGTCACCACCCTGCAGGATGGGGCTCTGGCTCACGTGCTCTTTATTGGCGTTAAGACCACCCGTGCCCATCTGACACAATGAACATCGGATCCAAAACTGCTGTAAAATCACATCTATCATTTATCACGTACCAAACCCATGGAATTAGCTTTGTTGGTGACCAAAACTCACCACGGCCCTGGAGCAGCCCTAGCAAAGGAGGGACTGATAACAGTGTTATCCCACAGCCCTGCACTTGGCTCTGTCGGACCCTTTCTCTTTAAGCAGTAGAAAGGGATTTCCAGCAGCACAAGCAGCAGCACTAAGCTCTTTGCCCGCTGCTCTCTCAGGTACAAAGGGCAGTGCAGGCAGAGGACAGGATGGCTCTCAGCAATGCCCTCAGAGGCACTGCACAGCCCAGAGCAAACAACAGCACTTCGCTGAAGGTTCCCTTCATCCCCTTAAAAATAAACCAGAAGCCTCAGCAGCTCTACAGCTGGGAACAACCACCCCTCTCCCAGCTGCAGCCAGAGATGAACAGAACCACATTATGCCCAATGCCATCCATGACAGTGATTTAGCACACACAGCACCACACACCGCTCCTACCAACCCCTGCTCAGAACATCACTGCCACAGAGCACCATTCCCTTCCGCCAGGACAAACAGCAACAAGGCAGCACTGCACAGAGAACACTGCAATGCTGTGCAGCCCATTGTGTGGTGCTGAGACTTCACACAGAGCACCACAGGGCGCTCCCAACCCACTGTGTGATGCAGTGAGCATCCATCCGGCTGATGGGGAAAGGAAAGGCTCTGCCACTGCATGTGAATAGCCATGGGTAGGGATGGGGAAAGGCACCGAGTGGGAGAGCTGCTTTAGTAAGAGCAGGAGGCCATTCTGGGACAGATCCCAGAGCTCCTTGCACAGGGTATGTCAGTGCTTTGATGCAATGGCAATACATTCCCTCGACATACCCAAAATGTGGAAGGAGAGACAACTGAAAACAGGGCACCACTTACAGCAACAGCTCTAACCAGTGCTGTCAAGCTGCTCCCAACTGCATGCACCTTCCACCACTTCCCAACTGCAGTGAGGGTGAACTCAGCTCCTTGCAGCACCTGGGCTGCACACTGTACTGCGGGATGAAGGCTCACATGGCTGGAGGACATTCCTCCCAGCCCCAGGCTGAAGGAGAACCCCCTGCAGGAGCTCCAGGAGCAGCACCAGGGGCTGCCAGCAGCAACGCTCCAAGGCCCTGGAGCTGCTTCCAAGTATTTTATCACCCAACCTGACCCTGTTCACTTTTCCTTAAGCCACCAGGCAGTGCCCAGAAAGGCAAAAACCCGGCCCCAGAGCAGCAAGTTCACATGTATATTTATCAGTATTTCAGAGGGCTTACTCATTGCTGAATGGCTCTTGAGGTTCATTCGTGTAAAAATACTTATATCACATGTAATTATAGCTATATAGACTTCAGGTTTCCCTTTTCCTTCTCTTCTTTTCTCCTCCCTCCCCAGTCACCCCCCGTCTCAGTATTTCCCTGTCTAAGAGGCCACATTTCGGGGCAGGCAGCACTCAGCCCGGCTGCACAGTTGGACTCCCACACCCCATGGCACCCCCATAGGGTTGGCTGCTCACAGCACCCAGTGGGGCCACACACTGTTAACAGATGGACAAAGGACCATTTCTACCAAACCTCTGACCTAAACTTCGACCTGGCTTTCTGAAGACACCAAGGATCAGCAGACAGTAACTGACTGTGCTCATCAGGCCATGAATTTTGATGTCTTCTTTCTGCATTGAGCCCAGGAAACGTCGCAGTGAAATGTTACAGCCTTATTACTATGAATGAGAGCACAGCAAGGACTGTTTTACACATGTATGTTTAGAAACAAGTATATATAATCTTTTCTTATTCGGTGATGGGCGGGAAGAGCAAACAGAATGCTGACATTTACCTTGGGGCTGGGAGGCACCTGTACAAATTCAGCAACGCTCAATATTTTTTTCCACGATGTGAAGTTCATTTTTTTTAAAGGGCTTTTTCAATTTAACGTACCACTAAGGAGAAGAACTCAATAAACAAAAAGATATTCATTTCCTGGTCTGTATTCCTCTTCAAATATTTGTTTTCTATTTCTGTAACAGAGAAACAAAGGTTTGAAAACATGTTAAGTTTACAGATGTTCACTCACGTGCCCGACAGCACGGCCTCGCTCTGCAGCCCCAGGTGGGTTCGGTGCAGTCACTGCACAGCGCAGGGCAGAACGGAGCTGCAGCATGGGGTCTCAGGGCACCAGCTGCCATGGGAGCACACTGTGCACCAGACAGGTGTGTGGGCCCATCCTGCAGGGCTGCTGCACTGCTGTTATACCATGTGCACACCCACCCCACACATTAGGGGTGGGAAGCTGGAGCCCACGCACACTGCAGGCACGCACTGAGCCTGCTCCCCTCATACAGGAGACCTGGAGAAAGCAACACGATCCCCCACAAAGAGAGGGAATCCATCTGCTGTCCAAGGAACAAAACACGAGAAGCAGCAGACTTTCTCCCTGTTAGACTCATATCTTATTCCCTATGGCAGAAGACCTGCAGATGGGGAGAGCTGGGGCTGCCCAAAGCCCTGCATGGAGCACAGAGCCAACACAGCACTCCCAGTACCACACAGAGCAACGGGAGGTCCTGCACTGACCTCCCCATGGCCCCACACTGCTCGGGGCTGACAGAGGCACTGAATGCTGCCCGTCTCTGTGCCCAGGAACTCACACCAAAGGTCAGGCAATGCTTCTAACCTGGGGAGACAGCACTGAAGAAAAACTGTTACTGCTTTAAACAAAATAACGATTGTGCACAGGCTGCTGCTGCCACAGTCAATAATTCTCCCTTCTGCTAGGAGAACCTGCAGGGATTAATAAACTCTGAACTGAATTCCTGAGCAAGAGGGGATTCTGCATCAGAAACGCAGTACTGCAGCATGATGTGCAACGGTGAGCAGTCATTCCCATCACCCAAATGGTTTCCATATGGATTTTTATAATATCATTTACAAGGGTAACCAAGGATCAGCTCCTAACCTCAGCCATGGCTTCAGAGCAGGACGAGGAGCTCCCAGGCAGGAGGGGCAGCCATTTATGAACAACTTTATGAGAAAAAAGTCAGGTTTTAGCCCTTATTTTAAAAGCTAAGAAGCATGGAAGTTTTCATACTTTTACCTCAAAGTTCACCACTACTGAGCTAATTCTGACCTGACAGCCCTCATGTAGTAATGCCCTCATGGAGTTCAGCCACTGATGTCATTGTATGGGAGCTGCTGAATCACGGCCTGAACCTCTGATTGACCACCTGAGGCAAGTGCTGAGTCAGCTGCAGGGGCACAGGTGAACACAATTTCACCTGAGTGACCGGAAGGGGTGGAGCCTGGCTGCACCCCTCCTAGACCCCATTTAAGGGCTGACTCCCCAGGAGGAAGGATCTCTGTCAGGAGATCACTCCTCTTGGAGCCCTTCTGTGAGCCCAGGACACAGGTAAGATCTTTATTGCATTACTCCTTTGTAACGCGATAATCTCTCTGGTCCAATACCTGTATACCTGTTTGCCATATGTGTCATTGAAAAGCAAAGTACAGAAGTCTGTAAGTGACTCCCCCCCCCCCCCCCCCCCCCCCCCATTAAAGGTGATTTACAACCAACTTCTCCACCTGGATCCCAGTCCAGAGAGAAATGAGTGCTAAACCTGATACACTACAACACTTCTGAGCACACAGGCCTCAGCTGGAAAGGAAGATCTGCCACATTAATGTTTGGGAAAACTGTTTATTTTCAAAAAACCCAAAGGGCCAAAGGAAAATAATTTCATTATATCTGCATTTTAAAGAGTAGGGATAAATTTGCATGCAAAATGAGGATTTTTTTGGTGGGCTTTTTTCTTTTTTTGAAGAACAAATTCACATCTTTGTTACAAACACTTCCAAAGTCACTCCATGAGCTCTCTCTGCCAGGGATCAAGTCGCACACAGGCAGTTCAATGAACCAGATACACAATGGTGTCACCAATGTCCCTGGTCAGGCCACTCTCTGTGACACACACACGTCTCTCAGCCAGGTTGATGTGGAAGACTGCCTGCTCTGGAATAGCAGTTTTCTCTGCTTCTTCTTTGCCAAGGACTGGAACACGGCGAGGCCCAAGAATTGGATCATCAAACCTCATCAGCTTCACTTTAGAGAGATCTGCAGTATAACAACCAGCTAATGAGGACACATCTACACACAAACCACAATACCGACCGAGTTCATCCAAACAACACTGAATACATGTACTGCCAAAGGTCTTCTCCAAGGAAATTAAGACTTAAACCCATTAAAAGATGTCATCCAGTGGTCACAGAGCAAACTGTAGCAGAGACAGCATCTTGTCTGTTCTGTCTGCAAGTCCCAAGGCCACGTTCCAAGCACCACATCTGCCTTTTTGTTCTCACGTCAGCTGTGGGTGACTGAGCAGTGCCTTTGTTTTTGAGGAATTAATTTCAGAGATTGGGGAAAAGGGGCAGGGGAGAGTTTTTGTGGAATACAATTCCCTTTTAAATTCACACCAACAGAAGATTGCTAAGCAGACCAGAAAAAAAACAGGATCTTTCTGTTACGCCTTCCTCCAAGCACAGCCTTTCTCTCCTGTGCACCGACAGAACAGTGACACCTTCTGGAAGAGATGCAGAGCTGGAAAGAGTCACTTCCCAATCATCTCCAAATATTCACCTTGCAGCAGGGTGTTAGATATGCATACACATCTACTATGTGTACAGCACGTTTCCCTCTGCATACATTTTGGTACACAAGTTATCACGTACTCCTCCCTGTGTGCATTATCATCCATCAGTGGTTACCTTTGTTTATCTGTCAAACATTAATAGAAACATGAGCTGCAAAAAAACAAGGAAAAGACCTCTCTGCTGTCAGAAGCTTATGGATTCAGCCCAGTTTTCCACTAACATTCAGCTCTATGGTCATTCAGATTTGTTCCATTCTTACTTTCTGCACTCCTCAACAAAACCACAGATGTTGTTCACTTAAGAAACCCATTTCCTTCTGCATGGAGACCTTTCTGAGTCATGGCTGCACCTGTACTGTACCCATTCTGTGGCACTGACACAGCAGCTCTCTGTGCCCACCTCACATGGAAACATTAACCTAATCAGCACAGGCAGCTGTATGTCAGCTCCAGTATTTACCTTTGATGCCTCTGTCCATCTTCATTAAGCGCCTGATCACAGTCTCTCTATTATCTCCTTGCCTAATCTCAATTTTTGTAGAGAAATGGCCATTTGACGGTTGAGGGTTCACCAAAAACACAGACACACTGGGCTGTAAGAAAGTTAATTAACAATTAAAGGGGGATCCATGTTTATGACCCAAGGCTCATAGGAAATATGCACCTAAACCAAACCAACCATCCATCACAAAGTGTTCCAGACAGATTGCCTTCACTGCACAGCATGGAATGCCAGTGGCAGAACAGAACCACCTACACAAGTGTTTAGAATATAAGCTGCAGGATATGTAACTTTTTTGGACATATTTAAGGAAAAAAAACAATCAAATTTTTACTGTTGAAAAGTATCAGAGCTAGAAATATTCACATCTGTTACTACTGTTGTAGAGCTTCACCAATCTCATGCCTTACTCACCAGTGCTCTCAGAATTCCACAATGGAGCTGGAAGAATACTTTAAGTATTTGATTTTTATGCAACTGAATGCCATTTGTTAGTTTACAGGGGGCTAACAGGAGAGCACTGAAAATATTAACACTACAGAATTCAACAAATGAAGCTTCACATGGAAGCTTGTGATGCCTTCCAGCAAGTATAGCAACACCAGAACCTCCAAATAACAGCAGAGAAGTGAAATTCAGACCAGCAGGATCAAGACCTCTCAGTTCTATGTTTTGGCCCATGTTTTAGCTGGAACACAGTCTACCGTATCTGAAGGGCAGTAGGCAATGCATGTGGCTGAAGGAGACATACACACTGATGCCCAAGGCACTCATTTTTAATAGCCTTCCAGCCAGCACAATTTAAAGATTTGATCTGAAGTGCCTGAAGGCCAAGATATAATCATTGTCACATTTACAGCTGTATACATAGAAAAGAAATAGCAATTGCTTCAGTAAATGTTTCCTGTTTTGAATGGTGTTAGGTTAAGGGCAAAAATTCCTATTTACATCTTCAAGTAAACTTTCCAATGGTATATTTGTGGGTTGGTTTGTACTCAACTTTTCAGACCTCCAATATCTGAATATCTGGCTTTTTTTGGTGGTGGTTACCTCAGTTCTGAATACAGAGAATGGTTTTCCAGGACAGCACTCTTCTTTTATTTTATCTTCTGCTTCAGAAGCAAACTTCACTTCAATATGATCCAGCTGCAAGAAAGGTGGGCAGGGAGAGGGGAGGGAATCAAGAGGAATTTGACTGTATTAGAGGGAACAAGAGGAGTTACCAGACCTCCATGCACTTAAGGTTCACACCAACACTCTTGGTGTCTGCTGCTCAACAAGCTGCAGTTCCTCATCATCGTTTCTAACACTGGGGATAGGGAGTGGGGAATAACGAGGAGGGCTGAACACTGACACACATCCTCTAAGTCTGAGATCAGCAGAGCTGGGAGGGATGGCTTCCCTTGGCTTGCCAAATCACATTCTATACAGGCAACTCCTTCTAATCTAGGTCAACAAACAGCATAGCTCATTTGCAGCAACAGCACACTCACATTAAATGTGGACTAAACTTGACAACCCCACAGCAAACTCCAAGACTTTCATAGCAGAGCCCATAGCCAGCCAGCCCCCAGCTCATCCAGAAACAAAGTAATGGTGCCAAGGTTCTGAACGTGACAACTGCTAAACTTTGTGACAAAGCAGTTCAGTTCTTATGCATCTCTACACTCCCCTGCTGTGCAGCAGGACATTTCCTTCCTTCCACAGTTTATCATTAGTAGCAAATTTACAGATCTTTTTAAAACAGGCACTGCTTGCCCTTGACTTTGCTCTGATATAGGACAGAAAGTATTCTGATGATCATACTAAGCTGGCTTAACTTCCTCTAGACAGCCATTTTACTTCATTAACATAGTTTTAAAAGCCCTGCCCAGATTCCACTCTCAAAGAGGGTGAAGTAATCTGCTACAGTTCACAGGTGCCATTGTAAGAGTCTGAGGACTTCAGGCTAAGAACGGCGGTCATTCTTACCAGTGATGCCTGTAAACATGTCCCAATTCCTTCAGTTGAAAAACTGAAGATAACAGTTAGGTCAGAGAAAAGCACCTCTTCAGAAGTGGCACTGGAAAGGCTGATCCTCCAGCTATCCCAGCAAGAACCAAGTAACAAGGATGTCAACACATACAAACCTCCAGGGAATTTGTCAGATAGACAATATTCTCCATGAGCACCGCCCGTTCATCAAATTCCAGCTCCAGATCAAGAACACGTGAACCATTCTTCTCCAGGTTTTCCTGCCAGAGGAAAAAATGGATTAAAACCATCTAATGCTGCAAGATGATGCTTCACAATTGCAATGTATCTACATTAGTCATGAAAAGAACAGGCTTTAAAATATGCAAGCTCTCTGCTGGCACAATATGCTGGCATAGAAGCAATAATTCTCCTGTAACAGGGTATCTTCTACAGGGAGCTGGTGACACTGATGGGAGGAGTAAGAGCAATTATAATGCATCTTTAATACAGAATTCAAAAGGTGTTTTATATTCTGTCACTTGTAATCTCCATTTAATGTGCGAGTTGAGAATTCTCCCAGTAAGTCAGAACTTCAGTGCTGTTTCACAGCATGAAATTCAGTCTTATGACCTAGTTTAGAATAAAGAACAAGCATACAACAGCTGAACACATTCACAACAGTCATAAACAGTTCTCTGCAGGGAAATAACAACCACTTAATATGTTAGCATAAAGGTAAATTAATTAGTATAGAAAACCAACAGAAACAGTAACAATAGCCAAAGTATTAAAAGCAATATAACAACTACTTTTTTTATTTATAGAAGTAAAACAGAACTTCCTCTTTAGAATTTAATTAGTCTCTTGCTTCCACATGCTCAGTCAGCTGCCTCCTCTGAAGCTCTGCTTCATCACACTTAGCACAGCCATGGTTCCCTCATCAGTGTGATGTGCAAGACTCCCTGCGCTAACAGTGAGTCGCTTCCCTTGGTAAATCACAAAGCCTTATCTTCTAAAGAAATGGGAAGCACAAGCAGAAATGCTTCTTATACCCTGGAACTGCTGAATAGTCTGTTTCAGAGAACAACATACTGGTCTAGGGAATCTAAGCTCACATGCTTCTTCTATGTATGTATATGCAGTCACTTACTGCTCTTTCAAAGCACAGGGATGAAGTGTTGGGTAAGTCCCAGCATGCCAAACCATTCCCTGCATACAAGGGAGTCACTAATTGTCAGACTAAAGACATCAAAAAAACAGGTATGTTTCAGACCTGATCTGCTTGTATGACTGAAAGTTTGGCTGATCTGTTGCAAACATACAAGCTGATCTAATAAAATACTCCTTTTTATGAATTTCTCTTATGCGAGAAGCTTCATAGCAGCTCCTTCATGCTCTTTTCCTCTGAATGTTCGTTTTAGGCTACTCTCCAGTTGCTCTGTGCCTTCTTTGTACTGTGAGGCCCAAAACTGGGCACAGTATTACAGGTGTGGCCTCATCAGTACAGAGCAGAAGGACTGAGTCCCTCAACTTGCTGGCAATACTTTGTGCAGGGTCAGGATAACATCAACCTTCTGCATGAGCTGCCGCTCTGACACTTACCTTAATCATGGCAACAAAAGGCATGACCTTCTTCATGTACTTCTTCAGCTCTGGCAAGGCATTAAGCTCACTGGCAATTACCTTATTGTCTGGTAGTTGACCTCCAGTGACCTAAGTGTTGATGAATACCCATTGAGTATTGGGATCAAAAGGAAAAAGACAAACCACAACACATGCCCATTTGTATCGTACATCCTCAATGCTTTACCAAAATACCATCAAGGACTGTCATCATCGATTCCACGCAATCATTTTCCTATCCCTTTAAAAACATTTAAAATTACCAAAACCGACAGGTATCTACTGCCATTCTTTAATCTTGTCTGTAACAACATATTAGTGTACCTAAATTACCAACCAACTAAAAATGTATCTTAAATCCATATTTAAAGTCCACCCTCAAGTAAATATTTAAGCACTAGTTTTCTCAATTGTTTTGATTTTACATTCACAGCTCAGATATTTGCCAATACAGTGTATTTGATATTTGCCCATTCAGTGTACAAGACTGAACAGCAGAATTTAGTGCTTATAAAAGAAATGCTATAGGATTCCCAAATTTTAATACTCCAAACACAAGTTTTAGATGAGGAATGTTGATTTAATTCAATACTGCACGTTGTAAGAGTCCTGACTCAAAGGTATCAGCTACAATGCTGAGGATGACAGCTCACCAGTAAGGCAAAACCCACCCAGCAATCTCCATGTCAGAAACAGATTTCTCCACTTCCAGAGAAGTGAATTTCTTGCACTTATGACACATGCATTGCATTTCAATATATTTCTTGCAACCTCCTCACTGAACAATATATGCCTACTTAAGGATCAGAAAACACCTCTAAGCCCACTTGTGCAGCAAGGCAACATTAATCTCTTGGTCAATAAGATTTCCTCAGAAACACTGCTGGGAAAGAACTCATTTTCAAATGGATAGCCTTTCAAATGTAAGAGAACGCGGGCCCATTTTTACTCAGAAACACCCAAAAGCAAAAAGGACATACTGTTGAATCAATGACACACCTCAGAACGTTCTCATTAAGCATTAAAATTCATTGGACATTCATAGAAGTATAAGAGAAATTAACACCACCTCACTTTACATGTAAGAAATTTGGTAACAAATTACAGCTTACAAGCTTCCTTACAGATAAAAAAAAGTGCACAAAAAGCAGAGAAGCAGCCCAAAAAGCCACAGAAGAACACCCACCTGATAGTGCTGGCGCAGAACTGACAGCGTGGTGTGCTGCCATGGCGGGTAGCTCTTGGCTACATAGATGGTGCAGTGAGAAGGCTTCTGGGAAGGTTCTTTAGTACCCTTCTGAGGAAAGGAAGGAAAAAAAATACATAACATCAGGAGGGAGTTCTGAGGCAACGCAGAATTACCAACTGTGCATACTTAGATGACCCATTACACATCACCTTTCCTTTCACAGGTGCCATGTAGCCCTTGAGACGGAGTCGGAGGTCATGGGCTGCTTCCATGAGGTACTGAGAGGAGCCAATTAAGATCTCATCCACAGGGCCTGCTTCCGGCCAGGAGGCCTTCATAATGGAATCAGGCTGTTAAGAAAGGAAGAAGTTACTGTGCATTTTTATCTCAGCGCACATACCTAGTGGTCCTCCCATCAATCACAGCCTGACTGGAAACAGAAGTTCAGGCAGTTTGAACCTTAATGAGCACTCATCCATTATGCAGTGGTAAAGGAGTAAGAACAACCAACATGCATTTGTGTCACATATACATATACAAGCACACCTGCCACACAGATCTTGTTGTGCAAGCACAACACTCATTTCCCCAGTTCACCTGATAGCTCAAAAGAAGCTGTTCCATGCATAGATGTAGGAATATTTTGTTATCAGATTAATTTTAGATCATCTCTTTGTATGAAGTTAGTCATAGTGACTTTAATGAAAGTTACCTGTATCATTACAGTAACCAAAGATACAGGTTAACTCAACATACCTGCTGTCACACGCAATGCCCTATCATGGAAATTCATACATTAACATTGTAGGACAGATGTTTCCCCTCCTTGCAAACAAATGAAATCTACAAGTCTGACACCAGCCTAAAAAAATATATATCAATGAAACCTTAGACCTGAATCTAGTGACAAAACAGAAACATGCACTAGTACCTTTCCCAGCAGTGACCAGATGTGCTCACACAGGTGAGGACAGATAGGAGCCAAGAGCAGAGTCTGAACTTCAATAAACCGAAACACCAGCTCTCTGTGCATCCCTTCTATTGCCAGCTCACGGTATTTATCTTTTGCTGCCTGGAAGAAAGCCAGCATCACCACCATTAACACAGTAACTGCCATGGAGAAGCACTCGAAAGGAAGATCACCCAGCTGTTTGCTCTAATATGCCTTTAGAATGTAAGAAGCTTAGAACTCAATAACAGATCACTGGAAGTAGTGTATTTTTCTCAAGCACCTGACTGTGAATATGTCAGCTGACAACTTCACTTTACAAAAAGTACCTTATTAGAAGTGTTAATTAGAACAGATATAAAAGACCCTGGAATACCTTTGCAGATACTAAGTACAAAGAGGAGCAATGAATACGATCTATCATGATGCATACAACTCAGCTTATTTAACCCCATTTCCAAATATCATAAAGAAACCACATAAAGGAGCGTCTGTAACTCATTAAGTGAAGTGGAATGCTTCTAGAGGCACTCTGGATATGGTTTATGGAGTATATAAAAAAGCACTATTTCCAGAAAATTCTGTTATCTGGATTACTTATGAGAAAGCCTCCATTGAAAAGGACCTAGGGACAGGAAGCACTCTTCTCAATAGTGTCTACATGCAACATCACAGCTGTCCTCCTCTGGGCCTCTGCAAAATGCCAAACAGATCTTTATAATTTCAGATTAAGTCTATCTAATTGGTCTTGTTTCTTGATATAACTCAGATTCCAATTCAGCTGTCTGGTTAAGGATCACAGGCATCAGGATCAAAAGAAGCCCACATAAGGCAACAAATATCAAGCATTATTTATCTATAACAAGAGCTCCTACCTGAAATTCAAAGAAGCCAGTCTTCAGAGCCTCCTTAAATAACATCCTCTCATAATTCTGGTCTGTCTTCTTTATGCCTGCATTCATTTCACTAGGGAGGAAAGTGAAAACACCAATATTGCACAGTCCACTCTACTTAATAGGAATACTGTGTAGAACTATGCTACCAATGCCACCAGTACAACACAGTCACACCAGCTCTTCTGAAAGTGAATTTAAAAGATGTTTAATATAAGTTAATTCCATAAAAGAACTATATTTGATTACTATACTTGCAAGAAAAGAAATAGTAGAAAACCAGCCTGTACCATGTTGTATTATTAACCTTTGTACAGTACCTGGCAAAGACTCTGTCATTGAAGGTGTTGGCAGGACCACTTCTTAAACTGTCTCTGTTTGCAATCATCTCCTTCACCCACTCCACCCATGTGTACAGACGAAGAATCCCAGCATCAGCCATGGCTTCCACAAAGTTGGCATCTTCAACAGTGTCCCCAGCATCAGCCAAGGCTAAACGCATTCCTGAGGGAAATCGCATTAGCTAACAGGACTGGCGTGCACTGAGCTGGCAGATGTGGGTGCAGAAGGCAAGGGACTCGAAGTCAGTGACAACTAACTTTTAATTCCATGTTAATGTAAATGTGGAATTAAGTTACAAACTGCCTGGCCAACTAGAGAGATGCCTCAAAGGATGCACTTTACCCATGGAGACAAACGCTATTTTCCTAAGGAAGCAAATCAGACAGATAGCAAGAACCAAGAGCCCAACAGTCACAGTTGGAAAGGAAAAAAAGAGCCACCAGGAGGATGCAAGGCAGAACACGACATGCAGGAACACACACAGTATGTATCAGCAGCATTTGTCTGATATTTTGATCTCCAATAGCAGTGTGTGGAATAAACACCGTCCAGAAGACCTCAACCTGGGAGAAGCTCTTGATTTAAACAGGTGTTCCATTAATGCACATCCCAGTTTTCTAAACAGCTCAGCTTTTCAAACAAAGACAGCTGGTAGGTTTATTGCAATGCAGTACTCCAATATACCCACTGCTCCTCTGAGAGCAAAACATGAGTTCTCATCATTTTGGCATCACTGAAATAACAGACTGGTCAGAACATACTTACCATCTGCAGAAAACTTGTCTACAGCCTGAGATAGGGTAAGGAAGTTGCCCGTAGATTTAGACATCTGAAAGAAATAGAAGAACCTTTGTTTTCTCATATACCCACTCTTTTTCTGTCGTCTTGCCTGTCCAGCAAGAGTCTGGTGAAAACACTAAGAAAATACTGTCTCATGAATTAGAGCAAAGGAACTTTGGTAAGTCTGAATGACGTCACACTGCAAAAAACAGGCTGACCTTCACAAACAAGATCCACTCCAGAACACTGAACTCAGCTTGTGACTTGGCAAGCTGTCCAACTACCAAGATACCCATACACTATAAACTCATGGAAATTGCTGCTGCTTCCTGGATCATTTCAGTTCCACCCCAAAACTTGTCAGGTTTTGGAAAATGGAACAACTGGCACCAAAACTCAGCTCCAGCAATTACTTGTATCTAATCCTTGAAAATTAAATGCTACTTCAAAATTAGCATTTTCAGCTTATCCTGCAGCAGTTTTTCAAGAAGGATCATGTTGGCTTTCTTGGTTTCACATCAGACAATCTCCAAGGCCAAGCTCCTAGGCTCAGGCAGTTCTACACTCAAATTCAGTTTCAGAACTTGTATGCATTGCAAGTTTTCACACAAACTTTCTTCTCCTTATACTGACTCCAGGCCTCAAAGCTAAAAGGCAGAATGATTTTTTTCTGTTTTACTACATTTTTATTATCCTAAAGCTTAACAGAAATTCACAGAAATCTTAACTAAACCAATCAAGTGATACAAGAGCTAACAGAAGAAGAATGTTAAGCATCAATGGAGGAACAGCAATTTTTGTCCCTCCAATTACCTCTGGTGAATGGAAACCTGGAAGTTAGGAGTGAAGGAATGTGAATTTTCACTTCCCTCCTTTTATCTTCATATAGATTTTTTTGAGTCTGGTAAGGGCCTACTTGAACATCCACAAAACCTCACCGTACCTTTTCAGAATTGAGAAGGAGGTGTCCATTTGCTCTAACAGCTACTGGCCATTTTTCTCTGTTTGAAGACAAGATACAAAGCACATTACAAAGTAAATACATTCTCTTTTAAAAAAAATGAAGTAATGTTTTTTGTTCCACTTTGGGATGAACACCTTAAGTAGAATCTTCAAGAAAGTATCTGGGAGGTGTCTTAAAAATTAAATCAAGGAATGTCTTTGTTTTCAAAGAAAACTACAATATAAGGGCTAGGGCTCACCACTGTTGATATACAAAGCAGGGAGCCTTGCATCCACACTTACATTTCATTTACCCCACCTTCCTCTATTCAAGTATATGTAACTTAAAAGTCAGTCATTAGCACTACCCAGCAGCACTGGGGAGAGCCACCCCAATTTCTGTTGGGCAAGTCTACATCAGTAGAGGAAGCAGATTTAATGTTTAACATCAGGAAATAGCTTTCCTATACAGAGCTTAATACAACTTTTAAAAAGACATTCAAGGAAATATAAAGTGTTCTCATGCACAGGAACTACACCTTGCTAAGAGTCCGCCATGGTTCTATGACTTCTGTTATCAGTACTGCACATCATAACAAAATGCAGTGCAGTGTCAGCAGCTTTACCTCCTGCATGCCTGCTTTGCATCATTTCCAAACTTACTTCTGATCCGACCACATTGCCACATGATTATAGAGGTAGTATGACAGGTGATTTGGAACAAGATCTTTGCCAGATACTCTGAGATCCACAGGATACCAAAACTCAAACTCCTCCTTTAGCTTGTCCAATTTTTCTTTTGGAATCTCTGTTTTAGGGAATGGAGCTGCCTTGAAGAAGATGTAATCCCAAACTTCTTTGCTCATTTGATGCGCTCTGTAAGTTTGAATGAAAATACTGCTGAGCCTGCACTAAAAATACTTTTCATTCTACACAGTTTTATTTCTGGCTTCTTACAATTTCATGGGAGTCCACCAGATACTACTTGGCACATATCTCAAACCAAATAGCTTCAAACCTCTGTTTGTCATCTTTTAACATCTGCTAAGGTGCTTTGCCCTGTATTATGCAGAGGAACACATTCAAGATCCAAAGCACTTCCTGTACATATTAAACAACTAGTTCAAATGACAGACAACACCAGTCTAAAACACTCTTCTGTGCACCACTTCACTGCTTTCTCTCTGGTATTTGTCTTATGCTTTAAATTACTAGTGTGTGTGGTGTCCTCGCTTCTATGTTTGGTGCTAAGATTGCTTATCTGAATGGCAACTCATGTGCCACAAAGCCCTCACTTACCCTACCCCAGAGTCTCAGAAAAATGCATTTGCTAATAGTAAGAAAGACGTTATTAATGAGTGGATAATACACTGTAATTTTACATCCTTAATCATTTTAAATCTGTAATTCAGTGCTAAGGATGATCACTTCAAAGCTTGTTTCCAGGCATGGTTAGCATGTTGGTAAGCCCTCTGTAATTAGAAAGGTTCAAAACAAAATGAAAACCTTTCAGAATTACTTCTGTTTGTACACACATTACTTTGGAAATGCTTTTCATATTAGTTACAGCATCGAAAAAGGCATGTTGCAATTCCACAATGTGTAAACTCCTCCAAAAAGCAGCTCACAAAATAGGCAAAATTAGAGTCTAAGATTCAAGGCAGAATGCCACTGAGTTGGTTTTTTCGTGGTTTTCGTTTGTTTTAAATTCCAGACCAGCTGTGCTACATCATCTCTCTGATATCTATCACTGGAAGCTCAGTCATCCCATCTAAAAGGTCACAGAGCAGTTCTGAGAGTATTTCAGTACAAATGCTTTGCCCCTCTTAACTTTGAGCATTCCCACATAGGGGCTATGGATAGAAGGCTCTATGCCTGTAAGAGTTACCAACTTCTAATGCAGTAACAAAACTGGAGTGTCGATCTTATGCTCTTTGTACAATGAACCATAAAATTCTTCACAGCTGTAAAGCAGTCTCTCAGCAAGAACTGAGACTGCAGCAGCCACTGAAATAAATCACTCAAACACCTGGGGAGGACCGTTTCAAGGCAAGTCAGACAAGTACTAAAAAATGTGATTTACTTCATGTGCAGTTCTGCTTTCAAGGACATTCCTCCCCTTCTCTGGAGACAGTACTACATTCTTTCCTTCATTTTTCTCCTACACCATTGCTTTAACATAGCTATCAGGAAGTTAAGTTTTGACACTGATGCTTTTAAAACACAAAAGCAAAGCATCAGCCTGCTTAGCAAGTCTTTGTCAAGAACAACTCAGAAGAGAAGCACACAACTGAACAGGCAAAATGGTGATTCATTCTCCTTACCTGATGCCTAGAGGAGATTCTCCCTGGCCTCTCAGGTTACCTCCCTGTAACAGATGAGCGACTGTGTAATAGGCCATGTAGATTGTGGAGTCAGAGAGAGACTCAATCAGCCACTGCTCATCCCAAGGCAAACGAGTACCTGGAAGAGGCAGAAGACAGGTATCAGATAGTCTGTACCTTTGCTTGCAGCACCTGCTTTCACACTTTGCAGTCATCATTTAAGGATATGCCAAAGAGATGGTCATTGGTTTCTTCTGCTGAAATCCCTACCAAAGTAACTGCCCAAGAAGAAGTTCCAGACCGCATACATTCACAAGATACAGTGTGCCTTCTTGGGGATGTTGGATCTAGATTTAAGTTGGTTAAATCTGCTATACACTTAACAATACCATTTTGGATTCCAGGCAGCACTTCAGTCTTTCAAATGATGTAATGAACACCATGCTTATAAAGAACCAAGAAAGAAAATGAGCTCTTTGCCTACCTAAGCCATAAGTCCTGGAGCAAGCATGTTCCTGCAGCCAACCTAAAGTAGCTTCGAAATTTCTCCTAGTCTCTTCACAAAACCTGGAAGAAATAAGCTATTAATAACCACTCCCCTCAGCACTCCCAGAACACCACCTGCAAACAATCACTCCTCTTCATATCTGCTTTTATAACTTACGTCTCCAGTTGTTTCAAGCACTCTGATGTCTGTTTCTTCCAGTCCACCTCACCATAATCTAAATACCTACGGTCAGAAAATTTTATTGTTAAAAAAACACCATACCTTGGATATAAACTGACAGTGACTTTTAACTAAAGCTCACTTCAACTACTTCACTTACCACTGGTCACAAAGGGCCACGACACATTCATCAGCAGACCTTGACATCACTTGTTTCTCAGGTTCCATATAGATCATGGCTTCATCCTACAAGAAGAGGTGTTACTCACCTGAGAGGGCAATAAAGCTAAGATCTAAGTACTTTACAAAGTCTTGCAAATCCTCATGTTTCACTAAAATGAATATCATCTTAATTCCAGTCTGTTTTACAGCATTTCTTGCATGGCTTTGTTACTGCACTGCCTTTCTGCCCCAGCATTTCCTTCTGGAAAATGGAGTATGATATTTGACTGTGTACCTCTCAGATGTGTCAGTTCATATAATTTTGTGAACACTATCTCCATGCAGAACAAGGAGGGCAGCAGCAAAAAAAAATTACTCATTAATCATCTCCCTACCCATTACTGTTTTGTGGGTTTTTTTTTTGGTAATGAGTTATTCATAGCAGAATCTAAAATATATCACATGTATGTCACAGCTAGTAGAAAACAAGTAGAACTGGAATTCTGCCTTCCCAGACCAGCCATTCTGATGCAGCACAAAATAGTACAAAGTGCTATACTATAATCTGAAGATCACAACGCTGCAACAACAGGCAAATACCGACTAACAGATGCTGCTCCCACTTGCTGTTCTCATCAGGAAAATCTAACTGAACACAACATGCTCATTTTTCAGTTACTACCCTTCCTTCTCTGCTTGATGAACCCCAGAAGGGGTATCTCCATATAAATGGTATCTTTTACTTTTATTTGAAGACAACTTGCAGTTCAGAGACTGCATATTCAGTATCTTTACAAGTATATCAAAGATGATAAACAAACCAAAGTACTTCCTAGATAAGGTTGCGAGATAAAGCAGAGAATACGAGGTCTCTGCTTTAGCTATCTATCCCACATAGATAGGTATGCATACTACTACATACATTATCCACCATCATCTTCTGTATACATTTCTTGACATCTTGAACTTTTTGTCCTTTGAATCCATCCACCAACATTACCTGTAAAAGATGAGTCAGAGGAGTTTATTCACTTTAAATTAACAAGACAGACATGTAGTAGGTCTTTAGAACCAGCAATAATTGCCATTTCTTTGTTATCTCTGACAAGCAAAAACAGGAAGCAAGCTTTTACTTTTTGGAGATTTTTGTTTATGTGCTGGGGTGGTTTGTTTTGTCTCATTTGCTATGGTTTTGTTTGTTCTTCAATAAACAATCTTCTTTTCCTTAAAAATAAATTGTATACATGTCAGCATGCACACAGGCAACCCCACAAGGCTGGGCAGAAATTCAAGTTGGTGCCAGCTTACAAGAACAGACCTGAGGAGTCACAGTAAGCCATCACATAAGTACGGACAGCAAAAAAAAAATTGTTATCTTTTTATACCAGTTCCCAAATCAATGCTTGCAACAACATTGATCAGTTCCTCAGAATGTGACCATTTCCAAGATCACTAAATTATGAGCCTCAATTTGAAGTCATACACTTCTCCACCCTCCTTCAGTTCTACACAACTCTTTCAACTGCAGAAGTTCTAAAAAAAAAAATTGACTGGTGAAAAAGAAACATCTCCCCCTTTCCTGCCCTATTTATTTATTTCTGATTCTTGCCCTGGGATTTTTTTACCGTCCGATCAAACTAAGCAAAATCACCTTTATTACTTACTCCTTCGTAAAATGCTTTAAGGTATACCCTCTCCTTGGCCTCAGCAAGTTTTTCTCTGTCATTCTGGCTCTGGATTTTGAGCTCATCACAGATGAATGGAGCACAAAGGTTGCCATAACCTGGGATTTCAATGATGGGCACCTGAGAATTAACAAAACAGCGTCAGGTATTTATTTCAAATCATCTCAATGTAATAAAATCTACATAAGAATTTGTCTCCCAGATTTCACTTCAGGAGAAGAGATGTGCTCAGTAAGAGAAGTATTTTTTATCTTGGTTTGCAGCCAACAGCGGAGTTTGAACAAGAGATGACAAAGAGGAAAAAAGGCAGTTTTTATACATTACCTAAACATGTTGCATGATAGCTGGACAAAAACTGGTACTGAACAGCCCTAGTGACACAGCAGGAGGTACCAGAGCAATGGCCAACTTCTACTGCATTGTGCTACTCTGTGCACACTTACAGCATCTATCACTAACTGAGTTTCAAAGGCATTTACGAAGTATTGGTGCAGCTCCACTGATTAGGGTCAAGAATCCCTGATGTATCCTATGACACCCCCCCCACCTGCTCTCCCACAGGCAATAACCCAGTTTCATCTTCTCGTACCATGCCAGTATCACACTGTACCAGCACTGCAGCTGGCCCGGGAAAGCAAGGGCAACACAGAATGCTGGGACAGCTCTATCAGTAACCTATGTTTTTCAACAAAAACCGATTCAGCCATGCATTTGCATTAATAGTTAAGTAACTTCAGTCCTTTCCATCTTGCCTTGAAGGCAAGATTATTACTGTAACCAATAGCTATCAGGATGATGTACTGCATTCTCCAAAATAGTAATTCCCACAAAAAATAATGCTTTTGTATATCTGTTATAGCACAGAATAAAAAATATATATATATTGACTACAACCCATAACAGATCACATACAACTGTAAGAAAACATGAAAACATCACTCCAAACTTCCCAGCTGAAGAGAATTTCAGACAAAAGATCTGGAAGAGATGCACCATCCTGGCACATTTCTCATCAGAGAGCACAAAGCCACCATGTGTACTGCAGATGCACCCAGGTGGGTGAACTCACCGGTTCAAATGGCAAGACCATTTCATCTCTGATACCATACTTCCCTCTGAGAGCCTTCAAAAGTTAAGGGGAAAAAAAACACAACATATGAATGAAAGAAAAAAAAGTTACCTTGGAAGGTTTTTATCCATTCCCAAGGTCTTTTGCACACATACTATTTTACTATAAAACAGACGGAACTGCTGCTCTGCCTGCTCACTACTTCTCACATCTGACTCAAAAATTAAACAAATTCAGGTGACTCTATCAGAACGCGCACATATCTAAAGATGAGAAAAAACACATTATCACTGAAAATGAGTGGAACAAACTCAGCAGCCAGTGACAGCCATTTAGACAGGGATGCGCTTTTGAAGCTCTAACAGCAACAGCTACTCTAAGATTCATTTGAAATTCATACGGAGTTCTCATCTCAAATTCATTTCCACAACAGGAATCTATTTCTAATTCACTGGCCCTCCTCTTAGGCACATTAAGACCAAAGCAACACAACTCCCATTCAAAATCCTTCTTGAAGACAGAAGAAAAACCTGACTGAGCTCAGCAAGTTTTAACTTCATTTAGCTACAATGTTAGAGATAAGATGTTAGAGATGGCAAAACTCCAATTAAAAGGAGTTTTGTTTTACCCACTGAATATCCACTTTTGTTCCTCCACGCTTTGGAAAGGAAATAAAAACAGAAGTGATTGAGAGAAGAGATGGACCTGTTTTTTTTTCAGATCTCTCAGGGCTGCAATGTCATCTGGAGAATCAGAAGGGACACTTGTTACCACTCCCGTTCCTTCACAAAGAAAAAGATACAGCAGATAAAATATCAGTCAACATACTGAACGCACAGCGTGCACCAAGCAGACCTCAACAAGCTGCTGCTGCAACATTACCTTTATCTTCCTTGATTGTGAGCATGGGAAGAGCATACACAACTTTGTAGCTGGTGAGAGGTGCAGAAAGTGCAGCACCAAGAATCTCCTGTGTGGGGCAGAGGAACATAATTACGAAAAGAGCATTTTTTTCAGCCTGAGTAAGCTCTTCTTGCTGATACTCATTTAAACTTGCTGAGTTCATCTACCAAAAGTGCATTTACATTTCCTTTATAAGTAGAATTCTACCACCACCTTTATAAGCACAAGCTTCACAGAAAGAAAAAGACTTGGCCAGCAAGCTGCAAGATGCTTACTTCTCCCATCAGTTCCTTGACAACAGGTACAACTCCATTGTCTTTCGTAAAGCCCTGGTAGGACATGTTCCTGGCAGCTCTTTGGGTGCAGATAAAGATATCCCCATTCACAGTTTCAAAGCCAATGTATTTCATATCTGGGCGAACCCAGCAGTTGGTCTGTCCAAACATGGTCTCTGGTCTGAGCGTCGCAGCCACCAAGAAGATATTTTTTCCTCTCAGGCCACTGGTGGGGGGGAAAAAGCATTTTATAAGTCACCAAAATAAAAACATTCAGGGTAGCACAAAACATGCTCTTAAGCCAACGTGAACTATACGTTACATTTCCTAATTGGCTCATTAAATTCAGTGCAGGGCTTGCTTTTCACTTGGTGCATGTCTGCTTGTTTTAAATCTGTGCTCCACACAGCTCAGTGAATACAGCAGCTCAAAGCAGAGACCAAGTTCGTGAAGTTACAAAAGTAACAGGATGAAATTAAATCTTGCATTAGGCAAACCAGGCTAATTTAATGTCCACTTTTGGCCATAAGAGGGATTTGACTTGCTGTTATGAATTCAAGGCTTACCTTAACTTTGCTGGATAAGGATCTAACACCTTCATTTTTATTAGAGTGTATTCTTGAGGTCCAACACCCTGCAATTCACATAAACAATGCAGCAATTAATACATGGAGTTGACTCGAGCAGCAAAGAAGAACTATTCTGTAGTAACCTAAATGCTATTTAAGGCAACAATGCTCTCTTCAAAGTAAATCACAACTCTACTGAAATAAAATGCTGCTTCAGAAAACAGAGACTGAAGAGAGAGGATCTATTTTATACCCCTGTCCAAAAATTTACTCATGAAAGCAGCTATCTCAGCAACACAATAAATACTTATTTGTGTCGTTTCAACAGATAGATATGCTGCAGCAATGCCGATGGCACAAATTGCCAAATACTCACAGGGAACAGCCACAACGGAAAATATTATCTGCAGTTCAAGATAAGTACTCTCAACATTGCAGTTCACTCAGTTTTCCCCATGTACCAGCAACTGAGAACAGGCAGTTTGGAATGTATGAAATACATTTTGCTCCATGATGCATTTTTTTTTTTCCTTTCAGTAGATAAGAACCATAAACAATGCAGGAAAACAACTGAAAACACTACCTCTCCTGTTTGCCTGTCATGATCCATGCAAGGCTGCCCATCTTTTGGAGAATAAATCGTGTATCTAAAAAATAAAAGTATATGTTCATAAACTAAAAAGAAAAATTACCCTAATCAAAGGGAGAACCTCAAAGGATATCTTCAAATTTTGCTTAACTCACTATCCACTGATGCCAATGACAGTTATTACATGAGCTGTCAGTATTGATTTAACCTTGAATTGACAGCTATGGTAAAACCAAAACACAAAGCAGGCTGTCTCACAAACCCAGCACAGTAAGCACTCTACCTGTTCACTTCTATAGGGTATTTGAAATAAAAGCCTTTTAGTTTGAGTTACAAACACTTTCTGGTGCCATAGTGTTCCATCGTTCACAAACTCACTCATCCACATTCACCATAAATTCAGAGTAGCCTTACCGTTTCCCAAACTTAATCTTATTTCTTTCTTTTAATGTTAGGAATTGCCATCGTACAAAGGAGTCATAGTATGGGTTAACATCTGTGGTAATGAAAGAACGCCTCCAATCCACCTGGAAATGCATAGGAGTCTCTATTAAGTACATACAATGAAGACATTTAAGGAACCACAAAACAGCTAAACTAATTTTAAAATTAAAAGTACATGCCTGTTAATGGTGCATGCTTAAAAGGGTACTTAAGCAGTCCGCATGCATAGCCTTTGAGAGCTGACATGTATGACTCCAGGCCTTGTGTGCTGAGTGTGCATTTTAGAAGTTTGGTAGAAGTTTTAACCAATCACCAAAGCTAAATTTCAGCATCACTGTTTCTCAATATCTGTCTGTTTTTTATTGTCAGTAGGACAAGTATCTTCATGTAGTATCACATCATTACTCCTCCTAAAGCTACTGTCAATACTGATTACAGAATGGTAACTTAATATGGAAAGAGAAAAAGAATGCTCTGATTTCTTCACCTGATTCTTGTTTCAAGGAGTGATTGACACAGATTATATTCTGTAGACAAGAAGCACTTAATCACACAAGACTATTAAAAGACTAATATTAAAGATTAAATTAATAATTCCATAAATAATAGAAACACTTCTGAAATAATGTCTTTATTCTGCAGATGATTTCTAGTCCCAAAGGAACAGAACCATATTCATAAACACAAACATGGCTGCCTTCAGAACTGAGCATTATATTGCTAACAATTACCTTTAATCCCATGCTTTTCAGATCCTGAACAGCAAGAGGAGGGAAATAATCCAGCCAGTGCTCAGCTTCAGAGAAACTGACCACTTCTTCATCCGACAGACCCAAAGACTTCATGATTCCCCACTGGTATTTAGAAGAACCGGTCTTGGCAGCAGCTTTACTCTGTCAGGACAATTGCAGTGAGAAAAAATAGTACGCATTCTCACATTGGCAATACCTGCATATACAACTGGAAGCTCTAAGAGCACAGCTACCACTCCCTGTTTAATCAACTTTACCTTTTTCCCTTTTGCCTTGTCTTTGATGATAATCTCTTCATCTTTTTTAGCAGAGTTTTCTTCCTCCTCTTCCTCCTCATCAGGAAATTCAGGTGGGCAGCCATACAGCTCCATTTCTCTTTTGAGCTTATCTGCACAAGCCTAATTAGAGTTATTGGTAGTCTGTCAGCACTTTTCCATATCTATGACCAAAGCAATTACTAAGGATTGATTTTTACTGTAACATTGTGCTTTCCACTACAACACTTAAACTTTTTCCAGACATTGTGTTAACTTCTAGGAGAGCTTTCTAGTTGAAGAATGCCTGTGATGGCAGGAAGATGTTCAGTGAGGATTTATTGTGTAACACCATAATGGGATGGAAAGCACCGCAATAACAGCAGGGTGACAAAGTCTTTAGCCACAGCAAATGAGAGTGAGCCCAAATGCAGCAGCTATAGATGCAGAAATGAAGGAAAAGAGCTGCTTACATTTGGAAGGCCACAGGCATGCAGGAATCTCCAGCAAGATGCCCTTTCTTCCACTGCCAACCCTTAAATGAGGGCTGGAAAGGGGTGGATCCTGGCTCCACCCCTTCCATCACTCCGTACATTGCACGCATCTGAGCTTCCCTTGGCTGGCCCTGCCTTCCTACCAGGCGCTCCATCACTGCTTCAAGCCATGACTGAGCATCTCTGCTACAACTTGCAAACAAAAAACTGCTTGAACTGAATTTTGAAAACTTTGTTTTCTTGGAAGTCATACTGCATAGTTCAAGTAAAGCACACACCTATATTACAAAGTCAGGCTTCAAATCACAATATCTTGATAAAGCTTTGAATAAATTACCACAATGTTCTGCACTGACAGGAAGCAATGCTCCTCACACTTTTAAGAATGGAAAGCATGAGGAAAACCCCTTAGCAAGTCCTACCTTTATGGGCATCCCAGTGCAGTGCAGACCGAATGGGAACAAACAGCTCTTCCCCTTGAGCCTCTGATACCCAACTGCAAACTACATAAAGTGGAAAAATGAAAAGAGAATGGCAAAAAGTTAAATCAGCACCCATCCCAAAAAGGAAATGCAATTCCTTCCTTCCATTAAGCTACTGAAAGGCAGTCGCATGCAGCAGGCAGCACCCATGAAGGTGCTGAAGGAAACAAAGCTACAAACACATCCTGCTACCAGACCTGCACTGCCTGGCCACATCAGGACAAACCTGCCAACCTTTCCCAGAAGGCTGCCTTAGACTACAGAAGAATGCAAAGAGATGGATTTTGTGGAATCCTATCCATTAGTATCTAAAACCTGCTAATGTAGGAAACAAAACACTATTTACAAACAAAGAGGGCAGTAAGGCTCTCTCTGATGCTTGTGCCAGTCAGCAGCTAGACAAGCAATAAGCAGCAACATCTCCTATAAACCTCTGATCTCTGAAAGAGCAGCACCTGCACTGCCCAGTTCCCTAGAACTACACAAGTTATATGCAACCCTTTTCTCCCCCCTAGCAGTAATGTTCCCATTGAAAATATGGGAAAAATAAGAAAGCTGGAAGACATCATCATTAAGCCTACAAAGTACTTAGCAAGGCATTCTGTTAACTACAAAGTAGCATCAGCTATTTCAAAAGCAGCATTTAAAGGTATTAGCAAAGGAAAATATTTACCTCACACTTGGATAAAGAAAAGGTGTGTCCCAGGTGCAGTCGGCCATTCATGTAGGGGTAAGGAAAAGTAACAAAGTACTTCCCTTTACTGAGGAGAAATTCAAAGAATTAAAACATCCAATGTAATCAGCTTTAAAGTGAGCATCAAGAAAAGCATAAATAACACAGTTAACATCACTGTATGTTCAGGCATTATCAGCACACAGTGACACCAAAATAATTTGTATCTTGCAAAAACAGTCTGATTTTACACCACTGTTATAACAGCAGGTTTTGTCACCTTACAAAACAGCCTCGTAGCTTCATAGGACTGAAATCACAAAGCAGCTTTGAATGAAATGCAACACGTTCCCAGATGTAGGGAGTTCTAGTCCTGATTCTGTAAATGAACTGCTGCAAGAGCTCAGAGAGGTCATTTATTTTATCTCCCACTGAGTTCAGCTTTTCCATTCAAACACTGCATATAGCCACTCAATAGCAATCAACCATAGTATTGTTGCACAGCACTTTGAATATAGATTACTGACCTTCCAAAACATCTAAAATAATCTCTAGATCATTAGGCCATTTGCAATCACTGCCTCCATCTTCGCACTCTACCCCCACCCACAGCTTGCACCTGACACTACCACTGACTTAGAAACACACAAAAACAAAGGCCAAGTCATTCTTTTGCTTGCAAAAGATTACAGTTTAAGAAGGTGTTGTTTGTTAGAGCACTTAAGTTATTAAATAGGAAAGTCAAAGTAAAACAAGACTAGAAATAACTCGCGCTGCCAAGGTTGGTTTTTCTCACTCCAATACCCACTCAAGCTACTGATGCTGTTTCACAAGTCTTTCCACACTGTACATGCAATTCTATTGATCTGGGAGGGATTCAGTTCCCAAACAATCTCAACATTTCCCCAGCTTCAGGCTTAAACAGGTTTCTCAGGGTTATTCAGGCAGAAATAAAACCAGGAAACACACCTGGTCTACAGCAACCTCTGTGCCAAGTCAAACAGGTCAGCCTGCGTCAGGCCCAAGCTGTGTGAAACAACCCTTCTTGGTGAAGCAGAGTAAGTCCATGCCTTATAAATGACCTCACCTGAAATAGAGGAGCTGTGCTCCTACCTGGGGGGAGTCATTCCTTAACCTCTCACCTTGTTGCACCGAAAAAGCTCCTCTGTGACAGAGAGCAGAAGTCCCTGAAAAGAGCCTCACTCTTAAAATCAGAGAGCACCGATAGCACCAAGGAATGGAGGACAGCTGCCTTCATCCCCGCTGGGACCTGAGCAGCAAATGCTCACCACTGCTTTATGCCAACGTAGCACACAGTGCTGCCACCTGACCAAAGCACACGACTCACAGAAACACACTGCTTTCCCTCTGAAATGGATGAGAAAAAGCATTCCCTGGGGGACAAAAAGGTCAAAGAATTAAAAATAAAATGTGCACGTAAATACAACGCTACCTCCTTGGGTTGTGCCCATCCCCAGCGCCGGCCTCAAAGACTCGCTCATCGGCCCACTTCTGCTGGATCTCCTTCTCAATCCTCTTCAGGAAGTCCACTTTCGCTGTCCCCTTCCGTTCCTGCGAAGCACGGACGGACAGAAGTCGGCACGAAGGGTCCAACGAACACAGCAGGGCTGCAGAGCATCGCAGCTCGTTCTGTCACCGGGCATCCCCGCTTCAGAGCACTACCGCAAGCACATCTCTGGAACCCACACGCTGCAGCGGGACCTCTCAACAGAGCACGGCTGACGGCAGCACCGCACCCACCCAACCTCGCTGGGCCCGCTGAAACACGGGCAGCCCCTTAAGGACAGGACACGAGCGAGGCACGGCGGCGAACCGCGGCCGAGAAGGAACGCGCAGACGATGCCGTAACGCAACGCGCGGCTCTCTCAGGCCGGACACCGCGCGCTCCGCTCCCCACGGCCGCGCCCCAACCCGCACACCGCGCTGCGGGACGGCGCTCCGCCTCAGAGCCGCGCGGCTCTCCCGAAGGCGCTGCCCAACGGCACCCGAGCCACGCGACGCGCCGGCACCGCCTCACGCAGACCGCCGGTCTGTCCCCACTCCCCGCTGCCACCTGGCGAGAGCGGCCCCGCTCAACGTCCGGAGCTGAGCGGACGCGAGGCGCAACAAGCAGAACACCACCCCACTCACCGCCATGCTGCCGCCGGGAGCGCCGTGCTTGACGGGAGGGGAACGCCACGCCCCGCCCCACAGCCGGAGCGTACGGCGGCGGCGCGGGCAGCTCAGGCCGTACCACCAGAGCGGGGCCGGGGGAGGGGCCGCCTGGCGGGAGCTGCGTGCCGCGCGCCCTGCGGGAGCTGCGTGCCGAGCGCGGAGCCGCGGCTCCTCATGGAAAGGCGCCTTGTGACAACGAGAATAAAAACAAGGCCGGCTCTGCCCGCCCCACCGAGGCTGGCCGCCCCCCCGCGCCCCACCCTCTTTTACGCACAACTGCGCGCGGCCCCTTTAACAGCTCCCCCAAACATGTCGCCCCGCGGTTCACGTGCGCGCCCGGCCCCGCCCGCCGGCGCCCCGCTGACCTTCGGGACGGATGTCTGGCCGTTGCCATTGGCTGTTCACGCGGCGGCGCCGCCGGCTGATTGGCGCGTGGCGGCCGGGTCCCGCCCCCACTGCACCCAGCAGGCTGCGCCGCGGCGGGCGGCACTTCCGGTACTAGGCCTCGGCGGGGGGAGGGGACCGGGCAGCAACCGCCGCGGGCCGGGTGCGATGCGGGCAGAGCCGTAGGGGCGGCGGAGCGGCGGCACCATGCTCATCGACAACGTGGACGCGCTCAAGTCCTGGCTGGCCAAGCTGCTGGAGCCGATGTGAGCGCGGGCCGGGCCGGGCCAGGGCGGCGTGGCGGGGCCGGGGCGGTTACTGCGTCCTCATGCCTGGGGGGAGCCGTGAGGGGAGGGCGCGATCGGGACGGGCCGCCCGCGGGGAGAGGAGGAGGCGGGGGCGCGGGGCTCGGGGCCTGCCTTGCCCTGCCCTGCCCTGCCCTGCCCCGCCCCGCCTCGCATCGCTGTGCCGGGGGGCGAGCGCAGCCTGGAGTCGCTGATCGCTGTCCGGGCTCTGGGGAGCGCCCTGAGGACGGGCACGGCCCTCCGCGCGGGGTGAGGTCGGGGCCCGGCGGGCTGCAGGGCACGCGCGGTGCGTGGGGACCGAGGGATGTTGGTGCGGATCGGCCTCAGCGCAGAGCTGCCTGCACGCGGCGCGCTAACAGCTTGTGCAAACTGTTGGGGGTTTGCCGGTCTGTCACACCTGTCCTATTGCGTTATGGCTTTTATGTGAATACCGAGGGTCAGAATACGTGCGTCCAAAACTCGGCTTGGTTTGTTAGAAGTACGGACAACAAGAAACGTGGAGCACATCTCAGTGGCTTCTGCACTTATAGACACGTGTACTTTGCTACAGGAAACTCTGGAACTGAATCTCTGGAAGGCTTTATCTTAAAGTGCCCAGAGCAAGACATCTCCTGCTCTGCCCCCTGCCCCTGTGTGCTATTTACACGTGTGTTGGTGCATATCTTCTGAGCAGTGTATCCCATGGCAGGTGGCTTCCTTGCCTACTTCTTTGTTTCTGTTTGGAGTCTCTCTGACACTCAGTCACATCCCTCTGAAGGGTTCCCTAGGTTCTGCTCCCAGCACTCCCATCCCTGTTCCCCTCCCCACAGCTCCATGTGAATGCCTGGGAGGAGCAGAAGGGTCGCAAAGTGCTGGACCGTCATCTCCTTTAGTTAAAATGCAGCACTTACAGTCAGTTCCACATGGTCACTGCCACAGAATGCATTAAGTGCAGCTTATTTCTTTTTCTTGATGTGTACATAAGAACTGCAAAATCTGTAAATTTGTGGTTTCTTTGCTTAATTGCTGCACTTTACGCGGTTTTAATTGGATCCTGGGAACAAGCAAACTAATGTGGGGCAGAACTGCTTGACTGACAGCTCATTAAGAAGTTTTTTCTTTAACCAGTTGTTGTCTACATGAGTTTGTTAATCTGTTGGGTTTTTTCATCTGAGATTGTTTCGGAGTCTGCACACTTTGTACTCTGCCCTCACAGCTCCTGATGTTCTTTTCTTAAAAAGCGTGTTGAGATTTAAAGATTTAAAAGCACATTGAATCATGGAACTGCTTTGGGGTGCTGCCTGCTTTCTGATGGTTTACATCTGCATCTTCTTAAAGAGAAGCAGAATGAGGAGTTAATGCTTAATCATTTTGTGCTGAATAGTGGAACCTAAAGCAAAATCCAATTTAAAGATTAGTAGCAGAGTATCGCTGCACAAAGTTGCCTATCTTTGGCCTTTATGAAGCTAGATGAGGGTTTAGGTGAGGAGTTTAATGATTCTGTGCTAATAATTACGCCCTTCTTTTTGCACTTTACCAGTATTAAAGGACTAACGTGAAATTTGTGGGCATGGAAATCCTGCATAGGAAAACCTCTGTATGTTACACACAGTGACTTAAGCTGTACAGAGTGTATCTGTGTGCATATTTAATATGTGCTTTTGGAATATATTTTTCTGGGATATATATTGTGTATATACTAAATATTATGCGTATTTTAAAATGCTTAAGTACTTGAAGACAGTTATGCAGTGACTTTTCTTCTTGTTCAGCAATTCTTGTATGGCTGTTCTTGGTGGTGGTTGCAATGCTTAGAGAAAGTTAAGAAAAAATGTGACCAGTTGCCCTGGAATTGGATCTTTGTAAAGAGGCTGAAAGATATTACTCTGGAGCAGCCTCAGAAAGACTGGGAGGGCTGTCAGCTGCAGTGGGGCGGGGGTGTTCACAAGACAATTAAAGTATTTTACTGTAATTGACAGAGGAAAGAATGCTAGTTCAGTCATCCTGGTCACTTGTGTCAGCAGGTAAGCTGCATAATGGGTTTTCTTTGGTGATCCTTCTATAACAACGCATGTCCAATGTCCAGTGGTTTTGGTGTTCTTCAGCAGTATCAAGAATAGTTCTTTCTCTCTGTAGATGTGATGCAGACCCATCAGCCTTAGCCAACTATGTTGTGGCGTTAGTTAAGAAAGACAAACCAGAGAAAGAGCTAAAAGCTTTCTGTGCTGATCAGCTGGACGTCTTTCTGCAAAAAGGTACTGTGAATCACATCTGGTTTGGGGTTTTTTGTTTTTAGCACAAGAGCATTCTTTTTTTTTTGTAGCCTGGTTTTGTTCATGGGGAGCAGGAGGAACTCCCCTCAATTAAAAGCTAACACTTGAGTTTGTTTTAAAAAGTCTGTCATACTGCTGGCAGTTTCTCTGTCAGATGTTTGATGACTTCTGAAAACCCGACCCATGTTGAGCTTCTGGAGAGCTTCTCAGGGCAGTTTAGTTCAAATTCAAGGTGTTAAAATCAACTGCTAATTTTATTTGGTGGGCTAAGCGTAGACTTTTTTTCTTTATCATAAGTTCCAATCACTTTTGCCTCTTAGAACACTTTAAAGTTGTAAATGTGATTGAAAGAAAAGTCTGTGTTTTTGTCTGTGATGCATTTTATGCTTTTTCTTTCTGTCTAAAAAGACAAGGTAAAACTCCACAAATGTAATTCCATTTTCTTGAACTATTAATCATTAATCTGAGATACTGATGCTGCTATTGAGATGCTGCTATTGCTGTAAGCAGTCTATCAAGGGTTTTTATTATTATTATTATTATTTTATTTTCCCCAAGAACTTTTCTGGTAAATCCATTCCAAACAATGGACTTAAATCAGTCTGTGATAATATTTTTGTTGTCTTCTCTGTCCTCAGAAACTTCAGGTTTTGTAGATAAGCTTTTTGAAAGTCTGTACACAAAGAGTTACCTTCCTTCTCACGAACCCACGAAAGTAGAAGCAAAGCCTGCAGGTCAGGAAAAAGAAGTCACCAAGGAGGAGGTAACCATATTCATTCTCTGCCTGCCTCTAATTTTGAACGTAGCCATCCTGTAACAGTTATGAGACAAAACACGATAGCAAAATCCACTTTGTTGTGTTGGGACTAGTGATCTTTGTTATCTCTGTGTATCTGACGGAAAATGAAAGATAATTCAGGCAAAAATATTTTAAAATCCCTTTGTGAAGTCTCCCTTTGATCTAGGTTAGTAGCATTCAGGAATCCTGTTCTGTTGTCCCTGGTACTATGAGCTGACAATGATCTGAAAGGAGTTCAGAGGTGAGGAAGAAGGGAAAACATTCTATTCCTTAAAGAATATTTTAAAAAAATGAAACAGGAAATGTTCTGGAAGTTATTTTAAATGTGTTCTGTAATACTTACAGTTAAATTCTCTACTGAGGATTAATTACTGAGAAAAGGTAGGTAGCATTCATTTGCCAGCAGTTCTTGTTTTTGTCTTGTTTTTAACCTTTATTGACAAAATTGAAAGCATTCAAGTTTTTGAGAAAGCCAAGTAATATTTTTGTAAGTACCCAAACTTTCAATTTCAAATCATCCTCACTTGTGTTTGGTACTTTTCTTTTTCCTACCTTGGTAATACTCCAAGGGAAGAACTTTGTGTCTGTGTGTTTCTGTAGCATCCTAATGTATCACCTTTGAGTGAAGGCTGGGGAAAATTGCTACAGAAGTAAATTTTCTTTATTTCAGTATACTCCTAGCACAGTTTGCAAGATATTTTAGGCTACATGCCTGTTTCCCTTGCTATGGGAAAGATTCAAATAAAGTCAAAGCAGATAGAATATTCTGGTTCTTTCTCTTCCATGGATGCTTATGTCAGGAAGTGCTGAGAGCAAAAACTGTTGTTCTCTCTTACAAACGAACCTTAAGAAGTGTTGTTTGATGCGAGTATTCTGAATTGGTATTCAAATTCATTCTTGTATTTGTGAGCCTAACTTAAGATGATGAAACACCTTGCTGGAATGAGTTGTTCTGTCTTCAGTGTTTGAACTGCTGGACAATCTTGATGGTAACAAATAATTGATGATCAAACTCTTGGTTGACTAAAACAAAGTTGTATTATATTGTATTGTGGAAAGTAGATTGTTATTTGGGAGAAATGATTCATCAGTCCATTTAAATCAAAGCTGCTACTTGGTCTTTCCTTTCTTATGTCCTTTTCTGTTGGAGGATTAGCTCCAGAATTCCATGACAATTTATTGTCGTAGCTTTGGTTATGGAAAGTCATGATTTGGAACTACAGAAGGCTTTCATAGTTTGCTGATCAATTCTTCAAAAACTGAGTAGTAATTTCTTAGTTTTTAAAAACTACTCAATTAACTCAAACAGCAATTTAATGGTGGGGGGGGGGACTGTTTTGTTGAACTGTTTGGCTTTGATTTTGATTTTGTTTCAGTTGTGTTTCAGGGGTGTGAAAGGAGAAAAAGAATTATATTGATAGTTTTATGTGGCAGGACATTCAGTACCTGTTGCACCTTAGGACCTTGATTTGTCATACAGCTCAGTGTACTGTATGATTCCTGCAAATGGAAGGCAGAAAATAAAATGACTATGGAATCATACATAAGCCTTGGTTGGAAGGGACCATAGGAGAGATCGTGCCATCCAACTGTGTTTTCAAAAGTAGCACCTCAAACTGGGCTATCCTGAGCCCTGTTAAGGCAGATCTTGAGTATTTCTAACAATTCTTCCTAAATAATCCTAAACAAGGATGAATTCATCGTCATTTAAGGCTGCCTTTCTGTATTGTTTTGATTTGAAAAAATCTTTTTTAAAAAAAAACACACTAATGTTCACCTTTATTTTGTAGTTGTCTGTTAAACAGAATTTTCAAGAATCAGTTGAAGAAGAGCGGGATAGCAGGAAGAAGAAGCATTCTAGTCCACAGAGAAGCCGTGCAGATTCCAGTGAACAAAGGCAAGTAGTTGAACCAAAGTGCTGATATCTTCTGCATTTCCCATCAGTCTTTAACTGAGGTTTATACCTCTTAGCTAGGTTATAATGTAAAGCAGTGATTTACTGCCCACTTTCCTCTGTCTGCAGTGTATTTCTGTGCTGATTGCATGTGTGAGAGCCCTACACTGGAGTTTGATCTCCTTGGGAAAAAATGACAATACTTTTCCAATGTTGATAGCTAGGGATGTTGTCAGTCCCATTCTTTCCCTTGTTATATAAATGAGAACAATTGGTGGTGGGGGTGAAGTTCCTAGTGCACTTCCCCTGTCTCCTCCATCAAGGCACACATAAATACACAGTCAGCATCATTCTTAAAACTTCTGTTTTCTTCATCTGTAACTTTCTCACATTTCTAACTGTTGTTAGTCTTCCCTTAGTTGCTTTCTGTGAATGAATTAGTTTCGCTTTTCATAAATGTAGCCTACATGTGTGTTTTTCTAGAACCAGAGACAAAAGGAGAGATGATGGAAAATGGAGGGACTATGACAGATACTATGACAGGAGTGACCTGTACAGAGACAAGTCCAGCTGGCGGCGAGGCAGGAGCAAAAGTCGGAGTAAAAGCAGAGGGCTGAGTCGAAGTCGTAGCCGCAGCAGGGGTAGAAGCAAAGACCATGATGCAAACAGAAATGTTGGTGAGTACTCAAGGTGTTGCTTTAGGGGGACATCTAATGTCAGTGATGTGTGGGGACTCCTCCATATTGTATAGTCTAGCAGGCTGTAGGTGTCCTTGAGCGATGTGAGCAAATTTTGAGAACTTTTGTGTTCCTGAAATCATTAAGATGCTGTTCGTCAGGGTAGGATAATTAAGGGGATTGTTTTCTTCTTTGCTAACCTCTTAATTAATCCACAGGTGTATACCAGTGGATATCAGTAGCTGATATTTATGTGCTCTATATGCTAACAAAGCTGCTGATTTTTTAAAGATGCACTCTTCTTCACAGAGTAGTGTACATCTTTTTCACTTTGTTACTGTGCATTTTTAGAGAAGGTCTCTTCATAATCAAGGTGGTTACCACACAATCCATTTTTCCTTCAGGGTTAATTCAGAACTTTTGGAAAAATAAGAGGCACAGATTACAAATGTGTTTTGAGACCACCTTAATTACTGATGGGTGGAGGTTTGCTGAGCTTATTCTTCCCTTCTACTTTAAGAGAGAAAGCTATAATCCAAGAAAGTATAAGGAGTAAAAGAATGAATGTTCATTTTGTAAAGAAACCATCTAATTTCCTGATATTTAAAATCTGCCTGCATGATGTTTACTTGTTGATCCATGGGTAAGACTAATCTCCTTCAAGAACAATTTCATGTACAGAACACTGAATATTTAAGCAAGTGTCTACGTTGTTGTCTAGGGTTTTTATTTTTTTCTTTCAGGGCTCTGATATACAGATCAAATCATGAAGGCTTACCTGAATTGTTTTGATTTCATTTTTTTCTTTAACCAGAGCACCGCGAGAGATCAAAATTCAAGAGTGAACGAAATGATGTTGAAGGCACATATAATCCAGTTTCTGCATCTGCCAGTAACTCTACTGAACAGTATTCTGCTGCACAGTCTATTCCCAGTGCTGTTACTGTAATTGCACCTGCACACCATCTTGAAAACACAACAGAGAGTTGGTCGAATTATTATAACAATCATAGCAATCCCAGTTCATTTGGCAGAAATCCTCCACCTAAGAGAAGGTGTCAAGATTATGATGGTAAGCTACCTGTTTTCTAGTCCCCAAATTCTTACCTAGCTTTTATTATACTGCAATTTCTTTTTTTTTTCCCCAAGTATTCAAGTCAAAATGCAGAAGCCTTTAGAGTACCTTGTATGTAAAAATGCATGTATGCATGAGATATATTTATCTGGAGAAAAAGTTGATCATGCTGGAAGCAGCTTTTAATTTGGTAGTTGCTGACATGCAGGTGTTGATCACAGTTCTGTATATGCCTTAGCAAATAATTCAGCAACTAGCAGTTCTGAAGAAGGTTTCACTGCACATGTTTAATGTAGAACAGGTGATGCATTTTTATTTTTCCACAGATTTTATGGTGCATAATGTATGTTTGTATGCTTTTATGGCAGATTACTTTGAGTTGTTCTGAAAATTCATGTGGTAGTGCTAAATCAGTAATTGTAATCTTTCTTTAGTACAAAGTTCCAGCAAAAACTGGGATGATATTGTTTTGGGTTTTTTTTTCCTGAAAAGGTAATTCATTTTTCTGTTTTGCAGAGCGAGGATTTTGTGTACTTGGTGATCTTTGTCAATTTGATCATGGAAATGATCCGTTAGTAGTAGATGAAGTTTCCTTGCCAAGTATGATTCCTTTTCCTCCACCACCTCCGGGACTTCCACCCCCTCCTGGTATGCTTCTGCCTCCCATGCCAGGTCCAGCTCGCAGTTTGAGGATACCAGTTCCACAAGCTCATCCACAGGCACCACCTCCTGTTGTGCTTCCTGTACCAAGTAAGTTAAAGGACTTTTCTTTGTTGCTCTGTCTTACAAAGTTAGTGTGGCTCTTTCTGAAAGGAAGGTACCTGTAGTTGAAGCAATGAGTTGCAGTTTCTTTTCTAGCCATGTACTAACCAAAAGATTGCCAAAATAATTTTGAAAACTCAGCTTGTAAAATGTGATGTTTCCTATATTCCAAATTGAATTAGATGAATAGAACTGGTTGGGAAGGGAAAGAGCTTTCAGATCATCTCATAACTCAAGTGTTGTTTCATTGACAACTTTTCTGTTTTCTAATGCAAAAATAGAGGGGTCTAATCTCCTGAGAGTTTTAATAAACATTGTTGGTACTACACTGTATGCTGTTTCTTAGCAGCAGATACCCGATAGAACCATGATCTGTTCAGCAGTGATCTCTGAGGCAGTTCAGCCTTTTCCCTTTTCTCATTGTTTTGTAATGTTAATTCTATGAAGAAAAGAATATTGAAGGTGTGGTTACTGTCTTTTATTGCTCTCTATTCCAGTAACACAATACATGCTGTGACAGTCGTAGCAGCTATGGGATGAAAAATAATTTCTGCATCGGGTTAACAGTGAGCAATTGGTAGGCAGGCTTCTAGAAAACATTTCCAAGTTGTTGTAGGAGGATTAATTATGAAATTAATCTTAGGGAATACAGTTATTGTTTGTGCTAGTTTTATTTCAAAATGATGCTTCTGGTGAAATTATGTATAGCTGTAGTTTTGTGGAAGGCTCCAATGGATCGCTGTTAATTTTAGTATGTTGCACAGTATTTCCTCAGGTGTCCTTCCTTGGCAATACAGTAAGTAGGGAGCATATGTATGCTGCATGCAGGAAGAAATAGCTAGACAGATTCCTTGCCTGTTAACACCTCTTGCCCTGTAGCTTTTGGTTTAGAACTGTAATTTTAAGTGGTTTAAGTGTTGCTGGTATGATGTCTTGTTCTGAGCAAACCTTGATTCTCCATGGCAAGGCTGATGGAGGAGCTGCTTTAGCTAATGAAGTTCCAACAATAATAAAGCTCTGGGGAATAAAATTTTATTTGTTTGTTTATTTAACTCTTGAGCTTACAGCTTGATTTGTTCTGGGATAGAGGGAGAGGTTGCTGTAATCAGAGTAACTTATCTGAGTGGGACTTCTTATCTACCTTAGATTTATTTCTGATGCAGTAGAGCTGTGATTGTTTACAAGGAATAAATTAATTGTACAGAATTGTTTGCACATTTTATCTGTGGAGTCTCAGTGATCTATTCTATGATGTCGTTGTAGGGCCACCTTTAACTCAGTCCAGTCTGATAAATAACCGTGAGCAGCCTGGGACGAGTGCAGTGCCCAGCCTGGCACCTGTAGGAGCACGGCTGCCTCCTCCGTTACCCCAGAACCTACTGTACACAGTTTCAGAACGTAAGCAATTTTTTTTTTTTTTAATCTGCTTGGCATGTAAATGTTAAATTTCTTCAGTTTGTGAGGTTAGAAGTTATTCCCTTTGTCTTCTTCCATTAAACAAAAATCTAAAAGAGTGGCGGCATTCCTTGTGGGCAGTGCATTCATCCTGCTGTTGCTGTTGCAACAGTGTTCTGCCACTGCCCGAGGAAAAGTCATTTGTATGGAGCTGTTTTTTCATCTCTTATTTTCCAACCGTAGCGTAAGAAAGGGATCCCTTCATTTTCAAGCTGTTTAGTAGAACATCAGCATGGAAAAGATGCATCTGCTGATCCTTGTAATTGCTGGGTAGTTTGGTCTTCATCTCTACCCAGTTCTGTGTACTACATGAGAGATTTTTTCTTTGCTGTTTACAAAATTGTCTCTACATTTTTCATATCAATTAGTACTTTATTTCTATCTCCTTTCCTTTCCAGAATTGATATAATTCTACCTTTCTAACTAAAGGAAAAAAAGAACACGTGACATTTGATGGATATGACATCTTCTTTACAGAGCACAAGCTTTTTTAAATGTGTATTTTGTGAAAGGAATAACAAAATAACTAGAGAAGCTCATGTCCTGTTCTTGCGCTGGTACACTTCACAGCTGATTGTCCTCTTGCAATTGCATGAGGAATCTTGGAGGAGGAGGAACTTGTGGTTGAGCTCACATGAGTTCAACGAACGTTCTTGGTGGTGTCTAAAGCTGTGCTGACTGCAGAGTCAGCACTGCATGACAAAACATCAGTGTTGAAGTTCTGAGGCATCTGCTTTAGACTGTAGTCTTCATTGTCATCTTAGAATAAGGACATCTAGAGTGTTTTGGGTCTTCTGAATCCCTTTGTATTGGCATCCATTTCTGTTCCAGGATCTTCTGTGTTTCAGTGGGGGTTTTTATGGGTTTCATTCATTCAAGTTCTTGTATAGGTTTTTCTTTTTTATTATTTGAAAAATGCATCATCCTTAATGTACTGTGGAATAGATGAATAATGTGAGTCAGTTCTGTCATCTTGTCTTCTCACAGTTATCCCTTGTAATTAGCATTGTGAGTACACCACTAGAGATAGGTAGCTAATCTGTCTTACATGACTTAAGAGAATTATTAGGTAAGTATGGGGCAAATAGCGTGATTTCTCAGCTTGCTTTGATTGAAATCATTTAACTGCATCCTTTAAAAGTCAGCTTCTGAAGTAATAACCTATTGGGTAGGAAAGAATGAAAATCTCTTTGCATCTTAGGACAGGATATAAGAATAAAGACCCAAACTCAATCTTCTGTTATTCCCTGTGAAGCAGTGTCAGAGTTGCTGAAGGTTGTGATAGAGGTACCTAATTTCTTTTTCAGGCATCTTGCCATCAATACTCAGTTATGGAGACTTACATGCTTCTGACAAACAGTAACAATTATTAAAATAGGAGAATATTCCCAAACATACTTGAGTGTAAAGTTTAGTTAAGAGCTTTTATAGCTATACACGTTGTCTGTATGACTCTGACTCTCTTCTCTCTTCATACAAAAACAACTTCTTTTTCTTGGACACCCGTGCTTTTCCTTAAGAGAAGATTGACTGTGAGTCCTAAGCTCATTTGAAAAACTCTTACATTTCTCTCTTTTTTTTTATAGATACATATGAGCCAGATGGCTATAACCCTGAAGCTCCTAGTATTACCAGTGCTGGTAGATCTCAGTATCGGCAGTTCTTTACGAGAGCACAAACACAGCGTCCAAATCTAATTGGCTTAACATCTGGGGAGATGGATACCAATCCAAGAGGTAGGAAGGGTTTCTATTTTTCTCTGAGAACATCAGTGTTTATTTTTCCATTTTCCAGGCTGAAAGCAATGTTTTTTCTCACTGATCTGGTATTTCAGAGCAGTTTTCAGACATCTGAAATTCTCTGACATCTCTACTTTTTTTTCCTCTTTTTTTTTTTAATGTTTAATGATAATCTGAAAGTCAAACCGGTCTTATTGATTAAAAATAACCACTTGTTTGGGAATGTTAGAAGGGTCGGGTTTTTTTGTTTATTTTTTTAATATTGGTTGGATGGGTGGGGTTTTATTCATCTTTAGCCTACAAAGGTGCTCTTTTAGTGTTGGGTGCTGCTAGAAAGAAGAAAGCAAATGGTGCAGGAAGTTGG
The DNA here is from genome assembly GCF_016699485.2 of Gallus gallus. NCBI lineage: Eukaryota > Metazoa > Chordata > Aves > Galliformes > Phasianidae > Gallus > Gallus gallus. The sequence goes on from NC_052544.1 coordinate 17,439,242, forward strand.
CTTTCAAAAAGGAGTTTGAAGCTAGATTTAATTTGCCAAGGACATGTTTAAGAGCCTTGGCTGTTCTGGTGGTCGTGGTGAGGGGAACAACTGTGGCATGTGTTTGTATTTGATGGTCTGACTTCTATTCAGCCTGGTGAAATGATGTTGCAGGTAGCATTCTAGTTCTCCTTGCTCATGGAAATCCCAGTCTACATTTCAGTAATTCTGAATCATAAACTGGATGAGTGTGGATGTAGTATCCTAGTGGTGACATATTCTCTCCCTTAAAAGAAATTTTGCACAGGTTAAAGGTCTTGATAGAAATTTTTGTGTTTTCAGCATAGTTGTCTTTTTCCCTCCTGCTTTCTCCTCGCGATCTCTAAGGAAAAAGTTGTTGTATTTCAGTATTTGCTGTTACACTTTGGTGTTTCTTACTTACCAGACAAGAAGGTTTGCTTTGTTTGGTTGGTTTGCTTGTTGTTTTGTTTTGTTTTACAGAATTTCCTTCCAGGGATTCACCCTGCAAAGAATATTATAAAGTATTATTGCAGAAATTCTTGCTGCTGTTTCCATCTGAATGAATTTCATAAAGTCATGATCGGGTCCCTATTGTGGTTCTGTCTAAGGACCCATTCCAGCTGTAAGGAATTGTAAATCTTGGTGGTGTTTCTTCAGACCACTTGTTTTGTTGCCTTGTCGAGTGTGTGAAAGGCTTTCCCTGAAATCATCCCCTAATGTAAGAATGAAGCTGTATGCCTGAAAATGCCCAGGCTTTTTTCTCATCAGTGTAATCAGCAGAGCTCTGGCACATATAAAAACAATAAGAAATTGATTTTCATCTCACACTTCTCTTTAGGAGTTGAGTATTTGGCATACGGCAATAGCATAATTTTCAAACCAAAAGTTTCAGTACCTGTGGGATAAAGCCAAAACTTTGTTTCTTCAAGCTGGTACTGATCTTGAAGGTCAAAAGTCTCATCTCTGCTGGCAGGATTAAATGCTTGTATTCCTCAAATGGATTAGTTAGGCTAGTAAGTGATCTCTGGAGTAACTTGGTAAGCAGAACTGACGGACTGAATAGTCTTCCTATTTTTTTTAATGTTTTTAAACTCAACCCTTTTTGCTGTTTAAGTGAGAGCTTTTTCAGTGTTGTCATTGATGTGTGGTAAATAACACAGGCCTTTTTATTTTCCTCCAGCTGCCAATATTATCATCCAGACTGAACCTCCAATTCCCATTACAAATAATAGCAGCAATGTAACTAGAGTTGTGCTTGAACCAGACAGCAGAAAAAGGTCTCCAAGTAGTTTGGAATGCCCACCGTTGAAGAAACCATGGCTGGGAAAGTAAGAATTAACAACTGCAGTTGGCTAACTTGAATGCACTCGATTGCTATCAATGCTGTAAAAACAGTAATTCATTAGCCTCTGTAATTTGAGTCGACTGAGTCAGAAAATGTGTTGATATAATCAGAGACTAAATATTGAGGAGGTTGTTGTTTCTAATCTCTAGAGAAAATATAAATACGCATTAACTTGCTACCTTGCTTAGGTGTATGTATGTCTCTCTAAATGACTCTCTTGCACTTGTTTTCTCCAGGCAAGCAAATAATAACCAGAATAAGCCAGGTTTTCTGAAAAAGAATCAGTACACTAACACAAAATTAGAAGTTCGAAAAATTCCACCAGAGTTGAACAATATTACACAACTCAACGAGCACTTCAGCAAGTTTGGAACTATTGTAAACATTCAGGTAAAAAACAAACAAACAAAAACACCTCAGTTTTATGTCTGTATGTGGGTATTTTCCCCTGGAGCCTTCTGGAATACTGCAGCTAAACATTGTTCCTGAGGAATCACAGAGGAAGCGAGCAGGAAGAGTAGATCACCAAATTCAAAAAAGCCTTTTCTTGGCCCATTGTGCCTTTGTGAGCTGTTGTTAAATTTGAAGGGCTTGCAGATTTAACAGTATCGAAACCTTCTGAGGTTTTTGAGCAGCTTGTGTATACTTTTTGAAAAAGATCTTCTGGGTTCAGGTTGGATGTTTGGAAAAATTTCTTCTCCAAAGGAGTGGTGAGGTGCTGGAACAGGCTGCCCTGGGAGAGGTGGTGGAGTCACTGTCCCTGGAGGTGTTAGATAAAATGTTATATATAAATGTCTGGGTGTTTACTGGGGACGTGGTTCAGTGGCGGTAATACTGGTGATAGGTCGATGCTCAAAGTGAACTTGGAGATCTTCTCCAACCTTGGTAATTCAGCAATTCTATAAAACTCTGTTTTGTGTGGAAGTCCTGCACTATTTCTTAATATTTTGGCCAAGGTGCTATGGGTGGTACCATGCTGCATCCTGCAAGTAGCTCCAATTCAGTGGTGTCCCTTGGAGAAGCACTATGTAAACAAAACACAAGTAGCTGCATAGTTAGAGTACTGTTTTATTTTTACAGAAAGCAGTGACTTCCTTCATTCTCACTTTGAGGTCTAAATGAAGACAGATTCCTGGCAAGCCTCTGTATTTTTGAGCTCACAATTTTATGCCTTAGCCCAATAGATACTTTGGTTCTGTCTGAACCTTGATAATGCATTCTAAAAAACATGTTACCTCAATCATACTGTACTAGGTATGTTTTCATTCCTGTTGTGATTAATTTTTAGCAAAAAATACTTTTGTATGACTGTTAGATAAGACTTCTTTGGGAATATGGTGAACCTTTGCCTGTAAATCCTTGAACAATGTTTCTATTTCAGGAGATCAGAGTAAAGAGCTTTGGAGTCAGCACCGGGGTCTCCTCAGTTCTATCCCAGTAGCAGTTTACAGTGCTTTGAATATCTTAAAATATTTGATGGAGAACTTTTAAATTATTTACTCAATTTCTATTGTACTGCGTATAGTCTTTGCTGCAATTACTCATAGCATTTGCAAAATGTATCTAATTACAGAGAGTATTTTACCTTTATTTTGAGCTGTTAATATCATTACATGTTCCACTTGTTATTGCAGATTACTTGTAGCTTGATTTCATACTGACTGGCGTATTTTCATCTTTGAGAGATGTATTCTCATGAACTCTTTCTTTTAGGTTGCTTTCCAGAACGATCCTGAAGCTGCTCTAATTCAGTACTTAACTAATGACGAGGCTAGGAAGGCAATTTCAAGCACAGAGGCAGTTTTAAACAATCGGTTTATAAGGGTGCACTGGCACAGAGAAAGTGAACAGCAACCCCCACTGCTGCAGCAGCAACAGCAGCAGTCACCCTCACAGTCTCTTCATCACCAACTTCACCTTCAGCAGCAAGCCCTGACCCCAGCTCCCGCTGTGACAATGCACAGTAATATATCCAAGGTATAGTACTTTCATAAGCTTATCTGTAGCTCATCAGTGTTCCTAAGTGACAGCTGCTTTTAAAATGCAGCATATATAATCTTTCATATTTTAATATCTATTGATACGTAGGCAATGAATAAACCGCTGGCATCTGGTGCCTATGTCCTTAATAAAGTCCCAGTGAAACGTCGCCTTGGAGCAGCAGGTGGAAATCAGTCTGATCTAAGTCAGGCTGGGGCTGTAGTGGAGGACTCGCAGGTATGGTTGTGCAAACTGACCGTCTTAATGCTTTCACTTACAGCTGTGATCTGTTAGCTTAAAGAATGGAACTAGTAAATGGAACAGAATTTGCAAGTTCTCCGTTGGTTGTTCCTTTTATCACTGAAGTTCTGTGATGTGATCATTTACTTCTTCCAGTTTTCATTAGCTGCTTTATATAAACCAGGGAGAATGATTTCAGAAACAGTGTCACCGTTTTAAGTAGCATAGCATATTTTTGACACTGCTTCATTCTAAACAAATTTAACAGCTGACATGTGCTGCCAGCTTCCTGTTGACTAATCTAATTGCTTTTCCCAGTGATTTTGGAGTTTACACTCTGCTTTAACAATGGTACAAAAACTTACAGAATACTTCTGCAAAGAGTTCAAGCTGGTACAGTTTAATTAGCACTGGTGTCGTAAAGCAGCACGTGTTCTTGGTCACAAAGAAGTTATTTCTGGTAAGAAAGGAAGTATGCAAGTGACAGTTGCTGCCTTATTTCTTTTCTAAATGCTTGATCAAAAAGCGTGATGTTAGATTGTGCTACCAAGCTGGGTGCAGTTCTGATAGAGAAGATGAGCATTAGCAGTGTTCCTCGTGGATATCAGGATAGAGAGGGAGTTTTTGGATCAAGATCAAAAGAAATTATCTTTTGCAGAAAGTGTTTTAATAATCATTTGTGCTGATAGCTCCCAAGTACGTTGATTGTTAGACTGATGGCTTTCTGCACGTTTTGATTGCATTGCTGTATTTGTCTCCTTTCGTAGTTCTGGTAGCATAGGTTTGTTTCACAGAATATATTTAAAATTACTGGTTTTAACCAATCACGTATTTTTGTGTCTGCATTTTTACTGTTTCAGACATTTCCTACTTCTGCAAGCCACTCAAAAATGGTTTATAGTTCTTCAAACTTAAAGACAGCTATGAAGCCTGGCGCAGGATCCAAACCTCACGACGTACAAGAAGCTCTTAAGAAGAAGCAGGTATGGTGCTATGCAGTGGTTGATGAACAGCACAGTGGTCAAAGTACTTCAAAAAGAAAGAATTGATAGACAATTTAAACCTCAGATGTTACTGTGTCGCTTTCTGCACACAATCAATATAGGCTTTATCACTATGGAACTGTGTTGGTAATGCACATTGAGGGCTTTTTTTTTTTTTTTTTTGAGGGAATGGAGTTCTGGTGACATTTCTCTCATTTTATTCTCTGCGAATGTGAGGAACTTAAATGACAGCATAGGATATGTTTCTTCAAGGGGTGTTTGGAGGTGGAAAAAAGTTAAGTAGAGTACTTCACAGCAGTAAATTGGCAGGATTTCACTGTTATTTTCCAGACCGGGTATATTGAATACTTTTGTGGTTTGCAGACTGATAGTTTCTGTTATGACCCTCACTTCTGTAGCTTGAAAATGTGACATATGAGTACATATAATGCTAGACTACTTTTTCTGATTGGAAGAGTTTTATTCTCCTAGGAGGCAATGAAACTCCAACAAGACATGAGGAAAAAGAAGCAGGAGATGTTAGAAAAACAAATAGAATGCCAGAAGGTGAGTTTGGACTGACTTCCATTAAGTGCATTCTGGTTTTGTAGCTATCTGTCTGTTCAGCATTATTCTTGCTCGAATTTATATTGCTGCTCTTTTGTTAATATATAGATGTTGATATCCAAGCTGGAGAAAAACAAGGCCATGAAACCAGAAGAGAGAGCAGAAATAATGAAGACATTAAAAGAACTAGCAGGAAAAATATCTCAATTAAAGGATGAGTTAAAAACTTCATCTACAGCCTCTACACCATCAAAATTAAAGTCCAAGACAGAGGTATTTATTGTGCAAGATGCTTCTCTGTCTGTCTTCTGTAACTGTTTCTAATAATGTGTCCTAAAAACATAACCATGTTAGATCAATATCCTTTCCAGCAGTATTTTGAATTTGACTGGTAACTATGGAGAAGCAAGCTATGGTTCTAAGTAACTTTGGTAAACTAGTTACTTATAGCTCATTCAAGCTTGTTCCAGTTCTTAAGCGTAGAATTCCAGGCCCTTCCAAAAATGAGACTGGGGAAGAGTCACAGGGGTGAACAAAAGCATAATGAACTGAATTTAGAGGAAAGTATGGCTGTTGTGTATTGATCTGTTTATATTAGTTACATAAATTTGCTGCTGAAGAAGCAGAGTAAAACATTAAAGTGTGCATTAATGTTCTGCTTTCCATTTCCTTTTTCTTCTTCTGTACCTTTTTCTCTAAGGCACAAAAGGAACTTCTGGATGCAGAACTGGACTTCCACAAAAGACTCTCGTCTGGAGAAGACACAACTGAACTGCGGAAAAAGCTAAATCAGCTACAGGTAGAGGTAAGTATGTCAGGATTTATGCGTTTAATGTGTTTTATGTCTACAAGTTTTAAATCCTTTCAAACCTTTACACTTGGCCTTTTTTTCTCTATTTTTTACCAGGCTGCCCGTTTAGGCATTTTGCCTGCTGGCCGAGGAAAGACAGTTCCAGCACAAGGCAGAGGGCGAGGACGGGGCCGTGGTGGAAGGGGAAGGGGCATGTTAAATCATATGGTGGTAGACCATCGTCCCAAAGCACTAACAGTTGGAGGATTCATTGAAGAGGAAAAAGATGAATTGCTGCAGCACTTCTCTGTAAGTATTAGGTCACATTAAAAAGAGAAACTGAAGCTGACAGTTAGGGCTGCACTTTCAATCTCAGATGAAGTGGGTATCTGATACCTTGAGAGTGTGCTTGCAGAGAGAGGCAGGCAAAGAACTCTGTAAGCAACCAAGGTCTTGGAGGTAAATAAAAGTCTTTCTTTCTCTAGTACAAGTAAACTCATCTTGAATTCATAGAACAAGCTATGAATAAAAACAGTTTCAAGAGTATAACTGCAATGCCTTTTATAGCTGCTTTACATTAGCTGCCTAGTGCATTATTTTAATAGGAAAAGCCAAATGGCTTATTTTTATTCTTGATTGAAATAGTTAAAAGCGGATATTAGAAGGCTGAGAAATACCTATCAGCCAGTCTGCTTTAACAAGTATTAACAATGCACATTGATCTTACTTCTCCCTAATTCAAAAAGCAAAACACTGTTGCTTTTTCAATTTCATAGAAGTTAAACTTATTTGGAAACAGCAAATAACTTGGTAGTGTGCAAACTGAGTTAATGACTGTGTTATCATGTGAGCTCAGTTCTGATGCTAAAGGAAAAACACGTTTGGCATTTCCCTCAGTTACCCTGCCCAGAATGACATGTTCTCCTCTGCGAAGCTAGTGGAGTTATTTTCCTCTGCTCTTCAGGGCCACCTGGGGTGGTTTTAGGCTGCTTGTGCTGCCTCCATAAATCCTTTTGTATGCATGTGTTGGGATTTGGGTGGTTTGGCTTTGTTGTTGTGAATTTTTTTTGCTATTTTTTGCTTTTTGCATGGTTTGTTCTTTGTTTTAATCTGTCATAGCTGTAGACATGGAAATTTTCATTCTTCCATGGTGCTTAATTTCTAAAAATAACACCTTATGCTAATCTGGCTATACTAGACACTTTTTTTCTTCCTGGTCCCAGGCAAAATTGTGTTCTGTATTTGCAGCACATATTCAGGGGTGTGTAGCAATGTTTGATTCCTATCTCTTTTGCAGATTAATGAGCTCTAGAGGACTGGCTTAGCAAGTCTGTAGTAGGGTAGTATTGAAGGGCAGAAAAGATAAATGAAACAGTGAATTATTTGAATTTACTTCAGTTATACTTATTTCCTTTCCTCCTGCAAAATTAAGTTCAATTTATTAGAATGTGAATAAATCTGAGCTTTTGTCCAAAAATACAGACACAGGTGCTGCAGTGTTGCCATCTGATGCAGCTGAGATTTCTCTCTCTGTCAATTCTGTCCAAAAACTAACAAGGTTTCGGTGCTGTTGTGGTACAGAGCAGTTCAGTTGTAGTACATAATGATCACGTTTCTGGAGGAGAACATGACTATTGTTCCTCATTGATTTTTCTTCCTACAGAAATTTGGGGATATTGAGGATCTCCAAGAAGAAGATTCCCCACTAAGTGTTGTTCTGACTTTTAAATCTCGCTCTGAAGCTGAGAATGTAAGTGAAATGATGGATTTGGTTTTCCTTAGTTCCAGAATAAGAGTTTTTAACTGCTTGTGTTTGCCTTTTTGTCTTTTAACTTTAGCAGGTTTGGATCCCACTCATTTGAGCTAGATAGTGCAAATATTTGTTGCTTCTGCATATAGTGTTGCTAAAAGGGGATATGCTTCATGTTTAATTTATTACAATGGATTTTCTGTTGATATGGTTTCAATGTCGCAGTCACTTCAGAGCTGTGTTAATATTTTTAGATTGATGGTAGGTGGGCGTTATTTAGTAGATTCTGGCTTAAGTGAAGTTGCTCTTGAAGGCTGAGGAGGGTGATGTATGAGATATTCAGATACAGATCTGCAGTGATTAGTGCTCCCTGGGTTTAGCTCATTGTTGGTGATCTGAAAAATTCTTAATTTGATTTTCCTTTTAAAAACATGTTCATTTAAAATACAATCTAGGCTGCTAACCAGGGATCCAAGTTTAAAGACCGAAGGCTACAGATATCATGGTACAAACCTAAGGTACCCTCTGTGTCCACAGAAGTTGAGGAAGAGGAATCTAAGGAAGAGGTAGGAAAATATGTGGGTAAAGTAATAACTCCTTTAGCACAAGAGCTCCTTTAGAATACAGTTTTCTATTTATAGAATAAATTTCATTGAAGATGTTTCTGCAAACCAGGAACTCCCCTGGTTTTGATTAGTCCATATTTAAAAAAAAAAAAAAAAGAAGGAAAGAAAAAACACCACTGAAAACTTGCATTGGCAAACTGCTAAGATAAAGCTCACATTCTCACATATACAGAGGCTGCTCATCTTTTTATTACTTGGTGTTAATCCTCCACTGAAGGATAAGTTATGTATATTCTTAGATTGCAATTATGAACGCTTAAAGGCTTTTAAAGGGTTTCCTGCCTTGTCATTTAACTGACTTGTTTTAGAGAGAGTGGGTGGTTGTTCATTCCTGCTTCCTTTGAAGTCTGGCTTCTTTCCCTTTCTTGATGCAAGAGTCTACCACTCTTCCCTTAAAGCTTGTGGAACGGAATGAGCTGTGTGCACATACAGTGCAGCTGATGCCGTGCTGTATGACAAGATCCTACGTTACTGCATGGAACTTTGGTTTCAAACCATGTTTCTTCTTCATCCAGGAGACTGAAACCTCAGATTTGTTTTTGCACGAAGATGATGATGATGAGGATGAAGATGAGGATGAATCCCGTTCTTGGAGAAGATGAAACTTGACGTTGGAAATGTATAACTTTAGGAATATAGTTCAAGCTATATCTTTTAGACGTTTATTTAAGAAAGTTGATGAGCCAAAAAAAGCTTTACTTTCTTTTCAAACCACAAGATTTAAAGTGAGCAAAGTTTGTTATAAAAAAATTTCAGATATAGAGCTGTGATGCCAACCTAGCCAAAGGCCCAGTAACTTTTTATAGAAGTATCAAGCTCACCGGGATGGTGATTCTTTTCTATTTAAGAAGGATAAAAAAGAGAGAAAGAAAACAAATATTATTAGTATTTTCTTGTCCTCTTTTTGTGTCACCCTCTATTACCTTGTTTTGGGTTTTTTATAATGTGATTGATTTGTTAGCTTATAACTGAAAAGATGTTACAGGTTTTATTTAGCAATATTCTAGGCTTGGGGGAAAGACACAAACTTTCATTAAATGTTATGAAAGAAAAAAATGCCTCATTTACTAATTGAAGAAAGGTAGCATTTTATTCGTATGCAATCACTTACTGTAGAAGTTACTAGTGGCTGAGTTCTTCAGACGTTTAAGGATGCTTGAAAGCCACACAGTTTCTATATTTGCTTTGTGAGAGGGGATGGAACAAGTAATCCAGCAGGGTATGACTGTAACACCGTCTAGTTCGCTCTGTTCTTCAAACCCTGCTTCACAATAACAGCAACGACACAGGTTTGAGTTCAGTGTTCACTCCCTGATGGTCTCCCTCTGTAGTTCAGTACAAGGTTCCAGTTTCAGCCAGACCGTTCATTTGCTGCGTTTCTGTATCTGTGGGTTTGAATAGGATGAGTTTCATACTTTCCCCAGAAAGAACGAAATGGGCTCACAGCCCTTTGGAACTCTTCTTCCCCTCCGAGTTCTATTTATATTCGAGCCAAATCCATGAGGTGTTTGGAGCAAAATGCTTTCTGTCCCACAGCATTGGGCGCGGTGCTGCAGGGTGGCAGTGCTGCAGGCTGGCAGTGAAGCAGTGCAGGCGTTGCAGCAGCCCTGGTTTGGAGCGGTGTTTGTTTGTCTTCAGTTCCGTTTGGACACATTTCAGATGAGCACCGTTCCATCCTCAGTTGCCTTATTGCTGTACCATTACAAACACACCCACGCCCACAGGCGGTGTATAATGGTAGAAATGAGGACAGCAGGCTCAGATTCTGAAGCCACGTCTCATAACTGCTGCGTGGCTTTTGTGGCTCACCAACATCAGTGCCACCTAGTAAGCATTTTCCTCGGCCGTGCATTTGTACAGTGCACTCCTCAGTACACTTCGATGTACTTTTCTGTACAAAATAAACTGAATGTCAGTGAAAAATGCTCTCCTCTTTTTAGTTTACCAGAGTATTTGCCAGCAAGTTCCCGACTGAAGAAAATTTAGAGAGACCCCTCAATTGCTGTGGCTCTGAACTTGGTCACACAGCTGAGCACGCTGTGCTGCTCCCTGGCTGCGTTCCCTTTTTGCTGTGGTGGTGCGTTGGAAGTCCAAGCAGTGTCATCTTCAGTTTCCTCACCAGCTGAAGGGAATTCTGCCTTTCAGTGCTCCTCCTCTTCACGTTAAAACCTCTGTGTGTAATTGGGACATTCTCGTTAACGTTGAGCTGAAATTGCATACGCAGAGAAATGAGGGAAAGCGTATCGTAGTGTTCCCAGCGTGTCTCCTCCCATCATCTCTGATGTTGTTCTTATTGTCTGCAGTTCGGTCAGTGTATATGTTGAAATGTCCATTGCAGCAACCGTGTTTGAGTCCTGACAGTTAGAAGTGATAGAGGGAACAAAGGATTTATATATTTTTTTGTACAGAGTTTTTTCTTAAATCTGTATAATTTTGTAAATACTTTGCTTTTTTGTGTACTAAATCTACCAGCGTATAGATTTCAATAAGAACTGTTGTATTTTTGTATTTGGAAAAAGAAAACTACAGTGAATGAATGAAGCTGTAAGAAAAACTGCAGTAGCCTTTGACACAGAACGGGATTCCTTTTCATATGGTTTGTGCTGCGGCAGGACGGCTGCAGGGCTGGGATGGCAGGAGCTGAGCGGCCGCGCTGGCTCCACTCCGGGGCTTTTGGAGAGCTTCCCACCACCGCTTTTCTTTTCTTTTCCTTTCCTCTGTTTTCCTTTCCGCACACACGGGCAGTGACATCCCAAATGTGGTTCCTGTGTGCTGAAGCAGAAAAGTGAGCTGTGCGTCTGAGCTGAGCTTGTGTGCTGGGAGCGCACTGCTACCGCAGCGGCAGTGTGAGTGATGGGCAGTGATCCCAGTGCTGCTATTCGGGAGCAGGAAGGATGCTCCAGAGTCACCTTCGTTTTGCCCGAGCTCGTGGGTCTCCCTGTAACTTGGGGCGTGCTGGGTGATACGGAACTGCTCTGGTTTGGTTGTTTGGTGACATGGCAGTACTGTTTGCTTCGTTCTGCGGTGCCATTTTTCCCTGGTGTGTACTTTCAGAGGGTCCGTGAGGCAGCAGCGCAGCCTGCGTGCGCCAGGCAGTGCCTGCAGAGTGTGTGCAGGAGGTGTTCAGCCCGAGTGTGAGCTGTGCGTGATGGGGACAGAGAGCGCCTGGGGGGCAGGGAGGGCTGCACTGCGTGTGAGCTGGGCAAAAAGAACAGCAGCCCCAGAGCTGGAGGGTTGATGTGGGAACTGTCGCTTACTGTAAGAATGCGCCTCTTTTCTTTTCCTCCTCCTTAACAAAATCATGTGAAAAGGAATGAAGTTCCCTTGGTGTATAGTAAACCTGTACTATAGTTTTTACAAAATTGTGACCTTGTGTAATAGTGTAATAGGAGATATTGTTGAATTTCTAACTGTTTATACATTTAAATTCATATATGTAATGTTTGTTTTATTGATTACAATCTGAATTTCTAAGATGCATGTTGACTTTTTTGCAATAAAGATATGCTATGGGAATGGTTCCAAATGGAGAGAAGGAAAGGAAAACTAACTTAAATAAATTGGGCGGCAGAACCATTCAAAAAAACCCCAAACCACCAATGATCACAAAAAGAGCGTCATCACTTTGGGCCCGGAGCTGCGTGGGGAGGGCAGCGCGTCTGTGCAGGGCGAGCACAGTGATCTGCAGAGCAGCGCTGTGCGGGGGCTGACAGCGGGGTGGGGGGGAGGGATGGGAGAGAGCCCCGAGTCCATCCCAGCTAACAGCGGTTCCTCGCGGTGTGTTGCACAGCCAGACCAGTCCTGCACATCTTAGCACAGAACTTCCTACCTTCAAGTTTTCGGCCATTGCTCCTTGTCCTGTCGCCACACGTCTGCTCCCACCTGCCTTTAGAGAGCATTACAAGCACTGATCAGATGTCCCTCAGCCTTCTCCCCAGGCTGAACGCCCCCCGGTCTCTCCCCCTCCCCTCTCTGGGAGATGCTCCAAACCCTTCATCTGCACTGCGCTGCTGCTGGGACACTGCTGAGCTTTGGGCCTGGGAGCGCAGGACGGGACGTGGGATAAACGTGCTGTAAGGCAGCCTCTGCTGCAGCCCCGCGTTCATACACAGCACCCGCTGCGTTTTCCTGTGCTTTGTGTGCGTTGCTGTCAGTGTGACCCTGGCTGTGCTTTCCCACGAGCTGCGATGCGCTCACAGCACTGCTGTGGGTTTTCGGTGTTCCCCATCTTGCTTTCAGCCCAGATGTTTACTGAGAGCCTACAAACACATCCAGCCGTGTCGGGCTGCCTTTGTATCACCTGAAGGACAGCATCCATAGGAAGGGCTGATGCTGTGGTTCCTGTTATTGGAATCCACCTTTGTGACAAAGGTCCTTCTGCCTCTCAGAGCAGAGCCATCCCGCAGTGCCGGGCTGCGGGCTGCTGGCAGCAGAGCCCCCTCACTGCCTGCGCTGCGGGGCGGTGCGGGGTGGTGCAGTGCTGTGCAGTGCTGTGCAGTGCTGTGCAGTGTGATGCAATGCGGTGCAGTGCTGAGCAGTGCAGCTCACTGTCACAGAGTGCTCCTGAGGTGAGCACAGCATCTGCCGGCAGCGTGCAGCTCCTCGGCTCTGATTTATTTACATGCTGATGAATTAAACATCCCTGGCACTTTAGTAATTCATGTGAAAATTATTCGGAGTCGACTCCATATACGTACCTCTGCGTGGTCTCTGGTGGCTAAAGATATGTCAAACAACAACTTCATCCACTCTTCGTTTCTGCTTTTTAATGTGACTTTGGGTCATCTGTGGGTCAAGGAAAAGTGAGGAGCACTTCTCTGGGAGGTGAATTCCCAACTCCAGGTTCCAATTATGAAAGATGAGTCTAATTCTGGCCAGAAGCAGCTGCAGACGGGAGCGGCGCTGTGCTGTAAGGAGGAATCTGGAGCTGCGGCTGTTGGCTCTGCTGGGGCGGGAGGTCAGGGAGGCCGGCGGTGAGACTCACCCATCTGGCTGCACTGTGTCGGTGTCTGAGGTCTGCCAGATGTGCATGAAGGGATCCTGAAAGGCGTACACCGCCCTGAAGGGGGTGGTTCTGTGGGCAGAGGGCTGATGTGGGCTTACAAACAGCGCCAGGATCTTCCACTGCCCGCACTCCTCAGCCCCGCAGGGCCGCGGTGTGCGCACGTCTGACCTCAGCTGCGCGTGGGGCACTGCTCGGGAGGATGCAGCTCCCGCCTGGGGCTGCACTGCAGGATTTCCCACTGCGCAGCTCTGCCACATCCCCCAGTGCTCCCTGCGGCTTCTGGGCTCCCGTGGGCTCTGGGCGGAACCGGCGCCTTCCCGAGCGCGCCGGGAGCAGCTGCACAGCAACCTGCAGCGAGTGCTCCCCTGAGACCCAACCTTTCTGTGAGGAACGGCAGTTCTGTGACAGCAGCACAGCCGCGGCGCTCCCCTGGTGTCTGCCGCAGTGACAGCACGGGGCTGGGGGCTGCGGGGGCTCTGAGTGGTGCTCCTGAGGTCACCCTCCCCAAAAATAAACCACTGTGGGTGTGGGGGGATTTGCACAGCAAAGCCTTGAGGTGCTCCAGGAGCCCCCAGGGGCTTCTGCAACGGTTCTCAGCCACGAGCCTTTTGCTGCTTTGGGAACGCCTCTCACCCGCCAGGCTTTTGGGGGGCATCTCCCCCTCGGCGTAAGGTGGCTCAGCGACTCAGGATGTACTTCGCCTGATCACAGCGGCGCTGCTCAGCGCGTCTGACAGGTGAGAAATCGAGCAAGAAGCAGAGAGGTGTCACAGATGCTGACGAGCGGAGCTGCTGAAAGCAGAGCAGCCCTGCAGGCTGCAGCGCCCGGCGGTGACACGCAGCCCTGCGCCGTGTGAGCGGCCGCCCCGCGCCACCCCTCTAATTAAAAATCCAGGAAATGTAAATGCGGGAGCGCTGAGTTTAATGTTAGGTGACAGAATTCCTCCCCGCCCCCTCCCCCGATTGTTACATTTTAATTTCAAATTTTAATGAAGATTTCAGGGAGCATTAACGTAAAAGGAATGTGAAAGCAGCGCAGGGCTGAATAATTTCATGGAGCTACGGGGCACAGCCCTCCCCTCACCCCCCCGCCCCCCCACCACACACACAGCCGTGCTGCGATTCTCAGCCCGTGGGCACCGCAGCCCCCGGGGGGAGCACTCAGCAAACAGCCCCTCCACAGCACAGCACGCTGCCCTGGGGGGTCCGACGGTGTCCTGCACAGCCAGAATGACTGCAGAGCGATTCCCAAAGCACACGATGGGAAACTTAGAGCGGGAAGGGCTCTGGGTTTGGTGTTAGGGTGGTGAGCAGCTGTCTGGGGGGAGCTGGGGAAGGAAGGGCTCTGTCTGCTACAGCTGCGAAGCAGACCGGGATCCCAGTAGCCCGACCCTCCCCTCGGGATGGTTTTAGGATGCAGCGACTGCAATGGAGCTTTTAACCACTGGGACACAGAGGAGAGATTCTGTGGTACGGATAAGTCACAAAACCCCGTCTGTCTGCGTGGACTCCTCGGCTCTGGGGATGCCGTGGGGTCATTGCTGAACTGGTGCTGCTTTAGCACGGTTTGTGGTGCTTTAAATCCAGCCTGAGAGGGGAGTGCAAAGCTTTCCAACACGCCAAATATTTTGATTTCTCCCCCTGTGGAAGTATTTAAGTTTTTCAATCTCTATGTTAATTATCATGGATAATTAATGAAATGTATCTTTGCTCTTATGGGCTCGTGGATGATGACCAAAATGTGGTTAATGTGAGGCCATGGGGCCGTGCTGGCAGAGGCGGATGGGGATGCAGAGCTGCTTCCTCTGTCCCCGTTTGCTCCAATTTGCCTCTTGTTGAGTTCTGTAACACCACGGATCGCTCTGCTCTGCACACCCGGGGCTCCTCCAGGTGGGTGTGCAGACAAACAGCATCCGCTGCACCGCGTGGGGGACGGCTGTGGCTGCACTGAGATGCGGGAGCTGCTCTCATTCTGCTTTTGCTGCAGCAATAAATGACCTCACAGAACTGAGAGCGCAGCTCCAGGCTGAGGATTCCAGCACAGGGAAAGGATTTGGGCGCTTTTGGACCGCATAATCTTCATCTCTTTGAAGGATTTTTGATTTTGTTTAACACCTCAATCTTTCCTGGAAGAAACTGGTTGTCCAGTCGTGCTCCAATGCATTTTAGTTCTTCCTCAGCGGAGCCCTCGGTTTCTAAGCGTGCTCCGTCGGGCAGCCGTCTCAGCACACTTTGGTTCACACCATCGCATCCACCCGAACGAAGGCCCGCAGGAGCACCGCCCGCTCAGCTCCCACCGCCGGGCACGGAGCGCTCCGTCCGCCCACAGCAACGCCGGGCGCTGCCGGCCCAGGGCGGAGCTCCGCGCTCCGGGAGTGCGGCTGCAGCTCAAATGCTCATTCCCGGCTGCAGAGCCGCACAGCCGGACCCCCCCGTGCCTTTTGCGGTTGTTTCCTCTGGCTGTTTGTCTCCCTGTCTCATTCCTTAACTTTCCCTGTGTCAGGGAGGGCAGCGGGGCCGGCGATGCAGCGGTGCCCGGCGGGGTCTTTTTGTTCCACGTAACCGTGGGTGCCACCGGAAGGCTTTGGGAGCCCCGGGTTGGTGCAGCAGCGGAGCAGCGCAGCTCGGGGGCAGCGGGGGCACACACAGCAGCGCTACATTGCTGTGCTCTCCTCCATCCTTCCCAGGACTGCCCTGCAAAGCTGCAGCTGTGCGACTTGTTGATGAGCAGAAACATTAGCAGACCTCCTGTTTCAGGCCATGAATAATTAATGTTTGTTCCTCATTAATTTCTTGTGGAGCAGAGTCTTGTTAGACCACATTTAGATGTATTTCTAGAGTTAGGAGCAAATACAACAAGAAAGAGATGCCTGATAGATGAGCACTCTGCCCTCCTCCCGCCTTGGAAATATCGCCCTGTCCCTCCTGCCATCTCCAGTGGACACAGATGGGTCTGATTTTTAACGACCATCAGAGTCTGCCTCGTTGCCGTTTTAATTTCAGGGAAAGACACACGAAACAGGCTCTGTAATTCGCGCACACGACAAAGGAGTGCATGGAGCTCCTCGCGTCCCTCACACCTCAACCAAAACCTCGGCTGAAGAATTCAGAGGCGGAACCGCATCCATTCTCCAGCGGCTGCGGGGGGAGGACGGAGTGCTGCCATCCCCGCTCCCCTGCAGCACACATCACTGCCTTCGCCCTCTTCGTGTTTTAACACGGACACAGTATTCCTCTAAGGAATATTTTGATCTCGAGGTGCTGCTTGCAGACACCTGCACGGCTTTCTGGGAATACCCGTCTTTGTATTCAGTAACACATCCAAAGCTGCGGTCTCTGAGAGCTCCCCTGCATTCAGCTGGAAAAGACAAAAAGGCAAAACGCTTTAATTGTTTTAATTACAGAAGGTGAGGGGGAGCCCTTATTGTTCAGTTCGAAGCACTGAGCACACCGCAGCAGTTCCCCACTCCTCTTCTTAGCAGCTCTGTGGGCAGCACCGTCACCATCTGAACGTCCCGCATCCCAAACGTGAGACCCCGACTTCCACCTTCAGTAAAATCTCACCCAATGCTCTCTGAGGGAAATGAATGTGCTCTTAAAGACACAAAGGGACGTCGTCTCCCTCAGCTGCTCCTCTGGCCAGGACACGGTGACCCCAGCAGGACACAGCCCCGGCCCCACTGCATCCCCTGTAAGGTTGGGCGCTGCAGCTCTGCCATGAGCCGGGCAGCTGCTGTAGCTTAGCAACTTTCTTTTGGCTTTGTTAAGTCTGGCTCTTCAATCTCCTTAATGAATAAGAGAATCAAGCCAGGTAATTGATGCTGGGCCGTTCAGCTGATGAATAATTGACTGTCTGGGTAATCCTAGCTATTTCCTCGATCAGATTGTGCAGTGGAACGGCCATATCACTCTGCATGCAGCGCTGTGTGCTCTGTGTGGGGCTGAGGGTGCGCTGAGAACCTCCTGGGCTCAATGCACCGCTCCTCCTGCAGGGCTCCAACCACCTCAGAGGAGGTGCTGCACCTCAGCAAAGAGCTCAGCTCAGCCCGAGAGCCTTAATGGAGGGTGTGGAAAAATGTCATTTCTTTTATAGGCAGTGAAGAACACCAAGGAGAAACCCACCCCACGCAGTGCTGGGCAGGGCATGCAGCTCCATAGCAGAGGGTGGGAGCTGTGTGTGCAAAGGGCAGAAGGACCACATCCATGTGTCAGTCTCCTCACTTCAGCTGCTCACAGCTCTTCATGTGCAAAGCAGCACCACGGGCTGTTCGCGGGAAACCATGGGTGCTTCCAAGAGCAACTGAGGAAAACTCACGGGGTGAGATACCTCAGCCTGGTGGTGGTGTTGGGCAGCGCTGATTACCGCCCATTGTAGAGAGGGTGTGAGGACAAACTGTGTGTTAAATGATGGACTTCTGCGTGTCAGAGCATCCCTCACTCCCGTGTAAGCACTTACTACAAATCCTTCCAACTAAATGATGTAATGACACCGAGAGCCTCCTGACAGCGCGCCGACTGTGATGGGCTTTGAATGAAATCCTAAATGAGAGCAGAATATTTTGATGTTTTAGGAAAATGGATAACGACCTTCAAATGGTGACAAAGAATAGGATGGCACCGTGGGCTCAGCACACGCCTTCAATCTGACTGCTACCTTCAGATTTTCAATGAGTCAGCGGTGATGTTTCATCAGGGCATGGGCTTGGTGGTTTTTTTCTTCCAGAAATACCATTAATTATTTACCAGCAGATGAATGATCTCTGAAATCTATTGCAGTGACACCTTTGAGTCTGCAGATAGTTTCTGATGGCAAACCATCTGGGCTCTTTTAACTTGTTATTGTTTATCCCTTGGACTCCTCTCCTCTGTTTGTAAGGTGTAACGTCAGTAGACAGGGCCAGGGACATCAATATTTTACAGCTTTAATTAAAGGGAGCTCAGCAGCTAGGTTACCCCGGTGTCTTTCAGAACGGCGGCCTTCGGGAGGGAAGGAAAAGCCACCACACGGTGTGGGCAGCAGAAGGGCTCAGGTTGGGCTGTGGCACACAGCTGGGCTGGGCCGGAATGCCGCACAGCCCCGGGCAGAGCTCTGTCCACACACGTAATGCTCGGCTGCAGTGTGCCTGGGCCACGTCTGCCATCCCACGTGGGAGTGGGAATGGAGGCCCCACGGGCTGCGGCAGCTCCTGGCCGAGGGAGGGGTGGAGAGTGTGGGGATGGGGAGAAGTGCCAAAGCAGTGCAGTCCTTCGGGAGGGGAGAGGAGCTCCGGGGAACGGGCACTGCATCCACACTGCATCCACACTGCCGGGATCCTCTGCTGCACTGATGTCAGCCAGAGCGGGTAAATAAAGGGGGGGTTACGAATAAAACAAAGGTCTGAAAAGTATCCCTCTATTAATTACTCCCAACAAAGTAGGACCGCCTATAACTACGGTGCCGCTTTGGATAAAACTTTCATGCAGCTATTTAGGCCCTTTGAAATATAAATGATTTCCTTTAAATTTTTTATCGTAAATCAGAGCACGGAGCTTCGCGCACCGCGCGGGCCCCGCTGGGAGGGACGGCGGATCTGCCGGGCGCCCCGCGCCGCGCCGCCACTGCGCTGTCCGCGGTGCTGATCCCGCGCCGCCGCCCGGCACAGCCGCCTTTCTCTCCCCACGTCCCTTCGCTCGGCCTGCAGTCCCGCACACGGAAGGAGGACGCGGCATCCCATAATGACCGCCGCTCCCCACGGCCTGCGCCTCTTCTCTCCTCCGGCCACCACGGCACAGGCAGCGCGTTGGTCAGGAAACCAAAGCAAACTTGTTCTGCGCACACAGCTCTTGTAAAACTCAAAGCCGAGCAGAGTGTGATGTCTGCTTAAGAATCGGCCATTTCCCACGTGCAGGTTACTTAAGTCCCCAGGCCACCGAAGTCTGGTAACGTCTGAAGATGTGGGAAGGTGATGAGAAAACAAAAATCAAAAACAACCTCTCGGGAGCAGTTACGCCCATTTCGGGACTATTTCAGGAGGAAGGAGTTGTCCGTTTTCTCTTAACGAGTCAAGGATCGGATGTTTGCAGCCTACGGTACGGACAGACGGAAGCTTTCAGCACAGCTCCCCAATACCCGCGCGACGCTGAAATCAATTGGATTCCCCCCCAGCGGCAACGCGGCCCGCACGCACCGCGCGCCCACGGCCCGACCCCGCATCCCCGCTCTCCGCGGGAGCCACGCGGGGCTCTGCGGACCGGGGGGGGGGGGGTGGGGAGAGGGCGGCGGGTTCGATGGTGCCCGGGAGGAGCCGAGCGCTTCTCGGGCTCGCGGTGCAACTTTTGTTTGATTACGCCAACGCCGTGGGGCTCGCGTCGGCCGCACGGGAACAGGAGAGATGTTTCGCCTTTGAAGTACCGCGGCTTGTGTGGTTTGTCTGCAGAGCGAGCGAGACGCAGCGGGGACGGGGCGGGGGGGCAGAGTCCTGTGCGCTCCGCAGAAGTGACTGCGACGTGCGGGCGGCCGCCTCCCTCCCGGACACACCCAGCCGGGAGGGCGCTGAGCCGAGCCGAGCCGAGCCGAGCCGCGGGGTCCGCACGGACGGCTGCTGCCTCGCGTTACGCGATACTCCCGGCCCTCTCCTTTCCCCGGCCGCGGGAAGGTCCCGCAGGGTCCGAGCGCTGCCCTCCGACCGCAGTCCCCGGGCCGGCCCGGCTCGGCGCTCCCCCGACGGCAGTTATCGACGGGGAGAGCTCGGGGCCGGCGGAGCGGCCGCCTCCGCTCCCGGCCGGGGCCGATCCCCATCTGTTGCCCACTGAGCCGCCCCGACGGCGCGTCCCGAGCCGGTGAGGGGCCCCGCGCCCTCCGCTCCTGCCCGCAACACGCGTGCGCGGGGCCCGCTCCGGGCGGCGGTGTAAGATGAGTGAGGGAGCGGGGGGGGGCGCGGCGGGGGGACGCTCCGTCAGTGCCAATCGCTCACTTTGACGGCGGAGAGCCAGAGACAACCCTGAATCGATGTCCGGGGCTGCCTACCTGCGAGGTGCGCGAAGATGATGGCCATGAACGCCAAGCAGCCCTTCCCCATGCACGCCGCCCTGCAGGAGCCCAAATACTCCGGGCTGCACGCCGGCGCGGAGGCGATGCGCAGGGTTTGCCTCCCGGCCCCGCAGGTATGTAGCTGGAGCGTAATTACCGCTTTAAGGCACGGTTTTTGACAGGCGCACGCTTAATGTTTTTTTCATGTCAGCAGAACAATCGCGCGTCTCCGCGCTCCCCCATCCCGCTCCCCTCTCCCGTCTCTGATCCACATGTCTCTTCGAGCAAAGCCGCTGCCTTCATATTAATTTTTATGACCTGAGCTTTGAGGAGGAATCTCTGTGCTCGGCGAGGTTTTTAATCCGGAGATGACAGTATTCCCCACTGACTGCACTATGCGCATTCTTGCTCGCAGCTCCAGGGCAATATATTTGGAAGCTTTGATGAGAGCCTGCTGGCCCGCGCCGAGGCTCTGGCGGCCGTCGACATCGTCTCCCACGCCAAGAGCCACCCCTTCAAGCCGGACGCGACCTACCACGCCATGAGCGGCGTTCCCTGCGGCCCGGCCGCCCCCGCCGCGCTGCCGCACCCCGCGCTGCCCGCGCCGCCGCCGCACCCCGCGTTGGACGCCGAGCTGCTGGAGCACCTCTCCCCCGCGCTGGCCCTGCCCGACCCCCCGGCCGTGCCCGCGCCGCTGCCGCCGCACCCGCTGGGCGCCGTGGGCCACCTGCCCGTGGCCGTGGGTCCGCCGGGGGGCCCCGCGCCGCCGCTGCCCGCCGCGCCCTGCCTGCCCGACGTGGAGTCCGACCCGCGCGAGCTGGAGGCGTTCGCCGAGCGCTTCAAGCAGCGCCGCATCAAGCTGGGGGTGACCCAGGCCGACGTGGGGGCGGCCCTGGCCAACCTGAAGATCCCGGGCGTGGGCTCGCTCAGCCAGAGCACCATCTGCCGCTTCGAGTCGCTGACGCTGTCGCACAACAACATGACGGCGCTGCGGCCCGTGCTGCAGGCCTGGCTGGAGGAGGCCGAGGCCGCGCACCGCGACCGCGCCGCCAAACCAGAGCTCTTCGCGGGCGCGGAGCGCAAACGCAAACGCACGTCCATCGCCGCGCCCGAGAAGCGCTCCCTCGAGGCGTACTTCGCGCTGCAGCCGCGGCCGTCGTCCGAGAAGATCGCAGCCATCGCCGAGAAGCTCGACCTCAAGAAGAACGTGGTGCGCGTCTGGTTCTGCAACCAGCGCCAGAAGCAGAAGCGCATGAAGTACTCCGCGGTGCACTGACGGCGGCCCGGCCGGGCGGCACCCCCCACACCGACGGCGCGGCTGCGCCCGGGGCTCGGCGGGACGGGGTGGGGCGGAGCGGGACGAACCCCCGGCGCTGTTCCGCCGAAGCCCCGGGACGGGACGGGGCGGGCCGCGCTCAGCCCTCAGCCCTCACCCGCCGGTCCCCGTGCCCGGCGTTTCCCGGACTGTGTCCCGCGAGGAGAGCCGTCCGCGGGCCGTCCCGGGCGCAGCGCCGGGAGCTCCGGGCCGTGTGCGCTCCCCGCCCGTCCCATCCCGTCGCGCTCCGAACGGAGCGCCGCTCCCCACCTCGACTCTGGAATAAAGGCTTTATTTTTCAACCCGAAGGGAACGTGTCGTTTCTGGCTCCCCCTCTCGTTTCCGAGCCGGCGGCGCTGAGAGGATCGAGGAAAATGCGAGCGCCGAATCAACGAAAATCGTCCTCCGGTGCGTTTCCCCCGGGCACCGGGACGAAGCTTCGCCCCGTCGGGCCCCGCAGTGCCCTCAGCGCCGAACCCGGGGCGGGCGGGCGACGACCGCGGCCCCTCCGGTTGGAGTGGAACAAAAACGCCTCCCAAACAAACCCACCGCGGGCTCATTTGTAATGCTGTTTAAAAGGGGAAAAGGCTTTTATTTATGATTCCCAGAAGCACCTTAACGATTAAAAATTAATGGTCGAAGCGCGAGGCTCTTCTGAATATTTCGCGTTGGCATTTCAATGAGTGACGAACACCGAACCTCGGAGCCGGCTCTGCCCGCCGCCTCCGGTAGGAGCGGATCCGACAATTCCGCCTTTCCCTGCAGCTCTCGGGAAGCTGCGCGCTCCTCTCGCCGCGTTTTTCCAATCAGCCCCAATGATTTTCCCCCAATCAAATGTCCTTTAATAATACATGCCCTTATGCCATTACATTATATTGCGGGTTCTGAAAATTTAAAATAAGGGTGATGCAATATTAATTGCCTCCCGCTGTATAAAAAGGGCAGGAGGCGATACAGACGGCAGCTTCCCCTCTGCCCGCTCGCGGCTCGGCGGATCCTCGTTGCGGCAGAGCAGGCGGTGCCGCCGGGGCTGGGAGCTCCAACGGGCGCTCCGCCATGAAAGCAGGTAGGGGCATTTCTCTCTCCTTCCCCGTTCCTGCCCGGCGATCACAGCCCGGCCCGGCCGTGGCCAGCCCTGCCCGGGAAGCGGCCGCCGGGCCGAGGGGGGTCGGGAGGTGCCGGGGCTGAGCCCGCTGCTCTGCCCGGGAGGCTGCCGGGTGCTGCTGGGGTCGGTCCCACAGCCGGAGCGGAGCCGACGCCGCCTTTCTGTTAAAGCGAAAATACTGTTTGTGAGACGCGGAATTCGAAGGAATTTTCAAACAGAAGGATTGGAGTCCCGAGGAGCCCTTAACCCACGGAAAAGGAGTACCCGGACTGAACGCGGTCAGCGCTTCTGCAGAAGGACACGGCAGCCTCGCGCCGTTTGTCTTCCAGCTCGGAACAGGAATTCAGCGCTTCTGCAGCGCTCCTCACACGGCCCCGTTCCCGTCTGCTGTTCGTGTTAACCTCGCTCAGCTGCATTCTGCCCGCCCCGCCCGGGCTCAGCTCACCGCTCTGTGCTGCGCTGCAGCCGTGGGGACGCGTCCTCCTGCCGGCCGCTGCCGAAAGGGGATTGGGATCGCGCTGCTCTGTGACGGCAAAGGTGTCCCGCTTTAATTTACGACTGGTCTGGGTTTGTCTCAGCTGTGTGACGGTTTTACATTTGTCCTTTTGGGCCAGGTCCAGAAAATGGCCTAAAGATGTAAAACAAGTCCTAAATGAACTTTAGACCCTGAAATCTACAGTTACTGTTCCGGAAACCAGAGCTCCGCATGCTCCTCTCCCACCCGCAGTGGCAGTACGACCCGAGCAGCTGATCCTTCTCTGCTCCTGGTTCCTCTGCACGGAGACAGAGCTGCACCGGGAGGAGCCCCTCATGGCCCAGGGCTGAGGTGATCCCCTGCCCAGTTTCGTTCTCTTGAATGACCTGAGAGCTTCATTTAGGATCTCACTTTGGAGGTCAGCACACGCTGCATTAACAGTTCTTGATGCCTTGAGTTCGGCTGCCGGAGCTCCAGGTGAATACACTGAGACAAAACCCTGTCCCTCCAGAGCTGGGGCATCGATTCCTTCGATTTCAGCAGGAGTAGCTGAGAGCTGGCATTTGGTGCCAAGGAGCACAGGAAAACAGCGTGTACTTTCCTCTTGGTGCGAGGGGCAGTGCCCTGGAGCTGGGAAACGATGCCAGGAGCAATGCAGGGAAGGGAGACGGGGAATTGGCACCCAGAAAGAGCGTTGGTGGCAGCACTCCCAGCAGAGCACCCATCCCTCCCACTGCTGCTCTCTGCCCACTCCCTCGCACGCAGCCACGGGGCTCGGGCTGGAACTGGAACTGAGGAGAGAGTTCTACTGGTGGCCAACCCACAGCAGTGGGGTTGCAGCATGGCCCTGTGCCCCGCAGTGGATCACAGCCAGACTCACCCCCAGGAAGAGGGATTCACTGCCCTGGAGGAAGGGCAGCCCTTTCCATGGCACTGGGAAGCAGAAAGTGAAACGTGACCTGAAGGGAGATGGGCAGCAAAGAGCTGCTGTGTGAGACACGTGTGTGAGACAAAGACCAGTAGGCAAATCCCCTCGTATGGCTCACAAACCACTAACAATTGATTTATTATTTTTTTTCTCCATCCCATGCTTGTTCCTTAATATCCTGCTCTGTGTCTCCCGGGGACTGCACACCAGAGATGAAAGCGAAGAAAACCAAACAAGCCATTGGCGGTGCTCACTCAATTGATTTTTACACAAAATTTGCCTTCATGCACGAAGGATAGAAAAACGATCCCATTAATAATGAATAGCAAAAACAAATGTGGGGCGGAAATCAATAGAAGCACAGCTGATATCCCAGGGAGAGGCGGGGGGGGGGGGGGGGGAGGGAAGCCCCCAGATGCACAGAGCTGGAGGCGGGAGGGGAGGATGGGCTGTGGGACACTGCGGGGCACCCCGAGGGCCTCCATCCCATCTCTGGTGCGCGCGGTTTCTCATCCCACCCAAGCAGAACATCCCACCCTGCTCCTTTCATTCCTCTCCACTGCTCTGCAGACGCTGAGTGCCATCGGCTTCAGGTGGGCATTCAGCAGAGCTCCGTGGGAACACACGGGCTCAAAGCAGAACACTGCTTTGCACCCACAGGAGCAGGAGAAGTCACTCCAGCTGTGCAGCTGTGCTGGTTATCCTCAGAGCAGAGTGTTGTAAGGCAATTAAGCAACTTTGTCTTTAATGACAGTGGTTGTGCATTGCAGTTTGCTTGGAAACGTTAGAAACAAATTTCTTCCATCATCAAGACATGAATTAGACATTGTTTCTTAAAGCAAATTCAGAACTATATGGAGATTTGTGTCACCATGTCTTCAACAGAATTTTATATGGAGACACAGCATGTAGACAAAATGAAATCTTCGTTTTAAAATCTGAAGAGAATTTAAAAAGTGCAATGCCATTATATAAACCAGGATCAGCTGTTCTGTAACAGCACTGCATGAGCTGAATGCCCTCAGCCTGCCTGCTGGAAATAAGCTCCAAGGGCGTGGAAGGAACTCCTGCACGTCCCCCATGCAGGGCAGTGTTGGGTGCCCGGAGCCAGGGGTGGGAGTGGGGGGTGCTGCTCTCTGTGTGGCCAAAATGGAGCACTGTGTGGGAGAGGGCTCTGCTCTGCTGAGCTGCTGTGCTTTCTGCCAGAGCTTTGGTGAGGACTCATTGTTTCTGGGACGTAAATGTAGCAGTAGATACAAGAGTGTCTGAACAGCTACCCTGTGCTGAGCTGGAACACACCAGGTGTGCAAGGGCTGCAGGGCTGTGAGAGGCGTAAGCAGGTGGGTTTGCAGGGAAACCTTTGTTTTTTCTCCTCCTGAGCCTGGTGTGCCCAGTGCACGCACCCTGTGAGGCTGTGTTTGCATGGGCCCCGGGTCCTGAGAGCACCGGGCACCGCAGTGCAGGGATGGACCCGCAGCCATGCAGGGCAGAGGCTGTACCACAGCAGCAGCTGGAGCTGTCTGTGCAGCTGGAAGGGGGACAGAGCTGTGAGCACAGCTCTGAGCTGAGCACCATGTGTTGGGCCTGTCTGCATCACCTGTTCTAAAAAGGGAAGACAAGTGGAGTGGATTGTGGCTGTTTGAGCTCTTCAAACATGCAGTGAGCAGAGCCATGCACAGAGCTGCAGCACTTCATCTCCTGTGTTTAAAATCCTCTTCCAGAGCCACCTGTAGGACCATGCTGCTCACAGCCCAAATACACCCAAACTCACACGGCAAAGCACATGAAGGGACATCAGGGCTGGAAGACAAACCCAGGGACAAACCAGAAAATGAGTTGGGTAGGACGAATTGCTAAGGCTGCTGTGGGATGGAGCTGCCTGAGGGGTGCATGGGCAGCAGCGGTGCAGCACGAAGGCAGGGACTGCAGTGCAGACAGCAGTGTGAGCAGCCGCCCTGCAGCCCGAGCACGGTGTGTGGGGATCCAAGTCAGGGGTGGTATTTAATGTTTGATATCTCAGTTGTTTCTGAATCTGCTTTCTTCCCCAAATGCCAGAACAAATTAGCCTGCAAACATTACCGCATTACGGCCTGAGAGCAGTTTTCTGCCTCTGAAAAAAAAAAAAAAAAAAAAAAAGAAAAAAAAGAACAATTCTCCTTATGTAGTGCAGTGAGAGCATCCAAGGAAATGTGCCAATTCCCTATTGCTGGGGAAGGAGGACCCCTCGCTCCCCGTGCCGTGGGGCGGCTGTGCTCTCCCCACACTGCTGTGCCCCCGGCCCAGGCTGTCCTCCTGCACTGCTCCCATGGGGGGCACAGTCGGGGGTCCCTTCACCCCGCAGATGCAGCCATGCTGACCAGGGGTGCAGGAAGGCCCGGGTATCTGCGAGTGGACACGTGAGAGAGTGGGGTCGGATCGGCAGCGCCACGTGTGCGATGGGCCGTGTGCCACATGCACACACAGCAACATGGAAAACGCATTAGCCCCCGCTGCTGAAACCTGAGGCAATTGGCCGTGAGAGCCCACGTCCTGGGACTGAACACTGATGCCGTTACCCAGGACTCCGCCGCAGAGCTGAAGCACAGGCAGAGCAGCACATTGCTCCAATGTACAGCACTGCCCGGTGGCCGAAAGCTCACCAAAGGCCGGGGCACTGCCCAGGGAGCTCTGCAGCAGCTCTACCCTCAGGGTCTGGCTGTGCCCCCGCTCCCCATGCTCCTGCGTGCTTCTGGGCCGGGCAGCTCCCTCAGCCTCTGCCTGCTCTCTGGTGCCTCCTCCTGCCCCCGGGGCTCTGCACTCAGCCCTGCCCTGGGGAACCCATGGCCCGGGGCCTCATGCTGTGCCGCCGGGCACCCGATGGGCACCAAATGCTGGTGGCTGTTGTGAGCTGCCCGGGCCCATGGAGCCACCACGGGGAGGGAGCAGCGCAGACACCGTGAGCAGCGGTGAAGGGACCGGGAGCAGAGCACCTCGACACATCAATAATTCATAAAATGCCAGCAGCAATGAAGGGAGAGAGGGACTAGAAGTAGGAGAACAGAATATCATAAAGCTTTTTAATGGTTTTTTTCCATTAGTGTCAGATATGTGGCTGCTTTTCAAGCAGGGGATGTTCCCCGGACTCCCACGGAGTTCAGTGTCCCCAGCACGCTGCACCCTCCTGCCACATCCCAGGCTGCTGCGATGGATGGGTGCTGCTCAGAGCCCCCCCATGGCTTTGGGGGCATTCACAGGGCCTGGCACCCCATGAAGGTGCTGCAGTGCAGAGCAGTGCTGTGCCCACCAGCAGTAAAGCTGGCCCAGCTTTGTTGGCCATGCTCACTCCGTGACCTCCAAACAAGCCCAGGTTTGAGGACCCTCTGCTCTCGCTGCCAGAAGGCACACTCCAACCCGTCCCATCTCTGCAGCCTCACCACAGCCGAGTGCCACAGTCCCTTCTCAGCAGCACCAGGCATGGCCCAGAGCAGTGTGACCAGGGGGTGCAGGCTCACGTGGGGTGGGTGCGGGGTGCCGGGGGAGGAGCATCGTGCTGGGGACAGAGGGATGGGTGCTGCGTCAGAGAGGGGGGAAGAACAGGCCAGGTATTTTCTAACTGCAAAGCAGCTGATGCAGCCGGATTTCTGTTCTCTTACGACCTTGTGCTGAGAGAAAACTGGATTTTCTTCATGGAACCTCAGGGAAAGAATGAAGCCAGAACAAGATGCTCCACACCTGGGGACTGCGTGCACTGTGCTGTGTGGCAGTGGATGTGGCATGCAGGGACACACCTCGTTAAAGTTTAACAGCACCCAGAGCCATCTGCCCCCACGTGCTCCCACATGGGTGCCTCCCTGCAGCCACCACGGGCCCTACCCCACGGCGGAGCACAGTGCTCACAGCAGCAGGAGGGGTGTGAGGGACATGTGCTGCACATGGGGCAAGGGTTGGCCATCACTGTGTGTCGGCCCCCATATCTGTCTCCTGTGCCCTCCAGGCTGCTGTGCTGGGGCTGTGGTGCCAGGAACCAGCATCGTCAGAGGATGCCCAGCACAGATGCTCAATGTTCCCATTTGCTGCATTGTTTGCTATGGGACTGCTGGCAGCTGGGGGTCTGTGCCAGGCTGAGTGGAGCATGCCCCTGTGCAGACCCTGCCCACACCGAGCCCACAGCCCTGCTGTGCAGCACAGGGGGTGAGGGAGGGCAGGGAATGGGGATACTGGGAATGGGGACATCAGGTGTGGGAATGCCGGGAGTGCTGCCCGCCCCCTCCAGCTGGGCTCCCCCACAGCCGCACGGTGCCAGCCCAGGGCTTTGGCCCTCTGACACAGCACCCCTGGGTCTCCTTGGCAGATGCTGGCACTGCAGTAGCCTGCAGGCCCTGCAGACAGCCCAGGGCAAGATTTTTAATTCAGCATCACACTTCAACCTGAAATCTGAAACAAAAATGGAAAAGAATGACAGCACATCAGCACCTCCGAGCCTGTGGTGGAGCTGCTGGATGTGGTGGGGTTGGGGCAGCACGTGGGGGTGCCTGGCACAGCGCTGGGCTCAGTGCATGTCACATCACTGTGGGCAGGGAGGAAAAGGCCACCTGACATACCCAAAGGAACTTGGGCAGATTTGGGAGGGAGTGCTCACAACACGGAACTCTGAGCATCCTTTCATAGGTCTGACAGTGATGTGGGACCACTTAAAAAATGCTCTTTTAAAAACTACAGCAACTTGAACACTTGGAAAGGCGGAACGTTTAAAAACCTCCACAAGAAAGTGCCCCCTTCCCAGTGGCCCCATGGCAGCAGCTCTGCGCTGTGATGCCCGGAGCTGCAGAGCCAACTGCTGCTGAGCCGCCCGGAGCTGCAGGGCCACGGGTGCAGCAGCAGAGCAGCAGGGAGGAGGAGCAGAGAGGAGCACCAGGCTGCAGCTGCTGCCCGGGCTGCAGGTTTTACAGAAGCTCTCTGAACGCCCCTCCTGCCTTGGAGACATTACATTTGCACTGTCACACCTCTGCTTACTGCCCCGCAGGTCTGGAGTCACCGCAGCTGGTAGCTGCACCCCACTGCTCCCGTTTTGTGTCTACACGCCCAGAGTCCTCTCAGCCGTCAGTGCATTCCTCACACAGCAACTTGTGGAATAAGAATCTAGATTTCAACTAAATCCCGGGTAAAGTTTAAACCTGGGTATTTAAAATGCAATAGATGGTACCATTTCCAAAAGCCACGTCGTGCTCACACCAAATTCATCGCAATGAGTCGCACATCGCATCTCACAGTTAATTGCTGCTGGAACAGCTGCAGCCTCAGAATTACCGACCGATGCTTCCCTGAGAACACAAACCTGAGCAGTGAGGGAGGGGCTGCGCGTGGAGCGGGGCCGCATCTCCGCCCACCGCGAGAAGGGGGCCCTGCAGATGCTCCTCTCTGCCAGCCCGTAATTAATGAATTATTGAGGCAATCCTGAAACGAGCAGATGAAAAAAAGAGGATGAAAGACGCCGGTGGCAGACAGGCAGCCCCACTGTTTGGGGAGGATCGAAGCAGTCGCGTCCAAAAATTGTTTTAATCTCCTGCCGTCACAAAGCACTCACAGCGCTCCTGCTGGGCGCGGGGTGGGGGCGCCGCCCGCGTTCCGTCCCTGCGGAGCAGCACACACAGCTCCCATCTCACGGCACGCACAGCCCCGCGCCGCGCCTCCTCCAGGTGAGGGCAGCGGGGCGGTGCCGGCGGGGAGCCCCAACCGCCCACAGCTGTCAGCTGCGAATAAAGAAACCGAGCTGCGAAATCCAAGGACCCAGCGGCCCCTTCAGCACAGCCCCATCAAAAAGGCCCTTAGAAATTTCAATTATTATTTAAGGAAAGACGGGTTTGTATTTTTATTTTATCCTTTGTGACATAAAGAAAGAAATGGGGAAAACGGGACGGCGGAACCAACGCCGGCCGGGACGGGAGGAGCCGCAGAGCCCCGCCGGGCTGTGCTCCGCCTGCAGCCCCGCGGCCGTGCGGGGCGGCGCTCAGATCCGCCTCCCGGCGCTCGGGCGCTCCTCGCCCTCGAAAGGCGCAGTTCGGCAGCGGCGGCTTTTAGCAGAGCGCTTCATAACGCCGCGTACCTCAAATGGACCATCAGCGTCACAGCGGAACCCGCAGTCCCCGCAGCCGGTTCCTACCCGCACGACCGGCCGTGCGGACACCGCGACGCACCGCGTGTCGGGCGGCCGCCCCACAGCCGCCGGGCTGAGCGGAACGGGGCAGCGCTGCCGGGATGGAGCTGCGGGCGGCCACTGTACCGCAGCGCGCCCCGCACCGCGCCCGGCTCTCCCGTGGGATCGCCCCGTCACCCCGAGGCGCTCCGTGCTGCCCCGGCCCGGCCCGGCCCCGCTCCCTGGGGCCGCCCCGGGACCGGACCCGCGGGGCTCCCATCCCAGGACTCGTTACGGACAGCCCCTCGCGCCCGGCCGCCACCCCCCGGCTCCAGCACCGCACGGAGCGCACGCGGCCGGGGCGCCTCGCAGACACCGCCCACCCGCGGACACGGCAGCCGCGGTGCAGAGCGCCCCCATGAGGCGGCGGCGGTCCGCGTCTGCTCTTTGGGCGCTGATCCGCCTTTTGCGATTGGGAGAGCGCAGCCGCCTGCGTGATCCGATTGGTGCACGTGTTCCACCCGCTCTGCCCGCTGATTGGGCGTGGTTCCCGTAGCTTGTTTTTTCCTACTGCCCGTTCCGGCGGATGTGGCGTCATTTCCTCTCCTCGCTGGGTCACGCCTCACGTGACCGCCTCGCGAGCAGCGCGGGACGGCCCCCGGCAGCCAATCCCGGTGCGCCTGGCTTCCCCCATTCAAAGTCGGCGGGCGTAGCGGCCAATCGCGGGGCGGTCCCGCCCCCGCGCTTGCTGACGGGCGTGGGCGGCGGCCAATGGGGTGCGGCGGGGCCTGGCCGGGGCGGCAGCGGCTCGGCGGCGCTGCGAGGTGGCGATGGCGGAACGGGGCGGCGGTGGCGGCGCGGGGGCTGGCGGCGGCGAGGGGGAGGCGGCGGCGGAGCGGTTCGGCGGCGAGCTCAGGTACCGCGCGGCGCGGGGCTCCGACTGAGCGCTGCGGCCACGACCGGCCTCCTGCGGCCTAACCACGGCGCGGCCCGGCGCGGCCTGCGGCGGCATAGGAAGGCCGGGCCGCGGACTCCGCTCCTCTCCCGCCCCGTCCACCGCCTTTGTCCGCGCGTGCGGGGCCGTCGGGCCGGGCCGGGCCCTCGTGGGCCGGCGGGGAGCGCCGGAGCGGAGCGGGACGCGGCCCCTCCTTCCGGGCCCGGCGCCGGGCCGCGCCGCTCCGCTGCTGGTGCTCTCCGCTCGCCTCGTGCGGGCGCGGAGCGGGGCGGAATTGCGCTCTCGGAGCGGCGCTCAGCGCTGCCCGGGGCGGCGTTCCCCGCACGTGAGCGCGGTTCGCGTCCCGGAGTTGGGCCTTGCGGAGCGGTGTGCGGCCGGGCGCCTCCAGCCGCAGGGCGGTTGTTTCTCTCTATGCGTAGAAGTTGATAAGTGGCGTCCTTTGAGTTTGTGAAGGGAAGAACCTGCTGAAGCGGTTACGTACAGTTTTTTATATATATATACAATTAAGGTTTGGCGCTTTTTCCTTATCCAGTTGAGTTTTGTTAGGTTTTTTTTTGTTTTTGTTTTTGTTTTTAAACAAGCATCGATTTTCCTGCAGCCCAGCAGTGAACGACAGTGAGCTCAGTTTCTCTCGCCCTCCCCGCAGGATGGCCCAGCAGCAGGCGCTGCGGTTCCGCGGCCCGGCGCCGCCCCCGAACGCGGTGATGCGCGGCCCCCCTCCGCTGATGCGCCCTCCGCCGCCCTTCGGGATGATGCGGGGCCCCCCGCCGCCGCCGCGCCCCCCCTTCGGGCGCCCTCCCTTCGACCCCAACATGCCTCCAATGCCGCCCCCAGGAGGGATCCCTCCGCCGATGGGACCCCCTCACCTGCAGGTAAGCGCAGGCAGTCCTTTGTGTTTGTGTGTGGGAACAGGAAGATGAGAGCATTGACGTGGGTGAGGAAGGCATCTGGGGTGGCTCACAGCTTCTGTGTGGTGTTATGGAATTCAGGTTGACGTGTGGCACTATGAAGAGCCCTATGTTCAACTCCTTACAGCAATTCTATGTTAATGGTTTATGCAGAGTGAGTTCACCGCCCACATTAACCAAAACCCAACTGCATTTCAGTGCCTTGTGGCCATGCAGAATGCAGTAGTTAGCTGTGCACAGCCCTCTGTGCTTGGAAAAACACACACCTGAAGCGTGTATTGGCCTTCTGGAGTGCTCTGGTGTGCTGTCACTGCTTACTGAGCAATGGTGGATGAGCACAGACTGGCAGAAGGTACTGCGGTACAGTGAGCTGAATTCTGCCTGAGTTCCAGCATGAACCATAACAGCAGTTGATGTGGAAGTTGGTTGTTAGTTCTGATTGCCAAGGGACTGGTCAGATAGGCAACCAGTAATTCTGATAAGCAGATCTGTAATCAATGATCAATGTTTTGTTTCAGTGCTGTATTCAGAAGGTTACATCAATAGTGATGCACCAGAAGTTGTCAATGGACAAACATTGAGCAAACATCTGAAAAACCTGAGAGTAGGCACAGGGTTTGACCAAGTCAGCAGCACATAGCCCTCGTACTGACGAGAGTCCGTGTTCTCCTTTGTCTGAGGGAGAACGTTCTTTACCTCACAGTACGTTTGGTGCTTGGTGTGGTTTTTGCTCTTTTTTAACTTTGAGTGTTCCTAGCATCTACAGGATTAGTCTGAGCATATTGTGAGCCTGTTGGGCTCAAGTCAGGTGCATCTCTGCTCTCCTTTTATGATGTTGCATGTTTAAGTAGTTCTGCTTACTTTGCAGATACTTGGGCAGTTTGAAAGGTAAAACCTATTTGGGAATAAGAAAAGTTCTGTTGTAATAGCAATGTAGGGGTTTCAGGGCGGTGTGACTACTATACTGTGTGGTGCCTAAATAATGGTTTTTATCCACTCTATAATGGAATACTGAACACTTCTGTGCTGTGAAATTTATTTGTAAGAGTAGGGATGTGGGCAAGAAAGAACGAAAACGTGGTAACATGGGTTATTTTATGGTATTTTTGGTCTTGCTTTGCCTGTGTCTTTGGCAGCTGAGGTATGGAAGCTTCTTTCCACATCACTCCGTGCATGGGAGTGTATGGCTCTGCATATAGCTTTGTGCAAATAGTGGAGCAGCAGGAAGGGAAACAAAGGAGCCACCAGTGCAGGAGCAAGGACTTAATGTGGACCTCACGTGAAATAAACCAGCATCAGACTGCAGCCTCATCCTGTGTGCTGTCATCACCTTGAGTATGAGATCTTTAGAAAAAATGCATGTCTTTTCCATAGCAGGCTTCTTTTCCCTTGGACGTGAAGCATAGTGTTAGAACTTGGCGGTGTGAAGTAGCTTTTCTTTTCAGTGAAACATATTCAGTTGAAAAGACCTGTAGAGTTGAAGATGGAAACAGAAACTGTGGGATGTCAGCAGCCCCACTCACCTAATGCAAAGTTCTCTTTTCTGTTCCCTTCATTTGGTACCAGGACCTTGTTCTTGATCTTGGATGATCGCATGCTCAGCCTAAGTTTATTTAAGACTATTTCCACATACCATGCCTTTCTCTTGGTGCTTTGTGGTCCCGTTTTCCCACTGGTATGGTGGTATTAACATTCATGCACCTGTTCACTGACTAGAATGCTCTGAAATTGTTGGAGTGTGCAGTGGACCTGGGAAGGAAGCACAGGACCGTGCTTCCTGCTGCCTGCACCATTTCAAGAATCAGCCAGTTAATTTGAAGCCCAGAGCCCTGACATCTCATTGTTTTGTGTGTTTGATTTATATTCTGAATGTGCTTTTGCTCTCAGCTGTTACGTTGTGGCTGTTCAATCATACCACCCACTAAATGTCTTCTACAGCTCATTGCCATACGTAAAATTTACACACCAAGCTTATCTGCATTTCTTCCTGCTGTCACACCATGCTCTGCTTTGCACATGATTCTAAAGGTGATGTGGTATTTACTGTGGAGCTGAGCTGTTTTCTGGATCCCCTGGCTGCACACTGGGATCCTCTCCTCTGCTCCTAGTGCTGCCCTGGAACGACCCAACTCCTGAAGAACTTCCTGAAGAAGCAGCAAAGTAAAAGCGGGCTCCTGGGGTTCTTCTTTCAGGTTGTAGGGGAGTAAAGAAAGAGATCATCTAATGGCCAGATGGAGGAACTGCAGAGAAGTCATGAAGAAAGGAAGTCACCTTAATAGCTTTCTCGTTAGTTTTTAATTCTGTCAGTGGCCTTTTATCTTCCTTTGCAATGGTACTGAACAAAAAAACAGAGTTGGTACATGAGTTTAAAAAGCAGTTTAAGATGCATCTCTTACAGCAGAGATCTTATCTCAGGAAAACTTCCAAAAGAAGCCCAATGTGTACAGAAACCAAGGGCATGGCACGCACTGAAAACTGCCGTGGGTAGGACTCAGATTCCCAGAGTGTGGGTGCAGCTCGGTGCTGGCTTGCATGGCACATCCCACTGAGCCACCTGATGGCTGTTAATGGCATTTCCTGCAAACATGACAGCTTCAGCAGAGCCTTCGTCCACGCTGCTGTGTGTGTTCATTTCTGTATGGAGCCTGTCAGTTATGAGGGTAGGGCTGGAAGCTTTTTGCAGTGAACTGCCTTGCTATTGCTTTTGCAAGGAGGAAATCTTTTGAATCATAAGTTCAATTGAAACTGGAGTTATGTGGATAATTGGGGCAGTTGTAGGTGTATGCAGAATGAATTAAAGAAGTCAGTGGATTTTGTTGACTGCTGTTTTTTGTAGGAAAGCATTTGCTGTGCTTGTTACACACAGGAAATTTCAGAACAGTCCAAATAAACAAGTGAGAAAAATGAATATACCTTTAATTAGAAAACCAGGCATTCAGTTTTACATGTGAGAGTGAATGTGCAGGGCAGGTCTGGATTGCTTCTGATCATGTGACAGCGAAGATATACTTTAATGTTTTTGTTTTTTTAATTAGCATTAGCTAGAGTTCTAGTTAATGGATGATTGAGATGCATAGTGGATTGTAACAAAATCTACTGCTCTACAGCACTAATGAATGGGAAGTTTGCTTCTAATTTTAATCTTTTAATACTTATTCACTGGGAGAATCACTGTGTAACTGCACAGTGGTAATGCAAGAAATCATTTTTTGATTGAGGTGATGTGTCTGAGGGGCAGTTACTCAGAACAGTTCCACCATTCTTTCTTTTTTGCATAGGGATTTTTCTCCTTTTTCAGAGAGCAGTTTTCTTTCACCCCACTCCTTTTCATACTACTCTTTTCTGCTGCTTTGCATTTACAGTAACGTCTCGGGTGTGAAGTGCTTCCCTCTGTTGTTCTGCCACAGGTGGTGGTTTGCTGGGGAGTTCTCTGAGCTAAGGTTGGTTTGTTAAAGCTCTCGGGATGGGCAGTTAGCCTTAGCATAGCTGTAATGAGTGTTGATGCTTTAATAAATGCAAGCCCAGTTTGAGTATGGTGTTACATTATTACTGTTATTTGCCTTCAGAGACCACCATTTATGCCTCCTCCCATGGGCAGCATGCCACCACCTCCCGGAATGATGTTCCCTCCAGGAATGCCGCCCGTTACTGCGCCTGGGACGCCAGCAATGCCCCCAGCTGAGGAGATATGGGTAGAGAACAAAACTCCGGATGGCAAGGTGAGGTGGTCACCAGAGACAGCAGACTACTGGCTGGTTGCTGCTGTTGTCAGCATGTTGCTCTGTTCAGTGCTACATGCGGGCACTCCAGATTTTTTAAAAAAGATTGCATGGTAAAATCCTATACAATTCTATTGATTCTCTCATTAAAATCACTTAACTGTGCTTAGAGCAGGAGTAGACAAAACACCGATAAATGCTCCCCTTTCAGACAAGCACCTGTTTGATAGTGACATCCTTAACTCTAGGTCTATTTCTACAATGCACGTACGCGTGAGTCAGCGTGGACTAAGCCAGACGGGGTGAAAGTCATCCAGCAGTCGGAGCTGACACCAATGCTGGCAGCCCAGGCCCAGGTTGGTGCCTCCACACCAACAACCAGCAGTGCCGCGGCAGCCGCATCGCCATCAACCTCTTCAAGCACTCAGTCCTCCACAACCTCTACCACAACCACGGCCACGTCGGTTTCACAGACAAATTCCAGTGAGTACCCGAGGGTTTCTCAGCTTTGCAGTGTTGG
Organism: Gallus gallus; assembly: GCF_016699485.2. Lineage (NCBI taxonomy): Eukaryota > Metazoa > Chordata > Aves > Galliformes > Phasianidae > Gallus > Gallus gallus. Next base: position 17,475,573 of record NC_052544.1, read on the forward strand.
GGTGCTGCTCTGGGGAACTGCTGCAGCAAAAGCTTAGTATCCAGCAGGAAGCAATTTCCACATGGAGTGGGATGTGTTCAAATGCAATATTGAATCCATAAGAACATTGCATGGTTTTGTTGTTCTTTTTTTTTTTTTCTTTCTTTCTGATTTGGAATAGTTAGAGTAGTACTGTGCTGGGGTAGATCAACCTCAGTCAGTGTGAAACCCTTTTTCTTTAGGTCTTTGTGTGTTTGTTTTTTTTCCCTGCTGTTATCACATCATATCAAAGCTATTATACATCCATTTCCTTTTGACTGCAGTTAAAGCAAAACTGGTTTTAAAAGTATCTCACAAAAAAAATAATTTGAGGTAGGAATTACAATTGTACCAATTTCCTCTGTTTCCAAAACCACATCTGTTGCTTTAAGAGGAAATCTGTCAGTGCTGTTTCTGGGCTACATAGAATTGGTTGAGTGCAGAATAGAGCTGCATCTGATGTCTTATTTTTATCACTAGTAGCTTTCTGGTTAAGCCTCATAAGTTCCCATTTGCTGGAGTTGCACAAAAACGGAAAAAGAAAGTCCTTATCCCTATTATTATTCACAGATGACCTTTGAATAAGAGTATGAAGATTAGTGCTGATTACATGGTCTAAGTCTTTGCTTTTAAGGATTTTCGTACAGAGGAACCCCACGAGTTTAGGGATCTTGATTTATGCAGCATGGACATAATGAATGTTTATATGTAGCAACTACATCAAACAATAGTTTATAATATTCTTTGGCATATATATGCTCACAAATGCCTCTAGTGCAGAACGTCAACACAGATCCTTATCTTGGGTACTCAAATCTATCTGCATGAGAGCAAACAACTGAGTAAAATCACCATGTGTGGACAAAGCAAGGCATGGTAATTAACAAACACTTTGGTTAGTATTATGCCTGTGTGCTGGGTACTGAAAGCACAGCATCTCTGCTGCTCTGGAAGCCTGTTCTTTGGTAGCCCTTGTTGTTGTAGCTGTGCTGGCAGAAATGTGTACAGTGGGCCAGGCAAAAGAGTCTGCAGAAGATGAGGACTTGCTGAGCTGTTTGAGCTCCAGCTCTAGCACACAGATGTGTCCCATTGAAATATTTGACCTTCATGCTGTCACAAGAGGGACAAATCAGGCCTAATTTTTTAACCCAAACTTCTGGTATCCTTGTTTGAAAGGAAGTCACGATTGGCTAACCCACAATGTATGCTTTGTTAGTCCTGGAAGGAGGTCACTGAAGGAGCAAAATATTTGCATTGCTCAAAACTTTTCAGAGCTTTAATATTAAAGACAAAGCTGTGATCAGCTGCTTTGTTGAAGTAGGGCTCGTGTCATCACCTGGGGCTGCGGCCATTTTGCTGAGAAGCTGGAAGCAGGCAGAAGGTGCACATTAGGTGCTGGCATAGATCTCAGAACTGCTCCTAGTTTTGACGTTGCTCTTCATGCACCTCTGAAGCAAAATGTCTCGATACTAAATGCTAAGAGTCTGTTCTGCTTCTGCTTGTTCTGCCTGCTAAACTTTGTCTTTGCTTTCAAGAACTGTGACTGTTGGTGTCTGTGCCCAGGTGATAACATTTTATCAGTTGAAATAAATTTACAACTCTTGGGCTTGGCCTGTAAAAGTCTGGGGCTTCTGGTAAGCTCAATCCTCGTCTGGTACTGATTTGATGAGGGCCTTAAAACAAACCACATGCTCACTCTTGGCTCTGTTTCCCTAAATTTTAGGCTAAGAACTCTCTTGTCCCAAAACACTTAAGAACAACAGACCAAAAATCTTTTTCTAAGTAGCTCAATACTGATACCTGACTGGGGGTGCTTCCAGTTGTAGTTAAAGAAAGCATCCAGGGTGCCCATATATCACGTGCTTATGAGTTGGGGGCTTTGGTTTTTTTTTTTAATTAACACATTTTTCAACAGCTCCTCCTCTACCAGACCTCAGAGTATGAATTCAAGGCTGGTCAATGACTTTGTGCCATCAGGTCTCTGGTTTCCCTTCTGCCAGTGCTTTGTCATGTAGCTCTGCTCCTGGTTACATGCTGATTTCAGGCATCTGCAGGGGTTGCTGAATTGGATGCTGGTATTGTGTTTTTCCACTGGGAGGCAGTGAAAACCAAGAAAGTTCTTGCAGCTTCGGAACAAAAAGTACTTTCCTTTTCCGTGCTTAATTACACATTACTTAGTTGACATTTTTCCATTCTTGGATCACAGATTCATGAGCATGGTATTAAATGGACTGTTGTCATGCACATGCTGGTTATTACGCTCACTAAAATGGAACGTTTGTTAATTCAATATAAAAATAAGCTTTTTCCATTTGAAACTTTCTGTAATGTTCCCTTTCTGTTCTTCTGAACAGGGATGCACAGTAGAATTTAATGTATTTACTGAATGAGCTCTGTCCTTCGCTGTACTCTTTTCACCACTATACAGACTTGTTAGGAGTAACGAATGGTACAAAGTAAAACCTGAAATGGACTTCCTTTGTGAATATTCAGTGTTACAGAGAAGGCAAAAACTGTTTTCTGTCCAAGAGTGTCTTCCTGTTGATTCTAAGCATACCTGCTTACGTGACATCTGCTGGGAAACAGAGAGCCAGTATGTTTGCAGCAAATATATTGTAGTATCTGAGATACAAGGTGTTCTTTGTTTTTTTTTTTTGTTTGTTTTTTATCAGCACCTACTACACAAGACCAGACCCCAAGTTCGGGTGTTTCAGTTGCCACACCATCAGTCAGTGTTTCAACCTCTGCTCCTTCTGCTACACCTGTGCAGACTGTACCCCAGCCAGTCCCACAGACATTGCCTCCTGCAGTTCCTCATGCAGTACCTCAACCAACTGCAGCAATTCCTGCTTTTCCACCAGTAATGGTACCTCCATTTCGTGTCCCCCTTCCTGGCATGCCTATTCCACTTCCAGGTAAATTGGCAAACGTTAATTGTCTTGTCCGCTACATGTCCATGTTGTCAATTTGTTTGCACTCATGTGTCCACTGTGTATGGAACTTGCCTGAATCCTCTCCACTTAGAGTATTTTTGAAAGAATTCAGGGATAGCAGACAGACTTTTTAATTAACAGCAAACATGAAATTTTTGATTACTAACTCTTTGATATCCATACCAGAAGACAGGTACATTTAAGCATGTAAACCTTTTTGTTTTTAGATTACTGGAAATACCAGGAAGTGTTTAGTGCAATTCTTGTCTTATGGCATGTGTCTACCTCATCGTCCTATTTAAAAGTGAGATTTTGGACAGAATATGTAAGTGACTGAGAATATGGTAGGACTATATTCTACCAATTACAGTATCACTTTAATTTTTTTCTGCTTGCTTGATTTAGACCTAGAGTCTTGTGATTAAATATTTATTAGGACATGGATTGTACACCCCTCCCCCCAAAAAATAGATTAAAATAATTCGTAAGCAGGAAAAGTTACCATTCAGGTGTATTGCCCTTGATAATATCAGGTGTTTCAAGCTCTCTTCTTTTGCAACTCTCAAGTATGGTGCTGAAAATTTAAGCACAATATGGATGTTTAAACTGGGGACAATTTAAATCAAGGCATTCAAGATGCTAGCTTCAGGTGTAAAGTCTACTGTGAAGAAATCTTAGGTGGGAGCTCCCTGGTGTCTAGATAAATCAAATTTTATCAGTTTTCAATCAAATAGTTAGATACTGGAATAAATATTTTAGACTGGCAAAACTTTGGACTTGACTTGCTGTTTGTAATCACTGAACAGGTCCTAACTGGTTCTTAGTTACTTAAATAATTCAGTTTGCAGTGAGTTCCTGTTGAGTTCCTGTTCCAGTTCAAAAGTGATCCCATTTTTTTTCCCTGATGTGCAATAGCATGAACTATACACTGATGGTTTTCTGTTGCAAGGAAAGGTTTTAGGTTGTGGTTATATTGGATATGAGTTAGTTTCTACTTACAAGGAAGGACTCTGAGCTGCCTCCTTGTGCTTTTGAACAGAGAGAGCAAGGTGACTTTTTCTCCTGTACCTTCAGTATATGGGTGCAGGACATAGGAGGGGTGCTCTTAACCTCCCAGTGAATGGATTGGATGAAAAGTAATACTCTAGGACACTTCCCACACCTTCTTTTATCAAAAGATAGAAATGTCAAGACAGCTAAAATGGGTATTAGTTTTGTAAATGAGTTAGAAATATGTGGAATAAAAAGCATTTGTTTAAGAGACAAGAAGAGAGGACGTATAGTTGCTCCTTTTAAAAGACTTTTTTTTGTCAAACAGTGAGGTAAGGCTGTTTTCATCTGTGCTGTGCTTGGAAAGGCAGTCAGTGTATCACTCATCGTTCTAGGACAGGCAAAAATATTATTCTGAACAAAATATCCAAGGCTGAATGAAAAATAGATAAAGGATACAGGGAGAATGCTGATGTCAGTGTATTGTGAGGTTTAGAGAACAGCAGAAGTGGCCGCAGAGGCGGTCAGCCAGCTGTTCTTAGCAGCAGTTCTTGATATTGTCAGCAAGGGATCAGCAGAGCATGAAGGGTTTGTGCATGTTAGGGGGGTTTAATCAGCTACTCAAGTGTGAACTCTGCTAATCTGGGGATGGTTAAAGCAATGGAGATAAGTGCCAGTGGAACTGGATGGGGCTGTGGGGTTGGTTTGGTTTTCTTTTGCTTGCTAAAGGATTTCTTGAGTACTGCAATACAGAAGGAAAGACAGAGCATCAGTCTTCTTCTTAAACTCATGTTTGAAAACATGATTCTTCCAAAGCTTTCCTGGTACTGTCTTTGGTGAGATGAGCCTTCTGGGCTGAACTCACTATGTGTGGGAGGATACCTAGCAGCAAAGAGTGTGTTCCCACTAATGAGTCTAAGGTGCTAGTTTGCCTGATCACAGAATAAAAACAGCTAAATCCTTTCAGCCAGCTCTAGCTTGATTGTAATCGTTTATAACCACCATCAAAGAAATCTTTAAACTACTTTACAATAAAAAGAAAGGGAAAAGGAGTTCAGATGACTCCAAGGCAGTACAAGGTGAATTCCAAAAGGCTTGCAAAGTTGTGATGTACATATATTTGGGACTTTCAGCACCTTACATAAAGTTAGCTGGATTGCTCTCAAGTTGCTGAGACAGAGCTGATGAATGCCATTGCCATGTGATTTCAAAGTTACTCTCTGTATTACGCTGTAGTAACATGGAGCAATGGAAGAGTTGGTTGGTGATATCTCATAATCTCAGATCTTAAAAAGTAAGTCTGCTTTCTCTTAATTCATCTGTCAAAGGTAGCTGTACGTTGGAGCTTGGCAGAGGAAACAGCTCGGGTATGTGCTCAGTCTGACCTGCGCTGCAGGATCTCTGATCACAGTGATCCCGCAGACAGCGCTGTTTGTTCTGACCCCGTGTAAGACATGCTGTAACTTTCCTAACAAAACGAATTTTCTCATTCATTTTGAAGTACATAGCATGGTTCCTCCTAAATTTAGACAAATACTTCATTCAGTGCTGTTTGAGTCAATGTTTTTGTGTCTCAATTCATACTTTTTTATAAAACTTGTTTTGGATTCTTTCATGGAAGTAATTAGTAAAGAACATTGCAATTCTATCTTCTCACAAATATTTTTGAAATAAATTGGCAGTATTTTTAGTATGCTTTTGGTACTAGATCTCTACTGAAGAAAAACAGTAGTTGTATTTGTTACAAACACAGGGGTTTAATTTCACTTTGCACTGGAGGTTTTCCAGCTTTGCATGGGGCACTGATAAAGGTTAGGGGAGGAAGTTTCTGAAGCAGTCCTGTTTCCAAGTGTCAAAACCTGACTAATGCAGAGAGAACTTCTGCAGTTTCCTTCCATACCGAAAGATAAAGGGTTTGGGAAATGCACTCTCCTCCTCCCTGTCTAATTTCCTACTGAATTTTCCATCTAATTGAGGAGGATTAGGTGCTTCCCCTTTGTGGCTGTGCCATTTCCTAGGAGCTGGAGTGCAGAGCAGTGCATGCTGCTGCCTTTTGAGGGCTGATGCTGTTTTTAGAGCATTCTCAGCTCACAGCTTTCTAGGAAATGAAAAATGAAGACCATGTTTGCTACCTCTGCAGTAGCACAGTGCCGTGTACCTCTGCGGCTTCATTGCTTTTATTACTGTACCCCTTTCTCCCACCTGCAGCCTTCCCCCACCCCACATCTCCTTGGCTGCTCCCGTGCTGAGTGCGGCTCTCACCCCACAGCTCCCCGCTGTGCTCGCTGGGCTGACTGTCCTGCTGCCCTTCCCTCCCCTTTCCAAGCACAGCAGCAGACTGCGCACAGCACTGATAGCTTCACTTTTCTGCTCGCATGGCTCTGTCTGAGCGAATGCTGTCTGTGGAGAACATCTCTGTTAGCAGAATCTGCTCCTGTGGTACTGCCCCTGCATGCAGGGCTCTGTTCCCCCCTGAATGAACTTAAACCCCTGAGTCATCGTTCAGATACACACTTATTTTTTTTCTAAGCAGCATCCCAGTAATTGCTAAACAGGTGGTTTAATGGAGGTAGAAACTGTTGCTACAGCTTAAGGTTAGTTTTAAATTGGATCTGGCATAAAATATCAGCGCAAAAAAAGTTTGTTCTCTTGCCGGGAGGCTCTTATTGCCTGCTGAACGCAGCATCCCAAATTGTGGCAGGCAATCTTAGCATCCAGACTCCCAGTGGTAGCTGACGTACCATGGCAGCTTTCCAACATGCTTGCTTATCCGTTTTGCAGGTGTAGCAATGATGCAAATAGTCAGCTGCCCGTATGTAAAGACAGTCGCTACCACCAAGACCGGTAATTTTCAAACCCATCTTAGTTCGTTTTGTCTGTAAGTTGGCATGGTAGTGAATGTTGTGGTTTATATTTTATTTATTTATTTGCTTCCCCAATTGATTGAATATACATATATATATATATATACACTTTATTTTCAAAGCCAGTATAAATGCAAATATCATGTTTGGCCAGGAAGTAGCTTTCCCAATTAACTGTTAGCGTCAGCTAATTTTGTACATCAAATCCAGTACAGTGTTCTGTCACCATTGAGTTCTGTGATAACTGTGACCCTTTTCATGCCCATACTTCTTAGTTGGTAGTTTCCTGTGTGTGGATTTTTGTTTCCCCCCACGTGTACAGTGACATGGTTGTGCTCGCGTGTTGGTGTGCGTGTATGTGTGTCTTAATATAAAACTTACCACTTCTCAAACTGTGCATTTAAGAAAAGCCATTTACTGAAATCAGTTCATGGCAACGTGTAATGTGCACCTTTTCCCTTATTTAAAAAGAAACGATTTTCCCATAAATGTTAAGAATTCAAAATTATGATCCTGTAGTGCTAGTCATATCCAGTTTGCTTTTCCAGAAGTTGTCACTCAAAACGTGACATGGTCACGTTTGGTCAGTATATCCATTTTGTTTGATCGAGCAGAGAAATAATAATGTAGCATTTTGGCTGTTTTATTTTGCATATTTTCTTGTCATTTTGCTTTAGAATGTGAATAAAATGTTTTTCTCCAATCTTTACTACTAAACAGAACCATCACGAACTCTGAAATAGTTTCATTCTTTTTGCTTTTTAGCCAAAGCTCTGATTTGATGCTAACTTTTAAGTCAGGACTTAATACTTAGCAGAGTTCTGCTCCATAAGGTATCCTGTGGCTCAGAGTCAGGCCAGCATTGGTTTTTTTTGCAGCAGCTTTAGGAATATCCTAAAATGACAGAACTATTCAGCAGTTTAAATCGCTATAGAGAAATAACAAAGACCTACTTTAAGAATATACCTCATTTTGACACATTAAAGCAAAGGTCTGAAGCCCAGCTGTCCTCGTGCTGTGCAGAACTGAATATTGATTAAAATTAAGTTGTGTTTACGTAACTTTCCTGGTAATATGGGCATTAGTGTTCATTAATACGTAGGAAGAAAACTTAGTGACAGTGCACTGCTTTCCAATTTCATGTAGAAAATGACCTTTTTTGATGTGGGATGATTACTTGCAAAGTCAGTCAGTAACATGCTAGGTTTGGGATCTTTGGTTTCTCATTGTCACTTACTGTTTTGTTTCCTTTTCTTTCCTCTCGTCTCTTTTGTTTGCTCCCCCTTCCTGTAGGTGTCTTGCCAGGAATGGCACCTCCCATCGTACCTATGATCCATCCTCAGGTTGCTATTGCTGCTTCACCCGCCACGCTGGCTGGAGCAACAGCAGTCTCTGAGTGGACAGAGTACAAAACTGCGGATGGAAAGACGTACTATTACAACAACAGGACTTTGGAGTCAACATGGGAAAAACCCCAAGAACTGAAAGAAAAAGGTACCGTTTTGTTGGTGGTGTTTTTTTTTTTTTTAATATGACTGTGTAAGAGAGGCAAAATTGCTTAGACTACTGATGGTTGTGTTTGAAATGTGAACCAGACTTTTTCCAATACCCCATCTGTCTTAAGCGTATCTTTATGTCTTGATTGTAAGAATCCATTTAAGTTGCTTATGAGTCTGAAAGTGACAGTTTCAGATGCACCTTCCCACACCTGTAGAATGTAAGTACTGTACAGACTCGCAAATTTGAGAAGGTCTCAATTAGAGAAAGATAGAAAATGGGGGAAAAGATCATTTATTTTAAAGTTTCTAAAGCAGGAAAAATGAAAGTCATTAAAATTTTGAAGACCAAGTGAAAGGTTACGTTTGTGAAATATGAAGGAAGAAGGAAATTACCTCTTGTCCACTAATTCTGAAGCTGTGCTCTGGTCATGTTCTGTGACTTGCATTTGTTCTAATCCACTTTGTGTCCATGGGTGTTGTTCCTTTGGAAGAAAATACATGCATCAGAAAGAAGGAAGAAAGGGGAAAAATCTCATGGCTCTTATTCAATGCATAAAGTCTTTTTTGGGGAAGAAAATCCAGTCAGACCAGAAAGTCCTTCCTTTTACTGTCTGATGGTTCTTTCAGTAACAAGAAGTCATTGTTTAGACATAGGTCAAACATTTATACAGTTATTTAAGTAATTGATATCCATCTTTCTAATAATTCAGCTAACACTAGCCCACATCACTACATCTGCCCTTTTCCCCAGCACCTCCAAGGGCAGTGACTCCACTCTTTCCCTGGGCAGCCTGTTCCCATAACCCACCATCCTTTCTGAGGAGAATTTTTTCTTAATATCTGACCTGAATTTCCTCTGGTGCAATGGGAGGCCGTCACTCTTCATCCTGTTGCTGTTAGCTGGGAGCAGAGGATGACCCCCCCACCTCACTACAACCTCCTTTCCGGGAGTTGTAGGGATCTATAAGATCTCCCCTGAATCTCCTCCAGATTTAACCATCCCAGCTCCCTCAGCCATTCCTCATAAAATTTGTGCTCCAGACCCTTCACAGCTCCCTTGCACTTCTCTGGACACACTCCAGGGCCTCAGTGTCTTTCCAGCAGTGAGCACAGTAGTGGAGGTGCAGCCTCACCTGTGCTGAGTGCAGAGAAACAGTCACCTCCCTGCTCCTGCTGGCTGTGCTGTATCTGATACAAGTCAGGATGCCATTGGTCCTCTTGCCCACCTGGGCACACTGCTGGCTCACATTGCACTGGCTGTCCGCTGACCACCCCACATCCTTTTCCTTTGTACAGCTTTTGAGTTGCTCTGCCTGAAGCCTGTAGCAATGCATGGCATTTTTGTAACCAGAGTGCAGAACTCAGCACTTGGTCTGAAGGGTGGGTACGTGCAGCTGGCTTTTTAATAGACTGTCTTACAATACTTCCTTTTTCAGTCCCAAATAGATCTTGCTACTGGAGATAATCCCATCTTTGTAAGCAGATGTTGTAAAGCCCAAGAAGAATGGAATGTGGTGAAAATACATTAAAAATAAGTTTTGTTTTTGCTACTGTGCTTGGACAATCATACTGGAAAAACATTTGTTTCTATAATTGTTTGTTAACAATATTAAGGAAAGTTTTATCTTTATGCAGAAAAATTGGAAGAGAAGATTAAAGAGACAATTAAAGAACCTACAGAGGAACCTTTACCAATGGAGACAGAGGAAGAAGAGCCAAAAGAAGAACCTATAAAAGAACTTATAAAGGAGGTAAAAGACCTTGCAACCAAATAGTATCGTCATTTTAGTTCCTACATCCTGCAGGGCTGGATGCATCTGTAGACCAGGCATTATTGACAGGAAACATGGTTAGTAATCTGAGTTCTTGAATTTCTGGGTGATCTTGAAAGCCTTTTTTTTTTTTAGCTTTTTTTTTTTTTTTACAGGAAAAAAAACAACTGTAAAAGAACAAATAGGGTGTGAGTTAAGTTAAAAAAAAAAATAACATGAACATAGCAAAAAAGTTAATCTGATTGCACAGACATAGTCATCTTTTGCTCTTCTTAAGGTGTTCACAAAAACAAAACTTTTCCTTGAAGATCCTTAAATTGCAGTTTCTTTACTACTTTGAAACAAAACTTACCCTTTTTCCACGTGCTGTAACCAAACTGTTTAGTCTGTTAGGAAAGCATGTGCTAGCAATGTTCAGTGCTTACACTACAGTAACAAAATCAGCCTTTTTTTTTCTTGAAAGGCATTTTGTCATGCTGAGAAAGCATAGGTTTTGAAGATGCCAAGGTGCTTGAATGAAAGTAAATGAAATAAATGTTTTTATATTGATTTCTGTGAACTTGTACATTTCTTAGCAAAAACGCAGAATTCAGTTATTATTTTTGCTATCCTTGTGTCCTGTTCACTTTTAAGGTAGCAGCTGTGTTTATTTCTAATACAGAAATCTATTTTGTTTATTTCTATTACAGAGGTCATTGTGGACTTTTGACTGTTTCATGCTCCACATCTTTGTTTCAGATAAATGAATTTTAAGAACAAATACATATCTATTTTCCCCTGCATTTTAGTCCATGATGAACTATGTCAAGGATTTGTGCAGATCTAGAAAAGTATTTAAGTAAGGTTTCACTGAAGTCTGAGTGAAGTAAACACTTGGAGGTTTTCTAGATAGAGTTTTTGGAGCAACACTTGCAGTCTCTGTGATGAAATTCCAGTGCTTTTGTTTGAAGTGTGGCTGAGGTGGAATTGTGAGCTGGTGATTAGCATTGTTTCAAAATACAATTGCTTGTTTAAAACAAGTAAATTACCCTGTAATAAACAAGTAATTGCCTAGCTGTCATTGCCTAAATCCTGTAGCTTGATTTTGTTGTTTGTTTGTTTCTTTGCTTGTTTGTTTTTATCTTGAGGAGCCAAAGGAGGAAGAAATGACTGAAGAAGAAAAAGCAGCTCAGAAAGCCAAGCCAGTTGCAACCACCCCTATTCCAGGAACCCCATGGTAGGTACTGATTTTCCCTACAGCCTGTAAGTGGAGGACTGAAACATCACAAGGGATGTTGGTGGATAGGTAGAATAAGTAATAGTCCATGAAGCTCCTTTCACAGCACACTTCTGATTCAAATAACATTGGATTCCTTCAGGCAGTAGTCTTTGTAGCACAGTCTTGGTATCTCACACTAACTTCAGTCCTGTGAGGTACACTGCTAGCTTAGATTCCATAGCCCGTTCCCCTTCATCTGCTGCCGATTCCTCCTAATCTGGTATGAAATTCTGGACCCCCAAAAGTTTTTACTACTTTTGCCCTTATGCTTTGGGGAAGGAATAGGTGCAGCTGCTGACCAAAACAATCCAGTTTTTTTAATGTGGAATAGATACTCATATGGCAATATGAAGATGTTATAACAAGGTAAAACAAGACATTTTGTTTTCTGTTAAATCTCTAGGTGTGTGGTGTGGACCGGCGATGAGCGTGTTTTCTTCTACAACCCCACCACGCGTCTTTCTATGTGGGACAGACCAGATGACCTTATTGGAAGAGCTGATGTAGACAAAATTATTCAAGAACCTCCTCACAAAAAAGGAATGGAAGAAGGGAAAAAACTTAGTAAGAGCATTCTTCTCACCTTCCTTTAAAAGTCTGAATATAATTTATCATTGACTTTGTGTTCATTTCCAAAATTATTTATGTCTAAATAAGTGAGAGAAATGTAGTCAGATATCAAAAAATGCATACAGCTTTGGAATTTCTTCAAGAAAGAAGGTGGGAATGCAAGAACATCAGCTGGAGTACAGTTTGAAAACAGCTGCCAAGAACAGAGAATGTGCAAGAGGCTGCTCAGTTGAGACACCTTTCTGGTATGAGTTCTAGCAAATGGTCCTGGGATGACACGTGGGCTTGGTAGTTGGAGGAGAGCTAAGTGCAAGTACATAACCAGGAGATCCAGGTGTGCTTTGTTAGGCTGTTTAGTCTGAGTTCTTCCCTGGAAATAAAAGGTCAGTGTTGCCCATTTTAAATACAAAGCTTGTCATAAGTCCATTAGTCCCACCAGTACATTCTGATGGTATTTTTCTGGAAGCAACTTAGACTGCCTGTTCCTTTATCAGAGTGCAGAACTGCACATATTGTCCATCCTCTGTTTTTGCACAAGGCTTCATGGGTGGGTAATCAAAGATAAAAATCTAAAGTAGTATTGAAATCTCTTACAGTTAGAGAAGAGCATGAGACTACAGAAGAAGCAAATGAGGATGAACCAATTAAAATTAAAAAGCGCAAGTAAGTTTGGAGTTGGTTGTTTATCTTGCTTATGAATATCTGCACGAAGTCCAACAGTCCAGATTTTCATAGCAATTATTTCTGTAAGATTAGTTTTCGCTCTGTTATGGTAGTTTGAATGTTCTGTTTACTTTTTCACCTTGTTTTGTGTAATGGAAGCTATAGACATTACTTCAGTCGGAGTTACTTCTACATGCTATTTTAAAAACAGTTTCAGAGTTTTGTTTGTTATTTTGTACTCTTAGGGGTGATCATAAAGTTGTTCATAGTTTGTGAATTTGTGTTCAGAGCTGAGCACTTTTGCCCATAGTAAATATAAATCAACAAATTGTGCATTTCTTTCCAGAAATGTTTTGATGGATAAATATATCACTTCTATTACAACATTTTCTGCCATAATCATTGTAAGGTATTCTCAATTTGAATTAAATCCTGTAGTCTTTTTCACAGAGCCCCACGGTCTTGAACAGGAGATGAGAGAATTAATGCAGCTCACCTAAAATCTATTGTACATCTGACGAGGCCATTGAACACAACCAGAATGTGTTAAGCTCTTGGACTCGTTTGTTGGCACTGAAGTTGTTGAGAATACCTTGGTTACTTGAACTCTTTCAGTATGAAAGCATTCCTATCCAAGTCGCAAAGAATGGTCATGACTTGTAAGCCTGTACTTCTGAATTAATGTGTCCTATCTGTTGTGACCTGGTATCATTCAACCTCTGACCCACAGGGCTGACTTACTACTTCTCAAGTCATACTGTATGTTTAATTGTTTTTTTTTGTTTGTTTGTTTGTTTCTCCAGGAAGGATGATAACAAAGATATTGATTCAGAGAAGGAGGCTGCTATGGAAGCTGAAATTAAAGCTGCTCGAGAGAGAGCCATTGTCCCTCTGGAGGCTCGGATGAAACAATTCAAGGACATGCTTCTAGAAAGAGGGGTTAGGGAAATAAGCATGTGTGTGAGTGAGTGGCTGAGTGAAGGGGTGAGAGGAAGACTCAGACAGAAATCTTAATTCTTAGCCAATTCAGGACCTGCAGCACTTTACACAAGGAAAACAATTTCATCATTCATTCAATTCGTGGCTGTGTTTGGTACAAGAGCCTATATTTCAATGAATGTTAAAATCAGCAACATTTTGATTTCTAAATAGGTGAAATTAAACAGTTTCAAGATGGAGGTGAGGGGGGAGGAGAGAGCAAAGAAAAAAAAATCCAAGTTAAGTAAGCATAAAATTGGAAGATGCCAGTGGAAATAAATAAGGAATGGACACTTAATGTTTTGGGAGGTGTTCCTACATAGGACAATCAGTAAGTTCCAGTAAGTAGTAAAATTACATAGAAAAGCAGTGAATAGTCTGTACACCCTTATCCTTAAATGGGAGACTTTTTATTTTTAGTTAACTAAATTGGAAATTTCCTTTATACCAATCAGTCTAATTTATCTATCAGAGCTATTAGAGTATAAATTCAGTTTTTCTGGAAGTTAACTATGTGAAGTGGTTCCAACTGCCAGTGAGCTTTATTTAGTTTCAACAGCTAAATGTTATAGGTTAACTATAATAAAGCTTTCCTGAGATTAACTTGAGCCTGTTTAAGTTGGAATCTCTTGTACCAGAACTGTTGTTTAAAAATCATAACACTTATATCCAATGCCTGCTCTGTACTTTTTCTGAGAACATAAAATCTGAAGACTGACTTCTTAGTTTTCTTTTAATGTCACACAGCAGTAGTTACTTTAATGAGTAATTAAGTGTGTGTTATTGCTCTGGCTGCCCCCCCCACAGCTCATCATCTATTAGTGATGAAAACTTCACCATGAGTTTGTCTCTGTCTTTTCATGTCCTATATTTTTTAAGTAAAACTGTACAACCTCTGTATATTCAAAGAAAGTTAACCATGAGTTAAAGTCTGACTTTATTTTTAATTGAAGGTCTCTGCTTTTTCAACGTGGGAGAAAGAACTGCACAAGATAGTTTTTGATCCTCGTTATTTACTTCTCAACCCTAAAGAAAGAAAACAGGTAAAAAAGTCAAATTCACTCTCCTTCCAGCTACTGCAGGTATTATCTAAATCCTCAGTCAATTTTTTTTTCTCGGTGTCAACCTTCCTGTGTCGTCAGTGTTGCCAGGGATTTTAGTTATGATTAGGGGTTGTCTTGAAATTGAAAAAGCCATAAAGAATTTAGTTGATAGTTCTGCTGTTTCAAGATACAGTATTTTAATGCAGTAAAACTTGTATGCACAAAAAATCTTCCCAAAACCTGAATGAAATGGTCAGAATCTTCAGTATCTTGTCAAACTGCTGGAGTAACGATTAATGCAGTTGAAAAAAATAACAGTAATAAAAAATAATTTAAAAATCCCACGTTTTTTTTTCTTAAGCAAGTTCTCACTCAAGAAGAAGCTTTGAATGGATGTATGGAAATAGAAGAGTCAAAAACACAAGGAGTGTCTGCTTGCTTAAACATGTCCCACTAAAATGTTAACATTAACATGTAAGGATCTGTTCACTGCTCTCAGATCACACGTTCAGTGTGTTGGAGTTCAGTATATTGGAGTAATTCACATATTCAAATACAAAGCATTTGTAACCGTTCTTTCTGGCTCGTCTTTATTGTGGTGGGAGGAAAGGGACCAAAGGAAAAGGAAGGAAGTGGGTTTTTTCTCCCTCCTTTCCTAGAGCTGATGTGGCTGCAGGTTTTTATGTTTTATGTTGTTTCTATAGGTATTTGATCAGTATGTGAAAACCCGAGCAGAAGAAGAGCGCAAGGAGAAGAAAAACAAAATAATGCAGGCCAAGGAGGATTTCAAGAAAATGATGGAAGAATCAAAGATTAATCCGAGGTAAGGACTTCTCTGTCATTCGTGTGCATAAGCACTGTAAGAACTGAGTATTTTGGGTGGTGGTAGGTAGGTTAACTTCATTAACCTCTTTCAAAGTGATCAAAGAGGAGAAAAATGAGGTATTAAAATCTTTTTTTTTTTTTGCCTACTGGCACTCAATTAGTCTATAAAATAATAGAACGTTATCAGGTTTTATGTATTTAGTCATTTTGAAGAAGTTCCCACAATGTTCTCTGGAATGTGAGAGTTTTCAAGATCCACCACAGTTGTTCTTTAGTACCCCTGTTTCCTAGAAATACTTGTAGTCTCTGAGAAGTGTTAGGGAAGATTCATCAGTTTGAGAGTTTGAAGGGACATTTTTTTGTTTAAAAGTGTGTTAACAACAATATGACAATGTTTTGATTGCTTTAATCTGAAAGTTGTTACTCACCCTTCTCACCCAGGCTGGCATGCAGTGATAACAGTGAAATGATAGCAGTAAATGTACTAATGTTCAAGATTATATTGCTAGAAATGTTTGTTTCACAACTTTCTCACGTACAGTTCATGAAATAGGTGCTTGTGTCAGCAGGTGAGCATTCTCTTTCAGCATCTCTTGGCTTACTTGGCATTAATTCTTTTACAGTGAAGTAACTGCTTCTTTGGTTTGCTTCAGTTTAATTATTCTAGTGATCGGCGTTGGAAATTGATGGAACCCAGTGTTATGTAATCTGATGAACAGCTCTCACTTAAAGCACCAGTCTGCTCATTTAACAAGGGCAGAAACGTCAGTAGTCTAGGATGAATGGAGTCATGAGACTATTTTAAGACAAAATGGATCAGTGAGTTCCATGTAGCATTCACAGACTAACAGCAAAGGTTCTTGTTAGCTTTAGTGTTCTCTGCTTCCAAGATATCTGCAGTGTGTCATATTGGGATTAATTCTTACCTAATTATGGACTGGGGTGGGAAAGAGAATTCCGACTGAAAGACTGTCTTGTTTAATCTTATGCTTTGTCTTCTGGTTTCAGTGTTTGTCTAAAGATATTGCTGTGCCTCTGTGAGCGTCAGACTACTTTTAATCATCTATCTCAGTCCAACATGCTCAAGAGTTTGTGTTCCACTTAAGCAGCTCTTGTTCTTCAATATAGCTGTACATTCATTTTCTAATCTTTTTGAATAAGCTACCAAATTCTCTTCTTGTTTCAATTTACCCTACAGCAACAGTAGGCTGGATTTTCCAAGTCTAATTATTTCCATGCTGTGATGAAAACATTCGTATGATTATAAGTGTCTCACGTATTCTTGGGGCCAGATTTGCATCAGAGCTTGGAAAAAGCAGAATAGTGGTTTTTTTTGAGGTAAGTGGCAGTACTATATCTACTGCACAGATTGGAATCTGGCCCTGGAGGTGAGAGAACTGTCAGGAAAATGCTATGGGGATAATGGGTTGAAAGCCCAGTACTGCTGCAACTGCCCATAGTGTTTGAAGTATTTTCAACTCTGTGTGTTTTAAGATAAAGGCTATACAGTGTTCACTGTAGGGGAAGATTTCAGTAGTCAGTGTTATATTGTGACTAACACAATAAGATGATCTCCTTGGTTAAACTCTTAGCATGGTTTGGCTGCAAGTGAATGCATGCAGTTTTTGATTTCACAGCTGTGAAATACCTGGACAAGACTGGTGGCTGAACTGCTTAACCACAAAAAAGACAACTTATAGTCAGTTGAGTTTTCATTTCCTCTTCTTGGTTGTGTTGTAATTTCTCTTCCTACACCTACCACCTGCATGTTCTGCAGGTAGCTCTATTAAACCAGAACAACAACAAACCAACGCCCTACAAGTGTCTAACATGTGCGTGCCTACGCTGGACTCCTTTCTGTAATTCATTGATCAAGCATCTCTATAGTGAGAACATAGGATGGTTTTTCTTTTTTCTTTTTGTTTTTCACTGTGCTCTGGCATGTATACCAGCAGAAGAAATATTTCTCTGCTGAACCTGCTTCCCAGCAAAGACAGCTCTGCCACATTAGTTCACTTGCCATTTTGTTGCAGAACTACTTTTAGTGAATTTGCAGCCAAGCATGCTAAAGACTCGAGATTCAAGGCAATTGAAAAGATGAAAGATCGAGAGGCCTTGTTTAATGAGTTTATCACAGCGGCAAGAAAGAAGGAAAAAGAAGATTCGAAGACGAGGGGTGAGAAGGTAAGGTGAATTTTTTTTAGCTCAGCGGTGTGAGTGGTGCGAGCCTGAGTGAGATGGGACAGAGCTAGTGCTTGGTTTGCAGTGTGCCTTGTCTGGGACTCAGTCCTGCCCTTTCTGCAGATGTTTTACAATGTGAGCACTTCACAGATGTCTCTTTGGTCTTTCTAAACTAACTGCTTTTAAGTTTGCAGGTATAGTGACTTAAGAGTGTGTTGAGCTCATATATAGGACACTGAGCTTACTTAGAAGAACGCTTTAAGGTATTGTGCCAAGGCACTGAAAGGAGCACAGCTCTGTCCTACTTGGCTGGGAGGCCCAGAACCGGCCGTTACCTCTCTGTTCTCTTAGTGAGGACAGTAAGATCTTAGAATTCTCTGTAGGCTGCTCCAAGTAAATTTCAAACAGCTTCCATATTTTCTTTCCATTTAAAGCTAGCACTTCAGTGACTTAATCTTTCAGTAAATATATCTTATGTATAAACTGCTGCTTATTAGAATTAAAGGTCAGCTATTAAAGATTAATGAATTCCAAATGTCATCTGACCATACTGTCAATAGTCAGGAGCAGGCTTGCAGAGAATCAAGGAATGGTTTGGGTTGGAAGGGACATTTAAGATCACCCAGTTCCAACCCCCTGCAATAGGCAGGGACTCCTCCCTCTAGACCAGCATTCTCGCAGCCCCGTCCAGCCTGGCCTTGAGTGCTTCCAGGGAGGGGGCATCCACAGCCTCACTGGGCAGTGTCTTCCAGTGTCTCACCACCCTCACAGGAAAAAACTTCTTCCTAGTATCTAGTCTAAATCTACCCTCTTCCAGTTTAAAACCATTTGCCCTTGTCCTGTCACTACTTGCCCTTATAAAAAGTCCCTCCCCAGCTTTTCTGTAGGCCCCTTCAGGTACTGGTAGACCACTATAAGGTCTCCTCAGAGCCTTCTCTTCTCCCGGCTGAAGAGCCCCAGCTCTCTCAGCCTGTCCTCGTAGGGGAGGTGCTCCAGCCCTCTGATCATCATCATCATCATGGCTCTCCTCTGGACCTGCTCCAATGACTCCATGTCCTCCTTGTGTTGGGGGCTCCAGAACTGGATGCAGTACTCCAGGTGGGGTCTCAGGAGAGCAGAGCAGAGGGGCAGAATCACCTCCCTCACCCTGCTGGTCACACTTCCCTTGGTGTGCTCTCAGTGCTAGGAGAGCAGCTGACTGTGGAGGTGACATTGGTTTTTAGCACCAAAATATGCAGCCTTACTGCAGTGTCCCTGTGTGGTGTGTGAGTGGGGAAAAGAACCTCTAAATCCTGATCATTTTTGACATTTCAGTCTGCAGTGTCTATTCTGTAGTGTAAAGTTAATGTACGTTTCACTTGGGATACTTGCAGAAGAGAAAAATGCTGAGCAGTGCATTAGATTTGCAGTCAGTTTACTTGTTCAATAAGTCTTGTGTGTTTTTTTTTTCTTAATCCAGGTACTCTGATCTTTTTTTTACCAAATGTTGCCTTATTGCCCATACTGTCAATACATGATTGTGCTCTTAGAGGAGAACTGATGTATTTCACAGCTAGAATTTTACATACTGCTTTTCTGTTGTGAAAGTGGTACTTTAAAGCATTCTTGCAGCTTAGTTGAAAGCCTAAAAAAGTAAAATGTTGTATTGTTGCATGATTGTTCTTAAGTTAAAGTTAAAGGAAGAGAGACTGTGTGTGCTTGCTTTTGAAATAATGTTTTTTTTTCTCCCAAAGCCTTTTGTAACCATTTTATGTATTCTGTTTTATAACAAGTGGATAGACTTTACAGTTATGTGCTGTGCGGCCTGTCAATCAGTTCAGTCTGACAGCTGTCAATCACTGACACGCAAATATTATGGGATTCCCTAGTGAGGAAAGAATTGGTATCTCTGTGTGGTGACTTTAGCCTCCCGCAGCTCCGGTACTTTACATTTTTTTAGTTTTTTTCCTTGTGAAGTGATGAGAGTTGTACCTGCAATGTGTTAACTGCCAAAAAATAGACCTCTAAATACACCTGAAATATTTTCGGCTTTATTTTCCTTTGATTCTGAAAGTGTTTAAAACAAAAGAAAATTTAAAGCATTGAACTTGAAGCTTTCTCAGTCTGTCCTAAAAGTCCAAAAGCTCCATTTAAGGAGGATCCACTTTACAGAAATCTTTAATGTAAGGGTTTGAAGTTGTCTAGTATTTTGAGTTGTGGCTCGTTGGGTGGTGGGGTTTTCAGCTGCTGCTCGTGTCAGTGAGCAGAATCTGAGCACTTCTTCATGGCAGAAAGGAGCGAGTGCTGTGTGCTGGAGGTGGAGGGCATGGGGGAGGAGACAGGGAGCAGATCCCTGTGCTGGTGCCATGCTGGGGCACTGGGATGCTGCGTGGCTCTGCCGTGCTGTGCTGCAGCCATCAATGCTGGGCAGCAGCGCCTGTCCTGCCAGAGCCCGGTAAGGGCTCCCCCTCAGTGGTGTTTGTCAGGCTAGCTCCTTGTTATGTGCTTACATGTACTGAACTTCAAATCAAAGAGCTGCAGTCCTAAAAGGCTGTTCTTTGGTGAGACGTTTTGAAGTTTTAATTAAAAAGCAAATCACAGTACTTGTGCTGTAGATGTTGCAGATGAAAGATAGTTCTGGCTGCAGTTAAACCCACGCTTTGAGAGTCATTCAAGTTTCTTAGGGAATTGGCTCCATGCTTCCTTTCTTCTGCAGCCATTGCTTACAGAGCATCAGTGTTGGGGGGGCTGGGGGTGGTGGGGCGGGTGGGGCGCAGTGCTGGGAGCACACAGGGTGAGGGGGTGGGGATGGGGCGGGGGGTGGGATGGTGCCCTGCATGGTGCAGGGCTTGACAGGCTTTGGGTTTGTGTTGCACTGCTGTGGAAACACTTCTTGCGGTGCTGCATGTTCTGAGATCTGATCCCCTTTTCCCATGGAATATCTCTTTCAGACGTTATTTGTGCAGAGTGCTTCTGGTTGAGCTCTGAGAGACCCTTACTTTATAGACTTCTGTAGTATGATCTGGGCACTGTTTGATTTTTGACATATTTCTAATGCCATGGCTTAGAAAGCTTCATATTTTTATACTGCATGCATGTTTAAAGATGTTTTGAAACGACATTCTTTATCTTAAAATGAATAAATGGTTTGCTTAGCATTTTGTTCAGCTTCTTTAAGCAAAATGACAGTGCTGTAGATACGGAGTAACTCCTCTGCTGGCTCTGACCAGCCGTTCTCTAATCTCTGCTTAATATCTGAAACTTTCTGAGATAGTAAAGAAAAAGTCTATAAATCCTTTTATGTCTATGAATTAATATTGTGATTAGTTTAAGTTATTGCTGGATCAGCCTGCAGAATGTTGTTCTGAGCTTTGTTTCATTCTTCCATCTGTAACCAATCCCTTTTAGAACAGCAGGTTGGCAGTTCTCTGGATATGCAGAGTGTTCACCTCCATTGTGAACCTCAGTGTCCCAGAGCTAAACTGCTTTTGGTGATTTTCAAATGGATGAGGAGAGGTGATAAGTAGCACAAATGGAATGGCTAGTCCTTAACTAATTATTTTAGTGGTGTGCCAAGACCAAAGAACTTTGTTCCATAGGCCAACGAGGCTTGGGATGCTACGAAGGCAACGTGTTCAACTTGTGTGTCCAGTCTGTCCATTCACTGGCTCCAGGTTGTTCAGGGAGTGAGGCTAACAGGTCCCTTGCTTCTGTTCTCAGACATGGGGTCTTAAATGCCAAACCAGACTGGTGTGGAATCAAGTGTTGGAAATAAAAAGGAAAAATTATCTAGGACTTAAAGCATGTCAGGAATGAGGGAAATCATCTACCCCAGAAAACAGAGGTGTAGGAAGGCACAGCAGTTGCTTTTGTGCCTGCTGATCCTGGGAGTTTGAGTGAAAATTAGTTGCTAGCTTTTGTCTTAAGATTTAAGCATTAGTTGCTAGCTTTTGTCTTAAGATTTAAGCAAACAAACAACAACAAAAAACCCAGAACAGAAATCCAGCAGGACTGATGCTGTGCAGCCGTTCATAGTGCTGTCATTTTGGGCAGACTGTTGTCATCCCACTTAAAATTGAAAATGTAAACTAAAACAACTTCTTATTTGCATATCTGTCCTTTAATGTAATTCACTTAATTACTGCTGTATGTGTTCAGTTCGCTATTGTTTAGATCCATCTTAAGATACTGCTACTTATGAGCAGACCCAAGTGTTTACCTCTGTTTATTGTACACTTGCAGTACGAGTCCTTAAATAGGTGATTTATTTAGAGCCCTGTTTAAAAGTGCATAGCATCTGTGATATTGACAGAAAAGTGCCGCAGTGTAGAATCAGTAGCTCGTTACTTTGGTATGTAAAAGCTCAAAAAATAAGCTGAAATTGAGGAAATAAAATTTGTATTGGTGAATCATTGTTTAATGAGTATAGTTCATCTTAGATTTAGCAGATCTTCCTGATATATTTCCTTTAGCAAAATTTTCCCAAAGAGGAAGTGAATCTTAGATTGTGAGGTCTAAATTCAGAGTTCTAGAAGTTTAAATGATTTTTCTAAATTAAAATGGTATGTAATGTTAGTATACTTCCCCCTAATGGAGGTAAGTTCATTTCTTTTTTCATAAGAGCAAACTGCTATGTATCAAAGTCTCTTTCTCAAGTGTTGTCTTTGTTCTTGTCTGTAAAATAGATCAAAATGGACTTCTTTGAACTACTGGCTAACCACCACCTGGACAGTCAGTCTCGCTGGAGCAAAGTGAAGGACAAAGTAGAGACTGACCCTCGTTACAAAGCTGTGGATAGCTCTTCACAGAGGGAAGACCTTTTCAAACAGTACATTGAAAAAATAGCTAAGGTATGTGTGTGACATTTGAAGGTGTAACTGTGCGTGTTTTGCTGGTTACGTTGCTAATAATGTGTGAAGGAACTCACTGTAAGATAGACTCACGTGTGCTTTTTTTCCATGCTTAAGAAAACTCTGTACGGTGGTTGTTTGTAGAAGTACCCTGGAATGACAGTGTAAGTCTTAGAAGTGCTGTCCATTTGCTGCTGCAAATCTGCATGGTGTGTGCACGCATACATACACACAACAGATGAATTTATTCAGCAGAACAGAAAAAACAGAGACTCCTTTAAGGTCACTGGCTATAAAACCTCAGAACGTGCAGACATCACACTGATGACTGCGAACCAGAACGGGTACTTTCCTGTTCTGTGATCTTCATATCAGCTGAACTTCCAGGATTATAGGTAGCTCATACGCAGTTCCTGCACTGGTTCCTTTCTCTGAATGCAGCGTTCCTACCTTGTTCTTCCAGGAGAGTAATGGTGGAGGAAGTAAAAGCTGGCTAAAGACGGTTATATTGCTTCCCTCAGCCATTATTCACAGTCAGGGAACGCACTCCTGAGAATAGTTGCTCTGTGATGAGAATAAGTCTGTGTTGTAACCAGACTTCTTTCCCCCATGCAGCCTCTACAGCAATTCAGCACTTCTTGAAGCAAAATTTTGTAGCCTTTTAGATCTTACATCACTTTGAAGTATTTTGTTCCGAGATACTTTGGGTTTGATAATACTCTCATTTCAGAGCATGAAAGATGTCACGTTGTTTTTATTGAGGAGAAACTTCTATCCTTACATTCCAGAATTTAGATTCTGAAAAGGAAAAGGAGCTGGAAAGACAGGCTCGCATTGAGGCGAGTTTGCGTGAACGAGAAAGAGAAGTGCAGAAAGCTCGTTCAGAGCAGACCAAGGAGATCGACAGAGAGCGTGAGCAGCACAAACGGGAAGAAGCTATACAGAACTTCAAAGCACTGCTGTCTGACATGGTAAGACACAAATAGGTTCTCTCCTCTGCATTTCATGCCAGGAGCCTGGCAGTGTGTTCTTTTCTAGTTGATGTGCTGTATAAAAAGCACTCTGGCATTTGTAATTAAGTTTATGTAGAAATAGAATTATCTTCTTTACGTGAGAATAGACTTCCAGGTCAGTGTGATTTTTCCTCCTGCGTTTGAACCCATAGCGCTTCCCTCAGCTGCTGCATGGTTAGTGTTTATAGGAAAGCTGCTATTGTCTCTTAATTGTTTTTGAAGAGCTTTCATTTTTGATTTGAACTATAGTTTAAAACAAGGGGTAGAAAAAAGCTAAGCATTACGTAACAGTTGTCAGTGAACTACAGAACAAACATTTACAGGAATAATCACCCTTTGCCCAGGTGCGTTCCTCAGATGTGTCGTGGTCTGATACCAGAAGGACCCTGCGCAAAGACCACCGATGGGAGTCTGGCTCCTTGCTGGAAAGAGAAGAGAAGGAAAAGCTCTTTAATGAACACATCGAAGCACTTACCAAAAAGAAGAGGGAACACTTTAGGCAACTTCTGGATGAAACTTCAGCGGTAAGAGCTGTGTGTGCTCAAACGTGAAATCCTTACAGGTCCATGGGGAGTTACATTCTTCAGTTTTCTGTCACAAGTTAATTTTGTTTGGCTTTATTTCCCATTTGCTTCACCACTCTTTTTTCCCCATAAGAAAAATGTAAGCGTTACATTTCCTTACTTGTTTATCTTGAGTTCTGTTTCAGTTTAACATACAGTTCATTTGCATTTAAACTTCTAATCAGTGATTTTTTTTATCTCCTGCAGGATGTTACATTTCTTCAGTATTGAATTGCTTGATATTCTTTTCTATATGGCATCTTGCTCTTTCAAATATCCAATATGTTTATCTCAATACCAGTAAATGATCTTTTGTCTGTCTCAGCGTTCTGTTTTAAAGCATGCTTGTTAATCTGAACTCCTGTGTCAGCTGAGGGAACCTGTCATCTCCTCAGTGTGCTGTGGGGTTCTTGTGAGTCTTGATCTTTAAAATTGTGTACAAACTTCAGTCAGCTTTCTCTAACCCTACAGCTCTTATGTTTTTAAGGCATTGGTTAAAAGCTCTTAGAACAGCAGGCAGATCTTAGTGTGATGGAATCAAATGGCAGATGTTATTTTGAAGCAGGCTTCCTGTAGGTAATTTTTCACAGCATCTATCCATAGATATGTTCTGGAAAAAGACCTTAGAGTGTAAATGATGTTTGTGAGTATGTTGATTTGAAAGTGTTTGAAGAAAAGTAAATGTATGAGATCATCTAATAAAAAAGTACAGTAACGGGAATGATACGAACCCAACACTTGGATACAGCAGCGATTTTGATGCTGTGCTTTGGAGGTGGTTGCTTTCAGATGTGGTAATATTTACACTCCGCATTTGTAGAATATGATTTTTTTCATGCAGTTTTAACTGTTTTTGCTTCTTTTGAAAGATAACTTTAACATCAACGTGGAAGGAAGTAAAAAAGATCATTAAAGAAGATCCGAGGTGCATTAAATTTTCTTCAAGTGACCGGGTAAGAGGTTTGCACTGCTGTTGTTGGCCTTCACTGTGGTGCAGGATACAGAGAAAGAAAATCAGGGACTGTTGAGATGATGCCTGCTTTATGTGAACGTTCATATTTCTTAATTAAAAAATGTAAAAAGTAAACAAAAATGCATTCATCATGTAACTTCTACTTGTATCCAGTGTGTTGAATTGCACGAAGTACTTCATCTGCATTCGATGTTCTGAGT
The DNA here is from genome assembly GCF_016699485.2 of Gallus gallus. NCBI lineage: Eukaryota > Metazoa > Chordata > Aves > Galliformes > Phasianidae > Gallus > Gallus gallus. The sequence continues at coordinate 17,500,745 of NC_052544.1, forward strand.
TTGTCTTTTGTCTTTCAGAAAAAACAAAGGGAGTTTGAGGAGTACATTAGAGACAAATACATTACTGCCAAAGCTGACTTCCGAACATTATTGAAGGAGACCAAATTTATAACATACAGGTGTGTAGCAGAATGTCACCCAAGAGCTCATCTTTCTGTGCTTTTGTGTATAAATGGCAACAAGCTGTTCTTTTTTTCCCTGGAATAATTTTGCCTAAATTAATTCTGTAATTTTTTCATAATCTGCCACAAAAAAAAAAAAGAATCTGTAGTTGACAGAGGATTCTTATTGTTTTATTTAGACATTTCTCTAATGGTTAACCAGTAATGAAAATCAAACCAGCACAGATGTGAGGTTGTCTTTTGCTTCAGAATAGTATTATGTGTAGCTGGGCTGTCAGGTATTGGACTCATTTTGTGGTGAGGGCCATCTTCCATGCTTGTGTCAGTCCTTGCCCCTCCAGTCATCACTGGGGTGTTTCGGAGTTCTGGGTTCAGGTGATGCTGCTCAATGAACGAGTCACAGTGCTGTCAGCTGGCACACAGTTTGCCACTAAAACTGTCGAATTCTAATTGTCTGCCTCAATTGGATGCCTAATTTAAAACTGTTAACTTTTGTCCCCCAAGGTTTTTAGCATTTAAATAGTTCGTGTAGTGCTGTACAAGGCCATGGCAAGCCCGAAACAAGTCTTCCATGATGCTTAATTAATTTAGCACAAAAGCTAAAAACACTTTAGTTTCTCTGCTTTGACTACTGCTGCTGTGACTGATTCTGAGCAGAAAGTGTTTGTTGCCCAGACCTCTGTGCAGTTTCCTTGTGTTGCGCTCCCCCTGACTGCCTGCTCTGCTAGGTGGGGTTGCAGGATGTGACCCAGCTCCCACCCTGCGGCCCAGGCCGCTGCCAGGCAGTAATCCCTTGTGCTTGCTTCCAGATCCAAAAAGCTGATCCAGGAGTCAGACCAGCATCTGAAGGACGTGGAGAAGATACTACAGAACGACAAGCGCTATCTGGTGCTTGACTGCGTGCCAGAGGAGAGACGCAAACTCATTGTGTCCTACGTGGATGACCTGGACCGCCGAGGTCCGCCTCCGCCACCCACAGCCTCAGAGCCGACGAGACGGACAACAAAGTAGGGATGAGTACACTTAAGGCAAGAGTATCTGTTAAATCAAAAAGCTTGCATGAGCCATCTGTCAGGTTTATACATATACATTACCGTGAATATATTGCAAAACCATCTTAGGAACGGAGGAAAAAGCAGCATTTGTGAACATAAAATGGTCTCTGTGTAAAAATAGAAAATGTATATAAAAAGAGGAAGAAAAAAGAACATGGCAGTTATTTATGAGTTTCTGTAGGGCAGGACTGGTGGGGCCCAGCTGCGCTCACTGTGACAGGGCCATGTCCCGGAGCAGTGGTGCAGGAGGAGCGCTGTTGTGCAGCTCCCAGAGCTGTGCATGGGGCTCAGATGTGAGCGTGGCCCTAGGGCTGTCTGAAGGTGAGATGCTGCCACAGCTGAAGCTGCTGATGGCTGAGGGCTGTGTTATGATAACAGGTGCTGATTCTGTGCTTGATTTCACCCTCCTAAGTGGATCTGAATCCATTGGAGCCCGAGTTAAAACTGAAAGGAGAATTGGCACTACAGAGACCAAATTAAATTTGCTCACAGGTCTGCTTTGTTCCTTACCCTGTCCATGGATTAGAAACAAAATCAGGTTGCTCTGCCCAGGCAAAGATTTGTCCAATGATTTTTACTCCAGTTGGAAACATGTGGCTTGTAGCAGTGGCTACCCAACAGAGCAGGACGGTTGTATAAATGTTTTTATTTACGATAAGTGATCTTTGCATACTTCTGGATTAGACTGTGGATTCCCCTTCTGGGCAATTCTTGTAAACTATACTCCTGTTTTGAATGTTAAACTTGTGTTTCTAAAGTTTAATTTTGAAATGTTGGGATTGTTCAGTTTATGTATTTGAACTACAATAAACCAACCCCTTTTTTATATGGATTGTACAGGCCTAACACCAGTTTTTGTTGGGTTGTGTTGGAGTTGTGAATTCAAGAACAGAGCAAAGAACTGAAGTCCTATTGCCTAAAATGTTGGCTGTGTTTTGCCAAACTGTGTGATACTGTACAGCATCAAATTAAATTTCATAAACATTCAGATCAGCATCTGTGCAATTTGGTGCCAAACAGAATTATTTTCAAGTTCAGTTCTTCAGGCTGTGGCTGAACTCGGAGCTGTCAGAGGGGATGGGTCGGGGTGTTTCCTCCTGTGCCTCCCCCTGTGGTGTGGGTCTGTTCCTCGGGGCTGAGGAGTGGTAGATTAAGGTCATGCCATTAATATGAAGGTAAATGAGCGTCTGTTTGTATAACATTTCCTTTCCAGCATTATCCATGCCCTACAGCTTCTAATTAGGTGCCTCTGTTTAAATTCATCACCAGCAGCAGCAGAGAATTAGCACATGGGCTGTGGAGGAAGCAGCTCAGTGTAGCATATTACCAGTAATGAGCTCTGTCCCTGTGGGGTGCAGGCCGGGCGGTGCTGCTCAGGCGCAGCGTTGGGTCTGGCTTTGGTTTCCTTGTGAAGCCAATTCCACTATCAGCAGAGATTGCACACGAAGAAAAAGCCGTCGCCTGTTCCCATATTGGTGGCTGCTTCACTGCTGGTGGGATGGCAGCTGTTGAACGCATCGCTCCCCTCAGCAGTGCCCCCCGGCCCCCATCACCCCATTGTGCAGCCTGGGGCCAGAAGGAATGCTGAAGGACACAGCCTCCCACGTGTCACTCAGCTCAGAGCTGGAAGGTGGCAGCGCATCACAGGCACGGGGATGGTGCCATGCGCTGCGTGCAGCAGGGTTATGGGCTGCCCAGGTGCTGTACCCCCCCCCCAGGGCTCTGTCCCTGCAGCACACCCCCAGCTGCAGCCACCTGGAAAGCACAACAATCAGCAGCTCCACACAGACACGTTTGGAACAACTTTACTTCTGGTACCAGAGTGCAGGCTTTCTGTACAAGAACAAAAAAAAAAAGAACATTTGAAAAATTTTTTTACTCTTGGCATTTTTTTTTTAACCATTAAAAAAAAAGAAAAGGTACTCCTGAAAGCCACCACTTGTAGTAAATGTGGGAGGAGGTGCACATCCCCCTACTCATCCCTTTGGGATGGTGAATGCCCCCTGCTCCTGCCCCGCAGGCTCCAGGTGGGGGTCTCCTGCCCATCCCCATGCTCCTCAGGTAGGGGCTGAGGGCTGGAGGTAGCACAGGAGCTGCAGGGCATCCGAAGCATGCGGTACAATAGGGGCTGTGGGGAGAGTGCACTTTGCCATTAGGGCTTGCTGAAGGCTTCCCTGCAGGACACAGGCGTGGTGGATGCAGCACAGCTGCACAGCAGGACCACCCTCATGGGGACACTGCTAAAGCAATGGTGTTGGTTGCTGTAATTGACTTTATTTATTCATTTACTTGCTCTTGCAGGAGTGTTTTTCGGACTGAAAATTATTATTGTTTTTGATTGAACATTTGCTCGAGTAAAAAAAGGATCTGAACAATCTTAACAGTAGAAAGGGGCAGCCTGGCCATGCACAGAGGAAGAGTTACTGGTTTTATTATTATTATTATAATGTAGGACCACAGACAGCCCCTGAAGGAAGCAGTCAGGTGCTAGAGCAGTATCTGGTTGGATTCTCTTTTAGAACGTCATAAATTAGCAACTTATACTTTTTCTTTTTAAAAAAGGAATAAATAAATAAATTAAAAAGAGAGAGAAAGCGTGAGATGCAGGAGTGTACAGCAACGCGACAGCAGAAATGGCCACAGAAAATACAAGAAATGCAGAAAAAGAAAAAAAAAGAAAAAAAAAGCCCAGGTTGAACTTGGTTTGCAATCAGCATGTTTTGGAAGTATCATTTATGAAGGTATTTCATATACCCAAAAGGCACCGCAGTATCTACAAAGCCAAATCCTTGGGAGTTTGGGTGGGGCAGAGGAGGGCCGCAGCCCTCCTGGGAGCTCCGAGCACCACCAGTCCGTCCTGTGTTTGGTTTTGCTGTTGGTAAAGACATGAAATAAAGGACAGATGTGAAAAATGGGGACGGGGCTCTGACCTTGTGAAACAACAGGTGGGAATTCCTAGGATTAAGCCTTAAAGAATCAGAATGGATGACAAAAACCCCACCACACCCACACTTAGGTGCACACAGCCGCCCCGTCTGTTCCCACTGCAGCTGATGATTCCAGGTCACCACACCCCACACATCAGCCACCACCACAGCACCGCCACCGCAACAGCAACAGCTGAAACCGCCCCGGCTGCTCCGTGTTGAGTCCGAGCTCTCAGCACGTGGGTAAATGGAAACCTGGGAGCTGCCATGGTACCACTGCAGCTGGTCTGCCTGGCCCTGCACACTGCCATTCACAGAGCAGCACTTCAACAGAGGAATAGGAAAGAAAGAGGGGAAAAAAAAAAAAAAAAGAAAGAAAAGAAACATTGGGAATCTTGTGTTTACTAGTATTCAGTACATGGGAGACTCCTAAAGAATAACTTGTCCTCCTAATTAACCTTGTCCTGGAATATATACAGGTTATTTGTCGCTGCCACAGCAATGATATTCTCCGAAGGGTGCCAAGCTGTATGCAAGATCTTTTTGCTGAAGTCCAGACTGTCCACGCTGATCTCATCTTTCCTCCTCTTGCCCCCCACGCAGACCTTGCGGGGTTTGAGGACGGCCCGCGGTTTGCTGTTCTCCCGCGAGGCCTCCAGCGTCACGTCCCGCTTGGTGTTGCGGTCAAACATGCGGAAGAAGTTGTTGTAGGAGCCAGTCATGATGACACTGTGAGGGCAGGAAGGGCGAGTCGGTGAGCACAGCCACAGCCCCATTTCCATCTCCTCCCCTGCCCGGCCCCGCTCAGCCTGGCACCCACACAGCATGGGGTGTGCACTCAGACACCTCATGGAATGGTTTGGGTTGGAGGGGACCCCACAAGGTCATCGTGTTCCAACCCCTGTGCCACGGCAGGGCCACCACCCTCCACGTCTGGCACTGGCCCAGCCTGCACAGGGCCCCATCCTGAACACCTCCAGGGATGGAGCATCCACAGCCCCCCCTGTGCAGCCTCTGTGAAGAACTGCGCCCAGCATCCAGTCTAAATCTTCCCTCCCTGAGCTTAAAACCACTCCCTCTTCTCCTATCTTTGTACAAAGTTGATTCCCCTCCTTTTTATAATCCCCTTTTAAGTACTGGAAGGCTGCAATGAGGTCTCCCTCAGCCTGTCTGCAGGGGAGCTGCTCCAGCCCTCTGTCCTTCTCCTCTGCTGAGGGAGAGCTCACACAGAAGACGACTCCTTCCAGGATAATTAATTACCCACATAGATATCGCTCTTTGTGGCAAAGATTTGGCTGACCCAAACCAAATGCTTTTCACACCCTTTTAGAGATACGCTCCCCCCTGACCTAAACTGAACACACAGAGCTGTAATCTAGTTTAGATCAGACTTAGAATTCAGGCCTGGCTGTGTCTTACTGTTTGCACTGATGTTTCAGAGAAACACTGTGGTGCTCCTGTGAGGCCGACGGCCCCGCAGCCCCTGCCAGGCTGAGGTAAGCATGGAGCCACTGCCCCGGGAGCCGGGCAGCCACTGCCACCCCCCAGCCCAGCCAGGCCAGGCCCCACGCACAGACACCCCAGCCCCACCCCCAGTGCCCAGCCCCGCCGCCGCCCCTCACCTGTCGGAGCCGTTCCACACGCACTCAAACTTGTCGAAGATGCAGTCGTTCTCATACAGCGAGCACAGCTTGCTCCGCAGGTAGTCGTGGACCTGGAGGCAGGGGCGGATGCTGTGAAGCAGGGGCCATCCCCGCCAGGCCCCACGCAGCCCCACGGCCGCTCCCATCCTCCATCCCGGCCCTGCTCTGCCCTACGCCCACCTGGTACGTCTCGATGGGCCGGTTCTCCATGTTCAAGTCCCACACCTTGACAGTGAGGTAGTCTCGGGTCATGATGTACCTCCCACTGTGGCTGAATTTGACATCAGAGATGGAGGAGATGATCTCAGAAAAGAACGAGCGGTTACTGGGGTCCTCAGGCTCCTCAAAAACTGCAGCAGAGGAAGGGACAGGCCTGGCATCAGTGACCCAGCGGGACCCGCCGCTCCGCCCGGCCTGGAGGGGGCCCAGGGGTGCACTGCAGCACCCGGGCAGCGGGGACATGCAGGGACACAGGAGGCCATGAGCACCCCGACCCCGCAGTGCTGAGCCCTCTGTGAGCACTGCCACTGCTAGGCACCTAGATGTTATGGACTCCGTGCAACTGAAGTGCCTTTGTTCTTAATGAGTGCAATAACCAGGAAGGGTCATCAGAGACCAATCTATCAACAGCACAAGAGAAGGCCAAAAGATTTAGAACCTCTGTGCCTTTTCTCTCTAGAAATCAATGTGCAGTATAACTGAAAGTCAATGTAAACATTTTATAGTTACTGCAACCTACAGACTTAATCCGATGTCTTTGAATGAATCTCAGCCTGGGCAGTCTGAAGAACATTGATTAAGGTCCAAATTAAATGCATTTACAAATTCAATTTCAAAGTAACGTCAGCTGGGCAGGCACAGCTTTATAGAAAACAACAGATCTGCACCAATGAAGGGGCTGTGCATTATGTCAGACCTCCTTTCATCCCTACAGACCCCTCACCAGCTCAGCACTACAGAACTCTGCTGTCTCCTCCTCCTTCACTCTGTACTGGAAAAAAACCCATTTCTATAGCCATGCCAAGCTGGCTTTTGTCCCAACACGGACATGGCCACAAACCTTATGAGCATTGCCTGGCACCCACACTCCCAGAAAACAAAGGCAGGACAGAGCTGTTCCAAGAGCCAGGGCTGGGTTCAGTTGCTCACTTCCACAACCCCTGGCCAAGCCCTGCGTTTGTCACAGCTATTCTCCAACACAGCAGAGAAAAGGCCTGATATATAAACAGAGCCTTTCCTTAGGGCTGGGGGTGTCACATCTACAGTGTGTGAACAAGAGGAAATCATTGCTGATAGCAAAGAAGTAGAAAGCATCAAACTGCAGATGGACAAACAAGGTGCCTCAGAGAACAAACCCAAGAGGTGACAGCAGCACCAAGAACATGAGCAGGAAGAGATGGGCAGCAGCAAGAAGAGGGCAAATCCCAACACTGCAGCGCTGTGTGCTCTGCACAGGCTGAGCAGTGCTGCAGTGTGCCTGGAGGATCTGCGGCCCAGGAGCAGCTCCTGCACAGCTCTGCTGTCTGAGCTCCTGCATGGATGCATGTGCAGCCAGAGGGCTCTGCTGGCAGCTCAGTGCATGCAGCTCCTTACTGCTCATCAGTGAATGCAACCGCTCCTCCATTTCCCTAACACCAATTCAAACCCTACCTTTTCTTTCTGTCTCCTTCATTTAAACTCCAGTCAGGACAATTAGCCACACACACCAGGAAATCAAAAGCACCACGAAGCCCATGGCACAGCACCCACAGCCCCACTGCAACAATAGCCCCGCGGGGCTGCAGAGCCCACAGCCATCTCTGCAGGCTCTGACTCCCTTCGTGCTGCAGGCCACAACAGAGTTCTCACTTACAATGGAGACTGGGGAGTACTGCAGAGGCAAAGAGGTTTGTTTCCTCATTAGCTAAATGAGCCCAGGGTGGCAGACGAGGTTTGTCATCCTCCGGAGATTCTGCACAATCAGCTTGTTAATTTTTAGCTCGAGGTCTTGCCAGGCTTATTACTGCATGCAGCAGGACATCGTTAGCTGCTGCTCGGGGCTGAGGAAGGAGGTGATTTGTTTCTGGAGGCGCTGCCACCACTCAGCTCTGCACCAGCTGTGTGCTGCCCCAGCTGACAGCAGGCAGTGAGAGCTCTGCACCACAGATCCTCAGCCCTGTGCAGAATGAGCTCCACGTGTCTGGAGCAGGGAGTTCCTAATGTGAGATCAGATCCCCGCACCATATTTATGTGCCTTTTTTCTTGTATAAAAGGCTTTGGTGAAAAAAAAAACACAAAAAACAAAGAGAATATGCTGCCAACAAGAAGATGACAGCAGCTCTGCAGCAAGGTATGCCTGTACCCAGGGCTGACCTCTGTAATAACCCATGTAATGCAATGGAAAGCACAGCAGTAACAGTGGGGTGGTAAAGCCCTGGGCTACAGCAAGTGAGGATTTGCTCAAATGGAACACCCATGTGCACAAAAACAAAAGGAAAAAGCTGCTTACCTTTGGAAGGCCTCAGGTATACAGGGATCTCCAGTGAGATGCCCTCATCTCCACTGCCAGTCCTTAAATGGGGACTGGGGAGGGGTGGATCCTGGCTCCAGCCCTTCCATCAGGTACACTGCATGCACCTGAGCTTCCTGGGTTGGCCCTGCCTTCCCACCAGGTGCCCCATCACTGTTTCAGGCCATGACTCAGCACTTCTGTTACAAGCCCAACACAGAGCCCCATCCTATGCATTGCACCCAATGGGGCTTTTCCTCCCCGTGTAGGGGCTGCTGCCACCAAAACATCACGGAAAGGGATTTCCTTTGCTCTGTCATTGCACTCCAAGCCTCAGCTGGGAGCTATCGCTGTAGGACTGTGAAGCAGTCATGAAGTGCAAGAACAGAGAGATGTGTTCTGCTCAGGGTTTGGGGTTCACAGAATTGTAGGGCTTGGAAGGGACCTCCAGGGACCATCGAGTCCAACCCCCTGCCAAAGCAGGCTCCCCAGGCCAGGCTGCACAGGTGGGCATCCAGGCAGGCCCTGAACACCTCCAGAGGAGACTCCACAACATCCCTGGGATGACCGATGCTTTCAGATCTCCACACATCAGTGCAAACTTTCCTATGCAGCTCCCTGCTGCAGCACACGGCAGGTGTCGGGCAGTGAGGGCAGCCCCGTGCTCAGCAGCAGTCCCTCCCGCCCTGCTGTCCCCACACTCACACTTGGCGTGGCGGTCGCAGAGGGCAGAGGTGCGCATATCGCACAGCCGGATGGTGCCTTTGCTGCTGCTGTACACGAAGGTGTTGCAGTGGTGGGGGTGGAACTCTGCAGCGGTGATCACCTCCGTCAGCTCCTCCATGTTGGCCGGCTTGATGTCCACGATATCTGGGGGTGAGTGAAGGAGCCCGCTGCTCCCCGCATGGAATTGGTGCCTGGGACTGTCAAACCCCTGAAGTTTTGCCCAAATCCTCTCCTCATTGTCCAAAATAAGGAAGCACTGCAGCACTGCTCAGACATGGCCCCCACCAAACACACTCCCATGGCTGCTGAACTCCTCTCCAGCTGCCCAACCCTGCCACGTGTCCCAGGGGGTCCTCAGTGCAGAACACGATATAAATATCACTGGTGATCAGTGCCCCCCTGTGATTATTTCTGATGCAGCAGTTAGGAGGGTGACAGGCATGCTCTCATTTGTGTGCCTGTGACTGGCAGCCTGTCACCCTGCTGCGCTATTAAGATTTCCCCTCCTCATCTCCCTCAGGGCATCTGTCTTCCACATCACCCCCCATCCCTCCGCCTCAGCTCAGGCCCCGCAGGCAGAACTCAAAGTGGTGGCAGTGGGGGTCCCATGGTGTGGGCAGGGCTCAGTGCCCAGCACTGCCAGCACGCTGCCGTGCCTCAGCCCACGCAGACAAGGGCGAGCAGCAGTGACCGCTGTGGGGATGGGGACATCCGAAGCTGTGCCCGAGGGTGCTGTGGGTACTGCAGAACACTGAGCCCTGCGGCAGCGCTTTGCTGTGCTCTGCCCCTGCACTTCCACCTCTCCTGCACCGACCTCCTGACAGGACCTGGGGTAACCGGCAGTAATAAATGAGCAGCAAGCAGGACCAGTTAGTAACACTGGCAAAGAAAATCACAACAGGTCAAACCTCTAACTTGGTTTTCAGTCCTTTCTGACCCGGAAAAGGAGAGCTTCCCCGTGAGCCCAGCCCTGGCCCTGTGGCTCCCTGTTAATACAGCTCCCGGCAGCAGAGGGGCCCAGGGACACCACCGGGGAGCGCACACCAAAGGATACTGAAGCTCTGATTTGTGATCTCAAAGTTCCAGAGGTTTATCCGCAGGTCATCGGCTGACATGTAGGTCTCGTAGTCGCTGTTGACGGAGATGGAGTTGATGTGGTATGTATGCGCGTTGGCGAACACCCTGCGTGGAGTGGCCTCTACCATCAGGTCCATGGGCCGCAGCACCGGCACCTGCAGGGCATCACAGCGTCAGCAGTGGGCACGGGGTGCTGGGAGCCACGTGGGGCAGCACCACAGCATCGCCTGCTCTGGGAGACAACAGCGCGAGTCCAAAGCTCTTCTGCAGCAACAGTTCCTTCTCCGGCCAAAAAACAACAAAACCTCATCTATTTTGTCACTTCGGAATGTGAAATTCCTGCCCCGTTCCTAACAGAAGCGCTGTGTTAAGAGCTGAATCAGCCTCGGTTTTTCTTTCAGATTTTCTGGATTTGCCTCACAGTGAATGATGGAAGTAAAGGAGGGGAAGAGATGGGGAAGGGGAAGCACAGGGCAGGGACAGATGGAGGAAATAGGAAGCAGTGTCATACATGTTTGCCTTTGGATTAGTAAGCATAACCCATGTAAACATGAGGGGATGGAGAGAGACATAAAAGCAGCATGTGCAAGGAGAGGTGAACATGATAACTTCAGACATCGTGCTCTTAAGGCAGCTGTGTGCACCAGGAAGGTGTCAGCCCGCGCTCCCCCTGCCAGCAGCTGTGCCCTCCAGCCACTCCATCACAGAAAATGTTTTCTGTGTGCTGTCCGAAGACGTTTCCCATGGCTGCAGAGGTGGGGGCGGGAGCACGACAGCCAGATCAAGTGACACAGGAGCATAGGAACTGCCAGCCCGGAGCCTGAGCTTAATGTGATGCGCCTGCTTCCTAATTCAGCCTGACACACTCAATGATGCATCATTTGCTGCTGAAGGACTCTGCTCAGCCATCTGGGGACAGAGGCTTGCATCGTGCTCAGAGATTGCAGGACGTGGGCTGTCACTCAGACTGTCAGAAACATGATGGTTTTGCAGAGTATGGGCTCATACATTACACTGGGCTGCTCTGGATGCAAAAATAAATATATCACAGGCTCCGGAGTACGGCTTCACTCAGCACTGCTCTGCAGCCCTACCACGTCCCAGTCAGACCCACGGCTGTGCCCAGCCCAAGTAGTGCTGCAACAACAGCACAGCCCGTGTCCAAACAGGGCATGGGGTGATCTGCAGATCCAACACCTGCATGGTCCCAGCCTGGGCTCTCAGTGCAGCGGGGCTGCGCTCTGCCGTCTCCTTCACCAACAGAGAGAACTCCTGGGTTCAGCCCTTCAGTTACTGAGCTGACCTGCAGGGTAGTGCCTGGTATTATATACACCCATTATTAGCGGGTAATTTGGTGTAACAAACCACATCAAGTACATAGAAAGGCTGTCAAATAAAATAAAGCGCTAATAAATTAAATTATTTCCTGTTCTGTGGAAGGGGGCAACGCCATTCATTATTCACTTTATAAAAATTATGTCTTCGTTTTTCTTTTTGCCTTTTACCAGGCACCTCCTGCAAAAAGAGTGCTCCCATCGCCCACACACATCGCACCCCACCGCTTCTTACCACACGCACGGCAGAGCAGCAGCTTCATGTTCCTCAGGACTTGGCCTTCCTGGGCTTCCCTCATGCCATCTGAGAAGACCCCTTCCCAGTAAGACAAATCTGCTGTATGGCCACTGGCCGCGCACTGATGGAGCTCCTGGTTCAGTCATTTCCCCAGTGCTCCCAGCACAGCTCTGCTCCCTGCTACCTGCTATGAGTGCTCTGCATGCAGTGTCAGCAGAGCCCCAGGTGTGGAACAGCCCTTCCTATGGGGGTCCAAAGTGGGAAGAGGGGCTCAGGAGCTGCACCTGCAGCAGTGAGGGCAAATCCAGCCCTGCAACGCAGTCAGAGCACCCCAAAGGGGTCAGGGCAGGATGCCTCAGAGCAGCAACTGCCAGCACCATCCCCCAGCCCAGCTGCCCCCCCAGCCCTCCTCCCTCCTTGTTTTTATAGCAGGACAGAATCCTTGTTTAGTTTGCAATTGGGAATCTGTCCCTGCTCAGGTCTTACATTTCAGAACGACTTTCATCATCTGCACCTGAATGCTGCAGTAAGAATGCAGAGAAGAAACGGCCCTCCCAAGGCCATGGGGTGAACATGGATACGTTTGATACAGGAGAAGTAAAGAACAAACCCTCCATGAAACTGTACCCAGTAGCCAAAAAATATGAATGTTTTGGCAAAATGGGAGATATAAAACACAATTTATGATGGATGCTGTTGGAATTGAGGGAAATAACAGCTCTTAATCACAAACAGCATTGTGACAACAGCAATAGCTGTGCTCCTCTTGGCCCTGCCTTGCGCCGTGAGGGGATCTAAGACAATGCATTCCTTATTTAAAGAGCTGTTATCTGTGTTAAGGATTCCTGCAGACATCCCCTGGTGTGCAGTGGTGCAGAGAGGCACCCATAGAGCACCGTGATGTGGCGCTCCTGCACAGCTGCTGGACTGGAGCCTACACTCATGCGCAAAGCTCTCCTTGGACAGCAAAGGCCTTCATGGCCTGAACAGAGGGAAAGAGTCCTGCATTATGTGGGTTAGAAATCCCTCAGAGAACAATGCTCATCGAATAAATCTAAACCATCCCAATGAATGGGAAGAGATGACTGCAGCAAGGTGCTTTTAGATCTTTTCTGCTTGTCTGTGGTTGAACATGGAACCATGGATGGATGCACCAAAACGTGGGAATCAGTGGAGCATTAAGGGCTCAGGATACACCAAGCAGCAGCCAAATTGTGAATGCTATGTACATGTCTGCCTGAGGAAAACCATCAGTGTGAACTGGAGCAGACTGAAGGCTGCTCCTTTTTGCATCCTTAGGGACAGAAGGTGTTGTGCACAGGGATACCAATACCCATAACACTGAGCACTCACATTGTACTTTACCTCTTCCTGCTGCTACAGAGAAGGAATCACGTGTTCCTATGGGGCTGCTTGCTATAGAAGTTAGGAGACAGTAGGGAGCATTAAAAGACACCAGTGGCAAACTTGTGCAGCTGCCACTTTGGGCCGAATGTCTGCAACAACCACCAAGTTGGTCCGACCCCACTGCAGCCCCACAGCTGCCAATCCCAACACCAGAATGCAGCCAACCTCCACCAGCCAACACCAACAGCCGACTGTGCAGACAGAGCAGCACAGGCCGGGAAGGAAAGCCAGCAGATGTGACACTGATGTTGGAATCTAAAAAAGGCATCTCTTTTACCCTGAGCTCCAGTTACTTAACAGCAGTTATACCTCTGAACGACACCTTCCTTTAAAAACCTGCCCACATCCCACTCAGAGTCAGTAACCACAGCTCCTACAGCACCAACACCCAGACCCCAGGAAGGCCCCCCCTGCGGGCTGCACTGGGCTGCAAATGCTGCCTGAAATGTGGCAGCAGATGCAGATACACACGAAATGAAACACCTCTTGCTCAGTCAGGGAAACGCCTGCTGGCCCCAGGAGCACCTGGAGCAGAGGTGAGAACTGAATGGGGCCCGAGGTTCTGGAAGGCTCAATTGGCAATGAAGCCTGAAGCTATGAAGTGAGCCAAGGGCAATCACACCAACAGTGTTATATTCATAAACACAAAACTCAAGTACTTAGAATGCAAATCCTGACAGGAGGTTAATAAATCACAAGCTGCTCTGGCTGATTAATGCCACCATGACATTACTGTGTACCTGGAGTTTCCAGGCCTGCAGGTGAAGGGGGACCTTCAGTCTCTGCTCTGAGTTCAGGCACAGGAATGTGGTCCTGTGGTGCAGCCCCCCCTCAACGCCCCACACTGCCCAGGGCCAGGTCTCTGTGTACAAATAAAGCTCAGAAACAGCCCCAGGGACCCCCAGAGGAGGAGTGGGTTTAGCTGCACCTTCTGCCAGCACTGCCAGGCACAGGGTGACTGCTTTAAGGGCTGTGTGCATGCATCTCCCTTGCAGTAAATGGCAAACCTAGCCTCAGGTGTTTACATTTGACTTGGGAGGCTTGTTCTAATCCACCTAGATGGGCAGGAAAGCTCACAGAGAAGGAACTGCTGCTGCAGAAGCTGCGGCTGTGCTGCGAATAGTGCAAAGGAGGGGGCTCTGCAGCTCCATCCCAGCAGGACAGCAGCACTGGGCACTGCCGTGGGATCGCTGTGCTCACAGTGTGTCTGTACCCCCAGCTGAGCAACACCCTCTGTGCCCCCAGCAGCAGCCAGCACCGTCCCTGGGGCACACAGCCCCGCCAGCACCCACCGCTGTCTGCATCCAACCCCAGCAGGAACGCAGCGCACCCCACTCACCCGCAGCGAGGTGATCATGGAGGGGTCTCGGAGGCGGCCGTCCTCATCCTTCAGGTTGTACCCCTCCGGCCTTTTGTCGCGCTCACTGACCTTCCATAGCTTCACAGTTTTATCTGCGAGAGAACAGAGTCAGGCCCAGCCCCTGTTGTGAACTTCGAGAGTGAGAGCAAAAAGAAACAGCACAACATGGGAATACGTTACAGAGCATTGCTCTGATGATGCACTACAATACAAATCTCTGTCCTAAACACCGAGATAATACCCCGGTTAATCAAAGAACTACTTAAAAACTCAATTAACAGATCTTCATTGCATTTCAGCGATTCTCCCCCAGATGAGTTTAGTAAATCTTTGAATTTTATTACAATGATCAATAGAGTCAATCCTGTAACACAAAGTTAGTTGGTCACGGGAGATAATTAGAACCCTCCTTGTCCCCTGAAGTAATTAAGTCACATCCATCTTAAGGCTCCATTCATCCCAAGTAATATTCCTGGATCCTCCTGATATTTATCTGAGCATAACACGGAACTGCTGAGCTGAACGCAGCTGCACATTGGAACACAGCAGCCATGAAAAAAAAGACAAAACAACAGCAACTTCACCCAGAGAGCACTCAAAGATACCCAACAAGAGCCATCAGCAGAACAAAGTGCCCAGAGGAGCCCCCGCTGCCCACAGCCACACGCACCGTTGGTGGACAGTAGGAAATAGGCGGCGTTCTGCTGCGGGAGCCATCGGATCTTATTGATCTTCTCCTCGATCTCCAAACTCTTCAGGTAATCGAACTCCGGCTCGTGGCTCTGGAAAGTGCTGTACACATTGTACTCACCCCTGCGATGGGGCTGGTTCTTGCTCTGCGGGAAGGGGACAGGGAGGAGTGTAAGACACGGAGAGAACACTTCCCATTGACTCCTTCGCCCTCAGGTTCGCTGCACAGCTGACCCAGCACTGCTCCGGGGCTGGGAGCTGAGCCTGCACTGAGCCCACAGCCCTGCACTGCCAGCACAGCCCCCATGGGACAGAGCCCTGCGGCACAGACAGCACTGGGAGCAGCGCCACAGGGAGAGCCCATCCAGTGGGCACAGAGAATGGGAATTGTGCTGCTGGGAAAGGAGACAACATCTGAAAACCATCACTGCCCAGAGAGGCTCAGTGCCCATCTGCCAGGGGCTGCATTTCTCCAAGTCCCACAGAGCTGTGCAGTGCGGGGCTCTGAGTGGGGCTGGGGGAATTCAGTGGATCTGTGCTGCAGGTCGCTTCCAACATGCACCGATGTTGGTCCCCTGGAGCAGAGGGCTGTGTCAGACAGGAGGCTGACAGAATGCATCCCAGGTGGTGTCAGGGAGGTGGAAGTTCAGGAAAAGTGGGAGAAAACAAAAATGAGAGAAGCATGAAGCGGAACAGTAACAGAAAGGCGAACAAAGTGTCTGTGTGTAACCTCATACTGATCGGTTTCCCCCAGCATACACAGAAATCCTGTGCAGGTTTTAACGTGGGGAGAAGTGTAACCCATTGGTGCCCCCTGGCATTGCTGGTGGCCTCACGCAATGCCTCCCTCTCAGGAAGCCCCCAAGGAGCTCTGCTCCCAGCCAGGCTGTGCAGCTCTGAGCTGAGGGCACAGTGCCCCAGCCTGGACCCGGGGGGGCTCTGGGGATGGGACAGCACGGCCAAGGGGTGGATGGCAGCCAGCTGTGCCCGTGCTGGGCTATGGGGAGCTGCAGTGTGGCTGCAGGTGCAATTTAGGTCATTCTACAGTGTGACACCTGGTCTTGCCGCTGCTAATTGCCTCTTTCCAATTCTCAGTCTGCTAGGAGAGAACTGAGGTTAAGAGTGACGGGCGCAGATTAGGAAACAACAGGACACTGCTTCACAAGGATAAAATGGCATTCTGTACCTACCTCCTGCTCACGCTGAAATATGACAACCCGACCCCCCTTGTCCCCTGTTGCCAGCAATTCTCCGGTGTGGTTGAATTCTACTGTAGAGATAATGTCAGCTGAAAGGGAGAAGACAAAGACAATTTAAGTAACTGCAGAGTGGCTTTCACAGGCATCTAAATGCACCATTCCCACGCAGCTCAGGCAGCCCGTGCTGTCAGAGCTTTCTCTCCCCTGTGACATTTCCATACATCTCAGCTTTTCTATTGTATGTGATGACAGTTGCAGCATTTTGGAGCACTGCTGCTGGGAGCTCGTGCCCCACGGCCTCAGGGTGCCCCCGCCTGCTGCGGGCTGTGGGGTGCAGGGATGCTCCCACCATGGCAGAGGACAGGCAGGGAAGCACACACGGATCTGCGGCATGTAAATACTTTAATCTGCGGCGCTTACCCTTGAGGCAAAGCAGGAGAGCTGCTAATGATTGGATTTATTGGGGCTATTTTTAAAAGAATGTCAGAGGTTAATTCCATGACAATTACTGCCCGACTTGTGTCACCAGCTGCCTCCGAGCACAGCATGCAGCAAACAGAGCAGGGGACAGGGAGGGGTGGGTGCAGTCTCAGCGCCCAGTGCTTGGTGTGAGATTGATTTTGCAATGAAAGGCACTTAGTTATTGCAGCGCCAGCCCGTTCCTGCAGTGAGGGCTGGCAGAATCATTCTCTGCTCCCTCTCATTTCCCATACCTATGGGGCTGTGCAGCCACAGCTGTAATTCCAGTGCCTGCAGAAGCCCACAGACCCCATGTGCTGGCAGCAGTGTGCCCAAGCCACCAGTACTGTGAGCACCAGAACCTCCTGCTCATTGGCTGTACCATGGGGCAGTGGAAGGAATACCTGAAACACACAGTCTGGATCACCCCTTCTCTCTCCATCATTTACATCCCACTGGAAGGCCACTACAGCAGACTGGCCACAGCCTCATCAGGAGCACACAGCTCAGTGCAGAGCAGACCCTGTCATCACCATTAGTGACACACAGTCACTACTTCTGACAAGCAGGAAGCAAAGTTCCTCCTGGCTTTATACCCTGAAGTCCTTCCAATGTCTGTGCTTTCCTAAATGGAACCAGTGAGCAGCGATGGCTCTGTCCCACCTCTGTTGCTCCTTGGATGGTGGATCCCCTCTGTGCATCAGCCTGAGCTGTAACCACAGCCCTCAGCTGCCTGCTGCAGCTCCAGAGTAACCACAGTCATTGGGACCTTCATAAACTCACCGGACTGAGTGAAAACTTTGGGTGCTCACTCACTTCCTGGGTCCATTCAGCCTGCTGATGTGCATGGAGCCCCCACATCTGCCAAGCTGGGAGAATCCAGATGGCAGCAGGCAGGTGAGGGATGAACTCCATGCTGCAGCCATTAACATGCGCTCCTCTTCCCCACATTATCCCATCTCTCCAGCATTAAGCATATTTGTAACAACATGCGAACGCATTCCAAAGTTTGCTGTCATTCATTTACAATGTTTGGTGGCTGTGAACAGCCCCAGGAGCCCATTTCCCTGCAGATGGAGATGGCCCTGCAGAGACAAACCCTGCAGAGACAAACCCCAGGGACCAGTGGTGAACAAATGGGACCAGGAGTGCGATGGGGGCTGAGGCGCTGCGTGGGAATGCTGCACGGCAAAGCACTTTGTCCTCTGCATGGAGCCCTTCTGCATCAGCCCGCACGTGTGGGCAGCAGGAGCTGTCGGGAAGGTTTTAACCATCTGTTACTAACGTTAATGGAAGTGCTGAAAAGCGAAGCAGAAGGGCCAGCCTGGTGCAGAGCCAGGCTAAGTGCAGCAGTGCTGGCTGCATTGCTGAGCTCTGATAACACCTGTTTGGAATTTCAGTCTTCTGCGGGTTCGTTTCAAGCTACCGAACGGATCCTGGGCTCCTTCAGACACACCTGTTATTTCCTGCTTGCCTGGATTTGAATTATTGCTTAAACATCAGTCCCATTTTGCAACTGAGAAGATGGGGATGGGAAGCCTTCCTGGCTGTTTTCTTCCCCATGGAGTTATGGAAAGAAAAGAACTTTCTTTCACTTCCAAAGAAAGGACCCCAGGTCCATAAAATATAAGAAAATATATAACCCTGAAAAATCACTCCAAAAGACACCTTCCTACATCCCCAGCAGCAGATACGTATCACAGCGAAAATGAAACACATTCAAACACCGACAGACTTTGTGTTTGGAACGAGATGGGGTTCAGCAGTGCCAGGTAAAGGCCCAGGTTTCCATTGTTAGCATTTTCCAGTTGTCAGGGCATTGGACACAACAGCTCAGGCAACATTTGCAACTCCAGCGCTACTTTCCAGCAAAGTTCAGGCCACATTTTCTTACTCTGATGCTACTTTCTAGCACAGTATAGGCAACAGTTCATAATTCCAAGGCTGCTTTCCAACCACACACTGCTGCTGAATGCCTTGTTTGTTGGGAGGGCAGGGGGCAGCCCTGGGTATGGAGCACAGGGCAGGAAAAGGCCCCAACTCCAGCAGTGCACAACGCAGTGCAGGTGACCTCCGAGGGGGTGAATGTCACCATGGCCCCTCTGCCAACCCCATGTCAGCAGAGATGGCACCCGGAGAGCACAGGGACAGAGCTGAGCAGACACTGCTGCAGCAGTGCACTGATGGCAGAGGTCACACAATGCAGCACAGAGCTGCACCTCACACCAGGAGGCATTCTTTCCTTCTAAAACCCTTTCCATCACCAGTTCTGGCTTTAAGTCACTCCATTTGTCAGTGCATTACAATGACTTCCCCTGCTGCACTGAGACATCGTCCAGACAGCGGCTGCTCGCAGCACTGCCGGACCCCAACCTGCAGCCCCCCCTCCTCACCAGCACGGCGTGATCCAGGGATGTGAGCGGCTTTCGCCCCAACACACATCATCCTGCACAACCACCTGAAGCTGCCCAGGGGTGGGCAAAGGGTGGCTGAAACACTCTGCTTCCACCCCCAGCACCGAGACCTCACTTGGGCACCTGCAGGCTGGGTCTGGGCTCTGCCCCAACACCCTCAGGTGGTAACAGCAGGTGGACAGCAGCCAGGAAAGCATCTCCCATGGGGAGAAGGATGGAGCATAGAAAAGATGACAGCACAGCAGCAGAGCAGCACGGGGTCCTCCTGGAAGGTGTCCCACACCAAAGTTGCAGCCCCAGCACCGCGCTGCAGGCTGCTGCCCGCCCGTCCCACCCCGTGCTCAGAGCAGACCAGCAATTATTTATTAAAATTCCTGTCTATGTGCATTGAATGGTCAGTAATTGAAGCCCATTGCTCCAAAGGTTCCTAGAGTCGTTTTGTGACAGTAAGAAGGAAAAATGCTTCTCTTTTTTTGGGTGTTTCCATTTCCTTCATTGCCTCCTACATGCTCAGTGCCCCGAATGTGGAGAATTTAAAGAAAACTGTTTCCATGGAGACCCTCCCCTCCGAGCAGCACCAGCCCGCAGCTCTCCCTTCTGTGAGCATTAATGTTCCTTCACGCTTTCATGCTAAAAATATCGAGGGCTGGGTTTGATTTTCACCGTAGTGATGTGGTTTTATCAGAAAAATAGAAAATGTAGAATACACACACCCTGGTATGCACACGTGTTGCTGAATGGCAAGGTGCCCCTTCCCCTCTCCTGTTGTGGGAGGAAGGTGCATTCCCCAGCAAAGGGACAACACATGGATGACAAAACCACGGGCTGCCCTTGGTGCCCAGGGCCGGACCCCCAGCAGCCCTCCCCTCCCTGGGTGTGCGGGGCCCACACATCCACCTGTGCTTCCACACACCCCCATAACCCCACTCTGGGACAGCCCACATTCTCACCTCACTCTGAACCCCTCCTCCCCAAGTCCCTCTGTTCCAAGGGGCAGAACTGTGTCTGCAAAGGTGCAACGAGGCAGCTCTGCACATCGTGCATGCAATACCCAGTAGCACAGCAGCATGGATGCAATGGGTTGCAGCACAGCATGGCTGTCCCAGCACAGCAAACCAGGACAAGATTCAAAGCCCAGGAAATCTGCAAGGTAGGAACACCCTCTCTCCAGCTGAAGTACCTTTACTGGATGACCAAATCTCTGCAGTACCTCATTACAAACACACCCTTGATGTGCTCCCAGCACTCAGCCTGTCCCACAGCTGCAGTGGGGCAGGCAGTGCAGGTGGGGATGTGCAGCTCCATTGCTCAGTCCCCGTCAGCTCCAAACAAAGTCCGCTCCCCTTCATTCTGCAGCCTGGCAGCCACACAGCTCTCTTGCACTCTGCTTCCCTCCATCTGCATGGCAGGACCATGACATACACACAGATATTTTGTAAACCTTTGTTCTCTGTGAACTGCAGAGAAAACACTTTGGAGGCAGCGAGAGCATTACTGTAAGCATCATTATCTTAAATTGGCTACAGTAGAAGATTGTGAATAGCAGAGCTTATGTCTGAGATCCACAGATGAGTCAGGCACACAGCTGCACTCGGTTGTTTCCAACCCAGCAAGATCCAGAGCTGACATCTCCACGTCACCACGCATGGTTTCCCTGCAGCTCCATACCTCATATAGCTCCTCTGCCCCACACAGGCCCTGCAGACCCCACATGTCCCAGTGTCCTGGTGCTGCTCAGTCCCAGGCAGTGCATGGCAGCCAACAGCACGCCCAGGTCCTCCATCCCATGTGGGAGGGGGGGCAGATGTGCCAACCCCACATCCCACTGCTGACCACCAAAAGCAAGCACTGGGAGCACTCCTCACACGCCGCTCCAACCCTAACTGAGATGGGCTCTTCCCAGGACCCAAATCCCCCACTGCAATTCCTCTGCAGCTTTCTTCCCTGCCTGTGGAAAACACCAAGAAGAAACCAAACAAGGAGGGCATGGAGGCCTCTTGGCTACAAAAAGACAAACTTAAAAGGAGCACTTAGGCAAGGACACATGGTGGGCACACAGGGATGTGCTCCTCCATCCCACATGAACACAGCAAAGTTTGGCTGTGGGTCACTGGGGGTGGGCTGGGCAATCCGTCCTCCTGCAGACTGCTGTGCCATATGGTGAGGGTATGGAAGAGTGTGGGACAGCAGAGGTTCAGTATGGATCTAATGGCATGCAAAATCACACATGATTGATCTGCATTGATTTTTCCCCACTGAGGGGAATGATAGTCCAGGAAACAGAAATCAATTCCACAGCATTAAGCTCAGTAAGAATCTCGTACCATCAGCACAATGCCCCAGAACATGATCACACACCAACAGAGTGGAGCACAGCGCCTGGAGCACAGCCTGCCTGAGCCCTCAGTCTGCAGCTCTGCACCTCCAGACCCCCGAGAGCGCAGCCCCTCCCCACAGCACGGCTTGGCTGCAGGAGGGCTGGGCGGGGTGCTGTGCTCAGCAAGATGGGGACCGTTTCCCTACAGCACGGTGCAATGCTGCCGAGATAGCAGCAGCTGCAAATCTTTCCCGAAATGGAATAAATCTCCTAGATTTAAATGCTAAAAATACCGTCACATTCAAAATTTCTCTGCCCTTGTTACAGCGCCGAATAATTTAGTGCTGCCGACCCAGACTGAAGACATTTCCATCTGGCAGCTCCTCCAGTGCGGCTCTGCAGCTTCCCCCACCACAGTGCCTATTCCAAAGTGCCTACATAAAAGAATGTGAATTTACTTCTCTCACACTGTCCTCACCAGGCTTAATGCACTCAAACTGCCCAGAATGAGAGCTCAAAGGAGCCAGTCTCAGGGAAGCACTGAGCACCGCTCACAGCACACAGCTCACAGGGCTCAGGGAGCCCTCACTGCCCACCTCAGCACAGTCTGCACAGCTTCCCAACACATGCGGCCCTCTGGGCTCCTCTGCTGCTCCCCAGCTGCAAAGCTCACACTGCCACCTCTTTGCTGGGAGACTGGGGAATGCTGGCCAAAATCCCTTCAGAGCATTAATAGAAAAGCTATGTCTGTCTGCAAAAGGGTGATCCTAAGGTAAATCAGATGTAGAAGGCACCTTAGCGATGATCACATCCTTCTCACTTTAACACCTTTAAAAGCCCCAAGGAATTCCAAGAACCATCTTTCTAAGCCTCACGGACAGCTCCATCTCCATGGTGACACCGATGGATGGGGCACCAAACCCTGGGGGGCACCTCTGGTTCATGGCACACAGCAGGATACCGCCAAGGAAGAGGTCTGGTTTCCAAACACCTCCTGAAAGCCCATCGCTCCCAGTGACGCCACATTGCAGCCCGAACAGCTGGTACAGAAAACACCAACTCCCAGATATCACCAGCTCTTTGTAGATAAAACATCTTCACCCTCAGCAGGAATACAAAGATTGCTTTTCTAGCAAAGACAACGTTGTGCTGATGACTACAGCAACCAGCTCTGATCATCCTTACATACGTATCCTCCAGACAGTGCCCTGCAGGACAAGGAAACCCTGATACACGCACAGCACTGTCAGACTGCCATAGCAGAAGGGTGGCTGTGCTGACAGCTCTGCCAAGCACTCAGCGTGCCGCGCATTGTGCCCTGCTGGTCATCTTGCTGAAGCCATCTGTCAGCTTATCAGTAAAACCTATTGATTTTTGTAAAACTGCAATTAGAAGCACCCAAATGTCAGCTAAGTGAGTAAAATCTGGAAGCTGTGAGCTTTCCTCTCATAGCCAGCAGCTGCTTTCAGCTTATGACTGAAATTTGTCACGTTTTGCATTGATGTCACTTTCTGTTCTTCTACCATTACTCCCGTTTGATGCACAAGGAACAAGCGCTCAGGGTGACTGCAGAGAGCACAACATGCAGCAACTCACAGAGATTTCCTCCTGCCGGGGGGTTCAGGCAGGGCACTGATGTGGGCTGTGACAGGGAGGTGAGGAATGGCAAACACCCGCTCGGCTGCGAGGATGCAGAGACAGCACAGGGGTCCTAATCCATGGGGAATGGGAATCCCAGCACAGTGTGTGCCCAATGGGAGGCAAACAGCAGCACAGAGCGGCTGAGCCACCCCAGCATCCCTGTGCCCCAGAGGAACACTGAGTGGAAACCACAGACCAGAGAGCGCTGCATTGGAAAGAACACACCTCATATCCCAGCTCTGTGCTTAGGAGAAAGTAAACACACTAAAGCCACACACAGACAGTTGCTGGCATTTGTTTCCTGGATTAGAATTTAATCAGCTAAAGATGGCTTAATCCAACACCTGGAGCAGTATCGAGCTGGAGGCACCAAGGAAGGTCTTCTCTCTGCTGGGCCCCAGCAGCACTGCAGCCCCTGCCAGGCTGCCCCAGCAGTGTTTCTCGGGGGCACAGCCCCTCTGGGAGCAGTGGGCACGGCTGGGGAAGCCCAGCAGCCCCATACTGGGTCAGCCCCCAGCACTCGGGTTAAAGCTCCACTTCTGCCTGCTTTAGTGCTTCTTTTCTGGAAGCTGAGCACTGTGCCACCACTTCCAGACTGCCCTGAAGGAGATCATTTCAGGACATTTCCATGCAGTATTTTAATTAAACTTTGCTTTTCTCATCTTGGCGTTAAGTTCATAAAATGATGTTCCAAGTCTCTAAAATGAATTGCTTAAAAGTAATTTGTGAAGCAGCTGAAGATGGAGATTATAACTAGAAATGAATTCATCTTCAGAACTTGGCATTTCTGCTCACACTGGGTCACAGTGTGTGCTGTGTTGCTGTACGTAGGGATGCTCAGCACCCCTTGCTGTAAGCACACGGGTGCCCACTGCCGACACCGGCCCCACCAAGGCTGTCCAACACCAGCACAAAGCTGCAGCAGCTCACCCAGCTCTGCACACACCGGGCAGAGCCCACAGCAGTGCTTCTGGGTGCGCTGCTTCCACGATCTTACTAGTAACTAACAGAGCAAAAAGCAAACGGCACCAAACAAACCAAACAACACCAAACAAACCAACCCCAAACGCCATTCGTTCTGTGAGCTATAAGTATCATGACAAATATTATTCTGAAACCCATCAAGAGTTTCTATTTCAACAAACACACACCTACCTGTTCCACTCATCTCCTGGCTCAGATAAGGATCTGGTACACAGCTGAAACACCATCTCAGGTTTGCCCAGAAGATACAACCTTGCTTACTTCCCTGCACGATAAATCACTTCAGTCTGTGTCTGAAACGGAGAGGCCATGGCCACGCTATTTCTAGGACCTGCTGTGTTGTGATAATAGGAATTCATCTTTACCATTAGAGAACTAACATCTTTAAGCTTAATGATGCCCACTGTAAGCACCCCTGCCAGGCTGCTCATCGTCATCATCTGAAAGGAATACACACAACGGAACTTTGGAAAGCCCTCTGGTAGCTCACAACCAAGGGGCACCTGCTGGCTGCTCCCTGCCAAAGCCTTGCTGTTAACACAAAAGCGACCTGCTCACTTTATCGTGAGCTGAGCATGCAAACAGATACAGTTTAAGAGCTGAAGGAGAAAACACCCTCCAGAGCAGTCCATGGGGCTCAGCTGAGCACCCTCCTGCTGCGATGTGGGCTCCATGGGAAGGGCGCAGAGGCAAATGCAGAACAGAGCCCTCAGCACAGCTGCCCCGCAGCCCTCCAGGGACACCCAGTGGGTCTGTGGGACAGCCCCAGGCACTGCTGCTGCAATGCCCTTCCAGCCACCAAACTCACTCCCTGTCCCCTTTGCTTTTCATTTTTAATTAATCATCACTCCATGGATTTTGTCCTCCTGGAAGGAAATTTCCATTTGGCTCTCATTCTAGTCTATCTTTAGTGGCAACAGGCAGGCAAACAAACCTCAGTAGTTATTAGGGAATAAACTCCAGGATGTAAGAAGCTTCCAAATGGAAGAACGGACATTCATTAGATCAAATGAAAACCCTCTCTCAGTCAGACGGGATTTAATTAAGTTGATTCTGACAGGGAATTAAGGATCTTTGCTGGGAGCTCTGTTTCTGGTGCTGGGGGCTGTACCGCCAACAGAAGATGCCCTGCCAAGACCCTCCCAAACAGCCATCCCAACCCAGCACTGGTGGGGCACCCCCCGCCCCACAGACCCCACTGAACTGGGGACAGCGGTGTGGATTACACAAATCGTGCTGGGAAACTGCTGCCCACTGCAATGGGAACGTGGAGATCACCAAATCCTGGCCAGAAAACGCGTGGAGGATGGTGAGTACACGTCTGGGCTTCTTTCAGAAGGGGAAAAAGTGAAAATGCAAATTAAGCTCAGCTGTTGGCAGAACACCCTGCAGAAACGAGGCTCAGAACGGGTCGCAAATCAAAAAATAATAATGGAAAAAAAGCCACAGCGCTCTGGGGACATCGAGCTATTACACAGAGTTGTTATTTGGCTGATTTTCACACTTCATTAGCATATGCATAATTTAACAAGGGAACGTGCTGAGGGCTGGCAAGACATAAGAGCCACTTTCTCCAAACATGAACTGCAAATTGGGGCTGCCGCAGTTTGAGGGTTTTTTTAATCACGGCAGAAAAGCAGCAGACACCAATCCCAGGCCCTGGGCAGAAGGGAGCGGCGATCAGGAACTGAGGACCAAAGCACAGACAGACAGACAGACAGCTCGCCCTGCAGCAAGGCTGGGACGGAGCGCAGCACATCCAGCTTCAGATGGCTCTGAGCTGCTTAGAAGCACTCTAAATAGAAATAGATAAATGTAGGTGAAAATTACACGGCCAATCCACGCCTTTCTACCATAAGGAGTGTCTGTGTTCTGCCAGTTAATGAGGGAATCAGTGTTACAGGCTGCGCCAAGTGAACAGCCTATGTCAGTGGGTCTGGCTACTCCGAGGCACAGCTCCTATTTTTTGCAACAGCAGAAAAGCGCTAGGAATAATTTCCCAGCCTGTAATTGTGGGAAGAAGGAACTAAATCTTGTCATGACAACATTTGCATCCAAACTTTTTAAATTAAAAGCAGAATTTCTTGTCAGAATTTCCTCCCAGAGCCGCCCAGCTTCCCATCTCAGCCCAGCCCGGAACTGTGCTCAGCCCCACAGCACAGCAACCTGCCAGCCCTGGGCACACACTGCTGTCCCACTGCAGCCCAGCTCTGCACCAGCACAAACCATCACTCCCGTGCCCCTGGCAGCTGCAGCCACTGCACCGAGTGCTGATTGCACCGTGGGCTGTGCAGCATCACCTCCACTGCTTAATTGCCACAGTAATTAATGAGTTTTCTTTGGTCTGCCAGTCCCTGGGAGCGCTGCTGCCGTAATCACAGGAAGAGAGAAAATCTGACTTGTTGGGAGCTTCCCTGAAAGGGAAACACCAGGGCCAGCCACAGCACACAGAGCCCGAGACCACCACCAGCCCTGCCCACAAAGCAGGCACACTCCTCACTGCCACCCACAGCTCCTGAGGTGCTGCACTGAGCTGAGGGCACAGCTGCGAGCTGCCAGGGGCTAACCAAGGGCAGAGATGAGCCTTTGTGGGGAAATACCAAAACTCTTTTCCTCCTCAGACTGGCAGCAACATTCCCAACAACCATTCCAGTCTGTAATTTCTCCAAATTTTAGCAGATGTTTTGTTCAGGAAACTGCAAGAGGATTTAGGATTTGAACAATGTCATGAGGCCCGGGAGATGTTTCTTTACATGACTAACTGACCGCAGCCATTTGTTTTACAACAGGGATGCTCAATGATCTGTGCACACACATTGATTCAGACCCTGCCTACCGTAGTGGCTGACATCACCCTGGCACACATCACTGGCATCTGAACTCTGACTGCAGGGATGCAGGCTGTGACAGAAGCCCCCATGGCTCTCCAAGATGGGCTGTAAGCTGGGGCAGAGCCAGTCAGCGGGGGAGCCCAAGATCACAACAAGAGGAACCTGACAATTAGGAAAGCAAATTTCACAAGCAAAGCAGGCTTGGTGAAGCCCCACTTTCAGGGCATCCCTAGCACTCCAACTGCTGGCACTATTTTTGCACGCTTCATCTAATGTTTCTGATTTTTTTATGCAATATTTGCTGCAAAGACAGCAGGATGACCTTTCCACTACCCCACAGCTCTGCTGCCTGCACGGCCCATCCAGCCCCGCAGGGCTCAGCCCTCAGCCCCACAGCAGCTCCAGCAGTGCTAACGAGCAAACAGGAGCCCAGGGGATGAGCACCTCCTGGGCAGAATGTAAGGCAAAAGCTGTCTGCTTTAGCAAAGAGTCTCTACATGTAAGTAGTATTTTTCCAGTGCTGTACAGTGAATAAATTGGGGAAGAAAATAATATCCTTGTCGTATCCTAAAGCTCCCTGACATTGTTTACAGCTGAAATACCACTGTACTGAGATGCTGAGCGATAACTGGCATGTGAAACTCATGCTACCTAAAAAGTGAATGTGACAAATACATCTTAACTGTCCAAATTAAGCAGCTGATGGCAATACCTGTCACCATGCAGGTAACTGCGCTGGCTGTGAGCGCTGCATTTTGATTGGTTCAACTTCCAGGAAGGGCAAATGTTAACAGCTCCTTGAAAGGTCATTTTTACTGACTTTTAATGACGGTACGAGAAACTTTATGACTGTGAAAGGACTCCTGGAGTTTCTCCATTGGAAGAAAAGACTTAAACGCTTGGATGGCACTTCGTGTTGTTTTGTTTTGCTGTGCATAAATAATCACGAGTGAGAATACAGTACTTTGAAGTTGAACTTATGAGTACGAGCAAAGCTACAGAGAGGGTAATAAATTATGCAGAACTGTTTGTGCTGAGAATGGCAATGCTTCGAGATGATGCAAATAGGCACTTTCTGAACCTGTTCTAAAAACCCAGAGAAACCTCGGGACCAAACCATATGGCTCAAATCAGCCACCCATAGCCAGCTTAATGTCTCAGCCAGTCAGCAAGGATTTGGGCAATTAGGTTATTAATGTGTTTATGCAAACACAAAGAAAAAGATTTGGGGAAAGCCTCCTTGATTTCTCTCTATCAAACCCATTGAGCAGCACAGAGTGAGAGAATGTCAGTCCAAAATGAATTTAAAGGGAAGGGAGCAGCTGATGCTGTGCCCACAGACAGCAGTGTGCGATGCCCAGGAGAAAAGTACCAACAGAACAGAGCCCCGGCAAACAGTGACCCACTGAGCAGCAAACTCAGCTGCCAGTCCCAGCCCTGCCCTCATCTCTTGCTCCACACACAGCCACAGAGCTCCAGCAGCCCCTCAGGCTGCTGTGCCCACAGCAGTTCGGGTTGGTCTGTGATCAGCTGAGAGCGTGTCTGTGTTCACACAGAGCACCCTGCAAGGGGAGCACAGCAACTGCCCGGTATGTCCTCAGGAGGGGAAGGCAGCTTTGTCACATGGAGCTGCGTTATACTTTGGGTCAATGGGAACAGGCAAAATGATCCCTCGTCTCCTTGAAAGTCTACCAAATCTTTGGAGGAAGTCTGCTGTATCAGTTAAGGTTTATTATTATATATCCTTGGCTCAGGAACAGGAATATTTAATTACACTAATTGCTTCTGGTTGGGGAAGGGAGCCTTTACGCTTGGACAAAGGTGCCTATAAACCACTGTGCTTCTGCAGGTTCGGGCTGCGGGTCAGGTTTTACATGTTCTGAGAAGATTAACTTTACTCCTAGTGAAGAATTTAATTACAGGAAGTGATTAGCCAAGTGCTCCCAGTCAATACAACTGCAGTACAAACTGCTAAGAAGTGTGTGTTTTCTATTACATGGGTAGCCAAAGAATGGCGAAACTGGAGCAGTGCCATTTGGGTTTAAGTGATAGCAGCGAGCCCTGGGTCTCCACAGGAAAATTACAACGTGCTGACTCAAGCAACATTCAGCAGGGCTGGAGAGGGGGAGACCAATAAAAAGGCAGCAGGAGACTGAAACTCCATTTTAAAATACAGAAATAACACCATTTTATAGGCTTCTTGTTTTCTAATTGCAGTACTGCAAAAATCAATGGCTATTGGAAAGTAAAAGAAACGCACACAGTGAACTGCACGGAAGCCCCACTAAGCCATAAACCAATGCTTGAGGTAAATATCAATATTGTTTTCCCCATTTTTTTAAGGGAGATGGGACAAAGAATAGATCCGCTTTATCATTTTTCACTACTGGTTAGGAATTGTACCAGCACATATCCCTGCAATTAAGCAGACTGAACACAGCAGTGCCATTTGGAGGCTGGAAGACTAACAGCACAACAAAAGACAACTCCAAGTCTAACCAGGTACCTCTGCATTCCCACCCTGGAGATAACCGAGTGCAGTGCCTACAACAAGCTGCCTTCCTGCCCGCTGCCATACAGAGATACTTAAATGGCACAGGGGAAGCGCAGCCCATTCCTTGAGGTGGGAATGTCCAGGATGGGCCGCCTGGCAGCATTCTGTGCAGCACAACAGATCGCCCGGCACTCAGCTATGGCAGCTCTGCAAGGACAGCCGAAGGTGAAGCACATCCCAGAACCAATGCCATGTGGGTGTCTGCCACCTGAACGGGACATTAACTTCACGGAATTAAAGTATTTCCCAGCACTCTGTCAAAACAGGATTTTTCCCAACAAACCATTCCCATAAGCTTAATCTAGATGAGCTATTATCATTATCCATTGGGAGCTTCTTCTCACTTAATGAATCCAATCATATTCATATGCTGTCTGGCTAACTTTGCAGAGGCAGCTTGTCGCTGGGTGACAAAGCACCGGCTCCACCAGGCAGCTCCTGGCTTGTGGTCAGAGTGCCCTCCACATCACCGTCACTGCAGACTCCAGTGACCTCACCTGCGCCACCGGCACAAAACAAAGCTCCTGGAAACACAGTAGGTGCAAAAAAAAGCCCCTTGAGACAGGCTTTAAAGCAGAACTGACAATCGCTCCCTTTGCAGGAGATTCAATTGCTGCACATTTATCCAAGCTGAAGAAAAGGGGAGGGTTTGGTGAGCAGTATCCGGCACCTGGGGAAGCAGAGCTAGCAAGGACAACACCATGGTGCATTCCTTTCCTGCCAAGTGCTGCCTGCACCGCCCCATGGGATGGCACTGCCGGGCCATGCGGTCACTGCCTGCAGCCACAGCTCTGCAGCCAGCAGCAGCAGCCGGGGCTGAAAGGGCAGAGGTTTCTTTTCAGGGCTGAGCTGCATTATGAGGAGAAAAAAAGCTGCCTCTTTCTGGCAAACCTGTGTCCACCAGATTTCATCACCTTGTCAATAACTTTGCACATTGTCAGAAACAGATTGCAAGGAAAGAAGGAGGTTTGGTGAGGCAGGAGCTCCGCAGAACAGGGAGGAATTGAGAAACAAAGTGCTGCAGCATGTCGGGATTTGGCTCTGCAGTGGTGCTCTGAACCAGGCCAAGTTTCCTGCCTGGATTCATGAGGAACATTTACAACCAGTTAAGTAACAGCTGCATATCCATCAAACTTGTTGTATTAGTACCTTGAAAACATAAAAGCCATGAAGCAAAGAAGGCAGCTGCAGTGCTCCCTCTGGGAGAAGAACACAGGTGCCAGCCACATCTACTGCGCTGAATGCTCCCTGGTGCCCAGCCCCAGTCAGTGAGCATGGCGTAACCAGCAAGCTTACAAGCTGTGTTAGTGGGAGCCCCGTGGTGGAGGTCAGGGCACTCATATTGAGGAAGACTTTAGCAAATGTTTTCTGCTGCCACAGTGCGGAGGGCTGGGAATGGGCCGTTATGGGAGGTTGGGGCAGAAAAGATCAATAAATATAAAAAAGTCAAACAAGTACAGCTGTGCCCATAATCCCAGCTGGCAGCATCAGGTACAACCCAACCTCTGCATCCACAGCAGGAGGTGGGGCAGGACTGCCAGCACAGGGGGCGAAGGCACCACGAGCATCCCATCCCACAGCCCGACAGCACAAGGATGGCACAACACACCCCAACCACAGGTGGCTCTAGCAGCCCAAAGGGAAGCAGAGCTCTCTCTTAACCAATGGCACAAAGTCTTTAAGAACAGAGCTCCAAATCCCTGCTGGTTTCCAAGGCTGCGTGGGTCCTTGGCAAGTGGAACACACCAGCCGTGAGCACGGCTTGGAGCCATTCCTGGCAGTTTCTCTCTCTCTAAATCCAGCTCAGTACACAGTGCCTCACCTTGCCTCCAAGAGATCCCCATCTCACCCACACCACTCTGCAGCCCCTCAGCTGCCAGCAGCTCTGTGGCACCATGCGCTGCCCCTGTGAGGGGATGGGAGCAGAACAAGCAGGTCTGGGGACAGAATGGGCAAAGACAAGGGCTGGTGTGAGGATGAGGAGAAAGAAATAGGGATTACAATAAAAGGAAAGAGCAAGGAGACTAAAATTAGAAAAGACAGACAAAGGATGAAAGGAGGGAGGAGAAGAGCTGACAGAAGAAGGGCTCAAACTGTGCAGAAAGCTGTGCAAAGAGGTGGCTGCCCATCTCCTCCAGCCTCACTGCCCAGGGCAAGGATCTGCACGGCAGCAGCTCTGCAGCAGGATGAGGACACCCTGCAGGCTCCTGAGCAGCTTAAGGAAGTGTGAAATTCCAGCAAAGGATCTATGAATGATGTATAGAATAATGTCATGGTTCTTTAACTTTAGCAACAGATTTACACGGTTATGGAGGCAGGAGGCAAAATGCAATTTGGGGAATAAAATTAACTGGAGTTCCTGAGACTCCGAGCAGAGCAAAAAATAAACTCAAAATCCCCAGCCATGAACGTATCGCGTTTGCAGCCACCAGCACTAGAAGGGGTTGAGTGCTGCAGTCCCCCACCCGCACTGCCCATAGCCGCACACCCAGCCCACGGGAGGACACACCACGAGAACTGCACCCATCTCACCTGAGCAGGGCTGAATTTACCATAACACAACAATTCACACAGCAGACACACCCCACTCGCCCTCCTGAATGTTTCCAGGGAGAGGCAGTGAATTTTTTCCCTCAGTCAAGAATGGCAAGCTGAATGCTCATGAGTGGTAATTGGAAAGCTGGGTATGCTCAGTTAAGTGCATGGGTACATTAGGTATTAAGTGAAGGCACCAAAAACCACTTTCAGCTGTAAGGGCTGCTAAATTCCCTATCCCTTGAGATAGGAGGGTCTCAGCAATGCTCACGTTTCCTGTCTTTCTGCTTCCCCTTGCAGGTAACATATCCCTATTAGGAAGGGAGATTTGGCTTCTGCTTCCCATACAGAAAACCACTGTGCAGAGAGGGCAAGCTGCACATCAGTTGATTCCAGCTGTTTGAGGAGAAAGGCAATGAGTCCAAACCTCAGTAGCCAATGGCCTCAGACAGCATGGATGAGAGGCAGCCCAACACTTCCCCCATCCCAGTGCCATACAAACCTATGGAACAGTGGGATTGGGAAGCTGAGGTTGTGCATCAGGACCCTGCTTGCTATCGGACAGACAGCACTGCTACCAGCACCACAGCTGGGTCCTGATGGCAGCCATGAGCAGCCGGGGGATGTGCTGGGGGGGTCTGCACTGCAGGGCCCCAGAGAAGCTTCATGTAGAAACCAAGGGCAGCATTTGGCCCTCAGAACCCAACTTAGCAAGCCTAATTGCATTAACTACCACAGCCTACTGCTTCATCTGTAATGAGTTTTAGGATTCAGAAGCTCAGAATTGCATCTGCAGAAGCAGACTTGCAGGATTCAGCTATTAATAGCCCCTGGTACACACTTAGTTCCAGCGGAGGGACGCGAGGGGGAGGAGACAGCCAGATGGAGGTAATGCATTTGGGTGACACAAAGCCAAAAAAAGGCTGATCTGCTTCCCCACCCCTCACACACAGCTCCGCCTTGCAGCAGGGAGCAAACAAAGCATCACACAATTAATTCATAAACATTCTAATTAGAAAGTTCTTACATTAGATCTAATGTCCAAACACAACAAGACTTCACTGTCTCCTCCTAAAGCCATGTAAAGATGAGGTAAGGCTGCAAGCTTCCATCCAGCTCCAAAGAAGCACTGCCAAGGTCTGCCAAAATCAGCACATACCCTGGAAGAGCTCTAATGGATGCACATTCATTTGTACAGCTCAGGCAAGCAGTCTCATCTCCTTTATGAGGTGCTCTGAAATCTGCCAGTGTGAGGCTCTGGGTCAGCACTGGGACCACTGCCACTGTCGGTGCAGCAGAGAGGTGCCCTGGGCACATGGGTGGCAGTGCTGTCCCCGGGTCACCCCTGGCTGAGAGAGTGGCAAAGCCGTGTCCCGGGGAGGCAGACAGCCCCAACCACAAGGTAACCTCTGCGTGGCATTACAGGCAGCACCTCAGGTGGACTCAAGCAGGTCATGCC
Source organism: Gallus gallus (assembly GCF_016699485.2). NCBI lineage: Eukaryota > Metazoa > Chordata > Aves > Galliformes > Phasianidae > Gallus > Gallus gallus. The sequence goes on from NC_052544.1 coordinate 17,534,205, forward strand.
TTGGGTGTTGGCCTTCAGATGCGTTTTTACACAGAAGGAATGCTTCTTTAACATCTGAGAAACGTTTAACAACCTGTTGCTGCACTTCAGCAGTAATTCCTGGCTGCTGGATTTTGAAGCACTCCTCATGAGAGTGTCATATCAGTGTCACACAGCAGTGTGAGATGGGGTCTGTCCCAGCACTGCGGTGCAGGAGCTGCTCTGTGCACAAGGAGTGCACAGCTCTGGGCACCATGCACAGCACAATGCTGCACCCAGCATCAGGCAAGGCTGGCAGAGATGGCTGCTCTGCAGCTTCCCAGGCACACGCACAGCCCTGGCACACCTGCTGGCATCAGCTTGAAGGCTCTTCATTGCCACCATGCCTCGGGTACTCTACTTCCCACCCCTGGGCTGGATTCTGCTCTGGGACGAGAGCACAGCAAATACTAACAGCAGCAGCTCAGAGCATAGGTCAGCACATTTCCCAGCTCAGCACAATGTCTGGGATCCACAGGCATTGCCACAGGGCTGCAACCCAATGCTATGAGACCCAACTGTATTCTGCATGGCCGTGGGCTGGCAACTGCAGGAACCCATAGCCCCGAGATCTGCAGGAGGAGGAGGGGCACCTCCTTCAGAGCATAGCAGAATTCAGCAGCACATCACTGCTTGGAGACTTGCAGATCCCAATTCACTTCAGTCTCTTCTAACATAATGACTTTTTGCAGAAGATAATTGCTGTGGAGATGCTTGCAAGGATTTTGACAGGCCTATGCAATGAGGCTCTGGCTTCTTCCAAAGAAACAAGCAAACAAACCACAGGAACACTGGAATCTGCATTACTTGTATCCCGCAGTTGAGAGTGTTACCCCTGGGCTGATCCGCACAACCAGAGACAATCCCAAGCAGACATTTAGCACACCATTCCTGCTAGCCAGAATTATGCAGTGGGGAACCGGCTACAAAGCAGCATCGCCAATGCTGTTATTATAATTAATGGTCTATCAGACACAATCCAGGCCAAGTTCATCTAGGGACCCCTGAGGAGGGCCCTCAGAAACCTCCTCTCATTCTGCCTGTTCCACCCCAGCACCCAGCAGAGGATCACTGTCCTGGCAGCCAGATGGGCTCAGAGTTCCCACCAGCGCTGCTGAGGTCTCACCTTCAGGGCAGCTGCGAGCATCCTCCCTCCAACAGCCACCACATCCTCTGCTCAGACAACAGGCTTCTGCTACATGCAGGCAGCTGCGGACCGACTGCATCTGATTTCTAAAGCTTTCGTTTCATACTTATCTGCCTGTACACGCTCAGATAACTCATATTAAAAGTCAGCTCCCTTTAGATTTTGGTAGATCTCACGTGAATTACCAGCACATGAAAGCACTTCCTGCTGTAGGTTGTTGGATGATGACTGTCCCCTTCCCCTGCATAACCCAGTTGTCTGGGTAGAACAAAGCCCAACCACTGCCACAAGAGCCGCTTCCCTTCCTCAGAAGGAACAAAATGTGCCTTATTGCTCAGTGCAAAGCGCTCATCCCAGCGTCCAGACAGTTCAGCAGAGCCCCTGCGGCCCCGGTATCATCCCTAGGAACCATCATAGTGTTTCACAGCAGCACATCACAAAGTTCTTCCTTTAAAATGGAAAGACTAAAGAAGAACAATTCTCCGATCTGTTCATAAGGGAGCTGGGAACGTGCACAAGTGGCTGCAGAGGCAGCTGGGCTGTTCACTTCTCTACCATAATTCACAATCCTTGGAACACAGCAACAGCCAACAGTAGACTCCAGCACTACATCACCCCTCAGTACATCTCCTAAGCACCCAGCATCAGAGCAGTGACAAGGACCAGCCTCACCTCAGCTGTTCCCAGGACTCAGTAAGGCTCAGAAGCACAGTGGTGACAGGGGCTCCTCACCCATCTCAGAGACACACCAAGCACCCGGCGCTAAGGACACTGCATCTGGCAGCAATGCTGAAGGGCTCTGAGGAAGCAAAGTTTGTTTTCTCCCTGTTCCACGGAGGATGAGCAACCCATACCTGCACACTGCAGCTCTTACAGCATTTCCTGAAGCCATGCCCTGCAGAGCTGCCACATTCCTGCAGCACCATGCTTAGTGACAGATAGAGGATTCTTCCAGGAGCTACACCATGAACAAGCACTTACTGCTCTGCACCGTATATCTGAGCAAGTTTAATGGCAGCAGCCAGGTGTTAAACAAGTGATAGCTTCCCCCAGACAGCAGTCAGCATCTGGTTCCCATCAGCCTGAGCTCTGGTTGGACACATCCATCAGTGCTCACTGCAGACACAGCAAGGTGGAGGGGACGGCTCCTCTGCACTCTCCTGACCTCTCTCCCCTTCTCACCCAGAAAATATTTACTAAGACTGCAACTGAAGCCACCCATCATGTTTGCTAACATCACTCATCAGCTGCTAACTGCAACAAGGCTGCACAGGAATGAATTGTCAATAGCAGGTACTGACATTTGGCCTAATGCTTGTGTTTGTCAGGCTGCTTTTCAGCAGTCAGATTCCTTTTCCTTTACTCACTGAGCACAACAATGGGAACACAAGGAAATGCCTAATGACAAAGCATGGGGCTGCACTGCTCATTTCAGGAGCAGTGACACAGCCTCATGTGGGCAGGATTGCACCTGGGGATGTGGAGCTCCACTGCTCCAGGCTCAGCAGCAGCACCCAGAGCTGCCCGAAAAAGCACTGGGCTGCAGAGTGCTCCATTAAATAACAGCTGGAACGCATTTGTTATTAATAGATATGTCAATGAGGACTTCTAAATTAAGTATGAAAATGCTAAGATTAAACTTAAAAAAGGAGAAGCAATGGCCTTCAAAAGTCTACAGGACTCTGGAAAATACCACAGTCGGGAACCAATGCACACACAGCTGAGCTCACTGAACTGACACCAAAGCGGTTATTCCACGATGCAGCGCTCCTCCTGCTCCCATGTTTCTTGGGCAGCATCAGTACTTCGTGCAGCCTCCACTCCAGCAATGCTCTCTAAGAAGAGCTGCAGATCTAACCAGGCAGCCAACAGAATTTTTACACTAAACTACAGAATTATATCAAATCCCCTCTGAGGATGTTATCACAGGGTTAACACCCACTCTGGCTTCAGATAATACAGCAGCAGTAAATGGTAACGTGCGTTAAAGAACATGATTGAGATTTTGCTGAGCAGGCTTGGCATCTATAAATCTCAGCTCTCTTAACATTTTAAGTTGTTATTCCAATGACAAAATAGACATGAGGGAGATAACAGTCCTTATCTCCATTAACTTTTTATTGTTATTCAGAGAATACAGACATGGACTGATTCAAGAGTAGGAAAATCACAGCAGTTTGTTCACGTACTCAGAGGGCAGAGATAGTGGTCGTGTTTTATGCCCGCTCTTTGAGCTGAACCACAGGGCAGAGGAGATCAAAGAGGGGGATTAGTTGTCTATTTTGGTTTCTGGTTTCTATTTTCATTACCTTTCCATTCAAAGGACCTGCTTTAGCATGGATTTAGGAGCGATGGTCGGGCGCTCACTGCTGAGCAGCTGACTGCCTTGCACACACACATGGGAGCAAACAGCTCTAAAAAGAAACAAAAAGGCTGCGCAGAAATTCTGCCTGGAAATTGCTCTCTCCTACAGCCCTGAAGCCCAAACTCCTGTGATTCTATTAACCTCCTGGGAGGTTGCAATAAAATGCACCTAACCTACTTGGAGTCTTTCTTTCTTCCCAAGGTATATATTGCACCTCAAAGCACTACAACAACCTTTGCAAGCTGACCCCGAAACAAAGCGAGCTGAAGCTGCAGTGAGGGTTGGTTTGAATGCAGCAGCCTGAAGCAGTAAAAGACTGAAAAGTGACAAAACAGAAAAGCCACAGAAGCCATGCAGCCACCTCCCCAGCTCCCGGATCTCCCATGCTGCTGAGGTTGGCACCCACCCCAGACAGCAGTGGCCATCAGAGCTGCATCCCCTGGCAAATCCACCCACGTTTGCCATGCACTGAAAAGTGACAGAAATACGTCAGGCTGCCCCTCCTCAGCTGCTGTCCATCCCCAGCCCCAACCCGCCCCCAAGCTCTGCAGCCCTGCTCATACTGCACAGAGCCGTGGAACAGAAGGAAGATCAGAGTTTGGTACACCTGTGGGGTTCTGATCATTGTGGGCAAAGTGAAAAATCATCTGAGCCCACTTAATGGCTGGCTGTAAAACAGCAGACCTGACCAGGAATGACACAGGGATCTCAGGGATGACAACAGAGCCCAGGACTTCCTTCAGTCTCCTCCACACTGAAAGAGGTACCACCAATTTGTGTCTGTGCCTCCAGAGCTCCCCAAAGGCCAACAGCACAGCACAAAGGGAAGCAGGGCCATTCTCCATCCCTTCCATGGCTGCAGCCGTGATGGGAAAACAGAATCTTTCAGTCAAAGACCCATCAAAAGTTTGCCCTCGAGAAATTAGGCTTATAATACATAAGGAGAAAAATAACAGCCAGTGCTGGGATGACTGCTCTGAATGGAGATATCGACTCTAATTGTTCAATTACATCTTTCTGGGGAGGACAGCAGGATGCAAGCTGTGAAAAGTGCTTCTGACAATGTACGAACAACATCTCCCATCAGAGATAGGAGCTGCCACATGACTTGTGCCCATTTCACACAGAATTACACTTCTGGGGCACCTGGGAAATCAGACACTGTGGATGGTGCAGACACCACGAGGCACTGACCACCCCCGGGCTGTGTGCTCACCACTGCCTGAACCCTGCAGCGCAGGGGCTCCTGCCAATGAGCAGAATGGCTCCATCCTTCAGCCACGTCCACACCTCCCTGCCCCAGCCTGCACATCGGCCTCCTGCCCCTCCGCACTGCACAGAGTGCTCGAGCAGCCGTGCTTGTGCTCCTGGCCCAGTTCTCCTGCTGCAGGGCCAGGATGCTGCCAACACCTGAAGGCACAGCTCTGGGGAGGAGTGCAGAAGGAGTGTGGGATGCGCAGCCAAGATCCGCAGGGGCACTGGGGGAAGCAGGCATGTGCTGGGTGCTCAGCCTCCAGCTCCAAGCTCCCCCAGCCAGGAGCCCAGCCCGGCGTGGCCCCACGCTCCCTGCGGTACCCATCCCCGTGGCTGCAGCTGGGCTTTGTGCCTGCTCAGCACATCGACATAAGCACTTCCAGCTCCTGGTCGCAGCCACGCAGCCGAGTTGGGGAGGAGCGAGCAGCTGCTATTTTTAACCTGCTTGATCAGCATCCTGCCACGTCAACAGCAGCCTCAGCCCCGCTGCACTGTTGCTCCACTGCCTCACCTCCACACACCTCTCACAGCCTATGCCAGCCCATTTCCAGCACCTCACACAGCCAGACTTCGGTTTTCAAAGGATCTCTTCCCCCAACTCCCCTGGGAGAGGGATGTCTGCTCCAGCCCAGACCCAAAGCCAAGCAGCAGCTGACCATCAGCTTTCATGACCTTGCCCGGTTTCTTCTCACAGACACTGTTCACAGGGATCTAATGACCCACAAGCTGGGAGCTTCCCAGGGAGGTTCCCCTGTAGGTACCTGCTGCTCTGGGGAGGTTTCAGAGGTTTTCCCACTACAGCTCTCACACCACTGTCCCAGCACAGCCCAGGGAGACCACAGCCCCGACATGGCTGCAGGACAGAGCCCGGGGTGTGAGCACTCTGCATCACCGCAGCCACCCCATCAGCAGTGGGCCTGAGTTGCAGCATTACCCGCTCCCAGCACTCCCGGTAATCCAGGATTACAGAGTCCCCAAGCAAATCTATTCTCTCATTAATCCACAGATTAGAGCATCCCAAGTCAGCTTTGACGCGGTACACTAGGAATGGCCAAGTTAGACTCATCCCCTCTGCAGTGACCCCAGGATTAGACAGGAGACATGTCCACAGCCCTGCAGAACAACTGGACTGCGTGCAGGGAGAGGTCGAGGAGCCCTATAATGTCTGTGTATAAATAAAAGCACAAAGGATGGAGTTGTGTAATCAAAGTACTTATGTGATAAAACAACCACTTCAAGGAGGTTCCTGGATTAATCAAATCTCAATCCAGATGATCCCCAGACAGCAATTAACATCATTCATGACAACAAAAATACCTGGTAGCTCTCATCCTGAGCCAGGCACGGGGGAAATGCCTCACTTCCTGCTGCTAAGAGGACTATCCATAGATGGAAAAAAAGTCACTGTCACTGCCACAGAGAGCTCTTAGCAAGTGAACGCTGAAAGTCCAGAGAAACTGAAGTTCAGAGAAACTAAAGATTCACTGAAGCACCAGCCAACACCAGTGCATGGGTGTGCAGGCAGGAGCTGCATCCTCAGCACCTGTCAGAGCCCTGGAGCCACCCCATGCCCCACAGATGTGGCCATGATGGCAGAAAGCAGGGACACTGGTGGGGGTGCAGTCAAAGGCGGCACTGCGGGGTTGGGACAGCACTGGTTGGCCAAGGGCAGGAGCCGGGAGTGGCTGCTAGCAAGGCCAGATATTCTGCACAGCTTCCCAAAGAGCTCTGCTGGAAAGTGAGCGTGCCAGGAAAATGCCAGCCAGTGCCTCTGCCTGGCACTGGGGCAATGGCTGCAGTGCGTACAGCCGGGGCAAACACCACACAGTGCACACTGCAGACCACTCCTCCTGCAGCTCTCTCGTGTCTGCAGCATGGAGGGGAGAACTCTTCCCCTGGAGCAAAGGATCAGACATTTGGGAAGGAAAGGCCTCATAGTATTTCCCTGCGTATCATACCAGGTTGGCAGGAAGACACAGCTCTCCAAGAGCCCTACAGCAGGGCCAAGCTACATGGGCTTTCTGCAGCTGAAGCCCGGGAGTCCCACGGCAGCACAAAAGGTACAGACAGGGAGGACAGGAGGACCCTGTCCCACCAACCAGGCATCTGATGGGAGATGTGCCCCATGGCCATGCACATACACCTCCCAGAGCACAACCCCGGTTCTGCCACTCATCTGGTATCCTGTTGGCTGAGCCCTGATGGCCACAGCTCCCATCCCACCCAAACCACTGAGTGCAAGCTCCTGGGCACCAAGCATAGCAAAGGGTGTCAGCAGCGCTCCTCCTGTCTGGAGGCATTCACCCAACTGCAGCCATGGGAAGGGCTCAGAGAACAGCCAGTTGGGTGGGAGGGCTGCACAACCACAGCTCACAGCCCAGCTGGGGGCTCCAGGAGATGATGCTTTGGGTTGGGCTGCTGGGAACTGCCCAGCTTTGGGGATGGGGGTGTGAGGAGCCCTTCAGCATCTCTAGCAAGCAGATCTGAAAGTGGAAGTTATTCAGATGGTTGGTTTATATTCAGGTAGTCTTCGTTTGTCCTAGTTTTCACTGGGAGCTCAGCAAAATTTTGAATCAAGATGGATTTCTGCAGCAGAAAAAAGGCACACAGTGTTCCACACACACAACACCCACTCTGGGGACACACTGAGGCCCTGGGCCACCAAACCCTGGGCAGGACCCTGGGCTGGACCCCCTGTGGATGTGCACCACATCTCTGCAACTCGATCTTCCCTGGCAGCTAGAGCTGAATTAGCACAATGAGTGCATCTCCTTCATTAGCAATACTTCTGAGAGTCACACAAGAACAAGGCCTTGAGTGTGTGCTTTTGAAATACCATCCTCACCCCATATTTGCATAAAAATACCAGACCTATTTAAGTGACACTTCACTAAACCACATTACACAAGTCTATTTACTTCCTCAGCTGACACACCACAGACACCTCCACTTCCAAAGCAAGTCTTCGCCCTGAGAGCAGGCTCTGGGAGGACTTTTAACAGAAGGCAGGTTATCAACCAGATCATTTTAGGAATATGTTGCTTTCGCATGCAGAAGAAAAATGGAACAACATTTTCTTTCCTATTTTTTTCCTTTCACACCACACCAGCAAGCCCTACCACTTCAGAGCACACACAGCTTTCTCAGGCAGAATAACTACACTTAGAATCAGCAGCAGTGGGTTACGTACAAACATTTCTGTCTAGTTCACGTCTATGGAGAGGATTGGGGTAGTTTTCTAGTACTATTTCCTACACTGCTCTGAAAACATCAGCATACAACTTTGAGAAATTTACCTGGATTACCAGACAGACCAGATCTTATCACTGCAACAGCAGGCTGGAAAATCCCCAGCTCTCCGAGTGCCACCAGCTGACCTCACTGCAGGCGCAGCTCAGCCCTTCATCCCTCCCAGCCAGGTCACAGCAGGGCAGCCACATTCCATCTGTACGTGCTGCCTGCCGCAGTCATGGCAAGCTCATCCTTCCACAGACCACAATGAAGGCTGCCTGCCAGGTGGAAGCACGGAGCTCCCCTGAGCTGTGTGCACTGCCCCACTGGAAGCCCTGTCTCACATCATCCCACAAACACAGAAACGTCCACACCTGTGCTGGCAGAGCCAGGCCAGCACCACAGCCCTGCCCCATGGATTGAGGCACGTGGGGCCAGTACTGGGGCAGGGTGCCAGGAGCCAGCAGCACTGCAGCTTCACTCCACTGCCTCCAGTCCTTGTCAGCTCTGAGTACTTGCATTTCAGTTACACACAAAGAGTGCCGGCTTGCACAGGGTCTTTTCGTGTGGCTCATCAGGTATCCGAAGCTTGTAGTTACTATATTAAGGTGCCATCTTTCCATTAAATAAACCCTCCTTGAGTGATGTCCTGGAGTCATAACATTCCATCAGTCTGGTCCAATGCTATCTTTCTCCACAGCTTTACAAGAATGAACCAATAAGGTGTGGAGTGTTTGGCTGCTAACCAAGCAGCTGATCAGCCTGTCCATGCTCTCTGGCGTGGAGGCTGTTGTCAAAGTTTCCTGTAAGGCATCAATTGTGACGGGAGAACCAATAACTGCTGCAGGGATGGGGCACTGGGTTTTGCCTCAGACCAACTGCATTTTCTTCCTGGGGCAGAAAGCAGGAGGGCTGTGCCAGTGCTGATAAGTGACTGGCTGTGCTCCGGCTGCCCGCTTGCCCTCTGGGCAGGCTGCAGCACCATAGGTGAGCACTTTGCAGCTCGGTGTTCAATCCCTGCACTGAGCGTGGCCTCACTGCCTGCCCTAACCCAGAACCACTACAGGAAATTCATGTCCCAGTACAGCAGTGGCCATGGCACAAGGCTGAGCCAGGACTATGACAGCATTCATGTCTAATAGTTTCGGCATCTCCTCACCTCTGTAATACACAAATCAGAAAGCATGTTTCTTCTTGCAGAGGCTTGTAGGAAAAATAGCCCTGAGACAGCCATTTAATTCCTGTAACAACAATTACACTCATATTTATACTTCCTAACCCTACAAGAATAGCCACTGTCAGAGGCTACTTGGGGAAGCACCTGTACAGTCATAAGATAATGAAGCCTCTTTTGACTCTATGTCCGCCTTGCATCCCCCAAGCCTTCCCACTGAGCACAACAGCCATCAGCAATGCTCACCCTTGCAGGGCAGCAGCAGCGTGAGCGCTTTGTTGCAATCGGGAGCTCCTCTGCTCCACAGCAGCCCCACACGAGCGCTGCTTACTCCCACAGAACGGAACAGGCAGCGGGACGACAAGCCCCGCGCTCACCTGGCCCACGCAGCCGTGCTCTGACACAGCAGCTCCCCGAGGAACGGACACACACCAGTGACGCGCACACATGCTCGCGGATGGCAGCCTGCAGGGAGCGGCTCGCTCCTGCTCAGGCACAAACCCGGCTATAAGCGCTCCTAGCACTGCCCCAGTCCCATCGGCCCCATTTCGGCTCCGTGGTACAGAGGCATCCGCTGCCCTTCCCGAGAATCACAGCGACGTCGGGCAGCTCCGAAGCGCGGCGAGAGAGGCCGGGACTCGCGAGCGCTGCAGCACGCCCAGAGCCTTTGCTACAGTTACGAGCTTCTCCGAGTCGTATACAACTGCGGGAGCAACACGCCAGATTGCGGCTCCGGCTCTTGCGGCATCCGCTGAGGGACAGCCCTGGCTGACACCCGAGAGGATCTCGTGCATCCAAGATGTCAGACCTCATCCGCAACGCCGGATCCGGAGAGGACTGCGGCCGCAGCGGGCGGGCAAGCCGCGATGCTGGTGGAAATCCACCGGGTCCGGCGTTGCTGAGTCACCGGAGCGGGGTAACCGCAGCTCGCACGGCTCTGCGGGGCTCGGCCCGCGCCCCCTCCCGCTCCCCGGCAGCAGCTGTCGCTGCCCGGCGGGACGGCCGCAGTGCCCGGCCCCGGGCGGCCCGAACCGCGCCATGCTCCGGAGAGGTGTCGGGGCGGAGGACAGGAGTGCCGGCGGCGCGAGGGGAAGCGGGAGGACGGCGGGCAGAGGGGATGCTGCCGGGGGGCGGCCCCCACCTGCTGCCGCCACCGCCCCCGGCGCGCTCACCTTCCGTCGCATAGCTGTGGTCTCGCAGGAAACTGCTGTTGATCTTGCGGGTCTCAACGTCCTCCTCCATTGACGGCGGGCTGGCGGGCGCGGGGCGTCAGCAGCCGCAGCCGCGGATCCATCATCCCCCCCCGCGCCCTGCTCCGCGGCGGCCGGCCGCGAAATGCGGCGGCGTGGGGGGAGCGCAGGGGCGGTGGAGCTGCTGGCTCCTCCCATACGGCACCGCACGGCTCCGCGCCGCGCTGCAGGGCGTGCCCCGCTCCGCCCGCCCCGTCGGGTACGGCGCAGCTCGGGCGGGCGGAGCGGCACCGGGATGCTCCTACCGCGGCGGAGCTCTCGCCTGAAGGAGAACCGGGACTGGGAACGCAGACCCGCACATCCCGAACCACAATGCACTGGCGATCTGACCGCAGGCCCCTTTTCTGGCAGAAGAGGAGCCGCAGCGAGTAGAGAGGCGCCCCGAGCCACGGGGCTGGTCACGCCAACAGCGACACGGTGTGCGCCCGGGGCTGCTCCAGCGGAGCTCGCCGTGCCTCAGCTGCGGAAAGCGATCGGTCTGTGGGGCGGTTACGGCTGCGAGGGTCAACGCACGTCGGGGGAGCGGTGACACCACAGGTGAACAGCACAAACACAGGAACTGAGGGTCCTGCATCTCAGGGAACATTTCCAAAAGGACAGGCTGTATTCTGGACGTGGCACTTGGTGCACTCCAAAAGGAAACAATCACTTTTTGGGTGGGTTTTGAAGGGAATAAGCCTTGGCAACGACCGAGCAGCCGGCAGATGCAGAAATACACGAGGGTGATTTCCTCTGACTCTACCTCTGTTACTTGCTGCATGTGAACTCAGAGGTAGAACCCATACATGGTGTCGGTATACAAGACATCCCCAGGAGGGCAGCGATGTGTGCCCTGGGAACCAGCATGAGGGGGCAGGCACTCCTGTATGTCTCACACCAGAGCCACAACTGACCCACAGCTTTCCTTCACCCAATTGCTGCCAAAGGGATATGGGCACATGAACACAGCCTGCATCCTACCTGGGTGCCCACCTCCTGCAGCCCCTCAGCTCCACCACAGAGCACGGTGCCACATCATCACAGCATAACTGTTACTGGGATGGAGGGGAAATATGGGATGCAGAGGGAACAGACAAAGATGCTGGGTGACACTGTAAGATACATCACTGCACTGCAGTTTGATTTCCTCTCCTAACTGTAGTATAATTAGAATCTCATTGGCAAGGTGCAGCATTTCATAGCCAGCAGCATTCTGCTGGGATGGCCCTGCCTCCTGGGGAGATGTTTATTTCAGGGGAGCATGGGAGACAGCTTCTTCTGGTGAGGAAACTGAAGGACTCCATCATGCCCCTTGTGGGCAGGGCAGGGCCATGCCACAGCATGCAGCTGAAGCAGCTCATGGGTCCCCACAGATAAGTGCTACTGCATGGCTAGATATCCTGACCTTGTGAATTCCTGGGTCCTCAGCTGTCTGCCCCCCCACGACCAGTTCTGACATGCTATCACAAGGAGGCTGACAAAAGGCATTGTAAAACTGCACCTGGGAGAACTCTGGAACTTATAGGACCAGGAGCTACTTCTGACCCTGGGAAGGACAACCCACACCTCTGCACTTGTGCTCTTATCCACACCCATTTCCTGTCCACAAAGAGGAGCTAATGGTCCTAACCTCCCACGTAAAAGAGAGAAGGAAAAGAAAGATTACATGCACACATAGACACACACAGGTATCTGATTATCTCTATCTACAGCGTGCTTGCCTGCAGATAGGTACTTGTACTCTTTGAAAGATACAGGAGCAATCTAACTCAAGCAATTTCAACTCCAGAAAAGAAAGATGATAGATTTTTTTTAATAACCAAATGTTCACTTCCTCCCTTCAAGCTTCAGATGGCAGCTCTTGGTCGAAGGGCAGCACCCAGCACCATCACAAGCTCCAGAAATGGTTATGGATATTATTTTTGAAATATAAGCACAAACCAGCAACCTCCTTCCCTTTCTTTCCAGCAGATTCTGCTTTCAGTGTATTTCCACTTCAACATGTGCCAGCTCCTTTCTCCTTTATTAACTAGAAAAAATCTCCTCATTATGCATAATTACAAATTTGTAAGTCCTGCAAAGTTTCTCAATACACTGTAATACATCTGCAAGCCACCTGTTTGTTATGCAATGTGCATAGGAGCTGCATCATGAAATCCATTTACTCTCAGCTTTTTAAAACCCAGGAAAGAGCCTCGACAATATCTAAAAGCATTTGCTGTCCTAAGCAGGAACCCATTTGCAGATTAAATTTGCCAAAGGTCAGCTTGGAGCTGTCACTGCTTCCCAAACTCCCAGGTGTCTCCACACTCTGTACTTTGACATCTCTTGAAGAGCCAGGGTGCTTTCCACTCCACTGATTTTGCTTCAATTAGAATAGGCTCTGTGTATAGGTTTCTGCAGGACCTATGCAGTGTATTAATAATTACTGAATCAAGCCTGATTTCATTCTCAGCATGAAGCTTGCATGAAAAGCTTCCTTCATCAAATCTGTTTTTTACCTTCACATCCATGAGCATTAATCTGTTTTCCTAATTACTGGTATGTGTTAGAAAAGTAACTTTTCTTTTTTTAACAGTTTAGTATATTATTAGGTAACTTTCCTTTTGAACCTTGAAGGTCTCTCTCTATTACCTTAGCTCATGCCACAAGACGTTGTTCACAACCCATGGAGCCCACGGATTTTGGGGAAGACCTGGGAAAGGTACCACTTGCACTGCCCACCAAAAACTCATTCCAGCCCATGGAAGGACGTGCACTGCAGGTGAATGTGCTCCAGGTGAGTGCCTCATGTGGGCTCTTCCCTCTCCATCTGCAGTCCCAGCACGGGATGGCCCTGTGGGCACAGGACAGCATGTGAGTCCCACTGCTGTTATGGGCATTGCAAAGCTTCCCACAAATCCCCCATGTGGTGCTCCAAAACTGCATCCTCGTGTTTCTCATGCAGTGCACCAAAAAAAGACAACCGTGAACCTTAATTTTGCATGACTTAAACCAAGACAATGAAATCTGGGAAGTGAAGCTGAACACCAAGGACAAGTAGCACATCTCCTCTCCATGAGTAACTCAGGGTCAGGACCCTCAAGGCAGAAAAGGAAAGAAACAGTTCATTGAATGCAAAGTAGGCAGAGACTTCTGTGTCCCAAAGGGAATGCGACAAACTGATCTGCTTTGCTTCCACCCCTGCTGCATGCTATTGCTGGTGCTCTCTGGTAGCAGTGCAGCAGGAACGAGCCCTGTCACAGCTGGCCCTGGCTCAGAGATTACCTGCTCTTGATGTTTTTTCTCCTGCCTTGAATTAAACTGGGCAGCTTTTGTGACATTTTAGCAGGCCTTTCTTCTTTTTACACTCTTCCTGCTGAGTATTTTATGTCAGGTTCTGAAAAGAGCCTCCTCTGGCCCAGTTCACTACTTTTATCCTCTTTTCAAGCAGCCTCACTCAATGCCCACTGTCAGTGTTTCTCCTACCTGTATTTTTACCTCGCCAAAACTTTGCTCACCTGCCCAATGTACTCCTTGGTAGTACAAACACTTCTTTAAATGCTTTGTGCCCACTACTCCAGTTAAATGCACGTTATGGAACTTAAATGTCTTAAGCCCTCCATCTCTTTTCACTTTCAGAGGCCACAACTCATTTGAAATATCCTCTCCCTCTGATGTCACGCAGTGCACTCCTATACTCTCCATCCTGAGTGACACTTTGTGACAACAGATACCTTAAATACAACAGAGCTGATCCAGAGGATACCACAACCACTGCAGCAGTGCCCATCATAACAATTGCCACTTTCTATAGGGAACAGGGTCTTTCTCCCTTTACACATACAACAATAGCTACAACTGAGCTAGCGCAACTCCTTTTTTCAGTGCAAAACTGCTCTCTATTTTCTTCTGTATTGCCAGAACTGCATGTGTAAGCATATGTGTGGCTGTGTATGCCACACGTGGGAAGGTGATATTAGCAGAGAGCTCAATATGCACAAGACCAGAGCCAGGTTCCTCCATTTAATCAAGAGCAATCATTAAATCACAGCATCTTTTACCTCAGCAGAACTATTTGGAAGAGTTCTTCGTGATTTGGAAACATCTTTGCTGCTAAAAGATCCAGGCCTCACAGTTTGTTCTCTTTGCTTCTGAAAGCTGTGAGATCTGAAGACTTTGGCAATTATCAGGCTTAAATATTAATTTAGTTCAGACTGGGTTCATGCCCCATTAAAATCAGACACAAAGAAATGATGTCAGGTATTTTCTTTGTATTATCTCATCACGTACTTTGGATACACCTTTCATTTTTTCCATCATTTTTATCTTTTTCTTAGTTGAGGGACAATCACCACTTCCTTTGGGAACTGTCTTTTATTCTAGCACGTGAGCTGATCTGGCATATACTCATATATATACTGCCTTAGGGTTCTCTGCTTAGCTCTTGTCATAGTTCATTTTCCATTTCCTTGGGTCATTCTTAGCTAGCATCAGGATCTCCCTGAGGAGCTGGTCTTCTTCTGACTGTAAAAAGGGTTGTGTGGTTGACCTTATCCCTAATGGACATGGAACCATCTTATGTTTTTCAGTGATGCACCAAAAGCACAGGTACAGTTACTTGTAAAGTCTGTCTTACTCCACATGTATACATGCTATTTATACACATATATGTATGCACATATATTATGAATTGAAAAGGTAACTAAGCAGGTAGAAATAACAATTGAATACATTTAAATCAGAAAAAGATATGCTATTGGTGTGTCCCAAAGAGTGGACCTGGATCACCTGCTGATTATTCCATAGCAATCTGCTATGTATTTCTGCACCTGCAACACCTGCTGTTCTGCTGAGAAGGGCAAAGACCAGCAGGCAACGCAGTGAGCAGCATGGCAGCTTTGTGGCTCTCACAGCCCAGCACAGGTTGCCAGCAATCAGCCTGCTTGGCTGTGCATACCCACCCATTCCTTCCAGCCTGAGTTGTGCAGACAGGGGCAAATCCCACCACCGAGAGCCCTGCAGTGCTATGGCCCATCCAGGCGGACGCAGCCCATTTTCACAGCCACTTGACCCACTGTCATTTAGCTCCCTGTAGCGAACTGCTTCCCTTAGCAGTGTTCTGGCTCCCACCACACCCCGCAGGCAGGCGATGGGCCTGATGCTGACCTTGCCTGTGTCAGTGACACACGGCAGAAATGCTCCCCTGGCTGTCAGTGTACGATAGGAACTGCACTGCCCGCCGGGACATTCTGTACCCATGGGATCAAAGACTGTTCCTCGGTTTTCTACAGAGGAGTTTGATTTCAAATGCAGCTTTTTAAAAGCCAGAATGTGTTTCCTTTTATCCAACCACTCCTGATAATGCAACAGATCCCCTATGAAACTGCAGTGCAAACAAAGCACTTCCAGGGGAGACTTGTAACAAACTGCAGCTTCTATTACTCTACAGATAATCTCACCACACGAACACATTTTTCTCTGTATTATTTCTTTTGGACTCCATGACCTTGTAGGTCCTTTCCAACCTTGTGATTCTATACAACACTCCCAAAATGGAATGAGACTTTTTTTTTTTTGAGGATCCAGGACTTCAGCGTTCCTTAAAGGATATAGTATGAACTC
This sequence comes from Gallus gallus, assembly GCF_016699485.2. Lineage (NCBI taxonomy): Eukaryota > Metazoa > Chordata > Aves > Galliformes > Phasianidae > Gallus > Gallus gallus. Next base: position 17,550,227 of record NC_052544.1, read on the forward strand.
ATCACATGTTCCTTCCATCAGAGATATAATTAGCTTAAATAATTACTGAGTAAATAGGATTTGCCATGTCTGAAGATTAAGGCCACTTGCTATAGCATCAGTGTACCAGAACTCACTGAGAGCAGCTCATGCTAAGGAATAAGCTTCTGCTTGAGAGCAGTGCTACAGTGCTGTTGTAGTTGAGCAGTGCTGTTGTTGGCTTTTTGTCTGTCTTAACTTCCCATACACTCTACCAAAAATGACAGCGGGATGACAGAAATTGATTTGTGTTGGTTGGATACCCAGGTCTGAGATGGGGTAGAAAGGATGAAAGATGATACTGGAGCACTGTTCATCAGGTAGCCATTACTGGAAGTCTAAGGCCAAATAACTAAATCTAGTGAGCACAGGGTGGAAAAATAAGGGCAACATTTTCTTTGCCACATTTCCCTATTGATTTATTTTCAGTTGGTGAAGAAAAACCATATTGCTAATTCCAACATATTATGCAGCAATATAAATATGAGAATGTTTTAGATTCGGTCACTGTATAGAAGAACGTGTGAATTTGCATGTGCATTTGAGCAAAACAAATACTGAGAAATTATACTGGAGATCCTTTGCTTATCCTCCCAGTGGAAGCATGCTTCAGCTTTGTGTGCCCTTCATCCACTGCTCGTGGGATGCAATGAGTGCAGGCTGATTTCTCACAGGAACTTTGTGGACCAGATGCTGCTGGTGTCCATCTCCGTGTGAGCAGCCCTCCAATAGCAGCCTCCTTCCTCCACCATTCACCACTGTCCTACTTTAAGAAGTCTGGTCACGGAGCCAAGGGTGAAAAAATTCCACGGTGCAAAGATGACAGTCACACACTTCAACAGTGAAGGAAACCGGAAAGCTACCAAACAACTGATAGTCTGTAACCTGGTTATCCATCAGCTGCCTGATCAGGAGCAGCACAGAGGAGAAAATGGGGTTAGTTTGACCCCAGAGAAAAGCTGAGTTTGTCAGGCAGTGTATTTCCACACAGCACTCAGCAGCTTCCCCTCACATCCCAGATGAAACACCGTCAGCATGACTATTTATTTCTATTTAAACAGCATTAAATACATGAGATTTTGCATGGTTCCAAAGGTGGATTTTATTTGAAGGGACGTATGCTAATACAGAGCACCAGCACATCTGTCATTTTGAATCATATATCCTAAACTGCGATTACTCCACTGCCTTCATTTCATTTGAATGTGGACGGCACCCAAAAGTAATGAAAGCACAGCATGAATTTAAGCAGTGCTACCCACATCTTAAAACACAAGCACAGCCAGTTTTACAACACTGCAAACCTTTGCATTAGGATTATTACATAGAGATCATTCTGCTTGTCTTCAAATGTCATCTAGCAGCAGAACTGAGTGGAACACTCGGATACAGCTTAGCCATCCTTATAAAACTGAAAGCACGCGGACTAATCAGCCAGACAGGATTAATTCCCCAAAGAAAACAATATTGCACGTCTGGCCGAGCAGCAGTTCTGACCTGCATTGGGATTAGTTTGCTCTGCAGTCATCGAAGGATGGCTGCCCAACCGTCCTGGTGGAAAGCTCAGCACTGGGTAAGGCAAAATAAAACAACTGTTGGCTGCAACACTGAAAGCCAGACAACGCAGGGAGCCCGGATCAGCCACCTGCAGGCAGGTCTCCTCCTGTTCTGCCATTCACAGCAGTCTGCACATTTTTAGTGACCCTCCACAGAGCAGCAGACGCACACCACGCTCCCTCCTGCTCACAGCCACTTCTTTCCCCACAGCTGACCCGACAGAAAGACACAAAGTCTGCAGGCAACAAAAACAAGTTTGAGATCCATTTGGGTGCTGGAAAGCAATCCCAGCCTCACTCATGCTTCATTTCGTGTGGAATGTATTTTAAGCACAAAACTATTTTGGTATGGGAAAAATCAACAAGTCATCATAACATACTCTGATTCATCCTCTTCTCTGGTACTGTAAAAGCCACGTTGTCCTACAGGAATGGCAGTGCTGTCACAGGAGATGACAGCTGTTGTGTTTGGTGTGCACGTGAATTTCCTGCCACAACACGGCTGGGTAAAGGGAGCAGGAATGGAATGCACTTGAAAGGAAAGCAGTTCCACGTCACACCTACACATGCATCTCATCGTAATCTCCTCTAAAACGAAGCCCTGCAGATAATAATCTCTCAGCTTAAATTATGTTCAGATTTGAAGTGTCTGTGTATTAATGGAAGGCCAAGAAATGTTATGCTTTTCCTGTTCAACATTGCTCACAAGAATGTGCTGCTGGGTTTGGATGGCGGTGCTCCTTCTCCATGACTCAGAGCCACAGAGAGGGAGCAGCAGTGACAGAGTCAGCAAATTCGGCAGCCCGTGGCTCTTGTTTACACCCAATTTCTACTTTTGGAAGCCTCCAGGAGGAAAGACAGGATGTGAATGTTGTATAATGATATAAATGCAATGAAAGAACATCACAGAGACAGGATACAGATAGAGAATGCTTTAGGACACTGGCCAGGTCTGTGCTGTCCATTCAGAGAGGCCACATTTTAACAAAAAACAGTGACTGTGCTTCTAGATAATAATGACAAAGAGTACCCTGGGAACAACAAGAAGGGCACCATGGGGACCATTGGAAGTCTGCACAGTTCCTCAAAACATTAAGAACACTGTAGAACTAATATTTGTTTGCCACTGGTATTTACACCTAATCTGCCTCGTCATTCGGAAAAACAAACCTGAAAACCTGTTAATTAATAAAAGATATCACGTCTTATTACCGTTTGTACAGTAATTACAGAAACCACAAATCCATCTGTTAAGTAGTCAGCAAACAAGACAAATGACTGTGTTATGTTAAACAGATTATAAAATGCCTCGGGGAAGGAATCTAATAGCCCTGACCAAGCCGTGAACCAGCAGCCTACTCCACCGCACGGGTTACACACGAGCACAGATGTGTGTGTGTGATCTCACACACTGCCATTCTCAGAGGCATTTCCTGCACTGCACACACTAACAGTATGAGCAATGAGGTCGGTATGATGGTACGTGCAAAAGGGTCTACGCTGAAACGTGATGATGTGATCATTAAGATTTTATTGTCCCACAGAAAAATTACTTCCTAAAACAGACAGCTATCTCCACCAAGATGAAACTGAAACAATATGCAAAGTAGCATTAAATCTAATTGCCCAATCCATATGGGAATGCAGTTACTTTAATCCAATTTAACAAACAAAATAGATTCTATTCTTGTCATGTTTCTTAATGATTTCTGAACATTTAAAGGAAGAAACACTCTTTCATGGGGAGTAATTGATTCATTGGTATGTTTTGTGGGCGCTCAGCACAGTACAAAGGCACCAAAACACTGAGCATCTTACTCTCCACATCTTGGACACTGTGCCAGTTTCCCCATGACATGACTACTCACCTAAAACAATAACCACACTAGCTAAAGAAGAAAGGCATTGGTGTATTTCAGATGGTTATCCTGATTTCACATACATCAGAGACTCATTCAGCCTGGCCTGTAGCAGTACACACCAGTACTGCTGCAGAAAGATGCCCTGAGATCAGCGAATACACACTCAGCTCCTCCCAAGCAAAGCACAGCTGTTAGCTCCTATGGTGTTGGTCTGCCACGTGCCTGTCCCAAACACACGCTGTGCTTCACCTCCCGTAGCCCTCCCGCTCCAACTCCCCACACCTGATCAAAGACCTCAAGCTAACTGCAGCCTATTTTATATCTACCCACACAGCCTCTCTGCTAAGATCTGTTAGCAGACGTTACAGTGCTTAATTTTCCCAACACTCACATTTATGAGAATGAAGTGTCAGGGGTGTGACAGCAACACCTTCCTCACTCCTGCCCTCAAATAACGCATCAGAAAAACGTGGCCACGACATCCCATCCAAAGTTCTTTCCACAGCCATCTCAGTCACACACGTCACATTTCGTCAGGAGCAGAGCTGCCCTTGGAAAGCACCAGGGGAGCAGCTGTCTGTGTGCAGGCAGCAACCCGAGCTCAGCAGTGATGTTGTGGACATGCAGCACCTGCTCCAGCCCAGCAGGAAGCCACGTGTGGTGTGGAGAATGCTGCCCCAAAACCACGCGGGATGGGGAGCCCCTCCCCTGCCATTCTCCTAACCGTTCCTGGGAATATGCTTTAAGTATTCCGTTCCAGACTACAGCAATAAAGGGAGAAAGAAAAACAAATATAGCAGTAGAACAGCTCAGCATTTGGATACAAAACGCATCCACAACAGAGGCACCAGGACCTGACCTCATCCCTGTTTGCGCTTGATTTTCTATCCTCTGGCTTCTTAATGCATAATGCCTTCACAAAGACGTGCAGATTAATTAGGTAATGTTTTAAAAGCCTTTTTGATGCCATTTAGTGCTAAGTGTCTTCATTATGCAGGTGGGCAGAGCAGCTGGAATAGGCACAAGGGGGAGATATTTGTGGCAGAGATCAGACAGTGCGGTGGAAGAATCAGGCTGGATTGCAGAGCTCAGCAACGTGGGAACAGATCCTCAGTGAACAAACTGGTAAGGACTGAGTCCTGCGAGCCACGGAGCATCCGCTGCTCCCTCCCTGCACAGCCAGTGAGGTCACAGGCATTCCACAGACACAACCATGATGTTCAGTGCTCATAGGAATGCAAGCCATAAGAAACAGAGCAATCCACACCAAAAATCACACACGGTTGTGCATACCTACGCTGAAGAACATCTGATGGGACAGAGACCCAGGAGTCCCATCTCACGTCCATTCCCACGCAGCACTGCATCCCACTTGGTATAGCCATGTGTGTTTGCACCCCTCTCCCCTGCACAGCTGCAGCCCTCTGTGCAGACTCAGGTCACCTCAGTCCCATGTGGAGGACATCTCTCCTTACACACAGACCCAGCTTGGCAGCAGCAGGACATTGGGCACAGAGCTCCCTCCCTGGAAGCCAGACTCTCACATCCCTCCGGGCACCACAACAGCCATCTCCCTGTGCCCACATCACATAGAGTTGGTGTCTCTCACACCTCCAGCTCCCAGTGAAGTCCAGCAGAGCAGGAGCAGAAGAAACAGAAGAGAGTAGGTCTGATGGCCACACATGTAAATACTCAGTGTGGTCTTACGAGCTCCATTTCCTGAAGAAACTGAGCTTAAAAAGTCACATTATTCTGCAACAACGTGTAGAAAGAAAAAGCAAAAAGCATCACTGGAAATGGCTCTGCATGACGACAAGAACTGATGATGAAGCACACAGGAACTTGTAAGAGCTCACTGAGATCAGTGATTAATTCTGTTGCTGAGACAAGAGATGGCCTACAACCACAGCCAGCTGAGCACTCCCAAATCTTCTGCTGCAAAAGGAGAATGAAATAAAGAGTACTGAACTGTGTACTGGAAAACACTACTGAGAGCCTCAAACTTGCATTTGAAAGGAATTGCTGATTGTGAATATATCCACCATATGGCCTTACAAGCTGATAAAGCACTTATTTCCCAAATATAGCAAGATCAGCCTACAATGGCCTGCTTTTCTTTTATCATCCACATTAGGAAATCATTCATAGTATCAACTACAGTTTTTCAGACTGCTATCAAATAGTCAGTAGCCTCTCACAAGAACAGTGTTATGTGCACTGTAATTGCACCAGCACATCCTCACCGTGATGTCAAAACACTTAAGGAATTTGAGACTTATTTTGTGACTTTGCTTCAGCAAATTTGCCTTTGGAAAAAGAGAAAGGTTAAATCTCAGACTACTGTTTCTGTGAGTGTTCTCACTCAGTCAATACACTGGGGCTTATGGCTCCTCTTGCACACCAACACAGTAATTCATAACATTCCCAGCTGGGTTCAGTGCAGAGGGCACACAAAAACCAAGCAGCTGCAGGCTGTCACTGGGCATTCACCATCCAGCCCCATCAGCCCCAGGCAGCAGCTCAGCATCTCCAGGTCTCACCAGGGTCACTGTGGGGAGCACTGCAGGGCTGCCGGGCAGGGCAGGTCCTGCAACAGTGCATGGGGCCAAGCTGTTGTGGTGTGAACAGAAGCAAGTTCCCTGCTTGCTCCTCACATCCTGCCGGCCCCAAAAGCACTAAGCTACATCTCAATGCACAGGAGGAGGAAGTGGGTCTGCTCGGGGGCAATGCTTCCCAGCCAGCTGCTGCTCCTCCTGACTGCGCAGCCTCAGTCAGGTCTGTTCAGAGCAGGAGGATGACAGAAGGGTACCTTAGTGCCAATTTAAGGACTAACTAAATATAGATGAAAGGAACACCAGCAAGCTACAGCTGAACCCATCTGTAGTGGCATAATGGAAACAATTCTGGAGCCCTGGAAATGTGCTCTTAAGTGTGCTCCTTTGTGCTGCTGAAGCTGGTTTGACATGCAGAATTGCAGGAAGCCTTAGCACTGGGCAGCCGGGAAAGCAGTGATTGCGCTGGGATTTCTGATTAGAACCAGAGCAGGAAGGGGAGTGAAACCCCAACACAAACAAGGGAAGATGAGAAATCACTTCTAAAACCCCCTGATGATAGGGTGGCATATCTGCAATTAAAAGTGTCTTTGATATAAACAAACAGCCAACCTGAGCAGCACTATCTGTGGCTGACGGAGGACGCAGTTCTGCTGCCTGCAGGCACTCAGGATGACCCATCAGTGCGGAAGGGCTGCAGAGCTCAGCAGGGACGCAGTGCAGCTCAGCCCTGTGGTTCAGATGCTGCTGCCCAGCACTTGACAGCCCCATCAGACGTATCACAGGCTGTGGCCCCATGGGCCTCATGTCTGCTGCTGCAGCCTCCTGACATTACACGTCCAGGAGGGCTCTGAGGGAAGGGGCAGCTTTCCCACAGACAGCACAGCCAGAACTTGTCCATGACAACTGCTGTGTGTTTCTGTGCTTCTGACACCAAATGCATGCAGGCTATTTTACCTGAAGACAGCCCCATTCAGTCACCATTACACCTCTGGTCCAAGCACTTCCCTGCAGGTGCTTTGCAGCAATTTTTAACATCACCCCAGCAAGTTCCTGTGCTGCTGTAAAACCCATGACTTCGTAGTATGTCAGTGCTTAGACTCACAGGAGAGCTGTCTGCCATCCCAGAGCCCAAAGATTTCACTTTATTTACAAAAATAAACAAGGAAACAATAATAAAAACCATGAGAGAATGTATCCTCCCAACCTGGAAACAAAGCTTCAGGAGAAGGCCTATGAAACACCCTTAATAAGCAGCTTAGGTAAACAGTGTGCAACTGTAATAACCACCTCTCCTGGCAGCACTAATCCTAGAGCCATCCTTTCCATCTTGTTTTAATTAAACTCAAAAAACATACAGACTCAGACTGGGAGCAGACGTCGGGCAGGAGATCATTTGCAGTAACGAATACTGCAGTCGGGATTTCCCAGCTTTCAGCCTTCCCTTACAGCAAAGACAGCAGGTTGCTAACACGCAAAACTTCATACAGCCTGGTCCAGGTATACTTCACCTGAGATCTACAGCCCCAGCAGCACCTCACTGACACCCAACCACATCCAGGCAAAGAGAGCCCCAGAGCCTCATGAGGGTGAGGGACTGTCCTCAACTCATCCAAAGGGAACCAAAGGCAAAACGTGAGCAACCTCCTCTGTGTTCATCCAGACAGCTCTTCTGAGCCCCAGTAGGATATGGAGATTAATTCCTTCCTGATAGCAGCTCAGTATCACACCAATGAGAATTTAAAACCAAACTCAATCCGAACTCCACCCAACAGCTTTGAGAGAACACAAATAAGGTCATGCTTTACTTTGGGAAATCAGTGCCTATAACACACTTCTGTAGCAATAAGATGATCTCCAGCTCAGCCCTCACATAAGCCTAGAATTTACTGCCTTTTATTTTTCAAATAAAAGAATAGTATCACTTCAGGGGAGTTTTATCATTTATGGCTGTAAGCTTACAGTAGTGTAAGAGCTCTCTCGTCTCAACATTAAAGTGTTCAGATCTCATTTACACATACAAATCACCTTTATGTTGCACTAAAGTTTAGAAGTGTCACTGGCTTGACTTAAAAAAAAAAAATCAGCTTCAACTGAAGAAAGCATTGGCTGTGGCTCAGACCTCTGTCCTCATTCACGTTGGTGTTCAGTGCCTGCAATGAGCTCCCAAACCAAAACTCAGCACGTGCTCCGCAATGGGAGCTGCTGTCAGCAGGGTGCAGCCGTGATGTCAGCTCAGCACAAGGGACACAGGCAGAGGATCTTCCCCAGCAAAGGAGCAATGATTACCCACAGGCAGTCAGCAGAGTTGCACACACACAAGACGTGGCACGGATCCATGGGAGTCCTGATGGGACCCTCGGGGACAGCTGGGAGGATCTGCTGTGGGTGGCTGAGGAACACAGTGGCAGCACCCTGGGGCTGTTGGTGGCTGCAGAAGGATGCTAACCCCGGTGCCAGCACTACACAGCTGGCAAACCACCTCCCGTAGCACCACCCCACACCAATCACAGCCAGTACAGCATCCCAGCCTCACACAGCTGCACCTGGGCTCCTCCCAGGGGTGAGATAACAGAAGACAATGTTTAGTTTTCCCCAGTGTCTATCTTTTGTTGTTACAGCCTCCTGGGCCCACAGCATGACGTAACCTAGAAGAAATGGGAACCACTTAGAAACACACAAAGGTGAGCCCCTTTTCAGTGTGCAGGAGGATGCTGAGGGGCAGCCGGACACAAACCCAGTACTGTGCAAAGCAGGGGGGCTCTGCTGCCCACACCCACCCCCCACCACTGCAGTGCCGTCCCACAGCCCAGTGCCAGGCACCAGTGTTACACCACCCCCAGGGGGCACGAAAAGCTTGAGTGTTGGATCAGATGAAGCACAGAGAAATCATTCCAAGCGCATTTTTTCCTCTCATCTTTGACTCTCTGCCCCTTAAAAGACAAAATTCTATGTTAAGGAGAGACTTCAAGTTGAGTTCCTAATGGCACCCTAACATCTGTCAGTACCTTGTGCACTTTGCCACACTGAAAGTGCTCTGAGAGCATCACCATTCAGACAGAAACGTATCTGACTGCTTTCTATGGCAACAAAAACACAGAGAGAATATAACTGCAACTATAAATCTCTGTGTTTCTGCAACAGCTGAAATCTTTTATGAATTCTCAAAGGTGATACAGAACAAAATAAAAACCTGTAAGAATATATATGAATAATGAAAATGTTTTTGTTTTCCTAAGAGGCCTTTGAAAGGACAAAGGAAAACACAAAGCAAATGCAACTGCCACAGCCAAGGAAAGATATTTTCAACTCCTGAGTTACCAGCACAAGAATGCGGGTGCAGCACTCATCCCTGATGGAATGAACGCATCCGTGTTTACCACCAATACGCCTGAACACCAATAACTGAACCTGGCAGCCCCAGACTGGGGCACCATGCCAGCCTGCGAGCAGCACACTGCTATCAGAGCTCCCCATCACCTCCCGTGTGGGCAGAGTTTGTTATTCCTTGTACAGAAGGATCCAGACAGGGGCCTGCTGCTTCCCTGCTCTCCCACTGCAGCTCATTTCCACGTCTGGCACTCAGCAGGAACTGCTGCTGACACATCCAGAAGGGCCGGACTGTTTCAACTCCACAGGAGTGAAGACAAGCAAATAAACAGAATTTGATGCAGAAGAAACAAAGCCTTAAGCTCACTGGGAGGAGAAACAGTCTTCACATACCATATTTCATTTGGATGCTATGCCTAATATTTCAGATACAGGACCACCTCACCCCCCCCCCATAAGAAACAATCCATATCTTTATGACTGCACAAAACTAACTCCATTTACTCTTATGGAAATAACAAACCAGGCAGATGCCTGCGCATGGAAGGATGCAGTGAGATTACAGGGAGGGTGATGTTCTTCACCAAACAGCAGGGGCTGATACAACCTTTAATCCAAGAAGTTGAAGAACAGCTAAATCAGGGAATGCAACTACTGTAGAAAGCTGCATCTCAACTTAGTATTCTCCTCCATTCTCCTGGGCAGCCTGGACTAGTATTAAACATGGAGGTTGGTGGCCCTGCCTTTAGCAGGGAGTTTGGAGCTTCACAATCCTTGAGGTCCCTTCCAACATGGGCCATTCTGTGATTCCATTGCCATTAAACTAATGGCCTCCCTAATTAGAGACTACTAGTCACACCATCAGCATTTGCACACATACACACCACTGTGCCTATAGAGCACACACCATCCTGCAGTATTAGCACTGCTTCAAGTGTAATTTGTGTGTTCTTCTCCAGGGCAATTCAGGGCAGCTGAGGAGCTCCCACCTGCTGCTGCCCCACCACTCACCAGAAAAATAGACACTTGTGGTACGCAGGGTGCTGGCAAAACCGATACACTGATGCTAAAGCGTGAGGCACACGGTAACACCTCCAGAAATGAACCGAAGGACAATCGACTCCCCTGCACTCCCTGCAGCCATGGCTGTGGCGCTGCCATGAGGCACCCAGCACCGGCTCCGCACGGTCACAGCACGGAGGCGGCGCGGAGGTCGCTGTTTGGCACTGGTCAGACTGCCACCCTCCGGCGCTTCTCTTTAACTGATGGTTTAACGCCTGCGATCACTTTCAGCACTTCCAACAGCCACGACAAGAACGGTCCTCCGCTTTGGGCTTACTGCCTCCCGTATCAAGTCAGCATCTCCCACCATCTTAATAGGGCACCACGCTTAGCAAAGGGCACCGCTGGAGCGCCCTCCTGCCGTCACTGCAGGGGAAGCTGCTGTCCGCAGCACGCGAGGAAATAATTGCTTTTATTTCTCATATGCATTAATCAAAAATGCTCCAACTGCCAAAATCTGAGCACAGAGCTGCCCCCGAGGCAAAAAGGTCCATTTTAAGGTGCCTTTGGTAGAGCTGTGGTGTTAAAGATCCCCTAAAATGCTCACCCTCGAGCTTAAGCCTTAACATCAGCTCAAACGTAAGTGAAGAAACCTTACGGCCTTCAGGGTGACCTCCAGGAAGGCAGAGCTTCGACGAAAACAAAGTTACAGTTACCTCGGGACCCAACACACAGACACTGCTGTGCTATTTTGTAGCCTTGCTGGGACAACTCATCTGGGAATTAAAACTTAACTTTAAGGGAAAGTCACATTTTGGCCTCTCGATGGCTGAAAATAGCAGGCATTAAGAAGTTCAGGAAATTGTCCACTTAGATACTAGTTTCATTACTTGTATACTTTTCTTTCACTAAAACAGTATTTAACCTCATGCTAAACATCAGCTCCATTAAGCACACCTATTGCTGGGGGTGTGCTTATTGTTTACCTTGCCATAGAGAACTGTACTGATCAGACATTGGACAACATAAGCATCTGACATTAAGGAGCTGAAGAGGAAGGTGCTCCTAAAGCAGCAGACAGATTCTTATTAAAGCCATCCCAACAAACGAGGCAAGTCAGCGCCGGACTCCTCATCCGGAGCTCGTGCTGCACAGCCTTTTGTAGCTCTACCTTTGTCCAACAGCGACACTGAACAGACCACAAGACGCACACCTGCAAAACATATTTGCTTGTATTGCACAAACCTGAATGGTGAGCAGAGCCCACACACACCCGAGTACAGAGCTGAGGTGCAGAAGGATGGCTGGGACCCACCACAGCCCCAGGCAGCCCAAGCAGCACCGCCTCACAGCGAGGCCAGCAGCTCCCAGCAGGCAGTTGTGCTCTCTGAACAGCTCCAGCTGCACACACAGGTGATGGAGGTGCAGATTTGGGGTCAGGGAAACAGAGGCTGCTCAGCAGGAGACCAACAAGTTGCCATTTTACCAGGTGGCAGAGATCACAACTAGTCTGTGTGCTGCTGCCCTCTGAATGCACTTCTGCAGCTTCTGAAGAAACCTGGAGGTGCTTCATGTTTGACCTCCCCACAGGATGAACCTCAGCTGCAGTGGGAGGGGAGCTCACTGCCACAGACAGAGCTGCACAGACCCATGGCTGCCATACAAGCAGGGGCAGCACCACAGGATGGGGTACAGCACGCAGCACCCTGGTGCTCCCCAGTTTGACCCCAGCAGGCTCTGCCCTGCCTCGTGGGGATGACACTGGGGACAAAGGCACGCTGTCCCTCCATGGAGCAGGGCTGTGCCCACCCTCACTACGCAGCCCTGCCAGGCACTGCCCTGTGCCAAACACAGCTGCGGCTCATGCAGAGCACTGCCTGGGAGCCAGCTATTGTCCAGAGGCCATGAAAGGAACATTCAAATGTGTCGTATTTACCCCCATCTATTCATTTAAATCAATTTATCCAACTGCACGTCCAGCCCTCGAGCCCTATGGCCACAGACATCAGCACAGTGGCTGCTCCGCACGGAGCACTTTGTGGGGCCCCTGCCCGGGGCCACAGCAGGCCCAGGTCCAGAGCTGCCGTTGGATGGGATCTGTTATAGCAATGACATCAGAGCAGCTCTGCCAGTCAGCAGTGATGACAACAAGGTGTGCAGAGCTGGAGGAGGAATCCAAGGTGGACAGCAAGCAGGAGGGCACTGCGTGCACCAGCACAGCACAGCTCCAGCCCAGCACGGCAGCTCCCACACAGCCCTCTGCTGACCGCCTCCCACTGCGGGGCCTGGAGCTGATCCGGGCTGCAACAAAGTGAAGCCCTCATCCTGGGAATACTTCTTAATTAATCTGATTGAGGCGTTAACACAAAGATGAAACTGGGGACTGAAGATTCTCCCCAGAGGAAAAGAAAGCAGGGAAAACAACAACAAATAGTCATCATGAGATCTATCCATGTTTTCTTCTAGCCCTGGTCCAATACTTAGTATTGGAAAATCAACACTTGTGCCAGTGATCCTACTGAGTATAGCTCAGAGTAGGTAAAACATTAACAATACCATCTCCCAGCAAAAAGCCAGCACTAATTCAATAGAAGGGCCAGATAGCAACCAGCAGGGCAGTGACTGCAGCCAGGAGGATAACGTCATAAAGACAATAGAGATGGTAACTAATGAGACTCACACCCAGATGATGCCTTGTAATTGTACAGCAAACTCTTTGTTTTCCAGTTCTGCAGCTGTGATCCATGACTTTTCCTGCACCCCACACCACTTGTTGTTCTCTAACGAGTTACGTTTGTACCGTTTCCCCCTTCACATCTGCAGCTACAGCAGCTCAGATGAAGCATGGCAGGATTTCAAACCCTTCATTACCAGTGGTGGCTGCTGCTTGTCTGCACCACACAAAGAAAGACGTGCCCTCCATGTGCTGTTTCTCAAACAAATCTATCCACAGTGCAGTGCGACATTGTTATCTCCCTCCACAAGAAAGAAAACTGGCCAGCACCAGAAGTTCCACACTAACAGTTGCAGACCTCATGCTCAGCCTACTGCTGATTCCAAGGTACCTCCCTCTGTACCTCTTACTTAACTCACTGATTTCATCAGTCTGCATTACTTGCACAAATAATGCACAGATATGGGCTGTAATGCCACAATCCTGGTCAGTTCTTCACAAAACTGAGAGGTGCTGATGCAGAGCAGATGCTGAGTTCACCACCTGAGCCCACACACAGCACCACCTCAACTCCAACCTTCATCTCATCCTCATTAGAGTTACTGAAATCATAAAATCTTCAGCACGTATTTCTTCTGAACTTAGTTTGAAAGCAGCAGCAATAAGTTATCGTTGTAGTATTCAGAATTTCAGCACTGAAGTATCAAAAGTGCATCATTCACATTCTGCAACACTACAGCACAGATCTCCTGAGCACATCAACAGGCTTTAAGGACAAGGAGTAGTTATTGCATCTCAACTTCAGCTGAAGCGCCCCAAATAATACCTCGGTAGAGCAGCCAGCATTGCAAAGCCGGGCTCGGGAAGCACAGGAATACATTTCTGTGTAAGGTTTGGGAGAAAAACACACGCGTGACCAAAACTTCGTAACCGTGACCTCAGAGCGCTCACTTCCCTTCTTTGTGCTCGCTTCCTCAGCTACAGGAAAGGACATTGTTTGTGTAATTCAAAGGCTTTTCCTGAGCATTACTTGCTCAGGACTCAAACAATCACCCACATCCTTGAGTTGAACACGTTGCAGAAAAAAACACCTTTGTTTTTGAAAAAAAGCAGTCATTGTGATCAGCCCATTGGTGCTCACACCGAAGTGCTTTGTTGTGTAACACATTCTCCAGGTGTACCACTGCTGCAGCTCCGAACAAACCTAACATTACACACACAGCTCTGCTAAGGTACCTTTTAACCCTTTTTTGGCAAATAGTAACTGTTAGAAACCCACAGTGCATCTTCTGTACCAAAGAAATATCTGGATTAATGTTCAGTGCACACATCACCATGAGAACAATGTAAACCCAAGTAGTTGCTTTGCAACCTAAGTGACAGATGGAGAAATGCTTTTCTACAACAATACTCCACCCTCAAACAGCTCAGAAGTGGCAAACCGAGTCCAAGAAGTTGCACCGTTGGCTCAAATTCTGTCAAAGTCCTCATCTTCAGCCAAGCTACAGGCATGCCTTTAGGGCCAGTGGGACACAAGCGTACGTTTCTGTGCATTTCTGAACAGCACTGAATTCAAACACATCACATTAAATGCCTGTTTGAATGCTTCACTGAGCTGCCATTAAGGCACAGCTAGCCAAGGCTCCGACAAAATCTGAAGACGCACATGCTGCACTGAACCCTGTCACATGCACTGGCATGAGGGCTGGCACTTCAGGATGACATCGAGCACCAAGAGCTCAGTGTCAGTAACAAGTCACATTGCCACCCAACGTAAAGGTGCCAGCTCCCTCCAGATGAACCCTCTAATTCATTACCATAATCCAGCACATTCACAGTAAAGGTAACAATGCTGCAGCATTCCCATGCCATTAGAAAGGAGTGCAGAGGAAAAGCTCTGCCAGGACAGCCACACATGTGGGGTGATGTGCAGACAGACGCTGCTGCCAGGCTGACAGAGGGAAGAACCTTCTCTGTCCTACAGGCTCAGCCCTCCTGCTCACCATCTGTTTGTGGAGCAGAGCCTGAAAGACCTGCCAAGATGTTCCGGGCTGGGTACAGGCCTGGGCAGCACCTGAATCCCATCACTGAATCATCACAGCTTCACCCCACAGAAGTTCCATCCATTTGTGAATGGCTGTACCCCACTGCAGCAAGCTACAGCTCCAAGTGCAGCTTCATCAGTCCAACAAGTCAGGGCAAGCACTGCATCCTGCTCCTGCCGGACACCACGCAGAGGATTCTTGTCTGCTCCATTGGCCCTTGCAGCCACACAGAGGACTGAGGCAGGAGGAAAGTTCTTTCCTCTGTTTTCATCTCCGTTCAGCCAGCAATTAAGCCTGTAGTCATTCAAACCCTCCAGATCTCAGTTTCACCCACAGTTAATGACACATCTGATAATTGGTATGAGAAGCAGCTCTGTACAAGTTTCTTTTTCTGCAATGGATGAGAGCAGATAACACAGCAGTACGGTATTCCTTCTTGAATCTAATTTTTTTTTCCTCTCAGTACTCTCCTATGACCTCCCCTAAAACAGTAATGTCTCTTCTGCTATTGCATAACATATTCCAGTAGAGCAATCCAAAAATGATTTAAAACATCTTAAGGAGCAGTGCCTTTGGACAAAGTCAAAATGAAAACAAAAGGAACGATCAGAGAAGAGGTTTTCAAAGAAAGAATTCCAGAGTAACGAACTCTGGAATTAGTCTGAGTCATTCTAAGCAGATAAAATTATCCCAATGGTTTTCAAAGTAATTTCTTTCCTCAAGTCCACACTGTCTGTTTGAACTAAAACATAGCAACCAAGAGAGACAGAACAACTCAACCTGGAGTCATCACCTATTGCCTTGTCCTTCCTGCTCAGTCCTTCCTCTCCATATCTTAAACCTGACAACATTCCCAGCCAGGCAGCAGGAGCCAAGGCAAGGTATTGCCCACTATATCTCTTTGTAGCTACATCATGCTGTGGACAGAGATTGAAGCCAATCATCTCAAAAATAGTCATGACCATACATCCCTGCAGTAACTGTCTTGATTTTCATGTTGTTTGTGGATGTCATTGGTATTTCATTCCACATACAGCCTTGAAGTGGCCAAATGAGTATCAGAAAGCTGAGTGACAGGAAGGTTACTTTCCCTTATTGAGGAATCACCAAACGGTCACCGTTTCTATGCCAGAATTCCCCTGCATGTCCTCTGCTCACTGCTTACTGTATCGCATTTAATCATCAGTCCTTCTTTCGCTCTTATCAAGTTTATATGTAAATATACTTGAATGACCTCAAAGCAACATTGGCAGTACTGGTCCTTACCCATGTGTAACTTAAGAGGTTTGCCTTCTAATTTCTCAATTCCATGGCTTTGGTAGCACATGTACAGTTGGACATAGTTTGTCAACCAACAGATTTATCCACCACAACTGCCTATGGCTGCGGTGCATGAGGGAGAGTGCTGCGACTCCACACAGGGAAGTTGGGAACGACTGAACATGATTCACAGAACGGATTGCTCACACACAGCCAATGTGCACGCAGTCATCACATGGGATTATCCATCAGTATGAAAAAGGACTCCTTATGGGAGAGCTCTCACTGAAGTCTCAGCAAAACACAGCCCTGCTGCTCTGCATTCCCACATGCAAAACATGAAGTTCAAGCACTGTTGAGAGCATCACATTTAACCCAAATAGTTGCACGGCTGCTTTGCTGAGACCTGGAAACAGCTTCACTGAATGAGGGAAAGAGCACAGACAAGCAAAGGCAGGAGCTGCAAGATGTGGGTTTGTTTTTTTTTTTTTCCCCTCCTTTTCTTAGGGGCGTACAGATGAAGTAAGCACTGCAGTTACAAACCACGTCAACCTGTAAACCATGCAGGGCAACAACTAGAAAGTCTTCCCTTAAGCCAGACCCGCTGCTTGCTGGTTTGCACAATTAGTGCACACTTGGTACATGCATTTACAGAATCAAAATCATTTTCTGCTATACCTACTGAGCTTTTTTCCCCCGCCTTTTGAGCCTTCTCCTGCCATAACCACCCCCTCCAGCCGCTGTCCCCGCGCCCTGCCAGGAGCAGCCGATTGCTCAGGCAGAGCGCTGCGCCGCAGCCGCGTTCCCCTCTCCGCCCCCCGCCCCGGGCCGGTACCTTCCGTGTGGCAGCTGGAGGAGAGGATGGTGTTCGCAGGCCTGAAGATGTAAGGCAGGTAACGTGAGAAGCATTTCATCTTCCAAAAACGGTATTTAAAAAAGGGCGAGAAAAACATCTACAGCTTAACAAAAAAAAACCCCAAACAAACCAAATCTCTAAAAATAAAGGAAAACATGAAGCAAGCCCTCCTCACTCCATTAGGATTTTTCCGGTTTCCAGATAGCCTACATGGCGCAGGCAGGGGCTCGCTGCGGGGGCTGCCCCGCCGGCCCCGCCGCTGCCCGTCCCCATAACCGCCGGCCGGCCGAGCGGCCCCGGCCCCGGCCCCGGGAGGAGCCCCCGCGGGCGGAGCGGAGCAGAGCGGGACGCCCGGCCCGGCCGGCACCGGCGCGGCATTGGCTGGGCGCGGCCGGGCGGATCGCTGACTCAGCCGTCCTGCCGGGCCCGGCCGCACCGACGGCCGCTGCCCCTCCGCCGCCGAGAAGCAGAGGGGCCACGATCGGTGCGGCCGCACGCAGCGGGGCGGGAGGCAGAGCGCGGAGCCTGCCCGGGTCATTCGTGCTCTTAAACGCCGCTGCTCTCCCGGTGCAACAGCAAAACGCAGATGAGATTTCCAAGGTAACGTCAGTTACGTGCTGCCTTTGGGGGTCAGAGCAGCTTTGCTCCCTCAGATTGCGGGTGGGGGACAGGGAATAACACGAGGGTTCACAGAGAGCACTCAGAAGCAAAGCATAGCACATACGGTGAAAACATGTTTTACCATATTTCAGATTATTCTAAAGAAGCACTTGTAATTCTGCCTTTCCAACATCCAGTTACACGTGCAGCATTTAAGAAGCAAAACAGACTTCTCATGGTTGGAGCTTAAAGCACAAATCTCACACCTGAGTGCAATACAAACTCTGCACTGGCTCTGCAGCCACCACTCAGGTGCACATGATGGGAAGTACCCGTGTCAGGAGAGCAGACTGGAAGGACATGCAGGACAAGTTGCTGGCCTAATCTCTCGTTTTCCTGATGTTTAGGTACTCCATGGACACGTTTCTGTTTTAGGACCAACTCACTCAATATCACTGTGTTATGTGAGCACAGGGTCAGTTTGCTCTTTAGTTTCATCATCTCTCTGCAGTCTCATTTGCATTGTCAGACAATGACAACACGACTGCATTTATAACCAACAAGATGCAAAGCACCTGTGGCACTGAGGAGAACAGCTTTTCTCTGCACATTAATCTCTTCATTCAAAACATCCTCTCTGGACTTGTAAGGAAACTGCAGGTCTCACTGCAAGCAAGGCAAAGCCATCCTGCATAGAAATGAGTGCCCCTACATCTGCATTACACAAGTGAGGGGGGCTGATAAAGTACTATTTTGTATCTCAAGTCCATCCCAGGAAATAAGGAGGCAGTATTTTATTGAGTACTCTTTATGGCAACTGCCTGTATATGTTCATACCTGGCTCACGCAATGAGGTTATTTCACACACTGATCTGGAAACATGAAACTATCTCTGAAACAAACAGTGCTGTTTATCTGGACCTGGAAACCACATCCAGGTTCATCTGAGAAAGAGATAAATATTTCCTGTTGTAATTACAGAGGAAAGCTAGGTGTGGTGTGCATAATTAAACCACATTACAGATGTGAAAACTGCACTTTTCTCTGATGATCAAAGTTTCTCAGCTATCATCAGGACATTTTAGAACAACATATGGAAAAGACTGTGCACAACTAACTGCATGGATGGCCAGACTTGGGAGCCTGAGTGTCTTTAGAGAAAGCCCCACAGCTGCATCAGCTGAGAACAGTTCTGGAGGAAACATTCAGCTTCTACAAAAAAAGAAGTGTGCATGGCTCTTCCAGTTGTACCCTTCCCACACTGTTATACCTGCACGTGCAGGCGTGCACCAGGAGGCAGCACACACATGGCTGTCTGCAGGTGGTGTGGAAGGAAGAAGTGGCAGCAGGCTGCAGCATGCCGGGTTTGCTGATTTATTCAGAACAAACCAGAGTTGGGTCAGCACCACAGTGCGTAACAACCACCTCATACTTCATGGTCACTTACGTAGCGTTACCCTTCTGCCTGCATAGGACTTAAGGTTTATAGAAGTTCCCATGGAGTTCTTGTCAGTTATCAGGTCCCAAACAAATGACTTCATCAGCACACTCTTCTGAAACTGAACTGAGGAATCAGCCTAGGAGAGAAGCCTGCCTGCAGGCTGCCCTGTCTCACGCTCTGCTTCTTGGTGGCTCCACTCTCCGATAAACACAGTTTGTTCCATCTAAAGACTTCACAACAAGCAATTTCTTTACTAAAATCAGCTGTGTCTGTGAGCTTCTTATGCAAACACCTGGAAAAGTCAATCCTTCAGGAATAGGGTCCATCCACACAGAGCCGTGCAGTGACTTGCTTAAGGTTTACTGGGAAACCCAGAGTGAAACAGAAGCCACAGCTGAGACCCACATGTAGGACAGAAATAGGAACATTGTGCCTCTGCTGTGTTCTGTGTGGGTGTGAATTTCTTCCATTGTTACTGAAAAAATATCCACTTAAAGGCAGACATGAACATCCCCTAACAAGCAGATCAATTCCACCTCATTATAATCATGTACCAAATAAAAGGCCTTCACCATCTTTATTGTGGGTTGTATCTATTTAAGTAGATATAGTCAGTTTTTATGTTCCACTAATGAACTGTATCTCACCTCACATGCAGGGATTCACACCTGAGCTTAAATAGCAAGCAACACAAGAATGAAACTGACATACAGGAGCACAAGCCAGGCACCGAGTCAGCTTGGTGAGCCCACAAGCATTCAACACTGAATGAGTAAACACAGCCACTCATTTGGAGCTATTGGTATTACTTGTGAATGATGTGGCAAACAGATGAGTGCAAGCAGCTGTAATAAAACCTCAGGTGAGCTGGAAGTGGCTGTCGGTCACAGCAGCCTGCTAGGATTGGGGGTTGTTGGAGCTGCACTATGCTCCAGACACCAGGAAAAACTTCTGACTGCAGTGGGACCAACGTAACTGAGCCACTACTATCAGTGTGGTGTTTCTCCAGTGGGCAGCTTTGCTGTACGTGTGCTTGCAGAGCAATTGTTCAAAGATAAGAAAAGCAATAAAGAACAGAACAAAATGATAAAGTTCATTACTATCTCTGTGAGGGTTTATGTGTGCAGGGAAAGGAGCAAACACACAGAATTATTCTCTACAACATTTTATAGCCAGAATAATAACATCACGTCCAGCTTAAGGAGGCTGCTCCTCACTGAAGGGTGTAGAATTCTATCACCATAACAGTAGCATCTCCTTTCACATACAACTGTACGCATCCCACTCGTAGCCAAAACTAATCTGTGAATTCAGACTGCTTGGATGTTACCAAGATTTATGAAGGTCAGAAATGTGCCATAAGGACTGGCATAGAACAAACAAGTTACATATGAACTTCTGATAAACGGGGAAGTAACTGTGATATACGCACAAGTACAGCACGTAATTCATATCTACATACATCTGAGCACATACACACCTGTATTCATATACAAGCACAAACAAAACCAGCAAAACAGAGCTTTCCACTTATTCACACTGAGGCCACGGGCATCCACTGATCAGACCTGACAAACTTGGATGTCTTTTTGTTACTGGTTCCACTGAACACAGCCTTATCTGTACACCTCTTCTATTCTTTGTCTCTTGACTACCCCAAGAAAAAGATTGCAGGCTCTCCCTGTGTGATGCTATACTGCAATAGAACACACAGCACTGACAGCAGAGCAGCAAAGCCCCAGGCTGCAACAGGTGAGGATGCACTCAGTGCAGCAGCCATAGACATAGAAACAATGGAAGAAAATCTGCTTACCCTTAGAAGACCTCAGCAAGGCAGGGATCTCCAGCAAAAAGCCCTCACCTCCACTGCCAGCACTTAAATGAGGTCTGGTCAGGGTTGGATCCTGGCTCCAGCCCTTCCAATCACTCAGTACATTGCACACAGCTGAGCTCCCCTGGCCTGGCCCTGCCTTCCCACCAGGTGCTCCATCACTGCTTCAAGCCATGACTTTGCATTGCCACTGCACCCTGCCATCATGTCTCTGTATTCTTCCAGCACTGAGTCCCAAACTTAAAAAATAAAAGCTTATAGTCTTCAGTTTGTAACTGGCTACATTAAAAAGGGGGAAAATGAATAAGGAGAGGAAGCCTTGTGTTTCATTAATCACAGACCAGCAAACAAGTGCTCTGGACCACTTGAAACAATTTCCTGATCATACAGTAAAAGCTCAAAACATTTGTAAGCATTTTTGCAGAAAACACCTTAGCAGGTGGAGCTGTGAGGAGCTGCACTTCTAGCAACACTTCTCCACACCCTGCTGCACTTCTGGGCAAGTCCTTTCCCAAACCGCTCTGTCAGAGGGGTGAGATGCAGCCCGTGCTGTCTATGTGGTGCTGCCTGGCAGGCAGTGTGAGCACAGCTCTGCCCACTACGCTCCCATCCCACCAGTCAGCATCCTTGTGTGGTTGTGCCTGTCTGGCACACGCTCAGCCTGCAGCGGGACCTCAGAGAACTGTTCCTGTGCTCCGACACATCAACAATAACGCAGCAAATGTACGTGCAAGTGCAAAAGGTCTCTGTGCTAACATCAACTGCCCGCTCTGCACATCAGGAAACAGAAATTCTCTGCTGTATTGGGCCTCCCTGCAGCTCTGAAACACTGCCCATGCTGGGAGGACCAGAAGAGGCAGGTGGCACTCATTTGTCTGTGAGAGGCAAAGTACAGACAGGGAACAAAATGTGAAGTAAAGGAGGAAAGGAATTGATGGATTAATAAGCAATGCAGTAAGAGAAAGCCAGATAAAAGTGTGAAAAGGGAATAAGAAACTGTAGGAGGAAGCCCAGTATAGAGCTGAGCACCAAACAATCATCATAGAAGGAACAGGAGAGCATGAACACATTCAGTTTTAAGGGCAGGAGAAAGGGATGCATTCATTCCTTTCCAGTTGCCCACATGTTTGCAGTTCACATGTTGGATGAATGCTTGCAGATGGAGATGTGCCGAACTGATTTAGGAGCACGGATCACCCAGAAAGCTGCTAGCTCTCCTAGGAGCTACCCTAGGCTCCTGGATCTCCCATACACCTGCACCAGCTCCTCCTTATCTTTGAATATGCATATATCTCATAGATACATATCTGTGTCAGTGCAATTCATTTTTAATGCCAATACAAGAATGGGCAGCAAGTTAATATTATGTCACCCAGGGATGGAACCCATCTGCTTCTCAGGAAGGATGTTACAGTGGAGCAGTGCGTCACACTGAGACATTCAAGCAAATAAAAGCTCAGAAACAACAGAAATGTATTTCAAGTAACACTGGTGCTAATCAATCACAATACCTTCCAATTAAACCTTTGGGTCAATAGCTAATTCAAGTTACCACCCCTTCTGCCATCTCTACATCAGGAAAGCAGGAGTGACAAGGAATGCACCTTCTCTCTTCACCCACCCGCACGCAGACAGCCCTGTGCAAGAAGGAGGTGACAAATGAGTACTTTGCGACTGCAGCCAACAAAAGGGGAAACGAAACTTACCTTCTGTCACCCCGACATCGATAGTTCCCTTCACCTGACTGAAGCACCACAGCACATCCTGCATGAGGTTTCCAAGTCCTGCCAAGGAAGTACATGCAGAACAAAGATGCGGTGACTTTGGCACACAGCTTGCCCTTGTTTAAGCAAACACACACATACATACATATAAACTGGCACGCGGATATCTGCAGTCTCTGTGTGCAAATAAACTCACCTGGTATCATCCTCCCACCCTACACGCAGGGTCAGCGTGGCAGAGCTGGGAGCATTGTGCCTGCACTGTGAATCGCCCGTCTGTCTGTGTGCTCTGTACCATCTCAGGGCCAGTCCCAGAATGGTGCAATCGGAGCCGTCCCCTCCACATCACAGCAGCACACAGAGCAGTCAGGAGGCCCCGCAGTCACACTCTTTGTCACAGCCTCTCTCCATCAGAATACTAATGGCCCCGATCCTTTCCATCACTGTTAAAGGGAGAGTAAAACAGAAAGAGAGAACTACGATTACTACTGCCACTAAGACGGTATTTTTTCCATTTTATGGCCCATCTCATTGTGAACCGATTGGTAACAAATCCCATCAGAATAAAGTCATATTGCAGTACATCATAACATCACCAGAACCCCCTTGGAAGCAGAAGAGCACCGAAGTTGCTTTAAAAGAGTCCTGGAGGTTTGTCTGCCAGAGGGCACACTAGCAGGCTGTAGCTCTCGGCTGCTCTCGCTGCCATAGCAGTACTCCATTATAACACTTAGAGAAATGAGGATTTTATCTACTGCTACCCCTCAGCTTATTGACAGCTCAGCAAAACCTCCCTTTTCACATCACACAAAAATTCCACATCCTCAGAGGACAACTTTCTCCCTTCCATCCCAGAGCACTTCCCAAACAAGAAGAGAGCAGCACGGCAGATCTGCAAAGGCAGGAAATGGCATCATACCTGAATCACACACCAGGGAAACGTGGCACAGAACATCTGAGCACCTTGCAGCGATCTCAGACTCACGTGGGAGTCACAGTGAGATACAGCCCAAACCCGATACTTCCCCCAGAAGAAAAGGAACACCTGAGACAAGGGAGATAAGACGTGGCCCAAGAGGTAACTGAGTTCCTTGGACTCTCCCATGGCCCATCCGTGCCACTGTGAGACTTCCGTCTATTTTTATTTATTAGATGCTTGGGTTTTGTATATTAATAGCAGTCAATCTGTATCACGTATACATCAATGCATACATTAAAAGCAATGCAATCACCCGGCGGTGCTGCAGCCCTGAGGAGCGCTCTCTGGTTCCACCATCACCGGATTTACCATCAGGGAATAAATGGTGCTGCTGGGACAAGGCGTGCTCACAGCTGGCGGAGTTCTCTGGGTTGCCAGAAGATGACTTTTGCTAAGGGAATATGCTTCCCTGGCTCATGTTTGCTCAGCCTCCTCCCAGAGGGAGAGGAGGGAGAGCATTTATGCAAGTTAGTTCATACAAATCAACAGCTGTTATAGCAATTTTTTCCCCCACTGATTTGAAGTGTGAATTATAAAGGCTGGAAAGCAAACACAGCAATCAAGCCCATCAAACAAGAATATTTTTATGTGTGGGATTTTCTGTATGTGGTCATGACAATAATAAGATCTCTGATTCTCTACTCCAAGCAAACCAATGAACAAATACTGCCTTTTCTGACTATGGTGGTAGAGTTTATGTGGTTGCTATTTTCCTCTTACAAGAATTTTACTATTTATTGTTTAGTCACCATGGGGACACTGTAGAAGCCTCATGCTAGGCTGATAGCTGCCATTTGATAACGTTGGTCTGAAGAACAGAGTGTCTTTTTGCTCAGTGAAGAAGTGAACGCCTCGCTGTGCTCCCGGCTGCTTTAATGTAAGGGATGGGGTTTTATGGACATGTGGAAGTGCTGCAGGAATTGCCAAGCTCCCAGTTAAATCTGCTGCCTCGTCATTACTTCTGCATAACCACCAGATTGATTTGAGCCTTCAGTCCTTACTTTTCTGTTTGCCAACCTGTGACTGCTTTGTATTGCAACTTTATTAATGCGTCACTTGCATAAGAGATGCCTGACGTTTCAGACATTCAATTACTGGCACTTTGCAAAGATTTCCATGTGCATAAACACATCTGTCTCGTTTTGTGTGACTGTTCTGAAGAAGACAAACACCACATGTTTGGTGACATTCTCTCCATGTTTTCAAAGCACTTCTCAGGCACAGATGCTGCTGAAGATGTTCATGAAGAGCTTTCAGCAATGGGAATGTGAAGTTGGACATCTGAACTCTTCCAAATGCTGAACACGGTCCAAAGGAAAGCCAGCTGTTTTGTGACACAAAGTCAGGAGCTCATGATGCAGTTGTAACAGTTTCACAGGTGTGTAAGGCGTTAAAAAAAATACACAGAGCTCCCAGTTGCCATTTTAACCCCCAGCTCCCATGGCATGGCCTTCTGCCTCTACGAATTGAATTCAGGAAGATAAATTAAAAGTTGCCTGAATAACAGATCAATATCTCCTTAGTTTGCATTTAAGCATTCCCTCTGTGGCTGGATGTAAGCTTGCTGGGAACTTCGCCATAGCCCAGAAATAATATGAATCACAGAGCTGGGCACGGATGTGCCAGTAGTCACTTCCAGGCACAACTTCCATTCATCCGCTGCAGAAACTTGGAAGAAAAGCATTTGGAATCTTGTCAAAAAGAACCCCTGAATCCTGGCCGTGCTCAGACAGCAGTGCTGCTGTGGCAGCCCCACACTGTGCCATGCTGTGCCATGCTGTGCCTCCCAGCAGTGCAGGTCACTGTCAGAGCTTTGGAGCAGCTCACTGAGCTGATCTCTGATGCTGAATCATAGAGGGGGAGTTTGTATGGAAGGAAACAAAGCCAAAGGAAAGCTGTGAGTGGAGAGGGAGATGGTGAGCATGACGTATCTGAACGCAGGCAGGGGAAAGAATGAAGGCTTTTGGAAGTTCTGCAGTGCTTGCTGGAGAGCAGATGGAAGGTTCAATGTGCAGCAGTGAGCCTCATCTGCCTGCTGTGCTGCTTGCAGAGCTCAGCCCAGCACCTTCCCTTTCACAGACAGCTGCTCGGTACATTTTTTTTGCCCAACATCCTTTGCCACTCCCTGTCCTCAATCCTGCAGTGCTCACATCGCACCATCCTCTCCTGCACTGAGCTGGTCTCACTGGGCACAGCAGGCACGGCTCCTCGGCCTCCGGAGCGTGAATACCACAGTGCTGCAGAAACTGGGCTGGAAATACGGCCCCTGGTGGCTGAGTCCCCATTTGGCGTGTTGGAGAAGATGCCGATTCAATGGACGGTGTCGTGTTTTTATGCTCGATTACTGGCTTCAGAGAGTTCTCAGCAAACCACGGAGTTGCTGTGCTAGGCATCATCCCTAACTGCTGGACTTGTTTCCTTCAGAACATCAGTTCTTGTCAGGAGAGTGCGTGTCATGACTTTGATATATGAAAAAAGCCTACCTGCAAACCTGATCTCTCTCTTCTCTGTGTGCAAATTAAACGCTCTTTTATTCTAAGAAGTTGGAGAACTCCCTAAAATCAAATCTGCCTGGGGAAGGGCTCCATGCAAGCACTGATGGGCTGTATGCTGTCAGCTGCCAACTGCATTGCATCCCGTTCTGAAACTGACTGAGTCATGAATGCTGAGCAGCAGTGGGAGAGCACCTGCCTGAGCTGCGTGTGACAGCCTGTGGATGTTGGTGGGACTGAGTGCTGTACACAGAATGAGGGCACTCCCTGCTGTGCCTGAGGTTATGGTTTGCAGTAGTTTAAAAGAGGGTAAGTAGGAATGCTTGTTACTTCCCAATCCATCTATGGATATATCACATAACTATAAACCAGCAAATTTTGAGGTGTGTCTGTTTTTACTGTTGTAAGGCTGAGCTGAAAGTTTGTTGGAGTAATTCTTAACTTCCCAGCTCCTTGAGGAGACCTATTAAAATAACAGGGTTTTTTTTCCTCACAAAGCTATACATAAAGCATTCATTTCTGCAGAAGTTGACCCTCCATAGAGCACTTCTCATCCTTCAGATCTGGATATATTCATATGCAGTTGAGATTCGCTGCTGGTCTTTTCAAAGCAAATGCCACCAGCTCTGTGCCCCGGTGGCACCACAGCAGAAGGAACGTACAGCGCAGGGACCCCAGAGCTCTGTGCTGCAGGAGATAAGGGCGAGGGCACCGCACTGCCAGCGGATGCACACAAAGCGTGCCATAATGTGCAGGATTTTGCAGACTCTTCACCAGGAGTAGAACTGTAGAAGGAACATGGAGCTTCAGTTAACAGTACCGTGAGTGCATGGGGGGCTGCCCAGCAGTCTTCTGAGCAGGCGGTGTCCTCTGAGGTAACTCTGGGTTCCGAGGACCCGCTCTGCCATAAGCTCCAGTGTCCCCTAGCGGGACAGTCCCGCAATTTCACTCATTGCAGGATGGAAAAGCCGTTCGTGTCTTTTGCAAACTGAAGATCAAACCCTAACGAAACCTTGCAGAAGTATTACTGGTGTGTGTGAAAATTCTCTTTTAAATTGGGCTACGGGATATTTTAGATTGCTTTACAGGAAGGATGTCCAAGCGCTGCTCAGAAGAAGCCATATAACTGCATTATTGCATGTCCATGCGGGTGGCTGTGCTGTGCCGGAGTCTCAGAGTCCATGGAGTCCATGGTTCAGGTAAGTCGTACCCCCATCCACTCCATTCATCTATTCAGTACTTGTCCCCAGATCTGCTATCAGTTACTCTGTGTGTGATGCACAGTGGAGTAAGGTCAGTTCTACCCTGAAATGGTGAAGAGGGACAGAAGCTCCAAAGCAAACCAGCTCCAGACTGGTCCAGCACAATGCCCGTCAAAAAGCAAGGTCAGTAGACATGGGCCATGATTACAAAACTACGTGCAGGACACAGACATCACTGAGCACAACACCTGGTGCCCATTCCAAGAGTTTTTCCTGAGGCTTTCCTTGTTTCATTACATAACAGCTGTTTGATATTTTACTCATCTGAACTCCAGTATGAACATGCACAGCATGAAGTAAGTGAGCAGGCACTGCCATTCCAAATTCACAAGTGTGTGCCAAAAAGCCCAGCATGTCACAGTGGCTCTCCAGGCGCGGGGCAGTGCAGGCTGTGTGCTCCCTCCGTGTTGTCCTGATGGCGTTCTGAAGGGCTCCCACAGTGCAGTGCATTGGCAGCAAACAGCAGAGCTGTGCTGCTCCTGCTGCAAAGCGCGGGTTCCAAAAGTCAGCAAGGAGCCTTCCCTGCCAAAGCTTTTGGGAAATACATTTGTTGCCTTCATATGAACCAAGGGAGATGAGCAATGGGTTAAAGAGAGAAGGACGAAGATCGAGCTGTTATGTAAGATGGTTGGAACTATCCAGAGCAAGGTCGTCCTGGCTGTGGGAGGAGTTGGACTGTGCAGCCCAGAGGCGTGGGCCACTTTGATTATTGGGGATGAAGGGTGCAAATATATCTGTCACTTTAATGATAAAAAACCTCCAAACCCTAACAGGGCTTCTCATTGTTCAGCTTATCCATCTCTGTCTAGAGCTTTCCAAAGCCTTTACTCAAGCCAATGCGCAACATTGGCACTGGCTCATATGAGCTGCGGAAGACAGTGATGTTTTTGTGTAGTCATACTTGAAACCATGTCCTTGGCGAAGGAGTCTCCTCTCAGGGTTTTTCTTAAGCAAATCCAATCTCTGATGATTTTTAAAGACCCTTCAGAGGGATAGCACTGTTCCTTCCCCCACCTTGGGGGTGCAATCTGTTCATGGGCGCTTCGATCTTTTTTGGGTGCTCATTAAAGTGAGACCATTTAAGCCATGAGAGGCCAGCAATGGCTATTAAAACATGGTCTGTGGAAGACATAGCATAATGTTAAACATTGCCAGAGGGTTGCAGCTGAGATATGGATGCTGAATATAGTTTCATTTCTTTTATGGTTTAATGTTCCAGAAAATACACACTGTAAATGAGGTTAAACATCCCAGGTTTGGTAAGCTATTGCTGAAAGTGAGTTTGGTATCTGAAAGAAAATAATTCATAATTGGCTGAACGGTTAAATTTTTAGAAGAGTGAATGAAAATAAAACCTTTTTCTCTAATTCAGAGGAGACAGTTGGGTGCTTTGCTCTCTTGGTCTCTGTGGAGCATTTCGTTCTGTGGTGCGCACAAAGCTGCAGGTGGGCGGGGAAGGGATGGGGACGGGGATGGGGATGGGGACGGGGACCGGGAAGGGTGTGCAGCTGAAAGCGGGCGGCGCTGGGCGCGCCGCGGGATCTTCCGGAGCTCAGGGACCGCTTCGCCTCTGCTCCGTTGGGCGGCACCAAAGAGCCGCAGCTCCGCGCCGCCCCGCCTCGCAGTTCTGAGTTCTCGAGGGCTCAGTCGCTGTCCGAAGCAAACTGAGGAAGGGGGAAGGAAATAATTCTTTTTTTTTTTTTTTTTTTTTTTTTTTTTTTTTGAATGTGCCTTCTCTTTATGGAGATTAAACACAGTCTCACCTAGAAGAGATTGGGCTCTCTGTTTTCTATGGAAATTCGATCCTGTTTCAGCTTTCTGCAGGGACAGACGAGCAGAGCGCTCCGCTGCTCAGTGACGGATGGGAGCTGCACCGCCGCACGCAGCCTCTGCCTTCTTTTTCAGCCCTTGTGCTCATTTCTGAGACAATCTGATTTTGTGCATTTGTCTGAAATTCGGTCGTTTCAGGGAACCCAATCTGTGTTTCAGCTCACTGGTCCTTCTCCAAGTAATAAATGAAGGCAATTAAGTTTGGATTAATCACTCTGACGTTTTTAGCTGCCCTGGAGGAAGAGCTGCTCTCCCTGGGAGTCCCAGGAACATGAGCACATGCCAAGATCTTGTGAATGAGAGAGAAGTCAGTATCTAAAGAACACGAGCAAAAGGATAAGAAATGCGGTCACCGCCCTTTTACGGGAGTCTTTCAGATAGGAACGAGTTTGAAAGAGCAGACAGAGGTGCCACTGGGACTCAGCAGTGCCATGAGCAGAGTAACCCAGGCTGTCTCTGACAGGGTCCTGCTCACCTTCACACCGTGAAGTTCCACCAAATCAAGCAAAGCACCCGAGATGGGCAGTGCTCAAAGCTAGAGAAGTAATGGAGCATCAGCGCCTTGCAGGACCAACACCTTCTCGAAGAGGACAGATCCTTGCTTTGCGATGGATTGCACCTACCAGAGTGGGATGGAGTCCCGGACCTTCCCTTAACAAAAGCAGTAAAAATCTCTGGCACCGTATGAGTTAAAAGGAAGAAATAAAACCCAGACTAGGCAGCAACAAAGGGAACAGTTCGCAAACACATCTCGAATTATGAAAACGTTTTCCATTGTGGCGGACGATCACATCGTCCTTCTCTCGGTGACAGGAAATGCCACACGCAGAGCAGCTGAAAATTGCTGATCTGGGAAGAGGACAAAAGACGCGCAGTGCCCGCGCAGCTCTGCAGCCGCACCCCGCTGCCAAATCGCTCAGCGCCGATCCCGGCGCCGCACCCGCTCTGCCCGCAGCCCGGCCGGGCGCGGCTCCCCAGCCCCCTCCCCCCCCCCCAGTTCTCCTGCCAGAGGCGTGGACCCAGCCCAGCGCATCCCAGCGCATCCTCTCACGGCACCATTCGCCTCCTCGCAGCTGCAGCTCCGCGCTGCCGCCCCGTCTCGCCGCCGCTTCCTCCCCTCCCGCGAGGTAAGCGCTTTCTTTCTCTTTATCTCCGGGGCTCCTGACGGGTCTGCACCAGCCCTGCATTGCTCTGTGTCCCCCGCGATCTTCCCTTAATTTCTGTATGGTGTCTCCCGTGCGGTTCTGCAGCTTGCAATATTTTCTTCTTTCAGGCAATAACTTGGTCACTTTCTGCAGTAGGGAAGTTGTGTGGCCATGCTGCAAGGTGAAGGGCTGCAACAGGGCGAGAAACAAAGACGACACTGAGCAATACCTGCTTTCTGCCTCCAAACTTTCCTGCAGCTACATAAGAGTTCTGAATAATCTTTCGTTTCCGTGGGATAGAGATGTCAGTATTAAAGTAATAGCATAACACCCTGTTGTAATGTTACTGTCCAGTTCCATCTGCTCAACAGAACAGCAGCACCCCATCACTTTGGCAACGGAGTGGCAGTGTGAGAAATAATTCCTGGATCCCCATGAGTGGTCCTCTTCTGAGGAAGCTCAGTAGTTGTCTGTCAGTGATGGCTGTAACTGAGTGGAACTGCCTGCTCTCTGATGGATGGAGCTGCTGCCACTCCGCCCGCAGAGCCAATTGTGGTCCAACTGAGAACAAAGTTAACATGAAGGCATTAATGAAAATAACGATTTTAATCATTTTGTGAATTTGCACTGTGAAATAGGAGAAGATTTATCATTACTGTATGCTGAGTACCTCTTATAAAGATATAAATCCTAGTAACTATTATCCAGACTAGCATAGCTCTGAGGAATACCTGCAGTCCATCCCCAAAGCTTTTAGATTGATGTATTTTCAAAAAGAAATTAAGCCATGGACTCCTGCACAAGGAAACCTCCCAGAGCAGATGACCTTGGTGCCACTGATGAGATCACTGATGTAGAAGCATCCATGTGCAGAACTGACCTGTGGCTTTTATCTCTGAAGATGTATTTTTACTCTGAAGCATAAGTTTTGGAGCTTGGAAAGATGTGCTTGCGTAATTTTGTTCCAGGCTGATGGCACTGTTTGTTCCATTGAGGGGTATCATAAACATCTGCTGCTTCATTTGCGTTATTGTTTGATCACATTTCAGGCGAGAAGTCAAGAATCCACCTTCTTTAAAAATTGCTTTTTGGAGGGGGAGGAGGGTTGAGAACTGTGAGCTTCCCTGCCCTTTTTGTGAGTATTGTGAGTGAGCCACAGCAGGACAGGCAGGCTGCATTTGGCTTTGTAAAACACCTTGGTGAGAACACCCTGTGAGCTGTATCTGCTTTGTTTGAGATGCCTCTGGGAGTGCTGAGGAGGTGCGGGGAGTGCTGGGAGACCTCTCAGCTCTGTCTGACCAAGGCAGGGCAGACCCTGCTGTATGCAGCCGTGTGGCTGAGCTGCAGTTGGATTCCCAGGACTGCAACAATGGGGACGGATTTTGCATCCCTGCAGAGCAGTGCAGGAACAACCATGAATATGGAAGTAGCTTTAAATTTCAAACCAGCTTTGGTACTTGCTTCAGGTCACTGATCTGACCCAGGGCTGGAGCTGAGCTCCTGGCTGAGCAGCAAAAGTGAAGCTGAAGTTCGCTGGCGAGGAGCTGAGTGTTGGTGTAAGGAACCCACAGCAGTCCTCATTCCCTGTATGGTGCAAATAATTCTCTTTTCTCCAACACTTTTTTGGATGATCTCCCCCTTTGTGTTTCGGTGGCATGATTTTGTTACTATCAGGTAAAAAAGTGAAGCTGCTCAGTGGCTGCATTTCCAGAGTGTACGTCTGAGAAAAAATGAATAAGCTGCACTGCCCCCTGATACGTTCAGTGGAAATGTGAATGTCCTGGAACGTACTCCGGGTTGGACAAAGTCCAGACTGTGCTGCATTGCTGCTCCTTCATTTCAATCTTTTACAGGCTTACGAGAAGCAATAAATGCTGTGTACTTCACAGGGATGTCCATAACAAAACAAGCGTATAAGGATCCCTCCCGTGTAAATGCCTTAAAAATAAAAGCTGCCACTGTGCTCACATAAGACTGTAAAAGCAATCTTGGATGTCACTGAACTACACAGAACCATGTGCTCCAGTATAGATACACGTCTGGGGGAGAATTGGGAAATTAAAACCTGCGCTGCTTAAATCAAAAGATGGACACTGAGTTTCTTGTATAGTTCTTAAAACTTAATGCAACCTTCTTAGTCAAAAATGCCTTTCTGATTTCATGTAGCCAAGTCATTTCTTTTGTATACTGACCTCGCTAAGATTAGTCATGCTCTATCATCTCTAAATTGGTCATAACTTCACTGGGGCTTCAAAACACAGTGCGTTAGATGATGCTGCAGACATAAGCCATACCCTCAGGCCTCTGCCCTGCTGGTCTCTGTACTTCACCTTGTGCAGTGGGCTGCTGTTCTGGTCAAGGAGGCAAAGTTACACTGTTCCTGAGTTTCTCTGCTCAGCTCCATTGTAATGTGCTTTTTCCTGATACTCAGTTTTGTCCCCAAAGCTCTCAGTGTTCAGTAGGAAATTTGCGGGCTGCAAAGTGTTCCTCAGACCCCAGCGGCGACACATTTTGCCTCTTGTCTTCCCCAGGATGCACCAGCAGAGCACTACGCTGCAGGCCCACCAGCAGTGACCCATGGGATGACATAGCCCAGCGCACACCAGGCTCATAGGAGTAACGTCAGGGAGAGGAGCAGGAGAGCTGAGTCTGGGCAGGAGGCAGCATGGGAGCAAACGCCTCCAGCAAGTCACTGCCCTTCAATGAGAACGAAGAAGGTAAGAGCTGCAGAGCAGTTGGTGTCTGGAACTGCAAAGTTCAAATAGAATATCCTGACGGCAGCACGGCCCAGAGTCACCACCAGCTCCTGGGCACCTCGGTTAAGCACAGCAGTGTCAGAGTGTGCTGCAGCCTTTGGGATGGCTGTCAGTGGCCATGAGCTGAGCACAGGGTGAGGGCACTCAGCAGGGGGGACTTTCGAGATGTCCCAGGGATGCTGCCAGGCAGTTTGAGAGCAGGGAAGAAACTGCTGTTCTGCAGGCAAGGAAGGTTTGTGTGGAGACCACAGCTCGAGGAGTGGGATGAGGAATAGCAGAAGAGCCTGGGTGATGCATGACCTTCCTTGCTTTAGGCTCGGTGGGAGAACCACCTGCAGAGCTGGGCGGGCAGCCTGGGGCAGGAGGGGCACTGAGAGCAGCCATGCAGGCTGGTGTTGCTGCACTGCCAAATGGTAGAGATGGCACTTAAAGATCATTCCATAAGTATAGTTCCTGCTGCATGAGTGAGCCTATTAACTTCCATATGGGCTTTCTCATGAGTACAATAATAAAGTGCATAGATAATACAAATAAAATACAAACAAAAGATGAGAACTTAGATGGCTCATAAACTATTCTTCCACAGAGAAGAATGCCAATTAAATACTAAACCATCATGAATTGTTAAAAATGAACAGTTGAAATTCTTCCTGGTTGAAATTCTCAGTTTGTTTCAATGCTTCATGGAAAATGTGTGATGTTTATCAGGCCCAACGAAATGCTGAGTGCTACGCATGGTGGGGAAGGGCAGTTAGGGCAGATCTGATCAGGATTCCTTTGTGCTGAAGTTTACTGACACAGTTTATAGAGACATGAGGGAGCGAAAACAGCAGTGGTGTGAGACCTTCCTGGGAATCTCATTCCTGGCACATCCAATGTTGCATATTGGCATCTTCTTTCATAAATAGCAGCTTTGCTGACTCAGGGCACTGACACTTCTCACTTTCCTGACCACCTTCCTTGGAGTGCTGCTGTGAGATAAAACAAATCGGATTTTCACTGTCGGCTCTCTCTGCTGAGTCCTGTCTGGGCTCAACACGCTTTGTGCCACATCAGCTCCTATGGCTGAGAAATAAACGCTCTTGGAGCACTACAGTGACCTGTGCAGGGTGCTGTCCTTTGAATGGGCCTTTGCAGATAGGCTGGAAAGAAAAATCTGCTAAACACCAAATTTTAAACAACCTCACATCTCCAAAACCAACAGGAAGATGCTGGAGTACCATTCAGGTATTTCAGCTCTTCTCTTACGGAGAAGAAGTAGAAATAACTTCATCCAACTGTTGCTCAGCCATTTTGCATTTGAATGTTTGCTCTTTCTTGTAGTCACCTTCGACCATTTTGAGATACTGCGAGCAATTGGGAAGGGCAGCTTTGGAAAAGTAAGTCATGTGTGAGTTAATCAGCATTGGGACAGCTGGAAACAACGGAGAGGGGGGAATTAGAGAGGCTTTAAGGACAGCAAAGAGAAAAAAAAGGCTGCATTGTCAGCAGGATCTGACCTGAGCATCAAGAAAGGAGCAGAGCAATTCTTCATCCGCTCCGTAGCCACAAGTGATATTACAGGAGGTTATAGTGATAAATCAGATAACCTGAATTTTCTGTGTTTCTGGATAAACATTGTCCAAGTTTCCGCAGCAAAACACGGAATATCATGATGCATATTTAACAAAGAGCTACACCCACATAAGGGGCTTGGCAGCATCTAAAAAGTGAGCACCTGCCTGTGAAGCAGCGTTTGTTATTGAGCATCACATTACAGTCACATCAGTTCTATTTTTGTTGTTACGAAATTTCACGCTTTTAGATGTTAACAGAAATTTCAAAGGTCATTTTCCTTTTCATGAGGGCACACAGATGCCAGAACTGAGGTGTGCTTTCTGTGCAGGGTGGGAGGAACACTTGTGGGTGGAAAAACAAAAAGGGTTGATGGAAACTTTGCAAATTCATCCCTAAGCGCTTAAACTGTCATGGAAAGAAATCTGGGGAGAGAAAGGAGAAAAAACCCTAAATATTTGTGTTTGCACTCTCACAAACTCAGTTTGTCATTGATAAGGGTTCCTTTCCCTCACCCTCCCACAGCAAAAACTGTCCTTTGGGAGAACATGGGATGAGGAACTCACTGAGGCGTTCCGTGGCGATGCCAGAGCTGCAGAGCAGCACACGGAGCTGGGATTTGGCAGAGGGGCTTTGTGAAAGACACCCAGAGGCCGTGTTTTACCTGCACTGATTTGCTGGCAATTCATCTCTGATGGATCACTCGATTCACTCACTCAGGTCTGCGTTGTACAGAAGAATGACACCAAGAAAATGTATGCCATGAAATACATGAACAAGCAGAAGTGCGTGGAGCGTAATGAAGTGAGGAACGTCTTTAAGGAGCTGCAGATCATGCAGGGCCTGGAGCACCCCTTCCTGGTTAATCTCTGGTAAGGCATTTCTCCTTTGCTCACTGGTAAGCCTGTGTTGTTAGCTAGAGAAACCTCTGACCATGTTTATGCTGCATCAGGTACTCATTCCAAGATGAGGAGGACATGTTCATGGTGGTAGACTTGCTGCTCGGGGGGGACCTGCGTTACCACCTCCAGCAGAAGGTGCGATTCCAGGAAGGCACCGTGAAACTGTTCATCTGTGAGCTGGTGTTGGCCCTCGACTACCTCCAGAGCAGACACATCATCCACAGGTCAGCTGGGCACTCCATAGGAGGGTGGAATTCATGGGCGGCGGAAGGGGCTGACTTTTTCCTCCATGCCTTGACAGGACAAGCAGAACCCTCAGAGCTAAACAAACTCCCCCACGTACGTTTGCTGTTGTGTAAAATTGTGTACATTTTTCAGAGAAAAGCATTTCTCTTGTGTGACAGATAGGCTCATGTCCCATTCCTGATGTATTTAGTGAGACAGCCCTCAGAGGTCCAAGACTTGGCTCAGTATTGGCTAACAGGAATGGAGTTACAAGGGGTTAAAAAAGAGGGCAGGGGCAGAAAATTATCACATTTATAATCCCAGAGACAGCATTCCTGGAAGGTGTAAAAATAAAACATGGCACAAAGTGAGAGTTGACAGGACCATGGTGGCTAGCAAAAGAAGGAATATGAACACTTGCTTCTGTCGAGGAGCATACACCTGCCATTCCTGTTAGGTGAAAGCAGAAAGGTTGCCTCCATGCTCCCATGGGCCCTCCTCAGTTGCAGAGAACCCCAGCAGAGCAAAACGATTTTGCTCTTCTTTTGGTGTGAGACTGACTTCCTTACATACAGCTGCCAACTTCTCAGAGTCTTATTTTTCATCCCGCTTGGATAGTTTGTATGAGTCCTTCTTTGTTTGTATGAATACCTGCATAGATTTCTGCCCCACGGTACCCTGCTCTGCTCCAGCACTGCGTGCAGCGAGGAGACAGCGGGCACTGAGCTGTGCCTCCACCCCACACCTGCCTGAGTCACCTAATAATGGATGAGCATGAATTAAACATTGTGAAGTGCACACTGAGCTGCCTTTGTCCTGGGCAGCCAGGAGCAAATCTTTGTGCTGCAGGCTTGGTCTGAACAAATCGAGTGGGACACGGGTACAAGGGAAGCACAAGGAGGAAATCTCCTCTACCAGAAACGTGTTGCAATCAGTGGCATTTCCAGGGCTTGTGGGCATGAAGAGCTGCACAATTTATGATCTAAGGAAAAGTCTGTATAGGAAACAAACTGCACCTCATAAAGGTGAGAAGTAACTGGGAAGTGACGGTCCCCATTCTGGGCATGGGGATGCCAGCATAGCTATGCAGTGCCCCAGTGCCCACTCCAGCTGCAGTACACAGGGAAGAGGCTGGGGGTAAAGCTGCCGTGATTTCCCAGAGGGTTCTTTGCAAATACAGGTGGGATTGCAGGGGAACACTCTAAAGCTATCTTGCTCCCAGGCTGGAGCAAGAGCTCCAAGCCACCACAGGCATGGGGGAATGGCATGCTGGTGCCAAACTGCTGAGCAGGCACCTGGCATTGCACCCGGGCTTGAGAGCAGGGGTGGAGTGCACATATGGCTGCTGTTGTCCAAGGACAGGTCCCCAGAGGCTGAGTCTGATCTGCAAGGTGTATTTCAAGCAGCTGTATGCAGTACAGTATTACAGTACAGTGGCTCCACAAAATGTACAGCGAGCTGCAAAATCTGCAAGTGATTTATTTAATGCTGTATCTCAGTGGGACACTATCAGGTAAAGTGACTCAGCTGAGGAGTGCAACATCCGTAATGGGGAATGGCAGGAGGGATGCAAACAACTGTTCACATTGTCTGAACAGCGCTGTGTGGAGACAGCAGAGTAATGGCTTCAGTTATTTCTCTCCGTACACAGAGGTAGGAAATGGTTGTTAACCTTCTCAGGCTAGGAAAGGTCTGCACTCACAGCTCAGCAGAAACAGCTCGGAGGGGACTGAAAGCTGCTATGTGGTAGTTAGATATATTGTCTTTCCTGGATTGCAGATGGCCAGGTGAGGTCAAACTTTACCTCCTGCAGTTGTGTAATGTCTGAAAGCTGCTCTCTCCTCACTGTGCCCTGTGCAGCACCAGCACAGCCAGGGCATCGCTGTGCTGTCCCCACTCCACACCTCCATCAGCCCCACAGCGCCCAGAGCTGTGCTGGCTCAGTGTGAGAGCAGGCGATGGGCGCTGGTGTAATTAGGTCATTAAGAGCAGCTAATATCTTGTAAAGCCATTCAGGCACATCCAGGAGGTGTATCAGGTGTACATCTCCCTTCAATGGAACGCATTTTATTACAGCTTTGCTATAGGGGTTTGTTGCTGTTTTGTTCAGGAACAAAGGCTGCAGGAACCAGTTTGTTCCTAGAGCTCACGGCAGGGATGAGCTCAGCCAGGGGCCTGCAATTCCCTCTAATCAAAGTAAATGACATTTACCCATTCCCAGTCAGTGTACTCTTAGCAACAGACAGAGAAAGCAGGCTGTATTCACACTAACTGGAAATAGGGTTCTCTGCAGCACCTCCACAGAGGAATGGGTTCCGTTCCATTATCTCCCTTGCAGGATGGGGCTGTTTTCATAGTTGGTTGTTAAATCATTGTCACTTTGTGCTGCAGGGTATTTTGTTCATCCTTTTTCTCCTCACTTTGTATTTTTCTTTTCCAACCTTTGATGCCCCTCACACTCTCCACTGTTACCCCAAGGGTGAGATATTTGTTAGTGCACCCACAGTTGGTAACTGATATTCATCAGATGCAGAAGTGATGAATTTCCCTGCTGTGTTAATTTCTCAGTAGCCTGGAGGAAAGAAGAGGATAAGGAGCAGCATGGATGACTTTCATCCTGCTGAAGAAAATGAAAGCATTAATAAATAAAATCCCAAACAGAGCATCAGAACATCTGCTCTACTTTCTGTAGGGTCTACATATTAAAAGCTGAAGGTAGATGTTTGGCAAGCATTTAAATGAGTGCAATTCTGATTTTGTAACTCTTATCCCTGTAATACAAAGTACACTTTTTTGGAGAACCTTCCTGCGTTTGCACCTTTTGTAAGTGCAGCTTTTGTCCCTTGCTGCAGAAACGCCCCATTAAGGCACACAAACACTTTCCTTGTTGTGCCACTCTTTTGTACCACCTGCAGCTGAATGGCTCCAGTGATGCTGAAAGGATAAGAGCCACAGTTGATGCCACTTGTTTGCTTCACTCCAACATGTGATTTTTATTGGGTAAATGGCGAACAGCTTCCAGTGGAGTATTATATTGAGACAGAGTATGAAGTAAAGAAAAAGGTGAAAAGCAGCTTTGACGCTGTGGCTGGAGTATCCGGGTGCTGCTGGCCCCAACAGTCACATCTCTATCTCCATTTCTGCTTCTGCTGGCTGATGAGCTGTTCTCCTGTGCTGAAATCAAACCCCGCAGAAACATCAGAGCTGAAGAACTCCAACAGAAGATCTTTCTAAGGCTTAATTCCCTCTGCAGCCCACAGCCTGGGTACTCAGAAAGCTCCCACAGCATCATTTCATGCCGCATCCCCAGCTGAATGGCTTTCCTTCTTCTCTCTTTCTTAGGGACATCAAGCCTGACAACATCTTGCTGGACGAGCATGGTAAGTGCCACTTACCCCCTGGTCACTCACACATATAAAAGCAGGGACAGAAATAGTAAACCTGTGCTGAGGTTTCAGTGCTCACAGCTTTCCTCACTTTGTGTTGCTTTCTTTTTTGGTCCACAAGCAGTTTGGAGCATTATTGCCCTCCTGTGCTTGGGATGACGACTTCTGCTTTTAGAAGAGCAGTGTTGGGTATGCTCAGGGCACTGCTCACATTGCTGGGCACTTCCCAGGAGTTATATCAGTGTTTAATCAACTCCTCAGAATGTTTTGATGGCATTTCTGGAGGGCATTGGCAGGTCAGATGTATTCTGTGCTGTTTGGACTCAGTTTCCAAACAATCCTCCTTTCAAAGCCTCTACAGTTGCTTACAATGTACCCAAAAGGTAATAGTCTGGGCAGAAATATAAGCACAGTTGCAGCTGTGTGCAACTTACACTCATAAACAGAACGTGTTACAGTTGCACAGAGTATCTTCATTTGTGTATTTTCTTCTTCCTCGAGCATTTATCTCTGGGAGGAAGCTCTGAAGAGGACTTGGGCCTGGATGCACTGTGTATATACACTGCTATACATTTTCCTAACTATAGTCCTGTTCTATCAAAATACATCTGGTTTTGTTCTGGCAAAGTTGCCCCAGTGAAGAGCTGTTCTGACATTGATCAGCTTTTAAGTCATTAAAAAAGAGATCAGTATTTTAATATTTTCTGGAGATCCATATAGCTGTCTTGTTGTGAGAAATCTTCATGGGCAGCTCCAATAAAGCCATCTCAAGGGAAAGTGCCAGTAAAGGAGTGAGGCATATCTGAGTGCATTATCACTGCAGAGGTTTTAATGCCGATGCTGACATTCCTGAGGAATTGCTGTGGTTCTCACACATAATCAGCCTCCCCTGCATCTGAGCCCAGGCTCCCAGTTTGCCCACGACCTCCACTTTCAAAGCATCAGTTTGTTATTTATGGAGGAGCTGCAGCATGGCAAACAGGGGACCGGCGCTGCCCAGCCACGCAGTGCCCACCGAGGGCCAGGCACCTGGGGCCACTCTGAGCACTGCTGTGACTCCAGGCACTGCAGGACCACAGGAATGTAGGTCAGCATCCTTCCAGAGAGGGAAGGCAGGGCAGGAAGGCACAGTGTGCCTCCACAGCTCAGCATCTACAGGCTTTCATTACAGATCACCTGCAGACCTCCATTATGACTGCAATTTGGGATGATTTTCAAGCCTGTTTTCTAACACTGCAGTGTTTTAAGTGTCTGTTGTAGAGATTTCAGAGTTATTTCCTCTGAATGTGACCTTGGCTTCAGTGTCCTTATGGCTGTGACTTCTATTTCTTTTCCTCCTGCATCTTCATCCAAAGGTGCATCCTCTTGTGCACATAGAAAGCTGTAAGGGGGAACAGATTTTTCTGTTCCCTGTGCTCATTGTTAGGGCACATTTATCTCCATTCAGCCTCATAAAGCCTGCTTGTTCTCCTTCCTTATGGAATAAAGCTGAAGAACCTCATTTCCTCTCCTCTTCCTTCACCAGGCATTCTGGACTGTAATCAGGAAATGCACGCTGTTTACTAACCATGGTTTTCATAATACTCTTTACTGAGATCTGTCCCCTCCAAACATGAGGCACCTGGAAGCCTTCAGCAGTCCATCTGCAGCCTTTTGCCCCCCAGTTCTCCCCATGATCCCAGCTCAGCCCTTCAGCAGTAATGTGCCACCTGTTGTCACCCATCTCCCTCCTGTAGTTCAGCACAGAAAGGCAGTTTTGCCTGTTGCAAAGCTCAGTGCCTCCTTGATGCTGATGACTGATGGGACAGAGGGGCCCCAGCACATCTCTGGCAGTGTGGAAGAGTCTGGTTCAGATTGCTGATGGTGCAATGCCCCATGATATCACGGGCTGACATGCATCACCTGCTGCAAATTGTTACCAGCATATCTGATGTGCTTAATATTATTTAAAAGATTCTTAGCTGAATTCACAGAAGCCTTAGTTTTTCCTCCCCCTTTCACCTCCAGAGGTGTTCCAGAAAGGTAAAAGGATTACACAGTAACAGAAGTGCTGGATTTAAATAGCAAAGTTCTTTGCTCAGCACACAGCACAAAGTCCTCTGCTCTGCATGTAATACTCACAGGGGAGAGCCGCGCTCTCTGGAGAACTCAAGATTTGATTTGGAAGTGCCACTTTCCAGCAGACGAGGAGATGTGGGGAAGGACACATGCTCAGAGTGCAGCTCTGGCTGTGCTACTCAGAAACCAGCTGCAACTGCAGATACTGAGCAATCAGAACACAGGCCTTGGAACCTGACCTGAAAGTTCCACGGCAGCACACAGCGCTCTCCTCCTGTCCACCAACAGGTGCATCTGCTCAACCTGTCCACTCTGCCCTGCACAGCTGCAGTTCAACAACATTCTACCACATCCCACTGCACAGAGCTCCTTCCTGCTGTCCATGCCATTGTTTGATACACTCCCAGGTGGGCTCATTTAAAAACTTGTGATTTGTTTGAAGTGAATCACTGAAAGGAGCATCCGGAGAAGGGCACATTTATGCTTGGAATATCAAATTCTTAATAAGTCTCTGATTCACATTTATCAAAACACTCCCGCACAAAGTGGAATGAGAGATAAAAGAGAAAAGAATACAAGGACATAGCGGACATCTCAAGACAAGAAAGTCCTGTATCATCCTCTCCTTTCAAGCACTCCCCAGTGATGTGATTGCAATACCTTTGCAGGAAGGAGGAAGCAAGGACCTGACTGATGTTGTACAGCACTGACAGCAACAAGGAGGGACGTGCTCCAAACTTGCAGCATGCAAGAGATGTGCTTTGCCATCTCACCCAATGGTCTTCCAGCAGTTCACATGGCTCACAGAAGGACTTCTGGATTTGTTCCTTCCTTCAGAACAGAGCCTGGAAGCACCACAGCTCTGTTAAGGAGCTGTTTTGTGTCTCAGTGGAACTAACAGCCTGCAGTGAAGAAAGGTCTGACACAATTAACAGGGCTACTGGCAGATGGGCAGTGCTGTGAGCAGTGTGTGCCTTTTGCTGAATCTGATGGAATATGAAGCTGCTGAAACACCAGACAACAACTCATGGGCAGGGGCCAGAGGATGAGTTCATCTTTTCCAGATGCTGATATGGGGTTGGAAGTTCAATGGCTGAGGAATGATTTCAGACCCAATGGTACCATGGGCTGCCTGTCTGCCCTGCACACACTCATTCTGTGCTCTGACCATGGCTGATTTGGAGTGTGGCAGAGAGAGCTCCTGCACTTCATACAGTGTTGATGGAAAGCTGCATGCAGGAACATGGATGCGATGCAGGATTTTTTAGCTAACCACAAACTGTACTTCTGTTCCCTCATTTTTTTTTCTCCAGCTAGATCAGATATTTGCAGCAGGCAAACTTGGTCACTGCTCACACAACATATTTATGTTCAAGTGTAAGGATTGGCTTCAATATTTCACAGCATCCAGAGAGGACAGCATATGTTCACTGCCAAAGCACCAACTTTTAGCCATAGGGGCAATCACATTCTACCGTAGCTCATGAAATAAAGCAGCAGTGAATTTCCAGCTGCTGAAGTTCACATCTGAGTGAATATCATCCCAGCATCTCCATCAGTAAGAGCCACTTCATCAGAACTCTGTGGTTAAGAGGAAACAACAGCAATTCAGCCACCCCCTATTATTGCCAGAGGGCGATGAGTCTGCAAAACATCACAGCATTCCATGGTTTTGATAATGAGTCCAGCACTGTCAGAGATGAACGAGTTCATTGCCTTAAGAGAGAATGCACAAGGCCAGGAAGAAGCCAGCATTTAATCAGAAGAATTAGGCCAGGTTAACCCCTGATATTCAAAGAAGTACACTTCAGGGAAGTCAGCCCTGTATTGATAACCTGCACTGCTGCACTCCATGGGTCAGCTCGCTGACAGGAATTCAGGGAATAAGGAGTAATAAATTAAGTGCTTGCCAAAAACAGAAACCAACCAGTCACAAGCCCAGTGGAGGCATTTCCATTCTCATCCCTACTAATCACATTCACCTTCACATTTCCTTCTCAGTTTGCAGGCAATAGTTGCACACATTGCAGCAGTGATAGCAGAAACCATGCTTGAAAACACTGGGAAATCCTTGCTAAAACAAACACCACTGAAATGAGCTCACAAACATCACCAGGCACAGTCAGAGAGACAGAAAACACACAGTGACAACTTTGAGAACCCCAATATTTTGCTCCCAGAAGATAAATAAGGGTTATTTCCTCCAATGAGATACAGCCATAAGCAGCCTATAAGCAAAATGCTTTCTGTCAGCTCTGGCATGAGAAATTTTTGCACAGAAACTACTTCCCATAGGATATTTTACTTTGAGTTTCTGATGGAAGGTTATTTCTTCGTGAAATTAAAGCAGACCTGTTTACACTCTAATCTCTGTCTTCCAGGACACGTCCACATCACTGACTTCAACATCGCCACAATGCTGACTAAAGAAACACAAGTCACCACGATTGCTGGCACAAAGCCGTACATGGGTAAGAGCCAATGAACACTGTGCTCCTGAATTGCCACTTTGCAGATCTGAATTGGTAGCCATGCTAAAACACCACCCCAGTTCCTCACCACACAAGCACAGCTGATAGAGCAGAGCACCACTGATGTACCTGAGAAAAACCAGGGCTGGAGGAG
This sequence comes from Gallus gallus, assembly GCF_016699485.2. Lineage (NCBI taxonomy): Eukaryota > Metazoa > Chordata > Aves > Galliformes > Phasianidae > Gallus > Gallus gallus. The sequence goes on from NC_052544.1 coordinate 17,594,192, forward strand.
GCAGGAAACGAACCACAGAGAAAAGTCCCAAGTGAATGCTAATGGAGCCCAGGTGGAAACATCACACAGAGAAGCCTTTGCATTGGGGAAAGCAGGAGCGCAACACTTCTGAGTGAAGCAAAAGCACCCAGAAGTCTATCTATACAGCTAACACTAAAAACAAAACTGACAGAGCAATACAGTCTCCCACAGCTCAGCACAAAGCCCTCCCCAAAGCTCCTGCAGACATCGGGCCCTGGGAGGGCGCCCAGGAGGCTCCTTCTCATCAGGATCACCTCAACACCACCTGGTGCAATCATCACCATAAAAAGGAACAAAGCACAAAAGGAAAGTGCTGCTCTTTGGGTTTGGTTTTATTTTACTCAGAGCAGTTCTTTCTACCTATATTGCACAAAAATAACTATAGTATTTTATTCCCTTAGGAGGGAGATGTATTGACTGAGGAAGAGCCTTCCAGCCCACTCCATATCACTGATGTGCCCTGGAAGGCTGTGGCTCTCAGGTTTTACTCAGTTAAGTTGTGCCTCTCCTTGCCACATGTGGATCTGGCACCATATTTACATATACCACAAATATTTACCGTACATTAAAGTTTCTAAAGAGCTGCTTTTATTCACTATGTGACTGCATTTAGTCCCTACCAGGTGGGAGTACTTTAAATAGGAGCAAAGATATGAGTAGGGTGGGAACAGCTTTCCAACATGGAGAGCTGTGAGCACTGGAGAGCTGAGGCTTTCTGAGGGGAATGAGAAGATTTTCAGACCAGTGTTGCACCTACATTCCATGGACTGGGGCATTTGTTATTCTGGAGAACATTCAGTATGCAGTAATGGACAAGTCCTGTGTCAGCAAAAAGGCAGTCACCCTTTTCTGTCTTTGTGGACAGAGGAGCAGTGAGCAGCCCCATGTGCCGGGCTGTTGGGTGCTCGGTACCCAGAAGCAGGAGCACAGCAGGACAGGACACCGCACCAGACCTCAGAACTTTGGGTGCTTTATATGACACAGGAAACTGACTGAGTCCAGTGAGCCTCTACGTGGTTTGGGGAGTTACATAAAGCATTCCATAATGCAAATAGTTTGGATTATATTTACCATATAAACATTCACATCACATTGATGGCAGTGCTCTAGTTCTAAGGGCCATCCCATCATTTACATACATCAATCAAGTACTGCATCTGTTCAATAGGAGCAGAAATCATTGACACCCATTTTACATGTGAGTAGAGCAAGGCCAAAGGATGCACATGTTGTCAATAACAGGGCCAAGATTTCAGGATGTGGCTGTTTCCAGAGCAGGCAGATATGGGGGTTAACATCTGTGCTATGAGCTGTGTCAGATGCCAGCCCTGCCCTGGAGCACAGCATGGGGGAGCAGAGCAGGACAGGGTACAGCACAGCACCAGCAGGTACTCACATTCTGCTGATGGGATCAGCAACAGTGCTGGTCATAGCGTGGGGCTGGGGCAGTTTCTACACAATGTTTGGTGCTCCCCCTGCTCTGAGATTCCTCAGTAGTGCATTGCTCTGCTCTGAGACAGCAGCTGTAGAGCCTGACAAAGACCAAAACGTGAAATGCTGCAAGTGAGCCCATGCTGATTTGTGTAGCTCCACACATCCCTTGATAATGGGACAACAGACCAGCCATATACCCTTCTTCTGAAGGAAAAACAAGAATGGGTGCATAATGCTATAATGCAATAGAAAGTACAGCAATAATAGCAGAGCAGTACAGCCTGCAAATGAGAACAACCCCATATGCAGCAGCCATAGAAACAAAAACAAAAGAAAAAATACTGCTCACCTTTAGAAGACCTCAGATACGCAGAGACGTCCAGTGAGATCCTCTTGTCTCCACTGCCAACCCTTAAATGAGGTCTGGGAAGGGGTGGATCCTGGCTCCACCTCTTCCATCACTCAGTACACTGCATGCACCTGAGCTCCCCAGGGCTGGCCCTGCCTTCCTACCAGGTGCTCCATCACTGCTTCAAGCTGTGACTCAGCATTTATGCTACAGGGCGATATGCTGATATTTGTCCTGGGATGCTCCTGGTGTCACTGGATTAAGTGTTCTGTGCTGCTGATTTTCACTCAGGGTTGCAACAATGTGAATGATCTCTTCTCTGTGTTTCACAGCACCTGAGATGTTTAACTCCACAAAACCCATCGGCTATTCCTTTGCTGTGGACTGGTGGTCGCTGGGAATCACTGCCTATGAGCTGCTCAGAGCCCGGGTACGGAGCACACAGCGCTGATGCCTCTGTCCCTCTCTTTCCTTAAGCATGCTGTTGGAGGGGCTGATGCTGTATAACAGGGAAGAAAGTTCTGAGATGGATTTCAGGCCCTAAGGTTTATTACAGCATAGGCAGTAGAAATCAAATCTTCATCAGAGCTTTTGTGATCACAGCTATGAGCTGCGAGAAACCACTGCCATTCAGAAAAGCACATCTCGGCAGCTCCTTGCTGTGCCCGAGGGCTTCTCAGTGACCTCACCCTCACCTGGGGCCGTGCAGGCAGTTGGTCAGAGCAGTGCTTTGCACAGCACTGTGTAAAAAGTTGGACACCGGTTTTTGAATTACATTCTTCTAAGCTAAAGGCGATTGAAAACCTTGAGAGGCTGAAGGTAAAGGAGTGCAACATGCCTTTAAAGAAACGCTACCACCGATCTTTGCAGAGAACCTAGAAGTATTTTTAACAAAAACACGAAGAACAGAGTGTGAGTGATCTCCATAGCACACATTAAGGGGTTACGGTAGTCTGACCTGACACGTAACTGTAAAAATATTGATACAAATCTGAATTTTCTGTCTGTAACTTTAAATTAATCGCAGGACTGTCAGTAGCGTTGTTTTTTTTTGACTTGGTGGCAGCAGAAGGTGCGCGGTGAGGGACTCGGGGGGGTCGCGGCACAGCGGGGAGCAACGGGAGCTCCAACGGGAACTCCAACGGCGGCGGCCGCGAGAGGGCCGCGAGGTCCCCCCGCTGTCTGCGCGCGGCAGCACCGCGCACGCGGCTGCACCTCACACCGTGCCCGTGTTGTTTAAATGTGTTTGTAGCAGCTCCCCACGCACGCGCTGTAGAAATCCGGGAGTTAAAGATCTTTCCCAGCAGCACTCCTCCGTTGCACACAGGTTTCCGAGCACAGCAGCGCGGTTGCTCCATGCAGGGGCTGCAGAGGCGGCCGTTTCCCCGCGGGCAGCCCGGCAGCTCGGCTGGGTGCAGCCGCAGCACGCGGAGCATCCTGCACTGCCCGACCGGCGGCGCTCCGCCTCTGTTGGGACGGCGCTTTTCCACGAGGTGTGAAAACTCCCGCTCCATTTCCCTTCTGTCATATCCAGTACGGGCAAAGAACTGAAAACAGAAAGGCATCTTACGGGAACATTGGGAACGCTGGCAAGGCTGAAGAAGCCAAAGCTGGACACTGACTGCTGGCTCCTGTCTGACATCCATCCATTACTGCTGTCCTCGCTGGTGTTATTACTGTACTTATTTCAGCTGAGCTCAAGACCCGACAGGCAGAGATTTCAGTGGGGGGGTTGGGGAATGTGCAGAGCTTTTCAGAGCCGCCTTGCTCTGAAAAGATTTCTGAAGGAGCTGAAAAGATACACTAAAATGCTTTCCTTGTTTCACTTTTCACAGAGGCCGTACCATATTCACTCCAACACTCCCACAAATGAAATTGCTCATGTATTTAAGACAGCTACAGTGATGTACCCTGCTGCTTGGTCTGAGGAAATGGTGATGCTGATCAAAAAGGTGAGGGCTGCTGTGGGACCGGAGCATGTCGGGGCTGGGATCACACTGCAGCCAACTGAGCCCTTCCACTGCGCCCCACAGCCTTTGTAGGAAATGGTGGGGATTCATTGTAAACTGTATCCAGACTCAATGCTGGTGACCTTCAGGTAGTACCCTATGACAAAGATCCAGCTTTTAATGATAGAGCTCATTAATGTCACAATCAGCCAGCAGCACTGCTCTCTGTGCTAATGGTGATGGTGCTCATGTTGGCAGCTGATGGATCTCTCCTGAGGACACAGCGTTCACTTCCAGGGTTTCTCTAACTTTGTCTCTCTGGAACGGTGTAACTTAGAAGTAATGATACTTATATCCACAAATTTGACTAAAAACTGACATAAACATTTTATGATTTTTTTTCAATAATGAAAAGATTTGCAACATAATAATAATATTGAAATCCTTCAATGCACAGTTTATGCAGTTTCATTTGGTCAGGGTGGGAGGGCAGGACTGTGGGAGAGTCTGAGCAGCTGCAGCAGCCTCATTCTAACCTCTTTCCTTCCCCTCTTGCTACAGCTGCTCGAGACAAACCCCGATAAGCGTTTTTCTCAGCTGAAAGATATCCAGGACTTTCCGTATCTGTCGGATGTAAACTGGAATGCTGTTCTCCAGAAGAGGATAATGCCAGAATTCATTCCTACGGTAAGGCAGTGTTAAGTTTGGAAAGTCCTTAATTTGTCCAATCCCCATCACAGCCTGCAGCCTGCCCTCGTGCCTTGCACCAAATCACAGTGGGAATACCTCACACATTTCCACAACAGCAGCCGGTGCTCTCTTAGCACAAGGGAGAAAACAGGCAAGAGCATGATTTTCACTTTCTGGTGAATCTCATGAAGGTCAATAGGAGGTGACTGCAAAGAATGGGCACCCCAAAGGTGATCCACTCTGTTTATAATAATCTCAAAGTTTCTGGACATAGACTTGAACTTGCACTGCCATGAGCACCATTGGCATTGCAGATGAAATATATGATTCTGTTGCTTTTGAGCCATCCTGCACTGAACTGCCTTTTTTAGCAGCCCTGTTTAGGACCAGCTCTCCTAATGCAAAAATGGTGAGCAGATGTAGGCTCATCAGCAGCCTGGGGATCACTGTCCATTATAGAACTGTTTCTTCCTGAAGTGGCTCTCCCTGATAAGTCCACTGTTTACAGGGAAAGAACAAATAGGGTAGATTCAGGTTTCTGATTCTTTTTAAATCAAATTAAAGCAGCACAGAGGTAACATAACCGTCTTTGAAAATAATCCAAGGGCTGTTCTGTGCAGTGCTGCTCCAGCTGCTTTTCACCAGCAACCCAACAAACGGTGAGCTAAAGTACGAATATTTAACTGCACGTATTTTTCCCATCTGTGGCTTTCTCTATGGTGGATGTGTGTGTACTGCTTTAAAACTCATTCTGCAGGATTCTGTATGGCCTCTCAACAGAGGCTGTCACTTCGAAGCAACCAAAGGGTTAAATATAAGTAGTAAGTGTAAAGGGAGCAAGCGTGTTTTCAGATGGTGCAAACACACCTTGACAGTGCTCCCCCAGCTGAGGAACTGCTGAAACACCTCAGATGTGCAGCAGCTGTTCTGGCTATGTTTGCAGTTCATTTCTTACAAAACTCAGATCCCAGATGCAGCCCAATTAATGACAGCCCCTCCAAGACCGGCACCGCTCACTTAAGGCAACCTTTCTCTCCCCTCCAGAAAGGAAGACTGAATTGTGACCCAACCTTTGAACTTGAAGAGATGATCCTGGAGTCCAAACCTCTTCACAAGAAGAAGAAGCGCTTGGCTAAGAAGGAGAAAGACACCACCAAAAGCAACTCCTCACAGGTAAGAGCAAGCAGGTGCACGTGTGTGGTGAAGGAAGGCTTTCATTCTGTGTGAAAGCCAACTATCACTTAGCAGTGATAGCACAGTGATAGCACAGCAACCTGTTTTAACACACCATCTGCTTTCCTTTCGGCCAGCTTCATTCCCAAGAGATCCCCCCATCCCTCACCCAGATGCACCCCTCACAGTGCATCAACCAGCACGCCCTATTGCTTTCTAAACCTCCAGTTAGGCTGTTTCTGTTTTGTGTTAGCAGAAACTTTTCTATTTTATTTCCTCTGAAACATCCTCTAGAAAGAGGGGAACGGCAACATGTAAATATTTGCATTAAGGGTTTCTAAGTTGCAAAACACTCCAGAAGCACTGAGCAGTTTTCATGGTGCTGCAGAACCTCTTTTGGGGTAGGAACTCTTTCTTTGGTTCTGCCTCAGGTGCTGCAAAAACAGATAACGCTTCTAGGGCCAATAGTAACCTGAGAAGAGTCTGTGCTTTGAACATGCAAGCTGGTATCGGAGGGCAAGCTTAGCCAGGTCCTGAGTTTGAGATACTCTCATATACAGGAACTCCAAAGTCAAAATTCCTATCGGCTTCAGTAGTGCCAGAATTTCCTGTGTAGATCATGAGGAGCACTTTTGCTTTAGTAAAGCTTCATTGTTTTCATCCCCCTTAATTGTTCAGTATTGAACATTTCTGTACTAAAGTGATTTAAAGGTCAGATGCACTTTTGAATATCCTCAGTACTTAAAGATGGATTGGGCTCTCAGGGCTTGACCCTGCACAGGGTTTGGCTTTCTCATGCACTCCCAGCCTGCAGCCTCCTCCGTTGGCACTGGGGCCAAATGCTTGTTTTCCATCCCAATGGCAAGAGCCAGGATAAATTACAGTGTTGAGAGAAGAGCCATATGTTTGTTTGGGAGTACAACTGTACAGTTAACACAAGCAACCTGAGCCTGAATGGCTTCCTTCATCTAGACCTTCCACAAGATAGAGCATGATATAGTTCCTGAGCTGTTGCCTTCCTCCTGCACTGTGCAGGAGCTCTTGGGGTACACCCGAGGCCTGGAATGCTTTGCTGTGTGAGCAGTTTTATGCTTCTGCAGACTGAGCTTTTTCTGCAATAGAAAAATCCCTGTGGAAACCCAACATATAATTTGAGGCCTGTATACCTACTGAGTTCTATGTGAGGAGAGTTGTAATGCCATTCTCCCAGCTGCAGTGCTGGTGTTGCTCTGGACCTAAAGATATTGCTGTACCTCCTTGAAAATGCCCTTGCAAAATCTTTTTGTGTCAACCATGAATTTATTCAATTTTTCTTCATCTTTCTCTATTCAAATGTGAAAGGCCTGCCATCTTCAAAAGCACCTAGAGACACTCCAGAGGGACTTCATTGTTTTCAACAGAGAAAAGTAAGTACCGATAAAAAGGCAGCATACCAGACACTGGCACAGAGCAAAAGCTTTTGGCCAATGAACAGGGATGGGCAGTGACATTGCTCCTGCGGGTCTGAGGCTGGGCTGGCATCAGGTCCATAATGACCCTGCTGTGGTCAGGTCTCTCAGGCCAGCTGCCCCAGCAGCAAGGAGGTGCCCGGGAAGCAGCTGGGCTGAGGCAGGCAGTGGGGAAGGGGTGGCCTGCAGGCATCCCCAGGCCCCTCACCAGCTCTGCCTCCTGTTCTGCCCTAGGGTGAGACACCAGCACAGTGAGATCCAGCAGCACGCAGCTCTGGCCAAGTGCAGAGGCATGCACAAGGATGGCCAGAACAACAACCTCTGAGAGCCACAGCCCTGGCAGCAGGAGGCTCTGGGGCTGCCCCTGCAGCTTGCCACCATTCATTAGAAACAGCCCATGACTTTGCCTTCCATGGCAGCAGGAACGTGATCGTGGGAGAAGGGTGAGCTGCTCAGCACTCTTCTATTGGGGTTGGCCAGTTGGTATCACAGCTGAGTGCCAGGCACGCACCCGCAGGAACATGGCATCGTCACCAGCACTTGCCATGGTGGGAGCTGCAGCTGTGGGCCCTGGCTCTTTGGGCCAGGATTCCTGCATGGGTCCCTACATGGAGCTGATTTCTCCAGGTGGAAGACACTGCTCTGACTTGCGATGCCTTCACTGGCATGCAGCGGTGGCCTCAACTTGCAGAGATCTGCAAACATCCTCTGGATGGCTGGAGCTGGCAGCAAGCCTCTTCCCCAGCTGGGCAAGGGCAGCGAGGCTCCATCCATGCCCCCTCTCTCCTCACTGCTTCCAGAGCCACCTGGCGCAGAGCCAGGCAGGCACACAGCTGCACAGGGAAGTGACATGGTGACAGCCAAGTATTGGTAAATGAGCACCATCCCAGAGCTTCTCCAGGCCATCCTGAAAAACCATTCATAAACACCTTAAACTGCTGCAAATTTCTGAATCTGATGGGGTCATGGCTTCCAACATCAGAGGTAAATTTGAATGCGTACTTTTCATCTCTCTGCTGTTGTCTTCACACTTGATTTAAGCAGCAACAGCTGTGCTCCTGGTGCAGAATTTGCCAAGAGTGAGATTGGACAAAGCATCTCTATTATGGTAACGTTGGGTATGATGCTATTATTCAAATGCTTTTGCAGACCAGACCTTTCACCTCTTTACCTGACATTTTTCCTAATCTCAACAACATAATAAACATGTGATGAACTGTCTGTCTCCCATTTGCCCAAAGATGTTCTTGTATCCCCTGTGCCTTCCTGTCTCTCTTCTCTGGATAAATCTAATTAAAAAAAAATCCAAATAAAACAGGCAGCAAATGAAGGACTCCTTCCCAGGTAATCAAAAGCCAGTTTCTTCTGAGGTCACTTGCAGTGCAAGGCAGAACAGGTCTGGGAGGGCTGGGTAAAGCTAGGCTGTGACAACAGCCATACCTGTCACCTGCAAAGCACTGGGCTACCTAAGCCCAGTGTAAGCTTAAGCTTAAGCTACCAAAGCACAGCCACCTAAGAGAGGCTCATACGCCTCAAACCCAGACAAGGGAACTGGCTCTGCTCCTGGCTGGGGCAAAGATCAATGCTGTTACACTGGCTGACCCAAAAAAAAAAAAAAAAAAAACCCCTCAAGAAGTTAGATGAGAACATTGCACCTTTAAAAATTCCCCAAAGATCTCTAAAACAATCTCTGAGGCACAGCCTCAGCTTAATCACTAACAGGCAGCAGCAAAAAACCTCTAATTACCTCATAGCAGAAGTTCACCAAACTTCCAAGTACGAGCAGCCTTCCCCACCCCAGCACAGCTATTCTGGCATGGCCCCTTTAAGGACTACTGCACAGACAACTTGTGCTTTATGAGCTACAGGCATGCAAAAATAAATATCTCAGGGTCAAATACTTAAGGACAAAAAAAAAAGTATTTATTTAGCACTGCCTACACTGACACTCAATTTTTCCTAATACGTAAAAAACAATCTAATTTTTTTGAATGCTTTGCAAGCCTGAGAAGGCAGTGACTCACAGTTGGACACCACCTGATAGAGGGAAAGCAATTAACTCACAGGTGCCCACAGCCTCAAAACCAGCCCCAGCTGGGAAGGCCTGGCCCTTGTCACCACACAGCTGACAGCTGCAGCCCACCATGGCCACAAAAGGCTGCAGCCAGAGACAGCATGGCCAAACTGAATGGAGTCTCACCAGCACCTGCTCCGAGCTGTTCTGTTAATCCTTTGCTTTTGCCCAAGAAGCAACATGGTCCCAATATCCACACTGGTCCCCCAGTGCTGCACACACCGACTCCCTTTGGCTGTACGTCTCCCGCAGCTCAAACAGCCCCGAGTTGCCCCAGGAGCCCTGCACACATCCTGCCCCTGGGACACGGCCTCTCTGCCCTGCTGTCCCCAGGGCCAGGCAGGCAACCACAGCTCAGAGAGGAATAAAGCAGCCGTGACGACAAGTTGTTTGAGGAACAGTTGCTTTTTTTTCCTTTCTTTTTTAATAAAGTGTACAAAGTCGTAAATTTCCTTACATGAGGCGCTGTGACAGCTGTTACAGAGATGATCTGGGCTCCCCCACGGGCATCATGGTGAAATGCTGCTGAGCACCAAGACAAAGGAACACAGCGCAGGCTCACACTGCACCCCCCCACCTGCCCACAAGCATTCAACACCAACAACGACCTGAACCAAGTGACCTGTCTGAGCGGCATGCATACAAAAGGAAGAGGAAAAACACAACCCACCCAACCCACAACAACAACAACAGAATTTTAAGGCTATGCGTAAAATAAAATGAAGCAACATCTTTAAAGCTAGGTAGCAAGTAGCGTTTGTGAAACGTAAGGCTTGAGGCTTACTGATTCTTCAGAACAGGTTTATTTGCTTTTCCTTCTTAAACACCAATGTACCATTTTTCTTCCTTTGCCTGCACAGGGATCGCTCCCCTCTCCGTGTGGGGGTTTAGCTGAGGGAGGTTATGTTGGAGCGGCCTCCCGGCGGTGCCACAATGCGCTTGCTGGCAGAGCGAATGCCTTCATCAATCTGGGTACCTGGAGAGGGCAACAAAGCACCAAGGGAAGGGAAAGTGATGCTGAGAGGATTTCCTCCATAGGACTCGGCCGCCAGGAAGGCTGGGGTCTTGCTGAAAGGCTCTGGGCCACTGATGGCAACCTCTCTGCCTCTGACTGAGGCAGGACCCCAAGGAAAGCAGTGGCCATTCCAGGAGCAGGCAGTCCTCTACGTGCAGACCCACACAGCACAAGCAGAGTCCAGTGCTGTGCTATGGCTGCAGCCTGGCCCGCCCCCAGCCCCAGGGCACCGTGCAGTGCCAGCCCACCCAGTGCCATGCTTACCTGACAGGCTGAACCCTGACTGGTGGAGGTTCCTGACAGGGGGTGTCTGCCGCGTGGGAGACCCCCGGGTGGATCCCGCAGGGGTGCCGCCCTTGGGGGTGGCAGTCAGGTCAAACACAGGTCCATCATACATGCCCCGGGGCACAGCATGCATCTCTGCCATCTGTTACCAGAGAGGAATGGCACAGTGACACTGTGATGCTCCTGCGACTCCCGTGAGCCCACCAACGCTGCCAGCATCCTGGTGCACGGATCCCAGCCTCCCCGGTCCCACTGCAGAGGCCACTCACACTGCCAGCCCCGTGCTCACCTGTCCTGCATGCCCGAGACCTCCCTGCAGTGTGGAGGTGCCTCAGCCCCACCTGCACAACAGCCTCCCAACGCATGCTGAGGGACTATGCAACAGGCAACCCTTGACATGGGTCTACTTTGTGCAAATGGGGAGAAGGCCCTCTTTGCTCAGTCTCCTTGTTTTTAACTTAACTTTTCCCTTCAGGTTCCTGCTGCAACAGGAAGGCAACAAGGGAGCAGTTGGATCTGCAGCACCCACTGCTGACTCAGCCCCATGTCTTGCCCCCATGGTAGCACACCCCCAGCACAGAGGTCACAGCTCTGCCAAGCCCTTAACAATCCCCAGTAGGTTCAACACACACAGGTTTACAGCACTGTTTCCAACTGATCAGATACACGAGAGGGAGAACAATCAGCTAGCTGAGAAAGGGGCTATTTGGATTAACGCAGCTCTTTCTGCTGGCATTCCCACCTCCTTACCTTTCTCCTGGCTTTGATCCGCTTGTAGACATAGTCAGGGAAAGGGCTGCAGGGCAGGAAGCGCCCAGTCCCCTGGGTCACGTGCAGGTTGCCGTCCTCCAGCATGATCTTTCCCTGGCATATGACAACCAGTGGGGCCCCACGCAGCTCCATCCCTTCAAAGATGTTGTACTCAGCTGCCTGCAGCAACCAGGGGTGACGGTCAGGAGAAACATGAGCACTGTCTGCCTATTGAGGGCTGCTCAGTCCCCACACCTTGCTAACAAAGCCTCCAGGGCAGGGAGAGCACACCTGTAATGGCCTTGCTGCCTCAGAGGCCTCCTGCCCTTCACCAGTCCATCACACCATGAACCCCCCTCAGCTCCCGTGTGAACTGTGTAGGAGCTGGGTGCAGAAACAGAGGGAAGCAGGCTGAGAAGCATGAATAAAGCATGCTGACAAAACTGGGAAAAATCTGGACTCAGAAGAGTAACCCAGATGAGGAGAAAAGCCCAGTGTAGGCCTGGCACAGGGGGAGAGCAAGGCAGCTGGGTGAGAAAGGTGCTGCAAGCAGAGCCCAGGGCTCAAAGGCATCCTAACCCGCAGTCACAGCTGCACTGCCCGGAGCTGGAACTTGGTGCCTGCACCTACCAGCACAGCAGCACCGAGCTCCATGCAGCAAGATCACTGTGTGTAGCACTTCCCACACCCATTCCCGGCACGAGCAGAGGACTTACAGACTGGTGGGTTTTTGCTGTGACAATCTTCACTGCATCAGGATCCCAAATGACCAGATCACTGTCTGAGCCCACAGCTATTCTCCCTTTCCGTGGGTACAAGTTGAAGATTTTTGCAGCATTAGTGCTCGTCACTGCCACAAACTGGTTTTCATCCATCTTTCCTGTAGCCTGCTCAGACACAAAGAGAACAAAGCACTCTTTTGGGGAAGGGGAGAGGAAGAGCCCAGGTCAGGCATTAGACAGACCAAAAGCTGGAGCTATGCTCGCAAATCGTGGCCCTGTGGCAGCTGTTTCTGCTCCAGCTTGTTTCAGCTCACAAAGCCAGAAAGGAGACGTGCCACTGGGCACTCAGCCCTGCTGGGGCAAGGACACGGTGCTGCCCGTCAAGCCTGTCCGCTCCCTGCTGGCTCTTACCACTGCTTTGTCCCAGATGACAGACATCCGTTCCTCGATGCCATTGGTCCCCTCTGGGATCGCCGTGAAGTTGTCTTTTCCAATTGCTTTCTGCGCAGTGCTGAACGTGCAGTGGGCACTTCCCGACACCTGCAGGTCACCACTGGCGTGGTGGTAATAAGAGCATCCTGAGCCATTTCATAGTCAGACAGTAGAGACATGAGGGACTAGGAAGTCCTCTGCATGTGGGCAGCCCCCACCCAGCTCTCTATTACTCTGCACTCCTTTTCTGTGATTCTTCAGCCTGCAGACCCCCACCAACAGCCCCTATAGTGGCTGAGTCCCCTGGGCAACGGTGGCAGGAGAGCTCGGCCACACCACACTGCCTGCCTGGGTCACAGCCAGCACCCTGTGCACAGCAAACACAGTTCGGAGTGGAGGATATGTCCTGGAGAGCACAGCAGCCTCTGTGCCAAGCCAGAAGGTGTACTTCCCTAACAGACTATAACTCACATCAAGCTAGAGGGACAAAACATCCCAGTGTGAGTTAGACAAATTATTTCTGGCAGCCTGCTGGGTCTGCATGGGAGAACAGCCCTTCTGCCATGCAAGGAGGAAGGAGTCCTGCTCAGCCGAGGACTGTCCCCACTGAGACTGCCCCCTGCATCCTGGCAGCCCTGGCTCCCTCCAGGACAAGCTCACTGTGACCTTGCCCAGGGTCCTCTGTGTGGAGAGGGCCACTGTTAGGATGGAATCCATCCACTGATCCAGCAGTGTCAGCAAAGGGCAGGAATGGGCAGAGCCAACAGCTGCCAGGAGGACAGGACAAGGAGCTCAAAACCAGCTGTGTCTGAGGGGAGCTGGGGACAAAGCTGCTGCCAGGTGGAAGGGAGCAGGGGCCGGGCTGGCTCCTGGAGCAGCTGGGAGGGAAGGGCCTGCAAGTGCTGGACTCCTGGACCCAAACCTCTGACGGCACAGATGCAGCAGCTCTGCACAGGGCCACGAATCAGTCCTAATCCACTGGTAATCTCCATCTTCCTCTGATAATTTCTGCCATATGTCTGACTGACTGCAGAGCCAGAGATCCAGCCTGATGACAAAACATGCTTCCTAATCTCCACCAGCTTTGTCCTGGTGAAAGAAAACAAACCGCTCAGCTCAGCTGAAGCCCTGCAGCTGCTTCTCCTGCCAAAGCCTCAAGAAAACAACTAGGAAAGGCAATGGGACAGAACTGTGCTGACTGCAGTGCTCAGAGGTGCTCCTGCCTCTCCTCTGAGGTCTGGGGTAAATTTGCTATTGAAGTAGCAGGAAAACATCAGAAATCAAGTTCAGGAGTCGGGCTCACATTTGGCTGCCAGTCACTAAGACTTGCATCTACCTCGTATGTTCAGATTAAGCAGAAGCACATGTTGCTCACTGCCCACAGCAAAATCCCAGGCGAGGTGCACATTCAGACCCTAAATGCATGGGCACCACTCCTGCCAGCAAAAGCAACTCCACACACATCCAGCACTGCCGCTCACTGGGACACAACCCCAGCTTATCCCTCTGCTGTCACACCTATTTCTGACCTGGCATCCCATGCTCATCTCAGAGATGTTTCCAACATTACCTCAAAGGTCGTTTCCATTTACAGCCCCCAGCCAGCCCTGCCCAGCTAGCACAGAGCAGCACCACACACAGTGTTCAGCTGCAAACACAGAGCAGTGGGGCTTGCAGCTCACACATGGGCACAGCCAGCAAGCAGGCACTGCATCCCTGGCTGTGGTGCATGCCTTTCCAGTGAGGGGATGGAGGACAGCTCTGAGGGAAAGGTCACCTCAAATTGCTGAAGTGCTTCTATTGTTTGCTCTCCGCTTTCAACAGATCCCTTCCCCCACCCCCTACCTTTAGGGTGAAAAATCATCTACTATTCCTGCCAGACGTGCACAAGCTATCCCTAAGAGCCTCATACTTCTTGCAGACTGTTCTACTGTTCACCTGTGGACAAAAAGCCAGAATGGTGTTTGGCAGGTGGGTCCCCACCAGCTATGCCACTTGTGCCCCAGACCTCCTCATGCACAGCCACATCCCAAGCCCCCGCTTCTGCTCTTGCTGCAATCACACGGCTTCTTCAGCTTAGTCAGTGCTGTCACTGACAATTCTGTGCTGTCTGACCCTCGTTTCTTTCCCTTCTTCAGGGCATTTAAAGCAGTTTGTGACCACGTGCCACAGTATTTTTCTCATTACTGGCGCTATGCCTTCAGTGCCTCCCTTAGCAGCCATTTCATCAGGCAGCTCATTAAATCCCTGGGGTGAAGTGGTTCACATTGGAATAGTGTCTAGGCCAACTGAATACTCCCTGGCCTCTTCTCAGGCTACTCCAGGCCAGAGGCACTGCCTCCCACTTGCAATCACTGGCAGAGCCACCAGACCAGGCACAGCATGCCTGGCTGCTACTGCTCACCTGGCCAGGAGGGAGTTAATGTAGTCAGGGGTCGTGGGGTCTGGGCTTAGTGGGGGTGAGACCACGAATGCCGCAGCCTTGGCCCAGTTCTTGCTCCAGTAGTGTGTTCCATCAGTCCCCAGGCTGGCTGTGATGGGTTCACCAAACACCACGTTGCCTGGAAAAATGAGCAGAGAGGACACAGGTTTGGTGACTACAGCAGTCTGATCCTTGTGTGTCTGTTGTGGCCTCTAGAGCAGACAGGAGGGACTGCTGGGCCCACAGCACATCCAGAGACCTCTCTGCTATCACAGGCACTCTACCAGTCCTTCAGCTTCAGTCACAGAGCCCGATGGTGGTGCAGACCTGGAGGGCACGTGGTGCTGGGAGACATAACCTCAGACTCTCAGAGGCTGATAATGTGTTCCCCTGCCAATGGCTGTAACCAAGGCTGGGCCACTGGGAAGCAAGGCCTCAGAGCCTGTCAGAGGAAAGCTCTTCACGAGCCCTGGTGTGGCAGCTGTGGGCAGGGGCACAGCTCACTGCATCCAGGTGGGATGTGCCCACAGCAGCACTGCTGCAGGGCCAGCACTGTCAGAGAGGCTGGGGATGTACCCAGCAGCTTCAACCACCTGCATATGGATGGTATGAGCTTCCCCACAGAAAGCCCTTCACAGAAAGCTTTGCAAATCAGCTAAAACCTCAACCTCCCCTAGAAGAAGGGGTAGCTCTGGGCTGCTCAAAGAAGGGGTCTGAGCTCAACAGTGAGGGCAACACCAAACCCAGGACTCCAATGGCAACAGTGTGGATGCACAAAGCATCAGCTCACCCTTTTTCCTGGCTTGTGAGATGAGGTCCGCAGCACTTCTGCTCATCACTTTAGTCACATAGAGGGGGCAGTTGGTCTGGCTGGCAATGATGATGGCTCGGAAGACAGCTTCTGCTTCCAGCTGGAAGAGAGAACAGTCTGGCTGCAGAGGAGTGCAGCAGGTGAGGAGGGCTCACTGCTGACTGTTCTCCTTCTGGTACCTGGGGAGGTTCCAGGGCCCAGCCTGCAGGCCAGAGCCAAGCAGTACTCTGCAGGGCTGCAGCATGGAGCTGGGCTGCCACTTGTTCCTCTGCCTGGCTCCAGGTCTGTCAGCAGCCAGAGGAGCTCAGGGCCAGCTGCCCACACCTGGCAGCACGGCTGCAGCCAGCACAGGCAGACACAGCTCTGCCTCTCTAAGCATTTGGTTTAATCGGACATTGCCCTGCTGATGCCTGGGGTGCTGCAGACTGTGCCTTGGTGGGCTGCTGGGGCCCAGCTGTCCCATGAGCCAGCTGCTGGGTGTCCCAGCCAGCCTGCCGCTGGAGCAGGGCACGTTTCCACCATGGGGTTATCTTGGAACTATGACATCAGCCCTCGTTCAGCCTGAGCTCAGCCCCAGACGTTCTCTAAGTGTTAGCTCTGCAGCTTGGCTTCAACCTTCAGCCTGAGACGGTTCAAAACAGAAGCCTTAAAAAGACAACGTACCAACCAGCTGGGAAGGCAGGCACTGTGCCATTGCTGCCTGCAGCTGGCAGCTGCTCAGTGCTCCCAGCAGAGGAGTGCACCTCACACACTTCTGTGAGCTTGTCTGTGGCACCATCCATCAGCACAGTGAAAACAGTTTTCTTCTTCTGTTGAAGAACTCTTTTGAGAACATACCAGCACACTTACAGACTTGAGTGGGCTTTAACACATGGATGGGGGCAAACAGCCATCACTGAATACCCTTCAAAATTGATCCAGTCTTGAGCAGTACCATCCGGCACTACTGAATCCCGGGCACCACCTGCTAAAAGAGCATGTCTTTAACGCCCACAGAGGTCCTTCCAGGACACAGCAGATCCTTGGACCCTGGGTCACCGTCCCAGTGCCTTGCCAACCACCTGCAAGCCTTCAGGAGGGAAGCACATCACTTGCACACCACTGAATGTTTTCCCAGGTTGAAGGTATGCTGGAAGCTTTAATGGCATTTCAGGATCAAACACTCAATAATGCTTTATTGGCTTTGGAGAAGAAGAACTGCAGTGCTGTCTTATGATAACAGGACAGATCTCAAATTCTGGCACAGTACCCTGTAGTTGCAGGTTAGCTTGCCAGCTAGTGGCAACAGGTCTAAGGCCATAAAAAACCTAAGTGTACATTTACACACAGTGGAACCATGACCTACTGTTTTTTACACTGAGTCTTTTCTCTTTATTGTCTCATGCTTCAAAGGCAGTAAGCATTGCATTACACTAGGCTCTGTCATTACCAGTTACAATACAGTCAACTTCTTGTACTGTTAATTTAAGCCAATTGATTTTATTTCTCCAGACCCCGAAATATATATCTGTCACTGTGTTCCCCACTCGGTTCTGCTGTTGTTTTCTTCTTTCATTTGCCATAGAAAGTTAAAAGCATCTCTCAGCAGGGAGCTATCTCAAGAAAACCTATCTAAAATTAGACACAACTCAGATTAACAGACCAAACAGAAAAATACCCCGTAAGCTAAAATTAGAAATAATCTAATTAGTGTCTTCACAATGACTTGTAACCAGGAAATTCCCCCTTTCCTCCCCTCCCACTCCTTCCACCAATGGTTTTGTCTGTCTGACTTTGAAACCCACATTAGGCCCTAAGCAGAGATTAGGCAGGAAGAGGCTGGAATCTGTCTGCGCTCAGACACACGAACACTGACCTTTCAGAGGGACTAAAACTTGCCTTTCTATTCTCCTCGGGCCTCTTACACTCTAGAATCCCATAGAAAATGAACGCTGCCAAACCTGCCCTGAGTGCTGCTACAGCTGTACAGAATTTTTTGTTGATTACTTCATCTCTGAACAACTCAGACGCCTTCATTTCTGCTAGGAGACTCCAGCTAGGTGGAAAAACACTGGTCACAAAAGAGCATCTCACTCTTTCTTGAGCTGATAATGAACCAGGCAGTATCATACTTATACACATGTTTAGCCCTGCTGCAGTACGCCCTACTACAGCTCATGGGAAAAGCTCTTCTGTGCACTACTCTGTCTTACCTCCTCGGGTCTGCTCAGCACGTGGCCCTCTGGGCCGGTGATTCCCATCTCCAACATCCTGGCCTGTTCCTAGGACACAAGAAGGACAAAAGGATGTTATCAGGCTCTGAACCTGCCCCCCCCCCAGATCAGCAGACCCCTCCCGATGGCCAAACAGAGCTGTCACCACACTCTGTATTTACCACAGGCAGATAAACAAGCTTTGTTTTCATCCAGTAGTATGTAAAGGGTCTCTCTTTGAACCTCACAGAAGCTAGTATGAAAACATGAGAAATTCACCCAGATGAGAAGTGTTAATCTTCTCCTGACAGGAGTTAAAAGTGGCCATCAGTGGTGACAACACACCAGGCAAAAAGAAGCAAACAGCCTCAGGACAGCCCTGTGGTACCAAGGAGCCATCCCCGTGCTGACATGAGGTCCCCACAGCTGCAGCCCCCCCAGCTGCTTCCTCTACCAGACCCCCCCAGCGCCCTGGCTCCCCTCCCCAGCAACAAAGAGCTCAAAGACAGAAACCACTCCAACCTCCCAGCAGGACGCAGACAAGGGCACCAAACCAGAGAGCAGCTCAGCTGGTTCTCAGCACTGTGGCACCTGCAGAGCAGCGCTCTGGCACGCACTGCCACGTGGGGCTGATACCCAGCACTCACCAACCCATAGCCCTGGGAGAGGAAAACAGTGGCGGTCTCCAAAGAGCAGCCAGCAGAAGGGAGCAATGGCAAGGGAACAGCAGTGACAGGCTGCTGCTGACAGCTCTGACACTCAGACAGGGCACACCGGTCCCAGAGCTCTCCCACTGCTCTGGGATAGGGCAAATCAGCAGCTGGGATGAGACGTCTCCTTACCAGGACTGTGGGTTCAGACCTCACTCACACCACTGACAAAAGCCCTGCAGTAATAACTTCCCCGCTATCTGGGGGTCCTTTAAAATCCTGATTTCCTGGAAAGTTCTGCCCATTCCACGTTTCTTTTAATTTTAGAAAGAAAAAGAGCAGTTGGGATCTGCTTTCTTTCATCTGTCAGCCTGTCTTTCTAATCCTGCAGGTAAACCATCTACCCAACAAAACTTTGGCCAGTGTGGGTTTTTGCTGTTGTTTTTCTGCTTTAATGTCACAAATATTTTCACTGATTTTGTTTCAAAAAAATAATAATAATTTGGCAGTATCTGATACCCCTTTAAATGATCTGAGTTTTTCTTATCTCTAGATGACAATGCTTTCTGTCACAACAGAATCACATACTTCCAACATTTGTCCTCCTGATTCCTTGGGTCATCTGCCGTGTTTCTCTGAAACGGATTTTTACCTACTATTGTTCCTCAGAAACAACACACAGAAATACCACTATGCAGCTCTCCTATGCTGAAGTGCAGATCAGTGTCCTGAAGGACAACGCTGAAGGGTCTCACAAACTCGTTACTGCAGCTCCCACCAGTCACTTCACAGCAGAAAATCTCAGTAAATTTGATATTGCTGCTGAGCAGCAAAGAGATCACCTTGCAAAAGATGCCCACACAGCTTTAGTGTCCTGTTACAAACACCCCACATCCAATCAGCCCAGGATAGATTTCCAGGCCCTGCACACCTGAGGAGACGTGTTACCTGTGCAATTATATCCCCATTTTCAGCATGAACTTGAGCTATGGCACCCAGCTCTCCCAGGCAGCTGAATATCTCATAGAGCTGAAAGAGACAAGAAGAGGTCACCACACAGACAGACACGCTGCCCTGGCTCGCACACAACCATAAGTCTCCCACACTGCACCCCCAGGAGAGCTGTGCAGGAACAGGGGCAGGCAGGACCCAGTATCAGCTGCACAGAGAGTGTCCTCTCCAGCCCACCCCTCTGCCTGCCACCCTCTAACAGGGAGCCTGGCCACTGAGAAGCACCTCAGGGCTTGTGGTCGAGCAGTGAGGGGCTGCCCGAGGGTCACACTTCTCAAGGCAGCAGGGATGAGCAGCGAGCAGCATGCAAGCCCCTGCAAAGTGCCTCATCTCGGGCTGCAGAGCTGTGACTACACAGCACTGCTGCTGGCTTTCCAGCTAGCACTGCAATCACACACAACCAAAGCCATAAAAGAGCTCCTACCTCAGTGTTTGACATCTGGTACAAGTCCTTGTAGGCCATGTAAACCATGAATGAATTGACTCCTAGGGGAAGAGCAGAGAGGAAATTGAAAGAGAGTGAGCCAACAGTTTCCACTCCCCAGACACACGGGAAGCACTGAGACGTGGGGAATGGGCACAGGGTGGGCTGGCAGGAGAATCTCTGCTTCAGCTGGCAGTCCTGCCGCTCACCCACAGAATGCCAACTCCCAGCTCAAGGCCAAGCAGGATCCCATCGTGCTCAGCAGCCAGAGGAGCAGGGACAGCGCATCCACCACGTTCCCCTCTCTGCCAGGCCCCCCACACCCAGCCACGGGCAAGGAAGAAAGGGCAGCAAACCTTTCTCCTGGACCATGGCATGCAGCTCCTGCCGGACGCGCTGGCTCCAGCGGGGGATGTCCACGTGCAGCGCGTAGTCACAGCAGGCCTTCCCATCTGCCCACTCCCGCCACCTCTCGAATGCCTCCACCAGACTGGACTCGGGGTCTGGCACCACGTGGTCCACTGCAGGGGATGACAGGGGGTCATGAACAAAGGCTCCTCTGGCCAGATGTCCCGATGTGCACCCCTCCACACCCCTGCATGCCACAAGGCATCTCCGCCACCCCACACTTGTCTCCCCAGCTGCTTCCCGACAGCCCTCATCATCTCCATGACTTCCATCATCCCCTTCAAGTGCAGTTACTGGGGGGAAATGCACACAGCTTTTACCTAACAGCCTCTGGCAAAGGACCAGGGGCTTTTACAGGCTTTTGCTGGGAAATGAGCTGAGAGCTTCAGGGCCTCGTTCCTCCTCACCCCCACTTCCACCTCATTAACACAGTCTCCTCCCACACTGCAACACTAATGCACCTATTACTGCCTACCACACCAACTCAAGCCCTGCCACTCCATGACTTTTTTGGCCCAAGGGGGAAGGAGAACTGGCAGGGAGATGGCAAGAAGTCCAGACCTTTACTGGAAGCATCAACAATTGCATCCCACATATCCCATCTCCTGCATCCCATGAAAACCTGCAGTGCACACAGCTGTGGCCATTGCACAGCAGTAGAACCTGGATCTGAAAGAACTGCATGCTCGTGGTGCTTTCCACAGAAGGATCTCAGAATCTCCTCTCCTTTTTCATTAGCACTGTTTATTTCTGAGCAGCGCAGGATGCCAGGACATTGCTCTGTTTCTCTGCTCAGCGTCATCTGAGCATCACACTGCCCTATTTTTATTTAACCAGGCAGAAAAAAATAAGTGTTCATTTTTTTTTGTTCCTTTTTGAGGTTCCTGGGGGCACCAGCAGCTGCAGATGTTGGAGCACTGCAGAACACAGGATCTGAAGATGTGCAAAGGGCCCTGTGTGCATTTTCTTTCCCAGCACTAACAGTCCCACAAATTCATCCTGCTCTTCAGTCTGCATTAACAGACATCACAGAAAAGATGAGCACATCGCCATGGATCTTTAAAACAAAGAAGACTGCGAAAAACAAGCAGGAAAAGAAATAACTGGGCAACATTCCAAAAGTGAAAGAAAAACAAAAAATCCTTAAGACTGAGGAGTTTCACTTGGATTGGGGTTTTACTGCAAATGCCTTCCCCAGCTCAGAATAAGAGCATGTCCAAAATGCACTGCAAAGAAGTGCTTGACTGGGGACATGGGTGGGAATAAAGAGAGCTGGCTCACATTCGCACAGCTATCCTGATATACGCCCCCTTTACCCCTAGGGGCTGCACTCTGGTTAAGTTTGCCTCTCACTGCTCTGCCTCCCCAGGAGAGCTCAGTGCCACACTCTGTGGTAGCAAAAGCTAGAGCTGCACACTTGGCTGCACTTTCTGTTCCAATCTCTTTTCCATTAGAGATGCCAGCAAGGCAGGGAGAAATGTGGGCTGGCCTGGCAAGGACAACAAGCATCCTCGACTGAGTCTCTGTAAAACCATCGATGCCAAGATGGCTCTCTGGTCTCTGCCACTTCGCCTGCATGTTTCTGAGCTCCCAGAGGGACTTCCCTTCCCAGTCCTCTCCCCTATTTTCTCAAGCATCAGATGTGTTAATGTTCCCAATTGTCTCTTCCAGAGGGTAATGATGACAGTGTTGATCATCTTTCTCCTTTCTCCAGAACTGCACCTAAATCTTCCCTGTCAGTTGTCATCTCTGTCCATCTTTGCTGCCCTACATAGGAACTCCAGCACAGCCCTCTTTGTACACCCTCTGAACAAAAGAAATATATCTTCAGAAGTCATGGAAGTCAATATCAAACAGATCCCACACAGAGCTATAGAACCGAATGCAGCAGTGCTTTATCTACACTCAAAAGCACACGAGCCTGCTGGGTGCTGTCACACATGGGACCTGCCTGCTGCACTCACTGATCATTGTAGTCCCACCAGCCAGGGCTGCTTTCGTCCCTTGGAAGAAATCATCCACTGCTGTCATCCCCTTGTATGGCATCTGCAGGTGAGTGTGGACGTCAATTCCTCCAGGGATCACCATCTTCCCATTGGCTTCTATGGTTTTGACCCCTCCAGGGACAATGAGGTTGTCTCCAATCTGCCTAATGAGACCACATAGAGACGGTGAGCCACACACAGAGGAAAACCAGATACCACATAATGGATCAACATGTCAGCTGGGAATGCCCTGCTCCATCCCGGGAGCCAGAGGTGAGACCACCTCACTGAGCAGCCGACTGTGAGGTTGTCCGGCCTGCCCAAAATTGCAGTGTGCATAGTCCTGGGAGGGCTGCCATCTGTCTGCCTGCTTTAGCAGTGTCTGTTGTGACACCAGCTGTCTGGGGCAGCACCGGCTCAGGGTGGCCAGGAGCATGGTCTGATGAACACTCAGATCTCTGCACTGTTTGGTGAGAAGCTGCCCAGGTCACCTCACGCCCCACCGACCAGGAGCCAGGCACCTGCAAGCATTCCCAGAGCAGCAGTCCCACCAACTCAGCTGGGACAAGTGCTCCCCAAGCCTCGGCAGCAGCCCTCCCTCCAGTAAGCTGCACCCCTAATCTCTCCTCACCCCCGTCCTTCTGCCCACCTTAAGTAAGGCTCAAGTCTGAGGCTTACTTACAGAGAAAGATGATTTCCCACCGTAATGCCACAGCTGCTAGGCCAGCTCAGGGCTCGGCAGGGTCTGGCAATGCTGCTCCGAGCACAAAACCCTGTGGGCAAAGGACAGACCCTCTCCGCAGGACCTTCCTTCCCACCTGCTGCCCTCGCTCTCCCCAGAGGATGCTACCAGCAGGCCCATGCAGTAGTAAAGGCAAGACCCCAGGTACACCAAAACATCTGAAAAGAACAACCTTAAAACTCCACTGTACATCTACTCAGAGCTCAAAGTGCTCATACTGAAAGCCCTCAGGAGGACAACTGATCTGCTCCCCAGACACACGAGTTCTTCTGCAGGCCAGGGCACCTGAATGCAGGGACTCCCTTCGCTCAGCCCCCCCCCACCCCCTCAATCCCTTTATCTGTCCATATGTAGCACTCAGCCTTCAAATCTCTTCTTTCAGAAATCCTATTTTCATCAAGCCTTCCTCAGTCTTCCCTGATAAATCATGATAAAAGAAACACTGGTTTTACTGGAAGACTTCTGATTTCCTTGGCACGCTGGGGAGGTAATTGAGCAGCAAATTCCACTTTTGCATTTAATTCAACATATCCACTTTACAGTTTTTTCTTTGGAATCCCACAAGTTCTGCAGACAGAACTGCTTGCTCCAGTGTCCTCACGGAAATACACCAGCAGCTCTTCCCACCGCTTTTTAAGCTGAATCCCTCCCCAGAAGATTTAAGCTGCTCACTCTATTTTTAACAGAATTCATTTGTTAGAGTGTTTCAATTCCAAGGCAATGGAATTCCGCAGCCTCCGTGCTGCTGACGAGGCCAAGGGATTTGCCCAGGAATACCCAGAAAATCAGTTCCACTGCAGGACCTGAAGCTGACTCTGGGCCATGCTCAGGTATGTGCAGCAGTCAATGAAGACTGCTCTCTTCCTTGGGCTAAAAACAGCCTCACAAAAATACAGTCCCACTTCCTGAAAATTATTTATCCACCGCTGGATTTTTAAAATATTGCTGTTTTCCTCTCAGCACAGAGCAAGCAATGGCTTTTCAAGTCCCTCTGCTGCAAATTGCCCCGGTTCTTTCAGTTCACCCAGTTTGGAGCTGGTCCCCATGTAAAATTTGCTAATTTTGAACTGCAGCTTTTAGACAGCAGTTATCACTGTACCTCTGTAACCAGTGAAGAAGCCGGAGGGGCCCACAGGTTTGCCTGCAGTTCCTGAAAACCTCAGGGAGGCAGATAACCTGCAGCACAGCACTCCTCATTAGTGCTAACGAATGGGATCTTGGGTGGGGTCACTCATGCTAACACTGGTGACACTGGGGAACACAGGAGGCAAAGACAAGCCTTGCTCCTGATGCAATTAGATACAGCTTTGTCATACAGTGGACACTGAGCCACAAGGTCACCAGTCCAGCTGCAATTCAGTCACTGGAGTCACTACGTAAACATGTCCACATACAGGTGGAGAGGTGAGCCTCCAACCAAAATGAGCTGCGAGGTTTCAACAGCTGGCAAGCAGGATGCAGACCGCATCCACGAAAAGCCAATAACCATCCAACCTGGAGCTAATTTAAGGGGAGACAGAAATAACACACTGTGGAAGTCCCACACTTACTTTATGAGACCATCTTCCATGTAAATGTCAGCATAGAATGACTGATCATCGTTGACTATCCTCCCCCCTTTAATCAGGAGACGGTCACTCTGTGAAGAGAAAAACACAGCAGAAGTCAGCAGCAGGCAACACACGTTTCTCAGCTGCCAATGGAGTGCTTCTCCCGGGTGTTGTCCTACTGCAGCACACAGCCCACTGCAACAGCAGATACTTCAGGAAGTTTGCATCTGCAATGACCTTTGGAAAACAGAACAAGCACAGGGACTGAACGGCACCCGGACCAGAAATGCTCTTATGTTCCTTCCTGGATTCACACTTCTGGACGTGGGCAACTGAGAGAACAGACACCGTGCTGCAGGGCACACTCTATCCTGAGGAACATGAGGTCCATCTTCCACCTCCCTCTGAGCGCTGGCTGCACGTGGTACCGGGGTAACACCCTGACCTCATACCTGGGTGCCACGTGTTCAGGTGACATTATCTGCTTTTGCTGTTCCAGAGGATATGCAGACTTCTTGACTGCTTAAAACACATCCAGCGCCGTTCCCAGCTTTCAACCATCCCTTACTTTCCCCTTTGCTCCTGCAGGTGCCTGCAGCCTCAGTTTCAGGGTGTGAACCCCCTCCTCTCCCCACCACCACCACAGCGCAAGCCCAGACCCAGCTGCTGACAGCCTCCGCAGAGTTCACGTGCACGCGCATCTTGAGGAGCTTGCACAGTTAATTCCTCTACGGGAGCTGGGCTTGCTGCTCTGCATCTGCTCCCCCCGGGGGATTTCTGGAAATATCACTCTTGCACGGCCATTCACAGCACCAGAATCCCCTCACACCCCGCAGCGCACAGCCGCCAAAGAGCAAAGGCAAAGGCTGGTGCGCATTGCAAGGCAGTCTCACTTGTGAGCGGTTCAGACAAAGGAACTGGGTGTGGAAGGCAGCACACAGCACGGTGCGCTCAGCCGCTGCAGCTCAGCCTCACTGGGCTCTCCCTGGCAGCACTGACAGCCTCAAGCAGCCTAAGGCTCCACAGCCAAGATAAGGTTACCGGCAGCACTGGACCGGGACCCTCAGCCCGCTGCAGCCCAGGGCTGGAGCCGTGCCTGACCCCTCACACCCGCAGTCCCCTCCGAGCAGCCCCAGCTCAGCTCTCCTCTCTCCTGACTGCAGGTGGAACACGGAGGTCTAGCAGAGGTTTGCATGGAGCTAACCAGCAGGTTGTTGCTACACACGGAGTTGCTACCTTGACTGGTGGCATCAAGGTCGCAGGCACCCCTCACTCCCATCTGTCTCTGCTGCAGCCCAGCCAGGCACGCTGGCCAGGAGCACCAGGTCTGGGCCCACCCAGCTGCACACCTCAGGGGATGCCCAGGCCTGGGGCCATGGACCTCAGACACAGACACTGCTGCTAATGGACCACTGATTCTCTTCCTCCACAGCACAGGGCACCTGTCCTCCCTTCTGCTTCTGTACAAATGTCATCTCACTAACAATACTGCAATTTCAAGTTCAGAAAACACTAAAAGAATGAAGCGGGACCACAGACATATCCTCATAGCCTGTCAGACACGAGGGAAAACAGCTGAGCTGCGGCTCCTAGGGATGCAAAGGACCGGTGTTTAAGTATCACTATGAGAAAGGCAGATAGCAACTACCATGCAGCAGTATCAGGCACAGACTGTAAATCAGGGCTATGATCAGAAACACAACACTCCAGTTAACTCTATGCACGGTTTCTCCTTTTCCCCCATATGCCATGGCAGACCCTTGTTCGTTTTAGCTAGCCTGCTGGAAGAGAAAGAAAAGAGCCAACCTGCCTAAACCCAAAACCACAACCAGACTCCGGTATGCAACACCCACAGCCTTCGCACCTCCTGAGTTCCCCCGCTGAAGTCCATGGTGTCCATTCTTGCCAGAGTGCAGAAACATCAGCACACACCAATGCTGACTGCCTCTTATTGCTCATCAGGCCAGAGAAAGGGCACATGGTGTAGGAAGCAGAATGGAACAATTGATGAATAAACTGCTAATATGAAGTCAAAAAATACACCCACACACAAATGCAAACAGTCACTTTGTGGCAGACATGAAGGGCTGCTCAGTTAGTTGCTAAATAAATAAAGGTGCTATACTCATCACTACAGCTGCAGCACAAACATGCCTTTATTCGGGGGTCAGGCTCTGCCATGGGGCCTGCCCCATGCCTGCCCACCACAGCACCACTGCAGCAGCAGCAGCAGAGCTGTGCTGGTACCAACCCGTTAACAAGGAGGAAAAATATAACAGTAAAATAAGGAACATCCTGACAACGCCCCATCTCCAGGCTCTGCATTATTCAGGGCAGCATCCAGACATCGAGAGGCCAGGAAAGCAGAAAGGAAGAGGATGAAACAGTTTGGAGGAAATGAATCTGAATTAATAGGCAGCTTCTGCAGCACACGCATCCAGAGTGACCCCAGGTCACAATAAGCCCACTGTTCCCCCACCAGAACCCGGCTGTGCCTCTCCACACCCACCGCATCCCCCTGCCAGGCCGTGTCAGGCCGTGCCATTGGCACTGTCAGCCCCTCTCCTCCCAGCCCACCGGCAGCGCGGTGCCACGTGTGCCAGGGCCCAGCATGGCGGCAGGCAGGAGCCCGGCTCTCTGCAAGGGCCACACCTGGGAGCAGCCCATGGCCGTGAGGTGCCCCAGGGCACAGCGCCGCGGCTCCCACTGGGATCTCTGCCACCCCACACCTCCGCCCTGCTCGGCAGCTCCATCTGTGTGCTGGACACTCTGCCTGCTTGCAATTGGGATCAGTTCTAAAAAGCTTTCAAAACCATTACCCATTTCCTCGTGCCCACACTCTGCTCCTGATGCTTTTAAGCATCATCTGCCCGTTTGAGTTCCTGGAGTATCAGGAGGCCTCTTAAAATCTCCTGGTGAGATGTGCAGCAGGAAAGGGAGGCAGCTGCTTCCAGAGGGATGCTGGATCCAGCCAGGAGCATTGCTCACCTCACTAACAAAGCACAAGGGCATCATTAGGGTAGCACAGAAGCAGGTGCATGACTCTTTATCTTGAAAACGAATAGACACTAATTGCAAAGGTGTGGCATCAGCAGCTCCGTGTGTCCTTATTAAGGGACTACACAAGAGTGTTGAAAAGCCTTGGGCTGGAATGGCAGTGCCAGCAGAGCCATGATCTAACTCCTCGTTCCCCATCACCTATGGCCAGGTGTGGAACAGAACTGCCCAGTTGGTAACTGAGGCTTTTCTCCCCACACAAGACGCCAACGGGCCCTATGCAAACCTCTTTATTTCCAAGAGAGGGTGCAGACATCGCAGAGATGCCGCCTGTGGGCCGTAACGAGACGGCTGAAAGGGGGGAGCACAGCCCACACCATGAGGAGATGTGGGAACTCCAGACCACTTGGGATAGAAAAGGCTTTTGAGACCAAAGCACAAAGACCAGAATATTTTGTTCCATCCAACAGCTCCATTGATAGTTATTCTGTGAAATCATGTTAAGGCATTTCCCCTCTTTGACCCCCTACTTCTCTTTCTGCAGGGATAGGAAAACACTGTCAACAGAAGAAAATATATCAGGGTGGGGGGAGCTAATAAACACGCAGAAGGTTTGGGATGATCCTGAGCTCAGTGCCACAAGATCAGCACACATCTGGACAGTAGCACCACATCTACCGGGGTCTGATGCACTGTGTGCAACGTGAGTTGCAGTGAAGAGCTCTGGAGCTGATGAAGCAGGCACTGAGAAAGCCAAAATACTTCATTATCCTCCCCCCCTCCTCCCCATTTTTTAATCCACGCTGCCACCAACATACACGCCCAGACTTCCAAACCTCCTTTCAATGGCCACAGTCTCGCTTGTAACCACCGCCAGGTGTCGCTTTGACCAGCCTCTTCCAGTCCAGGTTGGGAGTAATTCCACACCAATTTACCCCACACAAACACATGCACCCCTCACTTTTTCCAACTGATCCATCAGACAAACACTGCTTTTCCACAGATCACTGTCAGAACTAGCTGCCAGGAAGTAAAACCACTATGATCTCTAATACCTGCAAAAAAACCAAGTCTGCCTGCTCTGGGGGCAACAGGCAGTGAAGGCACTACTCTGTAGGCTCAGCAATGCCATTCGTTTGAGACCTACAGGTGAGCTACTGCCAGCACGAGGCACTTCTACAACCTGTCAGCTGTGGAAAGGTCCCTGAGCTATCCCCCATCCTAATGGCACAACACAGCCTCTTCTAACAAGCACAGCTCAGCTGACGCTATGCGTCCTGACAGGCAGTAACAGCCCCTGAGATGGAAATACAAGGAGGAAGAACAAACAAGTGAAACCATGCCCAGGGGAGGCACAATCTGCATAAAGCAACTGCAGTGCCTTTCTTCTAGAGAAGCCACCATAGCTGAGATTTTCTTTATGCCACACTATTAAAAGAGAGAAGACCACACAGCCCGTGACTACTTCATTGCTTACCCTGCACCTCAAAGCACGTGTTCAGGACACAGTGGGCACCTGACCCAAATTTCAGGGCAGGTCCCAGGCGGCCACCACCAAGATGCATAGGTCACAGGAGAGAACTACCTGTGGTGTCAGCTCCAAAGATGCCATTCGCTCATAGCGATTCAAGCTCTGGTTGGCTGAGGAAAGGATTTAACAGAGAGAATAAAGCAACTTGTGAGGCTTTGTCCCCACTGCAGTGAAAAAAGTCCTTGCTGGATTCCAGAGGAACAGGAACCAGCCCCACATACCCACATATTTACACCTGTTGAGTGGATTGCACTTTCCTTGTGGAAAGAACCCCTGAGAATGCGGGAAATCCCACCTGCAACAGCAGAGTTCTGGTCACTGTGGTGTGGGATACAGAAAAGCCAAGATTTGTCAAAAGGCAATGTTGCTTTATTAGAGCAATTGGGTGGAGAATCTGCACTGAAAAAAAAAAAATTCTCTTTATGAAGGCTGTACTTTGGGAGCAATTTGTTCGCACCTGTGCAGTAAAAAGAATAACGAACCTCTGCCCTGTCTTTCGTTTTTCTTCAAGTGGCCAAAGCCGTCCTCAGGAGGAAAAACGGGCAATACGAAGTCGGCAGAAAGCCACCAACAAAAGATGAAAGCCCCCCTCGCTTCCCAGAAAGAAATCCCAATACGGCTCCTCTAGGGAGGGCTGGGGGGAAAGCGGCTGCACCCCACGGAGGAAGGCATGAGATGGACCAGAGAAATCAGCACGGAGAGGCACCACTGCGACTTCGGTGCAGCTGGACTGCCTGCAGCTTCAAAGGAAACATGTCAGCCGCCTTTCTTCTCGCTGGGTGGTGGCACAAACGCACTGCGTTCTAATAGGTGCGGTCCCTTGCTCCGCTGCACTAGCAACGGGGACCGCTGCACCTGACGCGGCGAGAAAGGAGATGGGCTCAGAATCCGCACTACCTATGAGCACAGAGAGCATCTCGCAGACCACGGATGCAAACGCACTACCCGGGCTGCGGCCCCGCCCGGCGGCTCTCCGCTCGCCCACCCCACCTGCGCTCCGGCCGCGCGCTGCTGGGGACAATGGGAAACGGCGCAGAGGCTCCGCGCTCACGGCCCGGTGGGCGCTGCCGCTGCCAGGCGGGAGGGACCCCGCCGCGCTGCCCACGGGGAGCGGCCGCCCGCAGTGCCCGCGCCCGGCCGGCACCTCCCGCGTCCGCATCCCCGCTCGGAACGCGACGGCTGCGCCCGGACCGCGATTCGACGGGAGGACGAGAAGCAGCTCCCGGGCTGCTGCCGGGCCGGACCCGCGGGCGCTGCCCGAGGAGCGGTCATCGGCACCGTCCGCCGCGGAGGCTCCGCCGGGGCTGTGCTCGGCACGGCTCTGCCTGGCGCGGACACCTGCGCGGGTGGCGGCTCTTTGTCTGCGCGCCGCCTCCCCGGCCCTCGGCGAGGGGCTCTCCCTTCCCCGCATCACCCCCGCCGCTCGCGTCCCCGGCCGCACAAAGGGACGACGGCACCGGCGGCGCCGACGCGCTCAGCCCCACCGTGATACGCGGGATGTTCTTCTTGCCCTGGTAGGACATGGCGCCGCGCTGCCCGCCGCCGTGCGCTGCCCTCCGCTCGGCTCCGCACAAAGGCAGCGCCGCGCCGCGCCCACCGTGCCCGCCGCCACCGGGGACGGGAGCCCGGCCCGCCCCGCCCCGCCCCGCGCCGCCCGCAGCGCCGCCAGGGGGCGCCCCCGCACCGGCACCGCTCACCGGGCACCCACCGGGCTCGCCGCGCACCGCCCGTCTGGAGCCGCGCTCCCGCACCGGGCTCCGCACGCCCGACGCGGCTCGGCCGGCACCGGGCAGCGCGCCGGGCTCAGCCCGGCCCCCCTCCTGGGGAAGTCCCGAGGTTCGGGTCGCTGAGGTTGGGCAGCGCGGCCGCTCTGCTCAATGCTAACTCTGTGCCCGGGTCCTGCCTGCAGAGGCGGCAACCAACAAAACTGGCCACGAATGGGGCTCCTTCCGAGCTAAACGCTGCCTTTGTAATAATAATAATAATAAAGAGATTTCTAAAAAATAGTCTCCTTGGTACAAATGGGGCACCAAAAATCACCTTATCTGTTTTCTTCAAAAGCTCAAGAACCAAAAACATTAAAACAAAAACAACAATCCCCTACAATACATCACACACACCACCTGGTGCTCTGTAAACACCGCCGGTGCTGGCAGCGCTGCCGACCTCTGCGTTCCAAAAACGGCCATCATCCTGAGGCTCTTACAAAGTCACACTGGATGCGTATTTCTTCCAAATCTGACAAACATTCACCTGCTTAAAGTGAGTCAGCAGCTTCTCCACAACCTACCACCACTACCAGCACCTCCAGGGTATCTGCAACGTTCCCTGGGCTGCCTGGCTCAGTGGGCCCACTGCTGGCCACTCCATGCCCCTGCCAGAGCAGCCCAGGGAGCACCGAGAGGGCTGAAAGCCTCCCCCCTCTCCTTCCCTACTGCACTCATCTACTGTGGGAGTCTGCAGGTGCCAGAAGGGGAGTCAGAGAGGGGCTGGGCTGGAGTCCCGGTGACCCAGGAGAGAGCAGGGAAGGGACGTGGCACCATTCCTGCTATGGCGCTGCAACGCTCCAAGAATTGGTGATGGATTTTGGTGAGATAAGACTGGCTGGGCCTGCAGTACAAGGACACCCAATCCTTCTCACCAAACCTCTTGAAACTCCACACACCTATTTTGCAGAAAGCTGAAGAGCCATCCCCACACCGCGTGGTTCCCTGTGACGTGCTGTGCTGTCAGTGACCAAGAGCAGCAGTTCATCAGTCACTGGCAGACAGATGAGACACAGACGCACACCGCAGCCTTCAGCACTCAGGCAGTTTCAGCCCCGGGATGTTGGCCAACCACAGTGACCTCACAGCCCTCCCCCCAGGAGATGTGCTTTCCTCCTGGTTGCTGTGTGACACCCGCATAACTACACGGCCAAACACACCTCAGCTGGCCCCAAACATTCCACATGGAAAAAGATTTCTTTTTTGTAGGGACTTTTTCAGGTGCACTCAGAGAAGTGTTACTCTCATGCTTCAAAGTGTTCCCAACAAGAAGCACAGCCCATTGTGATAAGGTACTTCAAAGCAGCAATACCCTTACAGCTCATAACTTCCCCAGCACAGCTGCAGGGAGAGACAACTGCAGTTAGATATTAATGTGCCACCGAGGTGGGTGAAAGGAGCACGGCGAGGAACAACAGCGGTGTGAGCAGAGCAATGGCCATACACTGATGCAAGGACTTGGAAACAAAACAGACTCAGTCTGACTGCGGCCTGTCGGTGCTCAGCCGCCAGGCTCAAAGAGTGTCCATGAAGACAGGAAGCTGCTGATCCAACCCTTGGGCAAGGGATGAAAATAGGTTCACGAGGCCTACATGTCTGTGGTCAGTGGAGCTCTTCCATACAGGCACAGAGGTTTGGTGAATGTAACCACTCATGGAGTGAATCAGGGCTCCAGCATCACAGCGTTCAGCAGGCATGTCAGGACAGCCCATCCCCACGCACACCATCTCCTTCCTCCTGTATTTGTTCTTTACATAAAACCACCCCTTCTTTTCTCTTAACAGTCAAGTTCTCAGATTCTGAACTACCTTGGGGTACCTCTGAGCACACCTGGCCACCTCTAGGGGGGATTCGGCTCCCAGCCATGAGTGCTCCCCCGTTTGATGACCATGCTGTCAGTGCTGCTGGTTCCAGCCTTCCCAAACTCTGATGCTCAACTTTACAGCCACAGGAAAGTGAGAAAAGAGCCTGCTGGCTGAGTTACTGGAAAACACTCACTATCTATCCCCATCATGCTAGCTTGCCCATCATTCCCACCATTCACATCATTTCCCGGAGGCAACATGGAACTCTGCAGCCTTTCCAACTCCTTCTCAGGAGCAGATAGATAGGAATGGGACAGAATCTGAAACTCAGCTGCTCGCCCTGGACACACGAGGTCTGCCAGGAGGCAGCAGAAGAGCCCCCATGCTGTACAAGGCATGTGGGGACCATGACACATTTTTTTCCACAGTGGAGCAACTCAGCTTAATTTTCTCCTGGCTGGAATACACATTGGGTTTTTGGCAATGGAAAAAAGGAGAGAAATTAAGCAATGTTATGGCCGGAGACAAGCTACATTTCCAGGTCAGGAGCTGATGTTTTCAAGGAACTATCATGTTAAAACCACCAGGTATTACTGCCACTGCACCCCAGCTGGATCACCACATGATTGCAATCACCTGTCCAAACAGACGTTAAGCTCTGTAGTCCTGTCGAGGATGTGTAATTTCAGGACTGTCTTTTTCCTCCTCCTTTAGACTGAGGTTACCAGTGGTGCCATTCACAAAACCAACAACTCCACGCCTGTTGGAGATGATGCTTTGCAGAACGCAATCATGGTTCTGGAAAAGCAGAAGGTCTGGAAGGGTCTGCCCCGATCATCAGAACACAGCGACTCCAGCACGCCCCTGGCACACACCAAGACACTGTCCCTGTTAAAACATTGGCTGCGGGCACCCAGAGGTTTGTGGACTACCCTGCGCCCTTCACAGGAGGAAATTAAGAACAGCCCTGACGCCATTTGGCTTCAGCCAACTGGACAAGACTTCTGAACCTCCAGCTGAGCTGAAGTACAGCAGGGCCAGGAACAGAGAGAAGAAGGGAAATTAATACAAAAGCACCTTGAATTTCTATTAGATACGGACAAAACTGCATCTCCAAAATATTTAATGATGGCAGAATCTAACTGCTGTCTTCAAAAGTTGCAAATGCATGAACTTACTCATGTGACTGCGGAAAATGAGTGGGGAATCCCCCAGGAGCCCTATCACCCTGTTAGCCAGCCTGCTGTCAGCTGCCGGCTCTGACACTCGCTAACACAATGGGATGTCACTGCTTTCACAAACGTCCCCCAAGACCCCTCCAGCCCCAACAGGCCTGCCAGGCCTCTGAGAGATGAACAGACCCCAGACTGCAGGACACAGACCCAGCCCTGCATCAGAGCAGCAGGACCACATACCCCTGAGCAAGCAGCATGCAGGGAAGGCATCAAGGGAGGGGAAAATTATTTCTTCTCTTTGACAGAAACAAATGAGGTTGAAATTAAACATGTCAAATGGAATATACCCCTATCTGTACATGAGTGACTGATGCCTTATAGCCAGCTACAACGCAATTACAGCCTGAACCTGCAGAGCAACCAGCCGAGTGACTCAGCAAGTGCCCTCCCTTTGGTGGTGCACTCGGGGTGAGGGCAGGGCCGGGACAAGCCAGCAGCCCCGGGCTGGCCCAGCAGCTGTGCACTTAGGCACGGTCCCCACCACCCTGCCCAGCGCCACCGCCAGCAGCGCCTCGCTTCAGAAACACACAGCAACGAGGAGAGCACAGCAGAGTGGCATGCACGCCCTGGCTTCATGGCGGATCACAAATGTAACAGCTTTGACACAGCTGTGGCCCCCCAGGGCTTAGCGGCCAGAGCTGCCCCCATCTCCCCTCCCACACCTTCACACAGGGCGAGCTGCTGGGACCCAGCGAGGCAAAAAGGAACGGGACGGAAGCACAGGAGCAAGCAGGTGGCACCAGGTTTGCAGACACGAGTGCACATGGCAGTAACACCTGCCTGTAAATGGCCTAGAGGGACACAAGTGCTTGAAACTTGACTGCAGAAGTTCATTCCGGACAAAACCAGCAATACATCAAAGAATTCAGTATACAGCCACGTTTGCAGGAAGACAACGTGGGTCGCCCAGACTGAGATTCGATTCCCGGCCAGAAGAATTGCTCTTCTCCCTGCCGGCTCCCTGACTGCAGGGAGGCCCGGTGAGCTGCCGCTGGATGTCACCAGAGAGCGGGGCCATCCCCTCGGGGCTCCGCTCCCCCCGTAGGCTGCAACCCGCGGGCCCCTCCTGCAGCTCGGAGAGCACCGCGCCGCACCGCGCCCGACAGCCCCCACCCCGCAGCCGCCCACGTGCGACGCGTTTCATTTGGCGCTGAGCCGGGATGCGGATAGCAACAGGGGGCAGCGGGTGGTGGCCCGGGTTGCAGGTCACCATCAAAGCCCGGGGCAGAGCAGGGCACAGAAGGGAGGCCCAGGTGCTCCGCTCAGCCTCGCTCCTGCTCCCCCTCAGCTGAACGGGAAGATCCACCACTGACTCCAAACCCGCCTGCTGTAAAATGGCATTTGGCCGTTCCCCCAGCGGAGCTATGGGAGCTCTGGATGAGCCCACAGCCCGAGTCAGCCCGGCAGAGCCAGCCAAAGCTCTGCTGTATTTTCCAGCTCCTCTGCCTCGTCTCCAGGAAGAATGCCGGCATGTTTGATTTTTGTTTCTTCCTCCTGTTTCCTCCGGTCATCGTAGCAACTGCTCGCGAGCAGAAAAAGCTGCATTCCCATCTCCCTACAGAGGTAACGAGGGAGGAGTATGCATAGGGAAGGCTTGTGCCTGAAGTGAAGCACCAGATGCAGCGCAGATCTAAGTGGTCTGCGTGGTGGCTCTCCTTGGGATCAGGGCTGCTTTTCCAGACCTCACGCCGTTTCTGTCAGAAATGGGGTCTGTCAGCTGCCCCAGGCCTGGAATTGTTCAAGGCCAGCTTGGATGGGGCCTCATCCAGAGGTGGCACTACGGCATCTTTAAGTCCCTTCCAGCCCAAAACATTCTACAACTCCATTCCATGATTCTAAAAGCTGCTTGCTTTGATGCCATTTGCAATGGCAAGGCAAGTTTGCCCGGGAAGCCGGGGACAGAAGGGCAGGAATGAGCAGTGCGAGGAAGGGAGGAGCCCACATTCAGAGCTATCACGGTGAACCCTGCGGGTCTCACACATAACTGATGCCACTGCAGGCCTGGCTGGCCCAGCAGCCTCTGACAGTCAGGCTGAGCTGAGCTGGATTCTTACAGAACCACAACGATTAAAAAAAAAGGAGAACCAAAACCTTTCCTCTGCAATCTTGAGGGGGTGATACAGAGGTTATGAGTCAATGCCATAAAAGTGCTTTATGATCCTCAGCATCAATGCAAGATTTCAAACTGTTCTGAACGGCTGTGCACAATTGCAATTTCTTGATCCCACTAAATTTGCTGGTAAGGAAAAGATTACTCTTGGATTGGTGTCTCTGCTATAAATTACTGGCAGTGGAAACAAATTCTGGAAGCTGAAGTCATAGCAAATGTTATGAGCACCAGAAAAAGAAAACTAACAGAGAACAGAGTTGGCTTCAGCCTCTTTCTGCATCAGAAGCAGCCCTCTGCCTCACCCTGAGTTCTGTCACCAACACTCCGAGAGGTGCCACACAACTGCAGGGCAGGGCCTGTCAGCTCCAGCTCCACCAGGGAGAAGCTGGAACCTTCCTCGTGCTGCCCAGAGCAGCCTCAGCCTGTGGGGAAGCTGTAATCCCCAGTTTGTGGGCCCACAGCCAGTTGCCTTGGAAATGACAACTTCACTGCAGAACACACGGCAGGATGGGATGAGAAGTCCGGGGTAAGCACAACAAGCCAAGTGCTCCCCACCCATGTTACCGAACAAAAGGGTGGAAGAGTAGGAGCCCTGTATGCTGAGCAGCTCCTGCAGAGCGCTGCCACAGGCTGCTCCTTACCATTGAGGAGATGCCATGCCTGTGAAGTTCAGTTCTCCACCCCTCACAGCCATGCTGCCCCTGCAGGTGCCCAGCAGAGACGTGCAGGGTGCATTTATTTGTTGTCAGTGCCCAGGAATGCCCTCACCACAGCAATTCAGACAGTGCTGTCTGTGAGCTCCAGAGAAGCTCTTCCTGACTTCATTATAGTAAAATACATGATGCAATCCACATAGATAGATAGACAAACAGCATGGCAATACTTGAGAAAAACTGCATGGAATTTCAGAAGGGTATAGTCCACACAGAGTATTACTGATGGACACCTGCGCTGAGCTCAATTCCACTTGTTAAGTAAGGTCCCTGCAATGCTCCAGACCAATGTGCTGTTCCTCCAAATCTTGAGCGTTCTGCAACTACAGCCCCTGTTGCAGCAGGTCCCCAATCTGGGGTGGTCTCCTGCACAGAGCAGAGAACAGCTGCAGGTACAGCCCTCACCCAGAGCAGCCTCTGCAGCACTGCCCCGGCTCAGCCGCCTCCAGCTTGGAGGGGCGCTCACTCTCACTGTCCTCACATCAACTGGCAGGGCTCAGATTCCCACTGATGAAGCAGAGGCAGGCATCTGGCTGCCTTTGCAGTAGTACGGTGGAATGACTTCACTGTGCCTGAAACCACAGCTCAGTTTTTGACTTTCCAATAGATCCTGCAATGGGGTAAAGTGAGGCTGAAGCATCTTCCTGGTACTGTGCTACACTGATGGGTTTTATGTTAGCACAGGGCAGTTACACATCTCAGTGTCTTCCTGCAGAAATAGTGGTGCTTTAATCATAATTAATGCCATTAAAAAAGACGCGTTGGTATCATAGAATCACAGAATGGCTTGGATTGGAAGGGACCTCAAGGATCCTCAACCTTCAACCCCCCTCCGCCGCAGGCAGAGCTGCCAACCTCCATATCTAATAGTAGACAAGGCTGCCCAAGGCCCCATCCAACGTGGCCTTGAACACCTCCAGGGATGGGGCATCCACAACCTCTCTGGGCAGCTGTTCCAGCACCTCACCACTCTTACAGTAAAGAACTTCCTCCTGATATCCAACCTAAATCTTCCCTCCTCCAAGAGTATGTGCACTGAAAAATTACCTGATACACCTCTACCTGCTGCCCACTGCGCAAGCAAGTCCTTCACTCTCAGCTTTCCTAACAAATAGTTGCTTGGTCAAGGGTAGATCACTTAACCTTTCTCACTGTTTCTTAATCTTGAAATTATTCAAAGAAGTTCAATTTATCTCAACAAAGGAGTCTTTGTGTGCTCTGAATCTGCAAAGAGTTCAACACAAGCAAACTCTTTGTGGCTGCACAGACACACTAACCTGCCATAGCGGGGGGTCAGTGTGCCAGAGGGGCCCTTCCCATCAGGGCTGCTGTGCTCAGGGGCACTCCTGAACTTGGAAGTTGTAGGAAAAAGTCATATGATTCTTTCTGGCCATGCAATAACAAGAACACTTACATGTGAAGCTTCCCACCCTCTCAGGCAAGAAGTGCAGATAAAAAGGGCTTGGTTGCTGATGCTTATCAAATGGAAGGCTTCAGAGGAAGAAATGTGGAAGCAGAAAACATCGGGAAGAGTTGTTGAAGGAAAATCTCAACTACAGAATTCTGGTAGAAGGGTCTAAACAAGACCTTAAAAGGGAACGAGACTGCTCCAAATATTGGTACAGCTAATGAATGAAAAGCTTGGAGAAAAGCCCGCAGACAGGCTGCTGCAAATTTCTGTTTCTTTTTCAACAAGCGTCAGCTTAATGATATTCCAGAGGTCAGTTCTGCAGCCGCTATCAAACCATACAGACAAGGCTGGCACTGATAGGAGCAGCGTCAAGTTGGTTCCTGACTCGTACACGGAGCAAACCGCAAGAGCAGGAGCAACCTGTGTGCCAGTAAGAAACCTGAAAGCAGAGACCAAAGAAATGAAAGCACAGTGAAGAAACCTCAGAGCCTCCTGTTGCCAAGCTAGAAGCTCGTACAGAACACAGCAGACCTTGAGAACAGCCTGATGTTTCTCCTGCACGCCAGTACAGGCCAAGCCATTGCGCATCACCGCTTCTGCACCCGCCGGGCTCCAGCTGAGCTCAGTACTCCGGATCAGAAGGGAACTTTTGCAGTGGTTGTGCTCTGATGGTGTTTCTGCAGAACCCCAACATCACCACATCACTTCTTCAGGCCAAGCTGCCCTCTTGCTGCTGAGCTTACTGATTTTTGCTTCCAGCTTTAAAAACGGGCTTTATTTATTTGCCCTGTTCACCCTTGAAAAACAATGCCCTTATGACCACTATTTACTACAAACTTTCACCCCCGTCTCCCCGAGCAGCAGGCCAACCAGCAGCCTTACTTGCTTCACACGTGTACGTGAGCACCAGATTCACTGAAATCCCAAATGGCACGCTTATTCAACACTAATAACTTAAAAATGCTCCTGCCAAACTCACACTGATATGCATTGGCATCAGAGCCAAAAAAGCAACCTCTGGCTGAAGAATCCATGCTGTTAAGATAGAATTTATTTGTTCATATGAGTTTGGCGTGAGTTCAGAAACGCTGTGCCTGATGCTGCCCTTCAGAGCTGCCGCTTCCAGGTCAGCGTGAGCTCTCTGGCTTCTGTGTCACAGTGAGATCAGGGCTGGGCTGGGGTTACTCCAAAACCCCTTTTTTGGGGGTGGGAGAAGAGGATGTCCGTTCATAAAAGCATACAGAAAGCAACCGTAATAAAAGGAGTCAGCGACTCTAACGCTCAGCTTTACCATTCTTGGAAACGGGGTGTGGATCTTTTGATTGTATTTCCAAAAATCACCGACATCCCAATTCGCAGAGAGGAGCTCTGCACGTTGGAAGATAACAGGAAAGCTTTCTTTCCTTCCTTTGAGGGAGACCGAGACGAACTGCAGATCCTCCTCCTGGTAAACCAGAGGAAGCGACAACGAACCCACAGCCCGAGCCGCAGCAGCAGCTCAGTAACAAACTTTGCCGCCAGTTACCGCCGCCAGGACGGAGAACAGCGGCGCCTTCCGCTGCTGCCCCGAGCCCGACCCGCCCCGCCGCCGAGCCCGAGAAGAGCTCCCGCACCGGGACCAAATCCCGCCGACCGGCCCGTACCTTATCGCCGTCGGGGGACAGGTTCTGCAGCCGCTCCTTGTCCGCGGCGACGCGGACCTCCCCGGGGTCGGGCTCCGGGACGGCGGCAGGGGCCGGTTCGGGACGTGCGGCGGACGGCGTGGCACGGCGCTGCCCGACGCGCAGCGCGCCGAAGTCCAGGGTTTTGCTCTCGAAGGCGCCCTCGACGCTGCAGAAGAGGCCGCCGCGCTTCTGCCGGGGTACGGCCGCCGTGCCCGGCCGCGCCAGGTATACCGGCAGCTCATCGCTGCCGCGCTGCCCACCAGCCGCCATGCCCGCCCGCCGCGCCGCCGGGGAAGGGGAAGGGGAAGGGGCCGGGGCGGGGGCTTCCCGGCGGGGCGGGGAGCGGGCGGGAGCGGGGCGGCCCCAGGGGCAGGCGCGGGGGCCGCTCGACTGGGCGGGCCGCCGCCGCCCGCGGGGATGGGAGCGCAGAGCGGGGCTGTCGGGGCGCTCGAGGCTGCGGGCGGCCCCGGTGCGGCTTTCCTGGACGGCGTTTGCCGAACGGTGGCCGAAGCCGCGGAGCGGCGGGTGGCTGACGGGGCACGTGCAGCCGCGCTGCCCGGCAATTCATCCCGCGCCGCCTCTGCCGCGTCCCCGGGCCGGGTCAGGGCGCTGAATCCGCAGCGCTGCGATGTGTCCGCCCGCGGGCGCATCTCCGGCCCCTGCGCAGCGATGGAACGGGGGATCCAGGGCGGAAACTCAGGGCCCATCCCGCTGCTGGTTTTGCTCGCAGGGCTCACTCAGCGAATAGGCTCGAGCGTGAGCGCG
This sequence comes from Gallus gallus, assembly GCF_016699485.2. NCBI lineage: Eukaryota > Metazoa > Chordata > Aves > Galliformes > Phasianidae > Gallus > Gallus gallus. The sequence continues at coordinate 17,634,726 of NC_052544.1, forward strand.
CGACTAACGGAGACGGCGCGTTGGTGAGCTTCTGGCTTTACGGAAAAGTGGGTGCTGCCTGCAGGCGCCCTGCCATAGGCACGAGGCAGTATGGCACTGCGCTCACGTCCGCAGTCTCTGCAGGAGCGCGTTGTCGGTCATAACTTATGGATACACGCAAGCAGTATCTGCTGCAAAAACTGTCATGCAAACAGCCAGCATACGGGCTGCATGTTTTGGCTAATTTAAGCTTTGAGATTTCCATTGCAACTTCATTTCAAAAGCACGGGAGACCCGAAAGGCAGAGAGGCAGGGCCGAGTTTTAAATATGCAAACTGGTGTTTAAGTGAGCCTGTCAAATTCATCACATAGCAGCAAAACCGGAGTTTTGACTTAAAATTATTTTTCCAAGTACTTATTTTTTGTTATACAGAATATTTGTACATCATACCTGGGCTTAACATCCTTCGAAGGAATTTCTCACCCTCCGTTTGTGTTACGAGATGCTATTTTCCAACATTTTCAGGAAAGCAAGCAGTACCGTTGTCTGCCAGTCCTCCAAGGATTGGTGGTTCTCACACAGGGAAGAGTGTCCATGGAGCCTGACCCCATCACAGAACAGTGACCCCGTGGTGATGGTAGGAGAGGCAGCTTGTGGGTGCTGGCTAACAGAGGCTTGAAGCTAAGGGAAGGGAAATGATTTGGAATTGTTTTCTTCCTTTTGAGCGCTGGGAAGCAGCCTGCATTTGTTTCTGGGCATTACCAGAGTAACTGACTCTGCCCCTTTTTGCCCCCCCAAGTAGAACAGTCTTCAGGACCTTAAATTTTTGGCTAATTATTCAGGTCTAAAGGGCTAGGAGAACAAAGGGCTCACTAAATATAAATAGTTATAACCATTGTGTGTCAGTAAACTTGCATGAGTTACTTTAAAACACAGGTGCTGGTAGCAGAGGAAGGAAGCACCCATCGGACATCTGAATGAGTTTGCTGCAGCTTCCCCGACCACAGCATAGGCTCTGCATTTGTAACCAGCTGCTTACTGCAGAGATTGCTGGCACTGCCCAACCTGCTGTGCAGGAAGCGGCTGCTCAGTGGGTTTCTGTCTCAGAGAAGGACACGCATGAATTTATCTTTGTGCTGCAGGTGAGGTCTGCTGAGCACACGCTGAAAACTGGGCCAGCTTCTGCTCCAGCAGCAGGGGATGTGACACAACTGCTGCTCCCTCCTTGCAGAGCAGCTCCAGGCAGCAGGCAGACCCCTGCCAGGTCAGAGCTCTTGAGGAAATGACCCTTTCTTGGGGCAAAATGGGTGTTCTCAGCCTCGGGCTGCCCACCGGCTCTGTGCTCAGGGGTGGGAGCGTGAAGCCCTCCTTTGGGCAGTTTGATCCCTCCTTATGGCTGTGTACAGAGAAGGAAAATTCCTTGGAACGGGGCCTGGCCTTTGTCTGATTCTGCAAATGTGCAAAAGTTTCAGCACTGTGCTTTAACAGAAATATTTATTTAAATCTTGGCTCTTATGTTTATTCTTCCTAGTACTTTGCTGCATAAATTACTGCATTGAAGTTATATGCACTGGTAAAGGAGTATAGAGGCTGTTTGAAAAAGTGGAGGCCTTAAAATCCAACCGTTAATGGAAATTATTCACTGTATAAAAGCCAATTCTTGTGTTATTTCTCTGCCTTCTACAGCAGTGTTTTTAGATCAAATTGCCATTCACTTTTAAGGATCTTTTTGTTAGGTGTTATGAGACCACTTGTGCAAAACTACTATGGAAACTGTGCTTTGGGTTCAGTATCAATGCAATGGTGTTGCTTTTGAACCCAGAAGAATGCGTATTTCTTTATTTGTATGGGTGCAAATCAGATTTGGAGCTTAATAATTACACAATGACAAAATGTTTGTCCTCTGTAATTAAGCGTGATTTCTTCAAATCATATGTTTATGTGCCAGCTGGCAAAGTGCTTTTCACCCAAGCAGTCATGAGTGGAGCGTCTTCAAATCCTGCTGGCAAACCCGACCTCCCCTCGCTTGTCTGTGCCACGTGGACAGGAGATACAGATCAAGGAGGGGATTCCATGGCAAGGCTGCCTTCCCAGCCCGGGCCCAGGAGGATGCAGATGGCAGGCATCTGAACACATGTCCTTGGGTGCTGCTTCAGGACCTGCTAGAACCAAGACATCAGCCCCACAGAGCATTCCTCTGGTGTAATGATTGCATTCATTTCTTGACTTAGAACAAGATTCCCAGGAGTCTGACTGAGCCTTCCCAATGGTCATTGGCCATTCTTAAAATAAAAGAAATAGGGTAATCTGATTTGATGAACAGCATGTATTTTATGGGGAATCATGTTCTGTGGTCAAACTTCTAAATTTGTGTTCAATGACGCTATGTTTTCCTAGCTGAATAGGAACTGTTTCTATTAAGCAGCACTCAGAAATGGAAATGAGGTACATCACAGGGTGAACCATACTAGTTATGAATGGGGGAGTGGTGCAGCCTTCTTGGAAATGTCCTTTAGGTAAATCCCTTTCTGAAAAGGATTAGTTAATGTGATGGGACATAATCGCCCTGTCTGGGGTGTGCCTTGTACACCCAGCCTCTTTATTGATTTCCTTTGTTGTTACTCATCTGCTGCAAGAGCACCAGCTGGGTTTCCTGCTAGCACCTGGGCAGGGGATCACAGGCTCCAATTGCTGAGCAGCCAGGGAGAGGCACAACAGGTGATTCAACTTTCACCAGCATTTCCTCAGTGAGGCTGCCCACATAGCAGGAGTTATCTTCTAAGTGTTGGAAAGGGAATTTGAGTTGCCCACCGAATCCTTCGAGCACCTGGTTCCTGGTTCGCGGATGCACTGCACGATGTGATTCTGTGTGTAGCAAAATCCGAAAAGAATTAAAAAGAAGTGAGGAGTGTCCCATATTGTGGTTTCTTGCTCACATAATTCCTGTGCCCCTGGGAGCTGCTCAGTGCACCGGGAGGTTAAGATCGTGCTTTTTCTCCCTTGTCTCACTAACGTGATGGAGGTAGTTGGCCCTCACTTTTGTTGTAGACTGCTGGTGAAGCAGAGTCACTGAGCTGAATAACAGAACTTCACAATAGTTAGAGCTTTGCTCTTTATTCTTGTTTCTTTTCCTGGAGTTATTCAGCCTGTTTAAAGAAAGAACCACTGGGGGGGGGGGGGGGGGGGGGGGGGGGGGGGGGGGGGGAGTATTTTGGGCTCTGTAGATATGACCACAATGCTCATTTGCCTCAGGGAATGTTGTGTTACTGGAAGGAAATAGGCTGTTGACTTTAGCTGGCAATTGCCCCCTTTGTTGCCAACGCTCACAAGCTCAAGCAAAGGAGAGCCGTGTCCTGAGTGAAGACATTTCCTTCCTTCAGCAAGATAACACCAATCTCTCCATCTCATGTGCTTCCTACAGGGATCTTACAGGTTGCATTCCTTTACTACATACATGACAAGTAACAATGATGAAATTATCTGAATTAATTGAGCTATCTTGTTTTGTGCTACTCTGCAGTCCTTATTTATTCAAGTTTCAGAAGACTGCCAGATAAATAGGATTTCTTTGCTAATTCGTTCTTGCAGCAATGTCAGGGCAGCCTCCAGCGCTGCATTTCATGTGCCTCAGGAAGAGTGAGGCTAAGGATGAGCACACAGGGATTAGTGAAGGAGCCAAACTTGACAAGAAAAGTCTGCTTGTCCTATTTAGATTTAGAGGCGGGGGTCAGAGATGAGTGGGTTCTCATTCCCCAAGAAATGGCACACTTGTTGAGAGAAGGCTGTCACCATCATCAGTCAGGGAAGGCAAGTGGACGATGATTTATCTGCAACTTCATACTGACATTTACAGATTGAGATCAAATTGTATTTAACCTTTTCTTTGGCATGACAAAGGTTGTGTTGTTGTCCTTGAGAAGAAACTATAGACATTTTTTCCAGGCCTTCTGCTCTGATTGTGTCTGGAGGGATGGCAGTTTTTGGCATCCACTGGAAGTGCAAGCAGCTAGAATTGATGACAGCATGGCAGTAGTATAGCAGTGTTAAATACGTCCATATGTACTCACGTTTGATATGTCTGCTTAGACATCAAAGAACTGGTGATAACTGTCTTTGCCACAGAGTCATGCTGGGAGCTGATGTTCAGCTGATTTAAAATCAGTTTTCCAGAGCAGAGTTTACAGTACTCATAGGAATGTCTTTGTTCCCAGGCATATGAGTTTATGTGGGAGCCTACGAACGTGCCATTTTATTTGACTGAGCCCAATCTGGGGCACATCTGGTTTGGCAGCTGTGCTGCCCTACCCACCTGTAGTTAAACAAAGCAATACAGACCCTGTCAGCTCTGCTTTGTGTTGGATGTGCTATACTGGACGAGATAAGCAAGTGGGTGAGACTGGAATGGCATACTTTGTGTTGCTGGAACCTGGCAAAGAAGGCAGAATGGGTGTCTAATATGGAAGAGATATGAGGTGGGAAGTAAGCCTTTACATCAGGTACTGGGGAAAGATTCCATCACAGGCACAGGTGGCATTTGACGAGCTGCTATACAGTAGGGTGGCAGCTTCAATGAAATACGTTAGCAAACTCAAAGAAAAAACATTTGACTGTCAAAAGCCTATTCAGCATTTCACGTCAAAGCCACAAGGGAAAGTGGGTTCAGAGAATGTTTATTTCTATTTCAAAATTCTGTTCTACCCTTAGAGTGTCTTCTTTCTAACAACACATACAGATTGACTTTAGCATGCTCTCAGAGTCTCCATGATAACTGAGAACGCTTATCTAATGTTAGATATAGTCTAATCTATAATCTTCTCTGCTGGGTTATTCCAAGAATCCTCCTGAAATGGAGTAATGCCTTTTGTTTCCAGATTTGTTTGGTGCTGAACAAAAGCTATGGGAAATTCCAAAATCTCAGCATGTTGGATTTTTGTCCTGAAATGTGCTGATAGTCAAAATGTTAGCAAATAACAATCGTGAACCAGGAGTTCAGAAAATTTCCCTTTGGGAAACCTGGCCTCTGCTTCTTTCTGAGGAAAGACTACTGCCTCTTCCTTAATGCCCAAGGAGACTCACAGTGCTGCAGGCATTACAGTCAGATGCAAATCGAGTCATTCAGTCACGGAGTTGTTGGAGACCAAGTGCCAGAGATCGGTGGTTTTTAAGAGATTCAGAAGTACAGAACTGCCAGCAGTACCAAGCCCTGCATAGAGTCTGTGCAGCCAGGTGGAGCCACCTGAACAAATGAGGAGGAACAACTGGAGATCCAGGAAGTTCTGTGTATCAGATGAGCTCCAGCTTGCCTCAGGATAGTTCAAAACCAGCGCTGAGAAACAGCTGCAGACCTCAAAAGAACTACGGAGTAAAGCTGCAGATATCTCCTATAGGCCACAGATCAGTGGGCATTCTTCAGCTTGGGGAATGGTGAGATTTTAGCCACTGGAACAGCTGCCTGGATTGGTGTGGTGGGCCCGAATAAGGTGGATTCAAGTAAGAAAACAACTGTTTTGTAACAGTCTGAGGCCCAAAATATTCTGACAAACTTGTACAGCATTCAGTTCAAGAGGAGTCAGCCTGGTTCCTCTGAGGTCAGGTTCTGTTTCTCTCTCAACCTCTCATCTTCTCAAAAGCAGTTCTGTTCCCTGCTTACTGGATGACACCATCCAGGATCTCCTCTCGAGCTGTGGAGACGGGGTTGGCTGTTCTCACTCAAAAGCTCTGCCTTCAGTTCTTCTTCCAATGTAATATATTGATTAGCTTTCCCACTTCACTTTGCCTCTTGTGCCTCCCTCTTTGCAATCTGCCTCAGGGATCACCAGCTCCTCCTCTCCTCCTGCTTATGTCACTGGACAGGCATTTAAGATGAGGCTGAGATTTCCTCATTTCCACAACGTAGCTCTTGACCTAATAATTCATTCCAGACCTGAAGTGGTCTCCCCTTCAATCTCTCTGCACACAGCCTTGCTCCTAGCTTCAGGAGAGCATACTGATGCTCTGCAGCAAAAACAGGTGGTGTATCTAGAGATAATTAGTGATTATGCACCATGTGTATAATCAGTAATTAGATGTTGACAGAGTAGAATTATAGTGGATTTAAAGGTACCATGTTTGTTTGTATATACGGTTTCTTGTGATTGCAAGAAAGCAAGCAGTGAAATATATTTTGTCCAGGCTGAAGAAGTAGGCAGGACTGCCCCCATGCACATTTTCTGTCGTGGCTCTACACCTCCTGGTACAGCCCAGGACATAAGCACCTTAACTATGTAAATACTGCAGGAACCAGGCTGTAACTGAGAGATCGCAGACTGCTCGGCTGTCCATCCAGCCATAGGGAGCATTTGCCATCACACTGGAGCAAAAACCTCTTCCCTAAACAGCAGCAAGCACTGCCTCACGGGATCTGGAACCTGTGCTTGCTGTGGGCCTGACTACTTGTTGATTTTCACAAATTCAGTTGAAAATAACTGGGCTGGGAAAGGGTTGTTATCTCACAATGTGTAAAATTGTGCTAACCTCATTTCATGACGCTTATTGTAGCAAGAGAGACAATTCCACTGCCGGCTGTCCTGCATCAGCCTTGGCTCAGTGTTAGCCACCAGTGAAGCATGAGCAACAGCTGAGCAAAGCCTTGGCTCCAGCATCGCTTGCAGACTCTGCTCTTCCCCCAGTGAGTCATGACTTTATTGGGATAAACTGTAACTGGAAACAGAAATGACAGCCCAGGGACATGGAGCACAAGCAGCAGGCAGGCTGAGCAGGCTGGTGATGTCAGTGTGACAGGAACCAGCCTGAGAGGAGCAGAAAGAGGCCCTGGCCCAGGAGGGCTCGACAGTAGCAATGTCATTGCTCTGTGTGGATGGTGGGACAGACGGGGTCCTGGATGCTCAGAGCAGGATGTTGGGCACCCAGAGGCTAAATTCAGGTTTATTTGAAGTTGCAGGCAAAACTGTTGTCCACTCAGCTTGCGATGCATTTGGTTTCCAGGTTGTCAGCACCACTGTTGCCTCACAGAGCAAATGTGTTACATTGCCTAGTGTAATCACCTCAGACAGCACAGTGGGCTCATAAACCCAGCAGCCTCACAAGAGAGGCTGGAGAGACGCTGAAACCGCCTGCAGTGCAACATACGGACAACTGTTCCTATGGACAGATCACTGCTGTTGCTTTCCAAGAGGCAGGAAATTCCACTCTGCCTCCAGCACTCCCGTGCAGATGCTTGCCTCCCGCCAGGGCTCTGGCCTGCTCAGGATGGTCAATAGCAGCTGCTTTTACATCTTTCTACACCCTTGCCCTGGTCTCTGCTCACCACAGCTTGGGTTGAAACCTTTTTTTTTTTTTTTCCTCCTCTCAGCAGTGCAAAAATGCACGATAAATGAAAAGCAAGAGATCCAGGTCCTGTCGTAGCAGATTAGCTACAGAGTTTTGTACTGAGGTGACGGATGCTGAGCAAGGACAGAGCCACAGAGGTCAGAATACCACAAGTCCAGAGGAAGTCTGGAAGTGTTTCTGCTTTCCACTCCGTACCAGGGAGCCATGTAGTAACCACTAAGTTTTGTCTTCCATCTGTTTGCAGGCAGAGGCGGGGAGAGAAATCATGAGATAGAGATTTATCCCTGTTGGCCTGAGAATGAAACTAAGTCCTGGCTGAAATCCCTCTTTGTTGAAGAAGTCGCTGCAGGAGAGAAGTATTCAAATAAAAAGATAAGTTTTAGAAATTTTATTTAAGCTAAAACAGCCTCCTTGAAAGTTTTATGCATCAAAGAATAGAGAAAAAGAGCCTAACACTGAGATCCCCCTGGCTCACAGGGACACTGCAGCCATCCGAGCTCAGCATTGCAGGGGTAGCTGTTCTTGCAGCCTGACATACGCACCAGAGAATTACCAGGTCTGACCTAGCCCAATAGTTGCAGCATTCTTCTCCCACCACCACTACAAAATGAGTTGCTGATTGGACCCACATCAGGCAGTTGTCTGTTTTTCTTGTGGTGGAGCCAAGATGGAAGGGGATACTGACATTTCTCTTAGGGACTGACTTGCAGATGTCATTCGCATGAAAATTCACCCATCCAAACTTTACTCCCATTTCTACTTTGTGCTGCTTCCTGTTAAATGTCTCCAAAATAGTGATGATGGTTTCATCTTGCTGTGTTCATCTTGGCCAGGAGAGCTGGTTTTATCACATCTGTATTTTAACCACAGCCCCAGCTGAAACTAAAATATATTTAAAAAGTAAAAGTAAAGCTGGATTAACAGCAGTGGAGATAGATTTGTGCAAACCCAGTGCAGCTGAAATTAGAATCAGGCTTGCTATGTTTTATAACAAAGGTAAACGTGTCCTCTTTTTTCATGGTGCTGGCAAACAAAACATGTCTGACTCCATTGGTCAGGCAAAGCAATTACATCTCTGAGGTGCTCTGAGAAGAGGCAGGCAAGAAATGAATATGCTGAAGGCAGTTCAAATTCCTTGATGTTGATATGCATTGCTGGGCAGCAAAATGGATACATTTTCCTATGGATAAAGAACAAAGAAAGCAAGACAGTAAAAAGAGGAATCTCTCAGCAGATCCAGGACCAGCACGTCACTCCCTTCCCCACATTTTATGAGTGGTTTTGCTCAGTCTGTTTTCACTGTCCTACATAATTTCCCCTTTGAAAGTACTGCCAAATTATCCTACAGCTGTTAAGGACTAGTGGGCTATCCCTTCAAGAGAAAGGTTAACAGAGAATATCCGTTTATGTTGCTCACTAATTATACCCAAGACAAAAGTAAGCACAACTTATGATAAAAAACACCCTCACCTGTATTACCAACATCTATCACCAGGACACATCCTGACCTTCAGTTCTTTGCAGATGGTCCTGGAATGAGCTGTTCCCTGAACTCACTTTCAGTTCCTCACATAAAGCCCACATCTCTTTAAGAAGGCCAGAACCCAAACTCAGCTGCACTGGATGAACCTGGAAGAAGTAAAGTGCAAAAGGCAGACCTTGGCCAGAGTACATCCCACCACATGCACTCAGTGTTAGGCCTATAGTGCACCCAGGGAGAGGGAAGAAGAACAAGTTGGTCCAATTTCAGCCCACGTGGTGGATTCCTGTTTCCCAGGGAAATTCTCATCGTATCCGAATAGATTTTCTTCCTGGCTGAAATGTGGTGTGCACAGCTGCTAAGGGTCTGCTCTGCTGGGCTGTGAAAGGTCTCTGCAGCAAACCTCCAAACAAGCAAGGTGTGCTGGCAGGGTTATGCTCCCAAGATGCTGTAACTTTCGTTGTATAGTATTGTTATAGTGTTCTTTTCTTTCTCTGTGATGACAATAGTACTTGAAGTCTCTGAACTGTCCCTGAATGTCATCCAGAGTTAAATTCAGAACCTTGTGTCAGAAGCTGGAAGAGGAAGCCACAGGTATTTCAGGATACTGTAATGTCTGTGCCTGGTTCTGCATTGCTATCTTCTGCAGATAGATGTGCAAAACAGGAAGCGGAGGACTGTGCTCCATTCCACTCTGCCATGAATAACCGCTCCCTGAACGGGTGAGGCAATACAAGTCGTGCTACTAAACCTCTAACAGTTTCAGAAGAATAGTTTGGATGGAGGTGGGGTATTATGTGCCCTTATAGGATTACAGACACTATATTAACATTAAAGTTTCATCTTTGTACTGTATGTTTACATCCTCTTTTGTTGAGTCTGAAGGGGCTTTTCCTCATTTCCAGCTTGGTTCAATCATCTCAGCTGCCATGACTTCTAAGACAAGGTCCTGTGTTACCGTACCAAAGGCAGACAGCAGCAAAAGGAATCAGACAGATTCATCACACCACAGGCTCATTCCTGTTGTGCACCACAGCATGCCACTGTGCTGAGCATCACCACTCTATGAATTTTAGTAAGCATGAAAAATAAAGAGCAGAGAGACAAACAGGTAAGACACGTGCTTCCTTGCCTGAGAGGCTGGAGCCCAAGGCCCAGATTGCAGCATTTTGATATGGGCACTTTGTAGAGCATGAACAAGTTATGAACATCAAATGGTTGTGGGCTTTCTGAACAAAGTGAGGTGCTTTGAACTGGAAAATTGTAGAAAGCAGTATTCTGGTCATTTTCCTAAGAAAGCATGAGTGTTGTATCCATTCATGATAAACTTTGAATGTCTGAGTTTGAAATCTATCTGCACCCCAGGTGTGCTAACGCCTTGATCACAATATATAAGAATCATAGAATGGCCTGGGTTGAAAAGGACCACAGTGATCATCGAGTTTCAACCCCCCTGCTTTGTGCAGGGTCACCAACCACCGGACCAGGCTGCCCGGAGCCACAGCCATAGCTTTCGTACATCCCACAGAACATCCCAAAAACACTTTAGGGATTTCAGATCTGCTACTGCCAAACATACCATTCTTCAGAGCACGCAAACCAAGAGGTTAGAATTCTTTTCCTTTTCCCTATATTTTCCCCCTTACTACAGCTTTCTGAGTAAAAAGCGTAGATAAGAACATGGCAGGTTACCTTTGCCACGTGGTCTTTCTGCTTCGCTGTTTTTTCCTTCTACCTTTCTGCTATTTCTGATGTGCGTGCTCGGACACGGAAGTGAGGATTTGAGTGTGTGCAAGATGCTCGAGCAGCTTATGTCTGTGGTGTGTTCTTACAGAGTGGCTGTCAACATCAGACTACTTGAATCCTTCATTCAGTGCCTAAGCTAACTGCTAAAAACCCAGGCAGCACGTACCATGGTGAACTCTGAAAGTTTCACAGGCTTTGATGAGGAGGTAAAAATAGAGGCTTGTGTTTCTTGCTAAGCTGGAATGCTCAAATTCTTTTTACAGCCCATATCAGTTAAGCTACTGTAACTGTACTGGCTGGTTTACCCAGGACAAAGAATAAAGCTTGGCAAACTAGTCACTGTTTCATATACAAAATAATCCAAATTACTGTAGCTTGTCATCTTTTTATTATGTTTGGTAGATATTGTTGTACTGAGGAGCTTCATCAACATGTCCCAGTGGCTTCTCATAATCTCCATTAAACCTGCATTTTCTGAAGTTACAGGAAAAGCATAATATCAATGCTTTCTATAAACCTTAAACCAAGTGTTGAGGGTGTGTGTTGGTCCTGGATGAAGAGATTCATGGAGCGCTTTCTGACCATCACTGGAACTCACGTTAGCTCAGGGGTTATGTGAGCTGCACCTCCCGCAGTCACTCACTTTTCTCTGGTTTGCCCCAGTAGCACCTCAGCCCTGATGAGCTGCGTGTGCTTCTTCTGTACTTCCCTTTGAAACTGCAGTTTGTTTATTTACACTCACGCAGTAATTGTTTCTAACTCAGCAGCATTTTCCTTTGTTCCTTGCAAAGCACTGTGCATGACAATGAGGAAAGAACCAGATCTCTCCTAGCAAGTGGACAGCTGTGGCAGAACTAGGAGTCATGGATCGCCAGGGACGTGGCAGGAGCCTGCAAGGTGTACTACAGCTGAGAACAGTCACTGGGAACACAAGAAAGCAAGCCACAAAACGTGCTGACTACAGTATGAGGGTTCTCATCCTGAAAACATACTGCACACATTTTGCACTGAGGATTAGCCCTGCTGATATAGTTAAGAACATTTCCAACATTTTAACTTAAAGATAATTTCATAGTTTGCAAATTCAGGATCTGTGCTACCTGCCTGAATGCTCACGGAGGATTTCCTGAGGTTTCATTCATAAAAAATATACATATAATTTTTAGCTACCCAGTGAAAACAGTCATATTCCTATGCATGGAGTATTTCCAAATCTGCCAACTTCTCTTTTCCTTTTTCAGTGCATTCTCTGCATTAATCCAGAAAAACCCATCCAGCAGTATTTTATTCATGCCTGGACAACAGTTCAGATCCTTAAGTTGGAAACTGTTGTTGAAAAATGTTGTCTAGTGCCAGCTGAGCTTCTGGAAGGGCAGGGAATTCCCCACTGAAAGGGAAAGGCACTGCTTTCAGACCTCCCCTCCCTATCTGCCTCCAGGAAGTGAAGCTCATTATGTTTCCCCTGGACTTCGCAAAGCAGAATCATCATCATCTTGTTTTGTAAAGTATGTTTTGTGTCAGGTTAACATTACTCAACTTCTGGGATGGTTGAAAACACAGAGAGAATGCACAAAGGACTTTACGTTCCAGAAGCTTCTCCATTCAAATCTCTGAATGCACAGAACATAGTCAGGGTTATTATAGGAAACTAAAAACTAATGAGTCACTTCTTTAATGTTAGTGTTGAATGTATACTGCAGTTTGTTCATACAGGAAATAGTCTGCCCCAGACTGGAGCCATGAAGGAGCAGATGTAGTTCAGCCAAAGAGACACTGACACGTAAGCAGTTTCTGTTGTGCCTGAATTGAGACTGAAGAACAAAACACACAGAGATTCTGCTGTGCTTTTTAGCAATGGAGAGAAGCAGCCTTCCCTGCAAGAAGTAATGGTGGGTGGCCTCAGCCACTCCTCTGGGAATAGATCCTGGATACAGAACTGAAGCATCTCAGAACTATGCTGGTTCATGCAAAGCACTGCAAGTCCTCCACACAAGGTAACTTTCTCCGGAACAGATGTCCTTTGTGGGTGCACACCAGGCTGCACATTTGCAGTTTAAAGGCATTGTGGAACAGTTAGATCATCTGTGTGTGGCTGACTGCAGGAAGGAGAGTTGTGTCCATCATGAACTCACTCTCTTCATTGCTGTCTGACCCAAGTGTCAGCTGTACATCAAATGGGAACTAATGCATGTAGACTGGGAAAACGTGAGAACAAGGAGAGCTCCCAGTGTCCCTACCTGGAGGCATGGCCCATCCCATTCAATGGTGAGGCTGTTCCCTTTAATTGATCTTTGTTTCTTCTGAACAGGAAAGGCTTTTATTTAACTACTTTTAGTATTCACTGTGCCAGATTTCTTTATGGTACAAATTGAGCTCTATATTTAAAGAACTGTTAGGAAACCAATTCCAGGATAAGACTGAAACGCCATCTCGTTGATGACTTATTCTGCACGCATCCAGAAACCCAACAACAAAGCACTCAAGCTGGCATTACACTTTCAGCTACGCACTCAGCTTCAGATGGGCCAAAGGAGAGGTTAATCACCAGATAACACAATTGTCCTGGGAAGTATTCCAGCATATGCCTGTTGCTAAGTGCCAGTACAGTTACCTCCTGCTTGAGTTCCTGCTGAAAGCTTTCCTTCCTCTGTCCCCACTGCCTGCTGCTCTCCCATCCTGGACCTTTGAGTGCACAGCCTGCAGGTTTACTGCCCTGAATGTGCCATGGGCTCTGCCTCCCTGCCTGGGAGGGCAGTGAAGTGCTGCTCAGGGTGCGGTGAACAGACAGCTGTGTCTGGGGGCTTAATAATATGATTTCATGTTACACATCAAACAAGAATGCAGTAATTCAGCAACTCTATTTTATGCATCTAAAGGAAACCAGATGAAGCTCTGCAATTTTTTTTGAATCTCCAGATTCCTTCTGCAAGTCACCTCATTTCCTAAGTATTTGTGTTCCCCAAGTCCTCTGCGGATCAGAATCTAATAAGCGTGCATACTTGCTTGGTCTTTTGGTTTAGACTTCTCACGAAGCTCCAGGTACCCTTTACAGACAGAGAAAACACCGTCTTAGGAGCAGGGCGAGATTCACTTACAAAGCCCCAGCTTTAACCCATCCTGCCAAGATACATCCTCAGTAGCTACAGCATGCAATAATCCACAGTTAGTTATTCAGTGGCACAGGGCCACATAGACCACAAATACTGCTGTAATGCTATGATGCGATGGACAGCACAGCAATAATAGCAGGGTGGCAAAGTCTCTGGCTACAACAATAGAAGACAAGCCCAAATACAGCAGCCACAGGCACAAAAACTAAAGAAGAAACTTTGCTTACCTTTGAAGGCCTCAAGTACGCAGGGATCTCCAGTAAGATGCCCTTTCCTCCACTGCCAACCCTTAAATGAGGTCTGGGAAGGGGTGGATCCTGGCTCCAGCCCTTCCATTACTCAGTACGTTGCACACAGCTGAGCTCCGCTGGGTTAGCCCTGCCTTCCCACCAGGTGCTCCATCACTGCTTCAAGCTGTGACTTAGCATTTCTGCTACAGCTGCATTCTTAGAGAACTCGACTGCTGGCTTTCACTTTAGCAGATGAGTCAGTGGACCTCACATGCCCATTTCATACAGCCAGGCAAATGCTGTAGTATGTTCAAGTTAATACTTAAACATGCATCCTAGTTCATCGTGTCTTGCTTTTCATATACATGTTCTTTTGTTAATTGTTAATAATATTGTTGTTGTTAAATTCATTATTGCATTCAATCAGATACCTTAACCCACCGTGGAGTTCCACTGCCCACACAGTGTAAGTTTACTGGACAGTGCACACTCCAAAACATTTCTCCTTTGAGGGCCAGACCCCCTGAAAACCTTTTAGTCCAGGTGTAGCTGAACCAACACCAGAAAGACTACGCTAAAACAGCTATACCCTATGGGAAGCAGAATGGCAATGGAGAACACAGACCTTCCTGTGCCCATAGGCACGGCACTGCCAGCATGGCTGGGGCTGAGCTGCGGTGCTGGAGGACCTCCATGACAGAGGCAGGAAGCCCAGAGGTGTTGGAGGTGTGCCCGTGGCCAGACAGAAGCTGCAGGCCTTGCCTGGCTCTTAGCCTGTGTGAGCTAGGGAGTTAATGGCCTCAGAGGTGCATCGCAGGCAGGGTTCAGCTTTGCAAGGACTCAGGAACAGAGGATTTGCTGCAGGTGGCTGGAGTGCAGTGACTGGCATCCCACCAGCCTAGAGACAGTATGGGTAATTATGTCAGGCTTATTGTTAAATCAGCATTTCTGACTGGAGGCACTGAAAAGCTAATTTGATGACTGCATCTCTCCAGATCCTAGGTTTATGTTATTAATCTCTGCAATTGCCTTGCATTTATGTCTGTGGGTAGCAGATGTCCTTAAGGCATGAGTATAGACAGTGTACCAGAAAGCTGAAGAGCTTGAATTTCCTGCTCCTCATATGCTCTCATGGCTTGAATACTGATGAGAGCCCATGCTTGACTGGTGAGTGTTTTTCCTGTGTCTGAGGCAGCCGAGGAATTCAGGACACATATAACACTGGGGTGCAGGCTGGGGCAGGAGTTCAGTTTAGTGATGGCTAGGGAGTTCAGATAATTCCTCCATTTTACTACGCTGACTGCTGTAGGATAAGGCCAGAAGTAAACAACTGAGTTTTCATTAACCGGTATACAACAAGAGGCAGGGTGAGTGGCTGCATCTCAGTTAGGACTTCTGGACTTAAAGCACTGCTCAATTTCATCTGTGCTAAAGCTTTTTTAAATGGAAATAAAAGATGTCACTGGGATGCGGACAGCTTGGGGTAGGTTTACTCTTAGGATCAGAGATCTGGAATAAAAGAGCTGGTGACAGTTCATTGGTAGCCCTTGCTTGGCCTCTGCCAGTGACAGTGGGGTTTCTGCTTGGTTGCTGATTGCTCTCATTTGTGTCCCAGGGCGCAATGATTTCCGTTATGTGTAGGGTTAGAGTTAATATTTTGAGTTATGTGAGATCTGCAGATCTTGTTTTATGATTTGCTATATGACTGACTGCATCAGAATTAAGAACAAAGTATAAGGGAATAACGAGCTTTCGTCTGCTCCAAGGCTGGGAGTCAGCAGGGTAGGACCACACTGGGATTAGTATGAGGATTAACGAGAAATTCAAGGTTGGAGATGATGAAGGACTCAGTTTGTTATCTGTTCGTACAGGTTGGCCTGTATTTTCTATTGAGAAATGTGTGCATGATTTCTGTCTGACTCTCGAGGAGGTATCTGTCCCTTAGGGCTGGGTACAGCTGTAGGCCATGCCTTTGGTCACACATGCAGATTCTTCTGGACCTTTCCCAGCTCTGCTATGGTTGTTTTCAACATCTGCGATGGCACAGAACTCCATGCAGCATTCAGAGACACAAACGTGTAACAGGCTGACGTGGTGGCACGGTGACAACATCTGGCTCCTTCCCCAGTTATCCCTAACATTGCATTCTGTTGTTGAATGCTGATTTGCAAGATTCCTCCCTGGGCTGGCGGTTCCACTCAGAAATGGTAAGTGTCAGTCTGTAATCAGGGACTCTGTAATCCATAGATTAGTGGCTCCGTACTCTAAATCTCCATCTGTTGTGCACACTGGAATCATTACATGTCTGGTCTCAGACCTGCTTCAGGCTTCTGAGCTTTTCCTGCAGGATTTCCTTTGTTGTGCAAAGCGGCCCGTTGTGGCTGTCACTCGGTGCGGCAGTCACTGCACAGCGGCCCGGCGTCGGTGCAGCGCGGGCTGTGCTGCTCCTCTGTCCAAGCACGGATGGGGCTGAGGAGTGTATTTTTCTGCCACGTTCAGAAACGCAGCTCTCGGCAGAGCCATGGCGCGCTTCCAACCGTGAGCATTTTGGTACGTTTAGGCAGCCTCCCACACAACCAAAAACTGCTGCTCTCCAAATGGGTGCAGGGAGGACAGAACCCTTTGGGGCGCACACAGCTGCGCTCAGAGAAGCGGTGAGCGTTGGCCGTGCTGCCCCGACAGCTGCAGCTGTAACACAGTGCAGTTCCTCGCTCACCAAAGCCTGTTTTACCCAAGGATAAAAGGCTGCACAACGTGCACAGCTCTGCTCGGCTGCGTGGCACAACTGAACAGCAGCTTCTTTCTCTTCTGTGTGCAGGAGTCACATTGAGGCTTGCACGGCCACTTGGCCACCTTCTAAATAACCTAAAGCCCTTTAAGGAGCATGGCCTGGAGAGTCAAATGCATGTAGTGTACCAGGACGGCAGCACAAAACATCGGCACCTCAGGAAGGTGAAGTCTGGCAAAATGACAACTTGTTCTCCATCATTTTCGTTGCGTTTTTATTTTTTTCAAGCCGTGACCAGCTGTTGCTCAGCCTTCTTCCCACACGGTTTGTTCGCACTGTATGCCAGCTCGCCTTCCAGCGCTGTTTGCGTCCCTCTGCACGGAACCCTCGCCTCAACTCTCCGACTGCCACGGCGGAGTTTTCCGCGTACAAACGGACCTCGCGCCACAACCGCCCCCGGGGAGCGGGTGGGGACGGCGGCGCAGAGAGCGGCAGCGCCCCCTGCCGGCCGGCGGCTCTCTCTGCGTCTCGCGGAGTCGCGCGCAGCGCTCGCGGCGCGGTGCTGAGGAGCCCGCGGGTAACGCAGAGCACAGGACGGTCTCCGACGCGTGGGCGATCTGCCGTGCTGACGGGCCGGGGCTGTGCATCACCTCCGCACTGCGCTGCCTCTCCGTAGCTGTTAACTGAATCTCATTCTTTTTTACAGGCTGGTGTAGGAAGTCAGCTCTCAGCAGCTCACAGCATCGGTGTGCAGAGTTTGCAAAAGAAATTGTGATGTCTTTTTCAGAGCCCGATAAGGGTGCCCCCATCTACCTGAGCTCCCAAAACAGCAGCATCTTCTGTTTACTTTTCCCTGGTACACAGGTGTAGCACAAAGTCAGTAATGCAAAGATGGGCCCAGGCAGGGAGAGCTGCCTGCCTTCCTCCCACCAACTGATGACCTCAGCATATCCACTGCAGCATGTTCCCTCCACCTGTGCTCCCAGCTGTGCTGTGCTACAGCCCCCCTGGGCCCTCCCCATCCACCTGGGGGCTGTGAGCACATCAAAGCAGAGCAGAGCAGGACAGAAAGGTGCGTTCCGTGTGTCTCAGTTGTTCAGCCTTAACATGACACAGTCACGGAGCCGCAGGGGCTGGAAGGGACCTCCAGGGCTCCCCGAGCCCAACCCCACACAGCAGGCAGCACAGAAACGCATCTGGACAGGTATGGGTACCCCCAGAGCAGGAGACTCCCCGGCTCTCAGCAGCCTGGGCTGGGGCTCTGCTGCCCACAGCAGCACAAACAGATTGCAGACAGACACTGAACAGCTCTGTGAATGTAAAGTGAGATCTTTTTTTAAAAATGCTGCTGTTTTATTCTTTCTTTATACAAACTAAAACACCAGAGGTCATTGAATCCTATATTAAATACATAAATTAAAAAATAACCATTCATAAAACTTTACATACAATAAGGATTCTCTTCTACACATTAATACATATAATACAGATACGTGTCCAGTGTTTATCAAAGGGTCATTCTGCCAAGTCATTAACACTTCTGTTCTGGAATAAACACACACACACACAAAAAAAAAAAAAAGAAAAGAACAAAACTCTATTTAAAAACACACAGGGGCTGATGTGAAAGAGGGCAGGGAAAAACAAACAAACTTTCAGTAGCCAGCAATTGTATGGCTGTTCATTGAACCTCGCCCCCATGAGAAGAAGCCTGGCCTATCCAGTCTCATGGGGTGCCAGAAAGCTGAAAGCTTTGAGGTTCAGAGAATATTCACCACTGAGATGACAGCAGGGAGTTGGAAAATGGAGCAAGTGTGCAAAAAAAAAAAAAAACAAAATAAAATTTACATGGGTCTCCAGGCATGCCAGTGAGAATAGAGCTGTGAGCCAGGCTGGTAATACTGCAAGAAGCCCTATTTCCTTCTCAAACCAAATTGCCTAAATTCATCTCACCAACTAGGTCTTTGAAGTGCTTGAATTGAAAGAAGTGTCTTTGGACTCTCCTGATTTGGTGGAGAAGTAGGAGAAAAAGTGGCAAGTCTGATTTTTCTTCAGCTGACTTTCATCATGTACATGCCTCATCCACTGCTGTGATGGTCTGGAAGTTCTGGAGTGCTGTGGTCCTGCTCCAGTACAGACAGGAGGAATCAGGGCTATGTTTACAGTCCTCATTTGAGGCTGATTTGAGGAAGGGGCTGCAGAGACTCATTTGAGAGAACTCTCAATACCTTGCCTCAGAGAACATCAGGAAAAACAGAAAGCCTTGGATGACAGCTTTAGGACAAAGAATGGTGGAAGGAAAAAGAAAAAAAAAAAAGAAAAATAAGGAAAAACAGAGCCACGAAGAAGTTGCACATAAGATGTGAGACTAAACCATGAGTGTAGCAGCTGCTGTAGCTAAACAGGTCTAGACTGAATTCCCCATACCTAGACTGGAAATATACTTTCATAAGCTATAGCAATGATTTCCTATATACAATAGGGACTAGACAGATAGATGTGCATATATATGTATATGTATCTATATAACATAGATACATATATATATATATCTCCAAACATTTTGTATCAAACTCATTTTTGTCAGGCTGACTGGAGGAAGCTTGTATTTTACCAACAAGTGTGTTTTAGGCATGGCTCATGTAATGCTGCAAGGAGAATAAAGCAGCTGTTGTTCAGCTCTCTGGAGGAACTCCAGCAATCTTTCTAAAGTTAGCAACCATTTACATGTCACATCACAGTAACCTGTGGATGCTCTGCCACCTCCCACCCCTCCCTAAGCCCTTGGAAATGCAGCACCTGCATGCATATGTAATAAGAAAGAGTAAGGGAGGGGAAATCAGGCAAGAGAAATGAGCACAAGATGTGCACAGCACAGCTCAGAGGGCCTAAATAATGAAGCTTGTCACAAAATCAGCGAGGTATGTTCTAAAACCAGACAACGTTATCTGTGCTATGCTTCTGCCCTGCAATTGTCTATAACAAACATTTCCAGTACGCTTTTTTTTTTTTTTTAACCAAAGCAGAGATGGAAGTTATTGCACCACCTTGGAAAACACGTGCTGTGCTCATTGTTACTTAAGATGAGCCTGGCATTATAATATCTAAGAAAAAGTTTCCAGGTTGCATTTACTTCCCGCGTACTACTGCAGCCAAGTGGTATGAAATGAAATTGTGCTCCAGCAAGGGAGAGAGAACAGTGGAAAGGGGAAGAGGGAATAACCAGACAGGAAAAAAAAAACAACTTTTTGCAGTTAACAAGAAATTGTGAAGTGATCCCAGTGTGTCACAGGTGTGGGAAGAGGCTCTCAAAGGCCTGACTCCAAAGCTTCATGACTGAATTGGCAGCAGCACCCTTGGAAAGCACAGGTGATAAGTTTGGGTCAACCTTACCCATAGATTCTTCTGCAACATAGAGCATGCAACATACCAGCATTCATGTAACATACCTGCCTACAAGCCTGTTAAAAAAAATAAAATGGGACCAACAAACACAACTTGTGCAGAATTCAGTAAACCCCTCGACTAAAACAGATTGCTTCAAGCAGCTCTGTTCATTTTGCAATTTAAATTAATTTTAAGGAGCAAAAAGTTGCTAGTAGCTTATAACCTTTAATGGAGGGCTCAACAGAACTTCCAGACATGCACAAAATGAGGATGTTCTCAGTCTCTGGACAAACAGAGCCCAGTGTTGGATCTATAGGCATTAATGAGTAAAAGGTACTCTGGCTCCAAAACATCTGAGGGACAGGCATCCTCTGCACAAGATTAACTTCATTCCTGCTATGGCCGAGGAATAGCTTTTGCCCTGCTGAGTTGCTGTGCAAGTTACTTCACTGCTTTGTGCCTCAGTTGCCCCATCTGTGAAAATGAACAGGCAAACAAAGGTAAGACTCTTTGTAAAGCACTTTTAAAGCTTCTGGTATGCAGAGTCTGTGTGCGTAAAATTTGGAACGTGAGCCCTCTTTTGAAGGTCTAACTAATGCACAGGCTGTCTTCTACACTGTTATGTGGAAATCCATTTTTCCTAGCTGAAATTAAGGCTCTGCTGTAGAAGACACAGCTCAAATAAGCTTTGCCACAGGAACCTGAAGTCTGCACAGAAAAGACTCCATTTCCAGGGAAATAAAAACAGAGGCAGAGAAGCGCATTGCCATGCCTAGCTCATACAGCACACCATGAGAAAGGGGAAGATGGAAGCAAAGCTGCATCCAACAGACACAGAAGCTCGGCAGGGTTTGTTGCAGGTGCCAGCTCTCCTTGGGGTTTGCTTCTTACCGACTAAAGGGACATGCAGCTGTGAGGGCACTGCTTGCCTGAGGGAGACACCAGGACTGGGTTCCAGACTTTGTCATGACAAAGATACGTAATGCTTTGAAATGGAAATGATTTCTAGTTATTCTTAATTATGGAAAAAACAGACTAATAACACTACTTCTCATATCTAGTAAAGATGTCTTCACATGGCTTTCCCCACTATTTGGTAAACGCATTCTTGGTCAAGAAGCCAGCTAACAAAATCAGCTTGACAAGCCAAACCAAAACATTTATAGGGGTTTCTTATGCTCAGTAGGATCAAGGCTGGAACAAAATACCTGAAAGCTGATGCTTCATGGATCATACAACACAGACACTGCGGATTACTTTCTTTCCTTTCCCCTTGAACACATCTTTTTCTTTCTCAGAAGCCAGGCTGTAGGTTCAATCCAGTGCTCCTCCATATATTGTTCTTTTAGTGAAACCAAATATGGAAGTCTGAGAAGTATCCGACAAAGGACAGGCTTTTCTTCATGCAGGGAATATGAAAAGGTAAGGCTACAACTCTGCCAGAAACATTCCTCATGCCCCACATCTGATTTTTCCCTCCCTCTGCCATGTAGAATGGTGCCTTATAATGATCTCAAATACAAAACATGGTGTCTTGTCCTGCCCACAGTGCAATAAGCCAGAATATTTTTTTTTTGCCCCCACATTGCAGCTGTCATTGTTCCTGAGATGAAAACCAAAGGGAGAAAGAAAGAGCCTCCCTGCAGTGAGAAGGTCCAACAGTTCAAACAGAACACTTCATGGTCAGTATCCCTCTGCACACCTTTAGTGTTTCTCCTGCTCTTTCCTCTTATTTTTGATCTGTTTGTGGGATGACTGTGTCACATTTAAATGACTGCCCTGCACAGCAGGGATAGATTTTTCTGTTGTAACTTTGGTTCCATGCCCAAGACACACTCTGACTCCATCAGCTGGAAGTGGAGCCTTGCTGATTCCCTTTAAGTTTTTCCTTTAGCAATATAGGTTGACAGTTTATATTTCTTCCCCTTTCGTAATTTCAACACATAGAACTTCATTAGATGCAGCATATATCATAGCTTTAGACAGGAACTGTCCATTAATGAATCTTGAGTGATGGCTTTAAAATACAAGGTGGTTGTGGTCTTGGCTACAGGTTGTTAATTTGTTGTTTTTTTTTTAATAGGTGTAAACAACGTTCTCTTCATTGGGGGGTTGGAAGCATTTGCCTTTCTAGGGACAAATCTGTGTGGTCAGGTGCTCTAAAAGTATAAGAAAAAGAACATCAGATAAGTTCTCTGCCTACCTATTCAGCTGACAAACAGAATCTATCAGTGAGAAAAAGGATTTCTTCTTACATTACTAGCTAACCAGACAGACTGTTTCTCCTCCCCACCTACTGGACCCTACAGAGTACAGCCTTCTGGTCAACACAAGTTACCACAGGTATCTTCAGGCAAATAGTTACACATCAGCCCATGGAAAACTGTCAGTTTCATTAACTCTTGTACCAAGGTTGCCTAAAATTCACCAGATATGACATCAGGTAATGTGTTTGTGGTTTCACAACAACTCTAGGACTTTGGCTGATTCAGCAATGAGTGAAATGCAGACTACTCCTAATTCGAGGAAATCTTTCCTGCATATGGAGAAGAATTCTGGGTTTCAGATTTGAAATGTGGGAGAAAACAGCTTAGATTTTCTTTGCTTCCACAGCCTTAAAATCTACATGGTAAAACTCACTAGGTGTGAAACTGATGCAGACCAGACTTCCTTATGCAATCACAAGTGAACATATATATTTATTCATAAGCACAGAAAAAAAAACTGCAAATAGTAAGTTCCCAGAAGGAGCTACAGAATTCTGGTCTAGATGCTAAATACTGCTGCATATGGCTTCATTCACAGACACTGCATTCTGATCTTGTTTCAAATGCTTGTCCCTCCTAATCTCAAAAATACAGCAATGAGCTGTGCTAATCCTGTCAGAAAAAGAAACCAGAATGAATCATCGGCAGTTGTATCAGTTTGCTCTCAGAATTGAAAGACTTATCAAATGGTTCCCTAGGTCTATTTCAAGGAGGTCGTGTGGGGTTTTGCTGTTGTTTTATTGTAGATCTGTTTGAAGTCTCTTATAAGGTTAATTAAGTCAACATGCATCCAGTGGAAATAAAGCAGTTTTGCAAAGATCACCCTTAATGACATTCACCTTGGTAGTTCTAAAGAACCAGAAACTTTGATGGCACACTGAATTTTATCTGCTATTCTCTTGAGTATTTGATATTATAAAATTTTTGTTGGCTTTTGCAATTACAAATGGCATAGTATAATTAGCAAGCTTTGTCAGTTCATTTACAAGAATGTTGGACAATGTTGGTCTGGCTGCAATGCCATTTGTTAAGTCAGCAGTGTGATCACTCTCCACAATGAACTATTACAAGTTGACAATAACTTTCCAGATTCCCTGACTCTGGACATGTATAGGAACACACAACAGTCTGATCGTCAGCACTGCACAAGAAATACTACCTTTGAGGAGAAAAATAATGTAGTCTTACCTTTCCAAGAGGCACATTGACATCAAGGCCAAAGAATAAAGGCAAGAGAGAAGAACAAGAATAGAAATAGAAACTGCAGAAGAAAAAGAAGACAGCATAAAAGTAAGAAGTCGTGGCATTGTAAGCACCAGGATTAGTTCTTTTTGCACTCTGAAGGACAAGTTAAGTAATTCTACATTCAGAATATACTGTATTTCCCTAGTTAGATCTGAAAGTGTCACATTACGAACAGATGCCATTTATTTTGGTGGCAAACTAGAATTCACACCATACTGAAAGCCTGAGATACAGCTGTCACTGTAAGCCACCGTGGGGTGATGGAAGACACAAAGCTGGACATCAAAACTAGCATGGGTAGTATTTTGAAGTAGGTTAAAAAAACAGTGCCTGCCATTTATGCTGGAAATAACCTGCAACTACATGTATACACACACACACACGGTTATACAGTATGCAAACCTAACCATTATATTTTGAAAAACAAACTGGATGTGTCATTTTAATCATTAATGATCTCCTGGAATGTGAATTTTATGAATAAAAAATTCTGTGGAATATTGGCACTAAGAAGTCTCGTACTCAAGGTCTCCATATGACCACTGCATAAATTTTATTTCTCTTTTGTTTTTCATTACAGATTATGATCTATTCCCATGTTGTATATACAAGAAAGACACCGAGCTCTTGTGTCACAAAAATATTAACAGAAAAGTGGAAGGAATTACATGCATCAAGTTTTACACTGAACTCATTTGTTTCACTTAAGGAACATACATACAAACTGAAAGGGCTCATTAGTACAGTGACTGTAGTGCCATTATAGCCATTATTATAGCTTATGTATGTACGCTGATTCACTAATATGACTACATGGGCAAAGCTCTCACTGAAGATGTATTTTCTAGAAATGCTATACTGATGTAAGATACATCAATGGTAGGATTATGACGTGCCCCCACTGTGATCTTTCTTCAGCAATCTTACCTAACCTATCAAAAACTAAGACAACATGACATGACAAAAAAAGAAAAAAGCAGCACAGCTATGTATATATTTGTGTATTCTTCGTATATATAGGAGAGAATGTGAATATGCAACTTGACAGGTCAGTTTAGGAGCAAGATTCTGGTACCACAGTCATATTGCATAATCAATTGCAAGCTTCAATAAACAAGATAGCAATAGAATCTGAGTTCCCAAAGGATAATCTCTGTACCTTCACTGAGTTTCATTCACTCCTTCCTACTCACTACCATCACCCCGCCTTAACGGATGTACTGCCTGCAGACCAAGACAGCATCTCACCACCAAATAAGGGTTTCGATATTTGACCCAGTATCATTCACCATAATTAAAGGTGCTCAGAATTTATTTCTAAAAATGAAACAGTTTGTTGTGGAGAAGACTCTAATCTTAATGTCAGAATATACTAAAAGGCAAAAACTGAAAAGAAGGCATAGTAGAAAAGCACTAAAATGTACAGCTGATTTAGGTATCAAAAAATCCATGTAGTTCAAAAGAATTAGGTCATTACTTTCAAAACAAGCCTGCTTCAGAAGCAAAACAAAACCAACCTTTTCCTCCAGATCCTTAATTTGTCTCTTTTGGATGTCGGTTTTATCTTCTAAATCTCGGATCCTCTGGAAATTAGAAAAGAAAGGAACTAAACTCAGTAACTTTGCTTGGCTGAAAGCAACTGAATGTTTAAAGTGCTAAAAGCCCAGAAATCAACAAATTCACTTCACTGGCAGGTATGAACTTGTGGAGCACCACAATTCTAGGTACTAGCGCTGCCTAACAGTGACTTTACCTCCTATATGACAACTTAAAACATGATGCTGTGTTTATTTTACTGCACCCTCAAAACACTGTAAATTAGCTACAATGGTGGATCTGTTTCATAGTATTGATTTTACTAATCCTGCGGTAAATATATGGAAAGCGTACAGCTGTGATTATACTTTTAGAAATATATCAAAGTTAAGATTTCTCACAGTATGATATGTTAAAAGAGGACTAAAATGTTATGAGATGTGAAACGTTAAATGTTTATGGCTTTATGAAAATACTGATTCTGTGGTGAGCTAGGTGTGCCAAACTCATACCCAGAATGTGCTTTTAGCAGAAGTTGATACTTCTACAAAAACTATATAATACAACTTAAACTTTAGCAGGCTGGGAAGAACGATCCCACAGAGTTACGGACTACAAAAACGAGACCGTGAGTCTTTGTGTCTTTTTTTCTACTTAAAGCCTGTGACAGATGGCCAGTAACCAGCAGAAACCCAGAAGTGGCAGGAAAAAGATACCTCTCCTATGTAGCATGCACCAGAACAATTCATGTAGTTCCTACTGAGACAAGTCCAATAACTAGAGGCGGCCATTTTTATGGATGAAAACTGCCTGGTTTAGAATTTTAAGACTCAAAATACTCCAAAATACCACTCCACGAGCTAATATCAAGGGTTCGTGTGCACAGTAAAGACACAGAATATAAAACAACTCAGGAAACTAGATGTCAAGCATGCCTGGGACCTGGTGCTTGCCCAGATTTGGCCTCAGCTTTCATTCTCACACAGCAAAGCTGGATAGACCTGCATGTGCTTTTTTCTTTTTACCTGATGAGCCTGCTGGAGCAGCTCCATCCTCTCCTGAAGAATCTGGCAATCGTATTCTCTGCTTTTCCTCAGCATCTGGCGTCTTAGCTTTTCTACTGCTGTCCTGAGCTCTTCCTGCTGTTTTTCAGTGAGCAGTTCTCCAAACTTTATCACCGTTTCTTGCTGCAAAGCATTGTACAAGGTGGCCTCAAGCTCCTGGATCCTCTGGTCGATGCGATACCAAAAGTCAGTTAGAGACAGAACATTTTTTTTTTAAAAAGTGAGGACAGGGAGTTGTGGCAGATTCAGGCACCTGCATGATGGTCCCTGTGCTCAAACGTGCAAAAATGTGACAAGCAGAACTTACAGAATGGCCCAATGTTTAAAAAGAAAAAGAACACACTTTTATTTGTATGGTATTCTAACATTAGTTTTCCCTGACATCTCTTGGTGACTTTACGTGGCTATAATGATGACCAGGAGTTGGACAGAACTTTCATATGTATTTTATAATTGCAATTAAAAAGATGAATATTTTACCAATTCTAAAACTGACCCACTGCGCTAGAAATAAGTTTTAAAACAAGAGAAGAAATGTTGAAAGTCAGTGCCAGACTACTTTTGCTATTAATCCTGCTAGTCATGAGCATTGCCATTAACTGACAAACCAAATATGCTGAACATGTATGGCAGGTTACCAGACCTACGTATCAGAATTCGGTACAGCAGTGTTTTACAGCAGGAAATCTTGCTCTTTGTGGCACACTGTCTTCTCACTATGGCATACACAAAATGTGCCATCTAAGATTCCAGATTTGAGTTCTAGTTGATTGCATTGACTCCATTTGGACAAGTTGATATTAATGAGCAGCATCTGCCTTCAGATGACAACAGAGCTTTGGACTTCAGGAGCTCTGCCTTTTTATATTGTGCAAAACCTAGGCACCCTTTTGAAGCAGCACAGATTGCATGGTAGTATGTCAGATAAAAATACTAAGAGGAAAGCAAAAATCTCTCTTCTTGATCCAGCTGGAGCCTGGTGTGACACTACAGAGCCAACCAATGTACGCTGTAGCATTTCCTTTGTACATACCATGTATGCCTGGTCAAGAGCTTGCTTCCTGTAGTCTAGTTCTTCCTCCAAATAACCTTTTATCTTGCAAAATTGTTCCTACAAGAAAGGATCATTTGGACAGAAAAATGAGTTACTCAAAATGCTTTGGAAAGTTTTATTAAATCAACTACAGATATCTGACTTGGGCAGGACTAGAAAACTGATCTACAGTTGACACTGCAGGGTTATTGGTATTCATCTGTCTCAGCTAAAGAGTAGGAAATGAAAACAGCTGTGTTTGCTTTTCATGAAAATACAGCTACATAAAACTAAGTCTATAATCTCCTTGCTGATTTTAGTATTGGTTAGCATTTCAGTAGTAGCATTTCAGTTTTTCTGCGTAATTTTTCTGAAGACAGTAGCTCTGGAGTCACAGACAACCTCTTTTGTGGTTTCTCTTATTTTGGAATAAGTGTGAGAGCACAATAAACTAAATAGGAACTGAACAGGCATTTTCATGACCATGTTATTTGGAGAAAGATGCTGTGCTTAACTCCCCAGCCTACCTTAAGCTCAATCAACTTGAGTATGGACATGCCAACTCTTGTCAAGCTTCTTTTAAATGACTTCCACTGACTAGAATAAGGATAGTATAAAAGTACTGTAGCAAGTTTATCTGGGAGCATTTTACTTTCAAGATTATAGGGGTTTAAAGCATAAGGAAGTAAAACAGCTTGAAAATTATTTCCCACTTATCAGTATAGAGTAAAATGCAGTACAATTACTAATTTTTTAAACTGTTAATCTTATAAGGCAAAGAGTGTGGTCACATCTCTGAAAAATCACCAAGCTGCATCTGAGTTTTTGCATTTTTTTTAATCAACAGTTACCTTAATATAAAAAGTTCTCAAACCTCGACTACTTCTCTTTGTTTTCTGCTGTTGCATATGAAAGTGACTAGTAACTTTATGGATTCACTAATAATCAGAGAAAGCCTCCATACATGTTTTGCCAAAAGACCAATTTTTGATTATTTTGTGGTGCACCACATAAATGTGACAAATTCCTAAGAAGTCTATTAAGGAAAGTTTGCCTACCATATCGCTTTCCAGTTCCATCATCTTCTGGTGCAGAGCAGCCTCAGCTCCCTCAATCTGCTGAATCCACTGGAAGCAAGAGAACAAGAGCTGTAATCTGCTGTGTTTTCTAGGCACGTAGGCTTGAATGCTTTATTTTACTCTGCATTTCCAGGTATTCTGACCACATTGCCTGTGTCTGGTAAATCTGACTTTTCTGCTGCTTTAGCAAGGTGTTTGGGACTGTGATTACATCACATTAAGGTATTCCTACCCTTGCAAAATCTCTAGTTGATACACAGCAGTATAAAATACTGCTAACAGGATTTCTTTTTCCAAGGAATTGCCTCCTATACTAGAAAGTTCAATTATATTTGCAACAACAGAGCTGAAAATTTACAGCATTAAATGAGTCATTAGATAACACATGAGAAAAGCAAGCACACATTTTACCTTTTCTGCCAAAGACAATACTGTGGAAGCCTGAATTATGGCCACTTGTTCTTCATTTCTTAAATTCTGTGAAGAGAGAGAAGAAAAATATTACTCCTAGTTTCCTACATGGATACAGATTATCCATGCTACACACTACATCTACATCAAAATGTTCAGGGTCTGCTAACGTAACAGAAAGAGCAATGCTTTATTTCTTCACAAGATATGGACTGACTGTATGTTTTCATGTTGTTCCACCTTAGGAGAAATCTAAAGTTAGACCCATTTGCCTGTGGGGTAGTTTTGCAAAGCCAGATTTCCATTAACTTTCTGAAAAAAAATAAGTTAAAGCTCATCTATTTCAGTATGCGTGGAGACAATCATGATCTTTCTTTTTCTATTTCTTACACACTTTCTTAAAGTGTATCTAATGTAGACACAGGATGTTTCCTTTCACATGGATGATTAAAGCGGGCAGCAATGTCTACTTAGAAAGCCACACAGCATTTGGTATTTCTTGTCTATTTATGAAACTGCTTTCAGAGAAACCCAAGACATGATGAAGATGTGGTGGACTTATACTGCCAAATTAATTCATCACAAGCTTGCTCAGTACCTGGATTGCAGTCAGGCCTGGTTCCAGATGTCATTTAGCCTCTGGACACGCACTCTTCCCAGTCTACTAAACTAGCTGTTAAAGCTGCTGCTTTGTTACATGTCCTCTGATTATTGAAATTTAACAAAAGCTTAAGTTACAGAGATATACATTCTCTAAATGAACACTTCTGATATTACATGATTTAACAAATACCTTAGAAAATAGCCATAGTTACAGATTTCACTTATCTTCTGTACAAAATGTAGCTTGTAAAAGGAAAATACCTCCCTATTAACTTACCCCATTATCACCTAGGATGTCCAATTGCTTTATGAGGTCTGGGATGCTGACATCCTGAAAATAGAAAATAAGATAAAGGCAAGGCATGCACTTTTTTCTCATGTTTGCATTGTTTGTCCTTCTTATGAAAAATGTTAAGATAAAACACAGAAATGCAACACACTGATTTCAATTGCTTTTGCACCAGGTTTTATCATCATAGTGAAAATTACAACTTCAATTCCATATGTCTAATGAAACTTGTTTGACTGTTTAAATCTTAAAATTTACTGGAGTTATTCACAGAGATTAATGTGATTACATGGACAGCATCAACCTCTCCTGTAGTAAGCCCTGCCTTATGAAACTGACTTACCTTAACCCCTTCCTTCATGCAGTATATCTGTAGAGCACTCACACCATCCGAGAATGGGTGAATTTGAAGATTAAATGGTGGGGACCGTCTCTCTCTTTCCTGAAAATTCATGGAGAAGACACCAGAGAGCACGTTAGAATGAATGAGACGCATAGAGAACTCAGCAAATTCCACAGCTACTGTTTATATCATGCTTCAGAAACCTAGTCTCCTCACAGTAGGAGAAAAGAAACATTACATCAGCATTTGATTACTGCTGGTAAAATCTAATGGTAGGACTCTAGGCTAAGAATAGCGTGCAGAGTGGCACAGGATCCTAAAATCCAATGAATTATTTTACAGCACATAACTCATCAAATAAATAACGTATGTTTGCAAGTTGCCGGTGGGAAGGCTGTCATATGGCTAAGACTGTCATTTAAAGTGATTTGCTCAGTTAGGTGTTGAACAACTATACACTGCTGGTAGTACTACCTTTATGAGCAAGTATTTTACTTAAGACTACAGGGGTACTCAGATTACATCCTTGCTCATCCTCATATGACATATGTTCTATTACTCATGGAAAGCAGCAAGTTCAAGGAAGTTGATAAACATAGCTGTTTATACACCTTCACTGCATAAAACCTACAAATACTTGTCTCATTTTAAAAGACCAAAGAAAAATAAAAATTTAAAAATGTTATTTCACATTCTTTTTGTTAGTCAGGCAAGCACAGAAGATTAAATTTCACTTTCAAATACACTTCTGGCTCATGAGCATTTAATTCTTCAGTTCCATAAGAAAACAAACAAAGAAGTTCACAAGCAAACAAAAAACACCCACAACTGGATGCCAGCAGAGATTTTTGGCTGTCAACTAGGATGCAGCCCTGAGCAAAGTACATGAGGATGGGGTTTAAATCTTGTTCACTGGGTCATTTCAATTCAATTAATTTCTATTAATTTTAATAGATTTTGGCCAGCACTGTGTGTTTGTTCTCCAGGCCAGCAATAAGAACAAAGCACGTTGACAACAGAAAGCTCTGAAGTATTAGTAAAAACATACCTGCAAGTGTGATAACTTAGCACAACCATACCAAGGTTAACGAGCTAAGATTATTTTTGCTTACTAGGCATCTAGCTCAGACCAAAATGAGTCAAATACAGAGCTTACTGTTTCCAGGACATTATAGCCCACATACTCCCACAGACCACAAATAAACACAATTGCACTGATTAGTTACTCTATTATATCACTACAGTGCTGGTGTAAACAGTCAAAGTTGGTGTCCAGTGAGAGTGAGACCAGCTCTACTGCAAGCAGCTCATCCATCACCTCCAGCTCCAGGTTGCGGAACTCCAACAGCTCATTCTGGTCCCGGGCATCCTGCAGCTCCTGTTGCAGACGGTTGTTTTCTGCTTCCAGTTTCTCTATCTAATAGAAATACATAAATTCATGATCTGCGTGACTGTTATACGAAACACTGAGTATTTGTTGAGTACAGTTCAGGCAGCACTGGCAGTGTAAAATCCAAACTCTAGAGATGATTCTCTAAGTTGCCACATTAACTCAATGAGTCTTTAATTTACAGGTGAACTTCTGCTCACCTTGCTAAATATCCTAAAACGCTCAGATTAAAGGTTTTCCTAAAGCAATCCAATCCCAGCAAACATCAGGTACAAAAAGGGGTGGGGGTGTAACTGGGGTCGCTAGAACGGAGCCTGTATGTAACGTCCCAGTGCTTGTAGGTGAGAGATGTGCTAGTAAGATCCCACAGTCTTGTGTCTTGGTGAAGGAGAAGGATGACTCATCCTTTTGTAGGAAGAACGTGAGGTTGGTGCCTGTGGAAACACCTGAGTATGGTCATGAGGGTATTAGGACTACTGCCACTCCAAAGGAGGCCCAGCTCAGGTGCCTCTACACTAATGCACACAGCATGGGTAACAAACAGGAGGAGCTGGAGGCCATTATGCAGTCAAAAAGCTATGATATGGTTGCCATTACAGAAATGTGGTGGGATGACTCACACAGCTGGAGTGCCGTGATGGACAGCTACTGACTTTTCAGAAGAGATAAGCAAGGCAGGAAAGGCAGTGGTGCAGCCCTCTATATTAAGAAAGTATGTGAATGTATGGAAAATAACAATGGTGATGATAGAGTTGAGAGCTTATGGGTCAGAATAAAAGCAAAAGCCAGTAAGGCTGATATTATCCTGAGAGTCTGCTACAGGCCACCCAACCAGGATGAAGAGGTGGACAAGACACTTAATACACAGTTGGGTGAGGTATCTGGCACAAGTTGAGGCCATCCTCTCTATCCCTGTCACTAGTTACATGGGAGAAGAGGCTGACCCCAACCACACCACAACCTTCCTTCGGGTAGTTGCAGAGAGCAGTAAGATAACCTCCCTTGAGCCTCCTCTTCTCCAGAGGCATAAAATTCAGGAACATACCTTGTCTAGAAGCTCTTGGTTCCTCTTAATGAAAAGCTGTTTGTCTTCCACCCAATGGGAGTCCTGTTGGATGAAGCAATTCTGTTACAAAATAATTGAACTTCACAAGGCTGGACATTTTTACTGAAAATTGGAACCACAATACTCAGGTTTTAAAATCCTACATACACAGATCATGGGTTACAAAATAACAGCATATTAGTATAGCAAGCTTTAGCAAGGCTTCTGAACACACTATACCTGCCTGTTTATTACATGGAGACATTAAATCACGGGGAAGTCTATAGTGAAACTGTGCTAGGTATATTCTAAAGAGTGAAGATCCTAAACAGA
Organism: Gallus gallus; assembly: GCF_016699485.2. NCBI lineage: Eukaryota > Metazoa > Chordata > Aves > Galliformes > Phasianidae > Gallus > Gallus gallus. The sequence continues at coordinate 17,667,354 of NC_052544.1, forward strand.
AAAAATAAAATACACAAGAGGTGCTTACCTGTCCTTTTTGTGCTAAAGTTTTCTCCAGATCTTCTATTTTGGCTTTATATCTCTGGACTTCAGCTTGGAGCTGCTCCTGAGCCTGTTGAAGTCAAACACAGCATTCAACAACAACAAAAATAGCTATGTGACTGAAAAAAAAAAGTGAAATACAAAATAGTCTGGATCTATGCTCTTATTTCCACAGAATGAGTAATCACTACGAAGATTCTAGCTCTGCAATACCTTGTGTCACCACACACATGCATACAGATGGCACAAGGGGACAGAGCAGCAGCTCCACCCAAGGCTGTTCATTAACATCTTAAACTGGAGTAGTATAATGCAAGGCCAGGTATTCAGTGTGAGAAGACCCTAGTAAGGGACTGTAATGCTACAATGCAATCAAAAGTATAGCAATAATAGCAGGATGGCAAAGACTTTGGCTGCAGCAAGTGAGGACAAGCCCGAATGCAGCAGCAACAGAAACAAAGGGAAAAAGCTGCTTACCCTGGGAAGGCCTCAGGGAGGCACAGATCTCCAGCAAGTGACGCCCTCACTTCCACTGCCAACCCTTAAAAAATGAGGGCTGGGAAGGGGTGGATCCTGGCTTCACCCCTTCCAGTCACTCATACATTGCTTGCACCTGAGCTCCCCTAGGTTGGCCCTGCCTTCCCACCAGGTGCCCAATCACCATTTCACACCATGATTTAGCATTTCTACTACAGGGACTGTACCTGAATTGAATAAAAGTGATTAGTAAATGAGACTGGCAATGGGTAGTAAAAAAAAAGTGATCAGAACTGCCTGAAAGGTCTTTAAGAATAGACTTGAAAGTGGTAAAAAAAAAAATATATATATAACCTGGTACTACCTTACATCTGACACTTCTTTGAGCTAGATACTGGGCTGGAGTTCACCTGAAGTTGCTTCCAGCCTGAATTATTCTACAGTTTTATTAGATGGAGAACATTTTTAGCCTTGGAAGTTTTACTGTAATATGCATCACATTCAAATGTGAATGTTTTTAACAAAGATATGTAGATTACATTCAGGTAGGTATTCCTAAAGTTGGAGCAATTTATGCCTTTATGGAAAAGCATAGGCCTCCATTCACACATACAAATCCAACCCCTTCACACCTGGGCAAAACAGGAGACAATTCTTGTGACTCTGTGCCAAACTGCAGAACTGTCTGCTTTGGCATGTCTGTCTAAATGCAGGGGTTTGAAACAGCCAGAGAACAGACGAGAACAGACCCTTGTAAGCAAAGTAATTGTGTCCATCTTCAGTCATCACTCTCTTAAAATATACTTAGCCGATGAGTGAAATGTAACAGATAAATATCCATGGACATCTATCTCCATTTTCTTGCATGCCACTTTGAGAAATCAAAATGTTCCGATAGCAATGAAATGCTTTGCCTCTCAGACTGTCACTGACCTTGGCTTCTCTTTCAGCATCTATGACGCCTCCTGTTTGCTCTTGCAGTAGCGCATAAGCTCTCTGCAGGGCCTGATATTCCTTTGTCAGCTGTCGAAACCGCAGCTCCGATTCTTCTGCAGCTAAACTCTGAGGAAGGAGAAAGGACACACCTAACCACTAGACAGCACAGCACTGCCAAAGCAAAGAATACAAGTGTAAGGTATTAAACACATTAGTTAGTTTACAGATCTTGATTTAAAACAGCTTTTATGGTGATCCTGCTGTAATGAGAAGTAATAAGGATGTAGAATTAATAGAATGTTTATATATATTTTTAGCTAAAAGTTCATTTTCTTGAGAGATGAGAGAAAAAAGTCACCTCAGACTGCAACGAAGTCATAGCTGTACACTCTATGGACTAGAGTTTGATATAACTTCTCAGTATTTGAGCATACGAAAATGAGGCCAAATTTAATGAAGAACTTGCCATCCAATATACAGCAATAAAACCCTGGTCACTTGCTTTAGAAGTCAAAATCATCTGAAAATTTGTCCTTGCCTGGGGAAATTGAGTCAGATCTTACCTCATCCAGATCATCATCCGGAGTTGCTGGTGTTCTGTCTGTTCTATATGAGGCCACAGAGGACGTTTCAGAGTCCATGGAATCGTCATCATACCCCATAACTGCATCTATCACATGTCTCTAAAGAAGGAAAAACATGATTTCTGAATCTGCCTGGAAATAGGCAGTATGAGTTTCTAATTTGGAGAAAGATCAGTTTCAAGACCCATTACCAGTTGTTTTAAAAAGGCAAGACATGAAAAAAGAGCGATGTGCTATCCCTTCAATTGCCACCTCCAACCAAATCCAAACGGAACCATATTGAAGATTAGGCCTTCCGCTGGTGGAGAATGAGCCTGATTTATATTACTAAACTGAGGATGTGGCTTAGCCTGAAACTTGGAAAACATAATAGAAACTGTTCAGAAGACATCTGTCAACATGCAGACTTAGGTGAGAAAATAATGCTATGAAGGAAATGTCCACAGTGCAGAATGGAGAACCTCTTCCTTCTCTCAGGGACGCTGCTGATAATTCTGAATATCTCAGTACTTCTCTAACTGATATTGCTGTTCAAGTAAATAAGTGCTACATTAGCACAGAACTATTGTTATGTTTTAGTTTGAGTGGTTTATTTATTTATTTTTTTAAGTGAGTCTTTCATCCCACACATCTTTCCAGTCTTACAGTACCTGCCATATGTTGTAAGAGACTTCTCACAGTACACAGTTTGGCTCTATGTCTCACTGTCTCCAGTAACTGAATTCACCAATCCAAATGAGAACCAAGTCATGTCCTATGAAAGCTGAGGTGCTTGACATGCAGGATTGGGTTTCAGTGCAAAGAGGTGAACATTTAAAAACTTGGTTTATGAGTAAGCATGCTGCCAACTGATCAATAAGCATTTTAGATTCACGTTTTCTTTGCAACATTTTTCACTTCTACTGACAGGTTACAACCTTCTAAACATGGAATCTGAATCCAAAAACAAAAAAAGAACAGAAGATGCCAATAAACTTATGCATATATTATCTTTTAATTCATAATTTTTCCTTTTACCTTAATTGGTTTTGAACTCCTTTTACTCCTTCTGCGACGAATGAGTTTTTCCCTGTCCTGGAAAGTGAGATTGAAAAGTTACTGGACTAAAAAATTTTACCTCTATCTTCTTTTGTCTGCAGCCCAAGGACATCAGACCTACAGATGAAATAAATCACTGCTTTTCCACTGACCGCTATGCGTTCCAGCGGCAATATGATTCCAGGCAGAAGGGAAGAGTCATACCCAAAACTGTCTGTGTGTCAACTGAAAAAAATCACTTGAAAACAGGAGGGAATAGTAGAAAAGCAGCCCCTGCTGTTGCGTAGCTGCCTTGGCAGGCTGTCAGACAACATACACTGATCAATTTCCTGTTAAAAAGTCACCAGGAGGCTTTCACAGGGCACCAGTTCAGGTTTATTATGGGAGGCAAACTGCCTTCACTGCAAAGGTGGTGCTGCCTCTGTCTCAGAGTTATTTAGAGACACAAGTGCTGATTTCACCACTTCTAGCAATGATGCCTTAGGAGAAGAAACAGCCTGCTTTGGAGCATCTTTCTCCTTCCCCTCAACAAAATGCAAAGTCATCTGAAAAGGGGATTGCCAGTATTAAAGGATATGAAAGAAGAACTGGAGAACCATGTCTAGCAACTTGCTCTTTCCCAGCACACAAAGGGCACTGCATTGTATGCTTGCACGTTTCTTCTCCAGAGAACATTTTAATGGCAGCATGGTTACCTCATGTCAGCTTTTCACAGCCCTGCCTTGTGAACGTGTGTATGTTACTGAGCTCCAGTGTTCATAGTCTGTTCATTTCTATAGCTCAGTTCACACACAACTGTCACAACTACAAATTGCAGGGCCAACACCCCATTAAAAAGGCAGTTAATAACCCAGACCAACACACTCTGACATCTAAAATTACACAAGTATTAAAAGCAAGGAAGATATGAAACCTCAGAATTTTATAATATGAAATACAAATGGTATTTAACTTTATACAGGAATTGCTTCTCATTTCCTGGTGTTCTGGACATACCCTTGTTAACTCATCAATTATGTTCTGTTGTTCTATGACCTGCAGCTTTAAAAATTCTGTTTCTTGTTCCTCGTTAGCCTGATCCAGGTCATTGAGAGATTTTAGTTTCTTTAGAGGAGGATGTGATGTCATTTTTTCTCTCTGTGGTAAGAAGAAAGACACATACAAAATAAGATCTAGCAATTAAAAGAAAGACAAACTTTAAGTTATAAATTAAGCATAGTTCTTCATTTAGAATGTACAGTCACATTAATATGCTTCTGCTACATAATTTGTATAACTTGTAGTTTTATAATTCATAATATCAGCTGTACAAGTTTTACAACCCACAAACAGCTCTTAATGACAAAGCAGCACAGCAAGGCTGAGTTCTTCAAGCAGAATGATAAAGATTTATTTCTACTTACTTTGTGATAATCTAGCCTCTACAGCAGCCCTTAAAGGTCACATGCATTCAGATGCCCACTGCATAGCAAATACATTTATCCCCCACATGTCCAGGGGATATCCCAGTAGTATATGCTCCCACGTTCCCATGCATTTGCTGATACCCCTCAAATGACCTTATACAGTGAGCAACTGGACATTTTAGTTTTGTGAAAAACACGTATCCTAACAAAAGAGGAGGAAGGGAAAATAAAGGGGCACCATAACTATCTTAACTAGAACTCCATGTCCTGTCTTCTCTGAGCACATGTGGAAAAGGAAATGCCTATAACCCAAGAATATTATTCCAGCCACCCACAGCCCGCTAACTTAACATAATTTGGGCATCTACACTACCAAGAGCAGATGTCAACTCTTGACAGTGGAGCTAAGTGCCACGTGCACCCATATGCACTGGTGGTGCTGTCCACTGATGTCTAATGCTTGACCACACGCAAGTCTCTTCTGCTTGCTGTGAGACAGGCCAAGGGGCCGTGACTTGTGATCTACAACTGCCGTGCAAAAAGAATTCTAACTTGTGATGTCTACAATAAGTAGTAATATAATTCAAAGATGAACATCAGGCTGTCTGAAAACATAGCTCTTATCAGCTTCTTTTTTGGTTTTCAGATGCAAAATGGCAGAGTAGAACATGACTTGATACAACTTTTTTTAAATTCAGACTCAAATCTAATTTTCAGGGTATTAAAGACTGATTTTATGCATTCACTCAAAAATATTGCACGCTTAAGCATAATAGACAACATTATATGAGACTATTATGTACAAATCTAAGCACTGCTGTATCTTGTCAATAGTATTATACACTCTCGTGTATGCACATGCATTCACTGTGCAAACACTTCCACCAAAACAGACATATCATGCAGCAATGCGCATTTTTCTCTTCAATACTGACCATTTCTATATTTTCTTTAGTGACTGCTTTGAGTTTATCTTCTATGCGCTGCAAAGACTGCATCAGTTCATCATTTCTCTTTGTGAGGCACTTGTTCTTTTCCAGGAGAGGTTTACACTGTTTTTCAGCTTCTCGGACACGCTTCAGCTGAATTGATAATAATTGATTTAAAACAATTAATAATGGTAAGTAATCCAAATAAAAGATATATTTCTTTCTCTTTTGTGAGAAATATTTTTGTTAATCTTCCCTGTAGGACTACCATCACACTAAAAAGGCAAGCAAAATGATCTACTGGAACTGGCAAAGCAATCCTAGCAATGCTTACAGTTTCCATAAACTTATTTTTACCTACAAATCTCAAAGCATGATTCCACACATTTTTACTGATAGTTTTATCTATGGGAAAACTCATATATAGAGACAAAGCAACCTGACACACCATCAGACAACTGCAAACCTGCTGCAAGAACTATAAATGAAACCAAGACCTGTGTTTTATCTTCAAGAAATTCATGGACTTTCTCATCAAAAGACAGATTAATGTAGGAACTTATGCACGTGCACGATGAATGTTTTAGTCAACAAATATTGACTAAATATCATTTAAACAACAAATCAATCATAGTATCTTACAGCATCTTTGGAAGTCCTGGATTTAGTACAACTAGAGTCTTAGCCAAGTTCTTGTCCTCCACAAAATTAGCTCCATCTGGTAAAACCCAGTGTTAATACACAACATTTCTTTTTCTAAGGAAGGATAAGAAAGATGATGTGCACCCAGATTATCTACTTAATGAAGGCGTGAATCAGCTCTGTGTTACCACTCATCACTAAGAGGTTCCTGCCCAATGCAGTTCTGCTGTAGAAAAGACAGAGTTCCCTATAGCTGTTAAGGACAGTTAAGCACATTTCCTTGTATCATCATAACATCTCACCCATTGATTTTGCTTGAAGCAATCTATCAAGTGCCTGAAGATCCCTTCTGCTAACAGGAAAGAGAGGAGCTGGTAGGAAGTGGTTACATCTTCCAACAGCATCATTGTTGGCAAAACAATCTGTCTTACCCTACGAATGAATAAAGCTATTGCTGGTCTGACTGTATCTCAAAGTACATGTGCTAGCATCAGAAAGATTAACGTGGTAGAAGAGTGACACAGGAATGTAAGAGCAAAAGGACTAGCATGGATGGAATGATGTTACAAAGGAAAGGTGCTCTCTGAAGATCTAGGCTTGCAGGAAATACTCCACAAGGGAGGGATCTCCAGCCAGAGATTCTTCCCCAGTGGCAGTCAGCCCTTAAATGAGGTCTAAGAGAGGTGCAGTCAGGCTCCACCCCTCCCTGTCCCACAGGTAAATTGCCTTCACCTGTGCTCCCAGGGCTGACTGGGTCCTTTTCCCAGGTGCTCAATCAATGGTTCAGGCCAGGACTCAACAGCTACCATACAGCATGGCATTTCCAGCAGTTCCTGCCCACGTTTAACAAAATGAATTCACTATAGTCACATTATGCAAGATAGAATTTTGAACCCTTTTTTTTTTTTTTTTAAAAAAGGGTTTTTTCCTATGAAAAAATAGGCTGAAGATTTAATGGCACGAGACAGCTACAAACTATTAAGTAATCCAGAAATATGAGGTCTGAGAGCTTTTCCTAATTGAAGAGAGGCATGTGAATACATCTGTAATGTTATTACAAATTTGATATTATTTTGAAAATATTAAATTTAAAAAAATTGAGGAGAATCAAGCCAGCCACACTGATGTGAAAGACACACACCAGGACTCCTATCTGAGGAACAAAATAAATGAAACATCAGGAGTTGAATTTCACCACCCTCATTCTTAATCATGGAGGTAGAAACTTTGAGTGATCAAATCACAACCTGGGAGTAAATCAGCTAAAGAAATCAATTTACTGTTGTCCAATCTATCAATAGCTGATTCTTGTCTTTTCTCAAGTATAGGACTACAGGCATCATTTGATTTACATCATCATATACTGCTGTATGCTCCTAAACTCTTGAGAAGGTCAAGGAAGGAACATTATCAGTCACACAGAAACCTACAACACTGTTCCATTGTGATTTTTGAATTAGAAATCACTGAATTAGTAATCACTGGGATTACTCTAATTCAGGAGTGAAAAGCCATCCTAAGTGTCCGAGGTGACTAGCCCAATGGATAGAAAAGGCACATTTATCACATGCTTGGAGACTCCTCTCCTCGTCTTCCCTACAGTTTCTGGCCACCCCTATATGACAGTGCAAAGCTCACATACCAGTTCATTTCGCTCATCAACCAGCAATGTGTTCCTGTCTTCCAGTTTCCGAATTGTGGCATTCAACTCAGCTATCCTCTTCTGGTTCCTGCGCAAGTCCTGTTCATCAGTAACAACATAACACAATTATTGATTCTTCAAAACACATTGCTTTGGGAAAAGAATCATCCAAAGCTACATACCAGTAAACATATCACAATCAACAAATTATACTTGTTATTTGTTTTTAGAACACCACAGATTTTGGCAAAAAATGTGTTTTTGGAAGAAAAAAATCTAGTTTTAGGAAAACTAAGATTAAAAATTTTTATTTGCTAAAAATAACAAAAAGATTCTGATGCTCATCTTCTTTTGCTATTATTATTGGGGAAAAAAAAACAAAAGCTAACAGTCCAGTTTCAATTGATTTTTCCTATACACTGCTACTATTTGCTAGGCCACTAAGTCACGTGAAAAAGGACACCCCTTTCAGTATCAATTGCCTTTACATACACAACTGAGGAAGAAGAATATGTAAAAATGTGTATATATACACATTTATTGCATAAATATTGTGTTGTCACAAGGAGCTGCATGCCTTGCTGTAATGCTATAATGTGATAGAAAGTGCAGCAATAATAGCAGGGTGGCAAAGTCTTTGGCTGCAGCAAATGAGAACAAGCCCAAATGCAGCAGCCACAGACACAGAAAAAAAGGAAAAAAGCTGTTTACCTTCAGAAGGCCTCAGGTATGCAGGGATCTCCATGAGATCCCCTTACCTCCACTGCCAACCCTTAAATGAGGTCTGGGAAAGGGGTGGATCCTGGCTCCAGCCCTTCCATAGGGTACACTGCATGCACCTGAGCTCCCCTGGAATGGCCCTGCCTTCCCACCAGGTGCTCAATCAGGCTGTGTTTTCAGGCCATGACCTTGTGTTTCTGCTACCCTTGTGAATGACAAGTGGCTGCACATGTGTAGAGCAAGACAGAGAAAGAGGAGGTGCTCCAGAATCCCCTAGGTTCCCCCCCCCCCCCAGCCTTCTCTCTGCCTGTCTTCCCAATATCTGTTTGTTTTTGAGGATGCAGGCTAGCCAGACAGTTCTGTTCATGGATCAATACTTTCAAAGCAGTACTGATTATTTAATGTTTTCCCAGAGGCCAAGACAATGTTTAAGCAAGAGAAATGTTGTGTCCAAGTCAGTAAAACCTGCATACAGGGCTGCTGCAGTGCTCTGAGCCATCTCCGGCCCTTCCTGGGATCTCCCTTTTGGGACTGCTCATGTTACACTCTGCCTCCTTCACCAGGAAAAGCTGTTCATCCAGAGCTTCTTTCTGCAGCTGCAGCTTCTGCACATAGCCCGTCTGTGTCTCCAGTTCTTTCTCCAAGGAAAATATGATCCTATCTTTAGCCTTGATCTCATCCATCTGATGAGAGGAACACAAGAGCAACAATGTTAGCGTGTAAAAGTAAAAGCATTTCAGCCTTGGTGAATATGGTACAATATGATTTACTAGTGTTCACCACTTGAATCTGCTGTCATACCACACAGGCTTCAGAGCAATATACTCCAATGTCAGCCACACTGTACACCATCACAGTAACAGCTTTGATAGCCTTACACAAAGCAAAACTGAGCACGATGCAATGTGCAAAATGGAATGGGACAAAGCCAGGACAGCTGACCCAAACTGGCCAAAGGGATATTCCATACCATATTGACATTGTGCTTGACAGTAAAATCCAGAAGACTAGGCTGGTGCTGCTATGGCTTAGTGACTGAATGGGCATTGGTCAGCCAGAGGTGAGCAGCTGTGTTTTGCATCATTTGCATTTCTTCTTCTTGGTTTTTAGGCGGATTTTTTTCATCCTTTCCTATTTTACTTTTTAAACTATCCTTATTCTCAGTTTGTTTTTATAACTTCTTACTAAATGATTATTTCTACCCCCCCCACCCCACATTGTGGGAGCGGAGGAGAGGTGAATGCATGAATGTGAGGTGCTTAGCTGCCTATCAGCATTCAACCACAATGCTTTAAACTCAAAAACATCACTCCTGATATATTTATATCACTGTTTCTTTCACTGAACTGTGAGTTTTCATGCCAAATTTTCCAACACTGCAAGCAGGCCCAGTTCCCTAGCTATACAAAAACACAGCCACTTGCACTACCTACTACAGGTATAGGCCACTTTTTACCCATTCTCACCAGTATGAATTCACTGAATGCAATGGCAAGATCAAAGCAAAAGGTCCCTCTTCTCTTGCCATGGTTTAATGTGTTTAGGACACCAACATAGGGGTAAGAGAAACTAATAACTTCAAGTGCAGATGTAAGCATTTTCTTACATTTTGCATGGCAAATGTATTAGGATCTTGGCAAGCCAATTCTTGATGGAGTGCATCAATCACCATTATTCTGTGGTATTAGCTGCCCACCCAGTAGTTGCTCTAGCTGACTCACTGTGAGCTATCTGCCATTGAGATACGGCACTGTAAGGTTTTTGTTACTTCTTCAGACTGAGGTGCTTTGCAGAGTTCTATGATTCACCAAAAAAAATTGAAAAGCAAAGGAGGCAAACCCACAGCATAAGACAACACATGAAATGTTTTAGTGCAGGGAAGTATTACTAACCAGACGGCGAATATCCCTCTCGCTCTCCCATTTGATCTTAGAAATGGCTTCCTGGTGGGACTGATGCTCACTTCGAAGATCACCTGCTTTGATCTTGTCAGCTTGGATCATATTGTTCAAGGCCTCATCTACCTGCTTTTTGGCAGACTTCAGTTCAGTAATTTCCTGCAGAAGCTTAAGGCGCTCAGAGTCAAACTGTTTTCTGGCCTCTTCACGAGCCTCAATAGTCAGCGCAGTCCTTACTTTATCGCTGCTGCCATCCCGCAGTGCGCACAACGCTGACTTGAGACGCTGGATTTCACTGTCTCGAACTTTCACCATCCGTGTCATCTCCTGCTCATGCTGTTTGATGAGGTTCTCCCTCACAGCCTGCAGCTCCTTCATTTTCTCCTCATGGAGTTTGGCTTTTAGCTCTGTGATTTGCACAGTCTGCTTGCGCTGCTCCACTTCACGGATACGCTTTGTTTCTTGAGTCTTCTCTCTTTCAAGTTTAGCAATCTAAGTCAAAATAAAATGAAAGTCACCTGCTACCAAGATACTGTTACTAAAACAAGCTCACTCCAACACACAGCCATGTCAGAATAAGGAAGGGCCTCCTGCAGACCCTAGTTGTTCCTCCAGCCTCCTACAACAAAATATGGGCCAACTCCTGAAGTCCTCACATAGACACTGTGATATCTTTACTGAAGATAAATACTTCAGTTTTTCCTTAGGAAATAAGTCCTTATCTATATACGTGCATTTGACTAACAACTTTCTAACTCAACTGTCAATTTCAGCCAAATTCCTTAAAGAAGTAGAAGGCTTAGCAATAGCAAGATTCCTACAGCTCTCATGACTGTAGGAAATTAATTAGATGAGAGTGTGTGCTGCAAATCTGAACATCCAGGAAACATCTAGCTTTTTGTAGATGCTCTTACTCATCAGCAAAACTTTAAGGTAGTCAGCTCTTGGACATGACACTAAAGGAAAGCGTGTTTCACTTTTCATTACACTGATGGAATAGCTCGCTTTACTTAGGGTTGTTCTTTGTTGCTCTTTAATAAAGACAACTTTTAAGTTCTTCATCCATAGTTCTGGAATCAAAGTTAGATCAGCCTTCAGTACATTTACACTAATATATTATCTAAGCCCAACTAGAGACCCCTGAGCACTTTCACAGCATAATCCTACATGCACAATACTCATTTAACTTTTAACCTGAAGCAATGCATACATACCTTAACGTACATGACAGAGTTGGACTGCACTGCAAATGGATTACAAAGGGGGATTACAAAGGTCCATGTGGACTTTCATGCTATACACTTAAGGACCACTTCATTCAACTTTGAAATACAGATATATCTTGCTGAAATAAGCAGTCATTCAAAAAAAAAAACCCAGCAACACTATACAGCTTCTAGACACTGGAACTTTTTTTTTTTTAAATTGTATACTTAGAGACAATTTGAGCGGATAGGACGAAAATCAATAATTGGAACATGGGCAAAGATGTTACAAAAGGCATACTGCTCCACCAGAAGGCCAGAGGCGTCTTAAATTTGTACCTCAGTAAAGAGAAATCTTTTCCAGTGAAGGAGCAGGAAATCAGACTGTTGTTTAAGAGAAGAGGTTTGTTGCAGCTCTTAATTTCTGCACTACTGTTTTTCCCATGTTTCTTTCCTTCAGTGCAGACACTTGTTTAAAACCAAACCCTCACTCACCTTAGATTTCTCCTGATGCAGCTCAATTTGAATGTCTGTTAGCTTGGTCCTGAGTTCCTCATTGGCAGCCTGTAGGGCTACAATCAGTGCCTCAGGCTTTTCGCCCTTGCTACGTCCTTTTTTTGACATGATTTCTTATCAGTGAGAGTCCATATGTTTAATTATTTCAAAAACAGACTGCCATCTTTTTTGATCCTTTCTGTGCCAGTTTGTTTAGCACTTACTGCATGGCATTCCTTAAGGGTCTGTCCTCAGCTGCTTTGGAAGCCCTGCAAGAAATAAGACATACTATTATTTGTCAGTGGATATCTCAGCATGACAGTTCACATGGTTACAGAACACAGGATAGCTCATCTCTCCAAACACTGCAGTCTTTGTTTGAAAACCTGCAAGGGAGATCCCAGCACAACCAGGCTTCTGCATGAAAGTCTGACATAGTAGTAGAGATTTCATACGTACTCTTTCCCTTTTCTCATCAAGGTGCACCACACAAAGAAGTTACAAATTTGTTTACAATAAAGATTAAAGCTATTAAGACTACAAAACTGGAGAGGCTGGATGATTTAATCCAAGCCCTACAGTTTGGGATCATGATGGAACATTTTAGTCTGAAGGTTCTACCAACAATCTCTTCCTCTTGCCCTTCCCAATCCCTTGCAAACTGGCAACCCTCCCAAACTCAGGCTTTCACACAACAATTCTACTGTCTGCTACAGGAAGAGAAAAGCACTGACATTCTCACCACCGTTCTGAGTTTCTATAGAAGCAGAGAAAAAACTGATATGCAAAACCCCCAGCCAGGCTAGAATTTGTCTCCTTTGCCATTTGGCAAAAAAGGCTCCATCAACAGTTTCCATCAGCCAAAGTTTGGAGAAAATTCCAACCTTAGCCAAACTGATACAGTAAGTTTAAACACAATCACATCAGTAAGATACACAGATTGGGAAGCTTTGTGTACAGCAGATCCAAACACAGATGAGCTGGTATGTCTAGAACATTTTGAAAGCATCCCTGCTCCACTGTATGAGCATTCCCTGCGTCAGCCAAGAGACTGGCAACACCATGTATCCTGCCCATTAATGTGCAGACCAAATGACTACCTTTAGAGGTGCTTTAACATGCTAAGCACAGAGTCTTCAAAGTCATTTTCTGGCTATGCTTGACTCTGCACTTACAGCCTTACAAAATGGAAAGAAACTCAACATGGTTAAGCTTCCAGCAACAGAACCTATCACGAGTGTAACCCTCACTGTCAGATCTATCAGTTGTTTGCACACCGTGCCTCTTCAAGTGGCCTAATTTCTTCTTTGCTAAGCTGCTTTCAAGAATCCTGGAATGCACAGTCTGACACAGACTGATACTCTTAACTAGCTTCAGTTATGCCTACTGATTTACCAAGAGTCACTTTTCCTTCACAGAAAGAAAAGTATACACTGTTGGATCCAAGTACACAGATCTGCAGGGGGACTGCAATGAGGGTCCTTTACTTAGTTTGAGGTTTGGGCCCTTGAGATGTGCTTGAGACTACTCTAGGAAAATGGGTGGAAATATGTATTGAATATATGTTGCAGATCATATTGTGGTGAGACTGGCTGTCTGCAACAGCACTTAAGAAGCCCTGCTGTAATGCAACGCAAGCTGGAAGCTGTTCTGGAACACAGTGTGATCTTGTCGGTAAAGAGACCGCGATGCATCACTTCCAGGTTCTTTTTCCTAGCCCTTCCACTCACTGTTTTGGTTTGTAACTTTAGCTACTCCACCTAAGAAAGTGACTTACTTTATAAGTCTGTAATAATTGTCTGGCTTAGGTGGGTTCATAATTAATAAATAGAATTCTGTAATCAGTGCAACTTTCACATCCTTTACCATTCTTTCAGCAGATCCTTTATACTATTAATAAAGGGCTAGATTTTTGCTTTTATTATTCTTTAAATTAGTCACAACAAACCATTACTGAAGTAAAACCTGCAGTTTTTAACCTAGGAAAAGAAGAACGAGTCCTTTCTAAATTGAGGTCCCATGTTATAACCCTGGCAGAGCTAGAGCACAGGACTGGGCCACAAAGGCCTGTTGGTGGAAGCTGCACTCCTAGCAGATCACAAACCTTCCAGTTTATAAAAGTGAAATGAATGATCAGCAAGAGCTGGGCTCTATCAACACTCCAGCACAAGAAGAGGTAGCAGCACAGATTCCCGCTGCAGATCAATACTACAGTGATTTTCTGCTGAAGCAGCAGGATCTACTTGCCAAGGAGGTTAGAGAAGATTACTTTCTGTTTAAATGGCATCTCTACCTTAAGTCTATGTGCATCCCTCACAAATTATTCTGGCACAGTAAGGGCCTGTGTTAAGACTTGCATTGCTTTTTAGCAACCAAAATCTTCACTAACATGAAACTACCATTCACAGACAAAATTGTAGCTATTGGTCACTTCATAGATCTGCTGGACATCTTGTAAGTACTACATACGCAGTTGTGAAATACGTAGATGGCCTCCACTTGCCAATAAATGTTCTCTTCACACATATACTTTTAAAGACAAAGAAGAAAACACGGTCCCTTTAGCAGGGTGCATCCTCCAGAAGATCTAAGTGACATATGGTATCTAAAAAAACATCTGCCTGTACAGAAAGAGACAAATAGCCCTAGCAGCTATTCATTGCACTTCCTTGGCATCCCTTAATGGTTAATGTACCTCAAACACACATAGCATAAATGACTTCATACTAAACATTCTTCTCCTAGGAATTCCCAGCAACCTGTGTGCCCGCAGGAGTTAGAAATGTATTCTTGACTGACTACAAAGCGCACCCAGCTACCATAAGGGCAACAAACCTAGACATCTTCATGCATTTGCACACGTTAAAAAAAATTAAACAGTTCCTCCACATGTAATAGCTCCACTGGAATAGAAGGTATTTCTAAATTCTTGCAGAAGACATCTTAAGTACTGAGTAGGCTAGAATTAAAAAAACAAAGTGCTGACCAAAAGATAAGCATTCATTTCTTTATGCACTGAAAATCCACACAGAAGTCTGGTGTCCTATTTACTGAAATGCAGTAAAACAAGCACAATATATTGCAATAGCGCTAAAAGCAAAAGTAATGAGAAACATTAGGCTTATATTATTCTATCATCTCTATGCTTTACTTTCTTGGGTAACATTACTTATTTCCCCGAAATTGCAGTATCATCAGTATAGAAAATGAAATTATTTGAAAAATATATCAAGATATTCATAGAGCCAAATAATTTCATAACGTCAACCTATTAACTATCAGGCTGTCACTATCCCTAAAGTTATATTTACTCCGCTTAGAGTGAAGACATTAAATTCTAGACGAGATCATGATTAATACTATAAGACAAATCCCCTCTGTGCAACTTCTAAATCCCTTCCCCTACTCAGCATTTAAAAAAAATTAAAAACTCCTGCAGGATGGGGGAGGGGGCAAAGGGGTCAAGTCTAAGTAGATTATAATGCAATCACTAGGCCTAGAGCTAGTTAAGAAAAATGTATATCAAAATTTATCTGTGTGGAAAATCCTGAAAAATAAAATTTTCCCTTCAAAACAAAAAAATGGAAGCTATTATTACTGTCTAGGAAATACTGAAACCATCTTATTACATTGCTTTGCTATTATGAAATCAATATATAGTTATTGAGATTGCTATTTTGATTTTTATACTTGTCATGGTTTTATGATTTCTGTCATTGGTATTCCACACCATACCATCATGTGGTGCACTGGGAGTTAAAGGGTTAATCATAGAATGGCCTGGGTTGAAAAGGACCACAATGAACACCCAGTTCCAACCGCTCTGCTGTGTGCAGGGTCACCAACCACCAGACCAGGCTGCCCAGAGCCACATCCAGCCTGGCCTTGAATGCCTCCAGGGATGGGGCATCCACAGCCTCCTTGGGCAACCTGTTCAGTGCGTCACCACCCTCTGGGTGAAAAACTTCATCCTAATATCCAACCTAAACCTCCTGTTTCAGTTTAAAACCATTCCCCCTTGTCCTATGACCTGCACATAGCAGGGGGTTGGAACTGGATGAGCATTGTGGGCCTTTTCAACCCAGGCCATTCTATGATTCTATGATATGATTTCATAACGAAGTCACTGCATGCTAACTTTGCAAAGGACTCTGCCTACACAAATTACAGTCAGGCCACTCCTCTGCTAGGTTTTGATTTTGTGGTCTCACTGAAACAAGGCTGCTGTTCAGAGTTTCATTTGTATTTCTATAAATTCTATAAACTCCCTGTACAGCAACAGTGTGATGTTTCATACCATTTATTTCCCATAACAGTAAACTTGATTCTGAGATGCTTACTAAAAAGTAAGCCAAGCATGAGGAACTCCTCTGTGTGATGTCAGCCCACAGTGTCAGAGGCAGATGTTGGCAGTATAGCAGCAGATGCTGAACGTTCCTGTCATTATTGCATTACATTTTGTTGCCATGCGACAGAGGGGCAGTCTGACAGAATGGCACCTTCCATCTGTCCGGGCCAATGAAAGATAGACTGCGTGGGCAACGCTTTCCTTGCAGTGACACCGCCACAATAGCTGTGAAACAGTGGGTCACTGCCATGTGTGACATGCAGGCTCCCGGTCATTTGCAGTGACTGTGTTGAAAAATAGTGTTCTGTAGCTAAGAATTTGCTCTATCAAGTAGCATTATTGTGCTCTATCTGCTTTCATTTCCATGAAAATAAATAGGAGGCATTATTTTCAGAGCAACTAATGTAACAACAGGTTCCAAGGATTTCAAGAGGTGGAGAGACTTCAGCTCCTCTCTGCATGAAAGGACAATGGAAACACAAGCAACTACCACACAGCTAACAGTCACCATTCAGCCATATTTAAAGAGTATTAACTCAGTGACCTGTTAATTGTAATCAGTTCCATCGGCAGCAAGAAACACTGCACCCGCAATCAAGTTTAACTACCCCTAGTAGTTCACAGCTAAATTCACCTTTCTTAGAAGTCTCTACCAGAAAGGAAAAAGTGTTTTTAAAATGACGTTGTTATAAGCAATAACTCATATCCTCTGTCCATTTCAAGGCACCAACTGTCTATAGAAGGGCAGATGAACCGAATTCCCATTCTCTGAAATACACCAAGTCCCAGGAGGAAATTCCTATGGATAACTTAGCACCTAAAACGTTGGAGAGAGAATAACAGGAATTTTTGGACTGCATCATTTGTTTGCTCTTGTGTGTTTTACCGGGGTCATACTTCAATTACAGTTATACTCTAATTTTCTGCTTTCTGAGGGCAGGAGATGGTTGCCACGACAAGTCTCACACACTTCCAAAGCCCTGCTCCACTGAAGGAGAAGGTGACATTTGTTCCACTGTGAGGTGATTCTAACAGTATGAAAAAACAGAAGCTACTGAGCCTAAACTTGCTATCCTTGAGGCCCAGACCCAGTATCTCAACTCTTCCCAAAAAAACAGTTAACGTGCTAATTCACATCTCTGCCTAATTCAGCCTACTCTCCACCTGAGAAGGATGCCAGGACAGGTTAACCCACCCTCACCTCAGTTTTTTCCCCCATATCAAGACTCTTGATCCAAGCATCCTGGCTATAGATCCCAATATTCAAGAAATACATAGCATTCTATTCTCTGTGTTATGCCACACAGTGGAAAAAATGATTAATGGAAACTGATTAAAAGAGGGGTCTGCATTATTTTTGTATGGAATCATAATTCAGCACCCCAAGGCCAACCAGAAGTCTTAAATCAGAGTTCCTGTAAATACTTGCATGCCTTTACACAATTCTATCCTGTACTTCTTTTTATAGTTAGGACATAGCAATCTTCACATGCTAGCAGCTAACGTGTTTTACTCCACCAAATGGTGACAAACAGCTCTTCAGAAACAAATCCTAAACAACTCAGCTTTTAACAGAACAAAATTCATAGTCTGGTAGCTACATATTTAATCAATACCACAGCAGCTTTCAATGATATTAAAATACCTCCAGAACTAAACTCAAAATACCCCTCAGATTCAGATTCCACACAAGGAACACAGCACTAATCCAGTGCTGCTCAGCTGCTAAAACTACCATTGACCCTTACTCCGTAACGTGAGCCAAAAATTTCTATCCAAGTTGCTGGCAGCACCATGGAAACAGTCAGAAGGGGACAGAAGCATTATTGTTACCCGCAGCAAAACTGAGAGATACATTAAACCAACATTCTAGTATTCTATGGCTAAAATACCATCTGTTTCCTTTTCACACAGTTCTTCTCCTAGAAGTTACCACAACACAGTGCTTAGCAAGAGCACTGCCAGTGAAAACGCGAGATTTTTCCCTATTCTGAAAGGAAATCAAAAGTTCTCCAGATTCAGTATTATTCAGAGGGAAAAATACATGGACACAGATCAGACGTGGTAGCAACTGGACAGACCAATATGATGCGAAAAGGTGTTTCACCAAAGGCATCAAGACAGAAAAGATCGGCACAATAGAAAGGTGCTATAAATGAAGGGAATAAGAGCGCTTACCCATATCAGAAGATGCCAGGTTTGCACGAGAAACCTCCACTAAAGATGGATCTCCAGCCAGAGATTCTTCCCCAGTGGCAGTCAGCCCTTAAATGAGGTCTAAGAGAGGTGAAGTCAGGCTCCACCCCTCCCTGTCCCACAGGTAAATTGCCTTCACCTGTGCTCCCAGGGCTGACCAGGTCCTTTTCCCAGGTGCTCAATCAGCAGTTCAGGCCATGGCTCAACAGTTCCCATAGACATACTATTTAAGAACAGCAGAACTACCAGAAAAGGAATGAACTCCATCAGTCAGTCCAGCTCACTGCGAGGCAGTGGTCTAAAAGACATTTCAGTGGTCCTGTACTTTCAGGGTCACTCCAGGTCCATTCACGGTTTACCAGAAAAGCTGTTTTGTAAAGGAATGTTATGTAAGTAGGATCACACTCAAACACCCCCAGAGAAACACACGGAGCCTGAAAGAAAAATAATGCAGTTTCCACAATTTATATTATCAGGCCCTCCTTTGATTTTGATTTTAATAAGCCAGCAAAAAACATGTTTTATTTAATCAAAATGCGTATAAGAAAGAAAGCATAACATTCTCCACTAAGGACTGTCAGATATTTAAATACTACTTCTATTAAAAGCAGAAGAGTTAGCTTGTAAGAATTTCTGCTACCTATAGCTAAATTCTTGCTGCAGTTAATGAATAGGGATTTATATAAGATGTCAGAGTGAATAAGAAAACTCTGTGTTCCAGTCTCCCTTCTTCATTTCTAACAATGTAGATCTCTGTGATGACTTTTTCTTCTTTGGACATCTTGCTTCTGACCAGATCGCTTCATTCCTACAGTTTATTGAAAGCTTGCAGTTCAATACAACTTCAAAACACGTATGATTCTGTGGGTTCTCTTCTCCCTCTGCATCACTGTCAGTGCCCTTCAGAATCTGATGAACATATCCTTCTAACTTGCCATATCCTGCATCTCACTTATGCCGCCTGGGATGAGAATCTGAATGTTCCCATACCACAGGCTATACTCCAAGCTCTCCCAATCCAAGCCAACATGCATTATAGTTTGTCTCTTCAGATCAGCTTTTCAGGAGAAATGCAAATATGCATGTGAACATCCTCTTATCCATTTCAATACATCTTCAAGTCAAAATGCCTTTAAAAATAACAACGTTAGGAACAAAATTCACTAGAAGCACTCAGATTATTCACTTAGGGATACGATATTACCAGATTTGCTCTTTTTCATTTCTGATTGTTGTGGTTCTTACCCTTCTATTATACGTTGAAGGATAGATGCACCAGACTACAAGCCCTCAAGAACCCTACAGTCTGCTTCCAAGAACAGTGCTTACACACACCCTCATTGACTTCATCCTACACAGGTTACCAAGCAGACCACTGACACTGACCACATATTTCAGGAAAAAGGCAGCACGTAGGTCAGTGACCCACAGAAACACACAAAGCAACATGGAAGCAATCTGCTAACAGAACTATGCAAAAACAGGGCAGTCCATTCTGTTAGTAATGCTTACCACTGAATATATGCGGATGCTAATTTGCGGTTAGTTGTGCATGTAAAGCACTGGGCACACTCTCGTCTTACAGGTTAATTCCTTAAAGCATTTCCAAATTAATTAATACAGCCATTCATTCAGTTACAAGCTACCAAATACTAATCCACACAACTGTTCTTTCAGCTGTAAATTACTACATGTACTCCAAGTGCAATGGTCTACAAACACTCTGTCTGAAAGTGACTATAACTGATGATAATTTCTATTCAGGGAGGTGAGATGGAAAGTGCATATTACTTAAGATCCTATGAAACTGCAGCAAATTCTCTGAGCTGATTCTGCAAAAGTGACTGCATCTCATTTTTCTCCTCACTGATACACACAGGCAGAAAGCAGCAGCTCACAGAACCCTGAATATTAAATAATTGAATACTAGAAAACAAAAAAAGGACTTGTCTATTAGTAACAGACCTTTGGGAACAAAAAAGCATCTATGTTCATTAAACTACAATAACATGTTATGGATTAACACAATTCTAGCTCTTTTGAATATTATTCACTACCTTATTTGTACACCAATCCTACACCAAAGACATACAGAACAATTGAGTGCTGATTATAATTAATTTCAAACACCTGTAACATGAAGAGCTATATGGATTTTGCATACCCTGCACAAATGAGTAATGAAAAATATTTATGCATCAATTTAAAAAGAAGGTCAACTTACCGAATTTTAGCAAATCAGTGCTAATGGAAGACAAACATGCTCAGAAGACCTGCAACTACCATTTCTCCCACCTCTATTTGTTCACTCATTACTGAGTACCCTCATCTACTCTGGGCACTCCACAAAAGTTTTAACTGCATTTCTTTCTCTTTTCAATTTTAATTTCCATGCTGGTTGGACATTTAGCTGGATTTATTTACTGATATCAGTGGTTATCAGTTAATTCAAATCAGTCATTTTGCTGTATTTTATAATAACGAATGTAATCTGATTGTATTATTGTTCATCACAAAATTATATTTCATCTGACGTTAGAAATAGAACTGTGGTCTAACAGCTCTTCAGGTGTATTCATTATTTGTGGGCTGCTGTTACACAGCTCACTGAGTGGATTCTCATAGCGTAGTCCTGTACTGAAATACTTTCTGCATTCATTTGCATCTTCCTCATGTAACTGTGTGAGGTAGATGGGCACACAGTCCAGTTCACTTTGCTTTTATTCTGACAGTATTGAAGGGATGTGGCTGCAATGCCCAAATATCATCTTCCAGAAAAAAACCCACACAGGCCCTACGGTTTCGGGATGTGCCACGGTTTGTCAGCAACCCAGCATGACCCAAACTGAAAGCCTGCATCCAGACAAACACTTGCATATCACTTATTTTTCCTTTCAAGTTCATTGGATGCTTCACAATGCCATCTACAGCTTTTCTGTCATTTACCAAAAAGTTGCTAAATACGCTCATTGCAACTTGATGTCAGCAACATGCTGATAAACTTTCTATTCAGATCCCCAACTCCTGGAGCACAGAGACTAGACTGGAGGAGGGAGTATTTAGGATTTTCAGTCCTGATGTTTTAAAGGAAAAATTCAAATAGACCTTCAAGATACAAAAACAAGAAATAAGGATTCTCGATCCTGAAAGGTGATGGCAGTCACACTGAGGCCCTGCACAGATGTAGATGATGACTAAAAAGAAGGCAGCAGAGAATCAGTCTCTGAAGATAGGAAAACATGACTGCGATAATCCAGTCAAGAGCAGATCTTGAAGTGATATGGATCTATATGGGAACTTTGGAAAGGTTCCTGCCTGGGAATTAGAGCAGGCTGTTGTTTTAGAAATACGCACTGCAAAAATTCCATCGTAAAACCAATTAAAATAATTATCTCATTTTATTCATTTATTTTGCAGTAACCCAAACATTTCACTGCTGTGATGCACAGGGATTGCAGAGAAATTTGACTGAATGCAAAAGATACGGAGCATGACAGTGATCCAAATTTCAGGCAGCTGATAAGGATTATTTTGCTGTCTCACAACTTCACAAAGAAAATAGAAAGCATAAATACTGACTACAGTGCAAAACCAGCACTACTCAGCAGTGAAAGACGAGCTCACAGCATGGTCAGTCCCAGAGTTCATTCAAAAAGAAGGTAAAAAAGAAAAAAAAAGTTACAATTTACAAACTACTTGGATTTCAACACCTGGCCTACACCACCCTTATGACAGTAGAATCCATTACCATACCTTTTTTTTACAAGTTGGAGGGCTATTATTATACAGTTTTTAAACCACGGTATCAGTTTTGTCAGCTGGGTGAATAGAAACAAAACTGAAAATTACTCTGGGCACTATCCTGACAGCTGTTTCACAGTATTTTCCTGACTTGAACACCCCGAGGTCACTTTGTAATGACAGAGAAATTATGCAGCAAATTTCCAGCAACTTAAACATCTGGATAATAAAAGGTCTCGCAGACCCCACCATGCATTTACAGATGGCAGCAGCCAACTTCTCCTTACCACACCACCACGTTTCAGCTGTACGCCGTGTTCACTTCCCAGTAAGCAGGACACAGGGCCTCTCATTCATGAGACATACATGGAAATGGCCAGCGGAAGAAGAGAAATTGTCAAAAACCACCAAAATATGACAAGGACAAGGTTATAGAACACTGCCTAGGAGACTGGGCACAGAAAGCCCAGATTACTGAACACGGCATGGAATTTGCACACATGCAGAATTTGACCCAGCAGACGAAAGATGCTGAGAATAAGATTTCAACACGTCACCTTACTGTAACACATTGGGCAGGATCAGAATGCAAACATTTTAACAACACATGCCATTATTTTTTTCCTTACAAGAGTTCAAATTACATTTTTAAGACATACACATCTCTATGTTCCCAACCTACAGGGCATGCTCTGCATCCTTTTTATATGTATATTCAGAAAAGAAAACAGAAACAGTCTGCAAATGACTGTTCAGTGCCATAAACCAGCCCAAATGCATGATGCAGACCTGTCCTAAGCAGCCATCATGAAGCTGCCGGGCAGCAATTCCATGATCTAAGAATAAGCTGCATATCAGCCTAACTGGCGTGTTTCATCAGCCAACGGCTGCCGAATAATAAGAAAAAAAAAAGATGTGCTGCACGTACAAAGGGGTGAAGCTCGTGGGGTCTGTATGCAGGGTAGGGTGCATTCACACACAGACAAATCCACCAACTCTGAGGCTCCGAGACACATACAGGTGCATTTCCAAACAAACGTGCACAGAAATAACCCTCGTGCGATGCTGAATAAGCAAAGATGCTCCGCAAGTAAAAATAAACCGGGGGAGTTCCTTCACAGCTGCCCCTGTTCAGCTGCGCCAGCGCCCACCTCCGGGTGCCATCTCACCGAGGCCCAGCCCAGCCTCTGCCGGCTGCGCCTCTCCACGCATCAGATTCAGCCCTGTAAAAATTCCTTCCGCTGCAGGCAGCAATTTGCAGCGTTCCGCAGCGAGGAAGGCGAGACAATGACCAACCTGGAGCACAATGGTGCAGGAGGGAGGCTGAGCCGGGATCCTGCACGGCTGCAGACTGCATCCTTGCCACACCTCTCCCTCCATCGCCATCGCCATCATCACCTGCATCCCTGCCTCCTCTCCTCTCCTCATTCCCATCTGCTTCCTCTCCACCTCCTCGGCCTCCATCTCGGCGCCATCCCTCGCTCTCCACACCGCCGCCGCCGCGGCCCCGCTCCCCGCTCCCGTCCCGGCCCCCGCAACCGTCGCAGTCATTGTTCCGGCGTCGCGGGAGCAGGCAGCCCCCGCCTCTTACCGTGCCGCGGACAGGGGAGGATGCTGAGCGGCGAAGGACGGGTGCGGCGCATCCATCTTCCTGGTGCCGCGGCGGCTTCAGCGCCCAGCCCCGGCCGCTGCCGGCCGCCTGCGCGCCGACGCTGAGGGCGGGCGTCCGCCCCGCCGCCTCCCCGCGGCGGAGGCCTGCGCTGCCGGGCCGGGGTCTGCGGCAGGCGCCGCCCCGCCACCGCCGATGCTACCGCCGCCGCAGCGCCGCGCGGCCGCAGCCATGGCAACGCCGCGGTGGAGGGGGCGCGGGGCCGCCGGCCGGTAGCAGAGCTGCGGCAGCGCCTGTCGTACCCGAGCGGCCCCGCACCAGCGGTGGGGCGCGGAAACGGGGGTCCCCCGAGGGCGGGGGCCGCCCCAGCGGAGAGGGCTCCTCAGGGCGGAGACGCGACGCGACGCGCCGCTCCCAGCCGGCGAGGGGAGCGCTTCTGCGGCCGGCGGCGCGTGAACCTTCCCGCCGAACGGCAGGAAGCCCTTCCAAAGGAGCGAGCAGTCCGCAGGGCCGGCCCGGAGGCCGCGGACCTTTACGGTAAGGCTTCCTTTAACGTGCCACATCAATCCTAGATGGACGCAGTAGGATCTATTCATAAATGTGAATAAACTGCAGTGTGCTAGGGCTTCTAATGTGTAAGCCCAGCCCCAGTGAGAGTCACAAGAGCAATGGCCACAGAAGGCTGCACCAGCCCATGAACATCCCCCATTCTAACTTCTTTTACCACTTTACAGAGGAGATAAACACGACTGCTAAACCTCCTCAGGTAAGGAGTTTGTTCTGCAAAAGTAAACTCTTCCATTTTTGGACAAACGGAAGACAAATGTGTTTTGTTTTTTGTTATTACCTGGTGTTGGTTTCTGCTTGTTTGTTTTTGCTAAGCATGGCAACACAGAGGGAAACAAACCATTGCAAGAAACAGACATAGGTGACTTCTGGATTTGTACTCTATGCTACTGTCTACTTCTGCTGTAGGTTTATTCTATGGTAACTCAGATACTCCACCCCTGTATTTGCTCCACAGTGACAACATAATGGCAGCAGCGATTACTATTTTCCAGATCAATCTTTTGACCCCATAAAAGCTCCTGACACTAGAGTACAGCATAGTTACCCAGTCACTGACTACCCATACAGTAAGAGCTGTTTATAATTATGATTCACAAGCTAGAAAAAGGACAGTTGAACTTTCTCAGACACCGACCACTAAAAGTAATACAGAGACAACATGAAAACATGTCATAATTCACGTATAACCAAGGCATAGAAATTAAGATCTG
This sequence comes from Gallus gallus, assembly GCF_016699485.2. Taxonomy (NCBI): domain Eukaryota; kingdom Metazoa; phylum Chordata; class Aves; order Galliformes; family Phasianidae; genus Gallus; species Gallus gallus. Next base: position 17,692,542 of record NC_052544.1, read on the forward strand.
CCTGAGATGTGCAGGAAGGGCCTCTCCTCCGCTGGCTGGGGAGAGCAGCCCCTGGGCAGCACTGCAGGCTGGCACCTTCTCCCAGGGCCTGAAGCTGAGCCAGGCTCACCTGCAAGCACTGTGAGGGAGCCCCTATGCAGACCCCCACCTACTGGCTCCCAGCCAGGGTGAACACCACCCTGCACCCTGGCATGCACCAGCCCAGGTGGGCAGCTAGCAGCACCACAACCAAGCCCAGCATGGGACAGACTGCTCTAACTGCCACATGGCTGTATCTACCTCCATTATCGACCTCCATCCTCTGCTATAGTACCTATGAAAGCTACATTATAAAGAAGCCCGAGGACAGTAACTTAATCATTTTATTTTTTTGAAATTGTGCTATCCCACTGGCTGCCTTTCTACTCAGTCAAAATATCTGCTGTTTTACCTGTGGTTCTGACAAACAGGTGTCCTTTATGGTTGTCCGAAATTCCTTACACTTTTCAGTCCTTTAATATAGACATGGATTTGTTTGTCTCATACTGCTTCATCACTTCTGTAATTCAAGACAGGCAAAAATGCTTAAGCAGCCAGGCAGATAGAAGATTGTCCAGAGTTATTCAGAGGCACACAAACTCATGAAGTCAATCTCTTCCTAGGACCTGTTAGTAGACTCGTGTATTGGAACACATCTACTCTCGACTGTAATAACTTGGTGAAAAGTACAGCATGTTCTCACATATCTGAGTAGGCACTTTCACAAAGGTTGCACTTTTGCCTGTTTGGGCACACCTGTCTTCAGCTGTGGGCTCCAGTCACTCTTTACCCTACTTCCTTACCTGTGAAGGCAACACTGAACATAAAAATTTCATTGGAAAGAGCTAGGTGGTTGCAAGCCCCATCCACAATGTCACATTCAATGCACAGGTCAGAGGTGCCAGCATTGCTCACGGTGTAACAGAAGATAGATTGAGCGGGGAGACGCGACGTGTGGGAGTGCTATTGGCTGACAGTGATGCTGGGAGGAAAAAGGGAGTAGCAATCTCTGTGGAGGAGGTCTCTCCTTGGTTGCGAAGCTGTAAGATTTGCCGCAGCAGTGCCTTTCCTTCTTCTCTAGTCTGAAAACAATTGGTAAAAAAAAACGCACACACTGATGGATGAATAGTTTGTGTCAAATTCTATATATAATCAGTCTAAATTTCAGTAATTTGTCACTCTGTAAGGCCATCATTCTGGAAGATATTTAAAAATGCCCTCAGATCTTCTGTTTTCTACTATTTAATCAAGAACATTAAGATATGTCAGACTTTTTAGTCACAATAATCGTCCCTCTTTTCATCTTATTCGCATATTACTTAGGTATTTCAGACACTGCTACCATCAACCACTGCAGCCATCTAAATATTCCATTTAAAAGTAGATTGTAGAAGCGTCAAATAAGCTCAATTTTTTTTGTTTGTTTTGTTTTGTTTTTTGTTCCAGACAACTCTGTTAGGAACAGGCACATGCCCAGCAGCAGTCTTGGCTGGTGGCTATCACTAGGTTGGAATTTAAAAAAAATCCAGAATTTCCCACTTAAAAGCTGCAGAAAATCTCAGAATATGAAGTCACTTAGAAAACTCAAGTGCTCTTATATCCTCCCCACTGTCTACACATAAAAGATGTGCAACAAGAAGCCATGTGAGTAACACTACTGTAGCATGGGGCATTCTAAACTTTTAATCACCTCCCCACTAGGATTTTCAGCAGTCTTAAGGCTGCCATCTGCAGCCTCAAATTCTTTTATTTAGAGAACACCAAAGTAACGAGACTTGATCCAGTTTGATTTATCTGTGCCATATTCCCTGACTTCAGTCAATCACAAGCAGCAGTAGTAATAAGGTATACAAAAACATTCAGGATGAAATTGTTCATCTACACAGCAGATAGCTCTCATTCATTCAATAAAAGATCCATCTACTCAGAGGGTAGCCAAGATTAAAGTCAGAGATCTACTCACATCATTGAATGAGCAGCATTTCTGAGCACAAGCTGAGGCTTCATCCCAGAGCTTACACTTGAAGTAGTACTGGGCAAGGTAACGGAAGGCAGTGCTAACCTCCAGGTGCTCCACTATCTCCTACAGTGAAGAGGGTACAAAACAGTCTGAGTGTTTTCCAAGGTAGTTCTGCACCATGTTTACTTTACCTTTGCTTCCCAAGATACAGTCTTACCCCACAGGAATAGATGTCCTGGATGTATTTGATATAACACTGAGCAGCCTGTTCGGATTCATTCAGCTGTTCATGCAGCCTAGGAAAATACATAAAGAAATGACATAAAATGGCCACTGGAACAAGATCAATTTGCCAGACTTCCCTGGTCTATGAGAACATTCCTATTAAGTCTGACCTAAACTAGAGACAGCTTTTTCTTAAGAATTTGCAAAACATACATTATGTACTGTCCCTCATAGAAAGAAATGATCCAGTCTGAGAACAACTACATTATCAGGAAGGAAGTCACTCAGGTGTCACCTGCTAGAAGCAGTGCAGATACAATTAAAGCGGGAACCTTTGTCTGTTCTGTACATTCAAAGCCTGTAACAGTTTTTCCATCCTACTCTAATTGGCCATCTCTTCCAGAGCTTTCTTTCTCCCCATGTGCCAAAAAATCTTTATATAGCAGTTTCACCTTTTACCTGCCCACTTCCTCCCCCTTCACCTTTTCCCCCCTTTATATTTTTTCCCAACCAAAAGTTGGTGTTAACATCAGTGTTCACATTTACTTCACATTAGATCCTATTCTAAATGTCACATTCGTTTATCAGGATAAAAAAGGGTGGGAGGAAAAGGAGATGGGGATGAAACAATGTATGATTTTATACAGCATCTAGCACCATAGATTGCTTTAAATTTCACTGTAACACCACTAGCACTCAAATCATCCCATGATTTGGAAGTCCCTTGTAATGCCTTTATCCCACAGTTTCCTCTCTACTTGTTCTGACAGAAACTTAAAGCTAAAGCTGGATAACACAGTTCGTAGTCTCTGCAGACCTTCTAAAAGTAACACTTATTACACATCTCCAGAAGCAATACTATCTACCAGCAATTGCACTTGTTTTCCATCTACCATTTTATTGCTAGGTATCAAAGTGCTTTTGTTGCATTTAACACAGTATTGACAATTCAGTGCTAAGACATACTCACTTTGCTAGTTTCACCAATGCCATTTTCTCCACATCTCCCACAGCATAAGCCCTCCAGTAACACTATCACGGAAGAAGAGTTAGTCAAGCACACAAGAAAAATGACTCCAGCTCATGATTCATGCATGCAAGTCAGAAATAGAAAAGTATATGGCTTTAAAGCAAAGCCACGTATCAGCTGCACGCAATTCTCTCAACTACTCTAGTTATAGAATTTCCCATTTTAACTGCAAGAAAGGGTTTCAATAAGCTCCTAACATACTATATACATTTCTATTAGCACAAGCCACACAATTTAACTGCAACTCCACCTAGTATCTACACGTCAGCTCTCACTTACCTTTTTAGCTTCCACCAACTGATTGAGTTTCTCATAGCATTCTCCTAGGGCAACCAGCATACGAGAATCATTGGGTCTGTAAAAAAACAATTCCTAAATGTAGTTTAATAGACAGCCAGCTGATCTTGCAGGAGGGGACAAAAAAAAACCCACATCTGGCAGTGACCATCATCTCTTACATAAAATTTCACTTATACACCCTAGGCATTGGAACAGGCTCCCAAGCAAAATGCTCACACCACCAAGCCTGACAGAATTCAAAAAGCATTTGGACAATACTCTCAGACATACAGTTTGGTATGTTAACAGCTAATTTAGCATAACTAAGAGTTTGGGATAGTAACACTGCAAACCAAATGGTGTTGATGCTCTTCTTCCTACCCTGGTTTAGTTCCTGTATGCACATTCCTTAACAACCAGACATCAACTGCTAAGAGAGCCTACCAGGGGAATTGCCCTGCTAGACTAGCTCTTTACAAAGAACAACCTATGGCAGATGCAGTAGTCAGAAAATGTTTGCTGTGCCCGTGACACAAAATGATAGAGATCTCTATTCTTGGTGAAATCAGGAGAGTAATTGGATTAGATGATGTTAGTCTCTTTCAACTTCAGTGATTTTATGAGTGAATGCCAATTGACATGGCTATGTTTCCCACTCTACCTGAGCTGGTGGGCCCGTCGGTAATAATAGAGACAGTAAAATGGCATTTTGAGGATTTCATAGGTTTGTCCCAAACCATACCAGGCTCTGTAATCCCTTTTGTTCACCTCTATTGCATGTCTGCCAAAGAAGAAAAAAACAATGTAGTCAGAAAGCAGTTCAGATCAGAAAAAGACAGAGTTGGACAAAAGACTAAGTACCTTTTTTTTTTTCTTTAATTCACACCAAATGCATGCAAATGCTATTTTGTGCAGCATGAGTGATACCTATAAGCCTGGATAGCAGCAGATGTGTTCTTCATTTCCATGTATTCATGTCCCATAAGCGTCCAGGCTCCCAGATAACGAGGATTCAGTTTCAAGGCTCTCTGGAAATACAGTGCTGCTTTTTCATGCTGGCTACGTAAGCTATAATAATTTCCTAAAGCAAAAAGTCACAATATTTAAATAAATAGAAAGTGGTGACAGAGAAAAAAAACAGATGGAATAGGTATAATCTAAGTTAGGAGGTATGTAATGCTATAATTTGATGGAAAATACAGCTATAATAGCAAAGTGGCAAAGTCCTAGGCTGCAGCAAGCAAGGACAAGCCCAAATGCAGTAGCCATGGACACAAAAGCAAAGGAATAAAATTTGCTTACTGTTGGAACGTATTATGTACACAGAGATCTCCAGCAAAATACCCTCACCTCCACTGCCAACCCTTAAATGAGGTCTGGGAAGGAGTGGATCCTATCTCCACCCCTTCTGGTTACTCATGTGCATTGCTTGCACCTGAACTCCCCTGGGTTGGCCCTACCTTCCCACCAAGTGCTCAATCACTACTTCAAGCTCTGACTTAGCATTTCTGCTACAGAGTAGTAGATAACATGAGCAAGATATATCACAGGTAGATCTGCCTCAAACCTCAACAGTCCTAGCAGTAGTATCTTCTCCAGTGTTCTCACCAACTCCTTTTCCAGGTAGGCCAATCAGTTAAGATCCCATCACCTGCTTAGAAACTCACATCCTGATCTAAAAAAAATTATTTCCCAGACTTGACACACAATTGTTTCTGCTGGAGTTTGAGGGAATTATTGTCTGCATGGGCCTTCATAATGTTTTCTTAACTACTTTCTGCTCTAACAATATTACAGCAGCTCTTCCAAAGAGGAATGCGGGAAAGGGGCACTCTCCTTTGGTCCACTTTTTAGGCTGCCTGAAACCATATTCACCAAATATTTTTGATGGCTCTGCCAGTTCACTGTTTTCGTAGCTATTAGTAAAATTGCTTCCCAGTCTGGAGACAGCACAATAAGAACACATAAAAGGGTTGGCTCTCACCAATTACACAGCAGGTCTCAACACGATACTTGTCTATCTCACAGAGATTGTGAGCCAGGTAGCTCAGTTCAGGCTTCATGCTCTAGTGAAACAAACGAGTGAAGGTGATGAGTAAAGGATCATATTACAGTTTCAGACAAAGACGACCTAGGCAGCAGATAATGCACACATTTCTGCTTCACAACTCCACGAAACAGATGCAAACAGAAGCTGAGAGCTTATGTTCAGAGAAACTAGATAAAAGCAATTGCTTTGCCAGTGTTTAACTTACCTCTGACAAATAGTATCATCATGGACAAACAACAGAAAGAGTGCTTACCCTGACATACAGCAAGTTGGAGAAAGTATCCATATTTTCTATTCTGTAAGGATCTTGTTTCCGTAGCTCGTTAAAGATAGATAAAGCTTTGTCAATATCTGAAGAAAGAAGAGAAGATGTGAGAACAAGAACAACAAATGCTAAGTTTGTATTAAAGGGCTCATTCCTATTAGTAAATATCACTGACCTCGTATATTGTGGTAGGCAACTGCAATCTGAGAGATGATATATGTGCTTTTAGAAAATCCTGCATCGATGAGACTCTGATACTTCTGCAGAGCCTCCTCTATCAGCTGGAGCTCTGTATAAATGTGTGCAAGAAAGAACTCTTTCATCCACGTATCTGGCAAGGACAGGAACTTCAACTAGCAAGAACCAAAGAAGAGGAGGAAGAGATGACAATCAGTAGTATTCTAAGAGCCACATGTGGCAAAGAATCCATTATCTTCCCTCCCACGAGCTAGCAGACAGTCTTGAGGTGGAAGACTTTCCTGTAAGCACTTTCTTAGGCCATAACACCAGCTATGAAAGAATAGTATTAAGACCAAAAATTACTATCAAGTTCTTCCACGATGGAGGCTAAAAAATGTCTACAAATTAAGAACACTGGAAAATGAAAGAAGCATTAAGATGCCTATTCTAAAAAGTGTTACAGTATGGACTACATAATTCCATTTAGTCACTCCCCATCTATTCCAGTGACTTGAAATCAAAAAACTGATGATTTTTCATTTGGTTAATTGGTGAAGAAATGATCGTTTTCAAATATGAAAGCACCAGGCTTCTGCTTCAGTTACTGGCTTAATTTCCACATTAAATTCAAGACTCCTTTGAAAGACTATTTTCTTCTCATGTTTGCACATCACTATTATCACTATTAAATAGATGAGGGTTTTTGTCTTTGTTTTTTTTTTCCTTGTAATAAGCTACATGAACAGAATAACCTAAATAATCTCACAAAAATAAATTTCCTGTTCTTCGAAAATCAGTAAGATTCTCTTCTGCACCATCTTTATTTTCAAAATCTATCCATCAGCCAGAATTGACTGAAGAATTACAGGAGTGGTCTCATAAACCCCATGCATAAAGACAAAATCACCTTTTACATGGAAGTTCAATTCTTTGGTATAGTTCATCTCATAGAGACTTTGTATTTGACAAGGGAGTATCTACATTAGTGTTTTAGTCTGAATCAGATTTGCTCTTCTGAAGTGAATTTCTCAGTGATGATCCCCAGAAGCACACTTTATTTCACATCACGGAGCTCTATCAGAGTATCTTAGATTCTCTCAGAATAGAACTAAATTCAAGACATACATTCCCATTAATAATAGGCATCAAAGCCACAAAACAATATCAGAGAACATTCAAAGTAATCTCCCCAAATCACATACAGTATGAACATCATGTCTTGTAAGTCAACTATTTCCTGTTACAGATTCAAGCTTACTATGCTTTACTTGGTAAATAAATGACAAAGTAAGTGTTTTTGTAATTGACTTATTAAAGGCTTATCTTGTCCCATGGTGCTCGCTGCTCACTAGATGACCTATATCATTGCAAATAAATTGTAACTGACAGGAAAAGCACAAACTTCCAGTCATGTGAAAAAACTGCAAACAGTAATTCTACACATACACCCTCAATTCACAAAAACTGCATAGTAGCTGCAGAACTAGAATACTTCCCTCTCCGCCCCCCCCCCCTCCCCCCCAAAAACCCCACAAACCACACACACACACAAAAAAAAAAACCTACCAAAAAAACAACTTAGGATGAACTCATTCATGTCACAAGTGGCTTTAACAACATAATTTACAATCTTGGGTTGCCTTGCCTGAGAGTCTCACAGAATAAAGCAGTGGGCAACACTAATCTTCTGACAACTCAATCAGGTTAAACTCTGGAATTTGTTATCACCACTTGACATCTCCCACGTTTTACCATCTCTTTATCTGTAATCAAGTTGCAAAGTTCCAGCCAAGCTCCCCAGTGCAAAGGTAAGACATGAGTAGCTTCAACAAATACATCTATTGCTTCTTTAGCCAGGTCCAGCTTCCGCAGCACAACACCGTACCTGTAAAGCAAATACATCAGTCATAAAACTCTGCATGTCCACATAAATGTACACAAATACATTAAGAACACACACAGACACACTTACAGATAAAGGCCAAATCCATCCAGTTCCTGTGCTTTGTGCTTCTTACTGAGCTCAACTCTAAGCTCTCGTAGAGCTTCATTTTTCACCTGTCCTTTTTCCAGTGGTCCTGCATGTGAAGAAAGTCAAACACCTAGCTTTCATTCAGGAGTCTCAGTACGTTAACTGTGAGGTCTAGGGTATATTCAGAATCATCACCAACGTGGCCAGAAAGCTTCCCAGTCCGTGACTTTTCTGTTATAAAATCTCCTAGTCCAATGACCCCCTTTAACAGAATAAGTAAGAAAAGAAATTCTGTAACCTGTATTAAGCCAGTCAACTAAGAGACAGTGAAAGCAAATCATGTTACAGCCCACTATTACTCAAACATCAATGGAAAAGCCATAAAACCAAAATGATTTACATGAAAATGTGTTACTGGAAGTTTCATTATATCGTCTCATGTTTCTTGACAGTAGAGTCTTACCCAAACTATCCACTGTCTCATCATCCTTCTTCTTTTCCCCTGACTGTGGAGAACAGAGGAAAATCAAAATTATTTTACAACAGCATATATAAGGTATGCTACATCTTACATGCAGAAAGGAAGCAAAGCCAAGGAATTCAGTGCTTAAAGGCAACTTTTCCTTCTATCTTACCAGGTATCTAGAGTACATATACAAGAAGTAAGCTTTCTGACTCTTGCAGCCCCGTAAGAAATATGCAGCTCTGTCATATTCCTTTAGATCAAAGTAAGATTTGGCTAATGTATAGGCATCCAGATCACGAGCATCCTCCTGCAAGAACAAAGAAGAGTTAAATGCCTTAGAAATTCTGACATTCTGTAGGAAAATCACCTACTTACAAGCATATCAATGAAACTGCCTTGAAAGTTAAGAGAAAAAACAACACAAAAACATAACAACAGAACAATTTTTTTCTTCACATATGAGTTGAATATAGTCAGAAAACTCTCTCCACTCCTTCACACAATTGGTACTCATGTGAGAACAAGGATTCTGACTGGCTAGAAACATTTGAAGTAAATGGTTAGGTTCCAAAAGATAAACTGTGGCAAATTGCCAGAAGGCAAAAATTAGCTGTTCAAGTAAAATGATAACAAGAAAGTACTCAGGAATTTCATATCCAACAATGTTAACCTACTCATTTACACACAAACATTTCCTTGGTACCTATGCCTTGAACAATTTATTGACAGAAAAGAACCTGGGGGTCCTGGGGGACACAAGTTGTACACAAGCCAGCTATGTGTACACAAGCCAGCTTGCCACAAGGAAGGACAAGGGTATCCTGAGCTGAACTATGTAAAATATTGCCAGCAGGTCAAGGTAGGTGATCCTCTCCCCCTCCCCAATTCAGCTCTGACGAGGCCACATCTGGAATACTCTGTCCACTTCTGGGCTCATCAGTACAGAAAAGACAGACATACAAGAGAGAGTTCAATGAAGGACCATGAAGGTGAAATGACTGAAGCATTTCAAATATGAGGAAAGGTGGAGAGTTGTGACTGGTTCAGCTTTTGGGAGGGAGGATGCAGGGGATCTCATCAGTGTACATAGATACCTGAAGGAAAGGTACAAAGAGGAATGAGCAAAGCCCTTTTAAGTGCTGTCCACTGACAGGCTGAGAGGCAACAGGTACAAACTGAAACAAAGGAGTCTCTGTAAACATCAGAGAGCACTTTCATACTGTGTGGGTGACACAGCACTGGCACAGGCTGCCCAGGGGCTTCTGCTGTCTCCTCTCTTGGAGAATCTCAAAAAACACCCAGACGTGGTCCTGGGCAACCTGCTGGAGGTTGTCCTGCTGGAGGAGGGAGAGTTGGACTAGATGGACCCAAAGGTCCCTCCCAACCTCAAACATCTTGCAAAATGCATTTATGACATATTACACTGCAGTAACTTAAGGAGTATTACACCTACAAGTCCTACAGTATTTCTATGGAAGTGGTGATTAAGACACAACTCATTTTTCCTGTGTCCTAAGGAGCACGACTTTACTGACAAAATAATTTAGACTGCAATAACTTTTAAACCTTAGCTAAAAACCCCTAGCTAAGATGAACAAATCAACATTATGCAGCGTGATTTCAAATTTAACTTATAATTTTCTCTTTCAGGACACAGCAAAACGGGAAATTGAATGCTTTCATCTGGGAAGCACACTCAGGTCTGTCCATCTTCTCGGAAAAAATATGCAACAAAAAGGAACTTAACAGCATTGTAAAGAGATCAGCACTCAGAAACGTCCCCTGCACAGCAGTTGTTAAGAATATCGCTATCGCAATTCTCCGTAGCCGGTTTGGAGAGGACTAAAGAGAAGCTCGCAGCTCTGCCAATGGCAAGCTCTGCACAACCGCTCTGTGCGCCTCAATCACCCCGCACCGATGAACGCAGAACGGGCTCAGCCCCACCCCGCGCGCTGATGCTCGCTAACAGTGCGGCAGGCGGTCAGACTCCTTCGCCCCTGCGCTTACCTCCGTGAGCGCGGGCGGCGGCGGCAGCTCGCTCAGCAGCAGCGGCTCCAGGGCGAAGGCCAGCTCGGAGGCCCTACACGGAAAGACGGCCGTTAGCACGGGGCCCACCAGGGCGTACCCGCCCGCCCAGCCCGTGGCGCTCACCATTTCCCACTGTGCTGCAAGCCGCGCTCACGGCTGCGCTCCGCCACGCTCAGCAACTGCTTCTTGATCTCCCGTAAGTCCGAGAAGTCAGCATTCCCCAACCCCACCACCGCTCCCACGGCCGCCATCCCGCCAGCGCACCCCACAGCCAATCACGGCTTCGCGTACTGAATTCCCCTTCGGCTCTGTAGACGCAGTCTTCTCATTGGGCGAGCTCGATAAGTCTCGTCCCCAATCACAGAAGATGCGCTAAGGCTTTGATGCCTGATTGGTCAGCCGGCGCGGGGGCGCCATCCCACCGCCCTGCGGACTGACCGCGTGGTCCTGCCGGCGCCGAGGCCTGGTGTGTTTCTTTCGCCGGCCGCTGCACTGCGGCACGGGAGGAACCAGGAGACAGTGCAGGCTGCCCTTCCGGAGAACTCTGAAGGGTGGGTGCATACAGAAGGCTTTTTGCACGGTCTTCCCCAGCTTAGCAGCAACTGAAAATCTCATTTATTACCGACTCTCTCCAGCAACGCCTTTGATACAGTTTCTCACAATGTCCTTCTGGACAAAGATAGATATGCAGCACAGTCAGTGATCAGATGGCTGAGCCCAAAGGATTTTGCTAAATGAGTTCCATCTGCACAGTGACCAGGTGCTCATGGGGCCCCCCAGGGCTCCACATTAGGCCCAGTTGTTGTCAGCGTTTGTAAAATGATCTTGCAGGACTCAAATGCACGATGTGTAAGTTTGCAGGTGATACTGCATTAAGGGGAGATGTTGACTCCCTCCTGCCTAGAGAGGACTTGCAGAGAGATCCTGATAAATAGAGCTGGGCAGTCACCAATCACATTAAAAATCAACAGGATCAACTTCTGCACTCTGCACCTTAAAGAGAGCAGGCCTGGCTCTGTGTACAGGACAGAGAACAGGAGGCTGAAGCATAGCCCTTCATGAGGGTCTAGCGACAGCAAGTTGAATTTGAGATGGCAGCATCTCCAGCAGCCCAAAGAGCCACCTGTGACCTGGAGTGCCCCAGGCCCAGCACTGCCAGCTGGGCCATGGAAGGGATTGTCCTGCACTGCTCAGTGTGACCTCACCTCAAGCACTGGGTGCACCAGGAGAACATAAAACTGTTAAGTGCCCTATTAGAACACTATTAGCACTCTCTAGATTTTCACCAAACATATTGCAAGTTCAGTTGTAGCTTTGACAAAAAGTGCTCTGCCAGCTCACATAGCCAAGATATAAATAAAAAGTTCTTTATGATTCTTACTATTAGACAAAGATGTCCAATTAACACAAAATGCCCATGGCTCATTTCTCATTCCCTTTGCCCTGCCTCAAAACACAAATGAAAAAGACTTAGATTGTTTTCTGAATACAATTTTTTTTTGTTATCCTTACAGTGTCTCACATTCTTCATATTTGAGCATGAGCTGTTAGAGTGAGTTGTTCTATATTCCAATAATTCATACTTGATATTTACTTTATGATTGCATTGCATTAAGTTTTTACAATGATCCAGTGAGTAAATTTTAGTGAGGTCTCTGAAATAATTTCATCAAAGTCAGTTTATGTTCCCCCCTGTTGTGTGCTGTTCTCCTGGCTGGAGATGGTGAAAGTATTTTCAATGTGCTCTACGAGATCTGGGTAAGAAATATGGAACTTCCTGCTAATAGTGCATGAGGCGCTGCTGCAGGTTTGGGTGCTTGCTGAAATTTATGCAAAATATCCTTTGTGTCAGGTTCTGGCTGTGTGCCACTCGGGCAGCTGCGTTCTGCTGCTTATGACTGCACTTCTAGGAGAGCAGCAGCTCTTAAGGGTATGACACGCTGAGCTGTTTAAAGAGAAGACACGGGGGATTTTTCTCGTACCCCACCCGACAGATCTGTCTGAACGCTGCTTCTGCAGCGGCCCTCCGGGCGCTGACGTTCGTCATTCCGACCGCTGAACAGAAGGTGGCGCTGTGAGCTCTTGAAGTAATATAAAAAGGCCAGAAGAGGGCTTAGCGATGGGGAAAAGTAAGCGGTAATTCGATTTCTCAAGGCTTACCTCATGATGAGAACTCATAATTCTTTCTGTCATTCCGTTACGTAATGGATGCGTCTTTTAAATGACACCCAAGGCTGGCTTTTAGAGCAGGAGAATAATGAAATACTCTGCATGACACTGATAACATCTGGAGGAGATACCAGCTGACTTGCTGTGCTGGGTGCTGCCAGAGCCTGCTTGCTGTGTCACTACGCAGCTACCTGGCTGAGATTGGCTCTAGTCCCTCACAGAAGCACAGTAATAAAGCCAACAAGAGCCAGTACCTATCCATTGTACCAATGTGTTGCATTCAAAAGATTAAATTTTTCAAAGTTAAAAACTTGGAAAGTACAACCATCCCTCAAAGAAATCCAAAGTAAATGGTCTTTACAAATGACATAAAGGCCTTGCTTGGACAGGGAATTCAGCTGTTGGCAGATGTTTCAACCACAGTTAGAAAATTCTGACTTTATTACTTGAATTTAGTTTCTTTATTTTGCTTCTCTTAAGCTGCACTTTTGAATTTGTTTAAAAATCAAGGATGATTAGAGGTTGTTTTGGAATTTTACACTGAAAAACCAAGTAATAAAGGCTTCTCTTCCTCTGGTGGCTTTATTCTCCGTGCAGCAGTTATGCAACTCCTGCCATTGCTTGTTACACAGTTTGCCAGAACATTGTTAAGATAAAAGCTTGGAAACCTTGTGATCCTAAAATGCAAAGGAAACCATTTATGCTTGATTTACTCGAACTTATCATGGAGACAGCCATTTCTTCCCACTTCTTTCCAGTAGCGTTCTCACATGCAGAAATTAGAGTTGAATTGAAATCAACTCTTCAGCTGAAATCTGATGGTAACTTCTGAAGAAGTACAAGCTTCATTATATATGTGTGCCTCAGTAGGGCCTTCAGGAGGATCTGCTCCCTGATCTTTCCAGGCACAGAGGTGAGACTGACTGGCCTGCAGTTCCCTGGATCTCCCCCCCCCCCCTTCTTGAAAAGGGGGGGGAGGTTACATTTTCCCTTTTCCAATCAGTGGGAACATCACAAAACTGCCATGACCTTTTAGATATGTATAGCAGCTTTGCAACTTCATCCGCCAGTTCCCTCAGAACATGGAGATGGATCTCAGCAGGTCCCATGGACTTGTGCACCTTCAGGTTCTTTAGATGGTTTTGAACATCTTCACTTACAGCAGGCAGATCTACTCCAAGTTCTTATCATTACTTTCTCCAACTTGGGTGGTATGGCTAGAGCCCTTACTGGTGAAGACTGAGGCAAAGAAGTCATTGAGCGCTTCAGCCTCCTTCATCTCTCTCATGTCAAGGTCTTCAGTTTTCTTCTGGAGAAGCCCCACATCCTCCCCAACTTTCTTATCACTGATTTACCTGTAGAATTTATTCTTTTTCCCCCCTTGACATCTCTGTCTAGATTTAATTCTATCTGGGTTTTAGCTTTCCTAACCTGATCCCTGGCTGCTCAGACAGCTCCTTTGTAGTCATCCCAGTTAACTTTGATGTAAGGAGTGCTTGCACTCCTTATAGAATTTTTTGCACCAAAGTCAGTCCAGGAGCTCCTTGTTGATCCACAGAGGCCTCCTGGAATTCTTGTCTGCCTTCTTTTTTCTTGGGATGCACTGCTTCTGGGCTTGGAGGAGATGGTCCTTGAATACCAACCAGCTTTCTTGGGCCCCTCTTCCCTCCAGGGCTTTCTTCCATGTCACCCTGCCAAGCAGTTCCCTGAGGAGTTCAAAGTCTGCTCTCCTGAAGTCCAGAGTAGCAAACTTGCTGCACACCCTCTTTGACACCCTAAGGATTTCGAACTCCACCATTTCATGGTCACTATATTCAAGGCTTCCCTTGAGCTTCACATTACTCACCAGCTCCTCCTCATTGGGCCCAGCATAGCACCTTTTCTCAGGTGTTCCCGTACTACTTGGAAGAGAAAGTTACCATCAGCACATTCCAGGAACCTCTCCGATTTTTTTGGTGTACTGTTGAGATGTCCTTTCAGCAGATACTGGGGTTGTCCCCCATGAGGACCATTGTTTGTGAATGCAAAGCTGCTCCTGTCTGTTTATAGAGGGCCTCATCCACTTGGTCTTCCTAGTAAGGTGACCTTTAGCAGACTTTTTGTGTCAGTCACTGTCAAATAAATTAGTAGTCCAGTTCCAAAGTGATGTGTAACCACACAGCTGTTAATATTCAGCCCTCTCATTAGTAATAAAGTCAAACAGTAGATTTATGATTGAAAAACTAACCCTGCTTATTCTGTTGGAGTACAAGAAGTGAGTGAAGACCTCACATTAGAGATCAGGCACTGTACAGGTGCAGAAGTAGCTCTACTAACAAGAATGACATCAATCAGAGCTTCTCTGATCTGTGCTAAAAAATATCTGTTCTTGTTCTTAAGGGCATTGATGTAACTTCAGTGTGTTGTAGCTCCATAGATTGGTGTACTGAAATTGTAAAATTGGTGAAAAAATCCTCTAACAAAATAGGGACTATTTTGAAAACTCAAGAGCGTGTATCATATATGAACGAGAGGTTGCTTAAGATACTACTAACAGATGGAGTTGCTGAACTGTGGAATAATCACTTGTAAACAAGCAGGAAGAGAGAACTCGCATCCAGGAACCCTAACATAATTTCTTGAAGAGATTTTTGTCCCAAATATTATTTTAAAAAATTTTTTAAAAAGTAACATTTCATACATGTATATAATACTGTGCCAGTTTTTAAGAAGGATGAACAAGAGAACTTCTTTGGCTGACAGTTATCTTAAGCTTGCAATAGACTCCAGATAAAGAAAAACCAGCATAAGATCCCTGCTTTAATCATGGATCAGTTTGTTTGTTTTAGAGGGGTAGGTGGGATCAGTTGTTTTCAAACTATATTTCATTCTTGAGATCATAGATTTAGTCCATAAAAATGTTTTTGAAGAGTCATATGCATACAATTCTGCAAGGGGGCTGAATTTCAGATTTCATTCACCCTAAATTTAACCACTTTTCTTTAGCCACCTTATGTGGTTAAACAAGAACTATTGCTTGTAGTTGTTTCATAGCTGTTGAAAGAGACTGGTTATTCAAGAGGACAGTTTAAAGTACATGTTTACCAAGTTCAACAGCCAAATGCAGTTCACCATTTCAATCAACAGCATGTGATAAGCTGCTGGTGCATCAATTGCCAGCAACTACTCAGGCAATCAGAAAAGGTAGTCAGAGAAGAGGATAACCAGGAAGGTATATGGCTCATTTGGCAAGCTGAGCTTATTGAAATGAAATATGAATTTGTTTGTCTGAGCAGAAATGTGTTCCATGCCTGTAAAATGGGCAGGGGAGGTATTCTGGAAAGCACTGACAGTGGAAAGGATGTGGGAAGTGTGCATACAAATAAAAGAAAAATATTTTTTTCCCCCAAGGCTGCTCTTGGAACTCATATATAGATAGCATCATCTTCAGTATGCTTAACTAGAAATCAAGAGCAAGGAAACCATTTTACTTCTGTCCAAAATCACAGCAGTTTGTCTCAAAGCCTGGGTCCTATTCAGATAACTATCTTTTAAGCCTTTGCATTCTCTTTCCAGAGAATTATAGCCTAATTTATATTGGGGAAAGTTTGGGGTTATTTGATCTAACCCCTGGGCAATGTAGGATCAGCTGTAAAGTGAGATCCAACATTAAATTTATACCTTTATTTAATAAGGTGCGACGCTTGAACTTTAATTATTCATTTTCCTCCAGCAGAGTTGGTATTGGGATGGAGAAATGTTGCACAGAGTCTCTCTAGCAAAAGCAGGTCTGTCATGGTGTAGGACAGTTAGTCATCATCAGTCAGTACATAAAGATGAAACTTTGGACTATCTCTATGCAGTTCCTGTGCATAGCACTGCTAATACTTGCATTCTTGATGCAGTTGTTTGAGGTAGCACAGTGCAGAAGAGAAATGGCAGAACTGCTCTGGGAATGTGAAACAGAAGACTGGGAATGAAAGGAAGGTTGATAGAGCATCTGGACCAAGCAGCACTAAGACCTGATTTAATTAAGGTCACACATTTTACAGTTAATATTCTTTATGTTTAAGGTAGCCTCACTAATAAGAATTTGTGTGTTACTAGAACTCCAGGAAGCTTCAGATGTAGCTACAACAGCCCTTATAATTTGTCTTTTTGATCACTTCTCTGAAGCTGGAACACTTTCTGGTTGCATATAGAGCGTGATGTAGTGTAGTTAGAAGGTAAAACAGCAATAAAGTGTCTCAGAATAACGTAACAGAGTAGAGGCAATTGAAGCTGCTACATAAAGGTGGTGCTAGAACAACAGCATCAGAAGAGGCAGTAGCAGCTAGGAGCTTACAGCAAGTTGTCTTTTTTGGAAATACAGAAATAGAAAAACATCCTGTGACACAGAAAATACTGTGAGAGTCAGACTGCAGTACTATAACATGATGAAAAGCACAGCAATAGTAGTGGGTGGTAAAGTCTTTGGCTACAACAAATGAGGACAAGCCCAAATGCAGCAGCTATAAATACAGAAACAAAAGAAAAAAACTACTTACCAGCAGAAGGCCTCAGGTTGGCAGGAATCTCCAACAGAATTTCCTTGCATCTACTGCCAACCTTTAAATATTGGCTCCACTCCTTCCGGTCACTCAGGTACATTGCATACACCTGAGCTCCCCTAGATTGGCCCTGCCTTCCACCAGGTGCTCAATCTCTATTTCAGGCTGTGACTTTGCACTTCTACTGCATGGGCCTATTGTATTCATTTGCAGTATGTGTATATTAAGTTGGGGGAATGTTTCAAAAACAAATAATGTGTTACAGTACAGCTCAGTAAGCTTTAAATGTCATCAGTAACAACAACTTAATTGGTATTAAGCCAGTAGCTGAAATAATTTCTCCTCTGATTCATAGTAGGTGGCTTTTCTTTTGACTATGCTTTTCTCTGTTTGTTTTCTTGCTTTAATACTGAATTCCAGGAAATCAGTCTGTGACTCAAGCAATACAGTACTATGACATCAGAGTAGACTGTGTTGTCAGTAATTGTCTTCTTTTTCTCTCTCTTTCTTGGATCTGAATTGCTTTCTTTGGAGGTTAATTGAGATGAAGTGACATAAAGTGCTTTGGAGGACCCTGGAGTCCTGTACCAGAAGGCATGAATCACTTATTTGTGTCTGAGAAATCTGTTTACTTATGCCATTTTCTGTTTTGAAGAGATTTTATTTATTTGCAGTTTCTGGTGAACTTGAACTTAGTATCAGCTATGCATGCGTAACTAGTCCAAGGGCTCTGAAGAAATTCAGTATGCTCCGTTTGCTCACTGTACTTACCAATTAAGGCCCCTAGTATCACAACAAAACTGTAAAGAGCTGTGCAGTGTCACAGTGATTCTGTTGTTCATGAGCAATGAGATTGTTGTTTAACTGCTGTTTCTGTGTTAATGGAGAATAGGTTTGCTCCCTTTTCAAGATTTCAGGGCACCTATTTTAAGCAATCTTTAAGAATCGTGGTTAGGCTGAATGCTACGAACTAGATTAGTTTGACTAGACTGTGTTTTGTGTGCAGCTAGACATCTTGGAAGCCACTGAAGAGAAGAGAGCCCAGAGACAATACATTTAGTGTTCATCTTCATCTTGCAGGTGAGCAGGAGGACTCTGTGAGTGATGAGACAGACAGTAGTAGCCCACTTGCTACTGAGATACTGCAGCTGTGTTTCTGCTGGTGCAGCCATCCAACAGAGGCCTGTGCTGTCGCTGGAAAGGTTAGTCCTACACCTTCTGTCCTAGTTTTGATGCTAATGATTGTAAATCTAGATGGTGATGAAGGAACTGCTTGAGCTGAAAATCTGTTAATATTTTTTTCATGGTGTCAGTGGAATCAGCATAGGAGTGAGGGCGGTGAATGTGGGAAAGCAGACCCACACCTTTTATTATTTGTGTAAATCTAAGCTGGAACACACAAAACCTACTGATGTGCAGTGATTTTTCTCTCCTCCCTTTAGAAAACATACTAGTTTAGATTGCTGCTGGTTTCCTAACACATCAGGGCTTTGTACTGAGCAAGTCAGTGCAGGTTTCTAACGCCAGGAAACCTTAAAAAAAAAAAATCCTTTCTGCAGATCATGATTTGTACTTGGTCCATCTGGGTGTTTTCCCCCATTTCTCTTCATATTTACTGTGCATTTCAGAAAGGAGGAGGATGTTTCATGGTGATAGTCAGTCCATTATTATGTTTTAAGGCAGTAGCATTGTGTACAGATTGGAAGAGTAATTTTGGCCTTACAAAATAAATACATGAGTAGTGCCTACAGCTCCTTCTGACTGCAAGAGGGAATTGCGATTGCTCAGCATATCGCAAATTAGAATGCTTATTAGCATTTCCATTTTGCATCTCTGTTACTGAGTGAATATAATTAATAGGAAATATGTCATCCTTAATTTGATCTTTTAAATAAAACATAATATTTATCCAATGTTCCTTTAGACCTGGAGCGTTTAATGTTTTCTGCATACTTCCTTAAGGAAAAAGCAAGTATAAAACACCTGTAAATCATCTCCCCAGCAAAAGAATGTGTGACTCTTCTGTGTAACAGAAGAAGGTAATGAAGGCACAGTACAAATTAGAACTGTATATATTAGAAAATGAAATAAAAACAGGTGTGGGTAGTTGTTTAAAGAATATGGTGGTTCCTAAGATGCTAAAGGTGCCAGCACTCTGGGTACCCTGGTAGAAGCTGTCTTGGAAGCCTAGCTGGTCTTGGCAACTATTGTCAGGTTGTGAGAGTTGATGAACATCACCAGTTTTCAAAAGCAGGAATCTTAAATGCAGTATACGAGCGAGATAGAATGAGGAGACTCAACAAGGTCCTCAAATTTCATCAGTTCTTTTGAAACTTTATGATTTGTAAGCCTTGCTTCAATTATGAATTTCTAGGATGCTGAATATATTCAGGTAAATAGCAATTCTAAATTACAAAGCTAATTACACTAGAATTCCTAGCTTTTTAACTGAGTTCACCCTCAGCAAGTTTGCTGACAACACCAAGCTGAGTGGTGCGGTTGACACGGAGGAAGGAAGGGATGCCATTCAGAGGGACCTTGACAGACTTGAAAGGTGGGCCCGGGTGAACCTAATGAGGTTCAACACGACAAAGTGCAGGGTTTTGCACTTGGGCTGGAGGAACCCCAGGCATCTATACAGACTGGAAAGAGCAGTCCTTGAGAGCAGCTCTGCAGAGAAGGACCTGGGGGTCCTGATGGATGAAAAACTTAACATGAGCCAGCAGTGTGCTCTTGCAGCTCAGAAAGCAAGTGGTATCCTGGGCTCCATCATGAGAGGGGTGGCCAGCAGGGACAGGGAGGTGATTGTCCCTCTCTACTCTGCTCTTGTGAGGCCCCATCTGGAGTACTGTGTCCAGCTATGGAGCCCCCAGTACAAGAAAGACAGCTGTTGGAGAGGGTCCAGAGGAGGGCCGCGAAGATGATCAGGGGGCTGGAGCACCTCCCCTACGAGGACAGGCTGAGGGAGCTGGGCTTATTCAGCCTGGAGAAGAGAAGGCTGCGGGGTGACCTCATTGCAGCCTTTCAGTACCTGAAGGGAGCCTATAAACAGGAAGGGAGTAAACTCTTTGAAAGGGTAGATAACAGCAGGACAAGGGGGAATGGTTTTAAGTTGAAAGAGGGAAGATTTAGGTTGGATGTTGGGGAAGTTCTTTACCAGGAGAGTGGTGTGGTGCTGGAACAGCTGCCCAGAGAGGCTGTGGATGCCCCGTCCCTGGAGGTATTCAAGGCCAGGTTGGATGAGGCCCTGGGCAACCTGGTCTAGTAAATGGGGAGTTTGGTGGCCCTGCCCGGTAGCGGGGTTGGAGATTCATGATCCTTGAGGTCCCTTCCAACCCAGGCCATTCGGTGATTCTGTGATTCAGATGGATAAAGTTGAGCACATGTAGACTTCTGCTGTGTTGATGGATTGCTGTGAAAGAGGTTTCTGTTGTCACTGGATCTGATAAAAACTGGAAAATTTATTTCCTTGATGTAAGAGTGTATCATATTAAGCATCCTGAGGAAAATGAAGTTAAATATTACTAAACTATGTTCTGTACATAATTGACGTTGTTTTCTTTAATTGAAGGAATGATGCTGTTCTCAAACAAAATTTAGTACTTCAGAGTTGTCTGGTGGTAGTCATATTACAATGGATTAGAAAGTCAAAGAAACCAAACAGTGATTTCTATGATGTAGCCTATTTCCAGTTAATTTTCTACAGTTTACCAGATATTGGAGTGCTACGGACCTTCAGTGTAAATGGTGTTTTAACTGCAGTGTTTATATGTTAAGT
This sequence comes from Gallus gallus, assembly GCF_016699485.2. NCBI lineage: Eukaryota > Metazoa > Chordata > Aves > Galliformes > Phasianidae > Gallus > Gallus gallus. Next base: position 17,713,491 of record NC_052544.1, read on the forward strand.
GTTAGTTCAAGCCATTGAAATACTTAGCTTCATAATTTCAGTAATATGTGCTTGTAAACTATTTTCAGAGTTCTGTGGCACTTGGTGATGAGTGGTGTTCCTCAGGTACTGGTGCTGGGACCGGTGCTATTTTAACATCTTTGTAGGTGTCGTGGACTGTGGGATCAAGTGCACCCTCAGCAAGTTTGCAGATGACACCAAGCTGAGTGGTACAGCTGACACTCTAGAGAGAAGAGATGCTATCCAGAGAGACCTGGACAGGCTTGAGAGGTGAGCCCATGCCAGCCTCCTGAAGTTCAACAAGGCCAAGTGCAGGGTCCTGCACCTGGGTCGGGGCAATCCCAAGCATAGATACCGGTTGAGCAGAGGATGTCTTGATAACAGCCCTGAGGAGAAGGATTTGGGAGTGTTGATTGATGAAAGACTGAACATGAGCTGGCAATGTGTGCTTGCAGCCCAGAAGGCCAACCATACCCTGGTTGCATCAAAGAGACATGTGACCAGCAGGGTGAGGGAGGTGATTCTGCCCCTCTGCTCTGCTCTCCTGAGACCCCACCTGGAGTACTGCATCCAGCTCTGGAGCCCCCAACACAAGGAGGACATGGAGTCGTTGGAGCAGGTCCAGAGGAGAGCCATGATGATGATGATGATCAGAGGGCTGGAGCACCTCCCCTACGAGGACAGGCTGAGAGAGCTGGGGCTCTTCAGCCGGGAGAAGAGAAGGCTCTGAGGAGACCTTATAGTGGTCTACCAGTACCTGAAGGGGCCTACAGAAAAGCTGGGGAGGGACTTTTTATAAGGGCAGGTAGTGACAGGACAAGGGCAAATGGTTTTAAACTGGAAGAGGGTAGATTTAGACTAGATACTAGGAAGAAGTTCTTTCCTGTGAGGGTGGTGAGATATATATCCATATATATATACATATAATATATGGGGTAGATAAGTGAGAAGATTCTATATTCAAAGGCAAAGAGGAGTTTTTTTGTACTCCTTGAAGCTTTCCAGCTCTAATTAAAAGTTGAAACTGGATGAGGTGCATGTTCTCTTGCTTAGTAATTTACAATTTTTCTAGTAGCTCCAGTTCAAGGAATGTTGGTGTCCTGTCCTCCCTCAACCTCCTGGCCACTCTACATAAGCAAGTTAAAAGAGGTCTGTTGGTACATACCTCACCTAATTAATTTGGTTTAACAGACAAATCAAGTTAATAGCTAGCAAAGAGAGACCCAAAGAGAAATGACTTTAAGAGTCTGGAGTTTTCAGTGAATGGCAGGTACAATAAACAGTGGTGACTGAGCTGTATCCAGACAGTTTATAAATGGAGAAGTTGTCATTGGTAACATGTCACAAGAATGTAAACACAAGATTTATTTGAGGAACATTTAATTAAACTGGAAGGTAATGGAAGATGGAGCGTTCAGCTCCTGCTATTACGGAAAGTACTGCATGCTTAGATGAGTTGTTACTGGGGAGAAAAATGGCTTCATGTTTTTTCAGGACACAATATGAAAGTGCTATATAACATTTGAAAGTGGCACAGATTACTGTGATATGACCTTCAGAGTTTTTGTTTGCAAAGTGGGTTTTTAGACTGTACATCGAAAAGCAATACATTCTGGTGGCCTATTTGAAGAACTTGTGTTAAAAAAACATGCTGACAAATAAAAAAAAAATCAGCAGTGGAACAGTAGGATATAAGATATAACCTGTTACCTTGTGTCAGTGTATGTTTTGGGAATGACAGGCAGTTCTTGGTAGGTGTGATGCTTTATTAACGTACTCTGTTGTGTCATTGTATGTTGTCTGTTAAAGTACTGTTATGGTTCCCTAGAAAGACTTGTCATGTTTTCCTCTGTTTTGTTTTGTTTTTAATGAAGGTAACATAGATGGATATGCTGCTTGTCATCTAGAGATTTATTGTGCTACACATTCCTGCTGCTGGGCAGTTACGCGTTTTGTATTCTGTAGATGTTGCCATGCATTTTTCAGAGCCATCATTTTTAAAGACAGTGGTGACTGGAAGTTAATCGAGCGAGACCCTCAAGTTTGCGCAGCACCTGGGTGCTGTGAAGTGAGTGAATGTCAGTTTTCTTCCTGGACTGGGCCGTAATTTTTTTTTTCCCAGCTGAAATCTGACAGTTGTGTTATGCAGTGAGCACTGCTGATCCTTACTTTAGGAACATTTTGCTTATTTAAACTAATGTTGTTCTGTGCACTGATTTCAAAAAGTCCAGTTGAAGACAGCTCTTTCCATTTTGCATTACATAGTAATTTATATAGTCTGTCAGTTCCTCGATTGTCGCTATATTTTCCAGTAAACTGAGCAATATGGACTTTACTTCTGAAACTTCTCTGCTGCTTTTGACCCAAGTCATTCCTCCCACTCAGTCTGGTAACCCCAGACATAAAGTTAAGGCTGTCTAATGGCGATAAGTTAGTGAAAGAGAATGCATGACAATCTTCCAGAAATAAAATTAAGAATCGTTTGGGGCTGGGGAAATGTGACAGAAGTTGGTAACGTTTGGATAGACTGCATTGTTTGAAAAACTGAGTGAAGCATAGTAAACCAGTTGAAAGTGCTTAGTAGTAGTTGTAATCCAAAGCTAGATTTTTTTACTGTGTGCGGTGTGAGCATTTTTGCACAAGCAGTTACCTATTTTCAGGATACTTTTGGCTGACGATGCTGAAATGTAGAAGCACACTTTGTGTCCTGCTTCAAATATGAAATAACGGAGACCAAATATGAGGGAAGAGTTGAACTTCTTGTAGATGCCGTCATCTTTTTATCCATTGATATAAATTATTATCATCCTTTTTGTACTTAAGTGAAATGTGAGAAAATAAGCTACATAATAATGTCTTAAAGTAAGCTCCTGGAAATGAGAGGTTATAGGATAATTCAAAATGAGGCATGTATTTTATAAATTTATGTCTTGAAACATCCGTTAAATAAAAAGTTAACTAATGCAATACAGCTTAGGGTCCTTAGGAAGAAAGTGTTTTGAAGGGGGGAGAATATGAAGATTTTCCATTAATTCAGGCCATATTTTATTATTAAATTCTGGGGCATGTAATATTTGTAGAAGAGACCTCATCATATTCTAATCACTTCTCTTGTTCTCTTACATTTATTCTTAAGTCTTTTGCAGTGGAAACATCTGCTGCCAAGAGTCCACTTAGCTTGTGACAGTTGTGCTTTTCAAGGTACACAAAAGAAAGCAAATAAACTTTAATCTGGACAGAAAGAAAATCTTGGTCACAGAAACAGCTTATTGCTTAGTTCTAGAACATCAGAAAGTTTCTTGATCACTTCCTTTGACAAAACTGTAGTGTGTAGATGGGCTGCCCAATGTAGTGTCTTGGAATCAGACATTCAGGTCACTGACACAAAGCACTGTACTCTAAGCTGTCCTGGTGCGTGATGTCATGGACAGAAGGGAGATAGGATCCCACATCTGCATTCATGTCTTTGTCTCCCCCAAAAATGCTAGATTTAGGTTGTGGAAGACATACTGTCTGGACTGTTTTTCCCCACTGGAGCAGAAGGGACATCTTTAGGTCTCCCCTTGTTCTGAAAGAAACTGCTTCTGAGATGATCAGAAGTTTAATAGCCTCTGACAGGCCTGTTCTTACACACTTTTTCTTTGAATGTTTATTTCTCATCTCTGCTTACAATTCCTGAGTTCATTTTTAGTTCTCATTCTTTTGTATTCTGTACCATCCCTGATAATGTGCTTCTCAATCTGCTATAATGTTTCCTGATGTTGTGTTTTTGTGTTTTCCAGACTAAACATAAATAATGAATATTCCATGATTCTGCTGTTTTCTGCCCTACAGACACTACTTCCATTTAGCACTTTGCAGATGATAAACACTCATGTCAGATTACAGTACCAGTCAGTGGGAGCTATGGTACAGGTCCTTGCTAGTTGGTTATGAAATAATATGGATAGTGTAAATATGTTTCTTCTTTTCATACTGTCATCTTACAGATCTATTTGTCTCTTAGTTTAGGTAAAACTTTTCAGAGGAAGCTTTTGGCTTCTGTTCATAGCATCTCCTCCTCTGAGAAGGCAATTTGTAATGTAGCACCTATGTGCTACCTACCTGAACAGCAAAGATAAAATTCAATACAGTAACAATAATTTCCAGATTAGGTAAGAAGTACTGCAGTTTTTCGTAGAAAATATACAGAATGAAAAGCATTAAAAATTTGTCATGAAAAGCATGTGCTGCTACATACATGAGTGTAGGCGTGTGAAGTGTCATACTGGTTATGAGAGTTGTCAATTGAGTATTTTACACTTGCTGATTTGAATATTGGTTTGTGGTTTTTGAAGAGGTTACAAATTCAGGGTAAAAACAGTCAGTCCAATGTGACTGACAGGTTCTTGATTAATGAAGCCTAGGACTGAAATTTCAAAAAAGGGTGGATCTGCTATTGCCAGAATGGATGTGGCTGAATTTTACAGGATGGATGGAAGGATGCTTTTCTGTTCCTCTTGCTTAAGATAACTGTGAAAATAGTACTATTAATATGTATTGGAAATGCAGTAAGATTTTAATAGAAGCATATGCAGCTTCTCCCGTCTGTGAGCTGCCAACCCCCCTTGGGAAAGCTTCTACCTTTGTCTGACATCTTGTTTAGCACTGATAACACTAGAGAGTCCGATTAAAGTATTTCAAGAAGACATCCTCATACAGGACTGCATTGATTGTCTACTAATGTATATTGAATTTTAGCTAAATACAGCCTCGGGTGCTGTGCTGGAAAGCAAAAAAGCTTGCTGTCCGAGCTCTTAATTCCTTTTATATTGATTTGGCTACTAATGATATAACCTTCTACTCTAATTAACTGACATCTGCATTAGACTGAACAAGAGCCTTCTGCTTGAAGCAGTCCACTTGTTTGTGTTATGAAATGTGTCCTTCTTTTATGTTTGATTTTGTCCAGATTAGTTCATTCTGTGCAAAATAGATCATCTAAGCAATGACTTTACTTTTAAATAACTTGTTAAGCAAGTTTGTCTTTCTGCTGTCGACATTCCTACCCTTGTGCCCAGAGCTTATGTTGCCTATGTGTCTGGCCAGGGCTAGTTTACTGACTGGATGCCTTTCTAATCCTTCTTAATGGATTATTTGTCCCCTTTACTGATTTGAAGCCAGGTGAAAATTCAAAAAAAGGTGGAGTATGAAGACCTGAAGATGAGTGAGTCATTTTCTGTCTATGATGGCATGAAACATTCATCAGATGTAAATGACATTTAGCTAAAGTTGAACAAATATATTGGAAGATATTTGAAGTTACATGGGATTTTGATTTAGGAAAGAAGTACAGTAGTGTACTAAAATCACTATGCAAGCATAGTGTAGCAATTGCAATATATGCTTGGCTGATACTGGACAGACAATGTACTGAATTCTGAAGCCAGCTTGCAGTAGTGCCCAGCACAAGAGGACTGAGGGACTTGGGGGGAAGAGGCAGTTCAGTGGAGAGCTGATGCAGTCACCAGCTGTAAGCCCAGCCTCTCTGCTGGGAATGACAACATTTGGGTAGAAATAACTCTGAAGCCTAAAATGAGCACAACACAGAGCAACTGATTCAAACCCACACTTCAGTTTGTGTTTGCTCCCAGGGTGCTTACTCTGTAATTCATACGTGGAGGGAGGGATCTTTTCATCCCTCTCCCCTCCCTCATGCAGCTGGTCTTATTCAAGAGCTGAGAACAGGAGGATACAATAAAGGTATTTCATTGGCAAAGGGGATTTTCTATTCCTTTTGGAAGCTTTGCCTCTTCTGCTAGGAAAGTCATCTGACATGTAAGAGAGTCTTGGCACATTAAAGGCGCTTTGCTTGATGCTGCTTCTACTTAAGTGGAGTTTGTTTCTGAGGAATCTCAAAGGTCAGCCATAACTTGTTGCAGACGGTTTTGTAATCCTTGGCAGGACGTGTTCCCTAGTTGGTTAGGTTCTGTGACAGCAGGATGTGATATGATTGAACGTAGTTTTAAACATTGTGTTTGTTTATGACATATCAGATTATCTAAGATTCATTCATCTCAAAAGTAGAACTGAATTCCATCACCAAGTATGCAGACCGTTTGTACCTGAATCTGTGTCGTTGCTGATTGAGAACTTTATCAGAACTGAAACGTATTAGATGTTAAAACAGTGTGCTGGATTAAGTCTTGGAAATGCTATGTCTTAACTCAAGTGAAAGGCTTCTGAATCTAAAAATACATGCTTAAAAATCTGCATTGAAACACAGGCTTAGGTAGATAACTGAGTAATGCTGTGCTATCATGAATTATTACAGGATTTCTGATGAGATCTGCTAACTAGCTGAGAACTGTGCCTGATATACCAGGTGGAAAAGTTAACCTGGTGATGCCTGAGAACAGAGGCTAATCTTGAGCTTCTAGTGTTAGCATTGCAGTCCTGTAAGAGGGAATCCATGTCCTATGCGATATGAATGCAGCAGAGACGTTAGTGACAACATTCTAGTAAGTCCCTGCGTAACAAGTCATAATCTCTCTGACTCAGGGCCTTTCTTTGTTTAAAATGAGTATAAAACTTGCATCTGCACCGTGATTTGCAGTTCTTTTTAGAAACATGCATACTGAGAATTAAGCGTTCAGCTCACTAAGAAGGTGCTTCTGATGTGATACCACTGGAACTCCAAGCTGGATGTAGAATAGCAACAGGTCATGTAGTATATTTGAGGACCTAAACTATTTGTGCAATAAAGACTTTGTACAAGATTGGATTGAAGATGAGAAATCTCTTAATAGGTTCTGCAAGAACTTTCAGAAAATATCCACATTTTTTGTGATTTGAAATTATGGGAGTGAAAGCCAAAGAGCTTCAAACTGGAAGAATTAGCTACTAATCTTACATTTCTACGAAAAGGCTGAGCAATTTCTGTTTTACAGCCCTGAAGACATAATGGAGCCCTGGGGATTTCAGACACAGCAAGCTCTGAGAGCTGCCAGCACTTAGCAAAATTGACTTCAGTTTACTGCCCCCCCGCCCCCCCAAAAAAAGGCAAATGAGAAAGAAAAAAGCTGTTTGGGAGGCTGCTGGACAAGTAACTGTATAAATGGTTAAAGACATTTTAGCTCCTAGAAGAGGGTCTCAGTGACCTGTAATGTCAGTATGTAATGGGCAAGCATAAAGGGAAGGAAACGTAATTTAAGTGTGAGAATGGGGGGAAAACAAAAAGTGAAAAGGAGGAGAGTAGAAAAAGTAAGTGCAGTGACACTTTGCTTACCCTTTATTAAAACATTTCCTTAACACAGTGTACATGAATCTGCGAGCACAATGCTGAATGGAGACTATGGCATTAATAGGAGTTAAGAGAACAGAATTATGCTGTGTGCATGATCAGTAATATTTACACGCTCTGCTTCAGGGAAACATTTATCCATATTCAGACTCACCTTCCAGGGACTTTTGAGTCGTTTTCCTGAAGTCCTAGGTAAAAGGAAGCAGTGAATTATAACTGATCCCCCACAGTTCTTAACTACATAGCCTTTTTTGAATAGCCCTGGGAAAAATCTCAGATAGGTGACTCTAAACTACCATGTAGGTTTGAAGTCCTCTTGGTTTGTCATAGTGTCATTTTCACAGGAGTAAATACGTTGTATTATGTTCAGCTTATGACCTTTGAATGCTAGATGTTTTAATAAGTGGGGGCACAAGGGAGATAATTACCTTTTTGGTAGTTCCACAAAAATGCCCAATATTATAAGAACAAAACCAGAAAAATTAAAATGGAACAAACATTGAGAAAAACAGTTCTGAAAACACTGTTTGTTCTGTTTGGAGATTTAAGAATGCAAGGAACCTTCTGTGCTACCAAATCTGATCTCCTGTTGTCGCAGTCAGAACCTCATACATGTAATTTATCACATACTTGTTTTTCTGAGGGTAAATGTACTGCTATTGGTATGTCTCACAATAACTCAGTAAATCTTTTTATTTCAGTGGGACTTAAATTAGTTACTTGTGGATACCAAGGGAATTTATCTGCCACAGCAACTCCAGTGTTATAAAACAACCTGCAGCTTTCTCTAGATAAATATGCCATTGTCGATCAACAAATTTTAATTTTGGCTCTCTGTATGTGTTGCCATGCATATTCCTCCATGACCAAATGCCAAAAAGTTAGGAGTAGGAATAAATATGGTTTCGAACAAGAAGCAGTTGGAAAACACTTCTGTTTTCTTTATCTGTGTAGTATACTGGAAGGAGTACACTGGAGGGAATATGCTAACATCTCTAACTTAGTTTTTAATGTGAATGTGAATAATCTTGAGGTTTAGTGTGGAATGCAAGATGACTGTGGTGGGAGAAAGAAAGCAGAAGCCTGGAGCAGCAGTTCAGTATTAAAGTGTTAGGGCTTGTACCTTCTTCAAGGGGATGTACAGATATACAGAGTATATATATGAGCGTTGTATAACAAAGGTGGAATTAAAAAAAATTAGGTAAATAGTGCCAGCTGCTCTAACCCTTTATTGCTTTTCTAGGATTTTGTTTTTTATGTTGCTCAGAGGTTGCTGAGATATAATTCAATTCAAGACTAATTTACTAATTAATTATAATTCAGTCAGATAATCAATACAACATTTTTCGGTCTTCTTTCTATGAGCAGAGATAACTGTAATCTTTTCCTGCACTCTCATGAAGCTCATTAGTAATTGCTGTTTTAAATTCCTTCTAGAGGCTCCAACCTACGTCTCTCAGCTCTTCAAACACCTAGGTGTATGGACTTGGTAAAACAAAGTCAAAGATGATTATCTGTATCAGGATAAGTTCTTTGAATGAGCTTAATAAAATTTGTCATGCAATGGGGAGAGGGGAACAGCTGCCAAAGGTCATGCCTTTCAGGAAAACAGGTGGGACCAGTAAGAAGAAAATATGAGCCAAAAATCACACAGAATTATCATCTACTAGCTTAATGGCTGCCTTGTTCTGCCCAAAGGTAAGAGCTAGCTATCAGCACCATTTATCAGGTACACCATTTTAGTATAAACTTGTTTAAAACCGAGTAGAGCCCCTTTTTCATCTTAATTAGACAATAACTCATTGATTCCAAGTGGGCCTTCATTTTCTAATTATTTAGTACATAATATAATGTCATTAAACATCTTTGAGTGGACAAGATTGCTCTAAAAGCTTTAGCTCCAGAGCTCCAATATTAGGCTTTTGGCAATCATCCCTGTGTGTGAAAAGCAGTCAGTTTGTTTACCAGGAATTTAGATTCGCATTACTGGGGGAATTAGCAGTGAGCTATTAGTCTGATACAAGCACTTAACAATAGCTGATCATCTCCTCCTAGCTTGCAGATAATGGAGGTGATCAGCTGTAAATGGAAAGCATGTAGGGCTATTTTCATGAAGGCACTTCGAGAAAGTGCTGTATCCCCTGACCTCTGCTAACCCTACGGTTTGCAAGAAATCCAAACACCAAGTCACTTCCTGGAGTAGAGCTAATCAACCATAAGAAGAGCTTCCATTAGAGGCAAAACCAAGCTCAAACAGCCTTCTCTCGTCAGAAAAAAGGTTCAGCCACAAAGTCCCTGAGGTAGGGGTGATTAGCCCCTGATCATATTTACCAGTACACATTCTGATGGAGGAAGCAACTGTAGAGCAGCAGCTGGTTCTCATTCCATAGCAGTACTGAATGACTGTATCACACTTAATATTACTTGTTGGCTTCCTGTTTCGCTGATCAGAATGGCCTGGATTGAAAAGGCCCACAATGCTCATCCAGTTCCAACCCCCTGCTATGTGCAGGGTCGCCAGCCACCAGACCAGGCTGCCCAGAGCCACATCCAGCCTGGCCTTGAATGCCTGCAGGGATGAGGCATCCACACCTCCTTGGGCAACCTGTTCAGTGCGTCACCATCCTCTGGGTGAAACTTCCTCCTAATATCCAACCTAAACCTCCCCTGTCCCAGTTTAAAACCACTCCACCTTGTCCTATCATCATCCACCCTCATAAACAGCTGTTCCCCCTCCCGTTTGTACGTTCCCTTTAAGTACTGGAAGGCCACAATGAGGTCTCCCCAGAGCCTTCTCCAAGCTAAACAAGCCCAGTTCCCTCAACCTTTCCTCATAGGAGAGGTGCTCCAGCCCTCTGATAATCTTAGTGGCCCTCCTCTGGACCCGTCCCAAGAGCTCTACAGGTAATGTTACCTTCCATTTTAGCAAAGTGACTTTTTATGATGTATTAAGATACCTTTGCTCTTTGTGGCTGCTGAACCTGTAGTGTTGTCTTGTAAATGTGAAGTTGTCATATGCTGTCAGCAGGTTTTGAGAGAGATGCCAGGGTTATGCAGCCAAGCATTACATTTTGAAGTAAAACTTAGTTTTTCTCATATCTGTGATACAGGTTGTGTCCCTTTTAAAAAGAACACCATAGCCACTTCATCCTTCCTGAAACATAAGCATTTGCTGTGGGAAGCGGGAATGATTTTGATGAGGTAAGGCCATGGTAGTTTGGGGATTGGGAATTCAAGGTTTATTTCTTGCATCACCCTGCTTGTGACTTTTGGTAGGAAATGTCTATCAGTTCTCTCACTTGTCAGATAGGATCAACTCATAGTGGCTGAGCTCACTGCTGGAAAAGAGCTATGTTAATGCTCTCAGTAAATGCTATGGTAGACCATGTTAAGAAATCTAAAGTTGTGTCAGATTTCTACATGCCATGTCTGAAATCTGACAGTGATTTCTGTATAAGTTGCTGTTGACATTACTTTGTAAGAGATTTCTTTCCCAGAATGCCTCCATCAGGAGGACACAAACACTGCAGCTTCTACTAAATGCACAGGAAGGTGGAAGACTTCTAAAATTGCAAGATAAATTTTATTAGCGACTCTTGGTATTATTTTACGCACTTAAAAATATTTCACATTACAACAAGTAGAGGTTTCTTCCTTTTGTATGCTTGCTGAGATGTCAACATTAAGACTGTCAGAACAGAGCATTTCTATTATGTTATTTTTGTATTTAGAGCAGAGGTGTTTGCAGGATGTTGTCTTCCAGTTTCTAGTGAATAAACACTGAGGTTTTTATGTTTTATTCTTGTATTTGTAAATTGCCTTGCAGTACAGATAGTAGGAAGTGTTCTGAAAGGGCTGCAGTGCTAGCAGAACTGGACAGTTACTGACATGACATTTTTAGTAGTAGTTGTGCATGCATGTATGCTGTGACATTGAGCAGCTCTGGTATCTGGAGGTTAGAAGCTACATAAATCTAAATGAAAATGGATTTGTGTACACATCCGAGCGAGTACCTACAAGTGCAGGTGTATTTAGAGGTGATTTTTGATTCCAGTTATTGACGAACAATTGTAAGAGGCAGCTGTCTATATAAAAGTGCATATGAATGTGGAAAAGGGACATTTGAAGAAAATGTTGTTCTGTTTCATTTCTGTCTATAGCAGGATTTTGTCGGACTGTAAAGCATTTTCCTGTGTAATCCAGGACGTGACTAGAGGCTGCAGTTGCCACCAACAATTTTCTTAGTAGGGGCAAGGGGACTAGAAGTCCACAGTGTGATGAATATGAACAACAAAATAATAATAGCTTTTCCCATATCAGCCTGACTTAGAGTACCAAAGTGCAGAAAGAGGAAAGCTCACAATGCAGATGAATAGAAGATGGACACTGCTCGTGGAAAGCTATTTCATCTTTCTTATAAATGTTCACGCTGATTTGTGGAATATTGTAAAGAACATTCTCCTTTTCCCTTTCACTAACAAGTAATCTCTGGAGATGACAGAACACACTCTACAGTTCCAGCCCCACCATATGGAGGATGGCCAAATGTAGATCTCAGAGTCCTATAATAACACAGTCTGTTTTCATTAGAGAGGTAGCAAACATGGAAACAATGCTGTCTCTTCAATCACATAGCCATGTTTCAGTCGATGGTGAGTGTATGGGAACTGTTGAATCACGGCCTGAACCACTGATTGATCACCTGAGGGGAGTGTTGAGTCAGCCCTGGGAGCACAGGTGAAGGCCATTCAGTTGAGTGAATGGAAGGCGTGGAGCCTGGCTGCACCTCTCCTAGACCCCATTTAAGGGCTGACTGCCACTGAGGAAGGATTCCTTTCTGGAGTGGCTCCTTTTTGGAGTTTTTCTGCAAGCCTACAACACAGGTGAGTATTTTTGTTTATTTTCAACTATCCCTTTGTACTGTGATAATCTTTCTAGCCAAACCACAATGCTCTGTATATTTATTGATTGTACAGGGGGAAATACCAGCATTCTGACTCCTCTGAGTTAAGACTATAGAATCACTAAGGTTGGAGAAGACCTCCAAGATTACCTAGGCTAACCATCCACCCACCTCCAATACTTCCCCTCTAAACCACATCCCTCAGTACAACATCTAAACCTTTCTTGAATACCTCCAGGGACGGAGACTCAACCACCTCCCTGGGCAGCCCATTCCAGCAGCTGACTGCCCCTTCAGAGAATTTTTCCTGACATCCAGCCGGAATCTCCCCTGGTGCAACTTGAGGCTATTCCCTCTAGTCTTATCGCCAGTTATGTGGGAGAAGAGGCTGATTCCCCACCTCACCACAACCTCCTCTTGGATAGTTGTAGAGAACTAAAGGTCACTCCTAAGCCTCCTCTTCTCTCAAGATGACATGATTCTTGTTCCTTTTGCATGGCAATGCGGTGTTGCTCTTCTGTGCATCAGAGGAACAGCTTCTATTCCATACGATCATTTCCCTGCCCTACCTGCCCAAGGAGATGAGCGAAGGCTAGAATTTGAAATGGCAATATTATCACTGCAGAGAAGGACAGCTACAGGTGCACTGAGATACGTGCAGCAATGGAAGATTTTCTAGTAAGAAGGGTTTGACAGTGACTGGGAACCAAAACATATTACCTAGTTGGTACCTTCATGAGGTACAGATAAAACACAGGGTAAAAAGAAATAGCCAGTTGTTCTGCATCTATTCTGGAGCATAATATTGCTCAGCTGTGCATAATATTGTCCAGATCTGTTGCTTTTCATAGAATAAACAAGAGGCATTATACATGTGTATGGAGAAGCTGCGTCAAACTGAGTTTCTAGCTATCCTCAAAGTGTGGGTTGGCTGATGAGGCACCTCTTGCACGCAATTGATTGTGGACTGTTAACCTATGCTCAGAAATCAATATTCACTTAACACCACATTCTAACAGGCCAACGTAGCATAAAATAACAGCAGTTACATAGTGCACACGTTTACATTCAGAATAAACAGATTATGAAATAGAACTTGGCAGAGGAGGAGGCTGGCAGGAGGTGAAATGGGAAAATGCCAACTTCAGTGTGTGGAGAGGTACAAGCTAGTTCCAGTTCCTGGAGGCTTTTGCAACTGGATGACCCAGGGGATCTGTGGTGAACAGAGCATCACCTTCCCTAGGCATCTCTAAAAACATCTCTTTGGCCTGAGGTCTAGTAAGGTCATCTTTGGCTAGGTAAATTTACTAGGGTTGAGTACAGGAATCCCTACTAATCCACAAAACACAAGTTGGTTGCTATCCATGATAAAGGATAATATATATAGTTACAAGGGGCAAAACAGAAAGGAGCAAGAATATAAACTGGAGTACAGTGTCTTCAAACTGGAATGGTATTTTTCATATATTTAAAAGAATGAATTGAAAAAAATATATAAGGGGACTGAAAGTAGTTGAGAACTGGTGTTTTACAGGGATTTTATGTTCATGCTAATTTAGCTTTACTTGTAACCACCCTGCAGCGAGGGCTCTTAATCTTCACCGTAGAATCACCAATGTTGGGAAAGACCTCCAATATAATCTAGGCCAACCGTCCACCCACCTCCAATATTTCCCCACTAAACCTGTCCCTTAGTACAACATCTAAACCTTTCTTGAACACCTCCAGGGATGGTGACTCAACCACCTCCCTGGACAGCCCATTCCAGCAGCTGACCACTCTTTTGGAGAAGAAATTTTTCCTAATATCTAACCTGAGCCTCCCCTGGTGCAACTGGAGGCCATTCCCTCTAGTTCCATCACTACTTACGCAGGAGAAGAGGCTGACCCTCACCTTGCCACAACCTCCTTTCAGGTAGTTGTAGGGGGTGATAAGATTTCCTGAGCCTCCTCTTTCCCAGACTGAACAATCCAAGTTCCCTCAGCTGCTCCTCATAAGGCTTGTGCTTCAGACCTTTCACCAGCTTTGCTGCCCTCCTTTGGATACACTCCAAGGCCTTGATGTCTTTCTTGTAGTAAGGGGCCAAAAACTGAACACAGTATCTGAGATGCAGCCTCACCAGAGCTGAATACAGGGCATATCGCTTCTCTGCTCCTGCTGGCAATGCTATTTCTTATACTAGCCAGGATGCCATTGCTCTTCTTGGCTGCCTGGGCACGCTGCTGGCTTGTGTTTAGCCAAGCATCAATCAACACCCCCAGGTCCATTTCTTCCAGGCAGTCTTCCAGCCACTCTGCCCCAGGCCTGTAGTGTTACCTGGGGTTGTTGTGGCCAAAGCGCAGGACCTGACACTTAAGGATGGTACTCTATGCCTAAGGAAGAGCTCAAACAGGTAGGGTGGTAGGAAACAGTGTCACGTGCATCCCTCTAGTTAGAAACCTAACCCCACACAAGTTCTGACAGAATGCAGACTTGTTTTTAAATACTGTGGCTGAATATTAGCCTGACTGTCACTCAAAATGCTAAATGTGGCAGAAGCAATGGTGAGCACCAAATCTGCATCTCTCAGTGCAGACTGGAAGAAAGAGGGGTGCAAGTCAGGGAGAGGCTTTCAGTGACTGCAGTTACAGGTTAAGGCTGTTCCCTTCCTCTTTTACAGAGGCTTTTTGTTTCTTGAGGGTAAATCAGTAACAGGAGGTGCCTGGATATGGGATAAGATTAATAATATGGGAAGGAAAGATGTCACTTATGCCAAGTTAAAGTGGGCTCAGCAGCAGGGGAAGGAATAGAGACAGAGATGGCCAAGAAACAGCAGCTCCAGAATATACAGAGGAGGCCATAGGCAAAATGCTGTGTTCAGAGGTGTCTTGCTGCGTCTTCACTTCAGCCACCTAAGAAATGAAAAGGAGGAATGAATCCCAGTTAGTCCTGTTTGTGCTCAAACACCAATAGCAGAAGGGCCTCAAGCTCTGGACACTGATATGGATATGACACTGTAGAAAACTTCTGCAGCCAGGCAGCATGGTCTCCAATTTCTGCTTGTCTGTGGAAGGAATATCTTGAGTCAAAGCAGTCTATGTTTCTACATGCACATGGCATCCCTCACTTTGATGTCCAAAATAATACATTTCTAGATTACAGGGTTTTTGAACTACTGTCTCTAGGCCATTTGACCTGACACTGGAGGCAACAAAACAATGCATACCTGGGACACTTCCGAAGCAAGAGATGTGCTGGCACTGTCTCCTTGGAAACTTAGAGAAGATGAATAATATAAGTCTTTCTGTCTTTCCAGACCTGTCAGCTTCTGGTGCATTTGAGACCAAATAGCATTTTCTGCAAACAGAAGCAAAGTGAGAGTCTTATTGTGCTTTTCTTGTAGTCTGTAGTATCTCAGGTGGGATGTTCAGGCTGTAGGTGTATCTGTAGTGCTGCACATAAGGCTTTTCAGTACAGCAGTAGGTAGATTTAAATATTAATCTTTTATCTAAAGATGGTAGTTTATTTGTTTGATATACTTCAGAACCTTTTACAAAACATAAAATATTTAAATCTTATTAAGGTCTGTTGCTAATACACTAGGGAGATAAAAGAAATACCAGCTTAGGATTATATACATCATAGAATATCCCAAGTTGGGAGGGACCCACAAGGACCATCAAGTCTGCCTCCTGGCTCCACATAGGAAATACCTGGACATAACCTGATTTTTGGAATTGCTATGCTGCTGAATCTACTGACAAGGACTGTGTCAGGAGCTATTCATCTTGGCAAAATAAGGGCCAAAGACAAGCACAGGATGATCAGAAGTCTGAAGCACCTCTCCTATGAAGATGGGCTGATGGACCTTGGCTTGTTCAGTCTGGAGAAGAGAAGGCTCCAGGGAGACCTCATTACAGCCTTCCAGTACTTAAAGGAGATTATAATCAGGAAGAAAAACAACTTTTTAGACAGGTAGATAGTGATAGGACAAGAGGAAATGGTTTTAAACTCAAGGAGGGCAGATTTAGATTAGATGCTGGGGAAGTTTTTTACTGAGAGGGTGGTGAGGTGCTGGAACAGGCTGCCCAGAGAGGTTGTGGATGTCCCACCCCTGGACACATTCAAGGCCAGGTTGGATGGGGCCCTGGGCAACTTGATCTAGCGACTGGCAACCCTGCCCGCAGCAGATGATCTTTGAGGTCCCTTCCAACCCAAGCAGCTCTATGATTCTATGAAAGGACTGAGAGTGGAAACCAAAACACCATAATCCTAGTGCATGGATGTGACTACTCAACAACCTATGGATACAGCATGTCTGACCTCCCCACAGTGTTGCTTTTTTGCAACCCCTTCATTTGAATGCTGTTTGTGGATAGCTTCATAGTGTTTGAGATGAACAGAAGTGTTGGTAAAAGATACAGAAACACTTCCAAAAGCAGATCCATGCTAGTCTTGTAGGTTGGTTATGAGATCATGGAAATGCTGCAGAAGACAGAAGTATATACTAGAGCAATGCAGGGTAGGATCTTGAAATCAACAGGTTTTGAACTTCCCTGTGCTGAGTTGCTTCCCCATTTCTGTGACATATTGCTTACCAAGGCATTTGTTGCTCCCAAACATGCCAAGTATCTGGTCACACTTCTCCTTCTGGTTGCCGCTGCTTTCACAAGTACACCACAGGGAGACCTCCACGCTGGAGTTACTGATGTAGTTGGGTGTCATAGGTGTGCCTGTCCCAAGCCCCCAGAAATGGGAATCAGGATTTACTTCATCAAATGAAAGAAGCATGATGAGTCCCCTTATCCTAAGGGCAACACTGCCCTGGAGGCAACAGCCTTCCATTACTCAGAAGTCACCTTGCAGAGCCTCTGCAAGGTGACCCATGTGTGGTGAACATATGTGCAGTCTGCTGCCCTGTGAGAAAGGGTGGAGATTGCTACCCCTGACTCAGTCAATAATATGATGATGCACACTGATAATCGAACTTTGTGCAAACGTTAGATTGCAGGATGTGAAGCATCTGCAGAGATTCAATGGCAGTACTGGCGCATGGCTCTCCTAACTCTCATGTAGCTGGCAGCACTCCGTGGCCAAATGCTTTTTTTGCCAAACAAGTGCTGCACACTTGTAGTGTGCCATTCAGAGCACTGAGCTTATTTGGCTTGAAAACAGCAAAGACATCTGGAAAACCAGAAGATATAGTCTAGAATTACAGCTTCTGAGATACTACTGCATTTTGTAGCTCCTTTGAGCCACTCTGAAAAAGTAAAAGCAATTTGGCAGTGAATACCTGTAGCTAAAGACAACCTTCCATTCAACAGCTGGTAGTGCCTTGTGTAACTGTTGTTCTGACTGGCTCTGAGAAAATAGTGCATACACAGTGTTAAACCAGCATGAGTCTAAACATCAAGCAACAAGGGAATGTCAGCTTTAACAATGATCTTACAACTGGATTCTGCTGTGACTGTGATGCAGCTCCAGCAGCAGGAATAACTTAATCCATACAAGCTGAGAGACTCAGCAGAAGGGTATTTAGAGCACTTTGCATCAGCTGGTGATGCAAACAAAAATGCAAGAATCCCAGGCAAGTGCTGCTGCTTTGCCAGCAGAGGATGGGACAAAGCAGAGTGATAAATGCCACGAAGGAGCTCTCTTTGTGCTGCATTTACCGCAGAAACAAGTGGAAGAACTAGCATCCATTAGGCTAAGGCATGTTCATTGGCATGCTGAGCACTATTACCTGCAGCAAAGCAAGACAGACCCTCTCAGCATAACAATGTGGCTACTAGTTTGTTGCCTGAAGGTAACCCTGTATGTTCCTGTGGGCATCACTTACCAATCATCCCCATGTAAGCCTGCAGGCATGCAGCATGGTTGTGCTGAGAGCAACCATCTGGGGACATATCTGCAGGTTGGCAGTTTTGTTGGAAATCAGCCAGTCGGGATCTGTAGGAATGAAAATGAGACTATCAGTGTCTCTCACTCTCTTCTGGTGGCTGGTGCCTACTGCTGCCAGACCTACTTGCAGATACGGTCTTCCAAGCAGGAGTCCAGAAGCCAAAGGCAATTGGGTTTGGTGCTATACTGAAAGGAACAATCGGGAACAATAGTTTTCCGGCGTCGTTCTCCACAGAGTTCATCCTGACATGGACAGAATAGGATCCTTCTAGTGAAATCCTCAGGGACTTTCTCAAAGAAATTTCTTAGCCCTCGATGGCATTTGCGACGGTCACACATGTCCTCACTTCCTGCCCCTCTGGTGCAGATTGAGGCATAGTCTGTGCGCAGCCGAACACACTTCTTGCTCAGATTACAGACGTGAGTTGCTTTCAGGCATGGGTTTGTTGCATCTCCTGCTAACTGAGAGCCTATGAAGCCAAAATAAATCTGTAAACAAAGAAGCAGATCTCCAGAAGAAATTTCATATAGAAATAGGAGTAGCCCTTATTTGATGGACAAATTGGGAACATCAGAATGAACGAAGTCCTGCTATGTGCTTGTAGTAAGACATTACAGAGATGCTAGTTATAAAATCACGTATTTTATTGGTTCATGTTAGGATGTTTTTTTTCAGAGAATACATCGTGTTATTCCCTCTTTCATGGGCCTGGGTCTGTAACTGTATTTACATTTAGAGTGCAAATACAGGCAAGTATCCAGAGCAGGCATTCATCTGATTAAAAGGACAATCACCTCAAATCATTATTATTAATAATTTTTAGCCCCTCAACAGGTAAGAAAGGTAAAGAATTGTATCATGTACTTGTTACAAACTATTACCTGATACTAGAGCTGCCAGTTCGTTATAATCTGTTTTCCAGTGCTCTTCAATTGCTGGATTCTCATAGGGAGAGGTTTCCAAATTGAAATAACCTGGGCAAGACACAAGGTGTTTTATGCAATGAGAGACATGCCAGCTTTTTTTTTTCTTTTTTTTTCCTTATTCACGTTTCTTCAGGCCGGAGTTCAGAGGTGCTCTGTCCTGTTGAAAGCCAAATGCCCAGAAGGGTTCTGCTGGAGATGCAAAGGTGTTATTGTGTAGCAACAGCATTACATTTTGTCATTAGATTTCCTCTGGCTGGAATTTGGCCTATGTTGAAATCAGCATTTTTTCAGCCTCAGTGCTAAGGAGTTGTGCAGGACAGGTAGTTCCTGGTGGCAGGCTGTTAGAAGCATCCCACTAAAGCTGGAGAGAAGCAAAATGCTGCTCAGGGATGCCATTACAGTATGTGATAAACTCATATCCGTTTTTAGTGACAGACAGTGTAAACATTTTGAGGTGATTTTCACACAACTACAGTTAAGTAATTGTCTCAAAGTTGCTATCTTTGTTAGTCAGGATCCCTGGTGTATTTGAGGGGCAAATCTCAGACCAGATTGGTTTTCCATGCATATCATACAGAGCAGTAATGACCAGGAGACCAAAGGGGTACCTTCAGTACTGGGAAGCAGCTTTTCAGCACTGCTTTCAGGTGGGGGGGGGGCAGTGTTAAGCCTTACTAGTGCCTTCTAAATTTATTTTATCTCACCATCTGTCATGCTGGAGTGAACGGTCCAGAAAATGCGCAGGCAATGCTCCTGTCTCTTCATGCGCCGATGGCACTTGCAGTGCAGTAAAGAGCTGTTCCCGAGGTACAGCTCTGCATTCAGGCATCTGACCCTGCTATCATGATCCAGCGTGACAAAGCGCGTCTTAGCGAGGTCACAGTTTTCCAGAGTCCTGTAGGTGGCATTGCAGAGGGAGTCTAAGAGGCACAGCTGTTCTGCTACTATGCAATCACTCCGTGGCAGAGCCAGGAAGTCTCCTGGTAGAGAAGGGAAAAGATTGTTAGGATTTCAGTCATGATGAATGCCACACAAACACCCTGTCACTGTTTTGTAGGCATCTTCAGGAAGAACTCAAGGGGCAGAACTGGTGGGGGTCCTTCATATTGGAGCAGTATGAGCAGTATGGAGCAAGACCTCTCTCAGTTTACAAACAAAAGCATGAGTATTAGCGTGTGAAAGAGAGAACAAAAGATTAATGATAAATCTCCAACATGATTTTGTTTAAAAACATTCTCCTCCCTTTTTTTTAAAGCCAGCTTTAACTCTTTCCGTTTGGCTGGGATGAGAGGTGGCTCTCTATTTTCCTAGAGCAGTACTTCCCTAAGAAAACCTTGGCTTTGCTGAGGCCTTCTCTGAAGAAGCTCTCCTATCTGGGTAATAAGAAGCTTAGTGCAATAAGCAGTACTAACACCACACTGTGTGGTGTAAGTCAGTAGTGCTGCTGTTGCTTACACAGGTCACTCTGAAAGTAATGACTCCTATTTATTTGCACTGAAACTACAACAGATACAAAGAGCACAATAACACCATTTGATAGAGAAAATTCTCAGCTACAAAACACTGTTTTTCAACACAGTCACCACCGTTAGTTGTGCATTTTCACCAGTGATGAACAAGAGCCTATTTGTTGTGCTCATAAAAGTCTGCATCAGGGAAGGTGCCCCACTACCACCACTGCTGAAACACACCACCCACTTCTTACTGTGCTGACATTCAGCAAGCATCAGTTAAAGTCAATGGGTGCGATTTTTTCTACACGGGGGAATTCAGTTCCACACCTTTGCTTCATATGTGCTTCCATGTCAGAGACCATTCGGTCAGACTGCCCCTCTACCGCCATCTGTCACATAGCAACAAAACGTAATGCACTATTGGTGGGAAGGTTCATCCACTGCTGCCATACTGCCAACATCTGCCTCTGTCATCGTGGGCCAACATCATCAAATGACTTTTGGAGCAACCCTTGTATATACTGGTCATTAAGAGATGCACTGAGAAAGCCATTTGCAAGGCATAAGAGCAACTAATTTGTTGAGCTTGGAAACTTAATAATAACAATACGTATTTTTTGCATAATAGAAGATACCTTCCATATTAAACACCAGTAGCTTGATGTGGAAGTGCTGATGTGCCATCAGTTCCAATCAGTTCTATCAGAATCAAATCGCTGGGATTCCCACCCCACATGCTGGGATACAGCTTTGGCCTGCCAGCTTCCAGCTTTTCATCATCTGTGAACTCACAGTTCAAACTCTGTGTGTATTTGTGTAGCATGTGCATTAATTTTATGTATATACACTGCTGCCACCTTATGGAAGTATTAAATAATTTTAATTTAACAATACAATCTTTAGAACTCAATGACATTTTCAGCTTTTTTTTTTTTTTTTTAAGTTTATGGACTGTTCTCTCATTAGGATAATGCTAGAGGAGACATGCTGTTGTATTTCATGGATGTGTGAATTCAGTATGTAATCTGTCTTCATTTCTGTGGTATATGGATCTGTGTTTACACTGTGAGCACAGTGCATCACAGAATGGTTTGGGCTGGAAGAGGCATCAGAGATCATCTGGGTCCAACTTCTATGCCATAGGCTAAGATGCCTCCCATTAGACCAGGTTGTTCAAAGCTCCACCCAACTCAGCCTTGTAAAGACTTGCAATAAGAACTGCTAACAGAGTTTATATGTAGGCTAGTAGTAGGTTTTCTCCTTTCCAGACAAAGCTGTGCTGAACCTAGCATCTACCTTCAGTGCTGTTTGGATGCGTGATCCCACCTGTCATTCCCTTGTTCAGCAGATGCTGCAGTACTATTTCTGTCCGTCTTCACTGAGGACTAAAATAAAAAATCTCGGTGCAGCTTTTATTATCTGCTATACTCTCTTCACTGTCTGATTTGTTTCCTCACTTCCTTCACTTCTGCTGGCTTTATCTGTTTATTTGCCAAATAATTCCACTCATCTTTATAGGAGTCATGATATTGAGCAGTTGCATTTCTTTTTTAATGCCAAGCACTGACATCTCTGAGGTAGGGTCGGGTGCTTCAGAGCACTTTTGAAACTTCTGTATTTTTTGCCACTGCAACTATGAAGACTGCATGAGAGATGAATGCAAAAGAGGAATCATTTCTCCCCTCAAGCTCTTGTGACTTGGCAATACCAGAGTGCAGGAGTGCAGTGTGAGACAAACAGCTGCATCTTTGCAGGAGCTTCCTGGATTGGTCTTTGCAAACCAAGCCTCATCAGAATATCAGCCTGAAGCGATTCAGAGGGGGAGTGCGTGGAAGACGGGTTAAAAAAATCCTAACAACAGCTTTCGGCAAAGATATCTCAGGTCCCGCGTCTCCTCCAAGAGCTAGAACGGATGCTGTCTTTGTGCCCGAAAGGGATGCTGTCTTTACGCCGCGCTGAGGAATCAGCTCCTGACATCGGTCCCTCCCTGCTGCGAGCGAGAGGAGCAAACCGCCCTCCTTTACCTCCGCGAGCTTTGCCTCGAGGAAATTCAATTCCCTTCCGCAGAGCATCCAGCCAATTTGGTCACATCGACACTCGCGATCCGCAGCGCAGGTCAAAGCAGCAGCGCGCCTTTCCTGCTTTGAAATACAGTTCCTTCGCAGCGGAGCCGCTGCCGGGCAGTGGACGGGAGCCCCGAGTCCGGGACGCACCCCGAGCTCCGCACAACCCAACCTCCCGGACGGGGCACAGAGGGGTGCCGAAGCGTCGCCCCGCGCGCATTTTCTGCCGGGCGGCAGCAGCTGCTCGGGACGGGACGGCGCGGCCGCACGCAGCTTCTCGCCGCCCGCCGGGATGCTCTTCCCCGCCAAGCCCTCCCGCTCACCGCCCCGTGCTGTTCGTTACCGGCTCGGGAGAGGAGCAGCCCCAGGAGCAGGGCCAGCCACATGCTGCAGCTCGGCGCCGGCGGCCGCTCGCTCCGGGCGCAAGAGCCGCCGCTCACATCCCGGACGCTGCCCGTCGGCGTGTTGAGTGGCCGCCGCGCCGTCGAGGTGCAGACGGCGGGCACCGCCCCGCGGCACGGCCCGCCCCCACGGCCGGCGGGGTGGGAGGGGGGAGGGCGGCGAGCGGAGTGGATGCCTCGAGGGCGATGGAAGGCGCGGATGGACCCCCGCGGTGCCCGCGGTGAGGGATCGTGAGTCCCGACGAGTGAGTGTTTCAAAAAGGGCGCTTTGAAAGGCGTTACGGAAAAATTCCGTTTGTTGGTTCGGTTATTGGCTCGCGGTACGTCCTAGCACTGAGGGTAAGGCTGTGGATGCTCCTACCTTTGTAAGGAGCACGCACAGGAGTCTGCTTTGTTAAAAGAAAATGAACATTAATCGGAGGAGATGGCCTCGGAGGGAACAGATGCTGGCTAGTTCTCGAGCCGATTCCCTTGATGCTTCTTTGGTCTGCCAAAGGGATGGCGTGAGCTTTTGGCTCCTTCCCATTGGCTTTGCTGTGAAGGGTCTTATTTCAGAATCTTACCTGTTGTGGGCTTGGCTTCTGTTGAGCTTATTTCACTTTGTCCCATTGAGCAGGGCATCTCTGGGAGCCTACTCAACATTTAGGCAGCCGTGCTTCTTTTTGAACAAACCCTTCTTTTTAGTTTCCATAACAAGATCAAATTAACCAATGTGAAAAAAGTAAGTCTAACACGTACACATACATTAACATATGAAAATAAGGTGAGCTTTTGGCAGAACAGTTGTTTGTACAAGGAGAGAGACCAACTCCATCTGTCCAAAAAGCCCAACAGAAAGGGTAATAACTGTGCAAACACATTAAGCGTTCACAGTCCAAGTCAGTGCTGCTCTCCTGTTCCTGGGTTTTGAAAAAGATTTGTCCTTCTGCTTACTGCTGAGAGAGAATTGTGACCAAGTTATCCACAAACACTGGAGGCACTCACTTCTTGTTCAAGGAGAGAAAATGTTCTCACCGTTCTTAAAGCGCTCACTGAATTCTAATGGTTAGGGGAACTTAAGGCAAATGGTGGAGGGAATGCAGCCTTTCAACTTTGAGGAGAATTGTTTTCAGTCATCGTTCAGGGAGGATTGAAGAAAACCTTGGAGCAAGGAGGCTAACTTATAAAAAGATGTGAGGTTATAGTAGCCCAGGTATCCCTCAGTGCAGGAGTACAAATGCTTCAGGAGGTTTGTGGCCAATATTACTGCCTCTCAGTACAGCTGAAGATGACAACAGACACAGGAGGGGAAGCTCTGCTAGTCTGGATTGTAGTGGCAGGTATAGCTTTGTGAAGATATGAATGTAAAGGGTAATCGGGATGATAGTGATTGCCAGCCTGTGATCCTTAGTCTGTTGTTTCTATTTCACTGTTTTTGCTTCCTCTAAACAAAGACAGATTCCAGTAAACTGATATAAAGTAGCTCACAGGAGAAGGGAAACATCTTTGTACCTTGAGAAAGGAATTAATATTAATCATTAATGTCAAGTTTTGGGAAAATTCTGGTGCGTATAAACATTTTGTTAGCATGTGGGGGGAAAAAAAAAACAGGCTTCCTATTCATCTCCAAAGTGGATTCATCAAGAACCAATATGATTTCTTCTGCAACAGAATAACAACTTTTGTAGGGAAGGGAGAAAAGAAGAGCTCATTGGTACTGGGGATCTTTAGGAACAGCTTTCAGCAGGTCAGTCTAACTGGGTACAAGAGGATAGATGAGAGAATCTTTAACAGTCCTTTCCGGGCTATTTTTGTGATCTTGTGATTATAAATCTTCACCCAAATCCCACAGAAGTAATTCATTAACTGAGTTTTGAGTTATTTCTTGTAGTGGATAAAAATGGAAAGGGAAATATTTTCCCCCCATATTAAAGGCATTTGCTGGTTGCCTTGATGAGTAGCCAAGCAGAAGAACTCTTGCTTAACGTTTGATGAAGTGCTGGCCACTTCAACAGCCAGCACACCAACCTGTTTTGATGGAACCATCCCTTTCTTGACTTCTGATTGCTCATACGTTTTTGCCTGGGACCCATGACGTATAAGGTTATTTGTTTATTCTTCCCCATGTGCACATACAGAGTAGTACTTTAACCTCATTACACATCTCAGAGAGTTGGATAATTACCAGCCTCTCACGACTAGTGCTTTCATCACTCTTTCCGTTTGTAGTTTTATAGGTTAACTCTGGCCTATGGGAACCATCTACATCACTGTAATGTTTAATATCTCACAAAGCAGTCTCTCTAATTCCCTGCCAGGTCCAGGCCTTTGACCTACTTAAGCAGCTATAGAAACTGTGATCAACACTGATCTGATTTCCTCAGTATTCAGCCTCAGTTGCATATTTTATGTTATCTATTTTACTCTTTGTGGTTTCACATATGTCTCGGCTGGACTAGGGTAAGTGATGTCACCAAGTCCTGTAATGAAACAGACGTGACTGTGGAATATAGGAAGTAAATTCTTCTCAGATCTTTGTCAATATCTTATCTTGCCCAAAATGAAAGCATTAATCCTGTGCGTAGTTTAACTCCCATACAACCCTGAAACACATGCAGAAATTGGTCACCTTGTTCCTTTCCTTCTTGTCCTCATGGATTTGTTCTTAACATCTTGTCAGTGCCTCCTGCAGTGAGCACTGTTCTATTCATAGGGCTTTACCATCACTCAGGTACTTACTCTCAAACACAAGCTCTAGATAACTGCTACATATGGGATCTTGAGGGACAAATGTGCTCAAATTCATCAAGGAAGTCAATTTGCTTGTGAATTCTTTGCATTCAGGGCTGCGCAGTCTCACTCTTCATAGTCTAGAGAACATTTGCTCCCCAGCAACTGGTTGGAGGGTGTCATCTCTGCATGTGTATTTGTGATGGGCTGTTATGACAAAAGAGCTAAAGGAAACTTTCAGTAATGTCATGGTCAAGTAGGCACTCAGCTACCTCTCAACCAGAGCCAGTGTTATTATAAAAGCTGCATTCCCCTTCTTCTGAGCCCCGATCCCATGAAGATAGACTTCTGACTCCAGGAGAAAACCATTTCCTCAGCTTTTATTCTCAGAGGTAAATTATGCCCTTCCCGATGTGCATTGAGACTGAGGAGGACAGCTATATACGAGCTAATCAGGCATCAGATTTGCATTGCCCATTTCATCATTATTTCATCCTCAGGGATGTTGTGTGGTTTTGATTGTTACACTGAAAATCATCAGCCAAAGAGAGCAACTGCTTTTACAGCAGTCACAGGAACTCTCTCACTACCCTGGTACACTACAGGCAGCAAAACTAATACACGTTGTATTTCCTCTCCTCACCACCTCACCTTCCCTCTGGAATACAGCCTTACTTTGTTTCCCATTTTTGTTTCATCATTCATGAGTATGGAGGATCCTCTGGTCTTTGCAATGCAGATTACAATCCAACAGCCTCTAATGGAAAGTATTAGCACCTAACCTCATGCAGAGGACATCTCAAACCACCCCAATAGAAATAGTTTTATTTCCTGTATGCACATGAACACACAGTATCTCACCTGCTTTTTTTCTGATAAGAAATAGTAATGACTTTCCTAATATTTTGGTGGCAGCTATTAGAATAAATGGATTAGCATAAAATGAACTCTGTAAAAATAAATCTTAGTGCCTACAACTTCATAGAAAAAAAGACATTACTGAAGTTAGTTTACTGTTACATTACTACTGAGAAATCAATATGCTGTTAACAGATTGCTAAACTGGGACAGAGAGCAATGTCTACTCCAAGGTCATCCCATGAATCTGATAAGAGTTCACCGTAAAAGCTAAGAATTTTGGACACTACTCCTTTTCTCTGAAGTGTTTATTTGCTTTTGACTTCAACATAAGAGATACTTACTGGCATACACATCATCTTGTTACATCTTCAAAGCTCCAACATGCTTTGGGGCAAAGGGGGATATTTGACTAGCCATTGATCTTAGAGTGATTGTCTACATGCTACCTTTCAGGCTGTTTGTACCACATGTGCTTAACCCAAATACTTTTTATAGTGCATTCTCTATTATCTTTGTCTAATACTGCATCTGCTTTTTTCTTTCCATAAACAGCAACTCTGAAAACTGGAATGTTTCAGGTTTTCCAATCCACCTGGCTCATTATTGGATGGGAAGAGGAGAATTAAAAAATCCTGGTGTGCTGCATCTTGGGGAAAAGAGCTTTTGTATTATCTATTTTGGGGCCCATAAAAGAATGGTTGGTGTTGATCCACTTTCACCCTAAGGCAGACAAATGCCTTCATGCACATAGTTGTGAGGGTGGCTGATAATGACAACATTGATGAACTTTATAACTATTAATTTGCAACTCTGACATGCAGCTTGCCTACCTGTTACTTTTGTTCATAAAAAACTTCCAGGAAGTCAGAACCAGGACACGTACAAAGGCCTTTTGTTGCACTTCTTGTGGCAACAAGAACTTTGATGAGGGTCTTGATGGCAATGATTGCATACTTCAGGTTGAGCAGGTAGCCCTGATGGGTGTCTGGTCATTGCAATAGCTGTACAACTCAGTTTCCATGCTTCTCCACATTTTAACTGAGAAAAATCCAGCCAGACCTTTGTGATCCGATTACTACTGTAAGAGGCAGCACAGAGGAAGCCTGTGCAAACACTCCTCTGCCTGGGCTAATATTTACAGCGCTGCACACTGCTCTTTACCGGACTGGTGACAGACAGCAGACACTCACAGCTCATATTAACACCTGTACACTACAGAAATATTAACCGAAAGTAAACAGCCCTGCAGAACTTAATGTCCGTATTCATAGAAAACCAAACAAAAAGCCTCTTTCATTTCCTAGCATGAGTGTTGGTTCCCTAAACAGCTCTGGCTGCTTATGGTTGATGATGGTTCCGAGCCTTGACAGCCAAAGCAGTTGCCTTTAGTTTTCTGCCTCTGTACCTGTAGTATTTGGCCACTTATGGTTCATATGGTTTTACTCTTTTGTTCCTACAAAGAAAACATTCAAATCTGCTCTTGTATTTTAGCCTCAGATTCACTCCCAGTGGGAATATCAGAGGCTTTTAGGTGTGATAGATAAAGAGTCATATAGCTCAACATCTAGACTGCATCTTCGGTTAAAATAATTCCCCTTAAAAAGAGTTAAACAACAAGAAAAAGGAAAAAGCAGATCTATGATAATGATCATTTAAAGGGAGTGATTAGTAAGCTGAACAATAGAGCTTCAATCCAGAGAGACCTTGAGAAACATGAGGGCTGAATTAACAGAGATCTTGCGAAGCTGAGAAATGAGAAACAGAGCCCTGTAACAGGGCAAAGCTGACCCCATGAATCTGTTCTAGCTAGGAAATGACTGGCTGAGAAACAGCCTCACGGGGAGGACCTAGAGATTACCACAGACACAAGCATGCTCTGATCCTGAATAAGACAATCCACTCTGTACTATATTAGTAAGAACACAGCCAAAGGACTGAAAGCAATTATTTTTATTTGCTTAGCACTCATAAGACTACACCTGGAATGCAGCGTGAAATTCCCTAACCACAGAGTTCAAGGGGGGTATGAAGGAACTTGCAGAGGGCTACCAAGAAAGTAGCATGCATCTCAAAAAGAAGTAAACTAAACTGTTTTTTTTTGCTTGGCAAAGGGGAGCTTGCTGTCAACCTACAGCTATAGGAAGGTTCAGACCGGATACTAAAAAAATTATTTTTGCCAGGAATCTAGAATCATCAGTGGCTCTTCCCTTGTCTGTTGATATTGTGACATTGTCATAGAAGGCTGCTAGGTTGGTTGCATGGGAAATGCTGAGTCTCAGCCTGAACCACTGATTGAGCACCTGGGGAAGGACCCGTCAGCCCTGGGAGCACAGGTGAAGGCAATTTACCTGTGGGACAGGGAGGGGTGGAGCCTGGCTGCACTTCTCTTAGACCTCACTGAAGAGCAGACCCCCACTGGGGAAGGGTTTCTTTCTGGAGATTTCTCTTTGGTGGAGCTTTCTCCTGTGGACCTCAAATCTACTGATGTGTTTGAGTAATCTTTTCTTTATAGTATCTTTCTGTTGTGCTGGTCGTTCTATCATTGTGCTTCTGTTGTAGTACCTTTTGTATTGCATTGACCTGTCCAATTGCTACATTTGGTCAAGTGGGGTTTGCTTTTGGTGAAGCCATACTGGTTCTCCCAGATTGTCTTCCCATCTTTCATGTGCCTTAGCATTGCTTCATGGAGGATCTGTTCTGTGATCTTCCCTGACACAGAGGTGAGAACAACAGGTCAGTAGTTCCTAGGGTTGTTCTTTTATGCCCTTTTTAAAATTAGGTGTGATGTTTCCTTTATTTCCAGCTACCAGGGACTTCACCTGATTGCCACAACTTCTCAAGTAATGTAGAGTGGGCTTGGTGTCTACATCAGCCAATTCCCTCTGGACTCTGGGATGGATCTCATTGGGACCTGTAGACTTCTGGATGTTCAGTTTTCTCAGGTGGTCACAAACCTGATCTTCATTTACAGTGGGAGGGACTTTATTTCCCTGATCCTTTCCTACTAAACAAAATATTTGAGGGTTGCGTGGTGAGCAGTTATTAGGGAAGTTAGAGGCAAAAAAACTGTTGAGTACCTCAGCCTTGTCTATTGTTATCAGCCTGTCTGTGTCACCTGTCTGTGTCTGTGGGGTATGCTCTCCTGGACTCCTTTTCTGGTTGAGGTACCTGTAGAAGCCTTTCTTGTTCTTTTTGGCATCTGTTGCCAAGTACACTTCAAGCTGGGCCTTGGCTTTCCTCATCCCATCCCTGCACAGCATAGTTGCTTCCTTATATTCTTCCCATGATACCTGTTGTTTTCCCTGATGGTGAATTTTCTTCTTGCTCTTCAGTTTGCCTAGCAAGATCCCAGTTCAGCCATGCTGGTCTCTTGCCTGCCTTTCCTGACTTGCTACACCAGGGGGTGGAGAGGTCCTGTGCCCTGAAGAAAATCTCCTGAAAGATCTACCAGCTCTGCTCCACACCCTTGCCCATGAGGACAGTTTCCAAGCGTGTTTTGTTGATTAACTCCCTGAAGAGCTGGAACTTAGCTTTCCTAAAGTTTAGCTTCCTAGTTTTACTCTTCACCTGTCTCATGTCCTTTTTAAGCATGAACTCAACCATAGCATGTGTGGAGCAAATAAAGGTGATGACAGAAGTCTTTATGTGAAAAATAGGCGCTATAGGAAAAGGTATCAAAGAAAAATTAACTCACCCCTCCCAGTAACAGTTTAGAGAAAGGGGCAAACTGAAGAATGCACTCTTCTCCCGTTTGTACTCGTGCTGCAGGAGGAAAGGTGGAGGGAAGGGGAACCCGTGCAGACTCAGATTGCACACGCGTTCCCAGAAGCATTGCTGAGACAGAAAGGGTAGCTCCACCCCTGCCCCCCCACAAACACACCAGGCAGTCATGTGTTCATGTATTGGTTCAAACTGTAACCTTGGAATTCTACTACAGTATGGTTGCTACAGCTCAGGCAGCCTCCAATCCTGATGTCATCAATCAGCTCATGTACATTGGTGGGCAACAGGTCCAGTGTTGCATCCCCCCTCGTGGGGCTGTCATTTACTTGACTCAGGAAGTTATCCTCATGCATTCCAGGAGCCTCCTGGATTGCTTACAGCTTGCTGTGCTACTTTTCCAGCAGATCTCTGGGTGGTTGAAGTCCTCCAGTAGGATGGGCACTTGTGATTGTGGCACCTTGTGTAGCTGGAGGTAGGAAGCCTCATCAACAAGCTCTGATTGACCCGGTGGCCTGTAGTAGATACCAATCATAAGACTCCCTTTGCTGCCTCAGTCTGTCACCCATAGGCTTTCGACTTGCTCGTGACTGTTCAGGTTTTTTTGTTGTTGGTTTTTTTTTGTTTTGTTTTTTTGCAAAAATGATGTTGGTGCAATGCTGGAATAGGTTATCTGCAGTTGTCAGAGATGCATTGTATCCTTAAACATTTTCAAAACCTGTAGGAAAAGCTGTAGCTAACTTTCTTTTGTGTTGGTGGTAGTACTGTCTTAAACATATGTTGGACTAGAGACTCTATGAGGCCCTTCCCACCAACTAGTCATGGCAATGGTTAGAGTGCACATCCTTAAGTGACAGATTCTAGAGCAACCCAAGTAATGAGCAGCTCTTAAGAAAACTTGTTTGTAAGAAGAAAGCTAAGATTTTTCAGGAGAGCAAAGGAGCTCCTTCTGAGAGCACTGTTATGCTACCTTAGGTCTCCTTATTTTTTTCTTTTTCCAGAGACAAGAACATAGAACAATTAACTTTAATAATGTGTTCCACTAGATTTTGATTCAAAGTATCTAAACGGTGTACTGTGAGATCTACAAATGCTGGCCTCTTGTTCTGATCTTGATATATCCATGCTACATTGTCAGAGCAGCTGCTTGCTTTGTCTTTCTTTCAAGTGAAGCAAAATTAACATGCAGAACTGTGGATGTGGCAATGGCAAGACAGAACCAGGAAAATACTATAGTGCCTTAGGGGTAGCAGCTGTTCAGAGGCACATATATTGAATATTGTTTTAGATCCCATTATCTTTCTGTAACACTATTTTACTGTTTGTGTAGTTGGCAAGGTACTTAAACAGACATGAGAAGAAACAAGTGACAGAACATGTATTAAATTCTTTTCCCTTGATTCCTTAGTAGCCCTACTTCTGCTTTCCATGAGAAAATTGGCTGGATTTCCATTTGCATCAAACTATGAGACAGAGGACTCCCAGGCACCCTAGTAGGAGAGATCAGTGATAATGCTCTGCTGCCACCTTCATCACCTTCAGCACTGTGTAAGGCAGCACTGGAGGGGGCAGTCTCCAGTGACTTGTAGCAGGGCTTTATTTTCAATAATCCTGCCCCTTTTCACCTCTTTGCTTGTAAAGCAAATGGGAATATGGCAGGGAAGCTGCACAGGGTCTAATGTTTACTCTACATCTTATCAACAGCGTTACGTACTTCAGAGTCTACCAGGAAAGACCTAGGTATGAGCCACTCCCACATGGCAGGACTTTGGACTACAGCAGAGCTTTTGTGTCCAGATGTCTCTACCTGTTCCGACCCTGGCAACAAGGTTTCTGGGATTTTCAGTTTCTTTCTCTGAAACCCTCTCTTTTACCTTTTCCCTCCTTTCTCTCATTCTTTTTAAGGATCCAACTATTTACTTGCCTTAAAAGCTATCAGCAAGATAATGTTGGCGGCCTAGGAGGATATCTCACCATGCACTATTCACAGACACTTTAAATAAGGTTTCTACATAGAGGTGAAGGTCAGTCAGCATAAATGTAAAGGGAGACTGCAAGTTCCATATGCAACATGGTTCCTAACACTAAGGCTGTTTGGCTAGTAGGTGAGAAGGTGAGATTCTGCATGCAAGTCAAAGGGGTAAAGCTGTCCCTCTTATTTTTTTAGTTGTAACATACAGGTTTTTTTTTTGTTCTTTTTTTTCTTTTGTTCTTTTTTTTCTTTTGTTCTTTTTTTTCTTTTGTTCTTTTTTTTCTTTTGTTCTTTTTTTTCTTTTGTTCTTTTTTTTCTTTTGTTCTTTTTTTCTTTTGTTCTTTTTTTCTTTTGTTCTTTTTTTTCTTTTGTTCTTTTTTTTCTTTTGTTCTTTTTTTTCTTTTGTTCTTTTTTTTTTCTTTTGTTCTTTTTTTTTTCTTTTGTTCTTTTTTTTTTTCTTTTGTTCTTTTTTTTTTTCTTTTGTTCTTTTTTTTTCTTTTGTTCTTTTTTTTTCTTTTGTTCTTTTTTTTTTCTTTTGTTCTTTTAAACAAAGCCATGCTGAAAAGAAGCTGTGCTCATGGCTGAGGCACCGTCACAGGGTATGCTCATGCACCAATTTTACAGCAAGCCAGATACATTGTAGTAAAATAGAATATACTCTAGCTAGATCCCTAGGGCCCTGTTCACTGGGAGGTCACATGGTTGGGGAGAACAGATACCTGAAAGTAAAACAAATGAGTACTGAACCAAGTCTGCTTGATGAACATGTACACCTGGGTGTTTGTGCTGGAGTGTGTAGCCCAGCTAAAGCCCTGGGGAAACAAAGAATCCCATCATGCAGCCCTAAGGCAGCTCAGGAATACTAGATATTCTGCTGCACTCGAAGTTTCTGTTTGTGCCATCTCTCAGGAAAGAGTTGTCTTTATTTCCTTTTCTCTTGGAGTGGAATATGCTTTAATAGCAGTTGGCTGCGCAAGATATTGAATATAGGTCCTCAGTAGTGCTGCAGGAGTGCCACCTGGTGGGTCCCTTTTCCACACGTACACAGAAGCCCGGAGTCTAACTGGGTGCATAGCAGGGGAGACTTACCTGACAGTCACTTCAGCCCAGAGGTGCCTAAGAGGGCTGCCTGGAAAATACTGTGAGGAACAGTACTATGTTTATCTTCTGTCTTCAGAGGATGCGCATAAAAGGTGATTTTCTTTTCCTAGCAAGCACAATCTTCAGACTCTGTTGCTCTCAGATGGATTTTTCTTCATAAGAACTGATAAATGAATATGGAACCATCTTCTGAGAGTGAAGCTGTCCTCTTAAGGGTCACACTCTGCAACAAAACAAGTATAAGTGATTACTAGCTGCAATATACAAGCATAGCAGCTCTACACTGTAGCTCCACAGTGCCCACGTGTAGGCTGTCAGGCTGTTTCACCCAATATTGTGTGAGCTAATTTTTGTGTGCATCTGTGCAGTCACAGAGCTGCTTCTAACCACCATTCCACCTTGTCCTATTGCTATCAGACTTGTGTAAAAAATCAGTCTCCCTCCTGTTTATAATCTCCCTCTAAATTCTGGAAGGCCACAGTGAGGTGTCCCCGGAGCCTTCTCCAGACTGAACAAGCCAAGCTTCTTCAGTCTGCTGTTGTAGGAGAGGTGCTCCAGCCCTCAGATCATCTTCGTGGCCCTCCTCTGGACCCTCTCCAACAGTTCTCTGTCTTTCTTGTGCTGGGGGCCCCTGACCTGGACACAGTACTCTGCGTGGGGCCTCTACAAGGGCAGAGTAGACAGGGACAGTCCCCTCTCTCACTCTCCTGCCACCCCTCTTTTGATGCAGCCCAGGATATTGTTGGCCTTCTGGGCTGCAAGCCCCTAAGTCCTCAGCCAGGCTGCTGTCAGTGAGTTCTTCTCCCACTCTGTATATGTATCCGGGATTGCCCTGACCCATGGCTTTGTTGAACCTCATTAGGCTTACATGGGTCCGCCTTTTGAGCTTATTCAGGACCTTCTGGATGGCGGCCCTTATGCACGTAAACTGTCTGTCCCATGGATGGCATAGGGGAGGGAAGAATCCTTCTTGTTTGACAAGAGTCAGTTCACTGACTAAAAGACTATGGGTGGGACAGAGGAATGCTCTGAGAAGACTGGCTTTGGTCAAGTGCTCCGAGTGGAGCAAAAATTATGCTTCCAGAAGGGTGTATGGTGACAGCTGGCATGGCATGCATCACTGCTCAGCATTCGTGCAGTTGCCATCACTGCTGTGATGTGGGAGGGTTTTTGTGTTCTGGTGACTCTGTGTTTCTGTAGTCTTTCCCTGGTCGCTCAAGACACACTCTGTGCTGGCAGTCCCTCCACATGCATCTGGGTCAATATCTCTATGGATTACTTTTCTGATTACTGTTCCCCCCACCCCACCGCCCCCACACACAACCCATTTTTGTCCTTTTCCTTTTTATTGATTTAAAGAGTTATGAGATAACATCAATACGAACGTGAAATGGATATGGCCAGCGGTCAGTTTCCAAATGTGGGTAACATGCATTTATGGAGAAGTGCTCAGACCCTTTCCTGGCTCTAGAAGCAAAGCACTGAGACCTTCCTTCTGGTGCTGCCGGGGTACAAAGCACAGGGTACGAACCACGCCGGCCCACAAGGAAGGATGCCTTTAGATCCAAAGGGGCCACCGCGATCGTCCTTCCGCTTCGTCCTTCCAGCGGAGCCGAGGCGGTAGTACCGCTCTCTGAAGTGGTGCCTCTGACCCCGCCCGGCCCTTGTCAGGCAGAGCTGCGAAGTTGCGCAGCTCACGCCCGGTGCGCGGGGGCGGGGCGGGACGGCCCTTCGCTACCCGCGGGAGGTGGGTGACTCCCGGCAGGGCCCGGACGCGGCAGTTGTGCGGGCAGGGCGCTGATTCCTGGCGCGACGGCGGACGCCGCTCCCGCAGGCCTCGGGCGGCTCAGGGCTGGCCTTGACCGAACAGAAGTAAGGCCCGGGCGGGGGCCAGTGGAAGGTTTCAGCGCAGCAGCGGCCGCCCGTCGGCCCCGCGCGGTCTCCCTCCCGGCCGCGTCGCAAAGGCTTGTGGGGCGGGGCGCAGTGTCGCGCGCCGGCGGCAGCCGGAAGCGGAAGAGAGGGGCGCTCCGTCTGCGACGCCTCTGCGGCTGCTGTGCCGCGCGGCGCGGGGCCGCGGCCCTGCCGTTCTGCTTTCCCGCCGGAGCCGGCGGCGTTCCTCAACGGCGCAGAGCGTTGGCGCGGCGCGGCCCGGCCCATGGACCGGCACAAAGTGAAGCGGCAGCGGCTGGACCGGATCTGTGAAGGTGAGGCGGATAGGCGCCCCTTGGCCGTGGCGGCGCCGCGTGGGCGGCCCGACCCCGTGCTGCGGCCGCCCCTCCGCGGTAGGGATCCGGCCTCGGCGCTCCCTGTCCGACAGGGGCCCCTCTAGCCGCTTCCCGGCGCGCTCCTCCTGCGACGCCGTCCTCTGCGGCACTGTTGGCGTGTCTGGCGCTGAGCCGCAGGCAGCGCTTCGCCCGGAAAGGGGCGGCAGGGTTTGGCTGTCGGGGACACCGTGAACTCAGAGGTCCTTCTGCGCACTTAAGAAGGGAACGGAACCGCTCCGTGGGGATGCTGAGCCGGAGGGAGGCGGTGTAACGCAGACTGGGCCTGAACTCACTGCTGTTGGTTTTAGGTTTCTCGAGTAAGATGATGTGCTTGCAAGTATATCGTTTCTGCTGCCTTATTAATGATTGAGCGTTATAAACAAAAAATTAAAAATTTGAATCAATGATGGTATGGGAGTATTATTTATTTTTTCTCCTAGATTCATTTTCTAGTTGTTGAGGGACTTCTTGGACCTCAGATGAGGGCTCCACGGTTCTTATCTTTCATGTAACCACTCCTGTTGACCTTCTTAATAGGCATACGGCCTCCTGCTGTGAATGGGCCAATGCCATCACGGCCACTGGTTGCGCTCCTGGATGGAAGAGATTGTACTGTGGAGATGCCCATCCTGAAGGATGTTGCTACAGTTGCATTTTGCGATGCTCAGTCAACTCAGGAAATCCATGAGAAGGTGGGGAAGAAAACATGAGAGCACTTAAACATAAAGCTCTGTCTCTTTGAGTAAGGAAGCAGAGACTGATTTGGACTTCTTTCTGTTGTAGGTACTGAATGAGGCAGTAGGAGCTCTGATGTATCACACCATTACCCTGTCTCGTCAGGATCTGGAGAAATTCAAAGCCCTCAGGGTCATTGTGCGTATTGGCAGTGGCTATGACAATGTTGACATCAAATCTGCTGCAGAATTAGGTATGATGATGCCATGTAGGCTCTTTTGTGATCAGAATTGAATGAGGAGTGGAACACTGTACATTTTTTCAGCTTCTGTAACTGAGTACCTTTGAAACCTTTTACATGAAAAGAATTGGAGCTGCTTAGTGGGAGCTCCCATGGAGCTGCACATTTAGGTAGCAGGGAAATATCTGAGCTGTTAGGTGGCCTGAAGGGAAGATTCTCTGATCTCAAACTTCTCTGCTGTAGAGACAGATTCTTTGAAATTGTCTGGAGTTCAGGAACTTAGACTACAATGTCTGAGAAACTTCTTGGTGAGGCAGTTTTGCATTGATTATGGGAAAATGATCGTGCAAACTGATGTCTGAAAGCAGCCTTCAAATGCTGATGCAGGGTAAGCTCATTGTAGATGCTAGTTTAGTGAGTTTCTTTTATGTTTTTATAGCAGGTAGATTCTGGTACAACAGATTTACAGATTACTTAAGAAATTTGGAGTTAAGGCATGGGAAGAGTCTCTGTATCAGGTGACAAAAATTGCTATTTGTTACTAAAGATATGGCTGTGTGGCTTTTAAACTTTATAGTTTCCTTAGGGAGATGGGTCAGCTAAGAATCCCTTACCTTCTTTCTTGCGGTTGTTTCAGTGTTTTGAAAGCTTTCTTAATGCAAATCAAATTAAGCTTAAACTAAGTGCAAGTATTTATGTATAAAATTGTAATAGACAATACAGTTCCAAGATCTTTAGGAACAGATGAACTGTAAACAAATGAAGAATGCAAGTTTGTCTAGTGCCTGTTTGAAGTCTAAAGAGTGTTTTCATCTGAACCACTCGACTGAAGATTGCTAATTTCCTTGTAAGGCCTCTGCCTCCTACTGAGCCATTACACTTCAGGGCTACATTCCAAACCTAGTCCTCTGCTAGGGTTCTCTGCTTAGTGTTACCATGCGTGTTTTTGATTCAGATTCAAAGCTTTCCTTTTCCTCCTCATTCTGCACTCAGCCTAAGCAGGCAAAGTTCTTTCACCATCAAATTGCTTCTTGCCTTTTTTGCTTTAGAGAGCTAGTGTCATGCTTCTTATTCATAGCCAAATTTTCTTTCCAGTGGACAATTAATGGTAATTTCCATGCTTAACCAGTCCCTTTAATTCATTCTGAGATACAGTACTGTTTCTTACATGTTTCCAATCCTTTGATTGGTCCAAAGGGTTGTGTGTGTGCTTTCTTCCACTCAAATATCATTTGCATGTAAACCCAAATATGTGCCTAGTTATGTAACAGATGAATGCATGTGGCTTTTCTGAAGATGAATGAGCTGGTAACTAGTGAAATTAAAATAAGTTAGTTGGGTTTCCCTGTTGCTCTATTCATCTCCTCCAAATGAAATGTGTGGCATTGTGACACAATTATAAAGTGTTTGATAGATAAAAGGAGTCATCTCTGAGATTGTGCATAGCTTTTGCTTTTCTAATTGGCTAGGGATGAAACTGTGATCTGAAGTTAGTTGAACTTCTGTGGTGCACTGCAGAATTTCCAGCCATTACCTGAATTTTACCCCTAATTTTTAGATAGCTGGTGGACTTTTGAGGAGGAGGTGTTTGCTTGTTTTGACAAATGGCTAGGGTCACGGTTCAGAGTAGGCCCTTTTTTTTTTTTTTAAATCAAGTTATTTTTATTTC
Source organism: Gallus gallus (assembly GCF_016699485.2). Lineage (NCBI taxonomy): Eukaryota > Metazoa > Chordata > Aves > Galliformes > Phasianidae > Gallus > Gallus gallus. Next base: position 17,751,613 of record NC_052544.1, read on the forward strand.
TTGGCTGCTAAAAAATTTTGTCAGATTAAAAGAAATCTCTTCCAAAGAGGTGTTACCCCTGTTGGGAAGCAGAAGGCTGTTGAATGAAGGATAGTAGCAGTGAAGCCATATGCTGCCTGCCTCTCTGTGATTTTTGTTTTGTTTTCTTGGGGGGGGGGGGGGGGGGGGGGGGTGGTGTAGGTTGTTCAGGAATGTCCACGTTTTGTTACAGTGCTCTGACGTCTTTCTGTTTCCTGACAGTAATCTGTGTTTCCAGCACCTTAACTCTGTTGGTGTTAGTAATTTCCCCGATGGCTCTAGCCTTTGTTTTATGGTCCCTTGCGTCTGTATGTTTTTCTAGAGTATGGATATTACATGTCATTATTTTTAAATGTAATTTCAAACTTCTGTGGTTTTTCTCTACAATTAATGAATTAATTAAGTAGTGTTGCTCCTGGAGAAGCTGTTGGTTGCAGTCAGCATCTGGTCAGTGAGGCATGAAAGAGCTTAACCATCTGTCGTCTTAATTCTTCTATAGTCTGTCCTAGAGTATCTCTGGAATGAGTGCATCTTTCAATGTAGACCTTATGAAGTTTTCTTGTGTCACTTGTGTGATCCAGTTGTCCTCATTTCAGCCTGGTGGTTTTTTGTTTCAATTTTTTTTTTTTAATAGCTGGTTAGGGTGTTAAATTAATATCTGTATGTAAGGAGGGGATGATATATCCTTGGGGTTAAAAAGCTGTCTGGTCCTATCTATGTTGCTGTAGAACTACTTTTTGAAATGAATTCTGCATTTCTTGGTAGTAGTTCTGGAGTACTGAATTACGTTTCAATACTTCTGCCTAGAGAGTTGTATTTTGGTTTAGTGTTGTGATTATAAAAATCTCATGAACTGTGTATGGCTTTGTAGGCATTGCAGTTTGCAACATCCCTTCCTCCTCAGTTGAGGAGACTGCTGACTCCACCCTTTGCCATATTTTGAACCTCTATCGGCGTGTTACTTGGCTACATCAGGCTATGCGGGAGGGGAATCGAGCCTCAAGTGTAGAGCAGATTCGAGAAGTGGCTGGAGGTGCTGTGCGTATCCGTGGGGAGACTTTGGGCATCATTGGACTAGGTAAGTAATAGGAATCGTTAGACTGAAAAGTAAACTGAATGTCTTTGGGAACCAAAAGAGTCACAGACTGGAGAGGGGGAAAAAAAAAAAGATAATTCTACAGCTGTTCATTGTGAAACACACTGACTCATAAGAAATGCTAGTGCCCTATTCTGTGATGATGAGCATCTTGAAGAGTTGGGTATATGTTACGGGTTTGGGGATTTTTTTTTTCCTTATTCATATTGTTAGAATAATTGGAATTTTCAGGCAGCTCTTCTCAGTGACTGTTTTTCTGTATACTAGGCTCTGTATCAGTAACAAAGCTGCCTGAAAGCTTCCATTTCCTTCAAGTTCTTACTGCCTCTGAATCAGGGTACAGGCTTGATTTGAAAAAACAGAGCTCCTTTTAGGCTATTGCATGGGGAAGAACTAGAATTAGCCACAGGGGATCAACACTGAATTGCCTACTCTGGGTTGCTATGGCAATCCTAGGAATGTCCAGGGCTGCATTACCTTGGGCCTTGGCAGTAAACTCCAGCGTAGGCTCCCAGTCTACCCCAGTATCTTGTCTTTAAAGTTTGTTTTACCTTTCCTTGATGATTGTGGGTTTTCTTTTGTGAAGGCCGAGTTGGACAGGCAGTGGCTCTGCGAGCCAAGTCCTTTGGCTTCAACGTGATTTTCTATGATCCCTATCTGCCGGATGGAGTGGAGCGATCCTTGGGTTTACAACGAGTAGGAACCCTGCAGGATCTACTAATGCACAGCGATTGCATCACATTGCACTGCAGCCTGAATGAACATAACCATCACCTCATCAATGACTTCACTATTAAACAGGTGCAGCAGGAGCTTGATTTCCTCCACAGAACACTGTGGAAATGAATGCAAACAGAAACTGCTGCTTTCACAGAGGCTGAGAGCGTGTGAATCCTGCTGCCTCTACTGTGTGCCTCCTGCTGCCTTTGGAGGCTGGGAGCATGTGGATCTGGGTGCCTGTGCTTTGTGCTTATAGAATTTCTTGTTAAGAGAAACATAGGACTATCTTTTCTTGCCAAGTAATTTATTAAGAATTAACATTAAGAATGTTTTAAGTGATTAAATAATTTCAAATTACCTTTAAAATTCATAACTGGCTGTACTGGTTAGAGCCAGATCTGGTGTGGCTGGGACTATAAGCTTCTCTAGACTGCTCTTCCAAAGTCTTTCTGCCCAAGCCCACTGCAAAGCCAGTCTTGGGCTCTACTCTAGTAGTTTGTGAATGCTTTTCCATGCTTTCATGCGAGACACCTGGATATAACAGTCCAGTTTTGTATAGCTGTGTACTTGATTCATGTCCTCTTTCTTCTTTAAAGTAGTAGGATGAATATGGAGTGCGAAACTTGAGAGTTCCACTTTTGCCCTTGTTGTCTTGTGGTTTTTGTTTGTTCATTTTAAAAGCAAATTTCTCAAGCATCGCTTGCAGGCATTTCCCCTGTGGTTAGCTTTGCAGTGAGAGCACTCCTAGTTCGTCCAGGCCTCATCTAATCACTGCAGGCTGCTGCTCATTTCCAGTAGACTTCCCAAGATTCACTTTGCTCCCCTGAAAAGCCTCTTTATCAACGCACTTAATGTTTTTCTTCTTCCAGATGCGCCAGGGCTGCTTCTTAGTGAACACAGCCCGAGGAGGTCTGGTTGATGAGAAAGCCTTAGCACAAGCCTTGAAAGAGGGGAGAATCAGAGGAACGGCCCTGGATGTACATGAATCTGAGCCTTTCAGGTAAAACTGCACCTGCACGCCTGCGTTATCCTATGAATCATGCACTGGATGATTCTTTTTTTATTTAAATTACAGTGATACTTGAGAAGACAGGTGGGATTATCACTTCTGGAGAGAAACCGCTTCTTATTTTTTTTTCTCCACAGCTTTGCTCAGGGACCCTTAAAAGATGCACCCAATGTGATCTGCACCCCACACACTGCCTGGTACAGTGAGCAGGCTTCAATTGAATCCAGAGAAGATGCAGCTAAAGAGATCCGCAGAGCTATTACAGGTAATGAGGAAGACTGTGCACTCTGCAGCTGCTGATGGATTAGGAGTCTTTTTGTTAGTTCACTGCGAGGATTATGGATTTGGAACTGCTAATTGTTCTTTAAATATTAGGCTCATTAACTAGCTTCTGGAACTGGAGTGTAAGTTGGTAGTTGTTTCTTTGCCTTTTGAGAATCTAGTAACTAATGCTGGAGTGGCGCTTTCCTTCCTTTGGAAGGCATAAGAGTTGCAATCTCTTACTACATTTTCTAAATCCTTTGCAATAATTCCTTTGACAGTTAATTTGTACACATTTTTTGGAGTAGCACAGGTTGTCTCTTAGGGAAGGTAAGCCTTGGCAATTTCAGTTTATGTGGCTGGTGATTTCCCCAAGGTCACGGAAGTGGTAAGGAAGGATCAGTCTCCTGTGCTGGGTAAGGGAGACTCCTCTGAACATCGTTATATGGGAGTGGATGGAAAAGATACTGAGCATTTCCTTTTTACTTTTCTTCTGTTTGTCTCCTTTTCCCTGCTATCTGTCTCCTGTTTTTATTTGTTCGTTTGTTTTGTTTGTCATTCTTGGTGTTCCCACAGGTCATATTCCTGACGCTTTGAGGAACTGTGTTAATAAGGAGTATTTGCTGTTAGCAGCTCAGTGGTCTGGTATTGATCCTGCAAGTGTCCACCCAGAACTCAATGGAGCTGCAGCATACAGGTGAGATAAGTAGGTTGTCCGAGTTACTGCTTCCAAACATATCTTCCTGCTGCAGTAGGTCAACCATCACTGGTGGGGTTTGAGAACTGCTTGTACCTGCAAGGAGATGTGCTTTTGTGCCTTTTTACACTGTAAATGAGCTTTTTGCAAAACCTTAACAGCAGCACTCCTGGAACCATTCATTCTAGGATTTACCATTTTCCTGAACATGCTTAGTTCCAGCTGGGTACTCGTTAATTTTTCCTAATTATTGCAAGAGCTTTCCAGTAGACATATTAAGATAAGAAAGCCTGCTGGGTGCCTGAGAAGAGGTATGGATCTTAACATGCAGAAGGTGTGTATATTGCTGTGGCTGTATAAATAAAACATGGTTCTTACCTACATCACAGATGAGGACTTTTAAAAAGACATTGTCCAGTAGTTTTAGGCAGTGGCCTAAATGGGTTATATTTCAGGCTGTTACAGACCTGCCAGGTGATTGTGGATAGCTTGTTTCCCATCTGTTTTTCTCCTGTCTGTAAAATAGAAAATATATTCTCTTCCTTTTTCTGAGATGTCTACACAGATTCTGATGTATTTATGGAGAAGGAAGGTATAAGGAGACAACACAGAAGTAGAGGGTTCATTAGCAATTCATAGGTATCTTCACTATTTTTCATCTTATTTTGACTGTTCTCCTAGTTTAGCTCTTTACTTTTCTGCGTTGGAGCCCAGTGAAGGATAGGTGGTAGATTGCATTCTTTCTGCTGTTGGAGGGGACAGCTCTTCAGGCTACCTCCACGCTGTGACTCATGCTGTTTCCCACTGGTTACGAATTTTGCACCTGTCTTCCAAATGCTTAGTTCATGACTTAGAACTGCTTCTGCCTGTCTGAGAACGAGTGTAATTTGGTAACGGGTGGTAACTGCTACTCTTCAGCTCTGGAGACTTTCCTTGTATTCTGTTTTGGAGCAGCTCTGCTGAAAAGATGGATTTGTATTCAGCAGTTGCCTGAGGGCATACACATCTCTTTTCCCCTTGCATAACTGCTAGACCAGCATGTAATTTCTATGTTTCTATTGGTTTCAGGTTTCCTCCAGGAGTAGTGGGGGTAACCACCCCTGGGCTACCAGAACCACCAGTAGTGGAAGGGATTGTAGCTCATGGGATCCCTTCTGTTTCCCACTCTGCACCGCGTACCCCTTCCCCAGGAGAGACAAGCAAACTGGATGCAGACAGAGAGATTCCTGCTGATCAGTAGCAGCATCTTTATCTTCTCTTCTCTGGCAGGAGGAAAAAAAAAAAAAAAAAAAGTATCTTCTGCTAGGACTTTCTTTAACACCCTGCAGAGACCATTTCCTGTTAATGCAGGACAGGACAATGCATTTCATTACTGGCAAACTTTAGGTCTTGCCTTTATTTTTGTAACCCTTTTAGTTATAATCTCTCGGTGAATCTTTCTCCTTCTCTGGGGCAGGGCAGCAGTGACCTTGCCTCCCCTTGGAAATACTTGGTTTAACCAGTGTTTTTTTTCCTATATGTCTGCCTCAGTTGTCTGTGACAGGGAACTGTTTTAGTGCACTTGAATATAGAAGAGGTAATGCCGCCTGATCAGGGATGGCCTTCAGTGTCCCTAACAACAGACTTCAGGGCATGTTTTTCAGTTGTAGCAGTGTAAGCTCCTTTTGGCTGTACCTCTCAAAGTGTAGACATGGGGAATACCAGAAAAAGATTAATAAATTGGAGAAGTTGTGAATTATCTGTATTATGATGTCAGTAAAATGCAACTTCAGCTCTGTGCATTACCTTGCTTGTTTTAATTAAGGCTTTCTATGAGAACGGACAGCACAAGCAGTGCTTGTTCGTGACTGTAAGTTTTGTCTATGCAGTACTAGGCCTGAAGATAAAAATAACAGTTTCAAAGTCAGCCTTGTAAATAATTTGAAATGAATTTAAAAAGTCATCAAATGTGTTCCCATGGCCGCTGTGTTTGCAAGGCTTTGAAATAATTCACCTATGTGAATGTACCTCAGAGAAGACGAGAAAATGCAGAAATAGGAAAAAATTGCACTGGGAGACAGCAAGTAGCAATAATTTGCAGCTGCGGTTGCTGGTTCCTTGCACACGTGTACCTCAGTCTAATGACGCTGTTTATTTGCAGAGTATATGATGTTAAAATTCTAAGCCGTGTTCTACAGAACTTTGTAGGCACAACTGCACCAATTAGAAGTAACAGCAGTGCTAGTGACACTAGTCTCTGCTGATGGAGAAAGCTTTTAAGGCATGACCAAATTAGTCTAGTTAGTGTAGCTCTGCTAGCATATGTTGCATCTTCAGTAGAGGGCAGAGTCAAATTGAGTTTTTTTTTTTATTTTTACTATCACAAGGCTTATTCGTGTGGGAGAAAGGCTGTTCGCATAGGCTTATTCATACAAAGGGGAAGAGAACACAATTATGTCATCACCTGAAGCCAAGGCAGGATTGTTACTCTGAAGCTTTTTCCTGTTTCTCTGTCCCAGACGATTGATTCATGTATTTGAGGGGGGGGTGGAGCCTTCAGCAAAACAGATTCCCCAGCAGATTTTCTTTAATTCTAAATATTCCTTCCTATTTCATGTTGTTACACAAGGTGCTATACAGGAGAGGCATACCCTATGTGTGGTTTTATCTGCGTTGCTTGATTCCTTTCGTGTGTCTGTGACTGGGATCTGAATAGGTGCGAACAGATTTGAGGAGCAGGCAAAATCATCTGTTTAGGCTGTTTACAGTTGAAGAAGTTGAACAAAGCTTTCAGAGTAGCAAAGGTTTCAGGCTCTTCCCTGTTTTTATGTTATTCTCCAACACTGTGTTTATATAATAGCTTACTATCTAGCTTACTATTGATATGGTGAAGTGATTCATTCCTTTCCCCATATGTGCCCGCCTGTCTGCACTGCCACCGCCCCTCCAACCACACAAAAACAACAACAACAAAAAAATGGCAATTCAAGAAAGAAAAATAGACAAGATGTAAGCTTCAGGTGTTCCTTTGCAGATTTAACATATTTTAAATGTTCAGCATTAGTGAGATATTTGTTCTTTAGTGTCGAGTGTCTTTTTTTTGATAAGGTATTTGTATTAGTGAAGGTTGGCTTCTGTGTTTCATGGATGATGCTGATTCTAATTAAAATCCATATACCTCCTTGGCTGCTCAGGTTTACCAGGTCAGACTGGGACTGGTGTTAGGCACAAGTTACAGGAGAATTCTTCTGAATGAAAGCTTAGAGCTCAGAAGCACTTCAGTTTGAGCTATACCTAAAATAACCAGCAGCTCTTTTCTGATTTCTGTAATTTTCAGGTAACCTACATTTTGCAAACTGTTAACTCAGAAAGCTGTTCTTCTGACAGACAAATGGGGGGGAAATGTTTCATTCAGGGACTGAGAGCTGATCTGTCTATTACTGCATTAGGGAAGCAGTCTGTCCATAACTACAGTTTCCTTATTTGCTGTTAAAAATTCCTTCTCTGCATAGAGGTTCATGTCTGCAGATTATTTTATGGTGATTCTAGTTATGACCTTAGTGAGTACAGAGAATCAGAGTACATTCATCTTCTCTATTTTAGAGCACAATGCAAGGTAGATGTTTTTCATTAAAGGCAGCATATCTATCTATCCACCTATATTTTTAAGGTCAGTCAGGCAGCTCTGTGCACTCTGAAGAAGAGTGGGAAGATCTCATTTAGGGGACATTTTGAGTTTCTCATTTTATTTGGTGACTAGTAAATGTAGGAGTAACTAAAATGATGTTGTAAGAAATACTTCATTATGGGTACTGAGGAGTTGAAGCTGACAGCACTGGTGACTGTATTTGTGAATCTAGGCATCCCTTCTCTCCTCTTATGGGTGTAATGTGACAGCAATAGTGGCTCTGCTTTATCCAACACCATGCAGAATGACTGGATGCGAAGGCAACTTTTCCCTTGATGAGAGCCTCAGCAGAAAATGCCGAGGTAAAAATTGAACAGAACCTTGACCATGACCTCAGTGAAGGGCTCTCTTTGTGCTTGTAGAATTACTCTGCTTGTATGCCATTTTTACCTCTGTGTGTAGACTAAACTTGCCATCACCAGACCAAAGGCTGTTCTGAGCAGACAGCTCATAGAAAGAATGACCAGTACTGAAGTATAGTGTGGTCTTCTCCATCCCATGAGTGCCAAGTCCTTTCAACAGCACCCTCTCATGTGTGATAAACTGACTCACAGCTCCTCCTCTTAACTTTAGTGCAGTATACAAAAGTGGAAGGATTTTTTTTTTTCCTCTTAAAATACCTTCGTTCAGAATTAGTGCAGAGCTTTATTTCCAAAGAACAGAAGTTTCCTAGGGTGAGGCAGGAGTACCCTACCTTCACTAACCTGCTTACAGGAGGTGCTTATACTGTCCCAAGGTACATTCTGTTTGTCAGGGTCACTGCTGCTGACCAGCTTTTTTATAGAGGACTCAGAGTTTCAGAAATATATTTTTGTAGACAATAACTAAACTGTGAAACATTGAAATAAAGCATGTAAAACAAAAGCTTACAGCACTGTCCTCTGTACAGATGTTTCTTTCACTTCAGTTCTCTCCTGACTTATTAGATAATGTTTGACTACTTCTTGGATATATTTTAATAAACTTCTCCAAAGAATGTGGCTGCTGTCTGTGGAAGTGGTGGCCTGAATTACAGCATACACTGAAGGGAGTTGGGAGGGGGGGAGGGAGGGTGTGGAAAAGAAAAACAAACAAACAAAAAAAGCCCACAAGCATGTTACATGTAATTGTCTGCATCAGTCCCACTTTTCTCACAATAGATGGGTTAGATTTTCCACGTAGTTACTCCCTAGATCCCAGTGGTTAATGACTTTCTTTGGATTCTGGAGAACTCGCTATCAACGAAGACTGGAAGTGACAGACTGAAGAAGCAGTCATATTCAGGGGTTAAGAGACAGCTTTGGGTGTAGCCCAGTACTTAGTGCTTACTTATTTGCCGTCTCACAAGTTGAAAGTGTGGCTGGCTTTTTTTTTTTTTTTTTTTTTCCCCCTCACCAAAGTATTAGGTTAAATAGATGTTTCAAGAAGGCTGAGAAATAACCAATTCCTCTTTGAGACAGTTACGGGTTTCATGTCTTCTCTTGGAAATTCCTAAGTTCTTCATAGTTCTTTAAAATACCCAGGGCAGACGCAGCTTCCAAAGAGCCTTTGACCCTCTCTCTAAATATTATAATCTGTCTTGAAATCTGTCCACTATTTTATCAGCATTCCACATCAGGACTAATATCAGACAATTTATAAGGAGTACAGATAAGGGGATAAAGAAATATAATTCTGAGGACAGCCATTCTATAAACTGGTATTTGGGCATCACCATATCCATTTCCTATTAAAATTAATTGTATCCCTGTAACAAGAAAGTAACAAAGATGAAGTACTGCCATTTAGTGAAAACAACCTGGCACAATCATATTGAATAGGTGTAGGTGAAAGCAAGCAACTTGTCACTGCTGATGGTGATTCACTGTTAACTGTGACTGAGAAAACAGTAAAGAAGAAAAATGATTTTCACAAGAACATCCTTGTTCTGATGTCAAGCATAGCATCTACTCCTCATTCCAGTTTCAATCAGTGCTACTGTGTCTTGAATGCACAAACAGAAAGAAGTGTAAAGCTGCATGTAGAATTCTGAAGAACTAACTTGTATAAGCATGTTGAAAAGGACTAGGGTTGGGGCATTGCACTATTCTACATGAGGACTGTTGAAATGTATCAGGTAATCATGATTAACATATTAGAATCACAGAATGGCTTGGGCTGGAAGAGACCTCAAAGATCATCTGGTTCCAAACACCCTGTCGTGGGCAGGGTCACTGATCACTAGATCAAGCACTAGATCTGGTTGCCCATCCAACCTGACCTTGAACACGTCCAGGGATGGGGCATCAGCAACCTCTCTGTGCAGCCTGTTCCAGCACCTTACCACCCTCTCAGTGAAAAACTTCCCCCTCACACCTTATCTAAATCTCCCTTCCTTTAGTTTAAAAGTATTCCTCTTGTCCTATTGCTATCAGACTTGTGTAAAAAATCAGTCTCCCTCCTGTTTATAATCTCCCTCTAAATTCTGGAAGGCCACAGTGAGGTGTCCCCGGAGCCTTCTCCAGACTGAACAAGCCAAGCTTCTTCAGTCTGCTGTTGTAGGAGAGGTGCTCCAGCCCTCAGATCATCTTCGTGGCCCTCCTCTGGACCCTCTCCAACAGTTCTCTGTCTTTCTTGTGCTGGGGGCCCCTGACCTGGACACAGTACTCTGCGTGGGGCCTCTACAAGGGCAGAGTAGACAGGGACAGTCCCCTCCCTCACTCTCCTGCCACCCCTCTTTTGATGCAGCCCAGGATATTGTTGGCCTTCTGGGCTGCAAGCCCCTAAGTCCTCAGCCAGGCTGCTGTCAGTGAGTTCTTCTCCCACTCTGTATATGTATCCGGGATTGCCCTGACCCATGGCTTTGTTGAACCTCATTAGGCTTACATGGGTCCGCCTTTTGAGCTTATTCAGGACCTTCTGGATTGCATCCCTTCCTTCTGTCATATCAACTGCACTACTCAGCTTGTCGTCTGCAAACTTGCTGAGGGTGTACTCAATCCCATCATCTTTGTCATTGATAAAGACGTTAAAGCGTAATGGTCCTAAAACTGACCCTTGGAGTACACTGCTTGTCACTGGCCTCCACCTGAACATAGAGCTGCTGACCACAACTCTCTGGCTTTGGCCTTCTAACCAATTCCTCATCCACTGTATAGTCCAGCCTTCAAACCCATACATCTCTTCAATTTAGAGATGAAGATGTGGTGCAGGACCATGTGAAAGGTCTTGTGCAAGTCCAGGTAGATGACATCAGTTGCCCTTTTGTTTGTTCACCAATGCCGTTGCTCCACCATAGAAGGCCACCAGACTGGTCAGGAATCTATGCTCTGAGTTTCCTGACCTCATCTCCACATATTATGATATATATATATCACATATATATATATAAATATATATAATTACCCCCTAATAAATGCCATTAAAAAACTGCATCACCTAACAGGGAACAACCCAGGCTAGTGATATTGCTTTTACTACGGGGCCAACTCAGAGCCATGTGAAGCAACTCAGGCCCCAGTTCTACAGCTGTTACTGTATCTTTTTTTATAATTTCCGTTTACCTCGACACTTAGGTAAAAGCTCCTTAATTTCTGTTATTTCAGACACTGAACCTGGAGTTCATAAGCAGCTCTGCCACAGGAAGGCCTCCTCCTACGGCACCTGGCCGCCGATCGGCCCTCGACTCCGCGACTGCTCCAGGTTCTGTCCGTGGTCACTGCAGCTCTGTGGCTGGAGGGCTCCGTCCCCAGTTCCTCCGCCGCAGAACGGCCCGGCCCAACCCGCTCCCGTTCCTCATGGCGGCTAACCGCGCAAATGCGGGGAGCCCGGCGCGGGGCATTGTGGGGGAGAGGAAGGAGGGAGGGAAGACCGTCCTAGCGAGGTGCATGCCGGGATTGGGACGGGCGGCGCTTGGAGGCCTGGAGAGGGGTAGTCGTTCTGTCGGTGTTTGGGGGCCGTGTCGGTCGGTGGGCTCGGGCCGGCGGCGGAGGAGGCTCCTGTCCGGCGGAGGATGGCGGACGTGGCGGCCTCCCCCGTGGGAAAGCGGCTCCTGCTGCTGCTGGCGGCGGCGCCGGGTGAGGGCGAGGCGACGGGGCCGGACTCTGGGCCTGCGCTGCCCTCCCGGGCCTGGCGGAGCGGCACGGTGCGGGCTATGAGCGGAGCGGTGCCCCAGGACCTGGCGGTGAGGAGCCGGCGGCGGAGGTGGTGATGGGGCGCGGGTGGGGGTCGCGGGCCATGTCGGGCCTCCCGCGCGTGTGTTACGGCCTCCCACCGGCGGCGCGGGCTGGGCTGGGCAGGGCAGGGCAGGATAGGACTGCGGGGCGAGCGGCCTGCCGGGCCGTGGCCGGGGCTGTGGAGCGCTGCTTTCCCCCCAGTCGGGTCGCGGCGGCGCTGTGCTGGCGACCCTTCTCTGCTGAGTGCTGCCCGCGCTGCCCCTGGGCCTGCCGGGACGCGCTTCGGGCCGGGGAACGGCAGGCCCAGCCTGCGGGAGCGCGCTGCCGGGGCGGGGTCGGGTGGAGGGGGACCGGCAGCCTCAGCTGCTGTGAATTCTGATAGCTGAAGTATAGAGCTGCTGCGTGTGTGTGCAACTTTGGTGCTGTTTCCTGGGAAGAAGTTAAGTATAATTGATCAGGCTAAGTGGGGTTTCTTGTTTAAATACGTACTTCTGTGTCGTTTAAATACGTACTTCTGTGTCGTGGTTGGTGGTTTTAGGTCTTGGATTCTGTTTTCAGCTGCAGCAATTTGCATTTTGTGTAATGTGTTTAAACACTTCTGGTTTTGTTTTGCTCATCTGGTGTAGTGCAGTGAGACACTTGGGTGGAGATCGTGGAAAGAAGTCTGGACAGACATCCTGGCCGTTTCTCTTTCTGTGTGCCACTTTTCCTAGTATTCATTGTGAGTGATGGCATGCTTTGCAAGCTTCTGTGGCCTGGTACCTACCAACTATGTCAGAGGACAGGGTGATGCGCTATTGCTGCTCCCTTGTTTATTTAAGCTGGAGATAAATAAATAAATATACAGAAGAGGGGATATTGAGAAACAAATTAGGAGAGGTGTCTGAGACTGTCTGAAATGTGGAAACACATTAGGGCTGTGACCTGGTCTGGAAAGCCACTTTTGTAACACACTGAATTTGACATGTATTGGTACCCTTATGTTATGGTCCTATCCAATGCAAATATTATTATGACGTAAAGATTGTTTGCAGTGCCTGTTCCTGCTGTTTAGCTATACTTTGAACTGGAGGAGTGTTACTCGGACAACTAAAGCTAACTCATTTGTTTCCTCACTAGTCATGTGACTCTTTTTAGACTGCTTTAACAAAGAAAAAAAAAATCAAATCCTGTGCTTGATAGCATAGGAAATAATTTGTTGTTTTCTTGATGTATTTGAATTCATAGCTTTCTTAAAACGCTGCTGTTCTCAACCCAGTTTTTTTCATGAATAACTTTCCATTTCATACTGTTTTAATGATGCAGTTGTCTCTAAACATTGTATTCTCCAAATCTGTACAAGAACTACTGAATACAAATTGTCTAAAATACACAAGGTGAATTTTTCATAGTTCTGTACTGTGGAATATTTAGTGTTGTAATGGATCTTTCTGTGTATAATGAATACTGCTTTGACAATGTTAATCAATAAAAGGGTTGGAAAGATGAGAGGCTGAGGGATGCTTGAGTTGTCCAGTCTGGAGAAAGGGCTCAGAAGCAACCTCATTCCTGTACAAGTTTGTGGAGAGAGAGGTCCTGGTCTCTTTTCCATTGTAATCAATGAAAAAATGTGTGGAAATGACACAAAGCTTCTCTAGGGAAAGTTCGGACTGGGCATCAGGGAAAACCTCTCTTCTGTGAGACTGGTCACAGAAACTGTCTTCCTAGGGAAGTGGTTGACGTCCCAGTGCCTATCGTTGTTGAAGAGGCATTTGGATAACACCCTCAGTAACGTCCTTTAACTCTTATTTAGTTCTGAAGTGGTCAGGCAGTTGGACTAGATGATCTTCCAAGGTCCATTCCAACAGAACTTTTCCATTCTGTAATTATGTCCTGTTAGGAAAATGTCATCTTTTCAAAATTCATTCAGCCAGAAGTGAGGACTTGGCACCAGTTCAGGAATTACTGTTCTAAGATAATGATGTGAACTAGGTCTGAAGAAGGTTAGGAGAAAAAAAATCGAATCTACTCTTTGAATTAAGACTGTGCTTTCTCATGGTATCCTGTAAAGATGGTTTTTCTTAGTAGCCCATAGTCTCATGTTCACTTTTAAGAAATACAGAACAGCTTTGTATCTCTGCCTTTCCAAAGCAGGAAAATGGAGAACAGTCAAAAAGTATGGAACTTCAAACATTTCAGAAAGCTGTTAAAATAGTATTTTAATACTGGAAAAGCAGTATTACTACAAAAGCATGTTGTGGTCTAAAGTGTCTTTGTAAGGGATTTTATGGGAGTAAATCTTTTTTTTAAGTAAGGATGCTGCAACTCTGCAGGGCTGGATTTAGGTTTGTGTGCTCTCTGTCAGTTTTGAGATGTTACTTGAAAGCCTTCTTGGCAATAGGGAAAAATGTGGAGAAAAAGTGCACATGCTGCCCATATGCGGTAGAGTGTCAGGGTTTACAGGCTGCAGAATTCTGGTGTTATTTGTTTGAGACTGAATGGGAAGTTTGTAGAGGCATTCAGGTTGCAATAAATGTTGCAAGATGAGTTGACCGATAAGTAGTTGAAACTGGGACTCTGGAAGTGGTGGGAAGGTTCACAACAACCTAGGAGAGTTGTATGATATCCAGGTTGCTTTCTCTGCTACTTGTCTTTCCTTCATTCTGTCCTGCAAGGATGGTCATATTCCTGGATCATTCTTCCTGTCAGCAAGACACATACATGAGTTTGCATGTTGGAAGGGTTTAGGAAGGTACATGTAGACCCCAAAAAGTGGTCTGATGTTTCATTCACCATCTCCTATTGTTGCAGTTGAAGGTAGAATGCTGGACTGGATGGATGTTCTTCAGGCCAGTAGGTATAGTGTATCTATAATGCTTCTTGTTATAAAATAAATATTTGAGGACCGACAGGATATTAAACATTTTTAAAAATTAATTTTTACTTACTTTGCAAATAAAATACCGTTCTTTGAAAGAGAGCTGATTGCAAAGCAGTGGGTATACATTTTCTCCACTCACTGTAGGATACTTTCTTGGTGGCCTCAGTACAGAGTATTATGAATTCTTGTTGTGTCGTGTTTTTTTTTCCCCCTATGGCTTTTCTGTCTTCCAATATGTGAGATAGAAATCGACACTGAAAAATTCGCATTCATCCAATGAGCCGTGTCTTCTGTGTTTTCAGTGACTGCTTTTCTCAAGAATCAAAAGTGTCAAGAGGGATTCTGTAACTACTTATTTACAGTGAAATACAAAGGACATGGAATACATCTCTGCAGTTGCAGCTTATGTAACTTGCTCATTTTCCCTCCTAGCTGGATTGGGATGAAAATTGTTAAGATTAAATTGTGAAAACTTGAGGACTGAGAGAAATACAGCATAATAGGTAGAGCAAAAGCTGCATGCACAAGCAAAGCAAAATACTACTTCCCATCAGCAGGCAGATCACAACATTGCGATTGCAGAATCACAGGATCACAACATTGCAGGAGTCGGAAGGGACCTCAAGAGGTCATTGAGTCCAACTCCCCAGCTAACACAGATTCCCCACAGTGGGTCGCACAGGGTGGTGTCCAGATGGGTCTGGCATATATCCAGACAAGGAGACTCCACTACCTCTCTGGGCAGCCTGTACCAGTGCTCCATCACCCTGACCGTAAAGAAATTCCACGTGTTTGTATGGAACTTCCAATGTTCACATTTTAGGCCATTGCTCCTTGTCCTAGTGGTGCACACCATGGAGAAGAGCCTGGCTTCATCCATGTGCCTCCTCACCTCCCTTTAGAGAGTTATAAACTATTATCAGATACCCTCTCAATCTTATTTTCTCTACGCTAAGCAGATCCAGGTTACTCGTCCTTTTCTCATACAGGAGATTCTCCAGGCCATTTTTATCATCTTTGTGGCCCTTTTTGTGTTGCAAGAGAACTTTTCTAGATTTAAAAAAAATAATACTAATAAAACCCAAGATTCTTTCTGATTAGATATTGCTTCAGGAAGGCATTTTCGCCATAGAAGAACTTGGGAAATCCTGTAGGTGCTTTTTATCTAAGCAGTATCTTTTTTTTTCATTACTATTTTATGTGGATATGTCTGTACCTATTTTATACCTACTTGTCATCATCAATAACACTGTTCAAAAGCATTGGTATTATTAGTGAACCACCACTGGTATTGCTATCAATGGATTTTCTAAACTGGTTGCGAGCAAAGTTAGAAGGATCAGCAGGTGTTGGTGTATGTGATCACATGAATTGTAGGACCATTGATTCATTGGGGATGTAATTCTTTCCAGCGTAGCCATGGCTTTAGCTTTTCCCTTTGACTCAGAACTACAGAATTTTCAAGTTAAGATGAAAAAAACCAGGAGGTTCTGTTATAGTGTAACAGCTTTGCTTAAAGCGTCTGAGTTTTACAATAAAGGTAGAACTTTTTTTTGCCACTTTACATATCAAAACCAAATAAGTATTATTTACTCACAAGTCTGTCACAAGTTCCCTTGCTTTAGACTTGTGTTTCAAGATTCCAGTAGGAGTTATCTTATGCTGAGTGTGTTGGGCCTCTATTCATGCATCGTGTTAGTTATTTCCTGTAGTCATACAAGGCAGTATATGCACAAACAATACTTTGTGCAAGTCATCTTCTGCTTGTTGCCTCTCCCAGTACACAGAAAAGCTGTTTCTATTGCACTGAGAACGCAGATAAAAGCTGAGAACACAGCTATTTGTCTTGAGGCTTGCTGCTCATTTGTTTTCAACAAATCATACCAAAATAACAGTGGTAACTTCTGATATAATGTGTGGTCTTGCATAGGCCTAGAACAACTGCTCTATGTATTCCTGTTGAGGAGAGTACTCTACATGGTATTTGTTTAGAATTAATTATGGCTTTCAATGATTGTAAATCAAAGTTTACAAGGATTCAGTTTTTTCATGCATACAAAGGTGGAATAAACTGAATATTGGATGTGAATTCTGTAGAATGAACTTGCCACAACTTCCGTTTTGCAGGGAAGAGAGGTGAGCTTGGTATGATAGCTTTGTAAGACTTTTCTCCCAGCTCCAGTTCTGGATCTGAGATTTCAAAAAGGGAAACTTTAAGATCTGTTTTTAGAGTATAGTAACAGAAGGCATTTCTGCTGCTTTGTATGTGTTGGCAATCACAGTACCTATCACGATATTTAGTGAGCACCTTAAAGAAATGCGAAACGTCCATCCTGAAGTTCATCAAAGACTATTTCTTCTGGGATTGTGGAGTCTTGTTTGTTTTTGTTTTTAAACCAGGAAGTAACTTGTTAAATTTTTAGCTAAAGTAAAGCTTTTCCACTTGGTCAATTTGTGGTAACTCTTAGAAACGTGAGGTGTATTGTAGTTTAAGACTGGAAGAAATTTCCATGTAGCCTGATTTCACATCTGTCATATGATAAGTTACCTTGAGTTGTGTATAAAGCAATAAATTAAAAATTAAGCTAATAGATATTATTTTGGGGGATCGGGTGACAAGCTGTGCTTCACTGCTTATTTGAACTAATGGCTCTTGAATTTATGTTCTCTGCTTTCAGTGATCTTTGCCAAGTAGTTCAAGAGTACATGCTACAGAGAGGTGGTCTCTCTACATAGTTGCTTATAAAATCTGCCTTTTAATAAAATTCTTAAGTACCTTGTGAAAATACATTTTCCAAAGTTGACATTGTTCCAGTCATTCCTTTTGACCATCTTATCATGTAATATTTATGATAACAGAATTATAACATGATAGTCCTTTCTTTGTCACATTTTAGTGCCGTGGTAGCATAGATATAATATTAAGAAAGGTACAGATCCTGAAACAGGAAGGGTGTTAAGTTGAATTTAAGGAAAGGATACTTTGAGAAACCTGGTCTTCTTTCTCAGAAGGGCAGTTTAGGCAGTTATAGAGTTGAA
This sequence comes from Gallus gallus, assembly GCF_016699485.2. Classification (NCBI taxonomy): domain Eukaryota; kingdom Metazoa; phylum Chordata; class Aves; order Galliformes; family Phasianidae; genus Gallus; species Gallus gallus. Next base: position 17,769,113 of record NC_052544.1, read on the forward strand.
GATTTCATCTGGAGAGATGCTTCATATTCTTTCCCTCTTTCTGGGCAGCTTTTGCATCTGGAAAAAAGAGGTGGGGAAGAGGCCTGTAAGTAGTCCCCTCCTGCCTCTTTTAATGTGGATTATTGGTAAAGCAGAGAACTTCTTGTTTCTGGTTAGTGCCCAGTTATCCTCAGCGGTCTTGTGTGTACTTCATACTGAAGTATATTTTGACTATCTTGATTCTTAGGTATTTCTTAACTTATTAGGAATTTCCTGCCCTTCACCTGACTTCTGTTTGGTTGTGTATGTGTAGTAGGTAAGTTCTGTAGCTGAAGGACTGGAGGGTGAATGTTTTAATCTTTAATGGCCCTTACTGTTAGAGCATGAAGTGAGACTTGTAACTCCTTTGCTTAGCATTCTTGCAGTGTCATTGCATATAGCTGTAATGTGTACCCTTTGTGATGGGAGTGGGGGGGAATATCTGGGAACAATGATTTAGAACTGTAGTGCAGTTTATATTGTTGTACATATCAGGTCATGAAAAGTCTGGTGATTAGGTATTTCTGGGTAATCTCATGCCAGAAATATCTGCGTTTGGCTCAGAGAGCTTACTGTAATGTACAAGGTAGCACAAAACTTCTTATATAGTGTGGATTTTGGTGCATTTCAGCTATAAAAGTATCTTTTCTGATATAGGCTGTCAATTGAAATGACAAGTAAGAGTCTCTAAATCCCCTGTCATTCCTAATGTGCAGGAGGGTTGCATTGGATCATCAGTTGCATTTTGGGATAAACAAGTTTTGCATCTTTAGTTTTGTATGGAGGAAGGTAGCGTTTGGTGCTAGTGATGTGTGTTTGGGACAGTAAATCATCCCGTAGTTTAGTAATTGCTATGAATTAGATTTCAGTTTGTTTTGAAATACAATAGCTATGTAGATGTGATGTTCTCACATCTACATTAAAGTACTAATCCTGATTTTTTTTTTTCTGACTAAAGCTGCTGTTCCCCCATTGATAGAGATTGTAGTATCTCATATATTCTTGGTGTCTGAAAAAAGTTAAATGGTGTTTTTTCTTTTTTTTTTTTCCTTAACTAAATCAGATCTTTGTGGAATTTGATGGCTGTAACTGGAAGCAGCATGCCTGGGTAAAAGTCCATGCTGAAGAGGTTATAGTGCTGTTGCTGGAAGGATCATTGGTGTGGGCGCCTCGAAATGATCCAGTTCTGCTTCAAGGGGCTCGAGTCTCACCAAAACAGTGGCCTGCACTGGTGAGTATTCGGCCAAAGGTTTTTATATCCTTCAGAGATCTGCATCAGCATGACTGTGAATCACAAGATGTGGATATAGTACAGGGCTCCATTCTGTGGGTACTGAAACTTTATTGGAGGCAGATTATTATTATTTTTTTGTAAAGAGGAGAGTAACTGGGAGTTGTAGTGCCAATTTTAGAACTTGGAGTGTGTTTGGCTTTTCTAAAATTGTAAGAATAAGCATTTGGGTCCTATTACGGCCTTTGTAGAGCTCTATATGATAGAGATTGCTACATCATTTTAACAGGTGTTCCTGAAAGTCCTTGAGGAAGAAAAGAGTCTCTGGACTGTGCCTGATCTATTAGCAGTGTGGGTTGTATACTCCTAATCTAAACTACAAAAATTTGTTCCCATGTTGTCAGTGTTAACTAACATGATGTGCAGATCTTTCTCTTGTTACATGGAGTGGTAATCCATGTGACTCTTTACATGGCATTCAGATGCCATGAGCCTGGAGACTAAAGCCAGTATGTTTTAGCCAGAATTGCCAGCGTATCCATCCTTCAAACATCCTGATGAGTAGCATACAGTGAAGAGGATTCCTTATGTCCTTGTTTCTTCTCTTAGTGCTTTTTGAAGAGGAAAGTTCATATGTGACAATCTTACTCAAGTTTTATGTGGTCTGATTTTTATTATTTCACCTTTCTTCTGTTCTCCTGTCATCCTTGAACTATTTGGGATGCTACTGTCTACTTCTTAATACTACATCTTGTGCATGGGCCCATTGGAGTGTTTTTTCCAATCAAAAACTTTTTGCCTTGGTAGAATCTGAACTTGGTATTTTAAATGAACGCTTGAACTCAAAGCAAAAAGTTTGATATTGCATCTTTCTCTCAGGGTTTTTTTTTTTTTACTGCAGTCGTCTTAAGGCAGAATAAAACCAGGCCTTTACAGTAGAGATTCTGTAGACAGAATGTGGTTTTTTTCCATAGGTGTAACTTTCCTTTCAATGGGAAAATAAATGTGCGTTGTCAGTGTCATGAACAAGAGAATGGAGTATGAATAAACTTGATGAGCAGTAAAGACAAAAAACGTCATAAATACATTTGTATTAAAATCATGTAAGTGCATTCATGAGACAGATTACACGTTTCCAAGGTTCCAGGGGTCGGTACTTTCTTCTTCCATCAGCAAATTACATTGTCAGGTTATCGTTCTGAGTCTGCTGCATATTCTTCCATTAGTAATATATTCTGCAGCGTGGTTGTTGGTAATACACCTGATATGAGCTTCAAATTTGCATAAAACAGTAGCAAGAAACTCTTCCCTTCATTTACATGCCTACTAAGTGCTTACATGTAACTTTTGTGCAGGAAGGAAAATCCTCTGTTCCAAGGGCTATACCTGAAATACAAGGGCTTCTCCAAAAGTAAAGCTTCCTATTTAATGATATTGGCCCACAGTGTCAAAGGCGAATGTTGGTGGTATGGCAGCAGAGATTGAACCTTCGCGCCAGTGTTGCATTACATTTTGTTGCTATGTGACAGATGGCAGTGGAGGGGCAGTTTGTCAAAATGGCCTCTGACATGGAGTGCATATTAAGCAAAGGTGTGGAACTGAATTCCTTCATGCAGAAAAAAAAATGCATCCATTGACATTAATCGGTGCTTGCTGAATGTTTGGTCTCCCTAAAGAGCGGATGTCAGCATAGTGAGGGGTGGACAGTGTGTTTCAGCAGTGGTGACAGTGCATACCTCCCCGGTGCAGTTTTTTATGAGCACAGCATGCAAGCTCTTGTTTGTCACTGGAAAAAAAAAATATAGCTAATGGTGGTGATTGTGTTGAAAAATAGTATTTTGTAACAGAATTTGCTGTGCTTTTTGTATCTGTTGTTGTTTGCATGGAAACAAATAGGAGGCGTTACTTTCAGAGGAAGCTGTGTATATAAAGGTGTGTTGTTTTTTAGCCTGACACCTATGGAAAATCAAATACAGTAAAACATATTTTCAGTTCTGCTTTGAGTTTTAATGAAGAAGTGGAGCCAATTTTCTGCAGTGCCACACTTACAAGAAGCACTGGCTGAGACACAATGAATAATAATTTGCACTAAAACTCAGGGAAGTGCAGAATTAGAAATCAAACTTTTTTTTGTTATACTTAAATAGTAGATTAAGACAACTGTTGTTGGTCTGTGTGTGTGCTCAGTTGTTTTTATAACTTTCATTTTCTTTGGTTCATTACAGACCTTTACTCCTCTAGTAGATAAACTGGGTTTAGGCTCTGTGGTCCCAGTGGAGTTTCTTGTGGACAGACACTTACGTTTCCTATCTGATGCCAGTGGATTACGATTGTTTCAGGTATTTGTTCAGACATAGTGAAAATTAAAACTTTACGCCCTGTATGTCAATTTTTTTTTATTTTTGTACTGATCCTCTTCCATATTACTGTCTGCCTCCTTTCACTGCCCAAACATGTCTTGAGCTTCTTTCCATGCTCTTCCAGGTACTTTTACTGATCTCTGTCTGCCTTACAGAAGTCCTAATTCCTGCCCGTGTTCCTCACTTGATGAGCTAGCAGTTAAGCATTGCGTAGCTGATAACTGCACCAGAAGTTTCACAGCTACTTTTTTCTTCTTTTTTGTTGTTTTGTCCAAGAAGAGCTGTTCCTCAAAAATTGAAGGTTTTCTTACCTTAAAACACTCTGCTTGTATGTTAAAATTGTTTATTGTTGGCAGATGGGAACAGAGAGTCAGAATCAGATTCTGCAGGAACAGCCTTTGCTAAGAGAATCTGTGAATTCATTGTTCAGTGACCAGAAACTTCAGGAGATATTTAGTAGAGGTAAGACTGGTTTTTGTTGCTCAGAGCTACTATGACTGTTGTGTAATAATTGGATTATTCTGGGATTTGTGAAGGAGAATAATAGTGTCTGTTGCTGTTTGGTTTGGAAGATCAGTTTTCTCTATCCTTTAAGTTCTTTACTTTAAAGGAGCATTATCTTGACAGATACCAAAAAGTATGTTGCTAGGATACAACTAAAGATACTATATTTTATCACTGAAGATGTAGTTAAAATAGCACGGAATACTATTGGTAACTTCCATGTATTTACAACTTCCTTTTTTTTTTTTTAAGCTTGTTTTGAGTTTTTTAAAGTTGTGGTACTGTTCTGTGGTTCTGTTCTTTAATTCTGGAAATTTAGAGATTAAGTTACTCTGTATTCATTGATCTTTTGATCAGAGAAAATTTTTCTTTGTTGCATCAAATTCACATTCTGGTGTTTTGACATTTAATGCATGAATCATATAAGTTTAAAATACTGTGTGACTGGCTGTTCAACACAGTGTTATTACCACAGCCATTATCTAGGTTGCATTTTAGGATTTAATTCTGTTTATAGGTTTTGTTTGTCACATTGTGGTCTTCTAGTGCTAAAAAGATTTTTTCCATCCAGAATTTGGGTTTGTTGGTCAGTTGGCCCCCTTAGAGGTAGGCCTCTGTATTACATTTGAGGGGAAATATAATTCTTAATGGAGATTTATTTGGCTCCTTTTGCTTTAATAAAATGTGTATTGATATAAATTATGTGAGTGACCAGGAGTAGTGGAAATGCTAAGTCGTGGCCTGGAACAGTGATTGAACACCTGGTGGGAAGGCAGGGCCAACCCAGGGAAGCTCAGGTGCAAGCAATGCATCTGACTGATTGGAAGGGGTGGAGCCAGGATCCACCCCTTCCCAGCCCTCATTTAAGGGTTGGCAGCGGAGGTGAGGGCATCTCTTACTGGAGATCTCTGCCTACCTGAGGCCTTCCCAAGGTAAGCAGCTATTTTCTTTGATTTCTGTATCTGTGGCTGCTGTATTTGAGCTTGTTCTCATTTGCTCTAGCCAAAGACTTTGCCACCCTGCTATTATCGTCCCATTATAGCATTACACCTAGTACCTTCAGAATTGTACATTTGGAAGCCACCTTTTCCATGAAGAAATTCTTCCTAATGTCCTGTTCAAGCCTCCCCTGACACAACTTGAGATCCTGTCCCCCTGTCCTATGACTTGTTACCGGAGAAAAGAGGCTGACACCTTCCTTGCTACAGCTCCTTTCAGGTAGTTATAGAGCGTGATGAGGTCTCCCCTCAGCCTCCTCTTCTCCAAACTAAACAACTCTAATTATTTGGCCATTCTTTATGTCTTGTTTTCTAGTCCCTTCACCAGCTTTGCTCTCCTCTGCACAGAGTAACTCAATATCCTTGTTGTAGTGAGAGACCCAAAACTGATCGCAAAGGGTCAATCAATCGCTTCCCTAGTCCTGCTGGACATGCTGTTTTTGATGCACAGCAGGATGGCATTTGGCATTCTTAGCTACCTGGGCACACTGCTGGCTTCTGTTCAGCCTGCTAATGACCAGTGCCCCCAAGTTCTTTACTGCTTCACAGCTTTGCAGCCGCTCTTTTCCTGGTTTGTACTGCTGCATAGAGTTGTTAACGACTCAAGAGCAGGAGCCAGTACTCAGCCTTGTTGAATGTAATGTGCCTGACTCGACTCATAAATCGAGCCTCTCCAGATCCCTGTGCAGATCTTTCCTACCTTAAAGCAGATCAACCATCTTGCCTAACTCAGTATTGTCTGCAAACTTACTGAGCGTACATCCAATCCCCTCATCCAGATCATTGACAAAAACGTTAATCAAAATGGACCCAAATAGTGAGACCTGGGATGTGCCACTGGATTGAACTCCATTTAAGTGACAGTTTGAGCCTGGCTGTCCAGTCAGTTCTTCATCCAGCAACTTCTCCTATCCAAACCTTAGGCAGCTAGTTTCTGCAGGAGAATATAGTGAGAGTCAGCACCTAACACTTCACATCAAGGTAAACTCCATCCACAGCCTTTCTCTCATCTACTAAGCAGGTTGTCTTATCATAGAAGGTGATCAGGTTGATCAGGAGGACATGCCCTTCATAAATCCTTGTTGGCTGCTTCTGTGTCTGTGTCCTGTATGGATTATGCGAAGATGCTCAAGATTATCTGCTCTGTGACCTTCCCTGGGACTGAGGTCAAACTGACAGGCCTGTAATTCACTGGGTCCTCCGTTTTACCCTTCTAGTAGATTGGATTCATCTTCTCTAACCTCTTATAATTGGAACCTTCCCAGTTAACTAGGGTGGCTAATTATTTAAAGTGGCTTAGTGAGCACTTCTAGCAGGTTGTTCAGTACCCTTGGATGAATCCCATCTGGCTGTGTAGACTTCTGAATGGATCGTAGGGCTTCCATCTTGCTCCCTGTCACTGTCATCTAACTTGATGGGCTGGGTACCCTGAGAATTGACCTTACTGATACAGACTGAGGCAAAAGAGGCATTAAGTACCTCAGCCTTGCCCCCATCTTTTGTCACTGCACTTGCCCTCATGTACAGTTAAGGTTAGAGATTCTCCTTAATCCTCCTTTTGCTCCTAATGTATTTATAAAAGCATTTTTTATTGTCTTCTACTATACTAGCCACGTAGGGTTCCAGTTGGGCTTCTGATTTTCTTCCTGCAGATACAGACTGGTGGATCGTGATAATTTTCATTATCTAATAAGTTTTTTGTAATCTGCAAGGAGAACATGTTACATGTTGTCTTGGAGAGTGGGAGTGGCTTGGGAGTAAACCTTTCTGTAGATGGCATGTTCCTCATGTCAAAGAACTAAGATAGTTGATCTAGAGACCCTGGATATTTATGCAACTATATTGATTTTTTTTATTACTATTTTCACAGTTACAGATGTGTTTCTGCTCTGAACTACGTACGGTTTATTCTGGGACTTAATGCATCTGAACTGAGTTTCTGGGTTGATGCCTCATAATTACTGACCTGTAGGTTAGAAAGGAAAAGAGCATAGCAAGTAATCCCACACTTGTGGTTTTAGGTTTTTTTTGGTCAAAGTAGCAAGTTCATTTTGATCTTCCACTTTTTTTTCTCCTTGTAAACTGAAGTAATTTTGTCTTTACAGTAGCTTGGAGTTACTAAAAGAGCAGAATCCTTGGCTTGGGCAGAATTTGCAGCAGAAAACTTAGCATTTTAATTTTGTTCTGCTAGAAAGCTGACACTTATGTGCATGTAATTAGGGCCTGAACTCTTTTTATTATATGATACTTATCTTGCATGATGCTGAGCTTGTCTTGAAAATAAACTCAAAAGTGCTTCTTTTCCAGTTCCTTACAGTATCCAAGGCCAAAGAGTTAAAGTTTATCAACCGGAAGATGAAAATAGCTGGCTCTGTGGTGTTGTGAGTCATCAAGACCCAATAACACGTCTTATGGAGGTGTCTGTGACTGAGGTAAAAATATGAAGGGCTGCTTTAAGTTTTCTGAAGTACAGTTTCTTCCCAGAAGTTCAAGTTTTGATGAAGCTGTTACTCTCCATGAGATAGAAGTAAGGAAAGCTGCTTTCTGGGTCAGTTATGCTGTGGTTTTCCTTTGCTGTTTCTCAGCTTCTGTCTGTCAGACTGGGGAGTTGGTTTGAAATAAGTGTGTTATAGAAGATGAAATCTTAGTCTAAACTGAATTGATTGAGGTACTTCAGCTTAGGCTGATCCAATAAGTTTTTGGTTTGCATAACATGATTGTGTGGAGTTTGACGGGTAGTTCAGCCTTACCAGCAGCCTGCTTCTAATGGCTTCCTTTCTCAGGAGCAGCTAGGAACAAATCTGCGGGTCTGTGTGGAAGTTCCTATAGCAGTGGGTTTTTTCCTTGTAGCCTTTTCCACATGCAGTATATGCAGAACAAATGCACTGAGTGTGCCCAGTGAGTCCTATACGCATGTGCAATAATCTTATGCTTTGAATACTGTGTCTACTGCTATTTCACAGGGAAGACATATACAATGTATGGTTAATAATTCTGGTACTTTGGGGAGATTGAAATTGTGGAGTATAGGCTTTCAGCAGATGCATGCCAGGAAAGAAGCAAATTTACTATGTGTCTACTGTCACATAAAAGGGTAATCTCCATGCACTGCTGCAAAACTTGGGTAGTCATTGATGCTTCATCAGAGGTACTGATGTTTATTGTTAGCATAAACTGATGTAGTCTTTTCTATGTCTAACAGCATGAATTTGCAGAATGTTAGAACAATAACAAAACAGATTTTGACAGTTGTGTTTAGTGCTGTGAGGTGTACCTAGAGATGCTCAGTAGAACAAGTATGTAAGTAAACAATGGTAGCAATTAAATCTGAAAGTTCTTGGACTAGAGAGTTGGAAAGAATAGAAGATAAACTGAAAGCCTTTAGTTATTGCTAAGGAATTCAAGCATGTGTTTAAAGTCTCTTAATGTTGATACTGTGTACTCTGAATTAAAAAATAATCACTTCTCTTCTTTCTCCTACCTCCTCAATATTCATTTGCATAAAAATTAGACTGGTGAAATAAAGTCAGTGGATCCTCGTCTGATTCATGTCATCATGGATAACAGCTCTTCAAGTGAGGTACTATAATATTTCAGGTCTTATTTATATGCGGTGTTGGAAAAAGAGAACATGAGAATAACTGTACGCTGGTGCTGTATTTGGTGTGGGCTTCCTCTTTCAATTACCACTTTGAGAGATGGACATTGTTTAAAGAAAACTATCTATTTTTTTTCTAGTTCAGGCCTGTTTTACTATTTTCAGCATGGCTCTTGAGGAGTTTCAGTAATCAGTGTTGTTGTGTTCCATTTTAAGAGATAATGCTCTGCTAAAGAATGTCTCTATGCTCACAGCCTTCTTTTAAGAGGATCACCCTATGCTTCTCCACAGACCCTGCTAGGCGTTTCTAAAAAGTATCTTTTGGCCTATCTAAAGCAGGCTGGTTCTCTTGTGGCATTTCGTTGCTGCAGTTGAGAGGTGCTATGATAACATTTGGACCTGTGCTTTTACACTAGGCAAAAGGATAAGGTATATCCTGCAGTTGAAAATTATAGGCTTTGGGTAATGGACAAGAAGTCTGCCCTTGAAAAGAGCCATAGTTATTAGACTTATTGCACAATTTGGTGTTCAAATATCCGGTTTACATGAGCAAGGATTATGTTGGAGTGTGTCCACGTTGCATGTTTCCCTAAGTTTGCTATGACACGGTATGTGGTACAACTCACCTAATAAGCTTACTTTGGATATCCTATCCTAATGCAAAAATGAAGAGCCTCCTTCAGCAACCACATGAAAAAAGACTGCTTATGTTGTTTACATTGTATCCTTCTTCAGATCTGTCAGTTTGTTTTAAAGTAAATGTTTCTAAGCTTAGACTGCTGTAATCTTGTTCTAACAAAGAAAGTGCTCTTAGAAGTAGTAGACCTGTTTGTTCTGTTTACTGATTGTGTGGGTTTTTTTATTATAGGGAGGGGGCCTAAAAGCAGCTAAGTCATCTAAAGGGAAGAAGAAGAGAGAAAGTTTTGAGGGAAAAGATGGACGGAGGAGGAAAAATGTTTCAGATTCTGGGTGTGATCCTGCAACAAAGAAGCTAAAGGAGAGGGGTGAGGTGGATGGCAACGGTAGTGATGGAGGTGAGGCAAGCAGAGGTCCTTGGAAAGGAGTCTCCAGTAGTGAAACAGGACTGGATCCAAGGGCCAAACAGTTGCCTTCATTTGTTCCGCAAATGAATCGCAATATTCGCTTTGCTACTTACACCAAAGAGAATGGTCGAACATTAGTAGTCCAAGATGAGCCAGTTGGTGGTGACACACCAGTGCCATTCACTCCATTTTCCTCTGTGGCTGGACAGGCACTGCTAGCTGGATCTGGATGTAAAGAGGCCGGAAAATCACTGGAACAGGTTGGCCAAGGCACAGTGACTTCTGCAACCACAGTTAGTACAACTGCTTTGACACCAACAACTGTGAGAATCTCTGATACTAGTTTGCCAGCAATTACTGGACAGGAGAAACTGAAAACAGGCCGAACGCAAACCCAGGGAGAGGTGAGTAGACTATAATCTTGCCATATTCAAGAAAGAAATATGTATTTAGCATCAGATCTTTTACAACTTGTTTCTAGTACTATGTGTGTCCATGGAACTGAAAACTATTTTTTCTTTCATAAATCTGTCCCTTCCAGAGACAATGATCTTTCAATCATTTGATCTAAGAAGGATCCCTAAGAAGATAGTTTTTAATAGAGAACCTTTAAGAGAGAACTTTCTAGCACTCTGTTCTTTATTCAGCCTTAATCTCTTAAGTGCAACTTTTTACACAATGCAACCTGAAAGTGATTTAGAGCACTGTACTTAATGTAATCAATTTGGTCATGTCACGTGGAAAGTAGCCTACTTAAAATCTCTTGCCTTCATATTGACAAATATGCATGAGAATATGCTTTCAGTTGATTGTTTAAGTTATATGAAGCTATATTTGGAGGACCTTTTATAGATTCCCAGTTTCTTTTACAGAAAAGATGTCTCCATATGAGAAAAATGAGCCAGTAGCATCATACGCTGTGTAGGGCTGAATTCAAAGAATTGAGATGGGTACCTTCAGAATCAGTTCATTTAAAGAGCTTGGTATGGTAGTGGCTTAAGGATCTTTTAGTTATGTATCCTCATTTTCAATGGGAATAATTGAAGGGAAATCTTACTAATTTTTATTTTTGCTTTTCAAGGAGAAAAAAAAGAATATTTAGGTAATCAGTGGGAGGCCTATTAAAAAAAAAAAACAATTGACCAAACAAACAACAACAAAAAAAGGCGAACATGAAGTTCCATGTCTGTAAGAAGGACAGAAAAAAAATAAACTTGTTTTCTACTGTATAAAGGAGTTAATAATGTAGAAGATGCATTAGAAATTCCAAGGTGATTGCCGGAGGTTAAATGGGTTACTTTCATGTCTTTTGTATTAGCTAATGAATGGAGGAAAAGGCTAGGTGTTTACCTTGAGATAAGCATTTAAAAATATAAAGCAGAAATTAGATGGTAGAAGTCAGGAAAGTTATGTAATGAAATTTTTGTATAACAGTATAACCTTTGTTATTCATTCTTACCCCTGTTCTCTGCCCAGAGGAAAAAAAATAAAATCAGAGTTGTGAGCAAATTCTCATTGTGTGAGTGGTCAGAATTGCATCTGTCACTATTGTTATAAAAGAAAAGCTTTAATTGTGCTGAGAAATTTTTGCACTGCATGTCCTTCCCTTACTCTCCATAACTCCAAATTACTTGTTTTAAATTAATAATAATGTTCTGGCTTTATAATTTGCAGATAGTGCTTTGTTTTTGGCCTAGTGGTCTATATCAAACAGTATTTTCTTTAGGGGAGGAAATCTAGCACAAACAAGTTTTTTGTTTTTGTTTTTTGTTAATTGAGATGTGATTGCTTTTGGTTGTTTCTTTTTAAGCTGTAGTTCTTGAGATATTGCTTTGGGCTGGGCTATCCACTTTATCACAGTGTGATCTAGTCCTTGAGCTTGCTTAATAAGCTTGGCTTGCATTCATATTCACATGCTGTTTAAAAACTGTTTAATGTAGTAATTCTAAATGTTGTCAAAGACAACTTGTATTGAGACGAGGTATTGTTTCAGTACGTATCCCCTACTTGCTTCAGTTCAGTGGGAAGCGAGAGGGAGTAAGGGAGAGAAGGAAGATTCTTGTTTGGCTTTAAAAAGAAAAATCTGAAATTCTGGTATTTGGAAAAACTAGTGTGGGTACATTGATATATTGTTAAGTTACTACAAACAGAGGTTGATAGCAAGAAACAATCTAAATGTGACTTTGCAGTATAATAGGTGCTAATGATCCCCATCCTGCACCATCTTAACCCTAGCAGCTGGCATTAGGCATGCGGGCACGAGTCCTTGCTCCTACTGGTCATCCATCCATCCTGTAGCTGGTTTTATAAATGCACAGAATGCCTGCCCCAGTGCCTGGGAGTAAAAGACTCCCACTTGCTCCTGGAGCACCAGAAGACAAGGTTGCCCAACTCCTCTAGTCTGGCTCTGGTAGTTATACCAGCTTTCACTCCTACACGGGTCAGACCAGTAGCTAGCACTTGGTCCTTACATTGCACACAGGTAAGGGAGAGAAATGAATGATTAAGATTTAGTAAGAAGATCGCACTCTGCACTCAGCCAGAAAAGTGCACTAACAGCCCCCTTTTGCACACTTTTCCTGCCTACCTCAATTGTTTGTTCCTCCCTTTTCCTATACATCCCCTCAGGAGTTTTCAGAGCGATGTTGACTCCTACACTCCTCCCAGTCTGCCCCCTGCCCAAGTTCAGTCTTAGCAGTTGCAAAGCACATCTTGGAATGGGCTGCCCAGAGAGGTGGTGGAGTCACTGACTCTGAAGGTGTTCAAGGAACATTGGACGTTGTGTTGAGGGATATAGTTTGGGGAGAACTACTGGTGATGGGTGGATGGTTGGACTGGGTGATCCTGTGGGTCTTTTCCAAACTTGGTGATTCTATGATCTTGATCATGCTGGAAGCAATGCCTGCAGTTTCTTGATAGCCTGCCAATTAGTGGGAGTAGAAAGTTTGTTTCTTGTCCTTCTGCCCATGTTTTGTGTGTGTTAGTTTTGTTGAATCTGTGTCTTGATGTATTTTGTTTTCTGGCTTTCCCTTTTTTCCTTATTTCACAAACTGACATTCCTCAGTCAGATAACCTCACAAAACTGAGGCCTCTTGTCTGATTTGCATGCCCTCATCGATTAGTGTGAGTGACCAGATTTGGTTCCTATCACTCCATCTCTTATTGTGTGTTGGTCAGGTCTATGTCTCTCGTATTGTTTTTTTATGGCTTCCCCTCTTTCTTACTGTCCCTTGTAGGATTGAAAAAGGACCTTGACACTTAAAGGAGGAGACACACCCTTATTATGAGTATTCCCTATGTGAAGATTTCTAAGTGGAAATTTGAAGAAAAGGAAGAGAACTGATGAATTAATTATAGAATACAATCAGTTACAGTAGGATTGACTTGTGAGAATAACCAAATCTGAATAACTTAAGAAGAGAACAAATGAATATCTATCGTAACAGTGATGGAAACCTGCAAGAAAGAAAATTTCTCAATATTTAAAAAAAAAAATTAAGCAGTTTGTGCTTTACATTGAGCAGTCCTTTGGGAGGCACCATTTCTTATGCATCTGTGTACCTGTCAGCTGGTGTGGCCTCTAGTCATTTGAAGCCCTCTGTTCAGTGAATGCTAGAGGACTGACTTTGTTTAATTAACTTCACTAACTAAGTTAATTGTTTTAAGAATGCTGGTTAAGTAGGAGAGACTTGTCAGGATGAGTTTAGGAGAGGGCAAATACTGAAATGGCGAAAGATTACAAGGATGAGTTTGCTACAGGAGAGTGTATGACTGAAAAGCAATATGAATTAAAGCTCTTTGCTTATCTATTGGAACTAAAATGAATAGCATCCTAAACTGCTTGTTTTTCAGTGAATTAGCCACTTTGTCTTGTGTTGCAGTTTTGTTCTAAAGCCTGGTAGGTTATTAAGTGTTCATTTTTCCATGTGTCTTCAGTAATAATGGGCTCATTGAACTATTATTTGATTGATAGTAGCTCAAAATTTTCAATACCTTTTAGGTAGGAAAAACTATTCTAACAGAATCAGTAAAGTGATCTAGCAGTATTTCTGCTACAAGTTTTTCATGGGTGGCTAGTTGTATAATTGAGCCAAAATTTTGCTGAATCAAATAAGAATCCTTTAACAGGCTAATGCTTTTCAATTTTGTTTCAGAATTCTCGAAATTCACTTTCAGCTTCCACTGGATTTGGAATCTCTCTCCCAGGTGCTTCCCAGTCTTTGGCATTTGGAGGCGGAAGAAGCCAGTCAAATGGAGTGGCGACTCCAGAAAGCAAGCCTTCTGGATTTATTTTTGGTTGTAGTACTGGACAAGAGGCTCAAAAAGATTCTGATCTGTCTAAGAACTTGTTTTTTCAGTGCATGACCCAAAACCTACCTTCCAGTAACTACTTCACGGTCATTTCAGAAAGCTTATCTGAAGATGCCTCTAGTCGGGACACATTCAAGCAGTGCACAGAAAGTGTGGGTGCTGGGGTCTGCAAAGGTAAAGTTCTTTCAGCGGACACGCAGTCTGGCAGTTCTGTGGAGCGGAAGCTGCCTGTGGAATGTATGCCCACCCTTACTCCAGCTTTTTCGCGAAGCTTGTTGAATACTCGCCCCCCAGATAGTCATGAAAACTTATTTTTACAGCCCCCAAAACTATCAAGAGAGGAGCCCTCAAACCCTTTCCTGGCATTTGCTGAGAAAACAGAACTTAGTCCTTTCAGTGGCTTTGCATCATCTCAGACAGGGGTTTCTACTCCATCTACATCTGTGGGTCATAAGACTGCTTCTGGCTGGCCAGAATCAATCACAGCTACAGACTCTCTAGCTAAGAAGAAAACCTTGTTTATAACAACTGATTCCTCAAAGATGATGTCTAGTACTCCTGGTCCAGCAGCTTCTGTTGGTGTTCAGAGTCCTTCCACTGCAGGGAATGGCCGTTCCAGCTCACCAGCCAGCAACCTGATACAGCCTATTGAGATGCCCACGCTTTCTTCCAGCCCAACAGAAGAAAAACCAGCTGTTGGGCCTGGCCAGCAGGACAATCCTCTTCTGAAAACTTTTTCTAATGTGTTTGGCAGGCATCCGCCTGGCTTTTTTTCTTCACAGGCTGAGTTTCCGCAGGACAACAAAGCCCCCTTTGAAGCTGTGAAAAGATTCTCACTAGATGAGCGGAGCTTGACATCTAAGCAGGATTCAGACTCCAGTACCAATAGTGACCTCTCAGATTTAAGTGACTCTGAAGAGCAGTTGCAAGCCAAGGCTTGTATGAAGGGCATCCCAGACCACTTGATGGTGAAACTAGGACCCAATGCAGAGCGCAATGCTGAGTTGCTGCTGGGGAAAGGAAAAGGAAAACAAGCCCCAAAGGGCCGGCCTCGCACGGCTCCCCTAAAAGGTGAATGCAGGGTGTTTTGGAAACAGAAAGGGGTGGGTTGCTAAGATTTCTTCTGTATGATGAACTCTGTGAAGCAGCCACAGATATAAAGCTTGTTTATGGTGAGTAGCCAACACACAAGATATTTAAAAGGCTAAAGCTTAGTGCTTCTTGTATGTGAATTAGCATGTTCATCTTAAAAATTATTCAAGAATATATATGTCAGGACAAAATTGTGGTAGCCTGTGGACTTGAAAACATTGGATTTGATTTTTTTGGGGGGTGAATTTGTTAATTTCACTGACAGTTTGTGTCCTAATTGAGAGTGCCTGCTGTCATTGATTGATGAGAATGGGCTATAGGTGTTGTTCAAAATAGCTGATTGTTGAGATTGAGAGTGAAAGCTGAGATGTCTATTAATAAATGCTGTTAAGTAGTTTGTTTCTGTATCCCAGTTTAACCAGGTAACCCTTCATTTTCCAGGGTTTTTTTTTTACTTTATAATAACTCTGGTACCAGTGGTATGTGGAAGACTAATAGAAGTTTGTCTGATATGGGCAGTATTGTTAATTTGGCATTGCTACAAACATACGGATATGTTTATTGGGGCCAGTATCCTTTTGCTGTTGCAGTTAACTGATTTTTTTTACTGTTTTTTTTTTTTTTTTACTTCTGCTCTGTCTCACCCAGTTGGCCAGTCTGTGCTGAAAGATATGAGTAAGGTGAGGAAGCTGAAGCAGTCAGGTGAGCCTTTTCTCCAGGATGGTTCTTGCATCAATGTAGCCCCACATCTGCACAAGTGCCGGGAGTGCCGTCTGGAGCGGTACCGCAAATTTAAGGAGCAAGAGCAAGATGACTCAACTGTGGCATGTCGCTTCTTCCATTTCCGGAGGTGCTCAAATCCTTCCTTCCTTCATATGTAGTCTAAATGTAGAGCTTGGATCAGATTCAAGCACAAATTTTTTTTTACTTAGTTTCCTTGGGTACAAAAATGAAGATTTTGACTGTTCTGTTTACTTGCATCACCTGCCTGGAATTTCCTCACTCAGTTGGAGAGATGAGGGAAGAGCTGCTGTTAGAAGGCATAGCTGTATGGATGGCACCATGGGGACTGCCATGCTTAGCTTTGGGAGGTTGAAATTATTTTATTGGATAGCAGTTTGTATGCAGTAACTGTTCTTTTGCTCTATCATAAGGAGTTCAGAATAGATGAAATTTTAATTTACCTAACAAGTGACAATATTGTCATCATGAGGCTAATGTTTTACTAGGTTTTCTAAGTTGAGTACAGAATTGATTTATAGGAGGAATAGGTTATCACCTGTGTTTTCTTTCTGTAGTGCTTATCATAGAATCATCACAGAGTCATAGAATGGCCTGGGTTGAAAAGGACCACAATGACCATCTAGTTTCAACCCTCCTGCTATGTTCAGGGTCACCGCCCACCAGACCAGGCTGCCCAGAGCCACATCCAGCCTGGCCTTGAATGCCTCCAGGGATGGGGCATCCACAACCTCCTTGGGCAACCTGTTCCAGTGCGTCACCATCCTCTCTGTGGAAAAACTTCCTCCTAATATCCAACCTAAACCTCCTCTGTCTCAGTTTAAAACCATTCTCCCTTGTGCTATCTCCATCCACCCTCATAAACAGCTGTTCTCCCTCCTGTTTATACGTTCCCTTCAAGTACTGGAAGGCCACAATGTGGTCTCCCTGGAGCCTTCTCTTCTCCAAGCTAAACAAGCCCGGTTCCCTCAACCTTTCCACATAGGAGAGGTGCTCCAGCCCTCAGATCATCTTAGTGGCCGTCTGGACCCGTTCCAAGAGTTCCACATCTTTCTTGTGCTGGGGGTCCCAGACCTGAACACAGTACTCCAGATGGGGCCTCACAAATGCTGAGTAGAGAGGGGGCCACTCCTCTTTTAACGTAGCCCAGGATATAATTGGCCTTCCGGGCTGCAGGCGCACACTGCTGTCTCATGTCCACCAAATGCTCCCTTCAGATCTTTGACCAGTCAGTTACTCTTCTACTTCTTTACCTGCCCATTCTAGTGAGTGCGAGGCATCATATGAAAAGGGCTTTTGCTCACTTTCAGGCATTGAAATGAAGTGAAATTTTAGTATGTGTCGACTATCCCATAAGGATTATATCTGCATCCTGAACTTGTTATTTGCATTGAGGTTAAAGTATAAATTATCTCTGCCAAAGAAGGAAGTTACTTTTAATAGTGGCTGAAGTTATTCAGGCTTTCCTAATTTGTCAAAAGTTTTACAACATGCAGACTGTTGGTGTCAGTGCTGCTGATTAAAAAATAGTTCTCTCATCTGTATGAAGAGTGGTCTCGGGAAGAGTAGGTACAATAAATATTTTTGTACATCTTGTAATGTGAACAGTTTAAACAGCTGTTAAGTGCTGGCAGCACTAGCCAGAATTGAAATACTGGTTTCCCAAAAGCTGGGAAATAACTGTCTGCTGAGTTTAAATATAGCGTGAACCATACATGATTTTTACAGGCAGTATCTTCAGCAGCCCAGGTAATCTGGGTTTTATCATCTTCTATTAATAGCATAGAACTGTGGTAAGCTGTAACAATCTCTTGCATGTGGAATTTCCCACCAACACGTACTGAGACATAGAAATTCATTCTGTTTGGTTTTGCTGCCATTGCCTTTGTGTATCTTACTCCCTGTTTTTTTGGATTTGTGTAATAGTTTTACCACTATAGTGCTGTAGATCAAGCCTTTTTTTCCTTTCTGTGTGTATATTCTGATGTAGATGGCATTAAATTAATTTAAGGTCATTGAGCAGATTCCCAGTTACTTCATCCTGTTTTCTGCAGGCTTATATTTACCCGGAAAGGTATTTTAAGAGTAGAGGGTTTCTTGAACCCACAACAGAGTGACCCTGATGCCATGAGTCTGTGGATTCCTTCCTCCTCCCCTGCAGAGGGCATTGACCTGGAGACTTCAAAATACATCCTTGCCAATGTTGGAGACCAGTTTTGCCAGCTCGTTATGTCAGAAAAGGAAGCAATGATGATGGTGGAGCCACATCGTAAGCAGGGCTTTTATCCATCTTCTCTGTGTAACACGTATACAATGCAGTGAAATAGAGTAATGTTATTTCTTATTAAAATGATTGTCTTCCCAAAAAAGGCAGCTATACTCACTTTAAGGTGTGTGTAATTGTTGGACCAATGTTTGAGATTTGTCTTTTGGATCGGTAGAGTATGTCTACCAAGGAAGCTAATGGTAACTTTCCCAGATATCATTGCATTTGCTTATTGAAAAGTAAATTACAAAGTTGACCTGCTTTTTTTAGAAAATGGAAATGAACGCCTTACCCCATTGACCAACTTGCTTTTAATGATCAACTTTTTTTAATGTACTTCTGTCCCTGTGGTGTCCAGGGGCATCACAGAAAAGCACAGTATTTTTCATGTAAGGAACAGCTTGTTCAGCTCGCAGTGACTCAGTTGAGACAACTAGTTGACGGCTGTTGCCACTACAAGGGAAAGTGAGTTTGGAACAAATTTCTTCAATGCATCCAATTCAGCCTATTGTGGGGATAGCTCTGATTTTTTTCACTTTCACTTTTGAAGTGTGCAGCAGGAGCCATTCTTCACCAAATGTGTTCAAAATCCAAAGAACTGATATTCATCCAATTAATACAACTAAATACTTAGTCTTTGAGTTCACATTGTTTGTTCATAAAACTAGCAGAAGTTGTTGGGTTTTTTTTTTTCATTTTCCTGTCCTTAAGCACTACTTGAATTTCAGTTTTTATAGAGCTCTCTGAAATGCCTAGTTTCCATATAGCATGTGTTCTGGGGCTTGGCCTTACAACTCAGAGATGGTGATGTTAGTCATGTCAAGAGATGACCAACTCAAAAGATGTCTCTGGATATTTTTAAAAAAAGTGTGTGTCTTTATGCTCTGCCCTCAAGTCATGCGTCTGTGAATTGTTTATCAGTGTTGTGATATTCTCATTAGATGGTAGAAATACAGATTGTCAAAGCAGTAACTCCTAATGTTCCTTCTGTTTGTAGAGAAAGTGGCGTGGAAGCGAGCAGTACGCGGTGTGCGGGAGATGTGTGATGTATGTGAGACAACTCTATTCAATATTCATTGGGTTTGTCGCAAGTGCGGGTTTGGGGTCTGTCTGGACTGTTATCGGCTGAGGAAGAATCGTCCACGTAGTGGTGAGTACTAGATTTTTTTTTCCTTTTTTTCCTGTTTACAAAAGTGATTATCTGGTGCTTTTGTGTGTATTTGCATTGGGACAGCTTTGGTAGAGTGTATGTTGACAGTGGACCATCTTAATAAATGTAGGTCTACTAATGATGGTTACATTGTTCTAAGAAGCAGATATGCAAAACGTAGGATGTTAGTAAACATGAGTACCGCTGTCTACTTAGAGTAATAAGTTGCCAGAGAGAACTGAATTAATTATAGAAGTAACATGTTTTAAAAATAGATGAAACTTTCCCTATTTTTACATAATGTAACCTATGAAATTACTGCCAGAATACACCTGAAAAGAGCATAGTGTTCTTCAAGATGTTCTTAACCAGGATGTAATGGAAATAGTTGAAAGAATTCTTCTGCATTTATGGACTCAGCCTAGTTTAAAATCTGAAGAAATCTAAATTTATCAGGCTACTTTTCAGTCTATTCATGTGTATCTTTTTAGCTTTATTAAATAGATGTAGTCACAGAAAGCCTTAGGTTTTTTTTTTGCTTTCAAACTGATCTGCAGGTATTCTTTGTGAAAAACTTTGTGAGATGGTTACCAGAAAAATTAGAATTATCATCTAACTTAGGAAAGCAGTATGTGAACAGTAATATGATCTTCAAAAATTGAGGCAAGGAACATTTTTAGGTGATAGAAAATAAGGTACTGCTAGAGATAAAGCGAAAATGAATTGGGTAGTTTTATAACCTGGGGGAATAGAACTTGCTGTAGCTCCAGTTCTAATCTCTTAATGTATTTATTTAAATAAATTTGGGTTGTTTTTTTTTCTTTATTCCAGAGACAGAGGAGATTGGTGATGAGGAAGTCTTCTCGTGGCTGAAATGTGCAAAGGGTCAGTCTCATGAACCAGAAAACCTTATGCCAACACAGATCATTCCTGGTACAGGTAATGCTTGAAGGCTGAAAGGAGCAATTTTGTCTCAGTTCTGAGCGAACAAGTGGAAAAAAAAAATTACATTGTTTTCTAGCTGTTGCCTTGTCTAGCTTTTATGCAGAGGAGGCTTCCATTTTCTTTAGACAGAAGTGTTGAAGGAATGGTAGCACAAGTAAGATGATGATGTGAATTTCAAGTGATACTTTCTGGTTATAACTTTGACTACTCATGCTCAGCTATTTTCAGTTTCATCAATAATTAACTGATATTTTTCAAGACTATTCTTGATTATTTTTCAAGGAAGATCTTTTTCTTCTGGGGGATGGTGTGGGAAAGTAAACAGTCAGTGTTGACTCTTCACGTAACTGGTCCTAGAAGCTAGTTAGCACGATTTTCTGCACTGTTCAGAGATGAGTGTTGTGTTATAACATGTGGTTTTAAAGATACTTATCAGTAATAACTCAGAAAGAAACAGAAGGCATTAAACTTGATAGTCAAGGCCATGTTTTTAGATTTCTTTATGTGTGATTTTAAAGACTTAAATGTTATTCCAGCTCTTTACAATATTGGAGACATGGTTCATGCAGCACGAGGCAAATGGGGTATAAAAGCCAATTGCCCATGTATTAATCGACAGAATAAGTCGGTATTGAGACCAGCTGTCACTAATGGAATGTCACAGGTATGTTGTTTTGGACTGAAATCACTTTGTTTAGCGTAACGTTTTTAAGATCTAGTAATGTTAAATCATTTAGGCTTATCTCTTGTGAAATATGAACTTTTTCTCAGTATGTGTTACAAGTGTTTTGGCTCAGCAAAAAATCTTCCAGGAAACTTTTCAGAACTGTATGCTGCAACTGTTATTTACCAAATGGATATTTGGGCTAATACTTTTAAGTAGAAGTCTGAGTAAAAAGCCATTCATAAATTAGAACAAACTAGTGCAAGTAGCTTGCAGCATGTGCATTTATTTTGTTACAGTTCCTGAAAATTATGCTGAAGCTAGAGGAGTTTTGTTACTACTCACACACACACTCAAAAAAACCCATAGCCTCCTGGGGAAAAAAAAATTCTAAGTCTGATCTTGTGTTTAAAAAGAAAAAAAAAAAAAGAAAAAACTTGCTAGGTAGTAAATGATAAAAATGGAGGCTACAGCACAAGGTCTAATATGCTCAGAGAACAAGCTTCTGTACTCTGCTACTACATAAGCACAAAGGAACATTGCTGTTCACTTGAAACCACCAACCAACCAAAGCCCAGTGCACTGAATAAATAAGATGTTTTCAAGGTGAATTCTTCCCTTTATTCAGCTTTTCGCAGATGCTTATGTTTCTGTTTTAGCTTCCATCTGTTAATCCCAGTGCATCAGTCTCTGGAAATGAGAGCACCTTTTCCACTGGAGCAGGAACAGCAGGAGTGGGGCAGTTAGAAATGGACAGTGTTCCAAAATCTGAAGCAAATGATAGTAGGATAGAAGAGCTGGCAAAAACAGAGACATCACCAATCAGTAACACTGCTGAAACAAAGACCAACAGACCACTTTGCTCAGATACAGCCCCATCATCTGCCTTGCACTGGCTTGCAGATTTAGCAACACAAAAAGCAAAAGAAGAAACAAAAGGTGAGCAGAACACATGCTTTCTGGGGGTAGAAATAAAAAATAAATGTAAATGTGCTGCTTGTTTACTATTCTTTGTGAGAGCGCTTAGTCTTAATATAAAAAAAGTGTTTCTTCATTTCGTATTGAAAGAAGAAAATGTTTTTCTTCAAAAAAACCTGAAGTTGTTTGTTTGTTTTCTTACTGGCTTAGGAATGTGGAGAACTAGGATGATAATGATATAGCTGAAGATAAAAATACTGTCTTATGACTCCCAGCTTATCTAATTGCCAGTGTATTTATTTTCTAAGTAATAACCAGCTGGTATCTTGATTTAAAATGATGGTGATTAATTTCAGATGCAGGTTTGTCAATTTATTAATTATTGAAGTAAACAAATCTGTTCAGTGAACAGTCTTAAAGAGTGCATTTCCTAAGTATCGAGCAATTAGAGCCTACCTGAAGAGGCAAATGAAAGCTTAGAACTTCTTTTAATATTCAGTAGATTAACAGTATAATTACCAGTCTGAAAATAGTTGTCTACAATATACATCTTCCAGTTGTCATAGATAGCACAACTAACAATTTATTCTTGTCCACATGTCTAGCAAAAACTACTTCATATGTCAGTATTAAATGTTCTTGAATTTCTGACTAGTTTTGCACTGCTTAGCAGTTAACGTTTGAAATAATTTATATTGAAAAATTAATTCAGAAGGCCAAGGCAATCTTTTTATAATTAAGCAGATTATAAAGTTGTGGCTTATTGAACATTACTTTCAGATCACATAATCTACTGTGCTGCTCAAAACCTTAACAGTGTGCTTAGAGTAAAATGTGTCTGAAATCATGATGTTTTTGTGATTCTCTCTGAGGTGACTATTCACTGTTGGAATGATGATTTACCACAGTATTCCGTCAGTATCATATTTGATGCAAGAGTAACTTATCTTGGAGGACTTTGTGATCATTTGAACTTTGCCTTTCATTTTTTTTTCTCAGTGTCATTATTTTTCTTACAGAATCAGGATTGCTGAGGTCAGTGCTTAATAAAGAATCCCACTCACCCTTTGGATTGGATTCCTTCAACTCCAGTACAAAGGTTTCCCCACTAACCCCAAAGCTGTTTAATAGCCTGTTGTTGGGCCCAGTGACATCTAGCAACAAAGCTGAGGGCTCCAGCCTCAGAGATCTTCTACACACAGGGCCAGGAAAGCTTCCTCAGGTTCCATTAGATGCAGGAATCCCCTTTCCTCCAGTTTTTTCTGCAGCTTCTACGGTAAGTAGTTTGATCTAACAGTTTTCATTTAATTTTTTTTAATAGTATCTTATTCTCAAATATTGAAACAAATGCAGTATTTAGCCAAGTCCACCATCCCAGAAAGTTGTAGATCATTTTGATGCTCATTGTTAGTTTGTGATTTGGTTTGCTATTGCTGTGGAGAAGCTGTTCCTTCTGAGAGACCAAGAAAATGAGTTAAGTATAGCCTTTAATTGATGATCTACTTGCCTACAAAAGCTCACTTAAATTCTGCATTTTTGAAAACACTGCAAGACCATACCCCCAAAAAGGCAAAATCTTGTGAGTATGAACAGAATGATCTATCCATACCGTTCAACTAGCAGAGACTAGATCTGCTGAAGTTTTCTGTTGTCTGTTTTCTCTAATATTTTTTCTAGGTAGCCTAGAGCAGCTTGTATTAAGATTTTACCATAATAAAACATATCTGGTTTTGTTCTTACTGGATACATGCCTGTCTCTGTGCTGATGTGATTACTTCTGCATTTTTTTTTGGTAGCAAAGTATTCATGACTAAAAGCTGAGTGAGAGCAGCTGTGTATGCTGTTGCAAGACTAAACTTACCTCTGGTTTTACGTCTTCTAGGGGGCCAAAGGTAAAGCCAGCCTGCCTAACTTCTTAGACCATATCATTGCGTCTGTGGTGGAAAATAAGAAGACATCTGATGCTGCAAAACGTGCTAGTAATTTAGCTGACACACAAAGAGATGTGAAGGAAATGGTAATGGGCTTGAATGTGCTGGATCCGCACACTTCCCACTCTTGGCTATGTGATGGTAGACTCCTTTGCCTTCATGATCCTAGCAACAAAAATAACTGGAAGATCTTCAGGGAGTGCTGGAAACAAGGCCAGGTGGGTGATTACAACTAGCCAATCCATTATTGCTTGAGAGTGTTCTGACAGTTTGACCTGTACCTTGTTTATTGTGTCCATTCAAACTTTGGCCCATTGCTCTTAGGTGCATATTATGAGCAAAGATTTCAACTGTAGCAATGTAAATGGGATGCAGTGGTCCTGTCCACTCCATGCTGTACTGACTCAAATGCATGTGCTTGTAGTGTGATTTGTGCTATACCTGCTCTGCCATATCCTGTTAGTGAATCCAGTAAGATTCCTGCTTGCATCCTAGCATCTACCTCATACTTGAAGCTTTTTAGCCTCAGGGAAAGGTCCATTCCTTCCAGCGGCAGCACGTACAAGAATACCAGGGTTCCATAAAGTTACTTCTGCTAAAATTCTGGTGGGTGTTGTTGGCAGTATCTTATCTTGAGCCTGCAACTTATATGAACCCAAGTGTTGTTTTGGACTCATCTCACGTGTTGAGCTCTCTATTGGATTGTCTTAGTGGTCCTTGATGAGTTAGATCTGCAATCAAAAGAACAGGACCTTAGACCTGCTCCCAGTATAGCCATCTCTTCAGATCTCAGTCTGTAGCGCTAAAGCTCTTTGACTTTTCTGGAGCCATTAAGATTGTCTTAATCTGACAAGCTAAGGATTAAGAAATGGATGAGCATCTGCTGCTGCAGAGGAATTGTACCAATAAATATGACAGAATCTGATGTCCATCAGTGTTCAACGTATGTTCTTAGCATTTGGGTTCTGCAGCTACCTCTGCTACTGTTACCTTCACTGACTACTCAGAATTAAGACCATAGGTACTAGGCAGATATGTCCTTCATCTTGTATTACAGAGAAGTCCTTGCTGTCAGCTGTACTGTTGTTATTGTACTAACGTTCTTAGCACTATTCTGCCTTATTTTGGATTGTTCACAAGCCATGCACACCACTGAACTGTAATGGCAGAGTACACTGGGCTGCTTTGTAGCTCAGGATCTACTCCTGCCAGTGGAAGAGTGCTTTTCAGTTAACTTCAGCATGTCCCATGGAACTTGACATTCTTTGCATCTTTTGGACATAAGCACAGCTATCAGATGCCCATGAAATCTGCAGAGATGTAGCACTGCCAACTATGTATCTGCTGTTCCTGTTGCTGACTCCCATAGACAGCTCTCTAGTAGATGCTTAAGGCCACTGTACTTCCCTTGTCTGTCTAGAAACGTAGCCTACAGCTGGTATTGACAGCTTTCCCTCAAACTGAAGCAGTTTTCTTATCCTCCTCGTTCTTTTTGGAGTGTACAGGGATCTCATCTTTTTTTGAACCTGATCTCTTTTCTGAATTTTGAAGATGTCAGTCTTTCATACCACTGTGGTGTCAGTCATCTGTTTTGGCTAAGAGCTCGTAAATTTCTGGTCAGAATACTCATATTTTTTTCAGTCATCTTTGTCAGCAAATAATATTCTTAGTTGGAGGAGGGTTGTGAGTAATTTGAAAAAAGACTTGCTCATCAGTACCTCTGCAGATGAGACTAACTAATCACTAAGCGCGAGATGCGGTGTGTGGCCATGAGATACTTAATGAATCTTAAGACTTATGCAATCTAGAGATGGGATTACTGACATTTCTGACAGATGTGTAGTTTGCAGTGTGTGTCACCTTCCAAGTCAGTGTTGATTCTGAAGCTCTGACCAAGTCATATTTATGTATTCTTAGTAAACCTATTTTTAGGCTTTTTCCCAGGGTATGGTAGGAATGTTTTTTTTTTTTTGCATGATTTTATCATTCAGAAGGTGTAGCAATAAATGAGTTGAATTCCTTCCTTATTCAAGGGTTCTCCAGTGATGTTGTACTCACATGTGTTTACTGCTGAGGTGCAGACAGCAAGCTTACTTGGAACTCTTTTGTTCCAGCACTGGAGGAAGCTGGTGACCTAGGTGCTGCTGTCTTGGCAAGGACATTGTAAACAGAATTTGTTCAAGCAGAGTTTCTCTCAGCATACTCTACTGTATCACAGTTCTCTATCAACTGAATTCCCATGTGCAGTACATCTGCACCTTTGAAGTCAACATGATTTTTACCCCTGAAAAATCACCTTCACCTTCCTCCTTCTGTGGATTGAAGGAAGTTAATAAGTAGAATTCTTGACTACCCCTTGGCTCCATGCATGCACCCTAGATGTTTGATGTGAGCCATTTGACAATCTTAGTCACAGAAGCATTCCAAACTGGTATCAGAGGAAGTTATTTTCTCTTCACATGTGGATAACGGATAGTGCCCTTTCAGTGTCATTCAAGAGGAGCAGCATTTGTCAGCTATTTTTGTCTTAAAAATGGTGATAATTAAGTTAAATTTTGTGTTAACACAGATTTTGCTGAGAGGCTGTAGAATAATTTCTGTGAAGCTGTTCTTCAAGAGCATTTTGCTATCTTGTACATGTTATTGCTTGTTTAGGGATACCATTACATGGTTTTTATCTGAGAGAAGCCTGTTTTTTTTTTTTTTTTGACTTTTCATGCTAGGCTTTCTCATTTTTTTTGAGATGCTTAAAGTGTAGGTGGTGTAGGAGGTTTTCATTCGTTTTCTTCCTGCTTTCTGAGGGCAGATGTCTGGGAAACAAGTCTACTGTTTTTTTGTTTGTTTTTGTCTTGCAACTCTAGCTGTGTTATTCACTAGAGGGAGAACATTCTCTTTCTTTCATAGGAAATTCTCTGCTTAGTAGCTGAAAGGGTTCTGCTAGGTTTGTACATTTGTAGTACATTTTTGATATTGTTAACACTCAAGTGGTCAAGTGAATACAGCAGGGAACAATATATATTACTTACCTGGCCTCAAGAAGAATAGTGTATCTGTCAGCTTAATGTCCACTTGGCAGGAGTGTCTACGCATCCTGTTAAAGGTACTGTGATTTTTTTTTTAGTGTATTTTTTTTTCCTCATCCATGATCCTTTTTTTCTTTATTCTTTTTGTTGTAGAATATGATTAAAGCCTTTTCTGTTACTACTTAAAGTTTAAATGTCTATTGAGGTGAGAGAATGTAGTTACCCTTGGGATCAGTGCATCTCCTCTGTCGTCTTAAAGAGGTTTGCTGCTTGTCAGAGGCTTGTTTGTAACACGGTGGAAAGACTGCCCAATCTTATCTGGCCCTTGGACGTTTACCACCTACTGCTCTTCTGTATTGGTGCATACAATTCAGCTGGGGAGGAGACTTGGATGGACAGTATCAAGACTGATTATATTGCTCTGGAAGTAGTGGTCAAAGGCACAAGGGGGCAGTTAGTTTTCTCAGTCTTGTGAGTGAGGCCAGAGGTCTCAAAGAGAGAGACTGATCCTCCATGTCAACTGTTGTTTATGCATCAGGTTTTAGCATCAGAGTTTTGGGGTTTTGTTGTTGTGGGAACGTTTTTGAGCATCAGTGATTGCTTGGAATAGATAAGATCCTTCTAGGTGGGATAAAAACACCCTTGCCAGTAGACTGGCCACCCTGACTAGGAGAGCTACAAACTAGGAACATCAACGGAGGGAGAGGATGACAAGCAATCCACAAAGGAATTAGCTGACTGGGTTGACAAACAAGCAGTGTGAGGTAATGTGAACAGGATGGATCTTGTAGGTCTTTGCAGACAAATGCAGGTGAAGCAGAAGTAGTTACTGGAGTGTTTTTTTTTTTAAACAATGTATTTTGAAAATTAGTTCTCTCTACCTCCTCCAGTTATCTTTGCCTAGATCTCTGATAATAGTAGGATATTCTCCTCAGAATTGCACAGAGTTCTTTATTCATGCAAATAAAACAGATCAATCTTTAAATCATTGCTAATATATAAGGCACAGCTTGAAGCTGATTCAAGCTTATATAGACATGTGAGTTGTCATCTGAACATAAGTAGCAGTGACTAAACCTGAAGGTGGTTTTTTTTCCCCTTCTCTCAAAGTCTTAACTCTCCTGAGATCACAGAAGTTGACTTGAGTCTCTGACTACCTTTTATCATAAACTTAAAAGTCGTTAGCCAATGTTGGGGAGGATTGCCTGGTGTACCTGTCTAATGTAAATAGTCACTTTCCATTCCTTGGTTTTGTATTAAAGAATTAACGATGAACCATAACTGTATATAAAAATGAAGGAAGTAGTTAAACACAAAAACATACTGGAATGTGAAAATGTTGTGTATGTTTTAATGCAAATGCAATTTCTAGTGGTAGTTACATTTTTCCTTAAAAAGGAGGATACTGAGACACACAGTTCTACAGGGATTGAACTTGGGAGTCCGGCAATCCAACTAGCTGCTCTCACTCCTCCTACAATGGGACAGGAGGAGAAAGGAAGATGGAGAAGCTTGTGAGTCAAGATGAAGACAGGGAGATTGCTTATCAGTTGTTTACAAAAATGGATGTAACCTGTGCAAAATGAATTTATTGACAATTAGAGTAGAATGATGAGAAAGGGGGGGAAAAAAAACAACACGTATTAACTGTACTCACCCTTTCTACTTCCAGTCTCACTTTCACTCCTTCATTCCCTTCTTTTCTCCCTTTCTCAACTCCACCCCACCTTTCCCTCACTGAGTGATGCGGAGCTATAGGAAATGGGGGTTGCAATCAGTTCATAACACTTCCGTGCTGTTCCATGCTCCTCACACTTCTCCCATGCTCCAGTGTGTGGTCCCTCCCACAGAATGCAGATCTTCATAAATTTCTCCACCGTAGTCCTTTCCATGTGGTGCAATCTTTAAGGAATAGGCTGCTCCAGTGTGTGTCCCCCACGTATCCAAGTCCTGCCAGAAAGTCTGCTCCCGTGATCTCTCCATGGGGTTGCGTTTCCCACCAGGAGCCTTCTGCTGCCTGGGCTCTCTGTGGGCTGCAGCTTCCTTTAGGTCAGATCCACCTGCTCCGTCATGGGCTTTTCCACAAGGTACAGCATGGAGATCCGTGCTGGTGTTGGGTGTCCAAGGGCTGTTTGGGGACAGCCTGCAATCACAGATGGTCCTTTCCATGTGCCGCAGGGGAATCTCTGATCCAGCACCTGAAGGACCTCATCCTTCTTCACTGACCTTGATGTCTGCAGGGTTGTTTCCTTCGAAGTCTTAGAGTTGCTGCAGTGATTTGTATGCTTTCTTAAACATGTTATCACAGAAGTGGTACCAGCATCAGTAATGGGTCCATAGTGGGCCTGTCCTGAAGTTGACTGGAACTTATCCATAGAGCTGGGCCTTTGTGTGTCAAGGTTTTGGTAGCTGGCAAACTACATACCCCAGTACACTTGCATAATGCAGTATCACTTATAAGACAACTGCACATGGCCTTAAGTTTTTTCTTTGATTCTGGCTATATATGTTTGTTGCACAAAAAACAGGAGTGAATGGAAATAGATTTATCATGTCTTTTGTGTAAAGGTAGCCAGGAGTCTTACCTCTTAAATTTTGGCTGCATGTGTAAAGAAACTTGGTTATGATGGAGTAAGCATGCATCTTTGTATTCTCAGCCCGTGCTGGTATCTGGTGTCCATAAGAAGTTGAAGTCAGAGCTTTGGAAACCAGAAGCTTTCAGCCTGGAATTTGGAGATCAAGATGTAGATTTGGTGAACTGCAGGAACTGTGCCATAATTTCAGACGTGAAAGTGCGTGACTTCTGGGATGGCTTTGAAATAATATCTAGTAAGTAATACTTACAGCTGATTAGTTCTAGTTTAACTGAGCAGTATATACTCCTACCTTCAACTCCTCCTTTTTTGATATTTTTTTTTTTAAAAAAAAGTCCTGACAGTTAGCAGTATCATCCAAAGAAGCCATTTCTCTTTAATTGTTGCGCACCATAGAAAGTATTCTGTTGGTGAAGATGAAAGCCAGGCTACTGAAGAAAACTTCAGCATGTTGTTCTGATGTGTCAGAAGGTGATTCATTTAAGGGGAAACTGTTTTTTGAACTTTCCTGAGTGAAATTAATTATCCATTGTTACTATTAAGATTCAAGTAATTTGGCTACCCTTGCTCTCCTTCCAGCATTAGCATTTAATGTAAAACTGAAGGGAACCTGCAGTAAATAAACTAGAAATTATGAAGTAATTCTATAGCAGATCTGTTGCAAGTACAAAGATATTTTTATATGAATAATGTATAGCAATGCTGTATGCATACCTTATGTGATAACTCATTGCTAATGCTTGAGATCTGCTTTGAGAACCCTTCTGTCAAGTGTGGATGTGCAAGTTAACCAGTTAAAATTACTGGGGATAAAACTGATCTGTCCTGTGCTGGTCAAATTAAAGAGCTTCTGAAAAGCAGGGTGCGCTGTTTTGGATTGTACACACCCCCAGCAGAATGCTTTTACATTTGCAAATGTTAGGATTGTGACAGTTCATTGCAATGCTGCTGGGTTTTTTTTTTTTGGAAGCGTCTATAAAATGGATTCTGTATTTATTGCTATGTGCACATAAGAAAAGTGGTGAACTAGTGGACAACTTAATGGATTGAATGTTTGTTCAATATTGAATAAGATGATAGATTTTTAAACCAACAATATTCCCCCTCAATAATTGTGTCTAGTCAAAGAAATCCCAGCTTTTAACTTCTATTTGTATTGTTCCAAGTACTTGGTATTGTATTTTGTACTGTTAATTTTCATATTGTGTCTGTTTTTACTCAGAAATAAACAGTCTAGAAGGATATAATGGTGTGGTCTTTTTCTGTATTAACTGTAATTGGCGAACTTCCCAAACACATTTTTGCAAGGGCCGTTTGTAAAAATAATGAATTTGTGAGTCAAGTTATCCTTGAGAAATGTTATTTGTGATTTGTCTCCAAATACGCCCCTTTCAGCAAAATCAACTATTGCATTCCTTTTAGGCAGTGCCCTTATTTCTCTTTGTTTGAGAAACATTCTGATTCTAGGATGCAAAGCCTTATTAATTTTGCAAATGTATTTAAAGTGAATTTTATGTAGTGATTTTCTCAGTCATGTGCGATCTCTAAATTAAAGTATTATTTTGTACTAGTCCCAAGATTTCACACACAAAGTCATATGAAAAATGTTTGGGGATTATATAATGGTTCTGATTTATTTGCTTTAAATAAATTTTTGTTTTCTCAAATTTGTGGATTTTTTTTTACCAGACTGTCACTTATTTACTGAAGAGTTAGAGAGCAGCCTCTTGATTTGGAGGTGATATTGAGATGGTCCCTAAATTATGCTTTAGGATACTTTAAGTTGGTTTTCATCTTGTGCTGCTCATTTTTAACATCTGTGAGTTCAAAGTGGACTTCTGGCAGTTTTAATTGTTTGTATCATTCTTAGACCTGTCTTTCTTTGCCAGTCAGTTTTTTGGATTTTTGTCCCTTAATTTATCAGGTCTTTTATGTTCTCTTCTAAGTAGCTTTACATTCTGTCATTTCTGAGTAGCCTTCCTGTAAGTTTCTTCTCCTGCTTTTGGAAAAAAAATCCGTGATGAGTTTGGAATCTTGAATATGACAGGTTCTGAAACATCTTTAAGTCCCTGAGCTTTTCAGTTCACTTGAATTTCTAAAATGCCTAGCTCATCAACATTTGCTCTCTTTACATCAATCCTTTTGTTTTATGTACTTGCAGTTCTTCATTCTTTTTAATTTAAATAACATCTTTTTATTTTACATTGCAAAGTAGAGCTGTCTTCTGTAGGCTGTTGATTTATAATGCAGAAGTGATTCACAGGTTTCTAAGTCCTGGTTTCTTTTATGTATTTTCTCCATTGGTGCTCCCAGCAGCTCTGTTAGGTTCCACAGTCTGGATGAAGCTAGCTGCCTTTTGGCTGACAGTCATTGCTGTGGTAGAAAGTGGAGAAGAACGTTATTTTCTGGGGAAAAGATATGTAGAGGTGGCAAGCTGCAGTCTGTCCTGTTTTCCGTTTGATTTCTTATAGAGTTGTCAAATCTGTTAGAAGAGTGAACTGTCTCTCTCTACTTGTTGTGCTTAGTCTTCTGAGTTGCTGTGTGTACACGCTTCCAGGTATTTTTCATAGCCAGAACAGCAGTTGGTGTTGAAGCTGAAGGCTGTCCTCTTTAGTACCATCTGCCATTTAGCTTTCAGAGTATGATGTATCGTGGTTTGTACTTTATACCTAAGTTAGGACTTACTCAGATAATTAGCCAATAATTTTAATTTTTATAGAAAACCCTCTCTTCTTGAAATGAGGGATAAAACTCCTTTAGACTTCGTTGAATGTAGTAAGGCAGAATAATTTGGGAATGCTTGTTTTCAGAGTTGAATAAAAACAAAAACTTACCAGTTGTGCAAGATCTGTGAGACTTTGCAGTAGACAATAATATAAGCTGTCTAATTGCTAAACTGTTATTTGATCATATTACAATTATATTTGAGAACCCCCCAGAAAATCAGGACTGGTTTTGCTGTGCAGTGTAGGAGTTCTTGATACAAAACACGTATAGCTTGAAGAAGGTAGTGGGTTGTGATGAAAAGATATAACATGCGTAAATCTTATTTTTTCTTGCAGAGCGGCTCAGGTCAGAGGATGGTCAGCCAATGGTACTAAAATTAAAGGATTGGCCTCCAGGGGAGGACTTCAGAGATATGATGCCTACAAGGTAAGTAAATCTTAACATCAGTGCCTACAGGAGTGCTGTACACACTACAGAAACGTTGGTCATACAGCTGAGGAAAATATGCTTTTGTTTTCTTTTTGCTCTCTAGGTTTGAGGACTTGATGGAAAATCTTCCTCTTCCTGAATATACAAAGAGAGATGGCAGATTGAATTTGGCTTCTAGGCTGCCAAGCTACTTTGTCCGTCCCGACTTAGGTCCCAAGATGTACAATGCCTATGGTAAGTGAGAATAGTTTTGCAGTTTTTAATGACTTCTTATTATATTCATGGAAGGAAGAGGTGTTATCAAAACTCTGAGAACTTACCTTAGATCATGCTTGTGTTTTTGAGTTGGTCCTGCAGTCTATACTTAGGCTAGTTCTCTCTCTATCTCGTATGTGTCTTTTTCTGCATTGTAGTTTTCAAGCAACGTACACTTGATAAGTTAATTTACAATTATTACTCAGTATCTATAATAAGCGTAATACTGAGGGATGGTTCAATGAAAAGCTCATACATTTTTTGAGACTAGTTGATACAGTTAAAAAGAAAATAAGGCAGTGGCTAAATGGGCTCAGCTTTGGTTTGCGGCAGGACTGTCTTGGAGCTGACTATACCTGTGTGTGTCTAAAAATAAAATTCATAACTCAGCAATCAGATATGGGATAGCCCTAAACTGTAAGCAGTTTGAATTTCTGGAAAAGCATTTGAGATGAAATTTTTATTTTTTGTACATTGTCATGACATCACTGTAGTTACAAGTAAGGGATTCAGAAGAAAGAGCAAATGAGGAGGTATAATGAACATGGCCAATTTTTTTAGTATTAAAAAGTGTCCAATGTTTTGATTTATGTATTATTTGACATATAAGCTGAATAGAGTAAGCTCTGTTGAAGAGCTTATCTAGTAAAAAAAATAAATAAAATACACAAACAATAGTGCAGCAAGAAGCAATCAGTGACAGTTAAATTGTCTTTGTGTGCTGCTAGTTGCTAACAATTAATAGTGTTAAATTTATCTGAAATGACAAGTTTTCTTTTCCAGTACATAAGAGTTTGCAGAGGGAATGTTGATGGTATTTCTTAGTGTGGAAATACTCTCCAGTATTTGATCCTCCTTAAGGATGTAGATCTTGGTTAAAATAGAGAAAGTATGACATTTCGTTTACTTTCAAAACACAATTGTTTTGGGTTTTTTTGGGGGGTCTGGGGGCTGTAAGGGCCCTTACTTAAGGTCAGTAATTAACTGTCTTGTTTTTGTTTTTATCCATATTTGTATTTCAATTATGTTTTCTTAAAGCACAATTTTACAATGTTACAAACTGTCTAAATTAGCTGTGGTTGTTTTTGATAAGTACTTTACAGTGAGTTGAACTCCTGTTCCAAAAAAAACTTGTATTTTTAATAGGAAAGAGACTATGGTGATGGTGATCCTGAAATGTAGTGGTAGTCTAGCGGTCATACGTCTGTTAGTGTTTGCTGACACAGTTTTTGTAATCTCTTTAATTTCTTTCCTTTGTTACTTGTTAGAGAAGTGTTAGAAGTAGAGAGTGCTATTTAAGAATCAGCGGAAGACAATGTCTTATACAAGAAGGTGAAAGAATTAAGCAGTAAGCATTTGAGGTCTCTTTCTAACCATTAGTCGTAGCCATTTCAGAGGAGTGAGATCATCCAATGCATAAAGGTATAAGCACTTGAGAGTCTGTGTGTTTTTCTTTACTTGGTTGTAATCTGTGATGTTAACAATGAATTGGACCGTAACTACTGTGAGTTCAGTGGATCATGCAGATTTTATGGCTAAATATGATAATTAATTGCTGTAAGTCTGTATTAGTCTCCAAGCTGAAGAAAACAGTGCCTGAGGATGCGTACTATGCGTACTACCTTTGTATTATAAGTGCAAGGTTCCCTACCATAGATTGTTCCTCTAAGGATCGTTTATACAAAATCGTTGCTTTATAAATACAGGCTTTATTTATGAAATGTTTTTCTTATGATGGGGTGAACTATACTATGTCCTGTAAAAAAAAAATAAAATAAAATAAAATAAAAAATTATCAGTAAATTTTTTACTAGTTCCACACATGATATGAAAATTACTAGAGCTATTCTTTGACACTGGTTCCTGCTTTCACTGCTGCATTAATGTAGCTATCATTAGAGATTTTTCAAGAAGGTAAATTTTTTTGGAGATCAAATAATTTGATTTTATTTTACACATTCTTTCAGGCTTAATCACTGCAGAAGACAGACGAGTTGGTACAACAAATCTGCATTTGGATGTGTCTGATGCTGTGAATGTCATGGTGTATGTTGGAATTCCCATTGGGGAAGGGACTCATGATGATGGTAATGTTTGGGGAAAGTTGTTTTCTGTCCATTAAAAATCAAGTACATTGAGAAAGACTGTATTTTATTGCTTAAGCTTCTCATAACAGAGAGACAACCCAAATATGCAAGGCAGTTTGATGTGTCTGTAGTGCATATTTAAAAGTGCAGTAATCTTGAATTGGTTCCCAGCTGTGGAAGGAGCAGAATTTTGTTAGAAATTAGGTAGGCTTGCCTCTATAAAGTAGGAGAAAAATTACTCTATTTTGTCCTATTTGATTAATTTGTAGCTAGCTTGGTTTGAATTAATTGGCTGAGGCTTTTGATTAGCTGTCTGTATGCATGCTTTTTTGAATTTTGATAAGATAAAGCTTGAGGCACTTAAGATAGTCTGCAATTTGCCATGCTGCAGTTGCTGCAATTTAGTGTTTCAAAAGGCTGCTTCCTGTTCTGTGTGTCAGAAATCAGAAGCTTCATAGTGTAATACTGCTTTCATGTGGGTTCCTCTTGCAGAAGTTTTGAAAACAATTGATGAGGGTGATGCTGATGATGTAACAAAGCAGCGAATCCATGAAGGAAGGGAAAAACCTGGAGCATTGTGGCATATCTATGCTGCCAAGGATGCTGAAAAGATACGGGAACTTCTCCGGAAGGTATGTTTCTGACAAAGGAGACTTGAGCCTGCAGGATTTCTTGATAAGCTTAATTATACTAGCCAAATGCTACAAATTGCTATTGACATGAAGTGCAAAGATATTCTAATGCTGTCTTGGAGAGTGTAAATAAGTAGTTAATTTTTTCCCAGGATTTCAGTTTAGTCTAGGGTCTTCATGCTAACACACATCTCACTAACTAAGACCTAAGTGAACTTGTTGCCAGTAGTGTCCCACTTTGAAATAGTTTAAGGTTGCTTTACATGTTTTCGTGCCGAGCTTTTTGTGAGCCAACAGTATGAAAGTGCTGTGTCATGATGTTTTTTTCCTCTTTGTATCTTGGCCCTAGGTTGGAGAAGAACAAGGCCAAGAAAATCCCCCAGATCATGACCCTATTCATGACCAAAGTTGGTATTTGGACCAGACCTTACGTAAGAGACTGTATGATGAGTATGGTGTGCAAGGCTGGGCAATAGTGCAGTTCCTAGGAGATGCTGTGTTCATTCCTGCAGGTGCTCCCCATCAGGTATGTCAACTGTATGACATGTTGACAGATAGAATTGAATTTGAGGCACAGTAGAACTTCCAATTCCAAATAATGTAGTTATCGTTGCTGATTTAAACTTTTCTCTGTGTGTGTGCAGTTCTTACAGGAACTACATGAATCGAACCTTCATTACGTTAGTAAAAACAATGCAAATACCTGAATTACATTTACGGTAGTGTGATAGAATTAAGGAAAAAAAAGTACTTAGGATGAATGCTTGGAAAACGTTTGTGTTGTGTTGTAAATCTTCAGCTTAGGGAACAGAATTCTGAAAAACTGTAGAGATTAGAATGACTTTAGGAAACAATAGTACATAGTAGTAGATGAGGGAGGATAAGAGGACAGCTGAGATGTTCAAGTCTTTTGCTCTGTTTTCAATGTTAGACATACAGTTCTGTATGAAACGAATAGGTTACAGTTCATTTTTCTGATGAGTCAATGCAGAAGAACTTAACGTGTTTGCAGGTGTTTTGGTTTGGTTTTTTATTAATACTGTATGGTTTGCTTCAGGTTCATAATTTGTACAGTTGCATTAAAGTGGCAGAAGATTTTGTATCTCCAGAACATGTGAAGCACTGCTTCCGTCTGACCCAGGAGTTTAGACACCTGTCTAATACTCATACAAACCATGAGGATAAACTACAGGTAACCATTTTAGGATGATAGTTGCTAAGTGCATCCCATGTTTCACCAAGTTTGTTCAGTATTTGAAACGTGACTAATGATATGGGGAGGGGTAATAAACCAAAAACAATTTTACACAACTTTGGAGGTTCTTATTTAGTAAATATTTCAAAAAGTAATTAGTGCATCTATGTCTACAGTATTATAGAAACAAAAATTAATAATAAACTTCTGACTTTCCAGAGAACTTTGCCACTACTAGACTAGTGCATGTGTCAGTTTTAGGTTATAACTGGATGAATCCTGAATAATGGTGACACAGAGCAGGAAACAGGTCCTTACCAAAAAAAAAAAAAAAGCAATGCTGTGTTTTGAAGAGATGTTTATTTCACTGAGGAAACTTGTATTTGTTTCAATATTGCCTAAAAGTTGCTCTGAAAGTGAAGACTTGCTTATTTAAATCAGTACTGAAAAGGAAAGTGGAATGTGTATCAACTTCGAAGAAATGCAACTCCTTAAACCAGTAATTCTTCACAAAATATTCACTGAACAGAAAAAGTACACTGTAGGACTTACTGCCTTGACAACATGGAGAAGACTATAAGGAGAACTTTCTTGATTTCACTGATGTATGCTTCTAAAGAGTTAATTGTCTGCGTAGTTTGCAAATGTTGTCAGCTTATTTATTTATAATCTCATGCATGTAGAATGAAGGGAGGTGAAGATCTGCCAAATGGCCATTCTTGGGAAAATGAATACTTGGTATTGAGCCTGCCATTCTTCCAGGAATGTCACCCACAAACATCAGAGCTTGCATGTTAATTCTCTCAAAGAATTCAGTGAAAATTTCCTGTAGATTTTTGTATGTTTTTTGCATAGGTTCTTAAAGTAAAGCAGAAAACTCAGCCCTAATTTTGAAGAATCCAACTTCACTGTTCAGCTGTAGTTATACAGATGTGGAAGTGTACCTGTAAATGGATTGGTTTTACATCTTTGTAATTATTGATTTCTCAGTTTTCATATAGTACTACATGCATTTTTCATACACTTGTTTCTGTGTTTATATTTTATAGATATATGAGGCAGAATAACTAGAGTGAGTAAGTCATTAAACTGTCACACATCCAATACAAAATACTTTGAGATCTGAGGTACATCACTGGTGGTGTTTTGCACATAGTGGTGCTTTGGAAATAGAGCAAGCAAAGTTAAACTATTCATTTAGCAATTAAACTGTTATTTTCAGTAGCTAGAAACTAAATTCAAATAAACTTAATTCAGAAAAGTCAGAAATAAGATACAGCTTTAGATAGCTAAACATAGAGCAGAATGCTGTGGGCACTAGTGGACTTTTTTCACCTCTGATCATGTTTGGCCTTCTGGAAAATGCACAAATTAAAAGAATCTCTGGGCTCCGTGCAAAAACATTTTGGTGATCTGCTGCATTTTCTTAATTTAGGCAGAGTTTAACCATATGATTCATGTTCACATAGGTAAATGAGTTGCTGACCTAAAGGTCCGTAAATAAATCGATGTGGGTCTCTGAAATATTTCTGTGGTGCCAGTTTAAATTTTGTGCTGTTGATATCCTGAAGCAATAACAGTATACTTAATGTATACTTGCTAACTAATCACAAATTCAGCTACCAGAGTTGACTTCTTGTTAGTGTGGAGAAGTTGATTTTTTTTCTCCTCTTTACAGGTGAAGAACATTATCTACCATGCAGTGAAAGACGCTGTTGGCACACTGAAAGCTCATGAATCCAAACTAGCTAGATCATAGGAACTGCAAGTCCAAGCACCCTGTGAAGTAAGCCTTTTGCTCACAGTATATACAGGGACTGCACCTGTCTGCCTCTGCAGGAGTAGAGACTTCTCACTGAGAGCTGGTGTGGTTCGTATTATACACTCTTCAGCTACTGTTTTCTACGCTGCCTCAACACTGAAGGTCTAATGGAAGGTTGCACTTCTACATGCAGAATTCCAGATTCTAATGAAAGGTGCCATGTCCCTTTCTTGTGGCCTTTTGCAAATTGGAAGAACATGGAAACCACTGGGTGTTCCTACATATTATGGTCAGAAATGGTGAAAAGAGTGTGGATGTTTTTCCTCATGCCTAGTTAGTCTCCTTGAAGGTAGCGAAATTTGCTGAAGGTGGGTCATCCTACTGCAGGCTTAGCTGGTAGCTGCTGAAAGAGTGTAAGTAACAGTAGCCCAACTGCAGAAATTTAAGTAAATTTCCCACGTGAGATACAGGCCAAGGAAAAAGACAGAGCTATTCTCTGCACTGCCCTTCTTGCAGCCGTTTCCCTATACACTGTAGAGTTGCAGAACTAAAGGGAGAACCCACTTTTTTTTCCCCAGGAGACTCCAGAAGCAGGAGAATTGTGTATTTAGTGAAAAACTAGGTTTGTAGTTAAACAGTTAATATTTCATGAAAGTAGATATTTTTAGTATTTTTGAAGTACCACAACTGTTCTTGGATTTTCAAGGAAAGGCGTATTACATTTAGTCTTCCTTTCAATAAAATCAAGAAGTGATTTTTAGAAAGCAGTCCAAAATAGCACAAAAACAGCCAAAGGAGAGTGAATAGAAATTGACAACCCACCTTCCTTACCCATATTCCTCACTCATCTTCTCCTGTCTCCCCGCTGCTTCCACAGAATGAGAAGTAAAAAGGAGTTGGAACTCTGTTCTCATGTAGAGATGTTGTACATCTCTACCTGCACTGGTAACTACAGGCAATAGTTTTTCCAGTACCAGTGCTAGCTGAAAACATTTATCCTTTCCAAAAATGAAGGAAAAGTTATCCTTCAAGTATCAACTTTGTCCAGAACTATTTTAAGTAAAACGTTCCTGCTTGATAGAACTGTATTCAGATTTTACTAATGTCAGCATTGATACAATGGATTTCATTGTCTGGGTACATGGGGAAATATATCTACCTTATATCCAGCTGTACTGTAGTGCCACCTGCAGGCCTGTTAATATGTTCACGGTTATTTCATTTTTTTTTAAATAAAAGTCATTTACTGTAACAGCCTGGGCAGTTTCTTTCAGACTTGGACACTGATATTCCTACTATGAAGTTATCTTAGCTTCTGCCTCTGAGTAGTGTAAACTGCCTGATAACTTCTTGCCATGTGTCTGATTAGAAGGCTTGGGTATTTTATGTCTGGACTACCAAATACTGGATGGGAGCATACCAGACCACCTGCAGATTCTTTTTTTCTCAGAGGTAGTTTGGGAAGAGGATCTATTTCATCATAAATCTCATCTGTTGTGCAGTGCTTCCTGCCTCTTGTTACCTTTGTGCCAGGTTGGGATGCAGATCTGTTGGAGCAAGTCCAGAGGACTCTCAGAGATCATCAAAGGGCTCTCCTGTGGAGAAGGATAGAGGGAATTGGGCATATTTAGTTTGGAGAAGAAAAGGTTTTGTGGAGATCTCATTGCAGCCTTCTAGTACTTGAAGGGAGCTTGCAAGCAGGAGGGAGACCGACTTTTAATACTGTCTCATAGTGATAGGACAAGGGGGACTGGCTTTTAACTAAAAGAGGGTTAGATATTAGGAGTACATTTTTAACTGAGAGGGTGGTGAGGTGCTGGAACAATTTGTGCAAAGGAGTTGTGGATGCTCCATCTCTGGAGGCATATTCAAGGCCAGGTTGAATGGGATCCTGGGCAGCCTGATCTGGTGGCTGTCAAGTCTGCCTGTGGCAGGGGAGTTGAAACTAGATGGTTTTTAAGGTCCCCTCCAAAGTAAGCCATTCAATGATTCTGTGATCTCCCAGAACTGCTTCATATAGAGAACAGAACTAGCAAACTGAAGAGATTATGAAGTTGTTTTAAGATGTGATAAAACTGCTGTTTGCACAGGATTTTCTGGTTATGAGCTTTTTTAGAAGCAGCATCTGTGAAACATGAAATCATAAGCAAATAAAAGGAGACAAGTTTTTGAGCAGAAAATAAAAACTTTGGTTGCAAGTCTTAAAATTTAGTGTGCTGCAGTCATGACATGCTACTGAATGCTGACTTTCTGTTACAGAATGGAGCTGCATAAGATGGTGGGCAGGCAACATTTTTAATATTGGCTTTACACTCTGCCTGTCTTTTAGCCAGAATCCTGTGATACTGCAATCAAATGGAAGCAGGGATTCAGGCTTTTACAGCTATATACCTGCCCAAGTGAATTTAGAATGCATTCACAATGCGTAAGGTTTGATGTGTGTTCAGTCACACAAGGGCATACTCAGCACTGTCATTTGGGTGTTTCACAGTCTTCAAAATGTTACGTGGATGTACGCATCTCTTTTGGTCTCAGATTAAAAAAATAAATATCTGCAGTCTGAAGATCTCTCTTGTTAGCTCCCTTATTTGATGTTGATTAAAAAATGCAACAGTTTGCAAAGGTTAACTTTACAAGACTTAATAATTTCTCTTTTTATCAACTATCCTAAGGCAAAATAAATATGGAAAAAAGTAACTAAAACATGGGTGGCTGTGACCCATTTGCTAATCTTCAGCTAGATTGTGAGGTAATCTATTCTAGAACCCAAGGATGTGGAATCAGAACTGTACTGGAGAAGCTGGGTGTCAAGCAGTAATTTGGATTTACCTGCAATAAAAATAAGATGAAATAAGTTAATGGACACAAATATTCTTTAAAATGTATTCCTCCTGTGCATATAGGACTTTCCTCTTTTTTCTCACATTTTCAGTTAAGAAGTAATGGTTGAGATGTATGACACATTACTTGCTCAGCCATCTAGTGTATCTTAAAAGTATTGCTTTGGTGGAAAATGTGTGTGGAGCTACATGACATGTGAGTGGAGCACCGTATGAAAGCACCTGTGGACAGTGCATCTTAGAGGCTTTGATTACAGTAAGCAACTACATCCTATTGCTACCCTCAGCATTTCCCCTGATATCCCATGTCCATCTGGAATGCATAGAACTGTTTGAGGTCATTCTCCCCAATTACATCTCACAGCCTGAAATCAGCCCACAGCTTTTTTTTTCTACTTAAGTAGCAGTGTCTCTTAAGATCCCTTCTCTCAACTTTTG
Source organism: Gallus gallus (assembly GCF_016699485.2). Classification (NCBI taxonomy): domain Eukaryota; kingdom Metazoa; phylum Chordata; class Aves; order Galliformes; family Phasianidae; genus Gallus; species Gallus gallus. The sequence goes on from NC_052544.1 coordinate 17,810,865, forward strand.
AAAACGAGCTGCACGCTTTCACCAGGAATTTCTTATTAAGACCATTTGTTATTCTGCAAGTTTGATCCAAAGCTACTCTTGTTTTCTTGATGCTGAGTAATTGTCATTTCTCTTAATTACAGCAGCTTCTGCGTGAACCTGTTTGGCTGGATCTCCACACCTGACCTCACATTGGTCTAAATGTAGCTTTGCTCAAGTTTCTCTACTCAGGGAAGATTTGATTTCCTTGCCTGGTTATTTAGGTCATAATGGCCGATAATCATCTATTTTAACCATTTGTAGAATACATTTGTCACAAGATGCTCCAGCAGTAGTGTTTCTGGTAGAAAAACAGCTTGAATTTGAAAACAATTTTTCTTCCTCTCCTAAATAAGTCTTCCAGTCTCAGTTATACATTATGCATGTGAATAATAACTCAATAAAACACTACTAGCAATAAATCATACTTATATGTATAAATCATACTCAGATGTAAAAAAATGTGGTTTTTTCACATATTTTTTTACATTTGACTTGCAACTAGCTTTTGTTACAAAAATAGCCTTTCAGTACCAACAGTTTCTCCTTGTGAGAAGGTAAGTTAATGGATTAATTTATCATTCTTCTGAAAGAAATAGAGCTTTTTGTTGCTAACTATGTGCTGCTGTCTTAAAATGCTTCTGCGGGACACGTTCTAAAGCTGTTTGCCACTTAATGATGAGCTCCCACTGAAGATAATCGTAAGTCTGCTTGCTTTACTAATATTGATGTTTTGTTGTTTATGTCACTGTTTATTTGTAATACAGTGCAAATATTCAGACTGTTACTTGATGCATTGAAAAATGTAAAACACTAAAGCACGCTTCCTTTGTCTGCTGCTTACCCATGCTGCATTCTCTTCATACAATTGTACCCAAGATGTCTCCAAATTTTCCCTGTTCTGTCAGCATCTTTTGCTCACTGGGACGTGAACACGTTCTTCAAGTACCAGAGCTGTTGTCAGCTGATAGGAAACTGGTGGGAATAAACATACAGTTATTCTCGTGAGGAAAGTGCATGTTTGTGTTGCTTGGACTTGTGAAAGCATATTCCTTTTATTCTGTTTGTAGGTTATTTGCGCTGCCAGTGTTGTAAATTGTGCAGTCCCTTATGCAATCATTTTGTGGCCATTCATATCCATGGGCAGACTGTGACAAAATGCTCTTTGTCACTGTCTGTAGCAACAGTTTTGCTTTGAGCTCTTACATATAATGGAAAGTTGCTGATGTTTTGTGTTTTTCATCATTGCTCATTATGCTGAAGTTCATGCATCCGTGAGAAAATTATTCCCTAGCAACTCATTGTTCTTGATCTTTCTTTGGTTTATTCCCTTTTCAGAAGGGCTATTTTCATAAGTAATGAGATTCTGCCATAGTACCTTCCTTCATTTTTTTAATATATTTTTGTTGCTTGGGTTCTTTTTGTTATTTATGCTTTGGTAGTATGTTTTGGAACTATGTTAGGCTTTCTAGAAAATCGTTGTTTTTCTTTTCCTTTTTAATTAAAAAACAGCTTATGTAATGATCATCTTAATGTGATTCAAAGATCAGTGTGCCAAGCCTGATCAGTCTGTCTCTAGTTTACATGGGGGTGCAAAGCAGTCCATTAATTAACTCTTGCAATGGCTGAAGGGCAGGATTCTCTGAATGGTACTCTCGGTTGAGTTGTTAAAACAATCTTTGTTACACTGTTTTCTGGTAGGCTACTGTGTTTAAATATGCAGATAGATAATATTTACTCCCCTCTTTTTCAGCTTTATTTGTGTAGCTAAGCAATCCTAGGCCTCACAGCGGTTCACAAGGGCACCGGGCAATGTGAAGTTATCCTGGAAACAGCCTCCATCCCTTAAGTTTGATAATACTGACCTGTGTCTGTTAGCTAATTTGATTTCACATCCAGGGAAGCGGGAGCCTTAGAAAGGTTTTTGAGTTTAAGTAATCTATTTGTTAGCAGTGTTTTGGCTATTGGACTCTGTAGAGCAGGTAACTTTTTACTTTGGAAGACTGCTTTGTCCGTGGTCTCTTTTACTGCCCCCTAAAGTGTCCATCACTTTTATTCATCACTCCCTCTTCTGTAGTTTTTCTTACCTCGTACGTGTGACTTGCCTGCTATCTTTCCGGTAGGTCTTCTTTGCAGTCACGCTGCCGTAACCTTCCTCCGCCCGGGGGACAGGCCGTTCCGTCCCCGGGGGAGCGCACCGTTCTCGCGCCTGGAGCAAACCGCCGCAGGAACCGCCCCAATGCCGCGTGCTGCCCGAACGGGGCGGGGATGTTCGGGGCGCGATGCGGCCCGTCGACTCCGCCCCCGTAAGAAGCCGGGGCGGGGCTGCACGGTGCTTGCTGCAGGAACCCGCCCTTTAAGAGCCGCCTCCTGCCACCGCGGAGCTCCCTGTCGCCGCCCGACCCTGCCGGCGCCGCCATGGTCTCCTGGATCATCTCCCGTCTCGTGGTGTGAGTACCGCAGCCTAGGAGAAAGGATGCGCGGGGCTTTCTCGGGCCGGGTGCCCCGTTTGGGGCACGGCCGCCGCCCGGAGCGGAGCTGCAGCGGTGCCGCAGATTCCAGCCCGGGGAAGAACCCCGCGTCCCTGGGGGAAACCGCGGGGCGGCCGCTGTCTCGCGGTCTGCGGCCGCGTTCTGACGGCTGCGCGTAGGCTTCCGCGGCCCGGGAGCGGCGGCCTCCTATAAGGGCAGCGCCGCGGCAGTGCGGGCGGCCGAGCCCTTCCTGCGGCGGCTGCGGAGGAGTGGGAGCCGCCGGGGGCTCCCGGCCCTGGAGGCGGGCAGGGGACGACCGCGGTGCAGGGCGCAGGGGAGCCGCGAAGCGCTGAGGGGTCTGTTCTTCTTGCAGGCTGATATTCGGCACGCTCTACCCCGCCTACTCCTCCTACAAGGCCGTGAAGACGAAAAACGTGAAGGAATACGTGAGTATGGGTTCGCCGTGTGACCAGCGCTCTCCTGCGCGTTCCTTCGCGGCTGCCCCGCGAATCCACGGCTCAGCCCGGTGGTGCCGGGAGCTGCCCGCCCCGCAGTGCAGCCCGGACGGCCTTTAGAGAAGTTGCTGGCGAAGGATGCGTACTGAAATGGGAGGCTTAAAGCTGTAAACGTGGGTTGTGGGTTTGTTTTTTGTTTTCCCAGGAAATGTCTGAGGAAGGAGAAGTGGGAGGAAACACTGCAGTCTGGAAGCACATGGAAGTCCAGGGACGAGTAATTTCTTGAACTCTTCTCTTACGTAGTGTCGTTTTACAACTCTTTCAGTACTGCTTCTGTTTTCTTCTAAAAGCCTGAGCAATCTTGCTTGGTTTGTGTTTTCTTATCTACCTTGCTGTTATCAGCAATTTCTCTTGGTCAAGACTTCATTCTCATTCCTTCCTGGGATCGTTTCCCTCTGTCTCTGCCTATGCTATTGTTGCAGTTGCATTATTTAAAGCACCACGTGGTTTTCAGTGATGATGTGTACCACCTTTAGAGAAGTGCTGTTGTTCTAAGTTGATTAGTGGAGGTGAGTTGTTTGGCTTATGGGTAGGATGAATTTCTTTCTGTTTAGGGCGACAAATAATCAGATAGAGAAGAGAGGTAGTGTGGCTGAGTAGGATGTAATTTGCTGATGTTGCCTTGTGGTATAGCCCGAGACTCTTCATCCAGCCAGCTCTCTTTGCCACTTACAAAATAGCATGTCAGCGATAAATGTTGCAGGATCTTTCTTATGCTGCTTCAGTCCTCTAGAACTACCTAGACATTTCCTGTGCACTAGCTGAAAATTCAGCCCCCAGGGTTTAGAATGCAACGGTGGCTGAAGTCAAATTGTTTCATAGTGGAAATTTTTACTTTTCCATTCTTTCTTTCAACAGAGGAGTAAAAATGTCAATGTTCAGTATACACTGATATCCAAAAGAGTGTTTTAGGAGTGAGTATTAGAGGTGTAGTCAGGAATACTTTGAACTTTACTGAACTTGGGGTGCTAGGGTTATGGAATTCATGGTCCCAAGTAGTCTTTGAATTTGTAGGCACACTTTACTGTAAAAACTTGCTTATTTTCTGTAGGTAGGTTGGCTGCTGAGGTACAGAGACACAATGTCTTGCAGAGTATAAAACTTGTATTGATCTGATTTTCTTTTGGTAGATGTTACCTAAATTGCAGCAGGTCTGTCTTAATCTGGCATTGAAAAAGAAATGACATACAGTACTAGAGTTTCATTAAGTTTTTCGAAACAAAATGGCTGCTAATTATATGTTATTAACCTGATCTTTGATTCAAGAAAACACATCTGAAGTAGCAAAATTCATCTTCTCCTTACATTATCTGTTCTTGAGAAGACTATATCAGAACTAAACATGCATATGATGGATTCCATCTGTCCAATTCATTAACCTTCAGAGGGCTTTGTGTTTTTCAACAGAAGCAGAGAGACCAGAACAAAGAAGTTTTGTTTAAACATAGCAAAGGGGAGAATGATATCTGTTCAAACTACTTATGTGAAATGTCAGTGGAAAACTTGAATGATGTGATGCGTGGTTACAAAGCCAGCTGTGTCTGTGCACTACTACTTGCTCACAGTGCTGAAGAACTAATATGGCTGGTAGGGGGAAGACCTTACAGGTGTATCTGTGCTGGAGAGTGTGATGTGTTGAAGGCTACCATGATACAGATTGAGACACCAGAAGCAGTTCAGCAACAGTGTTAGAGTACAGTGCAATTACACCACGATAAAGATTCATGTCCTCAATCAGCCTTGACAGACTGCCTCTAATACCTTATGCTGTTTTAAAATTATTTTTTTCCTTTTACATGTGGTGTGTAGCTTTGATAAATCTACATTTCATTTATGCGTTTGTACTTATTGACTTTATTAAGGTTCTTGGTGCAAAATGGGAAAACAACGTATGAGCAAATGTCTCAGCTAACTGCACACGTGTTTGTTCATCTGTGGGGCAACAAGGACCTGACTTCTCTTTAATGTATCAAAGAATAAATATAGCTTAGCTTGACTGTCAGTTTTTTGACGATGTTAGTAATCTGTGGATAGAAATATAAGGAAAATTAAAAAAAAAAAATTCCTCCCCCTCTGCCACTCCCTAAGCTTTCTGCTTTTCTAGCTCCTGAGAATCTGCACTTCAGTCACTTCTAGACCTAGAACATCAGTCCCTCTATTTTTTTTTCCTCTGGGGAAGAGGAGTAGAATGAATGGTGGCAAAAGGAGACAGAGGGCAAGATCCAGATCCGTGTCCCTTATTTGAAGATGTGTATATACCATACATTTAAACGTACCACACATTTGAACAGTAAAAACGCTTCCATTCAGTTCTTCTGAGCATTGCATTACTACTAAAAAGATGTTACAAGACAGAACTTAGTTTTCCTAGGTTGTCTATTGTGACTGTTTCTGGGTGTTATGAGCTAACTTATGTAACCATGGTACTTATCTCTTTCTGATATTGTTTTCATTCTGAAAATGAAGTTTTTATCCTTTCTTTTGTGTCTTTGAGCCAATTGCTAATCCTCAAGAGTCCCTTACCTTTTACCTTCAACAGTGCAGTATATTTTAATGTTTATATAAGTTTGTTGGAAACTTTCTAGTGACTCTGTAGCCCATATTAGGGAAGTAGTGTAGCTTGGGAATAAGTAAATAATTTGTCTCTTTCTAGCAACAAAGTAAGTCTGATGGATATTTTGGGTGTCATCTGCAAATTAACTTTGACCCTTTCTGAACAAGTATGATCATTGAATCATAAAATGGCTTGGGATGGAAGAGATCTTAAAGATCATGTTGTTCCAGCCCTCCTGCCATGGGCAAGGACACCTACTACTAGATCAGGTTGCCTAAAGGCCTATCCAACCCAGCCCTGAACACTTCCAGGTACATGGCATCCACAGCTTCTCTGGGCAATTTGTTCCAGTGTCTCACAACTCTCACCACAAAGAATTTCTTCCTAACTGCTAATCTCAGCCTACCCTCTCTTAGCTTAAAACCATGACCTTATGTCCTACCACTGCACTTCAGTAGTCTTTCCCAGTCTTTCCTGTAGGCCCCCTTTAAATACTGGAAGGCCACTGTTAGGTCTCAGCCTGTCTTCATATCATCTTTGTGGCCACTCTCTAAGCCTGCTCAAACAAGTTGTTTGTCTCTCTTTTGCTGGGGACCCAGGAGCTGAATGCAGTACCTAGGTGGGTTCTCATGAGAGTGGAGAAGGGGAGAATCACCTCCCTCAGCCTACTGTACATGCATCCTTGGACACAGCTTAGGATACGATTGGCTTTCTGGGATGCAAGTGTGCTCTGCCGGCTCATCATCAGCTTTTTGTCCACCAGTACCCCCAAATCCTCCACAGTGCTGCTCTCAGTCCACTCACTGCCCAGCCTGTATTCATGTTTGGGATTGCCCTGGCCCAGATGCAGGACCTTGTGTTTGGCCTTGTTGAACTCAGTGGCATTTGCAAGGACTCAGCTCTGAGGCCTGCCCAGGTCTCTCTGGATGGCAGCCCTTCCCTCCAGCGCGCTGACTGCACCACACAGCTTAGTGTCCTCTGCAAGCTTGCTGACAGTGCATTCAGTGCTACTTCACTGATGTGACTGATAATGATGTTAAATAGTTCCATCCCTTATACAGACCCCTGAGCGATGCTGCCCACCATTATTAATGTTACATATCTAGTGATATATTATTGTTTATATAATATTATTGTGTTTAGTGTACATTAATATTACATGGTTTTCTGTACTAAATGTAACATTTGGCACTTATACTGCTGATTATACATGTGTTGGGGTTTTTTTTCTGCTGACATTATCTTAGTATGTGGAAATGATGAGTCATCTTTACTGAGAGGACATTTTGCTGTTTTTCTCTTTTCTGATTCAAGTGACTGCTCTTTTGCAGGTGAAGTGGATGATGTACTGGATTGTTTTTGCCTTTTTCACCACTGCAGAAACGCTCACAGACATTGTTCTTTCTTGGTGAGTTCTTTGGTAGTGTGTGGTAGTTTTGCTTGTTTGTTTTGTTGGGTTTTTTTTAAGGTAGTGCTAAGAGTAAGGTTTGTGTAGGAATTTTCAATCCCTGTAAAGTATGCAGGTTTGTAAACGTTGTGTCTAAACTGCTGTCTTAACTGTTTCATAATCTGTAATTTCAGACAGCTGGGATTGTCACTGCCTCTTTAAGAGGGTTTTATCCATTCACAACATGAAGCATTTTTGAGATGCTGTTACATGAAGTGATAAAGTTAGAGGCAGGAAAAAAAAGGGGGGGGGGAGGGATGGTAGAAGGAAAGGACCCGTTTTGCTTTGCAGGCCCATTGTACGATGGAGCAGATCGGATGCACGCCTTTGCTCTGAGACGTTTTGCATGATGAAAATGTCTTCCACTACCGGGGGTGGAGTGAGGCAGCTTTTTATCCCTCAGTACTGTGTGTCACACATGGCAGTATTCAAACAGAGGCCTTCAACAATGACAACAGAGTATCATCATTTTCTTAATGGCTTTAGTGTCTGTACCTTGCACACATCTGGAAGAATACTGTCTAGTCAGTTATGTATTTTAAAGAAATAAGATAAGGAGCGGCTACATATGCTTTACAAATATGCTCCACTGTTTTGCCCCTTCCTACATAAAGTTTTGGAAAGCAAAGATCTGAAAAGTACAAGAGCTCTGGCTTAAAAACGAACCACTGATAACAGAAGTCTCTTAATACTAGCAAAGACAGGAGAAATTTTGCATTCACTTATTTGAATCTCCACTACTGTATCTTCCCAGAGACTTTACTGAGTAAGAAATAGCAGTGAAAGGCTTATATGCTGTCTGTTCTTAGTCACCAGCGTTAGTAGCAACTAGAGAGGTCTGGAGATACTTAATTGAAAACTCCAATAAATGAAACTGCTGTAATAGTAGCATCTGGCAGATAGTCTTTGAACAAACTTAAGAATGGTGAGAGTAGCAATTAGATCAGTATGTTTGCAGGGGTAGAGGTACCCAGTTTATGGAGTTTTCTTGGCTATGCATGCCAGACTAAATGAAATTCCAAGATGTGTCCTATGATTCCAGAGAGGATTCTGCTATTCTGACCTGTTGTATTGATTATTATTATTCTTTTATGCTTGAGTCCTTTCTTTCTCTTTACTCTTTCTGTCTATGCTGCTGTCTACCAGTTATCTCCATCTGTCTCTGTGATGATCTTGATTCCAATCTCCATCTTTCTCCCTCTTTTTCTTTTTCTTTTTTTCCCTTCCCTCTTTCTCTCAGGTTTCCCTTTTATTTCGAGTTGAAAATCGCATTTGTGATTTGGCTGCTCTCTCCTTACACCAAGGGCTCCAGTGTCCTCTACAGGAAGTTTGTGCACCCAACGCTCTCCAATAAGGAGAAGGTACTCACTTGTTGGAAGATACTGACCTGTCTGGAAGTTGATTGAATTTTGGTTCAGCTGCGAATCTTAATGAAAATGCAAATGCATAATTTGAGCTTCTGCTGATGTGTGTAGGCATAGAATGATTCTCTGACAATGATGTCATTCTGCAGCCTACTGAAGACTATAATGTAACCAGTATTTTGCCTAATGCTTAGGAAGTGTTTGGCTATCTTTAGCCCTTATAGCTACTATCAGTAGTTACATTTTTTAATCGTTAGTAGCCATATGTTCTGTAGCCAGTCTGTTTTTTCATGTTCTCATTGTAAGCAATTGCTTTGTTTCAGATGTGATAATTTGGAGATTGCATTCTTTAAATTACAGTTGCATTTGCAAGCTTTCTGTAAGTAGCAGAAAAAATACGATTATTTGACCTATGACAGATTAATCTGGCAGCCTGAAAGAAAAAAAGGTGCCCTGATGAGCTGTGAGTTTTAATGATGATGGGGAAGACTGATCAAGTGTTTGTATTTATTGGTTGGTTTGTTTTTCATTGGTAGCTAAATGCTGTGGTGCATGTTGTCTTCTTAGGAAATTGATGAATACATTACTCAGGCTCGTGACAAAAGCTATGAAACCATGATGCGAGTTGGCAAAAGAGGATTAAACCTGGCTGCCAATGCAGCAGTTACTGCAGCTGCAAAGGTAATGCAGCACCTTGCACTACAAACACAGTTTAACCTTCTGTGACACTCTGGAATTCCACAGTACTTTAACTTTGTATGCCTGGAGTTACTTATGTGGGTCTGTTAGGGGTGCTAGTACTTGGTGGTCTGTTTTACCTTAACACCAGTTTGCCTCGCAGTAAATCTCATCCTTTGATTTATGGGGAGTAGAGGTAGAGTGGAACGGATTTTGCTCTAACCTCTTCCCCATGGGGCTTGGAAGCATTTTTTTTTTTCCCTTCTCTTTCTGGTGATGTTGGTTTCTTTGTGCTTGTCTTAGAGTATCGTAGTGGGGAATGTGGCACCTTCCTTTTTCTGAATGAGATGATTTTGGTGAAGGTGAAGTGTCTTTGATCCTAATTTTTATTTCCTTAGGGCCAAGGAGTTTTGTCTGAGAAGCTACGAAGTTTCAGCATGCAGGATCTCACTCTGATCCGGGATGAAGATGCTGTGCATTTGCAAAGCCATGAGTCACAGCTTCGCCCCTCTGGAGGAAGTCTCCTTGAGACTATTGAAGATTCAGGTACAGAACATCCCTGCTGGGCCATTGTGTGAGGCCTCACTTGGTAAGCCAGCAGGTGAGGAGAGGATCCCTGGACTTCATGCACCAGGACTGCAAGTTTGCAAATTATCTGGGAGAAACTGTTCTTCTTCCTTGTCCCTTCCCAACTACTAATAAATCCCTGTACTTCTTGGATTGTCCTTCTTAAGGAATTTTGACATCTCTCTTCCATGCCCTTAAGGATGGACCAATTTAGACTAGATGTCAACATGTAAAGTCTAAAAATCATATCTGGACATGATTTTTCAAAAATATTTGAAAAAAACCTTTTTCTTATTTCTTAGCTTCCTGTTACTCCTCAGGAGAGGAGAGCAGTGTGGCACAGAGACCTAACGGAACCCCATCAGAGATTAGAACAGACCCATCAGATGAAGATGCAGGTGACAAACTGCCAAAACGTACACAGAGCCTCAAAGCTCCTAAGAAGATGACAAAATCTGAGGTGAGCGGGTGTATAAATTGATTCCAGCACAGACATCGATTCCTAAGTTTTGTCAGAAGGATTTGGCTTCATAGTCTGTGTGTTTAAAAGCTGTTTATTGTAGGCATTATTGGATAGTTTGCTGCTAGAGTCCTACATCAGAGGACTTGCCATCTGCTTGCTGTCCTGGTCTCTCTAGTTTTTGTAGTTTTATTACCTGTCTCTGTCATAAGCCAGGACCTAGCTTTGCTTTCATATTTAGGCAGTAGATATTTTTAAAGTGTTCAGAATAGGTCTGGACCTTTTTTAGATCTCCAAGGCTTACTTCTTTGTTGACCCTTCTACTTTCTTCCATAGTATAGTGGTAATGGGCAGGGAAACAAAGGAAAAAGATTTGTTCCCGTGCTTCATAGTGAGGAATTGTTGAAGTGAGTCAAAAGTTGTGAAAAGGCTGTAATGACTCTGTGCAGTTCACTGTGAATACAGAAATTTCAATAAAGCCCTTTGTAAGCATATTGTTTTTCCATAGATGACCTATTCTTTAGTTTGAATTACTGATTCAAGATGTTTCTACAATTTGGGCCATTAGGAATGGTCATCAAAAAGCAGAAAAGTTAATAGCAATGAAATGCTGTGTCAGTGTTACTGCTTAGAACTTTTGTAATGTCTAAAGTTTTGTCAAGACAGCTAACTTCAATTTGCTATTGCATTTCCTATTTTACAATGTCTTCCTCTTATTGTTTTCTGAAGGATACGCTCAGAGTAATTCGATTAGCAACAAAATGAATATTTAAATAGACTGTTTGAAACAGATGACGTGAATAGGGTCACTGTGCTGTAGCTATTTTGTCCTACTTTCACTCTGCATCTTTTTCTCTTTCTATTAGACATCTAGGTGTTGCAGTTAACTAATATAAGATACCTCTTTCTTTCTCCTCAGCTGCCTGTAAAAAGTGTGAAAGCCCGCCCTAAGAAGAAAGCTGCAGGTTCTTTTACTTCTGGAGAGTCATCCTAAGGAGACTTCCCCTCCACAACACCCGTCTCTGTCCCAGGATTGGCCTGTAACTTTTGAGTGGAAACTCTCCTAAGGAAGGGAGCTGAGATTAATGTATATAACAGATACTGCTTTGTAGAGCTCATTCTAAGGTCAAGGGGGGAAGCTGGGATTGAGAACGTGGAATAGAGGATGCACATCCTCAGGAATTTTCTCCTTTTCATCCCCCTCTTGGAGGAATTGCTAATGTGTCTGTACATAACCTGTTGCTTTGAAATTCCCTCTGTATAACCCTAGCTGGAGAGAATCTTGATGGGGAGAACTGACTAGGGTTAGAGATACCTGTTGTGCAGATGCTGGAAAAATAATTAGATAATGGAGTTCCTCAGGGTTGGGCAGCTCCACAAATTGTCTTATTTTGCTCTGGGTATCCTTCTGCAGCTGTGTTAAGAAGTGCCCACAACGATTCATCCGTCTTAAGAATGGACCACAACTGTCATGTCCATCCCCTTCCAGAAGGTGACTTCAATGATGTATGCTGAGTGCTTTTGAATGTAAAGGACTCACTCACGGGAGGAGTAAACCAGATTATAGATTTTAGTACTGGAAGATGAGCTTGTTTTTATTTTTCTAAGAGGTTAAGTGAAGAAATTAGTAAGCTTAGTTATGAAGAAAATGTGCTATTGTCTGCATACATGAAGGAGCAGATAGATATCCACGGGAGGTAACTGTTGAGAAGGAAAGGTGATCATCCATAAGATTTTGGCAATTTCCTTTTTTCCTTTTTCTTTAAAGCTACTTGAATTTTATTTTTCTGTTCACTTTGATTCCTGTAAAATCATCAGAGTGAGAGGATTTCTGTGTAGTGGCAAAAGCAGTCATGGAGAATGTTGCTTTGTCATTTATTGAATTCCGTGTCATGATGATGCTTTCCTACAGACTAATTCTTTCATTCTAGCAGATTTCTGGGGAAAATCTGACTCGCTGTAGTCTGCAGACATACTAGAGAATTCCAGAAGCTCTTGTCTTTCAGCTTTAGGAGATCTATTCTCAGAGTACAAGAACAGACAAATGGCTGATGTACGACCTTGTCTAATTGCAGAACTCAATTTATGGAGGATAAAAGAGGGGGGACTAGGGCGCACTATTCTCCTTTATCAGTCCTCTTCCTTTATCCTACTCCAGCTCTTGCACAAATTTTCTTTTCTGACCATTAGCCACATTTATCAATGTCCTGAGACCTGAGCAACATCCAATGCTTATAACGGAATTACACTGTATGGGGAATATGTTGTGGGAGTGAAACTGCAGAGAAAAGATTAATAGAAATGAGTAATTCTCCTGTTGTTGAGATCTGTAATGGGGGAGCACCATTACATTCATGTTTACTTGCATCTCTTGCTGTGTATTTCTCAGATTACAGTAGGTTCATCACAGGGCCCAGCATTTTGTTATTGACGATGTATAGAAGCCGTACTGTAAGATTCCACAAATATTTCTGTCCTAAAGAGTAGCCCTTCAGAAGTTTGTAAAGTTGAAGATGGAGGCTGAATTTTTTTATTTCGTATTATCTTGGTGGCAAATTGTTATGAATTATCTAATATTTGGGGAAAACAATGAAGTTGTTTTTACTTTTTTTTGTCGCTTTTAAAATTTTAAACCTTGATCATGTTAAAAACTTGTATCTTGTTGTAAGTATTTGTCCTAAAGTATGCACAAATTCTTACCCAGGATCTGATAGAAAATCTTTGATTTGACTTTAGGATTTGAGTTTGGGAGGCAGAGGGTGGAAGGGGGAAGTAGAAAAAGTGTTCATTTTTTCTTCTGTTAGAAAATATTGTATACATGCCTCACTAGTACATGGAATGGCAAGTACTACAGCAAGAATTCTCTCTGTTCCCAATGGAAATACCTCTCCTTAGTGAATATGAGGAAGATTAAGTTGTGAGGAATTGTTCAGTACAAGAAAGTCTAGGACACAAGACAAACTATTATTCTCTATACTCAAAATACCTCTATAACCGTATTTCTGTATTCTGCTTTTCCAACTAAAAATCTCCATGGCAAATTATTTATCTAAATCATTGTGAGGGAGTTGATTTGGAGACAAAGGCTTAGTTAGTCTGTCCTTATGCTAATCTTTCTGCCTTCTTGTGCGTATGCTTCAATAGTCTGATTATTTGGTTTTCATACAGTGACTTTCCAGAATGCTTTCTAAATTCAGTTCATCTGCAGTACCTTCTGCTTTTAATTGCAAGTAGAATTTCTGAAGACTCAATTTTGATGTTTGAATTTGGCTTTGTCCTCCTGAACTAGATGTTTTACCAGGTATCTTTTACTTAACACTGATGCTTGATATCATAGCCTTTGGGTAGGTGTGGGTCAATTGCCCTGACTTCTTGTATATGGAGATTAAATGACTTCTCTTTTTAATTGAGAATCTGGAGTAGTTACAGGCTATGTGGAGTGTGTGATGTACAAAGCTGGTGATGTTAGGCAGCAGGACTTAACCCAGAGCAAGAGAATGTCTTAGTATGGACACTGTTTTCTTCTTCCAGTACAAATGTGACTGCTAGATTTCACTCTGCTTGATCAGAGCCTCTGTAGATCTGCCACCACCCTTAGTGAGTTCCTAGATATAGTTCTGCATTGGATGACTGGTCTTGCATAGAAATTCTCTTGTTAATGAGAATGCTGAATGTGCTGTTTTGGTAAAATGCTTTTAACAGCTGTTGTTCAATGTCTTCAGCAGGAAATGCTGGAATGTAGTTTCAATTCAGTATCTTCTGTGAGCTTGATTGTGCAATTAAGCAAGTGGTTAAATCCGTACCTAGCAGTAGAGCCCACTGAGTTCAGTATGTGTTTGTACCTCTTTCCTCATAACGTCCGGACACAGAAAGAGATTTCTAGAGAACCCTGAATTTCCAGAAATTGATACCTTTGAATTTTATTTCTCTTATTGCCGCCTTAATCAGCAGGAAATGTGTGCCTTAGAAGGAAATTGGGATGGTTATGGAACATGCTGTTAAGCTCTCTAGCTACACAGAGCATTGTATGAAGGCGGCTTGTGTGTTAACTGTGTAGTGTCAGTGAGCCTGAGAGCAACTGTTGAGCTGTACTGAGCCTTTCTTTCTGTCTTCCAAACTTGCATGCAATTCTAGAAAGTATGGGTTATTGCCTAAGAGAGAAATCTGGAAAAAGGAAGAAAATTCTTATCCTTCTTTCTGATGGAGACATCGCATTGACGTATTACTCTGCTGTTTGCTGGGGAGATGCTGGATGACATTCCTCTATGTAATTGTTCAGTATTAAAGACTTTCTTAGATTACTTTTGGGAATTTATAACCTGTCACCAGGCTGACACATCTTGTGCTGATCTCTGAGTTGCCCTGTAAACACACATGGAAAACCTGCAAAAATATTCTTGAGGCTGTGTGAGTTCAGAGAGTGGTTGAGTTTGAAAGGGGATCTCTGCAGGCCATCTGGTCTAAATGGTCTGCTTGAGCAGGGCGAGCAGCTCTAGGTAGCCTAAGAGTTCCTGTGTTATATGTGGTCTGGAGCCTATTGAATTTAATGTTTCATTAATGGTTGAATTTAGTGTTTTTGTATATACATAAATGCACATGCAGCATGGGGATGTACTTTAGGGTTACCAAGGAGAAAGGATCAGGGAAGGGTCACCTTCCATCTGGAATTTGGCACTTTTACTAGATGCTGTGAACAACTCAGTTTTATGTTGTTTCTTGGGTACTGCTATGAAGCCTATTGGCTTCAAATGAGAAGAGATCTTAAGGAGTGTGCAGAGTAACTTGTGGTTTGAAGGTTAATGAAGACAGTAAGCTTTCACAGCAGCAAAGAACCTGTCTTGTGAGATAGGGTAGGGTGGAAAACGGGCTATGTGCAGTACAGATTTGTCTAGGAAATACTGACAACTTCTTTCTGAACCTCTGACCTTACTTCAGCTCTGCACCCTACAGGTTGGAATCTGATTTCTCTCTTACAGAAACCATCCACCTTTCTAAGCTGGACTTGACCTTTGTGTATTTAGATTCTCGAACCTTTCATCACTTCAGAACCATAGTGTTTGAATTTTTCCTCAGTAGTCAGTCGGACTGTGGAAAGTACCTGATAAATATCAAGCACTTTGTAGTAGACATCTTATACTGGGGAAACGCTAGCAGGGAGCTCCAGGGGATGGGTTCATCTGGGAAATTGAATGCACAAACAAAGCCTGTGTTTTGCACCTACTAAATGCTGAATTTTGCTACAGTCATGTACCAGCTATCTGTAGAATCTCAAAAAATCCATGTCATAATTGTCGGTGTTCTGTTTGTAAAGAAAAACTGGAATCACAATAACATGAAGTGAAAAGAAACAGTGATTAGCATACTTTTTGTTTTGTTTATTTTTGTTTTTTTTTTTTTCCTGGTAATTAGGCTGTAGCTGCTGCTTTTCCTCAACTTTTTCTATAAACACATAACAAGCCATTATTTTCTAGCTCTGTTTCCCAGCCCTAACACCCTAGAAGTAACATTCGTGAGAAGATACAAAATTGAACACACTCTCAGTGACCTATAGACAGAGTCTCATATAATGGGCAACTTTCTGAGACTGAATCTGAAATGTTTGCTGCTATAGCTGAAATGCAGTGCTAGACTGACTAATCAAAGATAAGAAATTTAGTTGTAGTCTTTGCAGCAGGTCAGAAAGGGAGAGCTTTGCTAAATGGCAAAAACAAGTGTAGGCAGTACTGCCAGAGTGCATTTCATAGCAGTATTGTAGGAATAACAGCTTGGGTATGAATAAGTGAGTATCAGTACACAGTAGTTGACTTGCAGCAAAATTTGACCTGCTGATTTGCCTTCTTTCTTGACAAGGAAGATTAGCCTAGCTCATCCATGCAAATGAGCTGTGTATAGGTGTCTATACTATGTGTATTTAAACAATGGGCAATTACAGCATCTTTAAAGAAACTTTTTTTTTTTTGCTTTTTTCCTTTCCACCCATTCAGACAAATGAGGGGGAAAAAAAAAAGCAGAAACTTCCTGTAGTTTTCATTGCTTTGGTAACAGTAGGAGAAAATAAGTTCTCTGGTTATTATCCAGAGTTTGGAAAAATGTTGTTCCGTCATACAGGAGATGGGTCTCAAGCGTGCTTACGCTGTCAAAGGTGGGAGATATTTCTCATGAAGCTTTGTTGGAAATGCCTCATTGGCACACAGATTGTGTGTGTTTAAAATGCATTGAAAATATTCTGAAATTGAGAGCAAGAAGCACTTCTACTCGTGTGTAGTTTATCTTGTTTGCTTATAACTTGCATGAGGTAATGAAGACTTCTTACTCACCATGTATCAGAGTTGTGGTATCTATATTCATGGCACTGGACATCAGAAATGCATAAATGAGCCCTGAAGCATTTCTACTAACCAGCTGGCACATTTCACGAGAGGTAAGTTAGACTTAAAGTATGAACATCTTAATTCTATGTTATGGTTTTCTAGAGAGAAAACTATGTCGGGGACTGTAAGAACAAGATGGTTACTCCCTAACAAATTATTAGCTTTTGTGTGTGAATGAAAGCCAGTACGATAGCCTCTGTAAGATAAATTCCTTCAAATAGACAGTGTTTAAGGTATTCAACAATATTTTACTGAATATCACCTTTTTACACAGTTTACCACTTCTGCATGTGCACTTGACTGCCTTAAGGGATCTGAGGGTTCTGGTTGATGGCAAGCTGAACATGAGTCAGCAGTGTGCCCTCACAGCCAATATGGCCAACTGTACCCTGGGTGATAATATAAGGGTCTAGAGGGCAAGATGTATAAGGAATGGACAAAGGTGACTTTCTTTGCTCAGCCCAGAGCAGGGGAGGCCTCATGGTGGCCTACAGTTCCTCATATGGAATGGAGGGGCAGTGCTGAGCTCTGATCTTTGGTGACTGGACAGGAGTTAAGGGAACAGTATGGAGCTTTGTCAGGGCCTTTGTCGGCCTGGATTTTTGGGAAGAGTTGTACGCCAGAGGGTGGTGGGCATGGAACAGGCTCCCCAGGGCTGATAGAGATCAAGAAGGACAACGCTCAGGCGTAGTGTTTGATTTTTTTTTTTTTTTTTTTTTTTTGGGTGGTCCTGCGTGGAGCCAGAAGTTATCCTCAGTGATCCTTGTGGGTCCCACCCAACTCGCAATATACTATCATTCTAACTGTGTGAATATCAAAGAGCGTTTTCCACCAGAGTACAAGTGGTTTTGACTGTAAATTTTCAGAAATTAACTCCCAGTGTAGTCAGAGAGGAAAAAAGTCAAAGCCAGACAAAATTGTATGGAGTATCAGAGGAACCTTGCCATAAAAGGGATCGGAGAGGATTCATTGGAGAGAATGTTTTTCATAATTTACTCTTACTAGTTGATTCCAACTGATTCTTAGAGCTTTCAAGAGCCAGAGTAAAGACAATGCTGCACAATGTGTTGTAAGGCAAACTTCTGTGCAGAATGCCGGTCAGCACCCAGAATGCTCTCCTGTCAAGCCTTAATTGCAATCTTGAGTTACTATTGGTCACTGCATCTCAGTGGAGATGTAAAGTATAGAAAGAGTATATTCTGTTGGAAAATCACAAAGTCACGAGAGTGGTTGTGTGAAGATACAACTGAAAGAACTGCTGCAGGTTACCTTGAAGAATAATGACAAAAACATGCAATGAGGATTTAAAATATAGAATTGTTAGTTTGCGATCAATACAATGGTAAGGAGTAGCAGGATTCAGTTAATAAATGGAGAAATTGGCAGCCGTGTATGTATTTTGTTGTTGGATTGTGCCCGTGCCATCACTTGCTTCACATAGTTCCAGATTTTACAAGTTAGGTAACATTTTCACACAGAAACTAAGATTTTTATCTTAGGTAATGCTTAGTGACTTACCAACAAGAAAGCAAGCTGAATTTCTTTTGATGACTTTCTTAAATTAAACAACACAAATCCTCAAACCTTATTTGGTATTCATGGTGCTGCCTCCTGGGGAAATCACTGAGTTGATGGACTCCTCACTTCTGACTTTCCTGTTCATATTATTTCTCAACTGTTGTGAATGTCACAGGTAGATGAAACTTTTGAGATTTGACCCTGAATTTGGTTCTAAATTCAGGTATGCTGAGCTATGTATGAGCTAGCATTGTTTGAATGAGAGTCCAGAGAGAAAATGAAAAAGCTGAGATGAATCTAGCCAGGCAAAGGTCGCTGAAAGACCTTCCTTGAAGTGCACAAATTAAAGATTACATAGTAATGCTTGTTTCTGATGCAACATTTTCATGATAAAATTTCCATTAGCGTAGCGCTGATCTAAAAGCATTTAATTCACAGGGTTGTGGATTTGTTTGTCCACCAGAGGGCATAATGCAACATAAAATCAGTGAAAAAGAGAGCAAAGACCTGCCTGAAAATAGATTGAGTGTGACTGGTCGAGCATCTTGAAAGTGAACTTCCTGCTTAGAAAGAGAGGGCATAAATAAGTAAAATTGACCTTAAATCGCCTTAGCGGAGAAATATGAAGTAATGCTGCAGATATCTCCTATCTAAAAAGGCTGTTTAAACTTGCTGGGCTTTTTAATTTAAGTATTTTCTAGAAAAGCTTATGTATACAACAGTATTAGACAGTAACTGTCCTCAGATCTTTTAATTGTCCATTCAGACAGTTTTCTAGCTCATGAAGGAGCTCTGTAAATGGTAGTGTTTGCAACTCTTTTTGTTTCTGCTGGAATTAAACAGTTTCTTTGTGTATGTGTACCTTAGCAGTGTCACTCTAATTTATGGTTTGAATTTTGTAGTATTTTCTGTTAAGAATCAGTAGTTTCTATCAATTGAATCTATATTTTGTGAAAATAGAAGCAAGTTCAATCTAAAAATACAGAGTCTAGTAGTTTCTATGGTAACTTGAAACCATGGCAACAGAGAGTTAGCACTCTGAAAAACTGATAGAGGTTAAGGTTTTTTGTATGTTTGTTTCATTTTAAGTCAACAAGCTAATTAACAGCACAAGTGTTTCAGAGAATACAGTGACTTTGTTTTAACCGCATAGGACTGCATTAATATAAGGGATTTCCATCTCAAAATGTATTGGAATTTTAATAGGCACATGGTGAAACTACATACAGTCTTTGTGATTTTGAGAAATAAGAGTTCTTTTATCTGCTACGTCATAGACAGAAACTTAGATTCAAGACAAGTGAAGGACATATCAGGAAGTTGCTGTAGGAAGGAGAATAGTTTAGAAGAGGGGCAGTGGCTATTATTAAATGTGTAACATAGGTTTGGTATGTTTCTGTTCCACTTTTTCATCATGAGATCAGAGAGTTAAACAACATAGCACTTTCACATCAGTGCTAAGTTTTGGCTGCTCTGAAGCAGTTGAGACCCCAAGAGGCGTTATAAGCCATTATAAGAAAGAATAATGACTTTAAGAATGATATTTACAGTAAATATATACTAAGGGAGGTGGAAGTGGGCTCTCATGACTAAATCTTGTATCTACCAAATGGCTCTCTGCTAGCATAGAGATAATGTAAAATCTCTGTGCTACCAACACTCAGCCTAACTTTTAAAGGGAAATATGAGTTTGATCAAAGCCATACTGCAGAATTTTTCAAGATTACTCTTTTTCTCTAGGCCTTGTCTGAAAATTGAGTGGAAATTATGGTATTGCTATTACCACCCATGAATATAGGGTATGTCTTTAATTAAATAGAATTGAAACTTCACTTAGAAGCTAACTTTTGTAAAAGCTAGCTGTTCTGACTGGATTTGCATTTGCCACAGGGTTGCTCCAGCTAATCAGTGGAGTCACTGAGGTGCTCTCAGGCCATTAAGTCAGAAAATGGTTGGGGGAAAAAAAAACAGGCCAAACTGAACTGGTTCAGATAGTCCAGTCTTCTCCCTGGTACTGCTTGCTCTGTGTGATGACCAGTGGGTAGTGTGGAATTAACACACATCTTGAAAAAGCTGCTTCGTGACACTGTCACCTTTTTACTCATGCTCTAAAGCATTGTGGTGTTTAATAACTGGGTTGTTGTTTTTGTTTTGATTTGTTTTTATGATCGTTTTTTTAATTATTTATCTAGGTTTTTTGTAGAGTCATAAAATGTTTGGTCAATTGCTGCAAAGTAATGGTGGCAGGAGGGTTAGAACTAAATGGTCTTTCAGTCTCTTCCAACCCAAGCCATTGCCTGATTCTACAATTATTTTATTAAATATCAAAACCCTGAGGAATCAAGATCTTGTGTCATACTTGCTTTCTTACCAAGGCTCTTTCAAGGA
The DNA here is from genome assembly GCF_016699485.2 of Gallus gallus. Classification (NCBI taxonomy): domain Eukaryota; kingdom Metazoa; phylum Chordata; class Aves; order Galliformes; family Phasianidae; genus Gallus; species Gallus gallus. Next base: position 17,831,216 of record NC_052544.1, read on the forward strand.
AGATAATTGTGTATTATCTCTTTGATATCTTGCTCTTTTGCTCTCATTTGTTTTTTCCTCCTTCTTTTCCTTCCTTTTCTCTCCAAGAGTACTGTACTTTTTTGTGTGTGTGTGTGAGGATGTGCTTGCATTCAAGAGGTTACCAGCTAATTCTTAATCCATTTGGTTATACTTTTAAAAGCAGCTTTCCTGGTCAGGTCCTCCTCCCTGGCAATAAGGGTCATGAATCTGTAAATATAGCCCTTCTGCTAGGATTAAAGAGTCTTTGGGACACTTGCTGTATTGCATCTGTTCAAGCTGTAGTCATTTGCTGAAGGCTGTAATAGCAGACAAGACAAAAAGGCATCATCAAATACTGAATTTTGAATACTATATATTGATAATGTTTTAAATGAGTCTCTTTTCTGAGTGGTGCTTCAAGCAGAAGTATAAGGTGGCATTGGTCAATAAATGTTGCTTTGAAAGAGACTAGGTTATTTATTTGATTTAGGGGAAGAGGACAAGGTTCTGGAAGTGATTTACTTCTAATTTATTTTGTCAGTTAAATGTTTTGGATAACTTAAAATGAGAATTCCATCTGTCATTAGAAAAAGTTTGCAGATAATTGTGCAAGTATGCCCTTTCGTTCTTTGCTATTGAGCTTACATATTTCCCTTATTTTTTTTCTTTCCCTTCTATCCCCCGCCCCCTCAAGTTCCTCCTTCCTGTGCTTGAGTATTTTTCTTTAAAAGGTTAATGTTTTGTTAGTTTCTCAGTGCGCTGTCTTAAATAGTTTTAATTTCTCTTTATGTCCTTCATTTGTGTTTAGTTTTCTATCTCCTCCCCCCCCCCCCCCCCCCCCGTTGTTGAATGAGATAAGAAAATTAATACAATGCCCTACTGCTTCTGCCATGTAAAAATCAACACAAATCTAAAGAATCTGGTTTGATTCCCCGTTTAGATATTGGCATTTAATAATTAGGTTGTTTCCAATTTCTAACTGTTAAATGAAGACTTGGATTCAAAACACAGCTATATGTACATGTGGCCTTTTTGCTTGTGTGGGTACAGATCATGGTAGAGTCAAGTACTATTACTGAAATGTGTCTGAGAGACCCACCTCAGTTGCAACTACAAATAACTTCTGGACTGGGGAGAATAGAGGGATGAAAGGATTTATATATGCAGAGTTGGAGAGTGGTGAATATCATATGCAGAGACATGATTTATTAGTCAATGCTACGTAGCTAGAATATTTGTGTGATAGGTGAGAAATCTGCAGTCCCACAGAACAGGTAGCAAGAACTTAGCGAACTTGCTGAGATACCTGTGTTGCTAACAAATGGGCAGAGGGGGTATGTGAAATGAACAGGAGAGGGGGGGGGGGGAAAGGACCATGGGAATAACTTTCAGTGGTTGGCATTAGTGGTTGGTCCTTTGTCAGCCCTGCTAGTCAGTAAAGTGGATAATCAGGGCAAACAGTTATAGTGAGTCTGATAAGAGATGCATGCAGTTAGCAGGGTTCTCTTGGCATCTTTCCACTTTGTGTTTTGGGTAGTACTGAGTTCTTGAGCTGAGGGACTGTGGTTTGTGTCTGAACTTAGTAACTGCAGCAATGAACTGGCTGAGTCTCTGTGTTTGATTGGAGTTGAAATCCTTAGCTAAAATTCAGCATATCCCGAGCTGGCATTCTGTTTTTCTACCAGTTGGAGAGGGGAATAATCTGTGTTCTTGAAATGCCTAGAAACTATTGGAGTTGTCTCCTAATCACAGATGTCATTTAGCCACATAAGGGATCAAAATGAAAACCAGACTACCAACCAATGAAGTTACTTGAGTGTAATGTCTTTGTGCTTCTGTCCTGGATTTGACGTGTGAAACCAGGCCTGCTTTCTACTGGATCATGCTGCAGACGATGATAAAGGAAAAAATAAGGTAGCTTCATTTTAAAATCTTAGTCCACTTGCTAGAAGTGGTAGAATTTAGAGTAAAATGGTATCTATGATGTTCTGATTTCAGTCTTAAAATGTATGTATGTCGTGTGTGAATTGTTGTATTTTGTGTAATTATACCTCACCCTTTGGCTGCTTTTTTTCTAATCTGTTCTGTTTCCCTTGTGTGTACTTCATGAAAATATTTTCTTGGATGGTGCTAAGTGAGTGAAGACCTTCTTGAAGTGGTACATCTGAAGAAAAGAATCAGAGATTCTGCAGAAGAAACAAAGAATCATTTCAGAGAAAGTTTGTTTAAACAATCCAGACAGCTCTTGTGCATGTTTGTGTGTTAGTGAATTACAGGGGAAGAAGGTAAAAACTTCCAATTACTTGGCATCAGAGAAACATTGTTATTCTAAACTCCAATAAAGATGAACAGTGAAAATGTGAAGCAGATAAGCAAAGCTTTTCAGTTACAATTTTATTATCTTAATAAGAATAAATCCTTCAGCACGTAAACTAAATAACTGTGATTATATTTATCAAAAAGCTTTTTCAGATAGAGTGTATAAGCACAATATGATGTCTGTAGGAATGCAAACGTGCTGTTGCCATGGAGATTCTGCCATCATCACAGTAGAACGCTGCAAAAGCTACCAGTATTCAGCTTACAGAAGAGAAAAAAAAAGAACCAGACATAACCTTAATTGATTTCTACAGGCTTAATTAAATCTATGTTCTAGAAGTGAAGCAGGAGGTACAGTCCTGCCAAAGTAAATTCAGATTACTTTCAGAAAGTGAGCTAACTTGTATTCTGGGGTTATAGTAACTTTCCATGCAGCAAAAGAGCAAAAGCCAGAAGAGAAAGAAGAGTCTAGTTGATAATGATTAGCAGAGGTGCAACCAAGCAAGTAACTAAGACGAACATACACTGGGTGAGAAAAGTGATTACACGCAGGTACACATTGTACACAGGTGTACACATCTGTGGTAGAAGAAAACATCCACCCTAAAGAGGTAACTTGGTGGACTGTGAGCTGACTGATGGGTGTAATGTTGTCATCACAGGTGCAGATTCTGGTTGGAAGCCTGTAACTAGTGGTATTCCCAGCGGTCAGTGCCAGGGACAGTCTTGTTCAACCTTAATTGGCAACCTGGATGAAGGGGGACAGTGTCCACACTCAGCAAGTTTGCTGATGATGCAAAGCTGGGAGGTGTGGCTGACACACCAGGAGGCTGTGCTACCACCCAACAAGACCTGGACAGACTGAAGAGTTGGACAGGGAGAAACCTGATGAGGTTTAACAGGAGCAATTGTAGAGACTTGCACCTGTGAAGGAATAACCACATGCATCTTAGTACAGGTTAGGGGATGACCTACTGGAGGGGAGTTTTGCAGAGAAGCACCTGAATGTCCTGGTGGACAACAGGTTGGCCACAAGCCAGCAGTGTGCCCTGGTGGCCAAGAAAGTCAATGGTATCCTGGGGTACATTTAAAAAAAGCATGGCCAGCAGGTTGAGGGAGGTGATCCTCCCCCCTCTACTCTGCCCAATTGAGGCCATGTTTAGAATACTGTATCCAGTTCTGGGCTCCCCAGTTCAAAAAAACTGACATTTCCTAGAATGAGCCCAGCAAAGGGCTATGAAGATGATAAAGGGCCTTGAGCATCTCCTGTATGAGGAAAGGCTGAGTAATCTGGGTCTGTTCAGCCTGGGGAAAACAAGAGTGAGGAGATACATGATTAATGTTTGTAACTCTCTAAAGGGAGGTGGGAGGCAAATGGATGAGGCCAGGTTCTTCTCCATGTTGCAGTAGGACAAGGAGCAATGGCCTAAAACTTGAACAGAGGGAGTTCCATACAAACATGTGGAAGAATTTCTTTACAGTCTGGGTGATGGAGCATTGGCACAGGTTGCTCAGAGAGGTTGTGGAGTCTCTTTCTGTGGAGATATTCAAGACCTGACTGGATGCTGACCTCTGCAACCTATTGTAGAGAACCTACTTTAGCAAGGATGTTGAGCTCAAAGATTTATTGAGGTCCCTCCCAACTTCTGCAGTTCTCTGAGACTGTGAACTTGAAGATGTTAAGCATAGACAAAAACTGATGTCTGGAAAATCCTGACCTAGTTAGAACTACTCAAAGGAGAAGAAAGATGTCATTGAATACACAGGTTAGACTACATGGGGGATATTTTACTAAACTTTACATACTTATTCCTTTAAAAATTTTTGCAGAAAATACTCCTGACTGAATGTTGTACATTCTGTATGAATCCCTTTTTTTTGTGTAGAAGTATCTGTCAACAAGTATGGACTCCTTGAAAGTAGAATGACTTTTTTTCTATGTGTGAGATTATAGAAAGAAAAACTGCATACTGTAATCTTTTGTTGCTGCTGTGATGCATCTCAAGTATGAATTTTGCAGTTTCTTACTGTTCTCTGTATCTTGTTTTCCAGTGTTCTTTTCAGGTCATTAAAGACATTATTTCTACTTAAAAGAATAATACTTTCAACCTTTTTTTCTCCCTTCTGTTCTCCAGCCTCACTTTTTTTTTTTTTAATTCAAGTCTTACTGTGCTTTCCCTTCAGCTTTCTGACACAATCCTGCATTCCTGAAATCAAAAGGAATTTAGCTGTTAGATATAGTAGAATCCTTCATTTTTCATATCTATATTCAACAGCTTTTACACAGCATCTCAACTTGCATTTTTTTGCAGATTTGATTTAAGGTTCACTAGTGACTCCAAAACATACTAGTTTTTAAGTATTCTACTCAGTACCTTTTCAACCTGTTGTGTTTGTAGGTCTCTGTCAACAAAAGTGTGATATCCAGATTTTTCATTTTCCGAGATATAATTGAACATGATTAAAAGCTCTCAAGAAACTTAAGTAATGATCTGTTGCTTTCCTTCTAAAACAGCCTATGAGGGATCTTTAAGTATATAATTTAATGTTGTATCAAATATGCATATGATGCACTTATACCGGTATTCCCAGACATTTTCTTTAATGCGGTAGGTACTTATTCTGTGACTGAACTTTAGAAGTCAGCACTTTCATGCCTTCTTCAGTGTCTGTGAAGGTACTCCTGGTCTCCTCTATGCATTACGTTTTGTCTGTTTTTTCCTTCATTCAATACAGGCAAACAATTTCAGCTCCACCTCCTCTTTTGTAATTACATTTCTATCTCCTGTTTCAAAAGAATATAGGAAGAATATTAGTAAAGTCTTTCACTGTTGCTTTCCTGTAGATCCCATAGTTTATTTTGTCTTTGTCCTCATTCTGTTTTGCTGCTAAATTGAGGATGATGTGTAGCAGAATGGCATATGTACAGAATAAAGATCAGTATCTACCTATCTTCAGGCAGGTAGGTGACAGTTTCTGGACTTTGAGAGGTCCAGAAGTTGGTCAATATTGAATTTGGTCTTTTCCGTTAAATACCATTTACTCTGTGGTGACTGACTCATGGTAATCTCTAAACTTGCAGTGTTTGAAGAGCAAAATTATGCTAATTTCTGATACTCCACAAGACTTCCAGTTATTTCATTTGTCTGTTTTGCCAGCTACTAACCCTGTTCTAAATACAGCCTTTTCCTCAATCTCTGTTCGTTCATGAAACTATGACAAGCAAGGGACATATGTTGTCAAGCTGACCTTGAGGAGATTTATTTGCAGCCCTCTTTGGCTTGAGTGTTACCAAAATTTGTGAAGTTTACAACTTAAACTTTTGTTGGTTTTTTTCTCCAGAAAAAAAACAAAAAACAAAAGAAACATTTCATGCTGCTCTTTGAAAACACAGCTGCCGCTTTCTAGTAAGCTGCACAGCACACGTTGTGCTGTGAAATTTTGATCTTCCCCTTATTGTTGCAGACAAAGTAATTATTTTTAGTTTAACTTGACAGGCTGGTAATAGGAAACCACTTGAGAAGTGAGAAGGGCTGAAGTTTGTAGAACCTCCTGGCAGCTCTGCACTGAATCATCAAGTCTCAAGGGCACAGACGCATTCCATAGAAATGTCACACAGAACTTCTGGAATATTAATCAGAAAATAGCAATGAGCTCCCACTTTCACTCAGGCTAATTCTAGAGTTCTTGTTCAGCATTCAGTAATAGGACAGTTTAAGTGAACTCGGGATTAAAATAATGATACAGAATTGCAGGGATTGGAAGGGACCTCAAGAGATCGAGTCCAACCCTTCTGCTATAGAAGGTACACTACAAGAGCTCACACAGGTAGGCATCAGACGAAGCTTGAATATCTCCAAGCATACAATCCAGGCTTGGGCTGTTTCGGTCATGGTGAGTTCTTGTGTTCGGTGGGATGTCTGTAGTTCATTTTAATTGTATTACAATCACACTTCTTTACAAGATGGACTCAGTGGAACCTGTAAGTCTACCTCTAGTCTCACATCTGTAAGACTTGTTCTATCCAGAGATAATGATTTTTAACTTATTCTAGGCTTAGACATTGATTTTTGCTTTCAGATTTACTTGAAGAAAAGCTATGTTTTCTTTTGGACTCTCCAGCATAGGTTAATCTTGAGAAATAAAAAGTAAATAATATGCAATCAAGAGCAATAACCTGTTGAGAAGTATGGATGGAGTGCTAGCTAAATTGTCTGTGACATTTATTTTTAGAAGTGCTTACGATGTTATTGAATGCAATGAAAAAAAGCTTCTGTTCATGTGCCATTTAAAAATAAAAATTGAATGGCTAAAATTAAGTCTTGGGAAATGCAAACATGGAGGTTAACAGAGTGTGAAAGAGCCACATTACATTTAATTCTGTGTTAACAAAAAAGAACAGAGGAAGATATTGTTAAATTTATATAATATGCGAATTACTGGGAATAAGAAAAGGTTAACACCTATTTCCATTACAAAAAACAAGGGTTGTCTCCAAAACACAGGAGTTTTTAACATTATAATTGCTAACCTGTGGAAATCAACGACTGTTGGTGAAAAAAAGTATCTAAAAATGAGGGGATTATTAGCTTTCAATTTAAACATTTGATTCGTTTTATGGTATATTTGATTATTCAAAGGTAGAATATTATGGTAAATCATGAAGCAAAAATATCCCAGGTAACAACAGCTACTCCTCTTTCCTTCCTTCTCTATCCTCAGCAAATTGTAGGTATGCTAGAAGCACTGTTATCTTGCTGCTGCAGTCCCATAATAGGTAATAGACTTGGCCTACTGTGCATATAGTACACCACAGAGGTATAACCAACAGGCACATACCTGTGTAACCTTTGTACTCTGCAAGTACCTAACACAGTATTTGCCCCAAAGCACTTATGGTATCAAGCAAGAGCAAGTGTAAAACACCTGTAAGGCCACCGCTGGTATCAGCACACCGGTTGTTCCTGATGACTGGCAAACAGCAGAGTAACATTTTCTGTCCCCAAGCCCCAGAGGAACCAGAAATAGCACAGTGATAACTGAGGTGAGTAGAAAGTTTGTGAACAGATATTCAATACACTTTACAATGTAGCTACAGTGTATTATGAACCATTCTTGCCTCAAATGATAACAGCTTCTTAATCAAAAGCATCAGGCTTCTGCAGCAGATTTTTTTTTTTTTTTTTTTTGTCCACCAATACCCCCAAATCCTCCACAGTGCTGCTCTCAGTCCACTCACTGCCCAGCCTGTATTCATGTTTGGGATTGCCCTGGCCCAGATGCAGGACCTTGTGTTTGGCCTTGTTGAACTCAGTGGCATTTGCAAGGACTCAGCTCTGAGGCCTGCCCAGGTCTCTCTGGATGGCAGCCCTTCCCTCCAGCACGCTGACTGCACCACACAGCTTAGTGTCCTCTGTAAACCAGCAGACACTTTGGTGTTGTGGTTAGAGTGCTCACAGGTGAAAGCTGACAATGTCGTTAAGTACTTCAGGCTCCTCTGTGTCAGCTGCAGCCAGGCCAATCAGTCCTCTTTCTCTTCTGTGCTCTGTATATACACAACATAAAATAGTTAGAATGTCTCTTTTTAACTGCAAGACTTATACTGGTCTAATAGCCTATTACAATAAATCCTTTATGCTATTAAAGAGTACAGATGCAAGCTCTTTCTATACAGCTTACTTTTAACACTAGGCAAAAGTAGCCTCATCCTTGTCTATTGGAGATAGCTGCTGCATTCTTTCTTTACTAAATGTTTAACCAATGCAGTTCAGAGATGAACCTGAAAGTCTTGCTCTGTCCATGAGTAACATTGCTGCTATGTGAAGAGACAAAACTGATATGAACCCCTGTACATTAATCTCATAGAATTACTTTAATTCAGCTGTACAAAATATTAAATGAAGCATATTTTATTACCAAGAAATAGGCTTGTAGAATATTTAACAAATGAATTCCTATGAAGCAAAATATCTAGAGAATTTAGAATAGGTTAAAATCAGAAGGTAACAATTGCCTCTGGAAACGAGCAATACCATCTAGGGCCACTACAGCTTCCAATCGAACTCAAAGCAGCCCTTCTTGGAAATAGTTTTACCTGCTTTTTGGTTCTCAGAATTGAGCTGGAGCTAACTGTCCCATTGCCAACTGCAAATATACAAAGACAGGTATGTTTTAAAGATTTGCATGAAAAACAACTTGAAAAAAAAAAAAAGACAGTTAAATGTCACATATAACCAAAAATCCTTTTGAAAACACTGCTAAAGTTGTTTTTAAATCATTCCGAAAAGATAGAAAAACATTTGTGCTCCCCATACATTTGCAGGTTTCTGTTATTGGCATTTATGCGCTGTATTCCTTTTTTTCCTCTCCAAATCTTCACTGGACAATACTTTCCCAAATGAAATAAAAAATTAACAGCAGTATAGAAGGAATTGATATGTTAGGGCAGGGACCCCAACTCCACGAGGATAAGTATGCTGTATTTATAGAGCTTTAGATGCTGTCTGTTGATGTACTTCTATATTCTGTAAACCCTTTTGTTTGAGTGTTTTGAGGGTTTTATTCAATAAGAAAACAGAAGTAGAAGCTGCTGATTCTTTTTCTGAGCACACTTAGTTTTGTGAAATAATGGATTGGGGTAAACTTTGCAGTCTGATAAATGAAGGAATATACAAGCATGTATATTCTGAAACATTCACTGAAACCTGAGGGTTTATCCTAGTTTTCACAAATTTCAATGGATTACAGCTTTATCTTTAACAAAACTGCTATAACAAACCAAAGCTGACCTGCTCTGCATTTCCTTTTCTTTTCTTTTTTTAAAGGATTACAATGTCCCCTTCATTAGCAGAAGCTTCTATTCCCAGTAAGTAGTTTCTCAAGCAGAAGTCCTTCACACCTTCTCTTCTCCACTGTGCTAATCTGTAATTTAGTTGTCCTTCAAGCAAGCCACAGAAACAGATACTGTGCTCCATAAACTGGAAAGTGTGATTTTTTTTTTCTCACTACAGTGGCTTTTATTGGAATTTTGTAGTGGAGGAAATGTGTTTGCAAGTGGAAGAAATTTGGCAGTGCTCTTCTTTGTGCTTCTGGGAGATTTGGTATCAGCTTGAGTCCTTTCTGCACCGAAGGTCCCAAAGACTTTTTTTTTAATACTTGCAGAATAGTGAAAATGCTTCATGTTTGATTGTTCAGATAAAGGAGGCTGATTATGAAAGTTTAAAAAAAAAAAGTGAAGAAATAAAGGAGGGAGAGCACAAGTAACAGTGAGACTTGGTTTAGGTTATTGACTGGGTTGTCTGGCTAGCCCTTTAGTGGTGCTAAACTGTTGTATAGAAGCAAAAAATGTGGGAGGCCAGTTAACACATTGTTTATAAAAGATCTGAAAGCCAGAAGAAACTCCAGTGATGATGTTATCTGGCCTACTAGACAAATACAGGTAAACAGAGCACCTCAGTTTGAATTAGCTTATAACTTTTAGAGAAACAATCTCTGGGGAGCTCTTAAGGATGGGGGGGGGGGAAAGCAAATTAATGTAGAAAACAGAAGTGGTTATGACAGCATCTAACCCACATGCAAGAAGCCTGACTTCACATAAGAAACAAGCCAGAATGCTATGTATAGTATATAGTAGCAACAAAGTTTTCCTATTGGCATTTTGGATTTGAAAACATTGGTTTGAAATTCCTGTTGTAACAGAACAGCTATTTCTTCTTTTCTTCCCCTTAAGGCCACCTGTATAAAAGATGAATGATTTTATATTTTTATCTGAAACCCATGAAATTTCCACTTCCTACTGTTCCTATGGCAAGCAATAAACTCTGCAGAAAACTCAAGACACAGAATGATGTGTGGAATCAAACTTTTATAACCCATGTAAGGTTATAAAGCAGGTATGTTTATTACGGTGCCAGGTGCGAGAGGGATATCTCCTCTTAGCTCATACACCAAGGAAAGCAGCGACTGCAGATTTATAGGCATAGTGTATACATATTCATCACATTTCCAAAAAATTGGTTACACGTGCACTGGATGTGTTGTCTCCCGCCCTCCCCTGAGCATGTGTTCTAGAATATAGGGAGGTTCTCTGGGTCCATCTGGTGGTCGTTGGATGAGGGCTATTGCAATATCTTTAGGCGGTTGCATTGCGTTGCAACAGGAACTGCCTCCTTATCTTCACCGGACCCCCCTTTGAGTTGCAGAGAGCAACTCTGCTTATCTTAGTTGGACCCTTCAGTGTGTTGTAAACAGCATTTCTATCCTTCGTTTTGTTGTCAGCTCTGCCTTATCTTCACAGACTCCAAGGACCTTGCATTTCTATGGTTTCTGTGTTCCTCCCTTAAGTTTGTGAACAAAGTTATAGTTTCCTTGATTCAGAACTACTGGATTAACTAGATATGTGTTTAAGCCAATCCAGGTTCATATCTCTGATGGTACCGAATGATTCAGAGGTAAATAATTGCAAGGGCTGTTAACTGTCTTGACTTGGATAGTATAGTTTCTTTTTAAATCTTGGAATTGAAAATACTTTAAATTGGTAACGTGGACTATGCCATATAGAAGCAGTCATGGTCAGAGAGGGAAAAGTCTGTCTTTAAAATAAATTCAGTTTAAAACATGTCGTTAACTAGGTGTTGTGTTCAATGTCTTCTCCGCCTACTGGATGTGTGTCTTTATGGTATTTTGTGACAGTTCCATGGGTTAGATACTGTGCAAAAGTATATTTCCTTTGTGTTCCTATTCTTAGATTCTGAGGATGATACATTTAGATCTCTTATTTACATCTTATAGCACTTTTAAAAATCATCTTAGTTCTTCTTAATTATTCCTTTTGTAAAAGAAAGACTTCTGAGCATTTTGAGAATTCTTCTGAACAGTTTTGCTGCGGGAAAAATTGCCAGATCACATCTCTTTAACCCATCTAATTCCTGGCTCTGATTTCCCGGTAGATGCTGATAATGTGTAACAAAGAGAACAAGCACAGAGTAATTTTTCTTTCTTCTGTTCTCCATTGTATCATATACTCAAAAATTACTCCTGAGCCAGGAGCTACTTCTCAACATTGTCTAATAGCAACCAATAGATAATCCTTCATTAGTTTGTGTAGCTTGTTTTGTAATCATTTATATTTATGGCTTCTATAGCATTATCCAGCATTAAATTGCATTATGTGAGTATTAACACAGAAAATTGGTGGGTTTTTTTGTTTGTTTGTTTGTTTTCTTTTTCTTTTTTAGCTACCTCATTATTTCATTGTGTTACCCCTTTCACTCTAAGCTCACATCAAATTGTGCTGGCTAGCTTCATTATTTCTTTCATATTCTTTGTGAAGTCTAAGTAGCCTGAACTGAGTGAAGACAGCATATATATGTTTTTTGTTATGGCTTCTGATAGGACTTTATTATGGTAAAGCTTCTTGTATTCTTACTGCAAATCAGATGTTTTCACTGAGTTGGTACTTTATCCTAGGACTTTAGATTCAGAGCACCTGATGGTAATTACTGATGTGAGCAAGTGAGCTGATGATTTTGGTTGGTTGGTTTTGTTTGTTTTATTCTGTTTGTTTATTTGTTTTACGGTGGGAGAAAAGGAACACAGAAGGTCTAGCTAGTGTGTGTGTGTCTGTATATGGGTGTATATGCAAGTGATTGCCTACTGATTTCTCCCTGAAAATCTGTGTTGTCTAGCTCTCATCTCTGATGATATTTGAATCCCTTAATGCATAAAGAGTCTGATCCTAGGAAACTAGTCTGAGCATCCCTGAAACTGAAGACTGATTAATCATAGATGGGATTCTCAGTTTTGGTGGTGGTGAATAACAATATAACACAATGTGGCATTTTTTACTTTAGCTTGATGGGAAAATTATTTTCCCTTGAAAATACTGGTCCTTGTGAGCTAAGATAATGATTATAATCACAGTGCCTGTAGAACAAATCTGCTTCTCTGAGAAAAGCAAGGTTACTTGCCTTTCATTCACTGAGGGGATCCAGGTATTGTCAACTAAGCCTTGATTACAGTAGGTCTGTGGACTCACATGAAAGAGAACCCAGCAATGTCCATTGGTATCCTGGTTCAGAAATTCTTAGTAAAAGCACCTGCATTTTTGTACACGTGCTACTTCTGAAGCACCCTGTGAAGATACATGTTTGAAAGAATGACAAGTTGTTTGTGCATGCCTGCCTGTATATTACATCTGTGTTCATCTCTTAGTGATGTTTAGCAATGCCTGTTCTATCAGAGAAAATGGGAAACTAGCTGTAGAATCTGTGTACTTTAAACTATTTAACACCTCTTTCTGAGCCAGCTATCACAACATGTAAATTCTAGGCCTGCCTCAAATTGCTGGAGAGGCTTACATAAGCATCAGATTTGATACCAAACTTTATTTGATCTAAAGGATTTGAGGGAGAAAAAATACATTTTAAATCCCCTTGATTCTTGATCTCTGTGTCTTCCCATAACTCCACAACAGATTCAGGCTTTCCTGAAATCAACCCTAGCTCCATCTGGTTGATGACAATCTTCGTCTGCAAAACTGGCAATGGAAGGACCTCTACAGATACAAGACTATAGTACCCTTCAGGTTCTAAATGTGTCTGTACATTCTGCCACCATAAGAAGAGAACTTCTACAGAGAGGACCCATGAAGAGAAGGCTTTTGGTCTTAGAAAATACTATTCTAAATGACAGGCAGAAACTTCACAGTTTCTTGGTGAAGAAACTTCTTCTTATTCATGGTGGGGAAAAGGTGAGCTGAATTTGGTTGCAGTCATCATTTCTTTCAGCCATATAAAAAAAAAAAAGTCATTAAATGTAGAAATGAAGGATGGTACAATTCCCTTCATTGTCAGTATTTAAAGAATGCATACTGTTTTCAGCTCCAATAGGGTATGCCATTGAGCATAATGTATTTTAAAATACTCTGAATATATGCTCTCTACACAGATAGATAGTAGCGAGGCCAGCTTCAGTCTCAGTGAAAGATGTGGCTGGTATTATTGATTCCAGCTTCTGCTTTGACGTGTCTGGAAACATTCTGTCCATATAACAAACTGAGACAATTCTCATGTAGCTTTCTTGGAGAGGGTATGTACCTCTCAAATTTTCACAAATGGGAAGAAACTGCAATGCTTGGAATGTATCCCCTTTCTTACCCTAACAGTGATATCTACAGTAGTCTATTTTCACATCCATCAGTGGGCTCATCCATGTTCAGTGATTGGAGTTCATCTCTTACAAATACAGTTGCACGTGCTGTAGTATCTCATTTCACACTGATGGGTATGTATATGCAACTTATGTCATTTTCCATGCACCTTTTTTCTCCTGTAGGAAAACAAATGATTTTTTGTTACTGGTACTCCACGTCATAACATAATGTAGTGCACTGGGAGTTAAAGAGCTAATGCTCCAGTTCCAGGTACCCCTGGGGGACACCACTTGTCACTGATCTCCATCCAGACATTGAGCCATTGACCATCGCCCTGTGACCGGTACTTCAGCCATCGAACGGTCTACCCATCAAATCCATCTATTTCCAATTTGGAGAGAAGGATGTTGTGGGATATCGTGTCAAATGCCTTACTGAAGTTGAGGTAGACAACATCTGTGCTCTTCCTTTGTCTGTTGATGCAGCAACACCCTCATAGAAGACTGCTAGGTTCGTCAAACAGGATTTGCCCTTGGTGAAATCATGCTGGTTCTCCCATATTGCCTCCCTGCCTTCCATGTGCCTTAGCATCATTTTCAGGAGGATCTGTTCCGTGGTCTTCCCTGGCATAGAGGTGAGACTGACAGGTCAGTAGTTCCTGGGATCATCGTTTCTACCCTTTTTAAAAATTGGGTGTGATGTTTCCTTTTTTCTAGCTACCAGGGACTTCACCTGATTGCCATGACTTTTCAAATATTGTTGACAGTGACTGGACAACCATGTCAGCTAATTATCTCCAGACTCTGTGATGCATCTCATTGGGACCCATAGACTTCTGTACATTCAGGTTCTCAGGTGGTCACAAACCTGATCTTCACTTACAGTGGGAGGGACTTTGATTCCCCAATCCCCTCCTACCAAACCAATATCCTAGTTCAAGCTATCATCGTTCACATTATTTCAATAGCATAACCTAGGGATGGAGAAAGGCTCTTGATATAGTGTTTGATAGAGCATTTGTATGTTGTGTTGAGGGACATGGTTTAGCGAGAACCATTGGTGAAGGGCGAATGGTTGGACTGGATGATCCTGTGGGTCTTTTCCAACCTTAGCGATTCTATGATTCTATGATATTGGCTAATATAACAAATTGTCCTTTTCTGATTTTTTTCTGTGAGCCAAAAGATTCCAAACAAAGCTCCTCCCATGGCTACAGAACACTAAATATCAGCTCAAGCAGCATAGCTGGCATTTGATGAGATTCAGATCTTCAGGTAGGATCTGACTTCATGGTGTAGCTGTAATTGTTATTATTACAAAAGGAGCAGCGTCTAAATACAAAGTATCAGAATAATGAAAATGGAGAAAACCGGTGTTTAAAAACAAAAGTGAAATATAAGATGATTTGGAGTCAGTGAGAAATAGAGGGAGTAGGGACAGCTATTAGGAAATTAAGCAGGAAATAGATGCAAAACAGAAGAAAGTGTAAAAGTAGATGCCTGGACATGGGTGATCCAGTAGAGTACTTGGGAATGCTATGTACTCACGTTTATAATTAATAAAAAAAAAAAAGAGAGAAATCTAGAAACAATATTTTCTAGCAAAGATCCATTTTGGTCTCTCCTTTTTGAAGCTTTGTACAGTATATCCTAGGACAGAATCAACAGGTGTAGAGGAAGGTATGTTCTGATACCAAAAGGTGGTAGATTTTTTCCTTGAGTTGATATAAGATAGTGGCATAAGTGAAAAATGGAGCTTGAACAAAGCAGGAAAAAAAATATGCATAGAGAGCTCCCAGGTGCTTGAAAATTCCTGTTGTCAACATTTAGGCCAAGCTCCTTTTGAATTAAATGTTTTCCAAAATGTAGTATTTATGTATTGTGCCCTAGTTCTGAGGAATTAAAGAGGTAGATTGTCCTTTTCCTTTAAGTTGGTAAAAGCAAATGTATCCTTCCCCCCCTCCTCCCCCGTATATAAGGTCATTCATAGAATATTTGAGATACTTAAGGGACCTTGATGTGAGTTGATATCAAAGTGATTCTCCAAACAAGTGGTTGGGATCTTCAGTTAATTCTGCAGCAGGATGGGAGATCAGGTTTCCATGGATACTGAGCCAGAAGCAGCACTGACATTCATAGGAAACATACGCTTAGTTTTGCTGTAACTTGCTTCCTAACGTGGTGAGGTTTGGAGTTTCTTTTTTTGGTGGTGGTGTTTTTTTTTTTTTTTTTTTGTTTGTTTGTTTGTTTTGTTTTGTTGCTGTTGTGATTTGTTTTGTTGTCATTGTTACTGGGGGAGGGGAGTCTTTACAGCATTTCATTCTCTTTTAAAGAAATAAGGACAAATAAACATTTGAGGAATGGATAGAGAATGAAAAAGTATTATCCTCTTACTTTGAAAATTGTGTACAAGAAGTGCAAGAAACTTGCACAGATTTAAGCTACGATTAGAAATAAAACAAGACAGATTGAAACTTGGGATGATGACAGCAAGGGTTCACATGGTTTAAATGTAGCTACTGTTCATCCAGTTGACTGCAGCAATGCATTTACTAACACTGAGCAAATGGGGTGGAAATGTTTGTCAGTTAAAGGTTTAATACAGAAAAGCCGAATTCTAGTTCTAGACCTTAGAAGTTAAGTGCTAGACATACTGATGAGTGGTGGACTCATTTAAAAACATGTGAGATAGAAAAAGAGGGAAGATATTTGGCAATTGTGTGCCAAATTTTTTAAAACTCATTTGACTCAAAGTAGTACCTAGCACTGGATTTTTAATTGCTCTACTCTAGAGATTTGGGAAAACTCATCACCTTATTTAGTCCATGTACCAGTCCACCAATTCCAGGCTGAGCATCTCTGATAATATCTATGAAGATGAACAGTATAACTGTGAATGTTTCTGAGCAGAATCTGTTTCAGCACCTGGATCTGTGGTCTGCTGCTCCTATTCAAGAAAGCTGTAGAGCATCTCTTCCTATTGACCTTAATTAAAATTTTAATTAACTTCTCATGCCAACATGTTTATATTGTTGTTTATATATTCTGGTCAGCTTTGTAGGCAAAGAAAAAATAATACCATGTTTGTTCTGGGAGGAGCCAAAAATGAAATAGAAATGCTGTTGTTAGAATTCAAAGTGACTATATTCCAAACTATCCCTCAGTTGTTAGGAAATGCATCCAGGAACTTAAAATAGGCTATGGTTAAGACAATTAACTGAAAATATATTCTGAAGCCTGGAACCAAAATAGTAATTGATTACAGTGGCAGACAGAAAGCCTAAAAAGAAACTCAACACGGGCAGTTTTGCAAGTTTCATCCATGAATACAAGTTGCAGAACAAAGAACAGCCTTTGAGAACTTGGTTGTTTCATCAGCTAACCAGAACAATTAAAATAATCCCAAACCATTCAGCCTCTGATTCTTCCTCACAATCACACCTGTGTCTTAAGGATGCATAAAATACTGAACTAAAAAAAAGTATTAGGAAGAAAAACCTGAACTAGTGCAGAGGCACACAACTCTTACTGCCCTTCCTTTT
Organism: Gallus gallus; assembly: GCF_016699485.2. Classification (NCBI taxonomy): domain Eukaryota; kingdom Metazoa; phylum Chordata; class Aves; order Galliformes; family Phasianidae; genus Gallus; species Gallus gallus. The sequence continues at coordinate 17,848,228 of NC_052544.1, forward strand.
TACATGCTGCTAGTACATGCTTTCTGTTGCTTAACCTAATTTTCATGGTGCTTTACTACAAACTGATGAAGCTTTGCTTTGAGGGCACCTCAGCTGGAAAATGGCTGTTTGTGTCACAGTAACAGTGAGATTGTGGCACTGCTGTAGTCATCAACCTTCTCTGCTTTTTGACTGCAGCTGTTGAATCTTACAGTGCTCCTGGCTGTTACCTGCTTTGCTTTTCTTTCACTACTTACCTCTACTTTGAGTAATACTTCTCATATAATAAATCTGCAGGTATAAAAGAGGCTTATGTGTGGGTGACAATATTGTTCTGATGCCATAGGAGACCTAATACCATTTGTCACAGGGCAAATGGTGAACGAAGGTAAGCATTGTCTCTTAGCAACCTCAGCCAAGCTATCAAAACTGAAGAGCAGAACTTAGCAGAGCAGAGGCACTCTCAGGCAGTAGGAGAGAGATGTTTGAATACTTCAAGTAGTGCATAGCAATTTTTTTTTACTTTTTTATTTTTGCAATGACACAAGCTTTATAGGCTTTTGAAGTCTACTAAGTCATACATCCTAAAAGAACTATTTTTAAGGATTTGTTTAAGCATCAAAACTTGAGGGAAAACCCCTCAGATTTCCTAGATTTCTAAGGAAAATCTGTGATCCCACCTTTCTGCTCATATATAATGTCTGAGGAGCAAGGAAGAATGAACAGATAAATAAAAAACACCTACATAAACTGATTCTTACACAAACATTGCTTTACTTCATTCGGTAGACCACGTCCACCTCCTGAAATAGTAACTGGGAAGAGTTTCCTCTTGTGGTTAGATATACACTTCCTTTGTGGTGGTATAAGTGCATTTCAGACCTGTTTACAAAATGATGGAAATTACGTACCCAAAAGCAGTAAGAATTTGCTGCAAACACAGGGATTTCCATTTCAGAGCAAAGCCATATATTCGACAGTACTGATAAAATCTGTTTCTCACTGTCATAGTCTTGAAAAGACTACTTAAATTTAAGTACTGTTAAATTTCAAATTGTCTCCTCTTTGAGCCTCCATTCAAAAGCCTTTTCTTGTAATGATTTTAACTGCAAGTAAAACAAAATTAATGATAAATACATATTCTACAGATATTTTAAATGTTACAGCATGACAATGTAACAGCTTTTTAAATCCTAGGGCTTGCTTCCAGGAGGTAGGAGGGAGAGGAAACAATTCTACAGTATTTATTTAAAAAGCTGGGATTGTTCCTGTTTCTAACTCCTTGGGCATATAGTATAATATACAATGATAAAGAGAATAATACAACTTTTTTTTTTTAAGGGGGTACCTATGAAAACTTGTACAGTTTGGAATATTAAATACAGTGCCAAGTAGAAATAGAAAAGGGAAAAGAATGAGGTTATCAGAGGTTTGGGATAAAGAAAATCAAAGTTATGTGAATTTGAATGACTAGTAAGAGACAGAGAAATTATAAACACTGTTGTTATTACTACATATCCAGGCAAATACAACAATGCAAAAGATTCCTTCATTTAGTTAAAAAAAAAAAAAGAGAGAGAGAGATGATGGGAACATAATGATCACTGATCAGGAGGATATAGTTGAAGTTTGAGTTTTGTCAATCAAAAACTTTTTTTCCTATATAGGACTTCTGAGATCAAAAACTGGCCAAAATGTAGCTGCCTCTCCAGTGCTTCAGTGAGCCCAGAAAGCCTCACCAGAATGGTAGGGGTCACATAACAAAATTGTTTTTTGTCCTTTTGTCCTTTCTTCCTTTCTTTTTTTTTAACCGTAACTTGTGTATCTCAAGCTGTTTATACCACTCTGTCCGCAGTTCTGAAGCAGTTCTCTTCCCCACAGCAAGACAAATGTGGACATACTGGAGCAAGTCCAGCAAACGGTTGCTAGCACAATTAGATCAGGAGCATATCCTAGAACAGTTTGCATTCAAAGGGACCTCAAAGATCATCTGACTCCAACCTTCCCTTCCTGCCGTGGGCAGGGTTGCCAATTGCTAGATCAAGCACAAGATCTGGTTGCCCAGGGCCCCATCCAATCTGGCCTTGAACACATCCAGGGATGGGGCATCAGCAACCTCTCTGGACAGCCTGTTGCAGCACCTCACCACCTTCTCAGTAAAAAACTTCCCCATCATCTAATCTAAGTCTCCCCTCCTTTAGTTTAAAGCCATTCCCCTTTGTTCTATCACTATGTACCCATGTAAAATGTTTATTTCCCTCCTATTTAAAATCTCCCTATATATTTGAAGGCTGTAATGAGGTGTCCCTGGAGCCTTCTCTTCTTCAGACTGAAGAAGCCACACTCCTCCAGTCTGCCATTGTAGGAGAGGTACTCCAGCCCTCAGATCAAGTTTCTGCCCCTCCTCTTGGGCTCTCTCATCTCCAGCTCCACATCCTTCTTGGGCTGGGGGCCCCAGACCTGGACACAGTACTCTGCGTGGGGCCTCACGAGGGCAGACTTGACAGGGAATCCCTTCCCTTGCTCTGCTGCCACCCCTCTTTTGATACAGCCCAGGATATTGTTGGCCTTCTGGGCTGCAGGCACCTAAGTCCTTCTTGGCAGGGCTGCTCTCAGTGAGTTCTTCTCCCAGTCAGTATATGTACCTGGGATTTCCCTGACCCAAGTGCAATATTGAAACTTTAACTGAACAAGGCCCTGTTCAGCTTGCTGTAGTGGGTCCTGTTTTGAGGAGGTCAGTAGAATAGATGGTCTACAGCTGACCCTTCCAAACTCAGCATTTCTTTGATTCTGTGTAAGGCCTATAGCATTAGAATGACCCTTTCTAACAGGACTCTAAACTGCAGTGTGTTAGTGGAAACCAGAGACAAGCTGCAATCACTGTATATAAAACTTCTCAAAACCTGCAGCAGGGAGTTGAATCTGTTAGAAAAGGATAATCTGTGAATCACATTCAAGTTAAAGGTCTGGACTGCTGCAATGACATTTGGAAAACAATGCGATTTATCTCCCTAAAGCGTCAATATCAAAAAACAAATCCCCATTAACATCCATTGAGAAAAAGGCTGCAGATGACAGGGAGCTTCTCCTGCGTTTCCTGGAGGCACTGCTTGGCTGTAACCCATAGCTGATTTTAGGAGTGGGAACACACAAGTGTAGGAGGCACTGCAGTCTTGCAGACAAGACACGGCTCTACGAATAGCAGCTCAGATAATACAGTACACAAGAGAGGTGTAAACCTTCTATAAAAGTGGGCAGACTGAGCTTTGTTGTCGCTCGCACCTTGAATATAAATCAAAAAGGCAGCAGCGCCCTGGTGCTGTGATTTATCCAACCGCTTTCCGGTAGCACAGGAGGGCTGCCTAGCATCCAAGGTGCTTGGCGCCGGGATTTCCGCGGGGAAACGCCAGCTCTGCTGCCGGTCGTGTAGCGCTGCGGCTGCGGGGAGGGCTGCGAGTTCCCGCCTGTGTGCGGGCCGTGCCTACAGCGTGAGCCTGCGAGCTGCAGGAACTGGGGTGCCCGCCGCTCCCCTCCATCTATGCGGCAAAACGAGCTCTAACAGAGCACTGAGACGCGAGCGTCAGCGAGCCGGCGCTTCGGCGAGCTCCCCGCCGCAGGCAGGCTTCCCGCAGCGTCACAGGCCCGACGCAACCCGATCAGGCCAGCCGGAGCACGCCGGTACAGGCACCTCGGCGGAGACCGCGGCGTGACTCGCCCGCGGCAGCATCCCCCCCGCCGCGGGCTCACAGAAACCCCGCGCAATGCGGGGAAACCCTCGCCGCGACACTGCGCATGCGCACTGCGACCGCACTGCGTCGCCGGTGCCGCTTGGCCCGGCGCCAGGGGAGCCCCGCGCCGGCAGCGGGGCGGAGCGGCAGCTGCGTCGACCGCCTATTTATAGCACGGGAGCCTCCCCGCTGGCCCGTTCTCCTGTGTTCTCTTGTGTCTCCGCCCTGCGTGCGCCGTCTCGGGCAGGAAGCTGAAGCTCTCAGCCCCTTCGTAAACAGCCGCGGTTCCATGCGGTGCCGGTGTGAGAGCCGGCTGCGGGGCGGCAAGTAGCTGCGGCCATGTTAAGGGGGCAACCCGAGGGTGTGTGAGCGGAGTCCCGAGCGGTGTCAGTTCCCAGCGCACCCAGCACAGCGGGTGCCGCAGCCGTGCGGTGCCCGCTCTCCGTTGCGTGAGAGCGACGCAGAGAGTCCCGGTCCAGGGTCGCATGCGGAGTCCTTCGATCTCGGCAGAGCTACGGAGTGCCGGAGGTTCCCGTTGCAGAGGGCGGGCAGCCCCCGCCGGGCCGCGCTGCCAGCACCCGGGAAACTCCGCATCGCGGCTTCCGGCGCGCGGCCCCTCCACAGGCACTGGGGGGAAGCGAACAGCGAGAGCCGAGAACGAGGCAGTGGCGGAAGCCCTGTCTCGAGCCTGCTGCCGACGGTGGAGCTGGGACAACCCGGGCAGTCCCCCATGCTTCCGCGTCGTCCAGCCGGCGGCGGAGCCGCGCACTGTCGTGGCCCGGGGGCGGGCGCGCGCACGTCCCGGCGGCAACCCGGCTCCCGCGCCAGGGCTCCCCGACCCCGCCTAGCCGGGACCGGAATCACCAAATAAGGAGCGGGATGTCTCCGCCGGAACCGAGACTTATATGGCCGCTTCCTAATATGGAAAGGGAGGCCGACGCTTCCGGCAGGCAGGCCGGGGCAGGCGGGGGGCGAACAGCGTGCGCCTCAGGGCCGGTAGCGCTGCAGTGATGCTGCTCGCGGCGGGACACGGGGCCGCGGCGGGTGTGAGGGCCGTGGCGGGCGCGGGGCTCTCAGTCTGGGGCGGGTGGGGCCCCCACCGCCCGGCTTTCCCCGGTGCCAGGCGCTGACGCCAGGCGGGGTCCTCCGGCTCGCCTCCAAATAAGGGCTTCCTGCTTCCCATATATGGCCATGTACGTCAGGGCCGGGGCGGGCTGCGGCCGGTGGGATCCGATATATAGAGGCGGCTCCGTAGCGGGCGAGGAGCCGAGCGCTTCCAGCAGGCAGTGGGGGGGGAAGCCCCGGGCCGTCCGGCGGGCGGGAGGCGATCGCTTCCAGCGGGCAGCGCTGGGTGGCCGCGGCGCAGGGGCAGGAAGCAGGCAACGGTCGCCTCGCCGCAGCCAGCCCGTCCGTCGGGCCCGCGGCGGCGGCGTCACCCGTCAGAGCCCGAACCCGGCTCCCTCATGGCTGCGGCCAAGGCAGAGATGCAGCTCCTGCCTTCGCTGCAGATCTCCGACCCCTTCGGCGTCTTTCCGCACTCGCCTCCCGCCATGGACGGCCACTATCCCAAACTGGAGGAGATGATGCTGCTCAGTGGCGGGGGACAGCAGTTTCTTGCGCCTTCCGGGGCGCCTGAGAGTGCGGGCTTCGGCGCGGCCGGGGAGCCCAGCGAGCAACATTTTGAGCATCTTGCGGCAGGTAAGCGTGATGGCCTCGCCCGGGCGGGCAGGGGAGTCCTGGTCAACCGCGGAAGCGGCATCGCCCCCGGGAGCTCCGAGACGCAGCCGTGCCTCTGACCCGGCGGCTGCGCGGGGGTATCTCCTATGTTGTGCGTCAGCGGCTCTGGGCTCGTTGCTGCTGGAGACCTGCCAGCGGCGCTGCAATATGTTGCACTCAATTATTAATTAACCAGAAACAAAGATCTGGGGCTGCTCTGCATGGGGATGGCTCGTGAAGCACTGGCAGCAGCTCCAGAGCTGCAGTGGCTGCTAGAAGTAATTGCTTCTCTTCTATTTTCAGACACTTTTCCTGAGATCTCCCTGAACAACGAGAAAACCATGCCAGAAACCAGCTATCCCAACCAAACAACACGGCTACCGCCAATTACCTACACGGGGCGCTTTTCCCTAGAGCCAGCCCCAAATGGTAGCAACACCTTATGGCCAGAGCCTCTCTTCAGCCTTGTCAGTGGGCTGGTGAGCATGGCTAATGCACCTCCCACCTCTACACCCTCTTCATCATCGCCCTCCTCTTCACAGAGCACCCCCCTGAGCTGTTCTGTCCAAGCCAGTGAGAACAGTCCGATTTATTCGGCTGCACCCACTTTCCCCACTTCCAGCTCTGATATTTTCCCTGAACCACAGACCCAGCCCTTTCCCAACCCCTCGGGAGTCCCCATCCAGTATCCACCTCCAGCTTATCCGACTGCTAAAACCAACTTCCAGGTGCCAATGATCCCGGATTACCTGTTCCCTCAGCAACAGAGTGAGCTCAACCTTATCTCAGCTGATCAGAAGCCCTTCTCAGCCCTTGAGACCAGAGCACAGCAGCCTTCCCTCACGCCGCTATCCACTATCAAGGCATTTGCCACACAGACTGGCTCTCAGGAGTTGAAGACCCTCAACACTAACTATCAGTCCCAGCTGATCAAGCCCAGCAGGATGAGGAAATACCCTAATCGTCCCAGCAAGACACCTCCTCATGAACGGCCCTATGCTTGCCCAGTGGAGTCCTGTGACCGGCGATTTTCACGGTCCGATGAACTAACTCGTCACATTCGCATCCACACTGGACAGAAACCTTTCCAATGCCGCATTTGCATGCGGAACTTCAGCAGGAGTGACCACTTGACCACGCACATCCGCACACATACAGGAGAGAAGCCATTTGCATGTGACATTTGTGGCAGAAAGTTTGCCAGAAGTGATGAGAGGAAGAGACACACTAAAATCCACCTTAGGCAGAAGGACAAGAAAGTGGAAAAGGCAGCTTCGGTCTCAGCAACTTCTTCCTCTGTTGCTGCCTACTCATCCTCTGTGGCTACATCCTACTCTTCGTCCATAGCCACCACTTACCCCTCATCAGTGCGCACAGTGTATTCCTCCCCTGCTTCCTCTTCCTATCCCTCCCCTGCACACACGACATTCCCATCCCCATCTATAGCAACCACTTACTCCTCTGGCACTGCCACTTTTCAGACCCAAGTGGCCACTTCCTTCCCATCTCCAGGGGTTACCAATAATTTCAGCTCACAGGTGACTTCAGCACTTTCAGACATGACATCAACCTTTTCTCCAAGGACAATTGAGATTTGCTAAGATCACCTTCTGGAACAGGAGCATTCACCTCTTCCACTGGTACTATGAGACATGGAGTCTCCAATTACTCCCCCAACACTGTATGTTGCAAGGCTATCTAATATTTCTTCAAAATTCAGCTGCCTGAAAAAACTGCTGTTTACGTTTTCCACCACTGTCAATTAACTTAATTTGCATGGACTGTGGATATAAGTTCGGTATAATTTTCCCCATAAACAAACAATAGTATTTTATTAGGAGGAAAGGACCTTTAATTAAGCACATAGTTGATGTAAGTTGTATGTGTGCCATGGTTTTGCTTTCCTTTAGGTACTGTTGATGTTGAAAAAGTTTTGCATATCCATGTTGTATTATTTGGAGTTTGTAGGGCCATATTTTGTAAATGTTAATTCTATTTTAGTGGCAATGCTGTAATGAGTTTAAAACTTCTTTGGGTACAGTACTTACTGTATTTGAGCATGTAAGAGTGATGTTATGTAAAAATCACCTGATAAGACACTCAAATGTGGCAGAAGTTTTGTTTTTAAAGTTACAAGTCTTGGTGCCTTTTTGTGAAGCCTTGCTGATGTCATGCATTTGTGTGAATAGATGCTTTGCATCTTGCCTTAAAGCAAAAGGGATGTTATGCAAAGAATGTAAGAGAAAGCAGGGAATGGGTGGGGAAGGGAGCACTAGTATGCCCTGGGAGACAGAATGTAAGCAAAAAACCCCACAGAAACAAACAAGAAACAAGTTAAAAACAAGAACAACAACAAAACCCCACTTCTCAAAGTCTATTTTTGTTACAAAAATGTAAATTTATAAATATATATATTCAGGAGTTGGAATGTTGTAGTTACCTACTGAGTAGGCAGCAATTTTTGTATGTTATGAACATGCGGTTCATTATTTTGTGATTTATTTTTACTTTGTATTTGTGTTGGTTAAAATGAAAGTGACTGTTTGGCTTCTAAATACATTGAATGCGCTTTCCTGCCAATGGGATATTTGGTGTACCAATACCCTTCAGAAAATGTAATAAAAACCAAAATCAAATCATGTAAGTTTTCACATTTTCCTTTAAGCTGCCACATAGGAAGCCTGCTGCGGCGAACCTGACTGCTAGGAAGTAAGGGGTGCTATTTGTTTTCTGGAGAAGTACCTGCACAAAGAAAGGAAGGAATATCAGTCACTCCTGTGTCCAGGAGTGCTGTCAAAAGTGTAGATACAGTACATGCTCTTGAATTGGTTGCATCATCTGCTATTTGGAAGTAACCACAATTCGTTTTCTGGCTTCTCCAGAAGCCTGTGAGCTTATCACAGAAAGAAAAACAATGCTCCCAGTGCTGAAGGTGAGGTTAAAAATCAGAATCTCATCTGTGCAAAGACCTTACTGGGTGGTGAAAAGGGGATGTCAAGGCAGTGGTGTAGTTTCCAGGCTGAAAATAACATAAGCTCAGTAGATGTGGCTAGTGGATGGAAGGCCGGGAGATGAGAACTGTCATAGCTTCTTCTGTTACATAGCATAGGGCGTAAGAAGTGCATATGCTTGATGACCTTTAGTACAAATGTTTTAGTGTTTTGAGGAGGAAAATGCATCCTTATTTGATGGCTTAAAATACATTTCAGGGTGCATGAACTCTCTATGAAGTGAATTCAGAGGAGTTTGCAGCTGTGAGAAGTAACAGTGCAGATCTAGAGGATTCTAGTCCTTCTGACTGACACTAGAGCCTTCCTCCCACAAACTCCTACAAACTACTTGATATCTGGAGTTGCGAGGAGCCGAGATGCAAATACAGGAGTTGATACCTATATCTGGCATAATGTTCAATGAAAAGCAGTTTCTATAGATGGCACACCCTAATGCTTGCCAAAGTCCACCAGCTCAGAAGTGCAACAAGCTGAATTCCCTGGCTAGTTCTTCTTGGATGCAGTCCTTAGATTTTAGTCTAAACTGTGGCAACTTTTGCTTTGAATTGTCTGTCCATATGTGTGACAGGAAGGAAAGAAAATACATGGCCTTCTGTGCCTGGTCTTTTTGCGGCCTTTGTCCAGTAACGGGAAAGTAGATTTCAGGGTTTCTGTGCGAGTTCTGTGAAGTCTTCTTGCTTCGTGTTGGTCTGAAGAGGACAAGCCTTAAGAAGTTTACTCCCTAGTTTTACTGGGAGCATGAGAATTTTCTTTTGAGGAGGCCACAGCACCGCTAGAAGTCTCTCTCGAGGCTGTTCCCGGGGAAGCAGCAGGCATTGCCAGCGGCTGGGAAACTTCCCCCCTTCTGAACAAATATGGTCTGGAGCTGGGCAAGAAGCGCACTGGGGACAGCACAGGCCTTCTTTTCAGGCCGCTGTCAGAAAATTCGTTTGGTTGATTTAAACCTCAGCGGTTTGTGATTTAAAGCCTGGCTTCAGCTGTGATTATTAGTGACAGAAAAAAAACCCGTGCGTCACCGCTGGCAGCAGCCCAGCTGGTCTCGGGGGCACTGCGGGTACCCGCCGCGGCTGCTCGCGGAACAGCACCCGCACCGCCGGAGCCGAGCCGAGCCGGGCCAGGTCTGGCCGAGCCGAGCAGAGGTACACCACGCCACCGTCGGGAGCGCGCCGGCAGCGGCGGGCTGAGCCGCGTCACGCAGGCACGGGGCCGCCAAGGCCGAACGGAAACGCTCCTCCAGCGGCGGCCGGAACCAGGACCACCATATTTGGCATTTCCTCCTCACCTTTTATGGTACTTCCGAGGCCCAAAAATGGTACTTCCTGCTTCCACCCTCCCGGGACTACGCGACGGATCTTCCGGGAGTCCGCCGGCTTGAGAGCTGCAGCCGCCTCGGCACGGTTCCGCCCTCACCTCAGGGGTGACTCGGCTGGTTCCTCACGTGCAGCGGACCCTGAACGGGCCATGGGCGGCTCTCGGTTTGGGCAGCATCTGCTTCGCCCAGGGCCCAGCGGTAGGCCCGGAGCCGTTCGGACGCCCGCACAGAGCGGCCCAGCCCGGGGGAGCTGCGGCTGAGGGCGGGCCTCTGACCTTCTCTCGCTCCGTGTTCCGCTGCAGTTTCTTTCATAGGGGCTGTGTCGCTTTGTATACGTCCGTCAGAAATAGGTACGGTACAGTTTAACCCGAGGAGTGCTGAAGAGGCCATTGCCCACGTTCAGCCAGGTTTTTCTTCTGTAGAGCCTTTCCATAAGCTGCTGTGAAACGTGGGGAAACGTGGACAGTCCTTGTCTAGGTGGTTGCTTTGCTCTTTAATGGCACTGCTCGGCCTCAGGATCTTTCTAGACGAATAGATTTTTCAGTCACTTTTCCTTTGGAAATAAAGGACTGTAAGTCAGCTCTGGTGATTCTAAAGAACCCACCTTCCCCTCGTGCGCTATGTGGCCTGTTGCTTTGTGCCTTGTTGTGTTCTGGAAATGCTACTAGAGATAAAAGTTGTGAAATGCAACTGTTAAAGCAATTTTGGTTGCAGCTGTGAATTGGAAGACAAACACTCTGTAATGACTGAGTTTAGTTCTAGCACTTCTGATGGCAGTTCATACACTGTCAGAATTCTGACATAAAGTTCAAGAAAAACTACAGCACAGTAGCATTTTGGTTGATTCTATTGATTGAAGGTCTTGGCTGTGATTCTTATTATTGTGTAAACTTGAGAAGGTAAGAAACTCCAGATGTACTCAAGTGAACTGGAAAGCGGCTATGAGTCATTGAATTTAATGGCAGAAGCTTTCTGTAATTCTGACGTTCTTCTCAAGGATGAGGGCATTTTGTGAACAAAACCAGGCCACCTGAGGAGTTGCAGCTGTGGCTGTAACATGCCAGAGATCTGTAGTGCCGTAAAATGAACATACAGAGATCTTTTTTTTTTTTTTTTTTTTTTAATGTGTCAGCGTTAAAATGGAATAGCTAATAAGTGAGCAAATGTTGACAAAATTTGCTAAGAAAACTGTAGTAATTGATCAAAAGAAATCCAGTCTCTGGTCTGTTGTCAGAGGTAGTCCTGGAATATTCTTCCAGCAGTTGTGACCTGTGGCTAATAAATTTCATGAGCTGGAGCCTGTCTTTGTGCACTCTGTGTAACTCTATCCAAATGACTTACGGAGTTGGGCAAGGTTACAGCATTCATGGTATTTGGCTGAAAAGTGAGTATTAGCATATCCAGGTGCTGCAGGAAGTAGAGACTTCTGTGTGCTTAAACTCGCTGCTTCATAATTTAATTTGATGGCTATTAAGACTTGTTGCATAAGGTGAAGAATAATAAAGGTTCTGTGATAGCTGCAGAACTTGGCTTCCCCTTCTCTGTGCTCTTTGTGGTTGAAAAAGCAGAGTCCGTTTTGTACAGTGAGTGGTTTGTACCTCCTGTCATCCTTTCCCATACCTTGTGTCATACTCCTTTGTTGTTTCTGATAAGTAGAGGCCTGCACTATCCACAGGATTCAGTGTGTCCCTGCTTGAGCAGGGGTTTGGCCAGATGACTTCCAGAGATCCCTTCTAACCTAAACGACTCTGCCATTCTCTGATGCAGGATGAATGTAGAGTAATTGAAGTATATAGTTTTGTCTCCTATGTTCTGTATTACTTGCCAGATATTTCCAAACATTCTGTCTGGTTTTTGAGCAGTGATCTGATCACTCCAGTCACTCCAGAATGTGGAGAAAAAGCAGCAAGAGTTGGCAGAAGTAAAGAGAGGAAAGATGGCAACAGGTGAACCTCAAATAACTAACTATTAGTGCAATAAATTCAAGATTAATGCACATAGAATGGAAACCAGGGAGAAAAAAAAGCCTCTGGGGAGAAGTCTTTTGCATTATGGGTGTCTTCCTGTTGGAATCTTGCATTACAGGAAATTGAGGCTGCCTTGTAAACTAAAGTATTTACTTTAAAAAAAAAATGGGGAAATAAGAAGTTAACAGTTAAAGTTCTACACTTGTAGAACCCCTGGGGGTCTCAGGCATTCCTTCTTTTGCTTGGAGGAAGGCACCTCTGTGAATGTATTTCCTTATTGTAACATTTGTATATGGGAAGACACATGTCTTTTTTCAACATGCTGCAGTTTCTGCTTTTGGAAGGCAATGGCAGTGAATGGGTGAAACTCTGGGTGAGATGAGGCTGTCATTGTTATCGCAACTAGCAGACCAAAGAGGGAGGATGGGATGCACCGGCTGAATTTGTGCAAGATGACACAGTCATCATGGCAAGATATACAGATAGAGTATATGCTCTTTTTCTCTAAAGATGAAGCTGCCACCATTTCAGTCCTTATTACAACTTCAAGAGATAGTGTTTCACCACAATAGTACTGTTAACAAGCTTTTAAACTTATTTTGCTGCGTAACGCCTACCTTTGCATGTCAAAACCTCTGTCTTATTTTACAAAATTTATTCTGTTGGTGAAGGGGTACAGGACTGTGGTGTTGCTGTTTACTGAAAGGCATCTTTTAAGTTCCTCTTGAGAACAATACATAAACCACTGTGTGACATCCAATTTCTAGCATCTCTGTTCTCTCTTCCTGGCTCTTTTTCATACCATAACGCTAATCCAGAGCACAACGTTTGGAGTCACTGTGGCATACAACCAAGAGCATTTGTGGCTGTCCAACAAGAACCTGATTGTGAAGCTTCAGGCTTGCTGTTGAGGCTACCTCGTTTGTCAGGAATTTGACTCCTGATTTGATTTTTTTTCTGAAGAAGCAAGTTCCAGTGGTCACTCACATCCAGGCATGAAATCCCTTAATTTTGTTTGAAACTTGTACTTGTCAGTTGCTCTCCATGTGCACACTTACTGGGTAGTTTTCTTCAACATAAAGAGTTGCCACATAATTAGATATCTTCTCCTCATTTTGCAGATTATTGAAAGGCATTTCCTTCTCCTGAAGAATATCTTTGTATATGTTACTTCTCTTTGTGATATATGAGCAATAAACTCAAGCAGAACGGCAGAGAGAAAAAGCACATCTGAGAAATGTTCACCTATCATGTCAGCATCTTATCTGGTGTTTTGGAAATAGGACAATATGAAGTATGTGTAGTGGAAATACTAAGACACAGCCTGAAACAGTGATTGGGCACCTGATGAGAAGGCAGGGCCAACCCAGGGGAGCTCAGGTGCAAGCAGTGTATCACTCAGTGACTGGAAGGGGTGGAGCCAGGATCCACCCCTTCCCAGCCCTCATTTAAGGGTTGGCAGGGGAAGGTGAGGGCATCTCTTGCTGGAGATCTCTGCCTACCTTTGGCTGCTTCTATTTAACGTCTTTATTAACGTTCTTGATAAGGGGATTGAGTGTACCCTCATATGCAGTTTACAGGTGATACCAAGCTGGGAGGGAGTGTTGGTATGCCAGAGGGGAGAAAGGAAATACAGAGGGACCTAAATAGACTAGATTGATGGGCCAAGGTAAACTGTATGAGTTTCAATAGGGCCAAGTGTCAGGTCCTGCACTGGTTGTGAATGAGAGAATTTATGTCAAATCGCTTGATATCCAAACCGATCCAGTGGATATTTACAAGCCTTGAGTGGGCCGGATGGAATGTCATAGTGGCGAGGCCAGGTATGGAAGCTGTTACTATGATGTTTCTTCTAAGAGTTGCACGGCTGTTTTGCGTTGCTCTGTTAATCATCCCATGCCATCCTTGGCTTCACTGCACGCATCTGTCTGATTGATACCATGTTTTTTCATCACCTCAGATGCTGGCTGAAAAAAAAAAAAAAATTTAAAAACGCATGACAACATCAGTTTGCTGGACATTTATTTATTTATTTACAGATATTCATAAGCACTCAGCACGGGTTTGGTGGGTTTGTCGAAGTTTTCCTTGTTTTTCTTCGTCGTCTCCTCTTCTCTCCCCCTTCCTCTCATAGTTGTGTTTTTTTTCTTCTGCCATCAAAAGAGAACCTGATCCGCGCCGCAGTCCCCGGCGATCCGGTCAATCCGGTTAGGGAAGTTGTTTCCGCCGTCTCTGGTGCCCCCGCGTGGCCAATCGGTGGAACTGTGGCAGCGTATATTGTTTGCTGCCGCCGACTGCAAGACGCCTGGATGCGGAAGTGGCGAATCTGAGTTTTGACCACTCTGCGCAGCCAATCCGCCAATCTTTATGGTGAGAAGTCCTCAAGTCGGCAACACGCATGCGCTCGATGATGTACAGAACGCACGGCTTTTGGACGAGCATCCAATTAGTTCGTCGCCGCGGTGGACTAGCAGGCGTCCCCTTCCACCCCTCCGCCCTGCAACGTCCCTCATCCGTTTGCAAGCACTCTCGACCACCGTGGAACGCGAGCGGCTCGGAGATTCGCGGTTGCAGAACCGGCGCGGAGCGGCTCCGGCACTGCAGCCTCCCGGGACCGGCACGGAGCGACTCCGCGGTCACCCCAAGCGGTGCCCTGCCAACTTCCCTAGGAGCTACTGAATGGGCTTTTCCGTCTGTCCCGTCCCGTCCCACCCCCGACCACCGAGCTCCTTCACGTGGCGGTGCCTCACGGCTCCAGCCACCTCGCCACGCGCTGCAGGTAAGGAGCCACTCCCGCAGGGCGCGGCCATGTTGTTCGGCGCGTGCCCACGTCAGAGGCGCTCCCATACACCACGCGCGCGGGCAGTGCCTGCAGTACCACACAGCGACCGCCGGAGAGCAGCAGAGAGCCGCGGCGCTGTCGGTTGGCGGGGGATGTAGGATGTGGGGTGGGGAGGGAGGCGTGGGACCGCTCGACGGCTCTGTTCAGAGACGGTAGGAATACTGTAACAGTGGGAAGCGAGCAGGGAAACGCACTGTGTCAGACTGATAGGGGAAAAACACCACCCTCCGATCACCTGGCGGTCCTTGACCAGATGCTGCTCAGCAGTGGAGAGCTGCATATCCAGGAATGCCCCGGAACCCAACTTAGGTGACTGCCCAAGCAGGTAAGGACCATGCATGTATGCAAATCTTTCCCTATTTCACCGCGTGGCATAATGTAGTGCTTCCGGAGCTCGTTACGACGTGGTAGGGCACCTTCTTGGCTGCGTGTTCATTTCCTCCTGCCTTTCCCTTGCTTTCCCCATGTTTCCACCTTGCTTTGCCCTGTTATTCCCACTGCCTTCCTCTGTGTTACTCAGGTGTTGTGCTTCCTTTGTGAATATCAAATCCTTGAGCACTGCTGCTCCACGAGAGAGTTATCCAGTCGGCTTGCATTAGTTCGCTTTGTGCCCAGGGCCTTTTTCTGGGGCCCTAGAGCATAGAAGCGAATATCAGCTGGGGGCCTCATTGGCTGGGATGTAGCTTTAAATTAAACCTTGACCCGGACTCCAAGCCACATAGGAACTGTAAAGATAACTGTATTAACACACAGTGTAACTCTAGTACTAACCCTTATCCTGACGCTAAAATCATCTCTGACTCTAAATGTAACAATAAAAATCATGCTCAAAGTTTGTAGCAAAAGGAACCTTAACCCTGATCATAATCCAAAGAACAGTCGTTGAAGTAACCGATCTTCACCCTAAAAGTAACGTTTATCATAGGCTAATGACCCGAAAATAATTGTACCAGCCATCACCCTGAAGAACCCCTGAAAATGACCCAGAGAAGTCACTGTAAAAGTAACGCTGACGGTATTCTCAGTCCTAAGGGTGACTCTAACCTCAGTGCTAACAGAATGCTAAGGATCATTGTAGTGGCCCTAAAATTCTGGTAGTGTGACAGCAGTGCTGCCCTGCACATGTTGGGCAGTCCCATTGGTATTGCATTGCCTGCTAAATACAGGTGGCAGTGCAGTGTTGCTCCCAGGCAGTACAAGGACTGCAAGGACAGCTTTCTGGCTCTCCGTGACAACAGCAGGCAAGCTGAGCGTTCCGGAATGTCCTGGAACCCAACTTGCTGCCTGACTGCTTGTTGCTCAAATAGGTCAGAGCAATGCGTAGACTCAAGTATATGGTCATTAAGTAGTGTGGAATGCTCTGTTTTTCCCAGAGCTCATTAATGTGCCTTATGGCATCTTTGTGCCTTAGATCTCTCTCCGGGGCACAGGAGCATAGAAGCAGGTTGTGTGTGGGGGGTCAGATTTGGGGGGCAGGCGATTCCCTTGGTGGGGTCCAAGTGGTGGGTCCAGAGCCCAAACCCAAATGAACCGAATGCTGCCCGGGTTTGCGGAAGGCCTCCTGGGTTCACAGCTAGGAAATGCACTGCTGGGAGGCCAACAGAATGAATTGAGGCCAGGGGCAGTTAGCACAAAGAGCTCCTGGCCTTGGGTCTCAGTTGCTCTGACTCGCTGGAAAATATTCCCCCGAGCTTGCAGGTTTTCCTCCCAGTAAGCTGGTACTCTGTTCCACTTCCTTAGTATGTATCCCTAGAAGGAGGGTTATAGAAGAAGAAGAGACAAGATCTGAAGCATTTTAAAAACTAACAAAAGAGCAGAAAAGAAACTCCACACCAAACTGCACTGACCCAGTGAAGACAGCAGATTGAATGGTGGAAGGCTTTGAGAACTGTTCTGTTGTTCACTTGTGGTTTCATTAGTCATGAACTTGCACACCTTAATTTTTCAGGCCGCTTGGTGTTTGTTGGCTGATGGAAGCCCCCTCTGTCACTTGGCTGATGATTAATTTCACAAAAGAACAACAGCATCACTGATGCGGTGGTGCCTTTTTTCGTTCAAGCTGAAGTTGTGGTCACCGTTTCCTTTGGTCTTGAACAGTGTGGCACTAGGCTTGACCCAGTGTGAAATCTGAACTGTGGCAGTAAAGTTCAGTTCTGAAGGAGGCTCCAACTCTTGGGCTGATGCGGGCAGCAAAAAGTTCCATCATTCACAGAGGATGTGGAGACAGTGAGGCAGCAAAATAGAAAACAGCCCAGTTTAGAAAGAAAGGCATTTTCAAACATCTTCAGGGTGCTTCCGGCTCTGATAGTAATCACTGCTAAAAGCAATTAGTCCTTCTGGGCTTCTCAGGAAACTCAGGAATTTGGGGACAAAATGGAGAACTCACTGCTCTAACAAATGACATTCCCCTTCGTCAGCCCCAGATATGCCTGGCTTCTGACTTCTCCACATGCAAAAAAGCGGCCTCTCAGGTGCAACTTTTTTCAGTATTGCTTGTTCTGAAATATTTAAGCGTGGGATCTGTCCCTCTCTGTTCTTTGCAGGAGGTCATTTCTCACTGTGAAAGGCTTTCTAAGGAGCATGAGAAGCAGCTCTTTGACACCACGAGGCTGAGCAAGCAAAAGGGTGGTTTGAAATCTTTGAGCAAAAAGAGGGGAAAAAAGCTGGAAGCATGTTGGCATCTGTTCTACTTCCTTGCACTGCACACATCTGTCCGATTGATACCATGTTTTTTCATCACCTCAGATGCAGGCTGAAAAAAAATATATATTTTTAAAAAAGCATGACAACATCAAGTTGCTGGTTATTTATTTATTTATTTACACATATTCATAAGCACGTATACATAAGCAGTTTTCTTTGGTTTTCCTCGTCGTCTCTCCTTCTCCCTCCTCTCCTCCTTCTGTGTTTTTTTTTTTTTTCCCTCAGCAGCTCTGGGGAAACTCACCAAGTGCTCTGGTCAGGAGGATCCCTGGGCTGCCCTGCACCTCTTCCAGAATTCATCTTTGCTGGTCCCAGCATGCAACGGTCAGAGAGCCCACCTTCTTTGTGCCATCAGCTCCCTCACCTGCAGAACTGGCTTTTAAATGGTGCCCAAGAGCTGGGAAAGCGATGTTTAGGATTCAGTATTCATAGAATCGCAGAAGGGTGCTGCAGCATGGCACCCCATGAGTGGCTGTGTGTCACCTCCAGTGGCACCTGCAGGGACAGCCCAGCACTGTGTGGGGATGTGGGGGCAGGACTAATCGGGGAACAGTGGGGACCTTGTGGGGACATTAGGGGAAGTGAGGAGTGGGGGACACCGGGACATGGGGATATGGAGAGGGACATCATGGGGATGTTGGGGGGGACTTTGGAGGGGGACTTTGAGGACAATAGGGGAACACTGGGCAATGTGGAAACACTGGGACATGGGTACAAACACAGGGGACACTGTAGGGACCCAGGGACAGGTGCCCTCACTGAGGTGGCCCTGGCTCTGTGGAATACCATCCCCAAGGGGTGCCAGATGGTACCCGTGGTCCCGTGTGTGTCCTCACCGCGGTTGCACAGTGTCAGCACTGTGGTCATGTTGGCCATGTGGCCGCCCAGCAGCAGCATGGCACCGGGTGTCACCATGACCTCCAGGTTGGGCTGGCAGTGCTCATCTGTCACGTAGTGCTGCTTGAATGGCACCAGCACCTCCTGATGCGGCCTGCTGCCTCCCTGTGTCACCTCCATGTGTCACCTCTTCTCACCTCTGTAGTTCTGACCCCACATGTCCCTGTGTCCCCACACATCCCCTGATGTCCACATGTCCCCTCAAGTCCCCCCATGTCCCCCGCCCCACTTCGCTCCATGCCGATGTCACCGTGGGCTAGAGAATGGGGACAGGGATGCCTGTGGGGTGCGTGGAGTCCAGGGAGAAGTTGATGGCCATGTGCAGTGGGGTGATGGTGTCCTCGGGGTGCAGCTGTGACAGTGGGGTGGGAGTAGTACCCAACAAGTGGGGGTCATTGTCCCCACAGTGGGGCTTGTCCCCCATGCATGTGGGCAAGTTGTACAGGGAGTGCATTCTGGAGATGATTTTCTGCAAATCTGTTGTGACTTCAGAAATCCCACGTCGTGCCACAGCAGAAATGGGGTACTGCAGTATGTCAGTGATCTCTGATTTGAGGAGCTCAGGGGCTGCACAAAGTAAACACTCTGCAGCCTCCCTATTTCTTTGGGGTTTGGGATCGATGTTTGAGTCAAAAGGCTACATGCTGCCATACAGGCAGGTGCCAGGTTCACCCACTGAGGACACTAAATCCTACACTATTTTCACAGTGGTCTTCAATTGCAAAGTGAGTAGATGACACGTTTCTCACTGGAGAGCCATAAGCTGATCCAGGCAGTTTGGCAGACAGCACTCACTCTGTTCACACCTGGAATCTCAGCCCTTTTGTTGCACGTGCAGCTTCTCAGCATCTTGATGTATCAGTATTGAAATCTGTGCTACCCTGTCTATTAGAAATTTCACCAATTGCCTTTGAGGACAGACTGGAATCAAAATATGTGGGCCATCATAACTTGTCCATTGATAAACCTCCTTGCCTTGGACAAGCAGACCCAGCTGGCCAATTTTTTGCTTTTTTTTTTTTTTTTTTTGCCTTTATGGGAACTTTGAGATCACAGCCTGAAGCAGTGATGGAACACCTGGTGAGGGGTGTAGCCAGCCCTGCAAGCACAGGTGGAAGGAATTCCAGATGGGGCTGAGCCTGTCTCCACCCCTCCCTAACCTCATGTAAGGGCTGGCAGCCCCAGAGGCATTGTCTCTATCTGGAGCCTGCTTCCTGTAGGTTGCTGGGTGAGCCCTGGTCCTGGGAAAGAAGTAAGTGATTCTTTCTTTATTGCAGGGGTTTTGATCTCTGCCTTTCTGAGGGGATCCTAAGCTGGTTTAGGGCAGCTATATCTGCTATGCCTGTCCTTGTGATGCCCTTCAATTGTTCTCTGAGAAAAGTGAAGAGGTTATCTCCCTTTCTCTGACCTGGTAATAGAGAGACTGACGTACATTCCTTTCTTTTGTTATTATCTCATTTCTGGAGTGCTTCAATCAGCCCCAAGGTAATGCTGGCTGGCTTACTGAGCACTGCAACTCCAGAAATGCCTGGAGCTGGTGCTCTTTTCCATAAAGGGATTCTGTGTTTTCTGGATCTTCTTTGCAATTCTTTTTAAGCTCAATACCTTCTTGTTAAGTCTCTGTTCCCTTTCATGATTCTCGTCTCACAATCTCCAACCTGGGGCTCTAAACTTGGTTTGTCTGCCACCATGTTGTCCTAGCCCATTTTGTGATGTGTACTCTCTGTGTCCCCCTCCGTGTTCTCTCTGTGTCCTCATGCCCCACTCATGTCTTTGTGTCCTCTCCCCATGTCTGCTCTGAGTCTCCTGTGCCGTGTATTAATTCCACCCATGCAGAGTATTGTTTAAGGTCATGTATTTAAATTACATGCGTCCCTTTTGATCTCATTCTATTTTGCAGCTCAATGGGGTTTAAGGATTTCTGGGGCTCCTCTAGCTAGTGGTTTAAGCACTGTGAAATCTTTGGAGCAGATAATGGAACACCACGAGCCCCTTGTTCTTGCATGGCTTGTATGCAGGCAGGTTTTGTGGTAGCTGTGGGAAGCTCACTTAAAGATGAAATGTGGGTCACAAGGGGCTCACCTTGCTCCGTGGGGTCTATTTTTCCAGCCCAATAAGCTACATGGCTAGTGATAGAGTGAGGTGCATCTACCAGGCTGGGACCTGAGCTTAAGAAAACCCCCAGGCCCCAGTAGCCATTTTCTTCATCCTCACTTGGTGCAATACAGTCTCCACTGCTCGACCATACTAAACACAAATATTCTGTTCCTGTTTTGTCTGGTTCTCTCCTATATCGCCCTTACAAATTTGCCAGTGGTAACAGATGCCAGGGCATAATTCTCAGAGCACGCTGTGGCCGACCACCCTGGGGTCCTGTGGTACTTCCTGTTTTTATGGCAGATCTGGCTTTGTATTTATAGGAGACAAGGGATTGTCCTCCACTGGACTGCTTTGTCAGGATGACCCCAGATATCTCTATTCCAGTTGTCTGGGGATGCTATTAGCTTCCTAATCTGTATGATTCCCCAACCCCCCGCCCCTTTTCCTTCCATCCCCCGTCCCCACTAAATCTGCAGCTATGGGACTGAACAGCGTGATGAAGTGGGGCCTCTGATCTGCTGAATACTGAGACTGACACAGAGAGGCTCCACGGCTGATCTGGATCTTCCTGTTTGGAGTACTTTGTGATTTTCTCCAGAGCTGCTGAGCACGCAGGCTTCCCTGCCTGCCCTTGTTGCACACCAGGCCATTGATGTCCTTTGTGTCATCATGTCTCATGGCTTCAGGTATCATACCATAAACTCCTTAGAGTTGGAAAGGACCATTTATGATGATCTAGTCCAATTTCCCTACAGCAAACAAGGACATCCACGGCTAGATCAGGTTGCCCAGGGCCTGATCCAGCCTCACCTTGAAGGGGACAAGGCATCCACCACAACTCTGGGCAACCTGTTCCACTGCCTCACCACCCTCGCTGTAAAAGATATTTTCCTTATGTCTAACCTAAATGTTCCCTTGTTCTTTCCTTTAGCTCCTCTTTAGGTATTGAAAGGCTGTTACCAGGTCACCTCAGAGCCTTCACTTCTGCAGGCTGAACAGCCCCAGCTCCCTCAGCCTGACCTTGTAGGAGAGGTGTTCGATCCCTTAGTTCACTTTTTTTGTGGCCATCCTCTGGCTGTGCTCCAACAGGTCCATGTCTCTTCTGCACTGAGGACTCTACATCTGGATGGAGTACTCCAGGTGAGGCCTCTTCAGTACAGAGCAGAGGGGCAGGATCACCTCCCTGCACCTGCTGACCACGCTTCTTTTGATGCTGACCAGGATATGGTTGGTTTTCTGGGCTGGGAGGGCACATTGCTGGCTCACGTCCAGCTTGCCATTCACCAGTACCTCCAGGTCTTTTGGGAGAGGCCTATGCTCAGTCTTTTCATCCCCCAGCATGTATTGGTAGTGGGGGGTTCTCTTGTCCCACGTGCAGGACACTGCACCTGGATTTTTTGAACCTGATGAGGTTCACCTGTGCCTGCTGCTTGAGCCTGTCTAGGTCCCTCTGTTTGGCGTCCTGTCCCTCTGGTGTGTCACCCCACAGCTTGGTGTTGTCAGCAAATTTTCTGAGGGTGCACTCGACCCCACTGATGATGTCACTGATGAAGATATTGAAGAGTATCAGCCTCAGCATGGACCCCTGTGGGACAACACTCATCATCAATTGCCATCCAGGTGTGGAGCCATTGACCGCTGCTCTCTGGACTCAGTCCTGCAGCCAGTTCTTTGTCCATTCAACAGTCCACCCATCAAAACCGTATTTTTCCAGCTTCCTAAAGCAGCTTCCTAAAACTCAATCCAATTGAAATTCTCTGCTGTCTAGTAACATGGACTTCTATGAGACTGCGAGCTCAGGCTTTACAGGCCAGCAGTGGAGCCAACCAGGAGGCTTCTGGATTTTCAAAAAGGACTGAGAAGGCTGAGAATGAGGTGCTTTGTTTGACTTTTTACTGACTGTCTCACTTAAGGATTCTGTCAGTCCGTAGGCATGTTTGCTTGGTTTGGCTGGAGCTTTGGAGCTTGGTGCTTATGACTTCAGTTCTTTCTGACACAGAGCTGCTTTGGACACTTGCTGCCTAGACCAAATACATACTTTGGCAGAGATCACTCTATGCACTGTTGTGGTTTTTTTTTTTTTTTTTAATGTTTTGGAAGTGTGAATGTGATATCTGCCTTCAAACAGGGAATGTCTAAAAGAAATTTATTTATTTATTTTCTTGGAGCAGTCGTTCAGGGAAATGTGGATTCTTTCTTCTCTGCTGCTATGTTTCCTGTAGTGGTATTCTAGGAATGGCTTCTGTCACTGATTGCTTACTTGCTTATTTTCAGTACTGAAAGAAAGCTACCATTCTTTTTCTTCTGCCTACGTAGAACTCCCTTTGTTTCCTTTGTAGTTTTGAGCTGCGCTCTGGAACAGAATGTACAGCTTGATCTAGAACAGTTGCCAAATAGGTGTCTGTGGGCAGATGGTGCTGAACTTCCCAGACACAGGTCATAAAGTTCCTTGCCTCCTTGCAAATGTTCCTGTATATTCTTATATAACATATGTTACTGCTGTACTGAGATTATTATTACAAATCCATTATCTGTTTCCCAGAGGTGATGCTGAGAAGCATGCCACATGATGACATATGCATACCTTGTGCTTCATTTTAATTCTTCCTTCAGGTCAAAAGTAGACTGAAATCATTGAAACTGTGCCTGGAAATCTTGCTGTTATTTAAACCGTTCAGCCGTGCTGCCCATGGTCAGAATGCCCTGCGGCAGATCCTGGCACTGGTTGTGAATGAAAGAACTGACAACAAATTGCTCAATATCAAATCTGATCTCCTGGATCTTTACAAGCCTTGGGTGAGCCAGATGGAATCTAAGATGGGTGAGGCCAGGTATGGAAGCTGTTACTGTGATGTTTCTTATAAGAGTTGCACGGCTGTTTTGCACTGCTCTGTTGATCGTTCCAAGGCACCCTTGGCTTCGCTGCACGCATCTGTCCGATTGAGACCATGTTTTTTCATCACATCAGATGCTGGCTGAAATATATGTATGTATATGTATTTAAAAAAAAAAAAAAAAAAAAGACGTGACAAGATCAATTTCCTGGTTATGTATTTAATTATTTGCAGGTAATGGTAAGCACTTAGGACTAGTTTGGTGGGTGAGTCGAAGTTTTCCTTGTTTTTTTTTAAGTCGTCTCCCTTTCTCCCCCCCTTTCCTCTCCTGTGTTTTTTTTTTTTCCACTGCTATCGAAAGAAAGAGACGAGCGGATACCCGTCGCAGGCCCTGGCGAACCGGTCAAACCGGTCGGGGGAGTTGTTCCCGTGGTATCTCGTGCCCCCTCATGGCCAGTCAGCGGAACTGCATCGGCATGGTTTCCACGGTCACTGGTGCCCTCTCGTGGCCAAGTGTGGGAACTGCGAAGAATTAGTTTCGGCTCTCCCTGGTGCCACCACATGGCCAATCGGTGGAATTGCAGCCGTGTTTGTTAGGAGGCGGAGGCAGCAAAACGCATGCCCACAGACTCGCGGAAATCATTTATGTATTGTCCGGTCTTGCGCAGCCCATCCTTCGATCTTTATTATACTTAGTCCTCCAGGCAGTGCTACGCATGCGCCGTGAAGCTTAAAATTAGCATCCATTCCTCCTAAGCCCCGAGGGCCGGGCGGGCAGTCAATTCCTGGTCCTCGGGCTCAGCGCTTCTTTTCTCTCTTGCGGTGTTGAGTGTTCGTTGCCTTTTTGCTCGGGGGGTTTGACACGCGGGCCTGCCACGGAAACTGACTATTTTGGCTCCGAACGTACCCTACGCCCGTCGCATGCGTAATAAGAAGTCGAAAAACAGCATGCTTAGGTGTGTGCCCGAAAATACGCATGAGAAATAGTATGTCCACGTTAGAAAACACTAGAGTACCACCGAGACTGGCGAATGTATTTCACTGTCACGGGAGTGCGCATGCGTACTGCCGCCTCGCAGTTCGCGCATGCGTACGGACGTCACGAGGTTCGCACATGCGTATTACGTTTAAGGATCTCGCGCATGCGTAATACGTGCATTAGGCTAGCACATGCGTACTGGCGTCTCGAGGTTAGCGCATGCGCAAGGATGTCAAGCCTACGGCGCATGCGTAGTACGCCCTAACCGGTTGCGCAAGCGTACTGTGGTTTCAAGGCTAGCGCATGCGTACTGCCCCCCCCACCCAAAAGGAACGGCGCATGCGTACTGCTACCTGGGGATACACGCACGCGTACTGCCATCACGAAGATTGCACATGCGTACAGCCGTACCGAAGATGGCGCATGCGTACTTTCGTCTCGCGGTTCACGCAGCCGTACTACACTCACACATGTCGCGCTTGCGTACTACCATCTCGAGGCTCGCTCATGCCTAGTGCTGTCAAGGCTATCGCGCATGCGTAGCACAGCTACGTGACTCGCGCATGCATACTGCCGTCTCACGACTCCCGCATGCGTACTGCCGTCTCGGGGCTCGCGCATGCGTATTGCCGTCTCGGGGCTCACGCAAGCGTACTGCCGTCCATAATATCGCGCATGCTTACTGCCATCTCGAAATTCGCGCATGCATAGTACCATCTTCAATCTAGCGCGTAAGTACTGCAGTCACCCGGCTCGCGCATGCGTACTGCTGTCTATGACGTCGCGCATGCGTAGTGCCGTCCTTAATGTCGCGCATGCGTACTACCGTCACGGACCGCGCGCATGCGTACTGCCGTCGCGAAATTCGCGCATGCCTACTACCGTCTCGAATCTCGCGCATGCGTACTGACGTCCATAATGTCGCACATGCGTACTGCCGACTCGCAGTTAGCGCATGCGTACTGCCGTCTCGCAGTTAGCGCATGCGTACTGCCATCTCGACGCTCGAGCATGCGTACTGCCTGCTCGCGGCTCGCGCACGCGTACTGCCGTTCATTCTGTCGCGCATGCTTACTGCCGTCTATAAAACTGCGCATGCGTACTACCATTTCGCGGCTCGCGCACGCGTACTGCCGTCCATGATGTTGCGCATGCGTACTGCCGTTCCGAAGCTCGCGCATGCGTACTGCTGACTGTAATGTCGCGCATGCTTATTACCGCCTCGCGGCTCGCGCATGCATACTGCTGTCCGTAATATCGCGCATGCGTACTACCGTTTCGGGGCTCGCGCACGCATACTGCCGTCTATAATGTCGCGCATGCATACTGCGGTCAGTAATATCGCGCATGCGTACTACCGTCTCGGGGCTCACGCATGCGTACTGCCGGCTCCAGGCTCGCGCATGCGTACTGAGGTACATAATCTCGCGCACGCGTACTGCGGTCAGTAATATCGCGCATCCGTACTGCCATCTCGAGGATTGCGCATGCTTACTGCCGTCTCGAAGCACGCGCATGCGGACTGCCGTCTACAACGTCGCGCATGCGTACTACCGTCTAGCGTTTCGCGCATGCGTATTGCCGTCTCAAGACTCACGCATGCGTACTGCCTTCCATGACGTCGCGCATGCGTATTGCCGTTTATAATGTCGCGCATGCGTACTACCGTCACGAAGCTCGCGCATGCGTACTGCCTTCCATGATGTCGCGCATGCGGACTACCGTCTCGAGGCTCGCGCGTGCGTACTGCCGTCTATAATGTCGCGCATGCGTACTACAGTCTCGAAGCTCGTTCATGCGTACTGCCTTCCATGATGTCGCGCATGCGGAGTACCGTCTCGCGGCTCGCGCGTGCGTACTGCTGTCCATAATGTCGCGCATGCGTACTAACGCCTCGGGGGTGGCGCATGCGTGTTGCCGTCTCGAGCCTCGCGCATTTGTACTGCCGTGCCATGGCTCGCGCATGCGGACTGCCGTCTACAATGTTGCGCAGGCGTACTACCGTCTCGTGGCTCGCACATGCGTACTGCCGTGTCGAGACCGCGTATATGCGTACTGCCGTCCATAATCTCGCCCATGCGTACTGCCGTCACGGACCGCGCGCATGCCTAGTACCGTCTCGCGGATTGCGCATGCTTACTCTCGTCTATAATGTCGCGCATGCGTACTGCCGTCTCGAATCTCCCGCATGCGTACTGCCGTCTCGATGCTCGCGCATGCGTATTGCGATATTGATGCTCGCGCATGCGTAATGCGCTCCCGTAGATCGCGCATGCGTACCACCGTCACACGGCTCGCGCATGCGTACTGCGGTGTCTCAGCTCGCGCATGCATGTTGCGCTCTTGAAGCTCGCGCATGCGTACTGCCGTCCATAATATCGCGCATGCGTACTGCCGTTTCGATCCTCGCGCATGCATATTTCCTGCTCGCGACTCGCTCATGCGTTCTGCCGTCTACAATGTGGCGCATGCATACTACTGTCTCGAGTCCCGCTCATGCGTACTGCCGTCCGTAATGTCGCGCATGCGTATTGTCGTCAACAATGTCGCGGATACGTACAGCCGGTTCGCGGCTCGCGCATGCGTACTGCCATCTCGAGGCTCGCGCATGCGTACTGCCGTCTCGAGGCTCGCGCAAGCGTACTGCCTTCTCGCGTCTCGCGCATGCGTACTGCCGTCTCGCGGCTGGCGCATGCGTACAGCCGTCTTTAATGTCACGCATGCGTACTACCGTCTCGCGTCTCGCGCATGCGTAGTGCCGTCTCGACGTTCGCGCATGCGCAGTGCCGTCTACGCGTTCGCGCATGCGTACTACCGTCTCGCGTCTCGCGCATGCGTACTGCCGTCTCCAGGCTCGCGCATGCGTACGGCCCTCTACACTTTCGCGCATGCGTACTGCTGTCTACACTTTCGCGCAAGCGCACTACCGTCTCCCGGCTCGCACATGCGTAGTGCCACGTCCGAGTCCGCGCATGCGTACTGTCGTCTTTAGTGTCGCGCATGCGTACTACCGTCTCGCGGCTCGCGCATGCGTAGTGCCGCCTTGAAGTTCGCGCATGCGTCCTGCCGTCTATGATATCGCGCATGCGTACTACCGTCTCGAAACTCGCGCATGCGTACTGCCATCTGGAGGCTCGCGCATGCCTACTGCCGTCTAGACTTTCGCGCATGCGTACTACCGTCTCGCGGCTCGCGCATGCGTACTGCCGCCTCGACGTTCGCGCATGCGCAGTGTCGGCCTTAGTGTGGCGCATGCGTCCTGCCGTCTATAATATCGCGCATGCGTACTGCCGTCTCGAAACTCGCGCATGCGTACTGCCATCTCGAGGCTCGCGCATGCGTACTGCCGTTTCGCGGCTGGCGCATGCGTACAGCCGTCTTTAATGTTGCGCGTGCGCACTACCGTCCCGCGTCTCGCGCATGCGTAGTGCCACGTCGGAGTCCGCGCATGCGTACTGTCGTCTTTAGGGTCGCGCATGCGTACTACCGTTTCGCGGCTCGCGCATGCGTAGTGCCGCCTTGAAGTTCGCGCATGCGTCCTGCCGTCTATAATATCGCGCATGCGTACTGCCGTCTCGAAACTCGCGCATGCGTACTGCCATCTCGATGCTCGCGCATGCGTACTGCCGCCTAGACTTTCGCGCATGCGTACTACCGTCTCGCATGTCGCGCATGCGTACTGCCCTCTACACTTTCGCGCATGCGTACTACCTTCTCGCGTCTCGCGCATGCGTACTGCCGTCTCGCGGCTGGCGCATGCGTACAGCCGTCTTTGATGTCACGCATGCGCACTACCGTCTCGCGTCTCGCGCATGCGTACTGCCGTCTCGAGGCTCGCACATGCGTATTGCCGTCTCGCGTCTCGCGCATGCGTACTGCCATCTCGAGGCTCGCGCATGCGTATTGCCGTGTCGCGTGTCGCGCATGCGTACTGCCATCTCGAGGCTCGCGCATGCGTAGTGCCGTCTACACTTTCGCGCATGCGTACTACCGTCTACACTTTCGCGCATGCGTACTGCCGTCTCGAGGCTCGCGCATGCGTACTGCTGTCTACACTTTCGCGCATGCGTACTACCGTCCCGCAGCTCGCGCATGCGTACTGCCGTCTCGACTCTGGCGCATGCGTACTGCCGTCTCGAGGCTCGCACATGCGTATTGCCGTCTCGCGTCTCGCGCATGCGTAGTGCCATCTCGAGGCTCGCGCATGCGTACTGTTATCTCGAGGCTCGCGCATGCGTACTGCCATATCGAGGCTCGCGCATGCGTACTGACGTCTCGAGCCTCGCGCAGGCGTACTGCCCTCTACACTTTCGCGCATGCGTACTACCGTCTCGCGTCTCGCGCATGCGTACTGCCGTCTCGCGGCTGGCGCGTGCGTACAGCCGTCTTTAATGTCACGCATGCGTACTACCGTCTCGCGGGTCGCGCATGCGTAGTGCCACCTCGAAGTTCGCGCATGCGTACTGCAGTCTTTAGTGTCGCACATGCGTACTACCGTCTCGCAGTTCGCGCATGCGTAGTGCCGCCTTGAAGTTCGCGCTTGCGTCCTGCCGTCTATGATATCGCGCATGCGTACTACCGTCTCGCATCCCGCGCATGCGTACTGCCGTCCATAATGTCGCGCAGGCGTACTGCCGGTTCGCGGCTCGCGCATGCGTACTGCCGCCTACAATGTCGCGCATGCGTACTACCTTCTCGCGGCTCGCGCATGCGTACTGCCGTCTCGAGGCTCGCACATGCGTATTGCCGTGTCGCGTGTCGCGCATGCGTACTGCCATCTCGAGGCTCGCGCATGCGTAGTGCCGTCTACACTTTCGCGCATGCGTACTACCGTCTACACTTTCGCGCATGCGTACTGCCGTCTCGAGGCTCGCGCATGCGTACTGCTGTCTACACTTTCGCGCATGCGTACTACCGTCCCGCAGCTCGCGCATGCGTACTGCCGTCTCGACTCTGGCGCATGCGTACTGCCGTCTCGAGGTGCGTACATGCGTACTGCTGTCTAGGGTTTCGCTCATGCGTACTGCATTCTCGCCGCATACAGCTGCAGTTCCGCGCATTGGCCACCTGGCGGTAGCAGAGACAGTGGAAAGAAATACTCCGACGAAATTGCCGCGGATCCTCGGCGCAGCCCCTAGCGATCCGTTCTCTCTTGTGATGACGGGGGAAGAATACGAAGTTAGAATGGGGGCAACGACGAAGAAAACAGACGTAAAGTACTCCAAGCCCATGAAAGCTGTGCTAAGTGCTTATGAATATCTGTAAAAATGAGAAAGGGATTTTTTTTTCTTTTTGCCATCATCTGTTGCATTGTTTCAAATATTCACATACCAAAATGTAACTGCCCAGCAAATTTAATGATGATGAAATTAAAGCATGTTGGCAGAAAGTACCGGGCCATATTAATGTTCGCTCACCCTCTGTCTTGTTCGTACTTTAATGTATTTGTTTCCAAGCGCTTTTCTTCAACTCCAAGTTTCATTTCTGTCTTTTTATTCTTTTTAATGCCATAAAATGGATATCTTTAGGCCCTAGCATGTCTAAACAGGCAGACACTGCATAAAGCTGCAGTTCTGAGATTCGTGTGGACCATTACATTGTTTCCACAAAGATTAATGAAAATGACAATATACACACACAAATACACACCCAATACAGAATCTGGCACTCTACAGTCCTCTCAGAGCTTGTTACTGCTTTTTAGGCTGCTCTTCAGGTATTCTATCCTTTCCCCTTCACTCCCCTATGTCTTGCCCCATGCCTTCCCCATTTCTTTTTCAGGCTTTCCCCTTTATTTCCTCACTTCCTTCCCCATGCCATCCCCCTGCAACAGTGGGCATGCTGTACAGCGAGTGCATTCTGGAGATGATTTGCTTGTTCTCCAAGTCTGCTATGTCTTCATAAATCCCACATCGTGCCTCAGCAGAAATGGGGTACTGCAGTACGTCAGTGATCTCTGATTTGAGGAGCTCAGGGGCTGCACAAAGTACTTACCCTGCAGCCTCCCTATTTCTTTGAGGTTTGGGCCGAAAGGCTACACGCTGCTGTACAGACAGGTGTCAGGTTCAACCACTGAGGACACTAAATCCTACAATATTTTTGCAATGGTCTTCAATTGCAAAGTGAGTATATGACACATGTTTCTCACTGGGGAGCCATAAGCTGATCCAGGCAGTCTGACAGACAGCACTTGCTCTGTTCACACCAGGAATCTTAGCTCTTTTGCTGCACATGCAGCTTCTCAGCATCTTGCTGTATCAGTATTGAAATCTGTGCTACCCTGTCTATTAGAAATTTCACCAATTGCCTTTGAGGACAGACTGGAATCAAAATATGTGGGCCATCATAGCTTGTCCATTGATAAACCTCCCCTTGCTGGACAGGCAGACACAATTACTTTTTTTTTTTTTTTTTTTTTTTTCTTTATGCCTTTATGGGATCTTTGAGATCACAGCCTGAAGCAGTGATGGAGCACCTGGTGAGGGGTGTAGCCCTACGAGCACAGGTGGAAGCAATGCACCTGTGGGACCAGATGGGGCTGAGCCTGTCTCCACCCCTCCCTAATCTCATTTAAGGGCTGGCAGCCACAGAGGGATTGTCTCTTTCTGGAGGCTGTGTCCTGTGGATTGCTGGGTGAGCCCTGGTCCTTGGAAAGAGGTAGGTGATTTTTTTAAATTATTATTATTTTTATTGCAGGGTTTTGATCTCTGCCTTTCTGAGAGGATTCTATGCTGGTTTAGGGTAGCTATATCTGCTATGCCTGTCCTTATGATGCCCTTCAATTGTTCTCTGAGAAAAGTGAAGAGGTTGTCTCCCTTTCTCTGACCTGGTAGTAGCGGAACTGACATACATTCATTTCTTTTGCTATTATCTCATTTCTGGAATGCTTCAATTAGCCCCAAGGTAATACTGGTTGGCTTACTGAGCATTGCAACTCCAGAAATGCCTGGAGCTGGTGCTCTTTTCCATAAAGGGGTTCTGTGCTTTCCAGATCTTCTTTGCAACTCTTCTTAAACTCATTACCTTCTCATTAAGTCTCTGTTCCCTCTTTCATGATTCTCATCTCACAGTCTCCAACCTGGGACTCCAAACTTGGTTTGTCTGTCGCCACGGTGTCCCAGCCCATTTTATGATATGTTCTCTCTGTGTCCTCGTGCCCCACCCGCGTCTTTGTGTTCTCCCTGTGTCCTCTCTCCATGTCCGTTCTGTGTCTCCTAATTATGTTCTGTGTCCCTTTTGATCTCTTTCTGTTTTGCAGCTCGATGGGGTTTAAGGATTTCTGGGGCTCCTCTAGCTAGTGGTTTAAGCAGATAATGGAACACCACAAACCCCTTGTTTGTGCATGGCTTGTATGCAGGCAGCTTTTGTGATAGCTGTGGAAAGCTCACTTAAAGATGAAATGGGGGTTACCTTGCTCAGTGGGGTCTATTTTTCCAGCCCAATAAGCTACATGGCTAGTGATAGAGTGAGGTGAATCTACCAGGCTGGGACCTGAGCTTAAGAAAACCACTGGGCCCCAGTAGCCATTTTCTTCATCCTCACTTGATATAATACAGTCTCCACTACTCGAGCATAGTGAGCACAAATATTCTGTTCCCATTTTGTCTGGTTCTCTCCTATATCGCCCTTACAAATCTGTCAGTGGTAACAGGTGCCAGGGCATAATTCTCAGAGCACACTGTGGCCGACCGCCCCAGGGTCCTATGGTTCTTTCTGTTTCTATGGCAGATCTGGCTTTGTATTTATAGGAAACAAGGGATTGTTCTCCACTGGGCCACTTCATCAGGATCACCCCAGATATCTCCATTCCAGTTGTCTGGGGATGCCATTAGTTTCCTAACCTGTATGGTACCCAAACCCCCTGCCCCTCTTCCTTCCATCCCCTGACCCCCCATTAAATAGCTAGCTCTGCAGCTATGGGACCCGACAGTGTGATGAGGCAAGGCCTCTGATGTACTGAATACTGAGACTGGCACAGAGAGGCTCTACAACTGGTCTGGATCTTC
Source organism: Gallus gallus (assembly GCF_016699485.2). NCBI lineage: Eukaryota > Metazoa > Chordata > Aves > Galliformes > Phasianidae > Gallus > Gallus gallus. Next base: position 17,880,302 of record NC_052544.1, read on the forward strand.
CTGAGTGGAGTACTTGGTGAGTTTCCCCAGAGCTGCTGAGCATGCAGGCTTCCCTGCCTGCCCTTGTTGCACACCAGGCCATTGATGTCCTTTGTGTCATCATGTCTCATGGCTTCAGGTATCATACCATAAACTCCTTAGAGTTGGAAAGGACCATTTATGATGATCTAGTCCAATTTCCCTACAGTGAACAAGGACATCCACGGCTAGATCAGGTTGCCCAGGGCCTGATCCAGCCTCACCTTGAAGGGGACAGGGCATCCACCACAACTCTGGGCAACCTGTTCCACTGCCTCACCACCCTCGCTGTAAAAGATATTTTCCTTATGTCTAACCTAAATGTTCCCTTGTTCTTTCCTTTAGCTCCTCTTTAGGTATTGAAAGGCTGTTACCAGGTCACCTCAGAGCCTTCACTTCTGCAGGCTGAACAGCCCCAGCTCCCTCAGCCTGACCTTGTAGGAGAGGTGTTCGATCCCTTAGTTCACTTTTTTTGTGGCCATCCTCTGGCTGTGCTCCAACAGGTCCATGTCTCTTCTGCACTGAGGACTCTACATCTGGATGGAGTACTCCAGGTGAGGCCTCTTCAGTACAGAGCAGAGGGGCAGGATCACCTCCCTGCACCTGCTGACCACGCTTCTTTTGATGCCGACCAGGATATGGTTGGTTTTCTGGGCTGGGAGGGCACATTGCTGGCTCACGTCCAGCTTGCCATTCACCAGTACCTCCAGGTCTTTTGGGAGAGGCCTATGCTCAGTCTTTTCATCCCCCAGCATGTATTGGTAGTGGGGGGTTCTCTTGTCCCACGTGCAGGACACTGCACCTGGATTTTTTGAACCTGATGAGGTTCACCTGTGCCTGCTGCTTGAGCCTGTCTAGGTCCCTCTGTTTGGCGTCCTGTCCCTCTGGTGTGTCAGCTTGGTGTCGTCAGCAAATTTTCTGAGGGTGCACTCGACCCCACTGGTGATGTCGCTGATGAAGATATTGAAGAGTATCAGCCTCAGCATGGACCCCTGTGGGACAACACTCATCACCAATCACCATCCAGACATGGAGCCATTGACCGCTGCTCTCTGGACCCAATCCTGTAGCCGGTTCATTGTCCATTCAACAGTCCACCCGTCAAATCTGTATCTTTCCCATTTGGCGAGAAGGATGCTGTGGGATATTGTGTCAAAGGCCTTACTGAGGTCCAGGTAGATGGTACCAGTGGCTCTTTACTGGTCTATTGATGCAGTGGCACCATCATAGACAGCCACTAGGTTGGTAAAGCAGGATTTACCCTCGGTGAAGCCGTGCTGGTTCTCCTGTATCACCTTCCCTGTCTTACTTGTGCCTTAGTGCAACTTCCAGGAGGATCTGCTCTGTGCTCTTTCCCAGCACAGAGGTGAGACTGTTATGTTGGTAATTACCAGGGTCATCCTTTCTTCCCTTATTAAAAATAGATGTGATGCTGTCTTTTTTTCAGTCACTCAGGGAGGCACTCTTTTTGATCTAATGCAATGGTTTCCTAAAATTCAGTCCAATTGAAATTCTCTTTTGTCTAGTTACAAGGACTTCAAGCAGATTGTGAGCTTGGGCTTTACAGGTCAGCGGTGGAGCCAACAGGGAGGCCTCTGGATTTTTGAAGAGGACTGAGAAGGCTGAGAATCAGGTGCTTTGTTTGACATTTTTACTGGCTGTCTTACTTCAGGATTCTGTCTGTCCGTAGGCATGTCCATTTGGTTGGGTTAGCTGGAGCTTAGGAGCTTGACTTCAACTATACTTCAGTTCTTTATGACACAGACCTGTGTCACTTGTTGCCTAGACCAATTACACATATTGCTGGAGATCCCTCTGTGCACTGTAATTTTTTTTCCTTAAGTGTGGGGGTAGTATCTGCCTTCAAACAGATAATGTCTAAAATAAATTTATTTTTCTTTCTTTCTTTTTTTTTTTTTTTTCTCTTGGAGCAGTCGTTCAGGGAAGTGTGGATACTTTATTCTCTGCCACTATGTTTCCCATAGCGGTGTTCTAGGAATGGCTTCTGTCACTGACTGCTTGCTTGCTTATTTTCAGTACTGAAAGAAACCTACTGTTTTTGTTGTTGTTCTTTGTTTTGTTTTGTTTTTCTGCCTATGTAGAACTCCCTTTGTTTCCACTGTAGTTTTAAGTTGTGCTTTGGAATAGAATGTACAGCTGGATCTAGAATAGTTGCCAAAGAGGTGCAGGCAAACGGTGCTGGATTTCCCAGACGGAGGTCATAAAGTTCCTTGCCTTGTAAAGTGTTCCTGTACTATTCTTATATAACGTTGTATGTTACTGCTGTACTGAGATTTTTATTACAAATCCATTATCTGTTTCCCGAAAGTGATGCTGAGAAGCATGCCTCATGATGACATATGCATACCTTGTGCTTCATATTAATTCTTCCTTTGGGTCAAAAGTAGACTGAAATCCTTGAAACTGTGCCTGGGAATCCCACTGTTACTGAAATGGTTCAGCTGCCATGCCCGTGGTCAGGACGCCCTGCAGCAGATCCTGGCACCAGTTGTGAATGAAGGAGCTGACAACAAATTGCTTGATATCAAAACTGACTGAGTGGATATTTCCGAGCCTTGGGTGAGCCAGACAGAATCTCAGAGTGGCGAGGCCAGGTACGGGGGCACCAGTTTTTCTCATGCCCCCACATGGCCAATCAGTGAAATTGTGACCGTGTTTGGTGCAGGAGGCAGCAGGATGCATGTGTGCAGGCATGCGGAAATGGTTTAGGTAGTCACACTGTGCAGCAAATCTGCTGACCTTTATTATACTTAGTCCTCCAGGAAATGGTGCACATTCACCATGAAGCTTATAAATAACATGTGTTCCTACAAAATTCTATGGTGCGGGCAGGCAGTCAACTCTTGGACCTTTGGCTCAGTGGTACTTTTCTCTCTTCGAATCTTGAGTGCTCCTTGTCTATTTGCTCGGGCAGATTGACACCCGAGCCTGCCCCGGGAACGGAATATTTTGGCTCCCAGTTTACCTTGCACCCATTGCATGCATAATGAGGAGTCCAAAAAACTGCATGCTTAGGTGTGTACCAGAAAATGCGCATGCAAAATGAAGAGTGCACAATGACACATACGTAGTGCATTCTCGGAACTGGCGCATGCGCAGTGTGGCCCAGGGGCTGGCGCATGCTCAGTGTGTTCTTGCAGATGCCACATGCACAGTGTGGTCCCGGAGCTGGTGCATGCACACTGCTGTCTCAAAGATGGCACATGTGCAGTGCGGTCTAGGGGCTGGCACATGTGCAGTGAGGTCCCAGAGCTAGCACAAGTGCAGTGCGATCTCGAAGGAGGTGCATGCACAGTATGGTTCTGGGGATGGTGCATGCACAGTGTGTTCCTGGAGCTGGCGCATGTGCAGTGTGGTCCCAGGGATGGTGCATACACAGTACGGCCATGGGGCTGGTGCATACACAGTGTAGCATCACTGCCGGAGTATGTGCAGTGCGGTCTTGGGTCTGGTGCATGCACAGTGTGGGATCAAATCAAGCGCATGAGCAGTGCGATCTCAGAGCCATGCCCCCTCACCTTCCTCTCCAATTACTGTTTGCTTTAAGAATACTTTTAACTTTTCATTTTCTATCTTTTTATCCTTTTTGTAATATTATTTTCTATTTCTGATTCCTTCGTTATTCAAATTATTGTGTATAATCCATTTTCCATTCCTTTTCCTGCTTTTCTAATTCATACTTCTAATTTTCTGATCCCTCTTCTATTTCTTCTTCATACTGTTACCCTTAAAGCCAGACCCTGTCCCTCCTCCCTGGGGGAAGCCCCGTCCCCTCCCAATTTCTTTTTGCTTTATGAATACTTTGAACTTTTTATTTTCTAATCTTTTTGTTTTTTCCTTTCCTTAATATTATTTTCTGTTTCTGATTCTTTTTCTCGTTCTTTTTCCTTCGCCTTTTTCTTTTCTGACTCCCATTCTGTTTAATATTATTTTCTAGTAACTTTTCTACGTCATTCCCTTTTTTCCCAGCCACTTTTTATTATTCTTTTAATTATCTGCTTTCTATTTCTTTTTCACATTCTTTTTCTTTGTCTCATTCTTCTTCTAAATACTTCCCTAATTCTTTTTCTCGTTCTAAGTCCCTTTCTCTTTCTAAATCGTTTTACTTTTCTACATACTTTTTCAATTATTTTTCCAGTTCCTTTACTAATTCTATGTCTTCTTTACTTGATAATTCTTTACCTATTTTTTTTCCAATTCTAATTCTTTTTCCAACTTGTATTTTGTTACTAATTCTGTTAATGTTTCTGATTCTGTCCGAACTGTTAGCTGTGGGCCAGAGGCAGTGATGGAGCACCTGGTTAAGGTGTGAACAGCCCAGGGAGCACAGGTGGAAGCAATTCCCCTGTGGAGTGGGACTGGGTGGAGCCAGAGCCCACCCTGAGCTCATTTAAAGGCTGGCAGCTGAAGGAGAAGGGTCTGTGCCTAGAGGTTGCTCTGGCTGTTTGGTTGGGTGAGTGCTGAGGCTTGGGAAGGGCTGAGTTGTTGTTGTTTCTTTGCTTGATGCTGATCTGCTTGTTTTTGGTTCAGTGTTGAGCAGAAGGTTCTGGACACCAGGACTTCTTCAAAGAGATGTGAGGACTCCACTGAGGACATTGATGGACACAGCAGGAAGCCACAGCCAACGCTGGACACCAACATCAACACTTGATCTTGTTTGCCAAGGTCTGTTGCTCCCAGAGAGCATTCCTGCTCTTCTGGACATTCGATGGAATTGGTGTGAGTTTGTACTCATGCTCCCTGGGCTTTCCAAGGGTGTTCTCCTTACTTGACACCACCTTTCCCACCCTCTATTTCCAAGCAGGAGCTCCCCTTGGCCTCTGTGTCTCGCTCTGGCCAGGCAGATGTGGTGCGCCAACGGTACGCAGAGTCCAGACCCTGAGCAGAACAACTGAGGAGAGAGGCTGCCCTGGGTGAGACAGGAGAAGTGCCCCTTGAAGCGGGGGACGCCCCGCTGGCGCTGCCTCTCGCATCCACCGGCAGCACGTTCCTTCTCTCTCCTTGGCACCCGATGCTTTGCCGTCTCCCAGGGCTCACCAAGTCCAAATGTTCCCTGATGGAGTCCAACTCCAGCTTGACCAACACTCACCCCGGTCTGTCCCTGCACCAGCTGGCTTAGGGCTCCCCAGCACTGCTGGCTGTTGGTGCCTTCTGTCACTCCCAATCAGCATGGCTCTGTTCTTTGCCTTTTGGCTTCCAGAGCATTTGCTACAGGTTATGGAGTGTTTCTCTTCTCTCTCTTCTTGTCCTCCATGTTGCCTGTTGGCGCCTCGGTGGAGTTTCAGTGACCCAAATGCAGCCTGCTCTGCATTGACCAATTGTGATGCCAAGAGAAGAGGTAGGCTTCAAAACAGGCTGCTGGTGAGTGCTGTGCATGACTCGGGGTTCCTAGAATGTCCACTCTTACTTACTAACCCGTGTTGTTCAGCACCAAACATGAAGGCTTCTTCTTTCCTTCCAGGACTGGAGACTCCACCACCAGGTGCTGTTGTCATTCCTGACCTCCCTGGGTTGCGGCGTTGGACATGCCCTGATCCTTAGAAAGGGGTAAGAGAGCTGTATTTCATTATCAGAAGGTGATCTCTACTTACCTTGTCTTGTGTCCATCAGGAGGCAGTGGAGAGTTGTGACCCTCTCGAGTGCTGCAAGGACTCTATGGAGGCATTTGGTGGACGCCGCAGGAACCCACAGCCAGAGATGGATGCCAAGATGCACTCCTTCCTCTGTCTGGCAAGCTCTGCTGACCTGTGAGGTCGTTCCCACGCTTGCAGAGGTCCTACGGGCTTGGTGTTGGTTGTCGCTTGTGCTCACCTTGCTGTCACCGGGTGTTCTTCCTTTGCCCATCATAAGGGGTCCCCTGTTCTGATGGGGTCTCTGTGCCTTCTGCTTATCCCAGAGAACATGGGTTTGTTCTCTTATATCCAGGTTCAGTATGTTTTCCTGTTGTTATGTGATGTTTGCCTTAGTTTTTTTATTTTTTATTTTTTTTCCGGGCTGCTTATTGATCCATCCTGGGTCTGCAATAAACCAAATGATTTCTGGTAAGGTTTGACCAAGTGAGATGGAAAATCAAGTGGTAAACTCCAAAACAGGCTTGCAGTGAGTGTGTCGTATGACTTGGGGTTTCTAGCTTGACATCTGTTTTTCTGTGTAACCCATGTGGTTCAGTACCTGATTTGAAGGTTTCTTCTTTCCTTCTAGTATTGGAGACTTACCCACCACATGGTGATGCCTTCCCTGACCTCCTTGATTGCAGTGTGGGATGTGCCCTGATCCTTGGAAAGGGGTGAGTGATTCCTGCATCCTCACTAGAAGGTAATCTCTACTTACCTTTTCTTGTGTTCATAAGGTGGCACTGGAGAGTTGTGACCCTGCTGAGCAGTGCAAGGACTCTACTGAGGCTCTTGGTGGACACAGCGAGAACCCACACCCGTAAATGGATGCCAATATCTATTCCTTCCTCTGTCTGGCAAGCTCTGTTGTCCCCTGAGGTCATTCCAATGCTTGCAGAGGTCCTATGGGCTTGTTGTTGGTTTTCGCTTGTGCTCACTTGGCTTTCCAAGGGTGTTCCTCTTACTTGACACCCTTTCCCACTCCTCCATTTCCAAGCAGGAGCTCCCTTTGGCCTCCATGTCTCGCTCTGGCCAGGCAGATGTGGTGTGTCAATGGATCAAAGCCTTCAGAATTCAACCAAAAGAAATGGGGAGAGAGGCTGCCCTGGGTGAGACAGGAGAAGTGCCCCTTGAAGCGGGGGACGCCCCGCTGGCGCTGCCTCTCGCATCCACCGGCAGCACGTTCCTTCTCTCTCCTTGGCACCCGACGCTTTGCCGTCTCCCAGGGCTCACCAAGTCCAAATGTTCCCTGATGGAGTCCAACTCCAGCTTGACCAACACTCACCCGGTCTGTCCCCGCACCAGCTGGCTTAGGGCTCCTCAGTTCTGATGGGATCTCAGTGCCTTCTGTCCCTCCCAGTCAGTACAGTTCTGTTCTTTGCTTTTTGGGTTCCAGAGCGTTTGCTACAGGTTATGGAGTGTTTCTCTTCTCTCTCTTCTTGTCTTCCATGTTGCCTGTTGGCGCCTCGGTGGAGTTTCAGTGACCCAAATGCAGACTGCTCTGCGTTGCCCAAGCGTGATGCCAAGAGAAGAGGTAGGCACCACAACAGGCTGCTGGTGAGTGCTGTGCATGACTTGGGGTTCTTAGAATGACTTGTGTTCCTCCCTAACCCGTGTTGTTCAGTAGTGCTATTGAGGGTTTTAACTTTGATTCTAGGATAGAAGACTCTGCCGTCAGATGGCGTTGCCTGTTCTTCTCTCCCCAGTTTGCAGAGTTGGATGTGACCTCAGCACTGGATAAGGGGTAAGTGATTCCTTCATCCTGACCAGAAGGTAATCTCTACTTGCCTTGTGCTGTGTGGAGCAGGTTGCAGGGGAGAAGTGCAGTTGTCCGGGGCGCTGCAAGGACTCTATGGAGGCATTTGGTGGACGCCGCAGGAACCCACAGCCAGAGATGGATGCCAAGATGCACTCCTTCCTCTGTCTGGCAAGCTCTGCTGACCTGTGAGGTCGTTCCCACGCTTGCAGAGGTCCTACGGGCTTGGTGTTGGTTGTCGCTTGTGCTCACCTTGCTGTCACCGGGTGTTCTTCCTTTGGCCATCTTTAGGGCTCCCCAGTTCTGGTGGGATCTCCGTGCCTTCTGCTGATCCCAGAGTACTTCAATTTGTTCTTTTATTTTCAGGTTCTGTACCATTTCATGCTTCTGTGATGTGTTTTTCTTCCTTTTGTTTTACAGGATGGAATTGTACACCTGGTTGGATCTACGATGACCCAAATGCAATCTAGTAAGGTTTGGCCAAGTGTGGTGGGAAAGGAGGATGTAGGCTCCTAAGCAAACTTCTGGTGAGGGCTGTGTTTCATTTGGGTTTTTCTGGGATGCCCACTACTCCTCCCTACCCCATTTTGTTCATTACCGTGTGTGAAGGATACTTTTTTCCTTCTAGGATTGGGGACACCAGCACCAGATGCTCTTGCACTTCCTGACCTCCCTGGGTGGCAGCATTGGAAGTGCCTGGACCTTTGGAAAGGGCTAAGTGATTCCTTCATCATTACCAGAATGTAGTTTGTGTTCAACAGGTGACGGTGGAGAACTGTGGCCTTCTGTTCAGCGCAAAAAGTCTACTGAGGATCTAGGTGGATAGAACAGGAACGCAGAGCCATAGTTGGATGCCAAGATGCACGCCTTCCTCTGTCTGGCAAGCTCTGCTGACCCCTGAGGTCATTTCCATGCTTGCAGAGGTCCTATCTGTTTGGTGTCGGTTGTGCCTTGTGTTCACTTGGCTTTCACCTGGGGTTGTTGCCTTATAATATTTTTCCCACCCTGTTTCCAAGCAGGAGCTCCCCTTGGCCTCCATGTTTCGCTCTGGCCAGGCAGATGTGGTGCGCCAATGGTATGCAGAGTGTAGATCCCAAGCAGAACAACTGAGAGAGGCTGCCCTGGGTGAGACAGGAGAAGTGCCCCTTGGAGTGGGGGACGCCCCGCTGGCACTGCCTCTCGCATCCACCGGCAGCACGTTCCTTCTCTCTCCTTGGCACCCAACTCTTTGCTGTCTCTCAGGCTCACCAAGTCCAAATGTTCCCTGATGGAGTCCAACTCCAGCTTGACCAACACTCACCCCTTAGAGCTCCCCAGCATTGCTGGCTGTTGGTGCCTTCTGTCGCTCCAAGTCAGCACGGCTCTGTTCTTTGCCTTTTGGGTTCCAGAGCGTTTGCTACAGGTTATGGAGTGTTTCTCTTCTCTCTCTTCTTGTCCTCCATGTTGCCCGTTGGCGCCTTGGTAGAGTTTCAGTGACCCAAATGCAGACTGCTCTGCATTGACCAATTGTGATGCCAAGAGAAGAGGTAGGCACCACAACAGGCTGCTGGTGAGTGCTGTGCATGACTTGGGGTTCTTAGAATGACTTGTGTTCTTTGATTCTAGGATAGGAGACTCTGCCATCAGATGGCTGTTGCCTGTTCTTCTCTCCCCAGTTTGCAGAGTTGGATGTGACCTCAGCACTGGATAAGGGGTAAGTGATTCCTTCATCCTGACCAGAAGGTAATCTCTACTTGCCTTGTGCTGTGTGGAGCAGGTTGCAGGGGAGAAGTGCAGTTGTCCGGGGCGCTGCAAGGACTCTATGGAGGCATTTGGTGGACGCCTGCAGGAACCCACAGCCAGAGATGGATGCCAAGATGCACTCCTTCCTCTGTCTGGCAAGCTCTGCTGACCCGTGAGGTCGTTCCCACGCTTGCAGAGGTCCTACGGGCTTGGTGTTGGTTGTCGCTTGTGCTCACCTTGCTGTCACCGGGTGTTCTTCCTTTGGCCATCTTTAGGGCTCCCCAGTTCTGGTGGGATCTCCGTGCCTTCTGCTTATCCCAGAGAACATGGGTTTGTTCTCTTATATCCAGGTTCAGTATGTTTTCCTGTTGTTATGTGATGTTTGCCTTAGTTTTTTTATTTTTTATTTTTTTTCCGGGCTGCTTATTGATCCATCCTGGGTCTGCAATAAACCAAATGATTTCTGGTAAGGTTTGACCAAGTGAGATGGAAAATCAAGTGGTAAACTCCAAAACAGGCTTGCAGTGAGTGTGTCGTATGACTTGGGGTTTCTAGCTTGACATCTGTTTTTCTGTGTAACCCATGTGGTTCAGTACCTGATTTGAAGGTTTCTTCTTTCCTTCTAGTATTGGAGACTTACCCACCACATGGTGATGCCTTCCCTGACCTCCTTGATTGCAGTGTGGGATGTGCCCTGATCCTTGGAAAGGGGTGAGTGATTCCTGCATCCTCACTAGAAGGTAATCTCTACTTACCTTTTCTTGTGTTCATAAGGTGGCACTGGAGAGTTGTGACCCTGCTGAGCAGTGCAAGGACTCTACTGAGGCTCTTGGTGGACACAGCGAGAACCCACACCCGTAAATGGATGCCAATATCTATTCCTTCCTCTGTCTGGCAAGCTCTGTTGTCCCCTGAGGTCATTCCAATGCTTGCAGAGGTCCTATGGGCTTGTTGTTGGTTTTCGCTTGTGCTCACTTGGCTTTCCAAGGGTGTTCCTCTTACTTGACACCCTTTCCCATCCTCCATTTCCAAGCAGGAGCTCCCTTTGGCCTCCATGTCTCGCTCTGGCCAGGCAGATGTGGTGTGTCAATGGATCAAAGCCTTCAGAATTCAACCAAAAGAAATGGGGAGAGAGGCTGCCCTGGGTGAGACAGGAGAAGTGCCCCTTGAAGCGGGGGACGCCCCGCTGGCGCTGCCTCTCGCATCCACCGGCAGCACGTTCCTTCTCTCTCCTTGGCACCCGACGCTTTGCCGTCTCCCAGGGCTCACCAAGTCCAAATGTTCCCTGATGGAGTCCAACTCCAGCTTGACCAACACTCACCCGGTCTGTCCCCGCACCAGCTGGCTTAGGGCTCCTCAGTTCTGATGGGATCTCAGTGCCTTCTGTCCCTCCCAGTCAGTACAGTTCTGTTCTTTGCTTTTTGGGTTCCAGAGCGTTTGCTACAGGTTATGGAGTGTTTCTCTTCTCTCTCTTCTTGTCTTCCATGTTGCCTGTTGGCGCCTCGGTGGAGTTTCAGTGACCCAAATGCAGACTGCTCTGCGTTGCCCAAGCGTGATGCCAAGAGAAGAGGTAGGCACCACAACAGGCTGCTGGTGAGTGCTGTGCATGACTTGGGGTTCTTAGAATGACTTGTGTTCCTCCCTAACCCGTGTTGTTCAGTAGTGCTATTGAGGGTTTTAACTTTGATTCTAGGATAGAAGACTCTGCCGTCAGATGGCGTTGCCTGTTCTTCTCTCCCCAGTTTGCAGAGTTGGATGTGACCTCAGCACTGGATAAGGGGTAAGTGATTCCTTCATCCTGACCAGAAGGTAATCTCTACTTGCCTTGTGCTGTGTGGAGCAGGTTGCAGGGGAGAAGTGCAGTTGTCCGGGGCGCTGCAAGGACTCTATGGAGGCATTTGGTGGACGCCGCAGGAACCCACAGCCAGAGATGGATGCCAAGATGCACTCCTTCCTCTGTCTGGCAAGCTCTGCTGACCTGTGAGGTCGTTCCCACGCTTGCAGAGGTCCTACGGGCTTGGTGTTGGTTGTCGCTTGTGCTCACCTTGCTGTCACCGGGTGTTCTTCCTTTGGCCATCTTTAGGGCTCCCCAGTTCTGGTGGGATCTCCGTGCCTTCTGCTGATCCCAGAGTACTTCAATTTGTTCTTTTATTTTCAGGTTCTGTACCATTTCATGCTTCTGTGATGTGTTTTTCTTCCTTTTGTTTTACAGGATGGAATTGTACACCTGGTTGGATCTACGATGACCCAAATGCAATCTAGTAAGGTTTGGCCAAGTGTGGTGGGAAAGGAGGATGTAGGCTCCTAAGCAAACTTCTGGTGAGGGCTGTGTTTCATTTGGGTTTTTCTGGGATGCCCACTACTCCTCCCTACCCCATTTTGTTCATTACCGTGTGTGAAGGATACTTTTTTCCTTCTAGGATTGGGGACACCAGCACCAGATGCTCTTGCACTTCCTGACCTCCCTGGGTGGCAGCATTGGAAGTGCCTGGACCTTTGGAAAGGGCTAAGTGATTCCTTCATCATTACCAGAATGTAGTTTGTGTTCAACAGGTGACGGTGGAGAACTGTGGCCTTCTGTTCAGCGCAAAAAGTCTACTGAGGATCTAGGTGGATAGAACAGGAACGCAGAGCCATAGTTGGATGCCAAGATGCACGCCTTCCTCTGTCTGGCAAGCTCTGCTGACCCCTGAGGTCATTTCCATGCTTGCAGAGGTCCTACGGGCTTGGTGTTGGTTGTCGCTTGTGCTCACCTTGCTGTCACCGGGTGTTCTTCCTTTGCCCATCATAAGGGGTCCCCTGTTCTGATGGGGTCTCTGTGCCTTCTGCTTATCCCAGAGAACATGGGTTTGTTCTCTTATATCCAGGTTCAGTATGTTTTCCTGTTGTTATGTGATGTTTGCCTTAGTTTTTTTATTTTTTATTTTTTTTCCGGGCTGCTTATTGATCCATCCTGGGTCTGCAATAAACCAAATGATTTCTGGTAAGGTTTGACCAAGTGAGATGGAAAATCAAGTGGTAAACTCCAAAACAGGCTTGCAGTGAGTGTGTCGTATGACTTGGGGTTTCTAGCTTGACATCTGTTTTTCTGTGTAACCCATGTGGTTCAGTACCTGATTTGAAGGTTTCTTCTTTCCTTCTAGTATTGGAGACTTACCCACCACATGGTGATGCCTTCCCTGACCTCCTTGATTGCAGTGTGGGATGTGCCCTGATCCTTGGAAAGGGGTGAGTGATTCCTGCATCCTCACTAGAAGGTAATCTCTACTTACCTTTTCTTGTGTTCATAAGGTGGCACTGGAGAGTTGTGACCCTGCTGAGCAGTGCAAGGACTCTACTGAGGCTCTTGGTGGACTCAGCAAGAACCCACACCCGTAGATGGATGCCAATATCTATTCCTTCCTCTGTCTGGCAAGCTCTGTTGTCCCCTGAGGTCGTTCCCATGCTTGCAGAGGTCCTATGGACTTGTTGGTTTTCGCTTGTGCTCACTGGGCTTATCAAGGGTGTTCCTCTTGCTTGACACCACCTTTCCCATCCTCTATTTCCAAGCAGGAGCTCCCTTTGGCCTCCATGTCTCGCTCTGGCCAGGCAGATGTGGTGTGTCAATGGATCAAAGCCTTCAGAATTCAACCAAAAGAAATGGGGAGAGAGGCTGCCCTGGGTGAGACAGGAGAAGTGCCCCTTGAAGCGGGGGACGCCCCGCTGGCACTGCCTCTCACATCCATCAGCAGCACATTCCTTTTCTCTCCTTGCCACCTGGCGCTTTGCAATCTCCCTGTGCTTGCCAAGTCCAAATGTTCCCTGATGGAGTCCAACTCCGGCTCGACCATCACTCACCTGGTCTGTCCCCACACCAGCTGGCTTAGGGCTCTCCAGTACTGCTGGATATCAGTGCCTTCTGTTCCTCCCTGTCAACATGGTGGTGTTCTTTCTTTTTAGGTTCAGTAACGTGTCTTCTTGTTATGCGGTGGTACTCTTCTCTGTTTTCTTGTGTTTCATGTTGCCTGTCAATGCCTCTTTGGAGATACACCAAGTGAAATGTAAACTGATGTTCTTTGACCCAGTGTGATGGAAAATGAAGATGTAGGCTCCACTACAGCTATCGTGTGAGTGTCCTGTATAATTTGGGGTGTCTGGAATTACATTTATTTCATCCTAACCCATGTTGTTTGGTACCACATGCCAATGTTTCTTCTTTTCTTGTTGGACTGGAGACTCCACTACCAGATTCGATGGGGCTTACATGTCTTCCTGTGTTTGTGCACTGGTTGTGCACTGATGCTTGGCAAGGGATAAGTGATTACTCTGTGTGCCCTTTGGCCCAAATCCCAAATATTCCCCAATGTAGTCTGTTGTAGTAGGTGCTTTGCGGGGATACGTGCCGTATGGGATAGGCCTCTCCCTAAGCATAGTGAAAGGGTGCTGTTGTGCTCAGACAGACTGTCCTTGTTAATGTAGTAAACAAGATAAGAAGGCGAAGGAATGAGGAGACAATAGGAGCCAAATAAGGAATTGTGGTAAGGGGTTAGATCCAGTACAGACAAATCAGGACAGGGCACGATAGCTTAAGTAAAGGTATATAAGCTGTGCTTAGTAGTGAATAGACTGCCATTTTACTGCTCATCATGTTGGTGTACGTCTGCAGTCATTTGGCCCTGATCAGGTAATTGGTCAGTGCGCACTAGGGCTAATGCAGGAGGTTAACATTGCAGTTGCAGAAGGCAACAGTAGTCCAAGTCCAGCTTTTCCCACGCTCATCACATTTGTCCTCACGCTAAATTGGTTAGGGCTCTGAAGTAGTGATGGGTTGTCAGTGCCTTAGTTTGCTGACATCAAACTTTAGATTGTTTTTTCCTTCATGGCTGAACAGCATTTCTTGCCATCATGCAGAGTTTTTCTTTTTTCTTTTTGTGAATTTCACACATTCAATACTAACTGAATGTTTGATAAGCCTGCAGAGGCAGATCAGGGGAATAGAAGTAGCGGTTTTGGGGAGTAGTGTCTGAGGCCTTGATGGATTGTTACATGATATTTTTCCAGGCTGTTATGTGTATATTACATTTCTTTCCGATCTACTGTCCTAGTCGAAACGGGATGGACCATTTTGACTATTTGTCAACGCCCACCTGGCAATCTGAATTTAGGAGCCGCTTTCATGGACGTGTCGCTGCAGGGCAAAGAAGGCCTCAAAACTTCAGTGGACCTGTACCCCCAAGAGAGCTCTGAAACTTATGTTAAGAAAATAAATGTCTTAATATTTTTCTGTCTTCTATAGTTTTAACTGTTGCTTTAGCTTGGCTGGAAAATAGGTATGTAAAGCTAATTGAAAATCTTGCTGAAGGAAGGTTTTAGTGTTTCAGACTGTTGGGTTTGTATGACTCTCCCAAGAAGTGTAGGAAGTGTGCCAATTTACGCAGCAGTTGCACTAAATTGGACAATACTGAATTATGTAACAAATCAGATGGAAAACGGTGGAAATTGTAAATGCGTGGATGAAAATCAGAGTAAGGTTGTTGATTTGATTTTTTTTTTTTTTTTTTTTTTGTCATTATTACTAATACCTGAACCATTTTTATAGGCAGGAATGACAACAGTGCAAACCATATAAACTTTGGGTGCAGGAACCTGTCAGGTGTAGGGTGTTGTTGGGAATATGGCAATTTTGGGATGCTTACGAGCTATAATGAGACTGCTCGATGACAGCAAGGCAGGTACCATGATCCTAGGGCCACTAACAATACAGTGCGGTCTGGAGATAAAGATATATTTGCTATAGCGGGCATGGGGACTGCATCAATGTAGCATAGGCAAAAACACTGTCAGCTTCCCTTTGGGTATTGGTGGATGTGTGGAAATAGATACGCATGTGAAATTCTCCCATTGAATTGGACTGGGACATGCACAGCAGGTTATCTGATGCCTCACACAAGTATCTACACTTGCATAGAGCCACCATGAGGATTTTTAAGAGCTATGCAGGTATAGACTAAGAGAGGGAATACTCCACTAGTTGAAAGGACTATGGGATTCCATAGTTTTATTTGATGGGTACTTTCAGCTGTCAGAGTCACTGAACTGGAACAAGCAGTTGTGAATGTATCAGTCACTATGGAAAGAATTGAGAACCTAAGTTTAGAAGCCATCCAGGGTCTTCAGACAGAGATCTCATGCTGTAGTAAATCAGTCTTGCAGAATAGAATGGCCCTCGGCCTTCTTACCACAAAGGCATGAGGGGTCTCTATGATTATTAACCGGTCACTGCGCTTACATGGACTGAAATGTACACGTAGAGAGTGATTTATAGGCCATTTGGAGAGGCGTTTGAGAACTACACCAAGTCTCCTTACATGACCCTTCTGCTGGAATCATGGATATGTGGAATAAGCTTTGTAACTGACTGCCTAACTTTGTGTGGCTAAAGTGACCAGCTCTAGTTGTACTGACGATCCTCATTGTGATAACCTGCATAGGTGCGAGGTGTTCTTTCTGGTGCTATTGAAAAATGCTAGATGAGCGCTCCACCTAGAAGAGGTACCGTGTGAAATATCAGGTAGAAACGGGGAAGTAGTTCTGGAACACATTACTTCACAGTTGGGCACTGAAAGCAAAAGCCTTTGCATAACATATAGAAAAGGGTGGATTGTATCAAGGAAAGTATAAATCTGGACCTCATAGTATGTGCCAAGTTGGGAAGGAACACAGAAAGTGGTGGAACGTGAGGTCCGTGAGTACAAGGAAGATAAGGACGCAGAGCTGACGACACAATGGAAGGTCCATTGAAGGTCAGCGGAGTTGCTCTTTGTAACTGAATATGCAGTCCCGTGAACATAAGGAGGCAGAGCTGCCATTGCTGAGCATAAGGAAGCGAAGTTGCTGTTGCGACACAATGCAAGCCTGACCTTCTGAAGTTGGAAGCTCTCAGCGAGGTATGCTGATCACCTTCATCCAACACTAACCAGAGAACCGCGCTGCTTCTTTAGGACCATGACAGTAGGGTGGGGCAATGTGTTAATAATGTCTTGGAATTCCACCCATCTTTCTTGCAATGTAATTAATGTTTGTATGTTATGTTTTAAAATATGTAACCATTGTTATCCTGGCTGTGCGAGTTAGGAGATTTCTCGTTGCATCTTACATTGTAATAAAAATGCCTCTTGAGTGAGTGTGTCTACATTACGATTTTGGTATGAACGCAGGGCTTATACCTGGCATTCTGCTATTGAGCATTTGTGAATGAAGAAAACTTTTATAGAGGGTGATTTAGGAAGACGCCTGGATGAAGTTGAAAGCTGCTGGATTGACCATCATGATGCTCAAAGAATCATATGGAGTAGAAGCGAGCCTGGAATAGAAGACTGGAAATCTTTAGTATCCATCTTGGAGAGCATAGGGACCTGGAGCGACACGGGGGTCTGTCTGTGTTTATCATCTTGTGTGTTACTGCTGAGCGTGCGGTATCTGCGGAACTAGCGTGGAGTCTGAATTGTGTCATCTTCGAAGCTGTTACGCTGGAAATATCCCTCTGTGCTTTCTGGAATTGCTAATAAAGACTTCCTGCCTTAATACTAACAGAAGTGTGCTGTTCAGTTTCTATCCAACCGTTTTTTGATTCACCTTAGCGCCCTGGATCTGAAATTTGGTGACAAGTGGGTGGATGTTTGTGAGTACCCACACGTAGCATTGCATTTATTTTCTTTTGGTTGTCTTACAGATGTCCAGCTGTTGTAGAATGTCAAAGAGCTTTTTATTAGCTTCCGGCATCTCCGGTCATTTCTGCCTGCATGCGTTTAGGGGAAAGATGGTCATCAAGACGGATGTTGCGAGCCATTTGCTGCTGGCCCCCATGGCCTTGTCAGGGAAAAGGCTGCTTAGGTTAAAACCAGGACAAGTCCAATTCCACAGAGTTGTTTACATGGCAATGCATTGAGCAGCAGTGTTCTTGTTTCCTAGACCATGGCAGGGCAGTTTTTCCCTTAGCACCTTTTGTACCTATTGTTTTAGAAGTTTATTGCTTCAGTTGTCTTGACTGTCAGGGACGGTGTGATTGTTCTCTCCTGTGAAAGTCATCTTTGGAAGCCAGATTGCCAAAGGGACGTGGCAGTCAGTGAAACAATCTGCAGCGGTGCCGGAGCTGTTTGTTTTCCAGCAGGCCAAGGTAGTACGCCTTACAGCAAATCAGCTGGTCCTCGCAGCAAGGGCCCATACAGTCTGCTGGGCCACAGAAGCAGGATGGGCAAACGGTTGTTTTTTAGAGTATTCTTCCTTGTGAGGTATCCCAGGGCCAGAAAAGGTGCCTGTCTTTTGCAAAGGTTGTGAGATATCGGAGTTGCTAATTGTAGGCTTCAGTGCTGGATTTATCGTGTAGGTAGATCATTTTTGGTTGCAATCAGTATTTCTGTACCAGGTTGGTTACAGTGAGAATGTGAGGACTGAGCGAGTGTTTGGAAGCATGAGTAGCCGGAAGGTCAATTACTGAATACTGTATTGCAATGCAAGGTTACTGAGCATGTTACAATACTATCCAATTAGAATAGAAGCTTATCAGTCATAAGAAATAAGAGAGTTTGTGAAAAACCAGAGGTGTTACTGTAACACTGAGGCGAGCCGTGCAAGTGAGCTGAGCAGCAGGGAAAAGAGGATGTCTTGTGATATGCTAGCAGTTTTATGTTTAACCCTGAATGGAAAATGGAAAGCAATATAACACTCGGTCTTCTGCGCTATGAAGCGTGTCGTTCTTGTGTTCTGAGAACCACGTATGTGGAACTATCTACAGTCCATGGAACCAGAGCATTAAGTGTTTAACTCACAGTGCATTTTATGACGTTATGTTATGGAATAGCGATAAGCAGAAATCATATAAGTATGACATTTTGGTTGTTCTTTACCTAGTCTCGCAATCTTATTGTAAGCAGTTTATTAGGGTTATTAAATAACTTTTTTATTGTTCTCCTGGACAATAGAAGCATTTGAGTACCTCTTTGTCCATGCGGCTGCCTTCTTTACTGGTGAATTAAGGGAAATAACTTAGGTTGTAAGTTATGTGCTTTCATCTGGTGCTGAATCAGCAGCTACGGGTCTGACCTCGCTAAGCCAGGTTTTGGCTGGCAATAACAGATGTTTTTCTGCAGACTCAGACAGTTTGTACCGACAGCGGGCCTCCTGTTTCTGCAAATAATATCGTTAGCTGTCCTATCTCTGGAATGCCAGGTCAGACAGTAAAACCACACATGAACTAACAAGCAGCGGATTGGTCGATGGAGTTGTAGCTGATGACGGGCTAGACCGAGTCAAGTGTCTTCCATCTCGACCAAGCTCAAGGAGTACACAGCGAGAGAGATGTACGATGTTCTTTACAAGACCAGTATAGATCACCGAGAGATGCACAAAAGAGCTGAGTGTTGGGGCGGGGGGGGAATAAAAAGACAATCCTTTGGGGGACTCACTGTAATAACGCAACATTTTCTTGGCCATGTAATACTGACGTGAGCAGCTTGTTTATTATGTTTGTGCCTTTCTTGTACGTGGGCTGGGTGGGAATATTCCCTTTGCATCTGTTGTGTGGACAGTCCTGAATAAACGTTTGTGCTTTATCAGTACTCTGTGGTTATAGTTTGATTTCTGGACAACACAGCTGCTCCTGTAATGGGATATTTTCTCTTTTTTTCTTCTCTACTCTGTTCTTTGATGATGTTTCTTATTCCTTATCTGGAGATCCTCTCCTGCTAGTGTAACAGCAGAGGTGCCAGTGCTGTGAGGAAATGTTAGAAAAATAAAGCTGGTCATATGTCTGTGAATCGTAGAGTCACAGAATCATGGAACGGCCTGGGTTGAAAGGAAGCACAACGATCATCTAGTTTCAATGGCTGTGCTACGTGCAGGATTGTCAATCACTAGAACAGGCTGCCCAGAGCCACATCCAGCCTGGCCTTGAATGCCTCCAGGGATGGGGCATCCAGAACCTCCTTGGGCAACCTGTTCCAGTGCTTCACCGCCTTCCGTGTGCAAAATTTCCTCGTAATATCTAACCTAAACCTCCCCTGTCTCAGTTTAAAAGCATTCTCACTTGTTCTATCGATATCCACCCTTGAAAACAGCTGTTCCCCCCCGCTGTTTATATGCTCCCTTCAAGTTCCAAAGGTCACAGTGAGGTTTCATCAGAGCTTTCTTGTCTGCAAGCTAATCAAGGCCCATTCTGTCAGCCTTTCCTTATAGGAGAGGCGGTCAGAGTACTGATCATCTTAGTTGTTCTCCCCTCTACCCACTTCAAGAGGTCCTTGTCCTTCCTGTAGTGGGGGCTGCAGGACCGGACACCGTATTTCAGATAGGGCCTTGCAAGAGCTGAGTAGAAGGGGACAATCGCCTCTCACTGTCTGCTGGCCAGCTGTTTTTTAATTCCATGCAGAATATGGTTGGTCTTCTTGGCTGCGAGAGTGCCTTCTCTGCAGTGCTGCTGTCAAGGAGATCTTGTCCTGTTTGTCTAAATATCTAGGATGGCTCTACATGCAGTGCCCTGCATTTGGCCTGGGGTTGTTGCAACCAAAGTGCAGGACCCGGCATTTGGTCTTGTTGAACCTCATCCCATTGGCTTCAGCCCACCTATCCAGCCTGTCCAGACCCCTCTGTAGGGCCTCGCTACTCCCAGGCAGATCAACACTTCCAGCCAGCTTGGTGTCATCTGCAAACTTACTGAGGGTGCACTCAGTGCCCTCACCCAGGTCATCAATAAAGATATCGAAGAGGACAGGCGCCAGCACCGACCCCTGGGGAACACCACTCGTGACCGGTCACCAGCTGGATCAACTCTATTCACCACCAGTCTCTGGGTCCAGCCCTCCAGCCAGCTCTTTATCCAGCTGAGAGTGTACCTGTCCAAGCCACAGGCTGCCAGCTTCTGCAGGAGAATAGTGCAGGAGAATACTGTGGGAGACAGCGTCAAAGGCTTTGCTGAACTCTAGGTAGATTACATGAACAGCCTTGATAAAAATCACAGTAATGACAGCCCGACAGCATTGTCACAATTTGCATTGAACAAGAATAAGGCCAAGCCCAGGACCTGTGGCTATAGAAACAAAAGAGAATATGTTTACCTTTGGAAGGTCATAGGTTGGCAGGGATCTCCAGGAAAATGCACTCCCCTGCACATCTGGCTCTTAAATGCGGTTTGGGAGGGGGGTGGGTCTTGGCTCCACCCCTTCCTGTCATTGAGTCACATTGATTGCACCTGAGCTGTTTTGCGTTGGCCCCACCTTCCAGGAGGTGTTCAATTAGTGTTTCGGGCTATGAACAAGTATGTGCACCACAAAGACCCTATCAGCTTGGGGCCTATTTTGCCAGATTATACATGTTGGCTGTGAGAAGCCTTTCCAATCATGTGGAACTCCATGTGGAGTCCTAAAGAACACTGAGGGAGTTTTGTGAGGCGATACTCTGACACAGAGCATCATGCGTATTGAGAGTAAGAGTGTTTTTAGATGCAGTCAGCACAGCTTCAGCAACAGGAAGTCCTTTTTGATGAACCTGATAGCTTTTTATGATGATGTCATGTGCTGGAGAGCTCATGGTGAAGCAGTGCATGTGGTTATATTGATTTCAGTGAAGGACTCATCACCGTCTCACACAGCACGTTTGCAGGTAAACTACGGAAGCATGGTCTGGATGATTGGATAGCAAGGCGGATCGCAAAGCCACTGAAGGGAAGAAGCTGGAGAGTTCTGGTGCGTGAGACAGAGTCTAGTTGGCACCTTGTGTCTAGCGGTGTCCCTTGGGGATAGGTAATGAGACTGGTGCTATTTACTATATTCATTAATGACTTGGATGAGGGAATAGAGCAAGGTCAGGAACGCTGATGACAGAAAATTGCAAGGAGTGCCTGAGAAGCCAGAAGGCTTTGTTGACACATTGGGTGATCTAGACTCTCAGGAGAGTTGGGTGGGATGGAATTTCATGAAGTACACTATGGGCAATAGTAGAGCATTGCATGTGGGAAGAACCATAGGAACTGTTATAGGTTAGGGAGCGCCCCATTGGAGCGCAGTATGGGTGAAAGGGACCCGGGCTTCATGGAGGACAGGAGGAGGAACATGAGCCAGTACTGTGCACTCGTGGCCTAGAAGGCTAATGGCATTCCATGGTGTATTAGAATGGGGATGATTTGTAGGTTCAGAGTGTTTCTCCTCTCAGTGTAGTTTTTAGGTTCAAGGTGACTGAGGTGTGATGTTATTTGTGTATATAAATACAGCTAGGCTGGGTGTGAATAGAATTGAGGAAGGCTGTTGTCAGTGACATTCGGTGATACGAGCAGCAGTAATGGGTGCTGGATTGAACAGAGCAGGTTCTGCTTAAAATTTGAGATCCATCTTCTTTATTGTGAGTGTGAGAGAACACAGGTACAGGCTGTAAAGAGAGGTTGTAGGGTGTTCTTCTCTGCAGATATTAATAGCCCGTTTGGATTCCTGCTCACGCTAAGGCATTGGACTAGATGTTCTGTGAAGGTGCTTTCCAATCCCTGATGTTTTGTGGTTTTGTGTTAGAGTATGTACAGAACTGTATTACTATGGAATCACAAGGTTTGGAAGGATCTACAAGAGTATGTAGTTCAAATGTGCTGCCAACGCATTACTACCATGTGGTACTAAGCCATATCTTGTAGTCTGTCATCTAGCTGTCTATTGAGCACTACCTTGGGCAGAGAGTTCAGCAGCTCCTCAGGCAGGCTATTCCTGTGCATGACTGCTCTGTGAGAGAATACATTTTTACTTACGTGTAATGAAATCTCAGGTGGTGAAATTTGTGGCTGTTTCCTGTATTACTGTTTGTTTCCTGGTAGAAGAGACCAAAGCCCTCCTCATCACAACCTAACTTCAGGGAACTGTAGAGTGTGGCGCAGTGTGTCCTGAGCGTCCTCTTCTCGAGAGTAAGCAATCAGTGTGGGAATACAAAAACATCTATTCGGAGCAGCAGCTGTGGAGCAGCATAAACAGTATGCAAGCCAACGACGTCTAGAAGAAGACAAAAAAGAAGAGGAACGGCTCATGGCTGTGCCTGGACAAGTGCCCTCATACACAGTTCAGGAGCATTTGTAGAATACTGTGTTGATATGTACAGGTGCAGGGGAAAGTTGTAAGGGTGCATTAGTAAACTGGAAAAGGAAACTTGTGAGTGTAAGTAAGTTATGTGAGAAATTGTAATAAATTATTTCAACCATTGATGTCTGAGTCTGTGCATCAGATGCCGCATTTTGCAGCTCCCTTAGTCGCTCCTCCTAAAATCTGTGCTACAGATCCCTCACCAGTGTTGCCCTTCTGTAGACACATTCCAGGGCCTCATGTCTTTCTTGGAACGAGGTGCCAAGAAGCGAAACAGTGCGGTTCAGGTGTCACCTCAGCAGCATTGGGATAGGTTTATCACAGAGTCATAGAATCATAGAATCACTGAGGTTGGAAAAGATCCACAGGATCACCCAGTCCAACCATCCACCCATCACCAATAGTTCTCATTAAACCATGTCCCTCAACACAATGTCCCAATGTTCGTTGAACACCTCCAGAGTCGGTGACTCCACCACCTCTCCGGGCAGCCCATTCCAGTGACTGACCACCCTTTCAGAACAGAAGTATTTGCTAACGTCCAGCCTGAACCTTCCCTGGTGCAGTCTGTCCCCACTCCTGACCACCACACTATTTCTCATGCAGGCCACAATGGCTCTGGCCCTCTTTGTCTCCCAGGCACACTGTCGGCTCATGTTCAGGCAAGCATCAGGCATCACCTGCAGGTCCATTTTGTCTTCACGGTTATGTAGCCAATCTGATAGAAGTGTATAGAGCTGTATGGGGAGACTGTGGCCAAAGTGCAGGATCCGGCACTTGGCCTCGTTGAATGTCATCCCATTCTATTCAGCCCAGTAATGCAGCTTATCTAGATCTGTCTGAAGGGCCTCCTTACTGTCAAGCAGATCTGTACTACCTCTGAAGTTGGTGTTATCTGTACACTCAGGGTATATTCAGTCTCCTCATGTAGGTCCTCAGTAAAGACATTAAACAAGATGGGCCTCAGTACCAGCCCCTGGGGAACAGCAGTTGTAACAGGTCACCAGCTGGAGTTAACTCCATTAAGTACTATCTGTGATGCACAGTTGCGTAGCATGTTCCTTACTCCAGGAAGAGTATGCCCGTGCAGGCCATAGGCAGCCTGTTTCTGCAGGAACATATCGTGGGAGACCTTGTCAGAGGCTTTGCTGAAGTCTAGGTAGACTACAGACAGAATTATTGCATCTTAGAATCCTGGATTGTTCAGGCTTGAAAGGGATTTGACACGTCATCGAGTTTCAACAGCTATCCTGTGAGTGGGGTCCCCAGCTAGTAGATCTTGTGGGTTTGTTTGAGGCTGTGACTATTTTCTTAAGGTTTTCAGTGCTTGACCTGGGAAATCTCTAGGGTACTGTGTCTGCTAGCGAGGCTGCCCAATGTGGCCAGTGGGTGTGGCACAAGGTTTGGGTATTTTAGAGTTAAGTGAGGGTTGTGGTAGCAATGTTCAGCATAGTGCATGGGCTTTATGTGCCATGGAGAATAATGAGCAGGTCTGTGAGTGTTTTGCGGTCTGGCAGCCAATGCTTGCTGAACCTGGTGTTGTTGTTATGTCTGTAGAGAGTACTGAGTGTTTATGGCAGTGTTTGGGATATCCTAGAGTATAATGCCAATATTTTAGATCTTTGAAGGCAGTGGACATGTGTAGGAGTTTTGCTTTGTGCTTGGAATACACCACAGAGCTTTGGCATTGGTGTTGTTCACAGTGGCAAGTTGTGGTGGGGTTGACCAACAGTTTTTCCATCGTGTCTTTTGAAAGTCCTGGAATGGTACCCTGCCCCTGTTGGCATCGGCTGCCGATCGTCATCATGGTGGGGTCCTCGGTCTTTTGCTGCCCTCCAGCCGTCCAGCCACTCCCACCCGCCATCCCCGCACCCCTGCCATCTTTGCGGCGTCGCTGTCAGCGTTCTTGCCATCGCACCCGTAGGCGTTGCCACAGCTCCCCTCTCCTCTGGCCCCGCCGCAGTTGACACTCCCCCTCGTCTCCATCAGTGCTTCCCCCCCGCCGTTGGTCCCCCGCCCGCTGTTGTCTCATCGTTTGGCCCCTTTAAACTGTATCGCCGTGTCCCGTACGGGCATGTCTCTGCACGCCGGCCCCACCCCCGGCCGCCCTTTCGGGTCGTCTGCCCCGCCTTCCGTTTGTGACGTCATTGGCTCCGCCCCTCCGCCCGCATTCAAAAGCCGCGTTTCAGGGGAGGGAGTTCAGTCCGTCGGTGGCTCCCGTTCCGGGTCGGTGGTGTGGGGTCCTCCTCCAGTGTCAGGTAGGGTTGTTTTGGATTTCCCTTTTCTCGGTTCGTTGCTGGAGCTGCCCCGGGGGTCCCTGCCGGAGCGGTCCCTGCCGGAGCGGTCCCTGCCGGAGCGGTCCCTGCCGGAGCGGTCCCTGCCGGAGCGGTCCCTGCCGGAGCGGTCCCTGCCGGAGCGGTCCCTGCCGGAGCGGTCCCTGCCGGAGCGGTCCCTGCCGGGGTTGCCCTGCAGGACTGTGCCGGAGCGGCTCCCCAGGAGCGGCTGCTACAGCGCTCAGGTGAGTTTCTTAATAGCCTCAGAATATG